>NC_136070.1:562715401-567515401 GCF_964261635.1 Lissotriton helveticus
CACCACCACATCCACCACCACGTCCACCACCATGTTCAACACCACCACCACGTCCACCACACCACCACCACGTCCACCACCACCACATCCACCACCACCACCACGTCCACCACCTCGTCCACGTCCACCACCACCACCATGTCCACCACCACCGCCATGTCCACCGCCATGTCCACCACCATGTCCACCACCATGTCCACCATCATGTCCACCATCGCCGCCATGTCCACCACCACCGCGTCCACCACCACCACGTTCACCACCACCACCACGTCCACGTCCACCACCACGTCCACCACTGTGAGAAGTTGGTCTGATGTATGATGTCCACAGTTCTGTGGGCACCTTGTATCAGTCCAAACAATCCCTTATGGTGGTGGTTGTAAGTCAACCTTATAGACAAGCTATCCTAGGGGTAGCATGGACCTAAGCAGTCTTAGGCTTAACTCAAGAGGGCATGTGAAGCCAGCTGTTTTACCATATGCAATCCTGTAATACCAAATGAAAGGACACCACACAAGTTATATATTATAAAAATATATGTATTTATTAATAGAATAATCCTCTGTACTCTTTATGAGTGCAGAGGCACAAGCGTTTAAACAAAAGCACAGTTAAACATACACGAGTTGCACAATTTTGGATAGGCCCGGTGGCCACTCTAACCATATACTAAAATAGTGGTATAAGTACCACCTCTCGAACAATGGTAGGGCCTAGGGCCTTGTAAATCGCTGGGACTACTCGGGACTAACAGTGATGAAGTCGGGAGAGGCCCGCGGGACACGGGTGCAGTGCCTAAAGCACACGCATGCACCAATGCAAAGTCAATGGCGCGTAAAAGTTAGAAAGTTACTGTTTTGGAAGTCTTCCGACTGGAATAGAATTACCCCACTTTAAACTAGGACACTAGAGGTGTAAACCACTACACAGGAGCACCGGTGTTTGATTGTTACCTCACCCACAGGAAGCGGGTGCATAGGTGCCAAAGTGTGTCGGGTTTCGTCGTGGAGATCTATTGAGCCTGGAGATGAAGATGCTGCAAGCGGCCAGGAGAGAAGAGTCCAGTTGGATCCAAGGGTGGATCGAAGATGTAAAGTACCTGAAAGCAGAGGGGACAGAGTCAGGGTCACTAGATAGTGACCAGGATGGAACCAGGAAGGAACCAAGCAATGTCGGGCGCAATCAGGTGGTTGTCGAGAAGCTTGTCTCCGCTGCCACGTGGACTCTGGGGCATCGAGGGCGTCCAGGAGTGGATCACGAGCTGTCCCACGAAGGCTGTCGCTGTCGGCGGTGTCGGCTTCCGGATCGGAGTTAACAGGCCTTGGCAAATGCAACCCACGCAGGATTTAAGATCGCTTCTTACTCGGACCAGCAAGGTCAGAGAGGTTGCTCCTTTTCAGGGGAGCGAGGGCCAGTCTGGAGCAACCAGACAGTAGTTTCGTCGTCGTAGTGACCACTAGCCAACGGGCAAGTGACCGGACAGACGCGTCGAGCAGGAAAATGCAAAAGGGCCCCACGCAGCACTCGGTGAGTGTGGAGGGGTGATCTTCGTGCACGAGCTGCTGGGGCTTCTCAAACCCCAATGCACAGCTTCGAGGGTGCCTTGAGAGCTGCACGGTCAGCACTTCGCAGTCTTTTCAAGATGGCCGGCCCCATGCTTCACGTCGCCTCCACGGGTCTCAGATTCGCTGGGACTGTGGATCGGGCTGTTAGAAGTCAGGGAAGCTGGGTCTTGTCGATCTCTGTCGCTCGAGCTCCGGCAGGAGCTGCAACAAAGCAAACCGTTGGGCGCTGGATGGTGCCTGTTTGCACAGGGTGGTCACTCCTTGACCACAAGGGAGATTCTTCAGTCTTCCACATCGAGTGGGATGTCGAAGGGTCCAGAGTTCTGTATCAAAGTTTCAGTCAGGATAATCTAATGCTCCTGAGCACAGCTCCTACCTTTATTCCAAATCAAGAGGCTGGATTACCTGCTAGGTCCCTCCTATGGGTGGGACCTAGGAAGGGGGTGGTTACACCCCTTTCCCTTTGTCCAGTTTCACGCCAGAGCTGGGGCTGGAGTGCCCAAGGACCGGTTTGAACTGGGCTATGCATGAGGAGCCTTGTGCCCCCCAGGCAGTGTCTAGTTTCACTCGCCCTGCCTGCCTCAATCCACTATCTCCTGTCTGAGGTGGTGTAACACCTCCCTGTGACAGGATACCTTTTGTCCAGGCCTCCCCTGCCAGTGTTTCGGTCAGCAGCAGGAGGCCAGACTTGTGTCTGTGGCAGCAGCATCCATTTTGTGATGCTGGGGCTCTGGTTAGATTTAACCGCGTTTAAGTAAAGTAACATGTCTTCTCCCTCTAGAAGGGTGGAATGCTACCCCCGTCGCCAGAACTGGCGAGGGGGTAGTATTCCAAAGTGTATGACACCTTACACAACATGTTTTGGTAAAGCCAAACCAAAGGTAGCAATAACCGCGAGGATTATAATGCACATAAGAGTATATGGTATGGCAATACCCTGGAACAGCTATAAGGAAATGGTTCCGAAAGCTGCAGACAGGCTCAGCTCATGCTAGAGCACCATCTCACATAAAACCAAGCACTCTGCCTCCAGGATTGTTAAGGCCTGCCATAGTAGTGACTTATAGGTATATATGTGTCCAGATATAGGTTTAGATATAGGTATACTATATCTAAGCAAGGGGTGATTACACGACCTTGCCCCAGCTGAGTGATCAGCCAGTTGTCTCTGTTTGGATGGCCAGCCAGGGTTGCTAAAAGTTATGCTGCAGCCCCTGGTAGGCCTTGGATGCACCTATGCCCTGGGTACCTATAGTACACTGTACAGGGGCTGATAAGGTGTCCAATACCAAATTGGTGATGTACTTATAGTACATGTATGTGAATTTAGAGAGAGAACAGCAGGCTGTGGGTCTGATTAGCAGGCCCACAGCCACATTAAGTCGAAAACCAGTGAAGCAAAAAGCAAAAATTGGGGTGACCATAGGAAACCAGACCCTACTCTCCTACAACCACCATCACCACCTGTGACAGGTAAAGTGTCACTGGAGGGCAGGGATAATAGGAGTGTCTTCCCCGGCTGTTCATGAGACATTTAAGGATGCATTGGGTGCGAAAAGATGGGAATAGGGGCTAGAAGTATTACACCAGACCCAAGATACATTTTGAAGAGGCGCAGTGTCACAGGGGCTCCTGTAAAAGCACTCGTAGCATCTCTACTTCACAGTGGCATACCTGCACGAGCCACTCACTCAAAACAAGCATTGGCATAACCAATAGGTCTCACCTTTGGGACCTTATAAGTGTTTAGCCATGCAACACTTGATAATGTTGCTGGATAACTAAACACTTATAAGGTCCCAAAGGCAAGACCTATTGGCTATGCCAATGCTTGTTTTAAAAATTAGTTGAAATGATCTTTGGTGATAGTATTGAAATTGTCCCTTTTTTTATGTTTGACTTGGCAGGTCTGAAAATTTGACATTGGGTATAGTACGGAATAAGGAGGCTTCAGAGTTTGAAAGGGTTGCATAGCAGCAAAGAGTAAAAGCTGAAATGCACCCTGTCTTTCCCTCTGTCTCTTCCTCCTTCATGAGTCTCCATCCACCTCTGTTAAAGATAAGAGTGGCATACTTTAATCTCTCTCGCCTCCTCCTTGATCATAAGTGTTTCTGTTTCAAACCTTCTTCCCTCCATGTTATCCTTCTATTTTCCTTCCTTCCTCTGTTCGCCCTCTATTCCTCTCTAGAACTCACTGCCCCCGTCTCCTCTTTAGCTTACATCAATTCCCCTTATAGCCTTTTTCTTATGTTTATTGCTGTTTGTTCTACATTCTTCTATATCTTTCTGTTGCTCTTTTTTGCTTGTCATTCACTTTCCGAGTATCTAAATCTGAGCTGCTTCCAATCCTTTTTCATCATCTCACATTTGTTTGCTTTTTTGTTGTTATTGTAGACGCTGGTCCTAGCTTCGCCCAGCAAGTGATTCAAGTGGACAGGGACACAATTTTGGTATCTTTTGACCGTAAGTGATTCAGAGCGATTGATGCCTATCCGTCTCCCCCCTTTACGGTCTGCACTTGGTATACCATTGCTCCTACTGACATTTTGAGACCAGTTTCTATATCTGTCCCTCCAGAATGTGTGAAAATGGTGAACTTGCAGGGAGCTCCGAAGGGCAGACTGGCACCTGAACTTACCTTCAGCTTCTACATCGAGACCATTGGTGAGTACACTGCCTGTATAGTTTCTGTTCTATCTCTTATTGTGTAGTGCTGCAGTACTGAACTCCAAGATAGGCTTGCTTCCCATGTATAGCACGCAGTGACCACAGCCTGTGGAGTACCCAATACTTTGGTCCGGCTCAAGTAGATTAATCATGTCTTTGGCAAGCTACGGTCCCCAGATTCTCATCATGTGTTGTGGATCTGCACCTTTATTTCAAGCATGTGAAGCTGTAGAAGTGTATAGAAAGTATGTCAAACCTTCACGGCAATACCCCTTCAATCTTTTCCTTCAGCGAAGTGGATTTTTATGTGCAACAAGGCATATGGTACTCTATAATATATCTTATCTGTTTTTACTTCTTTTCAGTCTGTCTGCAGGACAGTGTACTTGCATTCTGGAAGCATGGGATGCAGGGACGTAGTATCCAAACAAATGAGGTTTGTAGACTCTTAATTTGCAACTGGGCATTGTCCCTCAGAAATGTTTGCTTGTTCTCAGGGAATATTGAAAGAATGAATAACATTTCCATCTGTTACTCTCTTACGCTAACACTTGTTCCTTTCCACCTTCTACTTTCCTCTTTTCATCTCTTGTCACCGTTGTCTTGCAGGTGACACAAGAAATCACTGACAAGTCCAGAGTGTTTAGAGTCTTGGGGGCAAACAGGTGAGTTGCATAGTCTCATCTTCAAGATCAAGGGGTTGCCACTATCTGGTCAGATACAAATCTGAAGGACCTTTCTGAGTGAACTACACATTTACTTGTCCCTGGTTTTCATTAGAAAAAATGGTTCCCCAGCAGGAGATCCACAGAAAATACTTATGGACAGCAGTGCTTTCTGTTGATTTGCAAACATGGTACCCTGTATATCAGAATAAGGGGGTGGTCACTCATTTGCACAGTTCAGCAACAGAAGAGACAAGGTGACCAACAGAGAAGAACGGGCAAGTTTTGGTCACCCTTCCCCTCAAGTTACTTTACTACAAAGCACAGTGGGGCACTTGCTTCAGTGCAGTTTCTAACTGAAAGTACATTTCTGATGGATACTCCAAACTGCAGATCTGTTAATCTCAGGCTCCATACTGGATCCCGATAAAGGGATCCGGGTCAATTATGCTGCCGGAAGCGAGGTTGTGGTGACATCACAGGAGACTCCTAGCACCCACATCAGTCATCAGTTCTGTTTTTCCACTCCTTTCAACATAAACCGGTATTCTCCTCAGAGATGGCCTCTTCAGAGTTTTTTCTCATCAGCTTGAACCATTAAAACGTTTAGAGCAGTGAGTTAGAAATGTCACCCTTGAAAAACCCAGATCTGTTGACTGGGTGTGAGTGTTTGATTGGTTCAGATGCTCCGTCCATCACCACCCCCTTTTGTAACCCTTGAAAAAGGTCAAGATTTAAACCTTTGACGCGACAGACAAATGTCCATCAGAGGTGACTGGGCTCCAGGCCTGATTTTTAGGTCGAGCCTAGCGCAGCGTACATGCGCAGCTCTATGGGAGGCTTCATGTAATCAGTCCAAACTTCTCCGTGTGGGTCAGACTCCTCCCACACATCTGATTGGCCTTTGTGTATGTCTTTCAGTAACGAAAGCACGCAAATGGCCAGAGACGGGTGCATGTCCCACCTCTTCTTCAAATGCTCACTCCCACAGCATTTTTCTCTCGGGAGCGAGCAGGGGCGCGCAGGGAGGCAGCTGCATTCCTGTGCCCGTCCCCACCATTTGTCTTGAGCTGCTGTGTTTTTGTATCCTCTTGATCGCTTTGATGTAATTAAAAGGAGAGACGCACTTCTCTGTGACACTTCCAAATCGGTAGATATCTGAGCTCGCAGATCTTTCGCCTCAAGTAGACGGGCATGAATAGCTCAGTTTCTTACATTTAAGTGGACGGGTTTTTATGTTGTTTTAAAGGTACGTGGAGATTAACTTATTTACCCATATTCACGGGATGGTGGCTCACGCCGGACTTGAACCTAGTTCCTCTGTTGCAAAGTCTGCATTACCACATTGCCTCAGGCTTACAAGAAAATAGACCAATCTGCCGACTGTGATTGTTTTGAAAGGCCGGGAGAATGACGGTCATGATTTCCACATAGGCCAGTTTCCCACTGCTCCGGACAGACATCCATGCCTGGCACCTCGGCCACTGTTTTACACTGAGCCTTCCAGTTGGCTATAAGAACTGATTTACCCATATTCACGGAATGGTGACTGTCTCTCTGTCTCTCTGTCTCTCTCTGTCTCTCTCTCTCTCTCTCTCTCTCTCTCTCTCTCTCTCTCTCTCTCTCTCTCTCTCTCTCTCTCTCTCTCTGTGACTCTCTCTCTCTCTGACTCTCTGACTCTCTCTATCTCTCTCTCTCTCTCTCTGTGACTCTCTCTCTCTCTCTCTCTCTCTCTCTCTGACTGACTGACTCTGACTCCATCTCTCACTGACTGACTCTCTTACGGACTGACTCTCTCACTCACTGACTGACTGACTCACTCTCAATCTCTCTCTCACTGACTGACTCACTTTCTCACTGACTGACTCACTCTCTGACTGACTGACACTCTCTCACTGACTGACTCTCTCACAGACTTACTGACTGACTCTCTCACTGACTGACTCTCACTCTCTCTCACTGACTGACTGACTCTCTCACTCATTGACTGACTCTCTCACAGACTGATGGACTCGCTCTCACTCACTGACTGACTCTCACTGACTGACTCTCTCACTGACTGACTCACTCTCAATCTCTCTCTCACTGACTGACTCACTTTCTCACTGACTGACTCACTCTCTGACTGACTGACACTCTCTCACTGACTGACTCTCTCACAGACTTACTGACTGACTCTCTCACTGACTGACTCTCACTCTCTCTCACTGACTGACTGACTCTCTCACTCATTGACTGACTCTCTCACAGACTGATGGACTCGCTCTCACTCACTGACTGACTCTCACTGACTGACTCTCTCACTGACTGACTCTCTCAATCTCTCACTGACTGACTGACTGACTCTCTCACTAACTGACTGACTCTGACTGACTCTCTGACTGACTCTATCTCTCCCTGACTGACTCTCACTGACTGACTGACACTCTCACTGACCGACTCACTGACTGACTCTCTCACTCTCACTGACTGACTCTCTCACTGATTGACTGACTGACTCTCTCACTCTCTCACGAACTGACTGACACCCTCTCTCTCACTGACTTACTGACTCTCTCACTGACTGACACTCTGACTCACTCTCTCTCTCTCTCTCTCTGACTGACTGGCTCTCTCACTGACTGACTGACTCTCTCATTGGCTCTCTCACTAACTGACTGACCTACTCACTTTCTCTCTCACTGACTCAATCTCTCTCTCATTGACTGACTCTCTCACTGACTGACTTACTCACTGACTCTCACTGACTGACTCTCTCACTTTCACTCTCACTGACTCTCTGACTCTCTCTCACTGACTGACTGACTCTCCCACTCTCTCACTAACTGACTGACTTTCTCCCTCACTAACTCTCTCACTCTCTCACTGACTGACTGACTCACTCTCAATCTCTCTCACTGACTGACTCTCTCACTCTCTCTGACTCTCACTGACTTACACACTAAGTGACTCTCTCACTCTCTGACTGACTCTCACTGACTGACTTTCTGACTGACTGACTGACTCTCTGACTGACTGACTCACTGACTTACTCTCTCACTGACTGACTCTCTCACTGACTGACTCACTGACTGACTGAATGACTCTCTCACTGACTGACTCACTTTCTCTCGCCCATTGACTGACTCTCTCACTCTCTCTGTCACTGACTGACTCAATCTCTCTCTGACTGACTGACTGACTCTCTCACTCTCACTGACTGACTGACTCTCTCACTGACTGACTCTCTCCCTCACGACTGACTCTCTCTCACTGACTGACTCTCTCTCTCTCTCACTGACTCTCTCACTCTGTCTCACTGACTGACTGACTCATTGACTGACTGACTCTCTCTCTCTCTGACTGACTGACTCTCACTGATTTACTGACTCACTGACTGACAGACTCTCTCACTGACTGACTGACTCTCTCTCACTGACTGACTGACTCTCTCACTGACTGACTCTCTCCCTCACGACTGACTCTCTCTCACTGACTGACTCTCTCTCTCTCACTGACTCTCTCACTCTGTCTCACTGACTGACTGACTCTCTCATTGACTGACTGACTCTCTCTCTCTCTGACTGACTGACTCTCACTGATTTACTGACTCACTGACTGACAGACTCTCTCACTGACTGACTGACTCTCTCTCACTGACTGACTGACTCTCTCACTGACTGACTCTCAATCTCTCTCTCACTGACTGACTGACTCTCCCACTGACTGACTCTCTCACTGACTGACTCACTGACTGACTGACTCTCTCACTGGCTGACTGACTCACTCTCACTGACTGACTGACTCTCTCACTGACTGACTGCCTGACTCTCTCTCACTGACTGACTCTCTCCCTCACTGACTGGCTCTCTGACTCTCGCTCTCCCTCACTGACTGACTCTCTCTCACTGTCTGACTCTGTCTCTCGCACTCTCTCTCTCTATCACTGACTGACTCTCTCACTCTGGCTCACTGACTGATTTACTGACTGACTCTCTCATTGACTGACTGGCTGACTCTCTCTCTCTGACTTACTGACTCTCTCACTGACTGACTCACTCTCTCTCTCTGACTGACTGACTCTCTCACTGACTTACTGACTCACTGACTGACTGACTCTCACTCGCTCTCTCACTGACTGACTCTCACTTTCTCTCTCACTGACTGACTCAATCTCTCTCTCATTGACTGACTCCCTCACCGACTCACTGACTCTCTCACTGACTGACTCTCGCTGACTGACTCTCTCACTCTCTCTCACTGACTCTCTCACTCTCTCACTGACTGACTCGACTGACTCTCACTCTCCCTGACTAACTCTCTCACTGACTGACTCACTCACTCTCAATCTCTCTCTCACTGACTGACTCTCTCACTTTATGACTGACTCACTCTCACTGACTTATCGACTCACTCACTAACTGACTCTCTCACTCTGACTGACTGACTCTCTCACTGACTGACTCTCTCACTCACTCTCTCACTGACTGACTCACTGACTGACTGACTCTCTCTCTCTCTCTCTCACTGACTGACTCTCTCACTCTGTCTAACTGACTGACTCAGGGCCGGCGCTAGGCATGGGCAGTGTGGGCAGCGGCCCAGGGCCTCGCGCTCTGTCAAAAATTAGGGCCCCCCCCATCAGTGTGAAAGGCCACACTTTCACATTAGCCAACCTATTCTTGCGAGGCCCCCTGCCCCAGCTGATCATTTTACATCATGAACTTGCTGGTGTGGTGACATTCCTGGGGGTGCAGGGGTGGGGGAAGGTACAAACTGAATGGGGGACAGCACACCAGCTGGGCCAGCAATTATCTTGGCTCAGTGTCAGAGGCAGGCAGCGCCTCAGTTAAGTATCAGCCATTCTAGGCCCTTTGTTTCCAGGGGAAGGCGGACACAGGTAAGAGGAGGTGGGTGATGGGTGGAGGGGGCAGCCAGATCAACTTGTTTTTGACCTTTCTTTGTGTATAAACTGTGTGTTGTGGGAAGTGTGTCCTTACTGTTTCATGGCCCAGTGGAGGGGCCCCCTCCCTGGGCCTTGAAGCACTGGATCAAGCTGCAAGGTTCAGGTGTGGGGGCCCCCTTCCCTGGGCCTTGTAGTAATTATGCAGTGCCAGGGTTGGATTGGGAAGGGAGTTATTCGGCTGGTGCGAGAGGCCCAGTCCCTGAGGCTTAAGTGGGCCGTTTTTTTCCCCTCATTTATGTTGAGGCTTGCTCTGCTGCTGTGAACTCGAGAGGCCTCAGCAGCTTCTTCCACTGCCCATTTTCATATAAATAATTCGTTTTTCGATTGTCCTTGAACAGCAAAAGAACTGAATGGTTTTTGGGATTGATTTAATATAAAATGTTCAATCTTGGTGCTCCATGTAAAGCAAGCATTTGCAATGCAATAGGTCTCGCATTTAAGCGAGTTTGAGCTATTGACATTGTAAATGACAATGCCTTTTTATTTATATTTTGGTTTTTTTTAAACATAAATAAAAGGCATAGTCATTTACAATGCTAATAGCTTAAATTCGCGCAAATGGGAGACCTATTGCATTGTGAATGCTTGTTTCCTTCTGTCACTCCGAGCGCCGCAGAGGGGAAGTAAAACTACAGGTCCCAGAATGCACATGTGTGAGGCAACTATAGAGCTCTAAGTATCTGCTTGATGCCTGCCCACTAAGTCTAGTTAAGCATATTAGTTGCACAGAGAGCCAGTGATAGCACTGTCCACCTTTGGAGCTGAAATCATCCATAACAATTGCTCAGTGAGAATTATCATGGCATACTCATCCTCCTGTGTAACCTTTGACCCACAGTGTGTCCGCCTTGCATGACATCTGGCACTGCAAGTGAGAGACCAACTTCACCTCTCTATTAATTTTTGAACTTCTAAAGACTCTTATTTTGCAGTCATATTTAAGTAGTATGTCCCTTGTGGTTCTTGCTGAGTCATGGATTAGGAGCCTGTGGTCCCAGACCAGTTATGTGATCTGCATAAATGAGCTTTGCCTGAGGCTTTTTGTCCGTAATTTAAAAAGAGAGAAGTCTGACAATACCATCTGCATGTATGTATTAAGCGGGTATATCGCTCCTTGGTAGGGGGCCTGTCCTTTCACCAAAAACACACGATGTAGCATGCAGCCTTTCAATAAAAGAGACAAAAATAAACACACCCAGCCAGCAGTGGTCTGCAGTAGTTTATTTATAGCTGGCAGAATATTTTCAAAGAGCAGAGCAGTGAGTGCTTAATTTGTAACAACATAAGTGCCAGGGCTCTCATCAGGCGGTCACTGCAGCTTGCACCACACATTGCCCTCGCCACGCTGCCAATTTTAGTAACAACACAGCTACTAACCATCACACTACTGCAAGCGCGATAATTTGAACTATTTCAGGCCCACAAGGCTGTAAGAATGGCTTGGCTGGCAGGTACGCCTGGCTGGTCTGGCTTGTCTGCGTACCGACCAATCACAATGCTGCCATTGCAGCCTTGAGATTGGCTTAGGGGAGGGAGGCTTCCTGTTCTGTTCCTGTTCCTGTTGCAGGAGAGCAGGTCAGGAGCAGAGACGACGCGAGACCTGGGAAGGTAAGTTTATTTTATTTTTAAATTACGCCCCCGCGTGCGAACACCTATGTGACCCCCCCACTCGCGCATCAGGCCGGCTGCGATTGGATGTTACATGCAAATTCAAGGGGCCTCACATCTTTCCTTTCGCCCGGGGCCCCAGAAGTTCTAGGACCGGCCCTGGACTCACTCACTGACTCTCTCTCTCTCTCTCTCTCTCTCTCTCTCTGACTGACTGACTCTCACTGATTTACTGACTCACTGACTGACAGACTCTCACTGACTGACCGACTGACTCTCTCACTGACTGGCTGACTCTCTCACTCTCTCACTTTCTGACTGACTCACTCTCACTGACTTATCAACTCACTCACTAACTGACTCTCTCACTCTGACTGACTGACTCTCACTGACTGACTCCCACTGACTCTGACTGACTCTCTGACTGACTCACTGACAGACTGAATGACACTCTCACTGACTGTCACTTTCTCTCGCCCACTGACTGACTGACTCAATCTCTCTCACTGACTGACTGACTCTCTCACTGACTCACTCTCTCACTGACTGTCTCTCACTAACTGACTCACTGACTGACTGACTGACTCTCTGACTCTCACTGACTGACTCTCTCACTGACTGACTGACTCTCTCTCACTGACTGACTCTCTCACTCTCTCCCTCACTGACTAACTCTCTGACTCTCTCCCTCACTGACTGACTCTCTCTCACTGACTGACTCTGTCTCTCTCTCTCTCTCTCTCTCTCTGACTGACTCTCTCACTCTGTCTCACTCACTGACTGACTCTCTCATTGACTGACTGACTCTCTCATTGACTGACCGACTCTCTCTCTGACTGACTGACTCTCTGACTGATTTACTGACTCACTGACTGACAGACCGACTGACTCTCTCACTCTCTCTCACTGACTGACTCTCTCACTCTCTCTCACTGACTCTCTCACGCTCTCACTGACTGACTCTCTCTCACTGACTGACTCTCAATCTCTCTCTCACTGACTGACTGACTCTCACTGACTGACTGACTCTCTCACTCACTCTCTCAGTGACTGACTCACTGACTGACAGACTCTCACTGACTGACTGACTCTCTCTCTCTCACTGACTGACTCTCTCACTCTGTCTCACTGACTGACTGACTCTCTCACTGACTGACTCTCTCACTCACTCTCTCACTGACTGACTCACTGACTGACAGACTCTCACTGACTGACTGACTCTCTCTCTCTCACTGACTGACTCACTGACTCTCTCTCTCTCTCTGACTGACTCTCACTGATTTACTGACTCACTGACTGACAGACTCTCTCACTGACTGACCGACTGACTCTCTCACTCTCTCTCTGACTGACTGACTCTCACTGATTTACTGACTCACTGACTGACAGACTCTCTCACTGACTGACCGACTGACTCTCTCACTCTCTCTCTGACTCTTACTGATTTACTGACTCACTGACTGACAGACTCTCTCACTGACTGACCGACTGACTCTCTCTCTGACTGGCTGACTTTCTCACTCTCTCACTGACTGACTCTCAACCTCTCTCTCACTGACTGACTGACTGACTGACTCTCACTGACTGACTCTCTCACTGACTGACTCTCTCTCTCTCTCACTGACTGACTCAATCTCTCTCTCTCTCACTGACTTACTGATTGACTCTCTCACTGACTGACAGACTCTCACTGACTCTCTGACTGACTGTCTCTCTCTCTCACTGACTGACTGACTCTCACTGACTGACTGACTCACTCACTGACTCTGACTCTCTCACTGACTGACTGACTCTTTCACTCTCTCTCTCTCACTGACTCTCTCTCTCTCACTGACTGACTGACCGACTGACTCTCTCACTCTCTCTCTCTCACTGACTGACTCACTCTCTCACTGACTGACTCACTGACTCTCACTAACTGACTAACTGACTCACTCTCTCTCTCACTGACTGACTCTCTCACTGACTGACTGACACTCTCACTAACTGACTGACTCACTCTCTCTTTGACTCTCTCTCACTGACCGACTATCTCTAACTGACTGACTCTCTCACTGACTGACTGACTCTCACTGACTGACTAACTGACTCTCTCACTGACTGGCTGACTAACTGACTGACTGACTCTCTCACTGACTGTTATACAGGTACTATTTCCCAACCTTCACCCTCCTGTTATTTATGCCCCCCCCCCCCATAACAAAAAAAAACCATAACAAGCAACCATTGGGACAGGCAGATAGAAGTTGCCACCATTGAAAGGACAAAAAAAACTCAAGACATTATTTATTGTTAATACTTTTTTAATAAGGTCGTTCAGTTGTACATAATGCTTTCTTGGTCACATATAAGGTAACAGAAATGCTTCTAACACTTCTTTATTACAACTTTTCAGCATGCTGCAGACTTCTGTACAGCAAAGCTTAAAGACATAGGCAAAGTCAATATATCTGGCAAAACACTTATAAGGTCCCAAATGCTAAACCTATTGGCTATTTCAATGCTTGTTGTTCTTGTGACAAGTGCCACATCATGCTTCCTAAGGCCATAAAGGAGTGGGAAGCCAGGCTTCTCATGGCCCATGCTGACCATTGGGCTTAATGTCCTTCTCGGTTATCAGATTTGGGCAAACTCTTGCTGTTCTCCATCTCATAGACTTCAAGTGAGAAAAAATAAGCAGCAAATAGAATCTCCAAGATGCAATTGAAATTGTGGGGTAAGTCAAGCATACTCCAACTCTGATAGAGTCTTCATCTTAGAAGTTGGATTTGGTGGATATCACCATCTGCCTCAGCTGACATTCACTTCTCTGCAATAGGCAATGACAGGCCCAACTAAGACCCATCACTCAAGAAGAGAGGTACTGAGAATGATAGAAGAGTAAGAATACAGGGCTAGCGGGCATCAAACCTACAGGTAGAGGATACAACAAATGTTTGACTAAGATTTGGATCCTCTACAAATGCCAGATGGGCAACCAGGACACATATGACATTAGTGACCAATTGTTTCCACTTCATTCTTCGGAGACTGCTGACTATCTGGCATGGTAAAAGGGAAGAGGTCTGGACACATCTTTGAATATTGGCCTCTACCCGCTGCAGAGATGGCATTGTTTCACTCAGTGCTGAAGAAGGCAGCTGATCTAAATGCCCTACAAAGGATGCATGAGACACACAAACATCTACCCCGGCGGTGGACAGATCAATGGCGTGTCGATACAGGCCCGCACCATCTGTTCCTGTGGGTCCAGGGTCCAGAGAATCTTGTCTTTCAGGCTTCCTTGTTTGGCAAACAACAATCAGGGTTGTTTCTAATGTACCCACCTAAAAGAGAACAAGAAGCTAGAGGCCCTTGTGAAGAAGACCTTTTCAGTAGGAAGTCTGGTGCTTTGTTTCCTAAATGCTGCATGCCTCCTGGGATGAGACAAAGTGGAGACAACTTGAACCTAAATTGCCGGATCACCTGAGACCACTTTAGTGACATGGTCCATGGTGGTCAGGGTGCATCTAGGCTCATTATAAGTACGTGATTTGACACAGCTCAGTGGCCTGGGCTGTTGACTCATATGTTTCCTTGCACAGGCATGTCTGGCAACGGTTGACAGGCTATTTGGGGGACATACAAGCCACACTTATGGATATGCCCTTTATTGGGGTATCTCTCTTCTGGGATGAAGTAACTCAACTATGGAGCATTTCAAAGCATGATGAGTCACAGCCCATTTGCAAAGTCTCCAGTCCCCACAGGATTACTGGTAGTTCCTGAAAGTTTTGAGCCTTCTCCAAGGAATTGCAGTTTATACATCATCAATCCGCCCAGGTGCTTCAGCAGTAACAATAGAACCCCTTAATCAGAAACTATGGAACAGGAGCCGACAGTCTCAACAGCTCCCCCCCGTCTTTCACACCACCTAGAAAGCCCCTTTAGCCCAGTCCCTGAAAGACCACATGCATCCTGTTGCAAGACCGATTTATTCCCTTCTGCAAGCCCAGAAAGGTGTGACATTGGACCAATGGGCACTTCAAATTGTAGGAGATGATACCCTACCCTTCCAGCAATCCCCTCCAAACATTCTGACCATAAGTACATTCAGACAGAAAAGCAACTGTGCATACTGTAGAAGGAGGTGACAGTCCAGCTGCAGAAAGGAGTTGTGGAGTTTGTGCCAGAACAGGAAATTGTGCATGGTTGCCAGCCACCCTCTGTACCAACTGGTTCCATGAAGGGTAACTGTCTTCATTCAATCCTCAATCTCAGGCTCTTGAATACCTGCCCCAGAAGGAAAAGGTCAAGATCCTGTCCCTACAAGCAGGAGCAGTGGTGTCCCTCGACTTGTAGGGTGCTTTACTCATACCAAACCTTCGGTCACACAGGAGGTGCTGACGAGCGGCAACTTCATACTGAGGTGGTACAAAACACCTTTGCCAAACTGGAATGGCATGGTGAGCAAAACAACGATGGAGTTAGGCCTAGATCTCTGTACTGGGGTGAATGTATGACATTGTTCTGCATTCTGTCCATCAATTGTTCTTTTTGTATTTATCACCCTGGGTGGGACAGGTATTCCCAGACGTGGGTCCTGTGCTCTCCATGCCACTGGAGTCAAGCTATCCTGGCTGATGAGGACTGAAAGCCCGAAACCAGTCCTAGGATGCTTGTTTCCAGTCCAGGGAGGACCTGGCCTGGCAGTTTGAGCTGGACTGTTCCCATTGGGTGCAGGGTCAAGACTGATTTGCATATAGCTGGGTCCAAACTGAAGTGGTATGGTGAGCACAAAAAACGATGGATTTAGGCCCAGATCTCTGTACTGGGGTGAATGTATGACATTGTTCTGCATTTTGTCCATCAATTGTTCTTTTTGCATCTTTTTGACGAGCGGCAACTTCATACTGAGTTGGTACAAAAGATCTTTGCCCTGTGGAGCACCCCCTCAGAGGGATCTTTTTGCAACTCATAACAATGCCCGTTGTTCTGTGCCTTCCATTGTTCTTTGAAGAAAGCCTTGGGTAAGACATTTCAGATTAGTTAAAATTATCTACTTCATTATGTGACTTCCATACCCTTTATTACTCGAGTTCTGAGGAAGATTTGCCAAGACCGGGCACAAGTCATCTTCATTCATTGCCCCGGATTGGCCGTAGGGTGTGGCACTCTGACCTTCTGTGACTCTCTCAGTGAGCCTCGCTCAGCTTTCCATTCAAGTTGGACCTCCTCTTACAGTCTGAAGGTCAGGTTCTGCACCCCAACCTCCAGAGCATCCATCTTTATGCCTGGAAATTGAGCAGGGACATCTGAGCTTCCACCAGCTACCATCGGAGGTAGTCAACATGATCCTTTCAGCTCATCTTCCCTCCACCAAGCCTATCTACTCTGGGATGTGGAACAGGGTTGTTGTTTGGTGTGCTTAGTAGGATGTTGACCCTTTGAAGGCCTGCTTTACTGAGGTACTTAGGTAGGTGCACTGGACACTGTTGAGGGGTACATGGTGACCCTATCTGCTTTTCTCTCCCTCCCAGGTCAGCCATCCCTCTTTAAATCACCAATAGTGGTCAGTTTTCTGAAGCAGCTGGTAAACCTGTGCCCACCTACTCCATTTGTTATGCTCCAATGGGATATAAATTGTTTTGACGGGTACTCCATTGAGCTCCATCACAGTTGCCAGCTGCATTTGTTATGGCTTAAAACTTTTTCTGGTTGCAATTACCCTGATGAGAAATTACCGCCACTGACTGTCAGTACACTCTTCACATGCTTCTTTCCAGACAAATTGGTTATTAGGACAAAGGCAGTGTTCCTTTTTCAGGTGCTGGCACCTTTTCATCTGGGCCAGTCCATTGCGCTCCCTACCTTCTACCGTCCACCTCGCCCAACTAAGAAGGAAGAGAGACTACACCAGTTGGATCTAAAATGAGCAGTCAGTTTTTTCATCAACAGCACTAAAGACCTACGGTCTGATGACCTTAGGTCAGCTTTGTGTAGAATACACTGGCATCAAGTAAGGCAATGCAGTCCAGAATAGGACTATATCCCACTAGATAATTTGTGCATCAAAATGGGCTATGCCCTTTCAAAACATAGAGCCATCTGAGGGACTTTCCGCCTTTTCCACCAGGGCCAAATCTTGTATGTCAGCTTTGACCAGCCGTGTTCCAGTTGCTGAAATCTGCTGACCTGGCTTCCCTTCACACTCGTCAAGCACTATTGTTTGGATTCAGACTTGAGAAGAAATGGCCATTTTTCAGTTTCAGTACTCCTAAGATTTCTGGGTTTTACCACTTATGGGGGATGGCATGGCTTTGGAATCCATAGGTGAGGAGTTGAAAGGTGGAAGTATCCATCAGAAATAAAAGTTACTTACCTTTAGGAATGATCTTTTTGGTGGATACTCCATTTGCCTGCAGATATTTCTCCAATCCCACTATCCTCCCCGTTATGAGGGACGGTCATAGTCTCTCTAAAAAGTTGCCAATCCAGATTGTTGCATTGCATTGATACTACCATAACAGCTATCATTTCCTTGTCTCTGGTCTGAGGGGCATGGGAAAAACGGATGTGGAACTGATGTCAGAGTGCCGGGGTGGGCGCTATATTACTCTAGTAACGTCACCACAATCTTGCTTTCAACATTAGTGGAGCCAGCAGCCTCCATCAACACAGGAGAACTATGTCATAGGGTTCCGTGGCCAGTCTGGCACCTAGTATATTCAAGAGGTGAGAAATAGGCAGGTAGAAAGAGTATTCACCAGAAAGATTGTTACCCTTCGGTAACCTTTTTTTTTATTACCACCTAAGAAAGATGAGAACAGACTACAAGGCTTGAAGTAAGATAACCCTGTAGACATTTAGCACCATAGAGGTGCTTTGGGCAGTCACCAAAGCACTCCTATGTTACATTTAGGTATTTTCAAAACAGCTGCATCTAGTTGAAGAGATATAAATGAATTGAGGATGTTAATTATTTACCATATAAGTATCATTTCATACTATTTGAATAATGTTCAAAGTCATGATGTAAAATGTAAATATTTGAAACATTCGGGATTGGAATTAAAGGTCAAACTGATTGGTGTGACATTCATGTATTTTATAATGTGCATGTGGGATCTGTCTGCTAAGCTGCCCAGTTCACAACCATTAAATTGCATTCCATACTTCAGATTTAAAGTACTGTCCATAAATATATGTCCTGGCATATGAGCTGTAGATCATATGCTTCAGCATAGATTGCCATCTGGTGTTGGGCTCGGATGTTTGCACTTTGTTTTTCTTCGAAGAAGTGTTTGTAGTCACGAGGTAGGTGACTCCTCCTTACGGTGATAGTGCGCATGGGCATCGACTCCATCCCCAGATTGTTTTTTTCCGCCATCGGGTTCGGATGTGTATTGCTGCGCTCCGGTTCGGTATCATCTTTGAACCCTTTCGACGCGCAGTCCTTACCACTCGACGGTATTGTTTTCTATCGCGGGTTCCCTTTTGACGTGCATCGTAAAATCCAACCTCTTCGACCGGTTGCTTCGACGTGGGCCGTGAGGCTTACCCGCGCCGACCACGCCAGCAGTCCATGGAACGGACTCCATTTAAAAAATGCCACAGGTGTGGTGCTAAGTTCCCACACACATGGACCTGCATGTGGTCTGTAACCTGTGCCTATCCCCAGAGCACGAAGAAATCAACTGCGAGGCCTGTTAATCATTTCGATCAAAGAAGACCATTCGTGACCGTCGGGCTCGACGTCACGAGATGAGATGCGGCACTAGCCCTGTGCCAGACATCTTCAGAAAAGAGTCTGAATTCCACACGGCGCCGAAGAACAAGAAGAAATCTCTGTGTCTGAAGCCAACGATTTTGAAATGGAAGAAGACTTGAACGTCACTCTGGCTCAACGAACAGTGAGCAACGAGCCCCAAGTAACCACAAAACCAACAACGGCTCCGGTAGTACCTTCGCCCTTGGGCCTAGGTAAACACTGTGAAAACATTTCAGAAGCCCCACCGTTATGAAACATAAGGATAAGCCTTCCTGCTAAAGATCGAGCAGGCCCCATTCCGGTGCCGAAACCACATCTCCGGCACCGAAAACCAAAACCAAGCAAGTGCCTGATGCTTCGCTGCTGGCACCAAAAACATCTTCGGCTCCGAAAGACTCAGACCCAAAACCACATAAAACCAAAGTTTCGGAGCCCACACTGCATAAACCCATAGCTTCGGAGCCGACACTGCATAAACACAAAGCTTTGGAGCTGAAACCAAAAGACAAACCTTAGGAGCCAAAAACAGTAAAAAAAACCTTCGGAGCCGAAACATTCTGCACCGAAGGGCTCGGAACCAAAAAAGCAAACAGCTCTTTTAAAAGCTTCAGAGACTACCCCTGTTAAAAAACCCTCTGAAACAAAACACAAGGAGAAAGACACCCCATCCAAAGAACTTTCTTCACAAGAGCCTTTTGATCCGAAACAGAAAATACTACATATCGACCTTGAAACTGGACACCTTCTAGCAGCGCTTCCTAAAAAACGGAAGCTGGACCTTTCAGAGGACAGCCATATACCCCTGAAGAATAAAAACATGGGTGCTAACCCCTCTCCCCCTTACACACCTCCCTCTCCTCCTCCTATTAATCCCAATTTACTAATTTCACCATCTAACTCACTACCACCACCTTTCTCACCTGAGCCACAGGATGATAATGATGGAGATGGGGATGAGGATGAGGACGGGGATGGGTATGACGTTCAGGACAATATACCACAGGACATAGACCCCTGTGATGATTAGGATAAAGATCCAGATCATCAAAATGACCCTGATCTTTATCCCTCCAGACCATCACCACCCGATGATAATATTGGATTCGCACAGCTTATTAACAGAGCTGCTCTGTACCATTCGGTGGAACTATAGACAGATCCACTAGAGGAGTATTTCTTAGTAGAAACATTTGCTCCCTCCCAAAAATCCACTAATACTTTGCCCATGCTCAAAGGCATGGCAGAACATGCCAACAAAGTATTCAAAGACCCTGTTAGAGCTAGAATACTTAAGCCAAGAGTGGTTAAAAAATATAAAGCCGCTCCAACAGACCCGGTTTATATCAGAGGTCAGGTACCCTTAGACCAGAGGTCTTCAAACTTTTTGATGCCGAGACCCCCATCAAAATCTTTTAGGTGTAAGGACCCCCTCTTGACAAAAATTTCTAGAACTTGGTACTCCTCATCATTGACAACTATCGACAACCATAAACGACCCCAATTCCCACAACAAATCATTTTTACAGTGGGACAATAATATTAAACGGTGTTTCGCTGTGGCGCACATTCTGCCGCGGTGCGGCTGAATTTGATGCGTGCGCAGATCGGAAGTTCCCCGGCCGTCCGACACACAAGCCCACCGTGACGTCGGATGGCCCCTGCATGGAAACGGCTAGCAAAGCAAAGGTCAGTGATCGTGGGGGCGTGGTCAAAGCTGTGGCTAAAAACAAAGGGCCTTATTCATGAGGCACTGGCGTAGGGCAACACTGCATCCTCTTTCTGTGTTGCCCTACGCCAATGTGAGAGGGCAGGAAGGCACCCTATTTATGAAATATAGTACATTCCTGTCCATTTCCCCTGAGTTGGCGCACGAATTGCTGCCTAGCGCTAACTTAGACAGGATTGTTTTTGTGCAGGAAGGGGCACCTTCCTGCACAAAAACAATCCAGAGAGTTTTCCTTTTTCCATGGGTGCTGCAGAATGCAGCACACATGGAAAGTGTAAATAATGAGGAGAAATGAAAACATTTCTCCCTGTTATGCCTGCTGTGTGGAGGCGTAAGGTTTTGGCGCTGCCCCAGGTTTACATGGTTTTGTAAATCTGGGGCAGCGTCAAAATCCATGGGCGTTGCGTGGGAACACCCACCGCAATGCTCATGGAACGCCTACTTGACACACAGTAAGGCAACGCAGCGACTAGCACTGTGTTGTCTTAATCCATATATACGAGGCCATGCAAAGCAGCCCTGGGTGACTTTGCGTCACCACATAGATATGATTGAGACGCTTGCGCTGCCAGAGCTTCCAAAAAAAGTGACGCTCCAGCGGCTCATAAAAAAGCCCCAAAATATTTTGTTCCTTTTTTAGAACTTTCCCAATTAGGCAGCTACATATAAAATAATGGGTAGCTTAAATGAAAAATATATATTAAAAAGATGTTACTCAGTGGGAAATGTACTGTAGTACATTATGAAACGTCTATTAGTTAATCCACTGCAGAGGTCTGTGTCTGTAACCAGAGAGCCACAGAATTACATTTGGTTGGTGCAGTGGAGAATAGTGACTTGTGTAATTTTTTGTGTTACAAGGTCACTGCCTGCTACAGAAAGCACTGTGAATGCGCAAGTCATTATTTTATACTTGCATTACACACATTATCAGATAGGCTGCTACAAACTGTGCACATAGGTTTAGGATAAAATGGAGCTTCCAAAATGTAGAATTTAGTAATACCAATACATAAGTAATGCACATTTTGTTTTTCAGAACAGTCCCTTCAACCTTCCTCAAGGGTACTAAGCACTGTGTAAATACAGTTACAATTAAAAGCATGCACTTCACAGCCTAGGTATTAACTCTTCCTACTACCACTAAAACCCCCCAAATCTGTGCAATCCCAATGCTTGGATTGATTACCGCTTTCAAGCACCCTTTACATTTTCAGATTAACCCATAGCTGCATTTGCATTTCATTCAGCCAAGCAGGCACCCAATTGTGAAGGATTGTTTTACCTGTCTGCCCGGCCTCTTTTTTTCACAGCTCAGGAGACTCAATTAACTTCAGCAGAAGCATTTTACCGATCAGAATGAAGCGTCCCGGACGTTTGTCTTTTTCCAAAAGGAAAATCACGTTTTGGATTCCAGGCAGAAGTGAGGCCTGGAAATGTGCGACCCCCTTTCTATGACTCTAGGGCCCCCCTGGGGGTTGCGCCCCACAGATTGAAGACCTCTGCCTTAGAATCTCTTGTCTCTAATGCACGTAAGAGATCTAATTCCCAAATTACAGGCGACGCCCCTGCTCCTGACAAGGAACCAAAACTTATAGACGCCTCAGGCAAAAGAATCGCATCACAAGCTGCTAATCATTGGCATATTGCCAATGCTTGGTCGCTTTTAGCAAGCTATGATAGAGCTCACTATGACAAGCTGGAAAAGTTAATACAGCGTTTACCAAATCAAATCAAAAGTAAAGCAAACAACCTCATTCAAGAGGGTAAACACATTACAAACACTTCTATAAAATGCACCCTTGATTCGGCTGATACAGCATCTCATGCCATTAACAATAGCGTCTTACTACGCCGGCACGCTTGGCTTCGAATCTCCGGATTGAAGCAAGAAGTACAATCAGCTATACTTAATCAGCCTTTTGATCAGGAACACCTTTTTGGGCCAACAGTCGATTCTTCATTGGAAAAAATGAAAAAATGACACAGAGACTGCCAAGTCCATGGGAGCCTTGCAACTACTGTCTAATAGAGGCTCCTTTTGTCGCTCCTTTTACAAGGGTGGCTCAAAAACAATGGAGTCAGAAAATACCTCCACCACTTACAAAAGTCCCAATCAATCTTCCGACTCCAGAGGATATTTTCGGGGAAGATATAGAGGAAAGAACAATAGGGGAAGAGGCAGAGGTAACCACCCGCACTTCCCCTGCCACCAAACAGTGACTTTCCTCCGCTACCCTCGATCATTCCACTCCTGTCGAGGGACGTCTCTCACAGTTCCTACCTGTCTGGCATTCCATCACAACAGACAAGTGGGTAAGACAAATTATCCAGTATGGTTATTGCCTGGGACTTACCTCCACTCCCCCAAATATTCCTCCCAAACAACGTGCAACGTCCTCAGAACATCTCACCCTGTTAAAAGAAGAGGTTCTCTCCCTGTTACAAAAACATGCAATAGAACCAGTCCCCTTCAATTATCAGGGCATGGGAGTTTACTCTCTCTATTTTCTAATTCCAAAAAAGGACGGCTCTCTCGGGCTAATATTAGACCTAAGACAGCTAAACCACTACATTCCGTCAGACCATTCCCACATGGTCACCCTCCAACAGGTGGTCCCACTGCTTCAGCAAGGTGACTTCCTTTACACTCTCAATTTAAAGGACGCCTATTTCCACATTTCCATTCACCCCGCTCACAGGAAATATCTCAGGTTCGTGGTGGATGGTCATCACTACCAGTTCAAAGTCCTCCCATTCGGAGTAACCAGAGCACCCAGAGTTTTCACCAAGTGTCTAGCAGTAGTTGCAGCACACTTAAGAAGACAACACATTAACATGTTTTCTTACCTGGACGATTGATTCATAAGGGCCAAATAACAACACAGCTGTCTTCAACACACCCACAAGACAATTCAGTTGCTTCACGACCTAGGATTCACTGTAAACCTCACCAAGTCCCACCTCCAGCCATCCAAAACACAAGAATATCTAGGAGCTACATTAAACACTTGCAAAGCTCTAGCATACTCCAACCCAGTCAGGATACACAACATGCAGCTCCTAATATCACAATTTCAACCTCAATACTCATTACAAGCACAAGTGTTTATGCAGTTAATAGGGATGATGGCTTCTTGCATTCTAATCGTCCCTTAGCCAAGATTCCAGATGCGTCCTATACAGGAATGCTTAGCACGTCAGTGGAACAAGGCTCAAGGTCAATTAACAGATCTGATGTTGGTAGACAGACGCACACATCCCTCTCTGCAGTGGTGGAACACAAGAAACCTTTCAAAAGAGCGGCAATTCCTCGTGCCGGTTCCACAGATAGTGCTAACAGCAAACGCATCGCTCACCAGTTGGGGAGCTCATCTTCAATATCATACCATTCAGGGCATGTGGACTCTACAACAAAAGCAATTCCACATCAATTACCAGGAACTGATGGCAATTTTTCTAGCATTAAAAGCCTGTCAAGTCCATCTAGTCCACAAAGCTGTCTTAGTCCGCTCGAACAACATGACAGCAATGTACTATATCCAAAAACAAGAAGGGACACACTCCATACAGTTCTCGCAACTAGCTCAGAGCATATGGAGATGGGCCATACTTCAAAACATATATCTCCTTGCGGAACACCTTCCAGGAGTACACAATCACATAGCAGATCTGCTCAGTCGTCAACGACAACAGATACATGAATGGGAATTACATCCTCAAGTTCTACTTCCATTCTTTCACAAGTGGGGTTACCCAGAAATAGATCTGTTCGCCACACACCAGAACGCAAAATGCCCAAGATTCGCGTCCAGGTATCCACACCCATTGTCCAAAGGCAATGGGCTATGGATGAACTGGTCAGGAAGATTTGCTTTCGCTTTTCCGCCTCTCCCGCTCATTCCATTAATGGTTCTGAAGCTTCAACAGCATTCCCTCACCATAATCCTAGTTGCTCCCACATGGGCCCGACAACCCTGGTTCACAACCCTGTTGGAACTATCCGTAGTTCCTCACCAAAAACTGCATCTCTCCCCCAAGCTTCTCACTCAGAACCATGGAGAAATAAGAAATCTAGATCCCAGTCAACTGAACCTTGCGATCTGCATCTGAAATCCTAGAGTTTGGCTACCTTAATCTACCGCCAAACTGCATGAACGTCATTAAAGAAGCTAGACGTCCTACCACAAGAGCATGCTCCGCAGCAAAGTGGAAACGATTTGTAATCTACTGTACAAATAATCAAATCAATCACTAGACTCTACCATTCAAAACATAATTTGCTATCTCTTACACCTACATCGCTGTAACTTAACATACACGTCTATAAGATTACATCTCGCTGCAATACCTGCTTATGTACAAAACAGACAACACTTGTCTCTTTTTATAGGGCCCGCTATTAAAGCTTTTATGGAAGGACTCAAAAGAATCATCCCTCCTAGAGTTCCACCCACCCCAGTTTGGAACCTTAATATTGTCCTTGCTAGACTTATAGGCTCACCATTTGAGCTGTTGCACAAATGTGAACTACAATTTCTCACATGGAAAGCAGCCTTCCTTGTAGCCATCACATCTCTTAGGAGTATTGATGAGCTCCAGGCTCTAACCATACAAGAACCATTTTTGCAAATTCATCACAATAAAGTGGTTCTGAGTACTAATCCAAAATGTTTACCTAAAGTTGTTTCTGCCTTTCACCTCAATCAGTCTGTTAAACTACCAGTCTTTTTACCTCAACCAGACTCAGTGGCAGAACGTGCTCTTCACACACTGGACGTCAAAAGAGCAATACTTTATTACACTGAAAAAACTAAGTCTTTCAGAAAAACAAAACAACTTTTTGTTGCTTTTTCACCACTGCATAAAGGCAATCCCATTTCAAAAACTGGTATTGCACGATGGATAGTTAAATGCATCCAAATATGCTGCATTAAAGCTAAACGTACATTAACAATTCCCCCAAGAGTGCATTCCACACGCAAACTAGAGGCTTCTATGGCATTCTTAGGGAATATACCCTTAGATGACATCTGCAAAGCTGCAACTTGGTCTACACCTCACACCTTCATAAAACACTATTGTGTAGATGTGCATGCAAAACAACAAGTTAATGTGGGCCAGGCTGTCTTAAGAACACTTTTTCAAACTACTGCAACAGATTCAGGTTAGCCACCGCTACCGAAATAACTGATGTATAGTCTATGCTAAAGCATATGATCTACAGCGCATATGCCTCGAACGGAAAATGCTACTTACCCAGTATGCATCTGTTCTTGGCATATAAAGCTGTAGATTCATATGCGCCCACCCGCCTCCCCGGGTACCTTGATATGCTTCAGTATTATCTTACTTGGATACAACACACATGGACATCTCTTTCTATTTCTACAAATTCCATCATCACCCTTTATGGCGAAAAACAATCTGGGGATAGAGTTGATGCCCATGCGCACTGTCACTGTAAGGAGGAGTCACCTACCTCGTGACTACAAACACTTCTTCGACGAAAAACAAAGTACAAACATCCGAGCCCAACACCAGATGACGATCTGTGCTAAAGCATATGAAGCTACAGCTTTATATGCCAAGAACAGATTCATACTGGGTAAATAGCATTTTCCTTCTTTATGCCCAAATATAGAAGACCATCCTGAGCCACCACTGTATCAGAGGTCCCATCCAAAACACCAAACTTAGCATGGTTTTTGAGTCCGTATTTCTACAGTCATTTGTTTTTTCCTGAAATGGGAGAGCCAGGTGGAGGCACTAACTATACCATTATGTTAATTTTTGTTTATGGGGCTGAGCCTAAACACACAAATGTATGCAGTCTGAACCCTCTCATGTTGTGAGGTACAGGCTGGCACCAAATCACACCATGGAGGATAGGCACCATGGTGAGGTGGGTGCTAGGCATGGGGCACAAGGAGATATATCTAAATTTCACAGCACTTAATTTTAAGTTTCTAGAGACTGAAGTCTGGCTTACAAAATAGAGACTTGAGAGGCATGCCACCCAGGCAACATAGCGGACATGAATGGTGTGTTGGTCCCTGCCTTGCAGGTCACTTCTTCATTGACTTCCTATGGTGAAAAGAAGCATTTTAATATACAAGAATATCCTCATTTCCTCACGAGGGTGTTCTCTAATTTTTAATTGCTTTCTCTTATTCTTATAAATGTTCTTGCAAGATGATCTAGTAAGTTACTACACACTATTGACGAAATGAGAGCAGCAGGCCACAAAACCAGTAGACCCCAAGGTTAGTTAAATCGTCCATCCTTCCGACTTTAAGTAAACAGAATTCCAATCAATTGGCAAGTAGTACCTGTTGCTATTTACAACGCTTTGAGATGGCAATATGGAGGCATATGACAAAAATAGGAAAAATATTATTTAAACTCCTAGACTGAAAATCCTGATCATGGCCCATATGTTTTTGAGGAAAAGGAAGATAACCGAGATTCTAGACTTTGAGGTCATAGAACATATGAATGTGCGCGAGACGTACGTCTATGTCAGTCGTTGCAAAGTGACATGGGTTTGTTTATGTCATTGTGATCTAATCCTTTTCAAAATATCGTGAAAGGTTGTGCCATGAGTTATGTTTTGTCTTTCACCTGCAGAGACGTCATCCTTGAGAGTACGCCAACTAGTGACCCTTCTGCACACAGCAACCTTTACATTCTCACTGGGCACGAGAGCAGTTTCTAAGAAGGATCTTACTTACGCTGACGGGACTCAGCCATACTGGATGGACCAAGCCACCTAGATGTTGACTCTAGGTGCGATTCCACAAGAGAGCAGCTGTCCTGAGTGACCTGAGAAGATGATTCCGGAATGGCATCGGCCCAAGGGCCAGACCAGTAGCTGTCCAGTGATTGTGGGGAAGAGTGAAACCTCCTCTTAATTTCAGATACCATGCGATGATCTTTAGAACTGGCAGATGGAGCATGTGTTCTAGGGGAAGGTTGTATATGCTCAATGAGGCAGTGTGTTGGGGGACTTCGCAGTCATCCTGAGAGCCTTCATGGGTCTTATATATCTGTGCTCAGATCTGGTGTGAAGGGAAGACTTCATACATTGTATCTGAGAAGTGATATTTGTTAGTCTTCATGAGCTCCTCCCTCAAAGGAGAAGCATGGGGTGGTCTTCATTGTTATGATGGTTGGGATATTTGTACTTGTCGTACTTTGCAAAGACCAGTAGATGAGAGGCCTAGTGGTCTGTAACCCCTCCTTCCTACCCTACTCGTTAAATTTCTCTCTTTAATTTCATTGTTTCTGAGCTACTTTGTAGCCTTGGACTTTACCCTAATTTGTCCCCCAAGGTGTGTGCGTCTCTAAGGGGAGCATGTTTGTAATAAGCCCCCGAAGATCACTCTGACTCCATGTCACCTCTTCAGACCTGTGGGTCTGTGGCAGCCTGCTAGACGTTTAGTCATGCTTTATGAATGATCACTCATGACACGCATGGGTACTGGATTTCTTGCACCCCTGAATAGTGTTATGCTATATATGTGCGCATGTCGATAGAAAGGACCCCTTGTTTTTTTGGGTGTTCTAATTGATACGAGAATAAGTATTACTCCTAGGTCTGCTCTGCTTTTTAAGCCGCTGATGTCCTTCCCTGACGGACTGGATTGGACCTACATGCCCTAGACTTTTAAGCAAAATAGGATCCTAAAACATGCACATGCTTCACATGTGTAATATTCTAGCTCAGTCTGACGCCTCAGTCATAACCTCGTCTGTAAAGTTGCCAAGTCCGATTAACATGTCCTATGCCCATTTCAACGTGAGGCTAGCACTGTAAGCTCCCTAACAGCTCTTAACCATCACTACGTCAAATCAGAAAATCAATCTATGATCTGGGCTTCTATAAAATTCAAATTTATTTTTGTACTTAAATATAGACATATATGCAAGTCTAAAAGACTCCAGTGGGCTCCAGCAATATTACAGGATTACCCAAGAATGGTAATTACATGTGTCAAATGATATGATTTTGCCAGCAAATTAGGTTAATACGCTTTCTTGCTTCCTTTTCTTTTACCCTGAGGGTGAGCATGTTGGAGATGTCCATACTAGGGTTATGCCCAATTACCTGCTGACTGATCAAATTAATTAGGATTTTCATCAAACTTTATTCGGTCATTACGACCATCAAAGTATATAGACGTACAATACAGTATATTGATAAGAGAAAGATTTTCATGTTAGGTATTGTGGGCCAAGATGGATGACGTTATTTATACAAAAGCAAAGCATAATAAAACCAAGCAATTAAAGACGAGAAACAGGTTGATAAAAACAGCTGCGACAAAATAAAACTATGACAAGCTAAAAACACTTAAAAAGAAAAAATATGGAGCCGTAAATGTACATAAAGAGCTAATGTATAACGTGCAAGAATACAATATTGCACAAATTCTCAGTAATTTTGGCATGAATTATATATTAATATGTACACTAATTGGGATTTTCAAAATGACCAACAAACATCGAAATAATCTTGATGGACTTCCATGATAGGTATAGACCTTTCCTATAGTGTCGTACTGGATATTCTGAAAAACCTGACTGATTTTAATGTTTTTTGCTAATTGATTGGTCCTGAAGCTCAGCCCTGGTCTCTAGTCAAAGGGACAAGCAGTCTAATTGCTTGTATGCTTCTTTACACGCCCTAATTCTGGCACTGTCTCGGGACGTATGGCTTATCGTAATCCTTTAGGACTAATGTCCGAAGTCTTCAAATTGTCCTTTCAAGCATGGTGTTTGACCCCTGTTGCTGTCTCCTTGAAGACAAAGAAAAGAAAGAATGAACAAGAATCTGCTTCCCTGTATTGGAATATGTCAGATCCACAAACCTCTAGTTGTATACCTCTGAGACAGCTGCAGTTGGATTGCAGGCTAGACCTTTCGGCCTTTGTAGAGCATAAAGCCCCAGGATCCTCAGCTCATTGGGAATCAGCCTTATCTTTAGAGGGCCAGCGAGCTGAAACAAGAGAAGAGGGTTCTCTGCCTAGCTCCTCTCCTGTCCTGCCTTAAGCTATGAGGTTTAGAGCCTTTTGAAATACCCTCCTCTTACTGCTGCTCTTCTATAAACTCATGTCCCCATCTGACATCTACATTTCTTTCTCCAGGAATGGAGTTCATATGTTGATTATCCAGGGAGTTAAAGTCCAAATAGATGCACTTAGTAGCCACTTCTCTGATTGGCATAAAACGTTAATGAATTATGCGAGCAGGGGAGGAACACCACCTCATTGCTGTCCACATCTGACTTCCAGATGCATAATGTTGTTTGTAGGAGCCTGTACATAGCTCTGTTTACAGATATCAACATTTTGTCTGGCACTCCGGTGGATTTGAGAGGGGATTAATGCCACCCGGTTAACTTCTTCAAAACTTGCATGAATAAAGCCATCATTGTGATCACATTTTAAGAACAGGAAATATCTTTCCTAAGTGGATAAAGGGTCTTGGTCTTATTTTTACTTAGCGGATAGAGACAGATATATATCCCATACCTGTACTAAAAGGAAATATTGGGGTATAATGAAACCCAGATGGACAAACACGTCTTGTTCCATTTTGATACAAAACACAACCAACGCCTAGCTTCTGCGGATACGTTTCTGTGTCTCCAAATATCCCTCATTACACTCTTGAATAGTTTAAACACCTGGGGAAAAAGACAAGGGTCTGGCAACCACCATCTCAACCCTGCCACATAAAGGCAACACAGTTTACCTCATGTGCTAGCCATGTTCAGGCACTTGTAGGCGCAGCCATGATACTTTGGAAACACATACACATTGATTTCACCTGTTGGCTAGTCGTCACACACTGTATTATATAAGCACCCTGATCCGATATTTGGCTATCAAACCGTGTATAAGGTTGGAAGTGAGAAGTTAAAGAATATACTTAGTAAATTGTACTCTGGTCCGTCTATCTGCCATCCCCCAACATTTATAATGCTTGGGAATTTTTCATGCGCTTTAAGGAAGGCTGTGGACAAAAGAATAAGAAAAAGTTACATCGTTATAATCCAGGACCTTTAGTGAGAAGTCCCACTTTCTTTCTATAACTTAACTTCCCACTCATCTTTGCCAAATCGGTGTACACATACCATCTTCGTTGGCATAGCTAAAAAGATCCACTGTGATGTTTAGGCAGGTGTGGGGCTAAACATAAGCCCTAGACTCCTTTTCGTACCCTCTTAGCACACATTTTGCTGTCTGGTCACCTCAGTGGATACATAACTTATGTTTTAGAATGAAGGGGGCTTTCTTCAAAAGTGTACTGAAGTTCTAGTAATTAACAAGCTGTTCTGAGTGTATGTTGCATTCCTATTCAGCAAAAAGTGGTTGTGAGGAAAGACCAAATGATTTAGGCTTGTGTCAAATGGCCAGTTATTTTATAAGAATTTGTGTGCATCAAAGAAAACAAAAGTGATGTTAACTTTAGAGTCTTAACAATGCTTATATATTTTGTATGAATGATGCTAGTTCTTTGACTGGTTGGTTGATTGGTTGGTTGGTGTTATAGCCCATCATTTAATCTGACAGGACCAATGACTTGTAAAATTGTTTGAGATCTGTCCAGTGAATGGTCGTCTGGCCACTTTTTTCAAGTTAGAGCAGCTCGAACGTTGGGAAGATGGTTGATTCGATGCTGTGCTACCAAAATATCATATAATGTTCTGTTGACATCAATTTTGTGTTCTAAATATCGTTTACAAAACTGTTGCCCCAGTGGAGTTAATAATTGAAAATCCACATCCAGTGGGACTATATTGTTTGTAAACGATATTTAGGCCACAAAATGAATGTTAAAAAATATTTCTGAACTACGATATTCTGGAAAACAAGTGACCCAGTAGCACTAGAATGAGTAATAGATTAAGTGCTATTTATTCTTCTGTGAAAGTCATTGGGTGTTGAGAGGCTAATTTAGTAAAAGCACATGTGGTAATTGACTAATAGGTGAATGTGTTTGTGTAAATGCTCTGTTGATAAAGATTACGACCCTGGTAATGAGTAGTGAGGACAATTCTAATCTCTGAGCAACATAAGTTTCTTTGGGCCAGATGTATCAAGCATTTTACCGCTCGCAAGGACCGGAAAAATGCTTTTTGGCATGTACCACCGATATTTTGCGAGTTGCTATTCGGAAGGGGTGTGTTAAGGCCGTCCCTTCCTAATAGTGAGTCGCATTGGTATGTAGGAATGTTTTATGACCTGGAATGCAGTCGCAAAACATTTGCATTTGCCACTAACTTGAAGTTGGTGGTAAGCCATTCGCAAATCGGAAGGGGTCTTCAAGGGACCCTTTCCCCTTTGTGAATGGTGGCGCCAACATTTAGCTAACATTTATTCAGAGCAAGACCACTGCCCACTGCATCCCGTTTATCTTTAAGGAAAACGGGCTGCATTTTAAAAAAAAAATGGCTTTCATTAATAAGCAGTCACAGACATTGTCATCTGCTGACCCCAGCAGGCCTCCATCCTTGTGAGTGCCGGCCATACCCAATGGGTCAGAAATTGCAACCTGCCTCATGAATATTAATGAGGCCGGTCTCTTGTGACCCATTTAAGAATCACAAGGTGTCTCAGACACTGTTGTACATTCGAGATTCACAAATTTCGAGTCTCATTCTCTAATGGTCGTTCATCTGACCCTAAATGGCATGGAATTCCAAGTAGTGCATTAATTACTGCACACCATCAATTTTCTCCTGACCGAATTTGCCAGCAATAAACTGACTAAATTAATTGGAGAAAATGGCGAGAAGAAAGGCAAGTCATTCATAGAATTTTATGCCCGATTTCCTTTCAGAAAACTATGAATAGGAGGCATGTACGAGAACCAGTCAATTATCTTGTTGTGATAATATTTTACAGGTTCAGTAAATACCACCCATCATTCCTCACTACTCGAGATCAGGGTTTGTATTGGATATGTTGTTGATTAAGGTGCAAACATCACTAATGTTGTTAAATGAGACGCGGTCAGACATGTTGTTGTTATAACTCTTGAGTTCATGCTCTAATTAGTGATTCTGAGTTGTTATTGAGTGTGGCTTTATTGGTTTAGATGTGGGAGTGACTGGAAGTTTGGTTGACTATAGTTGAATAAATCACGAGTAATGGATGTTCAACTAAAGAAGCGAATTTGTTGTTGTCCTTTTAGCCTTTTTTGCTGTTTGTAAGTTTGATAAATGGATGGGTGACTGACAGTTGGCAGTAGACTGGTTGTGGGCTGGTATAATGTATAAGAGAACTGTTATTGGATAGAAAGTACTGGTTTGATTTGTGAAGTATTATTGGATAAGGCAACCTAGCTCGTTGACTGCCTACTCTGTGGAAAGAGGAGTAGCAGATGTATGTGGCGTGACTATCATTGGAGTGAGATCGAATTGTAGTCCAATGTGTGAGTCTGTTTGAGTGAGTAGCGGTATATTTAGAATGAATGAGTTGTTTGATGTTTTTGGACTGAATTGATTTTAGTTGACTGGTTGTCTGAATATTTCGTGGTACATTGTGGATTTCGGGGGAGCTAGCATGTTGACTGTTTGGTACTTCATTTCATGGCTGATGTATATGGCTGGGTCTTGGTGGGTCTTCAAGTGAAGCAAGATCCAGATAAAGCTGTTGACTGAGGTTTGTGGAGAACTAGAGAAAATGATAGCATTCAGTGTGTGATGAGTTGATGTCTTGACTATTGGATGAGTGCGTGAGTGAGTGATTCTAGAGAGTGGTTACCTTGATAACTCATTTCTAACACAGATCTTAGCTGTTGCCTTTTAATGCATTGGGAACAATGCCTGATCTTAATACATCTTTTTTTTTAACTTAGTGGAACCTGCAAAAACCCAAGAATGGATGGGCTGTTACATGAAGTGCCACGTTTCACTGGCAGTCTTATTTTGTTTCTTTTTTAATTTAAAGATGCTGCAATGCAAAAATGCACATGAAAGTATGATATTTAAAAATGTTTATATTAAAAAAGCCATTTGTTGAAACATACTGGGAGTTTGGTTCTGATCTACTACTGTCTTGATTTCAAAGCTTTAGCCAGTATCATTTCCTACTCTTGCAGTCCAAGGTGTGAACAAAAATGTTTTTACTGTTCCTCTTGTACCTTGTATTGAACTGCCAGCTGCTCTACAGGTCTGTAGTGTTTACAGATGCTACTGCCTCCTTTCTGTTTTGAAGATATCGGTAAGGCCAAAGGAAAGATGCTTATCAAATTGAGAGAGTGAGCGCTTCAGAGAGTGATATAGACGTTAACGGCTCGCACAGGTAAGAGGTGGTGGTGGAATTCAAGAGATGACAGGCTAAGTAATAGTAATTAAATAAAACCACTTACTTTGCACTCGTCGCATCGCCAAGCTGGTGATGTGTCGAGCGCTAAGTAAGTGGTTTTATTTATTTATTTAATATTACTTTGCCACTCTTACCTGTGCGAGCTGCAACTGGAGATAGAGTAGATGTACAAGTGTGTATTTATGTGTATCAACTTGTATGGACCTTAATTTTTAGGGTAGGTGGGGAAAGGCAGGATTATCAAAGAAATAGATGCATTTCATGTTATTAATCCTGGATGAATTACTAAAGCACTGAAGATCACAAGGGGCTCGTAAGCTGGTCCAGTAATTTTTTTCAGAGATGCTTGCTTTCAGTGTGAAGTGACCACCTGCACAGTGATGCAACACTACGTCACTCAATATTTAGAGTGAGTCATTCAGTAATTAAGTTAAGTGTATTCAATTCATGTATTTACAGACAATACAACAGAAAACGGGTTGTAAATAAAAGTGTAATATCCACCACACAAACAACACAGCCTAAATATCAGTAAGTACAAGTTGCAACCCTCGGTGTAAATATTAAAGTAGCACTAACACATTAAAAAGAAAAAACAACTATTGGCAAAGCCGATGGATCTTTCCTATAAGTCCTTTTGGCTTTGCCAATGTTTCTTTATCCATGCAGTACAGCATCATGGCTGCTGTGCAGCATGGCTGAAAAGACACAATTGAGCGGCTGTTGAATCATTATGTAGACACACACATGCATTCAACCGCACACACTCACATAAGAAAGGAAACAAGTTAAAAAATATATATGTTATCGAGCCGAGATAGAGCAGTTGAAAAAAAGTAGGGCAAAAGTGTTTCTTTAAAATGTAGCTGAGAAGAATGTTTTAAAAAAAAAGCTTTGGATGGATCATCAAGTTGTGTGCACTTGTTGGGGAGGCGGTTTAGTTCCCTAAAAGCGAGCAGAAGAAGCATAGAAGCCAGCCTGTAAAAGAGTTTGTAAAGAAGCTATGCTCTATGGGAGGAACAAACACAAGATGGAGAGGCTTAAACAAGGAAATCCATCCATTAGCAAGCAAATAAGAGTGACAGTAAAGCCAACCAATGGAAGCAATTGGCGGGCTTCAAGCCACCATATGTTCTTTGTAAGTCCACAGTATGTCTTTCGCTCATATGCAGCTTAGGCTGCATGGAAGACTCAACCTGAAAATACACCTGGTAGTTGAGCATTTGCTGCCAAAATATATTAAAGCTTCTAAACAGCAACAATGTCATAGCAAGTGCTGTATTAAAATTAAGGGTCTCATTTAGGGTTTGTCTGTAAACTGGCAGTACCACCACCCCATTAAACGTAAGGTTCCCCAGCTCTGTTTGGAAGTGTAAGAACAGCTGGTTCACTAAAATCAAATACTACGCTATCCCTGTGGTAATCTTGGACTGAACAATCTGTTTGCCAGTAGAATGCTGTGTCATAGTGGCGGTTACCCTGCCCTCATAGGATGATACAGCTATAAGTTTCCTTGCCCAAGTCTGCAATGCTATGAATAGCAAACACAAGCAGAGAAAATATAGAATGACCCCGCAGTCGAAGGGGGGAAAACACCCTGTTCATCATTGTAGGAAAGTAGCACTTTTTGACATGGTGGCCCCCCCCCAAATTTTGCCTAGTAACTGATGTGATTTTGACTGGGAAGTACACTCGGTTCCTGCTAATTAGGTTGCCAGAGCTCTTTCCCAAAACTGTACAATTGTTTCCTCCAATTGGCAAAACCTTTAGCACCCTCTGTAATTCCCTAGTGAATGGTATTCCTAGTACCTAGGGCCTGAGGTACTACATAGGTTCTCTAAGGACAGCAGCACAAATTGTGCTACCCTAACAAACCCCCTCACCAAGCACATGCAAGGCTGCCATTGCAGGCTACGTGTCTTGGGGCAGACAAAAATAAAAACACGCCATGACCCTTAACACTGCATGTAATATTTGTAAGTCACCCCTACAACAGGCCTGACATCTTTATGGCAGGGTGCTGAATATTACATGTGAGGGCATACCTGCATGAGCAGATATTCCGCTGTGCTGGTCAGTCCTATTACTGTGAGTACAAGTGACCAGGGAAGCCATTTTAAAACATGTGCTGGACTCTGGTAAAAACGAGTTCCCCCAGCTACATGAAGATAGGGATGTTTGGTATCAAACATATCGTATTGTTAAACCCACACTGATTCCAGCGATGGATTTACCAATGCATGCACCAAGAGAGCACCTTAGATGTGCCCCCTGAAAACCTGCAAGCCTCTGTTGGGCTCCCTGACTGTTTTGACCTCCTAAGGTGAGAGCCTTTTTGCTCTCAGGAAACCCAGAACAAAAGCTTGTCTTAGAAGAGGGTGTCAGACCTCCTCCCACAGTATGACCTATTGAGTAGCGTTTCAAGGCTGGGAAGCTGCAAAGAGCTGCCACCTCTGAAATGCAAATCTGACTCCCCTCACACGAGAGGAAGCCAACCTCCTCTGTCCAGAGCCCCCTTAAGACCTGAACAGGCAGGAAAATTAGCTAGTCAGGTAGGCGTGCCACCCCCATGCGAGAACCACCCCTACGGTGGGCTAAACTGAAGGGGATGCGATTTTTAGAAGTAGCCATCTTTGTGATGGCATACTTAGGTATTCTGGGACAGGGTTATGCCCTCTTCCAGCAGGAAGTGGTCATATAGGGAGTGTAGTGACCCCCAAGGATCAGTAGCCCATTGGCTACTACCTTATGCCCCTACATTGAGTATTATGGGGAGATCCTGACACCAGAAGAGCAGATTTTGATGACCTGAAGAAAGAAGATGGATGAGAAGAGTCGACTTATGCTACAGCTGCTGAGTCCCGGAACGCCGGGAGACCCGTCAGCCTTCGCCCAGGAACCAAGGCCTCTGAGGGACAACAGAACTGTCCTCTGCATGCTGCAGACAGCAAAAGAAGGACCAAGAGGACTCCGGCCCTGCTAAAACCTGATACTGCCCTGCACCACTGCACCCGAAACTCCGCAACCCATTTGGAAGTGGACCAATGGTGTAAGTGTGGTCCCCAAGCCCTCAAGGTACAGAGTCCACTGTGGAGTGACCCTGCATGAACTCCCCACACTGCCTGCAGCATCTGTTGGCAGGCCCCTCAACGACAAGAGTATGGGGATGGAGAAGCCAGATACCCCAAAAACACTGTGCACCCCTTCCCAAGGAGAAGAGGACCAAAAGTGTCCCCACATCTCCCAACATCGCAAGAACAGAAGCCACTCGTTGGTTTCACCAGACTAGTCTCCCAGTTGCCTCCTGCAGCCTCTTTCTACCGTAATCGTTCTCATAGGATAACATTGGGCACTTGGTGCAGTTTTGCACTTATGCACCCGGCCGCCTTAGTGCCACTGGTGATGTTCTGCTGTTGTTGCCAACCATTCACCTTAACTCCTGGAGAAGGGTCCTATAAGTCACTGACCAGAACTGGTAAATATGATTTTCGACCCATGGGTTAACATTGCTTAACTCAGAAACTCCACTGTTGACTCTGAACTTATTGAATTTGAATTGATTTTCTTCTGATGCCTAAACATATATAAAGATACTTGCTATTTTTATAAATTAATGTGGATCTCCTTCTTGAGTCATGTGTCTCATTATTGACCTTTGTGTGTATTTTAAGATGTCTTGCACTCCTCTTATTTAAGCCTAAGGCTGCTCAACCACACTAACCCCAAACAGGGCCCTTAAGGATTGTCAAGGCAAGCCCCTGTCCAATCATAAGGGAATCCCTGGACTTTTAACACAATATATCTCACTTTGATATGTCATATAAAGTGCCAGCTTCCTACAATCGTAATTTTTTTATTTATTTATTATAGAAAACAAACTCTCACTCTGGGAGTCTGAACACAAAATGTTGGCTGAGCAGAAAATTAAGATACAGCATCGAACCAGCAAACTGTTACTGTTGGGAAAGTTGCACTGTTATATTCCTGAGTTAGACCCATGTAGCAAAGCATGTTATTTCTTACATTGTCCTCAAAATAACATTTCAGCCGTGAACCTTAGCACATATTTGCGTGCACGACAATGTTGGATTAGTTTCCCTGAAACTAAACTTGTTTACACTTCTAGCTTCGCTCAACATTATTACAATGCCCTGATCATGTACAAGGTCTCTTTTCAAACTATGTTCAAATGTCGTCTGAATCTTTATCCATGGGGCGACAGGGCTATCTACATATCCATAACATCCTAATCTATACGCACAGCGCAAGGCTGCTTTCTATGCTAAAAGATGAGCATCCTGATAGATTGGTAGAGGAGGCACTTCAGCTGACATCGAGAGTCCCTGCATGCTGAGACTTCACCATGCAGCGGTCTGACATCTCGTGAGGGGTGTCCAGTTCGTGACCAAGACGGGGTCCTTTATTCTCTCCCATCCGGTAATGGGGTTGAATTTTCCCTTTCGGGGATTCTTGGCTCCGCACTTAAACACACTCTAGGTACACTTAGAGTAAGGTTTGCATAGTAGGAGTATGCTATATTCCTGCCTTGTTTTATATGCCTGCATATATACACTGCTTTAGGACCATGGTAGAACTATATGTACTTACCCTTTTGGTGCTCGTAATCACTTTAATCTGCTTCTGTCTATTGGTCATTGCAGCGCATGTATTTTATACAAGAATACCGTTGGTGGTAGACAAAGGGGCGTGGCCAAGCATCAACGCAAGATGGACGCTTAAGACCTCAGCTCTGTCGAGACTGTCTCCCCGGCACACATCCTGTTATTGATCCTGCTTCTCTAACTCCCCAATAGATAGCCGAAGGTGAGCGGTGCCTATCCGTGCACTCCCGAGCTCTGGGGCACACCTGGAACCGGAGTTACGGGTCCCGTCTTTTTGGACCTAGCTGAAAGTCGGACGCCTGGGACTGACGTACCTCGACTGGCCGCAACAGTGTGAAGCGGAGACAGCCGCTCGGACCGGAAGTCGCTGTCTGCGAGAATCCCGAGAGTTCACCACCACTGCAGCGCTTAGGTGCGGAAGCCCTTGGCCTTGGTGCAGATAGCATCGTTTAGTCCTCCAGGCCAGGGCACCGGAGTGATTGAACTGCTGCGTATACGACAGCACCTGAATCGGATTCCGCCCCGGGGCTGCGCCACCTGCCTGATAAGTGCTTGGCCCCACCGCTCTGCTCTTGGAGTATAGCTGCTGCGTTCCTCCAGCAGCCTGGCGGCATTGGCCTGCGAGGTGCGTCTGAGCACAGGTATATGCACGATTTCCCCGGTATGGAACATCGAGGTAGCCGAAAACCAAGCGATGACGGAAGGAGCTGCGCTCCTATCTACAAATGCTTGGGCCCGCGGCGTCCGAATACACTGCAGCCGAGGCCCCTGTAGCTGCCTGAAGGGACAAAATACAGTATTGGCAGAGGGTACTTCGCCGTGCCCTGGGACCCAGCCGTGCTGCCTCGTGTGGGGGCAGGCGCTGGTGCAGTGAAACAGCAGTGACTTGCCGCACCACGCTGAAGAGCACTAATAGATACCCTTGCCTCGTTGCTTGTAGCCATATACTGTACAAGCTGCACGATTACAGGTACTCTGCGTGTCACTCGCCCTTGGCGGCGCTGAGACCGTGACAGGCGTGGTGTGACTATCTATGGGGAGGTGCGCAACCCGTCAATTAAGGACCTTGTCACAAACACCTAGCGGGCGGCCCACCTATTCTTTCTTTTGCATTTGTCCCTTGCACCTGTGAGGACTCGGCCGCTATAAACAGAGTGCATACCTTCCCCCCCCCTCCCTCCCTACTCCGCACTCACGGAGTGACTGCCGGCTCAGGAGCGACCAACGACGCTAGATACTTGAGTGCGCGATGGCAGGAGGAAATGAGTCAGAGAAGGGCCTGGCCCGGCGTCCCATAGGCACTAAGCAGGTACAATCGAATAAGCTTGATCCTTATACCCTTCCTAGGGGCTCACCTGCAGACATGCGTCATAAACCTAAGGCAGCTGAAGACCTTGAGGGCGCCGCCCCAGACTTGACTCTTCAGGACGCTATGGCAGCCAACAATTGAGTTAAATCTTCCCTAGAGCATAAAATGAATACTATCTCCATCGACGTGAATCTAATCCGGGCCAATATCACGAAAATGAACGAGAAAGTCAAATCTCTGGATATCAAGACAGCTAGTCTAACAGACGATGTTTCCCTACCTCAAAGAGAGGTGCAAGATCTTAAATCCTTCCGCGAGATGGCAGAGCGCAAGCTGGATGATTGCGAAGGCCGTACGAGGTGCAACAACGTCCGCATCCTAGGTGTACCAGAAAAAGCGGAGGGGCCAGCACCAGATCTGTTTGTGGAAGACCTCATCCTCAGCCACCTTAAACCTAAAGGGTTGGGGAAATTCTTCACTACCGAGAGGGCGCATAGAATCCCAGGCAGGCGGCCCAAACCAGGGGCACCCCCACGCCCATTAATAGCACGTGTCCTCAACTTCCGGGACAGAGATGCAATTCTGCATCACACTCTGACCGTGTGCTGATGTTAATTTTTTCCGTGTTCTGATGTTACATTTTTTCCGGACTTCACACAACTGGTACAAAGACAACATCGAACCTTCATAGCTATCAAGAAGAGGCTCAGTGAGAGGGGACTTAAATATGCAATGATGTTTCCGTCTCATCTTCACGTGGAGGCGGTGTGACGAGTTTGGCTCTTTGATAATCCTGTGGTGGCTTCGGACTGGCTCGATAGCCGAGTGAACAACAGGTCCAGAGAAAGAGATGGTGACAGTGATCTAGACCTACAGGCTCGGGGTGAGATTCACTGGGTACCGTTATCCTTCATGCAGACTTACCCAGGTAACGGGGTGTTAGTGGACCCATAGTTGAATTCAACCTCACTATTGTCGGCCTCAGGCGCTTACCGGATCCTCCAGTTGGAGACACACAATTCGAAAAGTTGTTGGGGGGACAGAAAGATGGAGCGATGACGCCCTCCCTTTTTTCTACTTTTAGTTATTTCATTTGGGCGACAGGCACTCTGCAAGTTCGGACTGGGTAGTTCTACGCCTAGAGGGCAGGGTGGCGGGTGTTGGAAAATGGATGGGGCGGGGGAGCAGGGAAAGGGGTTGTTGGGAGGGGGTTTTGTGTTTGTTTTTTGTTATAGATGCTACATCGGCAAGTATTGTAATTAGCATGACTGAGGCTATTGATATCTTCATTAGTTACTATGCATACGCAGTGGGATAAGAGTGCCAGGATTCTGAGCTGGAATGTTAACGGGCTTGGGGACAAGGTTAAACGCAGTTCTTCAGTATATCAGGAAACAAGCCCCGGACATCGTTCTGCTCCAGGAGATACATTTGATAGGAAGTTCATGTAAAGCTATGTGCAGGTTGGGATATAAGCTGGTGGCACATGCTGGGTTCACAAGTTCAAGAGGAGTGGGTATAATGCTAAAAAACTTTCCCCCTTAGCGTGGATTCTACTTGGACAGATGACAGGGGTCGTTATGTAGGTATCACTAGGTCCTGGGAGGGGCGAACTATCACACTAGTCTCTGTCTATGTCCCACCTGGCCTCCAAGCTGCTACATTCCAGGACCTGCGCACCACTCTCCTTTCATTACCTGAAGGAATGTTGCTACTGGGAGGTTATTTTAATTCTGTGGGTTGGGGTAAACTAGATCGCCACCCACCGCGTGAGCTGGGGCCTTCAAATAAACGACTGCCAGACTTTCTTGAGGCCATGGGATTGGTGGATGGCTGGCGCGCCTACAACCCTGAGAGTATACTGCACACTTTCCACGCAGGAGCTCACGGCAGTCTATCCAGATTAAATTAGATTTTGATCCCTACTTCCCAAATCTTGCATATTCATGAAATCCGGCACCTGGCTAGGGGCATATCTGACCATTGACTGATATGGGTACATATACTCCTTGATCAGATTAGGGTGGGTAGGGTAGTCCCGATTAATCCCTAGTATCTTCACAACCCCAAAATTCGTAGGGAACTCACTAACTCGATGGACACTTATTTCAATGAAAACTCGGGTACGGTAGACTCCTCCCAGATACTCTGGGAAGCATTCAAAACAGTGATTAGGGGGGAAGCTCTGTCCCTAATATCTGTACAGAAGAAAGAACAACAAAAGGAAGTGTCTCATAGAGAAGACGAGATTTACCAATTAGAGAGAGAGATGGAAACGATGAACACACCTGACTCGCTTCACCTGTTGCATCTTAAACAGGAAGAATAAAGGGCAGTAGTGACAGAGAGAGCTAAAACACTGGGTAGAGAGAAACTCAGTAGGATTTAGGACCTAGGGGATAAAGCTGGAAAATTGATAGCTTGGCTTGACAAACGCGAGTGGGCAAACAGATTGGTTCCAGTTTTGCATGACGTTAATAATGTTTGTATAACTGACCCGCAGGGAATAGTAAATCACTTTGCTAGACGTTTTTACCTAGTGTACACCGCAGTGGCATCTTACACCGAGGAAGAATCTTCTGAATTGTTAAAGGACATTACACTCCCCACTCTTTCCTTAGCGGACCAGCGATTGTTGGATAGCCCCCCTGACGGCAGATGAGATAGCGCAGGCGATCAGATCACTAAACTCGGTAAAAGCTCTTGGCCCTAAGGGCATCCCAATTGAATTATATAAATTCAGCCTTGATAAATTGTCTCATCTTAAATGCATGTTCGAGGAAAGCAGAGAAATGGGTGAGCTGCCAATGGACCAACGGATAGCCAACATGGTAACCATACATAAAGTGTTGTAGAGCATTTTAAGACCCTAATGTAATTTTCCCGATTCATGCCCTTATACAGGTATAAATCACCATATCCTTATATAGGCATATAAATCATAACCATATTAAGACATAGCTCAGGCAGTCCAAATACGGCATGGCTACTTCCACTGGTTCCGAAAATCCACAACGATTTCTTTAAAAAACCCGCCTTCAGCAGACCTTCCCTTGCTTGAATATTGATTTATCCAAGAACTCATGGAGTTGATATTCTGGTTTTAGGATTAATTGGGCTAAATCCCATTTATATGTCCTTCAGGGAGGTCTTCCCGCAATTGTCCAATTCAGGTCAGTACCACAGGATTCAAATACTTGGGAATATTTCTCTCCTTAGACCCTACACTTCGATATGAAGAAGATCTCCTTCCTCCGATGCTCCGCTTAAAGCGAGACATAACCAGCTGGAAGTCTCTTTCCCTCTCCCTTCTGGAACTTTTTCAGCAGTCCCTCTGCGCACCGAGGGGCGGCATCATATGACTCTGTAATGACGTCGACTCCGGTTGCGACGTCAGCGGAGTCATGTAAAGCCTTCCATGCCAAAACACAGAGCCACTATAGAAACTGGCTGAGGAAACAGTGTGCCAAAAAATATCTATGCATCTTTGAATCAATAATTAGGGAGTGGTAATGAATGGCATATTAATACCCAGACAAAGTCTGTATGGAAAGACTAAATGGTTTGTGGAAGCACATAGCCATGTGAAACACTGACCACTGATGTATAAACCAGGGTTGTAAAAGGAAATACCTCTTACACTACAGATCATTTGCGGAGCGCTGAGGATGGATAGGGCTTTAAGGATTCTGCAACTAGACTATGTCTCTAATAGATAATGCATTACCAAATGTAGTAACTTGTTCATCTGATAGAGACATCTAGCTGCAGATTCTTTAACTTATAGTGTTTTGCTATACCTCTCTCAGAAGGATCTGCTAATTAATCCTACAAAGGTTTCCAGAGAGTATCAGCCTGTCGAACTTAACAAGAGACCGGACATACGTAGGAATTTGATGAGAAGGAGCATGGGGCTCCTTACAAAAACTGTGCAAGCACCACAGGCAATGTAGGTAAAAATAATCCTACAAACACGGAAAGACGGAGCACTAAGGTTAGCGGACTAGTACTGTGTCACAAGACAACAACCAATAGTATGATCATAGTACATGACCCCAAAAGGGTGAAGTGAGCTTATGGACCAGGAGGACCAGAGGCAATAGTGAATGTCATGAAAACTACAATTCCCTCCTTCAGCAAAGAAGTATTTGGGAGGAAACTGTCCTAATACACCCAGAGAAAAGGACTCCCATAACACATCTACATTAGTCAGGATGAATAAACACATTCATTGTAAAGTCAGGAAGACCAAAGCAAGAACAAACACTGATACAAAACAAAGCCTGTCCTGGAAAGGAAATAACACTATTAGACCAAGTAACCATTATAAATGTTGCCCAACATGCAAAACCCGTAGAGATGCAAAGATGGCCATTATACAGATATTAATCTGCTATAAATCTTGATCAAATACGCCCAAATCTATATAGCCAGTGCTCTGTGTATACATAGATCTATACTCATAACTTAGATGTGTATATAACGAGAATCGTCATTCGAAACCTTCCTTCCTTGGAAAGAACAACGAGGAGTAAACCCAAGATTCTGTACAAAATCCTTAGTGCTTTATTGTGCAATTAAACAGCCAGCAATCCGCCATGACGTGATTCGCCCCCACCAAGAGGCTTGATCACATGAAGTGTCATCAACACAAACAAGGGGATTTATAGTAAACAAAAGTGCGCGAAAACACAAACCGCTCTACATAAATGTATAAAAAGTGAAGAAATCCTATATACACACAGGGCGTTCTTTGGACCACATATAAGACATATTGTCTCTATAAAACCGTATGCATACATTTATAAATATCAAAATAGAAAAATATACTTATATAAATACATTCTGATGTTTAAAAATTGATGGTTATATATAAAAATATAATGTGATATAAATTCATATATCTACAATATGTTCACAATTATATACAGAATTTTAATTTGCTGATGCATTAAAACAGTTTATGTCCAAATTACTTCGATATATCCAATAATGTCATTGAATCATATCTGATGTTTACACCCGTGATTAATATGGTTCTTCACTTATAAATTGATAAAACTCATGTGAGTAAATATCCAACTTTGAGCAGCTATGTTTGTTTTCCATTTACAAAATTGCTATCTGATGCCCTCTCTGGTGCTGTAAATGATATAAGTGTGTTAATTAAGTGCTATTGCATGAATACAATAAATTTACAGTGCAGGGAGCTGCCGAGTCTTCTTTGGAACCAAACCAGAGTGAAATTGGCCTATCGAATCATCGCTTATGCCACTCTGTGGTTTGATCCCTGGGCCCTTGTCCAGACAGAGGCAAAGGTACATTGGTCTTGTTCAAACTATCCTCATACGATCCTGATTTCCAAATATCTGCTAATCTATATTGAATTAAATTAAATTAAATTAAAGGTAGGTATACATATCCTCACTAGCATTGAGACCCCCAGGGCTTTTGCTGTCTAATTCCAGTATATATTGTGTCTCTAAAAGATGTAACTTGCCTTCCCTATCTCCCCCCCCCCGTTTCAGGGGAAGGATGGTATCAATTAGGAAATACTGGAGATTTATGGGGTCACTATTATGTGTTGTCTCGAAATGCCTAGCCACTGGATATGTCTGGTCCTTTCCTGAAATGGCTCTAATGTGCTGCAATATCCGTTTGGGGGCGGGCAGTCGAGTATTGCCCACATAGTATAGCCCACAAGGACATTGCAGCACATAGACCACATATTCAGTCTTACATGTTAGTCTCTTTGTGATGGGTATCGGTTTACCCTTGAAGGGACTTAAGTAGTGAGTTTAATTAAGGCCAAAACGGCAAGCCTTGCCGGACATACATTTCTTGAAACCCTTGCTTAGGGCCATCCATGTTCCAGATATCGTAGTGTCCAGGCTGTTACTAACCAAGGCATTGGCCATAGTTGGGGACCTTCGGAACGTGAAGTCAGGCTTAGTAGCCACCAATCCTCCAATTCCTGGAAAAGATTTTTCTGATTTCTGAATGCTGTTTATTATATGACACAATGACTCTTGATTGGATCTGATTGCTATTAGTATAAGAGTTCTCTATTCTTGATTTGGGGATTAAAGCCTGTTGTCTTGGAATTGATCTGGTACGATCAATGGCTTTATCTATAATATCCTCCTTATATCCCCTCTCCAAGAAGTACCTTTTACTTGCTTCTTGGGCTTTAGCGCAATCTGAATCCGAACTACAAATTCATCTCAATCTCAGCATCTCCCCGTAGGGGATGCTGCTAATGAGATGACGCGGGTGTTGACTTGTTGCGTGTAGCAACGGATTACCCGCAGTCGCTTTTTGTTGTAGTCTAGTTGCCAAGTTGTTATCCTTAACAAATACCTCTACATCCAAAAAGCTTACAGATTCACTGTGGATCTCCGATGTAAACTGTAAGTTAAAAGCATTAACATTTAATACTTTTACAAAACTTTCAGCACTGGCTTTGGACCCCCTCCACACCATGAATAGATCATCTATATACGCTGCAGCGTCCTTTTCCTAATTCTTCAATTGAGAACCTGAACTAAATAACACTTTTACATCAACCCGAATCCTTTCTTCTCTGCAGCCATCATTGCTGTCATCTCCCTGTACCTGGTCATCGGCTATGGCGCCTCCTTGCACTGCAACCTCATCAGATTTGTTTATCAGGCATGCATGTCAAAAGTGCATGACATCACCTCGGCGCAGTCGCAGTGAGGATGTGTTATAATGGGATACCAGACCGCTCTGACCCACAAACATAACTTAGTCCTGACCTTCTACATTAAGTACACAGCCGCTCATTTTGCCTTAGTGTTAATTTAGTCGTCACCACCTTTAGGTTGTAGGACAACATACATTGATGCAATAACAGTAGATCTGTCAGATAATTAAATATGTCCTCCAAAGATCTGATTAGAAAGATTTTTAATGCAAAGTGTTTGTGCCGCCACAACATCCAACAAGGCTATTGTCATTAGATATTGTCGTGATGCCACTGCCTGACCCCTGTCTGCGACAGGACAGGCAGGAAGGGAAGGGGCGGAGGAAAGGAAGGAAGTGAGGGGAAGAATGCAGTTCAGGGGTAAGCACGAAAGAATAAAGACGTGCTCAACCTACCTCTGTGGCTCCTGTGTTCATTTGGGGGAAAGAAGCGACAATGGCGACGAGGGTGGGATATGGAATCAATTCCCACGTCGCTTAACCCCCGCCGCTCGTAAGCAGCCGAACGCGCTGAGCCTGCAGCCTTCGCCTTCGCTGGATTGGCGCATGGGAGCGAAACGAAGACGCGCTCATACACCGCCTGGCTGCCGCTGCTGAGAGTGGAGCCCAGAAGCAAAGCTGCCTATCGAGGAGGAGCGGCCCTTGATGCACGCCGCCTGTGCGCAGTACCGGCCCTAGCTGTGGCCAAAGAAAAAGGGCGCGAGACCGGCGAACAGAGGAAAGAAAGGGCGCGAAGACGCGCTGCAGTCAGAACTAAAAGGGGTGAGTCTCTGAAACTGAATATCTAACCCCACTGCAGCGGATCCCTTAACCTACCGGCAAGCACCTTGCAGCGCGCCCCTACAAATGAAATAAACTGCAACTAGATTTATTTATTTATTTAAACACTTATTAAGCGCAACGACGGCCCGTGGGCATCTCGGCGCTGAGTATCTGCTAAATTCGGCCCTACAGGAGGATGTAATTATTGGTCAAATAACCACGTTTTGAGGTGCTTTCGGAAGGACCACAGGGAGGGGCTACTCTTTATGGATAGTGGCAAAGTATTCCAGAGCTTGGGTGCTGAAACGAGGAATCTTCTGTCACCCCATGAAACCAGTTTGGTACGGGGTATTTCCAGCTGGAAGAGGTCAGAAGACCGCAGGGACCTAGTAGGCCGGTAGGGAACAAGTTGTTGCGTGAGAAAGGCTGGTCCCTGGTTGTGCAACGACTTGTAAACAATACATAGAGCTTTAAATTTAGTTCTGTTCCTGATGGAGAGCCAGTGAAGTTCTCTGATGGTTCCTGAGACTGATTGAAACTTGGGGATATCACCCAACAGTCTAGCAGCAGCATTTTGAATGGTTTGCAGCCTGTTGAGGACTTTTTCTTGGGAGTTCAAGAATAGGGCATTACAATAGTCCAAGGTGGACAGGACCAGAGACGTGATCAGGGTTTTACCAGCTGACGCAGGAAGGAAAGGGAGGATTTTTTTAATGATTCGTAGCTTATAGAAAGCAGAGGAGGCAATCTGGTTTGCATGAGGGAAAAAAGTGAGACGGTCGTCAAACATGACACCTAGGTTCCTCACTTTGCTGACAGGAGTGGGGGGAGGACCCATAGACTGTGGCCACCAGCGGGAGGACCATTCTGGGGTTAAGCTTCCAAAGATGACCACCTCGGACTTATCCGAGTTCAATTTAAGGCAATTGGATGCCATCCAATTCCCTATGGCCTGCATGCCCAGATTGAAATTATTGGCGATTTTTTGGCCATCATTTCGGATGGCTAAAACCAACTGGGTGTCATCGGCGTAAGATGTAAGGCTCATCCCATGAGCACGAATGGTTTTGGCAAGGTCCGACACGTATATGTTAAAGAGTGTCGGACTCAGGGATGAGCCTTGGGGTACTCCGCACGGCAATGACAGGGTGGTAGACTGAAATGGCCCTATGGTGACCACCTGCGTTCTTTCGGCAAGGAAGGAAGCCAGGAGAGTCTTAGCCTTGTGTCTAATCCCCAGTGTTTCGACACGGTCGATCAAAATGGCATGATCGACCGTGTCGAACGCCGCTGACAGGTCCAGCAGTATCAAGACTGCTGTGCCACCCGCGTCGCGAATGGTTCTGATGTCCTCTGTAGCCTTAATCAGGGCCGTCTCTGTCCCATGATTTAGGCGAAAACCAAACTGGGAGTCATCCAGTAGATTGTGGGTTTCTATAAAGGCTGACAGTTGAGTATTTAGGGCCTTCTCGACAACTTTAGCCAAAATAGGCAGATTGGCAATAGGTCGGTAATTTTTAAGCTCGTTCCTGTCTAGGTTTTGTTTTTTCAGCAGCGGCTTTAGTAGTGTCTTTTTTAGATCGGAGGGGTAAACTCCTGTGTTAATCATACTGTTACAGATGGAAGTGATCGCTGGGAGCAGTACTTCTGAGACTGGATTCAGTACTTTAAAAGGGCAGGGATCAAGGGCAGAGCCACGTGTCCCGAACGGCGGCCATCTTGAAGTCAGGCGCCACCCATAAACCTCCCTGCACAAAATACGTGTCGGCCATTTTGAAGTCAGGCACTTGGAAATAAGCACCAATTTAGCATTATTCAAGCCAAGCAACTGGAAATAAGTGTCATTTGACCACTGAAACAAACATACATACCAAAAAGAATGTCCACGCAACCCACCTCATCCAGTGACACAGGAGGGGCACCGGCATCACGAGCCTTACCGAGCAACCCGGCAGGAGGGACTCAAGGGCTCCCAGCCATCATGGGAATATCATACCTCAGGCCACCTGAGCCTCTGGAACTCACCTCTGGCAGTAGCATGGGCCCCAAATGGAAAAGCTGGTCAGAAGATTTTGAGGACTATATGACTGGGTCACAGGTACAAGACCCCAAACAGAAACTAATTGCCCTACGAAACCTAGTGGGGAAGGACATTGCCCAAATCATTAAGGAGCTGCCTGATGCAGCCACCGCCTCATATGATGACGTCAAAGGAACCCTTGACCGGCAATTCTTACACAAATACAACCTCGACTATGAGCGATACACGTTCAATCTAGCCACGCAGGAAAAAGAAGAACGAATGTGCGACTTCATACTGCGCATACGACGGCTAGCTCGCCACTGCAACTTTGACGACTTCAACACTGAGGATGCCCTACGGCTTCGCATAATTGAAGGATGTCAGTCTGAGTCCCTACGGCGGCGTCTACTGAAAAAACACTATTCATTGGAAGAAATTGAGGAAATGACGCGCATAAACGATCAGGCGGAAGACCACGCTAAGAAAATGGAGACAAACAAATCGGACAAGAAGGAACAAGCATTTAGGCTTCAAGCCCACAAGGATCAGAAACATCAGACTGATCGCCGAAAATCGAACAAGTCATCGTACCACGCGTCATCTCGGAGAACGGAGGCAGGCCATAGACCACGAGAAGCACGACATGCCAAACCCAACAAACCTGCATCAGCCTGCTACAGGTGCGGACAAGACTATCCACACTCGGGCCAATGCCCAGCCATGGGGCAGCGCTGCCACCGCTGTGGCAGGGACAATCACTTCGAAACTGTCTGCCAGTCCAGGTCGTCGAGACAAAGTTCACCGCGCTCGGGACGCAGATCGTCACGGCCTCGATCTTCAGCACGTCATCATGCACGGGCAGTAAAAGAGCGGGAAAGGCGCTCGACCAGTTCTTCCCGATCCAGCGATCACTCACTCAGATCACGTCGGTCACGCCGATCGAGGTCAACATCCAGTGACTCGGTGGCACATACACCGGTGTCCCAAGACAGTGACGAGTACATCTGCATGGTCTCTGATCCAGACCGTCTACGAAAATACCCAAAACTGGACATCCGGATAGGCGATCATCCAGCCAAGTTTGTCCTAGATTCAGGTGCCTCGCTGAACTACATCTGCGCCCTGGAATACCAAAGCATGAAACCACGACCTGCGCTAGAACCGGCAGCGGTAAGAATATTCACGTGGATGTCCCGGAAACCATTGCCATGTCTCGGTCGCTTTCACACAACCCTATCATACAGGGACCGAGTGATTCCAGCTTACATTCACGTAGTGGAGGGTCCAGATGTAGCTGACTGCCTACTCAGTTTGCCAACAGCGGAGCGACTTAAATTGGTGGAACTCCTCTACATGACCGAAGATGCCCCAGACATCGTGGCCAAGTTTCCAAACTTGTTCAAAGGACTTGGAAAGTTAAACCACTTCAAAGTTAAGCTACACATAGATGAACGGGTAACGCCAGTGGCACAACACCATAGAAAAGTACCGTTTCATCTGCAACAAGCAGTAGACGAAGAACTGCAAGAACTCCTCAGGACTGACATTATTGAACGCACCTCCGGCCCCACTCCGTGGATATCACCTGTAGTGGTAGTCCCCAAAAAGGGTCAAAACAACAAAGTGCACTTATGCGTGGACATGCGTGCAGCTAACATAGCAATCGAACGAGAACGTCACCCTGGACCACACATTAGTGACATGATTGCTCGTCTCAACGGAGCCACCATCTTCTCGAAACTAGACCTTAACAAGGGTTACCACCAGCTTGAGCTCCATGAAAGGTCTCGCTACATCACCACATTCACAACTCACCAAGGACTCTTCCGCTACAAACGCCTAAACTTTGGCATATCATCTGCCGCCGAAATCTTCCAAGAGACCATCCGGCGTGTAATTCAAGGGATACCCAACACCTTCAATTACAGTGATGACCTCATGGTGTATGGCAAGGACCAAACCGAACATGACACTGCCCTTGACAGAGTGTGCCATGCCCTCCTCAATGCAAACCTGACTCTGAATCCGACCAAATGTGAATTTCACAAGTCGAACTTAAAATTCTATGGTCACATATTCTCTAAGGACGGCATGACCCCAGACCCTGAGAAAGTCTCTGCCCTCGCAGACATGCCAACTCCACAGGATGTGAGTGATCTTCGTTCATTCCTAGGCATGGCAAGTTACTGTGCCCGTTACATTCAGGACTTTGCCACACTCAGTCACCCCCTGCGAGAACTCACCCGCCAAGGGCAGCCATTTGACTGGACGGATGACTGTCACCGCTCTTTCCAAAAGATGAAAAAAGCCGTCAGTTCCGCAATCAACTTGGCGTATTTTGATGCAAAGAAACGCACTGAGCTCACCGTGGACGCTAGCCCGGTAGGACTTGGCGCCATCCTTGCCCAATACACAGAGGACTCCGACCAACGCCACATCATCGCATATGCCAGTCGCAGCCTCACTGATACTGAGACCCGGTACTCCCAACCGGAGAAGGAAAGCGTGGCAGTGGTCTGGGCGTGTGAACACTTCCACCTGTTTGTCTACGGCAAACATTTCACCATCGTCACAGACCACCAAGCCCTCCTCACTATATTCGGAAACCCCAAGGCCAAGATGCCTCCACGTATTGAGCGATGGGGTCTCCGTCTTCAGGATTACATATACACTATTGTCCATAAGCCTGGGAAATCGGAAAATCCAGCCGACTATATGTACCGTCACCCCAAAGTCACCACTACTGCACCGCAATCTGTCGCAGAAGAATACCTTCATTTTGTCATTGATGCAGCGTGTCCTCCCACAGTCCCGCTCGCCACCATCCTAGAAGCCTCCATCCAAGATCCGATCATTCAGGGTGTGTGTGAACGCATTCGCAACAACTCATGGCGCCACATGACGGAGGACCAAAGCACACAATCTCGGGAACTCCTAGCATTCAAACACGTCCACGACGAGCTGTCCATCAGCAGTGAGGGTTTGATTTTGAGAGGGGGGAGGATCGTCATTCCCCAAAGACTGAGGCAAGGAGTAATCAACCTTGCTCACGAGGGCCACCGAGGGATCAGCGCCACCAAGAAAGCACTACGAGAACGCGTCTGGTTCCCGACATTAAATCAAATGGTAGAAGCCACCCTCAAGGACTGCATATCATGTCAACTGGTAAGCCGAGATGAACCACCAGCTCCGTTACAGATGTCGGAACTGCCTGAAGGAGTGTGGCAACAAGTTGCTGTAGATTTCTTTGGACCCCTGAAGTCAAGCCAGTACATCTTCGTCATCATGGATGAATACTCCGGTTTCCTTTTGCACACCTCATACCATCCACCAAGGCCACTGCAGTAATTCCAATACTAGATGAGATATTCGCGGCATGGGGTATCCCACTACGTGTCAAGTCAGACAATGGACCTCCATTTAACGGCCATGAATTTGCAGACTTTGCAAAGCATCTTGATTTCAAACACCAAAAGATCACACCACTCTGGCCTCAAGCTAATGGCATGGTGGAAAGATTCATGGGAACTTTGAAGAAAGCAGTACAACAAGCGGAACTGGCCCACAGAGACATCCAACAAGCACTGAATGAAGTGTTAAGAGCCTACCGCACCATGCCTCACAATACCATAGACCAATGTCCAGCTACTCTCATGCTAGGAAGGATTCCACGCACTCGACTGCCCACTCTAAGCAGCGCGAGTCAGTCCAGACCTCCGAACATTGATCATGAAACACTAGTCAACATCGATCAGGAGAAGAAACTAAAAATGAAAACATACGCTGATCAGCGCAGACATGCTAAACACACCGACATCCGAGAAGGAGACTGGGTGGTAGTTCGACGGGATCGAGGAACAAAAGCAGACAGTCGCTACCTTGCCCATCCCTTGAAAGTCAGCCGTCGGAAAGGAACCATGATCACGGCGCAAGGTGATCATAAGAGAATTACACGAAATGTGTCGCATTTCAAGAAGTGCAGTCCCCAAGGATCTGACGATCGTCACCCTTGGGAATCGTCTACTGACTCTGAAAGCCAAAGCAGAAGCAGCGACCGCAGTCAGTCCAGTCCAGCAAGACATGATCACCACTCACCTCACCGACGCACCTCGGAACCATCTGAGAGACCCAGACGACAAACTCGACGGCCAGAACGCCTTATTGAAGTCATCTGAGATACAGTAAGACTTTATACAAAAGGGGGAGATGTTGTGATGCCACTGCCTGACCCCTGTCTGCGACAGGACAGGCAGGAAGGGAAGGGGCGGAGGAAAGGAAGGAAGTGAGGGGAAGAATGCAGTTCAGGGGTAAGCACGAAAGAATAAAGACGTGCTCAACCTACCTCTGTGGCTCCTGTGTTCATTTGGGGGAAAGAAGCGACAGATATCAGACGGCTGTAGTAATACACTGGCCTCATGAACACCATAACAAATAGTGACAATGACAACTATTACCTCCATGATAAAATTGTAATTACATCCCCTCAGGACTGGAAATTAAAGTAATTATCAGATAATATAAACACGAATATAGATAAATATCTTGAGGGTATACAGACAGAGGAAGAATTATTGGTCAGTATGTACAGTGATATAGGTAACTGTCTTAAAGGTGATTTTGATTGGGGCTCCCCTACAGTATGAATAGAGGTGAAGTATTAAGTGCTAAATAAAGAGGAAACGTTTGTAAATGGATCAAATCTGTTACAAGTGTCCAACCAATGGTGAAATATCCTCTAAAGGCCCTCAAAAGAACTGACTTATCCTCTCTAGGACTATTAAGGGAAGTAACCAAAGTATAATCCATCATAATTATAAAGGACAAATAGTGACAAATTGGTGAAACGCCCCAGTGACTTCCATACTAAATGATATAGACAAAGAAGAGACACAACAAGGCATTAATGGCATTTTTTATATATATAAAGTAAGAACTAAACCATCTTGAATGTGGGGAAACGTCCTGCCTGATACACAGGTGTAAGTATATCACTTTAAGATGTCATCACTTTGGAACATGTATTACATCAGTAGAATTGTTTGTACTGTGATTCCGCTCAATGTTCGTTATACTTAAGAAGCTGTTCATGCAGGGTGTGCTGTTTCTGTGCAGGGGGTTACAATAAAGGACTCTACTTATTCAACTATCTTCTAATGATTTATTGACGATACTACATCATCTGACGACAAGGATGAATAACCCCCTGCCATCCTACAAAAAAGGAATAGAAATCGAAAATTAAATCCAGTGATTTCAAATCTACAAAAAAGGTGCCGTGTCACAATTGGGAGATCTTCAAACCAGATACAGACTGAACAGAGAAGAGGAGCCAAGGAGCAAAAATTCAAAAGAACGACTTTGTTCACTAGTAAGTGAACAACCAAGGCGAGACTATTAATTATTGACTAACTGTGGGCAATCCTTGTCAAGCACCGTCTTTCAACAAGCGCCGTCTTTCAACCTTAACCCCTTCGATGCTGATGACGGAACGGTTCCGTCATGAGCGTCGGTTGAGCTGTGCTGATGACGGAACCGTTCCGTCATGACTCCGCCCGCGCAAGGCGGAGTCAGCATGGGCGGGGAATTCACGCCGCACGCATGCGGTTAAGAGGCACTCAAGCACTGATTTGTTTTTTTTTTGGTTTCTCTTCTGCCGACTGTGTTTTTCTAAATTTAAGCCCAATTCAAAACCAACATTTTTTTTTATATCGCATCCTGCATGCGCTAACAACTTAACGATAACTCTGAGCGCGAGCAACACCAAGCGCGAGCTGCATGCACGTGAGGATTCCAATATAAACAATATACGCATTCACAGAAGCGCGAGCACTCAATGAAGTTGAAGCGCTAACGCTTACATTTTTAGGCTTATTTGTGCAGTCATATTTTACTTTAGCCCACTAAAAACACAGCGCGAAGAAGATTTTGCCTGCAAGGCCGTTGAAAACAAGCTCTCATTGATGTTACTCGCAATTGGAATCATTTCAACCATCGAGTTATCGTCACAGAGTGTACTTGCTGTCCTTTATCCAATACTGCCATCCTGTGGCCTTTCGCGCAATAAGAACAATCCACACCAGTTATTTATAGCAAAAAAGGTCACTTTTATTTAAGACAGTCAAAAACAGATATCCAATTCTTTGCATTTGTTGTGATAGCAAGAACACCCCTTACTACATTTTTCGCCAAACATTTCCATAATAAAATGGCAACCGAAAACATTTCCCACAACTTATCAATCAATACCCCCAAATACTGTACAATCCCCAACATTGTTTATTTTCTCCTCATTATGTTTCATCACAATTTTTTCGCCTACCCTCCCCCCACCCCCAGAGGGCAAGGATAAGCCCGCTCTAGACTATCCCGACCCCCACAGAGCGCCTAATGCAAACATGAACCAAGAAAGGACACTGTAACGACTGTCCTAAAGTGACATTTAAAAAAAAAAATTTTTATTTATTAGATAAAATATAAATAAAGAAAAACAACATTTAAAAAGAGGGAGGGTGGGAGGGACAAACGAACTGCGTCACCCGCCTCCCGTCTTGCTACTGAAACCCAAATCCCGCCCCACCACTTCCTAATCCCTAACTAAGTCCCGCCCCCTTTCCTACCTAACTGGCCACTCGCGCTAAGGTGGATTGTTCCACCGCGCAAAATTCCCCAGGGGGACACAGGCTCATGCCACGGTCCCCCTGGGGTCCCCATTGTGGTATTTCAGTTTATTTAACAGCAAGTGAAAATTATTTCTGTGATTGGTCTCATAATGCTTAATCTCAGAATGCTGACTCATTCTCTCTTCTATCGTCTCATTGAGTTAAAAAGAACACATCGCTGACATCGAGTTTAAAGAATTACATTCTTCATTTTACAGTAAGATTTTATTTAAACTTGTTTGTTTGGTACATTTATATTACAAAATGAATGGAGCAGCTTCCACATCGAGGAATGTTACACAGAATACCAATGCTAGCATCACAATAAGTGACCTGAAAGAATTCTTAGTTAATCCAGGAGAACCTATCATTAAATGGCAAGATTGGAAAGAATATGTTTCGAATTATATCGCTACTCTTGACGATAATGGTAGTATAATGTCTCCAGAAAGGAAAAAAAAGAATTCTGATGCATTGTTTGGGACATGAAGGTCTCAGAGTATATATTCAAATGCAGAAAACAGAAAGAAGTGGTGATTTAGATGTTTTTAAATGCGCCCTTTATGATTTGGATGATCATTATTCACCAATTGTCTGTGCCGCAGTTTCAAGACGTACGTTCTACAAGTGTAAGCAAAATGTTAATGAATCTATTGAAGATTACGTATCTGCTTTAAAAAATTTGGCTATCAAATGCAAATTTGGTTCTTTACACGACGACATGATTAGGGACCAGATAGTCATGTGTACAAAAAATAAGAATATCCAGGACAAACTGTGGATTGAAGGCGATGCATGTCTCAAAGACGTCATTACGTTAGTTAAGAAGGCAGAACTTTCGGAAAGATGTGCTAAAGCAGTTTCTCTTTCTAAGGATCCTGTTACTGTTAATAAGATTAGTGACAATAAAAAGGTTAAAATCCAAACTCAAAATTCAAACTTCAAACAATCAAAAACTTACCAATCCAGCAATTGGAATCGCATCAAAAAGGAAGAGGACACTTCTCAATCCTTTGTGTGTTATAGGTGTGGGAGCACATCTCATACAGCAAGATTTGATAAGTGCCCTGCTAGATCAACAAAATGCTCAATATGTGGACTTGTTGGCCATTCCTCAAAAGTTTGCAGGAGGAAAAACTTTAAAAAGTCACGTGTAACCTGTATTGCCAGCAATGACAATGATTCTGATTTATCAGATACCAATGATGATGAAGATCTGTTTGAGAATTCATGCTCTTCGAATAATATTACTAGACATGTTGTGGTAAATATTACTGATGGTGATAGCAACAAACCTCTATGCATGGTCTCTTTTCGTGGCATAACCTTACAAGTGGCAGCAGATTCAGGATCTCCATTCACTATCATTGCTAGATCAATTTGTGAGGACAAATGTGCTAATACCAGTGGTCCATATGTACAACCTACTGATGTGAATCCTGAAAGCTTCGCTGGACAGAAAGTTTTTGGTGGTGGTATTGGGAACTTGGAAGGTTTTTCGCATAAGATAAGAATTTAAACCCAATGCTATCTCCAAAATACATAAAGTGCGCCATATTCCTATGATTGTTCATGATGAGGTAAAAGTTGAACTTAAAAAATTGTTAGATGCTGAAATAATTGAGCCCCTGATTGGATTTCTCCAATTGTAATCGGCAGGCGTTCCAATGGTAAGATTTGCATGTGCATCGATCTAAGATACTTGAATGACAACATAATAGTGGACCAATTTCCTCTACCGAAGAGTGACACAATGCTCACACTTACCAAAGGTGCTAAATGGCTTTCGACCATTCATTTATCTTGTGCATATCACCAAATTTCTTAACATTCATTGAGTAACCATCTTACAGCCTTTTGTACCCCTTTTAGGTGTTTTCAGTTTTGCCGCATGCCTTTCGGGTTGACATCCGCCGCTGCGGTCTTTCAAAGACTCATGCATGAGTTATTTGGTGATATGCAAGGTGTCGTATTTTTCCAAGACGATATCCTTATAATGGGTTCTAACAAGAAAGTTCATGATGAGCGTTTGAGGAGTGTGATGAGTATTTTACAAAATAAAGGTGTCACTGCAGAACCTTCAAAATGTAAGTTTGCAGAAAGAAGTGTCACTTATCTGGGACATGAAGTTAGTTCTTCAGGTATAAGACCCAAATCTAGCCTGGTAAGTGCTATTAGAGATGCGCCTGCGCCCAAATCCAAAGAAGACCTTAGACCATTCTTAGGACTTGCGGAATTCTATGCAAAATTTGTTGATACATTTTCTGAAAAGACTCACATCATGAGGTCGTTACTTAAAAACAAAACACAGGGGGAGGAGCCAGACTCGCGTCCGAGATGGCCGCGTTTTAGCTCGGCTCCGTTCACTCTCCTGTCTGCAACAACTATCCTGTACTTTATCCTGCCCCGGGAAGTATTCTACGATGTGCAGTGGAACGACGATACCTCACAGGCGCTTACCGTTTGCTCCGGTGGTTCCTGGGTGTCACGGATCCTGAGTTACGCCCCTGTCTGCTTCGGGGCCTCCGGAGCGGCCGGGCCTGGCACTCCCTGGCGGCGCCCGGGCTGGACGGGGTGCGGTGGCCGGCCCTTGGTGGTGGTGTGGAGTCGATCGGAGAGGCCGATGTGCTAATAGACCGATTGCGGCCCCCCGGGCCTGATCCGGCGGTCCTGCGGCCTGGTGTTGGGGCGCTGCCTTCCATGGACGGGGTTAACCGTACATCGGGCTCGTCTCCCCTTTGTTCTCCGACCCGGCCATTTTGAGTTCCTCCGCCCGGGCTCGGAGAACGGTGCCGGCGGCGTGTGGGGTGCCGGCGCATCGCCTTCTTCTGGTGGCCCCCCTTCCTGCCCTGGTGGCACCTCCACCGGTGGCTGCCGGTATCCTATTTGGCCCCGTTGGTACCCGGGCGGGGGTTGGTGTTTGCAGCGGCCCCGCCGAGCTTCTAAGATGGCGGCCGGCCCCATGACTCTCGGCCTTGCTGGGACCGGCGATGCGGATCCGCCGCACGGCACGTCTTCTGAATACTGCAAAGGTGAGCCTACACTTGGCGACATCCTCGCCGCCCTGCGCTCCTGGGGGGCACCCATGACCGCACCTATCGCTATCCTGGAGAGAGGTCCTTTGGCTGGGCCTGCCGGGCCCCCTCCGGTTTGTGCGGCTTCATCTCTGTTGTGTGCTGCTGGACCTTTCCTCGGGGTCGTGGACCTGGATCCTACTGTTGGTGTGGACATACGGAAGTCCGCTGCCCTTCTTCATCCTGTGCCTCCTTCTGCTCCGGAGGTTCGCCAGCCGGATCCCGTCTGGATCGACCTGGCTGGGTCTCCTTTTCCTCTTTTGCCTCACATGGCCGAGCGAAGATCCTGTGACTGTGCCGCTGGACCGGCTTTCTCCGTGTTCTCTTCGGAACTGTGCCTGCTTTGCCTGAGGTGGTTACTGTACTTTCTGGATCATCCGTGTCGCGATCGCTATGACTTCAGTGTATTTGTGATTCGACTCCCTGTTATTCACCTCCGTTTCCATGTGCTTTGGTTCCTGCTTTATTGGATGACTACAGTTTGCGAAAAACGAGGACAGGGTTGAGCTGATCTTGCCTCTGTGGACCGCTATTTTGTGGTATGGTTGGGTGATCCGTTTATAATTGTATGATTCTGTTTGATATTCCGTAACGTTCCTGGAGCTTATCCGTGTATTTACTATCTTCCCGTGGGCTCTGAGTATTTTCGGGCCGGGGGGCGGGAGCCGAAGGGGTTTTGATTCTGTGGCTCCTCTCCCGCTGTTTTTCCCTGTTTTCCCTTCCCCCCCCCCTTTTTTATCTACGTGATTCTTTCTTTCTATATTTCTTCTATATTTCGGGTTCTAATTAGGGCGACAGGCACGCTGCTGGGGGGTAGGCCATAGCCTTCTGCAGGGGTGCAGGGTGGGCTGTGCGGGGTGGTGGGGGGGTCTGTTTTATTGTATCTTCCTTTGTTCCCTTTTTTGGTTCTATGGCTCTTACGTATCCCCTAATTTCGTGGCGCGGTGTCGGCACGTCGCCCCCCGGGGTGTTTGTGCTGGCATGGCCCTTTTGGTATGTCTGCTGTTACGGTTTACTATGCATTCGTTTCTCCTGTGGCCACTAGTTCCTTGTGCCGAATTAGTATTGGGTGCTTTGTTAGCCGTGGGGGGCGTGCACTGACGCTGCGCCCTCACTTTCCCCCTCCTTTTTTCCGATGTCCTTTTCCTCCCTTATTTTCCCTTTCCCCCCCCCCTTATTTTTCTTTTCTTCTCCAGGGTTGCTGTAACGGAGGGCTTTTAGTTTCGTAAGCGTACTTTTCGCTGTTTTACTATTATGTGCCATGGTAGTGGTGGGAGGGCGTTGAGCAGCGATTGTAATTGTTATTGATGTGGGACACACGTTCTGCCTTTGCCAAAATGTGACTGTTCTTTTGGTCTTTTCCTGTATTCGAAACTTTGGCTTGCTCACGGCCCACCGCGGCCCTCTGGACTCTGCAGATTGTCATTATCCTGCGAAACCCCCTTTTTCTATTATAAAATTAACCTACTCTTATCCTGTCCGTGATGGCGGCTCGAAGACTTGTTACCTTTGCCTTCGTATGAACTATTTAGAAATCCTGTTGTCACTCCTGTATTGCATCGTATGACATTTTATTGTGGTGGCCGGCCCGGTGGGTTGTAGGCCCGTATCTGTGAGCGCCTTCTGTACAATAAAGGTTTTAAAAAAAAAATAAAAACACAATTTAATTGGTGTGTTTCTTGTCAGAGATCTTTTGAAGAAATTAAAAGAGCAATTGCTCAGGCACCCAGTCTTCAAGGTTTCGACCCACTTGCCAAAAGTATCGTCACCACTGATGCCAGCAGCAAGGGTTTGGGTAGTGTTTTGACCCAATTAGATAATAACAGTAAAGAGGTCATTATAGCCTTTGCGTCTCGCTCACTTACTCCCACAGAAAAACGGTATTCTGTTGTTGACAGAGAAACATTAGCTGTTGTCTGGGCTTTAGAGCACTTCAGGAAGTTTTTGTGGGGCAGGAAATGTATTGTTCGTTGTGACCACAAACCATTAACTAAGTTACTGACAACAGGATAGCGAGATTGTCTATGAGATTGCAAGATTTCATGTATGACATTCAATATCTTCCTGGTACAAACATTTTTACTGCTGATTTTTTAAGTCACATGTCGTTACCATTAATTGAACTTGACAAGAATTCCTGGAATGATTTTTCAGTTGCCCACATTTCACTTGATATCTCAAAGTAGTTTTAGTAAAGAGGAGTGGTGTGAAGCAGAGAATTCTGATCAGATTCTGCTTGTTTCGAAACAATTGATTATTAAAGGTTGGAGTGGAGTTGATAAGAAATTTGTTAATGATGAGTTAAGAGGCTTTTGGGAGGTTCGAGATGAACTCAGTCTGTGTGACACGTTAGTTTTACGGGGTGACAGAATTGTGCCACCCAAAGATCTGAGAAAGAAGATAATTGATTTATGTCATGAAGGACACTCAGGAATTACTCAAACTAAACTTCGCTTAAAGGAACTTTATTGGTGGCCCAAAATGGATTTGGAAGTTGAAAGGTGTGTAAGATTTTGTATCAAGTGTGAAGTTTCTGATAAAACTCTTAAAACATTTAATCCACCGCTGTCTTCTCCTGATTGTCCAAAATGTCCATGGGAAGTTGTTGCCATTGATTACATGGGACCTGTTAGTTGGCAGGATGGTTTACAAAAATACATTTTGTTTTTAATTGACACTTTTTCAAGATGGTTAGAAATCGGTGTAGTTAATGTTATCAATACCAAAACTGTTATTACATTTCTAGATGAAATTTTCTTAAGAGAAAGTTTTCCAAAGTTTATTTTGTCAGATAATGGCGTACAGTTTAAATCCCTTGAGATGAAGAACTATTTGACTGCCTCAGGAATTCAACAGAGATTCACAGCATTATATCATCCAAGTGGCAAAGGTATAGTGGAGAGGGCGAACCGCAGTATCAAAGGGGTCCTTCAACTAGCCAATTGAGGTAATTTATCTTGGGATGATGAATTGAAGAAGTTACTGTGGGCTTATAGGAGTACTATTCATGGATCTACAGGACAAAGTCCTTTCTCATTATTGAGAGGTAGAATTCCTCACTCAAAGATCAACCCAGGTTGGTTGAATAAAAGTGGTATGACCCATTGTGATATACCAATAGTAAGAGAATGTATCAAAGAGTCACAGATAAAGAATAAAACTTACTATGATTCAAAGCATGGTACTAAGGATGTGAATTTACGTAAAGGTCAATGGGTACGTGTTAAAAAGGCAAAGAAGGTTTCTAAAGGTGAAAGTAAATTTAGTGAACCTAAATTGGTTGTCAAGGTCATGAACAACACTGCTTTGTTACAGAATGGTGAAGTATGGCATTTTAGTCGTCTTGCACCAGTATCTTATAATGAAGAAAATAAGGATACAAGTAATGAAACAAAATTTTGGTGGTGAGACATGTCTAATGTCTCACAAGAATCTAATGTTCTTAATGATTCTTCATTTAATGATCCACATAATTCTGATCCAATTGTCTTGAATGAAGACTCTATTTCCTCTCATGAATCTAATCCACAGGTTGATAAAAATCTACAAGTGTTTCCAGGTAGTTCTAATATTCCTGATGAAGATGTTGTCAAGATGAGTGATAATGTAGGTAAAACTTCAAGTGGGAGGATTGTTAGGAAACCCAAATGTTTAGAAATGTTTGATTGTAGTTAAATATATGAATGCTTAGCTAACTTTTGTCTCATTATTATTATTTTTTTAATGTTCTTTTAAGTAGGGGGTTTGTGTAGTATATCACTTTAAGATGTCATCACTTTGGAACATGTATTACATCAGTAGAATTGTTTGTACTGTGATTCCGCTCAATGTTCGTTATACTTAGGAAGCTGTTCATGCAGGGTGTGCTGTTTCTGTGCAGGGGGATATAATAAAGGACTGTACTTATTCAACTATCTTCTAATGATTTTATTGACGATACTACAACAGGTCAGCACAAGTACAAAGTGAACCTTCATTTACGAAGATATACATTTTTAACTCTTCTTGAGTGACTCTGATGCCACTTTGTGGCCAGTGTTCAGATGATACTGAATTCATATTTACATTTCAGTGGAACAATGGTTAATCATTGCTTTATTCCATCCCTGAAATAACTGACTCTGCCATCATATTAGACATCCTAGTTCAGGCAACAATAAACTGACCCTATTTTCCAACTGACAACAGTTATTCTTTCAAACTGTTCACACTTGCTTTTAACTTTTGACACCATGATATCTTTCTAATAAATTTACTTCCAATATCCTGGTAGTCAATTTTAAATCACACCCTTTTTTCACATTTGTTTTTTTCACTGCAAAATCAGAAGCTCACCACAAAGCACATACTACATGGTATGATCTGTCACTGGTGGTTTATGACCAAGGCAACACACGATCACATGAGGTGGGTTGCCTGAGTGTAGACCATTCTCTACATAAATCCCAGATGATAAAGCTCTGCCATTGGGTGGGCTGATGGGATTCATTTCATGTTTTTCCTGACACATTCAGATTCACCACAGACGTTTTTTGCTCATATGTTACCGCACTGATAGACCAGTAGTATCCCTTTTGTTGTGATAACAATAAACTTATGCCTTCCATAAATGCACCTGCCCAAGGCTTATGTATGGATGGAGTTCTGCAGAAATTAGGGATAAATATGTCTGATGTTCACCATCACAGTCTAACCACAATTTAAGTGAAGTACGGAAATACCACATAAAGTAGACAAGGGTCCACTTACATTGTAAAGAATACAACCGAAAGGACAGCGAAGTACTACAAATAATATAATTAGGGAGATTGATTACAGTAAAAACAAAGTTAAGGACTAAATATAGGTTTACGATATAAGACAAGGTCCACCAAAGTGCATTGGGGTCCCCTATTGAACACCTGGTTTAAGTATTCCACGAAAACCAGACCAGATAGGAAAATATCGTACAGAATGGCACAAAGCCACTAAATACCACACACACCTGTGGCACCAGTGTAGTGTAGTTCCTATTTCACTAATAGGCTCTGCGCATTGTAATAAGATACACTAAAGTTTTGGCATAGGACTGAGGTCAGTATTCCTCTATCGAGTATATTAAACTTAACTACTTTGTGTGCCACTAGAAACTCCTTGTAAACAAGAAGGGAGTAGTTTCTGGCAACCGCATAAACATGACAACTTTGTTTCCCTTTAGAATCGGAACACTCTCAGAATCGTGGAAACAATAGATAACAGTTTCACTCAGCTAATCATACATGCTTATTTTCTTCAGAGTTACACAGAAAGAATAGGCAAACGTTTTAATAAAAAGGATTTATTGAACAGTCTTATTTCTCGTGTAAGAGATGTGCTGTTAGAATCATAAGACAGTATGCGAGATATATTATGTACAGCGTAAGCAGTAAAAATAAATAATACTGCAATAGCATTGTCTTTTAGCTACGACACATATTCATATACATATACATAAATAACACAGGCTAAAATGGGAGTACTCATACGATGCGTTCTCTAACTAGTTCTACCCCAGTGTACCTAACCTAAGTGTAGTCCAAGGTAAGAAGTGGGTGCTGTATTCTATAGTATGGTATGCTATAGTTTGTATGCCAAGTTTGGATGCCAAGAGTCCCTCTAGGTTCTAGTCAGCTCCATACCTTGAGAATGAGAGAGGTTGGAATCTCTTTCCAAGTCTCAAACTCTAACACCCCGCAAAGGGAGTCAGAACACTGGAAGCTGGATTCTCTGCGAGCAGGGATGACAGCGTCTTGTCAGTGCGTCAGGCCGGGACACAAATTCCTCTAAGTTGTGGTCTCTTCCGAACTTGCCGTGGCGAGCAGCAGTTGAGCTGTGCAGCCAAGCTGTGGTTTGCCATGGTAAGGGAAGGTATATTTATACCTGGAAGATGCTTAGTAATGTTTGCTTTGACAAAGTTGGGCAGAGGAAGACGTCATGAATGATCCCTTAGGGTAAAGTGGTTCATGCATAATAAATGAGTTCTTGGAGAAACCAATAATCCTGGGCTAGGGAAACTCCCAACAACTTACGGGTCTGGTTTCTAAGAACTTGTTGTGATGTTGGGGGTGGACGGATGTGGGTGACCATGCCTGTATTTGGATAGCATGGCTAATGCCTAAATAAGGACTGGGATCTTATGCCTATATAAGGGCAATGCGAATCGTGCCTATATGAGGACATGATTCAGGAAAACCTATATACAGACATCTAAATCGAAACACAACACCAGGAACATGCCAGCCCTCCCATTCAAAAGAGAACCATGGGCAAACCTAGGGGCAGTGTAAAGAAAAGTCAGGAGTCGGCCAGCCCTCCCACTCAGAAGAGACTCGGAGGCAGCTCAAAGGCATTACAAAGAAAACTAATTCCATGAAACTAGTAGATGCAAAACCAGAGGGTCCAAGTGATAAAGCAGAAGAAGGGATATCAAGAGAAAATCAATGTCCTCATCAGCTGACTCACATCATCATGGTAGTTTACTGTCAAAGTCAACCCAACTGCTTTCTTTGCATACTCTGTTTCAGATACAGATGATGATGCTCATGACTGGGCCACATATACTACAGACGAGTTTACCCAAACATAAGCAGACCCTATTTCATGTAGTGTTATATATTTTGTAGATGGGTTTTCCACAATAGATTAGGATACTGGATTGAGACACACAGGTGCAGTAGTGGTCAAACTCATGCATAATGACTCTTCAGATATACTGCAGATACCAGATCAGATAACTTTGCCATCTCATTACTTAGCCTAGGCTACTGCACTAATAGCTTTAGTGCCAACCCTTAAACAAGGGTAAGTGGATGCAATAACAGTATACTTTGATTCAGACTATGTCATGACAGTGCAAAACGCCCCCTTACCAACACACATACCAGTCTTGCTAGCTAGTGAAACATCGCCAGCTTTAAGCCCCATGGATGTTTTCAGACATTACAGAGACAGCTCACCTGTACCTAGGAGAAATACAAGAAAGCGCCCAGAGCATAAGAAACAGTTGTGGGAAGCTGGAGGAAGAACACAGACAGGTAAAGATTTAATATACAAACATATCCACAGGGAAACCGGTCATGCCCCGAGCATTACTACTGAAAGCCCTAAACCAGCTATATCTTCTTTCACACATTGCCAGAGACATGTCCCTCCAAATATGCCAAGATTGACTAACAATGGACATACACATGTGCACCGTGTGCCAGCAGTATTTACCAAACCTTCAAAGCAATAGTTTCCACAATACCTTGACCACAAGCGCCCTCCACTGTAATTGGGACCAGCTCTAGGGCGGTGTGACGAGTATACCTACACCAGGCACAGACTTCGGTTTGGGGCGCCGTTTGCAAGTATATTATGGTCTTAAAACCACTTGCTAATGCATTCCTTGCCTCCAACAAACTCGAGGCAAAATAAAAATGTCAAGGTAACTCCAGTGATTAATGTTCTTTCTAGAGGAAGTTATGAACAAAAACATTGGTCCTTACAAAAACAAGTACTTTCAAGATAAGTATAGACTGAAATCAGGTCTATCTTTCACATGTCCAGCCGGACAGTAAATTTAATAATACGAAACTGTTAAACAACCGTAGTTGAGAACATCAATATAGTGGGACACAATCCTGTATCCTATGTGAAACATGACAGGTACAAAACATACGAAGAGACATTTCAGGCAAAAAAGGTTTTGCTTGTCAAATGCGTATTTTCAAGCTTAGTATAAACAGACAGTGCACTTGTTTTACACAATGGATTAATGCGCAAAGCTGTTTAACATGGGTCGACGACGATTCGATCCTTTCAGCGAAATAGTACGATCATCTTCAGGACACTGATAAGTTCATGCCTGATTGATTTAGAAATTGCCTGTGGAAGAGGAAAAGGGTAGGGTAGGGGAAAGGAAACAGAATTAGGGACCTAATGGTGATGTATAGAAACTCCCAACATACATAGTCCTTCTATTCTCAGAAGACGTGTCTGTTATAGTTGAGGTTTAAGACCGATACATGCTGCGCCCCTAGCGGGAGCATGGATGCAATGGAGTGATGGTATAAAACAAGGACAATGGGTATGCCTGTAAGTCTTGAAGGCTGATCTAAAAGGTGGCCAAGCAGGGTCAATCAACTACAACATTTGTGCCAGATGCATCCATGCTAGCGGGAGCATGGATGCAATGGAGTGATGGTTTAAAACAAGGACAATGGGTATGCCTGTAAGTCTTGAAGGCTGATCTAAAAGGTGGCCAAGCAGGGTCAATCAACTACAACATTTGTGCCAGATGGAAGAATAAAATCCAAAACTCTAACCAATGGTGCTCCAATGTAGCACCCACAGAATTGCTGTAATTAAACAGATTGCCAGGTCCTGACCAATACCTCTCCAACGGTGGCTACCACTTGTTTAATGCCCTGCTACAATAGACGATGCCCCCTAACCATTGGACATCATGATAAGCCCTCTGTGCAATGCTTAAGTTTAAAATAAACATGACCTAATGATAATTCAACAAACTTCAATAGATAGGGGAACCGAAGGTATTAATCCGTGGGCGAAGGATACGAGTGCCCCGTAACTATTGGGACAACATGAGAAAACCTCTGTGCCGTGCCTAAGTTTAGAACAAACATGACAAATAGGTAATTCACACAAACCTCATGAATAAGGGAACCGAAGGTTTTTATCTGGTGGGCGAAGAATATGAGTGCTTAACCTTACAGGTGTAGGCGGTTCTGGTGATTGAAAGAAACCTGCATTACGGTATCGTGCAAAGTGAAAAATACACATAACCTGAAGGAAATGGGCCCTCTCACCTTAAAAACAATAGAAATCCATGCGAGCAAGATATTACTTAATCCTTGATAAATTGAGAGCCGCAACTGCGTTGCTGTGTCAATGCACATGAGCTGAAAAAGGAAATACCGTCGTAAGACTCACGGCTCAATACAAAGTTAATACGGTCAAGACAGACAATGCTCGTGAGGAGCCTTACCGTTTCAACGCCATGTCCTCGCTAATGCGTGACAAGTAACAGTGTGTGCGCGTAGTGAAGGTGAATAAATAGTTTAAACAACTAAGACGTGTGCATGGTGTGCCGCGCCGCCATCTTAAGTGAGGGAAATAAAAATACAAGAGTTACAGGGATGAAAGAAACTGGCTGGGATTGCCGAGGATACAGTTAGGATATTACACAACCTGAAATTAAAAAGCAATATATAATTAACATTGCATTAACAGTCTCCAATGGGTCTGCCAAATGATTTGTTCTGCTGAATGGAAAAAAATGATGAGTCTACAGTGTGCAATAGGAGTTGGAATCAGAACCTAATTAATAAAACCTGAAAAAGATCTGAGTCTACCAAACCTTTTCTATTTACGGAGTGAGCAGAACAAGATGAATTTGCATTTACAGTTTTACATTGGTCTTCCAGGCATATGTTCTGCGCGTGAAGCATGTCAGAGGAGGAAAAAATTCCAATGAGTATAAAGTGTGCAATCAGAGTTGATCAAGCATGAAAGCGGAAAAACAACCTAAATATCACAACCTATATAGGTACTGCATCTTTAAACCATTTGTTTTTGCGAATTGAGCAGGATACAATAGATGGGAGGGGAGAGAAAAGGGGGATGGAATTTCAACAGTGCACAAAAAGAAACAACAGTGTGAATAGATTACAAACTTAAACTTAAAAACTATTGTTGTTGTCAGACCGACGGCTTATGAGAAATTATCTTTTAGCCACTTAGAAAGCTGACGACTGACTTTGCAGAGTCTATCCAACAATGTTTTTTCATAACAGGTTAGCCCAGTCTTCATTCCGGTTCAAGCCATTTTTGATACTGTTCATGCGGATAATCCTCCTCAATTCTTCTTTGTTGAGGATCTTAGCAAGGTCACCGCCCCTAGGTGGTTGTTTGACAACTCTGACAACTGTCCATTTGATTTTGTTCTCATTGTGCCCAGCTTCAGTAAAATGTTCCACAAGAGGTGCATTTGCAGTTTTGCATCGGATTCAGCTTTTGTGCGGCCCAATCCGCAGTTTCACTTTCTGTGTCGTCTGACCGATGTATATCTTAGGGCAAGGGCATTCAATCAAATAGATAACATTACAGGAATTGCAATTTGAAAAGGAAGTCAATTTGATTGATACACCATTGAATGTGAATTCTTTCCTTCCATAGTTGTGTCGCATACAGTGCAATTACCACATTTTGCATGTCCGATTAACGGTTCCAACCCCCAAAGAGCATCAATGGTGGAGGGTGGTCTGGTTGTTGGTAATGCTGCCCGTACTAAGTGATCCTTAAGGTTACGATTTTTGCGGAATGCGAAAAGCGGCCTTTCTATTGTGAGGTTACCTGCATTTACGACCAGCCAGTGTTTCAGGATGGATTTGCGAATACAATTAGAGACAGGTGAGAAAGTCGTAACGCACACTATGCGGTTCGTGGTGGCTTTTTGTTTAGGGGACAACAGGACCTCCCTTAGGCAGTACCAAGCCCGTTTTTGTGCGTTTCGTACCAATCTTTTTGGGTAACCGCGTGCTTTGAGCTTACTAGTCACGGTTGAGGCCTTGTGAAAATAGTCCTCTTTAGAAAAACAATTACGCCGAATGCATACAAATTGTGAGTATGGTCAGAAGTCCCTGAGTGTTCTGGGTTGATTACTCTCATGTCTAAGTAGGGTGTTCCGTTCAGTTGTTTTTCTGTACAATTTTGTCAGCAGTTCGCCATTGTAATGGTAGATAGTGAGGTCAATAAATGGAATATGTGATCTGTTGTGTGAAATAGTGAAGCTGAGACCTGAACAGTTGTTGTTGAGCCAGTGTAGGAATTGGGACAGTGTATCTTCGTTGTGGTGCCATATCAGAAAAATGTAATCTATGTAGCGGCGCCACATAGTGACACCACTGAGGAATGGCTTCGTGAGTGATAGGATGGAAGACATTTCCAAGTGGTCCATGAACAAAATTGCTAGGTTGGGGGCAAAAACGGACCCCATTGAAGTACCCTTCACTTGTTGATAGTACTTGTTATCAAATTGGAAACAATTCCTAGTTAGGCACAGTTCCAAAAGTCGGATTATGAACAGTGTTGGGACAGGGTGTGGGCCTGGTCTCGTGTCAAGAATTCCTTGCATCACATGTAAAGCTAAAACATGTGGAATGTTTGTTTAGAGGGATTCCACACCCATTGTGCACAGTATGTATTGGCAGGGTCAAAGGGGTGATGTTCTACCAAATTTATCATGGCCATGCTGTCCCTGACATAGCAATGTATCGTAGGCACAAAGGTCTTGATGAAATGGTCAATGTATTGGCCAAGAGGTTCTAAAATAGAACCGCAACCGTAAACAATTGTTCGGCCGGGTGGGTTGGTTAGGTTTTTGTGGATTTGGGCAGTGTATAGATCACCGGTGTCCAGGGTGATTTAACATTTAGAAAGAGAAATTCTTTCTGGCTCAGAAAGCCATTTGATTTGGCATCAGTTGTTAGTTTTAGAATTATTGTCTGTAATTCTCTGATAGGATTCGTTGGTAGTCTACAGTAGTGGTCTGTATTAGCCAATTGGCGTAGGATTTCAGCTTTATAGGATTCTCTCTCTTGTAGGACAATTCCTCTGCCTTTATCAGCAGATTTTATTACAAGAGATTCTTTACATTTAAGTGTGTCTATGGCAATCTATTCCAGAAGCGAGATATTACATGGGATGAACTGCTTCCTGGACTCGAAGGTGGCTAGGTCACTCAGTATTAGTTTCTCGAAGGTAGCTATTTCGCTCCGAATTATACTGGTGGTAGGTGAGAAAGATGATGGAGGTCTGAACGGAGTGTTGGAGATGATATTGGGCGAGGGGTTTAGTAACAAATATGCATTGAGACATAATCGACTGAAGAACCGAAGTAGTTCCGTGTGTAGCTCAAGGAAATTGGGATAAGTAGTAGGAACGAAAGAAAGGCCCTTACTAAGCAGGAATATTTCTGCATCAGTGAGATTATGCTGCGATAGATTGGAAATAGGCATTTGTTGTTGGCTGCTATTGTGGGAGTTACGACTGATAGAACTTCTGCCGTGTTTGGCGTTCGCCTGGAGGATTGTACCATCTCTGTGCCTGCTTGACGTGCCCCCGCTTGGGTGGTTCTGACTGGCCTCACCCTAAAAAATTGGGGCCCGGGTTACGATTGGAAGTACTAGGGCCTTCCCCTGAGTCAGAGTTTTAAGAAGAGTCTACAGAGGTGTCAGAGAAACCCACCAAGTTGTCTGCCTATTAAAGCGATCCCAAGGTCTACTGTTCTGAGGATTAGAGTAGGACTATTACACCTTGTAGTTCTCGGTCTTATGTAACATTTCCTATCCACTAATTTACAGTAGGGTTGATGGTCTCTGTATAATGTGAGTGTGATCTAAAGTGTTCTGACAACCTACATTGGTAAAAGTGATGCTATAAAACTAATTAAATGCATCCGAGAGAGACTGTTCATGGAGACTTGAGGAGCACTGTTAAAGGGTGGCAGGGAGGGAATCTGTGCCAGAGGTGGTCATTGGGGGGTGCCAACAAACACTGTTGCTTTGGGAGCTACCAGCGCTGAAGCCGGACTGTGTGTCCACTGCAATATCAAATCTGCTGCTAATTTTCTGATCTGCAAGATACCCAGGTAGGGAATTACCGAAGCGATCAGATCCAAAATGGCACACACTATGGAAATAATATCTTCTCCTACCGCATAACCTTGTTAGGAATAACACACAAATTCTCGTCGGCTTACCTCCCTTAAAGTATTGGCATCGTAGAATGCCTCAATGGTCTCCTAAAAAACAAATTCAGACAACTGTGTGTAACATTGATGTATACTGTCTCCCATTAGTACTCTTTGCCTTAAGAAACACCCCAGGATCAGATCATCATTTGACTCCACATCAGATAGTGACAGGGAAAGTAATGACATTTGTGCCACTAACTATACATAAATTGCAGACTGAGAGTGTGCACTTGAAGTAGTACAAACTGAAATGTCTGTTTACTTGCCTCAGCTAATAAAAGCGTCAAGTTAGTCTCTAAACAAATTACATGGGTAGCTGCCATTGGGAACTTTGTTCGCAAGTAAAGAGAATCTAAGTCTCAAGGACCCTTCCCTGTAACAAACAGCATAGCTACTGCAGTGACAATTTGCGGCCACAAACTATGGATATCTCTCTCCAACATCTGCCTGGCCCCAGCTGTGCCATCCATCCCTTTGGACACTGAGCAGGAAAAAGAGGGGGTAGAACAGGAGACGCAACTGAAGTAAAGCCTCCCTCTACTGCTACAATAAGAGACACTACTTATTTCTAATTATGCATTTCATATTTTGTTTTTCCTCCTTGGTGTACTAATACTGATGCTTTTAGTCCTCATGTGTTTTTCTAGTTCTTTTTTTCCTTCAACTATTACTTGCAGGCGCAGAACCGCTGATAATGATACTGGCCATCACCCTCTCCACACTGCTTTGTTTGAGAATATGTGGTACCAGCACATGCATAGTATAGGCACATCAACATCCAAAACCAGCTGTTATATATGCTCCCTCATCCCCCATGACTCCTCAGTAGACAAATTGCATTACTCTTGACTTGTGATTGTTCCCACTAATCTGTAGGATCTACACGTTTGTGAACAACATACATTTAGGGAAAGGTGCTTAGACTGATTCCATGAATCCCCGTAGAATATGTTTGCCTAGAGACCAGCTAGCTCATAGGGCCAACATAATCCCCCCTCACCTAAACAGAGAGAGAATGGTTTCTGGCAACCACTTAACATGACAACCCTGACCAACACAGGGATTGTGGTAACAGATCTAAAACCCTTTTCCTCAGTCACTCATGTACTCTTGTTCTCAGAGAAATAGACAAAGAATACACAATGGGACTTTCTTCAATATATTTATTGAACTAACGTTATTCTTGTATAGAATACATGTATTGTATTGTATTGTATTGGGGTTTTATATAGCGCTCGGCTGCCCCAGCAAAGGGGGTCCCGGCGCTGCGATTATCCATAAACAGAAACATGAAATTGATTACAAGCATCAAAATAGTAAATAGCGGGTATAGTTCCACCATGGTGCTAAGAACAGTGTATATATGCAGGCATATAAAAAAGGTGTCAATCAGGCTTACTCCTACTATGCAATCGCTACTCTATGTGCGTCTAGAGTATGTGCAGGTGTGTACATCTAGAGCCAATACGTCCCCCCCCCCATCCCCCGGGATGATCCAATCCCATTACCAGGTGGTACATCAGAATCTGATAATGAGGGAGGACAGAACACCTTTGATAACTACGGTAGTAGAAGACCTCCTTTTGAGGGCCAGAGAAGGAATACTCGCTTTTTAGGCAACCGACGAGGGAACATGAGAGGGAGATACAGAACCCAAGAGAGGGGACGGTATCAGCATAAAGATAATCCCCCCCAGTTCTTACAGACGAGACGGAACCAGTATTGGAGAGAACAGACTTCTCCGCTCATATCGAACCTATTCCTATTTTTAATCTTTCAAAGATCACCTTAGATACTCCATCTAAAGATCTATTGGTGAGAAGACTTTCTTTCATACCTAGTACCAGTCTGAACCGTTTTGAGTTGAACAAAAATCTGCAATCCTTTTTTCGCAAAATATGACTTAAAAGATTTTTTGAAAATAGGTCCATTGATGAGACGGAAAAAAAATCAGGACTTAGACCCGAGTCCATATTCACCCCCAGCCTTGATGAAATTGGTCCTAAGGTAGGGATTTTTTAGAAGGTTGTGAGTACCAAAGTATACAATATGATGAAATTTATTCCGAAACCTTCTTATAACCTAAACTACGAAGAGTATAAGGCCATGCAGTAACTATCTAACAACAAGGAAGTGACCATCAAACCAAGCGATAAGGTGTCTGGGATTGTGATTATGGATTGCAATAAGTATAAATCGGAAATTCAGAAGATACTGGACATCCCTGAGAATTATACCAAGGTCATGAGTTATCCCGAGCTCAGAGTTAAGAACAATAGTCTCGATATTACCCAAAGAGCCCTAGATATAGGAAGCATTTGTATACAGGAATTTGAATACCTTAATAAAGTTTATTTTCAGATTCCCATTCTGTATGGCCTTCCCAAGGTACATAAGGACACAGAGAACCCTCCTTTCAGACCTATAGTCTCTACCATTGGCTCACTTACGGAGCCATTGTCCAAATATGTTGATGTATTTCTGGCACCTATGGTTAACAAGCTTCCAGCATATGTTAGAGATATGGGCCATCTCATAAGTAAAATAGAAGGGTTTGAATTTAATCCTACTATCAATGTATTAGTCGCAATGGATATTGATGATTGTATTCAAATATTCCTTAAATTGGGGCTCTGGAAGCGGTCAAGAGCGCTCTGGAAAGGAACCTGTGCCATGTTGACAATCTTTTTGTTCTAGAGTGTCTGGCTGTTGTATTACAGGATTTTTTTTTTTAATTTGATAAAAACCATCTATAAACAGATCCTTGGAATCAGTATGGGAGCAGCCTGAGCCCCTAATGTGGCAAATATTTATATGGGCGCTTTCGAAGATAGGTTTATCTTTAATGAGATCGCTCCATTTTTTTAAAACACCACGCATTACCATCGATTCATCGATGATATTTTTTTCATTTGGAGTGGATCAGAGGAGCAACTCTCTGAATTTTTCTTATGGATCAATTTGTGCGACGCACATCTCAAATTCAGTCCTAAGGTCAGCAAGGATAAAATTGAATTCTTAGATATTTGGATTGAGGCAGTGGATCAACACATTGAGGGCTTTACTGTATACGAAACCCACTGCGCGCAATACCCTTTTGCAATATCAAAGTTACCACCCGCGGAGCCAAAAGGATAGTATTCCTTTTAGTCAGTTCCTGCGGCTTCACAGGAACTGCACGTGTATCAAAACATTCGATTTCCATGCAGAGAAATTGAAAATTAAACTCCGAAATAGAGGATACCCTTTCAGAATAATCAAGGAGTTCTACAAAAGGGCCAAATATTACAACCGCGACACTTTATTACCTAAACCTAAAGACACTCAAAAGAGTTTGGTATATGTTACAAGGCATTCAAATTTTAATAACAAATTGCGGCAGGCAATTAATTCTTCCTGGCACATTCTCAACTGTCCGTTAAGAAGCAGGAAAAAGTCACCAAAACAAGAGGACCAGAAATACTAATCCAATTGTAATTCAAAGGTGCGACCAAGGAGTAACCAAGAATGTCTTTTTCAGTCAAAGATAGAGAGCACGTACTTGGAGAGGTGGTGGCAGTGGTGTCCCAGGCTCAGTTGAATCCGATGAGAACTTGCCATAGTCCATGAAGTAGCCAGATGCCATTCGATCTATTTTCGGCAGCTTGGCAGGTTTTGTAGAACTGGGTGATGACTCAATCGGTGGCACATTGACTTAGATTTTATTGTCATCAAGTTTTCTTATTGAAATTTGAGTCTCTACTAGTCGATTGTACTGTGGTAGTTGTTGCAACAAAGAGAACAAATGCTTCATTGTTGCTTACTGTTTCTTGTTGGAGAGGAATCTTCTTTACTTATCAAAGCTTCTATCTGAACCTCCTGAGTGGTAGCGAAAGGAGAGCAGTGGCTACCCAGGGGTCCACGTGGCCTACTGTTGAGAATCGAACACGGAATGCTGTTTGAGCAATCAATGGAGACAAAATCTTTTGTCTCCTTGACCGGCAAGGGGCGGAAAGAGTACAGTTCTGGTACCTTCAACATCCAGGACAGGTAGATCTGTAGGACGGCCCACAGACTCTTTTTTTTACCACAATGTTTTCCCTGACCAGATCCCCAATCTTCGAGACCCAGCCGGATCTTGCACGGACAACCTTCAGTTCCCCAGTAGTAGTGCGATTTACTTGGACGTTGCTTTGTTCGTCCTGGAATTCATTTAATTCCTGTACAACAGCCAAACATTCATTGATGTCAAACTGTGTGTCTGCCATCACTGTGCTGACATTTTGTATGGTCTAGGACCCAGATTCTCACCCCAAACAAGATTTCATATGGAGTCCGACCAACCAGGGATGCTCTTGGCAAGTTGTTAAGTGCCCTCTGGACCCCATGTAGGTGATGGATCAAACAGCGACCCGAGCCCAGTACTCTTGTTGTCAATGACTACTTTAAGTCATGTTTTTTCCTCTCGACTAACGAATTTCCCTCAGGATGAAAGCGGGGAGGAGTACCAAAAGGCCACATTCAAACTTCCCATGGCTTCTTTGTAAGCTCGAGAGCTGAACGCCAGGCCCTGGTCAGAATGTAGAGGGTAAACAACCCTTACTACGCATCCGTCACCCCGCATGTTGTTACAATGGGGTTGTATACCAACGCATGCCCTTACCCTGCAAGTTGTTCCAATTTTAAATCCAACACCTTCCCTACTGTCTGCACAGACTGGAGTTGGAATAGTAAATTATATTATTCCAAAATCCAGCGCCCCCCTCCGCCAGTCGTTGTTACGACTTGCGGGGTAATGGTATGCGTTGTTACAACACTGTTATTGTAATAACCGCGTTGTAACAACATGGGGGTGAGGGAAAGTGGAAAAAAGAGGGATATTCAAATGTAGAGTGCCAATTGCGTATGTCCCGATGACGACTTGCAAGTCTTTGATAACGGTTTGATCATCAGCCAACTGCTGCAGTCACACCCACAGGAATCTAGAGCATGAATCCACTGCACCAAGATGTACTTGTAAGCCCCGTGAGATTGTAAGGGGCCGCAGTGGTCCAAATAGACATAAGCGAGAGGCTTGTTTGAAATCAATAGAGCTGCCTATGATGGACGTGCTACTGTTGAGCCTTTCATCTGCTGGCACGTTTCATATTTGAGGACAATCTCATTGGTCTGTTCAGTAAGACCAGGCCACCAATAGTAATGCTGCAGTAATTAAACTGTAGCATTAATCCCTGCGTGTGCTGAACCCAGACCCTCATGTGCAGCTAGTATTAACCCCAGCCTGCAATCAGTGTTAGGTATGAATCAATCCTCCACTTCTGGAATGTGAGCATATGGTATGTTCTATGCATCTAACTTGTAGGAGACTTGAGTAGAAAGCCTTTCGGCAGGTGTGTGTTGTGCTCAGAACTGACAGCCACTATGATGTCTGTCTATTCTCCTACTAGAAGAAGTTATGCAGCAACAGCAGCAGTATGAATTGTTGTCTTAGCGACTTCATCAGCCATGGAAATCCCTGCAACGTGAATACGACCATGCTGATGAGTCAATGTGTATATTACATAACGTGTGTATTTGTAAAGCGCACGTTCACCTAGAGGTCTCTTGGCGCTGAATAACAGATGTTCATTGTTACCCAACTCAATGGTACTCATTTTATCGACATTAGATGGATGAACGGCTGAGTGGATCCGCCGGGATTTGAACCTGTGACCATGAGGTTGAACACAGGCCCCTGCAATGGACGTATTAGTCCAATGAGCCACCAGACCCGGCATAGCATGAGTCAGTGGCAAGCAATCTTTCAGCTTTGCCACTTGTTCCCAAAACATCTTGTGCAACTCTTAGAATCTCTAAATCCGTTTTGGCCCCAGTAGTGAAGGTATTCATTATTTGACTGGACACAATAATACGAATCACGCACTAGAAGTGTGGGGAATCTATGATCTGTATTCTCCAGTGCCAGTATCAGGGCCTTCAGTTCTGCCAGCTGTGATGTGCAGTTCACAAGGCACAGCGTGCAGGTTTTTTAGGGTGGAGTTTTCCATCATGCATGCATCCCTTTACTATTGCACATGCGGCGGAATATTGATGCGTTGTCCCTAAAGCAGGCAGGGCAGACCCATCAGTGATGCATTCATATTGATCCAGAGACTTTTCATTCGGCAGAGGATACATTTGTTCATACTGCAAAAATGCTTTTGTTTGTCAAATCTGTAGTCTACATCTGTTGCAGTGAGAGAGTTAGCCCATTGTATCCATCGTGGATGTAAAGCTTTGGCATTTGGAACGCTTGCTTTGGTGACGGCCTAAGGTCAGCACCGGGGTTACAATAATTTTGTATTTTCCTTGAGCTAGTTCTCTCTCTACAGCAGTCTTTACGGCTGTCAGACTGTTTCCAGCAGGTGCAAAACGCATTTCAGCGTTTGTGGATAAATGTTATTTGTATAGTATAGGGACTGTATCACCTTCATTGAATGTGATATAGGTGTACCCGGTTGATCAACTACACGGATCACCAGATTTGTGGTGTTTACACATGTGTGTAAATGTTTGGAAGCTATCATATCAGCTCGTACGGAATGCAAAATGTGTGTGTGTTCCCGTGTCCAATATGTGCTTGAAAAGTCTGATCTTATTAAGTCGTAGAATGGTTTTACACATTCTGTGGAATCCAAAATGAATGTTCTGCCAAAACTGTTAAATCCTAAAATAGATTGTAGTCTTTTCAGAATTGTTGATGGTGGAGCAATGCACATTTTTCTAAAACTTACTAGACAATTCATATCCTAAAAATAGGACATTGAGATGGGCAATTTTAGATTTGTTTAAATTAAATTTGTAGCCCAGGTGAGCAAACCCCAGACCTATGCAGTCTACTGTGTCCAAGTGTAAAATTATTTCATCGTCCATTAGATGTATATTAGCAACGTAGGGCAAAGCCTCTTCATCAACATTTTGAAGTAACTCCGTTACTCTGGCTGAAAACAGCCCAGGGCTATTCTTATATCCCAGAGGCAATCGCCAAAATTGGCCCTGTGAGTCTATCGCTGAAAATGCTGTCAAATATCTGCTTCCAGGCGCTATATTTTGGCAGAAGAATCAATTTGAGAAATCCAGCATTTTGTATTTTTTCTACGCAATGTTATTCATTAGTGCGGTACTGTGTGCATTTTGTCAGCGAATGTGCAAGTTGATGAATTTAAATGTCTGTAATCCAATACTAGACAGTATTACTCATCGATGAGGTGCAATTGTTTATTACACCTTAGTATTCTTGTTCTAGGATTTACCCAACTTGTTGATTAGCTTAATTTTTTATTGGATATTGTCCCACCCCACATGACTGCGGTATAATGCAGGAACTAGCGCTAAAGCCCTCTCCTTGGGGTAAGAATGTTTCACTGATTCTGGAACGAGGTCGGAAAAGCTGGTAAAATTACTGTTTCCCCATTTGGACACTCCATTACGAATTCAAGTGGCCAGTCTTTTTCAGCCAAAATATTATTGTAACCATACGTCAGGTTTTCCCAAAAAAGAGCCCTAATGTTTATGGGTATGTCTCCCCTCTAATTGGAGTGTAATTTCGTATAAACGATGAGGGAATACTTACCCTAGTATCCGGTGTTTCCTCTTTGATATGCTCACTCAGCGCTACTGCTGGCAAATAATCCATCAGGTTCCAGCAAGCTATTGTGACTTCTGCTGCGCTGTCCAGCATAGTCACTGCCCAGCCCCTGTTCAGAAGCAGAGTCTTCAGTACTCTGGGCATGCCTAATTTTAAGGTCTTCCTGAATTGAGGTTTAGAAGTATTTGATTCTTCTTCTTTATTAAAGTAGTCAGACAGTGTTGTGATTTCTTCTTCGGTTTCGCATGCTCTTCCGATCTGCGTTATGACCATCCACCTCTTCCGAAGGTGTATCGGATGACTCCTGAAAGAAACAAGATGAATGTGTATCAGTATCCTGGTACCTATCAGACATTTGAATGTTATCACATTTTCTGAAATTATCTATTTTTTCAGTGGCTTCCTGCTGAGGAGACCCACCCTGTGATCTTGTCATTATTTTTTTGTTTATTATCCCACTTCTTCTTCTTTGTTGAAGAATCGGGTGCTTGCTTAGAGTAATCATTTTCAGAATTACTCTTAAGATGAGTTTCCCAGGTGTGTCTCCCAAATTATCTCTACCTAGTGTTGCACAGGTTTCTTCAATAATTCTGGTAATTCTCGCTCCTGCTGCGCAGGAATGAAATTCCTCAGGCATTTGCAGCTGCTTTCCCTTTTATGTTGCTTAACATAATGGCGGATACTGCAGCAAAATTGCCCGTCAGTTTCATCCATAAGTCCAGGACAGGTGCTGCCTGGTACTCATTCTGTAGCTGCTTCAATATATCAGGCAAAACAGCCAGAGAAAGGGGACTATGTGTTCTACTATAAACTGCAGCAAAGACTGTGCCACAAGATGGGCAGTCTTCGACCGGGGGAGACATCCCCATCGGCAAGCAAAGAGTAAGTATTCTGTGTTTTTCCATCTGACCCGTATGGGGGAACACTGCTTTAAACTGGCTTGTTTTTTGTGCTATCTAGAATGGAATTTACTCCCGACTGGTGGGAATCTTTCCTATAACGGTATTCAGTGTTTGTGGACTGATAACAGTAGTGGCCAATTGTGGTTTGTTGGACTGGAAATGCAACTGGTTGACTCCTTCTAGCATTGTACAATTTAAGTTAGCATTTGAGGTGCAATTCTGTATTCGCCGCTATTTTGGGGAATGATCAAAACTAACGTCTGTCTCATCATGTGTCTGCCTCATCTAAAAGCAGCTGCCAATGTGCCCTCTGTATGTGCATTTCTTCAAGGTTGAGTTTGCTGTGCTAATGAATGAACTGCCTATCCCACAACATACCTTTCTATCTAGCTAGGCCTGTTCCCACAGCTCATAGTGGTGTGGGCAGACAGAGTAACCTTGAATACAAGATAGTGTGTGCCCGGTCCCAGGATCATAGCTCATCCTTCTGTACCTCCTTTGATCACCAGCTCCCAGACTGGAAAATTCCTGTCTGGGCGTGTCTTCAGGCGTATTGGAAATGTCCTTTATGCTCTACCAAGTTGTCTACAGTCAGTCCCTCTGCAGCAATCTGAGGAGGTTGGTCAGACCAGACTCCGATCCAGCATATACTAATAAATAACTTTGGTTTGTATTCTCTATTGTCTGACCGGCTCTTCATTTGTATGGAAGGCTGAGGTGGTCACGAGTGGCCCTAATCGGGTCACTTCCTTCAGTTGGCACCTACACAGGGACCCCATCAGGTGAGTGACCCTTCCTTGCCCGCGGACGGGTAGGAGGGTCGGGCCCCATCGGATCGGACGGGCTGACCAGGGATCCCTGCACTAGAGTGCAGGGATCCCTATAGAGAGTACTTGCAGCTGCCCAGTCTGTCTGACCGGGCGGTGCCTCGGGCAGCGGTCATCCCAGCCGGGGTCCTGAACGGTGAAACCCTTGGATTTGACCGTTTGGTCCTAAGAGTCAGCAGTGGAGAGTTAATTAGTTTGACCTGTGTGCACCAGGCAAGTTTGCTTTGGTTCGTGGTGGCTACGGCACTGTTTTGGTTTGTGTTTGGTGGAGTCTGAGGACCGTTTTTGGACAATCGCTTCAATTTCTTTGAATTCTTTGTGAACATGGTACCATTTTGGTTTGTATTTGGTGGGGTCTGAGGACCAACTTTGGTAAGATTTTTGCAAACATCTAATAGGCATAAATAGTAAATTTGTTTCCTTTCGAAATATGGCGTTCGCTAGCCAATTGTTCTGTTTGGGCTGTTGTTGTTCTACTGATGCTCATTTGGAAGACAGACAGCCTGCTCCTCCGGAAGGTACTCTTAACTTCAGTATGTATGTCAAGCATGGCTTTGGCCCGATAATGTTTAGGTTTAGTACATTATGGCACAAATATATGAGGGACAATGCCGAGTTGTTCTGGCCGTTGATGGGCACTTTCGATTAACAAAAACTTAACTGCAGGATAAATTGTTTGAAAAAAGAAGTAGGCAGTCGATGTTTGATTCCCTGAAAACATGGCAAAGGGAGGCTAAACAGAGACGAATGAAAGCCGAGAAGGAGGCCCAGAAGGGACAGTGACTCAGAAAGCTATAGCGTATGATAGAGAGAAAATAGAGAAGGGAATAGAATGTGCTGAAAGGACGTTTCGATTGCAATGTGAAAAGCCTTATGTTATCCGAGATGATAATAACCAGTTGGTGGAGGAATTGAGGAATGTCCGACCCCCGCCTCCATATGCCCCCCAGAAGGTACGCCCTGTAACCCCCCACTGCTTCAGTCACCTGATTCTTCTGTTTTTGTTGCCTTTGCTACTGCTGCTTCATCTGCTTTGGCCACATCACCTCTTGTTCTTTCTTTGCCCTCGCCGTCTGTGGCAACTACGTCTGTTGGCATTCCGGTGACACCTATTGTTTCGGTATCTCTCTCGCCAGCTCTTATGCCCATGACCCAGCCAGTTGTGAAGTTATTTACCGGTAACTCTATCACTCCCACTGTTTTTCCCTGTTACAGAATATTGAGACACCAGTACATGGCCCTGAGAACAGGGACTTGATGAAGTTCAAGGACCGGTTAGGACGGACGTTGTTACGATCTAATGTGGGGGAAGCTGAGAAAAATGTGGTGGCTAATCAGGCAGTTCAGTGGGCTTGTAACCCCATTAACGGAGAGGAGGATTTGTGGAATGTGATGAAAGATTATGAGCCTTTGATCCACCAACATGCCCTTAAACACGTCAGCTACTATGATTGGGCTGTGGGAGCCGTGTTTTAATGAGGCAGGGCCACAGATTATCTTTGATATTATGGATCATGTCTATGAAGCTGACATGGTGCCTGGTCAGGGGTTTGGTAATATTGCGACGATGGTTGCCTATCGGAGCAGACTGCTTGATAAGTGCCTGAAGGTGGTATCTCAGTTTCCAATGAGGGAGGTGCACCCCATATATCACCCAGAAATACCAGAACAGCTAGACCAGCATGATGTTGTTATCAGACCGAAGGTACAGGCTTGATTTCAAGAGTAATAGGTTTATTCTCCATGGAAGAGGAGTGAGTTGTTGTCCATCAAAGACTCAGTTACCCGATCCTAGGAAAAATCCTACTGCATACTATGAGGAATTGACAGAGGCTGCTTCATCGACAGTGATGACGCTTGAAGATATTGAAATGTTCTTTGGTTTACTGGTTCCCATTGATATTTGGAGTCAGGTACACACACAGGACCACGGTGCAGAACTGGGAGGTACCTGGGATCAGATTAGAACATGGGATCAGCAGAGGAATCTTGGTGAGATGGCTATAATAACGTGTTGGTAGGATTTTCTGGTGTACCAGTTGTAAGCCCCATTTCAAAGCCCCTTATATTGACTATAGGTCCTTTTACTGTGGATTCGCCGTTCCTGTGGACATCAAACTGTGGGGGAAGTTTAATGGGCCTAGATTAATTTAAGAAGTTGCAGGCGACCATTTATTGCTCTCCTGAAGGTGTTTACATGGCAATGGGCCAGAACGTAGTGAGCTCTAAGCAGTGTCTGTCCAAAGATGCGCCCCTCCCTCCTGAGTTTAAGGATGTGCCGCCCACTTTTTGGGCAACAGGTGACACGGATGTAGGACTATTGGAGATTCCCCCCGGTTTCCATTAAGGTTAAAGACAATGCCATTTTGCCTCGTATTCCCCAGTACAAAATTCCGCAGGCGGGGAGCGAGCTTTGTTGCAGATTATACAGGACTTGATTGAGACGGGGGGGTTGAAGAGATGGTGGCAAATGTGTGTAATAACCCTATTCTTCCCATTCTGAAAAAGGCATCTTCAGACTCCCCCGATAATCACCCTGGTTATCGTTTTGTGATTGATCTGCGCGCAATTAATAAAATAGTGGTCCCTCAGTTCCCGGTGGTCCCTGACATTACTGCCCTTCTGACAATGATTCCTTCCTCTGCTGAATTCTTCTCTGTCATTGACTTGAAAAAGGCATTCTTTAGTATCCAGATAGCAGACATTTGTTCGGTTTTACCATAGATGGCAGAAGCATTAGATTCGGTCGAACTCCTCAGGGCTATACTGAGAGCCATAGTATATACAGCCAAGCCTTGAAAGCTCAATTTGATTTCCTCACGCTTCCCTAAGGTAATGTATTGCTTCAATATGTGGATGATCTACTAATTGCTTCTGATACTGAACAGGGATACAAAGACAGTACGGTTAAGTTGTTGCTACATTTGGCTCACCATGGACATAACGTTTCCCTTTCTAAATTTCAATATTGTCGACAAGTCACCTATTTAGGTCACCTACTGTCGAAGGAGGGTAGAAGATTGACCCCTGAGCACATTAGCACCATTGTGAAAATGCCTGTCCCTAAAACTCAGAGGGATGTACACGCTTTTATTGGCATCACTTCCTACTGTCACCATTGGATTCCCAATTATTCATTACTAACAAAACCCTTGCTCGCGCTAACCACTAAAGATGTGCTTGGACGCCTGCATGGCAGCAAAATTTTGATGCAATTAAAAGTTGTGCTTTGCTCTGCACCCGTGCTTGGTACACCTGACTACCGGAAGCCATTCATGCTGTACGTACACGAGACAGCCGGGTGCGCGCATTCAGTCTAAAGACAGGCCTTTGGGGGTAAGCAATGGCCGTGTGCTTATTTTTCTGCTCTACTGGTCCCTGTCGCAAGAGCCCTCCCTAGCTGTCTAAGAGTGGTCGCGGCAGTGGCCATTTCTATAAGGCAATCGGCTGGGCTCATACTTGATACTGACCTCCCAGTTATGGTACCCCATGCTTTGGATACACTTTTGAATAAAACTAAGACACAGCACTTCGCCAGTGCACGTTTAACACATTACGAATTGACCCTTTTGGCACCACATGTTAGGATTAAAAGAAGTGCCACTGAATCCAGCCACGTTGCTACCTCTCCCTACCGAGAGTGAGTAAATTGATATACAACATGATTGCATTTTTTGGACGTAGGAGGAAACAAAGGGACTGGTAGACCTGCCTGATGTTCCCTTATCTGACCCCCAAGGGGAACTATATGTCAATGGCTCTTGTTTCAAATTACCAGATGGTGTCATCACGGCAGCATATGCACTTACTACACTGCATACGGTAATTGAGACAACATGAGTTCCCTATCAGTCCACCCAGGCAGCTGAAATAGTCGCCCTTATTAGAGCTTGTGAATTGAGCAAGGGACTGGCTGTTAATATTTATACTGACAGCCAGTACACCTTCGGGGTCTCCCATAATTTTGGGTGGCTCTGGGCAGAGAGAGGGTGCTTACTTCCCATGGGACACACATCCAGCATGGCCCTCTTATACATAGGCTTCTGTCTGCTTTAACTCTTCCTAAGAAATTGACCATAATAAAGTGCATTGTCCATAAGGCGATTACTGATGACGTGGGAAGGGGGAATGCATGTGCAGATCAGAGAGCCAAGCAGACAGCTCGAACAAAGATGAGAAAGATGTTTGTAGCAGGTCCCTCTAGGTCGGTGACCAAGGTTACTATGTTTGAGGTATACGCTGGATCATGTGAAGGAGATTCAGAGCGAGGCAACGATTGAAGAGATAGCAGTATGGCAGGAGAGCACAGCAAGTTTGGATGAGGATGGGTGTTTAACGGTTAAGCCTGAGAAAAAGAGATGGATGTTACCAGATGCATATTTCTTCCCTGTAGTCACAATGGTGCATGGGCCAGCCCACATTAGCGCAAAGGGTATTTGTAAATTACTAGACCCTGTATGGCAGAATGACAACATTCCCAAGACCACTGCCTGTTTGGTTAAATACTGTATGGTATGCATGATGTGTAATCCTGGAAAAGGCACCCCTACAGCCCCCTGGTAATTTTGCACCACCCTCTTTCCCCTTTGAGGTCCTTCAGATAGATTTTATTGAGATGGAGCGAGTCAACAATGTGCAATATGTGTTAGTGGCTATTTGTGCATTCAGCAAATGGGTTGAGGCTTACCCCACTAAAGAGAACACTGCCATGGTGACTGCAAAGGCACTCCTAAAGGAATTCTTCCCTCGTTTTAGTTTGCCCCATTTGATTTGTTGTGATAACTGCAGCATTTTAATTCAAAGATCATCTAGTTAGTGTGTGATGGTCTACATATCAAACAGAAATTTCATGCTGCACACCACCCCCATTCAGCAGGCTTAGTTGAGAAGTACAACGGTACTCTCAAACTGAAATTGGCAAAGATTCAGGAGAGTACAGAGTTGCAATGGCTGAATGCTTTACCTTTAGCTTTTTGGTCTACGAGAGTCACAGCTCACTCTAGGACAGGATTGTCACCCTACGAGGTCATGTTTGGGTGCCCAGCAAATGTTTGGGGCATCCTGCAACATCAAAGGTTTTCTGACGATGAATATCCTTTGCTGGTGGACTATTTGTATCAGTTAACTAAAAGTCTGTGTTCTATTCATCAACAGATCCAGGACACCCTTCCGCCAGCACCTGAGGGGCGAGGTCACGATATTCGGCCCGGTGACTACATTCTGGTGAGGCATTTCCAGAGGAAAGGAAGTTTGGAGGTGCGGTGGAAGGGGCCGGTACAAGTGCTCCTTGCCACAAGCACCGCTGTGAAGATCGCTGTCCGAAAGAACTGGATTCACACCAATCACTGCTGACTGCCTTTACCCCTGCCTTTTGATCAATGGGTTCTTGATGGCATCTGGGACTCGGAGGGGGAGCAGGTGCCTCGCTTTGTCCCCTTCTTAGATGCCCATTTAATGTGGACACAAAAGGAGGAAGAGAATGATGCAGTGTTGAATGCATCAGTGCCTCCTGAGGCCCAAGCCATTCAGGAGCCCCGCTCTGCTAGCCCATCTGTGCTTGAGTCCCAGCCCATTGGCCCCTCTGTGTCCGAATCCCTCTTTCCTGACCCTTCTGTGCCTGGAGTAGCTAGGTACAATCTGCGTCAATGGAGGAACAGTGCACCAAAGGAGAAGTCCTATAAGTCGATAAGTCAGGCCGCAGTAGAATAGGGAGAGGCGAAATTGGTGCATTGTTCAGACATTGGAGAGGATCAATAGAACATTCCCAAGAATGGAAGAGGGTACCTTATCCTGAGCAACATGGGATTTCTCCAGAAGAGCTGGGATTGCCTAGCTCCACTGCCGGTGCTCAACAGCGCCAACGTTGATGAACAATATGAGTCTACCAGTAAGGCTCAGAAGGACACTGGGCACATTTGGCTCTTCTTGTTTTCTTGTCATCGGCTCCATTGCATTTCCTTTCCTCTAGTTATAATGTATCCATTTGGTCATCCAACTATTGAGGAGGAACAGCCATTTGCAGCACAACGTTTTGGGCGGAATGATTCTAGTTGGTTTACAAAGAGTAAAATAGTTTTCATGGTGATTGTTCTCATTTCCCTGATAGCAGTACTTGGAATAGTGTGGTTCCTTGAGGATAAATATCCCATGCACTCTCTGATTGGCACAAAGCCTGTCCTCCTGAACACATCTTTGTCACTTTGGCCCCTCATAAAGGTGAACACAAAAAGACATATGTAGATAATGTATTTTTACAAATGCACCACCGAGCCCATGATATGTCTAATGTCACTAATTGTTGAATATGTGGACTGCTCTCTTATATTTACTTTGTTTGTGGATCTCAAGCTTATGTTTGGCTTCCTAAGGAGTGGTCAGGTGTTTGTTACCTCTCTTTCCTCCTTCCCCGATGTACATAGCACCGCCCAAATATCATAAGGATCAAATACAGCAAAGAAGTGCCCATCCGTTCCGGATTAGAAGGGTCAATAATACAGAAGATATAGATCAGACAGACACTACTCTGCAGCAGTTCACAGATGCTATGAAGGGTATTTTACCCTTTTGGGGCCCAATGTCCAATAGCAGTAATATTCGGCTCACCAGAGTTATGGAAGGGATCATTAATATCACAGCAGGAATTTTGACCAATATTACAGCTGAGTTCCAGGCTACGAGGCTTGTTGCGCTACAGAACGGGATGGTGTTAGACGTCATCCTTGCTGACCAGGGAGGGCTTGTCACATCATTGGCAGTAGTTGTTGCGTGTACATACCAGACCACGCCCCTAATGTATATACTGCTATACAGAAGTTGCATAGGCTCGCATCTGACATCCACCAAGAGAATGGTACTTGGACTCTTACTGGTTGGTTCTGAGGTCTCATAAAATCTTGGGGGTGGAAGATCCTTATCTTTCTGGTAGCAATTGAGGGTATAATGTTCACATTTTGCCTGTGTGTACAGTGCCTTCCTGCTTGCTGTACCTACTGTGTTGGAAAATTGACACCCACACCAAAGACACCAGTACAGGATACTAAGCCTACGGCTATGATGATGCAGGCTGTCCAAGACATAATGTCAATAGATAATGGTATTTTTGAATATTGATACTGTGTGTATTAATGTGTAATAGTAGTTTTCTTATTTTACAAGAAGTTATTTGTTTCCTAACAGACAAAATTGTTAGCAAATGCTAAAAGGAGGGTCTGTTGGACTGAAAATGCAAATCGTTGACTCCTAGCATTGTACGATTTAAGTTTGCATTTGCGGCACCATTTTGTATTAGCCGCCATTTTGAGGCATGATCGAAACTAACGTCTGTCTCATCTTGTGTCTACCTCATTGAAAGCAGCTGCCAATGTGCCCTCTGTACGTGTATTTCTTCAAGGTTGAGTTTGCTGTGATAATGAATAAGCTGCCTATCCCACTACATACCTTTCTGTCTAGCTAGGCCTGTTCCCACAGCTCAGAATCGTGTGGGCAGACAGAATAACCTTGAATTCAAGATAGTGTGTGCCCACTCCCAGGATCTTAGCTCATCCTTCTGTACCTCCTTTGTTCACCAGCTCCCAGACTGGAAAATTCCTGTCTGAGCGTGCCTTCAGGGGTATTGGAAATGTACTTTATGCTCTAATAAGTTGTCTAGAGTCAGTCTCTCTACAGCAATCTGAGGAAGCTGGTCAGACCGGACTCCTCTCAAGCGTATACTGATAAATAACTTTAGTTTGTATTCTCTACTGTCTGACCGGCTCTTCATTTGTATGGAAGGCTGAGAGGTTTTCACGAGTGACCTGGACGGCCCCAATCGGGTCACTTGCTTCAGGTTGTACGGCTTGAGCAGTCCTCGCAGGGTTAGTGTTAGTGTTCACATTGCATTAGATTGTGGTATATTTTTACTTAATATCTGTATAGTGTACGCATTTCTGCTGTAGTTAAATTAGCTGTTAGGATGCGGTGTGTATGCAGCTAAGACTGCCATGTCACTCCCTCTTTAAAGGGCAGACCAAGTCTCACGTTTTCTGTTGTGTGTGAGATGGCATTTTTAGACCACTTAATATGTTCTTGGTATAATAGAGGAATCTCAATGTCCTCATATGGAGTGTATTCCTGTGGTGTTTCATCCTCAACATACAGAACAAGCAACAGTCTCAACAGGTATTATTAATGGACAGTTTTTTAAGGCATGCACACAAAGTTGCAGAAGGGAGGAGACTGAGAGACATTATTAGTTATGGCAATTAATTAAAAATGGCCTGTATTTAAACAAAAGTAATAAGAAACAAGCATTGGAAATGCAATAGGTCTCGCATTAGAAAAGTAGGAGCTATTGTTCATGTAAATGATTTTTTTTTTGTGTGTAGTTTCTCCAAATAGCTACATTGATAGATTTGTCATTTACAATGCCAATAGTTGTAATTTTTGTGAATGTGACACCTATAGCATTTGGAATGCCACATGATTTGTATTGACGTGATTTTGATGGCAGCTTTTGTTGTTATGCCACCTTTTAGAGAGCAGGAGAGTGCAGCAGGGGATAGAAGCACAGCCCTGCAAGCTGAGCGTCCTCCCATCGCACACCCATTTGTGGCTTGAGTGGTGTGAGGGTGAGGGGTGTGAGAGTGAGGGGTGTGAGGGTGAGGGGTGTGAGCGTGAGTGTTGTGAGTGTGAGGGAATGTGAGTGTGAGGGGGTGTGAGTGTGTGTGATGGTGAAGTTGAGTGAGTGTTTGTGAGGCTGAGTGTGTGTGACGGTGTGTGTTGGTGAGGGTGTGTGAGGGTGAGTGAGGGTGTTTGATGTTGATTGAGGGAGTGTGAGTGTGTGGGTGTGTGACGGTGAGGGTGTGTGAGGGTGAGTTAGGGAGTGTGATTGTGTGTGAGTGGTTGAGTCTGAGAGTTAGGTGTTGTGATGTTGATTGAGTGTGAATGAGGGTGAGGGGATGATGGTAAGGGTGTGTGAGGGTGAGGCGTGTTGATTGTGACAAGTTGCAAGGCTGAGGGTGGGTGAGTGTGTGGGAGGGTGTTTGATGGTGATGGTGAGGGTGCGAGGTGTAGTGAGTGTGAGAGTGTTGTGAGGCGTGTGAGGGTGTGAGGGGAGTGAGCGTGTGTGAGGGTGATGGGATGTGAGGTTGAGGGGGTGTGAGTGTGTGTGAGGGTGAGGGTGAGTGAGGTTGTTTGCGGCTTAGAGTGTGTGCGGTGTAGTGAGTGTTAGAGTGTTGTGATGGGTGTGAGGGGAGCGTGGGTGTGTGAGTGTAAGGTGTTTGAGGGTGAGGGTGTGTGTGTGTGTGAGTGTGAGGGTGAGTGAGGTGGTGTGAGGCTTCGGGTGTGTGACGGTGTGTGAGTGTGAGTGTGTTTGAGGGTGAGAGAGGTGTTGTTAGGCAGAGGGTGTGTGACGGTGTGAGAGGGTGTGTGAGGGTGAGTGTGATTGATTGTGAGTGAGTGTGAGTGAGTGTGAGTGAGGGGGGGTGAGTGTGTGGTTGTGTGACGTTGTGTGAGTGTGTCTGAGGGTGAGTGAGGGAGTGTGAGGTTGTGTGAGTGGGTGAGGGTGTGTGAGGGTGTGAGGGTGACTGAGGGTGTGTGAGGGTGACTGAATGAGTATAAGGGTGTGTGAGTCTGAGGGAGTTAATGTTGAGAGAGGGTGAGTGTGGTGAGTCTGTGAGGGTGAGGGTGTGCGGTGTAGTGAGTGTGAGAGTGTTGTGAGGGGTGTGAGGTTGTGAGTGTAGTGATGTTGTGTGACGGTGTGTGAGGGTGAGTGTGTGTGTTTGATGGTGAATGATTTAGTGTGAGTGTGTGGGTGTGTGATGGTGTGAGGGTGAGGGTGTGCGAGGGTGATTTACGGAGTGTGAGGGTGTGCGAGTGGGTGAGTTTGAGAGTTAGGGTGTTTGAGGGTGAATGTGGTTGAGGGGATGAGGGTAAGGGTGTGTGAGGGTGAGGGGTGTTGATGTTGATATTTTGCAAGGTTGAGGGTGGCTGAGTGTGTGTGAGGGTGTTTGAGGGTGATTGTGTGAGGTGTAGTGAGTGTGAGAGTGTTGTGAGGGGTGTGAGGTTGTGAGGGGAGTGAGGGTGTGTGAGGGTGATGGGGTGTGAGTGTGAGGGGGTGTGAGTGTGTGTAAGGGTGAGGGTGAGCGAGGGAGTGTGAGTGTGTGTGAGTTGTTGTGGGTGAGAGTTATGGTGTGTGAGGGTGATGGTGTGAGGGTGATTGAGGGTGTGTGAGGGTGAGGGGATGAGGGTAAGGGTGTGTGAGGCTGAGGGGTGTAGATGGTGAGAGAGTGTGAGGGGGGTGAGTGTGTGAGGGTGAGTCTGTGCGGTGTAGTGAGTGTGAGCTTGTTGTGAGGGGTGTGAGTTTTTGAGGGGAGTGAGGGTGTGTGAGTGTGTGTGAGTGTGAGGGGGTGTGATTGTGTGTGAGGGTGATTGTGAGTGAGTGTGTGTGAGGCTGAAGGTGTGTGATGGTGTGTGAGGGTGATGTTGTGTGAGGGTGATTGAGGGTGTGTGAAGGTGTGTGAGTTTTGGGGTGTGAGGGTGATGTTATGAGTGTGTGTATGTTAATAAGAATTTTTTAATATGTGTCGTGTGGAAAAACGCGTGATCGAGCTTCCCTTTGTAATTGTCCTGCCTTATGTGTATTTTTTTATGTAATTTAACTGTGTGTGTGTTTTAATTAATGTGTGGTGTTATGTGTGTTTTTTGTGTCAGTGGAGTCCCGTATTAATAGTATTATTTTTAAAATGGGCGACGCAATGCGTCACCTTGACGTTGCCTACGTTAGCGTTCTAGTTTTTTTTGTGTTGTGAGTGTTTACGTTTCCTTGACGTTTATTTGTAGCCAATCGGAATGCGACGTTTTTGACGTTGCGTTCTGATTTGCTTACGTCAACGGTGGAATTCCCCAGAAGATCGAGAATGTTGATGCGCGGAAGGCGTGTTCTTGTTCCTGTGCTGTTGCTGCGTCGTTTGACAGGTAAGAATGTATTCCAAATTTTTTTTTAAAGTAATGTAATGTAGTATCTATAGTATGTTTAACTTAACGAATGAATAGGAGTGTATTTTTATAAATGTTGACATTGTTTGTTTTCGATCGCAATATTTGTAAATGATTATTATGTAATGTAAATTAAAGTCTTGTTTTTATTCGTCGATATGTAATGTATATGTTTTCGTAAAGTGTAATGTAATGTATTTTTAGCTGGTGTTTGTTATTTGACGTACAAGAGCTGTTGTTTGAATTTGTAAGTACTATTTAGTTGCTATTATATTTATGTATGTTGTGTTTGCATTGTTTTTTTCCTGTGATGCTGAATTAGCCTGATTATATGTTATTGAGGTAATCGATGTATTAAAGGAAACTTTTTGTATTTGCAGATTTTATGTTCCCTATCAATGTATTAAGAGGATGCACAGTGATGTAATGTGTGTATTTTATGCGTTTTGTGAAAGAACTGTTATATTTTCCAATCCCTGTTTGCATATTTGTGTATTAATAGCTGCACTCTCCTTGCGTTGCTTTAAGTTTGCATTTTGGAATAGGTGCAAGTGTGTAATCCGCGTTGTACGTGTATATGAAATAGTTGCTTAACGATTTTTATGTGTACAGTTGGAGGCTGGAGTTGTATTTGGAGGGTAGAGTTGTAGAGTGGTATTGTAGTTATAGGGTGTAGTTTGAGGCTGGACTTTGACGGTGTGAGTGTGAGGGTGAGTGCATGTGAGCCTTTTGGAGTTTGCCACAGTATGTGTGATTTTGTAGTAGTGTATGCAGTCTATTTTCTTTCCCAAGCGTTTTTTGTGGTTTTTAGCTTTCTATGTGTTAGATCAGAATGTGTATGTGAACTATCTTTGATGTATGCAATAGTGAGAATAAGGGTGTTGCTTCCAATTTATGGGCATAAGGGGAGACGTCTTTGGATGTTTTTGTATTTTCTGTACTTCCCTAGATGTTTGTGAACAGCTGCGTGTGCAAGGGGCGTTGGCTGTTGTGTTGTTGAGTTGTGGTCTTTTGATGCTGTTTGATGCTGTTTTGGTGTCTGGTGTTCCTGTGGTTGTGCACTTAGCACCACCAAAACACTTCGTGCAACAGCAGCATCAGTCAGAGCAACACCAGAGTCTCTTTTTTTTGTGATTACGCACTTTATTTGTGTTTTTGTTTTTTTCTCGCATTGTTTAATGGTTTATTTTCCCTTACTTTAGTAAGTGCTTTCTGTAGTGAATTTTATTTCCTTTAGCTCACTTTATCCACTTTTAAATTGTTGCCTTATTTGCTGTGTATTCAGATGTTTGCCTATTTTGTGTGCATTTATGATCTTTGTGAAAGAAATGTTTTATTTTACAATCCCTTTCTTCATTTTTGTGTATTAATTGGTGCACTGTCTTTGCGTTGCATTAAGTTTTAATTTTTGAATAGCTACAATTGTGTAATCCGATTTTTACGTATTAAAATAAATGTTGGCTAACGTTATTTATGTGTGGAGTTGGAGGGTGGAGTTGTAGTTGGAGGGTAGAGTTGTAGGGTTGTATTGTAGTTATAGTGTGTAGTTGGAGGGTGGACTTGGACGGTGTGAGGGTGAGTGGATGTGAGTCTTTGGGTGTTTGAGGGTGCGTGATGGTGTGTGAGCGTGATTGAGGGTGACTGTTTTAGTATGAGTGAGGGTGTGAGTGTTGTGAGTGTGTGTGTGAGGATGAGGGGGTGAGGGTAAATGTTGCGTAACGCTATTTATGTGTGGAGTTGGAGGGTGGAGTTGTAGTTGGAGTGTAGAGTTGTAGTGTGGTATTTTATTTTTAGAGTGTAGTTGGAGGTTGAACTTGGACGGTGTGAGTGTGAGGGTGAGTGGATGTGAGTGTCTGAGGGTTTGAGGTTGTGAGTGAGGCTGACCGTGTGTTGGTGAGTGATGGTGTGTGAGGGTATGAGTGTGATTGAGGGTGTGATGATGTGAGAGTGTGAGGGTGTGATGTAGGGTGAGGATGAGTGAGGGTGTGTGAGGCTGAGGGTGAGGGTGTGAGTGGTTGTGATGATGCCTATAAGTGATCATTTTTTCTCCGTGAATATTGTACACTTCAAATGTATTGATGTTGTGAATCAAGACCTATGTAATGTTGATTGATGCTGTTGTTAACGCTGAATTAAAAAACAAACACATCAGTAACGTTTTTTATGTAATGCATGTAAAAAGTATTCATTTTTTTGAAAGGTACACATAAATTTTCACTGCAAAAGCTTGGCTTGCATTAACATAGATGCGCATTGATTTTGTCTGTGTTTGCTCATTAGAGACAAAGTTTACCTCCTTTTATATTTCCGCCTACAGATGCGCATTAATTGTGGCAAAGGATAAGTATGAAGCCACCTTTAAAAATTGGAGGGTGGAGTTGTAGGGTGGAGTTGGAGGGTGGACTTGGCCGGTGTGAGTGTGAGGGTGAGTGGATGTGAGGGTCAGGGGGTGTGAGGGTGTGTGATGTTGTGTAAGGGCGAGTGAGGGTGACTGTGTGAGTATGAGTGAGGGTGTGAGAGTTGTGAGGGTAATTAAATGTTGGCTAATGCTATTTACGTTTGGAGTTGGAGGTTGGATTAGTAGTTGGAGGGTGGATTAGTAGTTGGAGGGTGGAGTAGTAGTTGGAGGGTGGAGTTGTAGGGTGGTGTTGTAGGGTGGAGTTGGAGGGTGGACTTGGACGGTGTGAGTGTGAGGGTGAGTGGATGTGAGGGTCAGGGGGTGTGAGGGTGTGTGATGGTGTGTAAGTGCGAGTGAGGGTGACTGTGTGAGTATGAGTGAGGGTGTGAGAGTTGTGAGGGTAAGGGGGTGAGGGTGTTTGAAGATGAGGGGGTGAGGGTAATGGGGTGTGAGTGTGTGTGATGCTATGTGTGGGTGAGTGAGGGCGAGTGTTGTGAGGGTGTGAGTGTGTGAAGGTGAGTGAGGGTGTGCGAGTTTTAATGTTGAGTGTGTGACTGTGGGTGAGGGTGTGTGAGGGGGTGTGAGGGTGAGGGGGTGATGTAGAGTGATGGTGTGTGAGGGTGAGTGGGGGAGGGTGAGTAAGGGTGTGTGAGGGTGAGGTTGTTGAGGTTGAGAGTGTGTTGTTGAGTGATGGTGTGTGAGGTTGTGATGGAGTTTGAGGATTAGTGATGGTGTGTGAGGCTGAGGGTGAGGGTGTGTGAGGTTGTGAGTGGGTGTGAGTGAGAGTTGTGACGATGGCTATAAGTGTTTTTATTTTCGGCGTGAATATTGTACACTTCAAAATGTATTAATGTTGTGAAGCGTCGTTTCTGAAGCTAAGAGACCTATGTAATGTTTATTGATGCTGTTGTTAGCGCTGAATCCAAAATAAAAGACATCAGTAATTAATTTTTATATTATACATGTAAAAAATTTTTTTTTTTTTTTGGTAAGGTACACATCAAGCCGCACTGCAAAAGCTTTGCTTGCATTAACATAGATGCGGAGGTATTTTGGAGGGTGGAGTTGTAGGGTGGTGTTGTAGGGTGGATTAGGAGGGTGGCCTTGGACGGTGTGAGTGTGATTGTTATTGGATGTGAGGTTCAGGGGGTGTGAGGGTGTGTGATGGTGTGTGAGTGTGAGTGAGGGTGACGGTGTGAGTATGAGTGAGGGTTGTGAGGGTGGACTTGGAAGGTGTGAGGGTGATTGGATGTGATGTCCAGGGGGTGTGAGGGTGTGTGATGGTGTGTGAGGGTGACTGTGTGAGTATGAGTAAGGGTGTGAGAGTTGTGAGGGTAAGGGGGTGAGGGTGTTTGAAGATGAGGGGGTGAGGGTAATGGGGTGTGAGTGTGTGTGGTAGTATTTTGAAAGTAAAGCTAGCCATCCCTCCTGTGCCTCGAACTTGCTCTCATTTTTCTGTTTTTGGTGTGGCAAAGTGGTATGAGCTGATGTATGCTTCGTTCATAAAAATCAATCTCCCTTCTCACCCAACAGACATACTGTAAATGTTTGCATGTATTTATTGTTCGCAAGCATTCTAAAGGTTATAATAACGTAATCCCAATGATGTCAAAATAGGAAATGTTTTTTAGGTGCAAGCCTATAGATACAATCGCAAAAATTTGCGTAGCACGCTGTAGAGGGAGGGGGGGGAAATAGTAGGCCTGCTGAATGGGGGTGAGTCTGTGTCTTTTATTTCGTTTATACATAAGTATTTTGAAAGTAAAGCTAGCCATCCCTCCTGTGCCTCTAACTTGCTCTCATTTTTCTGTTTTTGGTGTGGCGAAGTGGTAAATTTGCGTAGCACGCTGTAGAGGGAGGGGGGGGAAATAGTAGGCCTGCTGAATGGGGGTGAGTCTGTGTCTTTTATTTCGTTTATACATAAGTATTTTGAAAGTAAAGCTAGCTGATGTATGCTGATGAATGGGACAGAGGCTGGATGAATAGTAATTAAAATAATGTATCCAATGTATGATGTTGAATGAGAGAGATGCTGGATGATTTGTGTGTAAAGACCGAAATGTAGACAGAGGTGTGGCAAAATGGTATGAGCTGATGTATGCTGCAGAATGGGACAGAGGCTGTATGATTAAGATTGTAAATAATGTATGCAATATATGATGTTGAGTGAGAGAGATGGTGATTGATTTGTGTGTAAACAGCAAAATGTATACGGCGATTTAGATTCTAATTCGTCTGTGAAATTTCTTTTTTTTTTACGACGATTTCAGTTTCAAGTCTTTCGTTTATTGTGTTGTGCGAGCCTGGCTGTGTGCAGGGAGAGAGAGGGGAGGTGCTGGCGTCTGGGGAGGGGGAGTCGAATTGCGAGCCTGGCTGTGTCCGGGGAGAGAGAGGGGAGGTGCTGGCGTTTGTGGGCTGGGGAACAGATGTCGAAGGCTGGTGAATTTTGTTTACAAAATAGTCTGTTTCAGTGTCCCAAAAAGGATTTGTGCAGGTTAGGGTTTAAGACGAGACAAGGTTTAAGGGTTTAAGAGGAGAGAAAGCCGTGATACTGCAGGGAGAGAGAGGGGAGGTGCTGTCGGATGGGGGCAATAGGTCTTGTATTGGTAAGAGTTTAAGCTTTTGTCATTGTAAATGACAATGCCTTTAATTTATCAGTTTAGATAATTAACAATAAATTACAATGCCACTAGCCAGCGTTCAAATGCTGGTGAGCCCAACAAAATCAAAATACAATGGCAGCCCTCTATCTGTTTCGTGTGGCTTGATTGTGTGGGTGGCTGAGGGGGCTTTCAATGCGGCTTCCCTTTGCAGGCTCAGTTTGAAGCCCTGGTCTTAAGTATGCAGCCTCGGCACTCGATACAAACTAAGTATCAGCAGAAAGGAAGGGGCTGCAACTTGGAGACACGGCCGTGATACTGCAGGGAGAGAGAGGGGAGGTGCTGGCGGATGGGGAGGGGGAGGAGAATTGCGAGCCTGGCTGTGTCTGGGGAGAGGGAGGGGAGGTTCTGGCGGATGGGGAGGGGGAGGAGAATTGCGAGCCTGGCTCTGTCCGGGGAGAGAGAGGGGAGGTTCTGGCGGCTGGGGGCTGGGGAACAGATGTCGAAGGCTGCCGAATTTTGTTTTAAAAATAGTGTGTTTCAGTGTGTGAGTTGTGCATGTTTAAGGGTTTAAGACGAGACACGTCCGTGAAACTGCAGGGAGAGAGAGGGGAGGAGCTGGTGGCTGGGGAGGGGGGTGAGAAATGGCAGCCTGGCTGTGGAGGAATGCGAGCCTGTCTGTGTGCGGGGAGAGAGAGGGGAGGTGCTGGCGGCTGGGGGTGGGTATTGCCGTGGGAGGGAGCCTTGTAGCTTTCATGTGCGAGAGAGAGGGGAGGTGCTGGCGGATGGGGTTGGGGATTGCCGTGGGAGGGAGCCTTGTCGCTTTCATGTGCACGCGCTTTTAATGTCAATGCGCTTGCGCATTGAGCTTCAATTTGACGGGCACTGCAAGGAATCGCCATGGAATCGCAAGTTGGTTAAAGTCTGTTTAAGCCCCCATAGTCTCGCAAGCTCAATGCGCATGCGCACTGACAGGCGAGACCTAAAAAGGGCAACAATGGTGAATTGAATGTACATGCAATCTGTTCAGACTTGTGCATATTTGTGCTTGTAAAAAACAAAGTGAAAGGCGCAAATGAAAAGTGAAAATATAAAGCGAAAAAACGGTGCAAGAGAAACAGAACCAAAATTGTCAATATATACAAGGGAATTTTGGTGGTTCCAATTCATTAGTACATAGTTAAAGAAGGAAGGTAATTTTGTTGAACCACGAAAGTAACGCTAAGGATTGTGCTGAGAGGTCAACAGCGCTTCACAAAATTCAGGTCATCAGGACCAGGTTACGCATATAAAGGAGTGCTGCATAGGCGGAAGAAGAAAGGTATCAGAGCCCGGCAGCAGGAGGGAGGGGGAAAATAGAGTGGTTGGGAACAAGGGAAAGTACGGGGAATATACCTGTGTATGAACCGGAAGCCCAGGTTGGGGTTTGGGAGAGGGGGTGTCACAAAAATTACAGGGGGCTTGGATGTTGAATTAGAACAGCTGCACGAGAAAGAAAAGGGGGGGTATTAGAAGGAGCATATTGGCAGTGAACGGAAACATGGTTTCAGCAATGAAAGCCAGATATGCCAATTGATACAGTGGTTTTGCCCTGAGAGGTATAATAACCAAGAGGGCTGAAGGCGCTTAAGCGGGATTCATTGATTGAAGCGGCTCACTCAAATAAATAAGAAAGGTGGAAGCAGTAGGGGGCACAAAAACCAGTGTGTGTAGCGCTAATTCACGGCGGGAAGGGGAATAACCAATAATGTCCACGATCGGTAGCAAGTGGTTAGGGAGTCTGGAACATGATGAGCAATTTCAACAGCTGTGAAAAAACAGAGGGGGGAAGGGAAAGGAATGTATATCAACGGATGAAGTGGGGAGGGAAAGGGGAGGGGGTGTCTTGGGTGGGCCTTATTTGGAAGCACAGGCAGCATGGCTGGTGTAGAGCAAGAGGTCTGCCAAGTTAACACAGGTCCTCCGAGAGCCACTGCGACACCGGCGTGAGTCTGGAGCGGGGAAGCATCATTGGCTACTTGGGTAAGAAAGCTGAATCTTCAGGATGGCATCATGGCGGTAAGTGTACGCAATGACTTGGGTGTGACTGCAGCAGGAACAATTAAAGGGCCAGGATGACCGGAAAGAAAGACAGAGGAAGAATATACATCCTTATGTTCATAATATACACTGTGATTTAAGATGGCACATGAAAGTACAAGGCTAACAGAGATGCGCATCACAAAAAACACAAGGGTATAAACATGTAATGTTGGTAGAATGGAGTATTTAACATATATAGCAATGAAAGCAGTCAATTTATTCAGATGCGGGATTAGGGCAATTATAACAGAAGTTGAAAAATCATTGCCAATAAAATATGATACAGATATTAAGCAGCTAATTAAGTGCTATTGTAGTGTGATAATGTGAAAGTAAAACACCACAACACTGAGTGGTCCTACAGCTAGAAAAGGGTTAATGCCACATAGGAATACTGGTTTCGATTGAAAACAATATAGTAAAATTAAAGTATACAGTGCAAACAACTTGGAGAACGAGGGGGGAGAGGGAGTTATTAAAAGGGTGATTCAAGGTAACATTGGTGGAGTGTTCTATGTTACCATACAGAGTGCAATGGCAACCAGATGAGTTATTACATGAAACTGAGATGGTTCGTAAGGTAAAGCAAATCCCAACATGTGTAGTAAGTAGTAACAGGTGTCTGCTTACCTTTCCTACAACCACCATTATTCTCCAACAAGAGTGGTGAAAAGCTGGCTGATCACTTAGTACGCGCCATTATATGGCCCAAGAAACTTGACAATGTTGGATCTGTCACATCTGCATGGGCTCTACCATCTGTCTTGGGACACTGTAAATGCCAGTGGTCTGTCCTTTGACGACTAATACCAAAGAGTTTAAACTGAACGAACATTCCTACCACCTCAAGAGCTTCACCAATTGCCACTCTAGCAAGGTTATATATGCAATACGTTGCCCTTGCAACCTTCTGTACTTAGGTCAGACTACCTAAATGATCAACCAACGAATCATCCAACACAAAAGCTGCATCCGTTGTAAAGTGAAGAACGCACCTCTTGTTACACACTTTCTTGAGAAGGGTCACAATGAAACTGATTTCACATGGCAGGTCATTGATCAACCCACACTACTCGTACGGGGTGGTAACCTGCATAAACTCCTGAACAGGTGCGAATGTAGATGGATTGACCGTTGCAACTCAGTAGAACAAGGACTCAACACCTTAGATGAATGGAACAACACCATAAGTGTTTGATGTGCTCCTTCTCCTTTGATATATGCATACCATTACTCACATACATATCTGCATCCATATGGCAGACACCCGTTACTACTCAATAAACATGTTGACCATTGCCATACCTTACAAACCCTTACAAACCATCTCAGTTTCATGTAATTACTCATATGGTTCCCATTGCTCTTTATATGGGAACATAGAACACTCCTCCAATGTTACCTTGAATCACTCTTTAAATAATGCTCTCCTCCCCCGTTCTCCAAGTTGTTTGCATTGTTTACTTTACTTCTTCTGTATTGTTTTCAATTGAAACCAGTATTCCTATGTAGCATTAACCCTTTTCTAGCTTTAGGACCACTCAGTGTTGTGGCTGTTTACTTTCACATTCTCACACTACAATAGCACTTAATTAGCTGCTCAATATCTGTATCATATTTTTATTGCCAATGAATTTCCAAGTTCTCTGTTATAATTGCCGTCATCCAGCATCTGTAACAATTAACTGCTTTAATTACGATGTATGTTAAATAATTAATTCTACCTATGTAATATGCATCTGTTAGCCACATAGCTTCATGTACCATCTCAAATCTCAATGTAGTTTCTAAACATAAGGGTGTGTACTCTTACTCTGTCTTTCTTTCCGGTCATCCTGGCCTTTAATTCTTCGCACCGCCTTCCTCGTCTCAGTTACGCCCCACATCATTGCACGCGCTTGCCACCATCCTGGGGAGACTGCTTTTTTACCCGAGCAGTCAAATATGGTCCCTCATGCCGGTTTCGCTGAGGCTCTTTGAGGACCTGCATTAACTCGGCAGACCTCTTGCTCTACCCCAGCCGCACTACCTGCGCTTCAAAGTAAGACCTCACCCTACCATTTCACTCCTTGCTTCAGCCGCTGAAATACATTCCTTTGCTTTTTTTCCTTGTTTTCAGATAGATGTTGAAATTGCTCATCCTGTTCCCGACGCCAGAACCTCTTGCTACCAATCATGGACATTATTAGTCATTCACCTTCCCACTGTGAATTAGGGCTACTGTTGGAAAGTGGGTTATTGGTTGGGGCAAATGTAGGTCTGTCAAGGCCAATAAGGCCACTAACACATGATAGGACTCAGCATAGGTCTTAGAAAATTATTCCTTTGCTCAACCCTTGGTAACGTGGCTGCGAGCAGACAGGCTTAACTTCAAAGACAGGTATGTAAAGCATTTAAAAACACCATTTCAGTAAATAATTAAGACACAACACAAAATAAAAATCCAACACCAATTTATAAAAATAGGTAATATTTTTATCTTTTAAATGACACCAAAACGAAAAAAATCCACTGTAGGGAACAAGAGATATGAATTTTTAAAGATTAGTCACTTTCTAGTGCTTAGAAACCAACAGTGCCCCTTTTAGTCATTTCGTTTTCTCTGTCTGGGACACACCTTTATAAATTGTTCTGAAGAATTTTCTCACCACTGCGGTGGGCCGCCTTCTTCAGCAACCGGGGTCCAGTTAGAACACCTTCCTGGAGTTCTGCTTGCGGGTCCCAAAGTATCCAACACACAATCCAAGATTCTGGAATCTCCAAGAGGGTCCTTGAAAGTGTGAAACTTCAATACCGCAATCCACTTGAACAAAACCCTTACAAATCCACTGGTACTCCAGGCTTTGAATTCTTTGTGGGGCTGTCCAGGTGAGCTCTGTTAACCTGTAGCTTGCAGGGAGTTCAATTCTTGAGTCCTTTGGCGGCAAGGTAATCCACAGGGCTGCAGTTTTACTTGGTTCAGTCTTCAGAGGTCAGGCCTTAGAGTTCCTTGCACAGCAAAATCTTTTCAGCAGGGCACTTCTTGCTTCAGTAAGTTTCAAGCAGCAGATCTGGAGGGCTCTGCCCCTCTCAGATACTTATTCAAAATTCTCTGGGTCAAGCACCAGGTCACTGCTGACCAATGAGAGCAGGGCAACTCCTCATAGTTATGACCACATCCTGTAGAGTGTGGCATTAGTTTGTCCCAGAGTGCATCATTCTTCCAAATCCATAATGGCTGATTTTCCAGCAAGGAGGTAAGAGCTGGCTAAACACACCCCCTGGGATGGCTTATATCCATGGACTCTCCCCCTACCATCTGCGCTTAAGCCTAGCTCTGACTCTGGGTCAAGATTGCCAGAGTGAAACTGGAACCCAGGCCTCCCCTCTACCTTTGAAGAGGATGGTTTACGACTCCACCTCTGGCCTGGCATTCCTATAGACCAGCACACTGCAACCCCAGCAGAGTGATTAACCCAAGGGGTTCCTTATCAACTATTCAAAGCAGCCTGGCTAATCCACTTAACTCTGACCAATCAGGGCAGTCCACTGGAAGGTTGAATTTGTACTTACAAACAAGAAAGTCTTATAACTTCTTGTATGTATACTTTAGGAGAAATTCAACAATATAATATTGTTGGGTTTACTACGACCCTTTTGAGAAGTCTTTGAATGGTCCGGCTAGTCCTCTCCTATCAACATGTATTAATCAATAACTTCCTACCATGTTAACCTATGAGCCATGGGGTTTGCAATGGGGAAAATTACTTGGGCTAGTTTCTAGCACCTTGTAAAACATATTTTAGAAGTATTTCCCTAATTTCTACAGGACCCCCACCCCCTGTGCAACTAGGGGAGACTTCAGGGGTTCTGAATCTGCAGAAATATTGCAGATTATCCATACCCAATTCTTTTTTTTTTTTTGGTGTTCAAAACTGCTTTATTGTATAGTAAATCAAACAGTACACAGCTTCCTGCGCCTACAACCCGGAGGCTGGCAGCGTGACAATCAAATAGAACACAGCTTTGTGGCCGGCATCCCGGAGGCCCGGCAGCATAGTATAGGATCAGGCGATAATGGCAGCACAACCGGCATTGCTAGGCACTTGAGGATATACTGCAGCAGAACAGTGTTTTCAGTTTTTAGTTTGAGAAAAAACTTCACAACATTCAACAAACTAAGAGGCATTATAGACACACTCTGATATGTAGGCTCGAGCCACTAGGGTAATATAGATAGGCAAGTTCGTACTCATCTCAACAGTCACAGAACATGAGATCTGGCGGTATATAATCAACGCAATAGTGAGCAGCATGTATGGTGTCGCGGAGTGTCAGTGAGCACGTAGAGGGCGGGCACATGTCATAGGCAGCATAGAAGGGCCATAGATAGAGCAGAGAGGACAGGCGTCGCAAATGGGGAGGTCTGTGGTTGTAAGCAACATAAGGGGTGCACTGGGCAGGGCGGGAACTCACGGCTGGGGAACAGGGAGATACTCCCTATCAGCACAGAGGGGATATGCATATGTATGAAAGAGTATTGTGGTCATTCTTGGAACCTCCGTAACGTCTCTAGGCACTAGTGTGGTTCTCTTCGGGGGCATCGTCGTCATCTGTCTGTGCAAGTAAATAGTCCACTAGGGGGCCCCAGATATCTTTAGGCCGACTCATGACCGGTAACAGTTCAGCAAAGGTAGTATATTGCTCTTGACAGTAGGTCAAGTCTGCTAGCCAATCCTTAAATTTAGGCGCTCTACCTCGGCCCCATCAGCACGCCACTCGTCTCTTAGCCAAGAGCAATGCAGTATCGACATATTTTCGACAAGATTTAGGAACATGCGGAGTATGTCCAAGGAGTGCTAGCAGGGGATCCATAGGCATGGTTTCCTTCGTCATCGCCATGAGGGCGTCTGTGACCTGCCGCCAGTAATGCAGTACTTGAGGACATCCCCACGCCAAGTGCAGAAAGTCTGCATGTTCGGCGCGGCAACGCCCACATCGATCATCGTCCGCTAGTCCGAATCTGTGTTTCCGCACAGGTGTATAATATATCCGTTGTAGGAATTTATAATGTATGATTTTCAGTCTGCTGCTCGCGGAGATACGAGACGTGAGGGTACAGCAATACTGCCACTGCTCATCAGTGAGTTCAGCAGTCAGCTCAGCACTCCAATGTTCCCGGGCACCAGCAACAGTAATTGGAGCCGCAGCCCTGAGTTGACGGTATAGGCCAGAGACCAGATGTGTCCCATCCTGCGAGCAGAGTAGGAAATGGAGTGGGAGAAGGATTTCGGGTTCATCTGGGAAATCGGGCAAGATGTCCCTCATTCCCGCGCGCAGTCGTATATAATAGAAAACTTCAAGTGGAGTGCGGCTATGAGATGCAAAAAACAGCTCTGCAGATTTGAAACGGCCGTTCGAGAATAGGTCACCCCAGCATGCAATTCGTACCTTCGCACATAGGGTGCGAAAACCCTGTTCCTGTAGCAGGGCAAGATCAGGATGAAAAGTCAGTAGCAGCCTGGGTGAATACGGCAGGCGGCAGGACAGGCTCTTGGCAATACGACGCCACGCGTCCAGTGTACACGACACCGAGGTGTTCGATGTGGGTATGGACAACTCCGGGCAGTAAAGCAGCCCACTGAGCGGAATAGGATGCACGATCCAATCTTCCACTGCGACGTGAGGCATGAAAGGGGTAGGGGCTAGCCAATGGTATGCAAATTGAGCCTGTGCGCATTGATAGTAAGCTTCAAAGTCAGGGATATCAAAGCCTCCCTTGTCATATGGAAGGGTGAGCGTGGACCATTTCAACCGTGGGTTCTTACCCCCCCAGAACAGCCGTCGCAGTTCCGACCTCAAGGTTTTAAAGAAGAAAGTCCCAGGATAATAGGGGATATTGAGGAAGAGATATAGGAAGCGGGGAAGTACCACCATTTTTATAAGGGATGCCCTACCAGCCATGGAAAGCGGCAGGGTTATCCAACGATCAACTGTGGCAGCTAGTTTAGTGATTGCTACTCCGTAATTGGATCGTAGAGTTTTGCTCCTATCTTGGGAAATCTGTATCCCCAGGTATCGTAGTTCGGTCCGACACCACTCTAGTGGATAGTCAAGGGTAAAATCTGTGACCGCCGCCGTTAAAGGGAAAAAATGCGACTTGGACCAATTAATGTGCACACCCGACATTCTGCCGAACACAACGAATTCTCAGAGTAGGGGGTTAAGGTGTACCTCAGGGTGTTTAACATAAAGCGTGATGTCATCCGCGTAAAGGGATACATCGATTTGCCGTTGCAAGCATTGTATCGCCCCCTCCCGGTGTAATTGGCGTAGGCGACAGGCAAGAGGTTCAACGGCTATAGCAAATAGGAGGGGGGATAGGGGGCATCCCTGGCGCGTGCCTCTAGTAATGTCGATCGGCTGTGATAGACGGCCATTGATTAGTACTCTCGCCGTGGGCCGAGTATAGAGCAGACTGACCCAGGATATGAAGAGTTTCGGGAACCCCATACTAGCTAATACAGAGAATAAGTAAGGCCATTCGACCGAGTCGAATGCTTTGGAAGCATCGAGAAAGATAGCTGCGACCGGCATGTCGGGGCGCACAGTGCGGAGGAGGGAGAATAAAGTGCGGAGGTTATGTGAGGTGGAGCGACCAGCCACGAACCCAGATTGATCGGGCAGTACGATCCGAGTCATGAGTAGTGAGAGACGGGTAGCCAGGACCTTAGCGAGTATCTTGACATCGCAATTTAGGAGGGAAAGCGGACGATAAGAATTGCAGGAGCTGGGATCTTTGTCAGGCTTCAAAAGGGAAGTAATAACCACTTCTCGCATGGATCTAGGGAGAATGCCATCGCATAGCGACTCTTCGTAAACCTCTCGGAGGACAGGGGCCATAACATCGATGTATGCCTTATAGAATTCAGCAGGGATGCCATCGAGGCCGGGGGCCTTGCCGTTCTTGAGGGACATAATGGCCTCACGAATTTCGTCCAGCTCAAATGGAGCCGCTAGAAACGCCCTATCCCAATCGCTGAGCCAGCAGAGCGCCACATCCCTCAGGTAGGCAGCATAAGATGTATCGGGCACAGTGTCAGAGGTATAAAGTGTGTGATAGTGAGACTTAAAGGCAGTAAGCAGCTCGTCCGAGTCTCTGACTGTGGTCCCTTGCGTATCAGTGAGTTCAAGTATGGTGTTGCGTTCCCGTGAGGGCCGCGTAAGTGTAGCAAGGACCCTACCAGGCCTATCCCCCTCACAATATTTTCTGGCCTGCCAGTATTTCCCACAAAACTTAGCCTCCCTGGCAGCCTCTTCCTCATACTGTGACAATGTGTCCCTAAAAGCAGCGTGTACGTCAGGGCTACCGTCCGCCACCATGCGGAGTTCCAGTGTTCGCAGCTCCCTCTCTAGTGTGTGAATTGTGTTTTTAATGTCTCTCAGGACCCCATAGCTTTTGGAAATGCAGTATCCTCTAACAGTCACCTTAAAAGCTTCCCAGATGTGTTCGACCGAGTCCACTGATCCTTTATTCCTGGGGAAAAACGCAGCTATCTCCTCGCCCAACTCAATTCTGAACAGACTATCCAACAGAATTTCAGGCCGGAGTCGCCAATGTGGTCTGGGGCTATCCCACCCAGGAACGCGGAGGTGTATTAGAACAGGACTGTGATCAGAGTATGTTCTCGGTAAGTGTGTCGCCCTCAACACCTCTGTGGTAATCCCTCTGGTGAGGAGAAAAAAATCTAGTCGCGCCCATGTACCCATGTGTGAGGTAAAGTGTGTGCCTTCCCTCCCCTGGGGATATAAGTGTCGCCATATGTCCATCAGTCCTCCCTCCGTGATCACTCCCTCCAGCGCCTCGCGCGCCCTGGGCTTATAGTTGCACATTCCATCTGCCCGATCTAGATGTGGCACCAACGCCAGGTTGAAATCACCACCCCAGATAACGTGGCGCGAGCCTACATCCATGATCCGTCCCCATAATGTGGTAAAGAAAGCGGGTGTATCCACGTTAGGGGCATAGCTGACAACAAATGTGAAGGTGTCACGACCCAGTCTGCCCCACAACAAAGCATACCGCCCCTCGCCATCCACCAGCTCACCGCACCTATGGAACGGCACGCTACGCGCTATAAGGATGGCGACTCCTCTCGCATAGGTGGAGTATGAGGAGAAGGTGCGGACTCCAGCCCACTTGCTCGCAAATGTGTTTTTCCCTTGTGGTGACAGATGGGTTTCCTGCAACATGGCCACCTGGACATGGTGCCTATTGAGTTAAGCTATGACATTGCGACATTTTTTAGCATCATTGAGACCTCTAATATTCCATGACATACAGTTCAATTGCGCATCAGCATTCAGAGCAGCCATAGGTAGAAGAATAGCAATTGGACCAGTCCTGGCCTGTGCGATGAGATAGAGCCTACTCTAAGTAGTCGATAGCAATACTCGTGCCAATGCATAATTCGAACAGACATTCCAAGTGATAAGAACCTCTTTCGGAACCAACCCAACCCCCTTCCCACCCCAGCATCCCAATCATGCCAGTTGCAAACTCCCCCCCCCAACAGAACCCAACCCCCCACCCACCACTGCATCCAAATCATGACAGCAGCCGCCGATCCCTCCCCCCGCAACATCCACAACTTAGTGACATGGAAGGGGTATACCCGTGGGGGAAACAACATCGAGGGTACAAGGCCACTTCCCCCTCCATTAGCCTCCAGTTCTGTACCGCCCTCGGTGGAGGCCATGTCGGGAGTTGTGGTCCCTGGAATACTTTACCACTGAGGTGTTTCTGTAGTCCCAATCGTCATCATACTGTCCGAACCCTCTGAGATTGCATAGTATAGGCCAGTTAATCAGTTCTGAAGTGCAGTGGACTGTGTCCTACAGGCATCCATGAATTAGTGCTCATCGGCCGATGCGGCTGGATCAGCCTCGGGGTCCGCTTCAGCATCCCGACCATCCCTACGTGCCCTGCGGATCGTCTTTAAGTAGTCCTCCGCCTTTTGTGGATTCGTGAAAATCGATATTTTCCCTGGTGCGTCACTCGCAGCTTCGCCGGGTAGAGTAGGGCATACTCGAGCTGGGCTTCCCGCAATTTCTTTTTCACCGCGATGAATTTGCGTCTCTCCTCCTGTACCATGGGAGTGAAGTCAGGATATATGGAAAATGTAATCCCGTTATAGTTTAGATTTTGACGTGTCCGAGCTGCTCTTAAAGCTACATCGCGATCGCGATAGTTCAACAATCGAGCGATGATCGGCCTAGGCGGCAGGCCGGGTTTGGGAACGGGGGCCAGGGATCTGTGCGCCCGTTCGACAATGAATTGAGGAGAGAAGGCCTCTTCACCCACCGAACCCTTGAGGAGCTTTTCCACATATAATTCCATCTTGCCCGTGTCTGTGGACTCCGGAATTCCCGTGACGCGGATGTTGTTGCGTCGACTACGGGCTTCCAAGTCCTCGTTCTTGGCTGCTATAATTCGCAGGAGGTTATCCATACGGGCAAGTTGTGAGGTATGAGAAGCGGTGAGATCGTCATTGTCAGAGATCCGTTGCTCCGCTGTCGTGATCCGCTCCTCATGCTGATCGACCTTGTGCACCAAAGCGTCCATCCTGGAGGACATCTTGTCAACTTTCTCCACCACCGTAGCGAAGCCCTGCCTCATTTCCTGGAACAGGTGATGTAGATCCAGTTCTCTGGGGGGGGTAGTAGTAGTAGGAGGAGAAGCCGAACTAGGACCCGGCTCAGTAGGAGTCGTCCTTGTCCCTCGCTTAGCACTGTCGAAATTGATTTTGGTCTGGCGGTTCTCGGGGCGCCCCATCTTGCCGCTACGCTCTTCACCCCACCCCCGCCACCAGGCCCGCCGATTCTGGTATGGGCGGCACCCAGCAAGGCAGGGCGTCACGTCGCAATTCGTTCCACTGCTCGCCGGGTCTCCCAGATGTGACACACCGGGCGTCTCCAAGCGAAGGAAAGAGGTCCCACTTCACCAGGCGAATATTCAGTGCAAGATGCCCAGACCAGCAGCAGATGGATATCTAACGATGCAGAGCAGGAGGCCACCCGTAAAATATTGCCAAGTGAAAGCAGCGTTTGTAGGTCCTTAAATTGGGCAGTGCTCATATGGCAGTAACACACGCATGGGACACCTTAGTGGATAGGCGGCACTTCAGAGGCAGGCAACAACTCGCAGGATAGGTTTTGGTGGGTGTAGTCACAACCCGTGATCGGGGAGGAGGCCCATAGAATCGTCAGCCGCATGCCCCGAGCCCAGGCAGCCAGGCAGATGCAGTGCACCAGGGAGGAGCAGGACCACACGTCACCTCCTCGGTCCCTCCGACCACCAGCAGCCGTTCAGGCCAAAGGATATTGCACACACCTCGGCGGAGGCACAGCGGGCCGAAGGGCAATTGGCGCAGCCCCGGCCTCCCGCCACGCAGCAGGGTATCAGGTCACGGCCACAGGCAGGGCCAGGCGCGTCCCCCCGCTGCGAGCCGCGACCACACAGAGGGCACCGGCGGAGGTCCGCTCACACGCCAAGGCGTCGGGGGTCCGGGCAGCCGAGCAGGCTCATCTCGCGGCAGCCGCAGCTCACCTTACTCCGCGCAGGGGCTCGGCCAGAATCTCTCCATCCGGCCACAGAATCTACCTCAGCCGACAGGTAATGGCAATCAAACAGAGGGCAGGGGGTGGTATGGACGCCGGAGAGCCAAGCCCGTTGGGCCAATGACAAGGCCAGGGAGCGGTATCACCACAGGCGCCATGTTCGGGAGGCGCAGGAGAGGCCCGTCCCCTCGTGTCAAGCACCGGTCTCGAGTCCCAGTCCGCAGCCGGCCTCCCCACCACTCCAGCTCCAGGGACACCACCGGCAATTCTCTCGGGTCCGATTTCTCCGCTCCAGACGCCGCTAGAGCAGTGCAATTTAGGTCGATTGTGGAGGGTCGTCCCACGCACTAATTAGGCTATAATAGTGGGGTATTACTCCTCAGCAGCATAGGATTATGGCAGGATAACTTTTCCAGGGAACGGGAGCCACGTAACTAGGCGGCCATTCCGTGTGTGCGCCCTCTAGCGCCCCCATCCATACCCAATTCTTCTAGCATCAAAGTCGAATTTGAGCAGCTCTTTAATACAATGTGGGGAGTGAAATGTAAAATTTTACTTTACCCAGGCATATAAAAACTGATTTTATAAGGGCGCTCCTTATAGATAACTGACCCCCCACCCCTGGGATACCTAGGGTAACGCTGGGAGTCCCTAATATGCAAAAACATGGTAGGTTTTTTATTGTTAAGGGCCCCTACCCCCAAAGTCGAGTTTGGGCACAATTTAAGGGTTAAAAGCTGTCCTGGCAACCAGTGGTGCTTTCAAACTGACCTCAGGCTTCAGCACTGCACACATGCTGTTGCAGAGAATCTCCTGGCCTCTAAACTGCCATGCCCCAGGATACTGGAGACTTCTAGGTAGTTTCAATCCCCGGCCCTATTACATACTAGGGGCTTTTTGGGGTAGGCCATGCCAATTACAGGGGTACCCCACCATACCATAGAGTACCCTAGTGTATTTTGGGTGTCTTAACTGTATTCTAATGTGTTCCTTTTAGTTTGGCACTGGCCCTGGGCCTGGGCCTGGTTAAACAGAGCCCAGGGTCAGTCAGAGTCAGTTAACACCAGTTCCAGTCAGCAAAGAGTTGGGGGGTGCCCAGGGCACAGGATGACTTTGCAACAGCTACGCACACTGGTTTTCGTGCCCCCTACTGCTTCCACCTTGCTTAATTAATTGAGTGAGCCACTTCAGTGGGGGAGTCCCCCTTAAGCGCCTTCGGCTCTCTTGATTACTATTCGACTCAGGGCAAAACAACTGGATCAGTTTGGGATATCTGGCTTTCATTTCTGAAACCAGGTTGCCATTCACTGCCAATATGCTTCCTCTAACACACCCCATTTTTCTTCCCCCTTCCGGTGTTTTAATTGTATAGCCCCCCACCGGACCTGTGCTTCCAGTACATACACTGGTATTTTTCCCGTACTTTACCTTGTTCCAGCTCCCTCCCTCCTGCAGCCAGGCTCTGATACCTTTCTTCTTCCTGCTATGCAGCACTCCTTTAAATGTGCAACCCGGTCCTGATGGCCTGAATTTTGTACAGGATGAAATGTCGTCAACCTCTTGGCGCAATCCTTGGAGTTACTTTCGTGGTTCAACTAAATTACCTTCCTTCTTTAACTATGTACTAATGAATTGGAACTACCAAAAGGCACTTGTATATAGTGACAATTTTGGTTTTGTTTCTCATTCGCCGTTTTTTCGCTTTGTATTTGTCACTTGCACCAGTCACTTTTTTTACAAGCACAAATGTGCACAAGTCTGTACAGTTTACATGTACATTCAATGTAATCGAGTGCCGTTATTATTGCCCTTTTTTTGTTACTTCTGTTTAAAAACAGACCATTTTTAGGTCTCGCCTATCCCATTCCGCAAGGAATGGATAGGGGAGAATTATAGTAGGCAAAATAAGTTCTCAAACCATCGGCTGATTTCAAACAGTTCACGTGAACACAAGCATGCGCTTTTCCCCCACAGGCTTTTTTTTCACGAGCTTACAAGAGCTTTCATTGGCTCTTCACTTTGTGCACGCTCCATTCAAGCTGCTCACTCCTCCCAACCTCTTCCTGTCCAGCGCGCGCCTCTTGCTTATCACACCCCCTTCCTTTGTAGCACGACAACATTCAGCCGTGCACTCTTTCCAGTCATCCCACCCCCTGCCTTTCAAGCGCGGCAACACGCAGACCATAGCTTCTCCCCCATTCAGCTGCCCGTTCTTTTCTCCCCCTCCTCTCATGCGCACTCTTCTCTATACTTTTTTTAAAACTCAACACGCAGACCACAGACTCTCTCCCATTCAGCTGCCCGTTCTCCCCCCTCCCTCTCATGCGCGCTCTTCTCTCTACATTTGTTTGCAAACACCAAAACTTGTGCCACAGACTTTCTCTGTAACTCGCGCGCCACTTTTCTTTTTATTTTGTCCACGCAGCATTCATCTGCCTAGCACGACCCCAGCATGCCAACGCCAAACCCACAGCTTCTGTTTTCATTGGCTCTTCACTTTGTGCACGCTCCATTCAAGCTGCTCACCCCTCCCACCCTCTCCCTGTACAGCGCGCGCCTCTCGCTCATCATCCCCCCCTCCCTCTCCAGCATGCCAGCACTCAGACGTGCACGTCCCACCCACTGCCTTTCAAGCACGGCAACACGCACACCACAGCCTAATCATCTGCCCGTTCTTCTCCCCCCATTCTCTCTAACTCGCGCGCTACTTTTCTCTTCATTTTGCCCACAAAGCATTCATCTGCCTAGCACGACCTCAGCATGCCAACGCCAAACCCACAGCTTCTGTTTTTATTGGCTTTTCATTTTGTGCACGCTCCATTCAAGCTGCTGACTCCTCCCACCCTCTGCTTGTCCAGCGTGTGCCTCTCGCTCATCATCCTCTCTCTCCAGCATGCCAACACTCAGACGTGCACGCTGCCCAGTCATCCCATCTCCTGCCTTTCCAGCGTGCAAACACGCAGACCACTGTCTCTCTCCCATTCAGCTGCACGTTCTTCCACTCCCCCCTCCCTCTCATGTGCGCTCTTAGCTCTCCATTTGTTCTCAAACCCCATTGACCATGCAGGCAGTATCAGTGCAAGATTCACCCACGTGCACTGAACATGCGTGGTGCAGGAAGCAACAGTGCAAGCTCCCCTCACATACTCAGTGCAACCTTCCCTCACATTCACAGAACAGACAGGGTGCCATCAGCATCAGTGCATCCTTCCCTCACATTCACAGAACAGACAGGGTGCCATCAGCATCAGTGCAAGCTACCCTCACATACACAGAACAGGCAAGGTGAAGGCAGCAGCAGTGCAAGTTTCCCTCATGTACACAAAACAGGCACGGCACAGGCATCATCAGTGCTATCTTCCCTCATGTACACAGAACAGGGATGGTGCGGCCGGCGTTTGAGCAAGCTTCCCTCACATACACAGAACAGGCACAGTGCGGGCAGCATCAGTGCAAACTTCCCTCACACAGAACAGGCACGGCATAAGCAACATCAGTGCAAGCTTCCTTCACAAACACAGAACAGGCAGGGTGTGGCAGCATCCAAGCAAGATTCCCTCATGTGCACAGAATAAGCATGGCATGCAAGCTTCCCTCACATACACAGAACAGGCATGATGCAAGCAGCATCAGTGCAAGCTTCCCTCGCAAACACAGAACAGGCATGCACAATCATCAGTGCAAGCTTCTCTCAAATACACAGAACAAGCATGGCATGCAAGCTTCCCTCACATACACAGAACAGGCATGATGCAAGCAGCATCAGTGGAAGCTACCCTCACATACACAGAACAGGCAGAGTGCAGGCTGCAGCAGTGCAAGCTTCTCTCGCGTACACAGAGCAGGCAAGGTGAAGGCAGCAGCAGTGCAAGTTTCCCTCATGTACACAGAACAGGCACGGCACAGGCATCATCAGTGCTAGCTTCCCTCATGTACACACAACAGGGATGGTGCGGGCGGCGTTTGAGCAAGCTTCCCTCACATACACAGAACAGGCACAGTGCGGGCAGCATCAGTGCAAAATTCCCTCACACAGAACAGGCACGGCATAAGCAACATCAGTGCAAGCTTCCTTCACAAACACAGAACAGGCACGGAATAAGCAACATCAGTGCAAGCTTCCTTCACAAAAAGAACATGCAGGGTGTGGCAGCATCCAAGCAAGCTTCCCTCACGTACACAGAACAAGCATGGCATGCAAGCTTCCCTCACATACACAGAACAGGCATGATGCAAGCAGCATCAGTGCAAGCTTCCCTCGCATACACAGAAAAGCCATGCACAATCAACATCAGTGCAAGCTTCCCTCACATACACAAAACAAGCATGCACAATCAACATCAGTGCAAGCACAGTTCAGGCAGCATCAGTGCAAGCTTCACCCACATGCACTCAACATGCATGGTGCAGGCAGAAGCAGTGCAAGCTTCCTTCACATACACAGAGCAATGCAATCTTCCTTCATATACACACAACAGGCGCAGTGCAGGAAGCATCATTAATGCAAGCTTCCCACACATACACAGAATAGGCATAGTGCAGACAGCATCACTGTAAGATTCCCTCACATATACAGAACAGACACAGTGCAGGCAGCAGAAGTGCAAGCTTTGCCCACATACAGAAACAGGCACGGCGTAGGCAGCAGCAGTGCAGGTTTCACTCACTTACACTGAACAGGCCCACAACAGCAGCACTCATCACCTCTACAGCACCACTCAGAACAACCACAGCAGCACTCAACGCCACACTAGCAGCACTCTGCAACACACCAGCATCACTCACCACTACCACAGCACCACTCACCATCACAACATCATCACTCAGCGCTACTACAACATCACTCAGCACAACTACATTATCATACAGCACCACCACATTATCACTCAGCACCACCACAGCACCACTCAGCACCACCACAGCACCACTCAGCATCACCACATCATCACTCAACGCTACACAAGCATCATTCAGCACCACCACATTATAAATAAACACCATAAACCACAACAGCATCACTCAGCACCACCACAGCAACAACAAACAGCAAAAGTACAATAACTACAAAACAGAATCTGTTACAGTACATCAAATAAGTGCGAAAAAAATTAACACATAGCAATCAATACGAAAAGTATAACAATGTAAAAAAATATTGCAACAATAAAACGCCACCAAAAACAAGAGCCAAAGCACAAGCACAAAATAACTCAGGAAATGTCACAACTAACATTCTAATAAACAACAAGTACCAAAATATCCTTTAATCAAAAACAACGTTAAAAATATACTTGCACCAAATCAACAAACAAACCGATACTAAAACAAATAATCTCACCTTTAATGAACACTACCCAAAAATATTAAATATTGTCAAAGCAAAAAATAATAACTGACGATCACAAGCTAAAAGGAAATAAAGTGCACCTACAACTATAACGTTACTGCAAACACAAAGGTACACCAAAATGTGTTTTAAAAGTTGTTGCATAACGATAAGCTCATATTTCATTACAACCCAAAAACATTAATAAAACGCATTCACAAAAAAAACAACACGGCGTGGCCAAGGCGGCGATGTGAACAGACACATCTCGGGCGAGCTCCGTCGCCCCGCTGCCCCAACTAGCCATCATAAGCGGAACCCGGGGGGCTTTCAGGGGAAATCTGCCTGCCAACTGCTCCCTGGACAAGGGGTGACCTCCGGGGAAATCGCCCCGGTGCGAGAGACCCAGCGGGGGCCAGCCAGTGCCCAGAACGATTACCGGCCAGGGTGCTCCCGCCATTTTGCCGCCGAGCCCGGCGACTGGCGCCCTGAGCGCGCCTTCATAGCAGGCGTCCCCCTGAGCTGCAGAGGTACCTGGAGGAGCGAGCGGTCTCCGGAGGCGGATTCCCCAGCTGCCGACTACACGTCGGGAGACCAGAGACCGGAGGGAAAGCTGCAGCCGATTTAGAGGCGGCCCCCTGGCGGGGGTGTTGCTGGAGCCCGGCTGCGGACATCACGCGAGACCCCGGCTTCTGCGGAGGCGCAAGGCCGCGACTGGCGCGGGGAGACGGCCGACAGAACTGCTGCTGCGACGCCCTGCTGCGGGACCACGATCGGTTGCTGAGGAATCCTGGAGTGCAGTTCCCGTTGTGCCCGCCGCCTGCCTGCTGACGGCTGAGCCCTGGTCCCTTGAGCCGCGACCGGGCTCCTTCAAGGTACTGTCCGCCATCTTGCCTCCCCTACCGGCCCCCGCCGCCCGGGTGCCTGCCCTCCCGCGCTCCCGGCTGGACACTGCTGGACACCTACGCTCACTCCCCCCTGCCCTCCCGCGACCTGGCTGGACACTGCGGGCCCCGTCGGGTGGTGCCCGCCTGCTAGAGCGGGGCCGGGCGCTGCGGAGAAGGCCCTCCCTGCACCGCGCTGCCACTGGGGTTGAGGGAACCGGCCTTTGCTTTGTGAGCCACAGCGGGTCCCTGTCCCGCCTTTGAATAGCCAGCGGAGCGGGGTGGTGGAGCTGCGGGTGGCGGCGCGCTCCCCGGACTGAGGCGGAGTGACTACACGGCCGCCGGTCCTACTCCGGGACCCGGCTTCAGTGAAGGGGTGAGGCCGCTCTGGGTGCGGGACGACTGCCGGCTCCCCTGGTGGGGTATCGTCTCGCTCCCCCTGACCCTTGCTGGACTGTCCTTGGCGCCCCCCTCCTGACCTGCGGACTGCTGCTCTGCCGGCGCTCTGGGCTGAGGCGCTGAGACCGGTCACGCTGATTACCTTCCCGGCCGGCTTGCCTCCATATCCTGGAACTGAGCCGCCATTTTGGGCCCCTGCATCAGTGCCTCTGCTTGACTCCGCTACCCTTGGGGACCCTCTGGGAGGCGTTAGAGAGGGTCGGGCCCCACTGGTCAAGCTCCGGTGCCCGCGCTGGACCCTCATCTGCACTTCTGCCCCACGGCACCTGGGGGGGGCTTTGGGCTGACCGGCTGCCTGGAGCTATGGCGGCGCCTGGAGCTGCCGCGCAGTGACTGAGAGCGCCGGAGGAGCTGCCCGCTATCCTGGACAGGCCTTGGAGTGCTGTTGCTTGCCACCTCGACTGCACAAGCGACCCCACAGCGTACTGGACCCCTGCTGCCCGGGCGAGCCTCACCTGCCACCAACGGGCCGGGACTGCCCTACCTCGGGCTTGTGGAAGTTGTCCCGCGCCGCCTCCTGATCCCCGGCCTTGAACCCCTGATCGCAGGACCAGGGCTGCTCGACCACCGGGGCGCTGGTGCGACCTCCCTTGATCTTTTCCTCACCACGACCCGGAGGATCCACGCAACAGCCTGCCCTGCTTCTCACTATACTTGGTCACTCCGAGTTGGTCATGACTCGGGGCAGAGGGACCAAGCCGGACCCCCCCCCAGCGACGACCAGGGGCACATCCGTGGCTTCCATGTGGGGTAAGGCGGGTTCGTCGCCATCTTCTGGGGGTCCCCCGCCAACGGGGGAGAAGCCTCTACCGCCGGCCGACTCCCCTCCGGTGACTCAGGCCTTCATGTCCTCCTTCATGGCAGATCTTAAGTCCGAAATTGGGTCCCTCAGGACGGAGGTCCACACATGCGTCAAGGAACTACGCAAGGAGGTCACCGACCTTGGCGACCGGGTAGATGGCCTGGAGAAGACGGTCGACTCCCGCACCGACGACCTCGAGCAGCTCTGGCAGAGAGTGGCGACCCTCGAAGAGCAGCACATCCAGCTCCAGATCAAGCAGGAGGATTTGGAAAACAGGGGGCGCCGCAACAACCTCCGCATACGGGGTGTGCCACTCGGAGAAGAGGGGACTAACACCATGGCCTATGTGGCGCTACTCCTGCAAGCGGTGTGGGGCGAAGAGGATGCTCCCCCACCGCGTCTTGACCGCGCACACCGAGTCTTTGGAGCGGGGGGCAAAGCTGGCCTCCTCCCAGACATTGTCGTCAGACTTCATTACTTCACGGAGAAGGAGGCCATACTCAAGGCGGCTAGGGATGCCCCGGACCTGCGGTACGGAGGCCACAGAATCCAGATCTTTCAGGACCTGGCCCCCACCACGCTCCACAGGAGGAGGGTCTTCCGACCGATCACGGAGAAGCTCCGGACCCTCAACATTTCTTATCAATGGGGCCACCCTTTTGCTCTCATCTTTAAGTGGGAGGGCAAGCGAAGGGCCCTCCGGTCCTACCAGGAAGCGGCGCAATTGCTTGAAATGCCGGGGTCCCCGGATCACAGCCCGGCCCGCTCTCACCACACAGAGAAGGCTCCTCCGCGCCCCGACTGGTCCACTGTACGTAAACGTCGCCGGTCCCCCCCTGTGGACGCCCTCTCTGCCTCACAGACCAAGCAGGACATTATTGCCCACATCCGCTCCCTCGAGGGCGACCGCGGGGAGCAGGACTCACAGCTTCCCGCTTCTGGCGCTGAGGGCGGGGACCGTCCTACGACACCGGAAGGCCACTGATTGTGACCACTGAGACCCGAGCTGCCTTCTGCCTCCACTCGCCCATCGGACACACGGACTTATCCTATCGTGTCACGGCGGCCTGTTCCTACTGCTCTTGGAGGGGGACCTCCCCCATCTCTCTAGCGGGTCGCCCCTGCGGCTTCCCCCCCTGTGGGGATCGGGAACATCTGACTCTGGCCGACACCTCTCCTGGGTCCTGCTCCACTCCACTGAGCTTCGATGCCCTGTTGGCGACTGGTCCGCGCATGCGGACCCATGACTCACCCCCGGACTACCTAGCGGCAGCGGGGTGGACGAGCTGCGAGACGACTGGATTCCACTTCATCTACCTAGATCTCCGCTCCCCCCCTTTGTCCCATAGGAAGTGACATTCCTGAGTTCATCCAAACCCTTGGGTAAAGGATGTCTGGTACCTGGGACAATGTACACTGGCCCTGTTGGCCTGTTTTGGTTATATCTCTTCTTTGCGCCCTTTATATTTCTTCTCTCTCATCTCTTCCTCCTTTTCTCTTGCTCTGCCTTCTCTTACTGTTCTCTCCCCGCGCCTGCGGAGGGGTGGCGTGGTGGGTCCTACAGGGGTTGACACGCTGGAGGCGAGTTGAGGCTGCCGCTGCCCTGGCTGAGGGGAGATTTGCTACACTGGGTCTTGCGCTGCTCCACTCCCCCTTGGTACTATGACAGCGAACGTCCCTACACCCTTGAAGGTCCTCTCACTCAATGTCAAGGGGCTCAACTCCCCCAACAAGAGAAATCAGATATGGCGCTACCTCCTACACCACTCCCCTGACATTATCCTCCTCCAGGAGACGCACCTTCTCAGGGGAGACACCACACGCATGGCGCACCCTAGATACCCCACACAGTTCTGGGCATCCTCCGACACCAAGACAGCGGGGGTGGCAATACTCTGCAGGGCTGGCATTAGGCGGGGACCCACGAAACCCTTCAAGAGTGCTGACGGGCGTTTCCTCCGAGCCACGGTGCAGGTGGGTCGTATACAGCTCACCCTCGGATGTGTATATGCGCCCAACCAGTCGCAGGACAAATACCTCCAGACACTCCTGCGGGATCAGTTCCCATCGGGTGACCCTAACGTGATCCTGGGTGGGGACTTCAACCTTGTCTGGGACCCTGAGCTGGATCGTGCGGGGGCCTCCTTCAATGGCACGGGAGCGATGTCCGCTACCCTTAGAACGCAGCTTACAGACCTGGGACTCGTGGATGTGTGGCGCTACCACAACCCGGGGACCCGGGACTACTCCTTTTATTCACACTCCCATCGGACGTACTCCCGAATCGACTATCTCTTCACATCCCTTGCATTGGCCCGAGACTCCTTGGCTGCCGCTATATCCGACATCTCCCTGTCAGACCACGCCCACGTGGAACTTTTGCTGCAGGACCCCCTGGCCCACGCCACTCGTGAACGCCGATGGGTGCTCCCGCCGAGAGTCCTTCGGGACCCGGAGGACGCCGCCAGCATCCGTGACGCCATAGACTCGTATTTCGCTGTCAACGACACCCCTGACTTGCCCTTTCATACGATCTGGGATGCCTTTAAGGCCACCATTCGGGGCCATATCACCTCCCTGGCGGTGGCGCGGAGGAAGGAGGAGTTCAAGATGGAAACCGACCTGGCTAACGAGATCAAACAAGCGGAGGCCCGGGACCGGGACTCCCCTTCACGGGCGTCAAAGAGAATTCTCGCCAACCTCAGAGGGCAACTCCGCGCTCTGCGCACCAACAAGGCGGAACACTCCCTACTGGCGCTCAAACAACGCTACTACGAGGGCGGGGACAAAGTTGGCCGCCTGCTGGCCGGCAGGCTGCGGGCACGTGCCGCTAGGGCCCACATCGCCAACGTTAAGCGGCTGGACGGCACCTGCGCCACCACTGAGGAAGCCAAGCAGGCCGCATTTGTCGCTTACTACACTTCTCTATATGCTGAGGAGCCTACCTCCGCGGAGGCGCGGGAGGCCGTCCTTGCGGATTTCGAGGGGTCTCCACTGTCTCCGGCGTGTGCAGCTACACTAGAGGGCCCCCTGCAGGAGGAGGAAGTAACGGAAGCTGTTAAAGACCTTCCCACTGGAAAGACCCCGGGGCCGGACGGCCTGCCGTTGGCCTTCTATCGCCTATTCCTGACCCAGCTCCGCCCGCACCTGCTGCGGCTATACGGTTCCTTCTCGGACACCACCGGCCCGTCCCCTGACATGGGCCTGGCGGAAATCGCCCTGATCCCCAAGCCGGGGAAGGACCCCACCTTATGTGCCTCCTACCGCCCCATTGCCCTCCTGAACACTGACCTTAAGATCTACACTAAGATCCTGGCCAAACGGCTGGACCCGTACATGCCGGGATTGGTAAACCCGGATCAGGTGGGTTTTATACGGGACCGTCAGGGGGCCGACAATGTTCGCAGGTTGGCACATTTGGTGGGGAAGGTGCAGCATTGGGATATCCCGGCTTGCCTCCTTTCACTAGACGCGGAAAAGGCCTTCGACCGGGTGGATTGGTCCTTCCTGCGGGCGGTCCTCCGGAAACTAGGCCTAGGCCCTACCATGATTTCTAGGTGCATGGCCCCGTACCTCGGGCCGCAGGCCAGAATTCGGGTCAACGGCCAACTGACATCGCCACTCTCGATCCACAGGGGCACGAGGCAAGGATGCCCGCTTTCCCCGCTCCTGTTCGCCCTAGCGGTGGAACCCCTGGCGGAGCTGATTAGGCGCACTCCTGACATTCACGGGATCCCCCACGGGGGGCGCTCCAACAAGGTAGCACTGTTCGCGGACGATCTGATCCTTACTCTTACGCACCCTCGGGACTCTCTCCCAGCGGTGCATAACGCCCTCACACTGTTTGAACAAGCGTCCGGCCTTAAGATTAACCACACCAAATCTTGGGCTCTGAACCTTACCATCCCCGAGGAGGAGGTCTCTTTCCTGAAGGGGGTCGCGCCCTATCGTTGGGCGGAAGACCACATTAAATACCTGGGCCTGGACCTCACGCCCCACCTCGACTCGTGGTCCACGAGGAACTGGGCCTCCTGCCGCAAGGAGGTTCTGGCGGACCTGCGGAAATGGAAGCCCTTGATGATTTCTTGGCTGGGGCGATTGAATGCGGTCAAGATGTCGGTCCTCCCCCGTATTCTATATGTTTTCCAGTGCCTACCCACCCCGATCCCGCTCCACTGCATCAGGAATCTCCAACGTGACCTCACGTCCTTCATATGGGGTGGCAAGCGACCCCGGTTCTCGCAGAAGGTTCTCATGGAACCGAGAGACAGGGGCGGTCTCGCCTGCCCAAATCTCCTCCACTACTACTGGGCGGCGCATCTTCGGTTCGTGATAGAATGGGGTGCACGCGAAAGCGACAAGCACTGGTTCCACATGGACCGAGTAGTCACGGGGCGCACCATATGGGATCTCCCTTGGCTGCCGCGTGTGGCGCGCTCCAGAAGTGCTTACATGGCGGTCCCAACGAAGACGGTTCTTGACGTGTGGGACAGAGTGGCAGTGCCCAAGGGACTAACGACGTTCCCCTCACCACACACCCCCATTGCAGGTAATCCGCACTTCCCTCCTGCCGCCCGGACCCGGGCTTTTGAGAGCTGGACACAGGGAGACTGCAGGGTTGTGGGGGACCTCTTTCTTGGGGGGTCGCCTAAATCGTGGCCAGACTGCAGGGACGAATTTAACCTCCCCTTAACCGCCAGCTTACAATATGCGCAGCTGCGCCACTGGACTTCGGGAGACGACATGTTTCGGGCTGCTACCAGGGCATACACTCCATTCGAGAAGTTGGCACGCTCCCTAGGGGGACTGAAGCGGCTCATCTCCCAGATCTACAACATCCTGCAACACCCCACCAATCCGCCCGCACACCCCTACCAAAGGCAATGGCAGTCGGCGACTGGCGCCGATATCACACCTTCTCAGTGGGCTAGGCTGTGGACTGACATTCCCAAAACCTATCGCAGCATTCCGCAGAGGGAAAACGCATACAAGATGCTTACGCAATGGTACTACACCCCCCTGCGACTCAGCAAAATGTTCCCCACTTCCTCCCCACTGTGCTGGAGGTGTGGCACTGCGACTGGCGACTTCGTACACATCTGGTGGTCGTGCTCTACCCTGGCTGTCTTCTGGAAAGAGGTCCTTAGTCACATCAAGAAGGTGTTGGGTTTCCCCCTCCCCGAGGAGGTATGCACACTCCTGCTGGGCATTCGACCCCCCACACTCAGGGCCCTCACGCGCAGCGACTGGATCCTCACCCTTCACATGTTAGGCGCTGCCAAACAACTCATTGCTCTGTACTGGAAGCGGGCTGAGGCACCGCCGATAGCGTCCTGGTTCGTGCGCCTCTGGCAGGTCCTGACTATGGAGCTGCTCACGGCGCGGATACAATCGAAGGGGGTACGCTTCAAGGCGGTGTGGGAACCTCTTGTGCGCCATCTGTGCTCCATCAGCTATGCCCGCCATATGCCTCCCAGACTTCGCGCCCTGCAGTTATTTGAGGACGCCCTCATCCCTGCTGACCCGAGCAGACTAGGCTCTTAGTCGCTTCCCCCGGTGCAGGCTTGCGTCTCCTATCCCCGACCGGCGACTGCAGTTTCTCCCCCTAGACCCCTCTCCGCCTCGCTACTGCTCAGTCCTCTTCCGACTTTTTCTTCTTTCCTACTTGCCTCTCTGGCTTCCGCCCCTCTTTGGGGCAGTTTGGGCCCCGTTGGGCCTTTTGAAAATGTGACATCACTGCTCCCTCTCCTATACGCGCCTCCCCCGCACAACGATGCATCGCCAGCGTATGGTTGCCTCCTGCCGCCATTGCCCCTAAAGCCACGCAGCCGGCCCCCTCCAGGGGTTGTAGGCAGGGCGCTGTGTTAATGCTCCATCCTCCCCTGGCAACGTGAGTTTACACACTCCTTTTTTGCGCGGCCGGCCCCGACTTGGGGTTGTAGGCTTATCGCTGTGTTCACAATAAAACAGTTTTGAACAAAAAAAAAACAACACATTTATACAACTACATAAAAAACAATGTGCATCAAATACTACAGTACAATGTAAGGTAATACCTTTACAATAATAAAAAATGTACATACGCACAATAAATAACTGTCACAATATGTATAAAATACAATGCAAGCAATAAAAACAATGTAATATACTTATAAAAACATACTTTAAAACATAGCACATCAAAATATTCTATAAATAGACACAAAGTACATACCCAAAGTAAAAAAAAACAAGCATTTGCAATGCAATAGGTCTCGCATTAGGAAAGTTTGAGCTATTGGTATTGTAAATGACACATTTTTTATTTATGTTTTATTTTTGAAAATATCGAAATTAATAGCTTTGTCATTTACAATGCCAATAGTTATAACTTTTGCAAATGTGACACCTATAGCATTTATAATGTAATATGTGTTGTATTTACGTGACTTACATGTATTGATATTACAAATAACAATGGCTTTAAAAAAAATCAATAATTAATACTTAAATAAAAGTTATTGTAATTTATAATGGCAATAGCATAAAGTTTTGTTAATAACTATTGTGAAGATTATGTTCAGTGTATTCTATTGTGACGAAAATCCAAGAACAGAAGTGAAATATTAACATCTTTTTGTTACCTTTGTAATAAAGCTTGAAACATTGAGAGAACATATTTGAACTAGGTGTTGTTGAATGGTTGCACAGATTGTATAAGCAGTGCAACTCAAAAACTATGTCACAATACAAAGGGGAAAATATTCTCTTTATCAATGACATAATATACAAAGTGCCAGAAGAAAAGAGGGAAGGCCGTTTTTAGACTGCAGTGGACCGGGGGATTTCTTAGGAGGCTGGAGGCTGATCAAAGTGTTTTCAGGGCTGGAGAGACTGCCTGCCTCACACCAGCCTTGTAGCAGTAGGTGCCTCTGCCTATGAACCCCTGCCAGCAAACCTACCTCTCATCGAGATGCAGTTCTCCATCCCCAAAGAGGCGTCCCAAATGGCTAGACATCCAATGGTTTAAGAGGAACAGGTAAGAGGGACAGGAGCATAGGCAGATGGTGCGTGGCACAAGGCTGTAATAATCTCTTTCCTCCCGTTTCTATTGCAATTCTCTAACAAGTGCACCTTGGACAGAGCTCTGCACAAGCTCAAAGGCAGATGTTCTAGAAGATCATTCTTGCTGTACTTGTCAGTTTTTCTGTACCCATGCAGGCCAAGAGGGGAAAAGGGAAAATAGGGAGCGATGAGGACAAAAAAGTACAGAGCAAGAAAGTGACAAAGGAGAAAGGGTAAGAGAAAGCAATAGCAGGAAAACAAAACAGGATAAAAAAGAACGAAGAATTAAGCTAGAAATGGGGCTGGAAAATCAGGTAAAAGCAGAGGGCAGACAAAACAACAAGAAAAATAAAACAAAAAACACACAAAGTTGAAAGATGAAAGGAAATACTGCAGAGAACAGAGCACTTACATGACATGTAGAACATAAAATAAGAGTAAAAGAATGACGGGAGAAATCAGATGAACAAAAAACAGCTGAACATGAACACAGGGCAGAAAAAAGAACAAGAGTTTGAAAAGAGGGACTAAGGAAAATGAAGTGGAAAAACACAAATATGAACTATAGCGAGTCACTATATGTTGTGAGCTAGAATGTGATATTACCAAACTGAAATCAAACCATTATTATAGCATAATCTTTCTCTGTCCACTCAGCACTCCCTTTCCATGACAACCAAGTTAAAGGACGTGTGTTAAGGGTAAAGACGAGAGCTGATGTGGAAAGAAGATATCCGAGTCTTTAGACAGGTAGGTAATCTAGGCAGATCTACAGATAATTAAATCTTTCTTGAGACATAAGCAGTTGCTGGCAATGGCATTCAGGCTTGTTCAGGTTACATTCATGGATGGCTAAATGTTGTACATTCTGGGGTGATCTGTACATTTAACTTCTATTACAAACTGCTTTTTGTCTGTCTCTCAGAACTTGACCATAGTACCTAACATGCCTGAAGCACTATGTGAGCACACAATTCATGTATCCATTTTGTCAAATCAAGCGCACGGATGCGCGTCGAAGTTAAAGGTTCATAAACTGGCCGGGGACAGCCAATAAACACATTCAGCCTTGAAAGTGACACGGACATAAACGGCGACAGGAAACCAATACGTCTGTTTATTGTCACAAAACTGCTTCGCCGGTCCTATGGGAATTTGGGTTTTTTAGTCTGTGTTCAGAAAATCTGTAGCAAACATTTCTTCCTGTGCATCGTGTCTGTAAAACTATCAGCACAAGTGTAAGCCAGATGAAAGCCAATCAATTGGCGGAGAGGATTCGGCATAACGGCTCGGACGGTTGACCTCAAATCTGTGGAGCCGGGTTCCAGGCTCGGCAAGGACGCGCAACATCCTGTGATTCTGGGCAAATCACGTAATCTCCACGTGCCTAACAAAAAGGAATGTGTCTTCATGTAAAGCAACTGGTGCTGGTGTAAAGTGCTTTGATCCTTCGAGTCAAGTTCGCGCTATATAAAAAAACTGTAAAAAAAAAAAAAATTGGAAGCAACATATTTTAACAGCTGTGATCAATGGTGCATGTTGAGGATCACAAGACAACGCTGTACGAAGTATGGTGGCTCAGCAGACTAATGTTGGACATCAGGGGAACAGGTACATAAAATGAGCACCATTTAGTTGGCTAACAATAAACATTGTAAATTTCACTTGCAAGAAATCCAAAGGCGAACGTACCCTGTACAAGTAAAGGTGATGTTGACATAGTATAAAATCGTTGAGTTTTCAGGACAATACTAAACAAGCAAACTCACCGCCGCAGCCCGACTTCAACAGGAAGCCAGGCAACCTTTGGTGGGACGGGGACGGGGACGGACAAATACAGGAAGCAGACGGGAGCCGCGCTGCTGTGCCCGCCGGAAGATTTGCGTCTCAGCTAGCGGGGCTCCCGTGCTCGTGAGAGCCCTGCGGCCCCCGCCTGGTAACAAGAATGACCCGCTGGCTGCCGAGGGACACGCGACAAGAACCTGGTGAGTGGGGTGTGAGGGGGATGTGTGCGCGCGTGTGTCTGTGTGCGCGCGCGTGTGTGTATGCGTGTGTATGTATGCATGTGTGTGTGTGTGTGTGTTAGAAGAGCCCGATGACCGTGGGGGGGGAGGGAGGGGGTGTGTACGCGAGTGTCTGTCTGCACCCAGCACTACACGTCTTGAGAAACACAAACCCGAAAGCGAAACAGCGCACACACAGCAAACAGCCAGCAGGAAAACGCGATCACGAGGACAAATCTGAGACAGCAGAGGCGCGTGGCCGAACGCTGTCTCAGATTCCCTTCAAACTGAAAACAATAGTTGTCGAGCTAGACCGCATGCTACGCATGCGCAACTCTCGCTCGACCTAAAAAGGAATATGTAGGGAAAATGTTGCATACAAGCAATACATTAAAATATAATAATTTCTCCAAAACATATACATAAGACATCAACATTAAAAACATTTACATACCTATATACTAAGTACATACGCTAAACCAAATACAGTCGCGATACACAAAATTCGAAATTACATAAAAACAGTAATAAACATTCGATAATTTGTACACACAATCAATACTACATTCACAAAACTTCGAAAAAACTATTAAAATGGACACTTACCTGTCAAACGACGCAGCAACAGCACAGGAAGCACAACGCGCCTTCCGCGCCCGACGATTCTCGATGATCTGGGAAATTCCCAGGTGACGCATGTCAATCGCAACGCTACGTCAAAAACGTAGCACTGCGATTGGCTGAAAAAAACCTCAATACAAAATCAAAAACGGAAGTAGCAGGAAAAAAAAAACTAGAACGCTAACCGATAAAACATAGGTAGCGTCAAGGGGACGCATTGCGTCCGCCATTTAAAAAAAATAAAAACAACAACGGTAAGTATGTAAAAGCACTCAACACAACACTAACACTCACGCCACACACAAAATATTAAAACACACACACAAATAAACACACATGTTAAAATAGAAAAAAAATTATAACATACTAAAAAAACACACTTACACACCATCACTTCAGCAAAAATACACATCACACACTAAACATAGCACCACTACAATACACTCATACGGCGCCAGCACAGCATCAATCACCAACACCACTCAGCACCACCACAGCACCACTCAACACCACAACAGCATCACTATACATCAGGAAAGCTCCGCGACAGCACAACTCTACAACACCACAGCATCACTAAGCACAACACATGCATCACTAAGCACAACACCAGCATCACTCAGCGCAACACCTGCAACACTCATCGCAACACCTGCAACACTCAGCGCAACCCTGCATCACTCCGCGCGACCCTTGCATCACTCTGCGCAAACCATGCATCACTCAGTGCAAAAACTGCATCACAGCGCAACTCACAGCATCACTCAGCGCAACACCTGCATCACTCAGCGCAACACCTTCATCACTCTGCGCAACACCAGCATCACTCAGCGCAACCCCTGCATCACTCAGCGCAACACCTGCATCACTCAGCGCAACACCTGCATCACTCACCGCAACACCTGCATCACTCACCGCGACACCTACATCACTCAGCGCAAAACCTGCATCACTCAGTGCGACCCCTGCATCACTCAGCGCAACCCCTGCATCACTCAGCGCAACTCCAGCATCACTAAGCGCAACTCTGCATCACTCAGCGCGACCCCTGCATCACTCAGCAGTGCAACCCCTTAATCACTCAGTGCGACCCCTGCATCACTCAGCACAACCCCTGCATCACTCACCACCAGTGCGTGCAACTACTGTATCACTCAGCGCAACCACTGCATCACTAAGTGCAATACCTGCATCAAGAAGCACAACACCTGCATCACTAAGCACAACACCTGCATCACTGAGCGCAACCCCTGCATCACTCAGCGCAATCACTGCATCACTAAGCACAACACCTGCATCACTAAGCTCAACACCTGCATCACTCTGCGCGACCCCTGCATCACTCAGCGCGACCCCTGCATCACTCACCACCAGTGAAACCCCTGTATCACTCACCAAAAGTGCAACCCCTGTATCACTCAGCGCAACCACTGCATCACTATGCACAATCCCAGCTTCAATAAGCACAACACCTGCATCACTCAGCGCAACCCCTGCATCACTCAGCGCAACCCCTGCATCACTCACCACCAGTGAAACCCCTGTATCACTCACCAACAGTGCAACCCTTGTATCACTCAGCGCAACCACTGCATCACTATGCACAATCCCAGCTTCAATAAGCACAACTCCTGCATCACTCAGCGCAACCCCTGCATCACTCAGCGCAACACCTGCATCACTCAGCGCAACACCTGCATCACTCACCGCGACACCTGCATCACTCACTGCAACACCTACATCACTCAGCGCAACACCTGCATCACTCAGTACGACCCCTGCATCACTCAGTACGACCACTGCATCACTCAGCGCAACTCCTGCATTATTCACCGCAACACCAGCATCACTCAGCGCAACACCTGCATCACTCGGCACAACTACAATATCAATCAGCACCACCACTTTATCAATCGGCACCACCACATAATCACTCAGCACCACCACAGCAACACTCAGGACCACCACCGCACCACTCAGCATCACCGCATCATCACTCAACGTCAAACAAGCATCACTCAGCACCACAACATTATAAATCAACACCACAACATTATCAATTTACAGAACCACAGCACCACTCAGCACCACCACTGCACCACTCTATACCACCACAGCACAACTACGCACCACCACAGCATCTCTCATCACCACCACTGCGCCACTCAGCACAACCACATTATCACTCTGTAACACCACAGCACCACTCAGCACAAGCCCAACATCACTCAACCAACCCATAACAACCACTGCATCACTCATAACAACCACAGCTTCACTCGAAACAACTACGGTACCACTCAACAACCTCACAGCATCAATCCGGACCACCATAGCTCCACTCAAAAACATCACAGCTTGACTCAAAACAATGGCAGCACCACTCAGCACCACCACAGCATCACTAAGGACCACCAGAGCACCACGCACAACAACAACAAAATAAATCTACACCACACAGCACCACAACAGCAACACTCACCACCACCACATTATCACTCAAAACTACCACAGTATCACTCAGCACCACTAAGCACAACATAGCATCAGTCAGGAACACCACAGCACAACTCAGAAACAACACAAAACTAATCAGCACCACAAATAGCAACACTCAGCACTCCACCCTCCAAATCCACCCTCCAACTCCACCCTCCAACTCCACCGTCCAAATCCACCATCTAACTCCACCCTCTAACTCCACCCTCCAACTACAACTCCAGCCTCAAACTCCACCCTCCAACTCCACTCTCAAAATCCAACTCCACCCTCCAACTCCAAATCCACCCTCCAACTCCACCCTACAAATCCAAACCCACCTTCCAAATCCACCCTACAACTCCACCCTCCAAATACAACCACCAAATCGAGCCTCTAACTCCACCCTCTAACTCCACCCTCCAAATCCACCCTCTAACTCCACCCTCTAACTCCACCCTCCAAATCCACCCTCCAACAACAACTACACACTCCAGCCTCCAAATCCAACATCAAATAACAAACTCAAAAAACAAAACCACAATCAAACTCCACCCTCCAAATACAAATCCACCAAGTTATTTACATACGTTTTAGCAAATACCATAATACATTACAATAACTTTTTGATTCAAAATTGAATTAATACATCTAAATAAAAGCCATTGTTATTTGTAATATCAATACATACAAGTCACATACAAACAACACATAATGTATTACAATTGCTAAAGGTGTCACATTTGAAAAATTAAAAATATTGGCATTGTAAAATACAAAACTATTAATTCCTGTATTTTGTGTATACAAAAACATAAATAAAGAAACATATTATTTACAATACCAAAACATCACACTTTCCTAATGCGAGACCTATTGCATTGCAAATGCTTGTTGCATTTATTGCCATAACTCTTAATGTCTCCTTGTCTCCTCCCTTTTGGAACCTTGTGTGCATGCCTTAAACACTGACCTTTAATAACACATGTTGAGACATTGTTGCTTGTTATATATACCATTGACCCAGATCTTAACTGGGTTTACCGTTATCCTGTTTGACTTCATCCTCACTGTAGGTATGAAATAATTGTGTTTGAGCATTTGCAGCTAAGAATTTAACCCCGGAATAGAATATCTCTGTCCTAAATGCTTTGTGTGCCTAAACAATGATGGTAACGTCTCCACTCGTACCTGGGAGACCAAAATGTAATAATTTCATAGTAACCACATGTCTACAATTCTCTGTGATGTTTAGTGCCTGGTCGCCTTCGTCCCCAGACAATATAGAACAAATGAATTACCAAGAGGGTTAACACAATGTGGGAAATGTATCCTTCAAGCTTGAACATACAGCCAATACATACATTCTACCTACTCAGCTGAGGCGTATTTCCCTACCACCACAGATATCTCCAGTTTGGATGCCAGTAGGATTTTCAGAGAAGGCACAATTGAACTACTCAGGGGAGCCGTATAATAAGAACCCAAACAATGCTGGCGGTGCCATGTTGTGTAGTTCGCACAATCCGTAGGATCTGCGCATTTGGGGACACCTTTAACTTTGGGTGAGTTGCTCAGACTTATTCCATGCACCCCCATAGTATATGTTGGCCTAGAGACTAGATAGCTCACAGTGCCATCATAAGCCTCCCTAACCTAAACATGGAGCAAATGGTTTATGGCAACCATTGAACATGACTACCCTGACCACTCAGGAATCGTGGTAACAGATCTGGAAACCTTTTGCTCAGTCACTTGTGCACTCTTGTTCTCAGAGAAATATACAAGGAATACACATTGGACATTCAATATATTTATTGAACCAATGTTATTCTTGTATAGAATACATGTGCTGCGATAATCAGTAGACAGAAGCACATGAAGGTGATAACAAGCACCAAAACAGTAAATAGCAGGTATAGTTCAACCATTGTGCTATCAATCAATCAATCATAGCATTTGTAAGCGCACTACATACCCGTAAGGGTCTAAAGGCGCTGGGGGAAGGGCGCTGCTACTGTTCGAAGAGCCAGGTCTTGAGGAGTCTTCTGAAGGTTAGGATGTCTTTGGTCTGTCGTAGGCAGATGGGGAGGGTGTTCCACGTCTTGGCGGTGAGGTGGGAGAATGATCTGCCGCAGGCGGTCACTCTTCAGTTGCGGGGGACGGTGGCGAGGGTGCGGTCTGCAGAGCTGAGCTGGCGAGATGGGGTATAGAGGCTTGAGTCAGCTGTTGAGGTACGCTGGTCCAGTGTCATGGAGTGCCTTGTGTGCGTGGGTGAGGAGCTTGAAGGTTATCCTCTTGTTGATGGGGAGCCAGTGCAGGTCTCTCAGGTGGGGTGTGATGTGGCTGCGGCGCGGGATGTTGAGGATCAGGCGTGCGGAGGCGTTCTGGATGCGTTGGAGCCGTTTCAGGAGTTTGGCCGGGGCTCCTGCGTAGAGTGCGTGGCCGTAGTCCAGTCTACTGCTGGTGAGGGCATGGGTGACCGTCCTAGTTGCAGTGGGGATCCACTTGATCCTGCGAAGCATGTGGAGGGTTTTGAAGCAGGAGGAGGAGACGGCGATGACCTGCTTTGTCATGGAGAGTGTGGAGTAGAGGATGACCCACAGGTTTCGTGCGTGGTCGGTGGGTGTAGGGGGAGCTCCTAGTGCTGTCGGCCACCAGGAGTCGTCCCAGGCTGAGGGTGCGTAACCGAGGATGAGGACCTCCGTCTTGTCCGAGTTCAGCTTCAGACGACTGTTCCTCATCCAGTCGCTGACGGCCTTCATTCCTTCGTGGAGGTTGGTTTTGGTGGTGTGGGGGTCCTTGGTGAGCGAGAGGATCAGCTGGGTGTCGTCAGCATAGGAGATGATGTTTAGGTCGTGTTGTCGGGCGACGTGGGTGAGCGGTGCCATGTATACGTTGAACAACATTGGGCGGAGGGATGATCCTTGGGGTACGCCGCAGATGATCTCGGTGGCTTTGGAGCAGAGGGGGGGGAGGCGGACGCTCTGGGTTCTCCCGGTGTGGAAGGAGGTTGTCCAGTCCAGGGCCTTTTCTTGGATTCCGGCGTTGTGTAGGCGTGTTTTTAGCATGCGATGGCAGACGGTGTCGAAAGCGGCTAACAGGTCCAGGAGGATGAGGGCTGCGGTTTCTACGTTGTCGAGCAAGATCCTGATGTGGTCGGTGGCGGCGATGAGGGCAGTTTCCATGCTGTGGTTGCTAAGGAATCCAGATTGGGACGGGTCCAGGATGCTGTTCTCTTAGAGGAAGCTGGTCAGTTGTTTGTTGACGGCCTTTTTGATGACCTTCGCCGGGAACGGGAGCAGAGAGATAGGTCGGAAGTTCTTTAGGTCCTTGGGATCCGCCTTGGGTTTCTTGAGTAAGGTGTTGATCTCTGCGTGTTTCCAGCTCTCTGGGAAGGTCGCTGTCTCGAAGGAGATGTTGATGGTTTTCCGGAAATGGGGTGTGATGGTGCTGCTGGCTTTGTTGAAGATGCGGTGTGGGCAGGGGTCTTCTGGGGATCCGGAGTGGATGGGGTCCATGACCTTGATGGTGTCGTCGTCGTTGGTCCATGCGAGCAGGCGGTTGGTGAGGGTGGTGGCCGTGGGGGCAGGGGTGCCGGTGGTTGACGGGGTGATTACGGCGTCGAAGCTGTCGTTGATGTCTGCGATCTTGCGTTAGAAGAAGGTGGACAGTGAGTCGCACAGGTCTTGAGACGGTAGGATATCGTTGGTGTTGGAGCTGGGGTTGGAGAGTTCCTTCACGATGCTGAAGAGCTCTTTGCTGTTGTGTGAGTTGTTGTCTATGCGGTCTCTGAAGGTGGTCCTTTTGGCGGATCTGATGAGTTGGTGGTGTCGGCGGGTGGCGTTTCTGTGGGCTGTGTAGCTTTCCAGTGTTCTTTCGTGGGTGCAGTTTTTTCCCAGTTTTCAGCAGGTTCGCTTGGAGGCCAGGAGGTCTTCGTGAACCAGCTGGCTCTCTTGCTGGTCTGGGTGTTGGGGGGGTTTCTTGAGCGGGGTGAAGGTGTTGGCACAGTCGTTGATCTGCTGCCTGAGGTTGCAGGCTTGCGTGTCGGGGTTGGTGGTGTCTGCGGGTCGGTTCTGGGAGAGGGCGGTGGTTAGCTGGTCCTCGGTGATCTTGCCCCAGCTGCAGCGAGGTATCGGCTGGGTGCGGTGGTGGGTTTCCGGAAGATGAAGTGGATGCAGTGGTGGTCGGTCCAGTGGAGTTCGGTGATGCGGTCGAAGGAGACGTGGGTGCTTGCTGAGAAGATGGGGTCAAGCGTGTGGCCGGCGGAGTGAGTGGGTGTTGTGACGAGTTGTCGGAGTCCGAGGTTGCCGATCAGGGTGGAGGTGTTGGATTTGTTGTTGTTCTCGAGTTGGAAGTTCAGGTCCCTGAGGAGGATGTAGCCCGTAGAGGCAGGGAGTATGCGCTGATGATGTCGGCGATGGAGTCGCTAAACTGAGGTCGGGGTCCGGGGGTACTCTAGACAAGGGTGCGTTTGAGGGTGGAGTTGGGGTCGGTGTGGATCTTGAAGGGATGGTGTTCGGCGGTGCTGAGGGTGTCGTCGGCGTCTGTTGAGATTTTGAGGGTGTTTCTGTGGACAATGGCAATTCCTCCACCTATTCCGTTGGTACGGTCCTTGGGGGTGATCTTGTAGCCTTCTGGGATGGCTATTGTGATGTCGGGCACCGAGGTGGGGGTCAGCCTGGTCTCTGTCAGGAAGGTGACGTCTGGGGCGTTGGTGTTGAGTAGGTCCCAGAGTTCGATGGCGTGTTTGTGGGCGGAGCGGGTGTTGAGCAGGATGCATCTGAGGAAGTTGGGTTCTTCGTGGGTGGGTTGGTGGGCGGATGCTGGTGAAGCTGCAACTCTGGCGGGAGAAGGGTCCTTGTGTGTGCTCCGGGGTGGACAGGCAGCATGTGAGTGACAGTCCGGCGTTGAGTGCGTGGAGGGTACTGGGGTCGTAGCGGTGGTGTGTGCGGGGGCCACGAGTCCTGGTGCTGGGTGCGGTCCAGGTACGGACGGGCGCAGACGGGCTTGCCTTTGGCGCGCCAGCTGCGCGCGTCCTCTGCGCGGCCTCCATATGAGGGGGACTGGGAGGGAGGAGCAGCTGGGAGCGGGGCGGCGAATGGGAGCAGAGGAGGCGGGGAAGCAGTGGCAGGAAAGAGCGTGGACGGGGGACGAGCGGGCACAGCGGGATACAGGAGGAAAAAGTGGTACAGAGGGGTACAAAACAACATTTCTAACTACGAGTACAAAGGGCACAGAAGAAAAGTGGGCACAGAGGGGTACATAAGACCAATTATAACTGCAAGTACAGAGAGCACAGAAAGAAGAACAGGCAGGCACAAACCAGTGTAAGCGGCAGCAGTGGCTCAGGGCACACAGGAGGGTTGTGTGGTCGCGTGGGGGAGCGACATGCCTGGTGCTAAGAACAGGGTATATATGCAGGCACATAAAACAAGGTGGTAATCAGGTGTACTCCTACTATGTAATCCCTACTCTATGTGCGTCTAGAGCAGTGGTCTTCAAACTTTTTAAACTTGCGCCCCCCCCAATTATTCCATTATATTGGCCATGTTTGAATATGTCCTGACTTATTTAAAGAGGAGACATATTCAAACATTAGTTAAATTCTCTTACTGTTTAAATAATGCAACCAAATAAATGATTGCCAAACATACTATTTTGGTCAGGAAGGCCTTACTAACATGTAAAAATACCCACAGTGTGATTATTAGAAATGGGGGTGGGGGTGTAGGAGAATATTTGGAGTCCCTTCCCTTTTGACACCTTCTCCCAGCCAGATATAAACAACAAAAGATGTTAGTGATGGCCCATTACAGAGAGGCTTACTGCCACAAATGTTTTTCCTTCTTAAAACAAAGCACGGCTGTGAGCTTAATGCTTCTTTTGCCCACAGCCTGGCACCCCCCTGGGAACACTTGAGGCCCCCCCTAGGGGGGCCCACCCCACAGTTTGAAGACCTCTGGTCTAGAGTATGTGCAGGTGTGTATATCTAGAGCCGATAACACTCCCACTGGATGATCCATCCCCATTACTTGGCGGAATAGAATGAAGGACCCAGTCTTGGTCACAAACCGGACACCCCTCACAGAGACGCAAGGCAGCTGCTTGGTGAAACCTCAGCATGCAGGGACCTCTTGCTGTCAGCCGAAGTGTCTCCTCTGTCTAACCGCCGGAAATGTTAATTTATAATTAAGGCTTCCTGTTTTCCGTTTTTACTGATTTTTACAGATAAATACAGACAGAAAACCATTTATTTTCCTGTCTGTATTTATTTTTAGGTGTGGATAAAAACGGAAATTGGGTTGTTTTTAAATGATTTAAAATGCTGTCAATCATGACTGCCAGGCCAATAGCTGTGTGGATTGACAGGCAAGGGGATTAAAAAAAACATACGGATTTTAGTATAGAGTCTTAAACAGCAGTAGATTTGCACAACCTTGATACTAAAATGTACATATTTTCTTACAAGTGCATATTTTTTCCCATCTAAGTGTGTATATATCATTGAAATCTGTCAGGCGTTCATGCACAAGTGCACATTAACTGGTTAAATAAATGCAGAAATATACACATTTCAGCTTCATTTTGTCACAAAACCTACATTAAATATGGATAAATACAGGTAACATTAGCAAAAAATAAATATGGATAAATACAGACGGAAATGACAAAAATATAAATACCATAAAACCGGGAGCCCTATTTATAATAAAATCATCCTTGTGATGTATATAGTCCTGTCGCCCCGTAGATGAAGATAGAATGACATTTGCATGTGTGCAAAGACCTTATAATCCGTGTTTGAGACATGATAATGTTTTACAAAGCCAGATGTGTAAGCAAAGCAGTTTCAGAGAAACTAATCCAACATTGTCACGCACACAAATGTGTGCAAACGGTCACCCTTAAAGGTTATTGTGCAGAAAGAGGATTATGTAAGAAAACGTGCAGAGTTTCTACATGGGCCTAACCCGTTCACATAAAACACTAAAGAGGTATCCCTAAACATTACACACTGTCTCTTGCACCTCATTTTATGTAGCATAAAAGCAAAGCTGCAACCAGCACGTTAGCCCTGTTACTGCGAGAGTTAACACAACTAGATTTGATACCACACCTGAAGTACTACAGATCCTGATCGATAGACAAGCAGTAACAGATCAGATATCAAGCATGAAGAAAGCAGGCCATAAAAGAGAGTGGTCATAGTGGAAAAAATCAATACTAGACCAGGGTATCTTAGGGGTAACTCGACCACCATCTGAATGTAAACACTATAAAGCTAAGACCCTACCCCCTGCTTGTGCAAGCAGACCAGGTCTCAGTGTTACAAGATCAGTATTTGCCAACGATAAATGGCATACTAGAGCCAAATTTACATTTAGAGCAATAGCATAATTAAATGCCACAGAGACAAGCAATACCCTAGTGTTTGATAAGATAGTAGAACAAGGTCAATCAATACAGTATGCAAACATACAGAGATGTGCATGGAGAAGAAGCTACCACACCCTAGAACAGCAATGAAATTAACACATTTTCTCTTTTTCCAGAGGCAATGGGACAGTGAAGATAAGAAGCAACCTCAACTGCAAAACCGCCATAGACAACGACGACATGCAGGGGGCACCTCCAGCCTGATGGATGACTACTGGCAATGCAACTCCCCCTCACCTGGAATGGGCTCTGCTCACTTGGTACTCTACACACCCACTCCCTGGTGATACCAGGAGTGGACATTGCAAAGATTACATGCCCATCCCATGAGCCGTCCAATGACCTTGTTGTATCACCACAAGAAGAACATAGCTGCGGAAAACTTCGGCATTGCAGTTTGGGAGGACGTTCCACAGGAACACAGACTATTCAACAACACCCAGCTCTTCTTCGGCAGTATCTTACAGTTTGTTCAGGCGAAAGATACTCTCAGCTAATGATCTTTCCCAACACAGCATGGAACCAACACACTCGAAGGGATCAATTCTGGACCTTGTTATATGCAAAGCAGATATGCTAACTATTGCTGTCCCTATTCCAGTAGACTGGTTCGACCACTTCCTCGCCCCCTTCTCTCTTCACCTGTCTCACTCTGTAACTCTTGGCTAACCTAAAAGAACTACTACCTGGTTTCGTAACACCAAAAATATTGACCTCGACATTATTTGCGATTTTGCTATGCTATCACTTCCAACATAAGACCCTAATTTGGATGTCAACGTTCTTACCACCCAATGCCTTTCCAGCCCTGCAGTTGAAATTGATAATGTTGGTCCACTTCAAAGCAAAAAGAAAAGGCCTATTACTTCTGCTCCATGGTTCAATAAGTTTCTTTATGCAGAAAGGAAGAACCTGAGACTCCTGGAGAAACAATGGAGACAATCACCATCCAGCACTAATCTCTCTATTCTGCGCTCAGCAAGATCAAAATACCACAAACACATCTTCCAGGAAAAAGCGTCACTTCAGAAACCTCCTCGACTCAGCCAAAAACATACCCAAAAAACTATTTGACCTTATTAAAGGGTTAATTTGGTGGAGAAACAAAATAATAAACTGAAAATCGAGTACTGACAGAGTGGAGAGAGAAAGGCAGTAGCTGACCTTCACTAAAGAATGATGTGTGTCTGTCAAGAAGTGGAAAAGATGGCTGTTGGAAAGAAAAAGAAATGTTCAAACTTCATCAGTCAAAAGCGGCAGTTACTGATACATGTTACAGACTTGAGGAAATGTGTGGATAGTATAATAAGAATGAAGAGAAAACAAAGAGTATTAGAAAATATGTTTGTGACTATGGTGGTGTGACAGAACGCCCCCCGAATCAACCAGTGAGAGACCAAAATGTAGTGAGTGTTTCAACTACTGCGGGTTGGACATGTAGGTTTTAAGGTATAACTGGGGTACCTTTAGGGTACGGTTAGGGTAAGCGGGAGAACAGGGAGACAGAGACAGGGGGACAGACGGGGAGACAGAGACAGGGAGACAGAGACGGCGAGACAGAAATAGGGTGACAGCAGGGAGACAGAGAGAGACAGAGAGAGAGGAAAACAGAGAGACAGGGAGACAGAGAGACAGGGAGAACAGGGAGACAGAGACAGGGAGGTAGAGGCAGGGAGGCAGAGAGAGAGACACAGGGAGACAGACAGGGAAACCGGGAGACAGGGAGACAGAGTGAGGAGACAGACAGTGAGACAGAGAGAGGGCAAGAGAAAGAGGGAGACCGAGAGAGGGAGACATAGACAGGGAGAGAGAGACAGGGAGACCGATACCGGGAGACAGAGACAGAGAGACAGAGACAGGGAGACAGAGACAACAGAGAGACAGACAGGGAGAACAGGGAGACAGAGACAGGTACAGGGAGACAGAGACAGGGAGGCTAAGACAGGGAGGCAGAGAGAGACACAGGGAGACAGAAAGTGAGACGGAGACAAGGAGACAGGGACAGAGATAGGGAGACAGAGAGGGAGACAGATAGAGGGAGACAGAGAGAGGGAGACAGAGAGGGAGACAGAGAGAGGGAGACAGAGAGAGGGAAACAGGGACGGGGAGACAGGACGGGGAGACAGAGACAGGGAGACAGAGACAGGGAGACAGAGATAGGGAGACAGAGATAGGGAGACAGAGACAGGGAGACAGAGACAGAGAGAAAGGGAGACAGAAACAGGGAGACAGAGGCAGGGAGACGGGTACAGGGAGACGGAGACAGTGAGGCTAAGACTGGGAGGCAGAGACAGGGAGGCAGAGAGAGACACAGGGAGACAGAGACATGAGGCAGAGACAGGGAGGCAGAGACAGGGAGGCAGAGAGAGACACAGGGAGACAGACAGTGAGACAGAGACAGAGAGAGGGAGACAGAGGGAGACAGAGAGAGGGAGACAGAGAGAGGGAGACAGGGACAGCGAGACAGACAGAGAGAGACAGGGAGACTGAGACAGGGAGACAGAGAGACAGGGAGACAGAGACAGGGAGAACAGAGAGACAGACAGGGAGACAGAGACAGGGAGGCTAAGACAGGGAGGCAGAGACAGGGAGGCAGAGAGAGACAGGGAGACTGAGACAGGGAGACAAAGACAGGGAGACAGAGATAGGGAGACAGAGACAGGGAGACAGAAACAGGGAGACAGAGAGAAAGGGAGACAGAGACAGGGAGAACAGAGAGACAGACAGGGAGACAGAGACAGGGACAGACAGGGAGGCAGAGGGAGAGAGAGTGTGACAGACAGAGAGGGAGAGGGAAGGAGACAGTAAGTGTGAGAGGGAGGGAGGGATACATATATATATATATATATATATATATATATATATATACACATACATACATATATATATATATATATATATATATATATATATATATATATATAGGCGAAGGCGACCGCTGCAGGGGCCTGTGTTAAACCTCATGGTCACGGTTTCTTTTAATTGCTATAGCCCAGCCCCCTCCCCCACTCCCACCGGTGTGGCCCTCGGCCACAAACCACACTGTACATTTGGCCCCCAGAGAGTAAGTTTGTGAGCACCCATGAGTGTTAGATACGAGCCTGTATAATGAAACACTGATTTATTTAGTCTTGGAACTAAATTTACAGTGCGGATCTTTATATTTGTGGGGTGAGTGTGTTATGGGCCGGTTGGATGCTGCTTCAAAGTTATTGATCATCGATCCCCGATTGGTGCTGGTTCACTCGCACCCACTCTTTTCAATCTTTACTTGGAACCGTTGGGTAATCTCTTAAGGAAATCTGGGATACTTCATCACCTCTATGCTGATGACACCCAAATCTACCTTAAGGTGTCTTCCTCACACGACAGCTCAATCCTCAACTCTATTCAAAACTGGATGTTAGCTCATCAACTCATTCTGAATCCTTCCAAAACTGAATTCCTCCTCCTCTCTACCTCACTCTCCCCTCCTTCTGTTCAATCTTGGATGCATAACCTGAACAAACATATCGTTGTTAAAAGTGCTAAATCCCTTGGTGTCATTCTTGACAAAAAGTTCAATCTACACTCACACATCAATTCCATTGCAAAGAATGCACGTTACCAACTGTGCTTTCTCTGGGGGATTCGATGTTTCCTTCCGGAGCAAGACGTAGAAACCATAGTCCAATCTCTGGTTCTCTCTAGATTGGACTATTATCTGCTTGCTGGTCTCCCCAAATCTCACCTTTTCCCCTCTCAAATCTGTACTCCATTCAGCAGCTCGTTTTGTCATTGAGGCCAAAAGAAGCGACATCACACCCATACTTTTTTCTCATAGATGGCTTCCCATTGAAGCAAGATCAATCGACAAGCTTGCCTGTATCACCCACAAAGCCTTGCACACTTCCTCCCCTCGATACGTGTCAAATAAACTTAAAATCTCTGGAGGCTCTAGACCTTCATGTAAATGCGGAAAAATTACTGCTTGAGCCCCCCACCTTCAAAAGGGAAAGAACAATGGCTCAATCCTTCTCAGGTAATGCGGTTAGAATCTGGAACTCGCTTCCTCCACTACTCCATACCACCACCTCTACCCGGACCTCAAATCGCTTCTCTTCCAAAGACACTTCCAGAATTAATGCATCCCTTTTCATGCCCTCAAGGAAATTCTTACAATGTTGTAAATATGTAATCTATGCTTGTACGATGCAAATCCTTTTGTGTAGTATATAAATGTCCTCATGTAACGGTCTTGGTTCTATTGTGAAGCGCTCTGACACCTTTAGGTTAAGTCTGCGCTATATAAAATTGCATTAAATAAATAAAATAAAAAATACTGCCCACTGGTTTCAAATTACACAGTGGGAACTCATAAAGGACATCAATGCAATAGAAGACTGATTTAACACAGCACTTGTGCTTTAGCTTAAGATGTTGAAAGCAGATGCAACCATTGTAACAAAAGTAATTAAATAGAAAAACAAGCATGCAGGCATCATTTTTAGGTCTTGCTTACGCATTGCGCATGTGCTGCATAGGAGGGCCTTTACCCGTCTGTTGGAAAGTGGGTTATTGGAAGGGGCAAATGTGGGTCTGCCACTGGCAATAAGGCCACTAACACATGATAGGACTCAGCATAGGTCTTAGAAAATTATTCCTTTGCTCAACCCTTGGTAACGTGGCTGCGAGCAGACAGGCTTAACTTCAAAGACAGGTATGTAAAGCATTCAAAAACACCATTTCAGTAAATAATTAAGACACAACGCAAAGTAAAAATCCAACACCAATTTATAAAAATAGGTAATATTTTTATCTTTTAAATGACACCAAAATGAAAATAATCCACTGTAGGGAACCAGAGATATGAATTTTTAAAGATTAGTCACTTTCTAGTGCTTAGAAACCAACAGCGCCCCTTTAAGTCTTTTTGTTTTCTCTGTCAGGGACACACCTTTATAAATTGTTCTCAAGAATTCTCACCACTGTAGTGGGCCGCCTTCTTCAGCAAGCGGGGTCCAGTTAGAAAACCTTCCTGGCGTTCTGCTTGCAGGTCCCAAAGTATCCAACACACAATCCAAGGTTCTGGAATCTCTAAGAGGGTCCTTGAAAGTGTGAAAGTTCAATGCCGCAATCCACTTGAACAAAACCCTTACAAATCCACTGTACTCCAGGCTTGGAATTCTTTGTGGGGCTGTCCAGGTGAGCTCTGTTAACCTGTAGCTTGCAGGGAGTTTCCACTCTTGAGTCTTTTGGCAGCAAGGTAATCCACAGGGCTGTAGTTTCAGAGGGTGCAGTCTTCATAGGTCATGCCTTAGAGTTCCTTGCACACAGCAAAATCTTCAGCAGGGCACTTCTTGCTTCATTCAGTTGTAATGCCAGAAACCGGTCCCCGGAAGCTTGTTTCCTTTCCAATAAAGAATTGGCTTGGTAGTTTGGTCTGCCCTGTTCCCATGATGCACTGGGCCAGGGTCAGACTAATTTGCATGTAGCCAGGTTCTGAACTGGGATGGTGCAGTGAGCTAAAAAACGGTGATGGATCAAGCCCTGATCTTTTGACTGGGTAGGAGTGTTCTGCTTAATTCAGATACTCTGTCCATCACCACCCCCTTTTCTGAATCGTTTTGGCCACTATAGGAGTGGCAGGGTATGCTCAGACATGAGTCCCTTGCTCACTGCACCATCAGGATTCAAGCAAGCCGGGCCGAAGATGGCTGTAATGCCAGAAACCGGTCCCCGGAAGCTTGTTTCCTTTCCAGTAAAGAATTGGCTTGGTAGTTTGGTCTGCCCTGTTCCCATGATGCACTGGGCCAGGGTCAGACTAATTTGCATGTAGCCAGGTTCTGAACTGGGATGGTGCAGTGAGCTAAAAAACGGTGATGGATCAAGCCCTGATCTTTTGACTGGGTAGGAGTGTTCTGCTTAATTCAGATACTCTGTCCATCACCACCTCCTTTTCTGAATCGTTTTGGCCACTATAGGAGTGGCAGGGTATGCTCAGACATGAGTCCCTTGCTCACTGCACCATCAGGATTCAAGCAAGCCGGGCCGAAGACGGCTGTAATGCCAGAAACCGGTCCCCGGAAGCTTGTTTCCTTTCCAGTAAAGAATTGGCTTGGTAGTTTGGTCTGCCCTGTTCCCATGATGCACTGGGCCAGGGATAGACTAATTTGCATGTAGCCAGGTTCTGAACTGGGATGGTGCCGTGAGCTAAAAAACGGTGATGGATCAAGCCCTGATCTTTTGACTGGGTAGGAGTGTTCTGCTTAATTCAGATACTCTGTCCATCACCACCCCCTTTTCTGAATCATTCAGTTTCAAGCAGCAGATCTGGAGGGCTCTGCCCCTCTCAGATACTTATTCAAAATCCTCTGGCGCCAGGTTACTGCTGACCAATGAGAGCAGGGCAATTCCTCCTAGTTATGACCACATCCTGTGGAGTGTGGCATTAGTTTGTCCCAGAATGCATCATCCTTCCAAATCCATAATGGCTGATTTTCCAGCAAGGAGGTAAGAGCTGGCTAAACACACCCCCTGGGATATCTCATTTCCATGGACCATCCCAGTAACATCTGCAAATACCTTTCTTAAGCCTAGTCCTGACTCTGGGTCACGACTGTCATAGTGGACTAAAACCCAGGCCTCCCCTCTTGCCTTTGAAGAGCGTAGTTTACGACGCCACCTTCTGGCCTGGCATTCAGATAGAACAGATCACTGCCCTCCCAGCAGCCTAGCTAATCCACTTAACTCTGACCAATCAGGGCAGACCACTGAAAGGCTGAATTTGGACTTACAAACAAGAAAGTCTCATAACTTATTGTATGTACAGTTTAGGAGAAATTCAACAATATAATATTGTTGGATTTACTACGACCATTCTGGGAAGTCTTTGAATGGTCCGGCTAGTCCTCTCCTATCAATATTTATTAATCAATCACTTCCTACCATGTTAACCTATGGGCCATGTGGTTTGCAATGGGTAAAATGACTTGCGCCACTTTTGTAGCACCAGGGCTTATAAAAACATATTTTATAAGTATTTCCCTAATTTCTACCGGACCCCCACCCCCTGTGAAACAAGGGGAGACTTCAGGGATTCTGAATCTGCAGAAATATTGCAGATCACCCTTACCCAATTCTTCCAGCATCAAAGTCGAATTTGAGCGCCTCTTTAAGACAATGTGGGGAGTGAAATGTAAAATTTCACTTTACCCAGGCTTCTAAAAACTCATTTAATAAGGGCGCTCCTTATAGATAACTGACCCCCCACCCCTGGGATACCTAGGAGTGACCCTGGGGGTCCCTAATATACAAAAACATGGTAGGTTTTTAATTTTTAAGGGCCCCTACCCCCAAAGTCGAGTTTGGGCACAATGTAAGGTTTAAAAAGCTGTCCTGGCCACCAGTGCAGCTTTTAAACTGACCTCAGGCTTCAGCACTGCACACATGCTGGTGCAGGGAATCTGCTGGCCTCTAAACTGCCATGCCCCAGAATACTGGAGACTTCTAGGTAGTTTCAATCCCCTGCCCTATTACATACTAGGGGCTTAGGTGGTAGGTCATGCCAACTACAGGGGTACGCCACCATACTATAGTGTACCCTAGTGTATGTTGGGTGTCTTAACTGTGGTCTAATGTGTTCCTTTTGGCTTGGCACTGGCCCTGGGCCTGGTTAAACAGAGCCCAGGGTCAGTCAGAGTCAAGTCAGTTACCACCAGTTCCAGTCAGCAAAAAGTTGGGGGGGTGCCCAGGGCACAGGATGACTTTGCAACATAGCCCCCCCCCCTCCAACGAAAGGTGATGGGTTACTAACCTACACCCTGGTAGTCCTCATTGGCTAAGTGGAAAAACCTGGAAAGTCCATCTGCATTGGCATGGGCAACCCCAGGTCTGTGTTCCACTGTAAAGTCCATTCCCTGTAGGGAAATGGACCACCTTAACAGCTTGGGATTCTCCCCTCTCATCTGCATGAGCCACCTGAGAGGCCTGTGGTCAGTTTGAACACGAAAGTGAGTCCCAAACAAATATGGTCTCAACTTTTTCAGTGACCACGCCACAGCAAAAGCCTCTCTCTCAATGGCACTCCACCTCTGCTCTCTGGGAAGAAGCCTCCTGCTAATAAAGGCAACTGGCTGGTCAAGGCTCCCTTCATTCAGCTGTGACAAAACTGCACCAATCCCTTGCTCTGAAGCATCAGTCTGAACTACAAATTCTTTTGTGTAGTCAGGGGCCAGTAACACTGGTGCTGAACACATAGCAGCTTTCAGAGTGTCAAAAGCCGTCTGACACTCAGGGGTCCAAATCACCTTTTTGGGCCTCTTTTTAGAAGTCAGTTCTGTTAGGGGCCCCACAATGGTCCCATAATTTTGAGCAAACCATCTATAGTACCCTGTCAGTCCAAGGAATGCCCTGACCCGAGTCTGGGTAACAGGAGCTGTCCAATCCAAAATAGTTTCGATTTTAGCTTGGAGAGGCTGTACATGGCCCCCACCTACCAGGTGGCCCAGGTACACCACAGAACTCTGCCCTATTTGGCACCTGCTTGCCTTAATAGTCAGGCCTGCCTGCTGCATGGCCTGAAGCACTTCCCTTAGGTGGTTTAAGTGATCCCCCCAGGTAGAACTGTATACAGCTATATCATCCAGGTAAGCTGCACTGAACTGTTCCAACCCAGACAAGACCCTGTTCACCAACCTTTGGAAGGTGGCAAGTGCATTCTTTAATCCAAAGGGCATTACCTTGAACTGATAATGTCCCTCTGGTTTGGAGACTTCTGACCTCTCCTTTGCTCCATCAGTGAGGGCAATCTGCCAGTAACCTGAAGTCAAATCAAAAGTACTCAGGTACTTAGCAGCCCCTAACCTATCAATGAGCTCATCAGCTCTAGGTATAGGGTGTGCGTCCGTCTTTGTGACTGCATTCAAACCTCTGTAGTCCACACAGAACCTTAACTCCTTGGGTCCCCCCTGAGGATTAGGTTTAGGTACCAGTACCATTGGACTGGCCCATGGACTCTCAGACGGTTCAATTACCCCCAGCTCCAGCATCTTAGCAACCTCAGCTTTAATGCTGGCTCTGACATGGTCAGACGACCTGTACATTTTCTTTTTGACAGGTCGGCTGTCACCAGTGTCAATGTGGTGCACACACCACTCAGTGATGCCTGGGGTCAGAGAGAACAGGCCAGCAAACTGCTCCAGCACCTGATTACAGTCTCTGTGCTGCTGGTCTGTCAACTTGGGAGAGAGCACAACTCCCTCCACTGACCCATCTTGCACATTGGTGGAGAGGAGGTCGGGCACAGGCTCAGTTTCCTCCTCCACACCCTCATCAGTGGCCAGTAACATGGTCATGTCTGCCCTGTCATGGTGTGGTTTCAATCTATTCACATGCAGGACCCTGTGAGGGTTCCTGGGGGTGCCAAGGTCAACCAAATAGGTAACCTCACCCTTCTTTTCTAAGATTGGATAGGGCCCACTCCACTTGTCATGGAGAGCCCTGGGAGCCACAGGCTCCAACACCTACACCAACTGTCCTGGAGTATACTCAGGCATAGTAGCCTTTTTATCATATAAGTGCTTCATGAGCTCCTGGCTGGCCTCCAGTTTCCTGTTTGCCTTGTACATGTACTCCGCCATTCTAGATCTCAGGCCTAGCACATAATCAAGCACATTGTCCTTAGCTTCTTTAAGAGGCTTCTCTAAAGACTCTCTAAGCAGGTTCAATGGCCCCCTCACAGGGTGTCCAAACACCAGCTCAAAAGGACTGAAACCAACCCCTTTCTGTTGCACCTCCCTGTAGGCAAACAGTAAGCATGGGAGGAGAACATCCCATCTCCTCCTGAGTTTCTCTGACAACCCATTTATCATGCCCTTCAGGGTTTTGTTGAATCTCTCAACAAGACCATTTCCTTGTGGGTGATAGGGGGTGGTGAACTTGTAGTTGACACAACACTCATCCCACATAGCAGTCAGATAGCTGTACAGGAAGTTTGTGCCCCTGTCTGACACCACCTCTTTTGGAAAACCCACTCTGGTGAACACGTCAAGCAGTGCTTTAGCCACTGCAGGGTGCATCAATGGTTCAGGGTATCTAGTAGCATGGTCAACTACCACTAAGATATACCTATTCCCTGATGCAGTAGGTGGGTCCATGGGACCAATAATGTCTATCCCCACCCTTTCAAAAGGACCCCCTACCACTGGCAGTGGTATTAGGGGAGCCTTTGTCTTGCCCCCCTGCCTTGCCACTGGCCTGACAGGTGACACAGGAGCTGCAAAACTCCTTTACCTTTTCAGACATATTGGGACAGTAGAAATGGGTCACCAACTGGTTCCATGTCTTTGTCCGTCCCAAATGTCCTGCCAAGGGGATATCGTGACTCAAAGTCAGGATGAACTCTCTGTACTTCTGGGGCACCACCAATCTACTGGTGGCCCCCTCCTTGAGGTTTTTGGCCTCAGTATAAAGCAGTCCATCTTCCCAGTAGAGTTTATGAAACCCACTGTCATCCCCTTCCTCTTGCTTAGAAGCAATCCGCCTCAAGCTCTCAAGGGTGGGACAGTCACGCTGTCCCTGACTGAACTCCTCTCTGGAGGGTCCACCTGCTCTTGTCAGTTCTCCCAAATCTGACAGCTCTGACAGGGATGGAGTTCCTCCCTCAGAGGCCAGATCCTCCCCATCAGGGTTAGATTCTTCCTGCACCTCAGGAGTTCCCTGGACTGGCTCACCAGACCCAAGTGCCCTTGTCCTTGGATGCTTGGCCCTTTGTTCCAGGGTCCAAGTGTCCAGCCCCTCCCTTCTGGCTAGTCTGTGACCTAGTCACAGCACATACCCACTCAGGGAGCTCCAATATTTTCATATGGAGTCCTCCCGCCACCTCTGACCACGCAGAGGCTTCAAGATCATTGCCCAGTAAACACTGGACCGGGAGCACCATTGACACAGCTACCTTCATAGGGCCTGTCACACCTCCCCATTCCAAATCTACCACAGCCATGGGATGGAGTTTGGTAGTGCTGTCTGCATATGTCACCTGGTGAAATTTACCAGGTAACAACCTCTCTGGCGGCACCAGTTTATACAGGACCATAGTTACACTAGCCCCAGTGTCTCTGAACGCCTCAATCTCAGTCCCATTCACTTTAGGCCTCTACCTGTACTTGTCCATGTTTGGAGGTAAGGCAGCAAGGGTGGCAATACTCACCCCACCCAGGGACACTAAGGTTGCTTCCACCACCTGCCTGTTCTGTACACCACCCTCCACCCCTACACTGACACTGGCAATCCCTGTGGATGGCCCCTTAGGGGGGAGCTTCTTGGCGCAGACAGCATCTCCCTGCCTATGCCCTTGCTGGTTACAGTCAAAGCACTTACCCACCTTTGAGGGATCAAAGAACCTACCAGGCTTTCCCTGAAACCCCCTCCCTTTGAATTTGGGTTGGCTCGGGCCCCCCCTCCTTGTGCAGGTTTTTGTGGGTCTTTGGAGGACTCCTTAGGATTTTGACCTTCATTTCCCTGGGCTTTCCCCTGGGGAGGGACCTGTCCTCCTTTCTTCTGGTCACCCCCCTGATGCTGAATGGAAACCCGGGTTCTCACCCACTCATCAGCTGATTCCCCCAGCTCTCTGGGGTCTGTTAGCTTAGAGTCCACTAGATACTGGCGTAACTTCTCTTCTGCACAATGAGTCAAAATGTGTTCTTTCAAAAACAAATGATACAATCCCTCATATGCGTCAACGTTGTTACCAACAATCCAGCCTTCCAGTGCCTTTACTGAAACGTCCACAAAGTCTACCCAAGACTTTGAACTCAATTTCTGCGTGCCTCTAAACTTCACCCTTTACTGTTCTGGAGTCAGACCAAATCTCTTGACTAAGCATGCCTTCATCTGCTGGTATGATTCTGCATCCTCTCCCTTCAGGGTCAGGAGCCTATCCCTCCCAGCTACTGGAATCAACTCCCACAGGAGTGCACCCCAATATCTAGAGTGGACCCTACTCATTTTAAGAGCCCTCTCAAAAGCTGCTAGCCACTTGTCAATGTCATCTCCCTCAGTGTACTTAGGTACTATGCCCTTGGGAAGTTTAGGTTCAAATCTACCACCCCTGGACATCTCAGCATCTTCTTCACTTGCGCTGCCACCATTCCTTTTCTCCTCCCTCTCCCACTTTCTCTTAGCCAATTCGAATTTCTCCTTCTCCAAGGCAATCAACTCTAGTTGAGCCTGAAGCTGTCACTCTGCAAGGGACAGTAGTGGTACCTGAGTAAGGGACCCTTCCCCACTCCCACCACCCCCTTGATTCACCTGGCTAACACTAGTCACAATGGGAAAGGTCTCATCCTCACCCCCCTCTCAGGTGAGGTTAGGGGGAATATCTTCCCACCCCCTTGGGTTCTCCTCCGCTGCCCTGGCCCAGGCCTTTAGGGACTCAAGCAACCCTGTCTTCCTCGTCTTCTTTGCAGGACACAGCCCCCTAAGCCTACACTGTTCCCTAAGCTCCGCCATCTTAAACTGGGACAGTTTAGCCAGATCCAGCTCCATGGTTCCCTAGTTTTGGGTCACAAAAACTAGGCACAATAGACTTAGAACAATTTGGAAAAAATCAAAACAATGGATTAAAAACAGTTTAGTCCAAATTCGAAAAATCAAAAGTTTTGTTCAAAGGCAATTTAGAGGATTTTTATAATCTTAAATTATTCACTGAAAGGTGTACTTTTTAAACACAAGTCCTCATCCACACCGCTAAACACCAAATGTTGGAAAGTGGGTTATAGGTAGGGGCAAATGTGGGTCTGCCACTGGCAATAAGGCCACTAACACATGATAGGACTCAGCATAGGTCTTAGAAAATTATTCCTTTGCTCAACCCTTGGTAACGTGGCTGCGAGCAGACAGGCTTAACTTCACTTCAAAGACAGGTATGTAAAGTGTTGTGTTGCTTCCGTAGCATGCAATAGGTGAAGCAGGCGAAGAAGTCCTTTTTCGAGGTAAGTTTATTGGAGCAAAGCAACCTGGCATCCGATCACCTCGACAGTGCAGAACAACTGCCAACTGTCGAGCGTCGTATGCCTGACATTCTAGTCAAGAACACCGAACAGTACAGAGCGTGCACAGAATCTTAAGAGAGGTAAGATTGCAACATAACACATCCTCCTTCCTAGAGGACAGAAAATAACTAAACATAAATTATGGAAACAAAAAAAACAAGAACAGAACCCATCTTATTCCTGACAGAGAAGAAAGCTAAAAAGTAACATAATCTTTAAGATACATAGGAGGTTTACAAACCCTACGTTCAGCACACAAGCTATCATCGTCCCCCTTCAAGCATAACACGAGAGGGAAAAACCTCGGATTCCAAAACAGGTTGTTGAGCACTTGGATTTTTGAAGGCTGAGTCAGGCATAAACATAGCACCTGAACAGCCATCAACTTTGGGAGCTTGAGAATCAAGTGAACCACCCTTCTGATACAGAGCAACATTCCTTAAATTCCACCTCTCACCACCTTCAATGATCAGGGAGTACTTACTAACAGCAACCACACAGAAAGGCCCCCTAAACTTATTCAGACCAGCTTTAGTTCTACCAGACTTTACTTTGACCCAATATCCAACCTCAATTCTGCCAATAACAACCTCAGGAGAAATCTCACCATCTGACATAACCCAATCTTTTAACCAAGCTGGAACCATCCTAGAACCTGGAGAACGCCCTCGCATGATCTGGAAAGGAGATTGATGAGTGACGCTGTGGAGAGTGGTCCTGTACGACCAAATCATGTCCTCAACCAAACGTTTGGGATCTAAATCGTTGGCCAAAGCAAGTTGAATGGTACCTTTATTGACCTTTCGACCATACCATTCCCCATAGGATTGTACAATGAAGTACATGAATGCCTGATACCACATTTCTCAAAAAAACATGTAATCTCATTAGAGGTTAACTGAGTGCCGTTATCAGTTAAAATCATATTAGGAAGACCTTCTTGTGCAAAAAGCCTTTCCAACACCTCTATAGTAGACTTGGTGGTAATGTCCTTAAGAAATTCAACACAAAGCCACTTCGAATGTATATCAACAACTACTGCAGCAAAACGCATATCCAGCGACAAACCAGAAAGAGGGCCAATGAAATCCAAACATAAGTTATACCAAGGTTTCCCAGGATCTGTGAGATGTCCCTTACCACTTTGAAGACCGACTCTTAACCTTTTCTCACTCTCCTTACAACATCTGCAGTTTTCCACCCAAGCTCGGATCTCATTAGCCATCCCTGGCCACCAAAATTCATGTTTTATCCTCCTAATGGTCATGCCCTGACCCAGATGTCCCTCATGAGCTAATTTGAAAATGTGCAACCTTAACCCAAATGGTGGTACAAAGCGATCTCCTCTCATTATCACTTCATAACCGGAAAGTGACAATTCGTCCAACAGCTTCCAATAAGGTCTGACAGGAACAGGCAACATACTCTCCCTGGGAGCGCCTCTTTCAATTAAAAGAACCACTTCTTTCAACGTTGAATCTTTTTCCATCTCTATTAACCACTGGTCTTTGGAAAACGCACCTAGTAAGGATTCACACGCATCGCCAACCACGGCTACAGCCTCATCAGTATCAGATTTTTCCAAATCCTGATCAACCAATTTCCAATCAAGGGACAAACGAGATAGGCAATCAGCCTGAACATTTTTCCAGCCTTGAATAAAAACAATATCATACAAATACTCCTGCATTCTGGCGGCAAATCTAGCAAGTCGTGCTGAACCTTTGCCAGCACCACCAGCAGACAAAATCTTTAACAAGGGCTTATGATCAGTCCTCAAAAACAACTTCAAACCCCACAAATATACACGAAAATATTCAGCACTCCATGCAGCAGCCAAGGCTTCGCGCTCTATGACCGAGTAGTTCCTCTCCGCTTGGGTTAGTGTCCTTGACGCAAATGCAATGGTTTTTTCACTGCCATGTTGAAGCTGTGAGAAGACAACCTCAATACCAGTCAGACTAGCATCCAGTCAAATAGTTGGTCTCTGTCTTTAGGACTGGAGCTTGACTAATGGCATCTAACAAATTCTTCTTAGGAGCAATTCCCCCACTAGAAATAGTGTACCCCAAATACTCAATGCTTTCAGTTAAAAAGACACATTTATCCTTATTGACAGTCAAACCCGTGTCTTCCAACTTGAACAGGACTTGCCGTAAATTCAAATTGTGGTCATTAATAGATTTCCCTGAGACAAGAATGTCATCCTGAAAATAAACAACCCCTGACAAACTCTTTAACATGTTGGACATCATACGTTGAAACACACTCGCAGCGGAGGCTAAGCCAAACGGCATGCGAGTGAATTGGAACGTATCTTCGGATGTGATGAAGGCAGTGAGGGGTTTTGAATCAGGATGTAGTTTAATTTGATGATATGCGCTTCTTAAGTCAATTTTTGAGAAAAATCTGCCACCACCCACCGATTGTAACAACTCATTGATATTGGGAAGGGGAAAGGTATCAGTTATAATCTCCTGATTGAGGGATCTGAGATCGAGGCAGAATCTCAAACGGCCATCGGATTTCAAAGTGATAACCACTGGAGAAATCCAGGGAGAAGCCTCAACAGGTTCAATAACCTTTGAGATCAACATATCTTGTAATAAATCCTTCAAACCTTGCCTTACAGACAAAGGCACCCTCCTGAGTTTGTTTTGCACAGGTGAAGCATTGGGTTTCAAAACTATTTTGTGGAAATAATCTTTGACACAACCCAATTTATCCTCGAAAACTCGATGAGCAGCATTTAAAATGTCCTTGATTTGAATATCATTCTCAATAACCATGACCACATCTGGTGAATTCGGATTAATTATGATATTCAAATCGAACTGGTGCATCCAACCCAAAATAGGAGGACCTTCTCTGGCAATGTATACTTTGCCATTAATACTCCTGGATTTAAAAACAATAGCACCAAACATGTAACCCAACACATCAATAGGTTTACCTTGGTAACCAACAGGACTGATGTCTCTTTCAGTTAAGGAAACATCATGCCATAAAGAAGAAAATGTAGATTCGGGAATAATAGTAAATAGAGAGCCAGAATCCACCATGAGTGAAACATTTTGACCACAAACAGAAAAAGAGCAGAGTCTGGGAGAATCACTAGTTACATTAACCAGACCGTAATCGGCTCGTTGGATCATTAGAACCCTATTACCAATAACGTTTACCTTAGATCTGACTTTTTCAAGACTGTCAGCAGCTTTGTTCTTATCACCAGTTTCAGTCTGTTTGCACATCCTGAAATAGTGACCTTTACGACCACATTTCCTACATGTTTGATCTAAAGCATAACATTTTTTTAAATCTCCCATTTGAAATTGACTTCCACAACGCCAGCATTCTTTCCCCTTGACTTTGGAAGCAAAATTACTTGAATTATTTTTGTTAAAACGTTTCGAAATTACATTAACTTCACCACCCTCCTCACAATCACAGACTTCAACATTCCCAATCTGTGAAGAACTCTTATCCCTCCGTTCCAATTCCTTAATACATTTCTGTGACTCTTCAATCACTTTGGCCATGTCTATCGCATCTTTTAGGGAAGGGTCTTTGGCAGCCCACAACCTTTCCTGAATTTTCCTGTCGGCATTGAACTATAAGTTGATCACGGATAAGTTCATCGGTCATGTTTCCAAAACGACACTTAATAGAAAGTTCGCGTAACCTAGAAACAAATTCATCGATACTCTCACTCTCAGCTTGAGGATGAGTGTAAAAACGGTATCTTGCCATGACTAAATTAACGTCTTTAGCAAATCTGGTTTCAAGTCTCTTCAGTGCCTCTTTATAAACATCATCCATAGGTTGACCATTAGGACCCATAGCAACTGGTAAATATTTAAAAACTCTCGGACCTTCATTTCCAAGAGTACTCAGTAAAAGTGCCTTCTTTCTTTCAGGGTGAAAATTCTTCCCATCTAGGGCAACAATATAATTATCCAACATTTCGACCCAGTCCTCCCATTCTATCATTGGTGTAACTGGTGAAGATAGAAACATTGGAGGCATAACAATATTTGAGGCCATGTTGGTAAAAACGAAATTGCCCAAAGTAAAGAAATAAAAAGACACAATGAGAGTGAAAAACAGATGTGCGATTCACAATAAAATCCTGTAGAGAAAAAGAGCTGTGCACATCACCGTGAAAGGATCTGCTAGAACCAGGTGAGCAGATCACCGTAGATGAATAACCAAGTAAAAGGCCAGAAGTAGACTGTGAGGCTGAGGCTACGATGAAAAGCGCAGCGTGGGCACAATGCGAGAATGTTGAATAAAGGATGACGCACACAATGCCTACCGGGAGGCAGAGAGTTCCAGCACGTAACAATGCCCCAAGTGACGAGTGCGCTTCTTTGACGTGGGATGACTGGATCGTCAGGAACGTAAGTCACGTAGATAACGTGAGCGCTCCACTGACGTCACATGCGTTGCAGTGACAGCGCAAAAACTGTCAAGCTTGGAACGTAGGAAGTTCAACAAGTGCACGTAGGAAATATTTATAAAACAGTACCTTGAAAGACGGCCAAACCAGTAAAAAAGCGAAGAGTCAAATTCCTGGGAACCGGACGGCGCGCAGGGTTGAAGGAGGTGACGTCCGATCACCAGGTTGCTTTTGAAGCGGTGCGCCGAGTCAGTGGAATCTGAACAATACAGCAGACATCAAGAATCCGTCGCCAAAAATGTTGTGTTGCTTCCGTAGCATGCAATAAGTGAAGCAGACGAAGAAGTCTTTTTTCGAGGTAAATTTATTGGAGCAAAGCAACCTGGCATCCGATTACCTCGACAGCGCAGAACAACTGCCAACTGTCGAGCGTCGTATGCCTGACATTCTAGTCAAGAACACCGAACAGTACAGAGCGTGCACAGGAGCGTGCACAGAATCTTAAGAGAGGTAAGATTGCAACATAACATAAAGCATTCAAAAACACCATTTCAGTAAATAATTAAGACACAACGCAAAATAAAAATCCAACACTAATTTAAAAAATAGGTAATATTTTTATCTTTTAAATGACACCAAAACGAAAATAATCCACTGTAGGGAACCAGAGATATGAATGTTTAAAGATTAGTCGCTTTCTAGTGCTTAGAAACCAACAGCGCCCCTTTAAGTCTTTTTGTTTTCTCTGTCAGGGACACACCTTTATAAATTGTTCTCAAGAATTCTCACCACTGTAGTGGGCCGCCTTCTTCAGCAAGCGGGGTCCAGTTAGAACACCTTCCTGGCGTTCTGCTTGCAGGTCCAAAAGTATCCAACACACAATCCAAGGTTCTGGAATCTCCAAGAGGGTCCTTGAAAGTGTGAAACTTCAATGCCGCAATCCACTTGAACAAAACCCTTACAAATCCACTGTACTCCAGGCTTGGAATTCTTTGTGAGGCTGTCCAGGTGAGCTCTGTTAACCTGTAGCTTGCAGGGAGTTTCCACTCTTGAGTCTTTTGGCAGCAAGGTAATCCACAGGGCTGTAGTTTCAAAGGGTGCAGTCTTCATAGGTCATGCCTTAGAGTTCCTTGCACACAGAAAAATCTTCAGCAGGGCACTTCTTGCTTCATTCAGTTTCAAGCAGCAGATCTGGAGGGCTCTGCCCCTCTCAGATACTTATTCAAAATTCTCTGGGTCAAGCACCAGGTCACTGCTGACCAATGAGAGCAGGGCAACTCCTCCTAGTTATGACCACATCCTGTGGAGTGTGGCATTAGTTTGTCCCAGAATGCATCATCCTTCCAAATCCATAATGGCTGATTTTCCAGCAAGGAGGTAAGAGCTGGCTAAACACACCCCCTGGGATATCTCATTTCCATGGACCAGCCCAGTAACATCTGCAAATACCTTTCTTAAGCCTAGTCCTGACTCTGGGTCACGACTGTCATAGTGGACTAAAACCCAGGCCTCCCCTCTTGCCTTTGAAGAGCGTAGTTTACGACGCCACCTTCTGGCCTGGCATTCAGATAGAACAGATCACTGCCCTCCCAGCAGCCTAGCTAATCCACTTAACTCTGACCAATCAGGGCAGACCACTGAAAGGCTGAATTTGGACTTACAAACAAGAAAGTCTCATAACTTATTGTATGTACACTTTAGGAGAAATTCAACAATATAATATTGTTGGATTTACTACGACCATTCTGGGAAGTCTTTGAATGGTCCGGCTAGTCCTCTCCTATCAATATTTATTAATCAATCACTTCCTACCATGTTAACCTATGGGCCATGTGGTTTGCAATGGGGAAAATGACTTGCGCCACTTTTGTAGCACCAGGGCTTATAAAACCATATTTTATAAGTATTTCCCTAATTTCTACCGGACCCCCACCCCCTTTGCAACTAGGGGAGACTTCAGGGATTCTGAATCTGCAGAAATATTGCAGATCACCCGTACCCAATTCTTCCAGCATCAAAGTCGAATTTGAGAACCTCTTTAAGACAATATGGGGAGTGAAATGTAAAATTTCACTTTACCCAGGCTTCTAAAAACTCATTTTATAAGGGCGCTCCTTATAGATAACTGACCCCCCACCCCTGGGATACCTAGGGGTGACCCTGGTGGTCCCTAAAATGCAAAAACATGGTAGGTTAATTTATAAGGGTCCCTACCCCCAAAGTCGAGTTTGGGCACAATTTAAGGTTTAAAAAGCTGTCCTGGCCACCAGTGCAGCTTTAAAACTGACCTCAGACTTCAGCACTGCACACATGCTGGTGCAGAGAATCTGCTGGCCTCTAAACTGCCATGCCCCAGGATACTGGAGACTTCTAGGTAGTTTCAATCCCCGGCCCTATTACATACTAGGGGCTTAGTTGGTAGGTCATGCCAACTACAGGGGTACCCCACCATACTATAGTGTACCCTAGTGTATGTTGGGTGTCTTAATTGTGTTCTAATGTGTTCCTTTTGGCTTGGCACTGGGCCTGGTTAAACAGAGCCCAGGGTCAGTTACCACCAATTCTAGGCAGCAAAAGGTTGGGGGGTACCCAGGGCACAGGATGACTTTGCAACACCGTCGCTCTGCTCATTTTCAAGCACACACTCGTGCTTGTGGCGGCATCCACCTTGCGGGACGAGCAGAGGCGCGCATGCAAATTGGCCGCTGCTCGCTCCCACAAGGCGGATGCCGCCACAAGCACGAGTGTGTGCTTGAAGGTCTGGCTGGACTTTCTCCATGTGGAGCAGGGTCAAGACAGATTTTCATATGGCTGGAACCAAAGTGTGGTGGCATGGTGGGTGAAAAAGACCATAATTTCTTTACTAAAGTTTGAGCTATTGGCGTTGTTAATAATAATTCAATGCCAATAGCTCAAACTTGCCGTCATGTGAGAGCTATTGTATTGCAAATAAATTGCAGCGCTTAAGCTTTAAACATCTCAACTTAAAGCGCGGGTATGCGGGTTGCTTCAAATGTAAAGAAATAAGCATAAACATTTTTTCAACATTTATTTTCATTGAAAGAAATCAGGGCAAGAAGTGCATTCATAAGATAATCACAAGCGGCCGCAATGTACACAAAAAAAGATTCTTAGGTGGCTGTGATACAGTCATGGAGCATTCAGGAATGGATGCAAACAGATCAAGACATGAGCAGCATCACTATACAGACCCAGTTGAACAACTCAAATACACACATTACATTTAGCCCTCCTTCCAAATCCCTGATCCGTCGGTGCTGCTATGGGGTTACATCACATGGCAATTTCTGGTGGATCTCACACACATATCCTCGAAACTTATTCCATGCTCCCCAAACCTTTTCCCATTTACGAGGCCAGCCATGGTGTATGAATACCGCCTTCTCAGCCACCATTGCCTCATCCATATCCTTGCACCATTTCCGGACCGTTGGGGTGGTAACCAACCCCCACAACATAGCAATATTACGCTTGGCTACAGCCATACCTAGCATCACCCAATCCTTCTCTTGATGAGTGACGTTGTTTGGTTCCCACACATTTAATAGACAGCGCCTAAGTTCTGGAAGTAGTGAGATTTCCACCGTCTGTGATATGGTGCGCATTATCTTGGCCCAATATGCTGCAATCTGAGGGCAGTCCCAAACAGTATGAAAAAACGTACCCTCTTCCCCACAGTTTCGTAGACAGTATTGACAGGTTTTTCCTATTGCATGTAGTGTTACTCTAGTGCAGTAGTTACCAAACTGTGCGCCGCGGAGCCCTGGTGTGCCGTTATCAGTAGCCAGGGGCACCGCGCACGATGTGGGAAAGATAGCGTCTGGCAGTGTGTAGGCAGAAAATATAATGCTTCTTATTGAGGCCCTACCAGGGCCTGATTGCAGGATGAACGTATTGAAACTTGTTAAATTGAAATCAGCTTATTTTGGCCAGGCTGGAGGTGCTGATAATGCGCTTGTAGTTTTAGAATCTGGGAAGCTGGCCCTCACGCCAGGCACGGTCTTTTACTACCATGGAGAGTTTGGCAGGCTAGACACTGCAAAGATTTATGACTTCAGAGTCTGACAGGGGAACATGTTTTTGCTAGCAGAGGGTGGCTAAAAAACGTAAAATGATTATCAGGTCTTTGTACATGGATACTGTTTAATGATCTGAATAATAACAGGCATCAAGCAGAGTTATGCGAAAAAAATTCGGATGGCAAATAACCTATAACGGTTACATTAAAACAAAGAAATCATACCATCTGACTTGCAGAAATTTCAGGCGACTGTGCTACGAGGCGAAATACAAAATGCAGCCTCTGGAAACACTGAAAGGAATATGGCATTGTTATGAAACCGCTGTCACGTGCCACGCTATTTAATTGTAGGGAACATTAAGCCGAGCTGTCTCACGAATGATTTAAAATGTTAGCATTATGTAGGTGCTGATTGACAGGCATTTTGTTATTGTAATACATTTTGGCAACAGTCAAGTCAGTTGTTTTTAATTAGCTAGCACTCGCCACAAGTTCGACAATAATACAAAGTTTAAATTTGAATTCAAATACACGGTCTCCAGATGGCATGCTGAAACATATATTTGAGTTTCAAAGTTCTCATAATAAAGTAGAGATGTAGATTTTTTATCATGCCCTTGGCCCTGTAATGAAAAGTTACTAAACAGATGCATTGCTTTATTCCAAACTGTTTACAAACTAATATTGATATGGAAATGTCCTCCAAAGAAAAGCACGGATATTTTTTTCCGTTTTTCTCTTTTTTTATTTTGCAGGGCAACATTTTGAGTACATAGAGCAATTGTCTTATTAGTATTACTCTTGAATCAAACTTCGAATGGATAGCTTAAATGTAAAAGATATGGCCTCTATGCATGTAATCACACATTAAACAGGGGACTGGAATTAGACTGCATGGCAGTCTGTATTTATGAGCAAGATCGTTGATATCCTACAAAGGGTCTGATGTTTCTGTCTTCTGGCCTTGCTTAGAATTGGCTGGTAAAGGAATATCCTCCAGCATGTGAAGGTATTCCTAATTCAGTAGAACAATTCACAAGTGGAATTACCTTCAGCAAAGGAAGAGTACATGGAAGGACGTGGATTTTCATTCATTTTGTTCTTCAAAAAAAAAACTGATGATAGTTATTGCTCAACCAATTCTGAATCAGGCTGTAAAGATTATGTTATCAGATAATTAGCATTGTGATATATGAATGGTGCAACAAACAAAATGGGTCCAAAAAATATTATTACAGAAGGTGGGAAAGCATTTTATAAAGCAATAATGTGACTGCCACATGGTTGCAGCCATGTATTAAGTCAAAGTGCTGACTTTTTAGGTCAATGTGGGGGAAACGACAGAAAAAGTGCAAGAAAGAGTGGAGGAAAGACAGAGGACACAGGAGAGTGAAAGGGGGAGATTGAGATGAGGGTAAAAAACAGAGGGAAGACACAGGAGAGTGAAGGGGGAGCTTGAAATGAGGGGGGAAACGACAGAAAAAGTGCAAGAAAGAGTAGAGGAAAGACACAGAGGACACAGGAGAGTGAAAGGGGGAGTTTGAAATGAGGGGGAAACAACAAAGTGGAGGAAAGACCTAGAAGGAAAGTGAAGGGGGGAGATAGAAGTGAGGAAAAAATTAGTGAAAAAGGAAAGAAAAGCGGAGCAAGAGAATGGAGACGGAGGTCTACTGGACCACCAGGGATGAGGCCAAGGTGAAACCTGCAGGTGGAGGAGGGCTTCGAACACTCAAGTGCAGGAGCGTGGGTGGGGAAAGGCCTCACTTAATGGTGGAGCTGCGGGGGAGGGAGAGCAATTTCACTGACAATGAGTCAGTAGTCATATCCCCACATCTGTAGCATCCACCGATGCCCCTCGGCTATTGTATTTATTTGTTACAACTAGCAGCCAGACTCGCCTTTCAGGTGTGAGAGTTTGAAAATAATGAGTCCAGTGGGCTCTGCCAATGTTTATCAGTCTTTGGCATGGTCCAGCAGGTTAAATTCAAATCCTGAAGAAAACATAAAAAAAGAAGAAACTTGCTGCATTGAGGATAGAAAAACAAAAAGGATTGCTTTGACCACAAAATGCATGTATGAAGTACAGATTATTAATCTGTGTGCTGTGGAGAATTAAAATGATCCCTCCTTCATTCCAGTGCACAAACTCCATAATAAAAGGTAAAATGCCAAAGGCATGAGGTGGGAGAGTGGGCTCTATGTGGGCCACCATGTCAAGTCAACCCAACAAATACGTGAACCACCGCAATATTTGAGTACATCCTGTATCTCGCCCACCCTAATGTGCATCTATAAAAAATATTTTTGTGTTTACTTTTTAAATGAAAAAAGTGCTGCTGTATATGTGCTCCCCAGGTCTTGCCAATATGCTACTCGTCACCTTTAATTTAAGGAAAAGGTGAAAAATCATCCGTCCAGTGTACCAAAATTTGCGATGTGATGCTATTCGGGTAGTAGTTGATGTACTTACAACACCTCTGAGAATGACTAATGGTCTGCTGGTAGTTTGTGATAGCTAGCTAGCAGCTGCTATCCTTTTGATCCCTAACACCTTCATTGCATCCCAATTAATTTAAGGAAGCCAACAGGAAGTATTCCTGAGGTCTTGCTTACATCCCCCCCCCCGCCCACCGGTAAAAAAAATGGTGGGGAGCCACGGCCAACTGCCAATTAGGTTAAGGGAGCCACGGGTTAAAAAAAGTTTGGGAACCACTGCTCTAGTGTAATATGTGCTGTGATTTTTTTTACTTTTGAAGCAATCGCGGCTACTGCGCTTTAGCTTATGATGGGTAAAGTTAAAGGCCGGTGCTGCGATTGCAGCATAAGTAAACAAATAGAAAACAAGCATTGGCATAGCTAATAAGTTTTGCCTTTGGGACCTTGTAAGTGGTTAGTTAGAGCTAGGCTGACTCTAGGCTTGACCTAAAAAGCCAGATCTTAGTGAGACCACGTATGGCACAGCCAACAAGGCTGCACATAAGAGTCAGCAGAAAACCTGCCAGAGGGCGAGTTGTAAGGGAAAAGATACAGGAAACGAGTGACCATCTTACCTATACGTGTGCTGAATTAGTTCCACTACAGCAAACACTGATATGCCCTTGCTTTCTGATGTATGGATGTAGAACCATAAAGTGTGCAATAGCAAACTAACCGCCAAACTAAAAGACATATGAGTTGTATAAATATATATGAAACTGGTGAAAATAATAGTTACATCGAGGGCTCACTACTTAGCCGTACTTTTATAACTTGTTTGAACTCCTCAAATTAATGGTGCTACGAGTTCTGTAATTTTGAAGTTGATGTATTGTAGCGTAACGGATTATTTAATCTAGACAATTAATCATAACCTACCTACCCTCTCTTGCATGGCAGTAAGGCCAGCACTGGTGGTAAATCCCGTAAAAAGAAGTCACCAATGACAATTCAGAATAGAATGCCTCCAGTTAACGCTCCCATCTTCAATTGGAAGAAGCCTCTCTCGATGCAGGAATTATTGCTTAGGCTATCAGACCCTCCCAAACAGTCTGGCCCAATGTGTGTCAGGGAATCAAGTCTGCTATTTACATTAATGCTCAACTCCATATCAGGCATGGTGTTCCTAAGCACTCCTCTAACAGGACCCTCTTTGGAATAAAGAACTGCCCCTGAATCTACCTTCCCAATCAGTTACATCTCAGCCCCAAAGATGAAGCAAGAAGGATACCAGAGGCAAGGCCCTTCTTTAGGACAATGGACGAACACCCAGCCAACTCTCAGTTCTGTCCAACAAACAGCAAACTGAGTCCGGTTTAATGATGGGGCAGCCACTCCGGCCACCAGCCTGCCCAGAAGCAAAGCTGTAAGCCTCTAGTTCTCAATTATCTGGACATCCCACATTTTCCTTGGCTAAAACTCACAGTAGTATTTGCACGTCATATCAAAGGCCAATGCACATGCCAGTCAGTCAGTCAATAGGTCTTTATTTCGATATATATCATAAAAGACAAGGTACAACAAGTATAAAATACATTTCATGTAAGGTTAAAACAATAAATATAATTCACGTTAAGACCTAGATAAAACAGCATTAAATTGACCAGGAAAAGACCATGACTACGACATACAACAGTACACAATTACAATACAAATGACGTAAACATATCTCAGTGACTAAGGTTACGGGAACGTATAGACCAGGCCCAGCTAATAAACTTTGCCACACCAATAACAATAAAGGCAGTAGTGTCCGTTTTCAAAATCCTACTAGCAGCAATAGCAGATCTAGTGCCCAACAAACAACATACTGGACTTAACCAGACTCTTCTAGGTAGTGTATACTTTGGGCAACAGAATAGTAAGTGTTCAATATTTTCTACTTTCGTTATACATAAAGGACATTTGTCACTACTTTCTGGGTTCCAGAAGCGTGTTAGCCCACGCACGGGTAGCGAGCCCACTCTCAGTTGATGATACAGTTTCCGGTCTTTTGACTTGGTTATTAAGTCCCAATAATCTTCATATCTCGGGACATCCTTAATAACTAGAAAAACTGTAGTCATCCTAGAACCCCCCACTAAAGATAGTCTCTTCCCCATGATCCTGCACCAGTACATTTCTTTAAGGGTTTTTTGGATGGGAAGGTGGCACTAACTGGGTCTACCCAGAGGCCCTCCAGTCCCAAATCCTTCAGTAGCGCTCTGAGAAATGAGAACCATGGAACCCTATGGGCCCCCTCTATGCCCCTTACTTCAAGAATAGCCTCGGCATACATAGATAGTTCAGGTGTAGTCCACAGGCGCCGCCAAAACGCCAGTGGTCTATACCGAACTACATCCTCTATAGGATTAATTCCCAGATCGTACTGTAGGGGGAGGCTAGGCGTGGATTGAGGAAGGCCAACAAACGTTCTAAGGAGCTTGTTCTGAGCTACCTTCAGTCTTGAAAGGTCACTGTAACCCCACAATTCTGCTCCATATAGAATAGAGGGGATTATTTTTGAACCATAGAATTTGGCCAGGGGTGCCAGGGGTTTAGTTAGAGAATTAGAGTGCTCCTTTAATATGGCAACCCCAAGCTGGGTGTGTTTAAGGGACAAAAGGTCCAACTGAGGCTTCCAACTTAGGTTCTCACTCAACGTGACGCCCAAGTATGTAAAGACCTCTGTTTGGTCCAGGATAACCCCACTCATTAATACCTTTGCCTTAACAGCTCTAGAGCCCCGTAGAACCATGAATTTCGTCTTTCCAACATTCACCTCCAACTCCTGCTCGCTGCAGAAAAGCTCAAAACGAGACAGTGCTGACTGTAGGCCCTGCCTCGTTTTGGAAATAATGAGCGTATCGTCATCGAACATGATGAGGGGAATTTTCCTCCCAGCAAGAGAGGGCGCGTCCGTTGGAAAGTTAGAGAAATAATTGGTCACCCCATTAATAAACAATGAAAACAGGGTGGGGGCCAAGACGCACCCCTGTCTTATCCCCTTGGCAACCTCAAAACTATCAGTAACCTCGCCTGGCTTACCCCATCTGACTTTAGCATATGTATTCGCGTGCATGTTAATAAGTAGAGTCACCTGCTCTTTTGGCATACCTAACCACAATAGGACTTCCCACAGCTTGGTCCTCTGCACTAAATCAAAAGCAGACCTAAGATCAACAAAGGCTGCAAACAGAAGACCCCACCCTAAAAGTACCACCTTCCAATATAATAACAAATCTAAATACCTGTTCTAGGGTCCCCATGTGCGGACGAAAACCTGCTTGTAGGTGCGTTAATATATCAAAGTCTGATATCCAGCACTGGATTCTACCTAGAAGGAGTCGAGCCACAATCTTTTGAACCGCGTCAATAAGACTGATGGGTCGATAATTAGCCGGAACAGAGCGATCGCCCTTCTTATAAATAGGAAGGATCTCTGCCCCCAACCACGATTCCGGTACACTTGCTCCTTTCGCCAAAGCGTTGGCTAGAAGAGTAATGTAGGGGACCCAGACGTCTTGGCCCTGTTTAAACATATCGGCCGGAATGCTGTCGGGACCCGGTGCCTTTCCACCCGGGATAGCCTTCAAGACATTCCTTACTTCTGTTGGGGTAAAAACCAGGGCGTCCTCGCAGATAATAGGTGGCAAAATGACAGTGTTGTTACAGTTCATTTTAAATTGATTGCCATAATACATGACCCATTCCTTTGGCTCCACAAAATTGGGGGGGGGGGGGGACAGCATCTTGGGGACGATTGCCCCATTTAAGATGGTGCCAGAATGTAATCATGTTACTGCCCTGACATGCCTCCAGCAGTTCCCGCCATCGTTCCTCATCCCAATTCCTCTTGGCCGAGATCAGGGCAGCTTTATATGTAGCCCTACAACTGCGTATTGTTTCCTGCACTCTTGTTTTTATGGCTGAGTGCAACGCTTTTTGGGCCTGTCTACATGCACTATCAAACCAGGAGTGGGTTCTCAACTTTTTACTTCTAGTGCTAGGTGTAATACTTTTAACGAATATAGATTTGAGATTTGTAAAGAGGTCACTATGTAGGGTAGGGATATTAGCTATAAGCTCAGACTGTTGCCCAAAACCATGGATTTTGGCCAACGTAGCCGTAAGCAGACTCTTAATTCGAAGCATAGCCTCCTCATTTAAAACTATTTTAGGCCAGCTAACCCTTCTTTCGTTATTGGCTAAGAGCCTGTGGCTGGGGGGTTTCAGCCATAATAGACTCAAAAAAACTAGTGTCTTTAATAGAAAGGACTAAAGGGTTGTGATCACTTTCTACTCTACTTACGACCACCATGTCCATCAAGCCGGGCCACATTTCTAGGTTTACCAGAATATAGTCAATACGAGAGCCAGACCTACCATTGTCATAAGTTACTGCCCCTGACCTATCAGACTTCCAGTCTTCCATTAACTGCTCGCATACCCTGATCCAATGAGAGACCCTTCATGAACAAGGCTGCTTGGGTCCATTTCTTAATAGGCGGGATTTCCAGCACCGGAATGCCCCACAATGAATCATCTACCTCTGAAAGCCTCCCGTCATCCAAACCAAATGGCTCAAAGCAAGTGTTAAAAGCCCCCATCACCACCCTGTTAGAACTCCTAGGTAGGGAACTCAAGAAGGCCTCCAGTACATGTGCAACCGGGGAACATTTACCCCCTTGAATACCCCTCATATATACATTCACAATAATTATATCCAGACCCTTTGTGGAGCTTACCCGGATAGCCATCATATCAAGACTATCCATCGGGATCTCAGCCACTGTCACCCCCTCATGTTGCCGAACCCAGATTGCCAAACCTCCTACAGGTCTACCTCTAGCTCCCTTCACCGCTGGTCTAGAAAATTTTAAGAAACCTGTACGAAATATCGGTAGTGTGGCCCATGCAAAAACAGAAAAAAATTGTGGCTGTACATGGACATTTACTATTTTATAAGTTGTGTGAATGATCACTGATACGGTGCACAGGGGAGAAGAGTGGCTGCAAATTGCAGTTTGTAGCTATATGCAAGCAATCCCACTTCCAAGCACAGTTGCAGTCGGAGAGCAGGAATACTCGCCAAAAATGCATCAAATGCTGCATTTTAAGAATACTATTGTGTGAGCACTCCAAGTCCATCTTACTCCAGTTGTTTCTCCTTATCCAAACTCATTGATGCTCTAACCACAACCTTAGTATGAAAGTCATTACATAGACCTGTATACAAGCAACTCAGACCGGTTGAACCCTTACTACGGTTCTTCAGCCAGGAATATCTTTGTTCTAGTGGCACAGTGACCCCAGGAATCACGTCTGGATCAGATGGAGCATCCACGCTTAGCATATAATGCTACCGGCAATCTAACTAGGTAAGAGCTGTTAAAACGAAAGCATGCTAGTCTGAGAGAGCTTGTTCGACAATGTGCCTTTGAGAGATTTCTACGATTGAAACTGTGTGCTAGGTCCTCCACAAAAACGCGGCGTCCATTTCAGAACATCGGGCTCCTTTAAGTAACAAAGCCGAGAAATAGAAAGATGGGACTTTCTCCCACATACGCCTTCGAAAAAGGTCTCCGAACGAATTCTGCGGGGTTAGAAAAAACACTTAATGCATTTTCATAACAGATTTTACGTGATTATTCTGCAAAGGCGGCGATAAATTAAAGAGAAAAACTCCTATTCAAAAAAACCACCTCTCCAAAACAGCATCCAAAGTAATGTTCCGATATAAAAAATAATTGACCGCCGTGTTCCCAATAGCCCACAAGCGCCGCTCGCTATCTACAACCGTGTTATCGGGGACGCGCGCGGTAGCTTCTAGTCGCAAATTCGCCATTTATGGTTAAGCAGAGACCACGTGACTGTCATGCTCGCCTCCGCCATCCTAGAGGCACAAGGACGCCACCAACCCCTAACCCCGGTTGGTGACGCATTACGTTACGCAGCCCCACCTTACGATCACAGCGGGCGCGAGTCGAACTACCTAGTCCTGCTATTGGCCAAGGTAGCGTTGTTGGAGATGATTGCGCGTCCGTGCGCGCTGGAGAGGAAAGTTCCCGAAGCGCGTTCTCGAGACCGTCGCTGGCCTTGTTCCGTCGCCGCGCGCCCCACCGAACTGGCGATTTGAAAGTTAACGTTTATTCAGCTCTTCTTTCGTAACACCCCGTCCTGGGATTCCTGATTGTGTGAAAGGCGGAGTCGGCGGCGAGCTAGGGGGAGGTCGCGGCGGTTTCTCCAACCTCATGGCGACCGGAGCCAACGCAACACCGATGGGTAAGCTTCACCCTTCCATCGGCGCCAAGCGGGGCTATGAGCAAGGCCTGTCGGGCTTTCAGCCCCCTCAGCCCTCGGCTGCCCCTCTGGCCTATCATCTTATACCTCCCCAGGCCTTCCTACTACCGCCTCCGCCACCTCCCCCTCTGCCGCCGCCACAGGCCACGCACTTGCACCAACCACCGCCTCCTCCCCTCTCCTCTTCGGTTCCGCAGAAGCACCAGGCCCAGCCTCCGCCTTCAAAATCCCACTCGAGTTCCCGAGCTGCCTTTCAACAGCCCTTCAAGTCGTCTCATCCACCGTCCCCGCCGCCACGATCATCGTCGGGTCGGGCCTCATCAGCAGCAGGAGGGGGTGGAGGAGGAGGAGGAGGAGGTGAGTGAGAGCGGACGGCGGGGAGAGGCTGGGAGTGCAGAGCTGGAGGGGGAGGCATCGGGAGATGATATCTCTAAACGGAGCTTCTGTTTTCAGTGTGCGATTGAAGCAAAACACTTGTATTTTCTGACATTTTTTAAAGAGTTTAAAGTATAATTGTAGTAGTACACGAGCTTTGTAAGCACCTGCCGATCTAAGGGTTTAAACTAATGTCAGTAGGGTTCCGATGGCCTCGAGGGTTGTTGGGCATAGTCATCAAAGTATTTCTGTGTCATGCTGTACATTGCAACCATTCAGAAGATGACATGTATCCATTACATATTGGCTTTTCTGTACGGACGATCCGTTTATAAAACTTTGTCAACTTTTATACCCTTTCCCCCAATAGGAAACCCATTTGATAATTTTTTGTTGCTCCAATATTCAGTCATATTAGGAAGTTGAGTGCTTCACAGGGTAATTAGTCAATAGTTAGTCGTCCAAAACCTGTGTATGTTTTTCGATTTTTCACTAGGCATCCGCTTATGTAATGGCCCATACTAATGTACCATTTAATCTTTGTGGTTGCGATAACGTTGCGGCATTGTAGAAGTGGCCACTGTTCTAGTCTTAATGGTGCTTTTTGTGCCTAAGTGTGATGGGTTGAATAGTGGAACGCCCCCTTATCCTATTTGGGGCTGTGAATACATGTTTATTTAATGTGTAGTTCGTCTTTTACTCATTGTTTGTTTACAGTTTAATACAACTTTTATTTATTCCGCTGCAGATTTCTCCAGGAAGCGAAAGAGAAGCCGCTGGAACAATGATATTGTTGACCAGAAAACCATCATCCCCGGGATGCCGACGGTTATACCACCCGGTCTTACTAGGGACCAAGAGAGAGCTTATATAGGTATATATTTTGTTTTTAATTGCAGTTGCTCTCATGCCCGGTAATAGTCGACTGGTTGGATTTTCTATCAACTGTTTTCTGTACAGTATCGTCATCTGCCCCTAACATTGACCAATTTCCTTTTCATGTTGCTTATTGTAGTCCAGTTTTTCTATGTTGACGTATTATAGGAAACAATTTAAGGAAGAACTTGAACTAAGAGTTGTTTAGAGGAAAATGTAAAGTTAAACATTGTGCAGGTAAACTTTCTATGCAGTCAAAGCAGCTCTTAAAAGTCCCCCCCCAGCAAATGTATATTAATAGGAACGTATTAACTGGCATGTGTATTTTGTTAATCTTTCGTGGATAATCGGTATTTGAGATTTCGTTTTCTGGGCTGTGTAAGAAAATGTAATGGTGAACGTATTTATGTGAAACTTGTCATTTCATGTAACATAAATTATACTTGTCGCATTCGGATCATTGGGTTACGTGCACCACAGTTAGCGCCTGGTATTGGATCTGTTTTCCCACCCATTACGCGTCTGTTGAATGGGAAAAGGACATAGACACTTTCGTTCTACTTTGTGCATAGTACTACTTAGCTCACGCAGTTTTGCCCCATCATTCAACCCCGGGGCGCAAACTACCCTAATCTGTAATGGGTTCAGAAAATATTTGCGCTCGGCTGTCCTCTTGACCCTTTAAAAAAAGTGTTATCGTGAAATCTATTGACTGTTCGGAGTTGTGTGTTGCGCACTGCTGGTCTGAACTTGCATGTTTTTAAAATGCAAAGTTGTTTCGGACAAAACCGTCATAATTGCTGCAGACTCTACACTATAAGGCTGACGCCTCACTATCTGCATTTTCAAAGATGATGCAGAGTAAAATACACTGACATTTTATGCTTTTAGACAATTACATTCCGAGCTATCCAACAACAATAACAGATTACGTTTTTTTAATCTAGCAATATTCTTGTATCAGTGACAAATGTAACTAGTGGGCTTTTCAATATCTGCATAATAGTTTGAAATTTAGATCATGGCCGTGTCTTCTGTATAGGATGTTTAACACAAAGGCTTACCATACGGCACAGCTGACTGAAAGAAATCTCGGTGACTTTCAGAAAGTTGAGGGGGGGGCAATTCCGCCCATGGCTTGTTATTGCCTTTGTGGTTTGTAACTCACGTCAGTATTCGTACACAAACTCGTTTTCTGTGATAAAATGACTGTATATTTTGTCACATTTGCTGAACATCCAGAAACAAAGGTCAAATGTCAATCTGTTTTCCTGTGAAACTGGTGTTTATTTTGCATTTGAGTTGCTCGAAAGTGAGAACGTTTATAATTAAGAGGAATGCAGCGTACTTTCTCTATGGAGCTTGTTAGTGCCTTTTTTTTTTTTACATTTTAATTTAAGCATATCCATCTTAAAAGGTATGTCGTTGTTTAGCTGCACAGTGAATTTGCACTTTTTTTTTTGGCAAAATTCCTCCCCTTTGGTGAGTCCATTTAATTTGTGAAACTGGCTTATCAGGAACAATGTCGCATTTGTCTGTTTCCGCATCAGCCAATCACTTGGTGATCTTGGGCAATTTACACTGTTCATGGCCCATTCACTGTCAAGCACAGGATAATACCTTTTCACAGGAAAGAGCCAGCCACATTGTAACACAATTTAACGTTTTTTTTTTCATTTTGATGTGTAAAGCGTATGCTGAAGACATCTGTGGCAACTCATTTAGGAGAGTTGGAAACGTTTAATGGCACTCTTTTTCTGAACGCTTTTGTTTGTTTTGCTGCACAATTATGTATTCTGTCTGCTGCTGTAACATTTTCAGAACTCATAATTGAATACACACGATTTCCTCATTCATCCCGCCATGCACTAGAGTCATGATTTCGGTGGAGCTGTGGCACATGCCGAAAGGTTTAGGAACGCAACTGGGCATTGATTATTTCTATATTCTACTATTAAAGGAGCAGTCACAAGTGCAATTACCTTGCATGCTCCAGGGCAGTGGTCATCAAACTGTGTGTGGGGGGGGTGTTTTCAGGAGATCCCAGTTTTTTTTTGGGGGGGGGGGGTGCCAGGAAGTGGCCAAAAGACACATTATGCTCAGCAGTGCTTTGTTTTAAGCAGGTAAAAAAATAAGCGTCATTAAGCCTCTCTGTAACGGGCCATCACTAACATATTTTGTCATTCTTATCTGGCTGGGAGAAGGTGTTGAAAGGTACAACAAATATTCTTCTATACCCCTCCCACATTTCTAATACTCACACTGAGTATTTTTACAGGCCTGCCTGACCAGAATAATTTAACCCAAATCCTTGTGACTGGGGCGACTGTTTGCATTGTCCAACATTTCGTCCCCCAATTGTTTCTTCTGCCTATATCTCCCTAAGTGGGTCCCGTGCTCACTACACCACTGAATTCAAGCTAGCCTGGGTGATGAAGGGTGATACCCTGAAACCGCTTCCAGGATGTTTGTTTCTGGTTCATGGAGGACCTGGCTTGGCAGTTCGGGCTGGACTGTTCCCACAAGGAACAGAGTCTAGACTGATTTGCATATGGGCTGGGTCCAAACTGGGGTGGTGTGGTGAGCAAAAGAATGATGATTTAACCCAGATGTTTGTGCCTGGGGGTGAATATTTGCATTGTCCAGCATTCCGCCCATCAATTGTTTTTTTTTGCAGAATAGTATGTTTGGGAATCATGTATTTGGTTTCATTTTTATAATAGGAGAATTTCACTGCAATGTTTGAAAATGTCTCCCCTTTAAATAAGTCTACATTTAAACATTGCCAAATTAACAGAATTATGAAAAATTCTGAGAGGTGGGGCACTTTTTTTTCACGGGGCACTGCATTAAGAAACTTGAAGAAGACTGCTCTAGGGTCATGAACTGAATGGTGTAATGGCATATGGGTCCATCACTGGAGGGGTCACTGTTTCTAATTAAGATTGCTGGCCCAATCGGCAGCTTGAAGTATAGGTGAAGAAGTACCCATCTTTAAGAGTGGTAAATTGTTGGATACAAAAGGAGGGAATTCCCTTTAATTGGAGAGTTGTCCCCACACACTCATAAGGGTGTCATGCTTCATCATTGGGCGTTTTGCTCCTCGTGAGAGTGAGGATGCAGTCCCTACAGGAGGGCTCTTTGGCACAGATCTTTTCAGAGGAACTCCACAGTGGGGAGTGTGGGCGTTAGTGCAGGTGGGTTAAAAATATCGTACTGGTGCCCACAGAGGTATTAATTCTTGGGTTCGTACTGTATAGTTAAAAACAGTCGAAGGAACACTTTAGACCCTGCTGTAACTGAGGAGGGTTTGTTAGTTTTTGCAATTTTCGAGTGAAATAGTGGCGATAGATGGTTAAATAGGTCAACATGTTACATGCTTATATGGTCCCTAATGGATCCAATGGCATTTCGTCCGGACCGTGTATTTTTTAATTTTATTTATTTTTTAGAGTAGAAAAATAATGGTACCAAGGTTTGAGAATGCAACACATAATACACCCTGTGACACTACCCTGATTCAGGTATGTGGTCTGGGCGGCTCTGCACCCAATCCGTATCGACCACTTTAGTATGTAAATCCAACCTAGAGAAATGAAGAAATAAACACAAATTTTGAGTGTATACTTGCGGCGCTACGAAAGTTGAGTCTATTTGCAGGTTATGCAGAGAGGCAACAGCCCGCTTGAACACTTCATGCATGATAGTAGCGGACTTGGGGGAGTCTTAGTATAGTGCAGAATATACTCAGCGGCGCACAACTGTGACATGTTAGCAGGCCCCTTAAAGAGAGTGGGTGCATGAGCGCAGACAGAGTGGTTTAAAACATGAACCCTACCCCAAGTATTATCCAAGGAAGCTTCGGTAACGATGGAAGCGGCTCAAAAGGTTACCTAGAGTGGAGAGACGTGAGGAAGTGACATAGCGGGGGAGAGTAAGCTGGTTTAAACGAGTGCTCTTAATTAACAGTTCCTTCTTTGTCTGTTTTTAACTATACCGTGTGGACCCAAGAATAAATACCTGTCAGTACCAGTATGATATTTTTAACCCACCTTCACCAATTCCCACACATCCGCACTCACCACTGTGGCGTTCCTTTGAAAAGATCTCCACCAAAAAGCTGTTTCGTGGGGGACTGCAGCGCCACCCCCACGAGCAGCAAAACGCCCAATGATGAAGTATGACACCGTATGGGTGTGTGAGGGCAACTCTCCAATTAGGAGTAATTCCCCCCTTTTGTAGCCAACCTTTTACCACTCATAAAGATGGGTGCCTCTTCACCCTATACTTCAAGCTGCAGATTGGGCCAGCAATCTTTATTAGGAACTGTGACCCTCCAGTGATTGGCACGTCTTGTATTGGGAGCACGGATACTGGGCCTCTTTTTCTGTTAGCTCCCCGTCCCCCTCTTTGGGTATTTGATGGCAATGGCATATGGGCCATAGGCTTCAGGAAACCCTCCGAAACACCAATTTATTGTTATATTGTAATTCTAAACCTGCAGTAAGGAGTTTTTTGTTGTTGTTTCTTTTGTAACCATTGCACCCAAAGTAATAGCCTAAATCATCACTGAAAAAAAAGCTGCTACTAGTTGGACATTTCTGTCTACCTACAACTTAAGTTGCATTCAGTGCATTTATGTGGCACATTTTCAGTTTTTGTATAGTCCTAAAGGCTTCTGAATCTGGGCACACTATCACCATGGCACGGTCATTCTCCATTCTATAACATAAGCACTGCAGCCTTTGTAAACGCTATATAAAAACTTTCCATATGACATTTCATACCAAGGATTAACAAAGCCAATACAGCTCGGCTGTGTGAGATCTATTGACTTTGTCATTGTTTTTTTAGCCATATTATACATCAGTGCTAACTTTAGTGCAGCATAACAGAAAATAAAAAAGAAATGCGCTGTAACGCGGATTACGCTGGCAGTGTCATTTTTATTAGCAATGCTCAGCCATGTACAACATGGCTAAACTGAACGTATTAGCAAAGCCAATAAATCTCACATAGACTAGACCTATTGGCTTTGCCAATGCTTGTTGTAACTGGATGTTAGTAGGTTTGTTAAAGCCTCTGACTGAGCAATAACTAAGTAGACCTGAACTCTGTTCCTGGTTTGGAGAATAGTGTCTAAAAGAACCATGCCAGTTTTCTGTCCAATCTGAAATTCTTCAAAACAATAAAATCCTTTCGTTCTATTTGTATTGTATGCCAGTGAATATTAGAGTATTACAGCGGTTTCCCCGGGTCTGTGGTGTGATTTATTATTGTAAATTCAGTTATGTTGCTTTAATGCCTTGAACTCTTTCTAGCTTAAGTGCAATTATCCATTTAGCGGTGCAAGTAAACAATGGTTTTGTGGCACCTGCTTTTATATTTGACCAACTTTCCTATTGCTCTTGGGAGTTTTTTTTTTTTAAAACGATTAACCTTTTCAGTTAGCACTGGGTGCGCTATCAGAACATTTAAGGCTGGATTTTTTTTTTGTTGGTGTCTTCTGTGCAACCAGTTTTTAAGTCGAGCCTGTAGCAGCGCGCATGCGCTGCTCTGGCGAGACTTTATGTAAACCGTAAAAGGGCTTTGGAAAGCTCACCACACTCTCGTGCATTGTGGTTTGTTTTCGTTCAGAGGCTATTCGCCGTTGCGTGCATCTTTCTGAGAGGGATAGCACACAATAGGGCAAAGGCTGGTGCATATCCAGTCTTTGCTCCGCCCATGGCCTATTGCTTGCGGTTACCCGCACAGGCCACATCTGTTTTGAATTATCGTGCGCGATAATGCAAAACAGATGTCTCGCTGTGGCGCGCCCACCACTCGCAATTCTTTTGACTGTAATTCACAGCATCTCTTTTTACTGGGCTAGTGTTTCTTATGCCTTTAAATCAGTGTCTCTTTTTACTAGGCCAGCATTTCTTATGCCTGTAAATCGCGGCGTCTCTTTTTTTCTCGGCTAGCTTTCCTTCTGTGTACATATTCTCTTGTCACCTCGTGTTTTGTAATGGGAATGATGTTCTTGCGCCCTGACAAGACTGAATGAGTTAAAGTTACCAAAAAAACCTCCTAACTTAAGCAAATGTTAAACTAATTGTATGCCTCTGTCTCATGGGTCGTGAAAAGAGGATACTGAACGATGTATACTTTTAGGCGTGACATTGGGAAGGGAATCGCAGGCTTTAATATTTCATCATCGTGGGGGCGAACGGCAAAGAATGGTTTCATAGAGTCTGACCTGAGGTAAACTGCTGCTTGTGACTATCAGAGAGGCATTCTCACACGCGGTTAAAACTAAGCAAGACGCACTTTCTTCTGTAGAAAAGGCCACGCACAACAAAGGAAGAGCATGCACTTAAAAACCGAAGAGACTGCCAGGATACCCCATTGAGACACGTAGTTAAATATGAGTCCGAAGCACACTTAGTGTTTCTACTCCTAGCTCCACTGTATTTCTGTGACAAACGTACAGTTGCATCACCAAATTAAAACAGACCAGACACTATTCCTGGGAAAAATTGTTGAGTTTATTCATATTCTGTTATGCAGTACACAGGTAGAGTTTACTTACGGGTGATTAAACAAGTGCAGTGTCTTTTAAGGATAACCGCTGAATCCCATCCTGAAACATTCTTCAGCCACCTGTAATCATAGTGGTGTTTTAATATCTTGTTCTTCAAATGCCAACATAATAATTCTGAATTTTTAATAATTATGAATTTTTAAAGCGCCTGGTTACACCCATCGGTGTGTCCCCGTGCTATCAAGACTGAGAAGCAGCTGGAGGAGGTGACTCAAGACCTGCGCCGATAGTTTAGGATTTTGGAAACAGAAAAGTTTTCAACTCTTTCCGGAACAGTGCCTCAGAGGGCTCCAAACGGAGCTTCTGTGGAAGGGAGTTCCATCTTCGTGCGGCTAAGAAGCGAAAGGAGCGCCCTCCCATTCTTGCCCTGTTAATTCTAGGAACAGGCCTGCGCCCATAGAACGCAGGAGCCGGATAGGCTTGTAAGGAAGAAGCAGATTGCGCAGAAAACACGGCCCCTTTCCGTGGGCAATCCTGTGGCTAATACTGAGTGCTTTAAATTCTATGCGTTCCCTAACAGGGAGCCAGTGCAGCGTCTCCAAGGCTCTTTTAGAGGAAGATCTCCTGGGGAGCTGTAGCACTAGTCGCGCCGCTGCGTTCTGGATACGCTGTAATCTTAAATGCATCTCGCATTAGCTCCCAGGTAGAGGACATTCCCGTAGTCCAGCCTCAATGACACCAAGGCACCTCTGGCAGACGCTGGGAGAAGGTCAAGTGTCTTTCTTAGACTGCGGAGGATTCCGAAGCACGTCCCTGAGACACGCAGAGTGTGGTGATCGTAGGACATTCTTGAGTCCAGCCATATGCCCAAGGTCTTCACATGTTCTTTGGGGACAGGTAATGGGCCGAAATCCTGAGGCCACCAGGCAGAGGTCCACACCGAGGGGGACTTTTTTTGTTTTTTTGTTTGTTTTTTAAACCTTTATTTTAACGATCGCATACATCATATCACATACAGATTAGTTACATGCATAAAAGGCACATTTCAATAGACTCCAATAGGTGAGATCACACTTCACAGCGGGTATGTCACATATGTTACTTAGGTACGGCTAGGCATAGCGCACAATGTACAGGAGGGCACAATTTACAAAGGAAGAGCAGTGTAGCAGATATGGTGTCAGTATAGCACATCGCATAGTTCACGGTACCAGGACGCATCAACAGCTATCGCTCAGCGACAATTCTGGCAGTGCACACAGTGTCGGAGGTACAAAAGATGACATCACCACTGAACCCGCCAAGCGCCATCAGCCAGCACCCGACGACCAGCACATTTGGCTCTCCAATGCGGGCCTTGCTTAGCGTAGATGAGCACACCTGTCCACTCCATCAGTACACATCCACCATGGAATGCTCCATTTACACCCCACCATTTTGGCTATCACATTCCAAATCTCCCTGTCGTGTGGCTTGAGACAGCCAGTAAGCTTGCAATGGGCTCCAGAAGTCCCTAGGTCTACAGCGTACAGGCATCAGGTCAGCGTATACATTATATTGATCCTGACAATATTTCAAATCATCTAACCATTCCTTGAATTTCATAGCTCTGCCTCTTCCCCATCTACAAGCTATCCTTCTTTTCGCCAGTAATAGTGCGACATCTGCAAACCTGCGGTAAGATCTTGGGACGTCTTTCGTGTATCCCAGCACCATGACCAGGGGATCCAATGTCATAGCCTCCTCAGTCATGATCTGTAGCGCGTCGTGAACCTGAACCCAGTATTCATGTATCGCATGGCATTCCCACGCCAGGTGAAGAAAGCCAGCCCCCTCCGCCTGACAGCGAGCGCATCTGTCATCCTCTGCCAAATGAAATCGAAACTTCCTAGCTGGTGTATAATAGAATCTTTGAACAAATTTATAGTGTATGATCTTAAGCCTGCAGCTTGACGAGGTGTTGGCAGTGACGTTACAACAATAGGTCCATTGCTCATCAGTGATGGCAATGTCTAGCTCAAGATTCCACTGCTCCCGTGCATGACTAACAGGAGTCTTGTGCTGCGTTCTAATGGAGTTGTATAACTTTGAGACTAGATGGCGCCCATCGGACACCAGCATAGTATGCAGCGGCAGAACTACCCCTGGCTCGTCTGGAAATTGGGGAAGCAAGTCACGCAGGCCTTGACGGAGTCTGATATAATAGAAGATGTCTTAAAGGAGAGGGCTGTTCCACACGAAATAATTGGTCTCTCGTACGGAGTTTACCATCGAGAAACAGGTCACCCCACGTGGCCAACTGGTTTCTCCTGCACATGTTTTGAAACCCTGTTTCCCGCAATAGGGACAATTTGGGATGATACGTAAGAGGCATCGCCGGTGAGTAAAGCAGCGTGGCTTCCAAAATTCTTGCAATCCGAGTCCACGCATCTACCGTGCATGTCACCGCGGTAGCCGGTGTTTCCACATCTCCAACCCTCCCCTGTATCATTCCATTGAGCGGGAGTGGATGCACAATCCAGTCTTCAGCAGCTATCTGTGGCATAAAAGGCGTAGGGCGTATCCAATAGAATGCATATTGCGCCTGGGCGCTCAAATAATACTCCTCAAAATCTGGGACATCAAACCCCCCCTTTTTCATAAGGCTGTGTTAGGGTGGACCATTTCAATCTTGGATGTTTGCCCCCCCCCCCCCCCCCCCCAGAATAACCTAAGGAGCTCCGATCTAAGTCTTTTGAAAAAATAGGCGCCGGGGTGGTAGGGAACATTCTGAAATAGATACAGGAAGCGGGGGAGCACCACCATCTTCACCAGCGAGGCTCTGCCCGCCATAGAGAGCGGCAGGGACATCCATCGCGCGACATTATCAGTTAGTTTGGAGATGGCCACTCCATAATGAAGTCTGATCGTCTCTTCTCTATTAAGCAAAATCATTATACCCAGGTAGCGGAGATCAGTATCGCACCACTCCAGGGGATAGTCCAGCTGGAATCTCTCAACAGCCGCCGTGAGTGGGAAGAATTGTGATTTCTTCCAGTTCATGTGCACCCCCGATATTCTTCCAAAAATGAGGAGCTCCCGCAGGAGCGGATTTAAATTCACCTGTGGGTCCTTCACATACAGGGTGATGTCGTCCGCATAAAGTGACACTCCTATCTGCCGCTGAAAGCAGTTGAACGCACTGTGTTTATGCAGTTGCCTAATCCGGCATCCCAACAGCTCTATTGCGATGGCAAAGAGCAGTGGGGAAAGAGGACAGCCCTGACTAGTTCCTCTTGTTATAGGCATTTGAGGGGAGAGTGTCCCGTTAACAATCACTCTAGCTACTGGTTTGGTGTACAACAATTTCACCCACGCAATAAATATTTTAGGAAAACCCATTCTGCACAATATATCGATTAGGTAGTTCCATTCCACCGAATCAAATGCTTTCGTAGCATCCAAAAAGACTGCGGCAATAGGGAGCTCAGGAGCAATAGTCGGGATTAAGGAGAAAAGCGTGCGAATATGGGTAGTGGCACGACCCGGTACGAAGCCGGACTGGTCCGGAAGCACTATAGTGGGCATAATCAAAGACAACCGGGACGCCCGCACTTTTGCTAGTATTTTTGCGTCACAATTAAGCAGCGATAGGGGTCGGTAGGAGTCAGTGTCTAGAGGGTCCTTGCCATGTTTTAGTAGAGACGTAATCGCCACCTCTCTCATCGATCCCGGCAGAATCCCTACCTCCAAAGACTCCTCAAATACCTCCTTAAGCAGCAGGGGCCATCGTATCTATATAGCATTTATAGAACTCGGCAGGGAGTCCGTCCAACCCCGTTGCCTTTCCATTACTCAAAGACATTATGGCATCCCGTATTTCGTCGACCTCCAGAGGTCCTCCGAGAAATGCTCTATGACCATCGGAGAGCCAGCACAGTGCAATGTCGTCCAGAAAGCCCCCAAAGCGGACCTCCCCCGTCTGTTGCGTAGAATATAACTGTTCATAGTGTTGCAGGAAAGCCTCCTGAATCCCCTTCGCGTCTTGGCACCGTGTACCGTCTTTCGTGTTGATTTCAAGGATACCAGTGCTAAAGCGCTGATGTCTAGTGAGGGCAGCAAGTACCTTACCCGGTCTTTCCCCTTCACAGTACTTCCTAGCAGTCCAATATTTCCCCCTATATTTCACTTCTCTAGGGGCCTCTTCCTCGAATTCTGACAGTTTGTCCCTAAACGTATGGCAAAGCTCTGGGTCAGTGCTACTTATCTCTTTCTCCAGGTCCTTTAATTCCGATTCCAATTTCGCTATGGTCTTGACGATTTCTCGTAGTATCCCACAGCTTTTAGAGATTGTGATCCCTCGAACTGTCACCTTAAATGCCTCCCAGATCATCTCCACACTATCAACCGATCCCTTATTCCTGGGAAAGAATGCCTCAATCTCATCCCCAAGTTCCACCTTGAAAATTGGATCTAAGAGCACTGAAGGGAATAATCTCCATGGGGGTCGCGGCCTAATGAGACCCGGGATAGTCACAACAACCAGAACCGGACAGTGGTCTGAGTAAGTCCTGGAGAGGTGTTCCACCCTGTGTAAGCCCATGCTAAGTCCCCGTGAAAGAAAACAATAGTCCAAACGTGCCCATGTCTGTGCATGTGTCGTGAAGTGTGTGCCTTCTCTACTGTCGGGGTGCGCAAACCTCCAGCTATTCACCAGTCCAGCTTCCTCCAGAATGCCTTGTAAGATGTCTCTCGCTTGTTTGTTATATTGACTACTCCCGTCAGATAGATCTATCCGCTCCAGGCCTCAAAGCTATGTTAAAGTCCCCGCCCCATATGATATGTGTGGCTTCTATGGCAAGGACGTGTCCCCAGAGAGTAGTGAAAAAGCCCGGAGTATCAACATTGGGTGCATAACAGTTCACGATCACCACAGTATCCGACCCAAGCCTTCCCCACAATATCACATACCGCCCTGCAGGATCTAATTTCACCCCCAACTCCTGAAAATGAAGCGTCTTTTTGACCAGCACAGCAGTCCCTCTAGCGTACGATGAATATGATGAAAATTTCCGAACGGTGGCCCAGTGACTAGCGAATTTAGGATCCACCGGGGGGCGGAGATGCGTTTCTTGCAATAAAGCAAACTGCACCTGATGCCTATCCAAGTACGCCAATACATTCCTACACTTTCGTGCATCATTAAGACCCCGCACATTCCACGACAGGATCGATATTTTATCCAGCGCTGTGTCAGACATTATCCATATCGCAGATCATCATCGCCAACATATCCATGTGCAAGCCCCGCCGCCTAAGTGGAGTGTATCTCAGCTAAAATACATAATGCAACTGCATCCGCATCCAATCAACATCACAATCACACCTCATGTCCCCCCCCTCCCCAACTGGACAACATCTAACTACAACACCCCGTCCCCATGCTGCCCTAGAATGTAAGTCAATAAACAGGAACAGTGCGACCAATGCGGGCCATCTAATACGAAGGTGCACAGCACGTCACCTATTGAGCACCCTGCAGAGCCCCGCTAACTAGCAGAAGCAGGACCGCAACTGAGAACAAAATACAGGACCTCCAAATGTAATAAGTAAACAAGAGAGGCCCGTTACGGCACTGCCTCGTCTAAACCCATGACCCAAAGAGGCAGCCATGAGCACAGCAGTGAAGAAAACAAAAAAGCAAAAGAAAGAAGTCCCGAGGGACCATCGCACTGCAAGATATGTGCACCCACCCGCCACCCACTGAAGCAACCCCAACCTGCCAGTAACCCCTATCCCACCCCACCCTGCACAAAACCCACACATCCCAACATTTGCATCAGAAACAACAAGTTCAATGGGGTATACCCTTCAGGGTGTAACCTAGAAGTGCACATGACCACCCCCCACACCTCGCCTTTGACCCCCAGTACACACATTAGGCGCGGCCCAGGTAGTGGGGGGGGGTGCCTGGAGTACATAACCACCGCAGACCAGTGTTCGTCCAATGACCTCCGGCAGCTCACAACATGTCCATCACTCAGGCCTCTTCAATGGATTCACAAGCAAAGGAAAAGTGGCGGGATCTCGCAAAGGACAAACTCAGGGTCCACGCATGTAATGTTCAGTGTCATTCATCCTCGTTGGCAGAGTGGAAATCCTCCTGTCTGTCTTCCCCATTACGCCGTCCCGCCGCATGCTCTCTTAAGTTGTTTCACAAAATCCTCCGCCTGTTGCGGATTGGTAAAGAAATGTTGCTTCGCCTGGTGCGTCACTCGTAATTTAGCAGGGTACAACAGGGCATAGTCTACTTGCAGCTCTCTAAGCTTCTTTTTGACGTCAATAAACTTACGCCTCTGTTCCTGTACCACAGGGGTGAAGTCCGGATAGATGGAGAAGTTGACCCCTTCATAGGATAATGTGCGGGTGGCACGGGCCGCTCTAAGAGCCGCGTCACGATCTCGATAGTTGAGGAGACTGGCGATAATTGGACGCGGCGGCGCTCCGGTATTAGGCCTCGGCCCCAGTGATCGATGCGCCCTCTCCACTATAAATTGCTTGGAGAAGGCCTCTGGGCCGATCGCTGCAATCAGGATCTTCTCCATGTAGGTCTCCATCCTCCCCACATTGGTCGACTCCGGCACTCCCATCACGCGTATATTATTGCGACGACTTCTGGCTTCCAACTCCTCATTCTTTGCAGCTATGATCCGGAGCACATTGTCCATTCTCGCAATTTGCGTCGTGTGGGTAGCCGTTGTGTCATCATGGTCGGAGATACGCTGCTCGGCCGCTGTAATGCGTTCCTCATGAACGTCCATTTTTTGCACCACGGCGTCCATTCTCGATGACATTTTGTCCATCTTGTCCACCATAGTGGCGAACCCCTGCCTCATTTCCTGCATCATCTGCTGAAAGTCAGGAGCGACCGGCTGGGAGTCAGTGTCAGATACAGCGAGGGCACGGGATCCCCCAGCGTCTGGCGCATTCCGCAGTCCCCTCTTGGCCGCCAGTGAGTCAAACGACAGCTTCGGTTGTTTGTCTGGTTTGCCCATGATTGGTCGTCAGTAGTCGTCCAAAGCTGGCAAATATCTTGCTGCAAAAGCGATCACCTACCAAAGAAAGGAATAGGACAAGAAAAGCCACCGTCCCAAAGTGGTCCTATATGAAGAACGAGTCAGGGGTCATGCAGCATGCAGGTAACTCCCACGCCAGTTATGGTGTACACAAGCAGCAGTCCAGTGCAGGGGATACCCAGCAGGGAGTAGGGCAGTGAATACCAGCAGCTGACTCCTTTATACGCAGTTCCCCCAGTCACTGAAGCAGCCCAGCAGCGCTGGTGTCAGGGGGGAGGATCACCAAGTCAACTGACTCCCCACCAGCAGCCGGCGCTCCCCGCAGGTATAATAGAGGCCTTCAGGGACACCAGGAGCAGGGCACGCTAAGCCTCACAGTGCCTGGTACATAGGAGGTAGGAACAGTGTACCGTAGCAACGTCACCTCACCTCACCTCAGGCCGGAGTCAAAGGTAGAGCATAGAGGCCACCTCAGCAGTCATCCGGAGCGCCCACTGCTAGCTCCGCAGGTAAAGGATAGAGACAACGCTCTCCGCAGTTAGCAGCCCCGGATTCGTGCAGCTCGGATGAGTCAGCTGCACCGACACGTTATGGGCCCATGCGTGGGCAGAGCCAACATCCGATGCAGCCCCCAGCGCCAGAAATAGCAACCCCGGCAGCCAGGCACAATCCAACCAGGTCCAGAGGCAGCGAACAGTGACTGCAGCAAGCAGGGGCACAAGCAGCCAAAATGTTCCCCGTCAGCCGTCTCGCATAATGGCCGCCACTCCTCCCGACCGCCAGAGCCCAGCACTACAGCGCGTTTCCCTCGGCAGCAATCACCGCAATGTATCTCCGCCGCCGCTCAGTACGTCAAGGCAGGACCTCTTCTAGTCGTCTCCTCACCTCCTCAGGGATCGTCCAGTGGCCAGCGCTGCCCCGGGAGGCCCCGACGAGAGTTCACGTGAAGGCCCACTCGCCTCATGGTGCGCCGCGGACTCGCGCAGATCGCTAGCGTCGCCAGTCACTTCCAGGCCAGTTCTCGGTCGGAACTTCCTCCGGTCGCAGCTCCGGTCAGGAGCATCGTAGACGGCCAAAACTTGTACCGAGTGTGCACCAGGGTCGGCGCATCCAAAGTACACGGTCAGAACGAACACAGGTGGTGGCAAAGCAGGATAAATGTCGGATATTGTCTCCAGGCTGCAGGAGCCTCACATCAGTGCGGCCATACTGCTAGTGCGCCCTCTAGCGCCCCCCCACACCGAGGGGGACTTACCAACAATGAGCACCTCGGTTTTGTCCCCGTTTAACCTGAGACAGTTTTTTGCCATCCATCCTGCCAGATCTTGAAGACAGGATGCGAATCTGTTGGCTGCATGCTCGGCTGGCTGCGACAAAGCCACAACCAGCTGAGTATCATCGGCATAGATTACCACCTCTACACCATACTGCTCAGTGATAGCAGCCACCGGCGCTACGTACAAATTGAACAGGGTAGGGCTGAGGCTGGATCCCTGGGGGACACCCTGCCTTAGGTCCAGAACCTCTGACCTGTGAACACCCTGTGCCACATAAAAGTTACGGTCATGGAGGAAGGATTCCAACCATGACCATGCTCTCCCAGTCACTCCACTTTCCCTCATACACTGTAGCAGGGTGTGATGAGCTACAGTGTCGAACGCAGCGCTGAGATCGAGAAGAATCAGCGCTGCTGTCTGACCCTCGTCAACATGTTTCCTCAGGGCCTCTGTGGAAAAGAGAAGGGCAGACTCGGTGGAGTGATAGGCCCGAAAGCCAGCCTGTGTGCCTCAATGTGAGCTGTCAATTGTTGATTAGCCAGCTTTTCGGCTATTTTAGAAAAGTAGTGGAGAAGGGAGATCGGGCGTAAATTATTTAGTTGGGTTATGCTGATTTGTGGCTTTTTCTTAAGAGGGAGTACAACAGCCTGCTTCCATGTGTTCGGCACCCTGCCAGATTCGAATGACAGGGATAGGAGGTGCTTAACATAAGGTGCTAGCACCTCCATGCCACCACACAATCTTAGAGCGGTAATTGCAAACACAACAATGATGGACAGAATGTGGATCAATGTCACACATGCCATGTCCTTCCCAGAACGGAAACAAGCATTCGAGGACCGGACCGGTTTCGGGGTAACACCTCATCAGCCCGGCTAGCTTGATTCCAGTGGTGTGGAGTGCCTGGGACTCACGTCTGAGCATCCCCAGTACACTTAGAGCGGTAATTGCAAACACAACAATGATGGACAGAATGTGGATCAATGTCACACATTCACCCCAGTCCAAAGATCTGGGCCCAAATCCATCGTTTTTCCACTCCACACCACCCTGGGTTAGACAATGGCGATATGTAGTTCGGACTGGACTGTTCCCATGGGGCACAGGGTCAGCGCTGATTTGCATATCGCCATTGTCTAACCCAGGGTGGTGTGGAGTGGAAAAACGATGGATTTGGGCCCAGATCTTTGGACTGGGGTGAATGTGTGACATTGATCCACATTCTGTCCATCATTGTTGTGTTTGCAGTTACCACACAGAATCTTGGCAGGAGCTGGATCCCTGGGGGAACCAGATTTGACCCCCCTCGCTACTGTAATGAGCATAGCCTCATCCGGGACCGAGAAGACACATACCGCTACTCTGCCCAACACACACTGGAAAGTATACAACGCAACGCCATGCAGCCGGAGGCCAAAGAAGGTAAACCCAGCTGCTGGGGAGGTGGGCGTATCACAAAATAATTGCGTTCAAACAACCACAGAAACCAAACCACACACTGGGCCCTTAGAGCACACAGCATGAAAAAGGCAGAGGCAGAAATCCAAAAGCCATACAAACACGTGGGTAAAATCGAGCAACACCCTTCATTCTAAAATGCACTGACTAGATAAGTTGTCCAAAGGGAAGTTGTCACAAAAACACAATATTTCCCAGTCAGCCAGCTCACGACCTGACCAAGGGACGTCATGACGCCTCCCAACAACGAGCAAGCATTGGCATAGCCAATAGGTCTCGCCTTTGAGACCGTATAAGTGTTTAGCCATGCAACACTTGATGTTGTTGCACAAAGGATATTGTGCTGGATAACTAAACACTTATATGGTCCCAAAGGCGAGACCTATTGGCTATGCCAATGCTTGTTTTTGTGGTCACCTCCGTTATGGAATACAGCCCTGAAAGCTTAACAAACTTGTTTGATTCAATCACCTAGTTCCCATGTACAGGGGTCTCATTTAAGGAACTACTGTCTATGCTATTTCGGTCGGTATGATGTGTACATTCGAAGAGACAACACCGTTCGTAGTCTTTACAATTCATAGCTAAGGCTCGCTGTTTAAAAAAATATTTTTCTCAGATAAATACAGACCAAGGCATTTATTTTGTAGACTGCTTTTGTTTTTAAATGTAGACAAAACGGAAAGTAGGTTGTTTAAGTGATTCTAAATGCTCAGTCATGACTGCCATGCCAATAGCTGTGAGGATTGGAAAAAGGCATTTTAGTGATGAGGCTTATGTAGCAGATGTGCACAACATTGATACTAAAATGTGCACGTTTATGTAAGTGCATTCATTTATCATCTGTATCCCCATTGAAATCTTTCAGAAGTATGAGCGCCCATTTAGCGGTTAAATGTGGAAATATACTAGATTATGTTTAATATTTTCTCAGAACCCAAAGGAAACATTCATAATGACGGATATAAAACCGCAAAAAATAAATCTGGATGAATACAGACGGAAATGCAAAAAAAAATATCGAAAAACTGGGATCCCTACTAATACTGCACCTGCTTGGTGGTTGATTTTCTGTGCTTCTGTTTCGCCTTATGTCGCCTGTTTCGCCTTATGTCGCCGATGTCCCTCTCTAGGTACTTGGAGCCTCGCAGGTTTGGTCTGTTTACTTTTACTCCTCAGAAGAACGCATGCTCACTAATCGCAGTTGGCTTTCTCGGTTAGTCACGCACTCGCATATTGTCCATGATATAAGAAACCGCTGCAACGGTTTTCTTCCTCTGTACGTGCAGGGATATTATTTTGTTTATCCCGTTTTGAGCGCGTTTCCTCTAGGAATGTAGCCACCCTCTTTAGGGTGTTAACAGGTGGCTCTAATCCTGGTTTATTTTGCACCTCCGCGAATACTGAGGTCTTGGTTTGACACTCAATACGCTTTTAGACTTGGATTTAGTCGCAAACTGTTAAAGGTGACTTACGTTTTAAATCCTATGGGGCACTTGGTCAAAATGCAATACATCCCTATGGGTTCTGCCATCAGACTGGAGTTCCTGGCCCTTAATGATTCATTGTTCATGAAAGTCTCGAGTCCTCCTGCTACAAAGTCGGTTGCCAAAGATTCACTGGTTTTAATGGAATAAAATATGAAACCACATATACCTTTAAACACTCGAGTCTGTAACCAGGATAGCTGGTTAAAATATAATTGTACTATTTTTCAATTTATTCTATTCATAGTCTAAAAGAAAATGTCTCTGCTACAACTCTGCCTTCATATTTCTTCAGCACCACTAAAACTGAATCCAATGATCAGGCAGTGTTTTGTGATCTAGGTTTAGGCATGTCCTATGCTACTCGCTCATCCACCAAAACCCTGTTGGTCTCTGCTTGTATATTCTGATGCTCAGTGGGTCTAGAAGCCCCGCAGCAAAATCAGTTGAACTGAGGGCCACATGCATTTGTCACAATTAAGAAGAATTCGTGCAACCACTCGCCATTAAGTATAACTATTTGTGTGTTTTTTGGTACAAATAAAAGACAACGTTTTTTGTTTGTTTGAAGTATGTATAAGCGTTTAAAAAAAACTGCCTTCTGTAGATGCTTACTGGATCAAAGCAACTCTATTGCCTGCCTTAGCTATGTACTCTTTAGTGTTCTGTGATGCTGCTTATTATTCCTTTAAAAAAAAGGCAAACATGCATAGCTTTACTGAATGTTTCAGTGCTGAGGAGTTAAACCAGATGTTGAACATCTGGCTCTCGACGTGCTTGACTTAAATGCTCTTTAGATAATTAATGCTTAAAACGTTTTCCAACAAGGCTCCGGTGCAAGAGCGATTTGCTAAAGTAATTCCTGTACTGTCTTGCCTCTCCTTATATTGCCGTAACGTATTTACGCTAATGTGTGACCATGAAGCCCTTATTAACGCTTCTGACTAGGAACAAAAGCAAGCTGAAATACTTACTCCCATGTGCTCTTATGTTCTGTTTCCTAGCGCAATTCTCTGTACTTACCAGTGTATCATCAGAAATCGGTGTGTGCTATAGAGAGCTGGTGCGCTAAGTGGTCATGAGTTACTACAGTGAGTAACTTTTTCACTTTAAATAGGATTTTTCCAGCCACACAGCTGAATTAAATGGTTTGAAAACAATCTAAAAGAACTGGGTCATCCAACTGTAGCATACAGTACTTTAAATATGGCAATCATTATGTCATTAATTTATGTTATGGAAACACCCCTGTCTATCAAGGCATGTGGATAGACTGCAAAAGGCTGCCAAAGTCAGATCCAGTCTTGCTTTTACCCATGTTTAGGAATTATAAATTTGAAACTAAGGCTGTCGTTGAATAACATTTGTACTCCCGCCCCTATCGTTACTAAAATACTGCATTGACACTGAATGCAAGTTGTTTTGAAGCCCACCTCTTCTGTGCTCTGCCCTTAAGTTGGTACTTAGTTACCTAAAACGGCTGATAAATATTTTTAGCCAGGTTCATAAACGGAAGGGGCAACTTTCATCCCATTTCAGCACCAAAATAAATCTCACCTCTCCCCTACACCCCAGGCCTTCAAAAATCACTGACGTTCAGATAGTTATTGAAATCTCCAAGCACCTGTGCCTCACTAGAGTCAAGTGGAGGACTTGACACTAAGTATTTGCTTTGCATGTCGGGCACTGTATGATATGACGTTTCATTTAAAACATTTGTTTTAGTCTGTGCAGTCTTAATCAATCTGACTGGCTGCAAAAATCACCTTTCAAGCATAAGTGCTTGTCCTCGCACATATTTGTTACTCGTTTTGAAAGAGGGTTCAGTTCTTATGACTGCACGTGATTTGAATACTAAGAGTACACCGTCCCCTGTGAAGGTAATTTTCAAATTCATCTTGAGCATTACTTTTTATAATGTGAACTTCTGTAATGTGGACTTGGTTCTTAGAAACTCTCAAACTGCAGCATGCTCAGGTGATTTGTAACGTGTAAACATTTTTTGTTTACTCTGTAGCATCATCGCTGCAGGGAGTCTTAACATTTATAGACGCCTTTGTGCATTGCTTAAGAGAGCTTGCTCTGGCGTTTGTTTTTCTAGTGTATTAAAATATGTAGCTCTGACCACTGATTTCTTTTCAAATTAACAAGTTTGTTTCCTAATTGGCTCTGTAACTTTAATTAGACCTGTTTTACTCATGCATTGTTTTGTTTCCTCTTGGCGTACGACTGGTGCTCCGTGGAGAGTTGTTCTCCAGGTGCTCACTTGCCGGCCGTTCCTTGCATATTCTCCAGTTCTTCATGATTTAATGTTAAGTTGAAATGATTGTGGTAACATTGTCTTTTTTCCATCCTTTTTTCTTTCCTAACCTGGTTTCTTCCAGTACAACTGCAGATTGAAGACCTGACTCGTAAACTGCGCACAGGAGACCTGGGGATCCCCCCTAACCCTGAGGACAGGTTGGGATACAAGTTTTAACCAGCTGACAGTAACACTTTAACTTTTTAATACCTTTTTTTGATGGCATCATGTCAGATCAGTAAGGAATCTCAGGATTTTGGACAGCTTTAGTGTGGGATCTGGAGAATAAAGAGTATGTCAGTCTTATTTTTGAAACTTTGCTCCTCTGAACCACTCAAGGAATATCTTTGCTAGTTAAACTGAAGCTGGCATACGTCACTACTTAAAATGTTTGTTTTTTACTGCACAGGCATTTTTAGGTGACTTCAAAACCTATCATAGTTGATACAGTATTCCAGAGCATTTCCATAGTGTAGCGGTGCTGCTTTTGTAGGAGTAGACTGAATATGTTGATCTACACCAAACAAAACTGTGCTCTTGTGACTTAAAAAAAAATCACCACACTGGAACAAAGTACCTAATCATGCGTTCCTTCAAATTATAATTTGTCATTTGGGTGCTTTACTTCAGACCATCTTAAGAATTTAGAGGACATTACTTTGCAATTTGGTTTCATTTGCATTTCTTACACCAGTAGCTGTTTTTTTTATTGTGATTTTTCTCCCCCTTAGTACTGCTTAACTCTGATAGTTGCATCCGAAGTAAGAGACATTTAATTTTAACCCTATTGATAGAAAAATGAGATGTTTTAAATTTGCTCCAAAAATTCTGAATTGTGACGGATGTTTGGTTAACTAATTTGCAGTGTGTGACTTGCGTTATTTAATGAGACCTTCTGTGTGGTCACCTTTCTCTCAAAAGCACTGTGTACACTAGATTTGCTTTGCACTTGTGCTAAAAAAATAGACGCCTTTATAGATTTGTAAATGGGCTTATTTTAAAAGGTACGACCTTTATTTAAGATGGTAGAGGACTTCATATACCCTTTTTGTGTTTGTCTATAGGCTTACCTCTGCTTTTTCCCCCCAGAGTTGTTTACTATACTTAGAAAGTACATGAAGTTTAGTGATTTGGGTAAAAAAAAAACTGGACGTTCTGCACGTTTTGTTGCCTTTGATTATTCCTGGTGGAAGAAAGCAGTAAAATGCGAAAGCCTGACATTTGATATTTAACTCTGCTAGAGTATTGCTAAAAACAGCCTCCACAAAGGCCTGTCTTCTTACTTGTCACATTGGGAACAGCCAAATGGGACATATACTGATAAATGACCAAAGCGGTTGGGTGCCTATTGAGTTTTAGGATGGGTCTTCATTTAAGTAAATGGCCTACATTTCTCAAAGTGTAGTTTCAAAATGTAGCAGTACTGATGCACTTCAGTGCAGTTGGCCAGATCTAGCTGGGGAGAATTTTTTTTAACTTCTAATGTTTACTTTTCCCTTTTGTTAATTAGGACATGTAACTTTTTGTCTCTCTCGTGCGTGTGTGTGTATATGTATGTATGTGTATATATATATTTCAATTTTATATATTTAATCCTTATGTGGGCTCGCATCTTTCTGGGTTATCTTAACATTTAAATTACAATAACTTGTTTCTAGGTAAATTTAGAATCTGTTTAGTTATTTCCATTGAAGGGATGTCCTAATGTGAAGGTGGCTTGGATTTCTCAGCAAGTCTGGTGAACGTGACACTTAGTTATTTTGAGGCATTGGTTACATTGGATGCATTCCTCCTGTTACCCTGCAACCGAAAGCATTCAGAATTTGCAGATTTAAATCTGAGAACTTCCTGTAGCTGCTAGGACTTTAGGTGGGTATGCAAACCTACCATCCTGAAATCAGACGTAAAAAAGTGACATAAAGGGTCTTATATTTTTATTTTATTTATTCTTTTACTATAGCAACAATTTCTCCTGTTTGGTAGAACCATGTCAAAGGACATAATTTTAAAAACATAAGTGCCGCTGTGGTTGTGCAAATAGCATTCAAGCACTTTCTTCAAAGGGTTTCATTTAAAACTTTAACCACTTCCTCCTTCACCTTGTATTTTAATTGTTGGACACTACATAGATAGTAGAGGTTGCACCAACGATACTAGGGATATAAAAACTGGTTTTGATTCCCACTGTGTTGAGGCTCTGGTTTGAACGTGTGAAGTGTAATTCTCAGCCAAAATAATCAAACTTTAACTTTTTTTCCTTTTGTTGAATTGATGTGAACCCAAATAACACTTCCTCTCCAACCAGCCAAAGGTTATTTACCCCAAAAGAGGATGTAGGTTCCATAATCTTTCAGGATGTTATTTGATAACCTGATGTGGGTAACCTCTTCCATTCTTGCAGCTTGGTCAAAATTATCCTGAATGTTAAAAACGTTTCTTTAACTTGTCAATTTTAGAAGTGTTCTAATCATTTTTTTTCTTACCGCAAAATCACTGTGGTAATTAAACTGACCATTGTTTTACTTTTAGCTGTTAACTTTTCCTAGTAACGAAACAATGAACATTTGATCCTGTTTAGGAAGCAGTTGCTCCCCCCTGCACGTGGTGTCTTGAATTTGGGAGGTGGGGGGGGGCTGCAAGGGCATTGGCTGGAGGCTGTACGGCCACTTAACCTCTTCCTTTTAAACCAGTTTCTACCTCTGGTTTGAGAACAAGTGAACACTCTGTACCGATGCTGCCATCACAGTGGAGGAGAGGATAGCCGAGCTGAAGTTCTTGGCCATCATTTTTGGGGTGCTGCAACATTGCTGCTATTGCAGAGTGCCAGCTCCTCGAATTGCTTTATTTTTTTTTTTTAGTAAAAATGCTCCCTTGTTTTTTCTGAATCAGCTGTGATGGGGAAATTCTTTCCTTATCTTGATCCATTGTTCATTTTTGTCAGTATCCCCATACATTAGGCAGTTTAAACTGTTTCTACTGTGACAGTTTAGCAATTTCAAATTATCACATACTTAGAATTTAACATCCCCAATCAGATACTTTTTCCAACTATACTGTTGGGCTTAAACATATCAGTTGTTGAGGCTGGGTATTTTAGTGTTGGAGTTAGAGCGCCTCTGTCGTTATTGGTATGTGGGGAAATGTGGCTCAATACAACAGTTAAACAAGTGAGTAGTGAATACCATATTGTTTCCTACAGGTCTCCATCTCCAGAGCCAATCTACAATAGCGAGGGGAAACGCCTGAATACTCGCGAGTTTCGAACACGAAAGAAACTGGAGGAAGAGAGGCATAACCTGATCACAGAAATGGTTGCCCTTAACCCAGATTTTAAACCACCGGCAGATTACAAGTAAGAGCACTGTCAACAGTTTATGATTAATCATCTGGTTTCCATTGAGTAAAAAGTCAAAAAGGCAAGCATTCAGTTAAGGCAGTTGAAGAAACAGCAAATATTAGGAAGTAAAATGACCATGTTTAATGTTTACCTATGAACTCTTTAGAGTTGTGAGGTAAATGTTTTTTTTTCTGTGGCCGCAGTAACTTGGATGGAAATGTAGTGTAGAGTAATTTCTGCCACAAAGTTTTAGCCCTGCAAAACTATACCACTGATATTACTGATTATCTTCGTGTAAAGAGTATCATAGTAAAGTTCTTACTAGATGTATTGTGCTGTGCCCTAAGAAGGTTCAGCTATCTTAGCTGTTGTAGCCTAACATAATACCTTTTAAAAGGAATTGCGGGGTCTCTAAGGGAGTAGTATTAAAAATTAAGTATATCAGTGATTGTATTTATCACTGTTCTATTAGTCCTCAATTGGAGCCATAGGGATTTAGTTGTTTATGAAGCACAACAGGTTAAAACAAAAAAAGAAGCTTTTAGGCTTGTTTGAAACTATCATTAGGGAAAGAAACTAGGAATGTCATAGCGTTCAAGAGGAGGCTTATTCCATTCCTAAGCTAAGCAGTTTATTCCATTCCATTCCCTAGCCACAGACACAGAGAGCCCAATCTCCGAAATAGATGCTGTGAAGAGATTATAGTAATGTAGTGATCAGTAGTGGTGCCATATGTAACGTAAGGCTGTGTTTATTTTCTCACAAGCATATTATGTCAAAATCTGCTACTTGCTACTCCTTGAGGTCTGACGGAAAGATTTGAATCGGTGATAGCCAGTTTCCAGTTATTTTTGGATTGGGAATGGGGATGGCTACTGACCAGTCAACCGGATTCACTCAGTTTGTCAACGAAAATCCCTGATAAATGCTTAGTTTTGGCAGGACCGTTTCAAAATGGGACCAGTTAAGCTGGTTTTGTAAATATCATTTTGTTCCCAGACCTCCAGCAACACGAGTGAGTGACAAGGTGATGATTCCACAAGATGAATACCCAGAGATAAACTTTGTTGGACTTCTTATTGGGCCACGGTGAGTTACAATCTCTTCGTTCACAGCACAATTGATTGTGTGTTTTTATAGTATATCGTTTTATGTGGATATATGGATATGTGTTTTGGTTCAGGGTTCTCCATTTACTTGAATAAATTCTAGCTCAGCCCATTTTCCAGATCCTGGAAACACATTTTTATCAAGGAAACACTTCAAAAACGGTTTGTTAGTCTTTCATTTTTGTAATTGTAAGGAGAATTTAAACAAATTACTTTATTGGGATGAAACCTATTTACAAAAAGCAAGATACTTTAAAATGATGTAAGCCTAAGTAAAGAGGTAGTTGGCGTTGCCACTTACAAGCAGCAGGTTGCAGCAGCATCATTGTGTGCTTAGTGTCTGGAAATTCACCATCCTGAAGCAAGTAACGAAACATGTTTTGATTGTTGGATTTTTAGTGGAAAAAAGTGTCATCCATATATTTTACTGTTTTTCACTAGAGCACTTTAACTTTTTTGTATGTGTAAATGTACATTTTTTCTTTTGCTGTGAACCACCCCAAAAAGTATACAACCCCCCCCCCTTTTTAGTTGCCTGCTCCTATGAGGTAAGTGTTGGTTTATTGTTTGTATGACATTTTTTTTTTTTTTTTTACTCTGTGCATAATGGATGCTACCTTCATTTTGAAAAGAGGTGAAAGTGACATGGGCTTATCGACTTATTGTTTGTTTAGGTTTCTTTAATTGCTGACCAGTTATGCAACATTGGATCTTTCATAGTCTGACATCAGTAGAAAATTGAACTATGTGAATCTGAAACCCTTGATAGCCACTGCTAGCACAAGCAGTATTTCAATACCACAATTAATATTGGAAACTGGTGGACAAACATCAATAGACCACATTCAGCCCATGCAATGTATTATGACCATGCCTCTTGTCAGTCATGTGTAAGTGCTCAGGGTTCAGATTCTCCTTCGAGACTCCAACTGCAATATTTTCTTCCCCATGGTTATATGAAATAGGCAATCCTCTGACATTGCTCTCCTGAATTGACCAGGACACTTCAAGAAATCATGCTTTCCAGTCCGCAGTCCTTAAAAAAATCTTTTTTATGGAGTTGATGTTCAGTCTTAATATTTCTGACTAAAGCATGACCAAATCTCCACAAGCAAGGTCGTCTTTTCAAGGCCTGTCAAGTATTTACTGTTGACCCACTCACTAAATGTACTTATTTTGTGCATAAATCTAAGCGACGTGACATGGTATGTTAACCTATAAATCTGTGTAGGCTGCTACACTTGAATGCTAAATTACCACGGGCATCCTCTAAGAATAGTTATCTAAACATAAAAAAAAATATTCCAGATTAGGATATGTATCAAAAGAAATGGCTACAGTGTTTCACCTCCAAGCTCTGTTTTAGGGACAATTTCTGAATATGGTGCCATCACACCTACATTCTCAAGTGGTTTACCAGCAAAGAAGTCAAAATGTATGCCTCTGCCATTATGTACGATGCATCTTGTGGCCTCTGAAGAAGACTAAGTCATTGTCAACTGTTTTTTTAATCAACAAGTAAGTCTTCGTCATCTGGGAGCAAGAAAGCCACAACACATTGTTTAAAAGAAATGCTTCCTTTTTGATTTTAAAGATAAACCAGTCAGTCAGAAAAATGCTTGTACTTCATTACTTATAGGCAGGGCTTCTGGAATTATGCCATTGCATTGCAATGCACTGCAACTCTTTTTGCATAGATTTTGTTTTGTTACATAATCCATCACCTGCTATATAATCGGCACACTTTTTAACCACAAAAGATTAGTTTCTAGCTCAAACAGTTCAAAAGTTACTAAAACGCACTGGATACGTGTTGCAGCGCAGTGAAAGGCCCTTTGCACGGGTTGACTGGTCACCTTTCTGTTGCTTACTTCTATGTTTGGTGTTGAACTGGTACTAAGGAGCAACATGTGTCCAGACAGTGTTAACAAGTGTAAAAATAATGAAGTGATGCTATCAGAAAATGTGCCACATTACACACATAATTTGGCCCTCGTCTACCACTTAATTCCAGTTGCCGTGCATACGGAAAGTTGGTCTTACCTGTATGCTTAATTCTGCAACAGGAGCCATGTTGATCATGGAATGCAGCAATTCCATGTGTGATGCCCATAGACTATGGGGAGGGTAAAAGACTAAGATTGGGAAAAGAGCAGGAATATTTGCCACAAGAGACTGCTATTGAATGAAGCAAAATCAATACTCCGACAAGGCGTAATTGCATTGTCTGCCCTCCGAGAAGCAGCTCTAATGCTTCCAAAGCAGGTTTCAGACAAATGGTGGCAGGTGCCATTTTAAGCTGTGGCTTTCTCTGCAGCACAACTTTTCGTCCCGAGGTACTGGGAAAGGGTTATAGACGTGCATGTTAATGGTGCACAGCTTTCTGGATCACATCTGGATAAAACATTGCAGGAGTTTAAAAATCACTTGGAGTCTTAGTCTTACTAAAGAGCCAATCTTGCTTCTACAGATGGCTGCCGAATGGAAGATTGTTTCTGCCAGGTTCTTCATCTGCCTTTCATCCATAGCAAACAAAATTATTTACAGAACCGTAACACTCGTATGAAAAAATACATGCGGAAAATGGGACGACCGAGGAGGCCAAATGATGCAGCCACAAACTGGGACAGGAAAGAGGGTGGCCTACTACCTTTCCTTGCAGCCCATGCCTATGTGAAGTAAAGGTAAGGGCATATCTAATAACCTGGCAAAACATAACATTTTTTTTATATTCAAAGTAATTCAGTATGAAGACAATTTAATTTCTAACATTGCTGCCAACATCTCCTTCTGCCAGGAGGAAAGACCACAACTTGAAGGTCCTATGAGAAGAAAAAATGACACCGAACTAGTAGCAAACTGAGGTGAACTTAGGGTTTACTCCAGATTCTCTTTTTCCCTGAAAGGGAATGGAAGTCCATTCTAGATCTTTAAGCGTTTAAACAAAATTGTGAAGAAGCAACCTTTCAAAATATTGTCCTTGATGGATGTAATGCTGACAAACAAAAAGAAGATTGCTGATCATTGAAAGCATCTAACATCTCTTCATTGTGTACGGAGAACCGTACCAGGCCAAGTTGCTCCCATTCGGTCTCAAACCTTCACCCAGGGTGTACATGCACATATGAAATGCTTTGCTCCAGTAGACGCAAGTCGTTTTCGAATAGCAATATATCCATACTTCGGCTGGCTTATTGAAGCACAACATCAGTTTTAGTCTCAAGAACTAAAGATTTATGGAGGTGTTTAAGCCTTAAACTCCGTATTAAAAGTATCCTAGTATTGACTGAGCACATTGTTCTTAAGCGCAAACATCAACTGAATAGCATCCCCATCACAGAAAAAGAGGAAGAAAGCTACTTTGCCCAGTTCTCACTATTAAACCAATTTTTCTCATTTCCTGAATTGGTCTAAGGGTGAGAGTAGAAAGTGCTTCCAGGTATTGATCTCCTATATTTTATTCATAAAGCAATGCCAACTAAGGACCAGGTCCCTTTTGGAATTTCTTGGCATGCAATGGAAACCAGTATCCCACTGGTGGGATGCTTGCCAACAAAATGACAGGCCATGGTCTTGTGAAAAGAAAATGAACATCTGTGCTGGTCATCTCCTTTACAAGCTCAAACCAAACGTTCATATGAAAACAGATACCTCTAAGGACTGGGCAACATCTGCAAGACTGAGTGGAATAGTTCTCTTCTAAGGGAAAACATCCATATCAATTTGATAGAATTGAGGTCAGTCAAGCTGGCATTAAAGACATTCCCAACTATAAAGCTGCAAAATTGTGTCAAAACACAAATTAGCAATATGTTGACTCTTTATTACACACGGAAATGGAGAGGGACAAAGTCCAAACAACTATATCAAGAAGCTCAACGGCTGGGGTGGCTTTGGATTTTAACGCAAAATGACTTAACCACTTGTAACTTTAGGCAATGTTGCTGGATTGCAAAATGAAACTACAGATGCCCTCAAAGTATGTGGATTGACAGAATGAGAAGTAGACATCCGACAGCAATGATCTTCAGCTGGCGGTGCAAACCACTGTTGAGCATCTTAGACATTGGTGAATACTAAATGCCAACTCTTCCCAAACAGGTGGTAATATCTCAACTCTCAAGGGACAAGTGTTTTCAGCACCCTTGTTGGGTACATTTGTTTATGCTTGTCCCCCGATATAAGTCTTAACTAGTTTTCAAAAGAAGCCTAAATGTACCCCATCATGCTTGTCACCCCTACTTGGGCCAGATTATTCTGTTACACAGACCTTTTGGGACCTCCTGGCTATTGCAGACCTAGAATTAATACCTTATCTTCTGAGTTTGTCAGAAAATAGGCTAACCCATACATTTACAAAAGTACACTTGGCTACTATTTATAGGTATCTAAAATCCCAGTCTGTCTTTGTTCTTCTCCAACACTGAAGTAAAAGAACTCATGCAAGGCCGGTTTTAGTTATTCACCTTTACTAGAGAACATGACCGCATGGGAGTAAAACACTGTTTTGGGCAAACTGATCAGAACAATGTTCGATTTAGTACTCAAAGCTTCACTTCAAATGTCATGGAAGACTGCTTTCCTACTAGGCATCACCTCAGTTAGCTGAGTGGGTAAGATTCTTGCTTTCGCAGTAAAACCACCGTACATGAAATGAGTACAGCGACATTGGCTTACCTTCCGAAGTTTATCCCAAAAGATCCCACCACATTTAATTCTAATGAAAAGAATATATTTGCCACCCTTTTCCACCCCTCAACTGTTGAAGGCTACTGAGGAAGCTCTGCGTTCATTACACATCAAGATATTCCTAAAAAAAAAATCTTGAGAAAAGGACGGTCTTGCTAAAGACCTGTTTGTTTCAAGTTGAAATGCTAAGAATGGCCGTCCTCTGAACCAGAACATTTCAAGAGGATAACTGTGCATTTCATTGTGCCTTATAAAGGCTGGCAGATGTTTTGGCTGCAAGGTTATAGCTCACTCAACAAAGGGGCATGGCAGCATCAACCACACTCTTTGCAGAAGTTCTCCTGGTAGGCATTTGTGGCAACTTGGTCTTCGAACCCACATGCTTGCCAGATGTGTTCTAGATAGATGTCCAGTCTTAGACTGAAACAGCAGTGGGTCAGACGGTGGTACTACACAACTTATTTCATTAATGTATACTTCTTTTCTGCCTAAACTACAAATAGGAAACTGCTCTTGTAATCTTTTTTCAAGCATGTGAATCTGTGAAAGATCCGTAGCTGCAGAAGAAAGTTGCATAACTACAATTGGCCTCAGCAGCTTTCGTAGATTCACATGCACCCACCATACTCTGTTAATGAGGCTACTGCGTACTTGTTCTGATAGATACATCTGCCAGTGGATTCCTCACATTGTGAATATCCCCCTGCGCAGCAGCCAATCGGAAACTTTTGTAGCTCTCCATGCCGGCGAGGTCATGGACTATGTCACAGAGGGTACGACTCCGCTCGCGACCCCGCTGGCTCACTGGATCCATAATAGGGCTTGTCGGCGTGATGGCGTCAGTTAATTTTTTTTACGCGCTGTCGACGCCAAGGGTTTCTTGGGACTCTCCGTAGTTACATTGTTATAGTTCTTGTCTGTTCTTCTCGTCTCCTTTCGAAGATGTCTGGGAGGAAATCTGGTTTCAAGCCCTGCAGGGAGTGTGGGAAGCAGATGTACATTACTGATCCGCACGAGGACTGCGTATGGTGCTTGTCTTCCGATCACGACGTCGATGGATATGAGTGTTGCAGGAAGATGACCTCTAAGGCTTTAAAGGGAAGCAAAGTTGTTCATTGCTAAAATGAAGAAGAGTAAGAAGGCGAGTAAAAGAAGGACGAGGTCGAGATCTCGTTCCGAGTCCAGGTCGGGCTCGAAGTTGGCGCCGGGACATTCGGAATCGAAGAGGCATAAGAGAAAGAAGCACTCTTCAAGGCGTCACTCTGATAAGGAACTGGCGCCAAAGTCGTCTTCTCCTCGACGTCGCAGTAGTGAAGTCGATCCTTCTCATTCAAAACCGGGCTCGCCAGAGAAGGAAGTGTCTCCTGAAGTCGAGGTCTCTCGTTCTCCGACGCCGGCACCATCTGATTAGGTCCATTCTTCGGATCCGGGTGAAGCTGAGCAAGAAGATTGGGAGCAGCCTGAAGAGGTTCCTTTGTCGGCACCGACGGGCCCGACTCCAGGTACACCGGCTTTTGAGCCGGCGCCGGGAAATTATCCCCCTTTTCCGGCTCCAGGCCAAGACCCATCACACTATCTGAACGCAATGTATGGTGTCTTTGCAAGGCTATGTACCCCTCTGGTGCGCCTGCGGGCCCCAGGGGTCCTTTTGCCTTTAATTTGGGTGTCCCTCAGGCATATGCCCAGGCTCCATTTATGCCCTTTCTTCGAGGGCTCCGGAGCCATATCGAGAATCTCTGGCGCCGTCTGTTCGGCGTTAGTGGCGATGTCGGATCCACGTTCTCTGCCGGTTCCGAATCCGATGGAGTCGGTTGTGCATCCATCGACTCCGGTCCCGAGGATCCGCTCCAGGAGGGAGGCATAAAGAGTTGTGGAAGAGGCACGCTATCAGAAGGACTTGGAGGAAGGTGAACTTCCTGATTCTAAGGACTATTTTGCGGAATTAAAAGATGCAAGTGGTCTTGATGTCTCCCCTGAGTGGGATTTTTCTCCTGGTCCAGATGCTCCTTCAAAGGAGGTTGTCCCATATCACACAGTTGTGAGAAAAGCTGCCGAGTTATTGGACATTAATCTTCCAACCACTGTATTTAAGTCCAATCTATTGACTGAAGTGTTGCATTCTCCTTCCTCTGTGACTGAGCCTTTGTTACCATTTAATGAGGCAATTCTGGAGCCGGTGTTGGAGGTTTGGAAAAAGCCTTTATCTGCTCCTGCAGTCTCTAGGACTGCGGCACGGAGATATAGAGTGGCACCGGAGGATCCAGAATTTTTGTCAGCTCACCCTTCACCTGAGAGCCTTGTGGTTCAGGCGGCTTGTTCAAAGAAGTTTTCAGGAGCTTTTCCGCAGGTTCGAGCTGACAAGGATTCAAAGAGGATTGATCAGTCCGCTAAGAAGGTGTTCTCATCAGCGAACATGGCACTGAAGTCATCAAATGCAACTTGTCTGATGGGAAGGTATATCCGTGCCTTGATGGATTCCTCTAAACATTTGCTGCCGAAACTTTCTGATGATGACAGGAAGAACTTTCAGGAGGTTTTCGATGATACCAAAGCTGCTGCGCGCCAGGTCATTCAAAGTGGCCCGGATACAGCTGACTCGGTGGCTAGGATTATGGGCTCTGCAGTGGCTACGAGAAGGGGAGCTTGGTTGAATTCTTCAGACTTTTCACAAGATGTGCAGGCTACTTTGTTGGACTGACTGTACGGGACTGTTTGGTAAGAAGGCTGATGCCGCACTTGAAAGATTCAAAGATAGTAATGCCATGGCAAGATCACTTGGCTTGCAGTCCCAGTCTAGAGGATCCTTTAGTAAATATAGAGGATTCGGGAAGTCATCCTTTCGTTCGCAAGGGCAGCCTCGTCAACAGCAACAGCAGCAGCAACAAAATACGTTGTATAACTCTTATAGAGGAAGAAACGGAGGTCGTCCACGAGGTCGCCAACCCTCCTCCTCCTCTTCCTCTACCTCTCCTCCTATCACCGCAGAAAAGCAGCCCTAGATTCCCCATTCCCAGTCATGTTGGTCCTGTTGGGGGTCGGCTTACCCATTTTCTGCGGGATTGGGAATCTGTCACTACAGACCAATGGGTTCTCAATCTTGTGGCAAATGGGTATGCTCTTCCCTTCAGGGAATTCCCTCTAACTTACCCTCCTTGTCAAGGGGCTTGCTCAGAGGAACATCTCTGTCTCCTTCAGGAGGAGGTTCTGTCTTTGTTAAAGAAAGGCGCGATAGAGGTGGTTCCAGAGCAGGAAAGGGGTCAGGGTTGCTACTCCCGGTATTTCCTGATTCCCAAGAAGGATGGCAGGTTTCGTCCAATCATGGATCTCAGGATCTTGAATCTTTATCTGAATCAAGAGAAGTTCAAGGTGCTTACCCTTGCGCAGGTTCTTCAGGCGCTGCTGGAAGAAGACTGGATGGTGTCGCTCGACTCGCAGGACGCGTATTTTCACATCCCAATCCTGAAGTCGCACAGGAAGTATCTCCGTTTTACGGTGGGGTCGCAACACTACCAGTTTGCGGTCCTTCCGTTTGGTCTTACTACTGCGCCTCGTCTTCACCAAGGTGATGGGAGTGGTGGCAGCCCATCTCAGGAGGTCGGGGATTCCTGTATTCCCCTATCTGGACGACTGGCTGATCAAAGCAGATTCTCCAGAGGAGGTACTCCATCATCTGCAAGAGACGACTCAGTTGTTGTACAGGTTGGGTTTATCGATAAATGTACCCAAGTCTCACCTGGTGCCCTCACAGCGCAACCTGTTTATAGAGGCAGTACTGGACTCTACTGTTTGCTGGGCATTCCCTCCTCCTCAAAGGATTCTCGACATTCAGGAAATTATTCCTTTGTTTTACAATGGAGCGGTCGTTCCAGTCCTGAAGGTCCTTCGCCTGCTCGGTCTGTTTGCTTCCTGCATTCTGCTGGTCAACCATGCACGCTGGCACATGAGGGCGCTCCAGTGGTGCCTCCCTCTGTGACGTCGTCCATGACCTCGCCGGCGTGGAGAGCTACAAAAGTTTCCGATTGGCTGCTGCGCAGGGGGATATTCACAAGGTGAGGAATCCACAGGCAGATACTGCATCTACCAGAAAAATCGTTACCGAAGGTAAGTAACTTGTTCTTTACAATCTATAAAAATTTGGCTGGTGGGCACCCTAAGCCATTCCACCTATTGGCAAGCCTTCAGGTCATAGGATGTTGTTAATTGACATTTGTCAATTTGTTTTAAATGTTTATTGCAGTATTGAAATACTGCTATATTTATACTGGCTCCCGAGGGTGCCCAGCCTGACGACCGACAATTCAAGCGTGTAAATCCATGAAGGATACCAGGGCTGCAGAACTGTAGTTGCAAGTGAGTAACTTTTTATTCAGAGGAACTTGTTCTGTCATCTTGCAGCCTATCCAGCAGCACACGGCCACTTCATGGTAACCTGCTTGTCTTTGCAGAGGCAATACATTGAAGAACATTGAGAAGGAGTGTAATGCCAAGATCATGATTCGAGGCAAAGGATCTGTGAAAGAAGGAAAGGTGGGAAGGAAAGATGGACAAATGCTGCCGGGCGAAGACGAACCGTTGCATGCTCTAGTTACTGCCAACACAATGGAGAATGTGAAGAAAGCTGTAGAACAGGTACCTAAAGTTGTGATGGAAAGGTAGTCCATCATGTGCAACCGATTGGTGGTGGCGGTAGAGTACACATTGTTAACAACTATTACTAAACATGGGTTTCTAGGTCAATTTTTTTTGTTTTGTCCAAGTTTGCAAATTGTATTGCATTATATTGGCTAGGGATGGGTTCAGCATGTACAACATACTGTAAAGACCTTATTTTTATTTCAATTTTTTTTTCAATTTGTGTTTTGTAGATTCGTAACATCCTAAAGCAGGGCATTGAGACTCCAGAGGATCAAAATGACCTACGGAAGATGCAGCTGCGAGAACTGGCTCGTCTGAATGGCACACTTCGTGAGGATGACAACAGGTTTGCATCTTCTTGGGAAGGGTTGTTCAGTTTCAGTGGGGACAGAATTTGAATGTTTGATTCTACCCTCTTAACACTTGGAGCCAGCCTTGCTTTTTCTGTTTGCTTTTTACATTGTGCTTACGGTACTTTATTTTGTTTTTAAAGGATCCTGAGGCCATGGCAGAGCACTGAACCTCGCAGTATCACCAACACAACACTTTGCACCAAGTGTGGCGGGGCGGGGCACATCGCATCAGATTGCAAGTTTGCAAGGTTAGCCCTGGCTTTATTTTGTGTTTTTGTTGTTCTGGATCAGGGGGTCTCCAACCTTTTCTGTAGTGAGAGCTACTTATCAGTGAAAAGCGTTGTGAGGTTCCTTAGACTAGGCAACACGCGATTTGTTACCAGAAACCCCCTTGCCCAGCTTCATTGACATTTAAACCTAATGTCCATAGAGCCAAATATTTTGGATTGAACAATGCACTGTTGGCTGTCATGTGTCAGTAGGTGTGGTCTTTAAGGATATATGAACATGTATGCTTGTGATTGGGGTATTATGGGTAACTGAGAGCCTGTGTCCTATGTACTTGTGACACAGGACATTACGTTTGCCGTATGTGCCAGTGTTGCACGTTTAACACGAACATACAACCGTTTTTATTAAATGGGAGAAACTTAAAATGCGGAAAAATATTCATAATATGTAACACTTTTCTGCACATTATATTTCTCGACTTGCCAGATAAGATTTAGTCCAACCTGTGAATAGTAGAGCCCCCTAAAGCTACCTCAGTGGGCTTCTCACATGCTATGTACATAAAACTCTGACTTAGCGGACGCAGCTATAACAGTATAAACATTGAGATACAGCATTGAGGGCAGGATACCCAGCCTGTACACAAGCCCTGCGAAAACACCTGTAGTAGGTTAAAGAGAAGGTTTCTAGGTATGGGCTTGATATCACATTATCCTGGGGTTTACAGTTAATGCACTCTGAGTTGTATACGTTGGTTGCCCCAGTATTGGAACTTTCATAGATTCCCATGCTTTTGTATCATTCCCCGTCGTCGGAATGGGAGTCTCTGTAACAAAAATAACATAGCAGTAGTCACAAAAGAGAAGGAAAAAAGGCCTAGGCCTCATTCCCTTTTGTAACCCATCACTCGCTTTGTGTAAAAGAGACCAAACTTAGGCATCAGCCAATCAGAAGAGCCTCACCCCTTAGAACCCTCCTGAAGGAACCTCCGAGCCTCAGATTTTCTACCGCACGTTGTGCTTAGGGAGTCTCCTTTGAGCTCTGCTCTATCTACTCTTCAGGAGTTTATTCTTCAACATTTTTCTTCAGTTTTGCAGCGTGAATCTTTCTGGATTCACTATGCTTCGCTAGTGAATCCAGAAAGATCTTCAAGCTGCAAAACTACACCGACAGGTAAGAAAACGATTAGTTTTGCAGCTTGAAGATCTTTCTGGATTCACTAGCGAAGCATAGTGAATCCAGAAAGATCTTCAAGCTGCAAAACTACACCGACAGGTAAGAAAACTATTCGTTTTCTCGTCAGTTTGTCTGCTGATCCTTCCAGGATGTCTGACCAGAAGAAAGCCCTTTTCAAGCCATGTTCCACCTGTGGTAAGAAAAGGCTTTTCATTGAGGATAAGCATAAGGATTGCATCTACTGCCTCTATCCTGACCACAAGGCTGCGGACTGTAAGATCTGCCGCACCTTTTCAACTAAGACCCTCCGGGACCGTGAGGGTAGGCTTCTGACATGGCTCCAGAACTTGAAATCCAGGAAGGATACTGTCTCCAGTGACAGTGAGGATTCGGCATTGGCATCTTCCTCAAGAAGGTCAGTGGAAAGGGGTAAGGGTTCCCCTTCTCCTTCTGTGGAGCGTCCTTCTAAGGCCTCAAAAAAGACCCCCAGTGAGTCTGAGAGTCAGGGTCCAGGCAAATCTCCTCACCAAGGTGAAAAGGAGAGGGTAGGACCATCTACGCCTTCTGAAGGGTTGAAGACTGATCCAGCCTTCAAGAAGCCCTCTTCCCATTCTTCTGACAGAAGTTCCAAGTCGTCTATGTTATGTTATAACGTTTTATTGAGCGCGAACAGCTGCCCCAGCTATGAAGAAGGAGCCTCAGTCGACGAGGGCGCTGATGACGACCGCATCGTTGACGAGGGCGCCGACGACGACAGCAGCGCCGACGACGACCGCATCGTCGACGAGGGCGCCGATGACGACCGCATCGTCGACGAGGGCGTCGACGACAACTGCATCGTCGACGAGGGCGTCGACGACGACAGTGTCGTCGACTAGTCTCGACGGCAGCAACATCGACGACGGCTGGGATGTCGACAGTCTCACAATGTCAGAAGGACAGGTTTGGCATCCGGATCCACAGTCATTCAACCGGACAGCATGGCTCCTGAGCAGCGAGAATTTATGAATCTCCCCATCTCGACCGAGCTTAAAGAAGTCCTCTCCCAAGCGAGAGCCCCTTCCACAAACAAGATGTATCGCCTCAAATGGAAGAGATTTTGCATTTGGTGCAGGAGAGAGAAGATTGACCCTTTTTCTTCAAAACCTCATCAGCTTCTGCATTATCTCTTGTCCTTGGCTAAGTCTGGGCTGGCCCATTCTTCTATAAGGGTACACTTGGCAGCAATTTCAAGATACAGACGGTCGGAGTCCGGACCTTCTTTGTGGTCTTCCAGAATTATTAAGCAGTTTCTAAAAGGCTTGCTTAGGGTCTATCCACCAGTGAGACCTCCGCCTCTACTTGGCACCTGAATCTCGTCCTTTCTCAACTCATGAAAAGTCAGTTTGAGCCAATTCATCGTTCAGACATGAAGTTCCTGTCATGGAAATTGGCTCTCCTTCTTGCCCTCACATCGGCAAGGCGTGTTGGGGAATTACAGGCTCTCACAATCCAGGAGCCTTTTCTACAATTCAAAAGAAAGTTATCTTGAGAACCAACCCAAAGTTCATACCCAAAGTACCCTCTGACTTCCACTTGAACGAGCCGGTTATTCTTAAGGCTTTCTTTCCTCACCCGGCTACACCAGCGGAGAGATCGCTACATTCTCTGGATGTGCAGCGATGTTTGAAATTCTATTTGGATCGCACCAAGGGATTTTGGAAATCCTCCCAATTGTTTGTAGCTTTTAGTGGTCCGAGAAAGGGTCTCTCTCTGTCAAAGCAGGGAATTGCAAGATGGATTACCAGTGCCATCCTACATTGCCATTCTGCAGCAGGTAAACCACTGACTGGCAGGGTTTGGGCAAATTCCACAAGATCAGTGGCGTCTTCAACAGCCCTCTTGGCGGGGGTACAGATAAAGAACATTTGCAGAACTGCTACCTGGAGCAGTGTCCACACCTTTACTAAGCATTACTGCTTGGACTCCTTGCAACAAGAAGATACTGCAGTGGGCCAGGCAGTTCTGAGGAACCTCTTCCACTAATTGGTGAGCTTTCTTTTCTATCCCACCTTCCATAATTTTGCACATTTTGTATCTGTCATGTTGGCTTTGCAATGTATACTATGACACAAAATGTGTGTGTTTTTTATTGCTAACTGCTTGCTACTCTGATACAAAAGCATGGGAATTTATGAAAGTTCCAATACTGGGGCAAGAAAACAAGTTACTTACCTGTAACTTTAGTTCCCCAGTATTGGTAACTTTCATAGATTCCCATGCGCCCGTCCACCTCCCCGAGGAAAGCTCAGCCTTCAGCAGAAATGGTGGCTACACACCGGCTACGAAAATCTGAGGCTCTGAGGTTCCTTCAGGAGGGTTCTACGGGGTGAGGCTCTTCTGATTGGCTGATGCCTAAGTTTGGTCTCTCTTACACAAAGGGTGATGGGCTACAAAAGGGAATGAGGCCTAGGCCTTTTTTCTTTCTCTTTTGTGCCTACTGCTATGTTATTTTTGTTTCCGAGACTCCCATTCCGAAGACGGGGAATGATACAAAAGCATGGGAATCTATGAAAGTTACCAATACTGGGGCACTAAAGGTTCGAGGCATGTGGGCTGCTAAATTCATATCTTAGCATTAGATCGCCGCCTAGTGTTGGGCTCGGATGATTGCACATTGTTGTCCTGGAAGAGTCTTCGAAGTATCCTGAGATAGGTGGCTCCTCCCCTGGACTACAGTGCGCATGGGCATCGGCTCCATCCCCAGATTGTTTTTTTCCGCCATTGGGTTCGGATGTGGTCTCGACGTCTTACTGTCGGAACCAAGTAAAACTAACTTTTAGCGGCCAAAAGGCCTCGATTTTCTTGCGTCGGTATTGTCTGCGCACGGTCTCGAGTCTTCCGTCTCTTGGAGCCGGAATAAGCGGAGTTTTCTTCGCTCTCGGAACTTTGAGGCCTTCTCATCGCGACACGACTGCAAGCCTTTTCGGACATGGAGCGGAGCCCGTTTAAGTACTGCCCGCTCTGTGGGTCCAAGTACCCACACATCGATCTACACCCCGTGTGTAACAAATGCCTTTCGCCTGACCACGACGACGGAAAGTGCAAGGCCTGTGCACAGTTCCGATCGAAAAAGACTCTCAAGCTTCGGCGCGCGGTGCGCATGGAAGCTAAACAAGCGGCACCGGATCCGGAGAACATCTTCGGCGACCAAGACGAAGAGGACCAGGGTCATCATCTCCAAATCTCCCCACCCGGGACGGAGGTCGAGGCGGATCCGGGAGACGACGACGGAGTCGCGGGTCCAGGCCTTGAATACGTCGACGAGGTAGGAGACGACGATGAGATTTATGGGGCCGCGGCGGATAGCTCAGCGGACGAGCTCTGCCCCGAAGGTTACGAGGATACCGACCGGGACACGGGATCGCCTGTCGGCCTTACCCAAGACCCGTTGCCGCAAGCCACAGCCCCGCCTTCGGGCCCGGCCACGGACTTACTTGCTGGGCAGACTGTTTCGAAACCGAAACCGAAACCATCGGGATCGACAACACCTAAAATGGCCGACCCGAAATCGAAACTGAAAGTTAAGGACTCGAGTGTCCCTAAGATGGCTGCCGTGCCGGTGAAACCGACGGCGCCTGCTACCCCATCGACTCCGTCGACCTCCGGTCCGCAGAAGTCGAGGAAGTCCGTCGATTCCGATGCTGCGAAATCGAAACCGACGCCAGAGGAGGGGTCCTCCAAGAAAGATGGTCGGCACGGGACAGCGGCTCCGACGCCGTCAAAACCCGCCAAAGTCGGCTCCAAGGAGGCTACGCAGGCACACGGAAAGAAGTCTGTGCCCCGAACGCAGGAATCGGAGGCGGTACAGACGGGATCCGCGCCCAAGACGCACAAGGCCCACAAGGACGTCGGATCCGAGGGGAAAATCAGACCATCCTCGTCGGCGCCGACACAAACTGTGAGTGTGCCGTCCCCCATTGCCGACTCACTGAAGAGGATCAGGGAAAAGGCCTTTGCCCCGTCGGCTCCGATACCATCAACGCAGCCGCGAAAAGACACTCCAGAGAAGCCGTCTGGGAAACTTCTCTTTATTTTGCTGCCGAAGGAGGCGCCCAAGGCATTTTCAACCAAATCGGCACCGAAACAGGTGGTTTCTTCACCGACTGGCCCACTTCCACGTCAGGTGCTCGAATCCGAGGACGATTCGGCGCATTTCATCGACGCTGACACAGGCAAACTGACCCTCTATAAGAGGAAAATAACTTCGGAGCCAGTGGACCCCTATGTCATTCCACTAAAGAAGAAAAGGGTGCCCCTTGACGCCTCAGGCCTCACGGAACCAATCCAGCCTCCTCCGAGACGGAGCCCTACTCCCTCCCCAGACCACTCTGAGGGTGAGGGGTATGATGAGGACGACCAGTACAATTTCCCAATCAATGAACCTGATGTGCAACCGGATTCATTTGATGACACTGGTGACCAGAACACCCAAGGTGCGGGGCAGGACCCGCAGCCTTTTAATGCACGGGCATCCCCGACTGAGGATTCAGCAGGTTTTCATGCCCTACTCGAAAGGGCGGCAGCCAATCACGATGTGGACATGCATGCCGACCCTGTGGAGGAAGACTTCCTTTTCGACACTTTTTCGGTCTCTGAAAGGACAGTAAAGACACTGCCTATGCTTAAAGGTGTCCTCAAGCATGCTGGGGACATATTTAAGGAGCCGACGAGAGCGAGAGTGGTCAACCCTCGCATTGAAAAAAAAAGTACAGACCTGCACCTGCGGACCCCGCATACATTCGGGGACAATTGCCATTGGACTCTCTTGTGGTCGCCAATGCCAGGAAACGTGCCAACTCCCAGACTACGGGTGAAGCTCCTCCCCCGGATAAGGAATCCAAAGTGCTAGAGGCAGGGGGCAAAAGAGTAGCTGCACAGGCATCAAACTTCTGGCGCATTGCCAATACACAGGCGCTCTTGGCGCGTTATGATAGGGCGCACTATGACACCCTAGAACAGATCGTACAACACCTGCCTCCACAGTTCCAAGAGGGCACAAAAATGCTTATCGAGGAAGGGAAGCTAATCTCAAACGCAGCCATCAAGTGTGCACTTGATGCTGCGGACACAGCTGCTAGGGCTATCAACACTAGCGTTATGCTGAGACGACAAGCGTGGCTCCGCATCTCAGGGTTTAAACCGGATATTCAGACGACAATTCTTAATCAGCCAGTCAATCCTGATAGTCTGTTTGGTCCGGATGTTGACACCACCCTAGAGAAAATAAAGAAAGACACAGACACTGCTAAGTCGATGGGGGCCCTACAGTCACAGCAGTTTCGTGGCGGCAATTTTCGTCGCTCAGGTGCACGTGGAGTCACCAGAGGACAATTGGGTCAACAATCCCAGTTCACAAAAGGTGGGACACAATCCTCGTTCACTAAACAGAACAAGGGAGGTTACAGGAATAACAGCAACAGAGGTCGCGGCAGAGGAAACAACAGCTCCCGCACCTCTACTCCCAACAAACAGTGACTCTCTGTCACTGCACCCCGACCACCTAACACCTGTCGGGGGGAGACTGCAGCGGTTCCTGCCCGTCTGGAGAAACATCACCACAGACAGGTGGGTGCGACAACTAATCCAGTATGGTTATTGCCTAGAGTTAAAGTCCACTCCACCCAACATCCCGCCAAGGCAACGGCCTATGTCCGCAGAGCACTTGCTCTTATTGCAGCAGGAGGTAGTGGTGATGCTGCAAAAGGGAGCAATCGAGCTCGTGCCGGTGGGGGAGGAAGGCACGGGGGTATATTCCCTGTACTTCCTTATTCCAAAGAAGGACGGTTCTCTCAGGCCCATTCTCGATCTACGTCCCCTCAACCTGTACATACTATCGGAACATTTCCACATGCTTACACTGCAACAGATTCTTCCCTTGCTAAACCAAGGAGACTTCTTAGCAACCTTAGACCTCAAGGATGCTTATTTCCACATTCCACTACACCCGTCACACAGGAAATACCTCAGGTTCACTATTCAAGGCAGGCACTACCAGTTCAAAGTCCTACCCTTCGGAGTCACAACAGCCCCGAGGGTGTTCACAAACTGTCTGGCGACAGTAGCGGCGCACCTCAGGAGGCAGAACATCCATGTCTACCCCTACCTAGACGACTGGCTCGTGCAAGCCAAGTCAGAGCACCAGTGCGCCGCAGACATGTCGACTACAATTCACCTTCTTCACGATCTGGGTTTCTCCCTGAACTACCCAAAATCGCATCTTCAGCCGGCGCATGTCCGGCAGTTTCTAGGCGCGACGATCAATACCCTGACGGCCATGGCTCAGCCAAACCAGGTCAGGATAGACAGCATGCAGGCTCTGATCCAAAAGTTCAGGCCGCAACACTCGCTTCCAGCGAGAGTGTTCATGCAGTTGATAGGCATGATGGCCTCCTGCATCTTCATAGTCCCTCACGCACGGCTACACATGCGCCCGCTCCAGGAGTGCTTAGCGAATCAGTGGACACAGGCTCGTGGGCAATTGACAGACCTAGTGTTGGTTACCAGTCGGGCATACGACTCTCTGCATTGGTGGACTCCACACAACCTTTGCAAGGGCCGACTGTTCCAAGAGCCTGTGCCGCAGATTATCCTGACAACGGACGCGTCTCTCCAGGGTTGGGGAGCTCATGTGCTCACTTACACAGTGCAGGGACTATGGACGACGCAGCAACAAAAGATGCACATCAACTATCTGGAACTGATGGCAATCTTCATGGCGCTCAAGTCCTTCATTGTACATCTGTGCAACAAAGTCGTGCTAGTCCGGACGGACAACATGACCGCGATGTACTACATTCAAAAGCAGGGAGGCACCCACTCGCCACAGCTGTCTCATCTGGCTCAGAGCATGTGGAAGTGGGCCATTCAGAGGAACATTTTCCTCATGGCAGAACACCTCCCAGGAAAGGACAATCAGATGGCGGATCTGCTCAGCAGATACAGCCATCAAATGCACGAGTGGGAGATACACCCGTCTGTTCTCCACCCGTACTTCCAGCAGTGGGGTCATCCGGAGATAGACCTGTTTGCCACAGCAGAGAACGCAAAATGCCAACTCTTTGCCGCCAGGTTCCCTCACCCACTGTCGCAGGGGAATGCGATATGGATGAACTGGTCAGGCAAATTTGCGTACGCTTTTCCGCCAGCCCCTCTAATACCGCTGGTCGCAAGAAAGCTAAGGCAGCACGAGATGACTCTCATCCTGGTTGCTCCAACGTGGGCGCGCCAAGCTTGGTACACCACGTTCCTCGAACTCTCAGTGGTGCCGCATCAAAGGCTGCGCCTCACGCCCAGTCTTTTGACGCAGAACCATGGAGACATTCAGCATCCAGATCCACAACAGCTCAACCTGGCGATCTGGCTCCTGAAGTCCTAGAGTTTGGATACCTTAACCTACCTCCGGAGTGCATGCACATCATCAAGGAGGCGAGGAAACCAACTACTAGAGCATGCTATGCTGCAAAGTGGAAGCGTTTTGTCATTTACTGTACGGCCAATGACATCGACCCGCTAGATGCATCTATCCCCAACATCATCTGCTATCTGTTGCATCTTTACAAGTGCAATCTAGCGTACACTTCCATTCGGATACATCTATCCGCCATAGCGGCTTATCTCCAGAACAGGCAGCACCTCTCTGTCTTCAGGGTGCCTGCCATTAAAGCCTTCCTTGAAGGTCTGAAACGAGTCATTCCCCCAAGGACACCGCCAGCTCCGGTGTGGAACCTCAATGTCGTTCTCACCAGACTGATGGGACCGCCATTTGAGCCCCTGCACTCGTGTGAACTCCAGTTCCTTACGTGGAAAGTAGCTTTCCTTGTGGCTATTACGTCTCTGAGGCGTGTCAGTGAGCTGCAGGCGCTCACAATCCAAGAGCCATTCATTCAAATCCATTCAAATAGGGTAGTGCTACGCACTAACCCCAAATTCCTTCCGAAGGTGGTGTCACAGTTTCATCTAAACCAAACTATTGACTTACCAGCATTCTTTCAAAACCCGCAAACGGTGGCGGAAAGAATGCTCCATACCTTAGATGTACGGAGGGCGTTGATGTACTACATAGACAGAACACAACCCTTTAGAAAGACAAAACAACTCTTTGTTGCCTTCGCACCCCAACACAAAGGCAACCCAATTTCCAAAGCAGGGATAGCCAGGTGGATTGTTAAGTGCATCCAGATATGTTATCAAAAAGCCAAGCGCACTTTAACAATACCCCCCAGAGCGCACTCCACACGCAAACTGGGGGCATCCATGGCTTTCCTAGGGAACATTCCTTTAGAGGATATTTGCAGAGCAGCCACGTGGGTCACACCACATACCTTCACAAAACACTACTGTGTTGATGTGCATTCCAAGCAGCAAGCAGCTGTAGGACAGGCTGTTCTCAAGACACTTTTTCAGGTTTCTGCAGCTGGCACGGGCAACCGCCGCTGATGGAGGGACTGCTATGTATTCTATGCTAAGATATGAATTTAGCAGCCCACATGCCTCGAACTGAATATGCTACTTACCAGTATGCATCTGTTCTTGGCATGTAGGGCTGCTAACATTCATATCGCCCGCCCTCCTCCCCGGTGCCTGTCGCAGCTGCAGATATACTATTGTATTTATTCATTAGCATGGACATCTTTTACACTTTTCACTCCATCTTCTGCCACAATGGCGAAAAACAATCTGGGGATGGAGCCGATGCCCATGCGCACTGTAGTCCAGGGGAGGAGCCACCTATCTCAGGATACTTCGAAGGCTCTTCCAGGACAACAATGTGCAATCATCCGAGCCCAACACTAGGCGGCGATCTAATGCTAAGATATGAATGTTAGCAGCCCTACATGCCAAGAACAGATGCATACTGGTAAGTAGCATATTCATTACAGGTAAGTAACTTGTTTTCTTCTCAAAGACTGAACCAGTTAGTCCAAACTAACAGATTATCATATTTTGACGACTGAGGTTCAGGCAAGGAGATTTGTATTTTGACACACAGGGCCTCATTATATTGCTTTAAACTATGTCCTCCAGCATGCAAAGGTTGCAATCTTGGAATAGTTTTGGTTGTACACTATGCCAAAACCAACGAGCATTGACAAAGCTAACACTCGCTCTTCCCATGCATTTAAAAGGCAAGACAGATTGGCTTAGCCAAAGCTGCTGTATTGAGCCACTGCTGGTTGTAATGGTATAATTGTGTTTTTTGGTTACTTTGTGTGTTGATCTGTTGTGTTTTGTTCATAAATCCGTTATGTTTGACCAGGTTAGTATTAAGCTTTAGTGTGTTTTTTTCATTTGTTTGGTTCTAATGTGGTACCTGTCTCTAGTCTTTCTGTAATGGTGAGAGGTGTGGTGTCTTATTTTTGGTTTTCTTTCCACATGTCTGTGTAGCTTCATGCTGCAGTTACGTGATTTAGTGGTTGCTTGAAGTAGTAGTTGAAGACAGAAGCCCATCTGGTTAAAATATTACTCTATGGAATTTCCCTATTGCTGTTCTTGTGTCCTTTATGCTAATATACTCCTATGATCACTTCAGGATACTACTTGGCTTTTCTTTCCTGTTTTTTGTGTAGACCCGGAGATCCCCAGTCGGCCCAGGATAAGGCACGCATGGATAAGGAATACTTGTCTTTGATGGCAGAGCTGGGTGAAGCTCCTGTTCAATCCTCGTTAAGTTCTATGGGTTCTTCAATGGGCTCGTCAATGGGCTCATCCATGGGTTCTTCAATGACCTTATCCATAGGTTCTTCAATGGGTTCGTCCATGGGTTCGTCAATGGGTTCTTCAATGGGTTCGTCAATGGGTTCTTCAATGGGTTCGTCCATGGGTTCTTCAATGGGTTCATCCATTGTTTCTTCAATGGGGTCGTCCATGGTTTCTTCAATGGGGTCGTCCATTGGTTCCTCAATGAGTTCATCCATGGGGTCGTCAATGGGATCGTCCATTGGCTCGTCTTCAGGAGCCTCGCACTCTCCCATTTCAAGGAGCTCTGGAACAGTAAACAGCCAGCCACCCCAGGTTAGTTATACATATTTTGATGACTCCTGTTATATAAATTATTTTTGTGTAAATGTGAACACCAGCAATTTTATGTCTACTTTTTTAGGTTAATTGTTGTTTCTTCCTTGTTCACCTTTTCTTTTCTGTATGACAGTATTACATTTCCAAACTGGAATTAACTCACTGCTCCTACAAGGGAGCACTATCAAAGTTGGTCCATTTTCACACAATTGGCTATCCTGATAAAACAAAATAGTGTTCGCTGCTTATTCTAGGAGTTAGACACCTAATGCAGTATGACTTGTAACTCTTGAAACATAGCACCAGCTGAACACACAGGAAATAGGACTTTTTCCCCAGATTTGTGTAAATAGTTGTATACAGGTAAAAGTAGAAGATGCTTTATAAGAATGCACAATAATGTCCATGTGGTAGGGCACGTAAAGGCTGCTGTGGGCTGGAAAACGTATTATGTTTTGTACAGATAGTCTTCGTCAAGGTTTTGTGGGACATGGATGCTAAATTTTTCCGCAGGAGACCTCACTGCCACATTTCTGCATTTAGCTCTTCCATGTGTACTTGATGTACCACGGATAAAGGTCTTTCTGTGAATGCTCACCCCATCCACTTTTAAACCCCGCCCCGTCTTTCATTTACCTTGTGCAGTATTAAGTTTGTATCACATCAGGAAATTAAGCTGGTTACGGTGCCAATCGGACCTAGACACTAAGGCTTACTACCCCACCAATGGAAGCCAGCCTTCTTAATGGTAGTTACCTCTGTCATACATGTGATATGGGAATTGCTTTCAATTTGTTTTTCTGCTAACAGTTTTGTGGTGCATTTCAATTTGCCATTCTTTTGCCCATCTTGCCATCTCAGTTTGGACTCAGCCACACATCTTACCCACTCTTCCTGCCAAAAGTCATGTCAGACTTCATTTGCAAATTAGCCATGCTAGCTTTATATTTAAATCTTAAGACCACCTCTCCAGTGGATGGCTTTTCACACTTTAAGAAATGCGTTGCTAATCCATTTTACAGGAACAGCAATTTTCAGCCTGGTAGTATCTTGCTTTGCAGTGTTTTTTTATACTTGCTTAAAAGAGGGTCACTATCTGGTAGACCTAGAGCTTGTTTAAAGAACCTGCCTGAATGCTACAAGTGAAGCTCATCCGAGGAATCTAAGAACTTTTGTTATCACCAATTAGTCACTAAATCTGTTGGCATGACCATACGGCTTTGATTGCAGAACAGAAACATTGGGCTGGGCATTTAAGTACAACTTCTCCTTTTTATTGTTTATACCCCACATCTGCGAGTGTGTGGCATTCTTTCAGTGTTTTTGGATATCCATATACATCCTACCTTGCAAGCACAAATTCAACCAGAAAAAAACCTCGCCCATCTTTTCCATCGGGTTTCTTGTCAAACTACTTTTTGTATTGCTCTTGAGGTTTCTCTCTGCCCCTTCACACTGCTGCATTTCCCATTCTTCTCCAACAATTTGAGAGAATATGTAGTGTTGGATAATCTTCCCTTTTATTCTTTTGAATGGAGATGCCCCTGTCGCACTGCTTGCTTGGCGTGGGTCTGTTCTATGTGCCAACATTGTCTCCCTCCTAATTTCCTTCAATGATCTTGTTTGTATTGCTCTTGATTTACAGTCCTTGACCAGCCTGTTCGGCATCTTCACAAGCACATTAGCTTGAGGTGACTACAAAGCTGTCCTAAGATAGTGAACGGATAAACTCTAAAAAATCATATTTCATGAGACACATTGCACCTTATGGTAACACAAATAGAACTCTTTCAGAAGCTTACAACTCGTCAATAGGTCCCACTGTCTCACTTCAGCTTGGACCAGGGTTCCTCAGTTACCTCCACTGGGGACATTGAAGCTTCTATTGCCATTATAAATTTGTCTACCCTTGCACATTGCGAACAGTCTCTCCCTTTTTTCCTTCTACCACTGTGTCCATCGAGGGACATGAATATGTTTTTCTAACTCTAGCTTTTGTCAAATTCCTCCCCATATGCCTTTGTGGACCAATTCTAAAATGTTGTCATGTACTTCACTAGGAGGAATCGATCTCTCATTCCTCTGCAATTCACCTTGAATTGACTCATCCTTAACATTCGTAAATGTCTCGTCAACTTTTTCAGCTTAGTCCACCATAGTATGTCCTCTCTAGAAATGTGGTCCATAATTTTGGCCTAGCTCAACTGTGCTTCACAAAGTCTTTTCTCCCGTTCATAGCACCTGTTCTTCCTCCCCTATCTTCTCAGCGGTGATCTGTGCTAACCTAGACAATCCATTTCCATGTCTATTTTCTTGTGGAGGGAAATACTCTACAACATGGGCATCTCCTAAAACTTTCATCCACCTTTTAATTCTCGGAGAAGGTTTTACAGTGTCAATACAAGGAAGTAGGTTCACCAACAATGTGTGATCGCTACCTACAGTAAAATGAATACCCCAAAAGACTACTTCTAGTGGGAAAATCCTCTAGGGCATGCCAATGTCCCATGCTCTATTACTAAATAACTATTCAGATTCCTTTTGACCACAGGACGCAAATACCACCTCTTGGTTTTCTTTTCGGATGAGAACAGCCCCTACTCCTAACAAACAGGCATACATTTTTGCCAGATTTGTTTGTGATATCAATCTTCAAAAGTATGCCCAAGATTTTTTTTTAACTGTCTCGAAAGCAATCTTGACAATTTTCAAACCACAATGAGACCACAACACCTTATTCAACAACACAGTTAAGGGTGTACTGTGTATGCAAAATTCTTGGTAAGCCAACAATAATACCTGTCTTAACCACAAAAAGGATGTAACTGGCCTACAACTTTAGGAATAGGAGCTTTTAGCATGGAATCTGCTAAATCTAATTTAGGGCGTATACCTTTTCTAGAGATGGTGTGCTTTAAATTGGTCACCATTCCACTTTAATCTTTTGGCCATCAAACCATTCTGTCAGTCTATTCAACAATGTGTACAGGATCTTGTAATAGTATTACTTATCTTGTCCATAAACAAAAACGTTGTCCTTAAAAAAAAAGTCAACAACTTTCTTATGGCCATTTGAAAACAAGTCGCTGACAATCTGAAAAGCATTCGGCAGAAACCATAAGCTCCCAAAGGAGTGACAGGGAAGGTTGGGTGTGACTACTTGTGGAGTACTACTTGGTGGTAAGCGGCCATCAAAAGCATAACACCCCTTTCATCATATATAGATCTTCCTCTATATTAGACGGGGTGTATTGTTTGTTAATCAATGAGATCTGCGCAGAGACTTACACTTTTCCTACAAACATTAGGCGCCAGAACAGGCACCAACCACCCAAAAACAAAGACTTCTATCACACCTGAGTCTAGCAGTCTTCTCCAATTTTTCTTCAATGGCTCTAGTACTAAATCTAGATACTTCCACGCTTTATACACCACTGTTCTATCCACTTGTTTTAGGATTATGTTTGAAATTCTAGAGCTGCTCTGGCCAAAAGAAGCATTATGCTGATAACGGTGCTTTGTTTTCAGCAGAAAATGTAATGGGCCATCACTAACATCTTTTGTCATTTATATCCTGGCTGGGAGGAGGTGTCAAAAGGGAATGGGCTCCGAATCAAAACCTCCACCCCCATTTCTAATAATCACATTGTGTATACTTTTACATGTTAGTAAGGCCTGTCTGACCAGAATAGTATGCTTGGCAATCATGCATTTGATTGCATTTTTAAAACTGTATCAGAACTTAACTGCAATGTTTAAATAAGTCGAGACATATTTAAACACTGCCAGGTTAATAGAATAATTGTAAAACATTTTGAGGGTGCTCCAGTGAATTCTTTTTTTCTACTGAGGGGACACAACATTAAAAAGCTTGAAGACCCCTGTCCTAAAGATAGACCCAGATCTATACCCTGCTAAACATTCTACTCCTGATGACAACACCTCATACCACGAGTTAATTGCCAGGGCAGCTACATACCATGGAGTTGCTTTACATAGGAAATCTTTGGAAGATTTCCTATTTGAAACATTAGTAACCACACACAGGGCAACAAGTCATTACTTATGTTAAAAGGTATGATTAGGCACGCTGAAGACCTTTTTAAAGACCATGGGTGTATTAAAAAAATATATAAAACACCCCCCCCCCCCCCTTACTATCTGACCCAATTTTTTATTCAGGGCCAGCTTCCTTTAGAATCGTTGGATGTATCCAATGCTTGTAAAGGAGCACATTTTCAAACTACAGGGGATGCACCACCTCCGGACAAAGAGTCCAAGTTAATAAATAGATGCCTCAGGTAATTGCTGCACAATCAACCAACTGCTGTTGTACAGCCAATACACAAGGTCTTTTGGCTAGATACGACTGGGACACGTATGCCGAAATGGAAGACTTAATCCAATATCTCACAGAAGAAGGCAGGAATTAGTACAAGATGGAAAACTAATTTCTAATTCCTCTGTTAGATGTGCGTTGGATGCTGCTGATACTACAGCTAGAGTCAACACTAGTATTCTCCTTAGACGACACGCATGGTTACGAATCTCTGGGTTTAAACCAGAAGTACAACAAACCATACTAAATGTCCCATTCGACAAGGAACATCTATTTGGTCCTCAAGTGAATGAATCACTTGAAAAAATTAAAGATACAGAAATAGCTGAATTTATGGAGGCACTACAGTCATCCTCTAAAAGTGGTCCCTTTCGCCGCTCATTTTATAGGGGAGGCTCCAAAAATACATTCAGCAATACCTTTACCAATGCCAACACATCTTCCTATAAACCGCAGAATCAATCTTCCCCTTCTAGAAGATTTTACATAGGTGGTTGCAGGGGAAACCATTTTAAAGGGAGAGGTAAAGGTACCCCAACATGAACCTCTCCCTCGCTCAACAAACAGTGACTCCATAATAATTCCCCCCGGTCATACACCTGTCGGGAAGACTTCATCAATTTCTTCCCAATTGGCAAGTAAATACCATCAGACAAATGGATGTTGGACATTATCCAACGTGGTTATTGCTTGGAGCTCACAAGTAATCCGTCCTATATTCCTCCTCGCATTCACAAATTCTCTCTAGAACACCAACTGCTCAAACAAGAGGAATAAGCTCTTCTAACAAAAGGAGCTATAGAACCAGTTCTAATACAACTTAATGGCTCAGGGGGTTTACTCACTTTACTTCCTAATCCCAAAAAAAGACTGTTCTCTTCAACCAATATTAGATCTCCGACCTCAAAATTGAAGCATACTATCAGAACACTTACATATGGTCACACTTCAACAAGTGCTTCCGTTCTACGACAATGTTTTTATGTCCGCACTAGACTTAAAGGACGCCTACTTTCACATCCCTATTCACCTAGCACTTCTCAAATACCTCAGATTTGTGGCAGCAGGAACCCTTATCAATTCAAAGTGCTCCCATCTGTAGTAATTGCAACACCCAGAGTATTCACCAAATGTCTAGCAGTAGTAGCAGCTCATCTAACAAGACCACACATTCATGCCTTCCCATATCTAGATGTTTGGCACATCAAAGCCAGCACACCAAGTGTGTACAACACACTCCAATTACAATAAATATTTATCAATTGAGATTCACAATCAATGTGCAATAATCCCATCTTCAACCTACACACCTGCAACCCTATCTCGGAGCTATCCTAAACACTCACAGGTTTAGCCTTTCCCAATGCAGCCAAAATTCTATTTTCAAACACAGGTACTGCAAATTCATAGCAACCAATAGCTAACAGAACTTTCATGCAACTTTTATGGATACTGGCAAGGTGCATTGCCATAGTACCTCATGCAAGATTAAACATGCGTCCTCTTAAGGAATGCTTAGCACGACAATTGAACCAATCACAGAGTCCACTAAAAGATCTAGTGTTGGTTGCTGCACCCATCGCTTTCTGCAGTGGCGGAACACCCAAAACTTGTCAAAAGGGAGGCCCTTTATCGACCCTGCTCCACAGGTCTTGCTCACAGCGGACGCTTCTCTTGCTGGGTGGGGTGCCCATCTACAACATCTAACAATTCCAGATCTCTGGGACACCAAGCACAAAAGTCTCCAAATTAACTATCTAGAGCTTCTGGCTGTTCACCTAGCGCTAAAGGCATTTCTAACTCACCTGATAGGGAAAGTTGCCTTGGTACATAGCTGTCATATTTGCCATCCGGACTATGCACAAAAACTGGGGGAACACACACTGAGCAGTTATCATGCCTAGCTCAGGCTATTTGGCGTTGGGCAATAAGTATCAATCTAATTGCTAGCGGTACACCTTCCAGGGATGAACGACTAATTTGCTGACCTCCTAAACAGGGTGCGCCAAAAAGTCCATGAGTGGGAACTACAACTCCAAGTTCTCCTTTCAAATTTCCACATATGGAGGTTTCCACAGAAGGATCTCTTCGCAACGGCAGAGAACTTGAAATGCCAAAACTTCGCCTCCAGGTTCCCACACCCTCTATCCAAAGGCTATGAATGCACTATGGATGAATTGGTCAGGGATATTTACTTACACTTTCCCGCCTCAGCTCAAACTAACATCCCTCACCCTTGTTCTAGTGTCACCCACATGGGCTTGTCAACCATGGTTCACCACACTTATAGAACTGTCAGTAGTTCCACATCAGAAGCGTCACTGCACCTCAGACCTTCGTACTCAAACCATAGAGAATTCAGACATCCAAACCCCAGGAAGTTCAACCTAGCGATTTGGATACGTAAATTTACTTGAAGATTGTATGATGATTCTTATAGTCAAGAAAACCTACTACTAGAGCATGCTATGCAGCCTAATGAAAAGGTTTGTTATATATTGTAATAACCAAACCCTTGATCCCGTAGATGCTTCTATACAACAAATAATTCATTTACAGCATCTACAACGTGCAGGCCTTGCACTATCACTGAAATGAGTCGTCTCCTTCGGTTCCCTTGTGACCGGAAAAGATTTCTTTGAAGAAAAACAGCTTGCAGGCATCCTGACCCAATGCTAGATGTCAGGAGTATGGGTAAGGATGTGAATCTACAGCTCTACATGCCAAGAACAGATACTTTCAGGGTAAGTAACATCATCCTTCAGGCGTATACTGCCAGTACAGATCCCGTTGTGAGGGACGTCGCTCTCCAGAAGACGGCACAGACAGGCAATGGTGTGCGATTCCAGACCCATTTTAACAGGGTCACTGAAATCCCTTGTAGCAGAACGTTAGAGCTACTGCAGCGCCACCTTGTGCTGCTGCTGCTGTTGCTCCTCCACACTCTGCCCTGTACCGCAAGTCAGCCAGCCGCGTAGGAGCGTCAAGCGGTTCTGTGGCCTAACATTCGAACAGCACGTAAAAGGCTCAAATACAGTATCGGCACAATCTGAATTGAACAATGACCAGGGGAAATCAGTATGAGGCATAAACGGCACAAGAAGGAAAAGTTAGTAGACTTAACTTGGCTGCGCGCAGCTAAGAAAGAGGCACTACTGGCAGTAACACTGTCTCCTGATTAGAGGTTCATGGGCTTCTCGCCTCCGGTCCTGACATAAAATTCAGATTCAAAGTGATGTCTAGATCACGTTGATGTCTCCAACCAAATATATCTCCTTTTATCCACAAACTTTCCCTACCATCAATGCTATTTTCATACACCCAAGCACATACATATAAATCTACTTAAAATGCCTGCATGACTTATTTCTGTCTTAATCAACGTAAGGTCTTTCCAACCAAATATTTTTCCCAGTTCTTTTCCCCAATCGTCGTTTGGAGACCCAGAATCTGCCACCAGTTAAACACACTACCTATCAGGATTTCACTCAGTTTAACCTATCACTGTTTCACTCTTCCTGAGAGCAAGTACACTTAGTGGCACACAGTACATGTTGCTAATTTTCCTGCCCCACTTTTATTTGTATCTTGTTTGTGCTCCAGTAAACTCGTGTAGGGCCCACACTTGACACATTTTCGCATGTTACGTTTTTCCGCTAGACAATTGAAACTATTAGATCCATTTTAAGTATTTTGCTGAGAAGTTCAGCTTCATTGTATGGTAAGTTATTTGTAACTGTTTGCAGATTTTTAATTTCTACTATTTGTCTTTATTATGTTTTGATGTACTTTTAGCACAATACGCAGGGTAAAGAAATTGACTGATCCGCGTGTGCAACTACTACATCGGAACACGACTAAAAGGACTGCGAAGTGTGTCGATGGTTCTGGACAAAAAAGACACTTTGTGATCTTCTGGCTCGCCGCCAAGAAATACAACATCAGATCGACTCTAATCCGGACCTCTTCGGAGAAGGTTCCGGTATCCAACATCTGGCTCAAGAGCCAGAGATATAAGAGCAGATCTCCGTGTCAGACATGGAAGAAGAGGAAGACATCACTTCAGGTCAGCGTACAAACCCCCCCTGTGTCCATTCCACATAAAACTAGGGCTCTGGTCCTTCCTTCGCCCTCTGGTTCAGGTTGGCACCAAGAAAATGTTTCCGATGCCCCGCACTTCGGCCCGGCTCTGAAACGAAAAGAGAAGCCTTCTGGCTCGCGACAACCCTGCTCTGATGCCAAACCGACACCTTTGGCAACAAAACATAAGAGCAAGCATCTATAGGTCAACAGATTCCACCTTTGATGCAGAAAGACTCGGAGCTGAAACCCTCCAAGCCCACAGAATCTGAGCCGAAACCCTCCAAGCCCAAACACAGAGCCACAACAATCTACGCCCAAAGGCTCGGAGCCGAAACCTTTGGTGCCGAAATTTCCACGGAAAGAGAGAGTTCCCCAAAGAGCCTCCTATCTAATGAGAAATTTCGACCGAAACAGAAAAAGCTTGTTATAAACCCTAAGACCAGACATATTCAGGGAACCATTCCCCAAAAAATAAAAGCTGACTTGCCAGAGGACTATCTTAATCCCTCTGTAAGAAGAACGTGGACACTAACCCTTCTCACCCTTATATTCCACCTCCTTCTCCTAATCCTAACTTGCCTATTACACCAGTAAATTTTCCACCAAGGCCTATTGCACCTGACCCACAGGATGATGGGGATGAGGATCAGGACACAGGCGCTTGGGAAGATTACAACACAGATCCAAATACAGATAATGACCCTGATTTGTATCCCTTCAGACCTTCCCCACCTGATGACAACATTGGCTATCTCGAGCTCCTTAACAGGGCTGCTCATTATCATGGAGTAGAACTTCATAAAGAGCCTTTAGAAATGGATTTCCTCTTAGAGACACTTTCTTCCTCACAAAGAACTACTCGTACCTTGCCAATGCTGAAAGGCATGCTAAAACACACAGACGAGGTCTTTAAAGATCCTGCAAGGGCAAGAATAATCACACCTTGAGTGGATAAAAAATACAAATCTGCTCCTACCGACTCTATTTATATTAAAGGTCAGCTGCCCTTCGACTCTCTTGTCTCCAATGCACGCAAGAGGGCTAACTCGCAAGCCACAGGAGAGACCCCCTCCTTCTGACAAGGAGTCCAAGTTTATTGATGCCTCAAGCAAAAGAGTAGCTTCACGGGCAGCAAACAACTGGCACATTGCCAACGCCCAGGTGCTGCTAGCCCGTTATGAAAGGGCTAATTACGATGGGCTAGAAAAACTCATGCAACACTTGCCTGACCAATATAAATCTAAAGCTAATGACCTGGAACATCTCACTCTCTTAAAGCAAGAGGTTCTATCTCTTGTAGAAAAACAGGCTATAGAGCCAGTCCCATTAATATATCAAGGGACCGGGTTGTACTCCCTGTTTTTCTTAATTCCCCAAGACGACTGCTCTCTCAGGCCTATACTAGACCTCCGATAGCTGAATCTGTATCAGTCGGACCACTTTTACATGGTCACACCAACAGGTGCTCCCACGACTTCAGCAAAGCGACTTTCTGTCCACTCTAGACTTAAAGGACGCCTATTTCCATATTCCCATTCACCCTGCTCACAGAAAATATCTTAGGTTTGTGGTAGTCTGACAACACTACCAGATCGAAGTTCCCCTATTCAGAGTAACTGCAGCACCCAAGGTTTTCACCAAGTGCCTGGAAGTAGTCGCAGCTCATCTAAGACCGCATGTTCACGTCTTCCCTTACCTAGATGACTGGCTGATAAAAGCCAGATCACAACAAATCTGTCTACCCCACACTCAAAGGACAGTCCAACTGCTTCACAATTTGGTGTTCACTTTAAACCTCACCAAGTCTCACCTCCAACCATCCAACACTCAAGTGTATCTGGGAGCCACAAGATACTCGCAAAGCACTAGCGTACCCCAACCCAGTCCAAATTCGCAACATGCAAGCTCTAATATCACTGTTTCAGCCACAACATTCATTACCACCCGAGTGTTCATGCAATTAATCTGAATGATGCTTCTTGCATTTTAATTATTCCCTTTGCAAGACTTCAAATGCGTCTCCTACAGGAATGCTTAGCACAACAGTGGAACCAGGCTCTTGTTCGGTTATCAGATCTGGTGTTGATAGATGACCGTACTCTTCCCTCTCTCCAGTGGTGGAACATACAAAACCTTTCTAAGGGGTGGCCATTCCTCGATCCAGTTCCAGTTAGTGCTAACAGCAGACACATCCCTCACTGGTTGGCGAGCACATATGGGAAAACCTACCATTCAGGGCATGTGGACTCTGCAACAAAAACTCCACATAAACCATCTCTTACTGCAATTTTTTCTGGCATTGAAAGCTTTTCAACTAAATCTAGTAGGCAAAGCTGTTTTGGTTTGCACAGACATGACGGCAATGTACTACATACAAAAGCAAAAAAAATATCTCCTTGCAGAACATCTTCCAGGAGCAGACACCCAAGTTGCAGATCTGCTCCGTCGAAGTGGTTCTTAGGACTAACCCCAAATTCTTACCTAAAGTCACCTCTGTCTTTCATATCAGCCAATCTGTTGAGTTGCCTGTGTTCCTCCCTCAACCAGATTCAGTGGCAGAACGCGCCCATCACACATCAGATGTTAAGAGGGCTTTACTTTACTACATTGAAAGAACAAAACCTTTTAGGAAAACCAAACAACTTTGTTGCTTTTGCTCCACCACATAAAGGCAATCCCATATCAAAATCAGGCATTGAAAGGTGGATTCTTAAGTGCATTCAAAATTGCTACATCAAAGCTAAACACACATTAACAATTCCCCCTAGAGTGCACTCTACACGCAAACTAGGGGCTTCCATGGCATTCTTAGGAAACCTACCCATAGATGACATCTGCAAAGCTGCAATATGGTCTACACCACACACATTCACAAAACATTGTGTGGATATGTTAGCAAAACATCAAGCTAGTGTGGGCCAGGCAGTTTTACAAAATAACTGCTTTACAGTCTATGCTAAAGCATATGATATACAGCTCGTATGCCTCGAACGGAAAATGCTACTTGCCCAGTATGCAGCTGTTCTTGGCATTTAGAGCTGTAGAGTCGTACGTGCCCACTCACATCCCCGGGTACCTTTTACCTATTGCAGTGATATCTTACTTTGATACAATTTACATGGACATCTCCCTTTATTACTTTACTAACTCCCATCATCGCCCTTTATGACAAAACAATCTCAGGATGGAGTCGATGCCCATGTGCACTATTACCGGAAGGAGCGATCACTTACCTCATGACTACAAGACTTCTCCGAACAAAAACAAAGTGCAATCTTCCGGACCCAACACCAGATCGTGATCTATGCTAAAGCATATGACTCTACAGCTCTATATGCAAAGAACAGATGCATACTGGGTAAGTAGCATTATCCTTCTGAATTTCCTGTGAATCGGTTAATGTTTTAGACTTCTAGTCACAGATTCTGGTCCCATTCTTGCACCGGGGGATAATTCTACGGTAAGAAATCTGCAGCTAGACTGTCTGCGACCAGATAAGCGTTACTGAAGGTAAGTAACTTGTTGATGAAAGTCATGAAATCACATGTACCATTGTGGACTTTGCTGCTCCTGCAGTAATAAACATGAGGTAGATGGATAGTTATATGTACTGATAAAAGTGAGGATAGCCATATTCATTAGACTTGTTGTAACAACAAGGAAGAGCACATACTTGCTGGAAATATTAAACAAGTGCATGAAACAAAAATTATGAACATATAAAGCCACAACTTGTGTAACCAGTCAAGCAACACCATTAGCAGATTTATGGATACAATAAAATAAAACATTTTCTGAACCCACAGCATGAGGACTTGATGTGCGTTGTCTGAGGGAAAAAAACAGCCTGGCCTTGAAAAACCTACTCGCCCACTTGCAATGGCAAATTGGATTTTATCAGGGCAAGCTATTTTTAGGACCTTCTGGTCTGTGAACATAAGCTGGAAAGAAACAGGTGTTCTGTTCATCAGAAAGTGAGAGCAATAAAGATGAGATCTGAAAGAGACAAGTTAGTGATAGATTCCTTACCTTAGAATATACCCAGGCGTCAGACTGGATCCGGAAAGTTTTGCTTAGCAGTACCCCTGCGCGTCAGTAGGTGGTGTCCTGCGGCTCCGCGTCAGTCACTGGTGTCGTTAGCGCCGAGATGACGCCACGGGGACTACTTAGGCTCCACCCATTCGAACTGATGTCAGTTCTTTCTTGTTTTGCGCCAGCAAGTGCAGATCTAGATTGAGCACGTACCTTAGTAGATTTTTGACTGCTATTTTGAGACTTTTGTGACACCCCCCCCCTTCCTTCCCTCCCTCCCTCCTCCAACCACCACCCACCCACCCATTTTTTTCTCCTGGTGCACGTAGGGATGCCCAGCTTTAAGTCTTGTGGGGCCTGTTGCCGTAATATGTCGGTAGCGGACCCCCACGATATTTGCCTCTACTGCCTGGAGACTGATCACGATTCCCAGGACTGTTGTGCCATCGCCCCCAAGGTTTTGCGGGAGCTAGGGGCTGCTCGCGGGACCGGCGCCGTCGCGCCTCGGGCTCCAAGTCTTCGGATTCCGGTAAGCGACGCCATAAAAAGGTCGAAGCGTGTTCGCTCTAAGACGTTCCCCCGTCGCTCCTCTGAGGCGGACAAGGGGGACAGGGGCTTCGCCCCTGCGGCTCCTCTGGAGCCTGGGAGTCATGCCGCCTACCCGCTATACCTGGGTCCGTCGGCGACTCCCGGAAAGATGCAAGAGTTCCTTGCTGCCATGGACCGCTTTTTTAGTCCGCGGGCTCTCGCCGGTGCAACTTAGGGCCCCGCGATCCCGTGTCCAGATCCTGTTGGCCCGGCGGCTCCCGCAACGGCGACACAGGATACTATGCCGTTTGCTCCAGCCCCGGCTCCACTAGGTGCAGCGTAGCTGGCTCTGGCCCCGGTGCCTCCCTTGACTCCACCCACGGTGCCTCACTGGGTGCCGTTTATCCTACCCTTGCCCCGGTTCCTACGCCTGAGAGCCTGGTCATTCAGGCCTCGACATCGCGGAGTGCCTTTCCCACGGCCCGCCGGATAAGGACTCTAAACAACTGGGAAAGTTTGGGAAGCGGTTGTTCTCTTCGGCCAGTTTGGGGCTGCGGTCCCTGAACACCGCCTGCTTGTTGGGCCGCTACTCCCACGCGGTGTGGGATGCTGTTGCTCAGGTGTTGCCTCAGTGTTTTGAGGAGGTGCAGGCTGTCTTTCTTAGGCGATTGCTGAAGCTAAGGATGCGGCTAAGTTCGCCATTCGGTGTGGGTTGGACACCGCCGACTTATTGGGCAGGGCGATTTCTACCACTGTGGCGTTGCGGCGCCACGCCTGGTTGCGTTCAACTGGGTTCTCGCTCGATGTCCAGAGCTTGCTCATGGACATGCCTTTCTGTGGCACCCGCCTGTTTGGCGACAAGGCTGACCGTACACTGGAGCGCTTTAAGGACTCAAGGGCTACTGCTAAGTCTTTGGGTCTTTCTACTAAGAACCCTGCCACTCCTGGTTTTCGTTCCTTTCGTGGCCAAGGTAGAGGCACCCAGGCTCGCCCCTCCCAACAAGCCTGTGCAGAACCAGCCTCCGCGCGGCCGAGGTCGCTGTTTCGGGCGGGGTGGGGAACCAGCGTGCGGGTCCGTCCACCTCCTCCCCGCTGCTTCCACCTCCTGAGCTTCGGGGAGCCCCCCACGCTGGTGGGTGGCAGGATCTGCCACCACCTCCCCCACTGGCGCGAGATTACATCAGACAAGTGGGTGCTGCAGATAATCAGCCAAGGTTACTCCCTTCCCGTCCTCCCCTCCCGCCATACCACCTCGGTGCCACCGCATGTCGAGGGATCACTTGGTTCTTCTCTGACAGGAAGTCACAGCCTTCCTGGCCAAGGATGCCATAGAGTGCGTTCCTGGGACGGAAGTAGGGAGTGGTTGTTATTCCCACTACTTACTGGTCCCCAAGAAGGACACAGGGGGTCTGCGTCCTATCTTGGACCTCTGGGACGTAAATCATTTCCTCCAGAAGGAGAAGTTCAAGATGCTGACTCTGGCTCAGGTCTTGGCTGCCCTCGATCCTGGACTGGAGACTGGATGGTAGTGTTGGACTTGCAGGACGCATGTTTTCACATCCCCATCCTGCCGACCCACCGGCGTAACCTGCGGTTCACGGTAGGCCAGGAGCATTTTCAGTTTACCGTGCTCCCCTTCGGCCATACCAGCACCCCTCGGGTGTTCACGAAAGTGATGGCGGTGGTCGCAGCTCATCTGCGCAGGTCAGGGGTGTCATTCTTCCCCTACCTCGCCGACTGGTTGTTGAAGGCGGGCTCGCCCCAGGCAGTTGTCAAACACCGTCAGACTACGGCCGACCTCCTGCATTTTCTGTGGTTCTTCATCAACGTGCTGAAGTCGCACCTGATTCTCTCTCAGAATCTCCCCTTCATCAGAGCAGTTCTGGATGTGACGCAGTTTCTGGTTTATCCTCCTGAGCATAGAGTCCAGGATATTCAGGCTATGATTCCAATCTTTCAGCCTATGTCCCGGGTTTCAGTCAGGATGACTCTCCGGCTCCTGGATCTGATGGCCTCCTGCATCCTGCTAGTGCATCATGCCAGATGGCATATGCAGGCTCTGGAGTGGGACCTAAAGTTCCAGTGGGCACAGCATCAGGGCAACCTGTCCGATCATTTCCAGATCTCGGAGGGCACTGCACGACACTTGCAGTGGTGGCTCACGAATCGTGATTGAGTAAATGGCAGATCCCTCTTCCTTCTCCAACTAGAGCACACAGAAGTGACGGATTCGTCCCTCCTGGGATGGGAAGGCCACTTGGGAGAGGCAGAGATCAGAGGCCTCTGGTCTCCGGTGGAGTCCCGGCTCCATATCAACCTTTTGGAGCTGCGGGCTATCTGGCTTGCACTAAAGGCATTCTTTTCCTCTACCTGCAATGTTTGGTGGGCTGAACAAATAGGATACAGGAGATAGGGTGGTATTAGGTTGCACTGACACAGTTTCAAAGGAGATGTGATCTATGAAACAAGGTGCTGGCAATGTATAGACATACAATAACAGTTATGCGATTGAGCGTAGGCTATAGTTGGAGGAGGCATGCTGAGGATGGAAACTAAGCAGAGATGAATCGAAAAACGGAGAGGGCACAGCCGAGAGTTTTTTTAAAGCTCTCCAGTTGCCCGGTCTCTAAAAGAGATGAATGATTTCAAAATATAAAGAGTTGATCTGTAATGCGAACACCAGATACTTTACAGATAAAATAAAATCGGCAAAAAACATTGCCCAAAATAATTATTTGTCACTTTTCAGAAATTAACCAAACTCCCAGAGAAAAATAAATTGTCGCTTTCTGTATGACGCAAAATTCAAGAGGTCTGTCTGCTGATGCTTTAATTCCCTCCAGCCTCTGCAGCTGCATCGGAAGCTTACAGACACCCCTTTGGGTTTGTCGGAAACTAACTCGGCCACTTTATCCGCCTTTTCTTTCTCGGCGGTGGCATAGTTCTGCCTCCTACTCCGCTCCTGTCTGCAACCATGCCGTTTTCTAAGCTTCAGTTCCCCAGAGAACCAGGGCTCAAATGGGGTAGATCTGCTCACCCCACCAGATTTTAAGTGGGATGAAAAAACTGGGGGGTCTCTCAAAGGGGCGTGGCCAATGTAATTTAGGACCTGGCTTAAAAACACGTAAGCTAAAAATCCCTGCATAGCAGAGTGTGCCGCCCGACTTGTATTTAGCTGTTTCTGTCATTACATCCAGATATATCATACAAGTAAAGTCATACCTAGAACAATTTGGGACTATTGGCTTTATCAATGGTTTTCTGATAGATACATCTGCCGTGTGGATTCCTCACCTTGTGAATATCCCCCTTGCGTCAGCAACGTTCGGAATTTTTTCTTCGTAGCTTGCCGGCGTGGACGACGTCATAGGAGCACGGCATCGCGCGCGACTCCGTCTGACGTCACCGACTCCTTATTAGGCCCACGTCGGCGTGATGACGTCAGTTCCCTTTTTTCCGCGTCTCCGACGCTAACGGTTTTCGGGATCTTCTCGATACTTAGTATCTGGCTATTATTTAATATTTACTGTTTCTCCTTTGCGATTTGTTTCTTCATCGAGGATGTCGTCGAGGAAGACAGGATTTAAACAATGTGGGTCTTGTGCCCGCATGATGTCAATCACCGACCCACATGGCGATTGTTTGTGGTGGCTGGGTTCAGACCACGACGTCAAGAACTGTCGATCTTGTTTTAAGATGAACCCAAAGGCGCTTCGAGAGCATGAAGCAAAACTACTTCTCGCGAAGGTAAAGGGGAGAGATGCTGGGAGATCTTCGAGGTCGACGTCGAGACGCTCGAGATCGAAACAAAAGTCTCGATCGAAGTCGAGGTCGGCGTCTAGGTCCAGAGCGGAGTCGAGATCCAAAGCGAGGTCGAGGTCCAGAGAGAGATCGAGATCGAAGTCCACTTCGGGTCACGCTTCGAGCTCCTCGAAGAGGAAGCACAAGAGGAGAAAGCACAGCTCAAAGCATCATTCGGAGAAGGAATCTTCAGATTCGAAGAAGTCTCACAAACACCATAAGGACTTCGTTTCTCCTTCTCCTGTTCAGTCCATCGGAGGTTCCCCGACTCCGGAACCGGTATCTTTACATTCTTCTGAACATGAGGAAGAAGAGGAGGTAGTTCCTAAAACTCCGACTCCGATGGAGACTCCTGTGGACCAAGAGGGTCAGAATGAACCTGTGTCGGATCGACCTCCTTTAGAGCATCCGGTAGGTTCGTACCCTCCCTTTCCTGGTCCTGGTCAGGACCCCTCGCATTTTCTCAATGCGATGTTTGGAGTGTATTCCAGAGCGATGTACCCCACTGGAGCACCTGTTGGTCCCATGGGTCCATTATCATACAATTTGGGCATTCCTCAGTCGTACGCCCCAGCTCCATTTATGCCTTTTATGCCGGCGCCTCTTACACCTTGGCTCGGTACGGCACCACCGAGGTCTTCGACTTCGCATGCAGCTTCGCCGACTCCGGATCGACCTCGTAGTTTGGATCGAGGTTCCACACCTGTCCGTGAGTCTCGTCCTCCGGCTGCCCCGACTCCTCGCTCGACGTCGAATCCGGCTCCGTCGGAGTCGTTACCGAATCCGTCGACTTCGAATAGAGTGGTCAAGACGAAGGGCTCAGCGTCTTCTGGAAGAAAAGGGAGATGAAGATTCAGATGTGGAAGAGGGTGAACTTCTTGATCATGATGATGACTTTGAAGACCTACGTGATGCTAGTGGTCTGGAGCTCTCTCCTGAGTGGGGTTTACCTTCAGCTTCTGATGCTCCTTCTAGGGACGTGGCGCCCTTTCACGTCGTTATTAGGAAGGCTGCAGATCTTCTCAACTTGAAACTGCCCACGGTTGAGTACAAGCCCAACATACTTACTGAAGTTTTGCACTCTCCCTCTTCTATTGTTGAACCTACGTTACCGTTCACTGATGCCTTATCAGATCCAATAAAAGAGATCTGGAAGAGACCATTATCTGCTCCTGCGGTTTCAAGATCTATTGCAAGGCGCTACAGGGTGGCTCCTGGTGACCCTGAGTTTCTTTCTTCGCACCCCTCTCCTGAAAGTCTTGTAGTGCAGGCGGCATGTTCTAACAGGGCTGCAGGCTCTTTCCCTCAAGTACCAGCGGACAAAGACTCAAAAAAGTTGGATCAGTCTGCAAAGAAGACTTTCTCTTCAGGGAGCATGGCTCTTAAATCCACTAATGCTACTTGTCTTTTAGGAAGATATGTCCATGCATTGATGGATTCTGTGAAGCAGTTATCATCTAAGCTTCCTGAGGAGGATAGAAAGAACTTCAATGAGGTGGTCTCAGACACTCAGGCTGCTGCACGCATGGTTATTCAGAGTGGCATGGACACGGTTGATTCTGTTGCCAGGATTATGGGCTCTTCTATTGCGACCAGGAGGGCCGCGTGGTTAAAATCCTCTGATTTCTCTGCGGATGTGCAATCTACGTTGCTGGACTTGCCTTTTGAAGGGACTGGCCTTTTTGGTAAAAAAGCGGATGTCGCCTTGGAAAGGTTTAAAGATAACCGTGCTACTGCAAGATCCTTGGGTCTCCAGATGAGAGGGTCGACAACTAGAAAGTTTAGAGGCTTTGGTAGATCCTCTTTTCGTCCCTTCAGACAAGGCCAACAACAGCAGCAGCAACAGCAGAACCCTCTGTATAAGTCCTATAGAGGTAGACAGAAGGGTCGTGGACGTGGGCGTCAAATCTCCTCTTTCGCCACTTCCTCCAATAATACCCAACCCCCACCCGCATCAGCAAAGCAGCCCTAGATCCACCATTCTGGATCATGTGGGGCCAGTAGGGGGTCGGCTTACTCATTTTCTACGAGATTGGGAATCGGTTACATCAGATCTTTGGGTTCTCAATCTCGTGGAAAATGGGTATGCACTTCCCTTTCAGGAGTTCCCTCCCAATTACCCTCCTTGCCAAGGTTATTGTTCGGAGGACCACCTGCTGCTCCTGCAGGAAGAAGTCCTGGCTCTGTTCCGAAAGGGTGCAATAGAGGTGGTTCCAGAGCAGGAGAGGGGTCAAGGGTGCTACTCCCGGTATTTCTTGATACCCAAGAAGGATGGCAGGCTTCGGCCAATCCTGGATCTCAGGATTTTGAACCTCTATCTCAAACAGGAGAAGTTCAAAATGCTCACCCGTGCTCAGGTTCTTCAAGCGCTGATGGAAGAAGACTGGATGGTGTCGATCGACTTGCAGGATGCGTATTTTCACATCCCCATTCTGAAGTCGCACAGAAAGTATCTCCGTTTTACGGTGGGATCGCAGCACTACCAATTTGCGGTCCTTCCGTTTGGGCTTACTACTGCGCCTCGAGTTTTCACCAAGGTGATGGCAGTGGTGGCTGCGCATCTCAGGAGATCGGGGATACCTGTGTTCCCCTATCTGGACGACTGGCTGATCAAAGCGGAGTCGCCGGAGAAGGTGCTCCATCATCTGCAGGAGACAACTCAGTTGTTGCACAGGTTGGGTTTTTCGATCAATGTACCCAAGTCTCACCTGGTGCCCTCCCAGCGCAACCTGTTCATAGGTGCGGTACTGGACACTACTGTATGTCGTGCATTCCCTCCACCTCAAAGGATTCACGACATACAGGAGATGATTCCTTTATTCTACAATGGAGCGGTTGTTCCAGTCCTGAAGGTCCTTCGTCTGCTCGGTCTGATGGCTTTTTGCATTCTGTTGGTCAGTCATGCACGCTGGCACATGAGGGCACTCCAGTGGTGCCTCCGCAGGCAGTGGTATCAACACAACGGAGATCTCAGGGAGTCAGTGAGGATCTCCAGAGAAGCTGCGGCGGATCCGTCTTGGTGGGGCGTGGAAGGCAATCTGTCTCAAGGAAAGCCTTTTCAACTGCCTCCATCAGTGGCCACAGTGATAACGGATGCATCCACTCTCGGGTGGGGTGCTCATCTGGGGGACCTGGAGGTCAAGGGCCTTTGGTCTCCAGAAGAAAGGTTGCTTCACATCAACCTTCTGGAATTACGGGCGATACGTTTGGCGCTGAAGGCTGATGGACAACACGACCGCGATGTGGTACATCAACAAGCAGGGAGGAGTAGGGTCGCAGTGTCTCTGCAGAGAGGCTCTGCGTCTCTGGTCCTGGGTTCAGGACCATCAGTTTGTCTGATGGCAAATCATCTGGCCGGGGTTCTGAACGTTCGTGCAGACAGTCTCAGTCGGCAGTTCTCTGCCGACCACGAGTGGAGGCTTCACCCGGAGGTGGTTCACGACATCTTTCAGATGTGGGGTGCTCCTCGGGTGGACCTGTTTGCCACTTGCGAGAATGCTCACTGCCCGTCATTCTGCAGTCTCCAGTATCTGTTGCAAGGAGCCTTGAGGGACGCGTTTCAGTTGAGTTGGGGAAATCAACTCCTTTACGCGTTTCCTCCCATACCCTTGATTCCTCAGGTTCTGAGGAAGATTCGCCAAGACCGGGCCCAAGTCATATTGATCGCCCCGGATTGGCCAAGAAGGGTGTGGTACACAGACCTTCTCCACCTCTCCTCTCACCCGCCGCTCCGTCTCCCTCACAGGGCAGACCTCCTCTCTCAGATGGAGGGGCAGGTTCTACACCCCCACCTCCAGACATTACACCTTCATGCCTGGAGATTGAACGGGGCAACTTGAGTTCTTTTTCTCTCCCTCACGATGTGGTGGATGTCATTCTTTCTGCCAGGCGTGACACCACTAAGTCCATTTATTCCTATAGGTGGTCTAAATTTGTTTCTTGGTGCAGGGAGAAGGATGTTGACCCTTTGAAGGCTCATTTATCTGTCATTTTACAATTTGCTCTTTCTCTGGCGCAGCAAGGTTTTGCTGTGGCCACGGTCAAGGGGTATCTTTCGGCCTTATCGGCATTTCTCTGTTTGCCGGATCAGCCCTCTCTTTTTAAATCTCCGGTGGTTTTAAGGTTTTTGAGGGGTCTAACAAATATGTTCCCTCCTACTCCTTTTGTTGTTCCTCATTGGGATTTGAATCTTGTGCTGACCTTCTTAATGGGTTCTCCCTTTGAACCCTTGCACAAGTGTCCATTGAGGTTTCTTTCTTTTAAAACTATCTTCCTCGTTGCAATCACCTCGGCAAGGAGGGTAAGTGAGCTTCAGGCTCTTAGTTCCAAGCCCCCATTCCTGACCATTCATGCTGAAAGGATGGTTCTCAGGACCAGGGCTGCTTTTCTGCCTAAGGTGGTTACTCCCTTCCATCTTGGACAGTCCATTACCCTTCCTACCTTCTATCCTCCCCCTCACCCTTCTAAGGAGGAAGAGAGACTGCACCGTCTGGACCCTAAGAGGGCGGTGTCTTTCTATCTGGACAGGACTAAGGACTTCCGGGTTGACGACCAGCTGTTTGTTGGTTTTGCTGGCTGTCGGAAGGGCAGAGCGGTGCACAAGCGCACACTTTCCAGGTGGATAATCCTGTGCATCAAGATCTGCTACTCCCTTGCGGGTAAGGACCCTCCTGAGGGTATTAGAGCACATTCAACTAGAGCAAAGTCTGCAACATCTGCTTTGTCTAGAGGTGTACCTGTTGAGGACATTTGCAGAGCTGCGACTTGGGCCTCCCTCCACACTTTCACGAAGCACTACTGCTTGGATACCGAGGTGAGGAGGGACGGCCACTTCGCGCGCTCTGTTCTCCAAGATTTCCTGGTATAGCAGAGTGGTCACCCCCCTCCGGGAGTGGGGACTGCTGTGGGACTCTATTCACAAGGTGAGGAATCCACACGGCAGATGTATCTATCAGAAGAACAAGTTACTTACCTTCTGTAACGCTTTTTCTGGTAGATACTATATCTGCCTGTGGATTCCTCACATGCCCACCCGCCTCCCCGTTGTCCACTCTGCTATACCTGGTTTTATTGTTTGTATATATTTTGGGTTTTGATTCCTTTGCTATGCACTGTGTGCTATGATGGTTTGTATGTACTGTGTACATTGTATATATGCATATTTGCTGTCGTTGGTCCGTCCGTGTGCCTCGAAGGCACGGAAAAAAGGGCGGAACTGACGTCATCACGCCGACGTGGGCCTAATAAGGAGTCGGTGACGTCAGACGGAGTCGCGCGCGATGCCGTGCTCCTATGACGTCGTCCATGCCGGCGTGCTACGAAGAAAAAATTCCGAACGTTGCTGACGCAAGGGGGATATTCACAAGGTGAGGAATCCACAGGCAGATATAGTATCTACCAGAAAAAGCGTTACCGAAGGTAAGTAACTTGTTCGTTAGTTGCATAAGGTAAATAAGGAGCAACTATGGCTATTATATAATTTTGAAAAAGCTTCCTCTTAGAAGCCCAGGTGACACCAGTACAATGTTGCTGCTCCTGAGTTTCTAAAAGAGAAGGGAATCCAGAGAGAAAATGACTCTTTAGAGGATTTCCCTTCCCCTTCAATGCTCACCTGGCATGACTTAATGCCGTTACTTCACTTGTGAGAAGTGAGCAGCGCGCATCTATATGCTCACCTGGTATGACGTCATGCCGTAATTTCTCAAACTACTGAGCAGTGTGAGTACACGCACAGCAGTGTGAGCATCGCACATCTACACACCGCTCCAAGAAAACCATTCGGGACCGACTAGCTCGGAGAACTCTGGCTCTGGATCAGAGGGATAACGTCCAATCCACAGAACCATAAGAAAATAGGAATCCCTTGTACAGAACATTTAGAAGACCCATCCAAGAGGTTTGTCTTCGGATTGTTATCCGCAGTGGAAAAGGAAGACTAATAGATCTCCTTGGAAAAGCAAGAATAATAGATCTCCTTAGATTGTACCCAGAACGTCTATAACCGATAACAAAGAAGGATACCAGTAACAAGAACATGATGACCCCATGTGACCTTGCATTGTCCTGAAGGTGTTGCCATATCAACGGCACGCTAACACCAAAACGCGTCGACGCATTACTTTATATAGAATCCAAGTAAAGCCTAGGGGGCTCCAGATATACATTAATTATTGTTACTGGAAGTCACATTTGAATTGTGTAAAGATTATTGGATCTGACTAATCTGTAGCAATAGCATCTGATCTATCTGAATACAGGGGGTTTCTCTTTCTCGCTTTTAAAAAAAAAATGTTTTGAGTTCTTGCACTTGATGATTAGATTATGGTATTTGTTTTTATATTGTGTTTACATTTTGTGTGTATATTTGATGTAATACCATGATGATGATGTTTTAATATTTTTCAATGTATTGTATGAGATGTCTTTTATGCTAAACGTTTTCAGGGATAAACAATTCTCCGGAAATTTTAAACAAATAATTGTTGTGAACTGTGAAGGATAATACTGTTTGATTTTTAATGAAAGACTGTAAACGTTACATTTTAGTTTGGGAACTATATTTCAGAGTACCCTAATTGAATACACCGAGGGAATGAGGTGTGACCACGATATAGTTGAGTGAGTATAATTGTACACAAGCAAGTCCAGGGATATTATTTTTGACCCAGCAATGTACTACATACAGAAGCAGGGAGGCACACACTCCCTGCAACTCTCTCAACTAGCACAGGACATATGGAGGTGGGCTATATCTCAAAACATATTCCTCCTAGCCCAGCATGTTACGGGAGTACAAAATACTATAGCGGATCTGTTAAGTCGTCAAACGCAACAGACCCACAAGTGGGAACTTCATATGCAAGTTCTTCAACCATTCTTTCAGATGTGGGGACAACCTCAAATAGACCTATTTGCCACCCACAAACGCAAAATGCCCAAGCTTCGCTGCCAGATATCCACACCCACTGTCAAAAGGCAATGCGATATGGATGAATTGGTCAAACAGATTTGCGTACGCTTTTCCACCTCTACCACTCATGCCACTAGTCGTCCGCAAACTACAGCAGCATTCTCTGACCCTCATCTTAGTTGCTCCAACGTGGGCCAGACAATCGTGGTACACCACACTGCTACAACTGTCTGTAGCACCGCACCAAAAACTACACCTGTCTCCACACCTCTTAACACAGAACTGTGGAGAGATCAGACACCTGGACCCAGCTTAGCTCAACCTTGCGATCTGGCTCCTGAAGTCTTAGAATTTGGATATCTGAACCTTCCTCCAGACTGCATGAATGTCATTAAAGAAGCTAGACGTCCAACCACTAGGGCATGTTACGCGGCAAAGTGGAAACGTTTTGTGATACATTGTCACAACAACAATATTGATCCCCTAAATGTGTCTATTCAACACATCATAGGATACTTACTGCATCTCCAAAGATGTAACTTAGCCTATACGTCTATTAGACTACATCTTGCTGCAATAGCAGCATATCTGCAAAACAGACATCTATCTCTGTTCAGAGTGCCTGCCATTAAAACCTTTATGGAATGCCTTAAAAGAATAATCCCTCCCAGAGTACCACTTTTGCCTGTGTGGAATTTAAACGTTGTTCTCACACTGTTAATGGGACCTCCCTTTGAACCCTTACACAGATGTGAATTACAATTTTTTAACATGGAAAGTTGCTTTCCTAGTAGCTATCACTTCTCTGTGGAGCGTTAGTGAACTACAAACACTAACCATCCAAGAACCCTTCTTGCAAATGCATCAAAATAAGGTAGTTCTACGTACTAATCCAAAATTCCTGCCCAAAGTCATTTCGCCCTTCCATCTCAATCAATCCGTGGAACTTCTAGTTTTCTTCTCGCAACCACAGTCCGTAGCAGAAAGAGCTCTTCACACATTATATCAAAAGAGCATTGCTATACTACATAGAAAGAACTCAACCTTTTCGTAAGACAAAACAACTTTTTGTGTCTCTCTCACCACCACACAAAGGTAATCCCATTTCAAAATCTGGGATAGCTAGATGGATTGTCAAATGCATACAGATTTGTTACCACAAAGCTAAACGTACGTTATCTGTTCCTCCTAAAGCCCACTCTACAAGAAAAATAGGGGCTTCAATGGCATTTTTAGGAAACATTCCCCTAGATGACATCTGCAAAGCAGCTACTTGGGCTACACCGCACACATTCACAAAACACTATTGTGTAGATGTGCAAACAAAACAAGCAGCTAATGTAGGCCAGGCTGTTCTCAAAACATTATTCCAAACTACTGCAACAGATAGGAGTGGTCACCGCTAGGAGTAGGTACTGCTATACAATCTATGCACAGTGTGCAATCTGCAGCTCATATGCCTCGAACGGAAAATGCTACTTACCAGTATGCATCTGTTCTTAGCATGTTGAGCTGCAGAGTTGCACACGCCCTCCCGCCTCCCCGGCTACCCTTCTCTGTTCCAGTATTATCTTAATTAGATACAAATTACATGGGCATCCTTCCTTTTCTTGCAAAGCTCCATCATTTCCCTAATGGCGAAAAAAAATCTGGGGATGAAGCCGATGCCCATGCGCAATGTGGTCCTAAGGAGGAGTCGCCTATCACGTGACTTCCAAAGAAGTTTTCAGGACAACAACAAACAGCAAACATCCGGGCCCAACACTAGGTGGCGATCTATGCACAGTGTGCAGCTCTACATGCCAAGAACAGATGCATACTGGTAAGTAGCATTTTCCATCTCGGAAAGGAGACAAGATGGAAAAAGAATTGCTTGTTCCTGAGAGGCTTGTCACACCTACTTACTGGCTGAGAGTAAAATGCAAAATGTCAGGTACTTTACCTAAATATTTAGAAAAACCAAATTGACTATTTAACTGTATTATTAGTAACTATTAAAAACAGTAGTTTGGGTGACTTGTCTGGGCAAAGAGGACTGCTCTGAACTTCACACACTGGGCTTTAGTGATACAGGTCGAATGACACAATGATTACCGTGGTTGTATTATTTTACACATTGTCCTAAATTTACCCTGACGTGGGTTGTGATTATCCTTTGAGGAGGGTAATCTGTCACCCCAATTAATAATCCTATTTTTAATAATCCAGTTTCTTAAAAGTGCCAACATCTCCTTCTACTGTCTCTAATAACTACATGGGTTGTATTGGAAGAAAAATGGCAACTGTTAATGTGTGCTTTGGGGCAAAAAAATGTTCTTTCAGTTTAAATTCTTTTTTTTATATATTTATTTTTATTGAAAATTTTTAACACAAAACAGCAAGGCAAAAGGAGACATCATTTACAGTACTGATTCCAAGACGGGGAAGGAAAAACACATCACAGTCCGTAATCAATGCAGCTAAGGAAAGGAAGGGGGAGGGGGAAGGGGAGAAGGGAGAAATCCATGACAGAACATATGCAAGACGATATTGGACGGTAGGCTCAGGGAGACAACAGAACATATGGGATATCTAGTACAGGTGGTGTGCATATATGTCCGCGGTACTCATTCCAGGGTCCCCACACTCTACTCCCATTTTCGGGGTTTACCACTGGCTAGGTATAGTCTTTTCCCTGAACATGCACCAGTCCATGTTTTCCTTCCATGTCGCAACCGTGGTCGCCCTCGGGGATCCCCATAACTGGGCAATATCCCTTTTAGCAATCATGGTCCCCAGGGTTACCCATTGCGTCTGAGCTACATTATGATCAGTTGGTTCCCACACATTCAATAGACCGCCTGGCTTCCGGCCGAAGAGTAATCCCCATAACATCATCCATCACATCATGCACCTCACTCCAGTAGGCAGAGATTTCACAACATTCCCAAATAATGTGGAGGAATGTCCCCACCTGCCCGCAACCACGTTTACATAACCCATCCTCAGAAAAACCCATGTGAATCAGACGAGGGCCCGTGACGTAAATCCTATGCAGAATCTTAAGCTGGATCAACCGGAGTCCCGCTGGGATCGCGACTTCCTTTGGAGAGGAGATCGCAGACTGCCAGTCTTCGTCATCCAGTTCAAGTCCGTCACGGGTCCATTGCTCTCGGAGACATGTGAGGAGGTCTGTTCTATCATTAATCAGTTTTTTATAAACGAGGGAGATGGTGCTATCAGGCACATAACCATCTAACAACCTGTCCTCAAGCGGAGATGACTCCGGAACCACCTCCCCGGCCTTGAAGACCGAGCGCAGGGCATGTCGAACCTGTACATAGCGGAAATACTCGGTGCTATTCAATTCAAACTCCTCCTGTAACGACTCAAACGATTTTACCTGCCCCTTAACCCAGAGGTCGCCGACCTTGCTGATACCGATGAGGTCCCACTTGTCGAACCCTTTGGTATTCCAGAGTCTACCAAGCTTGTCCGAACAAAAGAGCGGGGTCGCCTGAGTCAGACGATCAGTCCACCCCGTTGTGTTGGTCGCATCTCGCCACAAACGCACTGCTATCCTGATGGGGCCGGACAGCACCCCGAAGGCAGACTTGGAATACAGCGCCCTATAGTAATTGCCACCGGGAAGTAGCCATCTATCCATAGCGAAAGCGGGGTGTGGTGTGGAGCCATATATGCCATGGTTAATAGCTCCCATATGGGACGCCCAGTAGTAACGCTTTGTTCGAGGCATGTGGGCTGCTAAATTCATATCTTAGCATTAGATCGCCGCCTAGTGTTGGGCTCGGATGATTGCACATTGTTGTCCTGGAAGAGTCTTCGAAGTATCCTGAGATAGGTGGCTCCTCCCCTGGACTACAGTGCGCATGGGCATCGGCTCCATCCCCAGATTGTTTTTTTCCGCCATTGGGTTCGGATGTGGTCTCGACGTCTTACTGTCGGAACCAAGTAAAACTATCTTTTAGCGGCCAAAAGGCCTCGATTTTCTTGCGTCGGTATTGTCTGCGCTCGGTCTCGAGTCTTCCGTCTCTTGGAGCCGGAATAAGCGGAGTTTTCTTCGCTTTCTAAACTTTGAGGCCTTCTCATCGCGACACGACTGCAAGCCTTTACGGACATGGAGCGGAGCCCGTTTAAGTACTGCCCGCTCTGTGGGTCCAAGTACCCACACATCGATCTACACCCCGTGTGTAACAAATGCCTTTCACCGGACCACGACGACGGCAAGTGCAAGGCCTGTGCACAGTTCCGCTCCAAGAAAACTCTCAAGCTTCGGCGCGCGGTGCGCTTGGAAGCTAGGCAAGCGGCCCCAGATCCGGAGAACATCTTCGGCGACCAGGAAGAAGAGGTCCAGGGTCACCAGCTACAAATCTCCCCTTCACAGACGGAGGTCGAGGCGGATCCGGGAGACGACGGTGTCGCGGGTCAGGTCCTCGAATACGTCGAAGAGGTAGGAGACGACGATGAGATTTATGGGGCCGCGGCGGATAGCTCAGCGGACGAGCTCTGCCCCGAAGGTTACGAGGATACCGACCGGGACACGGGATCGCCTGTCGGCCTTACCCAGGACCCGTTGCCGCAAGCCACAGCCCCGCCTTCGGGCCCGGCTACGGACTCACTTGCTGGGCACGCTGTTTCGAAACCGAAACTGAAACCATCGGGGTCGTCCACACCTAAAATGGCCGACCCGAAATCGAAACTGAAACCAAAGGACTCGAGTGTCCCTAAGATGGCTGCCGTGCCTGTGAAGAAGTCGGTGCCCGTCGCCCCGTCGGCTCCGTCGACCTCCGGTCCGCAGAAGCCGAGGAAGTCTGTCGATTCCGATGCTCCGAAATCGAAACCGACGCCCGAGGAAGGGGCCCCCAAGAAAGATGGTCGGCACGGATCAGCGGCTACGGCGCCGTCCAAGCCCGCCAAGGTCGGCTCCAAAGAGGCTACGCACAAGAAGTCTGCGCCCCGGACTCAAGATTCGGAGGTGCCGAAGACGGTTTCCGCGCCCAAAACGCACAAGGCCCGCGAGGACGTCGGATCCGAGGGACCGCTCAAAGCATCCTTGTCGGCGACGAAACCCACTGGCAGTGTACCGTCCCCCATTGCGGATTCACTGCAGAGAATCAGGGAGAAAGCCTTTGCTCCATCGGCTCCGATGCCATCACCGCAGCCGCAAAAGGACGCTCCGGCTAAGCCTTCTGGGAAACTCCTCTTTCTCTTGCCACCTAAGGAGGCGCCGAAAGCGTTCTCGACGAAATCGGCTCCGAAACAGGGTTCCTCGCTGCCTGACCCTCTTCCACGTCGTGTACTCGAATCGGAAGACGATTCAGAGCATTTCATCGATGCTGCCACCGGCAAGCTGACACTCTATAAACGGAAGATCACTTCTGAGCCGGTGGACCCCTACGTCATCCCACTGAAAAAGAAGAGGGTGCCCCTTGACGCCTCAGGCCTCACGGAACCGATTCAGCCTCCTCCAAGACGGAGCCCTACTCCCTCCCCAGAACACTCTGTGGGTGAGGAATATGATGAGGATGAGCAGTACAATTTCCCTATCGATGAACCTGATGTTCAACCAGATTCATACGACGACACTGGTGACCAGAACACCCAAGGTGTGGGCCAAGACCCGCAGACCTTTAATGCACGTGCATCCCCGACTGAGGACTCAGCAGGATTTCATGCACTAATTGAAAGGGCGGCGGCCAATCATGATGTGGACATGCATGCCGACCCGGTTGAGGAAGACTTCCTTTTTGACACCTTTGCCATATCTGAAAGGACAGTAAAGACACTTCCTATGCTGAAAGGTGTTCTCAAACATGCTGGGGACATTTTTAAGGAGCCTACGAGGGCGAGAGTGGTCAACCCTCGCATTGAAAAGAAGTACAGGCCTGCACCTGCGGACCCCGTCTACATCCGGGGACAATTGCCACTGGACTCTCTTGTGGTTGCCAATGCCAGGAAACGTGCCAACTCCCAGACAACGGGTGAAGCTCCTCCCCCGGATAAGGAGTCCAAAGTGCTTGAGGCAGGAGGCAAAAGAGTGGCTGCACAGGCGGCAAACTTTTGGCGCATCGCAAATACACAGGCGCTCCTGGCGCGTTATGATAGGGCGCACTACGACACCCTAGAACAGGTTATACAACACCTGCCCCCACAGTTCCAAGAAGGCACCAAAATGCTTATTGAGGAAGGAAAGCTAATATCAAATGCAGCCATCAAGTGTGCACTTGACGCTGCGGACACAGCTGCTAGGGCTATCAACACTAGCGTTATGCTGAGAAGACAAGCGTGGCTCCGCATCTCAGGGTTTAAGCAGGATATTCAGACGACAATTCTGAATCAGCCAGTCAATCCTGATAGTCTGTTTGGTCCGGATGTTGACACCACCCTAGAGAAAATAAAGAAGGACACGGAAACTGCTAAGTCTATGGGGGCCCTGCAGTCCCAACAGTTTCGTGGCAGCAATTTTCGTCGCTCAGGTGCACGTGGAGTCACCAGAGGACAGATGGGTCAACAATCCCAGTTCTCCAAAGGTGGGGCGCAATCCTCGTTCACTAAACAGAACAAGGGAGGTTATAGGAATAACAGCAACAGAGGTTGCGGCAGAGGAAACAACAGCTCCCGCACCTCTACTCCAAGCAAACAGTGACTTTCTGTCGCTGCCCCCCGACCACGTAACACCTGTCGGGGGGAGACTGCAGCAGTTCCTGCCCGTCTGGAGAAACATCACCACAGACAGGTGGGTGCGACAACTAGTCCAGTATGGTTATTGCCTAGAGCTGAAATCCACTCCACCCAACATCCCACCGAGGCAAAGGCCTATGTCCGCAGAGCACTTGCACTTATTGCAGCAGGAAGTGGTGGCGATGCTGCAAAAAGGCGCAATCGAGCTCGTGCCGGTGGGGGAGGAAGGCACAGGGGTATATTCCCTGTACTGCCTTATTCCAAAGAAGGACGGTTCTCTCAGGCCCATTCTCGATCTACGTCCCCTCAACCTGTACATACTGTCAGAGCATTTCCATATGCTTACACTGCAGCAGATTCTTCCCTTGCTAAACCAGGGAGACTTCTTAGCGACCTTAGATCTCAAGGATGCTTATTTCCACATTCCACTACACCCGTCACACAGGAAATACCTCAGGTTCACTATTCAAGGCAGGCACTACCAGTTCAAAGTCCTACCCTTCGGAGTCACTACGGCCCCGAGGGTGTTCACCAAGTGTCTAGGGACAGTGGCGGCGCACCTCAGGAGGCAGAATATCCATGTCTACCCCTACCTAGACGACTGGCTCGTACAAGCCAAGTCAGAGCAACAGTGCGCCGCAGACATGTCGACTACAATTCACCTTCTTCACGATCTGGGTTTCTCCCTAAATTACCCAAAATCGCATCTTCAGCCGGCACATGTCCGGCAGTTCCTGGGTGCTACGATCAACACCCTGACAGCCATGGCTCAGCCAAACCAAGTCAGAATCGACAGCATTCAGTCACTGATCCAACGATTCCGACCAAGACACTCCCTGCCAGCGAGAGTGTTCATGCAGTTGATAGGCATGATGGCCTCCTGCATCTTCATAGTCCCTCACGCACGGTTACATATGCGCCCGCTCCAGGAGTGCTTAGCGAATCAGTGGACACAGGCTCGTGGGCAATTGACAGACCTAGTGTTGGTTACCAGTCGGGCATACGACTCTCTGCATTGGTGGACTCCACACAACCTTTGCAAGGGCCGACTGTTCCACGAGCCCGTGCCGCAGATTGTCCTGACGACGGACGCATCTCTCCAGGGATGGGGAGCTCATGTGCTCACTTACACAGTGCAGGGACTATGGACGACGCAGCAACAGAAGATGCACATCAACTATCTGGAACTGATGGCAATCTTCATGGTGCTCAAGTCCTTCATTGTACATCTGAGCAACAAGGTCGTGCTAGTCCGGACGGACAACATGACCGCGATGTACTACATTCAAAAACAGGGGGGCACCCACTCGCCACAGCTGTCTCATCTGGCTCAGAGCATGTGGAAGTGGGCCATTCAGAGGAACATTTTCCTCATGGCAGAACACCTCCCGGGCAAGGACAATCAGATGGCGGATCTGCTCAGCAGATACAGCCATCAGATGCACGAGTGGGAGATACACCCTTCTGTTCTCCACCCGTACTTCCAGCAGTGGGGTCATCCGGAGATAGACCTGTTCGCAACAAAGGAGAACGCAAAATGCCGACTCTTTGCCGCCAGGTTCCCTCACCCACAGTCGCAGGGGAATGCGATATGGATGAACTGGTCAGGCAAATTTGCATACGCTTTTCCGCCAGCCCCTCTAATACCGCTGGTCGCAAGAAAGCTAAGGCAGCACTCCATGACTCTCATCCTGGTTGCTCCAACGTGGGCACGACAGGCTTGGTACACCACGTTCCTCGAACTCTCAGTGGTGCCGCATCAAAGACTGCGCCTCACGCCCAGTCTTTTGACGCAGAACCATGGAGACATTCAGCATCCAGATCCACAACAGCTCAACCTGGCGATCTGGCTCCTGAAGTCCTAGAGTTTGGATACCTTAACCTACCTCCAGAATGCATGAGTATCATCAAGGAGGCGAGGAAACCAACTACTAGAGCATGCTATGCTGCTAAGTGGAAGCGTTTTGTCATCTACTGTACGTCCAATGACATCAACCCACTAGATGCATCTATACCCAACATCATCTGCTATCTGTTACATCTCTACAAGTGCAATCTGGCGTACACTTCCATTAGGATACATCTCTCAGCCATAGCGGCTTATCTTCAGAACAGGCAGCACCTCTCTGTCTTCAGAGTGCCCGCCATTAAAGCCTTCCTTGAAGGTCTGAAGAGAGTCATTCCCCCAAGAACACCACCAGCTCCGGTGTGGAACCTCAACGTCGTTCTCACCAGACTGATGGGGCCACCATTTGAGCCACTGCACTCGTGTGAGCTCCAATTCCTTACGTGGAAAGTGGCCTTTCTGATAGCTATTACGTCTCTGAGGCGTGTCAGTGAGCTGCAAGCGCTCACCATACAAGAGCCGTTCATTCAAATTCACCCAAATAGGGTAGTGCTCCGCACTAACCCTAAATTCCTTCCTAAGGTGGTGTCACAGTTTCATCTTAACCAAACTATTGACTTACCAGCATTCTTTCAAAACCCGCAAACGGTGGCGGAAAGAATGCTCCATACCTTAGATGTACGGAGGGCGTTGATGTACTACATAGACAGAACACAACCCTTTAGAAAGACAAAACAACTCTTTGTTGCCTTCGCACCACAACACAAAGGCAACCCAATTTCCAAAGCAGGGATAGCCAGGTGGATTGTTAAGTGCATCCAGATATGTTATCAAAAAGCCAAGCGCACTTTAACAATACCCCCCAGAGCGCACTCCACACGCAAACTGGGGGCATCCATGGCTTTCCTAGGGAACATTCCTTTAGAGGATATTTGCAGAGCAGCCACGTGGGTCACACCACATACCTTCACAAAACACTACTGTGTTGATGTGCATTCCAAGCAGCAAGCAGCTGTAGGACAGGCTGTTCTCAAGACACTTTTTCAGGTTTCTGCAGCTGGCACGGGCAACCGCCGCTGATGGAGGGACTGCTATGTATTCTATGCTAAGATATGAATTTAGCAGCCCACATGCCTCGAACTGAATATGCTACTTACCAGTATGCATCTGTTCTTGGCATGTAGGGCTGCTAACATTCATATCGCCCGCCCTCCTCCCCGGTGCCTGTCGCAGCTGCAGATATACTATTGTATTTATTCTTTAGCATGGACATCCTTTACACTTTTCACTCCATCTTCTGCCACAATGGCGAAAAACAATCTGGGGATGGAGCCGATGCCCATGCGCACTGTAGTCCAGGGGAGGAGCCACCTATCTCAGGATACTTCGAAGACTCTTCCAGGACAACAATGTGCAATCATCCGAGCCCAACACTAGGCGGCGATCTAATGCTAAGATATGAATGTTAGCAGCCCTACATGCCAAGAACAGATGCATACTGGTAAGTAGCATATTCAATATCCGGGAGGGCAATGCCCCTGTCATACCATGAGAGCGTCAGCTTAGCAAGAGAAATACGCGGTCTGCCGTCCCAAATCAGCTGTCTTTGAAGGTCTTCGATCGCTCGGAAATAGCTAGCGGGGCCGATATCATAGGCATTCTGAAGAGCATAAAGAAAACGAGGTAAAGACATCATTTTAAAGAGCACGGCACGACCTAAAGGCGAAAGTGGGAGCCTTCGCCAGCTCGCGACATCTTGTTTCAGACGCAACAAGGGCGGGAGAAGATTTTGCTGATAACGAGTTGCCGGGTCCAGGGAGATGTAAATACCCAGGTATTTGAACCCTGCGTGAGCTGTCTGAATGGGACAGTTACGCGGGAGAGAGGGAACCTCGCCTGAGAGAACATATAAATAGGATTTCGTCCAATTGATAATGAGGCCCGAGTTTCTACCGAACGATGCCAAAACGTCACATAGTACCATCAGAGATTTTCGCGGCGATGTCCAATACAAAAGAATGTCATCCGCGTAAAGCGAAATACGATCCTCAAAGGAAGGAGACCACCGAATACCCTTCATCGAAGGCTCCCATCTGATCCACGCAGCAAGGGGCTCGAGGGCCAGAGCGAACAAAAGTGGCGATAAAGGACAACCCTGATGAGTCCCCCTCAAGAGAGAAGGGAGCCGACACTCGACCATTGACAACAGTTTGCGCAAGGGGATCCTCGTAGAGCAGTCTGACCCAACCAATAAAACCCGGTCCAAAACCAAACTTAACTAACACCGCCCACAAGTATGACCATTCCACAGTGTCAAAGGCCATCGTGGCATCCAGAGACGCCAAGATGGCCGGCTCACGCAGCGTCGATGCCCTCGCGAGAACACCATGCAAACGCCGAAGATTAAGAGCGGTGTTTCTGTGCGGAATGAAACCGGACTGATCCGGATGGATCAAGTCTCCGATAACAGTGATTAGTCTGTTTGCCAGGATTTTCGCCAGGATCTTAGGCTCGGCGTTCAAGAGGGATATTGGACGGTACGATGCACATCTGTCTCTGGGCTTTCCCTCCTTGTGAATCACCACAATGGTCGCTAAACGCTGATCACGAGGGAGAGAGCCATACTCCCGGGACTCGTTAAACATATCTAGCAGATAGGGAGCAACTCTATCAGGCCTCAACTTGTAGAGTTCAATAGGTAGGCCATTAGGACCCATCGCCTTTTCCGAACGAATCGCAAGAGCAACTTCATCAGCCGTTATGGCTTAGTCAATCAGCTCCCTGTCCCCGTCAGGGAGACGCGGCAGAGAGATATCTCGTAGTAAGAGATGCGAATCCTCCTCAGGTCTGTCAGACACTGAAGAGTACACCATCTGGAAATGATCCGCAAACTGCTGAACAATCTCTATAGGATCAGAAACCCGAACACCACCAGCCGTCTCAATCACGGGCACCACTCTACTGGCTCTATCCCTCCTGTCCAGCCACGCGATTAATTTACCGGCCTTATCGCCAACATCATATAGGCGTCCCTGCTGCTCCCTGCTCATAGCTTTGGCGGCGTCAGTGACCAATGTCCTGTATTCAAGCTGTTTCAACCGCAGTACATGCGTCACATCACCGGTGACCCCTCGCTCGAGTTCCAAAGCAGAGATCTCCGCCTCAATTTTAACTACCTCTTCTTCTCTCTGTTTCTTGACACTTGCTATTAATGACAGGGCCTGGCCCCTGAGAACCGTCTTAAAGGCTTCCCAGAGAGACATAGCCGAGGAGACCGACCCCTCGTTTTCCTGAAAATACTGATCAATAGATTTCACCAGAGCTGAACGAGTCTTGGAGTTCCGAAAGTACCAGCGGTTAATCAGAGCAACCCGGCCCTCCACCTCAGAGCCCAGCTCAATCTTAAGCCATATCGGGGAGTGATCGGAGATACCACGGGCCAGATGCTTAACCTCAGTGACAGAGAGGTCCTGCCCCACAGGGATCATAAAATAGTCAATCCTGGAGAGGCTGCCGTGCGTACCAGAAAGAAAGGTATATTGGCGCTGCGTAGGGTGTAACAATCTCCAGCAGTCGACCAGACCCAGGGTGTCCAGGAAATCAGACAACCAATTATGCGCAGTCCCAAGGTCCCTGGGCGGGTGCCGATCTAGAAGACCGGAGAACAACCGCATTGAAATCACCACCTATAATCAAGGATCCCTCGGGAAGGGAAAGAAGAACCGGCCCCAGGTCTGCAGAAGTAGATGACTGAAGGCCAGGCGGAACATATATAGAGACCAGGGAAATGATCCGGCCCTCCCACCCACCCGTGATGGCAACATATCGCCCTCTGTCATCGAGTACAGTGGCGTCAACTTCAAGCGGGAGAGAAGTCTTTAGCAGGATACCAACCCCCCTAGACCCAGAGGAAAACCCAGCATGCGCAATCAGACGGTAGCCCCTCCTGTTCATAGCCCGGCAGGTGTTACCCATCAGGTGTGTCTCTTGAAGGAGAACTACATCTGGGGAGAGACCTTTCAAAAGCTGTAACACAACACTACGTTTTATCCGATCCCCCAGGCCATTCACATTCCAACTCATCAATTTCAACTCCCTACCCCCATACCGGAAAGAAAGGAAGACCCAACCCCTGGTAGAATGCAGCACTTCGATCAAAAAGGATAGAAATAAGTTGCCTTGCACAAAAGAACACACTATACCCAACAAAACCCCCCCAGCAACAACCCGTTACAATACCCCCCACCCAGCACCCCTGCATAAAACCAGGAAACCACCCAAACTTGGTGTGCCTGTCGCCCCCCCCCCCATCAAACTAAGCTACAAGAAGAAACACAGAGGAGGAAAAGGACCCTCTACTGACCCCGCAACCCCCGTAATATATTGATCAGATCAATTGTCAAAGTCATCGAACCACAGTTCGAGGTCGGCACAGGACCTCGGGACTCCGGCACCTATTCCTGGTCTGCTTGTCCTCCCTCCGCTCCACCAGGCTGGCTCTCTGGAGAAGACTGATTCGGTAGAGGATCAAGCCAATCGGCAACAACGTCCGGACGATCGAAAAAGTAGGTCCGCTCCGCATATTCGATTCTCAACCTAGCCGGGAACAACATGGCGTACTTGAGACCCATGCCTCGCAATCGTCGTTTTACACCCATGAAGCCAAGTCTGTCTCTGGACTGATTGTGTGAAGTCTGGATAAAAGCTGACTGTAGTATTTTCAAACTGCGTAGGGCCATTAGTTCGTGAAGCCTGCAGCACAGCATCCCTGTCTCGAAAGTTGAGGATTCTGGCTATTATAGGACGTGGAGGTGCTCCCTGTTTTGGACAGCCACCCGGGACCCTGTGGGCACGTTCAATAGTGAAGAATTTACTCAGTCCCTTGGGCGCAAGATGGCGAATGATTAAGTCCTCCACGAAGAGGTCCGCAGCCGGGTCCTCTGCTTTTTCCGGAACCCCTATGATGCGGACGTTATTGCGGCGAGCCCTCCCTTCATAATCCTCGAGACGGCGTATAATAAGATCGCTGCTGGTCTTCAAGCGATCAACGTCTGTCTGCAGTGACATCACTCGTTAGACTGGAGGTCTTAATGTCCAAAGATTTGACTTTTTCATTTGTTTTGCCCAAATCCGCACGGATCAAATTCACATCAATCGCAACGGTATCGAGTTTATGTGCAAGGGCCTCAATTTGGTGTCCCAATGTGGATTTGACGCCATTAATGGCGGCCATGACGTCTTGTAGGGTCGGCTCGGTCGACGATGTAGATTGTTCCTTCGTGCCGGCTCCCCCAGGAGAACTCTTCATCTGGGTATAGCGGTCCATATTATTAGATTGCATGGAGCCACCTCGGCGAGTAGTCTTAGCCTTCACCTTGTCTCCGTCAGGCTTCCCCGCCATTGATGGAGACGGGGCACCGTGGCTCCGTAGAGCCGGACAAGAGAAGGGCAATCCCTGACCTCGTCATGCAGCAGCAATCCAGGCCCGTGGTTACAGGACGAAAGATCTCAGTATCCGGTGAGAGCAAGCGGTACCTTCACGGGTGGCTCAGTCGCTACCTGCGAACTCCGGGGTAATCCCTTCCACAGTTACTGGTCACTTTGGAGTCAAAACCGAAAGTGAAACCGATCAGACCGGTCACACCCGCCTCTCGCGAGCCGCTGTTGTTCAATTACAGGTTGGGCAGCATGACCACTTCACAGCCGGGCATCGTGGAGGGGGAGGCCGCAATCTTCAATGCGCCATAACTTCGGTCCCCGAGGTCCGATTCAGAGTCAGACTGCAGTATTCACCTCACGCGTGGTTCATCTGCACAAAAACAGCAGTGAGGAGCAGGATATAAGACAGGATAATTGCAGGAGGTTGCGAGGGTCTCGGGAGCCCTAAGCTCACGCGGCCATCTTGGTTGCGCGCGAAGCTCTTCCTCCCAGTTTAAATTCTTGGTGTTGAAATATTCATCTCCACTGTGTGATCTGTTCAGAAAGCACTTGTCACATTCTTGCTGTATTGTTTGATCAGGTGATTATCATGTGTGGACATTAAGGAATGTACCTTATAGTTCTCAAACATGGGAGTCCTCCCCAGATTCAGGGTACTAGCCCAGACCACAACGTGCAAGGTATGCACTGTCAAAGAAAACCAATTCAGAAAGGAGAGAAACAGTTGGTGTGGTGCATTGTTGGAACCTTTTTCCGGAGGAGTACTAAAGAGTTCTTGTGCTAGTTTCTCATTGTATTGTGTATTAAATAGTGCTATAAAATATCCATTAAACGTGAAGTGTTGTTGGATTCTGCCCCTCCCAAACCTCTTAACTGTCAACAGGGCAGGGTTAACATTGTTATGATTGCCAATACTGGAAAGCTTTACACAAGTGAAATTAATTATCTAGTAATTTGCACTTATTCATTCATTCCCATATTAGAATCGCCCACCATGGATGAGTTCTGCGCCCTCTGAAAGCAGGCTGTATGGAATGCAGAGCAGCAGTACTAATAATCCTGGAGGCCTCAGTGGGCAGCATAGTTTCAATCATCCTATGACCAATATAGGAGGACCCCAATCCTCTCAAAACCCCAATGGACCACTTCCACCTTGGATGCAGCCCCCTCCCCCACCAATGAATCAAACTCCACACCAGTCTGGACATCATCAAATGGGTAGGTCAATCACTATACATGTTGGGGACTTGTGGTTTCTGGATGCGCTTAGTAGTTGTTGCTATGATTTGAAAGTATTTGTCATATGTAACATTTAATTTATCCTCATGCAAGTAAAGTTGTTTGCAATACTATAGTTAACCAAGTCAAAATATCTTGCGTGAAATAACATCTTGTGCTCCATATGTCAGTCTGACTCGCAATAAAATGTAGCATTATCTGTTGGTGCGGATGGTTTTATATGATCGTACCATGTATGATTGTGCTGAAGGATTTGTTTTTCAACATGTTTTGCTGTTTGTTATGGTTCTAACCTGATTTAAATTTTTTATCGTATGCTTTCCACCTGAACTTTGATTTCTACATGCAGGGATGATGCATCCTACTCATATGGGAATGCTGCCGCCACCGCCACCCCCACCTCCGCCTGGCGGACAAGCACCTTCAGGGCCCTTGCCTCCCTGGCAGCAGCAACAGCAAGCTCCACCCCCCAACAGTATGTCCTCCAATGCACCGTTACCATGGCAAAGTGAGTTAAAGTTTTTTGTTCTGTCAAAGAAATAAGTGGGTAGTGCTGCAAATCACCACCTCAGTTTTCACTGCAGAAAATAGCTGCCTTACTCCTATTTTTGCACAGCTGGTCTAAAATCCTACTATTTTACCACATTCTCTTTAGCAACTAGAGATTGCCTGAGAGCTGTTCTATTAGCAAAACAGTGACCGCTACAGAAAGAACTGCCTGCTACTATTTATGATATCGAGGGTGTGGTGGTATGTACTAGGAATGTTAGGCACATCTTCATTTATATAGTTTGCATAAGGAAACCTGGGGTGGAAGAAGCAGCAATATGGTATTTAAATGTTCATGATGACTGCTGTGTTCCACCAATGTATTGAGGGGTCCATTTGAACCTACAAATGATGCATAGTTGAGCCCACCTCAAATTACTGCACAGTGAGAATGGAATCTGAAAAATTACAATAGTTTTCCTGCTTGACCCACTTGTACAAGCTATTGCCTACTCGCTTTTTGGAATTCTGCCCAGTTTATTAACTTGGTACTTGAAATGTGGAACATTTTCCTTTTTTTGGGTTTCACTTTTATGCATTTCATAAATGTATTTAATGCAGTTTTCCTCTACTGCTCAACCTCTTTGTATCAGTACCAATCCACTCCTCCCCCTGAAAACGTGTAGTGAGTAGATCTGTTGTGAACGAAGTGCCGTTGACTTAGGTTTCGCAGAAACGGAAATGCAGTTGTGTAACAAGTCATATTTTTGTTTTTTTAATTCGTACAAATGGTACACCATTGTCCGATCTGCAATAGTATTTGTTGGCTGGAGAGTAAGGTAAAATGATAAATGAATAGTTTCTCAGTCAGTAAATTATTAGGTAACATTGTGGTGATAGTTTCTTGTGTTTATTATAATATAATGAATATACCACATTTGCATGTACGATTTTGTTTTATAAAATAATGCAGATGTTGCAGAATATTCTCAGAGTTGCAAATAAAAACATTTTGGAGGTAAATTGGAATTGACCTGCCGTTCGTTTTCCTTTGTAAACGAATGAAGCTTTGCCTTGCCTGTTTCAGAATTAGTAGAGCTGCTCCTTCTTTGAGTTTTACAAATCCTGCTTTACTAGTTCCACGACTGAAAGAAAAGGTAAGCCTTTCTCGAATTAAATAGGATGAGTCATTGTGGTGAGGCCGATAGCAAATTGTAATTTTTTCCACTTATGTAATCTCATCCTGGAACAAATATTTCTCTTCCAGGGGATACTCATCTATAGTCATACGCACTGAATAATCCCCGCCCATGTGCGGGATCCCAGAGCATATATAAAAATACATATATATGTGTATGTTTAGACAAACCAGTACAGAGTACTTTCAAAACATACATATACACATGTATACAGACATGAATATACAGCCTAATGTACTTCCAAAAGGCTAATCTGCCAAATTTACATGGAATTTTTAGAAAAAGAATATCTCCCGTATTAACACTGCAACAGAGTACATGTACTGTAATATATGTTCCAACACAGACCTTTAATTTCAGAAAAAAGGCAAATAGCAGGCAATTAGCTCATAGGCTGCATAGCAGAAAAAAACATCACAGTAATAAACAAGCATTTGCAATGAAATAGGTCTCGCATTAATTACGTTTGAGCTATTGGCATTGCGAAATTTTGCAACACCAATTGCCCAAAAGTCTATAAATTGTAGGCCAAAAAAATGTGTATTTTTTTTTGTAGCAATGGTGGCATGCTGCGCTTTAGATGAAGATGTTTAATAGTAAAGTGTGCCATTCTGCGATTGCTACAATAGTTAATTGTGGATGCGTTAACAATTGATGTGTGCACTGATGGCTGGTGCAATGTGTGTGCCTGTACAAATGGTGCACTGGTGGTGTGTGGGCCTGGTGGAAGTTTGCGTGGACGGCCGGTGGTGTGTATGCCTGGTGAAAGCGTGCACTGATGGCTGGTGGTGTGTGTGCGCCTGTTGAAAGCGTGCACTGACGGCTGGTGGTGTGTGCCTAGTGGAAGCGTGCACTGACGGCTGGTGGTGTGTGCCTGGTGAAAGTATGCACTGACGGCTGGTGGTGTGTATGTCTGGTGAAAGCTTGCGCTGGTGGTGTGTGTGTGCCTGTTGAAAGCGTTCACTGACGGCTGGTGGTGTGTGTGCCTGTTGAAAGCGTGCACTGATGGCTGGTGGTGTTTGTGCCCGGTGAAAGCGTGCACTGACGACTGATTGTGTCTGTGCCTGGTGAAAGTGTGCACTGACGGCCGGTGGTGTGTATGCCTGGTGAAAGCGTGCACTGATGGCTGGTGGTGTGTGCCTGGTGAAAGTTTGCACTGATGGCTAGTGGTGTGTGTGTGCCTGTCCGGCTGGTGGTGTGTGTGCCTGGTGAAAGCGTGCACTGATGGCTGGTGGTGTGTGTGCCTGGTTAAAGCGTGCACTGATGTCTGATGGTGTGTGCCCGGTGAAAGCGTGCACGGACGGCTGGTGGTGTTTGTGCCCGGTGAAAGCGTGCACTGACGGCTGGTGGTGTGTGCCTGGTGAAAGTATGCACTGACGGCTGGTGGTGTGTATGTCTGGTGAAAGCTTGCACTGATGGCTGGTGGTGTGTGTGTGCCTGTTGAAAGCGTTCACTGACGGCTGGTGGTGTGTGTGCCTGTTGAAAGCGTGCACTGACGGCTGGTGGTGTGTGTGTGTCTGGAAGCGTGCACTCAATCTCACACTAGGTAGTAATTAAAAACTAATATTGAAAAAGGTCACCATTGGGCCCTATATTCAGGTCCTTAACTTCACTGGCTAAAAACACTGATCGAGTTCTAAATAATTCATGTAAAAAAATGTAAGTAATCCATGTCAGTATTTTAGTTCTTGTTTCCATTTTCCGTTTAACATTCTTAGGAAATGCAAGATTTAGGGCCAGATGTAGAAAGGCTATTACCTGTCGGTAACGGCCGAAATCGGCCGTTACCGAACGGTAATACATTTTTCCTATGTGGGAGGCGCATTTACTGATTCGGTAAATAGCGAATCTGTATGTTCGAGGCATATGGGCTGCAGATGGTACATTTATGAATAGATCGCCATCTGGTGTTGGGCTCGGATGATTGCACTTTGTTTTTCTTCTGGAGAAGTCTTTGTCGTCATAGGTGACTCCTCCTCTCGGTGTTAGTGCGCATGGGCATCGGCTCCATCCTTAGATTGTTTTTTTCCGCCATCGGGTTCGGATGAGGATCGAAGCGCTCCGGACCGACTTCAACAAAAAAGATTATAACCGGCGCGTATTCCTTTCCAAATCGACGGTATCGTTATCGAACGCGACTTCACTCCATACCGACGCGATTCGAAGGACGACGACTACGAGAAACTCGACGTAGTCCAGCCCGGGGTCCATGGAAAGGACTCCATTCAAAAAATGTCCAACGTGTGGTGCTAAGTTCCCACACAAGGACCTACACGAGGTGTGCAACCTCTGCTTGTCCCCTGAACACGAATCCAGGGACTGTGAGGCCTGTGCAGCGTTCTCGTCAAAGTCGACGATTAGAAACCGTCGAGCCCGAAGACACGAGGTATCGAGAATGCAGTCACAAGCAATCCCGGAGCTGTTCGAGGACCAGCAACCAGAAGAGGAGGAAGAAGAGGCCGACGAGGCGGGGTCAGAAGCGGACGAGTCCGACGTCGAGGAGATCGACGTCCAACAAACCGTGAGTGACGACGTCCCTTTACCGAAAAACAGACCCCGCACGGTGTCGACCCCGCCCTCGAGCCCGGTCAGACAACCGAAAAAAGTTTCCAACGCCCCGCCTTCGAGCCCGGCAACGAAACAGAAACCGAAACACTCGGTCCCCCATCATGGTGGTTCCGGTTCCGATAAACCAACCACATCGACATCGAAGCACCAGGTCAAGGAAAGCTCGAAGTCGAAGCAGTCCATGTCGACACCGAAGCACGCTTCGGCGCCAAAAACACCCTCGACACCGGGGACATCTTCGATACCGAAGAAATCGGATCCGAACAAAACTTCGGCACCGAAAACACAAATGGACATTTCAAAGAAAAGACACCTTTCGGAACCGAAAACTGCGGTACCGACACAGGAACACGGAACGGATCCTAAACAAAAGACTTTGTTTATTGACCCAAAGACTGGCAAGGTAGTCACAGAGCTACCTAAAAAGAGGAAACATGAACATTTGGACGACAAGGCTCATCCAAAGAAGAGAACAATGGGGACGAATACAACTCCTCCCCCTTCTCCCAAACCTCACACACCATCTTCGCCTATTCCTCACAATAGGCCAGATATTCCTCCCACACGTCCATCTACACCTACAACAGATGGAGAAAGTGACACAGGGGAGGGGGGACACCCTGGGGATGATGAGGACACAATCCCAGAGGAGGCAGACCCATGGGAGGAGTATAATGTGGGATCAGGTAATGATACCGACCTTGAGTCATATCCCTCAAAACCTTCACCTCCTGATGACAATACTGGGTTTGCACAACTCATTACTAGAGCAGCAACATTTCATAAGGTAGACCTACATACAGAACCTCTAGTACAGGACTTCTTATTAGAGACACTACCTACTGCACAAAGAACATCAGGAACACTACCAATGCTAAAAGGTCTTCTCAGTCATACATCAGAGATATTCAAAGACCCAGTGAGGGCTAGGGTATTGAACCCAAGAATTGATAAAAAATATAGGGCAGCTCCAAAAGACCCAATATACATTAAGGGACAAATTCCTCTAGACTCACTAGTGGTCACAAACGCTCGCAAGAGAGCAAACTCTTTATCTACGGGAGAAGCGCCACCTCCTGACAAAGAGTCTAAACTAATAGATGCCTCTGGCAAGAGAGTAGCATCTCAAGCGGCAAACAGTTGGCGCATAGCTAATACGCAAGCACTACTTGCAAGGTATGACAGAGCGCATTATGATGAATTAGAAACACTCATCAAACATCTCCCTAAAGAACATCAAAAGAGAGCTGATCAACTTATACAAGAAGGGAAGTTAATTACTAACACTTCAATAAAGTGCGCCCTAGACGCGGCAGAAACTGCGGCAAGGTCGACAAATACAAGCATCATGCTAAGGAGACATGCATGGCTCAGAGTGTCAGGATTCAAACAAGAGGTACAAACCTCGTTACTTAATCAACCTTTTGATGGGAAAACACTTTTTGGCACAGGGACAGATGAGGCCCTAGAAAAAATGAAAAAGGATACAGAAACGGCTAAATCAATGGGAGCATTGCAGCAGCCGACACAAAGAGGTTCCTTTCGTAGATCCACCTATAGAGGAGGATCCAAAAGTACAGGTACAAACCAACAGCAAACCTCTTTTACACCTACATCACCCAGAGGTAATTCTAGAGGTGGATACAGGGGTAACAACAACAAGGGTAGAGGTCGCGGAAACAACAACAACCGCAACTCTCCAACCCCAAAACAGTGACTTCATAGAGCTTCCCCCAGACCATATAACACCGGTAGGGGGACGCCTATCACAGTTCCTACCTGTCTGGGAAAACATCACATCAGACAAGTGGGTAAGACAAATTATCCAACATGGTTATTGCCTAGAACTCACAGCTACCCCACCAAACATCCCCCCCAAACAGTGTCCAATGAAACAAGATCACCTGACACTGTTAAAACAGGAAGTAATATCACTGCTAGAAAAGCATGCCATAGAGAAGGTTCCACAGCACCAACAGGGAACAGGAGTATACTCCCTATACTTCCTAATCCCCAAAAAGGACGGGTCTCTAAGGCCAATACTGGACCTAAGACCTCTCAACGCATACATAAATTCGGAACATTTCCACATGGTCACGCTCCAACAAGTACTTCCTTTACTGAAGAAAGGGGACTTTCTTTCTACACTGGATCTAAAAGACGCTTACTTTCATATCCCTATTCACAAAGCCCACAGGAAATACCTCAGGTTTGTGGTAGAAGGACAGCATTATCAGTTCAAAGTCCTCCCATTTGGTGTCACGACGGCACCAAGGGTGTTCACAAAATGCCTGGCAGTGGTAGCAGCTCACCTAAGAAGACAACAAATTCATGTCTTCCCATACTTGGACGACTGGCTAATAAAAGCCAGGTCGCAAGAGGAGTGTCTGCAACACACACAAAAGACAATTCAGCTACTACACCAGCTAGGGTTCACGGTGAACTACACAAAGTCACACCTACAACCAAACAAAGTTCAACAATATCTGGGGGCTACCATAGACACAGAAAAAGCCAAAGTGTACCCCAACCCAATAAGAGTCCAAGCAATGCTTACAATCATTCAGAGATTTCAGCCACAACACTCACTAACAGCAAGAGTGTTCATGCAGCTACTAGGTATGATGTCATCCTGCATACTGCTAATACCATATGCAAAACTACAAATGCGTCCGCTACAAGAATGCTTAGCGACACAGTGGAATCAGGCTCAAGGACAGATTACGGATCTGGTGTTGGTAGACGACCGCACACACCGCTCTCTGAAGTGGTGGAACAGAACAAACATTACCAAGGGGCGGTCGTTCCTAGAGCCAATTCCACAGGTGACAATAACAGCAGACGCATCGCTCACCGGATGGGGAGCACATATGGACAAATACACAGTACAAGGAAGGTGGAGTGTGCAGGAAAAAACACTGCACATCAACTATCTAGAACTACTGGCAGTGTTTCTAGCATTGAAAGCCTTTCAGATACATGTTATCCACAAAGCAGTCCTGATCAGAACAGACAACATGACAGCAATGTATTATATTCAAAAACAGGGGGGGACGCACTCTCTCCAATTATCCAGACTAGCACAGGAGATTTGGAGATGGGCCATTCCTCAAAACATCTATCTGTTAGCCGAACACCTACCAGGAGTTCAAAACCAGATAGCAGACATCTTAAGCAGACAGTCGGAACAAATACACGAATGGGAACTGCACCAACAAATACTGCAGCCATTCTTTCAAAGATGGGGACAACCAGAGATAGACCTATTTGCCACTCATCAGAACGCAAAATGCCAAAGCTTCGCGTCCAGGTACCCACATCACCTGTCGCAGGGCAATGCGTTATGGATAAATTGGTCCAACAAATTTGCATACGCTTTTCCCCCTCTCCCACTAATCCCATTAGTGGTCAGGAAACTGCAACAACATTCAATGACCATGATACTAGTAGCACCCACGTGGGCAAGACAGCCGTGGTTCACCACGCTACTGCAACTCTCACAAGTGCCACATCAAAAGCTAAGAATTCTACCCATGCACCTTACACAGAACCATGGAGAGATAATGCACCCAGATCCAACTCAATTGAACTTAGTGATCTGGCTCCTGAAATCCTAGAATTTGGGTACTTAGATCTTCCCCCAAATTGCATGGAAATAATCAAACAAGCGAGACGTCCAACCACCAGAGCATGCTATGCAGCTAAGTGGAAGAGGTTTGCTATACACTGCACTAATAACAATATCAACCCTCTAGACGTATCAACAAGGGAGATTATTTGCTACTTGTTACACTTACAGCAATGTAATCTAGCGTACACATCTATCAGAGTACATCTAGCAGCTATAGCAGCATACCTACAAAATAGGCAGCGCATATCACTGTTCAGAGTACCAGCGATAAAAGCATTCATGGAAGGGCTTAAAAGAGTCATTCCACCAAGATTACCACCTTCCCCAGTCTGGAACCTCAATGTAGTACTCACCAGACTAATGGGGCCACCCTTCGAACCTATGCATAGGTGCGAAATACAATTCCTTACATGGAAAGTGGCATTCCTTATAGCCATTACCTCACTCAGAAGAGTAAGCGAGTTACAGGCATTAACAATACAAGAACCATTCCTACAGATACACCAGAATAAAGTGGTTCTTAGAACAAACCCAAAGTTCTTGCCTAAAGTAATTTCAGCATTCCACATCAATCAGCCAGTGGAATTACCAGTCTTCTTTCCAAAGCCACAGACGGTGGCAGAAAGGGCTCTACATACACTAGATGTTAAAAGAGCCATTTCATACTACATAGAAAGAACACAAAACTTCAGGAAAACTAAACAACTATTTGTAGCATTTTCCACAACACATAAGGGCAATCCTATCTCTAAAGCAGGCATCGCAAGATGGATTGTAAGATGTATACAAATATGTTACATTAAAGCAAAGAGAACATTAACTGTTCCTCCTAGAGCTCATTCCACAAGAAAACTAGGAGCATCTATGGCATTCTTAGGGAACATTCCCCTAGATGACATATGTAGAGCAGCAACTTGGTCTACACCACATACATTCACAAAGCACTACTGTGTTGATGTACAGGCTGCACAACAAGCCAGAGTGGGCCAAGCTGTATTAAAAACTCTATTTCAGACAGTTGCGACAGACACTGGTGACCACCGCTAGGGAGGTAACTGCTGTACAATCTATTCATAAATGTACCATCTGCAGCCCATATGCCTCGAACGGAATATGCTACTTACCAGTATGCATCTGTTCTTGGCATAGAGGGCTGCAGAGTGGTACATGCCCTCCCTGCCTCCCCGGAAACCTGTGTCTGTCCCAACATTATCTTATTTAGATACATTTACATGGGCATATCTTTATGTACTACACTACACTACTCCATCTAACCCTACTATGGCAAAACAATCTAAGGATGGAGCCGATGCCCATGCGCACTAACACCGAGAGGAGGAGTCACCTATGACGACAAAGACTTCTCCAGAAGAAAAACAAAGTGCAATCATCCGAGCCCAACACCAGATGGCGATCTATTCATAAATGTACCACTCTGCAGCCCTCTATGCCAAGAACAGATGCATACTGGTAAGTAGCATATTCCTTACCGAATCGGTAAATGAAATGTAGGAAGCACTTCAAAGAGTGCTTCTGGGGTTTAAGGATTCGTAATTTACCACCAACTATTAGTTGGTGGTAAATAAAGAATTCCTATGTAAATGCAAACCTGTGCATTTACACCTGTGCCATGTGACAGACATACATGCCCTTAGGGCATGTATGTGTGCCACATGTGCACACAAGTACTAATCAGGGGTGTAACAGTGTGTCAAAGTGACACCCTGCCACCCTTGACTTTTTCCCAATTTTACAGAATCAGTAATTACCGATTCGATAATTGACATTCATTCCTATGGGCTGGCAAATACCGATTCGGTATTTTTTACCGAAAAATTATCTACATAGCATTTACCGATTCGAAATACCGAATCTGTAAAATTCGGTATTTTCGAATCGGTAAATATCAATTACCTACATCTAGCCCTAAGTAAACTATTTCCAGGGTGCTGTGTTTCTTTATTTTTCCATGAAACATTTACTCTTGAGTAGGTGTTTATAGTGGGCACAATTGAGCGCTCTGAAGGTGAGGCTGAAAGCAGTGCTAGTTTAACACAGTGCTTGTCAGTGACTTCAAAAGGTCTTCGGAATACGTCGCCATCCAATGCTTGGCCTCTTTGCAGGGTGCACAGAGCAATGGTCGGGTATTCCCGTTGCAATTGTAATTCTGTGAAAATGTGTGAGGAGGTACACAGGGGTCAAAATATTGAGGTGGCGACAGTAAAAACAATGTTGTCAGGACACAATGTAGCCAGCTCAAGGCTTTGTATGCAGTGTACGAGCTGTGGCCTTAACTTCCTTCAATTGGACCAACTGAATTAACCTTCCGGTCACTAATGACTTGTAAAACAAGAAGGTCGAGGGGGAACAAAAACTATAAAATACAAGGAAAACAACGGGAACTGTGACGTCAGAAAACAACAAAAAATTGTAGCTACGACAGACCATGCAAGCAGAAACACAAGTAATGTAACTGCCTAGAAAGCAAGAATGCGTAATCTCCGAGTTGCCTTTTTAATTAATGTGTGCAGTCACGTTTTCAGGTCAACCTTCGTGGGGGGTTTTTGCCGCGAGAAAAAAAAACAGGAGTCTGCGTGAGTTCAAGTTGTGAGTAGGTGTTAATGTCGGGGCACAAGTGAGAGCTCTGGAACTTGGGCTGAGGCTGAAGACAATGGTAATTTGTCAGAGTGCTTGTCAGTAGTCACCTTAGTGCACATGCAATCCTTGGCCTCTTTGCAGAGTGCACAGAGCATAGGTGAAATATGTGCCAATTATAATTGAGGGAAAGTGTGTGAAGGTCTACAGCTGTCGAAACATAGACTGCACCAAAAGAAAAGAAAATGTAGTGCTTACAACTAAGTGCGTGGTTGTGTGTGTGTGAGGGCGATGGAGAAGTGGAGGAGATGAAAGGCAGTACATACAGAAGGGTAGAGTGAAAAGACTAATGAAGAGAAAAAAGGTGAGGTGTGAGATGTGCAAATTAAAGTTTTCAGAAAAATGCAGGAATAAAAAGGGTATATGTATCTAACAGAGGGAAAGATTACAACGAAAGTGATGAGAAGGGAGAGCAGGAGGGATTCTCTGAAGACCAGCACGATTTCACCGACCTTAGTAAATTTTAATTCACAGACACTTATTTTCAGAATAGAAACACTTCCAATTCTAAACATTCACTACAAAATCTTTGTAGTTGCTGGTTTATTTGTTCCTGCGTGCCCTTGCATACATAGGCTGTGCCTCTTGGAAATGATTCCTAGTAAAGACTCGATGACCACACCCCCATTCGAGATACCTTTCATTGTGTGTGCCTTTATGGTTTTTGTGCAAGAAACCGAATTAAGATAGACTGATTGATTGAGATTGATTCCTAGTAAAGCTTCTACGACCCCCCTCTTCGAGACTCCCACTTTCTTATCCCACTTAAACCAAGATGTATAAACAATCCCGTACCCGCAGTATCAGGTTTTACCGGGTGTTGGTGTGTTGTAACGAGCCCCCATTTGAGCTAACTCTGTTAGACACAGCACGGTGGCCGAGAAGGTCATAAAGAGGAGGAGGTAGTGTACTGTTTAGAAACCTATTTCAATTAGTGCAGCTGATTCCGATATCAGCCACTGAGGCTAATCCCCAAAACAGCTCCCTCGCAATGCTTCAATGCATCCAACTGAGACTGTGCAGAGCCTGATAATAGGGATGTGGCCTAACGACCAGAGCTGCCCACTTTAGAGCTGGGGAACCACGTTTGAGTCTCTGTGTCACCTCAACATCTTGTAATTGTGGGCAAATCATGTGTTCGAGGCATGTGGGCTGCTAAATTCATATCTTAGCATTAGATCGCCGCCTAGTGTTGGGCTCGGATGATTGCACATTGTTGTCCTGGAAGAGTCTTCGAAGTATCCTGAGATAGGTGGCTCCTCCCCTGGACTACAGTGCGCATGGGCATCGGCTCCATCCCCAGATTGTTTTTTTCCGCCATTGGGTTCGGATGTGGTCTCGACGTCTTACTGTCGGAACCAAGTAAAACTAACTTTTAGCGGCCAAAAGGCCTCGATTTTCTTGCGTCGGTATTGTCTGCGCACGGTCTCGAGTCTTCCGTCTCTTGGAGCCGGAATAAGCGGAGTTTTCTTCGCTCTCGGAACTTTGAGGCCTTCTCATCGCGACACGACTGCAAGCCTTTTCGGACATGGAGCGGAGCCCGTTTAAGTACTGCCCGCTCTGTGGGTCCAAGTACCCACACATCGATCTACACCCCGTGTGTAACAAATGCCTTTCGCCTGACCACGACGACGGAAAGTGCAAGGCCTGTGCACAGTTCCGATCGAAGAAGACTCTCAAGCTTCGGCGCGCGGTGCGCATGGAAGCTAAACAAGCGGCACCGGATCCGGAGAACATCTTCGGCGACCAAGACGAAGAGGACCAGGGTCATCATCTCCAAATCTCCCCACCCGGGACGGAGGTCGAGGCGGATCCGGGAGACGACGACGGAGTCGCGGGTCCAGGCCTTGAATACGTCGACGAGGTAGGAGACGACGATGAGATTTATGGGGCCGCGGCGGATAGCTCAGCGGACGAGCTCTGCCCCGAAGGTTACGAGGATACCGACCGGGACACGGGATCGCCTGTCGGCCTTACCCAAGACCCGTTGCCGCAAGCCACAGCCCCGCCTTCGGGCCCGGCCACGGACTTACTTGCTGGGCAGACTGTTTCGAAACCGAAACCATCGGGATCGACAACACCTAAAATGGCCGACCCGAAATCGAAACTGAAAGTTAAGGACTCGAGTGTCCCTAAGATGGCTGCCGTGCCGGTGAAACCGACGGCGCCTGCTACCCCATCGACTCCGTCGACCTCCGGTCCGCAGAAGTCGAGGAAGTCCGTCGATTCCGATGCTGCGAAATCGAAACCGACGCCAGAGGAGGGGTCCTCCAAGAAAGATGGTCGGCACGGGACAGCGGCTCCGACGCCGTCAAAACCCGCCAAAGTCGGCTCCAAGGAGGCTACGCAGGCACACGGAAAGAAGTCTGTGCCCCGAACGCAGGAATCGGAGGCGGTACAGACGGGATCCGCGCCCAAGACGCACAAGGCCCACAAGGACGTCGGATCCGAGGGGAAAATCAGACCATCCTCGTCGGCGCCGACACAAACTGTGAGTGTGCCGTCCCCCATTGCCGACTCACTGAAGAGGATCAGGGAAAAGGCCTTTGCCCCGTCGGCTCCGATACCATCAACGCAGCCGCGAAAAGACACTCCAGAGAAGCCGTCTGGGAAACTTCTCTTTATTTTGCCGCCGAAGGAGGCGCCCAAGGCATTTTCAACCAAATCGGCACCGAAACAGGTGGTTTCTTCACCGACTGGCCCACTTCCACGTCAGGTGCTCGAATCCGAGGACGATTCGGCGCATTTCATCGACGCTGACACAGGCAAACTGACCCTCTATAAGAGGAAAATAACTTCGGAGCCAGTGGACCCCTATGTCATTCCACTAAAGAAGAAAAGGGTGCCCCTTGACGCCTCAGGCCTCACGGAACCAATCCAGCCTCCTCCGAGACGGAGCCCTACTCCCTCCCCAGACCACTCTGAGGGTGAGGGGTATGATGAGGACGACCAGTACAATTTCCCAATCAATGAACCTGATGTGCAACCGGATTCATATGATGACACTGGTGACCAGAACACCCAAGGTGCGGGGCAGGACCCGCAGCCTTTTAATGCACGGGCATCCCCGACTGAGGATTCAGCAGGTTTTCATGCCCTACTCGAAAGGGCGGCAGCCAATCACGATGTGGACATGCATGCCGACCCTGTGGAGGAAGACTTCCTTTTCGACACTTTTTCGGTCTCTGAAAGGACAGTAAAGACACTGCCTATGCTTAAAGGAGTCCTCAAGCATGCTGGGGACATATTTAAGGAGCCTACGAGAGCGAGAGTGGTCAACCCTCGCATTGAAAAAAAGTACAGACCTGCACCTGCGGACCCCGCATACATTCGGGGACAATTGCCATTGGACTCTCTTGTGGTCGCCAATGCCAGGAAACGTGCCAACTCCCAGACTACGGGTGAAGCTCCTCCCCCGGATAAGGAATCCAAAGTGCTATAGGCAGGGGGCAAAAGAGTAGCTGCACAGGCATCAAACTTCTGGCGCATTGCCAATACACAGGCGCTCTTGGCGCGTTATGATAGGGCGCACTATGACACCCTAGAACAGATCGTACAACACCTGCCTCCACAGTTCCAAGAGGGCACAAAAATGCTTATCGAGGAAGGGAAGCTAATCTCAAACGCAGCCATCAAGTGTGCACTTGATGCTGCGGACACAGCTGCTAGGGCTATCAACACTAGCGTTATGCTGAGACGACAAGCGTGGCTCCGCATCTCAGGGTTTAAACCGGATATTCAGACGACAATTCTTAATCAGCCAGTCAATCCTGATAGTCTGTTTGGTCCGGATGTTGACACCACCCTAGAGAAAATAAAGAAAGACACAGACACTGCTAAGTCTATGGGGGCCCTACAGTCACAGCAGTTTCGTGGCGGCAATTTTCGTCGCTCAGGTGCACGTGGAGTCACCAGAGGACAATTGGGTCAACAATCCCAGTTCACAAAAGGTGGGGCACAATCCTCGTTCACTAAACAGAACAAGGGAGGTTACAGGAATAACAGCAACAGAGGTCGCGGCAGAGGAAACAACAGCTCCCGCGCCTCTACTCCCAACAAACAGTGACTCTCTGTCACTGCCCCCCGACCACCTAACACCTGTCGGGGGGAGACTGCAGCGGTTCCTGCCCGTCTGGAGAAACATCACCACAGACAGGTGGGTGCGACAACTAATCCAGTATGGTTATTGCCTAGAGTTAAAGTCCACTCCACCCAACATCCCGCCAAGGCAACGGCCTATGTCCGCAGAGCACTTGCTCTTATTGCAGCAGGAGGTAGTGGTGATGCTGCAAAAGGGAGCAATCGAGCTCGTGCCGGTGGGGGAGGAAGGCACAGGGGTATATTCCCTGTACTTCCTTATTCCAAAGAAGGACGGTTCTCTCAGGCCCATTCTCGATCTACGTCCCCTCAACCTGTACATACTATCGGAACATTTCCACATGCTTACACTGCAACAGATTCTTCCCTTGCTAAACCAAGGAGACTTCTTAGCAACCTTAGACCTCAAGGATGCTTATTTCCACATTCCACTACACCCGTCACACAGGAAATACCTCAGGTTCACTATTCAAGGCAGGCACTACCAGTTCAAAGTCCTACCCTTCGGAGTCACAACAGCCCCGAGGGTGTTCACAAAGTGTCTGGCGACAGTAGCGGCGCACCTCAGGAGGCAGAACATCCATGTCTACCCCTACCTAGACGACTGGCTCGTGCAAGCCAAGTCAGAGCAACAGTGCGCCGCAGACATGTCGACTACAATTCACCTTCTTCACGATCTGGGTTTCTCCCTGAACTACCCAAAATCGCATCTTCAGCCGGCGCATGTCCGGCAGTTTCTAGGCGCGACGATCAATACCCTGACGGCCATGGCTCAGCCAAACCAGGTCAGGATAGACAGCATGCAGGCTCTGATCCAAAGGTTCAGGCCACAACACTCGCTTCCAGCGAGAGTGTTCATGCAGTTGATAGGCATGATGGCCTCCTGCATCTTCATAGTCCCTCACGCACGGCTACACATGCGCCCGCTCCAGGAGTGCTTAGCGAATCAGTGGACACAGGCTCGTGGGCAATTGACAGACCTAGTGTTGGTTACCAGTCGGGCATACGACTCTCTGCATTGGTGGACTCCACACAACCTTTGCAAGGGCCGACTGTTCCAAGCGCCTGTGCCGCAGATTATCCTGACAACGGACGCGTCTCTCCAGGGTTGGGGAGCTCATGTGCTCACTTACACAGTGCAGGGACTATGGACGACGCAGCAACAGAAGATGCACATCAACTATCTGGAACTGATGGCAATCTTCATGGCGCTCAAGTCCTTCATTGTACATCTGTGCAACAAAGTCGTGCTAGTCCGGACGGACAACATGACCGCGATGTACTACATTCAAAAGCAGGGAGGCACCCACTCGCCACAGCTGTCTCATCTGGCTCAGAGCATGTGGAAGTGGGCCATTCAGAGGAACATTTTCCTCATGGCAGAACACCTCCCAGGAAAGGACAATCAGATGGCGGATCTGCTCAGCAGATACAGCCATCAAATGCACGAGTGGGAGATACACCCGTCTGTTCTCCACCCGTACTTCCAGCAGTGGGGTCATCCGGAGATAGACCTGTTTGCCACAGCAGAGAACGCAAAATGCCAACTCTTTGCCGCCAGGTTCCCTCACCCACTGTCGCAGGGGAATGCGATATGGATGAACTGGTCAGGCAAATTTGCGTACGCTTTTCCGCCAGCCCCTCTAATACCGCTGGTCGCAAGAAAGCTAAGGCAGCACGAGATGACTCTCATCCTGGTTGCTCCAACGTGGGCGCGCCAAGCTTGGTACACCACGTTCCTCGAACTCTCAGTGGTGCCGCATCAAAGACTGCGCCTCACGCCCAGTCTTTTGACGCAGAACCATGGAGACATTCAGCATCCAGATCCACAACAGCTCAACCTGGCGATCTGGCTCCTGAAGTCCTAGAGTTTGGATACCTTAACCTACCTCCGGAGTGCATGCACATCATCAAGGAGGCGAGGAAACCAACTACTAGAGCATGCTATGCTGCAAAGTGGAAGCGTTTTGTCATTTACTGTACGGCCAATGACATCGACCCGCTAGATGCATCTATCCCCAACATCATCTGCTATCTGTTGCATCTTTACAAGTGCAATCTAGCGTACACTTCCATTCGGATACATCTATCCGCCATAGCGGCTTATCTCCAGAACAGGCAGCACCTCTCTGTCTTCAGGGTGCCTGCCATTAAAGCCTTCCTTGAAGGTCTGAAACGAGTCATTCCCCCAAGAGCACCGCCAGCTCCGGTGTGGAACCTCAATGTCGTTCTCACCAGACTGATGGGACCGCCATTTGAGCCCCTGCACTCGTGTGAACTCCAGTTCCTTACGTGGAAAGTAGCTTTCCTTGTGGCTATTACGTCTCTGAGGCGTGTCAGTGAGCTGCAGGCGCTCACAATCCAAGAGCCATTCATTCAAATCCATTCAAATAGGGTAGTGCTACGCACTAACCCCAAATTCCTTCCGAAGGTGGTGTCACAGTTTCATCTAAACCAAACTATTGACTTACCAGCATTCTTTCAAAACCCGCAAACGGTGGCGGAAAGAATGCTCCATACCTTAGATGTACGGAGGGCGTTGATGTACTACATAGACAGAACACAACCCTTTAGAAAGACAAAACAACTCTTTGTTGCCTTCGCACCCCAACACAAAGGCAACCCAATTTCCAAAGCAGGGATAGCCAGGTGGATTGTTAAGTGCATCCAGATATGTTATCAAAAAGCCAAGCGCACTTTAACAATACCCCCCAGAGCGCACTCCACACGCAAACTGGGGGCATCCATGGCTTTCCTAGGGAACATTCCTTTAGAGGATATTTGCAGAGCAGCCACGTGGGTCACACCACATACCTTCACAAAACACTACTGTGTTGATGTGCATTCCAAGCAGCAAGCAGCTGTAGGACAGGCTGTTCTCAAGACACTTTTTCAGGTTTCTGCAGCTGGCACGGGCAACCGCCGCTGATGGAGGGACTGCTATGTATTCTATGCTAAGATATGAATTTAGCAGCCCACATGCCTCGAACTGAATATGCTACTTACCAGTATGCATCTGTTCTTGGCATGTAGGGCTGCTAACATTCATATCGCCCGCCCTCCTCCCCGGTGCCTGTCGCAGCTGCAGATATACTATTGTATTTATTCATTAGCATGGACATCTTTTACACTTTTCACTCCATCTTCTGCCACAATGGCGAAAAACAATCTGGGGATGGAGCCGATGCCCATGCGCACTGTAGTCCAGGGGAGGAGCCACCTATCTCAGGATACTTCGAAGACTCTTCCAGGACAACAATGTGCAATCATCCGAGCCCAACACTAGGCGGCGATCTAATGCTAAGATATGAATGTTAGCAGCCCTACATGCCAAGAACAGATGCATACTGGTAAGTAGCATATTCAAATCTTCCCACACCTACAATAAAATGGACGTGTGCTTGTGTAATGTAACTGGTGCTTATGTGAAGCCTCCAATATACCTTCGGGTCGATATATATATATATATATATATATATATATATATATATATATATATATATAAAACCCTCCTTGCATCGACTCTTGCCTTCCATGCAAACTGGCTTTTCTGGTGTGGGTTGTCTGTGCCTCGTGGGCTTCTCTTACTGCTCATGTAATTATATCTTTTCAAGACCCTGTAGCATTAACCATCAGGTGATTCATCATGGATGTTGCTCTTCTACTGTGACCACTTTTAGGTAAGCTCTGAGCTGCATAATCTCGATGCAGATGAATTTTTCCTGCTCCACTCTTTGTTGTCGCTTTTTTTTACCCTATTTGTAATGTTTGTAGTGAGCATTTGTGAGAAGTTGGCCTGATGTGCAGTGCTCACTATTCTAGTGATCACTAATACATGCTGCAGCCCCTGGTAGGCCCTGGGTACACCTATGCCCTGGGTACCTAAGGTACACTGTACAGGGACTGATAAGGTGACTCAGTATCCAATTTAGATATGTACCTAAGGTACATGGAATCCATTTTACAGAGAGAGCAGTAGGCCTGGGGTCCTGAATAGCAGGGCCCCAGGTCAACTAAGTCAGAAAACCAGCAAAACACCAGGCAAAAAGTTGGGGGCAACCATAGTCAGGGATTTACCTTCCTACAGCATTGCACTGGCATAATTTTATTTCCGAATCTGCACCGTATGTTCAAAGGAAGGGCAGGAGTTTCACTGAGACACTTTGGACAGAGGTCAACACCCTTCCTTCTACCCGGCATTAGGGTCAGTTCGAAGTGGCATCGAAAGCAAGAGGGCATGGTAAGCATCAGAGAACCTGCCATCCATCTACTGCAAACCAAGACAATTCCAGAAACAAGAGCAATTAAAGCAAAATGCTGTGACAGGAAACATGCGTGGATCGTACAAGAATAGAAACCAAACACAGTTTAAGACTAACAGTACAGAAACAAACAACGTCCCTGCAAAAGAAACTTTTAATTTCAAAGCTACATAGCACTTATAAGATTTCCCCAAAATGAAATGTCACAAAGGCGAGAAAGACGTGCCTGTTGACTAATCGTGCCGAAAAGCTAAAAGGGAGTGCAAAAGTCTCTGTGCTCGCTGGCCATGCACCAAACACCTGGAAGAGTATGATCCCCGGGGAGCAGCAGCGGCCCTCCCCTGGCTCATTTCCCTTCCCTAAACAGATGGTCATTAACACAGTGACGCTTTGTTACCCTGGTTACAGATTCAGGGCGCTGTCAATTAAGGCGCCTGCATTGCACAAATGCTGCAACAACAAAATGCGAAGCTCTCCTTAACCCCTGCCCTGTTTTATTGCTGATATAGCACATAGAATTAGTATCTTCGGCTCCAAGAGAAATACACAAATGATCAAAGAATATTATTAAATGAAAAAGGGACTGTAAGATCAGAATAGATATAGCACAAACTGCACTGCATCTTGGCGCTTTAATACAGCAACGCTTGTGACATTGGTAGAAACCCGTTGGTCTGGCTCTAAACTGGCGAGTGAGCCAACGATCTAACAGGAGCGCTGAGCCAGGGGTCTGGCTCGGTCTTAAAGTCTGTGCAGGAGCTGAGCCCTGGACATATTTGCTATGTAAATCGTACAACAATCATCACTAAGACATGATAAAGTCTCTTTAAAGTTAAAAAGAAATGCATTTATTTAAGACGGAGAAGCTTTGGCATTAAGAGGGCACATTATAGCAGTGCACTGAGAAGAAGGTATTAACAAGAAATACAACCGAGGGTAGGGGTTGAGGGAGAGGTGGTAGAGGGGAAAGAGGATGAAGGGAAAATAATGAAAGGAAGAGCAGGAATACGACACCACAGAGAGACTGGAGAGATCGAGAGACAGACTAGTGGGACTAAAGAGTATGCGGTGACAGGTGGGAGAAATATAGACCGATGAGACAGGTTAGAAGGATAGGTGATAGACACACAATAGACAAGTGACTGAGAGACAGCCGAGAGTCGGAGAGAATTGAAGACCTGCTGTGAGAGAGTACCACAGTATGCGAGACGTCATGTAGAGACAGATGAGAAATAGCCAAGAGACAGAAAGAGACAGGTGTGAGGAAAGTGATAGTCAGCTGGTGATAGACAACCGTGAGGCAGAGAGAGGTATTAACAAATGTCATGCCTCTCGAAGTACAAGCTCTGGCATTGCGCAGAGGGGGGCGGGGGAGAGCATTCCTTTGAAGTCTGAAGCTCTCGGCATTGCTGTGGCGGGGCTGATGTGATGATGCGAGGCACAGACAAATGGTGGTTTGTGACGTGGTGGGGGAGGGCGGGGGAGCGGACGGGATTCCTTTGAAGTCTGATTCCGAGGCTCGGGGAGCAAATTGCAGGTGTGCGCACGGAGCACATGCACTGTGCGAAATCCGCCTGCCAAAGCCCTCTTGGTAAGCTTTCCTGGTGCAACTCTATATGTCTCGACAGCTGCAATGCGCAAGCGCATTGGCAGGTCTAGACCTAAAAACACTGGCACCCTGCCTTTAAGGATACCGAGAACCTGATCACCGTGCCTTTAAGACATGCAGGAACCCCCTGCTCCTATCATGCACCACAGGTGACAGTTAGGTCAGTTCTTTTTTCCCGGCTCCTTCTGCGAGGGTCCTGGAGCTTGGGCTTGTTTTGGCTGTATCTTGTCAGAAATGGATTTTCTTCTAACATTCAACGTTTTTGACGGTAGCTGTTTAGTGTTTTTCTACTAATTGACAACTTTTTTCTGTCAAATGCCAGCTTTATTCAATAAATGTCCTTCCTTTGGGAAGAAGATGGCAAAATCGGACCCACACTCCGTGTGCATCATGTGTTTTCCAGCTTCACATAACCCTGAGAAATGTTCTTATTGCCAACATTTCTCCAAGAGGACTCTGTGACGGGGAGAAAATTAAACTTCATGCCTTGCAGGAGAGAGGAAAGAGTCATTCCAAAAGTGGCCTTGGGAGCATTCCTGCTCACAAAAGCCCTCTTCTCATGAACGCAGAAAAAGGTGCTGATCTGCCTCTGCAGCGTCAAAACAGAAGCAGATTCCCGAATGTTGGCCGTCTGCGCCGAGATCAACGCTGAGAAAGCAGGCAAGGCATTCGTTACTGTCGAGGGACAGATTGCCGGCGAGACAGCATAAGCCTCCGTCACCAAGAATTAAGTCGACGTAGAGGCAAGCTACTTCATGCTCTAAGTATGCTGATCACAAACGACCTTAGTCAACGGCGAAGCACCCGTTGCCGTCAAGGCACTTGTCGTCGTCTAGATCTCTGCCTCCCTCACAAAGGTTTGCATCGAGAGGTTCGGCGGCGAAGACTGTGCTGTGAGCCTATAGACTGACCGCATCAAAATAACCATCGCCGTCAAAGACACTAGCCTGCGAAGAAGTAGACGTCTGAGAAAGACCATAGACTGTCAATGTCTAAGACTCATTCCCTGTCTCGAGGATGGTCGACGTCAAAGACTGACGTCAAGAACTCCATTGTGGAGGCGACAGTCCTCGAGCATTTCACCGCAGGGGCAGTCGTCGTCTAAGGCGGCACACTCTGTGTCGTCGACGAGACATCTCTCGACCTCGAGAGACCAAGAACCTGCGGTGGTTTCAAAAGAAGCGTCAGAAGGACCACGAGCGACGTTGAGGATGCATTCAACGTTAAAGGAAGCCTCCTCATCCCCTGGCATTCATATCATCCAGGTTACACCGGAGGGATCTCTGGTTCAAGGTGAAAAGACCCCTCCTGTCAATCTTTCTCCAAGATGGTTGGAAAGCGTACAACACTGGATGGTTCCAGGTGTTTAAACCGGTCGCAGAAGTCCAGGTTCCGATTTCTCCAGAACATATTCTCCCTCCAGAGTCTTGGTGGACCTCCTACTGCATCCACGAGAAGCAGGAACCCGAGAAGGGCTAAGTCTCCATCAGTCAGTCGCTCATGTTCTCGGGAGCGATCACGTTCTCGTCACTGTCCTACCCCGGAAACAAAGAGACGAAGATCCCCATCTTGGTCCACTTCTACAAGGTCATCTATAAGAGACTATTCTCCGACTGTCTGCAACGCCACCATTCAGAGTTTCCCTGATCAACAACATAGGGACTTTTAATGAGGTCCTATGCAGGGGGGCCACCAAGCTGAACATTAGTATGTCTGCTCTGACAGTCTCTACTTCTGTCATAGATCATCTGCTAGACTTTTGTTACCCTTAGTCCCTGGTCTTTTAGAACCAGCAATGCAGAGTTTTCTCACTCCTTCAACAGTGGGTTCAGTGCCCTCTTGTATTTCCAACAAATACAAAGCACCAGATCAAGATCCACTTTTCCTACAATCTGACCCTCCTCTGGACTCTGTCATTGTGGCAGCGGCCAGGAAGGCACATTCTGCTACGTCCTCATTTTCAGTTCCCCCAGAAAAGGATAGTAAAAACATGGATTCTCTGGGCAAGAGGATGTGTAACACTTCTGCGGCAGTGATGAAGGTGGCCAGCGCTTCTGCTCTCTTGGGAAGGTATGACTGATCTCTCTCGAATTCCCCGTCAAGATTCAGTGAGAAACTACCAAAGGAAGATCAACAAGACTTCCAGGAAATCCTGCAGGAAGTGGCTTGGTAGCAAATCGGGTGATTAGTGCAGCAGCAGATTCATCGATGTAGCTGCACACGGATATTCCCACAGCATCTGTTCGGGGCGCTCAGCCTGGTTGCATCTCACTGGCTTTAAACTGGACGCGCAACTGTGGATTGTGAATCTTCAGTTTATTGGCTCCTCGCTGTTCGGATCTCATGCGGATGATGAAATGTCAAAAATGAAGACTGAGCTGGACAAGATTAAGTTCTTTGGGTTGGAGAAGCGGAAGGAATTTAGAAAAAGGTTCTGTCCCTACGACCTGCGTACTTTCAGCAGAAGGTTTTTCTTTTTTTTTTAAAGCGCACAATCACCCGTAAGGGTCTCTAGGCGCTGGGGGCCGTCGGGAAGATTAAGCGAGCTATTGCCCAGAGTCACATGGTGCTGGGCTAACCTGCTGCCGGAGCCAGGGATCGAACCCTGATCCCCAGATTCCAGCGTCAGTCGCCCGGTTCAAACCCCTCAGTGGTCTACCCTGCAGCAACATCAGCCCAAGTCACACTACCATCAGAGGAGACCTGGTAGAGGAAGGGGGCCTGCAAGACAGCCCGCGTCCACTTCAAAGCCTCCAGCAAAACAATGAGCAATGGCTTCCTCCATGCCTGTTAGCCACTCTGGTGGGAGGAAGTATCTTGTTTTACCTGGCAGAGTGGAAGACCATCACAAATGACAAGTGGGTGCAGAAGGCTATTTGCTCAGATTCAAATCCCCGTCTCCACCAGTTTCTCCACGAGGCAAATGCTTTCAAAATCACCTCTTGTTGCCGCAGGAGGTCTTCTACTAAAAAATGCCATAGAACCCGTTCCTGTTCAACATCAAGGGTAAGTTATATATTCCTGTTATTTTCTGGTGCAGAAAACAGGTCCCACCAGAGAATACAGACCAATACTCGACTTGAGATTATTGAACAGATTTATCCGCAAAGAGAAGTTTTGAATGCTAGCCCTGCACCAAATCTTCCCTCGCCTACATGAGGGAGATTGGATGTGTGCTATGGACTGACAGGATGCTTACTTCCATGTTCCGGTGTCCAAGAAACATCTAAAGTTTCTGTGCTTTCAAGTGGCTCACCAGCGTTTCCAAATCCGGGTTCTCTCATTTAGGCTCAAATCAGCCCCCCGAACTTTTTCGAAATGCATGGCAGTGGTGGCAGCTTTTCTTTGCAAATGAAAGATTTTCATTTACCCTTATCTGGACGACTGGCTCCTGAAGAGCTAGTCACCCTTCTCTGCTTCAGTCATGTATCATACTGTCTCCATGTACTGGACTAATTGGGGCGACGGGCCAACTTCAAAAAGTCTTAGCTTCATTCTGATCCAGAAAATCCACTACCCGGGTGCATCATTGGATAGCGTAAAGGCAAGCACGTGTCTTTCGGAGGAGAGGTTATCCTCCATCAAAGAGAAATGTCGCAATCTCCTCATCTCTCAATACCCCACAGCCAGACAAGTTTCATCCCTTCTGGGGGCAATGGCGTCATGAATCTTAATCGTACCGAACGCCAGATTGAACATGTGTCCTCTGCAGCAATCTCTGGAGGACCAGTGGATGCAGACATCGGGTCTCCAGGAAAACTGTCTCTCTCCCAATCGGCCAAGGATTCCATCAAATGGTGGATGAAGCGTTCTCAGCTCCTGAAAGGAGTTCCATTTCACCAGGACCCTCCTACTCCTTCAGGGTTGGGGAGCTCATATGGGCCCTCTTCAAGTGCAAGGCCTTTGGTCAGAGGCAGAGCGAGGATATCACATCAACCTGTTGGAGCTGAGAGCTGTTCATCTAGCTCTCAAGTCACTGTTTCCTTCTCTCCAGTCCAGCTCCCTGTTGGTTCAAGAGACAACACCACCTCAATGTATTATTTGGGGGGCACCAGGTCGAAACCTCTCTGGAAGCACAGACCATCTGGAAATGGCTTCTAAAAAGAAATCTAAGCATAGTGACCATTCACCTTCCAGGAACTCAAAACTTTCAGGCAGATGCCCTAAGCCGGGATTTCGTCGATACTCATGAATGGGTGCTCAACGACGAGGTCACGCAGGACATCTACCAACAAATGGGGAGTGCCAGAAAACGATGTGTTGGCAGACGCGGCATACGCCAAATGCCCCGCCTTCGCATCCAGCTTTCACCAACCAGGTTCACAGGGCAGTGCCCTTTTGATAATGGTCTTAGGCATTACTGTTGTCGTTTCCACCAATTCCGTTGATTCCTGCAGTGATCAACAAATTCTACAGGACCAACACCAGAATGATCCTGATAGCTCCGGAGTGGCTTAGTCAGTGGTGGTACCCGGACCTTCTTCAGCTGTCAGAGGTCCCACACAGGAGGTTACCATGCCGTCCAAGAACAAGGGGAAGGTGTTTCATCCCAATCTCTCATCCCTGAGATTAACGACATGGCTCCTGAAGTCCTTCAATACAGACATTTAGACTTGCCTTCAGAATGTATGAATATTCTTAAGGCAGCCAAGATACCTTCTACCAGGAAATCCTACACTTTCAAGTGGAAGCATTTTTACTTGTGGTGCATGAACAATGGTCATGATCCAGTCCGGGGCAAGAGCAGGTGATCTTGCCGTATTTGCTCCATTTGGCTGAATCTGGTCTGCAGTTCTCCTCCATAAAGGTTAATTTAGCAGCTTCCTGCTTACAGAAAGTCACCAACGCAGGTTTCCTTTTTCCAAATTCCTGTAGGTAAAGATTTTCTTGAGGGGATAAAAAAGGTTTACCCACGATTAGGTCTCCAGCTCCACCTTGGGAACTTAACATAGTTCTGGCTAAATTGATGGGTGCTCCTTTTGAGCCTATTCACAAGCCTTCTTTAGAGCACTTTTCATGGAAAGCTGCTTTCCTAGTTCCCATCACCTCTGCACTCTGGGTCAGCGAGATCCAGGCCTTTTTGTTGTAAAGAACCTCATACTGATTTTCATGCAAACTGAGTGGTGTTGAGAACCCATCCATAAAGGCAGGGTGCCAGTGTTTTTTATTACTGTATTTTTTTCTGTTAAGCAGCCTGAGCTAATTGCCTGCTATTACTTGCATTTTTTCTGAGAATAAAGGGCTGTGTTGGAACACTATTACGGTATATGTACTCTGTTGCAGTGTTTATATGAGAGATTTTCTTTTTCTAAGAAATCCATGTAATTTTGGCTTATTAGCCTATTTGAAGTACACTGGGCTGCATATTTATGTATGTACATATGTATGTTTTGGAAGTACTCTGTAATTGTATGGCTAAATGCACACAAGTATATATGTATGTTTATATATGCTCCGGGATATCCGCACGTTGGTGGGGATTTTTCAGTGCTTATGACTTTGAGTATACCCCTGGAAGAGAGCTAGGATTACAGGTAAGTAACTTATCCATCATTGCTAAGTACGTCTTGAACCACGTGGTCACCTGTTCACTCACATCCCTGTGTGCATGCCTACAACCCACGCCCTGGCATAGATCAGCCACCCCTCTAGCTGGGTGCTCTAAAACAGTGGTGATGGTACAGGTGCATGAACCAGTACTGCCATTAAGAGTATATGGTGCTGGGAGTTTGTCATTACGAACTCCACAGTACCATAATGGCTTTACTGAAAACAGAACTTTGGTATCAGACTTCTCAGCATATTGAACCCACACTGATGTCAGTGTGGGATTGAATGAAAAATGCACTCAGAGGGCATCTTCGGGATGCCCCCTGAAAAACGACCAGCCTCTGGTGGGTTCCCTGACTGGTACACACCAGCCTGCCACCACAAGACCTGGTTCTGGACCCCTGGGGTGGGAGCCTTCGCTCCCTCAGCCCAGAAACAAAGACTGTCCTGGGCGGTGGTGTTCACACAAAGCCCATCTCCAATTCCTCTATTAGATGTGTTTCAGATGCTGCTGACACCGCAGCTCGAGAGGTGTGTTACTCAAGAGGCACACATGGTTAAGGATTTCCAGATTTAAACCTGAAGTCCAACAATCCATCTTAAATACTCCATCCGATTAAAAGCATCTTTTCAGACCCAGTGTAGATCAGGCTTTGAAGAAAGACACTGAGGTAGCTAAATCAATGGGAGCCCTACAGACTTCTTCAAATCGTGGCTCTTTTTGTCGCTCCTTCTACCGTGTGGGGTTCAAGATCGCATCCTCAGACAAAAATGCTGCCTCGTACAAAGGCAACAGTCTTCCTCCACCAGAGGCTTCTTTAGAGGAGGATATAGAGGGAACCATGGCAAGGGTTCCACACCACATAATTCCTCTAACAGGCAGTGACTTGCCTATCCTGCCCCCCACCTCCCCCGCATATTGCCTGACCATTTGACACCTGTCTGGGAACATCATCTACAATTCCCCATTTGACAATCCATAACTACAGATAAATGGGTGTTGGGAATTATCCAACATGGTTATTGCCTTGAGCTTGACACCAATCCTCCAAACATTCCACCTCCTTCCCGCAAAATGTCACCTGAACATTTACGGTAATCTACGTTTATTCAGAATCTTTTTTTACGCGGACTTTGAGTCCGCATACCATTACTCCGCGAGGTCTTTGACCCCGCATACCATCACTCTGCATTTTTTCACAACGCGTGTGCATTTACCACGCGTGCCTTTCCAACGAATTACGTTGTAAAGGCATGTATGGTAAATGAACTCGCGTTGTGAAAAACCCCCAGAATTAATGAAGATGGAACCAGGAGGAGAGTGGAACCACGATGAGAAAGAGGTAAGGGGGTTTGGGTTAATTCTTTAGGGGTGGGGGGGGGGGGGTCATGCTGGGGTATTGATTTTGTAGTGTTGTGGTTGTGTAGTGTAGGGTCGTGCTGGGGGTAGTATTATAGGGTTTATGGTAGTGTTGTAGTCTTTGTGTAGTGTAGGGTCATGCAGGGGTAGTGGTTTAGGTTAGTGTTGTAGTGTAGGGTCATGCTGGGGGTAGTGTTTTATGGTTTGGGGTAGTGTTGTAGTGTTTGTGTAGTGTACGGTCATGCTGGGGGTAGTGTTATAGGGTTTAGGGTAGTGTTGTGGTGTTTGAGGAGTGGAGTGGTGTGGCTCACTGGTTAGAGGCGGCAGACCCGGGAGCAGAAGTCGGCCCGGGACAAGGGTTCAATTCCCGACGCGGCAGGGTCCTGGACCAGGGTTAGCGGACTCGACAATTCTCGCCTCGGTGCCTACTCTAACCTGGGGTCCCACTCGGCAACTCTGGGCATTAGCTTGCCTAATCTCCACAACGGCCCCATCAACGCCGGGGATGCCTGGCTCCACCTTGGGGATTCCCAGTAGGGACCATCCCACAGGGAAAGCCAGGACGGGTTCCCCAGCGATATACAGCGCCGGGACGCCCCTTTGCTGGGGCAGCTGTGCGCTTTACAAGTATACGACATTTAACATTTGTAGTGTAGGGTCGTGCAGGGGTAGTGTATTAAGGTAGTGTTGTAGTGTTTGTTTAGGGTTACGAAAGTGGTTTATGGAAATGTTGGGGGGTCGTGCTGGTTAGTGTAAATGTAGGAAAAGGGCTGTGTGTGGAGGGTGGATTGTGCAGGGGTACTACATTAGTGGGTAGGGTACTCTCACTTACCTTTAAAACCTTTACAATGAGTATACCTTTAACATGCATGCCTTTGCGTTGTGGCATGCGTGGTAAAGGCATAGTCGTTGTAAAAGTTTGCGTTGTTATAATTTGCGGGGTGATTATGTTTGCGGTGTAATAATTGCGGGGTAATTGTGGAAAAACGTCACATATTCGAACATTTACACCTGCTCAAACAGGAAGTCCAATCCCTTTTGGGTCCAATTCACCCTGCCCATCGCAAATATCTGATTTGTGATAGCGGCTCAATATTACCAATTCATAGTCCTACCGTTTGGAGTCGCCACTGCTCCCAGAGTATTTACCAAAGGCTTGGCTCATCTGAGAAGACCACACATTCATGTCTTCCCATACCTGGCCAACTGGCTCATCAAAAGAAGTATTTACCAGGAATGTCCAACGCACTCCAGCCATAATCCACTTGCTACACCAACTAGGGTTTACGGTAAATGCGTCGAGTCCCATTTGTATCCTTCCAACACACAGACTTATGTGGGAGCCACCATAGACACTCCGAGATCTAGCCTCTCCCAATGCAGCCAGAATGCTCGGTTTTCAGTCTCTTCTCACTCAGTCTAAGCCCAACTAATTGTTAGCAGCACAAGTCTTCATGCAGCTGCTAGGAAGAATGGCGTCTCGCATCTTGATTGTTCCCCCCCATGCTAGACTTCACATGCGTCCACTTCAAGAATGCTTAGCAAGTCAGTGGAACCAGTCGCAGGGTCAATTGACCGATCTAGTATTGGTAGATGGCCGCACCCATCGCTCTCTGCAGTGGTGGAACCCACAAAATGGTTCCAAAGGGCGGCCCTTCATCGACCCTGTTCCACAGACAGTGCTAACAGCAGACTCCTCTCTCACTGGTTGGGGTGCTCACTCGATCACGCAATCTAAGGATTGTGGAGTCTGAAGCACAAACGTTTTCATGTAAATCACCTAGAACTACTAGCAGTGTTTCTAGCACTCCGAGCCTATCCAATTCACCTCTTAGGCATTTGCTTACCCTTTACCGCCTTTCCCACTCATTTCGCTGGTAGTTCAGAAGCTCAGGCGAACATCCCTCACACTGATTGTCAAAACTCCCACATGGGCATGTCAACCCTGGTTCACCACCCTGCTGGAGCTGTCAGTAGTTCCATACTAAAAGCTACATCTCACCTCCAGTGTCCTCACTCCGAGCCATGGAGAAATCAGGCATCCACATCCCAAAGAACTCAACCTGGCAATTTGGCTCCTGAAGTCATAGTTTGGTTATTCTGATAGATACATCTGCCGTGTGGATTCCTCACCTTGTGAATATCCCCTTGCGTCAGCAACATTCGGAAATTCTTTTGTAGCTTCGCGCCGACGTGGATCCGGACGTCACAGAGGCACGGCATCGCACGCGACCTCGCTGACGTCACCGGCGCCTATAACAGGCCCACGCCGGCGTGATGACATCAGTTCCCTTTTTTCCGCGTCGTCGACGCTAACGGTTTTCAGGGATCGTGTAGTAGCTTCCAGTAACTTTGTTACTATTTCTTCGTAATTGTGTCTTTCTTACATTTTCTTCGAGATGTCGTCGAAGAAGACGGGATTTAAAGCCTGCGGTGAATGTGGCAAGACCATGTCAATCACCGACCCCCACGAATGCTGTGTATGGTGTTTGAGCTCGGACCACGATGTCGAGGACTGTTCCTGTTGTAAGAAGATGACTCCAAAAGCCTTAAGAGAGAGGGAGACAAAGCTCCTTATGGCGAAACTCAAGAACAAAAAAGCTAAGAAGTCGTCAAAATCTCGATCTCGTCGGTCGAGGTCGAGGTCTCGTTCGAGGTCACACTCGGAGTCATCGTCAGCTCACGCTTCGAAGTCTTCGAAGAAGAAACACAGAAGGAAGTCCCATGAGTCACGTCATCACTCTGGGAAAGACTCTAGCTCGAAACCAAAGTCCCAGATCAAGCTCGTGTGTAAAGAAGTGGAGGTTTCGGAGTCGGAACATGAAGAGGCTGTGCATCCAGTTTCACCCGAGCCTCAGGAACAGGTCCAATCTCCGATTCCATCAAATCCTTCTGGTCAGGAGGATGAAGGTGAGGAGCAGGGGGATGGTGGAGCCGAAGTTCCGGCACCCGATGGTTCATCGACTCCGGCTCCGGCGCCCGAAGAAGAGGTCGACGTCGTATCGACTCCGCCTCCCCGGGAACATCCGAGAGGTCCGTATCCTGAGTTTCCGACTCCAGGTCAGGATCCTTCCCAGTTCCTGAACGCCATGTATGGTGTGTATTCGAGGGCAATGTTCCCGTCTGGTGCACCTGTTGGTCCCACGGGTCCTATGGCCTTTAACCTAGGGGTTCCGCAGGCGTATGCCCCTGCACCCTTCATGCCCTTTATGCCGGCTCTACCGCCGCATTGGCATTTTCCGACACCACCGGTGTCGTCGACGCCGAAGCGCACGACGCCGGCTCCATCGACGCCGATCCCATCGACGCCGATACCCGTGACTCCGAGGCAGGATTCTGTCCGACCTCGTGTCGAGAAGCCTCGTCCGACGTCGGGCTCGACGCCGGCAGCGACCCCGTCGGAGTCGATTCCGAATCCTTTAACTTCGATTGTGAAAGAAAGGTCCCGGAGAAAGGCCCAGAGACTTTTAGAAGAGGAAAAGTATGGGTATTCTGACACTGAGGAAGGAGAATTACAGGATTCTGAGGATCCCTTTGATGAGTTAGGTGAAGCCAGTGGTCTTGAACTGTCACCTGAATGGGAGCTGGCTTCTGTATCGAATGCTCCATCTAAGGATGTGGTGCCTTACCACACTGTGATTAGGAAGGCAGCGAGTTTACTAAATATAACTCTGCCTACAGCTGATTATAAACCCAATATTTTAACTGAGGTACTTCATTCACCCTCATCTGTGATCGAGCCTATGTTACCATTCAATGAGGCGTTGTCTGAACCTGTCTATGAGGTCTGGAAGAAACCCTTGACTGCTCCAGCGGTTTCTAGAACGGTAGCAAGAAGATATAGAGCTGCACCGGATGACCCTGCATTTTTAACAACGCATCCTCTCCCTGAGAGTTTGGTAGTGCCGGCTGCCTGTTCTAAAAAATCTGCTGGGGCATTTCCACAGGTTCCTGGAGACAAGGAATCCAGGAAACAGGACCAAAATGCTAAAAAGGTTTTTTCTTCAGCCAGCATGGCATTGAAGTCAACCAATGCTACATGTTTGATGGGGAGATATATCCATGCGTTGATGGACTCTGTCAAACAACTCATTCCAAAGGTTCCTGAGGATGACAGGAAGGATTTTCAAGAAGTAATCTCGGGCACCCAAGCAGCTGCGAGACAGGTCATCCAGAGTGGTTTAGACACTGCAGACTCGGTGGCAAGAGTCATGGGTTCCTCTGTGGCTACTAGGAGAGCTGCTTGGCTCAAATCTTCGGAGTTTTCGGCTGATGTCCAGTCTGCTTTAATGGATTTACCCTTTGATGGTTCAGGTCTGTTTGGAAAGAAGGCTGATACTGCCTTGGAACGTTTTAAGGACAGTAGGGCCACTGCAAAATCTTTAGGCCTTCAATCCAGAGGTACTACCGGAAGACGTTTCAGAGGATTTGGCCGATCTTCCTTTCGATCTTACAGATCATTCCAGCAGCAGCAGCCTCAGCAGCAGCAGCAGAACACGCTGTACAAGTCATACAGAGGCAGACAAAGACCCCGTCCTAGAGGTCGTAAAGCTTCCTCCTCCTCCTCCTCCTCTCCTTCCCAACCCCCGGCCAACGCAGCAAAGCAGCCCTAGATCCGCCATTCCGGATCATGTGGGCCCAGTAGGGGGTCGGCTTACTCATTTTCTACAAGATTGGGAACTTATAACATCGGATCTTTGGGTTCTCAATCTTGTAGAGAATGGGTATGCTCTTCCTTTCCAGGAATTCCCTCCCAATTACCCTCCTTGCCAGGGTTATTGTTCAGAAGACCACCTGCTTCTCTTGCAGGAAGAAGTCCTGGCATTATTTCGAAAGGGTGCAATAGAGGTGGTTCCAGAGCAGGAAAGGGGTCAGGGGTGCTACTCCCGGTATTTCCTGATCCCCAAGAAAGATGGCAGACTCCGGCCAATCCTGGACCTCAGGATTTTGAACCTTTACCTGAAGCAGGAAAAGTTCAAAATGCTCACTCTTGCACAGGTTCTTCAGGCGCTGTTGGAAGAGGACTGGATGGTGTCGATCGACTTGCAAGATGCGTATTTTCATATTCCCATCTTGAAGTCTCACAGAAAGTATCTCCGTTTCACGGTTGGGTCACAGCATTACCAGTTTGTGGTCCTTCCGTTTGGCCTTACTACTGCACCTCGAGTCTTCACCAAGGTGATGGCAGTGGTGGCGGCTCATCTCAGGAGAACGGGGATTCACGTATTTCCGTATCTAGACGACTGGCTGATCAAAGCGGAGTCGCCAGAGAAGGTGCTCCATCATCTGCAAGAGACAACTCAGTTGTTGCACAGGTTGGGTTTTTCGATAAATGTACCCAAGTCTCACCTGGTGCCCTCACAGCGCAACCTGTTCATAGGTGCGGTACTGGACACAACCGTATGTCGTGCATTCCCTCCCCCTCAAAGAATTCACGACATACGGGAGATGATTCCTTTATTTTACAATGGAGCGGTCGTTCCAGTCCTGAAGGTCCTTCGCCTACTCGGTCTGATGGCTTCATGCATTCTGTTGGTCAACCATGCACGCTGGCACATGAGGGCACTCCAGTGGTGCCTCCGCAGGCAGTGGTATCAGCACAACGGAGATCTCGGGGAGTCAGTGAGGATCTCCAGGGAAGCTGCAGCGGATCTGTCTTGGTGGAGCGTGGAAGGCAATCTGTCAAAAGGAAAGCCTTTTCAACTTCCTCCAGCGGTGGCCACAGTGATAACGGATGCATCCACTCTCGGGTGGGGTGCTCATCTGGGAGACCTGGAGGTCAAGGGTCTTTGGTCTCCAGAGGAAAGGTTGCTTCACATCAACCTTCTAGAATTGCGGGCGATACGTTTGGCGCTCAAGGCCTTCCTCCCTTCCCTTCGCAGTCAGTCCAGGTCCTGACGGACAACACGACCGCGATGTGGTACATCAACAAGCAGGGAGGAGTGGGGTCGCAGTGTCTCTGCAGAGAGGCTCTGCGTCTCTGGTCCTGGGTTCAGGACCATCAGATTTGTCTGAGGGCAAATCATCTGGCCGGGGTTCTGAACGCTCGTGCAGACAGTCTCAGTCGGCAGTTCTCTGCCGATCACGAGTGGAGGCTTCACCCGGAGGTGGTTCACGACATCTTTCAGATGTGGGGGACACCTCGGGTGGACCTGTTCGCCACTCACGAGAATGCTCACTGCCTGTCATTCTGCAGTCTCCAGTATCCGATGCAAGGAGCCTTGGGGGACGCATTTCAGTTGAGTTGGGGAAATCAACTCCTTTACGCGTTTCCTCCCATACCCTTGATTCCTCGGGTTCTGAGGAAGATTCGCCAAGACCGGGCCCAAGTCATATTGATCGCCCCGGATTGGCCAAGCAGGGTGTGGTATTCAGACCTTCTCCACCTCTCCTCTCACCCGCCGCTCCGTCTCCCTTACAGGGCAGACCTCCTCTCTCAGATGGAGGAGCAGGTTCTACACCCCCACCTCCAGACCTTACACCTTCATGCCTGGAGATTGAGCGGGGCAACCTGATTTCTTTTTCTCTCCCTCACGACGTGGTGGATGTCATTTTGTCGGCCAGGCGTGACTCCACTAAGTCCATCTATTCTTATAGGTGGTCTAAATTTGTTGTTTGGTGCAGGGAGAAGTCTATAGACCCTTTGAGGTCTCATTTATCTGATGTGCTCCAGTTTGCCCTTTCCCTGGCCCAGCAGGGGCTTGCTGTTGCCACGGTGAAGGGATATCTGTCTGCGCTGTCGGCATTTATCTGTATGCCTGACCAGCCTTCTCTTTTTAAGTCTCCCATTGTTCTAAGGTTTCTGAAGGGCCTTACTAATAGGTTCCCTCCTACACCCTTTGTTGTGCCTCAGTGGGATTTGAACCTAGTTTTGACATTTTTGATGGGTGCTCCCTTTGAGCCTCTTCACAAGTGTCCCATGAGGCTTCTGACTTTTAAAACTGTTTTTCTTGTCGCAATTACCTCGGCAAGGAGGGTAAGTGAGCTTCAAGCTCTTAGTTCCAAGCCCCCATTCCTGACCATTCATGCTGAACGAATGGTTCTTAGGACCAGGGCTGCTTTTCTGCCTAAGGTGGTGACTCCTTTCCACCTGGGTCAATCCATTACCCTTCCTACCTTTTATCCTCCCCCTCACCCTTCCAAGGAGGAGGAGAGATTACACCGTCTTGACCCCAAGAGGGCGGTGTCTTTTTACTTGGACAGGACTAAAGACTGTCGAGTGGACGACCAGCTCTTCGTTGGTTTTGCTGGCTGCAAGAAAGGAAGAGCGGTCCATAAGAGGACTCTGTCGAGGTGGATCGTGCTCTGCATTAAGATCTGCTACTCTTTGGCTGGTAAGGACCCTCCAGAGGGTATTAGAGCACATTCGACTAGAGCAAAATCTGCATCATCTGCTTTGTCTAGAGGTGTACCTGTTGAGGACATTTGCAGAGCCGCGACTTGGGCCTCCCTCCACACTTTCGCGAAGCACTACTGCTTGGATACCGAGGTGAGGAGGGACGGCCACTTCGCGCGCTCTGTCCTCCAAGATTTCCTGGTATAGCAGAGTGGACACCCTCCTCCGGGAGTGGGGACTGCTGTGGGACTCTATTCACAAGGTGAGGAATCCACACGGCAGATGTATCTATCAGAAGAACAAGTTACTTACCTTCGGTAACGCTTTTTCTGGTAGATACTATATCTGCCTGTGGATTCCTCACTGACCCACCCGCCTCCCCGTTGTCCACTCTTCTATGCCAGAGTTTCTATGATGTGTTATTTTATTGTCATGGAAATGTTTATTTCAAATGTTGTTATTGCATTTGCTTCACACTGTGTGTGTTACCTTATTTCTATACTACGTATACTGTGTATATTTCTACTATCATCGGTCCGTCCGTGTGCCTCGATGGCACGGAAAAAAGGGCGGAACTGATGTCATCACGCCGGCGTGGGCCTGTTATAGGCGCCGGTGACGTCAGCGAGGTCGCGTGCGATGCCGTGCCTCTGTGACGTCCGGATCCACGTCGGCGCGAAGCTACAAAAGAATTTCCGAATGTTGCTGACGCAAGGGGATATTCACAAGGTGAGGAATCCACAGGCAGATATAGTATCTACCAGAAAAAGCGTTACCGAAGGTAAGTAACTTGTTCTTTACAATTACTAGCAGCCTGTATGATACTGGAAACGGTTTATCTATTGTAACAATAGCAATATCGATCCTCTTGATGCTTCTGTGCCAAATCTCATCTGTTACATTTACAGCAATCTGGACTAGCCTACACATCTATTCGCTTACATAGCTGTATACTTAAACAGGCAACACTTTTTCTCTCTATTCAGAGTGCCAGTGATTAAAGCCTTTATGGAAGCATTAAAAAGAGTGATACCCCCAAGAGTCCGACCTGCAGCAGTGTGGAACTTAAACATAGTCCTTACAATGCTCATGGGTCCACCATTTGAATCACTGCACATGTGTCGATTACAATTCCTCTCATGGGAAGGTTGATTTCCTCATAGCAATAAATTCACTAAGGAGAGTTGGTGAACTCCAGGCATTTAACTTTACAAGAGCCCTACTTTCAGCTTCACAAAGACGGAATGGTTCTTCGAACCAATCCTAAATTTCTCCCTAAAGTAATTTCTGACTTTCATGTAAATCAATCAGTTAAGTTACCTTTGTTTTTTCCTCAACCTAATTCTGTAGCAGCATGAGCTCTACACACACTTTGTTAGAAGAGCTCTACTATATTACATGGAAAGAACAAAAGAATTTCGCAAAACAAAGCAGCTCTTTGTTGCTTTCTCTCTACCATGCAAAGGCAATCCCATATCTAAATCGGGTATTGCAAGATGGATTGTGAAATGTATCCAGACATGTTCTGTGAAAGAAAAATTACTTTGCTAATACCCCCTAAAGTGCATTTCACTCGCACAATATGGGCTACTATGCCCTTCTTTGGGAATATGCCCCTAGCATACATCTGTAAGGCAGCGACGTGGTCTACACCACACACATATATCACACACTATTGTGTAGATGTGTTAGTGACTCACATCTAATGTAGGCCAGGTAGTACTTAAAACACTGTTGTGCCTCCAACCGGGGTCGACCCCAGCCTCACCCCCGACTTGGGCACTGAGCCGGGCCGGCGCCGACCGGTACTTTTGTACCACAGTTCTTTCTTGGTGTTCCTCTCTGCCCTGACTGGCAGCCACTTGAAGGTGAGGAGGACTGGGAGGGGTCTGTGGACCTCGACGCCTAGCTTCTTTGATGGCTTCTCTACGTCCATCTTCTCGTAGACTTCGACGCCAACCGTCTCCTTGACGTTAACAGTCTGCTCAACGCTGAGCTTCTCCTCAACGCTGAACACCTAGTCGATGGTAATCGGCGTTGTCGCCTCGACGGCGAGCGCTGGTTCCTTGAACTTGATAGACGCTGATAGTGCTTCGACGGCGACCCCGGCTGAGTTCTCGCCGTCCTTCCTCTCGACGTGGAGCGTCTGTCGCTTCGATCCAGAGCCATGGGTCGACGGGCAGCAGATGGTAGTCGTACATGCTCTCGACGTCGTCGTAGCAGTTTGACGTTGAAGGGGACCGGTGCCGTTTTTCAGCCTGTTTTCGACTGGGGAGCCCACCAGAGGCCGGCGCATGGGTCTTAGTAGAGGACTTACCCTCTCCTTACCCACAGGTCCCTGTAGAAGTTGTCTGTCGTCTCTGCTCCATCCTTTGAAATCGAATCTTCTCCCAGTCATGCAGGGTGCGCCTAGGAAAGGTCTTGCTGATGGAGCAAGTATCAGGGATATGAGAGGCAGGCAGGCACAGAATACATACTCTGTGTATCAGACTTTGCCTTTTTCCTCCCACAGTCAGGACACTTGTCGAATAAGGATGGCATTATGACAAGTAAACTGTGGAATTTCTGCCCAAAAAGTGCAGCAGAAGCAAGAGAGAGGTCAAAAACGCAGAGTGAAGTTTAAAAAAATTCACTTTCAAGCTAGAAATATTTTTAAAAAAAACCATAAATTTAGAGCTCAATGCTCCACGGTCCTACTAGCAGGAGCCAGAAAAAAGAATTGAAAGTAACTAGCCTTAGGCTGTGCATCACGGGGTACCAAGGGTCTCTGGAAGGATTCTTAAAGGCACGGTATCCATTTACAGATACATAATGGCAGCCTATGGGGGCTTGTCTGTCCAACCCTTTGTGAAGGAGCTTTTCTGTGGGTGAAACTCAGTAAAATAGTTAAATTTAACTTTTACCTGGCTATCTTTTTCACTTCAGAATGAAGTAATTGCCAGAGTAGCCTAGTTGTTTTCAGGCTGCATTATTGTCTTTTATCTCTTAAGTGTCTCTGCAGGACTGCAGAAGAGGACAACTTAGGAGGATATATCTAATGAAGTGCTCCGGTGTCCACGCACATGGGCGGGACTATTCACATGACTATCACAGAGATACCCCTACTACAGAACTGGAGTTACAGGTAAGAAACTACTCCTTCCTCCAGCTTAGGACTGTGGTCAGTGAATACCGCATGTCTTTTGAGCCTTTACGCACACACGGTGTGGGCCATGGTTGTGCAAGTGCTGCCACAGTGCCCGGAGGAGGCCCGGGCTGGGCTCACCCATGCTGTTGCTGAGGGTTGAGACGCAGCAAAGTTCACCATCCAGTGTGGGCTGGATACCACCGACTCGCTGGGTAGAACGGTTTCCAGGTTGGTAACTCTGAGGCGCTACGCCTGGCTAAGGACTTTTGGCTTCTCTGCGGATGTCCAATCTATCCTTTTGGACATGCCCTTTGATGGCTGTCTCCTGTTTGGCGACAAGGCGTACAATGCGCTCTAGCGTTTCCCAGACTCAAGGGCTATGCAGTTTGCCTTTCGTGGCTACGAGAGGGAAACCTCACGATGTTCCACCCAGAGCCGCAGGCCAACGCAAAAGCTTCTTTTCATGGGAGCAGTTCTGGACACAGCACAGTTTCGAGTCTTTGCTCCCAAGCAGCGAGTACAGGATATTCGGGCTATGAAACCGATGTTTCAGCCTCTATCCCGGATTTTGGTAAGGATGACCTTAAGGCTGCTGGGCTTTATGGCTTTCTGCATCCTGCTATTGGATCATGCCAGATAGCATTTGCGAGCTCTGCAGTGGGACCTGAAGTTCGAGTGCGTTATAGTAAATGGGTACACCCAGAAAAGTCGCTGGGACCTGGGTAGCTATTGGTACAAAAGGAGAGTGGTCCCAGGATGTACATAGAGAATATAAATAGAAGTAAAGAGGAAATTAAAGAACAAATGGAATCAAAAATGGAAAGTACATTGTTATTTTGTTTGACAATCGGATCCCTCACCTGGAGGATCAGTAAGACCAGAAGCGGGGGAGCTGGGACGACAGGATCCGGCTGTCCCTTCACGCTCAACAGTCCTTGAGATGGTGGTGCTCAGCAGAGAACCTCCTCAAAGGGGTTCCATTCCACAAGGACATTCCCATTCAGACTATCGTCACGGATGCTTCTCTCCTCGGCTGGGGAGCGCATTCAGGCCATCTACAGATCCAGGGAACGTGGTCCCTGGCGGAATCCACGTATCACATCAATTTCCTGGAACTCCGAGCTGTTCACTTGGCACTGAAGACCTTTCATCCGTCCTTCCAGACCAACTCCTTGGTTGTACAGACGGACAATACGACCACAATGTATTACCTCAACAAGCAGGGGAGCTCGAGATCGCGCACACTGTCACAAGAAGCGCAGGTGATCTGGCACTGGCTGCTAGCCAGAGGACTGACGATATCAGCTACCCATCTGCCAGGTGTGCAGAATGCTCAGGCGGACGCACTCAGCAGGCTGGTGTAAGAAAACCGCGAGTGGGTTCTAAACGACGAAGTGCTAGGCGACATCTTTGACAGATGGGGCACTCAGGACGTAGATCTGTTCGCCACCGCCGAAAACAGAAAATGCCAAAACCTTGTCTCCAGGTATTACCAACCGGGGACTCTGGGGAACACGCTATGGATCAGCTAGTCTAACAGCTTTCTGTACGATTTTGCACCCATTCTCCTGATTCCGGTGGTACTCATCAAGCTGTCTCAGTCCAGAGCACGGATGACCCTCATTGCTCTGGAGTGGCCCCAGCAGTGGTGGTTCACGGACCTGCTTCACCGGTCTCTCCTACCCCACATGCTGCTGTGTTGGCCGGACCTTCTCACGGTGCACCCCAACCTCTCATCGTTGAGTTTGGCGGAATGGCTCCTGAGATAGTGCAATATGGACACCTGAATCTTCCTGACGATTGAATGACTATACTTAAGGAGGCTAAGAGACCTTCCACTAGGACTTCCTATGCCTACAAGTGGAAGAGGTTCTGCATCTGGTGCACTTCCAAGAAGTATGATCCGACAACCTGCAAGGAAGATGTCATTCTTCCATACCTTTTGCATTTGGCTCAGTCTGACCTTAATTTTCATTCTATTAAGGTTCACCTCGCAGCATTGACTGCGTATAGGAAATCCCCTTCACAGACGTCTTTCTTCCAGATCCCTGTGATTAAAGATTTTTGGAAGGATTGAAGAAAGTGTTTCCTCCTGTTCGGCGTCCTTCGCCATCATGGGAGCTGAATGTGGTGCTGTCCAGGTTGATGAAGGAGCCTTTTGAACCTATCCATAAGGCTTCTCTGCAGCACTTGTCATGGAAGGCGGCCTTCCTTGTGGCCATTACATCTGCCCGCAGGGTGAGTGAAATTCAGGCATTGTGTTGCCAAGAACCTTATACTGTATTTCATGCTGCTAAGGTTGTGATGTGTACTCTTTACCTACGTTTTTCCAAAATCCTGCCACTCCAGCGGAAAGGTCTCTTCATTTCCTGAATGTCAGAAGGGTGTTGAAATTCTACTTGGATAAGACCAAGGACATTCGTAGGTCAGATCAATTGTTTGTCAATTATGGGTCGGTCAGGACTGGTCTTGCCACCTCGAAACAGTCCATTTCTAGATGGATTGTGTCCTGTATCCAGTTATGTTATCAGAAGGCTAACAAGACCTTGGGGGGTAAGCCTAAGGCTCATTCTACCAGAGGCAAAGCAGCTACAACAGCTTTGCTTCGTAATGTTCCCATTGCAGAGATCTGCAGGGCTGCCACTTGAAAGTCGGTCCATACCTTTGCTAAGCATTACTGTCTGGACTCTGATGCCAGAGCAGATGCTCAGGTTGGGCAGGCTTCATTGAGAAATTTGTTTGCACAATAGAGGTGGTGTCTGTTTTTTCTCCACCGCCGGGTTGGTTGTTTGGGATGGGCTTGCCATTCTATTCACTAATTATGACTATACACAGAGATCCCCTAATACAGAAGGAGTAGTTTACCTGTAACTCCAGTTTTGCAGCGTGAATCTTTCTGGATTCACTATGCTGTGCATTATTCCGCGGTCTTGTGGTTGGGTCCGGATTCGTAGTCTTTTCTGTTTTTTTTTGTTTTTTCGTAGCCCAGGTGGGCGTCCCCGTCACACCCCCTTGGGTGTATTTCCGGTGACGTCGGCATGCTTCCTGCGGAAGCTCCCACTCTTGGGCGCCATCTTCAGATTCTTTCTTTCCACGGTCGGGTCTGGATCGTTCCCGTTTGGGCTCCAGACATTTTTGGAGAAAGAAGAAAGAAAATACAGAAAAGACGAGGAGAAGTCATCTGAAGACTCCAGGGGACTTCATCGACGAACAGTCAGCAAGGAGAAAGCGTTTTTCATCGAGATCCTCGACGACCGTCGACGAACACGCGACCAGGGAGGCCCTGGACGCTCGATGATGGACAACACGCCGTTCAAGTTCTGCCGTAACTGCCACCACAAGTACGCGCAGAAGGACCAGCACCCGGTATGCAACCTTTGCCTACCGGTGAACCACGAAAGCGGAGACTGCAACGCCTGTTCCGCCTTCGCCCCGAAGACCCTTCGTGTGAGAGAGAGAGGCAGAGGGTAGCACACGCCACCCTGCAGGGGAAGGCCCCGACTCCGTCCCTCTACGAGCTGGGGATGTCCTCCGAGGAAGAAGACAACGCTGCCGCCAAAGACTACAGCTACACGGTCGTAGAGACCGATTACACGAAGACTTCTGACAAGGTAGGAGACTCTTCGGCCCCCAAGAACCCAAGAGACTGAGTCTAGAAAAATCGAGGGCAAGACCCCGAAAGCGCCGACGCCAAAAAAGGCGGCGTCCGCGACTACTCCCAGGCCCAGCGGATCCTCCGAGAAGGAGTCCCCGGCGCCGAGAGCTGCTGATCAGCAGAAAACGTCGAAAATCGTCCCCGAAAAGGATCGATCGACGCCGAGGGAGAAAGACCCAAAACCGACGACGACGACCAGAGACCCAAAATCCGGTTCGACGTCGACGTCGAAAACTTCGACACCGAAAGGCACGGCGCCGAGCCATCTGCCGAAAAGACCGGCTGACCCATCCGACGCGGAACACGCGGCCGAGATGGAGAAGAAGAGAAGGCGCCTCGAGGCCGAAATGGAGAACATCATGCAGCGGAAGAAACATTTTGATGCAAAGATGAAAGCCTTCACGATCCCTCACAAGACCAAGCCACCGGTGGTGGAGGCGGTCGAGGAGGAAGAAGAGATCGCCGAAGTCGCCGAGTAACAAGACCAGGACGTCGAGGTGGTCGACGACCAGGAGGAGTACGAGAATCCCTACGATAGTTACAACTATGGGGAGGAAGAGGAAAGCAGGACGGACACAGAGTCGGCACCCTCTGACCTACAGGTGGTAGATTACATAGATGTCGACACCGACAGCCCGGAGGAGGTGGTCGACACTTACCCCTCGAGGCCCTCGCCGCCGGACGACATCGGGGCCTACAACTCGGTGATACAATCTGCCGCAGCAGCTTTCAAGCTCAAGCTCGACGAAGAGAAGCAGAAAGCAGACTTCCTTCTAGAGACATTGCTCCCAACACAAACGAGGAGCCAGTTCCTTCCAATGCTCGAAAGCGTCTTGGCTCAGGGGAAGGAAGCATTCAGGGAACCCGCAACATGCAAGGCAGTAACTCCCAGAACTGAGAAGAAGTACAAACATTCCACAAAGGACACAGCCTACATTCAGGGCACTTTCTCCGCAGACTCCATTATCACGGCCACAGCAAGGAGGAGGGCTAACGTACCCACTACCTCGGGTCCGCCACCGGATAAGGAGAGCAAAAGGATGGATCTGGTGGGCAAAAGGATCGAACGGAATGCCGCAACCCACTGGCGCATGGCTAATTCCAACGCCCTGATAAACAGGCACATGTACCAGATCATGGAAGGGCTGGGGCAGTTGGTGAAGGACCTGCCCCAGGATGCCAGGCAGAAGGCCGACAAGCTGGTTGAAGAAGGAAAAAACGCGGCAAATTCTTGCCTTAAGACAGCCCTGGATGGGGCAGACACCGCCAGCAGGCTCATGATGATGGGTGTCACGGAAAGGAGGCACGCCTGGCTCAGGATCTCAGGTTTCAAACCGGAGGTGCAACACAGCATCCTGAACACACCGTTCAACGGCAACACGCTTTTCGGAACAACAGTTGATGAAACGCTCAGTCAACTGAAAAAAGATAACGAAACCGCAAGATCCATGGGAGCATTGCAGTTCAGAGGGAACAAGAGGGGCCCCCCGTCACGGAGGCCCGGCGGGAGAGGCGGAAACCAGCCAGGTACATCACACCAGGCTTTCCAGCAAACGCACCAGGCAGACTCGCAGGCTCAGCATGGTCAGCAGAAGCAGTCCTGGCAGTACCAACAAGGAGGCCAGTCCTTTCGAGGGAGAAATGGACGGGGACAAAATAGAAGAGGGGAGCAGCAGCCCGCCTCTAAGTGACTTAAAAAAAACTACGTGTGCCCGCCCACAGAAAAGATCCCAAGGGGCAGCACGTACAGAGGGGTCAGGACAAAATAGACACCTACGACCACATAACACCAGTGGGAGGAAGATTAAGATTTTACCTCCAGAAATGGAGAGAAATCACATCAGACAAATGGATCCTCAACATTATCCAATTCGGATACTGCATAGAGTTGGAGGGGAGGCCAACAAGCAGAAAACCAAAAAGAAAAACACTAGCAAGCAAGCAGCTGCAGTGTCTTCAGGAGGAGGCAAAGGAACTCCTGCGGAAGCAGGCCATAGAACGGGTACCCTTCAAGGAAAGAAACACAGGAATATACTCAACGTACTTCCTGGTACCAAAGGTAGACGAGACAATGAGACCCATTCTGGACTTACGGTTCCTGAACAAATTCATAAGAACGCAAAATTTCAAAATGACCTCCCTGCAAGAGGTGCTCCCACAATTGCAGACCGGGGACTTCATGGTCACAATAGACCTCAAAGACGCCTACCTGCACATCCCAATGAACAGAAAGCACAAACACATGCTCAGGTTCACCATTGGAGAAAGCCACTACCAGTTCACGACACTGGCCTTCGGACTAAAATCAGCACCAAGAGTTTTCACAAAGTGCCTCGCAGCAGTCGCAGCGCACCTACGAAGGCAAGGAATACACGTATACCCTTACCTGGACGACTGGCTGGTGAAAGCAAACTCATACCAGAAATGCAAGCAGCACGCACATACAGTGACGAGCACGCTCATAAGCCTGGGGTTCTCAATCCATTGGAAGAAATCATCAATGGAACCGGAACAAGTCAAGATCTTCCTGGGAGCACAGATCAACACCTTACAGGGCAAGGTGTTCCCCAGCGAGAAGAGGGCGAGGGCGCTGGTGAAGGAAACTCGCCTCTACCGGAAGGGACAAGCTCGGACAGTGAGGACTTGCGAGCAAGATCATGGGCATGATGGCATCGTGCATCCACCTGGTACCAAATGTACGACTCCACATGAGACCCATTCAAGAATGGCTACAGGAGCAATGGTCACAAGCTACAGGCGGTTGGGAGGATCTAGTGGTTGTAACGCACGCAGTGCAGAAGGAGATGGCATGGTGGACCATGAAGAACATAACAAGGGGAAAGCCTCTAACGCCCCCAACGCCAACAGTGACCATCACCACAGACGCATCCCTGAAGGGATGGGGTGCTCACATGGAGGAGCTCAAGGTGAGGGGACTGTGGACGCCAACAGATGCGGCAAAGCACATCAATTACCTAGAATTGAAGACCATCTTCCTTGCACTGAAAGCCTTTCAAACAAGACTGTACAGACACAAGGTGTTGATACAAACAGACAACACCACTGCGATGTTCTACATCAACAAGCAGGGGGGCACACAGTCAGCCCCGCTTTCAACGCTGGCGCAGGAGATATGGAGATGGGCCATCCCTCTCAAGATAGACCTGCTAGCCATACACCTACCAGGGAAGGACAACATACAAGCCGATTGGCTCAGCAGGCAGACATCTGCATCCCACGAGTGGGAGCTCAATGCTCAGGAGACAAGGTGCCTGTTTGACAGATGGGGGACACCATCGGTGGACCTGTTTGCCACACGCCAGAATGCAAAATGCCAAAACTTCGCATCCAGGCAGCCCGAGGAGCGGTCACTGGGGAATGCCCTATGGATAGATTGGTCAAGGACATTTGCTTACGCCTTTCCCCCGATACCACTGATGCACAGAGTGCTGAGCAAGTGCAGAGCGAGCAACATGACACTGATACTGGTCGCACCACAGTGGGCGAGGCAGACATGGTACTCGCAGATCATGGAGATGACACAGTGTGCACCCCACAGATTCAGCAGGAGGAAAGACCTACTCTCCATGCAGAACGGAGAGGTACTACATCCAGAGCCAGAGAGCATGAGCCTAGTAGCGTGGCTCCTGAGGACAGAGTTCGCACATTTGAGACTGTCAGAAAGCACCCTGAGGGTCCTTCGGGAGGCACGAAGGCCCAGCACTCGGAAGTGCTACGTTGCGAAATGGAAAAGATTCACAATATGGTGCAGACAAGAAAGACTTCACAATAAAATGAAGAGGGACTCCACAGTGCTAAGGTACCTGGCGCACTTGCTGGAGAAGAACCTTAGCTCATCCTCTTTAAGAGTTCACTTAGCAGCGATAGTCGCCTACACAAGGGGAGAAACGTGCAGGAGTTTCTTCACATCACAGGTGGTGAAGAGATTCCTAGAAGGAGCGAAAAGGATCGCGCCACCCAAGCGGGTGCCGCCACCTGCATGGAACTTGAACACAGTCCTAATGGAACTCATGAAAGAGCCCTTTGAACCACTTCACAAGGCCTCCCTAAAGATGCTAACTATGAAAACAGCCTTCCTGGTTGCAATAACGTCCTTACGCAGAGTAAGCGAGCTTCAAGCGCTGACGCTACAAGAACCCTACATACAAATACACAATGATAGTTGTAATGAGGACTGACCCACACTTCATGCCGAAGGTGGTATCCAAATTTCACATGAACCAGTCTATACAGATACCGAGTTTTTTCCAAAAACCAACAACTAGCGCAGAGCAAGCTCTGCACACCCTGGACGCCAGAAGGGCAGTCATGCACTACATTGAAAGGACGAAGGGACACAGGAAAACAAAACAGTTCTTTGTGTCATTCGCAAACAGCTTCATGGGGAAAGCAGTAACCAAAAGACCATTGCACGATGGATCGCACAGACAATTCAACTCTGCCACAAGCGTGCAGGACAAGATCTGGCAGAGAGGACACTTGCCCACTCCACTAGGAAGAAGGGCGCTACAATAGCCTTCCTGGCTAACACACCCATAGAGGACATATGCCTGGCGGCAACATGGGCTTCGGTGCACACGTTCACGAAGCACTACTGTGTGGATATACAAATGAACGAGGAAGCTCAAGTTGGACAGAAGGTGCTACAGCACATATTCAACACCCAACGCTCATCTTCCACCCAGCCGCCACAGAGATGAGAAACCGCTACAAAATCTATGCACAGCATAGTGAATCCAGAAAGATTCACGCTGCAAAACGAATAGTTTTCTTACCTGTCGGTGTAGTTTTGCAGCTTGAAGATCTTTCTGGATTCACTAGCGAACCCACCCACCTCCGCCAGATAGATGAGGCTGGAGAGAGAAGAGGTGGTTAACAAAAAAAGAAAGGACTTTTAAAAGTACAAAGCGGTAAAATATCAACTAAATAGAACATTGCCATTACTTCGGAAACAAAAGAAACACGGAAAAAAAGAACCAGAAGATGGCGCCCAAGAGTGGGAGCTTCCGCAGGAAGCATGCCGACGTCACCGGAAATACACCCAAGGGGGTGTGACGCCGACGCCCACCTGGGCTACGAAAAAAAAACAAAAAAACAAAGAAAAGACTACGAATCCGGACCCAACCACAAGACCGCGGAATAATGCACAGCATAGTGAATCCAGAAAGATCTTCAAGCTGCAAAACTACACCGACAGGTAAGAAAACTATTCGTTCTGTAGTAGGGGTATTTCTGTTATAGTCATAAGCGCCCGCCCTCCTCCCCGGTGGAGAAAATGGTACTGTAATGTATGCTACAGGCCTTGCTTTATACACCTTCAAAAAGAACTGAAAGTAAAAGGACTTTGGCTGTGCATCCTGGGATACCGAGAGTCTCTGGAGAGTTCCTTAAAGGCACGGTATCCCTTTTCCAGACACATAATGGCAGCCTATGGGGGCTTGTCTGTCCAACCCTTCCTCTTTATCATTTCAAGGATTTTGGTGAAGGGGAATTTTCTCTGAGGGAAACTTGGTAAAAATGTGTAAAATCTGACATTTGCTATCCTTTTCACTGTTTAGATGAAGTGGTGGCCTTTGTAGCCTTGGAAGTGTTAGGCTGCATTACTTGTCTTGATTTTCTCTTAAGTGTCTATGCAGGACTGCAAAGAAGACCGCTTAAGAGATTATTTTTGATTGCTCCGGGGTCCACGCACATGGGCGGGACTATTCACTAGATTATGACTATAACAGAGATACCCCTACTACAGAACTGGAGTTACAGGTAAGAAACTACTCCTTCTTGCTGTCCATCCAGACAGAGTAGTCCTCTGTAGTAGGCCATCTTTGCTGCCCAAAGTGGTTACTTCCTTCCACATGTCAGACCATCCCATTGCCCACCTTCTCCTCACCTCCAGACCCTTCCAAAGAGGAAGAGCGACTCCACCTTCTAGACCCAAAGCGTGCGCTGTCTTTCTACATTGACCGTACAAGATACTTTCGGGTAGACAATCAACCTTTCTCAGTGCCCACTTAACCCACAAAGAGTTGGGCAGTGCACAAACGTACCATCTCTTGATGGGTTGTACTATGCATTGAGATCCGCTATTCTTTGGCCATCAAGGAACCTCCAGTGGGACTGCACGCCCACTCTACCAGGGGGACAGCAGCCACTACTGCTTTGGGGCGTGGCGTTCCTTACTTGACATCTGTCAGCCACGTGGGCATCCTTGCACACGTTCACCATGCATTACTGCTGGCTTCACTGCGAGTGACAGCCTTTTTCTCCTTCACAAGGAACATATCGGCACACAAAGTAGTTTTGTTCAGTGCCAGAACTACTGTGGCAATGTGTTTTTTCTTTTACCAATGTTTGATATAATGGTGAGGGCCCAGCAGCTCCCACACCAATAAGGCTTTACAAAAACCATGCCAAAATGTCATGCACTGGTAAAACCAAATCCTTGTTTAATTCGCTTTTAAACTTTAATTCTCTTTTAATAGTTATGAAATTTGTTCAATTTATCCAGTATTGGGGTATCTTTCATAGATTCACATGCCTGAATCATTCCCCGTTGCCGAGGCGGGAGTCCCACGGTAAAATCAAAAAAGCAGTGCCATAAGTAAATAACAGTAGTAGGCTAAAAGAAAGCCCAAGGCCTAAATCTTAGTAGCCTATCTACATCATTATAATAAAAAGAACCAAAAGTCAGGCCCAACCAATCGGCTACTAGCACCCTCTCAGCAAAGGCAGTTCTCAGATTTTCGCCGCACGTTGTGTGAAAAGGGAGTCTCTCTGAGTGCCTACTCAGTTCTTTACTTCATTTCTTCAGGATGTCTGATAAGAAGGCTCTTTTTAGTCCCTGCTAGACCTGCGAGAAGAAAAGGGTCCATGTGGATGACCAGCATAAAGACTGCATTTACTGTCTTTATCCAAAGCATGTTGCTAAGGATTGTAGAATTTGCCGTACTTTCCCTACCAAGACTCTTAGGGATAGAGAGGCAAGACTACTTTTATGGCTTGAATCTTCCTCGGCTGAGGATGACAAGGCCTCAACTTCAAGTAAAAGGGCTAGATCACATGACAGCTTGTCTAGTGAGGGTAGAAAACATCACAAGGCTTCCCATGGTGTTTCTGGCCATTCTCAGAGGTCATCTAAGCTTTCCTCTGGGTCAACGCTGTCTTTGCCCTGTAAGGATGCCAAGAGACCATCGACATCAAAAAACGTGAGTAAAACCCAGGTTAAAACTCATGTCGACTCAATCATCGACGGTTTCTGTGACTTCTGCTGCCCCCTCGTCGACTGCTACTGTCTCAATGGCCATTCCTTCACCTATTGTATCCAGCAAGATTGGTCACGTTTAAGAAACCTGTTCTTAAAGACTCGTCGACGAAGAGTTCATTGACTAAATCCCCGTCGACGACCGTGTCGACGTAGAGCTCATCGACGAAGGTACTGTTATCTTTAAAGTCTCTCATCTCGTCTGCCGCGTCGACCAATCTTGTCAACTGTCCCGTCGACGACTACATCAGTGAAGACCCCGTTGATGACAAGTTCGTCGACAATGGCCCCGTCGACGACGAATAACTCGTATGACGATTTTGCCTGTCACTCAGCCATCAGCAGTGGTACTTTCGCCTTCACACTCAACGCCCATATCATCTGCACCTTTTCAATTGAAAACTCAATGGCAGGATTACAGTAAGATATCTCACCTCTTGGAAACTTATGTTGACAATGAGGATTATGACGATGAAGACGACGGACCATTTGGCATAGCTCGACATCCCTTGGAGCTTAACATAAGGTGTCAAGAATAGGATGATGAAGAATACCAGGAACACTATTTTCACTTATTGTTCAAAAAAGCCTTAAAGATGCTCCTCAAGAATGCAATAGAGAAGGTTCTATCATCTCAAAGGGTAACTCGTTTCTATTCTCGTTTCTTCCTCATCGAGAAGAAGTCAGGGGAATGGCACCTGATCCTTGACCTCTGCAGGCTCAACAAAGTTTTCAAAAAACAAAGTTTTCGGATGGTCACACTTTACGAGGTCTTAAACTGTCTAAAGGAATGGGATTTTATGGCTTCTCTGGATCTGGAAGATGTGTACTTTCACATCACTATACATCCCAAGCATCGCAAATATCTTCGCTTCACAGTGGCTGGTGCCCACTATCAGTTCAAGGTGCTCCAGTTCAGACTGAAATCGGCACCTAGAATCTCCACAAAGTGATAAGCACCAGTGAGCGCGACATGGAGATCTCAAATACAGGTGTTGCCTTATCTCGACGATTGGCTGCTCGAAGGTCCTTCTGGAGCAAGCAACCAAAGATGCTACAACATGTCTACAGCTCTTCTCGTCACTAGGAATCACTCTCAATGAGAACAAATCACAGTTGCGTCCTCCAAGTTATTCCTTTTCTCGGGGCAATGATGGACACAATACAGTGCAAAGCATTCTTGTCACAAGACCGCAAGTTACGTCTTCACAAATCGGCAATCTCAAAAAAGGTCTGTTTTTGTCCGGGTGTTTGCTTCTCTTCTAGGGATGTGTTAATCTGCGATAAACCTCATACCCTTGGCATGGCTCAGAATGAGAACTCTTCAGGAGGAATTACATCTTCAATGGCAACAAGCCGTGGGATCGTTTGACGATTCCATCAGGGGCACGTCACGCATGAAAGATTCTCTACATTGGTTGTCTCAGACAGCGAATTTGGCTCCAGGCCTCACTTTCCTATCAACCACTCCAGACTTCGTTTTAACAACTGATGCTTCCATGGAGGGATGGGGAGGTCATCTGCCAGATTTGCAGATTCAAGGAAAATGGTCCCAAGAACACCGGAAATAGCATATCAAGAAGTTGGAGCCCAGCGCCATCTTTCTTTCTCTGCAAGCATTCCTCCCAAGGATTGCGGGTTCCTCAGTGCTGGTCCGTACCGACCAGACGACCAGCATGTATTATTACATCAACAAACAAGGAGGAACAAAATCGCAGACCCTTTCACAAGAAGCCCAGGAATTGTTGGGAGTGAGTCATATTCCACAACATAACCCTGAGGGCAGAACACGTCAAGGGTCTCCACAATACTCTGGCCGACACGCTGAGCAGGTCTATCGGGCTGTCACGAGTGGGAGCTGGAGCAGAAGCAGGTGGACAGTCTTCCAAACTTGATGCAAACCAGCACTAGATTTATTCCCAACGAGGAAGAACAAGAAATGCCAATATTATGCCAGGAGGTTCCCTCAACAGGGATCAAGAGGGAATGCCCTGTCCATGCGATGGTCCGGGATTTGTGCATACGCTTTTCCCCTAATACCATTGATCCCGAAAGTGCTCAGCAAGATGAAGATGGAGGGCTGCCGTCTCATTCTGATTGCACCCCGTTGGCCAAGACAGTATTGGTTCCAGGAGCTACTTCTACTATCTCAGGACAAACCTATCGGCCTGACTCCGACTCTCACAGTGTTGTCAAGGGACAGGGGTCAAGTGGTTCATCTGGATCCACAGTCGCTACACTTGCACGCATGGCTCCTGATTTCTTAGAATTCAAGGACGGTAACATCTCTCAGGTGCGAAGCGAATCCACCCTGTTCAAGCTCCTGCGGGACAAATTCTTCCTTGCTTGCTGTCCCTGACCAAATCTGGGCTTGCTTTTTCATCGGTCAAGGTTCATCTTGCTGCTCTCTCCAGATTCAGAAAGGGTACCAAACTACCTTCTCTCTGTACATCTTTGCTTGTTAAGCAATTTATGAAAGGACTTTTCAGAGCCTTCCCTCCAGTGCGTGCACCCCCTCCAGAGTGGGAACTCAATACCGTTCTGGCGCAATTAATGAGACAACCTTTTGAGCATATCCACAAAGCTGATCTCAAATTCCTCTTGTGGAAGGTTGCCATTGTTCTGGCTCTTACTTCTGCACGAAGGGTCAGTGAAATTCAAGCTTTCACTATTACAGAACCCTTTTTCACTTCACTGAAGATATGACCAGGCCAATAAACCTTTTACAGAGAAAGGTCAAAGCTCATTCTACTAGGACTGTGGCAGCTTCTACAGCATTGTTTGCTGGAGTGACTCTGGAGAACATCTGTCGTGCCGCGACATGGAAAAATGTGCACACGTTCACAAAGCATTCATGTCTGCAATCGGCACAACAGGATGATGCAGCTGTTGGACAAGCGGTTCTACGCCATCTTTCATTAAGGTCAGATTTAAGTGTTTTCCCCTTTTATACACTACTATGTTTCATGTGACCTATTTTATATGTTTATTTGAATATTTGCATATTCCTCTGTTAATATCTTGCCTTATTTCGGTAATGTTTGTTATTATGCATTTGATTTCTTAAAGGCTTAGTTATGTTGCTGACCTTTCTACCATTATGGATGCATTTTGGGAGTTTATGAACACTTGTCTCCCACCATCCGCAAACGACACTGCTTGGGCTTACTGTTTGCTATTCTGATTCAGGCATGTGAATCTATGAAAGATACCCCAATACTGGATAAGAAAACCAGGAACTTAGCTGTAACTACAGTTATCCAGTATTGGTATCTTTCTTAGATTCACATGCACCCACCCTCCTCCCCGGCGAGACAGTTTTTTATGATTTGGGATGCTTACTTCCCACTTGTGCTAAGGAAATCTGAGGAAAACTGCCTCTGCTGAGAAGGTTCTAGCGGGTGCTGGTAGCTGATTGGTTGGACCTGACTTTTGGTTCTTTTCATTATAATGATGTAGATACGCTACTAAGATTTAGGCCTTAGGCTTTCTTTTAGCCTACTACTGTTATTTACTTATGGCACTGCTTTTGTATTTTACTGTGGGACTCCCACCTCGGCGACAGAGAATGATTCAGGCATATGAATATATGAAAGATAACAATACTGGATAACTGTAGTTACAGGTATGTAACTTGTTTTCTTACTGTACATGGCTATATTTTGTAATGTTTATTGATGTTTTTATTGCCCAAATTCAGTGATGTGTATTTTATTTTTTGCTTTTATGGTCTATAAAGATCGAAATAAAGCTTGGAAATGGAATGGTAACACCACAAAGCTGACCACCAATTTGAGACTTATAGATTTGCAAATGCTGGTTTATTTTTATTTCCTCTTATTGAAACTGGTTACACTTATTTTCCATCATGAATATTTTTGGGGAATACTAGCATACATACACATTTTGCTAAATGATGCTGCAAAGAAATGGTACCTAAACTTTTAAAGTACTTTCACTAAATGTTTATTTTTTCATTCTTACTTTTTGTGAACATTTTATTTTGAATGCAAGGAATCATCCCTCTTGCTTTCAAGCTCCGGCAAATATTTGCATCTCATTAGAGCATTATACCTGGCCTCATATTGCTAAACTTTTTTGTACTGGAACCGGTCTGTAGTGCATTCTGAGCTAACAGCATTTATTTAGAGCTCTCATCCTAATAAGGCTTTGCATTAATAAACCATAAATACAAGTCTGAACAGCATTAGCACATGGATATAAATATTACCTTAACTGTAGGCAATGCCCTTTCCTGATCCATAAAGTGTTACTGTAAACTGACAGCGAAAGGGTTTGTGCTGTATGGGTTGGGCCTACTTGTCCCAAGGACAAAATGCACATGGAAACTTGTTGCCCTTGACCCCAAATAATGTCCTGGATGTTGGGCTATAGGAATTCAACATCCCTGCACCTTTCAATTGCCTATTGTGTATTTGAGTGTTGCAATGTTACTAATGACATGAAACCTTTGCACCAACTGCAGTAATAAGCGCAAAAGACAAAATACTGTAATACTATCACAGTGTGCCTCATTACACTGCATAATTTACCTTTACTACTTGCACAATTTATTTCGCATGGCTGCATCATTTGGCTCTCTCCTGTGTCTGTTTCTTTGACTGTGCTTCTTATCAATACTTTGGTGTTGGAAGCGTTGTCACTGTTTTTCTTTTTAACGATGTAGAGGGAATTGGAAATTGACAAAACAGTTTTTACATTATTGCAGTCAACACTACCTGATGCACTGCTGGTAATCCTGTACGGGCATGGCCTCAAATGAATTGGTTACTTTTACTACACTGAATATTAGTATTTTGGGATGATTTTCATTGAACTTGAATAGCTTTTAATGCAGAACATGTTTGAAGCCCATTATCCAGACAGTCTAAAGTTTATCTTATAGTCCCAATCATACTGGAACAATGCAAGCCTTCCTATCCAAATTTAAGGTTTGCTGGGTATCTGATCAATTTTAGCAAAACTATTGTTTAGATAGGCTCCACAGCAGTTACTGGAGAGGGCCAAGATTCTCTGCTGAACCCATGTAGTTGGCTGACATATTGATACTTTCTGTATTTTCTATTCTTTTAGTTTTGCAGTGAGCATCTTTTCTGGGATCACATGCTGAGCAGTACTCCGCCATCTAGTGGTTGAGTCTGTAACTCTCCTCTTGCATAGTAGTTTTCCTTTACATTGATCACCATTTAGTGGCTGGTCCAGCCTCTCCTAACATCAGCCGCCCTCCACGATAGTCTCCATGTGTGGTCTCCATAGTCTTTTTCTTTTTTTTTATCCCGCCGTTTGGTCTGGATGCTTCAGTGTAGCTCTACAATCACCGAAAGGAAGAGGGAAGAAAGATTCATCAAATAAACCCGAAAATCTTACTAGAGACAATGAATGTGCGGAAAGGTGCCCCCCTGCTCCGTGTAATGGAGAACACACCTTTCCAGAGGGACAACAATCGAGTGTACAATCTCTGCCTACCGAGGGACCGCAAGACCAATATCTGCAAGGCCTGCACAGAATTCAAACCATAAAAAGTGAGGGCACAAGAAAAGCAAAGTCAGCCAGGCAAGGGCAGAAGCAAACTGTCACCGAGAGACCTTCAGACTATCTAGCACAGAATAGGACCACCCTCCAAAAAAGTGGAAGGAGAGAGCTCTGACACTGAGGAAGATCATCCAGCAGGAGCATAAGAAAGTCAAAAGAGAAGCCCACCTGGGTACCGCTGAAAAAGATGGGAACCCCCAATGACGACAGAGCTGCAAGAACTCTAGTGTGAAGGAGGTCCCAGAGTCACAGGACCTGTTCCAGTGGGTCTAGGATTCTTAAGGCTTCGATGGACAATAACAAGTCCTTGATTCTGATTCACCTGCGCCAGGTGTGGACACAGATCCTTCATATCATTCGCCCCCATATGACATCACAAACGTTCTTCAAAACACCCAGCATACGTTCGGGGCAATGCATTAGCGGACTCTTATAGTAGCCATTGCCAGGAAAAGCAACTAATGTCTACCACCACCAGACCACCCCTGGATAAGGAAAGTAAAAAGATGGAAATGGTGGAGAGAATGCATGCCCTGCTTACAGATATGTCTATTAACACTGTGAGCATCTGGCAGACAAACACCAGAAGAGGGCAAGATCCCTCGCAGAGGAATGGAAAAGCATAGCGAACACATGCCTAAAATCAGCAGTCAATATAGCAAAAAGACAACTTGTGGCAGGGATAACCCTAAGACAGCATGCTTGGCTGGAAATCTCGCCGTTCAAAAAGGAGGTTCACGCCAACATTATCAGCACTCCTTTAAATGGGAACACATGTTTCGTAGTGCAATAGATACACACTTCAACAACTCCAAAAAGGAAAATGAACTAGCCAAGTCAATGTAGGGCAGCAGAGTAGTCAACCCACTTAGTAGACTGAGAGGAGGTTTTCAAACTACTGCACCACACAAGCCTCCCAACACGCATGTCAGGCACCAGCACCGCAGTGGCAATTTCAGGTGCCACACTGACCGCGCTTTCGTATGGTGGTAAGAGGCAACGGTCCAGCATCAAGAAGTGCAGCAGAAGCACCAAACAAGAGACTCTCTAGCAGAAGTCCTACCCAACACTTGTGGAGGTAACCTTTCTCAAGGAGTGAGGAAGGTCGTCAACTAACTTGGAAAAACACCCACCAAATAGGGGCCCAAGCATACAGCCCACACAAGAAGAGAAAACCAATGTTCATCAGGAATTTTGCCAGTAATCTTGCCATACATCCTGTCAAGATTAGCTGTCCCTGTCAGTCCTTTCAGCGGCAGGCCCCAGTTACATTGCTGCGATAACCGAAAGATGCCATTCATTCATTCATTTAAAACCGCAAGTGGTGAATAGTCCGGATTCTAATGGCTTGCAAGCTAGTATTGTAAAGTTTAGTTTGAGGAGTTGGTTTTAGAAGAATATATACTGTGCATGCCTGTTCCGTTGGTCAGCACTTAAGTGGTATATGGGCACCAAGAGTCTTCTATCATTCACATATGTTACAAAGTCAATGCTTGCTCAAAATACATCATTGAGGTACTTTTGTGATTGAAGGCAAAAATCCTCAAATAGAGAGAGCATAAGTATTTCATATCTACAACTGGTTTAATGTGATTGAATTTCTGAAACATTTATTGCTCCTGATGGAAGAATAGCATTGGAGAGCCATTGAAAAGTCTGAACAAAAACTAATGGTTGCTCAGAACTATTCTTTCAGGCTATTTTGTTAAACGTCCATAAATATCACTTCATATCATCAATTAGTTGGAGACATCAGTGGACTGTAATTGATAGGGTCCAGAAGCAGTGCTCTACTGTGTAGTAGAGGTATATGTAGATATGTGGCCTATAGAAGCTGGGAAACCGGTTTTGAGTCTCAGCAGGGACGCTCAACATCCTGTGATTCTGGGCAAATAACTCTGCCTGTGCCTAACAAAATGAATGTGTCCGTCTGTAACGCAACTGTAAAGCGCTCTGAAACCTTCAGGTCAAGTTCGCGATATGTAAAACGCCCCCCTCAAATGTGTGCGCTCCTGGAAGAAAGCAGATGGCAAACATCGCTTACTGGAGTTCTGGAAGCTTGAACACTCATGAAAGCATGCTGAAGTTTTCTTGCAGCGTAAAAATAACCCTTCTAATTCAGGCAGCTTCTTTTGCACCTTGGTTCTAGTGGATGTCTATGTCCATCAAAATCCCTGCAATTGGCTGAGAAGTCGGATGACTCCAATTTTCTTCTAAAAATCCATGTTCTCAGTGGCAGCCTACCCAAGAAGACCGTTTTGTTAATCTCAAAACTTAGACAACTCAGTGCTGCAAGCCCCATACGGTTATACATCTCAGTTTTCTAGGATGCCATTTAACACATGTAGGGCACAACTGAAACATTCCTGAAACAGCATAATTGTCATTTTGACATGCAACCTTCTAGTTCTGAACATTATTGTAGTTTGACAAAACGTTCTTTGGCTAATGAGACCATGTGTTCAATACCTCTTTGGCATTGACTGGCAGAAAAGACTATAAAAATGGAGGTTTACATTTTCTTTCCACCTTGTGGCAAATACAATTCCCCATCCATGTTTAGGACCTTAACACTTGATACATGTGGGATGTCAGGAGAATGCTTGATAGAATAAGAAAATATGTCATCAGGACAACACTTAGCTTATTTTGGTCTTAAGCTAAAACAGACTTTATCAAGAAAAGGTGGCAACATTGATAAATGATCAAATCAAAATGCCTATTGTAGAGAACTGTCAGAGTTCACTACAGTAAATGTATGGAAGGGCTGCTGCCTTCTGTGCTTACACATTCTTTGTAAATGTGAAACTATCCACATATTTTCAGCAGGCACTGCTGCTTGGAAATGGCTGTTAGAGCGGACAGGTATAGGGTATATTGAACACTGTTCTTTTGAAGCCTCCCCGTCCCGAGGTCCCATCAAGTTAAGTTTTCAAAGTGCGAATCAATGAAAGGGTCTAGGCTAGTGAACAATTATACAACTAGAACTTTAGTTGAGCGGCATTTAACTGTTTATTGGTGTTGCATGCAACCAGCCTTCCTCCCTGATGGGTCAAAGGAATTTTGGCATGTTCTAAAAGGCCTCTGTCATAGAACTGAAAGCCCATCCACACTTAAGTTGAAAAAGAAGATCATTTTAATGGGCAGTAATATTGAGTGCTTCCTAAATGGTTTTGTGCACTAAAGATTCTTAGTCTGAAGGGGGGTTATTTGAAGCAAATAAACCTGTCCTATACCAACGCTAATTATAAGAGGTTACAGGTAACTACCCTTTTTTTTTTTTTTAAGGGTGGGTGCCATCCTAGTTTTAAATTACGGGGGTTCCATTTGCGTTGTAGGTGATCACAGCAAAGCTCTGTCCCTGTGAATAAACATTTGAAAATAAAGTGAAAGTTTGCTAATTGTTTTTTGTTAATATTTTTATTTACTAGCGATTGACGTTATCTTCAGCGACAAATTTGAAAAGTCATATACACACACATACATTTTTATTTTTTATTCAGGGTGCCCATAATGAATTAAGATTGTATTTCATTAACTTGCTTTTCTGGTCTGCATAATTTATTTCCATTGGTGTGTACAATCTTATGTTTAAAGTGCTTAAGCTTTCATATTTCTAACTTGGTAGCTGACTAGCTCTTGAAAGCATGAATGGGCTCCTGAAAGTTGTGTACGAAAAATGTAACGATCTGTCAGCTCTGTAGTGTTGATGACATCTTACGCTTTTGTGTTCTGTAAATAAGGTAGTGTATGCAATAAGAGCTTTAGGCTCATTGAGTGACTTAAAAAGTGTATGGTTTTGCTCCAAGGTAACTAGTTTTCTGCTATTTCTGTCATTGTCTTAAGGGTAGGTTAGTTAACGTTTTTTGACTAGTAGCATTCTCAGTCCGCAAAGGTCAATGATGTGATATAAGCAAAGCCAAGCACTAGAATTTGGCTTTCCTATTGGCCATAAAGTCTTTTCAAGAGTCAAAGCATTCTTTGCTGTAATTAGAACTGCATTGCAAATGACTGTTACCAGGTCATCTGTTTAGTTCATGTTTTACAACCTACTAGTGTATTGGAGCAGGTTTGAGTTGGTGTAAAATCGTTTTTACACTTTCAGAGCAAAAAGAAGAAATTCTTGTAAATCTGTATTTTGCTTAGAACTCTTAAATGAGGTATGTTTCAACTTGATACTTAAGACACACTTTCTGTAGATGATCGTACATCACTCCCAGTCTTGCTCACCCTGGTCTCTGCTTTATATAGTAGCTCTTTATACTATAGCAGTGAGATATATATATATATTTTTTGCTGGGTAGATTGCCGTTAGAATCCCTGAATATAAAGCCCCGATTATAACCTACTTTATTGGTTTCCAGTTATTTTGAAGAAATTAAATGTTGTGCTGCTTTGCTTGTCTTGGGGAAATGGTTGGGTGTATAAAGAACACAGTTTCACTGCATTTTTAGGTTGTGTAATTTATTGCTTACAGTCCGAGACTCTGGTCCTATTCTTGAGCATCGGGTGCGGCCGGAACAGCATGGCGGGGCCCCAGAAGGCAGGCAGCACCTCTTCTTCCTACCTCAGCTGCCTCACGATTATTTGTAGGTAAATTTGCGCATGCGCAACTTGGATTCTCCGGAGGCTGGGATAACGCGCATGTTTGTCCACCAGGAATCTGTTTCTCTGGGGGTTTTGGATTCTGCTCCTGATTAGCAATTTTGATAACCATGCAGAATTCCAATAGGAGTATCTCTTCCATTGTCACTGTGCAGTTAATCTGGGTACTGTTTTGCTAGCATAACAGCCTGATGAGACCTTAAACTCCCGTAGGTTTATTTGTTTTAGGCTATCATTTTAATCCTTTTGTTTTCTCTGCTCTGTAGACACTACTAGCACATCCACAGTCACCACATCCATTCCACCATGGCAGCAGCAACCGGGATCCACTGCAGCCTCCACGTCTGCATCTCAGATGCCAGGAAATCTGCCGTTAGTACCTCCTGGGATTCAACCTCCCCTGCCATCAGTTGTGCCACCTTCTCTGCCTCCACCCCCACCTGGCACCACAGGCATGATGTATGCAACGCCTCCACCTCCACCTCCGCCACCACCAGCAGATCATCCCAACTTCGTCACCATGATGGGAATAGGTATACCTCAGTTTGGAATGCCTGCTCCACCACCTCCCCCACCGCAGAACTAGACAATGGTTTTCTGAAGAGAAAACATCTTTTTTTGAAGGATGAAGGCCAGTCTTATGACCGAAGTAGGACATTAAAGTGATGAGTTCAACCATGCTGAAAATTTTGAAGATTGCCACACAAGTGTCCTCTGCTTTCTTCACTTTGATTACAATGGATCTTGCTTTGTCCTTTGTTTGCCTCAGTATATTTGTAACAAACTGCCTCCTCCCATGGCGCTACTTTATCAGAGACTTACTCCAAGTTCTGATACTCATTTGGCAATCCATGCAACATCCTGCAGGTAATGTTCAGTAGTAGGACTTGTGACTGTAATTACCTCACACAATATTATAGCAGCTCAAGATGCGGCATTCCCATTACTGGACTTGATATTTGGTATGAGAATACTTCCATGATATGGACTCGCAGTGAACTGAAATGTTCATGAAAAATATGGATTTGGTTAATTAATGTGGGACAACCATACCAGGGTACTGAGACTCCTATTGAGATTCTAATGTCGTCCAAATAATTTAGTGAGCATATATATATATATATATATATATATATATATATATATATATATATATATATATATATATTCTAAAGTTCCATTTCTTTGTAGTTGGTGTAGGTTATAGTACATTGTGGATTGATCTGGTCATAGGAAACCTGCTCAAAATATAGTTAAAATCCTTTGATGGCACAGAATAGTCCAATGGCCATTGGTGAATATATGGCTTATGTACCAAGCACCTAGGTAACTGATCAGACTGGTGCATTGACTCGTACTAGATACTTAATATATGTAATATATGTACAGGCCCAACCCTTTGCACCCTTGTTTAAATTCTAGCTCTTCCTTCATGCTGTTGGATCTGCAATGGAAGCATATGCTAGTCTCATTTGCACAGTTTTCACCCTTATTCTATTTTTGTAAATTAGGAAATTCCCTCCCCCTCCTGAAACTAAATAAAAATGTTACGCTGCTTATTCCTCAGTAGATAATTTGATGAGGTGTAGTCAACATTTTTCTATTTATGATAGCACGGTGCCACAACCTAACAGTTATGGTATAATTCAAGGTGCGCCTTTTAAATTTCTGGCATTGCTCCAGTGCTGAGAGTAGTGCCCTCCTTGGAGAGTTCTCATGTATATGGAGGAGGTGGTCGAGAGAATGGACTGAGCTCCATTTTCTAGTTCCTTCCCTGAAGTCAGTGTTTTTCTTAGTGGGTTTGCCAGTGGGCCACCCAGGTGCACTGATTGTTCTGCAGTTAAAGCCCAGTGATTAATGTTAACAATAATGTGTGAATGCTCTTCATTTCAGTTTATCTATACGGAGGTTATTTTGCTTTTTGTGTATTAAACCACATTAAATGGGATGTTGCAAAAAATAAATTTTGTTTTTAAATATGTGTGCTTTATTAAACCAAAAGGAATATGTCGAATTGTTTGTAGGTGAGGGGCATTTTTAATTGCTTGCTGGTGTTGCATGGGGATCTCATTTCAGACAACTATGGCTGGAGCACAGTGTTAGCGTTTTTACCATATGCTTTCACAATACATTTGCTCAGTGACTTTCGCTGTCCTTTACCATGAGATTCTCTCCTATTTTTTAAAGTTAGAATGTCTGAAATTTCTTCCTCAATCTAACCTGCTGAATATTCACATCTCATTGTGAAGAGGACTCTACAGGTATCAATGAAGTACTGTTTTTGTGACCACCCCAAGTTTTCTTACATAATTTAATCAGTTGTTGCATCTCCAGTTTCTTTGGCCTAATGTTTTAGTATAGTGATCCTGCACCACAGTAGTGGCCTCTTGGCACTGGGAAACAGTGCTGCCATCGAGAATACAACATTCTGGAAGTCCTGAGTACTGTATGCAACCTTGACGTTTTATTTTTTAATTTAATCCTAAAAGTAAGTGGGTCCACTGTTAATCAGTGGCAAGACATTCAAAATTTTAGCCATGCAAACAGTATAGGCCAATCTGATCGAGACTACTAGCTGCAGATTCCTTCACGTAGAATTATCCCTAGGCATGAGACTGGATCTGGAAAACTTTTGCCACGGCATCCCTGCGTGTAGGGGGGCGGGGGGACACCACGCACATCCACCCAGGCGTCATACGTGACGTCAGCGAGGTCACATAAGACACACCCCAGCGCGCCTACGTCAGTTATTTTCTTTTCCGTGTGCAACACGGATCTTGTCCTTGCTACGGGCCTGTTTGGGCCCTCTTTTTCTTTCCATTGTCCCTTCTTTTTGGTGTGCAAATGCCTTCGGACTTCAAGACTTGCACGATGTGTGGGCGTCTTATGTCGGGAACGGACCCTCACCTCATTTTTATGTGGTGTTTGGGGGAGGATCACGGCACCACTGGTTGTGCGGTGTACTAACAGTTGAAGCCGAAGTCGCGGCGGGAGCACCGGATGAAACCTCTTGGCGCGTCTCTCCAGGTCTACGTCCTCCCCTCGGTCTGCTTCGGCAGACTGCTTCAGATACAGCTGTGGTCGTCGTCCTTCCCCAGTGGGTAAGTGTCACAGTTTGTCCCGGGCGCTGGCTTCTGGCCTGCCGGGGGCGTGGGCTCTCCGCGGTTGATGTGGCCCCGTGTGTCACCCTATCCACCGTTTCCTGGTGCTGGGGTGTCGAGAGTCCAGATGGAGACATACACTGTGGCTTTGCAGGCCTTGCTGGTGTCTCCTCCTTCCCCCCCCCCCCCGGGGTGTCGGCGGATTCCTTGCCTTGCGAGGGACCCTCCGGCGGGTTCGGCCCCGGCGCTGACTGATTCGGAACCAGGCTTGGAGGATGTTGTGCTTTTGGGGTGCGGCTCCTCTGAGGCACCTCCTTCAGGCCACGGCGTCTTTGCCTCGCCACAAACTCCAGCGGGAGTCCGTGATTTCGCGGGAGGTCGCCAGACCCGAGCCCCTCTCGGTCCTGTCTAAAGCAGAGTTTACACCGCTACGGCGCCGGCAGCGGCTGGACCGTGCAGATCCACAGGGGTCGGTGGACCCTCTTCGTCCTGCTCCGGGTCGGGGCTGGGTGGGGACCCCTCGTCCCTCTTCGGGACCCTCTCGTCCCGCCCCCCCGTTGGCTGCCTCGTCGGAGGTTGAGTAGTCTATGGCGCCGCCACATGGGTTGCCGGACGATCTCCGCCACAATCTGGGCCGCGGCTGGAAGGCTTCGTGTCTCTGACCAGGCCCTTCTTGTTCCTCCTCACAGGCGGCTGCCTCAGCGGGGGTCGAGTTGGCATCGCTCCCGTGCTGCACCGGGGCCAGTTCGGCTCCAGCTCTACTCTGCTCCCCGATGCGGTGTGGCTTGGAGGAACTCTGTCCGGCGATGCCGGATGGTGCTGACGTTCTGCCTCAGATGGTGGACTCTACGGCTCCGCGCAAGGGTCGTGCTGCGGATTAGTCTTCGGGCGCTCCGTCTTCTCCGGAGGCAGGCTGTATATTGGTGTCGTCCCCCCCCAGAGACTGGTCGCAGTGTGATATCTTTTTCACTGGCGTCGCGGAAGGGCGGCTCCCTGCCTTTCCTGAGGCAGAGGTGTTCGTCAGAAGAGCAGCAGGTCCCTCATTCTTTGGCTCCGTCTGACTTCTAGGTCTGGCCCTTGCCCGTCCCACTTGGCTTCAGGAACGACCGCCTTAGTTTGCAGCCGTTGCCCTTGGAGGAGCTGCTTTCTCCACCGGGGGGCCCTACGGAGGCGGGTGCGGCCTTTGCTCACGTGGTGTCCACAGCCATGGGCATTCTGCGCATGGGTGACCCGGTTGCTCACTTTCCGGCGGACCATCTCTTAGAGGTTCTCCACCAGGGCTCTGGTGGGAAGGAGATCTTACTTCCCTTTGAGGGTTCACTTCGATCTCCCCTGACGGGGGCTTGGAGATGAGGGGATCCCGTGCCTCAGCACCGGCATCTTCGGCGCCGCGTGACCTGGCGTGCCTTTCCCGCCACCCCTCTGCTGGCAGTCCGCTTTTGCGGACCGCCTTTCCCTCCCTGCCGCCACTGTTGACTTCGCCGTCCCGGGAAGCCCGCTGGCTGGATTCTTGGGGACGCAACATGTTCGCCTCGACCAGCGCTTCCCTGCGGGCCCTTAACACCATGTGTTTTTTGGCTAGGGCCTCCTCTTGTTTGTGGGACTCGGCTGAGTCTTTGGGATCCGCAGCCTCCCAGGAGACGGTCCTGGTGGACTTACGGCATCATGCTGTGGATGGCCGGAAGCTAGCGGTGTTTATTCTCTGCTCTGCTCTAGACATTTCGGAGGTGCCGGGCCATGGCTTCCTCAGTCGCCCTCGTCGCCATGCTTGGCGAGGGACGGCGTGTTCCCTCAAAATATTCGGGAGCGACTCATTGATCTTCCATTTGACGGCAGTATGATGTTCCATGCCCAGCTGACTGCCATCCAAAGGTTCCTGGCAGGGCTTCGTCGTCCTCCTTATCCTCCTCCTCCTTCTTAACCCTCCTCAGTGACTGCTGAGTTAAGCTGGTTCTGGGCCTTCTTAGGCCGCTTGTTCTGACCGTGGAGTGTGCTTTCTGGGCATTGAGTCCTCCTTTGGATTTTGGCATTGTTGGCTGCTGGACGGTACTTGGTTGACTGTGTGTTTTGCTGGAGGAGTTGCTCAGACTTGGCAATGAGATTAGGCCTTCTGCTTTGCTTGGGCTGCTTGTCAAGCCATCTGTGGGGGTGTTTTTCCCCGTGGCCCTTTTCTTTTTTCCTCTGCTGCGGAAGTTTTCCAAAGAGGGTTCCCATACCTTGGGACTTAAAAAACCCTATGTGGGGTAGTGGTAGCTGTTCTATAGCTTGCGCTCTGCTAGGGAGTTCTGGTCGCCTTCGGGTGGCGGTACTCCATGACGTTTCTGTATGTTGCTTTTGCTTCTTGAGGTTGTGTGCGCGGCCCCTCGTAGTGTTGTGGCCGGGCATGTTCCTGTCCTGAGGGCCGGGGTGATTCGGAGTGCTCCCTTGTCAGGCATGTACTGCGGGGTCTTTCTGGGGCCCCGGGCTGTTCTTCTTGCTTTTGGCAGCTTACGACTGTTGGCGCTGTTCTGGCTGGCCTGTTGCCTTCCATCTGGAGGGTGCTCGCCTTCTTTTCTCTCTTTTCCTTGGGCTCTCTGGGCTGCTTCTTCTTCCTCCTCCTCTGCCTGTCTTGGCATTGGATGGTAGCTCTGTTGCCTTGTAAGGGAGTGAGGTGCTTCGGCCTCTCTAGCCTTGCATTTGGTTCCTCTGCTGTGAGAGTTCGGGCCTCTTCAGTCTCCTTTTCCTCATACACCATCTGGGGTCGGTGGTGTTCTCCTTTTGGGGGTTCCTCTTGCCTGGCGGGGATTAAGTTTCTCTTCTGGCCTGCAGATCTGGTCCACTGTGGGACCTTCTGTTCCGGCCAGGCTGGTGGGGTCTTTTCGCAGACCCTCCTTCCCCGTGGGTATTGCTTGGGTATCTATTCTACGTGAAGGAATCTGCGGCTAGTAGTGTATCAGATGTACGAGTTACTTTGCTTCTGTAACGATGTATCTGGTAGAGACGATTCTAGCTGCAGAATCCTTCCCGGCCTGCCCTTCCTAGCCCCACTCAAACCCTCTGTGACTCACTCAATGACTACTTCATTGAGAAAATCTCCCCAACACGGCCGCCATCGCTACGCTCAATAATAATCACACTATCAACAGCTTCCCCCCATCACCTTAGAGACATTTCAAGAGCTCCTTGCTAAAGTCAAATCTGGTGCCCCCTCAGACAGCTCTCCCCCTCACATACTAAAATACTGCTTCTCTTTTCTCCCAGATCCTGCCTGTACCCTCCTGAATTACTCCTTATCTGGCCAAGTCCCCTCAGCGTTCAAGGAAGCAACAGTTGTGCCGCTTCTGAAAATATCTGGGTCGGACACCACATGCATGTCAAACTACCGCCCCATTTCCCTACTTTCCTATCTAGCAAAGGTGATGGAGGCACATGTAGCCATATGTCTATCTAACTTTCTGGAGGAGTCCAACTATCTCGAGCCCGATCAAGCAGGCTTCCGGCCTGCACACTCGACGGAAGCTGTCGTACTCACCGTACTGGACACACTTTGCAACTGCGCAGACAATAATTCCCCCCAGGCCCTGGTGCTCCTGGACCTCTCGGCCGGGTTCGACATGGTCGATCATACCATCTTGATCGACTGTGTCGGCCAGGCCGGCATCCAGGGCACAGCGGCCAGCTGGCTAAGATCATTCCTGGAGAACAGATCCCAGGCCGTCCGCCTTTGCAATCAGGTTGCCCCTAAACAGAGAATCACCTGCGGTGTCCCACAGGGCTCCTCCCTGTCCCCCCCCCCCCTCCCCCCACTTGTTCAACATCTACATCTTTCCCATAATTCAGTCCCTCAGAGACAGGAAGGTGACGGTCTTCAACTATTCAGACGATCTACAACTGCTCTTCACGATGAATAACACCGAGAGCTCAATTGCCAGCTTTGTCTACCATGAGGTACATCCAATCTTGGATGGACCAAAACCATCTTAAACTAAACCCTGGCAAGACTGAGCTGGTACTCACAGGGGACAGTCCTAAGCACTGGGGCCCACATTATTGGCCTTCAGAGATGGGCTCACCACCTTCTCCCTCACCATCGGCAAAAACACTCGGAGTCACACTAAATAGCGACCTCATTGAAATCACAAGTGGGTCTTGTGGTCTCCAAATGTTTTTTCCAACTCAGGAAAATAAGAAAGGTATGTCGCCTCCTTACACCAGAGGCCCTTATCCAGGTGGTGATAGTCACTGTCCTATCTCACCTGGACTACGCCAATTTTCTATACCTTGGCATGCCTCTACCTACTGAAGCGACTGCAGATGGTCCAGAATTACGCAGCCAGACTGATCCTAAGCCAACCGAGATGGCAACCTGCCACCCCACTACTTCGGAAATTACACTGGCTCCCTATGCTCCAACGCTGCACCTTCAAAACAGGTTGCATGATCTTCAAATCTGCACTGCAAAAGCCCCAAATTCATAGACAACTTGATAGTCAGGCACACCCCTACCCGCAACTTGCGCTCGGCTCACCTCTCACTTCTCCATACCCCCTCCTTCAGACGGAAGCGCACAGGAGGCTGCAGATTTGCCACACTCGCTCCTCGTCTCTGGAACTCCTTCTCCCTCGATATCCGAGCCTGCCTGGACCTCATGAAATTCAGAAGAGCACTTAAAACCTGGCTCTATAAGCAAGCTTACAACTAAGTTCCTCTCGAGCTTTGCACTCTACAGCGCCATGAAACCAATCTGTGTAAGTCCGCTCTACAAATCATTTTGAACATTAACATTCCTCCCTTGGTTGGTCTTCAGTACTCTCCTCCTGGTGGGGGGCTGTCTCCTGTGAGTACCTTCGTTTGCTCCTGACTGGTGGCTCCGTCTGGTTGCGTTTCATTCCTCCTCTTGTTTCCTTGGAGGATGGGGTTACGCTGCTTCTGTGCCCCGCTGCTCTGGTTACTCCAGGTTGGGGGGGTTTACCTTGAATCTCTGTCCTCTTCTCCCCTCCCTTCCTGTAGCTGCGGAGGGTCCTGGCCCCTCTGCTTACCTCCGAATAGGGGTCTTCTGGTAAGGCCTTGCCCTTATTCCTTGGGGGGGGCGGGGGGGGGTTGCTCTCTATGCTGGGGTGGTTTGGAGGTTTGTGTTTGTCTTGGGACTGGCTCCCCTTCCTTATTTCTGGAAGGGGGTGGTGGGCCTGTTACATGTATCAGGGGTTTTTACGCATGTTCCTTGTTTTATGGGGAAGGCTGCTCAGGGCTCTACTCTGTTCTTTCTTCTGCCCCTGCATTTGGACACTGCAGTGTTGCACTGTTCCTTATGGTGTCGTTTGTCTCTCCTTTTTTCTACTCTTTCGCACACCGTTCCCATGCTTGCACAGTTTTTTGTCTGGTGGCTCCGCATTGTGGTTCGGAAAAGTTCTCAGAAGAAAACTGACGTAGGCGTGCCGGAGTGGGTCTTATGTGACCTCGCTGACGTCACGTACGTGGACGGCGCCTGGGCGGAGTCGGGTGGTGTCACCCTGCCCCCGGCACCCAGGGATGCTGTGGCAAGTTTTCCGGATCTAGCCTCACGCCTGGGGATAATTCTACGTGAAGGAATCTGCGCCTGGAATCGTCTCTACCAGATACATCGTTACCGAAGGGAAGTAACTCGTACATCGAGCTTTTTTCACTTTCAGACTATACAACCAGAGTTGACCTGTAGACCTTCGTTTCAGTGAGGTGTAGATTTACCTTGTATAGGCCTGCTGTAAAAACAGGGCCCTTTTGAGATATATATATATATATATATATATATATATATATATATATATATATATACGCACATAGATATATTCAAAGCATATGAGCTGTAGATCGCATACTTTTGCATAGATCGGCGTTTTTTAAATTTACCTGCAACACTGCCTTATTTGCTTGACTTAATAAGCTTTCATTGCTGACTCCTTCCCCCTCCTCCCCGTTGCCGTGGGCCACACCTAGCCGAGTATCGACGCTGTGGAGTTGGTCCCAGGTTCAGACGAGCGGCGGCCATATTGTGTGTGGCTCTAATCCCCCGCACTCTAGTCGCGCATAAAAGGGGACGTCCATGCCCCCGCGCAGCGGACCTGCCTGTCTGCGCCCGTCAGCGCTAAGGAGGCGCCAGGGGCCAAGGACGCTGCCACCCCCCTTGTCTACTCTCCTGCTGCTCTTAGGAACCTGGATCGCGCATGCGGTGTATTATCTCCGACAAACCTAGATCGTATCTCCTCAGTTGGCATTGCGCGTAATGTATCTTCTCCATCTTCCTGCTGTAAGCACCCAGCTGGCTTCAGTACTACTGAAACGCACATCCGGGTCCTATATTTAAATACACGCTCACTGGTAAAGCATCAGGTTGATCTTTTCCTTCTTCTCACTGATGAAAGGCCCGATATTCTTTTACTCACCGAGACCTGGCTGACTGATGACTCTCTCCCTGACATCTTGGCAGCTCTGCCCCCCGACTATTACATGCTTAATACGAACCGACCCTCTGGTCGTGCCGGCGGTGGGGTGGCAGCTGGTATTCGAAAGGAGCTTACATTTATTTCCACGTCTTGTTTCACTCTTATTGACGTGGATAATCTCATCATCAGCTTGGAGACTGGAGAGGGAGCTCTTACCATCATTATCCTTTATTGTCCTCCCCACTCCATGCCTCTGTTCCCTGCTGCCTTCAGTGAACAGTTAGCCAATTTACTCACTTCATCTGCTCGAGTCGCCATTCTGGGCGACTTCAACTATTGGTAGGCGACGCTGGTCCTCATGCGGCCGAGGTATTCGAAGTTCTCGCCAGCTTTAACATGACCCAACTTGTCACTTCTCCTACCCATATCGGGGGCCATATCCTAGATCACATCTGGACCCACAACCTTACCCTCTCCTGTCCTCTGACCACTCCTTGTATTTGGTCTGACCACTACTTAATGGACACGGTGATCAGTCGGGCTGTATGAAGGTCCCTCCCCTGGCAGGTGGGACGGCTCGTAAATGGAGCTCTCTCGATTCTCAGGCTTTCCTTTCGTTTCTGGCTGAGACTCGCCCTCCGCCGTCCAGCGCCGCGACTGTTCAAACCCTGGAGGAGGATCTCACGGGCTGGATTACCAAAGCCAGCGATCGATTTGCCCCTCTCTCCAGATTCCCCTGTTCCCGGCACAGCAAGTCCCACAAGTGGTTCAATGCCACCTTGAAAACCCAGCAACTTGAACTGCGCCAGACGGAACGTAGGTGGAGACGTAACTACTTATCCATCGATAGAGAGCTATACGTCGCTGCGCGAAACAAATATAAAAATGCAATCACAGCAGCAAAAGCTTCTCACATCTCGGAAAGGATCCTCACCGCCGCCAACAAATCCAAGGAGATTTTTTCAGTCATGAGGGAGCTTACGTCTGACGCTAGGACTCTTCCTTCTCAGACTCCGACGCAAGAGTCCTGCAATGCCCTAAATAGTTCCTTCATCGAAAAAATCATCAAGATCAAGAATACTATTCCTTCTGCCTTCCCTGACGGCACGCTATCCTCCTCTCCTGAAAATCTACTCTCATTTTCATCCTTCCCTGCCCTTGACCCCAGTACTTTGGCCAAACTTGCTGCTCGAGTCAAATCCGGCTCGCCTAATGATTGTTGCCCTCCCTCTGTCTTCCCTGACATCTGCCTGACTCTACCGGATTGCATCCTGCCTTTTTTAAACACCTCTCTCTCGAGGCAGGTGTGGTGCCCAACTTCTTCAAGGAGGCTGTCCTGGTGCCCCTGCTGAAAAAGCCTGGAGTTGACCCGGACGACCTCGCCAACTATCGGCCTATTTCTCTCCTGCACTACTTATTCAAACTCTTGGAGGCACATGTCACCAGCTGCCTCTCTAAATTCATAGTGTTCCAACTTCCTCGAACCTAACCAAGCCGGCTTCAGACCAGCCCATTCCACCGAGGCTGTGATCCTGGCAGTTATGGATGCCCTTAGGGCCAATGCCGATAAAGGGACACCACAGGCGCTTATCTTATTGGATTTGTCGGCAGCATTCGACACAGTGGACCATAACATCCTTGTCCACCGTGCCGAGCAGGCCGGCATCCGAGGCCTGGCCTCTGCCTGGCTCAAATCCTTTCTGTCGGGCAGAACCCAGCCGGTCCGTTTAGGCCCCTTCATAGCTGCGAAGGTCCCATCCACCTGCGGAGTGCCCCAGGGATCATCCCTGTCCCCTTTGTTACCTTCAGCCCCTCATTTATTCCCTGAAGAGGTGGAATGCCACCGTATTCAACTACGCAGACGATCTGCAAATCATCTTCCCGCTTAACACCCCCCAATGCAGCTCTCGATTGCCAAGCGGTGATGCTACACATCCAGCATTGGATGAACTCCCACCAGCTTAAGTTGAACCCGGGGAAGGCCGAGTTAATTCTTCCGGGCAACAGTCTTACTCACTGGGGTCCACAGTTTTGGCCGACTGAGCTTGGCTCCCCCCCCCCCCCCCCCGGCCAAGTCAGCAAAGCGTCTCGGGGTCAGAATTGACCTCTCTCTTAAGCCCCAGGTGGGTGCGGTTGTGTCATCATGTATGTTCCAGCTCAGGAAAGTCTCTCACCTCCTTACACCGGAGGCTCTGATACAAGTCCTGATTGCCCTGGTGCTCTCCCGCCTGGATTTCTCAAACTCTCTGTACCATGGCCTACCTAAATTCCTCCTTTATAGGCTCCAGATTGTACAGAACCAATCGGCGAGACTGGCCTATAAAATCCCGAAGTGGCAGTCTGCGAAACCACTTTTTATTTATTTATTTTCAAAGTTTTATATAACGCGAACAAGATCTTCAGATATCAGAGCGCTTTACATAGAGGGGTACATGAGGGAACATATTCAAACAATAAATCACTAGATCATACAGTACAAATAGGTGGCTACAAAGCCCATCACGAGAGTAATAAGACAGCTCATACAAATCAGTGAGTGGGTCAAACATGTAGTACAGATCGGTGCAGGGTGTTAACAGAGTTCGAGATAGTAGATCAAGTGTATTTAGCCATGAGGATAGCTTTTACTTCCTTTTTAAATAGTGTAGTGGAGGAGATAAGCCTAGTTTCGGGAGGGAGTGAGTTCCAAATCCTAGGCGCCAATCCTGAGAAGGAGCGCTTGTATGTTTTTTCCTTCCTGAATCTTCGAGGTTTCAGCAGAAGATTCTTTGTGCCTCTAGTGTTTCTGATACCCCCAGAGATTGTCAGTTTCTGAGCGAGGTAGCCGGGTGAGTTTAGGTGTACCGCCTTGTGTGTCATGCAGGCGATTTTCAGATGTATTCTGGCTTCAAAAGGCAGCCAGTTCAGGGATTTCAAGTCGGGGGTAATATGGGAGTGCTTTTTTGACCCAGTGATGAGTCTCGCTGCAGCATTCAGAGAAGCTCTTAGTGGTGCGGTAGTAGTTAGGGGGAGTCCGCAGAGGGCGGTGCTGCTGTATTCAATACGTGGGATGACTAGCGCTTGTACTGCTGTTTGGAAGTCTTTGGCTGGGAGGTAGGGTTTAAGTTTCCTCAGAGTATTGATCTGGAAGTTCGCTCCCTTTGTTGCCTTGCTGATATGTTGCTGCATGTTGAGGTTGGTGTCAAGTGTTATGCCTAAGGATTTTGCTGAATCCACTATGGTCGGTTGGACATTGAGTGCTGTTAGGTGCTTAAGCCATGTTTGTGTGGTAGATATTTTCGTGGGAGGTGAGATCAGAAGGAACTCAGTCTTCATAGCGTTGAGTTTGAGGTGGTTATCAGCCAACCAAGATTGGGTGCTTCTGATCGTTGAGTTCAGACACAAGATGTCTTTGGGGGATTGTAGCTTGAGATATAGCTGAGTGTCCACGGCGTACATGTGAAAGTTTACGTTGGATGCATGTAGCAGGGAGGTGAGAGGTTCCATGACTAGGTTGAACAAAGTTGGGGATAGAGAGGATCCTTGGGGGACGCCTAGCGTTACAGGTATTGGCGAGGACATCAGGTTATTGCTCTTGAATTTCTGCGACCTGTTGTGAAGAAAGGAAGTGAACCACTTGAGGACAGTTCCAGATAAACCCATTCTTGTGTTTAGTAGTTCTAGTAGATTCTCATGTTTAACGGTGTCGAATGCTGAAGAGAGATCTAGTAGGATGAGGAGGCAGGTGTCTTTTTGGTCTAGCATTTGAAGTGCGTCGTCAATTATGTGAGTCATGGCAGTTTCTGTGCTGTGTCCTGCTCGGAAGCCTGACTGGTGGGTGTTGAGGAGATCAAATTGCTCAATGTGTTTAGTCAATTGTAGTTGTGCGCATTTTTCCAACAGTTTGGCGAGAGTAGGAATATTGGTGATGGGACGGTAATTGTTGAGATCAGAGGGGTCAGCTGTGGTTTTTTTTAGTAGAGGTGTGACCTGACCAACTTTGAGGGAGTCAGGTATGCTTCCTTGTTGGAGAGAGCTGTTGATAATTTTAGTCCAGAGAGGGAGAAGCAAAGGGGTAAAGTCTTTTACTGCGGAGGCAGGGAGGGGGTCCGTGAGGTGATTGGAAGGTTTCAGGGTGCTGAGCAGTTTGCCAATTTCTTCTTCCGAGTATGTGCCGAAGGTTGACCATGTAGCATTGTTTTTTGGTTCAGTGGGTGCTAGGCATTGGGGTTTGGAGTAGAGGCTTGCGTCCATGAGGAGATCGTTTCTTATTTTGTCAGTTTTTTGGATGAAGAAAGCAGCGAAGTCTTCACAGGAGGGTGCCTCATGCCCAGTGTTGAGCGGTTGGGGTTGTTCCTTGGATTGTGTTCTGATTAGCTCAAACAGTTTTCTTGGGCGGTTTTTTGCTTGGTCGAGTTGGAGGCTGAAGAAGTCTGATTTTGAGCGTTTTATTTTCCTGAAGTAGGCGTTTCTCTTTTTCTTCAGCTCTTTTAGGTGCATTGCAGAGGGAGCTGATCTCCAGGTACGCTCTGCCATTCGCATGTCTCGTCTATCCTCATTGAGACTCCCGTCGTACCATGGTTTGGAGATTTTAGTAGAGACTCTTTTCAGCTCCATAGGAGCAGCCTCATTGATTATAGAGGTCATAGTGTTGAGGTAGTGGTCCGTCAGAGTTTGTACGTCTGTAACGTCTGTCGGAGGCAGTAGGAGGTTGCAACTGTTGGGCGGGGCAAAGAGCCTGGGTTGAGCTTTTTCAAGTCTCTTTTCCAGACTTTGGGCTTGGAGAGTTGAGCCGGGTTAACTTTGACTTTTTCATTGATAAAAAATGTGACAATATGATGATCTGACCAGTCACAGGGTTGGATGGACTCGAGTTGGATAGAGTCCTCTTTGGAGATGATCAGGTCGAGGGTAGAACCTTTCTCGTGGGTCGGGCTGTTGCATATTTGGGTGAGGTTAAGGGCATCGAGGACATTTTTTAGACTATTTACCACTGCGTCGTTGCGATCGTTCCAGTGGAGGTTGAAGTCACCAAGGTATATTTGGGTGAGTTGCCGTCCGGAATTAGTTGAGATCAACTCCATTATTTCTTGGGAGAAGGTTAAGTTGTCCCTGGGTGGGTGGTAAATGCTGTGGAGCGAGCATATCGGCTTGCCCTCACTAATAATGTCAAGGCATATGTATTCCCAGGATGTTGGGGATGTTGGGGTGGAGGAATTGACTTTTTGAACAGAGAGGTTGTTCCTGTAGATGCATGCGATTCCACCACCTATTTTGCCTGTTCTGTCGAGCCTGATAATGTGGTAGTCGGGAGGAACCAAGATGTCCATTATAGGTGTCGAAGATTCAGTTAGCCAGGTTTCAGTCAAGATGATTAGGTCAAGGTCCCGCGATAAGAGGAGGTCAGCAATGGCGGAGGAATGTTTCTTGGCTGATCTGCAGTTAAGAAGAGTGCATTTGAGACGGGGTGTGTTGGGGGTGGTAGATGGTTCCAGAGAGAGAGGGATTTTTCTCAGGTTATTGGGGATGGAGAATCTGCTGTTTAGTGTGGGTGGTCTAAGGGGATTTGATTGTATCGAGGGAATGTTGAGGTGTGGGGTGGTTGTGTTATTTTGGGGGGTTGGGTCATAGGAGCGGAGAAGGGTGAGCGTGTCGAGGTCAGAAGAAGAGTTATTTTGGGGGGTTGGGTCATAGGAGCGGAGAAGGGTGAGTGTGTCGAGGTCAGAAGAAGAGTTGTGGGTGCGGCGAGGGCGGTTGTTGCGATTACGACCAGGGATTGAGGTCGGATTGGGGGATAGCTGAGTGAGAGAGTTAGTCGGAAGGGTGGGGGATAAGTTGGGCGGGGAGGTGTAGTTGCGTGAGACGTTGCGGGGGTGATGCGGGGGCCGAGGGCAGTTGCTGCGCCTATGAGCCCGGTGTGGGGCGTGTTGAGTGCGGGAGTCAGCCGGCGGAGTAGGGGACAGTTTGGGAGGGAATGTTGAGGTGGGTGAGAGGTGTATAGGGTGTGTAGAGAGTAGTTCTTTGATGATGTGTATGTCTTCTTTGATCTGAGTGAGGGTGGCCATGATGTATTCCATCGTGGGGGAGGTGGTGGGGGTGGATGTGGCAGTCAGGAGTGATTGGTTGACAATGGCATTGGTGGTAGGCGGGGGGGTCAGGGTGTAGTCTGTGAGACTGATAGCCGTGGTGGGGGTGTAGGGAGGATAGTGGGGGCTGAGAGTAGGAGGGGAAGCGGCATTGGAGATGGTCCTGTTGAGGGGAGGGGGAGTTAAATTATGGGGGGAGGTATGTTCTGCGAAGTTGGTTAGTGGGTAATGGGGACTGAGAGTGGGGGGGGGATAAAGGGGGGGATTTGTCGGGGTGCGTGTTCTGGTGCTGGACAAATTTTGGTGTGTTAAGGGTGGGAGCTATGCTGTGAGCGGGGTGTTAATGCTCGCTGTAGGTGTGATAGGAGTGTTGAAGGTATGTGTGGAGGTCCGCGAGTTGGTAGAAGGGGCGGTGGTGTGAGTGGTGTATGTGGGGGAGTGATCTGTGTCTGTGCTTGAGGGCTGAATTGGGATAGTGGGGTTGTGGGGGGGTCCGCAGACTCCACTGGTTGCCGGTGGAGCAGAGGACTGCATTTAAGATCGGCTGCCTGACTTTTAAGGCTGTGTCTGGGACTTCTCCCGCATTTCTTAAATCATTGGTCATTCCCTACTGCCCGGCACGTAACCTCCGGTCTTCTTACCGCCAACTTTTAGTTGTCCCTTCTACTAAACTTAAAAAGTTTGGCGGCCGTAGATTCGCTCACCGGGCCCCCACTCTTTGGAATCAGTTGTCCCTCCCGCTCAAATCTGCCAATTCCCTTCTGGTATTCAGAAAACTTCTGAAAACCTACCTTTTCACGCAGACTGGCTAGACCCCTGCCTTTACACCTCACTACACTCAACCAGCGCCAGGAAACTCACAGTGTCAGTGCGCTATATAAGATCCCCTTAAGATAAGATAGATCGCCATCTGGGTTGGGCTTGGATGTTTGCAATTTGTTACTGTAGAAGTCTTTGTAGTCACGAGCTAGGTGACTCCTCCTCTGGTTAGTAGTGCGCATGGGCATCGAATCCATCCTTAGATTGTTTTTTTTTTTTTTTTCGCCATCGGGTTCGGATGTAATTTGCGGCGCTCCGGGTCGGCGTTGTTTCAATTCCACTTCAATGTGCAAAACTCTCACCGATCAACGGTATTGTTTCGATCGCGATCTCTTGATGTGTATCCTGTTCCAAAGAACTTTTCTAATCCGGCCGTCGACTTGGGCCAATCGGCGCCATCAACCAGCATATTGTAAGGACTCCATTTAAAAAAATGCAAGTGGGGGCTAAAATCACACACACAGATTTCCACAAGGTTTTCAACCTTTGTCTCTCGCCAGAACACGAGTCAACACTGCCAGGCCTGTGACTTTTCAGGTCTTAGAAGACCATACATGATTGCCAGGCTCGACGACACGAAATGTCCAGATCAACAGTTATGGCACCGGAAGACATCTTCGAGGCAGGCACCGAAGATCCGGAACCAGAGACAGGAGATGAACAGGTTAGCGTCTCTGAAGCCGACAATTCGGACTCAAAAGACCAGGCGATAACCCCAGGTCAACAGAGCAGGAGTTTTACGTTGACGCCCTGACCCCGAAACCACAAAAGGCTGCAGTAACACCTTAATTATCCAGTATTAGGGGTGTCTTTCATAGATTCACATGCCTGAATCATTCCCCGTCGTCGAGACGGGAGCCTCCGGTACATAAAAAAGTAATGTCCTATAGACATACATAGAGAAAATAGGCCTAAGGGTCTCACCTTAGTAGCCTTTCTTTGTCCTTATGCAAAAAGGACCAAACTCTCACAGTCAGCCAATCAGCTCCGACCTCCCTCTAGAACCTTCTTGGGAGGAGCCTCAGTCCCTCAGATTTTCTACCGCACGTTGTGCTAGGGAGTCTCCAGCCCGAGCTCTTCTCAGGATTCCTTATAACTCATCTACTTCCTTTGAAAAGTAAATCTTTATTCTACAATCTTCAAGGACTACTTCAGTAACACTTTGAGGCAGTAAGTGTTTGCTTTCCACTGCTTTCTTCGATGTCTGAATCCCAGAAGAAAGCCCTTTTCAGGGCCTGCTCTTCATGTGGGAAGAAAAGGCTCCATGTGGATGATAAGCATACCTTATGCTTATATTGCCTTTATCCGGACCACGTCCCTGCAGAATGCAAAATATGTAGGTCTTTCCCTAGGAAGACCGTGAGAGACAGGGAAGGCCGCCTTCTCATCTGGCTCGACAGACTCAAGGACAGAGACACTCTGGAATCTTCCGAAGGTAGTGTCTCTAAAACCTCAGCAGTCTCTCAAAAGAGGCCAAGGGTAACTTCCCCTGGCCCCTCAAACACCCCTCCTAGGAAGACAGCCAAGAAGTCTTCAGAGGCAAGATCTACGACATCTTCTGTGTCTGTTAAGGATACTCAGACTTTTAAAAAGCCTGCTCAGGCCTCTGGCAGACCTCAGAGGACTACCACAGTGACTACCACGGTCTCGACGACGTCAGCGTTGTCTCTTTCACCGTCGACGATAACATCTCCATCATCGTCATCGACAGGTAGGCCTATTTCCTCCATTTTAATGCTGAAATCGTCGACGACGAAGACCCTGTCGACGCCGAAAACTACTCAGTCGACGAAAACTACGCCGTCGGCGAAGATAACGACGACGGCGTCGACGACGACCCCCCAACCGACAGCCCCGACGACGACAGCGTCGACGAGGGCACCGACGACTAAGACGTCGACGACGAAAACGTCGACGAGACCGTCATAGACGACGGGCTCGCCGTCGACGAGTGCACCGACGACGACCCGGTCGTCGACGACCAAATTGCCGTCTACGGAGATTCCGTCGACGAGGACCCTACCGTCGACGAAGGACTCGTCGTCGACGATGTTAAAGACGTCGACGGAGGACTCGTCGTCGACGAAGTTGAAGCTGCCGTCGACGGAGGACTCGTCGTCGACGAAGACACTTCCGGACACATGGAAGAAGACCAAGCTCGTGGAGGTGGCATCCCTCACGCTACCACCGTCGACGACGCCTTCCACAGCTTCCACCTCTAGTCCTGCGTTGGGCAAGTCTTCTAAGCCGCATATTACGCCGGAGACCACGTCTCCAAGCAAAGTGGAGCTGCACCCACCTAACGAAATCTTCCAGAGTGAAGAATCAGAGGAGTATGACCACCTGGGCCCCGCTACTTCCATCTCGGACCTACATGTCAAGTGCCAAAGCACTGACGAGGAGGTAGAGGAATACTCCTACCAGGAGCACTCCGTCCACACTAAAGTCACCACGGAGGTTACCCCCATGATCTGCCTCCCTGCTGCTCTGGTGAACGACCTGAAATTCCTTGTACAGGATTACAAACAACGTTTCCCGGACGCTGACAGTAGAGATCAGCCACCTATCGTTCCTAACCCAGCGGCAGCCCCAAAACCGTCTCGACCTCCCCCTCAGGCCCACCATGAAAAGATTCAGCCTCAGGAGGTAGTGTCGTCTGACGAGGATGAGGAGGAGGAAGAATTGGAGGAAGGAGAGGTCCAGGAGGCCCACTCTTCACATGATGAGGAGGATGAATATGTGGCGTCCTCACCAGCATCGCCCCAACCGCGCCATGCGGACTCGCCGCCGGTAGACATAGGCGGCTTCCATAAAATTGTGGAAAGAGCGGCGAAGAGATTCCATATGTCTATCGAATCAACAGAGACTGAATGCTTCCTACACGATTTTAAGGAGCAGACTCAAAAGACGACGAAATCTATTCCAATAATAGAATTTCTATGGGAACAAGGCAAGAAGATAATGCTGACGCCCGCTTCTGTGTCTGCGGTGGTTCCGCGCTTAGACAAAAAATACAAAGCCCCACTGTCTGCAGCGGTTTGTCTAAATGGGCACCCTAAACCGGATTCAGTGGTCACACAAGCGGCCCAGAAACACTCACGCAACCCTTCCTCCCCGCTGTCCGCTCCTCCGGACAAAGAAGGAAGAAAACTGGACACGATCGGCAAAAGGTTCACCACGACTTCGGCCATGACCGTCAAGGTAGCCAACTCTATTGCCTTATTGGGGCGTTATAATCGCCAACTCTGGGAAGACATAGCCCCATATTTGTCAGACCTGCCGGACTCGGTCCATGGGGAAGTCCAGGCCCTACTAGTGGAGGGTCAGTCTTCGGCTGCCGAAATAATTGACTGTGCTATCGATGCAGCCATGACTGGCTTCCGTCAACTTGCTGGAGCTGCGGTCCTACGCCGTCAAGGATGGCTTAAAGCGACGTCCTTCCGCCAGGAGGTACAGTCCAAGGTCTTGGACATGCCCTTCGATGGCCAGCACCTTTTTGGGTCCAAAATCGATGAGGCATTGCAAACCATGAAGAAGGACACGGATACGGCAAGGGCTCTGGGTACCTTACAGTCCCGAAACCAGTCCTTTCGAGGCAACAGATCTAGAGGGCAGTCCTCGTATCGAGGTTCCTATCAGAATAGGTCCTCGTACTCCTATTCTAACAAAGGTCAATACCAACACAAGCAACCTCAAGGCCGTCAATCATCCTATGGACGATCTACCTTCAGAGGCAAGAATACAAAGAGGGGCACTGGCGGCCGCCAGTGACGAGCTACTCCAGCCAGTCCAGCCACCCTATCCATCCTTACAAATTGGAGGAAAATTAACCCATTTCCTCAACAATTGGCAACTCATAACCACGGACAAGTGGGTTCTCCAAATTATATGTTTTGGCCATTCCCTCGAATTCACCACCATCCCTCCCAGGACTCCTCGCAGGCGGGCGCACAGAAACTTACGCCTGCTTCTCCAGGAAATTTCTGTAATGCTGAAGAAAGGAGCTATCGAGCGCGTTCCGGCACCCCTGAAGGGGAAGGGCTTTTACTCCCACTTCTTTCTTGTACACCAGAAAGAGGACAAGTGGCGGCCCATTCTGGACCTCCGAGCGCTCAACGTCTTCCTACGAAGCCAATCGTTCAGGATGGTGACGATTCAAGAAATACTAGGCATTCTAGAAAGAGGGGATTTCATGACCTCCTTGGATCTCCAGGATGCCTACTACCACATTCCCATCCTCAAGTGTCACAGAAAATTCCTGAGGTTCGAGGTGGCAGGACAACATTATCAATTCAAGGTACTACCATTCGGCCTCAAATCCGCGCCCCGGATTTTCACGAAGTGCCTTGCACCAGTGGCAGCTTTCCTGCGTCAAATGGGCCACCAGGTCTTCCCCTACCTAGACGACTGGCTGGTGAAAGCACCCTCGGAGGAAGACGCAGCCACATCCTCCAACGCCTGCACAAATCTTTTTCAGAGGCTGGGATTAACCCTCAATCTCAAGAAATCCTGTGTCGTCCCTACGACAAAAATTACATTCCTCGGAGCAACCTTGGACACAGAGTGTGCGAGAGCCTTTCCCTCGAAGGAAAGGACAGACAAGATATTGTCCCTGGCCACGGCTGTGGCGAACAGGACAAACCTGAAGGTCAGGACCTATACATCCCTCCTGGGCATGATGTCCTCCTGTATACTCCTCGTCCCTCACTGCAGACTCAGAATGCGCCCGTTGCAGGAGGCGCTCGCGAGCCAATGGACTCAAAGTACTGGCTCTTTCGAGGACACTGTCTGGATAACACCCAAAATGACCAAGAGTCTAACCTGGTGGAGGAGTCGCAACAATCTGACCGTAGGACTGTCATTTCTCCTTCCGGCAACACCTCTGGTGATCACCACGGACGCTTCCCTGGAGGGATGGGGAGCTGTCCTTCAGGACCTTCGGATCAGCGGCAAATGGGAAACTCAGGAAAAACAGCTTCATATAAATCTCTTGGAGCTGAGAGCCGTGTATCTGGCACTACAGGCCTTTCTACCACGCATCCGGCACTCCCCAGTGCTCGTCAAAACGGACAACACCACGACGATGCACTATCTCAACAAACAGGGAGGAACGCGTTCGCTCTCTCTATCACGCGAATCGCAGAAGATCTGGAACTGGCTAGTGCTGCAGGGAATCGCACTCAAGGCCGCCTATGTGCCGGGCAAGGAAAATACCATCGCCGACGCCCTAAGCAGGCAACGATCACTCTCCCACGAGTGGGAACTGAGCGACAGCGCGCTGACTCACATCTTCTCTCAATGGGGAGTCCCAAGAATCGACCTGTTTGCCACCAAGGGGAACGCCAAATGCCCAAGCTACGCAAGCTGGCATCCCCAACAAGGATCGCTGGGGAATGCCTTTTCCATCGGTTGGTTCAGCGTGTTTGCTTACGCTTTTCCTCCGTTTCCCATGATCCTGAGGCTCCTCAGGAAGATGAAGGCGGAGCCCTGTACCCTGATCCTGATTGCCCCGTACTGGCCGAGACAACACTGGTTCTCGGATCTACTTCGGCTCTCTATCAAGACACCGATTCGTCTGCGACAGCACCCGAACCTCCTGACGATGTCCAAGGGGCAGGTGCAACACCCGAACCTGCCATCGCTCAACTTATCGGCCTGGCTCCTGAGCACAGAGAGTTCGGTGGCCTAAATATCCCGCAGGACTGCAGAGATATACTGGCAAAAGCGAGAGCAGACAGTACCAACAAAACCTACTCTCTCAAATGGAAAAGATTCTGCATTTGGTGTTCGGCCCAAGGCCTGCAACCGCTGTTAGTCACTCCTGAACAGCTATTGCCATACCTGCTGCACTTGGCACGATCAGGACTGGCACATGCGTCCATAAAAGTCCACCTAGCAGCTATATCGAGGTTCACCAGAACTTTCACGGGACCTTCTCTGTGGTCCAATCGACTTGTCAAACAATTCCTGAAGGGACTTTATAGATCCTTTCCGAGGCCTCGGAAAGTCCCCCCAATGTGGCATCTGAACCTAGTTCTCAACCAACTTATGAGGCATCCCTTTGAACCCATTCATCGGGCATCCATCAAACACGTCTCATGGAAAACTGCGCTCTTGCTCGCGCTAACATCGGCCAGGAGAGTGAGTGAACTTCAAGCCCTGTCCATTCAGGATCCATACCTGCAATTCAGACAGGACAGAGTGCTGTTAAGACCGAACCCAAAGTTCATACCGAAAGTGCCTTCGGACTTTCATCTCAATGAGCCAATAGTCCTTAGGTCTTTCTTTGCAAACCCTTCCACCGCAGCCGAAAGAGCACTCCATTCCTTAGACCTCAAGAGATGTCTAAAGTTCTATCTGGATAAAACCAAAGACTTCAGAAAATCTTCACAACTATTCGTGGCATACAGCAATCCAAGAATGGGCCTGCCTCTCACGAAGCAAAGCATCTCGAGATGGATTTCCTCGGCGATTGCGTTCTGTCATACCAAGGCCGGACGGCCTTTGACTGATCGTGTCACTGCACATTCCACCAGGGCGATGTCCTCATCAGCAGCACTTTTCGCTGGAGTGCCGATCCTGGACATATGCAGAGCGGCGACCTGGAAGTCACCGCACACCTTCTCCAGACACTACTGCCTGGATCTCGAACTTCAGAAGGATGCAGCAGTGGGCCAGGCGGTGCTACGCCATCTCTTTCAGTGAGGTGAGCCTTCCCTCATCCCGCCATCCAGGTATGCACATTCTCTGCTATTGTGATGCTCTGCTTATGCTGTCTTTTTACATGCTATAGTACAATGTGTACATTGTCTATCATGCCTGCAGGGCACCTTTCCATCACGAATGTGCATGTCTAATTGCTAGCTACTCTGATTCAGGCATGTGAATCTATGAAAGACACCCCTAATACTGGATAAGAACTGCGTTACTTACCTGTAACAGCAGTTATCCAGTATTGGTGTCTTTCATAGATTCACATGCAACCCTCCCGCCTCCCCTGGGAAGTCTCACATCCCTTTCTCACAATGTTACGCCTAACTAACTGAGTGCGTACGAAAATCTGAGGGACTGAGGCTCCTCCCAGGAAGGTTCTAGAGGGAGGTCGGAGCTGATTGGCTGACTGTGAGAGTTTGGTCCTTTTTGCATAAGGACAAAGAAAGGCTACTAAGGTGAGACCCTTAGGCCTATTTTCTCTATGTATGTCTATAGGACATTACTTTTTTATGTACCGGAGGCTCCCGTCTCGACGACGGGGAATGATTCAGGCATGTGAATCTATGAAAGACACCAATACTGGATAACTGCTGTTACAGGTAAGTAACGCAGTTCTTTTCGGTTCTGGGTCGATACAGAGACAAGTCTTCAGAAGCCCCGCCTCCGGGCGCGGCTCCGAAGCCTACAAAGCCTTCAGGCATCTCGGAGTTGAGCCAGCCACACCACGGTGCCGAAAAGCCATCTTCTAAATTACTACAGGAGTATGACCCATAAACCACGTTGGGATCAGGGTAGGTAATCAGAATAAACAGACAATATCCCAACTGGTATTACTGTAGACAATTAGACATGTATGTGAAAAGTATTACGTGAACAGAAACTAGGAGACTCGATACGTTTTGGAACGTGCTCATGGCATCGTATAATTAGAGAAAAAAATAAGACACAGTTGTAGCAGCACTGTACATAAATGAATAACGAAACAACCCAAATTGGACTTGGTGCTAGGTATGTGCAAGTGACATAAGGGTGGCAACTTAAGTGACAATTGTGATCAGCATGAACGGCGCATGGTGTGAAAGTGTTTGACATTTTGATTCACTGTATATATTCAATGTGGCTCATGTTAAGTTACAATGCGAAAGTTTGTCTGGTTTGAAAGGATGATTCAGATGAGCCACACTGGGGGATGTGCCATTTAATGAGCTGAGGGGTCGACGACGTTTCGATCCTAGTTAGTCAGGATCATCTTCAGGACCGGGTTGCCTTTGGAGAACGGTGCTGGGGCAGCAGGGCGAAGGAAGCTGCCCGAAGAGCTGGTCCGGCGGCCAATGTCCGGTGGCGATCTGGTGAAGAGGCGACTCCACCTCGGGGGGTGCGTCAAGAGTTGCCGGAAGGCTGCGTGTCCCAGAGGGGGTTGGAGGACGGTGCCTCGGTTAGACCAAACCTAGAGCTGAGTTGAGCAGCGGGGAACGTCGTTGCCTCACCACGATCGTGTGCAGAGTGCCGGTGGTTGGTTCCCCGGTGCTCAACTCAGCTCTAGGTGTGGTTCAACTCATTCATACATTCAGACCCTCTAGAGGAGGATTTTGTATTAGAGACATTCTCCCACCACAAAAAACTACAAATACTCTCCCTATGCTCAAGGGGATGATTAAACATGCCTCTAAGGTTTTTTTTATATTTCTTTTTATTAATGAAGAACACAGGAAAATTAACAGATGTCTAACTTCACGGAACGAACAACAAATATACATACTTATGGCGAAAAATAGACGGGTAACCCCAAGGTAGAAGCTGAAGCATGAAATAATACTGGAATGCGGCCGTATAAATGCAATAATTCCAAAGCCAGTCTAAACGACATTATTCAAAGTCCACCACCCATAGGTAACAGGATTATCTTATTCGAATCACTTTCGAGAGTCAGGAGAATTTAGGAAGGTGAGCAGTGGACAAAATGGCGAGCGCACCCAGCTCGCAGCAATGAAAATCCCATACATTGTGAGAACCATGTAAACATTACGACCCCCAGGTCCCGTCCGCCCACTGAGCAAGATAACCATTTAGGAAGGCACCCATTGTCAGGATATGTGCAGGATTCAAAAACATAAAAACTACCAACACTAACAAGACAAACACCCCTCCCCCCCACCCTGCACCCCTGCATATGGCTTGCGCCTATCCCCAACTAGCAGTGTGCCTGTCGCCCCATCTAACTAAGTACTAAATATAGTAAATGTGGAGGAGGACATCTCAATACGGGCCCCCGGTCCCCCCTCTCCCCGCCAGAACCAAGAATCCCCCAGAATAAAACACACAACTCCATTAGGAAGCGATATTAAAACTAAACAGGGGAAACAGTAATCACCACCCGACCTCCCGTTAATACAATGGTAACGAATCCCACTTCAGAAAGCCCATGGTGCCAAACCCCAACATTCAGTCTCATCCTTGACCCTTCCGATCAGCCATACAAGCCCCTTCCGGACAGGCTGTCTCCTCTGCAGGATAATCAAAATGTAGAAACAGTTCGGTAAAGTTCCGTCCGGGGCGAGGCAAAGTTTTAAAGTCACTGGGAACTCTGTCCGCATCAACGATGACCCTTATCGACATGAGCTTCCAACGTTGTCTCTGCAATTGTAGTAAAGGTGTCGAAGAGGGGAAAAACACTACTTCTTTCAGTAGATGGTTTCCACCAAGAGTATCCGGAAGGGGAACATCAATTAATCCACACACAGTAGGCAATGATGGTGGGCTTGGCAATCCGTAGAGAGCATCGAGTACACGGTCATCGGCCATCACACTGTCATGAAGCTCTGACACCCCTCGTGGTACAGGGCCCACCTCCGATACAAGGACCTACGTGGGTGGTATAGGCTGATCAGGATATTGAAACGGATCAGGGTCCGGTCCCACATGCCTATGTACGTGTGTGACCGCAATCATTTTCTGGACAATGGACTCTACATGGGAACGTAGTGGCCAGATAGCTGCAAGTACAGTTTGTATCGACGGTTCAGATTCAGTCCGTCCCACCAGATTTTGTTCCGAGACAACCATGCTCGCGTCCCCCAGAGGCCCCAGTCTACCCCGGGGGAATCGGCAAATGTGGGACGGACTGTCACCGAGGGCTTACCAAGGCCACAATCCAGGCTCCGGTACCACAAGCGAATACTCTGACCCGGCAAACGGGGTCTCCGGGTCAGGGACCTCTGCCCACGGCCACAGTCGTGCCTCGTCAACCCTCCATCGATTGTAGGCCAGAGCAACAACCGCCGTCAAAATCGGGCTAGAAAGTTCTCCATATCCAAGGACCGGACCCTGTCGATCACCCACAGCCGATGTTATTAAACTGGAACCCGGCTGGGCCAGAACTCTAGTCCCGGCTCACAAGCTGGTGTAGGCCCCAAACTAAAACTCGACGTAACTCGGTCTACCAAGCTGGTAAAAGTCCTGGGATCGCACCAAAGTACTGCTCAACAGTTCACACGCCCGGAGGCAGGGTGTAAATTCAGGATTTGTAGCAGGATTATCCGGCGGGGGATGGAGGTCGGCGGAGCCGGGAGCCTAAGCAGCCATCTTGGTTGCTATCGTAGCTCCTCCCCGCCTCCGCCGTTTTTAAAGATCCTGCCAGATCTAAGGGGCTTAACTGCTTCGATGCTCATGACTGCACCACGTCGTCATGAGTCACGGTTGAGCTGTGCTCATGACCACGTGGTGCCGTCAAGACCACGCCCGCCATTGCAATGTCCGGGACCTGGCTGGTATTCCTGCCGTGGGCAAGCAGTTAATCCTTAGATTGAGAAAAAATACAAGCCAGCTCCAAGCGATCCAGCTTACATCAAAGGTCAACGCCCTCTGGACTCATTGGTAGAGGCAAATGCCCGCAAACGGGCAAATTCCCAAACCACAGGTGATGCCCCTCCGCCAGACAAAGAATCAAAGCTCCTAGGCGCATCAGGTAAAAGGGTTGCGTCCGAGGCAGCAAACGTCTAGCGCATTGCTAACTCATACGCTTTACTTGCAAGGTACAACAGAGCTCACTATAATTAACTTGGAAAACTCGTGCAGCATCTTCCAGATGAGTACAAGACCAAAGCAAATGATCTCATACAAGAGGGAAAGTTAATCACGAACATCTCAATAAAATGTGCCCTGGATGCTACAGATACAGCTTACTAGGCAATTAATACAGCATGTTATTACGTAGACGTGTGGCTGTGCATATCTGGCTTTACTCAAGAGGTGCAGTCTACCATCCTCAATCAACTCTTAGACTAGGAACACTTGTTTGGACCCACTCTGGACACATCTTTAGAAAAGATGAAGCAGGACACATACAGCCAAATCAATGGGGGCTCTACAAGGAACAACTAGTAGAGGTTCCTTTTGTCGCTCCTCTTATAAGGGTGCCTCCAAAACCACTGGTCCAGACACTTCTTCCACTTATAAAAGCCCCACTCAAACTTCCCCTAACAGAGGATATTTTAGAGGGATTTACTGAGGCAATAACATGGGCAGAGGACGTGGTTTTAATACCCTCAACTCTGCCACCACAAAACAGTGACTTTACTCCTCTTCCCCCAGACCACTCCACTCCACTCTGGTCGGGGGAAGACTATCACAGTTCCTACCTGTCTGGAATTCCATCACCACAGACAAGTGGGTAAGACAAATTATCCAGTATGGTTACTGCCTGGAGCTTACTTATATACCCCCCCACATACCTCCCAAACAACTTCCAATGTCCACAGTATATCGAACGCTTCTCAAACAAGAGGTTCTCCCTCTCTCTTGCAAAAACATGCAATAGAACCGGTTCCCCTACACCAGCAAGGCACATGGCTTTACTCCCTTTATTTCCTCATTCCTAAAAAGGACGGCTCTCAGGCCAATATTAGACCTTAGACCGTTAAACCTGTACATACAATCCGATCACTTCCACATGGTCATGCTACAACAGGTCCTCGCACTGCTCCAACAAGACTATTTCCTTGCCACTTTAGATCTCAAGGACGCCTACTTTCACATTTCTATTCACTTTGCTCACAGGACATCACGCGACTCCGCCCAGACGTACGTGGCATCAGCGTGGTCACATAAGTCCCGCCCCGGCGCGCCTACGTCAGTTTTTTCCTTTTCCGCGTGCAACGCGGATCTGGATCGTGATCATGGCCTGTTTAGGCCTTTCCCTTTACGCTATTGTGTGTGTGTGTGTTGGAACAGTGTGCGAATGCCTTCGGGCTTTAAGACGTGCTTGTCTTGTGGCCGCCTGATGTCGGCGACAGATCCTCACCCCATCTGCATGTGGCGTTTGGGGGAACACCACAACTCCACTGATTGTGAGGCGTGCCAGCAGTTGAAACCAAAGTCCCAGCGGGAGCGCCGGATGAAACTTCTTTCGGCCCGCATGTCCAGGTCGGTGTCCTCCCCCGCCCAGCCCCTGCGGAGGGTTCTCGAACCCGCTACTTCCCTCGCCATTGTCCCTCTCCGAGGTCACTGGAGCATTGCTTACCTGTCGGTAAGTGTCGCAGTTTGTCCCGGAGGGTTGGTTCCCGCCCTGTCGGGGGCACGGGCTCTCCGCGGATTGGACGGCCCCACATGTCGTCTCCTTATCTGCCATTTCCCGGTGTGGGGGCGACTAGAGCCCAGATGGAGACATATGCGGCGGCTTTGCAGGGCTCGCTGGCTTCTCCTCCTTCCCCTCCTGGGATGTCAGCGGACCCCTATGAAGTGTGTGGGGCCCTCCGTGGTGTCACCGGCTGCTCCGGCGCCGACTGGCTCGGATCCAGGTTTGGAGGATGTGGTGCTGTTGGGGTGCGGCCCTTCGGACCACGGCGCCTCTGCCCTGCCGCTAACTCCAGTGGGAGTCCCTGTGGTGTCACGGGAGGTCGCCGGGGCTCTGGACGCACCCCGAGCCCCTCTTGGTCCTCTGGACAGGCGTCAATCTTGTCTGAGGCCGAGGTGACGCAGCTTCAGCCCTGGCGGCACCACAGGGGTCGGCGGAGGGCCCCACTCGTCCTGTCATGGGTCGAGGCTAGCGGGGGACTCCTCGTCCCTCCATGCAGGCGGCTGCCTCATCGGAGGTCAGGTCGGTGCCTTTCCGGCACCGATACTTCGCTGCCCCTGCTCCGGGCCAGCCCCGGTCTCCTGCGCCGAGCGCTGTGGCGGAGGTCGCTCTGGCGTTACCCCCCCCCCCCCCTGGCGTCAGACGACGAAGTCCTTCCTCAGGTTGCGGACTCTATGGCGCCAGGGCTTGTCGGGTCGTTGACTCGTCCTCGGGCGCCTCTTCTCCAGAGGTTCGATGCTTGTTGGTGTCCTCCTCCCCGGTTACGGGCCGACGCGCCGTGGCTTTTTCCCCAGCGTCTTCTAAAGGCGGCTCCACCCTGTCTCCGCGGCCGCTGTCTTCGCCAGAGGAGACGCAGGTCCCCCACTCCTCGGTCCCTCTCCCTTCTTTCCGGCCCTTGCCCTTCCTTCCTCCGGTTGACTTGGGGGATGGCCGCCTTAGCTTGCAGCCGTTGCCTACCGAGGAGCTGCTTTCCACTCCGCAGGGCCCTACGGAGGCAGGAGTGGCCTTCGCTCGTGCTGTTTCCACGGCGGTGGGAATTTTGCGCATGGGTGATCCAGCTACCCATTTCCCCGCGGATCATCTTCTGGAGGGTCTCCATCAGGGTTCTGGTGGTAGGGAGCTGCTGCTTACATTCGAGGGTTCACTCCATTCTTCTCTTTTGGGGACTTGGGGCCATCCCGCCACAGGGGACCTGGTGTCCCAACACCTGTTGCACCGCCACCATCCTCCGCCGCATGATCCGGTGTGTCTTTCGCTCCACCCCTCTACTAGAGGCCCACTCTTGCTGCATGCCTTTCCCTCTCTGCCGCCGTTGTCTTCCCCCAACACGGGAGGCCCGCTGGGTGGACTCCTGGGGGCGCAATATGTTCGCCTTAACACGGTTTTGGCTAGGGCCTCTTCTTGTTTGTGGGACTCGGCAGAGTCCCTTATGTCTGCCACTTCTCAGGAGTGTGGCTGTGTTGATTTGAGGCACCATGTGTTGGATGGCTGGGAGGTGTTTATTACTCCAGTATTGGAACTTTCATAGATTCCCATAGCTTGTATCATTCCCCGTCGTCGGAATGGGAGTCTCGGTAACAAAATATCATAGCAGTAGGTACAAAAGAGAAGGAATTGGGTCTAGGCCTCATTCACTTTTGTAGCATATCTACCTCTTTTTGCAAAAGAGACCAAAACAAAGCAATAGATTAACCTCACCCCATAGAACCCTCCTGAGAGAACCTCAGAGCCTCAGATTTTCTACCGCACGTTGTGTTAAGGGAGTCTCCTTTGAGGTCTGCTCACTTCAACTCTATTTGAAGATTTTCCAGCATTTTTCCTTCAGAATTGTTAGGTGTTTCATCTAGAAATGTCTGACAAGGAGAAGAAGGCCCTTTTCAAGGCTTGTTCCTCCTGTGGCAAGAAATGGCTGTAGGTAGAGGACAGGCATAAGGACTGCATTTATTGCCTGTACACTGATCATAAGGCTGCGGACTGCAAGATCTGCTGCACCTTCCCTTCGAAGACCCTCTGGAACCGTGAGGGTCGCCTCCTCACTTGGCTTCAGAAGCTGAATTCGAGGAAGGAAACTCTGTCAAGTGACAGTGAGGATTCGTCATCTGCTACCTCATCCAGAAGGTCAGTCAAAAGGGGTAGGGCTTCCCCTTCACCATCATCAGAGCGTCCAGTTAAGGCCTCAAAAAAGACCCCCGTGAGTCTGAGAGCCGGAGTCCTAGCAAATCTCCTCACCACGGTGTAAAGGAGAGGGAAGGACTATCCACAGCTACAGCAGTGGTGGCGTCTGCTAAAGCGTTTAAGAAGCCCTCTTAACATCTGAGAAGTCAGAGAAGGATTCCAAGTCGTTGACGCTACAGAAGACTCCGGCGATGAAGGCTTCTAAATCTTAGGTGAAGAAAGTTACATAGTTGACGGTGCCGTCAGTGTCGACGGGAGCGTCGACGACTGTTACTGCGACGATGACGAGGGTGTCGACTGTGTCGTCGACGGGAGCAACTATGACGCCCATTTCGTCATCGACGATTCAACCGTCGATGGTGGATTTTCCGTCGACTACCTCGTCGACGATGGTTTCTCTGACAACCCTATCGCTGACAGTACCAGCGACGACGTCTTCGTCGACAGAGGAGATTACAATTTCCTTAAAGAGGATAACGCCGGATATGACCTCTCCAAGGAGGGTTACCCCCTTGCCTCCCGCACTGTTGCTTGAGGAAGAAGAGGATTCTGATGGGGATGATCAGGACTCTTTTGGCTAAGCACATAGTCCTTCACAAATGTTAGTGAAATGCCAAGAGACTGATTCAGAGGGAGAGTACCTTCATGAGTGCTCTTACCAGCAGTTCTATCGATGACAGGAAAGCGCAGGCCAGGAGAAGGTTTCAATTCCTTCCTCCCTCTTGTCAGATCTTCATGGCATGTTGAAAGATTATAGGGCCAGGTTTTCTCAGGCTCCTCCTCCTGCCTCTTTCCCTACAGTACAGGCTGTACCTGCACCATCGGCTTCTACAATGGTCTCTCCGTAAGTACCATCCCAGGTGGTTTCTCAGCCACAGACACCTGGTCCAAGTATACCTCCAGTGGCCCAGGATGATTCCTCAGAGGAGGATCAGGATGATGGCAACAGGTCTAACCAAGGTTCAGAGTGGGATGATTGTGATCCCGGACCCAGCGTCACCTACTCCGGACCCAGTTGACTCTCCCCCGGCAGATATTGGGGGTTTTCACAAGCTGATGGAGAGAGCCTCCAGTAGGTTCAAACTTCCAATGCCTTCTGTGCAAACAGAGTGCTTCCTCTTTGATTTTAAGGAGCCCTACAGGAAGGTAATCGGTCCATTCCCATTGTCAGCCATGTCTGGGATGAGGGGTTGAAGTCAATGAAGAACCCGCCTACGGTGATTCCAGTTTTGCCACGCCTGGAAAAGAAGTACAAGGCCTCTGAGGATAGTCCGGCATCTTTGATTGGGCAACCGAAACCGGATTCGGTAATATCGCAGATGGCGCAGAGAAAGTCATGTAATCCTTCTGCACCCCTGACAACTCCTCCTGATAAAGGGGGCAGGCGCCTTCATAATGCGGGGAAGAGATTTTCCTCTATGGCAAGTCTTCTGGTACGGGCACCGAATGCGTTGGCGATCCTTGGCAGATAGATCGCATCACATTTGGCGATCATATCACCATATTTGGACCAACTCCCCCAGGAGTCCAAGGCGGAGGCCAAGAAGATCCTGCAGGAGGGGGAGGCGACATCAGCAGAGGTGATAGACTGCCATGGATATTGCCACTACGGCTTTCCGTTCGCTGGCAAGCGCAGCGGTTCTCCGTCGCCAAGAACGGCTCAGGGCATCATGGTTCAGGCCGGGGGTCCAAAACCATATCCTGGACCTCCCACTTGATGGTGAGGCATTGTTTAGCAAGCATATCGATGATTCCCTCCAGGACATAAAAAAGGGTACGGAGACTGCTAGATCTCTCAGTACTCTTCAGTATCAGCAGCTTCCTTTCCGGGGAGCCAGAGGAAAGAGTACTACGTCTTACAGAGGTTCGTACCAACAACGGTACTCTTCTCATGGGTCAACTCCTCAATCGTATTGGCAACCTCACCAGCAGAAACCAGGCCAAACCTAGTCTTTCTCTAGGTCCAGTGCTAGAGGAAAGCAGAATCGCCAGGGACGTGATTCTTCCAAGAGGTTATAGTGGTGTTCTGGCTCTGCCTGCTGTATCCACCTCCCCATCAACATCTGTGGGAGGCAGGGTGCCTCAATAACTCCACAACTGGAAACGGATAACATCAGACCGGTTGGTGCTCAACATCATTCAAGAGGGCCATACACTGGAGTTTATTCAAATACCACCTTCCAAGCCCCCTGCTGCCATGCCTTCGAAACATATGCGTCTCTTGCGGCTCGAAGTTCATCAGATGCTCCTCAAGGGAGCAGTAGAGCTGGTTCCCTTCTCTCAAAAAGGGGGAGGTTTCTATTCCAGGTTTTTCCTGGTCAATAAGACGCTGGAGAAATGGCGCCCATTTTAGATCTCAGGGAGCTAAACACCGATCTCATTTCTCAATCCTTTCGGATGGTCTCGCTCCAGGATATCTTGCTTCTCCTCAATCCGGGAGATTTCATGGCCACTCTCGATCTCGAAGATACATATTTTCACATACCCATTCATCCAGCCCACAGGAGGTTTATTCGATTCATAGTAGCCAAGAGCCACTTCCAATTCAAAGTTTTACCCTTCAAACTTTGCTCTGCCCCGAGGATCTTTACCAAGGTGCTGGCACTGGTGGCAGCTTTCCTAAGAAAGCAGCATTTTCAGGTCTTCCTATACCTGGACGACTGGTTACTGAAGGCCCCGTCCAGGTGGGCAGCGGAGGAAACGGTCAAGGCATGTACAAACCTATTCAGGAATCTGGGTCTCAATCTCAACAGGGAGAAGTAGTCTCTCTTCCCCTCCAGGACAGCACGGTTCCTGGGGGCTATCCTGGACACGACTCTCATTAAGGCTTCTCCGTCCTTCGAAAGGCAAGAAAAACTGAGGTCCATGGCTCATTTGTTGAGAAAAAGACCGTGTCTTTCAGTACGCTGTTACAAATAGGAGTGATTTCTTCATGCATTCCCCTAATAGCCCATTGCAGATTGCGGATGCGATCTCTTCAGGAGCAACTAGACATGCAATGGCAACAAGTTCACAGCTCATTCGACGACAAGGTGGTGATTACTGCGGCAATGAGAAAGGCAGCCTTGTGGTGGACGAAGGAAGAGAACTTATCCTTCGTAAGCGATCCAGCTCCACAAGTGGTAACGACAGATGCCTCGCTGGAGGGCTGGGGTGCCGTGCTTCAGGACTTGCATGTAAGCGGGCATTGGTTGCCCCTGCACCGCCTTCTTCACATCAACCTCCTGGACCTCAGAGCGATCAGTCTGGCGTTGCAAGCATTTCTTCCACGATTGCAGGGTTCAGTGGTTCTCGTCCGCACGGACAACGCCACGGCCATGCACTACATAAACAAGGAAGGGGGCACCAGATCTCTTCCACTGTCACAGAAGGCCCACAAAATTTGGGAATGGGCAATCCTACACGGAATATCGCTACAAGCAGAGCACCTACCAGGAGTGCTAAACGAAAAGGCGGACAGGCTCAGCAAGCTTTTGTCAGTCAGCCACGAATGGGAACTGAACCAGATGGTCTTGGAGGAGATTTTCCATCCGTGGAGCAAACCCTCAATAGGTCTTTGCCACCCGGTGAACAGAAAATGCCAGTTTTACGTAAGCAAATGTCCTTTCCTTCCAGTGGGCCTTGCACTCAGTTCTACCCCTCCTCCTTGTGGGATGAGATGGTCCCTGAGTTCTTGTTCTTTTTTGGGCGCAGTCTGTCGCTGCGGGGAGCTAGACGGTTCTTCCTGGGTGACCTTTAGCTGCCCTTTTCGGCTTCCGCCTGCATATTACTGGTGGGGCCGTTCTGTCTGGTCTTGCCTTCTGGCTGTGTTAGGCTTGGCTGTCCTCTTCACTGCTTGGGTTTCTGGTGGGGGTAGGCTTGCCTTTGCTCTGTCTCTTCTCCTTCGGTGCTCCTCTTCCTTGCCTTGGCCGAGGTTTTGTTGCCCTCTATGGGTGTGGGGTGCTTTGGCCGCCTATCGCCTTGCCTCCTCTGATGGGTGAGGATGGGCTGCCTCTTCTCTTCTTTTTCCTGCATTCCCTTCGGGGTTGGTGGTCTTCTGCTTGCGGGGGTTCCCCTTGCCTGGGAGATGCAGCTCCTCGTCCTGTGTTTGAGACTCTGCCCTTGTGGTACCCTCTGTTATGACCAGGCTGGTGGGGTCCTCTCGCAGACCCTCCTTCCCCCTGGGTATGGCTAGGGTATCTATTCTACGTCAAGGAATCTGCGGCTAGTAGTATCTATCAGATGTACGAGTTACCTTTGGTAACAATGTTTCTGGTAGAGACGTTTGTAGCTGCAGATTCCTTCACGGCCCGCCCTTCCTCCCCGGTCTGCGAGGGCCGTTTGGCTTGGTCTTCTGCATTCGCCTCCCTGTGGTAGGATGTCTTCAGTGCGAGCGTTCTGTCGTTCTTTTCGGGCAGGATGTTCGTCCTGTTTATTTGTTCCTTCCTCCCCTTTTGGTATTTTAGAGGATGGGTTTGTAGGTACTTCTGTGCCTTTGTGTTCTAGTTGCCCCAGGTTGGGGCCTACCCCTCCCTTCTCTTGCCCCTTTTATTGCTAGGGCTTCTGGCCCCTCTGCTATCCTCTAGGTTGTGGTCTTTTGGCCGGGCCTCTGCCATTGTTCCTTATAGGGGTAGTCAGGTTCTATGTTGGGGCTGTCTTGGTGTCTTGTCGTGCCTCATTGTACTTGCTTGGGGTCCTGTTATATGTTGTCATGAAGTGTTCGTGCTTCCAGAGGGGGCTATCTTTGTACTGGCAGGGTGGCCGTTCAGGGCTGTGCTCTGTTCTTTATTCTTTTCCCTGCCTTGGATACTGCAGTGTTTGGCCCTGCTCTGTATGGTGTTGTTCTCTACCATCCCTTTTTTCTTTCGCACACTGTTCCTATACTCTCACAGTTTTGTCTGACGGCTCTGCGTTGCGGCGCAGAAAAGTTCCCAGAAGAAAACTGTCCTAGGCGCGCCGGGCGGGACTTATGTGACCGCGCTGACGTCACGTATGCGGACGCCGTCTGTGCGGAGTCGCATGGTTGCCACTCGGGTCACTAGAGGTTGGCCGAGTTTCAGGGGGCATCTCTAAGATGCCCTCTGGTGCATTTTACATTAAATCCCACACTGGCATCAGTGTGGGTTTAATGTGCTGAGAAGTTTTCAGTGTAGCCATTATGGTGCTGTGGAGTTCGTAAAGACAAACTCCCAGCACCATATACTCTTAATGGCTGCACTTCACTTTGTGCCCAGGAATGGACCTGGGTACTGCAGGGGTACTGCACCTGTACCCTCACCACTGGCATAGGGCACCCAGCTAGAGGGGGACTGATGTATGCCTGGGCAGTGGTTTGTGGGCATGGCACACAGGCATGTGTGCCATGTCGACTCTTCACTTTGATCTGCACCCAGACATGTAGCCTGCAAAGGCAGTGTGTGAGTGTCATGGTACAGGGCCTCTAAGGTTGGCACAATACGTGCTGCAGCCACCTAGAGGCATTCTCTGGTCACAGTGCCCTGGGTACCTGTGGTACCATTTACCGGGGGCTGACATATGGCCAGAGATGCCAATTGGGTTTAGCCTTCAGTGTAGTTTTAGGGAAGGAACATAGGCCCTGGGTACCTGATTAGCTGGAGCCCAGGGCAAACTCAGTCAAAGAACATCAGCAATTCAGTAAAAAGTGGGGGGCATACCATACAAGAGGGTACTTTCCTCCCCCCCCCTCTCCCCAATGAAAGATGATGAGACTAACCTTGCCCTAGAGATTGTGTAAGTGGTAGAACGTGGAAAGTCCATCTTCATTGGCATGGGCAGTCCCAGGTCTGTGTTCCACTTCAAAGTCCATTCCCTGTAGGGAGATGGACCACCTCAACAGTTTAGGATTTTCTCCTTTCATTTGCATTAGTCATCTGAGAGGTCTGTGATCAGTTTGAACTAGGAAGTGAGTACCAAACAAGTATGGTCTCAACTTTTTCAGGGACCAAACCACAGCAAAGGCCTCCCTCTCAATGGCACTCAAGCGCTGCTCCCTGGGGAGAAGCCTTCTGCTTATAAAAGCTACAGGTTGGTCTTGGCCTTCATCATTGGTCTGAGATAGGACCGCTCCTATCCCTAGTTCAGAGGCATCAGTCTGCACTATGAACAGCTTGGCATAATCTGGAGCCTTCAGAATTGGTGCTGAGCACATTGCTTCTTTCAGGGTGTCAAAAGCATGTTGACAACTAACAGTCCAGTTTACCCAGTCAAGCCAAGGAATGCCCTGACTTGGGTCTGAGTTGTTGGAGCTGCCCAGTCCAGGATGTTCTGATGGATAAATCTGCCAGTGGATTCCTCACCTTGTGAATAACCCCCTGCGTCAGCAACGTTTTGAAAATTCTTTTGTAGCACGCCGGCGTGGACGACGTCCTAGGACACGGCATCGCGCGTGATTCCGACTGACTCCTTATTAGGCCTATGTCGGCGTGATGACATCAGTTCCCTTGTTTCCGCGTCGTCGACGCTAACGGTTTCGAGGGATCCTCTGTAGCTTGAGAGATACTTTGTGACTTTTCATTGTTAGAGTGTTTCTTGTTCTTCTAAATCGGCATGTCTTCGAAAAAAAACGGGTTTAAGACGTGTGGTGAATGCGGTAAGATGATGTCGATAACGGACCTGCACGAGGACTGCGTATGGTGTTTGAGCTCGGACCATGACGTCCAGGGCTGTTTTTCTTGTAAGAAAATGAATCCCAAGGCTCTTTGTGAGAGGGAAGCAAAGCTCCTTGTTGCCAAGTTGAAGAACAAGAAGGACAGGAAGAGTTCGAGGTCTCGGACTAGACGGTCGAGGCCTCGTTCAAGGTCACACTCGAGGTCGTCTTCGGGTCATGCTTCCAAGTCATCTAAAAAGAAGCACAAGAAGAGAAGCCACGAGTCTCGACGTCATTCTGGAAATGGCTCGGACTCTAGACCGAAGTCGCAGGTGAAGTCGCTTCACAAGGATGTGGTGTCACAGACCCCAGAAGTTCAAGACTCTGAGGGTGAGGCTTTACCTGCGGATTCGCCAGTTCATTCACTTAAGCCGGTGTCGAATCCTTCTCCGGCTTCATCTCATTCTCCAGTCAGGGAAGATGAAGGAGAAGAAAAGGATGAAGTAGAAGATGCTCCTTTGCCAGAGGGTTCGTCGACCCCAGTGCACCAGCCTGAGGTAGAGGTCGAGAAGACTCCGGTTTCTCGAGAGCAGCCTGTGAGCTCTTATCCTGCTTTTCCGTCTCCAGGTCAGGACCCTACTCAGTTTCTGACTGCAATGCATGGCGTGTATTCTAGAGCTATGTACCCCTCTGGAGCACTGGTTGGTCCCACGGGTCCATTGGCACTCAATCTGGGTATTCCCCAGGCATATGCTCCTGCGCCTTTCGCGCCATTCATGCCGGCTCCGACGCCGCCTTGGCATTTTTCAGTGCCGCCAAAGCCTTCGACGCCGAAGCCTTCGACGCCAAGACCTTCGACGCTGATGCCCTCAATGCTGAATCCGAACCGACATCGTGAACAACAATCTGGCCATCCGGCTTAGATTTCAACGTCTGCTCCGTCTGAGTCGGTTCAGGATCCGTCAACGTCATTCCTGAAGGAGGGGTCGAGGCGTGAAGCCCAGAGACTTCTGGAAGAGCAGAGGTACCGTGATGCAGAAATGGAAGAGGGTGAGCTGCAGGATACGGAGGATCTTTTCGACTATCTAAGGGAGGCTAGTGGTCTTGAGCTGTCTCCTGATTGGGAATTGGCCTCTGTTTCTGACACCCCTTCTAAGGATGTGACTCCTTATCACGTAGTTATAAGGAAGGCTGCGGATTTGTTGAATATAACTCTTCCTACTGCAGAGTTCAAATCGAACAATCTGACGGAGGTCCTTCATTCGCCATCTTCTGTAGTGGAGCCCATGCTCCCTTTCAATGATGCTTTGGCGGAGCCAATATCAGAAGTGTGGAAAAGACCACTTACATCACTTGCTGTTTCAAGGGTTGTTGCGAGAAGGTATTGGGTGGCTCCTGGTGACCAGGACTTTTTGTCTTTGCACCCTTTACCAGAGAGCTTGGTTGTGCAGGCTGCCTGCTCAAAGATCTGCAGGTGCTTTTCCTCAGGTTCCTGGGGATAAGGAGTCGAAGAAGCAGGACCAGGCCGCAAAAAAAATATTTTCCTCGGTAAGTATGGCACTCAAATCAACAAATGCTACTTCTCATGGGACGTTATATCCATGCTTTGATGGATTCTTTCAAACAGCTGGTTCCAAAGATTCCTGAGGTGGATAGGAAAGACTTTCAAGAAGTGATTGCTGACCTTCATGCTGCTGCACGGCAGGTCATTCAGAGTGGGTTGGACACTGCTGACTCGGTGGCAAGAGTGATGGGATCTTCAGTAGCCACAAGAAGAGCAGCATGGCTGAAGTCCTCCGAATTCTCTGCGGATGTCCAGGCTGCCTTGATGGATTTGACCTTTGATGATTCAGGTTTATTTGAAAAGAAGGCTGATGCTGCGTTGGAAAGGTTCAAGGACAGCAGAGCAACAGCAAAATCTTTGGGCCTACAGTCCAGGGGTACTGTGGGAAAGAAGTTCAGAGGGTTTGGCAGGTCTTCCTTTCGGACCTACAAATAGCCACAACAGTAGCAGCAAAATACGCTGTACAAGTCGTACAGGGGCAGGCAAAGAGCATGTCCTAGAGGTCGTCAAGCTTCCTCCTCCTCTTCCGCTTCCCAACCTCCTACCACCACAGCAAAGGAACCCTAGATCCGCCGTTCCGGATCATGCGGGTACAGTGGGGGGCCGGCTTACCCATTTTCTGCGAGATTGGGAATTGATTACATCCGATCTTTGGGTTCTCAATCTCGTGGAGAATGGGTATGCTCTTCCCTTTTGGGAATTTCCCCCAAATTACCCTCCTTGCCAAGGATTTTGTGCGGAGGACCACCAGCTGCTCCTGCAGGAAAAAGTCCTGGCTCTGTTCAGAAAGGGTGCGATAGAGGTGGTTCCGGAGCAGGAGAGGGGTCAGGGGTGCTACTCCCGGTATTTCCTGATCCCCAAGAAGGATGGCAGACTTCGTCCAATCCTGGATCTCAGGATCTTGAACCTTTGCCTGAAGCAGGAGAAGTTCAAGATGCTCACCCTTGCGCAGGTTCTTCAAGCGCTGCTGGAAGAAGACTGGATGGTGTTGATCGACTTGCAGGATGCATATTTCCACATCCCCATTCTGAAGTCGCACAGGAAGTATCTCCGTTTTACGGTGGGATCACAACACTACCAGTTTGCGGTCCTTCCGTTTGGTCTTACTACTGCGCCTCGAGTCTTTACCAAGGTGATGGCTGGGGTGGCTGCACATCTCAGAAGGTCAGGGGTTCCAGTATTCCCTTATCTGGACGATTGGCTGATCAAAGCAGAATCTCCGGAGAAAGTGCTCCATCATCTGCTAGTCACAACTCAGTTGTTGTACAGTTAGGGTTTTTCGATAAATGTGCCCAAATCTCACCTGGTGCCCTCCCAGCGCAACCTGTTCATTGGTGCGTTACTGGATACAACTGTATGTCGGGCATTCCCTCCTCCACAACGGATTCGCGACATACAGGAATTGATTCCTTTATTTCACAATGGAGCGGTCGTTCCAGTCTTAAATGTCCTTCGTCTGCTCGGTCAGATGGCTTCCTACATTCTGTTGGTCAACCATGCACGCTGGCATATGAGGGCACTCCAGTGGTGCCTCCGCAGGCAGTGGTATCAACACAACGGAGATCTCAGGGAGTCGATCAGGATCTCCAGAGAAACTGCAGCTGATCTGTCTTGGTGGAGGGCAAGCTGTCTCAAGGAAAGCCCTTCCAACTACCTCCATCGGTGGCCACAGTAATAACCGATGCATCCACTCTAGGGTGGGGTGCTCATCTGGGGGATCTGGAGATCAAGGGTCTTTGGTCTCCAGAGGAAAGGTTGCTTCACATCAACCTTCTGGAATTGCGGGCGATATGTCTGGCACTCAAGACCTTCCTCCCTTCCCTTCGCGGTTGGTCGATTCAGGTCCTGACAGGTATGTCAACAAGCAGGGAGGAGTAGGGTCGCAGTGTCTCTGCAGAGAGGCTCTGCGTCTCTGGTCCTGGGTTCAGGATCATCAGATTTGTCCGATGGCAAATCATCTGGCCGGAGTTCTGAACATGCGTGCAGTTCTCGGCCGACCACGAGTGGAGGCTTCATCCAGAGGTAGTTCGTCACGTCTTTCGGACGTGGGGAACTCCTCGGGTGGACCTGTTCGCCACTCACGAGAATGCTCACTGCCCGTCATTCTGCAGTTTCCAGTATCCGATGCAGGGAGCTTTGGGGGACGCGTTTCAGTTGAGTTGGGACTCGCATCTCCTTTACGCGTTTCCTCCCATACCCTTGATTCCTCGGGTTCTGAGGAAGATTCGCCAAGACCGGGCCCAAGTTATTTTGATCGCCCCGGATTGGCCAAGAAGGGTGTGGTACACAGATCTACTCCACCTCTCCTCGTGCCCGCCGCTCCGTCTCCCTCTCAGGGCAGATCTCCTCTCTCAGATGGAGGGGCAGGTTCTACACCCCCACCCCAGACCTTACACCTTCATGCCTGGAGATTGAACGGGGCAACCTGAATTCCTTTTCTCTCCCACATGATGTGGTGAATGTCATTCTATCGGCCAGGCGTGACTCCACCAAGTCGATCTATTCATACAGATGGTCTAAATTTGTGTCCTGGTGTGGGGAGAAGTCCATTGACCCTTTGAGGGCTCGTTTATCTGGTATACTTCAATTTGCTCTTTTCCTGGCTCAGCAAGGGTTTTCTGTAGCTACAGTTAAAGGTTAGCTTTCGGCTTTGTCGGCATTTCTCTGCCTGCCGGATCAGCCGTCTTTATTTAAATCTCCTGTGGTTCTAAGGTTTTTAAAGGGTCTTACGAATAAATTTCCTCCTACTCCCTTTATTGTGCCTCAATGGGACTTGAATCTTGTGCTTACATTTCTGATGGGTTCTCCTTTCGAACCTTTGCACAAGTGTCCCATGAGACTTTTATCTTTTAAGACTGTCTTCCTGGTTGCAATTACCTCTGCAAGGAGGGTAAGTGAGCTTCAAGCCCTTAGTTCAAAGCCCCCGTTCTTGACCATTCATGCTGAACGAATGGTTCTTAGGACCAGGGCTGCTTTTCTGCCTAAGGTGGTAACTCCCTTCCATCTAGGACAGTCCATTACCCTACCTACCTTCTATCCTCCCCCTCACCCTTCCCAGGAGGAGGAGAGACTTCACCGCCTGGACCCCAAGAGAGCGGTGAGCTTTTATCTTGATAGGACAAGAGACTATCGAGTGGGTGACCAGTTCTTTGTTGGATTTGTTGGCTGCAGAAAAGGAAAAGCTGTGCACAAGCGCACGCTTTTAAGATGGATTATACTATGCATCAAGATCTTCTACTCCCTGGCGGGTAAGGACCCTCCAGAGGGTATAAGAGCTCATTCCGCTAGGGCAAAATCTTCTACATCTGCTTTGTCTAGGGGTGTACCTGTAGAGGACATTTGTAGAGCAGCGACTTGGGCTTCCCTCCACACTTTCGCGAAGTATTACTGCTTAGATTCCGAAGTGAGGAGGGACGGTCACTTTTCGCGTTCTGTCCTCCAGGATTTTCTGGTATAGGAGAGTGGACACCCTCCTCCGGGCGTGGGGACTGCTGTTGGACTCTATTCAGATGAGGAATCCACTGGCAGATGTATCCATCAGAAGAATAAGTTACTTAACTTCGGTAACGCTTTTTCTGGTGGATACAGTATATGCCTGTGGATGTATTTTTATATATATATATATATATATATATAACGCTCGACTCTCCCAAAGTCCAAAAGAAAGAGGCAGCACTCGCGGATCAAAGTCAAAGCCAGGGTTTAATCAGAGGGAAAAAGAAAAGCACAGACGCGTTTCGGCGTGAGCCTTCGTCAGTGTGTCATTCGTCCACATCTAACAGTCCATGTTATAAACATACACACAAACCATAAGCATTGTCATGGACATAGGACTACACCCCTTACGCCACTGTGGGCGCCATCTTGGAATGGTGTTCTTTCCAAGGGTCTATACTAATTTTAACATGAAGTGATCATGGTTAAAAAATAAAGCCGTGGATCGGCAAGTGTCCTATGACATGTATCTACAATGCTAATATGGTCACATTAGTGCGAAGAAAACATACAAGAAGTCATATAAATTCTCGAGCACATGAAAGTAAAAAGTAAAAAACGAGAGGAATCAAAAGGAATCAAAAAGAAATTAGTACCTGTCCTATAACAGTCAACGAACCAAACATTCTGTCATAATTCGTCATGGTTCATAGATAATGCTATTTACATGATATATAACAGGAAAATACTCTTTTGTATTCCTAAAGCTTGCAAAGGAAAGGTGTATTTACACTATTTACAGGAATAAAGTCGGACTAAACCATTTCTACGTGTGTCGAAATAAAAATGAAATTGAAAATTATAAATGTTTGTCAAGATGGATACTCCAAGGTCACAGACAAACCTATACTTTCAAAATTATACCCTTAATTCGGTTATTTACAAGTACATATACAAATAAAATCACACACTTTACATATATGGTGTATGTATATGTCAGTTGGGATAGAATTACTATGGGTATATTAACACATCCATGGTAGTCCATACTTGTTTCCATCAGGGGGCAAAGGTGTATGGATGTTGCAAATTCTACATACTAGTTCAAAAGGCATATATACAAATATACAAGTTGTACAGAAACTCATAGGTCAGGTTCGAAGATCTTATGATTTGAAAACTGCCACCAGAACAGATTGGGAAAGATGTTACTGATCTTACAGAGTCCACATATATAAGTTGTCCCATGGAGCATACCTGTTCTAGTTGGATTTTTAATCACAGTGTATATAGCTACCTGTGGGAATGGACACTCTGCTAATCCCATGTCGTTACTTGCCCAAGTGATATGCTAATTCCTCCCCGCTGTTGAGCCCACCAGGTTGTTTCGTGGAGAGATCTACAATATATCTGGACTCTAATCTGCGGAGTCGCCTCAGCCTATCACCTCCTCTTACATTTGGTGGAACCATATCCAATCCAAAGAATCGGAGTAGCTTACGGTCTTTGCTGTGCTTCTCTGCAAAATGCCGAGCGACCGGATATGAGGTGTCAACTTTCTCGATCGTCCGTTGGTGCTCCAGGATCCTCAGTTTGAGCTCCTTGATCGTACTGCCGATGTAGCGTAAGCCACACAGGCAGATCAAGCAATAGACCACAAACTGGGAACTGCATGTAATGAAGTGCTTTATGGGCACTTTCATCCCGGTGTCTGGTATTTCAAATGATAGCACCCGTTTGCTGCCACTGCAAGCCTTGCAATGGCCGCAAGGAAAGAAGCCTGCCATCCGCTTCAAGGAGTTGTCCTTAGGTGATGGTTTCCTAAGATGGCTTGAGACGAGCATGTCACTGAGCGACCTAGCCCTGCTGAATGTGATTAAAGGGTAGGCAGGTAGGTCGTCTGCAAGAACACTGTCTGTTTTCAAAATGTTCCAGTTCTTGGCTAGCATTGCTTTCAGATCCCCCGCTCCTTTTGAATAAGGAGTGATGAGTCTGAATTTTCCTTCACTTTTATTAGAGTTTCTGTTCCTACCAACTATAGGAGTTTTCGTGGCCAAGAGTTGCGATCTCTGCATCTTCCTTACTTTTTTAAGGGTCTTAGAAAGTAAGGTAGTACCATACCCCCTCATGGAAAATCTTTCTATACACTCCGAGGCAGCCACCTTGAAATCGGAATCCTTGGAGCAGTTCCTACGGATCCTCAGGAGTTCTCCGTAGGGAATGCTGTTCTTGAGTGGGGTGGGATGATATATATATATATTTTGTGTTTTTCATACATTGTCTACACACTGTTATTTTGGATATTATGTGTATACTGTATATGTATATATCTACTGTCATTGGTCCGTCCGGGTGCCTTGAAGGCACAGAAAAAAGGACTGAACTGATGTCATCACGCCGATGTAGGCCTAATAAGGAGTCGGTGACGTCAGTCGGAGTCGCGCGTGATGCTGTGCTCCTATGACGTCGTCCACGCGGGCGTGCTACAAAAGAATTTGCCAAACGTTGGTGACGCAGGGGGATATTCAAAAGGTGAGGAATCACCAGGCAGATACTGTATCCACCAGAAAAAGTGTTACTGAAGGTAAGTAACTTGTTCTCCTGGATCTTGGGCCCCTAATGGCTGTACCTGGCCTCCACCAACAAGGCGGCCCACGTACACCACAGTGCCCTGCCCTATCTGTCATTTGGATGCTTTGATAGTTAGGCCTGCAGTGTGCAGGGCTTTTAAAACCTTCCCAAGGTGGATCAGGTGATCCTGCCAGGTGTAACTAAAGACAGCAATATCATCAAGGTAAGGTGCTCTAGAGGACTGCAACCCAGTAAGGACGTGATTCACCAACCCCTGGAAGGTGGCAGGGGCAGTCTTTAAAACAAAGGGCATTACAGTGAACTGATAGTGCCCGTCAGGTGTGGAGAATGCTATTTTCTCTCTTGCTCCTGGGGCCATGCCAATATGCTAGTACCCTGCAGTTTAGTCAAAGTTACTTAGAAATGTGGCTGCCCCCAATTTGTCTATCAACTCATCTGCCCTTGGGATAGGGTGAGCATCTCTCTTTGTGACAGAGTTAAGCCCTCTATAGTCCACACACAACCTCATTTCTCTCTTTCCACCCTGTGGATGAGGTTTGGGGACTAGAACCACTGCGCTGGCCCAGGGGCTCTGAGGGTTCAATAACCCTAACTCCATCATCTTACTGACTTCAACTTTGATGCTTTCCTTGACTTGGTCTGGCTGTCGATAGAATTTGTTTTTGACAGGTGCACTGTCACCAGTGTCCACATCTTGGGTACACCAGTTTGTCAGACCAGGGAAAAGAGCTTAGCATACTGTTGGAAGACTTGCTTGCAGTCAGTCTGCTGTTAGGCAAAGAGGGTGTCTGAAAAGACAACTTCATCTACTGACCCATCTTTTGGGCTGTAGGAGAGGTTCACTCTGTTTCCTGTTCCTCATTAGTCACCATCAGCATGGTGATGTGAGCCCTGTCATTGTAGAGCTTTAGGCGGTTCACATGGAAAACTCTTTAGGGTGTCCTCCTTGTACCCAGGTCAACTAAGTAGGTGTCCTCACCCTATCTCAGAGAAAAAGAGTAAGGGCCACTCCATCTGTTCTGGAGTGCCCTTGGTGCCACTGGCTCCAAAACCCACACCTGTTGCCCAGGTTGAAATTCAACCAGTGCAGCTTTTTGGTCGGTCATACCAGTGCTTCTGAAGTTCCTGGCTTGCCTCAAGATTCTTGGATGCCTTTTCCATGTACTCAGCCATTCTGGACCTTAGGCCAAGCACATAGTCCACAATATTGTTTGGGTTCTTGGAGAGGCGTCTCCCAACCCTCTTTTAAAAGACAGTGTGGTCCCCTCCCAGGATGGCCAAACAGAAGTTCAAAGGGGTGAAACCCTACTCCCTTCTGTGGCACTTCTCTGTAAGCGAAAAGCAGGCATGGTAAGAGGACATCCCATCTCCTTTTGAGTTTTTCAGGGAGGCCCGTAATCATGCCTTTCAATGTCTTGTTGAATCTCTCAACAAGGCCATTAGTTTGTGGGTGATATGGTGTAGTAAACTTGTACTGCACTCCACACTTTTTCCAAATATGTTTGAAGTAAGCTGACGTGAAGTTGGAACTGCTGTCTGAAACCACTTCCTTAGGAAACCCTACCCTGGTGAAGATACCAATGTGGGCCTTGGCTACTGCAGGAGCTTTATTAGTCCTAAGTGGCATTGCTTCAGGCTACTTAGTGGCATGATCCACTACCACTAGAATGAATTTGTTCCCTGAGGCTGAGGGAGGTTTAAGTTCACCCACTATGTCCACACCTACCCTTTCAAAGGGAACCCCCACCACAGGCAGTGGTATAGGGGGGGCTTTGGGTGGCCACCTGTCTTGCCACTGGTCTCACAGGCAACACAGGAGCTGACAAACTCCTTCACCTTTTGGTGCATATGGGGCCAGTTAAAGTGGCTAACTAGCCTTTCCCAAGTCTTGGTTTACTCCAATATTGTAAATTTCATAGATTCCCATGCTTGTATCATTCCCCGTTGTCGGAATGGGAGACCCCGGTATACATAAATAAGCAATATTAACCATCACTAAAACCGAACCCAGGCATAGACCCATTCCTGTTTTGCATCCTATCTACCTCTTTCAATCAATCAATCAATCAAAGCATTTGTATAGCGTGCTACTCACCCGGAGTGTCTCAAGGCGCTTGGGTGAGGGGGGTCCGCTACTGCTCGAACAGCCAGGTCTTCAGTTGCTTCCTGAAGGAGAGGTGGTCTTGAGTCAGGCGGAGGTGGATGGGGAGGGAGTTCCACGTCTTGGCAGCCAGGTAGGAGAAGGATCTTCCTCCCGTTGTGGCTCTTCGGATGCAGGGGACGGCGGCGAGGGCGTGGCTGGTCGATCGGAGCTGGCGGGTGGGAGTGTAGAAGGTCAGACGGTCGTTGAGGTATCTTGGGCCTTGGTTGTGGAGAGCTTTGTGTGCGTGGGTGAGGAGTCTGAACGTGATTCTCTTGCTGACGGGGAGCCAGTGCAGGTTTCTCAGGTGTACGGAAATGTGGCTGTGTCGGGGAATGTCCAGGATGAGGCGTTCTGAATGCGCTGGAGTCTTTTCTGGAGTTTGGCTGTGGTTCCGGCGTAGAGGGAGTTGCCGTAGTCCAGACGGCTGGTGACTAGGGCCTGGGTGACTGTCTTCCTGGTTTTGGTGGGGATCCACCGGAAGATCTTGCGTAGGATGTTGAAGCATGATGAAGAGACGGCGTTGACTTGTCTGGTCATGGAGAGGGAGGAGTCCAGGATGAAGCCCAGGTTGCGTGCGTGGTCTGTTGGTTTGGGTGCGCTGCCCAGGGCAGGGGGCCACCAGGAGTCGTCCCAGGCGGAGGGCGAAGATCCCAGGATGAGGACTTCCGTCTTATCTGAGTTCAGTTTCAGGCAGCTGTTCATCATCCATTCGGCTACGTCTTTCATCCCTTTGTGTAGGTTGGTTCTGGCGGTGGCGGGGTCGTTGGTGAGGGAGAGGATCAGCTGGGTGTCGGCGTAGGAGATGATGTTGAGGTTGTGTTGGCGTGCGATGGCCGCAAGGGGGATAATGTAGATGTTGAACAGCGTGGGGCTGAGTGATGATCCTTGTGGAAAGCCGCAGATGACTTCGGTGGCCTCGGATCTGAACGGGGGGAGGCGGACTCTGTGTTCTTCCGGTGAGGAAGGAGATTATCCATTCCAGTGCCTTCTCCTGGATTCTGATGTTGTTGAGGCGCTGCACTAGGGTGCGGTGGCAGACCGTGTCGAACGCCACGGAGAGGTCCAGGAGGATGAGGGCCGCTGTTTCCCCGTTGTCGAGCAGGGTTCGGATGTCGTCAGTGGCTGAGATGAGGGCGGTCTCGGTGCTGTGGTTGGCCCGGAAGCCGGAATGCGAGTGGTCGAGGGATCCATTCGTCTCGAGGAAGGTGGCCAGCTGTCTGTTGACAGTCTTCTCGATGACTTTTGCAGGAAAAGGAAGGAGCGAGATGGGGCGGTAGTTTTTGAGGTCGGTGGGGTCCGCTGATGGTTTCTTCAGTAAGGCGCTGAGTTCGGCGTGCTTCCAGCTCTCTGGGAAGGTGGCGGTGTTGAAGGAGGCGTTGATGATATCCCGGAGATGGGGTGCGATGACGGAGTCGGCCTTGTTGAAGATGTGGTGAGGGCATGGATCGGTTGGGGAGCCGGAGTGGATGGAGTTCATCGTGCGGATGGTGTCTTCGATGTTGACCGGGGTCCAGGCGTGGAGGGTGGTGGTGGGGGGCGTTGGTGCGGTCGTAGGGTGCGTCGGCTGTGTGCTGAAGCTGTTGTGTATGTCTGCGATCTTGCTGTGGAAGAACGATGCGAGCGAGTTGCAGAGGTCTTGCGAGGGAGGGATGTCGTTGTTTCCGGCGCTAGGGTTCGAGAGCTCATTGACGATGTTGAAGAGTTCCTTGCTGTTGTGGGCGTTGTTGTCCAGGCGTTCCTTGAATGCGGTTCTCTTGGTGGCGTGGATCAGCTGGTGATGTTTTCGAGTGGCAAGCTTGAGGGTGGTCATGTTGTCTGTAGTTGGGTCTCTGCACCAGGCTTTCTCGAGGGATCGGCAGTTCTTCTTGGAGCTCTTGAGTTCGTCGGTAAACCAGGATGCTTTCTTGGTGCCGGGTCTGGCGGGTTGGGTCTTCAGTGGGGCGAGGTCGTCTGCGCAGTTGCTGATCCACCTCGTGAGGTCGTTGGCGGCTTGGTTGGGGTTCGCTGAGCTGGCGGGAGGGTTCTGGCTCAGGGATGTGGCGAGCTGGTCGGCTGTGAACTTGTTCCAGCTCCTGCGGGGAACCTGTTGCGGCTGGTGGTGGGTCGTGGTCCTTTTGAAGCTGAAGTGGATGCAGCTGTGGTCTGTCCAGTGGAGTCCGGTGGCGTGGCTGAAGGAGATGTCCTTGCTGGAGGAGAAGACGGGGTCAAGCGTGTGACCGGCGTAGTGGGTGGGGGTGGTCACCAGTTGCTTGAGTCCGAGGTTGTCCAGCAGGGTGGTGGTGTTGCGGTCGTTGTTGTTCTCCAGGTGGAAGTTGAGGTCACCGAGGAGGATGTAGTCAGCGGAGGGGAGGGCGTGCGGGCTGATGAAGTCGGCGAAGTCCTCGCTAAATTGTGTGCGTGGTCCCGGGGGTCTGTAGATGAGGGTGCCTCTTTGCAAAAGAGACCAAAAAAAAAATGAAAAAACAATCAGATTCGTCTTACCCTATGGAACCCTCCTGAGAGAAGCTCAGAACCTCAGATTTTTCTACCACACATTGTGCCAGGGAGTCTTCTCTGAGCTCTGCTCAATTTTGCAGCGTGAATCTTTCTGGATTCACTATGCTGTGCATTATTCCGCGGTCTAGTGGTTGGGTCCGGAATCGTAGTCCTTTTTTTCTTTTCTTAGCCCAGGTGGTCGTCAACATCCCACCTTTTGGTGTCCTTCCTGTGACGTCTGCACGCTTCCTGCGGAAGCTCCCACCCTTGGGCCCCATCTTCAGATTCTTTTTTCCGCCGTTGGGTCTGGATCGTTCCCGAGAGGGCTCCAGAGGTTTGGAGAAAAGAAGAAGCCAAAAGCCAATTTTTGGATGAAAAGGATTAGAAAGACGACGTGAGACTACACCATCGAAGGGGACGACGAAGAAGGAGAACTTCGACATCCACTGGAGAATGCGCACTCAGCGGGCCCCCTGAACGCAAGGGATGGACAACACACCGTTCAAATTCTGCCGTAACTGCCACCACAAATACGCGCAGAAGGACCAGCAGCCGGTTTGCAGCCTCTGCCTACCGGTCGACCACGAGAGCAGGGACTGCAACGCCTGCTCCGCCTTTATGCCGAAGACTCTTCGAGTTAGAGAGAGGCAGAGAAGGGCTAACTTCAACATGCAGGGCAAGGGCCAGCCACCGTCCCTTCGAGACCTGGGGCTCTCGACCGACGAGGAAGACAACGTCCCCGGAGAAGACGACTGCTACACGATCGTAGAGACCGATAAGAAGACTCCTGAAAAGGTTGGAGACTCGACGGCCCCTAAAGCCCCGAAAGCCACTAGACAGTCTGAACAAGACTCTTGAAAAAATGAGGGCAAGACCTTGAAAGTGCTGATGCGAAGGTTTCGGCGTCCGCAGCTACATCCAGGCCCAGCGGATCCTCAGAGAAGGACTCCCAGGCGCCGAAGGCCGGCAAACAGCCAAGGCCGTCGAAAAGCGTCCATGAAAGGGAACGTTCGACGCCAAAACATAAGGACCCGAAGAGCACTTCGGCGCCGATGAAGGACCCGAAACCTGTCTCTATGCCGAAACCAGTCTTGACGAAATCCGGCTCGACGCCAGCGTATCAGACAAAGAGAACGGCAGAACCTTTTGACGCCGAACAGGCAGCCGAAATGGAAAGGAAGGAGAGACGGCTCGAGGCAGAGATGGAGAACATCCTGCAACGAAAAAGAGAATTCAACGAAAGGATGAAAGACTTTGTAATCCCGTTGAAACCAAAGCCACGGGTTGTCGAGATAGTCGAAGAAGAAGAGGACTACTACGTCGAAGGACCGTCGGAAGGCCCTGAGGAACTGGAAGAGGAAAGTCCCTACTATGAGGAGGAGGCGGATGACGACCAGAGGACAACCCTGGGCTCGGCATCCTCTGAGACACAGGACCGGGAGTGGCAGGACATCGACACCGAGAGTCCAGAAGAGGGAGTGGACACGTATCCTTCGAGGCCCTTGCCGCCTGATGACATTGGGTTATACAATGCAGTCATTAGAAATGCAGCAACAGCCTTCGGGGTAAAACTCGAGAAGGAACAGCCAAAGGCGGATTTCCTTTTAGAAACACTGCTCCCAATACAAACTAGGAGCCAGTACCTGCCGATGCTCGAAAGCGTCCAAGGACAGGGGAGAGAGGCCTTCAAAGAGCCTGCAACTTGCAAGCCCGTCACACCCAGGACGGAGAAAAAGTATAAGCACTCCTCCAAGGACCCACCCTACATCCAGGGCTCGGTCACTGCGGACTCCATCATTGCGGCGACCGCAAGGAAAAGGGCCAATGTCCCGACAACTTCAGGGCCACCTCCAGACAAGGAGAGCAAAAAGATGGACCTGACTGGGAGAAAAATCTAAAGGAATGCCGCAACGCACTGGCACATGGCTAATTCCAAAGCCCTGCTGAACAGGCACCAATACCAGATCTTGGACCAGGTGGGCCAGTTAGTCAAGCACCTTCCACAAGAATACCAACAAAGGGCTTCGCACCTTGTGGAGGAGAGGAAGAATGTGGCAAATTCTTGCCTCAAAACCGCCTTGGACGGAGCCTACACGTCCAGCAGACCTATGATGCTGGGCATCACGGAAAGGAGACAAGCCTGGCTCAGGATCTCAGGTTTCAAGCCAGAGGTGCAACACAACATCCTGAACACCCCGTTCAACGGGGAGACACTGTTCGGAGCACCAGTGGACGAAAAGTTCACCCAGCTGAAAAAAGACGACACTGCGAGATCCATGGGGTCTTGCAATTCAGAGGGACAAAGAGGGGGGACCCCGTCACGGAGACCGAACGGGAGAGGGGGAAACCAGCCAGGAACATCACACAAGGCGTTCCAGTAGTCCCACCAGGGCGACACCCAGACACAACAAGGGCAGCAAAAGCAACCCTGGCAATACCAACAAAGGGGCCAGTCCTTTCGCGGGAGGACGAATGGACGTGGAAATAATAGAAGAGGTGCACAGCAACCCACCTCTAAGTGACTCTGTCACGCTACACGTGCACACCCATTCAAAAACTCCCAGGGTGGATCACAGCTACAACAAAAAGGAGTGGCTCGGACTAAACATCCACGAGCATGTAACACCGGTAGGAGGAAGACTGAATTTTTTCTTCAAGAAGTGGAAGAAAATAACCACAGTGAAAAAAGGTTTCTTCCCTTGGCAGACCGTTCTTACATGTGACAACCCTAAATGGTTGTCGCAAACTACCCAATGGGCTCACTCGATCCGTTGCAGGACCCCTTACTATCTCATACACTTATACAACAAAAATATTGATCAATAATTTTTTATTTTAAAAAGTTTATATAGATACAATCTAGTGTTAAAAACAGCTCATTACGCGCCTATATTAAAATCATGGACACATTCATGGAATACAATTTCTACTGCACATGAAGTAAAAACAATAGTAAAAACACAACAATTGATTCACATTATGTCAAACTAGAGAATACAAAAAGGAGAGACATACAAAGACGTAAAAATTGTCAATACATTTTGCACGTTTTTGAGATTTAGCATAAACACAATCCTGGACATATATAATTCTTTGTCTACAGGGCAGGTTTTTGATCTCTTGATCTCTTGATCGTGCAGAGAGGCGTCGACGCGTTTTGATGGTTTTTAGTAATGCGTTACCATCTTTCTCAAGACTTTGTCAATGAGTCTCTCCTACTTATGGCACTGGTTGGTTGCCGTTAGTATAAACCTCCTGCGGATAAACATATTGCCATCAGTTTCTTGCATGTATTGCATTTTACTTTATACTTTTTACAAAAACATCTTTTCAATTGATGGTTACATTAGTCATCCTAGAATGCCTCATATCATAATACATCAGCGTTTTCATACTATAGGATCCTCGCCGGTGATCTTTCTAATTCATGTGTACTTAACATGAGATTACGTTGAATCATAATCCTCGGTGAATTGTATCCACCCTTCATTCCCCTTATCTAATCTAACCCGCTACTCATCCTATATAATCCCTATCATCCCTTCCTCATAGAAGCATCTGATTTATTTGATTACTGTTACTGATCCAATTTTTATCAATAGGTCTGCACTCTTCTTTCTGATGGAACCTTATTATGGCTGGGTCCCATAACTAGGCTTGGAACTCGTTTGGTACGTCTCATAACGAGGCTTGGAACTCGTTTGGTACGTGACAGTATACTTTAGCAAATGCGCAGCATATGAGTACGAGTGAAGCAATGATTGAATAAGGTTCACCTGATATAATAGTATAGGAACCAATCGTAGACCTTATTGGTAAGTTTAAAAAGAACGGAAAAAACGCCAAACTGTCTATTCGTTTTTCTGGCGTGAGACGATCGGCGCCCGTGGGCAAGCTGAGGATTACGTGGGATGCGGGAAACCTTCGCCTGTTCATTCAACGGTAAGAACTTGTCCCTGTTAGAGAGCAGATTGCACCAGCCCCGTACAAAAGATAAAACTGACCCCTTGCATTGATGTTTTACTTTGATAGGAACAAGCATAAAGGCGAAAGGACCCGCCCCCGAGATATTAAAGCTTACAGAATTACCGAAGAAAAGGTAAGACGTGCATAACATTCACCTTTTAGGTAGCTCAGTGACACGTTACAAGCAATAAATAGGTTGTGTTTTTGATTACAGATATCTCCGTAAAAGATACCTGCAAACACAGAACACTGAGGCAGAATTTGAACTGAGAAAAAATAGTGGACCATCCTTTTTGCCCCAAAGTAATAATTAACAGGTAATAAATAAATTGAGTGCTTTATCAAACAAAACAAGCATAGCTTAGTAATATCAATAGAGGGTAAGCCCTTTTCCCTTCTCATCCATAGATAGTAAATATAAATAAGAGGCACCAGAGGAACGATTTCCTAAAAATCAACACAAGAAGAGAAAAAACGAAGACAATATGGTAAATGAATTAGTGTTAATAAACTACCCATTTCCCGTTATCCTAGATACCAGTAAATATAATATGGACATATGTATCTATATTGCAGTACATGCAGACCAGGATGAAAATGTGATGGAGTACGTGAGATTAACCATGAAACCGTGTATTATGTGAACAGGTAACAAGATAATTCAAAATAAGGTTCCATCAGAGAGAAGAGTGCAGACCTATTGATAAAAATTAGATCAGTAACAGTAATCAAATAAATCAGATGCTTCTATGAGGAAGGGATGATAGGGATTATATAGGATGAGTAGCGGGTTAGATTAGATAGTATGAAAACGCTGATGTATTATGATATGAGGCATACTAGGATGACTGTAATGTAACCATCAATTGAAAAGATGTTTTTGTAAAAAGTATAAAGTAAAATGCAATACATGCAAGAAACTGATGGCAAAATGTTTATCCGCAGGAGGTTTATACTAACGGCAACCAACCAGTGCCATCAGTAGGAGAGACTCATTGACAAAGTCTTGAGAAAGATGGTAACGCATTACTAAAAACCATCGAAATGCGTCGACGCCCCTCTGCACGATCAAGAGATCAAAAACCTACCCTTTAGACAAAGAATTATATATGTCCAGGATTGTGTTTATGCTAAATCTCAAAAAAGTGCAAAATGTATTGACAATTTTTATGTCTGTTTGTCTCTCCTTTTTGTATTCTCTAGTTTGACGTAATGTGAATCAATTGTTGTGTTTTTTGCTATTGTTTTTACTTCATGTGCAGTAGAAATTGTATTCCATGAATGTGTTCATGATTTTAATATAGGCGCGTAATGAGCTGTTTTTAACACTAGATTGTATCTGTATAAACTTTTTAAAATAAAAAATTATGACCAATATTTTTGTTGTATGCGATAGTAAGGGGTCCTGCAAGGGATCGAGTGAGCCTATTGGGTAGTTTGCGACAACCATTTAGGGTTGTCCCATGTAAGAACGGTCTGCCAAGGGAAGAAACCTTTTTTCACTGTTAAAGTACCCTATTCCCCTGGTTTGTAGGGGGTGTCCTCTAATTTGAAACAGAAAATAACCACAGACAAATGGATACTCAACATCATACAGTTCGGATACTGCATAGAGTTGGAAAGAACACCACCAAACAGAAGACCAAGAAGAAGAGCGCTAGCAAAGAAGGAACTACAACTACTTCAAAAGGAAGCAAAGGAACTCCTGCAGAAATAGGCTATCGAGCCTGTACCTCACAGAGAAAGGAACAGGGGAGTGTACTCAACGTACTTCCTGGTACCAAAGGTGGACGAAACGATGAGACCCATCCTGGACCTAAGATTCCTAAACATCTACATAAAAAGACAAAAATTCAAGATGATGTCCCCCCAAGAGGTACTTCCTCCGATACAAGGCGGGGACTTCATGGTCACCGTAGACCTCAAGGATGCCTACCTGCCCATCTCAATGAACAGGCGGCACAGGCATCTGCTAAGATTTATCATCGACAAAGATCACTGCCCTAGCGTTCGGCCTAAAATCGGCACCAAGGGTCTTCACAAAGTACCTTGCAGCGGTCGCAGCACACTTAAGGAGGGAAGGGATCCACGTATACCCTTACCTGGGCGACTGGCTAATAAAAGCAAGTTCATACAAGACATGCAAACTGCACGCACAGTGAGTGACATGCACACTAATGGCCCTGGGATTCTCCATCCACTGGGGTAAATCCTCAATGGAACCAGAACAAGTGAAAATCTTCCTGGGAGCACAGATCAACACCTTACAGAACAAGGTGTTCCCCAGCGAATAGAGAACACTGGCGCTGCTGAAGGAGACGTGCCTCTACCAGAAGGGGCGAGCTCTGACAGTGAGGACGGCGAGCAAGATTATGGGCATGATGGCCTCATGCATACATCTAGTATCAAATGTACGGCTCCACATGAGACCATTCCAGGAATGGCTACAGGACCAATGGTCACAAGCTACAGGTTGTTGGGAGGATCTAGTGGTTGTAACGCACTCAGTGCACAAGGAGATATCATGGTGGAACAAGGGGAACATAACAGAAGGGAAACCTCTAACACCACCAACCCCAACGGTGACCATCACCACAGACGCATCCCAGAGGGGATGGGGAGCACACATGTAAAGACTCAGAGTGAGGGGTCTATTGACACCAGCGGATGCGGTCAAACATATCAACTACCTGGAATTAAAGACCGTTTTCCTTGCAATGAAAGCCTTCCAGATGAAGCTGTACAACCACAGAGTGCAGATCCAGACAGACAACACCACAGCGATGTTCTACATCAACAAGCAGGGAGGAACACAATCGGCCCGCTGTCGAAACTAGCGCAGGAAATATGGAGATGGGCCATTCCACTCAAGATAGACCTGCTGGCCATACATCTACCAGGGAAGGACAACGTGGAAGCAGATTGGCTCAGCAGACCGACATCGGCATCCCACGAATGGGAGCTCAATGCACAGGAAACAAAGAGGCTGTTCGGCAGGTGGGGAACACCATCAATAGACCTGTTTGCAACACGCCAAAATGCAAAATGCCAACACTTCGCATCCAGGCAACCAGGGGAAGGGTGCCTGGGGAATGCCCTATGGATAAGCTGGTCAAAGACATTTGCTTACGCTTTTCCGCCTATACCTCTGATAAAGAGTACTCAACAAGTGCAGAACCAGCAACATGACCCTGATACTGGTCGCACCCCAGTGGGCCAGGCAAACCTGGTACTCGCAGATAATGGAGATGATACAGAGTGCGCCACACAGATTCGGGAGAAGGAAGGATCTACTCTCCATGCAAAACGGAGAGGTGTTGCATCCAGAGCCAGAGAGCCTCAGCCTGGCAGCATGGCTCCTGAAGACATAGAGTTTGCACACCTGGAATTACCTGAGAGCACCCTGAGGGTACTTCGAGAGGCAAGAAGACCCAGCATGCGAAGGTGCTATGTGGCTAAATGGAAGAGGTTCACACTGGTGCAGGAAGGAAAAGCTGCACAAAACGATGACAAGGGACTCAACAGTGCTTAAATACCTCACACACCTGCTCGAGGCGAAACTGAGCTCATCCTCTCTAAGAGTTCACTTGGCAGCGATAGTCGCTTACACAAGGTGAGAAACAGGCAAAAGCTTCTTTACATCACAGATAGTAAGGAGATTCCTGGAAGGTGCAAAAAGGATTGCACCGCCGAAGAGGTTGCCACCACCAGCATGGAACCTTAATTTAGTCCTGACTGAACTCATGAAAGCGCCTTTTGAACCAATTCATAAGGCCTCCCTACAAATGCTAACAATGAAAACCGCATTCTTAGTGGCAATCACCTCGCTGTGCAGGGTGAGCGAACTACAGGCGTTAACGCTACAAGAACCCTACATGCAAATTCACAATGATAGGGTGGTGATGAGAACGGACCCACACTTTATGCCAAAGGTGGTGTTAAGGTTCCACATCAACCAGACGATACAAATACCAAGTTTCTTCCAGAAACCAACGACAAATGCCTAAAGGGCACTGCACACTCTGGACGCCAGAAGGGCAGTCATGTACTACATAGAGAGAACTAAGGAACACAGGAAAACAAAACAGTTCTTTGTGTCCTTCGCAGACAGTTTCTTGGGAAAACCAGTTACTAAGGGAACCATTGCACGATGGATCGCACAGACTATACAATTCTGCCACAAACAAGCAGGGCAGGAACTAGCAGGGGGGCCACCGGCCCATTCTAACAGGAAAAAGGGAGCAACAATAGCCTTCCTGGCTAACACACACATTCAGGACATATGCCTGTCGGCAACATGGGCTTCAGTGCACACGTTCACAAAGCACTACTGTGTGGATATACAAATAAACAAAGAAGCACAAGTAGGATAGAAGGTGCTTCAACATATATTCATCAACAAATGCTCATCTTCCACCCAGCCGCCACAAATATAACAAACCGCTACAAAGTCTATGCACAGCATAGTGAATCCAGAAAGATTCACGCTGCAAAACGAATAGTTTCCTACCTGTCGGTGTCGTTTTGCAGCTTGAAGATCTTTCTGGATTCACTAGCGAACCCACCCACCTCCGCCAGAAAGATGAGGCTGGAGAAAGATGAGGTAAAAACAGAGACAATACTGAAATAGACACCTTGAAGGATAAAGCGGTAAATCACTTACTGGAACATTGCCATAAAATTCGGAAACGGAACACAAACGAGAAAAAAAGAATCCGAAGATGGCGCCCAAGGGTGGGAGCTTCCGCAGGAAGCGTGCCGATGTCACAGGAAGGACACCAAAAGGTGGGACATCGACGCCCACCTGGGCTAAGGGAAAAAAAAGAAAAGACTACGATTCTGGACCCAACCACTAGACCGCGGAATAATGCACAGCATAGTGAATCCAGAAAGATCTTCAAGCTGCAAAACAACACCAACAGGTAAGAAACTATTCGTTTTGTTCCTAGAACTTGGTTTCTTCAACTATTTCTACAGTTTTTTCCTCAATTCCTCCAGGATGTCCGATACAGAGAAGAATGCCCTCTTTAAAGCATGTGCTACCTGTGCTAAGAAGGTTATATATTGAAGATAAGCACAAGGACTGTATTTAATGTCTGTACCCAGACAACAAGGCTGCAGACTGTAAGATTTGCTGCTCCTTTTCAACCAAGACGTTACGTGATCGTGAAGGGTGTCTTTTGACCTGTCTCCAGAAGCTGAAATCAAGGAAGGGGCCAGTGACAGCGATGAATCATCTTCTGCAACTTCTTCCAGAAGGTTTGTAAAAAGGGGTAAAGCTTTTCCTTCACCTTCTGAGAAACCCCCTGGTAATGTCCTAAAAAAGACCTCTGATAGATCTAAAGGGCTTAGTCCTGTCGAATCTCCTCACCACAGTGTAAAGGAGAGGGAAGGACTACCAAAAGAAAAGAGTCTTGAGAGGAAATCCAGTTCTGTTCCTCCAACGTCCCCTCCTGCAGCTACAAAAACCTTCAGAAAGCAATCATCGTTGACTTCTGAGGTGAAGTCATCAAAGAATACACTCTCGTCGACGACACCGTCATCGATTCCGTTGACAAAGACTCCAAAGGTAGTCTTCATCTCTCACCCCGTCGACGGGCTCGTCGACTGTGGTTTCCTCGTTGCTGGTTCGGGCACAGGTCTCTGTCAACGAGTTCAATGCCGGTGGGATATGGATCGTCGACGATGGTGACTAAGACGTCGTCGATATCAACGACTAAAGATGACGACAACGTCGACTATGGCATCCACGACGACTGCGTTGACGACAGTCATTTCGTCGTCGACGATTCTTTCGTCTTCGACATCGTCAATTTCAATTTTACTTAAAAAACGTCAGATTACACCAGAGATAACCTCACCAAGGAGGGTGACTCCATTACCACCTGCACTTCTCCTAGAAGAAGAGGAATCATACGAGGAGGAATGACCTTTTAGCTATGCTTATAGCCCTTCTCAACTTCACGTAAAATGTCAGGAGACTGATTCCGAAGGGGAGTACGAGGATTATGAACTGTATGGTCCTCCCTCTCAATATCATCAGAAGATGGTCCAAATGCCCTCTTCCTTACTGACGGACTTACAAGCCATGCTCGTGGATTACAGGAAAAGATTTGCAACACAGCCTCCTGTTTCAGTAGAAGTTCCGAGTACTACTATTCCTCCGGATCGTCCTGTGACCACGCAAGTACCACATCCTCAGCCAATGATGGAAGCGCAGAATGTTCCACCTGTTCTACCTGCTATCCAAGATGACACCTCTGATGACGATCAAGGAAATATCACGGTTCCAGATCCGGATGCAAAGTGGGATGATTGTTATTCCAGATCCAGCTTCTCCTGCTCTGGCACCTGTTGATCCCCCCCCTGTAGATATAGGGGGTTTCCATGACTTAATGGAGAGAGCCACCAAATGGTTTGCACTGCCCATGACTTAAGTGGAATCCGAGTGTTTCCTTTATGACTTTAAAGACCCTTACAAGAAATCGGTCAGGTCCATTCCGATTGTGGACCTTCTTTGGGAGGAAGGCTTAAAAGTTATGCAAAATCAAGCCACGGTTATTCCAGTTCTACCTTGTCTGGAGAAAAAATATAAGGCTCCGGAGGGAAGTCCAGCCTGTTTGACCAGCCAACCTAAACCGGTCTCTCTAACACAATCAGGTAACACAGGAGCTGACAAATTTCTTCACCTTTTGGAGCATCTGGGGCCAGTAAAAGTGGCTAACTAGCCTTTCCCAAGTCTTGGTTTGGCCCAGATGACCAGCTAGGGTGATGTCATGAGCTAAAGTTAGGAGGAACTCCCTGTACGTCTGTGGCACTACCACTCTCCTGGTGGCTCCAGGATTGGGGTCTCTTGCCTCGGTGTACAGTAATCCCTCCTCCCAATAAACTCTGTGGGTACCACTGACATCTGTTGCTTCTGAAACAGCTTGCTGCCTCAGGCTTTCAAGAGTGGGAACCTGGCACAGCTCTTCCCTAGAGGGTCCCCCTGGGACCAAGAGTTCAACTTGCTAAGGGTCAAGCTCCATAGGCTCAGATCCCTCTAGGGTTTCGAAGTCCTCTCCTTGAGGAGAAGGGTCCTGATCCCTTTTGCTGTACAGAAGCTGGTTCCCCAGTCTTCTTACCTTTTCTCTTGGTAGTTTGGGCCATACTTTCAGGCTCCAACACTATTTTTTCACCCTGCCTTTTGCTCTGTGCTCTTGTATTTACACACACCAATTCAGGGATATCTAGCATTGCTTCATATTTATACTATACGAATTATCAACACTAATCCTTTATGGGTTCCGGAGTGGCGTGCTACTAGCCAGAAAAGCGCTTCAACACCCATCCGGGGTAACAAGTGCTATAGGAATTGAAATCTTTCTTCCCTTTTTATCCCTCCGCTAGCCTTCTCACTCCAAGTAACTGACTAATATCCACCACTGAAATTACTTCCTATTTCACCATATTAATTCACCACTAATCCTTTATAGGTTTCCTGAATAGCGTGCGTTAACAAGGGCTATATAAATACAAACCTTTGTCCTCCTCTATCCTTCTGCTATCATTTCAAATCCAAATAACTGACTAAACTATCCACCACTTAAAATGTACTTGCATGTTTCACTATACTAATTCAACACTAATCCTCTATGGGTCCCGGAGTAGCGTGCTACTCGCCGTAAAAGTGCTTTGACGCCTCATCGGGGGTAGTAAGCGCAATATAAATGCAATTACATTACAATACCGGTTTCAGGCCAGTAAATCCCCCCCCCCCCCCCCCTTCAGTCTAATGTCACCATAGCTATTGCATGATTAGTGATAATACTGTCGGCATTGGTGACATTAGTAAGTACGCCCAATCAAATATTGCTCAGCGGAAACCAGTGTGTCTCTCACCATAGTGACACTGGCACCTGTATCCCTCAGAGCCTCTATCCTAGTTCCATTAATCCAAGGGTACTGTAAGTATTTCTTTAAGTTGGGTGGCCACATAGCTACAGTGGCAAACTCAACTTTCCCCTCTGAAACTAGAACTGCTTGAGTGTGCAACCTGATTTGCTCTGGGCACACTGTTGATCCCATCTGGAGACTGGTTACACCAGGAGTAGCTGTAGGACTAGGGGCCTTCTTGTTAGGACAAGCCTTGTCTCCATTTAAGTGACCCTACTTCTTACAGATGTTACACCAGGCCTTTAAAGGATCAAAGTTCTTTCTCCTATCGGGCTGTAGAGTATTGGGAGTATTTTGGGACCCACTCCCATGTGCAGGTTTTTGGGGCCCTTCGGAAGGCTCAGACTTTTTATCTTGGATTCTGACCACCTTAACCCTGGAAAGGTTTTGTAACCCCTTTCTTTTGGTCCCCCCTAATGGTTGTCCTAGTCACCCTAGTCTTGACCCAGTGGTCTGTCTTCTTTCCCAGTTCTTAGAGAGAAATTAGACCTAGGTCTGCCAAATGTTGATGTAACTTTTCATTCGTGCAATTACTTAATATATGTTCCTTCATAAACAAATTGTAAAGTCCAGTAAAGTAATGCACATTGTTTCCATTTAATTAACCCTCCAGTGTCTTTACTGAGTAGCCTACAAAATCAATCCAGGACTGGTTCTGGGTTTTGTGAGCCCTTGAATCTAATTATGTACTCCTCAGTGGGGAGTCCAAATCCCTCAATCAGAGTTCTCTTCATGAGGTCCTAGGACCCTGCATCTGGCCAAGAGAGGGTCTGTAGCCTGTCTCTGCAGTTACCAGAGAACAGTTCCCACAGGAGTGCCCCCCCCAGAGGTTTCTTCACCTTTCTCATGTCACAAGCCCTCTCAAAGGCTGTGAACCATTTGGTGATGTCATCACCCTCCTCAAATTTAGGGAAATCCCATTGGGGATTTTAGGATCATAAGATTGCTCTTTATCCTTGTTTGAATTGCTGCCACCATTGATGGGTGCTAAACCCATCGCATTTCTTTTTTTTTTTTCCAGAGCCAGGAGTCTGGACTCTAGATCCAATATTTTGGCCAGCCCTGCTAACAGGCTGTCCTCCTCATTGAGGTTGTCTTCAATGTCCTCACCAGAGCCTTGACCCTCTGTGTGGCCTCTAGATCCCCAGGGGTTTATTCTTGGAGTTAAGGGTATGGGGACCCTTTCCTCCCTAGGGATTATTGGAGGTGGGTTACCAGCCCGCTCATCCTCATCCCTTTCCTGGGCGTGGCTTGGCTGCCGAGCGGAATGGCTGCCTAACCAAGCAGCTCGTTGACCAAGCAATAAATCCGGCATGTATCCGTATATTTGATGCTGCATTTCGGACCCACTTCATACAGACTCTCCGACTTGCCCACATGACAGATCGGAGCTCCGGTGCCCGTGATTGAGAGACTGGCGAGGCGGAGCACCCGGGGCAGAGGTGAGGCCTGATGCTCTCGACAGAGCCGGGGACTAAATTTGTGCCTGACCCAAGGGAAATACATGCGGATGCCCAGAGGTGGTGCGGCGCTGATCGGGACAGCTCGGGACCTATAAAGCGGAAGTATGTGACTGCACTCGGAAAAATTGCAAGATACGTAGATACGGCGGAATAAGTGTAGATACGGCTGTGACTGGGACCTGAGAGCTGAGGATTTGCACGCTGACAAGCTACTGCGTGGAGAGAGCATGGCCTATGGGGATGGGACGGTCACTAGTCGTATGCTGCGATCGGGCAGTATAAGGTACCAGGCGAATACTTACTCCCCATCTGGTTATCTCGGAGCTGCCACACTGATGGACAAGACACCCAGGGCACAAAGAAACTAGTGAGATTGATCTGCAGGGGGCATGTAGCAGACGGCATAAATAGACCATAGCCGCCATTTTGAGATACGTCTTTCTGGCCCTCTATATTCTGCCTTTAGGAAGATTGTACGAGACGGCCCGCCTAGCCCACAGGGGATATTATCAGAGTGCACTCCGGGGTTCTACTGTCGCCACCAGGTACATAGCGAATGCATCGCATACACAGAAGCCTTAACGGAGGAAGGCGCACCACAACTCCAATTAAGAGACTGCACACATCGGAATACAGTCGGGTGTAAGAGCGTTAACGTACAAGCCGAGGGTTGGCCGGACCTTTCGGGCAGCGACCATTGCTGCGGCTTTGAGGGACACGCAAGGGTTGCGCATCGAGCCACGTACCGCTCGCGGTGGACATCACCGGACCATTTACGGCATGGTGGTGCGGTTCTATAACCCTGGGGCTTGTGCAGGTCCGAGCTACGAGAGTGCCTGATAAAACAAATCCACGTGGCTGAGCCTTACTCCTTGCGAACACAGGGAACTGGAACACAGCAGTGTCAACTGACCCTGACGTACAACAGTCAAAGTTGCCAAGGAGGGGGTAGAGTATCGTGATTTCCAATATGGAGTGCGGAGTTTGTGTTTAGGCCATCATGGGGAAACCGGACACAAGACAACCCTAAATAACTTTTGATAAGACAAAGCAGAAAACGTCTGGCCCGGAACAAACAGACCAGGACGCGGTGGGAGCGAGTGCACCTCAGATTCCGGCGGAGGACATTAGAACCATGTTTCAAGACTTGAAAACGAGCCTGCAGGGCATTAGCACCAAAATGGACACCCTGGCCGCTCGGATGGACGGTATCACGAGACGCATGGATAAACAAGAAGGCAGAGTGAGCGTGTTGGAAACTCGTGTAACCGAAACGGAGGAGGGTTAGACAGAGCTCGAGAAGAAAGTAAGAGGCATGGACAGAGTTCTGCCCATAATCCAACAAAAGAACGAGGATTTGGAAGCGAGATCGCGACGGAACAATGTACGTATAACTGGTGTGGTGGAATCCACAGACATATCGAACATGGAGCGCTATGTTGAGACAATGATAAAGGACCTCTTTGGAGACGGCTTATCCCCTATGTTCTTGATTGAGAGGGCGCACAGAACACTAGGACCCAGGCCCAAACTGGGAGCCCCGCCCAGGCCAATATTGGCCAGGATCTTAAACTACAGAGATAGGGATGCGATACTACGCATGGCAAGAGACAAAGGCAAGATACAGTATAAAGGGAATAACATAGAAATGTATCCAGATTTCACCCTACAGGTGCAAGCAGCCCGCATAGAATTTATACCGGCAAAAAAGATCTTCCAACAGACAGGCACAAAATATGCGTTAATATACCCGGCGAAGTTGAGAGTTCAGGGTCCTGGTAGGCCCACCTTCTTTGTTGACGCTAAGGCAGCACTCCAATACGCCAAACAACTGGCCAAGGAACAGAAACAACTGGCGAACCCGGAGGAGCAGGAACCGGCTGACAGGCTAAGTGACATTGAATAATGTGTGTATTTTGATAAAATTGTGGGGGGAAGATATGTGGGGGTATTACTCTCCTGTAATCTAGGTGGGGCTTCCGCTCTAGAACTAGGCATCACTGTCCGCACTGACCGGATGGCTCAACTGGATAAGGTGGGTCCTAGAGATGCAGAGGTCATATCAGCGCTAGGTCACCCTGTCACCAGAACAGGGAAGGAGGTGGCCACCCTGCGTACCCTCTGGGATGATTCCCATAGTTCGGATGACTATTTTGCTAATGACTGGTTAAAGTTGGGAGATGGGAGGTGGGGTGGGGAATTACACGACCTAGTTGGGGGGTTAGTGTGGGCGGGGCAGGTGGGAAAGAGAGACTGGGGAGTTGCATGGAAAGACTGAGTGGGGGGAAAGTTAAAGTTAATATGATGATGATGCTAAGTAAACACCCATTTTGGGGCTGGAAGTCTCTGATTGTATTGCCATGGAAAGCAAGTGTAACACTGGTATGTGTACTACATTATGTGCACCAAATATGGATGTGGCTCACAATGCCTCTCCTCAACTTGGGGGTGCTATATGCAATATCCGGGAAAGATGTGGAGACATGCACATGTATATTGAAGATGCTACTTGGTTTGAGAAAAGGCGCGACGTACTATTTGCCTGTCATGATGAGAATGGGCTTTTGGGATCATATACAAGATCTAGAGCTGCTGTGAAGAAGATTACATGTATCTCTTGGAATGTACGGAGGATGAATGATCGTAGAAAAGCGAGACTGGTGCATTCATATTTGTTGCGAAAGGGAATAGATATTTGTCTGTTGCAAGAAACCCATTTGGCCACTGATAAATCTCAGGTGCTCAAACATGGTCGTTGGGGAGAAATAGCGGAGGCCCCTTACTCAAACTATGCCCGGGGGGTGGCGATATTAATCCGCATGGGTATACAATGGCAAACCCACAGGAAATTTGTAGATCAGGAAGGCAGATTTATACTGCTTTTAGGCACATTGTGTGGATTGCAGGTACTGATTATGAATGTCTACGGCCCCAATGCGGACAGCCCTGACTTTTTTCTAAATCTGTGGCATAGAGTTCAAACATGCGGTGCCGCAGCTGTGCTTTGGGGAGGCGACTTTAATGTAGTACTCTCCACTACGCTATACAGGCAGGGGGTCCCCCGAGAACACCACCCTAGGGTGGCAGAGATTTTGAGAGAAATCATATCAGAAGCTGAATTGATAGACTCATGGAGGACGCCGGGATGCCTAAGGGCAGCTGAGCGCTCTACAAAACCCAAAATCAAATCAATCAAATCAAATCAATCGAGGACCATGCATCCTGATATGCGGACCGGCACATGTGTCACAGCTCATAGAAATGCATGGTCACGCCTGGACTACTGGCTGCTGTCCAGAGATCTACATGCTAGGGTGCTAGAAGCAACGCATCTCCCAAGATCGCTTTCTGACCACTCTCCTGTGGGGGTGACCATTGCCATACCGCCGCAATATATGCAGCCGTTCAGCTGGCGTTTCCCCTCCCAGGCGCTGCTTGACCAGGTGTTTCGCGAGGAGCTCCGGGATAAGTTGTCAGAATACTTTGAGCTTAATGAAGGATTGGTAGAATCACCGGGCACAATATGGGAGGCTTGCAAGGTAGTAACTAGAGGACATTGCTTGGCACTTAAAACAGGAGTACTTAGATCTATCAGGGACACACTAGACTGCCTAGAAAGGGACCTTGCTACCTTAGAAATTGCTATAGCAGCGGCGCCGTCAAACGCCACGTGTGCAGAATTTAGGGTGAAACTCACACAGTTTCAGGAAGAGGCAGAGAGAGAGGCGAACTTTCTTAACAAACATTCCCAGGCTCGGAAGTACGGAGAAGGGGATCGTGCAGGAAAGACGCTAGCCACTCTAATACAAGCTCCCAGGGGAGCAGAGTATATTATGGAACTAAGAGATGCAGACGGTAGAATAGCTAGAACGCCGCCGTAAATACTATGTACAATGACTGAGTATTACAAAAAGTTATATACCTCTCAGGTGGCACCAGAAGACGAGATCATAACGGAATATTTAGATTCGATCGCTTTCGCATGGTTTAACGATGGCGCGAGACAGTATATGGACCTCGCGTTCACAGCAGATGACATACAGGATGTCATTGCAAGTATGCCAAAAGATAAGGCCCCAGGGCCAGACGGACTGACAGCGGCTTTTTACAAAGAATATGTAGACATTATTGCGCCTAGTCTACACAGGTTATATATGGAGGCAGTGGAAGAGGCTATGATAATAACACTTTTGAAGCCTAACAAAGCCCCGATACACCCTGACTCCTCTCGCCCTCTCTCGTTGATCAATTTAGACGCCAAAATATATGCCAAATTACTAGCGTATAGATTGAAACCCATGCTACCCCAAATTGCACTATCTGATCAATCAGGCTTTGTGCCGGGTAGATCAACCTCGCACAACTTACGAGTATTATTCGGCCTCCTGCACTATTTAGATCCTAAGGTGCAAGCGACTGCCGCCCTATCAGACGCCACTAAGGCGTTTGAGTGGAGATTCTTATTTGCCCATTCACACGCATGGGATTCAGCCCTCTGTTTATCCAACACATAGGGATACTATAAAACGCCCCTACGGCACGTGTGAAGGTAAACGGACAACTCTCAGAACCTATTCATATCACGAGGGGGACGAGACAGGGGTGCCCGTTATCGCCTCTGTTGTTTGCCATTGCGACGGAGCCCCTGGCGGCACGCCTAAGACAACACCACACACACCGTAGTATCGGATTCACTTCGAGGGGCTTGCTAATATCTTTATACACTGATGACATGACTATCTATATGATGGACCCAGCAGAAAACTTTGATCCACTGATGAGAGAATTTGTGCGGTACGGTGGGCTCACAGGCATCAATATAAACTGGTCAAAGTCGGTGATGCTACCGCTAACAGACGAAACTAGACAATGCCTAAATGAATTTCCAATAGAGTGGATGACGGACGAGGTCAAATACTTGGGCATCAGACTCAGCCGTTCAATTCAAGAAATATGGCTGTCCAATTACGGCGTGGCAATAGACTGGTTCGAAGCTAAAGTCCAAAGATGGAAAACATTACCACTATCCATGATGGGGCGTATTGCACTTATTAAGATGGTAGTCCTACCAAAATTTCTATATTTATTTGTTAACATTCCTTTGCCACTTACTGTCCAATATTTTAAACGTCTGAAGTCGGCCATTATAGAATTAGTCTGGGCAGGAAAGCAGCCCAGGGTGTCATGGGCTCTCCTCGCGCTGCCGTTCCATCAGGGAGGGCTCGCAGCCTCTGATTTTGAGCTATATGCATACAGTGCATAGGCCCAGTACTTACACTATTGGCAACATCCTGTACCATATCAGCCACACGTGGCGATTGAGAGTGATGTTGCAGCACCTACCCCGCTCCCGGTAACTGTATATCACCCATACAAGAGATCCCCAACAGATATCAACACGGTAGAAGTAGTGCGATGGGCCTGGCTGAATATGGCCAAACGAGCAGGCATTGCAGAACTATATGCACCATCGATGGCACTTGGGGGGGGAACCCGTTACTGGGACCATTGACGGACAGAGGTGTGACGGAAAGAGCACGCAAGTGCGGCTTAGTCACCGCAGGTGATCTATACCCAGACGATAGTTTTAGATCATTACAGAAGATGTGTGAGCCGAACGACCCCACCGCCTCTGAAATGTTGCTTTACTATCAGCTGCGGGCGGCGTGTAGGGCTAAATATCCAGAATTCCCTGCAGCGCCACGAACGCTGCCTGCGCTGGAAAACCTTCTCTCCAATAGTTCACCCCGCAAATTGATAACACATATTTATAGCATTACCCAGACTACTGCCCCTGTTTTACAAACCTCGTCAAACACTGGGAATCAGAAGCCAACATTAACATAACTGACAAGCAGTGGCTATTCTGCTGCTCGTAACTTGAAAACCTGTCACCAAACTATAGATTGAGATTCATCCATTTTAACTATTTGCACAGGACCTATCGTACACCGAAACAGCTCTTTCGAATGGGTCTTCAAAGTGATACAAAATGTTGGAGGTATGGGGAGCAAGAGGCAACGTTCTTCCATTTAACATGGGAATGCGAGCCGATAGGGAGATACTGGATTGAGGTATTGAAGCATATAAGGCAGATTGTAGAAATGGACCTGCAGGTTGGTCCGTTTATAGCACTTCTGGGGTTTGTGATGCAGGTACCATGTAAGTCCTGGAAATTGGTAGCTCTGCTGATGTTATTGGCTAAGAGACAAATTGCTCTGCACTGGAAGAGGGCAGCTCCACCGAAAGTGGCGGGATGGGTTAAATCGGCTATCTATTGTAAAGATCAACTGACAACGTATTGGAAACTTATGCCGCAACGCTCCAGATCTGTAGTTACATGGGAACCTCTGGTGGGATGGCTGGGGAGAACGGGGTCAGACTTGTGTGTTTGAATGAGAATATTACGTGAGGAGTCAGAGTGACTGTTGTGTGCAAAGGTATTGACAGAGGGCAGGACCGTCTGATCCACGGGACACAAACATCAAGGAAGGGACTGTTTGAGTGGGTGCCGAGATGTGTGAAATGAATGTGGAAGATCAGAATAATTTTCCGAACTGCAGACAGATAGGATAGAGGGTGGCAAGACCGAGAGACTGTGAAGTTGGGTATAAGTGTCGCTATGCACATTTGTCCATGTTTTTCTTCCAGCTCATAGATCTACGCATCACAAGTTTGACTGCTAATATAATTTCAGTTGCTTTGATTGATAGTGACTATTTTCGCTGTAGACAACATACTTATGACTTATGGCGATGTGAATATACAGCATTAAATTGCTGCCTGCCTCCGGGTTGTTGTCTAAATAGCAGTGTAAGCTTTGTGGAGATCAATAAAGGTTTTTGAAAAATTAAAAAAAAAAAATCCTCATCCCTTTCCTCATCTGATTGGGCATCACCATATTCAGATGGGTGGCCCTTGGCATACTCCGCCAGGAGCTTTTGGAGCCTTTGTGTGGTTGGAGGCTGCCCATTGGTATATTTTTAATTTTACATGAGGACCTTCTCTGTTTGAAAGACAAGTGAAGATAAGGGGTGAGGTCGAGCTCCTCAACCATGTCCTGTATGTTATCATTGCTATCTTAAATAATAGTTGGGTTCTGTTTTTGAGACATTCTAACAAAAAGTTCTAACCTCTCTACCCTTTGACTATAGTGACTTTTTATTTTCTAAAATTCTAAAGGGATTTAAGCAAGGCCCTAACCAGACTTTTAGTAGTTTGGTAAAAATGCCAATTTGTAAAAATCCGAATTCTAAAGGCAATTTAAGAGTTCTGTTGTGTGATCAGGTGGCAACCAAGTAGTCCAACAAATGCAAGTTGTATATCCCACCACTGCCACCAGTGTAAGAAACTGGCTCTATATATACTGCACCAAAGTGAGGTACGGTGTGTATAGAGTCCAAGTGTCCCCAGAGGTAGGCAGAGGTTAAAGTTAGATAGAGCCTTACTCTCTAAAGTGGTAGCTTGGTCGAGCAGTAAGGCAGCATCAGAGGACAGTGTTAAGCATTTGATGTGCACACTCAGTCAGCAAATGAATTCACACACTCAAGAACTGAACTCCAGGCCAATTGTTTTTGTATAAAAAATAAACTGTTTATTTTTAGAACCAAGCAAGCCTGGCACAGATAAGCATTACATACTTTTTAGTAATAAGTTACTGGATATTGAACAGTTTGAAAATGCAATAGGAATTGTACTTTTTTTTATTTACATGGGAGCAGTAGTATGTACATACATTGGAATGAATAGGCTTTTTCAGTAAATTGCAGGGAAGTTACTTTTACATTACTTTTTCTAACTCTGGATGTCTAGATTCAGCACTGGGTCATTTCCTGTAAACGTGAGTAAATGCGTTTTTGTTATTTGTGTGAATAAAGAATATTTTCAGATTTCAAAACTCCACACTTAAAAAACTTTTTGGAGCTGTGCATTGAAATGAATAGGCTTGGTCAACAAATTGCCGGTAAGTCATTTTTACGTTACTTTTTCTAACTCAGTGCTGTATGCCTAGATTCAGCACTGGGACATGTCCTGCAAACAGGTGAGAAACCACAATTTTGGTTATTTGTACGATTTTTAAAGAATATCTTTAGTTTTCAAAACTCCACACTTAGTATTTTTTTGCAGGGAAAATTGTCAATGTTATCCTATAGAGGGAAAACAAGTTATTGGTTTTCAGGACTCTTTTTAATTTTGTTTCCTGCGCCAACGCTCGCTGAACTAAAGCGACCCCTCCGAGGGAACTGCAAACTTTTCCATCCACCAAGGATTCAGGACTTTGCTGACCTCGCCGGACCCGCTTCGCGGGTCCCGCAGCGCCTCGTGTCCTCTGAGGCTGCATCTTGTGTTCTGTCTGGGAGCTAGCATTAAGGAGCGGGCAGGTTGTATAGCCGGCGGGGCTGCGAGCACAGGCAGGGACTCCAGTCTCCAGGAGCCCCTGCGCGCCCATCTCACACACCTGGGCTGCTCTCCCCGCTGGCCACGCCCCCCGCTTCATTGGTGTTAAAACCGGCTGTCTGCACGGATTCCACAGACTCTTTTTAATTTTGTTTCCTGCGCCAACGCTCGCTGAACTAAAGCGACCCCTCCGAGGGAACTGCAAACTTTTCCATCCACCAAGGATTCAGGACTTTGCTGACCTCGCCGGACCCGCTTCGCGGGTCCCGCAGCGCCTCGTGTCCTCTGAGGCTGCATCTTGTGTTCTGTCTGGGAGCTAGCATTAAGGAGCGGGCAGGTTGTATAGCCGGCGGGGCTGCGAGCACAGGCAGGGACTCCAGTCTCCAGGAGCCCCTGCGCGCCCATCTCACACACCTGGGCTGCTCTCCCCGCTGGCCACGCCCCCCGCTTCATTGGTGTTAAAACCGGCTGTCTGCACGGATTCCACAGACTCTTTTTAATTTTGTTTCCTGCGCCAACGCTCGCTGAACTAAAGCGACCCCTCCGAGGGAACTGCAAACTTTTCCATCCACCAAGGATTCAGGACTTTGCTGACCTCGCCGGACCCGCTTCGCGGGTCCCGCAGCGCCTCGTGTCCTCTGAGGCTGCATCTTGTGTTCTGTCTGGGAGCTAGCATTAAGGAGCGGGCAGGTTGTATAGCCGGCGGGGCTGCGAGCACAGGCAGGGACTCCAGTCTCCAGGAGCCCCTGCGCGCCCATCTCACACACCTGGGCTGCTCTCCCCGCTGGCCACACCCCCCTGTCCACCAATCATAGCCAGGCACTGACAGTCAACATAACTGATTATACTTCCCGCATCGCGGGAGCGCGCGGGAGGGCGCCGGGAGAAGCCCGGGACAAGGGCGGGACCGTCTGTGGCCGTCCGGGGCCGCTGGAGGCCGGGCTGGGCCAGGCTATCGACATTTCCTTTTTAAGTTGGTGCTATTTTAAATATTTATTGTATTGTTGATTGCCCATTGTTGTGCTGTTGCTTATATCATTATAAGGCATTATTATTGGGTAGTAATATATCCTGTTGTGCCTCCATCGTTATGAGTCACTCTGCCCCCCCTGGTGTGGGCACTATTCCACGTGGCCCTATTGATAAATTCTTCAAAAAAACAATCAAGGATGTAGATAGGGATCTCCTCCTTGCTGAGAGAAGAGCTGATCGACGACGCTCTATTGAGAAACTGAAGAGAAGTCACTTGCCCTTTCCCTCAGACTCAAACCTTACCCAGGCTACGGATGCCCGAGGGGTGAGCTCGATTGAGGATGATGGTACAGATATCGACCAAATCCCCAGTATTTTTAGGTTTCCTATTATTTCACCCCCTTGTCTTAGTGCAACTAGTGGTGTTCAGTTAGCTTGTACTCCCATTGATCACTCGAGCTTTGCTGACGCAAACATCCCAGCTAGCCAACCTAGGGATCCTGGGCCCTGTCTCACGTTGCCCAACTCCTCACTGGTCTGTGTAGAATCCGGTGTGAACATACTCCTGAGGAGTGTGGGTGACGTTGTTACTAAGTCTGATGAGGTTAAGAGGGTGGTGCGCTCCCCTCCGAGAAAAAGGAGAAAGGGTGGGGTAAAAAGGAAAGGCCAAAATCGCCAGATGGTATTATCTCCCCCACCGATTGTAATTCCTGTCCAACTAATCCCCCCTCTTGTAGAGTTACCGGCGCTAGAACCACAAAACTCGCCTACTCATGCCTTAGGTACAGAAGGGTTTAGTGAGGCATCTTGTGTCTTCATAGAGAAGCTCTTTAAATCTTACATGCTACCATTGTTGGAGCGTGTTGGGATTCTGAGTGACAAATTGGATCGCCTATTGGCGTCCTCGGAGTCAACACAACCCTCTACCTCGGCTAAGGGCAATGGGGTATCCACTAACCCACAAAGTTCTTCAAACACGGCAGGTAAGATAATCTTAAATAAAGCAACTGCTGTAGCTGTTAAACCCCCAAGACCACCTAGTGCGGCAAACGCGAATCCCAGGGCTGTCGCTACCAAACCCCCTTTACAGGGAACTGTGCAACAACCTAAGAAAGGGGAGGGCAAATCGGCCGCCCTAATTGGTAAATCCTTTAAACCCCCATCAAGGAGGCATAATGTGGACTTACCACCAGATTCCTTGAATTTTGTTATTGTAATGACGGGCGTGCCACCAGTCTCGGAAGGGGATCGGGAAAATTATGAAAGCTTAAAAAATAAAGTAATCTTTTGGCTAAAGACAAATAGACCACTTCCCGCACATCTTAATGGGGATATTGTCTCGGTCAGAAGATGCCAATGGGTGGGGGTTCGCCCAAAAGATATTGAGGGGGATATAGTCATCATTAATTTTAGGGACAACAGAGTAGTATCCCATATCTCAGATTGGTATGTAGGAAAACATGAGGGAGGGGTTTGTACCAGGAATCTTAGTTATTTTTATCCTGAAACCCTGATTAACCCAAGTGAACAACAACCCCATGTTAAAAACACTAAAAGCCTCCTCAAATGGTCCAATTTTACAACTAGTTTTCATGGACCCCAAATTAACCCTGAGGAACTGTATTGTTCCTACAACCAATCTAACTACAACTGCCCCCCGCAAACACCAGGTTGGGCTAAAATGAAAATTCAACCACCTGGGCCACCAATCATACCTAATTATCCTGCTTCAAATAATACACTGTATCCCATAGCTCCTCCAAACTATGTTTTTCCTCAGGCCCAACAGATCCCTAGCTTTTATCCAGCTTACCACAATCCATCTAGTCTGAACCCTAAGGACCAGTGGAATATACCGCTGAGGAATCTCTATGATCCCCTATCAGGGTTATCAACTAATGATTGACCAGCAGTGTTGATATGGGTTGGTGCATCTAACTCGGATCATATTGAAGGGGGGGGGGGGGTGATTTGTTCAATTTATCATCCACTAATGGAAGTTTATCCATACATCCCCGTAACTGCATTAAGGGGGACACGGCCAATCGAGTGGAGACAGGTGCACTGGAAATAGCACTCACCCCTTCTATTACAGAGAGTGCTACTACAGCGGGTGTAAATTCAGAGCCCTGTCCTCAGGCCGGACTTGTGGGTTTGCGGTTGTCAGGTACGAGCCAGGTTGCCTCTGTGCCCGAAGAAACCGCCCCCGTGTCTAATGATTCCCACCCCCTTGTGTCCTCCAATCCGTGTGAGTTAATGCACAATAAGGGTACTGTTATGGGTTGTTGGAATATCGCAGGGTTAGAATCTTGCACTTGTATTCCTGATTGGGTGGAGTTCATTTCTCAAGTAGATATTTGGTGTTTGCAGGAGACTTGGGCAATTTCTCCAGTGTATCTCCAAGGCTTTTTGAATTTTTACAAACCTGCGACCAAAGGACCGAGAGGCCGGGCTATGGGTGGTCTCACAACATGGGTTCGGCAAGCCGAAGGTGTAACTGTCAAAGAAATTTTTATTGATTGTCCTGATTTATTGATAGTTAGCATTCAAACACGTAGTGGGCTGGTGATAATGTTGATTAATGTTTATGCGACGGGAGTGGCGGGTGGGAGAGTTTCGCATACCCTTACTTGTTTAGACGACTTTTTAAGCTCTAATGTTAATTTTGGACATGTAGTGGTGATGGGTGACCTTAACACATGCTTCGAACCACTAAGTCATGATGATGGTTTATTAACTGAAGCAGAGGATCAGACCTGGGGGATCCCACAACTTGAAATTCCCCCGATAACTAAATGGTCTCAAGCAGCTACATATATCAAAGGTCTGTGTCTGAACTGGGGGTTGCGAGCACTGAATGGTAGAACCAGCTCGGACAGGATGGGTAATTATACCTTTTTTAATGGTAGGCACAGTAGTCGTATTGACTACATTTTAGTTGATATGAAAATCTGGCAGGTGGTTTTAGATATGATTGTTAAACCGCGCCAAGAAAGTGACCATGAACCCTTGGTGGCAGAACTGAGGGACTTTAGCTTTGTAGGGACTGGCTCACGACAGTCTTATCCTGTTCAGGAGGCGGTAGTACTCACGAATGATATGAGGAGGGTGCGCTGGCCAAAGGTTTCAGTAGACGTGGAAGCACGCAAAAAGATTAGAGCTCTGGTATCAAATACTCTGGTTGAAACTGAAAGGTGTGATGTACAGAACTCAGATTTTTCAACTATTCATGCCAGTTTGTTTTTGTCCCTAAAATCGTTGTTCTTAAAGTATGTTGCTAACAAAGGGAAAGGGAAGGGCAGGAAACCATTAAACTGGTTTAATGAAGCCTGCAAAAAGTCCCACGCAGTTCTGTTTAAGGCTTTAAAATCAAAGAACCCTGCCCTAATTACAGAAAGTAGGAAGGCCTTTAATAAAGCCAAACGTCAGGCCAAAGCCGAGTGGGATGACGAGCGATGGACATCTCTAGCTGAGGCCTGTGGCTCTAGGAACCTACAGCAGTTCTGGCACCTCCTCAGGTGGGGTAGATCACAGGATGATCGCCCATGCCCCGCATCTGTTGAACCACAAAAATGGGTGTCCCACTTTGTGGAACAATTTAGATGTAGCAATACTGCGTATGCTCCCATTAGCTGGCCATTATCTTTTGACACTCTAGTGTTTTCGGCTAATGAAGTTGAAGCAGTTCTGAAAGCTATCCCTAGGGGAAAAGCGCCTGGTCCAGACTGTATCCCAGCGGATATTTTTTTGGAGGATCATGATCTCTGGGTCCCATACCTGGTGCGGCTGGTAAATGCACTGGCAGCGGACGCCAGAGTACCCGAGTCTTGGGCTGGTGCTGAAATACTGCCTATCTTTAAGAAGGGCGATCGGTCGGTTCCATCCAACTACCGGCCGATCAGTCTAATAGACGCGGTACAGAAGATCATAACCCGCCTTGTGCTCACCAGGATCCAGGCATGGATAGAGGAGTATGATATTCTCACCCCTCTCCAAGCTGGGTTCCGTTCCCATGTGAGCACCTTGGACCAGGCTTTCCGATTTATGCTTCTGCACTGGAAGTCAGTTACCCTGGGTAAGGGCAACCTGTATGCGGCCTTCGTGGACCTTAGGTCAGCGTTTGACCTGGTCCCGAGGGCTGGCTTATGGAAATCCCTACTGGATATGGGTATGCCCCCCATATTGGTTCGTATCATAGTGAACCTCCATGCTCAGACATTTGCTTATGTGCGCTGGGGCAAACCGGGTGAGGTGACGGAGAACTTCCCTGTGGCTAAAGGCGTCAGACAGGGCTGTGTTATGGCACCAACCTTGTTTTCCCTATATATCAACGGGGTCACTAAATATTTTGACAACTTTTCCACGGATGCTCCAAGTTTGGCAGGCATGCGAATCCCTCTGCTCATGTTCGCCGACGATACTCTCTTGGTTTCACGTACCAGACAGGGTCTGCAAAAGGCTCTGTCTAGGTTTGAGAGGTTCTGCGGCGAACATGAGCTGGAGGTGAACGTGTCGAAAACCAAATTTATGGTTTTAAGGGGGCATAAACAAATAACCGCCAGGGTCTCCATGGGGGATATCCCCCTGGAGCAAACTAAGCAGTTCACCTACCTGGGAGTTACCTTTAGTGACACCTTGAGCTGGACCCATCAGATCGAGCTCATGACCCTGAAACACCAACAGTTGGGCGGGGCACTGATTAAGGAACACAAAGGGTCATTTACGAGGCCGATGTCCCCGCTTATTAAGATCTATGGTGGTAAGGTTCTATCTGCAGTCCTGTATGGTGCGGAACTATGGGGTGGCAGCAATTTGGATTCATTGAAACATGCTCAAAATAAGTTTTTGAGAATGTCTACAGGTTTGCCACAGTCGACCCCACTAACTCCCCTTCTTTACGATCTGGGGTGCCACTCGGTGGTGGACCAAGCTAGACTTCGTCCACTAACCTTCTGGCGCCGTCTGTGGACAACCCCAGAACTTCATTATTATGCTGCTGCATGCCTGGAGGTCAAGAATAGCCTTGGAGCCACAAACATCGGATGGTTCAATGACCTCAAGGCCATTTTACTAGCTTTGGGTCTTGGAGATCTTTGGTCCTCGCCTGAGTCAGCCACTTTTCCCTCTAAAAAGGAACTTAAAAAATGTTACTGGGATTGGGTGACTCATAACATGTACTTGAAAACGAGCTCTAGCAACCTTACTGGACTGTTTATCGTACACAAGGATGCGCCCAAGCTTGAATGGTACTGGGATACCATATCTAAACCCCTGGACCGTAAATTATTCTTTCAATTCAGATGCGGTTCGCTTCCCATTGGGGAGTTTACTAAAAAGTGGGGAACAGATAGGTCGGGGTGTTGTCCCAGGTGTCAAGGTATCGGGGAAAGCCTGAATCATCTTTTGTATGTGTGCCCTCTATATACTGCCCCCAGAGCTAAATGGCTAAGTCCGGTTTGTAGACACTTAGGCACAAGATCGTCGGTGGAAGCTACGAGACTGTTAAAAACCAACTTGGAGTGCCTTATTGTTGTGGGGGTCGCTAAATTCCTTGGGTGGGCCTGGGCGCTTAGACGCAGGCGTATCAAATTTAACCAAATGGTGACTGTATAGTCTTTTGTAACATGCTAACCTATGGTTGGAGCAGAGTCCATTTGTAAAAATTTTCTCATATTTGTATAAGAAGCTGATTAGTTATAAATGATTTAATACTTGTTTTATAGGTTTTATATGTATATACTGTATTTTATGTCTTTTATGATGAACTAATCGAATAAAGACTTCTTGATACTGGTTTTCAGGTAAGTAAGCGGCTGTGGAAGTTAACGTTCTGGGGTTAGACTCTGGGGTCTCACAGGGTCAGTGATGCACTGTTGCACCCTCAGCAGCACTAGGGCGGCCGAGTGTTGAGGCCCAAAGTTATCTTATGGAGTATAGGGAGGCTCCGGTTGGTGTCTGCTGGCAAGCAGGCCACGGGGTTGTGGGAGCAAAGCTCCTGGGGTTTAGCTCAGGGCAAGGCTGGGACCAAAGTGCACCCTCGGCGGCATTAGGGCGTCTGGGAGCAGGGTGTTTTGAGGTTGGATGCCCTGTTATTTCCAATGGAGATTCTCCTGGACAAAGCAAAACTGCAAGCTCGGGGACGAGGATCTCAAGGTGCGACAACCACTTCGAGGGGTATGTCGCGATGTTGAGGGTTGGTGAGGCACCGCTGGCTTGAGCACACAAGGCCGTAGGGTGTCAAGTTTTCTTACCCACTCTGGTCCCGGTAGGGGGTCCTCTGGATTGAGGCTTGAGGCAGGTCAGGGGTCACCAGATCTTGGGTCAGGATCGCCGGAAGGACCTTGTGGTATTTTTCTGCTCAGGCTGGATTCGGCGGGTGCAGAGTGGGCTGGATTCGCGGTTTCTGGCTGGCACCAGAAGCTGCAGTTTAAACACTTCTGGTGTTCTCGGAAGAAACAGTCTGCAAAGTGAAGACAGGCATGTACTCCGGGGTTTGTGAAGTTGCTGGCTGCTGGACACGCCTGGGTTTTCGGGGGTGCAGGTTGGAGGGGAGACAGGCCTGTAGGACTGGGGCCAAGTCAGTGGGCGTCGTCCTCTCGTTAGCTCTGCACGCCTTTTCGTCCTTTTCTTGTTACTTGATCTGAGGAAGGAAGGTTCAGGTTGCCCCATAATACTAAATTTAGGGGTTTTACAGGTAGGTAAAGGGCAGGAACCAATGGGTACCTTCCCTGGGTTGGGTTCACCCCCTATTCTACCACTCTCCAGGGAGGGGGGCTGGAGCCTGTCCCTGTTGGCTGGGTCCCCCATCCTCAAGATGGCAGGGACTCGAGGTTGTGCTTCACCTCGCCTCCCCCACCTTAGGGGTGGAGTTGGCAGAGGTGGGCACACCTCTCTTCCTCACTTGTTTTTCCTGCTGGTTCTCCCGCCCAAAGTGGATGGTAGTACTAGTGGGGACATATTGCTGAAAGCAGCAAATGGTCTGGAGAGGCTCATAAAGGCGGGATGCCTTTGAAGCTTCTCCTTCGTGAACCCTGCCCTTTCTGGGGGAGGAGGCTTGGCACCTCGTCCCAGGATGTGCATTGTTACAGGCCCCCGAGAGCAGCAAGCTCTCGACCCAGGGGTCCAGGGACATATATGGTGGTGGCAGCCTAGGCAGCCACTCAGTCAGGTCACTAGAGGTTGGTCGTGTTTCAGGGGGCATCTCTAAGATACCCTCTGTGGTGCATTTTACTTTAAATCCCACACTGGCATCAGTGTGGGTTTAATGTGCTGAGAAGTTTGATTGCAAACTTCCCAGTCTTCAGTGTAGTCATTATGGTGCTGTGGAGTTTGTAATGACAAACTCCCACACCATATACTCTTAATGGCAGCGCTGCACTTACAGTGCCCAGGAATGGACCTGGGTACTGTAGGGGTACAGGGCTCATGTACCTGTACCCTCACCACTGGCATAGGGCACCCAGCTAGAGGGATGACTGATGTATGCCTGGGCAGTGGTTTGTGGGCGTGGCACACAGGGATGTGTGCCATGTCGACTCGTCACTCTGTTCTGCACCAAGACATGCAGCCTGCAAAGGCAGTGTGTGAGTGTCCGGGTACAGGGCCTCTAAGGGTGGCACAATAAGTGCTGCAGCCCCTAGAGGCCTTCTCTGGTCACAGGGCCCTGGGTAACTGTGGTACCATTTACCAGGGGCTGACATGTGGCCAGAGATGCCAATTGAGTTTAGGCTTCAATGCAGTTTTAGGGAAGGAACATAGGCCCTGGGTACCTGGTTAGCAGGGGCCCAGGGCACACTCAGTCAAAGAACATCAGCACCTCAGAAAAAAGTGGGGGCATACCATGCAAGAAAGAGGTCACTTTCTCACACGGACAACATTACCAATTCAAAGTCTTTCCATTCGGGGTCACAACATGTCTTGTAGTGGTAGCCCATTTAAGAAGACAACACATTCATGTGTTTCCTTACCTAGACGTCTGGCTCATAAAAGCAAACTCGCGCAGCAGTTGTGTACAACAAACACACAACACAATCCAGCTGCTGCACAACTTAGGATTCACTATAATCCTCACCAAGTCACATCTCCAACCGTCCCACACCCAACAGTATCTATGTGCAACAATAGATACTTCCAAAGCCCTAGCATACCCCAATCCAGCCAGGATTGCCAGTATTCAGGCCCTCATAACAAAATGTTCGAGGCATATGAGCTGCAGATTGCACACCCTCATAGATCGCCACCTAGTGTTTGGCCTGGATGTTTGCAGTTTGTTGTTGTCCTGAAAAGTTCTTTGGAAGTCATGAGATAGGTGACTCCTCCTTTGGACCACATTGCGCATGGGCATCGGCTCCATCCCCAGATAGTTTTTTCCGCCATCGGGCTCGGATGTGTTTCCTGCGCTCCAGTTTGGAACCGAATTTCCTTCAGCGTGCAATCCTCACCCAGTTCGACGGTATTGTTTCGATCCCGCTTCATCACCACTTCGAAGTCTTCGATTCCGGTCGTGAGTGAAGGCCTTTGGGCCTACCTAGGCCTTACTTTCTGGCTCATGGGAAGGACGCCATTCAAGAAGTGTCCTCGATGTGGGTCGAAGTTTCCCCACACCGACCTACATGAGGTGTGCAACCTTTGCCTCTCACCGGAGCACGAGGCCAAAGACTGTTCCGCTTGTGCCTCATTCCGCTCCAAGAAGACGATTCGGGACCGACGAGCTCGAAGAACTATGGCTCGCTCGTCCGCTTCGATCCCCGACGACATCTTTGAAGAGGGTGTCGACATGCCAGAACACCAGCACGCCGAAGAGAGTACCAGCTCCTCCGATACCGAAGACTCCGACATCGAGGACATCACTCCAGCTCAACGGGTCGTAAGTAAGACCGTCGACCCCCAACCCTTCCTCGACACCCTCAAAAAAGGCTTCGGTCACACCCTCCCCTTTGGGCCCGGGTGCACACGAGAGACTGCTTCCCATGCCCCGCCTTCGGGCCCGGCAAATAAAACCCACTAAGCCTTCAGGCGGCTCGGGCTCGAGTCAGCCTATTTCCGGTGCCGATCCTATATTGACACCGCAAAAGAAGCCATCTTCCTCATCCACGCCGACCGTTGCTCCGACACCTAAGCGCACGGCGCCGAAGACTGGCAGCGGCTCATCGATGCCGAAACCGCACTCTGAGCAGAGTAAAAAAACGCCCAAAGCTCCAGACTCACATGCTTCGGAGCCGAAAAACAGGTTGCTGTAAAGGACATTTCAAAAGGGCACACTTCTAAACCAAAAGACCCAAGACCAGCTACCGACTCGGTGCCGAAAAAACCTACGGAGCTGAAAACGTCGACGTCAAAGGATCTGCCCTACTCAGAAGAATTTTGAACACCGGATCCTAATCAAAAAACCCTTGTAAAGGATCCTAAGACTGGTCAATTGACTCTTGGCTCCAAGAAGAGACCACTTGAGGCGCCAGCACCTCCTCCCCCTCCAAAGAAGAGAGACATTGCAAACTCTCCATTAAGGGTCCCTTCTCCACTACCTCCCCATACTTTTCCTCCTCCTACACCTCCTCCACCACATCATTCACCTACACCATCCACTCATCCAGACAATGATGTAGACACAGACTCTGATAACACAGGTGGGGGTGCACATGACCCAGCTGGGACCAATAGTCCCCCTCAGTCACCTAATCCATGGGATGATTACAACACCCCTGATGTGCATTACGTCCCACAAGACGATATATACCCTTCCAGACCTTCCCCACCAGAGGACACTATAGGTTTTAACCTACTAGTCCAAAGAGCTGCCCAGTATCATGGGGTGGGCTTACACACCGAAGCGGTGGAGGAAGATTTCCTGTTAAACACTTTTGATAACACACAAAGGTCTACTGCGATTTTGCCAATGCTTAAGGGTGTCCTCAAGCATGCATCAGAGATTTTTAAGGATCCTGTCAGGGCTAGGGTCCTCAATTCTCGCATTGTGAAAAAATATAAAGCTGCCCCTACAGATCCAGTTTATATTAAAGGTCCAGCACCATTAGATTCTTTAGTAGTGTCTAATGCACGTAAACGTGCTAATTCTCAGACATCAGGTGAGGCTTCACCACCAGATAAAGAGTCCAAGCTCCTTGACGCCTCCGGCAAACGAACAGCATCACAAGCAGCTAACATCTGGCGCATTGCCAACACCCAAGCGTTGCTGGCAAGATATAACAGGGCACATTATGATGAACTAGAGTTCATAATGCAGCATCTATCTGACAAATACAAAAATAGGGCCAATGAACTTGTACAGGAAGGTAATAATATTACTAATACTTCCATTAGTTGTGCCCTAGATGCTGCAGATACCGCCTCAAGGGCAAGCAATACCAGCACCCTTCTACGTAGACATGCCTGGTTACGTATTTCAGGTTTTAAATCTGAGGTACAAAACTCCACCCTTAATCGGCCATTTGATGAGACACATTTATTTGGCCCAAATGTTGATGTCTTCAGAAAAAATGAAAAAAGACACCGATACAGCAAAATCTATGGGAGCCTTGCAGCAGCAAGCTCCCAGACGTTCTTTTTGTCGCTCATCATACAGAGGCAACACGAGGCTACTCCTCAGAAAGTCCCCTCACTTCTTACGAAACCTCTAGCCAATCCACATTCACTAAGGGCTACCAGAGAGGGGATTACAGGGGTAACAACAACAAAGGCAGAGGCACAACCAACAACTCCTGCTCTGCCTCTATCCCTACCCAATGACTTTCCTCCCCTTCCCCCCCAACATTCCACTCCTGTGGGGGAAGACTGCAACAATTCCTTCCTGCCTGGACCAACATCACATCAGACAGGTGGGTGCAACAAATTATTCAGTCAGGTTACTGCCTAGAACTAACATCTACCCCCCTCAAACATACCACCCAAACAGTGTCCAATGTCACAAGAACATCTATCACTGTTAAAGCAAGAAGTAATATCCCTGCTAGAAAAAAGTGAAATAGAACCAGTTCCTCTGCACCAACAAAACAAGGGGGTTTACTCTCTATATTTTCTAATTCCAAAGAAGGATGGCTCTTTGAGGCCTATTCCAGACCTCAGACCGCTAAACATATACATACAGTCAGACCATTTTCACATGGTCACACTCCAACAAGTCCTTCTTCTCCTGTTACAAAACTACTTCCTTGCTACTCTAGATCTCAAGGATGCATACTTCCACATTCCCAAGGCTCACATAAAGTATCTCAGATTTGTAATAGACGGGCAGCACTATCAATTCAAAGTACTCCCATTCGGAGTCACAACCGCACCAAGAGTATTCACCAAGTGCTTAGCAGTAGTGGCAGTGTATTTACGAAGATAACACATCCATGTCTTCCCGTACCTAGACGACTGGCTCATTAAAGCCAGCTCATACAACCAATGCGTGGAACACACTCATACCACGAATCAACTACTCCACAACTTGGGGTTCACAATAAACCACACCAAGTCTCATCTACAGCCATCCAAAGTACAACAGTACCTCGGTGCCAAAATAAACACCTCAACAGCGCAGGTTTATCCCACTCCAGCAAGGATAGCCAGCATGCAAACTCTTCTGACAAAGTTTCAGCCACAGCACTCCCTTCCAGCACGAGTGTTCATGCAACTCTTCGGGATGATGGCCTCTTGCATTTTCATAGTGCCCGATGCAAGACTTCAAATGCGTCCGCTACAAGAGTGCTTATCACGCCAATGGAACCAGTCTCAAGGTCAATTAACGGACCTAGTGTTGGTAGACGGTCAGACTCATCGCCCTCTGCAGTGGTGGAACACCAAAAACCTTTCCAAGGGACAACCGTTCCCAGAGCCGGTTCCTTAGATGATTTTGACAGCGGACGCATCGCTCTCCGGCTGGGGGGCCCACCTACTGCAACACACCATGCAAGGCAGGTGGACACCGCAACAAAAGTTACTCCACATCAATCATCTGGAGTTACTAGCAATATTCCTAGCACTAAAAGCTTTTCAAAAGCATGTATCAAACAAAGCTGTGTTAGTCCGCAGGGACAACATGACAGCCATGTATTACATACAGAAGCAGGGAGGCACACACTCCCTGCAAGTCTCTCAACTAGCACAGGACATATGGCGGTGGCCTATGCCTCAAAACATATTCCTTCTAGCCCAGCATGTTCCGGGAGTACAAAATACCATAGCTGATCTGTTAATTCAGACTCAACAGACCCACGAGTGGGAACTTCATACATAAGTTCTTCAACCATTCTTTCAGATGTGGGGACAACCTCAGATAGACGTCTTTGCCACCCACAAACGCCAAATGCCCAAGCTTCGCCGCCAGATATCCACACCCACTGTTTAAAGGCAATGCAATATGGATGAACTGGTCAAACAGATTTGCGTACGCTTTTCCACCTGTACCACTCATGCCACTAGTAGTACGCAAACTACAGCAGCATTCTCTGACCCTCATCCTAGTTGCTCCAACGTAGGCCAGACAGCCGTGGTACACCACACTGCTACAACTGTCTGTAGTACCGTACCAAAAATTGCACCGGTCTCCACACCTCTTAACACAGAACCGTGGAGAGATCAGACACCCGGACCCAGCTCAGCTCAACCTTGCGATCTGGCTCCTGAAATCCTAGAATTTGGATATCTGAACCTTCCTCCAGACTGCATGAATGTCATAAAAGAAGCTAGACATCCAACCACTAGGGCATGTTATGCAGCCAAGTGGAAACGATTTGAAATATATTGTCACAATAACAATATTAATCCTCTAGATGTGTCTATTCAACACATCATAGGATACTTACTGCATCTCCAAAGATGTAACTTAGCGTATACGTCTATCAGACTACATCTTGCTGCAATAGCAGCATATCTGCAGATCAGACAACATCTATCTCTGTTCACTGCCATTAAAGCCTTTGTGGAAGGCCTTAAAAGAATAATTCCTCACAGAGTACCACCCTCACCTGTGTGGAATTTAAACCTTCTCACACGGTTAATGGGACCTCCCTTCGAACCCTTACACAGATGTGAACTACAATTTTTAACGTGGAAAGTTGCTTTCCTAGTAGCTATTACTTCTCTGCGGAGAGTTAGTGAACTACAAGCACTAACCATTCAAGAACCCTTCTTGCAAATGCATATAATAAGGTAGTTCTGCGTACTTATCCAAAATTCCTGCCCAAAGTAATTTCTCCCTTCCATCTCAATCAATCTGTGGAACTGCCCGTTTTCTTCTCGCAACCACAGACAGTTGCAGAAAGAGCTCTTCACACCTTAGATGTCAAAAGAGCATTGCTATACTACATCGAGAGGACACAACCCTTTCTTAAGACAAAACAACTTATTGTTTCTTTCTCACCACCACACAAGGGTAATCCCATTTCAAAATCTGGGATAGCTAGATGGATTGTCAAATGCATACAGATTTGTTACCACAAGGCTAAACGTACGTTATCTGTTCCTCCTAAAGCCCACTCTACAAGAAAGATAGGGGCTTCGATGGCATTTTTAGGGAACATTCCCCTAGATGACATCTGCAGAGCAGCTACATGGTCGTCACCGCACACATTCACAAAACACTATTGTGTAGATGGGCAAACCAAACATCAAGCTAATGTGGGCCAGGCTGTTCTCAAAACATTATTCCAAACTACTGCAACAGATAGGGGTGGTCCCCGCTAAGAGTGGGTACTGCTATACAATCTATGCATAGTGTGCAATCTGCAGCTGATATGCCTCGATCGGAAAATGCTACTTACCAGTATGCATCTGTTCTTGGCATGTAGAGCTGCAGAGTTGCACACGCCCACCCGCCTCCCCAGCTACCCTTGTCTCTTCCAGTATTATCTTACTTAGATACAAATTACATGGGAATCCTTCCTTTTCTTGCAAAGCTCCATCATTTCCCTAATGGCGAAAAACAATGTGGGGATGAAGCCGATGCCCATGCGCAATGTGGTCCAAAGGAGGAGTCACCTATCGCGTGACTTCCAAAGAACTTTTCAGGACAACAACAAACTGTAAACATCCTGGCCCAACACTAGGTAGCGATCTATGCACAGTGTGCAACTCTGCAGCTCTACATGCCAAGAACAGATGCATACTGGTAAGTAGCATTTTCCTTCAACCGAAACACTCACTACCAGCTCGTGTGTTCGTGCAGTTAATGGGGATGGTGGCCTCTTTCAACTTAATTGTCCCTTACGCAAGACTCCAAATGTGTCAGTTACAAGAATGTCTAGCCCAACAGTGGATCCAAGCTCAAGGTCATCTTACAGATCTGGTGTTTGTAGACAGCCGCACATATCTCTCCATGCAAAGTTGGAACACACAAAAGCTTTCCAAAGGGCTGCCCTTCTTAGACCCGCCTGGGGAGCTTATCTCTTGAACCACACCATTCAAGGTTTATGGACCCCTCAACAAAAACTCCTCCGCATCAATCACCTGGAGTTACTAGCCATATGTCTTGCCTTAAAGTCTTTTCAGAAACATGTCCTAGGCAAAGCTATCGGCATCCGGACGGACAACATGACAGCAAAACGGGGGGGGGGGTTGGAGGGGGACACTCTCTGCAGCTATCATGCGTAGCACAGAGCATTTGGAGATGGGCCATTCCTCAAAAGATATACCTCCTATCAGAGCATCTACCTGGGATACACAATCAAATTGCGGATCTGCTCAGTCGTCAACAACCGCAGATTCACGAATGGGAACTTCATCTGCAAGTTCTTCCGTTTTTAGGTCTCGCCTGTCGATGCGCATGCGCATCGAGCTTGCGAGACTATTGGGGCTTAAACAGTCTTTAACCAACTTGCAAGGAATCGTGGCGATTCCTTGCAGTGCCCGTGAAATTCAAGCTTAATGTGCATGTGCATTGAGCTTAAAAGCGCGTGCACATGCCCCCAGCCGCCTGCTTGCATGTATTTTCCCTCAGCCGCACTCCTCCCACACCCCCGCTCCGCCCCCTCCCCTGCCTGCCGTGTCGCGTTTCTTCAGTTCCCTTAGCCGCACTCCAGGCCCCTGCTGCTTTCACACCCTCATGCCGCTCTCCCTGCTCCGCCCCCTCCCCTGCCCGCCGTGTCGCATTTCTCCTCCCCCCTCCCCACAGCAATGCCCTCCGTCTTGTTTTACCCGTTTCTTCTTTTCTCTATCTGTCCCGCGTCCCTTTCTCTCTTTGCCTCGCAGCGTCTTTTTTTTTGCTTCTGATGCCCGTATGTTTCTTTACAGTATCTCAAGCATGCCAAAAGTTCTTTTGATTTAAACATAAAAAACGACCATGTCTAGAACTTAAAGAGCAAGAGATTAGTGCCTTTCGTTTTTAAACTCTGATTTCCTCAAACAAACATGAGCCCGCGTCCCTTTCTCTCTTTGCCTCGCAGCGTCTTTTTTTTGCTTCTGATGCCCGTATTTTTGTGCAGGCAACCGAGGGGTTCATTCATGGCTGGCCGGCCGTACTTTCAGTTTCCTGCTTCTCCAGCTCCTTCCTCTCTGCTGGAAACAGACAAAAGGCGCCAGTGGTGCACAACATAGACGGAGCCATCCGGCTTAATGATTGCTTTGGAATTCCATGTGTTAACAGTAAACAGACCAGAGGCGCCAGGAGAGCACAAGCCACACAGAGTTGCACCCCCACCTCCCCCTCTCGCCTTAGTCAAACGAGGTGTTTGTAACCAAGGCTGCGTCTTCTTTGGTGCGTTTATAATGTACATGGGATGTTTGGGTTCATGCTGGGTAGCGCTGCAGCCATTGACTCTCCCCCAGCCCTACCCTCCTTTGGCTTCTATAACGCACTGTTGTAGTACTGTTAAGGTGGGCTAAAATACAGGCACTTTCTTCTAAACTAAACATATGTTTGTCGTAATCTCTTTGTTTTAAAGTGCAAACAATGTTTTAAAATGCTGCCGCTGTTAGTTACACGAGGTGTTTGTAACCGAGGACGCTTCTCCACATGATCGCCTGCCTCTCGCACACATGTGAGTGCGTTTCAACTATGTTTTATTAGTACCGTGCTGTGTGTTGGCTTTTTCATATGTTGTCATGGGTCTATATTTTTATAATAATGGCAGCGCTTTAGGCAACGCCACCTGCAGATAATTACCCGGACGTCTGCTGAGGCAATCAGCAGCGCTGCTCTCGAAGAATAACACGGAGGTCCATAGCAGTGCCACGCGACCGGTCCGGCGCGCTCTCCTCCCTGCTACCGGGGGCCAAGACAGGCAGGGATATCCTTAAATTGCACAGCCAACGAAACTCCAGGGCAAATGTGGTAAGGGGATAAACAAGGGCATGGCGAAAACATGGCAACAGTCACCGCATGCAAAACTCGATTGCTGTTTAATTTCCTACCCCACCACCATACACGCATACAACCACTCACACATACAACCACTCACACATACAACCACTCACACATACAACCACTCACACATACAACCACTCACACATACAACCACTCACACATACAACCACTCACACAACCACCCACACAACAACCACTCACACATACAACCACTCAAACAACTACACACACAACCGCACACACAAACACACACATCTGTCGCACACACATCTCACACACGCAACGCCACTCACACACGCAACGCCACTCACACACGCAACGCCACTCACACACGCAACGCCACTCACACACGCAACGCCACTCACACACGCAACGCCACTCACACACGCCACTCATCCACGCAACGCCACTCATCCACGCAACGCCACTCATCCACGCAACGCCACTCATCCACGCAACGCCACTCATCCACGCAACGCCACTCATCCACGCAACGCCACTCATCCACGCAACGCCACTCATCCATTTGAAAAACGAAAAATGTCAAACTCCTCTATTGCGAGACCTATTGCATTTTCAATGCTTGTTTCAAATGGGGGCCACCCAGACACAGATCTGTTCGCCACACATTTAAACACAAAATGCCCAAACTTTGCCTCCAAGTATCCACACCCATTGTCCAAAGGCAATGCAATATGGATGGACTTGTCTGGCACATCTGCGTACGCTTTTCCGCCTCTCCTGCTCATTCTGTTACTGGTGCGCAAACTCAAGCAACTGTCTCTCATAATGATCCTGGTTGCTCCAACATGGGCCCTACAACCATGGTACACAACACTGCTAGAACTCTTAGTAGTTCTGCACCAAAAACTGCACCTCTCCCCAAAGCTTCTCACACAGAACCATGGAGAGATACGACATCCAGAACCAGCTCAACTGAACCTAGCAATCTGGCTCCTGAAGTCTTAGAGTTTGGTACCCTTAATCTCCCACCAGACTGTATGAATGTCATTAAAGAAGCTATACGTCCTACCACTAGGGCATGCTATGCAGCTAAATGGAAAAGATTTGTTATTTACTGCAATAACACAATCCACTAGATGCTTCAATTCAAAACATTATCTGTTATCTCCTGCATCTACAAAGATGTAATCTGGCATACACATCTATACGATTACATCTTGCTGCTTAAGCAGCTTACTTACAAAACCAACAACACTTATCATTGTTTAGGGTACCTCCCATCAAAGCATTCATGGAAGGCTTTAAAAGAATAATTCCTCCCAGAATTCCACCCCCTCCAGTATGGAATTTAAACGTTGTCCTTACTAGGCTCATGGGTCCCCCATTTGAACAGTTACATAAAAGTGAATTGGAATTCCTCACATGGAAACTGGCTTTCCTTGTGGCCATCACATCTCTCAGAAGAGTAAGTGAACTCCAGGCCTTAAGCATACAAGAACCATTTTTGCAAATACATCACAACAAATTGGTTCTTAGGACCAACCCTAAATTCTTATCTAAAGTAGTTTCAGCTTTACACCTTAAATAGTCCGTTTTGATCCAAGTACTTTTCCCTCAACCAGACTCAGTAGCTGAACGGATTCTTCATACGCTGGATTTCAAAAGAGCTCTTCTTTACTACATTGAAAGGACAAAAAGTTTCAGGAAAACTAAACAACTTTTCGTAGCTTTCTCACCACCACTTAAGGGCTGTACTATATCAAAAGCTGGAATTGCCAGGTGGATCATTAAATGCATTCAAATATGCTACCAAAAAGCAAAACGTACCTTATCCATTCCCCCTAAAGCACATCTCACACGCAAAATTGGGGCATCCATGGCATTCTTAGGAAACATCCCCATGATGACATTTGCAAAGCTGCAACATGGTCTACGCTGCACACTTTCACAAAACACTACTGTGTAGATATGCAAGCAAAACAACAAGCTAGTGTGGGCCAGGCAGTACTAAAAACACTTTTTCAAGCTACTGCAACGCATACAGGTAGCCACCGCTAACAGGGGAACTGCAGTATAGTCCATGCAAAAGAATGCGATCTAGAGCTCATATGCCTTGAACGTAAAATGCTACTTACCAGTATGCATCTGTTCTTGGCATGTAGAGCTGTACATCCGCATACGCCCAACCGCCTCCCGCATACGCCCAAAGCTTCTCACACAGAACCATGGAGAGATACGACATCCAGAACCAGCTCAACTGAACCTAGCAATCTGGCTCCTGAAGTCTTAGAGTTTGGTTACCTCAATCTCCCACCAGACTGTATGAATGTCATTAAAGAAGCTATATGTTCTACCACTAGGACATGCTATGCAGTTAAATGGAAAAGATTTGTTATTTACTGCAATAACACAATCCACTAGATGCTTCAATTCAAAACATTATCTGTTATCTCCTGCATCTACAAAGATGTAATCTGGCATACACATCTATACGATTACAACTTGCTGCTTAAGCAGCTTACTTACAAAACCAACAACACTTATCATTGTTTAGGGTACCTCCCATCAAAGCATTCATGGAAGGCTTTAAAAGAATAATTCCTCCCAGAATTCCACCCCCTCCAGTATGGAATTTAAACGTTGTCCTTACTAGGCTCATGGGTCCCCCATTTGAACAGTTACATAAAAGTGAATTGGAATTCCTCACATGGAAACTGGCTTTCCTTGTGGCCATCACATCTCTCAGAAGAGTACGTGAACTCCAGGCCTTAAGCATACAAGAACCATTTTTGCAAATACATCACAACAAATTGGTTCTTAGGACCAACCCTAAATTCTTATCTAAAGTAGTTTCAGCTTTACACCTTAAATAGTCTGTTTTGCTCCAAGTACTTTTCCCTCAACCAGACTCAGTAGCTGAACGGATTCTTCATACGCTTGATTTCAAAAGAGCTCTTCTTTACTACATTGAAAGGACAAAAAGTTTAAGGAAAACTAAACAACTTTTCGTAGCTTTCTCACCACCACTTAAGGGCTGTACTATATCAAAAGCTGGAATTGCCAGGTGGATCATTAAATGCATTCAAATATGCTACCAAAAAGCAAAACGTTCCTTATCCATTCCCCCTAAAGCACATCTCACACGCAAAATTGGGGCATCCATGGCATTCTTAGGAAACATCCCCATGATGACATTTGCAAAGCTGCAACATGGTCTACACCGCACACTTTCACAAAACACTACTGTGAAGTGAATAGCGGTTTGGTGAGAACTGTTAAAATATATATATATCTTCAGGCCTGGAAAATGATGACTACTTTTTGCAAATGGTTGTAATGTGATAGTTCATCATAGGATCTTCATTATTAATCAAAAGCATTTTTTTTTTTTGGCAGTGTTCCTGTACCCCAGAGCACATTTACCAAAGAGTGTGGTCTAGCATGTCCAATGCTATAGTGCACATTACAAAGCCAATCCTAGGATGATTAGTCACCCCTCCCAATAATTATCACTATTCCCAATTACAAACCATTGCTTAAACTACATTGCAACACATTTAAATCTGCCTTAGGTCAGTCTACAAAAATGAGTTCGTGAATGATTAGTGTAAAGTTCATTCAAAACAAACTTAAAATCCATGATGCCCTACACAACTCAAGTGTGGAACCTTGGAATACTGTAATGCCCAACCCTTTGTTGGAAGCATGTGTGGCTGTAGATACACCTACTCCTGTCATCTAGTGTTTATTTGAGTCACTAGGTACTGACACTCCTCTTACTTGTAATGTGCATAGTCATTTACTCCACTGTTAGATTGTTTTCTTTCCACTGTCTGGTTCGGTTGTGTGCTCCAGTTCAACAATGTTTTGGTCCACACTGGTTCCTTCCCTGTCAGTTTTGTAATGCGTTTCTCCTGCCTTTCTTTCTGATGGATACACCGACCTGTGGATTCCTCACCTTATGACTATCCCCTGTGCCAGCATTCCATGGAAACTTTTTCCTAGCTCTCCACGCCTACGAGGTTGTCACAATGCCATGGCTCCGCATGACGTCACTTGAGCCATAAGAGGACTACGTCGGCGTGATGATGTCAGTACCCTTTTTTCAGCGCTGTCGATGCTAATAGTTTTTCTGGGACTCTCCTTACTTTCTGCTTGATACTTTGTATTTTGGGTTGTTTCTTTCTGTGGTTTTGCCATGTCTGCTCAGAGGAAGTTGGGTTTCAAGCCCTGTAAAGAGTGCAAGCCAAGCTGTACATGGCTAAGGTGAGAAAAGAAGAAAGGGGTCGAAAGCGTTAGAAGTCGAGGTCGTCGACTTCACATGACTCATTGAGGAAGCACAAGAAGAAGAGGAGGCATGGATCTCGGCACCGTTCGTCGAAGGCTGTGGTTTCGACGTCGCCTTCTCGGACACATTGATGTTGTGAAAAGGAAAGGAGATTTTCTCTGACTCCGGAATGTTTGTCGAATTCGACTGATGCTGAGGTTTCTTCAGCTCCTGCGGCTCTGCCTGTGGCCCTGCCAGTTCTGACTTAGGAGGTGCCTCGATTGGCTCTCGAACCGGCTGAGTATCCACAATTGCCGGGGTCGGATCCATCACATTTTTTAAATGCGATGTATGGCGTGTTTGCCACGCGCTCCTATCCTTCTGGTGCACCTTCGGGTCCCATGGGTCCTATGGGTCCTCTGGCATTTACTTTGGGTGTGCCTCACCAATATCCTCAGGCACCCTTTGTGCCATTCATGCCGACAACGTCCTGGCAGTTTCCGGCTCTGAGGATGTCGACGCTGTATGTACAGTCCCCGGCTCCATCCCGTGGACCTTCTTCTCTGATTCGTTCGGCACCGGTTGCTACTGCTGATCCTCCTTCGACGCTGCACCTGAAGATGCACTTGAGGAGAGAAGTGCGGAGGTTGATAGAGGAGGAGCAGCACCAGGCTGAAGAGATGGAGGAAGGTGAAATTTATATCTGAAGGAAACAGGTTAGTATTCGATTCCTTACCTTAGAATATCCCCAGGCGTCAGACTGGATCTGGAAAATTTTGCGTAGCAGTACCCCTGCGCGTCGTTAGGTGGTGTCTGCGGCTGCGCTTCCGTCGTCGGTGTCGTTGGTGCCGGGATGACGTCGTCGGAGTACTTAGACGCCACCCTTGCGCGCTGACGTCAGTTCTTTTTTCCGCGCCAGCAAACGCAGGTCCGGAGAAAGTGGTACCCTTTAGTCACTTTTTGACTAAGCTTTTTCGATCATTTTTGCATCCGTTTCGAATCTACGACTCCATTGGTGCTGCTAGGGATGCCCGGGTTCAAGCCCCGTGCCGATTGCAACCGACTGATGTCGGTTACCGACCCCCACCGCCGGTGCCTACATTGCCTGGGGCCCGATCTCGATGACAAGTCGTGCCCCGACTGCCGGTCCTTGACGTCGAAGGCTAGGCGGGAGCGGTGCCGCAAGCGCCTTGAGCTCCGGGAGTCGGCCCCACGCTGCTCGAGGTCCCGGTCCGGACGGAGGTCGAGGGACCGGTCGCGGGGCCGGATTTATCACAGCTCGGCGAGTCGACACCACTCGTCGGGCTCCAAGTCCTCAGGTAAGAGGCACATGAAGTCGAAGAGGTGACATTGCTCTTCTGACTCCCCCGACATGGCCGGGGGTACGGGTGACACGCTCACGCGGCTCTGTCGGAGCCGCAGGCGTCGTTGCCTGCTCCACACCCGCCGGTTCCTGGGCAGAACGCGATGCCGGAGGAGATCGATGCCTTCCTCATGGCCATGAGGTCGCTCTCTCCTCCGTCGGGCTCCGCGGCGCCTTCAGCCACTTAGTCAGGTCACTAGAGGTTGGTCGTGTTTCAGGGGGCATCTCTAAGATGCCCTCTGTGGTGCATTTTACTTTAAATCCCACACTGGCATCAGTGTGGGTTTAATGTGCTGAGAAGTTTGATACCAAACTTCCCAGTCTTCAGTGTAGTCATTATGGTGCTGTGGAGTTTGTAATGACAAACTCCCACACCATATACTCTTAATGGCAGCGCTGCACTTACAGTGCCCAGGAATGGACCTGGGTACTGTAGGGGTACAGGGCTCATGTACCTGTACCCTCACCACTGGCATAGGGCACCCAGCTAGAGGGATGACTGATGTATGCCTGGGCAGTGGTTTGTGGGCATGGCACACAGGGATGTGTGCTTGTGTGGGGTGGATCTGCACACCAGTACTCGATTATGTAAATAGGTTATGTGGATTCTGAGGAAATCTTAGCGTGCTTACTAGCACAGGGATGTGTGCCATGTCGACTCGTCACTCTGTTCTGCACCAAGACATGCAGCCTGCAAAGACAGTGTGTGAGTGTCAGGGTACAGGGCCTCTAAGGTTGGCACAATAAGTGCTGCAGCCCCTAGAGGCCTTCTCTGGTCACAGGGCCCTGGGTAACTGTGGTACCATTTACCAGGGGCTGACATGTGGCCAGAGATGCTAATTGGGGTTAGGCTACAATGCAGTTTTAGGGAAGGAACATAGGCCCTGGGTACCTGGTTAGCAGGGGCCCAGGGCACACTCAGTCAAAGAACATCAGCACCTCAGAAAAAAGTGGGGGCATACCATGCAAGAAAGAGGTCACTTTCTCACACGGACAACATTACCAATTCAAAGTCTTTCCATTCGGGGTCACAACATGTCTTGTAGTGGTAGCCCATTTAAGAAGACAACACATTCATGTGTTTCCTTACCTAGACGTCTGGCTCATAAAAGCAAACTCGCGCAGCAGTTGTGTACAACAAACACACAACACAATCCAGCTGCTGCACAACTTAGGATTCACTATAATCCTCACCAAGTCACATCTCCAACTGTCCCACACCCAACAGTATCTATGTGCAACAATAGATACTTCCAAAGCCCTAGCATACCCCAATCCAGCCAGGATTGCCAGTATTCAGGCCCTCATAACAAAATGTTCGAGGCATATGAGCTGCAGATTGCACACCCTCATAGATCGCCACCTAGTGTTTGGCCTGGATATTTGCAGTTTGTTGTTGTCCTGAAAAGTTCTTTGGAAGTCATGAGATAGGTGACTCCTCCTTTGGACCACATTGCGCATGGGCATCGGCTCCATCCCCAGATAGTTTTTTCCGCCATCGGGCTCGGATGTGTTTCCTGCGCTCCAGTTTGGAACCGAATTTCCTTCAGCGCGCAATTCTCACCCAGTTCGACGGTATTGTTTCGATTGCGCTTCATCACCACTTCGAAGTCTTCGATTCCGGTCTTGAGCGAAGGCCTTCGGGCCTACCTAGGCCTTACTTTCTGGCTCATGGGAAGGACGCCATTCAAGAAGTGTCCTCGATGTGGGTCGAAGTTTCCCCACACCGAGGTACATGAGGTGTGCAACCTTTGCCTCTCACCGGAGCACGAGGTCAAAGACTGTTCCGCTTGTGCCTCATTCCGCTCCAAGAAGACCATTCGGGACCGACGAGCTCGAAGAACTATGGCTCGCTCGTCCACTTCGATCCCCGACGACATCTTTGAAGAGGGTGTCGACGTGCCAGAACACCAGCACGCCGAAGAGAGTACCAGCTCCTCCGATACCGAAGACTCCGACATCGAGGACATCACTCCAGCTCAACGGGTCATAAGTAAGACCGTCGACCCCCAACCCTTCCTCAACACCCTCAAAAAAGGCTTCGGTCACACCCTCACATTTGGGCCCGGGTGCACACGAGAGACTGCTTCCCATGCCCCGCCTTCGGGCCCGGCAAATAAAGCCCACTAAGCCTTCAGGCGGCTCGGGCTCGAGTCAGCCTATTCCCGGTGCCGATCCTATACTGACACCGAAAAAGAAGCCAGCTTCCTCATCCACGCCGACCGTTGCTCCGACACCTAAGCACACGGCGCCGAAGACTGGCAGCGGCTCACCGATGCCGAAACCGCACTCTGAGCAGAGTAAAAAAACGCCTAAAGCTCCAGACTCACACGCTTCGGAGCCGAAAAACAGGTTGCTGTAAAGGATATTTCAAAAGGGCACACTTCTAAACCAAAAGACCCAAGACCAGCTACCGACTCGGTGCCGAAAAAACCTACGGAGCTGAAAACTTCGACGTCAAAGGATCTGCCCTACTCAGAAGAATTTTGAACACCAGATCCTAATCAAAAAACCTTTGTAAAGGATCCTAAGACTGGTCAATTGACTCTTGGCTCCAAGAAGAGACCACTTGAGGCGCCAGCACCTCCTCCCCCTCCAAAGAAGAGAGACATTGCAAACTCTCCATTAAGGGTCCCTTCTCCACTACCTCCCCATACTTTTCCTCCTCCTACACCTCCTCCACCACATCATTCACCTACACCATCCACTAATCCAGACAATGATGTAGACACAGACTCTGATAACACAGGTGGGGGTGCACATGACCCAGCTGGGACCAATAGTCCCCCTCAGTCACCTAATCCATGGGATGATTACAACACCCCTGATGTGCCTTACGTCCCACAAGACGATATATACCCTTCCAGACCTTCCCCACCAGAGGACACTATAGGTTTTAACCTACTAGTCCAAGGAGCTGCCCAGTATCATGGGGTGGACTTACACACCGATGCGGTGGAGGAAGATTTCCTGTTAAACACTTTTGATAACACACAAAGGTCTACTGCGATTTTGCCAATGCTTAAGGGTGTCATCAAGCACGCATCAGAGGTTTTTAAGGATCCTGTCAGGGCTAGGGTCCTCAATTCTCGCATTGAGAAAAAATATAAAGCTGCCCCTACAGATCCAGTTTATATTAAAGGTCCAGCACCATTAAATTCTTTAGTAGTGTCTAATTCACGTAAACGTGCTAATTCTCAGACATCAGGTAAGGCTTCACCACCAGATAAAGAGTCCAAGCTCCTTGACGCCTCCGGCAAACGAACAGCATCACAAGCAGCTAACATCTGGCGCATTGCCAACACCCAAGCGTTGCTGGCAAGATATAACAGGGCACATTATGATGAACTAGAGTTCATAATGCAGCATCTATCTGACAAATACAAAAATAGGGCCAATAAACTTGTACAGGAAGGTAATAATATTGCTAATAATTCCATTAGTTGTGCCCTAGATGCTGCAGATACTGCCTCAAGGGCAATCAATACCAGCACCCTTCTACGTAGACATGCCTGGCTACATATTTCAGGTTTTAAATCTGAGGTACAAAACTCCACCCTTAATCGGCCATTTGATGAGACACATTTATTTGGCCCAAATGTTGATGTGTCTTCAGAAAAAATGAAAAAAGACACCGATGCAGCAAAATCTATGGGAGCCTTGCAGCAGCAAGCTCCCAGATGTTCTTTTCGTCGCTCATCATACAGAGGCAACACGAGGCTACTCCTCAGAAAGTCCCCCCACTTCTTACAAAACCCCTAGCCAATCCACATTCACTAAGGGCTACCAGAGAGGGGGTTACAGGGTTAACAACAAAGGCTGAGGCACAACCAGCAACTCCTGCTCTGCCTCTACCCCTACCCAATGACTTTCCTCCCCTTCCCCCCCAACATTCCACTCCTGTGGGGGCAAGACTGCAACAATTCCTTCCTGCCTGGACCAACATCACATCAGACAGGTGGGTGCAACAAATTATTCAGTCAGGTTACTGTCTAGAATTAACATCTACCCCCCTCAAACATACCACCCAAACAGTGTCCAATGTCACAAGAACATCTATCACTGTTAAAGCAAGAAGTAATATCCCTGCTAGAAAAAAGTGAAATAGAACCAGTTCTTCTGCACCAACAAAACAAGGGGGTTTACTCTCTATATTTTCTAATTCCAAAGAAGGATGGCTCTTTGAGGCCTATTCCAGACCTCAGACCGCTAAACATATACATACAGTCAGACCATTTTCACATGGTCACACTCCAACAAGTCCTTCTGCTCCTGTTACAAAACTACTTCCTTGCTACTCTAGATCTCAAGGATGCATACTTCCACATTCCCATTCACAAGGCTCACAGGAAGTATCTCAGATTTGTAATAGACGGGCAGCACTATCAATTCAAAGTACTCCCATTCGGAGTCACAACAGCACCAAGAGTATTCACCAAGTCCTTAGCAGTAGTGGCAGTGTATTTACGAAGACAACACATCCATGTCTTCCCGTACCTATACGACTGGCTCATAAAAGCCAGCTCATACAACCAATGCGTGGAACACACTCATACCACGAATCAACTACTCCACAACTTGGGGTTCACAATAAACCTCAGTCTCATCTACAGCCATCCAAAGTACAACAGTACCTCGGCGCCACACCTCAACAGCGCTAGTTTATCCCACTCCAGCAAGGATAGCCAGCATGCAAACTCTTCTGACAAAGTTTCAGCCACAGCACTCCCTTCCAGCACGAGTGTTCATGCAACTCTTCGGGATGATGGCCTCTTGCATTTTCATAGTGCCCCATGCAAGACTTCAAATGCGTCCGCTACAAGAGTGCTTATCACGCCAATGGAACCAGGCTCAAGGTCAATTAACGGACCTAGTGTGGGTAGACGGTCAGACTCATCGCCCTCTGCAGTGGTGGAACACCAAAAACCTTTCCAAGGGACGACCATTCCTAGAGCCGGTTCCTCAGATAATTTTGACAGCGGACGCATCGCTCTCCAGCTGGGGGGCCCACCTACTGCAACACACCATGCAAGGCAGGTGGACACCGCAACAAAAGTTACTCCACATCAATCATCTGGAGTTACTAGCAGATGAACTGGTCAAACAGATTTGCGTACGCTTTTCCACCTCTACCACTCATGCCACTAGTAGTACGCAAACTACAGCAGCATTCTCTGACCCTCATCCTAGTTGCTCCAACGTAGGCCAGACAACCGTGGTACACCACACTGCTACAACTGTCTGTAGTACCGTACCAAAAATTGCACCGGTCTCCACACCTCTTAACACAGAACCGTGGAGAGATCAGACACCCGGACCCAGCTCAGCTCAACCTTGCGATCTGGCTCCTGAAATCCTAGAATTTGGATATCTGAACCTTCCTCCAGACTGCATGAATGTCATAAAAGAAGCTAGACATCCAACCACTAGGGCATGGTATGCAGCCAAGTGGAAATGATTTGTAATATATTGTCACAATAACAATATTAATCCTCTAGATGTGTCTATTCAACACATCATAGGATACTTACTGCATCTCCAAAGATGTAACTTAGCCTATACGTCTATCAGACTACATCTTGCTGCAATAGCAGCATATCTGCAGATCAGACAACATCTATCTCTGTTCAGAGTGCCTGCCATTAAAGCCTTTATGGAAGGCCTTAAAAGAATAATTCCTCACAGAGTACCACCCTCACCTGTGTGGAATTTAAACCTTCTCACACGGTTAATGGGACCTCCCTTCGAACCCTTACACAGATGTGAACTACAATTTGTAACGTGGAAAGTTGCGTTCCTAGTAGCTATTACTTCTCTGCGGAGAGTTAGTGAACTACAAGCACTAACCATTCAAGAACCCTTCTTTCAAATGCATCATAATAAGGTAGTTCTGCGTACTAATCCAAAATTCCTGCCCAAAGTAATTTCTCCCTTCCATCTCAATCAATCTGTGGAACTGCCCGTTTTCTTCTCGCAACCACAGACAGTTGCAGAAAGAGCTCTTCACACCTTAGATGTCAAAAGAGCATTGCTATACTACATCGAGAGGACACAACCCTTTCTTAAGACAAAACAACTTTTTGTGTCTTTCTCACCACCACACAAGGGTAATCCCATTTCAAAATCTGGGATAGCTAGATGGATTGTCAAATGCATACAGATTTGTTACCACAAGGCTAAACGTACGTTATCTGTTCCTCCTAAAGCCCACTCTACAAGAAAGATAGGGTCTTTAATGGCATTTTTAGGGAACATTCCCCTAGATGACATCTGCAGAGCAGCTACATGGTCGTCACCGCACACATTCACAAACACTATTGTGTAGATGGGCAAACCAAACATCAAGCTAATGTGGGCCAGGCTGTTCTCAAAACATTATTCAAAACTACTGCAACAGATAGGGGTGGTCGCCGCTAAGAGTGGGTACTGCTATACAATCTATGCACAGTGTGCAATCTGCAGCTGATATGCCTCGAACGTAAAATGCTGCTTACCAGTATGCATCTGTTCTTGGCATGTAGAGCTGCTGAGTTGCACACGCCCACCCGCCTCCCGGCTACCCTTGTCTGTTCCAGTATTATCTTACTTAGATACAAATTACATGGGAATCCTTCCTTTTCTTGGAAAGCTCCATCATTTCCCTAATGGCGAAAAACAATGTGGGGATGGAGCCGATGCCCATGCGCAATGTGGTCCAAAGGAGGAGTCACCTATCTCGTGACTTCCAAAGAACTTTTCAGGACAAAAACAAACTGTAAACATCCGAGCCCAACACTAGGTAGCGATCTATGCACAGTGTTCAACTCTGCAGCTCTACATGCCAAGAACAGATGCATACTGGTGAGTAGCATTTTCCTTCAACAGAAACACTCACTACCAGCTCGTGTGTTCGTGCAGTTAATGGGGATGGTGGCCTCTTTCAACTTAATTGTCCCTTACGCAAGACTCCAAATGTGTCAGTTACAAGAATGTCTAGCCCAACAGTGGAACCAAGCTCAAGGTCATCTTACAGATCTGTTGTTTGTAGACAGCCGCACATATCGCTCCATGCAATGTTGGAACACACAAAAGCTTTCCAAAGGGCTGCCGTTCTTAGACCCGGTACCACAAATAGTACTAACAGCGGACGCATCGCTCACCGCCTGGGGAGCTTATCTCTTGAACCACACCATTCAAGGTTTATGGACCCCTCAACAAAAACTCCTCCACATCAATCACCTGGAGTTACTAGCCATATGTCTTGCCTTAAAGTCTTTTCAGAAACATGTCCTAGGCAAAGCTATCGTCATATGGACGGACAACATGACAGCAAAACGGGGGGAGGGGACACTCTCTGCAGCTATCATGCGTAGCACAGAGCATTTGGAGATGGGCCATTCCTCAAGAGATATACCTCTTATCAGAGCATCTACCTGGGATACACAATCAAATTGCGGATCTGCTCAGTCGTCAACAACCGCAGATTCACGAATGGGAACTTCATCTGCAAGTTCTTCCGTTTTTTCAAATGGGCGCCACCCAGACATAGAATTGTTCGCCACACTTTTAAACCCAAAATGCCCAAACTTTGCCTCCAAGTATCCACACCCATTGTCCAAAGGCAATGCAATATGGATGGACTTGTCTGGCACATCTGCGTACGCTTTTCTGCCTCTCCCGCTCATTCTGTTACTGGTGCGCAAACTCAAGCAACTGTCTCTCATAATGATCCTGGTTGCTCCAACATGGGCCCTACAACCATGGTACACAACACTGCTAGAACTCTTAGTAGTTCTGCACCAAAAACTGCACCTCTCCCCAAAGCTTCTCACACAGAACCATGGAGAGATACGACATCCAGAACCAGCTCAACTGAACCTAGCAATCTGGCTCCTGAAGTCTTAGAGTTTGGTACCCTTAATCTCCCACCAGACTGTATGAATGTCATTAAAGAAGCTATACGTCCTACCACTAGGGCATGCTATGCAGCTAAATGGAAAAGATTTGTTATTTACTGCAATAACACAATCCACTAGATGCTTCAATTCAAAACATTATCTGTTATCTCCTGCATCTACAAAGATGTAATCTGGCATACACATCTATACGATTACATCTTGCTGCTTAAGCAGCTTACTTACAAAACCAACAACACTTATCATTGTTTAGGGTACCTCCCATCAAAGCATTCATGGAAGGCTTTAAAAGAATAATTCCTCCCAGAATTCCACCCCCTCCAGTATGGAATTTAAACGTTGTCCTTACTAGGCTCATGGGTCCCCCATTTGAACAGTTGCATAAAAGTGAATTGGAATTCCTCACATGGAAACTGGCTTTCCTTGTGGCCATCACATCTCTCAGAAGAGTAAGTGAACTCCAGGCATTAAGCATACAAGAACCATTTTTGCAAATACATCACAACAAATTGGTTCTTAGGACCAATCCTAAATTCTTATCTAAAGTAGTTTCAGCTTTCCACCTTAAATAGTCTGTTTTGCTCCAAGTATTTTTCTCTCAACCAGACTCAGTAGCTGAACGGATTCTTCATACGTTTGATTTCAAAAGAGCTATTCTTTACTACATTGAAAGGACAAAAAGGTTCAGGAAAACGAAACAACTTTTCGTAGCTTTCTCACCACCACTTAAGGGCTGTCCTATTTCAAAAGCTGGAATTGCCAGGTGGATCATTAAATGCATTCAAATATGCTACCAAAAAGCAAAACGTACCTTATCCATTCCCCCTAAAGCACATCCCACACGCAAAATTGGGGCATCCATGGCATTCTTAGGAAACATCCCCATGATGACATTTGCAAAGCTGCAACATGGTCAACACCGCACACTTTCACAAAACACTACTGTGTAGATATGCAGGCAAAACAACAAGCTAGTGTGGGCCAGGCTGTACTAAGAACACTTTTTCAAGCTACTGCAACGCATACAGGTAGCCACCGCTAACAGGGGAACTGCAGTATAGTCCATGCAAAAGAATGCGATCTAGAGCTCATATGCTACTTAACAGTATGCATCTGTTCTTGGCATGTAGAGCTGTACATCCGCATACGCCCAAACGCCTCCCCGGACACCTATATGTGTTGCAGTACTATCTTACTTGGATACTTTACACAAGGAAATCTTTCAATTTCTAACTAACTCCATCATCACCCTTCATGGCAAAACAATCTAAGGATGTATTCGATGCCCATGCACACTACTTACCAGAGGAGGAGTCGCCTATCTTGTGACTACAAAGCCTTCTACAATAACAAAGTGCAAACAACCCAGATGGCGATCTATGCAAAAGTATGCAGATCTACAGCTCTATATGCCAAGAACAGATGCATACTGCTAAGTAGCATTTTACATATATCTATATCATGTGATCAAGGCAGGGATCTGCCGAAACGCGTCGTGACGATATGGCAAGCACAAAAATAAATATTTAAAATTGCACCAAACTTGGGTCTTCCTCGTCTTTTCGTCTTTTCGTCTTTTCAAGGACGAGCCTTGCAGCATATATATTACCTACTGGCGGTCGCCAGTAGGTATATATAGTTAGGATTTTTTCTCTATGGGTTTTTTGAAAATTCTATGTCTAATAACTTTGGCGTTTGTGGACGGAATCGGCTGAAATTTTCAGGAAAATGGCACATTATGTTTCTGAGCAGCCCTTGAAAATTTGGGGGGGGTTCGTCCAGTGGGGGCCGAGAAAAAAGGGGGGTCCCAAAACGTGTTTTTAACATTGAGTTTTCCATAGGGCGGTTGGCCTCACTTTTAGCCCGAACGGCTGAATGGATTTGCACGAAACTTGGCAAAATTGTAGGGACTGGTAGCCCGATGTGCCTTTTGTAGGTCTCAATATATGTGCTCCAGTGGATTTTGAGAAATTAACGTTTAAAAAAAGATATATATCTGTAACAGCGGACCGGTTAGCGCTCTGGTTCGCGGACTTTTCGCGCAACGGAGCTTTGTGAAGCGAAGCTGATTGGTTCTCCGGCGTCTGTCAACATTCCAAACAGTCCGTAGCGGCCGCCATCTTGTCTCTCGGTAGGATCGAGAGACAAGAGGAGGTCAAAACAAAGGGGGAAATAACTATAAGGGGGCATAGTAGATCCTCGCTGACCCCCTAGGTTTGATGTGGAGGTTTTAAAAGGGCCCCGCGGGGCAAAAAAAAATAATAATAATAATAATCGAACGGCTGAATGGATTTGCACGAAACTTGGCAAAATTGTAGGGACTGGTAGCCCGATGTGCCTTTGCTAGGTCTCAATATATGTGCTTCAGTGGATTTTGAGAAATTAACGTTCAAAAAAAGATATATATCTGTAACAGCGCACCGCTTCGCGTACTTTTCGCGTTACGGAGCTTTGCGAAGCGAAGCTGATTGGCTCTCCGGTGTCTGTAAACATTCCAAACAGTACGTAGCGGCCGCCATCTTGTCTCTCGGTAGGATCGAGAGACAAGAGGAGGCCAAAGCGAAGGGGCAAATGACCATAAGGGGGCATAGTAGATCCTCGCTGACCCCCTAGGTTTGATGTGGAGGTTTTAAAAGGGCCCCGCGGGGCAAAAAAAAAAATAATAATAATAATCGAACGGCTGATGACCATAAGGGGGCATAGTAGATCCTCGCTGACCCCCTAGGTTTGATGTGGAGGTTTTAAAAGGGCCCCGCGGGGCAAAAAAAAATAATAATAATAATAATCGAACGGCTGAATGGATTTGCACGAAACTTGGTAAAATATTAGGGACTGGTAGCCCGATGTGCCTTTGCTATGTCTCAATATATGTGCTTCAGTGCATTTTGAGAAATTAACGTTCAAAAACAAGATATATATCTGTAACAGCGCTCCGCTTCGCGGAGATAAAATTATATGTGTATTACCTAGCTGTTGCTAACACCAGTTAGCGACGGCTAGTAGGAGATAGCGACCATCTTGGGTCCCACTTTGCATGTGAGTGATATTTATCACTAATGACATGCAAAGTGGGCATGCCAAGATGTTAGCGACTGGAAACAGTCGCTAACATCGCTATCTCCTATTATCAACTTTTGGAAATATTCGAGATAAGCGCGAATATCTCCAAAAAGTAACAGCTGCCCTGAGCAGTTCTTAGCCATGTTATCCAATGGGAGGTGGATAACATGGCTAAGAGCATTAGCTCGGTAATGCATGAATATCGCGGAGTTTTCAGCGACATTAATGCATTGCGCTCGTTTTTTATCGTATTTGCGATAAACCTTGATAATAGCAAGGTTTATCTGCGATAATTTCTGACGGTAAAAAAATCTTTGCAATGCATCGTTAGGGATAAATATCGCTTAACTTTGGTAATATGCCCCAACGTCTGTTAACGTTCGATTCGAAGGAAATCAGGAATTGTTGAAAAACATTGTGTGCGCCATCTTGTCTTTTTTCAAATGCCACACTTTTGTCGTGCACGGCAGCCATTTTAGATGCCTTGACCAGATCCACTCTGTGAACGCTGTCGATCCTTAGCATGGCTCCCCACCCTCGCAAGCATCTCCCCCAGGCAGTGGTCACCCCCGCTCTCTGTTTTATGCATGGGTAATAAACCTCCCCCCATCTGCGCTGTTCTTCCCTGAGAATCACACCCTGTGCCCGCCCGACACCTCCCTTTCGCCCTATTCACTACCGCACCCTCTGACACTCCTTTTCCTCTGTGTCCGATTGTCCAGGCCGGTCCTAGGCTATCAGCTAGCCCTGCAGATGTAGTTTATGGCCACAGCTGTAAAGAATCACCCGTCTTCAAAGGAGTTATAGTAGATCAAGGCCCACACTCGATGAGATCCGTCACAGCAGAAGCGTTGCTATTATCTGAAAACCATTCTGTATTGTGATTGGGGAGGGGACCGAGCGTGAAGCGGAAGATTCCAGGGATGACTCTTTGTACATCAAAGTTTTTACAATTATGTGTCACATTAAAAATATATAGCACTCCGACAAAGTAGTAAGATTATAAAACTTTAATAATTTATAAATATATACAAGAAAACAAAAATAGTAATAACATATAAACATTTTTAGAGAAAAACAACGAAGTAGCGGTCGGCTGTGCGAATAGTCCCAACGCAGCACAACGTCCAGATTTCCGGCGTGGGGCGTCGCGGGGGGTGGGTGATCAGTAGCAAACTGTTGTGCGAATAGTTCCAAGGCAGCAGAACGCGCCGAAATCTAGATGACACAAAAGTGATGTCTAGTAAGTTGCCACCCAGCAAATAACGGCGTGGGGCGTCGCGGGGGGTGGGTCATCAGTAGCAAACTGTTGTGCGAATAGTTCCAAGGCAGCAGAACGATGGCACCAAGGTGATGTCCAGTAAGTTGCCGCACTGGTTTTGGTATCCTACAATGCTGCTCCGAATAACGGCGTGGAGCGCCCCGGGGGAGGCGGCGTGAACGGGCCTCTCCAGGTGGAGTCTCGTCTGTTGTAGTGGGGCGCCCCTTTACCGTTTCAGTTGCCATTCCGTCCGCTTTTGGTCCACTGTGTCAAAATCCGCCATTCAGCTGAGTTGCGCCCACTCTTGCGGTGCAGCGATAGGCGGCTGTCACAGGACTCTCAAAATGGCGGCAGGCTGTTTCCTTTTTGGGCCTGGTCCACTGAAATGGCCCTGGGACACCTTGGAAATCGGACGCTTGTCTGCTAGGTCTTGGACCCCATTCTCGAAAGCGTCCCCTCCGCCTTGAGAATTCATCAAAAGTTTTGGGGGCCCCGACTCCTGCAGGCTTCTGGTGGGGAGCGGCTGCCATGATTGCTCGCGGAATGACCACGACGGAGCTACGAGATGGTGGTGCTCTCATGGTGACGCCAGCTTCAGTCTGAAACATCCAGAAACAAGGTGGGGCTTTCATCGTTTGGGGGAAAAAAAAAGTTTTCATCCAATGAAAAGTGTTGTTTTTAGGTCATATGATCAAGCCTTCCATCATTAGGAAACCAAAAGTAAAATGAACCAATGAAAAGTTTTATAAACAAGTCACATGACCTGTTATGCGGCATAGGGTATAAAATGCGGAGAAAATACGTTGGCACGTGAGGCGGCGTCAGTAGCGGACCGATGTGCGAATAGGCCGAAGGCAATACAACGCGCCAAGATCCGGATGGCATCGAGGTGGTGTCATAGTTGAGAGTTCTGAGCAGCGGTTGTAACACTGTCTGAAGCTTATTTGCAGCTGCTGCAGCTTCACTACGCGCCAAGATCCGGATGGCACCGAGGTGGTGTCTTGCAAGTTGTGGTACTGGTGTGGCCATCCTACAATGCTGAAAGTCGGCGTGGGGCGCCCCGTTGGCCTGTGAGTTTGCGTCAGTAGCGGACCGATGTGCGAATAGGCCGAAGGCAGCACAACGCGCCAAGATCCGGATGGCACCGAGGTGGTGTCTAGTAAGTTGTCGCACTTCTGTGGCCATCCTACAATGTTGAAAGTCGGCGTGGGGCGCCCCGTTGGCCTGTGAGATGGTGTCAGTAGCGGACTGATGTGTGAATGGGGCCAAAGGCAGCGCAACAATATTTTCTACTATATTTCCGGTGTAGAAGAGACCACAAGGCGCTGAGATGCCAAGATCCGGATGGCACCGAGGTGGTGTCTTGCAAGTTGTGGTACTGGTGTGGCCATCCTACAATGCTGAAAGTCGGCGTGGGGCGCCCCGTTGGCCTGTGAGATGGCGTCAGTAGCGGACCGATGTGCGAATAGGCCGAAGGCAGCACAACAATATTTTCTGACTGACACCACAAGGCGCTGAGATGCCAAGATCCGGATGGCACCGAGGTGATGTCTAAGTTGCGGACTGATGTGCGAATGGGGCCAAAGGCAGCGTAACAATATTTTTTGTATGGAAGATACCACTAGGCGTTGAGATGCCAAGATTCGGATGGCACTGAGGTGATGTCTAGCAAGTTGGTGTGGTCATCCTACAATGCTGAAACTCGGCGTGGGTCACCCCATTAGCCTGTGAGATGGCGTCAGTAGCGGACCGATGTGCGAATAGGCCGAAGGCAGCACAACGCGCCAAGATCCGGATGTCACCGTGGTGGTTTCATAGTTGAGAGGCACTTCATCTGCAGTGGGGCGCCGAGATCCGGATGGCACCGAGGTGATGTCTAGCAAGTTGCTGTACTGGTGTGGTCATCCTACAATGCTGAAACTCGGCGTGGGTCGCCCCATTAGCCTGTGAGATGGCGTCAGTAGCGGACCGATGTGCGAATAGGCCGAAGGCAGCACAACGCGCCAAGATCCGGATGTCACCGTGGTGGTTTCATAGTTGAGAGGCACTTCATCTGCAGTGGGGCGCCGAGATCCGGATGGCACCGAGGTGATGTCTAGCAAGTTGCTGTACTGGTGTGGTCATCCTACAATGCTGAAACTCGGCGTGGGTCACCCCATTAGCCTGTGAGATGGCGTCAGTAGCGGACCGATGTGCGAATAGGCCGAAGGCAGCACAACGCGCCAAGATCCGGATGTCACCGTGGTGGTTTCATAGTTGAGAGGCACTTCATCTGCAGTGGGGCGCCGAGATCCGGATGGCACCGAGGTGATGTCTAGCAAGTTGCTGTACTTGTGTGGTCATCCTACAATGCTGAAACTTGGCGTGGGTCGCCCCATTAGCCTGTGAGACAGCAGTTCTTTGGATTTGGGCCTGGCTCGTCTGCTGTAGTGGGGCGCCCCTTTACCGTTTCAGTTGCCATTCAGCTGAGTTTCGGCTGCTCTTGATGCTACAGCGACAGGCGGCTGCAACAGGACTCTCAAAATGGCGGCCTGTTCTTTGGATTTGGGCCTGGTCCACTAAAATGGCCCTGGGACACCTTAGAACTCGGACGCTCGATTTTTTTTTCCTTTCCTGTACATGCAAAAAAAGGTAAATGCCCGGTACGTTACACGCTTCATCTGCCACGATGAACTCTCTAGAGGAACCGAAAAAAAATATAGTTGTGGTAACTATACCATGCATCGTCATATGGAGAGGTGGCAACAATTAATTATAGTGCTGCATAAAAGAGAGATTTGGAGGAGAACCCCTGACCTGCTAGTACATTCATCAAAGAAGTGGCACTGAGAGCTTCAGAGGCAAGGGAAACGGTCCCAAATATTTAGAAGAAATTTGGAAAGATTAAAATGACATGTTTAGATTGTGGCAAATTTATTTCATGTGGACATCTGAGTGTTACTCTAATAAATACAGCATATGAACATCATCATAGTCGATGGTTGGTAGAGACATTTTGACTATATCCTGGACCTGCCCGTCCTCGCCCAAAATGGCGCCAGAATAAATGGGACTCGTAACTCCTTGTTGTGTACTGGTTGCAGAACCTTGAAATCACGAGATACGTATGCAGTTTTGAAGCACATGGCGGGCGGGGACGAGAATTGATTGAATATTTCGACATCCCTATTGATATTAAGTACTGATGTGTTATTGATTACTGTACTGTTGAAAGTTCGAATTAACGTCACCCATGGTACTTGCCCGCAAATGTATATCTAGATAATTTTATTGTAACTGGCCCTGTCGTATTTTAATTATAAAATGTACGTCCACCGATTCCGTAACTGTTAGACACCTTAGTTCTTGCAACCTAATGGCCCGCCCGTTACGTTCCTCTACAGTGTAAATGTCTATTTATCATATACGATTACAGTTTGCTCCGTGGCCGGCCCACGTGGTTATAGGCTCGTATTTGTATAATGAAATTTTCACAATAAAGGTTTTTAAAAGAAAACATGGTAGTAGTATATACATTGGTAAAGTTTTTAATAATAGTCACTGTTTTAGAATCATTAAAAGGCAAGTGAAATAAAGCAGACCAATTACATGAAGGGTAAAAGGTATAATACGAAGGAACGCAGTAAAGATAAATGGTCAAGGGCTGTTGTGTTTTCTATTCCTGCAACATAAAGTGATCGATAAGAATCTCATATTCAGGCGTATCGGCGACTAAGACAGCAGGTCGACCCTCTTTTGCTCAACGGCTCCGTCATGGGACGAAGAAACGCTCTTTTTCTCGAAAAAAGAATATATTTTACTTGCAGGACAGTTGTAAAATTTCCGGGAAAGTACATTAGCCTGGAACATTATAACATATATTTAAGAAAAAATAATGTTCGGAAGTAATGAAAAGCGTAATTTTTAGGTCATATGATCAAGCCTTTCATCATTACAATAAGAAAAGTAAAATGAACCAATGAAAAGTTTTATTAACAAGTCACATGACTTGTTATGCTTACGTTACGCGCTGCGCGCCCCGGATGACTTCCGGATGCGCTAACGCGGCGCGTCATATGACGCATTACGCGACAACGCAGGTACAGAATATAGTCAAAATGTCTCCACCAACCAGCGGTCGGAACACAACCCCTTTCAGCAGGCTAAATAGTTCTGTTAAATGACAACAGAAGGGACAGGCAACAAGAACCATCAGTCAAAGAGAGGAGGGCTAGTTCTTCTCTACCGGGTTACATTGGGGCGCTACCGGAACTGATCGAATTGGTAGTCTACAGTGTTTCTGGATGTTTCAGACTGAAGCTGGGGTTAGCATGAGAGCAGCACCATTTCGTAGCTCCGTCGTGGTCATTCCGCAACCAATCATGGCAGCCGTTCTTTATCGTTATTTTGGGCGGGGTGGGTGGCGGAGCAGAGCTGTTTTGCAGCCATCATTGTGTGGAGTTCAGTTCATCTCACTAGTTTTGTATTTGTCATGAGGGGTTGTTCCTAATGTTTCTATTTTAGCGAGGTCAAAAAGAGATCCCATTAGTGGCCTACTGATTTTGCTCGATTCCTTTTCTTTTTTTTTACACGATTTTTCGTTATCTGCAAAGACTAAACAGAGTATTGCGACTCTGTGTTTGTTTGTAAATAGAGAATGAACCAAAGAGAACTAATTCTAAAACAGTAAATACTTGGATAACAATGAATCAAATGGAGAGAGAAGCAGGCACGACGGATTACAATGGGGGCAAAGACCTGCGTTAACTACCTTTCACTATCTGCAAAGAGAGAGTACTCCTAATAGAAATGAGGGGGGGGGGGCACCATTCAAAGCAGATCAGTGTGCATAAACACGAAAATGTTTTCACTTACCACGTACTTGACATTCGACAGCTTATGATATTTGCTATTAAAAAACCATTGAAATTCACTGAAAAAACCATAGGTTATAGACCATATATAGTTAGGAATTAGCATTTACAAAACCTTGAAAATTCACTGAAAAAACCATAGGTTATAGACCATATATAGTTAGGAATTAGCATTTAAAAAACCTTATTTTACTCACACAAAACCATTGAAATTCCATATATAGTTAGTTGCACTAACTATATATCGCGCACCTGCAATCCACTGCTGATGATGTCACATATTACATCATTCATGACATGGTCAGTGACATCACTGATGACATCACTGATGACATCTCAAATGACATCACTGATGACATCACTGATGACAACATCCAGTGACTGTATGTTTCTGTAAAGTTAAAATGTGTCTTACATATTGAAGAATGAGTGGAAGTATAAGTGTCTGGACAAAGGATTTAGTAGGTGCATGACTGAATGCATGAGTGAGTGATTAAATGTGTCTCACTGAGTGCATGGGTTAGTGACTAAAGTGTCTTAATTTGTGCATCATTATGTCTGTTGTTCTGTAAACTGCTGCATGTTTTGATCAGTAGCTATATGATTAACTATATGGGTTACTGATTGATTGTCCAAGTATTTGTATGGGAGACTGAGTGTGTGTGTGGCTGGCTGGGAGGTGTGTGACTCTGTGCAGATCAATGTGTACTTGTATCAATGATTGTATAACAAGGTAAGTATGTGTTAGTATATGTTTGAAAATGTAAGGTGCTCTATGTTTAACTGTATAGACAAGAAAATGGAAGTGTCATTGATTCTTTACAGGACTGACTAGGTGTGTGAGTAACTCCATGGATGAGTGGCAGACTGTGAGTGTCTGTATAGGTGTATGAGTGCATATGATAGTGTTGTAAAGATGAGTGATTGTATGTATGAATGATAGTATGGGTGAATGAGTGAAGGTGTGTGTAGACGTAGGAATCAGTGAGTGCGTATGTAGTAACTAGTATTGGTGTGTCAATGGTTTCAAAAATTATATTCTGTATTTAACACTGGGTGAAACAGAGGTTATATTAAAATGTGAGGAGATGCATTGTATTGTCACATGAATGATATCATCAGTGATGTGGTCATTGATGTCAAATGAGATGTCATCAGTGATGTCATCAGTGATGTCATTTGAGATGTCATCAGTGATGTCATCAGTGATGTCACTGACCATGTCATGAATGATGTAATATGTGACATCATCAGCAGTGGATTGCAGGTGCGCGATATATAGTTAGTGCAACTAACTATATATGGAATTTCAATGGTTTTGTGTGAGTAAAATAAGGTTTTTTAAATGCTAATTCCTAACTATATATGGTCTATAACCTATGGTTTTTTCAGTGAATTTTCAAGGTTTTGTAAATGCTAATTCCTAACTATATATGGTCTATAACCTATGGTTTTTTCAGTGAATATATATATATATATATATTCACGCTCCAAGGTTGTCCACCTTATGAGTAGCACGCGAGCAGCAGCTTTATTTATGTGTAGGTGAGGACGGGGATCCGCTCGTAGACGCCGCTCCGTAATGGATCTGCCCGACGCGTTTCGAAGCTCCATCTGCTTCTCTTCAGGGGCTTTAACGGAAGCGGTGTGCGCACCCGTTACACTTCTCCAATTTCATATAACTCACCCGCCAATGGGAGGCTCCAATGAGACTTCTGGGAAGTGTAGTGCGGAAAGCACACAATCAAGTCCTGTATGGACTCCACGAGTGGGCCCGTCCTCGATCCCATGTACGGCTGCTACTTCACTGCCGTGACCCCCACGTTAACGGGGTGGTGCATACTCTGCGGCTGGACTGCCGCATATAGATTCACGCTCCAAGGTTGTCCACCTTATGAGTAGCACGCGGAGCGGCGTCTACGAGCGGATCCCCGTCCTCACCTACACATAAATAAAGCTGCTGCTCGCGTGCTACTCATAAGGTGGACAACCTTGGAGCGTGAATATATATATATATATATATATATATATATATATATATATATATATACACAAATACACATAAATACAGTCTTTTCATCCGTAAATCCACTTGCCAGGAAAGATGAAGCGCGTACCCAAGGTTCTTTGTGCCAGGTAATTTTTATTTTTCAGTCACCCTACATCGCCGCCACACCGCTTTTCAGTCCCACCTGGGCCTTGATCACACACATATATATACATATTTTTTCCTCCAACAGACCCTCTGTTCTCACAAAGTCGTGGCGCACACATTGACAAAGGCCGTCATGGCCGACCCGCATTTTTCAGCGACGGGGAAAGAACAATAAAGCACTTTTGAAAATCCTATATTCGAGTGTGCGCCATGACTTTGTGGGAACAGAGGGTCTGTTGTAAAATTATCTCAGTGCACTGTTGCTACGTGGCAGGACCCACCCGGAAGTGAACAGCGGTTTGGTGAGAACTGTTAAAATATATATATATATCTTCAGGCCTGGAAGACAATGACTACTTTTTGCAAATGGTTGTAATGTGATAGTTCATCATAGGATCTTCATTATTAATCAAAAGCATTTTTTTTTGGCAGTGTTCCTGTACCCCACAGCACATTTACCAAAGAGTGTGGTCTAGCATGTCCAATGCTATAGTGCACATTACAAAGCCAATCCTAGGATGATTAGTCACCCCTCCCAATAATTATCACTATTCCCAATTACAAACCATTGCTTAAACTACATTGCAACACATTTAAATCTGCCTTAGGTCAGTCTACAAAAATGAGTTCGTGAATGATTAGTGTAAAGTTCATTCAAAACAAACTTAAAATCCATGATGCCCTACACAACACAAGTGTGTTACCTTGGAATACTGTAATGCCAAACCCTTTGTTGGAAGCATGTGTGGCTGTAGATACACCTACTCCTGTCATCTAGTGTTTATTTGAGTCACTAGGTACTGACACTCCTCTTACTTGTAATGTGCATAGTCATTTACTCCACTGTTAGATTGTTTTTTTTCCACTGTCTGGTTCGGTTGTGTGCTCCAGTTCAACACTGTTTGGTCCACACTGGTTCCTTCCCTGTCAGTTTTGTAATGCGTTGCTCCTCTTTTTCTTTCTGATGGATACATCGACCTGTGGATTCCTCACCTTATGACTATCCCCTGTGCCAGCATTCCGTGGAAACTTTTTCCTAGCTCTCCACGCCGACGAGGTTGTCACAATGCCATGGCGCCGCATGACGTCACTTGAGCCATAAGAGGACTACGTCGGCGTGATGATGTCAGTTCCCTTTTTTCAGCGCTGTCGATGCTAATAGTTTTTCTGGGACTCTCCTTACTTTCTGCTTGATACTTTGTATTTTGGGTTGTTTCTTTCTGTGGTTTTGCAATGTCTGCTCAGAGGAAGTTGGGTTTCAAGCCCTGTAAAGGGTGCGAGGGTCATATGTCGATCACTGACCCCCATGAGGACTGTCTGGTGTTTATCATCCGATCATGATGTCGAGGGCTGTTCTTGCTGTAGAAAGATGAACCCGAAGGCCTTGAAGGAACAGGAAGCAAAGCTGCACATGGCTAAGGTGAGAAAAGAAGAAAGGGGTTGAAAGTGTTAGAAGTCGAGGTCATCGACTTCACATGACTCATTGAGGAAGCACAAGAAGAAGAGGCATGGATCTCGGCACCGTTCGTCGAAGGCTGTGGTTTCGACGTCGCCTTCTCGGACACATTGATGTTGTGAAAAGGAAAAGGAGATTTTCTCTGACTCCGGAAGGTTTGTCGAATCCGACTGATGCTGAGGTTTCTTCAGCTCCTGCGGCTCCGCCTGTGGCCCTGCTGGTTCTGACTTAGGAGGTGCCTCGATTGGCTCTCGAACCGGCTGAGTATCCACAATTGCCGGGGTCGGATCCATCGCATGTTTTAAATGCGATGTATGGCGTGTTTGCCACGGCCTTCTACCCTTCTGGTGCACCTTCGGGTCCCATGGGTCCTCTGGCATTTACTTTGGGTGTGCCTCACCAATATCCTCAGGCACCCTTTGTGCCATTCATGCCGACAACGTCCTGGTAGTTTCCGGCTCTGAGGATGTCGACGCTGTATGTACAGTCCCCGGCTCCATCCCGTGGACTTTCTTCTCTGATTCGTTCAGCACCGGTTGCTACTGCTGATCCTCCTTCGACGCTGCACCTGAAGATGCACTTGAGGAGAGAAGTGCGGAGGTTGATAGAGGAGGAGCAGCACCAGGCTGAAGAGATGGAGGAAGGTGAAATTTATATCTGAAGGAAACAGGTTAGTATTAGATTCCTTACCTTAGAATATCCCCAGGCGTCAGACTGGATCTGGAAAATTTTGCGTAGCAGTACCCCTGCGCGTCGTTAGGTGGCGTCTGCGGCTCCGCTTCCGTCGTCGGTGTCGTTGGCGCCGGGATGACGTAGTCGGAGTACTTAGACGCCGCCCTTGCGCGCTGACGTCAGTTCTTTTTTCCGCACCAGCAAGCGCAGGTCCGGAGAAAGTGGTACCCTTTAGTCACTTTTTGACTAAGCTTTTTCGATCATTTTTGCGTCCGTTTCAAGTCTACGACTCCATTGGTGCCGGTAGGGATGCCCGGGTACAAGCCCTGTGCCGATTGCAACATACTGATGTCGGTTACCGACCCCCACCGCCGGTGCCTACATTGCCTGGGGTCCGATCACGATGACAAGTCGTGCCCCGACTGCCGGTCCTTGACGTCGAAGGCTAGGCGGGAGCGGTGCCGCAAGCGCCTTGAGCTCCGGGAGTCGGCCCGACGCTGCTCGAGGTCCCGGTCCGGACGGAGGTCGAGGGACCGGTCGCGGGGCCGGATTTATCACAGCTCGGCGAGTCGACACCACTCGTCGGGCTCCAAGTCCTCAGGTAAGAGGCACATGAAGTCGAAGAGGTGACCTTGCTCTTCTGACTCCCCCGACATGGCCGGGGGTTCGGGTGACACCGCCCGCGCGGCTCCGTCGGAGCCGCAGGCGTCGTTGCCTGCTCCACACCCGCCGGTCCCTGGGCAGAACGCGATGCCGGAGGAGATCGATGCCTTCCTCATGGCCATGAGGTCGCTCTCTCCTCCGTCGGGCTCCGCGGCGCCTTCGGGCCCAGCGGACCCGACTGGGAGCCCAAGCGGGCCGGGAGCTTCGGCCCCGGCACCGTCGGCGACTTCGGTCCCGACACCGCAAGGCCCCACTGGATCCATTTCCGGATCCGGGTCGCCGCTGGTCGACCTTACGACCCCGCCGGCGTCGACCCCTAGGGTGTCACCCCCAGAGCCGTCCTCTGACGATACCGTCCCTGGTCCAACCCTCGGTCTGGAACCAGCTTCAGAGCGGCGGCGCTCGACGCCGCCCAAAGAGCAATTCTTCGAGGATCTGGGTCCATCCTTTATCCCTGAATTTCTGGACATGGACGACGAGGGAGACTGGGGGGGGGGACTGAGGACCCCCTGGCATGTGAGTGCTAGTCATATGAGGACTGGACACAGGAACTAGGGGAAGCCAGTGGCCTGGATACCTCCCCAGACACTGGTTTTGTCTCTCTTCCTACCGTGGCTACGGAGGAGGGGGCAGCATATAGTGTGGTGCTGATGAGGACAGCCAAGGCCTTGGCTCTTGAGCTCCCCGTCGCAACGGTGAGGTCCAACATCCTCACAGAGGTCCTTAAACCACAGGTAAGCTCCCCAGAGCCTCTACTGCCGTTTAATGAGGCTCTCACAGACGTCCTGTTGAGCACTTGAACCAGGCCCACCACAGGCCCTCCTGTGGATAGGAACGTCGCTTGGTGCCACCGCCCAGCTCCGGGCGACCCTAGTTTCTTGTCCACCCACCCCACCCCTGAGAGTCTGGTTATCCAGGCCTCTACCTCCCAATCCGCATTCCGGATGGCACCACCAGATCGGGAATCCAAGAGGTATGAACAGTTTAGAAAGATGTTCTCCTCCCTTAGTTTGGGCTTGCGGTCAGTCAACAAGCGTGCCTCTTGCGGAGGAAAGGGACGCAGCGCGGTACTCTATCAGATGTGGACTGGATACCACGGACTCACTAGGAAGAGCGATTTCAACGTCTGTGGCGGTTCGCCGCCATGCCTGGCTGAGGTCTGCCAACTTTGCGGCCGATGTCCAAAACTCCCTTATGGACATGCCGTTCGATGGCAGCCACCTCTTCAGTGGCAAGGCAGATAATGCGCTGGAACGCTTTAAGGACTCCAGGGCTACGGCCAAGTCCTTCGGCCTGTTGGCCCTGCGCCAGCAATCTTCTGCCCAGCGCTCCTTTCGTGGCCACAGAAGGGGTGCTCCCACACGTCCTGCCAGCCACGGGCCGCAGACTAACATTCAGCGCGGTGGCGGATGTGGTTACCGTTGCGGCGGTAACAGGGGACAACAGTGTGGCCAGTCCACATCCACACCCGCAGCATCCGCCTAAAAGCCTTCCTAGTCTGAGCTTTCAGGCCCATTTCACGCCAGTGGGGGGCAGGGTTCGCCATACCTCCTCCACTGGCTCTCCATCACGTGGGACAGGTGGGTGCTGCAAATCGTCCGAAGGGGCTACTCCCTCTCCTTCGAGGCGACTCCTCCAGCCATGCCTCCGCAGTAACACCGCGTGTCAGGGGATCACTTGCAACTTCTGCAAGAGGAAGTTACGGCCCTCTTGGCCAAGGGGGCCATCGAGGGCGTTCCTGGGCCAGAAGTAGGTCTTGGTTGTTACTCCCACTATTTTCTGGTTCCCAAGAAGGGCAAAGGGGGCCTACGCCCTATCTTGGACCTCCGGAACGTCAACGGATGCTCACTTTGGCTCAGGTCTTAGCTGCCCTAGACCCAGGAGACTGGAAGGTAGCGTTGGACTTCCAGGACGCCTATTTCCACATCCCCGTCCTGCTGGCCTACCGGCGTTACCTGCGGTTCACGGTAGGCCACGAGCACTTTCAGTTTACCGTGCTCCCCTTCGGCCTTACCAGCGCCGCACGGGTGTTCACGAAAATGATGGCGGTGGTCGCAGCTCATCTGCGCAGGTTAGGGGTTTCAGTCTTCCCCTACCTTGACGACTGGTTGTTGAAGGCGGGCTCGCCCCAGACAGTCGTCAGCCACCTCCAGACTACGGCCGACTGCCTGCACCTGCTGGGGTTCTCCATCAATGTGCAGAAGTCGCACCTGTGTCCCTCTCAGAAGCTCCTCTTCATCGGAGCGGTTCTAGACTCGGCGCAGTTTCGGGTTTATCCTCCCGAACAGCGGGTTCGAAATATTCAGGCTCTGATTCCGGTCTTTCAGCCTTTATCCCGAGTCTCGGTCAGGTTGACGCTGCGGCTTCTGGGGCTGATTGCCTCCTGCATCCTTCTGGTGCATCACGCCAGGTGGCGGATGCGGGCTCTGCAGTGGGACCTGAAGTTTCAGTGGGCCCAGCATCAGGGAAACTTGTCTGACCATGTCTTGATCTCGGAGGGCACTGCAAGACAGTTGCAGTGGTGGCTCATGGACCGCGATTGGGTCAGCGGCAGACCCCTCTCCCTACCCCTACCGGAGCACGTAGTTTGGATGGACGCGTCCCTCCAGGGCTGGGGGCCACATGGGACAGGCGGAGATCAAAGGCCTCTGGTCTCCGGCGGAGTCCCGGCTCCACATCAACCTTCTGGAGCTGCGGGCGATACGACTTGCACTGAAGGCATTCTTCCCCTCTGTCCGGGGGAGTGTAGTGCAGGTGTTTACGGACAACACCACTGCCATGTGGTACTGCAACAAACAGGACAGGGTGGGATCGTGGACCCTTTGCCAGGAGGCTCTGTGCCTCTGGCAGTGGCTGGAACATCAGGGCGTGACCCTGGTGGTTCAACACCTGGCAGTTTCCCTGAACGCCAGGGCGGACGAACTCAGCCGTCTGTGCATGATGGATCACGAATGGCGTCTGAACTCGGACGTGGTGCAAGGCCTCTATCAGCAGTGGGGAGAGCCTTGGTTAGAGATCTATTCGCCACAGAAGAGAACGCGCAATGTCATCAGTTCTGCACGTTGGAATTTCCAAGGCGGCCCTCGCTAGGAGACGCTTTTCGTCGCGAGTGGAGTTGCGGTCCGTTGTACTCCTATACCACTTCTGCCCAGAGTGCTGAAGAAGATCAGGCGCGACCGGGCCCAAGTCATCCTTGTGGCTCCGGACCGGGCACGAAGATACTGGTATCCCGAGCTACTCAGCATGTCAGTCGATCCCCCGATTTGTCTGCCTCTTCAGGAGGACCTTCTGTCGCAACAGCAGGGGACGGTCCTCCACCGAACCTGTCCAGTCTCCACTTACATGCGTGGAGATTGAGCGGCGGCAGTTGAGGCCATTTGACTGGCCTCCTGAAGTCTGTAATGTGATTCTGGCAGCCAGGCGTCCCTCCACAAAATCAGTATACGCCTGCAGGTGAAACAAATTTGTGGCATGGTGCACAGCAAAGGCTGTGGATCGCCCTTTCTGCCCCTCTTTCAGATGTTCTCCTCTTTCTTCTTTCTCTTGCCCAGCAGGGCTCTGCTCTGGGCACTCTAAAGGGCTATCTCTGCCATTTCCGCCTTCTTAAGGCTCCCTGATCAGCCCTCTTTATTCAAGTCCCCGATTGTAAATAGGTTTTTGAAGGGCATCACTCATATGTTTCCTCTTGTTCCTTTTGTGATGCCTCAGTGGGACTTGAACCTTGTTCTGACTTATCTGATGTGCGCTCCCTTCGAGCCACTTCATAACTGTCCTCTTCGTCTCCGTACTCTTGAGAATGCATTCCTGGTTGCCATCACCTCTGCCAGGAGAGTGAGTGAGCTTCAGGCTCTTTCTTATCAACCTCCCTTCCTTTCTGTCCATCCAGACAAAGTTGTGTTGCGGACGCGACCCTCTTTCCTGCCCAGAGTAGTCACAGCCATCCACATCGGGCCGTCCATCACCTTGCCCACCTTCTTTCCGCCACCACATCCCTCGAAAGACGAAGAGATGCTCCACCGTCTGGACCCAAAATGTGCGCTCTCATATTATCTGGATCGCACATGCCAGTTCCGGGTGAATGACCAACTCTTTGTTGGTTACGTGGGCGCTAAGAAGGATCGGGCGGTGCACAAATGGACCATTTCTCGATGGGTCGTCTTGTGCATCAAGGCTTGTTACTCTCTGGCTAAAAAGGAGCCTCCTGTGGGGCTACGTGCCCATTCCACTCTGGCCACGGCGGCTACTGCTACCCTGGATCGGGGAGTCCCCTTGCAGGACATCTGTCAGGCAGCTACGTGGGCCTCGCTGCACACGTTTGCAAGACACTACTGCCTGGACAGCCAAGTCCGGAGAGATGTTTTTTTCGGCCGTTCCGTTTTCCAGGACTTTCTGGTGTGATCATTAGTTCGCAGACCCACCACCGGGGTTGGTATTGCTGGGGTATCTATTCTAAGGTAAGGAATCTAATACTAACCTGTTTCTTTCAGATGCACAAGTTACTCACCATCGGTAACGATATATCGGTAAGAAACAGTAGTTAGTATTAGATTCCTTACCGCCCCACCCATCCTCCCCATTCTGCAAACCGATATCTAGGGTTACGGTCATCCCCTTTCAGGGCCCTAGTTTTTATGGCACCAGTGTTGGTTTTTATCAGGTCTCTGCGTTTCTGACGCCTGGGGATATTCTAAGGTAAGGAATCTAATACTAACTACTGTTTCTTACAGATATATAGTTACCGAACGTTAGTAACTTGCGCGATACTGAGGATATGTTTGAGTGTTTATGTGAGGCAAGTGGACTTGACACCTCCCCGGAGTGGAACTTTGCTTCACAGAAAACTTCCCACTCGAAGGAAGTTGCACCTTACCATGCGGTGATAAGGAAGGCTGCAGAGCTCTTGGATTAATCTGCAAAGAAGGTCTTCTCTTCGGCGCGTATGGCTTTGAAGTACACCAATGCTACCTGTTTGTTGGGTAGATACTTCGCCCCGAGACACTGACACACTGCGCTCCATTCGACATATACTCCACTATCAAGCTACGCAGGACTATATACCTTACTATAGTATCTATTATCATTATTTCGCACGACGGTCAGCCATCCAAGCAAGACTGATCTGCGTCACAATTACCTAGTTCTACATCACTGAGACTATAGGTTCCCCTCGTTGGGGGGTGGGGGGGGTTTAGTCTGGTATTTTCCCAACCACAAAAGGTGTGTCTGCGTATTTGTTATACCTAGACCAGATAGTCGCAATCAAGTATTATTTTGAAGATTATACAGTTATAACAATCAATGCGCTGTTCTACGAAAGAATCCACCTATTCCCTCCTGAATTTAGACATTCCATCCAGACAACACAGAAATTGTGGCCTCTCCTGACGAAGGCGTGACTTGCGCTGAAATGCGCGTCGAATTACATACAGCTCTGCCACACCATTGTTCAATGGGTTTTATTGAAAAGAATCGTTGTTTATGTTTTTAAATATAGGTGTATTAGATAATACTATGTATTAGATATTTTGCACGAATTTTTAATGAAATGTATGAATGATTGAATAAAATAAACACTTTTTTTATATAATTTGTTTTGACTATATTTGATTGTTTATGCTTGACACTACCTGTTTTTTTTTTTTAATTTGTTTTTATTATTGCCATCACTTAGTAAACATTAGTGGATATTCATGTTTCAACGCAGCGTCAACATTCAGCTGCAATCAATCAGTAAAGCAACTTTTCAAATTTTCATTTTCTCCCAAACTCTGAACATACTACTAAAAAGGGTCAAGATAAACGATCCGTGTCATAATTCAAATATAGTATCAGCGTGAATAGAAGCATCACAAGCATTTTCATATTCTCTACCATAAACAAAGCTGCCTGCATGTTCAATACCTAGGGCCCGAGCATTCCTTAGCCCTCAATGCCCTTCCCCCTGTTCCCTCCATTACCCCACACCCTCGTCTTCCCCAGAGCTGTCTCCATCCTCATCTTCAGGTAAAGGCTCACAAATATCCCCTCTATATGAGTTCCAGGGTGACCACAGTTTGTTCCATTTGCGCGGATTAAGTCTCTGTTTATAAATCGCCCTCTCTGTTAACATAAGCATATCCATGTTCCTGCACCACTGAGCCAATGTCGGAGTAGTCAGCGCCCCCCAGTTCTGTGCTATATCGCGTTTCGCCAGCATCATACCAATGACCACCCATCGCTTTCCATGCGGTGACAGGTCGGTTGGGCCCCATACAGACACTACCTGTTTTTAACCCCTTCCATGATAATGACGAGCTCAGCTCGTCATGCAGTACAGTGCTCCTGTGCTCATGACGACCTGAGCTCGTCATGACCACACCCGTTTTTATTGCTGTCCAGCACAGCAGGGGAATCTCTCTAGCAGCGATGCGGTTAACTGTTAGACACATATTCAGCAATCCTCTACCGTTTACATAATTGTCTAGAAATATTTTTTACATAGTGTTCTACCCTGTCCTAGAAATTGGATAATACCAGGGGGTCCTTGTTACGTCCATATATGTTGGGTAGATACATTCATGCCCATATGGACTCTGCCAAACAACTTCTTCCAAAATTGTCTGAGGAAGATCGGGGAAATTTCAGTGAGGTGCTGGCAGACTCACAGGCTGTGGATCACCAAGTCATCCAGTCTGGCCTGGACACAGCAGATTCGGTTGTCAGGGTGATGGGTTCATCCATTGCAATGAGAAGGCATGTGTGGCTAAGGCCTTCTGTGTTTTCTCCTGATGTATAGGCTGACCTTCTATATCTTCTCTGGGTCTAGAATTTTTGGAGAGAAAGCTGATTCTGCTCTGCAAAGGTTCAAAGACCGTAAGGCCACCGCAAAATCCTTGGGTCTGCAGACTCTGGCAAAGGATTATAGCTATAGAAGATACTGTGGCTTCGGAAAGTCTTCCTTTCATGATTTCCGTTAGCCACAGCAGTCCTACAGGGGTAAAGGCAGAGGTCGTCTTCGTGGAGCGGGTCGTCAACCTTCTTCCCCCTCCTCTACCTCCCCAACCCCTCCTGGCAATGCAGGAAAGCAGCCCTAGATCCGCCATCCTGGATCATGCAGGTCCTGTGGGAGGCTGGCTTACCCATTTTCTACAGGATTGGAAATTGGTCACTTCGGACCTTTGGGTTTTAGATTTGGTAGAAAATGGGTACGCCTTTCCCTTCAGGGAATTATCTCCTCCTTACCCTCCTTGCCAAGGGTTTCGCACGAAGGATCATTTGCTTCTTCAAAAGGAGGTTCTTGTCCTGTTACAAAAAGGCGCAATAGAGGTGGTTCCAGAGCAGGAAAGGGGTCAGGGATGCCACTCCTGGTTTTTCCTGATTCCCAAGAAGGATGGCAGGTTTGGACCAATCCTGGATTTCAGAATCTTGAATCTGTTTTTCAAGCAGGAGAGGTTCAAGATGCTCACCCTAGCGCAGGTTCTTCAGGCGCTGCAACAAGAGGACTGAAGGGTGTCTATCAACTAGCAGGATGCGTATGTTTACATCCCAATCCTGAGGTCGCACAGGAAGTATCTCCGCTTTACGGTTGGCTCGCAAAATTATCAGTTTCCGGTCCTTCCGTTTGGTCTTACTACTGCACCTTGAGCCTTCACCAAGGTGATGGCAGTGGTGGCTGCCCATCTCAAACGGTCGGGGATCCCAGTTTTCCCCTACCTGGACGACTTGCTACTGAAGGCAGAGTCGCCATAGATGGTGCGTTGTCATCTGCAGGTAACAACCCAGCTGTTGTTCAGATTAGGTTTTTCGATAAATGTGCCCAAATCTCACCTGGTGCCCCCTCAGCGCAACCTGTTCATAGAGGCAGAACTGGATACCACTGTGTCTAGCTTTTCCTCCTCCGCAAAGGATTCTTGACATTCAGGAAATGATCCCTTTGTTTAACAATGGAGCAGTTGTTCCAGTTCTGAAGGTCCTTCGCCTGCTCAGTCTGTTCGCTTCCTGCATTCTGTTGGTAAATCATGCACGCTGGCACTTGAGGGCGCTCCAGTGGTGTTTCCGCAGGTGGTTGTATCAGCACAACGGGGTTCTCAGGGAGTCAGTCAGGATCTCCAGAGAAACTGCAGGATCTGTCTTGGTGGAGCGTGGAGGACAATCTGTCTGGAGGAAAGCCCTTTCATCTTCCTCCAACAGTGGCCACAGTGATAACGCATGTTTCTACCATAGGGTCAAGTGCTCATCTGGGGAAACTGGAGATCAAGAGTCTTTGGTCTCCAGAGGAAAGACTGCCTCATATCAATCTTCTGGAATTGCGGGCGATAAGTTTGGCGCTCAAGGCCTTTCTCCCTTTCCTACACGGTCAGTCGGTTCAAGTCCTGACGGACATCATTGCCGCAATGTGGTACGTCAAGCAGGGAGGAGTAGGATCATACCGTCTCTGCAGAGAGGCGTTGTGACTTTGGTCCTGGGCTCAGGACCATTGGATTTGTTTGATGGCAAATCATCTGGCCGGGGTGCTGACCGTGCGTGCAGACAGTCACAGTCGGCATTTCTCCGCCGACCATGAGTGGAGGCGGAGGTAGTACGACACATCTTCCGGACGTGGGGGACTCCTCGGGTGGACCGGTTTGCCACTCTCTAGAACGCCCACTGCCCGTTGTAGGAGAGTAGGGTCTGCTTCCTATGGTCACCCCCACTTTTTGCTTTTTCTTTACTGGTTTTCAACTTCGATGTGGCTGTGGGCCTGCTAATCAGACCCACAGCCCAGATGCACTCTCTCTAAATTCACACCATGTGCTCTAGGTACATCCACAATTTGGAATTGGTTCACCTTATCAGCCCCTCTAGAAGTGTACCCTAGGTACTCAGGGCATAGGTTTAACCAAGGCCTACCAGGGGCTGCTGCATGTATTATGCCACCCCTGGCTGGCCACTCAAACTGAAACAACTGGCTCATCACTCAGCTGGGGCAAGGTCGTGTAATCACCCCTTGCTTAGGTATAGTATTCCTATATCTACCCTTATATATAGACACAGTAACCTATAAGTCACTCCTATGGCAGGCCTTAACAATCCTGGAAGCAGAGTGCTTGGTTATGTGTGAGATGGTGCTCTAGCATGAGCTGAGCCTGCCTGCAGCTTTCGGAACCATGTCCTTATAGCTGTTCTATGATATCGCCATACCATATACTCTTAAGTGCATTATAATCCTCGTGGTTGAATGCGAACTTTGGTTTGGCTTTATCTAAACATGTCGTGTAAGGTGTCATACGCTTTGGAATACTACCCCCTCGCCAATTCTGGCGACGGGGGTAGCATTCCACCCTTCTAGAGGGAGAAGACATGTTAGTTCTGACTATCCCGGTTAGAGTTAACCAGAGCCCCAGCGTCACAAAATGGACGCTGCTGCCACAGACACAAGTCTGACCTCCTGCTGCTGGGAGTCCTTCCAGTCACGGAGGTTTGGACAATATTTTCCTGCCTGGAGAGGTGCGAGCACCACCCCAGACAGGACTTTGTGTATTGGGATGGCTGAATAGACTGAGACACTGCCTGGGGCACACTAGGTGCTTCATGCATACCCCAGTTCAAACCGGTTGCTGGGGCACTGCAGCCCGAGCTCTGGTGTGAAAAGTCCACGACTTGCTATTTGTGCAGCTCCTGAGGTACCCTCGAAGCTGTGCACTGGGGATTGAGAAGCCCCGAATCCGAGCTCCACCTGCCCCGAAGATCAGCCCTCCACACTCCACGAGTTCTGCGTGGGGCCCTTCTGCTTGTGTTCTGCTCGACGTGTTGTCCGGTTGCTGGCCCGTTGGCTAGTAGCTTCTGTGACGACAATCCTTTGAAACCAACTCACTGGTCTGGTTGCTCCAGACTGGCCCTTGCCTCCCTGCAAAGGTGAGGCACCTCAGATCTTGCTGGTCTGCATCAGAAGCCTTCTTTGTATCCTGCGTGGGTTGCCTTTGCCAAGGCTTGTTGACTCCAATCCGGCAGTCGATCCCTCCATCTGCGAGAACCTTCATGGGACAGCTCCTCTCCAGCATCTGGTCATCCTCGGCGCCTCCTGGTCCGCGTGGCTGAAGAGACAAGCTTCACAACAGCACCTGATTGCTCCTCGCCGTCGTCTGGTTCCTTCCTGGTTCCCCCCGGTCACTGGCTAGTGACCCAGACTCTATCCCCTCTGCTTTCAGGTCTTCTTCATCCTCGATCCGCCCTTGGATTCACCCGGACATCTTCCTCCTGGTCGCCTGCAGCATCGTTCTTCACAGGCTCCATAGACTTCAACGGCGAAACCCGACATATCTTCACACCTATGCACCCGCTTCCTGTGGGTGAGGTAAGCTGAGTACTACGGTGCTCCCAAGGGTATTGACTATCCAAGTGTCTAGTTTTTTTTTGTTGTTTCCTTCTAGCTAGACCGGAAGTGTCCTAAATCCTTCTTTTTCTAAAACTCTTTAAGTTCCCATTGACTTAACATTGACTTTCGCGTGTGTGTAAAGACACTGCACGTGCCGCCTGGGGGCCTCCTACTCCTAACCTAAGGGTCAGATAGTGTAGCCCCAGCGATTGTCTAGGCCCTAGGCCTCTCCTTTTCCCGAGTCGTGGTTCTTATACCACTTACTTAGTATATGGTTTTACGCGCCCCTAGGGCCTGACTGTAAATTGTGCTATTTAAAGTATTTCTAAGAGTAACTTGTTATGTGCTTTTGCCTCTGACCTCATAAAGAGTTCAGAGGAGTGTGTTAGTAAATAAATACATATATATTTTGTATATATCCTGTGTGGTGTCCTTTCCTTTGATATTCAAGGGGTTACATATGGTAAAACAGCTGGCTTTACACGCCCTCAAGAGTCTTTTAGCCTAAGACTGTTCTGTCCACGCTACCACTAGGATAGCTGGTCTATAAGGTTGACTTACAACCATCACCATAAGGGTTGTTTGGACTGGTGCAAGGTGTTCACTAGAATAGTGAACATCATATACCAGGCCAACTTCTCACATTGGTGTGCAGTGGTTGGGATTAGAGCTTGCTGTTGTTTTACCACTTGTAATCTTGAGATATGATTTGAAAGATCACATAGGTACCTATAGGTACATAAAAAAACAAGTCTTAGTATACTTAAGTTCTACTGAACTTAGCTGTTGTAGAGCCTGGGCCTAGCACACCCTGACTACAACTCCTAGACAGGTTCTGTAGGAAAACAAATAGTGTAGGTAGGTGCAACACCACACTTCACTAGAAAACATGTCTCAGACAGTGAACCCCAGTGGTTCTCTGCCTGTAGAAGTAGATCCCTTGAGGACTGCTTCGAGATATGAAGCCTTAGCCTTCCAAGAATTGAGACAATTGTGTACTTCTAGAAGGCTAAAACAGGGTTCACACCCTACCATCAAGTTCCTGGTTGAGCTTTTAGAAGAGTATGATGCTCAACAGCCACCTAAGACAGGTGACACAGGTAGTGCAGATGAAGTCCTCCCCTCCTCAGATGACAATGCTGATACTCCAGTACCAGAAGAGGAAGAAGAGGGGTAGAAGGAGATTATTCTGATCTTGAAATAAACAGCCAGGTCCTAGTCAGAAGACTTAGTCAGGCTAACTTAAGCATACATGGGAGTCAGTATGGGCAGCCCTCATACAGACCCCCAAGTGGGCTTAACCAGGAGGCAGAGAAGAGGAAGATCCCACTCCAGGGAATCTCTCGTCTCTCATGCTTCAAACAGCTCTCATGGCCTTGCTCAGAGAGGGATGACTTCCCCTCAGAGAAAGGAACATGAGGCAAAGATGAGAGAAGCTGCTCTTAGGATTGAGAGACAGGAACTTGAGGTTGCCCTGGCCAAAGAGAAGCTTACTCGTGCTAGAGAGCATAGAGAGAGTGGGTTAGAACCCACTGGTGGCAGCAATATCCCTAAGGATAAAGATAGGTCCTATGAAAATAGACACCTAAGCAAGATTGTGCCCCCCTATAAAGAAGGGGATGACATCCACAACTGGATTACTGCTTTGGAGAGGGCCTGCAAAGTGCAGCAGGTACCCCAAAGTCAGTGGGCAGCAATCTTATGGCTCTCCTTTTCTGAAAAAGATAGAGATAAGCTCCTCACAGTTAGTGATGGGGGTGCTAACAACTACTCTGTCCTGAAGAGTGCTCTGATTGATGGGTTTGGCCTAACCACTGAACAGTATAGGTTGATGTTCAGAGATACCCAGACGACACAGACTCCGGACTAGACTGATTTTGTTGATTGTGCCACTAAGGCTCTGGAGCGCTGGTTATTGGGAAGTCAAGTTAGGGACTATACAGGATTGTATAATTTGATCACGAGAGAGCAAATCCTTAGCAACTGTCAAAATCAGCTATTGCATCAGTACCTGATTGACTCTGATCCGATCTCTCCCCAAGAATTGAGAAAGAAGGCAGACAAATGGGTCAGAATCAGGATTAAGCAGAGAAACCAGAACCAGGGGGATGATCAGAAAAAGGCAGACCAGAAGGGTAATGAGCAGAAACAAAAAGACCAGAAGTCTTCACCAGGCCCCCAAAAGGCACAGGGGGTGGGGTGGCTCCAAAAAGAAAGAACAAACAAAAACAAGAAGGTCCAAAGAAGCCCTGTTGTGGATACTGTAAAACAGTCTCTCACTGGTTTAGTGAGTGCACCAAGAAGGTCACAGCACCAGCCACCATTGCCCCTAAGGCAACTGTTCCCCCTAGTCCAGCTGTTAGTGGTGGTTCCCAGCAAAAGGGTGTTATAGGGTTGACCCTGGGAACTGAGGTGGACTCTGGCCTAGTCAGAGTACCAACTCAGGCTGTTCTTGTCTGTGATGGGGACATAGCAATGTCCTCTACTGTAAGTCCCAGTAATCTGAGCAAGTACAGACAGATACCTTTTATTAATAATAAGATGGCTGAGGCCTACAGGGACACTTGTGCCAGTGTCACCATGGTGACACCTAACTTTGTGGACCCTGAACGGATCATACTAGGTGAAACCTACCTAGTGACCAACGCTAGCAATGCCACTACCTCCCATAGTATGGCAGTTGTTAACTTCTCCTGGGGAGGGGTAACTGGCCTCAAAAGAGTTCTTGTGAGTTCAGACCTTCCAGTAGAGTGTCTGTTAGGTAATGATCTTGAAACCTCAGTTTGGTCTGAGGTGGAGTATAGGACCCATTCAGAAATGCAGGGAATTTCAGCACATGTCCTTGCTGTGACCAGGTCACCGGCCAAAAAGTGCTTACCTGAACAAGTGCTGGATCTTGGAACAATAGACCAGACACTACCCAAGAGAAAGAGCAAGAGGGTTAAGGCAGTGCCTTCCCCCCTGCCTCAGGTTGAGAATCAGCCCTCCCAGGAGGAGGATTCTGAGATCCAAGAGGGAACAGTCCTAGAAGAGCTTGAGCCTAATCAGGTTGAGTTTCTTGGGACAGGGGGACCCTCAAGGGCAGATCTGAGGCAGGCTCAATTAGATTGTTCCTCTCTTGAACCCCTCAGACAGCAGGCTGCTGGGAATGCTCAAGGTACCCATAAAGTATATTGGGATGATGGGCTCCTTTATTCAGAGGCTAGAGACCCCAAGCCTGGTGCTTCCAGGAGGTTGGTTATACCTCTGCAATTTAGGGGCTTCCTTCTTACCTTGGCCCATGATATTCCCCTAGCAGGACACCTGGGCCAGAACAAGACTTGGGACAGGCTTGTCCCTCACTTTCACTGGCCCCATATGTCAGAAGATACCAAGGACTTTTGTCGCTCCTGTGTTACCTGCCAAGCCAGTGGCAAATCAGGTGGCACAACAAAGGCCCCCCTCATACCACTACCTGTGGTGGGGATACCCTTTGAGAGAGTGGGGATAGACATTGTAGGACCAATGGACCCCCAAACAGCATCTGGGCACAGATTTATACTGGTGGTAGTGGATCATGCCACCAGTTATCCAGAAGCTATTCCCCTGAGGACCACAACAACTCCTGTTGTGGCTAGGGCCCTAGCTAGGGTCAAGGCGGCCGGCATTAAGGGTCCCGCCCTGGCATGGCTCGCCTCTTTCCTGAAGAATCACAATCAGGCCGTCCATCTGGCTGACTTCTCGGCGCCCCCATGCAACATTCAATGTGGGGTCCCACAGGGTTCTTCCCTTTCCCCTCTTTTGTTTAACCTATATATTTTTCCTCTCATTTTTGCTTTACAGCAAATGGAGGTCACGGTATTCAATAATGCCGATGACCTCCAGTTGATTTTCAATCTCTCTTCTTCCCCGGCATCTGTCCATAATTTTCAATCTACTATGATTTTTATCAGGGACTGGATGAACTGCAACCACCTTAAGCTTAATCCGGACAAAACCGAATTAGTGCTTACAGGTGGCAGCTCCAGTCCCTGGACCCCCCTTTTTTGGCCTACGTCCCTGGGCACTTCTCCTTCGCCTTCTTTCTCTGCTAAAACACTAGGGATCAATCTTAATACCAATCTCACTATGCACTCTCAGATTAGTTCTGTAATTTCCTCCTGCTTTTTGACCCTCCGCATAATACGCAAGATCTCACGTTTCTTTTCCTTCTCTGCCTTCAAAATTATTCTTTTGGCCATGGTCATGTCATGCCTTGACTATGGCAACATTTTGTACACTGTTGCTCCTGCCTACGACCTTTGGCGCCTCCAACTTATTCAAAATCAAGCAGCCCGGCTTATCTACAAACTCCCCAAGTCCCATCACGTCACTCCCCTGTTGCAAACTCTGCACTGGCTCCCTATTCGGGAACGTGCATTTTTCAAAATGGGCTGCATGACTTTTCAGGCCCTAGCAGGAACTGCACCAGCTTTTGTCAATACCCAAATTAAAGCATATGTCCCAAGCAGGGATCTACGCTCTTCCACTCAATTTTTACTATCTGTTCCTCGTTTCAGGAAGAAGAAATCGGGGGGCCTGAGGTTTTCCACCCTGGCTCCCACCTTCTGGAATACCCTCCCTTTCGCCATTAGGTCTTCCTCCTCCTATTCTGACTTTCGTAAAGCTCTCAAGACCCTCCTCTTCTCACGAGCTTTCCCGTCCTAATCTGTCTCTTCCCACTCACATGGGTATGTGTCCCCAGTGCCAAGAAACCGCCTGGTGACCGAGCGCTTTACAAGTCTTTTAACTTCAACTTCAACTTGGAGTCTTCTCCAGAGTGGGGTTTCCAAAGGAGGTTGTCTCTGACAGAGGTGCAAACTTCATGTCAGGATATTTAACTGCAATGTGGAAGGAGTGGTGTGTCAACTATAAGTTCACCACCCCTATCACCCACAGTGTAATGGGCTTGTGGAGAGATTCAACAAGACCCTCAAAGGGATGATAAGAGGGTTACCTGAAAAGCTGAGGCGAAGATGGGACATCCTTTTACCCTGCCTTCTGTTTACTTACAGAGAGGTCCCACAAAAGGGAGTTGGCTACAGCCCTTTTGAGCTTTTGTTTGGGCTTCCTGTAAGGGGACCCCTATGTCTTGTGAAGAAAGGATGGGAGTTACCTCTCAAAAAGCCTAAGCAGGACATAGTGGACTATGTACTTGGTCTCCGCTCCAGAATGGCTGAATACATGGAGAAGGCTTCTAAAAACCTTGAGGCCAGCCAAGAACTTCAGAAAGCTTGGCATGACCAAAAGGCTGAGCTGACTGTGTATCAGCCAGGCTAGAAAGTGTGGGTGTTGGAGCCAGTGGCCCCAGCAGCACTCCAGGTCAAATGTTCTGGACCCCATACAATAGTTGAACAGAAGGGAGATGTCACCTACTTGGTGGACCTTGGGACTCCCAGAAGCCCCCACAGGGTGCTTCATGTTAGCAGACTAAAAGCATTTGTCGACAGGGCAGACATTGGCTTAATCATGGCTACAGATGAGGGGCAGGAGGAAGAGAGTGACCCTCTCCCAGACCTACTTACTCAGAACCCTGATATCTGAAAGAAACACGTTAGTGATAGATTCCTTACCTTAGAATATCCCCAGGCGTCAGACTGGATCCGGAATATTTTTGCATAGCAATACCCCTGCGCGCCGGCAGGCGTCGTCCGTGGCTCCGCGTCCGTCGTCGGCGTCGTTAGCGCCGGAATGACGTCGTCGGAGTACTTAGACGCCGCCCATGCGCCCTGACGTCAGTTCTTCTTTTTTCCGCGCCAGCTAACGCAGATCCGGAGAAGCTCTACCCCTTAGTCATTTTTTGACTAAACTTTTTTGGTCTTTTGATCTTTTCTATACTCGAGTCTTCGACTCCGACGGTGCCGGTAGGGATGCCCGGGTTTAAGCCCTGCTCCAAGTGCGACCGACTAATGTCGGTTACCGACCCCCATCGCCGGTGCCTCAAGTGTTTAGGCCTCGACCACGACGACCGCACCTGCTCTGACTGCCGGGCCCTGACGTCTAAAGCTAGGCGGGAGCGGTCCCGCAAGCGACTCGAGCTCCGGCAGTCGGCCCCGCGCCGCTCCAGGTCCCGGTCCCACAGGAGGTCGAGGGACCGGTCGCGGGGTCGGAGTCCTCGCAGCTCCGGGAGTGTACATCGGTCGTCAGGATCCAAGTCCTCAGGTAAGAGGCATGAGAGTTCGGAGAGACGTCATCGTTCCTCCGACCCACCCCGACGCTCGCACGATCCGGCCGGGGGTTCGGGTGACACCACCCACGCGGCTCCGACGGAGTCGCCGCCTGCCCCACACCTTCGGGTCCCTGGGCATGACGCGATGCCAGAGGAGGTCGAGCGGTATCTCATGGCCATGAGGTCCCTCCCTTCTCAGCCGGGTCACGTGGCGCCTCCGGGCGCAACGGCCCCAGCTGGAGGGCCTAGCGGGTCGGGTGCTTCGGCTCCGACGCCGTCAGGTGCTTCGGCCCGGCGACTTTGGTCCCGGCGCCGCAGGCCCTCACTGGATCTGCGTTGTCGCTGGTCGACCTCATCGGCGCCCGCCCTGAGGGTGTCGCCCCCAGCGCCCACTATGGACGCCGTCCCCAATCCTCCCGTTGGTCCGGATCTGGCGCCGGAGCGGCCGCTGGGCGCCGCTTCCGACGGCCTTTGGAGATTTCTATTTCCACGAAACGGCCGTCTGATCACCCTGCTCTGCAGGAGATGGGTGGCGAAGGTGATTGGGAGGGGTCTGTGGACCCTCTGGCACAAGACTGCCAGTCTCAACAGGACTGGACATATGAGCTTGGGGAGGCCAGTGGAATTAACACTTCGCCAGACACTGGATTTGTCTCCCCTCCCACTGTGGCTACGGAGGAGGGGGCTGCTTACAGTGTAGTGTTGACGAGGGCGACCAAGGCCTTAAACCTTGAGCTCCCCGTCGCGGCCGTGAGGATTAACCTCCTCACTGAGGTCCTCAAACCGCAGGCAAGCTCCAATGAGCCTTTGCTGCCGTTTAATGAGGCCTTGTGTGACGTTCTTGTGGGCACTTGGTCCAAGCCCGCCACAGGTCCGCCTGTGGATAGGAACGTGGCCAGACGCTACCGCCCAGCCCCGGGCGACCCTTGCTTTTTGTCCACCCATCCCACCCCGAGAGCCTGGTCATCCAGGCCTCCACTTCCCAGACCGCATTCCCGACGGTTCCGCCCGATCGGGAATCCAAGAGGGATGAACAATTCGGGAAGAAAGTGTTCTCGTCCCTGAGTTTGGGACTGCGGTCTGTCAATACCGCATGCCTCTTGGGCCGCTACACCCACACCCTGTGGGACACGGTCACGAACGTGCTGCCACAATGTCCAGAGGAGGTCTGGGCTAAACTCGCCCAAGCCCTTGAGGAGGGCCGAGATGCAGCACGATATTCCATCCGGTGTGGGCTGGATACCACGGACTCACTGGGCAGGGCTATGGCAACGACGGTGGCGGTCTGGTTGACGTCTGCCAACTTTTCTGCCGATGTCCAGGCCACTCTTCTGGACATGCCGTTCGATGGCCGTCGCCTCTTTGGCGACAAGGCAGACCATGCGCTTGAGCGTTTTAAGGACTCCAGGGCTACGGCCAAGTCCTTGGGCCTCTCGGCCACACGCCAGAAATCGGGCCACGGAAGAGGCGCCCCCACACGTGCTGCCAGCCACGCACCACAGAATGTTCAACAGCGCGGTGGCGCTGCCGCGGAAACCGCAGTGGCGTCGGTCGGGGACAACGGCGAGGCCAGTCCACACCTCTCTCCGCAGCTCCTGCCTCAAAACCTTCCTAGTCCGTGTTTTCAGGCCCATGTGATGCCAGTGGGGGGCAGGGTTCGCCATCACCTCTTCCACTGGCGCACTGTCACGTCGGACAGGTGGGTGCTGCAAATCGTCCGAAGGGGCTACTCCCTCCCCTTCGAGGCGACCCCTCCAGCCATGCCACCGCAATTCCACCGCGTGTCGGGGGATCACTTGCAACTTCTGCAAGAGGAAGTCACGGCCCTCTTGGCCAAGGGGGCCATTGAGCGCGGTCCGGGGCCAGAAGTAGGGTGTGGTTGTTACTCCCACTACTTTCTGGTACCCAAGAAGGGCAAAGGGGGGCTACGCCCTATCTTGGACCTACGGAACGTCAACGCCTTCCTCTGGAAGGAGAAGTTCAAGATGCTGACTTTGGCTCAGGTCTTAGCTGCCCTGGACCCTGGAGACTGGATGGTAGCGTTGGACTTGCAGGACGCTTATTTTCACATCCCCGTCCTGCCGGCCCACCGGCGTTACCTGCGGTTCACGGTAGGCCACGAGCACTTTCAGTTTACCGTGCTCCCCTTCGGCCTTACCAGCGCCCCACGGGTGTTCACGAAGGTGATGGCGGTGGTCACAGCTCATCTGTGCAGGTTAGGGGTGTCAGTCTTCCCCTACCTCGACGACTGGTTGTTGAAGGCGGGCTCGCCCCAGACAGTCGTCAGCCACCTCCAGACTACGGCCGACCTCCTGCACTTGCTGGGGTTCTCCATCAATGTGCCAAAGTCGCACCTGTGTCCCTCTCAGAAGCTCCTCTTCATCGGAGCGGTTCTAGACTTGGCGCAGTTTCGGGTTTATCCTCCCGAACAGCGGGTTCGGGATATTCAGGCTCTGATTCCGATCTTTCAGCCCTTATCCCGAGACTCGGTCAGGTTGGCGGTGCGACTTCTGGGGCTGATGGCCTCCTGCATCCTTCTGGTGCATCACGCCCGGTGGCGGATGCGGGCTCTGCAGTGGGACCTGAAGTTTCAGTGGGCCCAGCATCAGGGAAACTTGTCCGACCATGTCTTGATCTCGGAGGGCACTGCAAGACAGTTGCAGTGGTGGCTCATGGACCGCGATTGGGTCAGTGGCAGATCCCTCTCCCTACCCCACCCGGAGCACGTGGTTGTGACGGACGCGTCCCTCCAGGGCTGGGGAGGCCACATGGGAGAGGCGGAGATCAGAGGCCTCTGGTCTCCGGCAGAGTCCCGGCTCCATATCAACCTTCTGGAGCTGCTGGCGATCTGACTTGCACTGAAGGCATTTCTCCCCTCTGTCCGGGGGAGTGTAGTGCAGGTGTTCATGGACAACACCACCGCCATGTGCTACTGCAACAAACAGGGCGGGGTGGGGTCGTGGACCCTATGCCAGGAGGCTCTGTGCCTCTGGCAGTGGCTGGAACATCAGGGCGTGACCCTGGTGGTTCAACACCTGGCAGGTTCTCTGAATGCCAGGGCGGACGAACTCAGCCGTCGGTGCATGATGGATCATGAATGGCGTCTGCACTCGGACGTGGCGCAAGGTCTCTTTCAGCAGTGGGGAGAGCCTTGGTTAGATCTATTCGCCACAGAAGAGAACGCGCAATGTCATCAGTTCTGCGCGTTGGAGTTTCCAAGGCGGCACTCGCTCGGAGACGCTTTTCGTCGCAAGTGGAGTTGCTTTCTATTGTACGCCTTTCCGCCTATACCACTTCTGCCCAGAGTGCTGAAGAAGATCAGGTGCGACCGGGCCCAGGTTATCCTTGTGGCTCCGGACTGGGCACGAAGATACTGGTATCCCGAGCTACTCAGCATGTCAGTCGATCCCCCGATTCGTCTGCCTCTTCGGGAGGACCTTCTGTCGCAGCAGCAGGGGACGGTCCTCCACTCGAACCTGTCCAGTCTCCACCTACAAGCTTGGAGATTGAGCGGCGACAGTTGAGGCCATTTGACTTGCCTCCCGAAGTCTGTAATGTCATTCTGGCAGCCAGGCGTCCCTCCACAAAGCCGGTATACGCCTGCAGGTGGGACAGATTTGTGGCATGGTGCACAGCAAAGGCTGTGGATCCACTCTCTGCCCCCCTTTCTGAGGTTCTCCTCTTCCTTCTTTCTCTTGCCCAGCAGGGCTCTGCTCTGGGCACTATCAAGGGCTACCTTTCTGCCCTTTCCGCCTTCTTAAGGCTACCTGATCAGCCATCCTTGTTCAAGTCCCCAATTGTAAATAGGTTTTTGAAGGGCATCACACACATGTTCCCTCCTGTTCCTTTCGTGATGCCCCAGTGGGACTTGAATCTTGTACTTACTTACCTAATGTGTGCTCCCTTTGAGCCGCTCCATAACTGTCCTCTCCGTCTTCTTACTTTGAAGACTGCTTTCCTGGTTGCCATCACCTCTGCCAGGAGAGTGAGTGAGCTCCAGGCTCTTTCTTCTACACCTCCTTTCCTCTCTGTCCATCCGGACAAGGTTGTGTTGCGGACGAGACCCTCTTTCCTGCCAAGGTTGTCACGGCCTTCCACATCGGGCAGGCCATTACCTTGCCCACCTTCTTTCCGCCTCCGCATCCCTCGAAAGAGGAAGAGGGGCTCCACCGTCGGACCCAAAACGTGCGCTCTCTTACTATCTAGATCGCACACGCCAGGGGATGACCAACTCTTTGTTGGTTACGTGGGCGCTAAGAAGGGAAAGGCGGTGCACAAGCGGACCATCTCGCGGTGGATCATCTTGTGTATCCAGGCGTGTTACTCCTTGGCTAAGAAGGAGCCCCCTGTTGGACTAAGGGCTCATTCCACACGAGCCACGGCGACTACCACTGCCCTGGGCCGAGGAGTGCCCTTGCAGGACATTTGCCAGGCAGCTACGTGGGCCTCGCTGCATACGTTTGCAAGGCACTATTGCCTGGACAGCCAAGTCCGGAGGGATGGCTTCTTTGGCCGTTCCGTCCTCCAGGACTTTCTGGTGTGATTATTGGTTCGCACACCCACCACCGGGGTTGGTATTGCTGAGGTATGTATTCTAAGGTAAGGAATCTATCACTAACGTGTCTCTTTCAGATGCACAAGTTACTACTTGTGTAACGATATATCTGTAAGAGACTTTAGTTAGTGATAGATTCCTTACCGACCCACCCATCCTCCCCGTTCTGCGAACCAATACCTAGGGTTAAGGTCATCCCCTTTCAGGGCCCTAGTTTCATGGCACCAGTGTTGGTTCCATCATGGCTCTGCGTATCTGGCGCGGAAAAGCTGTGTATCAGAACTGACGTCAGCACGCATGGGCGGCGTCTAAGTACTCCAACGACGTCATTCCGGCGCTGCCGACGACGGACGCGGAGCCGCGGACGACGCCTGCCGGCGCGCAGGGGTATTGCTACGCAAAAATTTTCTGGATCCAGTCTGACGCCTGGGGATATTCTAAGGTAAGGAATCTATCACTAACTAATGTCTCTTACAGATATATCGTTACACAAGTTGTAACTTGTGCGATGGTTCAGTAGATGGTGTAGTCTTTGCTGACAGCCTCTCTAAACATCAGCAACAGAACTGCAGACAAGTTCTCCAGTCCTTCAGACATCTGTTTTCCGTGACCCCAAGTCAGACAAGCTGGTGCACCCATGATGTGCACACTGGTGACAGTCTGCCTGTCAAGAGTAAAATCTACAGGCAACCTGACCATGTCAGGACTGCATTAGGACTGAGGTCCAAAAGATGTTGGAGCTGGGAGTTATTGAGCCCTCAGAGAGCCCTTGGGCCAGTCCAGTAGTCCTGGTGCCAAAACCTCACACCCAAGATGGTAAGAGAGAGATGAGGTTTTGTGTGGACTACAGAGGTCTCAATGCTGTCACTGGGACTTATGCCCACCCCATCCCCAGGGCAGATGAGCTCATTGATAGATTGGCTTCTGTCAAGTTCTTGAGCACATTTGACCTGACAGCAGGCTACTGCAAATCAGATTAGCTGAGGATGCAAAAGCCAAGACAGCATTTTCGACCCCAGGAGGACATTATCAATTTGTGGTAATGCCCTTTGGTTTGAAGAATGCACCTGCCACTTTCCAAAGGCTGGTGAATCAAGTTCTCACAGGACTGGATGACTATTGTGCAAATTATCTAGATGATATTGCTGTCTTTAGCTCCACCTGGGAGGATCACCTGGTCCACCTGAGGAATGTTTTAGAGGCCCTGCAAAAGGCAGGCCTCACTATCAAGGCCACTAAGTGCCAGATAGGGCAGAGCAAGGTTGTGTACCTGGGCCACCTGGTAGGTGGGGGGTCAGGTTCAACCACTGGAGAGCAAGATCAAGACCATCAGGGACTGGACTCCTCCAATCATCCAGACACAGGTCAGAGCTTTCTTGGGCCTGTCTGGGTACTACAGGAAGTTTGTGAAAAACTATGGGTCCATTGTGACACCACTGAATGATTTAACTTCCAAAAAGATGCCAAAGAAAGTTCAGTGGACAGTTAGCTGTCAAAAGGCATTTGATGACCTAAAGCAGTCCATGTGTACTGCACCTATTCTGAAAAGTCCAGATTACTCCAAAGAGTTCATAGTCGAAACAGATGCTTCTGAGTTGGGTGTGGGAGCTGTACTTTCACAACTGAATATAGATGGTCAAGACCAGCCCATTGCTTTCATAAGCAGAATGCTGACCCCTAGAGAGAAATGTTGGTCAGCTATAGAGAGGGTGGCCTTTGCTGTGGTTTGGGCCCTGAAGAAGCTGAGGCTATACTTGTTTGGCACTCACTTCAGACAGACCACAAGCCCCTCCTATGGTTAAATCAGATGAAGGGTGAAAATCCCAAACTTCTTAGGTGGTCCATTTCCTTACAGGGGATGGACTTTACAGTGGAACATAGACCTGGGACTGACCATGCCAATGCAGATGGACTCTCCCAATATTTCCACTTAGAACATGAAGACTCAACTGGTCAAGGTTAGTTTAATGTCCCTAAGTTTGGTGGGGGGGGGAGTTGTGTAGGAGAGTAGGGTCTGCTTCCTATGGTCACCCCCACTTTTTGCTTTTGCTTTACTGGTTTTCGACTTAGACATGGCTGTGGGCCTGCTAATCAGATCCACAGCCCAGATGCACTCTCTCTAAATTTACACCATGTACTTTAGGTACATCCACAATTGGGAATTGGTTCACCTTATCAGCCCCGGTAGAAGTGTACCCTAGGTACTCAGGGCATAGGTGTAACCAAGGACTACCAGGGGCTGCAGCATGTATTATGCCACTCCTAGCTGGCCATTCAAACTGACACAACTGGCTGATCACTCAGCTGGGGCAAGGTCGTGTAATCACCCCTTGCTTAGGTATAGTATTCCTATATCTACCCTTATATATAGACACAGTAACCTATAAGTCACTCCTATGGCAGGCCTTAACAATCCTGGAGGCAGAGTGCTTTGTTATGTGTGAGATGGTGCTCTAGCATAACCTGAGCCTGTCTGCAGCTTTCGGAACCATGTCCTTATAGCTGTTCTATGATATCGCCATAACATATACTCTTAAGTGCATTATAATCCTCGCGGTTGAATGCTAACTTTGGTTTGGCTTTATCTAAACATGTCGTGTAAGGTGTCATACACTTTGGAATACTACCCCCTCGCCAATTCTGGCGACGGGGGTAGCATTCCACCCTTCTAGAGGGAGAAAACATGTTAGTTCTGACTATCCCGGTTAAAGTTAACCAGAGCCCCAGCGTCATAAAATGGACGCTGCTGCCACAGACACAAGTCTGACCTCCTGCTGCTGGGAGTCCTTCCAGTCACGGAGTTTTGGACAATAGGTTTCCTTCCTGGAGAGGTACGAGCACCACCCCAGACAGGACTTTGTGTATTGGGACAGGGACGGCTGAATAGATTGAGACACTGCCTGAGGCACACTAGGTGCTTCATACCCCAGTTCAAACCGGTAGCTGGGGCACTCCAGCCCCAGCTCTGGCACGAAACTGGACAAAGGAAAGGGGGTGTAACCACCCCCTTTCATGGTCCCACCCATAGGAGGGATCTAGAAACGAATCCAGCCCCTTTTAGCTGTATAAAGGTAGGAGCTGTGTCCCTAGACTTTAGATTTGATCCTGAACTGAAACATGAACGAAACTCTGGACCTTCGACATTCTGCTGAAGCTGAAGACTGAAGAATCTCCCTTGTGGCCAAGGAGTGACCACCCTGGGCAACCAGGCACCATCCAGCAAATCAACGGCTTGCTTTGTCAGTGTTCCCGCCGGGACCCGAGCACAGAGTCTGACAAGACCCAGACTTCCAGACCTCTCTGACCCTCTCTTCACGTCTGCAGCATAGCTGAGATCCGTGGAGGCGACGAGACACGTGGGACCGGCCATCTTGAAAAGTCCACGACTTGCTAACTGTGCAACTCCTGAGGTACCCTCGAAACTGTGCACTGGGGATTGAGAAGCCCCGAATCCGAGCTCCACCTGCCCCGAAGATCAGCCCTCCACACTCCACGAGTTCTGCGTGGGGCCCTTCTGCTTGTGTTCTGCTTGACGCGTTGTCCGGTTGCTGGCCCGTTGGCTAGTAGCCTCTGTGACGACAGTCCTTTGAAACCAACTCACTGGTCTGGTTGCTCCAGACTGGCCCTTGCCTCCCTGCAAAGGTGAGGCACCTCAGACCTTGCTAGTCTGCATCAGAAGCCTTCTTTGTATCCTGCGTGGGTTGCCTTTGCCAAGGCTTGTTGACTCCAATCCGGCGGTCGACCCCTCCATCTGCGAGAACCTTTGTGGGACAGCTCCTCTCCAGAATCTGGTTGTCCTCGACACCTCCTGGTCCGCGTGGCTGAAGAGACAAGCTACACAACAGCACCTCATTGCTTCTCGATGTCGTCTGGTTACTTCCTGGTTCCACCCGGTCACTGGCTAGTGACCCAGACTCTGTCCCCTCTGCTTTCAGGTCTTCTTCATCCTTGATCCGCCCTTGTATCCACCCGGACATCTTCCTCCTGGTCGCCTGCAGCATCTTTCCTCACAGGCTCCATAGACTTCAACGGCGAAACCCGACACATCTTCGCACCTATGCACCCGCTTCCTGTGGGTGAGGTAACGCGAGTACTTTGGTGCTCCCAAGGGTATTGACTATCCAAGTGTCTAGGTTTTTAGTTGTTTCCTTCTAGCTAGACCGGAAGTGTCCTAAATCCTTCTTTTTCTAAAACTCTAAGTTCCCCTTGACTTAACATTGACTTTCGCGTGTGTGTAAAGACACTGCACGCGCCGCCTGTGGGCCTCCTACTCCTAACCTAAGGGTCAGATAGTGTAGCCCCAGCGATCCTCTAGGCCCTAGGCTTCTCCTTTTACCCGAGTCGTGGTTCTTATACCACTTACTTAGTATATGATTTTACGCGCTCCTAGGGCCTGACTGTAAATTGTGCGATTTAAAGTATTTCTAAGAGTAACTTGTTATGTGCTTTTACCTCTGACCTCATACAGAGTTCAGAGGTGTGTGTAATACATATATATTTTATATATATCCTGTGTGGTGTCCTTTCATTTGATATTCAAGGGGTTACATATGTTAAAACAGCTGGCTTTACACACCCTCAAGAGTCTTTTAGCCTAAGACTGTTCTGTCCACTCTACCACTAGGATAGCTGGTCTATAAGGTTGACTTACAACCATCACCATAAGGGTTGTTTGGACTGGTGCAAGGTGTTCACTAGATTAGTGAACATCATATACCAGAACAACTTCTCACACCCGTTATTCTGCAGTCTCCAGTTTCTGATGAAGGGGGCGTTGGGGGGGACGAGTTTTAGTTGAGAAGGAGCTCACAACTCCTTTACGCTTTTCCTCCCATACCGCTGATTCCTCGGTTTCTGAGGAAGATTCTCCAAGATCGGGCCTAAGTCATATTGGTCACCCCGGATTGGTCAAGAAGGGTGTGGTACACAGATCTTCACCTCTCATCGCTCCCTCGCTCTGTCTCCCTCTCAGGGTAGACCTCTTCTCACAGTCTGAAGGGCAGGTACTACACCCCCACCTCCAGAGCCTGCACCTTCATGCCTGGAGATTGAACGGGACAACCTGAATTCTTTCTCTCTCCCACCTGACGTGGTGGATGTTATTTTATCGGCCAGGCGACACTCCACCAAGTCTATTTACTCCTACATGTGGTCTAGATTTGTTAATTGGTGTGGAGAGAGGTCTATTGATCCCTTAAACGCTCATCTTTCTGATGTTCTTTGTTATTCGCTGCATTTGGCCCAGCAGGGTTGTGCTGTGGCTACTGTTAAAGGATATTTGTCAGCTTTATCAGCATTTCTTTGTTTGCCTGATCAGCCGTTTCTTTTTTAAATCTCCTATTGTTTTAAGGTTTATTAAGGGGCTTACTAATATGCTTCCGCCCACTCCCTTCATTATGCCCCAGTGGGATTTAAATATAGTTTTAACTTTCTTAATGGGTTCCCCATTTGAAACTATGCATAGTTGTCCTTTGAGATTGCTGTCATTCATAACGGTCATCCTTGTGGCGATCACCTCTGCCAGGAGGGTGAGTGAACTTCAGGCTTTGAGTTCAAAGCCTTCATTTCTGACTAATAATGCTGAAAGGTTGGTTCCCAGGACCAGGGCTCCTTTTCTGCCTTAGATGGTAACTCCCTTCCATATAGGGAAGTCCATTACCCTCCCTACTTTCTATCCTACCCCTTACCCTTCCAAGGAGGAGGAGAGGCTTCACCTCTTGGATCCTAAGAGGGCGGTTAGTTTCTATCTGGATAGAACGAAGGACTTGCAACTGGACGATCATCTCTTTGTGGGCTACGTTGAACGCATGAAGAGCAAGGTGGTGCACAAGCGCACTTTATCCAGGTGAATCATCTTGTGCATCAAGATCTGCTACGCTCTTGCTGGTAAGGAGCCTCCTGAAGGCATTAGAGCTCATTCCACCAGGGCTAAATCATCTACTTCTGCCTTGTCCAGAGGTGTTCCTGTGTTGGACATCTATGTAAGGCTGAAACTTGGGCCTCCCTCCACACTTTTGCAAAGCATTACTGCTTAGATTCCAACGTGAGGAGGGACGGCCATTTTGCGTGCTCTGTTTCACAAGATTTTTTGGTATAGAAGGGTGGACACCCTCTTTCTGGGGTTGGACTGTTGAGGGATTCTATTCATAAGGTGAGGAATCCACAGGCAGATGTATCCATCAGAAGAACAAGTTACTTACCTTCAGTAACGTAACGGCAAAACTGTGCATGTTATAGGCCAATATCCCTACTCGACTCATCGATAAAGATCCTTGGCAAAGTTATTTTAGCAAAACTACAAAACTGGGCAGAGGACATTGGGGTATTAAGTGACCTACAATTTGGATTCCAAAAGGGCATAGGAACCATTGAGCAGGGCTTAAATTTATTCATCGTTCAGCAGAAATATATCACGATAAAAAGGGAGCGTTTATATTTCACGTTTGTCGATCTTACATCGGCTTTTGATTTGATAAACTATGGGAACTGCTGCTAAGGCTGGGCGTGGAAGAACCGATTATTCGTTTTTTGAGGGAATTGTATTCAGGGGCCACTGTTACTGTTCGCTACGGAAAAGGGGGGGAATGTAGTAGATCATTTGGAATAGGGCGTGGCGTACGCCAGGGGTGCGTCCTGGCACCTTTTTTATTCCTGATCTATATAAACGGCCTGGACGCTTGTCTCCTTCAAGAGTGGAGGGATATGCCCATGGTTGGTAAAAGATCTATCCCTGCACTCTTGTATGCAGACGATGCTGTTTTAATGGCTCGTACCCCCATGGCCCTGCAAAACCTGTTAACCTCCTTCAATAATTTTATGCTCAGCTTGGATCTAAATATCAACTGCAGCAAAACTTTCTCCATGAATTGTGGACCACGAACAAAGAAGCAAATGAAAACGATGTTTATAAATAACGCTCCCTTAGAAAATACGTCCACTTTTCCTTATTTAGGCATCCTGGTCCACGAGACTGGTTCCTGGGCAAGTGCGGTAAAAGCGAGAACACTTTTGTTCTCGAAGACAATAATGGCCTTAAAGAGTTTTATAAAAAAATTGGGAAAGAAACAAATAAGGGAGATTTTAACTATTTATAACGCAACGTGTCTATCGGTGGCTCTGTATGGATCTGGACTGTGGGGGTATGCCAACATAAAATCAATTCAACTAGTTGAAAACAAGTTTATGCGGCATATTCTGTCCATACCCGAAAGTATTGCGACCCTTATTTGCCACGAGGAGCTGGGGCAGCCGTATATCTCAGATATAATTAAAACACAGCCCATCCTTCTGTGGCTTAGGGTATGGACTGTAAACAAGTGTGTTGTAAATCGTGCCATACTCCACGATGTGTTAAAACTTGAACATGTAAGTGATTTTAAGTGGTTAAATTATGTCAAAACTTTCCTGACAGAAATTGACTGTTTACAATATTATTAGGACCCACCAACAATGGTACACATATCGAGAAAACTACTGAAAAAACTGTGTATGGAACACCTGAGGGAAAAAAGACTGTCCGAGGAAATAAAGAAAAAGACGGTCTGCTCACATCAGCTGATTTTAACCGAAGATACATTACAGCCATACTTAAGCCTCCCTATGTCTAATCATGATAGATTCCTTTTAACACATTTTAGACTTAATATTGTTTTTAGGTTATTGACTTTCCCAGAAATGAACTCTTGGTCAAATGAACTGTGTATGTGCCCATGTGATGAATTGTCCCTGCAATCGGATATTCATGTTTTATTTTTTTGCAAATTTTACACTTTGCCTCGTAGAAAATTTATTGTCCCTGCACTCAAAGATATGGATTTAAATAGATGTCGCCCAGCGTTTTTTGAATTACAAAGAATGGACACTGTTTTTATTGTTGCATCATTATCAGAATTTTTTAAACATGTTTTTAAACATGTTTTTAAACTGCGAAAATCGACATATATGGATGATTTTTAATTGTTTTTTAGCGAAAAATTGTGTTTCCTCCTTAGATAAAAATTGCTTTAATATTCACTGTAAATGAAATCTTAACTTGTTGCTTTTATGGTTATTGTTTTTTTTTAACCGACTAAAGTACTTTTTGACAGTAACGCTTTTTTCTGGTGGATACAGTATCAGCCTCAGGATTCCTCACTGACACACCCGCCTCCCCATTGTCTACCCTTTTATACCTTAAAAGGGGTATTGGTTAGTATGGTTGTTTCATATTGTCATTTTGTATTGCCTCTGAATGCCTTTGTGTAGACTTATAAGAAAAGGTTGCTTTGCTATTTCACTTTACACTGTGTGTGAATATTGTGTACTATGTATGCATTGTCTCTATAGTCAGTCCGCCCGTTTGCCTTGGAGGCACGGAAAAAATGGGTGAAACTGATGTCATCACGCCGACGTGGTCCTCTTAAGTCTCCAGTGACGTCATGGATGCCTTGTGCGGAGCCATGGCATTGTGACGACCTCGGCGTGGAGAGCTAGGAAATGTTTCCTCGGAATGCTGGCGCAGGGGATATTCATAAGGTGAGGAATCCACAGGGAGATACTGTATCCACCAGAAAAGGTGTTACAGAAGGTAAGTAACTTGTTTATCTCAGGTTGACGTGTGTGACTTGAATTGAGCGGGGATCGGCTCGACCCTGGACCCTCCAGGGCCTTGCACTTTGGGGCCTATGTCAGTCTCTTGGTCGCATCTCTCCACTGTGCCTCAAAGGTGATAATCCATGTAATTAAGTTATCTATTAGCAAATGCAATCCCTGTTCTGTTCTGGAAAGAAAAAAGCATCTGCGTAGAGGAAGACCAGCACAGCTTGTGCACTTATGGTGAGCATATCACATCCCCCCTCTTACCAAGACCTGCTCCAGTTTATTAACATATAAAGTAAACAACGGGGCCAGGATGCATCCCTGTCTGACCCCCTCTATCAGAGTAAATGCTCTGTACATTCACCACTCTCCCTGTATCTTACAGAGGCTGACAAATGGGTGTGTAGATCCCTCAGGAAGAGAACAATGTTGTCTATTCCCATTTCCAACATAGGAGATCCCAGCTTGTCCCTGTTAACCATGTCAAAAGCAGAGCTTAAGTCCATAAAGGATAGATGTAAAGCTCCTTCTTTTGCCAGTGTATTTATTGATTAGAAGATACAAGTTTAAACACTGTTCTACCGTTCCTCTACCACTTCAGAACCCATACTACCCTTTTTTTTAAAACTGGGATAATAGAATTGGCCCATTCTGCCTGTAGTTCATCGCTAATGGCCACGTAAATGTAGTTGGTGACAGAGCCCCTAATTGAATGGTGGACTTAAACAATTTTGGGAGGGGGGGAGGGATGGGGGGGTGGAGCTTGCCTGGCTCCAAGATGGCCACAACATAGTAGCGCTCCTACAACCCAACTGCCAACTGAACAAAATCCTGGCACCACAGCGCTAAATTCCATAAAGTAAGCAATGCATGACATTACACATAGCCAGGGATCCACAATCTGGCTCCAAAACTGGGGTAGAGCCGTCACTGTGAGAGAGCATGACAATGTAACAGACGCCCAATGCAATCATGTCGGCTGAGATGAAGCTTCTGGTGTGGAGAACCTGACCTTATGGGCCAGGCGGCGCAGGGCACGCCTAGGATATTAGAGTTCACCCTTGACCGACAGAGACACGAGACACTCTGTTAGACGTAGAAAAGTAGATTTATTAGCTGCAGCTAAGTACAGTTATCTAAGAAGTACCACACAGGTAGGTTCTCAAGAGACTGCCACTTCAATCCGTGGCGCACAGTCTATTATACAGCACAAGTTTGCAATGACAACTCCCAATACACACAAAACTGACAAATAGGAATAGTTCGAAAACAAGCTATCGGATGTCTAAAACACACCCTCCTTTCAGACCCCGTGTACTCTCCTCCCCTCAGGTTAATCAACACTAGTGCCCGTAATTCAATTTACAGGTGGCAAAACATGTGTAGAATGCTTCAAAAGAAGGGCTATGTAACAAGAGAACACACGAAGAGAATAGTGAAGGCCAGTTAAACAAGATAAAGTAGAGAAGAATGGTGGGACCCAAACAGTGGAGTAAGACATGGATTAATCAGTCTAGACATGGCTTTGCGAACTCGGCCAGACCCTGACATCGGTGCCGTACACAAGGACAAGGGTTGTTCTTTAACAGGAAAGACACAGAGCAGCTGAAAAGGCAGAAAGACCATTTTTACCACGTTAGCCGTGCTGCCTGAGTGAGGCAACATACAATGGCGTCTAAACACAAAATGGCAGCTGTATGCGAAGCGAAGTCGAAAACTACGTAACCTCAGACCCTCCTTTTGCCATACTCAGGCAATGCACAAAAGGACCCATGTTAGTCTGAGTCGATATCAATGGTCATAAGGTCATTGAGGTGTTGTTGCACCATCATCTTAATATTTTCTGTCTGCTGTGCTACTGGTTTGGAGACACAGATTGTGGCACAAAGTCCACAAATGGCTGGCCACACTGGAGACAGAGACAACAGGAAAAGACAATCGCTAAAATAATTCCAAGGAAAGTTAACACTTTCCATCCCCAGGTGGACAGTAGTCCCCAAAACCATCCCATCACAGACCAATCTCCAGTATCTTGGTGAATAGACTCAGAGATGACATGTAGCTTAGAGATGGCTTGGTATACTGTAGGGGCATTGTCAGGAATATAAATGCAACATCTAGATCTAATCAGTTTACAGACTCCTCCTTTATCTGCAAGAACTATGTCTAAAACCATTCTATTCTGTAAAGTCATAAGTCGATCCGCCTGAAGTTCGGCGGTCAAATTCTTTAATGCTCCGGAAGTTACATTGATTGTGGCATCAACCACACTGTCTGATATTTCTGCTGTTGACCATCGGACCCCAAAAGGGAAGAAACCCTTTCAGAAAATCCCCTCCTTCTTGTCCTGCTGTATCTTCTGAATCTACAACTCCTCTACCAACTCTCTTTCTGTGATAATCAGCAGGAGCAGTAAATGTAGGGGGAAAGAGAAAAGCTATATAACACGTTCCCGAGAAGTATGTGGGAAGCCATGTATAAGCTTTGTCATGACAGATAAAATATGTTCCTTTAGATGCCACCAGTGGTGCGGGAGTAGAAGGAGTATAAACATAAGTATGGGAGCAATTACTCCTCTCTTGCTTAGTTTTGGTATTCTGGCCATTTATTTGTAAGCACAAATGACCTCTTTGGGGTAGAACCCAAATCGGTGTAAAACTCTGCTGCTTAACCTTGTCGGTGAGACTGAGAGTATAACGAGTTATATTCCACCCATCGTATGCTCTCTTCTCATCTTTGGGAATCTTGCTAATGTCAGCAATCTTTGCCATCGTTACAATACCCTTTATCAAAGGACTGTGACTGAAATCCACTCCACCATTATAGGATCCACCAGAAGGATATCGAAGTAAGTTCTGGTATGCATTGGAAAACATAGCCAGATAGGCCCAAGCAGAACCTTCATACAAAAATGGGAGGACTAGATACGGCATCCCTCTTTGTGTATTATGTGGTATGAGACCACAAACCAAACAATCAGTAACATTTACTATCAATTGATGCTGGTGTAGCAATTGAATGAACGAATTGTTAAGATATTCCATTCTTCTCATTTGCTCATGGTCTGGGAGTGAGTAAAATGTATGCGGAGAAACAGTAGTAGAGGGAGTTAGAGTTACAGAAGTGGGAACAGGTACTAACTGTAGGACTTGTATAAGCCATCCTATGCATGCTAATAAACTACATAAACATACTAAAATACACAATGCTACGCCACAACGACTGAATAATAATTTCTTATAATGAGCTCTTTTCATCATTTTAATATCACTCCCTTTTCCTGTACTATCCATTACTCTAAAGGCGTTGCTCACGATAATCTTCATTAATCACTTGGCTGTGATTGTTAACCGTCCTATGACACCGCAAGTCCTGTTGACCTAGTCACTATTCAGGTCACAGCCCAAGACCCCTACCGTGACCCTGCAACTTGATGGATAAAGGAAAAAGGACGTTATCTTTTTTAGACAAAATTAAAAACCCAAAATTAATTGTCTTTAGGCAACCTCCTTCTCAGATTGTATCGTCTCTTTCCGGGTATCGTTTGGTCCTTAAATAAATCTTCAGGATCTGTTGTATTGAGTCTTAAATGTACAGGTACAGCTTCCTGTAAGACGTCATCGTCTTCCTTCTCTGAGCTAGTCCAATCCAGGCGTGCACTGCTGAACGGTACGAATCTGGGTACCTTATCACATTCACTATCACCGACACCTTCTCGGACCCACTGGTCATAAGGTAAAGGCAATGGCACCCGTTTGCAATGCACGCCGTGGATCCAGATTTTCTTTCTGACGACTTTGACAGCTGTACGAGTTGTGAGTAACACTTGTCTCGGCGGCCCCCAACGAGGTTCCAAGTTCTTTTTCCTCTGGAAGTTCTTCATACACACCCAGTCCCCAGGCTGGATGGAGTGTCCGGGATCTGAGGAGGCCTCCGGCAAAGCGTTTTGGACCTGTTGACGAATAACATGCAATTTAGTGGTGAGATCATGCAAGTAGTCAACCAACAACGGATACGGAATGTCTGAATACTTTTTGGGTCTGGGGACGCCCCAAACATTAGCTGGGCGTCCGAAAACAATCTCGTATGGGCTAAGCCCCAAACGAGAATGAACAGTCGTTCTAGTTGAAAGAAGTGCCAAAGGCAAGGCATCAGGCCATGAAAGACCTGTGCTGGCCTGAATCTTTGCTAATTTAAGTTTGAGAGTGCCATTATAGCACTCTACCAGACCCATTGACTGAGGATGGTTTGCCGCATGGAATTTCTGTCTAATGCCTAGGCCCACACACACCTTCTGCATAATTTGGCCTACAAAAATCACTTCCATTGTCACTCCAGATAATGCGCGGCAAACCAAACTTCAAAAGTATTTTTGCAGTGGACAAGGCAGTGTTGTCCTTTAGGGGGTAGGCCTCTATCCATCTGGAAAAGGCACAAACCACCACTAGGACATACTTGAGATTGTTAAAGCGTTCCATATGGATATAGTCTATTTGCAGTACCTCGAATGGGTACGTAGGGGGTGCAAAGTGACCTGCTGGAGTTGAAGTTCCCTTTCCTGGATTGTGCATCAAACAAACAATGCAGTGTTTCACCACATTTTCTGCACATTTAGGAATACCTTCATTTTGCCATATTGGAGCTAAAAGCTTGCATATACCCCTTGCATTAATATAGGCTGGTCCATGAGCCATAGTAACTACAGGCAGTACATACGCATCTGGTAACAACCATCGTTGATGCTCTGACAATTCCATCCAACATCCCATACTATCCAACATTCCCGTACTTTCTCTCCACGTACTCAATTCTTTCTCGGTGGCCTCCTTCTGAATCGCTTTCACGCTTTCCACTGTGTCTTCACACATACCACCTTCTGCGACCCATCTTGCAGGGCCCGCAACGTACATGCGACTTTCAACATTCCTCGCTGTCTCCCTCGCTATTTCATCCGCAAATGCATTTCCTTGACCCACATCGTCAGTAATCCTTTTATGTGCACTACACTTCACAATCGCTATTTGAGTAGGCAAAGCAAGTGATTCAAGAAGGTCAGTTACCAACTGACCATGTTGTATCTTGGTGCCGTGGGAGGTAAATAATCCTCTTTCCTTCCACAAACGACCAAAACTATGGGCAACACCAAATGCATGCTGACTGTCAGTATAAACAGTCACTCTTTTCCCTTTCGCCAACACACATGCTCTTGTCAATGCAATCAACTCCGCAGCTTGCGCTGAATTTTGCGAAATGCGTGCAGTTTCTACCACTGTGTGCAAAGTTGTTACTGCATAAGCAGCTGTCGTTTCGCCATTAGGAAGCTTGAAACAAGACCCATCTACCCATAGGATCCCATCCGGACCCACAAGTGGTGTGTCCTTCAGGTCTATTCGACCCTTCGTTTCTTCCTCGGTGCGAAGAAAACATGCTGATCTTGTACATGTTTCGCATCCAAAATAGGCAACAATGTTGCTGGATTCAGGACATTACATCTTTTTATGTGAATATGGCTGGCTAAAAGTGTTAACTCATATCCAGACAAACGGGCACTTGTTAAGTGCTGAGTTTCCGTCCTGTTAAGAAGAGTATCTACTGCATGTGGCACCATAACATTAAGAGTATGATCTAACACTAGTCCAGCAGATTGACGAATAGAAATTGCCGCTGCTGCTGTTGCTCTGAGGCAACTAGATAATGCCTTAGCTACTGGATCTAATGTTGCTGAAAAATAGGCACACGGCCTTTGTTTGTCGCCGAATTGTTGCGTCAGGACTGATAATGCGCAACCTTCCCTTTCATGGACATAGAGCGTGAAAGGTTTACTGTAATTCGGAGTACCCAACACAGGAGCAGAACACAAAGCAGTACGTAAATCAGAAAAACTCTTCTGGCATTCATCAGTCCAAGGAAGAGGCTGGGGCGTATCTTTAAGTGTAAGTGCCAACAGAGGTTTAGCAAGTAGGGAAAAATTCGGAATCCACTGTCTACAGTAAGAGGTAATGCCTAAGAAAGCACGCACTTCTCTTTGTGTGGACGGTACAGGCATCCGTGCAATTGTATGAATATGTTCTGGGGTCAATCGCCTTCCCTCCTTCGACAAGAGATTACCTAAATAGGTAACCTCTTGTCTGCAATATTGCAACTTAGAAGATGATACTTTATGAGGTAAATCAGACAAATGTTGTAAGAGCGACACAGTTGCAGTCTTACAGATATTTACCGAATCAGCAGCCACTAACAAATCATCCACGTATTGGATAAGAGTAGCACCAGAGGGCAAAGAAAAGGTGTCAAGCTGAGACTTCAAAGCTTGGCTGTATATTGAAGGACTTTCACAATAATAAAATAATACAAACAGAATAGTGAGGGGGGTCCTAGGGAAGAAGTTTAAAGACCTATTAGTATCTTGTCCCCCAACTCAAAATATCAAAAAACACGGAAGATACAGTAGGTCTAATGCGCTATCATAATAGGTGATCCTTATTATGGAGATTCAGAGTAGTTGATACCAAGTGGTTATCTGTGAAAACACAAGAGAGCAATCAGAACAATCTCAATTCGTGAGTGAAAGAACCCATCAGCACACCGATTGGTGGAGCCTCATCATCTGGGTTTTGTAACTGCGAATGATGCCCATAGAACAACACCTCAATTAATTCAATGAGGGTTGTGAAGTGTGGATCATCAAACGCACAGGAAACAAACCATCACGCAGAAGATGGGTGTTATAAAGAGCTGATAGGAAAAATTGCAGTGCCCAAAAGAAAACAATAGTTGTGAAAAAGTTAAAAATACCTGTCGTGATGACTAAAGAGCAATTTTATTAGGGGTGACCATCAGGACGGTATGTTTAAAAGCAGAGTGGGTATAGTATTTTGAAAAATATTACTAACCATCAAAGATGTAAAGTGGTCAACATGTTTCAGCCCTTTCGGGCTTTCGTCAGGACCTATGAAGTTCACTACTGCAATTATGAAAAAAAGGGGGACCTACCGATGGTATGGTCGCTTCAGTCCAAGAGCTCTCCTGTGAAGTCAGAACACATAAAAAAGAGAAAACAAAAAGACAAAACAGTCTGTATACAGTCCTCTCTCAGAAGTATACGGGATCTCAGTATGAACAGACTGATTATCAACCACTGTGAATATCGTATTACAGTCATGCATTAACTACTCACCCATAAATGAAGGGAGGAAAGGCCTCACCTCTCCTGGCACTCGCTCAGGAAGAAAGAGGCCACGCTCTGAATAAACAAGAAGAAAAGTGTAGAATTGCAATTTTATGCATATAATGTATACTTTATATACTTTATGAGGAGCTGACAACTAAAAATAAACATGGCAAGGCAGTGCCGCTGGACATAGGGAAATGAGAGGTGACTCTTCACTGTACCCCCTAGGGAAATGATGAACTTTTCACCATGAACCTATATTCTCAAAATCCCTGAAAATGAAGGATTGGTACAAAAAAGCAGAATGATGGTTGCTGAGCGCAGTTACTCTGAAGCATCCTGGAAACGAATTAACTAGGTCAAAACAACTCGCAGATATCATGGAAGAACTCAATATTGCTCCATGTATCTGCCCGTGTAAACCCAAAAGTCTGTTTTACAAAGATAATGATGTTCGTAAAGATAAAGCAGCGCTCACCCACCTGTCCGTCGTTGCCTCGGTCGTTTGACTGAGCCGAGGGGAAGGTGGTGAGGCTGCCTGTGTGAGCGTGTCAAAAGGGACTCAGGCGGACCTGCATGGCAGCTGGCTTAAAAGAAACTGCATTCTGATTGGTCAATAGTTTTAGACCCCAACCAATAGTAAGCTGGCAGCGCGGGGACTGTGTACCTTGCTGTGTTCCCGTGTGGAAAAAATGGCAGCGCTAACCCAATTGGTCGCAGAAACCGGATGCGGAAATAAATGGTCCCGGTTCGTGTTTGTTGTGGTGTTCAAACTCGCTCATTGGTTGAATAGACTGCCAATGGCCGTGCGAGGCGACCGGAATGGTAAACACTCGTGTTTCATGCGGGAACCGAGTAATTGTAATGTAGAGAGTATTCACTCAAAAGTTTGAGCGTGTTGCATTAGTTAAACTAGATTAGGAAACAAGTCTCAGTTATAAGGCCTCGTCGGCTCCTTTTTGTTGTTAGTAGATGCGGGATGCCCAGATGACTAGAAAAACTCTAATGTGAAATACAGGGCAATGAAGTTTCAGTGCCGAATGGACACGGAAAACTACACAAGTTAACATGAGGGTGATCCAATGTAACGAATTCCTTGGAAGCAGGTGGAATAGAGAGACACAGTCTACCATTGACCATGTATTGCTTGGGCCTTACTGACTATTTGTATTATTTTGTTGAATGCTTATGCGCATTCTTGAAACAGGTCCTGACGAAAGCCCGAAAGGGCTGAAACATGTTGACCACTTTACATCTTTGATGGTTAGTAATATTTTTCAAAATACTATACCCACTCTGCTTTTAAACATACCGTCCTGATGGTCACCCCTAATAAAATTGCTCTTTAGTCATCACGACAGGTATTTTTAACTTTTTCACAACTATTGTTTTCTTTTGGGCACTGCAATTTTTCCTATCAGCTCTTTATAACACCCATCTTCTGCGTGATGGTTTGTTTCCTGTGCGTTTGATGATCCACACTTCACAACCCTCATTGAATTAATTGAGGTGTTGTTCTATGGGCATCATTCGCAGTTACAAAACCCAGATGATGAGGCTCCACCAATCGGTGTGCTGATGGGTTCTTTCACTCACGAATTGAGATTGTTCTGATTGCTCTCTTGTGTTTTCACAGATAACCACTTGGTATCAACTACTCTGAATCTCCATAATAAGGATCACCTATTATGATAGCGCATTAGACCTACTGTATCTTCCGTGTTTTTTGATAATTGAGTTGGGGGACAAGATACTAATAGGTCTTTAAACTTCTCCCCTAGGACCCCCCTCACTTTTCTGTTTGTATTGTATTATGTGCAGCTTTGGCTGCGGGTCCGATTATAACTAGGCTTTCTGCTGTAGTTAAGCCTTTTCCTGAGGAGAAACAATTTTAAGCAACAACATGGCAGAGTTTGCTGGCTTGGGTTTTGATGATGAGACCCTTCAAACCATTCTCAATGATAACCCCAGTATGCTTGATCTCGTTCCCACTACAACACAAACACCTTTAGGGGACTGGGACACTGTGCTGAATCTTAAAAAAAGCCATTCACGCACTATAGTACATGGACAGATTATGGCCGAATATTTACATGGGAAGTGCGCCCCCACAGGCCTGATAGTCACCAATGCACCCAGACTTTTTCTGACAGATAAAACTTTCATCAGAGATTGGTCACTGATAGCCTGGCGTTGCACGCGGGACTGGCTTATTCTAATTATTTCAACTGCCAAAAGGATAGCGGATGCTATTCTGGTAGAAATACAGCTCCTTGAAGGACAAATCAAAACAACTCTAACTATGAAACGCTTTGAGAAACAACAAGAGGAATCTAATAAAGCTAACAAGGAATATAAAGAACCCATATTCTTTGCAAAAATTGAGAAATTCAAAAAAGATCTGGCAAAATTCTCACACGAGAAAATCTACCCCTATACGAGTGAAGACTATATTCCCATTGATTCCAATAAACAAGGCAAATCATATGGATCAAACTACGCCACTTCCTCTGATGTAGACTCCTCTGATTCGGACGGTAATGACACTTCCCAGTGGAGAGGTAGAGGTCGGGGTCGCAACAATCGACCTAATCGTAGACGCCAAGGGCAAGGGAATATGTACCAGCAATCACCATGGTGGCCACCCACCCCTTGGGGTTACCCACAGTTTCCACCACCGATGCCTCATTATGCCATGCAACCACAGTATTATGACAGCCAGGCTTTTTTAGGGCAAGGCCGAGGCTGGAACAGAGGGAGACGGAGAGGCCCCAATCAAGTTCAATGGGCAGACGAATCAGATCCCCCAGTCACTCTCAGCAAGCGAGGCCTATAATTGAGACACCTAATGACACTGATGATTTGGTAGTGAATTTAAGTACTCGCATTTTATCTCCCCAAGAGAAACAAGTTCTCAATAAGGGCCTTGGCTTTGTTCCTACTAATAATGGAGATGCCTTTCAACTTCGTGGTGAGGTAGAGAGATTTTTTCGGAGTGTGAGATTACACTTCTTTTTCAAAGAAAACAACACAGACCTGACACAATCACCTATTGATATTAACACAGGGCTCAGGACTAAATCAACTTTCATGCCTTTGCTACACCAGGTGCCATCGAGAGTAGATACCTTTGAAAAAGCTGTATTACACGAGATACAAACATTGGATCTCTCCAAACATGGCAATTTCCAGAACCTATCCAGAAACGAGAGACGAGCCCTTGCCACTCTATCTAACGACAAAAATATTACGATCAAACCGGCCGACAAAGGGGGTGCCATTGTGATTCAAGACACCTCCTCCTACCGGTCTGAATGCCTCAGGCAGCTGGGGAACAGTCAGTTCTACACACTTCTGAGTACTGATCCCACAATCAGACTCCTCACTGAGATTAAACATCTGGTTGAGGAAGCTACTGCAGAAGGGTGGATCACAACGAATGAAGCTAAATTTTTGATCACGGACCACCCCATTACTCCATACTTCTACACGCTGCCCAAAATTCATAAAACCACCAGGCCCCCTCCTGGACGCCCAATAATATCAGGCATTGGATCACTGCTGGAACCTTTGTCCTCGTTTGTAGATGTGTTTTTGGCACCACTTGTTAAAACCATGCCAACATATCTCCAGGACACCAAAGATGTCTTGCGACTGTTACCTGAGACAGTTTTCAACACTGACTTAGACATGCTTGTCAGTTTTGATGTAGAGTCGCTGTATACTTGTATACCACAAGCAGAAACCCTACAAACTGTACAGCAACTTCTTTAAAATACCATACATGACAGCATAACACCTATCCAATTCATTATGGATTTAGCCAGAATTGCTATGACCGAAAACTTTTTTAGTTTCGAAGACTCCCTATACCTTCAAACGTCTGGGACGTCTATGGGCAGTAAATTTGCGCCGAGTCTGGCGAATCTGTACGTCCACCATTTCGAAACCAATCATGTCCTCAACCACAACAATCCATACTTCCGTCAGATGGTGTTGTGGAAGAGGTACATAGATGACATCCTAGTAATATGGCGTGGAGACAGTGAGTCTGTACTATCTTTCCAGACCTGGCTAAATGACCAGAATCCTTTTCTGAGATTCACAGTGGACTATAGCAAGACAGAACTTGCTTTTTTGGATCTGCTGATTTTCCCAGCGGAGGGACACCTTGCGAGCAGCCTGTACAGTAAACCCATGTCACGCAATTCCCTGTTGAGGTTTGACAGCCATCACCCCAGATCCCTCCGTGAGAATCTCCCGTTTGGGCAGTTCTTGAGGGTTCGAAGGAATTGCTCAGCCACATCAGACTTCCGCACTCAGTCGGCAGGTCTGACAGACAAATTGAAACAACGCCTGTACCCCAGCAGGCTGATTAAGTATTCATGCAAGAGAGCTTTCAACAACCATCGTGATGCACTCCTTGCAGCAGCTATCGCTAAACCTCCACTTAATAGACTGGTCTGTGTAACTACCTTCAGTACTGTCTCGTCCACAATACAGAGTATTATCAGACATAAGTGGCGCATTCTGAACAGCACAGGAGATAACATCCCTCTGCCACTTTTCTCATTCAAGAGAAGTACGAATTTAAAAGATGAGTTAGTCCACACCAGACCAACAACTACCGTGTGTGACACTACCACCAGATTGTGGAATCTGCCACCGGTACAGGGTCATTATCCCTGTGGCAGTTGCTCGGTGTGTCCCCAGACTAAAAAAACTCTGTCAGTAGATATTGGAACAACTCGTCCATGGGTGCTGAAAAACCATACCAATTGTAACAGCGAAAGGGTTATATATCAGATCACCTGCCCTTGCTCCCTACGCTATATAGGGATGACAACGAGGAAAGTAAAACTAAGGATACAGGAACACAAGAGCACGATTCGATGCAACAGACAAGCTACACGCCTGACTTCCCATTTCCTCAGCATGAAACATTCAGCTGATGATCTGGAATGGGTGATTTTGGAACAGCCATACATACCCCCACATGTCAAAGACATTTCACATTTCCTACTCAGAAAAGAACAGAGATGGGTTTTTAGACTCAAATGTGATACACGGGGGTTGAACGATGACATTCCTTGGTTACAGCTCTAAAACCACCTCCTATGGCATTAGGCTGATGAGATCATGTCTTTAAAACGATGGTACATTCACCTTCTCTCTTTCTATTCTGTTAATACAGTCAACTTTGCCCACAGCTTCTCTGTACTAACGTTTCATTATGAAAAGAGATACAAACTACAACCACACCATGGTGAAATACTATGGCAATGACAGGTCAGCATACTTATTATCAAAATGCGATGCGAGCACATCTGTCTGACGCATTTATCTTTAAAGCGTGAGTCATTACAGTATGCTGCAGCCACCTGCACTGACACATAGTGTTTCAAGAATGCGCATAAGCATTCAACAAAATAATACAAATAGTCAGTAAGGCCCAAGCAATACATGGTCAATGGTAGACTGTGTCTCTCTATTCCACCTGCTTCCAAGGAATTCGTTACATTGGATCACCCTCATGTTAACTTGTGTAGTTTTCCGTGTCCATTCGGCACTGAAACTTCATTGCCCTGTATTTCACATTAGAGTTTTTCTAGTCATCTGGGCATTCCGCATCTACTAACAACAAAAAGGAGCCGACGAGGCCTTATAACTGAGACTTGTTTCCTAATCTAGTTTAACTAATGCAACACGCTCAAACTTTTGAGTGAATACTCTTTACATTACAATTACTCGGTTCCCGCATGAAACACGAGTGTTTACCATTCCGGTCGCCTCGCACGGCCATTGGCAGTCTATTCAACCAATGAGCGAGTTTGAACACCACAACAAACACGAACCGGGACCATTTATTTCCGCATCCGGTTTCTGCGACCAATTGGGTTAGCGCTGCCATTTTTTCAACACGGGAACACAGCAAGGTACACAGTCCCCGCGCTGCCAGCTTACTATTGGTTGGGGTCTAAAACTATTGACCAATCAGAATGCAGTTTCTTTTAAGCCAGCTGCCATGCAGGTCCGCCTGAGTCCCTTTTGACACGCTCACACAGGCAGCCTCACCACCTTCCCCTCGGCTCAGTCAAACGACCGAGGCAATGACGGACAGGTGGGTGAGCGCTGCTTTATCTTTACGAACATCATTATCTTTGTAAAACAGACTTTTGGGTTTACACGGGCAGATACATGGAGCAATGTTGAGTTCTTCCATGATATCTGCGAGTTGTTTTGACCTAGTTAATTCGTTTCCAGGATGCTTCAGAGTAACTGCGCTCAGCAACCACCATTCTGCTTTTTTGTACCAGTCCTTCATTTTCAGGGATTTTGAGAATATAGGTTCATGGTGAAAAGTTCATCATTTCCCTAGGGGGTACAGTGAAGAGTCACCTCTCATTTCCCTATGTCCAGCGGCACTGCCTTGCCATGTTTATTTTTAGTTGTCAGCTCCTCATAAAGTATATAAAGTATACATTATATGCATAAAATTGCAATTCTACACTTTTCTTCTTGTTTATTCAGAGCGTGGCCTCTTTCTTCCTGAGCGAGTGCCAGGAGAGGTGAGGCCTTTCCTCCCTTCATTTATGGGTGAGTAGTTAATGCATGACTGTAATACGATATTCACAGTGGTTGATAATCAGTCTGTTCATACTGAGATCCCGTATACTTCTGAGAGAGGACTGTATACAGACTGTTTTGTCTTTTTGTTTTCTCTTTTTTATGTGTTCTGACTTCACAGGAGAGCTCTTGGACTGAAGCGACCATACCATCGGTAGGTCCCCCTTTTTTTCATAATTGCAGTAGTGAACTTCATAGGTCCTGACGAAAGCCCGAAAGGGCTGAAACATGTTGACCACTTTACATCTTTGATGGTTAGTAATATTTTTCAAAATACTATACCCACTCTGCTTTTAAACATACCGTCCTGATGGTCACCCCTAATAAAATTGCTCTTTAGTCATCACGACAGGTATTTTTAACTTTTTCACAACTATTGTTTTCTTTTGGGCACTGCAATTTTTCCTATCAGCTCTTTATAACACCCATCTTCTGCGTGATGGTTTGTTTCCTGTGCGATTGATGATCCACACTTCACAACCCTCATTGAATTAATTGAGGTGTTGTTCTATGGGCATCATTCGCAGTTACAAAACCCAGATGATGAGGCTCCACCAATCGGTGTGCTGATGGGTTCTTTCACTCACGAATTGAGATTGTTCTGATTGCTCTCTTGTGTTTTCACAGATAACCACTTGGTATCAACTACTCTGAATCTCCATAATAAGGATCACCTATTATGATAGCGCATTAACCTACTGTATCTTCCGGACTTTCACAATAGCCTTGAGGTGCACGCTTAAACCGGAAGCTTCAGCCTCCGAGAGAGAAGCCAAAGAGATCCCTACTTTCTTCAGCAATAGGAATGCTAAAGAAAGCATTCTTAAGATCTATAACCGAAAACCAGACCGCTGAAGCAGGAATCATAGTAAGCAAAGCAGTTATATCTGGCACAACAGGAAACTGAGGGACAACAATTTTGTTGACCTCTCGAAGATCAATTACAAAACGGTACACAGGTGGCTGAGAGGGATCAGTACGTTTAAGAATAGGTAAAACAGGGCTATTGCAAACATTCCCTCTAGTCTCTTCAACCACACCTTTCTGAACCAAATCATGAACAATGGCCAACAAAGCTCTTTCACCATCATTAGATATTTTATATTGAGGAACACGTGGCATTTTAACATTGGGTTTAACAGTAATCACATATGGTGGAATTTGCAATAAGCCAACATCATTCGGACCCGTAGCCCAAAGTGTAGCAGGAAGTGAACACAGTTCTGGTGGTAGCTGTTCTTTAGATACATACATCGGAGAAGTCAATTTATCACCCAAAGTGAGGTGCACACCAGAGGGTGAACAATACAGCGTAGCATGTAGACATTTCAATAAGTCCAAACCCAATAAATTCTCTCCGCAACCTGTTGTTAAAAGAAGCGGAGCTTCCAAATCGTATGGACCAATAGAAATGGGCAAAGGACAAGAAACCGGATTTGAAACTGGGGCGCCAGAGAATCCTACAGAAACATTTGTTAAGCCAGACAAAGGTGCCCCAGGGAGTTTAGAATGCATTATGGAACTTCTCATTGCACCAGTATCCAAGAGAAATGGTTCTGTAACACCTAATGCCATAACATTAACATAAGGTCCTTCCTGATCTACTGGAACTGATACGACTCCCTTACTTTGCCTATGGCTGTCCTAGCTAGTATGAAAATCAACGGCCTCATTATCGAGACAATAGTCATCATTGTAATATTGTGCAGATTGAGAAGTCTGCTGATCAAAGCAATTTGTAGAATCCTGAGGGGGAGAGGGATGTCGTTCCTGAGTCGACGCACCACGTCCCCTACCTCTGGATATGGACCGAGAATCACCATGACCCCGTGGTGCTAATGGTCCACCATACCGCTGCAATAAAATTGGACAAGCATTATTAAAATGACCATCTTCCTTACAGTAGGCACACTGATTAGGACCCAATGGAACTCGTGGAACTGAGGGTACCGGTTTCTGCAACAACCTCTGAAACTGCGGGGGCTGTTGAGATTGGGGCTGAGCAGAACGAGGGGGATAAGCCTGTTGCAGAAGAACCTTAGTTTTTAATTCTTTAGTCTTTTTCTCCGCTTTCTCCTTATCTTCCTTATCCCCATTCTCATAATATTGAGCAGTAGCCAATATCTGGGCAGTGGAAGAAACAGCCCACGAACTCTCTGATTGTTTTAATTTATGCGATAATTCTGGAAGTAAATTAAAAACAAATGTATCTACGAACAATCGCTGTCCACCTTCAGTACTCATGTCTTGACCACTATGGTCGATGAAAGTCTCTTCGAAACGAGTAAAGAAGTCAGAGACACTTTCATCCGTCTTTTGCTTACACGCCGCTAACTTATCCCAGTTAACACGCACCGCAGGCATCATAGTTTTCATCAAATCTATTATTTTACCAGGTAATTCCGTAATTAAGTCATCCGGTTTGGCACCACCTATTTGTCCTGCATCTGCAGCTGTAATAGCAGCCCAATTACCGCCTAAAGCTGCATCATAATCCTGTTTACGAATCTTGGTCCATATTGCTTGTGGGACTACATTTCCCATAAGTAAATCAATATCTGCCAAATTCATAACACAAGCGTCAACGGTCTGGGACAACTCTTTATAATACCCAGCAGGATTCTTACAAGGGTCCGGTAAAGACTGTTTAAATGCCAATACTTCTGACCTTTTGCAAGGATCATGTACCCATATATGCTGAAAATGAGCGGGAACACCAGGAACATTACCTGCCTGTGGAACCGCATCTCTCCATATTGGAGGAACTCTCGCATCGGATATTGTGCCGTCTTACGACGAACCGTGGGATCAGGCTCAAGAGAATTTTGAGAGAAAAAGGCGGATCGAAAAGTAACAAGCTTTTGAATAGCATGTTCTACAGTAGGACCCACAATAAGTCCTTTATCAAATTGATCCTGTATTTCGAATAAATCCTGAGGAGGTGAATCCAGATCCACATCTCCCCATTCTTTAGTCAGAGTATTGCACATTGCATTAAACACATATCTCTGTGTAGGCGCATTCCATTGAAGGAAAGTATCTAAAATATCACGTACACTGTACTGTACACTACTCATAATCCAATTACGAGCAAGAGAATCTAATTTGGTCCGTTCTTCCAAATCCGGAAACTGGCTACGGGATTGTCTCCTAGACAACGCAGGAGAAAAGTAGAGAGGCCCAAGAAAAGGCGACAAAAGACCTGAAACAGTGTCGACTAAACGTCGTCGAGCTGTAGGGGAATCTGACACTAAAACAGGAGACAACGTATTCTGTAAAAAGGAAGAAGAATCCGTAACAAAAGAAACGACAGATGGAGGAGGCTGAGGCACAGAAGATTGGGGTACAGAAGTCGCTGGCAAAGGGGGCGGAACTGGAATCACAGGAATAGGCAATTGGGCAGGAACCAAAACCGCTGGATTAACAGCAGGTTGTAATGGCGGTGCATTAGCACCTAATACATAAGGTGGAGGTAATGTCAACAAATGGGACATAAAAGAATCGTCATCGGGTGTTTTACTCTTTGATACAGTATATAACATCTATCTATTGCCATACGATGTTGTCTTTCCGACACCTCAATCACCTGAACAGCTTTGTCATTTTTAAACTGTTGGGCAGCCTGTAAAATCGACATACTCTGCTCTTTCTTATCTTTCTTCATTTGCTTACTTTCTTTCTGTTTGGCTTCCTTACGCCAGAGGCGAAAAGAGTCAAACATTGCCGGCCGGGCTTTTCTCTTGAATAGAATTGTTTCCAAATTATCTAATATATCGGGCTCAAAAGAACCATTTTGTGGCCACTGTAAAACACCATCCTTTTTGGTATATCGGATCCATGTTTCATTAAAAACAATAGGACCCAGACCATGTTTTGAGTAAAGCTCATAAGTAGGAGTTCCAACTGGAGGAATCGGACTAGAATCCTCTAGCCGGGAATCCCTAGAACAACCAAAACAGCAAAATTTCTTAAACTTACTAAATCCAGGCATTTCGTAACGAACTGGACTTCCTTACAAACGTCAAGGGATTTTTAGACAATAGAGTCACAGCACAAGCGTACTTACCCCTTGGCTTCGGTTAGCGCACTAATCGAATAACAAAAACAAAAACAAAGAGTGGGCACTACCCACAAATACTTAACTAAATGCTTTTCTCACACCAACAGATGTCCGTCTAACGTCTCGCGATAGCAATCATCACCAAAGGGCCAAGGCAGGCCGACAGTCAGGGCAGCAGTCGTCAGCAGCCGTCGGGAAGGAGTAGCCACGCTTCAAAAGACCTTCGGTCCACTTCGACATGCAGGGGTCGCTCACGTGGTTCGCGAAATCCTCCGGAATTTTCTTGCGAAGCTCCTCACGACTCTCGGGCAAAAACTACTACCGCTGAAGTCGCCCACACGTTGGGCCGCCAATTGGAGAACCTGACCTTATGGGCCAGGCGGCGCAGGGCACGCCTAGGATCTCCGAGTTCACCTGCCTTGACCAACAGAGACACGAGACACTCTGTTAGGCGTAGAAAAGTAGATTTATTAGCTGCAGCTAAGTACAGTTATCTAAGAAGTACCACACAGGTAGGTTCTCAAGAGACTGCCACTTCAATCCGTGGCGCACAGTCTATTATACAGCACAAGTTTACAATGACAACTCCCAATACACACAAAACTGACAAATAGGAATAGTTCGAAAACAAGCTATCGGATGTCTAAAACACACCCTCCTTTCAGACCCCGTGTGCTCTCCTCCCCTCAGGTTAATCAACACTAGTGCCCGTAATTCAATTTGCAGGTGGCAAAACATGTGTAGAATGCTTCAAAAGAAGGGCTATGTAACAAGAGAACACACGAAGAGAATAGTGAAGGCCAGTTAAACAAGATAAAGTAGAGAAGAATGGTGGGACCCAAACAGTGGAGTAAGACATGGATTAATCAGTCTAGACATGGCTTTGCGAACTCGGCCAGACCCTGACATCAGTGCCGTACACAAGGACAAGGGTTGTTCTTTACCAGGAAAGACACGGAGCAGCTGAAAAGGCAGAAAGACCATTTTTACCGCGTTAGCCGTGCTGCCTGAGTGAGGCAACATAAAATGGCGGCTAAACACAAAATGGCGGCTGTATGCGAAGCGAAGTCGAAAACGATGTAACCTCAGGTGCAGTATGCGAACCACAACCAGGCACTGGCCTGAAGCGTGCAGTTGAAAGGGGAGACAGCGGCAATCGCTCCTCAGCCGAGCCCCAATATTTGAGCGCCACCAGCAAGACCCCTCAGTCTGCACAGGATTAAAACGCACAAGCAGCAGTCACTGCAACGAGCAGTAGTCCCACGTGGCCCCATACAAAAGGCTGAAAATGAGTCATGAAGAACGGTGAGTTCTTAGAGAGCGTGCATCTGACTAACTCCAGCAGTGGTAATCGAGGGGCCTGAACATACGCAGCACTCCTTACATGAGGGGCACCAGGGGTAAGGAAAGGAAGGAGATCACGCTGGGCCACACAGACAAACCCCTGCATACGCCTAATGCACATCAGAGAACCACGTGCATACCAGACAGCAGATACCAGATACCAGCTCAAGGGAACAACTTGCAAAGCAGATAACTTCGGACATTGACATACGAAGGGATGGAGCTGTCCCTGTACCCGGATTTCACGGAGCAAGTGCAGGAGCTCCAACTAGAAAACAATATGCTGTATCCAGCCAAACAGCATGTCCTAACGGAAGGAAAGGCCCACTATTTCACAGACCCAAAACAAGTGTTCCACTTTCTCAAACATAGAGAGGAAACCTGTGTAAAATGAAATTCACCATGTGGGCAGCACGAAAAACCCGAAACACCACCAGAGGAGGAAGAACAATAGAAGTAACAGCAAACTGTACAATTAGGCAGACACACTTTTCACTGGAAAGGAGAGCAAATGGCTGAAAGACAGAAGTAGTACTGTGGTTTTGTCGGTCTGCTGAGGGGCAGCGGTAAAACACAGTTTTGCAGCGTGAATCTTTCTGGATTCACTATGCTGTGCATTTCATATGGATACATCTGCCAGTGGATTCCTCACCTTGTGAATATACCCCTGCGTCAGCAACGTTCGGAAAATTCTTTTGTAGCACGCCGGCGTGGATGACGTCATAGGAGCACGGCATCGCGCGCGACTCCGACTGACGAAACTGACTCCTTGTTAGGCCTACGTCGGTGTGAGAAGACTCAGGAAGAAGGGTCTTTTGGGAGTACCGCCAACTCGCTGCTTGATCTATGCTAGAAGACGTCGTAAGAATAAGACATAGCGCACTTTGAGTGTTCATGTCGGTAATTTGGTTGCTGAAGCAAGGACACGCCCTTCGAAACATCAGAAAGCCCGGCTAAGCGAGCATAACGCTAAGACCGGGTCCCCCAAGTAAACGTTCAACAGTTGGAAGACCATTTGAACTAATCCACACCTGTCCATTGAGACACCCCACACAGGATTGATAAGAAACCTTGTTGGTCCTGAGGAGAATCCCGTAATAGGGGGTACGAAACGCGTCGATCCTTTAGGCCCGTGGTCAACAATAAAATCAGAAGGACTTGGTTAGGATATAATAAGATCTATTCTGACTGAACCCTGTTTTTTCTAAACTTACAAATCATAGAGAAAAATGCAGATTACATCAAAGTATTTGGTTTAATGAAACATTTTTGTTGACACTGGCCTATACCTCAGAGGTATATGTTGTTTGTTTCCTGAACGTGAGTTGTATGTATGTAGTGAGAAAGGTTTGGTGTGGATGTGTTGTATAGTTTCATAAAAATTGTGTGTTATTGTAAAATATGTTTAAATCTGTATATATTTTGTATATAATTTGTATATGCACAAGAAATGTCTTTCAACAATGTAAAATATTCTGAAAAAAAATGATTAAAATAAATCAGTAACACAAGTTACAATAGACTGATATGTTTTGTTCATAACAGATCTTTGGTTAATAGAAATTAAGTTACCCCAGTACTGGCAGTTGTGTCGTTGGTTTACGTCGGCGTGATGACATCAGTTCCCTTTTTTCAGCGTCGTTGACGCTAACGGTTTCGGGAATCCTCTGTTGCGATTTGTGGTAACTTTGTTACTGTTGGATTTCTACTGTATCTTTTTTGGTGTAGCTGTCTTTTCGAAAGATGTCGTCGAAGAAGACAGGTTTTAAGCCCTGTGATGCTTGCGGGAAGATGATGTCCATCACGGATCTGAATAGTGACTGCATCTGGTGCCTGAGTTCGGATCACGACGTCCAGAGTTGTCGATCCTGTCTAAAGATGAACCCGAAGGCTCTTCGAGAACGTGAGGCCAAACTGCTTATTGCCAAATTCAAAGGTAGGGAGGCCAGGAAGAGTTCGAGGTCGAAGTCGAGGTGCTCGAAGTCGAGATCGAGATCGAGGTCTCGTTCGAGGTCGGCTTCGAAGTCGACGTCGGGGCATGTTTCCAGGTCTTCGAAGAAGAAACATATGAAGAGGAGACATAGTTCCAGGCATCATTCAGGGAAGGATTCAGACTCAAAAGCTAAGTCATCTGGAAGAAGGCATCGAAGGGGCATGTTGACTCCCTCACCGAGTCGGGATCCCGAAGGTAAGGCCTTGCCTTGTGAATCTCCGGATCATTCACCGGCTTTGGAGTTGAATCCGTCTCCAGTTCCATCGCAATCTCCGGTGCGTGAGGAGGAAGAGGTTGCTGATCCTCAGGGCTCGACGACTCCGGTTGGCCAACCCAAGGACAAAGAGGAACAAGAGGTGTCTACTCCGGTGCAGCCTCCTCAGGAGCAGCCGGTGGGTTCGTATCCTCCCTTTCCAGGTCCTGGACAGGACCCCTCACATTTTTTAAACGCCATGTATGGTGTTTATGCGAGAGCCATGTACCCCTCTGGAGCACCGGCTGGTCCCATGGGTCCGATGGCTTATAATTTGGGTGTGCCTCAAGCCTATGCTCCGGCGCCTTTCCTTCCTTTTATGCCGACGCCGACTCCACCTTGGCATATCTCTGCGCCGCCGAAGTCATCAACGCCGTATGCGGCTTCACCGACGTCGGATAGACCTCGGGATCCGCCTCGAAGCTCGACGCCGGCCCCGCGTTCGACGCCGGCTCCGGAGCCTTCGGAGCCTATACCGGATCCGACGAAGTCGATTCGAATGGAGAGGTCAAAGCGTGAAGCCCAGCGCCTTTTGGAGGAGCAGAGTTATTGGGAAGCTGAATACGAGGAAGCTGAGCTTCTTGATCCAGAGGATTATTTTGATGACTTGCGAGAGGCAAGTGGGTTGGAGCTGTCCCCTGAGTGGGATTTGGCCTCAGTGTCAGGTGCTCCTTCTAAAGATGTGGCGCCTTATCACGTTGTGATTAAGAAGGCAGCAGACTTGTTGAATTTGACTTTGCCTACAGCTGAATACAAGTTAAATATACTGACTGAAGTGCTTCATTCACCATCATCAGTGGTTGAACCCATTTTTCCCTTTACTGACGCCCTAACGGATCCAATACTGGAAGTATGGAGTAGGCCTCTAACGGCTCCTGCAGTGTCTAAGGCCGTGGCTAGGTGTTACAGAGTGGCTCCTGGTGACCCTGATTTTTTGTCATCTCACCCCTTACCGGAGAGTTTCGTGGTGCAAGCTGCCTGCTCTAAGAGATCTGTAGGCTCTTTTCCTCAAGTGCATGGTGACAAGGAATCAAAGAAGCTGGACCAGACTGCAAAAAAAAGTATTTTCATCTGGCAGTATGGCCTTAAAATCAACAAATGCCACTTGTTTGCTAGGACGGTATATCCATGCTTTGATGGATTCAGTGAAGCAGTTGTCACCTAAGCTTCCTGAAGAAGACAGAAAAAATGTTAACGAGGTGATGTCTTACACGCAAGCTGCTGCTCGGCAGGTCATTCAAAGTGGAATGGACACGGCAGACTCAGTAGCAAGAGTAATGGGTTGTTCGATTGCCACTAGAAGAACGGCTTGGCTAAAGACCTCGGAGTTCTCGGCTGATGTTCAGACTGCTTTAATGGATTTGCCCTTTGATGGCTCAGGCCTTTTTGGGAAGAAGGCTGATGCTGCATTAGAACGGTTTAAGGACAGCAGGGCAACAGCAAAATCTTTGGGTTTGCAACCCAGAGGCTCTGTGACCAAAAGATATAGGGGATTTGGAAGATCTTTTTTTCGACCCTATAGGCAGACACAGCAGCAGCAGCAAAATCCTTTGTATAGGTCCTACAGAGGCAGACAAAGAGCTCTTCCCCGTGGACGTCAGGCTTCCTCCTCCTCTTCCTCTTCTGCTACCCACCCCCCTCCCACAGCAGCAAAGCAGCCCTAGATCCGCCATTCCGGATCATGCGGGTCCTGTAGGGGGTCGGCTTACCTATTTGCTACGGGATTGGGAATCGGTTACATCAGATCTTTGGGTTCTCAATCTCGTGGAGAATGGGTATGCTCTTCCCTTTCGGGAATTTCCCCCAAATTACCCTCCTTGCCAAGGTTTTTGCTCGGAGGACCACCTGTTGCTTCTGCAGGAGGAAGTCCTGGCACTGTTGAGAAAAGGTGCGATAGGGTGGTTCCAGAGCAGGAAAGGGGTCAGGGATGCTACTCCCGGTATTTCCTGATCCCCAAAAAGGATTGCAAAAAACACAGTTGATGGACAGAATGTAGAACAATGTCATACATTTACCCCAGTACAAGGATCTGGGCCTAAATCCATCGTTTTTTTCACTCCACACCACCCTGGGTTAGACACTGGCTATATGCAAATCAGAAGCTTGTTTCCGGTCCAGGAAAGGCATGGCTTGGCAGTTCGGGCTGGACTGTTCCCATGAGGCACAGGGTCAGACTGATTTGCATATAGCCATGTCTGAACTGGGGTGGCAGAGTGGGCTAAAGAACAGTGATGGATCAAACCCAGATCTTTTGACTGGGTGTGAGTGTTTGATTGGTTCCGATGCTCCGTCCATCACCACCCCCTTTTCTACCGCTTTTGGCCGCCATAAGTGTGGCAGGGTATGCTCAGACGTGAGTCCCTTGCTCACTTTGCCACTGGATTTAAGCAAGCCGGGCTGAAGACGGCTGTAATGCCAGAAACCGGTCCTCGGAAGCTTGTTTCCGGTCCAGGGAAGGCATGGCTTGGCAGTTCGGGCTGGACTGTTCCCATGAGGCACAGGGTCAGACTGATTTGCATATAGCCATGTCTGAACTGGGGTGGCAGAGTGGGCTAAAGAACAGTGATGGATCAAACCCAGATCTTTGGCTCGGTGTATGTGTTTGATTGGTTCAGATGCTCCGTCCATCACCACCCCCTTTTCTACCACTTTTGGCCGCCATAAGTGTGGTAGGGTATGCTCAGACGTGAGTCCCTTGCCCACTGGATTCAAGCAAGCCGGGCTGAAGACGGCTGTAATGCCAGAAACCGGTCCTCGGAAGCTTGTTTCCGGTCCAGGGAAGGCATGGCTTGGCAGTTCGGGCTGGACTGTTCCCATGAGGCACAGGGTCAGACTGATTTGCATATAGCCATGTCTGAAATGGGGTGGCAGAGTGGGCTAAAGAACAGTGATGGATCAAACCCAGATCTTTTGACTGGGTGTGAGTGTTTGATTGGTTCAGATGCTCCGTCCATCACCACCCCCTTTTCTACCGCTTTTGGCCGCCATAAGTGTGGCAGGGTATGCTCAGACGTGAGTCCCTTGCTCACTTTGCCACTGGATTCAAGCAAGCCGGGCTGAAGACGGCTGTAATGTCAGAAACCGGTCCTCGGAAGCTTGTTTCCGGTCCATGGAAGGCATGGCTTGGCAGTTCGGGCTGGACTGTTCCCATGAGGCACAGGGTCAGACTGATTTGCATATAGCCATGTCTGAACTGGGGTGGCAGAGTGGGCTAAAGAACAGTGATGGATCAAACCCAGATCCTTTGACTGGGTGTGAGTGTTTGATTGGTTCAGATGCTCCGTCCATCACCACCCCCTTTTCTACCGCTTTTGGCCGCCATAAGTGTGGCAGGGTATGCTCAGACGTGAGTCCCTTGCTCACTTTGCCACTGGATACAAGCAAGCCGGGCTGAAGACGGCTGTAATGCCAGAAACCGGTCCTCGGAAGCTTGTTTCCGGTCCAGGGAAGGCATGGCTTGGCAGTTCGGGCAGGACTGTTCCCATGAGGCACAGGGTCAGACTGATTTGCATATAGCCATGTCTGAACTGGGGTGGCAGAGTGGGCTAAAGAACAGTGATGGTTCAAACCCAGATCTTTTGACTGGGTGTGAGTGTTTGATTGGTTCAGATGCTCCGTCCATCACCAACCCCTTTTCTACCGCTTTTGGCCACCATAAGTGTGGCAGGGTATGCTCAGACGTGAGTCCCTTGCTCACTTTGCCACTGGATTCAAGCAAGCCCAGCTGAAGATGGCTGTATTGCCAGAAACCGGTCCTTGGAAGCTTGTTTCCGGTCCAGGGAAGGCATGGCTTGGCAGTTCAGGCTGGACTGTTCCCATGAGGCACAGGGTCAGACTGATTTGCATATAGCCATGTCTGAACTGGGGTGGCAGAGTGGGCTAAAGAACAGTGATGGATCAAACCCAGATCTTTTGACTGGGTGTGAGTGTTTGATTGGTTCAGATGCTCCGTCCATCACCACCCCCTTTTCTACCGCTTTTGGCCGCCATAAGTGTGGCAGGGTATGCTCAGACGTGAGTCCCTTGCTCACTTTGCCACTGGATTCAAGCAAGCCAGGCTGAAGACGGCTGTAATGCCAGGAACCGGTCCTCGGAGGCTTGTTTCCAGTCCAGGGAAGTCATGGCTTGGCAGTTCGGGCTGGACGGTTCCCATGAGGCACAGGGTCAAACTGATTTGCATATAGCCATGTCTGAACTGGGGTGGCAGAGTGGGCTAAAGAACAGTGATGGATCAAACCGAGATCTTTTGACTGGGTGTGAGTGTTTGATTGGTTCAGATGCTCCATCCATCACAACCCCTTTTCTACCCCAAAAAGGATGGCAGATTTCATCCAATCCTGGATCTCAGGATCTTGAACCTTTACCTGAAGCAGGAGAAGTTCAAGATGCTCACCCTTGCACAGGTTCTTCAAGCGCTGCTGGAAGAAGACTCGATGGTGTCAATCGACTTGCAGGATGCATATTTTCACATCCCAATCCTGAAGTCGCACAGGAAGTATCTTTTATGGTGGGATCGCAGCATTACCAGTTTGTGGTCCTTCCGTTTGGTCTTACTACTGTGCCTTGAGTCTTCACCAAGGTGATGGCTGTGGTGGCAGCACATCTCTGAAGATCAGGGATTCCAGTATTCCCTTATCTGGACGATTGGCTGATCAAGGCGGAAACTCTAGAGAAAGTGCTCCATCATCTGCAAGACACAACTCAGTTGTTGTACAGATTGGGTTTTTCGATAAATGTACCCAAATCTCACCTGGTGCCCTCCCAGCACAGCCTGTTCATAGGTGCAGTACTGGATACAACTGTGTGTCGGGCATTCCCTCCTCCACAACAGATTCGCGACATACAGGAATTGATTCCTTTATTTCACAATGGAGCGGTCATTCCAGTCTTGAAGGTCCTTCGTCTGCTCAGTCTGATGGCTTCCTGCATTCTGCTGGTCAACCATGCACGCTGGCATATGAGGGCACTCCAGTGGTGCCTCCGCAGGCAGTGGTATCAACACAACGGAGATCTCAGGGAGTCAGTGAGGATCTCCAGAGAAGCTGCAGCAGATCTGTCTTGGTGGAGCGTGGACGGCAATCTGTCTCAAGGAAAGCCCTTCCGTCTACCTCCATCGGTTGCCACAGTAATAACGGATGCATCCACTCTAGGGGGTGCTCATCCGGGGGATCTGGAGATCAAGGGTCTTTGGTCTCCAGAGGAAAGGTTGCTTCACATCAACCTTCTAGAATTACGGGCGATACGTCTGGCGCTCAAGGCCTTCCTCCCTTCACTTCGCGGTCGGTCGGTTCAGGTCCTGACGGACAACACCACCGCGATGTGGTATGTCAACAAGCAGGGAGGAGTAGGGTCGCAGTGTCTCTGCAGAGAGGCTCTGCGTCTCTGGTCCTGGGTTCAGGATCATCAGATTTGTCTGATGGCAAATCATCTGGCCGGAGTTCTGAATGTGCGTGCAGACAGTCTCAGTCGGCAGTTCTTCGAGTGGAGGCTTCCTCTAGAGGTAGTTTGTCACGTCTTTCTGACGTAGGGAACTCCTCGGGTGGACCTGTTTGCCACTCATGAGAATGCTCACTGCCCATCGCTCTGCAGCCTCCAGTTTCCGATGCAGGGAGCCTTGGGGGACGCGTTTCAGCTGAGTTGGGACTCACAACTCCTTTACGCGTTTCCTCCCATACCCTAAATTCCTCGGGTTCTGAGGAAGATTCGCCAAGACCGGGCCCAAGTCATATTGATCGCCCCAGATTGGGCAACAAGGGTGTGGTACACAGATATTCTCCACTTCTCCTCGTGCCCTCCGCTCCGTCTCCCTCTCAGGGCAGACCTCCTCTCTCAGATGGAGGGGCAGGATCTACACCCCCACCTCCAGACCTTACACCTTCATGCCTGGAGATTGAACGGGACAACCTGAATTCCTTTTCTCTCCCACGTGATGTGGTGGATGTCATTTTATCGGCCAGGAGTGACTCAACCAAGTCAATCTAGTCATACAGATGGTCTAAATGTGTGACTTGGTGTGGGGGAGAAGTCTATTGACCCTTTGAGGGCTCGTTTATCTGACATACTTCAATTTTCACTTTTCCTGGCTCAGCAAGGGTTTGCTGTAGCTACAGTTAAAGGTGATCTTTCGGCTTTGTCGGCTTTTCTCTGCCTGCCGGATCAGCCGTCTTTATTTAAATTTCCTGTGGTTCTAAGGTTTTTAAAGGGTCTTACAAATAAATTTCCTCCTACACCCTTTATTTTGCCTCAATGGGACTTGAATCTTGTGCTTACATTTCTGATGGGTTCTCCCTTCGAACCTTTGCACAAGTGTCCCATGAGACTTTTATCTTTTAAGACGGTCTTCCTGGTTGCAATTACCTCGGCAAGGAGGGTAAGTGAGCTTCAAGCTCTTAGTTCAAAGCCCCCGTTCTTGACCATTCATGCTGAACGAATGGTACTCAGGACCAGGGCTGCTTTTCTGCGTAAGGTGGTAACTCCTTTCCATTTGGGACAGTCCATTACCCTTCCTACCTTCTATCCTCCCTCTCACCCTTCCAAGGAGGAGGAGTGACTTCACCGTCTGGACCCCAAGAGGGCGGTGAGCTTTTATCTTGATAGAACAAAAGACTATCGAGTGGATGACCAGCTCTTTGTTGGATTTGCTGGCTGCAGAAAAGAAAGAGTTGTGCACAAGCGCACTCTCTCAAGATGGATTATACTATGCATCAAGATCTGCTACGCCCTGGCTGGTAAGAAACCTCCAGAGGGTATAAGAGCTCACTTTACTAGAGCAAAGTCTTCTACATCTGCTTTGTCTAGGGGTGTACCTGTAGAGGATATTTGTAGAGCGGCCACGTGGGCTTCCCTCCACACTTTCGCAAAGCATTACTGCTTAGATACCGAAGTGAGGAGGGATGGCCACTTTGCGCGTTCTGTCCTCCAGGATTTTCTGGTATAGGAGAGTGGACACCCTCCTCCGGGAGTGGGGACTGCTGTGGGACTCTATTCACAAGGTGAGGAATCCACTGGCAGATGTATCCATCAGAAGAACAAGTTACTTACCTTTGGTAACGCTTTTTCTGGTGGATACAGTATCTACCTGTGGATTCCTCAAATGGCCACCCGCCTCCCCGTTGTCCATTCTTCAATACCTAATATTATGTGATGTTAAATGTATATATATATATATATATATATATATATATATTTGTTTTTATATTTACACTTTGTGTGTTATCTTGAATATTTTGTACTATGTATATTGTATATGTATATATCTATTGTCATTGGTCCGTCCGGTTGCCACGAAGGCACGGAAAAAAGGGCGGAACTGATGTCATCACGCCAACCTAGGCCTAATAAGGAGTCCGTGACGTCAGTCTGAGTCGCGCGCAATGCCGTGCTCCTATGACGTGGTCCACGCCGGCGTGCTACAAAAGAATTTTCCGAACGTTGCCGACGCACGGGGATATTCACAAGGTGAGGAATCCACAGGCAGATACTGTAACCACCAGAAAAAACGTTACCGAAGGTAAGTAACTTGTTCTATTCCGCCATCTAGTGGTTCAGTCCGAAATTGTGGTCTTTTTATTTTTTCCGTGACCCAGCTGGGCGTTGACATACCACCATTTGCTGTCCTTCTATTGTGTGTCGATTTAGATACCGTATACAGGTTTCCCGATTTATGACCTTATATAGGCACAATTCGCATTGCCCATATTTAGGCATAGAAATCCTACCCTTATTTAGGCATTATCCATGCTAACCAAATACAGGCATGGCCACCTACATCCGTTCATCTACATCAGGAGTTCTTGGAAAACCAGACTCTTAAGACTTTAGGACTTCCCCTTGCTTGGATATTGATTTCTCCAAGAACTCATTTATTATGCATACACATCTATTCCTTAGGAGTTCATTCATGACGTTGTTCTGCCTGACTTTTACGTCAATACTGGCATTCCTAAACACCTTCAAGGTATAAATATACCTTCACTTACCATAGCAAATCACGGTTCGGCTATCTACTTGCACGACGCGGTTCGCCACGGCAAGTTCCTTGCGGGGTGTTAGAGATCGAGACTCGAAAGATATTCCAATCTCACTCATTCTAAGGTATGGAGCGGACTAGAACCTAGAGGGACTTTTGGCAAATCTTGGCAACACCAATCTAAACTATAGCCCAACTACACTATAGACAAACAGCACCTATTTCTTACCTTGTACTACACTTAGGTTAGGTACACTGGGGTAGACACATTTTAGTATTCACATTTTAGCCTGTTATGTATGTATTTTTATGAATATCTGTCGGCTACAAACCATGCTATTGCAGTATTTTTTCATCTTACTGCTAACGCTGAACGTATTATACTTCGCATTCTGTCTTACGATTGTAGTAGTTCATATCTCTTGCACGAGAAAGAAGACTTTTTATTGAAACTCCCGTATATCTATTTCTGTGTAACTTTGTAGAAACGAAGCATGCACGATTGACTGAGTGAAACTGTTATCTATGATTTCCAAGATTCTGAGATTGTTCCGATTCTAAGGGAAGCAAAGTTGTCATGTTTATGCATTTGTCAGAAACTAATCCTTTCTTGTTTATTCGAAGTTTCTAGTGACCTCTTAGTTAGCTGGCACACACAAGTAATTAAGTTTAATGTACTCAATAGAGACATACTGACCTCAGTCCTATGTCAAAACTATAGTGTATATTATTCCAATTCGCCGAGCCTATTGGGCATATAGGAACTACACTACATGGCGCCCAACGGTTTGGTAAGGCACTAATTTAAGGCTAGATACTGAAGTAATTCAGTCGTGCTTTTCTCAGAGACCCCAACTCCTAATAATCCATAAGACGTCTGGAGTGGGTAGGGATAATCTCCGCCATAGCTGAGTAGGATGAAAATCCTATGTATTAGCTTTTTGGTTTGTTCAACGTTGAAGGATACAGTGTTCCAAAATATTGGGCACCTTATCTTTGTTCCCTTGAAACTTTCTCTGCAACTTTCATTAAACAATGACTGAAGACTGCATTAACAACGAGGCTGTATCCAACAATGTTGCGGTAACTTTTGATTATACAGGTTTTAATGAAACCAATGAAAATGCGATCATCATCGCTGCCCATTTAAGGAGAGCCATCACTCTAAAACTTATAAAACATGGCCTAACACCAAGAGGTGATAGAGCAGTTTTTGTGATAGAGGCACATGAATCTCACCAGACAGAGGTATTCTACTCATGGATAATATTCCCTGAATGACATCCAATAACTTAAACATTTCACTTCTACAAAGAAGATGATCCACCTGAGGAATATATTCCATTCGAGCATATTGAAATTCCACTTGCATACCAGGAGCATGATCTCTGGTTTAAAGGCGCCCTAAAACAATACAATCTCATTACCAGGCTTGGTCCACTAGGTAGACCAGGAGCAACATGTCTGATTTTAGCCGTCTATACAACTCATCCTGACATGGAAGCAATGTTAGACGTAAAATTACTTACTCAACTGAAAGAGTTAATCAAAATTTATAGACAATTGGTTCAATATGTCATGCGGACTTTCACAGTCCAACCAACAATAGCCATTCCAAGACAAACCTCTCACCAGGGGAAGGCGCTAAAAATCACACCACAGACTTTATATGCAGTCATGGGTAAAATGCCCACAAAACGTGAACATGAGAAACATAGAATTCTAACAATCTGTGTACCAATGGGGATAACGTCACATCTAGAAGACTGCACCACTTGGGGCACAGTCTTTGCTGCTATCTACACTAAAACACATGGTGTTCCGTCTATGGCGGTAATACCGGACGTCCTGAAACAGATTCAAAACGAATAGGGGGCAGAGCCTGCTCTGAATTTAGGTATGAAGTTACTGAAAGATTTTGCCCAGGTCTCAACAATAATATGATCTAATATTAAAGGAGAAGTGGCATCAGTGGCAATCCGCCAGAAATTAAGGGAATTTGATGTAACAGAACAACAATGAGAACAAGACATAATAATTGAAAAATCCTAAGAAGAATTAGGCAGAGACAGTTTGGGTGGGAAACCAGTTAAACCACAACTGTCTGAAAGTCCTGAAAAGGCCTTTACTAAAAACAATCCTACCCCTTCTAAAAAGAAGTGGGAAAATAACAACATTCAAAAGAGAAAGATTCTCAATCCCGAGGTAGGTCTCCTCAAAAGGAGCCCTCTGAAAGGAGGTATAACCTCAGGAATAGGGATAATTTGAGAAAACCTGATAGGTATCAAGACACTGATACACGTTCCTCTGGTACCTTTCAGATATCATCACAGACATCCGAAAGAAGAGGACGGTCAGATCAAAAAGAAGAACACGTGAAGTCCAAAGACGATCTCAACACGTTCAGAAAAACAAACCAAAACCTCAATTCTCCAAGAAGAAAGTAGCAGGTCTGATGATAAAGACATGCCGAGGATTCTGAGAACACAGCTCAAGAATGGAGAATGGGCTCAGACAATGTTGGACAGTGCAGCAGAAGTATCAATAGCTCGCCAGAACCTGAAGGGACTTCTGGAGACAGTGGACTTGAATAAAGACATTCAAGTTGAGACTGCAGATACCACGGTTAGTTCTCCACAAAGGTTATATGAAATAACGCTCCGGATGGAGGGAGACATACCAAGAAAAGTGAAAGCACTCTTTTGGGCGCAACTTTCAAAGGGTTATGATATACTTCTAGCAGAACGGGACTGGCCACCAGAATTTGTCAGATAGTGCCCACATGGCGAAGACATCATTACGCCAGCCTTCTCCAACCATGTTACAATACATTTAAAATATACTTATGCCAGGAAATGGGCAGTTGCCCAAGCCCCAGCATTATAAAAAAATCATGTAGGATGGGATGAGGACTCACCTCACCACAAAATCCAGTGAAAAAAATCAACCAACTGCACAAAGGCAGTATCCAATTAAGCAAGAAGCTAAAAAAACAGGTCAGGGAGATCTTAGATCAACTTGAATACCAAGGGGTGATTGAAACATGCACCTCATCAATGAACAATCCTTTGTTTCCTGTTTCCAAACCAGACAGTACATATCGTCTAGTTTTGGACTACAGACACCTAAACTCTTGTAAAACATTTGCAGTGCAAAATTCACATAGTACAGCATTAAGGAATAACATTGTGCGTAAAAAAATATAAAACTACATTCAATATTTCTAACGGTTCCTTTTGTCAAAATACAGCACCTGATAGTAGGTATTTGACAGCTTCCTCAATAATGGGGACCCAAGGTCAATTCTGTCGTCTCCCACAGGGATTCAAGAATAGTCCAGGGTTATTCTAAGCAAGGGTAACAGAGTTACTACATATTTATGATGACAAGGCATTGTCAAATGTCGATGATATCTATCTGATAGATGACCTGAACTGGCACTTGAACAGGGTGTACATCATTATACTAGGCTCCGCCTCTGAAGGTTATAACTTCAATTAAAAAAAATCAAGAAATGCTTATCTCAACGTCCTTTTCCTAGGATATGAACTATCAAGTGAAGGTAAAAGCCTGGCAGCCAACTTTTTAGAAAAGTGTGCGCTGCTCCAACCTCCAAAAACAATGAGCAACTTGCAGTCCATTCTAGGTTTCCTAAATTTTGAAAGAACATACATTCTAAACTACGCAGAAAGGGTTCAAACTCTCTACGAATTAATCCTGATTTTAAAATCAAACATTGGACACAGGAACACACAGATATCCTGCGTTCACTTCAAGCTGACATGTTAGCAACAAAACACTTACATACACGCGTAAACATACACAACTTAGTGATCCGAATCATTCCGGGTCAATGCGGATTCACCTACTTAACTTTTAACGAAGGTGAAAAAGTACCAATTGCATACAAATCCCATTTGTATACGCAAACAGAAATGAAATTTACATTGACAGAAAAAATTCTGACAGCAGTTCAAACCACTGTAGCAAAAGAAAGAGCCCTAGCGCAGGGGAAATGCATTATGATCGTAACTCCTGTACCAGCCTTAGAGGTAGTTACAAAAGCAAGCATTCCGAATGCAAAAGCTTTCCATCAAAGATGGATACAATGGGTTAATTCTCTTGCTGCAACTGATGTTGAATATGTTTTCGATCTTTATTTAAAAACACAAGCATTCCTGCAATACGAACACTAATGTCCTCTGCCTACTGAAATTCTCCCTCTTGACCAGCACGAATTTATAATTTATACTGACGGATCTGCACAACCCGCTAGGGGGGTAAGCAAGCTTATAGTGCAGAATGCGCGATCGTTAAAGGTCTTATGCTCGATGGCAAATTTAGACCTATGGTCACAAAAACGCAATCTCTAAGAGATTGTACAGTTCAGCAAGCTGAACTGCAAGCATTCAAAATGGCACTTGAGAATACGGATCGTGAATTCCCCACACTCATAGTGTGCGATTCTTTTTATTGTGGTCAATCTTCCAATGAATATTTACAGAATTGGCTTCAAAATGGTTTAAAAGATGCAAGAGGAGGCACAATCAAGCATAAAACGTTTTGGGAACAAGTAGTTCAGTTGCGAAATAGACTACAAAACACTCACATGATACACACGCTGAGTCATCAACGTGATGGCGTTCATTTTGAAGGGAATTCATTGGCTGATGAAGCCGCGAAAGGGGCTGTGCAAACGGCTTCTGTAGCTGCAATCACTCGTTCAAAAACAAAAATAAACAGTGAAATATTACTGGCTGTCAATGCTTCAAGCAAAGGCATTGGTGCAGCGTTACCTAAAGGTTTCCACTCAAATACTCATATATAATTGATGCGAACAGCGTTTCGTTTGCTCGAATCCCTGGAGTGGGGGATAGGGTAATACCAAACATGGAATGAAGAGCGGCTTTGATTTACAAGCACATCTGGGAGAGGATCTGACACATCAGGGTATCTCTAAAACAATTTTAAAACTAAAAAAGATGTACTGGTGGCCAGGAATGAATACATTGATTCACATTTTCATCAATAACTGCATTGACTGCAATAGAGATCGCAGTACAGAACGCCACCAGGCATCTGACTACAATATAGCCATCCCAGTTCAGACACCTTTGTTAGACAGCATTAGACTATATACATGCAGGCGTCCATGTGGACAAATGCAGTCCCCCAAACACTAAATCAAGGTTCCTTTGGATGTGGCCTCAGCACTCGGCTGACACTCGAATTGTTATAAAAGATTTGCGAGTCTTTATCGGCACATACGCAATTGGCACGCTAGGTTCTGACCAGGGCCCTGTGTTTAGCTCTCGCGCTTACAAAGAAGCCATGGCCATTCTGGGCGTAGAATTGCGGTATTCTTCTCCATTCCATCCTGAGGGAAATTCTGTTGTGGAAAGAATAAAACAGGATATAAAGCAGTCTATAACAGCTAGGGTATTAGGTTTGGGTGATGGGTGGGTCAAACATCTTTATGGGGTCCAACGCTCATTAAACAATTTGCCAAGAAGTTCTCTAGGGGGTGTCACTCCATATGAAGTCCTATTTGGAACTAAAATGTTGATTCCGGACCTTGACATGAAAGGCACAGTGGTGGAAAATAAAAAGTTTGATATCAAAGATTGTTTGGCTGTTTTACAGGACTTAAATGAACTAAGATCGAAACAAAGCAATGTGTTCCTGAAGCCAACCACCACTGGGTAAAAACTAACCGTCCCAGCAAGGCCTGTCTGGATCCCAAAGCTTGGTGATCTAGTCAGAGAAAAGATCGCGGACAAGAAGAAATTTGGGCCTTCTTACAGACAACCAGTACCTGTCCTAGCAATACACGGATCGAGAACAGTACTACTGCCACCCCTTGCTGGTAAAAAGGAGAAAAGGTTTGTGCCCATCGACCTGATAAAACCACACTATGTGGCTGGTTCTAAGCAGTAGGCCAAGTGGACTCCAACAATGTAGCAGAGGCACTCGGCTAGCAACAATCCAAGAGGTTCAAACTGAGAGACTCGTCACCTGTGAAGATTCTACAATGAGAAATGAAGGACTAAGCAACAAAGCTATGGAACTCGTCCCTCTGGAGACCCAAATAACAGTTCGTCCTGATACACCTGTCTACAATGAAGTAACAAGTGATCAACTGGTTCCAGCGATTTCAAGGAATCCTGATGCAATTCTAACAATTAACAGAACTGCCTCTGGCTATTTCATTAACTTGGATATGTTTTCTGAGGATCCCAGCGAACCTGAAACGACACCAGCACAAAGAACTTTCAAAGAACAAGCAACAGACTTTTTCATCTCCTGAAAAAGAATTATCTGGTTTCACCATGGATTGAACTATGGATTGTTTTGGGGATATTCTTCTTTCTACTTTGGTTAGCTCTGGTAATAACTCTGGTTATGCTAATAAATGGAAGATATATTCAAATGGACACAGCAAGTAAAAGAGTGAACTTACTTCTCCAGCCACACAAATCATCCCATCGTGAAGCAAGAGACTTGTCAGCAGTGAACATCACAGCCGTACCTATACCAGATGGTATAGTTTGAGACAGAACTGAATATGACATTAATGGCCCGTCCGAACATTTGAAGATTCCACAATTATTTAAAATGTCATTAAGTGACTTTATTACCTCTAGTACCTTTTCTGATGATTGGGACTTCGAGACTGTTAGTAACATGATGTCTGATCTAGAAATGTCTGCAGTATTCACAAATCATAAATATATAGAGGGTTTATCGGAATATAAACAAATGTACTGTTATAACCATTATGGTTATAATTTTTTACATAAAACTGCATCACCTAGAAATTTATTTATGTATAACCAATGGGAACATTGTCCTACACCTCCAGAGGGTAGCTCAAAAACTTTTGCAATGACATTTTCATTTTTTTTCTGGGTTCAACTTATCGAATCCAAAATCGTTTTCTTTTAATAATGTATTGTATTGTATTGTATTGTAATTGCATTTATATAGCGCTTACTACCCCTGACGAGGCGTCGAATGTGAACAAGACAGGATCGAAAATTATGCTAACAAATACAAAACAGATTTATTCTGCAGCCTTTATCGCCCAACTGTCTAGACAGGGTTTCGACTTTTGAAAAGCTAACATTGAGACAAAATTTGTCACGGGTTCAAAAGATTGGCAAGTGCAGGGGTAGAAGCTTTGTTTAGATCCTGTATCATCCCTGTGGAAATTATGTTTTTGAATGACACTGTCCAACAAGCGTCTTGCTTTGGGTTAGCCAAGATCAAAGACATGAACACACCGACCATACCTACACCTGCAAGCAATAGCACTACACGGGGGGAGGTTGACGTACATAATATTTTGCATCACCATAGATCAGATCTAGAATGGAAAAAATGGTTTCTCTGGCCCACAGACACAAACAACTATCAAAATCGATTCCTGAACAAAACACAGGGTTTCACTATCAATAGGCCAGATCCACGCTATGTTCAAAGACAGCATCCCGGGGTAGAAACATAATACATTGTAGGGAAACTCTGCCTTGATTGGCTACAGAAAGCTACACTACAGGATGTAAAACAACACTTTTCTTTACTTAAAGAAGGTGTAGAACTTAGGGAATTCTTGCTAGGATCAAGAATACCGCGTCAAAAACATTTCATATATGCCGGTATCTATGCTGCTTATAATGAGATATGGAAGATTACCCAAGCAGAGACTGCAGAACGAATACGAGAAATTGATTGTATTCATTTAGAGAAATCTCTCTCTGTAGTAGACAATGGGTTAACGACTGTCGTCCAGGATATATTCATTGGACAGCGTTGTATCTTCTGCCATAGACATCATGGAACAAGACTTGGTCATGTTGCAACCTAGTCAGTCTCAATTACGTTCTATCATGCTATTAGGCTGGACACTACAAAGCTTGCGTGCAGGCTATGTGCCTTGGCATTTAATCAACACTACGTCACTGTTTTCAGAATTCAACCTCACTGATAAACAGATCAAACTGGCACAAAGGAGAGCAGACTAAACGGTGCTGATCATTGAAAAACTGGAAAATTTACCATTCACGGTAGCAGAAAAATCAGCTACTAAGTGGATCATACATAGTAAAATTACTCTGCCTGTTACAATTTTCCATTTTCAGTATTGCCTAAAACAAATACCAGCAGCCAAATATTAATGGTTCGGTAAAGAATACATCAACATCTTGGGATTTACCTTACACACACACAGATGTTGGAGTGGGGGCGTGAAGTGTTTCTTAGCGGTACAAACTGTGAAAACTCACTAAGCGGTTCTCTCCTTTGTCAGGGTATTAATTTACACAGGACCTGCGATGGTTCCACTACAAACTTATCCTGTCACCTGCAAGGCTCACCAGCTGCAGTGATTAATCCAATTTTTGAACAACTTTCAAATGGAAGTTACCTCATGTTGAATGATCACAGCTGCTGTGGCATGTTGCCAGGTATCCCATATCTAGTAACGGTTACATCCAGGTATGCTTGCTGTATGCAAGTCTTGTTTCCACAAATACAGGCAGTCAGGGAGTCGCCTCTATGGCCTTCACTGAACATCTCTTCTATACGAATTGATACTCTAACCAGAATTAAAGCCATTCTTTTACAACAAACTGTGCCACTGACCTCGGCCTAAAAAAAATATGATCTACAAGTCGCAAGGACTTCTACGGAGATACAAGCCCTTTTAAAAACAAACTGCCCTATAGATTTCTCAGAAATGTTGGAACGTATCCTAAACATGTCTGAAACGAGCGGTATTGTACATGTATTTAAGACCGTATGTTCTGGACTGTTAGCACCTTTTCAAGCAGTCCTCGGAATAATTCCCAACTTCGTGCACGCTGTGTTTGGTGGACTGCCACTACTTTTTGGACTCATTGCAGGGATCCTATTTCTGCTCCTACTGCTCCGATATGACAATCCAAATCACCAGCGTCACTCCAAGCATCATAGAGAGAGCTCTATTGGAGATGAAGTGTCGTGAGCGCATCGTCCAAATGTTCGGTTTACCTCGTCTACGAGAATTAAATACCACATGGTTTCTGTCATTCAGACCAATCTGGCAATATTGCATCTTACCTGTTATACGCTGCCTGCTTTGAGGTGAAGAATGCGTGCTAGACATCTGTCTAACACTCCCATCAGTCATGCCTACGGATATCGATACTCTGCTGGACCTGGTAACGGCCCATGCTCTGTGTTGTCCCCAGCAGCTACCAATCCTGATGACGGCATTCATTGAGATCTCACAGATACAAATTGCTACTGCTGAGGTACGAGAGGAAACAACAGGCCCGCAGGTAACATCCGATACGAACATTGCTGATGCGACCAATGCTGATGGCGATTCTTCTAATCTATGTGCGGTTAATCTTCTAAACCAGGTAATCCAACTTTAACCTACAACGGTAGACGACTTTTTGTCTACAGTGTAGGAGAGTAGGGTCTGCTTTCCTATGGTCACCCCATTTTTTTGCTTTTTGCTTCACTGGTTTTCGACTTAATGTGGCTGTGGGCCTGCTAATCAGACCCACAGCCCTGCTGTTCTCTCTCTAAATTTCACACCATGTACTTTAGGTACATCACCAATTGGGATTTGGGTCACTCTTATGAGTCCCTGTACAGTGTACTATAGGTACCCAGGGCATAGGTGCACCCAAGACCTACCAGGGGCTGCAGCATATCTTTTGCCACCCATGGCTGGCCATCCAAACTGACACAATTGGCTGATCACTCAGTTGGGGCAAGGTCGTGTAATCACCCCTTGCTTAGATATAGTATTCCTATGTCTAACCTTATATCTAGACACATATACACCTATAAGTCACTCCTATGGCAGGCCTTAACAATCCTGAAGGCAGAGTGCTTGGTTTTATGTGAGGTGGTGCTCTAGCATGAGCTGAGCCTTTGTGCAGCTTTCGGAAACATGTCCTTATAGCTGTTCTAGGATATTGCCATACCATATACTCTTAAGTGCATTATGAACCTCGCGGTCAGATGCTAACTTTGGTTTGGCTTTATCAAAACATGTTGTGTAAGGTGTCATACGCTTTGGAATACTACCCCCTCGCCAGTTCTGGTGACGGGGGTAGCATTCCACCCTTCTAGAGGGAGAAGCCATGTTACTTCCATTAATCCCGGTTAAAGTTAACCAGAGCCTCAGCATCACAAAATGGATGCTGCTGCCACAGACACAAGTCTGACCTCCTGCTGCTGGGAGTCCTTCCAGCGAGGGAGGCTTGGACAATAGGTTTCCTGTCACAGGGAGGTGCTAGAACCACCCTAGACAGGCTATAGTGTATTGGGACAGGGAGGGCTGAATGAAATGAGACACTGCCTGGGGCACCCAAGGTGTCCCATAAATAGTCCAGTTCAAACCGGTGCTGGGGCACTCCAGCCCCAGCTCTGGCACGAAACTGGACAAAGGGAAAGGGGTGTAACCCATAGGAGGGACCTAGCAGGTAATCCAGCCCCTAGATTTGGTATATAGGTAGGAGCTGAGTCCCAAGACTTTAGATTTATCCTGACTGAAACTCTGATACGAAACTCAGGACCTTCCACATCCTACTCGACGTAGAAGACTGAAGAATCTCCCTTGTGGTCAAGGAGTGACCACACTGTGCAAGCAGGCACCATCAAGCGCCTAACGGTTTGCTTTGTCGTTGCTCCCACCGGAGCCCAAACACAGAGCCTGACAAGACCCAGACTTCCAGACTTCCTTCAACCCGATCCACAGCCACAGCAAAGCTGAGACCCGTGGATGCGACTCGAGACGTGGGACCGGCCATCTTGGAAAGCCAGCGAAACACTTTCCGTGCAGCTTCTGAGGCACCCTCGAAGTTGTGCACTGGGGATTGAGAAGCCTCAGCCCCGAGCATCGACTGCACCAAAGATCACCTCTCCTCACTCACCGAGTGCTGCGTGGGGCCCTTTTGCATTTTCCTGCTCGACGCATCTGTCCGGTTACTTGCCCGTTGGCTAGTGGCCTCTGTGATGACGAAACCCGAAATCTACACCACTGGTCTGGTTGCTCCAGACTGGCCCTTGCTTCCCTGCGAAGGAGAAGCCCCTCAGTCCTTGCTGGCCTGAGTAAGAAGCCCTCTTCGAACCCTGCGTGGGTGCCTTTGCCAAGGCTTGTTGACTCCAATCCGGAAGCCGACACCGCCGACAGCGAGAGCCTTTGTGGGACAGTCCGTGCGCAGCTCCTGGTTATCGTGGACACATCCTGGTCCACGTGGCAGCAGAGACAAGCTTCGTGACATCACCTGATTGCTCCCCGACATCGCCTGGTTCCTTCCTGGTTCCATCCTGGTCACTGGCTAGTGACCCAGACTCTGTCCCCTCAGCTTTCAGGTACTCTTCATCCTCGATCCGCCCTTGGATCCAACCGGACTCTTCTCTGCTGGTCGCCTGCAGCATCTTTTCTCCAAGGCTCCATAGAACTCCACGACGAAACCCGACACACTTTGGGACCTATGCACCCGCTTCCTGTGGGTGAGGTAACACGAGTACTGTGGTGCTCCTGTGAAGATTAACTCTCCTAGTGTCCTAGTTTCAAGTGATTAGCTCCTAGTCCAGTCGGAAGACTCCTAAATCTTTAACTTTCTAACTTTACGCACCTATTGACTTCTATGTGTGCACGCGTGTGCATTTAGACTCTGCACCCGCATCCCGTGGGCCTCCTGCTTCCTAACTGCTGTTATTCCAGTGTAGTCCCAGCGATTCCCAAGGCCCTAGGCCTTTCCATTGTTCGTGACGTGGTTCTTATACCACTATTTTAGTATATGGTTTAGCGGGCCACCAGGGCCTAACCATATTGTGCAACTTATTGTATGCTATATTGAGTTACTTGTTATGCGCTTGTGCCTCTGCCCTCATAAAGAGTTCAGAGGATTGATTTAGAAATAAATACATATATATTTTGAATACATAACCTGTGTGGTGTCCTTTCATTTGGTATTAAAAGTTTTGCATTTGGTAAAACAGCTGGCTTCACATGCCCTCTTGAGTTTAGCCTAAGACTGCTTTTGTCCATGCTACCCCTAGGATAGCTGGTCTATAAGGTTGACTTTACAACCATCACCATAAGGGTTGTTTGGACTGGTGCAAGGTGCTCACTAGAATAGTGAACATCATATACCAGGCCAACTTCTCACATTTGAGCTTGCTGTTGTTTTACCAATTGTAATCTTTAAGATATCATTTGAAAGATCACATTAGGTACCATAGGTACATATAACAAGACTTAGAATAAATTCTACTGAACTTAGTTGTAGACCAAAGGGCCTAGCACACCCTGACTACAACTCCTAGAGAGGTTCTAGTAGGAAACACATAGTGTAGGTCGGTGCACACAGCACACCTCACTAGAATCATGTCTACCACAGATGAGCCAAGTATGACTCTTCCTGTGGGAGGTGACCCTCCCAGGGCACCCTCTAGATATGAAATGCCCAACTTCCAAGAGATGAGACACTTGTGTACCTCAAGGAGATTGAAACAGGGTTCCAACCCTACCATTTCCCACCTAATAGAACTCCTAGAGAGGGCTGATGCTGAGAAGGCCTCTAGACAAGGTCCCTCAGTTCATGCAGAAGAGGTCTTACCCTCTACAGATGATGCATCAGACCCCACTGTCGTAGGTGAAGAAGGAGATGAACAAGAGGAAGAATCTGAAGAAGAGGTTTTCCAAGATAGCCAGGTCCAAGTTGGGAGACTTAGCCAGGCTAACCTAAGCCTACATGGGGCTGACAATGGGCTAGCCCCATACAGACCTATTAGTAGACTTAACCAGGGGTGTGAGAGGAGAAGGTCCCACTCAGGTGAGTCCCTCCACTCTAATGCCTCTAGGGGATCCAATACCCTTGCTCAGAGAAGGATGACCTCTCCTGAAAGGAGAGAGCATCAGGCTAGGATGAGGGGAGCTAATCTGAGGATTGAGAGGCAAGAACTAGAAGCCCTTGCCAAAGAGAAGCTTGCCCTAGCTAGAGAGCAGAAGTTGGGTTGGTTACAACCCACTGGTGGCAGCAATATCCCTAAGGATAAAGACAGGTCCCATGAGAATACTAGGCACCTGAGTGAGATAGTGCCCCCCTACAAAGTTGGGGGTGACATCCACAAGTGGATAACTGCTTTGGAAAGGGCCTGCAAAGTCCAGCAGGTCCCCCAGAGTCAGTGGGCAGCTATCTTGTAGCTCTCCTTTGAAGAAAAAGGCAGAGATAAGCTCCTCACAGTTAGTGATGCGGATGCTAATAACTACCCTGTCCTGAAGAGTGCTCTAATTGATGGGTTTGGCCTAACCACTGAACAGTACAGGTTGATGTTCAGAGATACCCAGAAGACACAGACTCAGGACGGGACTGATTTTGTTGATTGTGCCACTAAGGCTCTGGAAGGTTGGTTACTGGGAAGTAAAGTTAAGGACTATACAGGTTTGTATAATTTGATCATGAGAGAACAAATCCTTAATAATTGTCAGAACCATTTGTTGCACCAACACCTGATTTACTCAGATCTGACCTCTCCCCAAGAATTGGGAAAGAAGGCAGACAAATGAGTCAGAACCAGGGTTAAGCAGAGACCCCAGAACCAAGGGGGTGATCAGAAAAAGGCAGACCAAAAAGGTGGGGAACAGAAACAAAAAGACCAGAAGTATTTTTCAGGCCCCCAAAATACTTCTAATGAGGGGGGGGGGGGGGTCCCAAAATTCCAAGAAAAAGAAGAAAGAAGGTCCAAAGAAACCTTGGTGTAATTATTGTAAAACTGCCTCTCACTGGTTTAGTGAGTGCACCAAGAAAGGTACAGCCCCTACCACTGCAGCCCCTAAGGCAACTGCACCCCCTAGTACAGTCAGCGGTGGTAGTTCCCAACCCAAGGCTGTAGTGGGGTTAACCATGGGCACTGAGGTGGATTCTGGCCTAGTCAGGATTCCAACTAAGGCTGTCCTGATCTGTGATTTGGACATGGCTATGTCCACTACTGTGAGTACCAATACTTTGGGCAAGTACAGACAGACACCTTTGATTAATGATAAAGTGGCTCAGGCCTACAGGGACACATGTGCCAGTGTCACTATGGTGACACCTAACTTTGTGGACCCTGGACAGATTGTACTGGGTGATAATTACCTTGTGACCAATGCTAGCAATGTCACTACTACACATAGTGTGGCAGTTGTTAATTTCTCCAGGGGAGGGGTAACTGGCCTCAAAAGAGTTGTGGTAAGTGCAGACCTCCCAGTTGAATGCCTTTTGGGCAATGATCTTGAAAAGTCAGTATGGTCAGAAGTGGAGTATAGGACTCATACAGAGATGTTAGGCATATCAGCTCATGTCCTTGCTGTGACCAAGTCACAGGCCAAAAAGTGTCACACTGAACAGGCCTTGGATCCTGAAACTATGGACCAAGTGCCATCCAAGAGAAAGAGCAGTAGGGTTAAGGCAGTGCCTTCCCCCTGACCTCAAGTGAGAATAAGCCTTCTCAGGAAGCTGATTCTGAGACTCCTGAAGGAACTGTCCTGGAAGAGCTTGAACCTGAACAGGTTGAGTTTCTGGGGACAGGGGGACCTTCAAGAGCAGACTTGAGGCAGGCTCAGTTAGACTGCCCCTCTCTTGAACCCCTCAGCCAGCAGGCTGCTTCTGAGGCTGCTGGGAATGCTACAAGTACCCATAAAGTTTATTGGGATGAAGGAATTCTTTATTCTGAGGGTAGAGACCCCAAGCCTCATAAAGAGTTCAGAGGATTGATTTAGAAATAAATACATATATATTTTGAATATATAACCTGTGTGGTGTCCTTTCATTTGGTATTAAAAGGTTTGCATTTGGTAAAACAGCTGGCTTCACATGCCCTCTTGAGTTTAGCCTAAGACTGCTTTTGTCCATGCTACCCCTAGGATAGCTGGTCTATAAGGTTGACTTTACAACCATCACCATAAGGGTTGTTTGGACTGGTGCAAGGTGCTCACTAGAATAGTGAACATCATATAACAGGCCAACTTCTCACGTACAGGATTAGAAGATTTCATGTTTTCTCCATCCCCATACACTGACTTTTGAATCCACACAGTGTACCGGGAAGACTCTGAATTTGGCCTTCATTTTTTCAAAACAAAGACTAAACTCAGAACTTTTTCCTATGATTAATTTTTTTCTCCAAATTTGTATTCTTTCCTTGTTGGCAAAGTAATCTGCTTACAGTGGAACTATTCATAGAGAACAGAATTATTTGAAACACTTTCAGAGACAATATGTCACCTTGTCAATAAAAATTGTTTTATGTAACTTGACATGAAATGGTTTCGGCCTTTTTTCTTCTCTATTTACGAGCCATTTCATAATGTGTATATATATATAGTGTGTTGTGAAGGGTGCTGATGAGGGCACATACACTTGCCCGAAATGCATACGCCGCCACTACTCAGCTGTGCCTCGAGAATAAAGTTTACCTGTTGGAATCCCCTCTGGACCCTTGCCTGATTTCTTTGGAAGGATGGTGTTATGTGATATTTTTGCGCTGACCAGAGGCGCATAGGGTGTCCCTGCCGCACAAAGAGACCCGGACAAACGCTGGCGCTGCTTTGCAGTAGTTTTCAAGTCAAGGGATTGACAGTTCCGGAGTCCACCAAAACGCTGAAGAAGGGACCCAGGAGGTCTGAGGTACTTACCTCGGGAGGCCCGCGTGTATTTCACAAGTGGCCCCTGTTTGGAAATTCTTCGATGGTAAGTGGTTGCGGTGGCCCGAGGGGACCCAAGGGGAGGCTTCACAACTTGCGACACGTTATGAGCCAGCCCACTTTGAACTGTTTGCTCCATCAACTGACATTGTGTTTTCCTCCATGTCACCAACCCGAGTGTGGATTACAGTGCACTCTGTGAGCTGTAGGCGGTATTGGACTCTAGCAAGACAGCAGGTGAAACTCATTTGGTGGGGGAGGAGCAACTAACCCATTTTAATGGGTGAAGGGAAGCGGGACTGCAATTTGAACTGTGTGTAGTGAAGGGCGCTGATGAGGGCACATACACTCGCCTGAAATGCATAATCCGCCACTACTCTGCTGTGCCTCGAGAATAAAGTCTACCTGTTGGAATCCCCTCTGGACCCCTGCCTGATTTCTTTCGAAGGATGGTGTTATGTGATATTTTTGCGCTGACCAGAGGCGCATAGGGTGTCCCTGCCGCACAAAGAGACCCGGACAAACGCTGGCGCTGCTTTGCAGTAGTTTTCAAGTCAAGGGATTGACAGTTCCGGAGTCTACCACAACGCTGAAGAAGGGACCCAGGAGGTCTGAGGTACTTACCTCGGGAGGCCCGCGTGTATTTCACAAGTGGCCCCTGTTTGGAAATTCTTCGACGGCAAGTGGTTGCGGTGGCCCGAGGGGACCCAAGGGGAGGCTTCACAACTTGCGACACGGTATGAGCCAGCCCACTTTAAACTGTTTGCTCCATCAACTGACATTGTGTTTTCCTCCATGTCACCAACCCGAGTGTGGATTACAGTGCACTCTGGGAGCTGTAGGCGGTATTGGACTCTAGCAAGACAGCAGGTGAAACTCATTTGGTGGGGGAGGAGCAACTAACCCCTTTTAATGGGTGAAGGGAAGCGGGACTGCAATTTGAACTGTGTGTAGTGAAGGGCGCTGATGAGGGCACATACGCTCGCCCGAAATGCATACGCTGCCACTACTCTGCTGTGCATCGAGAATAAAGTCTACCTGTTCGAATCCCCTCTGGACCCCTGCCTGATTTCTTTTGAAGGATGGTGTTATGTGATATTTGTGCGCTGACCAGAGGCGCATAGAGTGTCCCTGCCACACAAAGAGACCCGGACAAACGCTGGCGCTGCTTTGCAGTAGTTTTCAAGTCAAGGGATTGACAGTTCCGGAGTCCACCACAACGCTGAAGAAGGGACCCAGGAGGTCTGAGGTACTGACCTCGGGAGGCCCGCGTGTATTTCACAAGTGGCCCCTGTTTGGAAATTCTTCGACGGCAAGTGGTTGCGGTGGCCCGAGGGGCCCGAAGAGGAGGCTTCACAACTTGCGACACGGTATGAGCCAGCCCACTTTGAACTGTTTGCTTCATCAACTGACATTGTGTTTTTCTCCATGTCACCAACCCGAGTGTGGATTACAGTGCACTCTGGGACCTGTAGGCGGTATTGGACTCTAGCAAGACAGCAGGTGAAACTCATTTGGTGGGGGAGGAGCAACTAACCCCTTTTAATGGGTGAAGGGAAGTGGGACTGCAATTTGAACTGTGTGTAGTGAAGGGCGCTGATGAGGGCACATTCACTCGCCCGCAATGCATACGCCGCCACTACTCTGCTGTGCCTCGAGAATATAGTCTACCTGTTGGAATCCCCTCTGGACCCCTGCCTGATTTCTTTCGAAGGATGGTGTTATGTGATATTTTTGCACTGACCAGAGGCGCATAGGGTGTCCCTGCCGCACAAAGAGACCCGGACAAACGCTGGCGCTGCTTTGCAGTAGTTTTCAAGTCAAGGGATTGACAGTTCCGGAGTCCACCACAACGCTGAAGAAGGGACCCAGGAGGTCTGAGGTACTTACCTCGGGAGGCCCGCGTGTATTTCACAAGTGGCCCCTGTTTGGAAATTCTTCGATGGCAAGTGGTTGCGGTGGCCCGAGGGGACCCAAGGGGAGGCTTCACAACTTGCGACACGTTATGAGCCAGCCCACTTTGAACTGTTTGCTCCATCAACTGACATTGTGTTTTCCTCCATGTCACCAACCCGAGTTTGGATTACAGTGCACTCTGGGAGCTGTAGGCGGTATTGGACTCTAGCAAGACAGCAGGTGAAACTCATTTGGTGGGGGAGGAGCAACTAACCCATTTTAATGGGTGAAGGGAAGCGGGACTGCAATTTGAACTGTGTGTAGTGAAGGGCGCTGATGAGGGCACATACACTCGCCCGAAATGCATACGCCGCCACTACTCTGCTGTGCCTCGAGAATAAAATCTACCTGTTGGAATCCCCTCTGGACCCCTGCCTGATTTCTTTCGAAGGATGGTGTTATGTGATATTTTTGCGCTGACCAGAGGCGCATAGAGTGTCCCTGCCGCACAAAGAGACCCGGACAAACGCTGGCGCTGCTTTGCAGTAGTTTTCAAGTCAAGGGATTGACAGTTCCGGAGTCCACCACAACGCTGAAGAAGGGACCCAGGTGGTCTGAGGTACTGACCTCGGGAGGCCCGCGCGTATTTCACAAGTGGCCCCTGTTTGGAAATTCTTCGACGGCAAGTGGTTGCGGTGGCCCGAGGGGCCCCAAGGGGAGGCTTCACAACTTGCGACACGGTATAAGCCAGCCCACTTTGAACTGTTTGCTCCATCAACTGACATTGTGTTTTCCTCCATGTCACCAACCCGAGTGTGGATTACAGTGCACTCTGGGAGCTGTAGGCGGTATTGGACTCTAGCAAGACAGCAGGTGAAACTCATTTGGTGGGGGAGGAGCAACTAACCCCTTTTAATGGGTGAAGGGAAGTGGGACTGCAACTTGAACTGTGTGTAGTGAAGGGCGCTGATGAGGGCACATTCACTCGCCCGAAATGCATACGCCGCCACTACTCTGCTGTGCCTCGAGAATAAAGGCTACCTGTTGGAATCCCCTCTGGACCCCTGCCTGATTTCTTTCGAAGGATGGTGGTATGTGATATTTTTGCGCTGACCAGAGGCGCATAGGGTGTCCCTTCCGCACAAAGAGACCCGGACAAACGCTGGCGCTGCTTTGCAGTAGTTTTCAAGTCAAGGGATTGACAGTTCCGAAGTCTACCACAACGCTGAAGAAGGGACCTAGGAGGTCTGAGGTACTTACCTCGGGAGGCCCGCGTGTATTTCACAAGTGGCCCCTGTTTGGAAATTCTTCGACGGCAAGTGGTTGCGGTGGCCCGAGGGGACCCAAGGGGAGGCTTCACAACTTGCGACACGGTATGAGCCAGCCCACTTTGAACTGTTTGCTCCATCAACTGACATTGTGTTTTCCTCCATGTCACCAACCCGAATGTGGATTACAGTGCACTCTGGGAGCTGTAGGCGGTATTGGACTCTAGCAAGACAGCAGGTGAAACTCATTTGGTGGGGAGGAGCAACTAACCCCTTTTAATGGGTGAAGGGAAGCGGGACTGCAATTTGAACTGTGTGTAGTGAAGGGCGCTGATGAGCGCACATACACTCGCCCGAAATGTATACGCCGCCACTACTCTGCTGTGCATCGAGAATAAAGTCTACCTGTTGGAATCCCCTCTGGACCCCTGCCTGATTTCTTTCGAAGGATGGTGTTATGTGATATTTTTGCGCTGACCAGAGGCGCATAGGGTGTCCCTGCCGCACAAAGAGACCCGGACAAACGCTGGCGCTGCTTTGCAGTAATTTTCAAGTCAAGGGATTGACAGTTCCGGAGTCCACCACAACGCTGAAGAAGGGACCCAGGAGGTCTGAGGTACTGACCTCGGGAGGCCCGCGTGTATTTCACAAGTGGCCCCTGTTTGGAAATTCTTCGACGGCAAGTGGTTGCGGTGGCCCGAGGGGCCCCAAGGGGAGGCTTCACAACTTGCGACACGGTATGAGCCAGCCCACTTTGAACTGTTTGCTCCATCAACTGACATTGTGTTTTCCTCCATGTCACCAACCCGAGTGTGGATTACAGTGCACTCTGGGAGCTGTAAGCGGTATTGGACTCTAGCAAGACAGCAGGTGAAACTCATTTGGTGGGGGAGGAGCAACTAACCCCTTTTAATGGGTGAAGGGAAGTGGGACTGCAATTTGAACTGTATGTAGTGAAGGGCGCTGATGAGGGCACATACACTCGCCCGAAATGCATACGCTGCCACTACTCTGCTGTGCCTCGAGAATAAAGTCTACCTGTTGGAATCCCCTCTGGACCCCTGCCTGATTTCTTTCGAAGGATGGTGTTATGAGATATTTTTGCACTGACCTGAGGCGCATAGGATGTCCCTGCCGCACAAAGAGACCCGGACAAACGCTGGCACTGCTTTGCAGTAGTCTTGAAGTCAAGGGATTGACTGTTCCGGAGTCCACCACACCGCTGAAGAAGGGACCCAGGAGGTCTGAGGTACTTACCTCGGGAGGCCCGCGTGTATTTCACAAGTGGCCCCTCTTTGGAAATTCTTCGACGGCAAGTGGTTGCGGTGGCCCGAGGGGACCCAAGGGGAGGCTTCACATCTTGCGAAACGGTATGAGCCAGCCCACTTTGAACTGTTTGCTCCATCAACTGACATTGTGTTTTCCTCCATGTCACCAACCCGAGTGTGGATTACAGTGCACTCTGGGAGCTGTAGGCGGTATTGGACTCTAGCAAGACAGCTGGTGAAACTCATTTGGTGGGGGAGGAGCAACTAACCCCTTTTAAAGGGTGAAGGGAAGCGGGACTGCAATTTGAACTGTGTGTAGTGAAGGGCGCTGATGAGGGCACATACACTCGCCCGAAATGCATACGCCGCCACTACTCTGCTGTGCCTCGAGAATAAAGTCTACCTGTTGGAATCCCCTCTGGACCCCTGCCTGATTTCTTTCGAAGGATGGTGTTATGTGATATTTTTGCGCTGACCAGAGGCGCATAGGGTGTCCCTTCCGCACAAAGAGACCCGGACAAACGCTGGCGCTGCTTTGCAGTAGTTTTCAAGTCAAGGGATTGACAGTTCCGGAGTCCACCACAACGCTGAAGAAGGGACCCAGGAGGTCTGAGGTACTTACCTCGGGAGGCCCGCGTGTATTTCACAAGTGGCCCCTGTTTGGAAATTCTTCGACGGCAAGTGGTTGCGGTGGCCCGAGGGGACCCAAGGGGAGGCTTCACAACTTGCGACACGGTATGAGCCAGCCCACTTTGAACTGTTTGCTCCATCAACTGACATTGTGTTTTCCTCCATGTCACCAACCCGAGCGTGGATTACAGTGCACTCTGGGAGCTGTAGGCGGTATTGGACTCTAGCAAGACAGCAGGTGAAATTCATTTGGTGGGGGAGGAGCAACTAACTCCTTTTAATGGGTGAAGGGAAGCGGGACTGCAATTTGAACTGTGTGTAGTGAAGGGCGCTGATGAGGGCACATACACTCGCCCGAAATGCATACGCCGCCACTACTCTGCTGTGCCTCGAGAATAAAGTCTACCTGTTGAAATCCCCTCTGGACCCCTGCCTGATTTCTTTCGAAGGATGGTGTTATGTGATATTTTTGCGCTGACCAGAGGCGCATATTGTGTCCCTGCCGCACAAAGAGACCCAGACAAACGCTGGCGCTGCTTTGCAGTAGTTTTCAAGTCAAGGGATTGACAGTTCCGGAGTCCACCACAACGCTGAAGAAGGGACCCAGGAGGTCTGAGGTACTTACCTCGGGAGGCCCGCGGGTATTTCACAAGTGGCCCCTGTTTGGAAATTCTTCGACGGCAAGTGGTTGCGGTGGCCCGAAGGGACCCAAGCGGAGGCTTCACAACTTGCAACACGGTATGAGCCAGCCCACTTTGAACTGTTTGCTCCATCAACTGACATTGTGTTTTCCTCCATGTCACCAACCCGAGTGTGGATTACAGTGCACTCTGGGAGCTGTAGGCGGTATTGGACTCTAGCAAGATAGCAGGTGAAACTCATTTGGTGGGGGAGGAGCAACTAACCCCTTTTAATGGAAGAAGGGAAGCGGGACTGCAATTTGAACTGTGTGTAGTGAAGGGTGCTGATGAGGGCACATACACTCGCCCGAAATGCATATGCTGCCACTACTCTGCTGTGCCTCGAGAATAAAGTCTACCTGTTGGAATCCCCTCTGCACCCCTGCCTGATTTCTTTTGAAGGATGGTGTTATGTGATATATATATATGCCTAAATATGGCCAATGCGAATTGTGCCTATACAAGGTCATACATCGAGAAACCTATATACGGTATCTAAATCGACACACAACACTCACTCCACTTTCGTATGAACGACATTACTAAATTCTAAACATGCTAAACATATCTAAAATATAGCTACATATGGATGGCTAAGAACATGTCTAAAAATACATTGTAAAATGCATGAAAACTGTTTCCATGCATAATAATGCATTGGTGCTGTACATATTAAAGCAATGTTTCATTCTAAGCATATATTTACATTGAATGGCAATCCTACCCTTATTTAGGCATTATCCATGCTAACCAAATACAGGCATGGCCACCTACATCCGTTCATCTACGTCACAACGAGTTCTTGGAAAACCAGACTCTTAATCCTTTAGGACTTCTGTGAGAAGTTGGCCTGATATGAGATGTCCACTATTCTAGTGGGCACCCTGTATCAGTCCAAACAACCCTTATGGTGATGGTTGTAAAGTCAACCTTTTAGACCAGCTATCCTAGTGGTAGCATGGACAAAGCAGTCTTAGGCTAAACTCAAGAGGGCATGTGAAGCCACCTGTTTTACCATATGCAATCCCTTTAATACCAAATGAAAGGACACCACACAGGCTATATATATAAAATATATGTGTATTTATTATTAAATTAATCCTCTGAACTCTTTATGAGGTCAGAGGCACAAGCACATAACAAGATACTTAATCAACATACAATAAGTCGTGCAAAATACAGTAATGCCCTAGGGGCACTTCGAACCATATACTAAATAGTGGTATAAGAACCACATCACGAACAAAGGATAGGCCTAGGGCCTGGAGAATCGCTGGGGCTACGTTGTACTACCAAGGGATAGGGAGCAGGAGGCCCACGGGATGTGCGTGCAGTGTCTTTACACACACGCGAGTTACCATAGAGTTAGAATGGGAACGAAAGAAATGGAAACTAGTTCTTTTAGGTCACTTCCGGATGGACAAGGAGAAAGCTACTTGAAAGTTAGACACTAGGATAGTAAATTCCCACAGGAGCACCGGAGTACTCGTGTTACCTCACCTACAGGAAGCGGGTGCATAGGTGTCAAAGTGTGTGAAGAAAGATGCTGCAGGCGACCAGGAGGGAAGTGTCCGGGTGGATCCAAGGGCGGATCGAGGATGAAGAGTACCTGAAAGCAGAGGGGACAGAGTCTGGGTCACTAGCCAGTGACCAGGAAGAACCAGGAAGGAACCAGGCGATGTCGCGAAGCAATCAGGTGATGTTGTGAAGCTTGTCTCTGCAGCCACGTGGACCAGGAGGTGTCGACGATGACCAGGAGCTGTATACGGACTGTCCCACAAAAGCTCTAGCTGTCGGCGGTGTCGGCTTCCGGATTGGAGTCAACAAGCCTTGGCAAAGGCAACCCACGCAGGAATCGAAGATGGCTTCTTGGTCAGACCAGCAAGGTCTGATGGGCTTCTCCTTTTCAGGGAAGCAAGGGCCAGTCTGGAGCAACCAGACCAGTGGTGTAGATTCAAGGTTTCGTCGTTACAGAGGCCACTAGCCAGCGGGCAAGTGACCGGACAGACGCGTCAAGAAGGAAAATGCAGAAGGGCCCCACACAGAACTCGTGGAGTGTGGAGGGCTGATCTTCGGTGCAGTTGGTGCTCGGGGCTGGGGCTTCTCAATCCCCAATGCACAATTTCGAGGGTGCCTCAAAGTTGCACGGAAAACAATTCGCTGGCTTTCTAAGATGGCCGATCCCACGTCTCTCGTCACCTCCACGGGTCTCAGCTCTGCTGTGACTGTGGATCGGGCTGTTGGAAGTCTGGAAGTCCGGGTCTTGTCAGGCTCTGTGCTCGGGCTCCAGTGGGAGCGTCGACAAAGCAAACCGTTGATCGCTTGATGGTGCCTGCTTGTGCAGGGTGGTCACTCCTTGACCACAAGGGAGATTCTTCAGTCTTCTATGTTGAGTAGAATGTCGAAGGTCCAGAGTTTCATTTCAAGTTTCAGTCAAGATACAATCTAAAGTCTTGGGACTCAGCTCCTACCTATATACCAAATTTAGGGGCTGGATTACCTGCTAGGTCCCTCCTATGGGTGGGACCCAGAAAGGGGGTGGTTACACCCCTTTCCCTTTGTCCAGTTTCGTGCCAGAGCTGGGGCTGGAGTGCCCCAGCACCGGTTTGAACTGGACTATGCATAGGACACCTTGTGTGCCCCAGGCAGTGTCTCATTTCATTCAGCCCTCCCTGCTCCAATACACTATGGCCTGTCTGGGGTGGTGTTAGCACCTCCCAAGACAGGAAACCTATTGTCCAAGCCTCCCTTGCTGGAAGGACTCCCAGCAGCAGGAGGTCAGACTTGTGTCTGTGGCAGCAGCATCCATTTTGTGATGCTGAGGCTCTGGTTAACTTTAACCGGGATTAGTAGGAACAACATGTCTTCTCCCTATAGAAGGGTGGAATGCTACCCCCGTCACCAGAACTGGCGAGGCGGTAGTATTCCAAAGCGTATGACACCTTACATGACATGTTTCGATAAAGCCAAACCAAAGTTAGCATTCAACCGCGAGGATTATAATGCACTTTAGAGTATATAGTATGGCTATAGCCTAGAACAGCTATAAGGACATGGTTCCGAAAGCTGCAGACAGGCTCAGCTCATGCTAGAGCACCATCTCACATAAAACCAAGCACTCTGCCTTCAGGATTATTAAGGCCTGCCATAGGAGTGACTTATAGGTGTATATGTGTCTAGATATAAGGTTAGATATAGGTATCCTATATCTAAGCAAGGGGTGATTACACGACCTTGCCCCAGCTGAGTGATCAGCCAGTTGTGTCAGTTTGGATGGCCAGCCAGGGGTGACAAAAGATATGCTGCAGCCCCTGGTAGGCCTTGGATGCACCTATGCCCTGGGTACCTAAGGTACACTGTACAGGAACTCACAAGAGTGACCCAATTCCCAATTGGTGATGTACCTAAAGTACATGGTGTGAATTTAGAGAGAGAACAGCAGGGCTGTGAGTCTGTTTAGCAGGCCCACAGCCACATCTAAGTCGAAAACCAGTGAAGCAAAAAGCAAAAAGCGGGGTGACCATAGGAAAGCATACCCTACTCTCCTACAACTTCCCCTTGCTTGGATATTAATTTCTCCAAGAACTCATTTATTATGCATGAACATCTATTCCTTAGGGGTTCGTTCATGACGTTCTTCTGCCCGACTTTTACGTCAATACTGGCCTTCCTAAACACCTTCAAGGTATAAATATACCTTCACTTACCATGGCAAACCACGGTTCGGCTGCCTACTTGCACAACACGGCTCACCACGGCAAGTACGGAAGGAAGTCAAGTCCTCGCCTGATGCACTGACCAGACGCTGTCATCCTCCTTGCAGAGAATCCAGCTCCAGTGTTTCTGACTCCCCTTGCGGGGTGTTAGAGATCGAGACTCAGAAAGCGATTTCAACCTCACTCATTCTAAGGTATGGAACGGACTAGAACCTAGACAGACTTTTGGCAAATCTTGGCAACACCAATCTGAACGATAGTCCAACTAGACTATAGACAAACAGCACCTATTTCTTACCTCGTACTACACTTAGGTTAGGTACACTGGGGTAGAACTAGCTAGAAGCATCAGATGAGTATTCACATTTTAGCCTGTGTTATTTATGTATGTATTTTTATGAATATCTTTCATAGCTACCAACCATGCTATTGCAGTATTTTTTTATCTTACTGCTTACACTGTACGTATTATACTTCACATTCTTTTTCACCCAAAAGGGCAAGTTCTGACAGTGAGGACGATGAGCAAACTAATGGGAATGATGGCGTCATGCATACACCTGGTCCCAATTATTCGACTCCACGTGAGACCATTCCAGGAATGGATACAGCAGCAATGGTCATAGGCAACAGGGAGTTGGGAAGATCTAGTGGTTGTCTCACACACACACAGTGCATCAGGCAATAGCGTGGTGGAACAAGGAAAACATATCACAGGGGAAACCATTCATACAGCCAGCTCCAACATTGACCATCACAACAGACGCCTCCCAACTGGGGTGGGGTGCGCACATGAACAAACTCAAGGTGAGGGGGTTATGGTCGCAGCAGGATGCGGTCAAATACATCAACTACCTAGAACTAAAAACCGTGTTCCTAGCCTTAAAAGCCTTTCAGAAGGAGCTGTACGGAAACAGGGTGTTGATCCAAACGGACAACACAACCCCCACATTAACAAACAATGAGGAACACAATCAGTAGCACTATCAGGGCTAGCACAGGAAATATGGACATGGGCCATTCCACTAAGAATAGACCTACTAGCAATAAATCTCCCAGGGAAGGACAATGTAGAAGCAGACAGACTCAGTAGGCAGACATCAGCATCCCACAAATGGGAGATCAATCAACAGGAAATAGAAAAACTTACGGAAGTGGGGTACACTGCAATAGACCAATTTGCATACACCAAAATGCAAAATGCCAACACTTTGCTTCCAGACCATCGGTCCAAGGGAATGCGCTATGGATAAGTTGTTCGAAGACATTTGCAAACGCTTTTCCCCCGATACCACAGATACACAGGGTACTCAACAAATGCAGGATCGGCAACATATCTGAAAGAGACACATTAGTGATAGATTCCTTACCTTAGAGTAACCCCAGGTGTCAGACTGGATCCGGAAAGTTTTTGCTTAGCAGTACCCCTGCGCGTCAGTAGGTGGTGTCCTGCGGCTCTGCGTCCGTCACTGGCGTCGTCAGCACCGAGATGACGTCAGAGAGAGTACTTAGGCGCCACCCATGCGCCCTAACGTCAGTTTCTTTTTCCGCTCCTGCAAGCGCAGATCTGGATTGAGCACGTACCTTGGTCACTTTTTGACCTCTATTTTGAGACTTTTGTCTCCCTATTTTTTCTCCTGGTTCACGTAGGGATGCCTGGCTTGAAGTCTTGTGGGGCCTGTCGCCGCTATATGTCGATGGCGGACCCCCACGATGTTTGCCTCTACTGCCGGGACTGTCGAGCCATGGCCCCGAAAGCCTTGCGGGTGCGGCGTCGGAAATTGCTGGAAGTTCGGCATTCGTCACACCGCCGCTCTGGTCCAGGGGCCGTTCCCGTGACCGCTCGCGGGACCGGAGCCATCGCTCCTGGGGCTCTATGTCTTTGCCTTCGGATTCCAGTAAGCAACCCCAGAAAAAGAAGTCAAAGATGCGTGTTCGCTCTCTGACATCCCCCCGTCGCTCCTCTGAGGCGGATGAGGGGGACAGTGGTTGCACCCCTGCGGCTCCTCTGGAGACTGGGAATCCCGCGGCCTACCCGCCATAGCCGGATCTGTCGGTGACTCCCGAACAGATGCAAGAGTTCCTTGCTGTCTTGGATCACCTTTACAGGCCTAGGGTTCCCGCCGGCGTGCCTTCGGGCCCCGCAGTCGCGTGTCCAGATCCTGTTGGCCCGGCCGCTCAGCCACTGTTGCCAGCCCCAGTGCCACAGGATACTGCGCCACTGGTTCTGTCCCCGGCACCATGATGTGTGACGTTGCCGGCTCCACCCCCGTCACCGCACTGGGTGCCGTTTATCCCACCCCTGCCCCGGTTCCCGGACCATTTTGTCCTCGCCTGGGATCCGCAGTGGGAAGCGGCTCCGGCCTGACCCCGGCCGGCACCGTTCCCGACGCCGTTCGTCCCTTCTCCGGTTCTGCCGCCGTGACCGGCCCCCTCTACCCCAGAGGCGGGCGACGACTAGGACTGGTCCGAGGACCCTCTTGCCCGGTAATATGACTCCGAGCAAGATTGGGTGGACAACCTGGAAGACGCGGGCGAACTTGTTGTTTCTTCTGACCCGGGGTTTGCCTCTCCTCCGCCTACTATGGAGGAGGGTGCTTCCTACACCGTGGTGCTCCGACGGGCTGTGGCTGTGGAGGCTCTCAATCTCGACCTCCCTACAGTGGCCCTCAAACCCAATCTCCTTACTGAGGTGCTCCAGACGGTATCTACATCGCGAAGCCGCTGCTTCCTTTCAATGAGGCCGTCACCGAAGTCCTCTTGGGCACTTGGTTGCGGCCGGCTACTGGGGCGCCGGTGGATAAAAACGACGCCAGGCATCACCGCCCGGTACCTGGTGATCACACCTTCCTGACCACTCACCCTACGCCTGAGAGCCTGGTCATTCAGGCCTCGACGTCGGAGAGGGCCTTTTCCACGGCTCCGCCGGATAAGGACTCTAAAAGGCTGGAACAGTTTGGTAAGAGGTTGTTCTCCTCGGCCACCTTAGGGCTGCAGTTGGTTAACACCGCCTGCTTGTTGGGCCGTTACTCCCACGCAGTGTGGGATGATTCCGTTGCTTAGGTCTTGCCTCAGTGTTCTGAGGAGGTCCAGGCTATCCTTTCCCAAGCGATTCCTGAGGGTAAGAATGCGGCTAAGTTTGCCATCAGGTGTGGTTTGGACACCGCTGATCCGTTGGGCAGTGCAATTTCCACGACTGTGGCGTTGCGGCGCCATGCCTGGTTGCATTTGACCGGGCTCTTGCCTCTGTCCAGGACTTGCTCATGGACATGCCCTTTGATGGCTCCCGCCTCTTTGGGGATAAGGCAGACAGTGCACTGGAGCGCTTTAAGGACGCAAGGGCCACGGCCAAGTCCTTGGGTCTTTCTACGAGGAACCCTGACACTCCTGGGTTTCGTTCTTTTCGTAGCCAGAGCAGGGGCACCCAGGCACGTCCCTCCAACAAGCCTGTGCAGAACCAACCTCAGCGCGGCCGCGGCTTCCGCAGGGGCGAGTCTGGGAACCAGCGTGCGGGTCAGTCCACCTCTACCCCCACTGTTTCCACCTCCAAGCCTTCCTAATCCGAGCTTAAGGGAGCACCCCACCCCAGTGGGTGAAGTGGGTGCTGCAGATAATCTGTGTTGGAACGAGGCAGAGACGCGGCTCCGGCGAGCTCGAGAACATATCCAGTTCTGAGAAGGAAACCCATTATCCTATGCCCGTTCGAGGAGAGTTTTACAATATTTTAAGATATACAGTTAAGCTGCCCAAAAGTGTGGAATAACAAGTAAAGACATCCTAATACAAGGAGCTCGTCCTGAAAGAGAGGACGTAGAAATAAAAGAGTGAAGGAATCTCTAGAACGTCATAAATGTCCCAGCTTGGATCTTTGATCTCATGCAGTTGGGAGAAGGTGCATGTCACTACTCTTTGAAGCGAGAAACCCCAATCAAAGAAGTCCTGAAGAAGGTGCTACAGAATCACATGTACTGCACCGAAACGCGTCGATGCATTTTGTAAATACAGAGAATCCAACCAGGGCCTAGTAAACAATCTGATGTACATGTATTATTGTCACTGTTGATTATATGAACTTAAGTGATATAGGCCTTTGGATCCAGAAACAAATAGTGGCAAAGATATTAAGAAGCCACAGAGATATTAGGGGTTTGTTAATAATAGGTTTTTGCTTACTCATTTGCTGAAATGTCATATATGTACTTTCCTCTGTTTTGAAATTTAAATTTTTTTAATCTTTAATTATGTATGTAATATTGTGATTAATTGTTTTTTAGCTTTCTTTTCAAAGAAGATCTCTTTGAAATTTTAAACTATATTGTTTAAAAATTCGTGTTTATGTATTTGGTTTTTATTAAAAACAAGACTGTGAACGATTTTATTTGGTTGTGGAAATTATTATGCACTCCTGGTAGTAAAGTATACTATTGTTTCCCTGTTTAAATGTATTTGTGTATCCATAATGGTATGAAAGTTTAACGAGCACACCCCAGGGATTTCCCTTTGACTTGCTGCAGATAATCTGCCACGGTTACTCACTTCCCTTTCAGTCCTCCCCTCCAGCAATGCCACCATGGTACCACAGCATGTCGGGGGATCATTTGGCTCTTCTCCAACAGGAAGTCATGGCCCTCCTGGCCAAGGGGGCCATCGAGTGCATTCCCGGTCTGGAAGTAGGGAGTGGTTGTTACTCCCACTACTTTCTGGTCCCCAAGAAAGACAAGGTGGGCCTGCGCCCCATCTTGGACCTCAGGGGCGTGAATCACTTCCTCCGGAAGGAGAAGTTCAAGATGCTGACTCTGCCTCAGGTCCTGGCTGCCCTGGACCCTGGAGACTGGATGGTGGCGTTGGACTTGCAGTTCACTTATTTTCACATTCCCATCCTGCCGGCCCACTGGCACTACCTGCGGTTCACGGTAGGCCAGGAGCATTTCCAGTTTGTCCTGCTCCCCTTCGGCCTTACCAGCGCCCTTCGGGTGTTCATGAAAGTGATGGCGGAGGTCGCAGCTCATCTGCGCAGGTCATGGGTGTCAGTCTTCCCCTACCTCGATGACTGGTTGTTGACGGCGGGCTCGCCCAAATCAGTCGTCACCCACCTTCAGACTATGGCCGACCTCCTGCATTTGCTAGGGTTCTCCATCAACGTGCCAAAGTCGCACCTGAGTCCCTCTTAGAAGCTCCCCTTCATTCGAGCAGTACTGGATTCTACGCTGTTTCAGGTTTATCCTCCCGAGCAGTTATTCCGATCTTTTGACCTCTATCCCGGGTTTCAGTCAGGATGACCCTCCGGCTCCTGGGCCTAATGGCCTCCTGCATCCTGTTAGTGCAACATGCCAGATGGCATATGCAGGCTTTGCAGTGGGACCTGAAGTCCCAGTGGGTGCAGCATCAGGGCAACCTGTACGATCATGTCCAGATCTCAGAGGGCACTTCACAACACTTGCACTGGTGGCTCGCGAATCGCGATTGGGTCAATGGCAGATCCCTCTCCCTTCCCCAACCGGAGCACACAGTAGTGATGGATGCGTCCCTCCTGGGATAGGGAGGCCCCTTGGGAGAGGCGGAGATCAGAGGCCTCTGGTCTCCGGCGGAGTCCCAGCTCCATATCAACCTTCTGGAGCTGCGGGCGATCCGACTTGCACTGAAGGCATTCCTTCCCTCTTTCCGCGGAAGTGTAGTGCGGTGTTCACGGACAACACCACCGCCATGTGGCATTGCAACAAACTGGGAGGATGGGGTCGTGGACCCTATGTCAGGAGTCTCTGCGCCTCTGGACATGGCTGGAACATCAAGGCATTACCTTGGTGGTTCAACACCTGGCAGGTTCTCTGAACGCCAGGACGGACAAACTCAGGCGCCGGTGTCTGATAGATCGCGAATGGCGTCTGAACTCAGACATGGTGCAGGGTGTCTTTCTGCAGTGGCGAGAGCCCTGGTTAGATCTATTCGCCACCGAAGAGAACGCCCAATGTCATCAGTTCTGCGCGTTGGAATTTCCAAGGCGGCACTTGCACGAAGACGCTTTTCGTCTTGAGTGGAGCTGCGGTCTGTTGTACGCCTTTCCGCCTATACCGCTTCTGCCCAGAGTACTGAAGAAGATCAGGCGCAACCGGGCCTAAGTCATTCTTGTGGCTCTGGACTGCGCTCGAAGAGTATGGTATCCCAAGCTACTCAGTATGAGCATCGATCCCCGATCCGACTGCCTCTTCGGGAGGATCTTCTGTCGCAGCAGTAGGGGACGGTCCTTCACCTGAACCTGTCCAGCCTCCACCTCCATGCGTGGAGATTGAGCAGCGACAGTTGATGGCTTTCGTCCTCCCTCCTAAAGTCTGTAATGTCCTTCTGGCAGCCAGGCGTCAGTCCACTAAGACGGTATACGCCTGCCGATCTAACAAATTTCTGGCATGGTGCACAGCAAAGGCTCTGGATCCCCTTTATGCCCCTCTTTCTGAGGTTCTTCTGTTTCTTCTGTCCTTGGCCCACCAGGGCTCTGCTCTGGGCACTATCAAAGGTTATCTTTCTGCCATCTCCGCCTTTCTGAGGCTTCCTGATCAGCCTTCTCTTTTTAAGTCCCCAGTTGTTAACCATTTCCTCAAAGGCATTACACACACGTTTTCTCCTATGCCTTTCATAATGCCTCAGTGGGACTTAAATCTTGCCTTGACTTACCTGATGTGTGCTCCCTTTGAGCCCCTTCATAACTGTCCTTTGCGTCTTCTTACTCTAAAGACAGCTTTCTTGGTAGCTATCACCTCTGCCAGAAGAGTGAGTGAGCTCCAGGCTCTTTCTTCTAAACCTCCTTTCCTTTCTATTCATCCAGACAAGGTGGTTTTAAGGACCCGTCCTTCTTTCTTGCCAAAGGTTGTCACGGCCTTCCACATCGGGCAGACCATCACTTTGCCCACCTTCTTTCCACCTCCGCATCCTTCCAGGGAGGAGGAGATTCTCCACCGTCTGGCCCCAAAACGTGCGTTTTCTTTCTATCTGCAGCGTACACAACATTTCCTGGGTGGATGATCAACTCTTTGTTGGCTACGTGGGCACCAAAAAAGGTCAGACTGTGCACAAAACGGACCATTTCCCGGTGGGTCGTTCTGTGCATCAAAGCATGTTACTCCTTGGCCAAGAAGGAGCCTCCTGTGGGGCTGCGCGCCCATTCGACCAGGGCGACTACAGCCACTACTGCCTTGGGACGCGGCATTCCCTTGCAGGACATTTGTTAGGCAGCTACGTGGACCTCGCTGCACACGTTTACAAAGCACTACTGCCTTGACAGTCCGGTCCGGAGAGACGGCTTCTTTGACCGTTCTGTGCTCTGTGACTTTCTGGTATAATCTTGTTTGCATTCCCACCTCCGGGGTTGGTATTGCTGAGGTATCTATTCTAAGGTAAGGAATCTATCACTAACGTGTCTCTTTCTGATGCAAAAGTTACTACTTGTGTAACGATATATCTGTAAGAGACATTAGTTAGTGATAGAGTCCTTACCGCCCCACCCATCCTCCCGATTCTGCGGACTGATTACTAGGGTTAAGGTCATCCCTTTCAGGGCCCTAGTTTTTATACACCAATGGTCAGTATCTTGCATGGTTCTGCGTTCCTGGCACGGAAAGTCGTGTACAGAACTGACGTCAGCGCACATGGGTGGCGCCTAAGTACTCTCCTTGATGTCATCTCAGCGCTGACGACGCTAGTGACAGACGCGGAGCCGAAAGACGCCACCTACTGACGCGCAGGGGTACTGCTAAGCAAAAACTTTCCGGATCCAGTCTGACGCCTGGGGATATTCTAAGGTAAGGAATCTAGCACTAACTAATGTCTCTTACAGATATATTGTTACACAAGTAGTACCTTGTGCGTTGCTAATACTAATAGCACCTCAGTGGGTCAGACAGTCCTGGTTCTCACAAATAGTGGAAATGGTGCAAGCACCAGCACACAGGTTCCCAAGAAGAAGGGACCTTTTAACTGCAGAACGGAAGGGTGCTACACCCAGAGAGCCTCAGCCTCGCAGCATGGCTACCTAGAATGTGCACACCTGAAACTACCAGCAAGCACAATGGCAGTGCTCAGGGAAGCAAGGAGACCCAACACAAAAAAGTGCTACGTAGCAAAGTGGAACAGATTCTCCGAATGGTGCATTAGGTAGAAACTACAAAGGAAAATCAGAAAGGAATCAACAGTACTATTTATTTATTCATTTATTTATACCATTTATAAAGCGCGCTGTTACCGCACGGAGTCCTGGCGCTGAAATGATATGATATCTCCCCTAAGATGTTCATCAGTTTCTATAGGCCAAAGAGCCAGGTTTTAATATTTTTCCTAAAGGCCATCAGATTAGTGCTTTGTTTCAAAGCCAAAGGCAGTGTATTCCAAACGGTGGAGGCTCCTGAGATGAAACTACGGCATCCCCACCGTGCTTTCCTGATCCGAGAAGTCTTAACTAGCCCTTGATTGGCCAACCTTAACTGTCCCCTGGCGTGTACAGTTGAAAGTGCTGTTGAAGAAAGGATGGACCCAGTCCATTCACTGCCTTGTATTCCATACACAATGATTTAAACATTATCCACTTGCGTACCGACAATTCATGTGCCACCGGTGCAAACTTAGGCAGAGCAGTAACCAGTCGAGCAGCCGCATTTTGCAGCATCTGTAGTCTATTGAGCAGCCCCTGCTGGGCTTCGAGGAAGAGACTATTGCAGTAATCAAGGCGGGACAGCACAAGTGCTGTCACCACCGTTTTCCTGCTATGGTCTGATAGGAAGGGGAGAACTTTCCTAATAGTTTTCATAATCCAGTAGATGGAGGAGGTTAATGCACTCACTTGGGGTTTAAAAGATAGTTGGCTGTCAATAAGAACTCCCAGGTTCTTTACCTTCGTTGACGGAATGGGTGGGGCTCCCATATCGTGGGGCCACCATTTGGGGCTCCAGAAACTGACATCAGCGCCGAAGAGAAGAACCTCGGTTTTAGAGGAGTTCAATTTAAGGCAGTTCCCTACCATCCGTGATCTCACCGCTGTCATGCAGTCCTGGAACCTAGCCGCTGTTCCTTCTTCTCTCCCCGGCAACAGAGATACCACAATCTGTGTATCATCTGCGTAGGATGTTAATTCAAATCCAAATGACCGAATCACCGGGGCGAAAGAAGAGACATAAATGTTAAAAAGGGTGGGGCTTAGGGAGGAGCCCTGTGGGACCCCCCCCCAGGTCTAGATTCAAAATCTCCCAGGGCCACCACCTGGACCCTATCGGCAAGGAAGGATTTCAATATACTCAGGGCTGTCCCCTGAATTCCGCAGCCTTCTAAACGATCCACCAAAATGCTATGATGGACCGTGTCGAAGGCCGCGGAAAGATCGAGGAGTACACAAGCTGCCCGTCCTCCTGCATCCAGCGCCTTCCTAATCTCCTCCGTGGACTTTATCAGGGCTGTCTCGGTGCTGTGGCCTTCCCTAAACCCATGTTGGGCTATGTCCAAGCACTGAGAGGACCTGAGAAAGGCACAAAGCTGTGCATTCATGACTTTCTCAATAAGCTTCGCTGGCAGTGGTAGCCTAGCTATGGGCCGGTAGCTGTTGGGATCTGAAATATCGAGTGCCGTTTTTTTAAGCAGTGGGGCAATCGACACTCGTTTCCAGCATGTTGGATATTCTCCAATGTCAAGCATCTGATTGAATAGATCTGCAAGAGTACACGATATAGGGATGGCTGCCAACTGTGCCACTGACGCTGGACAGGGGTCTTGAGGCGAGCCTGATTTAGTTGCCTGGAGCAGTTTTTTATCTCTTTTGAGTTCACCGGACGAAACGCCGAGAGTTTCGCCTCGTGTGGATTGGCCAAAGTGGTCCTGTGTGTCCCTTCAAGAAGAGTCAACCCCACTTGATGTTCCAATGCCGAAAAAATCAGTTCCACTTTATTTAAAAAGAACTTGGCGAGAGTCTCGCAAAGTTCCAAACTTGGAGGAATAGTTACTGACTTAGGAGTGACCAAACTGGTGATGACATCAAAGAGGTCTCTAGTAGAGTTCTTAGCTCCCTCAATCCGATCAGTAAAATATATGCTTTTGGCTTTTCTGATCATTTCTTTATAGATCCTTTGACTGGCTTTAAGTTTGATTTTATCTGCCTGAAGGTAATCTGTACGCCAAACGCGCTCTAGTTCTTTACAGCTCACCTTCTGGTCTCGTAACTCATGGGTGAACCAGGGAGCAGATGGTACTGTGCGAGTAGGACGACAACGTTTAGGCTGCGCTAGAATAGTACATGCTCGATCTATCCAGTCTGTGTACTTCACTGCAGCCTCATTTACATACGCAGGCAGAGTAAATAGAGAGGATATAAGCTGATCCTCTAGTGCCCTTCCATCAAGCTCTTTCCAGGGTCTATAAAGCTTGGATGGCTTCTTGTCCTGCTTGGCCCTGGCCAGCTGGGGTGTTTGGATGTTAAAAAGCACCACTGAATGATCTGACCAGGCCATGGACTCTGTATGGGTAAAATGTAAGTCCGGGTTGTTTGTGAAGATGCCGTCCAAAGTATGCCCTGCTGTATGTGTGGCTCCCCTTACTACCTGAGTCAGTCCTACCCCCTGCATTGCTTCAAGCAAAGCTAACGTGTCCGGGTCTGAGCCCCCTTCTAAATGGAAATTAAAATCTCCTAGAGCGGTAAAGGATTTAGAGCACTGTACTAAAATACATAACACATCTACTACAAAATAAACTAAGCTACACGTCCCTAAGGGTGCACTTAGCGGCGATAGTGGCTTACACAAGAGGAGAAACAGGAAAGAGTTTCTTCACCTCCCAAGCAGTAAAAATATTTCTAGAAGGAGCAAAAAGAATCGCACCTCCAAACAGAATGCCAGCACCAGCATGGAACCTCAACATAGTGCTAACTCATATGATGAAGGCACCATTTGAGCCTATTCACTAGGCTACACTGCACATGCTCACGCTAAAGATAGCCTTCTTAGTAGCTATCACATTGCTACAAAGAGTAAGTGAATTGCAAGCGCTAACACTTCAAGAGCCCTACTTCCAAATACACAGTGATAGGATTGAAGTGAGAACAGACCCACACTTCATGGTAAAGGTGGTGTCACGGTTCCACATCAACCAAACAATCCAAATACCTTGGGTTTTTTCCGGGAAAAAACAGCCACAAGCACAGAAAGGACGCTACACACACTGGACACCAGAAGGGCTGTATGCACTATATAGAAAGGACAAAGGAGTGCAGAAAAACAAAGCAGTTCTTTGTTTCGTTTGCCAGCAGTATTTTGGGACTACCAGTTACCAAAAATACCATTGCACAGAGGATTGCACAAAACATACAACTCTGCTACAAGCATGGCAACTGTTACAAAGAGCAGCTCATGCAACAAGGAAGAAAGGAGCAACAATTGCGCTTCTAGCCAACACACCAATTCAAGACATTTGCCAAGCTGCAACATGGTCTTCAGTGCACACGTTCACTAAGCACTACCTCGTAGATATTCAAATGAACAAGGAAGCACAAGTGGGACAAAAGGTCTTACAACACATATTCAGTAACCAGAGCTCATCTTCCACCCAGCCACCACAATAAGGACAAACCGCTACAAAGTTTATGCACAGCAAAGTGAATCCAGAAAGATTCATGCTGCAAAACATATAGTTTCCTTACCTGTCGGTGCAGTTTTGCAGCTTGAAGACTTTCTGGATTCTCTAGCGATCCCACCCTCCTCCGCCAGAAAGATGAGACAGGAGGAAAGGGATAAAAACTGGAGAAAGACTTGACACGATAAAAGAAGAGGAAAAGTGACACAAGACAAAAAAAAAGAATCCGAAGATGGCGACCAAGGGTGGGAGCTTCCGGAGGAACCGCGCCGACTGCACGAAGGACACCAAATGGTGGTATGTCGACGCCCCCCTGGGCCACGGGAAAAAAAAAGACTACAAATCCGGACCCAACCACTAGATGGCGGAATAATGCACAGCATTTGTGAATCCAGAAAGTCTTCAAGCTGCAAGACTACACCGACGGGTAAGAAACTATATGATCGGTGTGCACTTGATCACAGCGCTGGATGTAGGCAAGTAGGCAAGACTGTCCTAATGTGACACCTTGTAGGATCTAGAAAACAATCGCTCTACGGACAGACTCCATGGTGAATGTACACGCAGAGAGCCACAAGTAGTCATAAGGTGATGAATATGGGGGAATACAAGGGAAAAAGTCACTCCAAAGGTAAGTCTCCATGCACTTGAATATAACCATAATATACTGTGTGAGATGCATCATAAATAAGGCACCAGGCGGTTGGTGCTTCTTGCCCAGCAGAGACTCAATCAGCAGGCAACATCCACCCCCAAGGGTGATCCACCATATGCAAGTTACGGAATGGGGTTATTTGTTGAATACCAGGATGAAGGGATGTTAAGACAGGAGGGGGAGGAGAGAGTTACAGCTATGCAAAGTTGGGTGATACATAGCATGGGATGGGGGGATTTGGGGAAAGAAAAGTTACTGTTAAAGTTCAGAGAAAATGAAACCCATAGCAAGACAGAGCATGACAACATTACAGGAAATAAAGAATGGATATTGCACAAGTACACAGAGTGGTATTGACAATCCAGAGACTCCACACACAAGGTTTATCACATGGAACGTGTGTGGTCTTACTCTTAACGATCACAGGAAACTCAGTAAAGTAGTGGCATACCTCAAACAACAAAGTTCATATAGCCGTTTTGCAAGAAACGCATTTAACACCTGATGCAGTGTTATCTCAAACTCCTAGAGGTCCTGTATAATAAGTCATCATGGACTCCAGATCAATTGTGATAAGTCCATTATTTTCCTCTCACAACCCAGTATGGCGCAAATAACATTAGAATTCTCTCTTTGCTGGTCAGAAGAACTGGTTAGATACCTTGGAATACAAATACATACTTATCCAGTGAAGGTCCTTAGGGAAAACTATGGCAAAGCGGTCCAAAATTTTGAGGAAGAGATCGAAAGATGGATTAAACTTCCATTATCCATGATGGGACGCATGGCGATCATGAAGATGGTGGCAGTCCCTAGATTCCAATTTCTTTTCCAGAATATCCTTATAACACGTTCATGGGAATTCTTTGACAAGTTAAAGTCCTTATTGCTGCGATTGATTTGGGCGGGTAAACAAACCAGGGTGCAGTGGAAGACATTGGTATTGCTGTATGATATGGGAGGCTTCCATGCCCGACATGGAATTATAGTACAGAGCCGCACAGGGAGCTCTGGCACTTTGCTGGCTAGATGACCAGTACACTACCTCACATACACATTGAAAAAGATGTAGCCACTCCGCACGTGCTCCCCAGAACGCTATTCCGCAATACCACAAGGTGTCAGATTCCTAGACTCACTGAATTTGACTATGCATGCTTGGAAACGAATACAAGAATACTACGCAGGCTCACTGCAATATTCCCCCCACATGGAGGTAGAATGGAGCACTTTGTTTTGATAGATTAGTGAAGGCATTGCATGCACTGGGAATCACTAAAATGGGAGACCTTTTTGTGATTAAGGCGTAGTGAAGGAATTGGAATTATTCCAAGAAGTCAGAGGCACTAAAACCTATAACCCGTTTCCAGCACTTTAGAGAGGCATGAATGCTAGGAGAAGATATGCGGGAGCCACTGGACATCACAGCGCTAACAGCCCTAATACAGTCTGATCTGCCCTCAAGACTAATAGCTTAAATATATGCGTCAGTGCAAAAAGCGCCTAGACCAAACATCACAAAAGTGGGAATAGAATGGCAGCGGGATTTGGACGGGGCTATAGACGATAAGTGCTGGCAATACTGCTTCTCTTTAACCCGATCAATATCACTGAATTGCAGGCATAGACTCATTCATTTTAAATATATTATCAGAACATACTACACCCCGGAGAGACTCTTTAGATAGGGGCTTCGTAACACAAAGGATTGCGCAAGATGGCATGCAAATTCTGTGGATTTCATGCATGTGGCGTGGTACTGCCTGGAGATTGCCAGATTTTGGGGAAAGGGTTTCTGCGAGCTGAACTCAATCGTTGGCACCTCATTGGAGATGGAACAGATGTTTGCACTACTAGGGTATGTCAAGGAAGTTAACTTGGACAATAGAAAACTGGTGGCCATCCGGTTAATACTAGCCAAACTCTGAGTGACAATACGGAGGGCGAAAAGTCCAGCACCCACTATAAAAGAATGGTATGCAGACGTGGTGTATTGCAATACACAACCAGACCTATACAGTGAATTATTACCCCCACCAAGTCGCTCCCCCAAAAATTAGTGGACCCCATTTCAAGCATACTTGGTGGGAAAGGAGACTGGAGGGGGTGAAGGCAAATACAAAAATAGTCCAGCAACAAGGAGGCAGTCTCACCCCTGAGACGACAGACTGGGCGGGACGAGGCGACGGGAGAATGAATAGGCAACCAAAACCTGTCAGAGGTGATAAAAACAGGATTAGGTGCACACAAGGGAAGGAACACAATCAGTTAATGTAGGTTGAGGAAAGTAGTATTGTATACATGAGTACTTAACTGCCATGTAGTCTGACAATTTCGTAGGAAATGGTTATGCTTGACACCAAGCATTATAATATGTGAGAATATGATAACTGCTTAACCAACGTCATGTTGTAACACGGTCATGCTCAATGTGTTTTGTAAAATAAAACAACAAAAATAATTTAAGTGAAAACCCATCAGGGACAAGGGCTTTATTTTTAGAGTGCCAGGTACATCTTGCACCTGGCATAAAACTAACGTAGAATTACTAGAGACAACTGTAAGGGAAAAACACCCTATGCAGAAGAATCCATGGCAGGAGCTTCATAGACGTCTTCAAAAGGACTCACCCAGATGTCTGGTAAAATGTGCTGGGATTGAGAGCCTGAGCCAGGCTTAAGAAATTGCCAAATAACTATCTCCCAAAATGTACCGTTATTACTATGGCTTGGCACCAAAAGATGTTCCCAGGCTTCCTCAAGAACCTTTTCTTTTGTTTCATTGACAGTTTGATGCAAATTGTGTTCGTCCCCAGGGAATCTCTTAATGCTATCATCTATGTGGTACAAAGATGGGGGTCACCTTAGAAGTTATTAGAGTTCAAACTATCTGGCTAATCTCTTTGTAAGTACTAACTGTTAATAATTTTTAAACATGAAAATTTTGAGTATAAGCTTGAATGTTTTTATGATGGAAATTATTTGTATATCTTTTATGGTCTTTTATGACCGAAATAAAGATTATTTGAAATTGTAAAAAAAATTGTCTAACTGTTATTGTCTGACATCAAGGCACACCATTAAATGATCGTAACAGGCATTAATAGGCTTTGTGTTGAAGGCTTTATGGCAGATGTTTTTCCATTTAAGTCTACAACCCTGATCAATTGTCTCCAATTCTCTAATCTGATATGCCACTGATGCCAATTTATTTGCGCAAGAGAATGAAGCAGTTGGGATTGTGTAACCTCCGGGAGTCCCAGAGAGTGAAACCAAAAAAGGACTACACCTGTATCAATTCAGTCCCTGTGAATTGGCCTGGCCTGTAAATGTAGGTGTTCTCGTTTTAACACCAGGATACCAGTATAAGCCACTTCCAGTGTGGTGTAGTTAACATTTGTATTCATGTTCAGCATTTCACCCTGTGCAGAAATAATAAAATAGGGCATGGTACAGTTGGCCTCGAAGTCCTTATCCAAGTCATGACAGATTTGACAGGAATGAAAATGAACATCACACATTCCTAATTACAGGAGAAATGTCTATTTTCAGTGTCCATATATAGTAGAACATTCCACCCACCAATGGTAGAAAGTTATAAATTAATAGAGGAACACGAAGACAAACATTGTAATGTTGGAGCTCTAGACTTACACCAGCCATTATAAGCCCGGGAGTACTCCATTGTTTACACTGGAGCTCTCAGCATTCCAATGTTCTAATTTCCAATAAACCTTTCATACAGTTGACATGAGCTGTAGTATATTGTGAGCTGTTTGTACTGTAGCAATTAAGAGTATATATGAATCTCATAGAGCTAGCTGCAGATTCCTTACCTTTTGATTCCTTTCCTTTTTAGATTACTCACCTTTTCAATTTCTCTGGGCGTCAGAATGTATTCTGAAGAACTTTTGTGAACAATACCACTGCATTCCGGTAGGTGGTGTCAAGCAGCTCTGCGTCTGGCGTTTCACTCCCCTGAATTGACACGACCTCTATAGACAACACCCAGGCGTACTGATGTGTTTTTCTTTCTGCATCAGCCAGGCTTGATCCAGAGAAGAGCTACCCCTCTCGTTTGACTGGCTTTTTTCGAGGTTTTGTCGACTTTTTGATTGCTTACCTCCTGGTGTGTCGATATCTTCAAGCAAGTCTGGGTTTAAGCCCTGTGGCGCCTGTGACCAACTGATGTCTGTGATTGACCTGTCCCTTGCATCAAGTCGTGCCCTGATTGCCGGCACATGGCCCGAAGGCTTTGAGGGAACAGATCCTGACTCTGTTAGCAGGCTGGTACGCAACTCAGCAGAAGTTGAGGTCCTGGTCGAGGGGAACCTCCCAGAAACTTACATGGAACTTGAAATTATCTTTGTCCCATTCAAAGTCGTCATGACACTATGGTTTCTGATGGATAAATCTGCCTGGATTTCTCACCTTCTGAATTACCCCAATCCGCAGCATTACACTGAACATTTTCTCCTCAGCTCTACCATGTCGATGAGTAGGTCACATTGGAACGGCTCCGCACGCGACTCCGCGTGATGTCATCGGAGCAATAAGACTACCTTGTCGGCGTGCTGACATTAGTTCTCTTTTTTTCTGCACCATCAACGTTTTTTTCCCAGGCTCTTCATTTCTGGGAGTTTTTGTTGCTATTGTTGCAACTTAGTTGCAGTACGAAGATGACTACTCCGAGGAAGTCTGGTTTCGAGTTGTGCAGAGAATGCGAGGGCCAGATGTCCATCACTGACCTGCATGAGGATTGTTTGCGGTGCCTTTCGTCGGACCACGGCGTCGAGACATGCACTTCGTGCAAGCGCATGAATCCAAAAGCGCTGAAGGAGAAGGAGGCCAAATTATTCATGGCTAAGGTGAAGAAGCAGAAGAATAGTCATAGGAGGTCAAGCACCCGCTCGAAGTCGCGGTCTCCACACTGTAAGAAAGTGGTTCTGTATATACTGGACCAAAGTAAGGTACGGTGTGCACAGAGTCCACAGTCCCCAGAGGTATGGCAGAGGCTAATGTTAGATATAACCATACTCTCTAAAGTGGTAGCTTGGGCGAGCAGTAAGGCAGTATCAGAGGACAGTGTAAAGCATTTTTTGTACAGTCAGCAAATGGTCTCACACACTCAAGAACTGAACTCTAGGCAAATTCTTTTGTATATAAAAAATATATAGTTGTTTATTTTAGAACCACAGTAGGTATCATAAATACTTGCTCAGAATGAGATGTTGCAATTTAATACTTTTAAATAGCAATAGACTTTTAAATCCAATAGCTTCAGTTGTTGCAATAGGCAACACAAGTTAAACACAAAATAACATTGAGCTCAGAGGGAGGTTTTAAGTAAATGCAATAACATCACTTTACAAATGTTTTTCTTACTCAAGGCTGGATCCTGGATATCGCCCTGGTGCATTTCCTGTAAAGAGTTGAAATATATCGTTTTTCTTACACAGGCGATTTTTAAGGAATATTTGTAAGTTTTGAAAATCGACACTTAGAAGAAATTTTGGTAAAAACCAAGCATTCTATTTCTATGGAGGGAAATTGGGTGAACAGTAAATCACTGTTATAATTACTTTTCAGGTTCAGTGCTGGGCTCAAAGATACAAAAAGAATACTTGATGGACAGAATGCAGAACAATGTCATACATTCACCCCAGTACAGAGATCTGGGCCTAAATCCATCATGTTTCTGCTCTCCATGCCAATCCAGTTTGGACCCAACCATACGCAAATCAGTCTTGATCCTGCGCCCATTTGGAACACTCCATCCCGAACTGCCAGGCCCTCCCTGGACTGGGAACAAGCATTCTAGGGCTGGTTTCGGGCTTTCAGCCCTCATAAGCCAGGATAGCTTGACTCCAGTGGCAAGGAGAGCACAGGACTCACGTCTGAGCGTACTCGTCCCACTCGGGGTGACAAATGCCAAAAGAAAAAAAAACAGTGGATGGACAGAATGCAGAACAATGTCATACATAAACAGAGATCCGGGCCTAAATCCATAATTTTTTTGCTCACCATGCCATTCCAGTTTGGACACAGCCATATGCAAATCAGTCTTGACCCTGCGCCCAATGGGAACAGTCCAGCCCGAACTGCCAGGCCAGGTCCTCCCTGGACTGGAAACAAGCATCCTAGGACCGGTTTCGGGCTTTCAGCCCTGATAAGCCAGGATAGGTTGACTCCAGCGGCATGGAGAGCACGGGACTCACGTCTGAGCATACCCGTCCCACTCGGGGTGACAAATGCAAAAAGAACAATTGATGGACAGAATGCAGAACAATGTCATACATTCACCCCAGTACAGAGATATGTACCTAAATCCATACATTTTTTGCTCGCCATGCCATTCCAGTTTGGACCCAGCCATATGCAAATTAGTCTTGACCCTGCGCCCAATGGGAACAGTCCAGCCCGAACTGCCAAGCCAGGTCCTCCCTGGACTGGAAACAAGCATCCTAGGACCGGCTTTGGGCTTTCAACCCTCATCAGCCAGGATAGCTTGACCCCAGTGGCATGGAGAGCACGGGACTCGTGTCTGAGCATACCTGTCCCACTCGGAGTGACAAATGCAAAAAGAACAATTGATGGACAGAATGCAGAACAATGTCATAAATTCACCCCAGTACAGAGATCTGGGCCTAAATCCATAATTTTTTTGCTCACCATGCCATTCCATTTTGGACACAGCCATATGCAAATCCGTCTTGACCCTGCGCCCAATGGGAGCAGATCAGCCCGAACTGCCAGGCCAGGTCCTCCCTGGACTGGAAACAAGCATCCTAGGACCGGTTTTGGGCTTTCAGCCCTCATCAGCCAGGATAGCTTGACTCCAGTGGCATGGAGAGCATGGGACTCACGTCTGAGCATACCCGTCCCACTCGGGGTGACAAATGCAAAAAGAACAATTGATGGACAGAATGCAGAACAATGTCATACATTCGCCCCAGTACAGAGATCTGGGCCTAAATCCATCATTTTTTTGCTCACCATGCTATTCCAAAGATACAGCTCTGGGACCTCTCCTGATAGCAGGTGAGTAATTTTGTTTTCGTTGATCTGCTGATTTTTTGTGAATATTTTAAAGTTGCAAAACTCGACACTTAGAAGAAATGTCAAGTGGAGAAAATCAAGTTATCGGTCTTTGGGTAAGTACTCGGCTGGCAGATTTAAGGTTCTGGGGGTAGACTCCATGGTCTCCCAGGTTCAGGTAAGTACAGTTGTTACACCCTCAGTGGCACAGGGGCAGCCGGGTGCAGAGTGAGTAGGCCCAATGTTATCCTATGGAGGATAGAGGGCTTTTGGTTGGTGGCTGCTAGCAGGCAAACCACGCGGCTGTGGGAGCTGAGCTCCTGCTCACTTACACTGGGCAAGTGGGGAAGTAGAGTAGGATAGATGCTGCACTTCCAGTGGCACTCGGGCGGCTGGGTGCAGGGTGCTTTTGGCCTAAAGGCGCCCAATGTTATTCAATGGGAAAGCTGGAAGTTGAACAAAGGCTGCAGGCTCGGGGACGGAGATTCTTCAGGGGCAACCACCACTTCGAGAGGTAAGTTGGGATCTTGGAGGATAGGTGACACCCAGGAGTTGGGCACAAGGGGCCGTTGGGCACCGGGTGCAGGGGTGTCCTTTGACGTTGGGAAATCTTACCCTCTGCTGGTCGTGGTTGGAGGTGTCCCTTGTTGTGAGGCTGCAGGCGTCGTCAGGATCGTCGAGGAGGGTCCTTGGGTGCTGGACTCTTGGTCACAGTCGCCGGGGGGACGTCCTCGTGGTCTTTGTCCACTCAGGCACGGGCCGGGCTCGGCGGGTGCAGAGTGTGCTGGATTTGCGGTTCCTGGCTGGTACCAGGGGCTGCTGCTGTCTGAGCAGAAGCACTACTCATGGGAGTCCCAGTCTTTAAACGAGCAAGGCAATCGGGTCCTCCAGGGTTTTCAAGGTTGCTGACCACAGGAGATGCCGGGATTTAGCAGGAACAGGTTCAAGGATCAACAGGCCGGTAGGGCTGGGGCCAAGTCAGTTGGTGTCGTCCTCTTGTTAGCAGCTGCATGGCAGGTCTTCTTTTTTCTTGTTCTTCTTTCTTGTTTCAAAATCGGGATCTGAGGAAGGAAGGTTCAGGGTGCCCCTAAATACTAAATGTAGGGGTGTTACAGGTAGGGCAAGGGCAAGGACCAATGGGTCCCTGTCCTGGGGTGAGTACACCCCCTATCCTGCCACTTTCCAGTGGGACGGGGGCAGAAGTCTAGCTCTGATTGGGTAGGGCTCCCCATTCTCAAAATGGAGAGAGCCCGGAGTTGTGCTTTACCTCGCCTCCCCCACCTGAGTGGTGGGGTTGGCAGAGGCTGGCACATTCCCTTTCCTTCCTTTGTTCTTCCCGCCTGTCTTCCCGCCAGAGTGGGGGCCAGAACTGGTGAGGGCCAGATGCTTAGTACAGCAAGAGGCCTGGAGAAGCTCACAAAGGCGGCATGCCTTTGAAGCTTCCTTTGCCCATCCTGGGGGAGGAGACCTAGCACCTCGTTCCAGGATGTGCATTGTTGCAGGCCCCAGAGAGCGGAGGGCTCTCTACCCAGTGCTCCAGCTTCGTGTCTGCCGGGTGACAGCCTAGGCAGCCTCTCAGTCCAGACACGGGATGTGGGTTGGTTTCAGGGGGCAACTCTAAGTTTCCCTCTGTCGTGCATTGTACATTAAATCCCACACTGGCATTAGTGTGGGTTTAATGTGCTGAGAAGTTTGATACCAAACTTCTCAGTCGTCAGTGTAGACATTATGGTGCTGTGGAGTTCGTAATGACAACCTCCCAGCACCATATACTCTTAATGGCATCACTGGACTTACAGTGCCCAGGAATGGCCCTGGGTACTGTGGGGGCACAGGGCTCATGCACCTGTGCCCACACCACCGGCATAGTGCACCCAGCTGAATCTATGACAAAATATCGAGGGTCAGAATATCGACAGACAAAATATCGACGCTGAAATATCGAAGGCAAGTATATCGACACCCTATCTACAATATGGTAAGTACAAAAATATCGATACTAAAATATCGATGTTAAAAATATCGTAATTAAAAATATCGTTTTTTTGTAAAAAAAATAAGTTAAAATAAGTTAATAATACTTATATATAATTTAAACTTATTTAAAAATATGTTATAATGTTTAAAATGATTAAATAATACATATTTAATATTAAACATTTTGTTTAAAATTAAACATACAATATTTAATATATACTTAAGTAATATATAAATATTTTTTAATTATTAAAAAATATTAACAAATACTATAAATTACAAATACATCAACACTCATAAAATAATAACATAAATAATAATAAATAATTATATTTAATAAATAAAAACAATTAAATATACTTTCAATATTATAAAAATTAATTAAATACAACATTATGTAACATATTAAATACATAAATAAATATAAATAATATTGGATAGCGTAAGGGTAAAAATTACTATTCAAACTCCAGAGGGTGCAACGTTAGGGAAGGCGTTGGATAGCGTAAGAGTAAAAATTACTATTCCAACTCCAGAGGGTGCAACAGTAGGGAAAACGTTGGATAGCGTAGGGGGGAAAATTACTATTCCCACTCCAGAGAGTGCAACAGTAGGGAAAGCGTTGGATAGCGTAGGGAGAAAAATTACTATTCCCACTCCAATGAGTGCAACATTAGGGAAAAGGTTGGATAGCGTAAGGGTAAAAATTACTATTCCAACTCCAAAGGGTGCAACAGTAGGGAAAGAGTTGGATAGCGTAGGGGGAAAAATTACTATTCCCACTCCAGTGAGTGCAACAGTAGGGAAATCATTGGATAGCATACGGGTAAAAAATACTATTCCTACTCCAGAGGGTGCAACAGTAGGGAAATCATTGGATAGCATAGGGGTAAAATTACTATTCCAACTCCAAAGAGTGCAACAGTAGGGAAAGAGTTGGATAGCGTAGGGGGAAAAATTACTATTCCCACTCCAGAGAGTGCAACAGTAGGGAAAGCGTTGGATAGCGGGTGGGTAAAAATTACTATTCCCAGTCCAGTGAGTGCAACAGTAGGGAAAGCGTTGAATAGCGTATACAGGTAAAAATTACTATTCCAACTCCAGAGGGTGCAACAGTAAGGAAAGCGTTGGATAGCGTAGGGGGAACATTTACTATTCTAACTCCAAAGGGTGCAACAGTAGGGAAAGCGTTGGATAGCGTAGGTGGAAAAGTTACTATTCCAACTACAGAGGGTGCAACAGTAGGGAAAACGTTGGCTAGCGTAGGGGGAAAATTACTATTCCCATACCAGAGAGTGCAACAGTAGGGAAAGCGTTGGATAGCGGGTGGGTAAAAATTACTATTCCCACTCCAGTGAGTGCAACAGTAGTGAAATCATTGGATAGCATACAGGTAAAAATTACTATTCCAACTCCAGAGGGTGCAACTGTAGGGAAATCATTGGATAGCGTAGGGGTAAAATTACTATTCCAACTCCAAAGAGTGCAACAGTAGGGAAAGAGTTGGATAGCGTAGGGGGAAAAATTACTATTCCCACTCCAGAGAGTGCAACAGTAGGGAAAGCATTGGATAGCGGGTGGGTAAAAATTACTATTCCCACTCCAGTGAGTGCAACAGTAGGGAAAGCGTTGAATAGCGTACAGGTAAAAATTACTATTCCAACTCCAGAGGGTGCAACAGTAAGGAAAGCGTTGGATAGCGTAGGGGGAAAATTTACTCTTCAAACTCCAAAAGGTGCAACAGTAGGGAAAGCGTTGGATAGCGTAGGTGGAAAAATTACTATTCCAACTCCAGAGGGTGCAACAGTAGGGAAAACATTGGATAGCGTAGGGGGAAAAATGACTACTCCAACTCCAGAGGGTGCAACAGTAGGGAAATCGTTGGATAGCGTCAGGGTAAAATTACTATTCCAACTCCAAAGAGTGCAACAGTAGGGAAACAGTTGGATAGCGTACGGGTAAAAAATAATATTCCAACTCCAGAGGGTACAACAGTAGGGAAAACATTGGATAGCGTACGGGTAAAAATTACTACTCCAACTCCAGAGGGTGCAACAGTAGGGAAATCGTTGGATAGCGTCAGGGTAAAATTACTATTCCAACTCCAAAGAGTGCAACAGTAGGGAAAGAGTTGGATAGCGTAGGGGGAAAAATTACTATTCCCACTCCAGAGAGTGCAACAGTAGGGAAAGCGTTGGATAGCGGGTGGGTAAAAATTACTATTCCCACTCCAGTGAGTGCAACGGTAGGGAAAGCGTTGAATTGCGTACGGGTAAAAATTACTATTCCAACTCCAGAGAGTGCAACAGTAAGGAAAGCGTTGGATAGCGTAGGTGGAAAATTTACTATTCAAACTCCATAGGGTGCAACAGTAGGGAAAGCGTTGGATAGCGTAGGTGGTAAAATTACTATTCCAACTCCAGAGGGTGCAACAGTAGGGAAAGCTTTGGATAGCGTAGGGGGAAAAATTACTATTCCAACTCCAAAGGGTGCAACAGTAGGGAAAGCGTTTAATAGCGTAGAATTATATTTTAACATAATTATAATTAATATTTATATTTGCAATAATGTATAACTAATTTTTTTAATACATCAACATCAATAAAAAACTATTAATAATTAATAAAACCAATAACATTTGAAGAATTATTTAACAATAAATTAACAACAAACACCAATAAATAATAATCATTAAATATTACTCACCCAATAATAAATATAAAAATATAAACTATTTATCATAAAAATAATATATATTTTTTAAATTTAAATCACAATTAACAAACAATAAAGAAACAATATACAAAATTTAAAAAAATTAAAAAAATGTTTACCAATTAATTGATGAATTTTTCTACTTATTAAAATATAATTACAAATTACAAATATTAATTGCCAATTAAATAAATTAATTATGTATTCAAATAATTAATTGCCAATTAATAGTTAATTAATACATTAATTATCCATAACAAAAAATGTATAAATAATTAAATATTTAGAATTAAATTACTTCCCACCCAATACCCCTATAATCCCACAACACGCTCTGGTACTAAAACATAACATTTAATTTAAATTAACATTAATTACCAATTAAATAATTAATTTATCAATTAAAACAATTAATTGCCAATTAATAAGTAATTACAAAATAAATTATACATAAAAAAATATTTAATTACAATTAAATTACTTCCCACCCTATTCCCCTATAAACCCACAACCCGCTCCGGTACTAAAACATAACATTTAATAAAAATTAACATTAATTACCAATTAAATAATTAATTTACCAATTAAATAATTAATTTATCAATTAAAATAATTAAGTGCCAATTAATAATTAAATAAATTATTTATACATAAAAAATTCATTAATTATTTACAATTAAATTACTTCCCACCCTATTACCCTATAAACCCACAACCCGCTCCGGTACTAAAACATATAATTTACTTAAAAATAAATATATTAATATATCAAAATAATACATATATAATATAAATTCATTTAAATATTTAACAGAAACATATAACACATTCATAATAAAAAACATAAAAATAATACAAATATCGATATTAGTGACATCGAAATTAGTTACATCGATATATATGCTATCGATATTACTAACTTCGATATTACTTACATCGATATAAATAAATTCGATATTACTTACCTTAGGGTCGATATTCTGTCCTACGATATTCTTGACATCGATATTCTGTACCTTCGAAATTTCAAACTCGATATTTTGGTAGGTCGAAATTTAAGACTCGATATTTTGACTGTGTACCCACCCAGCTAGAGGGGTGACTGAGGTATGCCAGGGCAGCGTGATTGTGGGCATGGCACACAGGGATGTGTGCCATGTCGACTCTCTGTTTTGTTTTGCACCAAGACACTCAGCCTGCCACGGCAGTGTGTGGGTGTCAGGGTACAGGGCCCTTTAGGGTGGCACAATAAGTGCTTCAACCCTTAGGGGCCTTCTCTGGTCACAATGCCCTGGGTATCTAGGGTACCATTTACCAGGGGCTGACATGTGGCCAGAGATGCCAATTGGGTTTAGGCTTTAGTACAGTTTTTAGGGAAGAACACAGGCACTGGGTACCTGATTGGCAGGGACCCAGGGCACACCAAGGAAAAGTGCATCAGTCATCAGGCAAAAAGTGGGGGGGTTACTGCAACAGAAACCCACTTTCCTACACACACACTTCGAGGTCTTCGAAGAAACACAAGAAGAAGCGGCGCCATGGCTCTTGGTGTCGCTCTTTAAAGAATTCCACTCTGAAGTCAGTATCCTTAAGTCCCAGATGTCATTGCAGGGAAGTGATCTCTCCAACTCAGTGAGCGGGGTGAGCCTGGCCCATCTCAGAGAGCAGTGACTTCTCTGGCTCTGAGAGATGCAATGCCTTCACCATTACCAAAGTCGTCTACTCCACCTCTGGCTCAGGGATCTCTGGAACTGCAGCCGGATTTAGTGCCTCCCCAACCTGCTCCAGAGCCTCTGATACCGGATCTGACATATCCTGCTTTCCTGGCTCCGAGATCGGATCAGTCACTTTTTTTAAATGAGATTTTTTGCTTGTTTGCAGAGTGGTAAACCCTACTAGGGCACCTGTTGGCCCCATGGGTCAGTTGGCATATTCCCTGGAAGGGTTGCCACCTAACTTTCCCAAGGCACTACTCGTGCCTTTGGCTCCACGGAATTGGCCTCTTCCGACACCAAGATTTTCGATGTTGTTGCAGTCCTTGGACGGTCGAGCTCCTCCAGCACCGGTGCTGTCTCGTTCTGCACCGGCGTCGACTCAACCTCGAGCGGATTCAACTCCTGTTCCTGTGGACATTCCTTTGCCGATCCAGAAGTCACTGGTGTCATATCTGGCACTGCCGACGCCAGTTCCGAGGATGAGGTCTCGAAGAGAGGCTCAACAGCTGTTGGAGGAAGAAGAGTACCAGGAGGAACATGCAGGGGCTGAGGAAGGAGAGATTGTAGATCCTGCCTGGATTTTGAGAGCTTGCAGCAGGCTAGTGGCCTGGACACTTCTCCTGAGTGGGAGCTTTCTTCACCAAAAGACTTACGGGTGCTGGAGGTGACCACTTATGCTTTAATCAGAAAGGCTACGCAAACAAATGATGGACGGAATGCTGAATAAATCATACATTCACCCCCAGTCAAGAGATCTGGGTTGAATCCATCGTTCTTTTGCTCACCATGCCACCCCAGTTTAGACCCAACCATATGCAAATCAGTCTTGACCCTGTGCCTCATGGGAACAGTCCAGACCGAACTGCCAAGCCTGGTCCTTCCTGGACCGGAAACAAGCATTCTGTGACCGGTTTCTGGGTTTTACCCTTCATCAGCCAAGCTAGCTTGAATCCAGTGGCACAGTGAGCAAGAGACCCACGTCTGGGCATACCCATCCCACTTAGGGTGAAAAGTGCTACGCCAAAACCAGTCCAGGGAGGACCTGGCTTGGCAGTTTGGACTGGACTGTTCCCATGAGGCACAGGTTCAAGACTGATTTTCATATGGCTGGGTTCAAACTGGAATGGCATGGTGAGCAAATAAACAAAGGGTTCAGGTCCAGATCTCTGTACTGGGGTGAATGTATGACATTGTTCTGCATTCTGTCCATCAACTTTTGTTTTTGCATTTGTCACCCCGAGTGGTACGGGTATGCCCAGATGTGGGTCCCGTGCTCTCCATGCCACTGGAATCAAGCTATCCTGGCTGAAGAGGGGTGCAACCCCGAAACCGGTCCTAGGATGCTTGTTTCCAGTCCAGGGAGGACCTGGCTTGACAGTTCGGGCTGGACTGTTCCTATGAGGCACAGGGTCAAGACTGATTTGCATCATGCTGGGTTCAAACTGGAATGGCATGATAAGCAAAACAACAATGGATTCAGGATCAGATCTCTGTACTGGGGTGAATGTATGACATTGTCTGCATTCTGTCCCTCAACTGTTGTTTTTGCACTAATCGGAAAGGTTTCAGATTGGTGTTGCCTCTTCCTAAAGCTGAGTTGAGGTGTAATTTTCCGATGGAGGTGCTCCATTCCCCTTCCTCTGTTTCAGAGCCTTTACTTCCCTTCAATGAGGCATTGACAGAGCCCATTCTCGATCTCTGGCAGAAGCCGATGTCCACTCCTGTGGTTCCAGGACCGTCGTAAGGAGGTACAAGGTGGGTCCAGGGGATACTGCTTTCTTGTCTGCCCATACTTTGCCGGAAAGCTTGGTGGTCCAGGCATTGTGTTCTTCGAGGCTGTCTGCAGGGTCTTTCCCATTTACTCCTGTCGATAGGGAATCAAAGCGCATGAAGCGATTGGCAAAGAAGGTGTTCTCGTCAGTGAGTATAGCCCTCAGGTCCACAAATGCCACATGCCTTTTGGGTCGCTACATCCATGCCCTCATGAACTCAGCCAGGGAGGTTGTTCCAAAGTTGCCTGAGGTAGTATAAGGGCATTTCTCATAGATGCTGTCAGATGCCCAAGCTGCTGTCTGCCAAGTGATACAATTTGGTTTGAACAAGGCCAGTTCAGCAGCCAGGGCGATCGGATCGTCTGGCTTTGTTGCTGGATTAGCCTTTTGATGGATCTCTCCTGTTTGGGCCTAAGGCGGATTAGATGCTGCAGCGCTTTAAAGATAGTAAAGCTACAGGGATATCTCTGGGGCTTCAGTCTCAACCCAGGAGCTTTGGGCAGTTCTGCAAGTTTCTTGGCTTTGGAAGAAACATGTTCTTTTGTGCCAGGCAACAGCCACAGCAGCAAGCAAATCCCTTGTACAGGTCCTACAGGGGAAAGGGCAGAGGTTTTCTGCGGGGTGCTGCATGACAGCAAGTCTCCTTCTTCTCCGCCTCCTCGTCCTCTTCTGCCCCTCCAGCTGGCATGGCAGGGAAGTAGCTCGAACTCCACCACCCTAGAGCATACTCGTCCCGTGGGAGGACGGGTGTCACATTTTCTACAGCATTGGAGGTCTGTTACTACAGATCTCTGGGTGTTGAACATCATGGAGACGTGGTATGCCCTATCCTTCTGGGAGTTCCCTCTCTCCTTTCCCTTCCCATCTGGGCTTTTGTGCTTCTCCAGTAGGAGGTTCTGCCATTGCTGCAAACGATTGAGGTGGTTCTGGAGGAGGAAGGGGGTCAAGGATGCTACTCCTGGTAGTTTCTGCTTCTCAAAAAGGACGGTCGTTTACAGCCAGTCCTCAACCCAGGGTTTTTTAATTTTTTCCTTAAACATGAGCAATTCAAAATGTTGACCCAGGCTCAGGTTCTTCTTGCACTAGAGAAGGAAGCCTGCATTGCTTCGATCGATTTACAGGATGTGTATTTTCCCATTCCCATTCTGAAGTAGCATCGAAAGTATCTTCGTTTTACGATGGAGTCTTAACACTACCAGTTTGCTGTCCTTCCGTTTGGCCTAACTTCTGCACCTCAGGTCCTCACAAAGGTGATGGCGGTGGTGGCAGCACATCTCAGAGTGTCCGTTATTCCTGTTTTTCCCTAGTTGGACAACTGTCTATTTAAAGCAAAGTTGCCAGGGATAGTGTTGCCTCATTTTCTAGTAAAACAACTGTTTGAGTTGGGGTTTTTGATAAATGTACCCAAATCTCACCTGGTGCCTTCTCAGCATAACCTGTTCATAGAGACAGTACTGAACGCTACTGTAAGTTGTGCCTCTTCAGAGGATTCAAGACATCCAGGTTGATTCCACTGTTTTTTCAGGATGGAGCAGCTATTCCAGTCCTGAAGTTCTTGTGCCTGCTCGGTCTGTTTGCTTCCTGCATACTGTTGGTCAACCATGCACACTGGCGTAGGTGGACCCTCCAGTGTTGCCTCCGCAGGCAGTGGTTTCAACACAGTGGAGATCTTGAAGAGGTGGTCTAAATCTCCAGAGAGACTGCAGCGTATCTGCTGTGTTAGAGGGTTCCAGGCAACCTGTCTCAAGGGAAGCAGTTTCAACCTCCTTCTCCGGTGGCCACAGTGATAATGGATGCCTCCACTCTAGGGTGGGAAGCCCAACTGGGGGATCTGGAGGTCTTTGGTCTCCAGAGGAAAGATTGTTTCACATCAATTTTCTGGATTTGTGGGTAAGACATCTGGCTCTCAAGGCCTTCCTCTGTTCCGGGTGGTAGGTTGAGGTCTTAACGGACAACACTACAGCGATTTGTGGTACATCAACAAGCAGGGAGGAGCAGGGTCGTATCTGCTCTGCAGAGAGGCTCTGCGACTCTGATCCTGGGCTCAGGACCATCAGATTAGCGTAATCGCAAATCATCTGGCCAGAGATCTGAATATGTGTGCGGAAAGTCTTGGTCGGCAGTATTTGGCCGATCAGGCGTGGCGTCTCCATCCGGAGGTGGTTCTTCACATTTTCAGGATGAGGAGGTTTCCTCAATTCGACCTGTTTTCCACTCACGAGAACCCACACTGCCCCGCATTCTCCAGTCTCTGACGCGGGAAGCATTGGGGGACGCGTTTCAGTTAGATTGGGGCTCACGGCTTCTTTACGCGTTTCCTCCCATACCCTTGATTCCTTGAGTTCTGAGGAAGATTCGCCAAGACCGGGCCCAAATCATATTGATCGACCCAGATTGGCCGCAAAGGTACACAGACCTCCTTTGCGTCTCATTGTACCCTCCACTCCATCTCCCTCTCAAGGCAGACCTCTTGCAGTTGCAGGGGCAGGTTCTAAACCCCCACCTCCAGAGCCTGCACCTTCATGCCTGGAGATTGAACGGGGCAACCTGAGTTCTTTCTCTCTTCCTCCGGATGTGGTGGATGCTATATTATCAGCCAGAGGACACTCCACCAAAACGGTCTATTCTTGTAGGTGGGCCAAGTTTATTAAATCATGCGAAGAGAGATCAATTGATCCTTTTCAGGCCCATTTATCTGAGTTTCTCTCTTTCCCTAGCACCACAGGGTTGTGCAGCAGCTACTGTTGAGGGCTTCCTGTCTGCTTTTATCGGTTTCATTAACGGTATCACTAATAGGTTTCCTCCCACTCCTTTTATCATGCCTCAGTGGGATTTGAATTTGGTTCTCACATTCTTGATGGGTTCAACTTTTGAACCATTACATAGTTGTCCCTTAAGGTTTCTACCTTTAAAACTATATTTTTGGTTGCAATCACTTCCTCTAGGAGGATGAGTTAATTGCAGGCTCTTGGCTCCAAGCCACCTTTTACATCATTCCATGTGGATAAGATGGTTCTTAGGACCAGAGCTGCTTTCCTGCCTAAGGTGGTCACTCCTTTCCACTTGGGCAGTCCATCACCTTACCCACTTTCTACCCTCCCCCTCACGGTTCTAAGGAGGAGAGACTTCATCACCTGGATCCCAAGAGGGCGATCAGCTTCTACTTGGACAGAACCAAGGACTACAGGTTGGATGATCAACTCTTCATTGGTTATGTGGGCAGGATAAAGGGCAAGGCTGTCCACAAGAGAACGCTGTCCAGGTGGCTCATCCTGTGGATCAAGATCTGCTACACCTTGGCCAAGAAGGAGCCGCCTGAAGGGAATCGCGCTCATTCTACCAGTCTTCTTTTGCTTAGGCTAGAGATGTCCTTGTGGTAGACATCTGCAAGGCGGCAACTTGGGCCTCCCGCCACACTTTTGCAAAGCACTATTGCATGGATTCAGAGGTGAGGAGGGATGGCCATTTTGCTCGCTGGGTGCTCCAGGATTTTTTGGTATAGGCAGGTAGGCTTGGGGATTCAATTCAAAAGGTGAGGAATCCACAGGCAGAGTAGCCATCGAACAAGTTACTTACCTTCTGTAACACTTTTTTTGGTGGATACAGTATCTGCTTGTAGCTTACTCACTGACCCACGCGCCTCCCTGTCATTTGTCTCCTTATACCGAAAAGTAGTTAATGTGTATTTTTATTTGATTTATTGTTGGAATCATGGGATACTTGGCACTAGGAAATGTCTTTGATTTAGAATTTCATTGTGTTTTTATACTGTGTATATGTGTGAAAATGTTGTCAGTTCACCAGTTTGCCTTGAAGGCATGGAAATAATGGGTGGAACTGATGTCAGCATGCTAACAAGGTCTTCTTATGGCTATGCTGAGTCTCGTACGAGCCGTTCCATTGTGACGTCCTCGTTGATGTGGGAGAGCTGAGGAGAAAAGTTTCCGTGGAATGTTGCGCATTGGGGTAATTCAAAAGGTGATCCACAGGCAGATACTGTATCTACCACAATTTTTTTTAACCGAAGGTAAATATCTTGTTCATTAAGTTCAAGAAGTCGAAGCACTCTTTGACTTCTTGTCCATCGGCCGACGAGATAAGGGATCCTCTGCATTATCGGCCTCGCTCCCTAGAACCTGCATCTGAGCTGGCTATTTGCCTCTTGAATTTCTAAAGACTGGAGCGACACCAGCCCAACTGAAGTAATTCTATGAGGCCATGTGCCCCATATTTGGGTTACCTGACCCAGTTGATGTGCCTTGGGGCCCCTCGGAGTCAGACGGGGCCCCAGGGATCCTGCAGGGCTGGTCATGCCATCTCATCTTTCCCCAGTGCCGATGCTCCTGGATCTGCCACCCCCATGGTCAACCCCAACTCCGACACTGAGCCGGATGGTGTTGCATGCCTCTGGCTATCAGCAGCCTTGGCTCCTATATCGGAGCCTAAGCATTAGTCTTGTGAGCTAGGCATTGGAAGCCTTACTCACATTCTGTGACTCCCTCACTATGGTCCTTTTGGGTAGCTTGTCCAAAACTAGCACAGGGGCTTTGGGTTGACTATTTCTGCCGCCATCATCATTCCGCACCTGGGGACAAACTTCCTCAAGCAACACCCTACATCTGAGAGCTTGGTGCTCCCAAAGTGCTTTCCCTACTGCACCCCTGGATAGGGAATCCAAGAGGCTGGATTCATTGGGGAAGATGTGTTCAATCACCAGTGTGGCATTGCAGTCTGTGGACACTGCACACCTCTTGAGGCATTATTCCCATGCTTTTTAGGATACGGTTACGCAAGTGCTGCCACAGGTCCCGGAGGAGGTCTGGGCTGTACTTTTCCAAGTTGTCATTGATTGCATTGAATAGTGAACTTTGCTGTGTCTCTCCCGAGTTGACACAACCGATTTGAGCAATTTCCACAACAATGGCCCTTAAGCGCCATGCCTGGCTGAGGGTAACTGGCTTCTCAGGGAGGATGTCGAAGATTCCCTTATGGAGATGTCCTTTGATGGCATCCGTCTCTTGGGAGACCAGGCAGATTTGGTGCTAGAGTGCTTTAAGGATTCTTGTGCTATGTCCATGTCCTTAGACCTTTCTGCTGTCCCATGTTTACCCCAATCTCCCTTTTGTGGCTACAGAATGGGCTTCAAGTAGTGACAATTCCCAGCTAGCCACATCGCTGCACATGCTCCCCAGCCTCTCCGTGGACTTGGGCATGGTACCCACAGACCTCGTGAGTCGGATGACCAGCAGTCTGGTCAGTCTGAACCCCCCTCAATCCCCCTCCCCCACTTCAACTGCAACAGCTTCCACGTTGGGGTTCATTATCTACGTGCCAAAGTCACACCCAACTCCCTCTCAGATGCTCCTTTTTATCTGAGCTTTTCTGGAGCGTGCAGTTTCGGGCTTATCCTCCTGATCGGTGAGTCCAGGATATTCAAGCTATGATACTGATGTTTCCGCCTCTATCCTGGGTTTCTGTGAGACTGACTGAGGCTGCCGGGCCTCATGGCTTCCTGCATCTTGCTGGCGACACATGCCAGATGACACATGCGGGCTCTGCAGTGGGACCTGAAGTTCCAGTGGGTGCAGCATCAGGTGAATCTCTCCGACCTGGCCCAGATCTTGGAGGGAACTGTGAACGATCTGCAGTGAGGACCAAAAAAACGCAATTGGGTCAGAGGCAGACTCCTCTCCCTTCCCCAACCAGATCTCACAGTTGTGACAGATGTCACTCCTATGATGGGGCAGCAATCTGGGAGAGGTGGCGATCATAGGACTCTGGTCTCTGGCGGAATCAAGACTCCACATCAACCTGTTGATTATCTGTTCAATCAGACTGGCATTTAGAGCCTTTCTGCTCTCCATCAGGGGAAGGCTGGTACAAGTGTTCCAACACCACCACCTCCACTTGGTACTGCAACAAACTGGGCAGGGTGGGATTGTGGACACGTTGTCAAGAGGCCCGCGCCTCTTGACATGCTGAAACAGCAGGGCATATCCCTGGTTGTTCAGTGGCACCTTAATTTGGTTTTGACGTTTTTCATGTGCAATCCCTTAGGGCCTCTATACAGTTGTCCCCTCGGGGCTTCTCGCATTGAAAACAGCCTTCCTTATGGCAATTACATCTGCCTGTAGAGTGAGTGAGCTTCAGGCTTTATCTTAGTTGCCTTACCTCTGTCTATCCTGACAGAGTGGTCACTCCTTTTTCATGTATGCCAATTTCTCACCTTGCCTACCTTTTATGCTTCTCCACATCCCTCTAAAGAAGAGAAGCGACTCCACTGTCTGGGCCCAAAAAGAGCGTTGTCTGCATATCTTGACCACACAAAAGAGTTCTGGGTGGATCTGCATCACAATCTGCTGTGCACTGGCCAAGAAGCAACCTCCTGAGGAGTTTTGAGCTCATTCCACCAGAGCTAAAGCTGCGACCACTGCGTTCAATCAATCAATCAGTGGTTTGTTAAAGCGCGACTACTCACCCGTAAGGGTCTCAAGGCACTAGGGGGGGGGGGGGGAGGTGCAGATTCCATTCCATCAAGGAGGGGGTCTGTCGAAGTGCCAGGCTTTGAGGTTTCTTGCGAAGATGGTGAGCGATGTTGTCTGTCTGAGGTGGAGCGGAAGGGCGTTCCATGCTTTGACCGCGAGGAAGGAGAAGGAGCGGCCTCCCAATCTGGTCTTTCTGGTGCGGGGGACCACGGCGTAGGAGAGCTGGGCTGATCGTAGGCTCCTTTGGGGTGCGTGGAATTTGAGTCGGCTGTTCAGGTATGCTGGTCCGGTGCCGTGGAGGGCCTTGTGTGCGTGGGTGAGCATCTTAAAGGTGATTCTCGCCTCGACGGGAAGCCAGTGGAGTGTGCGCAGGTTCTGGGAGATGTGGCAGTGTTTTGGCAGGTTGAGGACCAGTCTTGCGGCGGCATTCTGGATGTTCTGTAGCTTGCAGATGAGGTTTTTGTTTATTCCGGCGTAGAGTGCGTTGCCGTAGTCGAGTCTGCTGGTGACCAGGGCGTGAGTGACTGTCTTTCGGTGTTCGAGGGGGATCCATTTGAAGGTCTTACGAAGGAGGCGGAGGGTGTGGAAGCAGGAAGATGAGACAGAGTTGATCTGACGGTCCATTTTGAGCTCGGAGTCCAGGATGATTCCCAGGTTGCGTGCGTGGTCTGTGGGGGTTGGCGGGTTTCCGAGGGCGGTGGGCCACCAGGTGTCGCTCCAGGCGTCGGGGTTTGGGCCCATGATGACTACTTCTGTTTTGTTGGTGTTTAGTTGTAGGCAGCTGTTTTTCATCCATTTGGCGACGGCTTCCATGCCTTCTCGAAAGTTGCGTCTGGTGGTGTTGGGCTCGTTGGATAGGGAGAGGATGAGCTGGGTGTCGTCTGCATATGACATGATGTTGAGTCCGTAGGTTCTGACGATGGGGGCAAGTGGAGCCATGTAGACGCTGAAGAGCGTCGGGCTGAGGGAGGAGCCCTGGGGGACTCCGCAGGTGGTAGGTGTGGGGTCCGAAAGGAAAGGGGGAGTCTGACCCGCTGCGTCCTGCCGGAGAGGAAGGAGCAGATCCAGTCGAGGGCCTTGTCCTGGATTCCTGCGTCGTAGAGTCTGCGTATTAGGGTGCGGTGGGAGACTGTGTCGAACGCCGCTAATAGGTCGAGGAGGATGAGGGCTACTGTTTCTCCTTTGTCCAGTAGGGTGCGGATGTCGTCTGTTGCGGCGAGGAGGGCGGTTTCCGTACTGTGGTTTTTTCTGAAGCCGGATTGGGAGGAGTCGAGGATGTTGTGTTCTTCAATGAATGTGGCGAGTTGGCTGTTGATGGCTTTCTCGATGACTTTCGCTGGGAACGGGAGCAGGGAGATGGGTCTGTAGTTTTCGAGGTCGGTGGGGTCCGCTTAGGGTTTCCTTAGGAGGGGGTTCACCTCGGCGTGTTTCCAGTCGTCGGGGAACGAGGCGGTCGCCAGGAAGCGGTTGATGGTGTGGCGGAGCATGGGTGCGATAGTGTCGGCGGCTCTGTTGAAGATGTGGTGGGGGCAGGGGTCCGTGGGGGCCCCTGAGTGGATTAACTTCATTGTCTTCAGTGTGTCTTCGGTGGTGAGGGCTGTCCAGTCATCAATCGCTGGTTTCCGGGTGTCGGGGGTGGTTGGTGAGGGTTCAGTGTGATGGTTATCTTCGTCGAAGTTGTCGTAGATGCTCTTGATTTTGTGGTGGAAAAAGGTGCTGAGTTTGTCGCAGAGGTCTTGTGAGGGAGGGATGTCGGTAGACTCGCTGGTGGGTTGGGCGAACTCCTTGATGATGCTGAAGAGTTCCTTGCTGTTTTGTGCGTGGGTGGAGATTCTGTCTTCAATCGCTTTTTTCCTCGTTTCTCTGATGAGTTGATGGTGGGCGTTGGTGGCGGCTCTGAAGTTGTTGTGGGCTTCTGTGGATTTGGTGTTTCTCCAGGCCTTTTTGAGGCGGCGGCATGTGCGCCTGGATTCTCGAATTTCGATGGTAAACCATCTGGCTTTCTTTGCACGGGTATTGTTGTTTTTCTTGAGGGGGGCTATGGTGTTGGTGCTGTCCGAGATCCATCTATGCAGGGTTCGGGCTGCGGTGTTGGGGTCGTCGTTTTCCGCGATGGTTGGGGTGGAGTTGTTGAGTGAGGAGGTGAGCTGGTCGTCGGTGATTTTGGTCCAGTTTCTTTGTGGAAGCAGGTGCTGGTGTCTGTGGATGGTGGGTGTTCTGAAGGTGAAGTGGACGCAACGATGGTCGGTCCATGGGAGTTTGGTGGTGTGGCTGAAGGTGATGGAGTTTCCTGTAGTGAAGAGGGGGTCGAGGGTGTGTCCTGCTGAGTGTGTGGGCTCGGTCACGATCTGGTGGAGTCCAATGTTGTGGAGGTTGTCCAGGAGGCATGTGGTGTTGGGGTCCAGTTGATTGTCGAGGTGGAAGTTGAGGTCTCCCAGCAGGGTGTAGTTGGTGGATGCGATGGCCTGCGAGGAGATAATGTCCATGATGGAGTTGGCGAAGGGTCCGCGGGGTCCAGGGGGTCGGTAGATGAGGGTTCCTCGGAGGGCGGCGGTGGGGCTGGCCAGTATCTTGAAGTGAAGGTGTTCCATCAGTTCTGTGGACTCGTCAGGGAGTGTGCTCAGGCGGAGGCTGGATTTGTGGACGATGGCAATTCCTCCTCCTGGGTGGGTGGGGCGGTCCTTCCTAGAGATCTTGTATCCTTGGGGGATGGTGATGGCGATGTCCGGTCCCGAGGTGGTGTTGGTCCAGGTTTCGGTGAAGAATGCTACGTCCGGGGTGGTGCTGTCGAGGAGGTCCCAGATTTCTGTGGCGTGTTTGTGGAGGGATCGGACGTTGAGGAGGATGCATTGCAGGGTCTTCGGTTCGGTTGTGTTCTTGTGGGTGGGTTGTGCTGGATCCGTGTTCTTGGCGGTGCTGCAGGTGTGCCGGCAGCGGTGACAGCTGAAGGGTCCATGGGTGTCGGCTGGTGATGCTAGCTTGCAGTTGTTGTTGCAGCCTGGGTTGAGTGCGTGGAGTGCTGCTGGGTCGTAGCGTTGGCGGGGCGGAGGTCCAGGTTTCCTGGTGCTCATCGCGGACGGGTCGCAGACGGGCGCAGACGTGCTTGCCTTTGACGCGCCTTCGGTGCACCAGCGGCGTGGGAGAGCAATTTCACTGACAATGAGTCAGTGGTCTTGCTCGCCTGTCCCCGCAGTGGCCGCCATTAAGAAGGGGTCGGGGAGGACTGGACAGCTGGGAGGCGGGAGCGGGGAGGGGAGCTGGATTGGGCCGGTTGCGCTGGGGGGTGGGGCCGCGGGGGCAGTAGCGGCGGGGAAAGGTAACGGGAGGAAAGAAGGGATAAATAAAAAAGGGAAAATAAGCAGAAATAAGGCACAAAAGAGCAGAGATGCAGAAAAGAGCAGAAAGGTGAAAGATAGAAAGGGTAGACAAACGAGTGAAAACGAGTGAAGGAGCAGAGGGAGAGAAAGGGAAAATGGGCAGAAATAAGGCACAAAAGAGCAGAGGTGCAGAAAGGTGAAAGATAGAAAGGGTAGAAAAACGAGTGAAAACGAGTGAAGGAGCAGAGGGAGAGAAAGGGAAAATGGGCAGAAATAAGGCACAAAAGAGCAGAGATGCAGAAAGGTGCAGAAAGGTGAAAGATAGGGTAGAAAAACGAGTGAAGGAGCAGAGTGAGAGAAAGGAGACAGAGGTCCACTGGACCACCAGGGATGAGGCGCAGGGAAACCTGTGGGTGGAGGAGGGCCTTGATCACCAACACTCAAGAGTGCAGGGGCAGGGGCACCTCACTTAATGGTGGAGCTGCGAGGGTGGGAGAGCAATTTCACTGACAATGAGTCAGTGGTCTTGCTCGCCTGTCCCCGCAGTGGCCGCCATTAAGTAGGGGTCGGGGAGGACTGGACAGCTGGGAGGCGGGAGCGGGGAGGGGAGCTGGATTGGGCCGGTCGCGCTGGGGGGGAGGGGCCGCGGGGGCAGCAGCGGCGGGGAAAGGTAAAGGGAGGAAAGAAGGGATAAAGAAAAAAGGGAAAATAAGCAGAAATAAGGCACAAAAGAGCAGAGATGCAGAAAAGAGCAGAAAGGTGAAAGATAGAAAGGGTAGAAAAAGAGTGAGAACGAGTGAAGGAGCAGAGGGAGAGAAAGGGAAAATGGGCAGAAATAAGGCACAAAAGAGCAGAGGTGCAGAAAGGTGAAAGATAGAAAGGGTAGAAAAACGAGTGAAAACGAGTGAAGGAGCAGAGGGAGAGAAAGGGAAAATGGGCAGAAATAAGGCACAAAAGAGCAGAGATGCAGAAAGGTGCAGAAAGGTGAAAGATAGAAAGGGTAGAAAAACGAGTGAAGGAGCAGAGTGAGAGAAAGGAGACAGAGGTCCACTGGACCAGCAGGGATGAGGCGCAGGGAAACCTGCGGGTGGAGGAGGGCCTCGATCACCAACACTCAAGAGTGCAGGGGCAGGGGCACCTCACTTAATGGTGGAGCTTCGAGGGTGGGAGAGCAATTTCACTGACAATGAGTCAGTGGTCTTGCTCGCCTGTCCCCACAGTGGCCGCCATTAAGTAGGGGCCGGGGAGGGCTGGACAGCTGGGAGGCGGGAGCGGGGAGGGGAGCTGGATTGGGCCAGTCGTGCTGGGGGGGGAGGGGCCGTGGGGGCAGCAGCGGCGGGGAAAGGTAAAGGGAGGAAAGAAGGGATAAAGAAAAAAGGGAAAATAAGCAGAAATAAGGCACAAAAGAGCAGAGATGCAGAAAAGAGCAGAAAGGTGAAAGATAAAAAGGGTAGAAAAACGAGTGTAGGAGCAGAGGGAGAGAAAGGGAACATGGGCAGAAATAAGGCACAAAAGAGCAGAGGTGCAGAAAGGTGAAAGATAGAAAGGGTAGAAAAACGAGTGAAAACGAGTGAAGGAGCAGAGGGAGAGAAAGGGAAAATGGGCAGAAATAAGGCACAAAAGAGCAGAGATGCAGAAAGGTGCAGAAAGGTGAAAGATAGAAAGGGTAGAAAAACGAGTGAAGGAGCAGAGTGAGAGAAAGGAGACAGAGGTCCACTGGACCACCAGGGATGAGGCGCAGGGAAACCTGCGGGTGGAGGAGGGCCTTGATCACCAACACTCAAGAGAGCAGGGACAGGGGCACCTCACTTAATGGTGGAGCTGCGAGGGTGGGAGAGCAATTTCACTGACAATGAGTCAGTGGTCTTGCTCGCCTGTCCCCGCAGTGGCCGCCATTAAGTAGGGGTCGGGGAGGGCTGGACAGCTGGGAGGCGGGAGCGGGGAGGGGAGCTGGATTGGGCCGGTCGCGCTGGGGGGGAGGGGCCGCGGGGGCAGCAGCGGCGGGGAAAGGTAAAGGGAGGAAAGAAGGGATAAAGAAAAAAGGGAAAATAAGCAGAAATAAGGCACAAAAGATCAGAGATGCAGAAAAGAGCAGTAAGGTGAAAGATAGAAAGGGTAGAAAAACGAGTGAAGGAGCAGAGGGAGAGAAAGGGAAAATGGGCAGAAATAAGGCACAAAAGAGCAGAGATGCAGAAAGGTGCAGAAAGGTGAAAGATAGAAAGGGTAGAAAAACGAGTGAAGGAGCAGAGTGAGAGAAAGGAGACAGAGGTCCACTGGACCACCAGGGATGAGGCGCAGGGAAACCTGCGGGTGGAGGAGGGCCTCGATCACCAACACTCAAGAGTGCAGGGGCAGGGGCACCTCACTTAATGGTGGAGCTGCGAGGGTGGGAGAGCACTTTAACTGACAATGAGTCAGTGGTCTTGCTCGCCTGTCCCCGCAGTGGCCGCCATTAAGTAGGGGTCGGGTAGGGCTGGACAGCTGGGAGGCGGGAGCGGGGAGGGGAGCTGGATTGGGTCGGTCGCGCTGGGGGGGAGGGGCCACGGGGGCAGCAGCGGCGGGGAAAGGTAAAGGGAGGAAAGAAGGGATAAAGAAAAAAGGGAAAATAAGCAGAAATAAGGCACAAACGAGCAGAGATGCAGAAAAGAGCAGAAAGGTGAAAGATACAAAGGGTAGAAAAACGAGTGAAAACGAGTGAAGGAGCAGAGGGAGAGAAAGGGAAAATGGGCAGAAATAAGGCACAAAAGAGCAGAGGTGCAGAAAGGGGAAAGATCGAAAGGGTAGAAAAACGAGTGAAGGAGCAGAGGGAGAGAAAGGGAAAATGGGCAGAAATAAGGCACAAAAGAGCAGAGATGCAGAAAGGTGCAGAAAGGTGAAAGATAGAAAGGGTAGAAAAACGAGTGAAGGAGCAGAGTGAGAGAAAGGAGACAGAGGTCCACTGGACCACCAGGGATGAGGCGCAGGAAAACCTGCGGGTGGAGGAGGGCCTCGATCACCAACACTCAAGAGTGCAGGGGCAGGGGCACCTCACTTAATGGTGGAGCTGCGAGGGTGGGAGAGCAATTTCACTGACAATGAGTCAGTGGTCTTGCTCGCCTGTCCCCGCAGTGGCCGCCATTAAGTAGGGGTCGGGGAGGGCTGGACAGCTGGGAGGCGGGAGCGGGGAGGGGAGCTGGATTGGGCCGGTCGCGCTGGGGGGGAGGGGCCGCGGGGGCAGCAGCGGCGGGGAAAGGTAAAGGGAGGAAAGAAGGGATAAAGAAAAAGGGAAAATAAGCAAAAATAAGGCACAAAAGAGCAGAGATGCAGAAAAGAGCAGAAAGGTGAAAGATAAAAAGGGTAGAAAAACGAGTGAAGGAGCAGAGGGAGAGAAAGGGAGCATGGGCAGAAATAAGGCACAAAAGAGCAGAGGTGCAGAAAGGTGAAAGATAGAAAGGGTAGAAAAACGAGTGAAAACGAGTGAAGGAGCAGAGGGAGAGAAAGGGAAAATGGGCAGAAATAAGGCACAAAAGAGCAGAGATGCAGAAAGGTGCAGAAAGGTGAAAGATAGGGTAGAAAAACGAGTGAAGGAGCAGAGTGAGAGAAAGGAGACAGAGGTCCACTGGACCACCAGGGATGAGGCGCAGGGAAACCTGTGGGTGGAGGAGGGACTCGATCACCAACACTCAAGAGTGCAGGGGCAGGGGCACCTCACTTAATGGTGGAGCTGCGAGGGTGGGAGAGCAATTTCACTGACAATGAGTCAGTGGTCTTGCTCGCCTGTCCCCGCAGTGGCCGCCATTAAGTAGGGGTCGGGGAGGACTGGACAGCTGGGAGGCGGGAGCGGGGAGGGGAGCTGGATTGGGCCGGTCGCGCTGGGGGGGGAGGGGCCGCGGGGTAGCAGCGGCGGGGAAAGGTAAAGGGAGGAAAGAAGGGATAAAGAAAAAAGGGAAAATAAGCAGAAATAAGGCACAAAAGAGCAGAGATGCAGAAAAGAGCAGAAAGGTGAAAGATAGAAAGGGTAGAAAAACGAGTGAAGGAGCAGAGGGAGAGAAAGGGAAAATGGGCAGAAATAAGGCACAAAAGAGCAGAGGTGCAGAAAGGTGAAAGATAGAAAGGGTAGAAAAACGAGTGAAAACGAGTGAAGGAGCAGAGGGATAGAAAGGGAAAATGGGCAGAAATAAGGCACAAAAGAGCAGAGATGCAGAAAGGTGCAGAAAGGTGAAAGATAGAAAGGGTAGAAAAACGAGTGAAGGAGCAGAGTGAGAGAAAGGAGACAGAGGTCCACTGGACCACCAGGGATGAGGCGCAGGGAAACCTGCGGGTGGAGGAGGGCCTTGATCACCAACACTCAAGAGAGCAGGGACAGGGGCACCTCACTTAATGGTGGAGCTGCGAGGGTGGGAGAGCAATTTCACTGACAATGAGTCAGTGGTCTTGCTCGCCTGTCCCCGCAGTGGCCGCCATTAAGTAGGGGTCAGGGAGGGCTGGACAGCTGGGAGGCGGGAGCGGGCGAGGGGAGCTGGATTGGGCCGGTCGCGCTGGGGGGGAGGGGCCGCGGGGGCAGCAGCGGCGGGGAAAGGTAAAGGGAGGAAAGAAGGGATAAAGAAAAAAGGGAAAATAAGCAGAAATAAGGCACAAAAGAGCAGAGATGCAGAAAAGAGCAGAAAGGTGAAAGATAGAAAGGGTAGAAAAACGAGTGAAAACGAGTGAAGGACCAGAGGGAGAGAAAGGGAAAATGGGCAGAAATAAGGCACAAAAGAGCAGAGGTGCAGAAAGGTGAAAGATCGAAAGGGTAGAAAAACGAGTGAAAACGAGTGAAGGAGCAGAGGGAGAGAAAGGGAAAATGGGCAGAAATAAGGCACAAAAGAGCAGAGATGCAGAAAGGTGCAGAAAGGTGAAAGATAGAAAGGGTAGAAAAACGAGTGAAGGAGCAGAGTGAGAGAAAGGAGACAGAGGTCCACTGGACCACCAGGGATGAGGCGCAGGGAAACCTGCGGGTGGAGGAGGGCCTCGATCACCAACACTCAAGAGTGCAGGGGCAGGGGCACCTCACTTAATGGTGGAGCTGCGAGGGTGGGAGAGCAATTTCACTGACAATGAGTCAGTGGTCTTGCTCGCCTGTCCCCGCAGTGGCCGCCATTAAGTAGGGGTCGGGGAGGGCTGGACAGCTGGGAGGCGGGAGCGGGGAGGGGAGCTGGATTGGGCCGGTCGCGCTGGGGGGGAGGGGCCGCGGGGGCAGGAGCGGCGGGGAAAGGTAAAGGGAGGAAAGAAGGGATAAAGAAAAAAGGGAAAATAAGCAGAAATAAGGCACAAAAGAGCAGAGATGCAGAAAAGAGCAGAAAGGTGAAAGATCGAAAGGGTAGAAAAACGAGTGAAAACGAGTGAAGGAGCAGAGGGAGAGAAAGGGAAAATGGGCAGAAATAAGGCACAAAAGAGCAGAGATGCAGAAAGGTGCAGAAAGGTGAAAGATAGAAAGGGTAGAAAAACGAGTGAAGGAGCAGAGTGAGAGAAAGGAAACAGAGGTCCACTGGACCACCAGGGATGAGGCGCAGGGAAACCTGCGGGTGGAGGAGGGCCTCGATCACCAACATTCAAGAGTGCAGGGGCAGGGGCACCTCACTTAATGGTGGAGCTGCGAGGGTGGGAGAGCAATTTCACTGACAATGAGTCAGTGGTCTTGCTCGCCTGTCCCCGCAGTGGCCGCCATTAAGTAGGGGCCGGGGAGGGCTGGACAGCTGGGAGGCGGGAGCGGGGAGGGGAGCTGGATTGGGCCGGTCGTGCTGGGGGGGAGGGGCCGTGGGGGCAGCAGAGGCGGGGAAAGGTAAAGGGAGGAAAGAAGGGATAAAGAAAAAGGGAAAATAAGCAGAAATAAGGCACAAAAGAGCAGAGATGCAGAAAAGAGCAGAAAGGTGAAAGATAAAAAGGGTAGAAAAACGAGTGAAGGAGCAGAGGGAGAGAAAGGGAGCATGGGCAGAAATAAGGCACAAAAGAGCAGAGGTGCAGAAAGGTGAAAGATAGAAAGGGTAGAAAAACGAGTGAAAACGAGTGAAGGAGCAGAGGGAGAGAAAGGGAAAATGGGCAGAAATAAGGCACAAAAGAGCAGAGATGCAGAAAGGTGCAGAAAGGTGAAAGATAGGGTAGAAAAACGAGTGAAGGAGCAGAGTGAGAGAAAGGAGACAGAGGTCCACTGGACCACCAGGGATGAGGCGCAGGGAAACCTGTGGGTGGAGGAGGGACTCGATCACCAACACTCAAGAGTGCAGGGGCACCTCACTTAATGGTGGAGCTGCGAGGGTGGGAGAGCAATTTCACTGACAATGAGTCAGTGGTCTTGCTCGCCTGTCCCCGCAGTGGCCGCCATTAAGTAGGGGTCGGGGAGGACTGGACAGCTGGGAGGCGGGAGCGGGGAGGGGAGCTGGATTGGGCCGGTCGCGCTGGGGGGGGAGGGGCCGCGGGGTAGCAGCGGCGGGGAAAGGTAAAGGGAGGAAAGAAGGGATAAAGAAAAAAGGGAAAATAAGCAGAAATAAGGCACAAAAGAGCAGAGATGCAGAAAAGAGAAGAAAGTTGAAAGATAGAAAGGGTAGAAAAACAAGTGAAGGAGCAGAGGGAGAGAAAGGGAAAATGGGCAGAAATAAGGCACAAAAGAGCAGAGGTGCAGAAAGGTGAAAGATAGAAAGGGTAGAAAAACGAGTGAAAACGAGTGAAGGAGCAGAGGGAGAGAAAGGGAAAATGGGCAGAAATAAGGCACAAAAGAGCAGAGATGCAGGAAGGTGCAGAAAGGTGAAAGATAGAAAGGGTAGAAAAACGAGTGAAGGAGCAGAGTGAGAGAAAGGAGACAGAGGTCCACTGGACCACCAGGGATGAGGCGCAGGGAAACCTGCGGGTGGAGGAGGGCCTTGATCACCAACACTCAAGAGAGCAGGGACAGGGGCATCTCACTTAATGGTGGAGCTGCGAGGGTGGGAGAGCAATTTCACTGACAATGAGTCAGTGGTCTTGCTCGCCTGTCCCCGCAGTGGCCGCCATTAAGTAGGGGTCAGGGAGGGCTGGACAGCTGGGAGGCGGGAGCGGGGAGGGGAGCTGGATTGGGCCGGTCGCGCTGGGGGGGAGGGGCTGCGGGGGCAGCAGCGGCGGGGAAAGGTAAAGGGGGGAAAGAAGGGATAAAGAAAAAAGGGAAAATAAGCAGAAATAAGGCACAAAAGAGCAGAGATGCAGAAAAGAGCAGAAAGGTGAAAGATAGAAAGGGTAGAAAAATGAGTGAAAACGAGTGAAGGAGCAGAGGGAGAGAAAGGGAAAATGGGCAGAAATAAGGCACAAAAGAGCAGAGGTGCAGAAAGGTGAAAGATCGAAAGGGTAGAAAAACGAGTGAAAACGAGTGAAGGAGCAGAGGGAGAGAAAGGGAAAATGGGCAGAAATAAGGCACAAAAGAGCAGAGATGCAGAAAGGTGCAGAAAGGTGAAAGATAGAAAGGGTAGAAAAACGAGTGAAGGAGCAGAGTGAGAGAAAGGAGACAGAGGTCCACTGGACCGCCAGGGATGAGGCGCAGGGAAACCTGCGGGTGGAGGAGGGCCTCGATCACCAACACTCAAGAGTGCAGGGGCAGGGGCACCTCACTTAATGGTGGAGCTGCGAGGGTGGGAGAGCAATTTCACTGACAATGAGTCAGTGGTCTTGCTCGCCTGTCCCCGCAGTGGCCGCCATTAAGTAGGGGTCGGGGAGGGCTGGACAGCTGGGAGGCGGGAGCGGGGAGGGGAGCTGGATTGGACCGGTCACGCTGGGGGGAGGGGCCGCGGGGGCAGCAGCGGCGGGGAAAGGTAAAGGGAGGAAAGAAGGGATAAAGAAAAAAGGGAAAATAAGCAGAAATAAGGCACAAAAGAGCAGAGATGCATAAAAGAGCAAAAAGGTGAAAGATAGAAAGGGTAGAAAAACGAGTGAAAACGAGTGAAGGAGCAGAGGGAGAGAAAGGGAAAATGGGCAGAAATAAGGCACAAAAGAGCAGAGGTGCAGAAAGGTGAAAGATCGAAAGGGTAGAAAAACGAGTGAAAACGAGTGAAGGAGCAGAGGGAGAGAAAGGGAAAATGGGCAGAAATAAGGCACAAAAGAGCAGAGATGCAGAAAGGTGCAGAAAGGTGAAAGATAGAAAGGGTAGAAAAACGAGTGAAGGAGCAGAGTGAGAGAAAGGAGACAGAGGTCCACTGGACCACCAGGGATGAGGCGCAGGGAAACCTGCGGGTGGAGGAGGGCCTCGATCACCAACACTCAAGAGTGCAGGGGCAGGGGCACCTCACTTAATGGTGGAGCTGCGAGGGTGGGAGAGCAATTTCACTGACAATGAGTCAGTAGTCTTGCTCGCCTGTCCCCGCAGTGGCCGCCATTAAGTAGGGGTCGGGGAGGGCTGGACAGCTGGGAGGCGGGAGCGGGGGGGGAGCTGGATTGGGCCGGTCACGCTGGGGGGGAGGGGCCGCGGGGGCAGCAGCGGCGGGGAAAGGTAAAGGGAGGAAAGAAGGGATAAAGAAAAAAGGGAAAATAAGCAGAAATAAGGCACAAAAGAGCAGAGATGCAGAAAAGAGCAGAAAGGTGAAAGATAGAAAGGGTAGAAAAACGAGTGAAAACGAGTGAAGGAGCAGAGGGAGAGAAAGGGAAAATGGGTATGCAGAAAGGTGAAAGATAGAAAGGGTAGACAAGCATTGGAAATGCAATAGGTCTCGCAATAGAATAGCTAGACATTTTTCTTTTTGCAAATGGAAGAGTGGCGTTGCGTGGATGAGTAGCGTTGCGTGGATGAGTGGCGTTGCGTGGATGAGTGGCGTGTGTGAGTGGCGTTGCGTGTGTGAGTGGCGTTGCGTGTGTGAGTGGCGTTGCGTATGTGAGTGGCGTAGCGTGTGTGAGTGGCGTAGCGTGTGTGAGTGGCGTTGCGTGTGTGAGTGGCGTTGCGTGTGTGAGTGGCGTTGCGTGGATGAGTGGTGTTGGAATGCAATAAGTATCGCATTAGAAAAGTTGTAGTTATTGGTCTTGTAAATGACATAATTTTTTTTTTTTTGCGATGTTAAAATTGCTATATTGATGGCTTTGTCATTTACAATGCCAATAGTTATAACTTTTGCAAATGTGACACCTATAGCATTTGGAATGCAACATGTTTAGTATTTACGTGACTTATATGGCAGCTCTGGTCGTTATGCTACATCTCTAGATAGTTTTATCTTCCGCAAATGTGACACCTATTGTAACACAATATGTGTTGTGAGGGTGAGTGAGGGTGAGGGGATGAGGGTGAGGTGTTGAGGGTGAGGGGTTGAGGGTGAGTGAGGGTGAGGGTGAGTGAGGGTGAGGTGTTGAGGGTGAGGCGTTGAGGGTGAGTGAGGGTGAGGCTGAGGTGTTGAGGGTGAGTGAGGGTGAGGAGTTGAGGGTGAGTGAGGGTGAGTGAGTGTGAGGGGTTGTGGGTGAGTGAGGGTGAGGATGAGTGAGGGTGAGGGGTTGAGGGTGAGTGAGGGTGAGGGTGAGTGAGGGTGAGGCTGAGGGGTTGAGGGTAAGTGAGGGTGAGTGAAGGTGAGGCTGAGGGGTTGAGGGTAAGTGAGGGTGAGTGAGAGTGAGGGTGAGTGAGGGGTTGAGGGTGAACGGTTGAGGGTGAGTGAGGGTGAGGGTGAGGTGTTGAGGGTGAGTGAGGGTGAGGGGTTGAGAGTGAGTGAGGGTGAGGCGTTGAGGGTGAGTGAGGGTGAGGGTGAGTGTGGGTGAGGGTGAGTGAGGGTGAGTGAGGGTGAGTGAGGGTGAGTGAGGGTGAGGCTGAGTGAGGGTGAGTGAGGGTGAGGGGTTGAGGGTGAGTGAGGGTGAGGGGTTGAGGGTGAGTGAGGATGAGGGGTTGAGGGTGAGTGAGGGTGAGGGGTTGAGGCTGAGTGAGGGTGAGGGTGATTGAGGGTAAGGGGTTGAGGCTGATTGAGGGTGAGGGTGAGGGGTTGAGGGTGAGTGAGGGTGAGGTGTTGAGGGTGAGTGAGGGTGAGTGTGGGTGAGGGTGAGTGAGGGTGAGGGTGAGTGAGGGTGAGTGAGGGTGAGTGAGTGTGAGTGAGGGTGGGGGTGAGTGAGTGAGGGTGAGTGAGTGTGAGTGAGGGTGAGTGAGGGTGAGTGAGGGTGAGGGTGAGTGAGGGTGAGGTGTTGAGGGTGAGTGAGGGTGAGGAGTTGAGGGTGAGTGAGGGTGAGGGTGAGTGAGTGTGAGGGGTTGAGGGTGAGTGAGGGTGAGGGTGAGTGAGGGTGAGGGGTTGAGGGTGAGTGAGGGTGAGGGTGAGTGAGGGTGAGGCTGAGGGGTTGAGGGTAAGTGAGGGTGAGTGAGGGTGAGGCAGAGGGGTTGAGGGTAAGTGAGGGTGAGTGAGAGTGAGGGTGAGTGAGGGGTTGAGGGTGAACGGTTGAGGGTGAGTGAGGGTGAGGGTGAGGTGTTGAGGGTGAGTGAGGGTGAGGGGTTGAGAGTGAGTGAGGGTGAGGCGTTGAGGGTGAGTGAGGGTGAGGGTGAGTGTGGGTGAGGGTGAGTGAGGGTGAGTGAGGGTGAGTGAGGGTGAGGGTGAGTGATTGCGAGTAGCAAAAAAATCGTATGGAGCCTGGGGCGTAGCGCAGGCTCCTGCAGGGGGAGGCTGGGACAGGCTGGGGTACCCCTTGAACTCAATTTCTACGACTATCCCTGAGTTGTGAGAAACTGGTGAGGGGGGGGATTCGGAAGGACGGGGTGACATCATGTAGATTTACACCATGGCATCGTGCTCCACAGCAAGCGAACGTCTCCCACAAACGGCAACATAGCGTGGCACAAAAACTCGGACTCATTCCCCTGAGGGAAACGCGCACAGGCCTGCAGAACGGCTTATTTCCACCCTGTCAGAAATGGCACCTCAGCATGTGCCTTCCCTCGTCACTGAACAGGGCATATTGAACAGGGTCGAGGGCTGGAGGGCTGGCAGCTCGTCCTGTTCTCTTCCGTGAATGTCTAGCTGATTTGTCTTGCCAATAAAATATTATTTAACCGGGAGATGGAAACGTGCAGAGAAATGGATAGAGAGTGAGCGGAGACAAATGGAGGCGGGGGCTGGGGAGAGCGAGGGTAGGGAAACAGACAATAGGAAAAAGTAGAAACAGGAAACATGCAGCAATGGAGAGAACACATCAGAAGAGCAGCTGTAAAATGGGATTGCAAGAGGGAAAATGAAAGGACATGTGGGACAGAGGAGAAGAGCACGAGGTGACCCAACAGGAGTAGATGGGTACTGGGGAGACATGACAGAAGTTAGAGATTAAATAGGTGCGACGGGGGTAAGAGGGCTGAGATATAGGGGTGCTTAGAGCGACGGAGATGCAGGGAAGGAGAGTGACGGTCACAGAAGGGGAGAGGTGTATAGAGATGGCGGGAGGCGGAACTATCCCTGAGTTGTGAGAAACTGGTGAGGGGGGGGATTCGGAAGGACGGGGTGACATCATGTAGATTTACACCATGGCATCGTGCTCCACAGCAAGCGAACGTCTCCCACAAACGGCAACATAGCGCGGCACAAAAACTCGGACTCTTTCCCCTGAGGGAAACGCGCACAGGCCTGCAGAACGGCTTATTTCCACCCTGTCAGAAATGGCACCTCAGCATGTGCCTTCCCTCGTCACTGAACAGGGCATATTGAACAGGGTCAAGGGCTGGAGGGCTGGCAGCTCGTCCTGTTCTCTTCCGTGAATGTCTAGCTGATTTGTCTTGCCAATAAAATATTATTTAACCGGGAGATGGAAACGTGCAGAGAAATGGATAGAGATTGAGCGGAGACAAATGGAGGCGGGGGCTGGGGAGAGCGAGGGTAGGGAAACAGACAATAGGAAAAAGTAGAAAGAGGAAACATGCAGCAATGGAGAGAACACATCAGAAGAGCAGCTGTAAAATGGGATTGCGAGAGGGAAAATGAAAGGACATGTGGGACAGAGGAGAAGAGCACGAGGTGACCCAACAGGAGTAGATGGGTACTGGGGAGACATGACAGAAGTTAGAGATTAAATAGGTGCGACGGGGGTAAGAGGGCTGAGATATAGGGGTGCTTAGAGCGACGGAGATGCAGGGAAGGAGAGTGACGGTCACAGAAGGGGAGAGGTGTATAGAGATGGCGGGAGGCGGACGAGGAAAATGGTTAGAGAAGGAAAGATGAAGGAAGCACGAGGGAGAAAAGGAAGACGTAAGAGGGTGAAAATGCGTAGAAAACAGAAAAGATTAATAGGTGGGGGAGAGGGCTAGCGAGGGGAGAGCAACAGAATAGACGATCGTGATTAGAGGGTGAAAGGAAGAGAGATGAGAGATCGTGGGACGGAGGTGAAGAGAGAGATATTCGTATAACGTGTAAGAGGAGATAGCTGGAGTGATAGATGAGTTGAGATGAGGATGAGGGACATCGAGAGGTAGGCGATTAAATGGAAACGTATTGAAAGGAGATGGGCAGTTGGAGGAAATTAACAAACAAGACGGAGGGCATTGCTGTGGGGAGGGGGTGGAGGAGAAATGCACACGGCGGGCAGGGGAGGGGGCGGAGCGGGGAGAGCGGCATGTGGGTGTGAAGAAGCCGGGGCCTTTGAAGTGAAGCTAAGCTTCACTTCAAAAGGTGTCGGGAGGAATGCGGCTGAGGGAACAGACGGCGATTGCGGCTGAGGGAACTGATGTGCACGCGCTTTTAAGCTCAATGCACATGCGCATTGAGCTTAAAAGTCACGGGCACTGCAAGGAATCGCCACGATTCCTTGCTTCTTAGTTAAAGGTTGTTTAAGCCGCAATAGGCTCGCAAGCTCGATGCGCATGCGCATCGACAGGCGAGACCTAAAAAACGAGTGAAAACGAGTGAAGGAGCAGAGGGAGAGAAAGGGAAAATGGGCAGAAATAAGGCACAAAAGAGCAGAGATGCAGAAAGGTGCAGAAAGGTGAAAGATAGAAAGGGTAGAAAAACGAGTTAGCTCGCAGAGTTCCAGTCCTGGACATCTGGGCTTCCTTGCACACTTTTGCTAAACACTACTGCCTGGGCAGTCAGGTCCACAGGGATGGGCACTTTGCCCTATCAGTCCTGCAGGACTTTTCTGTTTTAAATTAGTTTGCAGACCCTCCAGGGATTGTATTTCCTGGATATATAGTCAAACATTAAGGAATATGCTGCTAGAAGTCTCCATCAGATGAACAAGTTACTTACCTTCTGTAATGCCTTATCTGATAGAGACTATATCTAGCTGCCGATTCCTTACCAACCCACCCATCCTCCCTGCTCTACAAACTGATTTCTAGGGACAGGAAAGACCCCTTTTAAGGCCCTAGTTTTGACACACCAGTGGTCAATGTTCCTAATGGCTCCGTGCTTCCGGCTTGGAAAGTCATGAAAAGAAACTGACATCAGCACGCCTGAGTGGTGCCTATGTAGGGACCGCAATGTCACTTATGGCGTGGACGACTAATGCGGAGCCGATCAACGCTACCTATCAGTGCACAGGAGTGCTGCTCATGAGAAATCTTCTAGATCTAGTCTGACACTTGGTGAAATTCAAAAGGTAAGGAATCTAAAACAGTAAGGAATATTTGTCTAGATATAGTCTCTACCAGATAGGCATTAACAAAGGTAAGTAACTTTTTCTTTAGGAAAAGGCAAGCAAATTGCAAGTAAATTGGGTGAGTCAGTGTATCTTTTGGATATTAGTTAAAGCTTAGTGAAATTAATACCAACAGGCCCCCCTTTCATTTCTCAAAAGATGAGCGCATTACCCTCCAAAAATAAACTGACCTGCCAAGTTTCTTGTAGGCATATCGTATTTTTTTTTTGTCGGCCAGCCACAATCTTGGAAGAAATTGGTGAGACCAGCTGCCTCTGAATTGACCACACAGGTGCCAGCTTTACCTTCTGCTCTGACCAGACCATCTTCCCCCACAGCCTATGGCACTTCCGGGGCAAATACCCTCTTCATCCTCTAGCAAGTCCGACCTCTACTCCGGCACTCTGGAGCAGATTATCCACAAACTTTAAAGGAGAACGATACTTGCAAAGACACCTGGTCATCCATCCCCACATGGGCCAGATCCTCGCTCATCCTTTGGGGTCAGCAGCTGCTCAATCTTACAAACATCAGTTGACCTTCCAGGAGGCTTTGGATATATTCCAGACCCACCAAAGCAGCTCAAGAAAGCACAAAAAGCTACTAGCCTGTTACCACATACATCACCCCACCCTCTTAGCTTTCACCTTCCCCACCTGCTTCTCTAGGGGGACCTCCTTGACATTACACTCCAGCTTATACCTTGACTGATGGATGACTCCACATCCTATCAGGAACTTATTGGTAGGGCTACCTCCTTCCATAAGGTGGAAATTTTTGGAAGCTGACTTCCTCTTTGAAACCGCTCTTCCACCCATACTCAAAAGCATGCTGCACCACACGACTGACATTTCATGACCCCATTGGTGCTAGGGTCACAACTCTTAAGGATAGACAAAAAGTAAAATACCTTCCATAGTAACCCCATTTACATTTGTGGGCAGCTCCGACCTGACTCCCTGGTTGTCCACAAGTAAGAGGGCCAACTCCCTGGCTACTGATAATAACCTCCATCAGACAGAGTTAAGTGTATAGATGCTTTGGGGAAGAGGGTAGACTTGCAATCAGCCAATCATTGGCACTTTACTAATTCCATTGGACTACTCTCCAGGTATGATTGTGCCCACTGGGAAGAAATGGAGCTCCTCCAACATTTTCCAGAGGAGCACAATAAAAGAGGTTATGAGATTGTCTCTAACACCACATTCAGTGTATGTCTTACCCCTGAGGCGGAAAGCTGGGGGCTTAGCTTGTTAATCTCTGTGCATTTTTTTAATTTGTGGCATTTAATTGTATTTTTGACATTTTAAAAAAAAAGCCTTTACCTCCTGCTTACGCCGCATTGTAACCCTGCTCCCAGCTCAGCCGATCAGCTGCTGACGCTCGGGGAGAGAGGGTTTCAGCCGCCATATTGGAGGGAAAAAAGGGCTGCGGTCCAGCTGCTGGACGCCTCCCACCCTCCTCTACACCGGATATAAGGATGACAACCTCCCGTCCGCGCAGCGGGCGCGCCAAAGGCGTGCCCGTCTGCACCCCTCCGCGCCGGGACCGGGCCCAGGGCCACAACCCCTGTACATTTCCAACAAAACCAGAAGAAGTATAGGTACTCCAGTCATGAACTACGTTCGTTGAGACCTAGAGCTAGTTGCCCTGTTATTAAGCCACACCAAGAACTTAAACATTATCCTGATTGTATGCAGATTTTTGCCTTCTCACGTATCGAGGAGTTGAGCGAGTCCCACTCTCAGTCCAATAAATTAGACTGTAAATTTACACTCATTAAGGCTGGTTTAATAAACACAAGGTCATTGGTTAAACACAATACCCAAATGGCAGAACTAATTGATAGCCAAGACCTGGATCTGTTGTTTATCACGGAGACCTGGGCTGATGTAGCTTCAGACTCTGATCTGGCCCTAACTATTCCAGAGGGCTTCGCTATATACAGAGCGGACAGAGAGGGGAAACGCGGGGGGGGGGGGGTTTAGCAATTATTGCCAGAGATAGGTTCAGGATAAAGAGTTTGGATAAAGGTAGCAATTTGAACTGTGAAACGCTTATGTTCGAAATTAAGCTCACTAACAACTTCACTTTTAATGGTCTATTAATTTATAGGCCTCCCAGTGCTAAGACACCGCTGATTGAGCTACTCAGTCCCTCCTAGAATCTAGTTTGACAGGTCCTGATTATACTATCCTGGGGGATTTTAATCTATATTTAGAGAAAAATGATGACCCCAAGGTAGCCTCCTTTAAGGATGCTCTATCTAATTTTTCTTTAGAACAAAAGGTTTTTATGGATACTCATTGTGCTGGCCACTCATTGGATGGTATTTTCTCCTCTTGTCTGGGTTTAAGCAAAGTTGGCACTCTTCTGGTCCCATGGTCTGACCACAAGTTGATCACTTTTTCTTTAGAAATTAAGGAACATATCGGAAGGCCCGTTGAAACACTTAGGAAGTCCACCTATCCTGACTGGCCAAAGACGAATTCACAGACCCTCTTGCATAATCTTCACGTATCCTATCCAGAACTTGCATTAGACAGCAATACAGCCTGCGATCAACTGAACGAGTGGATAAATGCCGCAGTTCAGGTGGCTGTCCCGCTAAGGAAAGTCACTTTCAAAAGGAAGGCTCTGTCACAGCCATGGTTCTCGGAAACACTCAAGACTCAAAAACAGAGCTGTAGAAGAGCCGAGAAAAAATGGAGGTCAAATTATGACGTTAGGCTTAAAGAGGAGTATAAAGTGGCCTTAGTCACTTATAAAAAACTGATTATTACGGAAAAAAGTAATTACTTTGTGCAAAAAATTAATGACTCAAAAGGATCCAGCAAAGCTCTCTTTTCCACCGTTAAGAAATTAGCAAAAATTGATAATAACAGCTCAGAGACAATGACACCAGAATTTTGCAATATACTGGGCGAGTTTTTTGTTAATAAGGTATCTTCGGTTTTCAACTCCTTTAAGAGCCACATTCCAGATAACTCAGATCAGGTTCTCTCTTATCCCAAAAAAGTAACTAAGGGGTCGATACAGATCCCACTGTTTCAATTTTCCCCACCTACAATAGAACAAATCATACAGGAAGTGAATACTACTAGTTCAGGTGGCCCAATGGACCCTTGTCCGCCTAAAGTAATGCAGCACTTTCCCGAATTGCTGAGCTCTTTTTTAGAGAAACTCTTTACTCAAATCATAATATCTGGGATCTTTCCAGATGCTTGGAAAATTGTATCGGTAAGGCCTCTCCTAAAAAAAACGAATTTAGATAATGAGGACCCTGGCAGCTATAGACCCATAGCCAGGATCCCATTTGCAGCAAAAATCCTAGAGAAACTATTAAATAAACAGTTGTCCCGTTATCTGGCGAAGGGCAACTGGCTGGATTATTCTCAATTTGGATTCCGTACGGGACATGGTACGGAAACAGCATTGCTGACTGCGGTCGAAGAACTTAGGAGGGTGCTGGATGAGGGTGGGAAGGCGCCGTAGTATTATTAGACCTATCGGCGGCCTTCGATACGGTCAGCCATGGGATACTCTTGTCCCGTTTGACAGAGGCAAGGGTCCATGACTCCGCATCAGTCCTCATTGCCTCATATCTGGACAATAGAACTTTCTCAGTTGAGCTGGGAGAAGCAAAGTCCAAATCATTCAGTTCACCTTGTGGGGTACCCCAGGGGTCCTCCTTGAGCCCTACCCTTTTTAGGTTTCGCCTGGCTGAAGGCTGTGCACTGCGCAGCTTTTCGGCGCAGGCAAAATCTAATGTTTACTATATGGGCTATAGGAATGTCCCCCGGCTCCCATTGGCTAGCTCCATAAATGGAGGCTAGCCATTGGAAGCCGGATCTGTCCGTCAAGGCCGGACCAGATTCGGGGGCGTTCCCGCGATTTTTTCGCTCTCCGCCTCTGCGATGTCGTCAGCGCGGCCGTGGGCGGGGTTTATTTTTTTTGTAGTCCGTTTGTTTTCTTCCCATTCCGCGGCCGACCGCCGGCCGAAGAAGTCCAGGTGAGTGCTTTTTTTGGTGCCGTTTGCCGCCCCCCCCCCTCCCGCTGTCCGTTCCTGCCCCCCCTCCCGCTGTCCGTGTGCCCGTAGGTTTAAATATTGCTTAAATGTTGCTTTCCCAGCATGTTTTGCTTCCCCTTTCTGCTTCCTGGAGGGGTGCCCGCAGCTGGTATGACGGGCATAGCTGCAAAACAGGCTGAAATAATTTCAAAAAGGGGGTGGTGATGGACAGAGTATCTGAGTTAATCAGAACACTCCTACCCAGTCAACAGATCAGGGCTTGATCCATCACCGTTTTTTAGCTCACTGCACCAACCGAGTTCAGAACCTGGCTATATGCAAATTAGTCTGTCCCTGGCCCAGTGCATCATGGGAACAGGGCAGACCAAACTACCAAGCCAATTCTTCACTGGAAAGGAAACAAGCTTCCGGGCTTTTTTTTTTACCGGTTTCTGGCATTACAGCCGTCTTCGGCCCGGCTTGCTTGAATCCTGATGGTGCAGTGAGCAAGGGACTCATGTCTGAGCATACCCTTCCACACTTATGGTGGCCAAAATAATTTCAAAAAGGGGGTGGTGATGGACAGAGTATCTGAGTTAATCAGAACACTCCTACCCAGTCAACAGATCAGGGCTTGATCCATCACCGTTTTTTAGCTCACTGCACCAACCCAGTTCAGAACCTGGCTATATGCAAATTAGTCTGTCCCTGGCCCAGTGCATCATGGGAACAGGGCAGACCAAACTACCAAGCCAATTCTTCACTGGAAAGGAAACAAGCTTCCGGGCAAAACAGGCTGGCACTGTGCGCCCAATCACAGCGTGAACGGGCTGTGTGCGCGCTACGTGCCATGCACTCGAGCTGTCGACGATCAGAGGGAGAGGCACACAGCAAAGTGGTAGTTCCTCCTCACAACTTCTAAAGCTCTTCTTCTTTGTAGGTTCCGTGATCCAAAAGAGTTCTAAAGTCCTGGGATCAGGGCCCCAATATGTATACCACATTTCTCTTTTGTGGCCAGGGTCTCTGAGCCCAGTCCAAACCAATTCTACATTCTCTGGACCAGCTATACTACAGGAGGTGGAGATAGATAGCATTGTGTAGAGGAGACACTGCCTATTCATGTGCTAGTGAAAACTCCTCCCACCACTTTAAATGCAGACCAGGCCTATTCAACCCTGCTGGGAGTCACCCAGAAAAGGCAGGACACACCTCAACCTCCCTTGTGACTGTGTACAGTGAATGCACATCCCCAGCCACTGTCACTCCATAACCAGATGGCCAATACACAAACCACCAGAGGCACACAGAATGGTTAAAATTTCTAAAAGTGGCATTTTCAAACACAGTTTAAAATCCATCTCCCTAAAAAGATGTTATTAAATTCAGAGTTCAGAGATCATAAACTCCATTTCTCTATCTTGTCCCAATGGAAAGTTATACTTTTAAGATGTTACAAAGCAACTCCCATATTAGCCTATGGGACAGATCGTCTTGCAATGGAGAAACACAAAATGGGCAGTATTTCACTATCAGTACATGTCCCACACACCAGGACATGCCCTACCTTTCACATACACTGCACCCTGCCCAGGGGGGTACACTGGGCCTACCTGAGAGGTGCTTCACATGTAAGACAAGGGAAGGTTAGGGCATGGCAAGCCAGGGCACGTGTCAGGCCGACATGGCATTTTAAAACTGTGCATGCACAGACTCCAGTGGCAAGTCTGAGACAGCTTTAAAAAGCTGCTTGTCTGGGTCACACAATCAGTGCTACAGGCCCACTAGCAGCATTTGATTTCCAGGCCCTGGGCACACACAGTGCACTATACTAGGAACTTAGTAGTAAATCAAATAAGCCATACATGGAAACACCAATTCATAAACACAATTAACTGTAGGAGAACTTGCACCTTAACCCTGAACAGCAGTGAGAAATTGCGCAGAGGTACTAAACCTGCAAAACTAAGTCCAACGTACCATTGAATACAGGAGGCCAGAAAGCAAAAAGACTGGGGATACATGCCAAAAGATGGCAGGTCTAACAAAGACTTTAATCCATCTCAGGGATTCTTTACTCCAGCACAACTGGATGGTTTAGTTGGATCTTCAAGATGCTTATCTCACTGTCCCCATTCTATTAGAACACAGGAAATGTCTCTAATTTCAATGGCAAGGTCAAACTTATCACTTTTCGTCTCTTCCTTTCGACTTCTCCTCGGCATGATCGTGCTTTATCAAACTAATGAAACTTGTGGTCGCTTTTCTCAGAGCCCAAAGCATCAATCATCTATCTAGATGATATTCTTATAATGGGCCAAAACGTACACACTCTTCACGGCACAGTTTCAACTGACATGTTTTCTTCAATCAGATTTGGGCTTTCTCATCACGCAGAGAAATCTATGTTAATTTCTTCAAAACAGATCAAGTTTTTAGGTTTCCCAATAAACTCTTATAGCGCTACTCTTCACATTCCATCAGCAAAAATCAAGACCATCAAGTCCGAAATTCTCCAGACCCTTCAGAGTTCAGTAATCTCTCTCAGAACTTTAGCGAGAATTGTGGATATAAGAGCATATACAATCCTCCATACAGGCCATTTTCCCATGCCCTCGTAAAAAGCTGGCTCTATATATAGTGTACTAAAATTAAGTACACTGTGCAAAGAGTCCAGTGGATCCCTTACTGGTACACAGAGGTCAAAGTGGATAATACTAATGCACTTTTCGTGGTAGAGTGGGCAAGAAGGTAGGCTTATCAGAGAGTAGTGCTAGGCATTTGTTGTACTCACAGGGGCAATAAATGAGACACACTCACAAATGAATACAAGACCAATTCATAAAAATAGTATTGATTTGTACGTATTGTTTAGACCAAGAACTTTGATCTACAATAAGTACTTTAGGAGTTACGATTTTTGAGAGTTCAGGTAATGTATTACTTTTGTGCACAATTACGCACTATTGAAGCAGTGGAGAAAAGCAGAAAAATGCATAGAAAATCAGGCAATCCTTTCGAAGCTCCCCTTCTCATTTTAGGTCAACAACAGGGTCAAGTACAATGCTCCAGAAGCAGAAGTTCGAGAGCATCCCTGATTCGGCCGGGAGCAGGGTGCTGAACTTGCTGGTAGCTGGTGCACTATGATGGAGGTTTAAAAGTAAGTACAGTGTGTCCCACTTGAGGGAAGAGTTTGCAAGGGATATAGGACCACACAAGCATGGCAGGTTCATCGTTACCGGGGCCGGGTACAGACCAGATGGGTCAGCCGGGTGTCATGCGTCGAAGTCCTCTCGGTCAGGAGCAGGCAACTTGGAGAGGTGATTTCAGGACAGCTGGGCCACTCAGGATGTGGGTCTTAGGGGTCTTGAAGTCCCTCAATGGGTGCTTGCTTCTGGTATCAGTTGAGTCTGGCATCGACTCCTTGTCTCACTGTTTGCTATTGGGGGTCCAGTACCCTGGGTATTGAACCGGTGCTGCCCTAGTAGGTCCTGGTGTCCCCAAACTTGGCAAGGAGACAGATCTAACCCTTTGGAGCTGGTGTTCCTATATTTGGTGTGGGTGCTGCATCAAATATGTCAGGGAGCAGCAAGTCGACAAACCGGACTCAGCGAGATTGGTGCCAGTGGTGTGCAGGGGAATGATTCCTTCACTCCAAGGAAGGCTCTTGGTGATTTTTTGAAGGCTTGAGGAGCTCCGGGGGTTTTGGAGCCTTCAGAGGTTCAGGACAACACAGCACACCAGGACTGTCGAAGTCCTTGAGGCAGCAGGCAGGGTTTGGCACCAATTTTCTTCTGCAACAGGGCTTCATATCTCAGGCATCGAGTCTTCTTTGTCCTGGTCTTCTTCTTGTCTGTTGAATCGGAGTTCCAGGTCTAGGGATGCCACCTAAATACTGAATTTAGGGGTGTTACCGGGGGAGACAGATAGTAGCCAATGGGCTACCTAGCTTTAGGGTGCCTACACCCTCTTAAGTGTCCACTTCCTGTGGGAAAGGGAATGACCTTAGCCCTGATAGGTTGTTTCTCTACCATCCCAAGATGGTGGATTTTCAGTAGAGGGGTTCACTTTGCCTGCCCTATCCTAGAGGCAGTGCTGGCTAAATATGGATACTCCTGATCTACCTAATTTTCCCGCTTGTCCTCCCACCACATGTGGAGCAGGACTGGGGTGGTTGGCATCCCCAACTATCTGGGGAAGCCTGGGCTGAATTTCAAAGGTGGTAACACCTTTGAGTCTTCCTGCTCTGGAAGGCCATTCTGGCCTGGAGGAGGTGTGAAGCAACTCTGCCCAGATCAGGCTTTGTTTCTGTCCTCTGAGAGTGCAGGCTCTCACCCCATGAGGTCAAACACATATGTTGGGGTGGCAGACTGGTTATGACTATTCAGAGACCACACCAGTGCTTGGTAGGTTGTCAGGAGGCCCTCTAAAAGGTCTCCTGTGTGCATTTATTAATAAATTCCACACTGGCATCAGTGAGGATTTATTAAGATGAGATGTTTAGTACCAAACATCTTAGGGTGCAGTGAAGCCATCGTGGAGCTAGGAAACTCGTAATGGCGACTTTCCAGCCCATGTACTCTTTATGGTTTCCCTGTGCTCTTACAATATCCATGAATGGCTCAGATATTGAAGGGTCCTATCTGCTCATACAGATTTGACCATACATGAGATATAGTGGACCCTGCCTTAGGGCCATAAGGCTTACAATAGGGGTGACTTACCTTTACCTCATGCAGTGTGTGAGGGCGTGGCACAAAGGGCTGTATGCCATGTTGACTCTTTGGTTATTTCCACACCAAGACAGGCAGCCTGCAGTGGCAGTTTGCATAGTCTTGGTGAAGGGGTCCCTGGAGTGGCACAATTTGTGCTGAAGCCAAAGTGGGCCCTCATCCGTACTCATGCCTAGGTACCAGGGGTAACATTTACTAGGACTTACAAGGGTGGCTGAAGTTGTACAAATTGTGATACCGTTTTGGGCAAGAGGTCTAGCAGTGGAACCTGGTTAACAGGGACCCAGTGCACTTACAGTTAAACATCACATCAGGCATCAAGGAAAAAGTGAGAGATAACCATGTCAGAAGAGGCACTTTCCTACACTTCTCCATTACTGGGCTTTTCAAAGGTAAATAATTTGCCACTTGCGCAGAGGCAGAGCAACTCAGATTCCATCAACATAGATCCAGAATCCCAATTAGAACTTCAATGGTGGATAGACAATTTAGATGCCTAGAATGGCAGAACCATATTTGTGTCATCCTCCGATCTTGTGTTAGAATCTGATGCAAGTCGGATGGGTTGGGGCACCCGATGTGGACCAATCTCGACTGGGGATACATGGTTGTACAAGGAGTACAGATTGCATATCAAGTGTTTTGGGATGCTTACAGGTTCCTTTGCAATCAGAACATAACAGTGGTTTGTTACATCAGTCTTCTCAGTGGCAACAGATCAAAGCCATTGGCAGAACTAGCAAAAGGTTTTTGGGAATTCTGCCTATTAAACAAAATGTCTGTACAAGCAGGATACTTGCAAGAAGATCTAAACTCTGTAGTAGACTGGCATTCTCGTCACCTTCAAGACTCAAGCGATTGGAAACTCCACCCTTCTGTGTTCAAATCTTTGCTTCGCAAGTGGAGTCCTCTCCAGATAGACCTTTTTGCCTCCAGCCTGAATTGCCAACTTCCTCAATTCTTCAGCTGGCACCCAGATCCCTTAGCTTTAGCTGCAGATGCCTTTCTGCAGGACTGGTCCCTCTCATCCAATCACGCATTTCCTCCATTCCTTATGATCAACAGGGTTTTTTGCTCAGGTTAGAAGCCAACAAATAATTCTGGTCTTGGTGGCCCACTTCTGGCAGTCACAGATTTGGTTTTCTCCTCTTCTGGAGCTCGCGATCGACGTTCCTATTTTACTCCCTTCTTCTCCCAACCTCCTCCTAGGTCCATTGGGTCTTCCCCACAATTTGGTGTGAGACAACTTTGTCATTCTTGCAGCTTGGAATATAGCAGGATCTCCCAATCTTTCTCTTTAAGTTTGCCAGACGCTTCAGAGTACATTAATAAATCCTGGGCCCCAGGTACCGCCAAGACTTACAAATCAGCTTGGTCTTTGTGGACAAACTGGTGTGCGGGAAAACACGTCAATCCCTTTTCAGCAGATATAAACTACATTGTTAATTTCTTGGCAACCGAAGCTAGTGTCAATTCCCAAATTATGTAATAAAATGACTTTTTTATGAACAACTGAAAACTTCTCACCCCATATAGCAATCCAGTATGAATCGAATATCTGTTTCTATCTTTTCCAAGGAAGGATAGGTTCACCATTTATCAGAAAAAAATGGGGAGGTTCAGCCATATTGTTACTTTATATTATGTCAAATACACCCACTACCACAAAAAGTATGATAAACAGTCCTACTGCAATAATTATGATATAATGACATGCTGTATAAATTAACTCTATATAATGCATGCAATATCAATTGTCTACAAAATATTTATCACGTATGGCATCAATTGTCTCTATTTAACATGTCTATTCCATGCTGCTCACAGCAACGTTACGCAATTCTTATTAAAGTTCTCCTAGAAGTAAAGAGGTGCGAGCATCACCATAATGATGATGTGCGCAGTAGGTAACTTACACCACTGAGACATGTGCATCATCGAACCTTGTAGGAATGCCCACACTATCATGTGTGTGGTGTGCACATCACCACGTTATGCGAAATGCACACAAAACAGACCTCTGTCACTCATTTTTTTGCTTAAATCTGTTGATTGCTTTTTTTTTTGCTCACTCACAATGCCAACCAACAGCAATACTTAAATGTAATGACAAGAGCAATATTATTTGGGCCAACTTCGGCAGCAGCCACTGGTTGCGCAAGTTCAATGCATGTCCCAGAGTGCCTGTCGACATCAATTGAATTAAAACAAATTGCGGTCTTACATTCAGTCCATTGAAAGGTGAGTTCATCAGCATGAATGTGAGTGTCCAACAAGCAAGGATATGCTTCCAGCGCAGTAAGTGACATTTTGCAATATCAGAGTCAAATAGTTTGTAGCTCAATCAGATATAACTGAAACAAGGGAAACAAGGGAAATAGTAACATTAACTAATGTGCTAGCCCTTACTTCCCACCCCAACCCTACAATGAGCAACACCGCTTGGGTAGCTAATAGGTTAATGTTTTGTGTCCATCTCTGTTGGTCTCACTACTGAAAGTGATGCTGTATGGAGGTGCACAACTTCTGGAATGGACATGTCAGGGGAGGCCGCAGGAGCATGTCTCATGGCATATCCCCCACCTCCATATAACAGGTCATTTGGGTGTCCGGCAATGTGGAAGCTTCAGGTATGCTGGTGTGTAAGTCGGCCATAATGGTGTCCCAACTACTGTCTATAGGATGTTTACAAATTCTGTAGTAGGGGATATCTGTTATAGTCATAATCTAGTGAATAGTCCCGCCCATGTGCGGGGACCCCGGAGCAATAAAAAATAATCTCTTAAACTGTCTTCTTTGCAGTACTGCATAGACACTTAAGATAAAATCAAAGACAAATAATGCAGCCTATAACTACAAGGCTACACTGGCCAGCACTTCAACTTAAAGTGAAAAGGATAGCCACATAAAATCAAATTTTGCATATATTGCCAAGTTTCACTCATAGAGAAACTTCCCTTCACCATAATCCTTGAAATGATAGAGAGGAAGGGTTGGACAAACAAGCCCCCATAGGCTGCCATTATGTGTCTGGAAAAAGGATACCGTGCCTTTAAGGAACTCTCGAGAGACCCTCGGTATCCCAGGATGCACAGCTAAAGTCCTTTTACTTCCAGTTCTTTTTTCCGGCTCCTGCTAGCAGGACCCTGGAGCAGTGAGCTCTCCCTTTTTGGGTATTTCTTCAATTTTTGGCACTTTTCGAGTGTTTTGAGTGTTTCACTCGACATCTGGGGTCTTCCTCTTCCATTTGCTGTGTTTTTTAACCAGTTTTACCACCTCTTTCTGTCGAAAATGCCAGCTTTATTCGACAAGTGTTCTGATTGTGGTAGCAAGAAGGCTAAATCTGACCCCTACAGAGTATGCATACTCTGTCTCCCTTCCACCCGTGTCCCTGACTCCTGTGATATCTGTCACTCTTTCTCCAGGAGGACCCTGCGTGACAGGGAGAAGATTCGTCTCCAGGGACTGGAACAGAGGAGACATGAAGAACCAGGTGGGACATTTGGGCATGGAGGGACTCAGTCATCGTCCTCTGCCCGTGCTTCGGCCTCTGGGGAGCTCCCCAGTCAAGATAAGGCCCAGAAAAGGCACAGATCCCGGTCGACGTCGATAGCTTCGACGTCAGCGTGGAGAGGTATGACCACCATCTGCTCTCCGTCGACCCAGGGCTCTGGGTCCAAGCGGCGTCGCCGCTTGACGTCAAGGGGTAGGACGTCGAGACCTCGGCTGAGGTCGACATCGAGGACTTCCCCGGCGTCGAAACACCATCGACGTCGAGATGAGTCCAAGAGGCAACGGCGCTCGCCGTTGGTGCTGTACCACCGTTCGCCGTCAACATCGACACGACGGTCGGCGTCAAGAAGAGGCAAGTCGACGTCGAAGAGAAGACATTCAACGTCGAGGAGTTCGTCAATGTCTAGAAGATCGACGTCCAGGAGTAGAAAGTCGAAGAGGTCGACATTGAGGAAAGAAAAATCGATGTTGAGGAGACGTTCAAGGGCCAGGTCAGGGTCCCCTGCCTCAGTGGTCAGACTGTCGTCTTCATCGGCGAGCTCCCGGTTGCGGCGGCACCGGCGCTCGGCCGCAAAGAGGTCTGCCTCCAGAACATCTTCTTCGAGGCCTGCTCAGAAGAAGAGGAGAGTGGAGAGATCATCGGACTAAGAGTATACACGGACCTACTCACCTTCTAGGCCCAGGATGCCTACGCCTCCACATCTGCCTCCGAGGATGCCTCCTCCGCAGCTTCCTCTTCCTCCAGCAACGATTCCTCCTCCTCCTCCTCCACTTCCACCGCCTCCTACACCGCCCCTGCCTCCTCTTCCACTGCCTCCCCGACCTCCACAAACTCGTCCTGAGGTTCCGGCTCCGAATCTTCCGCTTCTGCCTCCTCCGAAATCGGCAGCTCCGGCGAAGCCCAGGAGGTCTAGATCAAGGTCTAGAGGAAGGGATCGCACTCGTAGTAGACACTGCTCCTCCACAAGGTCCTGTCATCGACATCGGAGGGACAGGTCGCGGTCCCGTTACACGGGCACCTCGAGTGACCGGAGGTATTATCCAACGTTATCGGATTCCCCTCCTATGAGAGTGTCACCTGTGGACGACATTGTGACATTTCAGGAGGTGCTGCTGAGGGGGGCAACGAAGTTAGAGATCACATTGACGGTACCCACACCGTCTACCTCTGTGATCATTGAGACTTTGCACAAACGCATCTCTCCCGCCCGTTGTTGCCTTTGGTGACAGGACTGGAGGAACCGGCCATGGAGCTTTTTCCGACCCCAGCTTCTGTGAAGTCGGCTCCATCTGGTCTGCAAAAGAAGTACAGATCCTATACCGGATTCTGTCATCGTGATGGCAGCCAAGAAACAGCATGCTACTGCTCCATCTTCTACGGTGCCTCCGGACAAGGAGAACCGTCAGATGGACTCAGCTGGGTGGAAGGTTTGCGGTACGGCTGCCACCTCAAAGAAAGCGGCGAGTGCCTCGGCGCTCTTGGGTTGCCATGACCGCGCTTTGTGGGAGTCTCTGCAACAGTTTATTGAGCTCCTCCTGAGGGATAGGAGAGAAGACTTCCAGGAGATATTGAACGAGGGCATAATGGTCTCCAATCAAGTCATCAGCTCTGCGGCGGACGCCTCTCTCCTGGCGGCTCATGGTTATTGCCATGGCATTAATTTAAGGCGCCATTCCTAGTTGCGCCTTACTTCTCTCAAACCGGAGGCGCAGCAGAGAGTCACAAATTCGCCGTTCTCTGGATCTACGCTCTTCAGGATGCATGCGTAGAGACGTTGAAGGCCGTTGGGTTGGAGAAACCAAAGGAACAACGGATGTCCTTCCGTCCGTTCCAGAGGAGGTATGGTTCCCAGGAAACGAGGGCAAGGTCGCCAAGCTGGCCAGCAGCAACAACAACAGCAGCAGTACCAGCGGCAGCCTTTCCAGAAGCGTCAGAGGGGCAGAGGCGGCCAGCAGTCCTCGGCGAACAAGGGCCCAGCTGGGTCTAAGCCCTGATGTGCTACTTCCCCCTCATCCGTTACCCGCTCCGGTGGGGGGAAGCATACAAAATTACCTGGCAGAGTGGAGAAAAATTACTCAGGACAAGTGGGTGCTGAATATTGTTTGCAATGAATACGGTCTTCATTTTGTCAGCCCGCCTCCAGAAATTCCACCGGTTCGCTCGCAGTTCCAGCTGCGCGAGCTCCAAGCGGAGGCCGATACCCTGTTCAGAAAAAGGGCGATAGAAGACGTCCCTTTGTCTCAAAGGGGAAAGGGTCTTTACTCACGGTTCTTCCTGGTGCGCAAGAAGGACAAGAACGAGTTCAGGCCCATTCTGGATTTGAGACAAGCAAACAAATGGATTCGCAGGGAAAAGTTTTGCATGCTGTCTTTGCACCAGATTTATCCTCAGCTGCAAAGAGGAGACTGGCTTTGCGCAATAGATCTACAGGATGCGTACTTCCATGTGCCCATTGCACGGAAACACCGGAAGTTCCTGCTCTTTCTAGTTGGCACCAATCACTATCAGTACACCGTACTACCGTTTGGACTGAAGTCTGCACCCAGGACTTTTTCAAAATACATGGCAGTGCTGGCAGCGCACCTGAGAAAGAACAAGGTGTTTGTCTACCCGTACCTGGACGACTGGTTGATCAAAGCCTCCAACTTCCAGGAAGCGCAATTGCACTTCAACAGGACAGCCGTTCTGTTGAACCAGCTGGGGTTGCACATGAACATGTCCAGTGCCTACAGTACTTGGCAGCCTCCAAAGATACTCTTTCAGCAAGCGTGTCTCCTTCAGAGGAGCGACGCTTATCGATCCTTCGGGAGGCTCAGGCTCTCATAGCTGTTCCATCTACAACAGTGAGGACGGTGTCTTCTCTACTGGGGTCAATGGCCTCTTGCATCTTCCTCACGCCACACGCACACCTCCACATGGGGCCACTGCAGGAATGTCTGGAGGATCAGTGGGACCAGAAGCGGGGGAGCTGGGATGTCAGGATCCGGCTGTCCCTTCACGCTCAACAGTCCTTGAGATGGTGGTGCTCAGCAGAGAATCTCCTCAAAGGGGTTCCATTTCATAAGGACATTCCCATTCAGACTATCGTCACGGATGCTTCTCTCCATGGCTGGGGGGCACATTCAGACCATCTACAGATCCAGGGAACGTGGTCCCCGGCGGAATCCACGTATCACATCAATTTCCTGGAACTCAGAGCTGTTCACTTGGCACTGAAGGCCTTTCATCCGTTTTCCAGACCGACTCCTTGCTTGTGCAGACGGACAATACGACCAAAATGTATTACCTCAACAAGCAGGGGGGATCGAGATCGCGCACACTGTCACAAGAAGTGCAGGCGATCTGGCACTGGCTGCTAGCCAGAGGACTGACGATAACGGCTGCCCATCTGCCAGGTGTGCAGAATGCTCAGGTGGACGCACTCAGCAGGCTGGTGCAAGAAAACCACAAGTGGGTTCTAAACGATGAGGTGCTAGGAAACATCTTCAACAGGTGGGGCACTCCAGACATAGATCTGTTCGCCACCGCCGAAAACAGAAAATGACGAGACTTCGCCTCCAGGTTTTATCAACCGGGGACTCTGGGGAACGCACTATGGATCAGCTGGTCGAACAGCTTTCTTTACGCTTTTCCACCCATTACCCTGATTCCGGCGGTACTCATCAAGCTGTCTCAGTCCGGAGCACGGATGATCCTCATTGCTCCGGAGAGGCCCCGACAGTGGGGGTTCACGGACCTGCTTCAGAGGTCTCTCCTACCCCACCTGCGGCTGCCGTGTCGGCCGGACCTTCTCACGAAGTTCGGGGGGCAGATGGTGCACCCCAACCTCTCATCGTTGAGTTTGACGTCATGGCTCCTGAGATAGTGCAATATGGACACCTTAATCTGCCTGACGGTTGCATGGATATACTCAAGGAGGCTAAGCGACATTCCACTAGGACTTCCTATGCCTACAAGTGGAAGAGGTTCTGCATCTGGTGCACGTCCAAGAACTATGATCTGACGACCTGCAAGGAAGATGTCATACTTCCATACCTTTTGCATTTGGCTCACTCTGGCCTTAATTTTCATTCTATTAAGGTCCACCTCCCAGCATTAACTGCGTATAAGAAATGTCCTTCACAGATATCCTTCTTCCAGATTCCTGTGATTAAAGATTTTTTGGGAAGGATTGAAGAAGGTGTTTCCTTCTGTTCGGCATCCTTTGCCTTCTTGGGAGCTGAATGTGGTGCTGTCCAGGTTGATGAAGGAACCTTTTGAACCTATTCATAAGGCTTCACTACAGCACTTGTCATGGAAGGAGGCGTTCCTCGTGGCCATTACATCGGCCCATAGGGTGAGTGAAATTCAGGCATTGTGTTGCCAAGAGCCTTATACTGTATTTCATGCTGCTAAGGTTGTGATGCGTACTCACCCTAAGTTCCTTCCTATGGTGATTTCTGATTTCCATGTCAATCAGACTATAACTTTACCTACGTTTTTCCAAAATACTTCCACTCCAGTAGAAAGGTCTCTTCATTCCCTGGATGTCAGAAGGGTGTTGAAATTCTACTTGGATAAGACCAAGGACATTCGTAGGTCAGACCAATTGTTTGTCAATTATGGGTCGGTCAGGACTGGTCTTGCACCTCGAAAAAGTCCATTTCTAGATGGATTGTGTCCTGTATCCAGTTATGTTATCAGAAGGCTAACAAGACCTTAGGGGTTAAGCCGAAGGCTCATTCTACCAGAGGCAAAGCAGCTACAATAGCTTTGCTTCGTAATGTTCCCATTGCAGATATCTGTAGGGCTGCCACTTGGAAGTCGGTCCATACCTTTGCTAAACACTACTGTCTGGACTCTGATGCCAGGGCAGATGCGCAGGTTGGGCAGGCTTTGTTGAGAAATCTGTTTGCACAGTAGTGGTGTTGTCTTTTTCCTCCACCGCCGGATTGGTTGTTGGGATGGGCTTGCCATTCGATTCACTAGATTATGACTATACACAGAGATCCCCTACTACAGATGGAGTAGTTTCTTACCTGTAACTCCAGTTCTGTAGTAGGGGTATCTCTGTTATAGTCATAAGCGCCCGCCCTCCGCCCCGGTGGAGAAAATGATAATGTACCGTATGCTACAGGCCTTGCTTTATACACCTTCAAAAAGAACTGAAAGTAAAATGACTTTGGCTGTGCATCCTGGGATACCGAGGGTCTCTGGAGAGTTCCTTAAAGGCACGGTATCCTTTTTCCAGACACATAATGGCAGCCTATGGGGGCTTGTCTATCCAACCCTTGCTCGCTATCATTTCAAGGATTTTGGTGAAGGGAAGTTTCTCTATGAGTGAAACTTGGCAATATATGCACAATTTTATTTTATTTGGCTATCCTTTTCACTTTAAGTTGAAGTGCTGGCCAGTGTAGCCTCGTAGTTATAGGCTGCATTATTTGTCTTTGATTTTCTCTTAAGCGCCTATGCAGGACTGCAAAGAAGACAGTTTAAGAGATTATTTTTGATTGCTCCGGGGTCCCCGCACATGGGTGGGACTATTCACTAGATTATGACTATAACAGAGATACCCCTACTACAGAACTGGAGTTACAGGTAAAAAACTACTCCTTCCCGATGCATCCTCCCTGTGTAGGGCAACAATCTCTGCCTGCTCCCAGGTAGTGTACGTCTGTATCCAGGATTTAAGGTGGTGAGGATCAGGAGATTTCCATCGACGGGAGATCAGCCTTTTGGCCAACAACAGACCCAAAATCAATAAATCAGGGTATGACCTTGTTTTTCTTACTTCTTTCATATAATCCTAGCACGCAGACCTCCCACATGTTCAAAAGAACATTTTATCGGTGCAATGTACGAGGCGGTCCATCGCTGCCCTACAGTAGCACTGCAGGCGTGGACATGCCCAAAGCATATGTGCAACATCTGCATCCACCAGCGGTCAATGGGGGCAAGCAGCGTTTGTGAGGTGAAAGTACCTGTTTATGTTGGCTGGGGTGAGGTAGGCCCTGTGAAGAATGTACAGCTGAATTAATCGAAATCGGGTTTTGCGTTGTATGTAAAGTAGGACACTCTAACAGAGATGGCCATCCCCTATCCGTACAGGGGCGGTTGAGATCCACTTCCTGCCGTCCATGAAGAGATGCAAGTGTTGGTGACATGTGTGAGCATAACGACCCAGCTAGCCGATGCACTCAGGGACATATATACAATGAAAGTAACAGGGTGAGGTGTCAGGCTTCTTGGCTTAACGCTGCGCTCCACCACTTCTGAAACACAGGGCTGTGCCATATTTGCAACAATATGGTGCAGCCTTTCGTTTCCCCCTGTGCTGGCACTAAAGTTAGCTGCCTTGTGTCAACACAGGCACCCTTTGCACCATAGTGCAAGGGTTTCTGCGTTGCAGGGGAAGATTGTTTAAGTGCAGGAAGGTGTCCCTTCCTGCACATAAACAATCTTTAAGTGACGTTTTGTAACTTAATGCACTACACATAGAAGTTGCAGAACGTCATATTTTTTAATGATTGTTCATGTGCAGGAAGGAACACCTTCCTGCACATAATCAATGGCATTTTGCTGTTTTCATGTGTTGCGCAATTAAACATTTCTCCTCGTTTTGCCACGGTAAGACCAGGTTTTCCCTGGTCTTGATTTTGGTACTGCCCCATATTTATGCCACCCTTGTAAATATGGGGCAGCATCAAAATCAATGGATGTTGTGGTAGAGCACCCACCACAACATCCATTGCCCCTTCCCTTTAAGTTAAGTATAGCGTGAAACGGTGCCTTATTTACAAGGCAGCACTAAGTAACGTTTAGTGGCTTAACGCTGCCTTGTAAATAAGGCGAAGCCCGTATCGCCACCACAACGTCCAAAAAAGTGGAATTGTGGTGGCGATAGGGGCTTTATATATGACCTTGACCGCGGATATGAAGGTACTGTATAGTGAGGTGTGTCGGAGGCTCACAAGTCATATCACCCCATCTACGTCCCAGTGCCCCTATCAAGGACATGTGTAGGAGGACTTATCCAGGGGGAAGGTAATCTTCCACCAGGGACTCATAAGACAGGAGCGCTCCATCTCTATAGCGATCGCCCACCGACTGAATTCCCGCAGCAATGCAGGCAGATAGTTCAGCCGTGGCAGTAATGTGTTGGCCAGTGCCACATGGTGTTCCCAACAATGCTAGAGCTGGTGCATAAGGGACAGTCTGCTTTGTGAGATATAGGCTGCGCATAAAGCAGCGATGTGCAACCAGCGAAAATGTGTGTTTGGGTGACAGGGGTTGGGCACATGGATTAAATAGTTGGCAGATACTGGTTAGGCTCCAGGCCGGCCACAGTGTGACGGTGCAAGCTAATGTGCCACCCATTGGTGTTAGGATGCCAAATAATATTGTTTGAAGTTGGGCACTGCTAGATCCCCAAGGTCCATTGGCTGATAAAGCTTGGCAAGTGCTATCCGGCTTCTGGAGGTGTTCCATATGAACTTCCTGTTCACACGTTCAAAGGAACGGAAAAAGGAGGCGTGAATGTAGAAGGGCAGGTTAACAGAATAGTACAGAAGACAAGGGAGCACAACCATCTTGAGCAGAGCCACTCTGCCCGCCATTGACATGGGTAATAACTTCCAAAAGGCCATCTGAGCACGCAGAAGGTGACAGCATGTGTCAGGTTTCCATCAAACAAATCTACAGGTGAACTATAGAATTGGATTCCCAGGTATCTAAAAATATTTGGCTGCCACGTAAGGGGTATTGTAAATAGGTTGATGTCTGGGTTAAGTGTGGTAGTGAATAATGGGAAGAGGTATGATTTAACCCAATTGACTTTCAGGCCAGAGAGATCAACAAATTGGCATATAGTAATGAACCAGCAATGGAGCGCAATGCCACGATAGGGCAACTGGGCCGATCTTGTCGTATCAGCCATGCTAGGAATGAGCCAGCTCTATCAGCCATGGCAAGTGTTTTGGCAGAATGGGCGGCATAGTTGTGACATCTTAACCATTCTAAGAGCACTGCATGCTCACGCTGTGCCTCTGCTGCTCGGGTCAGCCATATCGGGCCCCTCCAGGCGAAAGAGCTTGCGTTCAATGCGCAATATATCAGTATCTTAGTGTCGGTGTGTGTTCCAGCGCAGTCCCAGACAGTGCCCCTGCAGCATCACCTCAAACTCTTCCCACTCAGTGGACTGTGCATCAGTGGAAGGAATGAGTGTTGAAATCAAAGAATCCCTTGATGACAATGGCTACTGAGGAGTGGAAAGGTAGGTCCTCCAGTGCCGCTGGTTAATGATGCCATTTGGGGATCGGGGGGGGGTACTCGACTCCCACGCAAGTTGCAAGTATTAGGGGTTATGATAAGAGTGAGTGTGGCCCAGATGATCAATGTGGGTGATGCATGGGGTGAGTCCCAGTGAACCCATTAGCCTATCTATCTTTACATGCAAGGAATGGGGAGCAGAATAGAAAGAATACAATCTGGCAGACATGTTTCGCTCTCGTCAAATGTCAGTGAGGCCCCAGTTCTGCATCCAGTTATGAAGTGCCTGGGCATTTGAGGAGGCAGGTGTAAGGGGCAGTGGAAGGAATGACTGGTCTAATATAGTGTAGTGTAGTTCCTATATTCCCAATAGGCTCTGCGCATTGGAATAACATAGACGATAGTTTAGACGTAGGACTGAGGTCGACTAGGTCTCTACTGAATATGTTAGTCTTAATTATGAATGCCAGCTAGCTCAGAGGTCACTAGAAACTTTCTCAAATGAACAGGAAGGAGTTAACTTTCCTGATTAGACAAGAAGGGATTAGTTTCTGACAACCGCATAAACATGACAACTTTGCTCCCTCCAGAACAAGGAGTATATCGCCAGAGTCGTGTGAAAACAATAGACAGCTATTTCACTCAGTCAATCGTGCATACTTAGTTTCACCAGGAGTGCAGAGAAATAGAGAGACGGGCGTTTTCAATAAAAGGTGTTATTTATTGAGCAGTCCTCTTTCTCATGCGAGAGAAGTGAATTGCCACGATTGCAATACTTATCATGAAGTAAAGTGCGTACAGTAAAAGGAGTATTATGAAATAATACTGTAAAAGCATTTATATGGTTTCTGAGCCATATGATACTTAAAACGGATAAAATATATACATACATAAAATCATTGACTAAACGTACTCAACTGGTGCTTCTAAGATACGCCTACCCCGGTGTACCTAACCTAGGCCTAGTACGCGGGAAGGAGTAGGTGAGCTGCAGTTTAAGTTAAGTTAGTTTTTGCTAGGAATCTGAATCAAGAATTCTCTACGGATCTAATCAGCTCCGTGCCTTGGTTATAGAATGAAGGAGGTCTTGTATCTCTTTCTCAGGACTCGATCTCCCAGCAACCCGCAAGGGTGACTGGAAACACTGGAGCTGGAATTTCTCGGCAGGAGAAAAGACAGCGTCTCTCTCAGTGCGTCAATGGGAGGGTCGGCTTCCTTCGGCACTCGCTACAGCTGGGCTTCGGGTAAGTTGATAGCCGATCTGCTCCAAACCACCGTGTGTTTGCTTAAGGCAGATGCTGGTATATTTATACCTGGAAGGTGCCGAGTTTGACGTAAGGTTGGACATAAGACGTCACTAAGAACTTACAGTTCTTTCTGGACTCCAGGAGTTCTTGTACAAATCAAAACAAAAGCAGGGGGAATTCCCGGGCTGCTGGAGGCTTGGTTTGTTTAAAGTACGTGTTGTACTTTCTAGGAGTCTATGGGAGTAGCCTTGCCGTATTTGGACTGCATTGGCTATGACTAAATATGGATATGATTCTTATGCCTTTATAAGGATATGATTTGTTATAACCACATAAGGGCATGAATCGGGAATATTTAAATAGGGTCCTAGATACGTTTACAACACCCACTCCACGTATAATGTCCATCATTACTAAATACTAAGCAATACTAAACATATAACGATGCATGTGTTTTCCAACCCACCCCAAAATACATAAATTGCATTTGAAATGGTGTATGGTATATACACGAAAATGAGTATTATACTGTACGTTTCTCAAGCAGTGGTATCATTCAAATAGTGCATACATAAATATTGGCTGCATGAATTGCGAAAATTACATTTATGAAATGGCTCTTAATACAGAAAAGAAGGTCGAGACCAGTTCATCACATATTTATACAATACTGTACATGTGCTAGAGGCTAAGTCAAAATAAAATAGAGTCTCTAAAAATAGAAGTTCTGTTCTCTAAGAATAGTTTTACTTTAAGCAGAGTACCATGTGCCAGAAAAAGGTAAATATTTTGGAAATGGAAAAAATAATTTCGCTTTCAGGGGAAAAATTAGTTCCAAATGTCTCAGTAGTGTTGGTTATCAAAAACTGAAGGCCGAATTCAGGGTTCAGGGAACGCTGTGTGCTCGTTGTTTCAAAAGTTATTCTCGTTGTTAGGAGAGAACATCAAATCAGACAGGCTTGCGAAAAATTGGTCTACAACAGTAGGTGAAAGCTCGACCAACTTCGAAAAAGCTGAAATAGTGCATATGTGAGAATCATTGCCATCATCGATGTCTGGATCAGCAATGCTCACAGAAGGTTGTACCTGTGTGGTGCTGCTTTCATCTCGTACTTCACCGCCACCTAATCGTAATGGTGACGTCTCAACGAATGCCGTCATCAGAATAGGTAGCCGCTGGGGACAACACGTTGCATGAGCCGTTACCGAACCAAGCAAAGTATTGATATCCATTGGTACTGCTGATGGTAGTGTAAGACAGACGTCCAACACGCATTCTTCTCCACATAGCAGACATCGAAGCACAGGTAAGATGCAATCTTGCCAGATTGGTCTGAATGAAAGAAACCAGGTAGTACTCAGATCTCTTAGCCGGGCAAAGCCGAGGACATTAGTGATCCGTTCTCGGTATCGTATAGCTAGGATAATTTCTTCCATTGTTGCCTTGGTTTGGTCTGTGACTTGACTTGCCATATCGGAGCAGAAGGAACAAAAATAAAATTCCTGCTACGAGACCCAAAAGAAGAGGCAGTCCGCCGAATACAGAGTGCACGAAATTCGGGAAGATGCCAAGAACTGTCTCAAAGGGTGCTAACAGTCCCGAAAAAATTGTCTTAAATACATGTGCGATGCCACTGGTGTCTGACATGTTTAAGATTTGACCTAACATTTCTACGAAATGCACAGGGCAATTTGTCGATAATAGTGTATGTATCTCTGCCGCTGTCCTTGCAACTTGCAGATCATACGTCTCTTTGGACGAGGTTAAAGGCACAGTTGTCTGTAAAAGAATAGACTTCATTCTGCTTAAAGTATCAATTCAAATAGAAGAGATATTCAGAGAAGGCCATATTATTGCTTCCTTGTCTGGTTTGCTGTTTGGATACAATACTTGCATACAGCAAATGACACTGGAAGTAACGCTCACGAGATAGGCTTTTCCTGGCACCATGCCACAACAGCTGTGGTCACTTAATATAACATAGCTGCCGTTGGAAAGCTGTCTGAAAAAAGGCTCTATCTGTGTTGCAGGAGTGCCGTGCAGGTGACATGAAAGGTTGTTTGATGAACCTTCGCAGGCTCCATGCAAGTTAATATCTTGACACAGAAGTGTACCGCTTAGTGATTTTTTACAATTGTTACCACTAAGAAATACCTCTTTTTTCCCTTCACTATAACATTTATGTGTATAAGGTAAATTCCAGGTTGACTTGATGTATCCTTTACCCAACCTTTCATACAGGCCTGCTGGTATATACTTTTGGCAATACTGAAACAGAAAAGTTGTTATCGGAATTGTAATTGTACCATGTATTATCCATTCAATGACAGGTCTCTCTGACATTGTCAATGGTAATCTCTCAAGTTTTTCAATGCTCAGAATCGTATAGTCTGCTCCTTTTTGTGCGAAACGGATTTGTTTATCAGTAAGGTTAAAGATAAAAAATAATGACGTTATGTTGAGTAGACACCATGGCACGTAGCCTGAACGCAGATTTTGTAACGTCCAGCCTAACTGTACAATAGAACGCAATTGGGACTGGCCATGTTGTAACATTAGCAAGTCCTGCTCTATTATATCAATAGCAGATGATACAATGCTGTCCAGTGAATAAATTCTGGATGACAGAGTTGTTAACCCATTGTCGACAACAGACAGTGATTTTTCCAAACTAATACGATCAATTTCTCGTATTTTTCAGCAGTTTCAATTGGCATTACTTTCCAAGCTTCATTGTAAGCAGCGTATATACCTGCGTATATGAAACGTTTTTGACGCTCTTTGCGAGGTCCCAGTATGAAATCTCGCAAGTCAGCACCTTCTTTAAGTAAAGTCTAGTGTTGCTTAATTTCAGGCAGTGTGGATTTCTGTAGCCATTCAAGACATAGCTTTCCTACACTGTATGTTGTAACTATCCCTGGATGTTGTCTCTGGGAATATCTTGGGTCTGGCCTGGTCTGTTTTAACCCATGTGTTTTGTTCAGGAATCTATCTTGACAGTTATTAATGTCTGTAGGCCAGATCAACCATTTTTTCCAATCAGGATTTGTTCTGTTTTGGTGTAAAATATGGGATACGTCTATCTCCACATCTGAAGTGCTATTACTATCAGGTATGGGCTATGGAATAGACGGTTTGTTTAAGTCTTTTATCTTGGCTAGGCCGAGTTTTGTTTGTTGAATGGTGTCATTCAGGAATATTATCTGTTCTGGGATCATGCAGGCTCTGAATAATGATTCTAAACCTTGTACCTGCCAGTCTTTTGTACCCCAGATGGTTTTTGTTTCAATTTTGTTTTTCCAAAATTCAAAACCAAATGTAGACATTTTTTCATAACATTTTTCTGAATATATCAAGTTAGTATTTGTCAACATGTTTTTCATTCCTGTCTTATTTAACATTTTGAAATAAAACGTTTCTGGATCAGTGTTGTTAAACCCTGAGAAGTATGGGAATTTCTCATAAAATGTTTTCGAACTGCCTTTTGGCGGTGTTGGACAATGTTCCCATTGATTATAAGTAAAAACATTTCTAGGATTAGCAGATTTATGCAAATAGTGATGACCATAATGATTATAGCAATGCATTTCTTCATAATTTGATGAACCCTGCAAATAATCATGTTCTGTGAAGTTAGCTGACATTTCTAAATCTGACATTATATTATTAATATTTTCAAAGTCCCAATCATCAGAGAAAGTACTTGGTTTTACAAAGTCACTTAATGAAACCTTGAACTGGTGTGGATATTTCAAGAGCTCAATCGATCCATAGATTTCGTAATCCGTTGTGTCCCATGCTACACCACCAGGTATTGGAATGGCTGTGATGTTCACCGATGACAGTTCTCTTTTTTCGATGTGAGAAGATCTGTGTGGCTTTCGGACCAAGTTGATGTTCTGACTTGCTGCGTCCATTGTACTATATTTTCCATCAATAAATCTACCCAAACTTAAAACCAAGATGAGCCAAAGTAGGAGGAAAAGTACACCTAACACAATCCATAATTCAAACCATGGTAAAATCAGATATGTTTGTTTGAGTTGATGAAAGAGTTCAGTCATTTTTTCTTTGAAAGGCTTTGTTGCTGGCGTTTCTTCATGTTCACTTGGATCATCAGAAAAGTCATTGAAATTGATGAAGTAGCCAGATGTAGTTCTGTCAATTGTTGGAATTGCTTCCGGATTTTCTTTAGTCTTTGAATCTTCTTTCATCACATTAGTATAGTCTGAAGCTACATCATTGTAGACAGGTGTTTCTTGACGAACTGTTGCAATTTGGGTTTCAAGAGGCACAAGTTCCATGGCTTTGTTGCATAGTCCTTTTTTATTTACTGCAGGTTTACCAAAAGTGATTAGTCTCTCAGTTTGAACCTCTTGGATTGTAGCAAGGTTTGGTCTTCTGCTACTTCTTGGGAGTCCACTGGGCCTACTACTTATTATTGGCCACATGATTGTGGTTTTACCAGGTCGATTGATACAACTCTGTTCTCCTTTTTACCAGCAATGGGCAGTAGTACTACTGATCTTGTTACGCTGACAGCTAAGACAGGTACTGCTTTTCTGTAAGAAGGCCCAAATTCCTTCTTCACCGCGATCTTTTCTCTGACTAGATCCCATATCTTTGGAATCCAGACAGGTCTTGCTGGGACAGGTGGTTTTTCTTCAGTGGCTGTTGGCTTTAGCTTTTTGTTACTTAGACTTCTTGTTTCATTTAAGTCCTGTAAAACAGCCAAACGATCTTTGATATCAAAGGATTTTTCTTTCACCACTGAAGTCTGACAATCTAGATCCTGGATGATCATTCTAGTACCGAACAAAAGTTCGAATGGAGTGATACCTCTTTGAGAATTTTCTTGGCAGATTGTTAAGACTACGTTGGACACCTATTAGATGTTTGACCCACCGATCAACCGAACCTAATACCCTCGCCGTTATGGATTGCTTTATGTCACGGTTTTTTCTCTCCACTACCGCATTTCCCTCGGGATGGAATGGTACCGCAATGCAATGCCCATGCTAGCCATGGCCTCCTTGTAAGCTCGAGAGCTATACACAGGACCCTGGTCAGAATGTAGCATGCCAATTGCGTATGTGCCGATAAAGACTCGCAAATCTTTTATAACAGTTCTGGCGTCAGCCGAGCGCTTGGGCCACATCTAAATGAATCTCGTCTTAATAATTATGGGACCGCATTTCTCCGGCTGGATTTCTGCGTATAGATAGCCTAATGCTTTCTAATAAAGGTGTCCTGGCAATTGTCTGGTCCGGTTCACAACTGCGATCTCTATTGCAGTTCTGACAATCCATTGCAAAGTTATAAATTTGCACGCTCATCCCCGGCCACCAGTATTGTGATTGTAATTCTATTAGAGATTTCAAGATCTCTTGGTGCCTCAGACCCATTCCCATGTGTGCTTCTTGAATCAAGTAAGCTCTCCGGTTCGTGTTTGGAATTACTCTATCCCCCACTCCAGGGATTTGAGCAAAAGGAACGGAGTTCGCATCAATTATGTATTTATTTCCGAGTGGATAATTTAGAGGTAACGCTGCATAGTTGCCTTTCATTGAGGCTTTTACTGCTAGCAGCGTTTCACCGTCTATTTGTTTTTTGTATGCTTTTTTGTAGCTACGGAAGCCGGTTGAACAGCTGCCGCCGTGGCTCTGTTAGCCAATGAATTCCCCGCAACGTGAACGCCATCATGTTGATGACTCAGTGTATGTATCACGTGAGTCTTTTGTAGTTCTTTCTGTAAAAGAACTACTTGTTCCCAGAGCTTTTTATGCTTTATTGTGGCACCGGTCTCATCTTTGTAACCGTTTTTGATCCATGTCTGCATGTCATTATTGTAAGACTTGACGCAATAATGCGAATCGCACACTATTAGTGTGGGGAACTCGCGATCGGCATTTTCAAGCGCCATCTTTAAAGATCTTATTTCAGCTCGCTGAGCTGTACCGTTTCTGAGTGATTCAGTTTTAGTGTCCATCGGTCTGAATTTACCTAAGCGCCATCGACCTTTGACAATCGCGCACGCTGCATTGTAAGATTTTTTATCCACAACGTAGTGTTGTGCAAATCTGTCCGTGTAGATTACACAGGTGTACTGTTCTAGAGGCAGAATTTCGATTGGCAAAGGATATTCATATTCGTATTCCAGATTTCCTAGTTTTTTCATTTTCGGATCAAATGCGTGTTTCACGTCTTCTGCAGCAAGAGAATTTTCCCATTGTATGTTACTGCCCCAAGGGCTGATATTGCTGTTAAAACAGATATGCTCTTCCCTTGTGCTAGGGCTCTTTCTTCTGCTATAGCAGTTTGAACTGCAGTTAGAATTTTTTAAGTAGAACTGAATTTCATTTCAGCTTGTGTGTACAAGTGTGATTTATAAGCTATTGGTACTGTTTCTCCCTCATTAGAGGTCAGGTATGTGAATCCGCATCTTCCTGGTATGACTCGGATTACAAGGTTGCGTTAGTTTGCGCGTGTTTGCAGTTTTGTTTTAGTTAACATGTTTGTTTGTAATGATCTTAACATTTCTGTGTGTTTCTGAGTCCAATTGATTGGTTTGAAATCAGGTTTTATTAATTCGTAGAGTGGCTTAGCCCTCTCTGCATAATTTAGAATGTATGTTCATCCGAAATTCAGGAAACCTAGTATTGATTGTAAGTTCTTCAGCGTTTTTGGAGCTTGGAGTACTGCACACTTCTCTAAGAAGTTGTCTGCTAGGCTTTTGCCTTCACTTGATAATTCATATCCTAAAAACAGGACTGTTAGGTGGGCAATTCGTGACTTTTTTAAAGTTGAATTTATACCCTTCAGATGCGAACCCATGTATGATGGTGTTCACTCTTTTCAAGTGTGTCTCCAGGTCGTCGTCTGTAAGATAGATGTCATCGACATAAGATAATGCCTCATCATCGTACATTTGTAGTAACTCTGTTACCCTTGCTGAGAATAATCCTGGGCTATTCTTGAATCCCTGTGGGAGACGACAAAATTGTTTTTGGGCCCCCATACTGGAGAAAATGGTCAAATACCTGCTTTCTGGTGCTATATTTTGACAGAAGAAACCATTTGAAATATCTAATGTCGTTTTATATTTTTTGCGCACGATGTTATTCATTAGTGCTGCACTGTGTGAGTTTTGTACTGCAAATGTTTTGCAGCAAGAGTTTAGGTGTCTGTAGTCCAAAACTAGACGATATGAATCGTCTGGCTTGGAGACAGGAAACAAAGGATTGTTCATTTGTGAGGTGCATGTTTCAATCACCCCCTGATATTCAAGTTGATCTAAGATCTCCCTGACTTGTTTTTTAGCTTCTTGCTTAACAGGATACTGCCTCTGTGCAGTAGGTTGATTTTTTAACTGGATTTTATGGTGAGGCGAGTCCTCATCCCATCCTACATGTTTTTTATATAATGCAGGGGCTTGGGCCACTGCCCATTTTCTAGCAAATGTGTATTTTCTATGAATTGGAATGTGATTTGAGAAGGCAAGCATAATCATTTCTTCGCCATGTGGGCACTCCCTGAAAAACTCTGGTGGCCAGTCTTTTTCTGCTAGCAGGATATCATAGCCTTTAGATAGGTTATCCCAAAAGAGACCCCTTGTTTTCCTAGTTTTGTCCCCCTCTATACGCAATGTTATTTCATATAATTTATGGGGTATGCTAACTCTGGTGTCTGCAGTTTCTACCTGAATGTATTCATTCGTGTCCACTGTCTCCAGAAGATTCATCAGGATCTTACGAGCTGTGGTCACTTCTGCTGCGCTGTCTAGCATTGTCTGGGCCCATTCTCTGTTTTTCAGTTGTGTCCTCAGAATCCTCGGCATTTTTTATTTTAATACTAGCTACCTTCTTTTTTGGAAATTGTAATTTTTTACTTTGATGAGCAGGTTCCTTGTCTTTGGACTTGACGTGCTCTTCTTTGTGTTCTGGAGTTCTGGACTTTTTGGTTCCGTCCAGAGGTGTCAGGGATAACACCCGAAGACCCCGGAGTTCCACCTGTCTCGGTGCACAAACAAACAGAAACACGGGCTTCTCGATGGTGGCGTCAAAGACCAAAGGTTTATTACTGCAGGGACACAGAAGTCACAGAAACTACACATGGGCAGTGTCTAGGAGCCTGTTCGATTTGTACAAAGAGGGTTGCTCCTTATATACTAAATATTGGGCTTCAGGCAAATTCTTTACATGTTACCACAGTTCTAAACATTCGTGTCTTAAACAATAAATATTTGGCGTTGCACAGGGATCGTCAACAGTATCTGATGTCAAAACATTACAAATGAGGGGTTCCCACTAGTCCATCATAATCCCATGTCAATTCTTCATTCAAGACCCGGACCGCCTCATCGTAAATTTCGTTACCTCCCCCTAATAAAGGCCCAGAAGGAAAGGAGCAGAGCCAGGTGCAGAAGATAGAAAGACAGGATAAGAAATGTTTGTGGGTCGTAAATGGGCACGGTTACCAGCTTCGGCCGCCTAATCATGATCAGGCCAACGAACACAAGAACCAGTATAGCAGGACTGGCCTCAGGCTGGGGAGGCAGTTCTTGCCGAGTCATGCTGCTACAGCGTTGCTGGCCTAAGGTGCACATGTCCCTCGCAAGGTGAACCGCCGGCTAAAGCCTACGTGTCCTTTAATGAAAAAGAGGTCATTGCGTGTCCATTGACTATGTGAGGGCAAGGAATACAAAATGGCTTCCGTGTTCTAAGATGGATACCACGGGTAGAACAGAAATGTGTTTGTAACTGGAGTGCTCTTGCTCGTAGCATAGCGAAAACACCAGGGTATACTAAATGGATCATTTGCGGTTCACTGATACCAAAATTATGTATTTACGACAATGTTACAAACATGAGTAAAAATTGTCACGGAACCTCAGACCCTCCTTTTGCCCTTACATAGGCAATTACTCAGTCTATATCAGAGTCAGAGTCTAATTCTATGCTCATTAGGTTAGTGACATGTTGTTGTATCATCATCCTGTCTCGTGCCTTTTCTCCTAATGCAGGTGGTTTTCTGAAACAGGATGCAGCACAGAGGCTACACAGAGCGGGACCACATTGGATAATAAGACAGCACGAGAACAGAAATACTAGGATGACACCAATGACCATCAGAACCTTCCATCCCCACGCTGATACCAGAGTCCAAAACCACTCCATGAAGGACCAGTTTCCCTTATCTACGTGTATAGAGTCGGAAATCTTATGTAGCTTAGAGATTGCTTCATAGACTGTTGGAGCATTATTTGGAATAAAGACACAGCAGCTCGATTGGATCATTCTGCATACCCCACCTCGATCTGCAAGTATTACGTCTAGAACCATACGGTTCTGCAACGTCATGAGACGATCCGCCTGAAGCTCAGCTGTTAAGTTACTAAGGGCACCAGCAGTTTCTGTAATTGTAGATTCAACTACCCGTGTTAGTTGACGAAGGTTTCTACTATTGGCCATAGGCCCCCAAAACGGAAGGAAACCTTTGAAAAAGTCTCCAGCTTCTTGACCAGCGGTATCTTCCTTGCTGAAGACACCTCTTGCTACTCTGGTTTTGTGATAATCTGAAGAAGCAGTGTATGTCGGGGGTAACAATCGAGCAATATAACATGAACCTGAAAAGTCAGCAGGCAGCCATGTGTATGCTCTGTCCTGACAAATGAAGTAGGTACCCCTAGCAGTCAGAAAGGCAGGGGAGGAGTTAGACGGAAATACGTAAGTCTCAACGCACTCACTCCTCCCTAGCTGAGCTCTCGGATTTCTCCCATTTCCTTGCAAACAGACCTGACCTCGGTGAGGCACGACCCAAACTGAAGTGGAGCTTTTACGCTTGCTTTCTCCCAAACTAAGGCGATACTCTGTAGAGTTCCAACTCAAATACACCAGTAATTCATCTCTAGGATAAGATGGAGTATTATTGACGTCTTTAATCATATCAATAATTCCCTGGACTAAAGCTTTGTTGGCTGAGTTGTATTTAGTGGACCGTGGTGGACGCGGAGGATAGGTCTCAAGGGCATATGAAAAAATGGTCTGAAAAGCCTGAAATGATCCATTATAGCTGAAAGGCAAGACTAGATAGGGAATGCCTTTATCCATAGTGTGAGGTATCAAGCCACACACCCAGCAGTCTGTAGTATTAACTATCAGTTGGTGTTGATGCAAGAGCTGTACAAATGTATTGTTAATAAACTCTGAGCGTCGAGCTTGTTCGTGTTCAGGAAATGAGTGAAAAGAATGCATAGAAGAAACCGTAGAAGTAGTAGGATCAAGGGAAGGTACTGTAGTTACTGGCATAAAAATCAAATGTACACCAAAGACGATTCCACCCACCAACGTTATTAAAACAATTAAAAATGTAACTGCACATTGCATTAGAAAGCATTTGCTGTGTAGTATTCTGTACAGTCTATTTCTGCGAACATAAATTACATTTTCTCGTTGTAGCTCAGGAAGCTCCATCTTCTACGACCGTTCGCGACCACTGATGATGTGTACGTAGATGAAAATGCCTCTATCAGCCCTGGGAGTTCCCAGAACTAACAGAAAGATCGACCTTGTGTCGGACCCCCGCAGATTCAACTAGGCACACAGCCACGACCCTACGGCTACCCAGACGGCAAGGCAATTTTAAAACAAAAAGAAACAATACAAAGTATTAGCAAACTTCCTGGCTGGAGGCAATGTATAGCAAATTCAAATCTGAAAATAGGCAGTTTCCTGCTTTATTTGTCCATATTGCGAGAACGTAAGTTGTATCTCAGTTTTGCAGGAGCTGTCTGATCTGGAAACAATGTATTTTCAGCTGACGTTGCAATGTTCACGTTCGCAGATGGCAAATGTTCTTTTGGTGCAGATGGCAAATGTTCATTGGGTGTGGATGACAAATGTTCAGGGTTCAAAAGAGCAGTTTCAGGAGGAGAGTCAGAATTTGGTGAATCCGTGATCAGTTCTGCATCGCTGAAAGGTATGAACCTGGGGACTTGTTCCGTTTCAGAGGCACCGATTCCTTTCTTTACCCAGTTGTCGTAAGGAAGTGGCAGAGGCACACGTTTAGCATGTGTCGTATGGATCCAATTTCTCCTTCCGGCCACACGAATAGCAGTTCTCGTTGCTAGCAGGACTTGGAATGGGCCAATGAATCTGGGCTGAAGATTTTTTGTTCTTGCAAAATTTCTGATGACCACCTGATCACCCGGTTTCAGCTGATGGCCTGGACTCTCCGGTGGCTTTGGCAATGCATCGAAAACCTGTTGGTGAATAAGACTCAATTTAGCAGTCAAGTCGAAAAGGTAATCAATTAACATTGGGTATTCCAGCTGCTTAAATTCTTTCGGTCTAGGTACCCCCCAAACATTTGCAGGACGGCCAAAAACTATTTCGTAAGGACTAAGCCCTACTCTAGAATGTACAGTTGCTCTTGTTGATAGCAAAGCCAGAGGCAATGCGTCTGGCCAGGACAAACCCGTGGATGCTTGTATCTTAGCGAGTTTCAGTTTAAGGGTGCCATTGTAACCCTCGACTAAACCCGCGGACTGGGGATGATTCGCACTATGAAATTTCTGTCTAATCCCTAGGCCGGCACACACACTCTGCATAACTTTCCCTACGAACTCACTTCCGTTGTCTGACCATACAATCCGTGGCATTCCGTATCTGGGGAAGTATTCTTTAAGAAGAATTTTGGCAGTGGATAAGGCAGTATTGTCCTTCAGTGGGTATGCTTCGATCCATCTGGAGAAAGCACAAACTACCACTAGGACGTATTTCAGATTATTGCAACGATCCATGTGAATGAAGTCTAGCTGGATCACCTCAAAGGGGCAGGAAGGAGGAGCGAAGTGACCTGCAGGTGTGGGGATTCCCTTGCCAGGATTATGCATCAAGCATACCATACAATTTCTCACCACTCTCTCTGCACACTTACTAATCCCGTCATTCTTCCAGACCGGAGCCAACATCTTACAAATCCCTTTTGAACTGATGTGCGCTGTTCCATGTGCCATCGTTACTACTGCAAGCACATACGCATCAGGCAACATCCAACGCTGTTGTTCCGACAAGTCAATCCAACACCCACTCGAGTCCAATTTACCCGTGCTCTCTCTCCATGCAAGTTTTTCCTCCTCAGTCGCCTTTTTCTGAATTTCCTTCACGCTTTCCACTGTGTCTTCACACATTCCAGACTCAGAAATCCATCTTGCAGACGTTGCAACATACATTCTACTCATCATATTTCTAGCTGTCTGTTTTGCGATCTCATCAGCAAAAGCATTCCCACGACCAACATCATCCGTGATTGCTTTATGAGCACTGCATTTCACAATCGCAACTTCAGTCGGCAAGGTTAGAGATTCCAACAAGTCATTAACTAGCTGACCATGTTGAATCTTAGTCCCATGGGACGTAATGAAACCTCTTTCTTTCCACAAACGGCCAAAACTATGGGCCACGCCGAACGCGTACTGACTATCTGTGAACACATTCACTCTCTTTCCCTTAGCTAAAACGCACGCTCTTGTTAGCGCGATCAATTCTGCAGCCTGGGCAGAATTCTGACTCACTCTTGCAGTCTCCACAATCGTACTCAAAGTTGTTACTGCATAAGCAGCAGTCACATCACCATTCTCCAATTTGAAGCAAGACCCGTCAACATACAACGTGCCATCTGGTTCTGACAACGGAGTGTCTTTTAGATCGATTCGTCCTTTTGTTTCTTCCTCAGTTTTGAAACAACAGTCGTGTGGTTCGGAATCACTCGACTCTTCGCTAGTCGGCAACAATGTTGCTGGATTCAATACATTGCATCTTTTGATCTGAATATGACTAGCTAACAGTGTCAGTTCATAACCTGATAATCTAGCACTGGTAAGGTGTTGCGTCTTGGTTCGGTTCATGAGTGTATCCACAGCATGGGGAACCATGACTACTAGCATGTTGTTCATTACTAAACCAGCAGATTGTCGAATGGAAGCTGCAGCTGCGGCTGTAGCTCTCAAGCAACTAGGCAATGCTCTAGCTACTGGATCTAATGTTGATGAAAAATACGCACAAGGGCGTTGTTTATCACCAAATTTCTGCGTCAAAACACTCAATGCACAACCTTCTCTCTCGTGGACATAGAGCATGAATGGCTTACTGTAGTCGGGTGTACCCAATACAGGTGCTGAACACAGTGCATTTCGTAACTCAGAAAAACTCTGCTGACATTCAGCAGACCATGGTACCGGACTCGGAACACCTTTCCCAGTCAAGGCTACCAATGGTTTTGCTAGAAGAGAAAAATTTGGGATCCATTGCCTACAATATGAGGTAATACCCAAAAAAGCACGTACTTCTCTCTGCGTGCTAGGAACGTTCATCTGTGTAATTGCTTTTATTCTCTCTGGGGTCAACTTCCTTCCCTCCTTTGACAAGAGATGACCTAGGTAGGTCACTTCTTGGCAGCAGTATTGCATTTTTGAAGGTGACACCTTGTGATTCAAATCTGACAAGTGATGCAATAAAGAAATCGTAGCTGTTTTGCAAGTTTCCTTGTCATCGGCAGCCACTAGAAGATCATCGACATACTGTACTAAAGCAGAACCACTAGGAAGTACGAAGGAATCTAACTGGCTTTTTAATGCTTGACTGTAAATGGATGGGCTTTCACAATAACCTTGTGGAGCGCGTTTAAATCTAAAACTTCGTCCTCCTAGAGAGAAACCGAAGATATCTCTGCTTTCCTCGGCTATCGGAATGCTGAAAAAGGCATTTTTCAAGTCGACAACCGAAAACCATGCTGCTGTAGCAGGAATCAACGTTAACAATGCAGTAATGTCTGGAACCACAGGAAACTGTGGGATCACAATTTTATTAACCTCTCTAAGATCAATTACGAACCTATATACTGGAGGCTTTGTAGGGTCAGTTCGTTTCAAAATAGGCAGTACAGGACTATTACAGACATTTCCTCTAGTCTCTTCTATAACATCTTTCTTGATCAGGTCTTGTACTATCAGTAGGAGCGCACGCTCGCCTTCATTAGAGATTCTGTATTGTGGAATTCGTGGAAGTTTGACATTTGCTTTCAAAGTTACTACATAGGGTGGAATTTCCAATAGACCTACATCATTAGGACCAGTCGCCCAAAGAGTATCAGGGAGTGAACGCAGCTCTGGTGGGAGCGCATCCATCGACAGATACATCGGAGAGAATATTCTTTTACCCAACATAAGCTGTACTCCTGCTGGAGAACAGTACAATGTCGCGTACAGGCGTTTTAACAAGTCTAAACCAAGCAGATTTTCGTTACAACCTGTCGTCAAAATCAGGGCTGCTTTCAATTGACGTGGTCCAACAGAAATAGACAAAGGACCAGAAACAGGGTTGTGAACAGGGGCGCCCGAAAAACCTACTGAAACGTTTGTTGAGCCAGACAAATGTGCGCCAGGGAGTTTCGCATGTATGATAGAACTTTTTGCTGCACCAGTATCCAACAGAAACGGTTCGACTATACCTGATGTTGCTACTGCGACATAAGGCCCACTCTGATCTACTGGAACTGATACTACTCCCTCTCTTTGTCCATGGCTGTCCTAGTACTCACTTTGCTGAATTTCCTCACTAGTTTCATAATAGTCTTCGACATGATACTGTGGAGACCTATTCTGTTGGGCAGATTGTCCATTTCGCTGATCGAAATAATTAGAGGGGCGATCACTCGTCTGCGGAGGCATAGCACCTCGTCCTCGACCTCTAGAGTTTTGCATAGAACTACCACGACCTCCCTGAGCTGCCGCAGCATTATTTTGCGTTCGAACTGGACATTCACTTTTGTAATGACCTTCCTTTTTGCAATAAGCACATTGATTCCATTGGTATTGTGGCCTTTGAAAATTATAATCCGTTCTTTGATATGATATGGATAAGCTTGCTGTAAAAGTACTTTAGTTTTTAAATCTTTCGTCTTTTTATCTGATTTTTCCTTCTCTTCTTTATCCCTATTTTCATAGTACTGAGCAGTCGCAAGTATTTGCGCAGTCGTAGAGACAGCCCACGCACTTTCAGAATTCTTCAATTTACCACTAAGTTCTGGCAACAGATTGTGCACAAATTTATCAACAAATAATCTCTGGCCTCCTTCTGTGCTCATATCCTGACCACTATGATCCACGAAAGTCTCTTCGAATCTTGTGAAAAAGTCGGAGACGCTTTCGTCTTTCTTTTGTTTGCACGCGGACAATTTGTCCCAGTTAACGCGCAATGCTGGCATCAAGGTTTTCATTAAATCGATTATTCTACCAGGCAAATTAGCAATTAAAGGTTCAGGTTTGGAACCACCTATTTGTTGACCATCCGCTGCAATTATAGCTGCCCAGTCACCACCTAGGGCAACTGGATGATTCTCTTTACGAATTTTAGCCCAAATTGGTTGCGGTACTACATTACCAAATAGCAGATCTATGTCAGCAAGATTCAATACACAAGCGTCAACTGTTTGAGCCAACTCTTTGTAGTACCCTGCAGGATTTTTACGCGGATCTGGCAAAGCCTGTTTCACTGCTAATACTTCAGCTCGCTTCCATGGAATATGTATCCAGACTCTCTGGAATTGGGCCGGAGCGGCTGCAATACCAAGGTTTGCATTAGCTTGCACAGCTTCACGCCAAATTGGTGGAACCTCTCTCATTGGATATTGACGATTTCGTTTCGTACTACGTTTCTCTAATTCTCTCGGTGAACGAAGGGATGAGTCATTCCTATAACTTAGAATCAGTTCCATCGCTTCTTTTATATTTTGTCCAACTATCATACCTGCAGCAAACTCTTTCTGAACATTAATTAATTCTCCTAGATTTGATTCAGGGTCATCCTCTTCCAATTCCTCACGTAGAAGGAAACACATTTCATCGAACACATATCGTTGTGTCGGTTCGTTCCATTGCATAAATGTATCTAATACATTTTGTACATTATATCTTCCAACTTTCGAAACCCATCTAAGAGCAGTGGAATCTAATATTCCTTTTTCTTCAGTACTGGGAAGCTGACTACGTCTCTGCACAGAGTCAGAGGTAGGAGTCTTAATCAGAGTTTTATAGAAGGGAGATAGAATATTAGAGACAGAATCAGTGATTCTTCGACGAACAGAAAGCGGAGTCATAATATTAACAGAGGCAGTGAATAGAGTAGCAGTTGGAACAGATAGATCAGGAACAGTAGGGGTAGCAGGAAAAATAGCTTGTGAAGTAGCAGGTGTGAGCGACACAGGCATAGGTAAAGAAGCCGGCAACCCTAGAAGAGGGGTTGTCGAAGGAACATTAATATTGACCACAGGAGGTACAGGAACTTGATTCAGGGGAGCGGGAACAGGGACACCAGGTTGTCCAGCAACCGGTAATTGAACATTTGGTATAGGTGGAGCCGTAGCACCCTGTGCATACGGTGGGGGTGATCGTAACAAGTAAGACAACAGGGGATCCTTTTCAGGGTCCTCTACTATCTTAGCCGTACTCGATGGCAAAGCAGGATAGCACTTGTCTATCGCTAAATTACGCTCTCTATTGGCCACCTCCATCGCTTTCTCAGACTCGTTGAGTTGCAGCTGTCTAGCAGACTGTTCTAAAGTCAACTCTTGCTCTTTCTGTTCTTTCTTCAACTTTTTAATTTCTCTCTGTTTAGATTCTTTTCGCCAATAACGGAAAGAATCAAACATTGCCGGCCGGGCTTTCTTCTTAAACAACCTTCTTTCTAGATTATCGAGAACTTCAGGTTCAAAACTACCATGTAGTGGCCAACTAAGGACACCATCTTTCTCTGTGTAGCGGATCCATACCTCATTATAAGAGATAGGGCCCACACCAAATTTGCAATATAGATCATAAAGGGGAGTTCCAATCGGAGGAACCAAACACGAGTCCTCCAACTGGGAATCACTGTTGCAACTAAAACAAGACAACATACGATTTTTCCGACTTACCATTTTATAATCCGGAACACAAAACAAACAAGACACAAACAGAAAAGATGCGCACTCGAACCAAGAACTTAGGCCTACCAGAACTGACAAATGTATCGATACCTGAACTGAACAGAATGATTATCGTAACCAGAATAACCAGTGATAACCTTACAGAACTGAACTGAACTGAGAACTAAAAGGATTATCCAAATAGGAGCAACCCTTACAAAATAAACAACTAGCAACCACTGAATACTTAACTGAGGCACTGAAGACGTCACCAAGGAGAAACCCGTCACGTTTCGCCGTACTGAGGACTGCACCTCGGGTCCAAGACAGGGCGACGGTCAAGGCAACGGACCACTGCAGCCGTCTTGAACGGGAACCCTCGTGGAAGAGAACGTCGGGGCCACTTTTGCGATATGCCGGGATCGATGAAGTGGGGCGCCTCCCTCTGAAATCTTCACACGAAGCTCCTCGAACTCTTCAGGCTTTTGGACCGGTACCGAATGACGTCGCCCCACGTTGGGCGCCAATTGGAGTTCTGGACTTTTTGGTTCCGTCCAGAGGTGTCAGGGATAACACCCGAAGACCCCGGAGTTCCACCTGTCTCGGTGCACAAACAAACAGAAACACGGGCTTCTCGATGGTGGCGTCAAAGACCAAAGGTTTATTACTGCAGGGACACAGAAGTCACAGAAACTACACATGGGCAGTGTCTAGGAGCCTGTTCGATTTGTACAAAGAGGGTTGCTCCTTATATACTAAATATTGGGCTTCAGGCAAATTCTTTACATGTTACCACAGTTCTAAACATTCGTGTCTTAAACAATAAATATTTGGCGTTGCACAGGGATCGTCAACAGTATCTGATGTCAAAACATTACAAATGAGGGGTTCCCACTAGTCCATCATAATCCCATGTCAATTCTTCATTCAAGACCCGGACCGCCTCATCGTAAATTTCGTTACCTCCCCCTAATAAAGGCCCAGAAGGAAAGGAGCAGAGCCAGGTGCAGAAGATAGAAAGACAGGATAAGAAATGTTTGTGGGTCGTAAATGGGCACGGTTACCAGCTTCGGCCGCCTAATCATGATCAGGCCAACGAACACAAGAACCAGTATAGCAGGACTGGCCTCAGGCTGGGGAGGCAGTTCTTGCCGAGTCATGCTGCTACAGCGTTGCTGGCCTAAGGTGCACATGTCCCTCGCAAGGTGAACCGCCGGCTAAAGCCTACGTGTCCTTTAATGAAAAAGAGGTCATTGCGTGTCCATTGACTATGTGAGGGCAAGGAATACAAAATGGCTTCCGTGTTCTAAGATGGATGCCACGGGTAGAACAGAAATGTGTTTGTAACTGGAGTGCTCTTGCTCGTAGCATAGCGAAAACACCAGGGTATACTAAATGGATCATTTGCGGTTCACTGATACCAAAATTATGTATTTACGACAATGTTACAAACATGAGTAAAAATTGTCACGGAACCTCAGTTCTGACCGTCCTCTTCTTTCCGATTTCTGTGAGGAAGTCTGAAAAGATCTAGAGGGATGTGTATCAATCTCTTGATAGCTGTCAAGTTTTCTCAAATTATCCCTATTTCTAAGGTTGTATCTTTTTTCAGAGGGCTCCCTTCGGGGAGACTTGCTTCCTCGTTCTGGAGATCTATCTCTCCGTTGAGGAGACCTTCCTCTGGACTGAAACTGTTTTTCTCTGGGAGTGGTTTGTTTATTACCCTCCCATCTCTTTTTTGGAGTATTCAGATTATTCTTAATAAAGCTTTTTTCAGGATTTTCAGTTAGTTGTGGTTTTAGCGGTTTCCCACCCAAACTATCTCTACCTAGTTCTTCATAGGATTTTTCTATGATTCTGGCAAGTTCAGAAGGTTGTTCTGCTATATCTGTTTCTTTCAATTTCTGGCGGATCGCCACAGATGCTGCTTCTCCTTTTATGTTGGCTAATAATATAGCCGAGACCTGCTTGAAGTCTTTCAGTAATTTCATACCTAGAGTTAAAGCAGGTTCTGGACCGTATTCATTTTGAATTTGTCTTAGTACGTCTGGTATAACCGCCATGGACGGAACACCATGTGTTTTTGTGTATATCGAAGCAAAGACTGTGCCCCAAGTGTCACAGTCCTCCACATGTGGTGCGATCCCCATTGGAAGACAGATAGTCAGGATTCTGTGTTTCTCATTAGGAGTAGTATCAGGAAATACTGCCTCTATTTGAGTGATTTTTTGAGCTAACCAGAATGGAATTTGTTCCCGTTTTGTGGGTATTTTGCCAATGACTGATTGTATAGTCTGTGGTGTGATTTTATTTGTATTCCCCTGGTGAGGGGTGTGTTGTGGAATTCTTATTGCTGGTTGGACTGTTGAAGTCCGCATGACATATTGGACCAATTGTCTATGTATTTTAATTAGTTGTTTTAGCTGAACTAAAAGTTCCCGGTCTGACATCTTTTCAATGTCGGGATGTGGTGTGTAGCTGGCTAGAACCAGCCATGTGGCTCCTGGTCTACCTAGTGGACCGAGCCTGGTAATGTGATTTTGATGTTTTAGGGCGCCATTAAACCAGAGCAGGTGCTCATGGTATGTTAGTGGAATTTCAACGTCCTCGAAAGGGGCATATTCCGTTGGAGATTCCTCTATTTTGTAATAGTGGAAATCGTGTGTTATTGGATTTGTTTCAGGAAAATGTATCCATGAATAGAATACCTCTGTCTGCCGATATTCATGGGCCTCTACCACAAATATGACTGTACCACCTCTTGATGATAGTCCATTTTCTATAAGTTTAATAGTAATTGTTTTTCTTACATTTACCGGAATGATTATAGCATTCGGGTCTTCATTTTGGAGACTTGTGTCATCCGCTAAAAGTTGAGCTGCTATTCTAGCTCTCTCCCTTTCGTCGTCACTTTCTACCATGTTTCTTGACAACAAGTTCTTTTATTTTGCAGAGCAAGTTTCAAGGAAACAAAGATTAGGTGCAAAATATTTTGGAACACTGTATCCTTCAACGTTGACTAAACCAAAAACTAATACATAGGATTCTCATCCTACTAAGTTCTGGCAGATATTAACCTTTTACCCACTCCAGACGTCTATTGGAGTTTTTACGGGAAAAAGGGGTCTGTGTGAAAAGCACGACTGAGTTACTCTAGTATCTAGCGTTAGATTATCGTTTTACCAAAAGTTGGGCGCCATGTAGTGTAGTTCCTATATTCCCAATAGGCTCTGCGCATTGGAATAACATAAACGATAGTTTAGACGTAGGACTGAGGTCGACTAGGTCTCTACTGAATATGTTAGACTTAATTATGAATGCCAGCTAGCTCAGAGGTCACTAGAAACTTTCTCGAATGAACAGGATAGAGTTAACTTTCCTGATTAGACAAGAAGGGATTAGTTTCTGACAACCGCATAAACATGACAACTTTGCTCCCTCCAGAACAAGGAGTATATCTCCAGAGTTGTGTGAAAACAATAGACAGCTATTTCACTCAGTCAATCGTGCATACTTAGTTTCACCAGGAGTGCAGAGAAATAGAGAGACGGGCGTTTTCAATAAAAGGTGTTATTTATTGAGCAGTCCTCTTTCTCATGCAAGAGAAGTGAATTGCCACAATTGCAATACTTATCATGAAGTAAAGTGCGTACAGTAAAAGGAGTATTATGAAATAATACTGTAAAAGCATTTATATGGTTTCTGAGCCATATGATACTTAAAACGGATAAAATATATACATAGATAAAATCATTGACTAAATGTACTCAACTGATGCTTCTAAGATACACCTACCCCGGTGTACCTAACCTAAGCCTAGTACGTGGGAAGGAGTAAGTGAGCTGCAGTTTAAGTTAAGTTAGTTTTTGCCAAGAATCTGAATCAAGAATTCTCTAAGGATCTAATCAGCTCCGTACCTTGGTTATAGAATGAAGGAGGTCTTGTATCTCTTTCTCAGGACTCGATCTCCCAGCAACCCGCAAGGGTGACTGGAAACACTGGAACTGGAATTTCTCGGCAGGAGAAAAGACAGCGTCTCTCTCAGTGCGTCAATGGGAGGGTCGGCTTCCTTCGGCACTCGCTACAGCTGGGCTTCGGGTAAGTAGATAGCCGATCTGCTCCAAACCACCGTGTGTTTGCTTAAGGCAGATGCTGGTATATTTATACCTGGAAGGTGCCGAGTTTGACGTAAGGTTGGACATAAGACGTCACTAAGAACTTACAGTTCTTTCTGGACTCCAGGAGTTCTTGTACAAATCAAAACAAAAGCAGGGGGAATTTCCGGGCTGCTGGAGGCTTGGTTTGTTTAAAGAACGCGTTGTACTTTCTAGGAGTCTATGGGAGTAGCCTTGCCGTATTTGGACTGCATTGGCTATGACTAAATATGGATATGATTCTTATGCCTTTATTAGGATATGATTTGTTATAACCACATAAGGGCATGAATTGGGAATATTTAAATAGGGTCCTAGATACATTTACAACAATAGTATCAAGTATGCTATTGAAAATACCCCCAAGCAGCCACAGGACTCTGTACCAGCATGATATACCCCTGAGAGTAAATGCAACAATGTCTCCTTATCAGTATTGGGAGCATATATGCTGCCTAGCAGGATATGGCAGCCATCCTGTCTACCCTTAACATGGACATATCTGCCCTCTGGGTCTATGATCACCTCGTCAGACACAAATAAAACTCTTGGCTTAACCCAGAGAAGTGTGCCACGAGCATAGGAGGTTAAATCTGTGTTGTAGGGGTGCCCACTGCAGAACCGTTGTAATTTAACTACTTTTTGGTGCTTGAGATGGGACTCCTGCAACAGTGCGATTTGGTCAGAGTAGCATCTAAGGTAAGAGTAGATGACATAGCGGTGTGCAGGGGTATGGCTACTGCGGACATTCCAAGTTAGTATTTCAATGGACATCATGCAGTCGTGGATGGTCAAGGTATTGACAGGACCACAGTGATAGAGTTAAAAGTACTGGTGTATGCAACAGCAGTGTTTTACAGATAGCAGGAGTGGGAACGAGCAGGCCATATAGCTCACTGCAACAAAAACGAGAGAACTAGGGGAAAACAATGAATACGATGGGAACAGTACACCAACCAAGTGTCCACCCAAACCAGTCAGCGACTAACATTTAGGGAACAAACAAGATACCTGTATGGGAGGAGGGGAAGGTAATTAAACAAGAGGCAGCCAATCCCTAGTTCACAAACAGAAATAAGAACCAATACAGTAGAGTAAGCGACCACATTAAAGGTAATCAGAAACAAGCCCCCTGCAGGTTTAATGGAGCAGGTGAGTCATTCAAAGAGACTCAGCACTCAAGACCGAGAGACACCTGTAGGGTGAAAAAAGCAAGGTTAGACATGCAAATTCCAAACATTGCGTCATTTAGAATGAGAGGAAATCAAGTGTGCCGCAAGTGGGTCAAATAATATCTTCAAATGGCTGCGGAGTGACATCTGGGGGCCCCCAGTGTCCACTCGGGAGGGCCAAATGTCAACATAGCTTTCATCACTTGAAGAGTGGTGCGAGCCCTCACCAGGGTTCAAATGCCATGTCACCTTTGTAAGAGCTGTTGCATGCTGCAGTGCCCGGTAGCACTCTGTGATGATCTACTCCGAGTTAGGGGCAACCCTGGGAGTTGGGGATTGCTGCGTTATAGGGCAGCAGTGATGGCAGTGGGACGTGGGTCTCCAGCTAGTGGCAAGTATCATCCAGAGTGTCCAAAAAGTGCGTGGTTCCATTTGTGATCACTCAATATTTCAAATCCAATTCGCTGAGTCGTCGCTTCACCAAAAGGAAGGCGCTGCACTGCATCTAAGCCGCAATATTGTAGACAGAGAAAAACACGACATGTGCATTGTCCACTTTGGTCTCGTTCAGCTTCTGGTTTCACACAATATGAAGTCTCTGTTTCGGAAGTGCAATAGCTTGAGCACCCTATATGGCGATTTGAACCAGGTGGGGTCTCCGGGTAGGAATGCGGTGCATTTGTGGGGGGCGGGATTCTGGTTTTGCAGCCACTGTTCTATGTAACGTAGCGCATCCTGCCCCTCTGCCTCTTCCATGAGGCCCATGGTGTGGATATTATTCCTCCTAGATCTCCCCTCCGTATCCTCAGCCCTCCACTCCAGTACGCCACACACTCCATTATTGACTGCATGGAGGAGTCCATGCGCTGAGATTTTGGCGGCATATCTGTGAGCGTCTGTTTCACCGAGGTAACCCTGTCGGCTCGGAGCTTGACCCACAGAGGCAGTCAGTCAACTGTGCACAGCATAGTGGGATGTACAGTGTTTAAAAGTGCCAGTACAGTTGCATACATAGGAGACAAACCAAGTACCGCAGGAGGACAAAACAGATCCCCTTATAAATCAACACTGGTCAGAGGCAACCTGACGGACACTAACAATTTAAGCAGCTAGAAGTGTCCAGGATACACAGTTCATAATGGTAGCACAGATGGAAAAAGAGGCGGGTGAGTCTGGTGCTTCAAGGACTTCGTCGGTGTGGTCCAAAAGAAAGTTGATATGTCAATGTAGGGGAGCAGCGAGGTAAGGCGAGGTCTGCTGCATTAAGATAGTGCCATCATTTCCAGGAGGCACTTAGGAACAGACAAGGTCCTTGACCAGCTGCCAGTCCCAAATTGCCTCGTAGGTAGCCACAGGCCGAGTGAAGCCAGATCCTCATGGCAGCATTGGCAGGCCCGCATCATGGCCACACTTCAGGCCCAGTCAGCAGGTGTGGACCCTAGGCCTAGAAGGGCTGCACAGGGTCTTGTGCAAGGTACAGGTGGTGGTGGAGGCCAGGCCTACCCGACCAACAATCATGCTGTCTCAAAGTGCACAAGTGGAAAAAGATGGAGAGGGTCTCGAATGGCTTGCATGAGCTCATGTGCAGTCCGCCCAACAGCCACATCACAGGCATTGCCGCACAGTCATCAGTGGAGGGGGACTAGGCCCGATCTGACCCCGTGCCCCAACCCGTTGCTGCATCACCGGCCGCATGAGTGCAGCAAAGGGCCACGCAATCATGGGCTGCCAGCCAGGACTGGAGAGGGGGACAGTCATTGCAAGGCCAGGATCAAGGGCCCCAGTAGGCCCTTGTAGTCTTCCCCATCCCGCAGCAGAGCCTAGACCCGATATGGCTCCTGGGCTCCCAGCAGCTCACGTAGCCAAGGGGGGCAGGAAGGTAGCAGTCCCACAGTCCTATGACTCACATGGCTTGGTCGATCACCACAGACAGCGGCAGGTTCACCAGTGACGCCCCCAGGCGCACGCTGTGTGTTCATCAGAGGGAGAAGCTTTTGTGCCGCAACATGTCCCAGTTCCCCCAAGTGGTGATTAATATCAGTACCAGGAGCCTTGGCGGCAGCCAAAGTAAAGCCCTCTGTGGGCACACCACCAGCCAGGTAGGAAACAGCCGGGCGTTTCCGTCAGCATGTCACCATATCCACGGCAAGTGCAGTCGCAGCAGCTGCCTCAGCCTGCCCTGCACAGGCCTCATTTAGCCACCTGCCGTAGCTCGGGCCACAGAAGGGCAATCGGCTAGATAGTAGGAACTGCCAGCAGGGAACTGCTACAGGCATGAGATGGGGTATTTTGGGTGAGCGTATGGTGAGTTTTGACCAGGATTATTGTTGGATAACGGGGTAGGTGAGCAGAGCCTCTCTAGAGTGCATCCGCCACCTTGGCCTCGCCTCTCACAGATCTTCGTCACTTATGAGTGGTATGCACATCAACGTGATAATTCCAATGTACATTGATGAAGTTAGATTCCTTTGATCAATTATGGTGTGCGCATCACCGCATGCCCAAACATGCACGAAAAGTGAATACCTCCGTCAAAACTGAATTGCCAACATCGCGTCAACTTCCAAGATGGCTGCCACATGTTTACAGTCTAGTTGCATCTCTGCTGCGATGCTTCTCCACGTTCACGTAGACATGCATTCTGTTGCATGTAGAATTGTCCCGATGCCTCAATGTTCCATCGCCTGCTCATTTCAGCTGGTAATTGCCTCACAGCTTCTATCCTGATGTCACCCTTTACACTTCGATTGACATCACCATTTGCTCTGCAAACCGTGTGGGATCACAGCTCACAATAGATCTCTGCTCCTTGTCTCTTCAACACAAAATGGTCCTTTCTCTCCATTCCTCGGGCTCCCATGCTGTACCTTTAAACACTGCACCACCACAACTAGATAGCGCTTGTAAGATGTAAGGTAACCTCCTCAAATTGTGGGTATATTAATACAACTTTACATGTAGGTTATTTTTTAATTTAGAGGTTGGTGGTCCTTCTTCCTGGCCCACTAGCCACCAATGTTAAGTTCACTAATGATGACACTTCCACAGAGATGATTTAGAGAATGTATTCAAGTTTCCAGCATGTACTGCAAACCCTTTGAGACATCAACTCCCAACTTACTATTTTCGAACTCCCAGAACCTTCAGCTGCTTGGAACACCATTACATCACGAGGTGACATATATGACATTCCACAAATAAAAACTGTTCCACCTGATACAAGTCATAACAAAGTGCTTCAGCGACTCACATAGGATTAGTACGTGGTATATAATGTACAATACATAAACTTAGATTCAGAATATGTGGTGAAACGCAAATGTTGGGGACCTTGCTCGCAAGCTTCTTAACTGCTCCACACTAAGAGACTTCTGATCCGAAATATGTATGGGCCAGATGTACGACCAACAATTTTGCTTGTCGCAAATTGCGTCACAATAGCTACTTGCAATTTGAAAGTCGCAAAATGAGATGTACAACAGTGTCAAAGACACTGTTTTCGATTTCCAATGAGGTCGCGAATGGCGAGGCTCATGAATATTAATGAGCCACTCGCGATTTGCGATCCCATTGGGAATGGCAGGCCCTCCCAGGTATGGTGGCCTGCTGGGCTCAGCATACCATCATGTCTGGGACTGGTTTTAAATAAAGCAGTTTTATTATGACGCCCGTTTTCCTTAAAGGAAAACGGACTGCATTAAAAAAAAAAAAAGGAAACTTTTTTTTGTTTTGTTTTTTCTTGTCCTCATTCTCCACCCAACTAGCTCCATTGTATCCTAGAGATATCGACACACTGCCTTAGCATACTGGATATGTAGGCATCTGGAGGTTTTAGCCGTCGCATACCAGTGTTATCAGATACTCAAAGGTTTTTATGGAGACCTGTGGGGAGCCACCTTACCGGGCCTAACCAACCCATCCACATCAGGGCGCAACCTAATGTCTCCGGATGTATCTGCGAAGTAGTAGGGCAGCGTAATCATAGGACAGGAAAAAAAAAAAACCCTATCCGTCGTCTCAATATTGCCCCCATTTCAAAAGATTCCAAAAAGCTTGTTTATTTTGATTGCCTGATCCCATGAGGTCCAATCTGGAAACCTGCAATACTGATGCCTGCCAGTCCAGAAAAGAAGGTGATGCAGATTTCTTCGATTTTTTGCAGATTTCTCTTCTGGCCAACAGGATAGCATAGAAGAGAAATTGTTTAGCGGGGCCTGTCGTGCCCTCAAACAAACCAAATATGACCAAAGACAGATTAATTATAATGGGGCAGCCAAGAGATGTTGTCAGTAAATTGCTTATGGAGTCCCAAAAGGAGGACAGGGCTGGACAGTCGAAAAACATATGAATATCGGAAGCAGCTATTGTCCCGCATCTCATGCATGGTACTGGAGGACCCTTTGAGAATTTTGAAAGTCTCTGTGGTGAATAATAAGCCCTAGGTCGACACCGGCCAGACCACCTTACTGGTGCTATTAGACCTTACGGCGGCTTTCGACACCCTGTCCCCTACCATTCTGGTTAGCCGACTCAGCGAGCTGGGAGTCAAGGGTCCCGCACTAAGCCTCCTAACATCCTTCCTCGACCAACGGAAGCAAAGGGTTAAGCTAGGCGAGTATATGTCACCCATCAAGCCTGTGAAGTGTGGGGTCCCTCAGGGCTCCTCTTTGAGCCCGACGCTTTTTAACGTCTGTGTCGCCCCACTCGCCAGGCTCATAAGATCTTTTGGGCTAGAAGTTCTTTCCTACGCCAACGACACGCAGATTATGGCTTCCTTATCTGAATCTGTGAGCATAACTGCTCATAATTTTAAAAACTGTATGGAGGCGGTCGCCGGATGGATGGTTAAGAACTTCCTCAAGTTGAATGGGGAGAAAACGGAGGTCCTCATTTTTGGGGGCAAAAGTGAGATTTGGTCAATGGACTGGTGGCCGTCTGTCCTTGGCTCCTGCCCCTTGCCGTCCCTCTTTGCCCGCAATCTTGGGGTCATTCTGGACACTACTCTCTCGCTAGACAAACAAGTCAGCAGGACTGTGTCCACCTGTTGCAATGCTCTGAGGATTTTTTATTTTTTTTAAAAGACCTTTATTTTGGAATGAATAGAACACAGCTTTGGCCTACAACCCTTGGGGCCGCCCGCCAATTCTTCCACACCTGCAACAACTATCAGGTTACACGGCCCAGGCATCGACCCTCCAGGCCTGCCCCCGCTGTACATAGCAGTAAGTCTGTAAGGCATGTGTTAGATACGGAGTGGAATAGGTCCAATTTTATGTTTTGTAACGTTGAACGGTCTAGTACAAAATGTAAATCATTTCGCTCCATTTAGAAACAGTCACGGTCACAAGTTGCGGTAATACCAATCCGCCTCAGCACCAGAAATACATCTGTATGTCATGCATCTCTCATAGTTTTAGCTGGTTTTAAAACAATTCACTCTATTCCTTCTGAGCTGACCTGCGGGACATATGGAGGCTCGCATATGCTTCCCCTAAAGTCGTTCCATCTGGACCATATCTCCCCCCACTTACGGAGGCACCCTCTTGTCACGTATACAGTTTTTTCTTGCAGCATGCGCCAATCCATGTCGCTTTGCCATTCCATCAGCTGGAAATGTTTCTCTTTGCCACCATTTGCCCCAGTGTCACCCATAGTTTCCCTTTTGGAGACAGGTCCGTGGGTTCCCAAATGTTCAGGAGACATCTCTTAACCTCCGTACGGATCTCAACTTCCCAAACCTCCTGCATACACATCACCACTCTCCTCCAATACCTCTGTATCTTCGGGCAGTCCCACAGTATGTGAAAGAAAGTGCCCGTCCCCCCACAACCCCTTCTGCAGAGCCCCTCTCCGTCCCTCCCCATCGCCTGGAGCCTAGTACATGAGATATAGACCCTGTGGAGAATTTTTAATTGGATTAATCCCAGTCGGGCCGAGATCGCCACCTCCCTAGGGGAGGCAAGAGCATATAGCTATTCTTCCTCATCGATCTCTAGCCCGTCAGCGACCCATTTCTCTTTAAGGGGAAGGAGCGTGTCGGGGGGATTATTAACCAATTTCTTGTACGTGAGGGAGATGGCGTGTTCTGGGATGTGCCCGTCTAATAACCTGTCTTCTAATGGGGAGTGTTGGGGCAATATCGTTTCCGGCGGAATGTGTGTCTGCAGGGAGTGTCGCACTTGCATGTATCTGAAGTGTTCAGTAGGGGCTAGATCATATGTTTCTTGAAGTTGGGCGAATGAGCGAACGCCCGCAGGGCTCCAAAGGTCTCTAACTTGTGAGATGCCTATCAGATCCCAGTTACGGAACCCCTTGGTGAGCCTCAGGTTGCCCAGTTTTTCGGAGGCCCAGAGTGGAGTTGCCATAGTGAGGACGTCTGCCCACCCCAACTTCTTCTGAGCAATATGCCACACCTGTACGGAGTGCCGAGTTGGTCCCGTGAGGTGGTGTTTGCCCGGCTTGGAGTAGAGTGCGACCTCGTAGTTCCCCCCAGGTAGGAGCCACCTGTCCATCCCGTATCCGGGATCACTGCCGTCACCATATGTCCCTTGGTTGATCGCCGCGAGGTGAGCGGCCCAATAATATTTACGGATGTCTGGGAGGGCGATTCCACCATCATACCACCCCAGTGTGAGTTTACGCAATGCAATTCTAGGCGCCCCCACCCACAGAAGATCGCGCTGCGCCGTTTCAACTGCTGCGAAATACGAGTTGGGAACTAGGTCGGGGTAGTTTTGCAAAGCATATAGAAATCTTGGCAACACCATCATCTTAAAAAGGGCCGCTCGGCCCAGCAGTGATAATGGAAGTTGCTGCCAAATTTTAGCGTCACGTTGAAGCCGTCGTAGAGGTGGCATGAGATTCCTCTCGTACAGCAGAGTCTTGTCTGTGGACGCGAAGACTCCTAAATACTTGAAGCCGTCTTCCGCTATCGTAATGGGACAGGTGTCAGGGAGCTCGGGGGGGTCTCCATGGAGCACATAGAGGTGGGATTTACCCCAATTGATCCGAAAGCCGGAGTTTCTGCCGAAGCTTGCGAAGATGTCTAGCGCCGCCACGATAGACCTGCGCGGTCTGGAGAGGTACAGGAGCATGTCATCGGCGTAAAGGGAGATTTTATCCTCCCATTCGTCTGCCCAGGCTATACCTTTGAGGTTGACATCTTGCCTAATCCAGGCCGCAAGCGGTTCCAGGGAAAGCGCGAATAGGAGGGGAGAGAGGGGGCATCCCTGTCTAGTCCCCCTCTCCAGGCCGAAGACCTCCGACGCCTTACCATTAACCACCACCTGGGCCATCGGTTCAGTGTAGAGGAGGCGGATCCATTTTTATAAAATTAGGCCCAATGCCCAATTTGCGGAGTACCGCTATCATGTATGGCCACTCCAGAGTGTCAAACGCCATGGTGACGTCAAGAGAGACCACCACCGCGTCCTCCTGTAGCTTGTGCTGTTGCCCAAGCACCCCCGTTGAGGCGCCTAATGTTGAGTGCGGTGTTACGGTGTGGCATGAACCCGGATTGGTCCGGATGGACTAATGTAGACAGGACCGGCTGCAGGCGGTTCGCCAGCGTTTTGGCCAGAATCTTTGGCTCTGCATTGAGCAGTGAGATTGGTCTGTATGAAGCACACGACTCTTTAGGTTTCCCTTCTTTGTGTATAGCCACTATTGTCGCTAGGCGCTGGTCCCGTGGCAACAGGCCCTCCTCCTTACTTTTTTCGAACATACGCTTCAGGTGTTGAGCGAAGGCATCCGGCTTGAGCTTGTAGAGCTCTATTGGGAGGCCGTTAGGTCCCATAGCCTTGCCTGGGCGGAGGTCAACGATTGCGCGTTGCAGCTCAGCATCTGCGAGCGGGCTCTCCAGGGTGTTCCGTTCTTCCTCCGACAGGCAAGGCATATGGATGTTCGCCAGAAGGTCTACTGAGTCTTCCTCTGGACGATCAGACTCCCGGCTGTAAACCTGTTTATAATGTCGTGCAAATTCAGCCACTATCTCCCGGGGTTCAGTTACCATAGTCCCAGATACCGTTCTGATTTCCGGCACCACCCTGCTGGCCTGTTGTTTCTTGTCAAGCCATGCTATAAGTTTCCCAGCCTTGTCCCCTTGGTCGTATAGCCTTCCCATCTTGTGCCTGGCGACTGTTTGGGACTTCTGTGTAACTAATTCCTTGTATTCTGCCGTTTTCAGCCGCAGCCTGTGCTGGACCCCGGCTGACCCCGTTTCCTGCACTTCCTTTTCTAGCCTCGCAAGGTCTGCCTCCACAGTGGTGACCTGCTGGTCTTTCTCCTTCCGCTTACCTGCGATGGCTGACAACGCCTCTCCCCTAATCACAGGTTTAAAGGCCTCCCATAGGGTAACTGGGGAGTCCACCGACCCCAAGTTGATGTTGAAGTATTGGGTAATCGAGTTGGTTAGCTGCTTCCTAATCTTCTCATTCTTTAAGTGCCAGGCGATTATCGGTGCAATGCAGCCCTCTTGCCAAGACCCAAACGTGAGGTGCGTGAAAACCGGCACGTGGTCAGATATGCCCCGGGTCAGGTGTGTAGCTTCCTTCACCGTTATGTCGTGGTGCAGCAGGGTGAGAATGTAATCGAGGCGAGAGAATGATCGATGGGGTCTAGAGAAGAAGGTGAAGTTCGTGTCAGTTGGATGCAGCAGCCGCCAGACGTCCGTGAGCCCGAAGGCATCCAGGAAGTTCGCCAGCCACTGCTGTCCTTGTGGTATGTCCCTGGGAGGATGTCTATCCAAGGTACCTGACACCACTGCGTTATAATCGCCCCCCAGTATCATTTGACCATCAGGGAGGGAGAATATCAATTTACCCAGATCTGCGTACGCTCGATTGTGGAGGCCCAGTGGGATGTATACAGAGAGCAGGTTAATGTGGTAGCCTTCCCATCTGCCAGACACTGCCGCGAAGCGACCCTGGGGGTCCGTTACAGTGCGGTCTATGTGAAGGGCCAGTGAGCGGTGCAACAGAATTCCCACCCCCCTGGAGCCGGAAGTGAAGCCGGAGTGAACTTCAAGTGTGTATCCCCACGGGTTGAGGGCCAGACATGTGTTTCCCATGAGATGTGTTTCTTGCAGCATTACCGCATCCGGCCGGTGCCTTTTAATGAATTGTAGGACTATGGTGCGTTTGAGCTTGTCCCCTAACCCGTTAACATTCCAGCTCAGAACTTTTAGACTCTTTTCCCATTTCTTAGCCATAACCGTTGCTATGTGAGATGTCGTTTACCTGTATTCTGGTGCCTGATCCGATCCTGACAGTGTGACCGTGAAACTTCCCCAACTCCCCTACCCTCCCAACATCCCCCCCAACATGTGCGATTCATGCAGACTTTGAACATCATTACAGTTGTAAAGCCCTCTTGTCCCTCCCCCCCAACTCGGTGCATTGTAACCACCCTTCCCCGCACAACAGTCCCCCCCTCCCTGCCCCCTGCTCTGTGGGTCCTCGAACTGCCCACCACCCCAATTAGCAGAGCGCCTGTCGCCCAACCCCTCCCCGAAAGAGAGGCGAGCCCTCCCCGAGGAACTTCTTGTGGGAAACGTGGCCGGCCCTCTCCCCCTTCGCCAACCCATGTTGCCCCTGTAAGTAATTTACTCAGGTTTGAAGCACAAAGAAATACCGGTTTGAGGTCCCCGAGTCTCGTGTCAGCTGTGTAGCCACCCAATGACAACAACCCCCATTGTTACTCTGAATGCAGTATACGTTACTGTTCGAAGATCAACGGCATCAATGTTCGTGTCATCATCCGACTGCATTGTCCCGTGCTGAACCCCAACGGGGCTGTTCGATCTGGAGCGCCAAGACCTCTGGCTCTGGTCGTCTACGTCCTGCCTCCCAGCCGCTGAACCAGGGGAGGAAGTCCCAGGTTCTCTCCAGTTGGTGCTGTCCCTCTCTACCTGGGCCTCCGGCGCTGCGTTGTCCAACCACTCCTGGGCTGCCGCCGGTGTGGTGAAGAAGTAGGATTTGCCTCCAGAAAGAACTTTTAGCTTAGCTGGGAAGAACATCATATATTTGAGTCCTCGCTCACGGAGTGCCGCCTTGACCCCTTGGAATGAGCGTCGTTCCTGTTGGACTTGCAAGGTGAAGTCAGGGAAGAATCGGATTGTCGCCCCTTCGTAGTGCAAGTCTCCCTGTTGTCTGGCGACTTGGAGGATCGCGTCCCGGTCTCTATAGTTAAGCACTTTAGCAATAATTGTTCTTGGCAAGGCCCCTGTTTTTGGCCTGGGGACCGGGGCTCGGTGGGCCCGTTCAATGGTGAAGATGTTCGACAGTTTCTTGGTCTTTAGGTGTTGCAGGATAAGGTCCTCTAGAAACAACTCCGTGCTGTCTCCCTCCAATCCCTCCGGCACACCTACCACGCGGACGTTACTCCTTCGGGCCCTCCCCTCCTGATCCTCAAGCTTCATCGCCATTTTCCGGTGTTGGTGAATGAGCTCGTTCACCCTGTCCTCCAGCCGTTTTTCAGAGGCCTGCAGCGTCTTTATGGCCCCTTCGTTAGTCTTGGACCTCTCAGTGGTTTTCCCCAGGTCTTCGCGTAATAAGTTTACCTCAATAGAGATCTTGTCAATCTTCGTCTCGAGGTTGGCTCCCAATGTCTGGATGGCGGCCATGATGGAGTTCAGGGACGGTTCCGCCTGCTCCTTACCGTCCTTTGCCGCCACAGCGGGCTGTTGCTGCGTCCGAGTCACCGCATATTGGTCCATCTTGTTAGTTTGGGTCCCTGTTCCCCCTTTGGGGGGCCTCATGGTAAAGCCGAGCACTTCGAGGATGGGTTGCTGTGTCTGTCAGCAGCAACAGCGGCTATCTGCGGGCCCGTGCAGCTCAGGATGCGGTCCGGGGGGCGGCCGGGAAACACCGGAGCCAAGCGTTCACCACGGGATACTGGTCTTGGTCGTGATCCACTCTTCACACCGGTCGGGAGGGCAGGCCCGGGCGCCGGTCAGTGTCCCTCGGTGCTGCAGTCCCCAGTTACTAATAGGCCCCGCGGGGCCGAGTGCAGCACCACAGTCCCGATCTTAACATTCAGCAGGGCGCCTCTCATTCGGGACAGCAGCTGCGTGATCCTGACAGCCCACAGTGCGGCCTCGCGCGGCCCGCCCTCAGTGTTCGCCCCGCAAAGCCAGAGTCGGGTCCTACACTTCCACTCGGGCCCTCGGCCTCAGGGAAACCGCAGGTGGCCAAATGAGCACAGTCTGCTGCACACTCACCTCGTGGGCGCCACCCGCGCCGTTACTGCTGTACACCGGCCTTGCGCGCTGTAAGTGCCACAGACCTGGGCCTCGATTTTGATGGCCGGCGGCGCTCGTGCTTCACGCCCAGGAGAGGCCCGCCACCAAGATGCCGACTGCTGCGGTCCGCTTCCGCCGCACCCCTGTGCCTGTCTTGTCGTGCTTGAGTGGGTAACGCTGAATAGAACAGGGGCGCCACTTTATCCTCCCAGCGCCTCACCACGCCGGCGCCGTCTTGGGACCAGAGCCGGGTATACTCGCTCCGCACCCCCGCTTCTGGGGCCTCGCCTTTCACGCCAGATGTGCGCGGGTTTAACCAGGCCTGCGCCGCTGGCGGCAGTAGGCCCGCCGGATCAGTGTCTCCACAAGTTCACTAAGGCCCGTGCAGCTCGTGCGGTGGGTCCGCGCGTGTTCAATTTGCCGCCGGGCACCTACTATCTCTGTGGGGCCTCGCTGTTGGGCCGCTCCTATGTACACTCCGCCCGTGTGTCTTTGTGCCCTTCAGGGGTGCCTCCGCTCTTTCCCGGGCAATGACGGGGCTCCGCCTATCCCACCAGCAGCTCCGGTGGCGCTTCAGGCCGTCCACTCAGCCCTTACCACAACGCCGCGCCCACTAGTGTCACTGCTGGCTCGGAAGGCGCCTCACCAACTTGGGCTGATGTCCTCCGGAGCTCCGGTGCACTCAATCGGCCCCGCAGCCGCCTCCGACGGCAGGAGTCCTCCCCGCCGCGCCGACCTCAGGTTCTCGTGTTATGGACAGAGGGGTCCCGGACTTAGAAGAGCAGTTTATATACAATACAAAAGGTTTCGGAGTAATTAAGAGAGAAAAACAACTAAAGAGGTACGATGTTTTTATTCACAAAAGCACCTATAGTAACCTATTCATGGTTATAAAATGTATCCAAAGAAAACATTGGCATATTCAAAATATATTTATGCCCACATGTGAAGGGAGGGAAGTGCTGTGAGGGAGATCAGTGACCCAAAAGGGAAATAGAACATAGTATTCATTTATATACACAAAAAATTAATGTTCATATATACATACTTGAGATGGTAACCTTAATTCGGTGCCACACAGAAAAATTGCAATTTGTCAAATTATTTAACACAGAACCAAAAACTCCTAAATGGCTATGCGAATCCTGAATAACATTAGGAGATGGTGGATACGTGAGACGTAGTCAACGTTTCGACCCTAAGGCGGTGTAGGGTGGATAACCCTTACAAGATGGGTCTTCATCAGGACTGGGGGATGGGTGGGCAAACCTCCTTAACGGAGGAGAAATTGGCTTTGAGTCGGTTCTGAGAACGAATGTTTTGCAAACGTGTCACCCACGTTCGATTAGATCAGATAGCCGCAGTTTAGAGTCATGGCCGGTCGGAGTTGTTCGTACCACTTTTCGGATTATAATTTTCGTATTATTAGGGATTAGTCAGGTTCTGAAGGCAGTGTTCACGATCACTCTGCAACTTAAGTAAGGAGGCAGCCTCAAAGTAAAGGGGAATAGTATTGAAAAGAAAAGTGATTCTAGGTAAAATTAACATTTTTATTAAATTTACCCTTTCCAAAATAGACATGGGTAATGAAGACCATGCCTGCATAAGTTTCCGACACTCCTTCGCCACAACAGAAAGGTTGGTTTCAGCTATTTTGCTGACATCCTGAAGGATGCTAATTCCAAGGTACCTCATTTTTGAGCTAAGCTGCACCCCTGTCTGGGTCTCCCCCATATTCCAGGCCATAATCTCTGTTTTGGAGGAATTAATCTCATACCCAGAGACTGCTTCAAAATCCTGGGCTAGTTTAATAACCATGGGGAGAGCTGTATGCAACTCAGAAGAGAAGATCAAGATGTCATCCGCGTACAGGCCCACCTTTCTCTCCCACTCCCCATACCTGAAGGGCTTGATGTTAAGATCATCCCTCAGCCGTTGGGCAAAAGGTTCAATATACAAATCGAACAGGAGAGGGGAGAGTGGGCAGCCCTGACTCATGCCTCTTGTGATCTTGAAGGGGTCTGAAAGAGCTTCGTTCACCAAAAGGCATGCAGAGGGATTCTGATATAGCAACCTCACAGCTCGATAAAAATGTTATTAAACTTACCTAAGACCCCCGACAGGTATAACCAATGAACCCTGTTGAAGGCCTTAGTAGCGTCGAGTGTCAAAACAGCCAGAGGAAGGGATTAGGTAGATGCGATGTCAATAGCCCCGATCAAATCATAGGTGAAATCAGAAAGCTGTCGGCCCTTGACAAAACCCCTCTGGTCCTGATGCAATATGTCACCTACAACCAGCCCCAGTCTTTTGGCCATAACAGAGGTAAAGATTTTGCAATCAGCATTGAGGATAGATATTGGCCTGTAGGACCCACAGTTAGATGCAGCTTTGCCGGGTTTTAAGATCAGGGTTATGGATGCATTATTCCACGAGGCTGGAGGGGATACCCCTTCCTGAAGTATCTGATTAAAGAGGGCAGTCAAGATAGGAACAGGGGTGCCGCTCGAAGCTGTCTTATTACTTGGATTCCCTGGCTGTGCAGACCCTGGCCAAAAACGCGAGTAAAGGCGGATTGTTACCTGAAGTGCGGAGTATCGTTTGGGGACCTGCTCAAGCCTGTGCCGGTGTACGAGGGCCGGACTGCGAGTCCCAGCAGGAGTAGCGCTCTCGCCATCAGCGCACCTGCGACTCTTCCCGCCCTCCCTCCTCCCCCTGCTGCATAAAGACTCCTCGCGGCCCCCGCTCCGCGGGAGCCGCTCGAAGCAGTCTTATTACTTGGATTCCCTGGCTGTGCAGACCCTGGCCAAAAACGCGAGTAAAGGCGGATTGTTACCTGAAGTGCGGAGTATCGTTTGGAGAGCTGATCAAGCCTGTGCCGGTGTACGAGGGCGGGACTGTGAGTCCCAGCAGGAGTAGCGCTCTCGCCATCAGCGCACCTGCGACTCTTCCCGCCCTCCCTCCTCCCCCTGCTGCATAAAGACTCCTCGCGGCCCCCGCTCCGCGGGAGCCGCTCGAAGCTGTCTTATTACTTGGATTCCCTGGCTGTGCAGACCCTGGCCAAAAACGCGAGTAAAGGCGGATTGTTACCTGAAGTGCGGAGTATCATTTGGGGAGCTGCTCAAGCCTGTGCCGGTGTACGAGGGCGGGACTGCGAGTCCCAGCAGGAGTAGCGCTCTCGCCATCAGCGCACCTGCGACTCTACCCGCCCTCCCTCCTCCCCCTGCTGCATAAAGACTCCTCGCGGCCCCCGCTCCGCGGGAGCCGCTCGAAGCTGTCTTATTACTTGGATTCCCTGGCTGTGCAGACCCTGGCCAAAAACGCGAGTAAAGGCGGATTGTTACCTGAAGTGCGGAGTATCGTTTGGGGAGCTGCTCAAGCCTGTGCCGGTGTACGAGGGCGGGACTGCGAGTCCCAGCAGGAGTAGCGCTCTCGCCATCAGCGCACCTGCGACTCTTCCCGCCCTCCCTCCTCCCCCTGCTGCATAAAGACTCCTCGCGGCCCCCGCTCCGTGGGAGCCGCTCGAAGCTGTCTTATTACTTGGATTCCCTGGCTGTGCAGACCCTGGCCAAAAACGCGAGTAAAGGCGGATTGTTACCTGAAGTGCGGAGTATCGTTTGGGGAGCTGCTCAAGCCTGTGCCGGTGTACGAGGGCGGGACTGCGAGTCCCAGCAGGAGTAGCGCTCTCGCCATCAGCGCACTGTGACTCTTCCCGCCCTCCCTCCTCCCCCTGCTGCATAAAGACTCCTCGCGGCCCCCGCTCCGCGGGAGCCGCTCGAAGCAGTCTTATTACTTGGATTCCCTGGCTGTGCAGACCCTGGCCAAAAACGCGAGTAAAGGCGGATTGTTACCTGAAGTGCGGAGTATCGTTTGGGGAGCTGCTCAAGCCTGTGCCGGTATACGAGGGCGGGACTGCGAGTCCCAGCAGGAGTAGCGCTCTCGCCATCAGTGCACCTGCGACTCTTCCCGCCCTCCCTCCTCCCCCAGTCTACATAAATCTCACTGACGCCCGCGCACGCGGGACGCGCGCGGGTCGCAGCCCGGGGCGAAGACCGGGCAAAGAGCGGGCCGTTTGAGGCCGTTCGAGAACGTTAGAGACTGGACTGGGCCACCCTATTTACATAAGGAATCTTTTCATTTCCCCTTATTGCTATCACTAGATCATCTGTCTCTCTCGGTGTCCTCTACCCATATCACTCATTATGAGTAAAATGGAGACGAGGAGCAAAGCCAATTTGGCAGTTAATAGACCTACGACAACTGCCCCTACCCAAGGTAAAATTGATAATTATTTTCTAAAGGCAGGATCCCTCTTGATAGATGACATTACCCTTTTAGAAAGACGAATCTCACAAGAAATAGAGTGGGTCAGGAGGTCATCGTTGGGCGTAATAGCGATGGCAAAAACTCCTGAGGACAGGCGGAACAAAGATAGCTCACAGCTTGGTGCTTGCGGTGGGGCCCAGCAAACCACTAGTATAGACCTCTCTGAGGAAACCCTAAGTGACCTAGAGGATATGAGCCTTCTCTCACTGCCACTGACACAAATCACCCAACCTCCAAACATAACAAACACGGGAGAGATCACTGACCTTATTACCCAAAGCCCTATTCCACCGAGGGAAGACCCTCCCTCAACAACAGATACCCCAAACTTAGCAGGGCCACCAAATCCAGATCGGGGTCTAAGGGAGGGTGCCATACAAAAAAGGAAAAGGGGGAAACAGAGTAATAACGAGAGTAATAATGAAAGGAAGACAAACAAAGAGAGACAAAAGGTAGGAGAAATACACAATACACCTAGTATAGACCATAATATCCAGGATAGAACTTCTGCCGTGATATCGACTGACCTTTCCCAGGATCCACCTAGTGATACTCTCACTGATCTCTCACCTCCCACCACTGAACACAATTTTGAGTCAGCCGAAGAGGACATAACATTAGCAGATATGGGAAATCTTCTTAAGTCAATCCTAAGCCCTCTAGAAGCCCGCCTGATTAAAATGGAGGCGAGACTAATTAAAATTGAGAAAACAGCATTACAGTTTTTGGACTGCTGGAAATCCGGGGCTTCCGGTCCCTTAGTTTCTAATATTGATCCAAAAGATAAAAATAATCCTGATCCTCCAAAACTTGCAAAAAATACTGAGGCCGTAACAACTTTATCGGGTGCTAAAAACGCCAACCTAAATAGTAATCAACCACCAAATCTAAAACCTAAATCATCTATGCCAGCGACTTTTGCAGGTGCCCTTAAAAAGCAACCTTTTGCTGTGCAAAAACAATCATCTTTGGTTAACGATAATATGCAGCCCAATTCACTACACAAAAGTCCTCCTAAACCGCCCTTGACCATCAATCAAAATGCCCAAGTCCTCAATAAAAAACTAGTGGAAAAAACACAAAGAACAGTTACTGTTAATCTCCCGCCTGAGGTAGCTCCATATACTGTCATCTTAGTTGGGGCTCCCGAGCTAAAATATAAATATAAATGAGACAGGGGAGTCATTGAAAAACAAAGTAATTAACTGGCTTTCAACACATAGACCTCTCCCTAGAGGTATGACCAGCGATATTCGCATGGTAAGAAGAGTCTCATGGGTAGGTAAGAGACCTAAAACAATCAGTGGTGACTGTATACTGGTGAGTTTCAAAGAACCAGGAACAGTCTCATTTATTTGTAGTTCCTTTCTGGAGGACGAGGGGAGTACCATTCACCCAGTTCCCCTTTCGTTCTTTTACCCACCAAATGAACACACGCCCAACGACCAGACACGAGGATACCATCAGAACTCACAGGGAAATTGGGAGGGCAACTAGGGAAGGGGGAGACCACCCTTTAACCAAATGCGAATACCCCCTGACCACCCGACGATTTATAGTAACTTCCAGGGTTGGGAGACTGTAAAGAGAAGAGGAATGGGAATGGGCGGGTTTGACAGAGAGGTGCCATGGCCTCGAAGATGCTATCAGCCACCATTTCTACCGCTGTCTAATCGATACGACTGCCTTGAAATGGTGGATTGACATTTGGCCGTTGAAGAAGGGGTATATGGGCGAATATTAGGTTTTGATGAAAGCAACCCTATCAAAGATAATCTTGACACCCGCAATCCTGGGGAGGAGATACCTATTACTGGGAATCTAGATCCACCCCAAGAGATAAAAGAAAGGGAAACTATTATGGAGGGTCCACCTACGGCGGAATGGCATATAGCTAGGGCATTACGATCAGCCCGCACAAGCCAAATGGTTAACCATTCTGGTGCGCAGACTGTCCCACAAACTTTAAAATTGCTTTCTTGGAATGTGGCAGGCCTGGCCAATAAAATAGACTCCGACTTATGGGCCGAGCTAATACATCCAAAAAGCGTTTGTCTCTTTCAAGAGACTTGGTCAAGGGATGAGATCCCCTTTAGGGGTTTCCAGATATTCTCAATTCCAGCTACTTGGGGTGGGAGAGGCCGACCATCTGGAGGCCTGGCAACCTGGGTGGCTTCCGACTTGGGCTGTCTTGCTTCACGATATATAGTAGACTCTGAAGATATATGGGCCGTCCTACTCGAATGGACGGGTCCCTTTAAATTATTAGTTATAAATATCTACTCCAGGCCAGTCCCAATAGCGACTACCTCTAAAACCATAGAGGCACTGTCTAGCCTCCTAGAAACCATTCCAGGGGATATGTCATACCTAATAGGGGGGGACTTCAATTCACATTTTGAACCCTTACCTGGACTACTTGATGGACCCTCTCTAGAAGAGGATTCAAGTTGGCAGGTTCCCTTGACAGAAGCACCCCCTCCTAGAGCATGGACACCGCTGGCTGTTCAAATAAACACATTAAATCTCACCTTTGGTTTGAGAGCCTGTAACGGCCGCACCAGGTCAGACATCCCGAGCAAATGTACATTTAACAAAGTTGGGAGGGAATCCAGATTAGATTACTTCCTAGTACAGATGCAGGTATGGAAAAGGGTAGTGGATTTCAAAATAATACCTAGGCAGGACAGTGACCATAATGCTTTGGAATTAGAGTACGCCATCCCCTTCTTTGAGGTGAATGGGTTAAGTGAACAAGAATTGAGAGAGGGACACCTCCTGGATAATAACAGGAGGAGGATAAGATGGGAAAAGCTTGTCTCTAGTGAAGAGAAGATAGCCTCCCTTTATGCTGGAATTATCTCCATCCTTGAGGAGGCCATTGTCCTATGGAATTTGGAATCCCCTAAAGATACTATTAAAGATTTGGCACAGGTACACGAACACCTAATCAGGAAGCTTGAAGTTGATCTCTTTAGCACCAGACGACCCAGGACTCAGGGACCACCTAAAAACACTTGGTTCAATAGTACTTGCCGACTGGCAAAACGAGACCTCTTATCCACTATGAAGGAAGGGGGCTCTAGAGAAGAGATCCGCCTCAAAAGGAGGGCTTACAAAAAACTTGTGGCTAATGCTAAAATAGAGTGGGATGTACAGTACTGGGAGAATCTATCGGAGTCCCTAGGTAATAGGGACTCCCGTAGATTCTGGAGACTGATTAACCATGGAAGCGGGGACCTTCCCACGGCAATTGAACCCAACATTGCCGTAGATGTTTGGCAAGAACACTTCCAGCAGCTATATTCCTCCGAGAATGAGGAGTCAGAATCAATATTACCTATTATCCATACACACACCTCTGACCCCTTTACTATAAAAGATATCAGGGTGGCGATAGCGGGGCTTTCCTCTGGAAAGGCGCCGGGCTTGGATGGGATCCCGGGCGACCTCTTCAGGCAGGAACCTGGGATTTGGGCACCTTACTTCATGGTCTTTTTCAATGCAGTGCTGGGGGGAATGAAAATACCGGATACTTGGCTGGGAGCGGAGGTGGTCCCGATTTTTAAAAAGGGGTCGCCTCTGCTCCCCGCCAACTATCGCCCAATCAGCCTCATTGATGTATCCCAGAAACTGTTTGGCAGATTAATTCTTGATAGGCTACAAAGCTGGATGGAGGAGACTGACATTTTAAGCCCTCTCCAGGCGGGATTTAGAAAAGGAGTCTCAACAGTTGACCAAATACTCAGATTGAACATTTTGTACTGGAAGACGGTGCATCTAGAAGGTGGGTCACTTTATGCGGTATTTGTGGACCTCCGCGCCGCCTTCGATTTGGTCCCCAGGGCCAAGTTGTGGGCGGTGCTGGCTGATCTGGGTGTCCCTGGAGACATTCTCCAGATTCTAATCAGGCTGCACACAGACAATTACGCCCGAGTAAGATTCGGAAAGGGCGGCAGGCTGACAGATAGGTTCCCTGTCCGAAGAGGGGTAAGGCAGGGCTGTGTGTTGGCGCCGACCCTGTTCTGCTTATTCACGAATGGGGTGATAGAGCATTTGAGCAGGATCCCTAATATTGATGCGCCACAATTGAACACCAGCAGGGTGCTAGCGATTATGTTCGCGGATGACACCCTGCTGTTGTCAAAAACACCAATGGGGCTACAGAGAGTCTTGAATGGGTTCTTGGGGTTCTGTAACGAAAGGGGACTAGAAATAAACCCCTCCAAGACCAAATTCATGATTCTTAATCACAAACCCAAAAGTTGCCCAAATCCCCGCCTGGGATCCACTTCTCTAGAAAGAGTCTATGTAATTGAGTACCTTGGCATAACCCTCAACCAGAATTTGACCTGGTTGCCCCACAAAACAAAAGCAACCACAAAATTAATCCAGAGGGCTGGTGCTATAACAAGAATCGCCAAAAAATCTCCTCTTCGCCCACTGGCCCCTGCCATACACATTTATAAAGCACAAGCTCGGGGAGGTATTACCTACGGGGCTGAGTTATGGGGTCACACACCGCTACAAACCATACAGGTTGCAGAAAACAACTTTATCAGACAATTGGCGGCTCTTCCACCGAGTACTCCTCTTCTCCCTTTAAGAATGGATTTGGCATTACGACCAATCATGGAGGAACTGGGCCTTAAACCGTTGACATATTGGAGGCGTTTGTGGAGCAGCCAGGACTTGGTACACTATAGAAGTGAACTGCAGGAGCTTCTCAGAACAATCCACGTGTCTAAAATTCCATGGCTAAAGTACATCAGGGACATGTGTACGGCCCTCGGAGTCCCAGAGCTATGGTCCAATCCGGAAACAATGTCCGCAAGGCTCCCGAGGAAAGAACTTTCCAAAGTGTTTTACAGCTTTATGCTCCAGAAATCTCTGAGTTCCATCCGGGAAGGATCCTTAACAGATACATTTATTAAGACAAAAGACTGCTATAGTCCTGAGTACGTCTTAGACGGTATGACGCCAGTATGTGTAAGGAAGATCTTTATGCAATGGAGGTACGGTTCCCTCCCCCTGAGGTCCCTTACTAAATCTTGGAACGGTAACTCGGACTCGGGGAATCGTCCAGCATGTAACTATAAATTGGAAACTGATCTCCACGTGGTCCTGTTTTGTAGAGCTTATAGCAGAATTAGGAACTATTGGCTGGTCCCCTACTTAAGGAACTTGGGCTGTCGAACCTATGCCCCAGCCTACAGAGTACTCAAAACAGACTTAACAGCTCCAACCGTGTTCGTGATGGCGAAATTTTTGACGGCACTGTGGAGATTGCGTGGAAGTATTATAAGGGACTTTAATGCTGCGGAAACTCCGAGTTCTTAAGCTAAAAAAAATTCTTTTTACTTTTTAATCAGATTGTAATCATGAACCGTGTATTTTAAAAAAATTGAGTTTATTTCTTAATGATTTTAATGATGGCATTTATCTGTAATTCTTTTATGATCTCTCATGATCGAAATAAAGAATATTTGAATTGAATTGAATTGATTAAAGAGGGCAGTCAAGATAGGAACAATTACCTTTCCCAAGACACTATACATTTCGGAGGGGAGGCCATCAGGGCCTGCCGCCTTTCCCTTTTTGCAGCTCATAATGGCAGCATTAACCTCTTCCTGCGTGATCACTTGATCGAGGGGGCACCGTTGTCCTATGGTCAAGGAAGGCAATGAGACCTCATTCAGCCAAGCCTCAATACAAAAAGGGTCGATACATTTGTCTTCTTTATAGATGTCCTGGAAAAACAATTGAAAAGCCCTCTGAATATCATCATCCGATGTAAGTATTACGTTGCCTTGAGTGATTGACCCGATGTTGTTTCGTACTTGGTCAGTCTTAGCTTTCCAGGCAAGGAGCCTGCCTGCGCCCTCCCCATACTCAAAGTGAGCAATTTTGCTCGCTTCCCACCTGCGAAGTAGACGTGTATTCAACACTGTTTCCAGCTGTCCCTTTAGCCTTGTCAGCGTATTTTGTAGCTCCTGTGAAGTTTCGACGGAGGTGCTAGTATGTTGGTCTACTTCTACTTGCAGCTTTTCAATTCCGGCCTCAATCGTGGAGACCTCCTCTCTATATATTTTTCTCCTATAGGTAGCCCTGCTGGTTATTTGGCCCCTTAAAAAGGATTTATAGGTGTCCCATACACACCCTATTGAGGCCGAACCAATGTTCATTTTCATGAACCACTCTGTCTACGTAGTCAGGGAAGAAATCTCCTCATCTACCAGGAGTAATGAGCGATCAAATGACCACGATCTAGGGAAAACAGGGACTATGCCTTCCAATTCCAGCCACACGGCGGAGTGATCAGACAAATATGAAGGAAGATATGAACTATTGTTACTTACCTGTAAACAGGTGGTTCTCCAGTATTGGTGTCTTTCATAGATTCACATGCTTGAATATTCCCCGTCGTCGAAGTGGGAGTCCCACGGTATATAAAAAATAGCAATAATGCTAATAGAACATAAATGATAATATCATATAATAATAAAATAGAGATAATACACTGTAAAAACCTCTACAATGGTAACTTCCATAGGAAGACAGTATAAGAGAAAAAACTCATTTGTAACATATCAGTGTCATTATGTTGGTCCAAACTGCAGCCAATCAGGCTCACGCACCCTCTAGAACCTTCTCCTCAGAAGCTCAAGCCCTCAGATTTTCGTAGCACTAGTAACAATAGCGTATGAGGAGAAGAGAGCCTCTGAGGGGAGGAAGGGTGGGTCGCATGTGAATCTATGAAAGACACCAATACTGGAGAACCACCTGTTTACAGGTAAGTAACAATAGTTCTTCTCCAGTATTAGGGGTGTCTTTCATAGATTCACATGCTTGAATAGAATAGATAGCAGTAACTCCTTAGCACTGGGATTGCAAGCATCTTCACAAGAAGTAAACACATAGCTTAAAAGCATATAGCAATCACAGAAGAGAAAGGAGGAGGGAACAGAGGCTCACCTTATTTAAAGAGATGGCGAAGCACTGCTTGCCCCACTGCGGTATCCGCCTCGTTGATGGAATCCAAACAGTAATGTCTGGTAAAGGTGTGCCTATTCGACCACGTTGCCGCCCGGCAAATCTGGTGCAGAGGCACTCCGGCAAACAAGGCGGTGGAGGACGCCATCGCTCTCGTTGAATGTGCCTTCACAGGACCCTGTAAAGGCTTGCCAGCTTGTTGGTGACAGTAGGATATGGCTGCTGAGAGCCATCTTGCAAGTGTCTGTTTTGTCACTGAATGTCCCTTTCGCATTCTTCCATATGCTACAAAAAGCTGATCTGATTTGCGGAAGGGGGCAGTTCTTGAAATGTAAAACTTTAGACAACGGCTGATGTCTAAGGAATGAAGGCGTTGTTCTGCCGGAGACTGTGGATTCGGAAAGAAAGTCTTCAAGAAGACAGGTTCGTTCAGATGGAAATCTGTAGGCACTTTTGGCAAAAAAGAGGGATTGGTCCGAAGAGACACCCCATCTGGCTTGAATTGCAAATAAGGAGGCTTGATTGTGAAAGCATGAAGATCGCTGACACGGCGAGAAGACGTTAGGGCCAAAAGCAAAACGACCTTCCAGGTAAGAAACTTGTTGTCTGCTCTGTGGATTGGCTCAAAAGGAGGCTTCATGAGCTGTGACAATACCACGTTGAGCTGCCATGCCGGAGGCGGGCGTCTGATAGGAGGAAACTTCCTGAAGAGACCTTTAAAGAATTGTCTGATAATTCTGGATGAGCAGAGAGAGGTTGAGCCATCATGCCTGAAACGTGAAATAGCTGCCAGAAAGACCCTCAAGGTGGCATGAGAGAGGCCAGACTGAGCAAGGCTTAGAAAGAAGGGCAACAGCTGTTCTGGGGCAGAAGTGAGTGGGTGGACATTTGCTTCTGCGCACCAATGGCAAAACCGTTTCCACTTTAGTTTGTACGTTTGAACCGTTGAGGAAGCTCTAGCAGAAGCCAGAATCTCTCTGCATTCCTGGGGCATCTCTAAATTCGCGAATTCGAGGAATTCAGGTTCCATGCCCATAACTGAAGAGTGGTCGGGTCTGGATGGCAGACTTGGCCCTCGTCCATGGACAGAAGATCTGGACGTGGATGCAGACGAATGGGCGTGCATTGGGACAACAGAAGAAGTTCTGAGAACCAAGCCTGTCTGGGCCAACGAGGTGCGATCAGTATCAAGTGGCAGGGTTGCCTGCGCATCTTCCACAACGTCCTCGGCACCAATGGTATGGGAGGAAACGCATAGGCGAACAGGCCGCTCCAGTCCATGAGAAGGGCGTTGCCGCTGGACCCCGGATGAGGATGCCAGCTCGCAAAGCCGGGGCACTTCCGATTCAGTGGAGTGGCAAAAAGGTCCATCAGGGGACGACCCCAACGGCGGAACACCATGTCCAGAGTTTGTTGATGAAGCTCCCACTCGTGGGTAGACGATGTGGACCTGCTCAACGAATCCGCTAGGATGTTTGAAACCCCCGGCAGATGGACCGCCGTCAGGGAGATTCGATGATGAAGAGCCCAGTTCCAGATCTTCTGAGCTAGCCGAGACAAGGGCTGAGATCTTGTGCCGCCCTGTTTGTTCATGTAGTGCATGCTGGTTGTGTTGTCCGTTTGAACCAGCACGGACTCTCCTTGCACTACTGGCAGAAAAGATCTGAGAGCAAGGAAGATCGCCAGCAGCTCCAATCTGTTGATATGCCATGTTCGTTGTGACGGTGTCCACTTCCCTTTGATTGAAAGGTCTAGGAGATGAGCTCCCCAACCCTCCATGGATGCATCTGTGGTCAGCGTCAGATCCGGAGGAAGGGCCAGAAAGGAAACTCCTTCGTTTAGGTTGGATGGTTCTCTCCACCAAAGGAGACTGTCTTTCATGCGAGACGAGACTCTCACTAGATCGTTGAAGGATCCTGATACTTGGCGCCATTGCAGGTCTAGTTCCTCCTGAATAGGGCGAGTGCGGAGCCTGCAGTTCGGAAGCAGAGCGATGCAGGACGACGCCATCCCCAGAAAGGACTTCAACATGCGCACAGAAACTGACTGTTTTGAACGGATGAGGGTGACCAGACGTACTATTTTCACCTGTCGTTCTTGGGAAACGAAGGCTTTTGATAATTCCGTGTCGAGAATGGCACCCAGGAAGTTCCTTCTTTGTGATGGTGTTAAGTGTGACTTGTCCACGTTGATGGTCAACCCCAGTGACTCGAAAGTCCGCAGGCAGAGACTTGTGTCGTGAGCCAGCTGAAGAGGAGACGGAGATTTCAGAAGGCAATCGTCCAGATAAGGAAAAATCTGCACTCCTTGAAGACGTAGATAAGCCATGACTGGGGCCAGGACCTTCGTGAAAACACGAGGTGCCGAACGCAGGCCGAAAGGCAGCACCTTGAATTGGTAATGGACAGTGCCCACCTTGAACCTCAGAAATTGGCGATGTTGTTGCAGAATCGGCACATGAAAATAGGCGTCTTGCAGATCTATCGTGGACAGGAAATCTCCGCTGCAGAGAAGCCGCAAGACTTCTGACAATGTGAGCATGCGGAAAGACTGCTGTTTCAGAAAGAAATTGAGCGCCCTCAAATCCAGTATAGGCCGCCACTCTCCCGTCTTCTTGGCAATGAGGAAAAAACGTGAGTAGAAACCTGTCCCTTGTTGTGATATAGGAACCACTTCGACTGCACCTTTTAGAATGAGAAGACGAACTTGATGTTGCAATTCTAGAAAATGGGGAGGTGGCGGGCCTGATGGCGGAGAATGAGGAGGAATCTCTGTGAACTCCAAGGCATGACCCTTGCGAACAATGTCCAATACCCATTGGTCCGATGTTATCAGAGACCATTGGGAATAAAACTGCGAGATTCTCCCTCCAACTCCTTGCGTGACATGAGAGTCACTGGCGTTTGTTGTTGGCACCCCTATAAGTAGGTTTTCCTTTATAGGGTCGTGACTGATGTTGGCGATTAGACTGTTGAGAGGAGTAACGTTGATTGCCTTGGTTGAATTGGCGGTACTGAGTGTGTCCTCCTCGAAAATTCGTGGAAGATGAACCTCTTCCACGGGCGCCACGAAAGGGCTGCTTCTTAAATTGTAAGGAGACTAGCGATTTTGCTGTATCGGTGTCCTTTTTAATTGACTCAAGCGCCTCGTCAATGTGAGCGCCAAAAAGAGATTCACCGTCATAGGGCATGTCGAGTATCTTCGACTGGACTTCTTGCCGGAAAGAAGTGGATTTAAGCCAGCCCTGGCGGCGGAGAGCCGCAGCACTGGCGAGGATGCGAAATCCCGTACTCGCCACATCAATCGCGCAGTCAATCATTTCCTCTGACGCCCTCATGCCATCCTGGAGAACTTGCTGGGCTTCCGCTCTGGACGCTTCTGGAATTAGAGAAACGAATGCGGAAATGTCCGACCACATTTGCCTGTCGAAGCGACCTAGAATGGCCAACGCATTTGCAGCGCGTACCGATGTAGAGGACATGGTGGAAAATTTCTTCCCAATGGCGTCCAAACGTCGACCCTCTCTATCAGGTGGAGTAGTGAGAGGAGTCGCCGGATTACGGGATCGTCGCTGTGCCGCCTGTGTGACAACCGAGTCCGGTTTGGGATGCGACAGCAAACAAGCAGGTGAACCCGCAGGAGCCTTGTACTTCTTTTCCAGGCGAGGGACTTGTGCCGGCAAGGAGTTAGGAGAATGCATAATTCTTATCCCTTCTTTCCATACAAATTCTATGATTGGTATGGTGTGAATTTGTTTGTATGGTTTGTTTTTGAAATCGTAGAGAAAGCAATCTTCTTGCCGTTGTTCTCTCGGCAATTTAAAACGGTCTGCCGCTTTATTCATTAGCACATGGAAGCTTGCTGTATCAATGGTAGGCGCATCACCCGCCTCTGGCTGTTGCGGAGAAGGTGTTTGTATCCGATAGTCGTCGTAATCCGCCATATCTGGATCCTGATCATCGTCAGTATCCTGGTGTAATTCCCCTTCTTCACTGTCCGACTCATCCACCCCGTGCGCACCAGGTTGCGGAAGAAGAGGGGGGTGAGGGCGGGGAAGCTCTGTCAAAACAGGCTGCTCCAAAGACTGTGGATGGGTGGCAGGGCCGGAGTCCTCCGCCGGAGCGTGGCTTGGAGTACCCTGAGGGGTAGGCGGAAACCTTCTGTTGTAGTCATCCAGCATATGCTGGAGGTTTGAAAACAAAGAAACTGGAAAAGATGCCATAGGCAACTGGACAATTTGGTCATCCGGTTGGACCACTTCCTCCACGTCCTCCTGGTCAGAACTGGAGTCTTGACATTTTATAATCAATTCTGATGGACTGTGAGCTTCATCGTCATCATCTTCCCCCATAGATCCAGTCTCGTGATCAGCTGCCATCAAAGGCGAGGGTAATTGAAGATCAGGAGGCGGCAGCTGCATAGAAGAATCCCTGCCAGAGGTCAAGGAAGGCAGTGGTACCAGAGGCATGGTGGCAAAAGAACCCGATCCTGACGAGGATCCTGAACATGCCGCTGAAGAAATCGCCATCGTCGACGAGATAGGGCCCACTGAGGGATTCGTCGTCGACGGTATCGTCGTCGACGGAACGTGCGTCGACGGAGCCGTCTTTGCTGGAATCTGAGGAGACGGAAGCCTCGTCGACGGTGTCTTCGTCGACGGTATCTTCGTCGACGATACTTTCGTCGACGTTATCGTCGTCGACGGTACCTTCGTCGACGGTACCTTCGTCGACGGAACCGGCGTCGCCTTTTTCGACGACGACGCCGTCGTCATGGAGCTGGTCGACGGAGCACTCGACGTCGACGGGGCTCTCGTCGTCGGAACCATCGTTGCCTTCTTCGCCGACGATGCCGACGTCGACGAGGTGGTCGACGGAGAGGCCGACGTCGACGGGACCTTCGTCGACGATGAATTCTTCGACGTCGAAGAGGTTTTCTTCGTCGACGGCAACTTCGTCGCCGACGAGACAATAGGGATCGTCGACGGGATCGTAGTTCTCGTCGACGTCGAGGATGTCGACATCACCGTCGTCGACGACGAGGAAGCAGACGTCGTCGTCACAGAGGTCGTCGACGAAGACAGCAAAGCCAATCTTGTGGACGGAACGGTCGTCGACGAGCCCGTCGACGACCTGGGTGTCAGGACTGTCAGAATACTGATAGAGCCTGGGCAAGACGCCTGAGAGCCAGGTCTCGTGGGCGTTGACACTGAAGGCATAGAATGTGAAGATTGTGCCACAGGCAAGGCCAGCTTTTTCTTTTTCTGAAGAAAAGGCGAAGGCAAGTCTTGAACACTCCCACGCTTGGAAGGAACAGTGGAACAGCCTGACTGAAGACTTACTGCGTCTGACAGAACATCTTCTTTATCTTGGAGGCGCTTCAACCATATAAGAAGGCGACCTTCCCTGTCTCTGAGAGTCTTAGAAGGAAGAGCTCTACAGATTTTACATTCATCCACCTTGTGGTCAGGGTACAGGCAGTAAATACACTTTTGGTGGGGGTCCTTCTCAAACAAACGTAGTTTCCCACATGAAGAGCAAGCTCTAAACAAGGACTTCTTACTTGACATTCTTGGAAAAATAAGTTGAAGAGACAAACTTTGAAGAAAACTGAGCAGAGCTCAGGGAGACTCCCTTCACACGACGTGCGGTAGAAAATCTGAGGGCTTGAGCTTCTGAGGAGAAGGTTCTAGAGGGTGCGTGAGCCTGATTGGCTGCAGTTTGGACCAACATAATGACACTGATATGTTACAAATGAGTTTTTTCTCTTATACTGTCTTCCTATGGAAGTTACCATTGTAGAGGTTTTTACAGTGTATTATCTCTATTTTATTATTATATGATATTATCATTTATGTTCTATTAGCATTATTGCTATTTTTTATATACCGTGGGACTCCCACTTCGACGACGGGGAATATTCAAGCATGTGAATCTATGAAAGACACCCCTAATACTGGAGAAAAGATGTTCTTAACTAAACCCTTCAAAGCCTGACTAACCAAGATAAAATCAATCCTCGATTGATGCCGGTATTTATAATTACGGAATGAAAAACCTGAATATTGCCCTGACCTTAGCCTCCAGATATCAGAGTAAGCATATTGTTTCATGGCGTCAAGTAAGAAAATCCTAGTTTTAGTGAGACTGAGGCACGACTATTTGGTGACTTATCAAGATGAGGGTCTAAAACAGTATTAAAATCGCCCTCCAGAACAGTTGGTTCTGGAAACAATAATAGATGAGAAAAAATAGATTTAAGAACTGAAGGGTCATCATGGAACGGGCCATAATATCCAACAATAGGTATTTGCGCCGCTGAAATATTAACAGTTGCAATGATCCATCTGCCACCTGGGTCTACTAACTTTGATATAAGGAGAGCCTTTGCTGATCTCTTAAAAAGTATTGAAACCCCACTGATATTCATAGTCTGAGTTGTGGAGACATGAAAATCTATCCATTTGTTTTTTTCAGCAAGTAGAAGCATCTCTGATTCTATTAAATGCGTCTCCTGGAGCACAATAACCTGCACACCAGAGTCCCGGAGATATTGCAGGATCTTGTCCCTTCTAGGTCTGGTGCACAGGCCATTGACGTTCCAGGAGAGAATGTGTAGACTATTCATAAATAAAGTAGCCTCCCTTGCGCTGTGCCCATTTTTGACTCAAGGACCCCCTAGGCCTGTCTAATCCAGCCATATTTACACCGTAGATTGCTCCACAAAGAAAATTGCAAAGGAGAGAAGGAGGATTTTTTTTAATGTTTTACCTTGCAACACCCACCCCTGTACACTGTGCCCAGACTTACCCACCCCCCACCCCTGGGAAACCCTTGACCTGACTATCCAGACCAAGTCCAGAGAGTTGCAACCTGCAGGGCTACCACTGACCCCCTGCTCCCTAAAAAGAAGAAAAGAAGAAAAAACAAAGATGCCGACTTTTACTATAAAGTCATGTAGGATTGAGATTTGCTAAATGCCAATTTTGTCTCTACACTTAAGCCCCAAACTATATAGAGAAGCGTTAATAAATAAGAACCAGGGGGAAATCATTTAAAGACTTTTAAGATTATACCCCTGTGCTAAGTGTAGACTGAACATGGAAACTGAATGGATCCAGGTGGAGTGTGCCCGAGGGAAGAAGTGATAACGCTTCTAGGAGCTGGACCCAAATCCTAAATCTATCCCGACAAACCTTCCTCCCTGCCCAAGTCTAGCAATAGTTCATCGGCTGCCTGTACAGATCTAACATTAACCATTTTGTTGTTATGCATTATTTTTAAGGCAGCTGGAAACTTAAGTTGTGCAACCGCCTCAAGTTTCATGAAGGCCTCCAACTTCCTTCCCAACTCCCACTGCCTGTCCAAGGTTGCCCTGGACAGGTCCGATCTTCTTTGGAATGGGAAGCCTTTAGCGCTCAGGGTTTTCTGTTTTAAGGCTTGATTAAGAATCTGTTCTTTGAGAGAGTAGGTATGGAAGTTAACCAGAATCTTCCTAGGTTTGGCTCTCTGTGGGTTCCTCCTAAAAGGGTCGCTGTGTATTCTTTGAATATCTGTTCCCAGATCTTCTGCTGACTGTTCAAGTCCCAAAGTTTCCTTTAAGAGCGCGATCACATACTGCTTAATGTCATCTCCCCTCGTGAATATTGAGAATTCGGAGGTTATTACGTCGTGCGTTGCTCTCCAAGACTTCCATTCTCTCAGAGAGGACAAGATCTTCTTTTTTGAGATTTATAATATCTGATTCGGCCTTCCCAAGAGAGACCCGCCACAGTATCTTCCAGGGCCACCATTCTAGCATAAAGAACATCAATTTTGCTCTCCAATGACTCACAGAAGCTTCTAATTTCTGTTTGGTTAGCTGTGGAGACTTCTAACCCCCTTTTTATATCCAAAGACAAAGCTGAAAACATGGATTCCAAGGAGGTCGCTACATGCCCTGCTCCAACCTGGAAGTTACTTGTCACTAGAGTTGTATCCTCCTGAAGCGCAGCTGTTACCTCTGTTAAATGTTGTTATTCCGGAGCAGCCTCAGCAGTCACCACTATGTCACACATTTCCCCCGAGATAGCATCTGAGACCCCCACTATTGGTATCAAGGTTATCAGCCACTAATGAAGCCCCTGCCAGCTCCTCCATTTCTGGGGCACCAGGAGGAGGGGAGCCCCACCCAGGCACTGCTCTACAAGAAGTCCCCTCTTTAACTAAGTCTAAAACTTGCGGCAAGACTTTGAAATATGACCCTAGTGAAGGCGGTACTTTTGTGCCAAGAACCAGAGCAGCCTTAACAGGTTTACGTGTTTTTGCTCGTTTTGCCTTGACTTCGCCACACAAAAAGGTAGAAGTATTGCTTTTATTATTGCCAATGGGGGGGCTCTGACTCTTTGTGCCCTTACTCCATTCAGGTGAGGGACATACCACTCCGTTTGATTCCTTCCAGGGTTTTGAATTTTAATTCCACACTTCTTGCCCTTTTTTGAGACACCAAAGCCGGACGCGGCTAATCTCACCTGTGGTGGTGAAGCCTGGGCCACAATGTTCTCGAGCGACTCTCCCTTCACTTGAGGCTGAAATTGTGTTGACTCTCCTATATCTTTGTTATCCACATTACCCTCTCGAGTGCTGGTGTATTCCTCCTTCGGCTTGCTTGAAGCACCTCCACCCTCGGAGAACCCTGAAGCACCGGTGCTGCCTCTGCCCCGAGCGCCCTGGAGATAAGGCTCCGAACTCTTTTTTGTTTCTTTTTTTAAGGGCAGGCAGTGGTCCCTGGGACCACTGCCTGTCCTTAAAAAATATATACAGAGCCTTTCACAAAGGGGACGGGGTCCCCTGGGGACCCTTCCCATTTGAGACTCCATTACCACCCTCTTGAAGAGGGTAGTAATTTGCAAGTGTTTGCGACCGCAATTGTGGTTGCAAAACATTGGTACATAGCTTTGCGGTCGCTATTAGGAAGGGAATGCCCCTTCCTAATAGCGAGTCGCAAAACCTATTTAGCGAGTCACAAATAAATTGCGACTCGCTAAATAGGCTTTGTTCATGGCCCATGAGGTTTTTGCATGCGCAAACGGGTCGCAAACCCATTTGCGCATGCAAAAACAGGTCGTACATCTGGCCCTATATCTCAAACATTTTTGGAGTGCGCATACCAAACAACTTTTAGAGTACACTGTTCTAGGCTCAACTCCCAAGGCCTCTATGTTTAGTGGGAACAACACTGGTTTAGAACTCATAGACCTAATGGTCACTGTGGGAAATGAAACAATCCTTTGTAATTGGAGAGTCTCTATGAACTGCTCAGTCCATATCCAGTGTGAATGGCTGATTCACATTAGGAGGGTCAATTACAGGGGAGCAACTAGATCCGAATTTCAGGGGGAGCTGGTACTTCAAGCTGTGGAGGTCAAGACATGCTCAAATCCACATATTAGCAAAGCCAATAAGTCCGACTTTATTGTTCTAACACATGCAAACCGCATTTGTGCACTCCTGTATCTTCGTGGTTTAGCACATTAAAGCCAGATCTATTGGCTTTGCCAATGTATTTCCTGAGACAATGATCACAGTATGGGCTCAGACAGTGCCCACCAGGCCTGCGATCATCAGTTATCTGCTAGGTCATTGGTACCTAGTGAGTCCTGGCTAGGTGTGCATGTTGGACATACAGAATAAAAAACATTAAATGTTCACTAAAAAGGTGTCCTTTCTTACAAAAAGCGACACATGGTGCATAATAAATACATGCTTCCAGGATTCAAGCAGATGGATGTGGGGGATCTCCCAAATAGCATAAGAAAGTGCTTGCACAGATGCTGAGAAGTTGACTTATATGAACCCTATTAATGTTGTTCAGCATATACTGCGATAAAATATAATGGCGGGGGCTTCTAGTTGGCTGTCAGAAAATGAGGGTGGTTCACCAGGAGCTCAAGAGGAAGGGGTATCCACAGAGCATAATATGAGATACCTGGTAACAGTGTAGAAATATGCATGTATTGGTATTTATATAGTACAGACTTATCGGGGGAGCAACAGAGCATTGCACATTATAGGAAGTGACGTAAGACAATGCATGATTGTGTACAGTGAACTGGACAGTGAGTTGTCAAAAGGCTTGTGACACCCTAAAAGAGGCACCTATTCTCAAAGCTCCAGACTACTCCAATCTGATCATTGTGCAGACTGATGCCTCTCAACTAGGGATAGGAGCGGTCCTATCCCAGACCAATGATGATGGCCAGGACCAACCTTTTACTTTTATGAGCAGGGACTACTCCCCACGGAACACCGTTGGAGTGCCATTGGGAGGGAGGCCATTGGTTGTGGTTTGATCCCTGAAGAAGCTGAGGCCATACCTGTTTGGGACTCACTTCCTAATCCAAACTGACCACAGACCTCTCAGATGGCTAATACAAATGAAAGGTGAAAATCCCAAACTGTTGAGGTGGTCCATCTCCCTGCAGGGAATGGACTTTACAGTGGACCACAGATCTGGGACTGCCCATGCTAATACAGATGGACTTCCCAGGTTCTTCCACCTAGACAATGAAGACTCTTTTGGGAAAGTTTAGTCTCATCCTCTTTTGTTTGGGGGGGGAATGGTTTGTGTAGGAAAGTGCCCCTTTTTTCATGGTTACCCCCTAACCTTTTGCCAGATACCTGGTACCATGGGTCTTGTGACCAGAGAAGGGCCTCCTCTGAGGGCTGCAGCATGTATTATGCCACCCTCAGAGAACCCCTCACCTTAACACCCACACACTGCCATTGCAGGCTGTGTGTTTTGGTGCAGTCCAAACTGAAGAGTCGACATGGCACACATCTCTGTGTACCTTGCCCACCAACACTGCCTGTGGCTTGGGTAAGTCACCCCTCTTGCAGGACGTACAGCCCTAAGGCAGGGAGCCCCATTACACAGGTGAGAGCATAGCTGCATGAGCAATATGCCCCTACAGTGTCTATGCGATTGCCAGACACTGTAAGTGCCATTAGCTACTGCCCCCCCAACCTCAGTAACACCCTTAAATTTAGTATTTAAGGGCACCCCTGAATCTTGTTCTTCAGATTCGTTGTATCAAAGAAGAAGACGGACCAGGACCGCTGCTTGACCAGGAAGTGAACCGCTGTAGACCAAACCCGTCTAGAACCCCGCCACCTGAACCCAGTACCTCCACTGGACCTGCTGTTCTTCCAGAAACCCTGCCCGGTCTCCAAGAGATCCGGAGACCCCGCAACCTTTGCCAAACTGCCAAGAACCTCTCTCTGGACCAGAGGATCTCGTCCACAGCGTCTGCTGATACAAGACCTACAAGAATCACCACAGGGAGGTCCCCCACTTGTGTTGACGCAACTCCCTGCTGCAAGAGAACACCAAGAACCGCAGAGGTTGAGAACCAACAATCCTTTCGACACGACTCACTGCTACCTGAGACCTCCAAAGGCCGTAGTGGTTGAGGACTGGAACCTGTGCTGACGCGACTCTGCCCTGCCGGAACAAAGCACCGCAGCCGGACGGCATCCATGACCTTGAGGGATCTTCCCGGCCCTAAGACAGCAGCTGTTCACAGCCCCATGCCCAAGAGCCTGTACCATCCTGCAAGTGGCTCTGTCGGCCTCCTCCTGCAACCCGTGCCCGACCGCCACCGCCTCAGGACGGTCCAACAATGGCATAAACCCATCCAATCTACAGCAACCGACAGCCAGCAACTGCATGCTGAAACCTATCCTGCTCATTGCCCCCAGTCAACTGCAAGGCTAAATATCATTGCTGGCATCAACCGCCTTGGCTCTGATACAGAATTCCTCACCTTTTGAGTGGTCACAGCCCCCCACGACCGACACTGCACTCAGTGGTGGCCTGTATACAAAGTATCTTCTACTAGACTAAAACATGTTTCATGTCCGTGAAAAGTATTGGTTGATGCTATACAAACCTATTGCCAAGAATATTGAAAATATTGTATAAAATCTTGGTTCCTACAAAAAAGTAACTAAAGTAATATTTTTACAACCATTGGCTTGGAGTTAACTCATTGAGTGTGTGTTCCTGCCCTAAATGAGTATGTCCAACAAATGCAAATGCATTCACACTACCCTCTGATAAGCCTAACTGCTCAGCCCAGCTCCCACTAAATTGAGAGTAAGGTATAGTCTACTTTCACCTCTGTCATATCTCTGGAGTCTCACTGGGCTCTGTGCACTCCATACCTCTTTTTGATATTGTATATACGGAGCCGGCTTCCTACAAGTGCCTTGCTGGATTCAAACCAAAGTCCCCAGATTGACAGCATAGCCACTAGACCACTCCTTCCGTAGTTCATGTAATAAAACATTAAAAAAAAGGTTAGGAGTTCAGAATGTAGTTGAAATGCTTAATATGTTGGCTTTCATCAAACCTTGTGATCACTCATATTCTCTTGATATAGTACCTAAGGCCTTAGGTCGTGTTCCTCATGCTATCTAGTGAGAAGCTGTCATGGTGGTCTCTGGCAGAAGGGTCACGTATGTAAGGGGTACACATAGCAAACCCTTTGCCCCTGTCTTGTACTGTGGAACGACTGGGAGGTGTGTATGCATGAAAAACTACAACTCCCAGCAGCCCCAGGGATCAAGACGGGAAGAGACACATGCAAACAATCACTGATCGAGGGCAGGATATAAGCCCCCCCTGAATACCGGTCAGGTGCTTGACAACCTGATTCCTGTGCTCGCTGGCCGTGCTAGGAGCTCTGCTTCCTGGCGTCTCCTGGAGATACTTCTTTAAGGATTATCGAGCTGGTGCTCAACGCTGTGACCGTTTCCAGCACAGTGTCATGTCTGCGCCTTCCTGGGTCTACGGATACCGCATCGGACACGCTGTTGTCTTTCAGCGCCTCGTGTTCTTCGCGGCTGCCTTCAGCCATATGGGTTCTGTAAAGGGCTATTCTCCCGTATATAATGTTTTAGTTTATAAGATGTTGCAGTCCTCTCTTTGTGTTTACTTTGTTTCATGATGAACTTAGTTCCATGTTCTTTTCTCCTATGTAACAAACCTCTGACATGCGCACCTCCAAACATGTTTATGTTTGAAGGTGCATCGCTCAAGGTTCTGTTCTCTCTTGAAGCATCTTAACTGTGGAATTGTTATTCGACAGTTGTGCTTCATCGAGAACAGCAGTACTCCTGTGTTATCCTGCTGAATTTGGAATAAAGCTTATTTCAACGTACTTGCTTCGTCATCTTCATTTCCTGGACACCCGCATAATCCCCACTTTACATTTGGTGACGAGGATTATTCCCCAAGATTAGTACATATCCTATCCAGATTGCATGAATACAATTTCACCATTCAACATATTTCTGGGGGACACAATGTCAGAGCAGATTGTATTTGGAAGACAATATCTCTGACTCTAAATTTGATTATATAGAATGTGTTGTGGCATCCATTGAAGACACTTCTCTCACATCTCTTTCTTTTACAGATTTCTTTCTCTATTTTTATAGAAATTGAGATGATGTAAAGAGCTATTCTCTCGTGTATAGGGGCCGATTAGGATGGCGGACGGATCGCCACCGCCATGCAGGCGGTGGCGATACATCCGACATCCGTGACTGACCGCCACCTATTTCCCCCCCGCCATATTACAATGGCGGGGGGACTGTGGTGGACGGAAACACCGTCCGCCGCTTTTCCGCCCCGGTCGCCTTGCGGCCGGGGCGGAAAAGGGTTCATATGGCTGGCGGTGTCTTCCAGACACCGCCAGCCATATTAGGATGGCCTCCTGCAGTGGAGAAGCGTGGCTCAGTGGTTAGAGGCGGCAGACCCGGAAGCTGAGATCGGCCGTGGACCAGGGTTGGATTCCCCGCCTCGGTGGGTCTTGGGCTCAAAAATTCCACGGACTCGACAATTCTCGCTCCGGTGCCTACTCGACTCACGGGGTCACACTCTGCGACTCTGGGCAATAGCTTGCTTAATCTCCACTACGGCCCCTCGCGGCGGGATGCCTGGCTTTCACCTTGTGTATACCCTGCCAGGGTATCTCACAGGGGAATACCAGGACGGGTTCCCTAAGCAAGCGCCTTGATACCTTCGGGTGATACGTGCGCTATATAAGTCGCAATACATACATACCTTTCTGTGGCGGCAATGCCGCCACGGAAAGGCATGCGGTCTTTACTTTGGGGGCCCCCTGTGGGCCCCCATGGTAAAGGCGAGAGGGGGGTGGACAAGGGGGTACCTGTGGTACCCCCCTGCATTTGCATACACAAAGCGGCAGGCACGGCGCGGTGCAAGCCGCTTTGTGAATGCAAATGCATGCCTGCATTTTTAACATTGCGGCGGGCGGTGCTTCCAGCAATGTTAAAAATGCATGATGCACCCGCCAGTGTGGCGGGCGAATCATAATTGCCAAAGGGGGGGACCGCCGCTCACATCGCAGACGGTCCCGTTTCCACAGGGATGGCGGACGGGCAAAGTCCGTCCGCCATCCTAATCGGCCCCATAATGTTTTAGTTTATAAGATGTTGTAGTCCTCTCTTTGTGTTTACTTTGTTTCATGATGAACTTAGTTCCATGTTCTTTTCTCCTATGTAACAAACCTCTGGCGTGCGCACCTCCAAACATGTTTATGTTTGAAGGTGCATCGCTCGAGGTTCTTTTCTCTCCTGAAGCATCTTAACTGTGGAATTGTTATTTGACAGTTGCGCTTCATCGAGAACAGCAGTACTCTCGTGTTATCCTGCTGAATTTGGAATAAAGCTTTTTTCAACTTACCTGCTTCATCATCTTCAGTTCCTCGACACCTGGATAATCCCCATTTTACAGGTTCTTACCCGAGACTCAGCAGAAATAGCCATGTCTTCCCCGCAGGACTGCAAACGGGACATCCACAGTATCGACACCGGGCGGCGCCCGGATTACTAGCAGTTTAGCATCTCTGGCTACTACTTCGTATTGGGAACAGTACGAGGACGCATAGGTGATATGTCTCACATGAACCCCTAACCTTGTGGATTTCCCGACCGCTCCTGTGACGCAACAGGAACACTCTTAGGGATACTGTGCACAGAGGACCGAAGAGTTTCCCCTTCTGCGCTCTGAATGTACCCTTTCCTTTTCCTGCATTGGTTTCAGTTCTCTTACCTTGCTTTCTCCCTTTTGTATCTCCCGGAGGAGAGTTCGACTTGTTTGACCTGGAAGTTCCAGCTGAGTTGTTAAGAGCATGCTGTGAGAGAGGTGGATGTGAGTACACCAGAACTAGATGGGACTGCAGTGTTATGAATGTGTCATTTATGTGTATTGGTCTTCTTATCTTCTGTTTCTTGCATTACACATAGGTTCTGTCCTGTATGATCGGAGGATCCATGACACCTTAGCTGTCCGCACCGTCCAAGAGCGTTTCCTGACTGCGCCTCTCCGAAGCACATCCTTGCCTTTATTGTTTTCTCCCTGGTACGCCCACCGTATTTTCCATCTCGCGTTAACTGTATTCTATGCGGTGCACACGCAGAGCTATTCTAAAGAAGACATCATAGGACAACCACAGGCTAGCAATAACTATTATGACAAATAAGAGTTACCTCTGACACCATAGATTATACACGTGATTTTGACCAATGTCCTAATTTATTGACATTGTCGGCAATTGTACTTTTGCATTTTTTCAAAATTATTCAGTGGTACACATTTGGGTGTAGGCACATAGTTTGGTATCATCTCCTTTGATAAAAAACATTTAACAAGTGTCAAAAAATGATAATGAATTCATGACATAAACATTTGTCAACATAACATTTGACATTACTCTACATAACACTTAACAATACTCTATGTAAATACAAACACATTAAAGTGACCTATTTTACTAGTGTTTATACTCCTAAAAACACAAACTCTTGGCTGTTCTTCCAAGTTGGCTCACGAAAGAAAAGAAAGGTCCTACTTAGGATCTATTAGCTAACTTTGGGATATGGGTACTTGTCCACAAAAGAACAGTAAATGTAGTCCTGTATTGGGTCGGAGAAATCTTTTTGGAAAGACAAAGTTTTTTTAGCCGTGACGTGAGATACTTCTCTCACTGTATGTCCTGTTGATTTGTTAGGTCATAAGGCATACACTTCTCCTGGCCCAAATGATAAGCCTACGCGTTTCGACCTTCTATATAATAACAGGAGGTAAATTAGAAGGAGGTCTTCATCAGGGCTCACTGCTGTTGGTGGTAGGACGTCATGCTACACCTGTAAGGGTGTAAAGGGCATGTTTTAATTTGAGGTTAGGAGTCTTATATACAATTTTTAAACTAGTTCTAGGTACTATTGAAAAGGGGGGTGGGGGGGTCACGTACCCTTGAGGTAGGAAAGAAGTTCCTCTTGAGTTGTTCGTATCTTTAAATGGCGTCGATCACTGGTCCCAGCGTCGTGGCGTTTCTTAGGGTTTGTCAGCTGAATAAAATTGGTGCTCGAGTTGATCAGCAACGCGCTGGTTTTCAAGAGAGGGAAGAAAAGAAATGTTTGGTTTCTTTTAATACTGTAGGTTAACAGTATTAAGGAATTAAGTACTTTGGATACGATAGTGGTGTCCCTAGTCATGTGACATACTCCGTTATGAGTTAGTGTCGTATTGTGGCATGCTTTGAGGGGCCATGCCTGAGCGGGCTTGCTCTGGAAGATATTCGGGTAGCGGACATTGCATACCTGCTGAGCGCATGGTGTACATCATTGTACAGGTCTTTATTTTCTTCGGTAAAGTCGAGGTGGCGTCTCCTCGCTGCGCGGCGTTCCCTCGGTTTCAGACACGTCAGTTTCTTAGTTGGTACAAAGAACACCGTTCATTGGTTCTAGTGGGACTTGATTTCAATGCGTCTTCTTCCTGATTGGTCAGGCCACTTCTCGACATGGAAGCTGTTTCCAGATTGGTTGGACCTGGAGCCGATGGTCCGGGTTTAACAACAGCCACAATAAACCCGAAGTCACGGAAAGCGTCATGTATCCAAGCAACATGATCCCATACCATCGGCTCCAGGTCCAACCAATCTGGAAACAGCTTCCATGTCGAGAAGTGGCTAGGTTGGAACTCTACAATATTAGGGAATTTGAAATCCATTTGCATGAGCCTAAACGTCCAGGTCAGAGGCCTCAAAAGGCACTGAGGGCCTGGGCAGCAGCCAGAGATCCAAGTGGGAAATCTGGCAATCTTAGTGGAGAGGCAGAGAGGCATATTCCAAGGTGGATGTGCTTTTGGGAGGGGGGAACCTTTCCGGCCAGGCAGCAGTAGCCTGTCCCCAGAGGAGCTGGAGGACAGGCTGAAAGCAAGGAAGTTCGCGTTGGAAAAACTCAGGCTAGAAATGGAGGAGAGGAAGATGATATTAGACAATGAACAAGGTCTTAAGGAGCTGGAGCTAAGAAGTAACCCCAGCTCAGATGGTGGCAGTAATTCATCAAGACAGGCAGACAGAATTGTGCACATCCCTAAGAATGTAGTCAAGAAATTTGAGATGGAGGTTGACAATCAAAGGTGGTTTCAGGGGTACGAGGCAGCAATCCACATGAATTGGGCCCCTGAAGAGAATTGGGGAGCAGGATTGTGGCCTCTCATCCCCGAGGAAGCGAGGGATACTTTAATAGCTTTGGGTAAGGGGTATCACCCCACCTATCCAGACATGAAGGACGTCCTTCTCACTAAGTATGGTCTTGCTCCTGAAAAGTACAGGGATCAGTTCAGGTCCAATAAGAAGTCTGATGCCAACACTTGGTTGGAATGTGTGGATGTGTTTTGCCGGTCACTAGATGGCTGGGTGAAGGGCAGTAATGTGACAGATTTTCAGGGGCTCTACAATTTGATTGCGTGGGAGCACTTGTCTAGTCTATGTTTTGCAGATCTGCGCCAGCACCTAGTTGATGGTAAGTTGACTGACCCCAGGAAGCTTCATATGGAGGCAGACCACTTTGTGAGTACCAGGGTCCACAAGAAAGTGTTTGGGGAAAAATCAGCCAAAGGTGGGCAGGGCCCCCAGCAGAAAAGTGGGAGGGACAAGGGTAAAGCACAAGAGTTCTCTAAACGGCCCCAAACTAACACCCAGGCTAAATGTTCCCACCCCCCCGGAGATGATAAACAAGGGGTCTCGTCAGGAAAGCCTGCTGAGACCGGCCCCCACAAATGTTTTGCATGTGACCAGGTGAGGCACATGAAGGGGGACCCCTAGGTGCTATCCAAGGTGTGTATTCCTCCCCAAACGCTAGTGTAGCATTTGGGGAGGAGGATGAGTACCCACAGGAGGGTGGGGACCCCGCAGAAATGACCCTCGTCTCACTAGGGGACAGTGAGATGGTCCCAGGAAACCAGGTGCCCCCTAAGACAAGGAAATACACCACCTGGGTGACCATCAATGGGAAAAGGGTAGAGGCTCTCAGAGATACCGGAGCCAGTGTGACCTCAGCCCGGTGTCACCTGGTCTCTGAGAAGCAGGTAGTCCCGGGGGCATTCCACCAAGTAACTGCAGTAGACAATTCAGTGCTCCGGCGTCTAGTGGCGCAGGTTCCCTTCGAGTGGGGGTGACTCAGGTCCCTTGAGGGTGGTTGTGAGCCTTTCCGTGCCTGTAGATTGTCTGTTAGGTAACGACCTGGAGCAGTCCTTGTGGAAGGATGTTGAGCTCAGGTCTCACTTGGAGATGCTTAGGTTTCCAGAGTGGGCATGCATGACCACTCTGTCAATGGCGCCAGAGAGTGTGGTCAGTGGTACTTGGAGCCTGAAACAGTGGGCCAGGTCCCTGCCAAGAGAAAGAGCAAGGCGCGCGGGAAACCGGGCCCGGAAGTTCCCACAGCCCGGGAGGAGACGGACCTTGTGGGGGACGTCCCGGTACCTACAGGGGAGCAGGTAGCTGAACTGGGGGACATCTCTGAGCTGACCCATTGGCAGCAAGAAGGGGGCCCCACCAGGGAGGAATTCTGCCAGGAGCAGAAATAATGCCCTTCTCTGAAGGGTCTGTGGCGACAGGCTGCAGCCCAGGTGACTGGGGATCAGTCTGGAGCACATTGAATCTACTGGGAGAATGATATCCTGTATAGTGAGCCTGGGTCAGCACGTGTGCTGGTGGTACCCCAGAGTTTCAGGACCTTCTTACTGTATCTGGCTCATTATGTGCCTTTGGCAGGACATTTGGGGCAGGACAAGACCTTTGACAGGCTTGTCACCCACTTCTTCTGGCCCCAAATGGGAAGGCAATCAGATGCACATTGCTGGTCTTGTGAAACTTGCCAGGCAAGTGGTAAGAGTGGGAGGAAGGTCAAAGCTCTTCTCCAACCATTCCCAGTTGTTGGAACACCCTTTGAAAGGGTAGGGATCGAAATTGTGGGGCCACTGGATCCCAAGACAGCCATGGGTAACAGGTACATCCTGGTCTTGGTGGACCATGCCACCCGGTACCCGGAGGCAATCCCTCTCAGGTCAATGACGGCGCCAGTGGTGGGCCAAGCGTTAATGGGGATCTTTTCCGGCGTGGGTTTCCCTAGAGAGGTGGTTTCTGACAGGGGGATCAACTTCATATCTAAGTATATGACATCACTGTGGAAGGAGTGTGGTGTCATGTACAAGGTCACCACTCCTTACCACCCCCAAGGTAACGGTCTGTTAGAGAGATTCAACCAGACCTTGAAGGGCATGAATAAGGGTCTAACAGAACCCATGAGGCGTAGGTGGGACGTCCTCTTGCCGTGCCTTCTCTTTGCCTACAGGGAGGTACCCCAGAAGTCTCTCAGGTTCAGTTCCTTTGAGCTTCTGCATGGTCACCCTATGAGAGGACCTCTGAGTTTGGTAAAGGAAGGCTGGGAGGCAGCTCCCAGGAAAACTCCCTAGGATGTATTTAGTTACATGCTGGCCTTCGGAATCAAACTGCTTGCTTCAGGAAACTCGCTCAGGCGAACCTCGAGGCCAGCCATGAAGAAGTGGTATGACCAGAATGCCACTCTGGTCGTTTCAACCTGGACAAAAAGTGTGGGTTATGGCCCCAGTAGAACCTTTTGCCTTACAGGACAAGTGGACTGGGCCATTTGAGGTGGTGGAGTGCAGAAGTGAGGTCACCTACCTGGTGGATTTGCAGGCTCCCAGGAACCCTTTCCGGGCCCTCCACGTGAACCTCCTCAAACCCCACTTCAAGAGGTCCGAAGTGAGCATGCTCTTGGCGACAATGACGCGGTGGAAGAGGAGAGTGAGCCTCTCCCCGACCTCCTGTTGGCCAAAGAAGGGGATGGGTCAGTGGAAGGTGCGATCCTCTCCCCGACACTGACCGCTGAGCAGCAGAGCAACTGTCATTGGTTGCTGGGACAGTTTGCCCCGCTGTTCTCCCTGACCCCAGGTGTTACTCACTGGTGTACCCATGACGTGGACACCGGTGACAGCCCCCCTGTGAAGCACAAAATGTACAGGTTGGCTGACCGGGTCAAGGCCAGCATCAAGGAGAAGCTCTCTAAGATGTTGGCATTTGGGGGGGTTGAGCCATCCAGCAGTCCGTGGGCCAGCCCAGTGGTCTTGGTCCCAAAGGCTGCTGCACCCGGGGCCACTCTAGAACTGCGGTTTTGTGTGGGCTAGAGTTGGCTCAATGCCGTCACCAGGAGTGACGCACACCCCATCCCCAGAGCTGATGAGCTCATTGATCGGTTGGGAGCTGCCAAGTTCCTCAGCTTGTTTGATTTGACGTCTGCGTACTGGCAGATTGCCTTAACCGATGGGGCCAAGGAGTGGTCAGCATTTTCAACCCCAGAAGGACATTACCCGTTCCAGGTGATGCCGTTTGGGTTGAAGAATGCCCCTGCCACCTTTCAGAGGTTGGTCAACCAGGTGTTGGCTGGGCTGGAGGATTTCAGTGCTGTCTACTTGGATGACATTGCAGTGTTCAGTTCCAGCAAGGAAGAACGCTTGCAGTACCTCGGTGTAGTGTTGAAGGAGCTGCAGAGGGCAGGTCTTACGATCAAGGCGAGTAAGTGCCAGATCGGGCAGGGTTCTGTGGTGTACTTGGGACACCAGGTAGGGAGAGGCCAGGTGGTGCCCCTACAACCCAAGATTGACACCATTCTGGCTTGGGAGCCCCCCAAGACCCAGACAGAGGTGAGGGCCTTTTTAGGACTCACCGGGTACTACTGGAGATTCGTTAAGGGTTATGGCACCATTGTTGCCCCCTTAACCGAGCTGACTTCCAGGAAGCAGCCCAAGAAGGTGATCTGGACTGAGTCCTGCCAAAAGACTTTTGATGCCCTGAAGGCCGCCATGTGCACAGCACCCGTGCTCAAGGCACCCAACATCTCCAAGGAATTCATTGTGCAGACTGACGCTTCAGAGCATGGTGTGGGAGCCATGCTCTCACAGCTGAACGAAGAGGGCCTAGACCAGCCTGTAGTCTTCCTTAGCAGGAGACTACTCCCCAGGGAACAGAGGTGGAGTGCCATAGAAAGGGAAGCTTTTGCTGTGGTCTGGACACTGAAGAAGATGAGGCCCTACCTGTTTGGGACACACTTCCGGGTTCAGACAGACCACAGGCCCCTCAGGTCGTTAATGCAAATGAGGGGTGAAAATCCAAAACTGCTGAGGTGGTCCATCTCCCTACAGTGAATGGACTTTACGGCGAAACACCATCCTGGCACAGAAAACGCCAATGCAGATGGTCTGGCCAGGTTCTTCCGCCTTAGTGAAGAGAACTCCCAGGAGGTTGAGTAGTACTTCTCCCTATTTTCAGCTGGAGGGGACATGTGTTATACTTGGCATCTTTTGGCGTGTTTCCCCTGAGTTTTTGCCTTCTGGCTCCCGGTTTTGACTTTGTTTGTGCTGGCGTAGTGTTTCCGCATACTTTTCGCACTACTGATCAGTGGTAAAATGCCAGTGCTCCTGTGGTAAAGTATGTTATGGATTGGTGTTTCCATGATTGACTGTTTGGTTTCCTTGTCAGCCCCTAGTAAAGGGCACTGAGCGTGCCAGGGCCTGGGAATCAAATGCTACGTGTGGGCCTGCAGCAAAGATTGTGCCACCCATAGGGCACTGAGTGTGCCAGGGCCTGGGAATCAAATGCTACGTGTGGGCCTGCAGCACGGATTGTGCCACCCACGTGAGTAGCCCGAAAAAACGTACCTCAGACCTACCAATGTAGAGTCTGCGTGCAGTTTGTAACTGTCATGTCGACTTGGCCTGTGCACACACTGGTCAGTCTCTAACCTTGGCTTTTCTTACATGTCAGGCACCCCTAAGGTAGGCCCAAAGTACTCCTGTGGGTAGGGTGCAGTGTATGTGAAAGGTAGGACTTGCCCTGGTGTGTGTGGCATGTCCTGATAGTGAATTACAGCTCTGAGAACTAGGTAGGAAAATAAAATGTAGTATGCCTGAACTCAGAATCTAATGATGCATCTTTTAGTAAAGGTGATTTTTACATTCTGTGTTTGAAAATACCACTTTTAGGAAGTAGGTATTTTCTTGCTCAGTCATCCCGTGTGCCTCTGCTGGAATGTGGATTGCCTGTCTGCGTTTTGGACGACAGATGGCTAGGAAGCAAGGGCGGCTCCCAATAGTCTAGGTAGGTCAAGAAAGGGCTGAATAGACCTGGGCTGCGATGGGGGTAGAAGGGGGAGATTTCCTTGCACCTCAAAGGGCCTGGTCTGCCTCTGACAAAGCTGGCTCCACCCCCTGCCAAGCAATCACACCAGAGAAGGCAGAACTGGTTTTGGCTGGGCACAGACACCCTCTGCCTAGAGGATCAAAGGATTTTTGGATACAAATACTGGAGCCCAGACCCCTGAACTTTAGAACTCATCTGGATCAAGAAGACTGCCAAGAAAAAGAGCCGGAGAAGCTGTAAGGAGGAACGACTGCTTTGCTGAGTGCTTTGCTGGGCTGACCTGCAGTGGCTGCTTCTGTCTTGGGCAGTGAAAGGCCTGGACTAAACTTTCTGCAGCCTAATTTGTGAGTCTCTCCAAGGGCTTGAAGTAGAGCTTGCCGCCTGTTCACGAAGTCTCAGGAACTGCAAAGACTTCAAGCTCTTCTCCCCGCAGCACTGGGGACTGTGTGTTTCGTGCTGCAACATAGGAAAAGTAACTTGACGACGTTTACGACGCCGCTGCCGACTCTGTAACCTGATGGCACAGCGGAGGGCACCACCGCACCGCGACCCTGGTCTCACCGTCGACGCATGCTGACTCCACAACTGAGCTACTGCTCGCACCGTGACCTGTGGGCACAGCACTCCGCACCGCCTCGCTTCACGCCGAAGCCTGCGCACCGTAGAGAGAACCGCCGCAACGCCGCACCGCGACCCTGGTCTCACCGACAACGCCTGCTGTTGCCTCCATCAAGCCGTTGCTCGCACCACGACCTGTGGGAACCGAACTCCGCACTCCACGACCCCCCTGAGAGTCACTCCCCATGGATTGAAAACGTCTGCACTAGGGCCTTCTGTCAGGTGAACTGTCGGAGGTGAGCACGCGGGATGAGTGCACCAATTGTGGGCCCTTGCTGTGGTGTAGATGCTCCATCATACTAGGGGACCAAATGTCCTGGTTTTTCACTCCTTGCCCCGACAAATTGAATCAAACTTAGTATATCTGTAGGAAGCTAGCTTAATATATGGTGTACACTTATTTGAGTGAAGCACCTTGCAGTAATCCAGAGAACCCTTATGGTGATTTTAATAGTCTTAGACAACCTTAGAAAGCTCTCTAAATGGTAGCTGTGGAGAGCAGCCTTCAGGCTTATCCTAATCGAATGGTGTAGATTAAACGAAATAAGAACCGCACAGTGTATATATAAAAAAAGTCTATTTATTACACAACACTCACTAACACATTGGTATTTCTCCCACCTGGACATATAAACACAAATACAAATACAAATACACACAGTGCTTCAATTGCAAACATGTAAGTAAGCACAATACACAGTGGTCTCCAAAGGGAGACCTAACCATATACTATAAAGTGGAATGCGAACTGCGACCAAAGTCGGGACTTGGACCAGGAGACTCAGAAGAGCTGGGGACACAAGGAACCACCCATGGTAAGTATCCAGGAACTCCACAGAGGCTGTGTGCAGAGTGGAAACAAAGGCACGTACTCAATAGAAGTCAACGGGATAGTCGTGGGTGCAGTTTTAAAGAAGGACCCTTCCCAGTAGACCCTGAAGAAACCCCATGGACAACCGAAGGTTGGAGAGACACCTTGCCTGTGGATACCCCAGGAACCAGGATACCTACACCAGGAAAGCTGGTGCATAGGTGCAAAGTGATGTCAGAAACAACCGTAGACCACACTGGAGGACTTCAGTAAAGAGGCCCCTGGTGAAGACTGCAACAGTCCTGTGGAGTCCAAGGGAGGATTCTTGAAGAGAAGAATCTGCAAGCAGAGGGGATAGAATCTATGCCACTTTGAGGTAACCAGGAGGCACGGAAGAGCAATGCCCACCATTGTCAGATGATGCAGGAGGGATGACGTGACCTTGTTGCTGCAGCTGTGAGGACCAGGCAACATTGAGGAAGACCAGGAGCCATGCACAAGTTGTCCCACATTGGAAGTCGAGAACCAGGGGGTCGGTGTACGGCGGGAGTACAAACAAGCCCCGGCAGCTGCATGGAAAGCAAATAAGGAGCAACATTAGGGCCAGCAAGGTCAAAGGGACTCACCACATGCAGGAGACTCAGAGCAGGCCCCAAGCAAGTAGAGGAGCCCACTGAAGCAGGAGAATACCCTCAAGTGGACCCAGAGGATAAAGGCACAGGAGTTGCAAATGGACTTCGAGCAGCTCACCAAAGATGAAGGCCCACAGTGCAGAGGATGTGGTGAGGAAGAGATTCTGGAGGCTGGATATTCTTGTAGCCTGAAGGTCTCTGAAAGGCTCAGCAATGAGGCTTGTTGGCTCTGCACTCCAAAGTCAGTGCGACATCAGGAGCAGCAGACCAGTCAGCTTTGCTGCGGTTCCTGCATACGCAGGGGAGTGACTCCTTCACATCAAGGGAGATTACTTTGGGTGTCCTTAATGCCCACAGGTCTGGTGATGATCCTGGTAGAAGCACAGGTACAGATGATGAAGAAGACTTGCAGAACAACGAGACCAGGCGCAGCAGGGGTCTTCCGTGATGCAGTCTTGGCTCCAGGCGAAGTCCAGTGATGTCCAAGTGTCCAGACAGTCAAAGAGCGACGTGGTTTTAGGCTTGATTCTTGTCCCATGATGAATCTGAGGACCCACCCACATGTAAGCCCTTTTCTACCTTAAGAAAGGGGTTAGGCAACTGAGGGGTCCCTCCCAGAGGAGGGACTGGACAGAGCAATTCCCTTTGTCCATTTTCGCACCAGAGCGGGAGCCAAGGGCTCCAAGAACTGGTTCAAACAGGAGTATGCAAGGAGGGTACCAAATGTGCCATTCAAAGCATTCTGGTGGTGCTGGCAAGTGCCCCCACCCATGCCCAATACACAAAGTCCTGACTGGGAGGTGGTCACACCTCCCTGTGACAGGAAACCTATTGTTCTAACTTCCCCTGCTTGAGCTCAGCTCAGCTGCTGGAGGGAAGGATTGTGTCTGCAGCAGCACTAGCTTGCTGGCAGACCCTGGAAGGCTGTTACCAGGAATACTGGGGGCATCCCTGAGGAGCCCCCCAGTGCATGGAATCATACCTCCAACACCGATAATGGTGTTGGGGTGTGATTCCAACATGTTTGATACCAAACAGGTCGAGGTTAGGCACAGCCACTATATAGTTAGCCATTGCGTAATCATGGATGGCCACTATATGTATCAAAACGGCTGCCTGCACTTACAAAGCTTGGAGAATCGATTCCAGGATTTGTAGGGGTGTCCTGCTCATGCAGGGGTACCCACACACTTCTAACCTAGCACACTGCCTTCAGGATTGAAAGGCCTTCCTTAGGTGTGACTTATAGGTGTTCGGTGTAGTGGCCTCAGATACAAGAAAAAGTATATCTGTCGTAAGTGGTGCTAGCACCAGCTTATACAGGCTGCAATGGCGGGCCTGTAGTCACAGTTTCAGTGGTCTCTAATGGGTGGCATAATGCATGGTGCAGCCCATGTGAGACCCCCTGGTATACCTATGCTCTGGGTACCTCAGTACCATATACTAGGTACTTATAGGGTTACACCAGTAGCCTATTGTGGAGGTACAGAAGTACTTCCGTGTACAGAAAAAGGGACCCCCTGTATGAAAATCATGGTTTCAAGGGCAGGGAAAATACAATAATGCAACAAAAAAAAAACCTTGGCAACCAATAAATTATTACGTTTCAATATATGGATGTAGGCAAAAAGAACATGTAAATAAATATATATACTTTATTAATATTCAAAGATAATATAAAAAAATCTGGTGTTATCCCTTTTAAATAAATGGGGTATCAGAAGCCCAAAAATGATGTTCTAGTAGTGTTTCAACACAACATAAATGCATAGAAAATATATCTCAACAAGAGTAAGGACTAACAGTGTTCACTATCCACATAATGAAAAAATAGACGGGACATAAAATGCTTAATTTCATAACCAACATGTAAATACATAGAATATATACAATTTAAAACACTGGTAATGGTTTTAAATCGTCATTGCTAACTACTTCACAACATGTTTGCAGACTTAGTGGCTACCATATTGTTTCCCAATAATCCTATTACTTTCATTTTCTATGCGTGTGTCGCACACGGGCATGCCTTCTTCAGGAAAAGCCACAAATTAAGTGAAATGAGAACCTTAACAACTGTGTTGGCATGTACAGAGTAAAAAGCTATCGCAATGATGGAAGAACAATGAATACGCTTTAAGGAGGTGGACAGGCTTTTACATTAATGGAGTTGATCGCGAAGTACTAGATGCAAACTGTCTAAAGATCCAGTTCTCAAAAAATGGAATACACTATTTTTATATGAAGCTTAGATCCTGAGAGCACTCAGGAATCATCCTCAAGATACTCTGCAGAATACGAATTACAGATGGGTCGATGGGAACAGTTGAAATGAAGAATAAAAATCCCGACCGTCCCCAGGGTACAGGGCAAAGCCCAATGCTGTCCGCCTCTAAACTTATTTACCAGATATGGAATCACTCCCGGGAAGAATGGACATGAACGCAGCAAATGTGCAAAGGGAAATTCAAAGCCCAGAAGTACTTACCTTGTCAAATTTAAGGAGGAAGCAAAGTGACTGGGGTCCTGATTAGCAGGATCCCTTTCAGACTAGTCGAAAACACAGTGACACCAGACAACAGTGGGTGTAACCATGCTAGAAGGATCCTACCTTCCTACAATATGTCCCTGTTTTCAGAAAGGTTTGACTGAGTACAGAAGTTTAAACTTAGTAGAAGCCAGTAGGAGAAAGAGATTTGGTTACCACAAGATTTTTTCTAAAGTTGCATTTAATTCTCCTTAGCGCTACATTGTCTGTGTTGGTAAGCGCTGTTAGTTTATTCATTCTATGTTCCTGAGCCGATACAGAATTGTAGAAGGAGTTCTATGTTTGTGAAATGTTCTGGGTTTTGGGGTTTTCAAGCCTGGTCACTCTACAGTCTACACGGTGTCCAGACTGAGCTAAAGAGCAAGCATGAGGCAGAGGTGTATAGTGACAGGCTTCGCTACGCTACTGCGTAACTATGGATCATTAAAATAACTGCGTGACTTGCTGTAACTTTCAAGACTCCACCCTGACGCCAGTACCTCCTGACAGACTCACAGGCAGCATCAGTGCCTTAACTGGCTTTCCTGCGCGGATAGGACAGGCAGTAAGGAACTGTTTACACAGAAGACTGAGTCTGCTACCCTTGAGACCATCTTTTTAAGAGTCTCTGTCCCCACTAATAAGGGGCAGTGCCGTCCACCAGCAACCACCAAAACAAATTAAGTACTGCCTGACCCCTATTCTGCCAGTTTCACGTTGCATGTTCTTAGTGAATACTTGGAATTTTTTGTAGGGAAATTACAACCTCTCCAAATTCAGGATGATGTTGGTAGAAATGTCTGAACTATTAGCTGAGGAATGAATGAGTGCAAAACCATTTTTGAAAACGGGATTAAAGGTTCTCCCCTTTTTTGCACTTATTACCATGTACTACCCCTTGTATGGGTAGTAAGCACTATATATATGCAACAAGACCTCACGTTCAACCCAGACATATATTTGTTTGTCACTTTGGACGTAAAGGCCTTGTACACAAGCATACCTCAAGAGGCCTCACTCAAGGTAATAGAGGCCCTGCTAGGAGAAACAGAATGGAATTCAATAACAACGAAAAGCTTTGTCCTGGACTGGGCATACATGGCACTGACTAGACACTGCTTCCAGTTTGAAGAGGGCTTCTATCCACAGACACACAGAACATCAATGGACAGTACATTCGCCCCAAGTATAGCCTGTCTCTATGTTCATGATTTTGAACTAAAAAACATACATAACAAGACAAACCCATTTACGACCAACATAAAACTATGGAAAAGATTCATCAATGATGTTCTGGTAATTTCCAGAGGGGGAGAGAGGGAAGCCTGTGATTTCGCAGAGTGGCTGAATTCAGGAGACACTTTGCTGGGATTCACTATGACAACTAGCACAGAATCAATCACTTTCCTGGACCTTAGAATCTGAGCATAAAACAATCACCTTACAAACTGACAGATATCAACAACCTGCTCCAGTATGATAGTTTCCATCCAATAGCCTTAAGAGACAATCTGACAGTAGGCCAGTTTCTCAGACTATGTAAAAACTGTACAGAAAAATCCACCAATGATGACCATGCAGCTTTACTAACAAAGAAACTGGAAAACACGACACTTGATCAAGAAGGCCAAGAAGAGAGCAAGCAACAATCAGAGCGAATCACCTTCCACAAACCAACAAGAAACCAGACAAAGATCGAGTGGTATGTCACCACCTTTTCAAAGCCATTCAAACCCAATGAAGAAATTGATTTTAGGACACTGTAAAACCTTGACATCTGCTTCCCTGGATTTCGCGAGACCAATGTTCGCCTTCACGAGAGGAAGATCGATAAAAGACTTATTGGTCCACAAACGGCTGAAACAAAAAGAGACCACAGGTCATACACTCCACACCTTGTGGAACTTGCCTGAAGTAACTGGTCAATATCCCTGCTGACAGTGTAACACCTGCTCAGTCACCAAGGCAACACAATACATAGACCTAAGCTTACGTACTCCCTGGGTCCTTAAGAAATACACAAACTGCAATAGTTCCAATGTGGTATTCATACTAATATGTAAGTGTGGACTAAAATATGTGGGCGTGACCACAAGGAAGGTCAGGACATGCAGCAACGAGAACAGGAGCCCCTTTCGATGCAAGAAAACAATCACAACAAGCATTTGCAATGCAATAGGTCTGGCATTATTAAAGTTTGAGCTATTGGTGTTGCATTATTTAGCAATGCCAAACGCAGTTGTGAGAGTTTGAGCTATTGGCATTGTAAATGGCAGTGTCTTTTATTTACTTGTTGGTTTTTAAAACATAACTAAAAGGCATTGTCATTTACAATGCCAATAGCTTCTGTTTGGGTTGGGTCTGTGTATTTTATACCAGTTGCCCGTCTTTATTATTACACTGCACTTCAAATTTCGATGTTTTAAAAATATATTGGTAAATATTTTTTTTAACTAATATGTTTCTGCTTTTCTCGAACACATGTTGTTCCAGGAAAGATGTCTCGAGACACGCAGCAAATGTGAACACTCCCACTCTTTCTTTTAAGCAGCCCTCCCTTCCTCCCTCCTTCGGACAATTTATCTATGCCGTTTTTTTCTGCTTTTGGAACAAATACTTAAGCTGGCTGCGATGCCGCTGCGGTGGTGTGTGGCGGTAAGTGTCCACGTGAGCTCATGCTCTTAATGATAAAAGTCGCAATGACCAGGGCTGCTTGGATGGTGAAAGCGCGCAACGTTTTCAATTAAACTTGAAGAAACAGAAATACAAACACATGGAGTGATAGGTCAGAGTGCCTTTAACAGCCATTAGTGCCCCTCCCCCATGGTATTGTTATCATGAGAGCCTCCAACATCAAACAATTGTAATAACAAGAGCATTAATAACAAATGGGTAAAATGACCACACTCTATGTCATAAGGATATTGAAAGTCACCAAAGAGTTCAGGACCATTTAGATGAATAAGGCTGCAGGTGGGATTCCTGTAACTCTGTGCACGCCCTTGTGCCATGTATACAGCATAACATGTATAGGAATACCTATAAACACAGGCAGGGAGTGGGATAAAGGTCACAGATCTCCTGAGGGTCTTGAAAGATAAGGTAGGGAGAGGGTAGGATGCCTGACTTCTTGTAATGCAGTCTTCACAACTCAACATACAGTAGACTAGCGAAGTCGTTGTTTTATTACAGAAGAGTAGTGATGTCACAACTGCAATGTAAATCGAAAAATACAGGCAAGCGTTATTACAAGCTTCCCTATCTGACAAGAATGATACATGTAAAGAGGTGGTATAATACTCCCTCTGAGTATCTGTGTACTTTTACAAAAAACACTAAAAACACTCATTCAAATGTATCAACATTGTCATGATGAAATCCTGAAATTCAACAAGGAGCTGCAGAGGGAAACTAAATGCCAGGTCACCCTCCAATCAACATATAATTCAACAACAAGGACCTAGCATTGAAGGGCACTTTCAACAAATTGTATATATGAATACGTAGGATTAATCCTACGTATCCATATATACAATTTGTTGAAAGTGCCCATCAATGATGAAATCCTGAATCAGTTTATCTGAGATTGAACCCTACAGGTTGGTTCCAGGCTGTTGTGTACCAATACCGCTCTTTTCTACTCTGTTGCTGTCAACTAACCAATAATGCGATCTACACTTTGACATGATACAACGCCATCTGTTTCGTAAGATTCAGCAACGAAATGTCTTTAGCAGGATTCAAGTACCGCACATCAGTGGCTCGACCTCAACTGTTCCTCGAGTGAGGCAGAACTTCCTGGATTTAACGAGCTGATAAGGAAGCAGTTTAACTAATTGCCCCCGTTAACAGTGCGGTATTAAGCAACAGACCCTGCAATGTGCCGAGGATCACAGTCTTGCACATTCGAGCTGACCTGTGGCAACAAAATGCGCAGCAACAATTACATTGAAACACCTCAGTAAGTTTGAAGTAGTTGATGTTGGAAAACCCCACATGCCAGCCCCATGCCTTCTGACTCTTGATTTTTTGCTATATTTGCTAAACTTCGTGGAAACAGCTATGTTTAAAATGTGATTCCTTGCGAATACGCCTCACTGTATGGAAAGCGCTTTGACGTCAATAACGGATGTATGACATTACAACGCATACTTTTACATCGCATGCTTTTACAACGCGGTTTTTACAACGCATACCATTACAATGCATAGTGCTTTTAGGCGCTGGATAGTGAATTGTTTAATTTACTATTCCAACTCCAGTCCCCGTGGATAGTAGGGAAGGTGTTGGATAGTACATTAAACCTATTCCCTATCCTAGAGCGCCCCCCCCAGCGCAATGCGCTGTAATGGTTTGCGTTGTAAAAGTTGTGTTGTAAAGGCACTGCGTGGTAAAAGTTGCGTTGTAAAGGTTGTTAACCGTCAATAACGCCACAGTCTGAGCTATATAAAAGTTAATGATAAATAAACTTAGCTAGAGAGTTCAGCCTGTTTTGGCAGCCCGAGATACTTAAAGTGAGGTAGAGAACTCATGCAGCGCTATCCTCGCCAAAGATATAGCTCTAACGTGAGACGCATGTTCAAAAAATTCAGGGGCCTATTTACAAGCCCCTTGCGCCACTTTTAATTTGCCAAAAAGAGACGTACCGGTGGCCAAGGGGCTTGTAAATAAGCCCCTCAGAGTGCAACAAAGTGTTTAGACATGGTTAAGACAGTGGGGACCGCTGTAATTGTCCCGGGCTGCTTGGAAAGTGAAAGCGTGCATGGCGCGCTGAATGTTGCAGGAAAATCGTTAATACCAATGGGGTAACCCAGTTACGCACAGAACCTGGGGATAATTACGTTACGCGGACAGTGGTTCTGCCACGAAAATCAATTGAAAACACTTCTTATTCTGTCCCAACAAATGGAAGACCTCCAATTAATGGTACGAAAAGTCACAGCACATTCTCTTAATGGCTAGACCACTGGCAACAAATGAAATGTGGGCAGAATTTATATGAGGAAAATCATAACTTTCCAGGATTAAATAATAGAGTCCAGGACATGCAGTAGCGGTCCGTGGAGGGAGTGCCGCGGGGCGGTGGGCGGGGGAGGGACAGGGTGGGGGGTAGTAAACTCTAGCTCACGGCCGACCGGAGTAATGTAAATAAATAAATAAATAAAACGAATTTCATAGTGCGCTCTGAAACGCCAATGCGTTTCAGCGCTCGCTATGAAATTTGTTTTATTTATTTATTTACTTACATTACTCTGGTTTGCCGTGAGCCGGAGTTTACTACCCCCACCCTGTCCTTCCCCCGCCCCGCACACCGCCCCGCGAGACTCCCTCCACGGGCCGCTACTGCAGGTCATGTACATACACACAAAAGAACAATCTGGGTTTTACACAATGGTGAAAGCACAAGATAGGTAAGTACAGTGAAGTTAAATACACAAATCACAATACATTTTATACATGAATAATAATACACATATAACATAATCAATCAGGTCAGCGTTATTTTAACCATGAGAAGCAATAACTCAGCCTTGCATCTCTTCTCATGAATGTAAGGTCTAATTGGGCAGTAACGCTTGATTTTGTAGACGTCGACGTTTCGACCCCCAGAAGCCTTGTGAGTATAAAAAGACATCACGTGGGGTCTTCATCAGGACTACGTAGAATATTTGTGTGTTGCCTGTGTGGAAAGAGGATTGAATGTACTTTAGAGATCAATCTGTGACACAAAATTATTATTTTAGTCTCGGACCTATGTGAAAGCACAAGCTTGTTGCTCACCGTCTAAACTTGTCCCAGTGAAATTGCCAAAATTATATGTAAACCTTGCCGTCAGAACAAGGTGACCAGTATCTCCCTGAAAGGTTAGCCCCAGTGTGAGAATCCTGACAGAAGTCAATCAGATAAGAAATTCAGGGGCACAGCGTGCTCCCTTACAGTCTAAAAACAAGCATTTGCAATGCAATAGGTCTCGCAATTACATTATTTTGAGCTAGTGGCATTGCAATATAAGAAAGGCAACCTCCTATTTGCTAGGTCTGGGAGCAGGGGGGAAAAAACCATAAATATTATTGCAAAAGAAAACTCCCACCTGACATCTATTGCTTTACCATTGGCTATCAAAAGCTCAAAAAGTCTAGGGCAATTTCCAAAGATTGTCTCAACACATCAATTCCTTTAAATATTTTTTCTTTCTTTATTCATATGACTTTTTTTAAGTTGATTTTTTCATAATTGAATTTTTGTATAAATATTATCAAATACACTTTTCCCAATTTACACAATTCTTAGTTAATTTGAACAAAACATTGCATTATCTAAACACATCGTACTATGCAATATTATTTACAAAGTCCACTTGTTAATATATACAATGAATAAAAGAAGTGTAACAAATCTCTGCAGCGATAACCCATTCAGTAATACTCCACAGTTATACTCCACACTCTCACTATTATACTAACACCCAGACCAAAACTACATGCACAGATGAACAAACCAAGGGATGGCAGTATCCGCCCTCTTGTGCTGTGCTGGAATCTGGGGTATCAAACAATCCTGGCCGACGTATGTTTCAATGGACCATGTTATTAATCTCCAGCTTCATCAGGGCCTTACAAAATGATTGTTTTACAAATATGTGCTGATATGTAACAGGTGATGAATATTAGGGGATCTGAGATATATTTCAGTGTGTGCCTTATACCAATAGACTTTTCCTATATCTGCTGTCTTCTTTTAGGCCTCTTGCTTTTCTCAAAGTAGGTCTCAAAAACTGAAGAAAGGTTACCTGCTTTTGACCTCTCTTATGCATCATCCGGTTGCCTCCATAGTCACGGTATTTTGCTATAATATTTATGAGCTGTTGGCATTGTAAATTACATTGGTTTTTAATTGTTTTTCCTTTGTAAAAAAGACAAAGAAAATGCTCTAATGCAAAATGGAAATAGCTAACTTTTTTGTAACTGTGAAATCTCTCGCATTGCAGTGTGAGTTATCGGTATTGTAAATGGTACTGGTCCTTTCACTAAGTAGAAGGGTACACAAGCATTTGCAATGCAATAGGTTTCGTACTTGCGAGATTTTGAGCTATTGGCATTGTAAATGGCAATGTCTTTTATTTATTTGTTTAAAAAAACCTGCAATAATAAAAGACATTGTCAATTACAATACTAATATGTTAAAGTTTCAAAAATGCAAGACCTATTGCTATGCCAATGCTTGTTTTCCAATGTTCAGGGGGACAGGACTGTATAATATTCGTAGTCGTATTGCTAGATGTACAGGATTTGTATACCTAGACGTGTGGCGTGCCAGGCGCCATCAAGTGCTGAGGGCAGTGCATGCGTCATGGACAGATGATTAGTAAACATCTGGCAAAGCTATCGCACCATTTCACTATTGCCTCAACATTACACGTCCAGCACGACAGGCACCTGATGGCTTCCACGTGTGTCCCTCGAAGAACCAAGAAACCGGTGGGATGTGTGTCTGTGTGTGCAGAGCTGTGTGCTGTGATTCAGGTCTGAAGTGGGCTGTGTGTCTGTGTGTGCTGAGCTGTGTATTGTGATTCAGGTCCGAGGTGGGGTGTTTGTGTGTGCAGAGCTGTGTGCTGTGATTGAGGTCTAAGGTGGGGAGTAACGTAGCGAGTGCCATGAGCCCTGTTGCAAGCAAGAAAATAGTTCCAAGAAAAGGGGGGAGGACTCTGGGCCAATTTGACTAGGTACAGCATACAGGCTAAAATGAAATACAATACAAAGTGGTATGCCGTTCCTACTGTATATAATAAACAAATAATATCCCAACTGGTATTATTTCAAGGCAAATATAATTGACATGTAAACATTATCAAAGAGGAAAAAGGAGACTCATACATATTTATGAATGTGCACATGGCATCATGTTTATCCAAAGCAAGTTGTTACAGTTGTAGCAGCACTGTAGGTAAATAAATAAAGACAACCCAAATTGTACTTGGTGCTTCTAAGGGTGCAAGTGAGGTGCACGGTGGCGACGCAAGTGACAATGTGCAGAGCACGGACGGCGCAAGGTGACTGGTTTAGGAATATGTACAGTGAATACAGGAAACAATATGGTTCCAGTTGAGTAGTGGTGTAATTTGTTCTAGATGAACCACATTGTGTCATCACGCCTTTGTTTGCGCTGCGTGGTCGACGGCATTTCGATCCTCTTAACTCGGGATCTTCATCAGGACTTGGTTGGTGGAAAAGCAGTGCTGTACAAGGGGGTAAGGGAGGGTGGTTAGAGGGATAGAGTAGGTGTAAAGGCATTGCTAGAGGTATGCATTTTGAAGGAATTGGGTTCAGGGAGGGGCTGGATTGGAGTTGCGGGCGTAATGGGTACATGACTGGATCGCCCATGTGCTGGGACCGATAATGCTAGTCCATGGGGCGGGGGGGAGAGGGGGAGATTGGCGCACCCGGGAATCGAAAGGGTGGCAGTGCAAAAGCCAGAGTGGTGAAGGGTATGCCGTGAATTAGGGGCCCAGTAAATAAGGCGCTGGTGGGCTGTGCTAGGGGTAGTATGAATGCCCGCCTGGGATCAGGAGCAAAATGAGTAGCCATGCGTAGAGTAGGGTGAATCCTGGTGAAACTGGGGAGGGGGGCGGTGGCAGGGGGCTGGCGTGGGCGGGGCATGTAACGCATGTCTTGGTAAGTAGAGGGCTGCCCATGGTGTATGTCTGGCGACCCAGGGAATCCCTGGCGGAGGGCAAGTATGGGTCCCCTGCCGGGTTCGGGTAGAGGCTCACCTGGTCGTTCGTTCGATACTGCGGTGGAAGTTCACGTAGTCCGGTGGCCAGGGCCACGAGGAATGAATCAAGCTGTACCCGTTGGGTGGGTAATCACGCGGCGATCTAGCATGGATCGGCACGGGGTGAATAGAATCTGGAAGGGAGAAGGTGGGCTTGGGTTACTTGTGTGCTTTGAGTATGGGTTGGCCAAGGAGGAGGCAAGATGGGGCGTCTGGGCAATGAGGCTCACCTGTAAATAAGCAAGGGCAATTACGTGCTTTCGGAGGTCGGGCTCCGAATCAATCAGTCACGGTCCAAGGTAAATCCTGTAGGGTGTTGGGGGCGTCAATCCGAAATTGATCGGCAAGGGGTCGAGAATCAATCTATACACGGAAAAGGAGAGTATGAGTAATTTTGTAAGCGTATACAAGCACTACCTTGATTGGCCAGGAGCTGTCGTGTAGCATGTACCTCTGGCGGGTTCTGTGGAGGAGTGAATCCAAGTTGCCTGGGAGACGCAGGCAACATTGGGAGTTAGAAAGCAGTTCCGGGAAGGGGAGTGGTCGGGTCACGTGTGGGCGGGAGGAGGCAATGACGTACTGTATGTATGGTACGGGTGAGTATATATGAAGAGAGCACTGGTGTGCTCACTCGGGCTGGAGAAAGATATCCTCCTTTTGGAAAGAGACCCTCACACACCCGATCAGCTAGGTGTCTTGCTTCATCATTGGGTCTGCTCCTCGTCGGGTCGGCACTGCAATACCCGATTGGCACCCATGATGGGGCCTTTTAGCGGATATATTTTTGCTGGCCGTTGAGTGCAGTTTGAGTGAGGGCCCTAGTGAGTGTAGATGTGAAAATTGTGAGGCAAAAGCAGGAAACAGAGATCCACTCAGAACTATTTTAATGAATATGGCCCTTATCCTGATTAAAAGCAACAATGTGCGCACCCCTGCTCTAAGGTTACAGGGTATTGCACTTTGAAATTAGACCAACATGTTTCTTGCCCTATGTCAAGTAGACGGCAATTCTTCAGGGCCGATGTGAGATCTATCTACACTTTTTGGTGGTGGTCTAAATTGACAAACTAAAGTGACCACCCATACAGCACCCTAAAAAGTGGTACCTGTAGATCTACAACACCACCTGTAAAAGATAAAGACTCAAAATGATTACTACATCGTTATCCAACAGTCTACAATTTAAACATAATAGTGCAACACTTCAAGCAAAGTACATGGAAGCATGCATCACACTCCAGTGTCTCTGATCATGCGCAAGGCGTAAAAAACTACAGTGACATAAGCAGCCGAGAACAATACGTGTGTTTGAACACGTCTATGAACTCATCCAAGTAGGGTCAGCAATATGTGGCAACGTGTACCGGCAAGTGTAGACACTGGATAGTACAGTGTCCTAGTGTAAGGCAGCAATTTGAAAACAGGAGATAAAATCAAGAAATAAACTCATGAGTATACAGGTAACAATAGCCTGTAGGCAGTTACCACTTTGTATTGTAAAGCAAGAAAATACCCCTTTGTGGCTGCTGTTGGGACAGTAAAATATAGCATTGGCAAGGTTCAATGGGCCCCTCAAGCTTCTGGGCCCTGGTGCAACTGTAGCTGCTGCACCCCTGGGCAAACCCCTGCAGCGCACTTTGCACCGCCCCCTTGGAGCCCAAGGCAACACTCTCCTGTGCATTTAGTTTGGCTGTCATGAAATGCCCCTTTAAGCACAGAGCAAGTAATTCTAATCTGGATATTTGGCCAGCGTCCCATACACATTATTATTAAAAGTCACAATTTCCTTCAGTCCAGGGTATTCCAGTGCAGCAGCTCAAGCAAAATCTGCAGGTCCATGCTAGAGAACATTTATTACAACATTGAAAGGCTAGAAGTACAACCTGTTCCAGTCTCAGGCCAGCATGGGCATCGTTCAGCAGCAGAGCAGTTTAGTCTGAAGAGGGTATTCAGTCGAGCAGCAGACCCGAGGGGCACCTCCTCCTGTGCACTACAACAACCCTAACGGTGTGGGGCAAAATACAACAGAGGCGACGGGCACCTTTTCTGACCTCAGTGCCAGCAATAGCTGTGACGAAAGTGTAACAACAGAGCTGCCAGCCCTCCCCTACCCCGCACTATCCTGTCCATACTTATGGGCTCTGCAGGGCACGGCATAGCAGCAGATGTGGCAGCTAGTCCTAGGCTAATCAGGGTGACGTACAACATCAGTGCCTAGAGTGACCCTCCCTAACCTGTCCCACTATAGGCTAGAGCAGCGGGCCCATGGGAACCCCTCTCGGGTGCCAGTCACAGGCGCAGCAGGAGGCAGCACAGAGCCACCTCTACTAAAATATTGCATGTCAGAGGCTTCACTGGGGTACAAGCATGCTGTAGCAGAGCCTGGACCCCCAATGTAAATGTCCACTCATAGTCTGAGCTGGAAGCAGTAGGGCAAAGGAGCGGAGAGTCCTCTTTCCGTGCCAGTCTCTGCCCAGCATAATGTGTAACCGTGCCGCCCATATGTCAGTCTCAGCCCTGGCATTTCCTCACAAGGACGCAGAATTATTCAGCTGCAATTTAGGGTCCATTTGCTGTCCAGAAAAGAGTCTCAAAGCAAAATAAAGTGTGGCTGGCAATAGGGTGAAGCAGTGCAACAATCGCACAGCAATGACAACTTGTATACAGCTTCAACAGTTACCCTGTTAAAGTCAAAATCTGTACAGAAACTCAATCAAAACAAAACTGTAATCTTCATTCTCAGGGAATACTTACTAATATAACAAAGAACTTGGCACAGAAGCTGAAATATGAAAAGACATCTTTATTAAACTTAATTAAGTGAGGCCACGTCACACAGAAGCCGTAGCAACCGAATGAGGTAGTCTGAGGAATACAGAGAACAGAGGCTTTTTATATGCTCTCAGGGTTACAAACTTCAGCATACAAGTAAGGGGCAGTCCTAGCTTTTGCAAGCATACAAAATACCTAACATTCCTTCTTACACAAGCCGGACAAACCCATAATAAAAGGACCACAACCCATATCATAAACAGACCATAAAAGAAGGAATAGAAAACAGATAAGGGGTGTGTGTGTGCATACCAAACTCTACAATGTCCTGTGCTTTGATCCTCAATCTTGATCAGCTAAAGGGCAGGAACTGGCCTAACAAGGTCAGCTTCAGGCAACAGGGTCAGTTCACTCAGGTCATCTAAAAGTCAGCTAAAGTCATCGGCCTATGTGAGGGCAACCACAAAATGGCTGCCATGCACAAAATGGAACCCAAGGGTTTCAGAACGAAATCGTCAAATACACAGTGAATCCATCGGTGTAACATGACGAAAACACTCATACTTGCTGAGCTCACTGTTTACGGTTCGCTGTTACCAAAATCGTAACAGAACCACGACCTTTATGACCCAGGTTCAGAATTCACGGAACCTCAGACCCTCCTTTTGCCCTTACATAGGCAATAACCTAAACTCACGTCAATCTGAATCCAGGTCTATATTCATCAGATCATCAAGATGTTGCTGGAGCATAATCCTATTACTTAGCAACTCTCTCGGGACAGGTCTCCTTACACACGTAGTAGCACAAAGGCCGCATATGGCAGGACCAAAATAGGGAATCCCTCTATCTGTAGTATGTGGCATAAGACCACACACCCAACAATTAGTAATGTTCACTACTAACTGGTGTTGATGCAGAAGCTGTACAAAGGAATTTTTAATAAACTCTGACCTCCTAACCAGTTCATGTTCAGGTAAAGTATGGAAAGAATACAAAGAAGTAGCAGTAGGAAGAGACATAGGTTGGGAGGTACAGATGTGAATTGGGTAGCAAAAAAAACCAATCTCACCCATAAAAGACAATGTCATGTTTAAAAACACTAGAAAACACGTTGTTAAGAACATATAGACAACAGGAGAAAGTAGTGACTACTATTACAAACTAAATCATAATTTTTCACAACCCTAAGCAAAAAGTAAATCCTTAAATCATCTAGTAACATTTTTAGGGCTCCTATGCATTTCAGTAATTTATTATATGTTCAGGTGAAACAGTGGTGATCCTCATCAATGCTCTGAGGTGAAAAGGGGATATTCTTCCACAGAAAATGGACTTTATTCTGCTTTTACTAAACAGAATACTATTTTAAAATAATGCCAGCAGAACAATAAGAATCAGTCTCCTAACACTTAGTCTATACAATCACACGGAAACCTCTTGTGAAAGCAACTATGCCCAGAGTCCGTTCAAAAAGCCTCTCTGGCAGGCTTCTATTGTCCATCAAGTCTGCTCCCGTTGTTGCATGGGCCTTTTGATTCAGTCCTCCCATGAAAAAAATGCTTCTCAGTATCTTTTGGAGTGCCCTCCTGGCAAACACTCAATGCTCACTTAAAAGTCTCAATGTCTCAATGCAGTGCACCAGTATCTCTCCTCTGCGGCAGACACTACAGATATTGTGCTCTTCATTGGTCATGGGCACAGATCATCTCGTGCAGACCAGGGACCATTCTCAGGCTCCAACACTCATCATTCAGTGTCAGAGGACGCTCAGGCTGCTCTTTCATGGGCACCAGAATGTAGTGCCTTTTGTCAATCTTGGATCCTCCGGTGCACTGCACTTCCATTGGAGCAAAGGAAAAAAGGGGGGTGTGTGGCCAAAACTCAGGCCAAGGGGCTCAAGGGACTGCACACTGTCAGAGGTTACCAGTACATGACAGGCGCTCTTTTGCACTGAAATTCTGGTTCTGTGGCAAAACCAGCTCCTCCTTTTTTTCTGATGTTGAACGCCTTCTGATGAAGCAAGTGCGATGCTTCAAACAGTTCATTGTATAACAAGGGAACTGCAAACAGGTGGCCTGCGATCTTCAAAGGAGTGGCCACACGCCATGGGACAATTTTGGTCTAGAATGCACTGTCATTTTCAAAAAGCAATACAAATATAAAGGCAGTAGGCAAAACAGTGCCTCTAGGCTTTTCAATTGGGTTTCCGTGTGAGAGCATATCCTCCATCATCTAAGGGTAGCTAGCGACATGAGAATTCTATCTAAATGGATGTCTTCACACATAGTGGCATCGACTAATGGGGTAAACACATTTTTTTCTCAATGATTACATATAGGTGTTCCTAAATTCCTTGTCTAGAACACCTCAAAAGAGAGATCACATAATACATATTATCAGGGACATGTAGATACCTCCCTTTAATAATTGTGCATCAGGTGGACTATGCAATACAAAGGCTAATGATCAAGATGTGGAAACAAAAAGACAAGAACTAGAGAGTCCTGGTATTTCCATTATTTAAAATACATCTGGTCCATCAAAAATTAAAGCAGCAGAAAAAAAGGAATTAAAAACCAAATTAGAATAGGCATTGAATTTGTCATATTCAAAAAAACGTAAGGTGTCTCCTATTGAGGTGGAAAACTTATCTTACTATAGTATTGAGTGAGTTAATCAGTCCATCACTACCCTAACAGCCAGACTGGAAAACATCAGAGTAGGCCTAAAGAAAATTTTTGAAAACCAGACTGGTCATACAAAAGGGAATTATACATAATATGGGGTCTCTGGTACATTATTGCAGTCTGGAAGCGTGAACCTGAGCAATACACCAACTGGTGAAAGGAATTTGGAAAAGGGAAATGGGACTAGGTAAAAATGAAGCCTTGTTTCCTTTATGGTACAAAGCCATACACTACTTAGGAAGCAGAACAAAACTGACTAATATAAAAATTAGGTCACCATGCACAAAAGTCACAGATCTATAATTTATCCTTACGTCCAATTCAGGATGCATAATTTTAGGGCTGCCTGTTCCATACTTGAAAGGGGGCAGTAATGTGACTGTAGGTGAAACCTTGTTTCCTGTATATCTTTTTTTATTTTCCTTCAAATACCATTAAAGCCAAATTTGACATAGACTGATGAAGTGTTGTCTGTCTTTCTGTGAAATTTAGTGTCAAAGCAATTCTACCCAACTGTTTGCAGGATACACATCGTCATGTATATCCCTTCACAACACAGGTAAACTTGTAATAGTATCATAAGCAGCAACATAAAACATGCAAAAAACGCACAAAACGGACATGTCAAGCCATCAGATATACTCGCTGTATATCGAGCACAAAAAAAGCATAGACAAAACAATAGCATATATAAATGAGCGATGACGCATAATACCGTGTCAGGTTTAAAATCCTTACCCTCCTTTTTGACAGTAGATCACCAATTAGTGGATATCTGCTGTCAAATACAACTTTCAGACACACAGAACCAGCAAGAACAATTTATGATAGAACCAAATACACAAACATGAAAAACGCATGGACATTTCTTTCCAAAGGAGTTACGCAAAAACACATCTCACGTGTCTTGTCAGCCGTAAAATCACCCAGAACAATCCATGAATGATCTGCGGGCAGAAGCAGGAAAAAAAAAAACAACACACAAAAGAGAGACATTTTTCATAGCAAACAAATATCAATTATAACTTTTAATCAGAAGACAAAACATAATACACATTAACAGACACAAAAATAAATTTCCATTACTTAACTGTTACCATCTAGTCAGTCACCTTGCAACATGAAGCCCTTTTAACTTTCCAAAAGTACAATTCTTTCACTGACACTCCATGTTAGCCTTGCCCCACAATTCGTTCTCACTTGGGCATGTAGCCTTCAACATTTGAATAAAGAGCTTCCTCTTATTTTCTGTCTAAAACTTAATGCAATGCCTCATTTTCTGTCAAAAATAAAAGCAACTAGCTGACATCATTTTTTAGAGCAGAAAGACAAATGTATCATTTCTGCAGAGCATTTAGCATGTGTTGGGACTTTCAAAGAAACCTTTTTCATATTTTTCCCTTTGGTAATAAGTTCTTTAATTTTGTGGAGAAACCAGAAACCCTTCCTTTTAGAGGCCTGTTTAGCAAGGTCATTCTGCATTTCACAGAGACAAGTCCTAATTTAAAAGGTCACAAATTTCAACATGACAGCCTCCTTCCATTGTTTACAGGAAAACTAAAGATAGCATCTTAGCACAACTTGAGCAGCCTGTTCCGGATTCCTCCTAACCTGCAATGATTCACTCTATTTAAAACACAAGTTATATATATTACTCCTGTTAGGGGCTATAATTTATTTCTATACTTATATTATTAAAACATTTACTGTGAATAATTCGCAGAACATAAACACACATACCAGTTTTTAGAACAAATGCTTGTTTGCAATGGTACTCATTTCATTAACCTTAAATAGATGAAGGTCTCAGTTAGGTCCAGCCAAAGTTAAAAATCTTCAACCCTGATATTAAACTCAAACCTCTGCACCAGGCACATTGGCTCACTGAGCCATTAAACGCAACCCCAAATGGGAACAACCTGCAAATTTGTGTTTTATACCTAAATGTATGCATTTACTGAAGCCTAAAGCACTTTAAAGCTATTTTAAATGGCAAAAATACCCAAATTCGACTTTGATGTTTGGGGCACTTAAAAATAAATATCCTATACCTGTGATACATATTAATCATCCTCAGAATGTTCTTTACAAATTACAGAGATTTTTAATCAGACATATCCCATGTAAATCTTTAGAAAAATGAGTTTGTTACGCCTGCGCTAAGTGAAATTCTATATGCTAATGTTCTCATCATGCGGTATAGCACAACTTAAATTAAATTTTAATGCTAGGATGTCATAGTATGAGCATTAAGCTTCATGAATAGTAAAAAACGAATTTTGTAGCACTTATTTTTAATAATTATTTTTCATAATTAATAAAAAATAATAATAAACCCAATTCTTTTTGATAATTCCACATATAAGAGCAAGCTGCATCCCTTGCCTATCATTTTTAGACGCATTGATTTATAAGCCCAAGCACAGACGCCTAACTTGAAACATGACAAAATGTTTGCGCCATTTTTTTCTTTCTAAAAAGGACAATTTTATTTAGCAACAGACCCAAGAATATGCTTACAAAATGTTGCTTAATAGACTGAAAACATCAAGAAAAACCACGAACAGACATTGAGCTAATTTCAGACATAAACAGAAAGGGGTGAAACACGCAGGACACACAATACGGCGCGCTTTTAGCCATGCATTTCATGAATAGCGCCAACGCTATTCACTTACAGAAATTGCACTAATGGGAAACCCACATAGACATTTAAACACACATTTAACCCACAAACCAATACTCAGAACAAAAATAAAGGACAGCCCACAGACTGTACTTACACCAAACCATTTGTAAATATTAGTTGTAAGTCATATTTACAAGAAACGTTTCTCAATTGTGTTTTAAAAAAACTGCAAACACAGCCCAACAGACTGATGTATGTCCAAGAAGGGAAAATACACTAAATTCACTAGCTTTGGCTAGAAGAACACCAAACAAAATCGTTCTGCATATCTTCATTCATAAAACTGCGCAGAACAAAGGATCCTTGTTTTGTATTATGTCATATTTTAATTCCCTGGGGATACAAAATCACCAAGGAAGAAATATGTTTATAAATCTAAACCTATTTAGATTTTCCCTTTAGGGGAAGCCGGCTAATCCAAACGTATACAAAGTTGGCTAACACAAAGCTCTAAATTTGCTAAGATCAGGCATCTTATAGCTCACTAATCTAGCTTCAAACTTCAAGGGGCTATCTCTATCGATACACTCGTAAATATACAAGACCCTCGGTTTTTGAAAATTGCAATCTTCAAATAAAAACTAAGGACCAAACAAACTAAGAACCAAACTAAGGACCAAGAACCAATCAAACTAAGGACCAAAGAACCAAAAACTAAGGCCTCAAAGAACCAAAGAACAAAGGACTGGGAGCGACCCACTTATACTTAACTCTTACTTTTACTAATCAAAAGGTTATCCAAATTCTAACTGGCAAGTTCTACATGACCTAACGGTCTTTTTTAGAATACTCACGCCAAAAAGGTTCTCAGTCAGGAGTGACATCATGTGGAGGATCAAAATCAGGAAGATCAGAAATATACTGGGCTGCAGAATCAAAGAATCTCCAGAATCCCTGTGCACAGAGTACCTCCTTAGTAGAATCCTGTTCTGTCCTCCTCAGTATATTTCAGTCCTCTGACAAGATCACTCCCACAGAAAGTCACTTCTCTGATGAAGCCCACGTTGGCCGAGCCATTTGAAGAACTGTAATCTTCATTCTCAGGGAATACTTACTAATATAACAAAGAACTTGGCACAGAAGCTGAAATATGAAAAGACATCTTTATTAAACTTAATTAAGTGAGGCCACGTCACACAGAAGCCGTAGCAACTGAATGAGATAGTCTGAGGAATACAGAGAACAGAGGCCTTTTATATGCTCTCAGGGTTACAAACTTCAGCATACAAGTAAGGGGCAGTCCTAGCTTTTGCAAGCATGCAAAATACCTAACATTCCTTCTTACACAAGGCGGACAAACCCATAATAAAAGGACCACAACCCATATCATAAACAGACCATAAAAGAAGGAACAGAAAACAGATAAGGGGTGTGTGTGTGCATACCAAACTCTACAATGTCCTGTGCTTTGATCCTCAATATTGATCAGCTAAAGGGCAGGAACTGGCCTAACAAGGTCAGCTTCAGGCAACAGGGTCAGTTCACTCAGGTCATCTAAAAGTCAGCTAAAGTCATCGGCCTATGTGAGGGCAACCACATAATGGCTGCCATGCACAAAATGGAACCCAAGGGTTTCAGAACGAAATCGTCAAATACACAGTGAATCCATCGGTGTAACATGACGAAAACACTCATCCTTGCTGAGCTCACTGTTTACGGTTCGCTGTTACCAAAATTGTAACAGAACCACAACCTTTATGACCAAGGTTCAGAATTCACTGAACCTCAACACAGAATGTGCTGAAACCTCCACACACCACCTTGCGGTTTTACTTCAGAAAGAATTGTGTGGGTTGAAGACAGCAATTCAAACACCATTCAAACACAAATGACCATATCAATTACAAATCAATATATTGTTCCAAAACAGGGGGACATGTGCATTGGAACTAAATGCATAGGTCATGTCAGCAACCGTGGCAGCATGACGTATCATAACAAACACGCACAACCTGAAGCTGGCACTAAATTCATGAAATAGTGCTGTGTGGGGGTGCGTGGCTGGACAGCGATCCGGGCAGCTTGACGCAGTGCAACCCGCTTGCAAACACTGTAGACCTTCCCTGGGAAAGGGAGGAAGCGCATGGACATAACTGCTTACCTGTTCTGTGGAGACACATGGTCAGGACAGCAGGGAGTTCATGCATTCAGCAACCACAACATTGTAATCCCAGAGTGGAACAAGCGATGCCGAAGGAAGCAGGGTGCAGGAGCCAGAGTTGATAAGGTTTCCTGGCAGGGAGCGGGGCCCAGGCCAGCAACAAGCTACAGAGAGCAGCAGCAATGGCAGCCCCAGCAGGCTGAGCTTCACACCCCCTCCACGTTCACTCTCCCGGCTTCTCTTTTTGCTTTGTTGTGTGCCTCGCGAGCTGCTCTTCTCAGGCTCCAGGACGTTAAACATGTGTTTGGGGAGGGCCGCTGGCTCAGGAGGTGGCACTTTCCACAGAAGGAAGGGCCGCTGCTGCCCGGGCTCTGTGTGCGATCCTGCAAAGCGGGGCCTATTAATTCCCCCAGCCCTAAAGAAACTGCTTAGGATCGACTGTTAAATCCAGCCCATCTGCTGCAATCATAATCAGTCTCAACTGAATGGCTCTAACAAATCTGTGCCTGCAGCAGCCCGGGTTAGGACAGCCAGTGTGAGGAGAGGGAGGCTGTGTGGAGAGAGCAGGGCAGGCCAAGCTACTCCATTGTCTGCCGTGAGCCGGGTGCGTGCTCCTCTGCAGCACTTTAATACATTTGCAGGAGAACGGTTGGGCCAAGCGTACGAAAGAGAAAGCGACCGCGCTAAGGCCACGCTAATTAGAAACAGATGGCCCCATGAAGATAAGAAATTGCTTCACGACAGCCGTGAAGCAGACGACCCAGTCTGGATGGGCCGGACGAAAAGGTGAAAGGGCAGTAACAAAAAAGCATCCTTTTCAATGGGAAGCCAGCGTTTAGCATAAACGCTGACGCGACCCAATGGAAATGATGGGCGGGGCTTTAAGTTCCCTGCTGAAATTTCCTCATAGACAAATGATTCGCAGAGGAAGCAGCGCATGTGCGCTCCAACGCTCGGATACACCTAGAAACAAGAAAAGGATACATCCATTGGTATTTCATTCAGTAAATTGCACACTCGTGAAAGCAATGGATGTGCATGAACTCACCTCCGGCGTCAAGTGCTTGGGGTATAATCAAAATATTATGCAACCTCTGTGGGATGAAACGGGGCCCTCTGCCTCCGTTTAGAAAAATCTTTCAAAATTCAGGAACAAGCCTGAAATTATTAAATCTGTGTGCCAAAATACAGAAAAACGTAGTTACTGTGTTGTCCATACAAATCAAAGGTAATTGATTGAACCATGGTAAGTATTTACACTTACCTCTGGCGTCGCTCGCTCGGAGTGTAGTGATTTAAATATCCCGCTGTCTCTGTAGGCTCAGAGTTTCAATATGCAAAAACGGGGCCAGCTCCTTCCGTTTGTATGAGCTTCCAATTATCAGGAGCAAGCCTGCTGCCTTGACATCTGTGTACCAGAAAACATTACCATTGTGTTGTCCTTACGAGGAGAATAAATAGAGACAAGACTAGTCTCACAACTTACCTCCGGCGTCTTGTGCTCAGAGTCTGGAGAAGAAGCATCCTTTGAGCATGGAGAAGCGCTCCTACTGAAATAGATTAAACGGAGCCGCCGGCCCCCGTGTGCACGTCAAGCACATTAGAAATGAGAATTCCTACATGTTGGCACGGAAACTGATGCAACGCGTTGATTCAGAGTGTCAACGCGCTGTGTTGCAAAATGGTTGTTCTGCGTTATATCTTGTTATATTTCATATCGGTACCCTGATATAGGTCCAGGGAACATCGTACTCTTTCCCTACATAATCTCCCCATCATTTCCTTATAAGGACATAACTCCAAATAAGGACAGACTGCCTTGTATGGCCATAACGCCTTATAAGGACTGTAGCCTTTTATGGACTAAACCTTTCACCTAGTTCCATGCCGAAGGTGGGTTTTTCCCAATCGATATTGCTAAGACGTCATCCTTAGCACATATGAATAATTTATGAGTACACTCTACAGGAGATCCACTTCACCTCTCCCATCGACGCACAAGGTTTAATCCCCAACGTCATACTCATACTGAACAATGGGGAACATACGCACATAGACTGTATAAATACAGCACATCTTGCTATCAGTAAGCAGGAGGGAACCGAGACTTCAAGGCAGACACACTGACAAGAGACGATGCGGCTCCGACATGCCATCGCTCCAGCTGACAGTGGTCTGACGATCCCTTGCGGGGTGTCCAGCTCAAGTCCAGGACGAAGGCCCACACTATCACTATTCCGGTATGGGGATTCGACTAAAGCCTAGTGGGATTCTTGGCTCTTAGACTTAGGCTATTAGGGGGGCGTGGCTAAGCACGCAATGGCGACAGAAGTGCCTGGGTAGAGCTCCGTGAGAGACTCCCCTGCCACAGGCCATTTCTCCGTCGTTTACTGCATGCAGCACCCTGAGACTGCCGTCAGGTGATCACTGCTCGCCAAGCTGCTGTTTGCCGAAGTTTGGAGGGGCTGACTTGCTCCAGGCCGCTCCGGTGGCGGCGGGCGCTCCTTGCCCGGTGTGGGCCCTCTCCGTACCGGCGTGTGCAATCAGGTGAGGCCGGGGATCCTACAGGCCTTCTGGACCCATCGGAACGAACAACTGCCAGCACCTCCTGTCGGCCTCCGGGCGCTGTCGGAGCCACCCGCCACCTTCCCTGGAGGGACAGCCCTAGCGACTGGAGGAGCGGAGCAGGACCGGCCCTGCTGATCTGCGAGGCGGCGGACTCCGGGTGACCGGATCGGGGCGGGGGGCCCTCGCCGCCGCTGCTGCCGAGTGGTGCGTACAGCGGCCCACCTGGGAGTGCCTGGAGCGCCTTCCCCGCCACCCGGGTACGAGCCGCCCTGGTGACACAACTGCGGACTCTTTGACCGGGACACCCGGTGCCAGCCACTTGAGCCCGGTACTGAGGGCCGTGGTCGATTGCTTTGGGAGGGGTGGGAAAGTGAGGCGGGAAGTGTCCCCCCCCCCCACAAACTCGTTAGCACTGAGGCAGAGAGCCGAGTCCCTGGGGCCACCACCATTGCAGGGAGAGACTGCCTGGGACGGTGAGCGCGACCTGCACGCTGGGCCTTGTGAAGGTGCGTGACACAGGAGGTGGCTGAAATCGGCGCATCATTGACCGGTGGTCCCGAGTGACGATATTGGCGGCACGGAGGAGCCCCAGAAGCACGTGCAACAGATAGGAGAGTGGTGGGGAGACCAGTACACTGCAACATTGAGGCGCTTCCCCCCCACATTGACGCTCAGCTGAGATGTTGGTGAGACCCTCATAGGGGAGGAGGTCGGGACTCAGCGCTGACCGGACGCCGCCGGAAGGCTTGACCTGCTGTGAGGGTACCCCTTAATGTGACACTAACTGGACAGCGTTTGGACATCACACAGCACGCGCAGCGCTTCTCCCCCAACGTTGCATTGGCGAGCGAGAACAACAAGGGAACCTGGCCACTTCTCGTCCTGGCGACGGTGCTTGCTCACGCGTGTGGCATCCACCCTTAGCGTCGCACCGCTTGAGACGGGCGGCGGTATCCATGAGCCAAGTGAGAGAGCTGTAAAGGACTGGGAGTGTACCTGTTTGGCCCACTTGGACCTGCACTAACCTTCCCCCTTCTTACGGGCTCAGCCTTGTCGGGGCCACGCCGGGACGCATCGCACTGCTCCTCGGACCGGCCGCGCTGCAACTGCTCATGTCGGGGGGCCCTAAAACGAGAGCTGTAACAGGCAACGCGCAGGTGAAGGGTAAAATGGCGAAACAGGCGGAGATGGATCACACTGCCTCCAAGCTGGACACGATGCTAGCGGCCATGGAACGACTCGAGGAATCTATGCAGCTGACCCGAGCATCTTTGGAGTCTAAAATTGATGGCGTGGCTATAGACATGACGCATCTTCGTGCAGATCACAAAAAACTAGCTGAGAGGACGACGACGCTGGAGTCCACAGTGACGGACCTGACCCCCAAAATAACCCAGATGGATAAACATGTGCAGAGTCTTCTCAACAGGGTGGAATTCCTGGAGGATCGCGCGGAGGATGCGGAAGGACGGGCGAGGCGGAACAACATCCGTATTGTGGGTCTGCCGGAACGGTGGGAGCCTCGGGAGGCACCGGAACACTTGGAGCGGTGGCTACGGGGCATTCTTCCAGAGGGTACCCTCTCGCAGCACTTTGTGGTGGAGCGGGCTCATCGCGTGCCGTCGAGGCCCCCCCTGAGGGCTCCAATCCTCGGCCCATGCTCATTCGAGTGCTGAACTATCGAGATCGGGACACTGTTCTGCGGGAAGTCAGAAAGTTGGAGGAAGTCAAGGTGGACAATGCCACGATAATGTTCTTCCCGGACTATACAATTCAGGTACAGCGGCAGAGGCATTCTTTCCTAGGCGTCAAGCAGCGGCTCCGCCGCATGGCGCTTAAATACTCACTGCTATTCCCTGCCCGCCTACGAGTTGTAGCGCAAGACAGAACGTACTTCTTCAACACCCCGGAGGCTGCTGAGACCTGGCTTGACTCGGGAATCGTTCCTGACCCGGGCGGCCCGCCCTTGAGATCCCGTCGTGGAGGAGGTGCTCGACGACGCCGACGCAGAAGACACTCAACGGCGAGCTCGACCCGCCCGGAAGTGACCATTGGCCCTACCCCTGAACACCGCATTGAGGAGCAACAGGAGGCCATCCGCAGAGTGGCAGAAATCAGTGGAACACAACCGGACGCCCCCGCCATGAGTGCCAGTCCTGGTGCAGTGGGGAGTGATGATGAATATATATATGGCCTACCGGACTCGCAGGTATCGGTGGAACTCCCAGATGTCACACCACAGACTGCTGATCTACTTCATTAGTACTGTAACGGACTCCCTGGCTAATGCAGAGAAGACTGCGACACCTCCCTGCTACTCATGTGCCCCTACTTTTTTGTTGCTCGGGGGGGCGACTGAGTGGACCCGGCGGGCGCTGGGGTGCGGCCCGGTCTGGGCCCTGCGTGCTGAACAGGCTGTTGGCCCACTGCTACAAGAGATCCTGTCTTTGGTGGGTCACAGAGGGGGATAAAGGTGTGCTGCCCCTCACTGGTAAGTCCTCACATGTGGATTGACTGGCGTGGCTGCGGGACTGCTGCCGATTTGATAGCCCCTGGAACAGTGTGACTCTGCTGACATTGGGCTGTGCGACTTTGGATGCCTGTGGCATGGGAGGAATGCCCATGTCATTACTGCATGTATCACTAGTACATTTAGCGTGCCAGCTTAGTGACCCCCCTTCTGTTATTTGAACTTACGAACAGTTAGTGCTCATTAGAGCGTTTGGACGACTGCATGGTTTGCAGCCGACCTTTTGGCATTGATGTTATGTGTTATATGGTTACAGGACTGGTGCGAATTACCCTTCCCCCTAAAGTGTGTGAGAGTGTCGATGGGAATCAAGGTATGGTGTGCAGGGCATATTGTGTCGTTTTGTACTGGTGGGATGTGGAGCGTGGTGCAGTAGATGGGTGGGGGCACTGGGTGGTTGAGACGAATTGTTACAATGGCAGTGGTTAAGTTTTGCACTTGGAATGTCCGCGGCATGCATACCCCCTCACGTCGCTATCAGGTGTACTCGTACCTCAAGAGGCATCAGGTGCAGATAGCGCTATTGCAGGAGACGCACCTGTCGGAACCGTAGACACACACACTGCGCCGCCGCTGGAGGGGGCAGATCTATGCTATAGGCTATTCAGCTTTTGCGCGTGGGGCTCTTGTTTGGATTCGCCCGGGGGTCCCTTTTGCCATGACACATAGCATCATAGACACGGAAGGCAGATATGTGTTACTTCAGGGCAACACCGACTTACTCGTATTATTCGGGCGCTCACGCACTACATGTCAGGCTCGATAGGTTTATGCTAACCAGTGATCTCCTGCCCTTAGTCACCGACTCTCAGTATCTAGGCCGCACACATTCGGACCACAACCCGCACACGCTTGACTTTGCCTGGGAGCGCCCGCACCCGCCGGTACCCACGTGGCGCCTTCAGCCCGATGTGTTGCTGGACCCCACCTTTCGGGAACTACTCTCGAACCGTGTCCTGCAGTATTTTGAAGACAACAATGATACTGCCTCTACCCCACAGGTTGAATGGGATGCATTCAAAGTGGTCGTAAGGGGGCATTGCTTGGGAGCGCAGGCGGGTTTAAGACGCCAGGTGGACAGGGAGCTGACGCAGTTGGAGGCGACATTACTATCAGGCGAGCGGGAGGCTGTAGAGGGGGACGACTCAACCTTACTAGATAATCGAGGGAAACACGCGCGGCTCCTTGACAGGCTGAAGAACTTGAATTATGCAGCGCACTCTGCGCGCATGCATCGTGCTGGGGACAGAGCTGGCAAGCTTTTAACTTGGCTGATCCGGAGGGATACCCAAACAATGCCAGTGATGTCGGTCCGCACTGCGCAGGGTGCAGTAGTTTACACCCAGAGGGCCATCCATGAGGCATTTGCGAGCCACTACAGGTCCTTGTACTGCACTCGCTTACGGGCTACTGCAGTGGAGATCACTGAGTACTTGTCGGACCTCGCATTGCCGACGATCACTGATGCGCAGTGCGAGGAGTTGAGTGCGCCGTTCACAGCGGAGGAACTCCGGGCTGTGATATACTCACTCTCGAACGGCAAGTCCCCCGGACCCGATGGTCTGCCGGCAGAGTTTTATAAGGCGTATTCCACTACTCTCATTCCCGAATTGCTGCGAGTCTATGCGGCGGCGATACGAGATGCGGTGCTTCCTTTGTCCTTAAACGAGGCCAATGTCATCTCACTCTTGAAGCCTGGTAAGGATGCTCTGAATATGGGGTCCTAGAGGCCGCTTGCTCTCCTTAACACGGATTACAAGATCTTGGTGTCTGCTTTGGCCCAGAGATTGGCGCCTCTGGTCCCTGCATTAGTACACTCGGACCAAAATGGATTTGTTCCTACCCGCAACACGTCTTACAACATTAGACGGTTGTTCCGAGTGCAGAGCCTGGCGGTGACGAGGTGGCCCCACTCGGGCTGCGTGGTTCTTGACCTTGAAAAGGCGTTCGACTTAGTGGAGTGGCCCTACCTAGTGCAGGTCCTGGAGAAATTTGGGTTGGGTGACACCTACCTCCGCATGGTGGAACTCCTCTACTCGGAGCCCGTGGTGCGTGTTCGAACGAACAAGCTTTTCTCGGATCCGATTCGAGTTCGGAGGGGCACGCGGCAGGGATGTCCCCTCTCACCCCTGATTTTCGCGCTCATGATGGAGCCATTGGCGTCGCGACTGCGTGCCTCAGGCGAGAATTGGGGGATCCCGTTGATGGATGGGATGCACTCGGTGTCGCTCTATGCAGATGATTTGCTGCTCTACGTGAGGGACCTGACCTGCTTCCCCCGCGCACTCACGGACATTTTCAGTAGCTTTGGCGAAATGTCGGGGTTGCGCGTCAATTGGGCCAAGTCAGGGGTGTACTCATTTGCAGCAGACATCCCTGAATGTGATGTCATGGTAATGGGCGAGCGGCTCCTCTGGTATCCCACAGTGTTCCGTTACCTGGGAGTTCATGTGTACCGCGACCCCGCAGACCTGCGGGACGGCAACCTCACAAGGGCGATTTCTTCGCTTACGGCGCAAGTGTCCTTCTGGAACACTCTCCCGCTGAATGTGCCCAGCCGCATTGCTTTGGCGAAAGCGATTGTTTTGCCTAGGCTCCTTTACTTTTATGCAAACCTGCCAATATATGTCCCGGTTCGCACCTTTCGCGAACTCGACACCTTACATCGGCGACTGATTTGGAACAAAGGCCGTCCCAGAGTGGCCTTGAAAACCCTCCATGCTGCTACTGACAGTGGTGGGCTGTCGGTCCCTAACCACGAGCTGTATTACCTAGCTGCACAACTACAATGGGTGGCTTACTGGCTGAGTGGGCGCAATTAAGCATGGGCGGATCTAGCGGATCTCGCGTACGCAAATTTGCGGATTTACGGATTCGCAATCCGCGAAAATACGCGAACTCTCGCGGATTTGCGGATTTTCCCGTTTTTTGTGTTGGCGATCGTTCGCGCCGATTTTGGGACAATTTCGCAATTGCGAACTTACTTTTCGGCTCGCAACGGCCGCGACTATGTTGTTTCTACGTCTGGTTTATCATCACAGGTTCACAGCACCCTCTGTTTCACCACTGCCACCCTCTGGGACACCCATGCCACCCTCTGGTACATCCTCACTGCCACCCATTAGGTTTGTTTATCACTGTAGTTTATGGGGGGTGAAAAAAGCAAGCACACCTCCCCTACTTCAACTGCCATGAATTAATTTGGGGTTGATTAATGTGTCAGTTATTTTGAAAGTTCCAGTCTGGCTGGCACCTGCTTCCTTCCTTATCTGTAATTTGCTTTGTGTTGCAGTGAATTTTTTTTTCACAGGACCTTTATGGTCTACTTGTAGCTATTCTATAAGCCTGCTGTTTGGGTCATAGCAGGGTCATAGAATAGTTGCAAACTCTGGAGGGGCCCCTCAGGAAGCACTACAGTGAATGTTACTAATGTTAAGTTTGAACTTTTGCACCTGCTCATTGCTTTCAGTTTAGCAAAAATAGTTTTTTCTGCAATTTCGCGCGATTTTTGGGGCGTGAATCCGTGCGAGATCGATTTCGGAAGCCGCGAATGCTTGCGAATACACTAATTTTTTTTTTGCGACGTGTATGTTCGCGTGGTTTTGTGCGTGTTCGCGAGGCGCTTGTAGCTATACGTTTGCCAAGTTACCCTAGCAGTCGTACACGGGCGCGGCCATCTTGTTTGCGTGACGTAATTCAGTTTCCGGCCGCTATGTGTAATCTCGCAAAGTGTGCTGCTCGCTAGTACAATTTCACGCGTGCTCGCGAGGAAAATCTCGCGCGAACTTACCCACGCGGTCGTGAACGGGCGCGGCCATCTTGTTTCTCATTCATTGCTATGGTTCTGGGCATGCTTTCTGTATCCTCTCTGAATCTCTGCCATCCTTTGCTTGTTTGAAGTTTATTTGATCTATTTTACTTATTATCTATCCCTCTATTTTTCTAGCTCTATATTTTTGTGTTTTCTGCTACTTTTAGTTACTTTTAAACTACGTTTTTAAACTCTTTTCTTTTCTTCTTCACTATTCTATTTCTTCTATATCATTTAACTTTATTTCTGCCCAGACCATGGTAAAGGGAGCCGGGAAGCACCCTGAGAAGGGGAAGGGTCCCGCACCCCGTGCCCGGCTCCCGTGCGGGCGTTTGAGGGGGGAGCAAGTGGTGCCACGGGAGATCTTTAGCGCGGAGGAGGTGGACGCACTCATCTTCCACGTCCAGCGCCGCCTCCCCAAGACGATCCTGGGAGGCGGCAAGATCGCAACCGGCTATGGCATCCGGGAGCGCCGGAAGCGGTGGGAGAAGGTGTGCCGGGCCATGTTTAAGCTCTCTGGGGTCCGGCGCACCTATAACCAGGCCACCCACCGCTGGACGGATGTCATGGACCGGGAACGGGACTTGCTGGACGCGCTCGGCATAGAGGTCCCCGGGCTTGGTGAGTAGTAGTAGCTATTCATCACTACTCTGTTTTATCCGGCTCTGTTATTTGCAAATCTTTGTTCTTTACCAAGAGCAATAATGCTGCCGATTACATTGTAGGTAAATTATATTACAAAATCTTCTATGCATTTCAGGTGCACTGCTCTCCTTCTCAGTAGCCTTGCTTGCTACTATGCTTATTTGTTTTGTATTTTGTGTTCATTTCATTGGCCTGAGAAATTATGTATGAGTGTAGTGTAAAGATAAGAACTGCGTAATGCTAGACACTAAGGGTCATATTTTCAATTACCGGCGCATCCCTGCAAAGTAGCAGGGATGCGGCAGTATCATGCCACCACCACCACCCATTGGCCCAAAACGTCACAGAAGCCTTACGCATCTGTGCCGTAAAGGCGGCGCATTGCTGGAGTTGCGTGCCAACGATGGCGCAGCTCCAGCAATGCTCTGGGGTACCCTATCTCCCCAATGCTGCATCAAGCCGTACGTCGGCTTCAAGCGCGCAGGGTTTCAGTCATGCATCATTGTCCTAAAAGTGACTGATTGACATCTTGTAGATTTCCCTCAGCCACTTTTAGGATTCGTTCCTGCGCAGGTACGCCCTCCCTTGCGCCGGAACGCCCCCTGATGGCGCAGGGCTTTACAACGTGATGCATCGCCCATATGTGTTTTTTTTAATATATACGCCGCACCAACACCATGGGGAGTCTTTTGTTCTGCCGCTGCGTCACAAAAGTCACGCAACAATGGAGGAAAATGAGCCGCAAGGGACTTCTAAATCAGCCCCAACAGACTGAAGTCCAGTCCTTCCTTTAGACACATGGCTATAAGAAGAAATAGTGGTGGTGGTGGGTGGATTGATAGTTTGAGTATTCACTGATCTGCAAGCAGGATGGACTTTGTCTGTCACTTCGCGTGCTGCGGACTGCTGCCTGCCAGGCCTAGGCAAACCTCTTTAGTAGTCTGTTTATTTATTTATTTATTTTAAGGTTTTATAGAGCGCGTAGTAACCCTAGAGCATCCCAGCACTAGAACCAGAACTCAGGAGAGGTCAGAATCGAAGGGGGGGGATTTAAGGAAAGAGAAAGGTTTTCAAGGCCTTCCTGAATTGGAGAAGATTAGGTTCAGTTCTCAGTCTCCGAGGAAGGTTGTTCCAGTGTTTGGCCGTGTGGACCGAGAAGCGACGTCCTCCGGACCGGGCCTTTTTGACTCTGGGAACAGTGATGAAGTTCTCTCCGCCTGAGCGGAGGACCCTACTCGCATTGTAAGGGATGATGAAATCCTTGAGGATGGGTGGGCCTTTGTCATGGAGGGTCTTATGGGCCAGACAGAGGGCCTTGAAAGCCACCCTTTCTCTGACTGGGAGCCAATGCAGGAGCTTCAAGGCTGGCTTTGCCGAGGATCTGGCGGGGGTGTCGGTAAGTAGGCGGGCCGCGGCGTTTATTGAGTTACATAGGAACTTTCTAATTCAACGGTCCGCAAATCAGGCAATACGAATAACGTAGTATACCACATGAGATAGATCCTGTGGAATAGTTGTCTATCTATTTGCTATTTCTCCAAAATATTTTGTTATTGTTCTTTTGAAATGGTTGATTTGGTTGACAAATCTCATCCATGTTTTCTGGTCTTTCTTTCTTTCATGTTGTACATCAGCTCCCCCCAAGGGCAAGAGGACACAGGAGGAGGAGGGTGCTGTTCAGGAGGATGCAGGCCAGGATCGGGCAGGCGAGGGCTCCTTTGCTGGCCCCAGTAAGTTTTAATTTTAATAAAGAGTACCTATTTTTTCCTAGCGTTCCTCATTCGATTTTTTCTAAATCGTCTTTGATCTTCTTGTAGACTGGATATAAATTCTTATCCTGCCTCGAATATGACTCCCTGTGGTATTACTAGATTATTCTTATTAGTCTGTCTGTGTAGCTAACTAAGATTGGACATTTGGCAATTCCATTGGACTCCCATTCTATTCAGCAATAGCTCTATGCACTGTCTCCTTACTGACTAGATAGTGTGGCAGAGTTATTTAGCTCCCGAAGTCACCGATGATTGATCCCCAATGATCTCTAGATTATCGTACGCAGGACAAGAGTACGGAGTCACAGTCAAGAAGTGTCAGAGGCACTCATGCTTGCAAAAATTCCAAAACCTTTAGCTCATCCACTCTAGTCTGGAGGACCAAAAACCACAGAGTCTATTTAAGTTTAAAAGCTTTATTAAAAGTAAACACATTTATTAAAATGTACTTTGTCATAAAACTATTTAACTGAAAACGGAAAAGTGCTTAGTGCTGACGATTAATTGGACACATTTCTTGTGGTCGAGCCGAGCTCTCACCTGGTTTGAACTTGATCCTGGTCGTGTTCTTAAAAGTCAAGCTTCTGTCTGTTAGGAGAAAAAGTGGTGCGTGTTAAAAATAAAAAGCAAGCATTCATCAGTTGTGCATAAAAGTGCAGCAAGACAACAGCCTTCCCTGGAAAAAGGGACATTTTTACTTTAGAGTAGACAGTCACAAATTATTACATTGTATTCTGTTTTTTTAACATTTCTTGATTACTCCTAGACCAAATATTATATAGTAGTGAGTGGTGTATTCTAACATTCTTAAATGTACTTTGTAGGTGGAACATCTGGTGACGGGGCCAGCGCGGAGGTGGCGGTGTTGGGCGAGGACTCGGAGGACTCTGGGGAGGAGGCGGTGCAAGAGCCGGCGGACGGTCCTGTGGGGGTTCGCACGGTGGTGGCGGGAACAGGTAAGCTATATATTCCTTACTTATTGAGATTGAAGACTGCATAGTGTGCTTTCTGCACGGGTGTATTACAAATCAACCAGGTAGTAGCCTCCTCGAAATGTACTTCGACTTAGCTGTGAAGTTTTTGGTGAGAAGAATCCCAATAAGTTCTTAGATGAACGTGATGGATGGGATGAACGAAAAGCGAAAGAAGGGTGTAAGTAAGTGGGACGCGAAATTGTATGATGGCTGGCAAAGAAGAACGATATGTGTTTGCTTGGCCCCCGAGGTGGCTGGGAAGGAAAGAGTATGGTATGGTGCATGGCTGGGTCAATGATGAAGCAAGGATGGGCGGAAGGACAGCAGCCTGGGTGGGTGAAACAGAAACTGTATGTGTGCGTATACTTTGAATGAATGGATGCCTGGAGCATGGTATTCTCTCACTCTTAGATAGCACATGTGTATCTAGAGAGAGTAGATGGTCGCTGGATGAACTAAGTGTTACCTTGAAGAGCATGTACCACCGCACCCGCACGTCCGTTCCAGTGTAGGGAAGGCAAGGAAAAGAAATTGTAAATGTGTCCAATACTACCATGAATAGTAGCAGTACTTTGTATTGCAACTGCAAGCACAGCATATATCTGGTTATTACGGTGGACACTCCGTACCTCTCTTAATAACTTTAGTTTAGTTGTAGTACGTCATTCATGTGTGGGTGTATCACTGTTCACTCAATATTAAGCAAAGCACCTAAAGTCATCCCATATGTCATCAAATACGTCCCATGTGAAGTGATAGATAATCAAATTATTTAGCTTCTTCATTTTCCTTTTCTAGTACTCATTTGCACTGTAGGGTGAAAGGTAAATTAATTAAGCAGTAGCCCTTGTAACAGAGTATTCTCAGTGCCACCCGTAATAGAAAAGTAATAGCTTCACCACCTGCATGTACTGGACCGGTACAGTAACGCAAGTCTGTCTCACTCATCATGGTGTGCAACTGTTTTTCTCGGGTGCAAGTTCACTGTGCTGCCATTCTGCCGGCTTGCATAAGATAACGTACCAATTTTCCTAAACAAGAGAGAAGAAGAAGAATAAGACTGGTGTACTGTCATAGTTGACTGTAATGGAAGTCCATAGTGGTCGTAGAATTTGTTAATTAAACTACCACTAATGTTAGAGCAAGGATGCAGAAGTGGGAGGTTACATAGATACTGTCCTCAATAGTTATGTACTGTGCTTTCAATTTGCTACTTGTACTGTGACCCAACTTTCGGCTCAATCACTTTGTGTTATTAATGCTAAGGAGCATTGGTTACAGACTATGTCTTTCTTTCTTCATATAGTTGCTCCTTCCAAATCGACATCACGGAGGGAGCAGGCTCGAATGGCCCGGCAACGGAGGCTGGATGCCACTGTCGCCGAATATCGGCGGCTGGTGGCCCTGGAGGAGGAGGACACGCAGTCGACCGGTGCAACCACAACATCCTCGACTGGGACAGCTGCATCCTCCTCCGTGACCCCACGGGCCGCCAGCACGGGCAGTGCTCCAGCGGGACGGAGCCGGGCTAACAAAGCCAACCGCCACCGCCAAGCAACAGAAAGACCAGCTGCCCCCCACAGGAGCTGCAAGGCACGCCAACGCCGCCTAGGAGTCCGAATGTCCTACCTGGAGCAGGAGGTCCAGAACTATAAGAACTTGGTGGAGGGCCTCCGCTTCGAGCTTGCCACCCTCCGCAAGGAGTATGATGCCCATGCCGCAAAATGCACCAGCACCCTCCAGTAGTGGAGTGTCCCTTGCCCTTTTTTTAGAGACTTTTGGGGGGTGGGATTTGGGAGTTGGGTTCTTTTTGGGACTTTTCAAAGACAATCGTTGGGGTTAGGGTGGGTCTTGAGGGAGATTATTTTGTTAGGGCTACATAAATATACATTTTTAAACTTTATCTGACCATACCTGTTTTTTACTGCTTTTCAGTCTGGTGGGTGGGGGACGGGGGTGTAACAGTAAGTTTGTTTTCCTGAACAGTCGTAGGACTTTAGTAGTACTACCGTCAATCTCTCGTTTAGTCCTAAATAATACTCCATTATACTACCTCCCACCAAACGCTTATCTTACCTGTAATTTGTGTTAGAAATTAGGGCTAGGCCCAGGGCTGGCTCCACGTGAAATGGGGATTAACGTTGGCAATCCTGGGCGGGTGAAATTTCCTCATTGCGGTGGTACTAGTGGTGTGACACAGTGGCAGTTGCATGCCTATGGAAAAAAAGAAAACGAAACCTGGTTTGTCCTTACTGTAGCATTACAACGGTTACGGTACGATCGAGAATATAGCAGGAGACAGTACACTAAAACAGTGCCATAATGTAGCCTAACAAATGGTAAAGTATTTGCTTGCAAGTATAACTAGTACTTGCGTTGAATTTATTTGACATTGGCTCCTACTACTAGAAGATATAGTACTGAAGCTGAGTAAGTCTAGAAGATATCCTCGTATTCCTTCACCAGCCTGTTGCTATGACCTTATCCTCCCCAGCAAGTGTGTGGAATTATTGATGTCATTTTAGTCGGACATCAAGCAAAACAACACAGCCCGGGGGAAGAGGGTTAGGGTTTGGAAAATGGATGGGAATGGGGGTTTCTTTTTGGGTAGGTTTTGTTGAGAGAAGAAAAAAAAAGCACAGCATGGACAAACAATAATTGAAGATAAAGAAATCTTTGGGTACAAACTAAAGCTAACCACATGCAGTCACACTCATAGAAGAAAACAATGGATACTGTATCTGTATTCTGTATGTTGTTGGAGTTGTCCTGTTGAATTTGGTAACTAAGTTGCATGCAGCAAACTATTCCTCTTATTAGCGGCACTCCTCCATTCCAGCTGACGCTTCGTCCATCAATGTTGGTGACCAGTGACCACTGACAGAAGACACCCTGTCCACTGCCTGCCCGGCGGATGTTGACTGAAACCCGGCCTGTAATTATTGAACGGAAAACAGGAAGTGCTATTACAATACCACTGCTAAATAAATATAAGGTATGTACGCTGTGTGGTGCAAAAAGTCACACTTTGATTTTCCTAATAGACAGTACAATATTTTTGAAATTGCCTAATCTGTCTGAGTCACCTTTTTAAGGATAAATAAGTATGGCCAAATTAATTTAGCGGATCTTTCCCCTCAAGCTAGGTGTACTGTAAACTGTGTTTTAGAACAAAATTAGACCTTCCCAGCAATGCTCCCACCAAGACCCTTACTAAAGCCAGTCGCAAAAATGTAGAAGACCCCCAATCAGATCTCCAAAAACGATGCCTAGCAGAAAAATGGTGACAAAACGTACTTTGAAAGTAACAGTAGGCCCAAATACAGACCGTGGATTGTATTCAAACCACTTGCAAGCAAGCAAAAGTATCCATAGCCAGCATCGCTCCAACAGTGCTCTAAAACCCCAGAACTGCGTTGCAATAGAACACCCCGAAACACATGCAATCCTGCTGCTAGGGCTAACCCTAACGAACCCTAACTTACAAAAAGTGCCAAAACTGGTGTTTCCTTATGGATTTTGTCCAAAACACTTCTATCCGGTATTAGACCTTCCCAGGAATGCCCCAGGCAAGACCCGGCGCCAACCCACCTGCAAAAAACCACGCGACAACACCCCCAAACAGCGAAAAAGCTAAATCTCATACTTACAATATCTCTCGGCCTTCGGTCCAAACACGCTGTGCAGCTAGGTCATCAACAATCATCATAACTCCTGTTTTCCACCACGGATTTCCTGAAAAGCAAATGCAATCAAGATTAGACTGTCGCAGCAGTGCTTCGACAGAGACCCCGGCCGCAACCCACCCACGAACAGCAGGAAGCCCCCCAAAACGCTACATTGAGCAAGATGTCAGAAGAAATAGCAAAAAAATGCCTTTTCCTTAAGGATTTTGTCCAAAACACTTCTATCCGGTATTAGACCTTCCCAGGAATGCCCCAGGCAAGACCCGGCGCCAAACCACCCGCAAAAAAACACGCGACAACACCCCCAAACAGCGAAAAAGCTAAATCTCATACTTACAATATCTCTCGGCCTTCGGTCCAAACGCGCTGTGCAGCTAGGTCATCAACAATCATCATAACTCCTGTTTTCCACCACGGATTTCCTGAAAAGAAAATGCAATCAAGATTAGACTGTCGCAGCAGTGATTCGACAGAGACCCCGGCCGCAACCCACCCACGAACAGCAGGAAGCCCCCCAAAACGCTACATTGAGCAAGATGTCAGAAGAAATAGCAAAAAAAAGCCTTTTCCTTAAGGATTTTGTCCAAAACACTTCTATCCGGTATTAGACCTTCCCAGGAATGCCCCAGGCAAGACCCGGCGCCAAACCACCCGCAAAAAACCACGCGACAACACCCACAAACAGCGAAAAAGCTAAATCTCATACTTACAATATCTCTCGGCCTTCGGTCCAAACGCGCTGTGCAGCTAGGTCATCATCAATCATCATAACTCCTGTTTTCCACCACGGATTTCCTGAAAAGCAAATGCAATCAAGATTAGACTGTCGCAGCAGTGCTCCCAGACCCCAAAACTCACCCACAAACACCCGGAACCCCGCCAAAGAGCACCTCAAAGGCAAGCAAGTCAGCAAAAACGGCAAGAAATTTCCACCTCATATTTGGTCCAAAACACTTTTATCCATTATTAGAGCTTCACAGCAATGGGCCCAAATCCGTCAACTCACCCGCAAAGAAGTAGAACACCCCCACAAGTGCTGAGTCTTTCTTCATTGGGCGTAATCCAGCACTCTGCTTTGAGGGAAATCGCAGTCTGGAGGAGGAGGATAGAGGAGCATGTTCTTCAGAACTTGTGAACCTGAGGAATGTAGACTGCGGCACCTTCAAATCAATAAGCAAATAAGTGAAGACAGTTCTGCTGATGGTCTTGTTTTTGGGATTAGGTGATTAAAGTTTGAATTAAATTAACTGTGCAAAACAAAGAAAGAGAGACACACAGGAATAAAAGTGAATAAGGACGAAAAAGAAAGTTATTGATTCATTGTCTCATTTTCAGGGCTCGGTGTCAGGGAATAAGAAGAAGATTTTGTCATCATACTCTGCGAATTCAGGCAGGATGAGGTCAGTGCCACCGAACAGAGAACAAATCCCCTCATCTACGTTGCCGTCCTCCTCGTCTTCATGCGGCGTGCTTTCTCGTACTTTGTAATCTGGTGGTATGAGGTGCTGATTCATCTTGATCATTGTCAGCCGCTCCACATTTTTGGGCGAGAGGCGGCTCCGTTTGGGAGTTACAATGCCACCAGCAGCACTGAAAACACGTTCAGAAGACACACTTGCGAGTGGGCAAGACAAATAGTTTATAGCCAGGTTGGAGAGCTGTGGCCACAATTGTTTTTTCCCATGCCAATACTGCAATGGCTAATCATTAAGAAAGACCTCTGTTGAGTCATTCAGATAGTCCTGCACCATCGACTCAAGGTCCTCAACGGTTCCTCCACTTTGCTTACTTTTTGCTGTGCCTGTGACCTTTTTTCGAGTACCATACCCAAGCAAACTTAGCCAATCCTCTTCAGCAGCCACTGTTACTCTTGTGTGTGGTGCAGATGATCCGGTTGCCGGTGTCTTTAACGGCTGAGAGGTCACTTGTGCCCCAGCCACAGGTGCAGAAGTGGATTCTTGTGACTGGGGATGGCCTGCTGATGCTGAAGCTGATGTACTGTCTTCTCCTTCAATAACCTGCCGTTCCTTTTCAAACCTCTTGGCTGACCAGGCTAACCAATGTTTGTACTTTTGAACATCTGCATCAGCAAAAGGAAAGAATGCTTCGCCTGCCAGCGCCTTTTTGTAGCGTGGATCCAGAATAGTAGCACAAATGTAACGCTGTTCTGACTTGATCTTTTGAAGACGTTCATCACCACGTAGGCGCTCTAATAATTTCTCAGACAAAATAAAATGGTCTTTTTTTTTACATCTTTTTCAAACTCAGAAGACACCGCCATCAGTTGGTGCTCCAGCATGCACAACAATGGGATAGCTTTGCCCAAATTACAGTCCTCCTGGCTGACTGCACACGTGAAGAACTCAAAAGGACGAAGCATGACTGTCAGGCTTTTAACTATGTCCCATTGCGCCGCACCCATCCGCATGTCCTCCTTCTGAGATGTACCCTCTGTGAAGAAATAGTGATCGAGTACCGTATACTGCTCATACAGACGCTCAAGCATGTAGAAGGTTGAGTTCCAACGTGTTGCCACCTCCTGGATGAGTGCTTTCACTGGTATTCGACTTTGAAGTAGCAGCCTCCTCAGATGCTTCCGGGCCTTAAAAGAATGGCTGAAATGGTTGCACATTTTGCGGCAGGTGGCCATTACCGCGAACGCTGCACTGTCTCTATCACTCAAGAATTTTTGAACTACCAGGTTGATACAGTGCGCCAAACACGGCACTCTAAAATAGCGACCCAGCGCAATGGCCTTAACTACATTGGCGCCATTATCCGTGGAAACATAACCAATCTGGCGTTTTTTTGGGGATAGCATTTTCAAGACCTTTTTGTCAAACTCCTCCAAAATGTTTTCGGATGTGTGACTTTTCTCCAAGCCAAACATGGCTAGTGTTGCATGTTTCCGAGCAGCTTTGAAAACTTTGTCCGGGTCAACACCTGCGTTTAGCTTTGCTTTAACACCTGAAAAAGAGACCCAGTGTGCAGTGATGCACATGTAATCAGCGCCTGCGCCACTGGTCCACATGTCTGTTGTCAGATGTATTGTGTGAACAGCACTCTTCTGCAAAGCTGCCCCAATCGCCTCCAGCACATCTTCATGTAGTGCTGGAACCGCAACTCTGGCAAAATAGAACCGGCTAGGAACCTTCCATTTAGGGCAGAGCGTTGCCACTAATTCTAGAAAACCTACCGCTTCTACAAAAGAAAAAGGGAGAAGGTCCACAGCTAGCATTTTTGCCAGCTTAGTGTTATACAGACGCGTCAGTGGGTGGTTGCGTTCATATGGCACGTCTGAAGTTAACATTGTTCTAATGTTGCCCTGGACCAAGCATTTACGGGCTGATAATGACTTCGTTGACCCAATTTTGCTCGCTGGTGAACTTTTGTGCGTTGGTGTCTCACTCGCTCCAACACTCTTAGTGTGCCTCACATTGGGTGTGCTGCTGACAGGGGTACTGGGTGTAAGGGAAGTGTTTGACACGTCTTCTTCCTCCTCGTCATCATCATCAGATGCAACATCAACGTTTTCTTGAATTCGGGCTTCCTTGATCGCATCTAGGTGTGCAAACCATTGGACAGTGTGCTGTCTCCTAAGATGACCTCTCTGGCCTCCGGTACCATAGTTGGTACCTGACTTACCACGACTAACTGCTTGCTTACAAATGGTACAAATGGCAAACGTTGGATTTTTTTGACAAACAGTAAAGAAGTCCCAAACTGGGGACTTGAAGTGTCTGTGGGACCTGGAGGAGGCGGCGATACTGGTGGTGGTGGTCATGAAGCTAATGCCAGATGAAGTGGAGGATCTGGATTGCCCAACTTTTGTACCTTGTGCACTTTCACCGCCACTAATTAAGGTCGAGGTGGATGGAGGTCTCTTCTTGCCAGAAAGAAATATGGAAGCGGGACGAGTTGGTGTACTACTTAACTCCAATGATTGTGGTATTTCCACTGCCTCCTCATCGACAACATCATCATCATCACGCTCAGCAGCTCTTCGGGCTAGGGTCAAAATGTCTGTTTGCTGCATGCCCGCTGGGGCTGCAGTGACCTTTATGATGACTGGGTCGTCGTTGGCAGAGTCTTCATCAGCAGCAGTATCCGCCACTTCTTGTTGAGCCTCATCACACTCCATAACTCTGAGACTTTGGACGAGCTTCCTTTTACGCTTAACTACCTTTGTCGGATCATGGTGTGCCTCACTCTCAGACGGCAGTGGTGCTGGTTCCCAAGTTTGATCCGTATCATCAGAAGGAGGTGTGCTTGAAGAAGATGTAGACACCACCCTTGATCTCTTCCTTGCTAGGGGTGTGGAAGACAATGAAGGATCATCAGGAGGAGTGGCTTCCTCAAATGATACCTCGCCTTGATTGTCGATTTCCTGATGTGCCCCTACTTCGGGAGGAACAACTATTGTGGGCACTTGTGACCCTCCATGCACCTCTGCTTGCGCATCTCCTTGCGCTGCCTCTCCTTCCACATGTACTTGGGCTTGTACTTGCACATGTGATTGTTGTTGCGGCTGTGGTTGTTCAACACTCGTCAGATGAGCTACAACAACCTGTGTTGATTGAGGGACATTGCTGCTGCTTTCTTGCGATGAGCCAATATCACTGGTCGATGGTGATTGAAGAACTATACTGGCTGCCTCTGCAGCACTCAAGGGCTTGGACTTAAGTTGGCGTGGTGGTGGTGGTGGCACTGAGCCCAATGGAGCGGGGGTGCTGCTGCCAGCTTGGTCCCCAGCAGATCCCGCTGCTGCTGCAGGCATACTTTTTTTTTTACTCCCAAAAAAAGGGGCGGGCGGCACACCAGTCTCCTTGGTAACTTGCTTCTTCTGCTCCTTACTGGCACCTTTCTTGCTAGAGGAGCTACGGGTTACTTTTTTTGGGGCCATCTTCTTCAGAGCAGGTCAAAACAGCAGGCAGCAGTTGCACGAGTTGCAGAGTTGTCTGTGTCCAGACGTGACGTCGCGTGACGTTATGCTGCACACACACACCGCTGCAGGACTTCTTCCTGGCACTGGTGGTTCTCTTGAGTCTTGTGCACCTAAAAGCAATGGAAGACAGAGGAACATCAGTTCAGTTATACACCCCAAAAAATCGACAAAACAAAGAAAAATGAGCACAATCCCATGCCATCCATGATGTTTATATTGAAGACACCCCACAGAAAGACTAGGGCCATGCAAGTATGCAACACTCACTACCCCTGGGCATAATGGATGAAAAGTAGGCAAAATAAGTGCAGGCCTCAGACACTGCCTCTCTTCAAAATGGCCCCTTACACCCCAAGCCAGTCCACATCAACAGTACACCCCCAAAAAACAGAAAACCAGCCAGAAACCACCACAATCCAATGCCATCCATGATGTTTACATTAAAGAGAGTGAGACCACACTACAGGCACACTCAGTCCATGCACCACTACCCCTTGGCAAAAGGCCCCACCAGCAGCCCCAAAAAAACGACAAAAAACAATAAAATCAGCACAATCCCAGCCCATCCATGGCCTCAATGGTGTTTAAATTCAAGAAGACACCCCACAGAAACACTAGGCCCATGCAACACTCACTACCCCTGGGCATAATGGATGAAAAGTAGGCAAAATAAGTGCAGGCCTCAGACACTGCCTCTCTTCAAAATGGCCCCTTACACCCCAAGCACATGTTGCCTGTACCAGCCAGGACTCAAGATGGCCACCACCACCACCCACATGGCCAGTCCACATCAACAGTACACCCCCAAAAAACAGAAAACCAGCCAGAAATCACCACAATCCAATGCCATCCATGATGTTTACATTAAAGAGAGTGAGACCACACTACAGGCACACTCAGTCCATGCACCACTACCCCTTGGCAAAAGGCCCCACCAGCAGCCCCAAAAAAACGACAAAAACAATAAAATCAGCACAATCCCAGCCCATCCATGGCCTCAATGATGTTTAAATTCAAGAAGACACCCCTCAGAAACACTAGGCCCATGCAACACTCACTACCCCTGGGCATAATGGATGAAAAGTAGGCAAAATAAGTGCAGGCCTCAGACACTGCCTCTCTTCAAAATGGCCCCTTACACCCCAAGCACATGTTGCCTGTACCAGCCAGGACTCAAGATGGCCACCACCACCACCCACATGGCCAGTCCACATCAACAGTACACCCCCAAAAAACAGAAAACCAGCCAGAAATACCCACAATCCAATGCCATCCATGATGTTTACATTAAAGAGAGTGAGACCACACCACAGGCACACTCAGTCCATGCACCACCACCCCTGGGCAAAAGGCCACACCAGCAGCCCCCAAAAAACGACAAAAAACAATAAAATAAGCACAATCCCAGCCCATCCATGGCCTCAATGATGTTTAAATTCAAGAAGACACCCCTCAGAAACACTAGGCCCATGCAACACTCACTACCCCTGGGCATAATGGATGAAAGTAGGCAAAATAAGTGCAGGCCTCAGACACTGCCTCTCTTCAAAATGGCCCCTTACACCCCAAGCCAGTCCACATCAACAGTACACCCCCAAAAAACAGAAAACCAGCCAGAATTCACCACAATCCAATGCCATCCATGATGTTTACATTAAAGAGAGTGAGACCACACTACAGGCACACTCAGTCCATGCACCACTACCCCTTGGCAAAAGGCCCCACCAGCAGCCCCAAAAAAACGACAAAAAACAATAAAATCAGCACAATCCCAGCCCATCCATGGCCTCAATGGTGTTTAAATTCAAGAAGACACCCCTCAGAAACACTAGGCCCATGCAACACTCACTACCCCTGGGCATAATGGATGAAAAGTAGGCAAAATAAGTGCAGGCCTCAGACACTGCCTCTCTTCAAAATGGCCCCTTACACCCCAAGCACATGTTGCCTGTACCAGCCAGGACTCAAGATGGCCACCACCACCACCCACATGGCCAGTCCACATCAACAGTACACCCCCAAAAAACAGAAAACCAGCCAGAAATAACCACAATCCAATGCCATCCATGATGTTTACATTAAAGAGAGTGAGACCACACCACATGCACACTCAGTCCATGCACCACCAACCCTGGGCAAAAGGCCACACCAGCAGCCCCCAAAAAATGACAAAAAACAATAAAATCAGCACAATCCCAGCCCATCCATGGCCTCAATGATGTTCAAATTCAAGAAGACACCCCACAGAAAGACTAGGCCCATGCAACACTCACCACCCTTGGGCAAAGGGCCACACCAGCAGGCCCAAAAAAACGACAAAAATCAGCACAATCCCAGCCCATCCATGGCCTCAATGGTGTTTAAATTCAACAAAACAGTTGTATCATGCACCCCTAACCAACCCTGGTCCTACTGGATACTGTGGCTACCAACAATATAATTTATTTAATGTTCTGAAAAAGTTCCAAAATTGTACTTGCAGCAACTGTAATGCCCCAAACAAACTTACTTGTGAAAGTTGATTTCTAATCCAAAAGTGATCCAAAGACAGTCAAAAAGGCCTCAAATCCAAATATCCAGCAGCACCCACAAAAAGTAATCCTTCCAGCTCCAGATCCAAATGAAAGTGACCAGGAGATGGACAAAGCACTGGGAGGAGCCTGCTGGACAGGAACAGGAAGTTGGAGACTGTGGGGCACTTCCTTCCTCCCCCCCCCCAAAAATGGACTTCTTGCAAAAAAAAAGGCCATGCAAATGTCAACCTGAAGAGTGATTCTGATAAAAATCATAATTTTCTGAAGGTTTATCCTGTTTGCTGGTGATTTTCTTGTGCAGAATTGCAAAATCTCTATTTCGCGAGTGCGAGATTGTTCCTTTCCGCCGCAACTACGTGTTCGCAATTGCGAACTCTCGCGAGGTGTGCTGTGCAAGGTGGCAAGCCGCGATTACGTATTCGCGGGCGCCAAACTCCCGCGGGATCACGCAGCAAGATCCAAAATGGCGCGGCACTCGCTAAATATGATCGAGAAAAACAACTCGGCAAACGCTTAATGACGGAAAGTGAACGCCGTGCACCACGCCGCGCCCCGCAACCAAGCAAAAAATCCGCCGCGAGCGGATTCACGGATTTTCGACAAATTCGCGAGAGTTCGCGGATTGCGAATTTGCCGAAAATCCGATGCTTAGGCGCAATTTGAGCGACACGGCATCGGCGGAGGTGGTTATGTCAGTCCCTCAAGTACACGCGTTGTTTCATCCGTTAGCTAAGTCCTATGTGCGGGATCAGCTCCACCTAGAGGTGGCGAGAAAGTGCTTCTTGAGGAGCCTGAAACTCACGGCAGCGGTGATACCGTACGCGCCTAACCTACCACTACTGGGCACGCCCTGGGGAACCGGGATACTCACGGCGCCGCTACTGGAAAGTTGGGGAGCGGCGGACTTGGAAAGCTTGGGTGACCTGTACGAGGAAGGCGCATTACTTCCTTTCGAGACACTTGCAGATAACACGGGGTTGCCGGTGGGACAATTCCTGACTCATGCGAAACTGATGCACACACTGACGAGAGCCTGGGGACCACTAGCGGAGGAACCACCAACGCACCTCTTAATTCAATACTTACACGTGATGGGACACGGCTCTCACCTCATACATTGGATTGCCCAAGCGCTGCACACACACACACAATTCTCCCCTCAGCGCTTACGAGACAAATGGACGGCTGATAGAGGACGGGATTGGACTGACAAGGAGTGGGCGAGGGTGTTAGCTGGAGCCCTGCATGTACCGCGCAATGCGCGCTTTAAGATCATACAGTACTACGTGATTCACCGAGCGTATCTGTCCCCGGACAAAATTAACCGTTACTTTGGACTCACCACGACGAAGTGCCCTAAATGTGGACTTGTGGATGCACAGTTTCTGCACGTCCTTTGGTCCTGTACGATGCTGCAGCCTTATTGGACGGCGGTGTCGTCTGCCCTGGCGACAGCGACAGGGGGCACCTTACCACATACGTGGGAAGCTTGTCTGCTGGGGTTATTTGGTAGGACAAAGCAGACGAGAGTCCAGGCGCGGTTCTGGGACCTGGGGCTGATTACGGCGAAACGTCTCATTACCAAGCGTTGGAAGCATGGTCTCCCCCCCCAAACGGTGCAGTGGCGACGCTCACTGGATAACTGGGCGAGAGCTGAGAGTGCAGCACTGCAACGGGAGGAAACGGCGGGGCTCCGCATGTACCCTATTGCGCGGGAGTGGGATGGTGTCCTGGCGGCCTACCACCAGGTGTGTCTGCAGAATAGTATTATGTGAGCGCTTCCTCGGTGCACTCTAACAATGCCCCCTGGAACTCTTTTCGCTCCCAAACTCCCCCCACCCTTTCCCCCCCCCTTCCTCCCCCCCCTCTCCTTCTCACCTACTTCCATTGCCCCTACTGCACTCGTGACGACTACTACGATTACTGCATTACCGACGACAAGTCACATTAGGCTCATGCTCCCCACCGCGCCACCGGCTACACACGCACACACACACACACACACGTGAACACGGTTAGACACCACCTGGTTTATGGTTTTTCATATTTCTGGAATTGTTCTTTATAGTTAGTAGTAGTAGGATTTTCTCTTTCAAATAAAGCAAATTGAATGTGTACTATATTGCCCATGTGAACAACTGACCCGTTTTTTTGGTCATATTGTACTTTGAACGCTATGGGAATGATTCTAGGATATGCAATTGCACTATAGACGTTATTTGCATCAACGTTGGGCACGGCCACTACTGGTCATCAATGTATCACACAACAGCTGGTGCTGTATGACTCTGTAATGCTGTTTATCGGTGCACTTGTTTAGTCTGCTTTCTCCTATCATACCTTCATGAGGATAGGTTGGGCCACGCAACCTAGGACTCCATTCCTCAAGTAACAGCGCCTTTTTATTTACTATCACTGCATATGTGTACTGTTGTATAATGACAAAATGCAATAAACATATTCAAACAACTTAGACTTAGGCTATTAGGATTATTCTCTTTCGCACATACTCACAAGTTAGGTACACTTAGGTACATCTAGACAGGCATCTTAGGAGTACGCACTTTATTTTATAAATGCATTTCATATTCATGTATGTGTTCATGACTATTGTAAAATGGTAGAATAATACTATTTCTTCTTATTCTCTGTACTGCTGGTTCTGTATCTCTGCTACTGTATTACAGTTGTAGCAGTGCACTTATTTTACATGAGAAGAACAACGGAACAATAAATTCTTATTGTAAACACGCTCAACTGTTTCTTCTGTGTGTCTCTCTGAGACCAAAACAAGCAAGCACGAGTAACTGGGTGAAAAGTAGTATATTGTTTCCACGAGTCTGAGGTTATTATGTTCTGAAGTTGCACAAACTAATCTCTCTGATAGCAGGAGATTCTAGTAGCACTGCGGGCTACCCAATGCGAAAACATAGGCTGACATATTCGGCGGGGGTGTCTCAACTCAGTTTGCCACCAAGCCCACAGCATATTTTAGCCGTAAAAAGCATTGGTCCTGCATGAAAGGGTACTATCGGAACAACACTACAATCTCAATACTGATTGCGCCACTGGGAGTTTGGAAAAAGAGAAAAAGACTCCTAAAAGATATACAGCCAGATGCATCAACCTAAAAACCGGTCGCAAACGGGCAGATTCTCAGAATCTGCCCCTTTGCGACCAGTATTTTTGCATTTGGGATGCATCATCCCAAATGCAAAAATCGTAATTTAAGGAATCTCTAAATTGAGATTCCTTAAATTGCGATTGCATTTAAGGAATCCCAAATTGAAATTCCTTAAATGCAATGCATCAAAGTAAAAAAATTAGCGATTTCACTAATAGTAGTAGCAAATTACCATGAAGTTGAACTTCATGGTAATTTGCAAAAACTTTGAAAAATGCACTTTTGTGCACTTTTCAAAGTTCCATGTTGCGCACACACATGCCCTGAGGGCTTGTGTGTGTGCAACATATGTGCACAGATCAATTTCAGGGGTGCAACAGGGTGTCATTTTGACACCCTTGCACCATTGAAATTGCATGAGCAATTTGCGAGTACCTTCTGGTACTCGCACATTGCTCATGCAATCTCCAATTCATTCCTATGGGCCTGGAGGCCCATAGGAATGAATGGTACAGCATTCCTTAATTGCCACTCGCAATTTGCGAGTCGCAATTAAGGAAAGTGTAGGAATCGCTATTTTATAGCGATTCCTACATGCATAGGCTTTTGCGATTCCTAAATAGCAATTCCTTACAAATCGCTATTTAGGAATCGCAATTCCATCTGTTGATACATCTGGCTGATAGAGTCAGTATAATCTCGCTCTAGAGACACCGCGGTGACACAACACTTAATGGTTACATGTGAGAGGGAAAAAATAGTAAAAATTAGTAAAAATTAATTGTGTTAATAATCTTCACTGAGGTTGAGGAGTTACTCTCCCCCTATGCCTCATATAAAGGAATGAAAGGACCCTTTTGGGAAGTATCCTGGTTGTGTTGTAGGATTGAAGTTGCTAAATGGATTCTAGGTAGCAGTGAATCCTCAAGGCGCCCTCTATCTGTGTGAGTAAACATATTTATTGTTTTATTACTCTAGCTCATGATGTATGTCCCCAAATAACATGCATTGCCAATGTTGGATACAATCATAAGACACATCTACTTTGTTTGTATACACAAACCTACAAATTAGTAAATCATGGTAATAGGGAACAATTTTTTAATTTCAAAACATTTTGGTTTCATCTCAGAAAACAGTGGATATATATCTATAAACCAATTCTTTAAAAGTTAAATAGGGGTGACAATTTTGGAGAAAGGATGGACCTACTCATGAAGAACATTACATATAATACATATTAGAATGGTTCAATTGCATACAACAAAACAAACGGAAAACATTGAATCTATTGTACACATTGTGATGAATATGTGCGTTGACTAACTAAGAAGGAATAGGGTTCAGAACCCTTCAGTGAATACAGATTGTCTGCCAACGTCACATTACAATGCTTTATGTATTAACCAGCAGTTCCAAAACTAAAATTCGGCAAACCATTCGATATTCATGTGCAATATACATTAGAAACAGTTTTGATGAGGACTGATGGTTCACCCTGTACACCAGAGTGAGATTTGTCTCGAGATCGCCTCTGATTCATTCAATCCCCTGTGTACTGAGTCTAAGAGGTGTATCCACTTACATTCCTGCAGATTCAAAGTGGGTGTGAGTGCACCTCCTCTAGGATTGGGTAAAACTTTTTCTAACACCCACCATTTCAGACTATCATAGGGATGATGTGTCTCACTGAAGTGTTCTACTAATGGGGCGCCTTGTACTTTACATCTGATTCTTGAGCAATGTTGTAAGATTCTGACCTTGATCTTCTGTTTGGTCTGAACAACATATACCTTGTTGCGAGGGCACCTGATGATATAGATCACATCCTTGGTGTTACAGTTGGTGTGATGGTGGAGCTGGAAATGTCTGTCTCCGTGTGTGAATTCTTTATGTTCAACTGTTAGATCACATGCCTTGCATCATCCACATTTAAAGTGATCCTGCAGTGGTTGTAGCTCAAGCTGAGATCGTTGTTTGATGATGATACCGGAAAGCATGTGGTGCCTGCAGTAGGAGAAACTCGTTAAAGAAAATAGTGCTTTCACACTAAATTAGACATACCCCGCAACAACAGAAGTAAAAGGGCCCGTCCTCATGGGAGGTTACAAATAAAGACAAGGTAGTACTAAGGAGGCACTAACAAGCCTATGAACAAATCGGAAGTCAGCTTTTACAAAGGACAATGACACAAGCCAACGAAAAATATGGGCAGAGAGTGGGCGGAGCTTCTAGTGCATACTCTAATACAGCATGACTCGCAGAGCAGACCATGAGCTGCCCAGGCTCAACCTAAAAAAAACCTCATTAATTAGCACGAGCAACCCAGAGTGAAGGGGTGAAGTGAAACAAGGCATCTCTTTTGTTTTGTTTTTTTCACCCAGAGAGCATGGAGCTATTATGACTGCAGAGGCTGCTGTGTTACGGAATAGCAACGAGTGACACAATTTCTAGAGATACACTGAATGTTTCATGATACGATGTATGCATGATTGGCTGGAGCTTTGAAATGTATTGTCAGTATAGAAGGGGCCAAAATAAGTATCATGGCATCCTCAAACACCCCAACGCCTCATGATTCAAGAGATATGTATATTATGTGTGTGTGTGAGATTGGTGGGAGTTTTGAAATATATAATTAGTCCAATATAGGCCCAATTAAGCACCAAGGCAACTCAATGACTACTAGGCACATGTGGCCTCTGGCGGGAGTTTTGAACCACTCACGTACGTAAGGAATAGGCATGACTTTGCTATCACTGCAGCAAACAATTTCTGTAAGTCACCCCGCCTAACTACCAACATTTCCCTAGCTAGATTTGACAACGATAACCCTGGTGCCTGTGAATTTTAATTTTATTTTCTGTAGGCGACCACAAATGAGGTCCACCATTTATCAATGTATAGAGTAGGACAATATCCTTTTGTAATGCATATCTAATGACGACTTCTCCCCCCAGCATGAGTGGGACTATAGGATTACACCTTGCTTCAGACACCCATGATCCATGAAAAATCCAGAATAAGGGTAAGCAGAATGTGTGCATGGTCGGTCTACATAACACTTGATCGCCAAGCTTGTATTTCGCATGAAAGATTAGATTTTCTGGAATATGATTTTGCTTTTAAATTGATTTTTTATGTACAGAGACTTTGCTTACCATCCACATACAGAGCAATAAGTATAGACAAATGATAGTGATATGGGACAATACCATCGCTTGGCCCCGCAGGATAATTTTCACTATCTTAACCTAGGGTAGATGTCCTTACCAGAAGTGGGACTGTCTTGACCCCGATACTTTTATGGACAAGGAGATCACTACACGTCCCCATGAAATTCAGAATGAGACAACAGGTTGTGCTTATGTATAACATATTGCACATTTGGATCTGTCTCCCTTTTCGCTGACATACCTTTTTGTCTCATAGATATTCCCCAAAGATGGAAACCCAAGTCAGGTGAGAGGCTTAGGCCTCGTGTGTGCATAGCATGCATGCTTAGCAAGGCAGAGATACATCAAACAGCTAAATCTAAATATTCTATCCACCACTGAAGCTCTGAAAAGGATTCTGAATCTAGTCTTACCAAATCAAAGTATGCCAGGTCCCTGAGTAAGTGATACATCTTTAAGCTTGATAACAAAATGGACCTGGAACAATGGCTTGCATTGAAGAAGAGAGAAGCCCCACAATTCTCCACAGCATTCAGAGAGCGATGGATGACTTGCGAAGAGTTTGAAGAATTTCTGATTTGATGGCCTTCATTTTTGGAAACAGAAGATGAAGAGAGGCAGTGGAAGAGTTTATTAAAAAACTAAAGACTTCTATTTGATGAGAAGGAATGAGCATAGATTGATGTTGATGAAAAAACCAAGGTTTTTCAGAAGAGAACATGTGGTCTGGAGCTTAGATTGAATTGTGTGAATACATTGACCCATTAAAAGAATGTAATCAAGGTAGATTTTGAATGTGATGCCTTGAGCTCTGAGAAAAGCAACCACTGGTTTCATCAGTTTGGTGAAACACCATGGGGCTGAGGAAAGACCGAAAGGGAACGAGGAAAAATGATACGTTTGTCCTTGACATTGAAATTGAAGAAACTTTCTGTGACAGGGATGAATGGTTATGGAAAGATAAGCATCCCGAAGGTCTAATAGAACCAACCAATTGTGGTGTAAAAGAGAATCTCTGAGATGGACAATAGTTTCCATCTTGAATTGACTGTACACTATAAATTCGTTTAAATGCCTGAGGTTTATCACAGGTCTCATCTTGTTTTTCTTGTGAACCAGAAAGAGAGAACTGAAAAACCCTGTTGGATCTGGAGCGGTCGCCTGAAATGCTTGTTTGAGCAAGAGAGATTTTATTTCTAGAGAAATTCGATTGGACATATCTGAGGAAAATTTCGGAGGGATAGGAAACACTGTTTGAAAAGGATCGGAGTAAAGTTCTATAACACAACATTGTGCATTGTTTAGAACACTTGGATCTGACATTATTGAGTGCCATTTTGGTGCGAACAGGCAACAACGACCTACAGAAGGAAGGGCAGAGGAGACATTCCCTGTGAGGGAATTGTATCTACTTGTATTGCTACTAGTGGTCTTGCAGCACTTCTTGTGCCAACCACCCAAATAGCCTTCCAAAGGTGTCTCAGACCTGCCACTGCAGTGTCTGAGCGCAAGTTTTAACTGCCATGTCGGCCTGGCAAGTGCACCCACTTGCCAGGCCAAAACCTTTTTTTTTTTATTAAACATTTTTTATTAAAGACCTGCAATATTGACATTTATCACTTAGCGTGTTGGTATGATTATAGTGTCCATTACATATTCTCAATAACGTAGTTTTTTTATTTATTTATTTTTATTTCAAAAACCTTTGTTCACTTACAGAGTATTATACACAGCGTGTTGCCTACAACCCTGAGGCCGGCAGCGTGCGTTCGACAGTTCATTGCATTGTGCGAGTGCATTGTACACAGCCCTATAGCCGACATCCCGGGGGGCCGGCGGCAAATGAGTATGATATAGGACAGTGAACACCAGTGGCACAGTCTGTACTGGCAATTATATGAGTCACAAGCACCCCAGATAAAAGCGTACTTCTACACACATGCAAGTTTCATGCCAGGCTCAATAAGCTGTGTATTATCTAACTGAACCTTACTCAATTAAATCCTAAAGTCCTACCCCAACAAACCCCCCCCCCCCACAACTCGCCAACCATCGCACTCCCAAGTCAATTACCCAATGGCTGCCATCCATAACCCTCCCTTTACATTATGAGGACGAAACGTCCCGTGTCCTAGCCCTACTCCCCAGTGTCATGTATGGGGTGCTGATCAGCGTTCTCCTCCGTTATGTCCCTCACCAAGTATGTAGGGCAGTTAAGCATCACCAGTCTCTACTCCCCCCCCCGTTAGGACGACATCCCTCCTATTTCCACATTACTCAGTACCTTCTCTTCGTGTGGTAAGTACTCCCATTAATCAGACTCAGCAAGTCCCTCATGAGTTTCAAGTGGGTTAATCGCTTCAGTCTGTTCTATCTCCTCCCCTTCCCCAGATCGTGCATACGTCAGATACAGACCCCAGAAATTTTTAGGCCGACTCTTGGGTGGAAGCAATTCACTGTATATTTCCGACTGGGTGCAACAATACAACATGTCTCTAGCCCATCTCGACTTGGTTGGCAGTGGGCCCCTCATCCAACAAGTAGCTACCACCCTCCTGGCCATCAACAAAGCCATATCCGCCAATCGCCGTTGTGCAACCGGCAGTGGCCTAGAGTATCCCAGGAGAGCCAGCGCCGGGTCTGCAGGCATCTCCGTGTCCAATAGTAAACTTATCTCCGAGAAAATCTCCTCCCAGAACTTGTTGACTCTAGGACAGTTCCATGCCATATGGATAAAATCTGCAACTTGCACATGACAACGTTCACACTCAGCTGATTGTCGAAGCCCGTATATATGTAGTCTCTCTGGAGTGTAGTATACACGTTGCAGAAATTTAAAATGTACTAATCTGTGCCTACCATTGAGAGATATTTTCCTAGTGCTAGTACAGCAATATTTCCACATCTCGTCCGTAATTTGTATTTGCAGATCATTCTGCCAGTCTGTCCTAGCCTTGGAGTATTGAAACTGCGTATGTCGGGGTCCCTGTTTATTGAGATTGGTAACTAGTTTACGAGAGGACTTAGACTTAATCACGTACGTAAATTCTGGAACATCCGGCGGCTCCGCCATGTCCGGACCTAAAAGGTCAAGCAACGCTCTACGAACCCTGTGGAACTGGAAACGTAATAGAAGTGAGGCCTCTGGCTGCAAGGGGGGGATCTGTTCCCAGGTTTTAACCACCCCGTCTATGAACAGGTCTTCCATCTTCGTGATTCCCAGGTCATGCAACGCTCTCGTGACTCCTTTCTCTTTCAGCGGCGCCAGCCATACCGCCCAGTCTATCTGCATAAGTGGGGAATACAGTAGTTCACAGCCCTGTGCCTGCACCAACGCGTGCCAAGCATGGTTCGTAGCCTTGATCGAATCAAGACTACCAATACTACAGTCTACAGGGAAGCAAACAGTGGCCGGCAGTGGGGAGGGGACTGCTAACAACCGCTCAAGGATTACATGGGGGATATCGTGGTCTCCATGTATCCAGGTATGGAGGTGAGCTGCTTGCGCCACTCTATAGTATCTTTCCATGTCCGGGGCGCCCAGTCCCCCCATCCCACAGGGAAGCATCAATGTCGTCCAGCGAACTCTGGGTTGCCCGCCTCCCCAGGCCAACCTGATGAGCACCTGGGTCAGCTGTTTAAAAAAGGCCTTGGACAGCACCACCGGGATGTTATTAAACAGGAAGAGGAATCTTGGCAAGACGACCATCTTCATAATGGCTATCCTGCCCATAAGGGACAATGGGAGCTTGCACCATACTTCAACATCCTCCACCAGTTTTGTGTATGCCACCCCATAATTTTCCCTTACCAAAACATCTGGATCCGTGTGAAGTTGTATCCCTAGGTACCGTACCGAGTCAGTAGACCACTGCAATGGGTACTCCATCTCAAACGGTAGGGTTACAGGTGTCAATGGGAACGCAACCGATTTCGTCCAATTTACTTTCAGCCCTGAGAGGGCCCCAAATCGGACTACTTCTCTCAATACTGAGGAAAGATTATTTTCGGGTCAAGCACATACAACAGAGTGTCATCAGCGTACGTGGAAATTCCTATTTTGTACATTCGAAAACTAATACCCTCCAGCCTATGATATTCCCTGATTGCACATGCCAGGGGTTCCGCGACCAGTGCATAGAGAAGGGGTGAGAGGGGGCACCCTTGCCTAGTTCCCCTACCTATGTCGAAGGCATGTGTGACCTTGTCCCCTATTCTCAGTCTCGCCGTGGGTTTGTAATACAAAGCCCCCAACATCTGTAGGAAAGGTTCACCTAGCCCGAGCTTCCGTAAAACCCTGAGCATGAATGGCCACTCCACAGAGTCAAAGGCTTTCTCCATATCTAGTAAAATTGCTAATGCTTTATTGTCTTGACGTACGTGTTGCATGGCGCCTAGCACTGTTCGAATATTGTACGTAAGGTTTCTATCAGGGACGAATCCAGCCTGTTCCGGTCCCACCAGCGCCGGCACCAGTAGCGCCAGGCGCGTAGCTAGCACCTTAGCAAACAATTTGGCATCGACATTTAGCAGGGATAGTGGTCTATAGGAACTGCATGCATTGGGTGGTTTCCCCGGTTTTAGAATGGTAACAAGCATTGCTTCCCTCATAGATGGAGGTATACTACCCTCCTCACAGATGTCGTCAAATAGGGTAATCAGGTGCGGGACCAGTTTGTCTTTGAATGTTTTATAAAAGCCCACAGTCAATCCATCTGCCCCAGGGGCACTGCAAGATCGCATCCCCTCCAGGGCCTCCAAGATCTCTTCCTTCTGTATGGGCGCCATTAGAAATTTCCTCTGTGAGTTGGGCAAGAAGGGCATCCTAATGAAGCTAAGGTAATCATCTATTTCCCCCTCGACTTGTGTGGATCTGGACTTGTAGAGACCAGCATAATACCTTTCAAACTCTTGGAGGATCTCCATCTCGTCCGTGAGGACTTCCCCTGTGGACGCTATCAATTTGTTAATTACCAAAGACTGTCTGTCTTTGCGCAACATTCTCGCCAACAGGGAGCCAGGCCTCTCCCCCTCTCCATACGTGCGCGCAGCAGCGTACTTGCCCATATGCTGCACCTCCCTATCCGCCTCCTCGTGATACTCCGCCAGTAACCCTTTGATGTGCGACGTAGTTTCAGCATCGGAGTCGGACAGTAAGCGTCCCTCCAGGTCCGACAGTTGGGTCTCTAGCAGCCTCAGTCTGTTTCGTATAGATTTAAGAACACTCTAATGTTTGGACATTGCCATGCCCCTAATATATTCCTTAAATGTGTCCCATACAGTTTGAAAGTTATCGACAGAACCCAAATTCGTCTCAAAGAACGTGTCTATGTCCTCAGCCAATTCTCCCCTGAACACCTCATCTAATAGGGAATAAGGAGGGAACCACCATGTAAATGGGGGGATTCTCTTCGCCGGAACCTCTATAACCAAAAGTAGAGGGGAGTGGTCCGAGAGGGTGCGCGGTAATATCGCGCACCGTTTTATACTATTGAGCAGTGTCTCAGACGCCAGCCAGTAGTCTATTCTCGTGTGAACATCATGATAGGCCGAGTAATGTGTGTAACCTCCCTTCATGGGGTGTTTATGTCTCCAGATGTCCACTAGATCCAACCTAATCAATTCGCCTGCATATGTAATGCCGAGGCCGCTGGCCGACGTGCCAGACCAGCAGATCTATCAAGGTCCGGGTCGAACACAAAATTGAAATCACCCCCCCACAGCATCCTAGAGTTAACATACGATCTGCAATTCGTTGCCAGCGCAGTGTAAAACTCGGGGTCATCATAGTTAGGCCCATAAACATTCACCACAATAAGATCGTGCCCTTTGCCAACACATCTGGCAATCAAGTAGAGGCCTTCCGGGTCAGCCAAAAGCTGTGTTAACTTCAATTTTGATTTGGGATTGACCCACGTGACCACTCCCCTGGAGTGTGTAGTGAACCCAGCCGCAACACTGTTTCCTCCTAACACCCTTAGCCGTTAGCATTTTACTTGTAAGTGGGAGGTGGGTTTCCTGGAGAAGGGCGAGGTCAACATGGTGCCTGTGAAGATAATTCAATACCTTCCGAAGCTTACGGTAATCGTTAAGCCCTCTCACATTCCACGACAGTGCGTACAAGGTATCCGAGCCACATATTGTAGTGCCTTCACCCATATCAGCCATCCCAGTAGGGTGTGTAATAGGTAACCGACGGAGTATCACCGGTTCTGTAGGCTAGTCTCTGTGAAGTCATATCTATCGAGAGACGGCCACAATTGGCAACACTGGGCAACACAGTACTTGGCGTCCCCTTGAACTTCCCCCTCTCAAAACCATACCCCAACAAGCCCCCCCACAACCACCCTCCCCTCCCACAGCCGACCTCCCCCAACCTGGCCCGGCAGCACCCCGTCCCTCCCCCTTTCGCTCCTCACTGAGGCGAACCCAAACAGCCCCTAAACTGGCCTCCATAGGGACCATTATAGCCAGAAGCGCCAGGGCAGAGGTAGCCAGCAAAACCATACAGCAGTACAACAGCATGTTATACCTAACCTTTGCCCCAGCTCCACCACCCTAGATGTGTTTATTAACGGGAGACATAAAACAATACTGAACAAAGTTGCAAGGGCATCGCCCTACGTGACTCCCCTCCCCGGCACACAAATCATTAGCAGTTTTCAGACACCATAAACAATTTTGTATACTCTAGAAACATGTCCGCAAATAGTCCATCCATGCTCCCACCCGCTATCCGGAACATATATATTGAAAAGATCTCACCCGGGGGATGCGCTGCGTCTCTAATACAGGGCCTGTAACTCCCAGCCACCAGCACGGTGCGTCATCCAAAGTTCACTGCAATGCGGGTCTCAGCTGCAACAGCATTGTCATTCATCCCACAAGGCAAGCATTACGTAGCTCTGGATGCCGCTCATCCCGTCACTCCTGTTCATCTAGGTGGCTGTTCTCACCCTGCTCCTCATTATGACCTCTGGGACTGCGCCTCTGCTCTCTGGACCATTCCTTCAAAGACTTCTGGAGTTCTCTGGGTTCCGTGAAAAAATGAGAATGACCCTGTCTGTTTATCCGCAGTTTAGCCGGGTACAACATGGCATAGTCTAGCCCAAGGTCCCGGAGTTGCTTCTTGTACGGGGCAAAATGTCGCCGCTCCTCTTGCACTTTGGCAGTGAAATCGGGGTATAATGAAACATCCATGCCTTCGAATTGTAGTTTCCCTTTATCCCTCGCAACCCGCATGTCATGCCTCAAGCCCCCTCCCAGTACGCTGTCCCTTTAAAACTGTGCACTATTTAAGATCCCTTGACCCAGGGAGCGACGCTTCACGTTCTTGCGTCTAGCTCCGTTGGGTCCTACTGCGTCCTGACTTCCTTTGCCTGACTTCCGTTTCCAGTGACCTGTTTTTCTTCCTGCTCGAGAGAGTCGTCCGGCTCCGAGGGTTCATATCGAGCCTCCGCGACCTCTCTCTGTGTTTACAAGCGGTTGTCATCTGCGCTTGTTCCTTTAGACACGGACCGTGTCATTTTCCGTTTCTTTGTTATCCCCGTTCTTTTGGTGTCGCGCCCGGCGGCCGGGTTTGACTCCGCCATCCGGCGGGATTCCTATTCCTTCTTTGGCCCTCTTACCGCTCCGCTTGTCTGCCGGGCTTGTTCTCCGCAGACGAGCCGGGCTAGCCCTTCCCTCCTTATTTACCTACACCGGAGTGCTCCGCTGGTCAGCCGGGTTTGCTTTCCGCTGGCGGCCGGGTTATTCCCGCTGTATAGTATTAGTCAGTTAGTGTCCTTCCCCACCTTGTTTGTATTTCCCCTGCCCGTTCCTACTCCCTGCTTCCCTTGGGGTTTATTAATACCTGTGGAGTACCACGTGTTTGGTCTTGGATTCTTGCGTGGACCATTGTGGATCGGGCTACAGCTACACGTCCCAGAATCACGGTAACAGCGCATTTATGCGCTGCACATGTATATTGGTATATAGAGACTGTATTGTAGTGTTTGAATTCCTGTTTTGTTTGTTATAGATGTTTCTCCAGCTACCAGGAATATTGGCAACCGAGTTATTGCATTCTCTCAAACCTTTGGGGTGTGCTTCTGGGATGTTAAAACAGAGACCAGAGTGAGCAATATATTTAATCGCTTGTATTACCAGAAACATAAGAGACACTAGATTTATGTATATTCTGCCTTCTTCACTGCAGCTCCAGACAAATCCCTTACCAGAGGTTCTTCCATATCCATTCAGGGACATTAACACATATCAATCTAGGTATGAAAGGTTATTATGCATAAATGTGAATTTGATTGTCCTATTCAGACTCAAGAAAATACTCCTTTGCATTGCAGTCTACCTTGTTGCCAAGCCCTCAAGAAGGTTGTTGAAACATCCAGTCTGAAGACCCTCATCACACAGTTGTTACCCCCAACCTTTCCTTGTTTTGTCTCCCTGTTTTCCCCTGTTTTGCCTCTTGTGCTCTAGTGTTCGATAGAGTCAGAAGGCTGCAGGGGAAGGCTGTGGATTATTCTTCGGACTCCTGACGCTCCTGCGGAATCATCTTGTATCCTTTACAGAACGTGAAGCCCAAGGGGTGTGTTCTGCCTGAGCGTCATGGATCTCGAAGCAGTCACACTGGCTGATGTGGCGGGTATGTTGGGGAATTTACAGGTTGAGACTCAAACATTGATGGCCAGAGTAGACACCCTACAAAGACAGCATACTACAGGCGCTACAGGAGGAGGGACATCGGTAGTGCAGGTGACCACTCCTCCTTCAATACCTCTGGCACCCCCTGAGCGTTTTTCAGGAGAAACAGCGCGATGCGCGGCTTTCCTTAGTCAATGCCAACTACACTTCTCCTGTAAAGCTCAATGTTTTCCCTCTGATCAGGCTAAGGTAGCCTTTGTAATTTCTTACCTCAGTGGTTCTGCAGCTGATTGGGCTATTCCCTTAGTCGACAGAGATGACCCTCTGTTACATAATTATGCATCTTTTCGACGAGAATTCCGTAAACTCTTCGATAGACACATGTATACACATTCTGCCGATACAGAATTATTAGAACTAAAACAGGGTACTCAGGATCTAGTAGCCTATATCACTAAGTTTCGCCGGTTGGTGATTGAGTCCAATTGGCCTGAGGAAAAACGCAGTACCATGTTCTACCGGGGTTTGCGGGAGGAACTGAAAGACGCCTTGTCCCAGATAGTTGATCTTCCTACCTCCTGTACCGCTCTCATTGATTTGGTAGTGAAGATTGACCATCGGTTGCATGAAAGGAAAAAGGAGAAAGGGAAGCATGAGTATCGGTATGTTGCTCTGAAGGAGAAAAAGATTGCCCCAGAAAAAACCGCTGACGACAGTGAACCCATGCAGATAGGCATAGTTCGAGGACCTCTGACGTCCGAGGAAAGGCAGAGGAGAAGAATGCTTCGGCTCTGTTTATATTGTGGGAAGGCGGGACATTTTTTAAGAGAATGCCCAGTTAAACCCGCTCAGTCCAAGTTGTCGGGAAACTAGTCAGCCTGGGTCCTTGTGAGACGAGGAACCCAGGTAGGTCCGGACTAACAGTCTCTTCTTCCGATTATACCTACACTCCTACTAATCATTTATACTTATCAGCATATCTAACACAAGGCACTCTTGGTTTACACGTTTTGATAATGGTAGATTCTGGGGCTTCTGGAAACTACATGGACATGGAATGGGCTAGGGAGAACATGATAGCCAGCACCAAAAAGGAGATCGCCAGTAATGTCACCACCATCGATGGCAGCCCCCTTCTTTCTGGTCCGGTTACACATCGCACCAACCCCATGCACATGATTATAGCACCTGACCACCACGAAGACTTAATGTTTGATTTAATTAGTTCCCCACAATTCCCGGTGCTCCTGGGTATTCCATGGTTAAGAACACAAAATCCTGACATTAATTGGGAAACATCCACCATATCCTTTCCTCCTGTGGCTCCAGTGCCCTTGGTAGGGGCTACTAAGGGAGTGACACACGCAGCCATGGAGAGTCCTGAGGCCTGTCCTGTTCTCCCACCCTGCTACCAAGATTTACAGGCGGTCTTTGATGTACAGGAAGCAGAGGTTCTTCCACCACACCGAGTCTACGACTGCCGTATTGATCTCGAGGCAGGAGCCAGAATACCCTGTAGCAGAGTGTATGCACTCACTGAAAAAGAGAACGTATATTTACGTGACTATCTAGACTCGAGAAGGGATTCATCAGACCCTCGCGATCCCCAGCCTCTTCTTCGTTGTTCTTTATTCCTAAACGGGAAGGGGGCCTACGATGTTGTATCGACTACAGGAAGCTCAATGATGTGACCATCAAGAACCGTTATCCTCTTCCTCTTATAGCCTCCCTCCTTGACAGAATCCGCAATGCCCAGTACTTCACTAAGTTGGACTTGCGGGGCGCTTATCATCTGGTACGAGTCAAGGAGGGAGACGAGTGGAAGACGGCGTTCTGCACCAAATATGGTCTCTTCGAGTACCTTGTAATGCCCTTTGGGCTGTGTAATGCCCCGGCGGCGTTTCAATTCTTCATAAATGAAGTATTGAAAGACATTCTTGACGAGTATGTAATTGCTTACATTGATGATCTGTTGATATTTTCCTCTACTTTGGCGATACACCAACAGCATGTACGCAACGTGTTGGAACGGTTACTAGACAATCGCTTATACTGTAAGCTGGAAAAATGTACTTTTCATACTCAGGAGGTCCCCTTTTTAGGATATATAGTTTCCCCTAGGGGCCTTCGCATGGATCCCTCCAAAGTGGAGGCTGTTCTGGCATGGCCGGCTCCTCGTACAATCAAGGAAATCCAAAGTTTTGTAGGGCTGGCCAATTTCTATAGGAGGTTCATCCGCGATTTCTCAGACTTGGTGTCACCCATTACATCGTTGTTGAAAAAGGGGGTTCCTTTTGTATGGTCCTGTGAGGCAGAGCGATCTTTCCGGTTACTAAAGGAAGCCTTCACCAGTGCCCCGGTGCTGCATCATCCTGACCCCGCTCTGCCCTTTGTGGTGGAGGTGGATGCTTCTCAAGTGGCGGTGGTAGGTGTTCTATCTCAGGCAGATGCTGTGTCCGGTGAGAGTCATCCGGTAGCCTATTATTCCCACAAACTCTCCCCGGCTGAATACAATTATGCGGTAGGGGATAAGGAACTCCTAGCAATCAAGAAGGCGTTCAAGGAGTGGCGGCAGTATCTCCTAGGTGCCAGACATCCCGCAGTGGTATATACTGACCATCGCAACCTCCAATATCTCAAATCGGCAAAAGCACTTTCCATGAGACAGCTGTGTTGGTCTCAGTTCTTTAGTGAGTTCGACTTCACTGTCCAGTATAGACCTGGCAAACGTAACGGGAAGGCAGATGCTCTATCACGTTTGGGATTCGATACCCCTACAGATTCCATCGAACCTACACATATCATCCCCAGAATGAACATTGTAGGAGGAACACAGACAGAGGATGAATTTCTGGCACAGGTTAGGTGTAGTCAAGCGTCAGCAGACATGCAGACTATAGTGGGTTCACAGGACACGTCTATGAAGGGACACCTTGTGTGTGTACAAGGGGGAGTGGTTTTACCGACAAGGAAGTTACAGGAACAAGTCATGCAGTGGTATCATACACATCCAGTAGCGGGTCATCCAGGGATAAAGAAAACCATTAGCACTGTGCGTGACCGTTTCTGGTGGCCTAATATGTTGGCAGACATAGAACACTTTGTTAAGACATGCTATGTGTGTGCACAAACCAAGGTTTCTCGCCTCAACCCTGTGGGCCTTCTCATGCCATTACCTTCCCCTCCAGGTCCCTGGCATACGGTGTCCCTTGATTTTATAGTGGAACTACCGCTCACTAAGGCAAAGAACAATACGTTGCTGGTGGTGGTGGATATGTTCACCAAAATGGCTCATTTTGTACCGTTACAGCGTTTACCCACAGCAGTTGAATTAGCCTCCATATACATGCAACACATAGTGCGACTTCATGGTTTCCCTTCTGCCTTGGTCTCCGACAGGGGAGCCCAATTTGTGTCAAGGTTTTGGAGGAGTTTGTGTTCTTTGCTCCAGATAGACGTCCGTCTGTCCTCAAGTCACCATCCACAGTCAGATGGGCAGACGGAGAGAGTCAATCAGTGTTTTGAGCAATACATAAGGAATCAGGTGTTGCAGTCTCAAGTGGACTGGGATGAGTTGGTTTGGGTAGCAGAAATCTCTTATAACAACAGCACACACTCCTCTATCAAAGTCTCTCCATTCTTTTGCTCGTATGGTTATCACCCTAAGTTGCTGCCCTCAGGTTGTTCCACAGATTGTCCAACCCCTGCTGCTGCAGATAGAGTAGAGATGTTACTCGAGATACATGAGAAGGCATTAGAGAGTCTTGAGATGGCTAAGGTGAGATACACAGAAGGGGCAAATCTACACAGAAGATTGGAACCTATATACACACCAGGGGACGATGTTTGGCTCTCCACCAAATACATTGCTCTTGGGGGTCCACGCAAGTTCAATCCCAAATACATAGGTCCCTATAAGGTGGAAAAGATAATCAATCCCGTTGCCATAAGATTACAGCTTCCACCTTCATTCAAGATTCATCCGGTATTCCATGTTTCCCTACTCAAACCGGTTGAACCAGGGACTAAATTGCCGGTGAAACCTACTCCGTTAACTCTGCAGGACTCGGAGGAATATGAGGTCGAGACTATCCTTGATTCCCGTAGAGTGAGGGGTACGGTCCAGTATTTAGTTCATTGGAAGGGATACGGTGTGGAAGAACGTACATGGGAACCCTTTTCTAATATTCATGCACCTCGACTGTTAAAGGCGTTTCATCAAAGATACCCTGACAAGCCCAAACCGGTTGGGGGTTGTTGTGGGGGGAGTGTACTGTCATGCCTCAAGCCCCCTCCCAGTACGCTGTCCCTTTAAAACTGTGCACTATTTAAGATCCCTTGACCCAGGGAGCGACGCTTCACGTTCTTGCGTCTAGCTCCGTTGGGTCCTACTGCGTCCTGACTTCCTTTGCCTGACTTCCGTTTCCAGTGACCTGTTTTTCTTCCTGCTCGAGAGAGTCGTCCGGCTCCGAGGGTTCATATCGAGCCTCCGCGACCTCTCTCTGTGATTACAAGCGGTTGTCATCTGCGCTTGTTCCTTTAGACACGGACCGTGTCATTTTCCGTTTCTTTGTTATCCCCGTTCTTTTGGTGTCCCGCCCGGCAGCCGGGTTTGACTCCGCCATCCGGCAGGATTCCTATTCCTTCTTTGGCCCTCTTACCGCTCCGCTTGTCTGCCGGGCTTGTTCTCCGCAGACGAGCCGGGCTAGCCCTTCCCTCCTTATTTACCTACACCGGAGTGCTCCGCTGGTCAGCCGGGTTTGCTTTCCGCTGGCGGCCGGGTTATTCCCGCTGTATAGTATTAGTCAGTTAGTGTCCTTCCCCACCTTGTTTGTATTTCCCCTGCCCGTTCCTACTCCCTGCTTCCCTTGGGGTTTATTAATACCTGTGGAGTACCACGTGTTTGGTCTTGGATTCTTGCGTGGACCATTGTGGATCGGGCTACAGCTACACGTCCCAGAATCACGGTAACAGCGCATTTATGCGCTGCACATGTATATTGGTATATAGAGACTGTATTGTAGTGTTTGAATTCCTGTTTTGTTTGTTATAGATGTTTCTCCAGCTACCAGGAATATTGGCAACCGAGTTATTGCATTCTCTCAAACCTTTGGGGTGTGCTTCTGGGATGTTAAAACAGAGACCAGAGTGAGCAATATATTTAATCGCTTGTATTACCAGAAACATAAGAGACACTAGATTTATGTATATTCTGCCTTCTTCACTGCAGCTCCAGACAAATCCCTTACCAGAGGTTCTTCCATATCCATTCAGGGACATTAACACATATCAATCTAGGTATGAAAGGTTATTATGCATAAATGTGAATTTGATTGTCCTATTCAGACTCAAGAAAATACTCCTTTGCATTGCAGTCTACCTTGTTGCCAAGCCCTCAAGAAGGTTGTTGAAACATCCAGTCTGAAGACCCTCATCACACAGTTGTTACCCCCAACCTTTCCTTGTTTTGTCTCCCTGTTTTCCCCTGTTTTGCCTCTTGTGCTCTAGTGTTCGATAGAGTCAGAAGGCTGCAGGGGAAGGCTGTGGATTATTCTTCGGACTCCTGATGCTCCTGCGGAATCATCTTGTATCCTTTACACCGCAGCGCCGTGTCACGATCCCTATAGTTCAATAGTTTTGCTATTATCGGCCTCGGCGGCGCGCCTGTGCGTGGTCGGGGGCCCAGTGTGTGATGTGCTCTTTCAACTATAAACATTGGGGAAAAAACATCCTCTCCCAAGAGGGTGATCAGCAGTTTCTCTACAAAGAGTTCCATCTTCCCCGTTTGTGTCGTCTCCGCAATCCCGGTAATTCGTATGTTGGAGCATCTCGAGCGGGCCTCCAAATCCTCCGACTTGTCCTGTATAACCTGAAGTAGTCTAGAGAACTGCTTGCGGTCTTTATCCCATTCGGTCTGTGCCTCCTCCACTTCAGTGAGACCTCTCTCGGACATGTCTAGTCGTTCCGCATGTTTGTCCACTCGTTCCGACATTCGATCCATTCGGTATGTAAGGGCGTCAATCTTCAAGCCTATGGATACCATGCTATCTTGTAGTCCTTCTTACATCGTAACCAGCATGTCCTTAATATCCGCACACAGAGAACCCTCTTGACTTCTGCTCGCCGGGGACGGCGCAGGTACCTGCGTGTCCGGTTCCTTGGGTCGTCGCTGTTCGAAAGCCAGCTTGGTCTGTGTTTTGTCGTTCTTGCCCATGGTGAGACGTCGGGGTCCAAGAGGTTTCGCCTCACAACACGAGAGTAGCGACCGTTCGTGCGACCTTTCTTCAGCCACTTATGCCTCGCAGAAGATACCTGTGAAGCGGCGCAGCACACCAGCGTCCTGCCACCGGAGGGAAATGGTACCAACCAACCAGGCCTATGTTCTACCCCGATGGGTCACAACGTGAGCTGTGTCTCACCTCGCGGCGGCGTAGGTACTAATCCCGTCACCTTCACCATCCACCGTCGTATGGGCCAGTGACAAGGAGATCCGCCGTAGTATTGCAAGTGGAAAGAAGGCCGCAACGCGCCACTGCACGTCCAACTTTTGTGCCCGTAGCTTCACAGCAGCCAGCCCCGTGCAGGCCAAGGGGGGGATCTCTCCTCGCGTACCTCTCTGGCTCCCGTGAGCTACGAAAGTCCACCAGACCAGCTCCCCGCTGCGCACTCGGCAATAGCCGCAGCAGAAGCAAAGCAGGCCACTCCTCAGATGCACAGGGGCACTCTTGTCTGCTGCTACCCCCGCGCGTCTTCTGAATGTACCACCGAGAGTGCGGCTCAGGATCCCGTATCCCTGCTTGCGCCCCCGCACCTTCCACCACTCAGAAGGTCACAGAGGGGCGGGGAACTCACTCCGCACCCACGGTCGTGCTTGGGTCTAGGGTCGTGTCGCCCCCGGGTAGTAGGGGCAGCCCTTTACTCCGCCGGTCTCCGCTCACTCGGGCTCACTCTCAGCCCCTAGAAGTTGCAGTGCAAGTAGCCCACACCACAGCGCGGGGAAGGTCTGCTCCCTTCGAGTATGTAACGCCCAGTGTCTGACCCGCAGTCCCAAGTGCACACCCACAAGGCATCTAAGCAGCACCAGAGTCTAAAGGGCCCTCTCCCGCTCATGCAGTCCGGGTCCTGGTCGCCATTAACTCCGCGCCGCCATTATGTCTGTCAGGGACCATGTGTGTCTACTGCTGCAATGTTCTCCACTTTTCCCGTTGAGGGCCGTTGGACATTCCTCTCCCCTTTTGGGCTGCTGGCTGAGTGCTCTCCCCGCTTCCAAGCGCTGCCTCCCTCCACAGCACTGCCCGAGCACTGCTCCGCTCCCCGCTCCGCAGGGCCCGGGGCAAGTGTACACGGGCAGCCGCACGTAGCGTTACGCACAGCGGGTAGGTCTCAGGCCAGTCCGGGGATCAAGGCCCGGTCCGCGAGACCGTCGGGCGCCCGGGAAGCTCTGTACCACTTCGATTTTCGGCAGAATTGCAGTCGAGTGTTCCCCCTCACCTCCGGAGCGTGTGCTTAGCCCTTTGGGGATGTTTACTCCGTTTAGACAGGATATTTAACAGGATTTCTTGGGCGATAGAGCGGAGCTCGGCACCCTCGCGCCCTACATCAGCGCTGGCTAGCTCCGCCCCCCTGCCAGGCCAAAACCTTTCCTTTTTTTTCTAAGTCCTCATTTATAGATAAGTGAGAGGTTTATAGCCAATAGGTTATTTCCATTTGGATTTTTTATTCAAGGTTCCTCATCGTTTTCATTACAATTCTTCTGATTTGTTCTCAATCAGAAACATTCTTTATCTCATTGACATTTCAGCATTATTTATCTCCATAATGTTCCAATGCATTTCCAGCAATGAAGCTCTTTCTCAGGGAGCCACTATAGTGAACAAAATCAGTACACACTTATTCTTAACATGAATATGTATGCCAAACCAAAGTCACATATTATTATTTGACAACTGTGTTATAATGAGTGCATTGAGTGTGAAGAATTTGCATATTCTTTGCGTGTTTTTATCATTGCCCACTACTTATTGCAACGCGGTGATGTGAAAGTTTGGATACGATATATATTATGAGTGAAGCAAACGTGAATTTCGTTGAACTAGTGCAGACATGCGAGCCTATTGTTTACTTACGAGTTTGGTGGACTCTTCTTTTTCATGAAGTTTAAAGGAACTGTGATTGACCTCGTTACAAGAAGCAGCTGGTGTTCGTTTAAAAACTTCACGTATTATAAATACGTTCTTATTCTATGCCTCACTCAACGGTGAATGCATACATGTCTTGTATGGTTGTCGGTTACCCGATGTTTTGATGTCGGCTGGATTTTCGTGAAAGAAAACAGTCAGTTTCTTCTGGTATAAATGCTGCGAGTAGAGATAGGACTGTGTGTGGCGGCCTTCACATTAGTGACAAAGGGTATACTCAGACGTGGGTCCATTGCTCACTACACCACTGGATTCAAGCTTGCCTGGCTGATAAAGGGTGAAACCCTGAAACCGATCCCAGGATGCTTGTTTCCAGTCCAGGGAGGACCTGGCTTGGCAGTTCGGGCTGGACTGTTCCCACAAGGAACAGGGTCAAGACTGATTTGCATATGGCTGGGTCCAAACTGGGATAGTGTCGTGAGCAAAATAATGATGGATTTAACCCAGATCCTTGTGACTGGGGCTGAATGTTTATATTGTCCAGCATTCCGTCCATCAATTGTTTTTTTTGCGCATGTCGCCCTAAGTGGGAAGGGTATGCCAAGACGTGGGCCCCGTGCTCACTACACCACCAGATTCAAGCTAGCCTGGCTGATGAAGGGTGATGCCCTGAAAACGGTCCCAGGATGCTTGTTTGCGGTCCAGAGAGAACCTGGCTTGGCAGTTCGGGCTGGACTGTTCCCACAAGGAACAGGGTCAAGACTGATTTGCATATGGCTGGGTCCTAACTGGGCTGGTGTGGTGAGCAAAAGAATGATGGATTTAACCCAGATCCTTGTGACTGGGGGTGAATGTTTGCATTATCCAGCATTCCGTCCATCAATTGTTTCTTTTGTGCATGTTGCCCTAAGTGGGAAGGGCATGCCCAGGCGTGGGTCCTGTGCTTTCTACACCACTGGATTCAAGCTAGCCTGGCTGATGAAGGGTGATGCGCTGAAACCAGTTCCAAGATGCTGGTTTCCGGTTCATGGAGGACCTGGCTTGGCAGTACAGGCTGGACTGTTCCCACAAGAAACAGGGTCAAGACTGATTTGCATATGGCTGGATCCAGACTGGGGAGGTGTGGTGAGGAAAAGAATGATGGATTTAACCCAGATCCTTGTGACTGGGGGTGAATGCTTGCATTGTCCAGCATTCCGTCGATCAATTGTTTCTTTTGCGCATGTCGCCCTAAGTGGGAAGGGTATGCTCAGATGTGGGTCCATTGATCACTACGCCACTGAATTCAAGCTAGCCTGGCTGATGCCCTGAAACCGGTCCCAGGGTGCCTGTTTCCGGTCTAGGGAGGACCTGGCTTGGCAGTTCAGGCTGGACTGTTCCCATAAAGGACAGGGTCAAGACTGGTTTACATATGGCTGGGTCCAAACTGGGGTGGAGTGGTGAGCAAAAGAATGATGGATTTAACCCAGATCCTTGTGACCGGGGGTGAATGTTTGCTTTGTCCAGCATTCCGTCCATCAATTGTTTCTTTTGCGCCTGTCGTCCTAAGTGGGAAGGGTATGCCAAGACGTGGGTCCCTTGCTCACTACACCACTGGATTCAAGCTAGCCTGGCTGATGAAGGGTGACGCACTGAAACCGGTCCCAGGATGCTTGTTTCCGGTCCAGGGAGGACCTACTTGTCAGTTCGGTCTGGACCGTTCCCACAAGGACAGGGTCAACACTGATTTGCATATGGCTGGGTCCAAACTGGGGTGGTATTTGGATCAAAAGAATGATGGATTTAACCCAGATCCTTGTGACTGGGGGTGAATGTATGCATTGTCCAGCATTCCATCCATCAATTGTTTCTTTTGCGCACTTTCAGAAAGTGGACATTTTCTTACTTAACTATCCTGTTTGTGTATTCACCATCTGGTTTTGGAGTGACAGGAGCTGGGATGTGCATTCACACTGCACAGTCACAAGGGGGGTTGAGGCGTGTACTGCCTTTCCTGGGTGACTCTTAGCTCGGCTGAATAGACCTTTCTGCATTTAGAGTGGTGGGAGAAGTTTTTACTAGCACCTGAATAGGCTATGTCTGTTCTGCACAATGCTGTCTCCACCTCCTGTAGTGAAGCAGGGCCAAGGAGGACAGAACTGGTTTTCACTGAACTCAGAGACTTTCTGCTTAAAACTTCAAAGGGAAAAGAAGTATAAATATTGGGGCTCTGACCCCAGAACTTTAGAGCTCTTTTGGACTTATGCACCTGCCAAGAAAAAGTGCTGGAGAAGCTGTGAGGAGGAACTGCCGCGTTGCTGTGTTCTTTGCTGTGTTGGCCTACAGTGACTGCTTCTGTCTTGGGCTGTGAAAGGACTGGACTGAACTTTCTGCAACTTATTTTCCAACGTTTCTGCAAGGACTTGAAGTCGAGCTTGCCTCCTGTTGGAAGGCTCAGGCACACCAAATACTTCAACATCCCCCTGGGACCCGCTTCTGGAACTGTGTGTTTCAGCTTAGGCAAAGGGACAAGCAATTTGACACTGAGCAACAATGACGCTGCGGACTTCATGGCCTGTGGCACTGCAGAGAGCACCGCCCGCTTCACAGCCCAGCCCTGGTCTCACCAATGATGCCGCCGGACGCCACCACCCAGCTGCTGCTTGCACCACCATCTGAGGACACCGCACTCCCTCGCATCACAATCCTGGTATCCCCGATGACGTCGCTCCACGCCGATATTGACTCCACTGCCTGCACTGTGGCCTGAGGGCTCCACTCATAAGTTACTCAACACACTGCCCCGTCCAAGACTGTAGCCTTGGTCTACAAACTCATAATTAGATTCATATATATGATTCTCAAGACTACACTATGCAAGTACAAGGTTTCACAACTAGACCAAATCTCCTGAAAAATTCAGCTGAACTAGAATCATGCAGGCCAATAATACAGTCAGAGCTATGCAGAATAATAACATTAGAATCTGCTGTACAGTGATCTCTCTATTTAGATTCTCATCCCTTGTTAATACCCAATTTGGAATGCACAATCAATAACATGAGACAAATCATGGAGAGACTAACATCTAACTTTACCTAAATCCTGTTTCTATCAGTAAAAGTAAGAAGAGTAAAAACATCACTCTAAGTCATCAAGTTTAGGAGTGCAGGATAATCAAATTAACCTCATAAGGGCCATCAATTACTAAAGTTTTAGAGAAGTTCAAGAACAGACATGAACCATATCAGCTCAAAAGTTATTTCCCATAAGGATAGAAGTCCGGGAATAGCGTACACCATGTATGCTTCAGTCAAAGGAAAGCCAAAAGTTTGCAAGGAAACAAATGACGTGTCTCTCAGTTCGCAAAAGAGCAAGATCTTTGAAGAAATGGAAGGAATGAATGAGTGTCCTTTCCATCACTTCAATGTATAATATAATTCCTCAAGTTCTGGGGTGACACCTCATGGGTCACCTCATCTGGTCAGACGTCTCAGTCCATTAGTCAGTTTGTATACGTTTATTGTCATGCAGCAGGAAGAAGACAGATATTGTAACAAAAAGGTGGTGATCATCACATCAGCTGTGAACCATCCAATATGTATACTTTCTGGACAATAGTCTTTTAGCAAAAGCACAAGAGTGAGTTCAAGAAGACAGTTTGTCATTGCAGATGTTCCCAAAGCAACAAATTTGTTGTGAGCAGTCCTAGTATGCGCATGGGAACTCTCCCTCTGAGACATAGTTTCAATTCAAATTGTAAGTTTACGAAAAATTTCCATGAGAACAGAATCAAGTATAGCAAGGAAAATGCGGGCCTAATTTGAAATGGGTAAATGAAATATAGAATATAAAATAATTGGAATATACATTTTATTAATCTCCTTGGAATCCTTATATATTATTTTCAACTCATTTGCACTCATTAAGCATTTTAGTTTCATTGCAATTTGAACATGTATTTATTACATATTACTGCAATTTCAAAGTACCAACGTATAAAGTAATTTCATAACATATTAATATTGTTTCTAGTCATTCATATTAGTACATGTATGAAGGTTATTCTCTAAAAGTTTCTAAGCATTTAGTCTTATTATAAACATGCAGCACTGTTTTCTCTATTCTCGTTTGGTGCACCATTCAACAATGGAAACATGGAGGTGGCACATCAACTCTTTCAATAATTCAGGTGAATATATCTAGACGATGGTACACTTCAACTAATTCTTCATGCACATCAATAATTTCATAAAAATGGTTAGAAACCTTGTAACACCTAAATACATCTCATTTACCCTTTTTATTGATACACATTAGGCTAGCAACTGAAACACGTTAAACTATGAGCCTTTGTTATTTAATATGTTTTCCCCTACCATACACTTTATCTGCATGCTTTTGTGATGCAGTACCTAAGTCTTTTCATGATCTGTTTAATAAAAATGTTCAATGTATAATTAGCACGGATAATGCATGTTTGTCATTTTTCTCTCAAAAGTGTAGAAATCGTTTTTATGTGTCAGCTAAGGGATTCAGCAGAACCCCATTTGCTTCATCAATCCCCCATTTGATGGTGAATTAAGCCATCACAAAAAAATTCTTAGCTGATGTCCAACATTGCAATTCTGTAGTCTTCGTCATTTTCCAAAGCCTTAATTTCATCGTAGTACCCACTTTGCCTATCTTCCAATTTTATTCAGCTCTTTTCCCTTTTATTCCTCTAGTTTCTTTCTTAGTTTTCAAACATTTATAAACTTTATAGATGATAACCAAGGTCAATACACATATAGCAATTGCCAAGATGGGCTTCAAGATTTTCTCAACAATGCACTTCCCAGATTTGCAAACCTTCTACCTATAGAGGAAAATCCTTTCCCAGTTGATTCCAAAGCACCATCAGCTTTTAAACCAGTCAAGTCCTTTCCAAGAAGGGTAATATACTTAATGTATACTCTCAGGTCTTTACTTTTGTCTGGAATATATCTGCAACAATGTTGCACCTTTAGCATTTGGCAGACTCTGCCTTCCTTTGCGAGAAGGACGTCTAAAGCAAGAAGGATTTGAAGAACCATAGATCTCATGGGAATCATCTCAGTATTTATTGCTAAAAATCCACCAGCAGTATCGGTAGACAGCTTATCTACCACAGTGGAAAGTTTTCGTATCTTGTGAGAATTCAATACCACCCCAACAGGTGGTATTATGTCTCCAGAAATATCCCCCACTTTCTCTCCTGCACTTGCACGTCTCTAAAGTCTTTTATGAGAGACTTCATTGTTTTCATCAAATTGACCCACATAATACATTTTCAGAAAAACTATTCCCATGTAGCCAGATCCATACAATTTTTTCGATAGCCTATAATAGGCACGCTTCTCACATAATGTAATAAACTCCAGGGAACACAGGCTCAACACCTCCCAGAAACAGTCCCCAATTTTCCAGAACTTGGAATGTATAGTCACATTCGCTGGAACCAATAAAAATTGTATTATCCTCAGTCCTATGCTTTAATATACATAGCTTCCCTCTATGTTTCCAATCTAAAGCAATAGCAACTTGGTTTCCCATTGTTTTGAGATCTGGTTCCCTAAGTACACAAGGCAGTATGCTAGTATGATTTGCAGCTTTAGCCATGATCTCTCTTTGTCTACTCTCTATCGATTCTACAAATTGCTTTTCTGCAATATGTAAAAGGCATGTTAGATTGTGTTGATGTGCAAAAGCAGTGCCTAAGCTTTGTGTAGGCTTAAATAATTTGCCCATCATTTCAGCTGTGTTAGTGTCAGACACAGGATTTAAATATTTTCTTACAGGCACTTCAGACAAGATTAGATTATAATTAGAATCGTACTACTAAAACTGTCCGTTGCCATAAAATACACTTGTTAATACACTGCAAGAAATGCCATATGTTACAGGCAAATGGTGATAGGTCACTCCCACATAAACTGATTAAGGCCATTGTAAGCACACATAACAATCTCTGGCATCTAGGGTGTTGACATACTCATACAAAAGTCTTGTAAATACATTCATTGAACCATCACCAGTGGACTGATCTCTGTGTAATATCTTATCATCTGAAATGCTTAGTTCTTTGTGATCTGTTAAATTATTTTTAGGCACAGAAGTAGAATCAGGCTTGCTCATGTAAATATAATGGGACAAATTCAAAACTATAAGAAAGACTACAAGCAAAACAGAAAATATTGCGAGTATACAGGCACATATACATTTGCATTTTGATGATATCATGTTAACATCCATCGCCTCTTTAGACTCAAACCTTGTGAATTTTTAGATCTTTTCATTAGATGTTAATAGCGTTAGCAGCACAAGTATGTTTCAGGAAGCTCGTTCCATGCAAGACTTCAGCTACGTTGTTTTACACCACAGTTTAGGCTCTCTTTATTGTCTTTTAAATTCAGGCTTTTAGCAAATGCACAGTCCTTGTGAAGTGCGAATTTCCTCAGGTCAAATTGACTCAGTTCTTTTATGGGCAAATTGATTTCAGGAGTTTCGATTGGAACACAAAGGGGGATATTCTCAAGAACGTGCGATAATCATTGCCAAAATCGATTAACGCAATGTGTCATATCACCGTCTATCGCGTGAAATTAACTCCGTGTTAATGTCCTATTCACAACACAGTGGTAATATGCGATAGTCTCCCGATAAAACGGCAAATGTCTGCAATAAAGTCACCGGGACGACGATAAAAGTCTAAACCCCAACGTGAAAAAAGTTGCGATGGGCCCAATCGCGATAACAAAATCAGCGCTAAGCTGCTCCAGGCCTGCAATTCATGCACGTCAGGCGGGAAAAATCACTATAACAAGCATTGGCATAGCCAATAGGGCTTGCCATTTGTACCTTAAGTGTTTAGCCATGCATCACATTATCCTGGGTGCTGAGCCGCCAGGGATTGAAGAGCTATAGCAGAGAAGATGACATTTATTTATTTTACCAAGAAATTAACTCCAGCCTGCAACAGTCTTTCTTGAGTGGACTTTTATCTGAGCGCAGGATCTGATTAAAACCCAGAAAAGTGATGTCTGAGAGAGTCTCACTGCAAATTTTACGGTCTCAAATGAACTGGCGTTGCTGTTCTTTGCACCACAGCTGTAATTACATTGATTTTCCCTTTATTGTTGGAGCTCTGGGCCGGTGTTGTTGTAAAGCAGGTCGGTTAGCACCGTTCCATCTCAGCAGAATAAACAAACTGAGAAAGGAGCGAGCGATGTTCAAATATTAGTCTGGTTCAGGCAGACGGAGAAGATTAGACATAAAACTGTGTCACAATAATTTGGGCAGAGATTATGGGCAGGTGTACTCTGTGAGACGGGATAAAAGGTGCTGCTTTCTTTCCGCGAAGGGAGCGCGTGGCTACTGTCTGGGCGCGTGACAGAGGGTTTGAAATGTAATTGGAATATAGAGCTCTTACTAGCGTGGCTTAGGAGAGATTTGGGTAAGCCTCCAAGAAGCACACAAGGCTGTTTTGTGAGCGCCTGGTTCTGCAGAGGGACTGCAGCTGCCGTCAATGACTGCCGGGCGATGGAGCCAGCCCAGGAAACACAATGAAAGTGGAGTGTGTGTGAGCCCCAACCTCGTCTGCTCGCAGCTCCCTGCCCTTTTTCAGAGTGCAGAGAGCACAGCGCGGAGTGCGACACGAGCCCTCGGCGGAAACACGAGCGGCACGGCTCTGAGGAGGGGGCTCCCGCTGGACGCCGCTGACCCATGGCTTCAGTGGCATGGAGGACCTGCTCCTCAACTGCAGTCACTTCATGTGGAACCAGCTTGTGCTAGATTACCCCTAGCTGGAGCAGGAGCACCCACGCGCGGCTATGCTAATAAATTATTTTTTTTAAAAAGGTTGGCGTGCCGCTGCTGTTTTAAAGCACTCGTGCTTGTGCTAGCTTGCCCATAGCGGGAGCGCGAGCAGCGGGCAGCGGCAATGCTAATTAAACATAAGTTTGGCGCGCCGCTGCTCGCTCCCGCAAGGTGGATGCCACCACAAACACGAGTGTGCTTGAAAAGGAGATGACCGATTTCTAAAGGTCATCTCCTAGGACAGCGCATGCGCGCTGCCTAGACGAGACCTAAAAAAACCAAACAAAACCAAAACAACTGCGAAGCACAATGGAGGTAGCTGGAGCAAGTACAGAGAACAACCAGAACCCCACAGACCCCCCCCCCGGAGGACCAGCCTGGGACCTCTGGGCTAGGGATGGGCAAGAACCAGAAGAAGAGGGTGACAAGGTTCAGTCCGCAGGAAAACAGGATCCTGATAACGGAGGTGATAGAACACCATCAACTACTCTGCGTCACCTCCACTGTGTCATTGGCAACAGAAAATGGAATATGGCAGTCCATCATGGACAAGGTGAATGCAGTCGGAGTGCTGAATAGGACAATAGAAGAGGTCAAGAGGCGCTGGAATGATGTGAAGCCCAAAACCAAGCAGAAACTTGGCAACAACCAGAAGGCAGCAATGTAGACTGGAGGTGGGAGTCCAGCACCACAGGAGGAGCTGGGTGACATGGAGGAAATGGTGTCCACAGTCATCAGTGTGGAGACGGTGGCAGGAGTCGAGGGACCGGGCACTGTTCAACATGACCAGATACAACAGCAAAAGGGTGAGTAATGACCTGGGACTGGGGGGACGGGGGATATGGGCACAATGGTACACATGCACAATTAAGTATAGCACATCTGCGGACAAACATGCCCCAGGCCCCCAACTCCCACCAAGAGACCAATGTGCCCAAGTAAGCAACATCTCAGCACTGTTTAAGCACAGAAGTTAAAGGCACACGGCATGAAAGGGATAAGGGGCAGCAAAAGCAGAGCTGCAGGGGCAACTCTCCCAACATGCAGCACACACACATAACATGCAGAGCACATGAACATTGACAACAATGTGGCACAAACCACAACGCGTCCAGAACAGAACAGAGGACACAACTGGTGTGTAAAAACTGGCCAATCGCATTTGGCATTGCAAGGAAATGTGAGCTGACAATGTACAAGTACAAACACACATCTGTGATGTCGAAATGTCCCCTGTCCCCCATCAAATAGGCAGCTCCTCCCAAACAGTCACAATGTACCATGTCATGTAGTCTGTATGTAAACATGTACAATGCGTCAACATACATGTGAACACAATGTTAAACTGCATCTCCTCTTCACATTGCAGAGGGTAACCAACACCTCCTGCAGAGCAGACTGAACCTCTCTTCTCCGATGATGGAGAGGACCACCACTCCTACGACACTGAAGCCCTTCAAGAGTTCATTGACAGCTATGTCAACCCACCTCCAGGAGCAGGGCAGCCCAGCTGCATCGATGAGACCCCACCCCTTGCACAGACCACACAGCAGGCAGCACCCACTACCACGTCTGCCTCCCAGGACCCCCACGATGATCACATGATCTTCCAACACAAATGTGTTGGGTTGCAAGGAGAAGCTGGCTGAACAGGTGCGGGTGGGGTTCGACCACATGGCAGCCATACAAGATGCCATATGTGGGTGTCTAAGCCCCATCAGGGACCACTCACAGTCCCTAACGGACACCCACAGACCGCTCCATGCTCTCCAATGATCCATGGCTGACATCGCTGGAGTCCTGACTCAGAGACAAGAACAACTGTCTAGTCAGAGTGGCTCTAGCTATGTCACCCGGGAGTTGGGACACATGTGGAGGATAATGGAGACCATGGAGCGGACGCAGACGGAAAGAGCGGCTGCCACAGCTGCACACCAGCGAGAGATAGCTGGGTTCCTCAAAGCCCTAAAGACCCTCCTCATGGCATTGCTGCCACAAGGCCTGGTGCGGTGAATGCTACTGCTACTACTCCATCCACATCTCCGCCTACTCAAGTGTCAGTGCGAAACAGTGCAGCAGACATTCCACCGCCGGCCCCTGAGGTATCACTGCCTCAGAGTGCTGGAGACAGAACACCACCACCCACATGTGAGGCACATGAAACAGCAGAGGACGAAGATGCAGATGATTCTGCCTTTGTGGTGAGAAGGAAGCAGTAGCATTCATCGCCGCCATATGGCCGGTTTCTGCTTGGTTCTACCCTCTGCATCATCACCTTCCACTGTCCCCCGATACACTCTGCGACACTCACCTTGGACCTCGACACTGACTGCCTTATTCTGTTTGGGCACCAATGACACAGCATTCAGACTGCGGACTGAACTCTTCCTCTTCTGATAAACTTGTCATTCCCTAAAGGACTCTGGCTGGCCCTCCACGGGCCAACAATGTAAAGTGGGGATTGCATGGCCCTGTACTGCTCCAGCTACAACACTCCCCTGAATGTGCATTAAACATTCATATTCACACAGATGTGTCATATCTATGATCATTCAAGTGTGGAAGTATGGATGAATGTAGGGTCAGTGATGCCCCCTCACGTCCATGTAGCTCATGTTTTGGGACTTAAGTCACAGGGTGACCCATTGTCAATTGCGGTCCGGCTGGCGCCAACACTACAACAGAGACACACGCATTAGTTACTTCCTTATCCAGCCCAGGACGGAACCATGGCCAGAGCCCCGGGTCATTGTTCACACCCTTACGCTGGACTGGCATACGCCAGGCCAGCCCACTCCGCTTACGCTCACAGGGGGGGAGACAATGCTACATGTCCCAGGTCTTCCCTGTAGTGATCTGCTGATCACAGGTCTAGTCAGCATGCCACTGCCACTCCCTCATGGCTGGTTTACACCCACACCACACCCATCCAGCACACGCGTCACATAACATGTGACCCTGCCAATAAAAAGGGCTGGGCGCACGTGCTCGATGCTATTTCCACTCTCTATCTGGGTGTATCCGTATGGTTATTGTTTATGCTTGAGGGACTAGGGCCCTACCACATCACATTCCCCACTGCCGGAGGTGACATGGTGGCGTCCGCACCACTGTACTCAATCATAGAGGGTCTATGACTTGGGTTGCACAGAGTTGGTGGCACCAGATACACTGTGGCCCGCACGGGCCTACCGCCACGGGACGGTGACTTGAGGTAGGGGCATCTTAAGTGCTGAGCGGGTGTGCAGCCTGCGATGATGCACTGTACTGGTGGTCCGGACTGGTAAGGATTTGTGTGAGCCCTGCTGGACCGCAGTGTAGGCCTGAGCCAGTGGGTAGTGCGGGCATAGCGCCATGTGGCGTTGCCTCGCGGATCACAGAGTTAGTGGCACCTAAAGGGCTGAGCGGGTGTGCAGCCTGCAATGATGCCGTGTGCACTGAGATGATCTCTGCCATAGCGAAATCAAGACCCAGGATCAAGTGGTGACCTGATGTCCCGCAGTGGGGGCTGCATGATGTAGAGGCTGCCAAGGTCGAGGGACCCGGGCTTGGAGCTTGCACCGGCACGTGATGGGCTCTCTTGGATACATGCCGGTGGCAGAAGGTGAGCGGTGAGTCCTGGGTGCGCAGAGGTGGGTAGTCACTGCTGGGCAGCGGGAGGGACTGGGGTGCAGCAGCCTGTGTGCCCAGGGGCGGGCAAACGATGATGGCGTGTGCAATTATATGTACTCTGCCATTCATAAATCTGGACTCTGTTTCAGATAAGGGACCTGGTGGACTGCAATGCATACCGGCATGTGGTTGGAGACACACCGGTGGCAGCAGGTGAGCAGTGAGGCCTGGGTCCTCCGTGTCAGCACTCTCTCTCTCTCTCCCTCTCTTCCTTTCACTGTCTCTCTCTCTCCCTCTCTTTCTCTCTTTCTCTTTCTCTCTCTCTCTCTCTCCTTCTCTCTCTCTCTTTCTCTTTCTCTCTCTTTCTTTCTCTGTCCTTTGATGAGTGCATGACGCACCTTCTTATCTTGAATTTTGTCTTGCAGGCTGTGACTTGCAGATTGTCCAGAGAAGACCCACCATGACTCTTCAAAATAATTGTTTTGAGTTTAATTTGAATAAAAAATGTTGTTTGGTAATTCAAAGATGAAGGAGTGATTCTCCTTTTTCTGACCACACATGAATGTTGAGTGTTGTAATTGTGAAACATCAGGCGAATTGTTTTGTTCATGATTTCAAATAGTTGCTGTAACATATCTTTGTCCGGGTTGGGAGGGGGGTGGCGAGCCTGGGGGTGGTGGGGGTTTCGAAGCCGCATGATAGTTGGCTCCACGGCATCTGTTGTTCTTCAGGTGTGGTTCTAGGCTGGGCTTCCTTTTATGGTGCAGGTTGTCATCTGATTTTATACCAGGTAAGAGCAGGTGCTAAATCCCTGCTGCTTATGCGCCTTATTGCCTGTTTTGGGATCTTATCGCCAATTTGGCTGGTCATTAAAAATGTTGCGAAGTGGTATTTTTGCTGCTTTTTGCACGGGAACGCCTACTGTGCATCTCATTAGAGTTAGTTGCCAGGCTCATCTGTGGCGATGTTTTTTGCGGCTGCTATCGCGGGTAAACTGGTGATATCAGCTGTTAGCATCAGCTTGTGAATGGGGCGATACATTTATCGCCACTTTGGCTGTGATAAAGTACCGATAACGTGGCGATAAGTCCTTGAGATTATGCCCCAAAGTTCTGTGAAGGTGGCTCATGCAAACTCGGATTGTCGTAGCAAAAGGCGTGGTATGCTTTTTCCAATCATTCAGTGCCAGGTAAGTCCATTCAGGTGCAGTGTATTTTTGACTTGGCATCTCAGCTCTTTTGGACCTTCTCACTGCTGGTCCCTCTTCATCACTGTCGCTCTGTTCAGTCTGATTAGAAGCTTCAGTAATTGTTTGTGGTACTCTTCCTTCTGTAAGAATGCGTCTTAATCCATATTGTCTTCTGGGCCAACAGTCTCCAGGTGCTACTCACGTTTCAGGTGTGCTGTTTCCTTTGGTGAAGTCAGAATTACGCCTAGTCACTCTTCCTCTCGTGACCCTTTGATACTACAAGAGCCTACTCTCCAGGACCTCCTTCGGAAACAATGCACTAAGTCCAAGTAGCTGAAGCCATTCTACAGTTTGGCTAACCTGAGTTGGTTGTCTCTCTGTAACCACCAGCACATTTGAAACAGGCACTGTATTTTCATGAGTGCATGGGACTCTGCGAGTATGGGCGGCATGCACCCAATTTGGAAGACCAATACACTTAGCAGTTGTGGTTACCAGGATCACCTGGAACGGCCCACGCCAATGAGGTTTCAAACATGACTTGCGCACGTGTTTCTTTACTAGGACTCAGTCACCTGGACTGAGGTTGTGGCACTGCTCCTGCTGAGGCAAAGTAGCAGCTTCCCCAACCTGCTGAAACACAGAACATGCCACGTCAGCCATTCCTTTACAATAATACAGCACCAAATCATCTGTAATATTCACCAATGCATGGGCTGGAACTGCAGGCTGCCCCATAGCTCTCCCCATAATTATTTTATGAGGCGATATTTCTGTTCTTCTGACTGCGGTACCTCTCAACTCATCAACACAAGATGCAATGCATCAGGCCATTTTAGAGAAGATGAAGCAAACACTTTTGCCAATCTGGATTTCAGTGTTCTGTTTATCTTCTCCATGATTCCAGAGCAGGGGCGGTGGGTGACATTTGAAAGTGGTGGGGCGCAAAGTATTTGCATACAGCACCGTAGCGAGCGAGCGCAGCGAGCGAGCCTGAACCCCAAAAGGGGGGTTTGGGCGGATAACCCCCCCCCAAGAAAATTTTGAAAAAAAAGAAGAAAAATCATGCATTTTCAAGCAAATTTGAGAAAACAGGAAGGTTAATAAAGCAATTGTGACCGTGCAGTTATTACATTAATAGATGGCATAACATAGGTAGCTGCTTATTCAGTATAACCACAGAGCTTCATACATTCCGTCCTATTATGCTCAGACTGAATCCTGTCACCAGGCCAACTGGCTCACTTTCAAGAACAGGACCGTATTCAAACCACTTACATGGACATACAAATCAGCAAATGACATGGCATTCAACCTACTCTCTGACACCCTACCATGCTACACACCAACTCGGAACTTTAGATTCACCAATCACAACTTTCAAATTAGCAAATGACACGGCTCCCAACACCCTCTCGGACACTCTACCATACTACACACCAGATCAGAACCTTAGATCCACCAATCACAACCTTCAAACAACACCAAAGCCACTATGTTTGCCTCCTAGTTCTGGGACTTTTACATCTCTGTCCTTCTACACTGAAACTCCACATCACCCAATATCTGGACCATCCAATCTCTGCAGGAATTTCAGATGGCATTGAAAAGACATGTGCTTCAAGGAAAAAGCACAGCGGCATGGCGGATGTCGACAATGGCATTTAAAGAACATGCAATACAAAATAACGTTATAAGGGCAAACATTTTTGTTGTTTTCCCCAAACATTTTTTATTAAGTAAATAGAACACTATGAGCGATCCGTACAGGAGAGCTGCATAATTGTGACCAATTGACTACAATCAACAATCAAGGGGAGAGGATGTAGCCTTGCGGCTAGAGCGGTCGGCTTCAAAGCTGGGTAACCTGGTTGGAGTCTCAGCAACAACACTCTACATCCTGTGATTTAGGGCAAATCACTTAATCTCCCCGTGCCTACCAATAAAAAAATGAAGGTGTTCATCTATAACGAAACTGGTGCTCATGTAAAGCGCTCTGATACCCGATGTCTCAGGTCTAGTTCGCGCTATATAAAACTCAAAAAAGAAAAAATCTGAACTTTAAGGTCTGCTTAGCCATACAATATGACTATTCAATGATCAAATTATACAGGTCCTACACACGGTCACTGAGGGGAACCTATGAAGCAATGACTGATGACTCATATGCCTTCCCCATAGGCCTATACACCCAGGAAGCAGCACGTGACTCTTGTGGAATGCTCAAGAGGAACTGACCCTTTTCTAAGCGGAACAGCTTTGAAAAACTGGAAAGAGAATGAGCTTTACTCTGTAATGCTAGGAGTGTTGTCTTTATATCTTTGGCACCTCACCTGTTCCAGGGCCCTCCGGTACGCATGCTTGAGCCTGGAACTTCCCATTATCAGAATAAGTGAGTGGATGTGGTTGTCTGCTTGTTGGTCTCTAGTGTTTGTGGCTGTGTGCATGTGTGAGTATGGTTGAGTTTACATGTGCTGGTGTTTGTGGCTGTTTGCATGTGTGAGCAGGTTTGCGTTTACATGTGCTGGTGTTTTTGGCTGTTTGCATGTGTGAGTATGTTTGAGTTTATATGTGTTTGGGAAAAGAATTACAATCAATGCAATGAACTCCCCACTGTATTTATGTCCTAAGTAATTTGCCACAGCCTCCTGTGCACTGAGATATCTACACAACAATATTAACCTCCTCCCTGCAGCTAGGCAACATGCAGAAATGCAATTTCATAAAAACTCATACTTACAGGCCTTGGGGATAGCATTTATACCAGATAAAAGCCAGCCACTCTGTTTCTATTAATGTCAGATTTCTGCATCCGTTATCTCTCTAGAGGAACCATGACCAAGGCTGAGAGGTAAAGTGGGCGTAAAATTAGACTTTAAATTTGCTTTTGAAGCGAGATGAAATCCAAATATTGGCAAAGCGAATGTGTTTGACTTTTATAGTAAATACAGATACACACCATCCAAGCACATGTTGACTCGACATAGATGATACATGCATGTAAACATCCATGCACTCTCAGACTAACACACCTACAGTACCACATGCATACATACCATCGGGCCGACCCCCATGCCGACAGAACAACAGACCCTAGGCAAACAGAACAAGAGACCCCCCCACACACAGAACAACAGACCCCCATGCACACAGAAGAACAGACCCCCCCCAGGCACACAGAACACTAGACCGCCCCAGGCACACAGAACAGACCCCCAGGCACACAGAACAACAGACCCCCAGGCACACAGACCCACAGAACAGACCCCCAGGCACCAAGTTCCCTATTCCTATTGAGCAGCAGTTCATGTCAGTAAACGGAACGCGTGTCACGTCGAATCGGACAGCTGGAGAAAAACAGATCGGGTGTGCCCTCAGTCCTGGTGACAAGGCCACACATTAGTGTGTCTGTGTTATTCATCAGGACAGCGACATGTGGCACACATGACATATCACACCCAGTGTCTACATACTGCTAGCACTGGGATGTGTCTATAGATTAAGGTTGTACAATAAAGCTTTTATTCTAAAAAAAAAAAAAGAAACGGGCAAGACAGATTACTTTTGCAGTTTTGTACAAAGCGAACTCTTCCCGAAGGTATTTGAGAGTTTTACATTACAGACAAAAAATTCATTTTTGATAGGCGCGGAGAGATTTATTAAGTGGTGGTCCCCAAAAACAACTGCCGGTGGGACCCACCTGCAGCCACCGGTTCAAATTAAGCACTGCACATAACCCTAGAAAAGTAAGTAGACCACTCCTTGTGGGATGCGAGGTCTCAGGATCCGTACCCAGAGTAAACACTTGTATTTATTTATAACACACAAGGTGCAGGAGGAAGCCTAGCTTCAAGGCGAATATTAAGAAAACAATGCACAAGACAATAACTTATAAGCTAAAATGGATGGAAAGGTTTGAGGGGGGAGCACTACATTTTCTGATTCACTGCAGACACCTCATTTCTTTAAGGTACGTGATACCGTTAACAGGGACATTCACCTACTCGCTGAACAGTCATTAACAAACTGTTTTGAATATGGACTAAATGATTCAACCATAACGAAGGAGAAAGTGCTGCTCAATTGTGTGTGTGTGTATGTGTGTATATATATATATATATATATATATATATATATATATATATATATATATATATATATATACACACACACACACACACACATACATACATACATACAAAGCACATGGAGCAGCTTTGGACAAAACTGATCGCCCACATAGCAATATTTTAACTGGGCACAAATTCCTAATGTGATCAGCAGTACCGCGTAAAGGTCCTGAGCATTCATCTCAGAGGCCAGCAGTGGACTTTGCGACACTCCCTCTACACATCGAACACATCGTCCCCTCCACAGCCCCCAGCCCTACATACCGGAGCGGGATCTTGATGGCCAGGTAGCGGTCCACGGCCATGGCCAGGAGGCTGAAGATGGAGCTCTGGGTCAGGACCAGCACGAAGCAGGCGAAGAAGAGGCAGGCGTGGAAGTCCGTCTCGAAGCCGATACTGATGGCGAAGGGGATGGCCAGCAGCCCCACGGCGATGTCCGCCACCGCCACCAGGAAGTAGTTGGTGGCATTCTTCAGGGTGTTGTTGATGGCCACGGCCCAGCAGACCAGCACGTTGCCCGCGATGGAGAGGACGGCGATGATGACTTCTATGGTAATGTAGGCTGGGTTCACGGTCATGTCCAGTCCTTGGCGAGGAGGAGCAGGGGGTGCACGCACCGGGCTGGGAACTGGGGGCCCCTTCACTTGGTAGGGTCCATGAAGGGCCCATGCCTGGGAAGCGTCATGGTGCTGCAGACAAGGTCCTTCGTGAAGTCCAATGTTAGCAAAACTCCTCAAAAAGGAGGCACACTCGGAAAAGTCCAGAGGCTACACTCCAGCATACCAGTGGCCTTCTGACCACAAGAAGGCAGAGCTTATTAAGAACATATTTTAGTCACAGTTTTGTCGGCGCGCCGACCGACCCTGCAGGAGAGAAAGAGGGAAGCTGTCACACCTGCCTTCGGGGGAAGCGAGTAAATGCCCGCCTTTACTCCTGACACCTTCCGAGCGGTGGACTAGTCAATCCTGGCGCTGCATGCAGCGCCAGGATTGGCTAGGGGGCACATTTAGTACTCGCCCTTTTTCAACCTGTTTTCAGCGGCGGCGCTGCTGTAAGAAGCAGCACCCCTCTCTATGGGGAAAGTCTAGCGCGCATGCTCGGGCAATGTGGCACCTAAACTTGTCATGCGCTATACTGCTGCAGCTGAGTGGACTGTCACTCAAGCTGCAGCAACCCAGCCAGCCCCACCCCCTGCGCACTCCCGATTGAGTCGGGTGTGTCCCACTCCCGGCGGATTCCCGGCCAGTAGCGCTAATAATAACACAGAGGTAATTATTATTGCCAAATATAGCACGGTGCGTCCATGTGGCTTAGTGGGACTACGCCCCTACGCCCCAATGGACGCACCGCGGCTGCAGAAAGAAGATGAGTGTGCATTGTGATATGGAGCAAGATGAGCGCTCAAAAGTGACAACTCAGTGACTTATTTTAGTGCTTTACAACAATCCTTAAATAAATAGATAAATTAGTGTTACATTGAACTAGACACAACCACAAATGTTTCCACAATCATGCATGCTTTACTAAGCACTTTGAAGACTGACGCCCATCATGGACCTGAAATGACTAAAGGCAACTATTATTAAAAGAAAATCAAAAGCAGTGCACACTAATCCTAGCTCACATATTCAAAAGCTAGTGACCCCATCCCCTCCGTCCGTACCCTTCCCTACCCAAGACACAGGCTGCCTCCTCCTGAAAGGACCACTCCCTCAAGCGAGGGCACTTACCAATACCTGCCCTCTGACCTGCCAGGCGCCAGCTCCCGACCACACACAATAAATAAAAAAACTGAGGTACTTACTTTCAGCAAATGTTCCCATACTTGGCCACCTAGCTGGTGGCCATATGAACTGGGCAAACCCTGATAGCCGCTAAATCTGTCATTAACCCCTCTGCATCCACAAAATTGCATTAACTCTAACAAAACAAAAATTATTTTGATTATGCCCATCAAATACTTACTATCCTCTGCAAGCCTTGTTCCCCTTAATCCACTCCTATTCAAAACTGCATGCCCTCTGAACTACGTTTCTATATGTGTTTTTGCGAATTACCCACCACCGCACCTATATAGCCTACAACCTCCTTCTACTCCCACACTGCTAATCAATAGCCTGTGATTGTATCCATACACTAATCCTCTGTATTCCCCAAATCGATAACCTTATCATTGTCTGCCCTATCTATTCAGTAAAGACTGCTGTCTCTTCGACTTCTCCTGTGGCAGCTGCAATGTGGGTGTCTCTCTGAAGCTGTAACTGTCCCATAGATCACAGAAGAGTGCTGTCTCTTCCTATCGTTCCCTGACAGGTAGACTTTAGGGGCCTGTCTGAATCTGTGTGTGTCACACACGACATAAAAACTGCTGTCTCTTCCACTTCTCCTGTGACAGCTGCACTGTAGGTGTCTCTGAAGCTGTCCTACAGGTCACAGCACTGACACTAAAGAGTGCTGTCTCTTTCACTCCTTCCTGACAGCTGGGCTGTAGGTGTCTCTGAAGCTGTCCTACAGGTCACAGCACTGACACTAAAGAGTGCTGTCTCTTTCACTCCTTCCTGACAGTTGGGATGAAGGGATGCGTCTTAAGCTGTCACCCATAATATACGGTAAAGGCTGCTGTCGGTTGCACTCTTTCTGACAGACAGTAAAGGCGTCTCTTCCCCTCCTCCCTGACAGCTGGGCTCCAGGGGCCTGTCCTAAGCTGTACCACTGGCTGTCACACATGACATGGGGTAAAGGCTGCTGTCGGCCCCTCTCTTGACAGACAGTCGAGGGTGCCTCGTACTCCTCCCAGCCGGCCGCGGTCCGAGGGGCCTGGCTGTCTGTCTGTCCGCCTCTACAGGACTCGCATGAAGTGACACACCCGACCCCTACCTCATTAACGCTCCCCTTCCCTCCCTCACCCCCCAGGAAGCAATCCCATCTAATGTCGCCTTGATTTCCACCATAAACGCACCTGGGGAAAGCATGGAAGAGTTTCTTCGGAGAACACAAGCCTAAAGCACTAACAAAAAAAAATACCCCAAATTAGCCACCAAACTTGGATTGGGTGTAGTAGCATAATATGAGTAGTAAACAGCTCGAATGCCCAGAGGTAGTAAGCGCTATATTAATAGAATTACAATACATCACACGGTTTCATCAAAAGAAAGACGACATAGGGTTTGCCGTACCCGCCAGTGTAACCACCACGAACCATAAAGCACCTTTTGAAATAGGTCTCCTGGAAGCCGGGCACAGCCCAAAGTCAAAGCCACTAAGATGGCACCACGTCCCGAGGGGGGAAACGAAAAGACGTTAGTATTTCATCAGCTGAATGCCTGCGTTACATTTTTTCTTGAATATGTGGGGAGGCAGGGCCTTTGATGTGAATGATAATCGTTTGACTTTCCGCGGCATGACATTTTTCATTGTGTTCATTGCTCTCTTAACACAAACGTTCTGTTAAGTGATCATTTAAAGCCTGCGTGTTGTCATACCGACTTCACCTTAAAACACATTTTTTTATTTGCTGTTATTTGAAGTGTGAATGATAAGCAATTATGTGTATGCATGTGTGTGTGGAAATCATTGGAGTCCCAGAAGCCGACATGCTTTCACATGTTGAATTTAAAACCCGTGCAGACCTCACAGAGTGTGCTATGAAAAATAATCGAAGCATTGCAACCTTTACTTTATCAGGTAAGAATCTCTGAACTTAGAAGACCTGCTTGGACGGTCCAAGCAGGACGGTACCCCAAGATCCAGGCGACTAGAATTCCGGTTTCCCGTAACTAACTGACCGAGCAGCACCGCGGTAGCGACAATGACTGACGGCGCTAACCAACAATTTTAATAAACCCTGAAAACCACTACTAACCAGGCTGCCTGTCACCAGCTCGAGTGTGACGTGATGGTCTGACTCAGTGACGGACGGTCCGGACAACAGCAACAACGACGAACTCAGTCTCAGTGCTCAGAGTAGTGTAGTAGTAGAGAGCAGGTAGACTATTAGAGACTGAGAGAGAGTCCAGTGATTGAAGTCAAGTAGTGACGACGGTCTGCTCTGCTGGCTGCTGCCTGGCGCACGAGACAGAAACTTAAGTACAGCCGCACGGCACGTCCCGAATCATGGCCAATCACTGAAGGACTTCACATGCTGTTGAAGTCACAGTGATTGGCCATCATGCCCAATGCTGCGAGCCTGCCCCCAGTGTGCCACCCACCCACGCGCAGCATCCAATAATGGATTTCGGCGCGGTGGGCCAGCCAATCCTGGCGCTACATAAGCGCCAGGATTGGCTAGGGGGGCACACAGTGTACTCGCCCTGGCGCCTTCTCAAGGACGGGGCCCAGCCAAAGACACACACCCCTGGCCCCTTCAAGGTCCCTCTCAGTCAATGTGACGAAGTTGGCTGCTAAAGCGCATGCGCGGGCAAGTTTCCTCCTGAATTCCTCATGCGCAGCAGAGTCAGTCGAGGAATCACGAGTCAGACACTAACCCAGCCCCACCCCCTGCACACTCCCTATTCCATCGGGTCTGTCCCGGTCGGAACACCCGATTGAAGCGCTGCATTTTTGTTTAGGTGCTCTCTCTCTGCTGCAGCCGCAGGTGCGTCCACCAGGCTTAGTGGGGCTACGCCCCTACGCCCCAATGGACGCACCGCTGCTGTTCCAGAGGCTTCTGGGTGGTAAACACAATGGAGCTTTTGATCAATTTGTAATGCTGCACATAACATCTTTAGCATTTCATTATTAAAGTGTGTCCCTCTGTCTGAAGAGGTTGGGAATCCGAAACACTGTATCAGCCCTCTCAACAGTAACTTGGTTACAGTGAGCCTGTCATTTCGTCTTGTTCGGTAGACTACTACCCATCTCGAAAAGATACAGACAGTTACAACAATGTATTTCAAGCTGTTACAGATGGGCATCTCTACAAAATCGAGCTGCATTAGATTAAAAGGACCTCCTGACCTCCCTACATGAGTCATTGAGTGGTGTTCTTTTCCCTATATTTTGTTGTTGACACTCCATGCAGCGGTGACACAAAGCTACCGCCACCGATTTGAACCTTGGGTTAAACAATCTCTGATGAAAGAGAGGAATCATAGCATCCCTCCCGATGTGTACAGGACCATGTTAGTATTGCGCTATAGAAGGCAGCAAACTATCTGGTAATACAGGCCTCACATCATTGTACACCCAAACCTCATCTTTTTGCCTTTTAGTACATCCTGCTCTGACCCATCCTTGTTTCTCAGCTCCTGGTACCTCATCCTGTGTTGCTTTTGCTTTCTCCCAAGTGTCTACAGTGGATAAGAACAGTTTGCAATCTGTAACATCAGTGTTCTCTCTCAGGGGATCTCCACTAAAGGTGTAAGAATTTAGAGTGTCTCATCCGCATAGCGGTTTCTGACTGTGACATAATCATTGCTCTGCCGATGGGCTGCACACTTCACCACTGCAAGTTGAGCCGGCAATTGTAGTGACAGCAAGAGGCTTCTCACATGTTCTCCATTACGGATAGGGGACCCTGACAAGGTCATGAACCCTCGCTGTGACCACAGTTGCCCGAAGTCATGTATGACGCTAAATCAGTACTGAATGTCGGTGAAGATGGTGACTCGCAATTGGTCAGAGATGTTACAGGCTTGCATCAAGGCAACCAGCTCAGCCACTTGAGCAGAAAATATGCCTTGCAACCACGAAGTTTTAATCATACCCACAACTGTACATACACCATAAGCAGCTTTTAGATTTCCTTCTGCATCACACAAACAAGATCCGTCAACAAACAGCACTTGATCTGATTCAGGCAAAGGGGTGTCAAGGATGTCTGCTGCAGCTTCGTGCACAGCTCAGTCACATCCAGGTGATCATGATCTGTATCATCAATCGCAACCTCGTTTCCAGGAAGGGGCATCAAAGTTGCAGAATTTAAACTTGTGCTTCACATCAAAGTCACATTCAAAACTCCTGGTATGATCTGTTCATACTTGGTGAGGTGGCTGATTGTGTGGTGGGATGTACGTCATTACGACGCACACTTTTACAACGTGTTACATTACAACGCGGTTATAACAACGCAAGTCGTTACAACGACTTGCGTTGGGGGGGCGCAAATTAAAAAATGTTAATTTACTATTCCAACACCAGTCCCCGTGGATAGTAGGGAAGGTGTTGGGATAGTAAATTAAATGATTTACTATCCTTGAGCGCCCCCCAGCGCAATTCGTTGTAACAACTTTCGTTGTTATGACCGCGTCGTAATGGAACGGCCTTGTAATGGTTGCGTCGTAAACGTCGCATACCTGTGTGGTGTTGCATTCAAGTACGAGTAAGTAAGACCTCAACTGAATGTGGCACATACACCCTAAGCGGATGTCCCATAACAATGCCCTCACTCTGCTCAAAACTCTCACACAATGCTGCAACAGAGTTCAAACTTCCAGGCAATGTGGCTGCAACAGGATCTAGAGTTGCCGAAAAGTATGCCACTGGTCTGTGGGCAGTACCGTGCACTGAGACAATACTAAAAATGTGCAGCCCTCACACTCACTGCAGAACGGAGTACATCTCTTGTTATAATTGGGCATTCCCAAGGCTGGAGCACAACAAAGACTCTCTCGCAGTTCAGTAAAAGAGTGCATGCAATAATCATGCCATGGTACCAGGTCTGACACGTCTTTGTCTGTCAGCCTCTAAAGAGGTTTGGCTGTCAAAGAGAAATTGGAAATCCATTGTTGATAATAGCCAACCATTCCCAGAAACATGCTGACTTCCTTTTGAGTACTTGGCGGACTCATGTTCAGAATCGAAGTGATCCTGTCTTGAAACACTTTCCTTGCTCCTTTCTCAATATGGTGTCCAAGATACAGAACGTCCCTCTTGCAAATTTGCAATTATGTGCTGTGACACCGTATGTCCATTTACAGCCAAATGATTCAGTAAAGAGAAGGTATCACATGTGCAAGCCTCCTGAGTGAGTGACGCTAACAGCAAGTCGTCAATGTACTGGATGAGGACAGAATTATTTGGCATCTCCAAGGATTCCAAATTTTTCTTCAAGATCTGATTGAATATTAAAGGGCTTCCGTCTTCCCCTTGTGGAACTCTGTACCATGCCAAAACATGACTGCCAAACCGGAAAGCGAAGACATACTGACTGTCCTCATGCAATGTAATGGAAAAGAAGGCTTGACACAAATCAGTGACAGAAAAACCACTCAGCTTCACATGGAATCTGGAATAAAATCACTGCTGGATTATGTACTACACGACAACATGGAACAACAATTTGATTAATTTTTGGCAAATCATGAATAATGCGGTATTTACGGTTGGGTTTCTGTAAACCCATAATAGAGAGTTACATTGGCATCCTTTTATTTCTTTCAGGATTCCTTGCTCAATCATGGATTCAATCAAGGGAGTATTCCCTGCAATGGTTTCGAGACTCAAATTGGATTGCGGGATTCTTGGAAATTCAGCATTAGTCTGCACAATAAGTTTTACTGGAGCACACCTTTGATCTAACCAATGTATTTTCCTGTAAGATCCTAGACCTCTGAAAATACAGTGTCTCTCAATTCCAAAGGCAGGTAATTTCTGGTTAACATGGGGAACAATCCTGCGCTTTCTGACGTCAGTGTAGCCAGTTTAAAGACAACATCTTCATTGTTTGTATGAAATTAAATTCCCTTTGGGGTACAATAGATTGAGCAATTGAGTTTGCACAACAGGTCTCATCCCAATAAGCTTACAGGACTTGAGTCACATACAACAAATTTGCACAAATCCTCAAATGAACCTATTTTCACAGGTACATGTTTTGTTACTGGGTTTAACATCTGTCGGTTTGCGACTCCTACAACTTGGATTCTTTCTCTCGAGAGTGGTAGGTTTGGAACTTATGCTGATCTTAAACTGGAATGGGTAGCACCAGTATTGACAAGAAATGAGATAGGAGTCCCATTTATCTTTGCCATCCACTTAGGGACCACTCTGGTCTACCTCTAATGATGCGCCTAGCACGCATTCCTCCTCCCTTCTCATGGACACAGCCATTGTGACAGGTCTGAGTCTGCATCATCTAACTGGATCAAAAAGTATTGAAGGAACACATTCGGATTTGTATGGGATTCCATATCTGTATGAAACTCCTTATTTGAATTGTATCCCTGAACCTGACCATGAATATGAGGCGTCGGGCTTGGGGCACATTTTGAGTTTGATTCCAGTGTCTGCGAACCAGCTGAATCTGTACCATGTCATCTCCCTGTGAGTGTGCATTACCAACATTCTGAATCTGTCTCCCATTTCTTTTATTAATTTGATTAAATCGACATTCGTGCTTCCAAAGCCCCACCTTGCCACAAATGTGACACAGATTTGTCCTCTTCAACACATCAATTAAAATACCTCAACCTCTACCTTGGGGCAGCGTACCCTCCTGTTGTCCTCCACTTACCCCTTTGCATCGTCGGGGTCTGCTGATAACCTCCCTGCACAATGAACATGAAATCAACACGTGTCCCACTCTGACCTATCTGAACTACCTTTATCTGAGCTGTCATCAGCTTTTCCTTGAGCTTCTTGTGTTTCGAGTCAATTTCATCCCCACAATATTTCGCATAGCGGAGAATTTCATCTACAGGTACACTTTGCCAACAAATTAAATGCTGTTCAATCATGCTACTAATCTCAGGTCTCAGTCCGTACGCAAACCGATAAAAAAAATGTCCCATATCTTTTTGGACATGTTCTCCATCCCATCGTACTGCTTCAATGCCTGCAATAACCTTTCATAGTAAGCATGAACTGTTTCCTTCAATTCTTGAGTCATCCTGTGTCAGCTGTTGAGATATTGAGATGCTCAAGAATAAAACTAGAAGGGCTGTTGTGGTCCTTTGTCTCTTTATTTCATCAACAAAATAAAGAAATAAACTCTTTCTTTTAGGATTAGATAGTGATGTCCATAGGAAGAAGTAAACAACAAGACTTAAAGTCGTCTTCTTTCTTTGCAGGATCTCCGGAGTTCCTGTCTGCCAATACCTTTGGCAGGAATAAAAATATAAATAAGAATTCGTTCTTGGGGGATACTTAATTACTTCTGGTGGATTAGTAAAGGATTCTGGGTGGAGAAGATTAGCTTACTCTGCTATAGAATATGGCTAGTGCTGGTTAGTGGGAGGGAGTGAAAAGGGAAGAGAAGGGGTTTCTTTGGGTTCAGGGTAAAGAGGGATTTTGCCTGCTTTTTCCTTCACTAAAAAAAGAAGTTCCAAAACAAGGGTTCGGTATATGAAGTTTCTCATATGCTTTGTAGGTTTAAATTGTAATTTTTCTATTTGCCAGGTTTGGTTATTCCTTTTTCACTCCCTCACCCATAACTGCCCTCCGACCTTTAATCGTGGGTTTTTCATGCACCTGGTGCAGCCACGTCCCTACAGGGGCGTGGTGGGTCGGTGTGGCTCTAAGCGGACAGGGGGCTCCTCTCTTCTTCTGGGATCTTGAGCCACTGTCTCCGACGTCAATGCTGCGCCTGCCCCTCTCCTGGGTAGCTCCGCTTCCTCCTCACTGAATGGGTCGGCAGCTTTGTTCCTCTCCACCTATCCCACAGTGACTTCCCCATCTTCTGTCTTTTCTTCTTTGCGAGTCCTAGTCGTTGTTGTTAGCGCGTCCTCTTCTGGTTTTACGGCCTTACATAGGGTTCCTTGACTCCTCCCTTCCGCCTGACTTCTGGCGCGAATGAGGAGGATCAGGTCAGTTCCTCTCTCCAGAGCGCTGGCGATATCAGTCAGGTGCCACATCCCCATCCCAGGATTTTCCTGATCTGGAAAAAAGGGGAAACGTGACAGGTAATCTGGTCCAGTGAGAGCTTTACCCGATTTATGGTACACTTCGAACTGAACAGCTTGTAGAGAGAGAAGCTATCTAAAGACCCTGGATTATTCCCTTTTACTTTCTGCTTAACCAAGTAAGAGGTGCATGGTCTGTATAAAGGACAAAAGGTTTGCCCTCAAGATAGTATTGTAGTTTTTCAATTGCCCATTTAATGGCTAAACATTCCTTTTCAATGGTGGAGTAGGCCGTCTCACTGGGAAACAACTTCCTTCTTATATATAATACTGTTTTTTTTATACCTTCATCATCCATTTGCGCAAGGACAGCGCCCATACCTATATCGGAGGCGTCAGTCTGTCGGATGAAAACCTTCTCGGAGTTTGGGGAAATGAGAATGGGAGCAGAAGTATGTATCCTCTTTAGGGTTTGAAAAGCGTTTATAGCATCTTCAGAGGGGTTTAGGAAACTGATAGTAGGTGTTGACTTCTTTAGAATACCAGTCAGAGGTGCCGGTATGCTGGAGTAACGAGGAATGAATCTACGATAGTACCCTACCAGCCCTAAAAAGGATATAACCGCTTTTTTATTGGTTGGGAATGGGACTTCTGTGATCGCTCTAAGTTTTTTCCTTTTGAGGTGCAATTACCCCTTCTCCGAGTAAGTACCCTAGGTATTTGACTTTGTTAAAACCCATTTTTTTTTTTTTGCATTTATGTGGAGTTTGGCTTGTGTCAGCTCATTTAGGATTTGTGCTAGGTGCGTCAAATGATCTTCCCAGGTATGGCTAAATATAATGATATCATCAAGGTATGCAGATGAATAGTCATGATGGATTTTTAGAATTAGGTTCATTAGCTGTTGAAAAGTGGCCGGGGCTTCATGGAGCCCGAAAGGAAGTACTGTGAATTGAAACAAACCAAAAGGAGTGGAAAAGGCAGTTTTTTCTATGTCTTCTGTTTTGAGGGGGTCCTGCCAATATACTTTTGTCAGATCTATTGTAGTGATGCATTTAGCATCTCTTATCTTTTCAATCAGCTCATCAACCCTTGGGAGGAGGTATGCGTCTAATTTAGAGATCTGGTTAACTGCTCTAAAATCTATTAAAAATCCTATACTCCCATCGGGTTTCAGTATCAATACTATGGGGGAGGACCAATTGCTTAGAGAAGGCTCTCTGACGTTCATTATGAGCATTTGTTCTATCTCTTTGAACACAACTTTTCTTTGGCCACTGATATTCAATAGGGTTTTTGTCTTATCACTTTCCCTTCCTGTGAGGGAATGGCACGATGGGTTAAATATGTTATTCCCGGGGTATCAGAAAAATTCAAAGAAAAAGGTTTTAGTATATTTCTCAACTCTTCCTTTTGTTCTACAGGCAGATCTTCATTTCTTTGTAATTGTTCTAAGGTTGTTGTAGTGGAGGTGCCTGTTCTCTGTGAGCCCCCTTTCTTACTTTATATGAGAGGTTCCCAATTTTCTCAGTAATTTTAAAGGGGCCTCTCCATTCAGATTTCATTTTATGATGAGAACTGGGTAATAAGACTAAAACTCAATCACCAGGTTGATATATCCTTAGCCTTTTCCCTTTATTGTATATCCGCTTTTGTTTGTTTTTACTTTTTTCTAAATTCTTAACCACTAGTTCTCGGAGCATCCTGATGCGGGTCCTTAGTTGTTGTGTATACTCTAAAGGCTTATCAGCTTTTAGTTTTATGTTCTTCTCCCAAGCCGCACAGGTTATCGCTAAGAGGGTTTGCGGTTTTCGTCCATAAAGTAATTCAAAGGAAGAGCACCCTAAACTACTTTGGACCTGGCTTTTTAATACAAATAGGGCAAGAGTGAGCATTTGTTCCCAATATCTTCCTTCCCCAACCAACATTTTTTTTAGAACAAGTTTTAGTGCACTGTTATATCTCTCCACCAGCCCATTTATCTGCGGGTGGTAAACAGAGGTTTTAATATGTTTAATAATTAGTTGTTTACAGATCTGGGTCATGAGACAGGAATCAAAAGGAGTACTCTGATCTATGATGATTTCTTTGGGAAAACCAACCCGGAAAAAGAGTTTTAGACGCTGTTGTGCAAAAGTTTTAGTATCAGGGCTATGGATAAGAAAGGCTTCAGGATATCTGGTAGCGTAATCTACTATAACAAGGGCATACTGATATCCTTTTGAAGATTTTGATAAAGGACCTATCAAATCCATCTCTAATCTTTCAAATGGGGTACCTATTATAGGTAGAGGTTGTAGGGGTGCTTTGGGGGTAAGTAGGGGTTCTTTTTTAGGCACACCTCTCATTCTTGACAGTGTTTCTTTATCTGGGCAAACATGCCGGGCCAGTAAAAATGTGTGAGGATTTCTATGGTCGTTTTCTCTGGTCCAGCATGTCCGGCTAATAAATGTGAGTCGGCATAGAATATAATCTGATCTCGGAAATTCTTTGGTACAATTAGTTGGGGGGAGTCAGAGGGCCCAGAATTTGATAGAGGAGTCCTTTTCATATTTGAAAACGGGGAAACAGTTGAGTATTGTTTTGTTGAGCTTTTTCTCAAATAAGCTAAAACAAAACATCGTTAATCTGAGTAAAACAAACATTTCGGTCTATCATCCAGGGTTTAGGGGTTAATAAGGCGTATTTTTTGTTTTGGGTCCTGGTTGGGATCTTGTGGTTCATTTACCCATCTGAGGGTCTCATAAAACAACTCTATGAAGTGTGGGTTGGCAGTTCCCCAGAATAACATTCTCTGGTAAATTAGAGAGTGGTCCAACTTCTATTTTGGTCTCTCATACGTGAAGATGACCAACCTGGTAACAGGATACATTTTTACATCTCCATGTTCAAACCAAATGTGTTCACACCGTCTAGGTAAAATCAGAGAAGGCTGGACCAGGTTGGCTTGGACGACTGATTGTTTACATCCGGAGTCGAGCAAGGCAGTCAACCGTTTTTGATTGATTTGTACACTTACAAAGAAAATGGGTCCCATCTCCTGAGTGAAGGAAAACGGAGCTTGGTGAATAATTAAATTCCATTGGTTCGTCTGCGGTCTTCTTGTTTTTACAGAAACAAGCTATGTCAACAATCAATACATTTATAGAGCGCGCTACTCACCCGCGAGGGTCTCAAGGCGCTGAAGGGAGAGGGGGGGGGCGCTACTGCTCTAATAGCCAGGTCTTGAGGTGTTTCCTGAAGGTGAGATGGTCCTGGGTCAGTCGTAGGTGTGCGGGGAGGGAGTTCCATGTCTTGGCAGCCAGGTAGGAGAACGATCTTCCTCCGGTGGTGGCTCTGCGAATCCGTGGGACGGTTGCGAGGGCGAGGCTGGCGGAGTGGAGCTGGCGGGTAGGAGTGTAGAACGAGAGGCGGTTGTTGAGGTATTCGGGGCCCATGTCGTGGAGCACTTTGTGTGCGTGGGTGAGGAGCCGGAACGTGATCCTCTTGTTGACGGGGAGCCAGTGCAGGTTTCTCAGGTGGGCAGATATGTGGCTGTGGCAAGGGATGTCGAGGATGAGTCGTGCGGAGGCGTTCTGTATGCGCTGAAGTCGTTTCTGAAGTTTGGCTGTGGTTCCTGCGGGCGTTCCCGTAGTCCAGTCGGCTGGTGACGGGCGTTCCCGTAGTCCAGTCGGCTGGTGACGAGGGCCTGGGTGACCGTCTTTCTGGTTTCTGTGGGGATCCACCGGAAGATCTTTCAGAGCATGCACAGGGTGTCCGAAGCATGAGGATGAGCTGGCGTTGACTTGTTTGGTCATCATGAGGGAGGAGTCCAAGATGAATCCCAGGTTACGTGTGTGGTCCGTGGGTGTCGGTGCGGTGCCCAGTGCTGTGGGCCACCAGGAGTCGTCCTAGGTGGATGGGGATTGTCCGAGGATGAGGACCTCTGTCTTGTCTGAGTTCAGTTTCAGCCGACTGAGCTTCATCCATTCCGCGACGTCTTTCATTCCTTCCTGGAGGTTGGATTTGGCGGTGGTTGGGTCTTTGGTGAGGGAGAGTATCAGCTGGGTGTCGTCGGCATAGGAGATGATGTTGAGGTTGTGTTTGCGTGCGATGGCGGCGACGGGGCTCATGTAGATATTGAAGAGGGTTGGGCTGAGCGAGGAGCCTTGGGGTACGCCGCAGATGATCTTGGTGGCCGTGGAGCGGAACGGCGGGAGGCGGACTCTCTGGGTTCTGTTGGAGAGGAACGAGGGGATCCAGCCCAGTGCTTTTCCTTGGATCCCAGTGTTGTAGAGGCGGGTTATTAGGGTGCGGTGGCAGACGGTATCAAAGGCGGCTGATAGGTCTAGGAGGATGAGGGCGGTTGTCTCCACGTTGTCTATCAGGGTCCTGATGTCGTCGGTGGCTGCAATGACGGCTGTCTCGGTGCTGTGGTTGGCTTGAAATCCGGATTGGGATGGGTCAAGCGAGTTGTTTGCCTCGAGGAATGCAGTCAGCTGTTTATTGATGGTCTTCTCGATGACTTTAGCCGGGAAGGGAAGAAGAGAGATGGGGCCCCATTCCCCACATTCAAAGCATTGAGGCCCCAAAAGAGCTTGAAGTTCTGGTTTGGGTTGAGGTCCTCTCTTATTTTCAGCCAGTGTCTTGGTCTGTTTTCGATCGATATGATCAGCCTTAGGGAAGTTCCTTGGGTGTCTGTCTATCTCTATGAAAGCAGGTCTGGGTTGGCCCCTCGAAATGGTTGTGGCCGTCTCAACTGCTTGCTCGCTGCTGAGTCCTGAGCCCCAAATCCAACATGCCACACGAGTATATATCTGTGTATTTCGAAATTGAATGTAAAGGAAGTTTGAATGTCTAAAAGTGGCCAGGCTACAAAAGACTGAGATTTGTTTATCAATCCAACATATGAATAATTGTAAATTCTTCTTACCACACCATCTGGAAATCTTTTTTTCACCCCTTCAACACTAGAGCACTCTCTCTTTCCGCACGTTCCACTGGAGCAACCTCCCGCTCACCTTTCTCGTTTTTGTCCTTTGTAGTAAGAAATCTACTGTGGATTTAACCATGATGGAATAAACCCTTGTTACTTTGGACAACATTTGGTTGTTGCACTTTAGTATATTGATTGTATTGACTGCTGTGAGCTAACAGTGTGCATGCTCAAGAAACTGCTCTTCAATAACTATTGTAGGTTTGATTCATATCATTGAAAAGAAAGATCTAGGACCATTGTCTTTTGTACCATGAGTCCTGAATGTTGTCGTAACAATTGTTGCGTGTGATGTGGTAGCACCTCTAAAAACTGTTCTAAGCAGATCTTTTCCGATATTTCCTCCTTGGTGTGGTTGTGGGGTTTCAGCCATTTCCCTGCTGCTGTTTTGAGATTAAAATAAAGTACGTTTGAGGTCAATCCTGGCTTATCCCTTTTCTGTCTAATCTGCAATCTGTAGGCTTCTTCATCCAAGCCTGCCCGATCTAATATCATTCTTTAAATTTCTTCATAAGAGGCTTCACCCTGCCGATTAGCAGTTTGATAAGTAGCCTGAGCGTCGCCAGTCAAAACAGGGGTCCAAATAATAGGGTCACCTATCTATATGCCATGCACTTGTACTCGTAGTTCGTTGATCAGGAAAGCATCAAGATCCTCTCCAGAGATAAGCTTCTGTAGAGTTATCATAGGGGTGCCTGGCGGAATCGCCCTATGACCCCCAGACCCAGAGGTTGTCTGTAATTGTTCCTTCCCTAGTTTAGTCAATTGCTCTGTCTGACTCTTCATTGCATCGTGAAACAATTCCCTGTAAGCTTTCACTGAGGACATTTGACGTTCTAAGGCCCATTCTAATTTCCGTTGTCTTTCGAACAAGTGTTGAATTAGAGCATCCATTCTTTATCAATGGATTATATCGCCCGCATTCTCCACCACTTATCAGCTGTTGAGATGGTGAGACGCCCTAGAAAAACACTAGAAGGGCTGTTGTGGTCCTTTGTCTCTTTATTTCATCTACAAAATAAAGAAATAAACTCTTTCTTTTAGGATTAGACAATGTTGTCCATAGGAGGAAGTCCACAACATTAGTTAAAGTCGTCTTCTTTCTTTGTAGGGTCTCCGGAGTTTCCTGTCCGCCAATACCCTCAGCAGAAATAAAAATGCAGGTAAGAATTCGTTCTTGGCGATACTTAATTACGGATGTATGTCAGTACAACGCGATCTAAAAGATCGCGGTACTTGACAACGCTGTTTTTACAACGCAAGTCGTTACAACGACTTGCGTTGGAGGGCGCGGATTTTGGAATCTTATAATTTTATATTCCAACACCAGTCCACGTAACAGTAGGGAAGGTGCTGGAATATAAAATTACAACATTCCTTGCCCAACAGCGCCATCCAGCGCAAGTCGTAGTAACGACTTGCGTTGTAATGGCAGCGTTATAAAGGCACTGCGGTGTAAACACCGTGTTGTAAACGAGGTTTCCCCTTAATTACTTCTGGTGGATTAGTAAAGGATTCTGGGTGGAGTAGATTAGCTTCCTCTGCTATAGAATATGGCTAGTGGTTAGTGGTGGGGAGTGAAAAATGGAGAGAAGGTTTTTTTTGAGTTGAGGGTAAAGTAAAGGGGGATTTTGCCTGCTTTTTCCTTCATTAAAAAAAGGAGTCCCAAAGCAAGGGTTCAGGTATATGATGTTTCTCATATGCTTTGTAGGTTTACTTTGTAATGTTTCTATTGCCAAGTTTGGTTATCCTTTTCCCACCCCCTCACCCAGAACTGCCCTCCGGCCTTAAATCGTGAGTTCTTCACGCACCTGGTGCAGCAACGTCCCTTCAGCAGCGTGGCGGGGTCGGTGTGGCTCCAAGATGACAGGAGGCTCCTCTCTTCTTCTGGGATCTCGAGCTGCTGTCTGACGTCACCACTGCGCTGGTCCCTCTCCCGGGTAGCTCCGCTTCCTCCTCACTGGACGGATTGGCAGCTTCGTTCCTCTCCACCTCTGCAACTTCCCCATCTTACGTCTTTTCTTCTTCGCGCGTCCCAGTCATCATTGCTAGCGTGTCCTCTCCCAGTTTTACGGTCTCACGTAGGGTTTCTTGACTCCTCCCTCCCGCCTGACTTCCGGGGCGAACGAGGAGGATCTGGTCAGTTCCTGTCTCTGGAGCGCTGGGGATATCAGGTAGGTGACATCCTGTCAATTTTTACCCAATCAATTTCTTTAGGAGAAATCTTCCCTATCAAATAGGTGATGGCTTGGTTCTATTTCTTCATCCTCTCAGGAGAAGGTGCACCTGTGCAAGCGTAACTAGCTGGTTCTGTTTCAGGCCAATCAACAGCAATTTTACATTCTGCCCACAAATAACTTAGGACTACGATGTCAAATAAGGTATCTAAATCCTTCAACAAAACCTTTGATACCTTCACAAACAGTTCAACTTGTTTGTACTATTTAACAGGATTCTCTCTCAATTTTGGGAAAACATTTCTAAAGGAGAATATGACTGGTCTAGTCGAAGGGACATGCACATATCCTCCTCCAGGCACCTATCTCATGGTAAGTAACCTCACCCTCTCACTCCCAACATCCTCAGTGACTGGAAACATTTGCATAGTAACCCTCTTTGTTTCCTTTTTTTTGGCCAATCGATCTTCCCATTTTTCTAGCTCTCCCCATTTCCTGAGAGTAGCCAGTAACTGTAGTCTCATTCCTGAGGGAATCAAGTGTTTGATATCCTTTTCACTATAATCTACTCTAGTGTTTTTGCAATTTTTTTGATCGTTGTACATCCGCTCCGTATTTCTATGCCACTTCAGATAACTTTTCATGTGTATTTCTAACACGTCTTGTTATGTCTTTGCAGATGAACAGTAGTTCATCATCTCGATACATGACTATCCTAGCAGGGGTTATGGCTCCTATAATCATTTCTTCCAATTCCACCTAGCGCCTTGCGTTATCAAGGGGCCTATCCTTTTTCGTTCCTGGGGTATTTGTTCCATTAATTCCAACACCTGTGTCAATTGCAAGAGTAGCGATACCTTTAAGCCAGTCATTGAATTCTTGAGAAGTTGGACCTGTTTGTACTTCTGCTGCATTCCCTAATAAATCCTCATGCTGACCTGCCGTACTTGCAACAGGTATAGAATTTAAAAGGGACACTTCAGAATCTGGCGTTTCCCTCAAAACAGTATTTCCATTTGTGTTCTGTGTTACCTTGGTGGAATTACCATACCATTCTCATGTAAAAAAGAAAGTTTGGGCCTCTCCTGTCCTTACACTAGAAGAATGTTATCAAGGTGACCACACACTCAAATCAGTGCTAGTTCCACAAGGAATATTAGCTGGAATTGGAATTAAAGGCATCTGGGTGGTCTGTCTCAATCTCGAATCTGCAGTAGTAAAGGTTGAACCATTTACCATGGTAGGGACATTCAATGTATGTATATTTTTCCATTTTTTTCCCAGGCTGATATATAGGAACTACAGGACCTATAGTCACTGGGAAAGTCAAAGCATCTGGTGCATTCAAAGCAATCTGACTGTTTACATCAGGTATCCCTGTATTCCAACCCACTAGTGTGGAACAGGATCAACGAGCACAGCAGGAGCATCAGGAATTATCCCCGAATAAGAGTTTGTTAAACTCTGGGGTTGGTTTTCAATATAAGGTGGTGGACGGCTCAGTAATAATTCATTAAGGAATTCAACATCAAATTCAATATCACCATCTCCAGCCGGATCTAGTATTTTTGACCCTTCAAGATGCTTTTCTTTTCCTTATGCTTACGGGATACATTCTAGTGCCCTCTGCTTTATCTGTGCTCCATGCCTTCTGTTGGGCATCCAATCTAGCCTCGACATATCGGTTTAGAGTATTCTTGTACCTTCCCTGACATTTCTGTTTCTCCTTTTGATGAGCTACATGTTCCCATTCACTAAGTGTCTCGAACGGCAGTTTAATCTCATGTAATTGTCTCCTCAAATGTTCAAGAATTTTGACATTAAATGTTCCATATTGTGGGAAAGCGAATGGTCCGTTATTTTCAGGGTATTTCATCCAATTTTCAAGCCTTATACACTTGTGAGATCCTTCTCTTGAGTCATACATTATGCTGTTGTACCAACGGGTGGTATTGGTACCCCTCCCTGACTGGGTATGGGTGCATCCCCTTGCAATAAACTCTTCAAATTTTTCAGAATTCTCATTTTTCTCTACATTTTAAAAGTTCACCCTTTACAGAAAATTCTCCTAAATCTATTTCACCTAATCTTCCTTGTTTCTCTACCTTACAGCCAATAACAGCTTGGCACCCTGTGACTTCAACCTCACTCCTCGCAGCGGCTACCCCTCCTTTACAATCCTTTGTGTGCGTTCTCTGTAAGCAAAATCTGCACACAATGCAAGCTTATTTAAAAAACTCTGACTGCTCCACTAAAAAATTATAGATCCTATCACATAAGAAGTGTAGCCAAGTACATTGGTCCAATTTATTTTCCCATACACTTCTAGTGAGATCTCAACCAGCGCAATCTCACTCAAGCTGATTGTTGTATAAGCTTGTAGAAATAAACTGATGTAATCCGAGGTGTTGTAGAATAAGATAGGTTTTATTCCAGGAATAATATAACCCACGACCAGCAATGTACAGGAACAGGTTCGTAATGAAGATGACATAAGAAACAAGGCATTCTAAGAACATGCATGAGAACACTCATATAACATTCCTTAAAGCAAACCAGTATAATAAATACAATACATACTACACATCCTCCTTTTCATAAATAAACTTAAGCTAAGAATAAATACAATACATATGTAAAAATAAACTAATTCAAGACTATGTAAAAAGAAACTAATTCAAAACATAATCATGAAATCTCACGGGAACTGATCTGATTCTGCGACCAACACCCCTACCATCCCCCGCTCCAATGGTATTTGAAACAGGTTGTAAAGCAGGGAGAACAGTAGCATTTTTTGAATCCCCATGAGCAAACAATGATGAATCAGGAATGACATTTGCATGGCGATCACCTAGAACAGATGGAGCAGATGGAATTGTCGAAGTTTCACCAACACCAAACCAATCAGAACTCGAATTATCAGATAAACTCAAATCCTGTTTGTTAGAGGAAATGATCCTAGCTTGCTGGTCAGAAATCTTAATGAGGGCATTCCTGTTCCACCAACCTCTTTCAAATAAAAGAGCTGCATTTCGAGAAACTTTTAGTACTTTCACAGGAGCAGAAAATTTGGATTGACCCTTGGTGACTTTTACAGGTTTCTTAATGATAACCCAATCACCCTCAACAAGGGGTTTTTCTGTAACATGCATATGTTTGTCATAATAATCTTTGTAACACTCTTGTTTCATTTTAACATGTTCACGAATCTTAGCTAAATCAACATTGACAAGAGAACTCTTCATTAACCAAGAAGGATTTAACTTAGAAGTTGGAATCCTACCACGAAGTAAAACAAAAGGAGAAACTCATGTGGTACTGTGCGGGGTACAATTATAGTTCCAGATTTTCTCACAAAGAAATTCCGAAACATCCAGTTTATTAGCACAAGCTGTTTGAACAGCTTCTTTCAACAAACGGTTTGCTCTCTCCACAAGACCATTTGATGCAGGACTGTAAAGAGGAACCAAAGTATGCTTAACATCCAATTTGTTTAAAAACACTCTCACTTCCTGTGAAACAAAATGTGAACCATTGTCAGAAACTATATCATGAGGGATACCATCAATGACAAATAAACGCTTTAAAAATGAGATAACAGCAGCAGAATCAGGATTCTTGACAAAAGAAAAGTAAATCCATTTTGAAAAATAATCAATGGCCACAATTAGGAATTTATACTCAGAACCAAAAACAGAAAATGGACCCGAAAAATCCAGGGCAATTTTCTGCCAAGGGGCCTCAGGCCACTCTACTGGTACAAGTGGTGCATTGGACAACTTCCAGTGTTTATCTGAGCATAAGCACTGTGGACACTGGTTAACGAACAATTTTACTTGATTGTCCATTCCTGGCCACCAATAAGTGGTCTTAATTTTATTGGTGGTGCCAGTAATACCTGGATGACTCTCATGTGCTACTGAAATAATAGATTGTCTGATGCCAGCAGGTGGGACAAACTTGTCTTGTCTGAATAAAATGTCACCTGAAACAGACAACTTTGATGCAACTTGTGCATAATGTTTCTCCTCCATGGACATGCTTCTATCCATGGGCCAACCTTTTATCAAAAATCTCTTAACATTTAGTAGGCAAGAATCATTTTCCATGCCATGTAACCAATCTTGTTTAGTTATTTTACTATCTTGAAGAGCATCATCAATTGTAAAAACACACTCCAGATCAGAATTTACTGACTCCTGTGTGGGTAACGGAATGCGTGATAAACAATCCGCCCGGATGTTTTTACCACCTGGCACATATTTAATTTCAAAATTGAATTCCTGGAGACGTGCCAACAATCTTACCAACCGAGAAGAGGCTCTATTAGAGGAACTTTCAACAAGCATATAAATTAAAGGCTTATGGTCTGTGTACAAAAGAAATCTAGTTCCCCAAATATACATTCTAAATTTTTCCACAGACCACGAGCAAGCCAAAGCTTCCCGTTCAATAGTACTATAATTTAGTTCAGCCGGGGTTAAAGATCGTGAAGCAAATGCAATGGTGCATTCTTCATTTTTAATCATTTGACTTAGTACAGCACCTAGTCCCCGAGAACTAGCATCCACTGTAATGATGCTCTGAACACCATGGGAAAAAGGTTTGATAGCGGGAGCAGATAGAATCATATCTTTGATAGAGTCAAAAGCAGTTTGAGACTCACCGGACCAAACATACTTGGCATGTTTTTTCAAAAGATCCCTGAGTGGCTGGACAATTAGTGCATAGCCCTTGACAAAACGAGCGTAATATTCACTCAATCCCAAAAATGCCCTCAAAGAGTCTTTGTCTAAAGGACAATGAGCATTTTTTATAGCTTCTAACAAAGAAGATTTAGGTCTAATTCCCTCTTTTGATAGATTGTGGCCTAAATAATCAACCTCATTAGCTAAAAATTTGCACTTCTTTTTGTTGACAGTAAGACCGTGATTTTGCAAAGATTTTAAAACATATTCTATTAATATATAATGCTGATCCCGTGATTCAGAATGAACCAAAATATCATCTTGGAACGCCTGAATTCCCGGACAATTATTGAAAATAGTATCCATTAACCTTTGAAAGATACTAGCTGCCGAAGCGAGTCCGAAAGGTAACCTTTTATACATATACACTCCAAAAGGTGTCACAAAGGTCGTAAGAGGTTGAGACTCTTTAGATAATGGAATTTGATGATATGCTGAGCGCAAATCAATAGTAGAAAAATATTTACTACTACCAATGTTAGCCAGCATATCATGAATTTTCGGCAAAGGATGCACATCAATCACAATATTGCGGTTAAGAACTCTAAGGTCAGCACATAAACGAATTTCGCCAGAAGGCTTTCGTGCTACGACGGCAGCAGAAACCCATTCTGAGGAATCAATTGGACAAATAATGTCTTGAACAACAAGAGATTCAATGTGCTTCCTCAAATCCTGTTTAACAGATAGAGGCACAGGACGTACCTTCTGGACAACAGGACAGACTTTATCTTTTAATTTAATATTATGCTCGAAATTTTTAACCAAGCCAATCCTGTCTTCAAAAACATCTTTGTATTTTTCCAAAACATTGCAGAGAATAGGATCACTACAATAATCAAGAATTGCCAGAATTGGTAGATCTCCTAAGGCAACAGGTTCAGGATGACCAGGCTTTAAAATAATACCGAGCTTAGCTTGATCCTGCCAACCCAAAATATCCCTGCCATTCAGTGCAACATAAATTTTAGTATATATTACCCTCCCTTTAAAATCAATGTTATCAGGGAAATATCCACGCATGGTTATATCAAAACCCCCAAAGGCTTTGGGATTAACATCTGTTGTAAGTAACTTAGTGTTGTTCCAAGAACACTGAAATGTACTTTCATCTAAAATGGTAATGGGAGATCCTGAATCCGCCATAACTTGTATAGTATGCACTCCAATAGAAATTTTACAAAGAGGACCTTTGACATTGAAGTCACAGAGAGCATTAATCTGAATAAAGGATATAGAAGAAACATTTAGCGCATCACAAATTTCTTCTTCAGAATATACCATATTGACCTTAGTTTTATCTCTAGGTAAACGACATAATGCAGCAAAATGGCCTACACGTTTACAATTTGAACACCTTTTACCTTGTGCTGGACACTTAGGATTGTTTCCAACGTGAAATTTTGAACCGCACCTGTAACAAGATACATTGGACTTATGTTCATAAACTTTTTTACCACTAATGCGGTTAGAAACAAAATTTACATTGCTATTTTCACCAGATGCTTGTGAAACATTACAAACAGTGGAAGAAGAAGAAGCATGTTCAGCTAAAATTTTCGAGGAAACCACAGAACACTCGATGCTTTTTGCAATTACAATGACTTCATCCAATGTTGGATTTTTACATGTCAAAATCCGCTCCTGGATCTTTTTGTTGAAACAATTAAAAACTAACTGATCACGCAGAGCAGTTTAAAGATATGTACCAAATTCGCATTTTGAGGCAAGAACACGCAAAGTTGCCAAATAGTCTTCTATAGACTCCTCTTGCAATTGTTTCCGTTTAAAGAAAACATGTCTCTCAACCATGACTGATGGATCATCCTTAAATTGTTTGCCACGGCTCGTTAATGCTTCAGTATAAACATTCCAGGTGTCATCATCAGTTGGAGCTTGCACAACAGATAAATTATCAAATAATTGTTGCCCTGCATCTCCTAAATGGTTAAAAAGAATAGCTCTTTTTCTTGACGCAGAATAATCCAAAGCGTCTATAGCTTCTAAATAATTTGTGAAAACACGTAACCATTTGTGCCATGGTGTAGGAAAAAACATTTTTTTTTATTTATTTATTTATTTTTCTTTTTAACCACTTGGATGCTAAGCCTATTTGTTCTTCTTCATGTAATTTCCATTGAAACCAATGGAAACTCCATGACGAGCTGGGCTTGTCATGAGCGTCGAAGGGGTTAATTATAAATTCTTACTTGTCAGCCAAAAGCGTTCCTTATAACCGGTTTCTGTAACTGTTTAGACAATTTTCTTGTTCAGCATAAAAACATCCGACTAGAAATGTCCACAGTCGCGTAGAACTGACTAGAAATATTCAGGTTGAGAAAATGGCCGTCAACGTGACAAGCGTGATGACGCTTCACTTAGAATGCTTTGGTAGGCAAGCGCGTTGCTATGGAGCGCAAGTGGTGACGTACTCACAATTGAGTCTTTGCGCGATCACAGGCTGCGCGCGTACAAGGCAAGCTGGCTTGGTTCGCGAGCGAAGAATCCAGCTCGCTGTTTAAAAAATAACGTTGATCAGAGCCCGACCGTTGAGGGACGCCTCAAGGTAAAGTGAAAAATTTATCAAACTCACAGTTTTCAGTAGTCGCGAGCCTCGTTGAGTTTAGGTGATCACTTGAATGTAGAAATCACTGCGATTCAAAAGGTTCCGTCTTAGCGGTTTACAAGTTGAAATCCGATTTGCTCGCGTCGGTGGGTCTGAAATTGACAAGCTTCAGAGATAAAAAAAACGTCGCCAATAAATGTTGTATAAGCTTGTAGAAATAAACTGATGTAATCCGAGGTGTTGTAGAATAAGATAGGTTTTATTCCAGGAATAATATAACCCACGACCAGCAATGTACAGGAACAGGTTCGTAATGAAGATGACATAAGAAACAAGGCATTCTAAGAACATGCATGAGAACACTCATATAACATTCCTTAAAGCAAACCAGTATAATAAATACAATACATACTACACTGATGCAATATGTTCCTCGTACACTGAAAACAATTGTAACAAGTGCAACCCTCACTCACACAAAGAAATTGCCCTTCTCTTAGTAGCACTGCTGATGACGTCTCATGAACAGCAACTTCGAAACACAGCAGACAACTTACTCAGCATATGCCACACTGAAACCACCCGTAGGTGTATATCCCGGGATCTTAGGTCACGACGGACCGGATAACAACTTCAACTTTCCTGCACAAAGTGCTTCAATTAAACATGGACTCTAACCACTTTGCATAACCTCATACAGCCATTTCACAACAACACACTCTAAGCTTAAAGCATCCCCTGCCCTTTCTTTAGCTTATACCTCCGCACAACTCCTAGCTTTCAATGCTGTTTCCCCACTTTCACCCCCACTCTTGCGCCACCTTGACACACTTGGTATTCTCGTCCCTCCTTCCCCTCACTTGACTCCGCTTCTTTCTAGCCCCAATAGCACTTCCCCCCTAGCTACTGATCCCCCCTCTGCCTCCTTTTCCTCCTCCCTCTCTGCCTCTGCCGCTGCCGCTGCTTCTGCCATACTGCTTAACACCCGCTCAGCGGCCAAACATCAGACGGCTCTCTTTAATCTTCTTACCTCCGACTCCCCAGATTTCCTTTTTTTGACCGAAACTTGGTTCACCGCTGACTCCCTTCCCGACCTCTTAGCCATTCTTCCCGACTCCTATTATGCCCTCCGGGCTGATCGTCCGGACGGCAAGGTGGGGGGAGGGGTGGCGATGATCATTCGGTCAACCCTTAAATTCCAACTTCTTAATTACCCCCCTATTTCTAATGTGGACTACCTAGTGGCCCGCTCTCTCAATCTACCTGTCCCCCTCACTGTTGTCCTTGTGTACCGTCCTCCTCAATCTATGCCCTCTTTTGTAGCCTCCATTCAGGACCTTATGGCCACCCTTGTGGTCAATAATTCTTCCGTCCTATTGCTCGGCGACTTTAATTATTGGCCGGGCGACCCCAGGGAAGACCTTCCCTCGAAAGATTTCTCAGGCACTCTCCAATGCCTAAATTTCACTTCTCATATCTCAGTTCCCACTCATGTCCAGGGTCACATCTTGGACCAAATCTGGTCCTCTCGCCCTATTGTTTCACCCCCTCTTGTTTCCCCTTGCGTCTGGTCGGATCATTTTTCCATCTCTTTTGCCATCCTCCTGGGAGTGGTTGACAAGCCTCCCCTCCCTAAGAACATCTCAGCCCGCAATTGGAATCGAACGGACCTTGACTCTCTCTCGCTCACTTTGGCTTCATCTGTCCCTACCCTCACCAATCTTTCTCTTGATTCTCAGGTCAATGCCATTGGCACATGGCTTTCCTCCTCCTGCGACCTTGTCGCTCCGCTTAAAAAGATCAAGGCGATGCGTCCTCATGACGCGCACAAATGGTTCTCTCCAGAACTTAAAACTCTTAAACTCGACCTAAGGCGGTCGGAACGCCACTGGAGACGGAACTATTGCCCCTTGTTGCGCGCCAAATACAAATCACTCCTTGCTGAATATAAAAATGCGATCCTGGCGGCAAAAACCGCCTATTTCTCTGAGAGAGTAGCTCTCGCGAATAACAAATCCCGTGAAATCTTCTCTCTGGTCTACAATCTTGCCACCTCTGATCGCTCCACCCCCAGTCCGGTTCCCTCACAGTCCCTCTGTTCTTCACTTAACGATTTTTTTATTGATAAGATCGTTAAGATCAAAGCTAACATTCCCACACTGCCACAACCCCGCCCCACCTGTCTTCCCATCTATCCTCCTTTCTCTTTCTCCTCTTTCCCTCCTCTTTCTACTGAACTATTTCTAAATCTACTGATCAAAATCAAGTCCGGTTCCCCCTTGGACTGCGCGCCTGCACGCATCCTTAAAACCCTCTTCACCACTTGCTCTGGACCTCCTCTTGCCCTCCTTAACTCCTCTCTGGCTCTTGGATCTGTCCCCTCCTCTTTCAAATCTGCCATAGTCCTTCCGATTTTAAAGAAAACTGGTTTAGATCCCTCTCTTCCCTCCAATTTCCGTCCCATCTCTCTCCTTCCCTACCTGGGCAAGATCCTCGAGGCTCATGTCACTTCTTGCCTCTCCTCTTACATTGAGGAGAACAGCCTCCTTGCATCCCATCAGGCAGGATTTCGCCCGGGCCACTCCACGGAGATGGTGGTCCTCGCAGTCTTGGATGAGCTTAAGGGGAAGGCTGACTCCAATCTCCCCCAGGCTCTGGTCCTTCTCGATTTGTCCGCTGCGTTTGACACGGTCGACCATGCCATCCTTCTCGACCGTGTCAGCGCAGCGGGCATTCGGGGCGTGGCCTTTTCCTGGCTGGCGTCCTTCCTTCAGGATAGGTCCCAGGCAGTTCATCTCTCCGGTTTTTCCGCTCCTCCCCGTCCTGTCACTTGTGGAGTTCCCCAAGGCTCTTCTCTCTCCCCTCTCCTCTTCAATCTCTATATTCACCCCCTCATCACTTCTCTTCTTGAGCTGGGGGTCTCTGTGTATAACTACGCAGATGACCTTCAGCTCGTCTTCGATCTTTCTTCCTCCCCTGACTCTCTTCCCAAGTTCTGTTCCACTTTAGTTTTCATTTCTGACTGGATGTGCGCTAACCAACTGAAGCTCAATCCAGATAAAACCGAACTTGTTCTCACTGGTGGCTCTTCTAACCCCTGGACTCCCGCACATTGGCCCCTCTCTTTTGGTCCCCCCCCTGTTCCCTCTTCTTCTGTCCGCACTCTTGGCATCAAAGTCAGTCATGACTTATCCATGCACAGTCAGATCAGCTCGGTTGTGTCCTCCTGCTTTCTTTCTCTCCGTTTAATCCGGAAAATCTCCCGCTTCTTCTCCTCTGATGCTCTCAAATCCATAGTCATGGCCCTCGTCATCTCTCGCCTTGACTACGGGAATGGCTTGTATGTGGGCATACCTGCTTACGAATCTCGCCGCCTACAGGCCATTCAAAACCAAGCCGCTCGTCTCATTCTCTCCCTCCCCAAATCCTCTCATATCACCCCGGCTCTTAAATCACTCCACTGGCTCCCTGTTCGTCTCAGATCCTTTTTCAAACTGGCCTGTCTAGCATTCTTGGCTCACTCTCGCTCCGCACCCCTGTTCATCAACTCTCTTGTCTCTTCCCATGCCCCTGTCCGCACCCTCCGTTCTTCCTCTCTCTCTCTTCTTCACACCCCTCGTTTCCGCAAATCCAGAACCGGGGGAACCCGATTCTCAGTCCTTGCCCCCCAGTTTTGGAATAGCCTTCCACTCTCTATTCGCTCCATTCCCATCTACTCCCACTTTCGCAAAGCCCTTAAAACCTTCCTCTTCCTTCAGGCATTTCCCTCTTAAATCTTTCCTGGGTCCCCTCTGCCGAGTTTCTGATCAGGTCCCCAGCGCCAGGAAGCCGCTTGGCCATCGCGCGCTTTATTAAATATTTTATTCATTCATTCATTTGCAACGCACAACCCTATTGATACTCACACCACTGCTTTAAACTGTCTTAGTCGCACTCCTCCGTCGGTACCGGCATTTGTTCTCCTTCAACCAGACATGAGCTTTGAGCTTGGGCTGGGGTGGGCAATCTTTGGACAGGGGACTTTAATAGGTATCTCAGAAGGGACCCCCCTATATCCTAACTTCATCGGACACATAAACCATCCGACACGTCACAAGAATAACTGTTGTAGCGCCACTGGGCCCATTTACTTTGTCTCACTTTACCACCTGACACTACACCTCAAGTTCATTTAATTGTTCCTCCGATGGACCTTGAATCATGCTAAGAGGGGACGGATACAGGGGATCCAATTCAGTTATCCAATGAGGACCAGGAATGGGGTAACTGACCTACAACCTCAAAATTAGATTCATAAATATGCCTCTCAAAAATTACACTATAGAAGTTCAGTATTATCACAGCTAGGCCAAATCTCCTGAAGAAATTCAGCCAAATTAGAATCATGCAAACCAAAAAATTCAATTAGAGCTATGCAGAATAATAACATTAGAATCTGCTGTCCATAGATCCCTCTATGTAGATTCCCATCCCTCACTAATACTATCCTCAATTGGAATTCACATTCAATAATTTGATACAAATCATGGAGAGACAGAAACAGGATTTAGTTAAAGGTAGATTTTTATCAGTAAAATTAAGAAGAGTAAATACATCACTATCAGGCATTAAGTTAAGGAGTGCAGAATAATCAAATGAATCTCTTAAGGGCCATCAATTACCAAAGTTCTAGAAGAGTTCAGGCAGGGACCTGAACCATATCAGCTCAAAAGTTATCACCCATAAGGAAAGAAGTCTGGGAATAGTGCACACAGGGTATGCATCAACCAACTGAAAGCTAATTGAGTCCGCAAGGAAATGAATGATGTATCTCTCACTGAGCAATATAGCAAGATCTCTCTGATGAAACCGAATGAATGAATGATTGCTCTTTCCATTACTTCAATGTATAATATAATTCCTCAAGTTCCGGGGTGACACCTCCTGGGTCTCCTCATCTGGTCAGACCACTCAGTCCATTGGTCAATTTGTGTAGGGTGATTGTCATGCTGCAGGACATATTGTAGCAAAAAGGTGGTGATCATCACATAAGCTGTCGAACCATCCAGTATGTATAGAGTAAGAGAGTTCAAGAAGTCAGTTTCTCACGGCAGATGTTCCCAAAGTAACGAAAATGTTGCGAGGAGTCCTAGTATGCACATGAGAACTCTCCCTCTGAGACATTGGGCCTCACGTCCGCCAGCCATCATCTCGAAACGGGAACCGACCACCCACGACGTGACCTACCCACACTACGAATTACAATGCGACTGCCACCATGGCGGTCGCATTGCCTATATTTTGTATTTCGGCTGGGATGCTGTCAGCAGCCCCCACCACAATACAAAAAATAGAGTGTTTACATATCCCAAGACTATGTGGCAGGCACCATGCGGTGCTTGCCACATGGTACAGGGATATGTACCGTATGTGCCCCCCAGGGGGCCATGTACCAGCACCATGGGGTAAGGGTGGCCCGCTACAGGGCCCTAAATCTGTTTCCGCCAGCTGTTTCACGGCAGGTTGACCGCCACAGAACGACCGTCGGCAAGGGATATTGCAATCCCCCCGGCGGTGCCTGACAGTCACTGCTGCCATTCTGGGGATGGAGGGCGGTCTGCCAGGCGGTCAGAATGCTTCCGACCAACGGGACCATGTCGGTCGGTCTTTCTTATGGTGGCCCCCTACATTTCCCCCTAAGTCTTTTCATGACCTGTTTTATAAAATGTTTTATGTATCATTAGCACAGATGGTGCATGTTTGTCATTTTCTTTCAAAGTGTCAAAATCGTTTTTGTGTGTCAGCTAAGGGATTCAGCAGTTTATCTGCTTCATCAGTCCTAAACGCCTTAACGGCATCAAGATACATAACGGATATAACTCTTACCTGTGTAGTCGTAAACGTCCGTTTGACACATATGAACTCTTTATATTTGATCTTCTGAACTATTATACCTATGCATTAATAGTAAATACTCTTGTACTTTGAGTTTCTGATGTTCCTCATTGACCGTATTGTAATTCGGTGTCACCATATTTGACCTTTTTTGTATGACCAAATACAATACATTCTTGCAAAATAGGGAGAAAAAAAGCGCACCACTAAAAAAAACACCAGTTCTCTCCTCTTACTTGGGATAGCTTTGCCTGCAGAGAAGTAACCATTTTTGTATGCCTCCCACCCTCCCTTGGTGCTGTGACTGCGTGCCCCCTCCGACCCCACTAAATGGAAATCTGCTCTCCTGGTTTTTTGGGTCTTGACCTGAGAAAATCTATGTGTATATATATGTATATAGAGATAACTCGAATCACTAGTATATGCAGTAGACCTTTGTACTCTCTACCATTCCTATGTGACTCTTGGAGTTTATCCATTTGTATCTCTTCCTTGAGTGACTTTACTACTTGTACATTTGCAATTTTTCTTTCTGTTTGTATCTCTTCCTTGTGTGACTTCATCTTGTACAATTGCAATTTTTTCTGTTTGTATCTTTTATGTAACGCATGTAATCCTAAATCCTTATGTTTTGCAACTGGTTCTTATGTAAAGCGCTCTGACACCTTCGGGTAAAGTTCGTGCTATAGAAACTCGCATTAAATAAAATAAAATAAAATAAATAAATAAAATAAACATTGTCTGGAAATGTTACTGCATTCTGAAAATGATGCTTGCGTTCCCTCAACCAAACTGCTCGTCACGCAGTCCGTTTTCAATGGTAATATACATGGAAGACAAACAACTGCCCCCAGGGAAACCGATACATTTGCCAAAGAGGATATTTTTTAATAGAATTCATATTAACGGAAATATGCGCCGTCCGGGCGTTTTGGAATTAAAAAAAAAAGAGTCTCTTTTTCTCAAGATAACCTACACAATTCTTATTTTTTGCGTACAATTAGGTTATATATCTTCTTAAAACCTATAGATGGCGTTTAAATAGATTCACAGATTCGGAATAGGAACTGGAACGACCTTGAGGGGTCGTTTGGTTCTGCATAATAAATAATGAACGCTGAAAGCCGATTGGCTGGCATTGGACAGGGACTTCACGCAACTGACAGCATAAAACGGTGACCGTCGGCGCCTGCGCACTACTGATTCCAAGATGTAAGCGGCCTGAAGGCGTGGTCTTCGGCTGAATGAATATGTGTTGTCCGGGGATATTTTTCTGTTTAGCTAACCTGTAGAAAATCCGCACCGGTTCTTAACTGGCATATTAAATTTTCTGGCTGTTATCCTGGGCTGGTCACAGCTATGCCTAATACGTTTTAGTGAGATTAATTACTTTCTTTGTAGAAAACGAGCAATACGTGGTTAAAAGTGTAAAAGCTTCCCTTTTGCCCAAGCGACTTTATTTAATAGCGACAGCAGCCAAAATGTTCGGAAACGGCATGGTTTTGATAGAGAGCGATGAAAAAAGTGAAAACTGGCTATAAGTGTGCGTCGAATGAAGAAATTATATATTTTTTTGTGTGTGTTATAATTTGGACAAGAATGCGCGTGTGCTTTAGTGCGGGGGCGACCTCTACTGAATTGTAATTGGATTTATACAGCGTTTACTACCCCTGACTAGGCGTCGAAGCGCTTTACGGCGAGTATTTGCTGATATCACTTAATAACCACAACTGGTATTGATTATTGCATCCGCGTCTGGATGCAGCAGACATATGAGCAGGACATATGAGCAGCCAGATATGGCAAGCTGTAATGTGCTCATCAGCGCGATATATGTGTATTGTGTGTAATATCCTGACTGTTTTCCGTGCGAAGCCTCCATTGGTCTCCAGTAGGACTCACACAGGGCTGCCATTGGTCAGGGAGTCCTACGGTGAAGCTAGACCATGATTGGCGGGGCACGGTCCATGGAACGTCTGTTATTTGTCTGGACTTGCTGCTCGCAGGGCTGTGTCTGACCTGGGTGGTTGTGGGCGGGGCTTAGTGCTGATTGGCTGGAGTTCCCTGCCCTGCAGCAGCCTGTGCTGTAATTGGACAGGGCTTGCTGGGCCGGGGGTATTCTTTAGACCCCCTTCGCTCCCTGTCTCGGCTGTCAGCTTTCAGTGCCTCCTCCGCAGTCGGTTTACCTCTGCCTCCGTGTCCTCCCTTCTCCAGCACCATGTCGCGGCCTCTGACTGACCAAGAGAAGCGCAAGCAAATCAGCGTGCGCGGCCTGGCAGGTGTGGAGAACGTGACAGACCTGAAGAAGAACTTCAACCGGCACCTGCATTTCACCTTGGTGAAGGACCGCAACGTAGCCACCCCCCGCGACTACTACTTCGCCCTAGCCCACACTGTGCGCGATCACCTGGTAGGGAGGTGGATCCGCACCCAGCAGTACTACTATGAGAAAGACCCCAAGGTAAGAGCCTTGAGAAAGTGGAAGGTTAAGAGACCTGCGTTTGTTGACCGCAACCAGTCTTAGCACATAACTTCTCATAGAGCAGTGCTTGTGCGAGGTGGTCCACCAAGAAAGGCGCAGTGGCGAAGTATTGAAGGGTTTGGCTAAAAACCCAGTAGCCGTCATCCCTACTTTGGCCAAGGAAGAACATACAACACTTACCTGCGGTAAAGGTTTTCATGTCGCCCCGCAAACTATACACCCCTGCGTTCAAGTGGAGGCTGGAGGGCATCTTTACTCATCCTAGAGACCAATTACTACTCTGATCTCTAGCGGTTAGCCACCAGAGCACTCCACTCTCTCTTCTCTGGTATAATCATTCTCTCTTTCTCTACCCACTAGAGAAGCTTGCATCCCTTAAAGGGGGCTCCGATTAAGCCCAAGGTATATCCGTAAGGTATGGGAGACGCCCCCCCCCCCACCACATTTTTGCAGGGGAGTCATCGATTTATTTGACACCACTGGCTTGAGGGCTACCTGGCTTATCCCCCCCTTGGCAATGGGCTTCCCGCCCAGTAGAACCTTTACGATACAAGATTCACAGAGGGAGGAAATAAAGGGGGCATCCTTTAAGAACACATGGGCCAGGTCACCGATGCAGCACCTACATGGTGGTGGCGTTTTTTTTTTGTTTGGGCCCATTGGTCCTGGAGACTAGGTCACAGTGCGATTTCGCCGACATCCCAGCACCACTCTCACGCGAGCCTGAGTGTGCATCTGTTTTGCTCTGTGCTTGTCAAAGAACAACCCATGCACGTTTTAAAAAATGAACAAGTATGCATTCGCGGATACAAACGAGATTTGACACCATATATGGAGTTGTGGTATTGGTTTGGGAAATCAGAAGGCTCAGCTAGGTGGCATTCATTACTACCGTTAGGTTCACAAGAGTATGAATCAAGGACATGAAGTGGCTACGATAGATGTATATTTTTTACGTTGTGATAGCGGAGTTTATGGGAAGAGGATGCCATTGCCCACGTTGTGTGTCAGCATTTAAGTGCCAGTCTCAACATACTGTCAACAGATCCCGCTTGACAGTGAAGGACTTGACAAAAGGGTTAATACTTCTCAGATGGTGGTTTGCTCGAAATTCCATTTTATCATACATGTGCGTTTCGCGAGAAAATAGTTTGCAGTAATGGGTAGTATGGGAAGGTGGGTTATTCAAACTACAGTGTTACGTTATGATTTGGGCTTCAGTTTGTCAGGATATTTTGCAGGTAGCTCACTTCAATGACGGTGATGTCCCAGCATTTTGTATTTATGGTTGTTGTGAACATTCCTACGCAGATCCACGTATTTGATTGTGTGCAGTGTAACTTTTGCATGTGTGCACTGAAAGCTGCACCGGTGCTTATGCTGAAGCAAGCATTAGTGTACAAGTTCACCTCCCAGTTATCACTTTCTTGTGTATGTTACATGCTCCTCGATCATCTGTGCTGACTGCCGAGGAGCTGCAAAAGAGTTACACGCACTCAAAAACGTGCTTTTAAGCTGCTGGACTGCACCGTTATATACCTTCCTTTTGTTGGGTCGGATGTTATGAACTCTGGGATTGCCTGCACCCAGAATAATTGATCAAACCAGAAGATGTGAAAACTAGGATAGGATAGTAAAAAAGTATCCACATGTGCGTGATATTCTTAAACTCAGTCAGCAACATGTTTGGTTAATTTTTTTTTTATTCCGTGATTTGCTGACACTTTTTAGTCTGGCTTGTCTGCTGTGTGATTTTTGAATATGCAGAGCTTCATAAGACTTTTGTAGTGGTTTGCCATGGTACTCGAAATTAATTTGCTTTGTGCGCTTGGTGTTCTGAATCCCCTGCTGGCAGTCCAGGTCCCTCCTTGGCAATTCGGGCTGGCCTGTTCCCACGTGGAACAAGGTCAAGACTGATTTGTTTATAGCTGGGACCAAACTGAGGTGGTATGGTGAGCAGAAAAATGATGGGTTGAGATGCTACCCCGAGCGATTGCCATTGGTTTGGCAAATTGCAAGCATTGCTTCCATTACCTTTTGTGTGCTTAATGTGATGTCAAACATGTCATGTTTGAGATTACCAAATTAGCAGTTTACTATGTGAGAGAAAAAAATATGAAAACCCAGCATGACATAGGTCCTTCTCATGAATGTCCGTCAAGTACTGTAAGTGGGTTAGAGCCTCTCTTCCCCGAGTCTTGCTGCAAATGTTACCTCTTTTAGAAACTGCTAATCCTTTGCTTTCTGTCTTTCTAACCCATTCGTTCCAGTCTTCCACTATGTCATATACACAATTCTCAAATAGAATTTCATCGGTCTTCTTGCATTTGTGGAACCTCTAAGCACTGCGGTGGTTTCGGCCCAAAGAGTCTAATTGGAGCATCCTTTGTGCAATCAGCACTTCAGGTTGGCATCTTTCCAGTGATCTCCGTCCCCTCGAGAGTAGCTTCAGTAGAGCATGACCTTGGACGTATGAGTCAGATATTATGTCATACGTGCAATCTCAAAATTATGGAACCACCCTAGAATGTCAGTGCCTGGCGCATAAATGTTTATCTGCTTCTTTGGTGCCTTAAGGGTGCATTCCTGGAATTTTGAGGAGGAATAGTCTTTCCCAGAGGTATCCCTGTATCGGCTTCTAACCTGTGCTTCTCTTCTTCACGGTTTTCCGCTCCTTCTCCAGTTACCGTCTCTTTTCCTGCCTCTCTTGTTCATTCTTCTCTCTCCCTGGGCTCGCCCAGCTTGTCTATTCATTTGCCTCCCTTTTTTTTCCTGAAGGGCTATCATTATAACTATCCTGCTCTTTCTTACCCTTGTGGAGCTCTAGTTCAAGTTTCAGGGTCTGAGTGAAATGTGGCCTACCTGAAGTTGGGATGCATGGGACAGGTGACATCGGGTACTGTAGAGATGGGTGGAGAAGACTGTCTCTGGTACACTCTGGAGAACAATCTTGGGGTTTACTGTGGGGGACAGTCTAGGAGAAATTTCACTTGGGGACTCGGAGCTTGTGTCCAGAGCACTGTCCTCTGGGGTATCATCTAGTGAGTCTTCCCTGGAGTTTCTTGCACTTGTTCCTTCTGTCTGTCGGGCTGCCTCAGACAGCATAGGCTCATTCTGGTCGTAGTCCATATCACAGAGAGGCCTTTCCACACAGGCATGGTTATTGTATGGGCGTATGGGTTCCGGGGAGAGGTCAGAGACAACACAGCTTGCTATGAGGAATACAAGACTGGTGTGCAGGCTTTCCAGAGCCATGCTGGCAACCCTTTACTGACCCCACGTTCTTATAATCTGTTCCCTAGTCACATAATCTGCTATGGGTGTACCTGCCTGTGTGCATAGATGCCATGCTGTGTCAGCAGTCTTGTATCTAATTTACTTTCCCTTCTCCCAAGTCTCCCTCACTCAGCATGTTTCTCCTGCCACCACACTGCCAGGCCTAATTCAGTCTGTGGCCACATGTTTTGAGACTCAGACAATTGAACTTGTGCCTTACGATATGTAATGTGCACCCTGTTAGTGAGGATGCATTTATTAGCCTCTGCTGGCTGTTTGGCCTCGTGACTGTGATAATCTCGCCTACCCCATCTGCTCCCTTTCCCTTTCGGTGCATACGCTGATGATACACAGTTGGTCGTCTCGCTGACTAGGGATGACACCATAGACCAGGGGATCAGCAATCTGACCCTTTGCCTCACCAAGGTGATGGAGTGGATGACCTCCTCCTTTCTAAAACTTAACGGGTCAAAAACGGACATCATGCTCTTGGGCTATAAAGCCCCTCTCAATCTTGACCCCTGGTGGCCAATCTGTTTTGGTCCTCCCCCCCCTTCCCCCTCCCCCCCAAGACCCAAATAAAGAGCTTGGGGGTATGGCTTGACTCTTCCCTGGGTTTTCAAGTCCAGGCAAAGAAGGTTGCTGCGACCTGTTATGGATTGATCAGGGTCCTCAGGAAGGTTTTGACCTTCCTTCTCTTTGAGGCTAGACGCATGCTGGTCCAGTCGTTGATCCTTTCACGGCTGGACTATGCAAATCCGGTCTATTTTGGGGCCCCTGCAGGTTCCATTCAAACCCTGCAATTAGTACAGAATTGTGCAGCTCGACTGCTGATGAATGTACCCAGATGCAGTTCTGCGAAGGCCGCATTGCGGCTTCTCCATTGGCTGCCGATTCATGATAGTTACGTTTAAAATCATGTGAATGGCACATAAGCCCATCTGGAATGGCGGTCCTTCTATCCTTCACCCTTTGTTTCGTCGTCATCAATCTTGCAGATCTTTAAGATCTAATCAGAGTAATCTGCTTGTAGTACCTAGGGTGCAGCGAGCTCGTATGGGAGGTCGCCAGCTTTCCTTTTTGGCAGCCAAGTGCTGGAACAATTTACCAGACAACATCGGGCTCGAAAGTAACCATCTCGCTTTCAGGAAGCAACTGAAGACACTGTTATTCCATGGAGTGTCTATGCTTAGCACTCTGGTCTTATAGCGCTGGGATGCCTAAGGGTAGCCATGCGCTCTACAAAAGCGTTTTCATTAATTCATACTATCTTAACCTGTGCTGAACTGCTACCAGGCACTGCTGTGTCACCAAGCTCCGAAGGGCTGTCCCTCCCAAGGCACCACATTGAGTTTTGCCTCACATTTATAGTCTATGTGCCTTACACATAGTAACACTATTGAGATGATTTCGAGAAAGAGTCTTGCCTCAGAAGATTTTGATCAAATGCTGACAGGTATATTCCTTTAGGCATTCTAGGCACCTCGCGTGGGTGAATACTCACTACCAGACTGGCATCCACCGGCTTTTCCTCATGTCTTTCCTGTTGCACAGCTGGGGCAATAGCTCACTCTGAAGTTCTGAGTGGCTGCCCTGACATACCAAAACTCATAATTTAATTCTTAATTTAATTCTTTCTTCCCAATGTTGCTTGTTTGTTGCTATGTTTGCAGGTGTTACTAACTTCAAAGAGGCAATATGCTCTCTTCATAGCACACACTGCTTTAAGTGTTTCCTCTCTAGGTCTCTAAGTTGGTGATCTTGTTTAGAAGACTGATTTCCCTTCAGCTTTGTTTTTTTCTCGATTTGTTTTGGACCCAACCTCGGAGGTGGTCAGACAAGTCCATGAAACGATCATGACAGACCACAAAGAAGTAGTTATGACTTCAATCTCTCTCTGCATTGGAGTTTCTAACGTTCTTTTATGTAGAGTGTTCGGGTGCATGTATTCCACGTCCGGCAGTTGGGCTACAGTTGGTTGGAGGGTAGCCAAGTGTCTGGCTAGCACCATTAAAAAAAAAAGCTAATCTACACTGTGTAATTGTGTTATTGAGGGTGATCACCATATTTGGCGATGATCTGCTAGCCAACTCCTGTTGGTGTGGCTAAGGACCCCTTCTGTGAAATAATGGACGAAAACTGGTACCTACAGCGAAGCGCCAGCTTTTATGTTGGCGTGCGCAAGGACCAGTGTACTATCAACACAGCTCACGGCTGCTTATGGGCAGCGCTTGCCTCTTTAAAGCACAGAAGACATTTTGTGGTGGACGGGGAGGGGCAATTTCAGTGCAAGCATCAACTATTTTAAGGTTGCTGCACAAGGTACATTGAAAATCTGGTTCTTTACTCTCCTCATGGCAACGGCATCCATTTTTAACGCAGCCTGTTTTCTTGGCTCATCAAGGGACACCCCCCTATTCCGTACGAGGATTGGATGGATATTTTTGAAAACCCTTTATTAGCTCTTGATTTTAACGGTTTCAATGCTGGATAGGAAAAAGCTTTGTTATTAAGCGTGTTGGGGAGTGAGGAACAGCACGCATTTAAATATCTACCCGAGGTTATAGGTGCTAACGAGCCTCCTGACGATGTTTATAAGGAAGCAAGGTCGCGCCTGGAACGCTGATTTGCAAAAGAGTCTAATATAGCTATGTTGCGATACAGATTCTACACCCATCCTCCGAAACAGGAGTCCATTGATGACTTTGTGTCAAGACTGCGTGAGTTGTCTGTGAAGTGCCAGTTTGGTCAAATGACCGATGAACTAATAAGAGACCAACTGATAGTACAGTATCGAAGTAAAAAATTCAGGAAAGATGGGGCAGCAAAGAATCCATTGCTTAAGAATGCTAGTAAGATTGCGAAAATAGTGGAGGCGTCAGATTCCTGTATGCGTGAAATGGGGAAAAGAGATTGGGTGGAGGTGTTTCTGCTATATATAAAGATGAAGAGGAACATGATCGTGTGGGTGTGGTGAATAGGTTTAGGAAAATGTTTAGTAACTCTCCTTTTTCAAGGCTTACAAATTTTAGTGTTCAGTTAAATTTCCTTTCTTATTTTTGTTTTATATTTTTATGTATTTGGTTTCTTTCTATGCTCTATTACTGTAAGGGAGAAAGATGTGTTATGACTTCAATCTTTCTCTGCATTGGGGTTCTAGCGTTTTCATGTAGAGTGCTTGGGTGTGTGGATTCCATGTCCTGCAGTTGGGCTACAGCTGGCAGGGCGGAAGCTTCGCAGGTACCATTAAAATAAGTTAATCTACACGGAGTCATTGTGTTATTGAGTGTGATCACCATAAGTAGCATCGAACTGCAGCCACTGACTCCATGCAGGTCACAGTTCTGGTAATGCGCACTGGATGGAATTCCAGGTCCACTACACATGGGGTCATCTCCTAACCCCTCTTCCCTGCCTAACCTGGAGCAGTCAAGAGTGGTGCATGTAATATGGAAGGTCACCTACTAGGTATTGTAAGTAGGTCCCCCCACTCTGGATCAGGTCCCTCACTGCCAGGTAAGTGATAATGCCTCCCTTTTGGATTCTGCCATTGAGCCAGGGGGATGAATCTACTTCTTCATTCACCATAAGTGGTCTCCAGCACTCTCGGGAGACCCTGAATTTAGCTAGTGTGTGCATGCCTTCTTGCCATACTCAATATGGCCACCAGTGCCGTTGTTAAGAAGGGGACTGAAATTACCATATATTCAAATTGCAACTTATGTACAACTATCCCTGATATGTGAAAAAGATGCAAGTGGCTTAAAATATGTAAAATAACTTTTAATGTCTTTTCACGTTTCTGCTTGTAATAATAACCAGTTCTTTGTTTATTTTTGAAAAGTGCATGCACAGTCAGGGTGCTGCTTCAGAGGGCGAACATGTCAAACCTCTGGCAACGCTGCACATAAAACTGTTCTCGTAGCATGGCACTTTATCTGTAATGTAGTGTGAATCCGTGCTTCTGACAGAATATGTAAGCCTAGAGATTAACGTGCTACATTCTAACCATAAAGAAAAACGGCGGTAAATAGCTTCCTGAAGCAGCAACCCCGTTCCTGCATGGCAGTTTTGAGTTAAAGTTTTTAGATGCTTGCATTATTTGTTTAGTTTAGGCTTTTTTATTTATTTTTCTTAAAGCATTTACTGTTTTTTTGGTGATGGGTAGATGAACATGAAGGTGTAGTTTGTTAAGTATGTCAATTACATTTACATACTTGAATAATGTACATTACAAAAAGTGATCCTCTCTATGACTCCAGCCAAGGGAAAGAGAATGTGTCAGCCCTTCGTACGATGAACTTGTATCGTTTTAGGCCTGTTAAGATTAGTTCATATGTATTTTGTGGACTTGTCTCTGCTTTTCACGTGCAGGGCAGACATCTAAGATGTTCAGCAAAGATTTGTTGGTCCTATGCAACATTAATAAGTGGCTACGAGTTGCTCTTTGGTGGGTTCCTTTGGCTTATACTAAGGCGTATTGTATAATACCCATTCTTGTAGACTGATTGAACAATGCTCCCATTTATGGGCTGCCTAAATAATCAGTTCCTAAGGGTTGCTCCCTGCCACTACTGAGTGGGCTCCTTGGACGTATACTGCAGCTGATCTTATATGGGTTACTCTTCTTTTGCTTCGTGATGGACCTTTCAGGGCATATATTATGGCTGGTTGTAAATGTCCATGCTCCTTGTTGCTCTTAGATGGACTCCTAACGGGATACGCAGTGGTTAATCGCATATTGGCTATACCAGTGGATTGCTCATGTGAAGACAACAAATTGATGGAAGATTGCACCGCCCATGGAGGACACCCTTCCTCTTTGGGTATTTTCTCTCCTCCATGTTCAGTGTGGTTTTCACTGGATGTGCTGATTGCCCTAAAGATGATGGGCATCTGCATGCATCACTGCATCTATTATTTTCTCTTAGACCCACTTGGTTGCTGTGTCATGGTTTGATCCGGTATACTGTACATGCAAGACGTCCAAACACTTCTACATATGCCACACCGTGTCCACCCCATTTTTCCGGCCGAATGCCATAGCATCCTAGCTTCCCTGTTCTCACCAACTCTGACAAAAAACTAGAAGAGCATAACTGGTCTTCAAGCTTGACACTGAAACACCATCCATATATGCAACCTCTCTAGCTCTCCATTACCAATCCTTGCAGTCCCATCAATCCTTGTCTAGGCAATATTATAACATGTGGGACTTAAACTGCTTTGCTCTGTATGCTCCCTCATTAGCATATTGGGCAGTGTTGCCGGCCAGGGTTAAGGTGCGCTCACTGAGCTGTGTGCGGGTCCAGTTCTGTAATAGCTGTGGACAATGACTGGGGAATTTTTAGGACTTCACCAGGAAGGATTGCTTCAGTAAACAATGGTTGGATATTAGAAGAAGGCTGTCTGGGCCTCAGGTTTGATGCGCATAGGCTGACCTCTGCGGAGCCCCAGTACGTGTCTAATAGGGTAGGATTGGGCCCCAGTGGCTGAGATGTGTTAGAGTCCCTCTAGTAGTGTAAGGAATGATACCGGAGGTCAGACTCTTGTCACAGCTGATGCTCTAGTCCCAGTACTGGACTAGCAGCGGGTGACCTGGATCAGCGCAGTTACATTAACAGATCTGTGTGTGGCTCCCAGTACCGCAGTAGCAGAGCATGGCAGGTCAAGACCTCGGCCCTTTGACAGAGGTGTCCATGGGTCACATTTTAAAATAACAGGCGGTGCATCAGTTCCGGTTCACCCTAGTACAGCTTCATGTGGGTTCCAGTACCGGCAGCTGTGCCGGTCTGGTCTCGGGCACAGCCTCTTAGGGTCCCGGTGCGCTTTTCTCCAACCCTCTGCCCTAGAGCTACGCCCGTGTCTCTGGAGGACGCCGGCTCCATTCGTGAATGTCTCTCAGATGTCCTTGGGGCTGATCGCTGTGCGGGAGTGTGGATTCCCTGGAGGTCTCGCGCCGGAGACGTCCTGTTAGGGGCAAGGCCTCCATCCGTGCTTGTCACTCTCGGACTGGGGTGGGGGCCGGGGCTAGCGCTCCTGCTCTGCAGATACCGTATATAAATAGCAACGGAGCATTACATGGAATTCTACGACATTAATAACCCAGCACTGGTGGAGGGCGGAGGGTCTGGAAGGCAGAGGTTATCGAAGGCCTGCGCAGAACCGGATACTAGGAGGGGGCGGGAGGCTGTGCGCTCTAGCACGTCCTACCCTGCTGTCTCCCTCGAGCATTTCATCGATATTGTAAAATATGTCTAAGATCACTGTACCGGAGTTAGCCAGGCACCTTCACCCCTCTATTTCTCTGTATTATTATTTATCACAAGAAATGAAGGCCACCTCCGTTTTGATTCACTGGACACTTGATGAATTAGCAACCGCTCTGGCGTTTTTATACTCCCATCGTTTCCATCTCACTGGGGAGCACAGCATGTAGTGTTTTTTTTTTTTTTGTATTTATTTATTTCTACCGTTTCACCGCACTGGAAACAAACATTGGCAATGGCATTAGGCCTAGCCTATGAATGAAAGTGCCTTTTGTGTCCTTGATTTTGTTTAGGTACTCAAGCCGTCCTACATGCACTCTGTCGCTCATCTTTCTGCTCATACATTATTACATTGACTCGTTCTTTCACTCACCCACTGACACAACCTCTATAAAACACACACAAACTGGGAAAAGTATGCAAGATAAAGTAAAGGATTATGGTAGAAAAAAATGATGCAGCTGTCTTAACAAAATGGGCATATGCTTGCAATAATGGAGGAAAATAGCAGCTGTCTGTCTTGCAGAGATATTGCAAATAGTCTGTTATACAGTTCCTGCATGGCTGCCACATTTAAAACCAGCATGTTAGCCATATTAGCATGGTAAACTGATGATACACTATTGACAGCAGCATTCCTGGTTTAGAGCAAAAGGCCACAAGGGGTGCGGTGCACTGCAGATAAACGAGCAGCAAACAATCCATGCATTACCACTGCCTGGAGAGCTGTGCTATGCTTTTAACAAATATTAAAGTAAAAAACAGGAAAGGCAAAGGGTAACTATAAAAGGAGAATATTGAAAGCTACAAGACTGGTCAACAAACCCTGACATGGACACTTGCTCACATTCAGATGAATGAACAACTGTGTTCTGAAAATGGCATAATTTACAGGGAAATCAAGCCAGTGATTTTTGAACTAAACTATTCCCCTATGAAGTACACTGTCATGTATGGAAGCAGAGCATACATTATTCTCAGGCAGACAAATGGCAGAAAATACAATCCACCCATAAAAGCCTACTGCTTTTAACATATGCTTTACATAATCTGTGTCAGTTCTATTACATTTATCATAACTTCGTAATAAACTGATTTTACCTGTGGCACTGGGAATATTTTTTGCCTTCCTAGTGAACCTATCAGGCCTCTGTTATTACAGGCTTCTTACCATAACCAAATGAGGCCTCATTTACTGAGTTTAGGCTTTCTCACAAGGCAGTCATCTGGCATACAGTCATAACTTACATAGTATATAAAATTACAGCTGGCAAAAACTAAAATACTCTCTCTCCTGAGAGGGCCTAACAAATATTATGACAGTGAAAGTCCTCTAGATCCACGGTTTGTAAGAAGGGGTAACCAACACCAAAACCCTAGCCTACTATGGTAATCTGTGAGCTTCCACTAATAAAATACTGACCTTTTGCAGTTGAAACTGTGTAATAACAAGCCACCTTAAATGTCTATAATATAAGCTTTTCTCAATCAATAAGTCAGGCCTACTGCCTTTATCATAACTTAATTCTAAACAATCAGGCTGATAACCTTTATCTTTGGCTTGCCACCAGAACCAACTCAGACCTACTGTGTTGCCATCCGGTATATTATAATAAAATTAGAAATATGAACGAAATACAGTTGTCAAATCAATATGAAACCTCTTTCAATAGAGCCTAGTAAGGATTACCATAGTCAGATTGTCTATCTCCATGATTTGTTTGGGGTTGTCACCAAAACCCTTCCCGATTACTGTAATCTGTGAGATTCCATGTAACAAAATACCTGCCTACAGGCATAAGCACAGTGTATTAACAATCCACCCGTAAACGCCTACTAGCTTAAACACATCCTTTTCACAGTAAGTAAGATCTACTTCTTTGTCATTGGTTTTCATTTTAAATGGATCATACCTAAGGAATCTGATATCACTTTTCCCTGTGAACCGATAAGGCCTCTAGCCTTTACCAATGGATTAACACTATATACAACACAGGTCAGGTCTATTGACTTTGTCCCAATGTTTCATTACAAACTGATCAAACCTATGAAATATGCTTTTACCTTTCCCAATTAACTGATGAAGCCGTTACCATTCAATTTACTTCTTACCCAACACCGGCCTGTTCAAGTGCACAAAATCTGGCAACCCTCGTATATATTTTTAAAATTACAAATATGTAGAAAAAATACAACTTTCAAAAACCGTATACAACCCCTGTCAACGGGGAATAAGAAGAATCATCACAGTGAAAACCCTAGAGTTTTTCAGAGTGAGTGGCTGATACCAAAACCCTTGCCTACTACGGTAGTCTATGAGAATACATGTAACAAAATATGTCTATAGCCTGTAACACAACTGTTAAAGGCAAACTTGCTTTAACTAATGCTTTTCACAATTAATAAGCTAGACCAACTGTATCTGTCACATTTCATCACAAGCAGGCAGACCTATGACTTCAGATATAGCATTTCCAATCACCAATCGGGCCTACAGTTCGCCGCCATAACCAACACAGGCCTACAGTTTTGATTGTGTATTAGGTAGCTGCCTTGTGGAAAAGTTTACAATCATAAAATTAGAAAGGTATACAAAATTAGTTAGTTAAGGAATATACTATCTCTACTAAGAGAGCCTAACAAGGATTATCACAAAACAAACCTGCTATATCCACCTTTGTTTCACGGGGTAACCAACACCAGAACCATTTCCTACTGCAGTAATCTGTGAGATTCCACGTAAAACGAACCTATCTATAGGCTTCAATATAGAGTAATAATAATTCACATTTAAATCCATTTTGACTTTAACATATGTATTTCACAGTAAATACATCAGACAAGGTGCCTTTATTATAACATTTCATAGTAAATGGATAAGGCTGATGGTCATAATCGGTGGTTTTGCTTTGTTCGCTTTAAGTTGGCGGGGTATGCCCAGATGTGGGTCCCTTGCTCACTTTGCCACTGGGTTCAAGCTAGCTTGGCTGATGACGGCTGAATAGCCAGAAACCGGTCCCAGGATGCTTGTTTCCGGTCCAGGAAAGACATGGCTTGGCAGTTCGGGCTGGACTGTTCCCATGAGGCACAGGGTCAGACTGATTTGCATATGGCCATGTCTGAACTGGGGTGGCGGAGTGAGCTAAATAATGATGATGGATTAAACCCAGATCAGTTGACTGGGGGTGAGTGCTTGCAATGTTCAACACTTCGTCCCTTATCCCCTTTGGTTTTGCTTTGTTTGCCCTAAGTTGGCAGGGTATGCCCAGACGTGGGTCCCTTGCTCACTTTGCCACTGGATTCAAGCTAGCCTGGCTGATGACGGCTAAATAGCCAGAAACCTGTCCCAGGATGCTTGTTTCTGGTCCAGGGAAAACATGGCTTGGCTGTTCGGGCTGGACTGTTCCCATGAGGCACAGGGTCAGACTGATTTTCATATGGCCATGTCTGAACTGGGGTGGCGGAGGGAGCTAAAGAATGATGATGGATTAAACCCAGATCAGTTGACTGGATTAAACCCAGATCAGTTGACTGGGGGTGAGTGCTTGCAATGTTCAGCACTCCGTCCGTCATCTCCTTTGGTTTTGCTTTATAATCCGTGGCTTTCAAACATCATTAGCTCAGTCCTGCTGTATAAACTTTGTCTCAAGCCAAAATGTACAATGCAATCAGTCTTTCCAGTGAAAACTCACAAATCCAGCTCAATTCAATGCTGTACTCTGGGTTATCAACATGTGGGTGGAGTCGAAGCCCCTCTCTCAGTAGTACTCTGAAAGCTCTCTTTTGTTTTTCACTTTGTCAGGCGGTAGTTGCACTGTCAAGCCAGACCTAAAAATCCATGTAGGTTAGTACATCCTGGGGGTTTCCCATACTGCTCCCAAACACAAAACTGCACTCTAAAGTCAAAAGTTAATGATAGAATGGGAGAATGCTAAGACTGCAATACTTGCCCCATCCCATCTGAGTACTGTCTGAGGAGAAACAAACACCGAAAATGACTCTTCAACAACATTACAATGCGTGCACCTGAAATCTCAAGCAGTCATACTGCTGCAGGCTCAGGCAGCTGGATAAATAAATAAAATAATGACTATGATGATCCCCGTCACATAATTTTGTAACCGCATAGGCATTTTTTAATTTTTTTTATTGACATATTCAAAATGGATTGGTAAATACATAAAAGTATAGTGAATGAGGCTTTTTAAAATTTAGCTTGAAAGCGCTTTTGAAAAAAATTAAACCAATAACATGGTTGAGGGAGCAGGGGTTGGGGAGGGTGTGTGGGTGAAGCAAGACTGCAGCATGGAGAAGCAGCACTAAGGGAGAAAGAAGGGCAATGTGGAGCACGGGGGAGGTGGCACAGGCAAGAGTGCAACATGAGTGCAGGTGGAGATAAGCACATGGATGAGAGAGCAATATGGAGGGGCAGAAAGAAAAGCACATGCGAGAGAGAGACCGCTGGAAAACACATGCACTCCCGTGGAGTACTTGAAAAGGAAATAGAGAGAAGTGGAAGCATAGCAGCCAACCCATAAGGAGAGATGGTAAAGACGCTATGCTCCATGTGAGGAACAAACACAAAATTTACTAGCTGGGACCTGAACAGCCATTGAATAAGAAGGGTGCGAATGAGGGTGACCCCAAAGCCAACCAATGGTAAGCAAAGGAGGGCTGAGAGTCTATGCATGTATTTAGTAAGCCCACAATATGTCTTTTGCAATCACAGCTTTCACTGTCTGGTAGGCTTAACCAAGCAAGCATTTGCAGTGCAATAGGTCTCACATTTGCAAGAGTTTAAGCTATTGACATTGTAAAGGACAATGCCTTTTATTTATGTTTTGCTAATTAACACATAAATAAAAGGTATTGTCATTTACAATGCCAATAGATCAAACTTTTGTAAATGCGAGACCTATTCAAAGAAGAGGCCGCCATTGTCCCGGGATTCTTGGAAAGTGAAAGCACACATGGTGTGTTGAATGTTGCAGGAAAGCATGTCATCTCTAATAAAAGAGAGAGGGACCCAAATACCAAAGGGATTGGGTACCAGTATTAGACGTTATGTCAGAGTAGAAATTCCCTTTGGGCACATTCAGTATAGATCAACTTCTCAAACCAGAATCAACAATGAACATTCAGACACATTAAAGAGCAATGCATAAGAAACAAGATTATGTAAAAACGGTAAATTCGGTATACACAGTTTATTTATACTTAAAAACAACAATAAAAAGCAATTTAAAATTATATAAAGACTTGGGAACACAGAGAATAAATCAAAGGAACAAATCAAATACATGAATTAATTAAATCTATTTCCTAAAGCTGTAAGGGAACGTGCATAAAGGTATATTCAGCCACAATCAGAATATTCCTAAATTAGTACATATTTGTGGTATTCCCTTAATTTCGACGCGTTTCAACGGACAAATAGTATAAGGCCGCCTTCATCAGGAAAATATTGACTGTCTTCCCAAGATATCTTATAAACAAATACTTATCATCAGAGTAGGGGAATGATGCCTCCTTTCTCTTGGTAATAATGAATATATTAAAAGTAGACACCTATTGTGTGGACAATAGTGCGATCAATCCTATTTAGTTTTTGTCAGAACTCCAATGGCTGGAAATAAGATAGTTCTTGACGAGTAAAAACAACGCTTCTCGATCGTTATTGTAGGTCCCCACTACACGCGGTACACTATCCAGATAGCAGATAAGTAGTACGAATCCGTATGTCTAGCAGAATTTGTAAGATTACACATATTCCTAATTATATGCGTGCTCACGAGTTAAGGGCCTCTTTTGTCTTTTCCTTCTCGTATTATGCAGCCTGTGGTGCGGTCGTCTTCAACAGAAAGCTTTCTGTTGAAGACGACCGGACCACACGCGGGACACGAGACGCATTTTAAACTAAGAGGCTGCATTATACGAGAAGGAAAAGACGAAAGAGGCTCGTAACTCGTGAGCACGCATATAATTAGGAATATGTGTAATCTTACAAATTCTGCTAGACATATGGATTCGTACTACTTATCTGCGATCTGGATAGTGTACCGCGTGTAGTGGGGACCTACAATAACGACCGAGAAGCGTTGTTTTTACTCGTCAAGAACTATCTTATTTCCAGCCATTGGAGTTCTGACAAAAACTAAATAGGATTGATCGCACTATTGTCCACACAATCCGTGTCTACTTTTAATATCTTCATTATTACCAAGAGAAAGGAGGCATCATTCCCCTACTCTGATGATAAGTATTTGTTTATAAGATATCTTGGGAAGACAGTCAATATTTTCCTGATGAAGGCGGCCTTATACTATTTGTCCGTTGAAACGCGTCGAAATTAAGGGAATACCACAAATATGTACTAATTTAGGAATATTCTGATTGTGGCTGAATATACCTTTATGCACTTTCCCTTATAGCTTTAGGAAATAGATTGAATGAATTCATGTATTTGATTTGTTCCTTTGATTTATTCTCTGTGTTCCCAAGTCTTTATATAATTTTAAATTGCTTTTTATTGTTGTTTTTAAGTATAAATAAACTGTGTATATCGAATTTACCGTTTTTACATAATCTTGTTTCTTATGCATTGCTCTTTAATGTGTCTGAATGTTCATTGTTGATTCTGGTTTGAGAAGTTGATCTATACTGAATGTGCCCAAAGGGAATTTCTACTCTGACATAACGTCTAATACTGGAAAGCATGTCATGCCTGCAGTAGGAGAAACTCATGAAAGAAAAATAGTGCTTACAGACTAAAAAACAGACTAAAAAAAAACAAAAAAACTTAGTGTAACACCAGAAGTAAAAGGGCCAGTCCTCATGGGAGATTACAAATGAAGACAAGGCGGTACTGAGGAGAGACTAATAAGCCTATTAATGAATCAGAAGCCAGCTTTTACGAAGGGCAATGACAAATTCCTCACTGTATCACTAAGTGATTTGAAGAGAACCGACAGACGTTTCTGTCCTCAAAATGGCTGGCATAAGAACACTAACTTGGTTGATCTCTTCAAGCATCACTACAATGAATAAAGGGCATGAAAGGTGTTTCAATGTCTTTAATCAACAAATGTCTCTAAATGGGGCCTGCAACGCCAAACGGGCAGTTTGGCTTTTCAAAGACGCTAACGCCAGAAAATATAAACTACTGCAGGTTACAGATTAGGAACCTGCATGGAGTACTGTTGAGTCAGGAAAGACCACGGTGTTACACATATCTGGAAGACAGTCAGCTAGAAGGAGCATCACTTTAAGATTTACCAGGAACACGTGGAACCTGTGTCAACCAAGAGCACACCCTGCATTCTTTCCGAAAGCTGTGACGACCTCTTAGCTTTCTTCGATAACGTTGTTGGTTGCAGTTATGCAGAAAACAGGTCAGAACAACAGATTGTCACTCAAGGTACCGTTTATCTCCACCTTCCTTCTCCCTCTTATTTCAACCCCAACAACTAGACAGAATTTATGCTGCCAAAATGTCTTGGTAAGTTACGTGCTTGCAGCTGACCTCTGTGATAATGAGTGCAAATCCGCTAGTATCACGTGGACCTTTCATGAATAAACTGAGCAACGGTAAGTGGGTTAGAAGATACACCTGTTATTTTACACTACTTTTAAATAGTGAAACAGTGCCTCGTGATGAAAATAATTTAGGTTATCACTTAATTCAAAACTTCAGGTCCCAAGCAGTCTTAAATCTTTAAATATCCCAGTGTATTCAAACCCAGCATCCTTCATAAAAACCTGTGCTCCAGGTATCTGAGAATCCTAGATTTTTGTTAATGGGTAAGAGTCCAGGATGTCTCAATAGTGCCCTGTCCAACTGTTTCGACAGTAGCCAATGCATGCGTCAAACACTTCTACCAATTCCTTACACCAGCCACATTCTGGGAGGAGAGTTTAGCACTCCACTTTAGATGTAGGAACCCATTTGCTGTTCCACAACTGATATTAGGGTTGCTGAGCCATGTGGAACCTTCTCATTCTATTTGACAAGAACAAGAGGGTTCTGGGCTACTTGACCTGTCACCAGCCAGTGCACCATTGACCTTTGAATCCCACAGGACAGATTGAAGCCTTGATTAAGACTGATGGTCCTTCTGCTGGAAGGTTCATTGTCCCTCTCTGACCAGCCCAGCACATCTGGACTGGTTCCACTATGTTCTCAACACAATTTTTAATTTGTGCTCCATGTAGGTTTCCCTTTGCAGAGGTGACATTGCAGCCTATATCCTAACATGGAAATCCATATGCTCTGACTAGAGGTTGCGCTGTCTCAGTTAACAGCACTGAGTTTTAGAAGCTCATTCGACTCGGGATAACATGAATTAACTCTTCCATAAAGGGGCCTACTCCTTGCGACGGTAGAGGCTGCTAGGAGTACAAAACCTATTGACAGGCCTCGGTGCTTATCCCTCTGGGGAGTAAAGCCCCCTCCATGCCCTTCCTCGTCTTTGCACAGAATAGATAACACCTCTACAGTTTCCTTTCTCACTATATTAGTGGGAGATATGAAGGATACCCTCGGACACTGTGCTCGGAGTGCATCAGTGCATGCATTGAAGAACATCTAGACATGTCTGCCCCTCTGTCTCACTGTATTACGGCTTGGAATGAAGACTGTTTCCGCTTTCAGGTACTGGCCTGCATGAAGAACTCTACCAGACACTGCAACGTCACAGCATGGAATAAGAACAGCACATGTATGTTACAACATGGAATCTGAACCATGCCTATACAGTGCTTTCATGTATTGATGCATTGAATGAATAACTTCCCCCGACGTCTGTAGCTTTCTCTTGCACTGCCACTCTGCAAAGAATAAAGACGCCAACCCGTTTCTATCCTTCGTCCTGCATCAGTGGAGGGAATACATAAATAATTTCTTCCCTTTCAATCTGCATCACCGCATGGACTAAAGAACATTCCTAGATCATTCTTTTACACTGCATCCCGGGGCTAAATTTAAAAACGCCCCGTGCATTTCTTTCACACTGCACATAATAAAGAACATTCCCAGACCTTTCTGACTGACCTTTGTCATTGTGTGTCATTCTTCGAATAAAGGGAACTCTAGGCTTCATGGATCAAAGAAAACCAGAGGCACTCTAGGTTTCTGTCACACTGTATCCCTGCGCGTAATAAAGGACACCCCGACCCCTCTGTCCTCCTTTGCTTCATTGTGCATCATTCATGAATTAAAGAAACCCTGAGGCACTGTAGGCTCTTATCACACTGTATCACTGCATACATTAAAGACCATTCCCAGACATTTCTTTCTCGCTCAACATGAATGGAATAAAAAACGCCCCAAGACATCTCTTTCACTGTGCGAGTTGAAGAAATTCCCAGACATTTATGCGCTGCTTTGCCCTGTAGCAGGGGACAGATTGGCGAGAGGCATTTATGGTCTTTGAACACACTGTGTCACTGCAACGAACATTCCTGTCCTCCTGACTTGGTGCGTCACACTGTTTCCCCGACGGCGCATTGATTCGGCTCTGTCTATCTCTACGTGTGGAGGCGCTCGTGACCTGCGCCCTTTGCGGTACCTCTAGAGGTCGTACCCTAGAACCGCCCTTCGCGTTCCTTGCTGCCTGCTACCTATCGCCTCTGTCCTGACACCGGCTGCTTCTTCAATGAAAGTTATTCATGTCTCGGATTGACATTTTCGGTGACCTCTGGCATTTGACGCTGGAGCGTCTTCCGGGCGTGGGGGGCTGACGGGACACCAGATACAGGGGCAGGTGTACCACCGACCCTGTCAGAAATAGTTCCAGTGACCCCCTTCAAAGGTCGGACTGAAAGGAGAGAAATGTCGACCTTGGAGGCAGACCAAGAGGCAGCTGGAGGTCACGGAGGGTGCGCGAGCAATGGGGGCGCTGGATAGAGGTCCTCTGGGCTGAGGGAGGGTGATAGGGTGAAGGACAGAAAGATGGGAAGTTCGCTTTGGGAATTTCGCTTCGAGGGACTATGGCCTAGGATCAAGTGAGTATCAAAGATGAGGTCTTGTGAGACGAGGTCAGCGGGCATATGGATTGCTCACCTATTGGACGCTCCCTGTGCCACCCCAGCTCAGGGGGGGATAGCTGAGTAGAGATACAGATTGGTAGTGGAGAATATTGAGTTGTGCCTAACCAAAATGGTGGTTTGGGTTCCTCACTTTATGAAATCAACCTTAAGTTCAGGCCGGAGAGCATGGACATTCATTTTCACTTGCGAGCAAGCAAAGTTGTTGGGCTTACAGGGGTCTAGGCCACCGGGATTGTGTGTCAATAGAAGATCAAAATATGCAGCTGTCTTATTACGGAGCAGTAAAAGGCAAATTATGATTTCCCAACGTACCACATTCGAAGGCAATTTTTCTCTATTTTGACTTTTTTAAATAAAAAAATAAAAAAGATTTTGTTGCTCAGTGATTCGTATAAATGTAGCTATTGGCCATATGGAGCATGTCCTCACAAATCTCAATATGAGAACATTTTCTGTGTTTTGCACAACAGATACAGGAAAAAGGAAAAACGAATCCTCTCGCACTGCCCCACACCCCCTTTCAGCTTCTCCCATCCGGTAAGGCAAAGAAGTTAATAACTAACTAAGTATTAGCTCCAGGAGTCAACTTATATCAGTAACATGCAGGATCAGTTCAAATAGTCACTCACGTCCATCTCCTCACACAGTCAGTGGAAAATATTCAAAGTTCTCATTCGTGGTGGTTATACCTTGTGGGATGGACCTTCGAGAGAAAGTTGACTATTGGAGTCCAGCAGGCCTCTTATTCAAAGAGTTAATTTTTAATATTTCTAATTAGGCACTCTATCTCTACTATTTCTCAGAGCCTAATTTCACTTCTAGATCGCTGTAGAGTATCGCTTTGTCAATAAGCATTATGTTTGTTTATGCTCCGGGGGTATCAGCCCCAGTAGAAATAAGACTGGTATGAAAGAATATGGGAAGCCTATGATCTCCTGAAAGGCTTGACACATCTTCCCAAAATGGTAGAATTTCTGGGAAGCGCCACCGGATATATTCAAGAGTCTCTATCTGACCACACTTCCTCGAGCACAACGGACTAGACCTTGGAAACCTTTTGTGGAGTTTCGAGGGGTAGAGGTGCCAGTTGTAGAGCAATTTGTAATGTATATCCTTGATTTTGATGGAGATCGAACATATGTGTAGGTCTGACCACAACCTATCCCGTTTCTTGTCAGTACTTGTTCTATATAGTGCTCTGGTAAGCCCCCCTTGTGCGTAGGATTGCTACCCTCAGTGTTGTGTATAGTTTGGAAATGAGCCCTCTGTTTTCGTAAGCAATTAGTTGGCCCAGTGTTTTAGCTGCGCAAATCTTATGCTTTCTATTTTGGGCAACTGAAAGTCTAGTTTACATTTTGAGAAAGATTTGATTTCACCCTGATGGAACACGTCGGAAGTGTATCTACAGGCCCTTAGGTGCCATTGTGGAAAAGGCCGTCCTTTCCAGTGCTGGAGTAAAATCTGGGTTTGCATATATTGGTGCTGATGTTGTAAGAATTTCTTGTCTATTAACCATGTCCCATATCGGACTGGTTGTTCCCATTGGTGTACTCCACGTCTGTGAGGTTTATGGAGCCAGATAACTTCTCTTAGTGGTCTTGTCATGACCGCTCTTTCCGTATGAGGCCATGATATGTCTGTCTCCATTTTAGACCATTACACTATGGTGAGGAGGTGCGCCATTGCAATAGTATGAACTATAATTTGGTATGGCTAGTCCCCCGCATGGTTGTGTGTTGGTACAACGAGTTCCTCAACCCTGCATACTTAAAAAACGCAGTCTGTATAACAACCGTGTCTTAACCACGCATTGCTTTACCACGCATGCCTTTACCACGAATTTTCATGGTAAAGACATGCATGGTAAAGGGGTATGCGTGGCTAAGGTTACTACCCCCACCCCCATCCTGAAGTGCACATTCTCCTACCCCCACGCTGTGTCCTCCCCCTGCCCTAATGCCTAATACCCTGTCCTTAATACTACCCCACCCTCCCCTAAGCCCTAAAAACTTACCCAACCTCCCCCTGAGCTCTAAAAACGACCCACTCTCCCCTAATCCCTTAAAACGACCCCTGAGCCCTGAAAACAATCACTAAAAAATACACCAAATCCCCCCATGAAAACTGCTACGAACCCTCCCACCCCTAGAAATTACCCCGAACCCCCTTCACCCCAGAAAATTACCCCAAACCCCCCCACCACCCCTGACCACTACCACAAACCCCCACCAGCCCTGAACACTACCCCAAACCCCCACCACCTCATAAAACTATCCAGAACCCCCATCCCGAACCCCCAACACTCCATAAAACGACCACATCACCCCCTGACCTAGCCCCCTTACCTTTCTGGATACCGACGCTCCTCTTTCCCTGTTCATTCTGAACACTAGAGCGCATTTTCCTTAACCAAGCTTGTGCGTGGTTAAGGTAAAGTCGTTGTTCGGGCAACGCTTGCGGGCTTCTGAAACCCGTGGCTCTGGCTTCGTAGTTCCAGATGTCCCCCCCCCCCCCCCCCCCCCGCGCTGCTTGCTTTGCTGCAGCAACCTCAGAAGGATTCTTGGTATAGAGTTCCTCCATATGAACTTAATTTATGACAGTTTGTCTGAAGACAAAGAAAGTCCTCAGTTGTGACCGGGAGGGCCTGCACAACATGTTCATCTTGATAACATTCAATTCAATTCAAAGAATCTTTATTCGGTGATTAAAAAACACCATAAAAGCACATTCATATATACACAATAAAAAAGCATTAAACATTTCAGAATTCTTTGTACGATAAATTTACAGACATAGTTGCAGTAATATGACCATATTTAACGTTAAAAAAAAAAAGCAGAATAAAAAGTTTCAATCTACACCTCTAGTGAGCCTTAATCTTAGGGCAACTTTAATGAAATTCAAAATACTACACAGTGTAAAAGGGTCCTCAGCTTTCTGTAAGAAGACTAATGCCTCCCTTGCGTGGACCAAATTAGCATTTTTCAAGATGTTTACAAGATATTTACGCCGGGGCATAGAGTAGAGGGGGCAAAGTAAGACCAGATGAAGGGAATCCTGCGGAGACCTATTGTCGCAGCCGCAGGGCCCCTTCTGGTCTATTGTTGTAACAAACCCAGCTGGTGATGCCAACATGAATGGGAGTAAGTTAAGTCTAAATCGGCACATCATGAACCTATCCTGGGCATTATGCATGAGAAACAAGTACGGCTCCATGCCTTGAACACTTTTTACTAGGCGATGGGCCCTCACAGTTTTTTTACAGCCTTCAACCACCTCTCTGCGCATGGTTTTCTGTTCCAGGAATATTCTCCCCACATACTGTTTGTCCTGGGCTACAATCGATGTAGGGTGAAGGAAGAGGTTCCCCAGGCCTAGCTCCACTAAGTTATTCTTTACATAAAGGAGCCACGGAATACGCATACATTTATCCCTCTTTAGACAATCTGATAAAATTTCCCTACTTAGTGACGCCTCCGGGTTCACCCAAATTTTTAGCCAGGCTATAATTGGCCTCAACTTTATCAGATCTTCTATGTGTGGTCTCCCTAGCTCACTGTGAGCAATCGAACCAGCGGTACATTGTGGGACCCTCAAAACTGATTTCAAGTATTTGTTTTCTTCTCTCTGTATGCTAGTGGTGTTAACAAAGCCCCATACCTCTGCCCCATAAATTACCTTGGAGCATGATACAGAGCTATACAGGTTTAACACCTGTTCCGGGGACCATCTTCCTAGCCTCCTGCCATAACTAGCAATTGCCCCGTTCGATGATAACATTTTACCGCAGCGTTCCCCCACCAAGGTATCAAACCGCAAGGCACCATCAAATGTAACACCAAGGTATGGAAATGTTTTGACCTCCTCCAATGTATGGCTCCCTATTTTGTAGGTAAATTTAGAGGCATTTTTTTTCCCTGCCCGGAGCACATAACATTTACTGAGATTTGCTGAAAGATCCAGGGCGCCCATAAAGCTAACAAATCCGTCAATCAGGGTTTGAAGGCTCCTCGGTGTGCGTGCGATCAAAACCGCGTCATCTGCATAAAGCAGGACGGGGATATGCCGCGACCCCACCCTTGGGCAATCTGCCTTCAATCCTAGCAGAAACTGCTCTAAGTTGTTAACATAAAGGGAAAACAAAAAGGGAGCAAGAATGCAGCCTTGACGAACTCCACTCTTGCAAGGAAAGGAACTAGTCAGCCCCCCTCCCTATTAAAGCGGACCTTGGCAGTAGTATCACTATGCAGTTCTTTCAAGATCTTAACTAAGCCGCTCTCTATCCCCAGGTTGAGCATCATGCCCCACAGTTTTTCCCTGTTCACGTGATCAAATGCTGCTGCCAAGTCCATAAAACCCATGTAAATCGGTTCATCACTAGCTATGGTATACTTGGCAGTCAGCATATATAGATTCAAACACTGATCGCTAGTGGACCTCCCTACCCTAAAGCCGTATTGGGTGTCCGAGAAGATGTTCCTTTCCTCGGTCCACTCGGACAATCTATTAAGGATTGCCCTCCCCAAAAGCTTTGCTGACACATCAATCAGGGAGATCGGGCGGTAGCACTTTGGGTCATCCCTGTTGCCCTTTTTGAAAATTGGCACAATTACTGCCGTGGACCAGGATCGGGGCAGGCCATGAATAATAGCGGTGTTTATTACCCTTGTCATAAGGGGGGCCCACACTTCGATGTTACTCAGAAAAAGGTCGGGAGGAATTCCGTCGGGCCCCGGTGCTTTATTTCTGGTCAGGCCCTCGATCCCTGCAATTATTTCCTTGATGGAAAATTCCACCGGTGTAGCCTCAATAGAACTGGCCGGGGAGTCTACAATGGGACCCGACTCATGGTTATACAGGCCCCTAAAGTGGTTAATCCACTGCTCAGGGAGAATATTTGCCCCTACATCCGGGGAGTCTTTTTCCTGGAAAGTTGGGTTGTTAATTATTTTCCAGAAACCCACTAGGTCCTTTTTTTCCCCCGCTTCTCGAAGATCTGCCCATGCTTCCGCCTGCAAGGCAAACTTCCTCCTCTTAATTTCTCTTTTGTAAACGTCTCTACACTCTTTAACTTTATGGGGGATCCTTGGTTTGGCTTTAAGGCTACTCTTGAGCTCCCTCAGGGCTTTAGAGCAGGCTTTATCAAACCAACGCGGATTCCCATCAGACTTGAGAGGCACACTGGTTTTTAACAAACCGTCGACCAGCTTGGCGATCTGGTCGAAGGCTGCCATTACCCTCGGTCCATGGACTTCGGTATCCAGGCAGTCATTAATAGCTAGTCTCCCTGCATCCACCAAGCCCTTATAAAACTTTTCCCCATCAATTTTTGCCCATTTTAGTCTCCTGCCCTGGTCTGTTGCCCTCTCAATGATAGTGGGGTGGGCTCTAGGTCTTGGGCCTGCCAAGTACAACAGTTCCAGGGTAAGAGGGTTGTGGTCGCTAAAACCACTCCACTCAATCCCAGCACTGATTGTCTTATTCATTAGTGCCCTCGAAACCAAGATATAAACTATAAAAGAGGAGCATCCTCTACCCTTAAATGTGGGGGGGAGTGTGCCACCCTCCTGCAACACTACCTTGTTAATGGTATGTCCCAGATCATATTTAGACCGTAACATCCTAAGGGCAAGGCCCAACGGCGTGTGTGAGAAATGCGGTCCATTCTCCAGTGGACATCGGGACCAATCTATATTTGTTTGGACCAATACAGGGCACAAATGGCAGTTAAAATCTCCCATAACCACTAGCCCATAAGAAGGCCCGTTTTTTTGACCTGTAAGTACCTGACTCAACTTGTTATCCAGTTCGGGGGTAAGAGGAGAGTTAGATCCCGCGATCTCATTATTATAGAGGTTTACAGCGACGAATCTAAGTCCTTTCCCCGTGAACCTAACAGCCTGAATTCAGTGAGAGTTGCACTCAAGGCTAGCATATTTTCCCGGTAGGCTCAGGTCAGTATAAATAGCCAAACCTCCCATGGCTCTCCCTGATCTTGATTTTTGCGCGGGTACAACAAAGGACTTATACCCTTCTAGGTGAAAATTATTCTCCATGGCCCAGGTCTCCTGCAGGCATATTATGTGGAATTTCCTAATATATTCAAGCCACTCCTTGTTGTTGATTTTCCCGGCCAAACCGGCTATATTCCATGAAATAATTTTTAGTGCATCCCCCACCTGGTCCCCATTTCGTTGCATCCCATCTAGAGGTTCTCGCCCTACCTCCCCCAAGACTGGTCCTTGTGCATCCCCCAGTTGAGCGTTTTCTACAACCCTCGGTTCATCCAACACCTGACTCTGGGCACTACCTCTTACTAGGAGGCTGGGAGTCTCCTGTTCTAAGTTTTGGGCACCTCTGCCCCCGCTATCCCCCCTACAGAGATCTGTTTGTCAATCCACCCCCTCTAGTCCCTCCAAGCAATGGAACCGATTAAGAGTTTGGAAAGGTGGTAGTGGCCTATTAAATGGAGGCCTTGGATTGAACTCATAGTGCTGGGCGCCCCTTCGACCCACCCTTTCCCAATTGTCATCAGAACGGGTCCCGTGTGTGCGAGCCGGTGCGGGAGGAAAGAAAAAGGACACCTGAAGTGTTTGGATTGTTGTCACTAGTGATCTATTCCTTCCCTGGCATATGTGAGCAACTGTTCCAGTATCCCTGAGGCTCACCAATATGCAATCCCCTGTGATGGATTTTCGAGTTCTCCCTATCCAGGGTACCCTTCTTACCCTTATTATCTCGTTATTTAGGTGTACAGGTAAGGGTCTATTCTGATTTAGCCACTTAATCACCCTAGTTTTTAAAGTGCAGAAATCCTCAACTTCACCCTCCTTTAACGGTGGGACGCCCGCCATGACTACTGTGTAGTCATTCGCCTCTGGTGGTAGGTTGGGTCTGCGTGGCCTAGGGGGGGGCTTCATTAATGGGTTTGGGGCAACACTTTCTTTCCGCTGTACTATAGGAACACTGTTTACCTTTACAGGGGTGCTAGGTCCTGTACTATGAGATGGTTTATTTAAGGCGGGAATGTTCCTCTGGGTGTGTGGTGGGATGGTCGTAATGGGCGCCTGTGGGGGGGCCAGATGTAGTACGCTGTTCGAGGCTTTTGGGCTAACAGTAGATTTGAGGTCCTTTTCGTGGGATTTGGGGGGGTTTTTAATACTACTTAGTGTGGCCTCAAGGATTGTTAATCTTATTTCCACTTTTTTAATACTTTCACTAATAGGTAGCAAAAGTGACCTAAGTAGGAATTCCAAATTGCCCAGCGGGGCAACAGAGAGAGGGACATTGGTGGGGTTACTAGCCATCTCATTAGGTACAATGGGTGCAACAAGGAGAGGGGCATTGGAGGCGTTACTAATCATCTCGTTGGGCACAATGGGGGCCCCACCCTCCAGCGCCGTGGGAACAGGGTGTGAATCACCCGCCACCGTTACAGTTGGTGTAGTATGTTTCGGTGGCTTCCCAAATTCGGAGTGAGAGATCTTGGGTTTATTTTTAGCCTGGGCCCCCTTCGACTTCCTCCTACGTTTATTTGGAGGGGGTCCAAATACACCCTGCGCAACAATTTGTTTGGATTTAGCATTTCTAGGCTTGGTTTGTGGGGGGAGTTGGGAGATTAGATCTATCATCTCCCTGGTTGGGCTTTCGCTCCTCACTGGGGTTGAGGACCTTGGTATTTCTGGGGGAGTTTTTGTAACGTCCCTGAGCAAAAAAGGGACGTCTTCCAATAGTGTTAGATCTGTGGTGGGTGTAGGGGGATGGTCTCCTAGGGGTCGACCTTTCAAATTGTCAATAGAGCGTCTCCGCTCAGCCCTAAGACGACTTAACGTGTTTTCCTTGTCCCCTTCTACCCCCGCCCGCGGGAAATAATTTTCTAAGGTCATGTTTCTTGTTCCTGCCTGTCTTGAGGGGGTACATTCCTTTGCCGGGGACGGCATAGTCTTTTGGGATGTAGTCCAAGCTGGGTGATTGATGATCGACTTCTATACCTGGGGGTGGGCGGCGGGGCCAAGGGAATAGGCCCAGCCCGGCCTCCTCCGGCCCCGGACGGCCACAGACGGTCCCGCCCTTGTCCCGGGCTTCTCCCGGCGCTGTCCCGCGCGCTCCCGCGCAGCGGGGGCGCGTCTGCCTTTAAATAACAAGTGATGTGATTGGCGGATGGGCTGGGCCGGCAGGGAGAGCAGCCCAGCTGGTCTGGATTGGGCGTGCAGGGGCTCCTGGTCCTCGGAGTCCCTGCTGGTGCTCGCAGCCCTGCCGGTCAGTGGAAAGCAGCCCCCTTCCCAAGCAGCTCCGGTGGTTGTAGCTGCGCTGCGGGACCCGCGGAGCGGGTCCGGCGAGGCTTTGGATTAGGCTGGAGCGGGGTCAGAAGAAACGTTGCAGAGTTTCAAGTACTCTGTGCAGGTCGGCGTTAAAATACAAGTAAAAGGTCCCAGGTGGTTTCTGGCCATGCAGCCCTTTAGCTCCGTGGGCGGATGGGCGGGGCCGGCAGGGAGAGCAGCCCAGCTGGTCTGGATTGGGCGTGCAGGGGCTCCTGGTCCTCGGAGTCCCTGCTGGTGCTCGCAGCCCTGCCGGTCAGTGGAAAGCAGCCCCCTTCCCAAGCAGCTCCGGTGGTTGTAGCTGCGCTGCGCTGCGGGACCCGCGGAGCGGGTCCGGCGAGGCTTTGGATTAGGCTGGAGCGGGGTCAGAAGAAACGTTGCAGAGTTTCAAGTACTCTGTGCAGGTCGGCGTTAAAATACAAGTAAAAGGTACATTCATTTTTCCCATCCAAGAAAGGAAGAGGGATGTCTGTTTCTGTAAATCCTGTTTTATTTTATTAAGCAGCAGTGGGTATTTGGCCTTCTACAAATCCTGGACTCTAGGCCTGAGATGAATCCATGTGGTATTTTCACATTTTAACCCACAATGTTGTCTTGGCCAAGGTTTCATGTTATTAATACCAATTAGAACATTTTAATGTTGAGCGCTCCATTGAAGACAGTGGAGTGCTCCAGGCTTTTAATGGGTGGTAGAAGCCCAGAGCAGCAGCATTCCAATGTATGTTCACAGAGCCCGAGGCAATTTCAATCCCTTTGGGCTCCGTGAGGCCTTTGTTTTACAGATTATAACATTCTGCCCCCTAGAGGCGGAATGTTCTAATAGCCTTAGAGCCCTCCATAGCAGGCTCTGCCGGCCATTAAAGTCCTGTTACCTTGTTAAAGGCCCTCTCCTTCGGCTCGGGGCTTTAATGCTGGAGTGGCCCCTTAATGACCAGAAAAGCCCGCTAAGGCAGGCTCTAAGGCTATATTACCGATTAAAATACAGGAAACAACAACTGAAAGGTGAGCAGTTAATTTTGCAAATGGTTTGCCATTAATTGACTGATTGCGCGCGGGATTACCAGCTCAATAAATCCTACTCCCCTGGGCCCATAAGCATTCACACTTTTGAACCGGTAATCCTGTTTCTATTTCCTGCCTAACAGGATCTTTTCATTTCTTAGGACTTATACCTGTACACCATGACTTACCAATCCTTTGTCACCTATGCTATAAGTCCTAGGGATCGAAAAGGGAGTTAGCATAATAGGTAGCAATTTAATAATTTACCTTTCCTGAAATAACCACATACTCTGGAGAAGTTTTAAACACTTTATCTATGCAAGTTTTGTTGAGTCAGCAGCCACAATACAGTGACCATACATTTTACAAGTAAGAAAATGATTATTAGGACATAAAGTTGCAAGAAATCACAGTAACACCTTTAGACATACCACATAGATGATATTTACCTAGAATGGTGCGAGGACCAATCCTGGCCACGGGCTGGGGGAAAGATAGGGCTCACGACTAATCAGGTGCCAACAGGACAGGTGCAAATCAGGACCGGTAATCTCCACTAGTGCAACGCCAGCGTTGCACCCCGCTCTCTACGCCAAATTTTGATACCCCGATTGGGTAATCAATACTTCTCCCTCAGCAAAACCTCGATTCTTCTGACAGAGTGCTCCGCCAGCACCTCTGCTCTCGATCTCCTATAGCATGCGTTGGGTAAGTGACAGGTCAGATAATCGGTCAAGTCAGATAATTTCTCTAACTAAGCCTACCTTAGTTATACCATTTCCAGGGCAATGTACCACCCCTAAATGTTGCAAACCTATGTGTTCCCCTTCAGTGATTGGCCAGAAAGACGAGGAGAGGTTATCACACCATACTAAGATGAGGTAATTTTCATTGACTTGTATTGATCAAGTTCACGCCCATAATTTATTTTCCCATGAGTTTTATTCCACCCATCAATATTATTTCATTTTATTATACAAAGTTTCAAGTCTTTTCCTTTCTCAGGTTATGAGTTCAAGGTTCCCAGGCGCATTGCTGGAAAGACAGTCACTAGCACCAGTTCAATGCCATTGCTTGAGGCTTCTCAAAGTTCTCGTCTCATGCGCAGAGCGGTTTTCAATATGGCTGTTCATGTCACCCATAGGCCCAAATACGAGCTAGTAACAAAGTCAAAGAATAAACACATATTACAATACAAAAATAAATGAATGTTCTGTATACCACTTATCTCTACTCTAACCCCATTACTTTATTTATACTATAGCATTAATAGTTAAGCAGAACGAACAAAGTTTAGTTGAAGCAATAGCAGGTGTTTAAATGTGTGAGACATGAAGCGGCCATCTTGGCACTAGTGCACAGCTGCAAGAAATTCCCACCAAAAGCAGAGAAGCGTCACACCACATAGATGTGGCAGACGCATGCGCAGAAAGGTTCCTGTGTTTTCGGCGGCCATTTTAGGACACTCTGGTAATGTTAGTAAAAGTAGGACCCCTCTCCTTTGTTTTGGAGAGTAGGACCCCTCTCATTTGTTTTGGTGTGTAACTTAGAATTCCCAAAGGGATCCATTCTTTGAGACATTGTGTCTAGTGGCATCCTGTCCCTTTGGCAGAGTATGACCCCTCTCATTTGTTTTGGATGGGTACTGTTAGTAAAAGCACATAGACAAGCTTCCCTTAGATGCTAGAAATGTTGTGAAAATGCAAATATTAGTAAACAAAACATTTTGATTAATTAGTTATATTTATTTCGAGAGGGCTGAATACAAGCAAGTTTCTGTACGTATCAAACCTTGCTCCATCATGACTACATGTGGCCCTTGTATTTAGTAACCTTCCGTCTATTTGAGCTAGAAAGATTTGTTTTTGTTGAAATCTGCAAATTATGCAGTCGTTGTTGGATTATGAGGTAATTGTACATCCATAATTATATGGAAATCTCCGCAGAATTCCAGTGGCCCTGCAAAAGGTTATGAGGGTAAGGAACCCTGTATAATATGAAGAATTGGCAGGGTGAGGGCACAGTTTGATAGCGGTGCTAAGAAGTGGAGGATTTTATTTGGAAGATGGTTTAATGGCGGGAGAGAGTTGAGAGTTAAACAGAATATACTCACACCAGGCATTCCCATAGGACCAGAAATGCATTAGCGTGATCCTACCCTGTGTACGTAATTTGCCTTTTTACCATTTATAGAGTGCAGTTTAGTTCTGCTAGTGTGATGATGGCACCCATCATTGCCCTGCTTGTTAAATATTTCTGCAAAAAGAATTGATGGACGGAATGTTGCACAATGCCAGAACATTCACCCCCAGTTACAGATCTGGGTTTAATCCATCGTTATTTTGCTCACCAGACCACCCCAGTTCAGACATGGCCATATGCAAATCAGTCTTGAACCTGTGCCTCATGGGAACAGTCCAGCCCGAACTGCCAAGCCATGTCCTGGGCCGGAATCAAGCATCCTAGGACCGGTTTCTGGCTATCGGCCGTCATCAGCCAGGATAGCTTGATTCCAGTGGCCTGGAGAGCACAGGACTCGCGTCTGAGCATACCCGTCCCACTCTGGGTGACCAATGCAAAAACAATTGATGGACGGAATTTTGCACAATGGCAGAACATTCACCTCCAGTCACAGATCTGGGTTTAATCCATCGTTATTTTGCTCACCAGACCACCCCAGTTCAGACATGGCCATATGGGGGTGAATGTTTTGCCATTGTGCAACATTCCATCCATCATCTTGTGTGTTTTGCTGTTCACCCTATGTGGGAAGGGTATGCCCAGACGTGGGTCCCGTGCTCACTAAGCCACTGGAGTTAAGCTATCCTAGCTGAAGACGGCTGATAGCCAGAAACCGGTCCTAGGATGCTTGATTCCGGTCCAATGAAGACAGAGCTTGGCAGTTCGGGCTGGACTGTTCCCATGAGGCACGGGGTCAAGACTGATTTGCATATGGCCATGTCTGAACTGGGGTGGCTTGGTGAACAAAATAACAATGGATTAAACCCAGATCTGTGACTGGGGGTGAATGTTTTGCCATTGTGCAACATTCCCCCATCATCTTGTGTGTTTTGCTGTTAAATATATCTGAGATAACTCCATAGTGATTTGTGCAACCTCCTAAAAGTTTCAGTTTTTGCATAGACTCCGCTTAGTTCTAATACACATTTTTAAGGTTTGGAAATTGCATTTTTTGGTATATTCAATATCCTTCACCCACCCTGTCCCCGAGGTTTTATAGTGCCTTGCACAGTTTTACATTTGCTGCTGTCTAGTTTCAGCTGTCTACTTGCATATGCCTTTTTTTTTTTTTTTGTAATGTGCATAACCCCAACGATTTACTTGGTAACCTATTTTAGTTTTCACATCGGATGTGAAAAGGGACCCTGAACAAAAAAACCCAATGCTGTTCCCATTGTGAAACGCATCTGATGGTCTCATCTTCTGAAATGCGGGGACCTAAAAGTTGCCACTTTTTTTGTCACTGTGACACAATAGTCTTAGTCTAACCACTAAACATGTTTTCAATTCACAATTTTCAACACTAACCTGATAATCAGCCTGGTCTGCGTGTTGCTCTTATGCGGTGTCCTTAACTTTAGTTCCTTTCTCCTCCTGTCTTGCTGCAGGCGTGCCTGCTCACGTACTGTGCATGTGTCCCTCAACTTATCTACTGATTGTCTTTCCACAGCGCATTTATTACCTGTCACTGGAGTTCTACATGGGCCGCACCCTCCAAAACACCATGGTGAACCTGGGGCTGGAGAACGCCTGCGATGAAGCCACCTACCAGGTAAAAGCACACCTAGATGAATGTTCGTTCTTTGTATCAATGTTGAGGGGAGAGTGATGGTTATTTTACTTGTGCTGATCTTTATGAGGGAAAGTTTGATCCGAAGAGTGACTGCAGTGACCCAGTTGAAATTATGCTTCCATGAATGTCAAAAAGCCATGTACTTGCTTTTGGGCTAGTCTGGGTGAATTGAAGAAGAGTTTCAGTTCCTTCCATGTGTGATGTCCTGTGAGAAAAACTATTTGTGACATTCTGGGCCTTATTATGATGAGGCATTCCAAGTCTAGTCGCGGTTTCAATTCGGACCGCCTAATTACAGTCTAGGTGGTCAGAATTGAAACTGGCCTGTCATTCGGCTGGATTCCGATGGGCTCAAGGAGCCCACGGCCAGTCAGAGACTGGCCTGTAATCCTTATGGATGGCGTTTCCACTGTAGGGATTATGATGCTCGGTTTCCAACAGGCTTTCCGTGCCTGGGTTTCCAACATGGAAAGCCTGTCGGAAAGCGAGTTTGGGGGGCCCTAGCAGGATTGGGGCCGAGGCGGCACCTATGGTGTCCCCCTGTTAATCCCTGCACCAGGTGATAGGCACCTTGAGGTGCCTGCCACCCGGTGCAGGGATTGACACAATCTATGCGATCTTGTGCTACGGCCCGGAGCACAAGCTCCCATAGAGAAATGGGCACCACCTGCTGTCGCTTTGTAATTGTGGTGTTGGGACGGCCGACCGGAGGCCGGTCAGTCCCGAAATTGCAACGGTGTTGGTCAGAGTTGCCTCCGATATCGTAATCGAGCCCGCTGTGTTCCGTCCACAGACATCTGTGTTGGATGTATGACGTTACAACGCAGGCTATTACAACGCGGTTTTTACATCGCATACCATTACAACGCATAGCGCTTTTGGGTGCTGGATAGTGAATAGTTTAATTTACTATTCCAACTCCAGTCCCCGTGGACACTAGGGAAGGTGTTGGATAGTAAATTAAACTTATTCCCTATCCTAGAGCGCCCCCCAGCGCAATGCGTTGTAATAGTTTGCGTTGTAATGACCGCGTTGTAATGGTAGTGCGTTGTAAAAGTTTCGTTGTAAGTGATGTTTACCATCTGGGTTTAAAGCTTCCTACTGCAGAGTGAAGTCCACTCTCTGTTTGTGGCTTTACCCATTGTTCTGGTTGGTCTTTTGTGTAGGCTGATCTTTTTAGAAACTGGAGCAGGAGTAGTCTTAGCACCTATACAGGTGATATATGGTTCCTGATGCCTTTTTGAACTCATACGTTCATTGTTTAGTTGACCGTTACAGGTGTTTCTAGAAGAGCAGCCTCCCACCCTGGTCTGAAATTAAGCATTGCTTTCCACCCATTTTGTTTCCCCCCCCCCCCTCCATTCACAGCTCGGTCTGGACATGGAGGACCTGGAGGAGATTGAAGAAGATGCCGGGCTTGGGAATGGAGGTCTTGGGCGACTGGCAGGTATGAACCTGAGGAGTTTGTTGCTTGCGTGTTACTTTACAGGCGAGGCCACCTTGGTTTCATTCTGCTACAATGGTGTCTAATTAATATATGCTATGCTTGCAACATGAGTAAATGGTACAAAAACACGCACACTCTCGACTGACACTGCCCATGGGACGAAAGAAGAAGCTGCTAGCTCATACGAGTGCTTCACGCACCGTGGTGAGGGATGCAAACTCCTAAGTGGTAGCCCATGGGTCTATTTGAATGGTCTTTCACCTCTGACATTTCTCAGCTTGCCTTTTCCTGCCCCCTCTGTAAGCTCTTTCTCTCTCCTTCCTTCTGTCGCTGCAGCTTGCTTCCTTGACTCCATGGCCTCGCTGGGTCTAGCTGCCTACGGATATGGAATCCGTTACGAGTTTGGGATCTTCAACCAGAAGATCTGTGGTGGCTGGCAGGTGAGGCAAAGGGTTGTCTGGGGGTGGGACGCAGAATGGGGTTTTGTGGTTTGCTTGCAAGTGGGTGGTTGATTATGGATGTCGGTTTCTGGCAGAATGTCGGTGAAGTTAACCCTCTTTCCCTGTGTGTACCTTTGAAGGAAGTGTAGTTGGAGTGGTGGTATCTATCTGTATATGTACTCTGCCAGTTCCGGAAGTAGTGTTGCTGCTTGAAGTATTGTAGGAACAGGATTATCATAGCTGTCGGTCTTGTCTCCCACCTACTGAACGGCTTCCTTTTGTGAGTCTGTAGTAGGAGCTGCTGACCAAATGGATGCTGGCCTATGTTTATGGACGGGGAAAAATAAAAACTGTGATGAGCAGGCTATGATAGTTCAGGACAGATATGTTTTTCATCCAGATCCTCACATTTTCCGTTACCAGCAGTGTATGTAGCACTATATCTCATGAGCCATATTTTCTTGATTTCAACACAGACAGTCAAGAGAAGAAGCAGGACTACTGCTTTCAGTCCAGTTCTACTCTTTGCTGCACCGGACACATTCTGTGCAAGAGGGCTTCTTAGAGGCCTAGCACTTGCCATGACTGTCTCTCCTAAGAAAGGAAGAAAAGATGCGCGAAAAGTTAAACCGATAATTTAGGAAGCTTCGAAATAGGTCAACACTGTGATGAACTAGAACTTGTTCCTCACTGCGGTTAACTTTCATTCTCTTAATCCTCCTTCCCACACCCCCACCCATTCTTTCACATGGCACGGATAAGCTTCCCCTTCGGGCATTCCCTCCTACCTTACATTTTTTAAAGAAATACCCAAGAACATAAGCAGTTCTGCCCACTCGCGTCCACATGGAATTCTCAGCCAAATGTTGACATATTTTTAGAATTTAATATGAACTAAGAGGGTATCCGCCAATTGCATTGGCTCTCCTTTTTTCCTGTGGTGTGGAGACTTTCTCTCCATTTCTTGGTATTCTTGATGCCTTTCTGTGTGACGGTGATGCGGCTTTGCCTGCCTGCAAAGCAGCGCAGAACCAAAACATTGCTTCACTGTGCATAAAATGTTTTTTCCATAGCGGCTTGCATCCTTTCCCAGGGACAATGGAAACGGCCATTAGCCAATCTGTGATGTTACACAACAGCCTTGACCTGCTTGAGGGAGCCGCTTAACAGCTGCCAGTGAGTACCAGGGCCTGGATTTCCCACCACTGATATTGCACCCCAAATGTCCCTGTCCAGAAGAAATGAAGAAAGGCTGCAGTGGGTGCTTTAGGATGAAACCTTTTCTACCTTCTTAAGATGGAAATGTGAGACATTCATGGTAAAGGGAGGTGGATCCGTGACAGCAACCAGGCTTGGCGGACCTGTGCTTAAGGACAAAAAGGGTCTTGCAGTCCTATAATGAGATGGGGGGGGGGGGGAGTTGTAAGGGTGTTGGGGGCGAAATCTATTGAGTAACTAAAGTGGCTGCTTTTGAGGGCAATCAAGGGAGGACCTGTATTGGAGGAAGTGGTGTGGGTTCTGTTTGGAATAAGGTGACAGAGTAGTATGTTGTGAAGGGATTTGGTTAATAACGTTGGGTCCCTGGAAGCAATCGGAGGGTTTGGTGCAGGTAGTGTAAGTAGTTTCTGGGGGTGTTGGTGTTTATGGGACAGCAAAGCTACCTCGTGTATACAGCAGCGGTGTTTTGTGAGTAGGTGAAAGAGAAGGATCGTCATTATATGGTCAGGGGGCCATTTGCCGAGATGTTGGTTTGTTTGTAGCTATATATTAGGTAAACATGGACATGTTTTGGTGGTGGGAATGTCGTCGTTCAATAAATGCTTCCTCGGTGGCAGGCGAGATAGGACTTCTGCTGGCTACAAGCAATATGGGACTTGTGTAGTACTTAATGCAGTGCTAGTTAATGTTATACAGGAGAGTCTGGAGGCATAATGGATGGAAGCAGCAGATCCCTGGGATGTCCTGCCTTTGGGACTTTGTGCAGTAGATCATGGTTCACTGTGGCTGAAGGACCTTCTTTCATATGGCATGTTTTGAGTGACTCCAAAAGTCTGAGTTTAAGAGGTTGTCTGTTGGATTCCTTTCACACCCAATTGGTATCCCACCATGGGAAACCAGTATGGGTTTAATTGAGGAAGCGTTCGTTACTGTTGCGATTGTATTTCCTGTATTTTTGTTCTCCCCTTGGAGTGGTGGTGCTCGCTTCCCCAGTCCCTTTTCTAAGACCCTTAAAGACCCATATGTAGCGCTGTTGGATATTGGAACATTTTTGTCTTTTTTGCCCCACACCAGGTAGGGATAATTGTACTTAGTGCAAGTTTCTCAGTCTTATGCTTATTTTATATCACCTTAGCCTTCATTTAATTTAAACGTTATATTTAGGAAGTCAAAAACATCTGAGACTGCAATAAGATGTTTATTTATATGTCTTTTTACTGGCCTGGTTTATTAACACCCCTTTGTGTATGTGCTTTTCATAGGTGGAGGAGGCTGATGACTGGCTGCGGTATGGCAACCCCTGGGAGAAGGCGCGCCCTGAATACATGCTGCCTGTTCACTTTTATGGACGTGTGGATCATACCAATGAAGGCATCAAGTGGGTCGACACCCAGGTAACGTGGAGCTTTTGTATTACTTGCCTTTCATGGACTGTGTGAATGCAGGGGAGAAAACGAGACCATTGAAGAGGATGGCTGGGTTCCCAGTCCAAGACTATTCGGTCGTATGGGCACCGACTTGGCATACATTCACCCATGGAGTAGACTCTTAGCTTTCATCATTGCAACTATAAATGTGCCCGCCAAACACTTCTTGGGTTTTTTCTTTTAAGTCAGAGAATCATTTTACTAATCAATAGAAAGATCTAAAGCTGGGTAGTGGTAAAAAGATGCTTACATTACTGATCAAAAAAGCAGACTAAAAGATGGGTAGTGATGAAAAAAGATCGAAACATTAATAACCACAAACTCTCCAGTTTAGTTTCTACCAATCCCCTTAACCTTTTGAAAATCGAGTCAAGGCATCTCCTTACGCAATTGATTGCAGAGACCCAGTGGCGGTGAAAAATGAAGATGGTGTCTGCAGTCTGGGTATTATGGGTATTAAATTGACTTCATAGTCAGTTACACGAGACAGGTTCATGGTAGACATTTTTTTTTTTTAATTTAGGAAAAAGCAAGATAACATTTTGAGCCCCTACATCACATTGTGCCTGGAAGTACAAGTAACTGCTTTAAACAGAAATTGCAGTACTGTTAAAGATAAGTAACTTTTCCTGTTTTACTCGTGTGTTCACCGATTGGAGCCACCAGACTGGTCCTTTGTATGGCAAATAGCTTTTTCCTTACTAAAGACCAGGCCAGAGATGTGGGGGTATTGTTGACTAATAATCTTTACTAGGTATAAAAAGTTAATATTGGGGGTTTAACTCCTTTAATTAACCCCGTGGGCATGTATTTCACAATATACAGAGTTGTTGAGATCTGCTTCTATATTAGCTGTCTTCTTTGTTCAAACATCCATTTTTAAAATCTTGTTTAGGGGGTGCTTTTTATTCTCAACCTTCTCACTTTAGTCAATTAAAATGTCAGTGCAGGTATGTTGCAGGGCATTCTGAGTAGAGCCAGTTCAGCAGGCTTTGCAAACGTTCAGAATTGCCAGCAGAAAGCAGTAGTCAGACAGTAAACAAAGTGGCCACCTTGCAGTAAATGGCATACTTTAGGAGGTCCTAAGTGCCTGAATTCCCCAATAACTTCCATAAAGCGTAATGGCCTTGAAAAGCAAAGTTCATGCATGTAGTTAAGTGACATGTGTAGGAGAGTAGGGTCTGCTTCCTATGGTCACCCCCACTTTTTGCTGTGATTCTCTGGTTTTTCGACTTTAGTGTGGCTGTGGGCCTGCTAATCAGACCCCCAGCCCAGCTGTTATCTCTCTGAATTGATACCATGTACTTTAGGTACATACCAGATTGGTTACTGGGTCACTCTTGTGAGCCCCTGTATATTGTACCATAGGTACCCAGGGCATAGGTGTACCTTAGGCCTACCAGGGGCTGTAGCATGTATTGTGCCACCCCTGGTTTGCCTTCCAAACTGACACCACAGGTCTGTTCAAACAGCCTGGGTAAGGTGGTGTAATCACCCCTTACTTAGATATAGTATACCTATATCTGCCTTTACATATAGACAGATATACACCTATAAACCACTCCTATGGTACGCCTCGACAATCCTGGAGGCAGAGTGCTTGGTTTTATGTGAGAGGGTGCCCTAGAATGAGCTGAGCCCCTCTGAAGCTTTCGGAACCATTTCCTTATAGCTGTTCTATGATATAGCCATACCATATACTCTTAAGTGCATTATAATCCTCACGGTTAATGCTAACTTTGGTTTGGCTTTATCAAAACATATCGTGTGAGGTGTCAAACACTTTAGAATACTACCTCCCCCGCCAATTCTGGCAGCGGGGGTAGCATTCCACCCTTCTAGAGGGAAAAGACATGTAGGTTACTGCTTTACCCGGTTAAAGTTAAACAGAGCCTCAGCATCACAAAATGGATGCTGCTGCCACAGACACGAGTCTGACCTCCTGTGGCTGGGGGAAACTCCAGCAAGGGCGGCCTGGACAATAGGTTTCCTGTCCAAGGAGGGGACAGCACCTCCCCAGACAGGGGTTTTGTGTATTGGGGCAGGGAGGGCTGCATTCAGTGAATGCATCTAGACACTGCCTGGGGCACACAAGGTGCTCCATGCATAGCCCGGTTCAGACCAGTTGCTGGGGCACTCCAGCCCTGCTCTGGCGCAAAACTGGACAAAGGGAAAGGGGTGTAACCACCTCCTTCTCAGGTCCACCCACAGGAGGGACCTAGTCAGGTAATCCAGCCCCCATCCTTAGTATAAGTATAGGAGCTGTGTCCCCAGGACTTTAGATTATCCTAGACGAATCTTTGAACGACATATCTTGGACCTTCGACATTCCATTCTGACTGGAAGACGGAAGACATCTCCCTTGTGGCCACCCTGTGCAAACAGGCACCAACAGCATCTTTGCCGGTCTGCAGTTTCAAGGCTCCCGTCGGAACCCGAAGACTCTGCGACTCAAGAACTGGACTTCCAGACTTCTCTGACCCCGATCCACATCACAGCAAAGCTGAGACCCGTGGCGGACACGAGTAACGTGGGACCGTACATCTTGGACATCCTGCATTCTGCTACCTGCACTCCTTTCCTGAAGCCTCAGTAAGTTGTGCATTGGGGTACGAGAAGCCCCAGCCCCGAGCACGATCTGCACCGAAGCCCAGGCCCCCACACTCCGCGAGTGTCCCGTGGGCCCCGCCTTTGCATTTGAGCTCGACGCGTCTTCCCGGTTCCTTGCTCGTTGGCTAGTGAGCCCCCTGAAGACGCCATCTTGAATTTACTTTGCTTTCCTGGTTTCTCCAGGCTTGCTCCAGCTTCACTGAAAAGGAGAACCGTCACAGACCTTGCTGGTCTGCAACAGAGCCAATCTCTACATCCTGCATGGGTTGCGGTTGCCCCTGCTTGTTGGGTCCAATCCGGATACCGACACCGCAGTCCTCTCGATCCATCGTGGGACAGCTCGAATCCATCGCCTGATCATCGTCTATGCCTCCTGGACTTTGTGGCCGAAGGGACAAGTTTGACTACTTCACCTGTATTCACCCAACATCACCTGGTTCCTTCCTGGTCACTGGCTAGTGACCCAGACTCTGTCCCCTCTGCTTTCAGGTTCTTCACATCACCGATCCACCCTTGGATCCACCCGGACACTTTTCCTCTGGTCGCCTGCAGCACTTCTTTGCAGCTCTCCATAGAAAAAGACGACGAAACCTGACACGAAAAGACACCTATGCACCCGGCTTCCCTGGGTAAGGTAACACGAGTACTCTGGTGCTCCCGTGGGTCTTGACTCTCGAAGTGTCCTAGTTTAAAAGGGTTCCAATCTAGTCCATCCGGTAGTGTCCTTAAATTGCAGATTTGTAACTTTTTCGTTTCCCATAAAAAGTCCATGGTAACCCAGGCCTGTGTTTAGACACTGCACGCGTCTCCCCTGGGCCTCCTACTTCCTAAGGGTAGCCCCAGCGATTCCACAGGCCCCAGGCCTGCTTTCTAACTCTCACGTGGTACTTATACCACTTTCTTAGTATATGGTTTGTGAGGCCCCTAGGGCATAACGTATACTGTGCAACTTATCGTATATTAACTGTGTGACTTGTATTGTATTTCGACCTCTGACCTCATAAAGAGTGCAGAGGGGTTGTGTTTAGATTAAATACATATATATTTGATATATACCTTGTGTGGTGTCCTTTCATTTGGTATTCAAGGGATTATATATGGTAAAACAACTTGCTTAACTCGCCTACTGAAGTCTTAGCCTGAAGACTGCTGGTTCATGCTACTCCTAGGATAGCTTTCTATAAGGTTGACTTTACAACCACCATCAATAAGGGTCGATTAGACTGGTGCAAGGTGCCCACTAGAACTAGTGGACATCATATGCCAGGCTAACTTCTCACAACATGGAACTATAGAATCATTCAGATTATGATGGGCTGCTGTCTGAGAGTTTTGTCATGTCAGTACACAAGTGTGGCAAGTAGCCTTTTGGGGTTGTTCTGCTCATAGTGGTGACCATGCTCATCTCGGCTGTAGTTTGGAGTTCCTCTCATCATCCAACTCTATTCTACTTCTCCCTTTGTTGCAGTGACGCCTTCTGTTTAAACGGTTGAAGGTTGACCTCTAAATTATGTAGGTGATAGATCAGCATACAGAGCAACTGGGTCATAGCTAAGAGGTTCTGCGGTTACTAGAGTTGGGGGGCCGTGGCAAAAATGAGTGAAAAGAACACCAGAAATCGATTGTAAGGGTGTAGTTGATATCTGTATATTGTATTGTAATTGCATTTATTTAGCACTTACTACCCCATACAAGGCGTTTAAGAGATTTTCCGGTGAGTAGCATGCTACTCCGGGACCCCCAAAGAATTAGTGTTGAATCAGTGTAGCAAAATATGAAAGTCATTTGAGTGGTGTATAGGTTAGTCAGTTATTTGGATTCAGAAGGATAGAAGAGGGGAAAAAGGTTTGCATTTATATAGTGCTTGCTACATCGGGGATGCTGTGCAACGAGGATAAAAACCATTTGCACAGCCAATAGGTCACCGAGGTAAGACTGCTTGGCTTTGCTGAAGCTTGTTCAAATTGTTAGAACTGCACAGACCTTTTTTATGATCAGAGATCACCATAGTGCCTCCAAGCCCCACACCTGGTAAGGTTGTGCTTGAATGCAATGCCCAGACCCTGCATTGACATTCCTGTATGAGTTTGTTCTCTGCACGTTGTGTGATCAGTGACTAGTAGCAGGACTCTGTATCGTTTGTGAATGTGTAGCTACAGAAAGTATTGTGCCCCATTTTGGATACCACTGGCAAAACCGCACAATTTGGAGGTTGAGGTACAGTCTCCACAGATGGCGGAAGTATATTGTTTGGAGACCTAAGAGGTTGTAGCCGCTGACAGTGAAGTATGGGAGAATGGAGAATGGACTGTGTTATTCAGACCTGTTAGCAAGGATCTGACAATTGTGTTTTCTTGAGTGCTGCCTCACGGGTGAGTAGCTGTGCTTTATAAACCCCTGATTGATTGATTGCCGTTCAGGTTGATGTTAGTGAAGGGGAGGTGAGTCAGCTGGTTCTTTTGTTCAGGAGAGGTAATATTCTAGGTAGTGCAGGCCCCTTTGTTACCTGTGTGCTACTCTAGGTGCAGTGTTATAACACTTCATTGTGAATATGTTTTGGGTGCTTCTGTGGAGTCCGCTTCCTATTACCTGCTGTGAAAGCTATCACCATTTAGAAACAATGTGTCAGCTCTGCAAATGGAAAAATGAACCATGAAAAAGGAACTACTTCAAACTGATTCCTGGATGTTACAGTGGGATCAACGTCCTGGAAAATGTTCATAAAAGTGGGACACAAACTCTACCCCTCGGTTCCAGTTCTGAGTTCTTTCCTGTCCAAAGGAGGGAGTGCAATACGGAGTACTCGAATGGCTGCTGAGCTACAGGGCTGATAGTTTAGATAGCCAGTCTTGCAGCGGTGAGTGTACACCACATGAAGTCTGCAGATCTTGCTGGAGGGCTGTGGGACCGTCCATGGCCTGCCCTGCTAAGAGAGGGGCTGGAGTTCCTGACCCTCTGGGATTCCTTCAAGATGCGAAGCCCAGCTGCTGCACCTAGAGTGTGGGGAGCCCAGAATGAGTGAAGTGAACTGGGGAATTTAACTAGTGCTGACCAGAGTCTGGAGAGGGTCTCCTGGCCTCCTTACCAACTGTGCAGAAGATTCTTCTGTCCTTGTTGAAACACGCTTCTAATGTTAAATTAAATCTATTCTCGGGTGCCAAGGTTTCTTGTGTGCAACTGGAAAAGACCACGAACTTCAGTCCTGGAACAACTATTAGTGTGAGCTAACACTGATTGTTTCCTTGGGTGCTGACCAGTGTAACGCTTATGTCCCAGAGGGTACTCTAATAAACCCAAGTAATAATCTAAACTTCACCAAAAATATTCAGTTTGTAATGCACTATTAATGTCAATTCATACATCCCAATTCTTTCATCATTCTCTTTTAAAAATAGATTGTGCAAATCCATTACTGTTTCCTTCAGCTCAATGCATTTCAGAAAGTTTGGCCCTTTGCCAGGAGGCTGTTGTAAACCTTCTCTCTTGCTAAATGAAACACCTACACTGCCCCTAGGAACAACCATCCAATGTTTTTTTTTTGAAGCACTAACCTCCTAAATAGACTTGTGTTTTCATCTCGGTTACGAACCATCAGTGAGTGAGGATCAGAACACACTGATGCAACTATTTGATGCAAGTTGCGCTAAGCTCTAAAAATAAATTAAGTGCTTTTCTGGTCACTGTGCTTATTCCTGGATTATGGCAGCAAACCACCTTAATGACGCAAGCTTTTCTTACGCTCCAGCCAGCCTTGATACTGACTGATGGAAAGCCTTTGAAGCCGAGATTGGACATTAAAGGTCAATCATGAGGGAAACATTCAAGAAGTCTGAAAGATTTCCTGTCTTCACTTCTCATCCTGCAGAAGATGGCTCAACGGCAGGGTTTTTCTTGCTCTTGCCAGATGCTCATGGAGATTTGCGGTTTAGTGGTCTTGAGAAATGTCGTTAATTTGCCATTTGAAATAGTCATGACAAACTAACTGTTGGATCTGTGGGAAAAGGTTATAAAAGAGGCCCTCACTAGAATGACCAAGTTTGTATATCAGACTAAGAAGGTTCACGAGTGATAGCACCTATCTTATTCACCTGCATCGTACAATTAAGAAAGGGAACAGCTCCCTTTATAGAATGATAACGGAAGGACAGCCCTTAAATGTTTCTCCCCAAGTTTCTTCCATTCCTACATATTGCATTCTGATAGAAGCAGGACTTTCAAATTGTTCAGCCTTGTATCTTCTAACATATAACCTTCAGGAGGTATGGTAGGAAAAAGGTGTAATCTACTAGTTAAATCGTTTCGTATATATACCCAAGTCCTAATCCTGGCTTCGCACTTAACCAAATTGTCCGATCCTGAGTAAACCAGTTAGTCTCCCTCATCTCGGATTCCTCATCTGTAGAAATTGGAAATGGTTTGAAAAGGGCTCATATTAATGTAATCACTATGTTCAATTTAAGCTTGGCCAAAAACCCCAGTGCTTTAAATATGCTCACATTTGGACTGACAGAAATGCCTCCTCGAAGATTCAAAGAGCGAAAAAAAGAATTATCGAGTGACGAACCCCTTGCTAGATCCGCTGGTCCTCAATAAATGGTTCACCAGAAACTCAAAATTGTAATTTTACTCATCAATCAAGATCCCTCCCATAGCTCATTACCTCTTAGGAGTGCCTATGTCCACATCCTAGTAGGAAAGAAACATAAGTACTCTTAAAAAAGAGAACTATATTCCGCTGTTCATTTGCACTGACTTCTGCTTCGATTGGTTTCGCCATATTTGGCTGGTATTTTCAACTGAGGCATTTTTTACACTTATCCTGCCTTATGCGATTGGATAAAAAAAAGCATTTGCTGAGAAGGGAAAAGCATGAGTTGACTCGCAAGGACCTGGAAAGTATAATTTGTTGGCCGGCCCCCTTGATGTTGCACTCCTTGTAATCTGCCAGTGCTTTTCATGCAGGAATTTAGCCTAGATGATGTAGTGAGTGAAGTGCAGAGACTCTCTCAATTGCTAGATTCCTGTATCATTCTTCACTAGCCTTCCGCTCATCCCCATTTCCTGTGTTCCCAGGACACATGAGCAGCTGCAGCTAATAATAGAACAACTGTCCTTTCAAAAATAAATTGACCTTTTAGCACCATCTGCATGAAAGACTGAAACTTCGTTCTGGGTCCTAATATCATTTGATTGGTAGAATGTTCATCCTCCAAATGAAAGCAATCTTCAACATTAACAAAGCATAAAAAAACATGATCCAGATATTTTATTTTCAAAACCTCCATGTGAGGCAGTCTGATTTCTTTTTTTTTTTTTTTTTACTTTTATTTTATTGAAATATATATATTAATTAAATGTATATGTATTTATTTTTATCACGCCTGCCAATTAAAAAAAAAACAGAACAGATTCCACTTCAACGTTCCATATTGTGTTCATCTTTTGAGTTCTACACCACTTGTGAATTTAAATTTCTGTCTTGAAAAGTAGCTCTTATGACACAGAAAAGTCTCATAGTGCCATGGGCAGCAGGTCAACTCTCCCAGATTCCATGGCAATTGAGGCTCAAAGTTTATCAGACAGACAAGACCGTTTTGTTTGTTGTGCATTTTCTGGCTTTGCTGCCTTTCTGGAGTTCACAGGTAAGGTGGCCCGTCTTTAGATCATGCCATGATCTATGATTTCCATCATGCTTTAAAAGGAATAAAGGTGGTGCTTGGCGCACCATGACTTTTATCCCTTCCCGGATATAATGAAGAATTGCTGGAGGAAGTTTTGTTTTTTCTTACTGACCGAAAAGCTGCACTAGTATTTTAAAACTAGATGGTCTGTTTTGTGATGTATAACATATATTTGTGTATTGATTATCGAGTCATGTGATGTGTGGCAGTTACACTTCAGAGACCTTTATTAGTCTGAAATGTTCTTCAGTTCTGGTTATCCCCCTGTAACTCAACTGACGGTAACCAGCTTCTTTTCTGGTTTTCTTCCACAGGTGGTCCTTGCCCTGCCTTATGACACTCCTATCCCCGGGTATAAGAACAACACTGTGAACACCATGAGGCTGTGGTCAGCCAAGGCCCCAAATGAGTTCAACTTGAAGGACTGTGAGTGTGTCCACCTCTTCACCTGTCTGAAGTTGATGTTTTTGCAAAGACTTGTTTATTGCACATGTCCAAGTCGATACATTGATAAAAAAACAAGCATGTGGGTCAGAGTGAGTTCCCTAACTAAAAACAATAGTATTCATACTTGTACGAGGCAAGAGAGTGAGCTTGATATACATTTACACAGTGCACTCTTGGGAAGCGAGGGTAAGTGATGCTCTCTTCAGAGAATACAGTAGTGCAAGTCAAATAAAAATGAGACTTTACAGGAATACAAGTCATACTTGAAGTACATATGTCATAAAGACAAGAAGCAGGCTTGGAGACCGTGCCTAGATACCCTCAACGGTGACAAGAAGTGCTCTCCAAATCTACTGATTGATTGATTGAGAAAGAGTCTTGCAAGATTCAGTGAAAAAAAGCTTTGTGGTCAATTCCCTGTCTCTGAAGCCCTATTCAGAACACTAGAATAGACGATGGAACCAGAGATGAGATTAGTTGTATTCAGGCATATTGCCACCTCCCTTATCTAATAACTGCTGTGACTCGTTAAACAAAGTTGTGACACCCTCTAATAATGTTCAGGCACCTAATGGTACTCCGTGTTCTTCCTCTGATTCATTACAAATAAAACTGATCAGACATGACTGCACTCAACTTACAATACTAAGTCTATGGCGTTACTGTTATTGCAACAGAATTTGGGCATACAGTGTTACTGTAAATACTAATGCAGAGATTTTAAAGCAAAAAATAGAGAAACGTGCTACTTAACCCATCGCTAATGAACAAAATGCTGATATCAACTAAAAACTAACAGAATTCAATAAGCGCCTCCACTCCAATTACAAATAAAGTAGCTCCAACTAAAACTATTCATTTAAAGAAACCTTTCTCTACTGTCAATGGTTAAATGAAAAATTGAAGAGGGAGAATAATTCTTAAAAAATCCAGAAAAGAACTAGAGGAAACATTACAGAGAAGGAGACAAAAACCTGTACATCCAGTGCATGCGTAAATATAACAACATGATTAGGTAGCTAAACATATTATTCTTCCAATACCCTGACAGCAGGCAACGATCATAGTGAAGTTTAAAAAAAAGTTAAGCTATGCTTGAAGTCTGTAGCAACTGGAAATGAGATGAGACACCTGGTCGAGAATATCTTCTATTTTATTTTTAAATAGATGGAAAAGATTCAACAAGAATTTAAACATGCCACATTTCACCATTGTATTGAGAGTCCTGTCAACAATTATGCTGCTTTAGAGTTTATTTCAACACCTTTCTATCAAAGAAGTAAGTGAAGGTTCGAGGCATGTGGGCTGCTAAATTCATATCTTAGCATTAGATCGCCGCCTAGTGTTGGGCTCGGATGATTGCACATTGTTGTCCTGGAAGAGTCTTCGAAGTATCCTGAGATAGGTGGCTCCTCCCCTGGACTACAGTGCGCATGGGCATCGGCTCCATCCCCAGATTGTTTTTTTCCGCCATTGGGTTCGGATGTGGTTTCGACGTCTTACTGTCGGAACCAAGTAAAACTATCTTTTACCGGCCAAAAGGCCTCGATTTTCTTGCGTCGGTATTGTCTGCGCTCGGTCTCGAGTCTTCCGTCTCTTGAAGCCGGAATAAGCGGAGTTTTCTTCGCTTCCTGAACTTTGAGGCCTTCTCATCGCGACACGACAGCAAGCCTTTACGGACATGGAGCGGAGCCCGTTCAAGTACTGCCCGCTCTGTGGGTCTAAGTACCCACACATCGATCTACACCCTGTGTGTAACAAGTGCCTTTCACCGGACCACGACGACGGCAAGTGCAAGGCCTGTGCACAGTTCCGCTCCAAGAAAACTCTCAAGCTTCGGCGCGCGGTGCGCTTGGAAGCTAGGCAAGCGGCCCCGGATCCGGAGAACATCTTCGGCGACCCGGAAGAGGAGGTCCAGGGTCACCTTCTACAAATCTCCCCCTCACAGTCGGAGGTCGAGGCGGATCCGGGTGACGACGACGGAGTCGCGGGTCCGGTCCTCGAGTACGTCGAAGAGGTAGGAGACGACGATGAAATTTATGGGGCCGCGGCGGACAGCTCTGCGGACGAGCTCTGCCCCGAAAGTTTCGAGGACGACCGGGACACGGGATCGCCTGTCGGCCTTACCCTGGACCCGTTGCCGCAAGCCACAGCCCCGCCTTCAGGCCCGGCTTCGGACTCACTTGCTGGGCACGATGTTTCGAAACCGAAACTGAAACCGTCGGGGTCGTCAACACCTAAAATGGCCGACCCGAAATCGAAACTGAAACCAAAGGACTCGAGTGTTCCTAAGATGGCTGCCGTGCCTGTGAAGAAGTCGGTGCCCGTCACCCCGTCGGCTCCGTCGACCTCCGGTCCGCAGAAGCCGAGGAAGTCGGTCGATTCCGACGCTCCGAAATCGAAGCCGACGCCCGATGAAGGGGCCCCCAAGAAGGATAGTCGGCTCGGATCAACGGCTCCGGCGCCGTCCAAGCCCGCCAAGGTCGGCTCCAAAGAGGCTACGCCCAAGAAGTCGGCGCCCCGGCCTCAAGATTCGGAGGACCCGAAGAAGGTTTCCGCGCCCAAACCGCACAAGGCCCGCGAAGGCGTCGGATCCGAGGGACCGCTCAAAGCATCCTTGTCGGCGACAAAACCAACTGGCAGTGTACCGTCCCCTATTGCGGAGTCACTGCAGAGAATCAGGGAGAAGGCCCTTGCTCCATCGGCTCCGATGCCATCACCGCAGCCGCAAAAGGACGCTCCGGCTAAGCCTTCGGGGAAACTCCTTTTTCTCTTGCCACCTAAGGAGGCGCCGAAAGCGTTTTCGACGAAATCGGCTCCGAAGCAGGTTTCCTCACTGCCAGACCCTCTTCCACGTCGTGTACTCGAATCGGTGGACGATTCAGAGCATTTCATCGATGCTGCCACCGGCAAGCTGACCCTCTATAAACGGAAGATCACTTCGGAGCCGGTGGACCCCTACGTCATCCCGTTGAAGAAGAAGAGGGTGCCCCTTGACGCCGTAGGCCTCACGGAGCCGATTCAGCCTCCTCCAAGACGGAGCCCTACTCCCTCCCCAGAACACTCTGTGGGTGAGGAAGATGATGAGGATGAACAGTACAATTTCCCCATCGATGACCCTGATGTACAACCAGATTCATACGACGACTCTGGTGACCAAAACACCCAGGGGGCGGGCCAAGACCCGCAGACCTTTAATGCACGTGCATCCCCGACTGAGGACTCAGCAGGATTTCATGCACTAATTGAACGGGCGGCGGCCAATCATGATGTGGACATGCATGCCGACCCGGTTGAGGAAGACTTCCTTTTTGACACCTTTGCCATATCTGAGAGGACAGTAAAAACACTTCCTATGCTGAAAGGTGTTCTCAAACATGCTGGAGACATTTTTAAGGAGCCTACGAGGGCTAGAGTGGTCAACCCTCGCATTGAAAAGAAGTACAGGCCTGCTCCTGCGGACCCCGTCTACATCCGGGGACAGTTGCCACTGGACTCTCTTGTGGTTGCCAATGCCAGGAAACGTGCCAACTCCCAGACAACGGGTGAAGCTCCTCCCCCGGACAAGGAGTCCAAAGTGCTTGAGGCAGGAGGCAAAAGAGTGGCTGCACAGGCGGCAAACTTTTGGCGCATCGCAAATACACAGGCGCTCCTGGCGCGTTATGATAGGGCGCACTACGACACCCTAGAACAAATTATACAACACCTGCCCCCACAGTTCCAAGAAGGCACCAAGATGCTTATTGAGGAAGGGAAGCTAATATCAAACGCAGCCATCAAGTGTGCACTTGACGCTGCGGACACAGCTGCTAGGGCTATCAACACTAGCGTTATGCTGAGAAGACAAGCCTGGCTCCGCATCTCAGGGTTCAAGCAGGATATTCAGACGACAATTCTGAATCAGCCGGTCAATCCTGATAGTCTGTTTGGTCCGGATGTTGACACCACCTTAGAGAAGATAAAGAAGGACACGGAAACTGCTAAATCTATGGGGGCTCTGCAGTCCCAACAGTTTCGTGGCGGCAATTTTCGTCGCTCAGGTGCACGTGGAGTCACCAGAGGACAGATGGGTCAACAATCCCAGTTCTCCAAAGGTGGGGCGCAAGCCTCGTTCACTAAGCAGACCAAGGGAGGTTATAGGAACAACAGCAACAGAGGTCGCGGCAGAGGAAACAACAGCTCCCGCACCTCTACTCCGAGCAAACAGTGACTCTCTGTCACTGCCCCCCGACCACCTAACACCTGTCGGGGGGAGACTGCAGCAGTTCCTGCCCGTCTGGAGAAACATCACCACAGACAGGTGGGTGCGACAATTAGTTCAGTATGGTTATTGCCTAGAGTTGAAGTCCACTCCACCCAACATCCCACCAAGGCAAAGGCCTATGTCCGCAGAGCACTTGCACTTATTGCAGCAGGAAGTAGTGGCGATGCTGCAAAAAGGCGCAATCGAGCTCGTGCCGGTGGGGGAGGAAGGCACAGGGGTATATTCCCTGTACTTCCTTATTCCAAAGAAGGACGGTTCTCTCAGGCCCATTCTCGATCTACGTCCCCTCAACCTGTACATACTATCGGAACATTTCCACATGCTTACACTGCAGCAGATTCTTCCCTTGCTAAACCAGGGAGACTTCTTAGCAACCTTAGATCTCAAGGATGCTTATTTCCATATTCCACTACACCCGTCACACAGGAAATATCTCAGGTTCACTATTCAAGGCAGGCACTACCAGTTCAAAGTCCTACCCTTCGGAGTCACAACAGCCCCGAGGGTGTTCACCAAGTGTCTAGCGACAGTGGCGGCGCACCTCAGGAGGCAGAATATCCATGTCTACCCCTACCTAGACGACTGGCTCGTACAAGCCAAGTCGGAGCAACAGTGCGCCGCAGACATGTCGACTACAATTCGCCTGCTTCACGATCTGGGTTTCTCCCTGAACTACCCAAAATCGCATCTCCAGCCGGCACATGTCCGGCAGTTCCTGGGTGCTACGATCAACACCCTGACAGCCATGGCTCAGCCAAACCAAGTCAGAATCGACAGCATTCAGTCGCTGATCCAACGATTCAGACCACAACACTCCCTGCCAGCGAGAGTGTTCATGCAGTTGATAGGCATGATGGCCTCCTGCATCTTCATAGTCCCTCACGCACGGTTGCATATGCGCCCGCTCCAGGAGTGCTTAGCGAATCAGTGGACACAGGCTCGTGGGCAATTGACAGACCTAGTGTTGGTTACCAGTCGGGCATACGACTCTCTGCATTGGTGGACTCCACACAACCTTTGCAAGGGCCGACTGTTCCAAGAGCCTGTGCCGCAGATTATCCTGACAACGGACGCATCTCTCCAGGGATGGGGAGCTCATGTGCTCACTTACACAGTGCAGGGACTATGGACGACGCAGCAACAGAAGATGCACATCAACTATCTGGAACTGATGGCAATCTTCATGGCGCTCAAGTCCTTCATTGTACATCTGAGCAACAAGGTCGTGCTAGTCCGGACGGACAACATGACCGCGATGTACTACATTCAAAAGCAGGGAGGCACCCACTCGCCACAGCTGTCTCATCTGGCTCAGAGCATGTGGAAGTGGGCCATTCAGAGGAACATCTTCCTCATGGCAGAACACCTCCCGGGCAAGGACAATCAGATGGCGGATCTGCTCAGCAGATACAGCCATCAGATGCACGAGTGGGAGATACACCCTTCTGTTCTCCACCCGTTCTTCCAAAAGTGGGGTCATCCGGAGATAGACCTGTTCGCAACAAAGGAGAACGCAAAATGCCGACTCTTTGCCGCCAGGTTCCCTCACCCACAGTCGCAGGGGAATGCGATATGGATGAACTGGTCAGGCAAATTTGCATACGCTTTTCCGCCAGCCCCTCTAATACCGCTGGTCGCAAGAAAGCTAAGGCAGCACTCCATGACTCTCGTCCTGGTTGCTCCAACGTGGGCGCGCCAAGCTTGGTACACCACGTTCCTCGAACTCTCGGTGGTGCCGCATCAAAGACTGCGCCTCACACCCAGTCTTTTGACGCAGAACCATGGAGACATTCAGCATCCAGATCCACGACAGCTCAACCTGGCGATCTGGCTCCTGAAGTCCTAGAGTTTGGATACCTTAACCTACCTCCAGAATGCATGAGTATCATCAAGGAGGCGAGGAAACCTACTACTAGAGCATGCTATGCTGCTAAGTGGAAGCGTTTTGTCATCTACTGTACGTCCAATGACATCAACCCGCTAGATGCATCTATTCCCAACATCATCTGTTATCTGTTACATCTCTACAAGTGCAATCTGGCGTACACTTCCATTAGGATACATCTCTCAGCCATAGCGGCTTATCTTCAGAACAGGCAGCACCTCTCTGTCTTCAGGGTGCCCGCCATTAAAGCCTTCCTTGAAGGTCTGAAGAGAGTCATTCCCCCAAGGACTCCACCAGCTCCGGTGTGGAACCTCAACGTCGTTCTCACCAGACTGATGGGGCCACCATTTGAGCCACTGCACTCGTGTGAGCTCCAATTCCTTACGTGGAAAGTGGCTTTTCTGATAGCTATTACGTCTCTGAGGCGTGTCAGTGAGCTGCAAGCGCTCACCATACAAGAGCCGTTCATTCAAATTCACCCAAATAGGGTGGTGCTACGCACTAACCCTAAATTCCTTCCTAAGGTGGTGTCACAGTTTCATCTTAATCAAACTATTGACTTGCCAGCATTCTTTCAAAACCCGCAAACGGTGGCGGAAAGAATGCTCCATACCTTAGATGTACGGAGGGCGTTGATGTACTACATAGACAGAACACAACCCTTTAGAAAGACAAAACAACTCTTTGTTGCCTTCGCACCACAACACAAAGGCAACCCAATTTCTAAAGCAGGGATAGCCAGGTGGATTGTTAAGTGCATCCAGATATGTTATCAGAAAGCCAAGCGCACTTTAACAATACCCCCCAGAGCGCACTCCACACGCAAACTGGGGGCATCCATGGCTTTCCTAGGGAACATTCCTTTAGAGGATATTTGCAGAGCAGCCACGTGGGTCACACCACATACCTTCACAAAACACTACTGTGTTGATGTGCATTCCAAGCAGCAAGCAGCTGTAGGACAGGCTGTTCTCAAGACACTTTTTCAGGTTTCTGCAGCTGGCACGGGCAACCGCCGCTGATGGAGGGACTGCTATGTATTCTATGCTAAGATATGAATTTAGCAGCCCACATGCCTCGAACTGAATATGCTACTTACCAGTATGCATCTGTTCTTGGCATGTAGGGCTGCTAACATTCATATCGCCCGCCCTCCTCCCCGGTGCCTGTCGCAGCTGCAGATATACTATTGTATTTATTCATTAGCATGGACATCCTTTACACTTTCACTCCATCTCCTGCCACAATGGCGAAAAACAATCTGGGGATGGAGCCGATGCCCATGCGCACTGTAGTCCAGGGGAGGAGCCACCTATCTCAGGATACTTCGAAGACTCTTCCAGGACAACAATGTGCAATCATCCGAGCCCAACACTAGGCGGCGATCTAATGCTAAGATATGAATGTTAGCAGCCCTACATGCCAAGAACAGATGCATACTGGTAAGTAGCATATTCATTATAGAGTATATGAGAACCTCAGCCGCCATTCTTAGACACCTGCCTGACACTACTGACCAGGAAATCAGACTTTCAATTGCTCCTATAGTTGCAGATATACTAAACGCAACATTTTGTGCAGAACATTTCCAGACCCTTTAAAATATATATATTCCACACTATTCTGGAAATAACTAATTTAGACACCAATGACTTCACCAAGTTTATACCGATGTCTGTACTTCCCTATCCTTCAAGACTCTTACAGAAGGCAGTAACTGGGCAACTATAACAAACACAACAAACAGTAGAGCATTTACAGTTATTAAAACCAGTCTGGCATAGTGTCACACTGCAGATGGGAATTGAGTCTGTTAGACAGTATTCGCAATTGATGTTTTAGGAGTTATAGCATGTGAGGATGTGGCCCCAGAGCTACATTTGGAACCATTGAGTGGAAGCTGCTCTTGAATCATGTTATGCTTTAACATAACATGAAATCTGTAAACGTAATAGCTCCTCCCTTGTATGCAGAAAGCAAGCAGTCCAAATAGGAAACCTCAGATCATACTTCAGCCTGGTTAAATGGGGTGTACCTCAAGGCGTGCTATTATTCTTCTTCCTATCTATATGTGAGCCCATTGTATGTATTGTATGGTATTTGTGTAGCGCAAACCTAGTTAAAAGGCAGTGGAGTGCCGTACAGGGTCAAAGGTGTGCACAAAGGCAATGTAGCTGGGTTCTGGAAGTAGAAGCATACTGGTTCGAGGCATGTGGGCTGCTAAATTCATATCTTTTGCATTAGATCGCCGCCTAGTGTTGGGTCCGGATGATCGCACATTGTTGTCCTGGAAGAGTCTTCGAAGTATCCTGAGATAGGTGGCTCCTCCCCTGGACTACAGTGCGCATGGGCATCGGCTCCATCCCCAGATTGTTTTTTTCCGCCATTGGGTTCGGATGCGGTCTCGACGGCTCTCTGTCGGAACCGAGAAAAACTAGCTTTTTTATGGCCAAAAGGCCTTATATTCTTACGTCGGTATTGTTTGCGCACGGTCTCGAGTTCTTCCGTCTCTTTGAGTCGGAATCAGCGGAGTCGTTTCACTCTTCGGACATCGAGGCCTTCTCATCGCTACACGACCGCAACTTTTCAGCATGGAGCGGAGTCCGTTTAAGTACTGTCCGCTCTGTGGGTCCAAATACCCACATATCGACGTCCACCCGGTCTGTAACCAATGCCTTTCACCAGACCATAACAAGGACAACTGCAGGGCCTGCGCAAGATTCAGGTCAAAGAAGACACTCAAGCTTCGGCGCGCGGTGCGCCTTGAGGCCAGACAAGCGGCCCCGGATACAGAAAACATCTTCGGCGACCGTGAAGAGGAGGACCAGAGCCATCATCTTCAAATCTCCCCGCCCGAGACGGAGGTCGAGGCGGATCCGGAAGACGACGACTGAGTCGTGGGTCAAGGCCTTGAATACGTCGACGAGGTAGGGGACGTCGAAGAGATTTATGGGGCCGCGGAAGATAGCTCAGGGGATGAGCTATGCCCCGAAGGTTATAAGGACCAGGCTCGGGTCACGGGATCGCCAGTCGGCCTTACCCAAGACCCCGTACCGCAAGCCACGGCCCCGCCTTCAGGCCCGGCCACGGACATACTTGCTACGCAGCCCGTATCGAAACCGAAACTGAAACCAGCGGTATCGACAACATCTAAAATGGCCGACCCGAAATCGAAACCGAAACTTACGGACTCGAGCGTCCCTAAGATGGCGGCCGTTCCACCAAAACCACCTAAACCCGCTGCCTCATCGACTCCGTCGACCACCGGTCCACAGAAGTCGAAGAAAACCGTCGATTCGACGGTGTCAAAATCGGCACCAGAGGAGGTTTCCTCTAAAAAGGGAGTTCGGCACGGGTCAACCGCTGCGACGCCGTCCAAGACCGCCAAAGACAGCGACACGGCTCCGGTTCCGACTGGGACTTCGTTAGTCGGACGCGTGGTGGAGACGGAGCCGGCAAAGTCACACGGATCGAAAGCTGGACCATCACCGCATCGGTCCAAGGACCCTGGGTCGGCGACTGCGGCATCATCGTCCAAGACTCAGAAGGCCCAACAGGACGTCGGATCCGAGGGCAAGGTCAAGACCCCCTCGTCGGCGACAAAGACCGCTGTAAGCGACGCGCCCCCCATCGCCTCTTCACTGCAGAGGATCAGGGAGAAGGCCTCTGCTACATCGGCTCCGATGCCGTCGCCACAAAAGCCGATGGACATTCCAGCAAAGCCTGCGAGTAAACTTCTCTTCCTTCTGCCGCCAAAAGAGGCGCCGAAGGCCTTTTCAACAAAATCGACGCCAAAGAAGTCAGATTCTTCAACGTCTGGAACACTTTCAAGTCGACTACTCGACTCAGAAGAGGATTCTGAGCGTTTCATCGACGCAGACACGGGCAAATTGACCCTTTACAAAAGGCGGATCACTTCTCAGCCAGTGGACTCCTATGTTATCCCCCTAAAGAAGAAAAAGATTGCTCAGGACGCTTCAGCCCTGATGGAACCTATCCAGCCTCCTCCCAGAAGGAGCCCAACACCTTCCCCAGAACACTCTGAGGGTGAGGGGTATGATGAAGATGACCAATACACTTTCCCCATCAATGAACCCGATGCACAGCAGGATTCATATGATGACATAGGTGACCAAGGCACACAAAATGTGGGACAAGACCCACAGCCTTTTAGTGCACGTGCATCCCCAACAGAAGATTCTGCAGGTTTTCATGCACTCATTGAAAGGGCAGCGGCTAATCATGATGTGGACATGCATGCTGACCCAGTAGAAGAAGACTTTCTATTTGACACTTTTTCAGTCTCTGAAAGGACAGTAAAAACACTGCCTATGCTCAAAGGGGTCCTCAAGCATGCTGCGGACATCTTTAAAGAACCTACCAGGGCGAGGGTGGTCAATCCACGTATCGAAAAGAAGTACAGACCAGCACCTGCAGACCCTGCATACATTCGGGGACAGTTGCCGCTGGACTCCCTTGTGGTCGCAAATGCTTGCAAAAGGGCCAACTCCCAAACAACGGGTGAAGCTCCTCCCCCGGATAAGGAGTCAAAAGTGCTAGAGGCAGGGGGCAAAAGGGTAGCTGCGCAGGCTGCCAATTTCTGGCGTATTGCGAACACACAGGCACTCTTGGCACGTTATGATAGGGCGCATTACGACACCCTAGAAGAAGTTATACAACACCTGCCTCCGCAGTTTCAAGAGGGTACCAAACTGCTTATAGAGGAGGGCAAACTAATCTCCAATGCAGCCATAAAGTGTGCACTTGATGCAGCAGACACAGCAGCTAGGGCCATTAACACTAGCGTCATGCTGAGACGACAGGCGTGGCTCCGCATTTCGGGGTTTAAACCGGACATTCAAACAACCATACTCAATCAGCCCGTCAATCCTGATAGACTGTTTGGTCCTGATGTTGACACCACCCTAGAAAAGATTAAGAAAGACACCGAAACTGCTAAGTCTATGGGGGCCCTACAATCACAACAGTTCCGTGGCAACAATTTTCGTCGCTCAGGTGCACGTGGAGTCACCAGAGGACAGATGGGTCAACAGTCACAATTCTCTAGGGGTGGAGCGCAATCCTCGTACCCCAAGCAGAACAAAGGGGGTTACCGAGGAAACAGCACCAGAGGACGTGGCAGAGGAAACAACAACTCCCGCTCCTCTGCCCCAAACAAACAGTGACTCTCTATCACTGCCCCCCGACCATTTAACACCTGTCGGGGGGAGACTACAGCAGTTCCTGCCGGTCTGGAGAAACATCACCACAGACAGGTGGGTGCTACAACTTGTCCAGTACGGTTATTGTCTAGAGTTAAAGTCCACTCCACCCAACATTCCACCAAGGCAACGACATATGTCCGCAGAGCATTTGCACTTATTGCAGCAGGAAGTAGTGGCAATGCTGCAAAAAGGCGCAATCGAGCTCGTGCCAGTGGAGGAGGAGGGCACAGGGGTTTACTCCCTGTACTTCCTTATTCCAAAAAAGGACGGATCTCTCAGACCCATTCTAGACCTGCGTCCCCTCAACCTGTATATACTCTCGGAACATTTCCATATGCTTACACTGCAACAAATTCTTCCCTTGCTGAACCAAGGGGACTTCTTAGCAACCTTAGACCTCAAGGATGCTTATTTCCACATTCCACTACACCAGTCCCACAGAAAATACCTCAGGTTTACTATCCAAGGCAGGCATTATCAGTTCAAGGTCCTACCCTTCGGAGTGACCACGGCCCCGAGGGTGTTTACCAAGTGTCTGGCGACAGTAGCGGCGCACCTCAGGAGGCAGAACATCCATGTCTACCCCTACCTAGACGACTGGCTCGTTCAAGCCAAGTCGGAACGGCAGTGCGCCGCGAACATGTCAACTACCATTCATCTCCTTCACGATCTGGGATTCTCGTTGAACTACCCAAAGTCGCATCTTCAGCCGGCGCATGTCCGGCAGTTTCTAGGTGCGACAATCAATACCCTGACAGCCATGGCTCAGCCAAACCAAGTCAGGATAGACAGCATGCAGGCGTTGATCCAAAAGTTCAGACCACAACACTCGCTTCCAGCGAGAGTGTTCATGCAGTTAGTTGGCATGATGGCCTCCTGCATCTTCATAGTCCCTCACGCACGTCTACATATGCGTCCGCTCCAGGAGTGCTTAGCAAGTCAGTGGACACAGGCCTGGGGACAATTGACAGACCTAGTGTTGGTTACCAGTCGGGCATACGACTCTCTGCATTGGTGGACTCCACACAACCTTTGCAAGGGCTGACTGTTCAGGGAACCAGTGCCACAGATTGTCCTGACAACGGACGCATCTCTCCAGGGATGGGGAGCTCATCTGCTCACTTACACGGTGCAGGGACTATGGACAACGCAGCAACAGAAGATGCACATCAACTATCTAGAACTGATGGCAATCTTCATGGCGCTCAAGTCCTTCATTGTACATCTGTGCAACAAGGTAGTGTTAGTCCGGACGGACAACATGACCGCGATGTACTACATTCAAAAGCAGGGGGGCACCCACTCGCCACAGCTGTCTCATTTGGCTCAGAGCATGTGGAAGTGGGCCATTCAGAGGAACATTTTCCTCATGGCAGAACACCTCCCGGGCAAAGACAATCAGATGGCGGATCTGCTCAGCAGATACAGCCATCAAATGCACGAGTGGGAGCTACACCCATCAGTACTCCACCCATACTTCCAGCAGTGGGGTCATCCGGAGATAGACCTGTTTGCCACAAACGAAAACGCAAAATGCCAACACTTTGCCGCCAGGTTCCCTCACCCACAGTCGCAAGGGAATGCGATATGGATGAACTGGTCAGGCAGATTTGCGTACGCTTTTCCGCCAGCCCCTCTGATACCGCTGGTGGCAAGAAAGCTGAGACAGCACTCGATGTCTCTCATCCTGGTTGCTCCAACGTGGGCGCGCCAAGCATGGTACACCACGTTCCTCGAACTCTCTGTGGTACCGCATCAAAGGCTGCGCCTCACGGCCAGACTTTTGACGCAGAACCATGGAGACATTCAGCATCCAGATCCGCAACAGCTCAACCTGGCGATCTGGCTCCTGAAGTCCTAGAGTTTGGATACCTTCACCTACCTCCAGAATGCATGAACATCATCAAGGAGGCAAGAAAACCAACTACCAGAGCATGCTATGCTGCAAAATGGAAGCGTTTTGTCATTTACTGTACGGCCAATGACATCAACCCGCTAGATGCATCTATCTCTAACATCATTTGCTATCTGTTACATCTTTACAAGTGCAACCTGGCGTACGCTTCCATTCGGATACATCTATCCGCCATAGCAGCTTACCTTCAGAATAGGCAGCATCTCTCTGTCTTCAGGGTGCCTGCCATTAAAGCTTTTCTAGAAGGACTGAAACGAGTCATTCCCCCAAGAACACCACCTGCTCCGGTGTGGAACCTCAATGTAGTCCTCACCAGACTAATGGGACCACCTTTTGAGCCACTACACTCGTGTGAACTGCAGTTCCTAACGTGGAAAGTAGCTTTCCTAATAGCTATTACAACACTGAGGCGTGTTAGTGAGCTGCAAGCGCTCACAATCCAAGAGCCATTCATTCAGATTCATCCAAACAGGGTGGTACTACGTACTAACCCCAAATTCCTTCCCAAAGTGGTGTCACAGTTTCATCTCAACCAAACTATTGACTTGCCAGCATTCTTCCAAAACCCACAAACGGTGGCGGAAAGGATGCTTCATACTTTGGATGTCAGGAGGGCGTTGATGTACTACATTGACAGGACACAACACTTTAGGAAAACAAAACAGCTTTTTGTTGCCTTCTCGCCACAGCACAAGGGCAACCCTATTTCCAAAGCAGGAATAGCCAGGTGGATTGTTAAGTGTATCCAAATATGTTATCAAAAAGCAAAACGTACCTTAACAATACCCCCAAGAGCACACTCCACGCGCAAGTTGGGGGCATCTATGGCTTTCCTGGGGAACATTCCTTTAGAAGACATTTGCAGAGCAGCCACGTGGGTTACACCACATACCTTTACAAAACACTACTGTGTTGATGTACATTCCAAGCAGCAAGCAGCAAGCAGCTGTAGGACAGGCTGTTCTCAAAACACTTTTTCAGGTTTCTGCAGCTGGCACAGGCAACCGCCGCTAATGGAGGGACTGCTATATATTCTATGCAAAAGATATGAATTTAGCAGCCCACATGCCTCGAACTGAATATGCTACTTACCAGTATGCATCTGTTCTTGGCATGTAGGGCTGCTAACATTCATATCGCCCACCCTCCTCCCCGGTGCCTGTCGCAGCTGCAGACATACTCTTGTATTCAATCATTAGCATGGACATCCTTTACACTTTACACTCCATCTCTGCCACAATGGCTAAAAACAATCTGGGGATGGAGCCGATGCCCATGCGCACTGTAGTCCAGGGGAGGAGCCACCTATCTCAGGATACTTCGAAGACTCTTCCAGGACAACAATGTGCGATCATCCGGACCCAACACTAGGCGGCGATCTAATGCAAAAGATATGAATGTTAGCAGCCCTACATGCCAAGAACAGATGCATACTGGTAAGTAGCATATTCATTACTGTATTGCGATGTAGTGTTCTTTAACCCCTTCACTGCAGGGGTGTTTCCCCCCGCTGTGCAGGGGGGCGGCGCGCACAGCGCCCCGGTGCTCATGACGAGCTGAGCTCGTCATGACCGCGCCCGTTTTAATGGAACGCTCAGCACCACAGGGGAATCAGCCCAGCGTGCGAGCGTTCCATTAAATGGGCGCGGTCATGACGAGCTCAGCTCGTCATGAGCACCGGAGCGCCGTGGCACAGGAGGGGTCCAGACTGGATTATGGAAGTGCATTTCCCCCCAGTATGCCCTCTCACGAAGTTACATCACTTTCAGAAAGCTGCTGCTGCTGCACTCCTGTTCCAACTGAATAAGTTTGACCCTAAAGCTGCACATCTCTGTAAACTCCATTGATGACCTGCTAAAAAGGGTCTAGTTCAAGGCAGGTGCACTGTGTACTTACTGTGAGTTTCATGTTAAGGGCCCCAAATTGTTCCAACAGAAATGTATTAAAAAATAAACATTACAGACCTTTTCACCTCATTTTTGCAATATGGTTAACCACTCCAAGATTTAGACTGAAGAAATTGGGAGGCAAATCATTCAGAGAGGCAGCGACCAAACTATGGAATAACATCTCCATAGAAATTCGCTTCAGCCCAACTTTATTGAAGTTTGGGGAAAAAAAGTAAAAACCTTGCTTTTTAGCTTGTCGTAAGGTACATTGTAGCATAGATGCTTTACAGTAGAGGTGCAATTCTGTTCCTACAGGGTTAGCAGACTACACGAGTGTAGGAGTGCTCAATATAAATTATATAACACAACACAGTACTATCTGTCACACCGGATTTCTAGAAACTTTACTATTTTAAGCAACTTCATTACCAGTCTCTGGCTGTTTATCCTGTGAAAAAAATACAGAAATAGACTGTGCATGATACTGATCAAATGTGCAGGAATAATGGGGACAATCTTTGTTGTATTTTTTAAAACATCTAATGTAGTTTAAATATATTGTGATATTTATTTGTATGAATGTATATTCATTCGTTATTGTTTTCAGGTTGGTTGCTAAATTAAATTGTACGATTTGTGAGGTGTGGTTTTTTTTTCTTTTTTTTTTTTTTTTTTTTTTTTTTAAACCTGAGAGTTCGTAAGTGACTGTGAGCATGACTCTTTCCACCAATTGCAATACATTTTGGTATTACAGTTTAAATATTGGATTATATGAAGGTGGTTTCTGGGGCATCTTACCGAGCGGATTTGTAGTCTTCACAGGATTACTCGTACATACATTAGGTAGTACAATTTAGCTTCCCACAATATCCTCATTTATAGAACTGTATACAGGCACTGGAGTTGAAAGTGAGTTTTAAGCAGGTTTACTGCAACTCAGTTCATATAGGTGTGCAGTTTAAATTCCTTTCCATAAAAATTGTACAGTAACGTTGGTCATACAGTTGCAGGTTATGAAGTAGCTCCATGCCCTGTAAAGGGTACGTACATTAACATGAGTATACAGACACAGGCCGTGAGATGAAGTTTCTTGCATATTTTAAAAAAGTTCCTAAAAGTACAATGAGTGAAAAGCTGATAATATTTTTACATTGAAGCTTTTATTTTCGATTTGGTTGACAGTTAACGTTGGTGGTTACATCCAGGCTGTATTGGACAGGAATCTTGCTGAGAATATTTCCCGCGTGCTGTATCCCAATGATAATGTAAGTTTATGGAATGCTTATAGAACCGAGATTAGGAACACCATTTCATTTGCACCACTGAACTTCTGAAACCGATCCTTTTCCCATGCCTTTTGTGTGTCATTCGTGTTTCGGAGGTATGAAGTTATGGGTCTTGTATTACATGTTTTCTTCCGACATACATGATTGAGTGAGATGTTGAATTTGGGAAGGTAATGCATACTTTCACTGTTTCTTCTATTTCAATTCAACTGGGACAAGCGACTGTAGTCTGGGTGTGAGGTTGTAGTGTTTGACTCTTGTACACTATTTTTCTCTGTCCCTTTGCAGTTCTTTGAGGGGAAAGAGCTTCGATTGAAGCAGGAATACTTTGTGGTCGCAGCCACATTGCAGGACATAATTCGGCGCTTCAAGTCCTCCAAGTTTGGCTGCCGTGATCCTGTCCGCACCTCCTTTGATGCTTTCCCTGAAAAGGTAAACTAATTTACTTACATGTGACATGTCCTTTGGTAACTTATGTACTACTGGAAACTGTTAAAGCACTAGTCGATGCGGGTGGACCATTCGCTCTGTGGTTGTGAAAAGCATAGGGCACGTGCTGCAGTAGGGAATGGAATTGATGTAGTTGGGGGTTATGGCTATAGCAGTGTTGCATGCTTGAAAATGGGTGTATATGAATAAAAGTTGACATTAGAAATGCATTAAAAGACTAGGTTAGGGGATAACTGGCAGCAAACGACCATAAACCCCTTGGCCTGCTGGTCGGGAGGAACCACCTCAAGGTGTACCAAATGGAAAAGAATGTAGATCCTGGAGTTCTAGGTTCTCAAACAGGACGTTTTTGGTTCTGAGCTTTATTCTTCTTGATTTTTTTTCTTAGGGTGCAGTTTCTCTAGATTTTATTAGCCTTTCCGTCCTGTTGGTGTAGGAACCACGTCTTCCTCAGGGTATTACTGCCACATTTTGGGCTCGAGGGAGAGGCTTTTTCTGGAAGCTTAAGTTTGGAAATTTCTGACCCATAGTTTGGGGGAAAGTTTACTCCACACCAGATTGTCCAATTCCTTTGCACTCTATTCCACAGTGAGCACCTATGGGGTTCGGAAGAATCCCAGACACTAAGCTAGTGACTACCACTGTCGACTTCAATCCTCTTGAGCTCTCAAGTTGCCACATTAGTTTGATTAGTCCTGACTTTGTCTTCTGGCTTTCATAGTTTGATTCCACATATTACAAATGCCGACCTACACGTAACAAAATTCAATCTGATTTCAGCTAGAAATCAAGTGCTAACTAAACCCCTCGCTCATGACACAGGATATTATCAGACCCCTGTATCACTTGATTTGTTAATCAGACCACTCTGGTTGGTTGTGCTTCCACAATGCTGCTGTTAATTGCCTCTTTTGACATGGTTAGCCCCCACGTGTTGCCTGGAACGTGATGTGGTTTAGATTGAAAGAGCACAGGGTCCCTGTCAACCAGGTCCCCTGTGCCAGATTTCCTTCCCCAAAACTGTACCACAATTGGCAACCTCAGACTCCCCTGCTAGTCCCTAGTAAATGGTTCCCCTGGTACCTAGGGCATTGGGACTGAAGAGGGCACCATAATGGTTTCACTGAACCCCGGGAGTTTTTGGTACCAAACAACTCCTCTTCATAGACCCACACTGATGCCATTGTTGGATTTATTAAAACATATACTCTGAGGGCGTTTGGGGGGGAGAACCGGCAGGAAAACTTAGTGAAAAAAGATGGTGGCCCCCCCCCTTCGTCCGCTCCACCCCTCAGGTGCTGGAGACAAAGTGAAGCAAATTTATAGTGCCCACCATCTTGAAGATGGTTGGACATACCCAATCGGGTTTAGGGCTATGACCCCTTCCCACAGGAGGGTGGCATAATCGAGGGTGTAGACATCCCATGTAAGAAACCCATTGGTCCCTACCTGTAATGCCCCAAAATCTAGTATTTAGAGGGCACACCCAGACCCTGAAATCAGATTCCTGATAACCTACAAACCCAAATTGCCGAAGAGCCACCCAGTCAAGACTGAAGAAGAACCAGTGACTGACTATGCGCCAGCCTTTCTGCAGCCTTTCGCCCTTGCTACAAAAGTTGACTCGTGCTGCAGGGCCAGTGACCTCCAAAACCCTGGGGGATAGCTGCCTGCCTTCCATAAAGATCAAGAAACTCCTGTGGACAGCGGACCTGTCCAGAAGAAAACAACTTTAAAGAACAAAGAACTCTGCCCTGAGGAACCACAGAACCACCTTCGGACCCACCTCTGCACCTGACGCCCACAGCCCAAGTGGCCCACCAGTCCTTCTAAGGTTCCCCAGCGCTTCTGATCAAGAGTCTACCATGGGCTGACCCCTGCCGGACTGTACCTAGACGCCTGTAGCCTCAATCCGAAGACCCACCTAGAGAGAATATAATCCTTGGGATCTTAGTGCAAGAAACTGTACTCCATATTTTGGTTTAAAGTGGCAGTTTGAGGGATATTGCTTGTTTGGAGGTTTTGCCCCCTTTTAACCACAAAGCGGTGCTTAAAAACTAGATAAGTGAACAGAATGAAACCAGGATTCAGAGAGCCAGAGTGGGCAGCACACAGGGGCTAATGACAGAGGGAAAGAGCTTGCATTTGGAGTGACTGAAAAGACCCATTCTAGTTTGAGGTCGGATATTCTCACTGACTGTATGTTGAAATATGTTGAAATAAGTTAGAACGTTTAATAGACCTATATTTATAGACCCCTTTCTAGGGGTCCTGGAGCAATCTGTGGTTAACGAGCCTTTCATTGAGTTTTTACTAACCTTTGTCAGTGTTATTGCAGGGCCCTCAATACTATTACACTCCAATTGAACAACCAATTTACTACCTTTGTAAACTTTACATTCAAGCTACTGAGCTCGAACAGTAGATATTTATTGTGGGATGTTGTTGGAGGTTACAACTTTGTATGACTGTAATTTGTCTTAAAAAATAAAATAATATTACTTCACATGCCGTTATACCAATCATAACTATGATACATACAGAGGATGCTAGTACCTACTGTCTCAAATTCAGGATGTTAAACATTATTATTGCTCCTAGGTGATAGGTTACCTAGAACACTGGCGAGATGGCCACTGTTGGCCTATGTGGCTAAATAGAGCTAGAACTGGCATCTTTTTCTCCTACAGAGGATGTTTGTTTTTCGATAAGAATGTGGTACAAATAATCAACCTATATCTGGTACTGCTCTTACCTTTTCGTACCTCGCTTGACATACCATTCTGTAGTACACGACATCAGAATAAAGTGACCTGCAATATTTCCCTATGCCTAAAAACCTATCACATAAAGAACCAGGACTGCACCATAGTGAACTCAGTGGTGTTCCTCCAAAGCTCTGGACATGAAGTCTGTTCTCACCAGGGCTCCTGTCACTAATGTCTAGTTTTGGACACATTCCAGCGTCACTGATGTCCCATAGCCAGTTTAGCAGCAAAATCGTTGTGATATTGTTTAATGGGACGGAGTAACTAGTGGTCCAGCACATACTCTGGATTACCAAGGACACCTAAACTCCAAACGTATTCTCTTACTCCTCCGGTTGTGGTCCGGATTTCCTAACTCAGCCAGTGACTTTACCAGTTATTTCTAGGAACTGAAATTTAGGAGTAGGGCTTCACAAAATGTGAAAGTTAATATCTACAGAACCATATGGGCTAGAGAGATGCATGAAATCGTTCCATGAGTGTGAAGGCAGACTATCCCATGATAAAGGCTCTCTACATGTGTAGGATGGTCTTAGAGGATGTTAGCTTACTGGACCTGCAATAATAGGTGACGCACCTCCACCACCAAGATGATGTAGTTTCTGGTACATTGCTTCCCCAGGCCGACTGGGATACTGGTGTCTTGTTGCTCATTAACAGACACAGTCAGTAAAGACGCCTCAACCCAGACCTGCGAAACAGCTGGGCATTGTGCAGATTTTTGTTGGATCAAGCCGCCATCTCTCCAGAGTTGGCAGCAAGCCTTCATACAGGTTTCCCAGAGTTAGTCTCATCCTAGTGGGAGAGCAGCCACCCTGTACAAGCTCCATAGAGCAGCCACCTTGCACAGGCTCCATACATCAGCAGATGTCTTCTTCCTACACTGTATGTATGCCTCAAGATGATATGCCTACTATCAGTAAAGCTGGCCACTCATTTTCTTACTCTGATTGCCAGTCCTGAAGCCCAGCAAGTCTGTTTCTGTCTGAAAGTTCAAAGAGCTTCCTAATTCTAGAAAAGCGTATCCCTCCGCTGTCCTGTATCATGGCTGTAAAGTCCAGAGCCACAGGCCATGCCAGTTCAGAGTGGTTCTAGTTGATTTGTGTATTGCAGTCTGATTGAGCTCTGTAAGTGCTCTTGTTGCTTTCAGTCCCTAAAACACCCAGCAATTGGGGAAGAAAGACTGGTTTAACTCTGGAAGGGAAGAAACTACTCTAGGCACAGGAATGAGCAGTTGACCTCACTGCACCCACTATCAGGAGCAGGTTTCAGGAAGAGGACTTGGACGTACCTGCCTGCATACACTCCTTGGCAGCATGAACATAGCCAGCCTAACATAGGCTTGGTTGGGCACTGCAGCTTCCTTCATGAGAATAATGATATATTTTTGGCTTTTTGCTTTGAGGCTGTGCTTAATTTGAGCCAATGGGGTCCACTGGCACTCATTTCTGGGACCAGCAGTTATTTTTTCTTATCAGATATTTACTGAGAGTAAGAGAGGGGAAAACCGCACATAGAGGAAAGGAAGAAGGGAAGGACAGAAAAACCATCACAAAGGGAGAAAGAAGGGACCAACAAGAGTTGGAGAAGGGCCAGGAAGCGTCTGGTAGTGGATTAAAGAGGCCTGAGGCGAATTTAAGACTATGCAGTCTTGGAATTTGGCGCACTGACATTTAATAGCACCAGCCATACCTTCTGAGATGAGTTTTGGGCCCCACCACTCATTCTTTTACAAATTAAGCTAAGCCTTGGTGTTCTGTAGAACATGTTACTGACTTGCTGCCCTATGGTTTCTCCTGGACAGTCTGAGATACTGTAGGCCTGTGTAAAACTAAGCCCAAGCAGTAGTCTTAACATCCACAGTGAAAAAAGGGAGAAGGGGTTAGGTACTTGCAGCTTTTCTTGATAGACCCTTAATGGTAGTTTAGCAGCATAAGAATGGGACGGGGATCAAGATTAAGTCTCTTTGGATGACAAACCTCTGCCCCTAGTCACAGCTGGCAGGGGTTTTCCAATTGTTTCCCTGAAACTGGATTATTGTGGTCTACGGTCCAGACATCTGCGTCACAGATTGTGCTAGCTGTTTTGGGGTAAGGGCTTAGAACATTGGCAGTGCTGTTTTGGGTGTAAAACCAAAGTAATTGATTAGTGCTTATTATGTGACCTCTGACCCCTCTGCAGGTTGCCATCCAGCTAAATGATACCCATCCATCACTAGCCATCCCAGAACTAATGAGAATTCTTGTTGACATTGAGAAGGTCGAGTGGGACAAGGTAAGTAGATTCATCTTCCCCATCACTCCAGATGGACCTTAATTTAATCAATGAACACATTCTGTGATGCCAGACCCCTTCCATCCGCACCCCCCACCCCACCCAGGAAAGAAGCAGAAGCCCTTAATTACCCTACCACGTGCATAAGCCAATAAATGCACCCCATCCTCTCCCCTCTTTCACACCCCACTAGTCAGCACATTCAGTCACTACCTCTCTCATCTAACATCACTTCATTTAGCAGTTGCATTCTTACCTCAATCCAACCTCAGATGTGACACAGCCTCTAACCAGGTATTTCATGGTAATCCCTCACTCCTAGCTTTTTCCATTACCTTTTTGTGTGGAACTTACTCTGCCTCTCCTATCTTGCTACCGCTAATTTCTGCTCCTCGTTGGCCCACTGTATTGTTATTTATTTTAATTTTCCTGCTCCCAACATTTAGTCTATCTTTCACACAAGATGCACGCCCTCTGCATTATCCGTATATCTGTGTTTGGCACCTGCTGTTCTTCTTTGTTCCCCTGGACTACAAGTGAAGAGCACTCTCTCGCTTAGCTTCATACATTCTCACGTTGCTTGCTCTTTTTTTTTTTTTTGTCCTGCCATGGCCCTCATTTAGAAATACCATGCGCCCTCTGCGCCGAGGTGGTATCCTGTCCCACTGTAGATGGGTCCCTAGTGATTGTCACAACCTCCTTCCGTGCTAATGTGTTAGTAGACTGTTTTGGATGCTGAAACTCCCACAGTCACCCTCCTCCTTTCTTTCTCCACCCTGCTGCCTCCGTTCCCAGGGCAACTTTCCAATCCTCACTTTGCTTCTTTCTTCTCCCCAGGCATGGGAAGTAACAGTGAGGACTTGCGCCTACACCAACCACACAGTGTTGCCAGAGGCCCTTGAACGCTGGCCTGTCCATCTTCTAGAGAACCTGCTACCGCGCCATCTGGCTATAATCTATGAGATCAACCAAAGGCACTTGACGGTGAGTCTTCGGGCAAGATGATTAGTTGGGAGGATCATTGAAGTTATAACAAAAACCCACCACTTACAATCTATTGTAAGTGTTGCCCTTCTGAGGGCCAGTTCCAGAGAACCATTGGTAGAGATGAGTGGCATTGTATTCGGTTACAGTCCTAGGGTGCAAGCCTCCCCACCTTTGTCACTGGGACTCAATCTGCTCTGTATCATAATTCTTTGAGACTTCCTGAATGTTTGGTAAAGATTTTAGTCCTTTAAACAATATTAATTTTCTTCTGAATCTTTTAATGTGATACACTAATGTTGGTAACCATGTTATAGTCCTTATACTCTACTGTCCTCTTTTCTGAGTTTTCCTCTCAGTACTAAACAGTCTTTGGTGATTTTGCTTCTGATACAGTCCAGATATCAGTGTACCTTCTTAGCTTTGGTCGCTCAAGGCTCCCTCTCTTGAGTGTGCTTTACTGCTGCTGGTTCTGCTGCATTCCTTCACCTAAGCTGCTTTCCTCTATATGCTGAATATTTTGTTACTCGTGCTTGTTCTTATTCTTTCTGGAGGACATGCTACTGTCATCAGTGTCCCTCAATCTTTGTCTCTGTGGTAGGTGCTCTGCTGATGCTGGTTTTGCTATATTCCTTAACCTATGTATCTTTCTTTTCTGTTTTGAGAAATCTGTTACTAAGACCGGTTCTGATTAGGGGTATGCCTAATTCGCTTTAGCGTATTTTCTTGAAATTTCAGCAAAATAACTAATAATTACATGAAAAGCAAGTCTGTCATATAGCACAATATTTAACGCAAAATGCGTCCTCATGCCAATTTTTGATGTGAGACACATTTTGCGTCAAAAACTAGTTTAAAAAAAGCACCATGAACAACAATAGCGGCTTGCGTTCTGTTGTCCCTGCACGTTCATGTTACATTTTTTACTGTGAATGCATGTTTGCAGATCCTTTTTACCGCAAATAGTGTGTAATTACCCAAAGTGACATTTCCGGAATTTTGTGTAAAAAGTGTCACACAAAATTTCAGCAGTGACACCAGCGGTTAGATTTTGCCCAGGCCTAGCTCTTATTCTGAATGGAGGCTCCGCTATCTTTTTCTTAACCCATAGTCTCCCCTTATCGGTGCTTAATATGCTGCACTAATATTTTTTATGTTACTTTCCAGTTGTCCACTACATTTGAGCTAATGCCCATAAACAACTTTTGCCTTTGGATTATTAAAGTCCAGAGGCCAACTACAAATGCCCCCTCAGATCATATCGCATGCACTTTCAAATTATTACTTCCTATTTGGCTAGGGTATTTTTTGTTTTGTTTTGTTTACTTGACCACCTAAGAATACATTAGGTAACCAATTAATCTCTTGATTATCACAATTTGTCTCTGATCTGTTACATACAAGTCATAGAAAATGACTTACACATGAGTATGTAATGATTTATATTCATATTAGCTTTTACTGTGTGTTGTGTGTGCTGTTGTCTCAGCAGTGGGACAGAAAGGCAATTAAAGGTATCTTGAGACGTATAATTTTCAATGTCATAAATAATGCAACATGAGAATACATTTTAAATTGTTAAAATTGTGCTGTGTACAGATTTTGGAATCAATGGCTAAAGGACAAAACCTAAGCTTCAATATAAAATTCTCCCCAAAAATAAGTGTGTTACATTTTTAACACTCATTCTTGCTGAGGTGGACTGGAAAGCTGTTATGTCTGTGGCACAATCAATCAGAGCCATATTGGACAGTACTAAATATAGCAAAGATTCTGCCAAGCTTTACCCGTCCCCCAATTGCATGGACTCTGTGTAATTGACATTATACTTAGCCTGTCTGTGTTTATAATCCTACACTGTTTTTCAAGGAGGGACTCACTGTGTGTGGACGGGCTTCGTGGTGCTATTGATCCTAGTTTGTGGCAGCGGCTCGACGGACCCGCTGCGCGGGTCCCGCAGCGCAGCAGACTCTCTGTGCGAGCCTTCACTGAGGAGGGGCTGCTCTCACTCTCACCATCAGCGAGGGTGCCTTGATCGGGGCTGCGAGCAGGAAAGCAGGGACTCCACTGTCCAGGAGTCCCTGCGAGCCCAATCAGCAACACCTGGGCTGCTCTCCTGGATCGCCACGCCCCCCCGCCTACGGAGGCAAAAACGGACGTCTGGAGCCGTTCTCTGGGACACTGTTTTTCAAGGAGGGACTCCCTGTGTGTGGACGGGCTTCGTGGTGCTATTGATCCTAGTTTGTGGCAGCGGCTCGCCGGACCCGCTGCGCGGGTCCTGCAGCGCAGCAGACTCTCTGTGCGAGCCTTCACTGAGGAGGGGCTGCTCTCACCATCAGCGAGGGAGACTTGATCGGGGCTGCGAGCAGGAAAGCAGGGACTCCACTGTCCAGGAGTCCCTGCAAGCCCAATCAGCAACACCTGGGCTGCTCTCCCGGATCGCCACGCCCCCCCGCCCATCACCTCCCTATTAAGGGGAAGCATTATTCCCGCTGCGCGGGAGCGCCCGGGGCGAAGCCCGGGCAAAGGGCGGGCCCTCTGAGGCCAGAGGAGGCTGGGCTGGGCCTACCCTCTTACCTCCGCTAGCGTTTCCCACGGGTGGACCCTGATCAATTGATGGACATGGCCCAGATTCCTGAGGTTGCCACCACTGACAAGTTGGGGGGGTCTAGAAACGGAACACTGGACAATTATTTCTCCAGGGTATCGTCTGATGGTGATAGGGAAAACCTGTTGGCAGAGCGTAGGGCTGAGCGCCGACGCTCGATTGAAGGCATGAAAAATAGGTTGCTTGCAGACCCCACTCCCTATTTCACTGCCCAGGAGGGAGGAAGCCCAAGTAGTAGTAATGAAGATCTATTATCAATGGATAGTGTCCCACTGTTTCTGCGGGACTCCACCCCTATTCTGGGTGTTTCTACTGACCAGTTTGTAAGTGCTTCCCCTCCCTCAATTCCAAGTTGTACGGCTGTCGACTTACTTACCCAGACCCCCATTTGTGATAAGCTGTCAAGGAAGAAGCCGAAGCATCCAGCTTTGGCGAAAACCCATGGCCCACCCCCTAGCAAAAGAAGACGGAAGATGGGGGGCGGGCTGTCCAAATCTACAATTAGCCACTCAGATTTTGGCAAATCCTCAAAGCCCACTAATAAACCGGTCCCGGCGCCAGTGGAGATGCCAGAAAGTCCCTTAATTCTGCCATTGCCCCTAGCATACCCACTACCAGCCACGGATATTCATATCACTGAGCCTGACCCAGCCCCTGTGGAGACACAATTGAATGTAGTACCCCTCACAATTCCACAGGGAAATTTGGAATACTTAATCGGATCTCTCCTTCAGCCCATTTTAGAGAGTTTAAAAAGGGTGGAGATTAGACTTCCGATCCTAGAGACCGCCATAAGTAGTAAGGTTATTTCTCCTAAGGCCCAGGTAAGCGTGGCTGTTCCGTCCGCAACCTTGGCTATGTTACCTTCTACTAATGTCGCTAAAGCTCCATCCCTAATCACCAAAGCCACTCCACAGCCTTCTAGCAGGGGCGGCCCTACTCAGCAAAAGCTACAGCCTCAAAAGCCGGTAGGAGCTCCGGTTAGTGAATTGCCAAGGGGTTTGGCAATGGCTCCCACAGGGAACACTCGGGAGGAATGGGGAAGTGCTAGACACACTAGAGCTACAGCGATCAAAGCGCCACAAGTGGAACTACCTCCACAAGCTGTGCCTTTTGTAGTTGTTCTAACGGGGGTCCCACCACTACCAGACAATAAGAGAGAAGGGTTTGCCCAGCTGAAGAACAAAATCATGCACTGGCTGGGTACATATAGACCCATCACACACAATATTGACGGTGAGATAGTGTACGTTAGGCGACTCAACTGGCTGGGCAGTAGATGTAAAGACATTGAGGGCGATTTGGTGGTAGTTCATTTTAGAGACCCGCGTACAGTGGATTACATAGTAAATTGGCCCATGGGGAGTGGTGACCACTGCATTACCCCACGGGCCCTGACATACTTTTACCCTAGATCTTTGGTGTTCCCCCCCATCTTTTTCGAATGGGCTGAACCCCACCCATTTAAACCCCCTGCCATTATATAATACTAGGCATGCACTTCCCGGCCATTACCCTGCATATGTGGACGAGTCCTTCGGGTGGAATATTGTACCCCCCGAGATATAATAGGAACATTAGCAGGAGAATGGACCATCTGAGACCCTTTTCACCTTTGGAGTCAGGGAATAGGTTTTCTATGCTATCAGGCATGGAAGACTGCGATTGAAGATCACTGTTGAGGGTATATATGGGTGGTCGATCATCTGATACCAGCTTAGGGCGTGCAGTCCAAGTGGCTTCAAGTGAAGCCAGTTCTCTTGATACGGGGAAATTGGATCCTATATTAGCCAACCTCACAGTTAGTAGTGAAACCACAGCTACCACAGAGGTATCGTGTCCGGGCTCCAAGGTTGGCAAAAATGTAACCCTAAATCCAACTAAACATGTGGAGGACAGCCCAAAGCCCATTGTTTGGGGGAGGAGTGGGAACAATGGGGCCCCTGATGTGTCCGCTACAGGTCATAGGGTTGTTCATTTGTTATCCTGGAATGTGGCGGGGCTAAAAAGGAAGTTGGCTATACCGGAATGGCACACATTTATTGGGAAGTTCGATGTGTGTCTGTTCCAAGAGACTTGGAGCTTGTCTCCATTACATAAATCATGGTATTCAACCTTCTGCTCCCCCGCCTCAAGTTGTGGGAAGGGCAGGCCAGCGGGAGGCTTGTTGGTCTGGATTAAAACTGATTTGAACTAGGAAGTTGTTAGTCACAATTCAGCATGTACGGATATCCTACATCTCTCAATTAGGGGACAAAATGAGGTGTGCAGGTTTGATTTATTCAATGTCTACTCCAGAGGGACACCGGGGGATATAGCCTCACCCACAATATCGTGTTTAGATCTGGCATTAGCCAATTGCCCCCCATCATCTAAAATTATAGTGGGTGGGGATTTTAACTGTACATTCGAGCCCCTTAGCGGGGATGATCCCTTGGGCATTGAGGAGGAAGATTCTAGATGGTCCATTCCATCCCTGTCTCTAGCCCCAATTAGAAAATGGTCAGCAAGGGCAATACAAATTAATGCCCTTACCAGGGAACATAACCTAAGAGCATTGAACGGTAGGACTATGTCCGACCGTGCTGGCGCGATGACTTTTAACAGGCTTAATGGTCCTTCAAGAATCGACTATATCTTAGTGGACGTTAAAATATGGAGGGATCTAGTAGACAAGGAGGTGGAACCCACAAAGGACAGTGATCACAATCCCCTTTGTACCAAGCTAAGGTGGGGCATCTCAAAAGAATGTGTGAAGAGCGCCCCCTTGAGGACAACCAATGAGGTTATCCCTTACAATGGTAATCGAAGGCTGAAATGGGACAAGGCCCAACTGCAGGAAGACCAACTTGTGAGTATTAAGTCACATGTGGCAGATCTGACCGCAGAATTGGGGGCCCTAGAACTGGGAATGGGAAATGCCCAGGAATCGCCTTTCGTTTTTGCCACTGCATACAAAAACACAATAGAAGAAGTAGGCCATCATTTTCTATCCAAGGGGAAAAGAGGAAGACTAAATAAGTCTCCTTCCATATCCAGCAACCCTTGGTACACGGCTCAGTGCAGGGGAAAAAGGAAAGAGCTAACAGTTGCCCTGCTAAAAAAAGATCCCTCACTAGTTAGAGCGGCTAGGTAGGACTATGCAAGGGTAATGTTATTGGCCAAACGAGACTGGGAAGAACAACACTGGACGGATCTTAACTCCGCAGTTAGTAAGAGGAACTCGATGTTGTTCTGGGAGCTTATTAATAAAGCTAGACAGAAGAGCTCTCAACCACTAGCTACCCATATAACAAGCCAACAATGGTTCTCCCATTTTTCAGCGCTGTATGGTGGAGCTGAAGAACACTCTTGTCCTCCTTTAGACCCGGTGAGAAGGGACCAACCCCCACTAGTGCTTGAGGATCCATTTTCACCCTCGGAGTTAGTAGTGGCAATTAGGCATTTGACCCCGGGGAAGGCGGCGGGCCCGGATGGGATCCCAGGGGACCTCCTGTTAGAAGATCCTATTGCTTGGGCCAAACTTATTGCCCTTATAATGAACTTGATCGCCAAGGGACACCCTGTGCCAGACTCCTGGAAGGGGGCAGAGGTCGTCACCGTGTTTAAAAAGGGGGCTAGAGATGACCCTGCCAACTACAGACCAATCCGCCTGATAGATGTGATCCAGAAGGTGGTTGGCAGGGTCATTATCTCTAGGGTGGGAACCTGGATGGAAGAAGAACATGTCCTCTCCCACTTTCAAGCTGGATTCTGCCAAAAGGTAGGCACGATGGACCAGGTCTTTTGTTTTTTTGCCATCTATTGGAAATCTGTAACCATCAATAAGGGTAGTCTCTACCTTGCTTTCATAGATCTCAAGATGGCATTTGACCTGGTCCCTCGAGCAAGGCTGTGGGATACGCTAGAGAAGATGGGCTTTCCGGGGCCTCTTCTGGGGTTGATTGTTAAGTTCCACGAGGGGAACTATTCGAGGATTAGATGGGGCACCCAGGGACAACTGACAGATAGGGTGCCCGTGAGGAGTGGAGTCCGCCAGGGTTGTGTTATGGCGCCGACCCTCTTGTCTCTCTTTGTGAATGGTGTGGTGGACCATCTGAGAGAGGAAGACGCAGACGCGCCAACCCTGGCGGGGGAAAAACACCTACCCTACTCTTCGCGGATGACACCATACTGATCTCCAAATCCCCCGTGGGACTCCAAAAACTTTTGCACCGTTTTAGTACCTTTTGTACGGATAGAGGTCTTACCATCAACACCGCCAAAACTAAGCTTATGGCCCTCTCTCCCTCAAAGATTTAGGAACAACTTCACGCTCAATGGGACACCTCTGGAGCTGGTAAATTCCTTTGACTATTTGGGGGTTCGGGTTAATAGTCGGATGAACTGGAAGGACCATCTGGCCAAAATGGTATTGAGCCATAAAAGAGTATCAGGGGTGACCTTGAGAGAATACCGGGAATCGCTGAGTAAACCTGTGGCACCGGCTCTGGCAATCTATGAGGGACAGATCTTACCGGCCGCCCAATACGGCTCCGAGCTGTGGGGGTTTGAGAATGTCTCGGAGTTAGTCACAGCTGAAAATAAATTCTTGAGGGACCTGGTGGCTCTCCCAGTTTCAACTCCGCTAATCCCTCTACGGCTAGATTTAGGCAGGCGCTCCTTTAAAGACTTAGTGCGACTGCGCCCACTATTATTCTGGGTACGGTTGAGAAGGACCAGGGAGCTTACAAACTATGCTGCTGTTTTAGATGAACTCATCTTGCTCAATACCAGTGATAAGATCAGATGGTTGAGCAATCTGAGACAGCTGGTTGTGCATCTGGGCTTGAGCGATGCATGGGCTAGTCAAATGCCACCCCCTAAACTAGTGATGAAGAAACTCTACTGGGACTGGGTTCAGGCAGAGGCAATGCATAGTGGTGCAGGGGGCTTGCTCACGGAGCGGTTCTTAGAGTTTAAAGGGTCAAGAAAACTGGAATCCTTCTTAGACCTTATATCAAAGCCTCTGGATAGAGCACTTTATTTAAAACTTAGGTAGGGGACCCTCGGCATGACTTCACCTCGGGGTGGACCAACGTCGGTGGGTTGTTGAACTCTTGCCCTTGTTGTGCTGCCCCGAATGAGTCTGTGGCGCATTTCCTCTTTGCTTGCCCCGCATACAAAGTTGCCAGGAAGGTTTGGCTAAAACCCTTATGTAGGGGGTTGGGTCTCAGATGCCACAAAATGGCCCTACGAGTACTTAGCACAGATACGTCCTCCACCCTTATGGTATGTGGGGTAGCTAAATATTTGGGTAGTGCATGGCTGACACGTATGAGGAGAATGAAGACCCGCCCCACCCCACCCCGCTTATCACCTAGCCGGCCTCTGGTAGGATACTTGACGGTATTTGTGGTTTGGTTAAAATGTACCCTACCAATATACATGGGGATAGTTATGTGAGATCTCAGACTTATTTGGCTGCTGGGTCTTATCACATTATGTGTACTGTACATTATGCACACTATTGATGGAATTTTATTGAATGAAGTATCTATTTATGTATTTTAAAAAAAATGTATGGCATATATTGTATACTTTTTATGGTGAAATTTTTACCGAATAAAGTTATTTCACATTCACATAATCCAACATATTCGAATGTCTTATGCATGCCATTTCAGTACTCCAAAATAGTGAACTGGGCAGTGTAAAACATTATATAAATGTAATAAAACTACAAATTTACAAAAACAATTTTATGGATCAAATCTGTTCTTACTTTTAAACTGATTATATACATGAACATTTATCTATATATTAGAGGCCAGCAGAGGCAGTTTAGGAGTGACTAGTTACCAACTATAAACCCTTCCCCGCCAAACACCTAATAAAGATATGAATGGACTAACAGAACCGAGAGGAGTTAAGTTTAAGGAAGTGAGAAACCGATCTTCCCCCCCAGCTTGGGGCTCCAACTGCATCCACCACAAGACTAAGAACGCCTATATGTCCCCCATCTTGGCCTCGCCTAACACTGAGATTAGTCTGAGAATCCATAAATATTTAGAGCACTTGAGTTCACTGTATTAATTTGAAAGGAAGTGTAGCAGAGCAGCCCATTCATCAGCTAACTTCCTGACCTGTTTTCAATTGAGTGGACCAGCTTTCCATCCCTACAATGTCCCAGTCTATACAGCCAAGATATATGGTCTTGAATGCCAGCTGAGCACCACCGACCCGCAATTGCTTGTCTCGCCTCATATAATCCCATTGCCATCTGCCTTCCCCCTCCATGAATGCAGCGGGAATAGCTGTTTATTGGCAAGTCCTAGTAATGAGTATGCCAGAAATCTCCAGGATGGAGTGTCAAAAATATCAATTTTATTTAGTACCTCCCACCAATATTAGGTAGTTTTGGCCAGTGTCAAAGAAGATGGACCAAGGTACCTGGGCTTCCCCAGCCCCATCAGCAGCCCCCAAACACGCCACTTTGCAGGTATGCACTCTGGCTGGGATCAGATGCAAGTACTGATTGATATTTATAGAAGCCTCCTGTCCCGTGCACACCTGGCTGTCTGCCTGTTTCTCTTGTAAATCTCCTATCACTCCTTGTGAGAAAGAGTGCAATCCAGTTTGACTTCCCACAACTTTTGATTTGGGATTTCTCAACAAAATGAGTTGTAACTAGAAATCTGAAAAAATTCAGATAGCCCGTGGCTACCATATTTTTTTCATAATTTTTTTTTTTCCAATTGAGTCTATAGTCCACTTCCTAGGGGTGGATAGACTTATGAAAGAGCCAATTCTTTACCTGAAGAAGACAGATCCTTTTTGACTTTGGGAGGTCATGATCTGGTTTTAACTAAAGGAAGGTATGCTGGTCTGATCAACAAACCACCGATTTTCTTGTAGCTCTGCACATGCCATTTTCTAAATGAACCCCCCCCCCAGCCCTCCCACAGTAAAAGGGGTAGTGAAACCAGGATTGCCCAGTCAGTATAGGCGATGAGGGGATGGAAATGTTGTGAAGCTGCAGCCCACCACAGCTATATCCCACCGGACAGTGGCTCTAGTCGCTGACTACGAACACAGACTCCATGCCCTATGCTTCTGGAGCATCCAATGCAGTTTCCATATATGTATTCCAGCCATCATCTGGTTTGTGATGCCTCTGTGTTTCTCGAATTGGGCCTGCTCCATTCACTAATGCTGAGGAGCGTGGAAACATTGTGATATTTTTGGGATACCAAGACACCTATAAGATTCCTTCTGGTCCGCACCGTCGCTTGCCAGCCATAAGAAAAAAATCCACCTCACATTGTGTAAGAAAGTGGCTCTGTATATATTGGACCAAAGTAAGGTACAGTGTGCACAGAATCCACAATCCCCAGAGGTTTGGCAGAGGCTAAAGTTAGATATAACCTTACTCTCTAAAGTGGTAGCTTGGCAAGCAGTTAGGCAGTATCAGAGGACAGTGTAAAGCATTTGTTGTACACACTCAGTCAGCAAATGGTCTCACACACCCAAGAACTGAACTCTAGGCCCATTGTTTTGTATCAAAATATATAGTTGTTTTATTTTAGAACCAACAAGGTATCAAAATATACTTTCTCAGAATGAGTTACTTTAGTTAAAAACTTTTCAAATAAGCAATAGACTTTTTGATTATAATAGTTAGTTGTTGCAACAGGCAACACAATTTCTAACACAATGCAGCATTGAACTCAATGGGAATTTCTAGATAAATGCAATTAGTTACTTTATAGATTACTTTTCTAACCACAGGATTGGATCCTAGATTCAGTCCTGGGACATCTCCTGTAAACAGTTAAGTAAAAGCGTTTTGGTTACAGTAGTGATTTTTAAGGAATATTATTGTATTTTAAAAGTTGACAGAAACTTTTTCACATAGAATCCCCTATGTTATCCTATGAGTGGAAATTTACTTAGCAGGTAAGTAATGTTATCGTTACTTTTTCTTACTCTGTGTTGGATCCTGGATCCAGCACTGGTGTATCTCCTGTAAACAATTGAAAGAATGCGTTTAAGTCATACAGGCGATTGTTAAGGAATATTTCTAGTTTTTGAAAATCGACACTTAGGAATCCATTGTCTGGTTTTCACCAGAAAAGTTTCTATCAAAGGAAATTCAAGTTACTGGTAAGTACGGTTAAAAGTACTTTTCAGGGTAGTGCTGGGCTAAAAGATGCAGCACTGGGTTCTCTCCTGATAACAGGTGAGGAAATCGAAATCGAAATTTGTTGTTCAGCTGATTTTAGATGAATATTTTAAAGTTTCAAAACTCCACACTTTGACTAGATTCACTTGGAAATTCTTCTATGTTACCCTATGGAAGAAAAGTGAGTTATCTTTTTTGGGTAAGTACTCGACTGGCAGAGTTAAGGTTTTGGGCATAGACTCGGGGTCTCCCAGTGTCGGGTAGGTACAGTTGGTACACCCTCAGCGGCACAGGAGCAGCTGGGTGCAGAGGTAGTTAGGCCCAATGTTAGCCTATGGGCGGCAGGGGGCCTTTGGTTGGTGGCTGCTGGCAAGCAGGCCACGCGGCTGTGGGAGCTGGGCTCCTGGTCATTTTCTCAGGGCAAATGGGGAAGTAGATTAGGACAAAAGTTGCACTGCCAGGGGCACTCGGGCGGCTGGGTGCAGGGTGCTTTTGGTCCGTCAAGCCCTCAATGTTATTCAATGGAAGACTTGGATGTTGAACAAAGGCTGCAGGCTCGGGGAGGGAGATTCTTCAGGAGCGACCACCACTTTGAGAGGTAACTTGGGATCTTGGAGGATAGGTACGCACCTAGGAGTTGGGCACCGGGGGCGTGGGGCACCAGGTGCAGGGGTGTCTTTTGGCATTGGGAAATCTTAGCCTCAGCTGGTCGCGGTTGGGGGTCCCTGGTTGTGAGGCTACAGGCGTCCTCTGGGTCGTCGAGGAGGGTCCTTGGGCACTGGATTTCAGGTCCCAATCGCCGGGGGGACGTCCTCAGGGTCTTTGTCCACTCAGGCACAGGCCGGGCTCGGCGGGTGCAGAGTGTGCTGGATTCGCGGTTCCTGGCTGGCACCAGGGGTGTTGCTTTTTGAGCAGAACCACTGCTCATGGGAGTCCCAGTCTTTTAGTTGTATAAGGCAGGCAGGTCCTCCGGGGTTTTCAAGGTTGCTGTCCACAGGAGACGCCGGGGTTTAGGAGGAGTAGGTTCAAGGATCAACTGGCCGGTAGGGCTGGGGCCAAGTCAGTTGGTGTCCTCCTCTTGTTAGCAGCTGCACGGCAGGTCGTCCTTCTTCTTGTTCTTCTTTCTTGATTTCAAATCCGGATCTGAGGAAGGAAGGTTCAGGGTGCCCCTAAATACTACATTGAGGGGCGTTACAGGTAGGGTAAGGGCAGGGGACCAATGTGTCCCTGTCTTGGGGTGAGTACACCCCTATCCTGCTCCTCTCCTGTGGGAGGGGGGCAGGAGCCTATCTCTGATTGGGCAGGGCTCCCTATCCTCAAGATGGCCGGAGCCCGGAGATGTGCTTCACCTCTCCCACCTGAGGGGTGGGGTTGGCAGAGGCTGGCACACCCCTTTTCCTCACTTAGGGTGTCCCACCTGTCTTCCCGCCAGAGTCGGGGTCAGAACCGGTTGGGCCAGTCGCTGAGTACAGTATGTGGCCTGGAGAAGTTCACAAAGGCGGCATGCCTTTGAAGCTTCCCATGCCCATCTTGGGGAAGGAGACTTATTACCTCGCCCAGGATGTGCATTGTTGCAGGACCAGGAGAGCGGATGGCTCTCTACCCAGGGGTACAGCAACATGTCTGCTGTGTGGCAGCCTCTCAGACAAGACGTGGATTGTAAGTTAGGTTTCAGGGGGCATCGCTAAGATGTCCTCTGTAGTGCATTTTACATTAAATCCCACACTGGCATCAGTGTGGGTTTAATGTGCTGAGAAAGTTGATATCAACTTGTCAGTCTTCAGTGTAGCCATTATGGTGCTGTGGAGTTCGTAATGACAACCTCCCAGCACCATATACTCTTAATGGCATCACTGCACTTACAGTGCCCAGGAATGGCCCTGGGTACTGTAGGGGCACCTGTGCCCACACCACTGGCATAGATCAACCAGCTAGAGGGGTGACTGATATATGCCAGGGCAGTGGGTTTGTGGGCATGGCACACAGGGATGTGTGCCATGTCGACTCTTTGTTTAGTTCTGCACCAGGAAACTCAGTCTGCAAAGGCAGTGTGTGTGTGTGTGTGTGTGTCAGGGTGCAGGGCCCCTAAGGGTGGCACAATAAGTGCTGCAGCCCTTAGAGGTCTTCTCTGGTCACAATGCCCTGGGTACCTAGGGTACCTTTTACCAGGGGCTGACGTGGCCAGAGATGCCGATTGGGTTTTAGTTTCAACACAGTTTTAGGGAAGGAACACAGGCCCTGGACACCTGATTGGCAGGAGCCCAGGGCACACTCAGTCAAAGTACATCAGCAAATTATCAAAAAGTGGGGGCATACCATGCAAGAAAGATGCCACTTTCTCACACATTGGAGCTTTTCAAAACGCTGATGGGGGAGGCTGCAGTGGAAGAGTCTGGGATCTGTAAAGTAGTTTGGGTAATGTAGACATTTTAACAAATACATTTAGGCCCAACCTTAAGGAAGCTTTCAAATACCATGCATGTACTTCCTTGTGAATCGTCTGCTGTAGGTGAGCATAAAGTATACTAGCTGTGGACTCCAAGGTGTTTGCAAGTGGGGTGCTTAGGGAAGAAACTTAAGTGCTTTGCCATTGATTGTGGAAAATCTCTCTGATCAAGGACTTCTGATCTTGTGGAACTGAGATGTTAAAAATTCTGATTTCTGCAGATTGAAAGGGAAGCCTGAGACCACGTCAAACCTAGAGAATTCTTAAATTAAAGGTTCGCATCACTGTTTAGGGTTTGATAACACCAGCAACATGTCTTCTGTATAAAGGCTTTATTTGTGGATCACTTGTCCTAATTTGATTCCAGTAGTCTGCTTGTCTCGCCTAATCGTCTCTGCTATCGGTTCCATGTAGATCATAAGGGAGAAGAGAGTAGGCAGCCCTGCTGGGTTCTCCTACAAATACAGAAGGATCGAACGTTGGTGCTACTAACTTTAACACTGGATCACAGATTGGAGTAGGCATAGAAAGCCCATCTGCAAAACGTATGCCCAAATCCAAATGTCCTAATGGTTTCCTCTTAAAAAGGCCAGTGACCTCATCAAATGCTTTTTTGCATCTATTGTCAAGAGTAGGGCGTTTTTACGTTGGTATGAGATTATCTCAGAGATGTAAGATGTGGTTTGTGGCATGTGTAGCTGTATATGCACATGCTGTGCATACTCCTGCCATCCATTGTTGGGATGGACACGTGCAACTTGTTTTAATTCTAAGAAGTCTTTTCGAGTTATGGTTACTCTACCTTTTGTTGGCATTGCGCACAGGCATGTGCACCACAGTCACATTGTTTTTCTCCACCTTTTGGTTCAGACATGTAAACAGGAGCTCCTGTTCAAAGCCACTAGGTGTTCTCACTGGGCCTTTGGCACTGTCCCTTGTCAGTCGAAGCAATCCTGCTTTTCTTTAGTCTACCGTCCGGTGTCACTTCGGCGCCGTTATTTCTTTGTGGTCGAAACCGCATAGCGGGGCTCTGCCCCTTTGACTCCATCAGAACTGTCAAGAATGTGCACATGATGGAAAGAGTTCCTTTTCGGTTATATCCATCTTGCCACGCCAAGTGCCCCAGAACAGACTTGCACGAAGTTTGTAACCTGCGCCTGTCCTCTGATCACCAAGAGGAATTCTGTATTGTGTGTCTCATGTTATGTAACACTCTTCGTCACCGTCTGGATGCATCACCTTGCCTCTGCTTCAGTGGCGCGGCCCGGGGGAGAGGAAGACATGCCAGATATCTTCTGAGAAGGCGAGGAGGATGCTCTGCAGCAGCCGGGCGCATCTGACACTGAGAATGGAGATGCGTTCTCCTTGGAGAAGGCCGACTCTGATGTTGAAGCCGAAGGACCCAGGCCAATGCCAAGGATCGCAGTGAGTGCCACAACCACCACCACCTGTCCTGAGGCACCAGCGCCTAGCTCTCATGCTGCTTCAGATGGCTCCGGGTCACCACTGCCTCAAGGCCATGGTTGGCACTGAACAACCGCACCAGACCCCCAGCCCTCATAATACTTGGCGCAGAAGTCCAATTTGAAGCCTTGACATCGACCGCTGCTTTGGTGCCAAATCCGAAGATGTGTGCTCGTCCACACTTAAAGCCGAAAGCTTCGGAGGTGACATCCACTTCTTGGCATTCTGGACCCCGACCCTCTTCCAACCTAACCTGCATAGGCTCCAGGAACATTTAGATGCTGCCTAACAGAGGACCCACGTATAGCCGGGCATGGGCAGGATCCTGGCTAAGCCTTCCCCGACATCCAAGGATCCTCACAAGAAGAGACTCCCTTTCGAGGAGGCCCTTAACCTTCTTCAAAGCAGACTCACAGAAAGCTTCGGCATCAGGGCAGATACTTCTCCACTGTTGCCTGGCCCTTCCATGCCTCCTTCTCCTACGCCTCCTCCTCCATCCCCCTCCTATTCCCCCCCCCCCTGTTCTGTCTGGGGACTGTCACACACATTCCCCACAGAGAAGTCTATATTCAGGGAATGGGGACACTCCTTATGACCCCTATGATTCAGCCTATAACTGCAGGGCTGCCGATCCTTGGGATGACTATCCGGCAAATCACCCCACCCTGTCCCGCAGCAGACACTGACCAGGACTTGTAACCTGCCAACCCCTCTTCCCCTGATGACACTACCTCTTACCACAAGGTTCTACACAAGGTGGCTGCTTTGCATAAAGCTGAGATGTATGTTCAGCCTGAGGAGAAGGATTTCCTGCTGGAAAGCCTTTACTGCTACGCAAGATCATTGCAGTATTTGCTCATGTTAAAAGGCATGCTCAAGCCAGTTGTGGATATCGTCAAAGAACCTGTGAAAGCCAGAGTACTCCTGCCCTGAGTTGGCAAAAAGTTTATGGCTTCTCAATCGGACCCACCCTACATCAAAGGGTAGTTACCCCCGATTCTCTGGGGGTACACATGGCTAGGAAGAATGAATTCTCAGAACACAGGGGGCGTACCCCCTTCGGACGGGGAGAGCAAGAGAATGGATGCTGCTGGCAAGCGTGTTGCAGTGCAATCCACCACACACTGGCACAGTACCAACTCTGTGGACTTACTATCCTGGATCTTATCCAACATCTCCCAGAATAATACCGCAAGTGGGGGCAGGAGTTGGTAGCGGTAGGCAAGTTGATCTCCAATACCAACATCCAGTGTGCTCTGCATGCCACAGACTCTGTTGCTCGTGGCATCAATTTGAGTCTCCTTCGCCGCTGCCATGCATGTCTGTGTCTTCGGTTAAAAAATGGAGGTAAAACACCTTAATGTACCCTTTGATGACAAGCATCTTTTACGTCCTCAAGTTGACGGGATGTTGGAAAAACTCAAAAAGGACATGGACACAGCTAAGGCCATGTCTGTCCTGCAGACTCCCACTGCCCGCGGCTCTTTTCGATGCTTACAGTACTGCGGTGCAGCTAGGGCAGTTGCTACACCTGATCTTTCCACCACATACACCAACAACAGCAGCAGGCCCTTTCACAGGGTTACTGTGGGGTGGGGGAGTGAACAGAGGGGTCAATGGCAAGGACGGAGACAAAGGGGCAGCCAACGCCCAAAAACAGTGACACTCTCCACCTTCCACCGGACAATCCAACACCTGTCAGGGGCAGGCTACAGAGGTTTCTGCCTCACTTGGAGGCAATTACCTCCAACTGGTGGGTTCTAGACATCATACAGGAGGGATATTGTTTAGAACTCACCCAAATACCACCCAACATCCCCCCTCATCCACAAGTTGTCCACAGAACACCAGCTAGAAGAGAAATGCAAGCACTACTTTCCAAAGGGGCCATAGAGCCAGTGCTGCAACAATACTTTTGCAAAAGGGTGTACTCCCCGTACTTTCTCATTCCTAAGAAAGATGGCTCCCTCAGGCCTATATTCGACCTTCGGCCCCATCAACAAAAACGTTATGTCAGAACCTTTCCAGCTGGTCACACTTCAGGATGTCATCCCTCGGTTAAGGCAAGTTGACTGCCCTCTACTTGAAGGATGCCTATGTCATACTCCCATCCACCCTGCCCACCGAAGATTTCTGCGGTTTGTTTGAGTGGACAACATTATCCGCTCAAGGCGCTGCCCTTTACGGTAACAACAGACCCCAGAGTCTTTGCCAAGTGTCTAGCGGTGGTAGTACCATATCTCAGACAGGGTGGCATCCACGTGTACCCATACCATCGACTGGCTGATAAAGAGTGCCACACAACAGCAATGTGTGGTACACATGCAAACAACCATAGACCTTACTCACAAGTTGGACTGCACAATAAACCTAACCAAATCCCTCCTCCAACCCCTTCAGGTACAACCCTTCCTTGGGGCTGCCCTAGATTTAAGAGGGAGAAAGGCTAACCCAAGTCTTGCCATGGTCAACGCTTTTCAAAGTCTATACCTCTTTTTCAGTCAGATCGTCAGGTAACGGTCAGCTGAGTAATGCGTTTGTTAGGCATGATGGCATCCTGCACTGCAATAGTTCCTTGCGCAAGGCTACACGTGTCTCTTGCAGCAGCGCTTAGAAGGACAATGGTCTCTATCGGAGGGTCAATGAGAGGATCCAGTGTTGATTTTGGGCTATACACATCTCTTTCTGCAGTGGTGGAACACCATGAACCTGTTTTGGTGATTGCCTTTTCTAGACCCAGTTCCACAGGAAACCATTACCATGGACGCTTTGCTCCTCGGGTGGGGAGCACCTCTCCAAGAATACACAATCCACAGCTTGTGGACACCCACACAACCGGGCTTCCAACCAACTGGAATTGCTGGTTATTCAGTTTGCTCTTTGAGCATTCCTTTCACTCATTTGCAACAAAGTCGTTCTAGTTTGAACAAGCGATACCACAGCCATGTTCTAACAGCGGAAGCAAGGGGCTATGCACTTGACCCAGCTGTCTGTTTTAGCCCAGAGAACCTGTAAGTGGACGATGCACAACAAGGTTCAGTTGGTCATACAGTACATTTCTGGTCCAAACAATGACTTGGCAGACCTGCTCAGCAGGACGCATCAACAAGTCTACGAGTGGGAACTCCTCCGTTAGATTCTTCTCTTGTATTTGTGGTGGTCGGGATTTCCTCACATAGACCTGTTCGCCGCCACCGAAAATTAAAAATGCACCAACATTGTTCTCCATTCTGTCCATCAATTGTTCTTTTTGCATTTCTCACCCTGAGTGGGACGGCTATGCCCTGACATGGGTCCCGTGCTCTCCATGCCACTGGAGTCAAGCTATCCTGGCAGGGCCGGATTGGCTACCGGGCAGTTGTGTGTGCTGCCGAGCTAGGGGCTAATTTCTCTATGGTGGGGGCTTATTTCGTTGATGGGGACCTGCGTGCGATTTGAAATAAAAAAAGCAAAACGAATTTCGTTTTGCACACGCAGGTCTCCAGCAACGAAATTAGCCCCCAGCACAGCAGCACACACAACTGCCCGGTAGCCAGTCCGGCCCTGTATCCTGGCTGATGAGGTCTGAAAACCCGAAACCGGTCCTAGGATGCTTGTTTCCAGTCCAGGGAGGACCAGGCCTGGCAGTTCGGGCTGGACTGTTCCCACTGGGCATAGGGTCAAGACTGATTTGCATGTGGCTGGTTCCAAACTGGTATGGCATGGTGAACAAAAAAACTATGGTTAAGGCCCAGATCTCTGTACTGGTGTGAATGTATGACATTGTGCTCCATTCTGTCCATCAATTGTTCTTTTGGCAGACCTGCTCAGCAGGATGCATCAACAATTCTACGAGTGGGAACTCCTCCATTAGATTCTTCTCTTGTATTTCTGGTGGTGAGGATTTCCTCACATAGACCTGTTCGCCACCGCCGAAAATGCAAAATGCACCAACTTCGCCGCAAGGTTACTACATACTTGGTCCATGGGCAATACAATATGGATGAACTGGTCAGGGATACTTGCCTGTGCTTTTCCACCTCTCCAGCTTCTACTGTTTGTAGTTTGCAAACTGAGGCAGACATCTCTTACTCTCATTCTAGTAGCCCCAACCTGGGATCGCTTTCCCACAGACCAGACCTTCTAACGCAAAATCATGGGATCCTCCGACGCCCTAATCCTCAGAAGCTCAATTCTGCGAGAGGGCTCCCGAGGTCTTAGAGTTTGGTTACCTTAGCCTATCACAGGAATGTGTGTCCATTCATCATGAAATTTGTAGACCTACTACCGTGGTCTGCTCTGCAGCAAAATGGAAGCGCTTTGTGCACTATTCTCTTCCAAAACCAATCAATCTTCTAGCTCCGTCGGTACAAGACATTGTTTATTTCCTCCTTCACTTTCAACAGTCAGGCTTTGCCTATACCTCCATACAGTTACATTTGACTGCTGTGCTAGCTTACCTACAGAACAGGCAGCACACTTCGCTATTCAGAGTACCAGTCTAAGGCCATAATGGAAGGCCTTAAGCAGGTTTTCCCACCCCAGACACCCCCTGCTCCGGTGTGCAATCTGAACATAGTACTATCTAGGCTCATGGGCCCTCCTTTTGAGCCCGCTTCAGTTTCATTCATGGAAGGTGGCCTTCCTTGTAGCTATCATTTCAGGCTAGTCAGTTAGGTACCCGCTCTCAACTTAGAAGAGCCTTTTTTTCAAGTACATCCAGACAGGGTACTTCTTAGAACCAACCCCAAATTTTTCCCTAAAGTGGTATTTCGTTTTCATCTCAATCAAACAATTGAGCTGCCAGTTTTCTTACCACATCCAGAGTCTGTAGCGGAACTTAACTTACATTTCTTGGATGTCAAAAAAGCTTTAGGGCCAGATGTATCAAAGCGTTTTACTCATTCTGTGTCTATGGGAACATGTGCTCGTACATAAGGTCCTTTATGTATTATGTGGATAAAGAAAAAACTTTTAATAAAAAACAGCTCATTGTGTCCTATTCCAAACAACATAAAAGCCATGCTATTTCCAAAGCAAGAATTGTTTGTTGGCTTATCATTTGTATCCCAACTTGCTATACTAAAGCTAAAAGATCCCTACCTTTCCCTACCAGACCCCATTCCATGAGCAAGAAAGTGGCTTCTATGGCTTTTTTAGGAAACATACCGCTAGCTGGCAACTTGGCCCATTACTGTGTGGCTGTCTTGGCTAGGCAACAAGCTAGAGTTGTCCATACTGTCTTAAGTACACTTTTTAGGTCGCAGTCTTCCAGACAGCACACTGTTTGGTTTGCTAAAGACATCTTGGGGACTTTCAGAAAGTTGACAAAGCAATACATTCCGCCCATTGCTTACTATTGACTCTGTAACTCACATTTTCGGGATTTCTATTTGCTGGCTTTATTTGCTTTTGGCTCTCCAGGTTCAGTTTGTCCCTTCCATTGCCTAAACCATGTTTACTGTGTTCTTCCACGAACTTGCTTTCTGCAAACATGCCTTTAAATCTTGTTTTTATTTTTTCACATTTGCTGTGCATTCAAAGACAGAGGTCAAATATCAAGCTGTGTCTTCGAGGGAGCCTGGTGTTTATTTTGCTTTTGGCTAACTCCAAGGTGGAATTGGAATGCTTTACATGAGGATCAGTTTCACTTCACAAGTGTATTTTCTGGCATCGGGCGATTAAGTGATTTGCCCAGAATGACAGGATGTTGAAGTCGCCATTGAGACTTGAATTTTACTTTTGTTTGGTTAGGGTTTTTTAACTATTTTTTTTTTTGTTGGAAAAGGACAATGAAATGTCACACCTCCTATGTCACTACAATATATTATCATTATGATTTCGCATTGGAAAGATAACCTCCCAAAAACATGAATTCGCCTTTAGGTATGTACCGAAGAGAAAGTGGGAGCACAGCACTGACACGCAGCTGCCTCTGCAGTGAAGTACTGTGGAGTCCCAGCACTTACACAACACCAACTGGACTCCAAGGCAAGGATCATAAACTCATGAAAAACCTGCATTTTAGTAAGTGCCATAGAAAAAATCAGGAGATTAATCTATCCACAGAAAAGTTCGGCCTGAACTCCTGCACACATTTCTACTTACTCTTATATATTTCATTCGCTCACCTTGCAACAAATAATTTAGCTTGTTCTGCAGTTTTGCGAAGGAGCTGGCATAGCTGTCAGATGGCCCCATTTAGTATGGGACACCAACAGCTAGTGCTGGCTGTTGAGCCAAGAGCTCTTTGCATTCTGTATTTTGTGTTTTGAATTTCCATATATGAGTATGGACATGTAATTCACAATATGCTAAATGCTGTGGATTAAAAAGCCAGGACTAGTGAGTGTATCTCACTTTACACAGAGCCATTTGGCAGCTATGGTAGCACTTTCATCAACACAATAGGTTGGTGTGTTCGAGGGGGGCAACCAACAATACAGTAGCCGTCCCGTGCTGTTTGTCCCTACAGTCAAATAGCTCCTGCATACACAAGCTATTTGGCTTTCTCAATATTTTTCTGCCATTCTGTACATCACCACAGCTGCTGTGCAGCATAGTTGAAAGTAGAAAAAAAAGCTCTATGATGTAGTTTTACTTTCAGCCATGCTGCACAGCAGATGTGCTGCTGTACAACATGGCTAAAAAACATTGACAAAGCCAATCGATCTTGCATAGGCAAAACCTTTTGGCTTTGTCGGTGCTTGTTCAATTTTCTGCATCCTCCTCAGGCTAAGCTTCGCTTGGGAAGGACTGCTTTACAGTCTATGCACTGCATGTGTATCTACAGCTACACTTGCAACAAAAGGAAAATGTTACTTACTCTGTAAGCATTTGATTGTGGCATGTAGTGCTGTAGATTAACATGCGCCCATCCTCCTCCCTGGATACCTGGGGTTTGTTGCAGATACTCTCATCCTTCGTTCCTCACTTTCCATGGTTCTTTTCTGTATTTCTGTGCTTCATCTACATCTTCACTCTCGAGGCGAGAAAAACAATCTATGAAGCTGATGTCCATGCGCATTGCCAACAATAGGTGGAGTCCCCACACCTTGTGACTCGAAAAAAACTTCTTAGAATAAAAACAAGCCCCCCCGTCGAAACCCAACACTCTACTCAACACTCCTTATTATACTCAACAGCTGTGTGGAAAACAGTCTTAACATGGAGTTGATGCCCTTGCGCATTGTCGGTCAAGGTAGGAGTCACAGTGCATCTGATTTGAAACACTTTCTTTGATGAAAAACAAGTTTGTAAACAATCCAGCCCAACACTAGGTGGCAGAAGTATGCACAGCATGTGAATCTACAGCACTACATGCCACAAACAGATGCTTACAGGGTGAGTAACATTTTCCTTTTATACTGTCGTAGCAGCTTTGGCTAAATCTGGCCTGACCTTGTCTTTCACCAAAATTTTTGTAAAAGAAAAACCATGCTATCGGATGCACGGGCGGTTAACCATTCAGTTCTTAAGTGTATTGATTCTTCATGTCTCCTCTGATGTTTATTTGAGCAGAACATGGAGTCGCCCCGATTTTTTTTTTCTTCTTTTTAACAAGTAGTACAGTAGGATGTTGCAGAAAGTGGATGAGTGTAGTTAAACGAGTTGCAGGCCTCAAGATTGGGTGAAGGTAGTACAGGATAGCATTGTGAAAGCATGGATAAGGTGCAAGTAAGTGGATAGGGCGACATGGACTATGCAAGAGTTGATGGAGGAGCTACTGGAAACCGGTGATGAGAGGATGTGTGGTGTACAAGGGGGTGTGATCTTAGAGTTACAAACTTTTAAATTCAGCTGTGTAGTTGACAGAAAAATGTCACAGAAGTGCCCAGTCTGGAAGTTAAGAAAATAACTACATAAATAACAACTAAATTGGTTTATATATCTGAAACACTCATCAGAAATTGATGGCTCATAGAAATAGGTATTTGGGCCATGAACATATTCCTTGGGAGCCATTTGCTCCTTTGGCAAAAGCTTAGCCTGGTATTATGGGCAAGTCTGTTCCACATTCCTTGCTCTGCCCTTGCATGGCTCGGCTCTCTTTACTGAATGTGCTCTGCTGATGTCTATCCTGCTGTATTTCTAATGCACGGTTTCTGTGTTTCCCTTTCTTGCTGAATGTGATTAACTAGGTGTTTTACAGCCCGAGTCTGGGCTATCTTCCTCCCTCTTTATCTGACCACCTGTCCTGTCCTCTGCTACACTTTTGCAGGCCATGATACATGTGCGATTCCCTGCTGCCTTCCTTTCTTAACCGAACTTCGTGCTGAACGGGCTCTAGGTCCTGTTCTTCTACATTTGTGATCCATTGTTGCCTTCCCTTCTGAGTCTCTCTCTCTCTCCCTCTCTCCTAAATGTGCTGGCAATATGTTCTTGCTACATTTGACAGTATTTGCTGCCTTCCTTTCCATATTTCACTTTTCTGACCTGAGCGTGCTGTACAGTGCTGGACCTGCAACATTCTTGAGATTGTAATTTTGCTATAAGTTTGCCCTTGCTAGGTTCTCCGCCTTTGTATTGCCTTCAGTGAGCCAGCAACATGTTTTAATGCGTTCTGGTAATGAATGGAGTTCTTTTTTGCTTTTCTGCTGCAGAAAGTGGCTGCTGCATTCCCCGGTGATGTTGACCGCTTGCGCCGAATGTCGCTGGTGGAAGAGGGTGGTGTGAAGAGGATTAACATGGCCCACCTGTGCATCGTTGGCTCTCACGCTGTAAATGGTGTTGCTCAGATTCACTCTGATATCATTAAGGATACTGTGTAAGTACCTAGTATCTAAGAATTGGCACCTCCTTTTTAGGCCCGTGCTATTTGTATTTATCCTCGCTCCCACACTGAATGGTAAACTTTATGGGTGCTGGTTGAGATGTTTCTGTTCAACCGGCCAATTCTTATACACAGAAAATTCCACAACTAACCCTCTCATTCTTTTCTTTCTTCATACAACCCCTTCCAATGCTTTTCATCAGGGAGGACCTTTTTAGGTCGAGCGACCTATCTCAATACGCATGCGCATTAAGCGGGAGCTCGATATAAAGGGGCTTAAACAGAGGTTTAACTAGCTGGCGATTTGGTGCTGTGCTCGTGCGCTTTTAGGTCAATGCGCAAGCGCATTGACCTAAAATGCGCGTGCACAGCATCAAATCGTCAGCCATCTGTTGCCCAGCTTGGTGCCGCTCCACCCCCTGCGGCATCAAAGGCTTTCACGGCCGGCCGGCCGTGCTTTCAGTTTGCCGCTCCACCCCCTGCGGCATCAAAGGCTTTCACGGCCGGCCGGCCGTGCTTTCAGTTTCAGGAGCCTGCATTGTTTTCACGGCCGGCCTCCGGCCGTGACTCGCATTTCTCCCAGCGCTGCCTTGTTATTGCCTTACAATGTTCAGATCTCTTCGAGGCTCCATTAAATATGTGCACGAGACATGTCTTTGAGGTGCTGAGAATGTCAGATATCCGCAGATGCCACTACACTGCACTGAGGGGAGCTCTGTACATATAATGTATGTTTATACATATCTTCACATTCTCCGAAACCTCACTGTGCATCAAACCTCTTTCAAGCATCACAGCATCAAGTCATACACGTCACTGTGTTAAGCCCCGGAAATAACCTTTAACATATGTATTGAGTTGGATTCATTTTGCATAAAATAAACTGTGCACTACATAAAAAACGTTTTACATCGTAATTGTATTTATTCTTTTATTTTTGTTATCTTTTTGTCGAAGGCTCCCGCATCACGCACCTCGGTCTGCATTCTTAAGATTTGCTTATAATGTATGTTTATACATATCTTCACATTCTCCGAAACCTCACTGCGCATCAAACCTCTTTCAAGCATCACAGCGTCAAGTCATACACGTCACTGTGTTAAGCCCCGGAAATAACCTTTAACATATGTATTGAGTTGGATTCATTTTGCATAAAATAAACTGTGCACTACATAAAAAACGTTTTACATCGTAATTGTATTTATTCTTTTATTTTTGTTATCTTTTTGTGGAAGGCTCCCGCACCTCGGTCTGCATTCTTAAGATTTGCTCCTCGGGTCTCCCCTGTGCTTAGCCCTAATGATCAACATAGAAAGCGCTTCCACAGGGATCCCTCGCATCCCGCCAGGCGCTGCAGCTTCTTAGACATCCCCCAACTACGTTCACATCTGAGCCCAACTGCGCCCTCTGTCTGCAGTTTCATGTCAGGTGTTTCATTCAACACGCAACGCGTTGAGACTGCAGGGCGTCACTCAAGTCCTCCTGGAGCAGAATAAGGAAAGCAACTCCAGCAATTCCCCCCCCCCCCCCCCGCCCCTCCTCCAAGTAGTTTGTTTTTATTACGCTTTCTTTCGTTCTCTCCTTCCTCTTTGTCCCTTCCTCAGCCTTCCATTCATACTTCTCTCCATTCTTCATCCCTTCTTCTGTTTCTCTTCCTCTTTTACCCCTTTCATCCACCCCCTTAGTTATTACTCTCCTCTTTCATTCTTTCCTTCTTCCCTTCGTTGTTTCCTTTCTTCATCGCATCCATTCTTTCTTTCCTCCTCGCTGTCATCTTCCTCCCTTCGCATACTTTCTTCCACTCCTCCCTTTCCACTTCCTTCATTCTTCCCACTCACTCTCTCCTCGCCTCTTTTTTTCTTCCTCATCATTCTTTTTTAGGTCTCGCTGAACCAACCCTCTCACCCTGACACACCCTCACCCTCCCTCGCACATCCACCACCACATCCACCACCACCACATCCACCACATGCACCACCACCGCATCCACCACCGCATCCACCACCGCATCCACCACCGCATCCACCACCGCATCCACCACCGCATCCACCACACCCACCACATCCACCACCACATCCACCACCACATCCACCACCACATCCACCGCATCCACCACCACCACCGTATCCACCACCACATCCACCACCACCGCATCCACCACCACCACCGCATCCACCACCACCGCATCCACCACCACCACCGCATCCACCACCACCACCGCATCCACCACCACCACCACATCCACCACCACCGCATCCACCACCACCACCGCATCCACCACCACCACCGCATCCACCACCACCGCATCCACCACCACCGCATCCACCACCACCGCATCCACCACCACCGCATCCACATCCACCACCACCACCACATCCACCACCACCACCACATCCACCACCACCACATCCACCACCACCACATCCACCACCACCACATCCACCACCACCACATCCACCACCACCACATCCACCACCACATCCACCACCACATCCACCACCGCATCCACCACCACCACATCCACCACCACATGCGCCACCACATCCACCACCACTTTCACCACATCCACCACCACTTTCACCACATCCACCACCACTTTCACCACATCCACCACCACCTCCACCACCACCACCTCCACCACCACCTCCACCACCACCTCCACCACCTCCACCACCCCCACATCCCTCCACCACCACATCCACCACCACATCCACCACCATCGCCCCCACATCCACCACCACATCCACCACCACATCCACCACCACATCCACCACCACATCCACCACCACCACATCCACCACCACCACATCCACCACCACCATATCCCCCAGATCCACCACCACCACATCTATGTGTGTGTGTTTGTGTGTGTGTGTAGGTGCAAATGCAATGTTCTTGGATTTTCGTCACAATAAAATACACTGAACATAATCTTCACAAAAGTTATTTACAAACGTTTAAGCTATTGCCATTATACATTACAATACATTTTATTTAAGTATTAATTATTTACAAAATTAAAAGCCATTGTTAATTGCAATATCAATACATCTAAGTCACGTAAATACAACACACATTGCATTACAAATGCTATAGGTGTCACATTTGCAAAAGGTAAAACTATTGACATTGTAACTGACAAAGCTATTACTTTTGCTATTTTCAAAACCAACACATAAATAAAAAAAGTGTCATTTACAATACCAATTGCTCAAACTTTCCTAATGCGAGACCTATTGCATTTCCAATGCTTGTTGCATTTATCTCTGTATTTGGTAAAGGAAATGTTCTACTTAACAAAATTCTTCAAGACTGCAGTGTCCTGTTCCATGCTCTGACCTTTTTAGGTCTCTTTTTTTCCCTCATAGCTCATGGGGCAAAAAGTCATGCATACTTTTAATCGCGTTACTTTTCTTGATTAGGAGCTCAGATTTCGGCATGAACTGTAGTTTTTTTTAACTCGTTTTTTTTTTTAAAGTGTGCTTGTTTTTAGGACCATTTTAAAACCGTTTCTTCAGTTTAGTGCCAATTATCTGTTTTATGAGTCACATCATGATCTATTTGCTGCAAGTAGTTTTTTACTTGTTAAGCATGAAAATGTTAGTATGCTGGAAGAACTGCTACTGGCAGGTAAACACTGATGAAAGAACGAGAGCCAAGGTCTTGTCTTTCTGAGAGATAATCTTGAAAGGGAACAAGGTACGGTTAACAGATGTCGCAAGAAGGGCCTCTTGGAGACCATCTGTAGACCTCGAAGAACGCAGTGCGCTGCAGTGTTACTATGAAAGATGGAGTTGTGTGGCAGAGTATCTTTGTCAGGGATACTGCCTAGTTCTCAGGGATTTGCTGTCCCAGAGCAGCAGTGCAGTAAACAGTTTACGCAGTTTCTCGCAGTAGAGGGAGATGTAATCAGCTCATTACTGTCAATGCCATGACTTCGACTCCAAGGGATTGGAAGTAAGAATTCCTTCGAGAAGCAAAGCTGCTCCTTGCTTCTCTGCAGTTTCTCCATTCGCTTTGAAACCCTTAATTGTCTTGCTGTTAAGAAAACATGTTGTGTCCACAGCCTTTTAGGCAATGATTTATGCCAGTTCAGTTAAAAGAAAATTAATCAAATCTAATAAAAAATCCTAATTGATACTTTGTAGCTGATCTGGCAGATGTAAAGATCTCTCTTGGATTTTATGATCAGGCATTTAGAATTTAATGTTTTGTCTCGTGTTACGTTTCTCTTTACCCCTATGGACCCTTAAGCCCTCCCCTGGTCTCCCACGACCTGTGCAACCCAATGGTCTACCTGTTTCATAAGAACAGTACATCTGTCTGAACTTCAGGTGATTGATACATCTAGCATAGGTAAAATTCTTTTCCCACGATGTCATTTCTCATTTCATGTCTTTTTTTTCTTGGGAGAGTGGAGTAAAGTTATCCGGTTCCTGGCCAGAACCCCTTACTACATTATTTTCGTCAGAGTTAAAGGGTCAACCCTCTTTTACACCAGATTAAGTAATGACCTTATTATGATACAGATCCTTACTGACTTCACAGAAAACTCCCTGATCTCTTTGCACACTTTTTCTTCTATCATTATCGTGTTTCTCTTAGAATTTGTGGCTCTCACAAACTGATTGTGCCATGCCGCCACTTTAAGAAAACTGTAGTTTAGTGCTCCATGTCTTGTAGCTCAATTCAAGAACCACCCGGGATCAGTAAGGTCCTTAAGATAGTGACAACTAAGCAGTTTAAACACACTTCGTTGATTTCCATATTCTAGCTGTACAGTAGTCTGGTTTCCCTCTTGGTCACAGTCCTGAATCCGCACTCGTTGATATGAGAAGTTACGCTCTTTCTGCTGTTGACGAAATCAATATGGACATCTTGGTAACCTTCAACACAATACTTTATTGTCCTTGAGAACCTTTATGTTTGGCAACAGTTAAGAGGTGCCATTGAGTTTGGGTTTGATTATGTGTACAATGTGTGTGTATCTCCAGAGCAAATTAGGACCCATCCTTTATTACTACAGGGCTGTGCCCTTTCGAGTCCCATAGTGTAAGCCTCTGTCCCAGTGCATTTTTAAGTTTGAGAGGCAATCTTTCACTTGTATGTATTTTTGCTTCTTTCTCTCTACAGTAGCCTTCTTACACACAAACGATAAATTATTCCTTTTTAAGATTAATGGAGCTAAGCCAAATTTTGATCATTTGATTCCTCACGGAGATCAAAGCTTGGATGGCTTGGTACTAGTTGCAGGTTAATAAGGACATAAATGACTTCATGTGCTTTTTATATTAAACCCAATATTCACTAGGCAGTGTCTGCTCTGTCACCTCGAACCATCTTCAGCCACACCCTATCATTAATATCAAAATGGAGAAGTGTGTCTGTCGTCGTACTCTGTCTATGAAAGCCAACCACTTTGTAAAACCATTATGTTCTATCCTTCATTCATTTAATAGGTTTTCTGCTTCATGCCTATTATCTTATGCCATATCATAATAATGTCTGACTGGGATATTGTAACTGGCTTCCCTGGCTGTTTTCCGCAGGTAAATTTGCCCAGCTGCAGAGAACTCTCGATGTGGAGATTTGCTTCACTTGGGACTTAGGAAGACACACCATGTCTCCGGTGCCTGAGCTTTCCTGATCAGTTGCCATTTGGGGCTGTAATTTAGTGTCTCTTCATTCTACATAAATAGCTGAAAGGGTTCGCTCCCTGCTACCTCTGAGACCAAAATTTGTGCACGTATCTCTGCAGTATGCTGACCAAAATCCTTTTTCTCCAGATTCTTTTAAATTCTCAATGGCAAGTGATGGCAGCTATCAGGACCTGTGTTCTCGCCTTTGGAATTCTATTAAGACTCTCGCTCGGCAAGATGCTCCTTTAGTCATAAACTTGATTCATTTATTATTATTATTTTTTTTTAACCACAGGCACCCTTTCATTTTCAGACTATGGGGCTCATTACGATGTCGGGCGGAAAGCCTCCTCCCTACAGTCACACTCCTTGACCGCATCGGAGCCTTTCTGACCAACTTGGTAGGTTTCCATTTCGACTGCCCAATTTACGATGTTCGCAGTCTGAATGTAAACCACGCGGTCATTCTGAATCGGTTCTGAGCGACTCTCGGAAGTTCAAGTTCAAGTTCAGAGATTTGTATAGCGCACTACTCACCCAGAGGGTCTCAAGGCGCTTGAGGTGGGGAGGGTGCTTTACTGATCAAATATCCAAGGCGGAGGTGGGTGGGGAGAGAATTCCAGGTTTTGGCCGCTAAGTAGGAGAAGGATCTTCCTCCCATGGTGGATTTATGGATGCGCGGCATAGCGGCGAGGGCTTGATTGGACGATCGTAGTTGGCGGGAGGGGGTGTAGAAGGACAGTCGCGTGTTGAGGCATTCGGGTCCTAGGTCGTAGAGGGCTTTGTGTGCGTGGGTGAGGAGACTGAATGTTATTCTCTTGTTGACGGGGAGCCAGTGGAGGTCTTTCAGGTGACCGGAAATGTGGGCTTGTCGGGGGATGTCTAGGATGAGTCTGGCTGAGGCGTTTTGGATGCGTTGGAGTTTTTTCTGTAGTTTGGCTGTGGTTCCGGCGTAGAGGGTGTTTCCGTAATCCAGTTGGCTGGTGACCAGTGCGTGGGTGACCGTCTTTCTTGTTTCGGTGGGGATCCAACTGAAGATTTTTTTGAGCATGCAAAGTATGTTGAAGCATGATGATGAGACGGCGTTGGCTTGTCTGGTCATCAAGAGGGAGGAGTCCAGGATGAAGCCCAGGTTACGTGCGTGATCCGTAGGTATGGGTGTGGTTCCCAGGGCCGGTGGCCACCATGAGTCGTCCCAGGCAGATGGGGATGATCCTAGGATGAGGACTTCCGTTTTGTCCGAGTTTAGTTTCAAACGGCTGTTCTTTATCCAATTGGCTACTTCTTTCATTCCTTCGTGTAGGTTGGTTTTGGCGGTGTTTGGGTCTTTGGTGAGGGAGAGGATCAGCTGGGTGTCGTCTGCGTATGAGATGATGTTGAGGTTGTGTTGGCGTGCGATGGATGCGAGGGGGCTCATGTATACGTTGAAGAGGGTGGGACTGAGTGATGATCCTTGTGGTACGCCGCAGATGACTTCAGTGGCCTCTGATCTGAAAGGGGGAAGCCGGGCTCTTTGGGTTCTTCCTGTGAGGAACGAGATGATCCAGTCCAGTACTTTCCCTTGTATTCCAATGTTGCTGAGGCGTTGTATGAGTGTGCTATGACAGACTGTGTCGAAGGCTGCGGAGAGGTCAAGTAAGATGAGGGCGGCTGTTTCTCCTTTGTCCAGTAGAGTTCGAATGTCGTCTGTAGCTGCGATGAGGGCGGTTTCGGTGCTGTGTTTGGCTCGGAAGCCGGATTGTGAGGGGTAGAGGGATTTGTTAGATTCAAGGAAGGCGGCGAGCTGACTGTTGACGGCTTTCTCAATGACTTTGGCAGGGAATGGGAGGAGCGATATGGGGCGGTAGTTCTTGAGTTCAGTGGGGTCTGCTGTGGGTTTCTTCAGAAGGGCGCTGAGTTCGGCATGTTTCCAGCTTTCTGGGAAGGTAGCGGAGTTGAAGGAACAGTTGATGACATCGCGGAGATGGGGTGCGATGATGGAGTCTGCTTTGTTGAAAATGTGGTGGGGACATGGGTCAATTGGTGAACCTGAGTGGATGGAGTTCATCAGGCGGATGGTGTCTTCGGTGGTGATTGGGTTCCAGGCGCAAAGGTTGTTGGAGTGCGGTTTTGGTTCGGGGGTTGTGGAGTGGACTGGTCTTCGGGCTCGTTTTCAAAGCTGTTATGTATGTTGGCCATTTTGTTGTGGAAGAATGAGTCGCAGAGGTCTTGGGAGGGAGTGATGTCGTTGGTGCCGGTGGTGGGGTTGGTAAATTCTTTGACGATGTTGAATAGTTCCTTGCTGTTGTGGGCGTTGTTGTCGAGTCGATCCTTGAATGCTGATTTCTTGGTGGATCGGATCAATTGGTGGTGTTTGCGGGTGGCGTTCTTGAAGGTGGCCAGGTTGTCAGTGGTTGGGTTTTTTCTCCAGGCTTTCTCGAGAGTACGACATAACTTCTTGGATTTCTTAAGGTCATCGTTGAACCAGGGGGCCTTTTTGCTACCTTGTTTGATTTGATGTTTTTTCAGGGGTGCTAATTCGTCAGCGCTGTGGGTGATCCATTGTGTGAGTTTGGTGGCGGCTTGGTTTGGGTCTGACGATATGGCAGGAGGGTTTTGGTTAAGCGATGTGAGGAGTTGTTCGGTGGCGATTTTGTTCCAATTTCTTCGAGGAATAGGTTGTGGGGGGTTGTGGGTCGTGGTCTTTCTGTAGCTGAAGTGAACGCAGATGTGGTCCGTCCAATGGAGAGCTGTGGTGTGATTGAAGGAGATGTTTTTGCTGGAGGTGAAGATAGGGTCGAGCGTGTGTCCGGCAAAGTGGGTGGGGGTGTCAACGAGTTGTTTGAGTCCGAGATTGGCCAGGTTGTCCAGAAGGGTGGAGGTGTTGCTGTCGTTTTTCTTTTCCAGGTGGAAGTTGAGGTCTCCCAGTAGAATGTAGTTCTCGGAGGTGAGGGCATGTGGGCTGATAAAGTCAGTGATGTCTTCGCTGAATTGTGTGCGGGTTGGGAGTATCCGTGTCGGTCGGAACCGCATTGTACACCCCTATGGACACCCCTTGTAGGGCGCCTATGCCCCACAGCCTACAGTTGATGGGCGAGGGGGTACCTGAGGGACCCCCCCGGAAGCCCCTGCACTGTGTGGCAGGCACCGTGTGGTGCCTGCGACAGGGTAGAGGGTTTTCTGCAAACACCCCATTTTCCCATAGGAGCCTGTGTTACGGCTGTTTGTCGGGCGGAACACAAACTCCTATAGGGAACAATGGGACTCTGAGCGAACAGTGTTCAGTCACATCGTAATCCGGCGGTCGGAACCGCTGACCGCAAGTCGGTTGGTCCTGATTCCGAGTGTATGTCGGGCGAGGGTTTCCGCCATACATCGTATTCTGCCCCTAAATGTAGAGGCAGTTTGTGTGTTTGGGTGCTGTATAACAAGTGCTGCCCTAAAGCTAACAGTATTGAAGGGAAGCATAATTGATGTCTGCTTCCCTTTCAGTTTTTATGGGTATTTCAGGGTGCTCCAATGTCCAGTTTACCCATTGTTGCTGCAGTTGGAAAACCTGAATTTGATTCTGAACCGGTTGTGAAATAGGCTTCAAGATTCCCAAATTTGTTTTCAGTAATACTTTTGTTAGCCACACACTGAATTTATAATTTCATGCACTGAACACATTTCTATACCCCATACTTCCTCACTTCAGTATCTTTACCATAGTGTCATCCCAACAAATGTGATTTACCTTTGATTGTTTCTCATTAAATCTCCATGATAATGGCAGAGCACAGTTTCCAGTCCCCTTGGTGACAAAATTACCACTTAGCAGCTCACACAACTTGTTTAGAAATTCTGATTGATTACCAGTTCAGATACGTTTTCAACACTTTGTGCTTGTTGTTGCTTTGGTTCTCCTCGTTTTGGCTGTACACCCAGAAAGGTTCCTTATTCCAACTTATCCGTTCTGTTTTTGTGTCAGACAGTTTTACTGTTTTAATTCCCTTTTCCTTGCATTGCAGGTTTAAGGATTTCTATGAAATGAACCCAGAAAAGTTTCAGAACAAGACCAATGGTATCACCCCACGCCGCTGGCTGGTTCTGTGCAACCCAGGCCTGGCGGACGTCCTTGCTGAGGTGAGGTTCTTATTCCTTCCAGATCTATAGTGTGTTGGTTTCTTGTCTTGCTCCAACACTTACCAATTAGGGACCCACTCCCTAGATATGTTGCTGATTAGATGAGTGATCTGATAAGCTTAGGGTCTTTCAAGTTTGCAGATGGGTTTCCGAGGCTGAGATTGGTGTATTGGCTGGTTGGATGTTACTTTAGCTATGTAAATGATATATGCAGGAACCTTGATCTTTGACACCAGTAAGAGATTCATCAGGTTTCTGGTAGAGCATGTGTGGCTGATATTGTTAAAATTGGTACAAGTTGAACAGGTCCATTTAATGGTTTTCCACACCATCCCCCAGAACTCCAGAATGCACTATTGTATCTTATTTAGATGACTGAACCAAAATCTCTTTCAGCGAGCAACTTGAAACATAGCTGTTTCCAAAGAAAACCTTTTAGCTAGTTTACTGTCCTAGGTGATGCCATTGAGTGATTTTGGCAGAAGTGCACTCTTCAAGACCACATACGAAAACCATGAGCTCAGACCTCTGCTGCTGTGCCCTCCAAAGAATCTTGGAGTTTTCCAAGTTTTTTCCAAGTGTTTCTGAAGATTCACTTGAACATCTTTTGGATTTTCACATGAACAGTTTGGTAATGGAGGTCAAAATATGGAGTTTAGATCTGGATCACTGAATAGGATACAAATAGTGCTAGACCCTAGTTGGGGGGCAGACCAGCTCTAGTGGGCTCAATCTCACAGCACAGGTCAGTCATGGCTTTGCTTTCTGTTTTAGCCTGCTTCCTCCGGGTGTTGCACATGCTAGGATTCTCCTGCTGCACGGCCAGACACTCTCCCTCCCTCTCTCAACAGACAGGCATGCTTGTAGGTAGTAGGCAATTCCTCAGCCCCTCCAACACAAACAGACTTTGCGTGATGTCACTGTACCTCTGGGAGGCTGGCAGACCTTGGTGAGACAGCAGCTCTCAGAGTCCTCTGCGAAATACTCCATTGGTCAAGAGCCACTTTGAACTGGAACAAAGTGGGTGTTTTGGATCACATTTTATATCCATTTCCAGACGGAAAGTGGATCCACTGTCTAAGGTTTCATAACTAGTTAGGGGATGTTCTCTTTCAAACCTCATTTCCTGGCTGCTACTCGGGTATTGCTTTTGTGCAGACTGTGTTGTCTCCATCCTCCCTCATGTCTCGGTTTCTACCCTCCTGCTTAAGGAATGCAAGCAATACACTTCCACTGTGTGTGGAAGCTGCTTTGATCCTCTATCTTGTGCCAACTTAAACCAGGGTCATTTGAAATCGATCCTGCTGGGCCCAGTTCTCAGGCTCGTACCACATACCAAGTCCTACTATTATATATGTGCATCACATTCACTGCACACACATGCACTCGATATGCATGCGGAGGTTGCAGCAGGGTTCTGCGGAATCACATAAATCCGCACGAGGCATGAATGGGGTCAGTAGGCTGCATTCTCTGACACAGAGGAAAAAGTTGTGGTCACACTTAATATTCAGAAAACACTGTATGTTTCAATCACCACTTTATATGATGCACTCAGGCCAAGGACAGTAGTTCAGTGGCCACTATGAGGATATCAAAAGACACACAATCGATGGACTGTTCCCATGAGGCACAGGGTCAAGACTGATTTGCATATGGCCAGGTCTAAATTGGGGTGGCATGGTGAGCAAATGAATGATGGATTTAACCCAGATCTCTTGACCACCAGGTTACAGAACAGAATAGGTCTTTGCACACAGGCTAGATGGCATGACTTCATGGCCAAAGAAAAAGACAGACCTCCAGCTTCACATGCAATGGGGCACTCTGGCCAGAATTACATCCCTATTTACCCTGCTGGGGACAATCCAGTCTTGACGAAGGCCACTAACCTGTTGTGCACTAGAAGGAACGGCCAAAATGTGTTGACGTTCATGAGGATGACCGAGTGATAGATAATCCTTCATTATCATCCATTTTTCTGTTTTTAACTCTATCAGGAGATCCGCGAATAAAATAATTTTTGGATAGCCCTAGATAGTTTTAATGGTTCCTTTACTCTGGAAAGTGACCATTTTTTTAGAGGTACAATTTTACCAAAAACCCTTGCTTTGCATCCACGTATAGTGGTAGAGCCTGCCTATGTGGGTGAGGGCCTTATATTTCCCAGAGATTGTTCTGTTTGCGTTGGTATGTTAGCAATTCCTTAAAGCCTAGCTTTTCATTTGTGGTGTGGAATCTCAATTGGGAGGACAAAGGTTTAGTCCTTTTTCTCTCTCCCTTCAATCGTGAATGAGGACATTCCTGTCCAAACAGATATCATATGTTAAAGTGGTATTGGGGGATGTTGGCCAACTTCTTCCTTCTGTTTTAATTTAAATTAGACACTCCTTACCATCAACTCCATGGTTTAGCAAGAAGAAGTTGGTTGTAGACTTGTGAAAAGAGAAGACCGGATAACACCAAATGTGTCATATGGTGACCCTTGCATGCAAGGAATGCATTGATGAGGTTCCATTCTCATTATTGAATCTTTTATGCTGGAGAAGGGGAAAGTGGCAGAAAGGAAGGATGTTGCTCAGTGAAATCTAATTTAGTAATATGCCACTCCATGGAGGAGCATTTGCAGGGTTTGTGAGTGGGCACCATGTCTGGGTAGTCTGTCTCTTTATAACTCTGTTTTTCGGTATGATTGCCTCTCCAGCGAATCGGTGAGGAGTACATCTCTGATCTTGAACAGCTAAAGAGACTACGGGAATTCGTGAATGATGAAGCCTTGATCCGGGATGTTGCTAAAGTGAAGCAGGTGAGACCGGGGTTTGAGGGGTACAGGAATTGGGAGCAAAGAGGGTATGTATTAGGCTGGTGTGCCACGGTAATATTAAGCTAAGAGCCTTCAAGCCCTGGTGTACATCTTGTTCACCAACTGTCAAGTCATGGGGCTAGAGTAGTGAAAAGTTTCAAGTTGGGGATCTAACGCCAGTATGAAAGTTAAGCAAGGTTGTGGGGAAAAAGACTAATGAAGTGTTGGACAGCAAGTGATGACTTCTTTGTCTCCTGCAGGAGAACAAGCTGAAGTTCTCAGTCTACCTGGAAAAAGAATACAAGGTGAAGATCAATCCAAATTCCATGTTCGATGTCCACGTGAAGAGAATCCATGAGTACAAGAGGCAGCTGCTGAACTGTCTCCATGTCATTACCATGTACAATCGTGAGTGACACCTGGCAAAAGATGGGACTGGAAACCTTTTCACATAATGGAGGAGGGAACTGTGGGATGGGGACTTTGGAGGGAAGAGAGGTCTGTAGAATGGTGATCTTGGAGAAAGGTGGAGGACTGGAACGGTGACAACAGACAGGTGAGGAGAGAGTGGTACCAGAAGGAAAGGATCATCGGCCCAGGAGTGAGTTTTGAGGAAAGTGGATCAGTAACAATAGCGAAAGTAAAGAAATGTAGATTTGTGACACCAAAGGTTGAATAAATTGTGAAGGTGTAATAATAGAGTCCGGCGTGGACTGGGCAGCAGTAACTCTGTCCTAGTCTTACTAATTGAAGGGCATGGAGTTAGAGTTCAATGAAACCTCAAACTGTCAGTCCTCATGGTGCCAAAACACCTAAGGGTGGTGAGAGGACTGCAGATCCAGAGGGTGGAAATTGTTAATCCTTAGGTGATGAGGAATGAGTGTGTTGTGGTGCTACTTTACTTTAAAACAAGGGAGGTAACTGTATGCTGAGAAAACAGATGTAGCAAAGTACTATCAAGGCTGAACCCTGCGCTCATAGTGGTAGCTCACTTTTGATGCAAGCATGTCATTTTCTTGAGACCTATTATCCCTTCTCTAAAATATAGTACTATTCGACCTGCCTTTTTTGGCTTTTGTGGCAATATGACCACATTTTGTTCTTATTATCTTCTTGCAGGTGACAGATATGCCTTTGCTTCTGCTATATCTGCTCACTTCTGCACACTCGCGTCCCAATTCCCATGAATTCCTCGTGTGGATTTCAGTTTTCCCACTTGAATTGCAACTGTCCTCTCCAGCTTGCTTCAAGCATGGCCAGTTCTGCAGGTTTCTGCTCTGTGTCTGCCTTTGTGCATCTCATTTGTGAATGGACGATTCAGCTACTTAACCATTGGCTCATGAACATGAAGGAAGAACTTCAGGCTCCATTGCCTTTTTCTTTCCTGCCCTGTAGTGCACCTCTTACTGCCTGCTCCCCTTCACCGTCTGTGGATACTGTTGAAAGACTCTGGGGACTGCTCTTTGCAATATGGTCCAGCACACGTTAAAGCTCTGGCTATAAATAGGCTTAACTGTTTTGTTTTGTGGTGAAAGTGTCTGTGTTTTTGTAGTCCTCTCTTAGTCATGGATTGTTTCCCTACCTCTGGAGCAGAGACTTATCTAAAAGAAAAGTGTATGATTACTTTTGGTGTGTCTGGGTAACGTATGGTTCGTAGCATGTGTTGCTCTGCATACTTCCATCTAGCGTAGGGCTCTGATGTTTGCAAGTTGCTTTTCTTCAAACAAAGTCTTTCGAGTCACAAGATTCACTGTGACTCCTCCCTCAGATGGCAATGCACTAGGGCACTGACTCCATGTTAGGTTGTCTTGTTTTCTGCCATTGGTTTGGACGTGCACTACTGGGACTCCAGGTTTCGACGCGTTCCATGGTTAAGCTTGGGTCTAGACAGTATAATTTGATTCGGATATTTGGATAAAAAAGCCTGTCAGAGGCATGTGGGCTGCTGAATTCATATCTGTGCATAGATCGCCGCCTAGTGTTGGGTCCGGATGATTGCATATTGTTGTCCTGGAAGAGTCTTCGAAGTATCACGAGATAGGTGGCTCCTCCCCTGGACTACAGTGCGCATGGGCATCCTCTCCATCCTCAGATTGTTTTTTTCCGCCATTGGGTTCGGATGTATTTTCTTTACTCAAGTTCGGAAACTTTTCTAAAGGCCAAAAGGCCTTCGGGGTCGTCGGTATTGTCATTTCGATCGGTCCCGAGTACTTTGTTCCAGTTCTTTTCGAGCAGGACGTCGAAGAGAGCCGCGTGGCCTTTTCGACACCAGAGGCCCGATCGTCGATGGAACGGAGCCCGTTCAAACGATGCCCTCTATGTAATTCTAAGTACCCACACATCGATGTACACCCGGTGTGCAACAAGTGGTTATTTCCGGAGCACAATGAGGCCAACTGCCTAGCTTGTGCTCAATTCAGGTCAAAGAAAACGCTTCGACTTCGACGCGCAGCGAGGCAGACGATGACGAGGCCAGCGCCCGACCCGGTGAATATCTTGGATGAAGAGGACGATGAGGTCGACACTCGAGACTGAGGATCCAGAACAGCAGTCGGATCCCGGTTCGGAGCATGACTCCAACTATTATGAAGACGACGAAGAAATCGTCGAGGATGAAAACGTCGTCGAGGTGAGAGACGATGCATCGGCCATCGGAGCCGTCGATGACGGCTCGAGCGATGAACCAGGCCCAACAGTGAGTACGGGGCCCGAAACAGACACTGAAAGACTTCCAAGGGCTCAGGTAAAGGCATCACCAAAAGGCCTTAGCCAAGATCATGACGAACATTCTATAGCCCCGCGTCTCGGCCCGGCTAAGAATATATCACACGAGCCATCGGTCGACCATTACCAGTCACTGGTTAAATCGAAACCGAAAGCCATGGAGTCAAAAACGAAACCGAAACTGCTGGAGACAGTCTTCGGATCGAAGAGTTCGGATCCATAGGATTCGACAAAGAAGAAAAGTGTCGACAAGCCTGCGGGGTCACAAATAAGGGGTGTCGAACCGAGGATCGGTACGCTAAAGTCCATTACTGAAGTCCGGCACGTCGAACCAACGAGGTCGACGTACAGCGACACAAATAAGGGACTAGAGTCTCAGAAGGTTCTCGATCCAAAGCAACGAGTACAGGCCACAGTTCGTCAAAGGCCTCGAGCCGAAGTCCAAAAGCAGCTCGAAGGACCACGTCGAGTCGAGGCAGAAGAGCGCGCCTCCAACGCAACAGGCGCCTAAGTCGACGCAAAGCCAAAAACCTATTGGCGAAAAGACAAAGTCGGTCGGACCAATGACGACGCCAGCCCCAAAAAAGGTCAGTCAGTCTACAAATACTATGCCACCGATAACATTCGGATTGCCCCCAACTGCACGGCCTAAGACGCTCGATCCGAAGACCGGGATCGAAACGTCCAAGAAGGTGTCCATGGGGAAAAGGAGTCATTCTCTAGAAGAGGACATTGTGTACCAAGAGCCCTCCTATAGTGAGCAGTCGAAGCTACATATCGACTCCGATACTGGCAGACTTACTATTTATCAGAGGAAGATCAGGTCAGAAAATCCTCTTGAAACATATAAAATTCCACTCAAAAAGAAAAGAGATTCTTCCACATCACCTGTCCTTTTTGAGACTGTAAGGTACCATGGCCAGGACACCTCTGCATACTCACCCACACGCAATGATGAGGATATGGAGTATGACTACAATGAAGAATTTAATTACCCTGTGGACACGGATCAAGATGACCAGACTCAAGCCTGGACAGACCCTGTCGACCAGGGGGAGTCACTAACTATTCATGACACTCCTTCTTATCCTGTCAAGACTTCGCAAACAGAGGATACAGCTGCGTTTAACGCATTAATAGAAAGGGCAGCACACAATCATGATGTGGAAATGCATGCTGACCCAATTGAAGAAGACTTCCTATTTGACACTTTCTCCACTTCAGAAAAATCAGTCAACACATTGCCAATATTGAAAGGTGTCCTTAAACACGCAGGAGACATTTTCAAGGAAACCACAAGAGCAAGGGTTGTTAACCCCAGAATCGAAAGAAAATACAGACCGCACCTGTGGACCCTACATATATTAAGGGACAGTTGCCATTGGACTCTTTGGTGGTGTCAAATGCTCGTAAGCGTGCCAACTCACAAACCACTGGTAATGCTCCTCCTTCAGACAAGGAGTCTAAAATATTAGAAGCTTCTGGAAAAAGGGTGGCTGCTCAAGCAGCTAATATGTGGAGAATTTCTAATACACAAGCCCTATTAGCCAGATATGATAGGGCTCATTATGACACACTAGAGCAACTGCTACAACATTTGCCTGATGCCTACAAGGAGGGAGCAGAAACACTAATACAAGAGGGAAAACTCATATCTAATGCATCCATTAAATGTGCGCTAGAAGCAGCAGACACCGCAGCCAGGGCCATCAATACAAGTGTCATGCTCAGGAGACATGCTTGGTTACGCATCTCTGGGTTCAAACCTGAGATTCAAACCACATTGTTAAATCAGTCTGTGAACCCTGATTATTTATTTGGTCCTGATGTGGACACAATATTAGAGAAGATTAAAAAGGACACAGACAGCCAAGTCTATGGGTGCCTTGCAGTCACAACAATTCAGAGGAGGCTCCTTTCGTCGCTCAGGTAACAGAGGAGCCGCACGATGCCAAGCATCCCAGCAGACTCCATACAATAAAGGGAACACGCAGACCACCTATAATAAAAACAATAGAGGTGGATACCGTGGCAACCGCAACAAAGGCAGAGGACGAGGGAATAACAACACCAGATCCTCCGCCAATACTAAACAGTGACGCCTTGTCACTGCCCGAGACCATGTAACACCGGTCGGGGGACGATTACAACAGTTCCTGCCAGTCTGGGAAAGCATTACCACAGACAGGTGGGTGAGACAACTTATCCAGTTCGGCTATTGTCTAGAGCTAACCTCCACTCCACCCAACATACCCCCAAAACACCGTCCTATGTCCGCAGAGCACATACACTTATTGCAGCAAGAAGTCATCAGCATGCTGCAAAAAGGGGCCATAGAACTCGTACCTGTACAGCAACAGGGTACAGAGGTATACTCGCTGTACTTCTTAATCCCCAAAAAGGACGGGTCTCTCAGGCCAATACTGGACCTCAGGCCCCTAAACCAATACATCTTGTCAGAACATTTTCACATGCTCACTTTACAGCAGGTTCTATCATTGCTCAGTCAGGGAGATTTCCTCGCAACACTAGACCTAAAAGACGCAGATTTCCACATAGCAATACATCCAGCACACAGCAAATATCTCAGGTTTACCATACAGGATCAGCACTACCAGTTCAAGGTCCTTCCTTTCGGGGTGACAACAGCCCCCAGGGTGTTTACCAAGTGCCTAGCGACAGTAGCTACGCACCTACGGAGGAACCATATTCGCGTCTACCCCTATCTGGACGACTGGCTTATCCAATCAAAGTCAGCCCAGCAATGTGCCAGCCACATGTCCCGCACTATTCACCTCCTACACAGCCTCGGATTCTCATTAAACTACCCAAAGTCTCATCTTCAACCCGCCCACGTACAACAGTACCTGGGAGCAACAATAGACACGCTGGCAGCAAAGGCACAACCAAACTCAGCAAGAATCAACAGCATTCAATTACTGATTCAGAAATTCAGACCCCAACACTCGCTCACAGCAAGATTGTTTATGCAGTTGATAGGCATGATGGCCTCCTGCATCTTCATAGTCCCTCACGCGAGACTACACATGCGTCCGCTTCAGGAGTGCTTAGCACGGCAGTGGAACCAGGCTCAAGGACAATTGAAAGACCTAGTGTTGGTGACCGGTCGCGCATACAACTCTCTGCATTGGTGGAACCCACAAAACCTTTGCAGGGGACGACCGTTCCAAGAGCCTGTACCACAAATAGTGCTGACGACGGACGCATCTCTCCTGGGATGGGGAGCGCATGTCCTCCATTACACAGTGCAGGGACTATGGACGACACAGCAAAAGAGGATGCACATCAACCTGCTGGAACTGATGGCAATCTTTATGGCAATGAAGGCGTTCAAAGTACATTTGTGCAACAAAGTCGTGTTGATCCGGACGGACAACATGACTGCCATGTACTACATACAGAAGCAGGGAGGGACACACTCTCCACAGTTGTCACATCTAGCGCAAAGCATGTGGAAGTGGGCCATTCAGAGGAACATATTCCTCATGGCGGATCACCTCCCAGGCAGGGACAACCAGATGGCGGATCTGCTCAGCAGACACAGACACCAGATGCACGAGTGGGAGATACATCCCTCAGTGCTACAACCGTACTTCCAGCAGTGGGGTCACCCAGGGATAGACCTGTTTGCCACAAGGGAAAACGCAAAATGCCAAAGCGTCGCCGCTAGATTTCCACATCCGCAGTCTCAGGGCAATGCGATATGGATGAACTGGTCAGGCATATTTGCGTACGCTTTTCCACCAGCCCCACTCATACCACTAGTGGCACGCAAACTACGACAACACTCAATGACCCTCATCCTAGTTGCTCCAACGTGGGCGAGGCAACCGTGGTACACCACGTTCCTAGAACTTTCCGTGGTGCCTCATCAAAGGCTGCAATTAACACCCAGGGACAGATGTATCAAGCCTTTTGCGACTCGCAAAGGCCGAAATTCGCAGAATTTGGGCCTTTGCGAATCGCAAAAGGTCTATTTGCATGTTTTGGCATGGATCAAAAATTCGCAAAATAAGAAATAGCAAAAATTTGCGATTTCTTATTTTGCCATAGCATTTAAGGAATCGCAATTTTGCGATTCCTTAAATGCTATGTATGTAGCATTTTTGAATTGCGATTTTTGTTTAAGAATTCGCAAATTACCACCAACCTGTAGTTGATGGTAATTTGCGAAGTCTTTTAAAAATGCACAATTTAGCATTTTTGATGGTGGCATGTGACGCACACACATGCCCATAGGGCATGTATGTGCGCTATATGCACACACATGTACATTTCAGGGGTGCAGCAAGGTGTCTTTGAGACACCCCTGCACCCTTGAAATAATTCTCAAATTGCGATTAGCAAATTGCGAATTCGCAATTTGAGAATTACTTCACAATCATTCCTATGGGCCTCCTGGCCATAGGAATGCATGGGAAATTATTCCTTATTTGCGAATTCGCAAAATGTGAATTCGCAAATAAGGAAGATTAAGGAATCGCAAAAAAATAGCGATTTTTTTTTTTTTTTTTTTTTCCATACATTCCATTTTGCGATTTCTAAAGTCTTTTAACGCAGAGCCATGGAGACATTCAGCACCCAGATCCGCAACAGTTGAACCTTGCGATCTGGCTCCTGAAGTCATAGAGTTTGGTTACCTGAACTTGCCTCCTGACTGCATGAATATTATCAAGTAGGCAAGAAGACCTACAACCAGAGCATGCTATGCGGCAAAGTGGAAACGATTTGTCATCTATTGTAACAATAATGACGTAAATCCGCTTGATGCATCAACTCAAAACATCATATGTTATCTGTTACATTTACACAGATGCAATCTAGCCTACAGTTCCATACGTATACATTTAGCTGCGGTGGCAGCTTATCTTCAAAACAGGCAGCACCTTTCACTCTTCAGAGTACCTGCTATTAAAGCTTTCATGGAGGGACTCAAACGAGTGATTCCTCCAAGACACCCACCTTCACCTGTCTGGAACCTGAACGTGGTTCTAACCAGACTGATGGGACCACCTTTTGAACCTCTACACTCGTGTGAAATACAATTCCTAACGTGGAAAGTGGCTTTTTTAGTGGCAATTACATCACTTAGAAGAGTTAGTGAGCTGCAAGCCCTAACTATTCAGGAGCCATTCATCCAAAATCACACAAATAGGGTAGTGCTACGTACAAACCCTAAATTTATGCCAAAAGTGATATCCCAGTTTCACATCAATCAAACAATAGAACTGCCAGTGTTCTTCCCAAATCCAGATTCAGTGGCAGAAAGAGCTCTACATACACTAGACATTAAGAGAGCTCTCCTGTACTATATACACAGAACAAAACATTTCAGGAAAACTAAGCAACTGTTTGTTGCCTTTTCACCACAGCATAAAGGCAACCCCATTTCCAAATCCGGTGTAGCCAGATGGATCGTTAAGTGCATACAGATTTGTTATCAGAAGGCTAAACGCACATTAACAGTTCCCCCAAGAGCGCATTCAACACGCAAGTTAGGGGCATCCATGGCTTTCCTAGGAAACATTCCTCTAGAGGAAATATGTAGAGCAGCCACATGGTCTACTTCACATACATTTACCAAACACTACTGTGTAGATATACACTCCAAACAGCAAGCAGCTGTAGGACAAGCTGTTCTCAAGACTCTTTTTCAGACTGCTGCAGCTGGCACGGGTAACCACCGCTAAGGGGGGGACTGCTATCCATTCTATGCACAGATATGAATTCAGCAGCCCACATGCCTCGAACGGAATATGCTACTTACCAGTATGCATCTGTTCTTGGCATGTAGGGCTGCTGACTTTCATATCGCCCGCCCTCCTCCCCGGTGCCTGTTGCAGCTATAGCACTCAGAATTAATCTCTAGCATGGACATCACTTACTGTATCATACTCCATCTCTGCCACAATGGCGAAAAACAATCTGAGGATGGAGAGGATGCCCATGCGCACTGTAGTCCAGGGGAGGAGCCACCTATCTCTTGATACTTCGAAGACTCTTCAGGACAACAATATGCAATCATCCGGACCCAACACTAGGCGGCGATCTATGCACAGATATGAATGTCAGCAGCCCTACATGCCAAGAACAGATGCATACTGGTAAGTAGCATATTCCTTTTTGTCAGCATTCTCCATGACTACTGCCTCAGGTGACCGACTTTGGATGGACTTCTGACTATTAGGGCCTGTGGCTTTCTTGGGGGCCGGAAGCTCTTCTTCGAAAAGTTTCCCTCAAAGAATGCGCTCACTGTGATGTAATGTATTTATTATTATTATTATTAATAGCATTTGTTAAGCACATGGTTGCACAGAGAACAGTGCGTCCCCGCGCTGAAAATCCCAATAATCATCATATCAGCCCAGCTCAGAAAGTAGCACTAGGACCGGGAGGAAGAACTAAACTAATTAACCTCGGGGAAGAGATGGGTTTTCAACCTCTGTCTGAACCTAGCTTCAGACGGTTCCATCCTCCATTCGATGGGTAGGTCATTCCAGTCTTTACTGGCCAGGAGTCTGAAGGATCGTCCTCCCATCCTTGCTCTGTGGATCCGAGGAACCACTAATAGCATGCTGCCCATTGACCTAAGAAGGCGCGAAGGACGATAGATAGGAAGCAACTCCTGGAGATATGAAGGTGCCTTTTTGTGAGCTATGCGATGTGCAATGCACATAGTTTTAAATTTAATGCGTTCTTTAATTGGAAGCCAATGCAGGCAACGCAATGCATGTTTCCCAGAGGCCCTCCTAGGGAGGTTCAGGACGAGCCTAGCAGCTGCGTTCTGGACGCGTTGCAGCTGCATTAGGCCTTTTTTACTGAGTCCACATAGGAGGGAATTCCCATAATCCAAATGGGAGGTAACTAAGGCATGATCCATTGTTTTTCTGGTGCTGGGAGGCAATAGGTCAAGGATTTTCCTCAGGACCTTCAAAATGCCATAGCATTTGCCAGCAACATTATCAACATGATTAGTATAGGCTAGATTAGAATCCAGAAGTATGCCAAGGTTTTTGACTGTGTCCACCGGTGCAGGGACAGAGCCCAGTTCTACGGGCCACCAGGCAGAAGTCCAGATGGAAGGACAGGGACCAACGATAAGAACTTCAGTCCTATAACCATTAAGGCGGAGATAGTTCTGCTTCATCCACCCATCAAGTGCCACCAAGTAGGCCGAGAATTTCTCAGCATCCACAACTGGATCACGGGATAGATTGAGCACCAGTTGTGTATCATCTGCATATGAGACCATGGCAACACCATATGACTCCACCAGTTTGGCAAGGGGTTCCATGTACAGATTAAATAACGTGGGGCTCAGGATCGAGCCCTGTGGAACCCCTTGTCTGAGACATCTTATACTGGATTTACATGGAGGGCAGTGCACTTGAAATCTCCTGTTCATGAGGAAGGAGACTAACCACTCATGAGCAGGACCAGTTATTCCCTTCTCACTTAGACGGTCTAGTAATACGGGATGTGATACGGTGTCAAACGCCGCACTTAAGTCCAATAGGACCAGTGCGGCCGTATGACCCTCATCAGCCCTACTCCGCAACAATTCCGTAGATAGAAGAAGGGCGGTCTCCGTCGACTGTTTGGCCCTGAATCCCGATTGAGACGAGTGGAGGAGCTTATTTTCCTCCACAAAGCTCACCAGCTGTCGGTTAACCAATTTCTCCACTACCTTCGCACAATAGGGAAGGAGGGAGATTGGTCTAAGGTTATCCAGTTGTGTCATGCTAATGTGGGCTTTCTTTTTTATCGGGACAACTTGGGCCAATTTCCAGCTGTCCGGAACTAGACATTCCTGAAAGGAAAGTGAAGCCATGTTACCTATATGCTCCGCTACCTGGGGAAGATGACAGCGAAGAATCCTCGTAGGGACCACATCCAAGGGGGAGCCAGAGTGAATGTCCAATAAAATGTTAATTAGCTCCTCTACTCGGGGGACCACAAACTCCCTAAGTTTGTTCATTGCCTGATTCTCACCGCTAGGATTAGGGGGATTTGTGGATTCTGGGTTAATCTGAAAAGATCCATAGATCTTTTCTACCTTCCCTACAAAAAAGTCCGCAATCTCATTGTAAGGCTTTGTCGAAGGGGGGACTTCCCCAGAACTCACTAGAGGGGCGGAGAGTTCCTTCAAAATCATAAAAAGCTCTTTAGATGTGTTCTCTGAACAGTCAATCCTCTTATGATAGTAATCTCTTTTCGATTTCCTAATCTGACTGTGGTAGGACCTTAATCCACTCTTATAGACTTCACGTAGTGAGGGGACATATTCCGCTCTCCATCTATGCTCCAAAGTCTTACATTTAGCTTTGGCGGCACGCAGCTCGGCGGTAAACCACGGAGCAGATTTCGTGCTCCGTGCCGCAGCTTTTTGAGTCCAGGGGGCAACTTTATCCAGTGCACCCCCAACCCAATCATCATACCTCCTGCATGCCTCAACCAGATTGTCACTGAGCTTTGGGGGGTCCTGTCCTAGGGTTTGACTGAAGACATCGTAACTGAAATTCTTCCAGTCCCTGCGCCTGATGGCGGGGGGTTTCTGTAGAGGCGCCCTTTTGGGCAGTCTTCCAATTTTAAGGGGGATCATATAATGATCGGACCACACAATCTTAATCGGGGCAGATACACTTATATCTTCCCAATTTACAAAGATTGGGTCCAGCAAATGCCCCGCTTGATGTGTGGCTCTATTATCAGCCAAAACAAACATCAGCGCTCTAAGGGAATTGATCAAGGATACAGCCTCTCGACAGTTAACATCATCCAAATGCACGTTAAGGTCTCCTACAATCATGAACTTATTATGGCGTAAGGCAGATTGCGTTATAGCCTCCAGGAGACTCTCAATGAACACGGTAGCCACACCAGGAGGGCGATAGATAAGGTAACCCTTAATAGTGCAGTTCGGGCCAACCGAAATAGAAAATAGCCCAGCTTCGCAGTTATTAATGGCAACCGGTTCAAGTGAACATGGCAGCTCGGTTTTATGGATAATGGCTATCCCCCCCCCCCCCTCTGGATCCCTCTATTAATATGGAGAATGTTATAGCCGGAGGGGAGGGCCTCTCTAATATCTGGGAGGGATTGCTCATCCAGCCAGGTTTCTGTCAAGAAGACCAGATCAGGGTTATCATCCATCAGCATGTCATAAATGTTCATGCTATGACATTTCAATGATCGACAATTCAATAGTAAGGCCGAGAGTTCATTACCTTCCTTGCCCGTCTCTCGGTCTCTGTGAATTGTATAGCCACAACTCACACACTTGGAAGGCCATTGCTCCACGTACAGCATGTGTAAGCATTCCGGCGGAGGCACCCTACGCAGATGTAATAGCAGCTGCCTCGTATAAGTTACCATCCCACACCGGTCTATGGTGTTCTGACCAGGGGGACGGGCCCCGGGCCGCGTGAGGTCGCGGACGGGCGCAGACGGGCTTGCCTTTGGCGCGCCGCCGGCGCGCCCGCTGCGGCCGAGATGACTGATAATATTTATGCATGTTAGTGGGGGAGTTCTGAGGAGGGCGCAGAGCGTCCAACAACTGGAGCGCGTCCGTTTCCTCCCCTCAAGATGGCGTCTGAGGGGTGTGTATTTCCGGTGTCAGCCCCTAGATCGGCTGCACCGAGAATGCAAAAAGTGCCTCAGGTCGTTGGCGTGATGCTAATCTCGCCCAACGTGCGTGTAAGTACGGCTAAAAAACACCATTAAAATATTTACACTTTTTAAAATAATGTGCAGTACTTCAAGATCAAAATATGCAATTAGGCGCTTTCAGAGTTAGGCTGCGTGGCCCCCGGCTTTTCGCCTCGGGGGTAGATTACAGAGAATCACCCGATTACTCCTTCCCGCCCCTTAAATATGACGGGAGGGCACGGAGCGTCCAACAACTGGAGCGCGTCCGTTTCCTCCCCTCAAGATGGCGTCTGAGGGGTGTGTATTTCCGGTGTCAGCCCCTAGATCGGCTGCACCGAGAATGCAAAAAGTGCCTCAGGTCGTTGGCGCGATGCTAATCTCGCCCAACGTGCGTGTAAGTACGGCTAAAAAACACCATTAAAATATTTACACTTTTTAAAATAATGTGCAGTACTTCAAGATCAAAATATGCAATTAGGCGCTTTCAGAGTTAGGCTGCGTGGCCCCCGGCTTTTCGCCTCAGGGGTAGATTACAGAGAATGTATGCCTTTTCAATTCTCTCTCAAATGCCATGCTAAATATCCATGACCTGATTACCACGAGGTTTGCAACCTCTGCACCTCTTCCGACGACACTGCATGCCAAACCTGCCCTACCTTCTGCTCTAAGAAAACCCTCTGGTGTTGAAGGGAAAGTAAGTGGGCCACACAGAAAATACAATGGCAAGCCTCTGACTACAACCCGGACATCTTGGGAGAACAGGCCCTGCGCCACTTCGAGGAAGGTGAGTACTTTGACCCTCGGGCATTCCATACCATCAACCGTTGCACTGTCCAGAGGTGACTTTTTACCTTTGACTCAGACAGAGGGAAGAAGAAGGGATCCTGCTCACCTCAAACCTCCGTCCCTCACAGAAATACCTCCACATCAAGCAGAGCACCGTCCTCAAGGGTGCCGGGCATTGATCCCTTCGACCACTTCCCAGCCTTTAGGGGCCTCTGTTGCCTTCGAGCTCTGCTCTGCAACATCCAAGGGCTTTGGAGCAGATGTAGCTCCAGATTTAAGGCATTGACCCTGTAAAGCCGTCGATGCAGAATTTCATCCATACGCCTTAAGCCTTCAACACTGGCACTGAGGCCAGCCCTTATCCCCAGGCCTCCATCGACTCTGAAACCACTGGGGCTGCCAAAACCGTTAGCCTATGAGAAAGGCAACCCCTCCGGCCCTGCTGAATCATTCAGGCACCATTCAACCCAGTACCCACGGGACCACTACGAAGTTGATCCTCTGGGGGATCCAGACTTGGATCAGCATTATGGTAGGGCATCTCCCCCAGACTACACCTTTCATACCACGAGGTGATTTAGCCAGCGGCCACTTTCCACAAGGTAGATGTGCATGTCCTCCACGAAGAAGACTATTCCAAGAGTACTGTCATGTTCTTCCCACTGTTGAAGGGTATGCTCAGATCACCCCCTGACACATTTGAGGAGTCCATCAACACCACAGGTACAGAAATAATACAAATGTTCTCCTAGTGACCCAAGCTACATCAGGTGTCATGTTCCACAAGACTCCCTGGTTTTCCATGCAGCGTGCAAGTGAGTAGGGCTTCGGCCACAGGAAACACTCCTCCGTCCCATTAGAAGAGCAAGAGTCTGATTGAGGCTGGTAAAAGGGTAGCAGCTCGCTTCTTGCTGGAGGATGGCCACTCTGTCGGCCTCCTTTCCCACTGTGACAAGACTTAGTGGGACAAGATGCAAGAATAAGTTCAGGTTCTCTCAGAGAAATAAAAAAAGAGGCGAGAACAAATAGTCGCAGAGGGGCAACAATTTCCTGTGCCACCATCCACTGCACCCTTGACAGAGTAGACACTGTATCTGGTGAGGTCAACATCAGTGTCCTCTTTAGACGCCACTCCTGGCTCCCCATTTCAGGGTTCGAGATGGAGGTCCAGCAACAACTGCTCAATCTGCCTTTCGATAGAGAACAACTTTTTGGCTCTGAAGGTTGATCAGATATTAGAGAAAATCAAGAAGGAAAGCAACTCTGCCGAAGCCATCACCCAGGGGGTCCTTTCAACCAGATCCTACCCCTCATATCAGAAACAGCAGCAGTCATGCCATCAGCAGGTGTCACCAGGGTACACCAGCAGTGCATACAGGTGCATACAGGGGCAACAACATCAAGACCTGGGCAAAGGAGGGTCTGCAAAAGGGGCCTCTACTTCCAAACATTAATTCTCCTCCCCCCTTCACCACCACTCAATCCCCAAATCACGCAGCATCTGTCGTAGGGAGACTGCAGGATTTCTTCCCTTGCAGACAGGAAATCACACCAGCTAAGCGATGGTTCACCTCGGCTACTACCTAGAACTTCTCACACCCACTCCCACCTGCAACCATGCAAACCATCACATACTTACACAGGAAGAAGCACAAATGCTCTTCCAAAAATGGCCCATAGAGCCAGTGCCTCCTCACCAGCTGGGCAAAAGGTATACTCTCTTTACTTTCTCATCCCCAAGAAGGACGGCTCCCTCCGAACCAATCTTGCACCTACGGCCCCAAAATCTCTGCATCCTCTCTGAATAATTCATATGGCCACTCTCCAGGATGTCATTCCTCTGCTGCAACAATGTGATTACATGGCGGAACTATACCACAAAGATGCGAACTTTCACGTCCCTATTCATACCTCCCACTTGTGCTAACTATGATTAATGGTAAGTGGTCATCGCTACTTGTTCAGGGTGCTCCCCTTTAGTGTCACCACTGCTCCAAGGGTCTTCACAAGGCGTCTAGCAGTAGTTCCCCACCTAAGAAGAGTGGCGGGGAATCCATGGTTTCTCCTACCTCGACGATTGGTTGAACAATAGCGCTAACAAGCGTTATTGCCTATCAGACAACCAGGCATGTGAATCTAGAGCTGCAAAACTATGCTTACAGGTAAATAACTAGTTTCGGACCATATCACTCCTAAACAGCTTCAAGTTTACAATACATTACACCAAATCCTACCTTCAACTCCCTGCAAATCCAGCCCTCGCTAGGGGCAATTCTAAACTCCGTCGCAGGCAAAGCCTACCGAAGCCAACAAAGTACTATCATTACAGCAGCATTCACCTCATTTTCAGCCAAATCGTCAATTCTCAGTCAGAACCTTTATGCACTTGCTTGGTATGATGGCTTCCTGTATCACCACAGTACCCCCACACCAAGCACCACATGCTGCAGCCACAAGCCTGCCTTGAGGTTCAGTGATCCCAAGCAGAGGGGTCAGTGGGAAGATCTATTATAGGCCAGTGCCCATTGCTGTCTGCAGTGGTGGAACAGCAACAATCTGCGGGATGGCAACCCTCCCTATTCCCCATTCTACTAGTTAGTATGAGAAAGTGCCTCTTTTGACATGGTTACCCCCCACTTTTTACTGGGAAAATTATGTGGTTTCAATTGTAGTGTGCAGGGACTCTGCCAACCAGGCCACCTGTTCCAATGCTTCTTCTCTCTTCTCTAAAACGGTTTCACCATTAACAACCTCAGCTTCCCTATTAGTCCCTGGTAAATGGTACCATTGGTACCTAGGCATGGGAACTGCAGAGGGTCCCATAGGGACTCCTCCGCACAGCCATGCCACTTCCACTGCAGCTTGCATGCCTTGGTGCAGCGAAAAATGACAAAGTCGGCAGTGTGCCATGCCAACCAGCACTGCCTAAGGTATAGGTAAAAGAAAAAATTGATAGACAGAATGCTGGACAAATCAAACATTCACCCCCAGTCACCACACCACCCCAGTATGGACCCAGCCATATGCAAATCCTTCTTGACCCTGTTCCTTTTGGGAACAGTCCAGCCCGAACTGCCAAGCCAGATCCTCCCTGGACCAGAAACAAGCATCCTGGGACCGGTTTCAGGGCACCACTCTTCATCAGCCAGGCTTGCTTGAATCCAGTAGTGTAGTGAGCACGGGACCCACGTCTTGGCATACCCTCCCACTTAGGGCGACATGTGCAAAAAAAACAATTGATGGACGGAATGCTGGACAATTCAAACATTCACCCCCAATCACAAGGATCTGGGTTTAATCCATCTATCTTTTTCTCCCCACACCACCCCAGTTTCGACCCAGCCATATGCAAATCCATCTTGACCCTTTGCCTCATGGTAACAGTCCAGACCGAGCTGCCAAGCCAGGTCCTCCCTGGACCGGAAACAAGCAAGAGTGCATCCTTGGCTCTGGAGGACCCCTGAGTCTAACCCCAGAATACCAACTCTCACAACAAAGTACTTACCTTTGAACTGACAACACTATTTTCCTCCATAGGATAACATTGACTGTTTTTCTGTGAAATGTTTTTAAGTGTGGAGCTGGAAAATCTATGAAAACCTTTTACAACTATATTGTATAACGATATTGTAAGTGCCAGGGAAGCCATGAAGAGTACATGGGCTGGAAACTTGACAACTCGAGTTCCCCTCACTATGATAGCTTCTCTGAACCCAGGAGAGTTTGGTACCAAACACCTCCTCTTAATAATCCCACACTGGTGCCAGGGTTAGATTTATTAACCATATATTTAGAGGGCACCTCAGAGGTGCTCCCTGAAAACCTACCAACCCTGGTGTGGTCTTTGACTGGTGTTAGGCAGCCTGCCACCACCAGACATCCCGGAACCCTGGGTGGAGATCCTCTGCTCTCTGTAGCCAGAAACAAAGCATATCCTGGGCGGAGGTGTCACACCTCCTCCCCCAGGATGGGACAGTGCTCGAGAGGGAAACTTCAAAGGCTGCCGCCTTTGTAATGCAACCCCAACTTCTGTTGCTAGCAGCAGATGGCAGCCCCCAGTTCAAACCCCCACTTTTGGCCTGGGAACCGGCGGGAAAACCTAGGAAGAATAAGAAGTGTGCCTCCTTCACCAACTCCACCCTTTAGGTGCAGGAGATGAAGTAAGGCACATTTTTAGTGCCCACCATCTTAAAGATGGTGGGCCATTTCCAATCCGGGCTAGGGCGATGCCACCTCCCACAGGAGGCTGGCTTAATAGTGGGTGTAGCCACCTCATTTTAGGAACCCATTGGTCCCTTCCTGATACTGCCCGGTATCGCCTCTAAATCTAGTATTTAGGTGTCTCGCCCAAACCCTAGAACTACTTCCTGCCAACCTAAGAAGAGTGAACGAAGAAGAGCAGTGCAGAGAAGGCTGAAGACCATGATTGACTTGTCCCCAGCCCTACCGTCCTGCCTGCAGCTTCAAAGATCCTTCAAAAGAAAACAATGCCTTTCTTGTAGGCAGCGATCTCCAAAAGCCCTGGGAAGATTGCCTGCCTTTGAAAATGACCAAAAATGACAGCATAGCTGTACCCAAAAAACCAATACACAGGACTCTGGTGCCCTCCGGACTAGCGATTCCTGACCACTCCGCACCCGACGCCTTCGGTCTGAGTCCAGGTGGCCCACCGGTCCAGAAAAAGTTCCCCAGTGATCCTGAGTCCAAGTCCAGCATTGGCTAACCCCTTCTGACTTAACGACAATGCCTGCAGTGTGAATCCAAAGACTCCTCCAATCGCGAACTGCTCCTGTAAGAGAAACCCAACATCAAAGGTTACTGCTGCGCCCGAAGTCCCTGGACCTTTGAGAGCTCGACAACTGTGTCCCTGCGAACCACAGCATCCCAACTTACCTCTGCTGGTGTTCTTCGTGCAGCCTTCGGTTCACACCTGCCGCCTGTTTTCAAAACCAAATTCTTCCATTTACTTGCATTGGGCACCCGACACCGTGTTTGCACCCGGCTACCCCTGTGCCACTTGTGGTGTATGTTTTGTGGCTGCCCTGTGCTTGCTTAAACGTCCAAAGTTTGAACCCAGCAGCTGCTTTTACCTACCTGCAAGCAGCGTGTTTTCAGGAGCCCCCAGTCTCCATTGGTTAACATCAGGCCCTAACTCCAGATTTGACAGCTGCACCCGGTCGCCCCAGTGCTGGTGGTGGTGGTGCAGGGTTGATATTTACCTGCATCTTCTCCTCTGCTGACCCTACACCCCGCAGGCTGGAACTGTAAGTTGTATACTCACCTGCAAAATCTCATTATTAGTTCCTCACATAGGTTAACATTGCAAAGACTGAACATTGCACTGTGTCCACTTTTGAAACTGAAAAGTATTTTTATTTTAAAACTTTTTTGCTTCTATGAAAGTTTTTTTGGACTTAGTAAACAAATATACCAAAGTAGTATTGTTATAAATTGGTCTTGAATTTATCCATTGAGTGCGGGTCTCATTGCCACTGTGTGTACAACAACCCTCTGATGAGCCGAACTGCTCCCCCTACACTACCACAAAATAGAGCATTAGTGCTATCTATTTAGCCTCTGTACAACCTCTGGAGATCCACTGGACTCACTACACATTATGCCTCCTTTTGGTATAGTATATGGTGAACCAGCCTCTCACAGTTACCATCATCACAGGCACCGCCCAAGGAGACTTAGAGATTGGGGGTTACATCTTAACCAAATGCCCATACAGGCAGTGTTGGCATCACCTCAGTTACATAGGGGTCCTTGCCAGGCATTTCACACTGAAAGCCTAGCTTCCCTTAATGCAGGGAAAGGTAGTACCAAACAAAACAGACAACATGACAGCCATGTAGTCCCTACAGAAACTGGAGAAAGTGGGTAATGCCCTGTCATTCCTGGCACAGAAGATGTTGCATTGGGTAATCTACTCGTGGATTCAGGTCATGATGCAATTCCTTTATGGAGTGGAGAACAACTTGGCTGACCTGCTCAGTAGTACATATCAACAAGTCCACAAGTGTGAACTCCACTTGCAAGTTCTACCACACTGTTCAATGTTGGGGCACTCCACAAATAGACCTGTTCACCACCACAATAAAACTCCTAAACTTTGCGTACAGGTACCTACCGTTCAGGTGCAATGCTTTATGGATGAACCAGTCAAGGTTCTTTGTCGATGCTTTTTATCTTTTTTTTTTTTTTTTTTAAAGTTTTTAAAAGATCTTTATTATACAGTAAGCGGTTATCATACATTTCACAATCCACATCTCCACAATGACTGCGTGAACGTATAACAGTTTGCTAGGTTCTGAACAGGATGACACAGCCATTCAGCCGGCAACCCGGGGGTCCGGCGGCGAATTCCATGTGGTAACTTGTATAACCATCTGTTGACTAATGATATTAATGGCAGATCTCATGGTTTTGCATTTTATCATCAAAATTTGTGTCGCAATGGTCACCCAGCAATGTCGTCATGATTGTAACCTCCCAGGGCCCCATAGGTCGTGTGAGAGTCAGCTAAGGGCAGCCCGAAATGGGGAGGGGAGTCGGCTATATATGCGTCTCCAATGCTGAGTTAGTTTTGCTGTCCGAGTATTGGCAATGTGCGTGTTAGTATAGCTCACTGAGGCATAGGAGTAAGCAGGTGTGGTCAGCAGGGTTAGTCTGCAGCCATGTTGGACAAGGCTCAACTATCTAGCAGCAGGGTGCCTGTGTGTCTTCCCAGTTACATCACTGGGAGGGCGCTAGGGACATGACAGCGTCTAATGAACAAAGTATCTAATCCATGTTCAACACATACGTGGCCAAGTGTCTGTGTGTACCTCTTGCAGTGTGTGAGCGGCTTCGCTTCTCCGCAATCCGCAGTTAGCTTGAGGTCCTTGAGGGATTGCCTCCTTTTAGTAACGTGGTATCTCTAGTGTCTTCATTTAAAGCAAGGAAAGGGGGTCCGGTCAGGGAACTTGACCAGTAAACAAACTGTTCCCTACGCCCATACATTGGCTGGGAAAACTGGGGGGTGGGGAAAGCGTGAAAGACAGGGGAGGGGAAAGGGGGGAGATCGTTGCGGGTTCCGATGTGGGGCATCTATTGTAAAGTGGGGTCCAGCGAAACTTCATGCAATGTATAGGGACAGTCGAGGAGGGGGGGGGAGAGAGAGTTGGGGTGGGGGGGGGTGTGAGTCCCCCGTCTCAGTCAAGGACAGATGGGCGTCATCCATAGTGCAGGGTCAGGGCGTAAGTCGGCGGTGCGCGGGGTGGCGGTGCAGGCCATCTATGTGGTAATCGTTCCCCTGCAGGAGGATGGGTGGGGGGGGGGCGGCGTCTCAAGTGATCCCCCGTTCCTGGCTGGCGCGCTGGAATGTCTTTAGGAGATCATTCCAAAGCTGGGCAATAGGAAATTTGCGGAGTCCCGCTGTTTCCTCTCGAAGAAGGACTGTGCCCTCCGCTCGCGCCCAATTAGTGAAGGAAGCGCGCCAGTGTCGAAAGTGGGGGGGGGTCGCTGCTTTCCAATGCTTGGTGATCAGGCGCTTAGCCGTTATGAGCCTCATGTCCCAGAAGCGCGTCCGCACTTTATTAAGCTTCGTGCGTTTATACAACCCTAAGATACACGCTTCCCACGTGTGTGGTATCTGCTCGTCAGCGCTGCGTGTGAGGAGTGTCACGACCTCGTCCCAGTATGCGTGTACAGCAGGACAACGCCACAGCATGTGTAGAATGTCTGCCCCAGTCAGAGAGCAGCGCGGGCAGGCAGCATCTGTGGTGGCAAAGTATCTATTAATTTTGTCAGGCGTAAGGTAAGCGCGGTGTAGAATATAGAATTGTATAATTTTGAAGCGGGGGCTGCGCGGGATATATGTCGGTCCGGCTAGTATCATTTCCCATTCTTTGTCAGTCCAGGCCCGCCCTCTGTCCGTCGCCCATTTGTCACGCAGCTGTAACGTGGATGGCTGTGAATGTGTCTGCAGAGCCTGCGCCAACCAGTGAATGACGTGTGAGCCATTCCCCATAACGTGGAGGTACTGCATAAAACTATGCATCGGTAGTTCCTCCGCCACATCGCCCCAGGAGGTAGTGAGTGTGTGCAAGAGGGTCGCATGTAACAGGAACTGTCCAGCTGGGAGCTCTGTGGTAGCAGCCAGGTCCGCAAAGGTGAGCAGCGTTCCCTCAGCATACAAGTCGCCTAGGGTATCCACCCCTGCTTGTGTCCAGCTAGTCAGACGAGTCCCAGTCAGCGCTCCCGTTGGGCTCGGGGTGCCTAGAATGGGCATGGTCGGGGCATACGGTGTTGTAGTCCGGGTGAGTCGCAAACAGCGCAGGAAGCACTTGCGTGCCACCGCCAAGTGTAGCTGTGGGGGGCAGGAGGTTCGGGTTAGCGGGTGGAACAGGGTATTGATTTGCGGTTGCGTCCAGGCCGCAGCGTCCGAGGCAGTATCCTCAAGGTGTTTGCCGCTAAGCCACCCCGACACCCATTGCATCTGTGCCGAAAGATAGTACAGTTCCATGTTGGGAACCGCCAGGCCTCCCAGCTCCGTTGGCATGTAGAGCTTGGTCAGCGCTACTCTGGGTCGACCCTTATTCCAGATGAGGCTTCGCAGCAGGATCTCCAGATCCCGGAAAATTTTATTCGGCACATAAGTCGGTATATTAGCGAAATAGTACAGCAGTCTAGGCAGCACTATCATTTTGGTAAGCGCTATCCGACTCGGCACATTAAGGGGTAAGGTGTTCCAGAACGTAATCTGCGCTCGAATCGAGGCAATCGCTCGTAGGAGGTTCCCTTCCAGGACATCCAGCGGAGTCCGATAGATTCTTATCCCCAGGTAGCGGAACGTGGTGGGATACCACTGTAGCCTGCCTCCGCCCAGGCGCACATCGCACTCGGGCGTGTCCGGGTGGAAGGAGTAAGCCCCCGATTTGGACCAGTTGACTCGCAGTCCCGATATCTCTTCGAAAGTTCGGAAGATGTCGGCCAAGGAGGCCGGGATGTTGGTCATATCCCTGACGTACAACAGTAAATCATCTGCATACAGCGATACTGCATGGAGACCGTCCGCCAGTGGGATGCCCCAGTCGGCCCCCCGTGCCCTAAGTATCGTGGCTAGAAGCTCCATGGCCAGAGAGAACAATAGAGGCGACAGGGGGCAGCCCTGCCTAGTGCCCCTGCAGACTCGGATGGCGTCCGAGAGCAGCGCGCCCGTGCGGACCCGAACCGTCGGCCTGCCATAAAGCAAGTCCACCATGGCCTCGTATCCACCACCCAATTGGAACTTTTCCAGTACCGCTCCCAGGTACGGCCACTCCACCGAGTCGAATGCCTTCTCTAGGTCCAATATCAAGCACCCTGCTCTAGGCCATCGCTGGGTGGCATACGCTTGTACCCGGAAGAGGCGACGGATATTATGGGAGGTGTGGCGCGTTGGGACAAAGCCATTCTGATCCTGGTGTACCAGTCGGGGCACATAAGGGGCCAGTCTCCGAGCTAGAGTAGAGGCCAGTATTTTGTAGTCTGTATTGAGCAGCGCTAGTGGGCGGTAAGAGCCCACTTGTGTGCAGTCTTTGTCAGGCTTAGGAATGGAAATCAGGGTCGCTTCATTCAACGTCGGGGGTAAGGCAGCTGCCTCTAAGGCTGCAGCATACATCCTCAGAAGTTCAGGGATGAGTATGTCCGAGCCTGCTTTATAAAATTCGGCTGGAAGCCCATCCGGACCCGGGGATTTGCTATTAGACAAGTTAAAGATCGCATCGCGTACCTCATCAGGGTCGAGCAGGGCTCCCAGCTCGTCCTGTTGTGCAGTAGTCAGTTGTGGCATTGGCAGGGGAGCAAGGTAGCCAGTAATGTCGGGGCGCGGGTGGGGTAATCGGGAGCGATATAGTGCGATATAGTGCGGTATAGTGTGTGGTGAACGCTTCATGGATCTGGTGCTGCGAGTATAATAGGCCCCTCCCTTCCACATGTATCGCTACCACTGGGGTCGAGCGCGTCTCCTCTGATATCAGCCAGGCTAGTAACTTGCCTGGTCTGTCACTCATGTGGTGTGTCCTCGCTGAGTGTGCTGCGTAGTTGATGTCGCGAAGTCGCTCCAAGAGGCTCGCGTGGTCTGCGTGCGCCTCCTGTAGCGAGTCAGCGCTACCCTCAGCGGCCTCCCCCTCCTTTTCAAGCAGTGTAGTCTCTAATCGGGTGAGCTCACCTTCTAGTTGTTGTCTCATGTGGCCCTGTGTCCTCAGGCAGTGACCCCGAATCACCACCTTGAAAGCATTCCACTCTACCTGCGGGGAGGACGCTGTGCCTGCATTGTCCTCAAAATATTGAGTAGTGCGTGTGAGTAGGGACTCGCGAAAAGCCGCGTCCAGTAGCATCGTCGGTTGTAGTCTCCAGGTGGGAATGGGAGGGTGTGGTCGGTCCCAAGCCATGGTTAAGAAGTGTGGATTATGGTCAGAGTGTGTGCGGCCCATGTATAGTGCGTCAGTCACAAGGGGTAGGAGGTCAGTGGAGGACATGAATCGGTCTAGGCGGACATGTAAGTCGTGGGCGCCTGAGTAATAGGAGTAGGTTCGTGTCCCAGGGTTATGTGATCTCCAAACGTCATGGAGGTCCCACTGCTCGGCCCACTCCAGCAGTGCCTTCGTGGCTCCGCGTGTCGGAGCACCAACAGGGGGGCGGGTAGGAGCGGTCCAGTGCAGTATCTAGCGTGCAATTGTAATCTCCACCCAGCAGCCAGGGGGTCGCGTGCCAGGTTGCCATTATCGTAGAGAGGCGCGCCAGGAAGCTTCCCTGGTCAGTGTTTGGAGCGTACAGTGATACCAGCACCATCTGGTGCCCATCTAGCCTGCCCTGTATTGCAACGAATCTACCCTCCCGGTCTATCGTAGTGTCTGTAGCCGTCCAGGGGGTCCCAGGGCGGACCCTGATCAATGCACCGCGGGCGTATGAGGAATAGGATGTGGCATAGAGTTGTCCGCGCCATTTGCGGTGTAGTGCCCGGACCTCAACCTCGTTCAAGTGTGTTTCCTGAAGCAGTGCTATGCCTATCTTGTGTCGCTTCAAGTATGAGTAAATCTGGTAACGCCTAGCTGGTGTGTGCATCCCCCTGATGTTCCAAGTGCATATTCGTGTCGCAGTCATTGTTCCGTAGAGTGTAGGTCCCCCCCCCCCCCCCCCCCCCCGACCATCAGGCACTCAAGCAGTGCCTCCCACTTGGCCCAGAGTGTCCTCCCCAGTACAAAAGTGCCCCAAAGTCGCAGCACAGAGCGTAGTGATCTCCGAAGAAGTAAAAGGGTAGGGAGAGGGATGGAAACACGTGGCCTCAACATGGCTACATAACCTAAAATGCCAAAAGGTCGGCTACAGAACATGTCGCCGTCCAAACGCTCGTATGAGCTCGTAAACTATACAGTTCTAAGGGGTACTTTGTGGCTTAAGCTGTAACAGTACAAATAACAGTATAATCCATAGTGAGTGCAACATCCCTCCCGGGTAGGGTCAGGAGGCCCTTGCCGTCTGGCGGTCGCCCAGGTCTTGCCGTTCAGCGCAACTATAGGCGCTCACCAGGCATCTGGCCGGAAGAGTAGGGCTCTCAGGGGGGCGAGCTCTCACCTCAGATAGTCCGGCTGTAGTTGGTCAGCACATGTGATGCTGCCGGTTAGGTGACCGGTTCTCAACAGTAAGTGGCCGGGTCGTGAGTACATAATAAGCACAATACCTGGTCGGAGTCCAGTGTCCCAAGGCGAGCAGGGCCTAGCAATGTGTAGCTGCTTAGATCTCTTCACACAATGGAGGCCTGCAAAGCCTCCGCGTAGATATGACATTTCCATCGCGTGGAAGCAGGATTCTGCGTGGGTCGCTCAGCCAAACAAGTCTGCAGTTTGCGGCGTGACGTCCGGGAGGTCGTCAGTGTGCTGGGAGTCTTGTAGGCCATAAATTGCTTCATCATCACTCGGGAGAGGCGTTGGGGTGGCGTCCGGGGCCGGGGACGGAGCTGGGGAGCTGCTGATTTCCACCACCTTACGGAGGGCGTCTCGTTGTTCTTGCATCATCTCGCTTGCAGTTGGAGAGCGAGTCGGCGATTCTCGCGGTCTGGGAGGCGTGGGAGCCCTGCGTCGGCGGCGCCTTCGCGCCCCTCGCGTGCGTTCTGCGGTAGCAGTCCCTTGCGCTCGCCTAGGTACATCAGGCATGTTCTCATCCAGCCAGGCCTCAACTTCGTCAGAGTTCGTGAAAAAGTGTGTCCTATCTTTTGCTACCACCCGTAGCTTGGCAGGGAAGAGAAGCGAGTATGTGAGTCCAGCTTGCCGTAATCGTCTTTTCACTTCCAGAAAGGAGTGTCTTTGCCTTTGGACTTGTATAGTATAGTCCGGAAAGAACATCACTGTGGTGTTGTCAATCCTGATCTCGCCTAGTTTCCTGGCTTCCCGCAAGATCGCGTCGCGGTCCCTGTAGTTGAGGACTCGGAGGATTATTGGCCTGGGATTCGAGCCAGTGGTTAGGGGTTTCGTGGGCATTCGGTGGGCACGTTCCACCACAAAGTGAGGCGACAGCACCCCCTCCGGTAGCAGTTCACGTAGCCAGTCCTCCACTCTCTGCGTGGGGTCCATCCCTTCCCATTTCTCCGGAATGCCCACTAAGCGGATATTGTTCCTTCTTGCCCGCCCTTCCGCATCTTCCGCTCGGTCCTCTAGGAATTCCACCTTGTTAAGAAGATCCTGTATGTGTTTGTCTGACTGCGACACCTTCGGTTCCATTATTGTCACTGCACCTTCCAGCGTAGTAGTGCGCTCCTGTAATTTCTTGTGATCGGCTCTGAGATGAGTTAGATCAATCGCCACACTGTCTATCCTGTTTTCCAAAGAGGTGCGCGTCTGTTGGAGGGATTCCTCCATCCTTTCCATGGCTGCCAGGACAGAGTCCAGCTTCGACGCCACGTGGTCAGCGTCCATTTTGGATGGTGTTTTCGCCGTCTTCCCCTTCACCGACACCCCCCCCGTTCCAGTGCGCGTCTTCACCCCGCCAGACATGGGGCAGGTTGCTTGTGCAGGCAGCGGCAGGGGAGATTCCCGCTTTCGATTGTGAGAGCGCAGGGGAGTGGGCGAGTCCGCGGGTCGCGCCTGAAGTGCGTCAGGCCATGCAGATCAGCAGTGCTGTGTCCTCGGCGCCTATCCCTGTGCGCGCCGTTCCCTCTTTCGCTCGGGTCCTGTGGCTCCGCAGGTGGGGGGGCTCCCCGCTCTAGTGTCCGGTCGCTTCGAAATGCCGCGTTTGCGCGGCCCGTGAGTAGGCGCTACCCTTAGTAGCTTCGTGATCGCCAGTAGGAGTGTAGCGTCTCCCAGGTAGTTGGCGGGCAAGCCCCTCCAGGCCCCGCGGTCTCATCCGCTCCTCCAGGTCCCTCGTGGTGGCCCCGTTATGCGTGCAGTAGGGCAGGTGCCTTGGGCTAGCGGTAGTGCAGGGCAGAAGCTGTGGCAGATTCAGGGCTCTAGTCCCGCGTCCGTGGCAGAAAGGCCCCGGCTGCTCCCGTCCGCATCGTAGGCAGGGCGTCTCCCCAGGGCGTGTCGTGGCAGGCGTGAGAGGGCGCAGATGGTCGCTGTGTGTAGGTGTAGCTCGGTGTGCCCTTCGCTGGGGGGGGGGTCCGTGGGGGGGAGGATCCTCTGATTCGGGAGCCTGTCGCGTCTCCGCGAGGTCTTGTGGGCACCGGAGTCTTCTGGGCGGCGGCGCCGGTCGGAGGCAGTGTGCGGGGCGGGAGAGGGAGAAGGAAAGGGCCCCCGCTCACCTCACAACGCCGCCGCACCGTCTCAGTGTCTCCGCTCCGCTGTCGTCTCCGGCCGCCGGCTGGTCTCCCCACCACCTCCGCGCCTCCTCAGGTCCGTCTCCGCCAGGCCCAGCTTCCGCCGAAGTCCGGCTGCCTCCGGTCCGCCGACACCCTCACCAAGCCCCTCCAGAGCTGGGCATATGGGATCGGAGGATGAAGCGCTCCGGGGGGCAACACTTCCGCCACAGTCCATGTCTGCCAGGTGCCGGGCCGTTTTCAGCAGGCCGCAGCGTGGGGCCTAGTTATTTTCAAGAGGCCGCGGCCTCGCGTAGTCGCAGTCCCAGCGTCGTCGCGGCCAGGCCGGCCGCCGTGGCGCCCTCGGCCCCGGCGCGGAGCCCCGCGGCCGATCTCACCAAGAATCGTTCCGGGTGTGGGCAAGAGTTGCGGGCAGGTCCGCCAGCAGTTTGAGGCCAATCAGGGCAAATTTGATCGGAGAAATGACCCGGGGTAGGGGAGCTCAGGCAGGAGCTCTACCCAGGCACGTCTTTCCCCATTGCGCGCTAAGCCACGCCCCCCCTTCGATGTTTTTTATCTTACCCACTCCTTCCATTTGTGGTCCGGAAGGTAGACAAACCTCACAGACCATCATCTTTGTAGCCCCCACGTGGGCGAGACAGCCCTGGTGCTCAGCACTCTTAGAGTTGTCATTTAACCCCCATGTGAAGCTTTTCCACAGTCCAGAACTTCTCTCCAGGAGCCAAGATGAAATTTGCCATCCAGGCCCCAAATGATTAATCCAGTCATATGGCACCTGTAGTTCTAGAGTTCGCTTCTCCCTCAAGAATGGGAGACCCGCAGGCATAACACACGATCCTGCTATTCTGCAAGCTGGAGATTTGTCCATTATTGCATCCCTAAACATCTGTATCCCTTGAAAAATTCAGTCCAGGATATCATCTTTACTTGTTTCACCTGCTAAAGTCGTTTGCCTACACTTCCACATGGCTCCATTCAGCAGCCATAGCTGTGTACATGCAAAACATGGAATAGTCCTCCCTTTTCCTCATACCTGTAATTAAAGCCTTAATGGAGGGCCTCAAGAGAACCCTGCCAGAGTTCTGCTCTCTCCAGGCTAGAACCTTAATATAGTTCTCACTAGATTCATGGGACCCTCTTTTGAGCCTTTGCACTGTTGCCATCTACAGTACCTTTTCCTGGGAGGTAGCTTTTCTTTTCTTGGACCTATAACCTCTTCTCCGATAATTAGTGAGCTGGAAGCCCTCACAGTACAAGAACCCTTCATTCAGGTTTATAAGGATAGAGTGGTACTCGGGAACTAACACAAAGTTCCTTCCCAAAGTGGTTTTCCCCTTTCACCTTAATCAAACCATAGAGCGCAGTCTTTCACTCTCTGCCATACTCAGTGGCAGAAAGAGACCCCCGAGCTCTAGATGTCAAACGGACCTTCATGCACTTCATTGACTGGACCAAGCTCTTTCACAAAGCTGGCCAGTTGTTCAATGCCTTTGCCAAATCTCGCACGGTCAAGCCCATATCCGGAGCAGGCATTGCCACGTTGTTAGTTAAATACATCTAAAATTCCTATCATAATTCTAAAAGAGCTCTCACTGTTATCCCCAATGCACTTTCTACAGGTAAGAAGCCAGCAAACCTGTTTTTTCTGGGCAATATTCCATTAGCTGATCTATACTGAGCAGCTACTTAGTCAACCACAGCCACCTTCACTAAACATTATTGTGTGGACTTTTAGCCAGACAAGAGGCAATGGATGGCCAAATAGTCCTCTGGCACTATTTCAGACATCTCCATCAGCCACACGCTAACCACCGCTTGCAGGAGGGGGTGCAGCTTCATAGTCTATGCAGAGCATTTGTATCTACAGCAACTCGTGCGGCGAACTGAAAATGTTTCTTAACCTGTAAGCATTTGTTCGTAGCTTGTAGTGCTGTGGATTCACATTTGCAATTTGTCCTCCCCAGAAGCAAGTCGCTTTGATTACAGATCTTGTTCTTTACTAAATAACTTCATGTCCAATGCACATTCACAATATACTTTCTCTACTCCACACTGCATTTCATGCTCAACAGCTGTGCAGAAAACAGTCTAACATGGAGTCAGTGCACTTGTGGAATGCAAACCAAGCTGGGAGTCGCAGTGCATCTGACTCGAAACACTTTTTTAGATGAATAAACAGCTGGTAAATATTCAAGCCCAACACTAGGTGGCAGGAGTATGCAGAGCATGTGAATCTACAGCAGTACAGGGTATGAGCAGATGCAACCTAGGTAAGTAACGTTTTCCTTTCAAAGTATCTGCTCTGGTGATTAATAAACAATCTGGTTAGTTTAGGAACATTAGGGTTTGTGACCCATACTTGTAGAGTGAGATGAAGAAAGCATTCCTGGGCTTTAGAGTGCAGGTGGATTACAATGTTTAACCTCCAGTTATTTCCTTTCTCCAAGGTATCAAGAAAGAACCCAACAAGCAATTTGTACCTCGCACTGTTATGATTGGCGGAAAGGTGAGCACGTTTGATAGATGTCGTCTACCCCCTAACAATCCCATCCATAGTAGGACTGAATGCAGTAGGATAAGTTTGTTTGAATATGTCTGCAGTATAATTTTCATTTTTGAAGGGACTGGGAAGGTGTTTGTTCGCAATCTTTGCTTCTGCATCTCTGCCTTAATCCGCATTTCCCAACTTCACATGACCCCAATTTTGTAGTGACTATATATGGACTTCTGGTTACAATCACATAGATTCCATAATGCATCCAATTTCATGATATTGCAGGAGGTGACAGTGACTCTCACAAGCATTATCTTTTAGAATTGCACATGGTTTATTAAATAGTTTAAAAATCTTCCTTAGGGCGTCATACCTTCTTGCAAAGTTTAAGCTTTACCTTTTTTAACTGCCAGCAGAAATATTACTAGATTTACATAATAAACTGACCTTATAAAGGGCAGGACTTTCTGCTCCCTCCCTGGCACCTCCAGTATTTTGCTGTAATGTATCCACTGCTACTTAATGACAGAAACAAATAGGGCAACTTCTTATTCACCCAACATCATTTTGGGGAATATGCTTGAACACAAGTATTCAGTTCCCAACTTTTCTTTAGTCACAAAGTCACCCTTGTGCACAGAAGCAGGTAGCATACAGACCTCTTTTGTAGCATTTCTGGAGAGTTGCCATCTACTGATTACTCTTGGGCAAGTTTAAAATCCATTATATGCCATTTGAGGAAGCTTCTTGTTTACTGAACTTGAAAATTCCAGAAACATCACAGAGTTGTTTTGAGGAGTGGATATGAAAGTCTGATTACAAAACAAATGTGCCCAGAGGAGAAAATCACGTCTGTTTTTCAATAATAGCATGAGGTATCACACGGTGGATAAGCATGAAAATCTACTTGTACTGAAATTTAGAAATGTGTGATTTAATCTAAATTAATAAATATGTTTTGTTTCCTGTAAGGTTTATGACTAGTGTTCTCTTCCCCTAAATGGAAGCTTATTCCTGTGTGTCACTTTTTACTTCAAAAAAATCTCCTCGGAGATCAAATATTTCTCTATGTTAACTTCAAAAGAAGTACTCAAAATATCTCAGGGGGGCTTTTCATGATGGTTAATTATATTCTCAAAACATATCATGCTGATGGATGCATTTCCCTGCAGATTCCTCATCTTATGAATACTCGTTTTATAATGGTCCCACAAACTTTTTACACAGTAGTGACTCCCAATTCTACCAGGTGCAGACACCCAACTTCAATACACTGGGACAAATCGTCACCAGAACAAGAAAAAGTGTCTCTAGGGGCAGAAATCAATACAATATTAGGAAAAGTATTCCCAAGCAATAAAAGAACATTAGCACTTCTGAAGGAGACACATCTATACCACAGGGGACACGTTCTGTCAGTGAGGAGACTGCTAGGAATGATGGCTTTATGCATTAATTTAGTCCCCAACATTCGACTACACATGAGACCGTTCCAGGAATGGGTTCAAGAGCAGTGGTCACATACAACAGGGAGTTGGGAAGATCTAGTGGTTCTCACGCCGACAGTTCATGATATGGCATGGTGGAGCAAAACAAACAAAGCACAGGGCAGGCCTTTCACACAACCAACTCCAACAGTGACCATAACAACGGATGCTTCCCAGATAGCATGGGGAGCGCACATGAAGAACCTCAAAGTAAGGGGCTATTGGAAACAACAGGATGCGGTAAAGCACATCAATTTCTTGTAGTTAAAGACAGTGTTCCTAGCCTTAAAAGACTTTCAGAAAAAGCTCTACAGGAAAAATGTGTTAATACAATTAGACAACACAACCACTGTGTTTTACATAAACCAGCAAGGAGGGACACAGTCCTTAGCACTCAACTCTAGCTCAACAACTGTGGAGATGGGCAATCCCAAAGAGGATAGACATTGTAGCAATACATCATCCAGGAAAGGACTATGTAGAAGCAGACCGACTGAGCAGTCAAACTTCAGCATCCCACGAGTGGGAATTGAATCAATCAGAAATCCATGAAATATTCAAAAAGCGGTGAACTCCGCAAATCGCCCTATTTGCAACTCCCCACAACGCAAAATGCCAACACTTCGCATTCAGACAACCTTGCTAACAGTTTCTAGAGAATGCGTTATGGATAGACTGGCCAGGGATATTTGCTTACGCTTTTCCCCTCAATACTACTGCTCCACAGGGTGATGAATGCAGAATCAGCCACATGGCATTGATTCTCATAGCAGTACTCAAAAGAGGGGACAAAGGGCTTTTGGGAAGGTCCAGCATAAAGGCCCCAAGGGAAGTTTAGACAAAAGAATTAGGCTGTTCTTCTGAAGTAAGAGTCAGATAAAGGGAATATAGACCAACCTGACCAGAGTGGTTAAAAGTTGGGAGTCCATTTTATTGGATTATAATGCCCCCACACACCCAGTACGGTGTCATGCTTCATCATCGGGCTGCTCCTCGTCAGGTCGTCGGTGCAATACCCGACGGGCTCCTTATAGTAGGGGCACTTTAGCGGAGATCTTTTTCCAACAGCCGTTAGGTGACGTGGGGGTGAGGGGCCTAGTGTGTGTAGATGAGTGTGTGTTTAAAGTGAATCTAAAATAAGGTTGAGATTACCAGCGACGACAACTTTAATCAATGGGTCTCCTACCCTAAGTAAAAACAAAAGATATAAGGCGCTGGGCTGAGGTTTATGTCTCAGGTTATGGCGCTCTTATAGGTGATAGGTTAACGTGTTTCTTGCCAAATTAATAGTCTGCGGGCGATTCGTCAGGACCAAACAAGGCGGGTATTCTATCTACAACTTAAAACTCAAATGGTGTTGTGGCTGTACACTCACATCAACCATACGTCTAACTAGTCAGATACCTGGTAGTACTGGAACTACCTACGGAAAGAGAACAAATCACATAGGTAAGTATAGTACAGTTCTAGGTATGTGTATTCTCTCATATTCCCTGTGAAAACTGACTCTTAGAATTTCGTGGTGAGCATGAAACAGATAAAAACAGTTGAAAACAGGGTTCCACACGGTGAGTGCACAAGGTGAACTAGCGTGAACTTCTGCCCTTGTGGCACAAAACAACGTAGCAGAGAGAGCATATGGACTCACCCAAAGCTGTGAACTAACCAGGCATCACAGTACCTGGTAGGTTTAAACACCCTCATGTACTGGGGTAAAAATGGAGGAAGAACAATGGGATAATAGCATTAATAGCATTTGGAAGCAACAACCAGATATTCTGTAGAACTGGGAGCTGCCAAGAAGTATGGGACTCTTAATTCCATACAATATCTCTTTCCGCAGGTAGTTCCAGTACTACCAGGTAGCTGACTAGTTAGTTGTATGGTTGAGGTGAGTGTGCAGCCACAACACCATTTGAATTTTAAGTTGTAGATAGAATACCCGCCTTGTTTGGTCCTGACGAATCGCCCGCAGACTATTCATTTGGCGAGAAACATGTTGACCTATCACCTATAAGAGCGCCATAACCTGAGACATAAACCTCAGCCCAACGCCTTATATCTTTTGTTTTGCTTAGGGTAAGAAACCCATTGATCAAAGTTGTCGTCGCTGGTACTCCCAACCTAATTTTACATTCACTTTAAACACACTCATCTACACACACTAGGCCCCTCACCCCCATTTCACCAAATGGCTGTTGGAAAAAGATCTCCGCTAAAGTGCCCCTACTATAGGGAGCCCGTCGGGTATTGCACTGCTGACCCAACAAGGAGCAGCCCGATGATGAAGCATGACACCCTACCGGGTGTGTGAGGGCATTATAATCCAATAAAATGGATTCCCAACTTTGAACCACTCTGGCCAGGTTGGTCTATATTCCCTTTATCTGACTCTTACTTCAGAGGAAACGGCATAATTATTTTGTCTAGACATTGATTCACATAGCACCACAGTGGCCAGGCAGACTTGGTTCTCCCAGATAATGGAGATAACTCAAGGGACAATGCACAGGTTTCCAAAAAGGAAAGACCTCTTAACCATGCGAAACGGAAAGGTACTACACAGAGAACCAGAGAGCCTAAGCCTGGCGGCATGGCTCCTGAGGACTTAGAATTTGCTCACCTCAAGCTACCAGAGAGCATAATTGCAGTGCTCAGAGAAGCTAGAAAACCAACAACAAGAAAATGTTACACAGCAAAATGGAAAAGGTACTCTCAATGGTGCCATAAAGAACATCTTTCAAAGAAGATCACAAGGGAATCAGCAGTTCTAAAATGCTTAACACATTTACTACACAATAAACTAAGCTACACATCTATAAGGGTACACTTAGCGGCAATTGTAGTGTATACAAGAGGCTAAACATGGAAACGTTTTTTCACATCCCACGTAGTCAAAAGGTTCCTAGAAGGAGCAAAAAGAAGATCACCTCCAAAAACGGATGCAAGCACCCACACGGAACCGCAATATAGTGCTCGCACAGCTGATGAAAGCACCATTCGAACCACTACACAAAGCAATGCTACAAATGCTCATACTAAAAACTGCATTTTTAGTAGCAATTGCATCGCTACATAGAGTAAGTCAATTGCAAGCACTAACACTACAAGAGCCCTACTTCCAAATACATAATGACAGAATTGTCATGAGAACAGATCACACTTTATGCCAAAGGTGGTATAAAAGTTCCACATAAACCAAACTATATAAATTCCAAGCTTCTTTCAAAAACCAAAGTCTCAAGCAGGAAGAGCATTGCACACCCTGGACGCCAGAAGGGCACTAATGTATTACATGGAAAAAAACAAGGAATACAGGAAAACAAAGCAATTCTTTGTATCTTTTGCCAATAGTTTTCTCGGACGACCAGTGACCAAAAACACCATTGCAAGATGGAGTGCACAAACCATACAGTTATGCCACAAACCGGCAGGTAAACATTACAAGGAGCCCCACGGGCTCACTCAACAAGGAAGAAAGGAGCAACAGTCACTTTTCTAGCAAATACTCCCATCCAAGACATTTGTCTAGCAGCAACATGGTCTTCAGTGCACACGTTCACGAAACATTACTGTGTGGACATTCAAATGAATAAGGAAGCACAAGTAGGACAAAAAGTCTTACAACATATATTCACAAACCAGCGCTCATCTTCCACCCAACCACTACAAGACTAGCAAACCACTACAAAGTCTATGCACAGCATGTGGATTCAGAAAAGATTCACGCTGCAAAAGGTATAGTTTCTTACCCGTCGGTGTAGTTTTGCAGCTTGAAAATTTTTCTGGATTCACTAGCGAACCCACCCTCCTCCACCAGAAAGATAAGACAGGAGGAAAAAACAAAAAAGGATACGAAGATGGCGACTAAAGGTGGGAGCTTCCAGAGGAATGACGTCACAGAAGGACACCAAATGGTGGTATGTCAACGCCCACCAACAACAACAAAAAAAGAGAACAATTAATGCAATACCAGACCCAACCACTGGATGCCAGAATAATGTGCAGCATGTGAATCCAGAAAAATATTTCAAGCTGCAAAACTATGCAGACAGGTAAGAAACAATTTGTTACTTACCTTCAGTAATGCTCTTGATGGTAGAGACTCTTCCTCTCTGCTCTGTGGTTGGCCTCTATCTGTTGATCAGATAAGTCATTGAATCTGCACTCTGATCACACCAATTTGCTATTGGGGCTCTGTGTCTGGGAGCATGGACAGTCTCCAAAGTGAATAACAGCGCATTGGAGTGACACCTGTATAGGCTCCACACATCATTTCGGGAGCAGAACAGCGTCCTTATTGAGCTGCATGTTGCCACTTATCAGCACGCAGAGATACTGACAGAAAATTTCTGGACATGGTCTGACGTATCAGGAATATTCAAATGTGAGGAATCCAGGTGTGGAAATGTGCCTAAAAGTGGGCACACTGGTGCAGGGTCACCCTCTTGTCCACGGGTCCAAAGACCAACAAAATAGAGATCGGCACTGGAGTTGGAATGAATAACAAATGTATTAATCACTCATGAGTGAGACCACATCCACACAACACTCTCAAGTGCTGCAGGAGGTAGTACACTGAATTCACAAACCGTCACCCTTTTACGCCGGTTTTCTGCAATGTAAGCATGTGAACAGAAATAGGAAGAACACGTTTTAGAAATAGTTATCAGCAAACAAGGGCAGATGAATACCTACGTGGTCAGCAAAGTGGGAGGGGGAGCAGGAATGCTTATGGCAGCAGTAAGTGGTCGACAGTTAACATCTGAGACCAGGTGCACTGGCAGCTACAAACCCTCAGCACGTACATTGCTTTAGCTGAGTCAGGAAGTCAACTAAAATAGATAACACAAGCAGAGTGAAAAGACGAGCAGCAGAGGGTGGGAGAATTATGAAGGAAACTAAATGGACACCACAGTCAAAATGGCTGTCGCTTATGCTAAGTAAAATATTACACATTTCCACAGACTACCCTTTTAGCATTAGCTAAGACATTTTCTTATGCTTCAAAAGGGGTAAGATAAACATCATGTATATCAATTAGCATCATATCGCTGACTTCTCGGTCTATTGCTAAACAGGCATTTACATTTTGGACATTAGTTTTAGGTGGTAGACAAGTAGTACAAGTGGAAATACAGAGGGGACAAAGTATTGGCCCGCATTGGATACATAAACAACAAGAGAAGAGAATTGCAATAATTATGAACAAGGCAGATTAATATTTTCAAACCCTATTCAGAAAATACGCTCCAGAACCATCCAGCCCAAGTCCATGTTCCTGAATCTTGATGTATCTCGGTGACTATTTTATGCATTTTGGAAATGGCATTATAAACCGAAGGGGCGTGGTCTGGGATAAATACGCAACAACTACTACCGATAATGCGACATGCTCCACCACGATCAGCTAGAATAGCGTCTAGCACTATTCTGTTTTGTAAAGTCACAATTCTTGTAATTTGGAGTTCTTCTGTAATATTTCCAAGCGCCATTGCTGTCTGATTAGTCACAGCCTCTACTACACGGGTTAAGCGTCTGATCTTCCTACTATTTAAAGCCGCACCAACAAAGAAAAAGAGTCCCAAATTAAAGTCAACATATTGCTGTAATGCAGTGTCAGTTTGATCCACTTCATCATTATTTATAGTTCTTCTGAATCGGTTCAAGGAAATGTCATTAAACAGTTTTTGATCTTTATGATAAGATGCAGGTGCTTGGAACACAGGAGGAAGCAAGAAGGACACATAACATGTTCCGGACCATCCAATTGGTAGATGATAGTAGTCTTTACTCCCACAAATGAAATAAGTGTTGTGTGAGGATAGAAAACTGCAAGTGTTCGTTCAAGTAATGTTCAATACTGTGGTACAGTCACTTTTTCCCACTGGGATACTACCAAAACTGCTCACACAAAGATTTGCTCGGGCTCTAGTAACGGCGATAACAAAAGGCCCGTTACCCATGCCTGTTCGAGTGTTGGGAAAAACATAACGTGTGGAGGAATTTCCTTTGCGATACTCCTCCATTTCCCATACAGTTCCTTTGGCTTGTGGGTCCCCTTCCTCTTCAGGGTTACAAACTTTATCAAGTTTTGCATTAAGTCCTCCTACATCAGCTAGAGTAATATTAGCAATTTCAGAGGCCCACAACAGTGCAAACCAGGCTCTGCAGAAGCCATTATGCGAGAATGGCAACGGAATGAAAGGCGTTCCTCCCTTCTTATGATGAGCTGGCATCATTCCACATACCCAGCAGTTGGTAGTGTTCGTAGCATTATGAGTATGATGCAACATTTGTATGAAAGTGTTATTGAGATACAACATTTGGTGCTTCTTTTCATGATAGGGAAGAGTAAAATAATAATGTTTGGTGGGACAAGAGTAGTAGCAGTCAATACGTTTCGAGCCAGAGCTACTTCCTCTACAACCCACATTATTACAGCAATGATGACAACAGTCAAAGTTAGTCCAATAGCGAACATCATATTTTTACTACAGACTTTTGCAGCGTTCGATTTCTTCTCCTCCGGCATGTTCATTTCGTCAGTAAACAACAAAACAGATGGTGCCCTAAGGTCCTGGGCAGGCGTTGGTATCTTCACTAACGTTGAGACGAGTAGTCACTAATAGGCTACCCCCCTTTGTAGCCCGTCTTTAACCTCCCAGGACAGTGGCTCAAACAGTCTCTTTTTGCGATTAAATGTCTTTCTTCCTTGATCGAAGCAGATATCTAGATGTACCAGGGATCGTGTGGTCCGGGAAGAGTTCCTCGGGTCTTTTAGGTGACACAGCTCGTCCTTTCTCGGTGGCCAGGATGTCGCGGTGATCTGTCAACCCAACTGGGCTCACGAGGGCATGCAGGACTTTTCGACAATGGGTGGCATGCACCCAATTCTTCCGGTTGGTAACTCGCACTGCAGTTCTGGTAGCCAGGAGGACTTGTTCCGGTCCGTGCCAACGAGGTTCCAAGGAACTGGTCCGCTGGAAGGACTTTGTCAAGACAAAGTCACCAGGCCGCAGATCATGGCCATCACCCTGCGACCTGTCTAGAAGGGCTTCCCGTACCTGCTGATAAATAGAAGACAAGCTGTCGGTTAACTGGGACAAATAGTCATTCATCAGCACATGGGGTACATCACGTATAGGGCGAGGCTTAGGGATTCCCCAAATATTCATGGGCTTGCCAATTACAACCTCCTATGACGTAAGGCCAGATCGTGTATGGGGTATTGATCTGATAGAAAGTAGTTTTAGGGGCAGGGCATCAGGCCATTTCAAAGACGTGGAAGCCTGTATTTTAGCCAATTTCAATTCCAGGGTGGAGTTATAACGCTCCACCAAGCCTGCTGATTGTGGGTGAAAAGGGGCATGAAATTTCTGCTTAATCCCTAACCCATTCATGACATAGTCGACAACTTGCCCAATGAAATGAGGTCTGTTGTCACTCCCTAAGAACCGACAAATGCCGAATCGAGGGAAGAACTCCTTTAGGAGAACTTTCGCTGTCATGAGAACTGTATTATCCTTTGTAGCATACGCCTCCACCCATTTACTGAAGGCACAAACCACTACCAAGACATATTTTAAGTTATTACAGCGCTCAAACTGAAAGTAGTCCATTTGCAGGACCTCAAAAGGTGCAGTTGGTGTCGCAAACCCTTCTGTTGGAGTGCGCATTCCCTTTCCAGGATTATACTGGAGATAGACCATCTTTTTAGCAGTGCCGGCAATATCAGGATGATCCCAAGCTTGCATAAGTTGCTTTGCCATTGAAGATGCACCAACAAGTGCCGGACCATGTGCCATGTGAATCATGGGGTATAAGTAGGCTGTGGGTAACTTCCATTTGGTCATATCTGTATTCCTTTAACAGCTCTCATCAAGTGTTCCTTCCTTAGAGCATTGGTCTAGTTCATCAGTGGAGGCAGATTGTTGCATGTCCAGCACCTCTTGCCTGGCATCATGCCAACGTTCAGTTTGTGACTTCACTACATACATTGATGTGTTACTTCGCTGCATTGTGGTTTCAAGGGCTGTGTTATCTGCAAAGGCATTACCTACTCTTATTTTATCAGTCACTTTCTTGAGTGCACTACACTTTACGATTGCCACTTTCTTAGGATAGGTTAGAGCAGTTAGGAGATTATGTACTAATTCTCCATGCACTATCTGTGTCCCATGTGAGGTGAGAAAGCTCTTTTCTTTCCACAAACGACCAAAATTGTGTGCCACTCCAAGAGCGTACTGGCTGTCAGTAAAAATTTTAACAAGCAAATCTGGACTAAGCTCCCAGGCTCTCGTCAGTGCAATCAGTTTGGCCAATTGGGCCGACTTCTGTGGGATGTGAGCTGTTTCAACTACTGTCGGAAGTGTTGTAATCCCAAAGGCAGCAGATGTAGTGCCATCAGGCAATTTCAGACACGAGCCGTCAACCCATAGCTCCCCATCAACACCAGGGAGAGGTGCATCTTGTAGGTCAACGCAGCCCTTAGTTTGCTCTTCAGTAAGGAATATGCAATCCTGTAACTCTTGCGACTGAGATGGAGTAGCTGGAAATGGCAATAGTGTAGCAGAGTTTAGGGTCAGACATCTTTTCAGCGTAATATGAGGGCCCAAAAGTGTCAATTCATATCTGATCAAGCGAGCACTAGTCAAATGCTGTGTTTTTGTTTGATTTAGCAAAGCATCAACAGAATGGGGTACTAACACAAGCAGTTTATGTGACAAAACTATTCCTTCACACTGACGTATTGATACAGCCGTTGCTGCCGCTGCTCGGAAACATTCAGGCAGCGCACAGGCGACTGGGTCAAGGACAGCTGAGAAATATGCACAAGGACGTTGCTTATCACCATGTGTCTGTGTTAAAACTGAGAGGGCACATAGAGTGTGAAAGTTTTAGTGTAGTCTGGAGTTCCTAATACTGGTGCAGAGCAAAGAGTTTGGCGTAACTGTTGGAAAGCTTTCTGACATTCAGTAGTCCATGGGAGGGGCATCGGAGTGTCTTTAGTCAAATGGGCCAACAAAGGTTTAATAATGTACGAAAAACTGGGGATCCACTGCCTACAAAAAGAAGTAAGGCCAATCAGTGCACAGACATCCTTCTGAGTACGGGACACGGGAGTATCTAAAATAGTCTGAATGCAGTCTGGTGTAAGTGCACGTCCATCTTTAGACAAGAGGTGATCTAAATAGGGAACCTGCTGTCTACAAAATTGCAATTTCTTTCTGGAGACTTTGTGATTGTGAGAGGCAATATGATAACCATAACAGTGTTCCTTCTTCACACTGCTCAGATATATCTGCAGCCAACAAGATATCATCGACATATTGGATAAGGGCCACCCCTTGAGGTGCAGGAAAAGAATCAAGCTGCCTTTTTAATGCCAGACTGTAAATGCTTTGACTCTCTGTATAGCCCTATGGAGCTCTACAGAACCGAAATGATCTATTTTTCAGGGTGAACCCGAAAAAATAATGGCTGTCAGGGTGAATGGGTATCGAGAAGAAAGCATTCTTCAAATTGATCACCGAAAATGTAGTGGCTGTAGGAGGGACCATAGTGAGAAGTGTAGTGATATCAGAAACTACCGGATATTGGGGCACTACAATTTTATTAACTTCTCGCAAATCAATAATGAATCTGTAGATTTTAGTGTCAGTTCATTTTTTCAAAAAAGGAAGGATAGGGCTTTTGCAAGCATTAAATGGGACTTCTTCCACTACCCCTACTTTTAATCAAATCCCGAACAATATGTGCTAATGCTTCTTCACCTTCTTCGGATATTTTGTATTGGGGCAGTCGAGGCACTGAAGCACCCTCTTTTACTTGAATATGTACAGGTGGAATAACCATTTGACCCACATCAGTATCTGATTTAGCCCACAAAGTACTGGGTAAGGATGCCAGAGCGACATCCTCATTGATAAGACAAGATCTCTCAACCATTGGATAATTTCATTCAAAATAACACACACACCTTCGGGAGAACAACGTATTGTGGCACTAAAATATTTAAGCATATCAATACCCACAATGTTGTCCAGTGTTGTAGGGAAAAGCAAAAATGTACATGCTGCAGTGAATTTATCAAGTCTGAATTAAAGTGGCTGTGAAAGTGGGCTTAGGTGTAGGTGTTTCATCGAATCCTATTGATGTTATCATTGTGCCGGACAGGGGAGCCCTAGGAACCAATTTTTTAGACAGAGCACTATGGGTAGCCCCTGTATCAACCAGAAACTGATCAGTAGATCCCAAGATGTTTCCGTCAACATAGGGACCCATTTGATCTACTGGCACTTCAACCGGTTCCTTTCCCCATCCTAGGCATCCCTATGAATAATCGGAATCCGCATGGGCATCAGCAATATAATCAGACATTTGATATTGTTTCATCTATCAAAAGTATTCGAGTAATTTGGTCCTTTTCCAACTGCTTCAAATCTGGAGCGAGCTCCTGTACCTCCCCTGCTTCCTGAATACCCTGGGCATCCTCTTATACTGCCCCTTCCCCGCTGATACTGCTGACCTCGCAAAAGAGGGCACTCGGAACGCCAATGCCCAGTCTCTCTACAATAAGCACACTGATCAGGGGACAGATTTGCTCGAGGAAGAGGGGGCACTCCAGGTTTATACATTGCACGTCCGCCTCTTCCACCTCTCCTAAATGGTTGACCTGCCTTTCGCTTTCTGTTCCTGTCGCTCATAATATTGGTCCGTAGTCAAAAGGGAAACTGGGGAAGACGTAGTCGCTGGCCTTTAAGTGACTAGCTAGTTCCGGTAACATATTAGCGACAAATTTTTCGACAACAAATGCTTACCCGTATCATCGGCCAGTGACTGAACACTCAAATCATGGAATGTTTCCTCAAACCTTGAAAAGAAATCAGAAACTGACTCATCCGTTTTCTGTTTACAGGACGCTAACGTAGTCCAATCTATTTTCTTAGGGGGTATGAGAGTCTTTAACTTAGTCACAATAGCTTTAGGAAGAAATATCTCCTTCTGAGGTTTCCGTGCAGGCTCCCTTTCCACGTCTATTTGTTCTAAATGTTCCCAGGTGTCAACATATGCTACATTATCATCTATTTTACGTATCATTCTCCACATATCAGGAGGAAAAATAAGCCCGAAGGACATATCAATATCTGGCAAGGTCATAGTGCAGGAGCTAATGGCTCCTTCCACCTCCTCATAGAAGGCGGCAGGATTTTTCCGGGGGTCGGGCAAAGCAGCTTTCAGAGTCATCACGTCTGCTCTACTCCAAGGAGTGTAACCCCAATTATATATAAAATATCCCTTTGCATAATCCGAAGGTTTATCATCATTGGTTCCCGCACCCTTCGGAGGAACATACAGGGGTGCAGCTTCACGCATAGGTTTTATAGCAACTGTACTACTAACAGGTGCAACCTCATCCACTGGAGCATCTACAATCTGTGCTGGGCATTGAACTGTTTCTACACCTTTCTGTTTTCTAGCTAATTCTGGCTCCTTTCGTACAAGCAATGTTACGTCTCGTATTTTAACCACGCGTCTAATCACATCAGATGCGTCTGAAAAGGAAAAGCCCCCTCCGTTAATCATTTATTATCAGTATTTATATCAGTTGGCTCTAGTTCCTGAGCAATTTGTCTATAATCAAATATTACCTCCCAAGCAAATTTTTCTACAAAATGAAATTGCTCTGTATTTTTCCACTGTTGAACCATAGTTACAATGAGCGATGCAGTGTGAGGCCGACGAGCCTCCTCCCTAGCAGCAGTTTTGAATTCATCTCTTTTTGCTTTAGTCCAAGTAGAGCAAGTCTGTCGCCCATCTTGTTCTTTGTCGTCTGAAGACAAGTGCTCATTGTCAGAAACCTCATCAGGGGCCCTTGGAGTGGGAACTTTATACGGGGTGGGGGGGTGTTCTAATAAGATGCAATAATCCTTAGATGTATCAAGTAAGGAATAGAAAGGGTGCCTAATGGGATACTGGCCATTTACCTCTAATCGACGTTCCCTAACTTCTTTTTCTATGTTATTTTCTTTATTTTTTTAATTCTAGTGCTTTTTGATATATCGTTTTTCGTTGTTCTTTTTCTGCTATAGCTTCTGCTTTCTTCGCTCTCTCTCGTACTTCTTTCTCCCACATATGCACACAATCAAACATATCCTATCTACTTTTTCTTTTAAATAAACACTGATCTACATATTGAACCTTTTTCAAATGTAATGACCCTTTCACTGGCCATTGTAGATCGAAATCTTTCTTTGTGTATTTGTTCCATAGTGGACCGTACATTATACAAGAAATACCATATTTGACATACATGTCTCTATTAGGTGTCCCTTCTGGAGGAGCCGGCTGCCTTTGTTCCAAGCTTACTTTGGTACCACTAGAGCAGCAACACCACCTACGAAGTGTGCTGAGAACAGGCATGTTTTATAAATATATCTAAAATATTACTACTCCAAACAAATATTCCAAAAGGAGAAACATCTCCACATTGCCTGCCTTCAATCTTTGCAAAGAATGAATAACAAATCTAAACAAAAAGCACAGGCCAAACAAATCAAGAGTGCCGCTTTAGCGACCTTACCAAACAGAAGTCTCCAACTCCCACCTGCCGATCTCTTGGTATACCTAATGGTCACTGCAAAATTGCGCCAAAGAAAACCCCAGTCGAGACCGGCCACCACCTGGAGGATCAAATCGGGAAAACCGGAAAAGTCACGTCGGCCTGCAGAGACAAAGGTCTCCTTGTGCATTGCGCTTACTCAGTAATTTTTCGATCCTCCGTCGAGCCCACTCCTTCAGACAGCCGTGTCTCGGATGGGGCCCCACGTGTCGGGCGCCAACATATGCCTAAAAGTGGGAATACTGGTGCAGGGTCACCCTCTTGTCCGGAATAGTGTCTCCCAGTCCTAGCGTGAGCAGCCATGGGCTCCATCGCCAGGGCAAACAGTAGAGGGGACAGGGTGCACCCCTGCCTCGTCCCTCTGGGCACTTACAGGCAGCTGAGATCAGGCCCCCGTTCTGACCCTGGCAGTGGAAGCGCTGTACAACAGTGCAGTACATTATACAAAGACATACCCCAGGCCAAATTTCCGCAAAACATTAAAAAGGTAGGACAACTTAGGCTATCGAAGGCCTTTTCGATGTCGACTGCAAAAATACAGGCCCCTTCCTTATCGTAAGTGTTGGACCCCAAGGTGCGCATGAGTCTGCGTATATTCATCGCTGTGATTCTGGTTGGTATAAAACCAGCTTGGTCCTTGTGTACCAGCTTTGTCATATGAGGCATCAAGCGACTAGCTAGCACCCGACTTAGGATCTTGTAGTCCAGGTTAAGCACTGCTAGGGGCCTGTAGGAGGAGCGGTCCCAAGCGGGTTTGCCTGGTTTGAGGGGGACGATTATTGTTTCGTGTGTGGAGGCAGGTAGTACACCCTCCCAACGCGCTCCATTATACAGTTCCACCAGGCAGGAAAACAGGACCTTCGCGTATGTGGCATAAAACTCCACTGGCAACCCATCTGTGCCCAGTGTTTTGTTCCTGGCCATGTGTTTTATTGCACTGCGCACTTCACTCGCCTCAATATCCCTACCAAGTGCTTCGGCCTCTTCCTCATCAAGTTTAAGGAGGTCTGCGCCTGGCAAAAATTCCTCATCTCCAGGGAGCCCAGGACCCAGCCTACTCCTATAAACCTCGGTGTAATACTGCAAAAATTGCTCATTGATGGCTCGTTGAGTAAAAAAAAACGCGTCCCCCTGCCCTCTCAGCTCTAGGATTGCCGTCCCTCTATGCACTGGGTTGGCTAACCATGCAAGTAGCGCTCCAGATTTGTCATGCTCTGCATGCGCCTTATCCGTGTAGGCCTTGTAATCGAAACAGCGCAGCCTCTGAATTTGAACTGCCAGCTCTTCTCGAGCTTCAAGCAGCTCTGCATGCTTGTCCGGCCTTTCTGGGCGTGCTTTCTCCGAATCACGTAGCTTCTGTCCCGCTCTTTGGACATCTTGTAGCAGAGCTTTTGTTACTCCCACCACTTTCCCTATTCAACACCCCTGACCACTGATTTAAAAGCATCTCACCCAACAAGCAGTGTAGGTGCCAGATAGCACTGATCCATGAGCTACCCCAAGTCGTTTTTTGACTAGCTTTTTCTTGACTTTTGTCAAAGCTTTTTTCAAGAAATTTTCTCTACTGGAGATCACCTCTGGGGATGACCCCAGATGTGCCGAATTCAAACTATGTGGTGCCTGTCACAGGCGGATGTCTAGACAGACCCATGCTTGGTTTGTTTGTGGTGCTTTGGAGAGAGACCAAGACAGTCACGCCAGGCACCGTAAGGCGCTGAGGGAGCGATCCCTCAAGCTCCTTGCTGCCTGATGTCTGACCACCCTGTTACACAAGATCCCGGTCACGTGTAAGGTCTCGAGACCATTGGCGACACCGCACCTGGAAATCTTCTTCCTGCTTGAAGTCATTGGAGACACCCCACAAACATAATAAGTTGAAGAGGTCTTCAACTTCACCTCACCAGTTGAAGGCACGGGAGCTCCAGTCTAGCCTGAGTCATTGTCCGCTCCGTGCCACGCTGACGTTATCGGAGAAACCCCGCCCAGCTTAAAGAATGTTATGAAGCCATTCACCTCATATTTGGGCAGCCTGGCCTTGCGGGCTCCGAAGTGAGTCTCACTGGATCCTTGCTGGTGGGATCACCTTCAGGGACAGTCGGGCACTACGTGGAATCTGGAATGTAGCCACCGGGAAACAAAGACCTTCCTTGGTTCCCGCTCCTGTGCAGACGCCTCTGATGGACTACGGCGGCCCTATCGTTATTGTTTCACGCCGGTTTCCGGCGCGGACCGTGACCATGCTGTCCAGGTAGAAGCCAGTGCTTTTTGCCTTTAACAGGCCTGAAAAGGGAGACTCAAGGGAGGGTCTGGCCCCTCTGGAGTGCCTTCGGGCCCCATGGCTCTGGAGGGGCTGGTTTCTCTGGAGCACCTCTGGGCCCCACAGGCTATGGAGGGGCCTCTACAGAATCCTTGCTGGCAGATTCACCCTTGGCGCTAGTCGAGCATATGGAACCCATGTTGGATTTGAAGCGTTGTGATCAGAGATAACGAGACCTTCCTCATCGTTGTAATGAATCTTCTTTTCACTAAAAGAACACACCCAACCCCTGCACTCCCTTTCTGGGAGGCAAATATACCACTGCACTTTTAAAAATACACATTGAACAGCACTTCCTAAAGACGAGGAAAGGACACAGCACTCCCTTTAGGCAATGCAATGAAAGGCAAGAAAAACAAATTCAGGTACTTTAAAATAACACACACAAGTTAATTTATGAACGGTAGGCCAAATATATCAGTAAATGCAGATTCATTAGTATCAAACACTTTAAAATGAACAAGTAAAATAAAATGCAGGGACTCTCTCTTTTTTAAAATAAGGCTTGAGGTTTATTACACATTGCTCTCTAAACAAAGGCTGTCTCTGATGCCAAATGGACAAGATTTAAATATATGTAGCAAACTATAATCGAAATGCATGAATAATACTGATTAATGAACAAGCAGCAACGTCCTGCAAGAGATCAGAAATATATATATATATATATATATATAGATATAGATATAGATATAGATATAGATATAGATATAGATATATATATATATATATATATATATATATATACAGCAGTGGATTACTCTGGATGTGCACCTCCCACACCAGAAGGAAAACATCTCAAATGATCAAAGCTACTGGCTAAACATCACAATGGCAATAACCAAAACGTAATACTTCACCTGGTGCAAACACCGCATCTGCATCTAAGCCTACTTCTGACTGGGGAAGTTCACAGCCGGGGTTCAGAGCTTTAGCTACCAGGGTCACTCCAAGATAGACACGTCTGTCATAGCTCGAATTCCAAACTCCCAGTTTCTCAGTCTGCAACCCTCCGCTTTAAACACAATAGAAGATTCGCGAAAGACCTTCTCCCAGTGCCAGAGAAATTTAACCAGAACTGGCCAAGTTCCAAGCAAGCATCCCCATGGCAGTAAGAAGCTCTCACGTCCCTTCCTCCATTCTCACATCATCCAGCCTGTATCTTGACGAAGCACTCACAAGGCCTTTCAGAGTACATTAAACAAAAACAATTGCTCAGGAAAACAGCAAGACCTTGAATGTGAATAACCCAAACAACTTGCAAGCACTCCTGTGCACACAGAGAAACAAGGCAAAGTAAGACATGAGGCCCTGTCAAAGCCAATAGTCAGAACTCATAAGCAAGGCAAAGTCAGAAAACAAGAATGACATGAGACCATGTTCAAGCCAATAGTAAGCACCTATAATTCACATAACCCAAACACCATACACATTTCTGCACAACTGCTTATAGCATCACATACTTTATCTCTCAATGTAGAACACCGAGCACGTGTGCACCACCGCTCCCAACACTGCACTTTAAGACCAAAAAGTACATTCCACACCTTTCTCTCCCTCTCACGCCTTCAAATGCACATCCCACACCTTCTGCTCTTGGCAAGACTGTTCTAGCTCCCACTGAAAGCAAGATTACAGGAAAGAAGAGAAGCAGGCATATGCAGGACCGTCCTACATTAAGGCCAGGGCAAAAAAACACTCTAAAAAGTTAAAATGGTGGTAGTTGAGGGTCATCATAGGGTGTCAAATCACAAGAGTGCCTCTTTTTTTCATTCGCCCACTCCTGTGCCGATGCCCCTGGCGCTGCAGATGCCCCACGGTGGCCCCATCATTACAGACTCTGACAAGGACCCCGGACGGACATCGTCCGTGACCATGCGCTCCAGATCGGAGCCAGTGCCTTTTGCATTTGACAGGCCTGAAGAGTGAGTCAAATGGGAGGGGTCTAAGGTCCCTTATGGATACCACCATCCCCTAGATGAGAATTAGGCCAGCTGGTAAGAGGAACTGGTGAAGGTCTCTCTCCCCTACCATGGCAATGGAGGAGAAAGCCTCTTTTGCTATGGTGGTGCTTAAGGCGACTGAGGTCATGGACCTTCAGCTACCCTCCGCACCGTAAAGACAGAGGTGCTTCAGCCGGGAATCGCCCCTTCCAAACCTTTGCTGCCCTGTAATGAAGCCCCTACTGATTTTCCTATTCAGGGCCTGGTTCAACCCTTGCACAGGAGCTCCTGTGCATAGGACAATTGCCCACCGCCATCACCCCGCTTCTGAGGACCCCTTTTTCCTTACCCAGCACAGCACAACTGAAAGCTTGGTGGTCCAAGCCTCCACTTCTAGAGTCAACCCAGGTGCATTCCCTTCCGCTCCGCGGGCTAGGGAATCCAAGAGGCTTGTTTCCTTTGGCAAGAGATTGTTCTCTTCCCCCAGTCTTGCACTGTGGCGATTAACACCAAATACGATCTAGGATTCGGTTGCACAAGTGTTGCCTGTGGTCTTGGAGGAAGCCTCTCGCAAGCTACTGGTGACCGGAGAGATGCACAAAGTTCACTATACGATGTGGACTGGCATGGCCGACTCGCTGGGTAGAGCTATTTCATCGTCCATGGCCTTGCCGTCTCACACCTGGCGGAAAACCACTCACTTTTCAGAGGGTGTCCAAGCCTCGTTTATGGACATGTCCTTTGGCTCTTGTCCTTTTGGAAAGAAGGTGTACTCGATGCTGGAGTGCTTTAAGGACAGCAGAGCTATGGCTAGGTCCTTGGTCTTGCTATTGCTCCTCATCAAACTCTATTCCTCCTTCTGCCCATGTTATGGCCATGTAAGGGGATTCCAACCACGTTTATACCCTCCCAACAACTCCCACCAACAGGCTTCCCAGCCTTCATGTGGCTGAGAACGTGGGATTCCATTGACCACGTGGGACAGGTAGCCAGAGGTCAGGCTCGGCCACTACCCCACTTCCGGCAGTCGCTGCCTCTAAACCGCTTAAGTTTGCACTCTGACCATCATGGGTATCCAGTGGAGGGCAGGATACGCCATCACTTACACCGTTGACGGTCAGTGACATCGGACGGTTGGGTTTTACAAATCGTTCAAAGAGGCGACTTCACCCCCTTTGTGTCCACTTGTGGCACCCACTAATGACTGGCTGATGGAGTACCATCTCCCCTTTCTCCATCAGGAAGTGCTGCTCTCTTGAGCGAGGGAGCTGTCGAAAGATTGACATCATCAGAAGTAGGTCTTTGTTGCTATTCCCGCTACTTTCTGGTGCTCAAGAAGGACGGATGCTTTTGTCCTATCTCTTCCTGAAAAAAGAGAAATTAAAAATGCTCACAGTCGCACAAGTTTTGTCTGCCCTGGATTTGGGAGACTGGATGGTAGTGCAAGAATTGCAGGATGCATATTTCCACATCCCCATCTTGCCGGCCCACAGGTGTTACCCTGCTGTTAACAGTGGGCTAAGAGTACTTTCAGTTTGTTGTGCTCCCCTTTGGGCTTAACATCCCCCCTTAGGTGTTCACAAAAGTGATGACAGTGGTTGCAGCTCATGTGTAGAGGTTCGGGGTTCCAGTCTTTCCCTTCCTCAATGATTGGCTGTTGAAGGGGACTCACCACATGCAGTTATCTCCCACCTCCAGACTATGGTGAACTTTCTGCACTTGCTGGGGTTCACTAACAACGTGCCAAAGACATACCTCACTCCCTGTCACATGTTCCCTTTCTTTGAAGCTGTTCGGAACACAGAGCATTTTCAGGCCTATCCTCCCAAGGGGCTTGTCGAGGATATTCAGACTATAATACCTCAATCTTGGATTTCAATGAGAATGACCCTGAGGTTGTTGGGTCTTATTGCCTCCTCCAGCCTGCTTGTAACACATGCCTGTTGGCATATGCAGGCTCTGCAGTGGGATCTGAAGTCCAAGTGGGTGCACCAATGGGAATCTCTCTGACGTGGTCCAGATCTCAGAAGGAACTGCCAAAGATCTGCAGTGCTGGCTGACGAACTACGATTGGGTCAGTGGCAGACCCCTCTCCCTTCCCCAAGCAGAGCTGACTGTAGATGTGCCACATCTGGGATGTGGCCACCATCTGGGAGAGGTGGAGATCAGAGGTCTCTGGCGGGGTCTGGGCTCCAAATCAAACTGTTTAAGCTTCAGGAAATTTGCTTGGCTTTGAAAGCCTTTCTTCCTTTGATTAGGGGACGGTTGGTGCAGGTCTTCATAGATAACACCACTTCAATGTGGTACTGTAACAGACAGAGCGGGTGGGGTTATGGACCCTTTTGTCAAGAGGCTTTGCAGCTCTGGATATAGCTATAGCACCAGGGCATTTCCCTGGTAGTTCAACACATGGCTGGCTCTCTGAGCTCCAGTGTGATTAACTCAACTGATGATGCCTAGTGGACTACCTTCTATATGGACAAGCTGTTACTCCGGAAATGTGCCTCCTTTCCTCAGAAGCTTGTGACTCATTTCCTGTAGGCCAGAACGTAACCGTGCCCAACTTTTTTTTTTTTTTTTTTTTTTGCTCCATCTCACTCCTCCAAAGAGGAGAGGCTACTCCACCTGGCCCGAAAAAGAGTGTTGTCATTCTCCCTTGATAATCCAAAAGAGTTCTGGGTGGACAATCCACTCTTTGTGGGGCCCGTAGGAGCCAAGAAAGGACAAGCTGTGCAGAAACTGACTATCTCAAATGAGATAGTTCTCTGCATCAAGATCTGCAACCTGTTTGTCAAAAAGCAACTCCCTGGGAGTTTGCGTGCTCATTTCACCAGAGCTAAGGCTGCGGTCACTGTATTAGCCCACATATTCTATGTCCTGGACATATGTCAGGCAGCAACGTGGGCATCTTTGCACACTTTTACCAAACACTACTTCCTGGACAATCGGGCCCGTCCTGACCGCCACTTCACCTGTTTGGTCCTTCAGGACTTTCTGGTTTTAATTGGCTTTGCATACCCACCTACAGGAAGGCATTGCTTAGGGATCTGTCCTAAGGTAAGGAATCTGCAGCTAGAAGTCTCTATCAGATGAAGAAGTTACTTACCTTGAGTAACGCCTTATCTGATAATCTATCTAGCTGCAGATTCCTTACCGGCCCTCCCATCCTCTCCGCTCTACTAACTGATTGAAATACTAAGGCTCTAACAAGGGTGTCGCTTACACTGCACACTGGTGGTCAGTTCTCATTGTGGCCCTGCGCTCCTGGCATGGTAAGTCGCAAAAGTAACTGACATCAGCTCGCCGGGTTGGTGCTTATATAGGTACCACGCACCTCATTTCCAGTACGAATGACACAGAGCTGAACAACGGCTCCTATTGGGTCACAGGGGTACTGCTCGAAAACTTCTAGATCCAGTCTGACGTCAGGGGAATATTCTAAGGTAAGGAATCTGCAGCTTAGATGGTGGCATTACAAAAGTCAAGTAACTTGTTCATCCCTTTAAAACGTGCAAAGAAAGCTTTAATTTCGCTGACCTTTGGAACTGAATTTTTTGTATTAAAACATTACTTTAATGGAATACCTTGCGAGGTTGACCTTTGGATCGGTTTAAAAATATGGCTGCTCAAATATATATAGGCACCTTGTTAATTTCTTAAAGAGATCATAATCTGACAGAAAAAAACTTGCAGAGAATTGATAAAGAACCATTATTAGCAGGGATTTGGAAAACGTTCTCTAGGCAGGACTCTTTCTACATTCAGTACTGGCAGATAAATGTACCTAAATTGAAGACTATCCGATGCCTGACCTGGCAAAATAAGCAGATGGGGTTTAACTTCATTAACATCTCAGTGAGCCATACCCTGCCTGAATGCACCAATTGCAGAGTCTCTTCTAGTTGAAGGTGTAGCACTTTCATGCAGAAGGTCTTTTCTTCTTTAGGTTCTGTAGAAGGTCTAGAGGCAGATCTGTGTTGATGATTTAAGGGCACCTGAGGGTATCTCGTTAGTCATTAGGTTGTATGGTTGAACAGGGTTTGTGTTTGACAACCACAATCATTCTGTACTCCTCTGCCGCACTTCACATTTCATAGGGCAACGCTGCAGTAAAATAAGCCTTTTCTGAAGGTGTGTGGAAATTTTTTTGGCTCCTATTGGTTCTGCCGTTCTTTGTTGTGAGAAGCAGGATGTGGTTGCGAGGGAGTTTAGCCCCTTTTGAAAGCACTTAATCATGTTGCTAAATTAATGTTATAGTTAAAAGTGTGTGTTCATTGCAGCAGGGACCTTTTACAGCTTAAGATGATTTCCATGCTTATGTCAAGTTCAGATCTAAACACCAGACTGCATGACTACACAAAACATAAACATGTAAGACAGATAATGAACTAAACAATGGTACTTATTTCTGGGTGTGCATTCCTTCTTAGACCTCATACTGGCCTTTTATGTCACTCCCTTTTTCAACACTGGAGTGAACCCTGTCTCTTATTGCGTTGTGCATCTCTTGTGGCTCCTCGCTGTATTGCTATTCTCCGACGGAGGGATTGTGGAGATAGTATATACTTAAAAAAAAAGAGAACTTTTTAAAATTATTGTAAATGTATAACGAACAGGAGTTCATAATCATATTAACATGATATATTTGTATACTTGTAGCCAATATAAATGCAAACGTAGTGAGTGAGGTTCTGCTATTAAACATTGAAACAAAGATACAAACACAAGGCCAGGTATCGCCAGCCTCACCCATAAGGCTGCTTTACTTGGGATTCGACTATGCTAGTAGCGGATACGGTGTGGATGTCCAAGGTCCGATGGGCCCCACAGTTCCCACCTGTCTTGCCAGGGTGGAGTATTTCTCTTCCCGGTGCCCCCTTCAGCATTTGCTGACTCAGTAGCAGTCTTGATTTGTATCTTGGATGGCCCTACATGTTATCCTCCTATTTTCCCTATTTTCCTTATATTTCCCTTATTTTCTCAATATTCCTCCCCCTCCACAGGCGGCCCCTGGGTACCATATGGCAAAGATGATCATTAAATTAATTACGTCTGTTGGAGATGTAATCAACAATGACCCTGTGGTAGGAGACCGCTTGAAGCTCCTGTTCCTGGAGAATTACCGTGTGTCTCTGGCAGAGAAAGGTAAGCGAGGCACAGTATGTTCTGTTGAGGCGGCGGTAGAGTTCGACTGGGTTTAGAAGTGGATGCCTTGGTGCGAGTCTTGTATTGACTTCTTAAAGGGTGATAATTTTAAATCTGAAGGGCAGCATACTTGGGATGGTTCCTGAAAATGAGCGGGCAATGCAACAACTCCCTGTGTTTATCTTAGACATTTCAGAATTTCCTCAAGCTTTTACACCTGTGGCATGGGGCATGTGGTGGTTGGTAAGCATGTCCTGCTTGAATGTTGGGAATTCAGAGGGTTATCTTTTGGGGTTTCCTTTGCGTTTGATACACCCTACTCTTTTCTCCAAACCCTCATACCTCCCTCAACAGTGGTTCCTGCTGCTGATCTGTCGGAGCAGATCTCCACCGCAGGCACAGAAGCATCTGGGACAGGGAACATGAAGTTCATGCTGAATGGAGCCCTGACCATCGGCACCATGGATGGGGCCAACGTGGAGATGGCCGAGGAGGCCGGGGAGGAGAACCTCTTTATCTTTGGCATGCGAGTGCCAGATGTGGACGAGATGGACAAGAAAGGGTGAGTATGGGACAAGAATGACCTCCCTCGTAAGCTAGTGTTAGCTAATCCTTTCAGTCTCTCGCTGACTCCTCTCTTGCGCTGCTTCTGTTCATGTATCTAGAGCTGTGCTCTCTCTTCATTCATTGCACTTCCCCTATGCAGAACAATTTTATGCGTGCTCCCTCACTGTCGTGGTGTGTGGCAAATGCAGTCCCTTGCTTCAATCCCGTACGCTTAATTTCCTTCCTATCCAGTATCTGTAAAGTGCGATCAATTACCCAAGGGTGTCAAGGCGCTCATATTCTTGGCATTGGGAGAATTGAGCTGAACTGGTGATCAAATGGGCAGTTCGCTAGTTGAATGTTGAGCAGGTACTAAAGCATTTGGAATAAGAAACACCACAATTTCGGGTATTATAGCACTGTTAAGGGTATACCTATCAATGGAGATTCATAGGATAAATGTGTTTGCGGACTGATGTTTTCTTGGTTTTTCTGCCATTTGGTATGTTTTTACCTGATCTGTTCTAACATGCTTTCACTTTAAAACACGTCTATGGAAAAAGACTTAATTGCACTTTTGCTGCACATCTTGTAATCATGATTCGTATGGAAACTACTTTTTCTGCCCAAATCCGGATTACTGAAACGTCTATATAGGGGTTCTTTGTATCATGGAGTTGTACTGAATTATTTTATCTACCTGTCTCCTGCTTCATTGATCTCTGAGCTACTGTTAAAGCGGTTTCCTTTCTTTTTTCAATCTGCCCCTCACCCTTTGTTCCTTTGTTTAACTCTTGCTGATTTGTATTACTGCAGTTATAATGCAAAGGAGTATTACGACCGAATCCCCGAGCTCCGTCAGGTCATCGACCAGCTCAATAGTGGTTTCTTCTCGCCCAAGCAGCCTGACCTCTTTAAAGACATCGTCAACATGCTGATGCATCATGACCGGTGGGTGTCTTGCTGGGATGGCCAAAAAAAGCAATGTGTATCAAGATTAGGCATGTGCTTCCTCTTTTGCATTCAGATGCTTAACTAGTCTCTTTCTCTTCCAGGTTTAAGGTGTTCGCCGACTATGAGGACTACATGAGAGCACAGGAGAAAGCGAATGCTCTCTACAAGGTGAGCACACGCATTGAGTGCAGAGAATGGGCTATGGAGGGGGAGTTCTGCCAGTATGAGAGTAGTGGTAGCATAGTTATGAGAAGATGGGCATATCTCGGATTATCAGCAAAAACATCATCTGATCGAAATATTGTTTTCTACTTATAGTCTACAAAAATATTGGCCTATTGGATGTCATTTTTTCATGGTTTGCTCCAACGATGGTGATGTTTTTTAAACGATACTTAGGAGAATGAGGACCAGATATAGGAGGACTAGATTTATCAACACTTTGTGCTGGTGCAAAGTCGCCAAAAGTGAACCAAACAATTGCAAAGTGTTGATTTGATATCTACTTTCCAGCACAAACCAACACTGGATAGTTGCTTAAAAGTAAACCAGTGCAGTGCTTTGCATTAAGTTCCGTCCCATAAGTGGTGCACGGGTATTGCTGTGAATCCACCCATGGGTTTTGACAAAGCCCCATCTTCTAACATGTATTTGTAGTCTGGGCTTTGCACCAAATAATGGCACCTTCTTGAGGCAGGTGAATGGAAGGAGAAAAGTTTTGTTTTATCCAAACTTTTATAACTTTGCACATGAGCTGTACCTCATGCATACAAAGTGGGAACATTGTTAAAGTTAGTGTGAACATAGTGTTTTGGTATGGAAGGGTACCCCTCTATGACAAAATCAATGCTACAGTCACACAGTGCTTGGCCTGAGGCAGTCAGAAACTGCTCCAGCGCTTCAGTAGAGAGCAACACTGCCAGATCTTTGTAGTTATGGAGCTGTGCCTCTCTCTCTTTCTCATACTTCAGTGCAGCAACTTTGTAAATTTGGCTGAATATTCCAGTCTTGCAACATTTTAGTTATAATGTTCTGGTACCTTTCAACACCATGACAGAATCCAATGTCTGCTATGGCAGCACTAGCTACCGCCCTCCCTGCAGATGGGATGTATGACGGTACAACGCGTGCTTTTACAATGCGTATCGTTACGACGCAGGTTTTACAGCGCAAGTCGTTACAGCGACTTGCGTTGGAGGGGTGCTGGATAGTAAATAGTTTAATTTACTATTCCAACTCCAGGCCCCGTGGATAGTAGGGAAGGTGTTGGATAGTAAATTAAACTATTGCCTATCCTAGAGCGCCCTCCAGCAAAAGTCGTTGTAATGACTTTCGTTGTTTAAACCTGCGTCATAACGGTACTTCGTTGTAAAAGTTCCGTTGTAAAGGACGATCCCCCCGCAGATGTCTTTCTCTAAAGTCGAGCTCTGCCACTTCCTGCATAGAGACTGAGGCTATCCATCCCCTGCTTGGAGGTCCACGTTCCTTGCCTCCGTTATGAAGAACGGACTGGTTAAATGCCCAAACTGTAGATCTTCAACCTTCCACTCTGTTTTTACTGATTCTCCTTTCATTACTCTGCTTTGTCTTCTTTACTGGTTCCTCATTGTTTTATTTTTACCTCTCATTTCTCAGAACACCAAGGAATGGACCAAGAAGGTCATCATGAACATTGCAGGTTCTGGCAAGTTCTCCAGCGACCGCACCATTGCTCAGTATGCCCGTGAGATCTGGGGTGTCGAACCCAGCACCCACAAAATACCTCCTCCCAACGAGCCACGTGAATAGATGATCCTGCCTTCGGTGCCGCCTCCTTTGCCCCAGGTGCTCCAGGCCCTGACTGTGGATTATCACAGGATTAGAGAGGGGTGTAAAAGAATGAGGGGCATCAGGTTCAAGGGAGGGTAGTGCCAGCTTCCTAGAGACTTTCAGTGATGCTGCTTAATGTTTCTTTTGCTTTGAGTGTAGTGGGAAGCGGAACGGTTTGAGCAATTACTCGGAGGATAAGGGTTGGCAGGGGCAGTATTCAGAGGACAGAAAATATGCCCCCCTTTACATAATTTCCTACAAGTTGAAACGACCCTTGATGAGTTGCTTGTGAGCATAACTCCAAAATATTCAGGTCCCAAAGCTAGTAGCCTGGCTTGTCACAGTGGATCGGTCCTATGTGACGCCAAGGGCCTGCCGGGGCATATATATTGAGGGTGGATGGCAATATTTGCCATCCTTTTCCTAAATGGTGCTTTAATTGCAGATAAGGAAATCTTGCTCAGCATGGCCCCCAGTGAGACCACCTGGCCCTGTTTTCCATCCATTTTCTCTTAAGCAGATGGGAACAACTAGGACAAAAAAAAAACTACTGATCATGATTCGATTGAAATCATGTTTTTTAAGTACCTTTTAACCAAGATGATGGATCTTATAGAAGAGCTGTCTTTATTTAAGAATGTGTCCTTTTGTGTGGGGTGTCGGGGCATGGAGGAAAACACCTGTTCTGTGCTCCTGTTCTCGGCGCCCTAGTGAGCTGTATGTGTATTGATGGAATGTCTGATTTTAAAATTCATTTTAGTCGAGAGGGGATGACTGTCGTGTGCCATTTGTATTACGTTATCTCTAGCTCACGAAGTGCAGCGTTTGTCCCTACATGCTATCTGGTAAAACGATCTGAAAGTCTAGGACCTAAGCTGGAATCGCTCTTGCATTTCGTATGAGCATCACCCTCTCCTGTTAACCGACCCGCCCCAGACTCTCCACCACTCCCTCGCGACCATGCCTGTGTTGGACATTCCTGCATGCTGAATGTCAAGTGGAGGAGAAGTTTTCAGGAGAAGGGCGAATATGCAAAAATATCCGCCAGCCAAAAGCTGCAACAAAGACACGAGGCAAAGAGCGAGTCTGCTTACACAAGCTGCCCCGTTGATACGGAGAAGCGGTACCTGCCAGCACCTCTTGCCGTAGCTCGCATTGAAGGTCGAGGTCGGGTGATTACGTTGGGGGGGCTGGTGTCTGCCGCCTTGGCGGAAAAAAGTGCGCCAAAGTCACTGAAATCTTGGGTGAGGAGTGCGGCCTCTTCACTACTCTGTATAATTATATTCTTCCTGTTCAATAAAGAATTCAACTATTGGAATGCACAGCTTGTGTTTGTGTGTTCTTTTTTTCTCAACGCCACCAGAGGGCGCTGTCCTCTTGCTACATAGGACTGTAGGAATCAGTTATTGGATGCCTTTTAGAGTTAGTATACCTTTTTAGGTCTCGCCTGTCGATGCGCATGCGCATCGAGCAAGCGAGACTATGGGGGCTCATCCACTCTTTATCCAACTTGCAAGGAATCGTGGCGATTCCTTGCAGTGCCCGTGACTTTTAAGCTCAATGCGCATGCGCATTGAGCTTAAAAGCGCGTGCACATGCCCCCAGCCACCTGCCTTGCCTACTCTCCCGCCCCCTCACTTCTTGATTGCACGGCCGCTAGGCCGTGCCTCCCCTACTCTCCTCCTCCTACTCTGTCTGTTCCCGCACTCCTCCCACACCCCCGCTCCGCCCCCTCCCCTGCCTGCCATGTCGCGTCGCATTTCTCCTCCCCCCTCCCCCCAGCCGCCTGCCTTGCCTACTCTCCCGCCCCCTCACTTCTTGATTGCACGGCCGCTAGGCCGTGCCTCCCCTACTCTCCTCCTCCTACTCTCCTCCCCTCGCCGTCTGTTCGATAGCCATTGTTTTGTATTTCCTATTTGACATTTTTTTTTTTACCAAGCCGGTTTGGGGCGTTAGAACATAAAATCAACCTGGCAATGTTTGCGCACTTTACAAAAAGGCGTTCAATAATCCCGATTGCAAAGTCTACCTCGTAACCCCCAAATCTCTGAGGTTGACGCCCTCCTCGCGCCCCGGCTTGCTCCTGGTGAAGAAGGTATGTCTCCCGCACCTTTCATGGGCTCCAAGCAGACTGGTAGCACGTGCATGGCTTTTGGCACGGCAGTCTGCTAAGTGACTCAATGCAACACTTGTTTGAAATCCGCAGGAACTTGGCACCAAGAGTGTTGTTTATGTGCGCGATTTGCTCGACTTGAGGAATCGAGCGGCTGAGCTCTCACTGTTTCACTTGTGTCCTGGGCGGAAAGCAAGAACGGTTATATAATTCAGCAGATGGTTTAAACTTTCATAACGTTTCTTCCTTTTGGTTTTTCCATGTCCCCCTTTCTCTAATGAGAACAGATCGGAAAAAAAGGCTTCTTGCTATGCGGCTGGTTCCTCTTGCCCGTGTTTTGAAATGTATGCTTTCTGAAGAGATTTCTGGAGGCCATGGGGTTCCATTATGAAGCAATCATTTCTCAATTGTTAGCAAACTACACATAACTAGAGCAGCCCTTCTGCCAGTAGGAACCGGGACATATAATATATAAAACAATGGTTTAGCCTCCCCTACTCTCCTCCTCCTACTCTCCTCCCCTCGCCCTCTGTTCCCGCACTCCTCCCACACATTAGAAATGCAATAGCCAGTCAACTAGCCCATTCAGCGTCATGTGACCAGCGCGCCCCATTCAGCTTTGCTGGTGTCGTATCACATGACCCAGGCATGGCCAGTCGTCAGGTTGCACCGCCCTTTGGTTCCCGAGCATGCTGTTCTCAGCCTTCTCCAACATTAACCAAATCGGCAGCGGCCTCCTCGACCGCCCACTCATTCCCGGCCATTCAGCTCAGCTGTTTACATTGCCAAATGTCTTCACAACATCTGCAGCAGCTCGGCTAAAAAAAGCAGGAAAAATCCACAACACCCCCTTCGCCAACCAACTAAATACATCGCAACACCTGGCAAACCTTTTTCTGTACCCTGCTGCTTAACACCCTCTCCCCCGCTCCGCCCCCTCCCCGCCATGTCGCATTTCTCCTCCCCCCTCCCCACAGCAATGCCCTCCTAACATCACACAGTGCTCCCTGATGCAACGTAATTATCCGTCATATTAGGAGTACTTTGTTAGCTAACAAGATGGTTGTACTGAACCCCTCACCCTCACTCACCCTCACTCACCCTCAACCCCTCACCCTCACTCACCCTCACCCTCAACCCCTCACCCTCACCCTCACTCACCCTCAACCCCTCACCCTCAACCCCTCACTCTCACTCATCCTCACTCACCCTCAACCCCTCACCCTCACCCTCACTCACCCTCACCCACCCTCAACACCTCATCCACCCTCAACACCTCATCCTCACTCACCCTCAACCCCTCACCCTCACTCACCCTCACCCTCAACCCCTCACCCTCAATCCCTCACCCACCCTCACCCTCACTCACCCTCAACCCCTCACCCTCACTCACCCTCAACCCCTCACCCTCACTCACCCACCCTGACCCTCACTCACCCTCAACCCCTCACCCTGACTCACCCTGACTCACCCTGACTCCCCCTCACTCCCCCTCACTCCCCCTCACTCCCCCTCACTCCCCCTCACTCACCCTCACTCACCCTCACTCACCCTCACTCACCCTCACTCACCCTCACTCACCCTCACTCACCCTCACTCACCCTCACTCACCCTCACTCACCCTCAACCCCTCACCCACCCTCACTCACCCTCACTCACCCTCAACCCCTCACCCTCACTCACACTCCCTCACCCTCACTCACCCTCACTCACCCTCACTCAGCGCAACCACAGCATCATTTAATAAACTTTACGCTATTGGCAATATAAAATAAAATCCACGTATTAATTATTAATTGTTTTTTAAAGCCATTGATTTTTTTTATATCAACACATATAAGTCACATATAAGTCCCGTTAATACAAAACATGTTGCTTTACAAATGCTAGAGGTGTCACATTTACAAAAATTATAACTATTGGCTTTGTAAAGAAGAAAGCTATTAATTTAGCTATTTAGAAAAAACAACACATAAATACAAAAATAAATAAATAACACCTATAGCTCAAACTTTACTACTGCGAGACCTATTGCATTTCCAATGCTTGTTATAGCAGGGGTACTCCAACATGTTCCCAGGGGGGCACAAAGTATGGTCTGTGGTGTGACCAAGGGCTTCATTGATTCCAGCAGGGTAGCGTTTCTAAATTCAAGTTGGAAAACTGTAATTTAAAAAATAATACCTCTCAATGCAGTGATCTAATCAGATATACTAAAAGGAAAAGGTTCTGCATGTTAATGAAATACACGCATTTGAATTTTGAAGAGACTTTATCATATTTTTTACACGTTTGTTGTAAGATGTCTTTAAGAAATAAAGGTGTTTCGAAAATTAAGTGGCGCAGGATGCCTTAGTGTCATCCATTCTGAATGTTAGTGCTGAGTCAAGTAAACAGCAGACTAGTCAGACCCCCCCCAGGATATTGCGGCATGGATTCGCAAATTTAGCAGCACAAATATGGAAATTTAGCAGCATTTTTGCTGCACTTTATTTTACTCATAATCATTCATTTTCAGCCTGAAGTTAATGGAAACTGTTTTAGCAGAGTATTCCACTTTGAAGTAGGCATGATACAAAGAACCCCTCTAGAGCACTATTGAGCGAGTTCCTGCCTTCCCCACTAAGGACAGCTCTTTGGGTCCTTACGAGACCAGCCATTTTGAGGCCAAGCAATCGTCTCAGTGTAGCTCTAAAGTGTTTCCGTAAAAATCGGGAAAAAAAACAAGAAATTCGCACCACTAAACAGATACTAGGACACATAATTTAATTTCAAAATCGCGCTGTACTTCAATGAGCGTCACATGTAAAGTTCAGCACGCAAAAGAGTAAATTGGTATGACAGATTCTTTTTCTAACAAACATACATTAAAAGTAAAAACTCATAAATGCTCCTACCTCGGATAGGAGTATCTTCCGTTACTAAAACGAAAAAAAAAAAGTGGCGAGGTATAGGTTTCTTTTTGCAGTGATTTTGGGTGCAGTGGCACCAGTGCTTAATTTGTAACCGTTTAAGTGCCAGGGCCCTAATCAGGAGGGCACTTCACCCACTGCCCCTGCCAGAGCCACCAATGACGGATCAAACGCAACTACTAAACATTACCCTACAAATGGGACAATTCAGACTATTCGAGGCCTCCAAACCTATAAGAATGGCTTGGGAAGCAAGGATGACTCCATTTTAATGTATATTGAATTAAAAAAAAGAACTTGTTGTGCTCCTCACTAACTTAGACAAACGATGCCACCATTAGTGCCTGTGTTGACGATTAAGTGCAGTTGGCGAACGCCAGAAACCACGAGCTCAAATTAAGCACTGGGGTAGACTATCCACCAGAAAGCACTTGACCAAAGGTAAGGTAAGTAGTGTGTGAACACCAGTGGATGGACTATTTGCAAGCATTCCTCCCATCATCTTTTGTGCATTTGGTGTTAGTTTAAGTTCCTACCTCAATTATTTGCTAGGAAAAGGTATTGCAGTACCAGTGGTTGACAGTGTGTAATGCTGGACTTACTATTGTTTCGGTCATTTTTGCCTTAGTAATTTTAAGAGTTCAATAGGAAAGGGCTTAGATCTTTTGTGGACGAGTGCATGTCCCTCCCTCAGTCGGGGCAGAGAGTTCAGCAGTGAGGCTACAGATCTCCAAGCATAAGATAAGAGGCGGAGCCCTTTGAAGCATTTCGTAGTACATGAGTGGACCTACTGTAGTACCACTAGACGTATTACAAGAGGTGGCTTGTGAATAGACCCTAAAGTGCGCACCAGTCGCTTCCTCCTCCTGGCCTACCCAGACACCACCTACCCTCTCCCACACAACTTGCCTCCAAAAAAAAAGTTGCTTCACAGATGCCACCAAAGCAATGGCAAACTTGCCCCCCTCTTCCGGCAACAGTTTAGCACCCACAAGACACATGCGAGAACAACAGAGGACACGCGCACACCACCAGAGTGGTGATGCCCCTGCAGCAGCAGAGATTAAGGTCGTAGCCTGACAAAGGCAGGGACCACCAAAAGAGTATATGATCGGGTCAAAGAACTGTATCTTTTTGTGTTTTTATAAGTGTTTTGCACAGCAGAAGATGCTTTTATTGCCTGATTCAGTGCTCAAGTGCCAGAGTCAAACCTATTGGCTTTGACTAGGCTTGTTTCTCGTAGCCTTCAATTTAAGATAACAAAAGGCTATGCGTGTGTATACTCTCCTCCTCCTATTGTGAGCCCAAAACACGGCACCCGTCTTTTCCTGGAGAGGTTGTTATCTTTTAACACTTTGTTCACATCACTTCACACCAATCAGGCCTCCTGCAATGTTACTTCACTTCCTGTTGTCCTAGCTCGAAGAGGGCACCTGAGAATGACTTAAAATAGTGGAGTAAGAAAGTCTGTCTAATTACAGCTTTAAAAGACAGGGTCAAACTGTTTACACCAATTTAAATACACTTGCAAGCCTAGTTTATGGCTGTTCATAGAATTCCCTTTTTCTTAAGTAAGCTACTTTCAAAGTGTGAAACTTGCCTATTTGATTTAGAGGGCCTATTTGATTTAGAGGGAAGTTAGCACTTGAAAAAAATGTGGACCATTGTCTGAGACAAGACTGTATTAACAGAGCTTTCAGATATAGCCACCGTTTCTGCAGTACCAGCTCTGACTCTCTTTGGGCAACATACACAACACATCCCTTTCAACATCTCTAAAGCTTTTAAAGTCAAGCCCACATTGGCTGGCAGTAGGATGCCATGCTTCTCAGTGAAGTACTTCACAACCTGTCTCGGGCAACACAACTTTCAAGCAATCATCCAAGAGAGCAACCACTGGTTCTGGTATCTGTACTTGTGTAAAAGCTGTGATGAAATAGTCTGTTTCAGAGAAAAGGTTTACGTTACTTTGTATTATGTTTTGGAGGGGCTGGATTATGTGGTTAAGACTCCAAGGGAATGATTTCATGGAGGCACCTACAGGTGCCTATAGAGAGGTCAAAAATATATGTTCGAGGCATATGAGCTGCCGATTGCACACTGTGCATAAATCGCCACCTAGTCTTGGGCCCGGATGTTTGCAGTTTGTTGTCCTGAAAAGTTCTTTGGAAGTCACGAGATAGGGGACTCCTCCTTAGGACCACATTGCGCATGGGCATCGCCTCCATCCCCAGATTGTTTTTTTCCGCCATCGGGCTCGAATGTGTTTCCTGCGCTCCAGTTTGGAACCGATTTTCCTTCGGCGGGCAATCCTCACCCAGTTTGACGGTATTCTTTCGATCGCGCTACATCGACGCGATTTTCTACCACTTTGAAGTCTTCGATTCCGGTCGTCGACAAGGGCCTACCTAGGCCTTGCTTTTTGGCTCATGGAAAGAACGCCATTCAAGAAGTGTCCTCAATGTGGGTCGAAGTTTCCCCACACCGACCTACATGAGGTGTGCAACCTTTGCCTTTCACCGGAGCTTGAGGCCAAAGACTGTTCGGCGTGTGCCTCATTTCGCTCCAAGAAAACCATTTGGGACCGACGAGCTCGGATAACTATGGCTCGCTTGTCAGCTTCGATCCCCGACAACATCTTCAAAGAGGGCGTCGACGTGCCAGAACACCAGCACGCCGAAGAGAGTATCGGATCCTCAGATCCAGGAGACTCCGACGTCGAGGACATCACTCCAGTTCAATGGGTCGTAAGTAAGACCGTCGACCCCAATCCTTCCTCGACACCCTGAAAAAAGGCTTCGGTAACACCATCACCTTCGGGCCCGGGTGCACACCGAGACACTGCTTCCCACGCCCGCCTTCGGGCCCGGCAAAGAAGCCCATTAAGCCTTCAGGTGGCTCAGACTCGAGCCAGCCTATTGCCGGTGCCAATCCTATACCGACGCCGAAGAAGAAGCCATCTTCCTCTACTACGCCGACTGTTGCTCCGACACCTAAGCACACGGCACCGAAGACTGGCAGCGACTCATCGATGCCGAAACCGCACTCGGAGCGAATAAAAAACCACCCAAGCGCCAGATTCACACGCGTCCCAGCCGAAAAAACACCCGGAACTGAAAAAACAGGTTCTGGTAAAAGGCATTGCAAAAGGGCACACTCCTAAGCCAAAAGACTCGACACCAGCTACCGACTCGGTGCCGAAAAAACCTACGGAGCCGAAAACTTCGACACCGAAGGATTTGCCCCACTCAGAAGAACTTTTTACACCGGATCCCAATCAGAAAACTCTTGTAAAGGATCCTAAAACCGGACAATTGACTCTCCGCTCTAAGAAGAGACCACTTGAGGCGCCAGCACCTCCTCCCCACCAAAGAATTGCATTGCAACCTCTCCATTAAGGGCCCCTTCTCCACCACCTGCCCATATTGTTCCTCCTCCTACACCTCCTCCACCACATCATTCACCTACACCATCTACTAATCCAGATGATGATGTAGATACAGATTCTGACGGCATAGGTGGGGGTGCACACGACCCAGCAGGCACCAATAGTCCCCCCTCAGTCACCTAATCCATGGGATGATTACAACACCCCTGATGTGCCTTACGTCCCACAAGATGATGTATACCCTTCCAGACCTTCCCCACCAGAGGACACTATAGGGTTTAACCTACTAGTCCAAAGAGCTGCACAATATCATGGGGTAGACTTACACACCGATGCAGTGGAGGAAAATTTCCTATTAAACACTATTGATAACACACAAACGTCTACTGCCATTTTACCAATGCTTAAGGGTGTCAACAAGCACTCAACAGAGGTTTTTAAAGATCCTGTCAGGGCTAGGGTCCTCAATCCTCGATTTGAGAAAAATTATAAAGCTGCCCCTACGGATCCAGTTTATATTAAAGGTCCAGCACAATTAGATTCTCTAGCAGTGTCTAATGCACGTAAACGTGCTAATTCCCAGACATCAGGTGAGGCCTCACCACCAGACAAAGAATCTAAGCTCCTTGACGCATCCGGAAGCGAACCGCGGCACTAGCAGCTAACATCTGGCGCATTGCCAACACCCAAGCGTTGCTGGCAAGATACGACACGGCACATTACGACGAACTAGAGTCCATAATGCAGCACCTACCAGACAAATACAAAAACTGGGCTAATGAACTTATACAGGAAGGTAAAAATGTCACTAATACTTCCATCCGTTGTGCCCTAGATGCTGCAGATACCGTCTCAAGGGCAATCAATACCAGCACCCTTCTACTTAGACATGCCTGGCTACGTATTTCAGGTTTTAAACCTGAGGTACAAAACTCCATCCTTAATCAGCTATTTGATGAGACACATTTATTTGGCCCAAATGTTGACGTGTCTTTTGAGAAAATGAAAAAAGACACCGATACAGCAAAATCTATGGGAGCCTTGCAACAGCAACCTCACAGACGTTCTTTTCGTCGCTCATCATACAGAGGCAACGCTAGAGGCTACTCCTCAGAAAGTCCCTCCACTTCCTACAAAACCCCTGGCCAATCCACATTCACTAAGGGCTACCAGAGAGGGAGTTTCAGGGGTAACAACAACAAAGGCAGAGGCAAAAACAACAACTCATGCTCTGCCTCTACCCCTACCCAATAACTTTCCTCCCCTTCCCCCCAATATTCCACTCCTGTCACCTCCTGTGACTCTTACCGTCCACTCTCCCTCCTAAACTGCGACGTTAAAATACTCGCCAAGATTCTGGCCACTCGACTGTCGCTGCTAATGACCAGAATTGTTCTGCCTGATCAATCTGGCTTCGTTGCGGGCAGGTCCACATCCCATAATCTTCGCACCCTCTTCTCCTTGCTCCGCACGGTCCACCCTGACATCCCAGTGGCGGCTGTGTTCCTGGACGCCACCAAGGCGTTCGACTCGATCGAGTGGCCATACCTCTTTTCAGTCCTGGCTAGCATGGGATTCCCTAAATTGTTCCTATCTTGGGTTCGCCTCTTATACACGGACCCCACAGCGAGGGTACTAATTAATGGACAGCTGTCGCAACCTATTACACTCACAAGAGGCACCCGCCAGGGATGCCCGCTCTCTCCCCTGTTATTTGCCATTGCGGTTGAACCGCTCGCCTGTCGCTTACGACAATTACACCGAGCGGGAGCGGTACAATGCCTGCAGCGGCAAATTGATGTATTCCTCTATGCGGACGACATCACATTGTACGTCAAATATCCTGAGATACATCTCAATCCCCTGCTTCGGGAGTTTATCCTGTTCGGTGGGGTATCAGGTGTTCACATCAATTGGGCCAAGTCGCAGTTTTTTCCTCTTACGGATGCGGTACACGACTTCCCTCTTGATTATCCGTTGATGTGGTGCCGCGATGATCTTCGTTATTTGGGAATCCGTATTTCTCGTGATAAGGACGAGACGCTACGATCCAATTATGGAGTAGCCATAACCAAGCTGACTGCTTCCGTCGATAGATGGATCACACTGCCGCTCTCCATGGCCGGGAGAGCTTCACTCATAAAAATGGTAATATTACCCCGCTTTTTGTATCTTTTTCTTAATTTCCCCTACTACCCTGGTGCTTTTTTTTTCAAGACACTCCGTACGGAGTTGCGCAGGCTTTTCTGGGGAGGCAAATCCCCCCGCTTAAAGTGGTAGACGCTGACCCTTCCCTACGACAAGGGAGGATTCGATGTCCCCGATTTTGAGGCATACTACCAGTGCGCGCAGGCGCACTTTGCCTACCACTGGATGGCTCCTACTCCCTTCATGCCGCATATAGCTGTGGAAGACTGGATCGTGCACCCACTCCCGCTCAACGGCCTGCTGCACTGTCCTGAGACGTCCATTACCACATCGAATACCTCGGTTTCCTGCACATTGGATGCATGGCGCCGCATCGCTAGGCGACTGTTATGCCCGCTGCCCTACTCCCCCAGACTGCCGCTCACCTATCATCCACAACTTTCCCTGTTATCAGAACTGGGATTTCGTCACCTCTGTGATAAACTACTTGTCACCTGCTGGGGTGATCTGTTTCATGAGTCAGTTCAAGTCCGCTGACCTCTTTTTTAAAACGCATGAGCGTACTCCCCTTGAACTTTTTTACTATATTCGGCTACGTGCGGGGATGCGTGACATCCTGCCCGACTACCCTGATGAGCCTGAGATCCTGTCACCACTGCACTTCCTCTTGGGATCGCACGACGGGACCCACCTGGTATCTGGGCTCTACCGCCAGGTCCGCGGTGCTGCTCCAGAGCAAGTCTCCACTGCTCGGCTACGCTGGTCTGCTGAACTTGCCATCGATATCTCAGATGACCAGTGGACACACTGCTGTACACTAACTTCCCGCATCTCTGCCAGCTGCAGATTGAAAATTATTCATTACAAATTCCTTCAGCGGATATATTACACGCCGGTACGGAAGCATAGATTCGGGTTGGCTGATGACTGATGTGAGCAGTGTCGTGCCGACCATGCTGATTTTCTTCACCTGGCATGGGACTGCCCCCAGATTGCTCGCTACTGGCGACAGGTGATGGAGGCCATTGCGGAGATGGTGGGGGAGGCGATCCCTGCGGACCCTCTGATAGCCATCCTCGGGTACACGATGCAAGTGCCTAGAGATTGCAGAAAATTCGTTGACACAGCTTTGCTCTTGGCCAAGCGGCGTGTTGCGTGTCGCTGGAGCAGGGGGAGGGCGCCCAAATTCAAGGACTGGCTTACAGATTTGACATATTGTCAGGATCAGCATGCTACCTTTGCTGAGCTGCTACCTCTCTCGTGTCGACCCAGAGATATTTGGGATCCACTGGTGCACTACCTGCTCCAGCGCTCGGATGATGACGCGCAGTCGGGCGACTTCCATATCACTCCTCGGCACCCTGAACTCTCTCCTAGAACTTGACCTATAGCTCCTGCTGCGGCATTTAGGTCTCCCTCTCTTTTGTGTGCCCTCATATCCCTACGAACTCCCTGGCGATATAGGCTGCCCTGCCCCAATCACCCTGCCCCCCCCCTTACTTTCTGAGCATGTACACCCCCCCTCGCACTCACGACACGATTTCGCACCTCTGGAGGGCGACATCCCGGGACACCCCCGCGCTTTCCTAAGATAGACCTCTATTGAGTTTTACAGCACTGGGATGGGAGTTCTGGACACGACATCTCCCACACTCCTCTACCCGCCTAGACTGCCACGTTACACCACTTTCACTTATTACTACTACATAGTCATGCACTGCCTCTTTGTTGTTACCTCGTTGGGATGTGTTGGTTCCTGTTCTACGAACTACAAAACAAAAAAAAGGGAAAGACTCTTCTCTCGATCGAAAAACTCTGTTCAACTGCTGCTCATCCTTGCTTGTCCTACATTGCCGGTTGCGAAACCAGCGCCATATATGCTTATAATGTGCCGCCGGGCCCCCGGGATGCCGGCTTACAGGCTGTGTATTGTTCATCCTCTCCTGCTGCCGGCCTCCGGGTTGTAGGGGAACCGAGCTGTGTACCATACTCGGTTTACTCCAATAAAGCAGATTTGAACCACAAAAAAATAAATAAAAATATTCCACTCGGCGCTTTAGCTCGGCTCCGTTCGCCCGCCTGTGTTTTTCACATTTATCCTGCATTTATCCTGCCCCGGGAACCCCTCCTTGCTGTGTGGTACTACTACGACGCACTGCAGGCACTTACCACTTGTTCCGGTTGTCCTGGCTGCTGTGGATCCGGTGCAGTGCCCCCGCTCATTCCGGGGACTCGAGAACGGACTGGCCTGGTTCTTCTTCCCGGCTCCTGGGCCGGATGCAGCCTGCGGGCTTGCCCTTCGGGGCGCGCTGGAGGTGATCGGAGGACCGCTGTTCGTGTGAGCCGGAGGTTCCTGGCTGAGAGACTCCTGTGTGGCGGCGGCCTTGGATGGTGGCGCTGCCTTTCATTGTAGGGGTTCCTCGTATGTCCGGCTTGCTCCCCCTTTGTTCCCCGGTCCGGCCATTTTGTTTTTACCGCCCGGACTCGGAGAACGGGACCGGCGACATTGGGGGGCCGGCGAATCCCCTTCTTCTGGTGGCCCCCCCTTCCTGTCCGGGGTGTTCTACTGCCTGTCGGCGGGACTTCATTTGCTTGACTGCCGCCCCGGCGGAGGCTGTTGGCCGCGCGGCCTGTTTGGGCTCTCAAGATGGCGGCCAACCCCATTTGCCTGGGCCGGGCCTGGACGAGCGCTGGGGGCCCGCCGCAAGGCCCGGGTGTCGGATACTGTAAAGGTTTTCCTGCACTTAAGGGGATCTTAAACATCCTGCTCTCCTGGCGGCTCTCGGTGGCCACGCCTCTCATGGCTTTGGAGATGATTCCTCACTGCGGGCCTCCCGGGCCCCCACGGCCGGATGAGGCATTGATGTCGCGGGGTGTGGCTGGAATTCTCCTGGCGGACTCGGCCCCGGCTGCAACCCCGGAGGTGCGCAACCTGATGGCACCTTCTCCTTCTGTGCTGCCTCCTCTGCCCCTGGCCCGGGAGCTGGATCTTGTCTTGCCGGACCTCCATGATTCTCCTGGTCCCTCTCAATCACCACTGCCCGGTGATGTCTCCTGTGCCGGCCCGGATGGGTCGGTTTCTTTGGATATATCCTCGGAACTGTGCCTGCATCGTTTGCTACATTCTGAGACTTTCCTGGATCTTCCGTGCTTTTCCTCCTGTGAATTTTTTGGACTGCCATTGGACTTTCCTGCTGTCTGCCTTCTGTTCTTTGTGGCGGGGTCCTCGTCGGATCGGACCTTTTCTGCTTTGGATAAAAAGGGACAGGGCTGATAAACACTGACTTTTATATGCGGTAGTTCATGAATGGTTGGATGATCTTTGTGTCCTGATATGGCTCTGTGTAATTGGTTTGTGCTCCTGGGCTTTGGCCTGATACTCTTTGGCTTCCCGAGGACTTGGACCCTTAACCCAGGCGGGTGGATGGGTGCGTTTACTCCTGTCTCCGGCCCTCCCCCGTGTGTATGTATGTATGTCTCTGATCCCTTCCTTCTTCCCTTCCTTCCCCCTTTTTTGTCTTTTAATTCCGACTTTTCTTGCTCCACTATATTTCGGGTTCTAATTAGGGCGACAGGCACGCTGCGGGGGGGTAGGCCGTAGCCTTCTGCAGGGGTGCAGGGTGGGCTTAGGGAGGGTGGGGGGGTCTGTTTGTGTCGGGGGGTCTTTTTCCCCCCTTATTTTCCCTTTTTGTTCTATGGCTCTTGTGTATTCACTTTTTCGGGACTCTGTCACCTCGTATCTCCCCCGGGGGTTTTCTGTTTTTCTTCCGGTGTGTGACTGATTGTGGCTCGCTGCTTCTTTTGGTATCATGTTTCTGTTACATCGCATGCCGGTTTTATTGTCCTGTTTTTCCCCCTGGGGGTGCATGATTTGGCGGGAGTCCCTTTTGTCGTTCCTTTCTCCCTCTTCCCCTTCCTCCTTTATGGAGGTCCCTTTCTTCCGTTGGGGTGCATATTGTATTGCTTTTGTGATGGGGCTTTTTGACCTCGTCTTCTCTGTTCGGGTAGGGGCGGTGGTGAGTGGGCGCGGTTGACTGATGCCACTGTCGCTACTTGATGGTCTGATTCTGTTTATGTCCTTTGCTAGATTTGATTATATGGCTTCATTTTCTTACGCTGTGTTTATAAAATGGCGGCTTGCCGCGGTCCCTCCCTTGTGGTCTCATATACGGCCCGTTATTCCTTTGTTCCCCAACCCGTATTAGAAAATTAACCTTTATTATCCTGTTCTTGCTGAACGCTCGATGCCTTTTATTGCTTCACCTGTGCTCCTGATGTCATATCCTGTGCAGATCTTCTTCTCATGTGCTGCGTTTTTTTTTTGCCCATTCTGTTGTGGCCAGCCCGTGGGGTTGTAGGCCCGTATTTGTGAGCTTTCATTGTTCAATAAAGGTTTTAAAAAAAAAAAAAAAAAATATTCCACTCCTGTGGGGGAAGACTTCAACAATTCCTGCCTGCCTGGATCAACATCACATCAGACAGGTGGTTGCAACAAATTATTCAATCAGGTTACTGTCTAGAACTAACATCTACCCCCCCCCAAACATACCACACAAACCGCGTCCAATTTCACAAGAACATTAATCACTGTTAAAGCAAGAAGTAGTATCCCTGCTATAAAAAAGTGCAATAGAACCAGTTTCTCTGCACCAACAAAACAAGGGATTTTACTCTCTATATTTTCTGATTCCAAAGAAGGACGGCTCTCTAAGGCCTATTTTAGACCTCTGACCGCTAAACACATACATACAGTCAGACCATTTTCACATGGTCACACTCCAACAAGTCCTTCCACTCCTGCTGCAAAACGACTTCCTGGCTACTCTAGATTTCAAGGACGCATACTTCCACATTCCCATTCACAAGGCTCACAGGAAGTATCTCAGATTTGTAATAGACGGGCAGCACTATCAATCCAAAGTACTCCCATTCGGAGTTACAACAGCACCAAGAGTATTCACCAAGTGCTTAGCAGTAGTGGCAGCGCATCTACGAAGACAACACATCCATGTCTTCCTGTACCTCGACGACTGGCTCATGAAAGCCAGCTCATACAATCAATGCGTGGAACACACTCATACCACCATCCAATTGCTCCACAACTTGGGGTTCACAATAAACCACACCAAGTCTCATCTACAGCCATCCAAAGTACAACAATTCCTCGGTGCCACAATAAACACCTCAACAGCGCTAGCTTATCCCACTCCAGCAAGGATAGCCAGCATGCAAACTCTTCTAACAAAGTTTCAGCTACAACACTTCTTCCCAGCACGAGTGTTCATGCAACTCATAGGGATGATGGCCTCTTGCATCTTCATAGTACCCCATGTAAGACTTCAGATGCGTCCTCTCCAAGACTGCTTATCACGTTAATGGAACCAGGCTCAAGGTCACTTAACAGACCTAGTGTTGGTAGATGGTCGGACTCATCGCTCTCTGCAGTGGTGGAACACCAAAAACCTTTCCAAGGGATGACCGTTCCTAGAGCTAGTTCCTCAGATAATCTTGACTGCGGACGCATTGCTCTCCGGCTGGGGAGCCCACCTACTGCAACACACCATGCAAGGCAGGTAGACACCGCAACAAAAACTACTCCACATCAATCATCTGGAGTTACTAGAAATATTCCTAGCACTAAAAGCTTTCCAGAAGCAAGTAGCAAACAAAGCTGTGTTAGTCCGCACAGACAACATGACCACAATGTACTACATACAAGAGCAGGGAGGCACACACTCCCTGCAACTCTCTCAACTTGCACAGGACATATGGAGGTGGGCTATACCTCAAAACATATTCCTCCTAGCCCAGCATATTCCGGGAGTACAAAATACGATAGCGGATCTGTTAAGTCATCAAACGCAACAGACCCACGAGTGTGAACTTCATATGCAAGTTTTTCAACCATTCTTTCAGATGTGGGGACAACCTCAAATAGATTTATTTGCCACCCACGAAAACTAAAAATGCCCAAGCTTCGCCGCCAGATATCCACACCCACTGTCAAAAGGCAATGCGATATGGATGAGTTGGTCAGATTTGCGTACGCTTTTCCACCTCTACCACTCATGCCACTAGTAGTACACAAACTACAGCAGCATTCTCTGACCCTCATCCTAGTTGCTCCAACGTGGGCCAGACAACCGTGGTACACCACACTGCTACAACTGTCTGTAGTACTGCACCAAAAACTGCACCTGTCTCCACACCTCTTAACACAGAACCGTGGAGAGATCAGACACCCGGACCCAGTTCAGCTCAACCTTGCGATCTGGCTCCTGAAGTCCTAGAATTTGGATATCTGAACCTTCCTCCAGACTGCATGAATGTCATTAAAGGAGCTAGACGTCCAACCACTAGGGCATGTTACGCAGCCAAGTGGAAATGATTTGTGATATATTGTCACAACAACAATATTGATCCCCTAAATGTGTCTATTCAACACATCATAGGATACTTACTGCATCTCCAAAGATGTAACTTAGCCTATACGACTATTAGACTACATCTTGCTGCAATAGCAGCATGTCTGCAAAACAGACAGCATCTATCTCTGTTCAGAATGCCGGCCATTAAAGCCTTTATGGAAGGCCTTAAAAGAATAATCCCTCCCAGAGTACCACCTTCGCCTGTGTGGAATTTAAACGTTGTTCTCACACGGTTAATGGGACCTCCCTTTGAACCTTTACACAGATGTGAATTACAATTTTTAACATGGAAAGTTGCTTTCCTAGTAGCTATTACTTCTCTGTGGAGAGTTAGTGAACTACAAGCACTAACCATCCAAGAAACCTTCCTTAAAATGCATCAAAATAAGGTAGTTCTACGTACTAATCCAAAATTCCTGCCCAAAGTCCTTTCTCCATTCCATCTCAATCAATCTGTGGAACTGCCAGTTTTCTTCTCGCAACCACAGTCAGTAGCAGAAAGAGCTCTTCACACATTAGATGTCAAAAGAGCATTGCTATACTACATTGAAAGAACTCAACCTTTTCGTAAGACAAAACAACTTTTTGTGTCTTTCTCACCACCACACAAAGGTAATCCCATTTCAAAATCTGGGATAGCTAGATGGATTGTCAAATGCATACAGATTTTTTTTTTTTTTTTATTTTTTTTTTTATTGGTGTAAGATGTTTATTCGCACTTACCACATAGGAAAATTCGTTACATGTGATTCGCCTACAACCATAAATGGCCGGCTACAGTTGTGCGTGCCCGATCAGGCTCGTTTGGTCACGTACACAGCCCATCAGCCGACATCCATAGGACCGGCGGCGCTTTACATCTGAATCACATTTATAAAATTAAGTGCTGTATCCAAGTATACTCATGCCAGTGTTCTTACTTTTCCGGTTACATTTTCCCCCAACGTTAACTGGATGTACTCATCTCTAACTTTAACTTGGTGTGTCTATCAGAAACTCATTCTCTGTGTCACAGCATCCTCCCTCCCTTTCCATACCACTTTCTCAGCGTACAGCTGTAGTCCACCCTCTATGCATCTTTCCTAGTCGGTCGCATTTACCTCCTCATCCGCCCCATGGTCCAGTAAGTAGGTTCTGAGGTATTCCCAATAGTCTTTGGGCCTTGATCTAGCTGGCAGTTCCTCCTCATAGGTATTCAGAGTGTCACGACAGTACACCATATCCTCCAACCATCTCTTAACCTCTGGCCCTCTTGTATCATTCCAGTGTAGGGAGACCCTCCTCTTAGCCAGTAACAGCGCCACTGCACAGAACTTTCGCTTCGTCGCCCTCAAGTTTGGTTCTATACCCAAGAGACACAGTTTTGCATCGCATACCAAAGCAGATCCCAACATGTCATTCAGCGTTTGCACCACCTGTTCCCAATATCCCGCCACCCTGCGACAGTGCCAAGCCAGGTGCATGAAATCCGCTCCCTCCTGTTTACACCTATTGCACTTTGAGTCCTCTCTTAACCCATATCTCTGTAATCGCTGAGGTGTGTAGTACACTTGATGTAGGTATTTGTAGTGTATGATTCGTAGGTTGCCGTTTGGTGTCAGCATGGCTGTGAGCCTGCATGCGGACGCCCATTCTTTCTCATTGAGGGGTGTCACTAGTCCCTCGTTCCACCTATCCCTAGCTTTGTCAGTTCCTCCCCCTATCGCTCCCTGTAAACTAGTATATAATTTAGACACCAGGTGTGATGCCGTAGGTGTCGTGAGAAGGAGTTGCAGGGGTGCCAGTGGCGTTGGTTCCGCCGGGTGTGTCGGGTAATGTTCCTTGAGTGCCCTCTGCAGCCTATAATAGTTAAATGTGAATAGGAGGGACGGGTTGCTAATGTATTGCATCGTGTTTAACGCTTGGAAGACCCCATTCAGATACAAGTCACCCATTTTATCTATGCCTGCCCATCGCAGCTGATCCATGCCAATCTGTTCTTGTGTTACTGAGATATGTGGGTTATGGGCCAAAGGGAGGGCCGGAGCATACAGTGGTAGTGCGTTAGCCGCTTTGCCCATCAATCGCCATGCTTCCGTGGTGGTGTCCACAGTGTTTATGTCTCTTTCATGGAGCCTGGGGCGTTTATGTAGCAGTATGTTCGCCAGTGGTATCGGTTCTGCGTCACCCGCCTCTACTGCCACATGGGTCAAGAAAGGTACTTCGTGGTGCCAGTAATGCGCGAATTGCGCTTGAGCGCACAAGTAATAAAGATAAAAGTCCGGCACCTTGAAGCCCCCTTGGGCATACGGAAGTGTCATGGTGTGTAGTTCCATTCGTGCCTGCTTTCCGGCCCATATCAGACTAATCACTAATGAGTTGATATTGCGGAACACTGCCGCTGGCGGCTTTATTGGGATGTTGTTGAATAAGTACAGAAATTTGGGCAGTATCACCATCTTTACAATTGCAGTCCGGTCCGCCAGTGACAATGGGAGTTTATTCCATCTTTTTATTTTATCCTCCAAGGTCGCTATCGCTCGCCCATAGTTGGTGCGTATAACTATTTCTGGGTCTCTGTGGAACCACACTCCTAAATATTTCGTAGGTTCCTCCTGCCATTCGAGTGGGTAGTCTAGGGGTATAGGGCGTGTGCTATCTGTCAGAGCCAGGATGAGTGATTTGTCCCAGTTAATTTGTAATCCGGAGTGGCTCCCAAACCTGATGTACTCCCGCATTAGCGGATTCAGGTGTTGTGCCGGGTTTTTGACATAAACACCATGTCATCTGCGTATAACGATATGTGGATGGGGCGTGATGGCATCTGTATAGCCGAATAGTGATGGTGCTGTCTAATTTTACATGCCAATGGCTCCAGGATCAATGCAAAGAGCATCGGCGAAAGCGGGCAGCCCTGCCTCGTCCCTCTGCATATTGGAATGGGTTCTGAAATATGTTTGTTTATTCTGATGCGTGCTGACAGATTGGTATATAGCATAGTGATCCAGCCCAGGAACATCATGGGAAATCCCATGCGCACCAGGACCGCCTGAATGAAGGACCATCCTATAGTGTCAAATGCCTTGGCAGCGTCAAGTAGCACTGCCACTGCTTTCGTGTCTGGGGATAGGTAGTGGGCCAGGGCAAAGAGTGTACGGGTATTATGTGTGGTAGCTCTGTCAGGTATGAATCCAGATTGATCTGGTCTAATTAAAAGAGGCATGAGTGGTTTCAGCCTGTCTGCCAGTAGACTGGCGATTATTTTTGTGTCTACGTTTAATAGGGACAAGGGGCGGTACGAGTCACATTTATCCTCCTCCTTACCCGGCTTTAAGAGCGCAATGAGTAAGGCTTCTCTCATGGAGCCTGGCAGGGTTTGGGCTTCGTGTGCTGCCCCATAGAGCCTCACCAGGTGCGGCGCGAGCAGATCCGCATATTCTTTGTAGAATTCTGTCACGTACCCGTCCGGCCCCGGTGCTTTGTTGTTTGGCAGTCGCTTGATAGTGTCCGTAACCTCCTCTACCGTGACAGGTCGCGCTAGGTATGCTCTGTGACCGTCTGACAGCCACGCTAATTCCACATCTTCCATATATGCTAGCAAGTCTTCCTGCGTGGGCGAGGGGCGTGCTTGGTATAGGGCGCCGTAGTGCGCCATAAATTCTGTCATAATCCCCCCAATGTCGTTCGCCGTTCCACCCGTGGCCTTACTGATGGTTGTTATGTGCTGTGGGGCCCTCCCCGAGCATATCTTATCTGCCAGAGCCCTACCCGGTCTGCCACCTTCCCCGTAGCGCCTGGCCGTCGCCCGTTTAGTGACGTACTTGAGTTCGTCTGAGGCAAACTGTTTATGTTCCGTCAGAAGGGTTTGTATGTCTCCTAGCACCTTAGTGTCCCCTGTGTGCGTGTATGTGTGCTCCAACTTCTGTATTGCTTCTTCGCGTGTGCGTAGTTGTTGCCTAATGTCCTTCAGTATACCCGAGGACGTGCTAATGCATACCCCCCTGATTGTGACCTTAAACGCTTCCCACAGGAGACAGGGGTCGTCCGTTGTCGGACCGTTTATGTCGAAGTATTCTACCATTGCCGCATGTATAGCGGTGCTATACAGCGGGTCCTTCAGAGCAGTCGCGTTGAAACGCCAAGTGAAGGGCGGCGGTACATACTTGGGGACCCCTATTTTTAGCAAAACTGGGTTGTGATCTGATAGTGTCCTGGGCAGATGTGAGACGTGTTGAACCCAAGTTGTTATCTCTCGGGTACCTAGCCAGTAGTCTAGTCGCGCCCAGCTGTTGTTTGCAGCATTAATGTGAGTCGCAGCGGTGACCCCAGCGTTACTATTCCTCCAAATGTCAGTCAGTTGGAGGTCCTCCATCACGTCCTGCAACATGTGTCTTGCATTGCTATGGTGTTCCGTGGTATGTGCAGCTCGGTCTAACTGGTCTTGCAGCGTAACATTAAAGTCACCTCCCCATAGTATGTGGTCTATATGTTGATCTGCGAGTGTCTGCCACGTCTTCCTGTAAAACCCCGGGTCATCTACATTAGGGCCATATGTGTTTAGCAACAGGAGTCTCTGCCCCCTGACCATCCCCTCTACCATTACACTTCTGCCCTCCGAGTCTCTGTTCACATTAGTAATCTCAAAGTGCGTCCCTTTACGTATAAGGATGCTAACCCCTCTAGAGTACGTCGAATAATTAGAGCTTGTGACTGATTCAGCCCATCTAGCCCCCAGTGCAGAGGTGTGCGTAGCGGCTTGGTGTGTTTCCTGTAAATACACTATGTCTGCCTGTAATCTGTCAAAATAAGCAAACATCTGTCTGATCTTTTTCGGGTTTCCCAGCCCTCTTACATTCCACGTGAGTAGGGTTAATGTATCAGCTCTTGACATTGTCATACGTGCTCTTCCTGGTACATCTTTCGAGGTGTGACCGCTGTGTACAGTTCCGACCAGACAGTAACCGTTGAAGTGTGTGGTGCGTGATCCTCGCCAGATCGGTGAGACTGTTAATACATTGTACATGGTTATGTATGGTCATGGAGTTCGCCATGCTTCTCAGACACAGAGTTAGTGAATCAAACAACCCCAGTTCCCCCCCATTCCCCCCACCCACTTTAGCACCCGAACTTTGCCAAAGCCATCCCTGAACTAACTGTATTCGAACTTGAAAACTCAGTGTGGGGCGCACCCGCTTGGGGGTGTCGCCAGGTTCACACATCTCCATCCACGCAGTGGAAGTGGACAGACGCCTATTCCGACTTTTATGTCGTGCGTGAAGTCTTTCACCTTCCACCCACCAACCACCATCAGAAATTAAGTGTATGACATCGAATAGTTTCAGCCACCATAGTTTCGACATACCCTAGGGTCACTTGGTAGTGGTAGTTCAGTACGGTGCTGGCACTGAGGGCTGGTCCTAGGACTAGCGTCTGTACCCTCGTTATATACACAACCGTCAGGAGAGCCACTCAGCCCCCCGGCCATGATGTCTCTTCATGTGCCTGCCGGTGGTCCCACGTACCCCAAATACTCACTGCGAGGACATTCATCCCTGGTCCGCCGCTGCAATGTCCAAACTATATGCTGCTGTAGTTCCACAATGACAGGCCGAGTGTCTCGGGGTGGGCCAATGTTTGTCAATCATACGCTACTGGAGCCCAGCGAGGTACCTGAGCCGTTTCATGTGCATCGAAGCTCCATTTTCACCCTTCCGTTCATTCTACATCGCTTGTCGCTTCCGCTCTGTCCTGCTCTCTCCGTCACTTCCCCTGCTGCTTGATGAAGTCATGTGCCGCCTGTACTGACTGCAAGATGACCGGCTTGCCCAGGTTCGTGATTTTGAGTTTAGCTGGGTACAGCATGGCATATTCAAGACCAAGATCCCGTAATTTCTTTTTCACCGGCGCAAATTCCTTCCGCGCCTGCTGCACCGCCATAGTATGATCAGGGTAGAATTCCAGCGTGTTACCCTGATGCGTGATTTTTCCCATGTCTCTGGCGAGTCGGAGGACTGTGTCCCTGTCCCTGTAGTTAAGCGTACGCGCTATGATCATTCGTGGAGCAGCCCCTGGTTTCGGAACTGGTGCCAGGGAGCGGTGCGCTCTCTCGATCAGGAACACCGAGGATAGTTTGTCGGCGCCAAATATGTCTGTCAGGAGAGTCTCGACATACGTTTCCATCCTCCCTGTGTTGGTGGATTCCGGCAGGCCGGAAATTCGGATGTTGTTCCGCCTTGACCTGGCTTCCTGATCCTCCACCTTCGCGCGAAGGGTCTCCACAGTTTTCTCCAATCCTCCGCATACCTTCGACGTGGTTTTATGTTCGTCTTCCACCTTGGAGATCCTCTGTTCTGCTTCATCCAGGCGCTCGTCGTGTTTCTCTATTTTAGCCGCCATATTGTCCACCCTCTGCACCACGCTGTCTAGTTTCCCATTCATTTCCTGCAAACTCTGTTGGATTGCGCGAAGCACCGATTCCATGGCAGTCCCCTCAGCCATTTCACCGTCCCCCTCGGTTTCAGGGGTGGTCGTCACAGTTTTGGGTTGCTTTCTTGTTTCGAAGGGAAGCTTGGACTGTTGTTTGTCCGGCTTCCCCATAGTCCGCAGTGGCAGAGGTGTGGTGTGCTCGGCCGTTTTTGGGCTTCCGGCCGCCTGCGTGCTTTTTCCCGCTGGTGCCTGGGCCCCCCACCTCTGGGTACGTCTGCTCATCTACCCCCGGGTGCGGCAAGAAAGGAACGTTGTAGAGTCTGCTTTTCGTTAGTGGACCGGTGGCAGTATCTGTTATGGGAGCGTTCAGTGGCGCGTCATAGCCTAGAGCCCACTAGCTGTGGAGTGAGGAGCTGGTCTGTGCGGCTTCGAAAACCGCCATGTGCTTCTGAGATCCCATGCACCTCCACCGAGCACGCAGAGCAGTGAGCTCGCCGATTAGGGGGGCCAGCCGGTCCGGTCATGCAGTGCCTAGCGCCGGGTCGGCTCACCTCGTTATGTCTTGATCCGATGTCCGCTGCTATTTCTTCTCTTGCTGGGGTCTCGTTTCGCCTGTCCCGGGGGCAGCCGACATCGCCGGTCTCATGCGTTCCAGCGCCGCCGCCATCTTGAATTCGGTGGAACGCACCTCGGAAGTCTCCGTATCCCGCCGCAGCTACTGGTCTCCGCTGTCCTGCTGCCTCGCTGCCCCCACCGCTGCGCCGGTGCTTCCTGGCACCGCTGTGTGGCAATCTTCAGCGCTCCGCTGGCCAGTTGTCTGCTCCAAATCGGCAGCCGCCCGGCGCGGCCATCTTGAAAGCGCTCCGGCGGTGTCCCTGTTCTCGGCTGTTTACTTGCTGTGAGACTCGCAGATCGCTTCCAAAGTCACAACATCTTGACGACTGTAGCTTCCGACACCTGGAGCCGCCCTTTTTTTAGCTGGGTCGGCGGTTTAGAAAGGTGAAAGGGCCGTTATGGCTGCGCCCGTCCGGCGGAGCCGACAGTTCAGCCAGCCATTCCGCAGTGCGCCCTCTAGCGCCCCCAATGCATACAGATTTGTTACCACAAAGCTAAACGTATGTTATCTGTTCCTCCTAAAGCCCACTCTACAAGACAAATAGGGGCTTCAATGACATTTTTAGGGAACATTCCCCTAGATGACATCTGCAGAGCAGCTACATGGGCTACACACCACACATTCACAAAACACTATTGTGTAGATGGATTGTGTAGATGTGCAAACAAAACAACAAGCTAATGTGGGCCAGGCTGTTCCAAAACATTATTCCAAACTACTGCTACAGATAGGGGTGGTCGCCGCTAAGAGTGGGTACTGCTATATAATCTATGCACAGTGTGCAATCTGCAGCTCATATGCCTCGAACGGAAAATGCTACTTACGAGTATGCATCTGTCTTGGCATGTAGAGGTGCAGAGTTGCACATGCCCACCCGCCTCCCCGGCTACCCTTGTCTGTTCCAGTATTATCTTAATAAGATACAAATTACATGGGCATCCTTCCTTTTCTTGCAAAGCTCCAACATTTCCTTAATGGCGAAAAACAATCTGGGGATGGAGCCGATGCCCATGCGCAATGTGGTCCTAAGGAGGAGTCACCTATCTTGTGACGTCCAAATAACTTTTCAGTACAACAACAAACTGCAAACATCCGGGCCCAACACTAGGTGGCGATCTATGCTCAGTGTGCAACTCTGCAGCTCTACATGCCAAGAACAGATGCATACTGTTAAGTAGCATTTTATATATATATATATATATATATATATATATATATATATATATATATATATATATATATATATATATATATATAATTATTTATTTATTTTAAATCATATTGTCCAAATTTCGCGGGCAGTTTTATAAAAATCACGGCATTTTTACAAAACAGCAGATTTTGCGATTTATTTATTTCTTAATTTTTAATTTTTTTTGCAAATCGCAAAATCCTGGAGGGTCTGACTAGTGCTGCTGTTCACCAAGGGGCTGCACGGAAAATTCAGGAGGGCCACTAGCGGCCTCCAGGCCATACTTTGAGTGTCACTGTTTTCTAGTGTCTTCGGTTTCCATTCACTACGTAGTAGGTTCAACAATAGCGAGCTTTTGGTTAAACAGACCCAATTTAGTGGACTGTTACTTTTATTAGTGTTTATATTATAAATTGAGCATGGATTATACAATGCAAAAAGAAAGACACTCATACAATAAAAGTGCACAATAGTTAATAAAGAAATAATTAACGTCCCCCCCCCCACCCTCTCGCAACGGACTGAGAATTTCCTGTGCCAGCAGGTACGACAGTAAATAGTTTTTGCAGAAAGCACTTTGTTAGTGTACGTGGAGCCCTCCACTTGTGAGCCTTTCCCTGCAATCCTCCGTACCTTCCCATTGTAGATGTCACCAGTCTCCACACCCAGTTCCTCTTTTTCTCAGCTTATGAAGTAGTATTGGTTTATCTGGTGCTTCACCTTTTTTGAGCAGAGCTGTTTAATGTTTCCCATTAATGTTAAATGGCTTATTCTCATTGCTTTGCTCAACAGTTTGTGATGGACAGTTTCCACGGGAGCAGGGTCTGCACTGATTTGGATAAGGCGGGCCTCTGTCTAGAGGGGCACAGTAGGCGAAAAACGAGAGACTGCAATGTTACCCCGAGCAATTGTGAGTGGTTAGGCCATTCACAAGAATCCCCCCATCACCTTTCGTTATTTTGACTTAAAGCTGACATAATCTAAGAACACCTCATGGGTTCCTTTACAGTATTTCTTTACAGTACACGTTTTCTCCAGAGGATTTGAACCGTTTGCGTTTTAGTCAGTGTCTTATGCACACACACACACATGCCTGAAGCTTCTTCATCATCCTTTTTTCACCTTTGAAGAGTATTTTCCACAATCTGGCTTCACTTTTTGCAAAGTGCCCTTCCTTTATGTGTGGTCTGCTTATCACCCTCGCATTCGGTGAAGGAATGCAAACTGAAAATCTCAGGGCAGAGGAAGGAAGGAAGCAGCATGTAGGCTGGCCAGAGAAAGTGCCTTTTTTGCTCTGCTTCCATGCACACATGAGCAAAGATTGCTGAAGAGGAAACTTGAGCAAGAAGAAGCAGTGTTGCCACCACCATTCGGACCACTCCCACCATTCCGAAAATAGCCACTCAACATGTATTTCACTGTCTTATCAAGGATCTACATCAATGTACTCAAAAGCTAATTGAGACACTGGTACGACAAATACGCCTCTTTCACAGCACGAAAGTTGTAGAAGTGGAACCACTGTGAAGACATTTGATGGAAACACCCTTCTTTGCCTCGTTCAAGAACACCAACATTAAAATACTCGCTGCCAAGGAAGTCTACGTCAATACAGTTCTGCACTCTCACCTTCTGGGCATCTCCCTTTCTCACCATCACCACCAGTTTTTACCAGTAATGCCTCTTAAGATAGTGATTCCTGAAGCGGATTCACTTCTTCCCCTGAACCACCAAGAACAATCTTGGTTACAAGGTGCACTTTGATATCCCCCATCAGGAAGATTCCTTTGTTGTAGTAGTTTTATTCTCTCCATCTAGGACCCATAATTGTCACCTACCAGAGGTTTATCCTTCTTGCTTCAATCTTTCCTAGATAACACACGAGGAAACTATCTTCGTCTGTATCTCCTCCGAGGCACTATTCCTTGGACTCAGACTTTTCAAAACCTTCACACACATACCAACTTACTCACTTTTAAGGTCATCTCCTTTGAATGACATTATCACATTCCAGGATGTGTTACTGAGGGGTGCCGCAAAATCTGAACACCCAAGTTGAAGAGTTTCAGATATCTGTTTATATGGAGACGTTGAGGGTAATGTCCTGACAGGCAAAGATAGTGGTTGCTCCTCTGTGAAGCTCCTGGCCTGCCTGGTTAACCAACTTTCTATCCTGGGGCTGACAGGGCTACAGGTGGCATGACTGCACATCTCTTCATTTTGATGGCCTGCTGCAGATTCTGTGGCTACACCACTCTTTCCTGGCTGGGATAGTACCCTGTGGGGAGACCCCAGCGGAACCCAAGAAGGAAGTTGCACAACTCTTTGATGGCCATCAGAGTCAATCTGGGTGTATGAGCGCAGAAGGGGGCACTACATCGTGATGGGCCCAGTCTCCTGATTACAGCAGCTACTCTGTCTTAGGCGTCTGATTCGCTCACCCTTAGACCTCTGTGTGAGCAGTGCAAACAAATTTCTCCTGGCGCCCAGCACAGGGGTGAGTTGGAAGGGCCTCTAGAACTTACTCCCTTGCAGTTGGTTACTTCTGCACTGAGCTGCGGCATGGTGGACCTCCACCTCTTTCTCTCCTGAGCATCCTTAAGACACACTAGTGCGAGACACACACACAAACACCCCATGGGGCTGTACTTTGAACTACTCGTGAGCCCTCCCCTTCCCTATTTCTTTTTCTTGGAGAGACCCCACATTGGCTGAGCCCAGCTGTCTTGGACGCTGGCCGGACCCATGCGGACAACACCTACCCTTGGCCTTGTTGGTGGCTGCTGAGCGTTGAGGGTGCGTGCCATTGATGGGGTTTTGTGACCCAGTTGTTAGTCCTTCGGTCTTGGGGGCTGCCCCACCCAAAGTCCTTGGCTTCCCTGTAGGGGCCACCACATGATCTGCCCCCTTCTCTAGTGGAGTGTGGTGGCTGTGGGAGTGCCTGGAAACAATTGCAGTTAGGTGAACTGTCGTCAAAGCTGCTTCCTGTGCCCTCATGACTAGAGAGAACTTAGCTTGGGCCTTACTTGAATCTTTACCCCTTCAAAGCGCGCCTGGGTGGCTGAACAACTCCTGTTCTTTTGCTGCAGATTTCAATTTATTGAGCGTTCGCACATCTAATTTCGTTGTTATCCGGTTTTCTCTTGATCCAGTGTAAGTGGTATAATTATTTTTAAGTTTAACTTTCAATTCTCTACTTACTTATTTGTCCCTCCAGCTGCACTGGACCCCCACAATTAAATGGATCACATTACCCTTACCACAGAGGTGAATGGTCCTCTGATGGATTTTTCTCTGCCAATTCATGGTTCTCATTGGGTGGTTAACTCAAATTTTAATAAGGTTCAAATACACTACCTTCAGAACCATACTGTAAAAGTATAGTATCACAACAGGGAGGCCCAATCTTCAAAAGAAATTTAGTCTAACTAGAATCATACAAACTAGGAGTTCTGCTATTGCAACATAGAATAAAACAAGCATTGGAAATGCAATAGGTCTCGCATTAGGAAAGTTTGAGCTTTTTGTCTTACAAATTACATTTTTTTTATTTATGTTGTTTTTTTAAATAGCTAAAATAATAGCTTTGTCATTTACAATGCCAATAGTTATAACTTTCGCAAATGTGACACCTATAGCATTTGCAATGCAACATGTTTTGTATTTACGTGACTTAGATATATTGATATTAGAAATAACAATGGCTTTTCATTTTTTTAAATAATAAATACTTAAATAATTTATTTAATTTGTAATGTCAATAGGTCTCGCATTAGGAAAGTTTGAGCTATTAGTATTGTAAATGACAATTTTTTTTTTATTTATGTGTTGGTTTTGAGAATAGCGAAATGAATAGCTTTGTCATTTATAATGCCAATAGTTTTAACTTTCGCAAATGTGACATCTTTAGCATTTGTAATGCAATATGTGTTGTATTTACATGACTTAGATGTATTGATATTACAAAGAACAATGGCTTTTATTTTTTAAAATAATTAATACTTAAATAAAAGTTATTGTAATTTATAATGGCACTAGCTTAAATTTTTGTAAATAACTTTTGGGAAGATTATGTTCATTGTATTTTATTGTGACGAAAATCCAAGAACAGAAGTGAAATATTAAAAAAAAAATTGGTGACATTTGTAATAGTGTGAAACATTGAGATAACATATTTGAACCAGTTGTTGCGTACCAGACTTCAACATCAGCCAATCGCGTTGATAAAGAGGTTTTAATGCGCATGATTCCAACGATTGCAAGTTGTGTACGATCGGATTTTGAGCAATATGTTCCTGTGACGTGCAGCATGTTTTCCCTGTTGCAAAACACGATAATGGAGGCCTATATAATGCGATATGTAATATAGCTCCGAGCGCAAAACGGGATTTTTGGCCCAATCATAAAGAGAGCGCCGGGGTTCAATTTTTGGGAGCCTGATTCTTTTTGGGGGAAAAATGAACTTCACCCGTAGATGTATTGTTATTTTTGGGTATAAAACTAAAATGTTGGGATTATTTATGTGTGTAAACTGAAACCATACATACATACACACTTCACCACCGCCCACGTCCTGTAAACTGGGCCCCAACTCAAAATCTATACTCTAAAATTAATTTACTCGCCAACAGTCTTGCACCAGGGATGGGCATATTTGCTACTTTTCTATTGTGCCAATTCGCTGTTAACGGTTTGCTGCTTTTTTTTTTAGCTGTCACGAGCTTTTTTTCTCATACCCTTTCCATCAGGTAGCGGCTAGAAAACAGCTCCTTCTCCATAGAGAACAGAAAAAAAAAAGATTAGCACTGTGCAGGGGAGAAAAAAAGTTTGCAGGCGCATTTGCAATGATCTGCTATAGACATGAGAATTCAAGACTGGAATAAAAGAAAAAATAAACTTACAATTCTGAAAAAAAAATTACGTAGTTGTAGCCAATGAAAGCCCGATCCGATGGTGGGTATCGATGCATTGTGATTACAGGGTGCTGTGCATACTTTGAAAAAGCCACTGCAGTGGACCCTGGGACGGAATGAAAAGGTTTATAGCTTAAATGCTTTCCCCCTTTCACCGCCGCCGCCCTCTCTCGTGAGGGCATTAAAGAGAGAAGCGGAATGCATTAAAAAACTAAAAAAAGTTGCACCAGCTCAAACGCTCGCTAGGACAGCAGAGTGTATTAAATTCGGTTCACACTGATGTGATTTGCGAGTTGCATTTTCCTAGGTGTGGCCTGGGCAAAACCCTCTGCATAACATTTGAGCGAGCTCTAGGGAGAGACGGAAGAGAGTGCGAGAGAGAGGAGAGAAACGGAGTTCTAGCGAGAGACGGGAGAGAGTGCATGAAAGAGGGAGAGACGTGAGAGAGTGCGAGAGAAAGAGAGAGAGAGCTCTAGGGAGAGACGGAAGAGAGTGTGAGAGAGAGAGGGAGCTCTACAGAGACGGGGAGAAAGAGAGTTCTAGCGAGAGACGGGAGAGAGTGCATGAAAGAGAGGGAGAGACGGGAGAGAGTGCGAGAGAAAGAGAGAGAGCTCTAGGGAGAGACGGAAGAGAGTGTGAGAGAGAGAGAGGGAGCTCTACAGAGATGGGGAGAAAGAGAGAGTTCTAGCGAGAGACTGGAGAGAATGCGAGATAGAGAGGGAGAGAAAGAGAGAGAGGGAGAGAGTGCGAGAGAAAGAGAGAGAGAGCTCTACAGAGACGGGGGAGAAAGAGAGAGTTCTAGCGAGAGACGGGAGAGAATGCGAGATAGAGAGGGAAAGAAAGAGAGAGAGGGAGAGACGGGAGAGAGTGCGAGAGAGAGGGAGAGGAAGAGAGAGCTTTAGGGAGAGAGTGGGGGAGAAAGAGAGTTCTAGCGAGAGCGCGAGAGAGACAGCGGGGGTGCCACGGAGTAATCGGACGGTTGCCGAGGCGGTGGCTGGTAGTGATATGAGTGAGATGTAATTACCTGATCGGCTCTGGCTGAGCCGGTGTCTGCACATTTGTTTCCCTGCTACTATTTTCAAGGTCAGACAAGTTCCTAATAATGTAATGTGTGGATGTTTTTATTAGTAGCAGTCATAGTATTTTTAGAGTTTGAAGGGTTGACGTGCTCTGTTTTTTTCCTGCCAGTTAGTCAGAGCGCTGTAAACACTGTGGGAATAGCTGGGGCTACAACAGGCAAGGGCTGGGGTAAGGACGCAGGGGAGAGGGGGTATTTTGTGGGTGCTGGGGGAAGCTGGGGACTGGAAGAGGCTGTGGGCTAAGAAGGTATAGAATACAAGGGTCTGTGAAACTATAAAACAAGTTAAATAAGGAGACAGGCCGTGAAACTGAAAGCACGGCCGGCCGCCGTGAAAGCCTTTTATCCGGCATGAAACTGAAAGCACGGCCGGCCGGTCGTGAAAGCCTTTGATCCGGCAGGCGGCAATGAGGGTGTGAAGCAGCAGGGGCTGCGGGAGGGAGGCTGGGCTGCCTTTGATGTGGTAATGCTAGGCAGGCGGCTGGTGGCATGTGCACGCGCTTTTATTGTCAATGCGCTTGCGCATTGACCTTGAATTTCATGGGCACTGCAAGGAATCGCCATGGAATCGCAAGTTGGTTAAAGTCTGTTTAAGCCCCCATAGTCTCGCAAGCTCAATGCGCATGCGCATTGACAGGCGAGACCTAAAAAGCAGAACTTGATAGTCTAAAAATATTAGCTGATTCTCTGAAATACGCATTTAGAGCAAAAGACTAATTTAGGTCAGTTTCAAATTAAGACCATCACGATACAATAATAAACTTAGGCAATGTAGATAGTTCCGTTATTGTATTAATATTGCAAAATTGATAGATAAGAAATTTCTTAAGCACCTAGATCAAGAATATTAAAGCATGTAGTGCAAGACTACACATTTAGGGCCTGATTATGATTGCGGTTTTCCCGCATCCTACGGGCCGGCGGAAGCCACCGCCGGCCCGGAGGATGCGGGAAAACCGCAGTGGACTGAAAAAGACCCCCTGCCAGATTAGGATGGCTGGGGGATCGATTTTTCAGTCCGCAGCTTTTCCGCCGCGGTCGCCTCCCGTCCGCGGCGGAAAAGCACTAACATGGCTGGAGAGCTTTAACTAATATTTGGTAAGCACTGTGATGTGAACTACCAACCTCACGGTTTGGTACTTTTCACCAATTTTCAACATTGGCAGATTTCTGCCCTATAGTTGTTATACGTTTAAACAACCTTATACAGCCAAGGTTAGTTGCCTGTTAACACCATTTTATGCGTTATTTTGAGCCTAAGGGCTCCTTGAACTAGCAGCCCCGATCTACTGTGGACCAGTCTTGTGTGCCCGCGTAATCTTTCTATTTGAAGCGCTGTGTACACATAAGTGACACTTTGTGATGCATCAAGTTGTTACTGACGCTCACATGTGGCTTACTTTGCTTTTTCTCTTTCTAGGTATCATCCAGGAGCAGCTTCAATGTAACAGCTACAACCACATAGTGGGGACACAGGTCTCCTGATCCGCCCTGGATGAGATAAGAGGGTTCTCATTTTAACTTTTATGTATTTTACTCACGTGCACTTCACTTTGTTTTTGGTCCTGACGAAGCGCCAATGACCTACGGGCGATAGAGGCGCGAAACATGTTGACCTTGACTAGTGACACCCAGGCATAGTGGGCCTTGTGGGGTCAGTCATTTTTAAGCAGTACTTTTAACTGCCAAGGGTTACCTAGACAATCTTGTCGCTGCTTCCATACCCTTGATTTTATCACACTATCATGTTTGCACGTAATTGATTTACCCTCCCTTACCCTTCCCCACACACCTGCATGCAACATCCGGCTAATCCTCTAAAAGATCTCCGATAAAGTGACCCTTCGGGGACCTGTAGGGAATTGCAGCGCCGGCCCTACGAGGAGCAAAATTGCCCGATGATGAAGCATGACATCCTCCGGGGTGTGTGAGGGCAGCAGAGGATGTAGTATGTCTTTCCCTCTCCCATCAGGGTATTTTTTACCTAGGATTACTTTTCCCCATTCTTCCCTGTTTTAAATGTATGGGTGACTATTTGCACTCAGATACGTGGGTGACTTTTGCACCCTGGTATAGGAACTTTGTCCTCTTTTTGTGAACAGGGGGGTGGGGGGTGCACATTGGGGGTACCTATGGTACCCCCCTGCATTTGCCTGCACAAAGCGGCAGGCACCGCGAGGTGCCTGCCGCTTTGTGCATGCAAATGCACACCTTACATTTTTATCATTGCGGCGGGTGCTGCTTCAAGCAGCACACGCCGCAATAATAAAAATACAGGATGTGACCGCCTGGGTGGCGGTCACATCCTAATTTGCTCGGAGGGACCGCCGCTGCCCCTGCGGACGGTCCCTCCTCCTCTAGGGTGGCGGACGTACGCAAGTCCGTCCGCCATCCTAATGAGCCCCTAAGTCAGAAGTTCCAATCCAAAGAGGATGGTTTAAAACAAACATCAGATACAAGGTAACAGATCCCGATCACCATTAGAAGCAGAAGGAGAGTTTGATCCTTTTTAACAATATCTAAAGGTTTAAAGCAAAGGGATTAATGTCCTCTAAGGGCGAGTCCATGAGCAAAAAGGGGAAATAAAAAAATCAAGTAGTTTGGCAGAGAAGGATTCCAGGTCAATTGTCCCGCCAGACATCTCCACCATGACCAGTATACGCAGCAAGTAAGAGTTCTACTTGCTGAGAGAGTCTGTTGACGGTCGAGTTGGGCCTTGCCTACATAATTAGGTGCCATCTGGCCTACTCCAGATGCTGGTGCTACAGGTATAGCTGGTTAGCTGACTGTATGGCCTAATTATTTGTTTGATTGTTATTGAATTTTGCACTTACTATACATAGCAGAGTGACTTTCAACTTTGGTCCTGATGAATGCCTTGAACTACACAGTCATACATGGCAGAAACATGTTGACCACAAGATAGGGAATATCCCTATCCCTATTTTCACTACGCTTTTAATTAATATCCATTGGGGCATTTGAATAAAGTTTGTCAGCACCCAATGAGTTAGTTTAAATCACCTTTTCCTTTAGCACTCTACCCCCATAGGTAGTACCACCTGTGCTATGGAACATCCCTGCTCCTTTCCTATGGGAAAGTCGTAGCCCACACTGGGTACCTTGCGGTCCCAGTGTGTGGAGGGGACCCTATGATGAAGCATGTCACCCAAGGGTGAGTGAGGGTTCTTGTCCTAACACAACCAGTGCTACACCTTCATTTATTTCTCTATATTTCTACTCCTGTACATAGTGTGAGTTTTATAAAGGTAGCAGCATCAGCAAAAAGGTAGTCCAAAATAGGGACCAATAGTGGTGTTGCGTTTCAAGAATAAAATCAAAAGCATAAGTTGTGTACAATAGAAAGAAAATAGCATTGCGGATCAAAAGCCGTTGAGTGTTGGTGATGCCAGTACTTTTGGGGGGTTTTCTTTTATAGTCTCTATGATGCCTTAATGATGTGGTCATCATAATCAAAGATTCTTTCTTCGGCTTATAGAAGCCATAAAAGCACAGAGATCAAAAACAGTTGTACCAAAAGCGGTTAGAAAAACAAATCATAAAAGGACCATAGATACATAGCGGGTACAATTTGTCCATATGAATTTATCTAAAACTATATGTTCGAGGCATGTGAGCTGTAGAACACATGCTTTGCACAAGTCAGCAATCTAGTGTTGGGTCTGAATGTTTGCACTTTGTTTTTCTTCGAGAAGTCTTTTCCAGTCACGAGGTAGGTGACTCCTCCTTTCGATGATAGTGTACATGGGCCTCAACTCCATTGTTAGATTGTTTTTTTCCGCCATCGGGTTCGGACGTAGATTGCTGCGCTCCGGTTCGACAGTTTCTCTGGTTCCTCTCGGTCCGCAATCCACTACCCTAAATGGTATTTCTCAATAGCGTTTCTCATTCTCCGCGTATCGTATCGTTCAGAAAATCTTTGATCGGAAAACCTGTGGTCGGCTGTTGGGCCTACCCACTTCAGGTCAGCTCGCAGTCTATGGAACGGACTGCATTCAAATTCTGTCCGGGTGACGCGCTAAGTATCCGCGCAAGGACTTGCATGAAGTGTGCAACTTGTGTCTGTCCCCGTAACATGACGAGCATAACTGCAACGCGTGCCAATCTTTTTGATCAAAGAAGACGCTCCTCGATCGTTGGGCTCGGCGTCACAAAATGTACCAACAGGAAGGCTCTGGTCCCAATCTGTTTGGTGAAGATCCGAACACGAAGTCTTCAACACGCAAGGAACAGAAGAAGAGGAAGAATACATCCCTCTGTCTGAAGCCGACTCTGACATGCAAGAAGACGTTCCGCAGGGTCATTGTATCGCGAGTACTGATGCTCCCCTGCCCCAAAATATGCCCAAGAAAAAGGCCCCAGTCCTTCCTCTGCCTTCGGCCAAGGTTGGTGCCGAGAACAAGTTTCCAACGCCCCGCCTTCTGACTCGGCATGAAACACCAACCAAAGCCTTCCAGCTTGTGACCGAGTCAGCCCCATTCGGGTACCGAACTGAAAACTTCAGCACCGAAATCCAAACACGTCATCGTGACAATCTCTTCAATGCCCAAACATAAGGCTCCGGATCCGAAAGCCTCTGCGCCGAAACCTTTCACACAGAAAATGTCAGCACCGAAAAACAAAACTACTCCTTCCCCATCTAAAAAGCCGCATTTTGACGTCCCGCCTTCCAACACAGACCTGAAGCAGAAAGAACTTGTCATTAACCCGAAAACTGGTCATATTCATGTAAAATTACCAGCTGAACGGAAACCAGAGATGGAGGAAGCTTACCTCATTCCCCTTAAAAAGAAAAACCTGGGTACTAATCCTTCTCCTCCTCCTCCTCTTGATCCCCCTTCCCCACTTGATCCTAATTTAATCATTACTCCTACTAATTCACCACAACCACAGTTACCTGACCACCAAGATGACTGGGATGGAGATGCACCGGAATACAATAGTCCTGATGCATGGGATGATTACAATACAGACCCTAACACTGACAGTGACCCAGATTTATACCTTACAAACCCCTCTTCACCTAACGACAATGTAGGGTATATAGTGTTAATTAACAGGGCTGCTCAATATCACTGGGTTCAGCTTCACAAGGAATCTCTGGAAGAGGATTTTCTTTTTGAGACATTAAGCTCTTCTCAAAGAGCAACTCTTAATTTACCCACGCTTAAGGGCATGCTCAAGCACGCAGATGATATTTTTAAGGACCCAGTGCATGCAAGAATACGAACACCACTGGTAGATAAAAAATACAAACCTGCACCTACAGACCCTGTACACATTAAAGGTGAAGTTCCCGAGTGGTTTCCAACACTTGCAAAAAAGCGAACTCTCAAACAGGAGATGCCCCTCCTCCAAACGTATAGATGCCTCTGGCAAAAGAGTAGCTGCACAGGCAGCCAATCACTGGCTTATTGCCAATACTCAGGCCCTCTTAGCAAGATATGACAGGGCTCACTATGATGTATTGGAATATTTGCTCCAATTCTTGCCAGACTAACAATAATTAAAGGCACAAGATTTAATTCAGGACGGAAAACTAATTTCCAACACTTCCATTAGGTGTTCTTTAGACGCAGCTGACACAGCAGCGTGCGCTATCAACACTAGTGTTCTTTTAAGATGACACGCCTGGCTTAGATTTTCAGGAATTAAACTCAAAGTCCAGGCTTCCGTTTTAAACCTACCCTTCGATAAAGAACACTTCTTTGGTCCTGTGGTGGATATTTCTTTAGAAAAAATAAAAGAGGACACCGAGGTCTCATAATCCATGGGAGCTCTGCAGTCCCCATCGGGTTGAGGTTCCCTTTGCCGCTCTTTTACAGAGGGGGCTCAAAATGTATTCACAGACACCTCCTCTTCCTATAAAGGCAACAATCAGTCATTACCTTCCAGAAGTTACTTTAGAGGAGGATTTCGAGGCAATAATGGCAAGGGAAGGGGCAAAAGTAACACCACCCGCACTTCCCCTGCGGCAAGCAAACAGTGACTTGCCTCCTCTTCCCCCAATCATTCCACACCCGTTGGGGGCTGTCTTTCCCAATTTCTTCCCGACTGGAATACAATAACTTCAGACAGCTGGGTCCTAGAAATTATCCAATCTGGTTCTTGCCTGGAATTTACTGACAATACCCCACGCATTCCTCCGCAAACACACAAAATATCACTAGAGCATCTGGCGCTTCTTAAACAAGAGGTTCACTCTCTACTACAAAAGGGAGCTATAGAGCCCGGCCCATTACAATACCAAGGGCTCAGGTTATACTCCCTATACTTTCCCATACCTAAAAAGGATGGATATCTTAGGCCTATATTTGACCACAGAGATCTAAACCTCTATGTTCAATCAGTTCATTTTCACATGGTAACACTCCAACAGGTGCTCCCACTCCTTCAGCAAGGCGACTTTCTGTCTACTCTAGACTTAAAAGACGCATACTTCCATATTCCAATACATCCTGCACATCGCAAATTCCTCAGGTTTGTAGTAGCGGGACAACATTACCAGTTCAAAGTATTCCCATTCGGAGTCACCACTGCTCCCAGAGTCTTCACCAAATGCCTGGCAGTTGTCGCCGCACATCTGCGAAGACAACATATTCACGTCTTCCCATATTTAGACGACTGGCTCATCAAAGCCAGTACTCTTACAGAGTGTCTATAGCACACTTACAGACAGTACACTTACTGCACGACCATTGGATTCACAGTAAATCTGTTGAAGTCCAACCTCTAACCCTCCAATATGCAAATGTATTTGGGATCCACTGTAGATGCTCAAAAAGCTCTATCATGTCCTAATCCAGCCAGAATACACAATATTCAGGCTCTAATTTCCAAGTTCCAGCCCGACCACGCATTACCGGCTCAGGTAGTCATGCAGCTACTAAGGATGATGGCGTCTTGCATCGTAATCGTTTCCTTTACACGACCTCAAATGCTTAGCATTTATTAGCAGGAATGTTTAGCACGTCAGTGGAATCCACAGAACCTTTCCAAAGGGCGGCCTATCATCGACCCAGTTCCACAAACAGTGCTAACAGCAGACTCATTGCACAATGGTTGGCGAGCTCATCTCCAAATTCACACAATTCAGGGTTTGTGGAGTCAAAAGCAGAAGCATCTCCACATAAATCATCTAGAGCTGCTAGCAGTATTTCTAGCTCTCAAAGACTTCCAGACTCACCTTGTAGGCAAAGCTGTCCTGATACGCACAGACAACACGACAGCCATGTATTACATACAGAAACGGGAGGGGGGGGCACTCTCTCCAACTGTCACACCATGCACAAGCCATTTGGAAGTGGGCCATTCATCACAAGATTTATCTCCTAGCGCTGTGGTTCCCAAACTGTGCGCCGTGGCTCCCCAGTGCGCCGTAATGAGGTGCCAGGGGCGCCGCGCACACAAGGGTGACCAACCGTACGTAAATTCCACGGACGTCCCTACGCATTTTATCTGTAATTGTGGCCATCACAGGGAGCAGCGCTGCTCCCCTGTGAGAGGCCTCACCCCCGCTGCTGGAGCCGCCTCGCACTCCTCCAGGAGCACAGGAGCAGCCCCTCCCGCCCATTGAAATTCTGCATGGGGCTGATTGCCACTTACTGAATGACAATGGGGCAGTCAGGGGTGTTCAAGCATGTGGCGGGCTCCTCCTGCCTCAGTGTACAGAAGGGCATTCTGTTAGATAAAAAAAAGTAAAACGCCCAAGCTGCAACGTTAGAGAACACTTCATTTAAAGAAGCCTGTGAAATAAGTTTAAAAGAACAGGTTAACGTTTTTTTCACTGTCTCATCATTTTTTAACTGAAGTATTTTCAATATTATATTCAACAATGCCATGGTTGCTGCTTTTTTATTTTAAGGAACTAGCAACTATTGACAAAGCCAATAGTCCTGGCTTGTTGTTGGTGCAATGATACTTGCTGTATTATATATCTGGATGCAATGACAGAAACTACATAATACCAGTCGGGCGCAACACTATGCTAAGCGCAGATTTTTAGCCTAGGTGTTTTAAACTGCGCTCTTAATTACATCCAACACCCCCTTTGAAGAGACCCCCCATTTTTTTTACACCGCTTAAAGCCCTGGAAACAACACCATGTTACAGTAACCTTACATCCTGGCACTGATCATCATGTGTGACTCATGACTTCTACGTTTTCAGTCTTCCTATGTGCAGGGGCATAGTGAACTCTCCCCCACCCCTTGCTGTAGTTCGTTCTTGATAGGCCTCTTTTGCCTGCAACTCTGCAGACAAAGGCTCAGCTCATAATGTGGAAAGGTGGGTGAGTAAATAAGTGAAGTAATGTCTGAATGGCTGGATGGATTACTGAAAGGATGAATGCATGAATGAAAGTGGTAATGGATAGATAATGAAAGAAAGGATGGATGGATGAGTGAATGAGTGGAAGTATGGGTGAGAGAAAAGGTAAATAGATGGATGTATGAGTGGAAAGGTAGATGGATGGGTAAAAGTGTGGATGGGTGTGTGAAAGGATGGATGGATGAGTGAAAGGGCAGCTGATGGGTCAGTGAATTGGTGGATGGGTGTGTGAAAGGATTGGTGGATGGATGAATGAAAGGGTAGATGATGGGCAAGTGAATGGGTGGATGGATGAATTGATAAGTGAAATGGTGAATGGATGGATGAGTGAAAGGGTGAATGTAAGGATTGATGAGTTAGTGAAAGGGGGTAGATGGACAAAAGGATAGATAGATGAGTGAAGTGCAAGGGTGGGTGGATGAGAGAACGGATGGCTAGATGAGTGAACGGATGGTTGGATGAGTGAAAGAATGCGTCCCAATTACTGTAAGGACGATAACAGGAGGTACATAACACCCACCCACCAGTAAAAAAATGGTGGGGAGCCACGGCCAACTGCCGATTAGGTCAAGGGAGCCACAGGTCAAAAAAGTTTGGGAACCACTGTCCTAGCGGACCACCTCTCGGGGGTAAACAATCAGATTGTAGATCTGCTCAGCAGACAAAGACATCAGATCTACGAGTGGGAACATCACCCTCAAGTTCTCCTCCCATTCTTCTAGATGTAGTGCTTCCCGGACATAGATCTGTTTGCCACACACCAAATTGCAACATGCCCAAACTACATCTGCAGATATCCACAACCGTTATCTAAAGGTAAAGGTCTGTGGATGAACTGGTGAGGGATATTTGCCTACGCTTTTCCACCTCTCCCACTCATTCCACTAGTGGTTCGGAAACTCAGGCAAACATCCCTCATACTAATCCTGGTAGCTCTCAAATGGGCCAATCAACCCTGGTTCACTACCCTGTTGGAACTCTCAGTAGTTCCAAAACTACATCTCACATCCAGTCTCCTCACGCTGAACCGTGGAGAGATAAGACAGCCAGATCCCAAGCCTCTGAACCTTGCGATCTGGCTCCTGACATCAGACGGTTGGTGTCTGAATCTTCCACCAGTCTGTATGAATATCATTAAAGAGGCCAGAAGGCCTACTACAAAAGCTTGCTATGCAGCTAAATGGAAGAAGTTTGTTATTTGTATGTATTATGTTTATTGTAATAAAAACCTCATCAACCCGCTTGATGCTTCAGTTCAAAATATAATGTATTTACTGCATTTGCAGCGCTCAAATCTAGCATATATATTTATACGCTTACATCTCGCAGCAATAGCTGCAGACCTTCAAAATCGACAACATCTGTCTCTTTTCAGAGGGCCTGTTATCAAGGCTTTTATGGAAGGACTTAAGAGTTATTCCACCAAGACTTCCACCTGCCCCAGTGTGGAATCTTAATATTGTCCTTACCAGAATAATGGATCCACCCTTTGAACCATTGCACAAATGTGATCTGCAATTTCTGACTTGGAAAGTTGCTTTCCTCATTGATATTACATCACTGAGAAGAGTTGGTGAGCTTCAGGCATTAACTATAGAAGAACCATTTTTACAAGTACAGCAGAACAAAGTGATTCTTTGCACTAACCCAAAATTTCTACCCATAGTATTATCTGCCTTTCACATCAACCAATCTTTTGAGTTTCCTGTGTCTTTCCTCAACCGGATTCAGTGGCAGAACGTGCTCTACACACCTTAGATGTTAGACAAGCATTACTTTATTGCATTAAAAGGGCAAAACCTTTTCGTAAAATTAAACAACTCTTTGTTGCTTTTGCTCCATCTCACAAAGGTAATCCCATTTCTAAATCAAGTGTTGCAAGGTGGATAGTCCAATGCATTTAAACATACTATGCAAAAGCAAAGAGGGCTTTACCCTAGCACGCATTCCACTCGCAAACTAGGGGATTCTAATGGCCGTGTAGCTGAGAGGCTCCGCTCTACCGAGCCTGTTCGAGACAAATCCCATCCTTTAATCAGTTTTAATCCTTAAATTTTCACCAACTGCTTCAGAATCTCCATAGAGCGACCCGATAGTGAAAAGGATGAAATCGAGTGAAAGAAAGTGGAGATCGTCTCGATTCTCCAGCATGGTTCCGAAAACATTTTGGGCATTTGTTTCTTCACCATTACCCAGTCACCAGGACTAGGTCATGGCACTACTCCTGTTGAACCGCAAATGCTGCTTCGCCAACCTGGTGAGACACAGAACATACCAGATTAACCAGTCCCTTGCAGTAGTCCAAAATCTCTTATAATCACAAATGCATTAGCATGAACAACTGGCAGTCTCATCACTCGGCCCATTAAAACGTTGTGTGCAACAATCCTGTCCTCGTGTCTGGTGTACTTCTCAAACTCATCAACACAAGAGGCATTGTATCATGCCACTTCAGAGATGTGGATGCTCACACCTTCGCCAATCTGGATTTCAATGTGCCATATACTTGCTCCAGTAAGCTAGAAAATTCTGGACAATAACTGCAATGGAACTTCTGTTCAACCTGTAATGCTGCACATAACATTTTCAGAACCTCATTATTAAAATGAGTGCCTTAATCAGACTCAAGAGAATTTAGAAACCCGAAACCTGGAATCAACTCTCTTAACAGTAATTTTGCCACAGTCAAGCTGTGATTCCTGCATGTTGGATAAGCTTCAACCCATTTTGGAAAAAACACTTGCAATGACCAAAAGATACTTCAAACTACTGCAAAGTGACATTTCAATAAAGCCCATTTGCATTTGGTTGAAGAGACCTGCAGATTTTCCAGTGTGACTCATGACAACCTGTGTTTTTCTTCCAGTGTTCTGTTCTTGACACACTGCACATCTGTGACACAATATCTCTGCAGTCACTTTGAATCTAGGATTAAACCACACCTGTTGAAAAAGGTACATCATTGCTTTTCTCCCCACGTGTACTGGACAATTGTAATGTACCACCATTTGTGGTAATAGACTGTCAGGCAATAGTGGTCTGCCATCAGTGTAAACCCAAATGTTATTTTCTCTTTTGTTACATCCTGCTCGGACCCAACCCTGTTCAGTTTCTGTCACTTCCTCTTGTGCTTTTCCCACCTTGCCCCATGGATCTACTGCTGACAACAATAAGTTGCAATCTTTGATGTCCGATGTTTCTTTCAGGATTTCCTCATTAAAAGTATGCAAATTTAATGCACCAAGGCATATCAATTTCTAACTGTGACATAGTCCGTGTTCTGCCTATGAGCAAGAAACTTCACAACTAAAATCCGGGAAGGCAATTGCATGAACTGCAAATTTTCTTTCCACGTACTCTCCGTTTCATATTGGTGAACCAGAAGATATCACAAATCTATGCTGTGACTGATGTAATGTACGACTCCAAAGCTGTACGGACTATCAGTGTAAATTGTAACTCTGAGTTATGCTGAAATGACGCAAGCCTGTGTCAAGGCAACATTTTTTGTAGCTTGGGCTGAGTACTCCTTGCAACTATGATGGTTCCACAACACCTTCCATCTGTACACACAGCATAAACAGCTTTCGGATTTTCTTCATTGTCTCTCAAACAGGATCCATCAGCAAACTACAAATGATCAGATTCAGGCAATGGTTCGTCCAAAATATCAGGACAAGGCTTGGTACATAATTCCGCCGCATCCAAGCAATCATTTTCAAATTCATCAGTCACATTCTCATTTCCAGGAAATGGCATCAAAGTAGCTGGGTTCAAATTCAAAAAGAACAATTGGACCGAATTCTGAACACTATCAAACATTCACCCCAGTACAGAGATCTGGGCCTAAATCGATTGTTTTATTTGCTCCTCATGTCCCAGTTTAACCTCAGCCATTTGCAAATCAGTCTTGACCCTGGTCCCCATGGGAATAGTCTAGCCCGAACTGCCAGGTTTGGCCTTTCCTGGACTTTAAACAAGCATCCTAGGACTGGTTTCAGGGTATCACCTCTCATCAGCCAGGCTAGCTTGACTTTAGTGGTGTGGAGTGCCTGACAGTTTGGGCTGGACTTTTTCCATAAGTAGCAAGTTCAAGACTGATTTGCATATGGGTCCAAACTGTGGTGCATAGTGAGCAAAATAACAATGGATTAAATCCAGATCTCTTGACTGGGGTAGGTAATTGAAAAGTTTCAGCACTCTGTCCATCATCTTGTTGTGTTTGCTATATACACTCTAAGTGGCCACGGGTATGCGCAGACGTGGGTCTTGGTCGCTGTGCCAACGGATTCAAGCTAGCCTGGCTGATGAGGGGTGATATCCCAAAACTGATCCCAGGTGGCTTGTGTCAGGATTCCTGCCACAGCTCACACCTCTCTTGACTATCACAATATATCGGCATGACTCATATCATTCCTCCCAACACTTATGAATGAACAAATATCTTGTACCCTGACTTTTGACCATATTACATGTTGTTGGTTATAGCTAGCTGGAGCTGGTGTTCCCGATTTGTTTGAAAAGGCTTAATAGCTTTTACAAATGTTTTACCATCCATATGCAAGGTTATGTTTCAGGCGCCACAGAAACATCCAGAATATCCACCAGAATTAGCATCAAGCAACTGGCATAGATGACCTCAACGTGAACCTTCCGGAAGACGGCCCTCATCAAATTAATCCCTTGCACCTGTTCATTACTATAAGCAATTAGAATGAGACCTTGGCAAACTTTCTAAAGCACCTTCTAGAAAGCAGCCTCATCAAATTAATTATCTGCACCTGTTCCTTGATACAAACAATTAGAATGTGACCTTTATGAATGTTCTAATGCAATCTCATTTGAAGACGGTCCACACTCCTTCCCTTCTCTGAGCCTCTTTGTCTACCACTTACCTGTTTCCCGGCTTCCAGGACTCTGTCATGCCAACTCCCTTGAAACTCCCGCTTTGATCTCACTGCAAAGAACGTCCCACATTAGTCTCGCACATAAATGGAAAAAAGATCAAGAAGAAAAGGAGAGACGCAGTAACGGACTTGATTTTACTATGTGCTGAGCTGAGTCGCAACATCGTGCTGCAAACAAAGGTAACCAGTGTTTTTGTTCAATTTGTAAATACTGTTGACAGGGCTGTGCCAGAGAGGTCTTGGGTGAAGCTAACCCCATCTAAATTTGCTTGTGGGTTTGATGCTAAAATCATACAACAGTTTTAAAATTTTTGATAAAGGAGCCTCCATGGACAATCCAAATAAAAGCAAAACAACAACCAAACTGAAGGTTGGTTGAAATTTCAAAAGCTTTTGTGAGGTGATACCTTAAGAGATAGAGTGAATACTAGACTAAATACCGATTATTTATTTGTTTATAGGTACTATATCTGCCAATACCATTCATCAGACTGTTGGGAATGCCTGCTGCAGTGTTGCTTTTGAGTAGACGAGCCACAGTATCTTTGACTCTACACACTTTCTTCACCCCAACTGCTGTCCCCCTGGGATTTGCCACTAGAGCAATGACTCCACCTGTAAATCAATGGCAAGTCCCCGGAGGATTCGGGAACTAACCACCCCATTGGAATCATCTTGGATCCAGGTTGTTGGCTTATGACTGAATGCTAAGCCACACACCTAACATTCCTTTCGGGTGGCGTCATGACCAATCAGATCAAATATTCATGGACGATCTAGCACATGCCTTATAAGGGGACCTCAATGACACCTTCAATCTGTCTGAGTTAATGCAGCAGTTGCAACTAGATCTCCAACTAGATCTGCATCTGAAAAGGATAAAAGCAGAAAATGCAACACTTAATAAAGAATTGCAACGAGAGAGGACAATTTCACACAATAGAGGGGATACTAAACCCAAGGATAGTCACCCAGTTTTGACCCAGCATGTGTTTGGAGAACCATTTCAGAGAGGGGCGTTTACAACTACTTACCAGAACCTGCATATATCTGTCTCTACACCCAGTTCTGTTCCCTTAGCAGCTCCAGAACGCTTTCATGGCGACAGTACTAGATTTGCAGCATTTATGAGTCAATGCCAATTACATTTCCTGTGCAAACCTCAGGCGTTCCCCAATGACGTAGCTAAAGTAGCGTTTGTACTCTCTTATTCGGGAGGTGTATCTGCTTTACTGGGAGATTCCTTTAGTAGAAACAAACAATCCCCTTTTGTACAACTATTCTGCTTTTAAGGCTACCATGACTAAGTTATTTGCAAAACATGTATCTGAAAGAAACAGGTTAGTATTAGATTCCTTACCTTAGAATATCCCCAGGCGTCAGTCTGGATCCGGAAACTTTTGCGTAGCAGTACCCCTGCGCGTCGGTAGGCGTCGTCTGCAGGCGTCCCCTGCGGCTCCGCGTCGTCGGCGTCGTGCGCCGTGATGACGTCGCTGGAGTATATAGACGCCGCCTCCGCGCGCTGACGTCAGTTCTTCTTTTTTTCCGCGCCAGTTAGCGCAGATCCGAAGAGCAGTACTCCGGTCTTTTGACCAAGTTTTTTGTTAACTGATTGATCTTTACGGTGCCGGTAGGATGCCCGGTTTCAAGAGTTGTGACGAGTGCGACCGCCTGATGTCGGTCACCGACCACCATCGACTCTGCCTCCGGTGTCTGGGCGCGGACCACGACGTGGAGTCCTGCGTCGACTGTCGGGCCTTGACTGGAAAAGCTAGGCGGGAGCGGTCCCGCAAGCTTCTCGAGCTCCGGTTGTCGGCCCCGCGTCGAGAGCGGTCCCGGTCCGGTCGGAGGTCGAGGGAGCGGTCGAGGGAACGGTCGCGGAGCCGCCATGGGCGCTCCGGGAGTCGCCACCATTCCTCCGGCTCGTCAGGTAAGCACAAGAAGTCGGGGCGTCGCCATCGCACCCCCGACTCCCCCCGACGCCCGCGTGCTGCGGCCGGGGGCTCGGGTGACCCCACCCCCGCGGTCCCGCATGGGTCGCCGACGCCGTCTGCCCCACACCTGTCGGTCCCTGGGGAAGGCGCGTCGCGTGAGGAGATCGAGGCCTTCCTCATTGCTATGAGGGCGAGGTCTTCTCCGGCGGGGCCTTCGGCGCCTGCGGGCCCGTCGGTCCCGTCTGGGGGCCCGAGCGGTTCGGGTGCTCCTGCCCCGGCGCCGCCGGTGGCTCCGGCCCCGGCGCCGCTGGTTCCCTCTGGTTCGTCGCCGGCTGGTCTCCCGGCCTCTCCGGCGTCGGTTCCTGTGGGCCAGCCCAGGGTACCGCCCCCGCGTGGTGCAGCGACTCCGCCGTCGGCTCCGGCCGGCGTCGGGTCCCCGGCACCGACGCCGCGCGGCGCCACCCCCCTTTCCTCCCCGACTCCGGACTCGGAGCCGGACCGGCGTCGGCCGACGCCGGACCCGACGCCGATGGGGCCTGTTGACCCCGATGTCTATATCGTCGACCCAGAATATGGGTATGACGAGGAGGAGTATGGTGAGGGTTGGGAGGGGTCTGAGGACCCTCTATCCCGTGCCTGCCAGTACGATGTGGACTGGGTAGGTGATCTGGGTGATGCCAGTGGCCTGGACGAGTCGCCCAACCCTGGGTTTGTCTCTCCGTCCCCTGTGGCGTCCGAGGCGGGTGCTGCCTATTCGGTGGTCCTGATGAGGGCTGCCAAGGCCTTACACCTTGAGCTCCCCGTCGCGAAGGTCAAACCGAATATCCTGACGGAAGTTTTTAAACCGCAGTCATGCCCCCAGGAGCCTCTGCTGCCGTTTAATGAGGCCCTGACGGATGTCCTTCTGGGCACCTGGTCCAGGCCCGCCTCTGGTGCGCCGGTTGACCGGAACGTTGCCAGGCGTCACCGTCCCTGCGCGGACGACCCTGCCTTCCTGTCCACCCATCCCTCCCCGGAGAGTCTGGTGATCCAGGCCTCCACTTCGCAGTCCGCATTTCCGTCGGCTCCGCCCGACCGGGAATCAAAGAGGTACGACCAATTCGGAAAGAAAGTGTTTTCCTCTTTGAGTGCTGGACTGCGGTCTTGTAACACCGCGTGCCTCTTGGGCCGCTACACCCACTCCCTGTGGGATACGGTCGAGGAGTGTTTGCCGCAATGCCCCCAGGAAGTGCGGGACAAGCTCACCCGGGCCCTTGTTGAAGGCCGGGATGCGGCGCGGTACTCGATCCGTTGTGGTCTGGACACCACGGACTCCCTGGGACGGGCCATGTCCACTACGGTGGCGATTCGTCGCCATGCCTGGCTGAGATCTGCCAACTTCTCACCAGACGTCCAAAATACGCTTATGGACATGCCATTTGATGGCAGTCGCCTATTTGGTGACAAAGCGGACCACGCGCTGGAGCGCTTCAAGGACTCCAGGGTCACGGCCAAGTCCTTGGGTCTCTCGACCCAGACCCAGCGCCAGCAGACGGGTTCGTTTCGGCCCTTTCGTGGCCAAGGGAGAGGAGGTCCCACACGTGCTGCCAGCCACGCGGCGCAGAGCGCTCCCCAGCGCGGTGGCGCCCGTGGTTTCCGCCGTGGTGGCGGTAGAGGCCAGCGTCGTGGTCAGTCCACGCCTCCCTCCGCTGCGGCATCCAAGCCTTCCTAGTCCGAGCTTTCGGGCTCACGTGACGCCAGTGGGTGGCAGGGTTCGCCATCACCACTCCCGCTGGCGCGCGATAACATCGGACAGGTGGGTGCTGCAGCTTGTCCGAAGGGGCTATGCCCTCCCCTTCGAGTCCACTCCTCCAGCCATGCCACCGCAGAACCACCGTGTGTCGGGGGACCACTTGACACTTCTGCAGGAGGAAGTTACGGCCCTCTTGGCCAAGGGGGCCATCGAGCGCGTTCCTGGGCCAGAAGTAGGGTGTGGTTGCTACTCCCACTACTTTCTGGTACCCAAGAAGGACAAGGGAGGCCTGCGTCCTATCTTGGATCTACGGAACGTCAACGGCTTCCTCCGGAAGGAGAAGTTCAAGATGTTGACTTTGGCTCAGGTCTTGGCTGCTCTAGACCCACAAGACTGGATGGTAGCGTTGGACTTGCAGGATGCGTACTTTCACATCCCCGTCCTGCCGGCCCACCGGCGTTACCTGCGGTTCACGGTAGGCCACGAGCATTTTCAGTTTATCGTGCTCCCTTTCGGCCTTACCAGCGCCCCACGGGTGTTCACGAAAGTGATGGCGGTGGTCGCAGCTCATCTGCGCCGGTTAGGGGTTTCAGTCTTCCCCTACCTCGACGACTGGCTGTTGAAGGCGGGCTCGCCCCAGACAGTCGTCCACCACCTTCAGATGACGGCAGACCTCCTGCACGAGTTGGGGTTTTCCATCAATGTGCCGAAATCACACCTGTGTCCCTCTCAAAAGCTCCTTTTCATCGGAGCGGTTCTCGACTCGGCGCAGTTTCGGGTTTATCCCCCGGAACGGCGGGTCCGGGATATTCAGGCTCTGATTCCCATCTTTCAGCCGTTATCCCGGGTTTCGGTCAGGTTGACGCTGCGGCTTCTGGGGCTGATGGCCTCCTGCATCCTTCTGGTGCATCACGCCAGATGGCGGATGCGGGCTCTGCAGTGGGACCTGAAGTTTCAGTGGGCCCAGCATCAGGGCAACCTATCCGACCATGTCCTGATCTCGGAGGGCACTGCGAGACAGTTGCAGTGGTGGCTTACAGACCGCGATTGGGTCAGGGGCAGATCCCTCTCCCTTCCCCAGCCGGAGCACGTGGTTGTGACGGACGCGTCCCTCCAAGGCTGGGGTGGCCACTTGGGAGAGGCGGAGATCAGAGGCCTCTGGTCTCCGGCGGAGTCCCGGCTCCATATCAACATGTTGGAGCTGCGGGCGATTCGCCTGGCACTGAAGGCATTCCTCCCCTTTGTCAACGGGAGTGTAGTGCAGGTGTTCACGGACAACACCACCGCCATGTGGTACTGCAACAAACAGGGCGGTGTGGGGTCGTGGACCCTTTGCCAAGAGGCTCTGCGCCTCTGGCAATGGCTGGAACGTCAGGGCGTGACTCTGACGGTTCAACACCTGGCAGGTTCTCTGAACGCCAGGGCGGACGAACTCAGCCGTCGGTGCTCGGTGGATCACGAATGGCGTCTGAACTCGGATGTGGCGAGAGGCCTCTTTCAGCAATGGGGAGAGCCTTGGTTAGATCTATTCGCCACAGAAGAGAACGCGCAATGTCATCAGTTCTGCGCGTTGGAGTTTCCAAGACGGCACTCGCTCGGCGACGCCTTTCGGCGCGAGTGGAGTTGCGGTCTGTTGTACGCCTTTCCGCCTATACCACTTCTGCCCAGAGTGCTGAAGAAGATCAGGCGCGACCGGGCCCAAGTTATCCTTGTGGCTCCGGACTGGGCTCGAAGGTACTGGTATCCCGAGCTACTCAGCATGACAGTCGGTCCCTCGATCCGCCTGCCCCTTCAGGAGGACCTTCTGTCGCAGCAGCAGGGGACGGTCCTCCACCCGAACCTGTCCAGTCTCCACCTCCATGCGTGGAGATTGAGCGGCGACAGTTGAGGCCATTTGACTTGCCTCCTGAAGTCTGTGATGTCATTCTGGCAGCCAGGCGTCCCTCCACAAAGTCGGTATACGCCTGCCGGTGGAACAGATTTGTGGCATGGTGCACAGCGAAGGCTGTGGATCCCCTTTCTGCCCCTCTATCTGAGGTTCTCCTCTTCCTCCTTTCCCTTGCCCAGCAGGGCTCTGCTCTGGGCACTATCAAGGGCTATCTTTCTGCCCTTTCCGCCTTCTTGAGGCTACCTGATCAGCCATCTTTGTTCAAGTCCCCTATTGTGTTAAGATTCTTAAAGGGCATCACGCACATGTATCCTCCAGCTCCGTTCGTGATGCCTCAGTGGGACTTGAACCTGGTTTTGACTTTCCTGATGTGCGCTCCCTTTGAGCCCCTTCATTCCTGTCCTCTCCGTCTTCTCACCTTAAAGACGGCCTTCCTGGTAGCCATCACCTCTGCCAGGAGAGTGAGTGAGCTCCAGGCTCTTTCTGTTCAACCTCCTTTCTTGTCTGTTCATCCTGATAAGGTGGTTCTTCGGACCAGACCTTCTTTCCTGCCCAAGGTAGTCTCTGCTTTTCACATTGGGCAGTCCATCACCTTGCCCTCCTTCTTCCCGCCTCCGCATCCTTCAAAGGATGAAGAGCGGCTCCATCGTCTGGACCCAAAACGTGCGCTTTCATTCTATATGGATCGCACACGCCAGTTCCGGGTGGATGACCAACTGTTTGTTGGCTACGTGGGTGAGAAGAAGGGAAGGGCGGTACAGAAACGGACCATCTCTCGGTGGGTCGTCCTGTGCATCAAAGCATGCTACTCTTTGGCTCGGAAGGAGCCTCCTGTTGGGCTGAGGGCCCATTCCACTCGGGCCACGGCGGCTACTACTGCCCTGGGCCGGGGAGTCCCTTTGCAGGACATTTGCCAGGCGGCCACGTGGGCCTCGCTGCACACCTTTGCGAGGCACTACTGCCTGGACAGTCAAGTCCGGAGGGATGGCTTCTTTGGCCGTTCGGTCCTCCAGGACTTTCTGGTGTAGGTTGTATTGGTTCGCAGACCCACCACCGGGGTTGGTATTGCTGGGGTATCTATTCTAAGGTAAGGAATCTAATACTAACCTGTTTCTTTCAGATGAACAAGTTACTTACCTTCGGTAACGATATATCTGTAAGAAACAGTAGTTAGTATTAGATTCCTTACCGCCCCGCCCATCCTCCCCGTTCTGCGAACTGATACCTAGGGTTAGGGACATCCCTTTCAGGGCCCTAGTTTCAAATGGCACCAGTGTTGGTTCTCACATGGCTCTGCGTGTTCTGGCGCGGAAAAGCTGTGTGCAAAGAACTGACGTCAGCGCGCGGAGGCGGCGTCTATATACTCCAGCGACGTCATCACGGCGCACGACGCCGACGACGCGGAGCCGCAGGGGACGCCTGCAGACGACGCCTACCGACGCGCAGGGGTACTGCTACGCAAAAGTTTCCGGATCCAGACTGACGCCTGGGGATATTCTAAGGTAAGGAATCTAATACTAACTACTGTTTCTTACAGATATATCGTTACCGAAGGTAAGTAACTTGTTCTTTAATCCAAGCAAGTGACAATGCGTTATTAAACCTACAACAAGGTTCTAATGACCTGCTGATTTATGTCACTACTTTCAATCAACTGGTGGCAGAAACATGCTGTCCGGAAGAGAAAAGAACATCCTTATTCTATCGAGGGTTAAAAGATGACCATAAAGATTCCCTCTAGCACATCGTTGATCTGCCCACTGATTTTGCAGAATTTATTGATCTTGTCGTTAAGCTAGATCACCGATTGCGTAAGCAAAAGGGTGACCTATCTTGCAGTGACAGCAGAGTAGTTCTCAAAACTGAGAAGAAGGAGTCGGACAGTAAGACTTTTGAACCTGAACCTATGCGGAATGGAGATATAAGTGGTCCACTATCTAATGAGGAAAATAAATATTGCCACAATAAAGACGTAGGTTTAATTTGTGGCAAAGACGGTGATTTTGCTAGGGAATGTTCTGCAAAACCAGAAAAGACACAAACTGTGGCTAGTGTAGTGGTCGATCAAGAATAGCAAAAATAAGGCTCTCGACCAGAAGGGAGATCGTCTTGTTGAGAGAAGCCGTACAGATCTCACAATCTCTGACCAATGTAAGAACACAAATTCTGCGGGATCTGGCTATCCAAGTCACAGTAATCTTCTGCCCACAGCGGAGGCACATAATATCCATACTTATTGACTCAGGTGCCACAGGCAATTTCTTTGGCATGACCCTAGCTGCCAAGCTCAGCTCACAAAAGTTCCCAAAGAAAAACCTGAACCTGTGTGAGCAGTAGGTGGTTCAGAATTGTCTTCTGGACAAATTTGTTTTCAGACAGAGGCTCTCACCTTAGTGTGCGATAGTGGGCATAATGAACAAATTGTCTTTGATCTAATAGATACTCCCACCTTTGAAGTAATTTTGGGAGTATTTTGGCTAGAACACCATAATCCAAAAATCAATTGGGTACACCACACCGTAATCTTGGACTCACCATTCTATACTACTACCTGCTACCAAGAGGTTTCAGAGGCGGGAATACCTCTGAATTGCGCTTTGGTCCAAGGAACAGAAAACCTTAAACTACCCAAAGAATACCAGGACTTTCAAGATGTTTTGACCATGTGAAAGCCATCCAACTGCCCTCGCATGGAGCCTTTGATTGCCACATAGATCTCCCAGGAGCAACGCTGCTCTGCAGTAGAGTTTACGCATGGACAGGAGTTGAAACTCAATATCTATGCAAATATCTGGCTGAACTACTAGAAATAAGTGTTGTGGAATGGTGTATAAAATATGTGGCTTCCCTAATCTTATTTGTAGCCAAGAAGAATGAGGAGTTGGGGGCTTGTGTGGATCATTTGCCAGTCAATAAGGTTACTATTAAGAAACGCTATCCTGTCCAGTTGATTCCGGTACTACTTGATCAGGTCAGAAATGCCACCATATACACAAAACTAGATAAACGGGGAGCTTACCACTTAATCCATGTGCAAGAAGGTGATGAATGGCAAAATACCTTTAGGACTGTTTGAGTATATTGTTATTCCCTTTGGGCTATGTAATGCTCTGACAGCATTTTAATATTTAATTACCAAGGTCTTGAGGGAGTTTTTGGATGTTTGTGCATTTGCCTACATAGACGACATTCTGATTTACTTAAACTCAAAACAAGAACATGTACAGCATGTATGCGTCATCTTGCTGTGCCTTAAAAACGCTCTCTTTGCTTTAATTAGACAAATGGTCCACCACTGCAACCATTCTTCAGCTTCGCAATCCAGACCAGCCCTATTACGTTGAAGCAGATGCTTTGCAGGAATGTCATAGGAGGAATTTTGTCTGTGAAGAGGCCAAGAACAGGCCACGTGCATCGCATAGCCTTCTATTCGCAAAAATGTCTACCAGTGGAGCAAAGGTATACGGTGGCTGAAAGAGAACTTGAGGCCATTAAACTGATGTTCACTGAATGGAGGCATTACCTTCAGGGGGCTAAACATGCTTGTCACAATAGTCTCCGGTCATAAACATGTATAATTCTTTAATCTCCGTTAGGGCTCTCACCCCCGTCAAATGCAATGGCTGCATTTCTTTCATGGGTTCGATTTCATCACCACCTATCCCCCAGGGACCAAGCAGTTACAGTCTGATGTTCTTTCAAAACTGGGGTATGCTCACTCTTCCCAGTTCATATCATACTCCCCACTATGATTCCACCAGAAAAGATAGTCGCAGTCAGTGAGAGTGACACCTTTATGGCAGCCTTACATGAAGAATATAAAAAACTAAAGGCCGAAGAATGGCTCAAAACACCTAACCATATTATCACAGACAAGCTGTTCCTTCACACTCAGAGACTGTTCATCCCTACTATATAATTAAGACGTCAGTTATTTTAATGAAATTGTATTTATTTATTTACTTGATTAAGCGCAACTGCCACCCAAAGGGTACCCTGGCGCTGAAATCACAACACAGCATAAGCAGGGCACCCAGGTATAACAAAAACCCTAAGGATTTGCCAAAAAACCTTCTGGTGGACCAACATGCAGAAGGATATACAAGTATGTGTATCTGGTTGCCCAACTTGTTCATGAAACAAGAACACTCACATTGCACCCACAGGCTGATTACAGCCTCTGTCTACACCCCAGTTTTCTGGCACACTATTAATCTGGATTTTATTACTAACCTTCCAGCAAGGAATACTTTTACTGTTATTTTAGGACTAGTTGACATGTTAACTAAAATGCCTCATTTCATCCTCCTCAAAAAGATACCCACCGCTGCAGAATGTAGTCAAATGTTCATTGATCATATCATAAGATTGCATGATCTACCGACTATAATCATCTCTCATTGCGGGGTTCAGTTCACATCTAAATTTTGGAAAACAATCTGTGATAAGTTAAGAATAGGGTTACCCTTGTCATCTGCCTTCTATCCACACACCGATGGGTAAACTGAACAGGCAATCAATGCCTTGAAACTACACTAAGATGCGCACTATCAATGTACACAGTGGAATCAGGCCTTACTCCTAGCTAAACTCACTTATAATAACATAATCCACTCAGCCACAAACCACACACCTTTATTCTTCATGTCAAGACAACGTCCTCTGGCCCTTCCCATTAATATATCAGGAGTTTTACTACGCTACCTTCAGTTACAGAAAGATTAGAATCACTATGCTTGTCAGTATGAGCTGACAAGCATAGAACCACCTCCCCAGTCGGGCCGAATGCTGGTTTTGGAGTACCGACGGACAGAGTGGTGCTTCCCTCTTTTCCTGAGCCGTGGCCTGGTGGGGTGAGGTCTGTACCTCTTACGAGTCTGTGGATACACACGACACAAGAGACGAGAAACGATGTGGAAACCTAGTGGATTCAGGTGATCTCTGTATTCGCTTCTTTATTGTTATTTTGATCACTTTTCTTATGTTCAATATCACCACGTTGCAGTAGCTATCAGGTGATTGGGTCCTGAAGAAAGCAAAGACATAATATGTCGACAATTGCTGAAACATGTTGACCTCATAGTACATCTGGGCAGTTAATTTTTTAAACTGTCACTGACTACATTTTAATGTTGGAAGAGTGGGTAGCACCAAAATAAATATCACTTTCAGTACCCCCTCATCCAATTTTATGACACTTTTTTTCTTGTTTTACACACACTTTTTCTGCACTGCGACATCAGTCACTCAGTTGCATTAACACCCTCACAATCGAGCAGCAAAACCATAGTGAGACCTGTCTGACCGGATGAGGGCTTTTCTCACCATCTGAGCCCTCTTCTCACCATCTGAGCCCTCCTCCGTGAAAGTTAGAGGCTCTCCTAGTGGTGGTCTTGAAGGAATCCCAAATGATGAAGGGCGGTTCCGTGTGGTGACTGATGGGCATCCTTGCCTGACCACTACGTAGGTCTGTCGAAGGGATGACCCTAGATAGAGATACACATGGAAGGGATGTTTAGGTGTTCTTGTTCATTTACACTTTGTGTACACACCAGTTTTTTTTTACACCCTCTGACATTTTTGTGTAGTTCAAGCATAGAACCCCATCACCTATATACAAGGAAGGTTACGGTTATCAACACAACACCTACAACTAGAAGGCCCATGGAAATTACAGTTTATCAGTCCTTATGACATTATCAAGATAATTAATCCAGTCAACATCAAGAACTGGCTTCCCCCTGAATACACTATCTATCTAGTGTTTCACTGATCAAGCCATACCACCTTGCTAAACAAAAAGATACCCCACACCCGCCGATTCTGAATAATGGGCAACAAGAGTGCAAAATGTCACTGTATTCTGGACTCTAAATGATCTCATAGAAAACTATATTACCTTCTAGATTGGAAGGGTTAGGACCCTTCAGAGTGTTCCTGGGAACCAGCCTCCTCGATTTATGTCCCCTGTCTGGTGAGACGATTTCATGCCCTCCAGCCCACCCCACCAAACCACGACCTGTAAGGATACCTTTGGAAGGGGCAACAGTCAAGAGCGGTGAGCTGTGGCAGGAGTCCTGACAATCACAATTTACCTGCATGACTCATATCACTCCTTCCAAAACTTATGAATGAACAAACGTCTTGTACCCTGACTTTTGACGATATCACATGGTGTTGTTAATAGCTATCTGGTGTTCCCCGGTTTATTTGAAAAGGCATAATAGCTTTTACAAATGTTTTACCATGCATATGCAAGGTCAGGTTTCAGGCACCACAGAAACATTGGCAGGACACTGTCAGAGAGGACATTGGTGAAGCTAGCCCCGTCCAAATTTGCTTGTGGGTTTGATGCTGAAATCATACTCACTACAGTTTCGAAAATGTTAATAAAGGAGCCTCTATGGACAATCTAAATGAAAACAAAACAGCAACAAAACTAAAGGTTGGTTGGGATTGGAAAAGCTTTCGTGAGGTGACACCATAAAGGATAGAGTTAATACTAGACTACATTTTTTTGGTTATAGGATCCATATATGCCTGTCCCCATTCATCAGACTGAAGTGAATTCCTGCTGCAGTGTTGCTGTTGAGTAAACGAGCCACAGCATCTGGGACTCTACACGCTTTCTCCATCTCAACCCCCTTCCTGTCGGGTTTTGCTCCACGGGATCCGTTTGATGCTTACAATGTTCCACCTCCAAACGTCACAATGCCTCTTGTAGAAACACACAGAGGAATTGAGCCATTAGGTGAGGGATAAAAAGAACAGGGAAGGGAAAGGGAAGGGCCAGCAGGGAAGGGATCTTCCTGTAACGACAAAACCAAGGTACTTAGACATGCAGTCCTAAACAAATGGCTACTCTCATATGATCTCGCTAAAGAACTGTGTATACCTTGTGATATAACAGGTAAATGTTTCTGGCAACACGTCTCCTCTATCGCCTCCTGTCACCTCAAATAAACCTATCGGGACACAAAGAAAGATTAGAAACAAACACACTCCCATGAAACACACACACACCACTAGTAGCTGGATCCCTTTAGGTTGCATACCATGACAACAGGCGAGAGACGCTATAACTGGATTCAAATGAAGCACAGCACTCTGCTGTATAACAAAAAGTAAATAGATCCACAAGAAATGAAAAGAGAGCAAAGGCTTCCTTATTAACAGAAAACGGCAGTGCGTGGGAAGCAAGAACCACAACACTCCGCTCTGTGATCAGCTGTTCATGAATTAAAGGGCAGGGGACGGTGACGCGTAGTTTCGACCACCACAGCGCCCCGCAACAGAAATACACAATAAGTCTTTCCTTCTCCGCACAACGAAACAAGGATTGTTATTTTGTTCAATTGTCTCCTCCAAAGTTAACTCCACTCCGAGGAGATCTTGAACGGGAACGCGTGGTGGACTACCACCACGCTCCGCTCTTGTACAGCCTGAAGACCGCGAGGCGCAGCAAGACGCTACCGCCCGCAGACGGCTTCGCTTCACCAAAATGCTCGCCGAGCAGCCGTGGCATGCAGTGACTCCCGACCTCCTCCAAAGCGAACTCGAACACACCGTGAATTACACGCAACAGGAAGCGTGTAGACGATGCACAAGTACTTCCCCTCACCGAGGAGTCTGGGAGTTGTAGTCCAACTCCCGTGGCAGCCACAATGTCCATTCCACAGTTTGTTTCCCCTCATGCGTGCTCCGACAATGCAGGCGCAATACCTGAGAACCTGACAGTATGTCCTCCCTCCTAGCGCCTCCTAGGGCCAGGCCGCAGAGGAAACCTACGATGAAAAGAACGGATAGCTTCAGGGGCACGGAGGTTCTGCACGGGCTCCCAGGAATCGTCCTCCGCCGAGTACCCCTTCCAGGAAACCAAGTACCACAACACGCCCCTTCTGTATTTGGAGTCCTTGATGCTCCGCACCACGTACTCAAAACTACCATCACAAAGCACGGGAGGAGGCGCACGCCTCCGGGCACCAAAAGCAGGTTTCAGCAGGTTACAATGGAACACAGGATGTATTCTCAAGGTACCAGGCAGCTTCAGCTTGTAGGCCACCGGATTAATCCGTTTCACGATGACATAAGGACCGATGTATCTGGGGTGAAAGATGCTGCGCAACTTGAAACGGATGTTCCTAGTGGATAGCCATACTCTATCCCCTACAACATAGGAAGGTCCAGCTCTTCTATGCTTGTCCTCATTCTTTTTGTACTCGATCTTTGCTTTCTGCAGATGAGCCCTGATCTTTTTGTGCATGGACTGTATGTGACGCACCTGCCCCAACACAGTAGGTTGATCAGCTACCCCCTCTGGAATGCTGATAGGAAGTATTCGGGCGTCAAAACCGTAGGTGGCGCAAAATGACGACACCCCCAGTGAACTGTGCCATGCGTTATTGTACGCCACCTCGGCCATCCATAACAGAGAGACCCATGAGTCCTGGGCTTCAGCAGCATAGCACCTCAGATATTTTTTTAAGGTTTGATTGAGTCTCTCTGTCTGCCCATCAGTCTGTGGGTGGAAGCTCGTGGAAAGAGAAGACTGTATCTGCATGGCCTGACACCAGGCCTTCCAAAACCTGGCGATGAATTGCGGGCCCCTATCCGAGACTATGACTTCGGGCACCCCGTGCAAACGTATAATGTTGCTCAGTAGTAACTGCGCTGTTTGACTTGCAGTAGGGAGATTCACAAATGGAATGAAGTGTCCCATCTTTGTGAGGCTGTCTATTACCACCAGGATAGCCGTTTTACCTTGGTCCGGGGGTAGTCCTGTAACAAAGTCAAGGCTGATGGTCTGCCAAGGCCTTTTAGGTGTGGGCAGAGGCATCAGTAGCCCTTTCTTTTTTCCTGTCTCGTTCTTGGCTCGGGCGCACTCCTCGCAAGCTCCTACCCATGTGGTAACGTCTCCCTTGATGGACTCCCACCAGAAATGACGTTGTACCAACAGCATCGTTTTGCTCACACCTGAGTGGCCTGCCAACAAAGTGTCATGACACCACTCGAATGCCTTTTTTCTTAACACTGAATTGGGTAGGTACAGCTTACCATCCTGCAAAGGCAGCCCTTGTTTCAAAGCGCGACCACTTCCTTTCGCTACCCACATCACCCAGGCATCTGGAGTCTTTGCTTGGCGAACCAAATCCAAGAAGGTGTTTGCCTGTACAACGCAAACCACTTTTCCTGGATCTACAATCGCCTCTAAGGGTTTTTCGCCAGGAACGTTGTCAGCCTGATTCTGCCTGGATAGGGTATCAGCTTTCCTGTTCTCTACCCCCGGTCTGTACGTGATAAGAAAATCGTATTCTGAAAAGAATAACATCCACCTCATCTGTCTTTGTGTGAGGTTCCGGGCTGTTTTCATATATTGGAGGTTCCTGTGATCAGAGAACACCGTGACCGGGAACGCAGCCCCCCACAGATGTTGACGCCATTCTTGGAAGGCTTTCTTTATAGGCAACGGGGTGTAGCTGCCCTATGACCTGGTTCCGCTGTGACAGGATGGCCCCTATCGCTACGTCTGAAGCATCTGCTTCCACTATGAATGGATGTTCCGGTTTGGGATGGGCCAAGATCGGGGCAGTGGTAAAGGCTTGTTTCAGGGTCTCAAAGGCTCTTTCTGCTTCTGTAGACCACAGGAAAGCAACTCCTTTTTTGAGCAATCTGGACAGAGGTGACGCTACCTGAGAGAACTGCGAAATAAACCTACGGTAGTAGTTCGCGAACCCTAGGAAGCTCTGGACATCTTTTACCCAGGAGGGAACCGGCCACTCTTGAACCGCCTGAACCTTTCTTTCAGACATCTGCAACCCCGAGGGACTCAGTATCACCCCCAGAAATTCCACCTCAGTCACCCCGAATTCACATTTACTCAGCTTGTTTTCCCCTAACTTTTGTAACACCTGGGAGACATGATGCTTGTGGCTTTCAGTCCTGTCTGAGTAAATGAGACTATCGTCTATGTAGACGACTGCACAGATATCCACAAACTCCTTCAAGACATTGTTAAGGAAATACTGAAACGCCGCTGGGGCGTTACACAGCCCAAACGGCATCACAGTATATTCGTATAATCCATAACGAGTCTTGAAGGCAGTCTTCCACTCATCCCCTTCTCTGACACGCACCAAATGGTACGCCCCCCTCATGTCCAGACGAGTATATATCTGGGCGTCCCTCACCTGATCCAGCAGGACCGAGATGAGTGGCAACGGGTACCTGTTTCGTACCGTGTTCTTTTTCAGTACCCGATAATCCACACAGGCTCTCAACTCACCGTTTGCTTTTTTGATAAAAAACAAAGGAGAGGCTGCGGGAGAACGAGAGGGTCTGATAAACCCTATCTCAACATAGTGGTCAAGGTATTCTTTTAAGTGCGCTGTCTCAGGTACCGACAGTGCATAAACACGACAAGAAGGCAGTGTGGCTCCCTCCACCAGATCTATGTGACAATCATATATCCGGTGTGGGGGCAACTGTTCTGCCTGGCTTTCGCTAAAGACATCCCTGAACCGTTGGTATTCATAGGGTAGGATGACCTGTTTCTCGGCTGCCGTAGCCGCCACTACAGGGAGAAATAATTAAGCAGCGGCTGTCGGTGTTTGGAATGTGTTCAGATGCTTTTTGCATTCCTCTGACAAGAACCGGACCTCTTTCGTTTTCCAGTCGATCAACGGGTTATGGTAGCTTAGCCAAGGCATCCCCAGAATGACCTCGTACTGAGGGGCCTCGATTATGTTAAGCGTTAGTTCCTCTCTATGCAGTCCCTCCGGTCCCTTGAAAGACAACACCACCACATCGGTCCGTTCAGTTATGAGGCCGGATATCAGTGGTTTGCCGTCTACAGCCAATACCTCCTCGGGGGTTTCTCTAGCTACTCTGTCTAATGATAAAGAGGATACTAAGCTGCTATCGATAAAGTTCCCCGTGGCCCCGGAGTCTATCATGACCTTTACCTGATGTATTTGTAGCCGACTCTCTAGATTCATAGGGAGAACGATATGTGTCTCGGTATCCTGCAAAACCATAACCGTCAAGGACGGTATCTTAAAAGGCGGAGACTCCTTCGGTTGTTCCTGAGAAGCTTCCGCCTCTTTCTCGGATGTACCTACCACAGAGATTGCTATTCTTTTGCTTCTATTCCATGCCCCTGCAGTTTTCGGTTTGGTTGGGCACTCCTTCACGTAATGCCCCTTTTTCCCACAATATAAGCACAACCCCAGTGCTCTACGGTTCTCTTTTTCTTCCCTAGACAAGGGGGCTCGTACCGCTCCTATCTCCATCGGTTCTGAGCTTGCGTCTGAGGAAGAAGTTGGTCGCCGAGGAGTAGCCTCAGTTCCAAAAGAAACCTTGTCCCACCGTCTTCTTTCTCCCCCTCTTTCACTTAGTCTGCCATCCAAACGCAATGTCAGATTGATCATATCCGTGCATGTAACAGGTTGAGGGTCTATCTGGGCAATGATGTCTTTCAGCCCATCTCTCAACCCCTGATAAAAAAGCGACATCCTTTTTTCCTCCGGCCAAGACGTCTCTGCCACTAACCTGTTGAAATCAGTTAAATACGACACCAGATCCCTCATTCCCTGTCTAAGGGTGAGCAATTCTCTGTCTGCGCTGAATGTGGTAGCGCGTCTATCGAAAACCCGTTCGAACTCCGCACGGAACGCAGCCCAATCAGACAATATAGCATCGTTGTTTCGCACCAGGGGTACTGCCCAATTGGCTGCATCCCCGATCAAATACGAAATGGCAAAAGCTACCCTTGAGTGATGATTTGGAAATGAGGCCGGCTTGCAAGAGAAATGCAACATTATCTGAGTCAGAAAGACTTGAGTCTTAGTCGGATCCCCAGAGTACCGCTCTGGGCTAGCCAATGGAATGGGTGGTGGGACAGTAACCTGCACCTGTGAAGTGGAAGCATCAAAGGGGTTTCTGCTTAACCTGTCTACCTTGTCTCTTAAGTTGGCGGCCTCTGTTTTAGAGGTGGCCAACTCTTGTTGGACCAATACCAAGGCCTGTAAAACATCATCCAGAGAGGCCATTATAAACTCAACCGGATCAGGTGGAGCAGTATTCGTGGGCGTGTAATTCTGTCGGGTTTTGCTCAACGGGATCCGTTTGATGCTTACAATGTTCCACCTCCAAACGTCACAATGCCTCTTGTAGAAACACACAGAGGAATTGAGCCATTAGGCGAGGGATGAAAAGAACAGGGAAGGGAAAGGGAAGGGCCAGCAGGGAAGGGATATTCCTGTAACGACAAAAACAAGGTACTTAGACATGCAGTCCTAAACAAATGGCTACTCTCATATGATCTCGCTAAAGAACTGTGTATACCTTGTGATATAACAGGTAAATGTTTCTGGCAACACGTCTCCTCTATCGCCTCCTGTCACCTCAAATAAACCTATCGGGACACAAAGAAAGATTAGAAACAAACACACTCACCACTAGTAGCTGGATCCCTTTAGGTTGCATACCATGACAACAGGCGAGAGACGCTATAACTGGATTCAAATGAAGCACAGCACTCTGCTGTATAACGAAAAGTAAATAGATCCACAAGAAATGAAAAGAGAGCAAAGGCTTCCTTATTAACAGAAAACGGCAGTGCGTGGGAAGCAAGAACCACAACACTCCGCTCTGTGATCAGCTGTTCATGAATTAAAGGGCAGGGGACGGTGACGCGTAGTTTCGACCAACACAGCGCCCCGCAACAGAAATACACAATAAGTCTTTCCTTCTCCACACAACGAAACAAGGATTGTTATTTTGTTCAATTGTCTCCTCAAAAGTTAACTCCACTCCAAAGAGATCTAGAACGGGAACGCGTGGCGGACTACCACCGCGCTCCGCTCTTGTACAGCCTGAAGACCGCGAGGCGCAGCAAGACGCTACCGCCCGCAGACGAGTTAATCCCAAAGTACAGATCCTACCTGGATCTAGAACGCCGATGAACACCGGCTTCGCTTCACCAAAACGCTCGCCGAGCAGCCGCGGCATACAGCGACTCCCGACCTCCTCCAAAGCGAACTCGAACACACAGTGAATTACACGCAACAGGAAGCGTGTAGACGATGCACAAGTACTTCCCCTCACCGAGGAGTCTGGGAGTTGTAGTCCAACTCCCGTGGCAGCCACAATGTCCATTCCACAGTTTGTTTCCCCTCATGCGTGCTCCGACAATGCAGGCGCAATACCTGAGAACCTGACACTTCCCGTGTGATTTGCTACCAGAGCAGTGTCTCCTCCTGTAAACCGAAGGGCAAGTCCCAGAAGGATTTGGGAACTAGCGTAGCTGCCCCATTGGAATCATCTGGGATCCAGGTAGATGGTTTATGATGCCTTGTTTCTGGTCCAGGGTGGGCCTGGCCTGGCAGTTTGGGATGGACTGTTCACATGAGGAGCAGGGTCAACAATAATTTGCATATGGCTGGGTCCAAACGGAGGTGGCGTAGTGAGCTGAAGGACAATGGAGTAAACCCAGATCTCTCGACTTGAGGTGAGCGGTTGAAAAGTTTCAGCACTCCGTCCATAATTTTGTTGTGTTTGCTATGTTCACTCTAAGTGGCCAAGGGTATACCCAGACATGGGTTCTTTGCTCGCCGTGCCACTGGATTCAAGCTAGCCTGGCTGATCAATCAATCAATCAATCACTACATTTGTAGAGCACGCTACCCACCCGTGAGGGTATCAAGGCGCTGCAGGGGAGGGGGGGCGCTACTGCTCGAATAGCCAGGTCTTGAGGTGTTTCCTGAAGGTGAGATAGTCTGGGTCAGTCGTAGGTGTGCGGGGAGGGAGTTCCATGTCTTGGCTGCCAGGTAGGAGAACGATCTTCCTCCGGTGGTGGCTCTGCAAATCCGTGGGACGGTGGCTAGGGCGAGGCTGATGGAGCGGAGCTGGTGGGTGGGGGTGTGGAACCAGAGGCGGTTGTTGAGGTATTCGGGGCCCATGTTGTGGAGTGCTTTGTGTGCATGGGTGAGCAGCCTGAACGTGATCCTCTTGCTGACGGGGAGCCAGTACAGGTTTCTCAGGTTGGCGGATATGTGGTTGCGGCGAGGGATGTCAAGGATGAGTCGTGCGGAGGCGTTCTGTATGCGCTGAAGCCCTTTCTGAAGTTTGGCTGTGGTTCCTGCGTAGAGGGCGTTCCCATAGTCCAGTCGGCTTGTGACGAGGGCCTGGGTGACCGTCTTTCTGGTTTCGGTGGGGATCCACCGGAAGATCTTACGGAGCATGCGCAAGGTGTTGAAGCATGAGGACGAGACTGCGTTGACTTGGTTGGTCATCGTGAGGGAGGAGTCCAGGATGAATCCCAGGTTGCGAGCGTGGTCCGTGGGTGTCGGTGCGGTGCCCAGCATCGTGGGCCACCATGAGTCGTCCCAGGCGGATGGGGATTGTCCGAGGATGAGGACCTCCGTCTTGTCTGAGTTGAGCTTCAGACGGCTGTGCTTCATCCATTCTGCGACATCTTTCATTCCGTCCTGGAAGTTGGCTTTGGCGGTGAGAGGGCCTTTGGTGAGGGAGAGTATCAGTTGGGTGTTGTCGGCGAAGGAGATGATGTTGATGTTGTGTTTGCATGCGATGGTGGCGAGGGGGCTCATGTAGATATTGAAGAGGGTCGGGCTGAGTGAGGAGCCCTGGGGTACGCCGCAGATGATCTTGGTGGCCTTGGAGCGGAAGGGAGGGAGGCAGACTCTCTGGGTTCTGTCGGAGAGGAACGATGTGATCCAGTCCAGGGCCTTTCCTTGGATCCCAGAGTTGTAGAGGCGGGTTATTAGGGTGCGGTGGCAGACGGTATCAAAGGCTGCCGAGAGGTCCAGGAGGATGAGGGTGGCTGTCTCTCCGTTGTCCATCAAGGTCCTGATGTCATCAGTGGCTGCGATGAGGGCGGTCTCGGTGCTGTGGTTGGCTCGGAATCCGGACTGGGATGGGTCGAGTGAGTTGTTTGCTTCGAGGAATGTAGTCAGCTGTTTATTGACGGTCTTCTCGCTGACTTTAGCCTGGAAGGGAAGAAGAGAGATGGGGCGAATGTTCTTGAGGTCTTTGGGGTCCGCTGTTGGTTGATACCCCAAAACTGGTCCCAGGATGCTTGTTTCCGATCCAGGGAATACCTGGCCTAGCAGTTGGGGCTGGATATTGCCATGAGGAGCAGGGTCAAGACTGTTTTGCATATGGCTGGGTCCAAACGGAGGTGGTGCAGTGAGCCTAAGGATGATGGATTAAACCTAATCCTGGGCGGAGTTTGTAGAGTTGCACTACGTGATGCTACGTGAAATGCAAAAAAAAAATCGCCGCACTACGCGGAGCTCCACGAGCGGCGGAGTTCGGTAGAAAAATGCCATTCATTCGCGGTGATTGCACGGTGCCGGATGCTAGTCTGCACTGTGCAATCATTGCAAACAGCACCATGCACAGCGCAAGCATACCTTTTCTGCCGCTCAAGTCGAGCGGTCGCGAGCATATGCCACCACTTGCAATGAGAAACCTGACCCCCGCATTGAGAAATCTCCCCGGGAGGTTTATTTTCCACGCTCGCGCTCTCCAACTTCATGTTGGTGATCGCGAACAAGGAAAAATCTTGCCGGGCGATGGAGTTCCTCGCTCGCGCTCGCCAACTTGACGTTGGTGTACGCGAGTGAGAAAAAATTCTCTGCTCCGCTGTGCGAAGCAGAGTTTTTCGGAATTCCGCAAGCCCGGCTTAACGCAGAGTGCGGGAAACTCGGCAAACTCCACGAGCGGAGCGGAGTTCACCACCCAGGGTTAATTAAACCCAGATCGCATGACTGGTGGTAAGAGGTTAAAAAGTTTCAGCACTCCGTCCATTATATTATTGTGTTTGCTAGGTTTAAAATCAGTCATCTTTTTAGCGTAGCATTTTCTGTATCAAGCAAAACCTGTTCGTACTTACTCAAATGACTATTTGTCAGATACTGTGTACGAGTATGTGTCAACAGTATCTCCACTGAATGAGGTACAAAAACAGTCAGCGGATGTCCCATGACTATAATTTCACACTGTTCAAGATGCAAACATGCAGGCTTAACCGCTCTCAAGCATCCAGGCAATGCAGCCGCAGCAGGGTCAAGAGTCACCGAAAAGTAGGCAATTGGTCTGCAAGAGCTTCCATGCATCTTTGTCGAGCCTGAAAGAGCGTAGCCTTGTCTTTCACTGCAAAATACCACATAGCATTTATTGTTATCAGGCATACCCAAGGCTGGTGCCCTACAAAGGCATTCTCTAAATATGGGAAAAGCTGTTATACAACTGCCATCCCAAGTTACCGGATCAGACACGTCTTTGTGTGTCAAACTCTGAAGGAGTTTTGCGCTCCATGAAAAATTTGAAATCCACTGCTGACAATAGCCCACCATTCCTAAGAACATGCAAACTTTGTTTTGAGTAGTCGGTGGATTCATGTTAAGAATGGTTGCAATCCTTTCCTGTGACCTTTTCTCAATGTGATGTCCTAAGTACAAGACTTCTGTTTTGTAAAACTGTAACTTGGTCTGCCACCAGTAGGTCATCAATGTACTGCACTAGCACTGAATGATTTGGCATTACCAGAGACTCAATATTCTTTTTAAATATCTGTTAAAAGATTGAGGGGTTCCTCGTATACCCTTGTGGGACTCAGCACTATGCCAAAACACGACTGTCAAAACGGAACGCAAAAAGATACTGACTATCCTCATGCAATGGATTTTCCCAAAAAATGACTAACATAAGTCGATAACGGAAAACTTTTCGGCTTCCCTCTGAATTTGGAACAATATCACTACTGGATTCTGTACCAGTGGACAAAATGGAACAGCAATTGAATTCACCCCACGGAAATCCTGCACAATACAATTCTTGCCATTCGGTTCTGCAAGCCCATAATTGGATAGTTACATGGACTTGGATTTCCCATTATCTCCTTTAAGATCCCTTGCTCAATCATTGAGTCGGTCACAGGAGTAATTCCTTTTTTAAAATGTTTATTTATTTATTGGCATCTCAAAAAAAAAGAAAAAAGAACAAAAACAACGGATCAAGGCTTTGGCATATACATACAGAGTGTGAGATCAAAGGCAAGTAACTGAAAATGACACATATCCATTAGCACATTTAAGGTGTAGACCACAGCAGTGTGACAGCGTTACTACAAAGTAGACATGCATATGACAGCGTTCCACCCTGGAGCCTCCCGCTCCCCAGTCGACAGTGCAACCCAATCTATAGCTTATCTCCCTATATCCCTAGCGTACTGCCTGCTCTAAAAGTATGTGTGTCGCGGGACCAGGACCCTGCAATAGGACAATTATATGTTAGCTGCTGGGCGGACTTCCCCGGCTACCGTGGCTACATCCTCCTCATCTGTTGTCTCATGTGTAGGCCTCCTGTTCAGGAATAGGGACCAAAGATTCTTAGGCCTGTTATGTGGGGGCAATAATTCACTATATAATTCTGTCTGTGTACTGCAATAAAGCATTTCCTTATGTTGTAATTTAGCAATGATCAGGGTAAGCATTAGCAGAAGACATCTTGTATTTAGAGACTATCTTGTCCGTTTACGGACTCCATTTTGTATTTCTGTCGGCCATTTTGTTTGCCATGTGCTCTGTCCTACCTTCCTGTTAACTGCTCTTGAAATCTGCCTAGAGACAAGATATATTTATCCTCTTCTGCTTTGCACATGCCCAGTTGAGCTTACAACTGTCCCCAACTTGTAGCTGTCAATACGTGTCCACCAGAATTAGCTAACTGTCAGCCCCTCCCACTTGTTGCTAGAACACTCTCTGTATGACCTTATATGTATTTGAATCCAGCATTATGTACCTTGTACCACCTTCATTTGAGCCCCTGTGGGGGTATAAAAGGACCAAGCTCTTCCAGTCAGTGTGCTACCTCATACTCTACCGAAGGGTGTTGTGTGAATGTAGTTCCACCTCATGAGGTTTAATAAACTTTGTCTTTTCTATTCCAGTTTCTGTGCTAAATTCTTGCTATTGGTCTAAGGCCTCTGTGTAGAGAAGGGCGAATCCCTTGCACTGGTAGGCCTGGCTGAGGCTTGCTACTACAAATTGGCGCTTCCAACGTGGGGCTCATCGGCGACTCAGATGCCCGAAGGAGTGGTCGAGACGAAGGATTGGAATCTCGCTTTGGACGTGATTACTGCCGGGGGAGACCGGAGTCTTGGCATCCACGGCGTTTTCCCTTTCTTTCTGATCTGACCATCCAGGTGGCGCCGGTCCTCGACTGAGATCTCTTCTGGTGATTCGTTGTGCAGTGACCATTTGGTCGATTTGAAAACTTGGCGGTAGGAACCTGGACACCATTTGATTGGTAAGAGCCGTTCTGCAGCACTTGCTGTTGGTTTTGATGCCTTTGATTGGTAAGGTCGTTTAGTAACACTTACTGCGGTTTTGTTTGAAAAAATTGGCCAATATTGAATCTAGTTTGATAAATATATATATGTGTTGCAATACATATAGGCAGGTAATGAGGAGATTTTTCTCTATTTAATATTGTTTGAACGGCGCAACGTACGAAGAGTACCTTAAGCGCTACTTTTTCTAATACTGCATATTTTGCACTATTTTTGGCATGCCTGCTTCCAGCACACTTCGTAGGATGTGTTGCTTTTGTAGTGGTACCACTTTGAAACTTGACGAAGCACAACCAGCCCCCCCCCCCCCCCCCCCCGGAGGGGACGCCTAATAGGGACATGTATATTAATTATGGTATTTCGTCCATAATGTACCACACGCTATGGAACAAATACACCCGTAAGGATCCTGAGTTGCGTTGGCCTATGCATGGGTCATTTGATCTATGAAAGATTCAGTATGTTAAAGCGAAAGGCTGGGCAAGATATGTTTGATTGTGTACGAATGTGGGAGAAGGAAGTGCGTGAGCGAATGAAGCGTGAGCAGGCCTTGATTGAAAAAGAACAACGTAAGAGCATGTATGCGAAAGCATTAGAAATGAAAAATAAAGAAATTAAAGAAAGGGAAGATAGGGAGCGTCAGTTACAGGTAAATGGCCAATACGCTATTCGTAGGCCTCTTTATCCTATTCTTAATAAACCCCAAGATGATTCTCTCTTATTAGATCGTTGTCCACCTCCGTATACTCTTCCCTCTGCTCCTTATGAGTCAGATAAGGACTCTCCTACAGAGCAGGATAAAATCCGAGATACTCGCTCGATGTTAACTACCGAACGTTCCTCTGAGATTAGATCAGTGGCGCGCAAAGCTGATCATAGTACTAATACTACTTCTGAACTTCTAGATACTATTAAGAATTGGTCGGAAAAGGAACATAGATATTTTACCGAGATATTTGCTGCAGAGGTTGTTGAACGATTTAGGAAATATTCTGCGGAAGTAGAGCCAGATGATATAGCACCTGATTGTAAACAATTACGTGAAGGTTCTTTTGTCTTCTCCCAGGTGACTGACACGATCAGACGCTTGGTTAAACTACGTGATGAAGAGGTCCGTTTGCAGGAGGAGAAAAAGGCAGCAGACGCAGCTGCACAAACATCCCGAATCAACATGGAATGAGCTTCAACACCCGAAACAGATAAGAATGTTGTAATTAATGTGAAACCCATGCGGGAAGCCGCACCTTTATATGTTCCTCCTAAAGGAGCAGCTACAAGTGATGATAAGACTTCTACCGACGCAAAAGGGTACTTTATTTATAATTGGGTTTACACTCCTTGGAATAGAGCAGATGTCATGGCTCTTAAAAATGCATTGCCTGATCCGCGAAAGAATCCAACAGCCTTTTATGAAGAAATTGAGGGTGCCATTAGCTCTTGTACTATGACTTTGTCTGATATTGGTTTGTTTTTTGGATTATTATTACCACCTGATATGTGGAGAACTGTGCGTAAAGTCGATGATCGTGTGGCATTTGGGGCATCGTGGAAAGATTTAGAACAATTAGATGAAGATAGAAAACCTGCACAGAAACCGTGTCAGTTAATTTTGGATCTTCCGGTAGCTATATTGGTTAAATTAAAGACTATTATTCCCCCCTAAAAAGATAGATTGGACTATGTTAGCGTCGTGTAAGCAAAAGATAGATGAATCAGTTTCAGACTTCTTCACACGCTTTGAAGAAGCATTCCATGATTTTAGTGGCCAGTCATTGACAGATGACACGGGTAGGCATCTGTTTGTTGATAAAAATATGTCACAAACCTTTTGCCAGGAATAGCTAGTCACCTAAAGGCCAGTGAAAGTTCATGGACTACCTCCTCTCCGGTTTCTCTCCTAACTATGGCTCAGTATTATGAACTCTATACTATAAGGAGCCTCAGGGGGACAGAGCAAGGGAAACAGGCCACCCCCCACTCATATCTTTATCAACAAACAATGGCCTTCCCCTGTGTACTGTGTGGTCGAAGACCCCAAGTTAGTTCTGCAATTTATTCAGTCAGACAGAGGATGCTCTTCAACCTTCTCTCTGCATGTGCTCCTCACAGTCACTGTCTTCACTACTACAAGCTTAAAAACCATATATGTGTGTATATGTAGCCCACCACTGATCCTATTACCTCACTACACCCTTCTACTGTGAAAAAGAGGAAGGGAGGGTTGACAGAGCCTCACGGGAGCAACACCCAGGGGAGGATAAGCCAGGCTGGTACTCGCCTGAATCCTCACTTCTCATCATCAGCTACTGTCAACCAGAAAAGAAAAGGGGATAAAAGATGTGCAATGAAACCAAAAACCATTGTGTGTTACACGTGTTAAATGACCCAATGTGGTATGTCAAACCTCTTGTGTTCGAGATCTGGAAACACCACTATTAAAAAGAGCTGAGCTAAACTGGCAACTACAACTTTATTCTGTGCTGTTTGCCCACTCTATTAAAAACAACCAACATGTTTCATCACCGACATATACTTTACCGGTTATTTCTTCAGGTTTTTTTTGGGTCAGCGTAAGTCTTGCACGTCTAGATTCTCCCTTTATTGTACCAGGTGGCCTCCTTAATTGAGCCTACCCGGCCCCTGTAGAAGACGCAGGGTGAGCGGAGGCCACATTATTGAGCAGTGACGAGACCGACCGACAGGCGGTATACGGAACCCACTAATGGTTTAGTGGAGTCCGACAGTCCCAGATTCTTCTACAGGGGCCGGGTAGGCTCAATTAAGGAGGCCACCTGGTACAATTAAGGGAGAATCTAGACGCGCAAGACTTACGCTGACCCAAAAAAACCCTGAAGAAATCACCGGTAAAGTATATGTCGGTGATGAAACATGTCGGTTGTTTTTTAATAGAGTGGGCAAACAGCACAGAATAAAGTTGTAGTTGCCAGTTTAGCTCAGCTCTTTTTAATAGTGGTGTTTCCAGATCTCGAACACAAGAGGTTTGACATACCACATTGGGTTATTTAACACGTGTAACACACAATGGTTTTTGGTTTCATTGCACATCTTTTATCCCCTTTTCTTTTCTGGTTGACAGTAGCTGATGATGAGAAGTGAGGATTCAGGCGAGTACCAGCCTGTCTTATCCTCCCCTGGGTGTTGCTCCCGTGAGGCTCTGTCAACCCTCCCTTCCCCTTTTTCACAGTAGAAGGGTGTAGTGAGGTAATAGGATCAGTGGTGGGCTACATACACACATATATATGGTTCTTAAGCTTGTAGTAGTGAAGACAGTGACTGTGAGCAGCACATGCAGAGAGAAGGTTGAAGAGCATCCTCTGTCTGACTGAATAAAATGCAGAACTAACCTGGGGTCTTCGAGTACACAGGGGAAGGCCATTGTTTGTTGATAATCAGTATTATGAACGACAAGAATTAGAAGCAAAAAGTAAGGAGGATAAAAAATCTAAAGAGTTAAAAACAAAGGTTATGATGGCTCAGGCTTATGGCCCACCTTCTAGAGGTAATATTAGAGGTGGACGTGGATCTCTTGGTTCGTCCTTTCCTTCCTATAATTTGACTGTTGATGAGTGTGCGTATTGCAAGAAATTTGGACATTGGCTTTTTGATTGTCCAGTACTGCGTGCTCAGCAGGGTTCATGTGGTCGGGGACAAATGAGAAATCGTTCAGGATATTCAGGGCCTAGAGGAAACACAAATGATCGTGCTAGGTTTGATGCTAATACACGTGGACAGGAGGGGTCTAATACTTTTGACAGACGGAAACAATATCAAATGTCCGTCTATGAGCCATCTGATTTGCAAGATTTTGCTTATGCATAGGATTGCCTAGGATGGGGTAAGGAATCAGTTGAAGTTCCAGTAGATCAGAGGGGTCCCTATGTTACAGCACATGTTTTGGGTTCTACTGATCAGAGTCTGGTTGATACAGGAGCTACTTGTAGCGCCTTGTCTAAACACTTGATTCCAAGGGCTCCCCTGTCTGGCTTCACTATTACATCGATAGGTTTTGATGGAACATCTTCCCTTAGCCCATTGTCACAGCCACTAGCACTCCATGTTCATAAGTGTACTCTCCAAATACGCCAGACAATATTGTGGGTCATGACATTCTCAAATATTTCAGGGCTACGATACGATGTTCTCCGGAAAGAGTACGGGTTATTTTAAATGACAACTACCCCATGATTGAGAGATCCTGTATTGTTAAAGAGGAAATTGCACTACCTGCACTCCCTAGTACTTTGTGGGCTACTTCAGACACCGATGTAGGACAAATGGTTATTTCACCAGTACATATTAGTGTCAAGAAGGGTGCTGTACTGCCGAGATTGGCTCAGTATAAAATTGCTCGAGAAGGAGAAGAAGCACTTACACGTATTGTACAGGATTTGATTACGGTGGGGTTTGTGGAAGAAGTTCCTTATAATGTTTGCAATAGTCCGATTATTTCCATTTTGAAAAAAGATGCGGACATTAGGATTTATAGATTTATCATCGATTTGAGAGAAGTTAACAAGATTGTAGTACCACAGTACCCTGTAGTATCTGACATAACAACATTGCTTACCTTGGTACCTCCAACAGCAACTACATTTTCAGTAGTGGATTTGAAGAACACTTCTCGATTCCTATTCATCCTGATAGCCGATATTTGTTCGGTTTCACTTTGAATAACAGATCATACAGATTTTGTAGAGTTCCTCAAGGGTACACCTAGAGTCCGAGTATTTATAGTCAAGCCTTAAAATGACAACTCAATTCCTTTACTTTGTCTGAAGGAGTGGCTCTTATATAATATGTCGATGACATCTTGTTGGCAGCTGATACACCTGAGCAGTCTGAAAAATGTACTTTGTCCTTACTTTCTTTTCTCGCTACACACAACCATAAAGTATCATGGAAGAAATTGCAATATTGTAGAGCGAAGGTGACCTATTTAGGACACCTTCTGTCTAAGGAGGGCCGTGCACTGACACCAGATCGTATTCAAGCAATTTTAGATACCCCTGTACCTTCCACCCAGAAAGATGTCCGTGCATTCATTGGTTTGACTTCGTTTTGTGGGCAATGGACATTGGGTTTTTCACACATTGTTAAACCTTTGCTAGCACTTTTGACTAAGAACACTCCGATTCTCCTTCCTTGGACAGATGAATGTCAAAATGCTTTTCGCCAGTTAAGACAAGCTCTTTGCTCTGCACCAGATTACACAAAGGCCTTTACACTCTATGTACACGAGAAAGATGCATGTGCATTGTCAGTAGTTTTAGTACAGACACATGGTGACAAGCAGCGTCCCTGTGCATATTTTTCTGCAGTTCTTGATCCTGTTGCTCGTGCGTTGCCTGGATGTTTTCATTCAGTTGCAGCGACAGCTGTGTCTATACGTCAGAGCGAAGGGATAGGTTTGTCACACAAACTGTTGGTGCTAGTACCCCATGCAGTAGATGCCCTTTTGAATCAGACAAAGACACAGCATTTAACTAGTGCTCGCCTGACAGGATACGAATTGACATTGTTAGCACCTCATATTACATTGAAGAGATGTGTGACACTAAACCCAGCCACTTTGTTGCCATATCCTGCGACTCAGTCTCAATCAAAGGAGCCTCACGGTTGTATATTCCTTACTGAGGAACAGACAAAGGGTTGCATCGATTTGCAAGATACGCCCCTTCCAGATGTAGATGGGGAGCTGTGGGTTGATGGGTCCTGTTTGAAGTTACCAGATGGCACAACCTCAGCCGCATATGCAATCACCACACTCAAGACAGTAGTGGAAACAGCTCGAATACCACAGAAGTCAGCTCAAGCAGCTGAACTAATAGCTTTGACACAAGCGTGTAAGCTTAGTACTGACTTATGTGTGAACATTTACACGGATAGCCGCTCTGCTTTTGGAGTGGTTCATGATTTTGGCCTACTCTGGAAGGAAAAAGGCTTTCTTACATCCTACGGGATGCAGATAATGCACGGAGAATTAGTACATAATCTCTTGACTGCACTTACATATCCGAAGAAAATTGCCATTATGAAGTGTAGCGCACACAAGAAAATCATTGACAAAATAGGACAAGGCAATGCCTTCGCATATCGCGTAGCTCGTGACACTGCGAAGCATTACATCTATGTACGCAGTAAAATCACAAGCTGAGCGTTGGCATAATACTAGAGAGGAAGTATTGGATATACAGAGATCTGCCTCTGTGGAAGAACTTGAGCAATGGTCCAAAAAAGGAATGTTAGATGATGAGGGTTGTTGGCGTAACAAAGAAATGAATACATGGAAATTGCCTGCAGCCTATTTACAACCTATGGTTCAAATGGCATATGGGCTGGCACATGTTGGAGCCCTAGTGATAACTAAATTGCTTACACAAGTCTGGGAGCATCCTGAAATTGCCAGTACAGCTAAAAGAATAGTACAGTCCTGTTTGATCTGTTGGCAGTATAATCCTGGGAAAGGGACACAAACTCCTACAGGAGGGTTTGCTACACCAACCGCACCTTTTGAAGTTTTGCAGATGGATTACATCCAACTTGAACGCTGCAATTCTAATATATGTCATAGCGGTGGTATGTGCCTTCAGTAAATGGATAGAGGCGTACCCTACAAAGGATAATACTGCTCTTACCACAGCAAAGGTGCTTCTGAAGGAATTTCTTCCAAGATATGGTGTTTGTAAGCCTTTGTGGAGTGACAACGGACCTCATTTTATTGGGCAAGTTGTAGAGTATGTCATGAAAGGGTTAGGGATCAAACAGAAATTCCATACAGTCCTCCACCCCCAATCAGCAGGATTGGTGGAAAGGTATAACGCTTCTTTAAAATTGACGCTGGCAAAAATACTGGCTTCCACGTCCCTTAAGTGGCCAGATGCACTACCTTTGGCACTGTTGTCCATAAGATCGGTGCCACACTCACGATCAGGTCTTACACTGTTCGAGGTGGTATTTGGGAGACCGATGAACATTTGGGGAGTTCCTAAGCCACGCCCCATACATGATGTACCTTGTGTTCTGTTGAATGATTATTTGGCACAGTTAACCGACAGTTTGAACTCTATTCATCAACAGGTTCGAGAAGCTCTTTCTGACAAATCTACAGGTGAGACCCATGAGCTCCGTCCCGGCGACTATGTGAAGGTCAAGGTCTTCGACAGATCAAACAGCTTGGAACCGAGGTGGCGAGGTCCGGAGCAGGTGCTGTTGGCTACAAGGACAGCAGTTCGAGTGATGAACAAAAAGAACTGGGTGCACAGCACGCATTGTAAACGTGTGTCGCCCGCCTTGGTGGAACCTGCAGCGTTGACCCATCATCGAGAAATTCTGGAGACGGAGAAAGGTCAAGTTATCTCACCTGACGAATCTACGGAAGTCTTCCCGGACCACACGATTCCTGGAGCATCGCGATACCACTTGAGACCGAGGAAAGAATCTGCAGTGTTAAACGAGACTGGTTGAGCTACCGCCCTGGGTTTGTGAAACGGAGAGCCAATGTGGCAAGGGGGGGGATAAGCCTTGCATTAGTGTAATGACACCCTTCTTGGCCCGTGGTGAAGAAATCAACGGCTACCCAGGGAGAAGAGCTCCAACTATTGTTTTCAACAGGTTTTCAGAAAGATCGATCATCGCTGTCATTGAAATGAAAAACAAAAGAATCATTGGTGCTGTAGGGTTTGTTGTTGCCCTGATGATTATGGCAATAACCACTTGGTTTGTTGAGAAAGCAGCTCCTGCTCGACAGCTTTTTGTTGCCACTACTCCAGCACCACTGGAGCACCACTACTATACACTTCCCTATCATGAGCAGAAACATCGACAATCCTACCTGAATAACGCATTCATCCAGATGTTGCATCATACACTCAATGCTACGAATACTACCAATTGTTGGGTGTGTGGGATGATACCTGCACACCAAAAGAAAGGAGGAACGCCTTTTATTCCTCTAACGTTTTCCCATAATGGCTTATGTCAAGCTTGGTATGCCCTTTTGTTTGCTTTTGGAAAACCCTCAGTAGGTGGAATCATTTTTCAGTTGAATAAACAATGCTACCAAGATGAAGATGGTTATCCTCAAGCTAAAGGGACTAAATGGGAATGGGAAGAGTACCAACCGGACAATATTTCAACACCATATGTCTTCACAAATGTGAGAACCATCAAAAATACTGGACCCTTTGTGATTTCTGTAACCAGAGCTAAAGCAGATTTATGTATTGGCAGTGCTGGGAGAATTCCCGTAGGACAAAGGGAATGTATTTCTACATTAACCACTTGGATGCTATGGCATGTCGTACTACTTCAATGTAATTTCCATCGAAACCAATGGAAACTCCATGACGAGCTGGGCTCGTCATGAGCGTCGAAGGGGTTAAATATTGAAGGTGCTAATAACAGTAGTTTTACATCGTCGCACAACACTACTTCGTGTGTGGTAATAAAGGATACTATCAGTTACCTGTTGGGTGGTCCGAGGTATGTTACATATAATTTTTTTTACCCACTGTGTTTTTAGCACCTGCATCATATCACCTTGACCTGAAGTTGTACAATGATATTTCTAAGAATAGATACAAACGAACAATAAGTACAGATGAGGTCAACCAAACAGATACCACTTTGCAACAATATGTCGATTTCAATTTGGGTTTGTTCTTCTTTGTGGGTGCTGCATTGAATAGCAGAAAGATCAGACGATTGACTCGTGTTGTGGAAGCTGTCACCAATCAGACAGCCATGGCCCTTGGGAACATTACAGAAGAACTGCAAATTGCAAGAATTGTGGCACTCCAAAACAGGATGGTGCTTGACGTGATTTTGGCTGATCGAGGTGGTGCATGTCGCATCATCGGTAGCAGTTGCTGCGTCTTTATACCTGATCACTCACCTTCAGTTTATGATGCAATCTATAAACTACATAAGATTGCTGCAGACATTCACCCAAACACTGGTACATGGACATTTTCGAACTGGATATGGACACTCTTTGTTACTTGGGGCTGGAAGCTACTTTCTATTCTATGTATACTACTGGTGATACTATTTACATGCTGTACTTGTATACAATGCGGTCCTATGCTTTGCTCCATGTGCATCACTGCTTGTACACCTACCAAAACAAATATTACAAAAGAACAACAAATGTTAAACTATGAAATTACTGAGATGATGAACATCAATGTACAGGATGCAGATCTAGATTACCCCAGATAGACGAATGTCTTCAGCTAATGCTGAAAGGGTCGTCTGTTGTAATTTAGCAATGATTAGGTTAAGCATTAGCAGAAGACATCTTGTATTTAGAGACTATCTTGTCCGTTTACGGACTCCATTTTGTATTTCTGTCGGCCATTTTGTTTGCCATGTGCTCTGTCCTACCTTCCTGTTAACTGCTCTTGAAATCTGTCTTAAGCGAAAAAATATCTTTAAAATGGGCAGCAACTAAAGAAAAATGTTATGAACTCGGAGAACGTATTGGCCACCAGCTCGCCGTTGTAACCAGACAACAGACAACGGCTAATACCATTAATATGATAAATGTTGACAATGTGGGTACCTCCGATCCTGGCAAAATACAGGAAGATTTTAGAAATTATTATAAAGATCTCTACACAGAGAATACTGAAGGAACTAATATGGATTTACAAGCCAAAATCAAGAAATACTTAGAAAGCATCCCTAACCAGAAATTTAACTTGAATAATCGAGAAGATATTGAAATTACCCCGACCTGGAACGAGATCTTAGTGGCACTCACATGTCTGCCAGATGGTAGAGCCGTTGGAATCGACAATGTACCCGTAGAATTTTATAAGGTCTTTTCAATTCAAATGAAAGAAATATTTACCTCATTGGTTAAATCAATCTTCGAGGGAAGCAAACCTCCGGAGTCGTGGTCATTCGCCAAGATTGTTATTTTCCCGAAAAAAGATAAATCCCCACTAGAAATGTCGTCATATCGTCCTATCACTTTAATCAACACCGATTAAAAAATGTTCTAAAAAATTATTGCCACCAGACTTTCATCTAACATCAAACCCATAGTTTCTAATTGGCAACACGGTTTCATACCGAAAAAGGGTACTACAGAGCATATTCGTCCACATTGTAGATCTCCTGAGGCAGAAGCCGGGAGTGCGAATTGTTTAACTTTTAATATATTGAGAGTCACTTTTGTGTGTTTTTATCACTTAATGCATCAACTCTTGCCGCCATTCCCCGGTGCTCGCTAAGGCCACGCCCCTTTCCCGAGGCCACGCCCACCGCCGAGCCCATAAAGACGCTGAATACTAGTGCCTTTCAGTCCACATTATAGATCTCCTGAGGCGGAAGCTGGGAGTGTGAATTGTTTAACTTTTTAATATATTGAGACTCACTTTTGTGTGTTTTTATCACTTACTGCAACAACTCTTGCCGCCATTCCCCGGTGCTCGCTAAGGCCACGCCCCTTTCCCAAGGCCACGCCCACCGCCGAGCCCATAAAGACGCTGAATACTAGTGCCTTTCAGTCCATATTATAGATCTCCTGAGGCGGAAGCCGGGAGTGCGAATTGTTTACTTTTAAAATATTTGAGAGTCACTTGTGTGTGTTTTTATCACTTACCCCTCTTCCCCTCCTGGCACCATATCTGGGCACTAGCTTGCTCCTGTCCACGCCGCGCAGCCGATTTCAGCGCTGCCGCAGAAGAACCACAACAACTCTTGCCGCCTTTTCCACGCCCTTTTCTGAGGCCACGCCCCCCTCCCTTCGGGCGTCTTTCTCCCTTTAAATCATGTGCACTTCCCAGACGCGCAGCGGAGGGGCGCAGCGGGCGCGCCTAAGGCAAGCCCGTTTGCGCCCATCCGCGCCAAGGTAGCGCCTTGTGCCAGCCATGCTGCCTATTTTGCCTCAATTGACCCTGGTCAGCTTCCTTCTGGGCCCCCCTACTCCAGAGAAACGCTCATACAAATAGGTAAGCAACATGCGGAAAGAGGAACATTTACTCTGCTACATACGGCATTTCCATGTGCCGACTTTCTGAGTGATGATCTTCTAAACTGTGGGCTTCTGAATGTTAGGTCCCTGCCTAAACATTGTACAGAGATCTAGCTTTTAATTGACACTCATGATTTAGACATCCTTTTCATGACCGAAACTTGGACTCGTCCGGATTGCTTGGTCGACCCCGGATTTGCGTGTCCTCCTGGGTTCAAATTTCTCCATTCCCCTAGGCCTAGTGGGAGAGGCGGGCGGGTAGGAGTTATTTTTAGAGCGTCCTGCAGCATTAAGATCATTGCTTTAGACCCTACTGTGGGCACTGAGTTATTAGGTTTGTCATTTCAGGCCCACTCCGGGACTACTGTTACTGGTATTGTATGCTATCGCCCGCCAGGGGCCTTCAGCCTTCAGCAGCAACAAGAGTTATTGGCTACCCTGACTAATATCGCCTTTTCTCATCACAAGCTGCTTATCCTTTGTGATTTTAATCTCTGGCGCAATGGTGCTCTGGACTCGGGTCTCTGCAACCTACTTCAAGCCTGTGAAAGTTTTGGTCTTTCTCAGCGGGTGACCGGGGCCACCCATAAAGCAGGCCACCTCCTTGACTTGGTTTTCGCGACCCCTAACTTGGTGGCGATGGGGGATACCTTACCTATGGAGTGGACAGACCACTCACTCGTGAATTTTTTTATTCACTTGAACGGTGGTCTCCACAAGGCTCCTGTGACGAATAGGGAATTTATGTGTAGAGATTGGAGGGCTCTCACACGTTTGCACTCCCTAGGGGAGGTGTTCCATAGGGAGTTGCTCTTTAATGGGAATATGAAAATAGAGGAAAACTACACCTCTCTTTGCACTGGGATCACAGAGGTCCTTGAGGCCCATGCTCCCTTAAAAACACGTAATTGTAAGGGTAAGGACTTTGCCCCCTGGTTCAATGACAATCTGAAAAACCTTAAACAGGGATGCAAACAAGCCGAGAGAAGGTGGAGACGTGACTATTTGGACACCTTTAGAGAGGAGTGGAAAAATAAGGTCCGTGTATATAAGAACCTGATTAAAAAATCTAAGGCAGAATATTATTCCTCCTTGATTTGTAACTCCACCAACAATTCTAGGAGCATTTTTAATATCCTTAATAGTGTCTCCAACCCTGAGTGCTCCAGGAACGCTATTGTCCCGTCCCAAGACTTGTGTGATAACCTTGCGGTCTTTTTCAAAGAAAAAATTTAACTCATCCTTAGGGACTTGGAAAATCCGCCGGATTTCGTCCCTCCTTCTGACTTGAGACCTGGGTCTGCTGTGGGCCAGACGGCGGGTCCTGCCTTGGCTATGAAAGAAATGCTACTTGAGTTTCCACCACTTACATACGAGGCCTTTACTAAGCTAGCCAATGGGATTTCCTCTGGGTCTCCTCTGGACCCTGTGCCGCCAAAAATTTGGAAGGAATTTGAGGATGAATTATTCCCCCCACTCCACCTAATCTGTAACCAATCACTAGTGACCGGCACTGTTCCAGCTCAATGGAAGCGGGCGCTGGTATCGCCTCTGTTAAAAAAGCTTTCCTTAGACCCAGATTGCTCAAAAAACTATAGGTCCATCTCCCTGTTGCCTTCCCCTGCCAAGATTGTGGAGCGCTTAGTTAGTAATACTCTCTCCAATCATCTGGAACGTCATCAATTATTAGATGGGGCTCAATTTGGCTTCCGGCCTGCCCATGGAACAGAAACAGCTCTAATCGCCGCTATGGACGAGCTTCAAAGGCGTGCAGACAGAAGGCAGGCAGTGTTCTTGATCCTGCTTGATATGGCTGCCGCCTTTGATACGGTGAATCACAAGATTCTGTTGAGGCGGCTGTTTGAGGCGGGAGTGAGAGGTACAGCGTTGCAGTGGCTCCAATCTTTCTTGCAGGACAGGCAGCAGGCAGTGTCCCTACCACCTTTTCAGTCAGGTTTCTCCTCGATTTCTCATGGGGTTCCTCAGGGCTCCGCAATCAGCCCAATCCTTTTCAACCTTTATCTCAGACCCCTGATTTCACTCATTCAAAGCTTTAACATCAGGATTGTCAACTATGCTGACGACACGCAGATGATCCTCTCCTTGGAAGGTGAGGACTCAACATCTGTGGAGGTCCTCCACAACTGTCTACGTGACACGTCTCGATGGTTAAAGGACAATTCCCTCCAGTTCAATGCAGGAAAGACGGAGGTGCTCTTTAGTGCCGGAACTAAGATTCCCCGACCATTTCCAAACAACTTTTGGCCCCCGGAAACAGGGACCACAGTTCGTCCGGTGGAATCAGTCCGTAATCTTGGGGTCATGCTGGATCAAAGGCTCAGTATGGTGACGCATGTGCAAAAGACGTCTGCCTGCTGCTTTGCAATCCTTCGCTCCCTAAGAAAAGTCCTGCCTCTCCTACCATCCCAGGCCCGTGCCCAAGTGGTAAGATGTACCATCCGTAGCAGGTTGGACTATTGCAACGCCCTCCTGCTAGGATCCCCTGGGTTCCTTTTGGATAGGCTCCAAAGGGTCCAATCAGCAGCTGCTAAGCTGGCCTTGGGGCTTCCGAGAAGATCTCATGGGCTGTACGCCGTGGGTAAATTGCATTGGCTGCTGGTGAGACAGAGGATACAATTCAAGGCCCTCTGCATAGTCTTTAGGGCTCTCCATGGAACTGGCCCTGCCCCCTTACAATCGAAATTTGCCTGGTATACTCCTACCAGACAGCTTCGATCTTCTGAGGCCAAGCTGGTTGTTGTACCCAGATTCAAGAAAGTTAGATCCGGAGGCAGATCCTTTGAGGTGGCTGCTGCCAAACTCTGGAACACTCTCCCCGCTGAGATTAGGCACATCTCTGAACTCCTCCCATTCAGAAGAAGGATTAAAACCTGGTTATTTCCCGTGGTTACCGCCTGAAAGCTCACACTCTCCGTGATCTCTTCCGTCTCCTCTGATCTATTTAGCGCCAGGATGCCTGCAATGGTGACAGCTGCGCTCTACAAATGCCTCAAATAAATAATAAATAATACATTTGTTGTTCTTTTACTTTATTCGATGCCGCGGAAGTGTCAGGAGACCCGATCTCGCTGATTCTCTTAGACGCTAGGAGAAGGCATTTGATCGGGTCTCCTGGCAGTTCCTCTGGGCGGTAATGCGTTACATCGACTTTGGCCCCAAAATAATACAGGCAATCCAAGCGCTTTACGTAGCCCTGTCTGCTAAAATTCTAATTAATGGCCAATTGACTGAGCAGATCGAAATCACAATTGGGACTAGGCAAGGATGTCCTCGCTCCCCTTTGCTGTTCGCCCTCTACATCGATCCTCTGATCAAAAGAATTGAGTTAAATCCTTTAATTCAACCGGTCAGTAGATTCAACATGGAAACAAAAAACATGGCCTATGCTGACGACCTTGCAATTATTACTCCTGACCCCGAGACTTCTATCAGGTCTTTAGAGGCAGAGGCATACAAATTCGGATTGCTGTCTGGGTACTCCTTGAATAAATCTAAAACGCAAATAGTTGTAAACAATAAGATATGCTGGACAGATGACAGGGTTGTCACAAAAGCTAAATACCTCGGTGTCACTATAGTCTCTGACCTTGATTCTTTAGTAGCAGAAAATTTTACCCCTCTCGCTGTAACCATGGAAAAGTCACTCCGGAAAATCGATAACCTTCATCTTACTATAGTAGGTAGATGTAATGTTTTAAAAATGACTTATTTTCCCAAACTTTTGTATTTTTTCCGGACAATCCCGTTAATCTTTAATAATCAGTTATTAGCTCAGTTTGAACGTATCTTCTCTCGGTTTATTTGGTCGTACTCAAAGCCCAGGAGAGCATTTAACCTTCTGTCTCTTCCTAGGGAAAGGGGAGGTTGGCCCCCACCTAACTTGAAATTCTATTATTGGGCCGCTGCATTACAACATTCCTGTGAACTCCTACACAAAGGCCGGACTGTGTGCCCCTCAGGACTGCCCTCTCCATTTCTTTTAACTCTTGGAGAAAAGGTAAAGGGGTGTCTCTGGCGGCAACTCGAACTTAGCTACTCCAAGCGAGTTCGATTCAAGACATTGCTTAGTGCGTACCATGTCTTTAATAAGGTTCGTAGGTTATTCGGAGTGTCCAAGCTAAACTACTATATTCCCATTAAGTGGAACGGTGGTTTACCTCTGATATTCCAGAACACATACACTTGGCACTGGCACGCTGCGGGAATTAATAAATTAGGAGATTTATTCAAATCTGGTAGTATTCCTCCATTCACAGAACTTCAAACCTACTATAAACTGGGTAGTAATCAGATCTTTCAATATCAGGCTATCGTGAGGTTTTTAACACATAAAACTGGGGGTACCGCGGGATTTACATCTGTCACGTTAATTGATAAATTAATCAGCCCCAATCTTGCCAGGATAGGTAGTATCTACTCTATTTTGAACGGGCATCGAACTGATGACTTAGATAGAATGGACACAAAATGGCAGCTTAAACTCAGTGTTCCACCTAACGTATTCAACTTAGCCTACGACCAGGCTCAGTTATTTTTGCTTTCGTCTAAATTGCAGGCGCAGTTATATAAAACAGCTTTTTTTTTGTATATCATGCCGTCTAGAGTTGCTAAATGGTCGTCCGGTCCTGGAGCGAACTGCCCGCGATGTCAAGTAATTAATGCAGATATTGTACATATGTTTGCCACCTGCCCTAACCTTCAGTTATTAATACAAGATGTACAAAAATTCCTGAGCAACATATTATCTATAAATATCCAACTAACACCCGTCACTATCATGCTTGGGCTATACGACCAGCTAGACTCAAAGGCGGGGGGAGCATTGATATTTATAGCAATGTCTATACTCCGGATATGTATTGCCTCATATTGGAAAGACCTGAACCCCCCTTCGTTTTGTCAATGGCAGGCAAGGCTATTTGCCACGTTCAGACTTGGGGCCCTTGCTCACTGTGCCACTGGATTCCAGCTAGCCTGGCTGATGAAGGGAGACATAGCCCAAAACCGGTCCCAGAATGCTTGTTTCCGGTCCAGGGAGGACCTGACTTGGCAGTTCAGTCCGGACTCTTCCCATGAGGCACAGGGTCAAGACTGATTTGCATATGGCTGGGTCCAAACTGGGGTGGCGTAGTGGGCAAAAAAACAATGGATTTAACCCAGATCTCTAGACTGGGGGAAAATGTTTGAATCATTCAGCATTCCGTCCTTCATTTGTTGCAGTTACACATTTCGCCCTAAGTGGGATGGGTATGCTCAGACTTGGGCCCTTGCTCACTGTGCCACTGGATTCAAGCTAGCCTGGCTAATGAAGGGTGACATACCCAAAAACCGGTCCCAGGATGCTTGTTTCCAGTCCAGGGAGGACCTGGCTTGGCAGTTCGGTCTGAACTGTTCCCATGAGGCACAGGGTCAAGACTGATTTGCATATGGCTGGGTCCAAACTGGGGTGGCATAGTGGGCAAAAGAACAATGGATTAAACCCAGATCTCTTGACTGGGGGAGAATGTTTGAACCATTCAGCATTCCGTCCATCATTTCTTGCAGTTACACTTTTTTACCTAAGTGGGATGGGCATGCCCAGATGCGGGTCCCTTGCTCACTGTGGCACAGGATTCAAGCTAGCCTGGCTGATGAAGGGTGACATACCCTGAAACTGGTCCAAGGATGCTTGTTTCTGGTCCAGGGAGGACCTGGCTTGGCAGCTCGGTCGGGACTGTTCCCATGAGGCACAGGTTCAAGACTGATTTGCATATGGCTGGGTCCAAACTGCGGTGGCGTAGTGGGCAAAAGAACAATGGATTTGACCGAGATCTCTTGTCTGGCGGAGAATGTTTGAATCATTTATCATTCCGTCCATCATTTGTTGCTGTTATAGCAAAAATGAATTAGTCGGTCTGCAACGCAATTGGTGCTCATGTAAAGTGCTCTGATACCTTCGGATCTAGTTTGCGCTATATAAAACTCCATAAAAACGAAAAACATAAATGTGAAGCTAGATAGAGTCTCTACCAGATAAGAAGTAACTTGTTCTTTCAGATCAATTTGTGAATGATTTAGCTCCTAGATTGTAGGACAGCATTTTTATTGCTATCCTGCTCTTCTGAGTACCTGCTGAGTGAGAGGAGCTGGTTCTTACTTTTCTCATATAAAGAAGTTTTCTCTGACACTTACTCACCTTATACTGCAGATGAACAAGAACTTGTATATATGACAAGACATTTAAATTCAATAGTATATAATCTATGAAGAGACTTATTTTTAAGGGTTCTGCCTCTGCTTCAGAAATTCTGTTATGCAGTTTGAACCTTTTCTAGATTTCTATACTGTGCATAATTCTGCCCTCAAGTGGTTGTGTAAGGGGGGCGCTAGAGGGCGCACAGCAAGATGGCCGCACCCAAGGGAGATTCTGTCCGCTGAGTATATATCCGACCATTATCCGCATGCAAAACCAGCATCCGAGTGCTGAAAATGAGCGCTCTGCACCTTTCAACCCTCCTGCACTTATTGGAGGCGGATTGGGCTGTTGGTGACTGCCGCAAAAATCTAATATCGGGTGTGATTGGACCCTGCGGTGTCTCAACAAGATGGCAGCAGCCGCGAGGCTCTGACATCGGCACTCGCTTAGTGCCGCATGCCCCTCCTGGGGACGCTGAGGAGGTGTGTGGCGCTACCTGGCACTTCCTGGCAGATTGGTCCCCAGGGCTGCCGTTGCCGTTGAGGAGTGCCGGGCCCCTGATGAGGAACAAGGGGCATCGGCCGAGAGCTGCAGAGGGCACTGCCTGACGAACCTGAAGGGCCTGGAGTGAGACGAGGAGGAAACGGACGGAGTCCCTGGCTCGCCTGGTGCTGGCGCTGGTGGTGGTAAGTGGGGTGGGACCCTGCTCATGCCGGTAGCTGCGGAGACGGATGCAAGCCTTGGCTAGGGCCGCGGCCTGCGAGCTATCGCTGGGGGCTGGGGTGTGTTGGCTCCAAGAGCCGCTGCTGCCTGAGGCTTCACTGTACAGCAGCGCAGGACACATCAACATAGGCTGCGCCTGAGTGATAATGTGGCAGTTGTAATCTGCTGACACGGTTTGTTTCCTTTCTAGTGGCTGCATTCGCGTGGTGTCCCTCCACGACCGTGCAGCTCCTGAAAATCCGCCGACTGCCCAAAGCATCCTGCTGCAGGAGGATACAAACTCTCCCTGCCTGGATCCATACTGTGCTTCTCACCCCTTCACAAGCTGGCACGGGGGTGTGTCGAGGGGGCCAACGAGCTTTGCTACTGGATTCCTCACCATTTCAGTGTTAGGCACCCTCCTAACTAAATCCTGGGGTTGCGGGCCTGGGCCCTTGCTGGTTGAAGTGTCCTGGGGATTGCGCTACTTTTACTACCACTACTGGGGCTGGACGTGTCTTGGCCTTGCTGAACATGTGGAGGAAGTTGTTTGCCCTTGGTGTGCTGAGGGTCCGTGGACCGCAAAGACTGCTGTGGTTCTTTTCTTCTGTGTGGCTGAGCATTCTGCAGAGACCATCGCAGGGGTCCTGAAACACGTGCCCTTTATCTCAGTGGGCCTCTGACTCTACTTTGGACTAGGGAGTGACCTCCTTCCTCTGGTTCAACTGCATGGTAGGGGGTGTGGGGTAATCTTAAACTTACGGGCCAGAGGGGGCCGCTGGGCGGATTGCTGACAGCACCCTCGCCAGGCAGGTCTCTAATCCTACATTTAGCACGACGGAGGTGAGTTGCGTGGTGTGCGACGAATCTACTCTCACGGGTACGGTGTGCCCACTGATTGGATATCTGCTACACCCGATATAGCTTTGTCCCAGGTTTAAACTGTGTGCAGCTGTAGGTGTTTGTTTGTGCATATCATTACGGTGGGTCGGGCCCGGCCTCACGTTTGAGGCGCTCAAAGTCACAAAAGCCCTGCATAAGGCGGCCACGGAGTCGGTGGCTGACGCCCAGAGTGATGCCCCCTCCACACTGGAAACAACACTGTTGGAGATGCAGCGCAGTCTCCAATCCATTGAAGGCATGATGGCGGCAGTGAACTACCACCTGGACCACATGTCGGCGCAGCTGGAAAAGCAGAATCTCCGCATGGGGGAAGTCGAGCAGCGGGTATCCTCGACAGAGGATGGTCTGAGTGAGGGAACTGGGAAAACGCTCAACATGGAAAAAGTCCTAGCGCTCATTCAGGCCAAGAATGAGGACTTAGAGGCGCAGTCCCGGTGCTACAACATTAGTCTCACGGGGCTGCTGGAGTTCACCAATGTAGGCGAGATGGAGATTTTCATAGAGAACCTCATAAAGGTCATTTTTGGAGCTGAATATCTGATTGCCATGTTTATCATCGAGCGTGCCCATCGATCCCTCGCGGCCAGGCCGGTGCCGGGTGCTCCCCCCGTCCAATAATTGCGAGACTCTTAAATTATAGAGATCAAGACACCACTTTGCGTATGGCCAGGGACAAGGGCAATATTATTATTCACCAGGGTAACTCCCTTGCATTTCCCCCTGACTTTATGGTCACTGTGCATGCTGCTAGACAGGAGTTTAGAGCGGTGAAAAAGTTCTTTGCGTCGAAGATGGTCTCTTATGCCATGTTGTACCCCGCTCGATTGCCGATTGGCCCTGATAGAGACTCTAAAATCTTCTCTAACCGTAAAGCGGCCTGGAGCACGCCAAACAACCGAGGTGGAGATGGCAGGAGTCCAGCGCTACACGGGATGATGAGGAGCAGTAGGAGGGGGACGCTCTACTGCCCTATCACTATTTCACCCTGTTATACATGGGCATTTTACAGGTGGGACTTGGTGCACTCCACAGCGGCTGGGGGCCTTATTATCCTGATCTCCGCTAAGGCGGCTGTGGGTATTTCTGTAGGCACATGTAATAGATCTACTCAGCCACGTCCTACCCGATAGGAGGCTAGTAGCATTCTTTTGCCCCCCAGATGGGAGAACCCCAGAAGCATATTGATAATTGTTGTTTTTGTTGGGGAAGGGTCAAAAAGAGAAGGGATGGCTTTGGCAAGTTGGGGACGCTGAAGTGGGCAGAGTGATAGGGCTGGAGGTGGGCACTATGTTTTTACAGTGATGTTGAAACCATCTTGTATCATGCAACTATGGGCACACACTGTAGGTTCTATTGTACTTGTGTTTATCTTCACATGGCTCCGACTAAATGAGTGGTAAAGTTAAGTTTTTGACCTGGAACGTACCGGAACTGAACACTCCAAATAAAATCCATTCTGTAATGGCATATTTGGATAGGATGAATGTGTAAATTGCCTTTTTACAAGAGACATAACTCACTAAAGCCTCGGAAAAAACTGTGGGTGCACGATGGGCGAGTGTCAGAATAGCATCCTCTTATTCTACTTATTCAAGGAGGTTGTTGATCCTCTTTAAGAAATGGGTCCCATTCACTGTTATTCGTGCAGAAACGGATGAGCACAACAGAATGGCAGTAGTGCATGGCCAGTTGGGTGGAAAGAGTGTGTTGTTGGCCAATGTATGTGGACCGAATGTTGACAATCTGGCCTTCTTTGTGGATTTATGGCACCGCATCTCGGGGTTCCCCCCGGTTGAGCTCCTCTGGGGCGGTGATTTTAATGTTTGTCTGGATGTGGCTATGGATCGATTGGGCAGTGGTACAATGCGGCCCAAGCAGGCCTCTGAGGTACTTTTAGAGTTATTGGATGCGGGAAATCTGCATGATGTATGGCGTGTGCAGCATCCTGAAGAGTGGGTGAGCACCTTTATGTCCTCTGTGCATGGGATGTGGTCACTCATAGATTACTGGCTTGCTACAAGGACTTCCTGCACATGGGTCATGAAGGTCAATCATATTGCCAGAACGCTTTCGGATCACTCACCGGTGGTCCTTGAGCTACAGGCACCCACATGTGAGAGTCTACAGCCAGCCTCCCTCACAGGGCCTGTTTTTAAACATGCCATTGGGGAGGCAATACGTATCTATTTCAGGGAGAATGGCGGTTCTGTTGAGAGTGCTGGTGTGTTGTGGGAGGCCTTTAAGGTGACCATCAGGTGGGTCTGCATGGGTGCGCAAGCCGGGGTATTGAGGGACCAAAGATGCAGAATCCATAAATTAGCTGCTGAAATCTCTACGCTAGAGCGTGAGTATGAACAGAACCCTTATCTGATGACGTTGTCAGCAATACGTGACTGAGCATAATTATACAGTGGACCAAGAGTTGGTGCACAGATCTAGACAATGAACAGCTTGTTATTATGGGGAGGAGGCAGACCACGTCGCTCTCTGGCACAAAAATTAGTGGCTCCACGCAGTCAGGAATGCATCACAGAGATGCTGGATGATGAGGGGGTTGTGCATTACTCTAAACCCGAGATTACTGTGATAGTCCTTAGCTTTTAACCCAAACTCTATACATAACAGGCTGCGGTGCAGATGGAGGACATACATTCTTATCTAGAAGACATCGCACTTGGGTGGCTGTCCCAGGGGCACAGGGAATATATAACGCAGCCATTTGATGTTGAGGATGTAAAACTTGCCATAATGTCTCTTCCCACATGCAAGGCTGCGGGCATTGAAGGACTCCCCAGTGAGTTTTACAAGGCTTACGTGGATGATTTGGCCCCAAGGCTCTCAGAGGTTTACACGGAGGCCTATGAAAAGGGGGTTTCCCTCCCACTCTTAGAGAAGCACTCCTGGTTACTCTCCTCAAGCCCGACAAGGCCGCCAATCGATGCGATTCCCACAGGCCCCTTTCGATCATCAATATCGGCGCAAAGATCTTAGCAAGGATGATTGCCAATAGGCTCCAGCCGCTGGTCCCTCTCCTGGTCCTTCCTGACCAATCGTGATTTGTACCCACCGGATCAACCATGCACAACCTGCGTATGGTGTTCACTACTTAAACCCAGACTTTTAGGCAGTGGCAGTGCTGCTTGACGCAGCAAAAGCATTCGATTCCCTTCAGTGGGATTACATGTTTACTGTGCTGACTAGGATGGGCCTGGCCCAGTTCTTCCTTCATTGGATCAGGGTGCTATACACGGAGCCTGTTGCTCGAGTGCGCATTAATGGCTAGGTGTCTTTGGCTTTTCCCAATGAAAGGGGCACGCGACAGGGGTGCCCCTTGTTGCCTATGTTATTTGCGTTGGCACTGGAGCCTCTTGCCTGTAAGTTACGCCAGCTGCATGCGGCGGCTGCATAGCGTTTTCAGCAGCGACCGCTCGTTGTCTTGCTGTATGCCGATGACATGCTACTGTATGTACACGAGCCGGCTACTTTCCCACCAGAACTGCTTCGTGAGTATGTCAAATTTGAAAGATACTCTGGCTTAGGGATTAATTGGGCAAAATTGACAGTGTTCCCATTGACAGCTGGTATGCTGGAGGTGGAGCTGGACTTCCCACTGACGTGGATTCAGGACCTGGTGAAATACCTGGGGATATGGTTGCATAGAGATCCTGATCAGGTCATCTCGATGAGCTATGACCGAGTTATTGCACGGATCACTGACCAGGTGGAGCGGCATATTTTGAAATTGACCAACCTGGCGACAATCGAGAATGGAGATTTATAAAAAAGTTAAACCAGTTTAGCAGATGAAGGTCGCGCTGTAACAGAGCAGTGTGCGCCGGCGCACTGCTGACATTCAGCAGAAAGATGGAAGCAGAGGGCTTGTGAAAATGATGCAAAGTTGGGAAGCAGCCGGGATTTTAATTTAAACACATGTTACGGTGAGTGGAGCAAAACATTGTCGGCACGGAGAGGGTGTAGAATTCACTTAACTGGCTGTAGTTACAATTGGTGAATAGAGTTTTTATAGAAATAAGTAGAACTGTTACGTTTATTGACGGTGGTGTTTAATTTTTTGCTTTGTAGATACCCCTGGACGAAGGGAATAGATATTCCCGAAATGCATTGGGCGTTCGCTAATAAAATCGTGACATGTGGAAATGCACACTCCTTCCTCGTTTGTGTTATCTTTTGGAGTACTACAGACGCATGAGTAAAATAAATTGATTAAAAATATGGAAGAAACGGTTAAAAGTATAAGAAATAAACAAGAGTACAAAGAAGAAGAATTGAACATTTTGATTTATTGGACTCATAATAGTCCAGGACCAGGCTGTGCAGCCGGAAGGTTTCCCAGAATGTGGTTCTTCTGTGTTTAGTTTACATTGTATGCGCAATGGGACAGGGCGCGGCCCGTGCTTGCACGCCTTTACAAATACAAAGCATTAATCAAGACGAACATTTAGATGACTTTAGAGAACACAAGGTGTGCATCACAGAAATTTCCACTGTTATACACCGAGGGTTTATTTGTGCGTTTTTATATAGTGCGGACTTTACCCGAAGGTGTCAGAGCGCTTCACAATAGGAACAGAACTAATACATGAGAACATTACAAGTGAGCAAAATACAAAAGCAAACGTTACATTAAATGAAGCAAAAAAGACAATCGTGAGCCGACAAAATACAAGAGGTAGCAAACGGTGCATTACAAAAGTGACAATCGTGAACCAACAAAATAAAAGAGGTAGCAAACGGTGCATTACAGGAGGAAAAAGTGACGTGTGCAGGTTACAAAAGCGTACACAGTAAACAAAGAGGTGTAATACTGCAATATATGAAGGGCACTCAAGCATAAGAACAAACATTACGTAGGCCATAGTGGCACTTGTGCAGGTATCAAAAATAAATAAATGTAAGAGGTAGAAAACAGTGTGTTACACGAGAAAGTGACGGGTGCATGTTACACACGAGTACCAAACACAGGAAGAAAGATAATACTGCAATAAATGGCAGACTCTCAAACCACAAGAACACACTGGGAAGACACTTCCATAGTCATGTACAGTACAAACATTACGTAGGCCATGGTGGCACTTGTGCAGGTATCGAAAATAAACAAATGTAAGAGGTAGAAAACAGTGTGTTACACGAGAAAGTGACGGGTGCATGTTACACACGAGTACCAAACACAGGAAGAAAGATAATACTGCAATAAATGGCAGACTCTCAAACCACAAGAACACACTGGAAAGACACTTCCATAGTCATGTACAGTAGATTTTTCTATAAGCTCACATTTCTCCCACCTCTTGATCTTCATCATTAGATTCTATCTTCTCTCATCAGGTTGTAAAGCATTGTCCTGATGAGATTGAAAATTAAATAGATTTTATATTTACGTAATTAGAAGCAATTGCATTGGCAACAGAGGAATCTCTCCCCATAAGCTCACAGTCTATATAATGATTGTGAAGTGAGAAGCTGTACTTTTTGTATTTATCAAAATTGTTTTAATTTTTGGTGATGGACAACATCTTTTCGGTTGCTCCCGAAGTGCCAATGTCAATGCTTGGGTAGACTTCCACTGTTTTGGATAGTTTGTGTATCTTCCTCTTGATTGCCACAATATATTATGCCAGGACTCTTTGAAATGTGCAAAAGTAAATATTAGCCTTGTTGTGCTATGTTGTCCAGATCTTCTTTCGGAGTGACACAATCTACTGAGCCCACCTCCCAGGGTTTAAGTTTCAGCACCAGCATCAAAGGATCCGAAGTAAAGTACACATAAGTAGCAAAGGGCAACAATTTTCTCATTCTGATAGGGTATGTTAACAGGTCTCAAAAGTTATTAAATCATCAAGGTATTTTCTTAGAGGTATTCTGGCTTTTCTAAAGATCCTTTAGCCTGAAATAATATATGGCGAAAAAGTTTAGAGCAAAAACTCAAAAACAGATAATCTATACCAAAGTAGGCTAAAAAAAAATAACACTTTACTCTGGAAATCCATCAAAGTGCGAGTATTGTGTCAGTATTTTAAATAGCCCTTTCCATGCACCCTTTGAAGCCTAAATCACTTTCTTGTTTGGTAGGTTTTATTTCGTGTGTATTAGTTAAATATCGTGGGGCATATTATCAAGCGTCAGCTATCGCTGGATTATATCGCAGAGATACCGCGTTATCATCAACGGTTATCTCCAATGTGATAAACAATCCAGCGATACCGGCAAAACAGTGCGATTATTGCTGGAAATTCAGCAATAAAAGCACAGCGATAGGAAAATCCTTGCAAATAGGGCAGGGTTGGCTTATCCTTACCATCCACCTCCCATAGGATATAATGGCTAAGTAAGATTCAAAGCAGGCGTATCTAAACCTGCGATAAGCGGGGTTAGCGCTACTTTCATCATCGCTACACAGGTTAGCGAGCAGATTGATAATAGGAGAAAGGTTTGTTAGCGACATTATCCATGTTATTTAAGTTAGGTACGCCCAATTTGCATATCATTAGCGCTGCAAAGCTGGGAGTTAAGGAAACGGGCGCTGAGGCATGGATTCACGAGCTAGCGTGTCCTTGCTGATAGTACGATATCATTATTGCCGCTTTTTGCCCAAAAAGTACGCTAAAACTGCGATAATTATATCGCCATGCCTTGATAATATGCCCCCGTATTAGGTCAATATTGCTACAAGGCCCTCGCAGAGGAAGGAATCTTTTGTTGGTGCCCTTTGCTTAAATAATTGAAAGCATGTTGGTTACAGATGTGTTACATAGGAGAAAGTTGATTGCCTTTCTTGCGGTAGAGGAAAGGCGAGCCATATTGATTAGAGTTTAATACAGCACATAAGTGTGAATGTTATGAAAAGGTGTGACATACAGCTGCACATCCAGGTACTTACCATATACATTTAGGGCCTCATTTACAAGAAAGTCCAACAGTGCGGCACCGCAAGCTCTTTGGCTGCGTCACGTTGCAGCACTTTCAGCTCAGGGATGTGACATATTTACAATAATATGTCGCACCCCTGTGCTTTCCCCTGCGCTGGAGCACAATTGGCTGTTATATGCCGACGCAAGTACCCTTGCACCATGTTTCAAGGAAGCCTGAGTCACGGGGATGATCGTTTATGTTCAGGAAGGGTTCCCTTCCTGCACAAAAACAATCTGAAATGGCATTTTGCAACTTCTAAGTGTGCTGCATTAGCACACATGGAACTTGCAAAACGCAGGAAAATGCGCCGCCGGTGCGTCAAAAAAGTGACGGACCGGTTGCACACTGAGCTTCTGAATAAGCCCCTTAGATATTATGGTATATGGGTTGTGGTTGGTGTACTTATTTGTTTCACTGGTCATATTTTTGGTAAAAACATGGATGGGGCACAAAGATCAGCCAACATGCTTAGTCTAGTTTTGCCTTTGGTCAATTGTCCTCAAGCCTTTTAGATGTAGTAGAGATATTGCAAGGTCTTCTGATGCTTCAACCATGTTTTGGGAAATAGCGAAGTTTTTATTGATTTGCTGAATTCCAGTTGGTTCCACATCGTCCTTATTTTCTTGGGTATGGAGCTCCATGGTTTGCAGGTTTGTATTAAGAAAGATGTTCCCCTTTATATAGTTGTTTTTTCTTAGTGGATGTGCCATTTTCAATCACAGGATCTGTCTTTGGGTGTAAAGTTTGATTCTAGATTAAAAAAACATTGTTCTTTTGCTGTGGATTTGCCGTGAGGGCAAGACAGATGGTTTTGAAGGATATTCTTCTTGTGAAAGGTGTAGTGCCTGCGTGTTAGCAATGACGGAACTCTTTTGGCTCCTGATGGACTCCATAGAGCTGTGACGTAGGTGTGAGACCGTAATGCAGTGAAGGCTGCTTCAGGATGTTAGGTTTCGCAGTTACATGTGAAAGAATAAAGATGTGTAATACCATGCTCCGTGTGTGGTGTAGTCATTTGCGGGTGCCAAGGCTGGGGAAGATGCTTCAACAAGGATGAAGAGAGTGGCATTCAGGACAGGTTGTTGTGGTCACGTTGTTTTAGACTAAACACTTAATTTAGATTTTGGTGGATGGAATACTGTGTCATAAAGGTGACGGGTAGCTTGTCGGCTGTATTACAAGTGCCATTGGATGTAATGTACTTGTAATATGGCGAACCTGATATCCGTCACATTTGTGATGGAGTATTTCATCAGCCAAGATCTAAATCAGGCCCTGAGTGGCTTGACTGGCAGCTGTATTCCGAATGTGTTGAAGTTTGTTGAGTGGTTAATTTGTAAATCCAAAGTAGGGTGTGTTGGCTTAGTGTAGATGTGACAAAACAAGGGCTGTTCATGCCTGCACCCTTTTGATGCACAGTAGGCAAGGGAAGATCTGTTGCTTTCATATTATGTTGAAAATACTTTTTTTTACCATATTGACTTGTTTTTCAAGTGAGGGTTTGGAGTCCACAATCACTCCTAAGGTTTTTACTTCAGTCGATGTGGTAGGACGAGATATTGTAGCATTCAGTTTTTAACTGCTGCTAGCATTTTGTAATTTCATGTGTCTTGAGGTCAAATGAGCTATCCTGTGTAAGGATGATCTAAGTGTTATCGTTTTATATGTAGCAGCCACATTTAAAGGATTTTACATGCTCTAGAAGTGGGGTAAGGTATAAATGTAATAGGAGAGATGTAATTGTTGAGTCTTTTTGAAGCACCTCCCATTTTAGAAAATGCTGCTGATAGATAAAGCCTCAATTTGTGTTTTCTGAGTGATGGAACTGTATCCATTTTAGGGCAGTGCTTTGTAATCCTTGTTCGTTAAGGGCTAGATATACAAAGATTAGGAATTGTAATTTTGTAATTGCAATTTCGTGTGAATCACAATTAGTAAATCGCTATTCCTAATGTATGAAACTCTTTTGAGTTTCATTAGTGAATCCTAATGGGTCACAAATAGACCTACCTGATGCATATTAATGAGGAAGGTCGCAATTTGCGACCCACTAGGATTCATTGCCATCACTGCGATGGTGGCCTGCTGGGCTCAGCAGGCCACCATGTCTCTGATCACTTGTAGAAAAAGAGCAAACTTTTTTTAATGCAGCATGTTTCCCTTAAAAGAAAAAGAGATGCATTTAAAAAGAAAAAAATAAGCATTTAAAAAAGTTTTATTTTTAAAGAAAAGGCAGTAGTCTGTGGGACCACTGCCTGCTCCTAAAAATAGTTTTTCAACATTCTCAAAGAGGAAGGGGGTTTCAAATGGACCACTCCCATTTGAGAATGGGTTACCACCACTTAGTAATACTGTTTCGAGACCAGAATTCGGTCACTTAACAGTAATACATACCATACATATTCGTTATTTGGGAGGGACACCCAAAACATCCCTCTTCCAAATACCGAATCTCATATGCAAATTGTGATTAGGTAAGAAGTTACCAAATCACATTTTGCTAATTTTGTGCATGAAAAAGCACTTTTACGGTCTCAATTGGGGTGTGCAACCAGAGAAATGCTTTGTACATCTGGCTCTAACCCCCAGATTCATCAAGAACACATTTTGCTATTCCTTAATAGCGAAAAATACCGATTCGCTATTAAGGAATAGCAAAATGCTATGCATCAAGAAATCACTACAAAAATAGCGATTTCTATATTTTGTGTAGCATGTACCGCCTTGATGCTCTACTTGATCTGTTAATAAACAAATTTTCAACAAAAAAAAAATATATAGCGATTTCTAAGAATTCCTTAATTGCGACTCGCAAATTGCGAGTCGCAATTAAGGAATATCTCTCCATTCATTCCTATGGGCCTAGAGGCCCATAGGAATGAATGGGAAGACAATCTCAATTTGCTAATCGCAATTAGCGATTCGCAAATTGAGATTGCGATTTCAAGGGTGCAGGGGTGTCCAAAGGACACCCTGTTGCACCCCTGAAATTGATGTGTGTACATATGTTGCGCACAGTGTATGTAAAGTAACACACCCAGGCACACAAGCTAACTACTAGCACAATTCAAATGGCAAACAAACCATAGTTAATAATGGTATACAACTGCTTTAGCATATCAAGTACATTTTAACTCCATACAAACAGAACAACATTTGATAAAATCATTAGCTCATTAATAAGGTTTGATAAAACATCATTGCATTATTACATATGCATTCATAGATAAAAGGGGAGTATAATATAGATAATGGATGGTTTCCTGTCAACGCGTTTCGACACGTAGACTGTGTCTTCATCAGGACTTTACCATCATGGTGCTGTGAAAGAAATTGTAAACACAGTTTACTGTTTGTTCTCTTTATGCTAAGACAGTTTAAAAGTGCTAGATACAGTTTGCCAGGTTTCTAAAGCCAGTAAATGATTCAAAATACATGATGTACCGCCTAATGCTCAATTGCACAAAATAGTGCCCAGAACGTGTATATTATTACATGAATGGAGAGAGTGGAAACAAATCAATATATTGATTCCCTGTTTTCGCAATTCGCACAATGATCATCATATGACTGTTCTTATGTCAATACAAGAAAGATTAACATTTCACGTGCATTCATTTTGCTTAACGGTGTAGATCATAAACAGTGAATTGCATATTGTTTCAGAGAAAGAAAAAACAAGAAAGAATAAAAAACCTTACAGGCTATCAAAGGGAAAAGCTTCATAATTCCTATGGGGTACTTCTTTGGTCTCTATTTACAATGGGTAAGGATTTTGTTTACATAACATGCTCGGGTTCTTTTATGTTTAGACTTTACTTTTGCACGGATTACATAACTCAATACCTGTCTAAGAAAGTTCAGATAGATTAGGGCATGTGTGTGCGCAACATACACATAATTAGCAAATTACCACGAAGATGTACTTCATGGTAATTTGCATGCCCTAATAGCAAATTCGCTATTTTTTTCACTTTCATGCATTGCATTTAAGGAATCTCAATTTGAGATTCCTTAAATGCAAAGAATCGCAATTTAGCGAATTCTTAATAAGCTATTTTTGCATTTGGGATGATGCATCCCAAATGCAGAAATACCGCTCGCAAAGGGCCAGATTCTCAGAATATGGCCCTTTGCGAGCGGATTTAAGCTGGATAAATCTGGCCCTAAGTCTTTTAACTAGACCAGGGTCCACAAAATTGAAAACTGTTGAGAGGTCTGTTAGGAGGAGGGTGGCCACTTCGTTAAGAGTCTAATCTATTTTTGGGCACAGTGTGCAATTAATGCCAGTTCCATACTTCTCTCAGGCTGGAAGTCTGTTGGTTGGTCAAGTTTTTCTAAAGATAATCAAATATCTGTATGAATGCTGCATTTTCTGTTAATTTACTCTTGAATGGTCCATTCGACATCTGATTGTAGGTTGTTGAGTCTCTGGGTCTATCCTTTCTTTCTTCAGGATTGTCTTGATAGAGTCTATTACGGATGGATACATCTTACAGCAGATTCCTCACCCCCTTCAAAGCTTAACACTGGTCTGGAAAACCTTTTCTTCTTTATTTCTGTTTGTTTTACCCCAGCAATAAATCTCCATTGCTGCCTGGTAGCACCACAGGGCTCAAGCCACGCTACGACCTCTGGATGTGATGTCTCAGGGGTATTTTAGGTGTCAGCCAGCAGCTTCCATCGATTCCTATATCTCATCACCTTGGTACAGAACTCTCTCTCCATGTTAATCTAATGAAACCCTCAGATTACGACAATGCCTCTGTGATTTGTCTCCTCAAAGGCTCAAGCCCTACAGTAAGTGCAGTAAGAAGATATCCCTTTTAAATCCCCATGACCACCGTGAGGTGTCTGGGGTTATGACAGGATGGCTTCGCTTGTGACTCTTGTCCTTTCATGAACCCAAAGGTCATTTGGCAGCAGGAGGCCAATTAATTTTAGGCTAAGGCCCACAGGAAGATCCCAATGTATACTCTTCTCCCAAAGGTAATGCCCTTCAAGGAAATGCACGCATAACAGATCTTCTAACAAAAAACACAAACCTTAATGCCCTTCCAAGAAATGCTTGCCCAACAGATCTTCTAACAAAAAACACAAACCCGTGAAGTCCAAACCAATTAGGTCACTGTACCTTATTCATTTGGGGTCTAACGCAGAGCCAACCTACAGTCAATGGTAACACTGCAGAAGGATCTTGCTCATTGGATGGGTAGAGTTGATAGGACAACATATCTGTGTAAAATAGGAGAAGGTTGGACCTAAAGTTAGTGATGAATTATTATCTGAGCTTCTTCCCAGGGTTCAAAGGTTTACTTCGCTTGGATGAAATTTTAGGTACAGAGTCAGATCACTTGTCTTTGAAAGATAAGGATGAAAGACACATGGAGAGGCTGCCCTTTAGACTTCAACAAATTCCAGTGTCCTAGATATTTTTCAAGACATATCGACCCCCCTCCTTAGTTTCAACCTGGCCATCTAATGGCTGCATGAGTGTACCCCTTTTCAGGGCCAGCAGTCCACATGCCAATTGCCAGACACCATAGGGCCGCTCTGGGTGGCCTGCACTATTATCTTTCTGCCAGTCACAAGAGTCTGATGATTCAAACAAAGGGGCACATTAAGATATCGGGTGAATCGCCACCGCCCGTTTGGCGGTGGCAATCCACCCGCAAAAAACTACAGCCCGCAGCCTGCCGGAGACTAAAATTATATCTATCTCTCCGCTAGCATGGACCGACCATTTTCTGGTAACCATTCTGTGCCCTATTCCAACGGCCCCTTCCACCCCTTCGGTGAGACGTGTTCCAAGGAGACTGTGGAACAAACTCAGGTTAGAGGATTTCCATCGCCTTTTAGCGGAAGATCCGCTGGGTCCACTGAAAGACGCAGAAGAGGGATATGATCGCTTTTGTTCCTGGACTACCAGGGCTCTCGACACTCTGATTCCCATCATCTAGAGTAAAATCAGTACCAGAGAGTCGAGTCCCTGGTACGACAGTGCTCTGCGTGCCTTGAAGGGAGTCTGTAGACGGGCAGAAAGAGCTTGGCGAAAGACATATGGGGCTGAGTTAAAAGCCGCATATGCTATTGCTACAAAGACTTACCATCGAGCTATCTGTCGAGCTCGAGCGGCCTACTATGCGCCAGAAATTCGCAGTAGCCCAAACCCGTCGAAGACTATCTTCAAGGCCATGAAGGACCTTATGGCGAAGCGAACTTCCTCTGCAGTGGTGAGCTCCATCTCCCACTGCGAATCCCTTGCCTTATACTTTCTGGGAAAAGTCCAGGCAATCTATCGGGCATTTCCTAGCACAGGGATCGAACTGGGAAGTTCTGATGGGACGCTACATCTTACCACCCTGCTCTCCTTTCCCCCTCTCTCCTTGGAGGGGTTTGACAAACTCGCTCTGCGAGTTAAAACTGGTTCTCCATCTGATCCAGTTAGGCAGCTCTGTTTAGAGATCAGGCCTTTACGGGGCGCGCTGTTGTGAGCTCCCTTGTCAACCTATCCTTGGAGTCAGGGGTGGTTCCAACTAAGTGGAAGCAGGCGGTGGTGTCCCCTATTATCAAGAAGTCTTCCTTGGACCCGTCTAAACCCGAAAACTATCGGCCTATCTCGCTGCTGCCCTGGCCGGCGAAGATGACAGAGGCACATGTCAACTCGGCCCTGGCAGATTATCTCGCCCGAACCAATGTCCTCGACCCCACACAAAACGGCTTCCGTGCTGGGCACAGCACGGAGACCGCTCTTCTTGTGATGGTGGAAAATCTCCGTGCGGTGTTGGATGCTGGTCAGACGGCGGCGCTGATATTGTTAGATCTCAGCGCCGCCTTCGACACGGTCTCCCACAGCATCCTCCTGCATCGGCTCGAGGAGATTGGTGTCGGCGGACAGGCCCTGCAGTGGTTCCGCTCCTACCTCGGCAATCGTTGCTTTTGTGTTTCCATCCCCCCCTTCAAGTCCAATTTCCAGCCACTGGCCATGGGGGTTCCGCAGGGATCCTCGCTGAGTCCCACGTTGTTTAATCTGTACGTGAGACCGCTGGCTGATGTCGCTAGGCAGTGGGGCCTAACTTTGGTCTCATATGCCGACGACACACAGCTGGCGGTTACTCTCAGCGGGGATGTCGAAGTTGATGCCCCCAGGTTTCAGGATGGACTGAAGGCGGTGGCCAGCTGGTTGACAGGGAACTGTCTCCAGCTGAATGCCACTAAGACAGAGGTTATGATTGTCGGAAGGGGAGCGGAGCTTTGGGGTGACCAATGGTGGCCATCAGAGTTGGGTTTATCCCCGACTCCGGTGCTGGAGCTGAAAAATCTAGGAGTCTGGTTAGACTCGGGTCTTACTTTTGTAGGGCACACTAAAAGAACAGCTGCATGTTGCTTCGGTCTATTGAGAGGCTTAAGACCTGTCCTCAAGTACTTCGACGCCCCAACCAGACAGTTAGTAATCCAGGCCACTGTCATCTCTCGCCTGGATTACGCGAGCTCTCTTCTTGCTGGGGCGAATCAGGCTGAGCTTACCCGACTGCAGCGGGTACAAAATGCTGCAGCCAGGGCGATTGTCGGCCTGCCTAGATTTTGCCCGGTGGCAAATGTTCTTCGCTTCCTACACTGGCTTCCAGTGAGGAAGCGTATTCTTTTTAAGGTCCTCTGCCTGGCCTTTAAGATCCTGAGAGGCATTGGCCCTGAAATTTTGGCTTGCTCCCTCTCTTTCTATGTCCCTACTCGTTCTCTTCGCTCCCAAGGCCAGGCCCTGGCTATAGTCCCTAGATACAGGCTTTGCCGTATGGGGGGACGTTCCTTTGGTGTTAAAGCGGCATCAGCTTGGAACTCTCTCCCGGTGGAAATTCGCCTGCTGGAGGATCTCTTGGCTTTTCGGAAAGCCTTGAAAACATTTCTGTTTTAGCTCTCTTTCTTAGTCCCAGCCTGTCTACAGTACTTTAATTTAGAGTGGGCTTTCCTAGTTTCTCTTTTTGCTGTGTTATGTTCCTCTTATGCACTTCCTTGTCAAATGCGCCAGGACGCTCCTTAGCTGGAGTAGCTGCGCGCACAACAAAAAGCAATAACATAACATAACATAACATAAGAATTCCACCCGCCACATTACCATGGCGGGGGGGACCCTGGCGGATGGTAAGACCATCCGATGGTTTTCCGCTGTTAGGCAATCCGCCCGATTGCCTACTGGGCAGAAAAGCAGTTTATATGGTGGCATGTCTGGTAGACACCGCCATCCATATTAGTATGCAGGCGGGGTGTTGCCTTTCCGTGGCGGCAATGCCACCACAGAAAGGCAGGCAGTTTTTGTTATTGGGGGCCCGTAGCGGGGGTGCACATGGGGGGTACCTGTGGTACCCCCTGCAGTTCCATGCACAACATGGTAGGCTCCGCAAGGTGCTTGCCACGTTGTGCATGAAAGTGTACAACATGCCTTCTTGGCATTGCGGCGGGTGGTACTGAGAGCACTGCCCGCTGCAATGTCAAGAATGCAGGATGCGCCCGCACGTGTGCCGGGTGCATCCTAATGTCACCAACAAGACCCCCGCATCAATGGCGGGCGGTCCTGTTCGACGACCCCCATAGTCTTCAAAGCAGAACCGAATGCCTTTCTTACGACCCTGCTGTACATGGAATCCAAGAAGCTTGACATTTTCGTTAGCAAGATTTTGACCTCAGCAGCTTTGCCCCCCTCATAGCTAATAACCATTTGCCTTTGAACCGCTATACGATGATTGATGGGAACTGACAAGCTCACAAACATCACACTGGCAGAGCACATAATGAAGCCATTCTCTGGCCTGGTGAGTAAGGGCCTAAATGTGTTTTGACTCCCCAGACACAATTGCTTGGTCAATGGTCACATCAAGATGCTTGGATGCTTTCCATTGAATCTTCATGGGATGTCCAGGCTACTGTCATGGACACACCCTTTGTCTGTTCGTTAAGAAAGAATCCTCCTTGGAATGTTTCAAGAACTGCAGTTACTGCTTGTTCATTGGGCATGGCCTCTCCTGTATATCACTTTCACCAACAGTGTCAGAAAATCTAAGGTTGTGTGCTTTTAAAAAAAACAGCTCTCTTAGTACATCTAGGTGCCACATCAATTAGGTAGCCTCTTTCAAGGCTGGAGTGGGTCTAGGTGGCATCACCAGCAGCAGTTCTTTCGTTCCCGCCCGTCCCTTGGGGGTTCAAAACCTTATGACTCCCCACCCCGTTCCCCCAACAACATCATCTCTCAGTGATGTTTTCACATTATGTCACTCAATGGGATATGATGGATTGTTGGTTGATCCAGCTGAGCCACCGTGGCTACATGCTTCCTTTCCTATCATGCCTTGCTTGCTCATGCCTTGCACTTGGATGTGGAAGGCATGAGCAGGCAAGGCATGATAGGAAAGGAAGCATTGCCAGTGGCCATAGAAGTGGTGGTTCCAGAAGAGAGGGCACTGGAATTTACACCCCTTACTTCATGGTCCCCAGGAACAACATAGGCCTGAAGTCTCTCTGGGATCTCTGCCCTCTAAACCTGTTTGTCCAGCAGAACAAGTTCAAAATGCGGTCCCTGAGGTGGTCCTCTTAGCATATAAATCGGGGGATTGGTTAGTGTCCCTGGTACCTTCAGGACTTCTACTTTGATCTTTCAGTTCTGCCCATCCACAGGTGCTACATGATGTTCATAGTGGAATCACAATGCTATCAGTTTGTGGTTCTCCCATTTGACATAAGGACGGCACCACACATATTTATGAAGGTGCTAGTAGAGCTTTACTGTAGGGGTCAGTAGTCCATGTATGTCCACAATTTTAAGTGTGGATGCCAGTCCAGCATGTCTTGCACATGATAGGCCTCTTGGCCTTGTACATCCTGTTGGTGTATCAAGGCAAGTGTGCCCTCCATCGGTTACTGAGGAGACTATGGCATCAACACAATGGCAGTCTCTTGGCTTTAGTGAAGATTTTCCACTCTATTTGTCAAGAACTCCATTGATGGACGAACTCCTTCAACATTCCAAGGGGTTGCATATTCAGCCTTCTTGGCCAGGCAGAACCCACCACTCTAGTCAGGGCAAGGGAGTTACACACCTAAGATAACCCCTGCTCACCCCCTTGGTAGTTTGGCAGAGCAGTCAGGCTTATCCCTAAGGAAATGTGTAAAGAGTTTGCGCAACACACACACCAGTGACACACAAGGCACACCACAAAAAGAGACTCCACACACGGTTATATAAAAAATATCCTTTCTATCATTCATGAAAACACATTAGACCACACTCACATGAAGAACTGTGCCACTAGGCACTTTCATGACATTACATAGATCATAAATAATTTTTCCATAAGGCAAGGGTCATAACATTACAAGTTAGTGCACACGTTAGGAAAACATCATCACAACACTGTACATATTATGCAGATCCCGAAGTGATACTCATTATCCTATGAAATGCAAGGCAAAAATTACATGAATCATCACATCGGGGCATGAGCTGTAGCAGTTGGGTGAAGCACCCAAGAGACAGGAATCACCAATACATTATCATATGCATGTATACTACTGACAACCTCATCATCACATAGGGCACGTAGCTCCTGGGCCCCTATCAGATACTGTGGGGTAATTTTGTTCCCCGCACATAGGCATCTGGGCCACCTGCCCACCTGCAACAGGGAAAACAGTAACTTCTTCTGTCACAAAGCAGGGGCCTCCCTCGAGGTCTTGCCCAATTCTCCACAAAGGCAGCTGCTGAAATCAAAATCAGCCCTAGCCCTTTCTTTCAATAACCAGAGGGGGCCTTCTTCAAGGCTACAGCCCCAATGTCACCGTTAGTGGGGAGAGCTCTCTGGGCCTCCCACCTGCAAACCAATAGATGGGGCTGCCCGCTAACTCACGGTGCTGCCCCTGCCCCTCTGGCTCGTCTGCTCCCCTTGCTTTCACCCAAATAAAAAGAAGGCAAGTGGCCCCCGGTGGTACTCCGATCAGGCCCTTCAGAATCGGGCTGGCACGGGCAACGTCTCTGTCCTCCTCTTCTTGGTAGAAGACAAAAAAGGCGGGCTCCCTGCAGTGGGAGGTGCGATTAACCGGGACACCGCATGCCAATACAATGCAGTTGGTACAAAGACCACATTGTTACCACACGTGCTATTACTCCACAAGTCGGAACAACAACTTGCTCTAGAGGTCAGAAGGTGTTGGATTTAAAATCCAACACCTTCTGTACTGTCGCACAGACTGGAGTAGGAATAGTAAATTATACTATTCCAACATCCAGCGCCTCCCCCTAGAGCAAGTGGACTTGCGGAGTAATGGCATGCTTTGTTACAACACAGTCATTGTAATGACCGCGTTGTAATGGCATGTAGTAAAAAAACAAGCGGGGTAACATGACATATTCGTGAGGCGTATGCTCCTACCAGCGGAGCATGGCCCTGCATTCCGGCCTGTCTAGGGCAGCGGGGCGATGATCCTCAGGCAGTGCTGGCTCGCATCAGGGAGGCGGACTGTGGCCCAACTCCGACAGCGCTGGACCGGTTGCAAATGTCGCTGCACTTGTTTGAGTTTTCTGGTTGCTGGGCCACACCAGGAACTGCGAGTTCTCCCCTGCTTTGCAGCTGCGGTTCCGCAGCTGGTGGAGCCTCAGCCCAGGCAAAGCTGGTCTTACAGGGAAAATGGCACTGGACTTTTTGCGAATAAGGTCCCAAGTAATGCTCACAGGAGACATACCCTCAGGGAAAAACAATGCACAAGGGTTTCCCCAGTAAAGAAAGTACCAGGAGGCTATCAGCAGGCCAAAAATGAAGTGCTTCACTGTGCGCAAGAATTTGCAAGGGCAAGGACCACTCCTTAAGGGGGCACTGGGGACACTAAAGCAGGAGTGCAGGGAGTAGTCCAGCACACAGGGTCCTCTTGAAAACAAAGTGGTAGTCCTTCTCATAGCCTTACAGTCCACAGCTCAGTACTAGTGGGAGAGTCCCCTGGTGGTTCCTCCTGGCAGCATAACTGCTCCTCCTGACAATGTGTTGTTTGTAGAGCCAGCAGCATCTGGTTACAAGTTCACGCAGTGTCTAAATTCATGGGGTCATAGCCCCTATACTTATAGTCAAAAAGTCTTTGTTCTGTGGGGCACTTCAAACACTGTTTATAAGTGCACAACACCCCCTTTCACATCCCCAGCCCTGGCCCCAGACAGACAACAGGGGGCACCAACAGCATTGTAGAAGGCAGGCACAGCACTATTCAGGTGCAGGTGCAACTCCTCCCACCACTCAAAATGCAGACCAGGTATATTCAGGTGCAAGGGAAACTCCTCCCACCACTCTAAATGCAGCGACGGTCTATTTAGGCTAGCACTGAGTCACCCAGGAAAGGCAGGACACATCTGAACCCCCCTTGTGACTGTCTAGAGTGAATGCACATCTCCTTTCTCCTGTCAGAGGGAACGAGAGGGTGAAAACACATCCAGGCAGGGCACAAAGACTCATATGCACACAGAACAGCCCACTTCTAAAAGTGGCATTTCAAAAATAGTAATCACAAATCCGCTTTCACCAATAAGCAACATTTATCACTACTATTCCAAACATACAAAACATGGCGACACTACCCCTCTCATATCAGAAATTACCACTGAAGCACATATCAGGTAATCCCCAATACAAACCTATGAGAGGGTAGCCTCAAAGCAGGGAGAAAACAAATAGGCTGTTTGTCACTACCAGGACATGCCACACAGTTAAGCCATATGCCCTACCTTTTACCTACACAGCACCCTGCCCATAGGGCTAGCTAGGGCCTACCTTAGGGATGACTTATATATAGTAAAAGGGGAGTTTCAGATGTTGTAACCACTTTACATGCCACGTCACTGCGGCAGCAAACTATGTGCTGAGGCCCTGCAGCGGCAGAGGTCTCAGACAGGTTTGAAAGGCTAGTTTGGTGGGTGGCGCAAGCAGCGCTGCAAGACCACTAGTAGCATTTAATTTACAGGCCCTGGTACATGGGATACCACTATACAAGGGACTTACAGGTAAATAAAGTATGTCAAATAGGTGTAGACCAATCTTACCAAGTTTACCAGAGAGAGCACATGCACTGTAGCACTGGTCACCACTGGTAAAGTGCCTAGAGTCATAAAACCAACAAAAACAGGTCAGAAAAAATACAGGAGGAAGTCAAAAAGTTCTGGGATGACCCTCAAAAAAGGCCAAGTCCAACAGTCTAGGACAATTAGTACTTGGTTTTGTCTCATATGCTTCCCTCTGAGATAGTTTGTGAGTGATGGCTTCAGCTTCAACCAATCTCAGGGCATACCACTCACTTTTCCACCGGTCCCACGTCTGTTTCGAGTACCGTGGAAGGAGCTCAAGTATCAGCATTGCCGGACTGACTACCAGGCGTTTTGGAATGCTGCCGAGCTGGGGGTTGATTTTACTGTGGTGGGGGCTGATTTCGGTAACGGAGACCTGCGTGTGCTTTGAAATAAACAAAGCAAACCGAATTTCGTTCAGCACACGCAGGTCCTCATCAACGAAATCACCCCCCCAACTCAGCAGCATTCCACTGTTATTTTGATTGCCACAGAGTGGGTGAGGAGGATCTGGGATTACTATCTTTTTCCCCTCCCTCTCTGTACAGAATATATCTGCTATTGAAAAACAATAGGCAGGTCTTTCACCCCAAACACTGCAGCTGCAGAGGTGGAGATTGAACGAGTATAGTTTTCATCTTTTGTCTTCCTGGCAGCCAGGAATTCTGCTGCTACATACATCTGAACTACGTTTGTTCAATGTTGCGAGCCAAAAGGTATCAATGTGTTTCAATACTGCCTTTCCAAAGTCTTATGATTTACGTAGTCACTTGCTCAGCAGGACCTGGCGTTGACTATAATCAAATGCTATCAAAGGGCACCTTCTGATTTAATTTGCCTTCATATCTAACCGGTTTAAATCACCATTAGTGGCACATTTTCTGAAATGTTGTCTTTACATGTTCTCTCCCACTCTGTTTATTGCTCCTTATCTCGCTCTACCCTGTTCGACTCCTTACCATGAAAAGGTTTTGCTGGTTGTGATTACGTCTGCTCACAGGATCAGAGAACTTCAGGCCCTATTAGTTTACCCACCCTACACTGTTTTCTACCAGGACAAGTTGGTTCTTTTCACCTTCCCATCCTTACCAAAGGTAGTCTTTGTTCTACACGGTGCAGACTATCACTCTCCCATCGTTCTTCCCTCATTCACACTGAATCAAAGTGGAGGAACATCTACATAGGATGGATGCGAGACATGTTGTGTCGTACATCAACCACACACAGCAGGACACAGTTGATAACCAGTTGTGTGTGGGCTTTGCTGGAGCGTAAAAGGTTAACAGTGACTAAACACACTTTCTATGTTGGTTATTCCATTGTATCAAGATCAGCTATGCCCTGGGCAAGAAAGAGCCTGCTGGAGTGCATTTGTGCTCTTTCTACCAGTGCCATGCCTGTTTCCACTGCCCTTTCCAGAGGCATCCCGTGTAAAATATCTGTGAACACCTATATGGTTGTTATTAAATACTTTTGTGGATCTCTACTGCCACATGTCTCAGCCATGCAGTGATGGGTATTTTACGCGGGTATTTTACGCAAGCCGTGTTAAATGATTTCCATGTTTAATCTATACTACTCAGTTCCACCTCGAAGAAAGGTACTGCTTTCGGATATACTCATAAGATGTGGAATCTGCAGAAATTAATTCATCAAAACACAAAGGGGCATATTTACAATCCCCTATTTCCACAGGAAGGTCACCTTTTCTGAGTTAGTGCTAGGCAGCTTAGTTTAGCACCAGTGCTAGTGAAAATGCAGGTGTGTGCATGTATCTTTGTAAATGCGCCACATCCCTGCGTTTTCGGAATAGCGGAGCGTGGCATTCGCTTTTTGTGCTTACCGCCTCCCTCCGCCATTCCATTGTAAATATGCCCCAAAGTTACTTGCCTTTGGCATGAATGTTTGTTGTGGGTGCATCGCCTTCTCACAAATCCCACACCACCCTCCTTACTCCCCGATGAGCTAGTGCCATCATAAATGAGATCCTAAGTTCGCGTTGGAAAGACTAATCAAAACTGACAACTGCTCACCAGTTGGTGCTTAATATACCCAGTGCCAACATATGTGCAGGCAATGTGACAGCTGGAATGGCCTGGCACCACCTGCCAGTGTTGAACAGTCCTTGCTGGAGTAACACAGGACAGGACCAGCTTTCAAGAGGTATTCGCCAGTTTAGGAGTTTGTGAGAAGATCATGTATCCTCAACAAATATTGATACCGAAGGTAGCTAAAAATGTCTTGTAGTTTGGTGGGGAATTCTACAGATGATAGTGATTTGTGAAGCGTTGCTCTGGCAGGTATGAATATGACTCAAGCATGGTCTTAAATATGTTTGAGGCAGCATAGGTTCACCAGTGATACATTGGTAAAGGTTGTCTTTATTAGCTCATTCCTTTCTTTTACGGAAGCTTAAATGCTCATAATATTGGTTGCGTATTATGTGGCCCTTCTTAGGCCCAGTTTGTAAAGTGTTGATGTTACTGCCTGTCTTTGTTTTATGAGGTGACTTGCTAAAGGAAATGTCTTTTTCATAAAGTGTTTTGCTAGCGGGTTGCTCAATTTGTGAGTGAAAGGCCCGCCGTCTGGAACGAAGACTGGCTTTTGGAACTCAATGATTTTTCTGAATAGTCCATTGGTTTGAAATGCATTGAGATTAGTGAGAGTTCTTTGCTTTTTTGATGGTAGCTTTATGGGTGTCGTGTATTGTATATTTCTATCCTTCTGGTCATGCGTTCTAGGTATCTTCCTTTTTTTGTAGATGTGTGCTAGAGTTAAGTTATACCTCTGTTGTTGCAGCCCTCTTCTCGGTGTCGCAATGGTTTCTTCTACATTTCTGGGACATAGATATTTGCCTAAAAGCCATTGTGGCATTGATAGGATCGTTTTCTATTGTATATATTTACGTATATCACCTTTAATATAGAAGAGGTCAGAACTATTCTGTTCAAAGAGAGCAGGCTCTTTACAGAATGATATTCATGTACAAGGATGTGGAGATAATTTGTACATAGAAATTATGGGCCATATGTATCAATGTTAGGTTTTGCGATTCTCAAATAGCGAATTTTTGAAAATCGCTATTTGAGAATCACAAAACGCTATGTATGTATGATTTGCAATACATTTTGCGAATTCTACATATTCCCTAATTGCGAATCGCAAATTGCGATTCGCAATTAAGGAATACCTCCCCATTCATTCCTATGGGCCTAGAGGCCTAGAGGCCCATAGGAATGAATTGGAAGACATTTTCAATTTACGATCCCCAATTAGAGACTCGCAAATTGAGGATGCAATTTCAAGTGTGCCAGGGTGTCAAAAGGACACCCTGTTGCACCCCTGAAATGAGCATGGGTGCACATGTGGCGCACATACATGCCCTAAAGGCATGTGTGTGCGCCACATGCCACTTTGAAAAATTCAAAAATTTGCATTTTTAAAAGAAATTGCAAATTAGCACCAACCTGTAGTTGGTGGTAATTTGCGATTCCTTATGCCATATTCACACAACTTGGGTGCTTCAAACATTCCATTTAAGGAATCGCAATTTGCGATTCCTTAAAATGCATTCGCAAAATAAGGAATCGCAAATTTTGCGATTCCTTAACTTGCGAGACAGTTGTGCTTTCATACATAGCACTAGGCCAAATTGCGATCGCAAATGCTGAAATTCTGCGAATTTCAGCGTTTGTGATCGCAATTCGCCTTGATACATACGGCCCTATATCCTTATTACCTCAAAACAAATTCACAACAATTTCTTCACACAATATTGGCGCTCTTATAGTTCCTTACTATTCTTCCACAGAACTGGGTGACAACTTTTCTACTTTTCATAGTCAATGACTAAATACGAACAAGTCGAAAACTCTTCAAGTTTCCTTTAAATAAAGGGTATAGGTCATCATCATCATCATCAGGATCTCCCTTATGACAAGTAGGAACCAAGGGAGGAGCTTTTCTGGGGGAACATCCATAGAACCCAGGGCAGATAATATTACCTCAGATATTAGATTTTTTAGTTGCACACAATATAAGAGAAACACATTTCTCATCATAGTGCACCCTCACATTATTACACTTCTCACCACACTTCATTCCCTACATTTTGCCAAAGTGAGAATGAGGGAGCAGGTGTTTATGCATCTTTAAATAGAGGCTCACATCTCAGAACACACACAATTTTAGAAATCAGAGAGATTACAAATAGGAAAAAGTGACTAAACTTCTCTCCCATAGATAATGATACAACCACTAGTCCACAAACGAAATCCCACCAAAAAATCCACCTAAAACCAGGGATAGAATGGCGGGCAGAAGGATAAGTTAAGTGCCTGCAGAAGAATGCGTCTACAGTAGAGATTGGAATGAACCATAACATGAAAAGTTACTTCACTGCCTGCTATCTCTGTAAATGCAGTATTAAACCGTGCAGCGAGAGAAACCTTTGTGTCCCTGATAAATCAGGAGATTACTATAAAATAAAAATACAAAATAAAACACGTACTTGATGAAGATTTCTGTTGGAAAAAGGAACACAAATGGTGTTCTTGCCTTAGTAGTTCTAAGGGGACGTAGTGCCCAAGGAAGAGAGAGATTCCAAATTGAAAGCAAAAACGTTTATTCCCATTTAGTGGGATAAGGGCATTCTGTCAAAGGAGGTGGTTCACACTCAGGTGTTGAATGATCTTTAATCCTGGTTGTATCAAGGGAGTGTTTGAAAACTGCTGCAAGCCCTCCACTGCCTCTATTGTCTGATCAGTGTGTGTAGAGTGTTCGGTATTCTCATGCAGAATGGCTGTAGGTTGTCTCCTATTGATTTTTCTATGATAACTAGCAGGTCCAGTTTGGAGTTATCTACTCTTCTCTTATGTGACTTCCACAATTTCTTAAGGATCTTACATTAATCAGGATTTTGGGCAATTGTTTATAAGGAGGGTCGTTAGTTGTGTGGTTGCTTTGTTTTTAAATATACTGATAAGTGTTTTTGAAGTGAAAATTTCATGGAGTAGTGGAAAGGGGCCTTAATCCTGGGCTTTGGGTTGCTGTTTGTCCAGGTATCACTACATTGCTCCGGCAGTTGCACCATTTGGCTTTAGTGTGGATTGTGTGAGCAAGGAATGGCAAAGTATCATTTTGGTTGAAGGTGATTTTATTAATCTATCGTGCAGAAAAGGACACCCAGGGTCAACATCAAAATACACAAGAAGAAGAAGTTGGGCATCAGACATTTCAAGTTACACAGGTGTCGAAATACATCCAGTAAAGAAAGTTATGTGATGGGTTTTAGCATTCCTATGTTATTTAAAGATTCCATATCATGAAAACTCAAAGGCCTTCTGCCTGCTTTTGACCATTCACCCCAACACACAGAGGAAGGTGAAAATTAACATATTAATGATGTTCGTATGTTTATGAACATAATTTCCAGCATGAGGGCAAATAAGCGGAAATAACCTGGGAAGAGTTTCCCAAACTCCACACTTTAATACACCTACCGTCTAAAGGCAGGTACAGTCAGTAGACTGCTTAGCAAAGAATCTGTCAGATGTCTCCATGAATGGGTTGGGATGTCCAAATCCATATTGACATAGTAAGGTTTCTCAAAGATTTAGCTCTTTCACCCGGGCACTCAGACTTTAAAAAGTTAGACAACTTAATTGTGATTCGTCTGAAGTTTCATTTTTAACATTGAAAGAACCTCTTAGGGAGACATTATATGTCATAAATTAAACTTTTACTATGCCATTCAGCAGTGCTTTTTTAATGGAAAGAGGTACACATATTTGCGACATATTTTGCCATTCTGTTTGGCTTTGTTTAGTCAACATGCACCTCGTCTGCTGCATAATTCCATTGTCTGGCGTGCCTCCTAAATATTGAGAATGGAATATCGAGGGACCTTAATATTGTAGACAGAATATCGAGAGACAAAGAATCAAAAGTTAAGTATGCATAGATTTTCTATACCTAACTCCACATATATGTACTCTGACGATGTATACATATTCAAGGAGGTAAGAATAGTAAATGTATACTTCTGCTATAAACACTTACCTTTCACTATTTCGTCTGCGATATGATACCACAATATTCCTATGCTCTATTTCGTTATACAAATGTGGGCCCGGTTATACAACCATTACAGTTGGTGACTGTGACAGACGTCTTTGGCAATTCTCAGTCAGAAGATAACATTTCTGGGGTCAGATATCGATATTGTTAAAGTGATAAGAACTCCAACAACTGTGAGGATTCTGGGGTTCCAAAACACCTTTAATATACATTACAGTTTCTGACAGTGAGATCTGGGCAAAGGTCCATCCATTCTTTCAGATTGCTCAAGAAATGTGGCATTAGGCACTACAGAACAAAGAACGGCTTATTGCTTATCATTTGCCAGGTGAAGATGAGTTTTATTCAAAAGTATCAAAAGTTAACTATGTACAGATGTTCTATACCTAACTCCACATATATGTACTGTGACGATGTGGGTACACACAGGGGTAATTCATTAATGCGAATTTCATCATCAACCAACAAGTGAAACTTCCCCCTATGCAGACTGAATATCCCCGGGTACACTTACGTCCATGAAGCTGGCACCATGAGAGGAGATAGGGGTGACTATATTTGGTGACCTATTGGAAGATGGACTCCTCAGTCCCATCAAGATTGAATGCAAACCCACTATCGCCCTGGAGCCCATTTCTTCACAAACGCCAATATATTGAGGTATGTCCGTATGCACTGGATGCAATTGGGTGTCGAACCCACAACACCTGCATTTGTACAGGCAATGCATGTAATGAACACTAGCAGGCATTTAATTAAATGGGTGTATCAAGGCCTTTGCCCTCATTTACACACCTCCATCATCCCATTGCGTACTCAGTGGGCGTCTAATGTGGGCCGAGCCTAACACGATAAGGAATGGAGTTTAATTGTAGAATACCTCAGTATAATACCTCGAAACAAACGTTGTAAGTTCATTCAGTTCATCAGAGCACATTTAAAACCTGTTCAATTACACAAGATCATCCCCACAGCTTCGGTAGCATGTCCACTTATCCGAAATGAAGAGGCATCCTTATCACATATGCTATGGTCCTGCCTCTCTAGCTAGGGCAGGATCCGAGATCCTCTCGGATCCCTGACAGGCAATTTATATTGGGGCACGATGGAACACTGTATTCTGGGCCTTTACCTGAGGCCTAAATCCTCAAAAGCGACGGCGCGATTTGTGGTTCTAGCGCTCCTCCTAGCTAAGAGGCAAATAACGAGACGCTGGAAATCCCCCACTGCACTCCTAACTGCAAGCTGGCGCGAGTAGGTGTGGCATTAAGGTTCTGCGACGAGCCAGGCATATGATAGAGAGGAATACTGAGAACTCCATAAGCATCTCACAGCCATGGCATGCATATACCATGCTATGACAATTCAAAATAGAAGACATAGATATGGACTGACCCCTCCACACTTCGTCACATTAACATTGGGTAGGACTGGCCCTAATTATATTCCAGACATGGTAGACATTCTTGTACATTAGCCTAATGTTGGGATTAGTGCCTTCCCCTTCACAGAGTCAGACCTACAGTGTTTTTCATAAAGGCAGAGCGGGGGCGGGCAGGGCGGTGGGTGGCCTACACAGTCATTCTTCTTTGTTGTTGTAGTTTATATTCCTTTGGTTTCCCCCTTTTTTGCATTACTGATAGAATGGGCTTTGTTTTTTTTAGTCACTAAATATGCCATATGACCATCCTTGTTTTCTCCTCTCTTTTCCATGAGGTGTAACAATAACAATTACTCAACCATGTATTGTTTGTATCTTGAAAAGATATTATTGGTCAAATGATGTTACCAGTGCTTAAGTGGTAAAAAAATAAGTGCCAGGGTTTTCGCCAGGAGGCCACTGCAGCTTGCACTACACATTGCCCCTGCTATCCTGCCAATGATAGTAACAACACAACTACTAACCATCACACTTCCACTAATGTGACAATTCAGACTATTTCAGGCACCCAAAACTATAAGAATGGATTGGGCGGCAGGTAATAGTATTTTTTAATGTTTTTTGAATTCACGATTAATTGTTGTTGTGATCATCTCTAAATTAGCCAGACCGTGCCACCTTTTAGTAGATTGTCACATGAACCAGGTCTGACAATTAAGTCCAGGTGCCGAGCACTGGACACCACCAGCTCAAATTAAGCACAGGATGTTACACGAGGTTGTAATCGGATGTAATTATCTTATGTATTGATGCAGGGATTCTGCTCAGACACAGAACTGTGCTCTGAGACTCAGGACCTCAGTGAATTAGGGTGTGCCAAAAACTCACCTAATTACCCAAAATCCCCTACCAGAATAGCATCAGTGTCTCATTAGCTCTTCGTCCTATAGCAAAGTAACCAATGATTAGACAACCCGGAACATGCGACTTAGGATACCTCAGGTAAGGTGGGAAACTTGAACACTCTTTCGTTATACTCTCATACCAGTCCAGAACAGGGATTAAAGGGAGACACGCGCACGTTTAAAATATTTATTTTAACGCCGTGATCTCAGGTGCCGCATCTTAGCTAATACAAGCAGACATATTATAAGAAATAAGATTGTCAGCATAGTTACTATTCCATAAAATACAAAGGGAGAAAGCCTGTTATAATGCTAAATGGAAACAGGTTAAATATATACCTATATTTCACCCTCCCTTGCTAGTAGGTTATTTTATAACTAAAGAAGGTCTCTTAGGCTTGCATAGGCGACCCCATACCTCAAAGATTAGCAGGAGTGAATCACATTGAGTTCTGCACAAGCTCTCAGTATAGAAATGTTCTCCACGTGAGTTCAATCCTGCCTACACAGTGTATTATTAAAGGCGCCAGTATCTGAATTGGCCACAGCTGCATTTATGTTATGGCTAAAACGTGCACTGATCAGTTCGAACAACAGCTACAGTGTTGATATAACTTTGAAGGCCTCGGAACTCACTGTTCAGACTAAGCTTACAAAGCAAGTTTAGCAATGTAGAAAAACAAGTTATTCTCATGTGAAGCAAAACACTCAGCCTAACTCTAAACAATAGTTAACTTGTGTGCCGTGTGCAAAAGACCGCAAAAGGTAAAATGGCATTTAAACTTCTAATAAGCTCATGCTAACTTAACACGGTATGAATGCAAGGCTCAGCCCCACTACACCCTCCCTTGATCGGAGCATGGACAAGTAATGGGGGCAAAGCAGGAACGCAGAGTTCAAGTTCGAGAGATAGAATCACGTTCAAATTTGCCACAATGGAAAAACAGGAGGAAACTCCGAATTTTGAAAAATACTCCAATTCAGTCATCACTTGTGGGCACAGTAAAGCCAACAGGCCAGTAAAAAAAATCCGATGTCCAGCATATGACGTCTGTCGTGAAAGAGAGCGAGAAGGAAATGTACCTCACTCCAACAATGTATATGCACAGTACGTTGCATCAGCCTCCAACAGGAAATCATTGTTCTCATCTGAAAACATTTCAGCCATCCAATTTAGCAATGGGAATGAACTTACATGTTCCTCAAGAACCGGAGCCTCTAGTACCATCAGAGGACAACTCGGATTTACTTCAATATAACTGCGTGCCAAGAATTCATGCGCCGAACGTCCCAGGACTCCATGCATCGCCGCCAGAACAAATCAATTCATGAGCAACTAAGGGGCTCATCAGTTGATCATAATCTGTGTTGGGAGACACCATACTGCAGAGACACAAATCCAGAGCCCACTCGAAATCGCAGCTCAGGCAATGAAAGACAGGCTGGACGCATGTGAAAAAGAAAAATCAAAATGATAATCTATAAGCTGCACTCAATGTAGCCAGAGGCAGCGCTCCATAGTAATCAAGCATTTGGTTGCGGAGCAGCAACAGCCGGTGCAAATTGTCTTGTGGCACAGGATGTGCATCCATTCTTAAATAAACAAATTAGTAGAAGCACTCCGGCAACCAGAGCGAGCATCAAGGGAAATCCACCAAAGAGGCTGGAAAAAATCGAATGAAAAAATGCCGGGAACACACCGAATATAGTTTCTAAGGAAGTCACAAGGCCACTACTAACAATTTTGAAAAAGCGAGCCAGCCCTGTAGTCGAGGAGGCATTAAAGATAGTGTGAATTAACTCCCCGAAATGCAGGGGAAGATACGTATTCAACAAGGCATGCACTTGCCACATGAAGGACAAATGTTTCACGGGCAGATGTAAGGGCGACTTCTTTCTGGGACAAAAGAGCTCTTATTCGACTCATCTTGTTGAACTCTGCTTTCAAGGTCGGAATCGACGGCCAGATGGAAACATCCAGCTTCCCATGTGGAGGAGGAAACATTACGTTTTTACAACAAACTACACGTTGGGAGACCGTAACGATGTAAGGAATTCCTGCCAGCATCCCACAACAATCTTCATTATTTAAAACTTAGGGCTAGATGTAGGTAAAAAGGTTTTACCGATTCTAAAATACCGAATTTTACAGATTCGGTATTTTAGAATCGGTAAAACCTATGAAGGTAATTATTCGGTATTTTTTACCGAATCGTTAAGCTTCGGTAATTACCGAATTGGTATTTACCGATTCGGTAATTGCCATTCATTCCTATGGACCTGGAGGCCCATAGGAATGAATGTCAATTACCGAATCGGTGAATACCGATTCGGTAAAATTGTGAAATAGTCAAGGGTGGCAGGGTGTCACTTTGACACCCTGTTGCACCCCTGATTAGTGCTTGTGTGCCATGTGGCACACATACATGCCCTTAGGGAATGTATGTGTGCCACATGGCACAGGTGTCAATGTACATATTTGCATTTACATAGGAAATTGTTATTTACCACCAACTAATAGTTGGTGGTAAATAATGAATCCTTAACCCCTTCAGTGCTAATGACAAGGGTAACTCGTCATGGAGTTTCCATTGATTTCAATGGAAAGTCAATGGAAGTGCATCATGTGCCTTAGCAGCCAAGTGGTTAAAGCCCTGTAGCACTGTTTACAGTGCTACCTACATCTCAAAATACAGATTCGGTAATTTTACCGAATAGGTAATTTCACCGAATCAGTAAATTTACCGAATCGGTAAAATTACCAAATCTGAATTATTTAATGCCCTACATCTCAGTATCCAAATACCGGTCGGTAACGGCTGAAAATCTGTATTTTTGACCGTTACCGACCAGTATTTGGATACCAAATCTAGCCCTAAATAACTACAGTTTGTTAGTAATGTGAATGTGGGTGTGGGTGTGATAGCAGGCGTCGGTGTAGCTTTTAAGACACAGGCCAAATTAGGTGCATTTTGATTACACGAGCCATGCAATTGAATGTTCCTACACACTAACGAGTGATCAGATGTTGTTGTGCAATCTTTACCATTCAAATAAACTTCTTTACCCTCCCTCAGGCACCTATAGGTAAATGGTAGTGACCAAGCTTCATGGAGATAAGCGATACCTAGAGGTTCATACCTGCCAATGGCATAGTACTTCATGCAAGCTTTGAATTTGAATAAAGGAAAAGGTAATGTTATTAACCCGTGGACGAGCCACACAGTAGAATTTGTCTCGGCCACAGAAAACGGCAAAAGTTCCAACTTTTCAATATGTAACATAAAAAAAGTTGCATCTTTCATAGACATAAACTGCTATTTGTCGGTTAAATTAAAAGGGGCAAATAATGAGGACGTGTTCATGTAGTCCCAAGGCACCTTGCCTGCCTTCAACGTTTGTAAAGTCCATGAAAACTGCATAATGAAACACAATTGGTTTTGGCCATGGTACAAAACAGAGACATCTTCTTGCACAATATCAACAACAGACGAAACAATATTATCTAATGTGTAAATGCGGGAAGAAAGCGTGTTAATGCTGTTATCTACAACTGCAAGCACCTTTTCTAAATTAGCTTGATCTATAGCTCTTAAGCGGGAAGCAGCCACAATCTGGGACAGTTTCCGAACGTCGTTGTAAATAGCATATATCCACCTTTTGGATCTGCCGGAAGCAGGGCCCTTGAAGAAGTCATTCAGATCAACATCGTCAGTCAATTTAGACAAATTAAGCTTAACTGACGCTAAAGTGGAGTGTTTGAGCCAATTCTGACACAGTTTGCCTATGGAATAGGTAGTTACAGAATGGTCACTCTCAAAACGGGGATCCACCCTAACCTGTGTGTAGCCGGGGGCTAAACCCAGAAAACGATGTGGCAAGAATCAGCACTCTGTGCCACAACAACCAACCCTTAGGATCCAAACTGGATATATTAAAAGTAGAATTCAGCAACAGGCTCTGTAATTCTCTGATCGATATAATCGTATTATTATCCCAACTGGGATACTCTTCCAACTCTGGAAAAGAAGGAGCATTTAATTTTTTAGTTGTAGCCAATCCAAAGCAGGTGTTTTGTGAAATAGTCGAATTCAAAAACAACATATGATTTGGGATGAGACATGCACGATGCAAAGCCTCTGTGCCTTGCACTTGCCAACTTTTAGAACCCCAAACAGATTTAAGATCAATAGTATCTTTCCACAGCTCATAGCCCCCAATAGCCAATTGGTCAAGAAAGGACTTGGAATATAATAGTTTTTTTGTGGTTAAGTCTAACTTTGGACTCAGTGGCCAAACACGTTTGAAAATCGGGCATCGATAAGTCTGAGGGTTAAGTATACTCAGTATCATCAAGTTGAGCATCAGGTGGGGTATTCAATAAAGGACTTGAAACTGCAGGCATCTCGAAGGCAACGTCAGGCCTGTTGTGAGGAGCCGGAGCCAAAACAGAGTTTCTCAGTATTGATAGACAAGAGACCGCAGGTGTCGTAATAAGAAGAACAGCCACTCTGTGTAATTTGACATTGTCAATGGAGCTGTACCTTTTTTCCTTTCGACCTGGAAGTGGAGGTAAAATGACTGTTCTTGTGCCCTGCACACCAAGTACAGGAACTGGAGCTCAATATGAGGGACCAAATTCTTTCTTGTTCTCAATCGTCTCTCGGACCAGTTCTCCAACTCAGGGTAGCCAGCCAACTACCGGAATCTGCAACACAGCATCAGATGTGGAGGGCAAATGTTCCTTTGCAAGACTGTCTCTTGTCTCTTGTAGATTCTGTAATACATGCAATGTTCATCTACATCAAAGGGGGCAGCCGCCGCCGCCTGGTCTAGACCTTTAAGGTCCGGGATAAACATTTTGATACCAAAGAGCATCTCATATTGGGTCCGCCCACCAAGAGACCTTCTAGGGATATTATTAAGTGCATGCTGTAGGCTATTGAGATGGGCCAGCCAGTTCCTGCCGGTACCTATAACCCTAGCTATCAATGATTGCTTTAAGTCACGGTTCATCCGCTCCACAACACTATTACCCTCAGGTCTGTATGGAGACGAAAATTTGACCTGGACCCCCAATGAACTCATGGCATCCTTGTACGCCTTAGAGGCGAACGCTGGACCCTGGTCCGAATGGAAGGTGCCACACTTAAAAATTCCCCAAAAGACATGCAAATCTCTTATGACAGTTCTTGAATCGGCACTTCGGTGGGGCCACACCCATACAAAGCGCGTGCAAGAATCAACTGCAACTAAGATGCACTTATACACAGTATCAGAGGAAAAAGGACCGCAGTGATCCAAATAAACACAACCAAGTGGTTTATTGGAAATGTACAACTGTGTCTGAGGTGGACGCGTAGCAGTCGAGGGTTTGATCTGCTGACAAATGTCACATTGAAGGACATAATCACGCGTCTGTTTATACAGTCCCCGTCACCAAAAACGCTGTTGTAGCTGAGATACAGTAGCCGAAACACTCGCATGAGCGGATGCAACACCCTCGTGGGCAGCTGTAATCAGCGCTGACCTGCGGTCCGCATTGGGAATCAATCTGTCACCAACGTCGGATATTTTCACATAAGGAACTTTATCAGGACTTAAACGATAAGAATACTTTGAAGGAAATCCAGTAGGATATTTACTTACCTTCTCAGTAGCTGCAATTGTTGCCAAGATGTCATCATCTATCTTACTTTTGGAGCGTGTAACTGCTGCAACCAAATATGTCGAAACTGCTGTCTTTGCGGCCTCATCAGCCAGACTATTGCCAACAGTGTGAACTCCCACACACTGATGACCAAGAGTATGAATTACATACATGAGTGGCAGTTGCTCTTTAAGTTCAGCCACTCAAACCCAGATCATTTTATGTTTTATTGTGCTACCTTTGGAGTCACGATAGTCGTTTTGAGTTCAAAAGAACAGATTGTCATTGTAAGACTGGACACAGTAGTAAGAGTCACTCACAATAAGAGTAGTCACACCAGGGTCATCAGTGTATATGATACAATGGAAATCCTCCAAAGGGTGCATAGTCAACGGGGCAGGGTGAACAAATTCATACTACAAAAACTCCTGCGACTGTAAGGAGGCGTCAAAAATGAACGTGACATCTGGAGACGTCAATGATGCCCATTGTATCCACCGTGGGTGCAAAGGTTTAGAATTAGGTACACTGGCTTTCATCACAGCCTCCAAGGCAGGATACGAGGTAACAACCAACATGCGTTTTCCCTGCGACAGTGTGCGTTCTTTCAGAATCGCCATATGCACTGCTGTCAAAACTTTTTCCACAGTGGAAAATCGCATTTCAGCCGAAGTGTACAAGTGTGACTTGTAAGCGATAGGTACTGTGTCACCTTCATTATAAGTAAGGTATGTGAAACCCACCGCCCCAGGGACAATTCTTATCACCAGGTTGGTGTGGTTATCATGAGCCAGTAAGAATTTAGATTCTAGAAGATCAGCCTGCAAAGATTGCAAAATGGTCGAATGTTCGGGCAGCCAGCATGATTTGGTAAAAGTTGGTTGTATCAAAGCATATAATGGCTTGATACGCTGGTCATATTCGAGAATGTATGTACGCCCGAAATTCAAAAATCCCTGCAAGGATTGCAATTTTTTCAGTGTCGTGGGAGCGCGCAGTTGTGCGCATTTCTCCAAGAAGTGAGGAGCCAATCCTCGACCTTCATTGTTGAGCTCATAGCCCAGGAACAACACTGTGTACTCTGCAATGTGCAACTTTGCAAAGTTAAATTTGTAACGGAAGTCTGCAAAATTACAGATGCGCCCATACCTCGTCGTGTGTGAGATAAATGTCATCTACATATGAACACGCATCTGGGTCAATTCTCTCTAGAAGAGAAACTATACAGGCAGCAAACACACCTGGACTATTCTTATGGCCCATAGCTAGATGTTTAAATTTTCGCTGTGTGCCATCGCTGGTAAAAGCAGTCCATTGACTTTTTAAACCAGAAAGGTTGTGGGCAAAAAAACTATTGGATATGTCAAGTGTGGTTTTAAACCTTTTACGCACAAGACCATCCACCAGGGCAGAGCCGTGGGTATTCTGTACTGCACAGGTAAGGCAATGCGAGTTTAGATGCCGGTAATCCAATACCAAACGGTAACAACCATCAGGCTTGGTCACAGTAAAAAGAGGGTTATTCATCGGAGACACACAAGTTTCAATCACACCTTGATATTCCAATTGTTCAAGGATTTCTGCGATCGAAGCTTTCGCTTCACACCGCATGGGATATTGAGGTTGAGGCTGTGGCATAGACCGCAAGGGAATCTCATGTTGGGGGGACAATTTATCCCAACCACAGTGAGTATGGTACAAAGCAGGCGCAAGGACCTTAGCCCACTCTTCTGCAAAATTCAGCGCATGCTCCTTTGACACTGTGTGCGTGAAACTAGGGAGGATTACCTCCTTCCCTCTCGGAGTTGCGAGAACAAAAGGTGGGGGCCAGTCAGCCTCCGCTAACAAAATGTCATACGTAGTTGTAAGATTTTTCCCAAATACCCCTTTTATGGTACGTTGTATGTCACCTTCAATTAAAAGGTCAATTTCAAAAAGCCTATCAGGGGGAGCTACTCTAGTATCAGCTGTCTCAACAACAACAAATTTGTCAGTCGCTGTCACCTTCAGTAGTGGACGCAGGGCCTCTCGAACAATGGTAATCTCCGACGCGCTGTCCAACAGCATCAGTGCCCACGTCTGATTCCGAAGCTGCGTTCTCACTATCTGTGGCATATCTCGCTGTTAAAGCGGCAACAATCTTTTTCTGAAAATGGGGTCTTTTCTGCGAAGATCGTCCTGCTGGCCTTTTCCGTCTTTTGTCCAGGGTTGGTCGCGACTCTGCTGGCCACCCCGTCCTCTGCCGCCGCCTCCACCACCGGACGATGAGGCAGATGTGACCTGAAAAGAACGAGGAGAAGGTTGATCAGGAACCTGAAAACGATCAGGTGACTTAATCGTAGCATGGTCATAAGAGCACTAAGTAGACGCAGGCACTGGTGACGCGGGATGGGACTCCTGTTTCTGTTGTTGTTTTCCCTGTCTCTTGTTTTTGTTTCAATTTTGCTTTGGAGCTTTGGGTTGATCGTCTTTCTCAGACTTCGACTCCTGAGTTGGTTTTTTATCTTTAGCAGAATAGGGCTTGACACCTAAACTATTACGGCCTATGGTCTTATAAGCCGCAGTAATAATTCTCGGTAAGTGCCGGGGTTTATCCGCATCGGGGACATCGTGCAAAGCATTAGACACTTGGAAGTTTACCGAATCTCCCTTTATATTAGAAAGGACGAGATCGGAAACTACGTCAAATGAGCCAACGAGTCTCATTCCCAATTCAACCGCAGCCTCAGGTCCGTGCTCATCTTGAACACGCTTAATGACCGTCGGAAGGACAGCCATTGACGGAGTGCCGAAGCACCTCGTGTACACTGCCGCAAAGATTCTACCCCATGACTCGCAGTCACCGGCTTCCGGTACCAAGTCCTTGGGCAAACTAATTGTAAGAATCCTGTGTTTTTCTACAGGACTTGAATTAGGAACAACTGCCTCCAGCTGGTCAAATTTCTCGGCAAGCCGGAAAGGCTTATCATCCTTATCCTGGGGACACTTGCCCATAACAGCATTAACCATAACAGGGCTAAGCTTCATCCCGTTCAGTCCAGCTTGAAGCGCTGCAACACCAGGGGCCCGCCCTGGAAATTGCGGGTAACATATTGAACCAAGGCCCTAATTACTCCTACTGCGGAGGTATATAGGAGCCTCAATTCCGCAACACGGACCGCCCCCGCAAGAGGATGCGGGTAAATTCAGCCAAAACAGGCCAAGAAGCGCCTGGAATGGACAAAGGACCTAATCTAATCGCCATTAAACTGTGGGGAAGGGCGCCATTAAACCAAACACGGTGAGGCCATGCAGAGATCGGGATTTCCTGTGTCCTATAAGGAACATATTCCACGGGTGTGTGAGTATAAGTGTGAAACACCTGAGTAGCTTCATCCGCTGCAGGAAATGTCACCCATGAGTATGAGTAAGCTATCTCAGCACTCACTACCAAAATAACCGCCATGCCCTCAAAGGTGACGTTATAAGCCTGCAAATGATTGCGGACTGCAATGCAACTATGCTTGCTGTGGTATGTCAATGTCACCCATAACGACACAGACAGGATTGGTCCAATGCAAAACAATGTAGCACAACTGGGTAGTAATTAAAAAAGAAACCGTTTTGAAAGATTCAAGCTTGAAAAGACCTATGTAACTATAGGTAGGTTTATCCGTCACCACTGTTAACCGGAAACAATAGTAAAGGGGTTAAGGACTGATATATGTACTACTCAAGCATCATGTAATAAGACCACCACTGTTAGGGCGCCATTTTGCAGGGATTCTGCTTAGACACAGAACTGTGCACAGAGACTCAGGACCTCAGTGAATTAGGGTGTGCCAAAAACTCACCTCAGTACCCAAAATCCCCTACCAGACTAGCATCAGTGTCTCATTAGCTCTTCGTCCAATAGCAAAGTAACCAATGATTAGACAACCCAGAACATGCGACTTAGGATACCTCAGGTAAGGTGGGAAACATGAACACTCTTTCGTTATACTCTCATACCAGTCCAGAACAGTGAGTAAAGGGAGACACGCGCAAGTTTAAAATATTTATTTTAACGCCGTGATCTCAGGTGCAGCATCTTAGCTAATCCAAGCAGAAATAAGAGTGTCAGCATAGTTACTATTCCATAAAATACAAAGGGAGAAAGCATGTTATAATGCTAAATGGAAACAGGTTAAATATATACCTATATTTCACCCTCCCTTGCTAGTAGGTTATTTTATAACTAAAGAAGGTCTCTTAGGCTTGCATAGGCAACCCCATACCCCAAAGATTACAGGAGTGAATCACATCGATGTCTGCACAAGCTCTCAGCATACAAATATTCTCCAAGTGCATTTAGTCATGCCTACACAGTGTATTATTAAAGGCGTCAGTATCTGAATTGGCCACAGCTGCATATATGTTATGGCTAGAACGTGCGCTGATCAATTAGAACAACAGCTACAGTGTTGATATAACCTTGAAGGCCTCGGCACTCACTGTTCAGACTAAACTTACGAAGCAAGTCTAGCAATGTAGAAATTGTTATTCTCATGTGAAGCAAAACACTCAGCCTAACTCTAAACAATAGTTAACGTGTGTGCAGTGTGCAAAAACATCAAAAGGTAAAATGGCGTTTAAACTTCTAATAAGATCATGCTAACTTAACACTGTATGAATGCAAGGCTCAGCCCCACTACAGTATCCCCTATTTTTTTCAAAAATGTAATAAAGTTTGTTTTAAAAACAAAAAAGACAAGTAAAACATCAATATGCCAAAACAATGCATATAGGTTTACATATGTTTAACCAAAGTGCAATGCACTATCAGTCAGTTTGTCAAGGATGCAATTTTTTTTCAATTCTACTAATACAATATGTGATAAATAAATACATTGCAAGATATACAACAATGGATAGTCATAATGCCATCATTTTTATGACACTGATGGTCATAGCACCTGTGTACTTATGGTTAGGTCTGAATTTCCATTGAAAAGTTGTAGTTTGTTTTGCTAATAACTTTGTCATTTTCTGACGAATCTGGACAACACTTTACAAAAAATGCTTATCGGACGTGCATTTGGCATGCCAAGTTTTCCATATGTTTTTCAAGCAGGTGAAGAAAAAAGGGAGGGTAAAAAAAAGTTACATTTCCCATGTAAAACCCTATATGAACCTTCTTACGAAGCTATAGAAAAAATTGCACCACACTTGCTAAGTCATTATTTATTCAAAGAAGTGCCTTTATGCTGATTCTTGTAAATACAATTAGTAGTTTTGGAGAAGTTAGCATTGTAAAAATGTTTTTGGTCAGCCTCATATTGAGCTTATCTTGCAATCAAGATAGAGCCTTCTGGACTGTTTTTCCATGGACAGTTCTTGAACCCTGCAACTCACCTAAGTTTAACTGACACATTTCAGTGAATTTAAGGCTTTGTTTGTAAATGTAGCCTTTTGTTTTGCTGTGTTTTTCAGTGAATTCCGATTTTTTTTTTTACAACCATACTGTAAGGTCATATAACTAACGCTAATCATAACTTAATTTTGAAGATGTTTTCAAGTGAATTTCTGGTTTTATTGTTTAATACATCCACATTCAGTGAAAGTATAGCCTATCCTTCAGTGCAAGGCATGGACAGTCTGTGAACACCAAAACATTTGGTGCAATTCCGTTCAGCACTTTTTTCTGTAGCGGGAAGCAAGGATTACTATTAAAGCTAAAATGGTAAGCTCTTTTGGCCACACCATTAAGTGTTGCCACCACCTGTCGTAGTGTAGTTCCTATATTCCCAATAGGCTCTGCGCATTGGAATAATATATCCTATCGATTAGACGTAGGACTGAGGTCGACTAGGTCTCTATCGAATATACTAAACTTAATTGTGTGTGCCAGCTAGCTCAGAGGTCACTAGAAACTTTCTCGAATTCACAAGAAGGGATTAGTCTCTGACAACTGCATAAACATGTCAACTTTGTTTCCCCAAGATAAAACGTATCTTCAGAGTCGTGGAAACAATAGATAGATATTTCACTCAGTCAATCATGCATGCTTCGTTTCACCAGAGGTGCAGAGAAAGTAGAAAGACGGGAAGGTTTTATTGAATAGTCTTCTTTCTCAAGCATAAGAAATGAACTGCTACAATAGTAAAACTGTTTGTGAAATATAATGCGTACAGTATAAATAGTAGAATAAAATAATACTGTAAGGGGAGAGGTGTGGCGCCGCGGCCAGGGCGACTGACGCTGGAATCTGGGGATCAGGGTTCGATCCCCGGCTCCGGCGGCAGGTTAGCCCAGCACCATGCGACTCTGGGCAATAGCTTGCTTAATCTTCCCGACGGCCCCCAGCGCCTAGAGACCCTAACGGGTGATTGTGCGCTATACAAATGTGGATTATTAAGAGCATTTTATGGTTCCTGAATCATATATAAATACATGCATAAATAACAGAGGCTAAAAGTACTCAACTGGTGCTTCTAAAATACGCCTACCCCGGTGTACCTAACCTAAGCTTAGTACGAGGGAAGAAGTAAGTGAGGTGTAGCATAAATGTAGTATTCTTTTGCCAAGAATCTGCCCAAGTTTTCTCTAAGGGTCTAATCAGGTCCGTACCTTAGTTTAGAATGGAGAAGGTCGGTCTCGGGACTCGATTTCCCAACAACCCGCAAGGGTAGCTTGGAAACACTGGAGCTGGATTTCTCGGCAGGAGAAAAGACAGCATCTCTCTCAGTGCGTCTGCTGGAGGGTCGGCTTCCTTCGGCACTTGCTGTAGCAGGGCGCATCGGGAAAGTAGATAGTCGAACTGCTCCAAACCACCGTGTGTTTGCTTGGGCGAGTGTGGGCATATTTATCCCTTGAAGGTGCCGACTTTGAAGTACAGTTGGACATAATAACGTCATCAAAGAGTCTCAGTTCCATGAGTTCTTGGACAAATCAATATTCAAGCAAGGAGAAGTACCCGGCTGCTGAAGTTGAGTTTTCCAAGAAATCGTTGTGGATTTTCGGAACTAGTGGAAGTAGCCCTGCCGTATTTGGACTGCATGAGCTATGCCTAAATATGGTTATGATTTCTATGCCTATATAAGGATATGGTGATTTATATCTATATAAGGGATGAATCGGGAAACTTACAATAGGGTCCTAAAATGATACATAACACCCACTCCACGTTATCATGTTCAACTAAGTTCAAGCACTAAAACATATAATTTAGAGCATGTGTTTACAACCCCCCAAAAATCATATAAAATGCATTTGAAATGGTTGCACACGAAAAAATGAGCATTTTGTATAGTACACATTTAAGGGAAATTACTTCATTGAAAGCATATGATATGATATTAGCAATGCTAACTGAATGAATCACGAAAATTACATTTATGAAATGGCTCTTAGTTACAGAAGAAAAAGGTCGAGACCATCTCATAGCAGAAAATACAAACTGTTTTGGGTTGTGGATTAGGCTAATATTGTTTCTAGGAAGTGTTCAAGGAATTCTTGTTCTCTAAGAATAGTTCTACTTTAAGCAGATTACTTTTTGTGCCAAAGTTCAGTTTGTTTTTTGGAAAAAGTCAAATAAATCTGTCGTTAAAATAGAGTTCCAAACTTGGTAGCTTTTGTTTTGAAAAAAGTGAAGGTTGAATTTCAGAGTTAGAAAGAACGCTGTGTGCTAATTTCAAAAGTTATTCTCAGTGTGAGGAGAAAACATTAAGTCATCCAGGCTGGCAAAGAAATCGTCTACCACAGTAGATGAAAGTTTGAATGCCTCATTAAGAAGGTCAATTGTGCACAGATGCGAAGCATCGCCGCCAGCGTCAGCCGCGTTAGCAATGTTCATATCAGATGGTACCTGTGTGCCTGTTGGTCCGCGTATCTCACCTCCAGTTGGATTTGCCGGTGAGATCTCAATGAATGCCGTCATCAGGATTGGTAGCCGCTGGGAGCAACACAACGCATGTGCCGTTACCGGACCCAGTAATGCGTCAGCATCCGTTGGCATAACCGATGGTAGTGTTAGACAGATATCCAACACACATTCCTCTCCACAAAGCAGGCATCGTAGAACAGGTAAGATGCAATCTTGCCAGATTGGTCTGAATGACAGGAACCATGTGGTATTCAGATCTCTCAAACGAGCCATGCCAAGGATCTGTGTTATTCTGTCACGGTACCTCATAGCCTGCAGCACGTTTTCCATGCTGACTTGAGTATCGCTGGTGGCCGGATTTGCCATAACGAAGCAGGAGAAATAAAAATAAGATCCTTGCTACGAGTCCCAAAATGAGAGGCAGGCCGCCGAACACAGAGTGGACGAAGTTAGGAAAAATGCCCAGGACTGCTTCAAAGGGTGCTAACAGTCCCGAAAAAATCGTCTTAAATATATGTGCAATACCGCTGGTATCAGACATGTTAAAGATACGACCTAACATTTCTGCGAAATATATTGGCCAGTTTGTTGATAATAATGCATGTATCTCTGCAGAGGACCTTGCAACTTGCAGATCATATGTCTCTCTGGACGAGGTCAGTGGCACAGTATTTTGCAAAAGAATGGCTTTCATTCTGCTTAAAGTATCAATTCGTATAGAAGAGATGTTCAGTGAAGGCCATAGTGGAGACTCCCTGTCTTTCTTAGTTTTAGGAAACAATCCTTGCATACAGCAAGTGACCTTGGCTGACACAATAACGAGATAGCTTATTCCTGGCATCATTCCACAACAGCTGTGATCATTTAACATAATGTAGCTACCATTGCAAAGCTGCCTGAAATATTGGATCTATCACCGTTGTGGGAGAACCCTGCAGGTGGCAAGAAAGGTTATTGGAAGAACCTTCGCAGGCTCAGTGTAAATTAATACCGTGACACAATAGTGTACCGCTTAGTGGGTTTTCACAATTTTTTACCACTAAGAAATACTTCCTTTCCCCCACTCCAACATTTGTGTGTGTATGGTAAATCCCAGTTCGACTTAATGTTTTCTTTACCCAACCTTTCATACAGGCCTGCTGGTACGTGTTTTAAGCAATACTGAAACTGGAAAGTCGTCACTGGTATCGTGATGGTGCCATGTATTTTCCATTCAACTGATGGTTTCTCAGAAACGGTCAATGGTAATCCCTCCAGTTTTTCCATGCTCAGCACCGTATAGTCTGCTCCCCTCTGTGCCAACGAGATTTGTTTACCTGTAAGGTCAAATACAGTAAACAATGACATAGTGTTGATTAAACGCCAAGGCACATAGCCAGAACGAAGGTTTTGCAACGTCCAGCCCAATAGCATTATAGAACGTAATTGAGACTGGACATGTTCTAGCATTAGTCCTCTTCCATTATGTCTATGGCAGATGATACAATGCTGTCCAAAGAATAAATTCTGGATGACAGAGGTGTTAACCCATTGTCAACTACAGAGAGTGATTTCTCTAGGTTAATACGATCAATTTCTCGTATTCTTTCAGCTGTTTCCATTTGCGTGACTTTCCAAGCTTCACTGTAGGCAGCGTATATACCGGCGAATATGAAATGTTTATGACGTGAATTATGAGGTCCCATTAAGAATTCTCATAAATCAACACCATCTTTAAGCAAAGATAAGTGTCGTTTTATTTCTGGAAGTGTGGATTTGTGTAGCCATTCAAGGCACAGTTTTCCTACACTGTAAGTTGTTATTATCCCTGGATGTTGTCTTTGGATATATCTTGGATCTGGCCGAGTTACTGTGAACCCTTATGTCTTGTTCAGGAATCTATCTTGACAGTTATTTGTGTCTGTGGGCCATATTAACCATTTTTTTCATTCAGGAATCGTTCTGTTCTGTTGTAAAATATAATTTACGTCTACCTCCTCATCTGAAGTTAAGTTACTATCAGGTGTGGGCTTAGGTATGGACGGTTTGTTTAAATCTTTTATCTTAGCAAAGCCAAGACAAGATGTCTGTTGAACAGTGTCATTTAGGAACATCATTTGCAGGCTCTGAACAATGCTTTAAACCTTGTACCTGCCAGTCTTTTGTGCCCCAAACAGTTTTTGTCTCAATGTTGTCTTTCCAAAAGTCAAAGCCTAACGTGGACAATTGAGCATAAAAGGCAGCAGAATAAATGTGTTTAGTATTTGTCAACATACTTTTCATGCCTGTCTTATTCACATTTTTAAAGTAAAAAGCTTTCTGGGTTTGTAACATTAAAACCTGTGAAATATGGAAATTTTCTAAGAAACGTTTTAGAACTACCTTTTGGAGGTGTTGGACAATGTTCCCATTGATTATAAGTTAAAACATTTCTAGGGTTTGCAGATTTATGCAAGTAATAATGGCCAAAATGATTAAAACAATACATTTCTTCATAATTTGATGAACCTTCTAAGTATTCATGTTTTGTAAATTTTGCTGACATTTCTAAGTCTGCCATCATGTTATTAACAGTCTCAAAGTCCCAATCATCAGAAAATGTGCTAGGTGAGACGAAATCACTCAAGGAAACCTTAAATTGATGAGGAATCTTTAGCAGCTCAACAGGGCCATAAATGTCATAATCAGTTTTATCCCATGCTATTCCACCAGGTAGTGGAACCGCTGTGATGTGTGTTCACTGATGACAGGTCTCGTTGTTCACGATGGGATGATTTGTGTGGCTTCAAGAGCAAGTTGATGTTCTTACTTGCTGTGTCCATTTTAATGTGCTTTCCATCTATCAGCTTTCCCAAACTTAACACAATAATGAGCCATAGTACACCTAACACAATCCAAAGTTCAACCCAAGGTGAAACCAGGTATGTATTTGTAAGCTCTTGACCAAGTTCCTTTACTTTTTCCTTGAAAGATTTGTTTGCTGGTGTAGTTTCAGGTTCACTGGGATCCTCAGAAAAGTTATCGAAGTTGATAAAATAGCCAGAGACAGTTCTGTCAATTGTTGGTATTGCATCCAGATTCTTTGTAATCGCTGGAGCTGTTTTTTTCTGTGACATGTTTGTATAGTCAGATGCTACATCATTGTAGATGGGAGTTTCTTGACGAACTGTTATTTGGGTTTCAAGAGGCACACATTCTATTGCTTTGTTGCATAGTCCTTCTTTTCTAACTTTAGAATCTTTAAAGGTGATGAGTCTTTCAGTTTGAACCTCTTGGATAGTAACAAGATTTGGTTGTCTGCTACATCTTGGGAGTCCACTGGGCCTACTACTTATTATCGGCCACATGGTGTGGTTTTACCAGGTCAATTGACACAGACCGGTTCTCCTTTTTTCCAAGAAGGGGCGGCAGTAGTACTGTTCTTGATCCGTGGATTGCTAGTACAGGTACTGGTTTTCTGTAAGAAGGCCCAAATTCCTTCTTGTCCGCTATTTTCTCCCTGACCAGATCCCCAATCTTTGGAATCCAGACAGGTCTTGCTGGGACAGGTGGTTTTTCTTCAGTGGTCATTGGCTTTTCGCTGGTATTGCTTAGACTTCTTCTTGTTTCATTTAAGTCCTTAAAACAGCCAAATGATCTTTGATATAAAAGGGTTTTTGTTCCACCACTGAAGTGTGACGATCGAGGTCTTCAACCAACATTCTAGTACCAAAAAGGATTTCTTATGGGGTGATTCCATCCAGAGAATTTCTTGGCAGTTTATTAAGACTACGTTGGACATTTATTAAATGTTTAACCCACCCATCACCCGAACCTAATACCCTAGCTGTTATAGATTGCTTTATGTCACAGTTTTTTCTCTCCACAATCGAATTTCCCTCAGGATGGAATAGACTCAAAAACCGCAAAGCAACGCCCAAGCTGTCCATGCCCTCCTTGTAAGCCCTAGAGCTAAACGCAGGACCCTGGTCAGAATGTAGTGTGCCGATTGCATATGTGCCGATAAAGACTTGCAAATCTTTTATAACAGTTTGTGCGTCAGCTGAGCGCTGAGGCCACATCCAAATGAATCTTGTCTTAATATTTGTGGGACTGCATCAGGCCATTCGGACGTCCGCATGTAGATAGCCTTCTACTGTTTGACAGTGGTGTCTTTACTGGGCTGGCAACGCTGTAGTCAGGAATCTGGTGGTGTTCAAAGCTGTGGTATTTATAACAGTCATCGCAATTAATTCTGAATTCGTATATGTGAGCTTTCATCCCTGGCCACCAGTACATCTCTTCTAATTCTAGTAGAGATTTAGAGATCCCTTGATGTATCAGACCCTCTCCCATATGTGCTTCAAAAATGATCGCACCTCTCCGGTTCCTGTTTGGAATTACTCTAGCCCCCACTCCAGGGATTCGAGCAAAAGGAACAGAGTTTACATCAATTATGTATGTATACTCGAGTGGATAATTTAGAAGTAACGCGGCTCCGCTGCCTTTGCTCGTGGCATTGACAGCGAGCATGGTTTCACCGTCTATTGTTGTTTTCGAACGATTGATTGTAGCTACGTAAGCCGTTTGCACAGCTGCCTTTGCGGCTTCATCAGCCAATGAATTCCCTGCAACGTGAACGCCATCACGCTGATGACTCAGTGTATGGATCACGTGAGTCTTTTGTAGTTCCTTCTGCAAAAGAACTACTTGTTCCCAAAGCTTTTTATACTTGATTGTGCCACCTTTTGTGTTTTTAAAACCATTTTGAACCCATATCTGCAGTTACTCATTGTAATTCCTGACGCAGTTATATGAATCGCACACTATGAGTGTGGGGAATTCACGATCGGTATTTTCCAGCGCCAACTTGAATGCTTGGAGTTCAGCTCGCTGAGCTGTACAGTCTCCTAGTGATTGAGTTTTTGTTACCATAGGTCTGAATTTACTATTGTGCCAGCAACCTTTAACAATCGCGCACACAGCACTATAAGCTTGTTTGCCCCCAATCGCGGGCTGTGCTGATCCGTCTGTAAATATTATACAGCCGTAATGTTCTAGAGATAGAATTTCAGTAGGCAGAGGACATTCTTGTTCGTATTGGAGAAATTCTTGTGTCTTCAAGCAAGGGTTAAACACGTATTTAACATCTGTTGCAGCAAGCGAATTAACCCATTGTATCCATCGCGGACGTAGAGCTTTTGCATTTGGAATGCTTGCCTTCGTCACTGCCTCTAAGGCAGGTACAGGTGTAACGACTTTAATGCATTTACCCTGTGCTAGGGCTCTCTCCTTTGCTACAGAAGTCTGAAGTGCTGTCAGAATTTTTTCTGTTGAAGTGAATTTCATTTCAGCTTGTGTGTACAAGTGCGATTTGTAAGCTAGTGGTACCTTTTCACCTTTAATTAAAGTTTAGGTATGTGAATCCGCATCTCCCTGGGAAGATTCGGATAACAAGGTTGCGTACATTGTCGCGTGTTTGTAAGTGTGTTGTTGCCAACATGTCTGTTTGTACTGAACGCAACATTTCTGTGTGTTTTTGAGTCCAATTACTTGGTTTGAAACCAGGTTTGATTAGTTCGTAGAGAGGTTTAACCCTTTCTGCGTAATTCAGAATGTAAGTTCTTCCGAAGTTTAGGAATCCTAGACTTGATTGTCAGTTTTTCAGCGTTTTTGGAGTTTGGAGCAGCGCACATTTTTCTAAAAAGTTTGCTGCCAGGCTTTTGCCTTCACTCGAAAGTTCATATCCCAAGAATGGGACATTGAGGTGGGCAATTCTTGATTTTTTAAAGTTACATTTATACCCTTCAGAGGCGAATCCAAGTATTATGATGTTCACCCTGTTCAAGTGCCTGTCCAAATCATCATCTGTAAGGTAGATGTCATCGACATCAGATAATGCCTCATCATCATACGTTTGTAGTAACTCTGTTACTCTGGCTGAAAATAACCCTGAACTATTCTTGAATCCCTGGGGGAGACGGCAAAAGTGTCGCTCTGTCCCCATTATTGAGAAAGCGGTTAAGTACCTGCTTTCTGGTGCAATGTTTTGACAGAAGAAACCGTTTGAAATATCTAAAGTAGTTTTATATTTCTTCCGAACTATATTATTCATCACTGCTGCACTGTGTGAATTTTGTACTGCAAAAGTTTTGCAACAAGAGTTTAAATGTCTGTAATCCAAAACTAGACAATATGTAATGTCTGGTTTGGAGACAGGAAACAAAGGATTGTTCATTGACGAGGTGCATGTTTCAATCACCCCTTGGTATTCAAGTTGATCTAAGATCTCCCTGACTTGTTTTTTAGATTTGTGCTTTACTGGATACTGCCTCTGAGCAGTAGGTTGATTTTGTTACTGGATTTTATGGTGAGGAGAATACTCATCCCATACCACATGATTTTTATATAATGCTGGTGCCTGAGCTACAGCCCATTTTCTGGCATAGGTGTATTTTTTATGAATAGGAATATGATTAGAGAAGGCTGGCATAATGATCTCTTTGCCATGTGGGCACTCCCTGACAAATTCAGGTGGCCAGTCATTTTCAGCTAGAAGGATGTCATAACCCTTAGATAATTTTTCCCAAAAGAGTGCTTTTATCTTCCTAGTTATATCCCCCTCTATTCGGAGTGTTACTTCCTATAACTTATGGGGTACACTAACCCTGGTGTCTGCAGTTTCAACCTGAATGCATGCATTCAGATCCACTGTCTCCAGATGATCTTTCAGGATCCTGCGAGCTATGGTGACCTGTGCTGCGCTGTCCAGCATTGTCTGGGCCCTCTCCCCGTTGAGTTGTGTCCTCAAGATCCTCGGTATGTCTGATTTTAATACTTGCTACCTTCTTTTTGGAGAATTGAGTTTTCTTATTTTTTGGAACGTGTTGATCGTCTTTGGACTTCACGCGTTCTTCTTTTTGTTCTGATCGTCCTCTTCTCTCGGATTTCTGCGAGGAAGTCTGAAAGGTACGAGAGGATCGTGTATCAGTATCTTGACATCTATCAGGTTTTCTTATAATATCCCTATTTCTAAGGTTATATCTCTTTTCAGAGTGCTCCTTTTGAGGAGATCTGCCTCTGGACTGAGAGTGCTTGTCTTTAGGAAGTGACTGTCTACTATTTTCCCATTTCTTTTTAGGAGTAGTTAGATTGTTTTTGATGAAAACTTTTTCAGGATTTTCTGTTAGTTCAGGCTTTACAGGTTTCCCTCCCAAACTATCTCTTCCTAGTTCTTCATAGGATTTTTCAATAATTCTGGCAAGTTAATACGGTTGCTCAGTGATATCAAGTTCTTTTAATTTTTGGCGGATTGCCACTGATGCTGCTTCACCTTTAATGTTAGCTAATAAGATAGCTGAGACCTGTTTGAAATCTTTCAGTAATTTCATACCTAGATTCAAGGCCGGTTCTGGACCGTATTCATTTTGAATCTGTCTCAGAACGTCTGGTATTACCGCCATAGACGGGACACCATGTGTTTTTGTGTAGATTGAAGCAAAGACTGTACCTCAAGTGTCACAGTCCTCTAGGTGTGGTGCAATCCCCATTGGTAAACAGATTGTTAGAATCCTGTGTTTCTCATGAGGTGTACTATCGGGAAATACTGCCTCTATTTGAGTAATTTTCTGGGCTAACCAGAATGGAATTTGTTCCATTTTTGCGGGCAACTTACCGATTACTGACTGTATAGTCTATGGTGTAATTTTGTTTGTGTTCCCCTGATGAGGGGTGTGCTGTGGAATTCTTTTAGCAGGTTGGACTGTTAAAGTCCGCATGACGTATTGTACCAATTGTCTATGTATTTTAATTCATTGTTTTAGCTGAGCTAACAATTCTACATCTGACATTCTCTCAATGTTAGGATGTGGTGTGTAGCTGGCTAGTACCGGCCATGTAGCGCCTTGTCTACCTAGTGGACCGAGCCTGGTAATGTGATTTTGATATTGTAGGGCGCCTTTAAACCAGAGCTGATGCTCTTGGTAAGTTAGTGGAATTTCAACGTCCTCAAAAGGAACGTATTCCGCTGGATGTTCCTCCATCTTGTAGAAGTGGAACACATGTGTTGTTGGATTTGCTTGTGGAAAGACAATCCATGAATAGAATACCTCTGTCTGCCGATATTCATGTGCCTCTATGACAAATATGACCGTACGACCTCTCGGCCATTTTCTATAAGCTTTATAGCCATGGCTTTTCTTACGTTTTCCGGGATGATTATAGCATCCGGGTCATTTTGTTGGAGACCTGTAATGTCTAAAACCGGTTGGGCTGCAGTTCTTGCAGCTCCACCGCTCTCTTCGTCGCTATCTTGCATTTTGTTGCAAGTTTTGCAGAGAAGGTTTCAAGGAAATAAAGACAAGGTGCACAATATTTTGGAACACTGTATCCTTCAACGTTGAACAAAACCAAAAACTAATACATAGGATTTTTCGTCCTGCTCAGTTTAAGGCAGATATTTTATCCTTTTACCCACTCCAGACGTCTATTGGAGTTTTTACGGGATAAAGGGGTCTCTGTGAAAAGCACGACTGAGTTACTATAGTATCTAGCGTTAAATTAGTGCCTTACCAAACGTTGGGCGCCATGTAGTGTAGTTCCTATATTCCCAATAGGCTCTGCGCATTGGAATAATATATCCTATAGATTAGACATAGGACTAGGTCTCTATCGAATATACTAGACTTAATTGTGTGTGCCAGCTAGCTCAGAGGTCACTAGAAACGTTCTCGTTTTCACAAGAAGGGATTAGTCTCTGACAACCGCATAAACATGACAACTTTGTTTCCCCAAGATAACACGTATCTTCAGAGTTGTGGAAACAATAGATAGATATTTCACTCAGTCAATCGTGCATGCTTCATTTCACCAGAGGTGCAGAGAAAGTAGAAAGACGGGCGTTTTCAATAAAAGGTTTTATTGAACAGTCTTCTTTCTCAAGCATAAGAAATGAACTGCTACAATAGTAAAACTGTTTGTAAAATATAATGCGTACAGTATAAATAGTAGAATAAAATAATACTGTAAGAGCATTGTATGGTTCCTAAACCATATATAAATACATACATAAATAACAGAGGCTAAAAGTACTCAACTGGTGCTTCTAAAATACGCCTACCCCGGTGTACCTAACCTAAGCTTAATACAAGGGAAGAAGTAAGTGAGGTGTAGCATAAATGTAATATTCTTTTGCCAAGAATCTGCCCAAGATTTCTCTAAGGGTCTAATCAGCTCCGTACCTTAGTTTAGAATGGAGAAGGTCGGTCTGGGGACTCGATTTCCCAACAACCTGCAAGGGTAGCTTGAAAACACTGGAGCTGGATTACTCGGCAGGAGAAAAGACAGCGTCTCTCTCAGTGCATCTACTGGAAGGTTGGCTTCCTTCGGCAATTCCTGTAGCAGGGCACGTCTGGCAAGTAGATAGTCGAACTGCTCCAAACCACCGTGTGTTTGCTTGGGCGAGTGTGGGCATATTTATACCTTGAAGGTGCCGACTTTGACGTACAGTTGGACATAATAACGTCATCAAAGAGTCTCAGTTCTTTGAAAACTCCATGAGTTCTTGGACAAATCAATATTCAAGCAAGGGGAAGTCCCCGGCTGCTGAAGCTGAGTTTTCCAAGAAATCAGTGTGGATTTTCGGAACTAGTGGAAGTAGCCCTGCCGTATTTGGACTGCATGAGCTATGCCTAAATATGGTTATGATTTCTATGCCTATATAAGGATAAGGTGATTTATACCTATATAAGGGCATGAATCAGGAAACTTACAATAGGGTCCCAAAATGATACATAACACTGTGACGTAGCTGCATGCAACTTAAAATATGAAGAGTAAGTTAAACGTGGTAAGTGTCTGCCTAGTGTTCTACATATCCTTAAAGCCAGTAGCGGTCGGTGGTGGGAGTAGCTGCCAGGCGGTGACGTGGGGAAGGGAAGGGGCAGGGTGGGGGCTAGTACTCTATGGATTACGGAGGATTACAGGTAAGTAAACATATAAATAAATAAAATGAATTTCGTTGCACGCACTGCATCCCCAAATGCGATGCAGTGCACGCAACGACATTCGTTTTGCTTAAAGCTGCATCAAAGTTATCAAATAAATAATTTTTTTACCCAGTGAAACCCTAATTTAGCTTTGCTCCGGCTTGTTGAATCCGCTTGAAACCTGAAATTCCAGCACAAGGCTTATTAGACGAACAGCTGCCACACGTCATGCAGATTAATTTGAGAGAGCATAAAAGTGACTAGCCCACAAGGACTTTTTTGTCACCCCATGCATCTCCACAAAAATTGCTATAACCCAGAAGATTCAATATGCTATATGTATACAAAGTTTCATGTGGACATGTCAAATGATGCCATAGTTATTACCAAATGAACACTTTTTGCCCTCTTTAACTGTGCACCTCCCTTGCTGAGTCTGCACACATTTAAAAATACCAAGGCTAAGCTAAACAGGATTAGAAACTGCCAGATTTCGCGTGAGTTTGTTTAAAAAACGTGTTTATTAGATGTTATGCATAAAGTGAAACAGCCGCTAGAGACATCACCGCAGACAGAGAGTTACTGAAACATGCGGCGCATGCAAAAGCCACTTGTTGACCAAGTTAACCAACAGCACAAATACGCTCATATGGAAAATGGCAATAATAAACACAGTTCTATTATTGAAAAATGTCATAACATAACAAACAACATCACGAGCTTGCACGGTAGATGGCAATAGTCAAGACATATGTAAGGTGTGGGGGAGAAAACAGCCCAAGAAGGCGCCCATCAAATATCTAAAGCAATTAGTATGTGTAAGCAGCCATATGTGTGCTGAGGGGGAAGGGGGGAGAGGCCTTGGTTCCTGAAGGGACAGGCGATGGAAATGCAATAGAGTCAGAGGGGTTACTAATGCGGTATGGGGAATGTGTGATTGTTGGACCTGGCCCTTTTGGCAGGTTCACCCCGAAACTTTTTGCTTTTTCCTAGCCTGTTTCTGTGACCTGGTGTTGGTGATTTTAGGCCTCTGCGCACTTTTTCACTGTGGTACAGTGTAAAGTGCTTGAGCTCTCTGTGTATGTGTGGTGAGTGACCTGCCCTCCCATAGGAATGAATGGGGAATATGTATGCTCATGGTAGTTCCTGATGTGTGGGGAGTGCAGGGTCGAGTTTGATATGTGCGAACTCATGAGATTGAATGCTGCGTAATGGTGTATGCGGCATGGGTGTGTCTAGTCTAGAAGTGCCACTTTTAGAAGTTGGCATATTTGTGTAGTTTGTGGCTGGCGTGTAATTGGCTGGTGAGCCTGGCCCAGAGTGCCTGGGCCTGCTTGTGGATTGACTGTCTGGTTTGAGGGTGACAGGGGCTGCAGAGCCCCCAGGAGGTTGTCTGAGTCAGCCCGTGGATGAAAGGCAGCATCTGCTGCCAGGGAAGTGGGAGGAGATAGCACCTGATAGTGAATGAGGCTGTGCCTGCCTGCCACAATGCTGGCTCCACCTCCCCGCTGGGCGACTGCCACCTCTGTCCCTGATACTGAAAGGACTTCCCTATAACCAGTTCTAGCTGGTTCTCACACTGCCTGCACAAAGACTTCAAAGACTTTTCTGTGTATAAGAAGGGGCTGTGTCCCCTTCCAAAATGTTCTTGTTTTTTGGACTGAATCTGCCAGGGGCGTGCTGCTGCTTGGGCCCAGGGGAATCCCTGGGTCCTGCCCAGCCCCTGTACACCTGATGGACTTTCCCTGTACTGGGAGCTGCTGTGCTCTATCTTATGTCTTGGACTGCTGAGGTCCTGGACTCCTGAAAGGACTTTTTATTGCTTTATTTGTTGCCTCTAGCGCTTTGGAGCACCTTATCTCTCCCCCAGCGCCTTTTGTTGGCCAAGAAGCGCTGTATTTCATTTATAGCGCGGAGAGCGCTTTATTTTTGCCCCCAAGCGCTTTGTAGCGCTTTTTTTTTATCGAGGGTGCCCACCCCTCGGATATTGATACCCCGCCTGCCTGCATAAAAACGGGCCGCCGTGCTGCCCGCGGCGACCCAGAAGTGTTGGGGCCGGCCGGCCAATCGCAGCGCGGCCCTGAGACAAAGCACCGGAAGTCCCGCCCCCACAGCCGAGAGAGAGCTCGTGCGGCCGGGGAGAAGAGGCGGAGAGTGGTAATGGCCGCCCGGGGCTCCCGTGATCTGGAGGGAGCCCCGGGAAGAGAGGAGGAAGCGTGGCCTGCTGCTGGGGCTCCCGTGTGCTGAGGGAGCCCCAGGGAGAGAGAGAGAAGACCGGCGCGCCGACCCGGTGAGTGCAGAGAAGGGGGGGCGTCGGGGCCCGCCCCTCCCCTCCAGTGGATTGCTCGTTGTGCTCCTAGGCCCGTGGGGCCCCCAGGGATATCGAGTCCCCCGAGAGGGACTCCGCCTACCTTTCCCCTTCCGGGCCTGCGAGGCTCGGCCCCAGCCTCTTCGTTGTCGAGCCCAGAGAGGCTCGAGTGCCGGTTTGTGTATTTAGAGCCGGAGAGAGGCTCATGGGCATTTTTATTTGCTGAGAGCCTGAGAGAGGCTCTGGGGGCATGCTTTGTTCTTTGGAGACCCGAGAGGCTCCCGCCCCTATTTTGATTCACGAGCCCAGCGAGGCTCGAGGTGCCATGGTTTTCAGAGCCTGAGGGCTCCATGGTGCATATATAGTTTTAGAGCCTGTGTGGTTCCACCGTTTGGGGCACGTGACATGCCCAGAGCCTGTGTGGCTCCAGCAGTGGGTGCAGTTTGCGCCTAAGGGTCAGTGAGGGCCCTGTCGCAGTTTTCTGATGATTCCCAGCTGCCCAGCAATTAGTGGGCAGCTGCACCGTTTAGGTCTTGGAGTGTTCCCAGGTGCCCAGCAAGTAGTGGGCACCTGCCACGTTTAGGCCCCTGACATTGAGACACAGGGCGTCCTAGCCCCAACAAGGCCAGTTGGCCTAGGGACTGCCACAGGTGGTGGCTTATGTAGGTTTTGCGCAATTGTGTGGTTTTTCCTTGCACCTCTGAATGTTTTAGGCATCATGTGTCTTTGCGCTATTGAGTTGTGTTTTCCTTCCTGGCACCTCTGAATGTTTTTGATGCATCATGTGTCTTGTTATTACACCGCTGAATGTTTTAGGCATCATGTGTTTTCTTTCCCTGCACCTCTGAATGTATTTTTATGCATCATGTGTTCTTTCTTTCCTTACACCTCTGAATGTTTTATGCATCATGTGTTTACCTTTTTCCCTACACCGCTGAATGTGTTTTTGATGCATCATGTGTAATGTGTTCTTGCTTTTACCCCTAAATGTATTTTATTCTTAGGTGGTTGTATTTTGCCCAGTATAGTTTATACTGGAGAGGTTATGAGTCCATGCGTGATCTAGGCCTATGGTTATTAGTATTGCGTAGTGTGTACCTACCTTTACCAGTAGTTACTGGTTGTGATTTATAACTGTTACTTTGCGCTACAGTGATTTTATATCCTTTTTATTCTAATTTCTGACAGTATTTCTATTTCTAAAAGTGTTGATTCTGACAGTGGCCCATGTGGCCCTGTCTTGTAAATAATCCCTTGTGAATATTGCCCGTGCCAGTTGGCACAATGTACATGTGTGATTTCTATCTGATGTGATTTTGACAATACAGAAGTTATTTTCATATAACCTTGTGTGGAGTTCCTTTTGTGGTGTGCCTAGGATGTTGTTGCTGTTGTGCGCTGACGCAAATGCTTTACACATTGCCTCCGAGTTTAGCCTCACTGCTCGTGCCAAGCTACCAAGGGGGTGAGCAGGGGTTATCTTGGCGTGTGACTCCCTCGCCCTGACTAGAATGGTGGTTTCTGCCTGGCTTTGGCGTCAGCCTTAGCCTACCAGAAATAGCCAGTTCTAACAGTGATGTACTGATCAGATGTCTGCGGAATCCAGTAGCCCTCACGTGGTGTATGGGGGGCACTCACCCTTTTGCGCGCTGGAAGGTATCATCGTGAGTGTTGTGTGTGTAAGTGTGGACTCAGGGGGGTTGCACTTCATTTTTGGCTTCTACAGTCGGAAAGTCTCCCGGCACTCACCACTGGTCTGGGAAATCCCTCGCATGCAGAGCCATTGGAGGGTATGAGCCTTTGCTCGAGTCCTTGTTAATAGGTCATGGAGACACCACTGGAGACCAGGTGGGAAAGGTGACTTTTAAGCCATGGCCACTTGGCTTTTGAACAAGACAAAGGAAAGGCCAATAAACTAGTGCAAATGCTTGTCACCTTTCGTATGTGGGCGAAGCCCCAGTAGCCAAGAAGAAGGTGTGGGAGTGAGGGTGTGTGCGGTCAACTCCACCACCATTGCAGTCACCTTGTGTTAATAAGGTTGCAGCACTGGAAGCCAATACCAAGTGGTAGCGCGCAATGGGGACAGGCGGGGGAGAGAATCGGAAACATACGCTAGATGCACTGAAGAGCAAGGTAGGCCTACAGTGTGAACTGAAATCTGGGGTTATGAGGACCCCCCATGACCATCTAAAGTGCATGAGACCAGACCCTGTCTGACAGGGGCTGTTGTAGTACTGCACACCACCTGGCGCGCACACCTACCACGAGGTACAAAGGAATCTCCTGTAGTGCTATTAGAAAGTGGTCATAGCATGATTTGCGCTGCCGGAGGACAATAGCGTATTTAGCACAGCAGAGGTAAAGGGTTCCTCCTCCCTGCCACCTCAGGCAGTTTGCAACACAGGTTAATTAGTGTAAAAGGTTAAGAATTGGCCCACAGACATACTGTAAGTATCCATAGTGTCCTAAAAGGACATGACTGTACCTTCAAGATTGAGGTCCCGCAGACGTTCCATGGCCGGGTCCCTCCAAAGACCTCTGTCAGTGCCTCATATCATCTCTTGCAATCCCGGCAGGTCCCACACGGCAATTGCCGGCGAGTACGGGGGTGTGGACCACTAGGATGCACAAACCTGTGTCAGCAATCGTGGGCCACCGCCATCTGGACTGCCTCATGTTGGGGATGGATGGAATAGCCAGACAGCCCAGTGTAGATGCTCACATCGTTCAGTACAGTATGGAAAAGAGGTAGCTCCGTACAGGTAGCAGAACACAGCCAAGTAATTTTGTGTCGACGTTTCGACTCGACTTGTGGCATGTTTGAACCATGCCACAAGTCGAGTTGAAACGTTGACAACTACTTATGTACCTGGACCCTTTCTCTTTACCACTGCCACGTGCCACAGATGATTACAATCTGTGATTGTACCAACCATTGTAAATAGACCTTGTAAAATAGCAATTAAGACAGGACAGCAAGATTGATACGCATGATCAATCTCACACAAAAAACTTCAACCCTTTTCTATAGTTTTCTTCACCTTGGGAATAAGTTCCCTCACTTACTTACTTTCGAGCACCACTTTCCTTGCACGTTTCCCCTTTGGAGCAACCACCAAATGTATAGCGATTAAAATCCATTTCTGTAAATAAATTTGGTTTTGTTACATATGAAGTTCATATCTCTGCACATCCTTTCATGCATATTATAAGAAAAGATTGTATTGAAGTAATCTTGCTCATGAGGAGCGCTAATTGATTTGTTGTGCATGAATTCAGATTTTGAGATTAATTCCGATATTGTGAAATGTTTAGTTTGAGGACCATTGTTCATCTATATTGAATGCTACCCAGGTCCACAAACTCGTAACGGGATACCCCTTACCTGTAATGGATCCAAGTACAGACATCTTCAGGTGTAGAGAAGACATGAGAGGAGACTCCGTCGATGACCTTGAGTTTCGCCTGGAACAGGAGCGTGTATCAGAGTTACAGTTCCCATGATCATTATTTAACTTACATGTAGGAGCTGTGCTTGCGCTGGAACCCTCGAGTAAAATATGGATAGGTCATGATGGATGTGTTTTCGAAGCAGCAAGGACACTTTGTGTGGAAAAGATAGAGGATGAGTTCCCCATCGCGGACATTAAGAAAACATGCAATGAGAGGGGTGAGGTGGTGCTTCAGTCTGAGGTGGGTGCCCTGGTACACGGTGCACCGTCTCTACAGAGAATAGTGCAGGGACACCTCAAGAAAGAGCTTGGCGCTAGGCAGTTCTGAGCATTCCATGAACCCAATAAAGAGGACATTGTTGCACCAACGGGCTCAGTTCCTTCATCACCAATTCCGACTTGTCAACCCTTTCAACCAGTTTGTGGTGATCTGCCCTCAATAAGCCTAAATTGAGGGACATTGCGTCAATCATTGCCTCCAGCAAGGTCTTTGTATCCAGGATGACATTCAGTACCTTCTCTTATTGCTCTGAGTGTTTGGTAATTGTGGACTCAAGGTGCTCAGAGTGCTGGTGTTGAGCCCTGCCATGTGTCACACTTCTGGCGTTATACTAACACATTTTAAGTGTATATCCCGCATTAACGCAAGTGCACAAGGTTATCAAGCATTATTAAATTGATGCATCATCACTGCCTGGCTGCAGGGTAGTTAATTTCCTGTAGCTGGAAAGCCGAGCACTCCACTGACAGTGACAGATAGAGCTGAGGATCCCTGGAGCCAATAAAATGACATTTTAAGCCGAAAATATTCATTGGCCTGTGCTGTTGTGCAACACAAGGCTGAATAGCTCGTGACTGAATAATGGTTAGTGAGGTGAAACCATTACAGGGCAGTCAGCCTACTGCGGGATCTGTGGTCCTCATGAGAAATGACGATTGTAACCATCGGAGAAGCGCAGGTGCATGGAGGGAACCAGACAGACATTCCGACCAAAGTAAGATGATTTCTGAGATAGAACGCGTATGCATGCTGGTGTAACTGGGTCACTTTAAACATTGTGAAATTGACCTAGTGGCACCTTCCTGACTGCGTGGAGGGATTCCCGCATAACTTTAGAGTGACGTTGAACCCTCCACCATAAAGCCGGTGGAAAGTTTCGCCTGGCAAGCATGAGCTCCAGGTTTGGTATTTGCCCATGTCTGTCCTGTCCACTTTTGACTCTGAGGCTCATGGAATGGATGCAAAACTACCCCTGCGACCTACCATACCATGAAGCTATTCATCAGCCTCGGATGCACACAGACAGTGTGCGACGGGCTGCTAGTGCAGAAAAGTGATCTAAGGGAAACCATACTTTTCTCCTGTTTACCTCACTGCGCCGCAGGTGTCCTGCACATCTAGCCTCCGGATCACAAACATGCCGTCACAGTAGGAGTTGAGGGTGCGGGTCAGACAAAGATAACAACATTCATAAAAAAAATAGTCGAAAAAAGGAGAAACAAGGTGTGTAGTGTTGGCTTTCTAGTTGTTTTACCGATGTCATCAAATGGAATGTTACCACACAGGTTGACTATTTGGAATGTTATGCTCTGATGCTAGAGTCAGTTGGGAGATGAGGATTGAGCTGACTGGTGACAGCTCCTGGTGGGGATTTACCTTGAAATTACTCTTACTATCTTGAACTACCACCTCATGTCAAAATAATTAATAAATACATCTTTATACAAGAACCTACGTGACCTGATCATCATTTACATCACTACATTGGCGACGTTTGGGAAAATCAATTTTCTTCATATTTACAAGCAACTGAAACATGAACTTTCTTCAATCAAGGTAACCTTTTAAATTTCACTTTCTTCAAGCAACTTCTTAGCAAACTGGCACGTAAAAAATCCCCACCAGTGACCATTCCACTCTTTTGGTCGTCCTCCAACTAATCTGCCAGTCCCTGCTTTCTAAAATCTTAAGTTATCTACTGCTGCACCTGATTTAAAAGCTACTGCACCTGATTTAAAAAACTGGTTCACCTGATTGAAAAGTGACTGCACCTGATTTAATAGCTTTGGCACCTGATTTATGAGCCTGCTTTATAAGGGTGTGATTTTAATTTGTCAACTGCTACACCTTAAAATAAGCCTGAGTTGCTTTTCTAAATTGCTGTTGATGAGTGTTGAGACTGCTTCTGATGTATTGACCAGCTGATTTATATGCCGGCAGTGTATAACCTACTTTGCTGATGTCGAATGAAGAGCCTTTACTTCGTGTGCTGCTTCTCGGCTTTTGTTTCCTGACATCTGCCTCAATTCAATGATTTCAGCTTCAAGCGTTTCAATCCTGCGATCCTAACAAGCAGTTTTGAGCATCGTGAGCAGACATTGACTGCCATCTACTGGCGGTTATTTTAAAGGCACCAGAGATATCCAAACTATCGACACCTTTTATTTGTAAACTGAAGCCTGTATTCGCTGCTACTTTCCAGCACACTTTTTTTTCATTAATAATAGCAGCTTAAAAATGGAAAAATCTTCCTTCTCTTCGACACACGCATATTTGCTTCTGCTTATGATGAAGCATTGCCGTGTTTTGAACATTGGCTATCGGTGTTTGGGTTATTTCTATATTATGTCTTGCCTCCGTGTATATGCCCTTCATTGGCAGTTTAACCGCCTTCACCATATTTTAAAATTCTACACGAGGGCATACAGAGCGCTCTTATCTTCTATGCTGCCTTTCATTCCTGTTGACGCCTGCAACCTCCGTGTGGTTTCCAGCCTCTCCTATGACGTACCAAAACTCTACAGTCTTAGGGGAGCGCAGACCCGTCTTGAGCCACCCGGCTTGCCGTCGCCCTGCGTGCCTCCATTTTGTCTTGCACCACCGGACCTTCGTGAATTTCATTTATGCTGCCAACCACGTTATTAAAATATTGTCAATCTCCTCAATCTCAATTTTGGATTGCCTTAGCTGCACATTGTTATTCAAAGCAGGTATTGTTCTGTTACATTCTCTTCTGTGTTTCATTAGTGCAACTTCAAAAACTTCAACGCTGCATGTTTTCGGTGACATGCACACCATGAGAGGTATTTATTTTGATAGCGAGTTCTATTTTAATTATATGCTTTATGGCAGTGCAACAACTTCAAAGCCAGGCATGTTTTCGGTGACATGCACACCATTTATTTAGTTGGATTATGCAGGGTGCATCGTGAATTCTTTCCATAGTGAATCTTTATCTACAAATCCACACAACCTGTATCTTCTTTTAATTTGGTTCAAGCGCAAGGACAACGGTGACAACTTTATTTATTTTAGTCTTTTATTTTCCTACATTGACAACGGTGACCACTTTAATTATTTTAGTTAATTATTTTGTTCATTGCTTAATAATAACATGAATTATTGAGTATGTACAGTATATGTATACCTTTTACTATTTTAATGCTATTTTGATTGTAGGTTGCAGCAGGTATGATTACTATGGATTACATTCTGAATATTAATGTATTAATGATACAACGCTGGTTAATTTTATTGCTTAATTCTTCCTTTATTATCTATCATTTACAGGAATATTATAGTACCAGTAATTTATGTTATGATAGTTACATTTTAATGACACATTCTTCGTGAAAATGTTCATTTCATGATGCATGATGCAGTTATGATTGATATTATTTACTTAAGTAATTCAAACTTATGCATGCTTTATGAGTGGACATTATTTGTCTACGTTACCGGTTTTAAATGATATTTTATAATGTCATTCTTTAAAAACAGTACTGTTTTCTGATAGTTATTCTAGAGCTCTATTGATATTATTCTCTACCTTTTGCGCAAAAGTTTTATTATTACTGAACATTTCCTGTGCGTAGACGTACGTCACATGGAATTTAGTTGTCATTCTATTAGTGATACTTAAGTTTTAATATTTTACATGTATTGCTTTTGTTTGATTGTTTATGCCAGATTTTCTTCACCTTTAAGGTTTAATTCATGATTGTTCAAACTGGCAATGTTGTTCTTTATTCGTGCTCCTGATTTTTACATTTCTTTTAATTTTGCTGGAGTTTCTGATTGTTTCTCCTGTTGAGCATATATATATATATATATATATTTTCTCTTTTTATTCATTCTTGAAGTGTTTCTACCTTTCACCCATTCGTTTATGGTTCACAATTTCTCCAATATGGCCAGTTGTTGAATTTTGTGCTCCTCTTAACGTTTGTGTTGGTTTTCACTCTTGTATAATCTTTCCTCTTTATTCCTTTAGGAAGGAGATGTGTCTTGTGTTCATTCTTTTAAGTTTACTCTCGTTTCTTAATTCTTTCTTTTAGTCATCTCTAATCATAACTTCTCTTGATTCTTATCTATTTAAACTTTCACCATTTATTTATTCTTATGTCAACTATTCTTATGATTGTGTTTGCCATTTCTACTCCCGTTTCTTCGTACCTTACGTTCACTTTTTATATAACCAATTCTACGTCCGTTTCTATTTATCTCCTTTATATCTGATTATTACTTATAATTGCTTTGTTCATGTTAGACGGGGACCTGGAGGGTCGGCCGAGCACAAGGGGAGAGGCCTCCGGTGAGGGCCGTCTCCAGCGATCGTACAGACGAGTAACTTCCCCCCCACAGATGGACGCCACACGAAGATCAGCTTAACACCTTTTATAGGCAATTCTTTGAGTAAGGTGGTACGATACAAGGAGATTAGGACACGATGATCCTCTCAATTCTAGTCTCTATTAGGGAAAGGGGGTAGCGGGACAGTCTGGGTACCTACAGGTACTGAGGTGAAACGGTGGTAGCTCACAATCCTCGAGCTCGGCGTTCGGACGGGTCAGACCGCGGCAGCGCCAGCAGGTCCCGAAGAGGTCGTAGGTGGCAACGGGCCGCGGCAGCGCCAGCAGGTCCCAACGAGGATGACGGTTACAACGGGCCGCGGCAGCGCCAGCAGGTCCCACGAGGATGAAGGTTGCAGAAGGCCGCGGCAGCGCCAGCAGGCAGGACAATAGTTCACAAGGCAGGGCTGCGGCAGCGCCAGCAGTCCGTCAAGGATGAGTTCTTCTCGGTGTCTCTCGACTCCAGGATACAACTGCCTTCCTGCTCTGGGGCTGCCTCAGTTATAGGTCTGGCGCCCTTTGATGTCCGGATCCTCGCACTGGGAGGTCGGGAGGTCCGGGATGAGGGAGTCCAGACACCCAGCAGGGGGGTGGAGCCAGCATCTGGGGAGGCTGGGGGCGATCGGCACCTGGCGGGGGAGAGCCATCGACACTTCTTTCTCCCATCAGCCTGCCAAGTGGTCCGTTCACCTCCTGGATGGAGGGTGGTGCCGGGATGGCGGGGCCTGGCCGGGCCCAGGGTTGGGGTCGAGCTGAGGCCACGCGGCCGCGTGGTGCAGTGTCCAAGATGGCGGCTGGGCCGGGCAATGGGGCTGCCGGGGGCCCGGGCCCGTGACACAGAGATATCCGGGAGCAGGCGTCCCGGAGGGGACGGGTTGCGGGTTGCTTCTGCGGGTAGCCCCCGGAGAGCCGGTGTCTGGGCCCTGTCATGCGGGGAGGGAGCGAGCCCTTCGTGGGGCCTGTCCAACATGCGTCCCCCCCAGCTGAAGGCGGGGAGAGTCACCCATCCTCTTGGGGACTCTCCTCGTCGAGGCAGAAAAAGCGGGACAGGCCATCCGCGTTGGCGTGGTCTTGGCCAGGGCGATGCTCCACAGTGAAGTCCATCCCCTGCAGGGAGATGGACCATCGCAATAGTTTGGGGTTCTCCCCCCGCTTTTGCATTAGCCATTGCAGGGGCCGATGATCTGTTTGTACCCGGAAGTGGGTTCCGAAGAGGTAAGGCCGGAGCTTCTTGAGGGCCCATACTACTGCGAAGGCCTCTCGCTCAATGGTACTCCAGCGCTGTTCTCGGGGCAGGAGGCGTCTGCTGATGAAGGCCACTGGTTGGTCGACTCCCTCGGGGTTCAGTTGGGAGAGGACGGCCCCGATGCCATGGTCTGACGCATCAGTCTGGACGATGAACTCACGGCTGTAGTCGGGGGCCTGGAGCACAGGAGCGGTGCACATGGCGGCCTTCAGCCTCTCGAAGGCCGCTTGACAGTCGGGAGTCCAGTTGACTGTTTTTGGGTTGGTCTTGGATGTGAGTTCCGTGAGGGGCCCCACAATGCTGCCATAGTCCTTTACGAACCGCCGATAGTATCCGGTGAGCCCCAAGAAGGCTCGGACCTCGGTTTGGGTTACGGGGGGGTGCCAGGACTGGATGGCAGCGATCTTGAGCTGGAGGGGGGCCACCGGACCGCTCCCCACTTGGTGTCCGAGGTAGGTCACGGACCCCTGGCCGATTTGGCACTTGCTGGCCTTGATTGTGAGGCCGGCCCGTTGGAGGGCCTGCAGGACCCCTCGGAGGTGGCGGAGGTGGTCTGACCAGTGGCGGCTATACACCGCGATGTCGTCCAGGTATGCGGCGCTGAACTCTTCGAGGCCCGCCAATACCTGGTTCACAAGTCGCTGAAACGTGGCTGGAGCGTTTTTCATGCCGAATGGCATCACTCTGAAATGGTAGTGTCCATCTGGGGTGGAGAAAGCGGATCGTTCTTGTGCCCTGGGGGTGAGGCCGATCTGCCAGTAGCCCGCCGTCAGGTCGAAGATGCTTAGGTAGCGGGCCGCCCCCATGCGGTCAACTAGTTCGTCGGCCCGGGGGATGGGGTGAGCGTCGGTTCGGGTGACAGCGTTCAGACCCCGATAGTCGACGCAGAACCGGAGCTCGGGTGTGGTGCCCGGGGCCGCCGCTTTGGGGACCAGTACAACCGGGCTGGCCCAGGGGCTGTCCGAGGGTTCGATGACTCCGAGTGCGAGCATCTTGGAGACTTCTTCTTGGATGCAGGTGCGTACCCGATCTGGTACTCGGTACGGCCGGTGTCGGATAGGAGGACTGTCGCCAGTGTCCACGTCGTGCAGACACCAGGGGGGTGACCCCGGGTGTGAGGGAGAATAGGTTTGCAAATTGCAGCAGGAGGGCCCGACAGTCTTGGCGCTGCTCCGGGGTCAGAGCCTCGGAGAGTCGGACCCCGTCCACTGAACCATCTTTTTCCCCGGCCCCCAGTAGGTCAGGGAGGGGCTCGGAGTCCTCTTCCGCCCCACTGTCTGTAGCCATCAGCAGGCTGAGCTCCGAACGCACGAAGTGGGGTTTGAGTCTGTTGGCGTGGAGGACCCGGAGGGGGTTCCGGGGGGATTCCATGTCGATGAGGTAGGTGACGGGGCTCTTACGCTCGATCACCTTGAAGGGCCCCGTCCATTTGTCCTGTAAGGCACAAGGTTCGATGGGGGACATCACCCATACCTGCTGGCCAGGCTCGAATTCGATGGAGGAGGCATGTTGATCGTACCACTTCTTCATGTCCTCCTGACTGGCTTCAAGATTGGCTTTGGCGAGCTCTCTGAATCGCCGGGTCTGATTACGGAGGGTCAGGAGGTACTTGTAGACGTCTGGAGGGGTCTTCAGGGGGGCCATTTCCCACTCTTCTTTCACGAGGCTGAGAGGCCCGCGAACAGGGTGTCCGTACAGGAGTTCGAAAGGGCTGAAGCCGAGGGACTTCTGGGGGACTTCTCGGTAGGCGAAGAGGAGGCACGGTAGTAGCACGTCCCACTGGCGGCATAGGGGTTCTTCCAGCCCCATGATCATCCCCTTGAGAGTGCGGTTGAATCGCTCGACCAGTCCGTTTCCTTGCGGGTGATAGGGGGTTGTGAATTGGTAGGTGACCCCGCACTGTTGCCATAGGGATTTCATATATTTTGAAATAAAGTTCGTGCCCCTGTCACTGACGACCTCCCTGGATAAGCCCACTCGAGAGAAGATCCCCATTAAGGCTCGACCTACCACTGGTGCTGTTACAGTTCGAAGGGGAACCGCCTCAGGATAGCGGGTGGCGTGGTCCACCAGGACCAGGATGAATCGATGCCCTTGTGCTGTTCGGGGGTCCAGGGGCCCCACAATGTCTATTCCCACCCTTTCCAACGGGGTGGTCACAACGGGGAATGGTTGCAGAGGTGCCTTGAGTTTGCGGCCGCTCTTCCCGCTGGCCTGGCAGGTCGGGCAGGACCAGCAGTGGGTGGAGACGTCATTTCTCATTTTCGGCCAGTAAAAGTGAGTCACCAGGCGGTTGTATGTTTTGTCTTGCCCCAAGTGTCCAGCCAGGGGGACATCATGGGCCAAGTTCAGAAGGAAGTCTCTGAAACGGAGGGGCACCACCAGCACTCGACTGGCCCCCAGCTCCGCTATTCTTTGTTCGCTGTACAGTAGGTCATTGTCCCAATAGATCCAGTGGGCCCCTGCGGTGTCTCCTGTGCTCTGGGCGAGCGCTTGCTGTCGCAGTCCCTCAAGGGAGGGACATGTCTTTTGCTCTTGCCGGAATTGTTCTTGGGTGGGCCCCCCTTCCTGACGCCACTGAGCCAGGTCCGGAAGGTCTTGGGGCTGAGCGGGCTCTTCTTGGGATTGTTCCGGGTTGTCGGTAGGGATGGAGTCTCCCTCCGGAGCGATCGGGGGAGGAGGTGCTGGCCATGCGGGTTCTTCCGATCTAGGGATGGTGTCGGCGGCCATGGACCGGGTTGTTACGCACGCCCAGCCCGGGAGGCCTAACATCCCCAGGTGCTCTCTTCTTTCAACGGCTGCCCACGGGGAACTCTCGAGATCGTTCCCCAGGAGGCAGTCCACGGGGGCATCGTCGCGGACAGTCACTTTTAGCATCCCGGACACTCCTCCCCATTCGAAGGGGACGCAGGCCATCCGACACAGGCTCTCCGAATTGTCGGCCGATCGGACGGGGCAAAGAACATTTGGCAGGATTTGTTCTGGGGTCACCAGGTGACAACGGACGGCCGTCACACTGGCCCCTGTGTCATGCAGGGCTTCGGCCTTACGCCCATTTATGTTCACCCACTGGCTGTACTTCCTGGTGTTGGCTGGTAGGGGAGCCCGCGGGATCAGGTCTCTCCCCCCTAGGCAGGCCAGGGTCATGGCGGCAGGCTCCCACTCGGGCTGCTCCTGCTCGTACTCTTCAGATCCTTCGGAGACTTGCTCTTCTCCTAGGGCGGCGGCAGCCACCTGGCGGGGCCCGGGGGTCTGGTTCTTTGGGCAGGTCGGGTCACTGGCATAGTGGCCGACTCGCTGGCATCGATGACACGTAACGTTGGCTCGGAACCCCGGGCGCATCGGGGGGTTGCCCCGGCCGGCCGGGGGCGGGGTGTAGTTTGCGGGAGCGGCTGGGACGGCGTCTCTCCCCCGGCCCGGGCCTCCTCCTCCTCCTCGTGGACGATGATGACCTTGGTTGGTTCTGTTCTGCTCGTTGGGCCCACTTCGGGCCACTCGGGTGCTCTCCCATCGGTCAGCCTCGGCGGCGAGCTGCCGGGGGTCAGTCAATTTACTGTCGAGGAGGAGCTGCCTGAGCTCGACGAAGCAGTTGTTGGAGAGGTGCTCCCACACAATGAGGTTGAAGAGCTGTTCGTAGGTTGTTACGTTGCTACCCTTGATCCATCCCTCGAAGGCTCGGCTGAAATAGTTCACATATTCTATCCAGGTTGTACCCGGGATGCGGGTGCAGTTGCGGAACCTCTGGCGGTACATCTCGGGCGTCAGCCCATATCGACTGAGGAGGGCGGCCTTCATGTGGTCATAGGACGTCATTTGATGGTCCGGAAGCTGCAGCAGGGCATCACGGCCTTCATTGACGAATCTCCCCCATAGACCGGCTCCCCAGTCACTTCGAGCGATCCGGTGGGCAGTCATGGCGATCTCGTAGGCCTTGAACCACTGCTGTATGTCGTCGTTCCGAAAATATTCCCGGACCACATCTTTGGGGATGTGGACCTTCTGTTTGGTAGTACCTGGGGGGCGCGGTTGTTCGGGCACCCCTAGATCTTTGTTCTGTTTGCGCATCTCTATCTCCGCTAGCTTGCACTCGTGTTCGTATGCCAGTCTTTTTTCTTCGAGTTCTCTCTGTCTCTGCTTCTCCTCTCGCTCTTCTCGGAGCCGTAAGTGTTCTAAGTTCATTTTTTGTTCTGCCAGTTTCAATTCTCCGTCTAATTTGAGCCGTGCCAGCTCTAACTCGTGAAGTCTATTTTTCTCTCGTTCTCGGATCTCTTCCCGGGAGAGATCCGTTCTCCTTTCTTCTGTCAGAGTGGTGTTTGGTTCCGGGGCTTCGGCGGTATTCGTCTCTGCCCAGGATTCTAGGGCGTGTTTGAAGTCCTCTTTCGTGCTCAGACCGGTGGTAGCAATGCCTAGTTCTATGCAAAATTGTTTTAGCTCTCGGTGGTTGTACTCTTCCAGTTTTTCCATCTGGAATTTCTCTGCAGATCCGCTCTCTCTGGTCGTCATTGTGGATTAGTCGTAGGGTGAGTTACTCTCTGTACGGTTACGCGTTGGTTCGGATCGCGCCGCTGGCCACCAATGTTAGACGGGGACCTGGAGGGTCGGCCGAGCACAAGGGGAGAGGCCTCCGGTGAGGGCCGTCTCCAGCGATCGTACAGACGAGTAACTTCCCCCCCACAGATGGACGCCACACGAAGATCAGCTTAACACCTTTTATAGGCAATTCTTTGAGTAAGGTGGTACGATACAAGGAGATTAGGACACGATGATCCTCTCAATTCTAGTCTCTATTAGGGAAAGGGGGTAGCGGGACAGTCTGGGTACCTACAGGTACTGAGGTGAAACGGTGGTAGCTCACAATCCTCGAGCTCGGCGTTCGGACGGGTCAGACCGCGGCAGCGCCAGCAGGTCCCGAAGAGGTCGTAGGTGGCAACGGGCCGCGGCAGCGCCAGCAGGTCCCAACGAGGATGACGGTTACAACGGGCCGCGGCAGCGCCAGCAGGTCCCACGAGGATGAAGGTTGCAGAAGGCCGCGGCAGCGCCAGCAGGCAGGACAATAGTTCACAAGGCAGGGCTGCGGCAGCGCCAGCAGTCCGTCAAGGATGAGTTCTTCTCGGTGTCTCTCGACTCCAGGATACAACTGCCTTCCTGCTCTGGGGCTGCCTCAGTTATAGGTCTGGCGCCCTTTGATGTCCGGACCCTCGCACTGGGAGGTCGGGAGGTCCGGGATGAGGGAGTCCAGACACCCAGCAGGGGGGTGGAGCCAGCATCTGGGGAGGCTGGGGGCGATCGGCACCTGGCGGGGGAGAGCCATCGACACTTCTTTCTCCCATCAGCCTGCCAAGTGGTCCGTTCACCTCCTGGATGGAGGGTGGTGCCGGGATGGCGGGGCCTGGCCGGGCCCAGGGTTGGGGTCGAGCTGAGGCCACGCGGCCGCGTGGTGCAGTGTCCAAGATGGCGGCTGGGCCGGACAATGGGGCTGCCGGGGGCCCGGGCCCGTGACACAGAGATATCCGGGAGCAGGCGTCCCGGAGGGGACGGGTTGCGGGTTGCTTCTGCGGGTAGCCCCCGGAGAGCCGGTGTCTGGGCCCTGTCATGCGGGGAGGGAGCGAGCCCTTCGTGGGGCCTGTCCAACATTTCACATCTTAACTTTTGGTTGCAATTGCAAAATGTATAAAAGAGGAAGATATGTAGTGTTGGCTTTCTAGTTGTTTTACCTATGTCATCAAATGGAGTGTTACCACACAGGTTGACTATTTGGAATGTTATGCTCTGATGCTAGAGTCAGTTGGGAGATGAGGATTGAGCTGACTAGTGACAGCTCCTGGTGGGGATTTACCTTGAAATTACTCTTACTATCTTGAACTACCACCTCATGTCAAAATAATTCATAAATACATCTTTCTACAAGAACCTACGTGACCTGATCATCTTTTACATTACTACAAGGTGACCGAGTTGGAAAGAAATTAGAGGAGAGAAATGAGTCAAGACTTTAAGGAAGGAGAAATAAACTTATACAGGACGGCAAGCCAAGAGAGGAGATGATGAGGAGAAAGCGTTAGAGATATGGAGAGGAAGGAGAGAAGGGCAAATGGAAGAGGGTGGACTAAATGCAGGGAAAGAGATAGAAGCATACAAAGAGAGGAGGGAGAGATAAGAAGAGGGAGGCTAAAGAAACAGATGAAAAAGGAACAAAGGCTTAAATCTAGGAGCCTACTGCTCCAAACCCGTGGGTAGGACTCACAGACTGTGTGCTATGATGGAGGACAGAAAGAGCTAAAAAGAAAGGATGGAGTGGGCAACAGACCGATAAGTATGGAAAGAGGATGTAAAGAGAGTGATGGGTGTGGTGGGGGTGTGGGGGCCGCTCGCGCACGTGGCAGCAGCGCTGCGGCAATAATCATTAGTCAGGACACCTTGCTGTGCTTATTCCGTAGCTCCGAATAACTCACCTGGCCACGCCCCCTTTATTTTGTAGCTTGCGTGTGATGACACGCGCCAGTGCTAACGTGACCTCTCCGGCGCGGGTAGACTGCACCCCTACCCGCGCCGGAGGACATTACATTCTTTCGATACAAATGCAAATACACAAACATAACAAAACAAAAGTGATCATATGGATCTGTTACCAGTCACTAGAATTCAAGTCCCCGGATCATCACACCATGAAGTCGGCCAGCCTGGAGGATGGAGCCGGGTTTCTTCTCAGTCCATACCTGGAGTGTTCTCCCCGTGATGATCGCAGTGATGGGGTCATTTCTTGCGAGACTTCACTCTCCAGGGATCCCGCCGGAGAGCTCAGCAGACTCCACGCTGGCGTTACCGGTAGTGGCAGAGTGTCTTGGTCTAGCATGTTCTCATTCTCAGTGGGAGGCATTCTTTGCCCCTCTGGGCCCTCTTCCGCCACCGGTTGACATGGCCTGGCCTCCGGGTAGCCTGATACCGACAGTTCCGTAGTTCCAGAGTTCTGGCGTGCACCTTCTTGAAGAAAGAGATGTTGCGAGTGACTACTTCTGTTCCTCTCCATGCTGTTACTATGGTGCCGGTTCTGCGGATGACTGTCCAAGGTTTATGTTCAAATGGAAGCCGGAATTTGCTCCCAGGGTATCTGTCCTTGATGTATACCTTGTCTCTCACTTGAATGACAGATTTCCGGGCTGTCGTCTGGCACTGGCCTGGTTATTGGAGTTGGTCCGATTGGCTAGGGTCTTTCCAGCATCGATCTGAGATGGGGTCCAGCTTGGGTGATGCGGGATGGTGTCTCTCACTACTTGGCCCATCGTCACCGGTCCCGGGGCTGCCTCAGTTGTGAGATGGGGTTTCAGACGGTATTCCCACAGGAAGCTGTATATGGCCCTCTCCGGCGGTGACCCATCGGCATGCGCTATGCGTATTGTTTTGTTGAGAGTGCGCATGAACCTCTCTACTTCCCCATTGGCTTGGGGCCAGCGCGGGGTCACCTTCCGGTGCTGAATTCCCCAGGTCTTTAGATAGTCCGCAAACTCTTGTCCATGGAAGGGTGGACCGTTATCTGTCTTCACCACTTCGAATATTCCGTGGGTAGCAATGGTCTTCTCGAGCTTGGTGATGACCTCCGTGGCCATCTGACTCCCCACAATTTCAACCTCCGGGTACTTTGTGAAATCGTCGATGATTACCAGTGTATAGCATCCATCCGGGAGGTGTCCAAAGTCTATGCTCACGCACTCCCATGGCCTTTGGGGGTTGTCTTCCGTGATGACGGGGTGAGGGCGATCTGGTTGCCCCGCTGCTTGGCACCATGTGCATGTTCTGACGGTCTTTTCCACCAGGATGTCCATTCCTGGGAACCACACCTTAGCTCTCAGCCAGCTCTTGGTCTTTACCATGCCTTGATGTCCCCGGGGTGCGAAGTCTACTTGTTGCTGAGTCAGGCTCAACTGCATCACCAGTCGTGGCCCACGGAGCAGACAGCCTCGGCTGTTGACGGAAAGTTCCTCTTTGACCCGCACCATTGATTCTAAAACGGCCTATGCTTGTGGCGTCTGTCTGATCATGGTGGACTGAATGGGGCGCCAGTCATCCGATTGGACTGCGTTTATGGTCAGTTGTAGGCATTCATCATTCCGGGTGGCTTCGACTATAGCCTCAAGGCTGATAAGGCAGAGGTTGGGATCTTTCCAATACAAGCCGGACATATTCATCAGTGTCTTCCGCATTCTCTTCCTCTGCTTTGGTGGCCGCTTGGAGATTCCTCAAGAGGTAGTCCGCTGGATTGGATGAGCCCGGTTTGTACTCCACCCGATAGTCATATCCCTGCAGTTGAAGGATCCATTTTTCAATCCTCGGTGGAGGTTTGGACGCTGACCCTTGAAACAGGGGAATGAGGGGTTTGTGGTCTGTGGATACCGTGAATGGATGGCCGTATACACAGACGTGGAAGTGCCGACAGGCCCAGTGGATGGCAATCGCTTCTCGCTCTATTTGCGAGTAGCTCTGTTCCGTGTCCGTCAGTGAACGGCTTGCGTACACTATTGGGGCCCATTCTACATTTCCTTGCAATTGTGTGAGCACAGCTCCGAGCCCATATGGGCTGGCGTCCACTGCAACGTTGGTGGATCTGGTAGGGTTGAAGTATGACAGTGTCGTATCTGCTGATAGGGCTGATTTGGTAGCCTTGAAGGCCTGTTCCTGTTCGGGGCCCCACTGGCAAGTGGTGGAGGATTTCGTCAGCTCCCTGAGGGGTTTCGTGAGGTTGGACAGGTCGGGGACGAAACGTCCGCAAAAGTTCACCATTCCCAGGAAACTTCTTATTTCCGAGATATTAGATGGTGCAGGGGCTTCTTGTACATCTCGCACCTTGTCTGGATCTGGGGCCACTCCTTGGTCCGAGAAGGTGTAGCCAAAGAAGCTGATCTTGTTCTTCAAGTATTGGCATTTCTCTCTGTGTAGGGTCAACCCGGATTCTTTGATCCTTTGGAGGACCCCCCGCATTCTCTTGTGGTGGTCTTCTATTGATGACGCGTAGATGAGTAGATCATTACTTACATTCAAAACCCCTTGGAGTCCGCTCAGGACTTCATGGATGGTGTTTTGAAACACCTCTGCTGCACTCGAGATTCCAAGTTGAGGCGTCGGTATCTCCTGAGACCGACGTGTGTAGAGAAGGTGGTGATGTATCGGGAGTCCGGGTGTAGTAGTCGGTGGTAACCGGACCGGAGGTCCATCTTCGAGAACCACCTCGCGCCGTTCAGTTCTCCCAGTATGTCGTCGATGGTCGGGGTCAGGTGACGTTCCCTCTTCACCGCGGCGTTTGGGAGGCACATGTCCACACAGATGCGGACTTGATGCGGACTTGCCCCGGCTGTTTTGGTTTCCGTGCCACTACGATCGGGGACACCCACAGGGTGGGTCCGCTGACCTTTTCTATAATACCTTGCATCTCCAGTGCCTCCAATTCTTCCTCAACCTTCTTCCGCAGGTGGAATGCAATGCGCCTGTGCCTCAGCGCCACTGGTTGGATTGACGGGTCGATATGGAGTGAGACTTCCTTCCCTTTCAGGCAACTAATACCTTTGAAGACGTCTTCGAACTCCTCCATGATGGCCTCTAGTTGTTCTTCCTGTACCGCTATGGCAAAGGATATTAGGATATTAGCCTCATCTCTTCAGCTGATTGTCCACTTATTAACCACTTGGATGCTAAGGTACATCCACCTCTTCCCATTGAATTTCCATTGAAACCAATGGAAACTCCATGACGAGCTGGGCTCGTCATGAGCGTCGAAGGGGTTAACATCCCGCTGCCTTCCTTTGTCACGTACACTGTAGTGGGGATCTTGAGATCTTGGTGTTGTAGTTCAGTCTTGAAGCATACCATAAGTGGGATGGGTGTCTTCTGGCCGTACGCAAACTCTCTGATCCTTGCCTCGCGTAGGGGTGGGCGTGTACTTAGTTGGTGGTATACATTGGCGGCCATCAGTTCAATCGAGGCCCCTGTGTCAATAGTGGCTCTCACCTCCTGATGGTGGACTTTGATTCGGCACTTTGGAAGTCATCATCTCTTCCGTCGTGGCTGATCAACTGCAAACACATAGTAGACCGGGTTGTCACCCATGTCGTCATCCATATCTTCACTGTCTCGTTCTTCAGCTACAGTCTGTGCTGCTTCTTTTTTTTATTTTACTGATCGACATACCGCTGCGAAGTGGTTCATCCACCCACCCACACGCACTGCACTTCTTTCCTCTTGCCGGGCAGTCTTGCATGCGATGGGGTGGGCCTCCGCAATAGCTGCATTCCTTTCTTCTTGTCCGGCTGTCTTCTCCCTCCGTTTTGGCGCACTTTCAGCCTCACCACGTTCGCCTTCTCCGCAATATTGACTTGTTCCGTCTTGATGGGTCGGTGGAGGGCCGCTTCCATGTGACAGGCTCTGGCTTGCGACAGTTCCTTTGATCGTCCCAGGGTGAGGATGTCCGCTAGTGGCTTGCCGTCTTCCTGAAGAATGTTTACTCTGAGTTTGGACGAGTAGCACCCTTGAATTATCTGACCTCGAATTTCTTCCTGTTCGTCGCGGAATCCGCACGTGCTGGCCAGCTCCTTTAATCATCCGTGGAACGTGTCCAATGATTCCTCCGCTTCTTGCTTGGCCAGGCGAAAAATGAATCTCTCTTAGTCTCTGTTCGCCATCGGCTCGAAGTGCGCATTTAGAGCGTTGAGAAGCGTGAAATATGTTTTGGGTATGGCTTCCACTAGGGTTTTGTAGATGCGGTGGATGTCTTTACCTCCGAGGTGGAGGAGTAGGGCTCTGCGCCTTTCCAGGGCTATGCCCACCCCTTCAAAGTAGATCTGGAGGCGATCGGTCCAGTTTCTCCATCGCGCTGCAAGGGAGGAGGGTGCTCAATGGCGGGGATCGACGCCATCTTGGTGCAAACGCAGTCACACCTCGCTGCACGTGAACTGCTTACCTCCTGTGCACGTTCGCAGCCGCCTGGCCGAGGGTGACGGTGATGCTGTCCGGGACTTCTCCTGTGGCCTGTATGTCTTCAGCCTCAGTTTGGTGTCGTTCCTCCCTCTTCTCCTTCTTCTTTCCTTTCTTTTTCCAGCAGGGTGCTAGGGCACACTCAGGCGTGGGCTCCTCCGGGTGTGCAGCAAGGTCCTACCTCGCATGTAAGGCACCTTCAGGGGCGTCAGGGGTTGCCACAGACACAGCAGACTCGCTCTGGGGCACCCAGCAGGCCAGCAAAAGGCCCGGTCACACTCCGTGGGCCTAGAGCCCCGATCAAAGGCACATAGAAAGCCTTAATCACCAACTAATTAAGGTGATTACCCAGCACCACATGGGGTAGTTTCTGCCCCTCGTCGTCAGTGTGGTGGGGGTGTGGGGGCCGCTCGCGCACATGGCAGCAGCGCTGCAGCAATAATCATTAGTCAGGACACCTTGCGTTGCTTACACCGTAGTTCTGACTAACTCGCCGGGCCACGGCCCCTTTATTTTGTAGCTGGCGCGTGACGTCACGCGCCAGTGCTAACGTGACCTCTCCAGCGCGGGTAGACTGCACCGCTACCCTGCGCCGGAGGACATTACAATGGGGAAGGAGAGATAGGAAGATGAGGATAGAGAAGGAGAGAGGAAAAGATGACTGGGATGAAAAGAGGGAGGATGCAACAAGAGAGACAGAGAGAAAACACATTCTGGAGACTAGTACAATGATGTGAGTTACCAGTTTGAACTGTACTACGGCTGACAACTGCTATTCTACGCCAGGAAGCGGGGGTTAGGGGTGGTGGGGACAGCACCACTCAGAGTGTGCCTTCTGCTGATTTACATCAGTTTCTTACCATTACAGTGTTACAAATTTCACTACAGCTTCTGTCATGTCGTGATAGGTCAGTCATTGTCACAGAGCCTTACTCTATATCACAGTTCTCCAGGGCCCATCATCTGGGTTTTCTCCCAACGACCCCCCTCCCCAACCCTTTCCTAGCACCTAAAACTTAATTCCATGTCAAATTTAACAGCAGAAACTAATGTTAATTATTGAAAATTATAGAACCATGACAATGCAACTCAGCACATCACGGCTAGTTATTACTCAAAGGCTGAAAGGTGCTACTGTAGTTTATCCTGTCTTCCTAAGCATTGCTCATTGACCATAAACTTTACCAGCCAACGTTAAACTATAACTCCCAGAATGTAATATTATGTTGGTTAAAAAGCCAATCCTAACAGCACACATGATGGGGCAGATGCAATTTCTGTCAGATTGGAAAGCAACTCCTTATGGTCCTATCTTTTGTTGCAGCTTTACCTCACAATAAGCATGTTAGAAAAAAGGAATTAGGTTAGTAACAATGCAAATTCGCTTATGGAGCATTGTGGCAGTTTTAAGCCAAGAAATTGGATAATTCATGGAATTAATCTAATAACAGGCATAATTCTTTGACTGTCACGCTAAAGTGTCACTCAAAGAGAATGAAATGACACATAAGAACACTGAAACTTGTAAATGTCAATGTCAAAACTTGCTATGTGCAGTTAATATTTATTTGTTTATACTACAGCACCACGCGTTTAGAGTGGAACAACTCCGGGTTTTGAGATGGCGCTTCCCAGCATTCTTTTTTACCTTATTGCAATAGCAACTGATTATGCCTGTCTGAGTGACGGCATAATCTCCTAGTTGCACTTGCTATGCTATGAAACTTGCTTTTTAGGCTAGCGCGCAGGTCAAGAATGATCATATCAATGAGATCATCTTCTGAGCAGCAGCAGTGCCTGCCTGTCCTCTTATACTGAGAACTACAGTCACACAGTCTGTCCATGGTTAGTGCCCTTCCTTCTGTTTTCTGGTGCTTTGCAGCAGTTTTAAGATCTTCATAGAGTTTCTCCTTGCTCAAATGGGTGTAATTTCTGATATTAATGTTTCCCTGGTCTTCATTGCTGGATTTTGCTCGTGAGAAAGTGACACTCATAGTCATTGAAATGTCAGTCATAATTTCTCTGAAATTAGGAAAATGTCACACATAGTAATCTGAAACCTTGGCAGCTATGTTGGGGAGGAAGACGAGTAAGAGCCTGTCATTCCGGACTTGGCCGGTAAGGCTTTGTTGGTTCTCCTTTTCACTTCACAGCAACTACAGCAGGATGCCCAGAGGGTTAGGAGAAAGAGGTCCATAATCCCCCCTTTGCAGGAGGATGCTGCCAAGGGAGCATGCGAATGCCAGCACCGGGTGTCCAGAAACGCGTTGGACAACCCAGACAAGTTTGCAGCTATCCGGGCACCCTTTCACACAAGGCCCCTGCCACCCTATGCCACAGAAGAGATGGCTTAAGCAGGCAGCAGACAGGATCTCCAGTTTATTTACAAAGGTATTTTACGACAGGTGGCAGAAGAGGCGGGACACTACCAAACCACAACCACAGGAGGGAGGCACAAGGGGCTCCCACCAACAGTTAACGCGCAGCAGTATGTGGCCTTACACCGGGCCCCCAGTGTTATCCAGAAGACCCGAGGGCCGAGTCCAGGGCCGGACTGGTCATTCCAGGCACCGGGCAATTCCCCCGGTAGGCTGGATGGGGTGGGGGGGCCGGTTTCGTGACAGGGGGCTGGTTCTGTTGTTGGGCCGAATTGGACCGACTGTCACGGTCGGTCCAAATCGGCCCCAACAACAGAACAAAGACAGGGCTTACAACAGCAGCAGTACATTATAATTAAGCACATCACAATCAGGTCGCCTAGCTGCTGTCTAGCCCTGGTGTGAGCTGCGGTGGCACGCCGATTTCACATAAATTATTTCCTTTTGATCATGCGGCAGCCAGGCCGCCGCGGCGCCGCCCGGCTCAGCGGCCCGTACTCATTAATGTATTATACTTACACACTACGTCACCACCACCTGACCTCACCTCCTATCACCTGACCATGATGATGTTTTGTTGTTGAAGACGGAGACGCGCGCAGCGCACATATGTCACCGCCTCCGCGGCGCCGCTGTTTTTTAGGTCTCGGCAACGAGAACTATTGTCGCCGAGTAAGCTCGCAAGGGAGTACAGAGCGGTGCACGAGCCGACCAGGGTCTGTGGACGCGCACACACAAAGGCAGGCAGGCAGGCACACACCAGACACACACAGACAGACACACGCACGCACACACACACACACACACACACACACCCTCCCTCTCTGCCCACTTCCTCTCTGCCGCCCCCCTCTACCCCCACTCACCGGGCTCTTTCCCTCTGCAGCGGGTCAGTCACGGCAGCAGGCAGGCTCGGTGTCTTCTCCGGCGATCTTCAGCTGATGTGCACGCTCACGCTGCGTCTCCTGCGCGCCCACCACGCTGTTTCGTGCCCGTTGATCCTCAGCTTGTGATTACTACTCCTTCTAACCGGATTCTAAATTACTATTTCTTGGTTCTCTAACTCCACTCTGTTGATTCGTAACAAACTGATATTCAGCACATTTCACAGTCTCGCTTTTGCTTCTCATAAATACAATAATATTATTTTAAGCAATGTCTACCCTTCTTTTGGTTCTGTGCCTATTATGCTTCGGACTATAGAGTTTTAGAAAGTGTGGTGGAAGATTCCATGATATCAGTGGTGTGCACAGTGCAGAGTGAGTGTGCAGAGTGCAGAGTAGTGAGTGCAGAGTGTGAGTGCAGAGTGTGAGTGCAAAGTAGTGAGTGCAGAGTAGTGAGTGCAGAGTAGTGAGTGCAGAGTGTGAGTGCATAGTGAGTGGGCAGAGAGAGTGTGCAGAGAGTGTGCAGAGTAGTGAGTGCAGAGTGAGTGTGCAAAGTAGTGAGTGCAGAGGAGTGAGTGCAGAGGAGTGAGTGCAGAGGAGTGAGTGCGCAGAGTAGTGAGTGCGCAGAGTAGTGAGTGCGCAGAGTAGTGAGTGTGCAGAGTAGTGAGTGCAGAGTAGTGAGTGCAGAGTAGTGAGTGCTGAGTAGTGAGTAGTGAGTGCAGAGTTGTGAGTAGTGAGTGCAGAGTAGTGAGTAGTGAGTGCAGAGTAGTGAGTGCAGAGTAGTGAGTGCAGAGTAGTGAGTGCGCAGAGTAGTGAGTGCAGAGTAGTGAATGCAGAGTAGTGAGTGCAGAGTAGTGAGTGCAGAGTAGTGAGTGCAGAGTAGTGAGTGCAGAGTAGTGAGTAGTGAGTAGTGAGTGCAGAGTAGTGAGTAGTGAGTGCAGAGTAGTGAGTAGTGAGTGCAGAGTAGTGAGTGCAGAGTAGTGAGTGCAGAGTGCAGAGTAGTGAGTAGTGAGTGCAGAGTAGTAAGTAGTGAGTGCAGAGTAGTGAGTGCAGAGTAGTGAGTAGTGAGTGCAGAGTAGTGAGTAGTGAGTGCAGAGTAGTGAGTAGTGAGTGCAGAGTAGTGAGTGCAGAGTAGTGAGTGCAGAGTAGTGAGTGCAGAGTAGTGAGTAGTGAGTGCAGAGTAGTGAGTAGTGAGTGCAGATTAGTGAGTAGTGAGTGCAGAGTAGTGAATGCAGAGTAGTGAGTAGTGAGTGCAGAGTAGTGAGTGCAGAGTAGTGAGTGCAGAGTAGTGAGTGCAGAGTAGTGAGTGCAGAGTGCAGAGTAGTGAGTGCAGAGTGCAGAGTAGTGAGTGCAGAGTAGTGAGTAGTGAGTGCAGAGTAGTGAGTAGTGAGTGCAGAGTAGTGAGTAGTGAGTGCAGAGTAGTGAGTGCAGAGTAGTGAGTAGTGAGTAGTGAGTGCAGAGTAGTGAGTAGTGAGTGCAGAGTAGTGAGTAGTGAGTGCAGAGTAGTGAGTGCAGGGTAGTGAGTGCAGAGTGCAGAGTAGTGAGTGCAGAGTGGTGAGTGCAGAGTAGTGAGTGCAGAGTAGTGAGTGCAGAGTAGTGAGTGCAGAGTAGTGAGTGCAGAGTGCAGAGTAGTGAGTGCAGAGTGCAGAGTAGTGAGTGCAGAGTAGTGAGTGCAGAGTAGTGAGTGCAGAGTAGTGAGTGCAGAGTAGTGAGTAGTGAGTAGTGAGTGCAGAGTAGTGAGTGCAGAGTAGTGAGTAGTGAGTGCAGAGTAGTGAGTGCAGAGTAGTGAGTGCAGAGTAGTGAGTGCAGAGTGCAGAGTAGTGAGTGCAGAGTAGTGAGTGCAGAGTGCAGAGTAGTGAGTGCAGAGTAGTGAGTGCAGAGTAGTGAGTGCAGAGTAGTGAGTGCAGAGTAGTGAGTGCAGAGTGCAGAGTAGTGAGTGCAGAGTAGTGAGTGCAGAGTAGTGAGTGCAGAGTAGTGAGTGCAGAGTAGTGAGTAGTGAGTGCAGAGTAGTGAGTAGTGAGTGCAGAGTAGTGAGTGCAGAGTAGTGAGTGCACAGAGTAGTGAGTGCGCAGAGTAGTGAGTGTGCAGAGTAGTGAGTGCAGAGTAGTGAGTGCAGAGTAGTGAGTGCAGAGTAGTGAGTGCAGAGTAGTGAGTGCAGAGTAGTGAGTAGTGAGTGCAGAGTAGTGAGTAGTGAGTGCAGAGTAGTGAGTAGTGAGTGCAGAGTAGTGAGTGCAGAGTAGTGAGTAGTGAGTGCAGAGTAGTGAGTAGTGAGTGCAGAGTAGTGAGTAGTGAGGGCAGAGTGCAGAGTAGTGAGGGCAGAGTGCAGAGTAGTGAGTGCAGAGTGCAGAGTAGTGAGTGCAGAGTAGTGAGTGCAGAGTAGTGAGTGCAGAGTAGTGAGTGCAGAGTAGTGAGTGCAGAGTACAGAGTAGTGAGTGCAGAGTAGTGAGTGCAGAGTAGTGAGTGCAGAGTAGTGAGTGCAGAGTAGTGAGTGCAGAGTAGTGAGTGCAGAGTGCAGAGTAGTGAGTGCAGAGTAGTGAGTGCAGAGTAGTGAGTGCAGAGTGCAGTGCAGGTATGTGCAGTGCAGTGCAGGTGAGTGCAGTGCAGTGCAGGTGAGTGCAGTGCAGTGCAGGTGAGTGCAGTGCAGTGCAGGTGAGTGCAGTGCAGTGCAGGTGAGTGCAGTGCAGGTGAGTGCAGTGCAGTGCAGGTGAGTGCAGTGCAGTGCAGGTGAGTGCAGTGCAGTGCAGGTGAGTGCAGTGCAGGTGAGTGCAGTGCAGTGCAGGTGAGTGCAGTGCAGTGCAGGTGAGTGCAGTGCAGGTGAGTGCAGTGCAGTGCAGGTGAGTGCAGTGCAGGTGAGTGCAGTGCAGTGCAGGTGAGTGCAGTGCAGGTGAGTGCAGTGCAGTGCAGGTGAGTGCAGTGGAGTGCAGGTGAGTGCAGTGGAGTGCAGTGCAGGTGAGTGCAGTGCAGTGCAGGTGAGTGCAGTGCAGTGCAGGTGAGTGCAGTGCAGGTGAGTTCAGTGCAGGTGAGTGCAGTGCAGTGCAGGTGAGTGCAGTGCAGTGGAGTGCAGGCGAGTGCAGTGCAGTGCAGGTGAGTGCAGTGCAATGGAGTGCATGCGAGTGTAGTGCAGTGCATGCAAGTGCAGTGCAGGTGAGTGCAGTGCAGTGGAGTGCAGTGGAGTGCAGGTGAGTGCAGTGCAGGTGAGTGCAGTGCAGGTGAGTGCAGGTGAGTGCAGTGCAGGTGAGTGCAGTGCAGTGCAGGTGAGTGCAGTGCAGGTGAGTGCAGTGCAGGTGAGTGCAGTGCAGTGCAGGTGAGTGCAGTGCAGTGCAGGTGAGTGCAGTGCAGGTGAGTGCAGTGCAGGTGTGTGCAGTGCAGGTGAGTGCAGTGCAGGTGAGTGCAGTGCAGGTGAGTGTAGTGCAGTGCAGGTGAGTGCAGTGCAGGTGAGTGCAGTGCAGTGCAGTACAGGTGAGTGCAGTACAGGTGAGTGCAGTGCAGGTGAGTTCAGTGCAGTGGAGTGCAGGTGAGTGCAGTGCAGTGTAGGTGAGTGCAGTGCAGGTGAGTGCAGTGCAGGTGAGTGCAGTGCGTGCAGTGCAGGTGAGTGCAGTGTGTGCAGTGCAGGTGAGTGCAGTGCAGTGCAGTGCAGGTGAGTGCAGTGCAGTGCAGGTGAGTGCAGTGCAGGTGAGTGCAGTGCAGTGCAGGTGAGTGCAGTGCAGGTGAGTGCAGTGCAGGTGAGTGCAGTGCAGTGCAGGTGAGTGCAGTGCAGTGCAGTGCAGGTGAGTGCAGTGCAGGCGAGTGCAGTGCAGGCGAGTGCAGTGCGTGCAGTGCAGGTGAGTGCAGTGCAGGTGAGTGCAGTGCAGTGCAGGTCAGTGCAGTGCAGGTGAGTGCAGTGCAGTGCAGGTGAGTGCAGTGCAGTGCAGGTGAGTGCAGTGCAGTGCAGTGCAGGTGAGTGCAGTGCATGTGAGTGCAGTGCAGTGCAGGTGAGTGCAGTGCAGTGCAGGTGAGTGCAGTGCAGTGCATGTGAGTGCAGTGCATGTGAGTGCAGTGCTGGTGAGTGCAGTGCAGTGCAGTGCAGGTGAGTGCAGTGCAGTGCAGGTGAGTGCAGTGCAGTGCAGTGCAGGTGAGTGCAGTGCAGGTGAGTGCAGGTGAGTGCAGTGCAGTGCAGGTGAGTGCAGTGCAGGTGAGTGCAGTGCAGTGCAGGTGAGTGCAGTGCAGGTGAGTGCAGGTGAGTGCAGTGCAGGTGAGTGCAGGTGAGTGCAGTGCAGTGCAGGTGAGTTCAGTGCAGGTGAGTGCAGGTGAGTGCAGTGCAGTGCAGGTGAGTGCAGTGCAGTGCAGGTGAGTGCAGTGCAGGTGAGTGCAGTGCAGGTGAGTGCAGTGCAGTGCAGGTGAGTGCAGTGCAGTGCAGGTGAGTGCAGTGCAGTGCAGTGCAGGTGAGTGCAGTGCAGTGCAGGTGAGTGCAGTTGAGTGCAGTGCAGGTGAGTGCAGTTGAGTGCAGTGCAGTGCAGGTGAGTGCAGTTGAGTGCAGTGCAGGTGAGTGCAGGTGAGTGCAGTGCAGTGCTGGTGAGTGCAGTTGAGTGCAGTGCAGGTGAGTGCAGTTGAGTGCAGAGTGGTGTGTATTGACAATGTAAATGACAATGCCATTTATTTATGATTTAAAGAAAAAAAAATGTCATGAGCAATGCCAATAGCTCTACCTTTAATGATGCCGAGACCATTGCATTGTAAATGCTTGTTTTAAGGTGGGGTCTGCAAGTGAAGCTCATGCGCATTGGGAAGTGTGCGTGACTGAGGCGAGGTTGAGGCAGGCATTCAGAGCAGGACAGCCAGGTAAGAGATCCGCACCCTGTAATTTAATCTCCCCCCCTGTCTGCCACCCGCAGCGCAGGTGAGTGTAATATTTGTTTGTTTGCAGTGGTCAGGGGCCAGATCTGATTTATGGGTGGTGGGCGGCACAGCACTACTGTGCAGGGCCTGAGCGTGCTCCTGGCTACACAGCATTAGAGTACAAAATAAGTTCAAGCGTCCCACATTACAATTCAGTAGTGTTTACAATAAAACAGGATGCTTGTGGGTAGATAAAGGTTTTGTGTGGCAATGCAGTGTTCCTTGGAGTGGCGGGTCTTTTACTCTTGTCTGAATTGCATAAGGCTTGGGGAAGTTCTGATGTTGATGAAGATGGTGTTCCAGATCATGGGAGTATAGACTGAGAATGTGTGTCTTTTGGTTTTCTCTTTTTTGCAGTTTTTTCTTTTTTTTTAAATCCAGTCTGGTAATATCCTGGCATTTGACCTTTTGGTGTTGTGTTGTCCACCTCCAGTAGTTAATTTCTCTGACTGGTCTGGGGAGCTGATGGTTCTGGTGGCCTTGTATGTGATGTACCTTTTATAGAAGATGACAGGCTTGGAGGGAAACAGTATTGTTTGATGGGGTTTATAAGCATGATGTGTTTTACAACGCACATTTCACATTTCCTGTATGATATGTTCTTTATTCTTTTCTATTATGATAATGCTGGTTTTCAAAAGACAAACCCATGACTTGCAATGAAGAATACTTGGTTAAGCTCTCATTCGTTAACTGATACTAAGTGGCGACAGTGTGATGTGTAATAGCATAGGCATTTGAGTACAAGGTTATGTTTTAGGAAGTTACTGTATCTTTCCTAACAAAAGGAAGGGGCAAGCAAGGGAACTGTGCTTTTTTTCTGCTTCAAGATGTTTCCTCCTCTTTGTGATCTTGATGACGCTTCTACAAAGAGAACAGCATTTACCTCTGACTGTTGTTGCATGACGCAGGAAGTTACTGGACTGTGAAGCAGTATTAAGGTTTTCCACACATCAATTGTCTCTTGCTTTGACACAGCAGCTGCTGATCTGCGTGCTTGAGATTCCTCCTACTGCACCACAGTGCTGGTCGGTTTCTATACATGAATTTTGCAGATCAGAGAACAAGGAGTCCCGAGAGTAGGTGGGAATGGAGGTACCTTAATGAGCAGCGAGTGACTGCACCCACATTCTTGGTGCACCAACTATTTGATGGAACTAAAATATGAATTTATGGTTGCATTGATGAATTACAAAAAGGTGATTAGAGCCACTAAAGCAGAGTTAGTCACTAAAGAAATTTTAGCAGCACCTTATGCTACAAAGATAATTGTCTCCATGGTGCTCACCATGATTAACCCGCCCGGCTCTTCGCAAATTGGTCACCCCCAAACAAACGCTGTGTGACAATCTGGAAGTTTTTATTTTATTTTTTAGAATAAAGTTAAAAACATAATTTCTAAGTTTAATCCACAAACAAACATACTCGCCCCACCTAATACTTCTGTCATATTGTCAGCTGATGATACAATTTCCTTTAATGCAAATAATATCCTGGAAACCTTGGATTACCTATTTGCCTCTCCTTAATGCAAACATCACATATCCAGTTACTCTTTCCCCTAAATGTGCACTGCAGCCCCTTAAACAGTCCTGGGCAGCATTGTATGCAATTTCATTTACTATGCTTTAAAAGTTAATACAATCTAATATGTAATGAAAAATGTGTCGAAAAATGCTTTGTTTTGGCCTTTCTGTCTCCCAAATTTTCTTGGGGGGGAGAAGTTCAACCCCCCAAACTCCCCCCAGTAGTGGTTGCTCACTTTGCTTGCTCGCTACGGGTACATATGACTGGGTGGGTAACCTGATGGGCTGTAAAATTCACCATTTTGGTCTGTCGTTTTCCAAAATTATATATATATGTGCATATGTGTGTGCTTAGAGAGAGGTAGAGGTAGAGAAGTAGAGAGTAGTAGAGAGAGAGAGAGGCAGAGAGGTAGAGAGAGAGGTAGCACGAGAGGTAGCGAGAGGTAGAGAGTATAGAGTTAGTAGTAGAGAGTAGAGAGTGAGTTGGAGAGAGTAGTAGAGAGTGAGTAGAGAGCAAGAAGTAGAGAATGAGTAGTAGAGAGTAGTAGAGTAGGTAGTAGAGAGTAGAAGAGTGAGTAGTAGAGAGTAGTAGAGTGAGTAGTAGAGAGTGAGTAGAGATTAGAGAGTAGTAGAGAATGAGTAGTAGAGAGTAGTAGAGTAGGTAGTAGAGAGTAGAAGAGAGTGAGTAGTAGAAAGTAGTAGAGTGAGTAGTAGAGTGTGAGTAGAGATTAGAGAGTAGTAGAGAATGAGTAGTAGAGAGTAGTAGAGTGAGTAGTAGAGAGTGAGTAGAGATTAGAGAGTAGTAGAGAGTGAGTAGTAGAGTGAGTAGAAGAGAGTTTCGAGTAACTGTTGAGTCAAAATTGCTGCAACAAAAACAAGCCTTTATATTTGTGTATATATACATATTTATATCAATCCACCGTTTGCTCGGAAGCACCACGCGCACTCAGGAGTATGGTGTTCAAGTTTATTCACAGAAAACCGTTACCCGTTTCGACACTGATAGTGTCTTGATCACACGGTAACCAACATGGCATTTCTGGCTTGTTAAATAAAGTAAAAAAGTGTGTAACGACATGAAAAGTGAAAAGGTACACAAGCTAAGAGTTTATAGCAATGTAGGTAAATGTGTCGGCCATTTTAAAGTGGTGTACCATAAAAGTGACAACATATCTTGTAAATATGAATCCTGTACATGTATTCAATTTATATTCTCATATTGGCAGAATTATAATCCATTTATGTCAAAGACTGAACTGCCATTTGGGTATACTAAAAGGACCCAACACTTTATGGTTTTCGGAAAAGTACACACATATAGACCATGACTCCATATATTAACGGTCATATACCAATATTGTCAAAAGTGATACTTTGCCAGGTCATGTTGTACTTATCTAGCCGAGTAAACATAACTAAAGAAAACTCGGCCCTTCTATGGTCTTGATTCATCCAAATCACTTTCGCGGTCTAGTATCCGTATAGTTTGCGTATGCTCCCCATTGCAATAGTGATACGCGCCGCACACAAGTCATTAATCTCGGGGTACGGTGCGTCACACGCTAGCGCATATCGCCATTGCAATATTGATACGCGCCGCCCACACGTCATTAATCTCGGGGTTCGGTGCGTCACACGCTAGCGCATATCACCATTGCAATAGTGATACGCGCCGCACACACCTCAGAAAGCTCGGGGTACGGTGCGTCAAACGCTAGCGCATATCACCATTGCAATAGTGATACGCGCCGCACACACGTCAGAAAGCCCGGGGTACGGTGCTTCACATCTGAGGTGTGGTTGGAAAAGACCCCCAGCAGTGCCCAACAGTAGAGGGGGTTGGTGCAGAGGACCTCCAGCAGTGCCCAACAGTGTCCAACAGTAGAGGGGGTGGGTGCAGAGGACCCCCAGCAGTGCCCAGCAGTGCCCACAAGCATAGGGTGTGTGTGTGGCTAAGACCCCCAGCAGTGCCCAGCATCAGAGGGTGTGTGTGGCTAAGACCCCCAGCAGTGCCCACCAGCATAGGGTGTGTGTGGCTAAGACCCCCAGCAGTGCCCAGCATTAGAGGGTGTGTGTGGCTAAGACCCCCAGCAGTGCCCAGCATTACAGTGTGTGTGGCTAAGACCTCCAGCAGTGCCCAGCAGTGCCCAGCATTAGAGTGTGTGTGTGTGGCTAAGACCCCCAGCAGTGCCCACCAGCATAGGGTGTGTGTGGCTAAGACCCCCAGCAGTGCCCAGCAGCATAGGGTGTGTGTGTCTAAGACTCCCAGCAGTGCCCAGCATTAGAGGGTGTGTGTGGCTAAGACCCCCAGCAGTGCCCAGCATTACAGTGTGTGTGGCTAAGACCCCCAGCAGTGCCCAGCATTAGAGGGTGTTTGCGGCTAAGACCCCCAGCAGTGCCCAGCAGTGCCCACCAGCATAGGGTGTGTGTGGCTAAGACCCCCAGCAGTGCCCAGCAGCATAGGGTGTGTGTGGCTAAGACCCCCAGCAGTGCCCAGCATTAGAGGGGGTGGGTGCAGAGGACTCCCAGCAGTGCCCAACAGTGCCCAACAGTAGAGGGGGTGGGTGCAGAGGACTCCCAGCAGTGCCCAACAATGCCCAACAGTAGAGGGGGTGGGTGCAGAGGACCCCCAGCAGTGCCCAACAGTAGAGGGGGTGGGTGCAGAGGACCCCCAGCAGTGCCCCACAGTAGAGGGGGTGGGTGCAGAGGACCCCCAGCAGTGCCCCACAGTAGAGGGGGTGGGTGCAGAGGACTCCCAGCAGTGCCCAGCAGCATAGGGTGTGTGTGTCTAAGACCCCCAGCAGTGCCCAGCAATAGAGGGTGTGTGTGGCTAAGACCCCCAGCAGTGCCCAGCATTACAGTGTGTGTGGCGCTAAGACCCCCAGCAGTGCCCAGCATTACAGTGTGTGTGGCTAAGACCCCCAGCAGTGCCCAGCATACGAGTGTGTGTGTGGCTAAGACCCCCAGCAGTGCCCAGCAGTGCCCACCAGCATAGGGTCTGTGTGGCTAAGACCCCAGCAGTGCCCAGCATTAGAGGGTGTGTGTGGCTAAGACCCCCAGCCGTGCCCAGCAGTGCCCAGCATTACAGTGTGTGTGGCTAAGACCCCCAGCAGTGCCCAGCATTAGAGGGTGTGTGTGGCTAAGACCCCCAGCAGTGCCCAGCAGCATAGGGTGTGTGTGGCTAAGACCCCCAGCAGTGCCCAGCATTAGAGGGGGTGGGTGCAGAGGACTCCCAGCAGTGCCCAACAGTGCCCAACAGTGGAGGGGGTGGGTGCAGAGGACTCCCAGTAGTGCCCAACAGTAGAGGGGGTGGGTGCAGAGGACCCCCAGCAGTGCCCAACAGTGCTCAACAGTAGAGGGGGTGGGTGCAGAGGACCCCCAGTAGTGCCCAGCAGTGCCCAACAGTAGAGGGGGTGGGTGCAGAGGACCTCCAGCAGTGCCCAACAGTAGAGGGGGTGGGTGCAGAGAACCCCCAGCAGTGCCCTCTCACAGCCACATGCAGCCTTAAATCTGTGCACACACACAAATAAAGATAATTATCTGAAACATTGGGATAGCACAGAGATACCATGGTCCACCTCATTCCCATCAGAAAAATAGACATCTATCACAATACTAAAACCTTACCATCACACAAACTTGTAGGCACACAGCACCTAAAGAAATTCCCTGAAATGCAATAGTTCAGACAGAAAAATAAAATGCTTTATTCAGCGCCAATCTGTTGAAAAAAAAATTAAATGAGTCCAGGAACACTGAAGGCCAATGGCCAGTCCAAAACAAGGTCCATTACAGTGGTGACTTTGTGGAGGCTGTCACCCCAAAACTTGCCTGCACATGTTGGACTTAGAGGTCCGTGGACCCATGGGGGGCATCATCTGAGTCTGGGTCTGGCACCGCGGAGACAGGAGAGGGAAGGGTATGTGTAGTGGGCGCAGGTGGGGAGGATTCCTCCACAGTGGCAGGATCAGCGGAAAAGGTAGCAACATATTCAGCACTGCACACTACTGCCAGTTCAGACAGGCTACCACCTGAACCCGGGGACACAATGGGAGTGGAGGTAGAGGGCTGTGAGTCAGGTGTATGGTGGCTGTGGGTGGGTGGGTGATGTGTGTCCCCTGTCCCTGTGAGCGTGCGTACATCCCCCTGAGATTGCGTGAATGTTGGTTTGCGCTTCGACTTACGTGTGGGTGTGCTGGGTGTGTCTGTTGGGGTGTCTGATCTTGTGCGTCTGCGTGTATGGTGGACAGGGATGGGGATGGGTCAGAAGGAGTGGGGGGGGATTGACGCTGCGGGATGGCAAGTGCTGCCGTCAGTGTTGAGTCCATGGACGCCAAACTCCGACGTTGATCAGACGTGTCAGCTGACATGCCCTCCATGAATGACAACAACTGTGTCATTATTTGTGTTTGGCCATGGAGGACAGTCAGCATTGACGCCTGACCAACTTGAATCAGCCGGAGTAGGTCAACAGACTCAGCACTGAGGGCAGCAGGGGAAACAGGGGCAGGGGCCGCGGTGCTGGGGACAAAGGAGACATGGGGGTAGAACGGACTCTAGGGCCCCTAACAACTGGGAGGGTGGAGATGGGTCTGGAGGAGGAGGGGACAGACATAGTTGCAGTCGATGCCATTGCTGCATATTCCCCCTCCTCCTGGGAGTCATATTCCGAGCCGTCTGCATGGTAGGAGGTGTCGTGCTCATGAGGTCTGGCCGGCTGACTCCCCTCACCCTCTGTGCCACTGCCTCCCTCCGACTCCTCGAAGCTGGTGGCAGTGTTGCTGGGTCCCTCGGTCTGTTCTGTGTCTGTGTCTCCTCCAGGTTGTGGTGATGATGCTGTTGGCAACGAGAAAAAGAACAATATATCAGTCACCTCTCCCCATCATACATATCGGCATTAAAAAATGTTGCGCCATTTCTAATCATGGCATGCATCATGAGTCACATGCCACATAACTCAGCACATATCTAAGTCTCCTAATGCGCAATTGTAAGAGACACAAAGCTCATTGTATCCGCAGAGCAAAGTCACAAACCAGGCCACAACTTGGAATACAGTCACAATGATGAGCCACTGCCTGTCAACAGGAGAGGTGTTAAGCAATCATTTCTGGGAGCCAATACCATTTCCTGTAAATCCTACAATGACTATCTTCTCCAGCAGCACAGCCTAAGTGCATAGTGACAAGTCCACATCAGATAGTACATCCTCAGCACACCACTGACAAGGCTAAACAGTAGGTCCCATCACACCTCCCATGCACAACATCCCAAGCACTCCGTCAATGTGAGTAATACTGCCCAAGTAGTAGAAAATATGAATCTGGCTCCCAATAACTGGAAACCTATATAAAGAAATCCAAGGTCACATTGTTTTTGCTGCACAATCAATATTTGTCCCAAAGAACCTGCTACATTTCTATGCACACACGCACTGCCCAGTGTGAGTATGCACAAAGCAAAATTAGGATCCATGGACAGTGTGCACATGTAGCTAACACATGAGAAATACAAAGCATACCAAGGACAAAGGCCACTGAAGCAGACCCGTGCAGAACTCCTTGTTGAGACTTATGATCAGTGTCAAGCTATCATGAAGGGCAAGCACAGTGCACAGGCTGTTGAACAGTTAAGGTACCAACAAGTGTCACAGACCCCCCTCCAACATAATGATGTGCTAAGCAATATGCATACTAATACCTTTCTTCCCTAGGAGGACATGCACAAATATGAAACATAGAAAGCACGGGCCAAATGTGGAGGAGGGTAAGGGATGTCAAAGAGCATTAGCTTAAAAAGGGGCATTGAAATTACAATGCATTAAGTGCCTGTCTGACCACACCACCCCCACTGTGGGAATGTCACCAGGCTCACAAACACTGCAGGTAGCATGTGACATACATGACAGCAAACAGACATGTACCTACCCCCTCCTTGCTGCTGTCCCTCCTGCATCTGCCTATGGAGGTCAGGGAAAACGACGGCCAGGACCCGGAGCAGGTTGGGGGTGATGTGACGCGTGCCTCCATGCCGGCGTGGAGCCTCCAGCTTAAGCTGCACCCGGGCGATACGGCGGGTCCAGCACCGGATGTCCTGCCACCTCTTGCGTATTTTCCGGACCCTGCGGTAGGGTCCCCCCTCAGGCCTCACATCCCTGACGGCCCTGGCATTGTCCAGCCAGATGTCCCCCTTCTCATGGGCAGATACCTGTCATGAATAAAAAGTGAAAGTACATCAGTACACCTGCTCCATGTCCCAAAGACCCACACTTGCCCCACATTGATGATAACAACAGGGCAGAGGATGCAGACAGGACTAGTAACATTGTTCATGTGAATGTGGCCTGTGAGCAAACACCAATGCACTACATGCCTGTGAAAGGCAACTGATGCCCTAGGGCTTTCAAAACACTGAGCATGGCTAACACTGAACAAGCTATGCTTTTTCATGGTGGTGTCCAGCAGGTGACATGCTGGCACATATCCCACGACACCTAAGAACTCTAAGCAGACCACACACTCTCAAGTGAGTGTACTTAGCACAATGGCGGTAAGCAGTACACAAGATTTAGATACATCATTCACTGCATGGTAGATATTTTTATGTACACACCAGGCATTCACTCTGAAGTACATTGCATCTCTCTCTGTCCCATAAATACACAATGGCTGTAGTCACACTCACACATTAAGCACTCACCTGATCCCCTGGTTTCCCATACAGCTTGCTGTAGTTGGGTAGGAGGGCATCCAGCAGTGCCTGGTTCTCCTCCTCACTGAATGCAGGTGCCCTCTCCATGTCCAGCAAAATCAGGGACCAGGGAATGCAGAGACAGCAGCAGTGTTGTCCACTCAAATATTGTGCAGGCAAGTGCCCTCTCACAGCCACATGCAGCCTTAAATCTCTGCTGCTGAGGGGCTGTCATTCTCAGGAAGACAGTGTGATAGGGCACATCACTTTGCATCCTATGTTTCATCCAGTCCCATTACACATAAGGCCCTGACACACATTTGCATGGTTTGAAATTTTAGCTCCAGCTACACAACAAACATAGCAACATTGTATACTTTTGGCCAACTGAATTTTGCAGGACACCTGTAGCACATTCAAATATGTTTCCTTGACAACCAGCCTGCATTTAGTGCATCCAACTCGTCCCCTAGGTGTTCCCTATGTATTTTCAGGCATCCACACACAAGTATGGTACGTGAATCGTTGCAAACGCCATGTTTCGATAGTGATACGACCAGTACACCCGCACGCACCAGTGGGGTACGCTACACACGCATATAGGCACAATGCATTGGTGAGACGACCCGTACACCCGCACGCACCAGTGGGGTATGCTACACACACGCGTATAGGCACAATGCATTGGTGAGATGACCCGTACACCCGCACGCACCAGTGGGGTACGCTACACACGCGTATAGGCACAATGCATTGGTGAGACGACCCGTACACCCGCACGCACCTGTGGGGTACGCTCCTGACTTGTATCGCGTATAGGCACAAAACATTGGTGAGATGACCCGTACACCCGCTCGCACCAGTGGGGTACGCTACACACGCGTATAGGCACAATGCATTGGTGTGATGACCCGTACAACCGCATGTACCAGTGGGGTACGCTACACACGCGTATAGGCACAACGCATTGGTGAGACGACCCGTACACCCGCACGCACCAGTGGGGTACGCCTCTGACTTGTATCGCGTATAGGCACAATACATTGGTGAGACGACCCGTACACCCGCACGCACCAGTGAGGTATGCTACACACGCGTATAGGCACAATGCATTGGTGAGACGACCCGTACACCCGCATGCACCAGTGGGGTACGCTACACACGCGTATAGGCACAATGCATTGGTGAGACGACCCGTACACCCGCACGCACCAGTGGGGTAGTGTGTGTATCACATGCTCCAGTCAATACATGTGTACAGTGCGTTCCACAGGCTCACGCATGGCACCATTACTATAGTGACAACAAGAAAACACAAAGCAGGGATGTGGGTGTGAGTTCATCATGAGGATGTCCATGTATGTCTTCGCATGGCTGACATGCATTAGCAGGCCCCCGGTGTGGCACACAGTCAAATAGCAGAGGGCGTGTGAACTAGTGGCACTGTTGATGTGTGATGGGCTGTGGAGACATTACATTTGTGATGGGCCACTATGTGGTTTACATTACCTTCACACTTGTCACATGAGTAACATAATGGACATGTAGTCATTCGCATGAACACTGTGATGGCACACTCTTCATTACGGACATCTGTCACATGATGCCAGGGACAGGGGCACTGTCTCACTGTACCAATTTAGGATATGTATGACCCTGTGTGACAATGTAATGTGTGGGCCATGTAATCCATTGGACATGCTGTTTGTATTGTTTAAACCTCATCCTCTATTGGTGCATCTATGATGGCTCTGTGTCGTGATAGCAAGTGTCACATGTACGCACACCATGCCACAGGGCCATTTCTACAGCTCATGTGTGTGATGGCATCATAGAGCATTTGGCCACCAACATACAGATCTGCATTCAGAGGATGTCTGTGGTGTAGTATTGTAAAATGCTAAACTCATGCTCAATATCACTGAAATGCAAAATATAGAGCACATGTAAAGTGGGTGTGTTCTGTGCAGTCAGCTGTCTGGATGTGTTGACCACCTTCTCATGCAGGTCATGTGACGTGTGTCACTGACGCTATACATTGGTCTGCCAACTCTGACATAGCCAGATTATCTTTTGTGTGCATGTCATGTACATTTCACAGCCAACAGGGGAATCAGTTATGTGTTAAGAGAGCCAAGTAGCTTGCATAACTGTCCATGATGTATAGCCCATGGCAGGTTCATAAGTGATTTCATGTGTGTAATCAGTGCTGATTGTGCTATGTACATTGTAAAATGTTTTGGCTGATAGTTGTACACTTTTTTCCCCACACATGTCGTGCAGGGCACCCCCTCTGCCAAGGCCGTTGCCTGACTTGGATGCCATGAGGGAACGGGATTGCATCCGCCGCTACAGATTTCTACAGAAATTGATCCAACTGCGCTGACACCCAAGGTAAAGGTGATGGCAGCCCTACATTTCTTTGCCACAGGTATGTTCCAATTCACCATAGGTGATGTGGGGGGGATGTCCCAGACCATGTTTAGTCGTGTCCTCCGTGATGTCTTAGCTGCTATGTTGCAGCACGTTGATGATTTCATTAAGTTCCCCACTCCACAAGAGTTGAACAATGTCAAGGGTGCATTCTATGTCCTGGGACGCATGCCACATGTAATTGGGTCCATTGATGGGACACATGTTGGACTGGTGCCACCACAGGCTCAGGAGCAGGCCTTCCGCAACCAGAAACATTACCACTCCATAAATGCCCTGGTGGTGTGTCTTGCTAACATGAGGATTTCCCATGTTTGTGCACGTTTTCCAGGATCATGCCACAATGCATTCATCATGAGGCGGAGCAGGGTACCACAGATGATGCTGCAGCTGCGCAACCATCGGGCATGTCTAGTTGGTGGGTATACACTTTTACTCATGTATGTCTCAATATCAATCATCTCTCTCATGGCTACTCATTGCACACTCATTGACATGATGTATTTTTGTAGGAGATGTCGGATATCCGAACATGCCGTGGCTCATGACTCCACTACGCAACCCCAGAACTGCCGCAGACCAGCGTTACAATAATGCACATGGCCAGACATGGCGTGTGATAGAGCGTACGTTTGGACTCCTGAAGAGCCAGTTAAGGTGTCTCGACAAGACAGGCGGATCACTTCCATACTCCCCGCTCAAGGTGTGTGACAACTTCACCGTGTGCTGCATGCTCCACAACATGGCAGTGGAGGGGGAGGTGCCACTCATCCTGGAACCTGATGAAGAGGACCATCCCCCCATTGAGGACGAAGGCCTTGGCCAGGATGCTAGCGATGAGGAGGAGGACGGGGATATCCGGAGTCAACTCATACGCAACTTCTTCTCATAACAGTGAGTACCTGTATGATAGTGTGCAATCTACCACCATAGAGTGACATGTGTAGCATAATGTGTGTCCAGCAGACTGTACACAATATCAGTTTGATTTTGGTGGTGCTGTGTCACACAAGTAAAGATGTTATGCCACACACATGAGCACAATGATTGCAGTTCGAATGTACAAGTGTACTACGTTGTCAGTGTATTGTACGTGACCATGTCTAAATGAATCTATACAGTACGTGACCCCTTGTGTGCCTGTCCTTTCCAGGTTGCCTGGGCTGTTGTCCGTTTGTGCCATCTTGGTCCTCCTGCAATTCCTCTTGATGATAGCAACGTCGGGTGAATCAGCGTACCCTGCACAGACATGTCGAAATGTCATTTTGGGTAAGGATTCCAAATCGGCATTTCATTGTTGTAATGGTTTGTTTTTGGGTAGAAACTGTTCCTGCGCAGGTTGTAGGGCCATACATAGATGTCACATTACCATGTATCAAATTGCATGTAGCGCCACTCCCATGACAAGACAGTCACCTTACCTGACAGTCATCTGTAGTTGAGTTTAGAATTTGGTGAATGCATCAATGTGTGTTTACATTGACCCTGACACATTGCGGATGCCACGGGTTGCCATTGGGTGTGACATCACAAACACAGGCACTGTGGAGAATTGCTGCCTCACTGTGTGCAGCAGGATGTGTCCAAATCATCCACTCAACCTTGTGGGCCAGTACAGTTTGATTTCCTGTGAACCAAGTTGTGCCGGTGTGGGCCAGTGTATGTCCCACATGTTCTGTCAATTGTCCTGTGAGTCTGTTTGCATGGATACATTGCCCCTTGTGGCAGTATGTCATGTCACTGTCACATCGTTACCTCAGTGCCGGTGGACAACACTGCTTCGCTAGCCTTCTCAGTAAGTTGATGTTAACTTTCCTTTCTCATGATGCCAGGTATGTTGCGCTGATTACATCACCACGTTGGCCTAGAGCTAATGTTCACACTTACGTGGCAACAGTCCGTTGAGGTAAATGTCTTAAATTTCTTCTGCCATGCAGCATATCCTGGTCACGGTAGGGTTGTATCTTTTAGCATTGTGCCTATGTACTCACAGTTGAGTTTGTTTACACATGCTTTTCCTGTCTAGCATAGTAATACACAGTTGCTAGAGGTAATGAGTGGTCCCGATGGGGCTTAATGTTGTTTATGTTATTTTCTTTCTCATTTGAGGAGCTGCTTACGGCTCTTGTGGGTGATGTCAACTTTCCCTTCATGACCCTCACTTATTCACAGGGCTGAGTACGTATAGTTGGCATTGTGTCATTTGCACTGCCATACGTCACAATTACTGTGATTGTGAGCATCAATCTTACACTGTGACGTCGTTCATGACTGCATGGATCTCATTCCATTGTAGCAGCCTAGTGAGCGTCATACATGCTCCATTTTGGTGAGAACCCCTGCCAACTCTCATGTGTCCCTGTTGAAGGATCTGATCTTGGCTCATTGCAAGATCTGTGATAACTAATAAGACACAGTGGCAGTGGTTACACTCCACAGGTGTGAGTGGTACAGTGTAGGTGCCAAGATAATCTGAGATTCTTTAACTGAAAGTATGGAATCCTCATGCATGTTTTGCTCTTTTTCAGATCTCCCTCCCTGCAGTTCCCATCCTCACCTTACCTCGCCTGATCGCCCTAATGTGTCTGCCATTAGTAGTCAGACCAAGGGGATATTGGGAGATGGAAACCTTCCAGCATCACACTACTCTGATGGTCACAGGTACGGACAGTCCCTGCCAGTTGTGTGGAGAGTGTATCACCAGCATTACAGGTAACATCATTGCATGAGTGTTATAGTCGTCTGAGCAATGCCACTGGACATGTAAATTGGCTAATGCAGCATGGCCTTGCAAGTAAGTTCATACTATTGTGTAGGAACTGTGTTTCACACTGTACATTGTGCCTCATTGCTGTCAACGCCAGTATCTTTCCAGACTGCATGCATTCAATATGTAATTCTTTACAGTGAGTGATCATATGTGGTTATGTGTACACTGACAACAAGCATGCTGTTCTTAATGGCTAATGGGCCATATTGTGCATGATGAACATGGTTGCGTATGTGTTCTGTTGCTTGATACACACAACGTGCAGGCTACTGCTGCTGACGCAGTGTGTCGTGTGCCCTAATTGGCATTATGGTGACTGGTCCTGTGGCCGTAATGTTTATTCAATGTTCACACATTTGCTGGGACTGACCCATGGGTAACCAGCCACTTCAGCCTCAAATACACATGTCAATTTTTGCCTAGCAAGAATCCTTGGGTTGTGTGGCTGTTTGGCATGTTCAATCGCCCCTTCTGCCCTCATGTGTTCACTCCTCCTGGCTGCAGCATCCACAGCCACAACGCTGCACCGCATGCCCCAATCAAGCCACACACACCTATGAGATACTCATCCATACATCCATCAATCCATCATTGACGCATGCCGCATCTTGTCTGTGCCACTGTTGCACAACCGCCATGACAAAGGCCGATCCGTCAGCACCTGCAACATGCACACTGCTAGACACTCAGCTCATTTCATGACACATGTGACCGCATCAGTAGGAAGTTGTTTAGCTAGCAAGTCCCTCCCCTTTTCAATAGTGGTGGTCGATTGTCCTTGGCTCTCATTGGGGTACCAGGTGCAGACACACATGAATTTCACCATAATTACCATGAGGGGACATAGTGGTTGATTATTTTATCACCATATTAATATTAGTTAGTGAATCACTGTTTGTATTTGTCTCTTTGTTCATTACTCAGGCGAAGACAGAGTGGCCGATGATGAGAAGTGGGTAAACTGGCAATTGTCTGCCAGGAACCCCCTCGGGTGTTGCTACCGTGAGGCACTCTCTCTTATCTCTCTTCATTTTTCCTCCAGTGAGTGGGATCAGACCTTGGTGTCAATGTTGTGTAAACGTAAAACACGACGTGACCCTATGGTTTAGTGTAAAGGTACACCTCTGACGCAGTATTTTAGATTGGCCATGTAACTCTGACATTGGTTGTAAGGAATTTCTTGAGAGTTGGGTTTGGCCTTTTTGTTGTTGAACAGTGTCTGAATGGGGTGCGGCATTTGCCAATGGTATCCACTTTAATTACAGATGTGATACAACAGACTCATGCCCCAGACAACCTTCACACAGTGAACAGCTGACAATAATCCACCTGGTAACATGCTACCACGAACACACACATGACAGGCTCTCAGGCTGTGTGTGCAACTCATACTGACAACTCGCCGCAGACACACTTAACAGTGCGTGTACGTACAACCAGGTCATGTGCCTCGTACTGCATACACACTACTTACACCAGCACCATATTGTGGTGTATTACCTCGTTGACACAACACCACCACACATCGCCTCAAATGCTGTAACGTGGTAGTACGCAACCTGAGAATGCCACTCATGCTGGGAGATCACCGACGGATTTTCAAAAACCCACAAGGATCACACACCCAATCCAGGATTATGATTGGTCAGACTTAACGGCCTACACCCTCTGAGTCACATCCAACCCCATGGACACACTCTGCATTGTCAAACATCTGCACAGCCTGTTTCACACCAGCATCCTGACCAGCTTAATTGTAACTATCATCTACAGCTCTCCTACACTATACACAGATTTTGCCTAAGCCATCTACAATCACTTGATTTGTTAGTTTGACGCACTACCTACCCGTGACGGTCTCAATGCGCTGGAGGGTGCTGGTACTGATCTAAACACACTGGCCTTGAGAATTATTGTGAAGGGCAGCAGGTCCTGGTTCTGTAGTAGACTTTTAGGGAGGGTGTACCAGGTCTTGGAATCGAGGTAGGAGATTGATCTGTTACTGTCCGTGTTATTCGGGATGTGAGGGACAGTGGCGAGAGCATGGTTGGTAGAGCAGAGGCTGTGGGTGGGTGTGTAGAAGGTGAGTCTGTGGTTGTGGTATGGTGGTCCTGCGTGGTGTAGAGATTTGTGTGCGTGGATGTGGATTTATAAGCTTATTCTGTTGTTGACAGGGAGTCAGTACAGGCCTCTGGGGTGTTGTGTGATGTGGCCGGGTTGTGGTAAATGAGGATCAGACGTGCCGATGTGTTACAGATGCGTTGCAGCAGGCTCAGGAGTGTGGTTGTTGTGTTAGGTGGCGGAGGACTTGATTGGGATGAAGGTGTATGTGCAGTCGGTGATCCACTGTTTGAGGAAGATGGCAGCGGTGTGGGGGTTGGTGGTGTTGGCTTGTGGGCCCAGGGTAAGTGTGGCTGTCACTTAGTCCTTGTTGAGCTTGCACCAGCAGCTGCGTGGCATGGTCTGTGTGCAGGGGGATTGTGTTTTCTTTCCTGAAGATGAAGTGTTGTGTGGAAAAGTAAATTTTGCCATGTTCTGTGTCCCTACGTGTCATCCATCATATGTTATGTGTGCATGATAAATATGCATATGCATTCCCCATGTCCGATTAATGACGCAATTATAGTTGTGTCCTCCTCTAATATGCCAGTTTCCAGTCCTCGTGAATACTATGAGTATCAGGCCTATGTAAAGTTATGTTGCCACGTTTCTCAGTGTGCACGTTATTCTATTATAAAGTCCCCGTTTCCAGGCCTCAACAGGGCCCGGACATCAGATTCAGCTCCTGTCTCCTGAAGCCTCGCTGAGGAGCGATACAGCCCCCACCTGTATCCTCGACCTTTCACTTACTTCCTGCCTCGCAGTGCCCGGTGCAGCTTGGCTCTGCCTCTGAGTCTGCCAAGACTATGTTATGATTCCAGCTATCAGTTTAGTCCTCCTTCTCTGCATTCCTAAGCTACTGAACTGCATCAATAGTTTCCGTCATTGTCTAGCCTATGCGGCTCCATGTTAAGAGAAATACTGTATTTAATGGTCATTTAATATTCTTCATCACGCACTACATGTAGAATAAATGCATGCTCTAGTCTTAGAGTCAGTTAGCTTTTCCCCTCATGACTTCTAGTTTATATCAACATGTTCCCTAAACATCAGATACTAGATAGGGTTTAGGTACATGTCGCTCCGACCCTCCAGACTTCAGTCTCTGCTCCTAGCACAGAGTTCATAGCCCCCAGCTTCTCCTCGTAATACGTCATTGCCAGTTTGCGCGCACCATCAGGTTAGAGGTCCCGGCTCCTTAGGTAGCCCCCTCCTATGTTTCCGCCCATTCATGACATATTCTGTTACGTTTGCATCACATGTCTGAGTTACACCTTCTTTTTACTCTTATCTTTCGCGACTGCTACGCGTCACACCTTCTGCTCCACCCACTGCTACGCCTACTGCAATGTAATGCTATGTGTTTGCGCTATGTATATATGCTCGTGTATTGTTATTAAAAGTTAGCGCGCGCTCATACCAGATCCAGCCCCAGCAGCTGCTGGGCCCTGTCATCCTATTCCTATGCAGGTTGTCCTGTTCCTGTCCTTATGCTGTATTAAACCTGCAAAACTCCTACTACCTCGAATCTTGACTCTTATTTATTGAGCTATCTGTTATGATATATGTCTAGTCAAAAATAGGGTATTATTTATTTATATACCACATAATGGCGCCCGAATAGGGACTTGCCCTTTCCCCACGCGTCGGTGAAGCCACGCCGACCCCCTGACCCTCTGCAGTCGTGACGGAACTCTTCTGCGCAGTGGCAGATATTTCTGCTCAAGTATCCCTCAGGCCCACGGAGGAGACGGAGGAGGCGGTCCAGCATCCAGACGAGACGGTGGAGGAACGCGGCGAGTCCCGACCAGAGCCCAAGCCAAGAGTCCAAGGTCCGAGGTATCCGGAGGTCCACCCGTAACTGAAGTCCGAAGTTCGTCGTCGTAGCAGTCCAGTCCAGTCCGAGGCCTTCCGTTCTTGCTGCCCGGTGAGTACCGTTACTGAGGTAGTATCTAGACAGGGTCAATTTAATTGACTCTGGTCTGTGGGTTGGTGGTACACAGTCCCACAAACGAAGTGTTCACTTCGGTGGATACGGGTCCTGACGTGTCTCTTTAAGAGACCGGTAAGTTTCGTACTGTTTCAGCAGTGCATCTAGTTTCTGTTCTAGTCAGTTTCTGTTGTCGAGAAAATTCACGTGTTCTGTTCTCAGTATTTCCAGGTAGTATTCTGTCCGAACTGTTATTTTAAATGTTTTTCATGTATTCTAATGTCGTGGTATGAATGGGAAATAAGTATCGTGTTTATTGTGTATTGTATTGTGTCTAGATTACAGTTCAGTCATGCCTATATTTTCCAAGTTACGTCAGTTAAAGACTAGAAAGGGTCTGCTGGAAGCAGCAGTTCCCGTCCCGCCCAGGGACAGTCCAGGTCACTTTATGTATCAGAAACATGGCATAAGTGCCATATTGTATCTAGATTTATGGGTAGAGTATACCAAACAGTTAGAAGAAAAGTATAGATGGCCCGTATCGGGTACATGGGATGCCGAGTGCATCATGCGAGTAGAAGAAGCATTATGGAAAAAGAAAGCCAGACAATCACAAAAAGATGCCATCGAGTTATGGCGCAAAGAAGCTCATAAAAGAACCGAAAAAGAAATCAGAAAGTCAGAACTAAGTAGAGAATCCCAAGAACGAGCCCAAGAAAGAGAATTAATCGAGATAGGTGAACGAGTCAGAACTGAACAATCAGACAGACAGAGGAATGCCCTCATTAAGGGTATGTATCCTCTTCTTGCTGAGGGCTTGCCAAAAGCGACCCCAGAGGCATCCAGTAATTTCCCGCCACCATTAGTTCCGACCAAGCTACGTCACAAACCGACCGCAGCTGATATTTTTATTTCGTCCTATCTGGACGACACAGTCCCAGAATATGCAAATCCTGTTCGCACTCCGCCAGTCCCTGTAAATCAGGTAAATCCTGCTCCTCCAGACACCGGGGTGCCATTAACAGCCCCCCCAGGTCAGCCCGCCATACAAGTCCAGCCCACGTTACAATTACCGACCCTGCCAGGACGAAAAGCATCAGTTGATGATTCTAGTTTAGGGGCCGCAGGAGGAGGTCTTCCTCAAACCCCGCCGCCATACAAGCGTTTATCAGCACTCGAATTACATGCTCAAGCATCACAGCGTACTCCTAAAAGTAATAAGTCTGTTGCAGAGATCAGGCAAACCCTTGGCGAATGTGTCTATGACCCAGTTCCAGGCGAGTTTAATATGGTTTTATATTCCGTACGCGTAAGGAGAGTGACCGAGTATCTAGTCACCCTGCCGAATATGAAAGAAGATCTAGACAGGATATATCGTTTCATCCGTACAGGGGATGACCCACAAAGTATTAGTGATGCCATGTCTCAAAGGAAAGCCGAGATTCAGCGCATGATATTAAAGTTCTTAATTAACTGTCTAATAAGAGAACAGGATTACCCGTCTAAAGACCCGGAAGAAATGAAAACTCTGACAAAGTGGAGTGATAATATAGCCGAAGGAAAGCACAATACCATTGGTGCCATGGAAAGTATGTACAAGAAAATCCGTAGAGAGATAATAAAGATACACGAACAGCGTAAAGCAGCACAAGTAAGCGAGAAAGAAAGTATCTCTGATCCTGAAGAGGAAGACGACGAGAATACTGCCAGAATAGCGTATGTAGGAAAACCTAGATTTCCAGATCGCCATTTACGTCTAGAACACAAGTCTATTTTCCACCATTCAGCACCAGAACAAGGTTCCCTAGAACAAGTATTTCAAGCTACCGATCACATTCTGAAATCACGAATCGGTTACAGTGAATTAAGTACCATGCATGAACAAGAACTAGCCCGATCAGCAGTCCGATGGATTACTGATTCTACCACTTTTCCAGACGAAATAGTGGCACAAATGTTTCTGAAAATGCCCCCAGCCGAGCAGCGACTGGTGGGTATGTATATGATTCAGCACCTCATTACTCTGTATGAGGGTCAACATTCTGATCCAGGCCCGTTACATGATATCCTGAACGAGTTACTCCAGTACAAATGGAGAGGTCTAGGTACCGATTTAATTAGTGTCATTTTAGAACAGCGTCATAAATATAGAACATTCTTGAACCCGCATTTTGTTCATGCCTCACCCCCAGAAAGTAAATCATTCTACATAGACAGACAGAATCCGTTACGAGAAGTCCACCCAGTCAGAGGAGCGGGTGGCGAAATGCAGCGAGTGTTTGTATACACTCCGATCACAAAGATGGAACTTCTCGAAATGAAGAAATTAATTCCCTGTCATGACAAAGATCCAGCAGGGTTCCATAGAGAATTAAAAGACATGCTCCGTATGGGAGAATACACTTACCCAGATATCATTAAAATGTTAAAGGTTCTGCTACCCGCAGGGGTGTATGAAAAGCTAAAGGAAAAAGAATGGGAGGTGGGAGAGAAAAAGATAGATTGGGCAGTCCTAGAAGCTGAAGATAAGATACGAGTACCCGGTACTGGTCTTGGAGATAAATGTAAAGAATTACCAGAATTATTGATTCAAGTTTTACCCAGATTACTAACAACGAAAAAGGAAGACTGGGATGCAATCTCAGCCTGTAAACAGAAACAAGAGGAAGATATTAGTGATTTTTATTCTAGGTTTGAAAAGTGCTTTAGTATCAACAGTGGCCTCAAGACAAGCAGTGAGTCATATCCTCACCTTTTCGTTACTAAATTAGTCGAGAATTCAAGCCCACCAATTAAAAAACGAGTTCTGAAAGTCGAAAGCACCTGGCAAGCAAATACTCCGTCCCAGATGCTCCAGATGCTTCAGTATCACCAGAATAGAATCAGGGAAGAGCAAGAACACGAAAGAAAACGTATGAAAGACACGAAAATGAAAGTACTAGTTGCACAATCTGTTCCTCAAGACAGTCAGAAGAGGGGTCCGAATCAAGTCAGTCATTCTGCAGCTCCCGTTAAAGGGAACTGCAATTATTGTAAACAGCCAGGTCATTTTATAAATGAGTGTGCAGTTCTGAAACATAACATAGCTACTGGTAAGACTAAAGAAAGACCACGTCCGCCTAGACAAGAGCAAGTTTCACAGACTCTTCAGCCACAAAATGCACAACAGACAGTTACAGCACCGCAGCCTATCGCTGCAACACAGCATGTTACATCACAGATGTACCAGTATGCACAGTCTGAGTATCCAGAGTACCAGCCATATTCATGAAACAGCCTAGAGAGGGAGGTAGGCTTGCCTCTCATCGAGATACCTGTAGATCAAGAAGGTCCCTATGTTCACAGTCAAGTATTAGGGAAAGACAGAAAGTTTTTGATTGATACAGGGGCAAGTAGGACCACAATTAGTCATGCCGAAGTTCCAGGGGCTCCGCTCTCAGGCTCAAGAAATGTTTCCCTTGGATTTTCAGGAAAGCCTATCGTTAATGAGATTTCAAAGCCAGTCACTCTAGAAGTAGGTCCATTGTCCCGCACTACTGATTTGTTACTTACAAAGTCATGTCCAGAAAACCTATTAGGCATTAAAACACTGAAAGAGTTAGGTGCCGTTATATGTTGTTCCCCAGAGGGAATACGTCTGTTCCTACGTGACTTTAAGGGTCACTATGTATTACGAGATTTTGATTCCAGACTGTCTAAGGTTCCGCAGCATTTATGGGCGCAAGGTCCAACTGATGTAGGTTACATGCAAATCACACCCCATCGTGTGACTCTGAAACCAGGTGTAGTGTTACCACGAATCAGACAGTACAGATTGCCACCTGAGGCTGTAGCAGCCTTATCCAAAATTATTGACGAGCTCATTGCTCAAGGAGTAGTTGTAGGAACTGACTCCAATGTATGTAATTCTCCGATCATTCCAGTCATGAAACGTACTGATCCAAATGCACCCCCAGTATATCGATTAGTGATTGATTTACGAGAACTTAACAAATGTATTATTCCTCAGTACCCAGTTGTCCCAGACATCTCTTCCCTATTGACAGCCATTGATTCCGAAGCCATGTTCTTCACTGTCATAGACCTCAAGAACGCATTTTTTAGTGTTCCCATCCATCCAGACAGCCAGTTTCTTTTCGGGTTTTGTTTAAATGGAAGGAGCTATATGTTTACACGGGCTCCTCAAGGTTTCACAGAAAGCCCTAGTATTTACAGTCAAGCACTTAAGAGACAACTAGACAATATTCACATGCCAACTGACACTGCCCTGCTCCAGTATGTCGATGATCTACTGATCACAGCCCGTTCTGAACGTGCTTGCGAGCGAGCGTCACTGACGGTTCTGTATTTCCTAGCCGAGATGGGGCACAAGGTGTCCCCTTCGAAGCTTCAATTCTGTGTCCAGCAAGTGGTCTACTTAGGACACTTACTGTCCAAGAGGGGTAGGCAGTTGACACCAGACCGTATCCAGTTAATAGCGAGTCTTCCTCAGCCCAGGACCCAGAAGGAGGTACGTGCCTTTATCGGCCTTACTTCTTACTGCAGACAATGGATTCCTCAGTATGCATTTCTAGCCAAGCCACTGATACAGTTAACGACACAGGAGGCAGCCGTACCGACTGTCCTCCCTTGGACATCTGAACATACACTGAGTTTCAACGAGTTAAAGAAAGCTTTATGTCAAGCTCCAGTTCTAGCGACACCGAACTACAGTAAGCCTTTTACACTTTTCGTTACTGAACGTGAAGGTACAGCATTATCTGTTCTCACACAAGACCAAGCAGGACAAAACAAGCCTTGTGCTTATTTTTCGAGCACACTAGATCCAGTCGCCCAGGCTTTGCCCGCGTGCCTCAAGTCAGTTGCAGCCACAGCACTAGCTATCAGACAAAGTGATTCCATAGTTTTAGGACATTCCTTGACAGTACAAGTTCCACATTCCGTGGAAGTTCTTTTAAACCGAACACAAACTCAGCACTTGACAATCGCACGTTTAACAGGTTATGAATTGACACTGTTCCAGCCACACATAGAAATCAGACGCTGCAACGTCCTGAACCCTGCTACACTGTTGCCATCAGCTAGTTCAAATTCTGCCACACATGATTGTGTGGAAGTAGTCAACATTACGACAAAGCCAAGACAAGGCCTGACAGACATTCCGTTACCAGATCCTGACCTGACACTTTATGTGGATGGTTCATGTATGAGAACTAGTACAGGAGAACTAGTCGCCGCGTATGCAGTGACTACTGACACTGAAGTTATTGAAACACACCGTATTGACACTCTGTCCGCTCAAGCAGCAGAGCTAGTTGCTCTGACACAAGCTTGTATACACGCCAAAGAAAAGAAAGTTAATGTTTACACAGATTCACGTTACGCATTTGGAGTTGTACACGACTTTGGAGTGCTCTGGCAGGAGAGAGGTTTCATGACTTCTCATGGAACCAAAATTCAGCATGGTCTCCTTATTCAAGCTCTGTTAGATGCAATACACTTACCGACATCCATTGCTATCATGAAATGCAAAGCACATACGAAAGTCACTGACATTATTTCTCAAGGTAACGATCTAGCAGATCGCACAGCCAAGCTTACAGCACAGACTCCAGACATTCCAGTTAACATGACACACACTCCAGATCCGACTACATGTATGACAGTTAAGGACCCTACTCAAGATGTCATAGATATCCAGTTACATGCTACTCCCGATGAAATCAAGAAATGGTCTGAACAAGGAGGGGTCCAGACAGATCAAGGATGGGTGACGAAGGGAAGAACCACATGGTTTCTCCCCGACTCTATGGTTCAAGTCATCATTAATACCGCACATAGTCCAGCACATTTAGGAGAAAAAGCTATGTTAGACAGTATCCAGAACATTTGGTTCAACAAGCATTTACGAGCTGCAGCCAAGCAGAAAGTCCGTACCTGTATGATATGTTGTCAGTTTAATCCAGGTAAAAGTGTCCCGGTGGAACAAGGTGGTTTCCAGCCCCCTGACCACCCTTTTGAAGTCCTCCAGATGGATTATATTCAGATGGAGCGATGTCGAGGTTTCAAGTATGTTCTTGTAGTTGTATGCGCTTTGTCCAGGTGGACAGAAGCATATCCAGTCCCAGATTACACAGCCGCGACCACTGCCAAGCAGTTGGTTCGTGAATTCTTCCCTCGATATGGACTCCCTAGAGTCGTATATTCTGATAACGGTCAGCCATTCTCATCTGAACTCATGAAGCACGTTTCCTTGTTGTTGGGGTACCAGTGGAAGTTCCATTGTGTACGCCATCCTGAAGCAGCCGGTCTAGTCGAGAGACATAATCAGACTCTGAAAATTCGAATTGCCAAAATATGTAAAGACAAGGGTGTGGACTGGCTAGTAGCTCTGCCAGTCGCTTTGTTTTATATGCGCATGGTCGCACATTCCAGATCAGGTCTGTCCCCGTATGAGGTCGTATTCGGCCGGCCCCCTAACATGTGGGGTACTCCTAGACCCCGAAGTATTACTGATGTTTCATGTAATATGCTGACAGATTACCTAGCTTCCTTGATGTCTGCCCTCAACTCATGTCGTTCACAGGTTGCCGCCGCATTTCCAGACAATACCGAGGTGGCACCGCATGAGATCGTTCCAGGTTCGATGGTGCTCGTCCGGAACTTTGACAGATCAAGTCCGCTGGAGCCACGTTGGAAGGAGCCCCGTCAGGTCCTCCTCACCACCCGTACAGCTGTGAAATTGGAAGGACGCCGCGGCTGGGTGCACCTTTCGCACGTCAAGAAATTCTACGGATTAAAACCGGTCTCCAAGAACATTTCCCAGGATATCAAGACTTGTCAAAACATTGTTCCTAAGGACTGTCCCGCAAATGACATTGACACAACCCCTCCCCTGTTAGAGAAAACTCCGCAGCAGGAGTATAAGCAAAAGCTAAGGTCTAGTAAAATAAGTCAGTCAGTTTGATTGTCTAAGTCCTCCCCTAGGTGAAACGGTTAGACTGTTTCTGACATGTATAAAATAGACCCCCATAGTGAGAGAGTCAGTCAAAACTCAAACCGATGTATCGTTTTTCTAAGTTTCATATTATTCATCAGCATAATGATTTCCTGCACTAGTTACGCATTTTTCCTGTGTTTTCCAGTTCCTCATGTAAATAAGTCTTCTAATGTTACAGTAGAGCACACGTTTAGTGATCTGCCTCCTCACGAATATTCATACCGCCTCGCTATGCGAAACAATACATTTATCCGCATGTTACATTATTCACACCAGACCAGCAATGCCACTAATTGTTGGGTGTGTGGTCGACTCCCCCCTTTCCAGACACCGAAGGGAGTTCTGCCACTTTTTCCTTATCCTTTTTCACATAATGGTTCATGTGGAGCATGGTCCACGTTAACGTCATCCTCAACAGACATGTCTTTTCTTAACAGTACATGTTTCCCAGACAAGCAAGGTTTCCCCCACAGAACAGGTTTAGATCTAGAAAATGAAGTGTATAATTTAGGTAACTATTCGTCGAATTTTATGGTCCTGAATGTTCAGTCTGATACTACTCCAGACTCACCTGCTATTTCAGTACTACCAGTCAAAGGCGAATTATGTGTCCGAAATAATGGTTCTGTACACGTAGGACATAGTGATTGTACTACTATTATCAAGTATAGTGACAGTGGGAAATCTATTTTTAAAGCTTCACGTCATTCTTATTTTGTTTGTGGTCAAACTGCATATGTTCGTCTGCCCCTCGATTGGGAGGGAACCTGTTACATTGCCTTCCTACTGCCACCTGTTTTTCTAGCCCCACCTGACTACCATAGGAATTCCTACCTAGTACATGCTAGACACAAGAGAAACCTCCCGATTGTCGATTATACTGAAACTGCTGCAGAGCAATTCATTGATATTGATAAAGGTGTGTTCCCTTATTTAGGTACAGTTGTAAATAGTAAGCTAATCCGTAGGTTAACAAGAACCCTTGAAGCTGTAGTAGATGAGACTGCCTCCGCTCTAGGTAACTTAACCGAAGAGCAATCCTTTATGAGAATTGTTGTGCTCCAGAATCGTCTCGTCCTTGACGTCATACTGGCCGATAGGGGCGGGGCCTGTAGAGTCATCGGATCCAGTTGTTGCATTTTTATTCCAAATAACGCGCCGTCTGTTTATTCAGCTATAACCAGACTCCATAAAATTGCCCATCTGTTACACCAAGATCCAGGCACCTGGACATGGTCCGGTTGGTTCTGGAATATAATTTCCGCATGGGGATGGAAAATCCTGTCCTTTCTAGGTATTGCAGTAGCGATCATATTCAGCTGCTGCCTCTGTATACAATGTGGCCCTGCGATTTGCGGCATGTGTGCTACCTCTTGTATTCCTAGTCTCAAGCCCCGTTCTAAATCCCGTTCCAAGACAATTCGAGATGAACAAATGGTACTGTATGAAATGATAGATGGTATCATGAATATTGATGTTTCCTGATGGAAACGTAGTGACAAGGAGGGAATGTGGAAAAGTAAATTTTGCCATGTTCTGTGTCCCTACGTGTCATCCATCATATGTTATGTGTGCATGATAAATATGCATATGCATTCCCCATGTCCGATTAATGACGCAATTATAGTTGTGTCCTCCTCTAATATGCCAGTTTCCAGTCCTCGTGAATACTATGAGTATCAGGCCTATGTAAAGTTATGTTGCCACGTTTCTCAGTGTGCACGTTATTCTATTATAAAGTCCCCGTTTCCAGGCCTCAACAGGGCCCGGACATCAGATTCAGCTCCTGTCTCCTGAAGCCTCGCTGAGGAGCGATACAGCCCCCACCTGTATCCTCGACCTTTCACTTACTTCCTGCCTCGCAGTGCCCGGTGCAGCTTGGCTCTGCCTCTGAGTCTGCCAAGACTATGTTATGATTCCAGCTATCAGTTTAGTCCTCCTTCTCTGCATTCCTAAGCTACTGAACTGCATCAATAGTTTCCGTCATTGTCTAGCCTATGCGGCTCCATGTTAAGAGAAATACTGTATTTAATGGTCATTTAATATTCTTCATCACGCACTACATGTAGAATAAATGCATGCTCTAGTCTTAGAGTCAGTTAGCTTTTCCCCTCATGACTTCTAGTTTATATCAACATGTTCCCTAAACATCAGATACTAGATAGGGTTTAGGTACATGTCGCTCCGACCCTCCAGACTTCAGTCTCTGCTCCTAGCACAGAGTTCATAGCCCCCAGCTTCTCCTCGTAATACGTCATTGCCAGTTTGCGCGCACCATCAGGTTAGAGGTCCCGGCTCCTTAGGTAGCCCCCTCCTATGTTTCCGCCCATTCATGACATATTCTGTTACGTTTGCATCACATGTCTGAGTTACACCTTCTTTTTACTCTTATCTTTCGCGACTGCTACGCGTCACACCTTCTGCTCCACCCACTGCTACGCCTACTGCAATGTAATGCTATGTGTTTGCGCTATGTATATATGCTCGTGTATTGTTATTAAAAGTTAGCGCGCGCTCATCCCAGATCCAGCCCCAGCAGCTGCTGGGCCCTGTCATCCTATTCCTATGCAGGTTGTCCTGTTCCTGTCCTTATGCTGTATTAAACCTGCAAAACTCCTACTACCTCGAATCTTGACTCTTATTTATTGAGCTATCTGTTATGATATATGTCTAGTCAAAAATAGGGTATTATTTATTTATATACCACAGTAGGCTTCTGTGGTCTTTCCAGTGTTGTGAGGTTTTGTTGTTGGATTAGATGTGTAGAGTTTCTGCAAAGATGGGGTCCTGTGTGTGTCTAGCATTGTGGGTGTGGGTTGTCACTTGTTGTTGTAATCCAAGCTTGGCAAGGTTGTCCATCAGGGCGGTGGAGTTTACGGCATAGTTGTCATTACGGTGACAGTAAATTTCCCCAAGGAGGATGTAGTCCGTGTAGGCGAGGGCAGGCGTACTGATGAGGTGAGCGATGGAGTTGGTGAATAGTGTTGGGACTCCAGGTGGTCTGTAGATGAGTGTTCCTCAGAGGGTGTTGTTTGTGTGGATCAGTAAATGTATGTTTTAGGCGATGTGGAGGGTGTCGTTGTTGTTAGTAGTGACTCTGGGATTATTAATGTGGATGATGGAAATTCCTCCTACCACTCTGTCGGTGTGGTGTTAGCGGGATTTGTCATTTCCTTCAGGTATGTCTATGGTGATGTCTGTTGGCAAGGTGGTGTTCAGCCTGGTTACCATCCACAACACCAGCCAGCCCTACTACAGCAACTACCTCTACACAGGAACAAGAACGTGACTTACGGAGTACTTGTGGAAATGCAGGGTGCATGCACACACCTCATCCTCAACATCCCCTGCTGCTGCCACATGACCATCTGCCTGAGATACCTGCAATGGTCCCACAGTCAAATGCACTTTCACCTTCATACTCATCAGCCACACTCAGTCGGCACTCCACAGACCCAGGCTAAATAAATGATATGGACGTCTAACATCTAACACCCTATTGCCCACAGTCCCATTTGGCACCCTCGGCCAGGCCATCAATCTTCACATCCACAGTACAACATCATGTGGCTGCTAGTTCTCATTCCTCATTAGACAGATCCTGGTGCTCCCTCCGTGGACACCTAGCATATTTGCCATGCTCTTGACACCTCACACACTCTTGTATGACTGTCTGTCATTGCAGTATTTCAAGCAAACCCCATCTTCTGCAGTTAGTAACCATCACCGGTGAGTATTGCTATCCATGTATGTAATTTAGGCTATCTTGTGACCTATGTATTTCCACTGCATAGCTAAAATCCATGAGTGTAGATGGCAATAGTTTGCAGGAGACGGTGGCATTTGAAGACATTTCACCTCACAAATGTATTAGAATCTGAGTACATACAAATACATCAATGCTTTTAGTGCAAGTGAGATTTATTTTTTACTCTTGTGCGTGTAACGTGAGTAGGTGCTGTACAAGAAGGGGGGAATCCAAAGTTCACAGCGGGAGATGTGATGCCTTACAGTATGGGTCAACAGAGTCCAGGCCACAGTGCTTGGCATCATTGGGCACACTGTGACCAGCAAGTCCCTGTGGGAGAGTGTTAAAGTCAATAGGGTGATGCTGTTGCACACAAAGGCAAGATGCCAGACCAGGTGACCTGGGAGTTGTTCATGGCCCTATGCCTCTCAACGTCTTGACTGTGGACGACCAACCTTCCTTGGGGGACCCTCACGTGCAGGCCTTGGCGATGCATGGGAATCTCCGTCTGACAATTCCGCCTCCTCCTCCCTCCCTGTGCCTGTTGTTGGTCTTTGCCTAGATGTTTCTGACCTCGTGACACAGGGAGGGTGCTGCATGTTGACAGCGATCAGACGGAGCGATTGGTTAATTTCCCGATGCACCGTCACGAGCTCATCCAGTCTTGCCTACATCCGTCCCTGGTGTCGTTCTTGACTGGCATGTAGCTGGGCCTGCTGCTCTGTCATTTTGTTGAGGGACTCCACTACCAGGCTGAACTCCCTGGTGTCCCGCCGGTATTCATCCATGATGTCTCGGAGTTCGGACATACCGGGCCCTGCAGCTGGCTGGTCAGGTTCTCGCCTCCGCCTAGCGCCACTCCCACCACCCCTGCCCACACGAGCTGGTCCGACGCTTGTGGGCACATCATGTCGACGGGTCCCATGAGTGCTGGCAGTGGAGGTGTCGTCTGCCACCTCATGGGTGCCCAGCGAACGATGTCCCTCATTGTCAGACAGGCTCTGTTGTGTATCATGGGCAGGGCTCCGAGCTGTCTGCTGGGATGTGGGGGGAATGGGTGTGGTGGTTGGCACAGATGTATCTGTTCTAGCTGCTGCAGGGGTTTGGGATCCAGAGGAGCCTGGTTGGTTGGGGTCATCCACAGTGTGTTGAGAGGCTTCAGTTACGATGGGGTCACTGCTGTGCTGAGCCTGGGACTGGGATCCTTCTCCACCCTGGTTGGGGGTAGTTTCCACACGTTCCCCTGTGGGTGTGAGAGAGAAACAGTGTTAATGCACTATCATGCAACATCCAAATGTAATATACATAGTCGTTGTCAATGTTCCCCCTGTTTCGTATTTTAGAAAGTGTTCACTTGTGTATGTGTATGTTGTGGGCTGAGATTGACATGTGATCAGGGGTGCTAGACATGTTGGGTACTGTCTTTTGATGACAGTCACAGCCATTGCTGTGGCTTGTGTGGCCAGCACCACACAGTTCAAGATGTGCTCTGTGTGGCCCAATCTGCACAATGCAGTCTGACTAATTATTGCTGGTGCAAGCATGCACAGGGTGTTTATGCTGCATGTTTATGATGGCGACAGATTTGAATTTAGCTGATTTCATCATGCTCCTTTAGAGAGGGTTTGCAGGGCCAAGACAGCCACCCACTGCCAACCCCCCAGGAGCAGTACGCCCTCTTCAGGCACAGGGCTTTAGGGCATGCCACTTCTCTATGATGCATTACTTTGTCAATACCCATGTCCATGGTGCTACTTGAGTGCATCCACAGCATCAAAAAGCTGTGGCAACAGCACTGTGTGAGAGGCACAATGGACTTGTGATTCTGCACTATGCTTTTTTTGTTTGCAAACTTCATCAGATCAGTATTTTGGGGTTTTGTTACATGACAATTGTGACAGTGGTGCACTCCATTGTCTGTCCCCAGGGGCTCAGTTTCTGTAAGGGGTGTGTGTGACAGGCCATGGTAGTAGTTTGAGTGTGATTGGCAAGTGGGCGTCCCTCGTGGTGTGTCTGTCCCCCCATGTAGCATGCTGCCATTATCATGCTCCTTTAGAGAGGGTTTGCAGGTCCAAGACAGCCACCCACTGCCAACCCCCCAGGAGCAGTACACCCTCTTCAGGCACAGGGCTTTAGGACGTGCCACTTCTCTATGATGCATTACCTTGTCAATACCGATGTCCATGGTGCTACTTGAGTGCATCCACAGCATCAAAAAGCTGTGGCAACAGCACTGTGTGAGAGGCACAATGGACTTGTGATTCTGCACTGTGCATTTTTTGTTTGCAAACTTCATCAGATCAGTATTTTGGGGTTTTGTTACATGACAATTGTGACAGTGGTGCACTCCATTGTCTGTCGCCAGGGGCTCAGTTTCTGTAAGGGGTGTGTGTGACAGGCCATGGTAGTAGTTTGAGTGTGATTGGCAAGTGGGCGTCCCTTGTGGTGTGTTTGTCCCCCCATGTAGCATGCTGCCATTATAGTGGTTGTGAGTTCCTGTGCAAGATATCTTCACTTGTCCTGGTGTTAGTGTTTGCACTGGTCGCAGGAGGCCCATGTGCTGCCTACACCAGGGCCCAGTCTCAGCTATCTTGTCAGTACTTTCAGACTCCCTGTGCATTGAGCATGGTGCATGGGTGTGTACCTGGCCCATATGGGTTGAGTGCTGCCTCCTACCATACATCTTGCACTCTCTCACCCTCCCCCTTTCAGCCCATGCACCCCCCCTACTGTTGGGCACTGCAGGGAGTCATGGACACCCCCCCACCACACCCCCCAACTCACACCCCCACACCCCCTACTGTTGGGCACTGCTGGGGGTCATGGCCGCCATCCCCCACACCCTCCAACACCCCCCAACACCACCTGTTCTGGCAATTCGCCTTGGTGCGCCTGATGGGTGCAACAGCATTCACCTTCTCGACTATCCTCTCCCACAAGCGTGTCTTTTGAGCTATGCTGGTCTGTCTGACCAATGCACCAAACAGCTGTGGATAGACTCTGATGACTTCATCTGTAAGGATCTCCATCTCCGGGTTAGTGAACTTTGGACCCTTTGGTGTGGTCATGGTGTGGGGTGTATGTGATTGGGGGGGTGATGGTGTGTATGGATGAGGGTGTGTGGGTCTGATTGTGAAGGGGGTGGTGTGTGTGAATGAGATAGGGTGTATGTGTGAAGGTGTGTGGCTGCAGTTGTTGGTGTGATGCCTGTGTCTTAGCAAGTATAGGTATGTTGCAAAGGATGATGGGTTGTATGTGTGGGCCCTTTTATTGGTCCATTTATGGGTGTGGCTTTTTTTGAATTTTTTGTGGGTGTGTCATAAGGGGTGGTTGTGGCTTGGGCCCTCTGTTTGTTTGTATGTTCCAAGGACATTGTTTTCCTATGCTGTGTAGACTGTAGCCTTCTTTATTTGGCTGTGCACCTCGTATATGTTAGTGCGTCTGGCAGTTAGGCTCGTTTATCGTGTCTGGGGTACGTGTACGCTTGATAGTGGGGTGTGCGCCTCGTATTTGTTAGTGCGTGTGGCAGTTAGGCTCGTTTATCGTCGCCGGGAGTACGTGTACGCTTGATATTGTGGTGTGCGCCTCGTATTTGTTAGTGCGTCTGGCAGTTAGGCTTGTTTATCGTCGCCGGGGGTATGTGTACGCTTGATAGTGGGGTGTGCGCCTCGTATTTGTTAGTGCGTCTGGCAGTTAGGCTCGTTTATCGGGTTCGGGGTACGTGTACGCTTGATTGTGGGGTGTGCGCCTCGTATTTGTTAGTGCGTCTGGCAGTTAGGGGCGTTTATCATCGCCGGGGGTACGTGTACGCTTGATTGTGGGGTGTGCGCCTCGTATTTGTTAGTGCGTCTGGCAGTTAGGCTCGTTTATCGGGTTCGGGGTACGTGTACGCGTGATAGTGGGGTGTGCGCCTCGTATTTGTTAGTGCGTCTGGCAGTTAGGCTTGTTTATCGTCACCGGGGGTACGTGTACGCTTGATAGTGGGGTGTGCGCCTCGTATTTGTTAGTGCGTGTGGCAGTTAGGCTCGTTTATCGTGTCTGGGGTACGTGTACACTGGAAAGTGGGGTGTGCACCTCGTATTTGTTAGTGCGTCTGGCAGTTGGGCTCGTTTATCGTCGCCGGGGGTACGTGTACGCTTGATAGTGGGGTGTGCGCCTCGTATTTGTTAGTGCGTCTGGTAGTTAGGGTAGTTTATCGGGTTCGGGGTACGTGTACGCTTGATTGTGGGGTGTGTGCCTCGTATTTGTTAGTGCGTTTGGCAGTTAGGGTCGTTTATCGTCGCCGGGGGTACGTGTACGCTTGATAGTGGGGTGTGCGCCTCGTATTTGTTAATGCGTCTGGCAGTTAGGCTCGTTTATCATGGCCGGGGTACGTGTACGCTTGATTGTGGGGTGTGCGCCTCGTATTTGTTAGTGCGGCTCGCTCATACGCGATGTTTTCCGTATGAATCGTGCTTCATGCGGGACTACGTTTGCCCGTACAAATCACGTACTTGGTTCCTGGTCAGGATCGTACTTGTTAGTTCGTACGGCATGTTTACAAATCGTAAGGTTGAAGTTCCGACGACATTTCGTACCGGTTTTCGAATGTGGTTCGTACGGTTTGCAGATATTCGTACGTATTTGCGGATTTCGAATCGTACTACGCAATTCGGATGGGTTTTTTAAATTCGTACGTAAACGGGTACGAATACGAATCGTAACACGGATTTTAATCCCGAATCGGAATCGACCCCTAAATGTTAAAAAATTCATCATTACTGACCATTTTGGGAAAGTTCGACAGGTCCGGGTCATCGTTTTTCATCAAAAAATAGATTTTTTGGACTGTACCAAAAATAATTCAAAATGTCAATTGGAACGTCCCTCATGTTGAATAACCACTTTTTAAAGCCTCACAGTGACCAAATTTGCCATTTTTACCGACTTTTCCTCCTACTCAGAAGCATCTATTTTGACCAATTTCAGGCAGGAAAATGACTCTAAACACACTTATTTTAGTTGAAAAAGTAATAATTCACCACCAACAGTCATTTAAAGTCAAAAGATTAAACCTTGAAAAATCATCATTACTGACCATTTTGGGAAAGTTCGACAGGTCCGCAGTCATCGTTTTTCATCAGAAATTTGAGTTTTTGGACTGTACTAAAAATTATTTAAAATGTCAATTGGATCGTGCCTCATGTTGAATAACCACTTTTTAAAGCCTCATGACTTTTCCATTTACTGAGAAGCATCTATTTTGACCAATTTCAGGCAGGAAAGAAACTCTAAACTCATTTATATGAGTTGAAAAAGTAATAATTCACAACCAACAGTCATTTACATTCAAAAGCTCAAATGTTAAAAAAGTCATCATTACTAACCATTTTGGGAAAGTTTGACAGGTCCGGGGTCATCATTTTAAATCAGAAAATTCATTTTTTGGACTGTACCAAAAATGATACAAAATGTCAATTGGATCGTGCCTCATGTTGAATAACCACTTTTTAAAGCCTCACAGTGACCAAATTTGCCATTTTAACCGACTTTTCCTCCTACTCAGCAGCATCTATTTTGACCAATTTCAGGAAGGAAAATGACTCTAAACACACTTATTTTAGTTGAAAAAGTAGTAATTCACAACCAACAGTCATTTACAGTCAAAAAATTAAACCTTAAAAAAATTACCATTACTGACCATTTTGGGAAAGTTCGACAGGTCCCGGGTCATCATTATAAATCAGAAAATTGATTTTTTTGGACTGTTCCAAAAATGATTCAAATTGTCAATTGGATCGTGCCTCATGTTGAATAACCACTTTTTAAAGCCTCACAGGGACCAAATTTGCCATTTTAACCGACTTTTCCTCCTACTCAAAAAACGTCTATTTTGACGAATGTCAGGCTGGAAAATGACTCTAAACACACTTATTTCAGTTGAAAAAGTAATATTCACAACCGACAGTCATTTACATTCAAAAGCTCAAATGTTAAAAAAATCATCACTACTGACCATTTTGGGAAAGTTCGACAGGTCCGGGGTCATCATTTTAAATCAGAAAATTGATTTTTTGGACTGTACCAAAAAATATTCAAAATGTCAATTGGAATGTGCCTAATGTTGAATAACCACTTTTTAAAGCCTCACAGTGACCAAATTTGCAATTTTTACCGACGTTTCCTCCTACTCAGAAGCATCTATTCTGACCAATTTCAGGCACGAAAATGGCTCTAAACGCACTTATTTTAGTTGAAAAAGTAATAATTCACAACCAACAGTCATTTACAGTTAAAAGATTAAACGTTACAAAATTAATTACTGACCATTTTGGGAATGTCCAACAGGTCTGGGGTCATTGTTTTTCATCATAAAAATTGATTTTTTGGACTGTACCAAAAGATTCAAAATGTCAATTGGATTGTGCCTCCTGTTGAATAACCACTTTTTAAAACCTCACAGTGACCAAATTTGCCATTTTTACCAAGTTTTCCTCCTACTCAGAAGCATCTATTTTGACCAATCTCAGGCAGGAAAATGACTCTAAACACACTTATTTTAGTTGAAAAAGTAATCATTCACAACCAACAGTCATTTATATTCAAAAGATTAAACGTTAAAAAATCATCATTACTGACCATTTTGGGAAAGTTCGACAGGTCCGGGGTCATTGTTTTTCATCATAAAATTGATTTTTTGGACTGTACCAAAAATGATTCAAAATGTCAATTGGAGTGTGCCTTCTTTTGAATAACCACTTTTTAAAGCCTCACAGTGACCAAAATTGCCATTTTTACTGACTTTTCCATCTACTCAGAAGCATGTATTTTGACCAATTTCAGGCAGGAAAATGACTCTAAACACACTTATTTTAGTTGAAAAAGTAATCATTCACAACCAACAGTCATTTATATTCAAAAGATTAAACGTTAAAAAATGTATTACTGACCATTTTGGGAAAGCCCAACAGGTCTGTGGTCATCTTTTTCATCATAAAATTGATTTTTTGGACTGTACCAAAAATGATTCAAAATGTCAATTGGATTGTGCCTAATGTTGAATAACCACTGTTTAAAGCCTCACAGTGACCAAATTTGCCATAATTACCGACTTTTCCTCCTACTCAGAGGCCTCTATTGTGACCAATTTCAGGCAGGAAAATGACTTTAAAAACACTTATTTGTGTTGAAAAAGTAATAACTTACAACCAACAGTCATTTACAGTCAAAAGATTAAACGTTAAAAAATCATCAATACTGATCATTTTGGGAAAGTCAACAGGTCCTTGGTCATCGTTTTTCATCAGAAAATAGATTTTTTGAAATGTACAAACAAATATTCAAAATGTCAATTGGATCGTGCCTAATGTTGAATAACCACTGTTTAAAGCCTCACAGTGACCCAATTTGCCATTTTTACCAACTTTTCCTCCAACTCAGAAGCATTTATTTTGACCAATTTCAGGCAGGAAAATGACTATAAACACACTTATTTTAGTTGAAAAAGTAATAATTCACAACCAACAGTCATTTACAGTCAAAAGATTAAACGTTAAAAAAGTCCTCATTACTGACCATTTTGGGAAAGTCGACAGGTCCGTGGTCATAATTTTTAATCAGAAAATTGATTTTTTGGACTGTTCCAAAAATTATTTAAAATGTCAATTGGATCGTGTCTCATGTTGAATAACACTTTTTAAAGCCTCACAGTGACCAAATTTGCCATTTTTAAAGAGTTTTCCTCCAACTCAGAAGCATCTATTCTGACCAATTTCATGCAGGAAAATGACTCTAAACACACTTATTTTAATGGAAAAAGTAATAATTCACAATCAACAGCCAATTACAGTCAAATCAAAAGATTAAACGTTAAAAAACTTCATTACTGACCATTTTGGGAAAGTCCAACAGGTCTGGGGTCATCTTTTTTCATCATAAGATTGTTTTTTTGGACTGTACCAAAAATGATTCAAAATGTCAATTGGATCGTGCCTCCTGTTGAATAACCACTTTTTAAAACCTCACAGTGACCAAATTTGCCATTTTTACTGACTTTTCCATCTACTCAGAATCATCTATTTTGACCAATTTCAGGCAGGAGAGTGATTCTAAACACCCTTACTTTAGTTGAAAAAGTAATAATTCACAACCAACAGTCATTTAAAGTCAAAACATTAAACCTTGAAAAATCATCATTACTGACCATTTTGGGAATGTTTGACAGGTCTGGGGTCATCATTTTAAATCAGAAAATTGATTTTTTGGACTGTACCAAAAATGATTAAAAAGTGGTTACTCAACCTGAGGCACGATCCAATTGACATTTTGAAAGCCTCACAGTGACCATATTTGCCATTATTACTGACTTTCCCTCCTACTCAAAAGCATCTATTTTGACCAATTTCAGGCAGGAAAACAACTCTAAACACAGTTATTTTAGTTGAAAAAGAAATAATTCACAACCAACAGTCATTTATAGTCAAAAGATTAAACGTTGAAAAATCATCACTACTAACCATTTTGGGAAAGTTCGATAGGTCCGGGGTCATCATTTTAAATCAGAAAATTGATTTTTTTTGGACTGTACCAAAAATATTCAAAATGTCAATTGGATCGTGCCTAATGTTGAATAACCACTATTTAAAGTCTCAAAGTGACCAAATTTGCCATTTTTACTGACTTTTCCTCCTACTCAGAAGCATCTATTTTGACCAATCTCAGGCAGGAAAATGACTCTAAACACACTTATTTTAATTGAAAAAGTAATCATTCACAACCACAGTCATTTATATTCAAAAGATTAAACGTTAAAAAATCATCATTACTGACCATTTTGGGAAAGTTCGACAGGTCCGGGGTCATTGTTTTTCATCATAAAATTGATTTTTTGGACTGTACCAAAAATGATTCAAAATGTCAATCGAATTGTGCCTTCTTTTGAATAACCACTTTTTAAAGCCTCACAGTGACCAAATTTGCCATTTTTACCGACTTTTCCTCCTACTCAGAAGCATCTATTTTGACCAATTTCAGGCAGGAAAATGACTCTAAACACACTTATTTTAGTTGAAAAAGTAATAATTCACCACCAACAGTCATTTAAAGTCAAAAGATTAAACCTTGAAAAATCATCATTACTGACCATTTTGGGAAAGTTCGACAGGTCCGCAGTCATCGTTTTTCATCAGAAATTTGAGTTTTTGGACTGTACTAAAAATTATTTAAAATGTCAATTGGATCGTGCCTCATGTTGAATAACCACTTTTTAAAGCCTCATGACTTTTCCATTTACTGAGAAGCATCTATTTTGACCAATTTCAGGCAGGAAAGAAACTCTAAACTCATTTATATGAGTTGAAAAAGTAATAATTCACAACCAACAGTCATTTACATTCAAAAGCTCAAATGTTAAAAAAGTCATCATTACTAACCATTTTGGGAAAGTTTGACAGGTCCGGGGTCATCATTTTAAATCAGAAAATTCATTTTTTGGACTGTACCAAAAATGATACAAAATGTCAATTGGATCGTGCCTCATGTTGAATAACCACTTTTTAAAGCCTCACAGTGACCAAATTTGCCATTTTAACCGACTTTTCCTCCTACTCAGCAGCATCTATTTTGACCAATTTCAGGAAGGAAAATGACTCTAAACACACTTATTTTAGTTGAAAAAGTAGTAATTCACAACCAACAGTCATTTACAGTCAAAAAATTAAACCTTAAAAAAATTACCATTACTGACCATTTTGGGAAAGTTCGACAGGTCCCGGGTCATCATTATAAATCAGAAAATTGATTTTTTTGGACTGTTCCAAAAATGATTCAAATTGTCAATTGGATCGTGCCTCATGTTGAATAACCACTTTTTAAAGCCTCACAGGGACCAAATTTGCCATTTTAACCGACTTTTCCTCCTACTCAAAAAACGTCTATTTTGACGAATGTCAGGCTGGAAAATGACTCTAAACACACTTATTTCAGTTGAAAAAGTAATATTCACAACCGACAGTCATTTACATTCAAAAGCTCAAATGTTAAAAAAATCATCACTACTGACCATTTTGGGAAAGTTCGACAGGTCCGGGGTCATCATTTTAAATCAGAAAATTGATTTTTTGGACTGTACCAAAAAATATTCAAAATGTCAATTGGAATGTGCCTAATGTTGAATAACCACTTTTTAAAGCCTCACAGTGACCAAATTTGCAATTTTTACCGACGTTTCCTCCTACTCAGAAGCATCTATTCTGACCAATTTCAGGCACGAAAATGGCTCTAAACGCACTTATTTTAGTTGAAAAAGTAATAATTCACAACCAACAGTCATTTACAGTTAAAAGATTAAACGTTACAAAATTAATTACTGACCATTTTGGGAATGTCCAACAGGTCTGGGGTCATTGTTTTTCATCATAAAAATTGATTTTTTGGACTGTACCAAAAGATTCAAAATGTCAATTGGATTGTGCCTCCTGTTGAATAACCACTTTTTAAAACCTCACAGTGACCAAATTTGCCATTTTTACCAAGTTTTCCTCCTACTCAGAAGCATCTATTTTGACCAATCTCAGGCAGGAAAATGACTCTAAACACACTTATTTTAGTTGAAAAAGTAATCATTCACAACCAACAGTCATTTATATTCAAAAGATTAAACGTTAAAAAATCATCATTACTGACCATTTTGGGAAAGTTCGACAGGTCCGGGGTCATTGTTTTTCATCATAAAATTGATTTTTTGGACTGTACCAAAAATGATTCAAAATGTCAATTGGAGTGTGCCTTCTTTTGAATAACCACTTTTTAAAGCCTCACAGTGACCAAAATTGCCATTTTTACTGACTTTTCCATCTACTCAGAAGCATGTATTTTGACCAATTTCAGGCAGGAAAATGACTCTAAACACACTTATTTTAGTTGAAAAAGTAATCATTCACAACCAACAGTCATTTATATTCAAAAGATTAAACGTTAAAAAATGTATTACTGACCATTTTGGGAAAGCCCAACAGGTCTGTGGTCATCTTTTTCATCATAAAATTGATTTTTTGGACTGTACCAAAAATGATTCAAAATGTCAATTGGATTGTGCCTAATGTTGAATAACCACTGTTTAAAGCCTCACAGTGACCAAATTTGCCATAATTACCGACTTTTCCTCCTACTCAGAGGCCTCTATTGTGACCAATTTCAGGCAGGAAAATGACTTTAAAAACACTTATTTGTGTTGAAAAAGTAATAACTTACAACCAACAGTCATTTACAGTCAAAAGATTAAACGTTAAAAAATCATCAATACTGATCATTTTGGGAAAGTCAACAGGTCCTTGGTCATCGTTTTTCATCAGAAAATAGATTTTTTGAAATGTACAAACAAATATTCAAAATGTCAATTGGATCGTGCCTAATGTTGAATAACCACTGTTTAAAGCCTCACAGTGACCCAATTTGCCATTTTTACCAACTTTTCCTCCAACTCAGAAGCATTTATTTTGACCAATTTCAGGCAGGAAAATGACTATAAACACACTTATTTTAGTTGAAAAAGTAATAATTCACAACCAACAGTCATTTACAGTCAAAAGATTAAACGTTAAAAAAGTCCTCATTACTGACCATTTTGGGAAAGTCGACAGGTCCGTGGTCATAATTTTTAATCAGAAAATTGATTTTTTGGACTGTTCCAAAAATTATTTAAAATGTCAATTGGATCGTGTCTCATGTTGAATAACACTTTTTAAAGCCTCACAGTGACCAAATTTGCCATTTTTAAAGAGTTTTCCTCCAACTCAGAAGCATCTATTCTGACCAATTTCATGCAGGAAAATGACTCTAAACACACTTATTTTAATGGAAAAAGTAATAATTCACAATCAACAGCCAATTACAGTCAAATCAAAAGATTAAACGTTAAAAAACTTCATTACTGACCATTTTGGGAAAGTCCAACAGGTCTGGGGTCATCTTTTTTCATCATAAGATTGTTTTTTTGGACTGTACCAAAAATGATTCAAAATGTCAATTGGATCGTGCCTCCTGTTGAATAACCACTTTTTAAAACCTCACAGTGACCAAATTTGCCATTTTTACTGACTTTTCCATCTACTCAGAATCATCTATTTTGACCAATTTCAGGCAGGAGAGTGATTCTAAACACCCTTACTTTAGTTGAAAAAGTAATAATTCACAACCAACAGTCATTTAAAGTCAAAACATTAAACCTTGAAAAATCATCATTACTGACCATTTTGGGAATGTTTGACAGGTCTGGGGTCATCATTTTAAATCAGAAAATTGATTTTTTGGACTGTACCAAAAATGATTAAAAAGTGGTTACTCAACCTGAGGCACGATCCAATTGACATTTTGAAAGCCTCACAGTGACCATATTTGCCATTATTACTGACTTTCCCTCCTACTCAAAAGCATCTATTTTGACCAATTTCAGGCAGGAAAACAACTCTAAACACAGTTATTTTAGTTGAAAAAGAAATAATTCACAACCAACAGTCATTTATAGTCAAAAGATTAAACGTTGAAAAATCATCACTACTAACCATTTTGGGAAAGTTCGATAGGTCCGGGGTCATCATTTTAAATCAGAAAATTGATTTTTTTTGGACTGTACCAAAAATATTCAAAATGTCAATTGGATCGTGCCTAATGTTGAATAACCACTATTTAAAGTCTCAAAGTGACCAAATTTGCCATTTTTACTGACTTTTCCTCCTACTCAGAAGCATCTATTTTGACCAATCTCAGGCAGGAAAATGACTCTAAACACACTTATTTTAATTGAAAAAGTAATCATTCACAACCACAGTCATTTATATTCAAAAGATTAAACGTTAAAAAATCATCATTACTGACCATTTTGGGAAAGTTCGACAGGTCCGGGGTCATTGTTTTTCATCATAAAATTGATTTTTTGGACTGTACCAAAAATGATTCAAAATGTCAATCGAATTGTGCCTTCTTTTGAATAACCACTTTTTAAAGCCTCACAGTGACCAAATTTGCCATTTTTACTGACTTTTCCATCTACTTAGAAGCATGCATTTTGACGAATTTCAGTCAGGAGAGTGATTCTAAACACCCATATTTTAGTTGAAAAAGTAATAATTCACAACCAACAGTCATTTAAAGTCAAAAGATTAAACGTTAAAAAAATCATCAATACTGACCATTTTGGGAAAGTTCGACAGGTCCGGGGTCATAAATTTTAATCAGAAAATTGATTTTTTGGACTGTTCCAAAAATTATTTAAAATGTCAATTGGATCGTGTCTCATGTTGAATAACACTTTTTAAAGCCTCACAGTGACCAAATTTGCCATTTTTAAAGAATTTTCCTCCAACTCAGAAGCATCTATTTTGACCAATTTCATGCAGGAAAATGACTCTAAACACACTTATTTTAATGGAAAAGGTAATAATTCACAATCAACAGTCAAATCAAAAGATTAAACGTTAAAAAACTTCATTACTGACCATTTTGGGAAAGTCCAACAGGTCTGGGGTCATCTTTTTTCATCATAAAATTGATTTTTTGGACTGTACCAAAAATGATTCAAAATGTCAATTGGATCGTGCCTCCTGTTTAATAACCACTTTTTAAAGCCTCACAGTGACCAAGTTTGCCATTTTTACTGACTTTTCCATCTACTCAGAATCATCTATTTTGACCAATTTCAGGCAGGAGAGTGATTCTAAACACCCTTATTTTAGTTGAAAAAGTAATAATTCACAACCAACAGTCATTTAAAGTCAAAAGATTAAACCTTGAAAAATCATCATTACTGACCATTTTGGGAATGTTTGACAGGTCCGGGGTCATCATTTTAAATCAGAAAATTGATTTTTTGGACTGTACCAAAATTGATTAAAAAGTGGTTACTCAACCTGAGGCACGATCCAATTGACATTTTGAAAGCCTCACAGTGACCAAATTTGCCATTTTTACTGACTTTCCCTCCTACTCAAAAGCATCTATTTTGACCAATTTCAGGCAGGAAAATGACTCTAAACACACTTATTTGAGTTGAAAAAGTAAGAATTCACCCCCTACAGTCATTTACAGTCTAAAGATAAAATGTAAAAAAATTCATCATTACTGACCATTTTGGGAAAGTTCGACAGGTCCGGGGTCATCGTTTTTCATCAAAAAATAGATTTTTTGGACTGTACCAAAAATGATTCAAAATGTCAATTGGAACGTCCCTCATGTTGAATAACCGCTTTTTAAAGCCTCACAGTGACCAAATTTGCCATCTTTACCAACTTTTCCTCCTACTCCGAAGCAAAATATCAGGCAGGAAAATGACTCTAAACACACTTATTTTAGTTGAAAAAGTAGTAATTCACAACCAACAGTCATTTACAGTCAAAAAATTAAACCTTAAAATAATCATCATTACTTTTTTTTTTTTATTGTCTGGTAATCCTCATATACCATCATTGGAAGTCTTGATGGGAGACTGGCAACCTCTTCGCTGTTTGGTCGTCCTGATCCAGCCCTTGTAGTTATGATCGGCCATTAGCGAGGTAGGTAAGCCTGATCCCTCAAGTAGCCACTGCTTTCCCATCCATACTCCATTTCACAGTTCTGTGGGCGCCCTATGTTACTTTGGAGTCGAGGGAACCAACAAGGCCCCAGATAAATCATTGGACAACCAATCATCCGCGTTGCCATGCCTCAAGGGCCGCCCAAACTTTAGCCAAACTTGTGGGATCACATGCCATATCAGACTTGCTGGTAAAAAAGATTTGCCGTAGACAGCTCGGGAAGGTAGGGGGGATTGAGTCCTTCCAGGCTCTACAGATTTCGCGCCTTGCAAGGAGGATAACATAAAAGACAAATTTTGTAAGGGGATCATTTACATTATAACCCACCCTTAGCCCCGACAAGATGGTAGTTGTGGTTATTGCCGTGGGCACAGAAAGAGCCTCTTCCAAGAAGTCTCTGATCTTTCCCCCATAGACTTTTAGTTTGGGGCAATCCGCGAACATATGGACATCATCCGCTTCGGGATAGCTACATCTCGGGCAACAGTGTTCTAGATTGGTAATCTTCGCCAGTTTCTTTGGAGTTATATACATCCTGTACATAGTATACAGGTGGTACATAGTATAACACTTTTTAAAGCCTCACAATGACCAAATTTGCCATTTTTAAAGAATTTTCCTCCAACTCAGAAGCATCTATTTTGACCAATTTCATGCAGGAAAATGACTCTAAACACACTTATTTTAATGGAAAAGGTAATAATTCACAATCAACAGTCAATTACAGTCAAATCAAAAGATTAAACGTTAAAAAACTTCATTACTGACCATTTTGGGAAAGTCCAACAGGTCTGGGGTCATCTTTTTTCATCATAAAATTGATTTTTTGGACTGTACCAAAAATGATTCAAAATGTCAATTGGATCGTGCCTCCTGTTTAATAACCACTTTTTAAAGCCTCACAGTGACCAAATTTGCCATTTTTACTGACTTTTCCATCTACTCAGAATCATCTATTTTGACCAATTTCAGCCAGGAGAGTGATTCTAAACACCCTTATTTTAGTTGAAAAAGTAATAATTCACAACCAACAGTCATTTAAAGTCAAAAGATTAAACCTTGAAAAATCATCATTACTGACCATTTTGGGAATGTTTGACAGGTCTGGGGTCATCATTTTAAATCAGAAAATTGATTTTTTTTTAACTGTACCAAAAATGATTAAAAAGTGGTTACTCAACCTGAGGCACGATCCAATTGACATTTTGAAAGCCTCACAGTGACCAAATTTGCCATTTTTACTGACTTTCCCTCCTACTCAAAAGCATCTATTTTGACCAATTTCAGGCAGGAAAATGACTCGAAACACACTTATTTTAGTTGAAAAAGTAATAATTCACCCCCTACAGTCATTTACAGTCTAAAGATAAAATGTAAAAAAATTCATCATTACTGACCATTTTGGGAAAGTTCGACAGGTCCGGGGTCATCGTTTTTCATCAAAAAATAGATTGTTTGGACTGTACCAAAAATGATTCAAAATGTCAATTGGAACGTCCCTCATGTTGAATAACCACTTTTTAAAGCCTCACAGTGACCAAATTTGCCATTTTTACCAACTTTTCCTCCTACTCCGAAGCAAAATATCAGGCAGGAAAATGACTCTAAACACACTTATTTTAGTTGAAAAAGTAGTAATTCACAACCAACAGTCATTTACAGTCAAAAAATTAAACCTTAAAATAATCATCATTACTTTTTTTTTATTGTCTGGTAATCCTCATATACCATCATTGGAAGTCTTGATGGGAGACTGGCAACCTCTTCGCTGTTTGGTCGTCCTGATCCAGCCCTTGTAGTTATGATCAGCCATTAGCGAGGTAGGTAAGCCTGATCCCTCAAGTAGCCACTGCTTTTCCATCCATACTCCATTTCACAGTTCTGTGGGCGCCCTATGTTACTTTGGAGTCAAGGGAACCAACAAGGCCCCAGATAAATCATTGGAAAACCAATCATCCGCGTTGCCATGCCTCAAGGGCCGCCCAAACTTTAGCCAAACTTGTGGGATCACATGCCATATCAGACTTGCTGGTAAAAAAGATTTGCCGTAGACAGCTCGGGAAGGTAGGGGGGATTGAGTCCTTCCAGGCTCTACAGATTTCGCGCCCTGCAAGGAGGATAACATAAAAGACAAATTTTGTAAGGGGATCATTTACATTATAACCCACCCTTAGCCCCGACAAGATGGTAGTTGTGGTTATTGCCGTGGGCACAGAAAGAGCCTCTTCCAAGAAGTCTCTGATCTTTCCCCAATAGACTTTTAGTTTGTGGCAATCCGCGAACATATGGACATCATCCGCTTCGGGATAGCTACATCTCGGGCAACAGTGTTCTAGATTGGTAATCTTCGCCAGTTTCTTTGGAGTTATATACACCCTGTACATAGTATACAGGTGGTTTCTTATTAGCGTCGCAGGTTTGACTACTGATTGTAAAATAGCAAAGGAGTCAAGCCACAAGTCTCTAAAATTTACGCTATCCATGGTTAGATCGTTATTCCAAAGTTTTTTTAGCTCAGGTTCAGTCACTTCGTCTTCCTCGAGCAACGATGAATACCAATATGCAATTTGACTTTTCCACCTTCCACTCCTGGTCAAATTTGGAGTTTGGGATTTTGTTGCCCACGGTTCTAGTTTACCACCAACCAGATAGCTGGTAATATTTAAACCTGGTGAGTGTTCCCCCCGTCAGGTTAAAGAGCGTATCCCCGCTTAAAAGCTGTGCTCCGTACTGTAGGTCCCCCCAACATTCCAGTCCTGCCAACTTCAATGGTCGAGACAGTTGATCATCAAGACAAGCTGGTGTCCCTGGAGAGTCCCATATCGGGGCCTGTGCTGCGTAGTAGGGGATATTAAGCTTATTCCTAACAAATGCCCAGTTTCTAACGGCAGTCCCCAAAATCTTGAGCCTAACTTTCTTAAAGAATTTAGGATCCCCAAACTTAAACAGGAAAGAATCTTGTCCCTGGGGGATATCCTGCAACAACGTTAAAAACAATACACCCATAGATGATTGATCAATTTTACCAGCCATTAGTCTAAAATGTTTAAAGTGGAACGCATGGCAATAAACAGATAGGTCTGGGAAAGCTAGCCCTCCAGTTTTTAGACTCTTTCTAAGCTTTTTCCAAGTTATTTGTGGAGCTTTTGTGTTCCAAATAAAGGATCCCAATTTCCCCTGTAGCTTTTTAATTACTGGCAAGGGAATGGATAAGGGTATAGAGTTAAATAGGAAGGTGATCTTGGGAAGGATGATCATCTTAAGTAAGTTCACCCTCCCGAAGATATTTAAAGGGAGAGATGACCAACGATGAAGTAGGGCCGTGGTATCTTTTATAACCCTATCCAGATTAATTTTTGGAATGTCCTCGATCTTTTTAGCTAAATGGACTCCCAGATACCTCATTTTTGTTTTACATCCTGCCGTCCCAACCACCTGATTCCATTCCATGATCTCTGTTTTATCCTTATTGATTATATACCCTGAGATTTCTCCAAACCTTTCTGCTAAGTGTATTAGTCTAGGCAGGTCTTCTTCGGGATATGAGGTGTACATCAGCAGGTCATCTGCATATAGCGCAAATTTTAGTTCTAAATCAGCAATCCTAAATGGTTTCATAAGGGGGTCCGACCTGAGTAAGCAAACAAAAGGCTCGATATATAAATTAAACAAAAGGAGTGATAGGGGGCAACACTGTCGAGTTCCTCGGGCGATGAATATCTGGTCTGTGAGAGAGCCGTTGACTAGGATTTTAGCTATCGGTGCACAATATAGGGATTTAATCGCTGTTATAAAGTTAACAGGGAGGCCAAAATTAGCCAAAGCCAACCATAAATATTCCCATTCAACCTGGTCAAACGCCTTGGCGGCATCTACTGCTACAATAGTCAGGGGCAACTTTTTCTCGATAGCGACATCTATTGCAGCAATGACTTGAAACGTTAGTTCGTTGAGTTGCCGCTCAGGGATAAAACCCCTCTGATCGCAATGGACAATAGATTTAATTATCTTGGCTAATCTCGTCGCTAATACCCCTGCAAAAATCTTGTAGTCTACGTTCAATAAAGAAATTGGTCTTCACGACTCTATCTTACCCGGATCTTTATTCTGCTTCAATATTAAAGTGACTGTGGCCTCTGCCCATGACTTTGGAGCCTGCCCCCCCCATAGTAGAATTTCATTAAATAATAACGTTAAGTCTGTAACGACTTGGTCTATGACAACCCTATATAGTTCTACCGGAAGCCCGTCGGGGCCTGCCGCTTTGCCATTGACCATCTTCGAGATCTGAACCCTCACCTCTCCTTCCCTTATCTCGGAGCTAGGGAAGGATCTTTCTACCTCTGACAATTCAGGGAGCTGCACTTTTCTCAACCAGTTTCTAGCCTGCTGTCGACTCTGGGGTGGAACAGTCCTATACAGGGATTGCATATAGGTTTTGGCTTCTTCTCTAATGAGTTCGTCGTTGTATGTGATTTGCCCTGTACTAGCCAGGGATAGGCTGTCTATCTGGTTCCTAGTTTTGTCAGCTCGGGCTTTCCATGCCAGAAGACGACCACATTTCTCCCCGTATGAGAAAAGTTGAAGCTTGCTCGCATCCCATCTGTCTTTCAAGATTTTATCGAGCCCTGCTTGGTACTCTGCCCGCAAGATATCTAGTTCCTTTTGTAGAGTAGGTCTAGTTTCTGACTGATCTATGGATGCCTTCTGAAGCTCCTGTTCCTTTAGTTTAAGTCTCAGTAGGCAATGTTCCTTCTTCACCCTCTTCAGCTTGTTCCTCCTTATCGTCAGGGTGCTCAGCAAGCCTCTTATGGAGGCATTGAATGTTTCCCATACTATCCTTTTGCTTGCTGACCCATTGTTGATCCTGAAGAACTCCTCTGACTGAGTTACTAAATCCTGCCTGGCCCCCTCTTCCAGTAGGAGTGTTCTATCTAAAGTCCACCTCCTCTGCTGTGTCTGTTGTTTGAGCTGAATTACCATCTCGACAACAGAGTGATCGGACAGGATAGCCGGGATGTAAGATATGGTGTCCACTGCTGAGAAGAGAGTTTTATCTAATAGAAAAAAATGGATTCTTGAGTGGTGCCCATATCTTCTGCTGTAAAAAGAATAGTCCCTTTTCCCTGTGTTTTTAAGTCTCCAGATATCTATAAGATTGAAGTCCCTCATAATATTCTTGAGTTCCAATCTGGACTTTTGGGGAGGAGTAAATCTTACTTTAGAGGTACGGTCTAGATCTTCATCGAAGATGAAATTAAAATCACCCCCCAATATTACAGGTCCATCCGTCTCTACTAGGCTAGTTTTAAGTTTCGTGAGGGCCCCTGGAGCATCCTGGTTAGGGCCATAATACACTGCACAAGTGAGGGGAGTTTGCCCAGCTGTTAAGGAAGCCACCAGCCACCTCCCAGAATGATCTGTTTCGAATTTCAGGAGCCTAATCACTGCATTAGCTCTAATTAATATGGCCACCCCTCTCGTGCTACCGCTCTGTTCAGAGCAGAGAGTGTCCTGAATCCACCTACATTTTTTAAACACTGTCTTACATTCCGCTTTCTCTAGATGTGTCTCCTCTAACAAACAAATGTGTGCTCCTGAGTTGTATAGATAGTCTATTACCCTGTGTGCCTTCCTCCTATCCCTTAAGCCATTCACGTTCCAACAAATACATTTTATCTTATAAGTCATGTTGGCCAGATAGACCGTTTTCTGACGAAATGGCTCACTACCCAGCTCCCAACGGAAGTATAGTGTGTCTTTTTGTGTACATGAGGATTATTTTTTCCCTTTTTTCCCCTTACCACCCAACCACCAGCCCACCCCCCCTGAGGAACCCCCCATACCTGTTTTGGCGATCTTGTCGCCGGGTGAGAGCTCTCCAAATCCAATAAGGTATCCCCTCTGGTAAAACAAGAGGTAGGCACCAAAACGTGACTTCTGATTTACGTGTATGTGTATTTATACATTTTACCCATTTTGTGCGTTTTTTTTTTGTTTTCCCACTCCTAATGTGTAAAAACTTTTAACTGAATACGTATATATATATATATATATGCTGGTGACAGAGGAGCGAATAAACCACCTTTAAAATCTACTTTAGCGCTTTTTGTGGTCTGTACCTACGTCTGCAGTATCGGTGTCCAGAGCCGATCAGTAGGAACTTTGGAACGGATATATATATATATATTTTTTTCCCTCACAGGGACCTTAAACTGTTCCTAAGGTAGTAGAGGCAAAACACGCATTTATATGTTATATGAGCTATAAACAGGCCTCATAAGGTTCATTCACTTCCCTTTATTTCCCTATGTTTTTTTTTCTATTAATATTTTTTAGGTAGTGAGAGCATGCCTACCTTTATACCGGCTTAAACAGGCATCATGGTATCTGAGGTCGGGTATGCCTAATGAGAACTGTCTCGCATTAGAGTTAGAAAGGTGTCGACTTCTTGGAGTGAAGTGAAGTTATGCGTTTTGTTTCTCCACACCACCTTCAAGAACGCCGGGAATTTGATAGCAGAGCGCGACATGCAGCGCGCCGCTGCCTCGCGCGTTACCTTTGGCGGCCTGTCGCCGTTGAGCCCACCTGTGCGTTGCCCTGCGCCATCACGCTATACCTATAGCTCAGACATCGGCCATGATTGGCCCCGAACAGGCTCCGCGGCGACCCTCTCCCTTAGAGCCCTTTATCATAGACAGCACTCTATGCACCACATGTCACTGATCCGTATACAATCTCACTCATTTAGGTCGCCATGACGCCCCCCTCGATAACGTCCCTGACCATTATGACGTGGAACGTTAATGGTCTTGGCAATAAGATAAAAAGAGGGGTGGTGATGCAGTATCTCAGACGCCACTCTCCAGACCTGGTTCTCCTCCAGGAGACGCACCTCATGGGTAATGCATGCCAGGCGCTAAACCGGGGCGGTTATAAATTGCTAGTGCACGCCGGTTTCACCTCTGGATCTAGGGGCACCGGTATTCTGGTGCGTAGGAATGTGGCCCTGACATGCACGAAAACATGGGCTGATCCTCTTGGTCGGTATGCAGTGGTGGAGGCCACATGGGAAAGCAAGCCACTGAATGTTATTTCAGTCTACATCCCTCCAGGCCTAGGCACGGCCGCACTCCAGACCCTACAACGCCTAATGCTCGATCTTCCGCAGGGACCCCTCCTTATTGGGGGCGACTTCAATATGACAATGAGTGATGCCATTGATAGACACCCCCACCGTCCCTCACACAAGTCAAGCTCGGACCTCTCCCACTTTACACAAATGATGGGGCTCGCAGACCTATGGCGCCTGTCCCACCCCCATACGCCCTACTACACGCACTACTCCAACGCTCATAATAGCAGTTCTCGTATAGACTACTTCTTCTCACCCGTCACTGACTTACAATTCTTTCGCCATCCAGAGGGGCTCCCTCGAGGGATCTCCGACCACTCCCCCCTTACGGTACAATTCACACATCACCGCCAACAGACATGCGGCCCCATAACAATCGTGCCCTGGCTCCTAAAAATCCCTGACATACATGATAGCTTGCTTGAACACACCGAATATTACTTTGCCGAAAATGTAGGGTCAGTGACTTCAGCCATAACACTATGGGAGGCATTCAAAGCCGTGAAAAAGGGTAAGGCGCTAGCTCTCAAAACAGGTTACATCCACAAACAGAGCGAACTCTTGTCACAAGTGGAAACAGATCTACTTAACCTGGAATCCCTCCATAACACGAACCCCACGGATGAGACAACGACCCGCCTTCAAGCGAAACAAATAGAATATAGGGCACTGGCTTTGGAAAAGACGCAAGCCAAGCTCTTGAAAACCCGCCACCGTGTCTACGAGTTGGGGGACAGGGCAGGCAAGATGCTCGCGTGGCTCGAAAAACGGGAGCAGGGTTCCCGCTGGATTGCGGAATTAACCCTTCCGGACCAATCTACAGTCACAGATCCGGGCGATAAAGCGGAGGCCTTTGCCACCCACCTGGAGGGGGTCTATACCGCCAGAGCCCACTACAACGCGGAAGAATCCAAACTGCTCTTGGCCGAAATGAGGCTCCCTTCTCTCTCAGAGACCGAGAGACAGGAGCTGGAGGCAGACCTCACAACGGAGGAAGTGAGAAACGCCTTATTCGCTATTCAATCAGGCAGGGCAATAGGCCCCAATGGCGTCCCTATTGAGTTCCTGAAGGGCATGGTGGGTGAGATCCTCCCACATCTCAAGGCAATGTTCGAGGAAAGCTGCGAAGTCGGCTGCCTGCCACCGGACCAGCGATTGGCTTCGATCGTGGTTCTCCGTAAACCCAATAAGCCAGTTGCTGACTGCGGCTCCTACCGACCTATTTCTCTCATTAACACTGAAGTAAAGGTCCTTGCCAAGCTCCTCGCCACCAGACTCATGACAGTTCTCCCAGCCCTGATACACGAAGATCAATCGGGCTTCCTGCCGGGCCGCAACACTGCGCTCAATCTCCGCCGTGTCCATAATGTCATGAGTAGGATACCGCACCTCCGAGAGGACGCGGCCATCCTGTCCCTCGACGCGACACTTGCCTTCGACTCTATCGAATGGTCATACCTCTTCGAGGTGCTCCTCCGCTTTGGCTTTGGCCCCAGATTTATACAATGGGTTCGCTTACTCTACACTGACCTTTGGGGACAGGTTTGTGTCAACGAGCATACGTCCAGGCGCTTTACCCTACATAGGGGCACACGACAAGGCTGCCCGCTGTCCCCCCTGTTATTCATCCTCACTCTCGAACCGCTAGCCCACTGGATACGAACCGACAACTCCATCCGAGGCCTCCAATGGAACGCTGACACGGTCGACAAGATTTCGCTATATGCGGATGACATCCTGGTCTATCTCTCCTCCCCTAGATCCTCCCTTAACAGTTTGCTGCACGTGATCACTAATTTTGGTAAATACTCAGGCTTCACCATCAATTGGTCCAAATCGGTGCTGTATGTTCTCCATGGTCCACCCCCCCCCTCCCGAGAGGCTACTCCGTTGAAATTGCCCAAGGCGGTTTTAAATATTTGGGTATCTTTGTCACTCCTGACCCCCAGCTGTTCCAGGACCGCAACCTTCAAGGCCCACTCCAGAGACTCCATGCCGATGTCTCACACTGGAGAACGCTCCCCCTCTCTCTACCTGGCAGAGCTGCCCTGTTTAAAATGCTAGCGCTCCCTCGGTTCTTCTATGCCCTTCAGAACTGCCCATTCCCCGTGCCTGACTCCTACTTCAATTCAATCGAGGGAGACCTCCACCTCCTCCTATGGGATGGCGGCTCTCCGCGCATTGCTCTCCTCTCTCTCACGCAAGGGTGGTACGACGGAGGTATCGCCCTCCCTAACATCCGCCTCTATTATTGGGCAACCCAATTGGTCGCCACCAACTCATGGATCTATGGCACACCCACAAACCCTGCCTTCCACTTGGAGAAATACCAGGCGAGCTGTGGCGGCTATCTCGAAGCTCTTTACGGCAAACACTCCCGTGCTCGATATATAGGCCCAATGTCTCACACACTGTGAATATGGCACCGCGCGAACAAACGACTCGGATGGGCCAACACCCTCACTCTCTTCACCCCACTCTGGACCTCGTACAAGCTGGGCACCCTATGCCATTGCAGAGGCTTTGATAAATGGGACACATTGGGCATCTCCACTATTGGCGACTTGCTCCACAAGGGCAAACTACTGACATTCACAGAACTGCAAGACACGTACAATTTGGCACAATCTGAGACCTTCCGATACCTCCAAATTAAACACGCCTCACTCACCACAGTCCCAGATCTGGCCTCCCTTCCACAATCCTCGCCCCTCGAGGACAGACTCTTATCTGAACCCCTTCAAGCCAAAGCGATATCTTACACATACCGCAAATTGTGCAACAATATACCGAACACTTTTCATCTCTTGCGGGAGAAATGGCAAACTGACGTTGGCACTCTAGATGATGTAGAATGGCAGTCAGCACTAATGTCCCCGTGCGAATCAGCCATTAATCACAGGTTCCGGTTAATACAGCTGAAAATACTGCATAGGACGTACATGTCAGGCCCCCTTTTAGCCAAGATAGGCCGACGCCCCTCTGACCTTTGCCTCCGTCACTGTGGCTTAATAGGTACTTTCTATCATATCCTGTGGGAATGCCCAGCGGTCCAAGACCTTTGGAACCGGGCCGTCCTGAAAATGACTGACGCCCTGGGGAAGCCGGTCCCTCTGACTCCCAAATGTGCGCTTCTCAATATATGGGACCCTACAGACCTAACCGCAATAGAGCAGCGCTGGGCGGACTTAAGCTTCCTTCTCTTGAAGCGTGAAATAGCCATGCAATGGGGTTCACAACACAAACCGCTCCTGATTAGGTGGGTGGCCGCAATGGACGTGTGCATGCTGTCCGAAAAATCGGTTTACAAAACCAGGGGATGTCCCGGAGTCTGGGATAAGAAATGGGGTAGATGGAATGCCTATAGGGGTGAATTATGTACTTCCCCAACGGCGGATATGGCTATGGCCAGGCGTATCATCCCTCAGTAAGTGTGATTGTGATTGCTGCTGCGCCGCGGGCGCTCTGTGGCGAGAAGACTGTCTGCTTTCGTTCAGATTAATGTTTCCTCTGTTTCGAACAACAACGTTTTGTTTATCAAAAAAGAATATACCGTAGACCTATGGATTATCCGGAATAAGACTTTGGCTACTCTATGCATACCTTGCTACCACGCCGCCGGACCTCCGGGGTGTCGGCTAAATGGCTGTGTTCACTCTGGAATTGTTGCTTGGTAACTATACATACCGCAGCCGGCCCTGGGGGTTGTAGGCTCTATGCTGTGTCAATTCATGACTGTGTAATAAAGGTCTTGGGGGAAAAAAAAAAAAGAACGCCGGGAATTCCATATGCACCTGCGCACCCATGCTTCTTAAGTCTGGCATCCGATTGCCCAATTCCCATTGCCGTTGAGCCGTTACCCTCCCCACATCAGAGCGGATAAGATAGTGAGCTGAGCCTATTTGAAGGGTTTTATCAGACAGTGCCTTGCTCAGGATCAACTCTTTTACAGTAAATGTGTGGAAGTTGACCAAGATCTTCCTCAGAGCGGTCCTGTCAGCGTGGCGCCTAAAGGGGTCTCTGTGTGCTCTCTGTATCTCTGCCTCTAGGTCTAGCTCCGGGTTGTCTTTGAGAACTCCCTCTCTAAGAAGCTTACATATAAAGCCCTTGATGTCACCATTCTCTGCCCCTTCTGGAATCTTTAAAAACTTCAAGTTGTTTCTCCTAGAGTGGGTTTCAAGCCTTTCAACATCCATCTGGAGTGCCCTATCTGTATTCTAAGAGTCTCGATATCTCTATCATGCCTTTTTGAGGCCCCTGCGAGCAGGGTGACTTCCTCCTCATCATCATTACTGACCATTTTGGGAAAGTTCGACAGGTCCGGGGTCATCATTTTAAATCAGAAAATTGATTTTTTGGACTGTTCCAAAAATAATTCAAAATGTCAATTGGATCGTGCCTCATGTTGAATAACCACTTTTTAAAGCCTCACAGTGACCAAATTTGCCATTTTAACCGACTTTTCCTCCTACTCAAAAAACGTCTATTTTGACGAATGTCAGGCTGGAAAATGACTCTAAACACACTTATTTCAGTTGAAAAAGTAATAATTCACAACCAACAGTCATTTACATTCAAAAGCTCAAATGTTAAAAAAATCATCACTACTGACCATTTTGGAAAAGTTCGACAGGTCCGGGGGTCATCGTTTTTCATCAGAAAATAGATTTTTTTAACTGTACCACAAATGATTCAAAATGTGAATTGGATTGTGCCTCATGTTGAATAACCACTCTTTAAAGATCACAGTGACCAAATTTGCCATTTTTACTGACTTTTTCATCTACTGAATATCATCTATTTTGACCCATTTCAGGCAGAAAAATGACTCTAAAAACACTTATTTTAGTTGAAAAAGTAATCATTCACAACCAACAGTCATTTATATTCAAAAGATTAAACGTTAAAAAATCATCATTACTGACCATTTTGGGAAAGTATGACAGGTCAGGGTTCATTGTTTTTCATCATAAAATTGATTTTTTTGGACTGTACCACAAATGATTCAACATGTCAATTGGAACGTGCCTCCTGTTGGATAACCACTTTTTAAAGCCTCACAGTGACCACATTTGCCATTTCTACTGACTTTTCCATCTACTCAGAATCATCTGTTTTGACCACTTTCAGGCAGGAGAGTGATTCTAAACACCCTTATTTTAGTTGAAAAAGTAATAATTCACAACCAACAGTCATTTACAGTCTAAAGATAAAATGTAAAAAAATTAATCATTACAAACTATTTTGGGAAAGTTCGACAGGGTCATCGTTTTTCATCAAAAAATAGATTTTTTGGACTGTACCAAAAATGATTCAAAATGTCAATTGGAACGTCCCTCATGTTGAATAACCACTTTTTAAAGCCTCACAGTGACCAAATTTGCCATTTTTACCAACTTTTCCTCCTACTCAGAAGCATCTAATTTGACCAATATCAGGCAGGAAAATGACTCTAAATTTTAGTTGAAAAAGTAATAATTCACCACCTAACAGTCATTTACAGTCTAAAGATTAAATGTTAAAAAATAGATCATTACTGACCATTTTGGGAAAGTTCGACAGGTCAAGGGTCATTGTTTTTCATCATAAAATTGATTTTTTGGACTGTACCAAAAATGATTCAAAATGTCAATTGGATCGTGCCTCATGTTGAATAACCACTTTTTAAAGCCTCACAGTGACCAAATATGCCATTTTTACTGACTTTTTCATCTACGGAATATCATCTATTTTGACCCAGTTCAGGCAGGAAAATGACTCTAAAAACACTTATTTTAGTTGAAAAAGTAATCATTCACAACCAACAGTCATTTCTATTCAAAAGATTAAACGTTAAAAAATCATCATTACTGACCATTTTGGGAAAGTACAACATGTCCGGGGTCATTGTTTTTCATCATAAAATTGATTTTTTGGACTGTACCAAAAATGATTCAAAATGTCAATTGGATTGTGCCTCATGTTGAATAACCACTTTTAAAGCCTCATGACTTTTCCATTGTAGGAGAGTAGGGTCTGCAATCCTATGATCACCCAGATTTTTTGCTTTTTGCTTCACTGGTTTACGACTTTCCCTGGCTGTGGGCCTGCTAATCAGACCCACAGCCTAGCTGTTCTCTATACTACAAATTGTACCCAGGTACTGAATTGGCACTGGGCCCTCTCTTGTGTCCCTGTAACCAGGGCAGAGGTGTACCCAGAAGTCTCCCAGGGGCTGCAGCATGTATTATGCCACCCCTGAGTTGACTAACTAAACCAGACACAACTGGCTGCTTGACAGCTGGGGCAAGGTGGTGTAATCACCCTTTGCTTTAGATATAGTATTCCTATATCTAAACCTAAAATGGACACATATATTCCTATCAGTCACTCCTATGGCAGGCCTTAACAATCCTGAAGGCAGAGTGCGTGGAATAATGTGAAATGGTGCTCTGGCATGAGCTGAGCCCGGTTGCAGCTTGCGGAACCAAGTCCTAATAGCTGTTCCATGATAACGCTATACCATATACTCTTAAGTGCATTATGTTCCTCGCCGTCATATGCTAACTTTGGTATAACATTATCAAAACATGTCGAGTAAGGTGTCATACGAATTGGAATACTAACCCCTCGCCAATTCTGGCGACGGGGTTAGCATTCCACCCTTCTAGAGGGACACGACATGTTGGTAACCTGTAACCCCGGTTAAAGTCAGACATAGCCTCAGCTCCACAAGATGGATGCTGCCACCGAGACACAAGTCTGCCCTCCTGCTGCTGGGAGTCCTCCCAGCGCGGGAGGCAAGGACAAAGGGTTTCCTGCCAGGGGCGGTGCCAGCACCGTCCCAGACAGGATTTTGTGTATTCTAGGTAGGCAGGGCTTTAGAGGAAGGTGACTGCAAGTGGCACCCCGGTGCTCACTGTGCATATGCCGGCTTGAACCAGTTCCAGGGGCACACCAGCCCCTGAGCTGGGGAAAGCCCGGCATGGGAGAGGGGTGTAACCACCCCCTTCCTAGCCCCACCCATAGGGCAGGACTTAGTCGCGTGCCAGCCCCCTTTTGCAGGATAAAGGTAGGAGCAGGCCCCCTTCCAAATTAGATCATCTTTGAATCCTGAACCGACTTTCCACGAAAGGAACTCAAGACTCTTCTCAAGATTTCTCCCTTGTGACTAAGGAGTAGTCACCCTGCAGCAGCAGGCACCATCCAAGCATCGCGGTCTGCTGTAACTCTCTCCTCCGGAACAAGACTGCCCAGCTCGACGAGAACCGGCTTCCCTGGCACCTCTGACCTCTACCTGCATCTTCAGCCCAGCTGAGACCCGTGGGTGTGACGAGACCTCGAGGGACCGGCCATCTTCAAGACTGCACGACGCTTGCCCAGCACGACTCCCGAGTGACCCTCGACCGAGTGCTTTGGGGTAAGAGAAGCCCCAACCCTGAGCAGCTCCAGCACCGAAGTTCAGCCCCCTTGCATCCACGAGATCTGCGTGGGGCCCTTCTGCTCTTTACTGCTCACCGCGTTGTCCAGGTCGCTTGCCCGTTGGCTAGTGGCCCTCTGACGACGAACTTCGACGACAAACACCGCTGGTCTGGTTGCTCCAGACTGGCCCTTGCTCCCCTCCAACAGAGGAGCACCCTGGACCCTCCTGGTCCACTCCAGACGCCATTTTAAGTCCACCGCGTGGGCTTGCATTTGCCAAGACTTGTTGCCCCAATCCTGGGTCCAGCGTCGTCGACAGCAGATATCTTCGTGGGACAGCTCGCACCTCAATCCTGGTCGCCGACAACGCCTCCTGGGCCGAGAGACTGCAGAGCCCAGCAGCGCCCACTCACCTGGTTGAGGTGACTTCGTCCGGTGCCACTCTGGTGCCCACCTAAATCACTGGCTAGTGATTCAGAACTTGGTCCCCTCTGCTTACAGGTCTTCCTCTTCCCCGATCCAGGCTTGGATCCCCAAGAACTTCTTCACTGGTCGCCTGCCAGCAACTTCTTCCTTCAGGCTCCTGGTTCATCAACGAAGAAACCAGACGACATTTGAACCCTATGCAGCCACAGCCCCTGGGCTAGGTAAACCGAGTACTCCGGTGCTCCAGCGTAGACCAACTCTCTAAGTGTCTAGATCCACTTTCGTTTTTGACCTACCTAGTCGGGTTCGCCCGAAAACACTAACTTTGCTTTTACTAGCCTCCATAGACTTTTTCCCGCCTTACGCGTGAGAGTTCCCACTCTGCACACAACGTCCCTAGGCCTCCTGCTTGTAATCTAAAGGTTCAGTAGTCCAGTCCTAGCGATCCTAAAGCCTATGAGAATAGTTACTTACCTGCTAGTATTTCGCATTCCACTTGTATAGTATATGGTTTTTCGTGCCCCTCGGGCATTTGTGTAAATTGTGCGACTTTAAGTATTTCTTTAAGAGTTTTGTTGTGTGCTTAGCTCCCTGTCTCATAAAGAGCCAGGGTAGTCTTGTTATAAATAAATATACTTTATTTTTCATAACAACTTGTGTGGTGTCCTTTCACTTGGTGTTCAAGGGGTAAATGTGATGGTAAAACAGCTTGCTTAACACGCCCTCTAGAGTTTAGCCTAAAGACTGCACGTGTCCATGCTACTAGGATAACTGGTCTATCAGGTTGACTTACAGCCAAACATCAATAAGGGTTGTTTGGACTGATACAAAGTGTTCACTAGAATAGTGAACATTATATATCAGGCCAACTTCTCACATTGGTGAGCAGCGGTTGGGATTTGAGCTTGCTGTTGTTTTACCACACGTATCCTAAGAATATCATTTGAAAGATCACATAAGTACTAAGGTACATATAACTTAGCTTAGAATACTCTGAGTTCTACTGAACCAGCTGTTGTAGCTCCTAGGGCTTAGCACACCCTAAACTACAACTCTTAGCAAGGGATCAGTAGGCAAACAAATAGTGTAGGTAAGTGCACCACTTACACCTCACTAGAAAAGCATGTCTACCCATGGAGAGTCTTCAGGGACTCCCCTTGTGGCTGTTGACCCTCCACAGGTCATCTCAAGATATGCAGCTCTCAATTTCCAGGAGTTGAGACACTTGTGTACCTACAGGAAATTGAAACAGGGGTCTAACCCCACCACTCCCTTTCTGTTAGGTCTCTTAGAGACATATGATGCTAGGAAAGCCTCTCATACAGATGGGAGTATGCCAGCCTTAGAGGGTGCCCTTGGTGATCCAGACCTCCTTGACACTGAAAATGCCGTTGAGGAGGAGGAAGAAGAGGAACTCTCTGGGGATGAGGCAGACAAGAGGTCTGAGTTAGTCAGCAGACTTACTAGGGCCAACTTAGACCTATTTAGGGAAGGAGCTGGGGGACCCCCAGTGCTGACCCTAATGAGGCCTAACCTTGGAGTTAGAAGAGATAGATCTCATTCTAGGGACTCCAATAGATCTCTGCACTCTAATGCCTCTTCTCAGAGGAGAAGGAATTCTCCCCAGAGGAGATTGACTTCCCCTCAGAGAAGAGAGCATGAAGCAAGGATGAAACAGGCTAATCTGAGGATTGAAAGGGAAGAACTTGCCCTGGCCAAAGAGAAGCTTGCCTTTGCTAGGGAGCAGCAGATGAGTGGGGTAGTCCCCACTGGTGGCAGCAATCTCCCAAGAGATAAAGAAAGGAGTTTAGATACTAAACACCTGAGTAAGATAGTGCCCCCCTTTAAACAAGGGGATGACATCCACAAGTGGATGGCTGCTTTGGAGAGGGCCTGCACTGTCCAGTGCATCCCCCAAAGTCAGTGGGCAGCTATACTGTGGCTCTCCTTTGAAGGCAAAGGTAGAGATAAGCTCCTCACTACTAGAGTTGAGGATGCTAACAATTACCAAGTCCTGAAAAATACACTGGTTGATGGGTTTGGCTTAACCACTGAGCAGTACAGGTTGCTGTTCAGGGATACCCAGAAAATTCAGTCTCAGGATTGGTCTGACTTTGTGGATTGTGCCACTAAGGCTTTGGAAGGCTGGTTGCTGGGCAGTAAGGTTACTGATTATACAGGGTTGTACAATCTGATCATGAGAGAGCAGATTTTAAATAACTGTCAGAACCAGTTGTTGCATCAGCACCTTGTTGACTCAGATCTGACCTCTCCCCAAGAATTGGGAAAGAAGGCAGACAGATGGGTCAGAACAAGGGTCAAGCAGAACCAGAGGGTGGTCAGAAGAAAGCAGACCAAAAGGGTAGTAACAAGAGTGAACAAAATGACCAGAAGTCTTCAACAGGTCCCCAATAAACCAAAGAGGGTGGGGGTCAGGCTTCACAGCAGAAAAAGAAGACTCAAGAAGGCCAGTCAAAAAGGTGGTGCCAGTACTGTAAAAGTAAGTCTCACTGGTTTAGTGAGTGCACCAAAAGAGGAGGGCAAACTCCTACCACTACAGCCCCTAAGGCAACTGCACCCCCTAGTACAGTCAGTAGTGGTAGTGCACCTCCCAAGGGAATAGTTGGTTTAACCTTGGGAACTGAGGGGTCTGACAACTTAGTTGGCACACTCACTCAGGCCGTCCTTGTCTGTACAGGGGATATGGATATGTCCCCTGATGTCAGTCCCAATACTTTGGGCAAATACAGGCAGACACCTTTGATAAATGGCAAAATGGCTCAGGCCTATAGGGACACTTGTGCCAGTGTCACCATGGTGACACCTAACTTTGTGGACCCTGGACAGATCATGCCAGGTACAGATTTCCTGGTGACCAATGCCAGCAACGTCACTACCAGTCATAGTATGGCGATTGTTGCTTTCTCCTGGGGAGGGGTAAGTGGCCAAAAGAAAGTTGTGGTTAGTTCAGACCTCCCAGTGGATTGTTTGTTGGGCAATGATTTGGAGTCATCACTATGGTCAGAAGTGGAGCAGAGGACTCACATGGAAATGTTAGGCTTGCCAGCACATGTGCTTGCTGTGACTAGGTCACAGGCCAGAAGATGCCCCACTGAACTGGTGCTGGATCCTGGAACAATGGACCAGACACCTTCCAAGAAGAAGAGCAGTAGGGTTAAGGCATTGCCTTCCCCCTTGCCCCAGGTTGAGGATCAAGTCTCTGAGGAGGCTGATCTGAGAGAGCTGAGGGAAACTGAGCCTAAAGAGCTGGAACTTGATCAAGTTGAGTTTCTGGGCTCAGGGGGACCCTCCAGAGAAGACCTGGGGAAGGCACAGTTAGACTGCCCTTCCCTTGAACCCCTCAGACAGCAGGCTGCTGCTGAGGCTCCAGGGAACGCCACAGGTGCCCACAGGGTATACTGGGAAGATGGACTCCTGTACTCTGAGTCAAGAGACCCCAAGCCTGGTGCAACCAGGAGGCTGGTCATCCCCTTGTCTCAGAGGGGTTTCCTTCTCACCTTGGCCCATGAGATTCCCCTTGCAGGTCACTTAGGCCAGACAAAGACTTGGGACAGACTTGTCTCACACTTTCACTGGCCTCACATGAATGAGAATACCAAGGAGTTTTGTCGCTCCTGTGTCACTTGCCAAGCCAGTGGTAAGTCAGGTGGCACAACAAAGGCCCCCCTCATACCTCTACCTGTGGTGGGGATTCCCTTTGAAAGAGTGGGGATTGACATTGTTGGTCCAATGGAACCCCAGACAGCATCAGGGCACAAGTTTATACTGGTGGTGGTGGACCATGCCACCAGGTATCCAGAAGCTATTCCACTTAGGACCACTACAGCACCTGTAGTGGCAAGGGCCCTAGTTGGAGTGTTCTCCAGAGTGGGCTTCCCTAAGGAGGTTGTTTCTGACAGAGGTGCAAACTTCATGTCAGGATATCTGACTGCAATGTGGAAGGAATGTGGTGTCAACTACAAGTTCACCACACCCTATCATCCACAGTGCAATGGGCGTGTTGAAAGATTCAACAGGACCCTCAAAGGGATGATTCATGGACTACCTGAAAAGCTCAGGCGTAGATGGGATGTCCTGATACCCTGCCTCTTGTTTGCTTACAGAGAGGTACCACAGAAGGGGGTTGGCTACAGCCCTTTTGAACTTCTGTATGGGCATCCTGTAAGAGGACCCCTGTGTTTGGTGAAGGAAGGATGGGAGAGACCTCTCAAAAAGCCTGCAACCAACATAGTGGACTATGTACTTGGTCTCTGCTCCAGGATGGCTGAATACATGGAGAAGGCATCTAAAAACCTTGAGGCCAGCCAAGAACTCCAAAAAGCTTGGCATGACCAGAAGGCTGTCCTGACTGTGTACACGCCTGGACAGAAAGTGTGGGTGCTGGAGCCAGTGGCCCCAGCAGCACTCAAAGACAAATGGTCTGGGCCCCACACAATCATTGAGCAAAAGGGAGAGGTCACCTACCTGGTGGACCTTGGAACTCCCAGGAGCCCCCTCAGGGTGCTCCATGTGAACAGGCTCAAGGCATATGTCGACAGGAAGGACATGAGCTTGCTAATGGCCACAGATGAGGGACAGGAGGAAGAGAGTGACCCTCTCCCAGACCTGCTCACTCAGAATCCTGATGATGGATCAGTAGATGGTGTTGTCTTTTGTGGCAGCCTCTCTGAACATCAGCAACAGGATTGTAGACAAGTTCTGCAAACCTTTAGACATATGTTCTCTCTGACCCCCAGTCAAACTGATTGGTGTACCCATGAAGTTGACACTGGAGACAGTCTGCCTGTCAAGAGTAAAATCTACAGACAGCCTGATCATGTCAGAGACTGCATCAAGACAGAAGTGCAGAAAATGTTGGAGCTGGGAGTCATTGAGCCCTCCGATAGCCCTTGGGCTAGCCCAGTAGTTCTAGTGCCAAAGCCTCACACCCAGGGTGGTAAGAAAGAGATGAGGTTTTGCGTAGACTACAGAGGCCTCAATGCAGTCACTAAGACTGGTGCCCACCCAATACCAAGAGCAGATGAACTTATAGATAGATTGGCTTCTGCCAACTACTTAAGTACATTTGACCTGACAGCTGGGTATTGGCAAATCAGGTTAGCTGAGGAGGCCAAGCCCAAGACAGCATTTTTTACCCCTGGTGGGCATTATCAATTTGTGGTAATGCCCTTTGGTTTGAAAAATGCACCTGCCACCTTCCAAAGGCTGGTGAATCAAGTTCTCACTGGGTTGGATGACTTCTGTGCAGCATATCTTGATGATATAGCTGTCTTTAGTTCCACCTGGGAGGATCACCTGGTCCACCTGAGGAAAGTGTTAGAGGCACTGCAAAAGGCAGATCTCACTATCAAGGCCACTAAGTGGCAGATAGGGCAGACACAGGTTGTGTACCTGGGCCACCTTGTAGGTGGAGGCCAGGTTCAGCCATTGGAGAGCAAGATACAGGCCATCAAGGACTGGGCTCCTCCAACCACCCAGACTCAGGTTCGAGCTTTCTTGGGCCTGACTGGTTACTATAGGAAATTTGTCAAGAATTATGGGTCCATTGTGACTCCACTTAATGACCTGACAAGTAAAAAGATGCCAAAGAGAGGAGGAGCTTGGCGGGCATCCGAGATGGCCGCTTGAGCACAGCGCTCTCCGGACCCTCGCCGCTCCCGGCATTTTATCCTGACTGAATCCTGATTTCCTGCAAGACTTCATGTGGAGGACGTTTGGCTGATGACCCTGGCACTTTTCAGAAATCGATTTGGACATTGGATTCCTGAGATACGGTGATCTGAGCTTTTGGGCTCCGCCCTTGAGGTGCGCCCGGGACGGGGTGCGGTTCTGTGGCCGTCCTGGAATTGAACAACAGCGGCAGGAGAACTAGCCTTGTGGGTCCCCCTCCTAAGTTTCGGTTTCGATTCTGTTTCGACTTGGGCCGACAGTGTGCGTGTCGTACAGGGACTGATACTTGGAGGCAGCTCGGCTGTTGGGCCTTCCTGTGGACTATTTGCTGGTTTGGCGACCTCTACCCGTGTGGTGCCCTTTTTGGAACTTTTGGTCCTGCGATTTGGGTGTCGGGCCCGTTGACCCTGGTGGCTCGCCTTGTGACGCATCTTCAAAATGGCGGGCAGAGGGGACAGGGAGACGCGCAAGACGAAAACACCTTTGCGCGGAGCTCCGGTTCAATCAAATGTTATGGACCGCTATACCCATTCTAAGGGGTCCCCCGGAACTGCCCTGCCTGCTCCTGTTACAGCGTCCGATCGAGTTTTGGAGGAGTCGGCGGAGCCCTCCCTGCAGGACATTATGGGCGCCATTTCGGGCGTGAGGGAATCCATCGGCCTACAGTACGAGGCCCTGGCCCATAAACTTGACACTGTGGCTATTGAAGTGAATCTGATTCGTGCTGATCTCGGCAAGACGAATGAAAGGGTACAATCATTGGATATTAAATCGTCCAGCCTCACGAAGGACGTGTCGGAGCTCCAGACGGAGGTTGGGAATCTCCGTCGGGTGAACGACTTCATGACCCGACGCCTGGAGGATTTTGAAAACAGGGCACGTCGCTGCAATGTTCGTCTGGTTGGTGTACCGGAGAACCCAGAACCCCACTCGGTGGATCTCCTGGTTGAAGACCTGGTCTTGAACCATCTTGCCCCTTCTGGTCTTACTAAGTTTTTCACAGTGGAACGTGCACATCGTGTTCCGGGGGGCAAAGGTAAGCCGGGAGCCCCGCCGAGACCTATTGTGGCGAAGCTTTTCCACTATAGAGACCGGGACGCTATCCTGCAGGCTTCGCGGGTGAAGGGCCCGGTGGCCTTTGAAAATGCCACGGTGAACTTTTACCCGGACTTTTCCCAACAAGTTCAGAGACAACGGATGGAATTTCGTGGTGCAAAGAAACGTCTTCGGGACCGGGGCCTACGCTATGCTATGCTCTTTCCCACCAGGCTTCGGGTCGAGTATAACGAGCGTACCCTTTTCTTTGATAGACCAGATGTTGTTAATGACTGGCTGGACTCCTTGCCTGACCGTCCTCCTGAGACTGAGCCCGCCGCTCACCCTGGTGGTGCCGAAGGTGGTGCGGAGATCTGACTGTTCGGCTCTCATGTCTTGCTTTGAATACGTTTTCAGGAGTGTTGGCCGGCGTTCCTCTACAATATAATTATTTTGTCTTTAGTTTGTTCCCTTTAGTTCTTGGTGTGGTCGGGGGGCGGGTGGAACGGGGGCCTTTCCTCCTCCGGGGTCTTTGTGTAGAATAGGGGTCCTAGGGCGACAGGCACACTGCAGGTTGGGGTGGCTCTTTAGCTTTTTGCAGGGGTGCAGGGTGGGGGGTGTTCCTTTTCAGTTTGGGGGAGGGGGGTTGGGAAGTTCTTTCTTTTCTGTGTGTTGTTTTCAAGGCGGATTGCTCCTGTGTTTGCTGCTGTTTCTGATGTCGTGCTCATGGACGTGGGGTCTTGGATCGGGTGGATGGGATGGGGGGTAGAGGGTTAAAATTCGTTTCCTGGAACGTTAACGGTCTGGGAGATCGTATTAAGCGCAGTGTGGTTTTGAAATGTATACGACGTTTATCACCGGACATTGTTTTCCTGCAAGAAACTCATTTGATTGGTAATGTTTGTTATGCAATGAATAGGTGGGGCTACCGCCTTGTGGCGCACTCGGGGTTTACCTCTGGTTCCAGGGGTGTGGGTATCCTTGTTCGAACCTCCCTCCCCCTGGCAATTGATGAGGTGATTCAAGATGACCGAGGGAGGTATGCGGTCTTGGTGGGTAGATATGAGGGCCGCACCCTATCTCTCTTCAATGTTTATGTCCCCCCGGGTTTGCAGACTTCCACTTTCACTGATTTGGGCCGCGTCTTGTTAGATCTCCCTAATAGTACTCTCTTCCTGGCCGGTGATTTTAATTCGGTGCTTTCCGGCCTTCACGATCGCCATCCCCCTAGGGATACTCCGGCTGCTCAGCAGTAGCTGGGTGGGTTTCTAGATACCTTTGGCCTTGTGGACTGCTGGCGACTGTTGCATCCCACTCAGCTTCAATACACATTCCACTCTGGGGCACATGGCAGTTTGTCTCGGCTGGATTATTTCCTGATGCCCGCGGCCCAGTCGTCGGCGGTCAGTGAGATTTTGCATTTGCCAAGGGGTATCTCTGACCACTCGCCGCTCTGGCTTCGTTTTGAGGTTGGGGTGGAGACGGCGGGCCGAGTTGCTCCCATTAACCCATGGTACCTTTCCTCCCCTGAGACCCGTAGCCTCTTGCTCAAGTCCATGGATGCGTATTTCCTGGACAACGAGGGGTCGGTCTCTTCGGCTGTGTCCCTGTGGGAAGCCTTTAAAACGGTGATTCGTGGACAGGCCCTTTCCTTGATTGTTGCAGCTAAGAAAGCCGGGAAAAGGGAGGTGGTAGACCTTGAGGGGGAGATTTCGGCTTTGGAGGACGGACTGGACTCTGGTGTCACACCTGAGAAACTTCACGCCCTGGGTTTGAAGCAATTTGCCTATAAATCCCTGGTCACGGACGCTGCAAAGGTGATGTTTCGAGAGCAACAAGGCAGGTTATATGATGTGGGTGATAAAGCGGGTAAACTAGCGTGGTTGGACAAGAAAGAAAGAGTTAATCGTGTGGTGCCCGTGATTCAGTCTGCGAGTGGTGAGAATGTGACTGACCCGATTGCTATTGTTGACCGTTTTGCCGAATACTTCCGTGTTGTGTATGCTCCCGTGTCTGTGAGGGATGTGGCTGATTCTCGCCTTCTGTTGCGTGATATAACTCTGCCCTGTGTCTCCGACTTGGACCGTATTGCTTTGGACTCCCCTTTTACGGCTGATGAGATAGCTACTGCTATCCGTTCGCTCCGCTCGGGCAAAGCATTGGGCCCGAACGGGTTGCCTATTGAGTTGTATAAGTTACGTCCCGATAAGATGGCGCCGTATCTCCGCGATATGTTTTTAGAGTCCCGAGAGCGCAACATCCTTCCCTACGATCAGCGTCTGGCGACGATAGTCGTCATCCCCAAAGATGGTAAACCGCGGGACCTTTGTTCCTCATATAGGCCTATATCCCTGTTAAATGTTGAACCCAAGGTTTTGGCGAAACTTTTGGCGTCCCGTCTTCTGTCGGTTCTTGGTGACCTGGTCCATCCAGATCAATCTGGTTTTATCCCGCATCGCAACACTGCGTTGAATCTACGTCGCCTTCACGGCGTGATATCGAGGGCGGGGCTGTTGACGGAACCGGCCATTTTGGCGTCTTTGGATGCCTCTATGGCCTTCGATACTGTGGAGTGGCCCTATTTATGGGCGACTCTTGAGAAATTCGGATTCGGGTGCGAGTTTATTAGCTGGATTAAATTGTTGTACGCGGAACCTCTGGCGCAAGTTGTGGTGAATGGTAGGGTGTCGGCTCCCTTCTCCTTGGGTAGGGGCACCCGCCAGGGTTGCCCCTTGTCTCCGCTGCTGTTTGCACTCGCTCTTGAACCATTGGCGGCCTGGCTTCGGTGGGAACCGTCCCTTAAAGGGATTCGTTGGGCCCCGGACTTTGAAGACCGTGTCTCGCTTTATGCGGACGATATCCTCTTGTATCTTACCTCCCCTCGTAAGTCTTTATCCGTTTTATTTGACGTTCTCGCGTCCTTTGGTGCTAACTCGGGCCTTGTAATTAACTGGGCCAAGTCCTGTGTATACGTTTTATCTGGTGTCTTGCCTCCGTTGCCGAGTAGGCTTCCCATTCAGGTGGCCCAGGATGGCTTTAAATACTTGGGGATCTTTGTTACTTTGGACTCGTCCCTTCGCTTTGATCGTAATCTCCTTCCCCCGTTACTTAGACTACGTTTGGACGTTTCCCGCTGGCGTAAACTTCCCTTATCTCCTCTGGGTCGGGCGGCCCTGTTTAAAATGATGTCATTGCCGCGATTTCTCTACGCTCTCCAGAACTTTTATGATCCTATCCCTAAGACCTATTTTCGGGAGATTAAGAGTCTTCAGAGACAGCTTATTTGGGATGGGCGTCCGCGCATTGCTCTCGCGAAACTTTCCATCCCGTGGTATGACGGGGGCATGGCGCTCCCCGACATTAAGAGATATTATTGGGCCTCCCACCTGTCTGCCATCAATCACGTTATGTTTTCGCCGGGTCGTAATCCGGCGTTCGAGATGGATAAACTTCAGCTTCCGGGAGGTGATTTTAACAGAGTGCTTTACTCTCGCTCCGCCGGGCGCCATCTTGTGGGACCTACATTGACTGCTTTGACTGTGTGGCGCGCTGCGAATGTGAGCTTGGGATGGGAAGATCGCTTGACGTTGGCGACACCGCTTTATGCTTCGGAACGTCTGGGCGGTCTCTGGTCTACCAAGGGTTTCGACCGTTGGGATGTGATTGGGATTTGTAAGGTGGGGGATGTGTACTCTAAGGGTTCTGTGCGGTTGTTTCAGGCCCTCCAGGCTGACTATGGCCTGAATGGTCGGGAGTTCTTTCGTTATCTACAGGTCAGACACGCCCTTGCTTCGGTATTTGCTCCTGGTGAGATTTCGCCTGATTCTTCCCCCCTTGAAGATCGTATCCTTGACGGGCATCTTCCTGATAGTACTATCTCCTTGATCTATAAAAAGTTGATTAATAATCGGGCCGACCTACTGGTCCGACTTCGGGAAGCGTGGGTGGGCGATGGGTTGGAACTTGATGATGAGGACTGGCAATCGGCCCTCTCCTCCCCGAAGGAGGTGGCTATTCCGGCTCGTCTCCGTCTGGTTCAACTTAAGATCCTTCATCGGGTGTACGTTACGGGACCGCGACTGGTGGTGATGGGCTTTTCCTCCGACGGGTTATGCAAGCGTGGCTGTGGTTTGAGTGCAACTTTTTTGCATATTCTTTGGGAGTGCCCGATGGTGGCTGCTTATTGGACGACTGTGCTTGAAGTGATGGCTGTGGTGACAGGTGTGTCCTTGCGTCCGGAACCTCGTCGCTGTCTTTTGAATGTTTGGGAACCCACCGACTACTCGGTGGCCCAGACCAGATGGGCCACCCTGGGTTATATGGTTGCGAAGCGGGATATCGCGCAACTCTGGGGGGCCTCTAGGCCCCCTGACGCCTCGGAATGGGAGGATAATATGGACTGGTCCATGTTCCGTGAGAAGACTGTCTATGTGGCCAGGGGCAGACCCGGGGCGTGGACGAAGGTTTGGGGTCAATGGAATGACTACCGTGGCGACATTTGTACTCCTCCCCTTGTAGGCACTGCTGAGATTACCCTGTCTCCCTAGGCGAGCGTTCCTGGAACCTTTTATATAGGGGTTGTACTGGTGTTTCCGGTCCTCCCCTCTGATCTCCTCGCCCCTCCCCCCCCCCCCCCGATCTCCTTGGAGCTTGGAGCTCCGTTTATGTTCTCCTGCTGCTATAACCCCCCCCTTTACGTCCTTTGGGCTGACTGACAGTACTATATTTTCGCCTTTTTGTGTGCTTGTTCTTTCATATAAAATAAAATCTGTTTTGTCCTGTATTTCGTGGGGAGTATTGCAATGTTGGTCGATTGTTGCCTATGCGGGCAGGTATCTTGTATTTCGACTCCTCTTTAGCGGCCAGCCCGTGTGGTTGTAGGCCCATCCTTATATTTTTTGTGCTTACTCCAATAAAGGTTTAAAAAAAAAAAAAAAAAAGATGCCAAAGAAAGTTCAGTGGACAGCAAGCTGTCAAAGCATTTGATGACCTAAAGCAGGCCATGTGCACAGCACCTATCCTAAAGAGTCCAGACTACTCCAAGACCTTCATTGTCCAAACAGATGCTTCTGAGTTGGGTGTGGGAGCTGTTCTATCTCAGCTGAATTTTGATGGTAACGACCAGCCTATTGCTTTTATTAGCAGAAGGCTGACCCCCAGAGAGAAAAATTGGTCAGCTATTGAGAGGGAGGCCTTTGCTGTGGTGTGGGCCCTGAAAAAGTTGAGGTCATACTTGTTTGGCACTCACTTTAAGATTCAGACCGACCATAAGCCCCTCTTATGGCTAAATCAGATGAAGGGTGAAAACCCCAAACTACTTAGGTGGTCCATTTCCCTACAGGGGATGGATTTTACAGTGGAGCATAGACCTGGTACTGATCATGGCAATGCTGATGGGCTCTCCAGGTATTTCCACTTAGAGCAAGAAGACTCAGCTGGTCAAGGTTAGCTTATTGTCCCAAAGTTTGGGGGGGGGGGTCATGTAGGAGAGTAGGGTCTGCAATCCTATGATCACCCAGATTTTTGCTTTTTGCTTCACTGGTTTACGACTTTCCCTGGCTGTGGGCCTGCTAATCAGACCCACAGCCTAGCTGTTCTCTCTACTCCAAATTGTACCCAGGTACTGAATTGGCACTGGGCCCTCTCTTGTGTCCCTGTAACCAGGGCAGAGGTGTACCCAGAAGTCTCCCAGGGGCTGCAGCATGTATTATGCCACCCCTGAGTTGACTAACTAAACCAGACACAACTGGCTGCTTGACAGCTGGGGCAAGGTGGTGTAATCACCCTTTGCTTTATATATAGTATTCCTATATCTAAACCTAAAATGGACACATATATTCCTATCAGTCACTCCTATGGCAGGCCTTAACAATCCTGAAGGCAGAGTGCGTGGAATAATGTGAAATGGTGCTCTGGCATGAGCTAAGCCCGGTTGCAGCTTGTGGAACCAAGTCCTAATAGCTGTTCCATGATAACGCTATACCATATACTCTTAAGTGCATTATGTACCTCGCGGTCATATGCTAACTTTGGTATAACATTATCAAAACATGTCGAGTAAGGTGTCATACGAATTGAAATACTAACCCCTCGCCAATTCTGGTGACGGGGTTAGCATTCCACCCTTCTAGAGGGACACGACATGTTGGTAACCTGTAACCCCGGTTAAAGTCAGACATAGCCTCAGCTCCACAAGATGGATGCTGCCACCGAGACACAAGTCTGCCCTCCTGCTGCTGGGAGTCCTCCCAGTGCGGGAGGCAAGGACAAAGGGTTTCCTGCCAGGGGCGGTGCCCGCACCGTCCCAGACAGGATTTTGTGTATTCTAGGTAGGCAGGGCTTTAGAGGAAGGTGACTGCAAGTGGCACCCCGGTGCTCACTGTGCATATGCCAGCTTGAACCAGTTCCAGGGGCACACCAGCCCCTGAGCTGGGAAAAGCCCGGCATGGGAGAGGGGTGTAACCACCCCCCTTCCTAGTCCCACCCCTAGGGCAGGACTTAGTCGCGTGCCAGCCCCCTTTTGCAGGATAAAGGTAGGAGCAGGCCCCCTTCCAAATTAGATCATCTTTGAATCCTGAACCGACTTTCCACGAAAGGAACTCAAGACTCTTCTCAAGATTTCTCCCTTGTGACTAAGGAGTAGTCACCCTGCAGCAGCAGGCACCATTCAAGCATCGCGGTCTGCTGTAAGTCTCTCCTCCGGATCAAGACTGCCCAGCTCGACGAGAACCGGCTTCCCTGGCACCTCTGACCTCTACCTGCATCTTCAGCCCAGCTGAGACCCGTGGGTGTGACGAGACCTCGAGGGACCGGCCATCTTCAAGACTGCACGACGCTTGCCCAGCACGACTCCCGAGTGACCCTCGACCGAGTGCTTTGGGGTAAGAGAAGCCCCAACCCTGAGCAGCTCCAGCACTGAAGTTCAGCCCCCTTGCATCCACGAGAACTGCGTGGGGCCCTTCTGCTCTTTACTGCTCACCGCGTTGTCCAGGTCACTTGCCCGTTGGCTAGTGGCCCTCTGACGATGAACTTCGACGACAAACACCGCTGGTCTGGTTGCTCCAGACTGGCCCTTGCTCCCCTCCAACAGAGGAGCACCCTGGACCCTCCTGGTCCACTCCAGACGCCATTTTAAGTCCACCACGTGGGCTTGCATTTGCCAAGACTTGTTGCCCCAATCCTGGGTCCAGCGACGTCGACAGCAGATATCTTCGTGGGACAGCTCGCACCTCCATCCTGGTCGCCGACAACGCCTCCTGGGCCGAGAGACTGCAGAGCCCAGCAGCGCCCACTCACCTGGTTGAGGTGACTTCGTCCGGTGCCACTCTGGTGCCCACCTAAATCACTGGCTAGTGATTCAGAACTTGGTCCCCTCTGCTTACAGGTCTTCCTCTTCCCCGATCCAGGCTTGGATCCCCAAGAACTTCTTCACTGGTCACCTGCCAGCAACTTCTTCCTTCAGGCTCCTGGTTCATCAACGAAGAAACCCGACGACATTTGAACCCTATGCAGCCGCAGCCCCTGGGCTAGGTAAACCGAGTACTCCGGTGCTCCAGCGTAGACCAACTCTCTAAGTGTCTAGATCCACTTTCGTTTTTGACCTACCTAGTCGGGTTCGCCCGAAAACACTAACTTTGCTTTTACTAGCCTCCATAGACTTTTTCCCGCCTTACGTGTGAGAGTTCCCACTCTGCACACAACGTCCCTAGGCCTCCTGCTTGTAATCTAAAGGTTCAGTAGTCCAGTCCTAGCGATCCTAAAGCCTATGAGAATAGTTACTTACCTGCTAGTATTTCGCATTCCACTTGTATAGTATATGGTTTTTTGTGCCCCTCGGGCATTTGTGTAAATTGTGCGACTTTAAGTATTTCTTTAAGAGTTTTGTTGTGTGCTTAGCTCCCTGTCTCATAAAGAGCCAGGGTAGTCTTGTTATAAATAAATATACTTTATTTTTCATAACAACTTGTGTGGTGTCCTTTCACTTGGTGTTCAAGGGGTAAATGTGATGGTAAAACAGCTGGCTTAACACGCCCTCTAGAGTTTAGCCTAAAGACTGCACGTGTCCATGCTACTAGGATAGCTGGTCTATCAGGTTGACTTACAACCAAACATCAATAAGGGTTGTTTGGACTGATACAAAGTGTTCACTAGAATAGTGAACATTATATATCAGGCCAACTTCTCACATCCATTTACTGAGAAGCATCTATTTTGACCAATTTCAGGCAGGAAAGAAACTCTAAACACATTTATTTGAGTTGAAAAAGTAATAATTCACAACCAACAGTCATTTACATTCAAAAGCTCAAATGTTAAAATAAGTCATCATTACTAACCATTTTGGGAAAGTTTGACAGGTCCGGGGTCATCATTTTAAATCAGAAAATTCATTTTTTGGACTGTACCAAAAATGATACAAAATGTCAATGTTGAATAACCACTTTTTAATGCCTCACAGTGACCAAATTTGCCATTTTTACAGACTTTTCCTCCAACTCTGAAGCATCTATTTTGACCAAGTTCAGGCAGGAAAATAACTCTAAACACACTTATTTTAGTGGAAAAAGTAATAATTCACAATCAACAGTCAAATCAAAAGATTAAATGTTAAAAAACTTCATTACTGACCATTTTGGGAAAGTCCAACAGGTCTGGGGTCATCTTTTTTCATCATAAAATTGATAATGATCTAAAATGTCAATTGGATCGTGCCTCATGTTGAATAACCACTTTTTGAAGCCTCACAGTGACCAAATGTGCCATTTTTACCGAGTTTTCCTCCTACTCAGAAGCATCTATTTTGACCAATTTCAGGCAGATGTATATGTCTCTAAACACACTTATTTTAGTTGAAAAAGTAATAATTCACAACCAATAGTCATTTATAGTCAAAAGATTAAACGTTAAAAAATCATCATTACTGACCATTTTGGGAAAGTCGACAGGTCCTTGGTCATCGTTTTTCATCAGAAAATTGATTTTTTGGACTGTACCACAAACGATTTAAAATGTCAATTGGATCGTGCCTCATGTTGAAAAACCACTTTTTAGAGCCTGACAGTGACCAAATGTGCCATTTTTACTGACTTTTTCATCTACTGGAAAGCATCTATTTTGACCCATTTCAGGCAGGAAAATGACTCTAAAAACACTTATTTTAGTTGAAAAAGTAATCATTCACAACCAACAGTCATTTACAGTCAAAAGATTAAATGTTAAAAAATCATCACTACTAACCATTTTGGGAAAGTTCGACAGAACCGGGGTCCTTGTTTTTCATCAGAAAATTGATTTTTTGGTCTCTCCATTCGCTGAAGCCAATTACTCAATCCAACAGTATTACACTTGATGCCCCATATTTAATCACCAAGGAAATATTGTAGCTCCTGATCAAAATTTAAGCCGCCCTCCACGGCCCTCGGACGCATGATCCACCTTGCCTCCTGTCTCCTCAGTTTTAATTCTCTATTACCCACTCTTGGGGTCAGTGCTTTCATGTTCGATGCCATTGAATTTAAAACTTCTGCTTTGATCCTGCATCAGACAGTTGTGCACATGTTCCGCTATTGGGTACCTCAAATCATTGTTCTTCACCGCTCTTAAATGTTCACTCATCCGTTCCTTCAACATGCGCATTGTGCTCCCCACATACATTTTCAAACATTTACATTCAATGATAGAAATTACATACTTATTACTACACGTGTTTTGAAGGTGTTGGGGAGTATGCAGAGGGTGTTGAAGCAAGTAGAGGATACGGCATTAATCTGTTGGTTCATTGTAAGGGAGGAGTAGAGTGTTATGAGGAGGTTGCGGGCATGGTTCTTTGGGGTGGGAGGGTTTCCGAGGGCGGGGGCCACCAGGTGTTTTCCCACATGTTGGGGGTGGATCAGAGCATGAGGACTTACGTTTTCTCCGAGTTGAGCTTCAGGCAGCTGCTGCTCATCCAGGATGCGATGTCCTTCATTTCGTCCTGGAAATTGTGCCTAGTGATGTCAGCTTGGTTGGTGAGGGAGAGGATGAGCTGGGTGCCATCGGCATTGGGTACTGTGCTGAGTCTGTGTTTTCTGATGATGGTTGTGAGAGGGGCCATGTAGATGTTGAAGAGCGTGGGACTGAGGGACTATCCTTGGGGTACTCCGCATCTGATCTCTGTGGAGTCAGAGAGGAAGGGTAGAAGTCTTATTCGTTGTGTTCGGTGGACTAGGTAGAAGCAGAGCCAGTCTAAGACACTTCCCTGTATGGCTGCGTCGTGGAGTCTGGAGGCTAGTATGCTGCGGGAGACTGTGTCGAAGGCTACTGAGAGGTCTAGTAGGATCAGGGCTGCAGTGTGGCCTTGATCGAGGAGTGTATGGATGTCGCCGGTGGTGGCTAGGAGGGTGGTCTTGGTGCTGTGGTTGCTGCAGAAACCGTATTGAGAAGGGTCGAGGATGTCATTGGATTTTATGAAGTTCGTTAGCTGAATGTTGATGATTTTCTTGGTAATTTTGTCATCGAAGGGAAGGAGAGAGATGGGCATATAGTTCTTGAGGTCCATTCGGTTTGTGGAAGGCTTCTTGAGGAGGTTTTTTACTTATGCACGTTTCCAGTCATCGGGGAACGTGTCTGTTTCGAGGGTACAGTTGATTCTCCATCATAGATCTGGTGCGATGGCGCAGGCCACTCTGTGGAGGATGTGTGGTGGGCAGGGGGCAGTGGGTACTCTGGAGTGGATGCTTCTCATTCTTTGTGGTATGTTCTGTGGTGACAGGGCTCCAGGCAAGGATGGTGTGCTGAGTGGCGTTGCTGGTGGATGGTGTTGGGGCGGTGCCTTGGTCTTTCTCGTCGAAGTTGTCGTAGAGTGTCCTGATCTTGTGGTGGAAGAAGGAGCGGAGTTTGTTGCAGAGGTCCTGGGAGGAAGGGACATCTGACATTTCGCTGTGGGGTCTGGTGAATTCTTGTATGATGTTGAAGAGTTCCTTGGAGTTGCAGGAGTTGGAGAGGTTCTGTCCTGGATGAAATTCCTCTTCATAGATCTGATGAGTTGGTGGTGAGCCGTCATGGCGGTCATGTAGGCAGTGCATGCTTCCATGGTTTTGCTAGTCCTCCATGCTTTCTTCAGTCTTTGGTACGAGTGCTTGGATTCTTGGAGGCCTGTGATTAAGCAGGTGGCTTTCGTGGTGTCATCTGTCAGAGTCCTGGAGGGGGGCGAGCGTGTTGGTGCAGATGGCGATCCATTTGTGGCGTTTGTTGGCTGAAGAGTTGGCGTTGGTCGGGGTGGGTGTAGGAGTGTGGCTGAAGGCGGAGGTGAAATGATCTTTGGTGATCGTGCTCCAGTTTCTGTGTGGGAGGCGTGGTGTTGGCTTGGGTTTCGAGAAGAAGTGGACGCAGTGGTGGTCTGTCCAGAGAGGATGTGTGATGTGACAGAAGCGAATGTTGTTTCCTCCGGCAAAGATGGGGTCGAGAGTGTGTCCTGCCGTGTGGGTGGGGGTGATGAGGAGTTGTTTCAGTACGATGTTGGCGAGGTTGTCTAGGAGGGCGGTGGAGTTGGGGTCGTGGGGTTGTCAAGGTGAAAATTCAGGTTTCTGAGCAGTATGTAGTCCATGGAGGCGAGGGCCTGGGGCGTGATGTGGTCTGCGATGGTGTTAGTGAACGGGCATGGGGTCCGGGAGGTCTGTAGGTGAGAGTTCTGTGTACAGCCATTCTGGGGTTGACCTGGATCTGGAAGTGTATGTGTTCCATAGAGGGCAAGGAGTCGATCGAGATGGAGGATGTCAGTAGGAGGGAGCTTTGGTGGAGGATGGTGAGGCGTCCTCCAGGGAGGTTGGGGCGGTCTTTCCTCAGGATCTTGTACTATCTGGGATGATGGTTGCGATGTCGAGTACCGAGCTGGCAGTGGTCCAGGTCTCTGTGAAGAAGGCGACGTCGGGCAAGAGTGTGTTGCGGAGGTCCCAGATTTCTACTGCAGGTCTGTGCAGGGAGCGTACATTGAAGAGGATGCAGCTCAGGGGTTTGGGTGTGCTGGTGTCCAGTGTGTTGGCAGTAGCTGTCAGGGTCTAGAGGTGGGTGAAGGTGCAGCAGCAGTGTTGGCAGAAGAAGGGGCCTTGGGTGATGCTTGTCATTGAGAGCTGGCAGTTGTTGTGTCCAGGGTTGAGTGCGTGGAGGGTTCCTGAGTCAAAGCGGCGGGGGGGGGGGGGTCAGAGGACCAGGGTCCCGGGTGCTGGTTGCAGTCGGGTCATGGCTGGGCACAGATGGGCTTGCCATCAGCAATAGCGGCTGCCATTAAGTAGGGGCTGGGTGGAGGGAAAGCAGCTGGGAGTGGGAACCCATAGGTGGGAGGGGCCCACAGGGGCAGCAGCGGCAGGAAGAGGCAGGACAGGGCAAAAACTGAAAAAAAGCAAACAGAAAAGTAATCGGCAAAAAAGGCAAAGACAGAGAGAATCACAACAGAGAATGACAGAACAGCAGCATACAGAAAGAGACAGAAAAGGAAGATAGAGCGGACCAGCAGAAGAGAAGGCTCTTCCACTGGACCACCAGGGATGAGGCACAGGCAGGAGCTGCGGGTGGAGAAGGGCCCTCAAACACCTCCTACCTGAGTCACCAGAAGGTGCTGGGGCGGTGCCTGAAGGACGGAGCTGCATGAGGGGAGAGCAGTTACCCTGATCAGGAGGTCAGAGGTCTTGCTCGCCCTGTCGCCCAGTGTTGCCATTAAGTAGGGGTCAGGGAGGGAGAGCACCTGGGAGGCAGGAGCAAGAACACACAGGAGAAGGGGCCACGGGGGAAAATGGCAGAACAGGCAAAAACAGAAAAGCAAACAGAAAAAAATTGGCAAAAGAGGAAAAGGCATAGAAAATCATAACAGAGAAAGACAGTACAGCAGCAGACAGAAAGAGACAGACAAGGCAGACCAGCAGAAGAGCAGGCTCTTCCACTGGACCACCAGGGATGAGGCACAGGCAGGAGCCTGCAGGTGGAGGAGGGCCTCGAACAACACTTACTTGAGTCACCAGAAGGCGCTGGGGGCAGTGCCTTAAGGACAGAGCTCTGCGAGGGGAGAGGAGTTACTCTGACCAGGAGGTCTTGGTGACAGCATTGGTAGTCCACACAGAACCTATTTTTTCTCTTTCCACCCTGTGGATGAGGTTTGGGGACTAGGACCACTGGGCTGGCCCAGGGACACTCAGATGGTTCAATGACCCTCAACTCTTGCTGACTTCAACCTTGATGCTTAACTTGATTTGGTCAGACTGGCAATAGATTTTTGTTTTGACAGGCAAGCTGTCTCCAGTGTCCACATCATGGGTACAGCAGGGTGACCGACCAGGGGGCAAGGAGAAGTGCATACTGCTGCAGAACTTGCCTGCAGTCTGCTGTTGGGCATAGAGGGTGTCTGTAAGAGAGAAGGTCAGGGAGAGGTTCACACTGTCTCCTGATTCTCATCAGTAACCATCAGCATGGTTACATCAGCCCTGACACAATAGAGCTTAAGGCAGTTCACATGTATCACCCTCTTGGGGGACCTGCTAGTGCCCAGGTCTACCAAATAGATGCCCTCACTCTTCCTTTCTAGGGTAGGATAAGGGCAACTCCATATGTCCTGGAGGGTCCTTGGTGCCACTAGCTTCAAAACCCACACCTGGCGCCCTGGTTGGAACTCTACCAATGCGGCTTTTTGGTCATACCAGAGTTTCTAGACCTCCTGGCTGGCCTCAAGGTTTTTGGTTGCTTTCTGCATGCACACTGCCATCCTGGAACGAAGGCCTAGTACATAGTCCACCACATCTTGCTTTGTTACATGATGGGGTCTCTCCCATCCTTCCCTCACAAGTGAGAGTAGTCCCCCATACAGGGTGGCCAAACAGAAGTTCAAAGGGTGAAAACCCTACTCCCTTCGGAAGCACCTCTCCGTAGGCAAAAAACAGGCAGGATAACAGAACATCCCATCTCCTTTTGAGTTTTTCAGGACTCCCATAATCATGGCTTTTAATGTCTTGTTGAATCTTTCAATAAGGCCATTGGTTTGTGGTTGATAAGGTGTGGTGATCTTTTAAGTCACCCCACACTCATACACATGTGCTTCAAGTATGCAGACATGAAGTTGGTATCTCAGTCTGATATACCTCCTTAGGAAACCCTACCCTGATGAAGAAACCAATGAGGGCCTTGGCAACCACAGGGGCTGCAGTAGTCTTAAGGGGAATGGCTTCGGGATACCTAGTAGGATATTCTACTACTGCTAGTATACATTTGTTTCCTGAGGCTGTGAGAGGTTTAAGTGGACCCACTATATCCACTCCTACCCTCTCAAACTGAACCCCAAGCACTGGTAGCGGAATTAAGGGTGCCTTCCTGTCTTGCCACTGGCTTGACAGGTGACACAGGAACTTACAAACTCATTTACTTTTTGGGACTTCTGGGGCCAATAAAAGTGGGTGACAATCTTTCCCAAGTTTTGGTCTAGCTGAGATGTCCATCTAGGGCAGTGGTTCCCAAAGTGTGCGCCGCGCCACCCGGTGCGTCGTGATTAGAAGCCAGGGGCGCCGCGCAGGATGTGGGACCTGGAAATTGCAGCAGCAATTCCTCCCCCTCCTTTGTGCTGCCAGGTCATGCGATCCTCGCACTCTGCATCTCAATTAGTGATTGATGGAGAAAGCCTTGATTCTCACACATGGCAGATGTTGCCCCAGGGCACGCATATCCCTGTGTTTTCTTCTCGCAAGCTTCGTGCGCAATTCTGCTTCAGAGAATTGCTTGTGAATTATTTCAAAATGCTTGATCAGAGCAGGATAGTAGGAAATGCAACTGTTAATAAAAACGTCTACTGAAATGAAGAAATAGATCACATGGTGGTGCACACATCATACGGGCACAGCCCTAACATCCAAAGAAACCCAGAGTTGAAATTAAAACCCGTAATGTGGCTAGTTTCTTTACACATCCATTTATGCTAATATATGAAACAGCAACTTGAGGAGAACATCTATACTAATATAATAAAGAGAGAGCCCAAACCTGTGAGGCGGGTAATCTCAGGAACCACAGCACCAATCACAACACCCAATACAGCATTGGAAAGGGCTGTTGCAGCAGAAGGACATAGGCTATGCAGACGCCCACCATATACATTTAAAAGGTAAAAGAACCGTGCCAGCAAAGTAGTCCCTTGTGGGCGTGTCTGCGTTGTGCTGTGGGCGTGTGCTGGGGGCGTGACAAACGCTGGGGGCGTGTGGTACATTCCACCCTTCATGCCATGTCTCATATCGTGTGCTGGACGCGAGATTACGGAAAAAAAGCGAGCGTTGTGCCCAATATTTCATTGTTTTTTCTTCCCAGGTTCTGTACATTCCAGCTCCGGGTGTCCACGCTGCTCCCTTTAAATACCCCTGCACCCCATAATCATAACCCACCCTTACTCCTTAAAATACCCCAACACCCTTGAACACTAACCCATCGTAACCCTATAAATATACCCTGTACCCCAAAACCCAAACCTATCCCTAACAATACCCCTGTACCCGAAAACCCAAACCTAGCCCATAACCCTATAAATACCCCTGTACCCCAAATCCCAAACCTACCCCATAACCCTAAAAATATCCCTGTACCCCAAAACTCAAACCTAGCCCTGAACCCTAAAAATACCCCCGAACCCCAAAACCCAAACCTAGCCCTGAACCCTTAAAATACTCCTGTACCCCCAAACCTACCCCAGAACCCTAAAAATACCTCTGTACCCAAAAACTCAAACCTAGCCCTAAACCATAAAAATAACCCTGTACCCCAAAACCCAAACTTACCCCTGAACCCTAAAATACCCCTGTACCCCAAAACCCAAACCTAGCCCTGAACCCTAAAAATACCCCTGTACCCCAAACCTAGCCCTGAACCCTAAAAATACCCCTATACCCCAAAACCCAAACCTAGCCCTGAACCCTAAAAATACCCCTATACCCCCAAACCTAGCCCTCAACCCTAAAAATACCCCTGTACCCCAAAACCCATACCTATCCCTAAACCCTAAAACTACCCCTGTACCCCAAAAATATATCTGAACCCTTAAAATACCCAAACACCCCAAAACATATACCTCAGTACCCCAAAACATATACCCCTATACCCATACTTACCATATCCAAACATTAAAAAACATGCTTTTACCATTCATGCATTTATAACAAATTTCGTTATGTAATGCCATGCATTATAATGGCATTGCGGAGTCATGGTACTTTCGTAATGAAAGTATGCGGAGTGATGGTATGCAGAAAGAAAGTTGCAGAAAAATGGGTGTTTACCCTCTCCCAGTAAGTACATTGGTGGCACGGCGGCCCACATCTCCAGCAACATACTCATATTTTTTCACCCCCGATTTGAAAAATGCACAGGTCTCTCTCATTGATGGCCAGCACCGACATACACTTTTAGACACACCTCCCCCCACAAGTTCTAGAATTGCAAACTTTAGAGCTGGGGAGCTACGTTCGAATCTCGGCATCAGCTCAACATCCTGTGATTCCAGGCAAATCGCTTTGTCTCCCCGTGCCTACCACAAATGAATGTGTTCTTCTGTAATGTAAATTGTGCTCATGCCATGTTGTCGAGTTTGCGCTATATAATATTGCAAGGAAAAATAAAGTAGGGAAATTCGAGTTCACACACTACTGAACGCGCACTCTTAAGTGCATCAGCAGTGCACTGTGAATCGGAGCGTTTCACAGGCCTGTCACAGATAAGAAATGCTATCAAAACGAAATCCTACAAAACAATATACTACTGGCCAGCAGCAATTCATACCCGGACAACGTCGGGATGGGCTGCTAGTTTATTCATAAACTCAAACAATTACTTTGAAAGAGACGAGTTAAGACAATTCTGAAAGGCACTCTTATCACAGGGGCCATTTCCCTCAGTCTGCATGGTCATTTGGACATATTGACACCAAAAACCCTTCTTCTCCAAACTAACACCTATTGCATCTAAGCACATAGTTCAATATGCATTCATTCAACCTTCACTCGAGATCATTTATTTAACCTTCACTATTTTTAAGCTTCTGTACTGGGTTCAGGGGTCCTGCCTGGGAAGGGTTGTGAGTGTTCCACAGGGAGCAACTGTACCGCTTCGAAGCATTCTGTGCACCAAAAGCATTTACTGAAAAAAACAGTGCCTTTTGATTTAAATGCACGTTGCCTCATTTGGGGGCACAGACTACTACTTCATTCAGGGAACACAATACACAGCACTAATATGAGCCCACGGTTCTTCCAAAGTGTGCTGCCATACATTCAGATGCCTACACACCACAGGAGACAGCACTGCCTCTCTTGGAATATCAAGTTGAAGAGAGAGTCACCATTGCGTTGAGTCTGACGTGCATATGTTTACCTGAGCTGTCACATTTTATTGTACTTGACTACTATGAACAGCAATCAGCGCCTTGAACCTATGCTCAGTACCTACTGTACGTGTGTAGGTTTGCCTTAAAATGCCATAAACTCGTAAAAAAAAAGTTAACTAAAGCTCTCAGCATCTCTGTACACATCGACCACAAAAGATTTGTTTTAGTGACACTTTTAATTAACTTTAGAACACATGTATCGGAGTGGTACAGCAAATTAACACATTGAACTACCCAACATGTTTGTGACTTAAATTTTCATGCATTAGGAAGACCACAATCCACAAAGAGATATGACTTTTTGTGCCAGACAGTGACCAGTCATTTGCATTTCTTTTTTTTCTCTCTATAACTCTTCAGACATTATCAGGAAGGCTTCAGCCGAAGAAAATACTTTACCTCTCTGTAGTTCCTAAAAAAGGGCACTAGATTTGACCACGAAGTTTTGCCGTGGATGCAGGAAAGTGGACTGACTGAGACCCGTCCGTGATGCGGGAGCTCCACCTCTGCCCTTCACTATCACTCCAGCTTCTTAGAGCTGAGCCTGGCTCCAGGCAGCCTGCTCCAGACAAATGTTTTAACAGCCGCCGCATCGTTATCAATGAAACAATCCCAATGGCTAGCACAAGAAGGAAAAACAAGCATTGGGCAGTAAAGCTGCGCGGCCATGAAAGCGATCATCTGTATTAGAAAAAAAGAGCGTGCCCCTGTCTTGTACTCGGCGTGTTCCTACACTGATAGATTGCACCTCATTTTTCAGAAGAAAGCTATCGTGTTGCATTTAAGTTTAACGCATGTGGCAAACGTGACAAAGTGGCTGGAAAACATATGTACGTCCGTGCAAGGCAGAGGGGAGAAGGGTGCAAGGCGGAGGGGAGAAGGGTGCAAGGCAGAGGGGGAGAAGGGTGCAAGGCAGAGGGGGAGAAGGGTGCAAGGCAGAGGGGGAGAAGGGTGCAAGGCAGAGGGGGAGAAGGGTGCAAGGCAGAGGGCGAGGGGTGAAGGATGCAAGGCAGAGGAAAGAATGGTTCAAGGCAGAGGGGAGAAGGGTGCAAGGCAGAGGGGAGAAGGGTGCAAGGCAGAGGGGAGAAGGGTGCAAGTCAGAGGGGAGAATGGTGCAAGGCAGAGGGGAGAATGGTGCAAGGTAGAAAAGGGTGCAAGGCGGAGGTGGAGTAGAGTACAAGGGGGAGGGGAGAAGGGTGAAGGGGGAGGGCAAGAAGGGTGCAAGTCAGAGGGAGAAGGGGCAAGGGGAGGGGGAGAAGGGTGCAAGGCAGAGAAGGGTGCAAAGCAAAGGGGTTATGGGTTCAAGGTGGAGAAGGGTGCAAGGCGGAGGGGGAGAAGGGTGTAAGGCAGAGGGGGAGAAGGGTGCAAGGGGGAGAAGGGTGCAAGGGGGAGAAGGGTGCAAGGTGGAGAAGGGTGAAAGGTAGAAGGGGAGAAGGGTGCAAGGCGGAGGAGGAGAAGGGTGCAAGGCGGAGGGCGAGGGGTGAAGGGTGCAAGGCGGAGGGGAGAAGGGTGCAAGGCGGAGGGGAGAAGGGTGCAAGGCAGAGGGGAGAAGGGTGCAAGGCGGAGGGGGAGAATGGTGCAAGGCGGAGGGGGAGAAGGGTGCAAGGCGGAGGGGGAGAAGGGTGCAAGGCGAAGGGGGAGAAGGGTGCAAGGCAGAGGGGAGAATGGTGCAAGGCAGAGGGGAGAATGGTGCAAGGTAGAGAAGGGTGCAAGGCGGAGGTGGAGTAGAGTACAAGGGCGAGGGGAGAAGGGTGAAGGGGGAGGGCAAGAAGGGTGCAAGTCAGAGGGAGAAGGGTGCAAGGGGAGGGGGAGAAGGGTGCAAGGTAGAGAAGGGTGCAAGGCAAAGGGGTTATGGGTTCAAGGTGGAGAAGGGTGCTAGGCAGAGGGGGAGAAGGGTGCAAGGCAGAGGGGGAGAAGGGTGCAAGGGGGAGAAGGGTGCAAGGTGGAGAAGGGTGCAAGGTAGAAGGGGAGAAGGGTGCAAGGCGGAGGGGGACAAGGGTGCAAGGCAGAGGGCGAGGGGTGAAGGGTGCAAGGCGGAGGGGAGAAGGGTGCAAGGCAGAGGGGAGAAAGTTGCAAGGCAGAGGGGAGAAGGGTGCAAGGGGATGGTGATGAAGTTAAAAATGTGCCCCCCTGGAAACATTTCTGCGGACGCCCATGATCAGAGCCCACCCCACGTAAACTTCTTGTAACGCCACAGAGCTCCTTAAGCCTTTCTCTAGCCTGGTTACTTTTAGTGGGAGTGCTTTATACTACTCTACGATGGTGTTGTTTGCATTGAGATGTACTTTATAAGATCTTTGTGATTGCAAATAAAGTTTTATGATAGTGATGGCTACTCTCTGAATCCTTCATCACCTCTATGCTTGATTCTTCATGTAGACCAGTGGTTCCCAAAGGGTGCGCCGTGGCACCCCGGTGCGCGGGAAAAAAATGGTGGGGAGCCACAGCCAACTGCCAATTAGGTCAAGGGAGCCACGGGTCAAAAAAGTTTGGGAACCACTGATCTAGGGGATATTGTGTGCTAAAGTGAGTAGTAACTCCCTATAAACCTGAGGTACTACCACTCTCCTAGTGGCTCCAGGTTTAGGGTCTCTGGCCTCAGTGTGCAGGAGCCCTTCCTCCCAATAGACTTTGTGGGTACCACTGGCATCTCCCTGCTTCTATGCAGCAGTTCTCTAGAAGGTCCCCCTGGTCCCAAGAGCCCTCGTAAGGCTCAAGTTCTATGGACTCGGTTCCCTCTGGGATGGCCAAGTCCTCTCTCTGAGGAGAGGGGACCTGTTCCTTTTGCTGTGTGGATGCTGTGCCACCAGTCTTCCTATCTTTTCTCTTGGCGGGTTGGGCCATCTTTTCAGGCCCCACAACTCCTTGTTCACTATGTGCTAGGCATTGTGCTTGTGTTCACACATACACCACTTCAGGGATATGTAGCATAGTTGCATGAGTCTTTCTTTCTACCTCAGCCCATGTTGTGGTTTCCAGATCACTGGCATAATGAAACTTAAGGGAGTCCCCCTGCGCGGTGCATGGCGGGCCCCCTCAGGACTAAATCAGGAACTCCCTATTCAGAGCATTGTACTGAGGGGGCCCCCTTGAGCATGGGGACCCATCGCACCGCAGGGGCTGCGGGGACCTGTGCTCCGCCACTGTTCCAGATAATTTCCAAGCAGTTGGTTGGAAGCTTTGGAGAGACCACTATCAGTTCAGGAAAACAACTCCCGGCTCCAAACTAATGTTACCATAGCCATTGCATGGTTAGTGGTAACACTGTCAGCGTTGATAACTGGATAGGTTTATCCAGTTAGGTATTACTCTGGGAAAACCAGTGCATCTCTCACCAAAACTGGCACCTGTATTCCTTAGGGCTTCAATCTTAGTCCCATTCACTAAGGGTTACTGCAGGTATTTTTTTTAATTAGGGGGCCAGAAAGCCAAAGTGGCTAGCCCTCCCTCCCCTTCAGAGACGAAAACAGCCACGGTGAGAACCCGGATTTGCTCTGGGCACACCATTGGTCCCATATGGAGGTTTGCCATACCAGGAGGCACTGATAGGGGCTTGCTTGTTGGGACAGGCACCATCTCCAGTTTGGTGTCCCTTTCTGTAACAGATAGAACACCAGGCCTTTGTAGGATCAAAGTTTTTTTCCCCATATCCACTAGTTGGTTGTGATCATGTTCTTGTGCCTGTAGGAAAGTAGGATCTGCTTCTTATGGTTACCCTCACTTTTTGCTTGATGTTACACTGTTTTGACTTGTCTGACTGGGATCCTGCTAATCAGGACCCCAGTTTATCTGCTTTCGCCTCAGAATGTTATGCCATGTACTTTAGTACACTGCAGATTGGATACTGGGGTGCCCTTATAAGTCCCTAGTATATGGCACACAGGTACCCAGGGCATAGGTACCCCAGAGGCCACCCATGGGGTGCTGAAGCATGTATTATGCCATGCAAAATGGAACTACAGGCCTGCCATTGCAGCCTGTGTAAGTTGGTGCTTGTACCACTTACTTTAGATATAGGTTCACTATATCTAGGTCACTACACTTAAGGCCTGCTAAAGGGGTGACTTACACGTTTTAACAATCCTGAAGGCAGGGTGCTGGGTTTTACGTGAGAGGGTTCCCCAGCATGAGCAGAGTCCCTCTGCAGCCTTCGGAGACCATTCTACCGGGTTGTCTGTGACTCAGCCAGACATAAAAGTAGAGGTGCATTATAACCTTGCAGTAAATGCTATCTCGAAAATGGCTGAAACAAAACATGTCATGTTTGGTATCATACAACGTAAGAGGTGACTACAAGGGATTTTGTTTGTCTATTACTTAGATTGATTTGTTTGCAAACAATCTTTCGAGTTGGTTGTTAACAATCCAACCCAAGTGTATCCATAGGATAACAATGCAAATTGTTGGTATTGGTTATAATAAATGAAAAAAAGAGAAAAAGAGAAAAAGCACACAGTAAAGACAATTTATATGGAAAAGTACTGTATTTTGTAAATCAGAGGATAATGAATTTAAGGGGATATACAGTACAAATCAATGTGAGCAAAAAGGTCACGAACAGATGTGTGTAAAAATCAGCAAATCAGTTCATAACAGAAAACATCAACTCCATTATTTCACAAAAGGTAACCAAGTCCAATCCTGTACAAAGGTTACTCTTAAAGAAATCAATTGAAGAACTCTGGTTCTGCCCCACCAAGGGTCATAAGTCTGTCTCTGCACTTACCAGAGTACAGTTCCCACAGGAGTGCCCCCCAGCGAGATTTCCTTAACTTTCTGGCTTCACAGGGCCTCTCAAAGGCTGTGAACCACTAGGTGATTTCATCACCATCCACAAATTTAGGGACAATTCCTTTGGGGATTTTAGGATAATAAAATCCTTCTTTCTCCAAACCTTTTAAATTGCTGCCACCATTGATGGGTCCTAGGCCTATCTCTGCTCTTTCTCTAGTCTCTAGGCCATCCTTGCTAAAAAAACAAAACAAAAAAAAGGAGGTCCTCCTCAGTGAGGTTGTCCTCACTGTCTGGTAGGAAGTTGGACCTACATCTGTAGGAGCCAGCCCCGGTAACTCTTGGGTGTGGAGGGTAGGACACAAAGTTCCCTTCCTCCTTAAGTAGCTGGGGGGTTTGTTTAAGGCCTCATCCTCCTCACTACTTTCCACATCCGCTTGAAGTTATTCACTTGCTTCAGTGGGGTGGTCCCTCGCATACCCTGCCAGGAACTCCAGAAGTTGTATTCTGGTAGGATTGGACACAGTTTTTATTTGCTTAGCTGTGCAGAAAAGCCTTCTCTCTAACCTCTAGGCTGGAGCAAGGGGTGAAGTCAGGCTCCTCAACTATATTCCCTGCATTGCTCATTTTTCTAAAGTGGTGCTCTTTTTGGAAGACCTACACTAACAGCTTGAGATACTTCCCCCACTAACTTCTGTAACTTTTTATATTTCTAAAGAACAAGTTACTTACCTTCGGTAATGCTTTTTCTAGTGGATACAGTATCTGCCTGTGGATTCCTCACCTCATGAATATCCCCTGCGCCAGCATTCCGTGGAAACTTTTTCCTAGCTCTCCACGCCGACGAGGTGGTTACAATGCTATGGCTCCGCTCGCGGCTCTGCATGACGTCACTGGAGCCCTAAGCCACGTCGGCGTGATGGAGTCCGTTCCACCCATCATTTCTGTGCCTCCGAGGCGAACGGGCGGACCGACAATAGAAACAATGCATACATAGTACACAGTATTCACACAAATGCACACAGTGTAAAGTGAAAAAGGAAAGCAAAAGAAAGCAAGCATTTCCTATAGGCCTACACAAAGGCAAACAAAGGCAATACAAAATGACAATATGAAACAACCATATTAACCAATACCTCTTTTAAGGTATAAAAGGGTGGACAACGGGGAGGAGGGTGGGTCAGTGAGGAATCCACAGGCATGTATCCACCAGAAAAAGCGTTACCGAAGGTAAGTAACTTGTTCTTCTGATGGATACATCGGCCTGTGGATTCCTCACCTCATGAATAGAATCCCACAGCAGTCCAACCCCCAGAGGAGGTTGTCCACCCTTCTATACCAAAAAGTCTTGCAAAAAAGAGCGTGCAAAATGGCAGTCCCTCCTCACCTCAGAATCTAAGCAGTAATGCTTGGCGAAAGTGTGGAGGGAAGCCCAAGTTGCGGCCTTACAGATTTCCACCACAGGAACATCTCTGGACTAGTCAGAAGTAGATGATTTAGCCCTGTGAATGAGCTCTAATGCCTTCAGGAGGCTCCTTACCAACCAGGGAGTAGCAGATTTTGATGATGATCCACCTGGATAGAGTGCGCTTGTGCACCGCCTTGCCCTTCATGCGTCCAACGTAGACCACAAAGATCTGATCTTCCAAACGCAAATCATTTGTTCTATCCAGATAAAAACTAACCGCCCTCTTAGGATCCAAGTGGTGAAGCCTCTCCTCCTCCTTGGAAGGGTGGAGGGGGGTAGAAAGTAGGGAGGGTAATGTACTGCCCTAGATGGAAGAGAGTTACCACCTTAGGCAGAAAAGCTGTCCTGGTCCTGAGTACCATCCTTTCTGCCTGAATAGTCAGAAACAGAGTCTTAGAACTCAAAGTCTGAAGCTCACTCACCCTCCTGGTCGAGGTGATAGCCACAAGGAAGACCGTTCTGAAGGCCAGCAGTTTCCAAGGACAACTATGCAAAGGTTCAAATGGGGAACCCATTAAGAAAGTTAAAACTAGATTTAAATCCCAATTGGGGCATAATGAAGGGAGTGAGCGGAAACATATTAGTAAGGCACTTAATAAACCTTAAAAAATCGGAGATTTAAAAAGAGATGGCTGATCAGGCAAACAAATGAATGCAGACAAATAACCTTTAACAGTAGCCACAGCAGAACCCTGCTGAACCAAATGCAGCGAAAAACAAAGAATGTCTGAAATATGAGCCTCTAAGGGATCAATAGACTTCTCTCCACATCATTTAACAAATCTAGACCACCTGGGGGAGTAAATAGACTTGGTGGAGTGTCGCCTGGCAAATAAAATAATGACCACCATGTCAGGTGGTAGAGAGAAAGAATTCAGGTTGCCCTGTTCAATCTCCAGGCATGGAGGTGCAGGCTCTGGAGGTGGGGGTGTAGAACCTGCTCCTCCGACTGCGAGAGGAGGTCTCCCCTGAGAGGGAGGCAGAGCGGAGGGTGCGACGAGAGGTGAAGGAGGTCTGTATACCACACCCTTCTTGGCCAATCAATATAACTTGGGCCGGGTCCTGGCGAATCTTCCTCAGAACCAGAGGAATCAAGGGTATGGGAGGAAATGCATAAAGGAGTTGTGAGCTCCAACTTAACTGAACCGCGTCCCCCAACGCTCCCTGCTTCAGAAACTGGAGACTGCAGAATGGCGGGAAGTGCACGTTCGAGAGTGGCAAACAGGTCCACCCAAGGAGTTCCCCACATCCGGAGGAAGATGCGTCAAACTACCTCCGAATGAAGCCTCCACTCGTGGTTGGCGGAGAACTGCCGACAGACGGTCCGCACACACGTTCAGCACCCCAGCCAGATGATTTGCCATTAAGCAAATCCGATGGTCCTGAGCCCAGGACCAGAGCCGCAACGTCTCTCTGCAGAGACAGTACGACCCTACTTCTCCCTGTTTGTTGATGTACCCCATCGCGGTAGTGTTGTCCGTCAGGAGCTGAACTGACTGACCGCAAAGGGAGGGAAGAAAGGCCTTGAGCGCCAAACGTATCGCCCGCAATTCCAGATGACTGATATGAAGCAATCTTTCCTCTGGAGACCAAAGACCCTTGATCTCCAGTTCCCCCAGATGAGCTCCCCACCCTGGATTGGAGGTATCCATTATCACTGTGGCCACCGATGGAGGAAGGCGAAAGGACTTACCTTGAGACAGATTGCCCTCCAAGCTCCAAGACAGATCTGCTGCAGTCTCTCTGGAGATCTTAATCCACTCCCTGAGATCCCCGTTGTGTTGAAACCACTGCCTGCGGAGGCACCACTGAAGTGCCCTTATGTGCCAACGTGCATGGTTGACCACCAGAATGAAGGAAGAGAACAGACCGAGCAGGCGAAGAACCTTCAGAACTGGAACAACCGATCCATTGTGAAACAAAGCGAACATTTCCTGAATATTGAGAATCCTTTGCGGAGGCGGGAAAGCTGGACACACAGTGGTGTCCAGTACTGCCCCTATGAACAGGTTGCGCTGTGAGGGCACCAGGTGAGATTTGGGCACATTTATCAAAAAACCAAATTTGAACAACAGCTTGGTTGTTCCCTGCAGATGACCACACACCATCTCTGGTGACTCTGCCTTGAGCAGCCAGTCGTCCAGGTAGGAGAAAACTGGGATCCCCGACCTCCTGAAATGGGCAGCCAACACCGCCATCACCTTGGTGAAGACTCGAGGTGCAGTAGTAAGACCAAACGGGAGGACCACAAATTGGTAGCGTTGCCAGCCAACCGTGAACCCTAGATACTTCCTGTGCGACTTCAGGATTGGGATGTTAAAATACGCATCCTGCAAGTCGATGGACACCATCTAGTCCTCTTGTAGCAGCGCCTGAAGAACCTGCGCTAGGGTGAGCATCTTGAATCTCTCCTGTTTGAGAAAAAGATTCAAGACTGAGGTCCAGGATGGGGTGTAACCTGCCATCCTTCTTGGGAATCAGGAAATACCGGGAGTAGCACCCTGACCTCTTTCCTGCTGTGGGACCACCTCTATTGCACCTTTTTGTAACAGGACCAGAACCTCCTTCTGAAGGAGTAAATGGTCCTCCGTGCAAAATCCTTGGCAAGGGGGGTAAGGAGGAGGGAAATCCCAGAAGGGTAGGGCACACCCATTTTCTGCCAGATCTAAAACCCAAAGGTCCGTAGTGACCAATTTCCAATCCTGTAGAAAATGGGTAAGCCGGCCCCCCACAGGACCTGCATGATTCAGGATGGGGGATCTAGGGCTGCTTTCCTGCATTACCAGAGGGGGTTGAGGAGGTAGAGGAGGAGGAGGAGAAAGAAGGCTGATGACCCGCTCCACGAAGGCAGCCTCTGCCTTTACCCCTGTAGTTCTTGTACAAGGGGTTTTGTTGCTGTTGCTGAGGCTGACAGAATCGCAAAAAGAAGACTTTCCAAAGCCACGGTATCTCCAATAGCCATAACCCTTTGCCCGAGTCTACAGACCCAAGTATTTCGCTGTGGCCTTGCTGTCTTTAAACCTTTACAGAGCAGAATCAGCCTTTTCTCCAAACAGTCTAGACCTGTCGAAGGGAAGATCGAGAAGGGCAGCCTGCACATCAGTCGAAAACCCAGAGGACCGCAGCAATGCATTCCTTCTCGTAGCGAAGGATGAGACCATCACCCTGGCCACCAAATCTGTTGTGTCCAGGCCAGACTGGATGACTTAGCGAGCCTGAGAGTCTGCCAGCACCTCACTGAAATTTCCCCGATCTTCCTCAGACAATTTCGGAAGAAGCTGTTTGGCGGAGTCCATAAGGGCATGAATGAATGCACCCAACAAACAGGTAGCATTGGTGGACTTCAAAGCCATACTCGCTGAAGAAAAGACCTTCTTTGCAGATTGCTTCAATTACTTGGAATCCCTGTCAGCAGGAGCCTATGGGAAGGCGCCCAAGGACTGCTTGGAGCATGAAGCCTGCACCACCAAACTCTCAGGCGAAGGATGAGACGACAGGAATGCAGGATCCCCTGCAACAGACCTGTACCTTCGACACCGACCTTGAAACTGGAGGAGCAGAAAGAGGTTTACGCCACACCTCAAGGACTGGCTCAGTTAAGGAATCATTCAACGGCAAGAGTGGTTCAACCAGAGGCCAGAGAATGTAGCACCTCTGTGCAAATTAGGCCCATACTCAGCCACAGGCACCTGCAGATTCAAGAGCTCTGCCGGCTTCCTTATCACGGTATGGTACAGTGCCACTTCCTGTGAGGGGAAAGCTTTCTATGAAGCATACTCCCACTCCAGGGAGGTGTCCAGTCCGCTTGCCTCACAGGCCCTCGAACACATCCATCAACTCATCAACCTCCATTTCTTCAGCCTAGTACTGCTCCTCTTCTATCAACCTCTGCTCTTCTCTCCTAGAGCGCATCTTCGGCTGCGGCATCAGCTGCGCCACACGCCGTGGTGATGGCTCCAGGAGCGGCGTTGAAGGCGGATCCGCAGCAGCAGAAACTGGCGCCATACGAAGCAGAGAGAAAGGTTCGCCGGATGGAGCTGAGGATTGCACATTTGGTGTCTACAGCCTCAGAGCCGGAAAATGCCAGGACGGCGCTGTTGGCATGAATGGCACGAAAGGCGTCTGGGGATAGTGGTGAGGAACACCCAAATTAAAGGCCAGAGGACCCACGGGACCCGAAGGTACAGCAGAAGGGTATGATGCTCTGGCAAATACGCCATACACCGCATTTAAATAATGCGTAGGATCCGAGCCTGGTCCTGGAAATGGAGGATACTGAACTGTGTCGAGATCCAAGCATGGCACATTTGGAGTCGGAACTGCCAAGGCCACAGGCGGAGCCGAAGGAGCTGAGGGAGCCTCCGCCTCAGCTGGATTCGACAAAACTTCCGAAGTCGGAGAAGGTCTCAGTGTCTGCGCCGGGGTACCCTTGTACGAAAGAGAATGGGTCTGAGTCGCTTGAGGCGAAGGAGAGACAAAGTCCTTCTCGCGACATTAAGGAACCGGAGAAGGCGACCTCGAAGCCACAGCCTTCGACGAATGACGCCGAGAGCCATGCCTCTTCTTCTTGTGCTTCCTCTTTGAGTCATGTGAAGTCGACGACTTAGAACGTTTGACCCCTTTTTAGGTCGAGGCTACGTCGCACTGCGAAGCAGTGGGCGGAGTCGAAGATTTTATGACTTCAACAGTAGGGCTTTAACCCGCCTCTCTCTTCCATTGGCTGGCTCCGTAAATGGAGGCTAGCCATTGGAAGAGAGATGTGGCAATCCTTCTCGGAGCAGATTCGTGGGCGTTTCTGTGTTTTTTAAGCCCCGCCCCCTTTGTTTCGTCATGAAGAGGTGGCCCATTGTGGGTGTTTCCTTTTTTTTTTTTTGCCAGGGCTGTATTTTCGTCAGTCTATGCCAGCTCCCCGCCCGCTCGCAGTCTCCTCCCTGTGCTCCCATGGGAGTGGCTCTGACAATGCTTGTTTTTCTTGCCTTCTGATTGTGCTGGTTCCCGCCCCCGCCCGCTGTCCGTGTCTCCATTCCTGCCACCCCTCCCGCTGTCCGTGTCTCCGTTCCCGCCCCCCCTCCCGCTGTCCGTGTCTCCTTTTGTCAGTCCGGTATTTTTTTTTCTCTCCTTGTTGATAAGGCGGTCAATCCTAGGGGGTGAGTGAGTCACAGGCGGCTACAGAAGCCTGGTCTCCGCTCACGCAAAGAGACTGGTTCCTGGGTGTCCCGGGGAGGCAGTCTACATACAGGCGGCGCTTATGCCTTCTGTTGTGATCCGACATGTTCACCTGTCCGAATGGATTTCAAAAGGGATGGTGAAGTGCAGGATCTCGGTGTCGGGCGACCCTCTGAACAAGTGTGCCAGGCTTGTTCTTGACCGGTGAACAAGCGCCCTGCCTCCAGCACACACGGAAGTCGGCGGAGGGGAGGAGCAGACATGGTGCTTTATTGCTGGGCACCACGGAGCGGGTACCGTGCAGCTGCTGCGGCGGTGCCTGTGTGAGCCCGTGTTCTAGGGCACGGAATGAGAATCTCGGATCGGTTCTCATTCCCGGAGCTGCCCTTTGATGCTTTACTTTTGAAATGTATATGTATCGGCGTTAGTACAAGAGTTTCCCTGGCTCAGCGTGGCCCCCGCTGTTTCACAGAGGCAGGGACTCCTCCCTCTGCTCTTGTGGGCTCTCCTGGTATTGCCTTTCACACCCTCTCCTCAGGTTCTGCCTAAATGCTGCTTCCCCCTGCTTGTCTAGTTTGTAACCACAAGAAATACAAGCATTGGAAATGCAATAGGTCTCGCAATAGAATAGTTAGACTTTTTTCTTTTTGCAAATGGAAGAGTGGCGTTGCGTGGATGAGTGGCGTTGCGTGGATGAGTGGCGTTGCATGGATGAGTGGCGTTGCGTGGATGAGTGGCGTTGCGTGGATGAGTGGCGTGTGTGAGTGGCGTTGCGTGTGTGAGTGGCGTTGCGTGTGTGAGTGGCGTAGCGTGTGTGAGTGGCGTAGCGTGTGTGAGTGGCGTAGCGTGTGTGAGTGGCGTTGCGTGTGTGACTGGCGTTGCATGTGTGAGTGGCGTTGCATGTGTGAGTGGCGTTGCATGTGTGAGTGGCGTTGCATGTGTGAGTGGCGTTGCATGTGTGAGTGGCGTTGCATGTGTGAGTGGCGTTGCATGTGTGAGTGGCGTTGCATGTGTGAGTGGCGTTGCATGTGTGAGTGGCTAAATGTAGCACAGGGAGACCTCCAGCGGTAAGACAATCAAAAACAACTTAGAAAACATTTCACAGTATGAAAAGATCAAACTCATGAACGAGCGTGATACACCTCAGCTAAACATCATGATAAATAACAACACACATTAGAAGTGAAACTGCAAGTACAGAAGGACCAGCTTTGCTTGTTTAAAACTCAGAGGCAAAAGAAGAGGACATATGTACTTATGACATATGCTCTCCCACTTCAGGCAGATGAGTGTAATGTGTAAAGCGTCTTGTGGAGCAACCATGTCACATGAGCAGATCGTGGAGTCTGAGAATGGCAGCCGAAGCAAATACAAACAAGCAGCAATTGGCCAGGCCTGCCTGCGAGGCTCAAAGTGTTAGAAGGCAGGTCTTGGGCAGAGGCAGAGTACTGACTTAGGAATGACTGTGAGGCGCATTGGTGTGAAGCACATCAAAGGGCTTCTCCTCCCCTAATTAGGTGAGGAGAAGCCGTTTCGGGAAACTGAAAGTACGGCCGGCCTGTGGCCGGCCATGAATAATTAGGGGAGGAGAAGCCCTTTGATGTGCTGGGCTCTGAAAAGATCCATGCCTTCAGAGCAGGATAAGTTGCGGCCAGGCCTCATCGGAGAGCTGTTTGGCAGCAAAGGGCCATATCCCAGCACTCGTGCTGACGTTGCATACTTGGCGAGGCACAGATTTGCTGGCTCTGTTTTGGGTGGGGAGGGATCCAACCCGGCTGATGACACATCAAGCTGCAAGAGCCAGAAGATTCCAGCACACAAGAATGAAGTTGGCAAAAATCAATTATCAAAGGAAAAGAGTCTTTCAGTCTTTAAAGCGGTAAATCACACAAATGCGTGGAATAAGCCCAATTACGCACTCCGTAAAAAAAATGAAATAAAATAAAATAACACTCCCTTTTCAGAATGCAGCTCCGCTCATAAACACAGCTAGTTCCGCCCTTCACGGGAAACATATTGTTTTCAGGCTTAAAGATCAATCCAGGAAAAGCACGTGAATGAAAGGTTTACAAGCTCCATGCTCGGTAAACAGTACTTACATCAGGAAGCGCACCCTGATGCAGATGAAGTGAGGGGCTCCCAGTGGGGGGGGGGGGAGGGGGGGGGTTGAGGCGGGGGCAGGGGCAGGGCAAAAACTAACGCCGGCTGATGACGCATCAAGCTGCAAGAGCCAGAAGATTCCAGCACACAAGAATGAAGTTGGCAAAAATCAATTATCAAAGGAGAAGAGTCTTTCAGTCTTTAAAGCGGTAAATCACACAAATGCGTGGAATAAGCCCAATTACGCACTCCGTAAAAAAAATGAAATAAAATAAAATAACACTCCCTTTTCTGAATGCAGCTCCGCTCATAAACACAGCTAGTTCCGCCCTTCACGGGAAACATATTGTTTTCAGGCTTAAAGAGCAATCCAGGAAAAGCACGTGAATTAAAGGTTTACAAGCTCCATGCTCGGTAAACAGTACTTACATCAGGAAGCGCACCCTGATGCAGATGAAGTGATGGGCTCCCAGTGGGGGGGGGGGGGTTGAGGCGGGGGCAGGGGCAGGGCAAAAACTAACGGAAGGGCCGAAACACAGCACCATTTGCACTACTAAGTTACAGAGTGAAAAGACTTGGCAGACTGCTGCATCCTTTCAAACTGTCTTTGAAGGAGGAGGCAGGTTCTGTCCCATCATGCCACCCTTCACAAGCACAGGAATTCTCTGCACAGGTGAAAGTGCGAGTGAATTCTGTGGAAGAGCAATCTCAAGCTAAGACGGCTATTGTGGCAATGTTTAACTGAGAAGAACAGGTACGCTGTAAGAACAGCCTCGGCAGAGATATGGTTGAAAATATATTTTAAAGGCGAGGCCCTGCAAAGCATTATGGGGAGAGTTTGCAGCAAGCAGTGAATTTTATTGTAGCTTCTCTCCCGCTGTACCAAAGAGTCGCAGTGATATTTCCTTGGCTTTTTTTGAGAATGCAGCCTCCGTGTACCTAGGCAGTCAACGCTAGTTCTGTAATAGGAAGAACACCATGGCAGGCACACTCATTGCAATCTACGCCGACTTTTTAGAAATCTGCACAGGTGAAAGTGCGAGTGAATTCTGTGGAAGAGCAATCTCAAGCTAAGACGGCTATTGTGGCCGAGGTCACACGGCGGGCAGGGGAGGGGGCGGAGCGGGGAGAGCGAGAGCGGCATGTGGGTGTGAAGAAGCCGGGCCTTTGAAGTGAAGCTAAGCTTCACTTCAAAGGTGTCGGAGGAATGCGGGCGGCTGTGCACGCGCTTTTAAGCTCAATGCACATGCGCATTGAGCTTAAAAGTCACGGGCACTGCAAGGAATCGCCACGATTCCTTGCTTGCTAGTTAAAGGTTGTTTAAGCCGCAATAGGCTCGCAAGCTCGATGCGCATGCGCATCGACAGGCGAGACCTAATAAACTATTCCAAATATGTAACTCCATGAGGAGTCCTTACTCCGAGCCCGCATGTCACCCATCGGTTTGTGTTTCACCTCAAGGTGGGTCCCTTTTGCAGTGTGGGGGCTAACACACTCAATTTACTTATTTATTGTAGGACGTTTGTAAAGCGTTTACATGCCACCAAGCGGCGACTTCTGAGCGCTGTGAAAATTGGAAGCAAAGAGCAGAAAGGACGGAAAAGGCCAGCGGAGTGGATGGGGAGGGGGTCGATGATATTAGTAGATGGAAGGAAAGTTTAAAAAGTTTATTATGCTAAGTGGAAACAAGGAAAGAGTGAAACCCTTTGCAAAGATCGCCTTGCAGATAGCGGGTGCAATGCCCTGCGAGCGGGACCACTTACAGGTCTCTCCTGGACTGGCGGCGGTTTGTTGACTTCGTACTTCCCTCGATACAAGTTGCCATGTTTCACCCGCTGCACTCCTCACAAGTGTTTCAGTGTCCGGACCTTTTGGGTGTGAAATCTTTAAGCCCGATAATCCATCCCAGAGACACTGCGACCGCTCAGAGAGGCGCTGGGGCTCAAGCCTTGAACCCTGCTACTACCCACTGTGTTCTACAATCAGGCGGGGGACCAGTTAATGCCCCCACCACAGGCACAAGAGGGACAATCATCCTTGCACCCCCATTGGACACCCCCACACCATCATCATCAGACGGTAGACAATGTCAGCATTTTGATTTCCACCAACATGGTGAAAATCTGCTCGGAAAATCGGACAGTAATTCTAGGTACAAGCAGTTATTCCTCATTTCAGGAATACCCCCATCCCCGTACTCCCATTCCCCCGTCCTGTATCGCCTCTGCAGATTGAGCCCTGGTAACTCAGTGAAGGTGGAGGATGCTCCGGGGCCGGGCCCACAGTCTGGGTTGGGATTGTGCAGGGCTTGTTTTTACTCAGCCCACACTCGGCATGGCCCGGGGTACTGCGAGAACTACTGAGGCAGAAGCAGTCTGCCCGCTGCCTCCCTGGGTTTCGCTGGCGCTGGCTGGAGAGGCTCGGGGTCCCGGCCACACTGCCTGGTACCGCTCAGCAGCGCGATGCAGAATGATGGCAGGAGCAGTGCTTAATTTGAGCCGGGGTTCCCGGTGCTCAGGCCCGCTAGTGAATAAAGACGAATTTTGAAATGGGTCCCAAACGGGCCTTAGATCGATGTCCTTAACTCTAATGGCTAACAACATCGATCAGTTTGTATAAAATGTTAAGGGTTCTCCTGTCAGTGAATTAGTTACTGATTTTGTTGTTGCATTTTTATATAGCGTGGACTCGAGCCGGAGGCATTTGAGCACATTACACAAGAACACATTAATTTCTGGTTTAGGACTTGTGCCCTGTATTTCCCCACTATTCATAGGAAAGTACCATTGCACGTGCTGTTTAGTGAAGTTGTCCCCTGTCATCTGTGTGCGTCACCATCGGACATTTCTATCTTTTTAGCCGACAGAAATTTCGGGGGGCCTTGGGAGGGGGGTTGTCTGCGCGGACAATGAGGGAGCGGAGCAGCGGCTGCTGCAGGCACTTGTGATCTGCTGCAAATACCGGGTATGGGAGGGGCTCGCTCAGTGTGAGTCCAGGACGGCACCCCAAGGGCTCACAATCTAGAGTGCTTCATCCTAGAACAAAGGGGGCACGCCTACTCCCCAGGATTCATCAAGCAACGGATAGAGCACCCCTTTCAGACGGAAATAAGTGTTCGCACCTAATGTGTGACCTGATGCCCCCAGCCTCCCTCAAATCACATGAATATTTATGTTACTACTTGACGGTTCGGTTTCCTCAGATTTCCTAAAGTGATTCTTTTGCCATCTCACATAGCTGTCTGTCTACAGGCTCAGCATCTCAGAGTATCACCGGATCGTCCCGTTCTTCAGCCTTCATCAACACACTATGCTGAGACTTGCAGACACAAACCAAAACAAGCATTTGCAATGCAATAAGTCTCGCATTTTTGTATGTTTATTGCGCTGTGGCAAAAAAACACTCCAGTGTTAGCTGCACTCTGGGGCACTCTGATGCGGGGCATTTGCGCGGCCAGCCTCCCCTGAAGGTCTCCCGCAGCCCCTGCCGCCGTGGGGACGAGGAGGCAAACTCTGGCATCAGTGCGAGGAGACATCTTTGGGACGGGATGCCAAGGGAACAGCCCGAAGATGAACAGCGCAGAGAAAGAGAATGCCCCCAACGAGGTCAACCTGCAGGAATGAATGAATGAATGAATAAATAACTATTGTTACTCAAAACCATTACATTAAAACAAACGCATAAAAAAGATTACAAAAGTTAAAATAGGCAGTGTGTTAGCAAAATAGTCTATGCATCTACGGCGTCTCTATTCATTTGAGCCCTGAGTGGCCATCAACTTAGACCGTGTCTCTTGAATGAACTTGCCTAATGAGGCCATGTCTTTTACTGTGGACAATGTATATAATTGATGGACCGCCTCCTTTGCGGTGCGGGACCCCTCTTGTCTTAGGATGGGCCTGAGGTAAAGACTGCGTGCAGCCCGCAGGGCCGGGCAGCAAAATAGCAGATGAGCAAGGGACTCGCGTTTGTAATTGCAGAGCCTGCATTCTAATGCACCCAATTCTGCCCGTTCAACGGCGTATAGTTCTTTAACCGCTTCCGCGCTACCGCGAATTCCCGCCGTGCGCTGAAATTTGAAAAATGGCTTGATTGTGACAAAGCCAGCTCGTCATGCGCGCAGGGCAGGTAACGCCCATGACGAGCTGGCTTTGTCACCCGCGCTGAAGGGGTTAAGGGGCAGAGGGTGTAGTCTGTAGGCTAGAATCTTATGGAGAGCTGTGCGACCCACAGCCTGCGTAAAATGGTGTTTGGGATTATACACAGTGTGCGGCAGGCATAGGGTCTCGTGCAGGTCTCTTGTCACTAATGACTCCAAATCCAATTCGCGGGAGCAAATCCGAACTTGTTTCTTGATTGCGTTTTTGATCGCCGTGTAGTTGACTAGTTCGGGGTCCCAAAGCTCAGTGGCCAGGTTGAGGCGAACTTTTGCTGCGGTAAGGGTAGCTGACCAAGGATTCCCGGGTTCCATAAAGATATATTTCAGAACTGCCTTAAGTGTCTTTTCTTTTGCAGCTGTAGCAAGGTAGTAGTATTTGCTTATGGCCGCCATCTCTTCCAGATTTTGTTGGTTGAGCATGAATTCTAGGCGGATAAGGGCAGGAGCCGGAGGTAGGTTCATCGCCGTGCCAGCAGAGGGCGCCTCAGGTGCCGGGTATGTCCAGAAGGGGCCAGCTTTTGTATGTGCGCTCCTCTATTTCTTCTCGGCGCTATGTGACTTTTACTCTGAAATGTTTATAGAGGGGAGAGGTCCACTGATGGGAAGATAAGGAGCTTTGGGCAGGACAGGGCAAAGTTCAGGTGAAAGTTCATGGAAGGCAGGAAAAGTGAAATGCAGGCTCACCGACCAACCAGCGTGCCAAGTTCGTGTGTTGTCCAACAGATGTGTGTTGCAGCTTTTGGGAGCGCATCACACCAGATTCTGTGGACTTTGAAAAGTGATGTGTAAGAAAGCAAATTTTTTGTCGTAGTTCAAGCGCTGTTTCTATGTCTCGGCGGGGGTTGTTATTTTCTTCCAAATCCCAGAATAAATAGCTAGCAGTACACAGCTGTGCCTCCACGCTGCGAGACACTGCTTGCCACGTAACTCGACAAATCTCTGGGCCGCATTGAAAATTGTGAAAGCAAATTCCAGCAGTCAGGCTGGGTTTGAAAGTTGCAAATTCTGTGCATAATATTCATTTCCACCGTCAATTTGAACGTTTGACAATATGGCAGTGTGATAAATTCCACCTTTCGTAAATATATGCCCTGATGCAAGTTTCACAAAAGTAGTAACCCACAGCAGCTACATTTTTAATTTTATTCCCTTGAAAAGTTAATGTTCTCCTTAACTTTCCATTGACTCCCGATCCGGTTTCCAACAATGAAGAACCATGGTCGAGTTTAGGAGTGACTGTGGGAATGTAAAACACACTGTTCACACCACAGCCGACTCACCTGGTCACGGACAAAGGCTTAGGGTACCATGCAGTTTATGTGACTAGGTCCTCTGCCGTGAAATCTTCCTGGTTCTACAATACCTTTCATAGCTCCTAAAAAAAATCAAGCCATACTCTTAACTCGGCTTGGCACTGCTCCCAGTTCCAGCTGCTTTTGGTGCAGTGCTTAATTGGTAAAATAATGAGTGCTAGGGCTCTCCTCAGGCGGCCACTACAGCTTGCACCACCCTGGCTGTGCTTGCTCCCCTGGCTGTGCTTGCTCCCCTGCCCCCTGGCTGTGCTTGCTCCCCTGCCCCCTGGCTGTGCTTGCTCCCCTGCCCCCTGGCTATGCTTGCTCCCCTGGCTATGCTTGCTCCCCTGCCCCCTGGCTGTGTCATCAGCCGGGAGTATTTAAACTGGCCCGGTGAAGCTATTCGTCCCCCATCCTTCCTGCCGTGACGTCTTGGCTCTTGCAGACCTGCTGACAGTCTTATACCAGTAAGCCTACTTAGGGAACATGTTGCTTTGTTTTGCTTGATGCCTGGATTTTCTAGTCTTTGATGAATTGTGTCGGGTATAATGTCTCTTGCCTGAGCGGATACCATGTGTATGTATTTCCAAGGGGGAGATGGGCTATACTTTAACTCAGGAACACTGCCTTGATTTCATACTTGATGGGTGAGACTAGAGGCTTAATGAGGAGGGCCTAGCCATATGGTCATTACTATATCTATCAGTGATGGCATTATGCCTTTAGTTGCTTGATTAGCGCACAAACGTTGTTAGTGCGTCTCTGTGATTAGGCACACCTTTGGGTTCGTCACAAAAGGACAGATTCCATTGTTGCTATTTATGATTATTTATTATTGTTGTAAATTTAACTTGTTCATTTCTATTACATTTCCATGAAGCGGATATTCATTTCATATCCTGGTTAAAGTTGATTCGGTTCACATTTGCAAAGATAAAACGTTAACACTCCGATGCATTTCGGGCATAGCCCTTTCTCAAGGAGCTCTGTTGGTAAAAATAACATCATTTGAAATACGCAATAATTTGAGAAGTTCATTACACAAGATCCAAAAAGAACTAAAGATAACGAATAAACATGCAAATTAATTAAATGCTTTCACGACTGGCGTTTAAAAAAAAAAAAACTAAGGCAACATGTGTACATACAAATTGATTGAATCAATTTCTAGATTCGTTCGTGTTTGACATGTGTGGTGTGCAAAGATGCGTCGTGCATAACACGGTGTTAAAATGGCTTCAAAAAACAGAATCAAAGAAACATACCGACTGTTCTCTGTTTGCGCAGAGTTCACGATTGTCGCTGGTTTGTGCTGTTAAAAAGAAACAGCGCGGCAAATGGTGAGTTGTTTGGACCATAGCGTGTCCACAGGGTGTCACAGAAAAAATCTTACGGTTGACTTACTTGGGTAAAAGGCACGATTGGTTTCAAGAATCTTCGTGTGTCTGTGGGCTCGGATGAGCGCCGGGTTAGATAGAGTGTGAGTATTTTCCCGTGGTGATCGGGAATTTGAAAACAGGCATGGACCCAGAAGTCAGGGGTTAGAAAACGGACTGAAGGTTATTGGAAAAACGCGGCGGCCATCTTAACGTGGATAAGATGGGAAGATATGACCGTAGGGCTGTGACAATCGTCTTGTCGTGAAGTTCAGGGTGCAAGTGTGATGTGTGGGGCGGATTAGGGTGTGTATATGGACAAGATGTGAAACATAAGTGACAAATAAACGGAACTATGTTGCAATTCAGTGAAAAAACAGACCGCACAGTTGGCAATGCGTTACAGTATCATACCAATTTCTATAGGTAGCAACTCAGTTCAATGCGGTCATTAAGACCGAATGGTTTCAGTGATTGTAACCGATAAATCCAGGCTGTCTCTCGTTGTAATAGAGTCTTATTGTTGTCTCTGCCTTCACTTTTTGTCACCAACTCTAATACCATAAATTTCAACTGAGCGATGTTGTGTCTCTGTTCATGAAAGTGTGTGGCTATGCTGGATCGTTCGTTTTTGGTTCGTATGTTGGAATTGTGCTCATTAAGTCTTATTTTTTCTTTTCTTTCGGTTTTCCCAATGTAGATCTTACCACATGGGCACTTCAATAAGTAAATGAGGTTCATAGAATTGCATGTGGCATTCACATTCACCTTGATGTTATTTCCCCTCATGGGGTGGCATATGTTGTTTCCTCTTATGATGTTATTGCAACTGTTGCAGTTGTAACAGGGTAATGTTCCATTATATGTCATCAGTTTCATGGATTCTCTTGACAGGATTTCTTTAAGATTGGCTGCTCTGGTGTAAGCCATGATGGGGGGATCTTTGAATAGGTCTTTAAAGTCTGGCTCTGTGGCCAATATGCGCCAATGATTCAATATGATTTTTTTATATTGGTTGCTTTGGGTGGAGTGTCGTGAGACCAAAACCATTCGGTTGTCCTCTTTCTTATTGGCTCTGGTCAGAGTTTTACTCCTTGAGGTGACGTTTGCTCTCTCAGTTGCCTCATTTATAGCGTCTTGGGGGTACCCCCTGCTTAGGAATCTAATGCCTGTCTCATTCATGCGGGTATGGCAAGTTGTGGGTTCCCAAGTTATCCGCTTGATTCGCAGCATTTGACTGTATGGAAGATGCTTTTTTAGAGAATTCTGGTGAAAGCTCGTGTAGTGGAGGGTATTATTGCGGTCTGTGTCCTTTCTGAACAAATCCGTTATTATTCTTCCTTCTGTGAGCTCAATTGAAACATCCAAGAAACTTGTGATGTGGTCGCCGATATGCCAGGTTAATTGAATCCTATTGTCTTTGGTGTTTAGTTCAGTGAGTGCGGCTTCCAATTCAGCCCTCGAGTTTTTCCAAATGAAGAAAAGATAGTCTATGTAACGAAGGAACATTTTTAGATTGTCTGTCCAGTTGCTGTTACCATAAATGAATGTGTTCTCGAACTCAGCCATATAGATGTTTGCATAGGTTGGCGCAGTGCAATTGCCCATGGACATACCGGATAGTTGTAGGTACCACTGTTGGTCATGGGTGAAATAACTATGATAAAGCGTGTATGCCACGTGCGATTCTATGAACCTCATTTACTTATTGAAGTGCCCATGAGGGAAGATCTACATTGGGAAAACCAAAAGAAAAGTAAAAAATAAGACTTAATGAGCACAAATCCAACATACGAACCAAAAACGAACGATCCAGCATAGCCACACACTTTCATGAACAGAGACACAACATCGCTCAGTTAAAATTTATGGTATTAGAGTTGGTGACAAAAAGTGAAGGCAGAGACAACAATAAGACTATTACAACGAGAGACAGCCTGGATTTATCGGTTACAATCACTGAAACCATTTGGTCTTAATGACCGCATTGAACGGAGTTGCTACCTATAGAAATTGGTATGATACTGTAACGCATTGCCAACTGTGGGGTCTATTTTTTCACTGAATTGCAACATAGTTCAGTTTATTTGTCACTTATGTTTCACATCTTGTCCATATACACACCCTAATCCGCCCCACACATCACACTTGCACCCTGAACTTCACGATTTTTTTCGACTCCCATTCCAAGGCAAGACGATTGTCACATCCCTACGGTCATATCTTCCCATCTTATCCACGTTAAGATGGCCGCCACGTTTTTCCAATAACCTTCAGTCCGTTTTCTAACCCCTGACTTCCGGGTCCATGCCGGTTTTCAAATTCCCGATCACCGCGGGAAAATACTCACACTCTATCTAACCCGGCGCTCATCCGAGCCCACAGACACACGAAGATTCTTGAAACCAATCGTGCCTTTTACCCAAGTAAGTCAACCGTAAGATTTTTTTCTGTGACACCCTGTGGACACGCTATGGTCCAAACAACTCACCATTATCCGCGCTGTTTCTTTTTAACAGCACAAACCAGCGACAATCGTGAACTCTGCCGCAAACAGAGAACAGTCGGTATGTTTCTTTGATTCTGTTTTTTGAAGCCATTTCAACACCGTGTTATGTCACGACGCATCTTTGCACACCACACATGTCAAACACGAACGAATCTAGAAATGCATTCAATCAATTTGTATGTACACATGTTGCCTTAGTTTTTTTTTTTTTAAACGCCAGTCATGAAAGCATTTAATTAATTTGTATGTTTATTCGTTATCTTTAGTTCTTTTTGGATCTTGTGTAATGAACTTCTCAAATTATTGCGTATTTCAAATGATGTTATTTTTACCAACAGAGCTCCTTGAGAAAGGGCTATGCCCGAAATGCATCGGAGCGTTGTCGTTTTATCTTTGCAAATGTGAACCGAATCAACTTTAACCAGGATATGAAATGAATATCCGCTTCATGGAAATGTAATAGAAATGAACAAGTTAAATTTACAACAATAATAAATAATCATAAATAGCAACAATGGAATCTGTCCTTTTGTGACGAACCCAAAGGTGTGCCTAATCACAGGGACGCACTAACAACGTTTGTGCGCTAATCAAGCATTATTTACCTAAGCGTACTTGGACGGTTACGCAACCTGGTGGAGCACCCAATTCTCTCAGCCTCTAAAAAAACTTTTTCCGATCTTTTTCAGGAATTTACCGCAGTGCACCAAGCCACTTTTTAAAGCGCATATAATATGCCTTTAGTTAGCAGAAGCGTGGATCATAAGTGGCTCTGTCTGTGTGTGTGTGGCTCTGTGTGTGTGTGTGGCTTTGTGTGTCTGTGTGTGTGTGTGGCTGTGTGTGTGTGGCTGTGTGTGTGGCTGTGTGTGTGGCTGTGTGTGTGGCTGTGTGTGTGTGTGGCTGTGTGTGGCTGTGGCTCTGTGTGTTTGTGTGGCTCTGTGTGTTTGTGTGGCTCTGTGTGTTTGTGTGGCTCTGTGTGTTTGTGTGGATAGCTTTTTTTGTAGGTGGCTCTATGTGTGGGTGGCTCGGTCTGTGTGAGGGTGGCTCTGTGTAGGTGGCTCTATGTGAATGACTGTAGGTGGTACTATATGTGGGTGGCTGTATGTGGGTGGTTTTGTGTGGGTGGCTCTGTGTGGGTGTAATAGGTCATGCATTTGCGAGCGATTAAGCTATTGGCATTTATTTATGATTAAAAAAAAAGTCATGAGCAATGCCAATAGCTCTACTTTTAATAATGCCGAGACCATTGCATTGTAAATGCTTGTTATTTTCTTACTTTAGCCATGTACAGCTTGGCTTACCGCACCTTCAAGGCCTTCAGGTTCATTTTGCGACAGCAAGTACAGCCCTCGAGGTCATGATCCGATGATAAACACCACAGACAGTCCTCATGGGGGTCAGTGATCGACATATGACCCCCGCACTCACTACAGGGCTTGAAACCAGACTTCCTCGGAGCAGACATGGCAAATCCACAGATGAGAAAGTCAAATTACAAAGTATCCAAAGAAAGTATGGAGAGTCCCAGAAAAACCGCTAGCGTCGACAGCACGGAAAAAAGGGAACTGACGTCATCACCCCACATGGCTCTCTTATGGCTCCAGTGACATCATGCGGAGCCATAGCATTGGGACGACCTCGGAGTGGAGAGCTAGGAAAAGGTTTCCGCGGAATGCTGGCGCACGGAATATTCATGAGATGAGGAATCCACAGGCAGGTGTATCCATCAGAACAAATGCTACAGGGTCTTAACACAAGGCCCCATCAATATTCAATTAAAAAATGAAAGGCAATTTTTGGATTCTTGTCATGTGATCAGAGGTTTACTAAAATAGTCCAATAAATGCAAGGCTTTACATCCCACCGCTGATCCACCAATGTAGGAAGCTGGGTCTCTATATTCTATGCCAAGTAAGGTATAGTGTACACAGAGTATTTGCAGAGGTAGAGCAGAGGCTAAATTTGAGAATAACTAACAGCTCTATTTGTGGTAGTGTGGTCGAGCAGTTATGCTTAAGCATGGATTGTATCCAATCAAGGCTGATGTCACACACTCCGACTGAATATAGACAAATCCGGTAAGAATATTGAAAGGTATACTTATGGTTTATTTATAGAACCAAGCAGGTCTTGGTACAGGTTGATATTGCTTTTCAGGATATTAGAATTTACACAGTAATTACTTTCAGATTATTTTGCAATAGTGCTCACTTTACCCCATACATTTAGCAGTTCTACAAAGAATTTCTCGCTAGACCCAGAATCTCTTACCATGAATACCTGTGGGGGGGGGGAGGGAGTGGTTATGAAGCTCGGAGGTAAGTATCGGACTTAAGAGGTTGGGTTTTGGGGGTCAGGACCAAGGTTCTCCAAGGTCCAGATGGATACTCTAGATGCACCTCCAGCGGCACAGGGGTGGCCGGGTGCAGAGTGTAGGGGCCCAACGTTAGCCAACGGGGTAAAGGGGGGCCTTTGGTTGGGTTCTGCTGGTAGGCAGGCCACTCAAATGTGGAAGCAAAAGCTACTAAGGTTGTGGTTGGCACTGCAGGGGCCAACAGCCGACACAATAACTGCACCGCCAGCGGCAGAGAGGAGGCCGGGTGCAGGGGGTAAAAGAGGATGTCAGAGTCCTTGAGCTCCTCAGTGGAGGCCGTCTGATTTAGAAATCTGCAGGCTCAGTCGAGGGGACTGGGAAGGCCAGTGGGGGTCTGGAGGGATGCCTGGACACGTCAGTTGGGCCACCCAAGACCGGGAAGGCGTTGAGGGCTGGGGTGTCTTTAGGCATCGGTTTCTTGGAATTGCGATTGTTCGTGGTCGGCATCGTTATGACACAGTGGCTTTCTGGTCTGCTACAGTCAAGGGAGCGGTTATCTTACCACCTTAAGTCTTGGTCGGGGGACCCTTCAAGGAAAGGCTGCAGGTTCAAGTGAAGAACGGGGCCCTCTAGGTCACGCGGGTTACTTACAACCACCAGCTATGCCTTCCCAAGAATGAAGAGTCGGTCATACAGTAGTGTACAAGTAGTTCGTTTTATTAGCAATACTCTCCAGAGGAGTCCATCATGACCTGCACCCTAAGATGTCTGCTGAGGGACTGGCTTTCCCAGGCATAGAAGTAACCATTTTTCATTTCAGCAGGAGCACAAGACACACCCTCCCAGTAACTTTCCACAGAAGGCAGCAAGAGACACAAGGATGAGCTAAGAGTCTGAGACCGGGCACACACGATCTCTTTGGCAAGGTCATTCTGTTTGTGCCTGCAGCTGAGCAATTGGGAGTAGGATTTGTCTCATGGGAAAGGTATGCAGAAGTACAAACAATATATTCATTAGGACAGCAAGGCCCAACCTTAGGCGAAAATGCACCAAAGCAGCTTTCTGCTGAAGCAAGCAGCACATATAATGAAACTTAGTTCAATCACAGTCGAATATGGTTTGCGAAATACAAAATGGAGCCATAGGCGCTAACTTAAGCCTGCATTCTATTAGGACAGCTCAGTGGGTTACCTACAAATGTGGCAGCGGCTACTAACTTAGCCTTATAATGCTAACCTAATATAGCACAGTGCAAGAATAACACAGCTAGGGGATTCTCAGACTAACAGAAGTTGGAAGCTTGCGAGAGGTCAGGGGTCACTGGCTCCCAAATTATGATTGTCGGGTGGACCTCTCTGGAGTTTTGGGCCACTCGGTCTCAAGCCGTGGCAGGCGGGTAGAGAATGGTGCATTGGTTAGTCTTTTGGGTGTGAGCAAATTCGGTGCTCACGGGAGAGTCTGTTGAGTGCAGGACAGTACCTTGGGCATCTGTGGTTTTGCTGCTGTGGGACAAGCAGTTTTTTTTTTGCTGTAGGCAGGTCATGGTTGGGACAGGCCGGTAGGGCTAGGGCCAAGTCAGTTGGTGTTCTGTTTCTTTCTGGGTCAACACAGCTCTTCGGTCATCCTTTCTTCCTCAAATCTGAGGCAGCAATGTTCAGGGTCACCCTAAACACTAAATTTCGATGCACCAAAGGAGTATGCAGGTTGGGACCAAAGGGTCCCTTCCCTTGGGTGGGTATACCCCCTATTATGCAACCCTCCAGGTAGAGGGGGCATGGGCCTCCTCCTAATTGGCTAAGTCCCCTCATCTTCAAGATGGGGGGGACTGAAATGTGTGGATCACCTCGCCTGAGGTGTGGGGTTGGCAAGTTATCAACTTGGATTTCCTGTTGATTCGCCCACCCAAACAGGGGGTCCGAACCAGTTACTGGGGGCAGCAAGAGGCAGGGACATTGTCAAAAGGCAGCAAGCCTTTGATGCTCCCCCTTTTGTGGACCCAGCTCATCCTGGTGGAGGAGGCATGACATCTCAGACCAGGATGGGCTTGGTCTCCGGACCTAGAGAGCGAAGGCCCTCTACCCTGGAGTCCAGAAACCTGGCTGGTGGTGGCAAATGGGAGGCAGACATTCAGGAACCAGGCCTGGTTAATTTTTAGGGGCATCTCTAAGATGACCTAGGAGTGCTTTTTAAATAAAATCCCACACCTGCATCAGTATGGATTTAATGTACTAAGTTTGCTACCAAACTTCCCAGTTTTTAGTAAAGCCATTATGGAGCTGTGGAGTTCGTAGTGACCAACTCCCAGAGAATATATTCTTTATGGCTTGAATACGCTTACAATGTCTAAGAATGGACTTGGACACCATAGGGGGTACTGGGCTCATGCCTCTGTACCCTCACCTTAGGACTAGTGCACCCTGATTGAGGGGTGTCGTGCCTTACGCAGTAGATTGCAGGCATGGCCCAAAGGGATGTGGGCCATGTCAACTCTTTATTACTATCTACTGAGGGTTTTAGGGGTAAGGGGGAAAAGATTGGGCGCTCAGCTAATGTGGGTGTGATGTTTCAAAGGTTAATAGACTGGTGCATGAAGGCAAGGGGAGAGCCCTAAAACCCCTCTAAAAAGTTTGTGTGTTGAAGTCAACCCACCGAAAAGCAACAGAAACAAATTGCCTACTGCACTCAAAATAATAGTGTGTCCATGTGGACACCAAGAAGCAATTGCAACAGCAGCTGCTAGAGAAACAAAGTAAAGTCTTTAGAACAAATCTTCATTTAATGTCCTTAGTAGCCAGCCGACACGTGTTGCGTCGCTTTGGAAAGTAAATTCCGCGACTCCTCAGGGGTAACGGAGAATAACACCACGAGGAGGTCTCAGTGATCCTGACCTGAGATCTGGTGATCTCTGACCTGCCTCGAAACTCTGCGGTCATGTTGGCATCGGAAGACGACTAGGAAGCAGGCACATCCCGCTCCAGTTTCCATTTCCCACAACAGGGACTGTTACTCCATGAGCGTACTCGCTCCATCGAACCTCCAGACTCGACACACTCCCTGCTGGACCACGGGAGTGTCACAGGCATGGGGTACAGGTCAGAAATAAGAGTTCCACTATACTGTTAATGATATTAAGTTGGTGTCCCCTCCTAAGTCCATAGACAATATCCAAAATCTTAATTGGTAAAAAAAGCGTGATAACCAATCAAGGTCCTGATCACAAATGACGAGAAAGGAGATAAGGTAAGGGGTGCGGCCCGCTACTTGTGGCAGTGTAAGTGTAGTTAGAGTAAAAACACAGACATCCAATATCGCGTTATCAGGTGTATGGGATGCTTTCGCTAAGGATTACGGATGTTGGTGTTCCTGCTCTGACCTAACTTACACTGCTACAAGTAGCGAGCGGTTCTTCAGTCACGTTATTGTGGGTGCAGGACGCCGTCGCCCAGGATTACGGATGTCGGTGTTCTTACTCTAACCACACTGTAGCGGGCCGCGCCCCTTACATCATCTCCTTTTCTCATCAATTGTGATCAGTACCTGTATTGGTTTATCACAATTTTTACCAATTAAGATTTTGGATTTTATCTATGGACATAAGAGGTGACACTCCAACTTAACATCATAAGCAGTATAGTGGAACTCTATTTCCGACCTGTACCCCGTTCCTGAGACACTCCCTGAGGACGCAAGTCGGTCTCTTTAAGTGAGCCAATCCACAAACAAAACTTTAGAACCTTCTTCCTGCGTCATCTCATCCGGGACTTGTCTGGCTTAGATATTTCCTGCTTACCACCACATCCACTTCCTGCAGCGACTGAATTTGTTTGTGGTTACTATACCACAACTTCAAGCGGCCTGATTCATTTAAGATATTCTTTCCTTGAGGAAGTCTGGGTACGAACTTTGTAATGACGAAACAAGTGTTGGCTGCTTTTGACGCTTGAATTTGAATACATGAATCAAAGAAAATCACATGCACAAAGCGTTCGATTTGGTCATCTTGTCCTAACAATGTATTGATGTATTACATGCATATTACAATTATATTGTTAAAACAATCTTTCGACCAATACATTCTTCTCAATATTGTAATTTGGATAGTGCTGTACTGACCCTTTCAATTTTACTTTTAGAAACGAGACTGCTTCTTACTGTCATATTCAGCAATAAGTGAGTTGGTAGTGAAAAAGAATATGGAGAATAATGCTAAGGTGCACTAAATCCAAAGTTCTGCTTTTTAACTGAAAATGATGTATGTAGATGTGATCTATGTGTCGGGTTCATTTCACAAGTGAATTGTGGAAAAACCTGGCAGTTGGAGGGAAGGCTAAAGTTTGGATGACACAATGAGATGGAATTATATGTATGCACTGTTCTTCTGAAGGTAATACAAGGACTGTTTATCAAGTTAATGTACTTTGAAAGATTCACATACTTGAATATATATCCCAAAATCCAATGCTGAACAGATTATATACATACTCATGCCCCATCATACACACTTTAGAATGACTGGACTTCACTTTCATGCAGTTACCCCACGCAGCTGCACACTCTGCTGGCAATACTTTCGACTCTGTATTCCCAGTAGCTCCCTTGTTGCAGTCCATAACCTAAATCAATTGGTTTGGGCAGATAAACTTGGATTGTTTCTACATATTTATCCACCTTTTACCTCAGTTTCTATTACTAGTGTAGACTGCAGCACATGTAGCCACCTTTGGAAGAATGTTAACCGTAGATCATTTGTCATTTCATGTCCTTTTGAAAAATTGGATTTTTAATTCGGAGCTTAATCAGGACCACTAGCCCTCTTATTTTACCAAAACATTTTAAGAGCCAGTGCGAATCCCTCAGTGAAATTGCTTGAATCAAACGTTATGCTGAGTAAACCGCCACTGAAATGGTTTACTGAAACATAGGGTTGAAAAAAAGCACCTGTCTTTCAATTGCATTCTAAGTGGAGACCAAAATGATAGCAACATGAACTTAACACACAAATATATATATGTATTTTCCAAATGTTATTTTCTGGGTGCCAAATAACGGATAGTTTCTTACCTGTTGGTTTAGTTTTGCAGCTTGAAGATCTTTCTTGATTCACTATGCTGTGCATTATTCCGCGGTCTAGTGGTTGGGTCCGGAATCGTAGTCTTTTCTTTTCTTTCGGAGCCCAGGTGGGAGTCGACGTCCCACCTTTTGGTGTCCTTCCTGTGATGTCGGCATGCTTCCTGCAGAAGCTCCCACCCTTGGGCGCCATCTTCGGATTCTTTTTCCGAATTGTATGGTAATGTGTCGATCTTTTCTTTTACCGCTCTTTCCCTTTAAGTTCCATTAAAGTCCCTTTTTTTGTTTACCACCTCTTTTCTTCAGCCTCATCTTTCTGGTGGAGGTGGGTGGGTGGGTGGGTTCGCTAGTGAATCCAGAAAGATCTTCAAGCTGCAAAACTACACAGACAGGTAAGAAACTATTAGTTTTGCAGCGTGAATCTTTCTGGTTTCACTATGCTGTGCATAGACTTTGTAGCGGTTTGTTGTTATTGTGGCAGCTGGGTGGAAGATGAGCTTGGGTTCTTGAATATGTGCTGAAGCACCTTCCGTCCCACTTGTGCTTCCTTGTTCATTTGTATGTCCACACAATAGTGTTTTGTAAACGTGTGCACAGAAGCCCATGTTGCCGCCAGGCATATGTCCTGAATGGGAGTGTTTGCCAAGAAGGCTATAGTAGCTCCCCATTTCCTTGTTGAATGGGCCTGTGGCCCCTCTGTTAGTTCTTGCCCCACTTGTTTGTGGCAGAATTGTATTGCTTGCGCGATCCATCGTGCAATTGTCCCTTTAGTAACAGCTTTGCCCATGAAGCTTTCAGCAAATGACACAAAAAACTGTTGTTTTTCTGTGATCTTTAGTTCTCTCTATGTAATGCATGACTGCACGTCTCGCGTCCAGAGTGTGCAGTGCCCTTTCAGCTTTTGTTGTTGGTTTCTGGAAGAAACTTGGTATTTGAATTGTCTGGTTGATGTGGAACTTGGACACCACCTTTGGCATAAAGTGTGGGTCCGTTCTCATCACCACCCTATCGTTGTGAATTTGTATGTAGGCTTCCTGTAGCGTTAACACCTGTTACTCGCTTACTCTGCGCAGCGAGGTGATTGCCACTAGGAATGCTGTTTTTAACGTTAGCATCAGTAGTGAGGCTTTATGCATTGGTTCAAATGGTGCCTTCATGAGTTCTGTCAGTACTATATTGAGGTTCCATGCAGGCGCTGGTAACCTTTTAGGCAGTGCAATCCTTTTTGCACCTTCCAAGAATCTTTTTACAATCTAGAAGTAAAGAAGCTTTTGCCCGTTTCTCCTCTAGTATAAGCGACAATGGCTGCTAGGTGTACCCTTAGCGATGATGAACTCAGGTTAGTCTCGAGCAGGTGCATGAGGTACTTAAGCACTGTAGAGTCTCTCGTCATTTCGTTGTGTAGTCCCTCTTTTCTGCACCATAGTGTGAACCTCTTCCATTTGGCCACATAGCACTTATGCGTGCTTGGTCTTCTTGCCTCTCGAAGTACCCTCAGGGTGCTCTCAGGTAGCTTTAGGTGTGCAAACTATGTCCTCAGGAGCCAGGCTGCTAGGCTGAGACTTTCTGGCTCTGGATGCAACACCTCTCCGTTTTGCATGGAGAGTAGGTCTTTCCTTCTCCCAAATTTGTGTGGTACACTGTGTCATTTCCATAATCTGCGAGTACCATGTCTGCCTGGCCCACTGGGGTGCGACCAGTATTAGGGTAATGTTGCTTGTCCTGCACTTGCTGAGTACCTTGTGTATCAGGGGGATTGGCGGAAAGGCGTAGACAAATGTCTTTGACCAGCTTATCCATCGGGCATTCCCCAGGGACCCTTCCCCTGGTTGCCTCGATGCGAAGTGTTGGCATTTGTGTGTTGCAAACAGGTCTATTGACTGGGTTCCCCACCTGTCGAACAGTTTTTGTTTCTTGTGCATTTAGCTCCCATTCGTGTGAGGCCGATGTCTGTCTGCTGAGCCAATCCGCTTCCACGTTGTCCTTTCCTGGCAGATGTATCGCCAGTAGATCTATTTTCAGTGGCATTGCCCATTTCCATATTTCCTGCGCTAGTTCTGACAGCGGGGCTGATTGTGTTCCTCCCTGTTAATGTAGAACATCGCTATTGTGTTGTCCGTCTGGATCAACACTGTTTGATTGTACAACTTCATCTGGAAAGCTTTTATAGCTAGGAGAACGGTCTTTAGTTCTAGGTAATTGATGTGTTTGACCGCATCCGTTTGTGTCCACAGGCCCCTCACTCGGAGTTTTTCCATGTGTGCTCCCCATCCCTTTTGGGATGAGTCTGCGGTGATGGTCACTGTTCGTGGTGTTAGAAGCTTTCCCCTTGTTAACTTTCCTTTGTTCCACCATGATATCTCCTCGTGCACTGCGTGCGTTACAACCACTAGGTCCTCCCAACAACCTGTTGCTTGTGACCATTGGTCCTGCAGCCACTCCTGGAGTGGTCTCATGTGTAGTCGCACATTTGGTACAATGTGGATGCATGAGGCCATCATTTTGCTCACCGTCCTCACTGTCAGAGCTTGCCCCTTCTGGTAGAGGCGTGCCTCCTTCAACAGCACCATCGTTCTCTTCTCGCTGGGGAACACCTTCCCCTGCACGGTGTTGATTTTTGCCCCCAGAAATATCTTGACCTGTTCTGGGTTTATCGAGGATTTCTTCCAGTGGATGGAGAAACCCAGGGCCATCAGTGTGTCTGTCACTATTTGAGCGTGCTGTTTGCACGTGTTGTATGACTTTGCCTTTGTTAGCCAATCATCTAGGTAAGGGTATACGTGTATCCCTTTCCTCCTTAAGTGCACTGCGACTGCTGCCAGACACTTTGTGAATACCCTCGGTGCTGATTTTAGTCCGAAGGCCAATGCTGTGAATTGATAGCAATTTGAGTTTATTGCAAATTGTAGCAGATGTTTGTGCCGTCTGTTTATTGGGATGTGCAGGTAGGCATCTTTGAGGTCTATGGTGACCATGAAGTCCCCTGTTTGAATCTGTGGAAGTACTTGTTGCAGGGATGTCATTTTGACTTTGTGTCTTTATGAATTTGTTGAGGAACCTTAGATCCAGGATGGGTCTCATCTACCTTGGGTACTAGGAAGTAAGTAGAGTACACCCCCTTGTTCCTTTCCATGGGAGGTACAGGCTCGATAGCCTCCTTTAGTAGGAGTTCCTCTGCCTCCCCCTGAAGAAGAAAACGAGTTACTTACCTGTAACTACGGTTATCCAGTATTGGTATCTTTCATAGATTCACATGCCTGAATCATTCCCCGTTGTCGAGGCGGGAGTCCCACGGTAAATAAAATATATAATAGCAGTGCCTAAAATTTCTTGTAGTAGGCTGGAAAAGCCTAAAGGCCTAACTAGGCCTCAAAACTTAGCAGCCTATCTACATCATTATGTAAAAAGACCTGAAATATTAGCCTCAGCCAATCAGCTGTCCTCACCCTCTAGAACCTTCCCTGCTCAGGCAGTTCTCCTCAGATTTTCCCAGCACAAGTGAGAAGTAGTATCCATAGCCAGAACTGCCCTACCGGGGAGGAGGGTGGGTGCATGTGAATCTATGAAAGATACCAATACTGGATAACCGTAGTTACAGGTAAGTAACTCGTTTTCTTATCCAGTATTAGGGTATCTTTCATAGATTCACATGCCTGAATCAGAATAGCAAGCAGTAACATCATGTCTGTCGATAGAGGAAGGTGGGAGACAAAGAAAATATAAATCAATCCCCACACAACCAGGAAGGTAATAGAGTACAAAACATGCCAACATAACATATGCATCAAAACCTTCGAATATAACAGATAGGACAGCATTATAAATATGTAAAGTTTAAAATATATAATCTTTCCAACCTTAGTGAAGAAGATGCTGCAGCACTGCATCACCAACAGCTGTGTCATCTTGAACTGCCGACTGCAGACAGTAATGTTCGGTAAAAGTGTGCACACTTTTCCAAGTAGCAGCTCGGCAAATGTTCTCTAGAGTCACTCCAGCGAAAAGGGCCGTAGAGGTCGACACTGTTCTCGTGGAATGAGCTTTAACCTTCCTTGATAAAGGTCTATTGGCCTTGTCGTGACAGAAGGTAATTGTGGAGGACAACCACCTGGCAATAGTTGCTTTTGTGACAGCTTGACCGAAGGTGGGTCTTCCATAGGCAACAAACAGTTGCGTAGATTTACGCATGTCTTTTGCAGATAGAATTTGAGACATCTTTTGACATCTAGAGAATGTAAAACCCTTTCTGCAGGAGTTTTCGGATCCGGGAAAAAGGTTCTAAGCTTGACCGGTTGATTAATGTGGAATTGAGTTGGCACTTTAGGAATGAATTTAGGGTTGGTCCTAAGTGTAACAAAGTCCTTAGAGAACTGCAGAAAAGGTGGAGTAATAGTGAACGCCTGTATTTCACTAACTCTGCGAGCAGAAGTAAGAGCCAACAGAATTGCAACTTTCCAAGTCAGAAATTTCAGTTCCGCTTTATGGATTGGTTCAAAGGGCCTTTTAAGAAGTTGGGAAAGGACTACATTAAGATCCCATTCCGGAGGAGGAGGACGAACTGGAGGAAAAACTCTGAAGAGACCTTTAAGGAATTGTTTGATCAAGGAGGAAGAACATAAGGATGGTTTGTTGGAGTGCTTCCTGAATCTGGAGATTGCTGCCAAATGTACTTTAATGGAAGAAAAAGCTAGACCTGATTTAGCCAGAGAAAGCAGGTATGGAAGGATGGCTTCAGGAGGAGCCTGCAGCGGATGAACATCATTATCTCCACACCATGAACAAAACCTCTTCCACTTGAAACGGTATGTTTTGATGGTACTTTGTGCACGTGCTTGCGACAATATTTTCCTGCATTCCGAGGGAATGTTTAGGTCTTTGAACTCTAGGAAATCAGGAACCAAGCGTGCAAGTGCAGCGATTGAGGATCTGGATGTTGAATCTGACCGTCCTCTTGTCAGCATCGACATAGTCGGTTTGAGCCGAAACGGAGGCTGTTGAGACAGCAGGAGAAGCTCTTGAAACCAATATTGTCTCGGCCAACGTGGAGCAATGAGAATGAGAGTGCAGTGTTCCCTCTTCATCTTTTGCAGGACTTTCGGAATGAGCGGAATCGGAGGATAAGCGTACGCAAACATTCCGGTCCATCTCATGAGGAGGGCGTTTCCTCTTGACCCCCGTCCTGGGAATCTGCTGGCATAAAACAGGCACTTGCTGTTTTGCTGCGTGGCAAACAAATCCAGCGTTGGTCTCCCCCAAAGGCGAAAGACTGTGTCTACTTGATGTTGTTCGAGTTCCCATTCGTGACAGTCCACAAAGGTTCTGCTGAGACTGTCTGCTAGAGAGTTTCGAATCCCTTGAACATGCTCTGCTTTGAGGGATATGTTGTGCTGTAAGGCCCATTCCCACATTTCCTGAGCTTGCAGTGACAGGGTAAGAGATTTCGTTCCTCCCTGTTTGTTTATGTAGAACATGCTGGTGGTATTGTCCGTGCGCACCAGGACTGACGAATTCACGATCCTCGGTAGGAAAGCTTGCAGGGAAAGAAAAATAGCCCTGAGTTCCAATATGTTGATGTGCATCTGTTGGTACTGATGAGACCATCTTCCCTGGATCTGAAGGTCCTGAAGGTGACCTCCCCAACCTTCCATGGACGCATCCGTAGTCAGAGTGTAGTCCGGAATCTCTTGGAGGAAGGTGAGACCCTGCGACAAGTTGTGTGTCTTCGACCACCAGAGAAGAGCCTGTTTCATTTTGACCGTGACTTTGATGCGGTCGTCGAATGATCCTTCGACCTGTTTCCACTGACGAAGCAACTCTTCCTGCAACTGTCTCATTCTGAGTCTTGCCGTAGGAATGAGATTGATCGCAGCTGAACACATCCCCAGAAGGGAAGCATACATCCGCACTGAAAGTGACTTTTTTGCGGATATTTGTTTTGCCAGTTTGACGAGCTTGTTTTGACGCTCCTGTGTCAAGTATGCCTTGCACTGGCATGTGTCCAAGACTGCACCCAGAAAAGTTAGTCGTTGTTGAGGGTGGAGCTGAGATTTTTGAGAATTGAGGGTCAATCCTAGGTTCGAGAACAGTGAAAGTGTTTTGTTGACTGCCTCCATGGTCGAATGACTGGTGGGACCCTTTAACAGCCAATCGTCGAGGTATGGGAACACCTGGAGTCCCAGGGACCTCAACATTGCAGCCACTGGGGCTAGACATTTCGTGAAGATTCTGGGGGCCGATTTGAGGCCGAATGGGAGGACTTTGAATTGGAAATGGACGCCGGCCACTTGAAATCTTAGGAATTTGCGGTGGTTGGGGTGAATAGGGATGTGAAAATATGCGTCTTGCATATCCAGAGAAGCCAGAAAGTCTCCTTCGTTCAGACAATTCAGAATGTCCTTCAACGTGACCATGCAGAAACTCTGTTTCTTTAGATATTTGTTGAGTTTGCGTAGGTCCAATATTGGACGCCACTCTTCTGAATTTTTCTCCACAAGGAAGAAACGTGAATAAAAGCCCAGCCCTTTCTGAGAAGGATGGACTAGTTCTATTGCATTCTTGTGTAGCATCTTTAAGGCTTCTTTGAAGAGTAAGCACAGACGAGGGGGAGGGGGACCCCTGGGCGGCGTTGTGGGAGGTTTTTGTAAAAACTCCAAAGTGTGTCCCTTGCTGACCAATTCCAGGACCCACTGATCCGAAGTTATTTTCCTCCATTGATGGTAATAGGCGGAAATCTTGGCGCCCACGGGAAGGGAAAGAGGAATGGCCGACATCCGGCAAAGCTCATTGGCGCTTGTTAGAATCTCTCCTTTGATTACCTGAGCGCCGTTGTCCTCCCTGCCGAGAGAAAGAACCAGAAGCAGGCTGCCTGTTAGAAGATTGATAGTATGGTTTGTTGTAGGATGATTGATATTGTCGATTTTGTTGGTTTGAATAATTTCCTCTGGAGGAGTAACCACGACCTCTTGCACCTCTAAAGGACCCCCTCTTGTATTGCAGGGTTCCCAGAGATTTCGCTGTGTCGGTATCGGTTTTAATAGCCAATAAAGCGTCATCAATGTGCTTTCCAAACAAGGACTCACCATCGAAAGACATGTCCAAGATCTTGGTTTGGACCTCAGGTCTAAAGGTGGTAGCCTTGAGCCAACCTTGACGTCTAAGGACAATTGCTCCAGCCAGTTGTCGAAAGTTGGTATTAGAAATGTCTAGGGCGCAATCAATAATCTCCGAGGCCGCCCTTTCACCTTCCTGCACAATTCTGCGTACATCCATCTGATGATCCTCCGGGATCAGCTCAAGATATTCCGAGAGCTCCGACCACATCTGCCTGTCATATCAAGCCAGGATAGCTAAGGAATTTGCTGCTTTAATGGATGCTGCTGCGTTTGCAGAAAATTTCTTCCCAATGGCGTCAAGCCTTCTTCCCTCCTTGTCAGGTGGCGTTGAGATGGGAGCAGAAGGATTCTTGGACTTTTGCTGCGCCGCCTGAGAAATGACCGAATCCGGTCGAGGATGGCCGATCAAACAAGCAGGTGTATCGGATGGTGCTCGATACTTTTTATCAATCCTTTGTAAAACTGCTGGAATGGAGGCTGGTGTTTTCATAATATTGAGGCCTTCCTTCCAGATATAGTCAATAATAGGTATGGCTCTGATCACTCTCCGATACCCTTCCTTAAAGTCATGTAAAAAGCAGTCCGACTGCTCAACTGTGACGACCAATTGAAATCTATTAGCAGCTCTCTGCATAATATTGTGAAAACCCCCAATATCTTCAGGTGGAGAGTCTGAAGGACGTGGAGGTGGCGGAGAAGGTGTAGGGATGACATAATCCTCCCAAGGGTCCACTGGAGTGTTATCCGGCAATTCTCCCTCCTCTCTACTTTCGTCACCATCAGAGGACGAACTGTCCAAAACCTGAGGAATTGGTGAAGTACGTGGCTGTGGAGACAAAGGAGCTCTTGGCGACGGAGGTCGTGGCACAGTAGCCAGAGCAGATGACCCAGCAGGCGCACCCTCAGTTGGAGGAAATCTGTCGATAATCTGCCAACATAGCTTGCAAGTCCTGTATTAAGGAAGTAGGTAAATGTGTTGTGTCCTCAGACCGAGGAAGTCTAGAACGAGGTGACTGATATGGAGTGGAGTATACGTCATGCGTATATTGCTCCTGAAACTCTTCTTCATCATCCTCTTGAAGTTTAATATGCAATTGAGAAGGGTGACAGGCAATCCCAAAGGGGTCATCATCCTCTTCTCCTTCTTCTGACTCTCCTTGCATGTATGTCTCCAAAATGTGTGATGGCAAGAGCGGAGATATATGTGAATAATCCTGCCTTTTGTAAGTCTTCATTTGGAAATGAGTGAATTGTATTTTTGCAGGTGGGGCACCGTGCAGCCGATGAGCAGAAGCCCCAGTAAACAGATTCTCCGTCGACAGCGCTGCCAACGCCAAAGATTTTGTCGTCGACGAGGCCGTCAAAGGTATTGTCAATGACGAGTCCTTCGATGTTGAGAGTGTCGATAACGCCGTCATCGACGAGGCCGTCATCGGCGGGTCCCTCGTCGTCGAGACCGTCGCCGGCGTCTTCGTCGACGGGACCGTCGATAATATCTTCGTCGACGGGTCCCTCGTCGACGGGACCGTCGATAATATCTTCGTCGACGGGTCCCTCGTCGACGGGGCCGTCGATGGTATCTTCGTCGACGGGTCCCTCGTCGACGGGGCCGTCGATGGTATCTTCGTCGACGGGTCCCTCGTCGACGGGGCCGTCGATGGTATCTTCGTCGACGGGTCCCTCGTCGACGGGGCCGTCGATGGTATCTTCGTCGACGGGACCCTCGTCGACGGGGCCGTCGATGGTATCTTCGTCGACGGGGCCGTCGATGGTGTCTTCGTCGACGGGTCCCTCGTCGACGGAGCCGTCGATGGTGTCTTCGTCGACGATCCCTTCGTCGTCGGGGTCGTCGATGGTGTTCTCGCCGACGACGCCGTCGTCGACGCGTCCGATGGTGGCGTCTTCGTCGACGAGATCTTAGTCGACGAGGTCGTCGATGATGTCTTTGACGACGAATCCCTTGGAGACATTGTTTTCGTTGACGACGGCCGTGCGGTCGTCGACGGAGCAGACGTTTGTCGATGGAGCCTTCGCAGAGAAGGATTTCAAAGACTGTGACTTGGTTTTTGATATTAAAGGTGGAACAGACATCAAAGGTGACGTGATAGCTGAAGTGGTAACCACAGAAGTAGAAGAGGAGGTAGAAGTCCAAGTAGTAGTTGGTACAGACACCAGAGTTAAAGTTTTGGTCTGGGTAGTACTCACATGTGAAGAAGCCGATGCACTCTGAGAGGGTTCTGAAGCTTTCTGAGAGGATTTCAACAATTTCTTTCTCTCAGGAGAAGCATTGTCCGTGGATCTAGCTCTCTTGCTAGAAGTTGAGGCTTTGTCCTCATCAGCAGATGAAGACTTCAGCCACAAAAGAACCCTTGCCTCCCTATCCCTGATGGTTTTCTGAGGGAAGGTACGGCAAATTCTACAGTCCTTCACCACATGTGAAGGGTGTAGGCAATAAATACAATCCGAGTGCTTGTCATCCACATGGACTCTCTTCTTGAAGCAGGTTCCACAGGGTTTGAAAAGCTTTCCTTTCAGACATTTTGAAGCTAGAAAATCCAAAAAACTGAGTAGGCACTCAGGGAGACTCCCTTACACACGAAGTGCGGTGAAAATCTGAGGAGAACTGCCTGAGCAGGGAAGGTTCTAGAGGGTGAGGACAGCTGATTGGCTGAGGCTAATATTTCAGGTCTTTTTACATAATGATGTAGATAGGCTGCTAAGTTTTGAGGCCTAGTTAGGCCTTTAGGCTTTTCCAGCCTACTACAAGAAATTTTAGGCACTGCTATTATATATTTTATTTACCGTGGGACTCCCGCCTCGACGACGGGGAATGATTCAGGCATGTGAATCTATGAAAGATACCCTAATACTGGATAAGCTCTAGTTCCTTGTTTGCTAGTGCTCTTTTCTTTGGTTTTCTGCTTGGTGGTGTCTTTTCTAACTCTATGCAGTACTTGTATTGGGTTGATGATCCATTTGTCTGTGGTAATTTTCTTCCACTCCTGGAGAAAACGGTTTAATCTTCCTCCCACTGGTGTTACGTGCTCGTGGTTTTTCGGTGTGGGACACTCCTGTTTTTTGTGCTCCACCCTTTGAGTTTTTGGAAGGGTGTGCACTATCAATGTGGCCGAGTCACTTGGAGGTGGTTTGCTGTCCACCCCTCCTGTTGTGTCCACGTCCACTCGCCCTCCCGCAAAAAGACTGGCCCCTATGTTGATATTGCCAGTGCTGTTTTTGCTGGCCTTGTTGCGTAAGGGTGTCGCTTTGGTGGGAATGTTGGAAGGACTGATGCGACGTTCCCGGCTGGTTCCCCCCTCTCCCGTGTGGTCTCCGTGACGGGGTCCCTCTCTTTGCTCCCCTGAATTGCAAGGCCCCCCCATAGATCTTGCGGTGTCGTTATCCTTTTTGAGCTGTGAGAGCTTGTCGTCCACTGGTGTCCGAACAGTGTCTCCCCATTGAACGGAGTGTTCAGGATGTTGTGTTGCACCTCTGGTTTAAAGCCTGATATTCTGAGCCAGGCTGGTCTTCTTTCTGTGATGCCCAGCATCATAAGTCTGCTGGCATTGTCTGCACCGTCCAGTGCTGTTTTTAGGCAAGAGTTTGCCAAGTTCTTCCCCTCCTCTACCAGGTGCGAAGCCCTTAGTTGGTATTCCTGAGGGAGGGGTTTCACCAACTGTCCCAATTTGTCCATTATTTGGTAATGGTGTCTGTTGAGCAGTGCGTTGGAATTAGCCATGTGCCAGTGCATAGCGGCATTCCTTTCGATTTTTCTTCCTGTTAGGTCCATCCTTCTGCTCTCTTTGTCTGGGGGTGGACCTGAAGTAGTTGGGACATCATCATTACTGCAACAGCAAGGAAAAGGGCCAGAGTCAGCAGTGACCGTCCCCTTTACGTAGGGTGGGTCCTTTGAGGAGTGTTTGTATTTTTTCTCCGTCCTTGGCGAGACGGGTTTACAAGTAGCAGGCTCCTTGAATGCCTCTTCCTTGTCCTTTGATGCTTTCAAGCATTGGCAGGTACTGGTTCCTAGTGTGCATTGGTAGTAGTGTCTACTAGGAAATCCCGTCGGCACCTCCTCCTCGAGCTCGACTCTGAACTGCGTTCTTGATGCATTCATTATAAAGTCCGATGTCGTCCGGCAGCGAGGGCCTCGCTGGATATGTGTCTACTCCCTCTTCTGGACTCTCAGCTTCGATGTCCTGCCACTCTACCTGTTGTGTATCAGAGTATGTAGATTCTTGGTACACCCTTTGGTCGTCATCTCCCTCCTCTTCGTAATGGGGGTATCATCTTCCTGATATGTCAGATCTTCCAAGCTCTATGACACTGCTTCAACCTCGAAGTCTTACTCTTCTTCATCTACCAACTGTACTACCGGTGACTTGGGCCTCGACGGAATTGTGCAAGATCTCTATTTTTTGTTTAATTCTTTCGCTGCAGGATGTTCTCCATCTCTGCCTCGAGTCTCCTCTTCTTTCTTTCCATCTCCGCCGCCTGGTCAGCGTCGAGTGGTTGCGCCGCTCTCTTTGCCGTGCAAGATGGCGGCGAGACAGGTTTCGGCGGCGAGACTGGTCTTGCGTCTTCCGTCATCGACTTCGAAGTGGTTTTCGGAGTCGAGCGCTCCTTTTCTTGGACGCTTTGTCGACTTTGGCTGGTCGCCGTCCCTCGGCACCAGGGAGTCCTTCTGTGAGGATCCGCTGGGCCTGGATGTTGCTGCAAAGGCCGAAGTTCTCGGCATCGGCACTTTTGGGGTCTTGCCCTCGTTTTTTCGAGAGTCTGGGGCAAACTGTCAAGAGTCTTTCGGGCCTTTTTGGGGCGTCGAGTCTCCTACCTTTTCTGTGGTCTTATTATTGGTCTCTGCGACAGTGTACCCGATTTCTTCGGCGGCGTAATCCTCCTAGTCGGTCGAGAGCCCCAGGTCTCGAAGGGACGGGGGTTGGCCCTTGCCCTGCATGGTGTAGTTTGCTAGTCTTTGCCTCTCTCTCACTCAAAGGGTCTTCGGCGTGAATGCTGAGCAGGTGTTGCAGTCCTTGCTTTCGTGGTCAACCGGCAGGCAGAGGTTACAGACTGGGTGTTGGTCCTTCTGCACGTACTTGTGGTGGCAGTTGCAACAGAATTTGAATGGTGTGTTTTCCACGTCTTGCGTTCAGGGGGCCCCCTGATTGCACACTGTCCTCTGGATGTCGAATTGCGTTGACATTTTTTCTTTCTTTGTCGTCCTTTCGATGGTGTAGTCTTCCTTCGTCTTCTCAAAAGTTTCTCCCAAAAATCTCAAGTTTTGCTTCTCTTCTCTCCTAATCTCTGGAGCCCTCTTGGGAACGATCCAGACCCAACGGCGGAAAAAAGAATCTGAAGATGGCGCCCAAGGGTGGGAGCTTCCTCAGGAAGCATGCCGACGTCACAGGAAGGACACCAAAAGGTGGGATGTCGACGCCCACCTGGGCTATGAAGAAAAAAAAAAAAAAAAACTACAATTCCGGACCCAACCACTAGACCGTGGAATAATGCACAGCATAGTGAATCCAGAAAGATTCACGCCGCAAAACTGACACAAACAGAAAGAAGTTTTTCCTGCTACAACAAGAGCAAGTTTCTTTAATTACCTTCATTATTCCATCTTCGGACCTGTACGCCAATCTAATTTTTGTTGTTCATGGGGTATGTGGATTTTCTCTATCTAAATCCACTCGAGGAGGTTAAAAAGTAGGTTTGTGGAAGAGAAACACAGGATCTTACTTTTTTTCAAAGAATTATCAAGCAAAAACGTTTCTTTGAGAAATTATGTCCCAGTTTTTGGAAGATAAGCGTTGTGAACTTGTAAGGCCTTCACATTAGTAAACTCTATGTGAAGTTGAAATGGCTGTTTCCAACTGAATTGTAAGCAAAACTTTATCCTGTTTTTTCTGCAGTGAATGCACTGGTTTTATCCAGATGGGACTGCTTCATTCTATACAAAATGTAGTGTCTGGGATGAAGGAAGTTGTACATGTCCCCTGTTCCAAGCTCTACAGACCGGTCCCTTGATCTAAAAGGTGGAGACATTTCAATTTACTGTTCTTGGGCTATCTGTATCTAACTGCCTCACAAACTTTGAAAAATAAATTCCAGAAGCACCATTCTTTAGGCATCTTGCACTCCTCTATGTCAATGTAAATGGTGACCTTTTGGCTTAAACAGCGCAGCGAGTGGGGGGCGGGGGTGCATTCCAGAATCAGGTCTTTGCTGAAGCCATAAGGGAAATGAAGGAGGAATTGGAAGACATTTAAACGTATGTAAAGGCCTGAAAAATCTACAGCATAACAAATCAATGTGTTAAGCGCTAGATCCAATCACTCAAGCACTTTAAACCAAACACCTGTGTTGAGAGATTTGTACCCAGTGAGTGCAGCTGCTTAAAGTACTTAGGATTTTAGGATTTAATTCCCGCTCTAATTAGAACACACCCATGACCAAATGAGATCCCTTCCAAATGAACTCAAGTTAAAATGAGTTCACTTGCTGAGGAATATTTATTGGAGTAAAATTAGGTGCGGGAGAGCAAACACATTTTAAGAATACACTTAAATAGTAAGATACCATAGGACAAAATCCAAAGAGAAGTGTAAATGTGTATGTAATAAAGAAAAAACACACAAAGGTAGAAGATCAATCTTTATTAAAAAGTTGTAAATCTGATTTAACACAGGTGGTAAAAAGAGGCACTCAAGCCACTGATCTAGTAAGAGGAGAACAGTAACAATTACACTTTGTATGAGCAAATAGAAACCACATTGGAGTGTGCTCACATAGCATTTAAACCACAGGAATTGAAGATCTTCAATATCTATTAAAGACAAACATTGGACGGGGATTCTTCAATTTCCCCACAAGAACTAAAAACAAGCAATTACCCGAATGTCAACTCATAAAATAAAAACAAAAAGTACCAACCGAATACTCCATGTGGATTAATGCACTCATCCATATTTTAATTGCCCATTATTTCCCCATAATTAAATAGGACTACATTGTTCTGAAAAACTGCAGCAAGAACTACACAACCATTCACTCCAGGGACATGGGTGCAAACATCATAAAAGCAATTAGACATGCTCTTTGTTAGCAATGGTTTTGAGCCACAGCATGATCGGTAGCAATCTGTGTCAATGATTCTAGTACTGGAACAAATTTAGGTTAATTTTAACATGATTCTTTTTTACAGCAGTTCATTACCAGATTCATGCTATGTCCTGCATAACTCAGATATTTTAAAAGGTGTAGATTAAGTGACGTGTGTAAAATTAAATTTAGAAAATGTCTTTCATATGGACCAGCAAAGTTTCTTTGAACACCACATTAAAAGGGTATCATTTCCATAATAAAAATGGATTTCATTAATTACTCTCCCACTTTCCTTCCCAATCTCCAATAATGAATGTCCAATAAAAGTCCTGTAAAGAAAGTCATTGAGAAGATATTTTGCTCGCCAAAACTTTAATTCACTTTCCATTTAAAGAGTGTAGGCATTATTCATGAGGCATTCCTTATCGTCAATAGGACTCCACACACCTCCAAGACCACTGTTGCGCTGGTTTCGTCTAGCCATCTTGACGAAAACCACCACCATGGCCCCAAGTAATATCGCAATCATGATTGCAAGAAGCACCGACAATGCAACGGCTGTGAAAACAAGAAACATGGTTTACAAGGTCACACTTTGATTACGTGGATGTCACAGAATTTGTTAAATATCTTTGCGAGAGGCAAAAAAGCATCGATAGAACTCACAGAAAATAACCCAAACAAGCACGGTGTGCAACTGCAAGACTGAAATAACAAACTTACAGAAGATTTTGCCCCCTGACCGCATATCTGCCAACATATACAGATAAGTATGTGGGAATTTGTTGGTCTAGGGTGGAATGAGCTGAAAGTTCGTGTACACTGACAAACTCATGTTTAAGGGTACTTAAACTCCTTTCCAATCTCTTCCCACAATGGGAAAGGTTACACATTTACTCTGACAAGGGCAGGAATAAAACGTTTTAATGTGCAAGGGAAAAAAAGGAAAAAAGGCGGTGTAGAAAAAAGTAAACTTCTATATCACTCAGCAGGTTCACATCAGAAAATACATATGCATTTTTTTGTTCATAATAAAATGGAAATTCACAGAAGTATTCTAGGAACAGTTTCCAGGCAGACTGTCGTACATGCTTGTAAATTCATGAAAGTCGTAAATCTACACCATGCAAGAACAAATACATGTCACAATCGCCCACTGCATCCAAACTAGTGTTGGACACTAAGATCACCACTGAGGACGTGCTGCAAACAATCAGAGACCCATCCCATAACAAAACCCCAGGTCTTGACTGTATACCCATCTAGTAGTGCAGCACTTTTTACTCACAACTACTACCCAAATTGACCGACATGTACTAAGTGACACTGGCTGTAGGTGAACTTCCACTGTCGCTCTGAGGAATCTCTCATGGTTTCAATCCTGAAACTTGGTAGACCCCAGACGCAACCCACATATTGACCTACTGTCATTCTGGGGGCAGATAAGAGATGGGGCAAAATGCTAGCAGACATGTTATGTCCGGATACTCCCAGATCTCATCCATATAGATCAGAATTGATTCGCCCCATAGCGCAGTTTCTCAAAATATTTGCCGGCTGTCCCACATACAAGCTAGGTTAGAGGGCGCTCTCGACAAGCCGCTTTACGGATATTAAACCTGGAGAAGGCATTCAATTTGCTAATATTGAGCTACATTTTCCAGGTCATGACAATCTGGCATTGGTCCCCAACTTCTTGCATACTCTACTCCTTTAAACCAATCAGATATCATTGGTCCATCTGGGTCGCCTCATCTCTGCCCCCATACCCAGTGAGCAGGGGAACCAGACAGGGCTGTTCCCTTCCCCTCTGCTCTTTGCCCACACAGTGGAGCCCATAGCCATCTGCTTACAAAGTGAGGGCATTTGGCGTCCCTGTACGCCAATGAACTGCTCTATTTAAAGACATCACGTCAGATATTACCCCACTTCGCAAAACACTTGAGTTTGCAACAGCCACTGGACTCTGGGTACATTAGGACAAATCAGTGATACAGCCACTCCACTCTGACCAACCACCCTGGTCCGTACATATGGGCACTACCCCTCTACGCTGGCAGGGTACAGCCACTCACTATTTTTTTTGGGGGGGGGGGCGTTGTCTTTATCACACTCCTTAAGACACATTTGATGGGATCCTACGGGCAGTAATGCAGGGCATCAAGCCACAAATGCATTTCTGGTGCTCGTTAACTCTGGACCAGATAGGGAAAATTGAACTGGCAAACGTGATCATACTGCCTCACCTACTGTATCACTTTACTAACCTCCATGTGGTCCCGCTCAGCTCATTTCAAGAGCTTGACTCACTGTGAAGTCCTCTTATCTGGAGCAAAGGATGGAATTGTGAAGCACTTCGCAAATTATAGCTCCCAATGGACTGAGGAGGGTTGGGTGCCCAGTCTTTTGAGGCATGTTATCAAACAGCACAATTGCAGTGGGCATCACTTTGGACTGCTGTGATACACGTTGGGAGACCTGCAATGCAGATGGCGTGATATCATCCCCAGCAATCCATTGCCTCCTACTTCTTAAAACAATACACCCCCCCCCCCCCTCACCCCTCATAAAAGTGGCTGTGGCCCGCACTAGCATGACACGTATACACAGCGTGTCCCCGAAATCACCGGTGTATGCTTCTGCGTTGCCCTGGTTGGTCTTCCCAAATTACCCAGGTTCTATACAAGACTACCTGACTCTCTCCACAGAACGCTTGATTGACACAGCAGATGATCTTTACCTCAATGGGCAATTTCTCTCATTTGATCAGCTGGTAACAGATTATGGTTTACCCCCCGGGGCAATTCCGCTTCCATCGCCAGCGCATGCATACCTATCCTATCCTGTGGAAAGCCACAGATAAAGCCCATAAAACACCCTGTACTACAGAAGATTTGAATGACTGGTCCTGGCAGTCATCTAATTACCTGGCTGTATAAAGCTACAAGCGAGTTAACTAGGATTCCCCTAGACACTCTCGTTAGATAGATGGAAGGAGTCTGGATGCGCACTGCATGATAATGAGTGGGAAATAGACTTGTAGTTCCTGTACCAAGTGTCCCATAACTAGTTTTAAAAACTTGCAACTCTTTGTTACACTGCACATACCTCACCCCAGACCAATAAACCAGTTCTTCCTCCAAGCAGACGCCAACTGTCCCAGAAGCCAAGCTCCCGGGCGCAGACTAACATGATTTAATCCTGCCCAATCCTGTACCAATTCTGGAAGAAGGTATCCAAAATTTTACATCAAGTCAAGGAGCTTCCCGATATCCACATATGGGAGGCATGCTCACTTGCCATTTTCAAATGCTGCAAATCCCACAAAATACGCTTGCACTTTGCCTCTAGCGATCCTTGCTGCCAGGCGCACTCACCTTGCATTGACAATCCCAGACAGTAGCCCCCCCAGTGATGCAGTGATTTTTTTCCAAACTGCCAATCTTTTTGCCCATTTTATTTTGAAAGCAAACAATCCTGCTTTCATGCTTATACATCAATCTGCATATAACCAGGGAGCATTTCAACTAGCCCCAAGTGGTTATATTTGGCAATCTTCACAGTTTTATAGTGCAACCACTGTCAGTAATGCAAGCAGAGAACACTGCATTTCCAGAGAGCACACCTAAGATAGAAAATGCTTGTATACAGGCGTCAAATTGATAGATTTGTGTTCACAGATGTTGAATGCTAGAATAAACGCTTGGGGCAACCTGTGTACATTTTAATGCCTCATAACTGAAACTATTAAAGTACATTGGCATTAGGAAATTAAGATAACTCGTACCTTAGATTGAAGCTACATTTTTCTGAAAGGTGCAGCTGAATTGAAAAATATTATGCAGTGCAACTCTGTGTTGTAACGGTATCACTGCCGCGTACCATGGCCTTGGCACGCGACAGTGAATGACAGGTCATCTAATTTGCATGACGAATTGCTTGCTAGAAACAGTGGTTCTGATGAAGATGTTCAACCCAATTTCTCTGCACCGACTGATCACCCACCTGATCAGAGTGATTAAACAGATCCACACTCAGACCCTGATGTAGTGGTTGACAGGCCATCTAATACGCTTAATGAATTGTTTGCAAGAAACAGTGGTTCAGATTGTGTAATCCCTACTTCCATGGCACCTACTGATCACTACCCACCTGATCGGGGTGATGAAACAAGTTCACACTCCGATTCAGATGTAGGTGTTGACAGTCACTGTCTCTGGAAGATTTGGTAGACCCATCAGCAAACCTAAAAGATACGATGACTTTATTTGTGACTAAGTTTTCTTTCTGCAATGTTCAAAGAGGGGAAGATGTGTTGTAACTATCACTGCTGCGTGCCATGGCCTTGGCACGTGACCATGAATGACACTGCTCAACTGCACGCGATGGCACGCACTACAATTTTAGCATTAACCATTGGTCCCCCAATGTTCCACGTTTATACCATTATTCACATTGTCAACCGTTGTCTTATACCGGCACGGTCAGTTACCTTAGAGCTGCGGAGCCGTTCACATGTGTAGGGGCTGTTAATAAAAGCTTCTTCTTCGAACCAATTACGACGTTCTGTCTTCATTACTACATACTGCAGCATAAAATGTTATGCTTCCCAAAAACAATTACAACCTGAAGAAAACGGAGGAAATTGCAAACCGGCAGCACTGCAAAAAAAAAAACCTGAAAATAGTGCACTGTCACTTCAAAGGGCAATCAGCTTCCCTATACCAGCATTCCTTGTACTATCATCTGCCTCAGTCAGACCTTTCTGAAAGGTTTAATTAAGATTTTGGGTGCGGAGTATTTCACCATTCATTAACTGGATACCAAGAAGGTTGGATGATTGTTTGAGTTCAATGAAGAGACCTATAAAGCAGAACTGAAAATACAAGTAAGTAGCTTTGGATTTTGCATTGTAGGTCTTTCAGTACTAGTTATAAATGTTAGACTTTAGTAAGCACAGATATCGGATATCCAGGTGAGGCATGCCAGAACATATCCACAAAGGAGTGTGTACATATTTCCAACCAAAAAGGGTACACAGCAGCTCTGCCTACGGCAAGATCCGCTTGGGCGTCTGAATTCAACACGTTTTAGCTTTAATAACAGTATAGACAACTGTTCCATTAAATGAAATAATTAGAACTCACTTCGACATTTCCGCTAGAGGCGTGAGCTCTAGGTTTTCTTGACCATGTTCTATTTGCTAACTAGCAATAAAAAATATAGCGAACAATCCACCTTGTTAGAGATTGTTTTGATGCAGCTGTATCTAAATGTAAGGGACTAGCAAACAGCTGTTTGTGATCTGAGAAGAGTCTTATTTACCAACAGACTTTCCGCTAGAGTTGAAGTATTACAAAAAAAAAAAGATAGTTTTGATCGTGTTAACAGGTGTAGACACAGATCCCTAAATTTGTGAAATCTCCCCAGGGTTCAGACTGGATCCGGATATTTTTTCAGCAGTACCTCTGCACGCCTGGGCACTGAGTCACAAGGCTCTGCAATTACATAGACTCCGGATGTGACGTCAGTGGAGCCATATAAGTCCTCTTCAGTGTGCCGACATCAGCTTCTTCTGCCAAACTTTCCACGCCAGAACGCCAAGCCACTACAGAAACTGGCTGTGGAAACAGGGTCCCAAAAAGATAACAATCTTTACTACAAATAGAACATAGCAAGAAATGGTACGATACCAGACCTACATCAGTAAAGAAAATATGAGAGAAACCTGCCCTGATAAAACCAGAAAAGAAGAACTAAAAGAACCACTCTCCCTTAAACACAAGGTCTGGAGACTCAGTGCAAGTGCCAAAAAAGGCGTCCTGCAAGTCTAACGCTACCATCCAGTCTCCTGGATTGAGAGCAGAAAAGACCTGAGCCAAAGTCAACATCTTGAACTTCTCCTTCCAGAAGAAGCAGTTGGCGTTCGAGGCCCAAGATGGGATGCAGACCCCCTTTGTCCTTCTTGGGGACCAGAAAGTAGTGAGAACAACCACTGCCAACTTCTAGCCGAGGAACACACTCTATGGCCCCACTTGGCCAAGAGGGCCGTGACTTCCTGCTGGAGAAGTGCCAAGTGTTCCCCTGACATGCGGCGGTACTGAGGTGGCATGGCTGGAGGGGTGGACTGAAAGGGAAGGGAGTAACCCTTGCGGATAACCTGCAACACCCACTTGTCCAATGTGATGGCGTGCCAGTATGGGAGGTGATGGCGGATCAAGCCACCCACTGGTGTGGGGTGCCCCCCCAAAGCTCAGATTAGGAAGGTTTGGAGGTAGAAGCAGCAGGGAGGAGGTGGACTGACCACCACACTGCTTCCCAGACCGCCCCTGCAGAAACCACATCTGCGGCCACGCTGAGGCTGGTTCTGCACAGGCTTGCAGAAAGAACATGCCTGGGCACCCCTTCCGTGGCCACGAAAGGAATGAAAACCATGAGTGGCTGGGCTTTTCGTGGAAAGACCGAAGGACTTGGCCGTGGCCCGCGAGTCCTTTAAAATGCTCCAGCGCACTGTTGGCTTTATCGCCAAACAGGTGAGTGCCATCAAAGGGCATGTCCATGAGTGAGCTTTGGACATCTGGCAAGAACCCCACAGATCTCAACCAGGCATGGCGACGAAGCGCCACAGTCGTAGAAATTGCCCTAACGAGTGAGTCTGCGGTGTCCAAACCACACCGAATGGCGAACTTAGCTGCATCTTTACCCTAGACAACAGCTTGGATCTCTTCAGGACACTGAGCCAACACCTGTGCAACTGTATCCCATACAGTGTGGGAATAGCAGCCCAATAGGCATGCAGTGTTCACCTCCCTAAGCTGGCCGAAGAGAACTGCTCCAACTTCCAAAAGTCCATATCCGGCGGAGCCATGTGTAAGGCACTCTGGGACGTCGAAGCTTGGATGACCAGGCTCTCGGCGTGGGATGAGTGATCAGAAAGGCAGGGTCACCCGGCGATGGCTGCAACCAAGTGCCCAGTAAGACGTCAGTGAGGGCGTCATTAAATGGCAGCAGGGGCTCCGACGATGTGGACGACATCTGGAGCACCTCAGTGAGGAGATTCGTTTTTAGGCCACAGTAGGGAGATCAAGGTGGAGGACCTCAGCTGCCTGACGGAGCACCACTGTGTAAGAAGCAGCCTCCTCCATGGTAGGTGGGGGGGGGGGGAGAGAGCAAACCCCGGGGTCAGAGGAGACATCAAGGCTGCCAGCCTCCTCCAACTTGTCCACCCAGTCCTGCTCAGAGTCACACTGACGAGCAAGAGGGCCCTCTGACCCCTCCCAGTTGTCCTCCACCTCTGCCGTATGTGGTACAGACCGCAACGGCAGGGCATGTACCAGGGAAGGAACAAACTGTGCCGGGAACAGCGCCGGACGAGGCCAAACCAGCGCTGTGCCCCAATGCGGATCCCAGGTAGGGACAAAATTGTCCCGAACAAGTGGCATCCACTGCGGAGCCGGTGGCGGCGCTGGGGCAGGAGCCGGCAGTGTGGCACCTTGTAGTGCCATGGCTGGAGCCAGCTGCGCAGGATTCCGATGTTCCAACAGGATCCGGACACGGGACTGCAGGGCCCAAGGGCACGCGGGCGGGAGCCCGAGGTCTAAACAGGCAGTCCATGGTAGCAAGAAATTCTTGCACCTGTGCGGGTAGGCCGCGGGACTCCCGGGCTCCGAAGGAGCCGCAGGGGCAGAACCCCCTGTCCCCCTCGTCCGCATCCAGGGACTGACGGAGGGATGTGGGAGAGCGACAAATCTTCGATTTCTTTTTGTGTTGTCTCTTACCCGAATCAGAGGATGAAGGCTTGGAGCCTGAGAAGCGATGATTGTGGCCCCACAAGCGTTCTCTGGAGCAACCCGTGAACGACGCTGGGACAAGTGTCTGACCTCCAGCAGCTTACGGCACCGCTCCCTCAAAGCCTTCGGGACCATGGCCAGACAGTCCATACAGGACCGAGAGTCGTGGTTGCTCTCCAGGCAGTAGAGCAAGACACCGTGGGGGTCCGCCACCAGCATATTGTGACGGCAGGCCCCACAAGGCTTAAAACCAGGCATCCCTATGTGCACCAGTGTAGACTTACAGGAGACAAAAGTCTCAAAAAGATAGTCAAAAAGTGACTAAGGTAAGTGCTCTAACCGGTCTGCGCTTACTGGTGGGAATAAGAAAGAACTGACGTCAGTACGCATGGGTGGTGTCTAAGTAGTCTGCATGACGTCATCTCGACGCATACAGTGACTGACGCGGAGCCGCACAATGCCACCTGACGCACAGAGGTACTGCTAGGGAAAACTTTCCGGATACAGTCTGATGCCTGGGGATATTCTAAGGTAAGGAATCTAACACTAATGTGTTTCTTTCAGGTACATCATTTATAGCACTGACAGCCAGGAAACTGCTTCCTGGTTTCTCTGAGAACTTGAAAGATTAAAAGGGAGATTGCTAGAAGTTAGAAAGTAAGCTTTCCATTGATAACTCTTATCATGAAGTGTCTGGTGATCACAGTGGACGCAACTGTCTTTCAGCACCTCCTGAGAGGCTGATGGAGGAATCTTCCCCCCCCAACCTGCCGCCCATAGTGGGCAAAGCCCACTAGACACCAGAGAAATTCCTTAAAAAAAGGTTTAAAAACCACACACAAACGTGAGGGTGACCTGCCATGGCAGAGGGCCAATACCCAAAAAGGGAACATTACAGTGTCTCCCCACCAGAGGCACAGAGGGAGTTTCCAATCTGCTCCTTGGCTGGGTAGAAGGCCAAACATATCAGGGATGTCATAAGTAAAGAATAAACACCGGGTGGTGGCATAGCACCCTGGTAGAAGGCTAGGTCACTGCCCCAGAATTTGGCAATACAGTCTTTCTTCCACCCCTCGAGGAAGACTGATGGAGCAGGGGTGTGGAGAGATGGAGTTAACTCACAATTTGCAGGCTGCAGTCCACAGGAATGGTGGGAGAAGGTAACAAAGCGTACCAGATTATAGTAATTTACATACACCCTTTGTCCCTCACATTCGGCACAAAGAAAAACTACATATGCACAAGGAAGATGCAGGAGTAACGCCCAGTTTCTATATTTGAGGCCAGAAACTGCGCTACAGCCCCACACCTAGTTTCTATGTTTGAGACAAGAACCCTCTACAGCGCCACACCCAGTTTCTATGTTTGAGGCCAAAACCCTCTCTACAATGCCTTTGGCACTTCCTACTACAAAACTGGCATGTGTTCCTCTATCAACCATTTTGATTAGCATGGTGGTTGGGAGGGTTTGGGTAGGGCAACTGTGGCATAGTAGAAAGGAATGGAAGGGTGTTGTCTCTTGACAAGTTTGATGACCCATGCCTCCGAAATGATGTTTTATCACTCTTGGAGGAAATTACTGAGCCACACTCTTACAGGGTGGCCTGATGCCGATGGGGCAGGGTTGAGCTGCATGTTATCCCCGATGTCCTTACCGTTGTCTCTGGGTGCTATAGCCATAAAATGGTCGAACAGACAATTGCGATGGGGTCTGGTGTTGGCAGCATAACAAATTTTGCTGATTTCTAGCCGTCCTATATGGGTCTGAGCTAAAGACTAGGTAGGACCATTAGGGAATTTCAGCTGGATTTGACCAACTGCATCCTATAAGGCATGGCTGTAACAGCTTAAGATGAAGCTAGCACTACCAGTGCACAAAACAAGGTTAGCAAAAGAAAATGTGCACTTAGATTCATGGTCAGCATGGAAAAGGTAGAAGTGTAGGCTCTGCTGGTGGATGTCTGGACCACCAGAATCTCAAGCGTAGGGTAGTGTGTCAAAGAGTCAGGATTGCACAGTGCTTATTTGTGGCAACTAGCTACCGGGGGGGGGGGGGGGGGGGGGGGAGCTACATTGTAGGGAGCTGCAGGAAAAGACTTCTGCAGACTGCCTCATGACCATCTGAAAAGGAGTCAATCATCAATGGCAGGGCCAAGGTCAGAGAAAAGCCCAGTCTTTGGAGGAAGTGTTCAGAGCACAGGAATTCTATGGTTCAGCAAACCAATTATAACTGGGGGGAAAATGTGTCCGTTCATTGAAAATCGGAGTCGAACCGCTCATGTAAATTATGAGCGCTACTGCGTGGTAAAGGCAAGGTATTGGAGTCTGAAAGACTGGTCATGGGCTGTGCCCCAAAAGGATCTTCACTCTACTTCAGGTGAGTCAAACCTGTTTGAGTCTGTAGCCACTATAAGTATCAGCTCCTCTTTCGGCATCATAGGCTCAGATGTTGATGAGAAAAAAAAGAGTGCACCGGGCAAGGCGGTGTAGAACCCGATGGGGGATTAAAGAGGCAACAGTGAACCCGCCTGTTGAATCAAGAGTGGAAACTTGTGTGGATCCACAGACCCTGAAGGCGCACCAAAGGGAGCTGGAAAGTGTCTATTCACTGCAATAACAGCAACAGACCCTGAAATCCAGATAGCATTAGGAACTGTCTCTGAATCTGCTCCTAAAGAGGCTGGGAGAAAGACAGAAGCACACAGATACCTTGCACCTTGTTTGGAGTTGGAGTGGTGTAGTAGGCGCAGTTTCCCTTTTTCCAGACTTACCCAAAGACTTTGACCATAAAAAGGACCTGCTAAGAAATTTACTTTAGGAGCGAGGACATGTCCTTCCTTTCCACTTTGATCAGTCATAGCATCGAGATTTGAGCTGCTTGGTGAGAGTTTCACCTTGTAGTCTTATATACCATTTGGATTGATCTGGGTACAGTCAATAAAAGGCCCTGGAGTAATGCTCTGACCCCAGGCCCCATCGACCCACCTCGAGGGGGTCTGCCAGGTAAGTGTTTGAGATAGTCCGTGTAAGATTTAAACTGTAGGGATTTGGCATGGACCCTTACACAATGAGTAAGGAAACCTTTGGAGACAAATACCAGATAAAAGGTATAAGCCTGAATCAGTGCCTGAAGGCATGGAAAGAAATGAGCTGACACCAACTTAACTGCAACCATACTTGTCCCTTCAGGAGCAGAAAGAGAGAAGAGCAGCACAAAGCCACAAACCAGCAAGCTGGAGTACTACTTGTTAGTTTCCATTTTCAGTCTTACACCTGGAGGGATATTCACAAGGTGAGGAATCTGCAGTTAGAAGTATCAATCAGAATAATGGATTAGTGATGAGCATCTCTCCTTATAGAAATGCAGATACTGTTCTTTAACTGATGAGTCCTGTTCACATGTCTGGCCAAGGTAATGGCCAGCAATGAAGCAAGCTTCAAAGATAGATACTGGAGAGACCCTGTGAATAGGCTTGAAAGGAGCCTTTTCAAGTGTTTTGCTCCAAGAATGGTGCAAGCCTTGCCATCGGTGGTAAAGTTAAAAAAACATTACTCTGCAACAGACCGATTAAGCATAAGGCCTTCTCAAATATCTTTAGTTGGCAGTCAGATGTACTATGATGCAAGAATACTGGACATCTGACTAGATGGAGATAAGGCAGAAATGCACATGAAAGTAGAACGTGCCGGTAGGGCAAATCAGGAGAATCTTTCACTTCAGGAGGAACGTAATTAAAGAGGAGGGTACTCTTGTTTATTGAATTGGTCTATAATCCTCTGGTAAGTCTGAAGATTCAAACAATCTGAACAGCTAAGCTGTCATTGTGACTTGGTAATAGTGAAGAACTAACCCTTGTCTCAAAGTATTTGTACGGAGAACAGTCATTAAAACGCGGGTTTTACCACGCGTTGCTTTTACATCGCATGCATTACAACGCATGCGATGTTACAACGCGTGGAAAAGCCATGCATACCATTACATCGCATGTGCTTTTACAACGCATGTGATGTAATGTGTAATGGCGGCGGGGGCGGTTAGCCACGTCGGTGTGAGGAAACTTAGGCTGTTTCCTCACACCGACGTGAAACAAGCAGGAAGGAGGAAGCAGGATCCAACGGCGACGCTGGAGAGGAGAGAGGTAAGGGGGTTTATGCATGGGGTGGGAGTTACTTTTGTAGTGTTTAGGGTAGTTTAAATGTAGTGTGGTAATGTTTGTGTTGTGTGTTTTTTTTTTAAAACGTTCAAGTGTGTGTTGTGGTGTTGTCGTGTTTGTTTAGTGTATTAGGGAGGATAGTGTAATGTTTATGTAGTGTAGTGGTTTAGGTGTTAGTGTAGTGTTGTAGTGTTTGTTTATTGTAGTGTATTAGGGTAGTGTAGGGGTGGGAGTAGTGTGGGTAGCGTAGTAGTGTTGTAGGGTTTAGGGTAGTGTAGGGGTGGGAGTAGTGTGGGTAGCGTAGTAGTGTTTTAGGGTTTAGGGCAGTGTAGGGGTGGAAGTAGTGTGGGTAGCGTAGTAGTGTTTTAGTGTAGGGGTGGGAGTAGTGTGGGTAGTGTTTTAGGGTAGTGTATGGGTGGGAGTAGTGTGGGTAGCGTAGTAGTGTTTTAGGGTTTATGGTAGTGAAGGGGTGGGGGTAGTGTTTTTGGGTTGGGGTAGTGTAGGGGTGGGAGTAGTGTGGGTAGCGTAGTAGTGGTTTAGGGTAGTGTAGGGGTGGAAGTAGTGTGGGTAGCGTAGTAGTGTTTTAGGGTTTATGGTAGTGTAGATGTGGGAGTAGTGTAGTGTGGTAGTGTTTTGTGGTTGGGGTAGTGTAGGGGTGGAAGTAGTGTGGGTAGCGTAGTAGTGTTTTAGGGTTTAGGGTAGTGTAGGGGTGGGAGTAGTGTGGGTAGCGTAGTAGTGTTTAAGGGTTTAGTGTAGGTGGGGGTAGTGTAGTGTGGTAGTGTTTTTGGGTTAGGGGTAGTGTAGGGGTGGGAGTAGTGTGTTGTGTAGGTGTAGGGTTGTCACTTACCTTGCATACTTTTACCACGAGTATAGCTTTACCACGCATGCCTTTGCGTTGTAATGGCATGCGTGGTAAAGGCATACTCGTGGTAAAAGTATGCGATGTAATGGCATGCGATGGACGGATGGAAGGAATCTGCAGCTAGAAGTCTATCCGATAAAAAGGTTCTAATATTTAGAGCTATTTGGGCAAAAACTGAAAGGTTTTCAACTGAAGATCAGCTATTTTTTGTTCAAGATAATTTGCTAAAGTTCGCTACCCTACAAAAGGGATTCAGTATTTGACCATCAATAAAGGTCTCAAGATGAAGTATACATACTGAAAATGCAATCCCCCACCGCCTCCCCACACATCACAATTGGCTTTCAAAGTGCCCGGATGGTTATAATTCACAACTGAAGACAACCTTCATCTTGAAGGATAGAGGGGAAAAATAAATCAGCACAAATAAGATTTGACAAGATGACCACACTCCAAGACCTCTGGATAAAAATAAACCGCTGGAAAAAGCTAGTAGTTTAAATGAAACTTAGCTAAAAGCATAGTTTGCATTTAGGAATACGTTCAGAGGCGAATGGCCAAACTGCTAATAAATGTCAATGTCAAAGTTAGTGATTTTCAGACACGTTTACTAGGTCCATTTGTAATCCCAGTTGGACAAATAAGCATTTACAATGCAACGGTCTCACCTTTGAAAAAGTTAGAGCTATTGGCATTGTATATGACAAGGTTTTTATTTATGTGTTGGTTTTGAAAACAGATAAATAAATGGCACTGTCATTTACAATGACAATAGTTTAATCTCTCGTAAATGCCACACACATACACAGAGCCACAGACACACCCCCCCCCCCCCCCCCCCCCCCCCCGTCGGGACACACCCTCCAGGGCCAGCATGGACGGGAAGTCCTTGCAGTTGGAGATGCCGGTGGAGTAGGTGATGCATGTCTTCCACAAGTTGGACCAGAAGGTGGCCGTGATAACTGTGCAGTCGATGCTCGACACCTTCCAGTAGTCGGTGGGCAGCGTGGAGCAGACCAGCACCCAGCCCGACAGGGCCAGCAGGAAGGCCACGATCTCCACCGCCGTGCTGGCCATGGTCACCGGCGAGGGGCACAGGGGTCAGAGCTGAGGGCACAGGGGTCAGAGCGGAGGGCACAGGGGTCAGAGCGGAGGGCACAGGGGTCAGAGCGGAGGGCACAGGGGTCAGAGCGGAGGGCACAGGGGTCAGAGCGGAGGGCACAGGGGTCAGAGCGGAGGGCACAGGGGTCAGAGCGGAGGGCACAGGTAGTCAACGTAATACGGTTCAGCTAACGACTATAAAAAACCTGCAACCCTCTTTTTAAGATTCAATACAAAACAATAATTTCTCAGTAGAACACGCAAAACTGTGCACACATGGATATGCTTTTTAACCATGTTCAGTTGTATATGGTCATTATCACATAACAACATAACAGACCCTCAGAAAGGGGAAGGAATGCGTTACTTACCTGTAACAGCAGTTATCCAGTATTGGTGTCTTTCATAGATTCACATGCCTGAATCATTCCCGGTCGTCGAGATGGGAGCCCCGGTAATAGAAAAGTAATGTCCTATAGACATACATAGAGAAAAGTAGGCCTAAAGGCCTTGCCTTAGTAGCCTATGTCCTTTTGTAAAAAGGACCAAAATCCTGAAGGTAGCCAATCAGCTACCACCTCCCTCTAGAACCTTCCTGCCAGGAGCCTCAGTCTCTCAGATTTTCGTACGCACCAGCTAAGTAGACATAACATATGTTCTGGAGTGAGAGATTAGTCCTTCCTGGGGAGGTGGGAGGGTTGCATGTGAATCTATGAAAGACACCAATACTGGATAACTGCTGTTACAGGTAAGTAACGCATTCCTTATCCAGTATTATGGGTGTATTTCATAGATTCACATGCCTGAATCAGAATAGCAAGCAATACCATTATGCACATTTGCGATGGAACATAACAATTAGTCTGAGATAAAACATATCATGCGACTAGATACCATCAGTAATACAAGGAATAAAGTAAATAAATGTGGATACCATTGCAGGACGGTGGGAAGGAAGGCTCATCTTACTGGAATAGATGGCGAAGTACAGCCTGGCCCACAGCTGCATCCTGCATCAGTTCCGTATCCAGGCAGTAGTGCCTGGTAAATGTATGCGGCGATTTCCAGGTCGCTGCTCTGCAGATGTCCAGAATCGGTACTCCAGCGAATAGTGCTGCCGATGTGGACACAGCCCTTGTGGAATGCGCTCGGACTGTGGAATGTAATGGACTTCCGGCTTTGTCATGGCAAAAAGCAATTGCCGCTGATATCCATCGGGAAATGCTTTGTTTAGAGAGTGGCATGCCTTTTCTAGGTCTGCTGAAGGCAATGAAAAGTTGATTTGTTTTTCTGAAATGTTTCGTTTTGTCCAGATAAAATTTTAGATCTCTTGAGGTCCAAGGAGTGAAGAGATCTTTCCGCCACAGTACATGGGTTCGGGAAGAATGAGCGAAGTACAAGCGGTTCATTTAGATGGAAGTCCGAGGGGACTTTAGGAATGAAGCGAGGATTGGTTCTTAAAATTACTCTGTCCTCTCTGAATTGCATGAAAGGATCTTGTATTGAAAGCGCTTGTAACTCACTGACTCTTCTTGCTGATGTTAAGCCAAAAGAAGTGCAGTTTTCCATGAGATGTATTTGATATCAGCCCTATGGATGGGCTCAAATGGATGCTTCATCAATTGGTTGAGTACGACATTAAGGTGCCACGTTGGTGGTATACGTCTTGGCCTTGGAAAAGATCTATAGAGCCCTTTAAGGAATTGCTTTATCAGCCTGTTGGACCATAGTGAGGGACCTCTTGAAGTCCTCGTAAAGCAGGAGATTGCTGCCAGATGTACTCTAATGGAGGCATGTGCAAGTCCTGTTTGTGCCAGATGTAGTAAATAAGGCAGTAGTTGCTCTGGAGTGATCCTGAAAGGATGGATATTGTTGTCTGTACACCAAACACAAAAAGCGTTTCCATTTCAAGGAATAAGTTTTGTTCGTACTGACTGCTCTTGCCTTAGCTAGGACTTACTTGCACTCCTGCGGGATGTTTAGGTGACAGAACTCTCGGTACTCAGGAGCCATGCCGATAATCTGAGAGATTTCAGATTCGGGTGGGGTACTTGGCCTTTGGACATGGAGAGAAGAGAGGGATGTTGATGTAGTTGGATTGATGGTCGAACTGAAAGGCGACGGAGGTCCGTGAACCAATGTTGTCTCGGCCAGTATGGGGCAATGAGAATCAAGGTGCAGTGTTCCATTTTCATTTTCTGAATGACTCTGGTTATCAGGGAAAATGGCGGAAATGCGTACGCAAATACGTTGCGCCATGCGATGGAAAATGAATTTCCTAGTGACCTCGGTTGGGGATGCCAGCTTGCGAAACTGTGGCATTTGGCGTTCTCCCTGGTGGCAAAGAAGTCTATGTGCGGTTTCCCCCATGCCGAGAAGATGTCGTTGAGAACTTGTTGGTCCAGTTCCCATTCGTGGGACAGTGACCTCTGTCTGCTGAGAGCGTCCGCTATTACGTTGTCTTTTCCTGGGACATACTCTGCTGTTAATTTGATGTTGAGCAGTAGCCAGTTCCAGATTTTTTGCGATTCGCGAGACAGTGTCAGTGAACGTGTCCCTCCCTGCTTGTTCAAGTAGTGCATTGTGGTTGTGTTGTCCGCTCAAGCACTGCTGAGTTTTTGATGTGAGGGAGGAATGCCTGTAGAGAGTGTAGAACTGCTCTTAGTTCTAGGAGGTTGATAGGTAGAGTCCTCTCTTTCCGTCCATTTGCCACTGATTTGCAAATCCTGAAGGACTGCACCCCCATCCTTCCAGAGAAGCGTCTGTCGTTATGACGTGTGGAGTTTCTGGTATCAAGAACGTAAGACCTTTGGATAAGTTCTTGTTCGTTGTCCACCAAAGCAAAGCCTCGGTTATTTGTCGAGTGATAATAATAATAATAATAATAATCCACATTTGTATAGCGCACAATCACCCGTAAGGGTCTCTAGGCGCTGGGGGCCGTCGGGAAGATTAAGCAAGCTATTGCCCAGAGTCACATGGTGCTGGGCTAACCTGCCGCATTCTGAGCCGACAGTGAGGGATGAGTAGTATGCAAGAAGACATCATCCCTAGAAGGGATTTGAAAGTTCGGACTTTGATGGAGCGTTTTGAAGACACTGCGGTAGCCAGAGCCATCAGTTTGTGTTTTCTTTCTTGAGATGTGAAGGCTTTGGAAGAAATGGTGTTTAGAGTTGCCCCCAGGAATGTTATAATTCTGGTGGGTTGTAAGGTTGATTTCTCGTAGTTGAGAGTCAAACCTAGGTGCTGGAAAATATCGAGACAGGCGTTGGAAGACAGTTGCGCGTCTGTGCGAGATTGTGCTTTCACCAGCCAGTCGTCTAGGTAGGGGAAGACCTGGTGATTCTGCCGTCTCAGGAAAGCTGCCACTGGAGCCAGGCATTTCGTAAAAATGCGTGGCGCTGATTTGAGGCCGAATGGTAGGACACAGAATTGGTAGTCTTGACCTACCACTTCGAAGCGGAGAAATTTTTTGTGGCGATTGTGTTTTGGGATATGGTAGTATGCGTCTTGCAGGTCCAAAGACGTCATAAAGTCTTTCTCTAGGGATCCTAGGATTTCCTGGATTGTCACCATTCGAAACGATTGGCTCTTTAGGAAGGCATTGAGTGCCCCGAGATCTAGAATGGGCCTCCATTTCTTCTTCTGTTGAATTAAAAAGCGGGAATAAAATCCCTTCCCTTTATGGGCAGATGGGACTCGTTCTATTGCTCCCTTCTTCAGCATAGAAGAGATTTCTTGAAGAAGCAAACGAAGGTGCCTGTGTGGAAGTTTGCGAGGAGGAGTTAACGGTGGGATTGAGTCGAATTCCAATGTGTGACCGTGCTGGATTAATTGGAGAACCCACCGATCCGTCGTTATCGATCTCCAGTTGTTGAGGAAATGCGTCAATTTTCCTCCAATCTTGAGTGGACATGACGGTGGGGGGAGTGGTTGCGGGAAATGGTCATTGTCGTCCGCCGGTCGTTTTCTTCTGGGATTTGCCCCTGAAGTTTGATCTCCCGTAGGAGGTCTGACCTTGTTGTTGCTTTCGCTGCTGATATTGTGAGCGATTTGGATTGTAGGAGTAAGAGGATTTTCCCCGATATGATCCTCTGTATGTGGGTTGACCTCGTCCTCTGTGCCCTCGCAAGGACTGATTTTCGAATTGTAAAGCCCCGAGAGCTCTTGCAGTGTCAGTGTCTTTCTTGATCTTCTGCAAGGCTTCATCTATTTTTGCCCCAAATAGATGTTGTCCGTCATAGGGCATGTCCAAAACTTTGGTTTGGACCTCTTGTCGGAAGGATGTCGCTTTGAGCCATTCTTGCCTGCGCAAAACTGCTGCGCCTGCCAGCTGTCTGAAGCCCGTCATGGCGACATCCACAGCTGAATCAATGATCTCTGATGCGGACATCTGTCCTTCTTTAAGGAGTGACTGGACTTCATCCTTCAAGTCTTCGGGTACATCAGCGAGGTATGGAACGATATCTTCCCATAATTGTCTATTGTATCTGCCTAGCAGAGCAATGGCATTGGCCACTTTTACCATCATAGCCGACGTTGTGGAGAAGCGTTTGCCGATGCCATCCAATTTCCTGCCCTCCTTGTCTGGTGGTGCCGACAGGGGCGAGGATGGATTTCTGGAATTCTTTTGAGCGGCTTGGGTGACTACTGAATCCGGCTTGGGATGTGTGTTAAGGCAAGTAGGTGCAGAGGACGGTGCCTTATACTTTTTATCCAGTCTAGGCACCACTATTGAAACCGATGCAGGTGTTTGCATGAGTTGCTGACCTTGTTCCCAGATGTGGTCTATTATGGGAATTGACCTCGCCGACTTTTTTATAGGATCTTTAAAGTCATATAAGAAACAATCAGTTTCCTTCGATTCCATGGTCATGTGGAATCTTACGGCCGCTCTCTCTATCAAATTGTGGAATCTGATGATATCCACTGGTGGAGAGTCTGAAGTGCTGGGTTCCGGCGTGGCTGGAGGAGCGACGTAATCCTCATCGTCTCAGTTATGGGAAAGGTCGTCTCGAACCTCTCCTTCCTCAGGAACATCTTCTTCCTCAGAAGATTGTATGTTATGCACCGCTTCACTTTCTTGCGGAATAACCAAAGGTGTTGGTCTTGCCCTTGGGGATTGTAGCGGTCTGGATGACTCGAGGTTTCTCTTTGGAAGAGGCCGCTGGCGATTCTGGGAATCCTTTTTTGTAGTCTGATCAAGAATTGTAAATCAGTGACTATTTCAGCCGGCAGGCATATCATCGGAGTAACGTGTATGTTCTTTGAGTCTGCACAGTTTCTTCCGTAAAAATGACATCATCTCCGTCATAGTCAGTACTCTGGCATTTGACATTGAGATCAGACGGACTAGTAGCCTGTTCGAATTGGTAGTCATCTGATTCATCATCTTGCAATAGGCAAGATGGGGGCAGTTTTTGAACCCTACTGGGCGATGTTAAATCTGGTGTAATAGGGAGTTTGGTGATCTTTTTTGATGGAATCAACTCCGCTTTTTTCCATGGTGTCAACTATGTCGTCGACGAGGTCGTCGACGGTATTGACGGCGACCGTTTTTCGAGCGTCGACGGTTCCCTCGTCGTCGCTGCTGTCGGCGATGTTATCGTCGACGGTGCGGTCGTCGGCGGCACTTTCGTCGTCGATGATGCTCTCGTTGACGATGTTTTAGCCGTCGACGGTGCTTTCGTCGTCGGTGGTGACTTTGGCGTCGACGGTGCTTCTGCCGTCGGTGTCTTCGTCGACGACGTGCCGGACGTCGACGGAATCCTCGTCGACGGTGTAGGTGTCGCCGTCTTTTGTTTCATCGTCGTCGGTGACGTCGGAGCTTTGACAAACGACTGCTGCTTTTTAATCAATACAATTGACGACAGTGGCTTACCCATCGTCTAAGATTGGGTGGTCGTCGTTGAAGCAAAGGCTGACGACGCCATAGTTGTCGAAACCGTCGTCGACGTGGAGACATAGGTGGTTTTTCTTGAAGAAAATGTCGACGAAGTAGTCGACGATGACTGCAATGGCTTTTTGAAGGTTGCAGGTTCCTTCACAGACGTGTCAGATCTTACCTCAGAAGACTTTGTAGTAGTCTTTTTGTGAGGGACGTCTGAATGGCTAGGGGAAGCATCCCTTGGCCTCTTCAAGGACAGTTTCGAAGAAACTGAAGCCATTTCACTGCCCTCCGAGGACAGCACATAATCGTCTCTGGTCTTGAGTCTGTTTAACCAGAGGAGCAGTCTTCCTTCTCCATCTTTAAGAGTTTTAGTAGAGAATGTTCTACAAATCCTACATTCTTTGGCAGAATGATCCGGATAAAGACAGTAGAGGCAAGTCTCATGCTTGTCATCAATGTGCAGTCTCTTCTTGCCACAAGAGGAACAGGCTCTAAATAGTCCTTTCTTCTGTTGTTCAGTCATTGTAGAAGTAAATAATCCAAGTTTTCTGTTGAAAGAGATAAATTAAAGAAACCTGAGGAGAGCTCAGGTGGGGACTCCCTAGCACAACGTGCGGTAGAAAATCTGAGAGACTGAGGCTCCTGGCAGGAAGGTTCTAGAGGGAGGTGGTAGCTGATTGGCTACCTTCAGGATTTGGCTACCTTCAGGATTTGGGTCCTTTTTACAAAAGGACAGATAGGCTACTAAGGCAAGGCCTTTAGGCCTACTTTCCTCTATGAATGTCTATAGGACATTACTTTTCTATTACCGGGGCTCCCATCTCGACGACGGGGAATGATTCAGGCATGTGAATCTATGAAAGACACCCATAATACTGGATAATTTTTTTAAATTTCATCTTCAATGGCGCCATTAAAGGACAGTTTGTTTACTTCACAACATTTTTTGCACGTACATTTCCAACAGATTTGGCCATGAAAGATCTGTTCATAGAAGCTGTAACTATGATAATAGGAAGTTGAGATATAGGTGCTTGCATTCATAAAAAACGTAGAACGTTAAGAGGCAAAATTCTCTTCACACCAATTAATCGTGCACAAAATAGAAACTGATCCCAAAACTTAAACACCAAAAACAAAAGGAAACTGGCGAGGCAATGTCAGCAAAGTGTGCCTCAGCAAAGCACACCTCGGCAGCCCTGTCACACAACCGGCTCAGAGATTCTCAGTAAAGCTTGCGTACACCCTTCGCCCCACAGCTTTTGTTATGCGATGATGATTCTGACCTAACATAAGGCGATCTATGGCCAATGTCGGCACATCTGAAGTAAAGCCCGACCGTAGATCGGCGGGGTAGCCGGAGATTTGTTCCAGTGGCCCACTTGCAGGCCGCCTCCCTTTGCCGGATACTCTCCCGAGTTGCGAGAGAGCTGGAAGGCCTTGTGAGGTACTGCCGCCTCCCAGGTCCCCTCGACCACTTACCGGGCCGCCGGTGCCTGCACCCCCGCCGCCCGATGCCGCAGCCTGTCCCTCTCGTGTTCTGCCGCCTCCAACAAAAGCAGCTCCTCTGTCTTTCCAGCGGCCGCCATCTTCCTCTGACTGTTGCCAATGAGCATGAGGGGGCACCGTGGGATATGTGGTCCCAACCAGAAAGACGGAGTGTTTCCGGCGTCTGAGGGCTAGACTGTGCTCTGGTTGAAAACCCCGGGAAGCTAAAAGAATCTATGTGCCCCAGGGGCACCGATGACACACTAATTCCAAATAAGAACTAGAATGCTAACATTCAGCTGCGATGACGGAACAAAAGTGATCGCCAGGTTGCTTAAATAGAACGAGTGGAATATGAAGTACTTATCGCTAAATAGGTAGTAGTAAATTGTCAAAATATGAGTTTGTCTAATACAGTGCCTTCGCAATGCGTATTTTAACATGGCTTGACAAATTTGAGAAGAAATCGTGAATTAACAGGGCGAGGTGAGCCGAGCCAGAGAGTGCCAAGAGTCTGGCTTGGCTCTAAGAATCTGTGCACGAGTTGAATATAGCTGGCAAGAAAATGTAGTAAGAAACATCATGTAACAAGCGTTGTCAGAGCCGCCCCCGTGGGAGCACAGGGAGGAGACTGCGAGCGGGGAGCTGGCACAGACTGACGAAAAAACAGCACTGGCAAAAAAAAAAAAAAAAAAAAAGGGAAACACCCACAATGGCCACCTCTTCATGATGAAACAAAGGGGGCAGGGCTTAAACACAGAAACGCCCACGAATCTGCTCCAAGAATGAGTGACATTCTCTTCCAATGGCTAGCCTCCATTTATGGAGCTAGCCAATGGAAGAGAGGCGGGTTCAACCCCAGTAAGTGAACAAAATTTCTCGAGCTGCGCGACACTGTTGCGCAGTGTACGCCAGTCGAGACCTAATAAAAATGGCCATTAGCGTTTACAATATTTTATGATTTTAAACAGAAAGTGTTCAGACACTAGGTAGAGAGGTCCATGAACATTAAGATCATACGTAGTTTGAATAGGTGAGACAGGAGAATGGTCATAAATCAGTGAATGATGTGCAGATCTGGGGTGTACCAGATTCACCCATGTTCTACATCTGAAACAAGAGCAATACAAACAGCACATGTGAATTTTATGAAGTAGTAGCCCAGTTACACAATTAAAAATCAAGATGCAGCGAAATGCAGCTTGTCAAGAACACACACAGGAGGTGGCACATAGTGGAGCAAAATGTTCAAACAATAAAAATGCACTTGGGTAATTGCACGTCAGTTTTTGATCATGGAAATCATTATCTCCAAAACAAGACCACCTACATGAAATCGAAATTAATTATCTAAGCTAAATAGTAGCAGGTTAGATCCTGTACAAGTTACTTACCTTCGGTAACGATGCATCTGGTAGAGACGTTGTCTAGCCGAGGATTCCTTAACTTAGAATATCCCCAGGTGTGAGACTGGATCCAGAATTTTTTTGCAGCAGCACCTCTGTGCGCCAGGGGACAATGCCACACAACTCTGCCCTGACGTCGCCCACGTATGTGACGTCAGCGAGGTCATACAAATCCCTCCCAGAGCACGGACTTTAGCTTTCTTCATAGAAACTTTTCCGCTGCACAACGCGGAGCCACCAACAAAACTGAAGGCATGGGAACAGTGTGCGAGGGATGAAAAGAGTGAATAAAGGAGGATGGTACAAAACACCATTGTAAAAGACAGAATTAGACACTGCCTACATAGGATTAAAAAAAGCTGTGAGAAGAGCCCCTAAAGTGAAGCGAAGACCATTCCCAAGTGCAACAAGGGAATGTGAGAAAGTGCCATCTTTCCACATGGTATGCCCCCACTTTTTGCTGAATTGCTGATGTTCTTTGACTGAGTGTGCCCTGGGTTCCTGCAAATCCGGAGCCCAGGGACTATGTTCCTTCCCTAAAACTGTTGATGCCTAACCCCAATTGGCAACTCTGGTCACAGGTAGGTCCCTGGTAAATGGTACCCCATGTACCCAGGGCACTGTGACCAGAGAAGGTCCCTGAGGGCTGCAGCACAAATTGTGCCATCCTCAGAGGTCCTGCACCCGGACACAAACATACTGCCTGGCAGGCTGCATGCCTGGGTGCAGAACAAAAGTGAAGAGTCGACATGGCACACATCCCTGTGTGGCATGCCTGCGAACCACTGCCCTTGCCTAGGTCAGTCACCCATCAGTGTCCTTTCACTGGCGTAAGTGCAGTGTGCCATTACAGATCACATGGTGCTGGGAGTTTGTCATTACGAACTCCACAGTACCATGATGGCTACACCGAAGTCGGGGAAGTTTGATATCAAACTTCTCAGCACATTGTGCCCAGGCTGAATCCAGTGTGGACATCCATGTAAAATGCACAACAGAGGGCAACTTAGGAGTTGCTCCCTGAAACGGACCCTCAACCAGTGTCTCTACTGAATGGCTTCTTCGGCTGCCACCAGACAAGATTCGGTGCCAGACCCCTGGGTCGAGAGCCATCTGCTCTCGAGGTCTGCAAAATGCACGTCCTGTGTGGAGGTGCTAGGCCTCCTCCCCCAGGATGGGCAGGAGCAGCTTCAAAGGCTTGCCACCTTTGTGAGCTACTCCAGACCACTTGCTGTACTCCGCTACTGATCCCCCACCGGTTCCGACACCCCACTCTGGCAGGGAGACTGGCAGGAAACTCGAAGTGAGGAAAGGAGGTGTGCACACCTCTGCCAACCCCACCCCTCAGGTGAGAGGCGAGTTGAAGCACAACTCCGGGCAAGGCTCCTCATCTTCCAGATGGCGAAAACCCGATCACAGATATGCTCCTACCCCCACCCACTGGAGTGTTATGTGGGAATCTGGGACCCTAGTGTAATTTTTCCAGATTCATCCCCATATATAGGTATAATTCACTCAGTCCTTATATAGGACTAAAGAATCATTGCCTTAGTTATAGCCTATGCAGCCCTAATATGGCATGGCTACTTCCACTAAACTCCGAGAAACCACATTGATTTCATGGTAAAACTAGCCTTCAGCAGTCAGGAACTCTTCCCCCCCCCCCCCATGCCTACCCCCCCCCCCCCGCTTGAATACTAATTTATCCAAGAAATCCGTGAGTTTAATGAACTGAGGCACTAGTGACGATATTATGTCTGCACCTTCAGGGGTATAAATATGCCTACATTTGCTCAGTCAAACACACAATGGTTCTGGAGCAGATCGACTAACTAATTGCCCGACGCCCTGCTGCTGCAAGTGCTGAAGGAAGCCGACCCTCCAACTGATGCACTGATAGACTGTCATTTCTCCTGCCGAGAAATTCAGCTCCGGTGCTTCCAAGCTGCCCTTGAGGGTTGCTGGGAGATAGAGTCCCAAGAGAGATACCAGCCCTCTATCATCCTAAAACCAAGGTACGGAGCTGATTAGATCCCTAGAGAATTCTTGAACAGATTCTTGGTAGAGAAAAACTAAAACTTAAACTAATCCTTACTTACTTCTTCCCTTGTACTAGGCTTAGGTTAGGTACACCGGGGTAGGCGTATGTTAGAAGCACCAGCTGAGTACTTTTAGCCACTCTTATTATTGTATGCATTTTATGTATTCTAGGTTTATGGCTTAGAAACCATATCATGCTTTTACAGTACTATTCGTATTATATGCATTGTACTTCTTAACTAGCCTTTCAATTGTAGCAGTGCATTTCTTATGCTTAAGAAATAAGACTGTTCAATAAATACTTTTATTGAAAACGCCAGTCTCTCTATTTCTAAGCAACTCTGGTGAAACGAAGCATGCACATCTGACTGAGTGAAATAGCTGTCTATTGTTTCCGCAACTCTAGAGATACGTTTCATTCTGGGGAAACAAAGTCGTCATGTTATATGATTGTCAGAGACTAATCCCTTCTTGTTTATTCAAGAAAGTTTCTAGTGACCTCTGAGCTAGCTGGCACTCCCAATGAAGTCCAATATATTCGGCAGAGACCTAGTCGACATAAGTCCTACGTCTAAGCTGCAGGGTATATTATTCCAATGCGCTGAGCATATTGGGAATATAGGAACTACACTACAGGAGAGTGGCAGGATAGGTGAGGGTACTCACCCCAGGAAAGGGACCCCATGGTCCCTGCCCTTGCCCTGCCTGTAACGCCCCTAAATTCAGTATTTAGGGGTCCCCTGTACCTTGTTTCAACAGATCAAGATCCTAACAAGACAAGAACTGCCGTGCAGCCAGCTAACAAGACAACACCCACTGACATGGCCCCAGCCCCACAGGGCATTCCTTTCTATTTTCCTCCCTGGGAGGTCTATGCTCTTATTCTCCTTGTCTGGAGACGCACCAAGTTTGTGGTAATGTTTGCCCTTTTTCTGGCTGTTGCTGTAGTCAGCTGGCACAGATCCCTGGACATATGCTGGGTCCTTTGAGGAATGCTTATATTTCTTATCTGTTCTAGGGATGACCGACCTGCAGGATGATGAAACCTTCCCTGCCCTGGTCCAGTACACTTGGAAACATGGGTAGGAATTGGCTCCTAATTGGAGTGGGGAGCAGAGTCCAAGAGGAAGCAAGCCTTTTACCCCATATGACTACGCCTGCTTCTGGGCTTTCGGCGCCGAGGTCCTGCCAATCCAGGTCCTGTGCCACAGAGGAAGACTATTCCAAGTTAGTTTCTCGATCTTCCTTGCCTTCTCCCTCGTAATAATACAGGCCATCATTGTCCTGTTCTGCTGGCTCTTGAGTTTTTGGCAGGGTCGAACTCCTCCTCGACTTCTACTTCAACAACCGTCGAGGGCTTCAAAAGGGATGGTGTATCTGCTCATCCATTCGTCGAAATCCTTTTTTGAAGGATACTGTCCATTTCGGCCTCGAGCCTTCTTTTCTTCCTCTCCATTTTGGCAGCTTGTTCGGCCTCGAGAGTTTCGGCGTTTGTCTTCTATGTTGTCGATGTTGACGTCGAAGTCGCCTTTAGGTCTTTTTCCTTCGGCGTCGAGTGTGCCTTTTCGGGGGCATGCTTCAACGACCTACTTTTTCCGTCGGAGAGTCCTTTTCAAAAGATCTGCTGGGCTGTTTGTCCGTGGACGCAGCTGCGGTGGGCGATTGCTTCAACGCCAGTGCTCCTTTTGAGGACTTTGGCTCAGTTTTTCGAGAGTCTGTCTGAGTCTTAGGGGTCGACATCTCTTACCTCCTTTGTCGACATCTGTCTCTGCGACCGTGTAGTCCTCTGGTCCCTCGGCGATGTCCTCTTCTCCACTAGAGGCCCAAGTCCCGGAGCGACGGGGTTTGTCCTTGCCCCTGCATGTTGTAGTTCGCTATCCCCTGTCTCTCCCTCACTCTGAGGGTCTTGTGGGTAAAAGCCAAGCAGGCGTTGCAATCCTTGCTTTCGTGGTAGATTGGCAGGCAGAGGTCTGCACGTACTTGTGGTGGCAATTACAGCAAAATTTGAATGGGTTTTGTCCATATCTGTGCTCAGGGGGCCCCCTGTGTGCGCGCATTCTCTGTTGGACATCGAAGTTCTCTATCTTTCTCTACTTCGTCGTCCCGGCTCTGTGTTCCTGGTTGTGAGATGAAAACACCAACTTTTCGGTAGTTTTCTGGTTGATTTTTTCCTCTTTCCAAAAACTCTGGAACTCCTCGTTGACGATCCAGACCCAATGGCGGAAAAAAGAATCTGAAGATGGCGCCCAAAGGTGGGAGCTTCCGGGGTAAGCGGGCCGACGTCACGAGAGGACACCAAATGGTGGGACGTCGCCGCCCATCTGGACCATGGAAAAATAAATAATAAATAAAACTACTACGATTTAGGAAGTCCATTCTACGGCCGACCATTGTTTTACCCTGTGAGCCATGGCACGCAAGTCAATGGAACAAAATAGTAAGTTGTGCTACTGTTTCGTAGACTTCCGAGCCGCGTTGGATTCAGTTGATCGGAACTGCCTCTGGGAAACCCTAGAAAATAAAAAGGTCCCTGCTGGTTTGTTGAGGATAATAAAAGCTGCACAGCGGCAACTGGGCCTAAGTAATTAGGGACACAGAGGGGTCACTAACTCCAAAAATAGCAATAGAGAATGGCCTCAGGCAGTGCTGTGTGTTAGCCCCCCTCCCTCTGCTTTTTGCCATATTTCTGGCAGACTTACCAGCGACTCGAGGTTGAAAGAAGTGCGAGCTCGAGAACGGCTGGGAAGAAAATATCTTGCCTGCTGTATGCAGATGATTTGGTGATTTTAGACCAGACAAAAACTGGCCTACAAAGGAAACAATGTTTTGTAAGGAGACATTTTTAACTGTAAATATGGAGAAAACTAAGATTTTATGTTTTAGGAAAAAAGACTAGCTTCAGTTGGGTGTTAGGAGATCTCAAATTGGAAGTGGTGAATGAATATCGTTACCTGGGGGTGTGGTTTGACAAGTGGCTGAAATGGAGTACCCACTTAGAAGCTCAGAAAGCAACAAATAGTTTTCTTACCTGTCGGTGTAGTTTTGCAGCTTGAAGATCTTTCTGGATTCACTATGCTGTGCATTATTCCGCGGTCTTGTGGTTGGGTCCGGATTCGTAGTCTTTTCTTTGTTTTTTTTCTTTTTTTTCGTAGCCCAGGTGGGCGTCGGCGTCACACCTCCTTGGGTGCATTTCCGGTGACGTCGGCATGCTTCCTGCGGAAGCTCCCACTCTTGGGCGCCATCTTCGGGTTCTTTTTTTCAGTGTTTCTTTCGTTTCCGAAGTAATGGCAATGTTCTATTTAGGTGATATTTTACCGCTTTGTACTCTTAAGTCCTTTCTTTTTTAACCACCTCTTCTCTCTCCAGCCTCATCTTTCTGGCGGAGGTGGGTGGGTTCGCTAGTGAATCCAGAAAGATCTTCAGCTGCAAAACGACACCGACAGGTAAGAAAACTATTCTTTTGCAGCGTGAATCTTTCTGGATTCACTATGCTGTGCATAGATTTTGTAGCGGTTTCTCATCTGTGGCGGCTGGGTGGAAGATGAGCGTTGGTTATTGAATATGTGCTGGAGCACCTTTTGTCCGACTTGTGCTTCCTTGTTCATCTGTATGTCCACACAGTAGTGCTTCGTGAACGTGTGCACCGAAGCCCATGTTGCCGCCAGGCATATGTCCTCTATGGGTGGGTTAGCCAGGAAGGCTATTGTAGCACCCTTTTTCCTAGTGGAGTGGGCACGTGTCCCCTCTGCTAGCTTCTGCCCGTTTGTGGCAGAGTTGGATTGTCTGTGCGATCCACCGTGCAATAGTCTTTTTTGTTACTGCCTTCCCCATGAAACTGTTGGCGAATGACACGAAGAACTGTTTTGATTTCCTGTGTCCCTTCGTCCTCTCAATGTAGTGCATGACTGCCCTTCTGGTGTCCAGGGTGTGTAGAGCTCGCTCTGCGCTAGTTGTAGGTTTTTGGAAAAAACTCGGTATCTGTATAGACTGGTTCATGTGGAATTTGGATACCACCTTCGGCATGAAGTGTGGGTCAGTCCTCATCACAACCCTATCATTGTGTATTTGTATGTAGGGTTCTTGTAGCGTCAGCGCCTGAAGTTCGCTTACTCTTCGTAAGGACATTATTGCAACCAGGAAAGCTGTTTTCATAGTTAGCATCTTTAGGGATGCTTTGTGAAGTGGTTCAAAGGGCTCCTTCATGAGTTCCGTTAGGACTATGTTTAAGTTCCATGCAGGTGGCAGCACCCGCTTGGGTGGTGCGATCCTTTTTGCTCCCTCTAGGAATCTTTTCACCACCTGTGATGTGAAGAAACACCTGCACGTTTCTCCCCTTGTGTAGGCGACTATCGCTGCCAAGTGAACTGGTTGAGCTAAGGTTCTTCTCCAGCAAGTGTGTCAGGTACCTTAGCACTGTGGAGTCCTTCATTTTATTGTGAAGTCTTTCTTTCCTGCACCACATTGTGAATCTTTTCCATTTCGCAACGTAGCACTTCCGAGTGCTGGGCCTTCGTGCTTCCCGAAGGACCCTTAGGGTGCTTTCTGGCAGTCTCAAATGTGCAAACTCTATGTCCTCAGGAGCCACACTACTAAGCTCAGGCTCTCTTGCTCTGGGTGTAGCATCTCTCCGTTCTGCATGGAGTGAAGGTCCTTCCTCCTGCCAAATCTGTGGGGTGCACACTCATCTCCATGATCTGCGAGTACCATGTCTGTCTGGCCCACTGTGGCGCGACCAGTATCAGGGTCATGTTGCTCGCTCTGCACTTGCTCAGCACTCTGTGCATCAGTGGTATCGGGGGGAAGGCATAAGCAAATGTCCCGGACCAGTCTATCCATAGGGCATTCCCCAGTGACCCCTCCTCGGGCTGTCTGGATGCGAAGTTTTGGCATTTTGCATTCTGGCGTGTGGCAAACAGGTCCACTGATGGTGTTCCCCATCTGTCGAACAGCCACCTTGTCTCCGGAGCGTTGAGCTCCCACTCGTGGGATGCCGATGTCTGTCTGCTGAGCCAATCTGCCTGTATGTTGTCCTTCCCTGGTAGGTGTGTGGCTAGCAGGTCTATTTTGAGAGGGATGGCCCATCTCCATATCTCCTGCGCCAGCGTTGAGTGGGGCTGACTGTGTGCCTCCCTGCTTGTTGATGTAGAACATCGCGGTGGTGTGGTCTGTCTGTAGCAGCACCTTGTGTTTGTACAGTCTTGTTTGGAAAGCTTTCAGTGCAAGGAAGATGGTCTTCAATTCTAGGTAATTGATGTGCCTTGTCGCATCTGTTGGCGTCCACAGTCCCCTCACCTTGAGCTCCTCCATGTGAGCGCCCCATCCCTTCAGGGATACGTCTGTGGTGATGGTCACTGTTGGCGTTAGGGGTGTTAGGGGCTTTCCCCTAGTTATGTTCTCCATGGTCCACCACGTCATCTCCTTCTGCACTGTGTGCATCACAACCACTAGATCCTCCCAACTGCCTGTAGCTTGTGACCATTGCTCCTGTAGCCATTCTTTAATGGGTCTCATGTGGAGACGTACATTGGGTACCAGGTGGATGCATGATGCCATCATCCCCATGATCTTGCTCGCAGTCCTCACTGTCCGAGCTTGTCCCTTCCGGTAGAGGCGAGTTTCCTTCACCAGCGCCCTCGCCCTCTTCTCGCTGGGGAACACCTTGCCCTGTAAGGTGTTGATCTGTGCTCCCAGGAAGATCTTCACTTGTTCCGGCTCCATTGATGATTTCTTCCAATGGATGGAGAACCCCAGGCTTATGAGCGTGCTCGTCACAGTATGTGCGTGCTGCTTGCATTTCTGGTATGAATTTGCTTTCACCAGCCAGTCGTCCAGGTAAGGGTATACGTGTAGTCCTTGCCTTCGTAGGTGTGCTGCGATTGCAGCGAGGCACTTTGTGAAGACCCTTGGTGCTGATTTTAGCCCGAAGGCTAGTGTCGTGAACTGGTAGTGGCTTTCTCCGATGGTGAACCTGAGCATATGCTTGTGCTTTCTGTTCATTGGGATGTGTAGGTAGGTGTCTTTGAGGTCTATTGTGACCATGAAGTCCCCGATCTGAAATTGCGGGAGCACCTCTGGCAGGGAGGTTATTTTGAATTTTTGCGTTCTTACGAATTTGTTCAGGAACCTTAAGTCCAGAATGGGTCTCATTGTCTCGTCTACCTTTGGCACCAGGAAGTACGTTGAGTATATTCCTGTGTTTCTTTCCTTGAAGGGTACCCGTTCTATGGCCTGCTTCCGCAGGAGTTACTTTGCCTCTTCCTGAAGACACTCTAGCTGTTTGCTTGCTAGTTGTTTTCTCTTTGGTTTTCTGCTTACTGGCCTCCCCTCCAACTCTATGCAATAACCGAATTGGATGATGTTGAGGATCCATTTGTCTGATGTGATTTTTCTCCATTCCTGGAGGTAAAGTCTTAACCTTCCTCCCACTGGCGTTATGTGGTCGTAGGTGTCTAGCTTGTCTTGATCCCTCTGTACGTGCTGCCCCCTGGGATCTTTTCTGTGGGTGGGCACACGGAGGTTTTTTAAGTCACTTAGAGGCGGGCTGCTGTCCCCCTCTTCTATTCTGGCCACGTCTATTTCCTCTCCCTCGAAAGGACTGGCCTCTTTGTTGGTATTGCCAGGACTGCTTCTGCTGACCCTGCGAGTCTGTCTGGTGCGTTTGTTGGAAAGCCTGGTGTGATGTACCTGGCTGGTTTCCACCTCTCCCGTCAGGCCTCCGTGACTGGGTGCCCCTTTTGTTGCCTCTGAACTGCAATGCTCCCATGGACCTTGCTGTTTCGTTATCCTTCTTCAGTTGGCTGAGCTTCTCATCAACTGTTGTTCCGAAAAGCATGTCGCCGTTGAACGGTGTGTTCAGAATGCTGTGTTGCACCTCTGGTTTGAAACCCGAGATCCTTAGCCATGCGTGTCTTCTTTCAGTGACACCCATCATCATGAGCCTGCTGGCGGTGTCTGCTCCGTCCAGGGCCGTTTTAAGGCAAGAATTTGCCGCGTTCTTCCCTTCTTCAACCAGTTTTTCGGCCTTCTGCTTGGCATCCTGGGGCAGGTCCTTCACCAGCTGCCCCAGCTCCTCCATGATCTGGTACATGTGTCTGTTTATCAGGGCGTTGGAGTTAGCCATGCGCCAGTGGGTCGCGCATTCCGTTCGATCCTTCTGCCCACCAGATCCATCCTTTTGGTAGTGGGTACGTTAGCCCTCTTCCTTGCTGTGGCCGTGATAATGGAGTCTGCGGAGACCATCCCCTGAATGTAGGGTGGGTCCTTTGAGGAATGTTTGTATTTTTTCTCTGTTCTGGGAGTTACTGCCTTGCATGTTGCGGGCTCCCTGAATGCTTCCTTCCCCTGGACCAAGACGCTGTCGAGCATTGGCAGGTACTGGCTCCTTGTTTGTGTTGGGAGCAATGTCTCTAGAAGGAAGTCTGCTTTCTGCTTCTCTTCATCGAGCTTCAGCTTGAATGCCGCTGCGGCAGACCTTATCACCGAATTGTAGGCCCAGATGTCATCCGGCGGCGAGGGCCTCGAGGGATACGTGTCGACCGCCTCCTCCGGGCTGTCGGTCTCGACATCGAGGTAATCCACCTCCTGTAGGTCAGAGGGGGCCGACTCCACGTCCGTCCTGCTGTCCTCTTCCTCCCCATAGTTGTAACTACCGTAGGGATTCTCGTACTCTTCCTGGTAGTCGACCACCTCGACGTCCGGGTCTTGGTCTTGTTCTTCAGTGACCTCGTCTTCCTCCTCGACCACCTCCACCACCGGTGGCTTGGTCTTGAGGGATCGTGAAAGCTTCCATCTTTGCGTCAAATTCTTTCTTCCACTGCACGATGTTTTCCATTTCGGCTTCGAGGCGCCTTCTCTTTTTCTCCATCTCGGCCTCCGCGTCAGATGGTTCGGCCGCTCTTTTCGGCGGTTGGCTCGGCGCCGTGCCTTTCGGTGCCGAAGTTTGACGTCAAACCGGATTTTGGGTCTCTGGTCGGCGTCTGTAGTTTAGGGTCCTTGTCCCTCTGCGTCGATCGATCCTTTTCGGGGACGATTTTCGACGACTTCTGCTGTTCAACAGCTCTCGGCGCCGGGGACTCCTTCTCAGAGTACTCGCTGACGCCTGGTGCTTTGGCGCTTTCGAGGCCTTTCCCTTGTTTTTGAGACTCGGAGTCTCTCGGGTTCTTGGGGGCCGGAGAGTCTCCTACCTTATCAGAAGTCTTCGTGTAATCGGTCTCTACGACCGTGTAGCTGTCGTCTTCGGCGGCAGCGTTGTCCTCTTCCTCGGAAGACATCCCCAGGTCGTAGAGGGACGGAGTCGGGGCCTTCCCCTGCAGGGTGGCGTGGGCTACCCTCTGTCTCTCTCTCTCACACGAAGGGTCTTCGGGGTGAAGGCGGAGCAGGCGTTGCAGTCCTCGCTTTCGTGATTCACCGGTAGACAAAGGTTGCATACCGGGTGCTGGTCCTTCTGCGCGTACTTGTGGTGGCAGTTACGGCAGAACTTGAACGGCGTGTTGTCCATCATCGAGCGCTCCTCCCTGGTCACGTGTTAGTCGACGGTCGTCGAGGATCTCGATGAATTCGCCTTTTCCTTTGCAGACTCCTCGTCGATGAAGTCCCCTGGAGTCTTCAGATGACTTTCCTCTGTTATTTCTGTATTTTCTGCTCTTCTTTCTCCAAAAATGTCTGGAGCCCAAACGGGAACGATCCTGACCCGACCGCGGAAAAAAAGAATCTGAAGATGGTGCCCAAGAGTGGGAGCTTCCGCAGGAAGCATGCCGACGTCACCGGAAATGCACCCAAGGAGGTGTGACGCCGACGCCCACCTGGGCTACGGAAAAAATAAAAATAAAACACAAAGAAAAGACTACGATCCGGACCCAACCACAAGACCGCGGAATAATGCACAGCATAGTGAATCCAGAAAGATTCACGCTGCAAAAAGGCCTTTACCTCGATCTGTGGCCTGAAGAATTTCAATTGAGATTATGGTGATGTCGCACAGACCGGTGCTGAAGGCCTTTAATGCAATGATTACCCCGCAAATATATGGAGCAGAGGTCCTCTACCTTAGTGGGAAACAAGGTTGGGACGTAGAGAAAGGAAGGTGCCTGAAAACACTGTTGAAATTACTACCCTCATCAATGATAAAAGCAATAAGAACAGAGATAGGCACAACTGCTTGGAGCATACAGGTACAAATGATTTTAGTTAGATTTTGGAAGCGGTTGGACATAGATATATGCCAGAAGGTGTCCCAATGGTGTAAGAAAGATCCTACTAAGTAGCCTTAAAAGATGCTAGAAAGAAAATATCACAGGTTTGTGAAAATTTAAAGGTGAAAATATCCCATGATTCCCTCCAGGTAGAATTCACTAAAAGTGAGCTCACGAAATATGGGCAAGAAACATCAAGAATAGCAGATATGGTATACCTAGAGAAGAAAAAAAAAATTAAAAAAAAATAAAAATCAGAGCACATGGAGTCATGGCAAAAAGAAAATTGGTTCCCTTACTTGGATGTGTTACCAAAATATTGGTAGAGACAGGATATTTTAAGACAGAGTAGGAATAAACCCCTGGCTAGTAAATGAAGAACTAAAGAAAAATGCTACACTGACTGTTATTGTAAATGTAGTCTGGGTACCAAAGGAGATATATTGCACATTCTGTTAGATTGTTTAATATTGTCAGAACAGCGTAAACGATGTCTCTGCCCGTTATTTTTAAAATATGATATAAGGCAACGGAACAATGCAGTAGAAATACTAACAAATGCCAAACCTTGACATAGCGGTAGCAGTGGGGAACTATATGAAATTAAAAAAGTTTCCTTAGGGAGAATTAGCTGAATATGCAACGATTTTAAATAATTTTAACCCGTATTAGTTATTTTAAAGAATATTTTATTACATAAATTTAAAATGAGATGTGATCCATAGGACAAGATTTGAATTTTGTACCACTCATTGAATACGTATTAACTTTTTTACCATTGAGAATGTACAATAGTGATGTTTTTTCATGTAAAAATTGGTTTTACATCCGTTTAAAGACTAAGGTCTAAATAAACAGTTTTGACAAATGAAATGACTATGATTCCGGACCCAACCACTAGACAGCGGAATAATGCACAGAATAGTGAATCCAGAAAGATTCACTCTGCAAAACTATTGCGGAGTGGATTGTGAATTCGGCGAGGTCACGGCCAGCCCGGAGGAGGTGAAGGTGATCAACGCGAGCACCTTCAGAGGTGGCAGAAAGCAAGGACTCTGCAGAGTCACATAGCGCAGAGGTAACCCGAGCCAAAACACACTGCACTAGAGGATGCAAAGATGCTCCTACCCCATGACTCAAGCCATCTGGACTCCCAAGAGGGAGGAAGCGTTAGAGGCGGCAGGGAAGGAACAGCAGTCTGCAACAAAAAACCCTGCACATCAGGATGTACAAAAAAGCAAACAGGGTCATGTGGAGCTGGATGGTGACAGTGCAAGCCCGAACGAGCCACCGGGTCACCTGAAGCAGGCCGGACCCAGGTACTCAAGATGGCATCATAAAGGGAAGCCTTAAAGGGCAGAAGCGGCTCTACATTGCCGGACCCACGGTGAAGGACCTCAAGCAAAAGGGTCCGCAGACAAAAGGGGCAGAAGGAGGTTGCATGTTTAAAATGCGTGAGGCCAAGGAGACCACTCAAAAAGCTGCACCTGCTTCAGTAGCCCGGGGGGGGGGGGGGGGGGGGGGACAACAGCTCATCAGTGGGGGAAGGTTGTAAGCTGACCCTCCAAAGACACTGAGGGTGCGAGCAATGCCCCACGTAAGCGAGCCCCATTGAAGAATGACAATCCTGATGGGGCTCCTGGGGAGGCGAAGAGCCTGCCGGATCTGGAAGTTCCTGATGAGGCTCTACAAATTCCAAGGGGGCACTGGTAATAATACCTCTGGCAACACCGGGCGAGAGGGTGGCGCCAAATTCTCTCCAGAGGCTTCTAGAGAAGAGTCCACAACCCGGCGTCGACACTGCGCCAAAACAAAGCGTGCCGGCGCTGATCGTGCCCAGTCTGATGCATCCGGCATCGAGTCGGTTCCAAAACTATGACAAGCTCCCCTTTCGAAGAAGGCGCTGGTGCCGGCAAGGCAAGCTTTCGGCGCCACCGACTCCGCCTCATCCAAGACAGGCTCAGATGCCGGAGAAAGGAGCGGAGGTGGAGCCAAGGAGACGAGCCTCTGGCGCCGACCCCGGCTCCGGACAGGCGACTGCCTGCCCGGAAGCCCGGGGTGTGCTCAAGTCAGGGCTATGAGCACCGGCAACCACCTGCGGTGCCACAAGGAGCCCATTGGGTGAGAGGGTGGCGCTGAATTCTCTCCAGAGGCTTCTAGAGAAGAGTCTACAACCCGGCATTGACATGGCGCCAAAACAACACGTGTCACGCCGATCGTGCCTCGTCAGATGCAGACGAGGCCACATCCGGCATCAAGTTGGCGCCGAAACTATGAGAAGTTCCCCTTCCGAAAAAAGAAGTCGAAGGTGTCAGCAAGGCAAGCTTTCGGCGCCGCCCCAGCGCCGACTCCGCCTCATCCAAGACAGGCTCCCATTATGGAGAAAGGAGTGGAGGCGGTGCTGAGGAGGGGAGCTTCCAGCTCTGGAACAGCACCGACCCCGGCTCAGGATAGGCGACCGCCTGTCCGGAAGCCCGGGGTGTGCTCAAGTCAGGGCTATGAGCACCGGCAACCACCTGCAGTGCGGCAGAGGCGCCGTGGGTCAGAGGGGGACTCGGGTGGGCCACACCCTAACCACTCCATGTGGACCGAAGAGAGGGACCCAGACGGGCCACGCCCTGACACACATCTCAGACGTTCCTAGGGGCAAAGACTCAAGCGACGCCGGGGGTGAACCCACCGGCGAGTCCGTCAGGGATCCCACAAGAAGCAGAGGCAGCGAGGACGCCCCAGGAACAGAAGAGGACCCAAGAGAGGCTTGCAAAGCCGCAGCATATGCCTCCATCTGGGCCCGCGTCGCCCCCCCACACCCGGAAAGGGCGGATAAAGGGAGAGGGGTGACTGTTGGGAGCGCACGTCTGGAATGTTCTGGGAACCAGTGCTCCCGACAACAGAAGGGGAGGTTGAAGACCTTGGCGACAAGCATCTCAACTTACCAAGTGGTGAACCAAGGCCCCGGACACCCAAGGGCGATCGACGGCAGAACCGGACAGTAGAGGGAGCTGCCGTGGACGAAGGGGCCGGGGGGGCGAGGCGACTCGGACAGCCATGCTGAAATAAGCTTCATACGGCGCTCCCGCCGAGACTTCGGTTGGCAGGTGTCGCAGTCCGTGGAGTCATGGTGCTCGCCCAGACACCACATACAAATAAAATGCGGGTCCGTTACAGACATCTGCCGTGAACAAGAATTACATGTTTTAAAGACCAAAGGCATTGCACACTGTTCCTGACGCGAAACAGGCCAGAGGAAACGCTCACTCCGGATCCACGTTGCACGAGGAAAAGAAGGAAACTGATGTCAGAGCGCCAGGAGGGATTTATAGGACCTCGCTGTAGTCCCGTACTTGGACGACGTCAGGGTGGGGTCGTGTGGCACCGTCCCCCGGCACAAAGAGGTGCTGCTGCAAAAAATCCGGATCCAGTCTCACGCCTGGGGATATTCTAAGTTAGGGAATCTACGGCTAGATGTCTCAGATACTTATGCTTTAAAAGGAACCAGACTAAAATAACTGAAATTATGCATACCTGTAGTTGAATGATGAAATGGATGCAGTGGATCATAGTTTTCATGTTCATCTACAAAAAATACAAACTCCATTAAGCTCCTTGAGAAGATCAAGAAACAAGATTGGCAGCAACACTCTATTCTGAAGTAATTTTGTAGAAAATATAATTTGGTGTTACCCATCGTTCATCCAGGATGGGGAGAAACTAATGAATCTCTAGGCTATATTGTGTTTTCAATAGAAGCAAGGGTCCTTCAATTAACTGCAGAAACCAAACTGGAGTACAAACATTACAGACATTGTAAGATTGGTCATACATGCATCTCTAAAGCTCATGGCAGTTCCTGAATTATCAGGCAGTCATGTACGCTAGTCACTTTAATTTCGACAACCATCAGATTAATTGGCAGAGTAGATTGTGGCTCACTACAATATTTGACAAGTCAATGACAGCCTAAAAGCAATTACATCTGCTATATTCAGGTACATCAATTCAAGGAACACACATTTAGCACGGGGAAAGTACAGACTTTGGTAGAGGTCAAGGTATTGTTCTCTTAAAAGCTTTGCAGTCAGAGTTGAATACTTTCAGATGTACCTTATGGCAGACAGTCACAACCAAATCCAAAACTTTTTTTAATCGGACAAAGCTAGCTGGAAGTAGCAGTGGCTGACTTCGCAGAAAATTTACTGGACCATGGCCATCTGAAAAAGGGGGTGTTGTATACATAATGTTTTATGCAGAGTTCAGTTGAAGCCAGTTTACACAATTTAGAACTGTACAGTAATTTACATTTGGTAGTCTATAATACCTGGATTCTGCAATCCTGTATAAAAATGGTCTTTAATTTCTCTATCATCGGAGACCTCTGATGCACTACGTCGCAGATTATGAAGAAATAACGCCACAACTCAACTGGAATAACTAATTACAGTACAATGAATGTTGCCAAAGCCAGCAGCCCAGGGGAAAGGCAGGTCAGATCAGAGATTTAAATAGGGGCAAACAAAACAACGCTCAGTTTTTCTAGCTGTATATTTAGAAAAGATATTCGTGACGTTTATTTTTTGCTCTCCTTGGAAGATTGCAGAAAAGTCCGAATTTTTTTGCATTTTTCAACTGGGCTATTTTTTGTGCTTCGTTTTTCATAAACAAAAAACCCAACTTGTGTACATGCTCCCTCTTTGATATGAAGGAGCCATGCACCAAGGATTTAAGTGGTTTGTGGGAAAGGTAACGGTGTGCCCATGTATTATAAGGAATAGAGTACTCCCCGATGTACAGGATAAGAATACTGCAAGTCACCTTGGAGTTCCATATTTCGCATTCCTCTATCTAGTCATAACTTCTTGGTGACTTCCATTATTCTTAGAATGTATACCTGGAGTACTTTATCCCATATATCTTACACGTCACCTTTTACATATTTATAGTTTGAGGCATAAGATTCACACTATTTTCCCAGTCAAGTAAAGTAAACCTAGGTCTCTACCAGGGGAATCCTCAAAGTCCTACGCAATGAATTTTACTGCCACACACAGGATCCCAGAGAACTTTAAAAAAATTTATAAAAACTACACATTTATATATGCATGATGCTTTTCAGAATAAGTGCCCTTAAAGAGAAAAAAAAAACTATTGCAGCCTATTAGCGGGCTAAAATGGCAATTTTTTTTAAAACAATTAAACTGAAAAGACACCACATTAACTAAAATGGTTAGAAATACCTGTCAGAAAAGAAAATGAATGGTAAGATTAGCAGATAGGCTGCCAGAGACACGAAAAAGAAACAAGTACTGAACCTTTAACCCCATATCTGCTGGGGCAGAGCAGTGCCCTGGAGTGTTTGACCACTGTGCATTTGTTTCCTAAAGTTTTTTTTCACAAAAGGTATCCAGGCCATATTTGCATCTCCCTGCCCAGACCCCACCTATTTTGCAGATTCTAAAAGGTACGCTAAAAAAATTGCATTTTTTTTCTTTTTTAAACAGGACGTGGGTCCCTTGCTCTTGGCCACTGGATTCAGGCTAGGCTGGCTGGCGAGGTGTGTTACCCCGACACTGGTCCCAGGATACAGGTTGCTTGTCAAGGGAAGACCTAGCTTGGCAGTTTGGGCTGGACTGTTCCCACAAGGAACATGGTCATGACTGATTTGCATATGGCTGGGTCTGAACTGGGGAGGCGAAGGGAGCTAAAAAAAACGGATGGATTCAACCCAGATCTGTGACAGGGGGTGTCTGAAAAGTTTAAATGCTCCGTCCATCATCTCCTTCTGTTTGCTTTGCAATGATACAGCCTGGTTTGCAAATTAAGATCAACGGAACAAGAAGAAATTACATACAGAAATCTCCCTGACCAGTCTTTCAAAAGTGAATTCACCTTTGACCTGAGTTGATGGTATCTGGAGGCACAGTTTGGGTATTTCCTGCTTTCTCAGTTTGTAAACAAGTCTATTTGAGGATTGCCCAAGCTGCAAAAGACACTTTCCAGCATAATGTCGTTGAGGACCTGCTGTTGGGTGTCTTGGAATGATCAGCTGAGTGTCGGCCTCCACATTCTGGATCCCTGGCAGATGAGCCACCATAGTGTGCAAATCGCCTGCTATGAGCAACCACCAGAAGGTTTGCACTTCCATAAGCAGTGATTCTTAAATGAGTTCAGGTAATACATTGTAGTCCGTCTGAACCTCTGGCACTTCATATTTTTGGAGTGCTCTCAATTTCGGCAAGTTAATTTGATAGGTCTTCAACTACATTTCCTGATCATGAAGATTATGTGCGTCTCCCATCCATGAAGGGAACAGCCGGTGACAAGTGTGTTGGATGATCTTGGTGGAAAGCAATTCCCTTCAGCAGATTCTTCGACCTACACAACCAGGGAAGTGGCAATCACTGAGACACCATAAACGTATTTTCCGTGTTGGCCGTACGCAGACCCCATTAGTCCCCGAGACAATGCTGCAGTGGTCTCCTAAGCCTGGCAAGACTCCCGAAAAACACAGGAGGCCCTCAATCCTAGCAGTGATAACTGGCATGCAGTAGAATGAGTTGTCCGCAAGAGACGGCTGCTTCAGACAGTTTCTCTCTGAAGGATCTACTATTGTGACCAAAGTGCCCAAGACTGGACACGTATAATGCATCTTTTGGAATGGAGTTGCATCCTTTGTTTAAAAAAAAATAAATAAAAAAATAAAAAAAAAAACACATCAAGACTTGGGTACAAAACATCTAAGAAGAATGATGCAGTGGTTCAGAGTTCCCTCTGCAGTCTCAGCCTTTATCAACCAGTCCTTTATACAGGAGTTGACGAAAATATGGTGCCATGTTGCGCTGCAACCACCTCTACACACTTTGAAAGTTTACGATTCTGACTTCAGTCATTATAGGAGGACCTTGAACTGGATAGGATTTTCACCTACCACAAACTCAGGAACTTACAATTATTTCCTATATGGGATAAGAAAGCAAGCATCCTGAAGATCTGTGTCACACCAGTTCCCCCCCTGCCCCCTCGATTGAACAGGGTGAATGTGGTGCAAAATCAACATCCTGAACTTCTCTCTCCTTATTCATTTTGTAAGAAATTGGGTTATTAGTTGCAACGGGTGCGAGTCCTTCACAAATAAGTCTGCAATTGTCTTGGGAACCAATAACCCCATTGCAGCACTTTACTCTCTCTGGGTAGTCGAGCAGGGCAAATCCAGGGGGATGTGGTGTGGCCTAGCAAGCTCAGCTTGCTGGTACACAACAAATTATTGTCCTGTTTGTTAATCTTTTGATAAGGAAAACTACTTAAATTACACATACAGACACTACTAAATACTATGCATTAAATTTACAAACTTCTACATTGGGTCGATGGAAATACCTTTGGCTACACCCACATATCACAGTTCATCCCTAGTGGGTTCTGAAATGTGTATCCACAATACGCCCAGTATTACTAGACACTATTACCAATATAAGGGGGGTGTCTGTCAGTAAGGCAGGTCTACTGACTATCTGAATGTCCCCACATTGGTAAAAGCAACCAAGTAATACTTAAATCAGTGACATAATTGAAGTCCATGGGAAACATACCAACAGCCAATAGCAGTCATTACACTGCTGAGCCTTGCAATGCTTTTGTCACAATGTTGACATTGACAATACAGTCAATAGTTCTGCATTGATAATCCCTTTTACTTTTATTAGTCCAGAAAAAGCCTTAGGACCAGCCACTAAAGGTTCCTGGTCTCCCAAATCCATGGTCAAAATCACAAGCTCAAGGAGTGCTTGTAAATAGGCAATACAGCCTTCCCAGGTCATGTATCCTATGAACTGGGAGAAATAGGGCGTCTTGTCAGTAGGAACCTAGAGTAGAAATCAAGGGTTGGGTCTCAAAATTAATTTCTTTGTGAATCTGAGGAAAGGTTCCATGATGCTGAATGCTTGAACTTCAATCTCCTTGAACCAGTCATGGCTGGGAGAAGAGCAGTCTTCCAGGGGCCAATTTCAGATGTGCCTCAGGTATTTTTTCAAAAGGAGGTAGCATTAACTGACTTAGCACAGTGTTAAACTTTTGTAGAATAGGTGGGAATGCCTTGAAGAACCTTTCATAAACTGTTTTGGGATCCACTAGGACAGAGCGAGTGAAAGTTCAGTTCATTTAAATCTTAAAATTGCAGCCAAATGGACTAGGACTGAAGAATATTTTAAACTGCTTTAAGATAGATCCAACAAATATGGGAAAAATTTCATTAGATGTAATTCAAAGAGAATGATGACCTTTATCCCAGACAGACAAAAATGTTTTCATTTGGCGATGTAGGTCTTTGTTGTCACCGGAGCTCGAGCCCTCAATTTAAAACATTTTTTTCCAAGTCTGCCAGATTCTTTAACCCCTTCCGCGCTCATGACGAACTGAGCTAGTCATGAGTTGTGCCGCTCGCTAATGTCCATGTTAAGAGACAGAAGAGGTGGCTGGAAACTCTGTCCTAAATAAGTCAAATTCAGGACTCTGAGCTTCCTTTTTTGCACTGCCTTTGTGGAAGTGGCTGGAGGAGCATGTTTTACTGAATCTTGCCCCTGAAGAGGGGTGGTCTCCTTTAGAAGGTGATAATCTCTTTAGTGGTCACATATAATCCCAACCTCTGTTCAAGTCTTAAATGGAAATAAGTCCTATAGAGATCATTTAGATGCCTTATGCTTTGGATGAAGACATTAGACTGAACAGGAGGATAATCAATGTAAATCTTTTTAAGACCACAGGATGAACAAGCCTTGAAGAGAGATTTGTTATCTCTTTCAGCCAAGGTGATGGCTGGCTGGCAATTAAAAAAATCTTCCGGATTCAGAATTTTCCTAAAAACAACTCACAGTAGTTCAGAGCTGAAGATGGGGCATGTTCTCATCAAGTTCAGACCAAGTTTGTAACAAATTATGGTTCACTCAAAGGTTAGAGCAGAGCTCTTCCAGGGGCCATCCTCACACAAAACATGCGGTAGAAATCTGAGCAATGGAGGACTCTAAGGAGCGTAGAAGAGCTTAAGCTTCTACCTTATATGCTAAAGGTTAGGTTCTTTCAAATGAGGTCAATGTGGTACTAAATACACAATGTTGTTTCAGGCCAACAGCATTTTTATATTAATATATCCTGATAATGTTATGCAAAATGTTAGAAACATACTAAGATAACTGCTTTTAGCGCATGTAATACTCTATGTATTTGACATTACTACAACCATAGTTCTACACTGACAATACTTCAACAATGACCTACTAAAAGTATGAAAATCAAAGGGATCCCAATACAAGTTACAATTAGTAAGCAACTTAAAACGGAAATCCAACCATACCTGGATGATCAACACAGTTGTTGGTGCAGTCAGCTTCTGATAAATAATTGTTCTTGTTCCCTTTGCATCCACCGTAAATAAACTTTGAGCATGCACCAGTTGAAACATCATAATACCAACGGGGGAAGGCAGCACGACAGGGACCAGTAACTTTATCAACTGCACAATATTCTAAGAGATTGAACAAAAATAATTTAGAGGGTGTCTGAAGAAAAACTGAATTTACAGAAAATTGCCATTAAACAAAACTTGCCTTGGAAGCTTCTGCCATTTACTCCTTGAATCTTCTGGGGATCAGGCTTGGGAACTGCAAAAAATATTAATAGTAGTTATTATAATCATGGTAAAATGGCAAGTTTATTTAACCCCTTCCGTGAGGCCGCGATTCCCCCCGTGTGCGGCCGCCGCCCAAACAGGGTGGGGCCGTGACGAACCCCAGCCGTCAGCACACGAGCACCGTGGAGCGTGAAGGCTGGGGTTCGTCACCAGCATGGAAGGGGTTAAGAAATAAACATTAAAGCAGAAGCCTTCATGATTCGTTTGCAAGGCAAGAACTGAATCATATGAAAAGAGCTGGCAAAAAGGCTTGTAGTTTGCATGGGTTAAAGGAAAGAGCTTCTGTGACAGACAACAAGTTTTAAAAAAAACACCAGTTCATGGTCTGCATTGGACCCCCCCCCCCCCCCCCCCCCGCCCAAATAAAATCAAAATATTCTAAACAGCTTTTGATTACTTACAAAATATTACATGGACAGAATTGCAGCCAGTGAAATATAAAGTTTCATATTTCCAGAGATGCACATTGCTAATAGCAGCAATGCCAAATTTGCTTGCATTTCCTTTTAGCCATTCCTTGACATGCTTTGCTACTGAAAGTGGTGCATTAAAGAAATTAATTAGATGGCAAAGCAAGGTGAGACTAGTAAAATTATAGTTTCTCCATAAGCATTTTATTTGAAATCATACATTTCAGTAACTCAACCTCAATTACGTGAAAACACATTTCAATAGATCAAATACAGTTTTCTGTAGTGATCTAGACTGAAAGATGCTGGTCAGAAGTGTCATGTATTCCTATAGGTTCTGAATCGATCCCCCTATTCCTGACCCTATTCTAGTTAAACAAACCAACAAGTTAACTAGCAGTCAGCCCATGAGGCAGAAAACCCCCATGATGCAGATACCGTTATCTGACGCAGTCACACTACGGCACAGGAACGTGTTATCTGATTAGGTCATAACGCTTGCGATCTAATTAGACAAGTGATATTCCTCCAGCCCCTGATAAGGCATACGGAGTTCTCATAACAAATCAAACCTATGACAACCTGGGCAAAACCCTGCGGCCATTGTTTTGATTTCACCGAGAACTGCAGTAAAAGAATGTGCTAACGAGCAAGTCGTATGACATCCTTATTGACGTATCTATGTCCATCCTTACGTCAATCTCGGCACCTTACAGGTATAAATATTACCGATCTTGCCCTATGCAAACACACGCGTGGTGACGAGACGGAGCAGCCATACTTGCCGAAGCCAAGAGCAGAGCAGACCCCGCTGGCAGCAGCCCCGCCTTTCTGACGCGCTGCTTTCTCCTGCCGAGAATCCAGCACCGGCGTTTCTGGGCAGCCCTCGCAGGCAGCCTGGAATATCGAGACCAGAGAGAGATACCATTCCTCATTCATCCTAACTTCCAGGTACAGAACTGAATAACCCCTCACAGAGAATTCTTTAGTTATTCACTTGGCAAAAACAAACTTAACTTAAACTGTAACTTTCTATTCCCGCCCACGTATTAGACTTAGGTCAGGTACACGGGGTAGGCGTATTTAGAAACACCAGTTGAGTCCGTTTAGTCAAATGTATATATGTGTATGTAATATATTTTATTCATTTTAAAACATCATATGGCTCAGAAACCATATCAATGTTTTTACAGTATTATTTTATACTATTGCTTTTAATGTATGCACTTTACTTAACTATAAGTATTGCAATAATATCGATCCATTTCTCTTGTACGAGAAAAGAGACTGATCAATAAATAACACCTTTTTATTGAACACGCCCGTCTCTTCCTTTTCTCTACATTCTGATGAGACTAAGAATGCACGTACTGACTGAGTAAAATAATTTGCCTTTTGTTCACACGACTCTCGATATACTCTTGATTAGGGGAGAGCAAAGTTGTCATGTTCTATGGTTGTCAGAAACTAAATCCCTTCTTGTCTAATCAGGGAAGTTAAGTCCTCCTTGAACATTCGAGAAAGTTTCTAGTGAACTCTGAGCTAAGCTGGCAAACCCAAAACTTTAAGTCTAGTATCGACAGTAATAGACCTAGTTAACGTCTGGCCTAGGCCTTTACTGCTGTAGGTATTATTCCAATGCGCAGAGCCTATTGGGATGATAGGAACTACACTACATGGCGCCCAACGCGTTTGGAAAGGGCGATAAAACTAACGTAAGACATTTAGAGTAACTCAGTCGTGCTTTCTCACTCAGACCCCTTTTTCCACAATACTCCAAAGACGTCTGGAGTGGGTGAAAGGTTATATCCGCCAGACCTCGCAGGAGGGAACTCCTATGTATGGTTCTTGGTATAAGTCAACGTTGAAGGATAAACAGTTCCAAAATATTGTGCATCTAATCTTTGTTTCCATAAGAAACCTGATCTGCAAACAAAAGAAATAACCTTCAGGACAGTAAAATGTCAGACAATGAAGAAGAAAGAGAGGCAGTTAGATTAGCAGCTGAACTCGCAGCGGCTGATGCTGCAGCACTAGATGCGGACAGGGATATAATACTCATCCCGGTCATCAAAAGGAGATCTATAACCCTAAAACTTATAGAAAATGGACTGACACCCAGAGGTGGCACAGTCATATTCGTAATTGAGGCACACGAATATCGGCAGACAGAGGTATACTATTCATGGATACATTTTCCAGCAGCAAATGCTGTAACAAAGTACTTCCACTATTACAAAATAGAGGAACCTCCTAATGAGTACACTCCTTTCGAGGGGGTGGAAGTACCACTCAAATTTCAAGAGCATTTGCTCTTATTTGATGGCGCCCTAAAACATAATCATCACATCACCAGGCTCGGTCCTTTAGGTAGACCAGGAGCAACGTGGCCGGTCCTAGCCGGATACACACCACATCCAGACATCAATGGGATGTCTGTAGCAGAGCTGTTAACACAGCTAAAACAATTAATAACAATTCATAGACAATTAGTTCAGTATGTGATGCGGACTTCAACAATTCAGCCAGCGATTAAACTTCCACAGCTGACCCCTCACCAGGGGAACACAAATAAAATTACACCACAGAACATCCAATCCTGCCTAGGTAAAGTACTGGCTAAACGGGAACAAATACCATTCTGGTTGGCACAGAAAGTTACCCAAATTGAGGCGGTGTTTCCTGACACCACCCCGCTAGAAAAGCACAGGATTCTGACTGTCTCCCAATGGGAATCGCACCACACATTGAGGACTGTGACACTTGGGGTACAGTCTTTGCTTCCATCTACACAAAAACGCACGGTGTTCCATCCATTTCGGTAATACCAGATGTGCTAAAACAAATTCAAGATGAATATGGTCCTGAACCCGCTTTAACTCTTGGTATGAAATTACTGAAAGACTTCAAGCAGGTCTCGGCTATATTATTAGCCAACATAAAAGGTGAAGCAGCAAACGTGGCGATCCGCCAGAGGTTAAAAGAGACAGATATAGCAGACCAACCAGCTGAAATTGCCAGAATCATAGAAAAATCCTATGAGGAACTAGGCAGAGATAGTTTAGGTGGAATACCAGTAAAACCACAACTGACTGAAAGTCCAGAAATTTTTTTTTAATAATAATTCACCAAAAAAGAACTGGGATGGAAACAAACAATCCAATCCTAAAGAAAAGAAATTCCAGTCCAGAGGAAGGTCTCCTAGGCGAAGAGAGAAATCTCCGAACCAAAGACACAGGTCACCCCAGAGTGACCCCTCTGGGAAAAGATATAACCTTAGAAATAGGGATAATATAAAAAAGCCTGATAGATATCAAGACATTGATACACGCCCCTCTCAATCTTTTCAGACTTCCTCGCTGAAATCGGAAAGAAGAGGACGATCAGAACAAAGAGAAGAGCACACCAAGTCCAAAGACAAGGAACCTGCTCAGCTAAAAAAGAAATTACAATTTCCAAAAAAGAAGGTAGCCAGTATCAAGGTAGTTAATGCCGAGAATACTGAGGACACAACTGAAAAACGGAGAATGGGCTCAGACAATGCTAGACAGTGCAGCAGAAGTGAGCATAGCTCGCAAAGTCCTTATGAATCATCTGGAGACAGTGGACACGAATGAATATCTTCAAGTGGAAACTGCGGACACCAGAGTTAGCAAACCTCACAAAATATACGAAATAACATTGCGTATAGAGGGGGATAAGACTAGGAAAATAAGGGGACTATTTTGGGATAATCTCTCCAAGGGCTATGATATCCTTCTAGCTGAAAAAGACTGGCCACCAGAGTTTGTCAGGGAGTGCCCTCATGGCGAAGAAGTAATTATGCCTGCCTTCTCAAATCAAATTCCAATTCATAAAAAACACACTTGCTAGAAAGTGGGCAGTGGCTCTAGCTCCTGCTTTATATAAAAATCACGTGGGATGGGATGAGGATTCTCCTCCTCACAAAATCCAGTTAAAATCACAACCAACTGCACAAAGGCAGTACCCAATTAAGCAAGAAGCTAAAAAACAGGTAAATGAAATACTAGATCAGCTAGAATACCAGGGGGTGATTGAAACTTGCACCTCACAAATGAACAACCCTTTGTTTCCGGTCTCCAAACCAGACAATTCATATCGTCTAGTTTTGGATTACCGACACCTTAACACATGTTGCAAAACTTTTGCAGTGCAAAACTCACACAGTGCTGCACTAATGAATAACATAGTGCGCAAAAAAATACAAAACAACATTAGACATCTCTAATGGATTCTTTTGTCAAAACATAGCACCAGAGAGCAGATATTTAACTGCATTCTCAATAAATGGCACTCAAAAACAATTCTGTCGGTTAGCCCAGGGGTACAAGAACAGCCCGGGAGCATTCTCAGCGAGAAGTAACAGAATTACTACAACTATATGATGATGAAGCATTATCTTATGTCGATGACATTTACTTAACAGATGATGACTTGGACTCACTTGAAAAGAGTGAACACCATAATACTTGGGTTCGCAGCAGAGGGTTACAAATTCAACTTTTAAAAAAATCGAGAATTGCCCATCTGAAAGTCCTGTTCTTAGGATATGAATTATCAAGTATAGCCTGGTTGACAATTTTCTAAGAACTAGAAGAATTAAAAAATCTAGAATATGAAGAAACATATCCTCTGCCAATCGACATTCTGCCTTTACGACATTACGCCTGTGTAATCTATACAGACGGACATGCTCAACCCTCCGTTTGGGGAGAGCAGGCATACAACCCCACATGTGAGATTACAAAAGAATTGTGGCACGGAGGTAAACTAAAACCTCTATTAACAAAGACACTCTGTAGAAACTAATTCAGAACAACAAACTGAAATATTAGCTTTGAAAATGGCGCTAGATAATGCGGATCGCGAATTCCCGACACTTATAGTGTCAGATTCATATTACTGCGTCAAATCATATAACAGCGATTTGCAGACATGGATTCAAAACGGTTACAAAGATGACACAGATGCACCAATAAAGCAAAAACTGCTCTGGGAACAAATAGCTCTTTTACAAAAAGAACTACCAAAGACTCACGTGACACACTCACTGAGTCATCAGCGTGATGGCGTTCACGTTGCAGGGAATTCATTGGCTGAAACAGCCACAGCGGCAGCCACTAAATCGGCTCCCGTAGTTCGAAAAAAGCGTACATTAAAATACATTGACGGTGAAACAGTGCTGGCGGTGAAAACGTCATAAAAAGGCGACTGCTCAGCGTTACCGATCAACTATCCACTCAATTATACATACATAATCGATGCAAACTCCGTCCCTTTTGCTCGAATCCCTGGAGTGGGGGATAGAGTGATTCCAAACATGGACAGGAGAAACTTGTTAATCGCAGACGCACACATGGGCGAGGGTCTCAGACACCTCAAACTAAAAAATTCTCTGGAAGAATTACAATCACGGTACTGGTGGCCAGGCATGAGCCTGCGTCATACCATGTTTGTAAAAAACTGCCCAAACTGCAACAGAGATCGCAGTGGGGAGAGAAACAGTTTAATACCTCGTCGTTCTACTCCAGAAAAAATCAGGAGTAAAAAGGAAGGGTTGCGATTAACTTATACAGGCTAGTTCCACTTATAATGTAGATCACCAGCACTCGGCTGACGTCCGGACTGTTATACAAAGATTTGCGAGTCTAAATGGCATATACGCTAAGAGCATGCTACGTTTGACCATTGTTTTCACTCTAGCCCAACAGCCTGAGGGGAAACATGACCAAATGAGCATAGCCCAGCGGGAATCTTCTCACTTCCTTCCTGAGGGTACGGGATGGTGTAAAGAAAAAACCAAGGCATAAAGCAATCTATAGCGGAAAGAATATTAGGTTCGGGAGCTGGGTGGGTCAAACATCTAATAAGTGTCCAACGTAGTCTCAATAACTTGCCAAGAAATTCTCTGAAGGGATTCAGTGCGTACGAATTATTATTTGGAACTAGGATGATGATCTCTGACATTGATAGTCAGACTTCAGTGGTGAAAGAAAAAAGCTTTGATATCAAAGACAGTTTGGCTATTTTGCAGGACTTAAACAAAACAAGAAAAGACCTGAGCAACATAAAGTTGAAACAGCCAACAACCACTGAAGAATCACCACCTGTCCCAGCAAGACCTGTCTGGATTCCAAAAGTCGGGGATCTAGTCAGGGAAAAGATCGCGGTAAAGAAGGAATTTGGGCCTTCTTACAGAAAAGCAGTTCCTGTCTGGTCTGTCAACGGGACAAGATCAGTTGTACTACCGCCACTTGCTGGAAAAAAGGAGAACCGAGTTGTATCCATCGACCTGGTAAAACCACAACATGTGGCCGATAACAAACAGTAGGCCAAGTGGACTCCCAATAAGTAGCAGAACACCAAGGTTTGCTACCAGTACAGAGGTCCTAACAAAGAGGCTCATCACATTCGAAATGCCTACAGAAGAACAACAAGGACTATGCAGCAATGCAATAGAACTCAGACCTCTGAAAACCCAAATAAAAACATTTAGCAGAGACACACAAATCTATAATGAAGTACCAAGTGAAAATGCAAGAAACAGAAATCCTGAACCAATTGGAACAATTGACAGAACAGCATCCGGCTACTTCATAAACTTCGATGATTCCTCTGAAGGCTTCAGTGAATCAAAGACACAGCCATCATCAAAAACCTTTAAAGATAAAGCTAAAGAACTTTTGAAACAACTGAAAGAAACATATCTGGTTTCTCCATGGCTTGAATTTTGGGTGGGTTTTGGTGCATTTATCCTCATACTTTGGCTCATCATGGTACTAACTTTGGGACGCTTCATTGAGGGAAAATATGCTAAAATGGACACAGCAAGTCAGAAAATCAACTTGATCCTCAAACCACACACATCTTCACACGTCGAGAAAAGAGAACTTTCTTCAGCCAACTTCACAGCCAATCCGATACCTGGTGGGGTAGCTTGGGACAACACTGACTATGAAATTTATGGTCCGGTCGAGATCCTGAAATATCCACACCAAATTAAGATCTCCTTGAGTGACTTTGCAAAACCAAACTCATTTGCTGATGATTGGGACTTCGAAAGCATTAATAATATGATGTCTGACTTAGTAATGTCTGCTAAATTTACCAAACATGATTATTTGCAGGGTTCTACAAATGATAGTATGTATTGCTATAACCACTATGGTAACCAATTTTTACATAGATCTGCACAACCTAGAAATGTTTTAAATTATAATCAATGGGAACATTGTGCAACACCTCCAAAAGGGAGCTCAAGAACCGTTTACGACAAATATTCATATTTTTCAGGTTTTAACACAAGTAATGCTGAAACATTTTATTTTTAAATTGTCAAACAAAACAGGGACCAAGACCATGATAACCAACACAAAATTGTTATATTCAGACTCATTCTTTGAAAAAATGAATACTTTTGGATTTGATTATTGGGACAAAAATGTTGAATTGAAAAGTGTTTGGGGTACAAAAGAATGGCAAGTACAGGGTATAGAAGCTTTGTTTAGAGCCTGCATGATCCCAGAACAAATGATATTTTTAAATGACACTGTTCAACAAACCACCTGTCTTGGCCTAGCCAAAATCAAAGATTTAAATAAACCGTCTATTCCAAAGCCAACAATGTTTAGCAATAACTCTGATACAGAAGAAGAGATAGACGTACACCATATATTAAACCAAAACAGAACACATCCTGATTGGAAACAGTGGTTGATCTGGCCCACAGATACTAATAACTGTCAAGACAGATTCCTGAACAAAACACAGGGGTTCAAAATGACCAGGCCAGACCCTAGATATCCTCAAAGACATCACCCAGGGATAATAACAACCTACAGTGTGGGCAAATTATGCCTTCAGTGGCTACAAACTTCCACACTGGCAGAAATTAAGCAACACCTAACTTTACTTACTGATGGTGCTGACTTGCGTGATTTCACTTTGGGACCACGCAAACAGCGTCAAAAGCGTTTCATAGCAGCCTCTGTATATGCAGCATACAATGAGGCCTGGAAGGTTACTCAAATTGAAACAGCAGAGAGAATACGGGAAATTGACCGTATTAATTTGGAAAAATCACTTTCTGTAGTGGACAATGGGTTAATGACTGTCCTCCAGAATTTTTTCTTTGGACAGCATTGTGTCTTCAGCAATCGATATATTATCGCAAGACTTACTGTTATTACAACACGGTCAGTCACAATTGCGTTCTATTGTACAGCTTGGCTGGACGTTACAAAATCTGCGTTCAGGCTATGTGCCTTGGCGTTTAATCAACACAACGTCACAATTCCAAATCTTTAACCTTACTGATAGACAAATCAGTATGGCACAAAAGGGTGCTGATTATACAATCTTGAGCATTGAAAAACTCGAAAGATTACCAGTGACAATGTCAGAACGACCTGTCAGTGAATGGATAATACATGGGATAATAAATATTCCAATCTCAACCTTCAGGTTTCAATACTGCCAAAAATATATACAGGCTGGCATGTACGAGAAATTGGGAAAGGGGTACCTTAAAACATGGAACCTGCCCTATTCACATGCATGTGTCAGTAATAAAGGACAGAAAGTGTTTCTTAGTGGCAACAATTGTGCGATGTCACTAAGTGGCACACTTCTGTGTAACGGAATTAGTTTGCATGGAGCCTGTGAAGGGAATTCATACAACCTTTCATGTCACCAGCAAGGCGCACCTGCAACAGAAATAGAACCATTCTTTCAAAGACTCTATAATGGGAGTTACATTCTTATTGTAGACCGTAGATGTTGTAGTCTTATGCCCGGGACTCCTTATCTAGTAACTACGACTGCGAAGGTCAAGTGCTGTGGACGCTCATTGTTCCCCAGCTCTTTCCCAGACAGGGAGGCAAGGGCATGGCCCGATTTGAAAATTAAGTCTATTCGAATAGATACTTTAAGCAGAATGAAAACAGTGCTTCTTCAGACGCCTACCAGGCTCACGTCATCAAAAGAAACGTATGATCTACAAGTCGCAAGGACGACTGCAGAGATACATACATTATCATCAACTAATTCCCCTGTACATTTCGCGGAAATCCTGAGCGAAATCTTAAATATTTCTGATACCACTGGGGTCTCAAAGGTATTTAAGACAGTATTTTCGATGGCATTAACACCATTCAAAGCCATACTGGGTATTTTTCCAGATTTCGTCCATTCGATTTTTGGCGGACTTCCCCTGATCTTGGGACTAATTGCAGGAATCCTATTCTTAGTCCTTATTTTTCGTTATGGCAACCCATGTCACAGACAAAACTCTTGCGACAAGGGAAGAAACAATCCTAGCCATTGGATACCGGGACCGGATATCAAAAATCCTGGGACTCTCCCGGCTTAGAGACCTGAACATGACTTGGTTTCTATCATTTCGACCAATGTGGCAAAGATGTGTTTTACCTGTATTGAGGTGTCTGCTATGCGGAGAAGAATGCGTGTTAGACACCTGTCTGACGCTACAATCGGATGCGCCGATGGATGCAGAAACATTGTTGAGCCCGATCAAGGTTCATGCTTTGTGCTGCCCTCAAAGGCTACCAATCCTGATGAGGGCATTCGTGGAAGCTTCACCACTACGATTGATGGGTAGTGAAGTTCAAGATGAAAGCAGCATCGAACAGGTACGACCTTCTGTCAGTAATGCAAATCAGAATGTCAATGGAGACAATCATGCGCAAGAATGCATGATTACACCTATTTCCGAGTTAGTGGAACTTTCCCAGGAAGCTGTTGACAGTTTTTTCGAAAGCCTAAATGATATGATGTTCTCACCCGAACAGAAATAGAGACTTTTGAGCAAGCTCGCACACGGCGTTCCCTGAATTCGGCCTTCAACTTTAAAAATAAAGTCACATGAACTATTTTTCACTCCAGTTCACGGACAGCAACTCTTTCAGAAGCCCCAATTTATTTTTTCGGTTTTTCGGGACACTTATCTTCTGCTTAAAGTAAGAAACTATTCCTAGAGAACTAAGATTTCTATTTTTTAGATACTTTATAGACTTTAGCTGCCCGCTGGTATGTTCACAAATACTTTATTCTGTGATGGAATGGTCTCGAAACTTTTTTCTGTATTTAAGAAACCATTTCATGTGTAATTCTCATACCAAATAAGCAAAGTGATTAGTTTTGCATTATTCCATAGCTTAAGTGCATACAGTATATATATGTCTGCAAAATTTTCCGTATATTTGAAGAATTTCAAAATGCATTTATGTATTTTGGGGTGGTAAGGTATACACACTACTCTATAGTATGTTGTACTATGTTCTACTATGCCTAGATTAGTAAATATGTCCATAGTTAGCGTGGAGTGGGTGTCATGTATTCCTATAGGTTCTGAATCGATCCCCCTATTCCTGACCCTATTCTGGTTAACAAACCAACAAGTTAACTAGCAGTCAGCCCATGAGGCAGAAAACCCCCATGATGCAGATACTGTTATCTGACGCAGTCACACTACGGCACAGGAACGTGTTATCTGATTAGGTCATAACGCTTGCGATCTAATTAGACAAGCGATATTCCTCCAGCCCCTGATAAGGCATACGGAGTTCTCATAACAAATCAAACCTATGACAACCTGGGCAAAACCCTGCGGCCATTGTTTTGATTTCACCGAGAACTTCAGTAAAAGAATGTGCTAACGAGCAAGTCGTATGACATCCTTATTGACGTATCTATGTCCATCCTTACGTCAATCTCTGCACCTTAAAGGTATAAATATTACCGATCTTGCCCTATGCAAACACACGCGTGGTGACGAGACGGAGCAGCCATACTTGCCGAAGCCAAGAGCAGAGCAGACCCCGCTGGCAGCAGCCCCGCCTTTCTGACGCGCTGAGAGACGCGCTGCTTTCTCCTGCCGAGAATCCAGCACCGGCGTTTCTGGGCAGCCCTCGCAGGCAGCCTGGAATATCGAGACCAGAGAGAGATATACCATTCCTCATTCATCCTAACTTCCAGGTACATAACTGAATAACCCCTCACAGAGAATTCTTTAGTTATTCACTTGGCAAAAACAAACTTAACTTAAACTGTAACTTTCTATTCCCGCCCACGTATTAGACTTAGGTCAGGTACACGGGGTAGGCGTATTTAGAAACACCAGTTGAGTACGTTTAGTCAAATGTATATATGTGTATGTAATATATTTTATTCATTTTAAAACATCATATGGCTTAGAAACCATATCAATGTTTTTACAGTATTATTTTATACTATTGCTTTTAATGTATGCACTTTACTTAACTATAAGTATTGCAATAATATCGATCCATTTCTCTTGTACAAGAAAAGAGACTGATCAATAAATAACACCTTTTTATTGAACACGCCCGTCTCTTCCTTTTCTCTACATTCTGATGAGACTAAGAATGCACGTACTGACTGAGTAAAATAATTTGCCTTTTGTTCACACGACTCTCGAGATATACTCTTGATTAGGGGAGAGCAAAGTTGTCATGTTCTATGGTTGTCAAACTAAATCCCTTCTTGTCTAATCAGGGAAGTTAAGTCCTCCTTGAACATTCGAGAAAGTTTCTAGTGAACTCTGAGCTAAGCTGGCAAACCCAAAACTTTAAGTCTAGTATCGACAGTAGTAGACCTAGTTAACGTCTGGCCTAGGCCTTTACTGCTGTAGGTATTATTCCAATGCGCAGAGCCTATTGGGATGATAGGAACTACACTACAGAAGATGCTCAAAAATAAAAAGCTGAGATTATAGTGCAAACTTATTACAAGAGAATAGCGAAAAATTGGTTTGAGTGGATCCTTACTCTGATGTTTCCATCTAAATAGACCGCAACGTGTAAAAGAGGACTCCCCAAGTGCACCATTTGGGGAATTGGATCAAGTAAGATGCCTACTCCAATAGTTTTCAGTATCAAATTTCACTTATTGCCGCAATTTTTAAGAAGTGGTGGAATCTATACATATTTTCTTTGAGAGTTTACAAAAACTCATGGTTTTCATGAAGGATCCTACTGAGTGAGTCTGCTTCCAAGTTCTTAATTCTTTAGAGATTAACTCCTGTAAATGATGAATTTCTCAATAACCAGCCAGTTCTAGATAGTTTGAGTTTCAAAAGGCAACATTTGGGATAGTTACTCTTTGCTTATTTAGATCATGTCTTATGTCGTTTGCTGGACTAAATAGTGACTGCAATGTGAAAGCTGGAAGAAAAGAATTGAACAGGTGGACTACCCTCAGGTTTAGGAGGTTGCAATGGTAAGGCTCTCTCTCAGTCCATGAGCATTGAATTGGCAAGGGGCCCTTGTGCCCATCTCATCTCAGAAGGGAAGCAACCATCACTATAGTCTGAAGACCTATCCCAATGAAACAGGAAGCTTTTTGGAACATTCTCCAATCTGCACCACTAGTCCACAGACTGGATTGCAGCTGTTGAGAGTTAGTCAACCCAGCTGCCTGAAAACTGATTCCACTAAACTTTTAATTAGTGTTGTAAGCAACGGTCTTATGTGAAGTCATGCAAGATGAACCAGGAATATGCTAAATAGATGTGATGTCTTTAGAAGATTGTGACATTTAGAAGATTGTGACACTTTAGATGCAAGTCTCTCCACCAAAGGATTTGCCAACTATCTATCCAAAAGTATCTCCAGATAATGGGGTGGACAGAATGAGAGCTTCATTCCAAGTCATGTATGCTTAGGCCTGGGCACTGCAGAATAAAAACAGTTATGTGAAGTGTTGTTGGACCTTGAGTTGTAAGCTTTCAGGAGCCACTCATCCAGTTACAAAATCTCCGCTTGTCCTAAGCATTCAGCCTCCTCCAGCATGCATCTCGAAACGATTTGCAGACACTAGTCCAAAGTGCAGGACTTTATTGATAGTAATAGTTTCCCACTATAAATGGTAGACATTTGTTACGTCTTTTGGATTTGCATGCAAAAATACACATTTGCAAATGTATTTTAAGCATCCAGTCTGCTTGATTTTGTTGACAGTGGATCAATGAAGGGTAAGCCATTCAAAATCTTTCCTTTCTAATCTATTTGATTGTTGTTCTGAGACCTAGAATGTGCCTGAATTTGTGCAATGGATTCTGCTTTCAACTCAGAACTAGGGATATATACAGATCCCTATTCAGTTCCAGGAAGGAACTACCTTCTCCACAGCTTCCTTATGCAGTAGGATGCCGAAATAAGTCTGACAAGACTACTCTGAAGGAATGGCTAGACAACAATTGAACAGCATTTACTGGTCTCCGGTGATATTTTTTCCACTGTTCCAGATGATTCCTAATGCTTCTCATCCCTCCCCCCACTGGGATGGCAAATGGAGGTGTCAGTAGTTGGCACGAGAATTTCCAGCTGCAACACATCTGATAGCCACCTCTTCCTTTACTGGACTTTAGGAAAATGCCGATTAGGCTGCTGCTGATGGTAATACAATGGCCACTAAGGTATTTGTACCCTCTGTTGAGAACAGCAGCAATTATAGGAAATATTGCAAAAATCAATAAAAGCCCTTCTTTTTTTCTAAGCTCACTGCCTTGGGGAATTTCCAACTTAGTGTACTGCATAACCTCATCTGTGCAAAAGAAAGATGTCACAGAGAAGAATTGATTTAGAATTATTTAGAATCATTTGCTGAAGTTGTGTCATTAATCCTGCAAGTTGAAGGAAGGGTGAATGCCTCTTGTCCAATCCATGGCAAAATATGTAGGTTGACATATCTGATGAATTAGTAGCAGCATTGATGGCTTGGTTGACCACCACCTTACCTTCCTGAGGAACCTACCTAACATATTGCACAACTTTGGATAAACCTTCCATTAAAATTTGGAGCAAATCCCACAAGGAACAGCACTTCTGTCCAAGCGATGCTGTGGCACTAGCAGCTTTCATGGCAGACAGAGGTTCTACAGAACTTTCAGCCAACAGCATCCATCCATTTACATTCCTTTTCACGTGGCACAGTAGATCTTTGAGAAGTAGGATGGTGTCTCTTTGCAGCATAAACGATACCCAAGACACAGTTGAGGGTCTGGCTGCAGAAAGAATCTTGAACTAGGGCGTGCCTCTTTTCGGCAACCAGACTCGTGCTGACTTTAAGGCCCAGATCAACAGCTCAAAGGCATTCTCTTTCAAGCCTGAACTAAAGGAAGAAGAGATTATAAAGAAGGAAGCGATTATAAAGGAAGCGATTATGTAGCAAGAAGCTGGTGGAGTCACAAAAATGATGTCGTTATTCAAACAGTTATTATGGTATGTGGTAATGTTTGTTTGCAACTCTCAAGACTGTATTAAATGTAAGAATGTAGACCATTGGAGAGATTCATGAGGAAAACACCTCGTACGGGTGAGCAATGCCTGGTGAAAGACCAACATGACCAGAGAGCTTGAACAAAAGTGCTATGTTGACCGGAAACTTATTCAAACCTGGAAAGCAGTAAGTGAGGTCTACACCTTCTAGAGTGCCTTACCAATGAGCTAGAGAGGTGTCGGTCCATCACAGGTTTCCGATGGACCGACTGGGGGGAGGTGGGAAAGTTAATGAGTTACCAGAGGTGTTAGGTCTGCATGTAGCATGAATTGGAGAAGCAGACGCAATACTGGTGTTAAAAGGAGTGGGGGGGGGGGGGGGGGGGAGTTGTGGTAGATTACAGACTCTTCCTATGCAGAATACACTCTGGAGTATCTGGAGTTCAGTGTGTCTGGGATCCTTCGGAGTTTTAATTTAGACCTCCCCTTCTGCAAGAAGGTGTCAATATTTGCTTGATACTGTCCCTATGGTGATGAAATAAGTTTGAATATATAGTTTGACTTACTGTGCTTACATGCGGGGGCCAGAACCGTGGAGTGCTGCTCAACTCCCTGGGTGGGGAATCCATTGTCCAGCAGCAACAGCACCTGGAGGCGCAGCAACAATTTGGAAAGGGGGTGGGGCCGCTTGAGACCAACATATTTAAACGCCCGACCACGGTCTACCGATGTATGGTGTGTCTGGGCAAAGTCCGGGCCATGGGCTGGCCAGTGATTGGCCAGAGGATGCAAGGCTAGGCCAGCCAGACCCCCCCCCACTGCCACCCGGACTCAAGTTCCTGGAACAACCATGCGGTTCTGCAATTAAATCATCCCTAGTCAAGTTTGACAGCCACGTTTCCTGAAGTGGAAGACACACTCTATACGCTGGAACCAGTCTAAAAGGGACTTTGAAGTCACTGGAGAACTTGCGCATGGACGAGCCAACTCTATATTCTTCATCACCGAAATAAGCTTGGTGACAATACTTTTGTCCCCGTTATTGGCAACGGCCTTTTCTTATGCACCGGGCAGTTGGGGGTGAGCAATACTAATTAATCGTTTGCCCAAGTATTTACATCTATGGATTGTATCTACACTTTGGCTGAGTGTGCAACACCACTAAATGTAAAGCCCCCAACTCTGCCAAATCTGGCCAACTCAACGCATCACTAGATGAATATATTAAATGGGCAGTGGGGGCTCTAAATAAAGAGTCCGAACAGGTGGAGGGCCTTTTAGCAGCCACTAAGCTGCAGTCCCAGAGGCTCTACCAAACAAACCGGGCCCAGTACAACCTGGTACTGATGCAGCTTCAGGAATGCTGCTGGACCAAGTGGTAGTTCCGGCGGGTAACGTCAGTGAGGCACAATCCAGCCGGAGACAAAGGATGCAACATCAGTAGTCCTATACCATCTGAGTAATAGTGCTCCCCCAGCCAAACGCAAAAGGAGACCAGTGACGAAAAAGCTCCACCATACTACTCAACCTAATGTAGCTGTTCTCAATAAAGAGAAGTTTACTGTTTCTTCGCAGGCTGATGTGGGGGGGGGGGGGGGGGGGGGAAGTCCAAGGACAACTCGTATTCCAATTTGAAAGATGTTGAAAAATCTGCTATCGCCCATTCATGAACGGCTGGGAGTGATTAAATGACATTTAAACCATATTAAATCAAAGTACATCTCGGCTAACAGGGCACTTTCCCAGACAATCCCACCAATACCAAAGGTTCCTGCTGTGTGGTCAGGATGACCCTGTAACTAACTGCAATGCATATGCATACAACCCTGTATAGGGTAATGGTATATTACAGGTGTCTCCAGCCAGTCATCGCAAGGTACCAGTAGCTCACATAAATCTTCAGAGAATCTCCCAGCCTGGAGTTTTTTTTTTATTTTTTAACTATGAACTGCAATAACTGTCGCATTTTTCTTTCAAAGTTCAGGGTAAGGATAGGTTTATTTTGCATTATCAGGCTGCAGATGGAGTCTGATAATGAGCAGTGCCCCCCTCAAATGTATTAACCATGTTGGCCCCATAGGTTCAGAACTAAAGCATTGATTTATTTAACTCAAATAAAGTAGTTTTCAACTGTATTGGAGCATGAGACCAAAATTATATTTCTGAATGCTTTTCAAATTTGTGAAAATTAAAATGGAGTAAACTTAATAAAGTTTACTCTTCATTTTAATTTTCTCCCTTTTCAAAGTGTCGCATTTACAAACAGCAGGCATCTTTCTCCCAGTGGTTGGTGGACAGTGCCATATTTATAACTGAAATTTTTATTTTCTTCTAAATGGGAGAAAAAAGAAAAACTTTTCTATGTAACATTGTCAATTTTATGCTCTACTTTAAATTAAGTCAGTTAAGTAATAATATTTTATTTACCAAGTTTCTTCACGTTAAATTCCTCCCATTCAAATAAAGGACTATTTTCCGGTTATAAATATGGCACCATTTCTACAGGCCACTGGGAATAATATGCCTGCTGTTTGGAAAGCCACTTTGACTTGGGAGAAAAGGAATGGTTGCTTACCTGTAACATCTTCTCTCGCAGGGGAATTCCCATGATAGTCATAAGCGCTGAATAGTCCCACCCATGTGCAGGACCCCAGAGCAGTAATATATAGAAATCTTCTTAAGTGTAGAATTTTAGCATTACTTCAGGAAGGCCTGTAAAGTCACTTAAGAAAAAGACAGATTATGCAGCCTATTTTCCTAGGCTACACTGGCCACACTGTTCATCACCACCCCCTTTTCTGTATCGTTTTTGGCCACTATAGGTGTGGCAGGGTATACTCAGACATGAGTCCCTTTCTCACTGCTCCATCAGGATTCAAGCAAGCCGGGCCGAAGAGGCTGAAATGCCAGAAACCGGTCCCCGGTAGCTTGTCTCCTTTCTGGTGAAGAATTGGCTTGGTAGTTTGGTCTGCCCTGTTCCCATGATGCACTGGGCCAGGGACAGACTAATTTGCATATAGCCAGGTTCTGAGCTGGGATGGGGCAGTGAGATAAATAACAGTGATGGATCAAGCCCTGATCTTTGGACTGGGTAAGAGTGGTCTGCTTAATTCAGACACTCTGTTCATCACCACCCCCTTTTCTGTATCGCTACTTTAAATTAAGTCAGTTAAGTAATAATATTTTATTTACCAAGTTTCTTCACGTTAAATTCCTCCCATTCAAATAAAGGACTATTTTCCGGTTATAAATATGGCACCATTTCTACAGGCCACTGGGAATAATATGCCTGCTGTTTGGAAAGCCACTTTGACTTGGGAGAAAAGGAATGGTTGCTTACCTGTAACATCTTCTCTCGCAGGGGAATTCCCATGATAGTCATAAGCGCTGAATAGTCCCACCCATGTGCAGGACCCCAGAGCAGTAATATATAGAAATCTTCTTAAGTGTAGAATTTTAGCATTACTTCAGGAAGGCCTGTAAAGTCACTTAAGAAAAAGACAGATTATGCAGCCTATTTTCCTAGGCTACACTGGCCAGGGTCTTCATCTTGAAGAGAAAAAAGTGGCCAGAAAAAGTAAATTTGAGATAATTTTAGTGTTAATCAGTAGAAATCTCACAAACCCTTTTTTATCCTTATGAAAGAGATGAAGGGAGCAGGGCAGAGTAGCCTCATAGGCTGTCATAGGTCTGGACACCCCTTTCCCTTTGCCCAGTTTCACGCCAGAGCTGAGGCAGAGTGCCCTAGCAACCGGTTTTAAGTGGGAAATGCATGGAGCACCTTGTGTGCCCCAAGCAGTGTCTGGAAAGCATTCACTGATTGCAGCCCTCCCTGCCCCAATACACTAAAGCCTGTCTGGGGAGGTGCCAGCACCTCCCTGGACAGGAAACCTATTGTCCAGGCCTCCCTTGCCGGAGTTTCGTCCAGCAGCAGGAGGCAGACTCGTGTCTGTGGCAGCAACATCCATTTTGTGATGCCGAGGCTCTGTTTAACTTTAACTGGGTTTACCAGTAACTAAATGTCTTCTCCCTCTGGAAGGGTGGCGTGCTACCACCCCCGCCGGGGGGTAGTATGCCAAAGTGTTTGACACCTTACACAACATGTTTTGATAAAGTCAACTCAAAGTTAGCATTAACCGCGAGGATTATAATGCACTTAAGAGTATATGGTATGGCCATATCATAGAACAGGAGATGGTTCCGAAAGCTGCAGAGGGGCTCAGCTCATGCTAGGGCACCCTCTCACATAAAACCAAGCACTCTGTCTCCAGGATTGTCAAGGCCTGCCATAGGAGTGACTTATAGGATACTATGTGTCTATATACAAGGTAGATTTAGATGTACTATATCCAAGTAAGGGGTGATTACACCACCTTACTCAGGCTGTGTGAACAGACATGTGGTGTCAGTTTGGAAGGCAAACCAGGGGTGGCATAATACATGCTGCAGCACCTAGTAGGCCTAGGGTGCACCTATGCCCTGGGTACCTATGGTACACTATACAGGGGCTCATAAGGGTGACCCAGTAACCAATCTGGTATGTACCTAAAATACATGGTATCAATTTAGAGAGAACAGCAAGGCTTACGGCGTGATTAGCAGGGCCACAGCCAGACAAAAGAATCACAGCAAAAAGTGGGGGTAACCATAGGAAGCAGACCCTACTCTCCTACAACACCTCCCTGTGACAGGATACCCATTGTTCTGCATTCATCTGCTAGAGCTTGGCTCAGTAGCAGGAGGGCAGAAATGAGTCTCTGGTCAGCACCAACCATTTTGGGCTGCCTAGGACTAGAAGGCTGGTATCGGGAACAACAGGGACCTCACAAAGCTAGTTTCTGAGGGGTGGAATCATACCTCCCACACCAGTTACCGGTGTGGGGGTATGATTCCATAATGTTTGACACCAAACACAATAGGGTTACTTTCAACCGTTTTAGAATATGTCATCACGAAGTCGAGTAATGCCACTCTATAGGTCGTGAATGGTAAATGTGGGAGAATGGACTCCGTAGGCTGCAGAGGTGTCCTGCTCATGCAGTGGCACCCTCTCACTTAGAACAAAGCACCCTGCCTTCAGGATTGTTAAGGCCTGCTATAGGGGTGACTTATCGGTTTTAAGTATAGTGACCCTTAGATATAGTAAACCTATATCTTAAGTGGTGCATGCAACTTACACAGGCTGCAATGGCAGGCCTATAGTTCCATTTTGCATGGCCTCTCATGGGTGGCATAATACATGCTTCAGCCCATGGGAGGCCTCTGGGGTACCTAGGCCCTGGGTACATGGGTACCATTTACTAGGGACTGACAAGGGTACCACAGTACCCAATCTGGATTGTACCCAAGTACATAACAAAAGGTTAGGGAGAAAGTAGATAGACTGGGGTCCTGATTAGCAGGATTCCAGTCAGACTAGTCAAAAACCAGCACAGTACCAAGCAAAACGTGGGGGTAACTATGCACCTTCTTAAATCGCATGCAAGTGGTAATCAGTTGGTACACAGGGAAAGCAGGACTATAGCCTTTGCATGAGGTATTCCAAGTCAGAACAGGTTCTTTCTCCAGGACTCTACAAAAACTTCATAGCAAACACAAAAAGGGGACTACATCAATAAACAGAGGGATAGCATGTTTAAGGAGGGTGGAAGGGTTGGGGAAGTTAGAGGGGGGAATCATGGTCTAGGTTATACGGGACTGGTCGCATTCTGGTTGTGAGAAGCGATACTGAAAGCTTATGGACCAAATACGGTGAGCTCGCTAGTCTGGTAGCCTTGGGAAATGAGCTAGAAAGTGGACTCCAGATGACCTCTTCGGTATCAATTCAGCAGGGCTTGAGTATCTTAGAACTGTAACATTTTGATTTAGAAGTAAATGTAGAATTAATTCATTATACAACCAAACAAACATTACAGATTGAGTTGTAGCTGCCGGGGTCACTCTGTTGCATGATTGCACAATTACATATGCAGCTTTAGCCACTACAAGCACAATTTTTATTTTATAGCAAACGAAACAAAAGCACACAAAAAAGTAAATGTTAGGGAAAATAAGGGTAGTTGGATGGGGAAAATAAAAAGTAGCTGAAAATGCTCAGTGTGTCAGCAACAAAGACTAAACAGATAGCAGATAGCGTAAACAAAATAACTGCAGAACAGAAAGGGGCATGTAAAGTCAGAGTCTGCCCCACCCAATAATCCCTGTTTCCACCTGGATTTTGTCTCCCTCTTACCCACACACCCTCCAGAAGCTATTCTAGCCATGTGAACATAGAACTATGAGAATCAGATTACAAATGCATAAGATTGGGTAAAACACACTGAACAAAGAACGTTTTTCATTGCTAACTAGCATGGCTCAATGAAGTGCTAAATATGCTCTTTGTATACTTACCAAAGCATTTATCCAGGCATTCTTTCTCAGACTTAAAGTTATTCTTGTTCCCACCACACCCTCCAAAAGTGAATGCTTTGCAGGTACTACTTTCAGTATCAAAATACCAGCGAGGAATTGAAGCACGGCAAAGCCCAGTTTCTGATTTTGGAGTACAGTAATCTGGAAGAAAAATTAATAATTTGGGGCCAGCTTTAGAAAAAAAGTCTTACTCAATAAATCTCTATTCACCAGTCTTTATAATTAGGTTGCCAATGCTGCTCGGACCCTAAAGAACAAGTTACTTATCTGAACAGTGTGGTTCTCCAGTATTGCGATCTTTCATAGATTGACATGCTTGAATCCTTTTTGTTGTCATGGTAGGAGTACTACAGTATTAGTTTAAAGCAGTGCACTGAGAAGAATTAAAGACAATAGAAACAAGTGACCTTGCTAACCAATTTACATGCTCTTAAAAGAGCCAAAACTCCGCCAATCAGAGCAGTGCCTAAACCCCTCTACACCTGCAGGGGCCATCATAACTCAGATTTTGAGCATGAGTGTATCTAAACTTAAAAAAAAAAAAGATTGTTCTGAGTGGTGAACCCAAACGGGGAGGCAAGAGGGTTGCATGTGAATCTATTAGAGATATCAATACTGGAGAGCCACATTGTACAGATAGGTTACTTGTTTTTTCTCCCCTATTGAATCTTTTATAGATTCACATGCTTGAATCAGAATAGTGAGCAGTATTTACCAATATAAGTGGAGGTGGGAATAACAAACCACCCATAATAAAGAAAAACAAACATTCTTAAACAGATTTAATTGTTATGAATATCCACAGCTTTGTTTTCGAAATAAGAACTTTCTTAAACATTCAAAAAGGAATGCACTATAAAATTAAAGACTTTTCTTTGTTAAAAAGGTGGCGTGGAACCCCTTGGCCAACTGCGGAATATGCTTTCCAAGATGAATCCAAACAATGCTTGGTAAATACAGGAACACTGGACCAACTTGCTGCTTTGCAAATATCCAGCAAAGAGACTCGGGCAAATATGGCAATTTTCCCCTCATTGAATGTGCTTTCTTTCACCTTTGCAGTCAATGGTCTTCCCTCCTTATGAAAATATGTAATAGCTGCAGAAACCCAGCTTAGGTCAGACTTCCTAAAAAGTCTTTGTATTTGCAATATAGAATTTCAGACTTCACTTGACATCCAGGGAATGTAAAGCCTTTTCACAGCTTCATTAGAAGGGCTGAAAAAATGTATTACGACAATCCAAACACATTTTAAATCTTAGAAATGAATTAAGGGTTGGTTCTCCATGCAACCCGATCATCTGTAGTAAGTAAAGATTTATAAAAACGTGTGAATTCTGATCGGCGTCTAGGCTAGTGTCCTAGGAGAAGCCATAAGATGGAAGCCTATTTAGAAAGAGATAAGTGCCAAGTTTTTAACATTTGTTGTATGTTAATGTAAATGTGCAAGGTCCTAGAGGAGCATGGTGTTCCACAGCTTACAGGTAGAAAAGAAAAAAGTTTGCATTCCCATCTTGCTTTGTGGATTCTTAGAATGGCCATTTTTTTTTTTAATATAGATGGCCAGTCTTATGAAGCATCTTATGAACCAGACAAAGCCTTAAATCTGACCCTCACAGACAAGCAGCCAATGAAGGTCGAAGATGCTCCGAGAGACCGGGCTGTAGTTTTGGGATTTTCAAAAGCAGCCAAGCTGCAGCATTTTGCAGAGATTGAAGCTTCAGCAGCACACGCTTGTGTATGCCCAATGACAGTGTTGCAATAAGCAATTTTGGAAAGGACAAGAACCATGACGACCATTTTCTGAAGATCTAAAGGAATGCAAGGGGAAACGTTTCTCAGGAACCTGAGCAGATAGAAACACAAGGAGATAACAGGATTAATTTACTCTGACAAGCCAAGCTTACTATCAATTATCCCCCCTAACTTCTTAACTCTAAATAGGTGTTGGAAGAGGGCCAAGGTTGGAGGGGCACCAGGAAATATTCCAGAATGTAGTATTTTCGAAGTGGAGAGCATACAGTTTCTCAGAGTTCAATTTGAGACCAATATCCAGCATCCAAGTTACAATATGTACCGGGCAGTTCTTAAACTTGTTGGTAACCTAGTCAACATTAGATGAAATCGACAAGTATTTGAATGTCATTCGCGTAGGAGACAACCGAAAAGCCATGATACCGAATGAGTTTAGTCAGTGTTCAAATCTGTCAAGTTCGGTTTGTAGCGTTTATTCATCTTTCCCCGCAGCGGCCTATAGCGTATGCCACAACCCTAGCTGATTCCTCCTTTTCCCACATGCCAATTTTTAACTGCTAGACCCTGCATGAATCAGACAACTATGGCAAATTTTTCTCCTTGCTTACCGCAATGTAATTATAATACCTACACCCCCTTTTTAGGGGCTCACCACATGGAACTCGAAACTCTTATTGTCCATTTCCGTGGCCTAGCGCGTGTTATGAACACGAGGCTTCAATAGTCACATTTTGCTCAGTTAACTACATGACAAATTATTGCTGAGCTTTCATTAAGGAGAGCACACTTATTTCTCGTCCTTCTGCAGCTCCCTGGACAGGGGGTCTATCTTACGGTCCACTAGACTCTCGGATGCCCAACCCGACTGCCTCTACCTATCCTTTAATATGAACTGTTTCCGGAGGTAACATGCATAAATCTTTAGGTAAGCAATTCACTTTGTTTCAGTCCATACAGCGTGACACTTCGATACATTATACCTCAGATGACTGTACACTTAGCAAATGTTTTATTCATTCTTATCCTTATTAGCAACACTGACAGTCTAACATAACGACCTTCGGATCTCCACACAGTTCCTGGCTTGTCTCTGTATCGACAAGTAAAGAATGTGACAACACTTTATTAAGTAAGGCTTCTCATTTTTAACCCTATCCCCTTCCCATTTCTATCCGGAACGCACCTTAATTTCACCTCTTGATACCCGTTGTATTCATTAGTTTTTGCAGCATCCTCCATTGACCGTAGGAGATTCCTTCCTGCCTGCAGTGGAGCCCCCAACACCAGATGACCTACATTTTTGACTATCATAGGTACCTGCATGTGGTTCTCAATTGATCACTTCTCACACTGCGAATACTTCTGCTTTCGAGTAGGTTCAACATTTAACTTCCAGAATTTCTGATAACTCACTTTCTATGAACCTGGTCTAATTTCAGATCTTTGCATACCAGAGTACAGTGCAATAATCAAATTCATGTCATATTTCAAGTCACCTTCCACACTCAACTAGCAAGCCTGTACCTTGAAGAAGCAACCTTGTATAACTAGTGACTAAACATCATTGAGATATTACCTTTTACAATCATAAGTCCCTCGTTCGCCTACTGCCATAAGACTTCGATATCACTCACACAAGGTCTTAATATGTCTACATACATACAGGGGGGGCTGCCCAGTAATTGGGAAGGGGCTTCAGCCGGTGTTTACCTTCCAGAGAGAGTAGGGAGGGTCAATGCCTAATCCCCGACTATCTACGATGAAGCTCCCGATGGAGCGAGAATAAGTGCAATCCTGCGGTGAGAGGTAGGGAAAGGTCAGACGCGAGGGGGTCAATCCGCTGAGAATAGGCGTTAACGAAGTCCAACGCGTCTGCTTACCTAGTGGTGATCCAAGCAGCTTCTCCGGGATTGCAGGCGCACCTTGTGTGTGCCATGCATGCATGCAAATACGTAAAGATTTCCTTATGGCAGGAAGCGATAGGCGCCATACTGGATGACGTGCACAGTACGAATTGGCAATTGCGAGGGAATATGGTAGAGGGAACGGACTAGATTGGGAGCAAGAAATAAAGCGGTCCAATGGCGTCACATTGTGGTGTCCATAAAGGTGATATATAATACAACCAAATGTGTCATTGTTATATAGTATAAGAAGATAATGCAAGCGAGCAAATCATAATCTCCAAGTTAGACCAAGGAACGGAAGCGTGAATTGCACATGCCTCCCGGCATGGCATATCATGGTTCCATAATAGAGATGACATTTAAGCATCAAATTATGCCACAGTTATATGGTATTGAGAGACAGCGCATGAGCAAATCATAATCTACAAGCTAGACATGTGATTTGTAAAGAGTATTATGTAAGTTGTAAATTGGTGAGCAGAGTCAAACGGTACATCATGAGTAACTGACCTGCAGTTGTGTGCCAGACTGGTAATTAACACGGAAACACAGTCAACGCAAGGTATTCATACATGTTATGGGTGGAGAAGAAAACCAGTTACTTGTAACTACAGTTATCCAGTATTGGTATCTTTCATAGATTCACATGCCTGTATCATTCCCCCTTGCCGAGGAGGGAGTCCTACGGTACATAAAAAAAAGCAGTGCCAAAGGTAAACAACAGTAGTAGGCCCAAAAGAAAAGGCCCAAGGCCTAGATCTTAGTAGCCTATCTACATCATTATGCTAAAAGAACCAATAATTTGGTCACAAGCAATCTGCTATCAGCACCCTCTAGAACACTCTGCAGAGCCAGATCTACTCAGATTTTTACCGCACGTCGTGTGGAAGGGAGTCTCCCCGAGTGCCACTCTTTTTTTCTTCAAAAATGTGGTCACAAACAATCAGCGCCCTCTAGAACACGCTCTGCAGAGTTCTCCTCAGATTTTCGTTAGTACAAGTGGGAAATAAGTATCCCAAAACAGAGAACTGACTCTCCTGGGAGGAGGGTGGGTGCATGTGAATCTATGAAAGATACCAATACTGGATAACTGTAGTTACAGGTAACTTGTTTTCTTATCCAGTATTGGGGTATCTTTCATAGAGTCACATGCCTGAATCAGAGTAGCAAGCAGTATACAAAGTATACAGTCGTTACGGATGGTGGGAGACTTGTGCTGATAAACTCCCAGTTGCATCCACAACTTGTTAACAGAGGCATGAAACACAAACCTTTAAAGTTAAAACATTAGTTATAAGAAATAAAAGACATGCATAGGAATGTCAGTACATAGATATGTAAGCCTTATGCAATATATATACACAAATGTACATATCAATATAAAGAGTGTTATAATCGCATAACCTTATGTATATCATGAACAATGATAATCAGATAATATTTAAAAGCGAAAGGGTACCTGAAAAAAGGTGTCAAAGTAAAAGGTGGCGTTGGACAGCTTGTCCAACTGCCGAATCCTCCTGACATGTAGATTGAAGGCAGTAATGTCTCGTGAATGTGTGGACATTTTTCCTGTCGCAGCACAGATATTTTCAAGAGTCACTCCAGCAAACAAAGCGGTTGACGCTGCCACAATTCTTGTGGAGTGGGCCTGGACCTCTCTCAGCAATGGCCTGTTAGCCTTGTCATGACAGAAATGGATTGTAGAAGCTATCCATCTGGCAATTGTGGCCTTTGTGACTGCAGTTCCCAGAGTAGCTTGTCCGTAGGCCACAAACAATTGGTCAGATTTTAGAAAGGTGTTTGTTCTTTGTAGATCGAATTTTAAACATCTTTTGATGTCAAGCGAATGTAATGCTCTTTCTGCTGGTGTATAAGGATTTGGAAAGAAAGTCCTTAACCTCACTGTCTCATGGAGGTGAAACTGATGGCACTTTAGGTATAAATGTAGGATTAGTCCGGAGGGTCACAATCCTTTGAGAAATGTAAAAATGGTTCCTTTACCGAGAAAGCCTGAGTTTCACTCACTCTTCTGGCAGATGTAAGAGCTAGAAGTAAAGAGACTTTCCATGTGAGAAATTTGAGCTCAGCCTTGTGGATGGGCTCGAACGGATGTTTCATCAACTGTGTGAGGACCGTGTTAAGTTCCCATTCTGGCAGAGGGCGTCGTACTGGAGGAAATGCTCGGAAAAGACCTTTCATGAACTGTTTGATTAATGAGGATGAACATAAGGAAGGTAGCCTAGCACTTTTTCTGAATCTTGATAGTGCAGCTAGATGGACTTTAACTGATGAAAAAGTGAGTCCAGACCTAGTCCGATGCAGTAGATAGGGAAGAATTTGTTCCGCAGCAGCTTCTGTCGGGTGAACCTCGTTCTCACACCAGCAGCAAAACCTTTCCCATTTAATACGATAGTGCTCGGAGCTCGTGAGTTAGTTAAGATGTCACGACAATCCTGAGGGATGTCAAGGTCCTTGACTTCTAAGAAATCAGGAGCCATGCGTGTAAATTTAAAGACTGAGGATCTGGGTTAACCAGCTGTCCTTTGTTTCTAGAGAGCATTGTGGGTGTAGGAAGAAGACGGATCGGCTGGTCCTGGCTGTCCTTTGTTTCTAGAGAGCATTGTGGGTGTAGGAAGAAGACGGATCGGCTGGTCCTGGGACAGTAATAGAAGTTCTTGGAACCAGTATGGACGTGGACACCGGGGTGCAATCGGGATGAGACGGCAGCTCTCCAATTTCATCTTGGTTAACACCCTCGGAATTAGAGGTATCGAGGGGGGGGGGGGGGGGAGGGGGGAAGCGTAGGCACAAATCCCTGACCATCACATGGACAGGGCATTCCCCCTTGATCCCTGTAGCAGATATCTGCTGGCGTATTACTGGCTTTTCTTGTGTTTCGTTGCGAACAAGTCCAACGTCGGCTTGCCCCATGCCTGGAATATTCTGGTCACTTAAATCTGCTCTAGTTCCCACTTGTGACAGTCTTAGAGGGACCTGCTGAACGTGTCTGCCAGGGTATTTGAGGCCTCCGACATGCTCCGCCTTGAGGGTTATGTTGTGGAATGTCACCCATTCCCACAATTCTTGAGCCTCGACAATGTTGCTGATCTTGTCCCTCCTTGCTTGTTCACGTAAAACATGCTGGTGGTATGGTCGGTCCGAACCAGCACAGACGAGCCCGCAATCCTTGGAAGGATAGCTTGTAGGGATAGAAAAATTGCTCGCAATTCTAGGCTGTTGATGTGCTGTTTGTACTGTTGCGACCACTTGCCTTGTATTTGCAAATCCTGGAGATGACCTCCCCATTCTTCCATGGAGGCATCTGGGGTAAGAACAAAATCTGGGAAATCTTTTATGAACGAGTCCTTGTGCCAAACTGGCCATCTGTGACCACCAATGTAGAGCGTCTACCATGCGTGGTGTGACTTTGATGAGGTCGCTGAAGGAACCTACAGCTTGCTTCCACTGAATGTGCAGTTCCTCCTGTAGAGGTCTCATTCTGAGTCGTGCCAAAAGGATGAGGTTTATGGCTGAAGAGCACATCCCCAGTGAACATGCGAACCGAAACACTTTTTTTGAAACCCGAAGTGCTAGCTTCTGAAGACGAAGCGGTCTTTGAGAAGAATGCCTTGCATTGGACCGTGTCCAGACGAGCTCCAAGAAAAGAAGGACTTGCAACGGACATAACTGGGATTTGCTTTTGTTCACAGTTGGCCCTAGAGTTGAAGAGATTGAGACACGTTGAAATGGCAGTCCTGACCGCTTGCTCGGAAGGACCTTTGATTAACCAAGTACGGGAATACCTTGATACGTAATGCTGCTGCCACAGGACCTAGGCACTTTGTAAAGATCCTTGGGCTGATTTTAGTCCACACGGGAGTACTTTGAACTGATAATGGGTGCCAGCCACAGTGAAGCGGAGAGATTTGCGGTGTTTGGTGGGATGGATTGGGATATGGAAGTAAGAGTCTTCCATTTCAAAGGAAGCCATAAAATCTCCCTCGTTTAGGCGACCTAGAATCTGAGAGGGTGACCATGCGAAATCCTTGTTTTTTGAGGAATCTGTTCCGGTTGCTAGGGTCCAGGATCGGTCGCCATTCTCCTGATTTCTTTTTGATTAGGAAAAAAAGAAACTAGAAAACTGTCCATCTCTGATGTACCAGGATCTGCTCTATAGCATTCTTGAGGAGCACTGTAAAAGCTTCTTTGAACAGTAAGTGAAGACAAGGGGGAGGGGGTCCCCTGGGCGGAGTGGTAGGTAACTTGGTGACAAATTCTAGGGTATGCCCATTTTTCACCTAGTCTAGAAACCATTGATCGGAGGTAATTTCTCAACACTTGTCCACAAATGTTGAAATGTTTGCGCCCACGGGATGGGGGAAGAGGTGTGTGAATGCCACCCTGCTGAGATCACTGCTTTCTGCTAGAGTCTCGCCTTTGGTTTATGGATCACTTTCGACCTCCCTGGCGAGAGAAACCAGTCGTATTGGTTTGGCATTACGATGATTGAAAATTCTGCCTATATTGGGGCTGGTACTGCCTGTTCTGTTATTGGTAACCTCCTCTAGAGGAATAACCACACCCCCTAGCGCCTCTGAATGTTCCACGCTTGTATTGCCGTGTCAGTATCGGTATTTATTGCTTGGAGGGCTTCATCGATGTGCTTGCCAAACAACGATTCGCCACCGTAGGCCATGTCCAATATCTTTGTCTGGACTTCTGGTCTGAAGGTGGTGGCTTTAAACCAACCCCGACGCCTGAGAACTGCCGCTCCAGCTAGCTGTCTAAAATTCTTATTAACAATGTCAAGTGCGCAATCTATCGTTTCAGATGCAGCACGCTCACCCTCTAGCAAGATCTTTCGTGCCTCCTGCCTTCCGGAATGAGGTCAATTAACCCAGCCATATCTGACCACACTTGGCGGTCATAACGCCCTATGATGGCTAGGGAGTTGGCTGCCATGATGGAAGCAGCTGCCATAGTTGAAAGTTTCTTTCCAATGAGGTCTAGACCACGTCCCTCCTTGTCCGGAGGTGTACTGATAGGTGTTGCCGGGTTCTTAGATTGTTGCTGGGCAGCCTGGGAGAGGACAGAATCCGGTCTAGGGTGTCCAATGAGACAAGATGGGCTATTGGCTGGAGCATGATACTTCTCTATCCGTGGAAGCACCGCAGGCACGGATGCAGGGTTTTTCATGATCTTGGCACCTTCGTTCCATATATAATCAATTATAGGGACGGCTGGTAATCTTTCTGGATTCCTCCTTAAAATCGTGAAGGAAACATTCGGTGTGCTCCACAGTTAGGCAGCTGAAATCTGGCAGCAGCCCGCTGCATGAGATTGTGAAACCCCCCCTATATCCTCTGGTGGTGAATCAGATGGTAGGGGAATCGGTGGTGAAGGCATAGGGAGAATATATGAATCAGACGGAACATGAGGGTTTTCTTGTAATTCACCTTCTTCAGCTTCCTCTTCAGAGGAAGTATCTGGATCCTGAGAAGGTTGTGAAGGTTGTTGTTCTTGAGGAGGCTCTGTACTCGGGAGACATCCGGATTGGCGCCTCAGGTGGTGGTAATGGACCTGGAACGGTCACAGGTGGAGGTGGTGGAATCACCTGCTGCGGTGGAAATAGTTGCCTATAATCTGCAAGCATGGTTTGTAAGTCCTGGATAGGATTTGGAGGCAGATGGCTGGTATCGGACTGGGGAACTTGTCTGATACACCTTATGATGCGGGACGACAATGTCCTCCTGGTAATATTGCTCGCTGTAATCCTCTTCCTCCTCATATTGACATTATATGCAGCTCAGAAGGATGATTAGCTATTCCAGATGGTTCTTCTTCGTCCTAGTCTTCATAATCGCCATCCTCTTCTAGAGCATATGTTTCCAGGAGATGCGACGGAGTAAGAAGAGAAATATTGCAATAGTCATGCCTTTGAAATGTTTTGAGCTGAAAGCTCCTAGATGGGACAGGCGTTGAATTGGTGCTGCAACTAAAGCCTTAGTTGGAGCAGATAAAACCACTGTAGTTGGCCTGGTCGTCGACGGGCTCTTTGCTAGAGTTGGAAGGGATCGTAGACTGACTCTACGTCGACCGGATCAACTTCAACGGGATCATAGTCGACGATGGGATAGTCGTCGATGGACTAGGGATCTTAGTCGAGGGGACAGACGTCGACGGGGCAGTCGACCGCGTAGAAGGTATCTGTATCTTAGTCGACGATACGTCTCTCCTCGACAATGGAGGCTTAGTCGACGGAGCTTTTGTCGGCGTATGCTTCGATGAGGATGAGGCTTTTGTCGACTATTCCTCGACGACGGTCTTCTTAGATGATACAGTAATACTTGTTGACAGTATAGGAGATGTGATAGACGAAGTAGAGAGACTCCGTCGACAAAGGAGCAGAAGTAGTAACAGAAAACGTTGACTATGGAGGAAAAGCCAAAGATTGACAGGCTTTTACACAGTTTTAGTAGATTGTTTGAGAGTCCTTGAGAGCAGAGGTCTGTGAAGACTGCATAGGCCCAGGGGTTTTAGAAGGAGACCTCTGAGAAGGGACAGAAGATAAGTGGGAGGATTTAAGGTGTTTTCTCCCCTCACTAGAAGAACTGTTCTGTGATCTAGCTCTCTTGCTGGAAGTTGAGGCTCTGTCATACTCTTCAGCAGAAGAGGATCTAAGCCACAACAGGACTCTTGCCGCCCTATCCCAGAGAGTTTTAGAGGGGAAGGTACGGCAAATTTTACAATCTTTTGCCTCATGCTTCGGGTAGATACAGTCCTTATGTTGATCATCAACATTGACCCTCTTCTTGTTGCAGGTTCTGCAGGGCTTGAACAAGGCCTTCTTGTCAGACATATTGAAGAAAAACAGAGTGGCACTCAGGGAGACTCCCTTCCACACGACGTGCGGTAAAAATCTGAGTAGATCTGGTTCTGCAGAGTGTTCTAGAGGGTGCTGATCGCAGATTGCTTGTGACCAAATTATTGGTTCTTTTAGTATAATTATGTAGATGGGCTACTAAGATCTAGGCCTTTGGCCTTTTCTTTTGGGCCTACTACTGTTTACCTTTGGCACTGCTTTTTTTATGTACCATGGGACTACCACCTAGGCGACGGGGAATGATTCAGGCATGTGAATCTATGAAAGATAACCCAATACTAGATAAGGAGATAAAATGTTCAAATCAGGTTAGTCCAGTTCTCCATACGGTTCAGTCCAGTACAGAGACTGTTAGTACGTAAAATCCATTTAAGTTCCTCCTTGTTCAGGATTCCACTGATGTCAGAATTTCGGGGCGGTGGGTGGATCACTTTAATTACTTGCAATTTCAAGTCGTACTCCGTATGCCCTAGGCTTGTGAAGTGTTCCACTAGAGGTGCATTTGGTGTTTGGCATCGTAGTCTACTCCGATGTTGTCAAACTCGAATCCTGATTTTCTGTGTGGTCTGCCCAATATAAATTAGGTTGCATGGGCATGTAATTGCATACACAACATTATGGCTATTACAGTTGGAAACATTTGTTAGGGTTACATAATGCTTCAATAAACAAATTTTTTGCTTTCAATAGTCCGGTTGTAAACACTATAATCTCCGCAACGATAGTGGCCCAATGTGGATGGCAGGCCCCATATTTCTTTGAGGTTTTCTTGAGGGCGAAGGTTGCCCTGACTAGGTGATCCTTTATGTTCTTATTTGTCTTGAAGGCAAATAGTGGGCGTTCTAATGTCAGTTTGCCGGTGTTGAGTATAGACCAATGTTTTAAGATACTTTTTTTACCAAATTAGAAATAGGAGAGAATGTTGTCACATACCATCCTCTCGTCATTGCTTTTGGGAGTCAGGAGAGTGCCTCACGTGGGCAGTACCAGGCTCGTTTGAGTGAGTTCTTGACTAGTTTACGGGGTTACCCTCTATTGGTCAGTTTCTTCGAGAGGGTCTTAGCTTCCTTAAAGTAGTCACTTTTGAGAAAACAATTCTGTCTTATGAGGAGGAATTAGGAAAAGGTTAAAGAAGCTCGCAAGGCAAGAGGGTGATGGCTATTGTAAGCTAGCAAAGTGTTTTCTCAGTAGGCTTACCGAAAAGCGTAGTGTAGAGCCCGTCACCTTTGGATATAATTAATAGGTTAAGGAAGGAAACCAGATTTTTGCTGAATGTCAGGATAAATTTCATACAATTACAATGGTCATTGAACTAATTGAGGAATAGGAGCAGAACGGTTTCAGGTCTCTTCCATATACGCAAATGGATTGACTATGGATAGAATCTTGTTGGTTTCAAGCCAGTCCATGTACAGGATGGCAAAGTTTGGTGCGAAAACTGCACCCATAGAGATGCCTTTGTTTTGTTGGTAAAAATTGCCATCAAATGCGAAGAAATTTCGCTAAAGATTTGAAGATGTAAAATTGGTTGAGGAACTTTCATGTGACCCCGCCCAAGGTATACTTCGCACTCTGGATGTGGAGTCCTATATCAATATCCCGCAGAATGAAGGGATTGGGTTATCGAAAACATTGACTCCAGACCCGGCCCACAAAGGGTGCCCACTCACTTTATTTTATATCTTCTCAAAATCTGTCGCGAAATTTCTTTGCATTTGATCTGCGGACTTTGTAGTGTCGACTATTGAAAGCAAAAAAATGTGTTAATGGAAGCATTGATGTAATCCTAACAAATTTTTCCAACTGTAATAGCCATAATGTGTATGCAATTACATGCCCATGCAACCTAATTATTTATTAATGTAAGCATGTCTCTTAAGGCCAGTAATTGAAAGAGATTCTGGTGTGTATAAAGCTACAGGAGGATTTTGGCAACCAAAACCTGTAGATGGGAGGGGATGCATGCTACAAATTCATCTAAGGAACCTGGGGGCCAAACCCTATGCTGTTGCTTTGTACATTTTGCCCTCCACATGATTTTAAGTTTTAGTTGACTGCCTTTCAAGGCTGAAGTGTGTAAGGGACATCAGAATAAAAACCAGAAGCACACATTAGAAGCAAAATTATATTAGTACCCAACTGTGAGCCAAACTAGTCGGTGGGGGATGGGTGGTTAAGAAATGTAATGTTTTTCATTTGATTTATTGGACAATACACAACTGTAACAGCCACAGTAATTGGTCGATACTGAAAATGTTAATATCCAAAAAGGGCTATCACTTGTAAGTGTTGGTAAACTGTTACAATGGTACCGCTGTAATCACTTCTGTGATAAATACGAGAACCATGTACCACTGTATCAATGGCTGGTGCACCTCCCCAAAGCGTCATACTGTACAAAATCAATAATAGGTTTCAAAAATATATTAGTACCTAACTTCAGACGAGGAGCATTCATCTCTACTTAGCCGACTTTCAAGTAAAAAAAAAAAAGTGAACAAAATGAATCCTCGTTTCAGGTCATTAAGAAAAGTAATCTTAAGTGTATTTCTACACAGATCCTAATAAAACGTTTACCCACATTTCTGAATACAAATTAATCTCTAGATGCAGTAAAAAAAAAAAAAAAAGCGCTATGGAGAACCCAGCTTGGTAATTTTTGCCACAGAATTTATCAACCATATTGAAGGGATTACTAAAATTGACAACAAATGCCACATAGTTTATTTTCTAATTTTCAAATTGTTTCCATCATTAGGCATAGAGTATTACACAGTAAAGCATCCCTCCAGAAAACCAAATTGTCCAATTGGAAGACTATTATTCAAAGTTGCCGAGGTAGATAATCTTAAGACACATTTTGCACAGATTTTCGCAGTTACATCCAAAATGGCAATTGGGCAGTAATTTTTAGGGTCATTATGGTCGTTAATAGAAGAATTTTAACAATCTTCCAGGACTTAAGTTGGTATTTATACACAGGGATCGAAAAATCCACTGGCATATGACCGTTAGATTCTAATAAGAAGCGCTATGTTTAGGTCCTACTCGCCCTTTCTGGCGAATAAGACAAACTTGACACTTGACCTCTGCCTCTGAAAGCAGAGCAAATGTGACAAGATAGCAAGATTTAAAGGAATCTTTATTGCTCACTAAGTGAAAGATTAATACAAATGCTTTTAAATCTTGTTAACTTGTCACATTTGCTCAGCTTTCAGAATCAGATGTCAAGTGCATTTCAGTTAGGTCAGTAGATGTTTCACTTTACCAAACCTGCAGGTCTGATGCAATTTATGATTTTTCGAGCCGGTACAAAAAGTTAAGCATTTGGTTGAGACAGATGGGCAAAATTTTGGTGTATGAACAGATTTTATCTTGACCCACCACTCAAGTGTGCTAGTTTCATAATTTATAATTATTTGTCGATATATCTTCCCATACAAAGTTGTTTGACAGTGGGTTCATTACTTGTAATGGTAGAGAACATATGCCTATTACAGTATACAAGTTCTTCATAGAAGCCTAACAACGCTTTTTATCTAATTGTCATCTAATGGGGTGTCTTTCATTTGATCTTTCCGAAGCATTTTGCTATAAATACACTACAACCAATTGATGTGCCTCATAAGGGAGCTTTGAAAGGACCACCGACATTTTTGTTTTTCTGCTGCTTTTTTTATTGTTTTAGAAAGGAAAAACTACTTGCGGGTCTTTTTTTTCTCCAGGTATAACCAATAAACGGGGAGTAGCCTTAGGACTCAACGTTTATGCATTCCGGAGAAGAAACTAGAGTAAACCATATACCCTCATCCAAAAGTTTTTACTTAGTGTAAATTCTATTTGAAAGAGTTCTTAAAGATCAATTACTTTTGGGGCATTCTTCTAATGGGTTATCCAGTTAGGAAATGCCTAGATTTATCGGACTATGATGATTTCATTAAGTTCTCACTTAGCGTCAAGTTAGACACAAATTTTAGTTGCAGTAACGTATAAAGGCATAAACTTGTAAAAATTTCAAACTTTCAGTTTGCCAGGACTGATTATCTACAGGATGGTCTTTAAATCTGCCATGAACACTAAAATGAATTCCAAAACCAATTTAATAGTATGGAGGCGTGCTGATCTTTCCTCTTGTTTGGGAGAATAGTATCTGGTAACTCCCATAGTGTGTCTAACTCACTAAAACCACTTTTCTTGTAAACATATGAGGAACTTTTGGTGTAAAAATCCCCATCACAAAGTGTTTGGGAACGCACTTTCTGCATTTCAAATAGCTTCTTGAACTTCTGATAATGCAGTAGCTCAATCACAGGTAGGCGACAAATACAAAAACACACAAGGTATTCTAATAAACTACTACTCACAACAGTAGATAAAATAAAATTGCAAAAAATAAATCTAGTGCCCGCCCCCTCCCCACCAAATATCCATTAATGCTAAGAGGGTCACAGAAGTCTGGTGTTCAGAAAATCAGTTTGTGATACTAAAAAAGTTTGGAAAGCTCGGATCTAGTGGCCCACGAATGGATGCTAAGGGGCCGATTACAATGTCAGTCGGAAAGGCCAAGAACGTCATTCAGTTTGTCCGAAGTGTTTCCGACTGCCACAGAAAAATTGCCGACTGCCCCATGACGATAGAAAGTAGTCGGTCGGTCTTTCCGAATCAGTTCCGACTGGCATTCAAAGACCCCGAGTCAGTCATTACCGAATCGTAGAACTCTATGGGCCACGTTTCTGAATGACTGATTGAGATATCAGATTCAGACAGACGTTCCGACTTAGTCTGACAGAAACAGACTTTGGGGCCCCAAAGCAGGCCCCCCGCTCACCCAGAGGTCTCTGAAAAGGCCCGTGGGGGTACCCATGGCACCCCCCGTTCCAACCATGCACAGAGTGGCAGGCACCATGGGGTGCCTGTCACAGGGTGCAAGGTTTTCCCAAACCACCCCTTTTTTCCAATGGGAACCTGTGTTGTCGGTCAGGACAAAGGCTCTCATTAAAGTCAATGGGAGTCTGACCAAACAGTGTTCAGAACAATCGGAATAGTTCGGACTCCCAGATCCAGAGTCGGACTCACCGTTCGACAGTCGGTCAGAAAGCATTGCAACAGACTCTGGCCCATCGTAATTGGTCCCTAAGTTTTAACAGGATATATAAATCACCAATTTAGCATGCCCCTTTTTAGGCACAGTGGCTAGAACTTTAATTACACAACCCTCACATGGCCAGGTCTCTTGCATATATAATCGATGACAAATCAAACTAAGAAACCAATCCTGGTTGAGTGCAACATGTCTTCCTGACAGAACCTCTTCCACTTGAAGACATGTGAACCGAGAGTTGATGTCCTTTTTGCTTCTTTGAAGACCTTTATACAGTCATTTGAAAGATAAGCGACTGTATTGAAAGTACCCAGGCAGCAAATTAAGGCCGGAATGGTGAATCCTGCCAAATATCCTTTGCAGAAGTTTCAGTGAGAGCAGAAGAATTTAGTGCAGTTGAAGCAATATGTGGAGAAAATCTGACTACCATCACTGCTTCATTCAAAAAGGCCCTATTCATATAATTTTTTATCTTTACTTCTGGATTTTGTATTTGGGAAGCACTGTATCCACAAATAACTGGCAAATGTATTTTACATCTTAGTTCGATACCCTTAATACAGTTGCTGTGAGAGGTTCCAATGTCGGTGGTACTGTATTCGGTAAAATTTTTTTATATATTAATGAACCGACTGGTGAATAAATAAATTTCACCGTGAAAATTTGGTCCGTGCTTGGTGTTCCTGTGCATGCTGGGGAAAGCGGCGAATGCACAGGAGGCTTTGGAGAATATATATACTGTGCTCCTCATTAAAGCTCGCTCCAAGCTTTTCCCTGGTGTGGCCTCTTTCTTCCTTGTGGAGATATGTGCGGATATATATATATATATATATATATTTCTCCGAAGAAAAGAAACATTGACCCAGGCAGAGGATTCAAAAGGGCACTTTATTTAAAGAAATGTCCTCAGCGAATGCATTTCGGCATGTGTGCCTTCGTCAGCACTCCTTCCCATCTGCTTGCTCTGCTGTGGCGTAGGCAAACCTGCCTCGATGTTGTACAAGTCCACATTGCTCCGACCCCTGATGGTTTTGAGCTCCCACGTGCAGTCCTGTAGGCAAAGACTGCAAATCCCAGAATGCCACGGTATGGTGCCAACTAGGGAAGGAGATGCTCGGCGGGGTTTCACTCGCGGAGAGGGAATCGATGGCAGGCACAGACTCCAAGTATGTTGGCAGGTAGGGCAAATCAATAATACAGCGCCCCCTCAAGTCCCCTGCATTATGACCGCAGGAACCTCTCAGCCGGGAGTTCGTCGCGGGGGGGTATATATCAATTTCATTTATATAGCGCTTACTATCCCTTACGATGCATGGAAGCACTTTTTTGGGAGTAGCACGCTACTCCAGGACCCATAGAGGATTAGTGTTGAATTAGTATAGTGAAACATGCAAGTGCATTTTAAGTGGTGGATAGGTTAGTCAGTTATTTGGATTTGAAATGATAGCAGAAGGATAGAGGAGGTAAAAGGTTTGTATTTATATAGCACTTGTTACCCCTGATAGGGTGTTGATGCACGCTATTCAGGAAGCCCATAAAGGATGAGTGGTGAATTAATATTGTGAAATATAAAGTCATTTCAGTGGTGGATATTAGTCAGTTATTTGGAGTGAGAGGGACAGCGGAGGGATAAAAGGCGAAGAAAGCTTTGCATTCATATAGCACTTGTTACCCCTGATGGGTGTTGAAGCGCTTTTCTGGCAAGTAGCACACCACTCCTGAACCCATAAAGGATTAGTGTTGAATTTGTATTGGTGAAACATGAAAGTAATTTTAGTGGTGGGTAGGTTAGTCAGTTATTTGGATTGAGAAGGGTTGGGAAGGGGGTAGAAAAGAGGGAAGAATCTAGAAACGTTTGTTTTAGGAGATGGGTTTAGTAAAAGAGGCGTCAGATGATGCAGGGGGGTAGAGTAGGAGAGAGTCTAGAAAGGGTTATTTTGGGGATCAGAGTAGTGGTATGGGGTTTGGCATAAAAGAGAGGGTGTAGAGGATATATTGATAGATGTATAGGCTGAGAAATAGGGTAGTGCATTGGAAATGCTAAATTAGAAGAAAGTCATAAATATATAGATCCATAGGTACATTGAAAGTATATAGATACATAAAGGAGGTAAGTATATTGGGCAGCATTTCTGGCCCTGATCCCGACCAGTTTTGAACCTCTCTGCCCTTAACCGGCTCAAACAGGCAACTGCCCATGTCCTCTCTACCCTTAATAGGCTCAAACAGGCAACTGCCCTGGTCCTCTCTGCCCTTTGCCTCAACGCCCTAACCCAGGCCTATTATAGCCCTAGTAATCAGGTGACCCCTTCAGCCAATGGGAACCCTAGCCCTAACACTAGCCAATCAACATTAGCCCTGAAATCTTGAACCAATGGGAGACCAGGACCTTACAGCCAATCTTAGCCATAGTCCAAGCACCCAATTAGTTCAAAAATCCTGATCTCTACGTACAATGGAGGCCCTTGCCCTACAAGTAGTCCCAACCCAATTCCAAGCAACCAAAAGCACAGGAAACCCTAGTCCCTACTTCCAATAGAAACCCTAGTCTTAGTCCCACAGCTAGTCCAGCAACCAATCACACCAGAAGCCCTAATCGCTATTTCCAAATAAAAGTCTAGCCCTAGTCCCAACCCTACATTGATTGAATCACAGACCCAGAAATCAATCAGAACCCTCAAATGCCCAACCAATGAGGACACCAACCCTAATCGAATAGAAACACCAGATACAACCACCAATCAGTGTACACATGTACCAACCACGATCAGACCACATAAGGTCCCAGCAACCGCAGACAAGGTTTGCTAGCCAGGGAGTTGGAAGCTGCTTCTAGTGTTCAGAATCTTCTAGGAGACAGACAGGCTCAATCCACACTTTGGACTTCTGCAGGTAAAGGCCTCACTAACTTGAAATCTAACAATACTGTTTGAATATAACTTTACTCCCTCTCCTGGCCAAAAAACAAAGTGCACAGTCCCTAGTAAACAAAGTGTAAACAGCTCACAGAAGCACCCTCTGATGTAGAATATCCCTGTTACAGGGGTATCGGGGGTGGGGGGGGGGGGGGTTATGGAGGGGGAGGCAGGGGGTTTGGTTTCACAGGCTTATGAACACAAAATGGTGGGTGAGGTGCAGTTTTAACATACAGGTCTTACCACAAAGCAAAGGAGAAATTTGGAGAGAAAACTGAATTGTCACCAGGAATGAGAGGGATAAACTACAGATTTAAACTGCAACAACCACAGGCAAAGACAGTAAATCACAGAAAAGGAAAATCGCTTTAACATCTTTTGTTTTGGGGAAGAGACCGCATCAGTCTGCCTATTTACCATTTCATGGACTCTGCTCACTGCAATCTGGGGCACAGGTAGGCTGCAACTCACAAGATGGAGAATGATATGGGGTGCACCCAAGCCTTAAGGGGCCTGTGCAGGTGTGAGGGGAGGGCTCAGCATTGCCTGGTACCTGAATAACCAATCCCCAGTCCTGGGTCTGCTGGCCTGGGGGTGGTGGCTGGGGAGCTGCTTCTCCTGTTCAGAATCTTCTAGGAGACAGACAGGCCCAATCCACACTTTGGACTTCTGCTGGTAAAGGCCTCACTAACTTGAACTCTAATACTGTTTGAATACAACTTTACTCCCTCTCCTGGCCAAAAACCAAAGTGCACAGTCCCTAGTAAACAGTTTAAACAGCTCAGAATATATAAATCTATTATATAATCTATTATATATGGTTCTTCTTGGTCTTAAAGTCCATTATATTCAACAACAAAATGTTGACAACTGGGAATTCCCAAGAAACCCATGCCTAATCTTTGAATTTTGGCTGCATGGCTCCTGAAATTTTACAGTACATACGTTTAACCCTACCCCCTACTTAACTGAATGAATATTCAGAGAGATCCCAAAACACCCTTCTGCGAGATCTTGTGTGTTAAACTAGAAAAGATGTTGCCTCTCGTGTCAAAACAAATTAACACGATCCCATTGCTAGTAAGGAAGACGTCATACTGTATAAACAAACTATAAATGTCATCAATAAAACTGCATTTGGCAACTATAACTGCCCCCAGAAGATTCTCACATTTGCTTTTCTTTAAGATTCCTGTAGTGAAAAACAGTCACCTCCATGGGAGATTAAGTTGGTGTTATAAAAACTGATGACCCCCCCCTCTCCTCCTTTGAACCTATACACAAATCTACTTTACATCTGTCATGGAAAAATGCTTTTAGTAGCGATTACATTAGTAAGAAGGGTTAGGGAGACTCAATATTTATGGACATTTTTCCTAACTAACCATGTTACTAGTAGATTCTTTTTTGTATACATTTCCGTGCAATGTGAATAAAAAAATGTAAAAAAATTACCTTCATAATTAAACAGATCACTGGAATGTTTGAGAGGATAGCGATCCAGAGGACTGCTATTGTTTTCAACAGCTGAAAGAAAACAAATTTCATGTTAAAAATGGAAAAAGCAGCCACCACAACATTTTTTTTGATTTGAAAGCGTACAGCTTTCTCATCAGGTCAACACCCTTATACTATCTATATGTGATGGAATGCAGGAAGGAATTATGAAGCAATGTGTAAAGGTGCCAGAAAAAAATGAAAAGCTTTAAGTGGACAGTAAAGGGAAAATGATATGAGGATCTGGTAAAAGTACCGACTGGTTGATGTTTGTGTAATTCAACAGCACTCAAAGGCAATCAGATTCTTCAGAGTTTGATCACAGTTCATAACATACTCTGGGTAGGGAGCTTGATCTCTATGGACTGAATGAACATGGAGACCTGATTCATGTTTGGATATATTTGTGCAGAGCTCCTACAGGTTCTCAGTACAGTAAAGGTGGTATTTGGGAGAACACTTTCTCTGCCAGGAAGGAGGATTAATAATCAAATGTGCCTATGCTGTGACTAGAGTGTGACAGTGCTTTCAGGTTCCCAACTGTCAACCAATGAGAAGTGGTCCCGTGGAGACGTGGTCTTGTAGGAATCATTCCAGTTAGTTTTCAGTAAGAATCAGGGAGTGCCCGCAGCTCAGCACCACAGGGCTCATACTGTGCAATCTAGGCATTAGAGCAGGGGAAGCCAAGTGCTTCACAATGGCACAAGCATGAAACCGCATCTTCAGGACATAGGAGAGAATCCCCAGGGACTACATGAGCAGAAAGTTTTTCAAATGGCCACTTCTAAAACACCAGAGGGCAAGTGCCACGGGTCCAAAGAGACACAGAAGCATACAGAATGAATAGGAGTTGTAGGGATCCCAGACACAACTACATTGATGCAGCACTTTAGTAAGAAACAATGTGGTGTACACCTATTCTGTCCCTGAAACCCAAGAATCCAGAAGTTTCCCCACCTCCAAAACACAAATTGAGGTGTACAAATGCACTGGTGATACTCAAAGTAATGAACAAATGCTAGAATAATCCCAATGGCAATCACACAGACCGAATCCTAGTTAATCAATTTTCACCCACTGTTTCATTCTAGAAAGACGAGCAGTAAGCAACTGTCTTGGTTCGGATCTAATGAGAACAGCAAAGAATGCCAGGCCCACTCCAGACAGGAATAGAAGCTACACAAGTGTAGCATATGCAGGACTAGAGATATACCTCACGTGGGTGTCTTGCGGCAAGTCCAGAAAGAACTTGAGACTGGTTTCAGTCTACTTAGGCCTAATCAGTGGGGCAAAGCTTGAAACCTGAGGCACAGGACCAGAGATTAACAAGCCAACATTTTGGATATATAACCAAAGTTATGCACATGTATTTTTAATGCTATGAATGAAAAACTTTAAAATTGTGGCCTTTGGCTGGTTGAACATTTAGTCACGTTTGTTGAAATAAACTGTTAAATGATAGAGGTTTGATGGGTATAAATTAACACAAACATTACAACTGCCTGCTTTGTAGCCAATATAGTTGTCTGAAGAACTATTTATGGATGAGCCAGTATCTAGAACAGAGGGCCAGTGCTATGAATAGAAGCAAGGCATTGTAGAAGGGTCCTTCTTTCCTTCTTTAAGAAAGATGTGTACGGGTGGGGGGGAATTAGGAGGGGGTGAGAGGATACAGAGCACTTTTTTAAAGTCACACTCTACAGCGGTGGCCCAGATAATGCCTATGGCAGTTGCGGTGCGATAGGCCCTGCAGGACATACCTGCAACATTGCAAGTGTACATTCACAATTCCTTAATGTAAGTAGTGAGCCATGAAAGAGAAAAAAAATATTCCAGAGAAATCAATTTAGGGTAGAAAGATCTTTCAAGCCCCTAAAAGCAATGTCAGTTCTCCAGTGCTGTCACCAACTGATGTCCCTTACATATTCATAAATTAGATCAGTATTTGCCTCGTATGACTAAATGAGCTTGTGCTAGCTTGAGGAACCAACACACGTACTAATGGAAGGGAGTAGGTTGAGAAAACTCTTGGCATATGGTCTGTAGAGTCCATATTACTTTATCATCAAAGAAGCAGACACAAGAACCAATTCAGCACGGTCAAAGGAAGTATTACTAAATCACAACTTGCATGGCCTCTATATAGTCCATCAAGAGCATCTCATGAGACCTTCCCCATCAACCCTTCATAACCCTCCTGACCCTCACACAGCCTCTCAAGAAGCAGTCTCTGGGCACAGAGCTCTCATATGTTCAATTTTTCAGACTAAAATATTGCTTAAAAAAAGAGAGAAGGGAAAGCATATGTAGGATGAAGGAGAACTACGTGGCAGCTCCTGAACCAACAGATTTTCTCAGGACAACTCATTTTTCTGCATTCTGGTAAAACACCACACACATGCTATGAGAACAGATTTAAAGGGAACCACAACAACAATGTGCGACACCAATAACACTTGACCATCTCCAAGAACCAGTACAGGCTTGTTAGCCTCTGGGATTTTTTGTGCACAGATGTTCCACAGGCTTGAGATTACTTGACACTGCCCAGTTCTTCACACAAACTTTTCCATCCCACTGCCCTGTTGTACTTATGTTTATAAGTGCCAGCGGCAGCCCACATACAACATGGTTTGAAAAATTATTACCCAACATTCTGCAAGGGAAGCAAATGAAGTCACACCAAAGGCAGTATAGAGAGTAGACTGCATAGATAATATCAAATGAAGGGTTTCTGCATTACCCCTCACCTATGAGAGAATACATGTTCCATCTCCATGCAATGTTAACTCTTAAGAGTCTGTGCATCTGCAGTGAGCCCTATGTTAAAGGCCATCTTTCTCAAAAAACATTACACACTAGACACAAATTGGAGCCCAGGGACAGTAAATAAGTAATGGTAGTCCGACCGTGAACACCTTACTGGAAAAGTCTGCTACTGTACTCATCACTGCTCGCAATTGGGTACACTTCACCCACATTTGTTTCAGAGTTGTATATAGCGCAAACTTGACCCGAAGGTATCAGAGTGCTTTACATGAGCACCAGTTGTGTAACATAAGGAGCATACTGTAGTGAAGGCAGGGCCCGGCTTGCACACATTGCTATGTTAGCATAAGCTTATTAGAAGTTTAAACAACATTTTGCTACTTTGCCACTTTTGCACACAACACTACATGTAACTGTTGTTGTAAGTTAAACTGCTTGGTTTTCCTCGCATGAAAACGGCTCGTTTTGCACATCCCTAGACTTACATCGCGACCGCAGTCTGTACACAGTGTGCAGAAGCCTTCAAGGTCACCATAACAATGTATGCTGTTATTCGGCTCACGCTCTAGACACATGAACACAGCTGCAGCTAACTGAAATTCTAGTGCCTTTAATATTGCACTGCTTGCATGATTTGGGCACTTGGACAAACTCTTTTTCCAGAGTGCAAGCTTTGCTGATCCTGATGTGATTCACTTCTGCTGATCTTGGAGGTATGGGGTTCCCCATTCAAGCCTAAGAGACCTATTATAAAACCTAGTTTCTAGCAGGGGAGGGTGGTACACAAGCCGCTATAGGACCTGTTCCCACTATCATTATAATATGATTTCTCCCTTTGCGTTCTATGGAATTGTAGCAATGCTGATCATATTATTTTTAATCATATGCCTGCTTATGTTAGCAAAAATACTGCATCTTCGAGCACGTCGTTAAAATAAAGATTTTCAACTTCTGGGTCTCTAATTACTTATTTTGTGGACTGGTATGAGAATAAAAACAAAAGTGTTTTCTTGATTCCCACCATTCCTGAGAGTACCCCAAGTCGCATGTTCTGGGTTGTCTAATCATTGGTTGCTTCGCTATAGGATGGATAGCTAATGAGAAACTGATGCAAGTCAGTTAGGGGTTCTGGGTACTGAGGCAAGTTTTTTGGTACACCACAATTCATGGAGGTCCTGGTTCTCTGTGCACAGTTCTGTGTATGAGCAGAATCCCCGCAACAATACTACCAAGACTAAACAGTACTTGTGCATCTTCCCACAATAGGGCAGTCTTTGAAAGTCTGAACCCCATTTTAACTATTGAGGAGTTAAAATCTCAACCAGTGTACAAGCAAATATCCCTATGCCCCACAATATTTTATGCAACAGAATCCATCGGCTAACCATCTGCCTAAAGTGCAGACCGAAACCTTCAGGAATGAAACTAGTTATATTTTAGCCACCTCATTTGCTCTATATAATAAATTCTACCCAGTGTAGAATTCATTATTTCCTACTTCACCAAGCTAGATGATTTTACCTCACCACTTCCTCGTTCAGTCAAATTTATCTTGTAGCCTTCTCCACATTTTCTGGATACAAGATTTTCTGCACATGGACATGGCTGCCTCATAAGTTTAATTTCAACTGACTGATGGCAGTTTCTTTCAAATGTGTGGTTTGTCCACCTCACATACCTAGCATTTAAATGGAATTCACACAATACAAGACACAATCACCAAATCCGGTAGGGAAAAACAAAAGCTATTTACTCCTTTACGTGATCTATTGAAGATCTCAAAGATGCACTTTTATATGTCGTAGTGCCTGGCCACATGCCATAGCTTCCTTTTCAGTGACCAAGCATTTGCCTTTTGTTCCCTTGAGGGTTAAACGCAGGGTCCAGTGTTACATTCTTACCAAAAAGAAAGGTCATAAAACTAACTGGCAAAAAACTATTGCCTACACAAATTCCAAGAAAGGTCTTACAATGCATATACCTCCCCATTGTTGTAAAAGCAAATTCCCTACCAATGTATTTGAGGGCTCAGGTGTCAAGTGATAAAAATGAACCCAATAACTCAGAAGATCAGCAACTGTTTCAAGTGTGGTGGCACATGTGGGTGATGGGTGCAAGACACAAGAGACAGCATGCGCACTGCATAGGCGAGACCTAAATATGGATGGCACAACAGGTAAACCCCTTAATTAGTTTCATTCCCTTCTCTCGAAGTGATGAAAAAATATATGATTTTACCCTGCATCTTGTACAATAAAAATGATATCACATTTATTACCACTAAAGTCTTCTTAGTAGATTCTCGGTTTCTCTGATCTTACGGTGAGGCAATTAAACAACCTATATTCCATATACAGCCCACATCCTGATGAATATGAAAATGCGTATGTCGAAGAGCCTTAAAAGATCCCCAGCTGCCTTGGGCATATTTAAGATTGGATGAGAAAAACATCCAAATATTTCATTAGCTCAGGATCTACCACAGACTGCATTTCTTAGTGAGTTAAATTTTTTGAACTATCCCTTCAATAGCCCAGGAAGATAACTGTGGTGTCTGCTTCGGGCGTCTGGTCTGGTAACACCACATCAGTCGTAATGTGGAGATAGGTACATCACCTTCTGCAAATTAACCAGTGCATGTAACAGCCTAGATACCGTAGAATTGTTTTTGGCTGGCGACTACTCGGATCTGCGCGGCACGCAGGCTACACAGACCACAAGTACATATATAAACTTTACATGTACTTATAGGTCTATATATTTATTACTTTCTATTAATTCAGCATATCCAATGCAATACCCTATACCTCTATCAATATATCCTCTTCATCCACTCCCTCATTCATCTCAGACCCCATACCACTACTATGATCCCCAAAATAGCCCTTTCTATATTTCATTACAAGCCCAGAGGCTACCAATATGCAATAACTTATTGCTGCCCCAACATGCAGTCCTTTAAAGAACATGTGTTACATCACGAGCAAAACATTCCATAGAACTTTAGAAACATAACATAGTAACAGTGTAGCAGGGCATTATCCTCTTTTATTAGCTACTCCTCACCAGTTAAGTACAGTTAACCTGTAACTCCTATTTTGCTATAACTAATCTTTATTTTCAGGACTTACAAAGTAAGGGAACTTGTTTTTATACTTTGGTATCAGCCCCTCCAATTTCTGATCGAGTCTCTACTCTACCGTAAGCGTATTTTATGGCTTATTTGTGCGATTAAATGCTTACTTATGCCTGTGCTTTTAATGCTCAGCGTTTTTTACTAATTATTAAACATGTGAATGTAAATGATCAAGAAAATCGTATGCCAGATAGAACAGACTGACATCAGCTCAGCGAATGAGTCAACTGGTTCATATGGCTCAGCTCCTTTATAGACTGTCCGATGTAACCACCTCGGGCTCCGCGCCAAAGACAAGAGACACCGGTTCTCCACAATCACGGCGAAGTGATCAAGGGCACCGTGGGGAGTGCCTCCAAACTCTCGCTGCCCCCCTCCTGCCGTTGACACCTGACAGGCTGTCTCCCCCCCCCCTCCTTGGAGAGAGACCATCTCCACAACCAAGGCTTCAGTCCTCACGCGACCGCGACCCCCCCCCCCCCCCCCCCCCTTCGGAGCTTTGAAAGCGGGAGACGGTTGCAACTCCACCCCTGACTTTCCCAGCTCCGTGTACATACTCTTGACTGATTGGGAAGTGACGCATACCCAAATTAGGTAAAAGTAAAAGCCTAACGCTCGCTGGTACCGTTTCCAAGGTAACCAAGCAAGTTCGAACCTTACAATCGTCTTTCCCTCACACCGAAGTAGGCAGGCTCAACGACAGTTACACTTTGATACTAAAACAAGATAAGAAAGGATACTTTTCCATAAAAACATAAAAAAAAAGAAGATTGGAACTCGATGTTTCTAAGGGACTCAAGCGACTGGAAACTGAATCCAATTTTTTGCCAAAAAATTCAGAACTTTTGGGGGCCCTATCCAAGTGGATCTATTCGCCAGCAGATTAACATATCAAGCTTGAGACCAGACCCCAAAGCTACAGGAGTAATTTCTCTACTTCAAACCTGGGACATGAGCAACTGTTATGCTTTTCCCCCTTTCGCTCGAATACAGAGGGTATTATTGAAAATACGGAGAGAGAAATACAAGATCATTTTGGTAACTCCCTTTTGGGATACACTGGTATAGTTTCCCGGGGTCCTGAACTAGCAATAGACTTTCCAAGTTTAATTTCAGGGAATTTAGACCTTCTCCAAGGACAAGGGGAGCAACATCCTCTCTTACTAGAAGGAAACATGAACCTTCTTATTTGGAGGATTTCAGGCAATCAAGCAGATACTTTGGTCTTTCAGGAGGGGCTAAAAGTCTAGTGGATGAGTCATGGGCAGCAGGAACAAGGAAAAGATACACTGGTGCATGGAACGAGATTTGGATGCCGTGGATGCTCCTATAATTTATATAGCCCATTTCTTAGAGTAATTTAGGTCAGGCCTTTGCTATCGGACTGTTAACAGTCATAGATCAGGAATTTCAGCTGGTCACTCACTGAAATGAATTTTCAGTTGGTAGCGATCCTTTGATCGCCAGAGTAATAAAAGGGATAAGACTTAAACACCCTTCTAGGGCCAAATATCAGTCCTTCTGGAACGGCAATCTTATTTTTGACTTATGTCCTGACACGACAACCCTTGACTATCAAGAAAACAGCTACCTATGAAATTAGCTACTCTTCTCTGCCTTCTATCTTTCAGAAGAGTATCTGATGTTAGAGCACTAGAAATCTGTAAAAGATTTTTTCCCACAGACTGGGTCTATTTTGACATTTGTAGAAGAACCAAAACAATGTCTGAGAGTATGGTTTACCCTTATTTAATGATTGTAAAAAAACTTTGCATTGTTAGTTGTTTGAAAGTGTTACGTCGGTTAGACCAGTTAGGGAAATCCATTGCTGATATCTTTGATCAAGCCTTATACAGCTATATCAACAGCTACTATTTCTAGATGGGTAAGAACGATTATGTTAGAAGCTGAAGTGAAAAGAACCACATTTGTAGCACACTCTTTCAGGGGTGCAATGGCCAGTCAAGTCTTTTGGGCTGGTGGTACGCTTTCAGATATTCTTAAAGTGGCAGACTGGTCCAGTGCTTCAACCGTTGCAGGTTTCTATCTTAAAACTGTGGAGCACGTGAGCAGTATGGCGTTAAATAGCCTTAAACTTGCATAATGGTAGCCTCCAGTCTTGTAATGAAATGGAGATTCTCCAATTAACATACAGGGAGAATTTTGATTTCATTAAAGACAACGGAGAACAAGATTATCCCACCCTCCACACCCATGTGGGGTAAGGTTATATTTTTAAAATAAATAAGGACATTCTAAATTTGAATTTATATTTTTATATGTATGTTAAGGATGATTTGTTGCCTTTGCAATGCTTATTTTAATTGATTATTAAAATGTTAAATATTCTTAGTGGTCATCATTCATTTCTATTTTGTTCAAGACTATTCTTCATCATGAAGTTTTTCTTCATCAGGCAATACCATCAATTCAACAAGTTTATTCAGAGGAGCTTAACCTTTCATCGCAGCCTTAAGAGGATAATGCCTAGCTAAGCGGTTACTATGTTATGTTAAAGTTCTATGGAAAGTTTTACGTGTGACCTAACACGTGTTCTTTAAAGGGCTGCATGTTGGGGCAGCAATAAAAGTTATTGCATAATGCTAGCCTCCGTTGTCTTCAATGAAATCAAGATTCTCTCTGTATGTTAATTGGAGAATCGCCATTCTCCCCTACTCTACCCCTCCTTGCACCATCGGACACCTCTTACTATACTGACCCCCCAAAACAAGCCTTTCTAAACTCTTCCCTCGGACTCTTCCCCTCCACATTCCTTTTTACTCCTCCCAATGTGAGAAGTTGGCTTGGTATATGATGTCCACTAATTAAAGTGTGCACATTGCACAGTCCAAACAACCCGTATGGTGATTTAAGAGGTCAAAGATAATCATAGAAAGCTATCCAAGTGATAGCTGTGGAGAGCAGCCTTCAGGCGTAGTCTTGAAGGAATGTTAAGCAGCTTTCTTTACCAGAATGCAACCTTGCGATATTGGTTAAATGAAAGGATAACCACACAGTAGTTATAAAAATATGTATTTATTATTATAACACTAAATACCTCACAGTATCTGCTATACGCAGATAAACACAAAGCACACAATACTGCAGCACAGAAACAATCACAAGTAGCACCAATACACAGTGGGATCCAGGGTAGACCAAACCAGCTACTAAAAGAGTTGTATAAGAAACACAACTCTGGTCAAGACAGTGTCTAGATGTTGTAGCGCTGGGATCCCAAGGAACCACCCAAGGTAAGGAAGTAGGGAAACCACGGGGGACAGGTGCAGTATATGAACACGACCACTTGCTACGTACATTCAAGGGGAGAGTCGCTGTTGCAGTTTGAAAGGACCCTTCCCTTCCCAGTGGATTACGCAGGAACCTTTTGGACCATAGGATGTTCAAGAGCCATCCCACCCGTGGATACCATAGTACCAGAGTTACCTATCCCAGAGAAGCCAGGTGCATAGGGCTAAAGTGGTGTCGGAAACCGCCGTCGTGCTCAACGGAGGACTACAAGGAAATGCCACTGCAGGAAAGACAAACTGTGCGTTGGAATCCACAGGTGGATTCTTGTCAAAGAGTACCTGAAAGCAGAGGGGGCAGAGTCTGGGTCACTCAGGAGTGACCAGGGGCTCGGTAGACTAATGCCCACCGATGTCGGATGCTTCAGGTGCGATGGAGACCATGACAGCTGCAGGGACCAGGAGACGTCTAGGACAACCAGGAGCCGGATATGAGCGGTCTCATGAAGGATGTCAAGCGCTGAGGGGTCGGTGTCCGGCGGGAGCACCAACAAGCCGTGGCAACAGCAACCCATGAAGAAGGTAGAGTAAGGGTACTGCCTGGCCCAGCAAGGACCAGGAGACTCACCACAGCAAGGGAAGTCCGAGCAGGCCAGGAGCAATCAGGGGAGCCCAAGAAAAACAGTGTAGTCCCTTAAATGAACCCACAGGCTGAAGTCGCGAGGGGACCTCTAGCAGTTTTACAAAGTCACAGCTTGCAGGGCACAGACAGCGAGGAGGCCGAAGTCCTTTGTATGAAATGTGGGCAGAGGCTGGGGCTATTGATAGCCCAATTCACTTAGTTGGGGAACACCAACAAGCATATGCACTTGCAAAAGTACGCAGTGCACAGGGGTTCGGGTTATGCGGTCCCCACAAGGGATACTGGTCTCAGACTTGGTGAGAGGGCATTTCGACCACACAGAACGTAGGAATCCACCTACTGTGTTGCTGGAGCCTTTGCAGTCCGCAGGAGCTCAGGATCAGCAGACCTGTCAGTTGCGTATGGTACCTGCAAATGCAGGGGAGGGACTCCTTCACCCCAAGGGAGATAACTTCAGTTCTTGATGCTCCACAGGTCCTACACAGAGCCTGTATGGTGCACCCAATACATTACATCCTGTCTGGGAGATGGTCACACCTCCCTGTGACAGGATGCCTATTCCTGAGCTTGGCTCAGCAGCAAGAGGACAGAAATGTGTCTCTGGTCGGCAGCAACCATTTTGTGCATTCCTGGGACGAGAAGGCTGGTACCGGGAAGACCAGGGACCCCACGAAGTTCACTTCAGAAGGGTGGAATCATACCTCCCACACTTGTTACCAGTGGGGAGGTAAAATTACAAACTGTTTGATACCAAACACGACATGTTTTGTTGCCGCAGTTTGAGATCTTTTTACACAAGCATATAATACACCTCTACCTATATGTCTGGCTGCGTCACCAACAACCAGGGAGAATAGTCTCCAAAGGGTGCTCTGCTCATGCAGGGGCACCTCACATAAAACCCAGCACCCTGCATTCAGGATTGTCAAGGCCTACTAGAGGGTGACTGGTGGGTTTTAAGTGTAGTGACCTACTGATATAGTGAACCTATATCTAAAGTAAGTGGTGCATGCACCATCTTACACAGGCAGCAATGGCAGGCCTGTAGTTCCATTTTGCATGGTCTCTCATGGGTGGCAGAATGCATGCTTCAGCCAATCTGGAGTGTACCCAAGTACATGGCATAACATTTTAGAGAGAAATCAGATAGATTGCGGTCCTGATTAACAGGCTCCCCGTCAGGCTAGTCAAAAACAGTGAGACCTCAAGTAAAAAGTGGGGGTAATCATAAGAAGCAGATCCTACTTTCCTACACCAAGCCTCCCACTACTGCTATGACCTCCAAAACAAAAAAGTCTAAATCCATCACTTTTCTATCCCTCGACTATCCTTTTCAATCAAAATAACAGTCTAACATGTCCACGTCTCATATTTCACCATACGAATTCAACACAAATCCTTTATGGGTTCCAAGGTAGTGTGTTACTTGCTGAAGTGCTTCAACTCCTCATTAGGGGTACCAAGCACTATATAAATGCATACCTTTTTCCTTCTTCTATCCCTCCGCTATCCTTCTCAATCCAAATAACTGACTAACATATCCACCACTCAAATTACTTTCATATTTCACTATACTAATTCAACACTAATCCTGTATGGGTTCGGATTAGTGTGCTACTCACCGAAAAAGGGCTTTGACTGCTAGTCAGTGGTAGTGAGCGCTATATAAATGCAATTACAATACCAACACTGTTGGACTCTGCCCAACCTTAAGGAGAAAATGGCACCTTACCCTAGCCAGGAAACATTACTTCTCACTCCTAGAGGACAGAAAGATTACATTCAAGATGCTGAGCAGTCTCTAAAAATTCTAGGGAAATAATCCAGAGAATTGTTCCTTACATTATTTCTGGTCCCACCCTCTGGTCAGAGAAGGCACATATCAACTGTCACAGAATCACAGGGATCAAAACTAAGCAACAACCACAAGACCACTATGAAAAACAAATGCAGCCCACCAGTTTAAAGACCTCTAAATGTCCAGTTTTTCCTTCTATGTCTCACAACCAGGACAGGTGTTCAAACATGGCTTCCTGGATAGTTTTGCCTCTTAGTCCTTGCAAATCTGCTTCTTGCCATTCGGTCCTGAAGATTAGTGGTCTAAGGAAAGTCTGATGCTGAAGCTTGTACCAGTGTTGATCTTCAAGAGCCACTTCAAACATGAGGTGTTCTGCATAGATTGTATAGTACACAAACTAGAGGCTTTGTCCAAATTAGGGGTGTGCAAAATTCGCCTACTTTTCTTACACATTATTAAGCAATGGTAAAAAAATTCTCCAAGGTTGGGACAAACCGAATAGGGAGAAAACCCATTCAATAAAGAGAAGGTAACTTCGCGACAAGAAAGCCATGCAATCTAATTAGCGTACAGTTGAATCAACTGCAAAAAATAAAATAAAAACTACAACTATCATTTCCCATTAAGGCAACATAATTACGGATACAGAAAAATACAGAATTAAAACATGCCGCCACCTAAATGTCTAAATAATAACATACTCAGGTCAGCTAGCTGGGACTGTGCTTCCACCATTCTTTTGCTAGCAGACATATTTTCAGTTTCCCCATCTGGAAAAGAAAGAAGTCATAGTTTTAGTATCTCAAAATAGACTCTGCCAATTTGTTTTGAGCAATTATGAAAAACTAGAGTTACACCAAAACTGCAGTGCTGAGCAGTATACTATCAAAAACTTACTATAATCTTTACATCTCTTCATGCAATCTGCTTCCTCACGGTGATTATTCAAGGTTCCACCACATCCTCCATAGTTGAACACTGCACAGGATCCCTTTGCTGCATCATAGGCCCACATCTCCAAAGCAGCCCGGCAAAGCCCAGTTTCTGGCTTTCCACCACAATAATCTTAAAGAAAAATTATATTTACAATTGTTATCAGTAATATTTTTCTCATAGCCTTCTACTAAGCGACTAACAAATAACTATGGTGTGGACATTATAAAAGCTAGCCTGTAATATCTCATGCCACACCAAAACCACTTTGCACTTCATCCACTTCCCAATACTCTACCCAGCCCCTTTCACTTTTATGCATCACTGAATTGTTTGGAACCTCTACCCTGCCCAGGCGATAACGATAAGTAAAGCGGACAGACCAAATCTCCAAAGACGTGAATTCCACTTCTACCATAATGCGTACAAGCCAGGAGACCTCAGCCCCTATAACAACCTGTATTTTCTGTAACATTAAGTGTAGGTACTGCATTGTGGTTCCCCACTCTACACCTTTCATTCATCGCAAAGCCCATTCAAACCACATCAACACATCCTGAACTGGAGCTCTATGTTCAACAGTTGTGCCAGAAATGCCCATCACTACAAGCTTGAATAGTAGTCCATTGCTAGACTCAGATTACAAGCTTCACCCTACAAAGCCAAATCTGCTCCAACACTTTACTATGGTGGCAGATCGGTTTAGGAAAGAAAAAGCCGAGGACCACTAGCTAAAAAGATGACTTACTATTAGTATAGTAATCGCCTACAGAACTTCATAGCATGAGTCATTTTAATGGTGTTTTTCAGTGAATTAGGTCACAATATGTCTCCAAACACAACAAGAATTCAAACAAATGGACATTTCAGAATGCTATTGTTAATTTTAATGCAGGACTATGTGAAAAGAACAGTTTTCTCTTCACTTGAAAGCTCATTTTCAGCTTCGCTTCTCACACAACTTCCTTAGAGGTTTAATTCCATCCAAAGCATTCAACTTCAAAACATTGTAAATGGACTGCCTTGCCAGGCTCCTCTCAAACATGCCCTTAAATACTACGTATCAGCACTGTTCTTTGAAACCTAGGATGGCCTTCCAAGATAAGACTCCAGACACCATGCTTCTGTCACACTTTACCTCTGTGCTGGAACGTGATTAGTCATTTCCTATTGAGAACTGCTGTGAGCGTAGATCGGTGGTTAGTCTCACTGAGGTTTTGGCCAAAACAACCACAATGGACTATCGATGCACAGGAAATCTTGTGAGCTGTGGAACAGAGCCGCCACATCAGACCTTGTAGAGGTCATCATCTTGGCTAGCAGTAGATGACACAGATTGATAATCTGGCTAGAACTAGGGATCTTAATCTGCTGTTGAACATTTCCGTTCCTGCTGCAAGTCGGTGAAATGAACTTTACAGGCATTCGTCCAGTGCAGTGGTCACTTTTTTGTAGTACTACTAGTGCTTTCGTAGTCTGAGCATCTTCGACAGTTCTGGGCTTTGTTGACCAAAAAGAACGCAGTCTTTTGGTTAGCTTTCTTTTGGGGTCGGTCTAACCAAACACTAGTTATATAAGGGGTGAATAGAATGCATCTTGTCTGGTTTGAAATATTTAAGCACATTGTGCATAGATAGATTTGTGTGATGAGGTCTTAGTCTTATTTCATTCAGCCAGTGTGTACTGTTGTGCATTACACCGCCTAAGGATGAGATTTGGTTGAAGGAAATCTTTTCCAGTTTATATGATTTTGATGCAGTGACATGTTCGTGTTCTACGTTTGGGCTACCTGCTATTCATGCCCGGAAGATTATGGATACACTGTTGAACTGGCAGCACATTGAGAATATTGCTTAGGTTCTGTGTAGTGCACACTTTAGTGCCAGTGGGTGGGCTCAATACATTATGTTGGCATTCGCCGGGGTACATACTTATCTGGATCCGAGTAAAGATGCCATGCTGGCTGGAGAGTGCCAGAGTTCGGGTCAAGAGCGGAATGTTAAATGTGCCGAGGCGTTCTCTAACAAGGTAGCTTTATTTTTGGTGCTGTTGGGAGCACTGTGATAAAATAAACAGCATATCTGGAGTATTCAGCTTAAAGGGCTGGTGGAATCTGCATGTACCGTTGCAGTGAAAGCATACTGTGAGAATACAGGTCTCACAATCAAGGAAAGACAAAAGTTGACCCATTTACTCCACTAGTGATGTGAAGAAATATCACAAAGCCTAGTTCAGCTAAAGGACGGATTCCTTCAGCAGAAAGGAGAGGATATAGATATAGGATAGAACGCTATCAGCCCAGTCATACAGTTAAGGAATAGATCAGGAGAGACGTGACCAATTCTTGGTAGAAGCCTCCGTTGCGCAAACATACCATATGGTTATGGAGTGGAGGCTTTTTTGTAACAGCATGTTTTGCGCAACAGCAAAATGCCTGCCTATGGAGACCACTCAAATGAATAGAACAGTCACAAACAAGAAGCACCCAACGAAATCTGTAAGAAAATCTTACCATAGTACAGAAATCAGATTGCTTAGCTGTGGAGGAAGCAGCTGTGATGAGAGCTGTGACAGCGTCCAAAAGACGCAAGCATATTTCACCCCTGAAAGGTAATTGGTTATGTGGGAGGACTCCATGGCTCATAGACCAAGGCTTTACTAATAAAATAAAAAATAAAAAAAAGTTCAAATATTGTTACATGTGCAACTAACCAAAAAAACACACGTAAGAAAAATGTGCATAAAACTATAAGACTGTAATAAGTGAACAGGTGCGAAATCAGCTTTTGCGTAATTAAGCAAAGGTTTGGGAAATGTACACAAAATGGTTACGAATGTGTGCTAAAGGACGGGTTGAACACCGGTAGAGTGACTAGATGGATTTTGTGAACAGCGAGCTGGACGTGAAGGATTTTGACAATAAAGCAACAGCCCACCACATAACTCATGAGACTCCGTCCATGCACACCACTTACAGCATCACCTGGCTAATTCTGGGTACCCACCCACCCTTGCTTACACAGAGCAATGCACACCAACACCTGCTCTCCCTATTGCATGGTCACTTAAACTCTAGGACGTGGTGTGCTTATGTTTGGAAGAAGGAATAGACTGTTTGATATGACTAGCATATCCTAATTGGATTACTATATTTCTTATATTAAGCACCTAAAGAACTAATGGCTAATGATTAATTCTATTTTTGTATGCCGCCTTTGCATTCCTTGAAGGGATGTATGTTGCTGCCTGGTCTTGAGAGCACACTTCTCAAAACATCAAACAAGCAATGGCAAAGCAAACAGGTCTGACCTACCCGGGAGCTATTGGCTTTGCCAATTTCTTTTAGCTGTGTAATTTTTAGGTCTCGCCTGTCGATGCGCATGCGCATCGAGCTTGCGAGACTATGGGGGCTTATCCACTCTTTATCCAACTTGCAAGGAATCGTGGCGATTCCTTGCAGTGCCCGTGACTTTTAAGCTCAATGCGCATGTGCATTGAGCTTAAAAGCGCGTGCACAGCCGCCCGCATTCCTCCGACAACTTTGAAGTGAAGCTTAGCTTCACTTCAAAGGCCCGGCTTCTTCACACCCACATGCCGCTCTGCCCCGCTCCGCCCCCTCCCCTGAGTCATCCTGCCTGCCCAGACTTCTCCTCCCCCCTACTTACATCCCGCTTTCACTTGTTAACTTTACCGCTGTCCGGGTGGTTCCATGTTATTTCTTTAACTACCTGCTCGTGACTGCCCGTCCTCGTGCTGGCACTGTGCTTTCCTCTGTGAACTTTAGGACTTCTCCATATAACTGTGGCATTCCAGAAATTCGTCATTGGAACGCAACGTGCAACGCATTGACCCGACGTTGCTCTTTGATTGCGCACCTAGAAACCTTGACACGCAAACCAGCTTCATTCTCCTTGGCTGACACACCCAGCAGCCTTTACAGACGGACAACAGCGTGTACAACAGCTTTGTGCCAATACTAACGTGCACACCAGCTTTGTGTCCATTTTATGTACACAGCAGCTCCATGCTCTATCGCTCACGCGCACAGCGACGCTGTGTGCACTTTAATGCTCATTCGCTGGCACGCACAGCACATTTGTGCAAGTATTTGCATGTCTACCCTGCAATCCTTTCGCTGATACGCACAGCTTGATTTTAAAATTGTGTGTATAAGTTACAGTTCACTCGCTGATGCACACAGCAACTCCGCGGCGCTGACGCGCACAGTTGGATTTTAAATTGCGTGCCTACTTTACAGTTTACTCACTGATGCGCACAGCAGCTCCATGCTTTCTTGCAGACTCGCACAGCAGTGCCCAGTGCAGACTTTTACGTTCTTTCGCTGACACGCAGAGCACTTTTGTACAAGTATTTGGTCGTCTACCCTGCAATCTTTTCGCTGATACGCACATCTTGATTTTAAAACTGCGTGTCTAGTTTACAGTTCACTCGCTGATGCGCACAGCAACTCTGCTGACGCGTTTAGCTGGATTTTAAATTGCGTGCCTACAGTACAATCGCACAACACTTTAGTACAAGTATTGCGTGTCTACTCTGCAATCTTTTCGCTGATGCGCACAGCAACTCTGAGTGCAGTCTTTCAATCGCTGACACACAGCACGTTCCCATCTAATTGTGTGTATACAGTACAACATTATATCCTATGTCTTCATTAACAATATAGTGTATCTGTACTGAATATATATCCAGCATTTCAGACTGCATTTCAGAGCTTTTAGAAATGTTTATGGCTTTTTTTTTTTAAATTCTTTAGCATTGGCTACAGGAAACAAAAATGCTAAAGATTTACAAAAAAAACCCATAAACAATTCTAAAAGCACTAACTAATGCTGCGAGACCTATTGCATTTTCAATGCTTGTTTTTTATAGTTTTCTTTTAGTTTAGCGTGAAAGCAGCAGTGCAGTGTTTTGAATAGTTGTCACTGATACTGACATTATTTTAAGTGGCATTGCTTGTGGCTCACAGCAGGACTGTAATAAAAAGCGGTTCACTGACTATCGGGTATTTGTTTTGGCTTCAAAAAGGGTCATAAAACATAGGCTGCTAGCTGCAAAACTGTCCAAGGATTTTGGCTCAGATGAAGGAGGGAGATGAGATTATGGGCAGAGTTGCGAACTATGGACCTGGGGATGTAGGTTCGAGTCTTGGCATCTTGAGATTCTGGGCACATTAAATAATATCACAGTCCATAAAATATGAATGGGATTTTTTGATAAAAGCTCTTAAAATGATTTAAATCTCCCAACTCTGAACAGAAGAGAAGCCGACGCCTCATGGTTTGTGAGGGTTAGATGCTTTATGCTCGCTAGCTAGCCCCCCCACTTCCATGGACCACACCTGGAACCTCGGCATCATACTAGACTTCTCCCTCACCATGACCAGACAGATCAACGCAGTCTCCTCCACATGTTTCAACACCCTCCTTCAAGTGGCTCCTCCCAAATCCAGAAAGACCGTCGCCCACTTACTCCTAACAAGCAGCCTGGGTTATGGAAACTCCCTCAATGCCGGGATCAACAAATCCCTGCTCCAAAAACTCCAGAAAAACAATGCTAGGCTCATCCTCGGCATCCCACAACTTGAACACATCACCCAGCACCTACGTGACCTCCACTGGCTCCCCGTCGAGAAGTGTAACCTTAAAGCTGCTCACTCGCGCCTACAAATCCCTTAACACTGGACCCCCCCCCCCCCCCCCCCCAATACCTTAACGCTAGTCTTCTTCCACGTACTCAAGAGAAACCTCCGCTGCACCGACCTTGCGAAAACCCCATGCACCCGCAGAGTGGTCGTAAGAGCCTACTCTTACATAGCGACAAAGACCTGCAACGAGCTCCCGTTCAACCTCAGACGTTCTCCCACTCCGCACATCTTCAGGAAGAGTCTCAAGACCCATCTTTCTGATTCGGAGCTGCACACCATCCCCCCTTCCCCCCCCCCACACCAGCGGCTTGAGACCCTCACGGGTGAGAAGCACTCTTCACAAATTCCTGATTGATGGATTGCTAGAGGCTTCTAATGCAATATCAAGGGTGGCATGTGCATACATGCAATTATTTTACAAGTGGGAGATTTGCAGAAAGAAGATAGAAAAAACCCACAACAAAAAACAGTCGGATGAAAGTATTTCCCCCCCCATCTACTTCAATTGAGGGCAAAGGAATTTCAGGCGGGAGACGACCAAAATAAATCTATTTTTTGCTTCATTCATCGGGAGTCTCCATACTGAATCTAGTCTATTGCATGCATGCTTGTGTGCCCACCAGTTTGCTGTCTTGATGGAGCAATTAACAATGTGGAACGTGTGGGGATATTTCACGTATATATTAACTTTGCAGTGTGGTGTTTATCTTTACCAGATTGTGACCGCACTGCAAGTGTATTTACATTTCAAAGTAAATGGTGTTGCACCCAGAGTTAACCCATATTGTGTTTCTAACTGGAAAAGGATCTTTTGTATTGATATGACGTAGTCCAGTGTATAGTTTAGTCCTCTGTAGGAAAGGTCCTCTCCTTTAAGTATTGGGACTGTAGTATAAAATTGTACTTTTACTTCGCAATTCTGTATGTAATGAATGATGTTTTATATATGTACTATGTGTAATTCTTCGGAATTCTAAATCATAATAAATACTAATTGAATGTTGACCGCATACTACCCACTGCAGGACCCTCGCTGAATGCGCACCACCCCGTTCAAGTGACAGCACATCAGTATGATCAAGCGCCTCACTGTACACTGACAGCACTTCACCCTCCTTCAAGCGCCTCACTGACAACTCACCACCTTACGCAAGCCCCCTCGCTGCAGCACACAACCCCTTGCAAGTTCCTCGCTATATGAACCAGATTTGCATCTGTAGTGCCGGAATACGCCCGAACTCCAGGTGCAAATCAGTGATTCACTCCAGATCGCACAATGTGGTTATTGGAGCATTTATTTAGCTTCCGATTGAGTGGCTAGTTACCTGTTTAAGTGTGTGGTCACTAATCTTCTGCACAATGTTCCCCAAAAAAAACATTAGCCATTAGTTTGTCAGGAAGCTCATCGGGTTGACTTTAATAAGGGATGATATGTCACCCGAAATTTGAAAGGTTGAATAACTGAACTTGTCCTGAAAGATTAAAATCTTTTTCAAGCAGATCACATTTTTAAAAATAAGTCGCCTATAGACTCTTGGCGGTGACAGTAAACCCAGCAAGCTATACCAGCACCACAAGCTCCACGTAAGTTCTAAACTTCACTTTTTTGCATTGGATACCTATTTCGCTGGTTTTAATACCTTTTTTACATCTCTTCAATGATGTAACTGTAAACTGAGTTTGAGCTGCAGGACAATGCATAGTTCAGCAGCTATCACTTAACTCAGAGCTATCTTGTCAGCTGTGTTCACAAGCCCCTGTGTGCAGCTGCCTGCAGACTCTGCGTCCTTCAATGCCCCCACGTACTGAGCAATTGGTTACGTTTACTCCCCAACTAAAATCTGACATCACTTCTATTGTGGCTGCTCTAAAATCAGGATCTCCCTCTGACCCTTGCCCGGCTAGAGTATTTGCGGGATTAGCGGAAACATTGGGAAATGAGGTTACTCAGCTGATCAACCTTTCGCTCCGTACAGCTACTGTCCCTGCTTGCTGGAAGCAAGCCAAACTGCTTCCATTGCTAAAAAAAAATGGATTAGATCCGGCCACGCCGTCTAATTACCGGCCTATATCTCTGCTCCCAGCTCTTGCAAAGATTTGCGAAAAGACTGTCTTTAAGCAGCTGGATAAATTCGTTGAGTCAACTGAGGCCCTACATCCAGCTCAATCCGGATTCCGGGCCTCCTATAGTACCGAGACGGCCTTGGTCGAAATCTCAGAAGCTATTCGGGAGTGCCTTGACGAGGTGGCAGAGCGGCTCTGATTTTATTGGACCTCTCTGCTGCCTTCGATACGGTGCCTCACTCCCTACTACTCGCCAGATTAGCAGATATCGGTGTCACTGGTCCAGCATTTGACTGGCTGACTTCTTATTTGAATAATCGTACCCAACAGATCTGGCTGCCCCCATTTGCCTCCACCCCTAAGCAACTTTCCACAGGTGTTCCCCAGGGGTCCATTTTAAGCCCCTTGCTTTTTAATATTTATCTTACTCCGCTGATTTACCTCGCTGAACAACTAGGGGCAAAAATTATGGCGTACGCCGACGATACGCAGCTTTTGTTCACCTGGCCTAAAGATAATTTAGATACGTCGGATGCCCAACTTTGTTTGTCCTCTGTTTTTCAATGGCTGGCACACGCACAATTAAAGTGCAACGAGAGTAAATCCGAGGTTCTGCTGTACGGCTCTTTTCCTGAGGATTTTAGTGAGCGTCTCTGGCCTGCTGACCTCCCCCCCCCCAAAAGCCGCATCTGGCCCAGTGAAAAACTTGGGAGTCTGGTTTGGTAAGAACCTTAAGTTCGAGGACCATATAAAGAAACTCACGGGGGTTTGTTTTGCCACCCTAAAAACCCTACGTAGGTTCTTCCCTCTCCTTCCACAAGAAGCAAAAGAGACAGTCATCCGTGCCTTAATTCTCTCCAGGCTAGACTACTCGAACGGACTGTTCTGTGGATTGCCGGCATACCTGATTCACCGCCTTCAGGTCATTCAGAACGCCGCCGCCAGGCTCCTGTTTAATGCACCTAGGCGCTCTAGTGCCCGTCCCCTGCTTTGTGCTCTCCACTGGCTTCCGGTCGCCCACAGGATTTTGTTTAAAATTCTAGTGCTGGCCTACCGAGCCATCCATCAAACTGGCCCTGTCTATCTGAGAAAAAGGTTCTGTTTGTATGTTCCTAACCGCCCTCTACGATCGGCCAACATGTGCCAGATGTCTGTCCCCAAATTTAAATATTGCAGACTTGGCGGCCAATCAATCTCGGTAAAAGCAGCAAAATCCTGGAATGCCCTTCCCCTCCACTTAAAAACTGCACCGTCTCTTAATGTTTTTAAGAAAGGACTAAAAACTCACCTTTTTAATATTAAAGCTTAATTTTTTTTTTTTCTGCTTCGTTTCTTAAAATTTGTCCTTTCCCAGTCTGCTCCGCCTTTACCGCGCCAGGATACTATTTTTTAGTAATAGAGCGCGTTATAAAAGCCTTTAATAATAATAATAATAATTTACAGATGTATTTTGCAGGTGCTCATGTGTCGTAAAGCTACAAAAATCAATTTAAATTGAATTACAATTGAAATGGTGCACCGCTAGAGGGCAATGTTGCAAAAAGCCACGTGACCAACCCTGCAACCCATAGTAAATCTATTCTAGGCACTAGCCTTTGATGCATGTGTGATCTGCCCCTCCTTAATAAAATTATCATTCAAATGTTTGCGCACAGAAAGCAAAATCAACCGTGTTTTCAGGCACAATTATGCAGCTTGCCAGCAGGCTTTAAAGGCTGCAATAAATTTCCATTAAATAATTGTAGGTTAAACAAAGAAATGTAGTCATGCGTGCCATATATTAAATGTAATAACATGTGACTTCTAAACAAAGATTTTTTTAAAGGAGGCAGAGCCCCAAAACAATTTAAAAGGCATGTACCTTAGAAGCACAGTCCAAACAAGCATTTACAATGCAACGGTTTCGCCTTTGACAAAGTTAGAGCTATTGGCATTGCAAATGACAAATTGTTTATGTACATGTTGGTTTTGAAAACAGATAAATAAATGGCATTGTCATTTACAATGTCAATAGCTTAATCTTTCGCAAATGCGAGACCTAACAAAAAAAAAAATTACATTTGGATTTGAGGTGTATGTGGGGGCAAAAATAGAAACTTTAGCGTTTGATAGTGTGCGCATCACAAAGCACAGTTAAAATGTGGAAAATAGTTGAATTACTCAAATGTCAAGAGTTCTAAAACGCTCTTCGACCCGTAAAGAAAGGCAAAAACGCCAAGACATTGAAATAATAATGATAGAACAAAAGCAGTGATGTAATTCTTAAGCAGTCAGTAGGCAGGTGTGAGCAGTTAGCCAATTTGTTTTCTATGTTATAAATCTCGGTCTCGTCAGGATTTTCTCCGCTTTGTTACCGTTTTTTTTTTTTTTTACTACAGGTACCAGAATGCAAATGGCATCAACTCAGACTGACGCGCGGGGTAGGCGCTACATACCTTCTCGAAAAAGCGAGGTACATAAACAGCCTCTGCGAATGTAAACACGGTGTATCACAAAGGGAGAGGGGATTAAACACCGCGGTTCTGCAGATTGAAATAAGTTTCCAAAACTTACTCTTGTGCTTGCTGCCTCCCTAGGACTGCTTGGCCAGGCTGGGGCTTCTGATAATAACTAGATACCTTGTATGCAGCACCATAGAGTGATTTTACAGAATGAACCCACTGGGATAAATAGATTTTTGGAGGGTGAGGTAGGTTTTCAGGGTAGGTAATACCTGCCAGGATGACGGACGCCTCTGTTTGCCAATGGCTAGCGTCCATTTATGAAGCTAGCCAATGGGAAACAGAGGCGGGACGAACATCCATACTTTTAACAAAAGTTTTCGCTACAGCCAGGCGAAACCTAAAAAGGGCATTTTGACCAGAGCTACGTTTTAACTTATATGTTCAACTTAGAATTATCATCTTAACCTTCATCATCCACCGAGTGGCACAAAGACGAGGAACAAGGGTTTATGAGCAGTTTAACTTTGGAAGGTAAGGCGCTGCAATTACATCTTTGTTTCCTTTAACAACAAAGGTCAACTTTGAAATCACTACAATGACTAAAAAAAAAAGTAATGCTTTAAATTATAGTTAACGACATGGATATGACATGATTGATATATGTAAATATAACTGAACCTTCAAATGAAAATCTTACAATCCCAAGGGAGCACGAGGAGAAAACCCGTAACCAGTAGCGCCTCTCCAAAGTAGAGCTGTATGCAGATTAGTTGGAAATCTGTAGCAAGATCAAAGGAAGCAACTTGCAGAATTCAACACCACGAACGCTTAGCCCTCATCCTTGAAAAGGGGACACAAAAAAGGGGCGCAGCATGGGATGTGCAATTTTCTTTACAAACAGCAGAAGCAAGACTGCGGTTTGTTCCGCGGAATGATGGTTTGTTTACCTGAGACCAGTTTTTTTCGTTATAATCATATTCTATACATTTTACAAGTAGGCTTGCAACACCACAGAGCACTACTTACCTCGCCCGAGTCCGGCCCGTACATTTCTTTTTTAGATGCCATTGCTACTCAAAGCTCCTTGCTAAGAGCCCGGAAAGACCTAAACGGCTCTTCCTTAATATTCAGGATTGTTAACTAGCACTGGGGCATGGACAGTAAGCTACCTCCGTATACAAGCTCAGGAATTCAAGAGCATGCGCGAAAACTAAGAGTGCGTGACACGGAAATTGACAATCTGCACAGGTGTGTTGGGAGACTTAAACGTCTGTCAAAGCTTATTGAGACACTGCCTCCCTGCGCAGGCTCAGTGTGCGATCAGAGCACTTAATTTTTGTTCCCTCAGTAACGGGCTCGGTGCAGAAACACAACGTTTGGCTTCTGGTGTAGTTCGGACAGAATAATAAGTAAAATGTGTCCAAGCAAATCAATGAAGGAAGGGCTAAGGACGTTGTGGATAAAGAGAACTCTCCAACAAATGGTACACAAGTCAACTTCAGCAATATTACATGGTTGAAGCGTCTCAAAGCAGCCCTGAAAGGTGACAGACTGTCACCTTTGCCACTAATGCCATAGAGTATAACGATCTCTAGACTCTTGTGTCCGTGCCCGGTATTTACTGGAACAGCGTGGGAATTACCACAAGAAGCAAGGGTGCACGGACGGGGGGGGGGGGGGGGGGGGGCGCGGAACGGACAGCGGGAGGGGGGGCGGGAAGGCAAGGAAAAACAGCACGGGCACACGGACAGCAGGGAAGGGGGGCAGGAAGGCAAGGAAAAACAAGCACTCACCTGGACTTCCTCCGGCGGCGGGCGGCCGTGGAATGGCCAAAACAAACCTCGACGAGCAAAAAAAATAAACCCCCGCCCACTGCCGCGACAAAAGGGGCTGGATGAGTAAAATTCTCAGAAACGCCCACGAGTCGCCTTGCAGGATGACAGAAGCCTCTGTTTGCCAATGGCTAGCGTCCATTTATGGAGCTAGCCAATGGGAAACAGAGGCGGGACGAACATCCATACTGTTAACAAAAGTTTTCGCCTGGGCGTAGCACTGCGTGCTACGGCCAGGCGAAACCTAAAAAGGTCCAGCACTAGAGGGAAACTTATTTTGTGTGCAGTTTATAGAATGCGAACTAGACCCAAAAGGTATTGAAGCCCTTATACATGAGCACCAGAAACGTTACACCAGGCCACATTCGGTTTTTTTAGGCACCGAAAGATTAGGTGATTTGCCCAGAATCACAGGATGTTCAGCCAGCGCCGAGACTCTAACCTAGTTCTCAAGTCGGCAGCTATGGCTGGGAAGCCTTGGTAAATCTAGGTGATCTCCTTTGATGCATGTGTGATTCTGCTCCTTCAACTGTTGAAACAGTTACATTCTCTCCTATTTATGATTTTAAGACTGGCCCATAGGTTCACCCAAACACTTGACAAATGCGGATCGATAATCACAGGACCCCTTTACTTGCCCTTCTAACGCACACTTTCAGGCGCATAGAAAGACTAAAAAAGTGTGTAAGAAACAAAAGAAATGCCGCCGTACGTGGTGCAACAAAAAGTTGTTGCAAATGTATCGGTAAAATGGATTTGAGATCAATTCTGTAAACGTATGTGCGATTAGGAATAAACTATAAATGTTGCTTCAAAGTTATGCGCACAGAATGCTATGTTAAATACACAATTATGCAGCTTGCCACACTTTACTTTTTTATGATAAAACACTTCCTGTACGAAACTTATACATTAAATAACATTTTACACTGCCATTGAGATGCACGCAAGGCAATTTCAAAACCTTCACATAACATTAAACAAGTATTTGCAATGCAGTAGGTCTCGCATTGACGCGAGTTTCAGCTATTGACATTCCAAATAATGCCTTTTCTTTTTGTTTTCTTTTTAAAAGCATAAATAAAATGCATTGCTATTTACAATGCCAATAGCTTAACCCATGTAACTACGATGTGTATTGCATTGCAAATGCTTGTGGTTGGTCAGCAGTCAATTCTCAGATTTTTTGGCCTCCACTAGCCTATATTTACTCCAACCCAACGGCGTTAGGGGCCCTGCATCTTGCTGCTCTGGGGTAACAGCTACAACTCGAATCCTAAAAAAGGTTTATGCATGGAGGGAAGTACACCCATGGGGTGAGGCATTCCATAAAGATTTTTTTTGCCAGCTTATTTCCAGCTATCCAGGATATTGGGAAATGTCAAGTGTCTCTCATAATTGTGCTGAGGCTTTAACAATGATGTCACCCGTCATTTGTGTGGCTTAATGGCTACAGCGGCCAACTTTGAAGCTGGGGAACCAGCCTCAAGTCTGGCTGGAAGCTCAATCAACCTGCAATTCTGGGCAAATCACTTAATCTACCCGTGCCTACAATGAATGTATTAATCTGTAATATTACTTGTGATCATGTAAAACGCTCCGATACCTTCGAGTCCACGCTATATACAACGGCAAAACAAAAAAAGCAGTAAAAATGCAATAGGTCTTGCCTTTCATTAAGTTAAAGCCATTTGCTTTGCTATACAATACCATTAGCAAAGCAAATGGCTTTAACCTAATCAAAGGCGAGACCTATTGCATTTTCAATGCTTATTTTTTTACTTTCCTGGGATCGCACAGCTAGAGGGCACACAACCTTTTAGTTTGGAATTTCGAAATCCTGCCAGAAATTCTGGGATTTTCTGATGGGTCAAATCCCAGAATTCTCTGCACATGGCAAATTTATGCAGAAGCGCTTGCAAGCACGTGGAAGTCTCATGCGTAATCTGGTCAATGAGTCCAGCAGCTCATTGTCCAGATGGCATGCCCTATCTAGGAGCCTGTCAGCTGAGCCGAGAATCCCAGAGCAGCCCCAGCTGCTTCCTTTCGACAAGGTAGGCGGAAGGCTGTTTGATAGGTAGACATGGACACTACGGAGGGGTAGTGAAAAGGAGAGAGACACTAATAAGACAGAGGCAATATTCTGCAAAGTTAACAGCATTCTTGAAGCTCTTTAAATCTGTCGAACCATTGGTACCTCACTTGAAGGTTGCAGGCTTACCATTTTAAAATTACATTATAAAATTAGCATCTCAAGTCCTAGAATGTTATAAAAAGAAAAAAACCTAACCCAAGGGAGTTGCTCGGGCACTGAACTGGGAAACTCGAAATCTGTAAGGGTCCATTCCGAGAAATAACATTTAGTGGGTTAATCCTTCTGCTACACAAACGTTACGTGTACGTACTTGTGCGTGAGACCTCTTTCTAATTTGTTATCGACCTTATTTTAAAAACCAGACTATTGACTATGCTAGTGCTTGCATATGGTTAGTGCATGTAAGTGCACCGTAGCGCGTAAATTCATGTTAACTGCTGTACCTATTGCTCAGAAGCAGTGTTAGCACTAGTTGTTTAAAAAACAAGAACAGAACGTAACCGCAGATCTGATGGTAAACATGATCACGAGACCCGATAAATAGTCAGCATGCCCAATGACTAGGAGTGCATCTTGGGTTTCCGTGCACGCCTCATTCAAGCTTTTTTCTGCGTGCAGTCCTAGTTTCCTGTGCGTGGGTAAAGACAAGCCAACGATCTGTTCAGAGAACATGGTCCTACGTAAACATGTCACCTTGCAGTCAACATGGCGCTGGCTGGTTTCTGAAGAACTCTCCGTAGGAAAGCCAAACTTTTTTTCCTATGCATTTTTATAGGTTTATGGTATTTTCCAAAGTTTGATGAAATACTGTTCTTGTAAATTTTTCTCTTTCAAGTTATTGAACCTATAAAGAGATCTAGGCTCACGTGTACAGACTAACGAAGAATTACTTACTTTGAAGCACCAGTGCTTTAAATGGACAAGCGCTCGCCATGACGCATACTTTTCTCTTTTTATGCCTTCCCACTTGGACGGCCTCGCCTGCTTTCCTTCTGAAGTGAAAGGTTTTTTTTTTTATTATCTTTGAGGCCACGTGTTTGGCCCCATAAAGATAAGAAATCCTTTCACTTCAGAAGGAAAGCAGGTGAGGCCGTTCAAGTGGGATGGTAGAAAAAGAGAAAAGTCTACGTCAAACAAAACTCTTTCCCAATGGCTGGCCACCGTTTAGCATAAACGGTGATGCCGGCCAAAGGGAGAGAGGGACGGGGCTTAAAGCCTGATACTCAAAGCTACTCATAAACAAAATCTCGCCAGCGAGACTGCGCAGCCGAGACCTAAAAAAAGTTAGACGGAAAGTCACGCTTTTTTTGCAGATGGCAGTTAAGCGCAGTTTTATACGGCGCTGCAAAGTTTAGAAGGACACCTCCCATTGATTTGTACAACATTTTTAATAATTTACTTTAAAAAAATATAATACACTTTCAAATGCACCAACCCGACCTCAAATATATATCTTTTTTTTATTGGCTAACACGGCTAACAGCTCCCTTACGGCTATCTTTACACCTTAAGCTGTTTGAATATGTGCAGAGCTTGCTTCCTGTCAAAAAGAGAAGGCTGCGCCGATAAGTTTAGTGTGCGAGAGGTTAGAATGGTGTCTGGGCGTGTTTTCAAAGGACTCTGCGACGGTATAATAAAGAGAAAGGTTGCACTGTAATTAAGATCGCTATCATTGGTAGTAGCTGAAAGTGGGCATTTTGTTGGCTTTTAAACAGTGAGTGTTTGGCCATAAACAGCAAGATGGAAAAGCTTCCCACAGAGAATGGAACATCTTTCTCAAGCAGGCAAGCCCTTTGTTGTTGCAATGAAAGTGCGTTTGCTGTTTTAGACACTGACGAGAGTTTATAGAAGAAATAGTTTTAAAATGCCCACATACGCCAGTATACCATTTACTTAGAAATTGTATTAGCATGTAAACAAGCTATCGGCTTTGGCAAAGGCAGCAGCTTGTTTATAATTGCATTGAAGTGCGGTGCAAAAATAAACACGCGTCTGCCTTTGCCAAAGGCGAATGCTAACAAAAAAAGTGCGTAGCTGTTAATTAGGAGACACTGTCTCCCGCCACAAGTAAAAGATAAAATCCCGGTGGGCGGGGCTTAAAGGAGACAGGGTGGCAACAAGCGCCTATTGACATGCCTTCAGTGCAATCATTGCACTGCCTTTGCCAAATTTCGTGATGCCAAACGACGCGCACAAATCAAAGCTGAAGGTGGAGCTGGGCAGAGGCTTCTGGAACCGTATCGATTCAAGAAACCGCGTATGACGAGGCAGCGCATGCGCTGTGGGCGTCAGGCCGAGACCTAAAAAACTCTGTTAGAATTTTACCGCAAGACAACAAGAAGTACTCCTAAGTAAATATTTATTAACTCACCAGTCAGAGAATGTTCCCTGCCACCTTTCAAAAGGAGCTATAGAAGTAGAGGGTGCTTAGTACACGGTGGCTAGTAGATGTTATGACACCAGCATTAGCCGTAGTCTTGTGCAGTTATTCCAGTTAGTTGCCAAAAGGGGATATTTAAAAATTTCCTCATGGGTTTCTGATGCATGCAGAAGCCAGGTGAGCAAGTTGTTAAGAGTCTGGGTAGGTTGTTGTAGTACTCACTGTGTGGCAATACCAGTGTGATATTCTTTGGAGTACGTTTAATATCAAGACACTCAGCATTAAGTAAATGCTGGCTACTTCCAAAGGTGGTTACCCCTGGAAATCGAGGTGTGAGCTAATAATCATTTAGTTGTTCGATCTGTTCATTGAAGCATGTATGGAAAGGATTGGGGGCTATGAAATGATAAATCCAGAAATCCCAAATGACAATATAATTAAGCAAAGAAGACCATGTTATTTAAACAATCTGAGAAAAAATTGCTTTTAAATAAAATATATATATATATATAATGTAAGCATGTTCACGTGAACGGCTAGAACAAAACTGTTAATAGTGTATTTCATAGATCCTTATTGCAAATGCCCCAGCCCCCCCCCCCCCTAATTCCCACACAAGCATATTTGCTTATGGATTGGAAGTATGGAATAGTAATTGTCCCACCCCAACAATTTAACACGTAAATTTGGGTAGGTCAAAATAAAATTTTGTGGCAGAAAGTGACCAGTACACACCAGACCTTGAGGTGTCTGGTGTGCAAAGCAAGTAATGCCCCAATGTAAACATAACGTTTGTTAGGCGAAAACTACCTCACTTTTAAATTCTACTCCCGAGAATATCGGATTTTAAAAGATGTAATAGATCTCAAAATTCGACCTGGTCCACGCATAAATGATGGCCACAGTGCTTCAAGTCCAATTATTGTACGAGGCATGTAGTGTTGTATTCTAGCACCACATTTTATTTTTCGAATGCACATGATATCCGTGTGTATGTATTTACACAGTAGTGTGTTACTGCAGGGATTTAAGTACAACCTGCAGGGAATGGCTTTCTCCGATTTTCTTCCTCAGATTGATTTAAATAAAAATAAAAAAACACAATGAAACTGAAGGATACAATAAACCGGCACCACAGAAACTAGTTCCTGTAGCACATTGGGTTAATGGGTTAATATGTCATCTCAAGGGATCGGCCTTTCACTCAATTGGAAGTTTACTCAGCCTTTTATCCTTCGACGGCCAATATCAGTCAGTAACATCAAGATACATACTCTAGGTTCTGGTTCTCCAGCGGGTAGCTCGTGAGCTATTAGTAGCCCCCACCCATTTTTAGGTCTCGCGACCTCGAGCGGAGCGAGAATTCAAGTAGCCAAAATCCTCATGAAACCACCAGCTTTTTGCTGGCGGTTTTCATGAAGTTCACGTGAACCACGTGATCAAACACGAACGCGCATCAGCCTCCCTCCCTCCTAATTGCATTTTCCGCATAGCACATCAAAGGGCTTCGCCCAGCGTGCGTTCTGCGGCTTCTCCTCCCCTAAGGCTTCTCCTCCCCTAATTAATCACGGCTGGCTGGCCGGCCGGCAGGCCGGCCCCCACACACCATCCCCCTCCGCTCTCTCCCCCACGGCTTGTGGCAGCTGCATTCCTGCCTTTTTCCAATGTTCGAAATGGGATCCCCGGCTGGCCAGGGCTTTCGCCAAAGTCAGTCAGAGACCACCACTCCCAAGTCAGGGCAAGGGAGTTACACGCCCTGCTCACCCTCTAGGTAACGTGGCGCGAGCAGCAAGGCTAAACTCGGAGGCGATGTGAGTTAAGTATTTGAGCACGCACCCCAGCAACAACACCCAAAGGCCCACCACAAAGGAAACTCCACACAAGGTTATATAAAAATAGCCTTTGTATTACACCAAAACACATTAGATAAAACACACACTTTACAATGTGCCAGAGGCACGGGCAGAATTTACAGGGGATATGTACAAGACAGGGCCACCTGGACCACTGTCAGGAATCAGAAGTAACACTTTCAGAAATAGCACTTAAAATGTAAAATTACTTTAGCACGGAGCGAGAATTCAAGTAGCGAAAATCCTCATGAAACCACCAGCTTTTTGCTGGCGGTTTTCATGAAGTTCACGTGAACCACGCGATCAAACACGAACGCGCATCAGCCTCCCTCCCCTCCTAATTGCATTTGCCGCATAGCACATCAAAGGGCTTCGCCCAGCGTGCGCTCTGCTGCTTCTCCTCCCCTAAGGCTTCTCCTCCCCTAATTAATCACGGCTGGCTGGCCGGCCGGCAGGCCGGCCCCCACACACCATCCCGGCCCCCACACACCATCCCCCTCCACTCTCCCCCATGGCTTGTGGCAGCTGCATTCCTGCCTTGGGTCATGTTAATAATGATAGCGCGGTCACTTTCACGGCTTGGGTATATATTGTAAACGCACGCGTTTAATGAAGAAATCGCATCGAGTAAAACATTAATTTCCGATTGAGGCTCAAACGGGGTTACTTTTTTTATTAAGCACCACGTCATGCAGCTCGCTCTTAGTCGCCAACAATAATGGCCCACCTTTCTTTTTTTCATGCCAGCTCCCACCACTTCCTTCATTCCCTCCACCCCGGCAAACATTTATCCCTTGTTTTATTTTTTGCTTTCGCCCTCCCACCTTTCAAGCACAAATGCATTGTTTCCCTTTCCACACCCTTTCCGAGTGCATCAAGTTAGGCAGAAAGAGGCCCTGGCACCCACTCGGCCTCGGATTACTTTCACGGTGCTCAGTCGCCAGCTGGGATGTTTACTGACGGATGTGGGCTCTAATCGCCTACAGCACGGACATCGCCGAGGGGCATTAGGGAGTGTATGTACATTTTTAAATAATTGTTGCAAGTGAAAATAGTACAAACGTACCATTTCCCTTCCATCGCTGCTTCTTTTTAATTTTGGCTTTCCCTCTTCCCGCCTGACGTTAGGTGCCCTCCTCCCACCCTCCAAGCACAAACGCAGCTTTGGTGTTCTCAGCACATGTTTATTTATGTTTCCTGCTCGTGTTCTAATCTCTACTCCATCACTTTGTGTGTATTATCGGCGTACTCCATCACTTTGTGTGTATTATCGGCGTTTACTGCTCAGCTCATGTTTGAGCTCCGCTACATGTTTGGCACTCTCTCTGCCTGCTTTCTTTCATTACCGGTGAGCATTCTCCCTCCAACATTAGTTCTTTATTTGTAAATAGGCTTGCAGTGTATCTCACTGCCGTCTGTTAAAAGTATCTGAGTCTTTAGTTTAACAATAGCATTTATTGGTTCTTTTAAACGTCGTGTTGTGTGTTATGAAAAAACATTCACATTTATAGTTGCCTTTGTGCTCCACATTGATTTTTGGTACTTTTTCTGCCTGTTTTCTCTCATTCCCGGCGTGATTATTGCATACGTTGTTTCCTGCTAGTGTTCCAAGTTCTACTCCAAAACTTGAACTTTCTTACGGGCATAGCCAATAGGTCTCGCTTTTGGGACCTTATAAGTATTTAGTGATGCAGCACAATATCCTTGGTGCAACAAAAACTGTTGCATAGCTAAACACTTATAAGGTCCCAAAGGCGAGACCTATTGGCTATGCCAATGCTTGTTAAGTAGGTCTCCAGTGTATATTCTAGTCTACTAAATTTTAATCTTGTGCTTGGCTTAATTAATATATGTATACCAAAATTGAAGTGTGTGCATCCGAGACGAAAATGTGTATATATTCAGACCTATCTAGAGAATAGTAGATTTAAAGCAGATATTTAAGTGAGAAGTCATGTGACATTGAAGGAGATTTATTACTAATGTTACCTTGGTGCCAGAGGCAATTCAGTTATGGATACAATGTAATACCCACGTAAAGGCATTCCAAATTGACAAAGCCTTTTTTGCATTGTTTCGTGAAACCCTGCTTGACACATTGAACTGCTGGCAACCCTGCACTGAGGTGACCACTGCTCGTAATCATGCATGGTGTGTGACTAATGTAATCTTGACTGATATTAACATTATAATAAAAGTAATAGTTTTAGCTCTGGATGGTTCTCATTTAACTTAAGGAGTATTACAGAAGAGGTTGGAGACCCCTGCTCTGGGTGAACATCTCAAATACATGTCATGTTTACGTTAACACATTAAGCACCAAAACACCTCCTTAACAAACAGCAGTTGAACAATGGTGCTAGCTCTGTTACACACAAAAAACAGGTATTACAGGGTACAACCACGAGGGAGGCAAAACCAATGAAAATAGACTGTCGATATTGAATGCACACCTGTCAGACCCTGCTCAGAGAAGCGCAGACAGGGGCTGCTGGGTCACAACTGTGGTGGCTGGGTGTAGACTTGTCCTCTGATCTGCCCTACCATGCCTCTGCAAACTGGTACACATACACCCCCTTTCAGACTCCACTCATAGCAAGGGTGAATATTCAGGGCAGCACAGGGAAATAGTATGTGTGTGGTGAGGGGGTTAGAGAGTCAGAACTCAAAAAGTCAAACAGACAAACCACTGTGACCCCCTACCCCTAAAGGCTTCCATAGTTTTTCCAATCCCATTTGGGGGCCAGACTGGGACATGCATCCCCAATATGTGCCCCATCTCTTCGGGTGGGCAGAAGGCTGATTGGATGTCAGAGATGTGTCCCCCAAAAAAACACAAGCATTGGCAAACTGAAGTGGTGTTGAGTGATGCGGAGGTGGTTGTGAGTAGTGGCGGAGGTGATGCTCAGGTGATCCGGAATGATTGAGGTGATGCTGAAGTGGTGGTGCGCTGGTTATGAGGTGATGCTGAATGATACATAGATGGTACTGAGTGATGCTGAGGTGGTGCGGAGTTAGGCTGATGTTGTATAGCTGAACTGGTGCTTATGAACTGTCCGTGTGCAGGTCTTCCACGAAAAACTCTTTATTTAACAATATTCCCAAAAACAAAACATTTTAATGCGCAGTGTCCTTTATTTTGAATAGTAGGCACCTTGTTGGATGTTTTGGGCATTTCAATTTAATTAGTGTAGCTGAAAAATAAAATAACGGTGGCAGCGTAGACGCCCGTTAAGGGTATTAAACGTTCCTGCAAATTAACAGAGCCTAACCACTTACATATGTTGCACCAATCTCTGGACGGAGACAGTGGGAGTGAGAGAGGGGGGGGGGGGGGGAGAAGAGTGATGGGGTGGATGAGGAGCCAGTAAAGGGAGATAAATTGCAGCAATAAGAAACAATACACAGTCACTGGCCATTCTGCCTTTCATGTAGCCCACCTGGGTGTTACATATCAGTTTGGGCAGTATCCTGTTTAATCTTGTAGCTAGAATCATTGTGTAGATTTTGCAATCTACGTTGATGAGGGAGATTGGTCTGTAGTTTTTCGGTAGTTGATGATCTTTGTCTTCTTTGGGTATAACGGTTATGGTAGCTCCTGTCATATTTGCTGGTATTCTCCCTGTGTATGCTGCGTGGTTGAAAGTTATTTCCATGAGTGGTGCGAGTTGCGGTAGGAAGGACTTGAAGTCTCCCGTGTAACCGTCCGGGCCGGGGGCTTTGTTCTTTTTTAGGGACCCGACTGCCATTTCCATCTCTGTTGTGGTGAATTCCGCCCCCAGTTACATGCTGTCTGCACTTTCTAGCTTTGGTAACCCTAGTCTTTCTAGGTACTTTTTGCATGCATCTTTATCTAGTTGTTTTAGTTTCTGTAAAGGTCTGAGTAAAATTGCCTGAAGACTCAGAGAATTTCCTTGTGTTTGGTGTACGTTTTGTTGTCAGTGATCGCTGTGACTGCCCTCCGATTGCTTTTATATTTCAGATATGAGGCCAGGAGTTTCCCTGCTCCATTAGCTTCGCATAGGTTAAGTGCCTTGCATCTGCTGTACCAGAGGCCGGCCCTCTCGCTAGTGATTGTTGTATTCATATCTGGCGTTCTTTAGTCTGTGGAGAGTGGGATCAGCTTGTTTGTCTTTTATGAATTAGAGTTGGCGCAGACCAAACTGTGGCTCGTACACAAAACTTTCTGGACCCCGAGCGTCTACACAAGCTAGGACTCAGAACAATACTGGAATTGTAAAGGGGCCAAGGGGGACCTGTAACACCTGATCTTCCTGTGCCCGACTCACGGATTTTTGGGGGAGGGTCTTTGATTTTATAGACAGAATGTTCAAATGTAAAATGTCAAGGGACTTTCCCTCGATCATCACAGCCTCTATCCGAACCAACCTCCCCACAGAGGAAGAGAAAGAACTCCTGGACCTTCTTCTAAACGCTGCAGTCAAGCTAGTCCTCACAAACTGGAAAGACACAGCTAAAGTGTCGTATGGTGGATGGCTCTCCTGGATCACCTACCTAAGGGGAGCCGACACTAGCGATAAGTTGTTCACCCTGGAAAACCACCTCCAGAGACTTATGGAAATCAATGGACAAGTCCCTACTAACCTTTGACCCACCATAAAATATGATCAATCCGAAGGAACGCCTGACCAGCCGAAGTGTACCCCAATGCCATAATACCTTGCTGTTACCAGACCTAAGCTATAATCTCTCTCTTTACTTATTCACATCTTTCTCTTTCCTTCTCCCTACATTACTCCTACGAACTACAATAGGGGGCCCGTCATAAACTTACCATGTATGACCTACCCTGTATGCTCGCCGGCGGACTTCCCAAAGTGAAGTAAAACCCGGTTTACTGTATGTATAAATACCATAGATAAAAATGTAAAGAACTTGTGGGAGGGGTGGTGGGTCTGCCTCCTGTTACAGTAGTGGCTATGGTGTGCTTTCTATCTGGGCAGCACAGGGGTACAAATGTTGCTGCTGATTATTTAAAAATAAACAAATAGTGTAATAAAAGGGCAATAATGTCAATGCTAAAGTTGCTAAGAATAATAAAATTTTAAAATATACTAATCACAGACACTTGTGGTGTAGGAGTTTGTCCCTCGGCCGAAGTGGAGAGGACACTCCTTGTAAGGAAAGCTGCACGGTCAAGCACCTTGATGCTTCTGTCAGAGCGCTTTATAATCCAGATTATGGCGGTGGGGTCTGTCCCTCGGCTGGAGGTGGAGGGGAAGCGCCTTGTGAGAAAAGATGCGAGGTCCAGTGAGTTCACAAATGCTAACACCGGAAACCTGGGCATCTGTGTGAGAAATGTGTTTATTAAACGGGAAACGAGAGAACCACGTGGATGTGATGGAGGGGGCACGTGCAGTGGGGTGAAGGAAACACGCACCACAGCTGTGCATTCGGGTGAAAAGAAGCACGCACCACAGCTGTGCAATAAGGTGAAAGGAGGCACACACCAAATATTTGCTTTATGCAGTTTTGTGAAAGGAAGCACGCGCCACTACTGTGCAGTGGGGTGAAAGGTAACACTCGCCACAGTGGTGTACTGTGCAATGGGGAAGGGGGGGGGGGAGAGAGGAGGCACGCACCACAGCTGTACACTGCAGAGATGTGAAAGGTATGGCGCACAACATCTAAGCAGAGGCATTATTTAACAGCCGGTGCCAGCAAGCATGCACAAAAAGCAAGTGCTAATTAAGTACCCATGTGCGCATCGGCAAACACCGGCTCAAATTAAGCCCCCAGGAAAGGCCTGCGTTACGCCCCTGGCTCAAGTGAGCACCAAAAGCAATGTGGGAAAAGGAAACATACCACAGCTGTGCACTATGCAGAGATGTCAAAGGTAGCACGCACCACAGCTGCACAGAGATGTGAAAAGAAGCACACACTCGTGGGAGTGGGGTTTCTCCCTTGGCCGGGGTGGAGGGGACACTTTTCTATCACAGACGAAAAGCCCACCCACACAAGTGGGGAATCCTTATCGGAGTAGTGTGGGAACAGTTGGTGGTAGGTGGGAGTGTTGTTTATCACTACAGACGCTGGAACTTTCCCTAAAAGACACGAGAAAATCGGCGATTTTTAGCACAAGTTTGACTATTTGCAGGGCTGTCTGGGTAGGAAAACCAGGTGGAATTCATGCAAGTCACACCACCACAAACTTCTACAGACAATACGTGTACAAACTTGGAGTTCTGGACATACCGAAGTGCCCAATCATAAAAAAAATATTTGATGACCGCTCCAACTGTGGGTTACAGCGTAGAACCAGGCGCCTCAGTCTGCATGCTATCATAAATATAGCCAAACTAGGGTGTTTTAAAATACACGTTTCGTCTCCGTCACAGAAACTGAAGCACAAAATCGCACATTCTGCGAAGTATTCTAGCACGAGTATTAAAGTGCAGCATTTAATGGTGATGGGATACCTCGAATTTAAGTGTGACTCTTGCTTTAAAGATGGATGCGACCCATCCATTCAAAATCCGACTCCCTTTCACAAAATGTAAATCGAGTTACCAAGTAATGTCGTTTGGTCGATAATAAGTAATGCACTTCAACTAGGTGTTCACATGGAAAGTTACATTTCCGTCACATCACCTGAAAATGATTTTACACGCCACAGTTAATAATCCACATTTGTAAAGCGCGAATCACCCGTCAGGGTCTCTAGGCGCTGGGGGCCGTCGGGAAGATTAAGCAAGCTATTTCCCAGAGTCACATGGTGCTGGGCTAATCTGCCGCCGGTCCCGGGGATCGAACCGTGATCCCCAGATACCGGAGTCAGTCACCCTGGCCGCCGCGGCGGCTTGTAGAGGCGTTGGTCTTTGTTGTAAGGCTCCTTTATGGTCCTCACCTGGCAGAATCGCCTTCTACCCATTCCCCCGCGGGTGGCGCTGGGAGGACACATTTCAATGAAAAGAATAGAGAGGGGGAGGACAGAAACGAGCCCGTGGTTTCACCTGTGCTACATTTAGACTGCTCTTACCTGCCAGAGTCGGTTTCCGCCCAACTTCACTCTGGTAGCTCTCAAAACCCGGGATCGGCCCCAACTCGCACACGTTCACATCGTTGTATAAACAGTCCACCAAGTAGCAGGTCTTCTTTCCGCCGACGTCCTGGACCATAGCCAGGTTGCATCTCTTGTCCGAACAGCAGCGGGCCGTGCACTGCTCGGCGGTGTCCACCGGGAAAGTGCCCAGGTCGCCGGCCATCATCGGCAGGTTGTCGTACTCCACGCCCTGGCCGGGCTTGGACACGAGGGTAGACGGGCAGGAGGCAGCGCTAGGGGTGGACTGCCCCCACACTGGAAGCACCAACAGCAGGAGGAAGGGTAGTCGCCGTGCGGCCATCCTCGACCCGAGTCCAGGCAACAGGGCTAACGGAATCCTCTTTATTAGAAGCGCGCGCGAGGCAGCGCTCGCGGGTTCTAAGCGTCTCGCGGTGGGTCGGTTAGAGAGGTCCGGCGGATTCAAACGACTACAAACTCAGCTCGAATTTTCCTGCGTTGCGGACTGGTCGCGAGCTTCTCCTAAAGTAAAGCAGTTGAACCTGTTCAACAGCTGGGAAGGGGCGGTGGGCGGGGCACTTGCAACGTGAAGTCGGACTCGGCAACGAACCCCACCTCGGCGTGACGTCACCACGCCGGTAAAAGTACCTGCCTGGCCACTCCTAAAAACATTACCTGACCCAGTGCCTTGGTCTGTGCGAAGTGCTTATCTGTAACGGAAGGGGACAAAAAAACGTCACAGCAGCCAACCGATAACGCAAGGAGAACTGAAATCAAGTCATTTAATATAAAATGTGTTTGCGGCTCTAGGTGTTGCCTATTTCTTTGAGAAGCGGGGCCCAACAGGTGTTGGTAGGCGGGCCTTGGAGTCTGACGCCGCCTTCCTGTGACTCCTCAGTTTCCGGTAGGGGAGCGGCCTCCTAACCAGAAACCTGTCCAAGCCGCTTGCTTTATTGCTCGTTTGAAATTTGAAGCGGTCTGTTTTTCTCTTTTTATTATGCTTCTTTTATGACTTTGGGAGCGCGCCAAATCCCCACTTTGAGCGCACTGGCACCGGATTGTGAGGTGTAGTCCCTATCCCACTTTGGTAGTCCCCGCTGGACAGACCGTCTCTCTCCTGTATATCCAAATTACTACTTTTACCCCTCCCCGATTAAAACAAGCATTTTCAAGGCAATTGGTCTCACATTTGTGAGTTGGAAGTGCAGTGATCGTGTTTGCATAGTGCTATTGCAATCTGTATGACCTGACGGCGCTAGAGAACCAGAACATGGAAAATAGGAACTGAGGGAATGCGGCTGCCCGAGGCCACCATCGTTGGCCACTCAAGAGGGCGGCCCTCTAGTAACAGAGGGCTTCCCCCGCCCCCCCTTTTTTCCTCCTCCGGAGTCAGGAGGAGTCTCCAAGGGGTCGTGGGGGCGTGACGTCACGTCCGGTGCACCAGTCCGGGCGAGGGGTACTTAAGTCCCCCTCGCCATTTTGCCGGCCTCTTTGTTGCACCGGACGCATCGTGGTGGCCTCGTAGGGACACGCAATCTTGTCGTGGCCTTCTCCCGGATGCTGTGTTGCCTTCTCGCAGGAGTCGTAAACTGTGTTGCACAGTGAGTGCGGCTCTGGTCACCCCCCCTCTGCTCGCTTCCCCCCTTTGACAGGCTGCCCCGGGACACCAAAGGTGGCTACCTGCGAGGGCGGCCATCCTTAGTGCCATAGGATGGCACGGACCCTAAGCGGTCTAGTTGTTGGCTGACTAGGTGGTCAGCCAGTGGTTGATCTAGGATTCCCCCCACGCGTGAGGTAATTTCCTGTCCTGGGGGAGAGGGGGGGAGGGCTATATAGCCCGGGGGCGAGGGTCTGGCGTCCTCTTTTGTTCCTGTGCAGCGGCGTGTAGACCCTCGCCCCCCACCTGGAGAATCCCGCAGCGCGGACCCGGACTGCCCGGCGTTCTTTTGCTTGAGGTGAGGGACTTGTGCGATGCTAGAGGGATGGGAGGGGGGGGGGCTCGGGAGGGGCACGGATCTTGCCCGGTGGTGAGAGCTGGGAGCGCTAGCTTGCCGTGCTTGCAGCATCTCGCTCTGCGGGGGAAATGTTTTGTGTGGGTCTCATTGCTGGTTTTAACGTGCTGGGTGTTTGACGCTGAGGGATGGCGAGACATCCCCGGGAAGTGGACTAGACTTCACCTCGCGAATCTGTTCCCCAGAGTAGGTTTGCAGCTGTGGGTTGCTTTGGGTCATTCCCAGGGGTTTGGGTCCTGGGCATAGCAATTTTGTTTTGCGTGCGTTTTGCGCTGGGGCGGCCGCCCGCTCCTCTCGAATTTGGATCGGATACGGGGAGGGCGGGTCTCGGAATGTGCTTGCGGGAATGCGACCAGCTGCGGGGGGGGGGGGGGGTCAGGGGCGGCAGGAGGGGTGGCGGGGATGTTGTTTCGGGCCCTTGGGGGGGGGGGGGGGTCGGGTCAGGGATGGGCCTGCCGGGGGCACGTTGGGTGGCCGCTAGCGCCTTGCACCTTCGGGCCGGGTGGGGCGGGTTTTGGAATGCGGCCTGTGCGGCGGGCCTGTGGTGGGCGTCTGTGCTACTAGCCGAGGATGCGCTTTGACGTCGCGTCATGGGAGATAAGCGCTATGTGGGTGGATTTGCAGCGCAGTATAGTGAGTTTTTTTTCGAATTCATGTTTGGAGGCGCGAGGTTCTGGGAAATGTTACATGGTGAAGTGGTGTTCTACGGTGCCAAAATTAAACACGCATTGAAAAGATTCGTATGTATTTATTGGTACGTTGGGGTGGCCGTCCGCGCCTTGCACCTTAGGGCCGGAGCCGGGGCGGGTCTCGGAATGCGGCGTACACGGCGGGCCTGTGGCGGGCGACGGGTTCTGCATTTTAGGCACTGGCACATATAGGCGGCAATACAGTTGAGGAACACCTCTGTTCACTCGAGGTTAATGGTTAATTTACAACGTGAACACTTGTCTTGCAATCGTTAACGCACTCGTTTCCATATTTTATATAATGGGGTGGGCGTCGGGCTGCTGGTTTGGAGGTTTTAATCACGGGTGCCATGCGGGGAGGGGGGGAAAGGGGGATTTAACGTTTTTCTTTTGTCTTACTGCAGGACGGCTGCACGAGACGGTCGCCACCCGCGAGGATAACATACACTACATGTGGGGGGTAGGGGGGATTTGACTCTTTTCTTGTGTCTTACTGCAGGATAGCGAGCAAGCTAATGTGTGGAAGGCGGTTTGGACAAGGCTGGCCACGTTTAGGCTCACGTACGGTAATCGGTTTGGATGAGTGGCAACTGCATTAAGGGCAGTGTATGTGTTGGTATGCTCACTGTGTCTATTTAGTCTAATTTTAAGGATCTCAGAGCACAAACTTTGTCTCGAAGGACCAGTCCGTTTTGCATAGGAACCGGTTACAGTACGTACGGTCTTAGGATCAAATGCATTACATTAGGATGCATACAAAAGAATTACGACTGCTAACGAACAAGATGTAATGCCTCACAATGCAGAGACTGGTGACATAGTTATTCATGTATACATAGGAAAGGGAGATGTATGCCTTTATATAGCCCGGTCCGATACTAGTGATTCTGATACACGAGAGCGCTATACGTGGCACACTACATAAGCAAATGCTAAGTTACATGTAGCGAAGGGATCGCCGCAAGCTACCAATAGAAGAGGTAGCGTACAGTGCTTTACAGGAGGATATGTGTCATGGATGCAAGTCACAAAGGCGGATAAGGGACAAGTAGATGTGCATACTGCAAACGTGGCAGACACAAAAAAAAAAAAAAAAAAAAAAACCTAACGGTAGGCATGTTGGACATTTCATGGTAATGCACTAGGATACTTATCCTTATGTCGGCTAAGACCCCAACTGTCCACTTAGGTTAGGATTGTAACCCCAGTAGGGATGGCGAACTCTGCTTCCTGTTGGCCACAAACATTGCCTGGGGTAGTTTTACATACACTCAGAGTGCCCACTTAAATTCCATCACTTGAACTATTGGAAGGTTTGTCAGTGGGCGGCGGTAATAGGGGATTTATGCATCTGCTAATGGGGCCCCTTGTTTGACCTCTTGTCATATCAAGTAGGGATAATACTACATTAAATGGAAGGAACGCAAAGAATAGATACACGTTACGCAGGCATTGGTGGCTCTTGTGTAATCACCGGAACAGAATTTCAAGTGAAGAGGTAGCTGTCAGTGTGTACAATAGAACCGTGATATGTGCATGTCACGTTAACTGGGGATACACAGTTCAGTAGAAAGAACGTTATGTAGGCATGGTGGCACTTGTGCGAGTGCCGGAACATAACACTAGGTAAGAGGGAGATATCAGTGGGTTTCAACCTTTAGTGATGTTTGCATGTTTATTAAATGGAAGACACTTTAAACACAAGGACAAGTAACGGGACCAAACAGCTAAAGAGGTAGCAATCACTGGGTCGACAGAGTGTCGCTTGTTTGACATTTATGCTTGATATCCAGGCAGTCAATCGGGCAGAGGAGGACGTTGTGGCTCACTTCATGGCAGGTCACTGAATTGACCCATAGTGTGGTTTGGTAAGGTGTCCAACTACATTGGAGGGTGGTGCATGATTTTGTTTGCAACCATTTTAGCATGAGTGTTCTACATGGCGTTCAGGTCCACACAAACGCGGGGTAGGTGGCGTTATAGCATCATTCAGGAATTGGTGCGTTAATGGTGATGGTTATCAGCATTGTGCAAGTCAGAAGCATGTTATTGAGGTTTGCGGAATTGACCTTCATTCATTAATTTATCATGAGGTTCTGGGGCCATGGTAGCCATGCTAGGAATGAATCAAAGTTTAAACTGGGACAGTGCAGGCCTACTGGGATGTAATTGCTTTGCGTGAGGTAATTAGTGGAAAACTCATAACTACGCAAGTCCGAATTAGTTGGGGGCAAGCGCAAATTAAACCTAGCTGTAAGCGTCAAAGGACTGAAATAATCGATCAAGTACAGAGGCCCGCCACAGATTTCTCAGTCTGGTTTAATATGCAGAGGTGAAAGGAACATAGTTGCAGGTATCTCTAGTTAAAAGCTGCAGGTTTCGGAGGGCGCGGACTTTGCCTTTGAAGTCAGCGCGCATCACAGGGGGACAGGACAGTACTGACACACAAAAGTACGTTAGGTGCTCTCATTACAAGGCCAACGCTACTTAGGTGAAGCAATGTGACAAAATGAGCAGACAAGGACAAGAAGTTAATATGGACATTACAGGAGAAGAATGGGTCAAGGGTGCGATTCACTAAAGTGTATATAGTACATGTGTGGTAATCAGTACAATCATGTCAGACAGTCAAACGTTATGTAGGTACTGGTGCAAGTCGCACAAGTACCGGGACGAAGAAGGGGACGTAGGATGTAGCGCCATGTGTTGACAGAGATTGGTGACGGGTGCATGCTACTAAAGCGGACCACAGCCAGTCAGAGGGCTAAAACTGCAATAAGGGGGAGATTCTCAAACACATAGAACACCTTGGGGAAGTCCCTTCCTGAGTCAAGGAAATGGTATTTCTTAAATGAATGGTCTCCTTCACTAATAGAAGGACATCTATTAATTTTCGGAGTGTGCAGTTAATGCGAGCTAATCGGTTATTAACTCAGTACTGGCTTGACCTGAATACCAGGGGGAGCATTGAGGAACCTCTCTTGGCAGAGAATACAGATTGGTCAGATTGGTAGATAAAGGGGGGGAAAGCTTTTAATGTATGTCTTCTGTCTCTAATGCAGGAACAACGCTGGAGGACAGCCCTACCTTGGGAGGCCACATCAACTGACAGGATAAGGATCTTGGCACACGGTGGGCAGTGTGCTAGGGTCTGGGATTCCTTTGTTCTTCCCCTATGTCATTAATATCCCCGTGTGGGACGTTTGCTTGTTGCACTCATGGAAGATCGAGCTTTAGGGGACTTGTAGGGGTCAACTGATTTGGTAGTAGGCATGGGGTTGACTATATCCCTTACACCACTTCATTATAACCTAGCAATACATTGTGTCACTTGGTGCATGCTTGGTGAACCTCCTAGTGGGGAACAAATGTTATTGCCAGGGCCCGGCTGCGCCAGGGAGCCTCTCTCTATAGGGGAGATAGATAGCGCACTATGGTGCTATGGGGCACGGCCCCCTTCGACTAATCCGAAGATTAGCGCACGTTGGGAGTGCATATTGATCTCCGACACAAGTTGGCAGGCACCCTTGTGTGCATCCTATTGATAGGGTTCGTGGGGGTGCTGATGTTCTATGCACAGCGAGAGAATTGTGTTAGAAGATTGGACGGGTTCAGGCTGCTAATTTTGAACTCCTCTAGCTAATTGTGTACTCCTAGGGCTGTCCAGTTCGTGCTTTTCGGCTGCTGCTTTACCTAGTACTCTCTCGAAGTGCAGCAGAGGCTTAGGGACCGGTGGGTGCAACTTGTCGTTGGCACCTTGACTCCCTATTGTAGTAGGGTCTGTCTTTCACTTGGACACTCCAAGGGCAGGTATTCTTCGTAGACATGCAGCCTGATTACAGGGTCGTCTCAGAGCCTGGTGACGATTAGGCTGCTTATATTAGCAGCAAAAGTCATCACAGTCGGTTTAATCCACTCATATGCACACTAGGAAGAATGGCCACCCTTGGCAGTGGAAGTGGCAGTAATCGGGGGGGGGGCGGCCAGCTCTGCTGAGCTACACGAGATGCGATTTGGTAGCTCCTTTATCTGATGTTACGAGGAAGGAGCGACTATGCCAGCCTTTCATACCCTCATGGGAATTTGGTCATTGTTGCCCTGGAGGAGGGTGCATGCTCATTGTCAGATTACCCGCCAGATGTAACATCCCATCTGGTCTGGTGGGTGGACAGAGGGGCCTGGTTGGCCGATGCAGACATTGTTCAGCTTGCAGGTGATACCAGTCCACTATCAGTTCACTTGAGCAGCCTTCATCTGCTAGGTTTTCAAGCTAGTCGGCAAGTTATACTATGATAAATGCATGCCCATGTGGTGCGGTATGTCCGGTGCTTGTTCAAGGCTTTCAGTGGTTCTGCAAATAGGCACTCCAGGACACGTACGTTGTGGAAGGGGTGCCTCATTGCTGGGATGACTTTTGTCATTTGGGAACGACGGGACACAGCCTTGTTCGCAGGCCTGGCAGACTACGTTCTTCTTTCAGGCCAACTGGGGGTATTCCCTGCACAGGGGAGACAGGGGGGCCAGTGCTAACTTTGCTTCCCGAGGTATAGACAGCGTCACGTCAGCAGGGGGCCAGTTTGCCGGTCGACTAGGTGCACGACTTGGCAAGGTAAATCCAGCCTATGGTAGGCTTTGACATGGCCTCCCTGGGGTGCATCTGGGTCTCCCCAAAGTTCGCGGTGGCAGTTCGTTTGTGGCCGGTCCCCCCCCCCCCCCCCCCGAACAGGTGCAGGCGGTGGCGCGTCATGGACACTTGCTTAGAGCTACCTGGCAGCGATAGGTGCTGCGACGACAGCTTTTCAGGCAGGGCTGCCAGTGGCAAATATAAAGCAGGTGGGGCGCTGGGACTCCAGCTGTTACAAACTGTACATACGCTCCTAAGCGGTTTGAAACAAGGGTGATTGGCGGGCATTTGTGGTTCATATGTATGTGACGTTAAGCCAATTGTTCGGGTTGCAGTGTATAATCTGGATATGTAGTAAACGTGTTTTACACGTCTGCGTCTTTGATTTGGTAGGTAAATCGGTTCGGGTGGCAGGAAATGGGAGAATCCAAAGGTTAGCCTGGTGGGTTGATAGCAAAGAATGGAAGCATGGTTTTGCACCAACCAAAAAATCAGGTGGATAGTGTCGCCCGACTTGCAGTGGAGTAGCGTGCACCGCGTACTTCAGCAACTATTGGACAAGGGTGAATCTCCACCAGGCGTGTTAATGGTGCATTTGGGGGGCGAGGAATTGGTCCCCTTGGAGCGCATGGCCCTGCTACAGTTAATGAGGGGCACGCTGAGCGATTTGAGCAATCTGTTGGGCTGTGCGAAGTATGATGGTCTGAGATCACTCCAAGACTGCAGTGGAAGGTCGCTAGATCAGGGGTGGCCATCGAAACTTCCCGCAGACGAGTGAACAGTGCCATGCGCAAATTCACTGAGCAGAGGGGATTCGGCTTCATAAGATAGTTTGTTGCACACCAATGTATGGGCTGTTTTGATGAGGACGGCGTCCATCTATCAAAGTAGGGATAGCCATTTTCCTGCTCTACCTATCTGAAGCGATGGGAGCAGCGCGTTGTAAATAGAGGAAGGCTAAGGGATGGGGGGACTCTCGGACGGCGGCTGCCGCACTGAGAGCCTTGGCGGAGTTACAGGGCGATCCAATACAGGAAGGTACAGAAGGGTACCCTCTACAGGAGCACCGGAAGGGTGCGTGAGCGATATATCCCCCAGGGAGATCCACAGTAAAAGGATCCTGGGGGACTGACGGCGCCCCGTTAGTCCTTCGGGCGGTTGTGTACCTCAGCAACCGGGGGTTGCCAACGCTCTGCCCCCCGAGGGGGGGGGTTTGAGTAAATGGGCGAACGAGAGGTTCGCCGGGGGTAAGGGTTAGACCTTCCCCCCCAAACGGATAACGCCCCTAAGGTTTAACACCGCGGGGGGGTTATAGCTCGGTCAGGTGGGCGGGTCGCGAGGGGCGGCCTGTTCTGGATCGCCCGTAAGTTAACCCAACATGTTGGCATAATGTATATGCTAATAAAACTGCAACAACTTTCTCCATCAACTTGTGTGGTGTCCGTTATTGTGGGATGGGGGGGGTTGTGTGTAAGCGGGTACGGGCCGATATTGGCACTATGACAGGCTGCCCCGGGACACCAAAGGTGGCTACCTGCGAGGGCGGCCATCCTTAGTGCCATAGGATGGCACGGACCCTAAGCGGTCTAGTTGTTGGCTGACTAGGTGGTCAGCCAGTGGTTGATCTAGGATTCCCCCCATGCGTGAGGTAATTTCCTGTCCTGGGGGAGAGGGGGGGAGGGCTATATAGCCCGGGGGCGAGGGTCTGGCGTCCTCTTTTGTTCCTGTGCAGCGGCGTGTAGACCCTCGCCCCCCACCTGGAGAATCCCGCAGCGCGGACCCGGACTGCCCGGCGTTCTTTTCCCTCCCATCCGCTTACCCTGCTCTTGGGCAGATCGGGGTTGGGGGGCTACTTCTAATGAATTGTTTTTGTGTTGCAGGCGGAGTTACAGGGCGATCCAATACAGGAAGGTACAGAAGGGTACCCTCTACAGGAGCACCGGAAGGGTGCGTGAGCGATATATCCCCCAGGGAGATCCACAGTAAAAGGATCCTGGGGGACTGACGGCGCCCCGTTAGTCCTTCGGGCGGTTGTGTACCTGAGCAACCGGGGGTTGCCAACGCTCTGCCCCCCGAGGGGGGGGGTTTGAGTAAATGGGCGAACGAGAGGTTCGCCGGGGGTAAGGGTTAGACCTTCCCCCCCAAACGGATAACGCCCCTAAGGTTTAACACCGCGGGGGGGTTATAGCTCGGTCAGGTGGGCGGGTCGCGAGGGGCGGCCTGTTCTGGATCGCCCGTAAGTTAACCCAACATGTTGGCATAATGTATATGCTAATAAAACTGCAACAACTTTCTCCATCAACTTGTGTGGTGTCCGTTATTGTGGGATGGGGGGGGTTGTGTGTAAGCGGGTACGGGCCGATATTGGCACTATGGGGGTTGTAGCTAGGCTGGCGGCCTGCTTAGGCGTGGGCCGCCGTAGGGGGGTGAGTTGGCGGCGTTGGCTGCAGGGCCCGGGGGTAGCCGTCGCTTGCCTCGGCCCTAAGGGAGTTGCAGTGACAAGTCGGGGAGGTAGCAATGGCGGGAAGGCGCAACCAGCACCAGGCGGATGTTTAGATCATGGGAGGTAAGGGAGACAACGGCTCCCCTAGTACGGGTGTTCCCCATGGTGCGGCATAGATCGAGCGGAGCCTGGGGTCGCCTCGTGGCCCCACAACGGCAAGCGCTGCGGGCTCGAGAGGGGACAAGGGGGGTGTTGCGCCTTGATCTTCCACCCCATCGCGCATCTCCGCCTGCCCATTGCGGCGTTGGCGTACGGGGCATATAGTGGAAAGGTGTTTATGTAGAAGGCCATGGGCATGTGCTTGTAGCATTGCCTGTGTCCCATGCCCGCCTGGTGTCCCATATGGCACAGACCCCCCGCGAGGGAGGAGCAAGGCAGAGGCGTGGAAAAGGGTCACGCGCGGCGAGGTACCTACGCGACACCGCCACTGCCCCCCCCCCCACCCCCGCACCAACTTCGTGGGTCCGGGGCACAAATGGGGCCCGCAAATAATAATATAAAAAATGCTGAGGCCTAACCGCTAGAGCGGTCATCCGCAACGCGGGTTACCAGGTTCAAGTATTGGCAACAAAACGGTAATTCCGGGCAAATGACTTGACCGCCCCTGGTTGAACACAAAGTAATGTGTCCATTGGTAACGGTACGAGCGCAGGGCGTAATCTCCCCGTGCCTAACAGAAATGAAGGTGTCCGCAGGTAACGCAACTGGTGCTCAGGGAAAGCGCTCGGATACCCGTTGCCTCTGGCCTAGTTTGCGCTATACACAAAGTAATGTGTCCATCGGTAACGGAACGAGTGCAGAGCGTAAGCTCCCCGTGCCTAACAGAAATGAATGTGTCCGCAGGTAACGCAACTGGTGCTCAGGGAAAGCGCTCTGATACCCGATGTCCTGGCCTAGTTTGCGCGATATAGAACGGAGCGCCACGGAACCCTGGCACGTGAGAGACCCTGCCCCATGTAAACCGAAAAATAGCGAGGAGTTGCCCGCCGGGCCTACCGGGTCAGGAATATCACCCAGCACTAGGTGGGGTTACGGTGAAACAATGCTTGTTTTATGAGTTGGTTTGCAGGTTTGAGTATGCCCGCATTCCGGGACGTGACACCAGGGATTCATTAGAGGCATGGTTCAAAGGCATTGATGTTAATATGTTCGAATGTGCCCGCATTTTAAACTGTGTCCAAGCTGCTTTCTCTCCAACCAAGGTTTCCAACTGTCCCCTCAAGGTGCTTGTTGCGCTGCCTATGCAGCCTGGTGCCGCTCCCGTGCCTGCCACAAGGGTGCACGTGCGGCGGCAGTGTACGGGGACAGGCGCTGAACAAAGGCAGAACGCAGGGAGGAGGTGGACAGATATGTAGGAAGTGCGAAGGTAGTGCACAAAGTGCAGGTTGGTGCCCAGGGGGGATGTATGACGTTACAACGCATGCTTTTACCACGCATGCTGTTACAACGCAATTATTACAACGCAAACCTTTACAACGCATAGCGCTTTGGGGTGCTGGATAGTGAATAGTTTAATTTACTATTCCAACTCCAGTCCCCGTGGACACTAGGGAAGGTGTTGGATAGTAAATTAAATCTATTCCCTATCCTAGAGCGCCCCCCAGCGCAATGCGTTGTAATGGTTTTCGTTGTAAAACCTGCGTTGTAAAAGCACTGCGTTGTAAAAGTTTTGTTGTAAAGGAAGTTTCCCCCAGTGGGAGGGGGCGACCATTTTAAAGCACCCGTTTTTTCCTCTGGTGCAAAAAGGGGAAGGTGCTGCCGTAGGGGGGCGTGTATGTGTCACTCACCTCTTTTCGTCTCGTGTGCAGGTCTGAGGACGGCAGAAACTCTAGTTCGAACGAAGCTCAGCAGTAACTGCACGATTCAGGTAATTTATGGGTGGGCGAGGTTCACGGAAGGTTCAGGGGTACTGTGTTTCGACCACAACGGCCACGGGAGGTCAAAGGTCGAATCTAAGAAATGGAGGGGACAGGGGTCCCAGCAGGAAACCTCCAGTGTGCACCAGTGCATCCTCGGCCTAGGTCAAGCGTAGCCGTTCCCATGACGCTGTTTTTCCTTTTCAGCCCTGCCCCTATCCTTGAGAAGCTGTCGCAGTCTAGGGCTCAACCCAGCACACCCAGGAAGACGTGCGACAAGGTAAATACACAGGGCATTAGTGGTTAGGCTACTCAACAAAACTTGGGGGGGTTTACAAGCATGTTTACCAACAATGGTAAGGGAAGGAAGGGCTGGCAAGGACATGGCTGTGCCGAGGCTGCCGTGAGCGGTGCCGTTGGCCCACAAACGCTTCCTCCCCCGCAGGATCTAATTCAGTACAGGGGGGGACCAGGGGAGGAGCACCCACATGGGGGGGGGGGGGCACCAGTTGGCAGATCTCCACCGCGTACGAGGTCAAGGGCTCACAGTTCCATTTTCTTTTTCAGGAGATCCGAGCCCGAAGCATCAGCATGAATAGCCAGGGATCCCCCCAGCTCCTGTGCTGCCTCAGATGTACCTGCTCTGTTCTCTGCCATGGACTGTTGATGCACTTAGCCCCTCTCATGTGCTGCCTCAGATGTACCTGCTCTGGTATGGACACTGCCCTGTTGCTGTTCTGATACTGCATTGTGCCCTCTCATGTGCTGCCTCAGATGTACCTGCTCTGTTCTCTGCCATGGACTGTTGATGCACTTAGCCCGTCTCACATGCTGCCTCTGATGTACCTGTGCCTTGCCATGGACTGTTGATGCACTTAGCCCCTCTCATGTGCTGCCTCAGATGTCCCTGCGTGGTATGGATACTGCCATGTTGCTGTTCTGTTACTGCATTGTGCCCTCTCATGTGCTGCCTCTGATGTACCTGCTCTGTTATGGACACTGCCCTGTTGCTGTTCTGATTCTGAATTGTACCCTCTCATGTGCTGCCTCTGATGTACCTGCTCTGTTATGGACACTGCCCTGTTGCTGTTCTGTTACTTCATTGTGCCCTCTCATGTGCTGCCTCTGATGTACCTGCTCTGTTATGGACACTGCCCTGTTGCTGTTCTGTTACTGCATTGTGCCCTCTCTTTTTTTTTTTTTTAACACATTTTATTATTGAAGTTTTTGTATCAAGTTACAACTGGTAAAGAAAATGCATATATTAACATCCAAACAGTTCAAAATCAGTTTACATAATACAGTTTCCAAAATTACTCAAAGAACGATTTCCAAATTTTATCAAATTTCCTTATCCCCCCAATTCGCTTTGCATAACGAAGTTCACTTGTTCTAACATTTCTCATTTTCTGAAGCCAGATATTAAACAAAGGAGCTTGAATTGATTTCCAATTCTGTAGAACCAAGGACCTCGCAACTGCCATCACAATAAATAATAATTTAACCAACTGTCCGATCAAAGCAAGATCACTATCATATCCATAAAGTATTAATTTAACATTATAATCAATCTGAATCCCACAAAACTTTTGTAGGTATTCGAATATCTCAGTCCAGAAAGGAACGATTTTAGTACAGTGAGCTGTGATGTGGGACCAATTAGCGGGGCTATATTGCTTACATCTAAAACAGACAGCACTAACGTTTGTATACATTTTTGAGATGACAGCAGGAGTTCGATAAAGAAGCCATTTAGTAAAAAAAATCATTCTCCTCCAATTAGATCCACGAAGAACACTAAAGTTCAATTTATTTATACACTTCCAAGTATTCATAGTAAGGGCAAGATTTTCTTGTTCTTGCCATTTTTTAATGGCTCTTGCACTAAGGTCTAAATCAGTGTATTGAGATAAATAAAGTTTCCATGCTCCTGGATTCTTATTCTGAAAAATCAGAAATAGATCTTCCCACAGCTGACAAGGAGAATCAATTATTCTTGCTTCCACTTGTCCCAGAACTTTAAAAATCGAAACATATGAGTTAAATAACATAAAGTTCCCTGGGATTAATTGTTGCATTTCTCTTGGTAACAACCAAGTCCCTTCTCTTATAAAGTCAGATAAGGTACTAAACCCAGCTCGCTCCCATTGACAAACAATATCAGAACCGATATTAATTCTCAAAAAAATAATAGCATTCCTTAGAGGAGTTCTAGAATTGAACAGCGGAAGAGAATATTTTTTCAGGAGAGCGTCCCGACGTTTAAAGAACTAATACATTATTTTATATCGAGTAAGTTTTGGCGATTTAGGGATGTGCAGCGGAACAGGGGTTTGAGTCTCTTGACTAATCTTGTTAAAGAAAAAATTAATAAAAAAATTTGGATTCTGTCTTTCTAATTTAAATCGTTCTAAATACTGAGCAAAATATGCACTATAATAATCTCTGAGATTAGGGAGGGATAGGCCTCCCAGTTCAGTATCTACGTAAAGAATCTTTATTGCGATCCTAGGGCGTTTTTTAGCCCATATGAAATTTGAAAATAGGGATTCTACTTTAGAAAAAAGACTACTGGGTAGAAAGCATGGGACAACTGAAAATAAAAAATTAAAAAGTGGTAAAACAGACATCTTTATCAATGCCACCCGTCCCATAATAGAGAGTGGTAGTGAGCCCCATCTGGTAAATAAGGATTGGACTTTTCGTAGGAGTGGGTCAAAATTCAACGTAAATAACTCAGAAACCAAGGTGGAAAACATAACCCCTAAATATCGTTTTGGTCTTGGATTGATACAACCAGCTAAATCCGCGTGTAAAACCACCTCCTCTCCACCACATACTAAAATTTCATTTTTTTTTTGTTAATTCGGTATCCTCCCAGAGCCTCAAATTCTTCAAAGAGCTGCAAGACAGCGGTTTGAGATTGGATATCCGTCTTAGTTATCAACATGATATCGTCGGCATAGAGTTTAATTTTTGCCATAGATGTAATAGGTGGAGGGATATTCACAGATTCACGAATAGCAATGGCTAATGGTTCGATTAAAAAAAGCAAAGAGGATTGGGGATAAGGGGCAACCCTGTCTGGTGCCCCGTTCCACCGAAACTGTGCCCACCATAACAGAATTTATAATTATATTTGCTCTGGCACCCGTGTATAAATTTTGGATTAAACTAATAATTTGTGAAGGGATACCAAAGTGTTTTAAAATAACAAATAATGTTGACCAAACTACTAAATCAAAAGCCTTCTCCGCATCTAATAATAAAATTAAGGCCGGGACTTTTTTAACTTGAAAATAATCTAACGCTTCTGTAAGAAAATGGGTATTAGTTGCTAATTGCCGGCCAGCCACAAAACCGTTCTGATCTGGGTGGATAAGATCTGATGCAATTGAATTAAAACGTACTGCTAGTAATTTCATAAGGATCTTATAGTCGGTATTGAGTAGTGTAATAGGTCGGTACGAGTTAGGGTCTTTTGAATCTTTACCCTTCTTAGGAAAACTAACAACGGTCCCCTCCCCAAAAGAATCCGGAATTTGACCACCCATTAACATATGGTTGAATAATTGCAATAATATATCAGAGAGCGGAGAGAAAAAACTCTTAAAAAATTCAGCCGGAAAGCCATCCGGGCCACATGCTTTACCCATTGGTAAGTTTTTAACCACTAATTCTATTTCTGGTTTGGTAAATAGCCGTTGCATTGAATCACTATCTGTCTGTGCTAGTAAGGGCATATTATGCTTGGTTAAAAAATTTGAGAGCTTAGAATGATCTATGATTTGCTGCTGACTATATATCTGTTTATAGTGGGACAACATAATGGAACCAATAGCATCCGCCTGTGAAACTTCAAGTTGAGTAACAGGGCATTTTAAAGAATGGATTACATTTGCGGCGGCTTGCTCTTTTGCCTGCCAGGCAAGGAGTTTCCCGGAGAAATTACTCTCCTCGTAAACCTTCTGCGATTTTATTAAGAATTGCAGTTCACTCTGAGAAAAAAGGAGCGTACTAAGTTCACGTTTAACCTCATTTAATTCTTTTTGCACATCACTCGAGGGGTTCACTTGACGCCGCAGAGTAAGTGAGTGAATTTTTTGATAAAGTAAGGTCTTAGATTGTTTAGTAATACGCCATTCTTCTGCATCTTTACCAATTATGATCCCACGAATAAAAGCTTTTAGTGAGTCCCATACAATATGAAGTGGGGCTGTCTGTAAATTACGAGCTATAAACTCAGAGATTTCCAGTTCTAAAAAAGAAATCCAGTTACTGTCATGCAAGTGCATTTTATTAAATATCCATCTTTTCAATGATTTCATCTCTTCACCTACTTCAAATTCAATTAGCAGCATTGCGTGGTCTGAAAAACCATTATGAAAACATTTTTGATAGGAAAACTCTAATAATCTTGAAGCTAGAAAGAAATCTAATCGCGATGATGATTTATGTCTCCCAGACCAACACGTAAACTCTTTTTTCTGTGGAAATTTAACACGCCACGGGTCACAAAGATCGAGTAAAGATATATTCTGCATAATTGATCTTCTTGATTTTGGTTTAGATTGTTTTCTTGGCCTACTGGTGGAGTCTAATTTTAAATCTATAAGAATATTGAAATCCCCACCTATCACTATGTCCCCCCTGACTAACAATAATGATTGAAATAACTTGTCATAGATTGAGGCGCAGTCTTCCACGGGGGCATAGAAACTAACAAATGTAATTGGTCTTTTCCTACCTTTTATTAGGCACGTAACCCAGCACCACCGTCCTGTCCCCCCATCTTCATATTGAACAATTTCTACATCTAAATTCTGATTAATAAAGATAGCAACCCCACTTTTAGACTCTTGAGCACATGAAAAACCTCTGTATTCCGACCAGGTTTTAAACATAGAAAAAGAGTTGATTTTAGCCGCAGATATATGGGTTTCTTGAAGCAATACGACAGCTGGGCGTTCTGACTTAACCCAGTGCTCAATTGCTCGCATTTTTTTTTTATTATTCAGCCCATTGACGTTGAAAGAAATCACTCTAAGCCCCCCAATAGACATATATATAACTCAAAAAATAGATCAAAGAAACATGCATTTTTCCAACTTATTTTTCCATCACAATCCAACAAAAACTTCAAATTTTTTTCTTTTTTTTCCCCACCCCCCACCCCCCACCCCTTCTCAGGTGCTCCCCTCCAGCACCTAGTCCTGTGGCCTTGCCCATCACCTTCACCCCACGCTGGCCACCTGACACTCACCCCTCTCATGGAGGCGCCTTGTTGTAGCGCCTCTGACTCTGAGACCTCCCTGTTCCTCCCCTTCCCTCCCCCTCATATTTACATTAACTCTGTAGTTGATTGAGCATCTCACGTGCCTCCTCAACGTCCGTAAACAAATAGAATTTGCCTTTTATCAAGACTTTTAACTTTGCCTGCTGTGCCATTGATGCTTCGACACCTTTTTCTTTAAATAACTGCAAAATTTTAACAAAATCTTTTCTCCGTCTCGCTGCGGCCGCTGACATATCGGAAAAAATCCGACATTTAGTGGTAGGATTTACATGAAATTGTCTCTGCTTAAAGGCTTGAGATAGAATAGTTTCTTTAACCCTTGCATCAGCGAAGTTAACAATAATTGTCCGAGGAAAAGGAGATGTCAGGTACGCTCCACAGGATCCGGGCGATGAATATAAAGCCCACCTCCAAACGTCACAAACACTCTGATATTTAGTCAACAGAGGATTTGAGCCATTAGGTGAGGGGAAAAGTAAAATAATAAACAGGGAAGGGAAGGAAGGGAACAGCTGGGAAAGGGATGTACCTGAAACGACAGAACATACAGGGGTAAGATCACCTATCGTGCAACACCGAAATATCTAATGTACTGAATAGTAGAATGAATACCTGTGGGGAAAAGGGCAGGACTTTTCTACTGGTTTTCTCTGTTCCCCCTCTAGATATACAAGCTTGAGACCTATAGGAAACACACATAGGTTAGCCTCTGTTTGATGTCAATTACTAACACACTCATGACCCAGACAGGACTCTCCTCTCATACCTGAATCACTGCCTAAGCCTGCATAATAAGGGATTCCGGGTGGGAGTCACCACCATGAAAAGAAGAACTGGAGTGAGAGGGAACAATGCAGCTGTGAAAGTGTCAAAATCCAGGACACGGTAATGCGTGGGAAGCAAGAACCACTGCACTCCGCTCCCTCGAGAATAGTACACCCTGAACACCAGGCAGTCCCAAAGTACAAATAAAGGAAGAGAGCAAAGTAAATAATAAACGAAGGTTGTTGGAAAGAAGGTAGAAATGCACCACCTGAACTACACAACCTTCTTGATGTTTCTATAATCCTTATGGCAACGCGTAGCTGCGACTGCCACAGCGCTCCTCGAGTACATGGAAACAAGTTGTCCAATAAACAAAGAACACATAACAAGCGCTTGTACTGAATACGTGGAGCTGCGACCGCCACCACGCACCGCCTACTTCCAGTAGTATTAGTACACAAGGATGTCCACAAAAGAAAACAAAAGTTAGAAGACACGGCAACGTGTGGCACCCTACCACTCCGCTCCGCTCCTCTGAATAATTCCCAAAACGAAAGGCTAGCGCTGCAGTTCCTTCACTGCGCGCATAAACACAAACGGCAACGCGTGGATCCCCACCGCGCTCCGCTCAATGACGGGGAGGCTAAAGGCGAGGGGCCGCTCCTACCTGAAACGCTGAATGAATCACAGCAGCCGTCCAGGACGAGCCCCAAGCCGACAGCAAGACGCGACCTCCTTCCTCCAAGATGAGAGCAGGAAACAGAATAACACGCAACAGGATGCGTGTCACCCAGACTGATGTAGCCTCAGCCGAGGCCTCTGGGAAATGTAGTCTTTCATCAAAGTAAAGCGTAAACAGTCATTCCTATCGCATTGCGCTGTACTGCAGGCGCTCAGACGGGCTCTGACAGGAGAATTAAGAAATGGGCGAGCTGGAACTCGATGTGCACGTGTAATTGTTAGGTCACTCCTAAAGTCCGGGATTACCTCTCGCGTGAAGAAGGAAGTAATCCATTGCACCATGTCTGAACCTTCAATATTCTCTGGCACGCCTACCACTCGAAGGTTTGACCTTCTATTATAGTTCTCTAACTCATCCAATTTAATTTCAAAAGCTTTAGAAGATTTAGAAACAGTGGATACCTCCTTTTGGATCGTGGTCATATTGTCCTCCAGCCCTGAAATTCTAGATTCGGATTCTTGAAATCTATTTGTGAAAGAAGCCATTGAGTCATCAATTTTATCCAGGCGATTACTGATTACTGCCAATTCTGCCTTTTGAAATTGCTTCATTTCTCTTATTTCTCCTAGTATCATATTCAACATATCTTTCACTGAAAACTGCGGGTCGCCAGTAGTCTTAGTGTCCATCTCCAAAATCGGGCTCTGAGTCACTTCATATGCTATCGCTTCGTCATTCAAATCTGATTTAGATTGCGACTTGGTCGAAAATGCAGCAAAAGGAGCAGTCGTGGTTAAGACTCCATTTTTATTCAATGAAACAGTTTATATATCCGTGGGCGAAGAGTCTACTAAACTGACCACATTACTAGCAGATGTTACCGAACCTATTGGATTAAAAGGGGCTGGGGTTGGAGCCTCTGTTGAAATCGCTCTGGTCTCAGTTATCTTTGTATTGACATTAGTGACTTGTCCTGTGCCCTTTCGCTCAAATAACGGAAATTGTTTAGTAACTTTAGAAGTAGAGATTACTGAAGCATCTTTAGACGTAGAAATCACCAGGGCATCTTTAGAAGCCAGCGGGTCATATGAAAATATAGAGTTCACCTCTTGCACCATTCCTGGAGATTTAACAGCTGAACTTGGCAGGGCCGTATCTACCCTGACCACAGGTAGTTCTGAAACATCCATCGGCTCTTTCCCCTTATTCCTCTCACTAATAGTACAGGTACCGGAATTTTGCTGTTGAGCCTGTATTATGTTCTCACTAAGAGGATTATTTTCACCTTCTCCAGAGCTCTCCGAATTTTCAGCTGAAGAGTTCTCCCTCTCTGCAACTGATCCTGCCAGTTTAGTTTTTAGGTCGAGCTGATGTGGCATTCATGCGAAGCATGAATGCTGTCAGCTCGACAACTAATGCTATCCGTATTTGGGAGAGTGGACACCAAAGTGTCACGAGCTTTCCCAGTGTCGGATTTCACCGCGGGAGCGAGCGCGCTTGCGCAGACCGCAGGGCTTGCATGCAAACACGGCGCGCACACAGGCAGGCCCCATCCCCTGCACGCACAGGCACACGCGCGCGCGCACACACACACGCAGACAGGCACAACACATGCAGGCACATACAAGCGCGCGCACCCCCCTCTCCCCTCTTACAAACCCGCACACACACACTCCCAACCCCGCTCACCGGGCACAAGCAGGGCTTCCATCACGGGGGGGGGCGGGCATCGTCAATGTGCCCCGACGCCCCCCCTCACCGGCTCCTCTCGTCCTGTCCCTCCGTGTCACACCAGACTCCGCAGCCCGCTCCGTTGTTTCTCCGCCCCTTCAGTGCGTGTCACGCCTCTCCTTTCTCCCGGCCGGAAATCCCTTTTGCTTGTCAGGCCTCGTTTTGGAAACCGAACTGTCCCGCAACAGTGTATAAAATATCGGCAGTCGTTCTGCGCACTTGTTCTTTCCTTGGAACCCGTCTGTCTTTTGCTTCCTAACTTCCTCTATCCACGTAGGTCTCCCTTTCAAAGTCATTCCGTGCTTGGCGTATGTACCCTCCTTCCTCTCCCACGCTCCGTCCGCCTCCTCTCCTTCGGTAAGGCGGGCCCCCCACACTCCTTCCCCTCCGCGCAGTTCCTATTGGCGAAGCAGGCAGCCTTCCCCTCTCGCCTCTGTTTTCTCGTTATAGAGATGTCAACTGCTGGTTGCGGGGGGCGGGGGGCTTCCATCTCTTATACAAGAGCCCTTCTTACATCACATTTTATAGGTACGATAGTTATCGACCTCTGGCAGATAAAAGGAAAAGTCAGTCCTGTTGGAAAAAGCGCATATCACAGCATTGGCTCTCAGCCAGCTGAGCTGACTCACCATCTGCAGAAAAAAAGTCACGGGAAGCTGTAGTCGTGCATTCTTTCCCAGCATCACCGATGCATCAGTCCAAAGAGGCGGCATGGGGACCATTTACAGGACAAATCGGCACCTTGAAGACAGCGCTCTCAGCCGTCTTTCTACCCGTGTGCACTTTAGCTACGCACTTTTTCAGATGCTTCATTCACAGGCCTGGATGGAATATGTTTTGACAGTCGGGCACATATGTACATAACGCAAAAGTAGTCACCAGTGCACACTTCCGGGAAGGGGCGTTGAGACTACATGCAATATTTGTGATCACAATTAAGAGTCTACGGTACTACACATTCCTTGTGATCTTGAGCACACCCGCCATTTCACGAGCAATGGCGTAGTAAGGGTCCCGGGGGCCTTGTGCAGCAAGGGAAATGCCCCCCCCCTTCAATTTATTACAGCAATAGCCAGGGTGCATGGGCCTCTGAAGCCACTAACTAGGCCTCGGTGTCATGGCACTGATGTGTTCCAGGTGGCTTTACGTGTAACTGAGCCATGCTGGAGCTTAAATAGCGCACATTAATTATTATGGAAATATCTCTTATATTCCGCTATTTTCCCTTCGCTGTCCTGTGTACATCTGTTCTTACGGGATATCCGATTCCTCACCCCTGCCTTCTTGGAGTTTCACGCTGTTCATTCCTTGTGTCACTTTCACAATTACTCGGCCAGGGGCTTCTGATTTCTGCCCTCTGGGACTGTATGAGGTATAAAATATGGAGGCCGGGATAAAATGTTAAAAAGCCCCCCTCCATACTTTAAACCGATATTTAAGATATTTGGGGCCTGCAATTGAAATGTGTGCTTATACGTTATATGTAGTATTTGTAAGTACATGTATATATAAGTTAAGTGTAGGATACCTCGTCCAATCGGGAGTGCAGAGGAGCTGCACTTCTGTATGAGCGGCACGTGTGCTCCATCCACTCAGGCCCTGCACTCACCAGCACCGGCAAGAACCACACGGAGCTAAGGCAGGAACAGTGCGGGCACAACGCTTATGCAGGGACACCACGGAGCTCATACATGGACACCACAATGGTCACGCATAGATGTAAGGAGCTCGCGCAGCGTCGCTCGTGCACGCACCACACGGACCTTATGCAGGGACCACCTGGGGCTTATGCAGGAACGACGCTTCGTTCATGCAGGGACCGAACGAGCTATTGGAGACAGTACACGGGGTCAGACATGTACAATTCGGAGCTCATGCAGGTCTGCACAGAGCTCATGAAGGAACTGCTCGGAGATCATTCAGGGACTACACAGAACTCATCCCGATTCAAAGGACGAACAGCTGTGTGAATGTGTAGATAGCTACACAGCGCAAGCTACCAAGTGATCGATCGTGCACACCAAATGCAGCCCCACTAGGGGATTGGTACTAACTGAAAGAAACAGAAACAAGCATTGGCAAAGCCAATAGGTCTCGCTTTTGCGAGAGTGTATGCTATTGGCATTGTAAATGACAGTGCTTTTTTTTTTTTTTTTTTTAAAACAACACGTTAATAAAAGGCATTAAATCTACAATGCCAATAGCTCAAACTCTAGTAAATGCGAGACCTATTGCATTGCAAATGCTTGTTTCAAGTTTCAATTGCTGACGCTTTTTTGTTGCTCTGGTCCTAGCCGTCAATTGTTTGCCCATAATCAGATTACAAGGCGAAGTACTCTCGCCTCAGAATCAGTAATCTTCAATTTTATTAGTTGGACATAAATCTTTTGATTTTTAAAACCAGAAAACCAGGGAATCGGAGCGTCAGAGGTTTTATAAGACAATGTATCTCGATATCGCAGTATTTCTTATCACTCGCAGATACCTCTTATTTATTGCCTTGGCCTAGCACTACTTTCACCTAATGCAATATAAAAGGCAAAGTATTTGAAAAAAGGTCAAAAAAAAGGTCCAGAAAGTCCAGTAATCTCTAAGGTACTAGGGATGCTGGGACTTGTAGTTTTCTTTTTCACCTCGTTATTATAGTCAACAGCAAGTAGACCACGGTCTTATCAGTCTTTTACACCTTACGCCTTATTACAGAGTTTTCAAAGTTCTTACCCAGTCTGTAATAACACTGCTGCGTTGGGCGCTGCTTTAAAGACAATTAAATGTTCTGCCGTTCTGCCGTTCTGGAAAGCACTCTTCCAGGGATTAACTAAGAAAGAGAAGCTGAGCTCAGGGTGTGTATCGTTTTCTAAACCGGGCTCTGTGCTTCTTTCTAAAAAAAAAAAAAAACAAGTCACCGAATATTGTATCACAAGGACGATGTGCTCCGCTGTACTTCAATCACTTCAGCGTCCAGAGTTTAAGAAAAAAATGCACCGCCAGAGAAGCAAACAGCACTCGCCTCCCAGGTGACTCTGCAGAAGGCAAATACCTCGAGTTTTACAGCAGCAGCAGCTCCCGGATTCATAAGCTTGATAAGCCGCTTGATAAGCCGCGTAATAACTGCTGACTCGGATTCAGCATGTCAGAAGCCCCCAGCTTGAAACATAAGGCTCCGCTCGAGTAGGTTTTCAGATTGACCGGTGAGAACGCCAAAGTGCCTCCGACGCCATCACCATCCAGAGTCCAACAAGGGGGAGGAGCGAAGAACAGGAAGCCCAGGTGCTACGTGGAGGCGTGGAACTCCACCGTAGCGCTGCCCATCAAGTGTGCCCCCTGCATCTGCATTGTGCCCTCTCATGTGCTGCCTCTGATGTACCTGCTCTGTTATGGACACTGCCCTGTTGCTGTCCTGATACGGCATTGTGCCCTCTCATGTGATGCCTCTGATGTACCTGCTCTGTTATGGACACTGCCCTGTTGCTGTTCTGTTACTGCATTGTGCCCTCTCATGTGCTGCCTCTGATGTACCTGCCCTGGTATGGACACTGCCCTGTTGCTGTTCTGTTACTGCATTGTGCCCTCTCATGTGCTGCCTCTGATGTACCTGCTCTGTTATGGACACTGCCCTGTTGCTGTTCTGTTACTGCATTGTGCCCTCTCATGTGCTGCCTCTGATGTACCTGCTCTGGTATGGACACTGCCCTGTTGCTGTTCTGATACTGCATTGTGCCCTCTCATGTGCTGCCTCAGATGTACCTGCTCTGTTCTCTGCCATGGACTGTTGATGCACTTAGCCCGTCTCATGTGCTGCCTCTGATGTACCTGTGCCTTGCCATGGGCTGTTGATCCACTTAGCCCCTCTCATGTGCTGCCTCACATGTACCTGCTCTGTTCTCTGCCATGGACTGTTGATGCACTTAGCCCCTCTCATGTGCTGCCTCAGATGTACCTGCTCTGGTATGGACACTGTCCTGTTGCTGTTCTGATACTGCATTGTGCCCTCTCATGTGCTGCCTCAGATGTACCTGCTCTGTTCTCTGCCATGGACTGTTGATGCACTTAGCCCCTCTCATGTGCTGCCTCTGATGTACCTGTGCTTTGCCATGGACTACTGATGCACTTAGCCCCTCTCATGTTCTGCCTCAGATGTACCTGCTCTGTTATGGACACTGCCCTGTTGCTGTTTTGATACTGCATTGTGCCCTCTCATGTGCAGCTTCAGATGTACCTGCTCTGTTCTACCCAGTGCCCATGCTCTTGGCTACTCTCGGATTATACCACTATTATGTGCAATAAAGCAAGTCAATCGTGTGTAGTGGTTTGTCTTTGTCATTCCTGGTTGTCTCCTTGCATTGTTGATGTATTGGTGCTATCGTAAATGCTGTTTCCCCAACATGACCCTCCCCACGTCACGGCCCCGGAAGGTACTCCCCTTCCAACAGCAATTGGTGTGTTGGCGTACCTGCGTCGTCGTCGGCGACGGTCCATGACTTGCTGGTGGTGAAGCAGGAAGAGTATAGGGAATGCGTGTAGCGCTGGGTCCATGACGGCGATCTACCTATGGTGGGTGTCTCTGCAATGTTTTGCCTCTCCGCTGTGGTGAATCCGCCGTATTCTTGCAGGTTGTTTTTCCGCAGCGATTTGATGTGTGTTTTCTCCCATCGTGATTTAGAGGACGGTCGGAGACGTCATTCCGTACGGCGGTGTCTGTGGATTGGTTACGTCCGCTGCGGGGTTGGGTGTAGTTCCGCAGCGGTGCGTGCTCTTCCGCGGCGTACGGACATTTGACAGTGCTTCCCATCCTAATATGGCGGACGGACTGGCCGCGGCTGGCGGACTGTCAAAAGGCATTTTCCGCCTACTCCAGGACGGCGGTCGGCCTTCCGTCCGCCATCGTAATCGACCCCTAAGACTGTCTGTTTTTGGACATTTTCAATAAATCCTCTCAAACTCAGTTTCCTTCTCTGGCCTCCTTGTGTTTTTCAGAATCAAATGGAGATAGGACACTTGTTACCACTTGGCCAGAAGATATGGAAGAGAAACCCTCATAAACGCCGTGTAATCGGATTGCGGTGTATCTTATTGTCCGCCCCACACTGGCGTTGTGGCAGTAGTCATAGGGTTTCTCAGAGTTACCTTGCCTGCCTCACCCGAGGCAATCTCTGGTTTATTGTGGCAGTGTCCAGAGATCAAATATACCCAACTAATAGGTATAAAGCAACAAAAATCAGAAATGCTAAAAATAGTTTGCAATCTACAAAATGAACTTTTATTAAAGTAGTTGGGTGGCTATAGTAAAATAATGTGTTGGGTATGCTTGAGGGCTGAGTTAAGGATCCTCGGCATATCACTTAAAAATATGTCAACATGTTTCAGCTCTGCGGCCCGAAGGTCTGTGGAGCTTTCGTCAGGACAGGAACACAAATATCACAGAACAAATTAAAATACTTTCACAATTGAGTGAGGTAATGCGTATTTCGACTAAGGGGACTTACCCACTGTGAGTCAGGCTAAATTTAACCTAAGAGAGGGAAAAAGGAGAAGAAGGCATGGCAATATCTGGCTTAATGCATCTATGCGTGGTTTACATATATTTTATATGTTAACTTAAACATTGATTGTTTAAAATATATGTAAACCACGCATAGATGCATTGAGCCAGATATTGCCATGCCTTCTTCTCCTTTTTCCCTCTCTTAGGTTAAATTTAGCCTGACTCACAGTGGGTAAGTCCCCTTAGTCGAAATACGCATTACCTCACTCAATTGTGAAAGTATTTTAATTTGTTCTGTGATATTTGTGTTCCTGTCCTGACGAAAGCTCCACAGACCTTCGGGCCGCAGAGCTGAAACATGTTGACATATTTTTAAGTGATATGCCGAGGATCCTTAACTCAGCCCTCAAGCATACCCAACACATTATTTTACTATAGCCACCCAACTACTTTAATAAAAGTTCATTTTGTAGATTGCAAACTATTTTGAGCATTTCTGATTTTTGTTGCTTTATACCTATTAGTTGGGTATATTTGATCTCTGGACACTGCCACAATAAACCAGAGATTGCCTCGGGTGAGGCAGGCAAGGTAACTCTGAGAAACCCTATGACTACTGCCACAACGCCAGTGTGGGGCGGACAATAAGATACACCGCAATCCGATTACACGGCGTTTATGAGGGTTTCTCTTCCATATCTTCTGGCCAAGTGGTAACAAGTGTCCTATCTCCATTTGATTCTGATCATTACGTCCCGGGGGACAGATAGGACCTCCTCATCCCTCTTTTTGATGAAGACTCCTTGTGTTTTTATCACACCTATACAATTAATTACATTTCCTTCCTCCCAATAAAGCAGGATTGTGATGCTCAAATACAACAAAAACTAGAGATACATCAAAATAAAACCAATAACAAGATATAGAAAATGCACACATTGTAAACTGTGAAAAAAATAATATAAACATACTGTCATTTCCCCTCTAAATGGGTATATATCACTAAATTAAAAATAAATAACATCATTTTTTTTCTCTTTACAGGAAAAAAATGGCAACACCATCCAGAGAAGCAAAATGCATCCAAAGTAAAAGAGGGAACAGGTTGCTGAACCATAGTGGATTTGTTTATTGTAAGGAGAGACTATCTGAACCCAGATGTCATTGGAGGTGTGTGCAATATTAGTCGACCCACTGCACAGGCAGAGCGTTTACTCTTGGTGATACTGTTTTTAACCCACAGACCATAACCACTCTGCCTCTGCATTGGAGATGGAAGTTTGTGAAAGAAGAAATGAAATTAAAGATATTGCATCAACCTCCAATGAACCCTGTGGTTCACTTTTAAGGGAGGTATCACAACAAATACCCCCACATGTTGCAAGTAGTATGCCCACAATACCTAATTTGAGAAGAATTATTCAACGTCAAAAACAGACAAGTAACCCACAAAGAGTAACACCCCAAACCGACGCTAACATTATAATTCCACCTGAACTCTCTGTTACTGCTTCTAATGAACCTTTCCTATTGCATGATAAAGAAAACCCTCAAAAGAGAATCTTAATATTCAGCACACCACAAAATTTAGTACGGTTTGAAAACAGTGATATCTGGATGATGGATGGAACATTTAAAAGCACGCCCCATCCATTCAACTAAATATACACTATTCACGCATACATTAACACTACAGTAATTCCCTTAATATACAGTTTACTGCCTGATAAACAATTCTCAACATACACAGATTTTTTATCAGTGATAAAATCTAAAACATCTAACAAAGGCCCTAGAAAAGTAATAATTGACTTTTAAATATCTATGATTAATACAATTACAAAAACATATCCAGAAACCCAAATTCAAGGATTTTTCTTTCACTTTTCTCAGTTATATTGGCGCAAACTTAAAAAAACATCCTTAATGGAGGATTATATATTAGACAGTAAACTACAGTTTGAACTTAAAAAACTGACTGCCCATTGCTTTGTTCCTCCTGATAGTGTAGACAAGTACTACACCTCAATTACTGAATCAGAATATTTTACAGCAAATAAAAATTGGCACCTATACTAAATTATTTTGGAGACACATTAATTGGCCGTCTAAGCAGGTCAGGTCACAGAAGGATACCACATTTCCATGTGGACTGGTGGAACTGTTAGTCAACCTGCTTAGAGGGAGGAGAAAAAACAAACAATGCCATAGAGGGATGCCACAACTCCTTCAACAAAGCAATTGGAAAACCTCATCCTAGTTTCTAACATTTTTTACAAATTTTGAAGACCGAGCAAATTTTCCAATAAATGAGAATGGCGCAATCATTAACAGGTAGTCTGAACCCACGTATTTCTAACAGAACTAAGGAAATGTCAGAAAGACTATTGGATGTAATTCAACAATTTTCGTTGACAGTGGCTTCAGACTGCCTTTATAATTTTACACACATCCTACACTTTTAAAACACATTATTTTTATTTGTCTTTTTTACGCTAAAACAACTCCTACTAATTCAATTGGTCATATTAAGATAATATTACATTTAAAAATTAAAGTCGGGTCTTCTTACCTACAGAAGTGTTCTATCTTCAACTCTTGGACTTACATACCATCCATTACTTCACCATGAGTCCTTTTATTCTTTAATCCGTAGTAAATAACAGATAATCCATTTGAAAAATCCATTATCCAATGAAAAAGATATTAATATGCACACTAAAACCAGTGCATATATCAAAAAACGCACCCTATAAAAAAATTCCCCAAATATTTTTTTTAAGAAAAACGCAACAAAATTCAATGTTGCAATCAAATTGTAATCCAAATCCAACAACTTTTTGAAATCCTTTGAAATCTAAAATAAGGAAACCCCACAAAAAATCAAAAAAAGTATGTTTACATTTTTTTTTAAAAACACCACAAATTTCAGAAAATCAATCCATCTGGACCTAAAATACTGTAGAAAATAGGTTATTAGCACATCCAAACTATATTACAGTTTAAACAATGTATAAATACATCTAACTGCGAATTTAATACAATTTGTTATTTATTAAACAACATACCTCTAAACCAAAAAGGTACACATTTGCAAACACTTTTGTTTAATTAAGTGCTTAATATATATAACATCAACTACTTAACTAAACAAAAGTATTGTAGAAAAAAACAGACCCGTAGTGGGCCTACTACTGCAACATATAATGGCGGAAATCAATTCGTAAAAACACATCTAACATAGGTAAAAAACATTTACTAAATAAATATACCTTCCTCATCTCTCCTTACAATAAACATTACCACTACACTATGTATTTTAATAAAGTAAATGTATCTTACCGTAACGCAGCTCTCCCTTGCTTCTGTTCTCTCCAGCGACGATCTCCGTAATGATGAAACTCACTTCTACGCGTCGACGTCATATATTTCTGTAAAAGTAAAAAAGGACATTTTCTCTCATTGAAAACAATGGAAAAGTGTGAGAAACTTGCTAAAATGTATTATAAAATGTTACTATACTTAATAAAATGCAAAAATATTTTAATGAAATATATTGATATATACTAGATTAATGTATATTTTTTACAGAATTTATTACAACTATTCTAAAAAATTTAAATTAGCAATAAAAGATTGTGTAAAAAATGACCTGTTTTCTCTTTCTTTATAAATGTTTATTAATGTTTATTCAAAATTAAAAAACAAAGAATTATGTAAATATTTAAATATATATACATAATAATTTTTAAACATTTTTAATAATTATTTACATATACTTTACATTGAAAGATATATAACATTATTCACATTTTACTTTTACTATAATACATTTTTACATTACAAATAAATGCTTATAAAAATGATTAAAACCTGGGTATTAATTAAGTATTTTTTTTTAACATAAACTAAATAGCAAATTAATTATCATAAAAATTCAAAATGTACCTACATAATTAATACCTGGGTATCTCTTTATATCATAATTAATAATACTTATTTCTATAACTATCTCCATATTAATTATACGAGGAGCATTAATAATAATACCTGAGTATTAATTTACTAAACATGTTATCCTACACCTTAAAATAAAAAAATATTATCCTGAAAATAATATATTTACCAACAAAATTAATATCTGGGTATTATTTTTTATACTAAAATAATACAAATATTTCCATAAATATTTCCATATTAATTGCAACAGTAGCATTAATAATAATACCCGAGTATTAATTTACTCATAACTAACTATTCCCTATATAAATTGGTATTATTAACAAACATATTAACTATATTAATGTATAAAAATAATGAACTAAAAATAAATATTATGTTTTTATAAATGAATGTAACTTAATTTTTTTAACATCCATAACCTAAAAATTATAACAAAAACTTACCATACTATACTTATCAATGCGTTGTAAAAGCATGCGTTGTACCTACATATGCATAGTAATAGCATGCGTTGTAAAATCATATGATGTACATGTACCTGCATCGTAAAGGTATTGCATTTTAATGCCTGCGTTATAAACGATGTTTCCCATCTGGGCCAATGATCACCTTTTCTGACTCTTTTGGGTTGCACTGTATTTTCACTTTCTTCGTCACTTTCGAGTATTCTTTTATTTGTATTTTGTTGTGGCACAACTTGATTTTCTTCGTCTTCTGAGCCCCTCTTTAGTTGACCAAATTCAGGAATTTTTGAAGTACTACTCTTCACCTGATTATGTTCCACATTGTCTAACTGACCCTGTACCGATTCTTTACTAATCTGTTTTTCTCCCTATTCTTGATTCCCTATTCTTATTTTGCTCGGTTCATGTTTTTCTTCTCCAGAATTATCTCTCAAATGAGTCTGTGTGTATCTTTCTGTTCTTATCTGTTTTTGTTTAGAGAGTTCAATTTTGTTTTCTATTTCCTGAACTTGATCTCCTATCTCTATCTGATCCTCATCAATTTCTAGCTTCTCTGCTTTTGTTCTGCTCCTTGTTCTTACTTCTGCATCAGGTAAATCGACTGCTGGTACCCAATTCTCCTGACTAGTGCTTAGATGTTCTTGATCAGCTACTTCAGAGTTTGTTATTCTAGACTCTTTAGCTGCACCACCTTCTGCACCTTCAACTTCAATTTCTTGTTGTTGATTTTCTTCATCAGGAGCTGGTACTTTCTTTGTATAGCTGGCATGGATCCAATTAGGCAAACCTGCACATTTCACTGCGGTTGTTGTCACCAATATGACCTGTTTTGGTGTACTCCACCTGGGGGCAAGACACGTTTCTCGGACGTGATTCTTTACTACCACCCAGTCACCTGGATTTAGATCATGTGCTTGATCTGGTTGCCTGACCTCTGCGTCTTCTCCAACCTGGTGAGAGACAGAACGCACTAGGTCAGCCAATCTTTTACAATAATCCAATACCAGATCATCAGTTATTCTTAACAATGTGTGTTCAGGTATGAAAGCTAATCTCATTGTTCTTCCCATGAGTATTTCATGGGCACTTAACTCAGGTACCACTATGTCAAACAAACCATCAGAACAAGAGGCAATGCATCTGGCAAGTATAGTGAAGTGGATGCGCACACCTTTGCCAATTTTGATTTTATTGTACCATTCAGTTCCACTATCCCAGAAGCCTCTGCATGATAGGCACAGTGCAACTTTTGTTCAATCTTGAATGCTTCACAGATTAATCAAATTATTTAATTATTAAAGTGAGATCCTCTGTCTGATTCCACCGTTACTGGAAAACTAAAACGTGGTATGATCTCCCTCAACAATAATTTGGCAACTATTATACTGTCATTTCTTCTGTTGGGTATGCTTCTACCCATCGTGAGAATAAGCACACTATGCCTAGTATGTATTTTAGACCTCTACATGGTGAATTAAATCAACTTGTAATCTCACAAATGGTCCTTCTGCCTTTCCAATCCTCCCCCAGCTGACCACTGTCTTTCTACCTGGGTTATTTTGTTGACAAATTAAACATCTCTGGCAAAGACTCTCTGCAACAGTTCTAAACTTCGAATTGTACCAATCTTGTCTGAAAAGTCTGATCATAGCATTCCTACCTATGTGCGTGTCTCCATGATACATTCTAGCTAATTGTGATAGTAAACAATCTGGCATGACTGGTCTGCCATCTGGATAAATCCAGACACCATCACTTTCTCTTCTTTGACATCCTATTTTGATCCACTCTCCTTTCTCACTTACATCTACTTCGTCTTGTACATTTCTTACTTCATTCCACGTTTCTAATGCTGAAATAAGCATAAGTTGGCATCTGTTTCCTGTAGTTTCAATTTTCTTGTTTACTGCCATTTTTGTTTTAGTACAATATTGAGCAACTTGGTCAGCATGACGATTTCCTGCAGTCACATAATCATTTCCTGACTGATGTGTACCACATTTGAACACAGCTACTTCTTTTGGCAACTTTAATGCTTCTAAAAGTTCTTTCACATATTGTCCATTTTTGATAGGGGGTCCTGAAGAAATCATGAAATCCCTTTGCATCCAAAGTTGTCCAAAGTCATGCACACCCCTGTAACCATACTGACTATCAGTGTAAATGGTTACTCTCCAATTGTTCCCACTTTTGCATGCTTTAATTAAAGCAATGAATGCGGCTACTTGTGCAGACATGACTCCAGGTAAATAGGATGCTTTGACTATTCCAGCCAATGTACAAATAGCATAAGCAGCACTCAATCCTCCTTCTTCATGCCTCATGCATGAGCCATCTACAAATAATTCATTTTCACAATTGATCAATGGTTCTTCTTGAATGTCTGGGTGAGGTTTTGTACAGTATTTTGTTATATCTAAGCAATCATGATTAGGGCTCCCGGTTTTCCGTTTTTACGGATTTATACATATAAATACAGACGGAAATCTATATTTCCTATGTCTGTATTTATATTTATAAACAGCAAAATACTAGTAAATTTGGCACACTGGCTACCGGGTATTGCTACTGACGGGGCACTTCGAATGGAAGATAAGGCGCGATTAGATAAGATAAGGCAAGGGCTTTAGAGAGCAGCAAAGGGACACTGACAGATGGTAGCAAAGTTTTGCTAATGGACTTGGGCACGTAGCACCCGTGTAAAAGGCAGCTCTCACAGGGGGTAGACACTGCCTGCATTCTGGTTAGAAGGGGAGAAATAAACAACAAAGCCTCGTTAACTGTCTTTTTAAAGGAAATTCCCCTCTGCCTTCTGTGATTAACAGTGCCATTAGCGCGCAAAAGCGCTACCTAATGGCCATGCACATGCCCTGTGACTTGTCTCCAGTTACCTGTCATCAGGCTGCACGCCGATCGCAGGGCTCAAAGGAATGCAACACCCCTTCACCCCCTCCCCGCCCCCCCCCCCAACCCCCTCCGTCCTGTGTATGAGCCCGGGCTGCTGCTGCAGCTTGAGCTGTTGTTTCTGGCGTCTTATCTGACAAGCACACGTTTTTCACAGGTCTTCAAAGGAGCATTTACATTACTTAGAGAGGTTTTGTTGACTGATTCCAGTATCCCATGTGTTCTTAATCTGCCTATTCACTATTTCTTACTTTTTATTTTATTTTTACTGCCACAGTGGGGAAATGCATGTAGTGAAATAGTGAAAAAGCATCTCACAAGTAGGGACAACACATCCCCCAAAAAAAAACAATGACCATTTTTTTCTGTTTACAGAGTCTGCAAGAGAACATTGTGTTAAGAATATATTATTACTTAATTTTAATTTTTGTTTAATTTAGTCATTAATGTTGGTTTCCCAGAGCTATGACATACTGCTTGGTTGGATTCTTTTAAACCTGATAACTATTTTCCTATGAGGGCATTAATTTTTAAGCGTTGAATGCAACTTTAACTGTTTTACAAATGTGCACGCTTTTGTTGCACTTGCATACTGTGACTATTATTGCGTAGCCTCAAAATCAGTGCTCAGCTGTTGAAGCACCTATTCTTCCACATGCAAACTGGTGCCACATGAACCTTAACAAGCATTGGCATAGCCAATAGGTCTCGCCTTTGGGACGTTATAAGTCTTTATCCATGTAATAGTTGATATTGTAGCACCAAGGATATTGTGCTGCATAACTAAATACTTATAAAGTCCCAAAGGCTAGACTTATTGGCTATACCAATGCTTGTTATTTGTTTTCTAGTACAATATAGACTATATTGTACAAGAAAACGAAAAAAATTGTCAATTTAAATAAATGTGGAAAAATACTAGCTCTAGCGTCGTCTTTTGTTTGTGCCAAAAATAAATGTGGATAAATACAGAAAAAATGGCCAAAAAATAAATATGGATAAATACAGACGGAAATGGCAAAAAAATAAATACCATAAAACCGGGAGCCCTAATCATGATCAACATCATCTCTCACTTCTTCTACGTACACATCAGGTAAGAGAGTCGCTGGATTTAACACTATACACCGGATTACGGTCACATTTTCAGCTCACAAAATAATTCTCCCATATTTTGTCATTCGACTTGGTGTGAGATATTGAGTACGAGTTCTTGTTAAAAGAATTACAACTGAATGTGGTACATACACTTTAACAGGATGTCCCATCACAATCGGTTCACTCTGTTCAAGATTTGTGCAAGTAGCAGCTACTGCTTTCAAACATCCAGGTAATGCAGTGGCCACTGGGTCCAGAGTGGCAGAAAAATATGCCACTGGACATCTCATCAAGCCATGTCTTTGGGTCAAAACTGACAAAGCACAATTATCTCGTTCACAACAAAATAATGCAAACTCTCTTGTATAATCTGGCATTCCCAAAGCAGGAGCTTCACATAGGCATTGTCTTAATTTCACAAAAGCTTTCATGCTTTCATCATCCCACTCTACAGGATCCTTTGCTCGTTTCTTTGTTAACTGAATTAGAGGCTTGACCAATATGGAAAACCTTGCAATTCACTGCCTACAATATCCTACAACACCAAGAAACATACTAACTTCCTTCTGGGTCTGAGGTAACTGCATCTCTTTTATTATTTTGATTATTTCAGGTGTCACCCTCCGTGTTCCTCTTTCTAGTTGATGTCCCAAGTATTTTACATTGTTTTGGCAAAACTGTAATTTCTCTGGTGACACTTTTGCCCTCCATCTGCCAGATGGTTTAGCAATGCAATAGAAACCAAGACACAATCTTCTCGTGTTTTTGAGGCCACTAACAGATCGTGTATATACTGGGCCAAAACTAAATTCCTGGTCATTATCAATGTTTCAAGACATTTTTTTTTATTTTGATGAAAATGGAAGGACTTTCAGTGTACCCTTAAGAACACGATTCCCCACATAAATTCGATTTTCAAATTTAAATGAAAAAAGGTATTGACTATCTGAATGTAATGGGATAGAGACAAATGCATGACATAAATCAATTATCCGATATAGAATCACAGCAGGATTTGGCACTATAGGACAACAAGGTACCACTATTTTGTTTATCTTTCTACGGTCTTGTACTATCCTATAATTTCCGTTAGTTCTCTTAATGCCAATTATGGGTGAATTACAAGGGCTGCTCATTATTTCTTTCGAAATGCCTTGTTAAATCATATGTTCTATTTCTGCTATGACACCTGATTTTACTTCTGGACTCATTTTATATTGTCTTGTATTTGGGTAAGTAGCGCTTTCCTTTACAGTCACTTTCACTGGGTCCACACCTGCCATTAGTATCACTTCTTTTCCAGTAAAATCCCATACGTTTGGATTTACTGTTGATTTTAGCTCTTCTGGTAGGTCATCTTTTGTCATCATAGAGTGCATTTTATCTACCTCTGTTCCTTGTTTTGCTAACATCAACTTATAGATACCATCTTCATCGGGGGTCTGGATTGTCACACCATCCGGTGTACAATATATGGTGCACTTCATTTTGAAAAGTAAATCCCTATCTAACAAGTTTACAGGACTGGAATCACAAACCACGAACTAGTGCATTTCTCTGAACTTCCCTATACATACTTCTATTGGTTCTGTAACTGGAGTTCTGATCTGTCTGTTGGTAACTCCAACTACTTGGATGGCTTCTCCTGAGAAGGGTGGGTTTGGGATGTCTGCTGCTCTCACAGTAGACCGGGTAGCACCAGTGTCCAGTAGAAAGGTAATATCTTTCCCTTCTACTTTCCCATCAATGTATGGACCTGACTGATCTACCGGTAGGATGCGCCAAGTAGGCATTCTTCTTACCGCCATCTCAGGCACCATCATAATTCATCTTCCGATGAACTACTATTCTGCAAAAGAAATTGAGAAGTTACAGAATTTGGCTTACCACTTTCTCCTTGAAATCCGGTGTCCACACTGTACTTTGCTCTGTTCACAAAATTTGACATAGGGGCAGGTGGTAACTGATTCTGTGGGTTTACAACAAGCTGTGGTTAGCTCAATATCACTTCATTCTGCGTCTGTGGATTTAAATTTTGATTTGGGCCATTATAATTTTGTATATTTTTACACTTGTTTTTCCAATGCCCCAATTTTTCGCACCCATGACAAGGACATTTTTTCGTTGCTTCTTCTCTACTCATTTTCCACTTGGTTTTCTCTCATTATTTTCATTCAGTCCTGATCTTCTATTTTGTTCATTATTTATTTTTAATTCCTGTTGTTCTGCCAGTTTTACTTGTACCCACATCACTTTTTCTTCTAACTTTTTCCGTTTATTGTCTATCTCATCTCCACCGTATTTAGCATTTTTCAAAACCTCATCTATAGGCTTAATTTGCCAGCACAACATGTGCGCCTGAATCATTTGACACATTTCTGGTCTTAGTCCAGATACAAATCGATATACAAGATGTTCCATACTCTTATCACCCATGTTTTCAAATACACTATACTGTTTAAACACTTGCAGTAAAAGCTCATAATATGCATGGACAGTCTTATGTATTTCTTTTGTTGTTCTATCTATTTTTACCCAATCACTTTCTTTTGTAGGTATTTTCCCTTTCAAAAGTGTAATTACATGATTATATTTCGTCATTACCTCTTCAGATGGTGCACCTATTTTCTCATCTCTTGAGTATTATTCACTAGGCCAATCTACTGTAATTTTACATTCTGTCCATAAATCAACAGGTCGATACAAAAGGGGATGATGGACGGAGCGTTTGAGCAAATCAAACACTCACCCCCAGTCAACTGAGCTGGGTTTAATCCATCACCATTCTTTAGTTCACTCGGCCACCCCAGTTCAGACACGGCTATATGCAAATCAGTCTGACCCTGTGCCTCATGGGAACAGTCCAGCCCGAACTGCCAAGCCATGTCTTCCCTGGACCGGAAACAAGCATCCTGGGACCGGTTTCGGATTTATAATCCTCATCAGCCAGGCTATCTGGAATCCAGTGGACAAGTGAGCAAGGGACTCACGTCTGAGCATACCCTGCCACACTTAGGGCGAACAAAGCGATACAAAAGGGGATGATGGACGGAGCGTTTGAGCAAATCAAACACTCACCCCCAGTCAACTGATCTGGGTTTAATCCATCACCACTCTTTAGCTCACTCGGCCACCCCAGTTCAGACACGGCTATATGCAAATCAGTCTGACCCTGTGCCTCATGGGAACAGTCCAGCCCGAACTGCCAAGCCATGTCTTTCCTGGACCGGAAACAAGCATCCTGGGACCGGTTTCGGATTCATAATCCTCATCAGCCAGGCTATCTTGAATCCAGTGGCCAAGTGAGCAAGGGACTCACGTCTGAGCATACCCTGCCACACTTAGGGCGAACAAAGCGATACAAAAGGGGATGATGGATGGAGCGTTTGAGCAAATCAAACACTCACCCCCAGTCAACTGATCTGGGTTTAATCCATCACCATTCTTTAGCTCACTCGGCCACCCCAGTTCAGACACGGCTATATGCAAATCAGTCTGACCCTGTGCCTCATGGGAACAGTCCAGCCCGAACTGCCAAGCCATGTCTTCCCTGGACCGGAAACAAGCATCCTGGGACCGGTTTCGGATTCATAATCCTCATTAGCCAGGCTATCTTGAATCCAGTGGCCAAGTGAGCAAGGGACTCACGTCTGAGCATACCCTGCCACACTTAGGGTGAACAAAGCGATACAAAAGGGGATGATGGACGGAGCGTTTGAGCAAATCAAACACTCACCCCCAGTCAACTGATCTGGGTTTAATCCATCACCATTCTTTAGCTCACTCGGCCACCCCAGTTCAGACACGGCTATATGCAAATCAGTCTGACCCTGTGCCTCATGGGAACAGTCCAGCCCGAACTGCCAAGCCAGGTCTTCCCTGGACCGGAAACAAGCATCCTGGGACCGGTTTCGGATTCATAATCCTCATCAGCCAGGCTATCTTGAATCCAGTGGCCAAGTGAGCAAGGGACTCACGTCTGAGCATACCCTGCCACACTTAGGGCAAACAAAGCGATACAAAAGGTTTGCATATGGCCATGTCTGAAATGGGGTGGCTGAGTGGGCTAAAGAATGGTGATGGATTAAACCCAGATCAGTTGACTGGGGGTGAGTGTTTGATTTGCTCAAACGCCCCGTCCATCATCCCCTTTTGTATCGCTTTGTTCGCCCTAAGTGTGGCAGGGTATGCTCAGACGTGAGTCCCTTGCTCACTTGGCCACTGGATTCAAGATAGCCTGGCTGATGAGGATTATGAATCCGAAACCGGTCCCAGGATGCTTGTTTCCGGTCCATGGAAGACATGGCTTGGTAGTTCGGGCTGGACTGTTCCCATGAGGCACAGGGTGAGACTGATTTGCATATGGCCATGTCTGAAATGGGGTGGCTGAGTGGGCTAAAGAATGGTGATGGATTAAACCCAGATCAGTTGACTGGGGGTGAGTGTTTGATTTGCTCAAACGCTCCGTCCATCATCCCCTTTTGTGTCGCTTTGTTCGCCCTAAGTGTGGCAGGGTATGCTCAGACATGAGTCCCTTGCTCACTTGGCCACTGGATTCAAGATAGCCTGGCTGATGAGGATTATGAATCCGAAACCGGTCCCAGGATGCTTGTTTCCGGTCCATGAAAGACATGGCTTGGCAGTTCGGGCTGGACTGGTCCCATGAGGCACAGGGTCAGACTGATTTGCATATGGCCATGTCTGAAATGGGGTGGCTGAGTGGGCTAAAGAATGGTGATGGATTAAACCCAGATCAGTTGACTGGGGGTGAGTGTTTGATTTGCTCAAACCCTCCGTCCATCATCCCCTTTTGTATCGCCATAAATCAACAGGTACCACTATGTCAAACAAACTATCCAGATCCTTTAGAAAAACCTTTAAAACCTTTACAAACCTTTCAAGTAGTCAATACCATTCTACAGGCTTCTCTCTCAATTTTGGGAAATCATTTGTAAATGATGAAATATCCTGCCTTGTCCATGGAACATGTACATATCCCCTTCCGGGTAATTCTCTCATAGGACACAATCTTTCTGCCTTTTTAGTTTCTCTTAATACATACTCTGATGCAGCTTTATTTGCTCGAGCTTCTTCTTTCTTTTTCACCTTGCCTTCCACCTGTCTAATTATCCCCATTTCTGTAAAATAGTCATCAGTTCTTTTATCTGCAATTCTCTTCCTGACATATTCATATTTTCTAAATCTTTGTCAGTGAAATCTGCTCAGTAGGGTTTTTGCAATACTTTTGACTTCCCTATGTCAGTTCCCTTTTTGAAGCAAGTTCTTTTAATTTCTCATCAAATAGTTATACATTTCTTGTTATGCTTTGGCATATAAATAATAACTCTTCCTCACAATATGTATTTAACCTGTCTATTCCCACATTTCCAGCTATAATTTCCTCTAATTCTATTTTTAATCTATAAATGTCCAGAATCTTTGGTGATGGTACTATTTTATCCACCTCCTGTACCCATCTTTCTATATCTTCTGGTGACACTAGGGTAGCACTTCTAGTTCCTGTGGAAGTTTCCATACGTATTTCTCATGAACAATTTGGGGTAACTCTCTTTGAGGTTTCATTTACTTGTTCCCTGATTGGTAAATCCATTAATAATATTACTGACTCACATTCACTTGCTTGATCTTTGATTATTATATTTTTGGGTCTTTTACAGAAGTGGTCATAAGTGGTGGATTAGGACACATTATTTTATCCCCATAGAAGGGGACAATGGGACCTATAGTCACTGGTATAGTTAATGCCTCTGGATTTACAGTCAATTGGGTTCTTTTCTGTATTAATTCTTCCGTATTCTTATTTATAGCTTCCCTTTCCTTTTCCTGTAAAATTTTCTCATTTAATATATCATGTAATACTTGCAGAACCAAAGGAATTTCTAAAGCTGGAGCACTTGGTATACTTCTATTGGGTCTTTCCTGATATGGTGGAGGATTCTTTGTTAAAATATCTTCCATAAACTCATCTTTGGATTCACCACAACCTGTCATATGTTTAGTTTTCCTTGTACACTTGCTTCCTGATTGCTCATCTTACATTAATACAGGATACAATCCTTCTGCAACCATTGCCTGTCTCCACTGTTTCATCTGATCTTCACGTTTCACATGTAATGTCTTAGGATAGAATCCCCAATGTCCTCTAGTACTCCTAGTTCTGTCTCGTTCAAATGCCTCCATCTCCCATTCCTCTACTGCCTCATACTGGGTTAATCTAGGTCTGGGTTCTAGTTCATTCATCCTGGTTATTAAATTATCTAGAATTCTCCCATTGAATGTACCATGTTCTGGAAAAGCCAATATTCCATCACCTTTGGTATATTTGATCAAATTTTCTAACCATACACAAGTTTGATACCCCTTTTCCATCATCATAAATGAAGCTGGTGTCTGGGGCGGTGGGATAAGAATTCCTTCTCTAGTTTTAATAGGTTTATCTTTTTTGAAATAATCCTTTATTTGCTGCATAAAAGAAATTTTTCTTTTTTCTCCGTAGGTTTTATAAGTTCTGTTCCTTATAAATTCTTGTCTTGGAAAACCTAAATCTCTCCTATCCGGACGATTCCCTATAAGGGTTGGATCGAATCTCCACATAAAATTCTTAATTTTTCTTCTAATTGATTTGTACCTTTGTTTATACTACGTCCTCCAATCTCGTTAGCGCTTTTATACTTTTACTCCAATCAGGTTTAAATTTACAAAACTTTTAACCAATGCTTGCGCGGCTATTAGTGTAACGTCAGTATTCACTCCTTACTACTGACCCCTCCTTTACAAATCTTTCGTAATTCACGTGCCTGCTGTCTCGACCAATCCCAGCACGGCGCCTGTGTTAGGACCCGGAGCTCTTAGGGCCTGTTCTGAGTGTGTTGTTGGGTGCTTTTAGCGTAACCCGGACTACAAGTCCCAGGATGCCTTGAGGCGTTCTAGGAAGACCATGTTCTTTCTTGCACCAATCAGACGCCGACTGGGAGGTTCTTATGCCTCCTTCCTCTTACTGGCGGTGCTTGGTTTTCTAGTTTGGATTCCTGCCTGGGTCCCGACCCGAGTATCATCGATACTACCCTTACTCCCGTGAACTGGTTTGAGTTTGTTCCTCCTCCCTGCATCAGAGCTGCGCGCGGCCGCGCTGGCTCTTGTGGACTACCCTGAAGCACTCTCGCCGAGCGGCATTTTGTAAGAACTCCTCGCCGCAGCGAACACCGGATTTGGAACTGCTTTTCCTTCCCCGTTGCAAGCGGATCACAGGTGTGGCGCTCGAAGGCGTTGCCTGGTCCGGTGACTCACTCCGCAGCGCCCCTGCTCCCCCTTACCTGATGCTGTGGAAGACTGCAGTGGATTCTCGGCATTTCGTTTGACTTTCAAGACAATTGCCGAAGGATTTTTTCTTTTCTTCAAACCCCCCTATTATTTGTCCAAAGGTACGCCGAGTGAAATAATCCGGATTACTGAGCCTTGGGGGAAACGCCTGGGAACAGAATTTCCGGAGTGAACTTTGTTTTGTTTGCTTTGCTGGTTCGGCGAGGATCATCGCTACCCGGCAATACGTTTCCTTGAACTCTTCGAATTGGGAGGTGTTCGAGACTGTGTTTGAGACTCTAAAAATTCTTCCGTGGAACTTTTCATTTGTCAGGAGAGACCAAAGTATCTACCCTTCTTTTGGTTCGTATTCTGTTTTATTTTCGTGGATACCTTTTGGGTTCGATACAATCTTTGGACAGGTAAGAGCCTTACTGCACACTCAGTACAGAAACATAGGTTAGCACCTTCTTGTTCCCTTTTGTGAGTGTACTAAGGTCCCTGTTGTATGTTTGTTTTCTTCTCTCCTCTGCAGACTGTGGCGTCCTATTCGTATGCAATTCCTGAGTGCCCTATCTTCTATATAGGAGACCTAAGGGTTTTTGGTCTCTCTCTTTTTTGGCGACTCCTCCCGCCCTGTGTGTGTATACCTACTCGCTGGGTGTGTGGTGTCGTGGGAAACAGAGAGAGACACTGTCTACACTTCTGAGGAAGCTGGTTTCTGCCTGGAGTCTGCTGGTCGCCCGACAGAAAACCAAGCCCACGTTTCTCTCTCCTCCCGAGTGTAGACAGTCATGGACGATGCAGCCATGCTGGGAGAGACAGATGAGATAACTTTAAGAGACTTGGCTACCACAGTGGTGAATTTACAAACCAAACTAAAATTGATGAGAAACGAAAACCAGAGGTTAATGGCCGAAAATACTAGATTGATAGAAGCAAGTAAAACCCCCGAGATACAAGCTAGACATAAAAGAAGCTATATACACCCTTCTCATTTTCAAATGCCTAGCGTTAGTTCCCCTGGGGTCTCTTCTACGCCTACTCCATCCACCTCTCCTGTTCAGGTTACAGTAGTCACCCCACCTCAAACGCCATTAGCAATGCCAGAAAGATTTAGCGGAGACAGTCAGAAATTCAAGGTATTCCTAAATCAATGTCACCTGATGTTTTTGTGTAAAGCCTCCTCATTCCCTGATGACGCGGCTAAGATCGCTTTCATTATTTCCTATTTAAGTGGGAACGCCGCATCTTGGGCGGTGGCACTGGTTGAGAATGACGACCCTGTTTTATACAATCTCACCCTATTTAAGGAGCGGATGAAAAGCCTTTTTTCCAGGCATACTTATATGCAGGCAAGTGACAATGAGCTTCTTAATTTGAGACAGGGTTCAAAAGATTTGTTGTCATATATCACCGCCTTCAACAGATTGGTGACAGAGACCCACTGGCCTGACGATAAGAGAACTTCGATATTTTATAGAGGGCTTAAAGACGAACTAAAAGACATCTTATCACAAATAGTGGATCCCCCTGAAAACTGTTCGGAGTTCATAGACCTAGTGGTCAAATTAGATCATAGACTGGCTGAAAGAAAGGGTGAAAAAACTCGCAGCGACCTCCCTAGATTCCTGATAACCAAACCTGAAAAAAGAGAACCCAAAGACACAAGTGAACCCATGCAAATAGGAGGTATCCGTGGTCCCCTAACACCTGAAGAAAAAGAAAAACGACGTAAGTTAAATCTCTGTTTATACTGCGGAAAGGCTGGCCATTTTGCCCGGGAATGTCCTGTAAAACCTAAAAGTTCCTTGCGAGAAGGGTTACCTAAATACACGAAAACTATGCCTTCGGGAAACTAGAAGACTTGGGGAGTACCGAGGTCGCTCTTCCAAGTCCTTCACTGTCCCTGACCTCTAAATATGTGGCAAACGCCTACTCCACCATTCCCAAACCTTTCACCATTACGGTTGTGTTAGTGTTACCTTCGCAAGGAAGACATTCCATGGCTATTCTTTTGGATTCAGGGGCTACGGGAAACTTCTTGGATATTACCTTAGCTAAATCCCTGGGCATACAGTTCGTTAAGAAAGACATGCCTGAAAATGTCAGAGCTGTAGATGGGTCTGCTCTATCCTCTGGAATGTTAAAATACCATACCCCTGAGATCATTGTATTGTGTGACAATGGTCATAGCGAATGCATATCCTTTGATCTGATTGATACTCCCAACTTCGGTGCGATATTAGGAGTACCCTGGCTTCAGACACATAACCCCCATATTGATTGGGTCGCCAGAACTTTTACCCTACGCTCCGCTCACTGTCTTACCCATTGTTACAGAGACATCAACCACTGGCATACTCCTGTGTATTGTGCTTCAACCACTATTGATGGGGCTACATTACCCTCTGAATACCGACAATTCTCTGACGTTTTTGATGATGTGAAAGCAGTTGCTCTACCGCCACATCGTCCCTACGATTGTAGGATAGATCTCGTACCTGGCGCTGATTTACCTGTTAGTCGCATTTATGCGCTTACGGAGACAGAGACTAAATATCTACAAGATTATCTGAAAGACATGTTGGCTAAGGGTTTTATCAGTCATTCCACCTCTCCAGTGTCATCCCCCATTTTTTTTATTTCCAAACGGGAAGGGGGACTCCGAGCTTGCCTGGACTACAGGGTGTTGAATAAAGCAACAATAAAAAACAAATACCCTCTTCCCCTCATTTCCACACTGCTCGATCAGGTTAGGAAGGCCACCATTTTCACCAAACTTGATTTAAGAGGAGCCTACCACCTGATCAGAGTCAAAAGAGGGGACGAATGGAAAACAGCTTTTCGGACAAAATTTGGGCTATATGAGTATAACGTCATGCCCTTTGGGCTGTGTAATGCTCCCGCAGCATTCCAATTCTTCATAAATTAGATACTGCGGGAATATTTGGACCTTTTTGTCATCGTGTATATCGATGATATACTGATATACTCCTCTAATGAGTCTGAACATGTGTCCCATGTACAAGCCATATTAGGAAAACTCCAAGAACACCACCTGTTTGCTAAGCTCGATAAGTGCATCTTCCATACCCACAGTGTAGCCTTTTTAGGGTTTATTATCTCCCCTAAGGGAATACATATGGATCCTGCCAAAGTCTCTGCCATCCTAGAATGGGCAAGTCCAAAGTCGGTGAAGGAGATTCAATCCTCCTTGGGATTTGCTAACTTCTATAGAAGGTTTGTGGACCACTTTTCTGACCTGGTAGCACCCATTACTCGCCTGCTTAAAAAGGGGGTTGAGTTCATTTGGGATGCGGAAGCAGAAAAAGCCTTTCAGGCCCTTAAAGCCAGTTTCACTTCTGCGCCCATCATGAAACATGCAGACGAAACACAACCCTACTTCCTAGAAGTGGATGCTTCTCAATATGCGGTGGGAGGTGTATTATCGCAACGTGACCGCCTAAAAGGCAATCTCCATCCTGTGGCGTACTTCTCTAAAACCCTGACCCAATCAGAGCAAAACTATACCATCGGAGAAAGGGAACTCCTTGCAATCAAACGGGCCTTTCAAGAATGGCGTCACTACCTGTTAGGATCCCCCCATGTGATCACTGTCTATTCTGATCCCCAGAACCTTCAATACTTTCGCACAGCCAAAGCACTTACACCAAGACAGCTACGTTGGGTCGCATTTTTTGGAGAATATGATTTTTTGATTCACTTCAGACCAGGGATACGACAGGGTAAAGCTGATGCTCTATCCAGACTAGGAGAGGAGAACAAGTGGGTTCAGGAGAAACCGTTGCCTCTTATTCCAGAGAGTAGAATAGTAGCCTTAGGAGAAAAGATCCTTGATTCCCATACCTTCCTGGACCAGCTAGAACAGGCTTATGCTCCTCTTGATCCATTCACTTGGTTACAAGACTCAAATAACACCATTGTGGACCATCTGTGGTATCATGACAAAAAACTCTTCTTACCTACCGATGACTTGCACAACCTTGTTTTACAATGGTGTCATAACATGCCCTTAGCCGGTCATCCGGGGGAAAACAAGACTAAAAGTCTCTGCCAACGATGGTTTTGGTGGCCACAACTATCGCATGATGTTAAGTAACACGTCAAGGCCTGTCCCACCTGTGCCCGCCAGAAGGCCTCACATTCTGTGCCTGCAGGGTTATTGCAACCCCTTTCCGTGCCCAACAGTCCCTGGACTACCCTTAGTATGGACTTCATAACTGATTTGCCTAACATTCATGGGTACACCACTATTCTGGTTGTCGTAGATCTGTTATCCAAAATGGCCCATTTTGTACCCCTAAAAAAGATCCCCTCAGCTGTGGTTTTAGCAGAGGTATTCATCAGAGAAATAGTCCGGTTACATGGATTGCCTTCTGTTATAATATCAGATCGGGGTCCCCAGTTTATTTCCAGATTTTGGCAAGGGTTATGCAAATCCCTCTACATTGATCATAGACTATCTTCCGCCTATCACCCCCAGACCGATGGTCAAACCGAAAGGACGAACCAAACCTTAGAGCAGTATCTCAGGTGTCTCATAACCACTACATGTCAGGATTGGGTACAAGCACTACCTCTTGCAGAATCTGCCTACAATAATTCTACCCACACAGCCTCCAAGATTTCTCCGTTCTTTTTCACCACTGGTTACCATCCCAAAATACTTCCTCTTGAAGTACTCCCTTCTGACACGCTAAACCCTGCGGTTCTTGACCATCACCAAACTCTGTTACAGATATGGGAGCAAGCTAAAACAGAACTAACACAGGCTAAAGAGCTAATGAAGGCCCAAGCGGACAAACATCGAAGGTCTGCTCCCGTTTATGCAGTGGGTGATAAGGTTTGGTTATCGTCAAAGAACCTAAGAATAGAAGGTCCGCGTAAGTTACAACCCCGCTACCTAGGGCCTTTTGAAGTACTTAAAGTCATCTCTCCTGTTGCACTCAAATTGGTACTGCCCCCCGATATGCAAATACATCCTGTTTTTCATACTTCCCTTCTTAAACCCTATGTGGCCCCACTACTCCCTGAACCTCCTCCGCCCCCTGTTATGGTTGAAGGAGACATTGAATACGAGGTGCGACGGGTGTTAGACTCACGTAGACACAGAGGTAGACTCCAGTATCTAATTGATTGGGTGGGTTATCCGCCAGAGGACAGAACCTGGGAACCTGCCGAACACATTCATGCCCCTAGATTGGTGCGTAGGTTCCATGCTCTCAATCCCTCCAAACCTAGACCTGTGAGAAGACCTTTAGGGGGGGTACTGTTAGGACCCGGAGCTCTTAGGGCCTGTTCTGAGTGTGTTGTTGGGTGCTTTTAGCCTAACCCGGACTACAAGTCCCAGGATGCCTTGAGGCGTTCTAGGAAGACCATGTTCTTTCTTGCACCAATCAGACGCCGACTGGGAGGTTCTTATGCCTCCTTCCTCTTACTGGCGGTGCTTGGTTTTCTAGTTTGGATTCCTGCCTGGGTCCCGACCCGAGTATCATCGATACTACCCTTACTCCCGTGAACTGGTTTGAGTTTGTTCCTCCTCCCTGCATCAGAGCTGCGCGCGGCCGCGCTGGCTCTTGTGGACTACCCTGAAGCACTCTCGCCGAGCGGCATTTTGTAAGAACTCCTCGCCGCAGCGAACACCGGATTTGGAACTGCTTTTCCTTCCCCGTTGCAAGCGGATCACAGGTGTGGCGCTCGAAGGCGTTGCCTGGTCCGGTGACTCACTCCGCAGCGCCCCTGCTCCCCCTTACCTGATGCTGTGGAAGACTGCAGTGGATTCTCGGCATTTCGTTTGACTTTCAAGACAATTGCCGAAGGATTTTTTCTTTTCTTCAAACCCCCCTATTATTTGTCCAAAGGTACGCCGAGTGAAATAATCCGGATTACTGAGCCTTGGGGGAAACGCCTGGGAACAGAATTTCCGGAGTGAACTTTGTTGTGTTTGCTTTGCTGGTTCGGCGAGGATCATCGCTACCCGGCAATACGTTTCCTTGAACTCTTCGAATTGGGAGGTGTTCGAGACTGTGTTTGAGACTCTAAAAATTCTTCCGTGGAACTTTTCATTTGTCAGGAGAGACCAAAGTATCTACCCTTCTTTTGGTTCGTATTCTGTTTTATTTTCGTGGATACCTTTTGGGTTCGATACAATCTTTGGGCAGGTAAGAGCCTTACTGCACACTCAGTACAGAAACATAGGTTAGCACCTTCTTGTTCCCTTTTGTGAGTGTACTAAGGTCCCTGTTGTATGTTTGTTTTCTTCTCTCCTCTGCAGACTGTGGCGTCCTATTCGTATGCAATTCCTGAGTGCCCTATCTTCTATATAGGAGACCTAAGGGTTTTTGGTCTCTCTCTTTTTTGGCGACTCCTCCCGCCCTGTGTGTGTATACCTACTCGCTGGGTGTGTGGTGTCGTGGGAAACAGAGAGAGACACTGTCTACACTTCTGAGGAAGCTGGTTTCTGCCTGGAGTCTGCTGGTCGCCCGACAGCCTGATGAGGTCAGTGCGACAACCAACCCCTCCTTTACAATTCCCTGTCGTCTCACCCACATCCGCTGTCCAGTCCCAGCGCTGCACTTTATGACATCAGTGCAACTCCGGCAACTGATCCTCCCTTCACAAGGTAATACGAAAACTTATTTTCTTATAATTTTTACAAAAGTTTTACATTAGATGACAACATAGATACATTCGCTACTCTGTTGATTTTGCAAATCTGACACCTTGGGGTCGATTCCGATCCGGTAAAAAGCGCTCCGAATCGTCGTACGGAGCGTTTTTTCCCCGTACGAATCGTACCTGTAAACGTCCCGTACGTACGACGAAGTACGATTCGTACCAGGAGCCGTACTCCGTACGAGTCGTACAAGACACCGTACGACTCTAATCTCCGTACGATTCTCCCTCGGAACCCGCTGTACGCGACATTTGTACGGTTCGCGGCTGGTTTTTACGACCCAGCAAGTACGATACGTGTCGGGTACGCACCGTACAACCCTTTTTCTACGGGAGCTGAAAACAGCCGTAAAAGCAGAGTTCGCGCCTCGGTATATGAGCCGTACCCCCATTGTACGATCTGTGTACGAGCCGTACCCCCATTGTACGATCGGTGTACGAGCCGTACCCCCATTGTACGATCGGTGTACGATGGGGGTACGGCTCGTACACCGATCGTACATGGGGTACGGCTCGTACACCGATCGTACATGGGGTACGGCTTGTACACCGATCGTACAATGGGGGTACGGCTCGTACACCGATCGTACAATGGGGGTACGGCTCGTACACCGATCGTACAATGGGGGTACGGCTCGTACACCCCATGATTGCAGGGGTACGGTGCGTACCCCTGCGATTATGGGGGGTACGGACCGTACAGTGTGTATGTGTTTGTGTGCTTTTCCGTACGACTCGCCCTTACCTGACGTGGACCGTACGAATCGCGTCCTCATACCCCGGTCCGGATCGTACTCGTCGGGTCGTACGGCATGTGTACGAGTCGTACGGTATGTGTACGAGTCGTACGGGTCACGGTTTCAGCCTTGCAATACGTACGGATCACGACGATTCGGACGGATTCACGGAATACGGATCGTACTTCGCGACTCGGATGGACGGGTACGATTCGTACGGAGAGGGCTCCGGATACAAATCGTACGGACGGTTTTTTTCCCGAATCGGAATCGACCCCCTAGTTTGTTACACTACGAGTAAAACCTTCTGCTTACTCTTCAATCACCACGAGCAAAAGTCTTCCGTTTACTCTTCACACAAGCTCAGAAGGACCTGATACTCTTCCAGTGTTAGCCTTTCTAACTGATATAACACCAAAATTTCAACATCAAACTCTTCACTATCAATCACACTCACTGTTTCTCAACTAATTTCTAAAGATCAACGAGTAACCTCTCTGCAGTGTGATTTCCATTCATCACCTGCTATACGTTTCCCGGGAATTTCCAGACAACATTAAACAATATACAAACAAATTTGTTAATACCTAAATCTATAACCAATAATCACCAAACTAATCAATAATAACCATGCCTCTGCTACCAGCAAACTGATCCAGCGGGACACCAACCTACGGACAAGTATCACTAAATCACACACTTTCGGGCCCATTAACCACACTCACTTACAGTATCCAGTTGATGAAAACCCCGCCAGGAATCTATTTTTGGGCTTCTTTATATGCCCGTTTGCCTAGAGAATTTGAACCTATTTATTTATTTACTAAGCCCTTCCTTACTCATGGATCTATTAGTTGAGTCAGAGTTGGTAATTAATTACATTAAGCATTTATCTATTTTAATTTCATTGAATAACCACAGACTCAGTTTTAAATTATAAAGTTTTATCTGAAAATATTTTAGTGAATCAAATACAGCATGTCTATCTCTCAGCGTTCTGGCAGCGATCAGCCTATTTCAATTTGCTAACTATCCCAATTATACCTTCTGGTGGCATGTTCCACCCCCAAATGTTTCAAACTTGTGTAAATTGTCTATTCTGATTGGACAAGCCAAGGGGGATGGTCATCACACCATACTAAAGTTAATACTTTTCTAAAGAGCATTGTCTTATGTGCCTGCCAATTTAATTTGTTTCTTCTAAGCTTCATTCCCACCCATTTATTCATTGTAAATTAAAACATTGTATTACATTTATACATTTGTTCAATGAGTCTTCCGGATGTTCCGTCACTTTCTCCCTATGAGATAAGATCGTCCTTGACCATGTTCCAACGTTTGGGATCATGACTCTGGGGTTGCTTTCTACTGAGACTGTGCACGTTACCCACGTGGGTTTAAGCCTCATCTCTCCATTTAGGCCCAATAGTGAACTAACAAAGAAGTATAAAAGACAAGAAGTTAGACTCAAATAAACTGGTTTCACTGTATACCACTTATGTCTACTCTAATCCCATTTAATTAAAATAATTATTTATGCATTAGCACTTAGTATAAAATGTAGTTTAGTTTTGAGCAAAGCAGATGATTAGCATGTGAGATCTGAAGCAGCCATTTTGCCTGTTAGTGAACCTTGTCCCAAGTTTTAATGCAGAATTCGCAGCCAGGATTATTTTACAAAGTGGTAAAGCCAGGATTAAATGTCAAGTTTCCTAGTGTCATGGTTTAAACGTTCCCTCTATACCACGGTTATCAGTGTAGTTGGGTGTTTGTGTCTTCCCACCTCAGTGATTTGCAAACCTTGTTGTGGGGTCTTTGTCCAGGATTTATAATTGCATTCACCAGCTTAACTGGGCTGGTTTGTAAGTATTTCTAATATTTACAAATAAGAAGCAAAAGGTATAGGGAGATTGTGAGGCTTAAGATTCTATTTCATTACCATTCAATAATCAAGGGCCTGATGTATGACCATGTCATTTTGCGAGTCGCAAATTGCGCTCAATTGCGACTCGCAAAATGACATCAACAACAGTGTCAGAGACACTGTTTGTGAATCTCAATGGGGTCGCATATTGCATGCCTCATCAATATTCATGAAGCACTCGCAGTTTGCGACCCTATTGAGAATGGCTGGCCCTACCAGGTATGGTGGCCTGCTGGGCCTGCTTTTAAATAAAGCAGTTTTTTTAAAAAAATGCAGTTTTTCTTAAAGCAAAACGGGATGCATTAAAAAAACGTGTTTGTTTCATTTTTAGGGGCAGGTAGTGCACTGCCTGCCCCTAAAAAATATTTTCCCCTGCATTTACAGAGGGGAAGGGGTCCCCAGGGATTGCGATTGCATTACCACCCTCTCGAAGAGGCCGGTAAATTGCGAGTGTTTTGCAACCACAGTTGCACTTGCAAAACATCTGTACATGGCATGTGGGGTCGCTATTAGGAAGGGAACGCCTCTTCCTAATTGCGAGTTGCAATTTATTTGCAACTTGCAAAAGAGTGTTAGTACATGGCCCACAGGATTGAAACATGCGCAGTCGGCCACAAACCTGTTTGCGCATGCAAAATCCTGTCGTACATCTGGCGTCGAGTTACTTCCTTTATGCTGAAGAACCGGGATTTAGAACCCAGCAGTGCCAGGGGCACGCCCAAAGTCTTCGGATTCACCTGTCTTGGTATACAGAGACACGGAATACTTCTGGGTGGCGTCAAAGATCAAATTTATTAGCTGCAGCTAGTAACAGTAATCCCAGTAATACAACACGGTGTACAACTCAGGAGACTGCTCAATGTTCGTAGAGCAAGACATCACTTTTTATCCACATTTTACTCATTATAAATGCACACCCACTGCGACAAATACTGACAAATGAAATACATTTGTCCACGCATTATCACATCGTAAAAGCTCGATTTACATTGTACCAACCCACAAGTTAATTATTAGGAATGTCCCAAATTCGATTTCTACAAGCCGGACAAGCCCATAATTGAAAGCACTACCCATGTAATGAAAAGTCATAAGAAAAGGAAATAATTCAGATGCTGAATAGGATAAGATATGTACAAGGGCACTAAAGTTAACGATATCCTGAACATTGATTGGCAATCTCAGACAACGATCAGCCAGGGAGATTGGCTTCGCAAAGGGTCAGTTTCAGGTGACACGGTCAGCGTCCTGCAGTTCACTCACAAGTCAGAAAAGGACTAGTTAATGCGTACATGAACAACGGAGCTCATGCAACTTTGTTCGTTCAGTTACCTCCACGGGCCTAAGTGAGGGCAACACAAAATGGCGTCACGAACAACTCGAACAAAATGGAGTCCGGTTCGAGAATCACAGAACCTCAGACCCTCCTTTTGCCATTTCGTAGGCAATAACCTAAACTCATGTTAATCTGAATCCAGGTCTATATCTATTCTCATCAGGCCATCAAGGTGTTGCTGTAGCATCATCTTATTATCCTTCACTTCTCTCGGGACAGGTCTTCTCACACACATCGTAGCACAAAGACTACATATGGCGGGACCACACTGGATGCACAAACAACACGAGAAAAGGATAGCTAAAGCCATACCAAGGAACATCAGGATCTTCCATCCCCATCTGGACAACAGTCCCCAAATCCATCCAGTTAATGACCAGTTCCCTTCGTCTACATGTATAGACTCAGCGGACTTATATAACTTCATGATGGCTTGGTACACTGTCGGGGCATTATCTGGTATGAAAACACAGCAACTAGACCCGATCAATTTACTTACCCCACCTCTATCTGCTAATATAATATCTAAAACCATACGGTTTTGTAACGTCATAAGACGATCCGCCTGTAGCTCAGCTGTAATATTGCTAAGAGTACCTGCAGTTTCATTTATAGTGGCCTCAACGACTCTTGTAAGCTGTCGAATATTCCTACTATTGGCCATAGGACCCCAAAAGGGGAAACATCCTTTACAACGAAACTTTTACAACGCAGTGCTTTTACAACGCAGGTTTTACAACGAAAACCATTACAACGCATTGCGCTGGGGGGCGCTCTAGGATAGGGAATAGATTTAATTTACTATCCAACACCTTCCCTAGTGTCCACGGGGACTGGAGTTGGAATAGTAAAATAAACTATTCACTATCCAGCACCCCAAAGCGCTATGCGTTGTAAAGGTTTGCGTTGTAAAAACTGCGCTGTAACAGCATGTGTGATAAAAGCATACGTTGTAACGTCATACAACCCCCCAAAAGGGCACGAAACCCTTGAAGAAGTCTCCAGCTTCTTGTCCGACAGTATCTTTCGCATCGATAACACCTCTACCATATCTTGTCTTATGGTAATTGAAAACAGCAGTGTATGAAGGGGGAAGCAAAAATGCCACATAACATGTACCTGAGAAATCAGGTGGCAACCATGTATATGCTCTATCGTAACAAACAAAATATGTGCCTTTAGCTGGCACAAACGGTGGAGAACTCTGGGATGCATAGACATAGGTGTGAACACACACACTCTTACGAAGCTGAGCTCTCGGATTCTGACCATTACCTTGCAGACAAAGATGTCCTTGGTGGGGTACAATCCCGATAGGGGGAGACCTTTTTCGTCTCTCCTTCTTTGTCAGGCTAATGCTATATCCAGTCTTGTTCCAACCAGTATATGCTCGTACTTCATCCTTAGGGATAGCATTATACGCATCGATATCTCTGATCATATCTACTATTCCCTGTATCAAGGCATTATTACTCGCATTATCTTTGACGGAACGTAAAGGAGATGCTTCATTCGCATAAATAAACATTGCTTGGAGTGCCGACACTGACCCATTAGGCGAAAAAGGCAAAACCAAATATGGCATTCCCTTATCTGTCGTATGCGGCATAAGACCACATACCCAGCAGTTTGTGGTATTTACTACTAGCTGATGCTGATGCAACAACTGTATAAATGAATTGTTAACAAATTCTGATCTTCGTGTCTGCTCATGTTCAGGCAAAGTATGAAACTCATACGAAGGAATAGTAGGAAAAGAAAGAGTAGGTTGGGACGTAAGTACAGGCGTCTGTCGTGTAACATAGACAATCCAACCCACACAAGCCAATGTAATATTCAAAAGCATCAAGAAACACAATATTAAAAAACATTTGCTACGAACCAATGTACACATTTTCATTTTAGAATCAATTCTCTCAACACTTTTCTCAGATACAAAAGACTCCATCCTCTAACGTGCTGCTCACGGCTATTACCTTCTTCACTTAAGTGTGCGTCAAGATCGTGCTAACGACCAAGAACCACAGACCTTTCGTCAATTCGCGGCTCACCCCTTAAGGCTGTACCGCGACCCTGCAGCTGAGTCCGGATGGTGACTCGAAAAAGAAAAATAGTCTCTTGTCTGAAAAAGGTGTAACTCACAACAAAAATTCAAATTTTATTTGTCCATTTATTTGTCCTTTCTCAGTCTTAGGTTGTAGCGCTCTCTGCTAGGCACAGTTTGCTCTTGAAAGAGTGTTTCCGGATTCGTTGTGTCCAATCTTAGATGTGGTGGCACGGCAGCTTGCAGAATTTCATCGTCCGCACGTTCTGACTGAGTCCATTCCAAATGTGCGTCACTAAAAGGTACGAATCTAGGAATTCTTTCACATTCAGAATCAGCTATACCTCCCCGCACCCACTTGTCATACGGTAAGGGCAATGGAACCTTTTTACAATGGGTACCATGTACCCAATTCTTTTTACCAGCTACTCTAACTGCAGTCCGAGTTGACAACAACACTAAATGCGGTCTAGTCCACCTTGGCTCCAGGTTATTATTTTGTTGGGAGTTTTTGGTGAGCACGTAGTCACCAGGTTGAATTGTGTGGCCTGGATCCGCAATTGCTGTCGGTAAGCTGTCATAAACCTGTTGGTGGAGAACACGTAATTTAGCAGTCAAGTCATGTAAGTAATCCACCAACATAGGGTACTCAATATCACTGTATTTCTTAGGCCTTGGCACACCCAAACATTGGCCAGACGACCAAAAACAATTTCATATGGGCTAAGTCCCACACGAGAATGTACTGTCGTCCTTGTTGACAAAAGGGCCAATGGCAAGGCATCTGGCCATGTAAGACCAGAGCTCGCTTGTATTTTAGCTAACTTCAATTTCAGAGTGCCATTATAGCATTCAACAAGTCCAGCGGACTGAGGGTGATTCGCAGCATGAAATTTCTGATTGATACCCAAACCCGCACACACTTTCTTCATGATCTGGCCCACGAATTCACTTCCGTTGTCGCTCCATACCATTCTCGGCAAACCATATCTAGGGAAATACTCTTTGAGCAAAACCTTAGCTGTAGACAAGGCAGTATTATCCTTTAGGGGATAGGCCTCTATCCATCTGGAAAAGGCACAAACGACCACAAGGACAAACTTTAAATTATTGCATCTCTCCATGTGAATGTAATCTAGCTGTATCAATTCAAACCGATACGTTGGAGGAGCAAAATTACCACCTGGAGTTGGAGTTCCCTTTCCAGGATTATACATCAGACAAATCATACAATGCTTTACCAAATTCTCAGCACATTTAGGAATTCCAGCATTCTGCCATACTGGAGCCAACAACTTGCATATCCCTTTCAAACTAATGTGAGCCAATCCATGAGCCATAGTAACCACTGGGAGCACATACGCATCAGGCAACAACCATCGCTGGTGCTCCGACAACTCAACCCAACAACCTGTAGAATCCAACATACCCGTGGTTTCCCTCCACACACTCACTTCTTTTTCCGTAGCTTCAGCCTGAATCAACTTCACGCTTTCTATGGTGTCTTCACACATTCCACCAGCCATAACCCATCTAGCAGGGCCCGCAACATACATTCGACTCGTCACGTCCTTCGCCGTTTCTTTCGCAACTTCATCCGCAAACGCATTCCCTCGACCCACATCATCCACAACCTTTCTATGCGCACTACACTTCACAATTGCAATCTGTTTTGGCAAAGTAAGTGATTCAAGAAGTTCATTCACCAATTGCCCATGCTGAATTTTCGTACCATGGGAAGTAAGAAATCCTCTCTCTCTCCACAAGCGGCCGAAACTATGAGCCACACCAAACGCATACTGACTATCAGTATAAACATTCACTCGCTTTCCTTCTGACAACACACACGCTCTAGTCAATGCTATTAACTCTGCTGCTTGTGCTGAATTCTGTGCTATACGTGCTGTTTCAACAACTGAATGTAAAGTTGTGACACCATATGCTGCAGTCGACTCTCCATTCGAAAGCTTAAAACATGAACCGTCTACCCATAGAGTACCATCAGCGTTCGAATGAGGAGTATCTTTTAAATCAACTCTAGCCTTTGTTTCCTCCTCTGTCCGGAGAAGACAATCATGCTGTTCCTGAACATCTGTCTCTACAGAAATCGGTAACAGCGTAGCTGGATTTAACACATTGCACCTTTTGATGTGCACATGGCTAGCCAAAAGCGTCAACTCATAACCTGACAAACGCGCACTAGTAAGGTGCTGAGTCTTTGTCCTATTCAATAAGGTATCCACTGCATGTGGGACCATCACAATCAACGTATTATCCAATACCAAACCAGCAGACTGTCGAATAGAAACAACCGCTGCCGCTGCAGCTCTCAGACAACTCGGCAACGCTCTAGCTACCAGATCTAACGTAGCTGAAAAATACGCACATGGGCGCTGCTTGTCTCCAAATCGTTGCGTCAACACTGACAATGCACAACCTTCTCTCTCGTGTACATACAGTGTAAAAGGTTTACTGTAGTCCGGGGTACCCAACACCGGAGCAGAACACAATGCATCACGTAATTCAGAAAAACTTTTCTGACATTCGTCAGACCAAGGGAGAGGGTACGGAGTATCTTTAAGAGTCAGTGCCAACAGAGGTTTTGCTAACAAAGAAAAATTGGGGATCCACTGTCTACAATATGAGGTAATACCTAAAAAGGCACGCACTTCTCTCTGTGTGCATGGCACAGTGATTTGGGCAATCACTTGAATTCGTTCTGGGGTCAATCGTCTTCCCTCCTTCGACATGAGATGACCTAAGTAGGTTACTTCTTGTCGGCAATACTGTAACTTTGAAGGTGACACTTTATGATGAAGGTCAGACAAATGTCGTAACAAGGAAAGATTAGCTTCTTTACAAATCTGTTCGTCATCAGCAGCAACCAGCAGATCATCAACATACTGGATAAGAGGAGCACCAGAAGGCAACACAAAATTATCAAGCTGAGTTTTCAACGCCTGACTATAGATGGAGGGACTTTCACAATAACCTTGAGGAGCACGTTTAAACCGGAAGCTGCGACCTCCTAAAGAGAAGCCGAAAATATCTCTACTTTCCTCAGCGATCGGAATGCTAAAGAAAGCATTCTTCAGATCGATAACTGAAAACCAAGCAGCTGAAGCAGGGATCAGAGTCAACAAAGCAGTGATATCCGGGACAACAGGAAACTGTGGCACAACAATCTTATTAACTTCTCGAAGATCGATCACAAACCGATACACAGGTGGCTGAGAAGCATCAGTACGCTTAAGGACAGGCAGAACAGGACTGTTACACACATTACCTCTCGTTTCTTCAACTACACCCTTCTCAACCAAATCATAAATAATCGCTAACAGAGCTCTCTCGCCATCACTATATATTTTATATTGAGGAATACGAGGTAGCCTAGCATTTGACTTAAGGGTAACAACATAGGGTGAAATCTGCAAGAGACCAACATCATTGGGACCCGTAGCCCAAAGTGTATCAGGAAGAGAACGGAATTCCAGTGGAAGACAATCTTTAGACAAATACATCGGGGAAATCACTTTCTTACCCATCGTAAGATGTACTCCCGAAGGAGAGCAATGTAATGTCGCGTGCAATCTTTTCAGCAAGTCCAAACCCAACAGATTCTCACCACAACCAGTCGTTAGAATAAGAGGAGCTTCCAATTCACAAGGACCAATAGAAAGGGGCAAAGGATTAGAAACCGGGTTAAAAACTGGGGCGCCAGAAAATCCTACTGAAACGTTGGTCAAGCCAGACAAAGGTGCGCCAGGAAGTTTAGAGTGCATAATAGAACTCTTTGTCGCACCAGTATCCAAAAGAAAAGGTTCTGCCACACCTAATGTAATCACTTCAACATAAGGTCCATTCTGGCCTACTGGAACTGACACTACTCCCTCTCTTTGCCCATGGCTGTCCGAACTATCATTATAACCAGCACTCTCACTCTCGACATATTAATCATCAGTGTAGTACTGGGCAGACTGAACAGTCGGAACATTCTGTCTGTCAAAACAATTCGTAGAATTCTGAGGGGGAAAGAAACGCTCATTCCGGGGAAACACACCACGTCCCCTACCCCTAGGAGCTTGTTGGGAACCACCACCACCTCTCTGACCAGATACACCATTCGCACGCTGTAACAGAATCGGACAACTACTCTTGAAGTGACCTTCTTCTCTGCAATAAGCACACTGATTAGGTCCTGGCGGCATTCGCGGAGCGAAAAACTCGGGCTTCTGTAGCAATCTCTGAAACTGTGGGGATTTTTTGAAACTGAGGCTGATTCGGACGAGGCGGATAAGCTTGCTGTAAAAGAACTTTCGTCTTTAGGTCTCTAGTCTTCTTCTCTACTTTATCCTTCTCATCTTTATCCCTATTCTCATAATATTGTGCAGTAGCCAATATCTGGGCCGACGAAGAAACAGCCCATGAACTCTCAGAGTCCTTTAACTTATTAGAAAGTTCGGGAAGCAAATTAAAGACAAATTTGTCCACAAACAACCTTTGACCACCTTCAGTGCTCATGTCCTGACCACTATGATCGATAAACGTTTCCTCAAACCTCGTGAAGAAATCAGACACACTCTCGTCTTTCTTTTGTTTACATGCTGCTAACTTATCCCAATTCACTTGCAAAGGAGGCATCATAGTTTTTATTAAATTAATAATCCTACCAGGTAATTCTGCAACCAAGGGCTCAGGTTTGGCACCTCCTACCTGCCGACCATCTGCAGCAGCAATATTAGCCCACGTATCTCCTAATTCTGGCGCATGATTCTCATGACGGATCTTCGCCCACAAAGGTCGAGGAACTACATTACCCATCAACATATCTATGTCAGCTAAATTCATAACACACGCATCAACTGTCTGGGACAACTCTTTGTAATAACCAGCAGGATTCTTACGGGGGTCAGGCAAGGTCTGCTTAAGAGCCAAGACCTCTGCTCTTTTCCAAGGGACATGTACCCACACACGCTGAAAATGAGCCGGTTCAGCCGCAATACCATGAGCGGCATTAGCCGCAACTGCCTCTCTCCATACAGGGGGAACCTCTCTCATGGGATACTGCTTCACTTTTCTCCTAACAGAGGAATCAGGTTCATACAATGTCTGAGGCGGTAGCCTAGACCTAAAAACAAGTATCGTCTCTACGGCTTCCTCAACATCAGACTCCACTATCATCCCTTTAGCAAATTCGGACTGAACATCAAGCACTTCCTGCGGAATCGGACCCAACTCATTATCTTCCCATTCCTGACGGAGAAAAGTACACATTACATCAAAAACATACCTTTGCTTAGGCGGCTCCCACTGTAAGAAAACATCCATAACCGCTTGTAAATTATACCTGGAAGCCTTTAAAACCCATCTACGAGCCAAAAGATCCAACACTGCCCGTTCTTCGGGACCAGGAAACTGACTACGGCTCTGCTTACGTTCTAAAACAGGGGTCATATTCAGTGACCCAAAGAGTGGAGACAAAAGACTAGCAACAGTCTCGGTCGTTCGTTTTCGAACAGAAGGAGAAGAAGTTGACATAAGGACAGGAGAAAGAGTAGTTTGAGGTGACAGAAGTGTAGGGACAGAAGTAGCAGTAGTCGGAGATACAGGAATGTAAGGTACAAGAGCTTGAGGCAAAGCTGATGGCAAAGCTGGCGTCCCTGGAGGGGGCTGCACCGTAGGAGGTAGAACCATCTGTGCAACAACGGGTGGCTGAACAACAGCAGGGGGCTGAACAACAAAGGGTGCAACAACCGGGGGTAATGGAGGTGCAGTAGCACCCTGCACATAAGGGGGTGGTAATCTCAGTAAATGAGACATCAAAGGATCTTTTTCAGAGTCTTCAGTCACTTTTGAAAGGGAAGGCGGCAAGGCCGGATAACATTTATCAATGGCCATGTCTATCTGAGACTTCACTCGCACGATCTTCTTCGTCTTCCTTAAACTGCCTAGCAGCTTGTAGTACTGACATATTCTTATCTTTCCTATCTCTCTTTGCTTGCTTAATTTCTCGCTGTTTGGCTTCCTTACGCCAAAGGCGGAAAGAATCAAACATGGCCGTCCGGGCTTTCTTCTTAAATAGCGCAACTTCCAGATTATCTAAAATATTTAATTCAAAACTACCATGTTGGGGCCATCTTAAAACACCATCTTTCTTCGTATAGCGAACCCATACTTCATTATAAGTAATAGGAGCCACTCCGTGTTTTGAATAGAGCTCGTAAGTCGGAGTTCCAACCGGAGGTATCGGACACGAATCCTCCAATCGGGAATCCCTATTGCAACCACAACTAAACCATTTCCTAAATTTGCTAAGACCAGGCATCTTATAGCTCACTGATCTAGCTTCAAACTTCAAGGGGTTATCAACTATCGATACACTCGTAAATATACGAGCCCCTCGGCTTCGACTATTGCAATAACCGAATCAAAACCAAGAAACAAAACAAAGTCGTGGGAGCGACCCACTTATACTTAACCAAAATATCTGTCACGCCACCAGAAGACCATCTATCGTCTCGCTCTACAAATCATCAATCGAGGGTCCAAGACAGGGCGACAGTCAGGGCAGCAGTCCTTCGTAGCCGTCGGAAAGCGGGAGGCCTCGCAGCAAAAACTTTCGGTCCACGCCGACATACAGGGGTTGATGAAGTGGCGGCCTTCCTCCAGAATTTCCTCATGTGGCTCCTCACGATCCTCGGGCTTGGACCGGTACCGCTGAAGTCGCCCCACGTGGGCGCCAACTGAAGAACCGGGTTTTAGAACCCAGCGGCGCATGGGGCATGCCCAAAGTCTTCGGATTCACCTGTCTTGGTATACAGAGACACGGAATACTTCTGGGTGGCGTCAAAGATCAAATTTGTTAGCTGCAGCTAGTAACAGTAATCCCAGCAATACAACACGGTGTACAACTCAGGAGACTGCTCAATTTTCGTAGAGCAAGACATCACTTTTTATCCACATTTTACTCATTATAAATGCAAACCCACTGCGACAAATACTGACAAATGTAATACATTTTCCCACGCATTATCACATCGTAAAAGCTCGATTTACATTGTACCAACCCACAAGTTAATTATTAGGAATGTCCCAAATTCGATTTCTACAAGCCGGACAAACCCATAATTGAAAGCACTACCCATGTAATGAAAAGTCATAAGAAAAGGAAACAATTCAGATGCTGAATAGGATAAGATATGTACAAGGGCACTAAAGTTAACGATATCCTGAACATTGATTGGCAATCTCAGACAACTATCAGCCAGGGAGATTGGCTTCGCAAAGGGTCAGTTTCAGGTGACGGGGTCAGCGTCCTGCAGTTCACTCACAAGTCAGAAAAGGCCTAGTTAATGCGTACATGAACAACGAAGCTCATGCAACTTTGTTCGTTCGGTTAACTCCATGGGCCTACGTGAGGGCAACACAAAATGGCATCACGAACAACTCGAACAAAATGGAGTCCGGTTCGAGAATCACAGACCAATGCACATGACTTGCCAAAGGTAGTGATAGCAAGCAGAAAAGCTTTACTCTAGAACAGTGGTCTCCAGCATTTCTGTAATGAGAACTACTTCTGATCAGTGAAATTCGTTGTGAGCTACTGAAGGAAGTGTAACTCACGCATTACCACCAGACGCCGCTCACCCAGCTTCATTGACTTTACACCTAATATCCATGGAGCCGATACTGTGTTTGAACAAAATACTGTTAGTAGGGGTACTATGATAGGCCTGCCATGTGCACTGTGAGTGCAAGGTTCTATGGTGATGTATGAACATGTGTGTGAATTAATGGGATATATGTGTATGGGTGACTGAGAGCCTGTGTCATATGTACCTGTGGCACAGAATATACTTTTCACCATATGTGGCACCCTTACGTGCACTGTTTTTTATCAGGAGGGGGGAGAAGGAAACATCTGTGATCCTTTCAGCATCCTTAGTTGCAATGTCAAAAAATCAATGGGGTAAGGGATCACTTGTCCTGAGTAACCAGGGTTTTGTTCTCTTATTCGGTTCTGGTGCCAATTAAAAAACCCTCATTCACTTACCAAGGCTCGATAGGCGGTATATCTTGATTCTCCGCCTTGTTGTTAGCAACATGACAGCATCATCATAGGGTCTGATTGTATGCTTCCTCCACCCGAAGGTAAACCACTGGTTAGTACAGTAGTGATTTAGTGATACAAAAAGGTGGGAGTGTGCAGTTAAAAAGGCTCTGTAACCAGTGCCGATACATTTTAATTGGTGCTGGAAGGAAGGCCTGGTTAAAAAAGATTGGGTGTGCGTAGGAAGCTTGATTAGGAGGCTTCCGCACTGTGTTATGTCCATAAAAATGTCGACATGTTTCAGCCACAAGTTGCCCTCAAGGGGTCAAATAGGCTTTCTTCAGGACCTAGTATCTCTAGTAGAAGTAGAGAAAAGTGAGGTAACCTTGAGTTTTAGGTTAGAATTCTTAGAATTATTTTTGTAGAATTAGGAAAGGCCTTATAGTACCTTTGCGGAGATCAATGATTGCCTCCTTTGGCGTGCTGAGAGTGGCTGGACCTGCTCCTTTGCAGTTCGGCACGACTTGTGCTATCTCTGCCTCTCAGTCCCCGGAAAGTTTTTATTTACTATTACGTGCACAACACAAACACAACCATTTTCTTTTTTTATGGGAGAAATTTAAAGTACAGAACATTGTTCTGCAGAAATGTTCCTAATAAGGAAAATTTTTCTGCAATTGATTGGACATTCTTCTGCACTTTAAATTACTACAATTTTTAAAAATGGCTGCATTTTTTAGTAATAAATAAGGCAGCGTGTCTACCAGTCACTGGGAGCAAGGTGCGTGCTGTGTGTAAATGCGATACTCTGAAATGGGAGAAAATTCAACCGAAGACTTAGCTTTGCAGTACATAAAACTCATCATTTAAATGTTCTCCCATTTCAAGGTGTCTTTACAAACAGCAGTCATACCCCCAGTGGGCTGTAGACATGGTGCAATTTTTATGAAATGAAAATTCAGTAATTTATTTAAATGTGGGGATTTTAAAGTGAAGAAATAATGCTTCATAAAACATTAGGACTTACTTAGGAAACAATTTTCTTCACCTTAATATTTTCCCATTTAAAATAAAATGATTGTATTTTTCAGTTAGAAATATGGCACTGTGTCTACCAGCCAATGAGAGAAAAAGGCCTGTTGTTTGTAAATGTGACACTTTGCAAAGAGAAAAAATTACATGAGGTGTTAACGTAATCATTAAGTTAACTCTTGATTCTCATCTTCTCTCATTTAAAAGCATTCAGAAATATAATTTTGTTCTCATGCTCCAATATTGAGCTGCGAACAACTTTTATGTAAGGGTTAATACCTCAGTGCTTCAGTTCTGAACCTCTATGACCCACATAGGTCATGAATCTGACTGAGTACTGGTTTATCTGGGTCTGCTATCTGCAGCCTGAAAATAATGTAAAATAAACATAGGCTTTCCCTAACTTTAAAAGAAGAATCAACACTTATTTATTCCAATTCTTAGTTAAAAATTAACTTAAGGCTTAGAGCTACTCTGAAGGTTGCTGCAAGCCACTGGTAGCTGGTGATCGACTGGTTAGAGACACCTGCCCTAGAATGTGATATAGGGAGAGCAACTCAGATACAGCACAACACAGTATTGTCAAATATGTCTTTTCAATAGATTAGGGTCTTAATTTAGAGAGAGCAGTATAGAATAAAACCTTCAAAATAACTCCACGTCTTAGAGTCCATACCATGTACATGCTTCACTCCCCATATTCCTACCTTACACACTGCCTCCCCTGACCCCCCCACCCTCCTGGCATCAATGCGGCCCACAGTCACACTACAGACTGTACTTTTTGGCCCCAGGGAAAATATGAGTATCCATGTCTTTATCTTTGCGTTGGTGTTCGGAGTTTGGCTTATACAACTGTTGCTAGTTTCTGTTCTTACTCACAGAAGGTTGTAGATCTTTACTGATTTCAGGAGACCTCCCAAAATGCATTTGGTGTTTAGTGTTATAACCTGTTCTTGAAGATTGATTTCTCCCAAATTTCCGACTGCACTCCTATTTTAATGCTGTAACCACTGAAGCTAGGCTTTTTCTGGCCTAGCCGTTATCACTACATCACTTTCATTAGACCAATCATGATCAACATGATGAAGAGCATTTTACTTCCTTCAAACATCAGCCTAACTGGTTCCTGCATTCAGGTAAGGTTTATCCAAAGGTACACCCAGGCCTGTCATAAACTTCCAAGGGAGTGTCATGTGCAATCCCATTGTTTTATTCCTCACTTACACGCCACATAAATGAGTCATTGTTTCTACTGACCTTCTAATTTGGGGACACAGCTAATTTGCAGGCGGCCGTGCAAGTGCAATAAGCATGTGCCTGTGCATCTACCTAAATGAAGCTTCTCCCTTTCACCCATTGCTCGACCAAGCTTAGTTTGAAGTGGAAAGCATGGCCTCACTTCATGGATGGCTCTCCACATAAGGAATGTGTCAGCATATAAGACTAGAGAATCGTACTAACAATGCATTTGGTAAAAGTGGTAACAATTTTCAGACTGATTTTTTTTTTATGCATTTGTATTTTGTGAAGTGAGCTATGTACTAATATGTTGGCTCCCAAAATACTGAAGTGTGGTGGCTCGTGGTTCAATGTACCTTGTGAATATTAATGAGGTAGGTCACAAATTTTGGCCCACTAGGATTTGTTGCCATGACAGGGATTGTGGCCTGCTGGAGTCAGCAGACCACCATGTCTGTGATTGCTTTTCAAAAAAGTAATACTTTTCATTTTCTAAATAGAACGGGATGCGTTTAAAACAAAGAAAATTTACTTTTACAAATATTTTTTAGGAACAGGGACTGGTCCCATGGACCACTGCCTGTTCCTAACAAATATTTTGTCCAAATTCACAAGGGGAAAAGGTCCCATGCGAGACCCCCTTCTCTTAGGCGAATGGGTTACCACCTCCTTTAACATGCTGATAAAATATTAACAAACCACACTTAGAAAACCTGGATTCAAAAACAAAAATCAGTTTAGCAGACTTTAAAACGTTTGAAAGTCACACAGCTAAAAGGAACTGGGGTGTTCTAAGCTTCGCTTATTAGTGAAGATCAAAGAGAACTTAATGTGGTATTCATTTTTGAGTTTGACACAATAATCTTAATGTTATGTTGGTAATGGCGTCTATCAACCATCATGGGTAAAATATGAATTTAACAAGCAATTGCTGGTGTTTTTTGCTTACTATATGGAACAATTAATAATGCTTGAGTCTCAAAGGATCATGTTACTCTGCTAGATTGAATTACTTTTGAGCTTCTTGTTTATTGTGTAATATTGAGGGGGGCTTAAAAGCTAGCTGTGCTGGACTTTTAAACAAGTGTTCCCTGGTAGATGAAATGTTGGAAGCATGCTAACCACTGATCCCATCATTACCACTGTGGAGCTGGACAAGAGAGGAAACCACACCTCAGATCTCTGGAGATCCACCACTTGTGCTGAATAGGATGGTGAGAAGCCCTAATTCCTATGAGCACTTTGAATTCGGTTCGATCTCAGTTTGATCGCAAGTCTTTATTTTACTTATCACATCTTCTTGTAGCTTTTTGTAACAATAGAACTGGCCACTTCCCATGAATGTGGTGCAGCGTAAAGTTGCCCACTCTTAAGTGGAGTAGTGTGGCTCACTGGTTAGAGGCGGCAGGCCTGAGAGCAGAAGTCAGCCTGGGACCAGGGTTCAATTCCCAACGCGGCAGGGTCGTGGACCTTGGTCAGCGGACTCGATAATTCTCGCTTCGGTGCTTACTCTAATCAGGGGTTCCACTCGGCAACTCTGGGCATTAGCTTGCCTAATCTCCACAACGGCCCCACCAATTCCGGGGATGCCTGGCTCCACCTTGGGAACTCCCAGCAAGGGACCATCCCACAGGGAAAGCCAGGACGGGTTCCCCAGAGTTATACAGCGCCGGGACGCCCCGTTGCTGGGGCAGCTGTGCGCTTTACAAGTATACTACATTTACATTTACATTTAACACATCACAAAATCTAAATACGACTGATACCTGATATTCAAAATGAATGTGCACTTTGCACCTGAGTTTTACATAACTTCATGATTCTTGCAAACTTTACAGCTGGCACTGCTGATGCAGAGAGTCGTTATTATAGAATTAATGGTTACTCACATAGAATGCTCACTAGAAAATTAAAGAGAATGCTTTAAGTGTTTAGTCTATCTATATATGTAAACCATTTAGGAGTTGAGAATTGCATTTGATAATAGTCCTCTACTAAAGAAACATATTAATTTAAATGCATTGAAGACAATAAGATGATATAGATTTATAAAGTGACTGACATATTAATAAAGATTATATACTCTGTTACCACTAAGGATTTATTAATATTTGCATATGTGTATTTTAACTTTTTTTTAAACAAACTTTATTGCCTTTTATAATGCTATAATGCTTACATCGAATATTTTTAAGGTAGCAGTATACATTGGTCTTGATCGGGCGATACAACCCATTGACCTGCTAATGCTGTTGCTGTCCTCACTGTGCCCCATCTGTACATGATGTGTATTTTAACCTAAAGACGATTATTTCTATTTCACTACTCTGGTCTCACACATGATTAATAAACTTATACAATTCTGTCTGTGTAGTTACTAGAAATTGTGTTCTTGGATTCAAATGATCTTTACATGTGTAGGATGCTGAATTAGGTTGAACGATAATGTTTCATTAATGTATGCATTAATGTTACACGTATATACTTTAGAAAATGTAGCATGAAACCATGCCTGGCTTTGTGCAACGGGATTGTTATTATCTACATATCAATCAATTAATGCCAACATGGGCTAAAAATACTAAAGAACCTTATGCTCAATGTATGTTTGAATATGCACACCTATATAAAATTGTGCACTAGTGATTTAATGTCCTAACTTAGCAGGGTTTCACTCTAAGGGACTGAATCTTTGTCTCGTGGGAACCAACTGTGCTCAGAATTTTCTGATGACTTGCTTTCTTTGCAAGTAATCTCACGCTTGCTACTGTTAGAAATGATACTTTCTTTTAACAATGTTAGCTACTTTGTTTAGGCCCGAATGGCAGATGACGAGTGCATGGAAAACTCCTGAATAAACAAAGGACTGCAGTATTTTGTCATGTAGGGTCATTCGTATTTTTTTTTCTGCTCGTAACTGCCAGGCTTTGTTGGGACATTCAGCGTTGCTCTCTCTCTGACTCCTCCAATGTACCTGTAATGGATGCTGGATGTAGTCCTCCAGATCTGACTCCTGTTGTCACTCATGCTGGGAGTAGTCTATCTATTGAATGCCTGGAGTAACATAATAACTTAAGCAGCAGATCTGCGCTCATGAAGCAGGCCTTCTGTATCTTGTCCTGTCGCCATGTGGCTTCCAGTAAGCTGCTTGGGGATACTGGGTGTTGTTTAGAAACTGTGGGGTTTATGTATGAGAAAATAACGCGGTGCGATGACGCAAGTTAATTTGCAGCACCACACTGCGTTAGTTTTGAGGGTATACAGCCTTTACAACGAAACTTTTACAACGAACTACCATTACAACGAAACTTTTACAACGCAAACTATTACAACGCATAGCGCTGGGGGGGCGCTCTAGGATAGGGAATAGGTTTAATGTACTATCCAACACCTTCCCTACTATCCACGGGGACTGGAGTTGGAATAGTAAATTAAACTATTCACTACCCAGCGCCCAAAAGCATTATGCGTTGTAATGGTATGCGTTGTAAAACTTACGATGTAAAGGTAGGCGTTGTAATCGTTTTGAGGCACAAGGATGCAACATATTTACAGCAATGTGTCGCAGCTCTGTGCCTTTCCCAGCGCGGGCAAACAAACTGCTGCCATGCACAGACGCAGGCACCCTTGCATGGTGCAAGGATGCCTGTGTCGTGGGAAGATTGTTTATGCGTAGGAAGGGGCACTCCTGCACAAAAACAATCACTTGAGGTGATTTCCTCTTCCAATGTGTGCTGTAGAATGCAGCATGCATTGAAAGAGGAAAAAACGAGGAGAAATGAAAACATTTCTTCTCGTTGCGCCTCGCTACGTCACCCCTGGGGGTGGAGTAACATTCTGACACATCTCCAGGTTTAGGATAGCTCATAAATCTAGAAATACATCAGTGGACATGAGTGGTGCGTGGGAAAACCCGCAGCAACACCCATGTTGCATCCCTAACATAAAAACGTGTTGCGTGAAATAGGGCGATATTTACAAGCACACATAAAGCCACGCAGGCTGGCTTTACGTGTGCTTGTAAATTTCATGCAGTAGGTTACGCCTCCAGTGCGTCACGCAACGTGATGCACCGATAGTGCAAGGGGCTCATAAATAAGCCCCTGTGCACCTACTCCAACACACATTTTTAACTTACACATGTTGAGTGACACAGCCCAGGGCTGGTGCTTACTCTATACCTTGTCATCTGAAGTGTATTTCATTTTGTTACTCAGGAATGCCACCAACAAACAGGATACACAGAAAGAGCCACAGTTCCCAAAATTATGCACCATTTATGCCCACAGGCAACCACCAGCTCAAATTAAGTGCTGGTGCCGCTGGTCCCAAAAGAAAAGATAAATCCCTGCTGTCCAGTTTGCGCCTAACTGACACCAATACCAGACAGTCAGCAGCTGCCCGTGCAGGTAAGAGCTGTGGGGTCAGGTGGAGGGGATTTCGACAGACGATGGCAAGGGAAAATTAAAAATGTATTTAATTTACCCTCGGGTCGTCAGTAGAATCCCCCCTCAACCCGGCCCCACCGCTCTTACCTGCACGGGCCGCTGCTGACTGTCTGTTAGATTCAAATTGTTTATCGCACTTCAAACAACACGTTGGACTTCCTCTATTCCTTGTGACTTGTGGCGTTGGGCGGGTGGGGTTTTTATGGTGCAAGAACAAATAAAGTGTCATAGAGGAACAAAAAGTAGCTTGCGCAACAACTTTCCGTTAAAAGAAGATTACTGGTAGCTCTCTTTTCTGATTTCTCCTTGCAGGTGGGAACCATCAGTTGAACTGATGGCATAAGGGTATGTGACAAAAGTGCTCCCACCTGGTAAGAGCAGTGGCCTGGGGCTTCTAACAGGAGCATGGCCTAACAATCGTGTTAGTAACGGTTGTTAGGCCACTCCTGTTGGAAGCCCCACTGCCACTGCTCTTATCAGGTGAGACAGCTTTGTCACAAACTCTAATACCATCAGTTGTATCATTTTGTTTCAAATATATTAGGCCTGTCCTTAGTTACATAGGGTACGCCTCTTGTTGGGCTTACAAGATGAGTGACCTATGTAACTAAGGGCTGGCCTCATATATTTGAAACTAAATCCTGTGTTTGACAGATACACAGAGTTTTACTCGCCAAATAGTAATTTAAACCAGCAGACAGCATGATATTTAACAGTTTAGATAGCATCATTATCCTGACCATAAGCAGTGAAATAGTTGATAGGATAAATATAAATGTATTGATTGCACTTGGGAACCTCCAGTTGCAATGAACATCAATAAATTGAAGAAGGTTTCCAAATTTCCATATCTCTGGATTCCTCAGATTCGCGAGGACCTAACCTTTCAATTAGGAGCCAAAAATGTAGACAGTCTGTAGGTGCCTTATTTGACAGAACCTCGGAAATTAGAAGCAAGCCGCTGACTCCCTTATTAGAAATGTATAAAAGACAATGTCTGCCGGTTGCACTGTAGGGTTCTGGATTGTGTGGCCGTGCCCAACTCACAGGCTTTGCAGCTGGAGAATCTAGATCTACGTCGTCAATGTGTCTTGTGCTCTAGCTTTATATTTCATGAGGACCTGGGTCTCTCGTTTATTGAGGATCCTATCAAACTTCAGCCACTTATTGGTTGGTTATCTGTTTGTCTAAATCCTCAAGCTAATTTTAATCAACCTATCATAAGTAACCGCTTAACCTGTGATATGGGCCTTAAAATTCTATACCTCTCATATGTTAAGGTAAGTCTAGAAAGATTGGGTCTGTCTCTTCTTGTTAACAATCCATCTTCCATCTTTAACACCAACAAGCTGAAAGTGAAGCTATTGTTTTTGGATGAAATGTATATGGACAGGGAAAGGGAGGAAATGTTAAAGTACACAGTTAGGGACTATGTTGTGTCTCAAACAAGCCTGGGAATTGAGTCCTACCTGTTAAATGTGGTTTAGCATTGGGACAGGGCTCTGCTTAGAGGGTATACATTCCCAGATGTGTTTCCCATTGGGACAATATGACAGTGCTAGCATTTATGCATGCCACTGCAATGGCCATTCAGATCACTTTTGCACTTTGCTTTTTTTCGAAAGCTTTTATTGTACTTATTCTAAATGATTTCTAATGTCCCTGCAGAAATAATTAGATTTTACTTAATGTAGACGTGCCCTGTTTTTTGAATGGGGAGGACGTTTGCTTTGATGTTGCCTCTTTTTTAAAAGCTGTTTTAAAATGTCGCAAATCGGTGCTTTTTGAATAAGTTTGCTTTTGTTGTGTTCATTCATTATTATATTTCATATTCAAGTAAAGATAATCCTGAAAATCGCGCCATTTACAATTGCGCTCCTTGCGCCAAAAGATGTTTCCCAGGATCATGGCTTCTCGGCTGCTCATAATCAAGCCCTCGTTGCCCTCATTTCAAGTTGGGTGGACTAGGCTGGGGGTATTTGCCACACGTGATAAATGCCATTCCTCTGCAAAGTCTTGTTTCCACGGGTACCGAAATTTCGCCCTTAACTTGCAATGAGGCCCTTAGTCTCAATTTCTGACTGCGCTCTTGCATTATTACACAGGAAGTGATAACACCTGTGCCATTATGGGTAGGTCAGAGTTTCCATTGAAAAGGCATCTTTCCCTTTTCTTAAGAAAGTTGACACCCTTCGACAAACCTGCACAAAACCTTCCTTAGAATAAAAATGTGCAAAAATATAAAACTTACAACACTTTTCAGAGCGATATATTCCAGAGGTATCTGATGCCACAAAGTTGTATTTGTTCAGACTGTGCAGAGCTGGTCGATGCTTAGAACCAGCCTTCACAGGACCCTGGCATTCACACTTTTTCAGGAACTCTGCCTCAAGGGATTTCCAGTGACCTAGTGTTGAATATTTAGAGCTGGGTCATAACAGAGGCCCCTGCAGTGCATGTGGGCCCCTGGAGCCACAGGGGCCCCTAACCCTTCAGGGGGTGTCCATTTAACAATGAATATCTGTGAGACATAGGAGATTCAGGGGCCTCTTCCACATTCTGTAGGGGCCCTAATCATTTTACATTACACCGCTGCTCTACAGTGAGATAGCCTGCCAGGTACAGTTTACATTTTTTTTCACCTGCCAATTAAAGGATAGAAATAAAGGGTTCCACTATTTCACAGTTTATCTATTTTGCAGGTCCTAGTCCACTATGAGTATTAGGAAAAAGTTTGCCGATTTGTGGCTACTGTTTACTGTGATTTTATATAAATGCTGGTTTTCCTATTAGCCCCAGCTAATCACTTAATCTCCCTGTCCCCCAATAAAAAGAAGTTAATCTGACCTTCTGTAATGTAATCTGGTAGTCATGTGAAGATCTCTAATTACCGTGAGCCAAATTTGCGATATATAAAAGGGCAAAAACAAACCTCTAGTGCAGTGCTTCATTTGAGCCGGTGGTTTCCAGCGCCGCTTGTCAACACCAGCCCTTCGAATTCAACCCAAATGTATTTGAGATCTTTTCATGAGCACCAGTTAAGGACACATCGATTTTTTATAAGCACATGGATATTAAGTGATTTCCCCAGAATTACAGAATGTTGAGCCTACGCCAAGACTCGGATCTGGTTCCCCCAGCTTCGACATATTCTGCTCTTTCCGTCACGCCACATCCTCTCCCCACTTGTAGGGTTTTATGGTTAGTAGTTAGTTCTGTTATAGGCGGCGCTAATAGAAGCAATCGGCTGGTAAAAGCTCCCTCCTGAAGAGAGCCCCACCATTTAAAGCTTTGCTTTTCATTGGCCTCCATCTCATAGCAGTACGTCTATTTCTCATCAGTAGACTCATTACTCTGATTCAGTCTTCCTCATCCTAGTCCTTATCTACTTTGCGGTAAAAGCACCTCTGAGCAGGCATCCTTTGTCTTGTATAACAATTGTGCAGAGATTCTGGACCATGTTTGAGCACCAGCCTCTGAGGCAATTCCCTCAAGTAAGCGCCCTGGCCATTAAGAAGCCTAAGGCCGTGCCGCATATCCTTCCAATGGCTTAAGATCGCTCATGGGTTCTTGGGTGGTTTCCTAGTACTCAAAGGGCAGACACTGTTAACATGGTCGGACTGGGAACACAAACTAGCCCTGGCAAATCAGCTGGACTGGTTGGGGGAAGAGGAGTGGGGAGGGGAAGGGTGGTGCACAGCTAGTGTGAGAAGCATTGTTGCCGCTCATGTTACTGGGGCCGATATTGCAGCACTGCTGCAAAACCAGCCCCCAGGAACAAAAGCCGCCCCCACCCTTCCGGCCCACCGGGGAAAAGTACAGTGCCCGCTATTGCCAGTCCAGCCCTGACTGTTAAACCCAGGGGCGGCTCCTCTGTTAGGGTGGAGGAACGTCACCCCACTGCTTTCTCGCAGTGCGAGAAGCAGAAACATAAAATGGTAAAACTACAATTTTATGTTTTTGCTTCTCGCACTGCGAGAAAGCAGAAGGGTTTGGTTGGGGGTGGACGGGTCTGCTCTAGGGCAGGGGAGGAGTGGCTCGCCCACTGCTGAGGGAGCTGACTGTTTGGCCGGCCCTCTGGGGCCTACCAAACCAGTCATTTGCATTCAGCCTTTTCTCCATGTAGGCTGCATGCAGCCTGCATGAAGAAAATGGCCTCCCCATAGGCGCCTGGCTGTTCGGTGTCCTAACCAATCACAACTCTGCCATTGCAACGTTGTGATTGGCTTAGGGGAGGGGGGGTGCCTGCTTCCTGCTCCTGCTGGAGGCAGGAGAGCAGGAAAATGTGGGACCCGACCAGCTGGTGGACAGGTATGTTTTTAAAATGTATTGACCCACCCACGATTAATGCCGGCCGCGACTGGTTAAACCTAGCATGAAGCCAACCTCAAGTAATCATAAAACCAGGGAAGCATCAGATTATAATTATGAAACTCCTTTGTCTCACATATACTTTAACTGCAGTCAAAGTAAGAGGAAACTTAGTGCAAGTTATAAACTCCTAAACAATCCAAAGTCCTGCAAATCTATGTTTTTTACTTTCAGGTTGAGAGATACAAACTCTGGCAAGACTGAGATGAGAGCATTGTGGTCCTCTAACACTGAGCACCTGCACCTCCATGGCTGCCATTTGCATCAGAGGGAAGCAGGAAATGCTTTTGAGAGTTGTCCACCCACTTACCAGGAGATTTACATATACACAAGATATTGTAAGCAGTGTTAGACAAGGTTTTGAAATGTGTAGATGATTTTCTATTTGTACAGGCCTTCCTATCCTTCTTGTCTGGCTGTAGTATGATGCCCTACACCTAAATTGCCAGGTACAATAAAATGAAGGCTAGAAAGAGCGGTATCAGTTTCTTTGGGCTCTAGGATGTTCTCTAAGACTAATGACCCTGAGTGGAGACATGGATCATGGTCGGACACCCAGACACAGCCCAAGAAATGCATAATCAGAATAACTGGAAGGAGTATAAGAGAAAAATATCTTAGATAGGTTTTTTTGCGAATGTAAGCACTGGAGCACTTCCCAGATCCTGTCTGAAGTGTGTATTGAAATTCTGAATTGCCGTGAGCTTGGTTTCCAAAACCTGAGGATGTCTCTCAACAGGGTATCCATATGTAGTGTTGCCTTCTGAATCACAAATATTGGTGTGGACTGTAGAAAAGACAAAAGATATGATGAAACACAAATTGTGAGATCCAGAGCACTTCAGTGACGAGCACTTAAGAATACCACTGTGATTGTAGCCATACTCACCGTAGTTCTCTCCACCCTCAGCCATTGTCTCACTGTAGCTTCCCAAGTCTGGAGAAAGAGAGACAAGTGATGATTAGCCATATAACCAGGAGATACACTTTACCCTTACCTTGCTCCATTCAACTGTGAGATTCTGGGATGGAACCAATCTTTATTTTGCTTGGTTCCCTGGGTATCAAGGATAATATACACCATTTTCAGAGGTCCAACCAGCCATCAAAATTGCATCAAAAGTGCATTTCTTTTTTTGATAAACATCTGTTATTTGTTTTCCATGCTGATATGACAGTTCGCATTGAAACCAATCCAAGGCCCCAAGTAGGGGTTGAAACCGTCATAAGCATAGCAACGGCAGTATGAGGAAACACATACACCAGTGTGAACATAAGTCTCGGAAGAACAAAGTGCATTTTTATTGATGGACAGAATCCCAACCAAGCCAACCAATGACTTCCCGAATTGCTTGTAGATGAAGCTTTAAGGAAGAACCTTGGACTAAACATGTAGATCACTGATGTAAAACGTCAGAAACCTCGGATAGGCATCAATAATCGCAGCCGTGGCCCGTGCAGGTAAGAACGGTGGGGCGGTGGTGTCAGGTGGGGGGGGGGGGATTTCGACAGACGACCAAGAGGGAAAATTAATTATTTATTTAATTTTCCCTCGTCATCGTCCATCGAACCCTCCTCGCCTGGCCCCACCGCTCTTAACTGCACAGGTCGCTGCATAATGGATAGGGGCAAATAGGTGTCCTCCAGTAATAATGACGTTAGCAACTCTTCCAATTGCACTTCTGGAACATGGTGCTGTAAAGAGTTTAGCTTGAAATTCTTTTTTGAATGTGCATGTTGCCCCTCATTATATGGAAGCTGTCCAACATTACTTATACAAGAAAAACCTGAAGTGTACCCCACCCTCTTCTAGGGTAATAAACAGATTTCAAACTGGTGTAATAGATAATGATTTCCCCCCTTTTAGAGGGCATGACTCTTGGCTGGGTTTGCTGGTCCGGAGGTCAACAGTATTTTGGAATATATACAGAATGTCTCTCTCCCGAGGGACCTCTGGGATGCCACCATCTTGATTATCCTGAAACAGGGACGAGCGGTTGAGCGGTGTGCTTCACACAGTTTGGTTATCAATGCAGAGTCTAAGATTGTAGCTAATATCCTGGCAAACAAACTTGTTGGGGTTATTTCCTCTTTGATGCACTCTGAGGGTACAGAATGCCCTGAACCATCTCACAAAGACTCCAGTCCCAGGACTCTGATGCTTATAAATTTCATAAAATCTTTTGACCTGGTGAAGTGGAAGTTCCTTTACCAGATCCTTGAAACAGTGAAGTTTGGCCCCGGGATAATTGCCCACATCTGTTCTTTATATAACTACCCATGTCCAAGCTCGGGAGAATGAGGCATTCTCCCATGCATTTCTAATTGAAAGAGGCACTAAGCAAAAGTGTCCACATTCTCCCCAGCCTTTTGCATTGTGATCAAGCCATTGGCTGCCTGGTTAAGGATAGATGGCCTTGTGTGGGGGTTTCAATGGGAGGCAGTAATTGACAATAGAGTATCGCTTATTCGGCCAATATGCTCCTTTTTTTCGCTTCCTGAAATGGACAGAGCAAAGATTAGGGAGTATGATTAATGGGTACAGCAAGGTTTTCAGGCTGGCAGTCAACAGGAACAAATCTACTATAGTCCTTGTTTAAGAATGAGAAGCTTCAACGAACTGGCTAGCTCGCAAGTAAGTACAGAAAAGTGGCTTTAGATACCTAGGGGATTAACATTGCAACTGAGCCCAAAATATGTTAGGACTTTACTATTGTATCACTACTTGATTCTCAAAGCAAGAGCATTTGGTAGTGGGGTAGCCTCCTCTTTACCTCCTGGGAAGGGCAGCCTTATTTAAAATGATTACATTGACAAGACTCTTCTATGTACTGCAGAACGACCCTTATGAAAACCTGAAGAGTCTCTTTGACAAAGTGAGGGTTCGCTCCCGTCATTACTCTGGGCCTTTAGGCAACCTGGCACATTGATGGACAAATGTACTCAATCAGTATATAATGGCAGACTTGCTATGGCCAACTTGCATATATACTACAGGGCAGCTCAAAAGCCAGTGGTGAACGATTGGATTTTTGGCTTTCGAGTGGACCTATTGTACAAATCAGAGCTGTGGCTTCTATACGGCTCCCAAATATCTCCTTCCCTTTCCTTAGTCCCTCAAACTATGCTGGAGGGCTGACACTGTGGTGGATCAGCTGGGAGGATAAACTAACACAACTAACTTACTTGTGGTGGTTAGAGACAGTGATCTACAATGCCTTCGAGCCAGGAACCTTGTTGGAATTCCAACTCTGGGAGATGTATGATGGAGTGGCCACAAGACGTCATTCATTGAGTTACGGGAGTAGTTCCACCTCAGCAAGTCCCAATTTTTCCAGTATCCACAGTTTTGACAAGCTCTGAAAGGATACCTGGTGGAACTGACTCCTTCCGTTACTTCAATCTCATGGAAGCAAAAGTAGTCATTAACCTTATAGGACCCTAAGGCATAGCTTGTGTCTACCACTCCTTAATAACCAATTTACCCGAGCAACTAGCATGGCTACATGCTTACTGGCATAAAGATTTGGAACAGCTAGATAAGGATGAATGGAGGTAAGCCAACATGGTTCCCAGGGTAATAGCAATTTCAGCCCAGCTGCGATTGATTCAATTTTATCTTCGTGTATGGAATTTATTATAACCCAGAGATGCTCTGCAAAATGCGCAAGCGCCACTCTCCAACATGTCACAGGTACCACCAGGATAATTTGATTCTTTCATATGGCCTGTACCTGCCCAATGATCACGGAGGAGTGAGAAGGCTCTCAGCCCAGGCAGTCGCTATCGGGCCTGGGATTCCTACTAGTCACACGTGACATTGAAAGATGCGGGACTTCTGCAAGTTCACTTCCTTCTTACACATTGGTTGAGGTGCATAGACTACTGTGTTCGACCAGAAGAGGTGATTTATCAGTCCAGGGAAGTCCGTTCAAACACCAAATTATACCTGTTCCACGAAGGGGACATTTGGGCAACATGGACTGGACTGTAGGTATGAACATAAGTACTATTGCACAATACATGATTTCAGCATGTGTAATAACTCTATTCTATTCAAAGCAGTTAACAATGTACTTGATTGTAACATGATACTGTATTCAATGGACATATTAAAACATTAATAAAGTTGGCTATTAAAAAAAGGGGATGTCGGAATTGGATAAGATGCAATGGAATTCAGTCTTGCAGTCCTAAGAGTGAAGTCCTTGTCCCAGGAATTTGACGCCACATTTAGAGTCACTTTGCTCCGAGACGAAGGATCCTTCATCAGCTCCCTGTTGGAACTGTCAGGTGTACTATGTGAGGTGCAGAGGCAGACTTTCCGGAAGTAAAATTCACCAGCCTGCTATGAAAGTGTCCCTGGGAATAGACAGGGGACTGGTGATGATCATGAGAGGGGTGTGCAAAAAGCTCAAAGAAACATAAACTATAGAAGCAGAGGATAGTTGTCTTCATGCTGTGAGAGTCTGGAAAAAAAGTGACCCTAATTTATGGATTGTGTTAACTTGGAAATTTGTATCATGATGTCTGAGTGGCCATCGAGCGATAGGGAACCACATGCCTGCTAATGGGGGACGAGAAGAGCCATTGAAACCAATGACTGGCTCTATTGTTGCCAAGCTGCCCCCTTACTTAGAGCACAATAAGTTAAGGAAAACTGCTTACAATTTACAACTGACATGCAACCATTTCATTCGCTAAAGCAGCACACCGGGAGCTTACGTTTTCACATGTTTTTATTTACATTTCAAAAATAAAATGCATGACAGTTCCTTCTGGCTGATTTGATCGAAAGGGCACATGTCAAGGGTTACATCTGGGGCACGTGATAACGGAACCACTCTTCTGGCAACTGTGCCTTGTGTCCAACCACAACTTGTAAAACACACGCCATGTCAGTTTCATCCACGTGCAGACAGCCACATTTTAAGGTTTGGATACAGGAGATATGTATGCAGCAGGAAGAGAAGAAAAATGGGCCTCTCCAGCGAGCATTGTCGACAGAAAGATGCCCTGAGAGGGCTGGAGCAGTAATTACAATGTCACAGGTAGGTTGGTGATTGATTTATTCAGGGCCTCATTTATGACGCCCTACCGGCACTTTTGCTCCACCAGAACGTCACTTTTTTGACATTCTGATGGCGTAATGACCCACGACATATTTATATGGCCACGCAAAGCCACTTTACGTGGCTTTTCATAGCCTTATAAATATGTGCCCTTTTCTACTCTTGCTTTCCTTTATCTATGTGTGCTGCATTCTGCAGCACTTATAGAAAAAGGAAATCGCCAGAAGCACCACAATGCAGGCACCATTGCACCATGGTGCAAGGGTACCTGCGTTGCCGCCTGCGGCCCATTGTGCACCAGTTCTGGGAAAAGGGACAAGAATGCACTGTAACACATAGATAGGACGCATTCCTGCACTTTTGTTTTGACGTAGGATTCCCTGCGGTGCTGCCCTGTGTCAAAACCTCATAAATGAGGTCCTCAGTGTTTATGTAGATGAGTTTGTCTTAGGATCACATGCAGATCACTAGAGGATCGGCAGTGTATCAGCGTTTTGTAATATTAATTGTTTCTGGTGCAGGGATTGAAGGGGGTGGCGTGTTAATATAACCATAAGATTCAAAACATTTATCATAACTTTCCTAACTCGTCCCTATGGCAGTGAGTTAGGTGTCAGTGCTCAGTGACTGCATTTTATGTTTGTGTAAGTGAACTGTGGATTATTTACTAAATGTGTGTGAAATCAGGCGACTAAATCATAGGATCGACTGTTGTATGTAGGTATGTCTGTATATGTATGGGTGCGCCCTTACACACTGTCAGTGTGTACTAGGATTTGGAAAACACCATATAGGGGCCGATTCACAGAACTAATCTGAGACAAAATCCTAAACTTACTACTTATGGTATTCACAGAATGCACTTACGACTACTTACTTAAAGTCCGCACTCGGAGCGGAATTTCCGCACCCGGAGCGGAAATTCCACACTCGGAGCAAAAATCCCTCAATTGTGCTGGAATTTCTGCACTCGGGCCGGAATCTCTGCTTCCAGGCCGGAATACCCACAATCTGGTGTTAGTCGACTATATCTGATGCATGATGGGGATGGTAGGCACTTGTACAGGTGATTAGCATCGAGGAAAATGCTCAACCGGCCAGAATGCCGGTATTCCAGCCCGGAAGTGGAGATTCCGGCACAAGTGCAGAAGTAAAGTTAGAAGTCGTAAGTCCAGTCATAAGTGGATTCTGTGAGTACCATAAGTAGTACGTTTAGGAGTTTGTCTCAGATTAGTTCTGTGAATCGGCCCCATAGGGTCCAATATAATTGCACCAGTAGGAAAAGAAGCATTAGGTCCATACTAGTCTCTCTGTGGTGCTTTAATTTCTTATTGAGGATGTGCTGGCTGCCCTATGGTGCTTTACTTTTGCAGACACTTCAGATACTCGCATGCTTATGGAGCTTTACAGTCTGTATCAATAGTGACGTGGTAAGGGTCCTTAAACTGAAAAACACCAGCTTGACCACCATGCTGTTATACATATTAGGGCTTTGTGGAACCTGAAGTTGCTGTGGTGTTGTGTACACCAGGCAAATCCTGACCTGGATGAGGAGATCTTCATACGGGGCAGTACTAGCCTGGCCAATGGATATTGGAACAAAGTGGATTTAGGTGATGTTATAGGACTTCACATACTTAATGATTGTGAAAACTGGTAGGCTACATGCTAGCACTTTGCACATCACAAAGAGGCAATACGGACAGTGTCATTGTAACACTGACTCAGATGGGGAATTCTACCACATGGGGACTGATTCTGTGAGACCAGCTATCTGAGGGTGCTAAAACCTAAACCAACATAACAACTCTGGCTCTGAACAGGTGCTTGTACATGGAATCTCCCAATACAATGAGCTGCATTGGCCTGTTTGATCTTCAGTGGTTATACCTGATCATCTTGGATATTGATGAGAAATCTTAATAGTTGAGTTCCTACCTGACAAATGGTGCCACATCACTGAATATTTGAGCAGCGCTTTTAAATGCATTTTAATTGACTTGTCATATTATGGGAAGCATCACATGCACAAAAGGTGATTGGAGCAATGTTTGCAATTTTTCTAACCACTGGCAATAGATCTGGGAAGTATTCCAAACCATCGTTTGGAATACTTCCCATGTTCCCAGTATTCCAAACCATCGTTTAAATACTTCCCATGTTTTGCCCACCATGCCATCTGAGATTAGAACTAGCCATATACAAATCATGTCTAGGTCCTATTCCAATAGGAACAGTCCAGACCGAACTGCCAAGCTGGACCCTCTATGAACAAGAATACATGCAACCCAAGACTGGTTTTGGCCTGATTAGGCCTCTTTAGTCAGGTGCAGCTTGGTTCCGGTGGCACAGTGAGCACGGGACCCACGTGTGGGTGTACCTAAGACCACTTAGAACATTACACCATACACACAAAAGGTGATGAGAAGATTGCTTGCAATTTGTGTAACCACTGGCAATGGCTCAGGGTAGCATTCCAACCCATTGTTCTTTTGTCCTCCATATCACCTCAGATTTGACCCAGCCATATGCAAATCAGCCTTGGTCCTGCTTCAATGGAAACAGTCCAGACTGAACTGCCAAGGCACACCCTCTTTGAACCAGAACACAAATAACCCAAGATCAGTCAGGCTTGATTACGACTCTTCAGTTAGGTACAGCTTGATTTCAGTGTCACAGTGGCCCCATCACACCACCTCAGATTAAACCTTGGCTGGGGACCATAGGCCCTTGGTTGGCAGCGATCCTAAACTGGTGACCCATTCTACTCCGCTGGGATTGATGTAGAGTTGTGATCTCTTCCAGCAGAGCGTACTGTAGGCAACTCCCACTTCATCACAACAATAGCATGGGGTTTTGTGGTATCCTCCTGAAGGTTCTGGGGCTGCTGTGGGGCAAGGTAAGTGAGGGAAGAATCCAAATGGTTGACAATGGAAGGTTTATACACCTGTTTCTGAGTCTCCGATATACTTGCATGTATGGATTTCACCAGGGTAGCTCAGTAGGCCTTTATACTTCAGCAATCATGCTCCCAAAAGCCAGTATCCCAGCACTGAAAAGTGACCGAAATGCCCACCTGCAGGTTGTGTGCACAGCATCTCAAGATTTTAGGGATTGGATTAACAGGACTCATAAAGGATCCAGTGGGTGTGTGGGACAATGGTAATTTCAGTGAGATAATAATTGTCAAAATTCTGGGTGCTATTGAAACAGCAAGCTGGACTTCACCCACTGTGGGCTTCCCAGGATTATACTGACTTTAAGGGTTTGTATCTTCTATATGGCTAATCATAGTACAGCCGTTAGAGGTTCGAGGCCCCAAGAGACCTGAAGCACCTGCAGTACCAACTGGTTCCTAGGGATACCGAGGGGAAGTACTGGATTACGGTTAAGGTCAACCAGAATTACTAATCTTGCTATTTTCTGAAATGTAGGTTGTACAGCGATGAGTCACATGATTCCAGAATAAGTGTAACTAGCCTCAGCCAACTGATACTGAAATAGAAAAGTCCATGTGATTCACTCAATCTTGTGGTGATACTAGCTCCCATGAATTCGGGCCATGGGGAGGGTTCATCAACAGGCGCAGTTACTTGGTGATCCCAATTTATCCTCAAACCTTTAGTGAACCTGTTGACCTGAAACGCTTCTAATGCATGGGTAGCTGGGCTGCTGATCTTCATGGCTCTAGAAGAGGCAAAATTCCTCAAGTCATCTTCCACAAATCTGTTGACTGTCATCCAGATTAGGACAGTTTCTCTCCCCACTGACAGTCCAGCACCTTATCTTCCAAGCCGGTCATAACTACACAGTGCCACTGGTGTCCTAGACTTGACATCATGCTCAGTGAAAGAGCATGTACCAAGTTCTTAGCCAGGCCAGATGCCTTCTCTGGGCTGATGATGCAAAATATCTTCTGAAGGCTCTAACACAAAAACAAGGAACTGGTTAAGCAGAGCCAGGTCTTATCCAGGGCTGGAGCATGAGTGTAAGGCCAGGGCCAATGACTAGTTGGGTATATTCAATATACAAACTTCCAGCCAGCATGGACAGGCTGCATATACCTCTCTGGAGGGGAGAGAGGAGCACTGCCTGGCCTAAGCAATGTGCATTAAAACACCATGCATACTTCCTTAGCAGGGTCTCTCCTGATTCCAGACAGCTCTATGGACAGGATGAAGGGAGAAGCCATAGATCGCCGCAGCAACATGTATTACAAGGCAGGCATAGGCTATACTTCCTGTGCAGAGTTTAGGTTGTAGCTGGGCAGCTTGTTACAAGGAGGTGTCTAGGCTGCCAAACTGCTTATTTCAGATTGTGGTGTGGGTAAGTATTCTACCATCTCTTCTATATTAGCTACATGATCTTTAATGAGGAAGCTACATGTAAGAAGTTACACCCAAGAAGGCAACCTACAAGAACATTTCCATCATATGCTACAATCACCCTTTCTAACCAAGAGACACCATTAACACAACACATTGGCTCTCAGGCATATGCGCGTACTCTGTATATCTTTACAAGCCATATATTTGCAGGGGCAGTAAAGTAGCTTAGTGTTTGAGAGGCAAAGAATATTTGACATTAGGTGGGTCCCTTCCCCAGGAGGACAGAAAAAGATGTCTATGCGAATGGCCTCACTATGGTGGTGCCAGCTAGGACCTATGCTCTAGATACATTCCACCTGCCCCCCACCCTGTGTCCCATTTCCATGTAAGGTGTGTGCCCCAGGCCTAGGGTGAAAGCACCCCCAGGGTTCCCACAAGAAATGCTTGGCTAATTTCTGTCCCCAGACCGTGGTGTAGCACAGTACTTGTAAATGTAATTTCCTTTCAGTGTACATATTTCAACCCTGCAGATAACTGACAAAGTTGCTCTTTGAAGATATCTGAGCACTCTAGCTGAGCTCACAACATCATGTTAATGTTGAGATTGAAACACAAGCACACACACATACACAAACACACAGACTAGGTCAACACCTTCATCCAGTCCTAGGTTCCTAACCAACAAATCAATCAAATAATCAACCAGGGGTTTATAAAGCACGCTTCGTGAAGGAGAGGATGAGTTGGGTGTCATCGGCGTAAGATAATATGTTGAGCCCATGCTGTCTGACGATGGCGGCTAGGGGGGCCATGTAGATGTTGAAGGGCGTGGGGTTGAGCGATGAGCCTTGTGGTACTCCGCAGTTGATGCAATACAAATAATAGTGGAGGGTCAAAAGGTATGGAATTCACAAGGGACGACTATGTGATGGAACTAGTGATACTAGTTCACTAGACAGGGTACATCATTCATAGTTTTTGAAAAATACCCATCAGTAGCTCTTCCTGGGCGCCCTTTTCATCATGTGGGTTCCTTCTAACCATGAAGGATAGGAAAAGAGTTTAGTCATGAATGACAACATGGGAACCAGTGATGATATATCTGGGTCGCAGGGGGCTACTGAAAAGCAGTGCGAGGAAAAGTGAAATAGTGCAAAGGTGCAAGGTAGTGATATTTAAAATTAGATGGCTCTGAGGAAAGTACTTATTTATTGGAGACCTCAGAGTCTCTAAGACTTAAAAAGAGCGAAATTGGTAGTTTTAACTAATAGCTACCAACAGGTTGGTCGACATGTTTCAGCAGGAATTACGGATCACACTGGTATCCACTGCATTCTTCAGGACCTGTGTCGCTACTGCTAATGTTGTGTAAAAAAAAAAATATATATATATAAAAAAAAAAATATATATATAAAAAAAAAGGAGAAGGTATCACCTGGGTATTAGTGAAGGATCATTCTCCCAGCATATTGTGCAGGAGAGTACTGCCTCACCTCACCTGGCAAACAGCTCAGGTAATTGAAGCACCGCTCTGTCCGTCGGTACTTCCAGCGTCCCTCTGGCCGCAGTTGATCTCTGTGGGTTCAGAGATGAAAGGGGGGAGTCTGATCCTCTGGGTTCTGCTGAAGAGAAAGGATCTGATCTAGCAGAGGGCAGCTCCTTGCTTCTCGGCATCGTGCAGTCTGGCTGCGAGGGTGTGGTGTGAGACAGTGTCGAAGGCAGTGGAGAGGTCTAGTAATATGAGGGCTGCGATGTGTCCCTTGTCGAGTAGCATGCAGATGTCATCAGTGGCAGCGAGGAGGGCGGTCTTCCTGCTGTGGTTTCTGCAGACTCCGGACTGGGAGGCGTCTAGGATGGTGTGCTCTTCAATGAATGCGAAGGCAATAACAACAATTGATGGACAGAATGCAGAACAATGTCATACATTCACCCCAGTACAGAGATCTGGGATTAAACACATTGTTTTTTTGCACTCCACACCACCCCAGGTCAGACATGGCCATATGCAAATCAGCCTTGACCCTGTGCCTCATGGGAACAGTCCAGCCCGAACTGCCAAGCCATGTCTTTCCCGGACCGTAATCAAGCATCCAAGGACCGGTTTCTGGCTATCAGCCGTCATCAGCCTGGATAGCTTGACTCCAGTGGTGTGGAGAGCATGGGACTCACGTCTGAGCATACCCATCCCACTTGGGGTGACAAAGGCAAAAACAACAATTGATGGACAGAATGCAGAACAATGTCATACATTCACCCCAGTACAGAGATCTGGGCTTAAATCCATTGTTTTTTTGCACTCCATACCACCCCAGGTCAGACATGGCCATATGCAAATCAGCCTTGACCCTGTGCCTCATGGGAACAGTCCAGCCCGAACTGCCAAGCCATGTCTTTCCCGGACCGGAATCAAGCATCCAAGGACCGGTTTCTGGCTATCAGCCTTCATCAGCCTGGACAGCTTGACTCCAGTGGTGTGGAGAGCATGGGACTCACGTCTGAGCATACCCATCCCACTTGGGGTGACAAAGGCAAAAACAACAATTGATGGACAGAATGCAGAACAATGTCATACATTCACCCCAGTACAGAGATCTGGGCCTAAATCCATAGCTTTTTTGCACTCCACACTACCCCAGGTCAGACATGGCCATATGCAAATCAGCCTTGACCCTGTGCCTCATGGGAACAGTCCAGCGCGAACTGCCAAGCCATGTCTTTCCCGGATCGGAATCAAGCATCCAAGGACCGGTTTCTGGCTATCAGCCTTCATCAGCCTGGATAGCTTGACTCCAGTGGTGTGGAGAGCATGGGACTCACGTCTGAGCATACCCATCCCACTTGGGGTGACAAAGGCAAAAACAACAATTGATGGACAGAATGCAGAACAATGTCATACATTCACCCCAGTACAGAGATCTGGGCTTAAATACATTTTTTTTTGCACTCCACCACCCCATGTCAGACATGGCCATATGCAAATCAGCCTTGACCCTTTGCCTCATGGGAACAGTCCAGCCCGACCTGCCAAGCCATGTCTTTCCCGGACCGGAATCAAGCATCCAAGGACCGGTTTCTGGCTATCAGCCTTCATCAGCCTGGATAGCTTGACTCCAGTGGTGTGGAGAGCATGGGACTCACGTCTGAGCATACCCATCCCACTTGGGGTGACAAAGGCAAAAACAACAATTGATGGACAGAATGCAGAACAATGTCATACATTCACCCCAGTACAGAGATCTGGGCTTAAATCCATTGTTTTTTTGCACTCCACACCACCCCAGGTCAGACATGGCCATATGCAAATCAGCCTTGACCCTGTGCCTCATGGGAACAGTCCAGCCCGAACTGCCAAGCCATGTCTTTCCCGGACCGGAATCAAGCATCCAAGGACCGGTTTCTGGCTATCAGCCTGGATAGCTTGACTCCAGTGGTGTGGAGAGCATGGGCCTCACGTCTGAGCATACCCATCCCACTTGGGGTGACAAAGGCAAAAACAACAATTGATGGACAGAATGCAGAACAATGTCATACATTCACCCAGTACAGAGATCTGGGCTTAAATCCATAGTTTTTTTGCATTCCACACCACCCCAGGTCAGACATGGCCATATGCAAATCAGCCTTGACCCTGTGCCTCATGGGAACAGTCCAGCCCGAACTGCCCAGCCATGTCTTTCCCGGACCGGAATCAAGCATCCAAGGACCGGTATCTGGCTATCAGCCTTCATCAGCCTGGATAGCTTGACTCCAGTGGTGTGGAGAGCATGGGACTCACGTCTGAGCATACCCATCCCGCTTGGGGTGACAAAGGCAAAAACAACAATTGATGGACAGAATGCAGAACAATGTCATACATTCACCCCAGTACAGAGATCTGGGCTTTAATCAATTGTTTTTTGCACTCCACACCACCCCAGGTCAGACATGGCCATATGCAAATCAGCCTTGACCCTGTGCCTCATGGGAACAGTCCAGCCCGAACTGCCAAGCCATGTCTTTCCTGGACCAGAATCAAGCATCCAAGGACCGGTTTCTGGCTATCAGCCTTCATCAGCCTGGATAGCTTGACTCCAGTGGTGTGGAGAGCATGGGTCTCACGTCTGAGCATACCCATCCCACTTGGGATGACAAAGGCAAAAACAACAATTGATGGACAGAATGCAGAACAATGTCATACATTCACCCCAGTACAGAGATCTGGGCTTAAATCCATTGTTTTTTTGCACTCCACACTACCCCAGGTCAGACATGGCCATATGCAAATCAGCCTTGACCCTGTGCCTCATGGGAACAGTCCAGCCCAAACTGCCAAGCCATGTCTTTCCCGGACCGGAATCAAGCATCCAAGGACCGGTTTCTGGCTATCAGCCTTCATCAGCCTGGATAGCTTGACTCCAGTGGTGTGGAGAGCATGGGACTCACGTCTGAGCATACCCATCCCACTTGGGGTGACAAAGGCAAAAACAACAATTGATGGACAGAATGCAGAACAATGTCATACATTCACCCCAGTACAGAGATCTGGGCTTACATCCATTGTTTTTTGCACTCCACACCACCCCAGGTCAGACATGGCCATATGCAAATCAGCCTTGACCCTGTGCCTCATGGGAACAGTCCAGCCCGAACTGCCAAGCCATGTCTTTCCCGGACCGGAATCAAGCATCCAAGGACCGGTTTCTGGCTATCAGCCTTCATCAGCCTGGATAGCTTGACTCCAGTGGTGTGGAGAGCATGGGACTCACGTCTGAGCATACCCATCCCACTTGGGGTGACAAAGGCAAAAACAACAATTGATGGACAGAATGCAGAACAATGTCATACATTCACCCCAGTACAGAGATCTGGGCTTAAATCCATTGTTTTTTTGCACTCCACACTACCCCAGGTCAGACATGGCCATATGCAAATCAGCCTTGACCCTGTGCCTCATGGGAACAGTCCAGCCCGAACTGCCAAGCCATGTCTTTCCCGGACCGTAATCAAGCATCCAAGGACCGGTTTCTGGCTATCAGCCGTCATCAGCCTGGATAGCTTGACTCCAGTGGTGTGGAGAGCATGGGACTCACGTCTGAGCATACCCATCCCACTTGGGGTGACAAAGGCAAAAACAACAATTGATGGACAGAATGCAGAACAATGTCATACATTCACCCCAGTACAGAGATCTGGGCTTAAATCCATTGTTTTTTTGCACTCCATACCACCCCAGGTCAGACATGGCCATATGCAAATCAGCCTTGACCCTGTGCCTCATGGGAACAGTCCAGCCCGAACTGCCAAGCCATGTCTTTCCCGGACCGGAATCAAGCATCCAAGGACCGGTTTCTGGCTATCAGCCTTCATCAGCCTGGACAGCTTGACTCCAGTGGTGTGGAGAGCATGGGACTCACGTCTGAGCATACCCATCCCACTTGGGGTGACAAAGGCAAAAACAACAATTGATGGACAGAATGCAGAACAATGTCATACATTCACCCCAGTACAGAGATCTGGGCCTAAATCCATTGCTTTTTTGCACTCCACACTACCCCAGGTCAGACATGGCCATATGCAAATCAGCCTTGACCCTGTGCCTCATGGGAACAGTCCAGCGCGAACTGCCAAGCCATGTCTTTCCCGGATCAGAATCAAGCATCCAAGGACCGGTTTCTGGCTATCAGCCTTCATCAGCCTGGATAGCTTGACTCCAGTGGTGTGGAGAGCATGGGACTCACGTCTGAGCATACCCATTCCGCTTGGGGTGACAAAGGCAAAAACAACAATTGATGGACAGAATGCAGAACAATGTCATACATTCACCCCAGTACAGAGATCTGGGCTTTAATCAATTGTTTTTTGCACTCCACACCACCCCAGGTCAGACATGGCCATATGCAAATCAGCCTTGACCCTGTGCCTCATGGGAACAGTCCAGCCCGAACTGCCAAGCCATGTCTTTCCTGGACCAGAATCAAGCATCCAAGGACCGGTTTCTGGCTATCAGCCTTCATCAGCCTGGATAGCTTGACTCCAGTGGTGTGGAGAGCATGGGTCTCACGTCTGAGCATACCCATCCCACTTGGGATGACAAAGGCAAAAACAACAATTGATGGACAGAATGCAGAACAATGTCATACATTCACCCCAGTACAGAGATCTGGGCTTAAATCCATTGTTTTTTTGCACTCCACACTACCCCAGGTCAGACATGGCCATATGCAAATCAGCCTTGACCCTGTGCCTCATGGGAACAGTCCAGCCCAAACTGCCAAGCCATGTCTTTCCCGGACCGGAATCAAGCATCCAAGGACCGGTTTCTGGCTATCAGCCTTCATCAGCCTGGATAGCTTGACTCCAGTGGTGTGGAGAGCATGGGACTCACGTCTGAGCATACCCATCCCACTTGGGGTGACAAAGGCAAAAACAACAATTGATGGACAGAATGCAGAACAATGTCATACATTCACCCCAGTACAGAGATCTGGGCTTACATCCATTGTTTTTTGCACTCCACACCACCCCAGGTCAGACATGGCCATATGCAAATCAGCCTTGACCCTGTGCCTCATGGGAACAGTCCAGCCCGAACTGCCAAGCCATGTCTTTCCCGGACCGGAATCAAGCATCCAAGGACCGGTTTCTGGCTATCAGCCTTCATCAGCCTGGATAGCTTGACTCCAGTGGTGTGGAGAGCATGGGACTCACGTCTGAGCATACCCATCCCACTTGGGGTGACAAAGGCAAAAACAACAATTGATGGACAGAATGCAGAACAATGTCATACATTCACCCCAGTACAGAGATCTGGGCTTAAATCCATTGTTTTTTTGCACTCCACACTACCCCAGGTCAGACATGGCCATATGCAAATCAGCCTTGACCCTGTGCCTCATGGGAACAGTCCAGCCCGAACTGCCAAGCCATGTCTTTCCCGGACCGTAATCAAGCATCCAAGGACCGGTTTCTGGCTATCAGCCGTCATCAGCCTGGATAGCTTGACTCCAGTGGTGTGGAGAGCATGGGACTCACGTCTGAGCATACCCATCCCACTTGGGGTGACAAAGGCAAAAACAACAATTGATGGACAGAATGCAGAACAATGTCATACATTCACCCCAGTACAGAGATCTGGGCTTAAATCCATTGTTTTTTTGCACTCCATACCACCCCAGGTCAGACATGGCCATATGCAAATCAGCCTTGACCCTGTGCCTCATGGGAACAGTCCAGCCCGAACTGCCAAGCCATGTCTTTCCCGGACCGGAATCAAGCATCCAAGGACCGGTTTCTGGCTATCAGCCTTCATCAGCCTGGACAGCTTGACTCCAGTGGTGTGGAGAGCATGGGACTCACGTCTGAGCATACCCATCCCACTTGGGGTGACAAAGGCAAAAACAACAATTGATGGACAGAATGCAGAACAATGTCATACATTCACCCCAGTACAGAGATCTGGGCCTAAATCCATTGCTTTTTTGCACTCCACACTACCCCAGGTCAGACATGGCCATATGCAAATCAGCCTTGACCCTGTGCCTCATGGGAACAGTCCAGCGCGAACTGCCAAGCCATGTCTTTCCCGGATCAGAATCAAGCATCCAAGGACCGGTTTCTGGCTATCAGCCTTCATCAGCCTGGATAGCTTGACTCCAGTGGTGTGGAGAGCATGGGACTCACGTCTGAGCATACCCATCCCACTTGGGGTGACAAAGGCAAAAACAACAATTGATGGACAGAATGCAGAACAATGTCATACATTCACCCCAGTACAGAGATCTGGGCTTAAATACATTTTTTTTGCACTCCACCACCCCATGTCAGACATGGCCATATGCAAATCAGCCTTGACCCTTTGCCTCATGGGAACAGTCCAGCCCGAACTGCCAAGCCATGTCTTTCCTGGACCGGAATCAAGCATCCAAGGACCGGTTTCTGGCTATCAGCCTTCATCAGCCTGGATAGCTTGACTCCAGTGGTGTGGAGAGCATGGGACTCACGTCTGAGCATACCCATCCCACTTGGGGTGACAAAGGCAAAAACAACAATTGATGGACAGAATGCAGAACAATGTCATACATTCACCCCAGTACAGAGATCTGGGCTTAAATCCATTGTTTTTTTGCACTCCACACCACCCCAGGTCAGACATGGCCATATGCAAATCAGCCTTGACCCAGTGCCTCATGGGAACAGTCCAGCCCGAACTGCCAAGCCATGTCTTTCCCGGACCGGAATCAAGCATCCAAGGACCGGTTTCTGGCTATCAGCCTGGATAGCTTGACTCCAGTGGTGTGGAGAGCATGGGACTCACGTCTGAGCATACCCATCCCACTTGGGGTGACAAAGGCAAAAACAACAATTGATGGACAGAATGCAGAACAATGTCATACATTCACCCAGTACAGAGATATGGGCTTAAATGCATTGTTTTTTTGCATTCCACACCACCCCAGGTCAGACATGGCCATATGCAAATCAGCCTTGACCCTGTGCCTCATGGGAACAGTCCAGCCCGAACTGCCAAGCCATGTCTTTCCCGGACCGGAATCAAGCATCCAAGGACCGGTTTCTGGCTATCAGCCTTCATCAGCCTGGATAGCTTGACTCCAGTGGTGTGGAGAGCATGGGACTCACGTCTGAGCATACCCATCCCACTTGGGGTGACAAAGGCAAAAACAACAATTGATGGACAGAATGCAGAACAATGTCATACATTCACCCCAGTACAGAGATCTGGGCTTAAATCCATTGTTTTTTTGCACTCCACACTACCCCAGGTCAGACATGGCCATATGCAAATCAGCCTTGACCCTGTGCCTCATGGGAACAGTCCAGCCCGAACTGCCAAGCCATGTCTTTCCCGGATCGGAATCAAGCATCCAAGGACCGGTTTCTGGCTATCAGCCTTCATCAGCCTGGATAGCTTGACTCCAGTGGTGTGGAGAGCATGGGACTCACGTCTGAGCATACCCATCCCACTTGGGGTGACAAAGGCAAAAACAACAATTGATGGACAGAATGCAGAACAATGTCATACATTCACCCCAGTACAGAGATCTGGGCTTTAATCAATTGTTTTTTGCACTCCACACCACCCCAGGTCAGACATGGCCATATGCAAATCAGCCTTGACCCTGTGCCTCATGGGAACAGTCCAGCCCGAACTGCCAAGCCATGTCTTTCCTGGACGAGAATCAAGCATCCAAGGACCGGTTTCTGGCTATCAGCCTTCATCCGCCTGGATAGCTTGACTCCAGTGGTGTGGAGAGCATGGGTCTCACGTCTGAGCATACCCATCCCACTTGGGATGACAAAGGCAAAAACAACAATTGATGGACAGAATGCAGAACAATGTCATACATTCACCCCAGTACAGAGATCTGGGCTTAAATCCATTGTTTTTTTGCACTCCACACTACCCCAGGTCAGACATGGCCATATGCAAATCAGCCTTGACCCTGTGCCTCATGGGAACAGTCCAGCCCGAACTGCCAAGCCATGTCTTTCCCGGATCGGAATCAAGCATCCAAGGACCGGTTTCTGGCTATCAGCCTTCATCAGCCTGGATAGATTGACTCCAGTGGTGTGGAGAGCATGGGACTCACGTCTGAGCATACCCATCCCACTTGGGGTGACAAAGGCAAAAAACAACAATTGATGGACAGAATGCAGAACAATGTCATACATTCACCCCAGTACAGAGATCTGGGCTTAAATCCATTGTTTTTTGCATTCCACACCACCCCAGGTCAGACATGGCCATATGCATATCAGCCTTGACCCTGTGCCTCATGGGAACAGTCCAGCCCAAACTGCCAAGCCATGTCTTTCCCGGCCCGGAATCAAGCATCCAAGGACCGGTTTCTGGCTATCAGCCTTCATCAGCCTGGATAGCTTGACTCCAGTGGTGTGGAGAGCATGGGACTCACGTCTGAGCATACCCATCCCACTTGGGGTGACAAAGGCAAAAACAACAATTGATGGACAGAATGCAGAACAATGTCATACATTCACCCCAGTACAGAGATCTGGGCTTACATCCATTGTTTTTTGCACTCCACACCACCCCAGGTCAGACATGGCCATATGCAAATCAGCTTTGACCCTGTGCCTCATGGGAACAGTCCAGCCCGAACTGCCAAGCCATGTCTTTCCCGGACCGGAATCAAGCATCCAAGGACCGGTTTCTGGCTATCAGCCTTCATCAGCCTGGATAGCTTGACTCCAGTGGTGTGGAGAGCATGGGACTCACGTCTGAGCATACCCATCCCACTTGGGGTGACAAAGGCAAAAACAACAATTGATGGACAGAATGCAGAACAATGTCATACATTCACCCCAGTACAGAGATCTGGGCTTAAATCCATTGTTTTTTTGCACTCCACACTACCCCAGGTCAGACATGGCCATATGCAAATCAGCCTTGACCCTGTGCCTCATGGGAACAGTCCAGCCCGAACTGCCAAGCCATGTCTTTCCCGGATCGGAATCAAGCATCCAAGGACCGGTTTCTGGCTATCAGCCTTCATCAGCCTGGATAGCGTGACTCCAGTGGTGTGGAGAGCATGGGACTCACGTCTGAGCATACCCATCCCACTTGGGGTGACAAAGGCAAAAACAACAATTGATGGACAGAATGCAGAACAATGTCATACATTCACCCCAGTACAGAGATCTGGGCTTACATCCATTGTTTTTTGCACTCCACACCACCCCAGGTCAGACATGGCCATATGCAAATCAGCTTTGACCCTGTGCCTCATGGGAACAGTCCAGCCCGAACTGCCAAGCCATGTCTTTCCCGGACCGGAATCAAGCATCCAAGGACCGGTTTCTGGCTATCAGCCTTCATCAGCCTGGATAGCTTGACTCCAGTGGTGTGGAGAGCATGGGACTCACGTCTGAGCATACCCATCCCACTTGGGGTGACAAAGGCAAAAACAACAATTGATGGACAGAATGCAGAACAATGTCATACATTCACCCCAGTACAGAGATCTGGGCTTAAATCCATTGTTTTTTTGCACTCCACACTACCCCAGGTCAGACATGGCCATATGCAAATCAGCCTTGACCCTGTGCCTCATGGGAACAGTCCAGCCCGAACTGCCAAGCCATGTCTTTCCCGGATCGGAATCAAGCATCCAAGGACCGGTTTCTGGCTATCAGCCTTCATCAGCCTGGATAGCGTGACTCCAGTGGTGTGGAGAGCATGGGACTCACGTCTGAGCATACCCATCCCACTTGGGGTGACAAAGGCAAAAACAACAATTGATGGACAGAATGCAGAACAATGTCATACATTCACCCCAGTACAGAGATCTGGGCTTAAATCCATTTTTTTTTTGCACTCCACACCACCCCAGGTCAGACATGGCCATATGCAAATCAGCCTTGACCCTGTGCCTCATGGGAACAGTCCAGCCCGAACTGCCAAGCCATGTCTTTCCCGGACCGGAATCAAGCATCCAAGGACCGGTTTCTGGCTATCAGCCTTCATCAGCCTGGATAACTTGACTCCAGTGGTGTGGAGAGCATGGGACTCACGTCTGAGCATACCCATCCCACTTGGGGTGACAAAGGCAAAAACAACAATTGATGGACAGAATGCAGAACAATGTCATACATTCACCCCAGTACAGAGATCTGGGCTTAAATCCATTGTTTCTTTGCACTCCACACTACCCGAGGTCAGACATGGCCATATGCAAATCAGCCTTGACCCTGTGCCTCATGGGAACAGTCCAGCCCGAACTGCCAAGCCATGTCTTTCCCGGATCGGAATCAAGCATCCAAGGACCGGTTTCTGGCTATCAGCCTTCATCAGCCTGGATAGCTTGACTCCAGTGGTGTGGAGAGCATGGGACTCACGTCTGAGCATACCCATCCCACTTGGGGTGACAAAGGCAAAAACAACAATTGATGGACAGAATGCAGAACAATGTCATACATTCACCCCAGTACAGAGATCTGGGCTTAAATCCATTGTTTTTTTGCACTCCACACCACCCCAGGTCAGACATGGCCATTTGCAAATCAGCCTTGACCCAGTGCCTCATGGGAACAGTCCAGCCCGAACTGCCAAGTCATGTCTTTCCCGGACCGGAATCAAGCATCCAAGGACCGGTTTCTGGCTATCAGCCTGGATAGCTTGACTCCAGTGGTGTGGAGAGCATGGGACTCACGTCTGAGCATACCCATCCCACTTGGGGTGACAAAGGCAAAAACAACAATTGATGGACAGAATGCAGAACAATGTCATACATTCACCCAGTACAGAGATCTGGGCTTAAATCCATTGTTTTTTTGCATTCCACACCACCCCAGGTCAGACATGGCCATATGCAAATCAGCCTTGACCCTGTGCCTCATGGGAACAGTCCAGCCCGAACTGCCAAGCCATGTCTTTCCCGGACCGGAATCAAGCATCCAAGGACCGGTTTCTGGCTATCAGCCTTCATCAGCCTGGATAGCTTGACTCCAGTGGTGTGGAGAGCATGGGACTCACGTCTGAGCATACCCATCCCACTTGGGGTGACAAAGGCAAAAACAACAATTGATGGACAGAATGCAGAACAATGTCATACATTCACCCCAGTACAGAGATCTGGGCTTAAATCCATTGTTTTTTGCACTCCACACCACCCCAGGTCAGACATGGCCATATGCAAATCAGCCTTGACCCTGTGCCTCATGGGAACAGTCCAGCCCGAACTGCCAAGCCATGTCTTTCCTGGACCAGAATCAAGCATCCAAGGACCGGTTTCTGGCTATCAGCCTTCATCAGCCTGGATAGCTTGACTCCAGTGGTGTGGAGAGCATGGGTCTCACGTCTGAGCATACCCATCCCACTTGGGGTGACAAAGGCAAAAACAACAATTGATGGACAGAATGCAGAACAATGTCATACATTCACCCCAGTACAGAGATCTGGGCTTAAATCCATTGTTTTTTGCACTCCACACCACCCCAGGTCAGACATGGCATATGCAAATCAGCCTTGACCCTGTGCCTCATGGGAACAGTCCAGCCCGAACTGCCAAGCCATGTCTTTCCCGGACCGGAATCAAGCATCCAAGGACCGGTTTCTGGCTATCAGCCTTCATCAGCCTGGATAGCTTGACTCCAGTGGTGTGGAGAGCATGGGACTCACGTCTGAGCATACCCATCCCACTTGGGGTGACAAAGGCAAAAACAACAATTGATGGACAGAATGCAGAACAATGTCATACATTCACCCCAGTACAGAGATCTGGGCTTAAATCCATTGTTTTTTGCACTCCACACCACCCCAGGTCAGACATGGCCATATGCAAATCAGCCTCGACCCTGTGCCTCATGGGAACAGTCCAGCCCGAACTGCCAAGCCATGTCTTTCCTGGACCAGAATCAAGCATCCAAGGACCGGTTTCTGGCTATCAGCCTTCATCAGCCTGGATAGCTTGACTCCAGTGGTGTGGAGAGCATGGGTCTCACGTCTGAGCATACCCATCCCACTTGGGGTGACAAAGGCAAAAACAACAATTGATGGACAGAATGCAGAACAATGTCATACATTCACCCCAGTACAGAGATCTGGGCTTAAATCCATTGTTTTTTGCACTCCACACCACCCCAGGTCAGACATGGCCATATGCAAATCAGCCTTGACCCTGTGCCTCATGGGAACAGTCCAGCCCGAACTGCCAAGCCATGTCTTTCCCGGACCGGAATCAAGCATCCAAGGACCGGTTTCTGGCTATCAGCCTTCATCAGCCTGGATAGCTTGACTCCAGTGGTGTGGAGAGCATGGGACTCACGTCTGAGCATACCCATCCCACTTGGGGTGACAAAGGCAAAAACAACAATTGATGGACAGAATGCAGAACAATGTCATACATTCACCCCAGTACAGAGATCTGGGCTTAAATCCATTGTTTTTTTGCACTCCACACTACCCCAGGTCAGACATGGCCATATGCAAATCAGCCTTGACCCTGTGCCTCATGGGAAAAGTCCAGCCCAAACTGCCAAGCCATGTATTTCCCGGATCGGAATCAAGCATCCAAGGACCGGTTTCTGGCTATCAGCCTTCATCAGCCTGGATAGCTTGACTCCAGTGGTGTGGAGAGCATGGGACTCACGTCTGAGCATACCCATCCCACTTGGGGTGACAAAGGCAAAAACAACAATTGATGGACAGAATGCAGAACAATGTCATACATTCACCCCAGTACAGAGATCTGGGCTTAAATCCATTGTTTTTTGCACTCCACACCACCCCAGGTCAGACATGGCCATATGCAAATCAGCCTTGACCCTGTGCCTCATGGGAACAGTCCAGCCCGAACTGCCAAGCCATGTCTTTCCCGGACCGGAATCAAGCATCCAAGGACCGGTTTCTGGCTATCAGCCTTCATCAGCCTGGATAGCTTGACTCCAGTGGTGTGGAGAGCATGGGACTCACGTCTGAGCATACCCATCCCACTTGGGGTGACAAAGGCAAAAACAAAAATTGAAGGACAGAATGCAGAACAATGTCATACATTCACCCCAGTACAGAGATCTGGGCTTTAATCAATTGTTTTTTGCACTCCACACCACCCCAGGTCAGACATGGCCATATGCAAATCAGCCTTGACCCTGTGCCTCATGGGAACAGTCCAGCCCGAACTGCCAAGCCATGTCTTTCCTGGCCCAGAATCAAGCATCCAAGGACCGGTTTCTGGCTATCAGCCTTCATCAGCCTGGATAGCTTGACTCCAGTGGTGTGGAGAGCATGGGTCTCACGTCTGAGCATACCCATCCCACTTGGGATGACAAAGGCAAAAACAACAATTGATGGACAGAATGCAGAACAATGTCATACATTCACCCCAGTACAGAGATCTGGGCTTAAATCCATTGTTTTTTTGCACTCCACACTACCCCAGGTCAGACATGGCCATATGCAAATCAGCCTTGACCCTGTGCCTCATGGGAACAGTCCAGCCCAAACTGCCAAGCCATGTCTTTCCCGGACCGGAATCAAGCATCCAAGGACCGGTTTCTGGCTATCAGCCTTCATCAGCCTGGATAGCTTGACTCCAGTGGTGTGGAGAGCATGGGACTCACGTCTGAGCATACCCATCCCACTTGGGGTGACAAAGGCAAAAACAACAATTGATGGACAGAATGCAGAACAATGTCATACATTCACCCCAGTACAGAGATCTGGGCTTACATCCATTGTTTTTTGCACTCCACACCACCCCAGGTCAGACATGGCCATATGCAAATCAGCCTTGACCCTGTGCCTCATGGGAACAGTCCAGCCCGAACTGCCAAGCCATGTCTTTCCCGGACCGGAATCAAGCATCCAAGGACCGGTTTCTGGCTATCAGCCTTCATCAGCCTGGATAGCTTGACTCCAGTGGTGTGGAGAGCATGGGACTCACGTCTGAGCATACCCATCCCACTTGGGGTGACAAAGGCAAAAACAACAATTGATGGACAGAATGCAGAACAATGTCATACATTCACCCCAGTACAGAGATCTGGGCTTAAATCCATTGTTTTTTTGCACTCCACACTACCCCAGGTCAGACATGGCCATATGCAAATCAGCCTTGACCCTGTGCCTCATGGGAACAGTCCAGCCCGAACTGCCAAGCCATGTCTTTCCCGGACCGTAATCAAGCATCCAAGGACCGGTTTCTGGCTATCAGCCGTCATCAGCCTGGATAGCTTGACTCCAGTGGTGTGGAGAGCATGGGACTCACGTCTGAGCATACCCATCCCACTTGGGGTGACAAAGGCAAAAACAACAATTGATGGACAGAATGCAGAACAATGTCATACATTCACCCCAGTACAGAGATCTGGGCTTAAATCCATTGTTTTTTTGCACTCCATACCACCCCAGGTCAGACATGGCCATATGCAAATCAGCCTTGACCCTGTGCCTCATGGGAACAGTCCAGCCCGAACTGCCAAGCCATGTCTTTCCCGGACCGGAATCAAGCATCCAAGGACCGGTTTCTGGCTATCAGCCTTCATCAGCCTGGACAGCTTGACTCCAGTGGTGTGGAGAGCATGGGACTCACGTCTGAGCATACCCATCCCACTTGGGGTGACAAAGGCAAAAACAACAATTGATGGACAGAATGCAGAACAATGTCATACATTCACCCCAGTACAGAGATCTGGGCCTAAATCCATTGCTTTTTTGCACTCCACACTACCCCAGGTCAGACATGGCCATATGCAAATCAGCCTTGACCCTGTGCCTCATGGGAACAGTCCAGCGCAAACTGCCAAGCCATGTCTTTCCCGGATCAGAATCAAGCATCCAAGGACCGGTTTCTGGCTATCAGCCTTCATCAGCCTGGATAGCTTGACTCCAGTGGTGTGGAGAGCATGGGTCTCACGTCTGAGCATACCCATCCCACTTGGGATGACAAAGGCAAAAACAACAATTGATGGACAGAATGCAGAACAATGTCATACATTCACCCCAGTACAGAGATCTGGGCTTAAATCCATTGTTTTTTTGCACTCCACACTACCCCAGGTCAGACATGGCCATATGCAAATCAGCCTTGACCCTGTGCCTCATGGGAACAGTCCAGCCCAAACTGCCAAGCCATGTCTTTCCCGGACCGGAATCAAGCATCCAAGGACCGGTTTCTGGCTATCAGCCTTCATCAGCCTGGATAGCTTGACTCCAGTGGTGTGGAGAGCATGGGACTCACGTCTGAGCATACCCATCCCACTTGGGGTGACAAAGGCAAAAACAACAATTGATGGACAGAATGCAGAACAATGTCATACATTCACCCCAGTACAGAGATCTGGGCTTACATCCATTGTTTTTTGCACTCCACACCACCCCAGGTCAGACATGGCCATATGCAAATCAGCCTTGACCCTGTGCCTCATGGGAACAGTCCAGCCCGAACTGCCAAGCCATGTCTTTCCCGGACCGGAATCAAGCATCCAAGGACCGGTTTCTGGCTATCAGCCTTCATCAGCCTGGATAGCTTGACTCCAGTGGTGTGGAGAGCATGGGACTCACGTCTGAGCATACCCATCCCACTTGGGGTGACAAAGGCAAAAACAACAATTGATGGACAGAATGCAGAACAATGTCATACATTCACCCCAGTACAGAGATCTGGGCTTAAATCCATTGTTTTTTTGCACTCCACACTACCCCAGGTCAGACATGGCCATATGCAAATCAGCCTTGACCCTGTGCCTCATGGGAACAGTCCAGCCCGAACTGCCAAGCCATGTCTTTCCCGGACCGTAATCAAGCATCCAAGGACCGGTTTCTGGCTATCAGCCGTCATCAGCCTGGATAGCTTGACTCCAGTGGTGTGGAGAGCATGGGACTCACGTCTGAGCATACCCATCCCACTTGGGGTGACAAAGGCAAAAACAACAATTGATGGACAGAATGCAGAACAATGTCATACATTCACCCCAGTACAGAGATCTGGGCTTAAATCCATTGTTTTTTTGCACTCCATACCACCCCAGGTCAGACATGGCCATATGCAAATCAGCCTTGACCCTGTGCCTCATGGGAACAGTCCAGCCCGAACTGCCAAGCCATGTCTTTCCCGGACCGGAATCAAGCATCCAAGGACCGGTTTCTGGCTATCAGCCTTCATCAGCCTGGACAGCTTGACTCCAGTGGTGTGGAGAGCATGGGACTCACGTCTGAGCATACCCATCCCACTTGGGGTGACAAAGGCAAAAACAACAATTGATGGACAGAATGCAGAACAATGTCATACATTCACCCCAGTACAGAGATCTGGGCCTAAATCCATTGCTTTTTTGCACTCCACACTACCCCAGGTCAGACATGGCCATATGCAAATCAGCCTTGACCCTGTGCCTCATGGGAACAGTCCAGCGCGAACTGCCAAGCCATGTCTTTCCCGGATCAGAATCAAGCATCCAAGGACCGGTTTCTGGCTATCAGCCTTCATCAGCCTGGATAGCTTGACTCCAGTGGTGTGGAGAGCATGGGACTCACGTCTGAGCATACCCATCCCACTTGGGGTGACAAAGGCAAAAACAACAATTGATGGACAGAATGCAGAACAATGTCATACATTCACCCCAGTACAGAGATCTGGGCTTAAATAAATTTTTTTTGCACTCCACCACCCCATGTCAGACATGGCCATATGCAAATCAGCCTTGACCCTTTGCCTCATGGGAACAGTCCAGCCCGAACTGCCAAGCCATGTCTTTCCTGGACCGGAATCAAGCATCCAAGGACCGGTTTCTGGCTATCAGCCTTCATCAGCCTGGATAGCTTGACTCCAGTGGTGTGGAGAGCATGGGACTCACGTCTGAGCATACCCATCCCACTTGGGGTGACAAAGGCAAAAACAACAATTGATGGACAGAATGCAGAACAATGTCATACATTCACCCCAGTACAGAGATCTGGGCTTAAATCCATTGTTTTTTTGCACTCCACACCACCCCAGGTCAGACATGGCCATATGCAAATCAGCCTTGACCCAGTGCCTCATGGGAACAGTCCAGCCCGAACTGCCAAGCCATGTCTTTCCCGGACCGGAATCAAGCATCCAAGGACCGGTTTCTGGCTATCAGCCTGGATAGCTTGACTCCAGTGGTGTGGAGAGCATGGGACTCACGTCTGAGCATACCCATCCCACTTGGGGTGACAAAGGCAAAAACAACAATTGATGGACAGAATGCAGAACAATGTCATACATTCACCCAGTACAGAGATCTGGGCTTAAATGCATTGTTTTTTTGCATTCCACACCACCCCAGGTCAGACATGGCCATATGCAAATCAGCCTTGACCCTGTGCCTCATGGGAACAGTCCAGCCCGAACTGCCAAGCCATGTCTTTCCCGGACCGGAATCAAGCATCCAAGGACCGGTTTCTGGCTATCAGCCTTCATCAGCCTGGATAGCTTGACTCCAGTGGTGTGGAGAGCATGGGACTCACGTCTGAGCATACCCATCCCACTTGGGGTGACAAAGGCAAAAACAACAATTGATGGACAGAATGCAGAACAATGTCATACATTCACCCCAGTACAGAGATCTGGGCTTAAATCCATTGTTTTTTTGCACTCCACACTACCCCAGGTCAGACATGGCCATATGCAAATCAGCCTTGACCCTGTGCCTCATGGGAACAGTCCAGCCCGAACTGCCAAGCCATGTCTTTCCCGGATCGGAATCAAGCATCCAAGGACCGGTTTCTGGCTATCAGCCTTCATCAGCCTGGATAGCTTGACTCCAGTGGTGTGGAGAGCATGGGACTCACGTCTGAGCATACCCATCCCACTTGGGGTGACAAAGGCAAAAACAACAATTGATGGACAGAATGCAGAACAATGTCATACATTCACCCCAGTACAGAGATCTGGGCTTTAATCAATTGTTTTTTGCACTCCACACCACCCCAGGTCAGACATGGCCATATGCAAATCAGCCTTGACCCTGTGCCTCATGGGAACAGTCCAGCCCGAACTGCCAAGCCATGTCTTTCCTGGACGAGAATCAAGCATCCAAGGACCGGTTTCTGGCTATCAGCCTTCATCCGCCTGGATAGCTTGACTCCAGTGGTGTGGAGAGCATGGGTCTCACGTCTGAGCATACCCATCCCACTTGGGATGACAAAGGCAAAAACAACAATTGATGGACAGAATGCAGAACAATGTCATACATTCACCCCAGTACAGAGATCTGGGCTTAAATCCATTGTTTTTTTGCACTCCACACTACCCCAGGTCAGACATGGCCATATGCAAATCAGCCTTGACCCTGTGCCTCATGGGAACAGTCCAGCCCGAACTGCCAAGCCATGTCTTTCCCGGATCGGAATCAAGCATCCAAGGACCGGTTTCTGGCTATCAGCCTTCATCAGCCTGGATAGATTGACTCCAGTGGTGTGGAGAGCATGGGACTCACGTCTGAGCATACCCATCCCACTTGGGGTGACAAAGGCAAAAAACAACAATTGATGGACAGAATGCAGAACAATGTCATACATTCACCCCAGTACAGAGATCTGGGCTTAAATCCATTGTTTTTTGCATTCCACACCACCCCAGGTCAGACATGGCCATATGCATATCAGCCTTGACCCTGTGCCTCATGGGAACAGTCCAGCCCAAACTGCCAAGCCATGTCTTTCCCGGCCCGGAATCAAGCATCCAAGGACCGGTTTCTGGCTATCAGCCTTCATCAGCCTGGATAGCTTGACTCCAGTGGTGTGGAGAGCATGGGACTCACGTCTGAGCATACCCATCCCACTTGGGGTGACAAAGGCAAAAACAACAATTGATGGACAGAATGCAGAACAATGTCATACATTCACCCCAGTACAGAGATCTGGGCTTACATCCATTGTTTTTTGCACTCCACACCACCCCAGGTCAGACATGGCCATATGCAAATCAGCTTTGACCCTGTGCCTCATGGGAACAGTCCAGCCCGAACTGCCAAGCCATGTCTTTCCCGGACCGGAATCAAGCATCCAAGGACCGGTTTCTGGCTATCAGCCTTCATCAGCCTGGATAGCTTGACTCCAGTGGTGTGGAGAGCATGGGACTCACGTCTGAGCATACCCATCCCACTTGGGGTGACAAAGGCAAAAACAACAATTGATGGACAGAATGCAGAACAATGTCATACATTCACCCCAGTACAGAGATCTGGGCTTAAATCCATTGTTTTTTTGCACTCCACACTACCCCAGGTCAGACATGGCCATATGCAAATCAGCCTTGACCCTGTGCCTCATGGGAACAGTCCAGCCCGAACTGCCAAGCCATGTCTTTCCCGGATCGGAATCAAGCATCCAAGGACCGGTTTCTGGCTATCAGCCTTCATCAGCCTGGATAGCGTGACTCCAGTGGTGTGGAGAGCATGGGACTCACGTCTGAGCATACCCATCCCACTTGGGGTGACAAAGGCAAAAACAACAATTGATGGACAGAATGCAGAACAATGTCATACATTCACCCCAGTACAGAGATCTGGGCTTACATCCATTGTTTTTTGCACTCCACACCACCCCAGGTCAGACATGGCCATATGCAAATCAGCTTTGACCCTGTGCCTCATGGGAACAGTCCAGCCCGAACTGCCAAGCCATGTCTTTCCCGGACCGGAATCAAGCATCCAAGGACCGGTTTCTGGCTATCAGCCTTCATCAGCCTGGATAGCTTGACTCCAGTGGTGTGGAGAGCATGGGACTCACGTCTGAGCATACCCATCCCACTTGGGGTGACAAAGGCAAAAACAACAATTGATGGACAGAATGCAGAACAATGTCATACATTCACCCCAGTACAGAGATCTGGGCTTAAATCCATTGTTTTTTTGCACTCCACACTACCCCAGGTCAGACATGGCCATATGCAAATCAGCCTTGACCCTGTGCCTCATGGGAACAGTCCAGCCCGAACTGCCAAGCCATGTCTTTCCCGGATCGGAATCAAGCATCCAAGGACCGGTTTCTGGCTATCAGCCTTCATCAGCCTGGATAGCGTGACTCCAGTGGTGTGGAGAGCATGGGACTCACGTCTGAGCATACCCATCCCACTTGGGGTGACAAAGGCAAAAACAACAATTGATGGACAGAATGCAGAACAATGTCATACATTCACCCCAGTACAGAGATCTGGGCTTAAATCCATTTTTTTTTTGCACTCCACACCACCCCAGGTCAGACATGGCCATATGCAAATCAGCCTTGACCCTGTGCCTCATGGGAACAGTCCAGCCCGAACTGCCAAGCCATGTCTTTCCCGGACCGGAATCAAGCATCCAAGGACCGGTTTCTGGCTATCAGCCTTCATCAGCCTGGATAACTTGACTCCAGTGGTGTGGAGAGCATGGGACTCACGTCTGAGCATACCCATCCCACTTGGGGTGACAAAGGCAAAAACAACAATTGATGGACAGAATGCAGAACAATGTCATACATTCACCCCAGTACAGAGATCTGGGCTTAAATCCATTGTTTCTTTGCACTCCACACTACCCGAGGTCAGACATGGCCATATGCAAATCAGCCTTGACCCTGTGCCTCATGGGAACAGTCCAGCCCGAACTGCCAAGCCATGTCTTTCCCGGATCGGAATCAAGCATCCAAGGACCGGTTTCTGGCTATCAGCCTTCATCAGCCTGGATAGCTTGACTCCAGTGGTGTGGAGAGCATGGGACTCACGTCTGAGCATACCCATCCCACTTGGGGTGACAAAGGCAAAAACAACAATTGATGGACAGAATGCAGAACAATGTCATACATTCACCCCAGTACAGAGATCTGGGCTTAAATCCATTGTTTTTTTGCACTCCACACCACCCCAGGTCAGACATGGCCATTTGCAAATCAGCCTTGACCCAGTGCCTCATGGGAACAGTCCAGCCCGAACTGCCAAGTCATGTCTTTCCCGGACCGGAATCAAGCATCCAAGGACCGGTTTCTGGCTATCAGCCTGGATAGCTTGACTCCAGTGGTGTGGAGAGCATGGGACTCACGTCTGAGCATACCCATCCCACTTGGGGTGACAAAGGCAAAAACAACAATTGATGGACAGAATGCAGAACAATGTCATACATTCACCCAGTACAGAGATCTGGGCTTAAATCCATTGTTTTTTTGCATTCCACACCACCCCAGGTCAGACATGGCCATATGCAAATCAGCCTTGACCCTGTGCCTCATGGGAACAGTCCAGCCCGAACTGCCAAGCCATGTCTTTCCCGGACCGGAATCAAGCATCCAAGGACCGGTTTCTGGCTATCAGCCTTCATCAGCCTGGATAGCTTGACTCCAGTGGTGTGGAGAGCATGGGACTCACGTCTGAGCATACCCATCCCACTTGGGGTGACAAAGGCAAAAACAACAATTGATGGACAGAATGCAGAACAATGTCATACATTCACCCCAGTACAGAGATCTGGGCTTAAATCCATTGTTTTTTGCACTCCACACCACCCCAGGTCAGACATGGCCATATGCAAATCAGCCTTGACCCTGTGCCTCATGGGAACAGTCCAGCCCGAACTGCCAAGCCATGTCTTTCCTGGACCAGAATCAAGCATCCAAGGACCGGTTTCTGGCTATCAGCCTTCATCAGCCTGGATAGCTTGACTCCAGTGGTGTGGAGAGCATGGGTCTCACGTCTGAGCATACCCATCCCACTTGGGGTGACAAAGGCAAAAACAACAATTGATGGACAGAATGCAGAACAATGTCATACATTCACCCCAGTACAGAGATCTGGGCTTAAATCCATTGTTTTTTGCACTCCACACCACCCCAGGTCAGACATGGCCATATGCAAATCAGCCTTGACCCTGTGCCTCATGGGAACAGTCCAGCCCGAACTGCCAAGCCATGTCTTTCCCGGACCGGAATCAAGCATCCAAGGACCGGTTTCTGGCTATCAGCCTTCATCAGCCTGGATAGCTTGACTCCAGTGGTGTGGAGAGCATGGGACTCACGTCTGAGCATACCCATCCCACTTGGGGTGACAAAGGCAAAAACAACAATTGATGGACAGAATGCAGAACAATGTCATACATTCACCCCAGTACAGAGATCTGGGCTTAAATCCATTGTTTTTTGCACTCCACACCACCCCAGGTCAGACATGGCCATATGCAAATCAGCCTCGACCCTGTGCCTCATGGGAACAGTCCAGCCCGAACTGCCAAGCCATGTCTTTCCTGGACCAGAATCAAGCATCCAAGGACCGGTTTCTGGCTATCAGCCTTCATCAGCCTGGATAGCTTGACTCCAGTGGTGTGGAGAGCATGGGTCTCACGTCTGAGCATACCCATCCCACTTGGGGTGACAAAGGCAAAAACAACAATTGATGGACAGAATGCAGAACAATGTCATACATTCACCCCAGTACAGAGATCTGGGCTTAAATCCATTGTTTTTTGCACTCCACACCACCCCAGGTCAGACATGGCCATATGCAAATCAGCCTTGACCCTGTGCCTCATGGGAACAGTCCAGCCCGAACTGCCAAGCCATGTCTTTCCCGGACCGGAATCAAGCATCCAAGGACCGGTTTCTGGCTATCAGCCTTCATCAGCCTGGATAGCTTGACTCCAGTGGTGTGGAGAGCATGGGACTCACGTCTGAGCATACCCATCCCACTTGGGGTGACAAAGGCAAAAACAACAATTGATGGACAGAATGCAGAACAATGTCATACATTCACCCCAGTACAGAGATCTGGGCTTAAATCCATTGTTTTTTTGCACTCCACACTACCCCAGGTCAGACATGGCCATATGCAAATCAGCCTTGACCCTGTGCCTCATGGGAAAAGTCCAGCCCAAACTGCCAAGCCATGTATTTCCCGGATCGGAATCAAGCATCCAAGGACCGGTTTCTGGCTATCAGCCTTCATCAGCCTGGATAGCTTGACTCCAGTGGTGTGGAGAGCATGGGACTCACGTCTGAGCATACCCATCCCACTTGGGGTGACAAAGGCAAAAACAACAATTGATGGACAGAATGCAGAACAATGTCATACATTCACCCCAGTACAGAGATCTGGGCTTAAATCCATTGTTTTTTGCACTCCACACCACCCCAGGTCAGACATGGCCATATGCAAATCAGCCTTGACCCTGTGCCTCATGGGAACAGTCCAGCCCGAACTGCCAAGCCATGTCTTTCCCGGACCGGAATCAAGCATCCAAGGACCGGTTTCTGGCTATCAGCCTTCATCAGCCTGGATAGCTTGACTCCAGTGGTGTGGAGAGCATGGGACTCACGTCTGAGCATACCCATCCCACTTGGGGTGACAAAGGCAAAAACAAAAATTGATGGACAGAATGCAGAACAATGTCATACATTCACCCCAGTACAGAGATCTGGGCTTAAATCCATTGTTTCTTTGCACTCCACACTACCCGAGGTCAGACATGGCCATATGCAAATCAGCCTTGACCCTGTGCCTCATGGGAACAGTCCAGCCCGAACTGCCAAGCCATGTCTTTCCCGGATCGGAATCAAGCATCCAAGGACCGGTTTCTGGCTATCAGCCTTCATCAGCCTGGATAGCTTGACTCCAGTGGTGTGGAGAGCATGGGACTCACGTCTGAGCATACCCATCCCACTTGGGGTGACAAAGGCAAAAACAACAATTGATGGACAGAATGCAGAACAATGTCATACATTCACCCCAGTACAGAGATCTGGGCTTAAATCCATTGTTTTTTTGCACTCCACACCACCCCAGGTCAGACATGGCCATTTGCAAATCAGCCTTGACCCAGTGCCTCATGGGAACAGTCCAGCCCGAACTGCCAAGTCATGTCTTTCCCGGACCGGAATCAAGCATCCAAGGACCGGTTTCTGGCTATCAGCCTGGATAGCTTGACTCCAGTGGTGTGGAGAGCATGGGACTCACGTCTGAGCATACCCATCCCACTTGGGGTGACAAAGGCAAAAACAACAATTGATGGACAGAATGCAGAACAATGTCATACATTCACCCAGTACAGAGATCTGGGCTTAAATCCATTGTTTTTTTGCATTCCACACCACCCCAGGTCAGACATGGCCATATGCAAATCAGCCTTGACCCTGTGCCTCATGGGAACAGTCCAGCCCGAACTGCCAAGCCATGTCTTTCCCGGACCGGAATCAAGCATCCAAGGACCGGTTTCTGGCTATCAGCCTTCATCAGCCTGGATAGCTTGACTCCAGTGGTGTGGAGAGCATGGGACTCACGTCTGAGCATACCCATCCCACTTGGGGTGACAAAGGCAAAAACAACAATTGATGGACAGAATGCAGAACAATGTCATACATTCACCCCAGTACAGAGATCTGGGCTTAAATCCATTGTTTTTTGCACTCCACACCACCCCAGGTCAGACATGGCCATATGCAAATCAGCCTTGACCCTGTGCCTCATGGGAACAGTCCAGCCCGAACTGCCAAGCCATGTCTTTCCTGGACCAGAATCAAGCATCCAAGGACCGGTTTCTGGCTATCAGCCTTCATCAGCCTGGATAGCTTGACTCCAGTGGTGTGGAGAGCATGGGTCTCACGTCTGAGCATACCCATCCCACTTGGGGTGACAAAGGCAAAAACAACAATTGATGGACAGAATGCAGAACAATGTCATACATTCACCCCAGTACAGAGATCTGGGCTTAAATCCATTGTTTTTTGCACTCCACACCACCCCAGGTCAGACATGGCATATGCAAATCAGCCTTGACCCTGTGCCTCATGGGAACAGTCCAGCCCGAACTGCCAAGCCATGTCTTTCCCGGACCGGAATCAAGCATCCAAGGACCGGTTTCTGGCTATCAGCCTTCATCAGCCTGGATAGCTTGACTCCAGTGGTGTGGAGAGCATGGGACTCACGTCTGAGCATACCCATCCCACTTGGGGTGACAAAGGCAAAAACAACAATTGATGGACAGAATGCAGAACAATGTCATACATTCACCCCAGTACAGAGATCTGGGCTTAAATCCATTGTTTTTTGCACTCCACACCACCCCAGGTCAGACATGGCCATATGCAAATCAGCCTCGACCCTGTGCCTCATGGGAACAGTCCAGCCCGAACTGCCAAGCCATGTCTTTCCTGGACCAGAATCAAGCATCCAAGGACCGGTTTCTGGCTATCAGCCTTCATCAGCCTGGATAGCTTGACTCCAGTGGTGTGGAGAGCATGGGTCTCACGTCTGAGCATACCCATCCCACTTGGGGTGACAAAGGCAAAAACAACAATTGATGGACAGAATGCAGAACAATGTCATACATTCACCCCAGTACAGAGATCTGGGCTTAAATCCATTGTTTTTTGCACTCCACACCACCCCAGGTCAGACATGGCCATATGCAAATCAGCCTTGACCCTGTGCCTCATGGGAACAGTCCAGCCCGAACTGCCAAGCCATGTCTTTCCCGGACCGGAATCAAGCATCCAAGGACCGGTTTCTGGCTATCAGCCTTCATCAGCCTGGATAGCTTGACTCCAGTGGTGTGGAGAGCATGGGACTCACGTCTGAGCATACCCATCCCACTTGGGGTGACAAAGGCAAAAACAACAATTGATGGACAGAATGCAGAACAATGTCATACATTCACCCCAGTACAGAGATCTGGGCTTAAATCCATTGTTTTTTTGCACTCCACACTACCCCAGGTCAGACATGGCCATATGCAAATCAGCCTTGACCCTGTGCCTCATGGGAAAAGTCCAGCCCAAACTGCCAAGCCATGTATTTCCCGGATCGGAATCAAGCATCCAAGGACCGGTTTCTGGCTATCAGCCTTCATCAGCCTGGATAGCTTGACTCCAGTGGTGTGGAGAGCATGGGACTCACGTCTGAGCATACCCATCCCACTTGGGGTGACAAAGGCAAAAACAACAATTGATGGACAGAATGCAGAACAATGTCATACATTCACCCCAGTACAGAGATCTGGGCTTAAATCCATTGTTTTTTGCACTCCACACCACCCCAGGTCAGACATGGCCATATGCAAATCAGCCTTGACCCTGTGCCTCATGGGAACAGTCCAGCCCGAACTGCCAAGCCATGTCTTTCCCGGACCGGAATCAAGCATCCAAGGACCGGTTTCTGGCTATCAGCCTTCATCAGCCTGGATAGCTTGACTCCAGTGGTGTGGAGAGCATGGGACTCACGTCTGAGCATACCCATCCCACTTGGGGTGACAAAGGCAAAAACAAAAATTGAAGGACAGAATGCAGAACAATGTCATACATTCACCCCAGTACAGAGATCTGGGCTTTAATCAATTGTTTTTTGCACTCCACACCACCCCAGGTCAGACATGGCCATATGCAAATCAGCCTTGACCCTGTGCCTCATGGGAACAGTCCAGCCCGAACTGCCAAGCCATGTCTTTCCTGGCCCAGAATCAAGCATCCAAGGACCGGTTTCTGGCTATCAGCCTTCATCAGCCTGGATAGCTTGACTCCAGTGGTGTGGAGAGCATGGGTCTCACGTCTGAGCATACCCATCCCACTTGGGATGACAAAGGCAAAAACAACAATTGATGGACAGAATGCAGAACAATGTCATACATTCACCCCAGTACAGAGATCTGGGCTTAAATCCATTGTTTTTTTGCACTCCACACTACCCCAGGTCAGACATGGCCATATGCAAATCAGCCTTGACCCTGTGCCTCATGGGAACAGTCCAGCCCAAACTGCCAAGCCATGTCTTTCCCGGACCGGAATCAAGCATCCAAGGACCGGTTTCTGGCTATCAGCCTTCATCAGCCTGGATAGCTTGACTCCAGTGGTGTGGAGAGCATGGGACTCACGTCTGAGCATACCCATCCCACTTGGGGTGACAAAGGCAAAAACAACAATTGATGGACAGAATGCAGAACAATGTCATACATTCACCCCAGTACAGAGATCTGGGCTTACATCCATTGTTTTTTGCACTCCACACCACCCCAGGTCAGACATGGCCATATGCAAATCAGCCTTGACCCTGTGCCTCATGGGAACAGTCCAGCCCGAACTGCCAAGCCATGTCTTTCCCGGACCGGAATCAAGCATCCAAGGACCGGTTTCTGGCTATCAGCCTTCATCAGCCTGGATAGCTTGACTCCAGTGGTGTGGAGAGCATGGGACTCACGTCTGAGCATACCCATCCCACTTGGGGTGACAAAGGCAAAAACAACAATTGATGGACAGAATGCAGAACAATGTCATACATTCACCCCAGTACAGAGATCTGGGCTTAAATCCATTGTTTTTTTGCACTCCACACTACCCCAGGTCAGACATGGCCATATGCAAATCAGCCTTGACCCTGTGCCTCATGGGAACAGTCCAGCCCGAACTGCCAAGCCATGTCTTTCCCGGACCGTAATCAAGCATCCAAGGACCGGTTTCTGGCTATCAGCCGTCATCAGCCTGGATAGCTTGACTCCAGTGGTGTGGAGAGCATGGGACTCACGTCTGAGCATACCCATCCCACTTGGGGTGACAAAGGCAAAAACAACAATTGATGGACAGAATGCAGAACAATGTCATACATTCACCCCAGTACAGAGATCTGGGCTTAAATCCATTGTTTTTTTGCACTCCATACCACCCCAGGTCAGACATGGCCATATGCAAATCAGCCTTGACCCTGTGCCTCATGGGAACAGTCCAGCCCGAACTGCCAAGCCATGTCTTTCCCGGACCGGAATCAAGCATCCAAGGACCGGTTTCTGGCTATCAGCCTTCATCAGCCTGGACAGCTTGACTCCAGTGGTGTGGAGAGCATGGGACTCACGTCTGAGCATACCCATCCCACTTGGGGTGACAAAGGCAAAAACAACAATTGATGGACAGAATGCAGAACAATGTCATACATTCACCCCAGTACAGAGATCTGGGCCTAAATCCATTGCTTTTTTGCACTCCACACTACCCCAGGTCAGACATGGCCATATGCAAATCAGCCTTGACCCTGTGCCTCATGGGAACAGTCCAGCGCAAACTGCCAAGCCATGTCTTTCCCGGATCAGAATCAAGCATCCAAGGACCGGTTTCTGGCTATCAGCCTTCATCAGCCTGGATAGCTTGACTCCAGTGGTGTGGAGAGCATGGGTCTCACGTCTGAGCATACCCATCCCACTTGGGATGACAAAGGCAAAAACAACAATTGATGGACAGAATGCAGAACAATGTCATACATTCACCCCAGTACAGAGATCTGGGCTTAAATCCATTGTTTTTTTGCACTCCACACTACCCCAGGTCAGACATGGCCATATGCAAATCAGCCTTGACCCTGTGCCTCATGGGAACAGTCCAGCCCAAACTGCCAAGCCATGTCTTTCCCGGACCGGAATCAAGCATCCAAGGACCGGTTTCTGGCTATCAGCCTTCATCAGCCTGGATAGCTTGACTCCAGTGGTGTGGAGAGCATGGGACTCACGTCTGAGCATACCCATCCCACTTGGGGTGACAAAGGCAAAAACAACAATTGATGGACAGAATGCAGAACAATGTCATACATTCACCCCAGTACAGAGATCTGGGCTTACATCCATTGTTTTTTGCACTCCACACCACCCCAGGTCAGACATGGCCATATGCAAATCAGCCTTGACCCTGTGCCTCATGGGAACAGTCCAGCCCGAACTGCCAAGCCATGTCTTTCCCGGACCGGAATCAAGCATCCAAGGACCGGTTTCTGGCTATCAGCCTTCATCAGCCTGGATAGCTTGACTCCAGTGGTGTGGAGAGCATGGGACTCACGTCTGAGCATACCCATCCCACTTGGGGTGACAAAGGCAAAAACAACAATTGATGGACAGAATGCAGAACAATGTCATACATTCACCCCAGTACAGAGATCTGGGCTTAAATCCATTGTTTTTTTGCACTCCACACTACCCCAGGTCAGACATGGCCATATGCAAATCAGCCTTGACCCTGTGCCTCATGGGAACAGTCCAGCCCGAACTGCCAAGCCATGTCTTTCCCGGACCGTAATCAAGCATCCAAGGACCGGTTTCTGGCTATCAGCCGTCATCAGCCTGGATAGCTTGACTCCAGTGGTGTGGAGAGCATGGGACTCACGTCTGAGCATACCCATCCCACTTGGGGTGACAAAGGCAAAAACAACAATTGATGGACAGAATGCAGAACAATGTCATACATTCACCCCAGTACAGAGATCTGGGCTTAAATCCATTGTTTTTTTGCACTCCATACCACCCCAGGTCAGACATGGCCATATGCAAATCAGCCTTGACCCTGTGCCTCATGGGAACAGTCCAGCCCGAACTGCCAAGCCATGTCTTTCCCGGACCGGAATCAAGCATCCAAGGACCGGTTTCTGGCTATCAGCCTTCATCAGCCTGGACAGCTTGACTCCAGTGGTGTGGAGAGCATGGGACTCACGTCTGAGCATACCCATCCCACTTGGGGTGACAAAGGCAAAAACAACAATTGATGGACAGAATGCAGAACAATGTCATACATTCACCCCAGTACAGAGATCTGGGCCTAAATCCATTGCTTTTTTGCACTCCACACTACCCCAGGTCAGACATGGCCATATGCAAATCAGCCTTGACCCTGTGCCTCATGGGAACAGTCCAGCGCGAACTGCCAAGCCATGTCTTTCCCGGATCAGAATCAAGCATCCAAGGACCGGTTTCTGGCTATCAGCCTTCATCAGCCTGGATAGCTTGACTCCAGTGGTGTGGAGAGCATGGGACTCACGTCTGAGCATACCCATCCCACTTGGGGTGACAAAGGCAAAAACAACAATTGATGGACAGAATGCAGAACAATGTCATACATTCACCCCAGTACAGAGATCTGGGCTTAAATAAATTTTTTTTGCACTCCACCACCCCATGTCAGACATGGCCATATGCAAATCAGCCTTGACCCTTTGCCTCATGGGAACAGTCCAGCCCGAACTGCCAAGCCATGTCTTTCCTGGACCGGAATCAAGCATCCAAGGACCGGTTTCTGGCTATCAGCCTTCATCAGCCTGGATAGCTTGACTCCAGTGGTGTGGAGAGCATGGGACTCACGTCTGAGCATACCCATCCCACTTGGGGTGACAAAGGCAAAAACAACAATTGATGGACAGAATGCAGAACAATGTCATACATTCACCCCAGTACAGAGATCTGGGCTTAAATCCATTGTTTTTTTGCACTCCACACCACCCCAGGTCAGACATGGCCATATGCAAATCAGCCTTGACCCAGTGCCTCATGGGAACAGTCCAGCCCGAACTGCCAAGCCATGTCTTTCCCGGACCGGAATCAAGCATCCAAGGACCGGTTTCTGGCTATCAGCCTGGATAGCTTGACTCCAGTGGTGTGGAGAGCATGGGACTCACGTCTGAGCATACCCATCCCACTTGGGGTGACAAAGGCAAAAACAACAATTGATGGACAGAATGCAGAACAATGTCATACATTCACCCAGTACAGAGATCTGGGCTTAAATGCATTGTTTTTTTGCATTCCACACCACCCCAGGTCAGACATGGCCATATGCAAATCAGCCTTGACCCTGTGCCTCATGGGAACAGTCCAGCCCGAACTGCCAAGCCATGTCTTTCCCGGACCGGAATCAAGCATCCAAGGACCGGTTTCTGGCTATCAGCCTTCATCAGCCTGGATAGCTTGACTCCAGTGGTGTGGAGAGCATGGGACTCACGTCTGAGCATACCCATCCCACTTGGGGTGACAAAGGCAAAAACAACAATTGATGGACAGAATGCAGAACAATGTCATACATTCACCCCAGTACAGAGATCTGGGCTTAAATCCATTGTTTTTTTGCACTCCACACTACCCCAGGTCAGACATGGCCATATGCAAATCAGCCTTGACCCTGTGCCTCATGGGAACAGTCCAGCCCGAACTGCCAAGCCATGTCTTTCCCGGATCGGAATCAAGCATCCAAGGACCGGTTTCTGGCTATCAGCCTTCATCAGCCTGGATAGCTTGACTCCAGTGGTGTGGAGAGCATGGGACTCACGTCTGAGCATACCCATCCCACTTGGGGTGACAAAGGCAAAAACAACAATTGATGGACAGAATGCAGAACAATGTCATACATTCACCCCAGTACAGAGATCTGGGCTTTAATCAATTGTTTTTTGCACTCCACACCACCCCAGGTCAGACATGGCCATATGCAAATCAGCCTTGACCCTGTGCCTCATGGGAACAGTCCAGCCCGAACTGCCAAGCCATGTCTTTCCTGGACGAGAATCAAGCATCCAAGGACCGGTTTCTGGCTATCAGCCTTCATCCGCCTGGATAGCTTGACTCCAGTGGTGTGGAGAGCATGGGTCTCACGTCTGAGCATACCCATCCCACTTGGGATGACAAAGGCAAAAACAACAATTGATGGACAGAATGCAGAACAATGTCATACATTCACCCCAGTACAGAGATCTGGGCTTAAATCCATTGTTTTTTTGCACTCCACACTACCCCAGGTCAGACATGGCCATATGCAAATCAGCCTTGACCCTGTGCCTCATGGGAACAGTCCAGCCCGAACTGCCAAGCCATGTCTTTCCCGGATCGGAATCAAGCATCCAAGGACCGGTTTCTGGCTATCAGCCTTCATCAGCCTGGATAGATTGACTCCAGTGGTGTGGAGAGCATGGGACTCACGTCTGAGCATACCCATCCCACTTGGGGTGACAAAGGCAAAAAACAACAATTGATGGACAGAATGCAGAACAATGTCATACATTCACCCCAGTACAGAGATCTGGGCTTAAATCCATTGTTTTTTGCATTCCACACCACCCCAGGTCAGACATGGCCATATGCATATCAGCCTTGACCCTGTGCCTCATGGGAACAGTCCAGCCCAAACTGCCAAGCCATGTCTTTCCCGGCCCGGAATCAAGCATCCAAGGACCGGTTTCTGGCTATCAGCCTTCATCAGCCTGGATAGCTTGACTCCAGTGGTGTGGAGAGCATGGGACTCACGTCTGAGCATACCCATCCCACTTGGGGTGACAAAGGCAAAAACAACAATTGATGGACAGAATGCAGAACAATGTCATACATTCACCCCAGTACAGAGATCTGGGCTTACATCCATTGTTTTTTGCACTCCACACCACCCCAGGTCAGACATGGCCATATGCAAATCAGCTTTGACCCTGTGCCTCATGGGAACAGTCCAGCCCGAACTGCCAAGCCATGTCTTTCCCGGACCGGAATCAAGCATCCAAGGACCGGTTTCTGGCTATCAGCCTTCATCAGCCTGGATAGCTTGACTCCAGTGGTGTGGAGAGCATGGGACTCACGTCTGAGCATACCCATCCCACTTGGGGTGACAAAGGCAAAAACAACAATTGATGGACAGAATGCAGAACAATGTCATACATTCACCCCAGTACAGAGATCTGGGCTTAAATCCATTGTTTTTTTGCACTCCACACTACCCCAGGTCAGACATGGCCATATGCAAATCAGCCTTGACCCTGTGCCTCATGGGAACAGTCCAGCCCGAACTGCCAAGCCATGTCTTTCCCGGATCGGAATCAAGCATCCAAGGACCGGTTTCTGGCTATCAGCCTTCATCAGCCTGGATAGCGTGACTCCAGTGGTGTGGAGAGCATGGGACTCACGTCTGAGCATACCCATCCCACTTGGGGTGACAAAGGCAAAAACAACAATTGATGGACAGAATGCAGAACAATGTCATACATTCACCCCAGTACAGAGATCTGGGCTTACATCCATTGTTTTTTGCACTCCACACCACCCCAGGTCAGACATGGCCATATGCAAATCAGCTTTGACCCTGTGCCTCATGGGAACAGTCCAGCCCGAACTGCCAAGCCATGTCTTTCCCGGACCGGAATCAAGCATCCAAGGACCGGTTTCTGGCTATCAGCCTTCATCAGCCTGGATAGCTTGACTCCAGTGGTGTGGAGAGCATGGGACTCACGTCTGAGCATACCCATCCCACTTGGGGTGACAAAGGCAAAAACAACAATTGATGGACAGAATGCAGAACAATGTCATACATTCACCCCAGTACAGAGATCTGGGCTTAAATCCATTGTTTTTTTGCACTCCACACTACCCCAGGTCAGACATGGCCATATGCAAATCAGCCTTGACCCTGTGCCTCATGGGAACAGTCCAGCCCGAACTGCCAAGCCATGTCTTTCCCGGATCGGAATCAAGCATCCAAGGACCGGTTTCTGGCTATCAGCCTTCATCAGCCTGGATAGCGTGACTCCAGTGGTGTGGAGAGCATGGGACTCACGTCTGAGCATACCCATCCCACTTGGGGTGACAAAGGCAAAAACAACAATTGATGGACAGAATGCAGAACAATGTCATACATTCACCCCAGTACAGAGATCTGGGCTTAAATCCATTTTTTTTTTGCACTCCACACCACCCCAGGTCAGACATGGCCATATGCAAATCAGCCTTGACCCTGTGCCTCATGGGAACAGTCCAGCCCGAACTGCCAAGCCATGTCTTTCCCGGACCGGAATCAAGCATCCAAGGACCGGTTTCTGGCTATCAGCCTTCATCAGCCTGGATAACTTGACTCCAGTGGTGTGGAGAGCATGGGACTCACGTCTGAGCATACCCATCCCACTTGGGGTGACAAAGGCAAAAACAACAATTGATGGACAGAATGCAGAACAATGTCATACATTCACCCCAGTACAGAGATCTGGGCTTAAATCCATTGTTTCTTTGCACTCCACACTACCCGAGGTCAGACATGGCCATATGCAAATCAGCCTTGACCCTGTGCCTCATGGGAACAGTCCAGCCCGAACTGCCAAGCCATGTCTTTCCCGGATCGGAATCAAGCATCCAAGGACCGGTTTCTGGCTATCAGCCTTCATCAGCCTGGATAGCTTGACTCCAGTGGTGTGGAGAGCATGGGACTCACGTCTGAGCATACCCATCCCACTTGGGGTGACAAAGGCAAAAACAACAATTGATGGACAGAATGCAGAACAATGTCATACATTCACCCCAGTACAGAGATCTGGGCTTAAATCCATTGTTTTTTTGCACTCCACACCACCCCAGGTCAGACATGGCCATTTGCAAATCAGCCTTGACCCAGTGCCTCATGGGAACAGTCCAGCCCGAACTGCCAAGTCATGTCTTTCCCGGACCGGAATCAAGCATCCAAGGACCGGTTTCTGGCTATCAGCCTGGATAGCTTGACTCCAGTGGTGTGGAGAGCATGGGACTCACGTCTGAGCATACCCATCCCACTTGGGGTGACAAAGGCAAAAACAACAATTGATGGACAGAATGCAGAACAATGTCATACATTCACCCAGTACAGAGATCTGGGCTTAAATCCATTGTTTTTTTGCATTCCACACCACCCCAGGTCAGACATGGCCATATGCAAATCAGCCTTGACCCTGTGCCTCATGGGAACAGTCCAGCCCGAACTGCCAAGCCATGTCTTTCCCGGACCGGAATCAAGCATCCAAGGACCGGTTTCTGGCTATCAGCCTTCATCAGCCTGGATAGCTTGACTCCAGTGGTGTGGAGAGCATGGGACTCACGTCTGAGCATACCCATCCCACTTGGGGTGACAAAGGCAAAAACAACAATTGATGGACAGAATGCAGAACAATGTCATACATTCACCCCAGTACAGAGATCTGGGCTTAAATCCATTGTTTTTTGCACTCCACACCACCCCAGGTCAGACATGGCCATATGCAAATCAGCCTTGACCCTGTGCCTCATGGGAACAGTCCAGCCCGAACTGCCAAGCCATGTCTTTCCTGGACCAGAATCAAGCATCCAAGGACCGGTTTCTGGCTATCAGCCTTCATCAGCCTGGATAGCTTGACTCCAGTGGTGTGGAGAGCATGGGTCTCACGTCTGAGCATACCCATCCCACTTGGGGTGACAAAGGCAAAAACAACAATTGATGGACAGAATGCAGAACAATGTCATACATTCACCCCAGTACAGAGATCTGGGCTTAAATCCATTGTTTTTTGCACTCCACACCACCCCAGGTCAGACATGGCCATATGCAAATCAGCCTTGACCCTGTGCCTCATGGGAACAGTCCAGCCCGAACTGCCAAGCCATGTCTTTCCCGGACCGGAATCAAGCATCCAAGGACCGGTTTCTGGCTATCAGCCTTCATCAGCCTGGATAGCTTGACTCCAGTGGTGTGGAGAGCATGGGACTCACGTCTGAGCATACCCATCCCACTTGGGGTGACAAAGGCAAAAACAACAATTGATGGACAGAATGCAGAACAATGTCATACATTCACCCCAGTACAGAGATCTGGGCTTAAATCCATTGTTTTTTGCACTCCACACCACCCCAGGTCAGACATGGCCATATGCAAATCAGCCTCGACCCTGTGCCTCATGGGAACAGTCCAGCCCGAACTGCCAAGCCATGTCTTTCCTGGACCAGAATCAAGCATCCAAGGACCGGTTTCTGGCTATCAGCCTTCATCAGCCTGGATAGCTTGACTCCAGTGGTGTGGAGAGCATGGGTCTCACGTCTGAGCATACCCATCCCACTTGGGGTGACAAAGGCAAAAACAACAATTGATGGACAGAATGCAGAACAATGTCATACATTCACCCCAGTACAGAGATCTGGGCTTAAATCCATTGTTTTTTGCACTCCACACCACCCCAGGTCAGACATGGCCATATGCAAATCAGCCTTGACCCTGTGCCTCATGGGAACAGTCCAGCCCGAACTGCCAAGCCATGTCTTTCCCGGACCGGAATCAAGCATCCAAGGACCGGTTTCTGGCTATCAGCCTTCATCAGCCTGGATAGCTTGACTCCAGTGGTGTGGAGAGCATGGGACTCACGTCTGAGCATACCCATCCCACTTGGGGTGACAAAGGCAAAAACAACAATTGATGGACAGAATGCAGAACAATGTCATACATTCACCCCAGTACAGAGATCTGGGCTTAAATCCATTGTTTTTTTGCACTCCACACTACCCCAGGTCAGACATGGCCATATGCAAATCAGCCTTGACCCTGTGCCTCATGGGAAAAGTCCAGCCCAAACTGCCAAGCCATGTATTTCCCGGATCGGAATCAAGCATCCAAGGACCGGTTTCTGGCTATCAGCCTTCATCAGCCTGGATAGCTTGACTCCAGTGGTGTGGAGAGCATGGGACTCACGTCTGAGCATACCCATCCCACTTGGGGTGACAAAGGCAAAAACAACAATTGATGGACAGAATGCAGAACAATGTCATACATTCACCCCAGTACAGAGATCTGGGCTTAAATCCATTGTTTTTTGCACTCCACACCACCCCAGGTCAGACATGGCCATATGCAAATCAGCCTTGACCCTGTGCCTCATGGGAACAGTCCAGCCCGAACTGCCAAGCCATGTCTTTCCCGGACCGGAATCAAGCATCCAAGGACCGGTTTCTGGCTATCAGCCTTCATCAGCCTGGATAGCTTGACTCCAGTGGTGTGGAGAGCATGGGACTCACGTCTGAGCATACCCATCCCACTTGGGGTGACAAAGGCAAAAACAAAAATTGAAGGACAGAATGCAGAACAATGTCATACATTCACCCCAGTACAGAGATCTGGGCTTAAATCCATTGTTTTTTTGCACTCCACACCACCCCAGGTCAGACATGGCCATATGCAAATCAGCCTTGACCCTGTGCCTCATGGGAACAGGCCAGCCCGAACTGCCAAGCCATGTCTTTCCCGGATCGGAATCAAGCATCCAAGGACCGGTTTCTGGCTATCAGCCTTCATCAGCCTGGATAGCTTGACTCCAGTGGTGTGGAGAGCATGGGACTCACGTCTGAGCATACCCATCCCACTTGGGGTGACAAAGGCAAAAACAACAATTGATGGACAGAATGCAGTACAATGTCATACATTCACCCCAGTACAGAGATCTGGGCTTAAATCCATTGTTTTTTTGCACTCCACACCCAGTCAATGAATGCGGTCAGCTGGGCATTTACGACTATTTCAGCGATTTTGGCGGTGAACGGGAGCAGAGAGATGGGCCTGTAGTACTTTAGGTCTGCAGGGTCGGCCGTGGGCTTCTTAAGGAGGGGCTTGACTTCTGCCTGCTTCCAGACGTCAGAGAAAGGTGCCGGATTGGAGGGAGGCGTTGATGGTCTGTCCTAGTTTGGGGGCGATGGCGGTGGTGGCCTTCTGGTAGATGTGAGCTGGGCAGAGGTCCGTGGGGGCTCCAGACCGGGTTTTCATCATGGTCGTGGTGATGAGTTCCACCGTGGCGGGGGTCCAGGTGGTGTTGGTCGGCTGGTTGTCAGCGGAAGTGGATGGGGTGGTGAACGGTGTCTGGTCGCTGAAGTGGTCGTAGAGAGGTTTGATAAATTGCTGTATGACATTAAAGAGTTCTTTGTTGTTTGTTGCATTGGTGTCAATTCTGTTCTTGATGAAGGTCTGTTTGGTGTCCCTTATGAGCTGGTGGTAGTCCTTCAGGGCGCTCCTGTGGTTGTTTAGGTCTTCTGTGGTTTTCGGCTTCACCATAGTTTCTCGAGGCGTCTCTGTGTACGCCTGGCGACTTGGAGTTCGGTGGTGAACCAGGTGATGTCGGGGGGCGTTGTTTGGCAGGGTGGCGGATGGGGGCGATCTTGTCAGCGCATCTGGAGATCCATCGATGGAGTTCTTTGGCTGCGGAGTTGGCGTTGGTCGTGGTGGTGGGGGGTCCAGGAGGAGGGTGGATTTGAGGTGTTCCTCTGTGCATCCTAAAAATTGCAGTTTTGTTTTTGTCACAATCTGCGTAAAAGACTGTAAAGTGCTGTTGCATAAAAGCCAGCTCCGGATAACAGTATCATGCATGAATTTATGGAAGCTTTACCCACCTATCCTTTCGCTGCTTCTCGTGGACTATCTGTTCGGTTTGTGAGAGAATCGTGCTCTCCTGGGCATGCTCTGCCTTTTTTATGTGTAACTGTAGTTTGTTCTTCTGCTGTCTGTGCTCAATCATGTCTGCTGCCCATTCTATGTGGAGGGCCAGTGCGGGGGCAGTGCGAGGGAAAAGAATACACTTAACTTCTGCTCCCACGCCTTGCTGCTCCTCTGCTCCCAGACCTGCAATTCCCATGAGCACATTCTCACAGCTCACCGCACAATTCAGGCGATTCTCTCAAGCGATTACTCCCAGCATGATGGAAGCACTGGGATTGGGTGAAGCAGACCGGTTTGACGCTCCACTTGGGGCTGGGAGCCTGTGCTCCTGAGCCCTGCAGACATCTCCAAATAATTGCCTGGAAATATCCAAGTGCGCATGTCGGTTTGGCCAGCCGTGGACAGCCAGCCAAACCAACTTGTGCACTTTCAGTACCCACTACTTCTCCTGCTGGTGATGCTGCGACTTGGCCCCGCCCCACTCTATACTCGGCAGACTCCGCAAACTCGGCAGAGTCAATGAAAAATAAAATGATAATAAGAGTGTTTTATTATCATTTTATTTTTAATTTTCTCTTTTGAGCAGTGGGGCGACGCTCCTCTGCCATAGCAAAGGATCTGTGCCCTGTCAGCTCCTCTTTTTCCTTACAGAAAAGCATGTTTTGCATTATTTTTCAAATGTTGAAAATATTTGAATACTCCGTCAGCTTTATAAATTGTGGCAAAGAAACTGGCTGGGCAAGGCTCAGAGGCAGGAGATGAACAAAAGAATTATGACAGGGAAATGCAAATAATGAATAGACGACGGAAAGGAAAGGAGGATGAGGCAAAGGAAGAGGGGAAGATAAAACTACAAAAGGACAACTAAGATATTGAAAGGAGGGGGAAGAAACAGAAAATTTGTGATGTAAAGAAAGGGAGACTGTGCTAACAATTAAAAAAATATATTGAGATGAATTGAATGAGGAATGGCAGAAAAGAGAAATGAAAAAGAAAGAAAGAAAGAAAGAAAGAAAGAAAGAAAGAAAGAAAGAAAGAAAGAAAGAAAGAAAAGTTTGACCTTATAGGTGTCCCAACTGGTTTTATTTGTATCCCCTAAAAATAGTTTCTAGAGGCGCCACTGTCTATGCCACTGCTCTTCATAGTCAATCTCCCAGTGCTGTCAGCCTCACCCTCTACTTGTTGTTCAGCTGCCCTGCTTAATTAGTAAAATATTGATTGCTGGTGCCCAAAGATTTTTTCAGAAGAGGAATGCCGAATACCAAGTCTTGATTTCACCTTGTGCCCCTGTGTTCCACCCCCAGACATTCACCATCCCTTTACCTCACTTTTGCAGGCTCTTTCTGACCCCTGTATGCTGTTTTTCAATCCTTCTCTTCTTATTCCTTTCCTCTGTTTGTGTTTTTCTCCCTCTTGCTCTGGGTCAAAGTCTGATCAGGAAATGTAAGTGCTGGTCCCCAAAAACCGGCTCAAATTAACTATGTGCGTCTCCTGCTCTGGTAGTTAAAACAAAGTCAAAATATGCGACACCTCGAGTAGGCTCACCGATTAGTGGTCCATTGGGGCAAACAGAGAGTCAGTAAAACATTTTTTTTTAAAAAGACAAACGGCCAGATTCATGAAAAGAAAATCGGCTCGCAAAGGGCCAGATTCTGAGAATCTGGCCCTTTGCGAGCGCAATTATTGCATTTGGGATTCATCATCCCAAATGCAATAATCGCTATTATAGAATTCGCTATTGTGCGAGGAATTGCATTTAAGGAATCTCAATTTGAGATTCCTTAAATGTAATTCATTAACCAATTTTAAATTGCGAATTCGCAATATTTGGCCGCTATTTACCACAAAGTCTGACTTCGTGGTAAATAGCGAAAAAATAGAATAAAGCACTTTAGTGCATTTTTCTCATTTGCATGTTACACACACACATGTCCTTTGGACATGTGTGTGCGCAACACCTGTGTAAATATTTATTTCAGGGGTGCTACAGGGTGTCCTTTGGACACCCCTGGCACCCTTGAAATCGCATCCTTATTTGCGATTAGTAAATTGCTAATCGCAAATAAGGAATAACTCCCTGTGGGCCCATAGGAATGAATGGGGAGTTATTCCTTATTTGCGATTAGCAATTTGCTAATCGCAAATAAGGAAGATGTAGGATTCGCAATATCTTTTGCAATTCCTACATAAATCCCGTTTTGCAAGTCCTTAATAGCGATTCCATATGAATCGCTATTACTGACTCGCAAAACGGGACTATGATGAATCTAGCTGAAAGAGCACAACTTTGCAAGCAGCGCGAGAAATTTCACCCAACAATCGTATCCTAATATGCATCATTTCGTGTATAGTATATGGACAAAGAAAGCGACTGTGAAGGCTAAGTGGAGTGTTTAACTACTTCCTATAGTATACGATTAGCAGATGTAGTCTCATAGTAAAAGTACTGTCATATTATACGAGGTCACAAAAGCCAGAATTTCACAGGAATTCCTCAAATGTACTACTCTCTCCTGCTTACCTATGAGTCCTTAGAAGACATTGGTTCCCCACTTAGTTTCAGGAGAGTCGCCCACTATGCAAATGAGTTCTGTTTAGGTGATTTGTACGTAAATTCATTTTATTTTCAAATCTTGAAAATCTGCTATGGATCTAGACCTTTTGGCCACCCTTGAGCTAACATGCAGTATGAACAGTGCAGTGGTAAGAGTCAATCTGTGTGCCTGGTTTCACCAAGCGCATAATCTAAATAGAACAGTATTTACCTTCAGAATACACAAAGCTCAATACACAAACATTGTAGTGTTCACCGCCTGTATGGATGCTGCACCAAGCATGATAATATTGTTCAATGTCTCAGTAGCATCTTCGGGCCTTTGAGCAGTATCAGTGCCGGTAGATTTGCCAGCGTGTTGCAGCCAGACATCAGTCACAAGGTCCCTGTTTTGGTTGCGCAGTGCATCCGGTCCGCCTCTTTCTTGATGCAGACTATGAGCTTGCAGATGCCATGGCCATGCCAAGGAAGTGGGTGCAGTTCACCTCTAACTAAAACCCACTGTCCAAATGCAGATAGCCCTAAGTCCCCAAGCTCCAGGGTCTCCACCACAAGATCCTGGGAGGTCAAAAGTTGCAAGGGATGCCTTCCATCACTAGCACAAGCTGCAGAGTTTACAGTGGACAATGGTGGTTGATTCTTCTTGGCACTGGCGTAATGAAAGTTGAGGGGGTCTCCCTGCTTGGTACAAAGAGGGGCCCCCTCCAGGCTCAATCAGGAGCTCTCTGGCCAGAGTGCAGTGCCGAGGGGGCCCCCTGGAGCTTGGGGCCCCCCGCACCGCAGGGGCTGCGGGGGCCTGTGTTACAACTCTGCTTCTTGGGGACATGGTCCTTGGGTGCACGGTAGGTTTGTCGGTTGAACGTGAGATTGTGGTCACAGGTTCTTCTTGGAGAGGACCAGAAGAGCATCTAGAATTCTAGCTCAAAGAGGAGAGAAGGCCTAACGTGTCAAAGCATTCAGTGTTTTGGGAACCGAAACTTTGAGGGGAAAAAGTCAATCCCTGTCCTTAAAGGTTTACCTTGCCCGACAAAAGAGACCACTGTGCATTCAGATTAAAGAGATGGCTGCGGGGAGGGATATAAGTCCCGACCCCCACAAAATAGTCACGTCTGCCCTTCTTCTATAGGGAGCTTTGTCTCCCTCCTCCCACACTTTAGAATCAATTGCTTCATAAAAGCCTCAAGAATGCGCCTGCCCGAGGCCACGCAGTGGCCATTAGGAGGGCGGGCTCCTAGTCACGGAGGGCTGTCCCGCCCCCGCATGACGCAGTAGTTTCCTCACCCGAGGCAGTCTCCCCTGGTTGGTGGAGACTGGTAAGTGATGCACGTCCGGGGCGGCTGGGAGGAGCCGTCTGGAGTACTTCAGACCTCTGCCCCGCTGGGGAGGCCTCTTTGCCGCCCCGGACGTCGCAGTTCCATGTTGGGACACTCTTTTCTTCGCCTCTGGTCACGTCCAGAGGTCCGGTCTTGCGTCGAGTCATGGTTTCTTCGGCGTTCGACTCTTGCGTTGCTTGTGGTGAGTGGGGACGGGTATGTGGGTCGCAATCCCACGGAGAGGCATGGTTGGTCATTTTATTTGTTTGGGGGTATGCGGGGTCACTGGTCGGCTCCCTCCTCCTCGTCCGTCCTCCCCCGCCCCCCCCCACTCGCCGGGTAACCTCCGGTGGCACATTAGGTCAAGTGCCTGGGACTTGTACGCGGTGCTTGCCTGAGTTATTGTGGTGAGTTTGTGCCTAGCGGGAGCAGCTGATTGTTCTCCTCAGTGTCATTGTTGCATCTCCCTCCACGGGTACTTGTCGTCCCAACGTCCGATTATTCGGTGCATACATTCGGTGTGCTGTTATTCTTCCTTGTCGCGTCATTGCTACTGAAAATAAGTGAGCGGATGTGGTCCGACGGCTGGATTAGAGGTTTGGCTCTAGAGACCGGGGTTCTAGCCTCGGGGTGACTTCTACTTTGTGTGATCGGGGCAATTCATTATATAAATCTGCTATGGGAAATGTAACCCGAGTCCCGATTGGAGAAAGTATTCAGACTTTGGGAGATATAGCGCGAGGCCCAGTTGTTGGAGCAGTCGATTTCCGGCTGGGAGACCCGGTTTCGCGCCAATAGGGCCGTGCTATGAGGATATATTTCTTCGTCCGGGGTAGAAGTTATGTTAAGAGCTTGAGGAGGACTGTATAGGAAACAACATTTTGCAAGGCCTCGGGCTGATTCATTCCTTGTTTTAGGGAGGCTGCAGGGGGGAGCGGAAGACAAACACGCGTGCATGTTTTAAGCTGTATGGTTGTATTATCGTCATGACGCCTATCTCTGGCCCCTGTATGCCGTGATGGTTTGCATCGTACGAGCGCAGGCTTACGATGGCGCTTTCCGGCAAATTTTGGGCCCGAATTCTGGCATTGATTGCTTGAATGCTAGCGCAATCACTGATGCAACGCGTTTATTTGATGTTGTCGGCGAGTGGTGAGTTTTGTTGGTCCGTTACTTGTAGGGTCGCCTCCCTTTCCTCGTGATGTGCCTCACCTGTAAGCAGAACGTGTTCGTCAGGCCGATCCACGGCTTACTTGATCGATCAAGAATCCGCCCTCATTGCCCAGAATGCGTTCCTTCAGCGGTGGCTCACCATGTTACGAGATGGCTATCTGGTTCGGATACTGTTTCGCTCAATACTGAGCGCCACTCTTCCCCGTCCTGTGCGGGTGTTCTCCTATGGGGCGAACCTCCTTTGCCGTCCCTATCCCGCGGCGTTGGGCATACCCAGGGCACACTTTGGGGCCAGGATCCTTACCTCTCCCCCTGCGACTTTCCGCGACTTTCCTCGGCGCATTTGCCCTACACTTGCAGTGGCAGGTACGTGGCGTGGGGTATACTCAATCGGCGAGACCCAGTGGCTGTGTCACAAGGGGGGGCTTGGCCTAAAAGCAAAGCAAAACAAAGCTGGACTGCACCTCCCCCTCCCCCCCCCCCCCGGCCAATTTTGTCATGTGGGGTTAGGCTTCGATTCCTTTCGGGCGGGGGGCCTTTAGTCGCGGCATGCCGGGGTTATCCCAGTGCCACCCGCTTGTGTTTGCTCGTCCCTTCTTTTCCCCTGCTACACGGTCAGATAGCTTTTGTGGCACTGTTGCGGCGACTTGCATACTTCCGACGGCGGTAGGGGTTTTTCGCCCGTTGACACCATTTGGCTGAGTCAGGCTTATTAGGGGTTCGCGTGTGGCGCGTTGGGGTTGTGGTGCTCTACGTGGAGTACCTCGTGTACGTCGGGACCCGGGGATCTTTCCTGCGGCCTGCGTTGTACAGTATATCCTGCATGTGAGATGCTGCCTGCCGCATATTATGTGGGATCTTTTGACACATTCATGTAACTACTTTGGCATAAGCTCAGCTTGGTGCATTTATTCTGCATTAACCGTGTGCCTGCGGCGATGCTTTAAGGCCAGATTATAATTTCATGGATAGAAAGAATGCCTTCTGCAGCATGGTGTCTTTCGCCGGCTTTGTCCTGGTCGGCAGCCAGTTTGCGGGAGCTACAGTTTAGATCTTTGCGGGGTGAGGGGGGGTCGCGGCCCGGGTCGGTTACAGCTCGGGGATGCTTCTACCCTGTGCCCGCGAGGGGACTTTAGGGACCCGGGTTTGTGCCGCGGCGTGGGTCTGACTCAGCTCGGGGATGCTTCCATCCTGTGCCCGAGAGGGGATTTATGGGTCCCGGGTTTGAGCCTCGGCGATGCTCCCGAACTTCCTGTGAATTGTACGCTATGCATTTCTTCCGTGCCAAAATGTACGCGCCATGTAATACAAACTGGAACTAGGTATTGCGCCGCGTTGCCTATGCCGCGCCTCGCTTGTGCCATTAGATACCGGAAAATAATTTCTTTTCTTGCTATTTGGTTAAGCTCAGTGGGTTTCCGCTTTTGTAACAGATACTTTGTTACTTCAGTTTATAAGTTTCAATCCTAATGTAGTACTGTGAGCTATTAACTGTCATCACAGACTTGCCTGCGAACTGCAAGTTATAGGATTGGAGCCTTATGTTTACCAGTCTCATTATCCTAATGTTCCAAAAAAGGGTTTGTTTGGTTAGGAATGCACTATTTTTAGTAATGCCAATTCCAACCATTGTGGTATGTTCAGAGTCTGGAGTTTGTGCTTTCCATAAACACTCAAAAATATACGGTCTACTGCTATGGATGCATTTCATTACCACACCTTGTTCCTGATTGTCTTATTTAATTTAGATTATGAGAACTCAAGGATGCCAGGTTTTGCTAGCAAGAGCTGCCCAGGGAATATTCTGTGATGTGAGCTAACCGCCCCCTGGTATTGCTGCTCCCGGCATAAGACCCCCTGGTACCAGAGTTCGCAGTACCAGTAGAGTCCAAAATGATACCCTAACAGGCAACTTCTAGTTCTTGCAGAGGTCTAAATTGGATATATCGCGCGACCCAATTATTGATAGAAGGGAACTTTAGTGGATAGGTGACCGGTTCGACATTAAGATCTTACGGTAGTTGCACCTACCCTGTTCAGTACTTGAATCCAACCAGTGAGTTACTCAAAGCAGCATTGTTTGCTTGCATTTGGTGTGTGTCTACCAAAAACTTTGTTATTCGGTATGCTACATCACTGTCCAATATAGTCTTTATTTCGCATATTACTGAAACATTTCCTTCTTGAGATTAGCAAATCTGAGGCTATGTTTCCTGCAGATCATAACAGTTGGTTATACTTAGTTTTATACATAGCAGTGTATAGTCGTTAGGTCTTTCCTAGGCAGCACATGCGCTGTCTTTCGAGGCATGATGCAGGCACGATAAGGGCATGATGCCCCGCCCGCTTTCTGTCCATCTTTTTCTTTTATCAGATCTTTCATTTTGGGTTTTAGCATGAGTTGCCGAAGAGATCCAAGTATGACCTGCTCATTCGTACTAGTAGTGGAGGTTTAATAACTGATTTTGCCTCGTGTAAATTCTGGAAGTGGTAGTGACACTGGACGTCATATCGTACTTGTATCGGGTTTTTCCTTTTATAGCTTTATACTATAGCTTATAACTCTACTCTAATGTAGCCCTGGTACTCCCTTATCAAGTTATAAATCAGCATTGCAGGTATCTATCTACAATGGTGTGGGTGGGAGTATGTCATCAGCATAGCAGGTGTTAGACCTGGTCTAATAACATTATAGTTGGATGCTGGACTAGAATTTGAGGATAAGCCCCTACACCTGTTTCTAATATGTAGAAACTCCCTCACTGAGACAGGCATAAACAGGAGCGTGGCGGCAGCGGGTGCAGTGGCACCATGGACCCTGTATCCTCCTTATTGCTGTAGTTTGGCATGGATGCAAGTTTATCATTCTATCACCATCCTGGGACCCATATTCTTCACTAAAGAGGTCATCATCCTATTAAATAGGCACATCGGCCGCTCTTTTCAGACCTTGGTTTTTCTAACATGCGGCGAAGTGCTAGACATAACACATTCATATGTCACACGCACAAAGACTGGATATGCCACACTTACATAGTCTCAAACTTTGTCAGCTAGGTATAGGTCCCCGCAATTACTCCAGTAAGTTAAACAGGAGGCTAGATATTATTTGAGATAATAGGGGTTTAATTGTTTTACAGTTACAATAATTATTTGTATGTGTGTGAATGAGGTATGTATATACAAGCCTACAAACAGTGTATCCGCAGCTACCCAGACTGTACTTAGCACATTATGGGTGGGTATGAATTTTCTGACCTCACACATATCAAATCCGCTGTAACAATCACCAGGCTAACCACGGTTATACTAGAGGATGCTGAATGGATCCACATTAAGCCTCCCCCCCTTCGAAATTTCATTCAAAATAAACCTTCCCCCATCAAAATCGTCCCTGTTAGACATGTTCTCTTTGCCAGACGATTTTAGTGGCGTGGCTACTCTTAGGCTACTTCTGAGCAGAACCTGAAAGTGAATCTGAGTGTTGAATTACTAACTAGGATAATCATATGCTTAGAACCCCGGGAGTTGATAGTACCCCCCTAGTATTTTGGGCGGGCGAAGGGGGTGCAGCACAGGCGTTTGTGCCTTACGTGGTCGGCAAACATGCCACCCTGAGTGGGGTTCTTCAGGTATAGCACGCATTCCATACCAGACCCCTAGGCACAAGAACAAACGTTACGCAGGCAATGATTGCACTGGTACAAATGCAAGGATAAACACGTGAGAATTAGCATACAGCGCGTTAAAAGAGAAGTGGCGTGGCTTGCGACGAAGAGTACCAAACACAGGTACATAGAGAGCACTGCAATATGGCAACCACTTTAAACTGAGAAATCCTACCTGTACACCCCTGATACCGGCACATGTGTTGCTCTATCATGAGTAGGGGAGGTCATATGTCAATAGTCTTTTCTCCCCTTCCTTTGGTCCTGCCGTCTATCTTTCATCCTAGGCTCAGGTACCCGCTGGCAGCCCACCCGCGGTCTGTAGCCTTCAGTGTAACACTCAATTCAGGTATAGCTAGAACATCTGTGGCTACCTCAGCCCGAGCCCGAACTGCCAATAATCCTTGGAGGTGGGCGCCTAGAAGACTTTTAGAGAATATTCTATCTGGTATCTTACCCAGTGCCCCCCCCCCCGGTGTCAGTTCTCTATCCCTTTGGGAGGGGTCCTAGTTACCTTATGGACAAGCTATCCCCGTGGTAGGATAGACTTGCATCCGACAGGCTGGACTGGGGGGGGCATGTACTACTAGGGGGGGAATGTGTTTCCGACTGTCCCCGTGGCTTTCTGTTTTCACTTGTAAGTCCACGTCACTTGTTATACCAATATATTTTGATTGGAAATTTTGTGACAGCGCTTGTTTATTAGGGAGGGATCTCTGCAGGGGGGGCCCTCCCCATCTCCTGGTCTCTTGCCTGGGATGGTCTTCACTATTGCGGTAGAAGGTTTGTAACCGGGTGGTTACGCCTATTTGTGTCAGAGTGGCTTGTATTCCTCCAGGCTTGTCCCTGCGCAGGTCAAGAGCTTAGGGGGCTCTCTGTTGCAGTCGCAGCTTTCCCCGGGAGGTGGTCGTAAGTCGGCTTTCAGACTAGCTAATTTAATGGTATCATGGCTTAAGCCGCTCCCAGCCTAAAACCCAAGAGGGCAGGGGATGCCGGCTGTATTTGCCTGTGGACCCTGTATTTTTCTTACCTGGGTCTCGCCCAAGTTCTATAGTATGTCTTGTGCCCTCCAATTTCCCCGGTTCTCTATTGAGGTTAGCAGCACAAGCTGCATGTAAGCACACTTTCTGCTAGATGGTGCTGAAGACGGCGTTTCAGTAAGCACGCTTTCTGCTAAATTGTGTAGAAGACGGCGTTCCAGCTGTAGCGGTGTCTTCACCTTGGCGCAGTTTTCTGACGCTCAGTGGGAGGGATAGGTTGGCGTCCCAGCGGCATGTGTTGGACAGCCTATTTCATGATACGAAGGGCCTTCAGTAGTTGGTGCCCCTCCTATCCCTTTAGTCTCTCTGAGTTGGTGACTGGTCCCGGGGGGACCTGCAGATTAGTGGCTGAAGGGGCCTTTCTTTCCTGCTGGCTTGTAAGGTCATATCAAGGGCCTTGGTCTCTGCAAGGTGGATAGGGTCCCCTGGTTTATGGAGGCGGAGGGTGTCTTCCCACGCCTATGGGCGCTGCCCTGTTCCTCCTCTATCTGAAGGAAGCAAGTCTAGGTGAGGGTTGCAGGTAAAGAGCAGTAGCAGTGGTGGGGGGGCCCGTGCGGCAGCGGGAACCACCGCACGGGCTGTGGCGGAGTTACTGGGCGATCCGGAAGAAGAGAGGTGCAAACGCTGGACGTCAGCGGGCACATAGGGGTGCCAGAGCATTACCTCAGAGCCTAACCTGTAACCTCATGGGAGGTGCAGGAATTCGTGTCGGCGCCCCAGTAGTCCTTCGGGCGGTTGTGGGCCTGTGCAACCGGGGGTTTGCCTAGTCACGCCCCGCAAATGTGCGTGTCAGTATAATTATGGTAATTGTGCAACAGTTGGGTGGTTCGCCACTGTGTTGTTTGGCTCAACAGGCGGGCAGGTTGCGAGAATGCGGCCTGCCCTAGGATCGCCCGTAAGTCTACCCACCGTCATTACATATGTTGTATGTAATAAACCTGCAGCAATTTTTCCCAAACCAAACACTTGTGTCTTTGTGTTATTTGCGGGTTTGGGCATGTGGGGCGGGGGTTCATGTGGCCCTGATGTGACTATGCGCCTGCCCGAGGCCACGCAGTCGCCATTAGGAGGGCGGGCTCCTAGTCACGGAGGGCTGTCCCGCCCCCGCATGACGCAGTAGTTTCCTCACCCGAGGCAGTCTACCCTGGTTGGTGGAGACTGGTAAGTGATGCACGTCCGGGGCGGCTGGGAGGAGCCGTCTGGAGTACTTCAGACCTCTGCCCCGCTGGGGAGGCCTCTTTGCCGCCCCGGACGTCGCAGTTCCATGTTGGGACACTCTTTTCCCGCCCTTCCTCGAACCCAGAGTGTCTGTTTGAGGGGGCTCCGGGGGGAGCTTTTAATGTGTTTCTTTATTCGTTGCAGGCGGAGTTCGGAGTTACTGGGCGATCCGGAAGAAGAGAGGTGCAAACGCTGGACGTCAGCGGGCACATAGGGGTGCCAGAGCATTACCTCAGAGCCTAACCTGTAACCTCATGGGAGGTGCAGGAATTCGTGTCGGCGCCCCAGTAGTCCTTCGGGCGGTTGTGGGCCTGTGCAACCGGGGGTTTGCCTAGTCACGCCCCGCAAATGGGCGTGTCAGTATAATTATGGTAATTGTGCAACAGTTGGGTGGTTCGCCACTGTGTTGTTTGGCTCAACAGGCGGGCAGGTTGCGAGAATGCGGCCTGCCCTAGGATCGCCCGTAAGTCTACCCACCGTCATTACATATGTTGTATGTAATAAACCTGCAGCAATTTTTCCCAAACCAAACACTTGTGTCTTTGTGTTATTTGCGGGTTTGGGCATGTGGGGCGGGGGTTCATGTGGCCCTGATGTGACTATGCTGGCAGAACACAATTCCAGTGTGACTGGCTATCTACAACCTACATCTTGTGCAGCATTCAGTCAGTGGCAATCCAAAATGGATTCTATTGACTTACTCATACAATTTACACACTTCACTGGCTCACACTACTATCCACCTATTATACACATTTACTAGTCATAACCGCGGAATATAGCAAAAGAACCCGCTGCGTAACTTGGGCAGGACTTTAGGGGAGTGGCCATTTAGCCACTTTCCAATGCAGGGGAAAGCGAAAAAAGGCCTGTCCTGCAATTGTGATTTTAATATATGCTGCCAGTGTTGCTGAACCAATGGCAGCCCGCACGAGGACAGCAGTCCTGCTTCCAAGAAGGTACACTTTTAGCCGAAAAAATTTCTGGGTGTGAAAGTGGACGAAAATACACCATGGGAACTTGGTTCAGAGTGGTAATTCCCACTTCCCAGACAATTACTGAGGCGGGTTGAAAAGCCAGAGGAAAAAGTTATCAACGAGCCGTTGTCAACGCACCTAATTGAGAATCATCCTGGCCTTTGTTCCTAAAACATACTGTAAAACAAAGGTATCTAGGAGAAGCAACATAATAATTATGTTCTTCCAAAAGTTGACGTGTAATAAGCATTAGACTTTCTCAGCCAACATATTACCCAACCAGGTAGCGGGGATACTTTTCCACAGGAATAGAGTGAAGAAGGTCAGGTTCCACTTTTTCCAAACCACGTGGTCCACGGGAGTTGGTTACCCCACAAATGTGTGTGTGAGCCGGATGTTGGCCTTGTGTCATCCCCAGGCTGCTTGGAATGCACCACGTGCCCTTCATCCAGGGCCTGCTGACAGGGCGGGAAGGTGGACGCGACTTTGACGACTGGCAGCTTGTGTACTTATTTTCCCACAGTTACATAAATTGACATGTCTGATACATATAATGAATAATGGGGCTGGTGGACGGAGCCACATTCTAGGTTCAAATACTGATATTGTTATTCTTGAACCACCAAAAACATATTTGTTTACTCGACTTATTACAAGTCAGCCAGAACAAATTTAAAGCATACCTTCATGCGTTAATTTAGTTCCACCTGATAATTAGTCGCTACGTTTTTCCACACCCAGTTTTTCAGGGTGTGGAAGAACCTGGCAGAATTATTTCCACAAAACCGGCCGAAAAATAATATGAGCGTTTGGCTACAGTAGCAACGTAGTCTCATTCACATTTTTTAACACAACAATGTTTTCCCTTGCTAGGAAAATGTTTCCCCTTTCCTTGCCTACTCCCCGCTACAACCCACCCTCACCTCCAACCCCACACAGAGCCCACGGCAAACATTAGTTCTTCTCTAATGAATGTTTTCATTCATATTTATTGCACCTGGTTAATATAGAATCACTGACAACGTGTGTTTTGTGGCTTCCATGTTTTTTTTAAGGCATCTTCCTTATAATGCTGCTCATTACTCCTGAGGAAAAAATATTTTCTGGTTCTTGTATTAAATTCCCTTCTCTTTTGTTCTTTGCACAATGTTTCTTTTCAAACTTTCTTTTTAAAATGTTCAAACTATCCTAGCCAAATAGGATTCGTTTTTAAGCTGTGCACCGTTTGTCAATCTATTGAGCCGAATTGTTCCTATTATTCTTAGCCCGTGATACGTATGCACTTTTGCATGGGCATTTTTTGTGGTAGTATTTGCCAAGAAGTCTATGAAAAAGAAAATAGAAGTTTGAACATGAGAATTAACTACATGACTATACGCGAGAGTAAATATCCCCCCCCCCCCCCCCCCCCCCATAAGTTCACCTGCAGCAGTGCGCAAGGCACCAAACACAAACCCTGCTGGAGTGCAGAATGTTTGTTCAACTGTGAAATTACAATTTCTAATGCATTATTTCCACGTTAGGCTCTGGTGCTGCCCCAGGCATATATGAGGGTTGTTTGTACTGTTTGTTTCTGGTTTCCCGTGTCTCTTGTAATTCCTTACAGATGTTTTGCTGTAACCTCGCCCAGATCCTACCTCCCAACTCATTTTATGTTTCGATCTGACTGACTTAAGTGTCAATCATGGTCGCTTGGTTAGGGGTTTCCTCCAGACCCTCCTACTCTGATTAGTCGGCTTTGGTGCTGGTGGCGCCCCGTGCAACAATCACTTTTGGTGCCCCAGGACCGCCTCCACGGATTCTCTCGCTACCATCTGCAAAAGTGCCCCTTATCTCTCCAGTCATAAGATATTGCCAAACACAGCGCCCCCTTGAGGTCACAGCGCCCTCTCCACAGGTCAGCACAGAGTGTGTCCGCACCGGTCGCACTGCCCTAAAGCCGGTCCTTCTAATTAGTGTGTACCTCTCCTACCCCTTCTTAACCCACCTCCTCTCCCGCAGTCCAGCCTGGGCGTACATGTTAAGTGTAGAAAGTTATGGCTGTCTTTCTGTGGCATCCTCCATGTTGGTGCTTGAGAGAACCAAGAGCCAGAAACTCTGGCGTGTAGACTCCCCTCTAGCTAATTCCTTATCCCTTCTGCCCCTCCCTCCTTAAGTCTTCCTGTCCATGGGCCTCCTAACGTCAGCCGCTAACATGTTGTACAGAGCTTGCCTGCCTGTTGGTCGACCCCCTTGGCCCACCAAGATCAAGCCTTTTACTCTGCGCTCCTTTGCCCTATTCCTCCTTAAGGTCCAGTTATAGACCCTCTACTGCTAATGAGAACATTGGAAAGTTGAGCACTCCATCGAAGACAATGGAGGCACGGGCTTCTAATGGCTCGTAGCATCAACATTCCTAATATTTGCTCATAGCTGGCGCTGTGAACAAAGGCCTCACGGAGCCTGAGAGGATTTCAAACCCTTCGGACTCCATGAGGCCTTTGTTTTCCTTTTTAGAACATTCTGCCTTCTAGGGGCGTAATGTTCTAATAGGTTTAGAGCCCTCCGTAGCGGGCTCTACCGGCCATTAAAAGGCCTGCTCCCTAAAGGTTCTCGACTTTGGCTCAGACCTTTAACTCTGGAGCGGGCCCTTAATCAGACCCTCCAGGATATCGCGATTTAGCGGTTTGCCGCGAAATCGGCACTTTTGTAAAAATTCCGCGATTTTTACAAAAGTGCCCGCAAAATCGGCACTTTTTTGTAGAAATCGCGCGGCATTTTTACAAAAGCCGCTATATCCTGGGGGGTCTGATTACAGGCGTCCCGCGTTGCGTGCGGCAAGGCGGTGCTTTATATCGCGGTGTCAGCGCCTCCCCAATGCAGCAGCTGTGCCCAATTCAGTGGTGGGGCACCCTGGGCGAAATGAGAGGCTTGTTCTGCAAACACGCCTCCAGTATACATTGTTTAGCCACATAATCCAATTGCTGACAAACAAATGTCTGTGGTTGCCGAGAGAAAACCTGCCTATCTTACAAAAGTGGTGGAGCAGGATCCTAATGCGTCAAAGTGACCCTTCAATCCAGTGAAGAAATCTGCAGGAGGGCTCCTCATGTGTTTCATGAAGCAATCAGGAAAAGGAGCACAGCTTCCTGGTTCTGACTTTGCACACCAGAGATCTGTATAGAGTCACGTTTAGAGTTCATGTTCTAGCCATTCTCACCATGTGTGACATTTAGACTGATGTGAGTAAAAGCTCAGCATTACCTCCCAATGTGTGATCCTCAATCACATCAAGTGAGACTTTAGGTCTTTGAAACCTAGCAAGTCAGAGCTCGTATAATATGAGACAAGGAAATGGAACCCTCCTGAGTTGCAAGAGTAACGTGTTTTTGAACTAAACTGAACATGATGCAATTACTTTGAATTGCTATTGTGAATAAGTGGCAACTGGCTGTTTTTTTACTGGCACAACCAGTATTTTACTGTCCCAACTGCTCCAAAAATTAAGAAAATCATTTGAAGTTGGTATTTTTGTACTTTCAATACATACTTTAAATAGTAAATATAATAAGAAAGCTCTTTAAAATGTGTTCTACTGTTGCTTTTTGATCCCTAGCTGATAATTCAAGTAAATAAAGAGAAAGGCCATGTTGAAAATTCATGCAGACGATTTTCTATAAGGTTCTATATAAATTTCCCCTTCTAGTTTCTATCCAAACTATCTTCTTTCGGGCAGTCATGTTACTTTCGGAAATCGCCATCCAGCGTTTAATTCTTTTGCTACTGGGGGAAATGTTTACTTCAAACAACGTGGCAAAATAACATTCTCCCAAAACAGTTAATAGAGCCCCTGACTACCAAAGGCACCGGATTCTGCCTCTGTTTCTAATTGACGTCACATTGCTAAGGCGTTTTCCTCACTGACTCTTCCAAACACAACTGTCTCTTTAGCGCAACCGTTCCCGTCTGTCCAATCGTGTCACAGGGGAAACATCCTTTACAACGCAACTTTTACCACGCACTGCTTTTACATCGCAAATTTTACAACGCAAACCATTACAACGCATTGCGCTGGGGGGCGCTCTAGGATAGGGAATAGATTTAATTTACTATCCAACACCTTCCCTACTATCCACGGGGACTGGTGTTGGAATAGTAAATTAAACTATTCACTATCCAGCACCCCAAAGCGCTATGCGTTGTAATGGTATGCGTTGTAAAAACTGCGATGTAAAAGCATGCGTGGTAAAAGCATGCGTTGTAATGTCATACATCCTGTCACAGATTCAATCCGTGCACGTTCAGCAGAGGACTACTATTGGTGAAAGTATCTCTCGTTAACGAATCACACTGAAGCTAGCTGTGATTTTTTGCCGGGTCCTATAGTTTTGACCAATCACATAACGCGTCTTTTAGCATCCCGCCACCTCAGAGCTCTTCTGTGAACCGCGTCAATCAGTGCAGTGCCCTGAACAAATGGCCAGTAGAGCCAGCTACGTCGGGCTCTAAGGCTATAAGAAGGCCCCTAGTTTTTAGTTCATTTTATCTTATCCTCAAAAGCTACCTACTATCATTTCAGGCCCAAGAACAAGCCATTTCCTCTCCTAAATTTTGGTCTTGGCTAATAGTCCATCCCAATTTTGTGTCTTAATAATTCCTTGGTTTCCTTTTATGAAACTGAACAACACAGGATAGATAATTCAGTTTCATATAAAGCATCATAGTATGATATAAAATATCATAGTATGATATAAATATCCACGTAGGCGTCCATATTGCTCAAAATCAGCAGCACCTCAATTGACAATAATCTTTTGAAACACTCCACAGTGTTCATTATCATCTAACACTGTATGGCATTGAGCTTCGTAAGCCTGACAAAGTCTTACATTGATTCTTGGGATCAAGATAAGAATAGTAAAATGCGGACTTAAAATGTTCCAAAAACGTTGAGCCTTCTTAGAGGATTCTACTCAGTTTAAATTTAAAAGTGGCCTTTTGAGTTAAGTGCTAGTCAAATAATACCAAACTATATTTGCCTTTTTTTTATCAAAATATTTTGGGCATGAAGAAGAAAAAGTGGATTACACCAGAATTCAGGCTCAACAAGATTACTGTGGTTTGGTTAAGGTTTATGTGTTCAACAAAGGCAGAAATGGGTGTGGGGTTTTTCCACTCAGCACAAATTATTACTAGCAGAGCACTGCTTACCAGCAGAACCGGTATTATGGAACTCGTCCAACCAGTGATGTCATTGACAGAAATGAAAATACAATGATTCTCATCAAGCTTTCGCACCAGAGCAAGTATAAGCCGCAATTACCATCCAGCGCCGGACAGGGGAGGAAAATAGGCCGGGCACCAAAATCAAAGCGGCCCCTATTAGTGAATTAGAAAGCTAAAAAAGTGGCCCATGTTTGCAAATTGCGGCTATTTGGTCCTTGTGAAGACATGCAGTACAAGTATTTTGCAAGGTATGGAAGACTCTATGGATTTGAGCTTGCTGCACTCAATGTTTTTGTTCTAATATCATGGAAATCAACAGTAAAAACTGGCCCAGGAGATCATAAACCAGGCTCAACAGCAGCCAAAAATACGGGCCACACACTGCCCTTTCAACCCAGCCCTTCGGGCAGTGCCTGATTACCCAATAGGCCAGTCGAACCTTGTTATCACCATTACCAGAACAAGGCCTCTCTAATGCGTTTCTGTCTCAGTGAAACCTTAACAAACACAATATCACAAAATATAGTTTAGGACCTGAAGCCAGCCTTGGGTCTGTCTATGTGTGGAATGTGGGCAACACCTGACCACAGCTCACATGCCGTTAAGGTATCATGCTGGACCCCACCAGGAGCGGGTAGGTGTGCAGGGGTGCTTCACTGTAATGGTGGGTGCATTACATCCTGCACAGTACTGGTATCTCCGGCATGTGGCACAATCCTCCCCATCCAAGAAAAGTGCAACACTGAAAATATCTTGAAGTGACTAACCAGGAATAAGATAGTGTAAAGGAGGTGGTGGCTACTGGACTAACTACAAATGTGAGTTAGAGCAATTTCAATGAAAAGGTAAACTGGATTCCATGAGCAGTGAGACAAACTACTTATCACTGACAGCCTAGCAGTGACATCATTCAATTATAGTTCAAGGCAAATAAAAAACACTTAACAGGATGACTGGTTGATGAGACACATAGAATCAGGAGAAATTAATGAGAGAATAACATTTATTTGGTTAATAATAAAAATCATAACAGTATCGGGACGACATTAGGAGACCTGGACTAGGCACACTTCAGGAAGCCAAGAGGGCATCCATTTCTCAGGAGAATGTCTAGCCAAACTGAGACTTGAGGAGAAAAAGTAAATTCCGATGCGGTAAAGGGGGAGTCAGGTTTGACAAGCCACTGCTAATCCAGAAGTAATTGCAGGTAAAAAAAAAATGTCTAACCGTGGCCGCCATCTTGTACTGGGTTAACATCCGCCATCTTGGAACAGCCAGACTTGCTGGTAACAAACACCTGCTGTCATTTTGTATTGTGCTTTTTAGGGAATAAGCTGCTGTGTTTTAGCCCGCGATTTAAAATGCCTATAGATGACTGCTACCTTTGCTAATACTCCCACTGGATAATACCAGCAGCACTAATAGCAAGAGAGGACCTGCCAGTTCCCTGTCAAAGAGAGAGATGCCTTAGACTGGTAATAACCTGACTCACCCTCCCTTGCAAGGAGTTCACTTCTCGCCTCTGCCTGCTTCGCTACCTGGCCACAGCACAACTGTTCCATCCACAAACTGGAGCCCATAGCATCTTGGGGAGCCATAGGCAGGGTATATGGGGCAGCAACAATTTAGGGGCTGAACCACAGTACCCACAGATTATTGCAAGACAAGTGGACCTTGCTCTGTAAACCTACATGGCACCACTAGTTGAATGACCCTCTACGTGTAGGGTACACACGCCTTGAATTGCCTCTCAGGTCATCCTGCCTGTGTTTTCCTTACAAAGGGAGTATGTCTTGCACCATCCAGTCGGAGTTTAGGATCATATCAGGACAGAGCAACTTTGTGGGCAGCTCAGAAACACTGAGAAGAATTACTGGGTCCAACCTGCTGCCAGAAAACTATCAACAGGAATGTAATATATAATTGACATAGGCACAAAGCACATAATCACATGGATGCACTCATGACAGTCAACAGCATCAGAACTGATCAGTGAGGAAACTCAGTCCAAAGGTGGAAAATATATACTAGGCACCATAGGGCACCTCTGACGCTGGTGGAGGCAGCCCCTGCGGGGTGTGTGCATACCAATGCCTAAGAGCTGCTGAATCGGAGAACAGCTATAACAACGCGGGGATTACCCCGCACTGCCATTACAATGCAGGGGTTACAACGAAAGTCGTTACAACGACTTTCACTGGAGGGCGCTGTTGGATAGGGAATAGTTTAATTTTCTATCCAACACCTTCCCTACTGTCAACGTGGGCTGGAGTTGGAATAGAAAATTAAACTATTCCACTATCCATCGCCCTCCAGCGAAAGTCGTTATAACGACTTTTGTTGTAATCCGCGCGTTGTAATGGCATGCGGGGTAAAAGTCTGCGTTGTATTGACATACAACCACTGAATCATGTCCCCTCGTAGAGTATGCATTTCAGTGACCAATTACGTTTCTTATCAAACAAAGAACTGGCAAGGGAATTATGTAGTCTCTCCACACAACAGAGAGGACCAGGGTTACCTCGCACCAGATTCCATCCATTCATGGTCTCCAACTTTTGTCCCATTCGTAGAGCTCCTTAACACCCAGCTGACAACCTGGATGAAACCAGTCTAGGTGCCTTTATGCTTAGTGTTAGGACAGCCATTAAAATGAAGGAGTAGTGAAAAGGCAAGGACCAGGATCCTTCTTTGTGGTTCTTGGCTGACTCGGACCATTCAGTAGTGGTCTTCAGTTGGGGGCGGGGGGGTGTAAGACTTACAAAAAAAGTTGTGTATCCACCATCTATGTATGGAAGTAGTTTATGAGCTAGGTAGAGGGTTCCACGGTGACATCTCTATGTAATTATTGGAGAAAATGGAGGTCGTAGTGTAGGTTGTCACCACCACCAGCAAGCCTGGTCTCTTGCAGTCGTCCTCAATTGGCCTGTCAGCGTAGGGCGACCCTCGGTAGAACTTATTCCAATCTTGCTAGTCAAAGGGGGAGGATGAAGATGTGATCAATGGACTCAAGCCTTTATAAGGGAACTCAAATCAAGTCAACCTTCTTGTTAACCACATATAGGTTCAGCAACCACCTACATCACCCCAGGGACTGGGGAAAACAAAGTGGAAATAATAAAGGGCGAATGATTGTGCAAATTTTCACTTTATTTATTTATTTTACTTTTTGGTAGCGCTACCGATTATATTCAACTGCCTCATACCTCTACGAAAGGGAGATAATGACAGGTTGGGATATAACAGTAAGTAGGTGAAGAGTCCCCATCCCCCAAAAAAGTGGATTGTAGTGGAAAAGGCACTTAATCAAGCAATTAATCAAAAATTATTGTTCACTTAAATCCTATTAGAAGAGATAATGTAGGGTCTCAGTGAAATAGTAAAAATGCTGTTCTACGCAAGCCAACGTTAGGCATCTGGTTGTTAGCAGAAGGTAGCAAACAGGACATACATTTCTATTGGTGAAGATTTAAAAGTAGAGCACTTACAAACCTGTTTATACACTGTGAGAAAGAGGTGCAGCTTTAATTTGTACCACAGCAAATTAATTTATTTTATATGGAATCTACCCTTGTGGTATTCCAGAGGGACCAACATTGCATAGGTAGGGCTCTTTCACCAGGTTTTGTGATTTTGGTGGACAGACAGTGATCAGGTTATAAGTGGCTTTACTTAAATAACAGGGTGATGGTGAAGCTGAATGATCTTGATGAGATACACCGAGGCATAACCGAATAGAGCCTTCTGTACAGGCGCAGTATCTCACATTTGTTTCTGTCATTGGTCAGAAGCCAATAGGAACCTTCAAGGTTTGGGTGATGTGATCCCGGCATCTCTGAGCAAATATCAGTGTTTGGCAAATCATTGTAAAGGGTGATTTAATAGTTCAATAATTCGGCTATTATAATGCATATTTAAAGGTGGCATGGACTTGCAAAGTAAAGGTATGGCCACCATAAAAAATAGCCCCAGATCTCAAACTTGCCATGAGTAGCTGGAGGCACCAATGAGTCTGGCTCGGAGAAGGAAAGAGATGAGCACTCCCCAGCCCACTGCACTGCCTCCAAATTTGGCCATCTTTAAAGTAGCCACTCAGATCCTTAATTCGACTTGAGAATGATCGGAGTCTCGTCTACATACAATTGAAGACTTCCTTAGTTGGGTCCTGGATGTTGGCTGGTGGGAGGCAGCCCAGGTAGATTTTGAAAAGGGTAGTGGATGGAGTCAATCCTTATAGGACAACACAGCTGAGCTAATTAAAGTGTGTGTTGACAGGAAGGCACACAAAGTAACCTGCTTGATGTAGGTGGACAGTGAGGAACTGATCCAGGCAGTCATTTGCAAGCCAGCAATTGAGGACAGGCCGTCCAGCTGGGGACTATGATCAATGGTGTTGACCATCATTGAGAGGTCCAACAAATTAACTACATAGACTTCGTCTTGATGCCGAGTGATAAGGAGCTCTTCTCTAATACTCACAGATGAGGCCGTTGTCACTCCGCAGCAACGGAATTCAGGTTTCAGCATGCGTTGTTGCACTGTGCTGCTACAGGGTACACCTGATGCAAGCAAAGCAATTGTTGCAACTCGGAGTGCGGCTTCACCTTATGGCAGTGCCAATGACTTGGACCGATGCGATAAAGTAAAATTATTTTAACAGGAAATGGAGTATTGGGGGTCTCTGAATGATCTGATAGTGGGTCTGAAAGCAAGCTATTCAGGGTCAAGATTGGGAGCGCAGGTGTGTGCCATGGTAAAGCGTGTGTATTTTAAGCACATGCTCCCATCAAATTAATAGGGTGTGTATAATTTATTAGTTAAATTGATGTTCCAGATTTGACTTTCAAAATTGTGATACATTGTTCTCGTATTTGTTTCTTTAGTTGGACTTCTGTTCATGTCAGAGTAGAAAGTGGGTGTTTACCACGGGCTCTAGGGTGGAGGAATCATTTTGAGGTAATTCTGCCAGGTATAATCACTTTATATCTCATGATCATCCTCTTTACATGGAGTATTGTATTTCACTTACACTAATAGACCTGTTAGACCTGTCGGCCGCTTTTGATACTGTGTCTCATAAGATTCTCATGAGCCGTCTAAAGGGAGTGGGCATTGGAGGACAGGCCCTTTCTTGGTTGGAGAGTTTCTTGTCCGGGCGCTCACAATCCGTCAGCTTGGGACCCTATCGTTCCTCCTCTAGGGTGCTCACGAAGGGGGTGCCACAGGGCTCATGCCTAAGCCCCACATTGTTTAATGTGTATGTGGCCCCCCTTGCTGAGACTGTGAGGAAATATGGATTCACGCCGGTGTCTTACGCTGACGACGCCCAACTCCTCTACCCTTTCCACTCTCTCAGCGCTAATGTCAGGGAAAATTTCGCCGAAGGAATGAGGGCTATCTCCAATTGGATGGCTTCCAACCGTCTCCAATGTAACGTTGGGAAGACGGAAGTAATGCTTTTTGGAAAAGCATCTATACTATGGTCCCCTGATTCGTGGCCCCTGGACCTAGGTCCTGTACCTTCCCCTAAATTGACAGTAAAGAATTTGGGGGTGAAGTTAGATCAAAATCTGACTTTAAAAGAACATGTGAACGCGATCGCTGGGGCATGTTTTCACACCATTGGACCACTGAGACGAGTCTTCCCCTATCTCCCAGACAACTACAGAAAGACCCTTGTTCAGACCATGGTAATAAGTCGCCTTGACTACTGTAACGGGCTCCTGATACAAGCTAACGAGGATGCCATAAACCATTTACAGGTGGTACAGAATACGGCGGCAAGATTGATTTTGAATGCCCCTCCAAGAACCCCCTCCAAGCCTTTACTAAGAGAACTTCACTGGCTCCCAATACGGCAGCGTGTCAAATTTAAAATCTGCTGCACCGTCCACAAGTGCCTGTTTGGGAACGGCCCCAAATATCTGAGTCAAAAACTACACCCTTACAAACCAGATAGATCCCTACGTTCAAGCAACCAACTGCTGATAAAAACCCCTCTTGTAAAAAAGACCAGACAGGGTGGCCGTGCCTTTTCTCTGGTAGGGCCTACCCTCTGGAATAATCTGCCCTTCAGCATAAGGCAAATTTCTAACCCTCTCGCCTTCAGGAAAAAGTTAAAAACTATACTGTTCCTAGAAGAATAATTGGATCGTTCTGCTTACCAGATCACAGCTCATCTGTTACAACCTCTTCAAGACTACATCTAACGAGCAAAGCGCGGAGATACCCCGGAAGGGGTCTATTCCTGCGCTATACAAGAAATTAAATAAATAAATAAATAAATAATACAGTGTGAAAAATGGCAGAGGCAGCATTACTCCATGTGATACAGCCTGGTGGGTTCATGCAACAAAAACATGTAAAAAGCGAAAACTTGAACCTCTGGCAATTCAAATAAATATTCCCATTCAAACACGCTCCTGGAAATGAGGATATATGTCTGAAGGGTCAGGAAACAAGGGGGCAAGGAAAGGTCGGGAGGCAGGAACCGACAGGTTTTTGGTAGGGGGGGGAGAGATAGAAGGGACAGATTATGGCATGGGAAACAGTATAGTTTACTGTTGCCTATGGTTCTTTTTGCCTCTCCTTCTCACTGCCTGCACTTTCTTCCGCCCTAAGGCAATGGGCACCACTGAATCCGCCTCATTAAATTGTGGATTATTGGTTCACACAAACAGGCCTTTTCTACTTTGGGGTCAGTGTTGGGTATTCATCCAGCTCTGACTGAGTTCCCATTGGCTGTGAGCCTTGCTTGCTTCCTAATCTGTAGAGAAATAAATACAGAAGCCAAAGGTTTCTCTCATGAGTGAGCACTGTGGAATGGCGAGGTTTCCGAATATGTTCTTTTTCATCCCTGCTTCCCCCCTTTGTCTCTGTTTTGCTACCTTCCTTTTTTCCTCCTGCTTTCTCCTTCATTTGTCTTTGTTTTCCCTCCTCTCGGTCAAAGTTTGACAATGAAAACATATGTCCCAGTCTACAGAAATGAGTGACTTGGGCCCACCGCCTCCAATCACATGCACAAATTAAGCACTGCCTCCCCATCCCCCCATCCCTTCAGCGAAAATATCTAGGCTGGTGATCGCTAGGCAACCACAGTTCTATCTCAAAACGCTGCCTTGTTGGTTATCCATTAAACCAGGCATTTTACAAGCATTCAATTAAATATCTAAATGCATTCCTGCTGACCAGCCAACCAGACCAGTGGTCTGCTAGTCCCAACCTGCACTCTGTCTTTATTTCTTATAACGAACACTCAAAAGATGTTCCATTGCGCTTAAACCTGGAACATAATAAACGATCCCGGCTATATGCTGTTTCTTAATTTGATATTTCTGTTGGTATTTATCGATATCTATTTGCTTCCTTTCTTAATAATAATTATCCCTATTTTTATTTTTTGACTGCTAAAAAACAGTAGCAAGCAGATCTAGTAGAGAAGGATTGAAAAACCATTTGCATCTGAGTGGGATCGAATTCCCACTCGTGAAAGTGGCTTTTGAGTCTAGTTAGAGCATCTGCCGAGTTTTGGTTACCACTGTACAGAGCACTGCACAGCTGACAAGGGGATGTTGTGACAAATCTAGGGTGACCAGGTGTCCCGGATTTTCACCAGTTGTCCCGGCAGATTTCGGGAAATTTAGCTCATGTCCTGGTTTTTAGAGAGGGTCGCCTGAAAATGGTGGTGGGTGCGTTTTTATGTTTCCCAAAGCAGGGATAGTTAGCAGCTGTTATAAGAAAGCAATTTAATTAACCGGTATGCTATTGGGTTTAAAAATTACATTTTATTTATGTTCTTAGTGCCTCTTCTGAATTTCCCTGCTGAGGAGGAGCGCTGTCATTCTGGGCACTCGGTTGGTGCAAAATTGGAGTCCTTCTATTTTTGTGAAATGTCCCGGTTTTTGGCTTAATATTCTGGTACCCCAAGGCAAATCGCCTATTCGTGAGAAATGTCTGTGCCTCTTTGGACAAGAGAGGGATTTCATTCCTTCTTGTTCAATTGCATAAAACTATCATGTTGTGTGGTTTGTCTTCACTAGCCCTTCTGCTCCTTGAATGGGGACAAAAAGGACTAGTGCCTCAGGCAAATTTCCCAGGTCTCTTCTGTTTGTGCCAGCGCTTGTCTTTTTTCATCACCCAGACCCTAGGAACGCAAGAGCATTAGGTGGGCAACCCAACCCTCCCAGGAAGCATCGTCATCAGGAGGATCTCTGGGGCGGGTCTCCTTACTGGAAGGTCCACAGGGAGGTGTTATGATGCCACGTCGTCCATGACTATGTTATCCTATGTTATCTCTAGCCATTGACCATTTACTTCCTGTTGAACAGGGGTTTGTTAAAGTGTTAGAATGGTACTAGTGGAACAGAGGAGGACATGATCCCCAGCATGGACTAGCAGAGGCGACTCGCACTTCTTTGATGTCTGCAAAAGTGTATGGCCCTGTAGAGCAGTTTTCTGACTCAATCCTGAGATGAGAGCTTTTGACTGAGTTGTGTTTAGGACTGCTCACAGAGGCAGCAGGCATTTAATAGGGGACCTGACATATTTGTGCTTGTCAAGGGTGTGCCTCAGATGTTGGCATAATGGCAGCAGGGCTGTTCTCCCCTTTAATAATCAGTCATCTAGGAGAAGGAATACTTAATGAACTTGTCTTCTGAAATGCACCGCTCCACAAGTAAGACAACTCGCAAAGATTCTGGGCTCAAATCGATAATGCTGTCTGACCAAAGACAGTCAAAGATATCATTGGTGCTAGGTTAAGATGGGTATGCGAAATTCTGGCACTTGAAAGTCTAACACATGAGGAATTGATCCCTCCTTCAGGAGAGTGATCTCGTCTAGCAATTGTCCCATCCAGAAAGATTGCCTCTTCAGAATCTTGTTGTGTTGTCTGAGATCCTGCGTGTGTTTCAAGCCCCTGTTTTTCTTTTATAACAGGAAAAACCTGTTGTAGAACCCATTGTTCTTTTCACCCGTGAGCAGCATAGAAAGGACTTAGTGTTGCCACTCCCTGAGTTGTTGATGTGTTTTGTTTTTAAAGGATCAGCAGAGCATCTTCTGAAGAACTATATCATATGATTGATGCAAACTGACTGTAATAACCTTGATTAATGTAGTGATGCTCTCTCAATCTCCAATACAGCTCAAAATAGTTCCACTTGTTGGTCACTGAGGGGTGGAAATTGCTGCCATCAGTGGAACATCAGGCCTTCTGAGCTGGTTCTTGAGTTTTGGCTGTTGTGACACTCGCGGTCTAGTTGATCGGCGATCCCGCCCTCCCAGGATATAAAAGGAGTCCCTTTTCTTTCACTCGGGGTATTGTTATACTCCTTTTCTCCCCTGAGGCGGAAGCCGGGGGCCCTTGAGCACTCTTGCTCCTTTCAATTCGGAAACGAACAGGACTGATTGATCCAAGCTTTATTTTTTAAAAACTGTAAATATTTTAACCAGGCCGATTTTAGAGGTCCTGTTGGCCTTACCTTGGTGCAAGCATTATATTGCCCAGGGCGGCCTCACACCCCCTCCTCAGCTGGGAAGCCTCGCTAGTTCGGGCGCTCGGCGCTGAAAGCATTTTGGGCGCCATCTTGGGTAGGGGTAGGATCGCGGTCTAGTTGATCGGCGATCCCGCCCTCCCAGGATATAAAAGGAGTCCCTTTTCTTTCACTCGGGGTATTGTTATACTCCTTTTCTCCCCTGAGGCGGAAGCCGGGGGCCCTTGAGCACTCTTGCTCCTTTCAATTCGGAAACGAACAGGACTGATTGATCCAAGCTTTATTTTTTTAAAAACTGTAAATATTTTAACCAGGCCGATTTTAGAGGTCCTGTTGGCCTTACCTTGGTGCAAGCATTATATTGCCCAGGGCGGCCTCACACCCCCTCCTCAGCTGGGAAGCCTCGCTAGTTCGGGCGCTCGGCGCTGAAAGCATTTTGGGCGCCATCTTGGGTAGGGGTAGGATCGCGGTCTAGTTGATCGGCGATCCCGCCCTCCCAGGATATAAAAGGAGTCCCTTTTCTTTCACTCGGGGTATTGTTATACTCCTTTTCTCCCCTGAGGCGGAAGCCGGGGGCCCTTGAGCACTCTTGCTCCTTTCAATTCGGAAACGAACAGGACTGATTGATCCAAGCTTTATTTTTTAAAAAACTGTAAATATTTTAACCAGGCCGATTTTAGAGGTCCTGTTGGCCTTACCTTGGTGCAAGCATTATATTGCCCAGGGCGGCCTCACACCCCCTCCTCAGCTGGGAAGCCTCGCTAGTTCGGGCGCTCGGCGCTGAAAGCATTTTGGGCGCCATCTTGGGTAGGGGTAGGATCGCGGTCTAGTTGATCGGCGATCCCACCCTCTTCACGCCCCTCACACTGGATATAAACGTCAAAATCCCCCGTCCGCGCAGCGGGCGGGCGCAGCGGGCGCGCCGGCGGCGCGCCGAAGGCGCGCCAAAGGCAAGCCCGTCTGCGCCCGTCGGCGACCGGACGGGACCAGGGGCCATACCCCCTGTGCGAGGTGATACAGAGCGGGGCAGATCGATGAGGTATGACGCTATCACGTTAAAAAACTTAATGCCTCCGACCAATCACATCTGTCAGCACTCTATCCTCCCGGACTCCTCACCCGGGATATGTCTACACTGTAATTTTTCACTGACCAGCTACTTAGATAACTCCCCTTCTAGCAAAATCTATAAAATGTTTCTTCTAAACTGCCGGTCACTGACTAAACATGCCACACAAATGTCACTCCTGCTGGAGGAAAATGAACCAGATGCAATTTTTCTGACGGAGACCTGGTTAAGAGACGCTACTGATATGGATATCACCTCTATTCTGTCAATGGGATATACCTTACAGAGATTGGACAGATCAGAAGGTAGAGGAGGAGGCCTAGGCATCCTTCACAAAAATCAATACCTCTGTAGAACCTCATCGGCCGATATCTCCAACTGCGAGAGCATGCTATTCACCCTTGAACTTTCACCCACAGATTCATTCTCTGGTGTACTTATCTATCGCCCCCCCAATCAAATAGGGGATTTCATTGAATCACTCCAGTTAAAAATAGCTAACTCCGTGGTTAGTAGATCTAATTTCTCGGTACTAGGAGATATAAATATTCATTTAGATGATCCTTGCAACCCCATGGCTAAAGCACTTCTGGACAGTATGGCAGCCCTCCAGATTACACAGAAAGGCTTTGTGCCTACGCACGAAAAGGGCCACCTTCTTGACGGTGTTTTTAGCAATGATAACAGACTAGAAGTAGGGACCCCACTACCTCTTACCTGGACAGACCACTGTCTAATACCTATTCAGTGGACTACAGCTACGCCAACTCAGTCCTCTCCTCGTACAACCCTTCTTGGAAGAGACTGGTCCAAAGTCTCCCCAGTCCAATGGGCCAATTTACTCTCGGCTGCTCCCCCCCAAAGGGCAACAGACCCTGCAGTACAATACGAGAACTACATCAAATGGCTGTGCACAGCTTTGGACTCTATCGCGCCAATCAAAGTTCTTAAGGAAAAAACTAAGTCCAAGGATTCACCTTGGTACACTTCTGAACTTAAGGAACTAAAAAGGGTATGCAGAAGATCCGAAAGAAATTGGAGGATTTCCCGTAGTAAGGAAGACAAAACCACACACCTTGAAGCCATTAAAAAATATAAATTAGAAATCAGACGAACCAAAACCTTATACTTCGAGGAAAAAATTCTAACTGCATCCAACTCTTCTAGAGAAATCTTCCAAATAGCAAAATTCCTGGTTGATATCCCCTTGGTTCTTGCTGATCCGAGCACAGCTCAGGCCCGCTGTGAAAGCCAAGCCGAATACTTCCACAGCAAAATACAAAAAATTGCCTCTGCATTTAGCTCACCTAATTTATCCCAAGATACTGGAACCAGCTTATCTAACATCATGACTCCAAAACTAGATGAGTTTCCATTGCTGGACGAGAACTCACTTGCAACCATTATGATGAAAATAAAATCCGGATCTCCTACAGACCCTGCCCCTCCCTATCAGTTAGTAAAAATCGAGAACATTATCAAACCTGTCATTCTCAATATATTAAACTCATCTATTTCCACAGGTTCAGTACCTACTGCATGGAAATGTGCTCAGGTTAGGGCTTTGCTGAAGAAATCCACTCTAGATCCAGGGAATATGGCCAATTATCGGCCTATTTCCCTCCTTCCGTGGATCAGCAAACTCCTAGAAAAACATGTCAATTCATCCATTACTCAATTTCTAGAGAACCATCATCTTCTCCATGATTCCCAAGCGGGCTTTCGCCCAAAATTGGGAACTGAGGCGGCCCTCCTGGCGGTAACTGAGCTAGCCAGGAAGCAAATGGATCAAGGCGGCACTGCTGCAATTATGTTGCTTGACCTCAGTGCCGCCTTCGATACTGTTAACACCAATATTCTTCTTCACCGCCTCAATCAGATCGGAATTTCTGGGAAGGCCATGCAGTGGCTCCAGTCATTCCTGGAGAATCGATCTTTTAGGGTAGTTGAGGGTACTACTCATTCCAAAGTTTGGCCCCTGGATCAAGGCGTACCTCAGGGCTCTTCATTGAGCCCTACCCTTTTTAATATTTACATGCAGCCACTAGCCGACATAGTGCTCTCTTTCGGCATAGATATAATAACCTACGCCGATGATACACAGTTAGTTGTATCCATGAATCAAGCAGACCCTTCCCCGTCCAACCTAAGTAACTGTTTGGTAGCGGTAGCTCAATGGATGGCCACCTCACATTTGAAATTAAATGGTGAGAAAACTGAGCTCATGGTGCTGGGTAACCCAACCATTCCCAGCCCTCTGTCAGATTGGCCACCTTGCATGGGGCCCACACCCCAACCGAAATGCCACATAAAGAGCTTAGGCATTTGGCTGGACTCCAACCTTAGCTTTATGCAGCAGGCTACCATTCTTTCTGCCACATGCTTTGGGCTAATGCGCATGTTGAGAAAAGTGCTGCCTCTTCTTCCTTTTGAAGCCCGCAGAATAATGGTTCAAGCCATTATCCTGTCCCGTCTGGATTACGGGAACTCGCTATATCTGGGTGCCCCCGCACTCACAATCAAAAAATTACAGGTGATCCAGAATGCTGCAGCTCGCCTCCTGCTGGGCCTCAACAAACGAGAGTCAGCCACCACCGCCCTGAGGAAACTGCACTGGCTCCCTGTCAAGGCTAGAGTGCTATTTAAATCTCTTTGCTTTATGCACAAAGCTATGTGGAAGAATGCCCCTACTATGATCTGTTCCTTGGCAAAACCCTATCTTCCTCACAGATCCCTAAGATCCAGCACTGCTTTTCTGGCTACGGTTAGTAAAGTCAGACGGACAAGATGGGGCGGACGCTCCTTCTCCTGGAATGCCGCGAAGGAATGGAACTCCCTGCCCACCTCCATTCGCAGTGAACCTAGCCTTCTAAAATTCCGGAAGGCTCTGAAAACGCATCTGTTCATTTGATCTCTTTCCTTTTCAGTATGACGGTACTTAGCGCTACGAGGCCTCCGGGTTGTTTGCGCTTTACAAAACCCGATTAATAATAATAATAATAATAATCATCCTGTTGGGGTTGGAGGCTGTAGGATTATCTTTGTCGGGACTTCTGCAACAAGGACTGTTGCTGAGAATATGGTTGGTGATAGGATTGTTACTAGAGCTGACTAGGGAGAGTGCCTTGACATAACTACTGAAATCTTACCCTCGTACCATGGAAAGCTAAGGTAGGGGTCACTCTTGTAGCTTACCATTTGTATGTTTCCCAAATACGATCTCTCCATCAAGCAGCTTGTCTAGGGTCTCATCATCAATTAGAATATACCCATAAACGTCTGGGCAGAAAGAGATGCTCTTTATTCTTCCTTGCTGTCTGATAAAAACCTGACCATGGCCATGTTGATAACCGCAACTGATGAAATCTCGACTTCTTGGACTATTGCTTTGGCGTCTGTCCACTTGTCTTCAGGATTAAGGTTCAGATATGAATCAATGTCATTATGGGTCTGCCATTTATTTATGTGCGTAACATCCTAGGCATTTTGAAAATATAGAACACAGTAACAAGGAACTCAGGGAAAATACTCAGGAATCAAAAAGGTAATAAAGACACAAGCTTTTTAATATATCCTTCATATACAATACATTCTTTCATTAAAAAAGACACATTATAGACATCAATTCAAATAAAAATTAAAACCGTTGTTTAAAAAAACAACCACAATGCACAATTAATATAATAAAAATTAGTCAATTGGTGGCATTAATGTACTCGACGCGCGTTTCGGCGTACACAGGACGCCTTCTTCAGGAGCCACAAATTTTATTCGTTTCTGAAACATATGAGAAAACCCAAGTAAATCAACAGTTCACTGTATTAAATTCATTAAAACAAAATTCATTATCAAACAATATATTTAATCATAAACATTTTATTACATATCATTCATTCGTATTTCCCTATGAAGTTCCCAAGTTCCTATCTGGTATATTCCTCAGAGTACAAACTAAAAAATTATCTGAGTATTCATGTGCATTCAAAGACGTAGTAATGGCGAGTATCTAATTGAAAATTAAAAAATTCTATTTATTATGGAGATGTTATCAGCATGACGGGCACATCCCCAATAATAATGGAGGGTCCCCTATGGTATGATACAGCTAATAATACCTCTTTTTAGATACTGTTTAAGATATGAGGTATGAATAAAGAGTAACGAATAGAAGCTTCAAATAGGCAAGCATTGTCAACATATTTAAAGAGGAAATAACTTACTGGGAACGGGCAATATAAGCAGTGTTGTACAAACGATTTTTGTAATGTAGAGTCCTATTTCCCAATAGAACTAGCAATGGACAATCACCTGTTAGGGTTGATATTAAAAATAGCCATTATAAAACGTTCATTTTCAATTTATTCGTATGATATATGAACATGTCCTATGCTTAAGATGCTTTGGGTATATTTAGTCGTCATCTAAAATATAATAGAACATGGACTTGACCTTACAATTCTGTATCAAAGGGTTTGACTAAAATAAAACCTGCATGTGTTCAGTCATAGCCATTAATTGGTGTTGTATATATGGGGTCAATATATACACCAAATACACTATTCACATTCCGATGTTATAGCAATCCTTTAAGTTACTTTGCTAGATTTCTCTTATAAAGAGGGTCATAACTGGCTGTTAGGACAAGAATATAACGACCTAGATCGATGCTAAGGCATCTTTCACCTAAAAGTAAATCCCCAGTGGGTCACACAGAAGAACTCACCGTATGTCGGGCAGATAAGCTGAAAAACACTCTTAAAGTGTATTTCATATATAGTATCTTTGGTTTGGACGACGATCGTATAATTTGGAACCTTTTTTTGCAGTTAGATGTCAAACTTCCAGATAAGAAATTCTGAGTTCCTGCATGATAAAGATAGAGCACGATGTAAAAAGCCATGCATTCACTCGCCATGTTGATCCTGTTGGAATGAACAGTACGGAGATGCGTACGGTCGAATTATGAGTACTTCTATCCGGGATACTAAATAGTCACAGCGGTACAGGGTACAGAAATAAGCGAATCTAGATATCGTACGAAAGGGAAAAACGGGAAAGTAGTATTAAAATAACAACCCGTTTAGAGGACTGCAAATTAGCTAGCTAAGTCTGTCCCATAAGCCAAATTAATATATAATAGCGCCCGCTCACCTTGTTAAATTATAGTCAGACGAGTCATACGAGATGTGTATGTTTGAATTACAACGTCTTCTATCCAAACTGATAAACAATAATATCAATACAGGATACGGTGAATGACAGATCTAGATACAATATAAAAAAACAACGAAGAGACGGGAAGGCAGTATTAAAATAGATCCCGTTTTAGAAAATTAGAGAAACGGTAATCTCTAAATAATACGACAAACGCGAATATAGGTCACTTACCGATTATTAGACGGCTGAATATGCCAGATAGAAGGGACGCAGCGAATCGAGATATCGGCGTCCCTTGTCCGTTATACAAGGTATCAACTTGTTGACCCTGGATGAAGGTTAAAATAAACATGAGGCTGGTCATGTGACAATGATCATGTGACTCGGCTCCGAGATTATAATCGTAGTGAATTATTCGAGACACAATTAAAATTAATTGCGAACGGATCTAAATGGTCATTTATAGAGTTCGAGGTAACGGATTATTCTGATGTAGATGACAACAAAAGGAGATTATCAGTAACCCGAATAAAAGAAAAATTTTAATTAAAACTAAAAAAAGGACTAACTATTTTCCTCTCGTGACTAACAAGGATAGAGAACTTATGTATAAACATAGAGAGAGGACAGCTAACTAGCATATATAGATATACAAGCCTATCGATGGCGCATACCTAATCCAAATGTAGCCTAATCCAAATGTAGTTCTAATAGAATATCACATTCCGCGTGGAACATGGTATATATAAAAATCGTTAGTGCATAACTGATCCAAGAGCAATTCAAAATATAGTCTAGCAATCAGCATAAAAGATGGTATATATACAAATCAAAAATGGATCTATTAAGAAAGGAGTTCAATTAACAAGAAGAAGTGGTAAATAGAGCCAACTAATGAACATTCAGAATATTGCGTTCTCCCAAGGAATTTCACAGTTGAGCCCATTTTTAAATGTGCCCAACATGAAAATCCAATATACCTCTCTTTTTTTACGAATTGCACATCCTCCTTGGCTATCTGGTGTCCTAATTTTTTCTAAGATACGCCATTTCATATCATCTGGCTTATGATTCTTTTCCTCAAAATGTTTCACCAAAGGTGCCGATGTCTTGCCAGTTCTTATGGCTGACCTGTGCTCTGTCAGGCGAGTTTGGATGGGGTGCGAGGTTTCCCCCACATACCCCAAATTACAGGGGCATGAAATGAAGTAAACAGTGTTGGCTGTTTTACAGTTCCGTAAGTCATAAGCTTTAACACTGATACCATTATGGCTGAAAGATTCGCCTCCTATGATATTGTTGCAAGATTTACAGGAGGAGCACTTGACTGTACCCCTCGTAGGCAAATTATTCAGTAAGGATCGTTGACTCAATTTTAGAGGGTTAGTTTTTTTATTGAATCTAGAGTGAACAACTAGATCCTTTATGTTCTTGTTCCTTTTATGGGCGAACAAAGGTTTCGCCAATTTCTTAGTTTGGGTGGGGTTGCAATTAAGAATATGCCAATTGGCATTGATGATCTGTTTCACCTGACTGTCAAGAGTAGAATGTCTTGTGATACAGACCAGTCGGTCATTATCTTTCGTCATGTTAGGTCTTAACAGGGCATCACGATCGAAAAATCGTGCCCTCTTGTAGGAATCTCTTACCAATCTGTGCGGAAAACCTCTATCCATGAACTTTTTCCTCATTACTGCAGCTTGTTTATCAAAATCTATCAAATTTGTGCAGTTCCTTCTTACTCTAAGGAATTGGGAGAAGGGAATGCTTTGACGCTGACTCTGATCCAGCGCTCTCACCAAAATATTGCACAAATGACACTATCTACTACCACAAAACTTACACTACAACACTAGGCCCATAACAACAATAGAGCGCTTGAATCATGAGGCGATAAGATCTAAATATAGTTGTTTAAACCATCTGCAATAATCAAGACCAGCTTGTCATTTTAGAAAGTTTATTTTAACACATCTATAAAAACTTAGGTTTTGGTATTTTATTAAACAAGCATTAGAAAATGTCATAAAGAAAGATTTATTCAGTATTAATAAAAAGAGCATAAATCAAGAATTATTATTCATTAGCAAGAATAAGTAAAATTAAGCATTTTCCAAAATCCTAACTATATCTCTGTCTCTACCCTCATCACCTAGTAATAAAGTAATTAATAAAAACTCCTGTCCTCACGTGTAAAGTCCATCAGCATAACATCGTCCTCCAGAATTCTCGAGCGTAAGCCAACTATGTGTTCTCTGAACCTATTCTTATACCCTAATTTTAGCTGAGCTAACTATTTTTCACATACCAGCAGACGAATTCTAGTTCTCCATTGGCTGAGCCACCTCGTACCACAGTAAACTGTGACACCTCCTTCTTACATGCCCGGGCAAATTCACTAGTCCATTGTTCATTTAGAAGTCTTGGCAGTTCTTCCTTAGGCTGCTACATTTTGTAGCGACAGCTTCCTTTTTAACCTTGAGCTTAGTCAGCTCTGAACTCCCGTGGCACGTTAGCAAACGTTAGCAAATTTCTCCAAAAAGTCATCTTTTTAGCAGTTCAATCCAAAACCTTTCAAAATAAAAGCTCAGAGGCCTTTTCCATCCTTTCAGAATTATTTTCACTTGAGCCATTTTCATCATTAGGCCTCTTTCAGAAAGCGTCAATTTTCTGCGCCACCGTCCCTGCGTCACTTTTAAAAGGGTACTATTTTTCTGCAGCCATCTCTAAGCTTCACTTGTAAAACTGTTATATAAACAAACACAAAGAATAATTAATGAAAGAAATACAGTTTGTTCTGTTGCCTCCCATCATTGCTAATAATTAACCCATTAGTCTAAATTACCTAGCAGTAAAGCACAAATAAAGCAGCATTTTATATTTACCAGTCTTCATAAATCCATAAAGCCTTATGTGCACCTAGAATAGTAGAAATGACATCACATAGACAAGGGAAGCAAAATAAGCACATGCCTTTATTTTAAAAACAGCTGCTATTAGTTATGACATGACAATAGACAAGATTAATTTATTATTTTCCACATACATAAGAATGCAACATAATGCACATTTATGAGCACACATATTAGTTTCCCACGTGTCTTTTGTAATGTAATGTAATTTTAAACTAGGTTGAATTAGCACACACAGCACAAATTGTTAGCATTATTAATTTATTTATGGAAGTGTGACTTCACGGGTTTAAACAGATTTCTATTTTCTATCCCGCTCCATCAACTCCCTCATCTGGTGATTAACAAATCACCACACCAGCACCCAAAATTTTAGCAAAGATTTTATCTAAGATGAACATGATTCAATTTCACCTGTGTTAGTATTTCTAAAGACTTATCTCATCAGTTTATCTACAACTCTCATATTGAGTTTTAAGAAACCCCTCTAGTTCTATTTCTTTCTCTTGTGTATCATACAACTAAGCTTCAATAAAAGTGATGCAAAAACTATAACTAATAAAATGTCAGTATCTTGCTTGTCATATTAACCTAAAACTTCTCCTTATTAATTTCTCAAAGAACAATAACAACCTAAATTAACCAAAGCAGAATTATATTTTCATTAAGCTTGCAAAGAAAAATAAAACAAAAATTTTAAAAATTTTACCTAAATTTTCTAAAAATTTCTAACACCCCCCTTTTTCAATTTTTTTTTTTTTTTTTTTTTTATACTCCTTAAACCTACTAACAGTTTTTCTTCGACCTAATGTCACAAATTAATTTTTCAGCTAACAGTATTTCTTCGACCTTGTGTCACCTAACAAGATTTCTTCAGCCTTATGCCAAAAACAGAATACCTAAAAAATTTAACAGGTATGTACTTCAATCATTGTCACTATTCTTTTCAATCTTTTCCTGACTGTGACTATTTACCTCCATTACAGGTATCACTTCTATTTTCTTTCCTGCCTCACTTTTCTTTTTAGAATCTTTTTCACTTGATATCTCATCAATCTGTTCCTTTGATCTGTGTCTCAATTTGAATTTTAGGCCTTCATTTTCTCCTGGCCATTCATCACTTTTTCTTAGTAATTTCTTCTTTTGCTTGGTCACTTTACATTCTGTTCTCCAAGCTCCTTTTCTGAATTTTCTTATTTGAGAATCTTCATCATTCTCATTATTTTCAGTGTCAGAAATTTCAACTTCAGACTCAGGTACTTCTTTACTCGGCAGCTTCACTCCGTTAGGAACGTCATCTTTGTAGCTGGTACTTGGCAATTCATCTTCTTCATTTTCAATTACCTTCAACTTCCCAGTTTCAGAATTCCTGTTCCTGCTTTCAGAGCTACTCTTCTGCTTTTCAATACTCTCCTGGTCTTGAATCACAATCTGATCACATTCTTCTTCTGCTTCTTTTTCTGGCAGATTTCCATCATTTTCTGAGTCTTTAGTCACAACTTTCAAGTCTTCTTCAATCAAGGCTTGTTTTCTATTTATGTTCTCCAGATGTCGACCAGCTTGTCGATCTTCAAGATCTGGATTCTCTTCAGGCTCTTCTTCAGAATCTGAATCAGCAGTTGTGACACTATCCTCATCAGGATTTTCAGGTGTAGTTACACGAAAAGTATGGCCAGTGTCAATCCACCTCTTCAGTCTTTTGCACTTCTCTGCATTTGTTGTGACAAGACTGACTGACCTCCTTTTCTGCCACCTTGGCACTAGAGAATTTCTTTTTAGACGAACCTTTTTCCTGATCCTTTTACCTGGTAACTGATCAAGTACTTGCTCTTTTTCTCTTGTTTGTACTTCAGTTTCATCTTCATCAAACACAGAAATCATTTCATCTGATAAATTCCTGCAGTTCTCCAAATTGATGCTATCATTGATAGGCATCATTCTTTTCTCTGGTATAAATGTCTGTCTCATGACCTTGTCCATCATAATCTCACGTGGACTTAAATCTGTCTTTTTATCAGTAGTGTTTCTCAGAAACATCAAAACAAGTGGAAGAACATCTGTCCACTTTGTACCTGCAGCTAGGCACATTTCTGCATCTCTGTCTTTTATAGTAGTGTTCTCTTGCTCCTCAACATCTGAAATTTCTGTTCTATCTGTACATTGGAGCAATCTGTTTTCGATATGTTTTCTGCCATCTGATAACTTTGCAACAGTAATTTCATCATTATGTCGCATTTGAAATGTTTCAACCCATTTTGTAATCAAACAGTAAATCACAAAAATGTAGCACAGTTTGTCATGCAGTGCTATCTCACAAAAATCCATTTGTAATTTGGTCAATGAACCACTCTCCTGTAATTCTGTTCCCAATCTCACAATTGTTCTCTTAATTGTGTTCACTTGTTGACAAATCAGACACCTCTGGTAAAGAAATTTTGCAATTTTATGGTACATTCTGTCCATATCAGTAATCATGCTATTTAGCAAAACTACTCTGTCATCTTTGTATATCCAAATCTCATCCTCATCTCGCTGTCTAAAATTTGCTCTTAACCATGTGTTTCTCAACCATGTGTTTTTCTCCTCATGAGTTGCATCATCTCGTAAGTCTTTGACTACCTGCCATGTTTCAACTACAGATGTTAGTATTAGTGAACTCAAAGCATGTTCATCATTCATTTTGTATGCTGCACATATCACGACAGCAAACCTTTCTGCCAATTGAATATCATCAATCAATCTTTTAATTAAATTTGCATTTCTGTTAAGTAAACCTGCAGAAGTCAATGTTTCAATCTGTTGATCAATTGTGTCCTTTACTTTGATGTCTTCACTCAAAAGAACATCATTTTCATACCAATATTCTGGAAGTGCATTTGTTCTTTTTGGACTCTTTTCTTGATCTTTATTTAATCCTGTATCTGCATTGTCTATCTGTTCATTAACAAAAATTTGTAATGGCAATGAAGCCATCTCAATCTCTTGAGTCATTACCTGTCGCTGTATTTGTAACTGTTCATTCAGCTCATTTATCTCAGTTTCCCTTTTAATTGACCAGAATTTTGACTCATCAGGCTGTGTTAATTCAATTAGGTCAATGTCAGACTTCTCACTTACCAGAACTGAAGTCATCTTTGTTTCTTGCGGAGTTGTAATCCCTACTAGTTCAATCTCAAGTACAATAGAATAAACCTTTTCAGTTAATGGGACTTTTAAAATTGCGGAATTAATTTCATCTTTCCTAAGTACAGGAACTATCTCTGTTTCCATAATTTTCATGGACTCCTTCAAATCATTTGATGAATTTACATAATCAGGAATATTAATTCCAGATGTATCAGACATTTCATCATGTTTTCCAATTGCATTAATTTTAGTAAAATTCTGAACTGGCACTTTATCAATCTGATCTGACACTTTTGGCGTTGCATTAATCTGTTCTGGGGGTCTTCGTGAATTTCTGTTCTGATCCATATTTACAACATCAATTTTATACTGCTCTATATTTTCTACTCTGACACCTTTATTATTTATTTTCGCTAATTTGGGAATTTTTAATTTACTCTCGCATTTGGCAACAACCTTTTTCATTTTCTTATACAAGGAAGACATTTTCTTAAAATAATTTGGTAATTGTACTCTCTAAATTTGCCTTGCAGCGTTTGTTGATCAATTAATTAATTAATTTAATTTTAACACTATCAGGTGTAGAAAACCTTATAATTTGGTCAATTTAATATTTCTCCTAATTTACCTGTATCACTAATTATAATTAACCTGTAAAGAAAAATTATCAATTTGCAAAAACAGTAGCAACGCAAAATATTTATTTATAACAATACCAATATATAATCACATGTGTTTTAAAAGTACTTATTTTTCACTTACACACTTAAACCATCCTCTGCTACCAGAAATTGATCCAGCGCTCTCACCAAAATATTGCACAAATGACACTATCTACTACCACAAAACTTACACTACAACACTAGGCCCATAACAACAATAGAGCGCTTGAATCATGAGGCGATAAGATCTAAATATAGTTGTTTAAACCATCTGCAATAATCAAGACCAGCTTGTCATTTTAGAAAGTTTATTTTAACACATCTATAAAAACTTAGGTTTTGGTATTTTATTAAACAAGCATTAGAAAATGTCATAAAGAAAGATTTATTCAGTATTAATAAAAAGAGCATAAATCAAGAATTATTATTCATTAGCAAGAATAAGTAAAATTAAGCATTTTCCAAAATCCTAACTATATCTCTGTCTCTACCCTCATCACCTAGTAATAAAGTAATTAATAAAAACTCCTGTCCTCACGTGTAAAGTCCATCAGCATAACATCGTCCTCCAGAATTCTCGAGCGTAAGCCAACTATGTGTTCTCTGAACCTATTCTTATACCCTAATTTTAGCTGAGCTAACTATTTTTCACATACCAGCAGACGAATTCTAGTTCTCCATTGGCTGAGCCACCTCGTACCACAGTAAACTGTGACACCTCCTTCTTACATGCCCGGGCAAATTCACTAGTCCATTGTTCATTTAGAAGTCTTGGCAGTTCTTCCTTAGGCTGCTACATTTTGTAGCGACAGCTTCCTTTTTAACCTTGAGCTTAGTCAGCTCTGAACTCCCGTGGCACGTTAGCAAACGTTAGCAAATTTCTCCAAAAAGTCATCTTTTTAGCAGTTCAATCCAAAACCTTTCAAAATAAAAGCTCAGAGGCCTTTTCCATCCTTTCAGAATTATTTTCACTTGAGCCATTTTCATCATTAGGCCTCTTTCAGAAAGCGTCAATTTTCTGCGCCACCGTCCCTGCGTCACTTTTAAAAGGGTACTATTTTTCTGCAGCCATCTCTAAGCTTCACTTGTAAAACTGTTATATAAACAAACACAAAGAATAATTAATGAAAGAAATACAGTTTGTTCTGTTGCCTCCCATCATTGCTAATAATTAACCCATTAGTCTAAATTACCTAGCAGTAAAGCACAAATAAAGCAGCATTTTATATTTACCAGTCTTCATAAATCCATAAAGCCTTATGTGCACCTAGAATAGTAGAAATGACATCACATAGACAAGGGAAGCAAAATAAGCACATGCCTTTATTTTAAAAACAGCTGCTATTAGTTATGACATGACAATAGACAAGATTAATTTATTATTTTCCACATACATAAGAATGCAACATAATGCACATTTATGAGCACACATATTAGTTTCCCACGTGTCTTTTGTAATGTAATGTAATTTTAAACTAGGTTGAATTAGCACACACAGCACAAATTGTTAGCATTATTAATTTATTTATGGAAGTGTGACTTCACGGGTTTAAACAGATTTCTATTTTCTATCCCGCTCCATCAACTCCTCGGGTGAAAGCTATTAAAATGGAGTAGCGTGTTGCGTGCTGTCGGCTTCACGAAAAGGTCAACCTCCAACTTGTTGTTATGATTTTTTATGAACAGATCAAGAAATTCCACTTTGTTGATATCATGCTGGGCAGTGAATTTGAGATTGGTGTCCACCATGTTGATCCATTCCAAGAACTCCCCTAATGTGTCTTCCCCACCAGTCCAGACAAAAAAGATGTCATCAATGTACCTGGACCAGTGGGAAACGGACTCTTAAAAGGGGGCAATCTCGTTATAGATGAACCTATTCTCAAAAACAGACATACATATGTTAGCTATGGACGGTGCGACTGACGCGCCCATACTAACTCCCTTTATTTGGCGATAAAGGGTGTCACCAAATTAAAAAATATTCTCAGTAAGAACAATGTACAGACAATCAATTAAAAATGATTTAGGGCAAGCTATCCTATGCTCATCAATGAACTGGGCAGTGGCCAAAATTGCTTCTTTTAGAGGGATATTACTATAGAGGGACTCAATGTCCATCGTCACTAGTATATCCCTATTAGGGTTGAACGGAAGGTTTTCAACTTTATTAATCATCTCACATGTATCTTTAATGTAAGATCTAATTTTAGGTATATGTGGCCTTAAATGAAAGTCGACAAATTTCGACAGTGGTTCAGTGATGCTCCCGATAGTAGATACAATAGGTCTATAGGGGGGATCAGCTAAAGTTTTGTGTATCTTCGGCAAGCCGTAGATACAGGCAGTCTTGCCTTTATTCGCATTTAAAAAACTCATGTTCTTTCTGAGAGATATCTCCACTGATCAGAGCCTCTTTTGTCAGGTATCGAATTCTCTTCAGGGTAAGTTTAGAGGGGTCAGTCATGATTCTAGAGTAAGTTGAACTGTCGTTCAACATAGAGTTCATTTTAGATTCATATTTATCAACGTCAATGACAACAATCCCACCGCCCTTATCACATCCTTTGATCACAAGATTCCTGTTATCAGATAGTGTTTTTAATGCCTGTGCTTCACTTTTGTTAAGATTGTATTGAGGTTGAGGTATAAAGCAAAGATTTCTTTCTAGTTTTTGGAGGACGACTAATTCAAACGCTGCCACTTCAGGCCCGACCTGATCTATAGATGCACTGAAAGTAGATGGAAGTGCTAACTGTTTAGGTGTAATATTTTGAGAATCTGACTCTTCGTTTGACTGGTAAAATTTCTTTAAACAAATCTTACGAAAAAAAGAAATAATAACTTGATGTAATTCAAACACGTTCATGTGTGATTGAGGTACATATGACAATCCTTTGGAAAGTAGTGTTTCACTGTTTGTACCTAAATCAGAAGAGGATAAATTGAATATGGGGATTACATCCCCTGTCTCCAATATTGTCGATTCCGAGTTTCTCTGATAAATTGGGGTTCCTGGTGCTGGGGTTGATGATGATTGGATTGGAAATTCCCCCTGTTCTGGCTCTGGAATCTCACTCGTGGGCATCCTCTGCGAGGCCCGCGGTTGGATAAAAAAGGTTGTTGTGGGCGAGGTCCAGAGTATGAATTGAAAGGACCTTCAGATTCGTAATAATTATTAGGGCCTTCCCCCTCAGAATCAGAAGTGTCCGTAAAATTGTTGACTCTTTGGGGTGCAATCCCAGTTTCATCCACATAGTGGTTCAATTTATAAAAATCCTGCTTTAAGTAAGGATACGTATTCTCAACAGAGTAGAAACGTTTATCTTTGGTCAGCTTGTCCTTTTTACGCTTGCTCAGATAGTTGCTAAAGGATTCAAGTTCCTTATTGCACTCCTCTATTTTTTTAATAGCTTCTTCTACTCCATTTATCTGTTTGATTTTTTCTTCTAGTTCGTCTACCTCAGACTTAATAGTAGCCGCTAGCTCTTTCGTGGTTTCTACAATTAAAATCATTAAGTCACGGGAGCATCTGTTTGCTATTAAACTCCATCTTTCAAGGAAGGGTCTATGGTTTACGAATAAACCTGGTATGTTCCGTACCCGTAATCCTATGGGGATAATTCCAGATTTTAAGTAGGCTAGCATGAATTCACCATGCGCCTCCATGCGTTTAAGTTTTTTCTTAAGTTCTAATAGCTTCCTACTATCATCACTATTATGATTATTTGGACCACCATTACTAAATGATGTAGTGGTACCTACCAGAAGAGCGAACTCTTCATCCGTGAACCCAAAGGTCTTTAAATGGGCCATGAACACCTGGGACAAGATAAAGAAACTGGTTAATAAACCCAATGGTTGGGGATAAAATACACAAGAATACTCAGATTCACAAGATATAAGGAAATTCACTTAATGTAAACAGCAAACCCTGCATAGACAAGCTGTGGGTAACACGATATGAGAAAAACAAGGGCCCCCTGAGCAAAGATTAATTCAAATCCTAGGGCAGGGAATTCAATTATGTGCGTAACATCCGAGGCATTTTGAAAATATAGAACACAGTAACAAGGAACTCAGGGAAAACACTCAGGAATCAAAAAGGTAATAAAGACACAAGCTTTTTAATATATCCTTCATATACAATAAATGCTTTCATTAAATGATGTGTCTGCCAGACATACAGCTCTAGACTTGGGAACAAAATCTATGGACGGTGTACGGGGTCATGGAGGTGTGGTGTTATTGCAGAGTTCGAGGCCGATTTTTTGGTTGTCACGGGGGAGGAGAGGCATCGTGGCCGCAAGTAGGCGATGTGTTGAGTCCAGAACAGTGGAAGACGGCAGCGATGAGGCACCAGTTCCGGTGAGGCGATGCGATGTGAAGTCGGAGAGTTTGTGAAGTCACCATTGTCAGTTATCGGCTTTGTGATAATGGGATGCTGGCGCTGGCAGTGACAGCACTGGTGCGAGCACTGGGTTTGGGAAGGCCAACAACTGCAGGCATCGGCAGGCGTCGGAGCTGCGGTGCAGGTGGGGCAGTGTGTTGTGCACTTCACGAACAGTGCCTCTGAATTTCGTGCAGATCACGGCGTCACTGGTGGCGGCGCTGTTAGCGTTGGAGTTGTTTTTCTTGCTTTCCTTCAAGTTTCTTCCAGCTCCCAACAGCAAAAACAACCTCCAGAGGCCCAGAACTGGAACAGGCACCTCCTGGCAGGTCAGAACTCCCAGCAGAGGGGTTCAGGGGAGCTGGTGGTGAAGTTGGTGTTCCCTGACACTTCAGAACAGAAGGCCAGCTCACACAAGCACTTTAAGATTCTTCTTCAAGCAGGTTCTCAGCAAAGTTCCAGTCTATGTCCTCTTCCTCGGTAGAAACAGCAACTACAGGCCAACCCAGCAAAGCACACAGCAGAGGGGCAGTACTCCTCCTTACAGCTCTCCAGCCCTTCTCCTTTGCAAAAGGTTCCTCTTGAGTCCAGATGTAATCTAATTCTTTGGGGTATAAGGTCCACTACTTATACCCCATTTTGTCTTTGTTCTCTTTGTGGCAAGGGTCTCTGAGCCCTGTCCAAACCAGATCAGTCCTTTCTAGTGCATCATTACTACAGGAGGTGGAGACAGCAGTGTGCAGAGGAAACGCTGCCTACTCAGCTGTAAGTGGAACTCATTCGACCACTCTAAATGCAGCCAAGGTCTTTTCAGCTCAGCTCTCAGTCACCCAGGAAAGGCAGAACACACCTCAACCCTCCCCCCACACTGGTGGCTGTCTACAATAAATCCACATCCCAAGGCCCTGTCAGTCCAAAACTAGACAGGCAATACACAAACCAGCAGAGGCACACAGAATGGTTAAATAAGAAAATGCCTACTTTCTAAAAGTGGCATTTTCAAACACACTATTCAAAAACCATCTCCCTAGATAGATGTGTTATTAAATTCTGAGTTCAGAGAGCCTAAACTCAATTTCCCTATCTTGTCCCAATGGAAAGTTTACTTGTAAGATGTGACAAAGTAACTTGCATGTCAGTCTATGGGACCAATAGCCTTTCAATAATGAAAAACGAAATACACAGTGTTTCATTATCAGGACATGTCACACACACCAGTACAGGCCCTACCCGTCACAGACACTGCACCCTGCCCATGGGGGTACCTTGGGCCTACCTAAGGGGTGGCTTACGTGTAAGAAAAGGGAAGGTTAGGGCCTGGCAAGTGGGGGCACTTGCCTAGTCGACATGGCAGTTAAAAACTGCGCACGCAGACACTGCAGTGGCAGGTCTGCGTTACATTTGGAAGGCTTATTGTGTACGTGACACAATCAGTGCTGCAGGACTACCAGTAGCATTTGATTTGCAAGCCTTAGGCACACTCAGTACTTTACTAGGGGCTTATCAGTAAATCATATATGGCAATCATGGATAACTAATTATGATAACAATTTACACAGGGAATTTACACAGGGAACACTTGCACTTTGACACTGATCATCAGTGGCAAAGTGCCCAAAGCATCCTAGCCAGCAAAGGCGAAAACCAGCACAGCATCAAAAATACAAGAGGTAGCGGCAAAAAGTTAGGGGAACCCAGGCCAAGGATGCCAAGTCTAACAGATCATCTGCGGTGCCCCAAAGGGCTCATCCGTCAGCCCCACGCTCTTCAAAGCATATATGACCCCGCTGGCCAACATCGTCAGATCCCACAGTCTCAACATACTATCCTATGCAGATGACACTCAACCCATCCTCTCACTCACTGACCACATCACCACCACCACTTGATCCAACTTCCACAGACGCATGACAAACGTCACGGACTGGATGAAGAACAACTGCCTGAAACTGAACACAGACAAGATGGAAGCACTGACCTTTGGCAACAGCAGCAACAGAAGGAACGACTCCTGCTGCCATGAAATCACAGATCAGTGCCGTATCGTCCACCTGCCTCCTTACTCTGTGCATGCGACATACGATCTTCAAGTGGCTACCCCTACACTACACACGGTGACACAAGCCCTCCTCATCAGCTGACTGGACTACGGCAATGTAGGAATCGCCGCACACCTTCTACAGACTTCAGATCATTCAGAACACCGCAGCCAGACTCATCCATGGCCTTCCCTGACAAACCCATATCACACCCCACCTCAGGAAACTCCACTGGCTCCCCCATACAGAAGAGATGCCAATTCAAGCTGTGACCCATGCACACAAGGCTCTACACAACCAAAGACCCGCCTAAATTAACCACCATCTGAGCTTCCACCAACCACCGAGAAGATTACGCTCCGCCTCCCTTTCACTTGCCCATACTCCCCGCATCTACCTAAGCAGAAATCGAGAATGCTCCTTCTACAACATGGCAGCAAAGACCTGGAACATCCTCCCCATGCACATTCGGACCATCACCTCACTTCCGGAATTCTGAATAGCTCTCAAGACCTGGCTGTCTGAATAAGCCTCTGAGGCTTGCAAGCGCCTGGATACTGTATTGGATGAATAGTCGTACTTTACAAATCCTGATAGCTCACTGAAGCTGTAGGGAGTATCTGAATATGTCATTAACAGGTTAGCATATATTGTGAGGGGATTTTAGAAGTAGGTGCTTATGATTCCAGAGTTCTTTGACAAAATATTTTCTATTGGGAGAGTATCTTTGGGAGATTATGTGTTAAGCAATACTATATATATGTTCAATCTTTGATTAGCACACATTGATGATTCAGCAGAATCAAAATTACCACTCACAATTACTACATCACAGTATTTTAAAGTGTATATATTACTGCATAGCCTAAGATGTTTGGTTACCCTATATGTTATAACCTGTCATTCAGGAAATACACACATTTTTGCACTGTCAAATAGTGGTATTTTTGTATTTGCACACGGTCATTTATTACAACATTGGAATGTTGAGAGATCCACTGAAAACAAAGTGTCCCTGCCAATATTGTCTGCCATAGGCTCACTACTCCAATGTTCTGATGTTTGTCTTTCTGTTTCTCCCATTTCTTATTTAGACATACTACCCTCAGTAGTCGGGATGTTGTTATCATGTTATAGCCCTTCTACTTCAGGCTATGTTGGTTTTCAAAGACTCTCTCCCTCGTTGAGCGCCTCTAAAAACCAATACAGACCTTAGCAGCAGGCTGTAATGCTATATGACACTTGGAAAAAAATTAATAGCATAGTTTCTCAACTGTAAAAAGTTATGACAGTTGAGTTGTGATGTAATAATGCCTGCCACCTGAACCTGCAGCCAAGGGGAAAGACTGGTCACAGAGCATAATTAAATTTACTGTTTAAACATCAAAAAGGAGATCTGGCTTTTCCTTTTTAGGATAAGTTTTTCAAAAAAGAAAGTGGTGATCAGAGAGAAAATATTGATAGCAACATATTTATTTTTTGCACTCTGTGGGTCATTACAGGAGAGGTAGAATCACGCAGCATGTTTCTACACATTCTGAGCTACACCATCTTTTGAAAGTCTGATTTACATCAGAATGAATTTAATATATATTTGCAACAAATTAATTGATTTATAGTGTGTTTAATGTCACACGACATAATCTTAGTTTATGTTGCAATATCAGCACTTTCATATTACATAGCAAAACATCAACAACCTGTTTACAAGAACGATAATAATGCATGCTTGCATGCTTTAATTTTGCTCTGCCTGATTATCAGTGGTTGTTTTTCCGCACCCAGATTTACTGGGTGTGTGAGAACCCCACTCAGAAAAAAAACTTGAGATTTTGGCAGAAGAAACAGCCAAGTCCCATGCCACTTTTTTTCTGCCAAAAAGAAGCATACAATGCTTCCACTTGCTAAAAAAATGTTTTTTCCCTTCCCTCCCAGCCACACCCCATGCACTGCCCGCACATATTTATCACCTGCTCGGAGAAAGTGGTAAATGCATGTAGCAAACTGCCCGGAATAGGGATTGTGTGTAATTCCACAGCCATTAAAGTTAGCGCTACATGATAACTCCCCATTCCATGGGGTTTTACCTGTAACTGCACGGTACTGTGGCAATTTTACTGCATGCAAAAGGTACATTTGCATTGCATTTACTGTACATTAGGATCACCCTACCTTGCAGCTCATAATTAGAGATCAAGGAGTTATGTGGTTTATGTGAATGGTAATAGTAATAGTGGGATCATGTATTATGAGGAATAAAATACCCTCTATTGTATAATAAAAGGTTATTGTAAATCATCTCCGAGTTCCATGGCCTTATAAAGGAACTCGGCCTTCGGCCTGGGTCTTCTATACTGTCACAGAACTCATCGGTGACTTGCAATATCCGTATACTGTAAGGCATGCAGTACTTTTTTCCCATATATTACAATATGCCTGTACCAATATTGCAAGTTAGCATTTCGTCAGAAATCACTACCAATCCACCATAAAATGCTGTTATGTAGCCAGGCCCGAACCCCAATGGCATGTTACCATGGTTACTATTAGATGTCAATGCAATTTACCACTGAACCGGTGCTAACTTGCATGTTTTACCACATTTTTTAGGACTTCCTCTTAAGTAATTTTTACATTTTTTGGGATACTAAGGCACCCAGAACACCGTATAACAATATTCTGCGCGGAACTTACGCCAAACTCTATGAGAGCCTGAAAATTAAGTATTTACAACAAACACAGTTGACTTAATTTTCCAAACGAATAACGTTCTCGCAGTAAAAAATTTCCTACAAGTCGGAATACCTTTGTTGTAAGTTTTTTTGTGGCAAGACTTCGCTGCCCATGTAGAGACAGGAACATTATTAAAACAATTGAACAGATATCTTTGCTAAGTGATTTCTTTTCAGTTTGGAGTTGACTTATGCTGATTGGACAATCAGCGTTTGTGTGATTATGTTACGCTTTGACCATTGTGGACAAAGCGATTAACTGCTTCGATCCCGTCGGGGCCATTGTACCGGTGAGTGGAATCTGCGGAAATCAGTAGCCGAAAAAAGAAAAAACAAGGGCGGGGCTTTTTGATGACTTGTTTACACCCGGGATACTCAAAGGAAGGCCCGGGGCTGCAGGAACCCTCCTGCCCTTTACGTGCAGCCCCATGGGCTGCTGTTTATTTGACCTAGCAGTGACAGACAGAAAATCTTTAACCGGTAAGAAGTTTTTTACACGTTAACTGGATTAAAAGGAAAAGAAGCAAAGAAGGTGGCCTGCCCCACTTATCTTTAGAAACACCTTCATTTTAAAGACATTGTGTAACAAACATATAAACATGAAAAAAAGGTTCTTCAAAAAAGACGTGTATCAATGCATCTTACAGCATTTTCTTTAAAGTGATAGTTTTCAAACATGTACCTGGAGACATTCATGATTTTCCCACCCTGACAAAAAGCCAAGAGGCAAGTCAGTACTCATGTGCAACCTTGATGTGGCCTACATTATTATTATGCATGGAATGTACTAGTTTATTAAATCAAACACAAGCGGTTTTGGACAGCACACATCCTGAACTCATATTTCAGGGTGCTCTCATATGTGACAACGAAGAAAAACTAAGAAAAGTGAAATGAAACAATTGCCTAGGATCACACAATTTGGTCAAGTAGAGAAGCAGATAGTGATCCCAGGTTTGATCCCTGCTTCCAAGCACTCCTTATTTTTCCAAATAACAGACTAAAATGCACAAGTAGATTGTGAGGCCTAAGATTCTATTTCATTCCCACTCAATAATTTGGGGAGAGGTGTTGCCTAATGGCTAGGGCGGTTGACCTCGAATATGGGGAACCGGGTTTGAATCTTGGCAAGGACGCGCAACATCCTGTGATTCTGAGCAAATCACTTACAGCCTGATTCATCAAGGAACCGTTTTGCGAGTCTCTAATAGAGATTCATAAGGAATCGCTATTAGAGACTCGCAAAACGGTATTCATGTAGGAATCGCAAAATAAAATGCGATTCCTACACATTCCTTATTTGCGATTAGCAAATTGCTAATCGCAAATAAGGAAAAACTCCCCATTCATTCCTATGGGCCAACAGGCCCATAGGAATGAATGGGGAGTATTCCTTATTTGCGATTAGCAATTTGCTAATCGCAAATAAGATAGCGATTTGAAGGGTGCCAGGGGTGTCCAAAGGACACCCTGTAGCACCCCTTAAATGCACATTTGAACAGGTGTTGCGCACACACATGTCCAAAGGACATGTGTGTGTGTAACATGCAAAAGAAACAAATGCACTAAAGTGCTTTTTACTCGTTTTTCGCAATTTACCACCAAGTCAGACTTGGTGGTAAATTGCACCCAAATATTGCGATTTCGCAATTTCTAATTGGTTGATGAATTGCATTTAAGGAATCTCTATTAGAGATTCCTTAAATCCAATTCCTCGCAAATATGCGATTTCGGTAATAGCGATTTTTGCATTTGGGATGATGAATCCCAAATGCAAAAATCGCACTCACAAAGGGCCAGATTCTCAGAATCTGGCCCTTTGCAAGTGCAAATCAGCTTGATGAATCAGGCTGTTAATCTCCCCGTGCCTAACGAAAATGAATGTGTCTTCATGTAATGCAACTGTTGCTCGTGTAAAGCGCTGATACCCGATACCTTCGGGTCAAGTTTGTGCTATGTAAAAGTCCGTAAAAAAATATAAATAGTCAAGTTACTCATTATGACACTTGACTCACCAGTGGTAATGACAGCAGGCAGAGAAGGCTCACCCAGGGGTGCTGTATAGGGCTAGTGGCTTAGATAAAGCAAATCTATGACTTTTGTAGAGACTAGGAGCTTAATTTAAAGAGAAGCGTGGAATGAAATGAAACGCTATGACCCACTGTGGACACTATGTACATGCTTATCTTCCCCTGTGCTCACTTTCCACCCCATGCCCCTCACATCCACCCTGCTGGCATCCTGCTAACAGTGTGCTGTGACTTGAACGCTCACACATGAGATCTGCCATAATCTTCAGCTCACAAGTTTGAATTACAGCAAGGCCAACACCACCTTCTAGCATTCTGGTGCTTAGTTATAATAAGATCTTGAAGAGGTAAAATGGAAGTTATTGTTATATTAAATGGTTTTCTACTCCAACCACCTTGGCCTTTATTACGAGTCACCCGAACGGTATTCCCCAGTTATAACTTTTTCAAATCTCACTTCTATGATGCTTAACCATAGTGTCGCCACTCTCAATCCGCATTAACCCACAGAAACCCGGGTAATATCTGACAATACTGTCCATATTCAATATTCCGAGGATCTTGACTCCGAGCAAAGAATGACAGAGCACAGCCTTGTGTGATCTCAAATGGAATCTCCGTAAGCAGAGTTTCTCTTCCTTTCTGAAGAGTTAGAAAAATCATGTTTAATGAGAGAGCTGGCGGGAAATGAGTCGGCGAGCATAAGAAACTGAGAGAGGGAGAGAATGTCTCATGCAATGCAACAGAAGATCTGACATCAACAGTAAAATGATACAAGTCATCCAGTCGAAACCCAGTGAGACCCTAAATCTCTTTGGGTGGGACAAACACAAGCATAGGGAGTATAGCCATTGAATCAGCAGCAGTGTGGACAATAACATAATTGAATCATGAGCAAGGGGTAGACTCAAAGCCCTCTATACGTCTTTATTGGATGCAACAGGAATGTTTATCAGCAGAAGCTAAAGGTGAGACCTGTAAAGTCACCTCAACATGTGCAATCCCTTTTCCTCAAAATCTGGGAAAATGGTCTCAAAGTGAGGGATGAAACAGCACATTCAATTTGTCAGCAACAACATACTTCACATTCCCAGACCATGTTCCAAAGGTGGGTAGTGCTTCCCTCTTCTGGCCCAAAGCTAGAGAATGTGCTTCTGGTCAACATACGCCAAGGAGCAAACCATCTCACTTTAATAAAATAAAGTATAACACACTGCTTGTAACCATCATACTACCACTTATCCTCACATGAAGAACCGAAAGACAATCAGGTTGCGTGTTTTTCTATATGCCTACACACTCCACCATACACCAACAGCATGGAGTTCTCCTGGCTCCTTCGCCATAAAGAGAAAACCACCAAGCTATTGTCACCAACACATGACTTTTCACTTAATGTAAAGCTAAAATATATAGGGTTCCAAGAAGATCAGACGCCTAATAAATATAACTACTAAATTATCTTAAGAAATTGTAAAAGCCTATAATAATGAGAGTGTGAAGCAGAAGATGGGTGAGTTAAGCACAGAGCTCCATAGTTGCTGTTTCTGTGTCTTAGCTTTCAGTCGGGTCTGAAATCTTGGAAGGGAGATGTTAAAAAAATCACTGGATACAGAAAGGTAAGTGGAAGTTTTTAGGTCTCGCGACCTATCGAGCGGAGCGAGAATTCAAGCGGCAAAAACATCATGAAACCACCAGCTTTTTGCTGGCGTTTTCATGGCGTTTTCATGCAGTTCATGTGAACCACGTGTTCAAACATGAACGCGCATCAGCCTCCCTCCATTTGCCGCAGAGCACATCAAAGGGCTTTGCCCAGCGTGCGCTCTGCGGCTTCTCGGCTTCTCCTCCCCTAATTAGTCATTTTCGCCGCTCCCCTGCCCGCCGTGTCGCATCTCTCCTCCCCCCTCCCCTTCTCTGCCTTCTGCCTTCCTTTCCCGGCGCACGCATTTTTTTTTTTTTTACAAGCCAAGCCGGCGGTAAACTGAGGTTTTTTTTTTTGCCGAGTTTTATATAGCGCGAACTAGACCCGAACGGAATCAGGTATCAGAGCGCTTTACATATTTTCCTTCTTTGCTTTCCTTTCTTTAGAGTCCCCTCCTTGCAGCTCTGGAGCAGTTTAGGGTTAAACATCATCCAAGCAAGCAGTGTGACGTAGCATCATGTTCCCTCTTTCCCTCACTCCAATTCCCTAAAGTATTCCCCCCCCATGCCCTGTCATTCCCTCTTCAATTGTGTTGCAGCGCTTTAAACGTCTTAAACGCAATAAGCACTATACAAGCCAATACATTACATAAAGTGACATCCTCCCCTCGCCACTTCTGTGTACCTTTCCCCTTCAGATGCAGCGCTTTGACTCTATCTGCCTTGGCGGTAAACTGAGGTTTTTTTTTTGCCGAGTTTTATATAGCGCGAACTAGACCCGAACGGAATCAGGTATCAGAGCGCTTTACATATTTTCCTTCTTTGCTTTCCTTTCTTTAGAGTCCCCTCCTTGCAGCTCTGGACCAGTTTAGGGTTAAACATCATCCAAGCAAGCAGTGTGACGTAGCATCATGTTCCCTCTTTCCCTCACTCCAATTCCCTAAAGTATTCCCCCCCCATGCCCTGTCATTCCCTCTTCAATTGTGTTGCAGCGCTTTAAACGTCTTAAACGCAATAAGCACTATACAAGCCAATACATTACATAAAGTGACATCCTCCCCTCGCCACTTCTGTGTACCTTTCCCCTTCAGATGCAGCGCTTTGACTCTATCTGCCTTGGCGGTAAACTGAGGTTTTTTTTTTGCCGAGTTTTATATAGCGCGAACTAGACCCGAACGGAATCAGGTATCAGAGCGCTTTACATATTTTCCTTCTTTGCTTTCCTTTCTTTAGAGTCCCCTCCTTGCAGCTCTGGAGCAGTTTAGGGTTAAACATCATCCAAGCAAGCAGTGTGACGTAGCATCATGTTCCCTCTTTCCCTCACTCCAATTCCCTAAAGTATTCCCCCCCCATGCCCTGTCATTCCCTCTTCAATTGTGTTGCAGCGCTTTAAACGTCTTAAACGCAATAAGCACTATACAAGCCAATACATTACATAAAGTGACATCCTCCCCTCGCCACTTCTGTGTACCTTTCCCCTTCAGATGCAGCGCTTTGACCCTATCTGCATGTGGCATAAGCACTATCTATGCAAACTGCTGACATATTACATCGGGTTTTCCTGTTCCCTCTCTCTAATTCCTTTTCTCCTTCCACTTGTTTCTCCTCACCTTTACTGTTTCCTTAAAGTACTAAGTTGCACTATAAATGTAGGGCAACTTTACTGTCGTATAATAAGCAGCCAACGTGACATAACTTCCAGGTTCCTTTCTTCTCTCTCTCCGGCTCCCTCCTGTGTCCACTCCTTCCCTTGCTTGCCCCCGCTCTGCGCATGCGCCAGCTGTTTGCAAGCGTTTATTAACAAAAGGAAAACTTAGGGGCTCATTAGGATGGCGGACGGAAGAGCCACCGCGGCCCTGGAGTAGGCGGAAAAAGCCTTTTCCGTGTCCGCCTGCCGCGGATACTCCGTCCGCCATATCAGGATAGGAAAACGTGTCAAATTTCCGTCCGCGACGGAAAAGCACGCTCCGCCGCCGAACTACACACGAGACCGTGGCGGACGGAACACATCCGGAGGCCCCGCCGTACGTACTGACGTCGAAGACCGTCCCCCAAATCAAGATGGCGGAAAATACACATAAAACCGCAGCGGAAAAACAACCTGTCTGAACACGGCGGAATCCCCACTGCGAAGACAGGTGACATAGCAGAGATACCCACCGCAAGCTGACCAACACCATGGACCCAGCGCTACACGCTTTCCCGATGCTCTTCGCGATCCACCACGTCCTAGTCATGGCCCACCATGGACGACGACGCAGGTAAGGCACAAACCATTGGCTGTCTGCAGTGGAATACCAGTAAGGGACGTGACGTAGGGAGGGGGAGTGTCATGTTACCGAAACCATGATGAGAAGCAAATACAAATACACATTAGTAGTACGCAAGCAGGAATGACAACGACAGACCACGATACCTGATAGACTACCTTTATTGTACAAAATAGGGGTTAAATCACAGTGTATGCGTGAGCATGGGCAAAGTGGGCACCACAGCAGCTACATCATTGGCAGTAAACGAGAGGGCAGAATGCAGTATCAGAGCATCAACAGGGCATTGTGCAGTACAGAGCAGGTACATCATAGGCAGTAAACGATAGGGCAGAATGCAGTATCAGAGCATCAACAGGGCATTGTGCAGTACAGAACAGGTACATCAGAGCAGGTAACGAGAGGGCAGCATGCAGTATCAGAGCATCAACAGGGCATTGTGCAGTACAGAACAGGTCCATCAGAGGCAGCACGTGAGAGGGGCTAAGTGCATCAACAGTCCATTGCACAGAGCAGGTCCATCAGAGGCAGCACGTGAGAGGGGCAAAGTGCATCAACAGTCCATTGCACAGAACAGGCCCATCAGAGGCAGCACGTGAGAGGGGCAAAGTGCATCAACAGTCCATTGCACAGAACAGGCCCATCAGAGGCAGCACGTGAGAGGGGCAAAGTGCATCAACAGTCCATTGCACAGAACAGGCCCATCAGAGGCAGCACGTGAGAGGGGCAAAGTGCATCAACAGTCCATTGCACAGAACAGGCCCATCAGAGGCAGCACGTGAGAGGGGCAGTATGCAGTATCAGAGCATCAACAGGGCATTGTGCAGTACAGAGCAGGTACATCATAGGCAGTAAACGAGAGGGCAGAATGCAGTATCAGAGCATCAACAGGGCATTGTGCAGTACAGAGCAGGTACATCATAGGCAGTAAACGATAGGGCAGAATGCAGTATCAGAGCATCAACAGGGCATTGTGGAGTACAGAGCAGGTACATCATAGGCAGTAAACGAGAGGGCAGAATGCAGTATCAGAGCATCAACAGGGCATTGTGCAGTACAGAGCAGGTACATCAGAGGCAGTAAACGATAGGGCAGAATGCAGTATCAGAGCATCAACAGGGCATTGTGCAGTACAGAACAGGTACATCAGAGCAGGTAACGAGAGGGCAGCATGCAGTATCAGAGCATCAACAGGGCATTGTGCAGTACAGAACAGGTCCATCAGAGGCAGCACGGGAGAGGGGCTGAGTGCATCAACAGTCCATTGCACAGAGCAGGTCCATCAGAGGCAGCACGTGAGAGGGGCAAAGTGCATCAACAGTCCATTGCACAGAACAGGCCCATCAGAGGCAGCACGTGAGAGGGGCAAAGTGCATCAACAGTCCATTGCACAGAACAGGCCCATCAGAGGCAGCACGTGAGAGGGGCAAAGTGCATCAACAGTCCATTGCACAGAACAGGCCCATCAGAGGCAGCACGTGAGAGGGGCAAAGTGCATCAACAGTCCATTGCACAGAACAGGCCCATCAGAGGCAGCACGTGAGAGGGGCAGTATGCAGTATCAGAGCATCAACAGGGCATTGTGCAGTACAGAGCAGGTACATCATAGGCAGTAAACGAGAGGGCAGAATGCAGTATCAGAGCATCAACAGGGCATTGTGCAGTACAGAGCAGGTACATCATAGGCAGTAAACGAGAGGGCAGAATGCAGTATCAGAGCATCAACAGGGCATTGTGCAGTACAGAGCAGGTACATCAGAGGCAGCACAACTACGTGTCCCTACCAAACCATCACAGGGACCACAAGAGTGCCACGCAGTTCTCAACGGACACACCATGTGAACTAACATTTGAGTGAAGTGTACAGCACCTCACATCACAGAATCAGGGGGACTGCGTGAACTACCTGCCTCGGACACACTGGCAGCACCAGCAACAGGAGTGTGAGACACAGCCACAGCCCGAGTGACACACACATGGGCCACGGACCCAGACACACAGGCAGCACCAGCAACAGGAGTGTGAGACACAGCCACAGCCCGAGTGACACACACATGGGCCACGGACCCAGACACACTGGCAGCACCAGCAACAGGAGTGTGAGACACAGCCACAGCCCGAGTGACACACACATGGGCCACGGACCCAGACACACTGGCAGCACCAGCAACAGGAGTGTGAGACACAGCCACAGATGTAGTCACTGACACGTGAGCCACTGACCCAGACAGACTGCCAGCACCAGAAACAGGAGTGTGCAACACAGCCACAGATCTCCTAACTGACACGTGAGCCATAGACCCACATACCCTGCCAGGATCTGCAACAGGAGAGGGCACAACTGACACTGTGCCACCATCTGATACATGAGAGTCAACTGCACCAGCGCCACTGGGACAACTGAAATGATGAGCCACAGGGCTGTATGGGCCAGGAGGCAGGGTGGGCCTGGGAGCTGGGGATAGCTCACCTAGAGCCAAATCGGGGTTGGCAGGTGTCAATGGTGTGTGTCTGCGTTTCTTAGGGAGGTGTGAGTGCACCCTGGACAGGACAGGACTGCCAAGTGGTGGGGACTCCAAAGAATCACCACCCAGCATAGGTGGAGCAACTGCTGCCGGGGATCTGGTTTCGGGGGACGTGCTGGAGCCTGCTTGTCGTTTGCTCTGTGCCTGCCGCCTGGACTCGGAATGATGTGTAATGGGGGATGCAACAACAGGGGACACCCTCCTCTGCTTCTGACTGGCCTGGATGGGAGTGGAGGTATGGGGGGACTCCGCCGCGGAGACATCAGTTTGGCGTTTAGTAGAAAACATCAGCCTCAGTGCAGCCAGGGGTGAAGTATGCCTGTCCTTGATAGCGCCATTGTCCATGCTAGATGCCTTGTCCGTAGGATGTGCCTTATCCTTAGGTGGAGTGTTGTCTCTGGATGTAGCCTGTGCCCTGCTCGCCGCCCTGTTCCTGCCAGCAGACTTGTCGTCTGTGGTGCACCTGTCTCCAGCAGACACCTGCTCTCTGTGTGTGTCCCTGCCCTTGGGAGTGGTCCTATCCACTGCTGTGGGCCTGCTCTTGGGAGTCTCCCTGCTCTTAGTAGGTGCCTTAGTCTTCTCACTGTCCTTGGGAGTGTCCCTTACCTCTGCTGTGGGCCTGCTCTTGGGAGTCTCCCTGCTCTTAGTAGGTGCCTTAGTCTTCTCACTGTCCTTGGGAGTGTCCCTTACCTCTGCTGTGGGCCTGCTCTTGGGAGTCTCCCTGCTCTTAGTAGGTGCCTTAGTCTTCTCACTGTCCTTGGGAGTGTCCCTTACCTCTGCTGTGGGCCTGCTCTTGGGAGTCTCCCTGCTCTTAGTAGGTGCCTTAGTCTTCTCACTGTCCTTGGGAGTGTCCCTTACCTCTGCTGTGGGCCTGCTCTTGGGAGTCTCCCTGCTCTTAGTAGGTGCCTTAGTCTTCTCACTGTCCTTGGGAGTGTCCCTTACCTCTGCTGTGGGCCTGCTCTTGGGAGTCTCCCTGCTCTCAGTAGGTGCCTTAGTCTCCTCACTGTCCTTGGGAGTGTCCCTTACCTCTGCTGTGGGCCTGCCCTTGGGAGTCTCCCTGCTCCTAGTAGGTGCCTTTGTCTTCTGACTGGCCTTGTCCAAGGAACAGTCCATGGACATGTGAGTATCCCTTGCCTTGGGAGTACCTTTCGTGTTGAATGCCTGTGTAGCTCCGGAAGGCATGTCCCCCAACAACACTTGTGGATCCTGTGTGTGTACTCCAGTGCATCTGACGTCGTCTACGTGAACAGATTTAGCTGATCTAGGGGATGGGGTCTGTGCCCTGCGTGCCCTGACGTGCTGTCTGACGCTGCTTCTAGTGCAATAACCTGTATTTGAGTCCTGCTCAGAATAATCACTACCCCCTGAGACATCCAGCGGTGTAGATGGTGAAACAGAAGTAGCACCCTGTTCGTTCGACTGTACTATTGCAGACGACACACTGCTTGCCAATGACTGCACTGTCCTGTGTAGACCTGCAAGATCGCCATGCATCCCTTCCATGAATGCCACCACCTGCCCCAACTTCCTATCATGGTCCTGGAAAGCATTTGTCATATTGGTCGGCCCCACACACAGCTGTCGCAGCAGATCAACGGCCTCAGCACACAGTGTATTTTGGCTCACCGTGGCAGGGGCAGCGGTGCCTGCACCGAACGCCACTCTGCTCCCCCCTACTCCTCCGGCCACGAACAGTACATGGTGCAGTTGGTGGAAGTGTGGGCCCTGTGTGCTGTCTTACGACAGAAGGTGATGAGTGCCCACTCCCAGTCTGTGACAACAGTGCAGGCTCACCAAGAGTGTCCGACGAGGAGGACGATGGTGTCTCCACATGCGAGTCCTCAGGGACGGTCCTGTCCCCCTCTCCGGCGCTGGCCTCCTCCGTGTCAGTCTGCGTGTGTGCGAAGTCTGAGCCGGACTCATTTCCTCGGCTACTCTCCACCGTCTGTGGCTGAGTGTCCTCTGTCAAAGCTGAAATGCACAGAAAAGATGTGTGAGTCATGGGCACACTCACGTACAGAAGGAACAGGATAGCCAAATCACATAGCAGACAAAGGTTTAGGAGCCCTCATCCTGCACATGGCCCACCCCTACCAGTCATCCTCACATTTTCTGCCATGGGGCCATGGACCACTAGGGGATGTGCTTTTACACTCAACTACTAAGCAAGTGGCGTGTCAACATGGCGGACCTGGATGTCAAATGAGTACCACCCAATGGGACCAAAATGGCATCACAGGCATACATACGCAACACGGAACTCAATAGTGTGTCTGTGCACCAATACATGCATAGCACTCACAAGTTTCCTACACAGACAGTATGCTCACCGCTAGTTTGCTGTTGATCGGCACTCAGACGTTCGGCCAGTTCAGGATGCGTCACTGCAATGATACGGTGCATGAGAGGGGTCATGGAGCGTCGGGACAGACGGGGCGTCCTTGGAATCAGGCCCAGTGTTACTTCCGCTACATTCTTGCTCAGCCTGGAAATGTCGTCCCAGCGTTTGTGGCAGTGTGTATGTCGTCTGTTGCACACCCCCAATGCCCGTACTTCCCGTGCTATGCTCCTCCACAGGTCCTTGCGAAGGTGCAGCTTGACCTACCATGATGGGAGACAAAAGGGTGTAAGTCAGTGGACAGGTGGCCTGTCACACACATAGGGGCAAGACGTTACTGTCAGCAGCCATGCACAATCAGGAACATATGTCTAGCCCACACTACACAGCTAAGATAGAAATAGGCCTGATCATTTGGCCCCCTCATGCACACCAACATGTCCCACACTGCACTTACCACCCGTCCCGGTGCGCCGTAGAGGCGTCCATAGTTGCGGAGTACACCGTCCACGAGGACATCAAGCTCCGCGGCGGTGAAGGGTCGAGACCGGATCTCTTTGCCTCTCGACATGGCAAGATCACGGAGTATGGCACTAGAGCAGCAGTCGGTGGTCAGCTCAGCAGCAGCAGCAGGTCGAGGTGATGGTCACAGGCAGCAGTCGGTGGTCAGCTCAGCAGCAGCAGCAGGTCGAGGTGATGGTCACAGGCAGCAGTCGGTGGTCAGCTCAGCAGCAGCAGCAGGTCGAGGTGATGGTCACAGGCAGCAATGGTCCCCAGGGTAGGAAGTTTCATTTTGGCCAACACACATATATAGGGCCCTCAGCACGTGTCAGTGGCATACGTCGCCAGCAATTGGTCAGCCCTGGAAGCGTGATCGTGAAATGGGCCAATGACTGGCCCTGTTGTTGCGGTGCACAGCTTCCGCTACTTGCGATTGGCCGTATGCGGCCAGCGTCCCTCTTCCCATTGGCTGCATGTGCAGGGACCGTCACGGGCACACATCGGCAACCGCACGTGCAAGCCTCAGGCACGGATGCTTCAGTTGCAACAATGTACTATCACTGGCGCCTCCATGGCGGTGCACGTACACAGCGGGGGAGGTGCAGGCCTATACACCCTGTAGATGTACTCAATGGACATGCCAGTTCATGACCCCCCTTACAGTCACCTTGCATCATCCACCGTACACCGGCCGGAGCGGCCGGCCCATGAACAACCGCCGTGCCAGGCCCTGCCCAGGACCGCCGTGCCGGCCATGGCAACAACCGCCATTGCACGGCCCTTCCACTACCGGCGTTCCCTGGCGGTCCGTGCAATGGCGGTTGTTGCCATGGCCGGCACGGCGGTCCTGGGCAGGGCCTGGCACGGCGGTAGTGGAAGGGCCGTGCAATGGCGGTTGTTGCCATGGCCGGCACGGCGGTCCTGGGCAGGGCCTGGCACGGCGGTAGTGGAAGGGCCGTGCAATGGCGGTTGTTGCCATGGCCGGCACGGCGGTCCTGGGCAGGGCCTGGCACGGCGGTTGTTCATGGGCCGGCCGCTCCGGCCGGTGTACGGTGGATGATGCAAGGTGACTGTAAGGGGGGTCATGAACTGGCATGTCCATTGAGTACATCTACAGGGTGTATAGGCCTGCACCTCCCCCGCTGTGTACGTGCACCGCCATGGAGGCGCCAGTGATACAACATTGTTGCAAATCGACCATCCGTCCCGGAACCTTGCACATGCACTTGCCGGTGTGTGGGCGTGACGGTCTGTGCACGTGCAGACAATGTGAATGTCGAAGGCGGCCCGCGTATGCCCAGACGTAAACAGCGGATGCAGTGCACCGCCATGGCGTGGTCAATGTTTGCATCTTAGCCGATGATGCACCTTGTACCATTGTCTGCAGCTGCCTGCTCACGGTTGTGTGCGTGATTGCGTGGCTACACATGTCATGCTCCATCCCATGTGTGTCCATACCATGGGCATCGGTGAGCCACAAGTGTCCATCACGTGTGCATGTCCACATCGGGTAGTACCCTACACAATTTTGTCGTACCTCACATGTACACAGTAGATCCCGTATGTATGGGCACCTGTGAATCAGTTGTCAGTGAGTGGTATGTGTCAGATGATGACTATGGTGGGGGTTCTGTTGTGTACTCTACATGTGTGTTGCCTATTGTGTCCCCATGCATGTGATGTCCGTATGCCCACCATTCCTGGTGTTGCCATTGGTGCATCATGATATGGGGGGTGGGGGGGTGTTTAATTTAGTATGTGTGCATGTACTTGCATGTGTGCATGTGATGTTGGGCCTACACATGTGGGTCATGTCACATGTCTGGTTGGCAGTGATGTTGAGGTGAGACAGTGTGCATTGCACATGTTGCTAAACATCATGTTGCTAGTGGATGCACATTGTTGCTACGTCGATCCATGTTGTCCTGACAATCAGAGGAGTCACACATATGACAAGCATACACTGGATACTACATGTTGGTAGAGGGCGTTGACATGTGATTGAGGTGCACACACATGCGTTGTATGTGATTTGACTTCCATTCCATCTACTCCCACACAGGAGGGCTCCAAATGTCCATCGCCCATACACTGTGCTGGAGGATATGGTGGACGAGGAGGTGATCCGGAAATTCAGGCTGGATCGCCGTCGATTGTTGGAACTTGTGACCCTATTGTCTCCTCACCTGCAGCCGCGAAGAACCTATCCAGGTTCCATGACACCCACGCAAAAGGTGATGGCGGCACTCCATTTCTTTGCAACAGGCACATTCCAGTACACAGTTGGAGATGCCGGGGGAATGTCACAGGCCATGTTCAGCACGGTACTCCGGGATGTACTGACAGCCATGATGCTGTACAAGCATGACTATATACATTTCCCTCAGGCGGCGGAGTTGGCAGCGGTCAAAGCTGACTTCTATGCCCTGGGTCGTATACCACACGTTGTGGGTTCCATTGATGGCACGCATATCGCTCTCATTGCACCACGGGCACGTGAGCAGGTGTATAGGAATCGGAAACACTTCCATTCCCTGAACGTGCAGGTGGTGTGCCAGGCCGACAACATCATCTCACATGTGTGTGCAAGATTCCCTGGCTCTGCACATGACGCCCACATCATGCGGAGCAGCATGGTCCCCCAACTGATGGCTAATCTGCGTCCGGCACAAGCGTGGCTTGTTGGTGAGTATGCTGTGGTGACAGGAGTGATATCTGTGTGGCATGGTGTGCCCCACAATGCAGGTTGTGATGTTTCTCTCTCTCTCTCTTCCACCAACACAGGCGACTCGGCTTACCCAAACAGGCCATGGCTGCTCAGTCCCTTACGCAATCCCACTACAGCTGGAGAAATGAGATACAATGATGCCCATGGTAGGACACGTCGAGTGGTAGAACGGACATTTGGCCTGCTCAAGTCTAGGTTTCGGTGCCTGGATAAGACTGGAGGGGCCCTGCCTTACTCACCAGGCAAAGTATGCAAGATCGTGATAGCGTGCTGCATGCTTCACAACCTGGCTGTGCGCTATAACATTGAACTGCTCTTGGACCCTGATGAACTGCAAGTTCCTCGCCCTCCCGACCCAGCCATGTCAACTGATGAGGATAGTGGTGAGGAGGAAGGTGTGGACCAGAGGCGCCAGATCATTGATCGCTACTTCCCTTGATTGTGAGTGTGCTCCTCTTGTGCTGCTTGGGTATGCCCTGTGAATGTGTGCTGGTGTTGTGGCATAGTGGTGTGCTTCATCTCTGTGTTCTGCTATGTGATGCATGCATGTGTGTGTGTGTGCTAAATTGTGGCCAATGCACGTCTCCATGATGTGTGTCGTCTCATCCATTACTGTTGTGATGCGTGTGGGTTGTTAAATGTTGCACTGCAGTGTGTTCTGATGAGTGTGATCATGTTTCCTGACGTGTCTTTGCGGTTTCTATTTTCCCTAGGTCACTCCCGCAGCGCCATGATTCTGTACCAGTTGGATACCTGTACCTAGTAACATCTGTTTCTGATGCATTCATGTGAATAAACATGGAGGCAACACATGATTGAGTGAGTAAGTGGCTTTTATTTACAAATTGTGCATGGGTGTAGGTGCATATTTACAAATGAGTGAAGGGGTGGGGGAGTGAGAGTAGAAGGTTATGGCAGATGAAATGTCCGTGCGGACACCACATAGGGTGGTGTCTGCCTAGTACAGCAGGCCTGTGGCAGGTGGGACCGGATAGTTGGCAGGGTGAATGGCATGCGCAGGTACTGGTACAGTCATTTTCTGTTCCTCTTGGAGCGTGTGGCAGCTGCTTCCACACTGCTGTCGCCCACTTCCAGCCTCGGACGCCCCCTCCGTCTTTGTGCCGGTACGGAGTCAGCTGGTTGCGCTGGGGCATCGGGTACCACATCCGCCGCAGGTGGCGGTGGCGGTGGCGTTGGCGGTGGCGGTGGCGGTGGCGTTGTTTGTGGCCTGATTGTCCTGGTGAAGATGTCCACTAGTTGGCCAAGCCGCCTCTCAATGGCCCCCAACATTGCAGTGTTATCTACAAAGTCCTGGTGGGCCCGGTCTGCCTGTGCCTGACCACGTTGGTAGCTCACCTCCACCCTGCCCAGTGCCTCCAATGACTGTTGCACTGGATTGGGTGTGTTGGTATCCTCCCGTCTTCTTTGGCGTATGCTCCTGCCTGCCGGATCTGGCCTTGCATCTCTGCCTTGCCTCACACTCTCCCTGCGTGGCTGGGATGGCGCTGGCACGGCGTTGGCCGTTGGGTTGGGCAGGGTGGCAGGGGCAGGAGTGGTGGTAGTAGTGGTGGTGGTGGAGGTGGTGCTGGTGGTGGCTGTGCAGGTCACAGTGGCCGGTGTTGTCACAATGGCAGAGGCCGTAGTTGTTGGTGCAGGGGTGACCTGGGAGCCAGATGGCCCTGGCTGGCTGCTTGTGCCGGGATCATCCTCTGCCCCGGAGGTGGCTGGCCAATCGTCCCCTGAGACGTCTGTGATTGGCGAGTCTGGAGGGCGGGTGTTGCTTCCAGCTGTCAGATTAGGATGACCTGCAAAACAAAAATGTGAGGATGAGTAATGTGGACTTGACAGGTTGTTTTCACTTTTTTTGCCGATTCTGTCTGCACTGGTACTCACCCCACCCACCACCACCACCGCCATCCCTATGGACATGGGGGCCTGTTGGGAGTTGTAGTTACATCCCCTCACACCCACCACCACCCACCACCACCACCACCACCGCCATCCCTATGGACATGGGGGCCTGTTGGGAGTTGTAGTTACATCCCCTCACACCCACCACCACCCACCACCACCACCACCACCGCCATCCCTATGGACATGGGGGCCTGTTGGGAGTTGTAGTTACATCCCCTCACACCCACCACCACCGCCATCCCTATGGACATGGGGGCCTGTTGGGAGTTGTAGTTCCATCCCCTCACACCCACCACCACCGCCATCCCTATGGACATGGGGGCCTGTTGGGAGTTGTAGTTACATCCCCTCACACCCACCACCACCCACCACCACCACCACCACCGCCATCCCTATGGACATGGGGGCCTGTTGGGAGTTGTAGTTCCATCCCCTCACACCCACCACCACCGCCATCCCTATGGACATGGGGGCCTGTTGGGAGTTGTAGTTCCATCCCCTCACACCCACCACCACCCACCACCACCACCACCACCGCCATCCCTATGGACATGGGGGCCTGTTGGGAGTTGTAGTTCCATCCCCTCACACCCACCACCACCGCCATCCCTATGGACATGGGGGCCTGTTGGAGTGATTTCGACGTTGGTGAGTATGTGGACTGCATGCATGGGTTGGGGTCTGGGAGATGTGTCTTCACAGTTGTGTGAGGCACACCATGTAGTAGTGCTCGTGGTGCTTGGTTTGTACTTACCAGCCTCTTCTCCCTCAGGAAGTCCATCAAGGCTCTCAGGGTGGATGATGGTCATCACCTTGTCCTCCCACTCGGTGTAGGGTAAGGGCTCCGGAGGGGTTCCACCGCCGGTGTGATTAGCCCGGAGATAGTTCTTGGCTCGTATGGCTTTGACTCGGGTCTTTAGATCGTGCCACCGCCTCTGGATGTCCTGCTTCGTCCTCGGGACGCTCCCGGAGGCATTCACCCTGGTGACTATCCGGTCCCACATGCTGTTTCTCCAGTATTAGGGGTGTCTTTCATAGATTCACATGCCTGAATCATTCCCCGTCGTCGGAGTAGGAGTCTCACGGTATATAAAAAAAGCAATAAAATGCCATAAAATATATAGCAAATAACAGAAATACCAAACCAGGAAGTAAGTAGCCCCAGCTACAGTAGAAAAAACTTCCATACTCGTGACTATCTAAGTCATTATGTGTTAGTCCAAACTGCAGCCAATCAGGCGACAGCACCCACCAGAATGTTCTCCCCAGAGGCTCAGGCTCTCAGATTTTCTACCGCACGTTGTGTGAAGGGAGTCTCCCTGAGCTCTGCTCAGTTTTTTCTTCTATATCACTAATTTCTTCAACTTTCACAGATGTCTTCATCTAAATCCCTGTTTAGAGCCTGTGACTCTTGTGGGAAGCCAAGACTTTTCAAAGAGGACCCCCACAAGAAATGTTTGTATTGTCTTTATCCTGATCATGAGGTGAAGGAGTGCAAGATCTGCCGGACTTTCCCCTCCAAGACCATCAAGGATAGAGAAGGGCGCCTTCTATTGTGGCTCAATAGACTAAAGAACAAGGATGACCCTGTCTCTGAGGTAGGAAGTTGTGGTTCCGGCTCTTCATTTCTTTCAACTAAGAGGAAGGCTGAAACTGATGTTTCATCTCTGAGGGCGAAGGTGGTTAAGAAGTCTAAATCTTCTCAGGATGCTCCTGGGCCTAGTTCTTCAAGTAAAGTTATCCCACTTTCCAAAGGGGATTCTACGCCCTCTAAGAAGTCTGGGACTAAGACAGTGCCTAAGAAATCTTCTAAATCTGTGCCTCCTCAGTTGCCATTATTGACAATTTCAACGTCAAGGAAGGACTGTGTTTCTTCTCATGTGGCCACTTCTACCACCTGCACTATGACTTTCTCCTCACCGAAGCCTACACTTGTCATGTCTTCAGCTTCTTCGCCTACACTGGTTCATGTCCAGATTAGGCCTATCTCGTCGTCGACAGTTGCCCCGACGACGATGGCCAAGGTACCGTCGACGATTTTGTCATCTTCATCTTTGAGATCCCCGTCGACGATGAAATTGGCACCGTCGACGAGAACATCGACGTCGACGGCCCTCCCGTCGACGGTAAAATCCTCGTCGACGACGAAGACTCCGTCGACGATGCCCCCGTCGACGACGACGGCGAAGCCCCCGTCGACGGCGACGGCGAAGCCACCGTCGACGACTTCGACGACGAAGCCACCGTCGACGGCCTCGACGACGAAGCCACCGTCGACGGCCTCGACGACGAAGCCACCGTCGACGGCCTCGACGACGAAACCACCGTCGACGGCCTCGACGACGACACCACCGTCGACGACCTCGTCGACGAAGAGATCCTCGTCAACGGCAAAGCACTCGTCGACGAAGCTACTGTCTACGACCCCGTCGACGACCCCGTCGACGACCCCGTCGACGACGATTCCGTCGACGAGACAGCACTGTCAGCAGTATACAGACGTCCCGTTGACGCCGCCTCTTTCAAGCTGCACTACTTTGCAGGTTTGGTCTGCGCAGACAGCAGGGATTCCATTGCCATCTCCTGCGACTACAGCTACTTTATTAAAAAAGAGAGCTACTGCGGAATCTATTTCTACTACCCTTGTGGTGCCTGACAAGCTCTTGGATTCAGATGAGGAAGGATCCTATGAAGACGAAAATTTTGGGGCAGCTAGAAGTCCATCCGAACTCCATATTAAAGTTCAGGAAGATGTTGAGGATAACATGGAGGACGTTCAGCCTGCTCCGCGTGCTGACAGACCTGACACTGATAGGCAATTGCCTGAAGATTTATTCCGCAATTTGCAGTACATGCTCAGTGACTATTATAGACGTTTCCCACCTTCTGAGTCTGGTGACTCAGTGATGTCTACACCTTTGCCGCAGGGAAGGCCTTCCCTCTCTCCGCGGACACGACCAAGGGCTACTAATGCGTTGGAGGACAGTCGCTCAACGTTGCCTACGTCACCAGTTTCATCTCCTCAGCCAAGGGAAGAGGAGCTCTCGGAACAGGAAGATCAGGAGGAAGGAGAGCTGAATGAAGCCTCTGAATCGTCGGAGTATGAGGATTACAATGCGAACACACCCTCTCCGGCGGAGCCTACTACTTCTGAGTCACCACCCGTGGACGTTGCCTCATTTCACAAGATCATGGATAGAGCAACTAGGAGGTTTCTGATAACCATGGAAGCAAAACAAGAAGACTGCTTTTTGTATGATTTTAAATCTACCCCTCATAAGCAGAGTTGGACCATTCCAATTATAGATTTCATCTGGAAGGAGGGTCTTAAGATCATGGCCAAGCCGAATTCCTTACCAGCAGTGCTCCCTAGAGTAGATAAAAAATATAGGGCGCCTACTACTTCTCCAGCATGCCTTGTCGGGCAAGCTAAAGCCGATTCTGTGGTGGCACAGGCAGCGCAGAAGAGATCTTCCAACCCTACGTCTCAGGTCTCTGTTCCTCCAGACAAGGATGGGAGACGCCTTGATTCCATTGGCAAGAAGGTTTCTACCATTGCAGCCACGACCATCCGGGCCGCAAACTCCCTCGCCATTTTAGGGAGATACGATAGACAGATGTGGTCGGACATCTCACCGTACATGGACAAGCTCCCCGAGCCTGATCGCACTGAGGCCAAGAAAATCCTTCAGGAAGGAGAGTGTGTCTCCTCGGAGATGATTGACGCTGCTGTGGACGTTGCTGCCACTGCCTTTCGACAGCTTGCGGGTGCAGCTGTTCTTAGACGGCAAGGATGGTTACGAGCAACCTCCTTTAGGCAGGAGGTTCAAAACAGAATCATTGACATGCCTTTTGATGGAGAGTCACTATTCGGCAAACATGTTGATGAGGCCCTGGAGGCAATAAAGAAAGACACTGAAACAGCACGTTCACTGGGTACCCTTCAATACCGGAAATCTTCCTTTCGTGGCACAAGAGGGAGGGGGAATTTCAATAATAGAGGAGGATACGCCCAACAACGCTCTTATTCCTCCACCCAGGGAAACCAAAGATTTCAGCCTTACCGGCAACAAACCTATGGACAAAAGAGAGGAAATTACTCTCAACCTCGAGGAAAATCTAATTATCGAGGAAGAGACAACAAGAAATGAGGCATGCATCCTGCCACCACTTTGTGCCAACCCGAACCAAATTGGAGGACAAATATCCCAACACTACTTAAATTGGTCCGAAATTACTACAGACAAATGGGTCCTGGATGTAGTAGCCAGAGGACACATTTTAGAATTCGTAAAAATCCCCCCAAATTGCCCCCCAAAAGGACCCGATCCAGCGCACCTCAAGGAGCTATTCGTCCAGATCAACACCATGATCCGGAAAGGGGCAATCGAAAGAGTGCCTCATCATCAGAGGGGACGAGGCTTCTACTCAAGATTTTTCCTTGTTCGCAAGAAGTCAGGAGAGTGGCGCCCCATCCTCGACTTGCGAGCATTGAACAAGTTTCTGAAGAAACTCACATTCAGGATGCTAACACTTCAGGAAATCCTCCAATTTCTTTCGGCGGGAGAGTTTTTGGCAACACTCGACCTTCAAGATGCATACTTCCACGTACCGATTTTCCCACGGCATCGGAAGTTTCTCAGGTTCAGAGTGGCTGGCAGGGACTTCCAGTTCAAGGTCCTCCCATTTGGCCTGCGTTCAGCCCCCAGAGTGTTTACGAAGATGCTGGCCCCAGTAGCGGCCCATCTTCGGTTGCAATCGATTCAAATTTATCCATACCTGGACGACTGCCTTATCAAGGCCAGTTCTTTCGACACGGCTCAAGATCACGTTCAAAAAACTTTGTCTCTGATGCAGAACCTAGGTTTCTCAATCAACTTCGAGAAGTCTCGTCTCACACCTACAACGAGAAAGGACTTCTTAGGAGCGACACTGGACACCAACCTTGCCCAAGTATTCATTTCAGAAGAAAGACAAGTCAAGATTCAACGACTCGCGACGACATTGTCACTAAGAAAGTGCGTTTCAGTACGCATATTCAAGTCATTCCTCGGAATGCTTTCTTCCTGCATTCTGCTCACTCCCAACTGCCGTCTTCGGATGAGACCCTTACAGGAGGAACTCAGTCGCCAATGGATCCAAGCCACAGGATCTTTCGAGGATATCCTCCACATTACACCTCGCATGCGACAAGCGATCGCATGGTGGACCCACCGATCCAACTTACAAGTGGGATGCTCCTTCCTAGCGGAAGTTCCCAGGTTCATAGTGACGACCGATGCATCAATGACAGGCTGGGGTGCACACCTCCAAGGCATGACGGTCAGCGGGAAGTGGAACCAGGTCCAAATGAAATGGCACATCAACCGGCTAGAGTTACACGCCATATTTTTAGCCCTGAAGTCCTTTCAAGCGACTCTGCAAGGTGCCACAGTCTTGATACGGACAGACAACACCACCTGCATGTATTATCTAAACAAACAGGGCGGGACCAGATCAGTCCGACTATCTCAACAAGCACAAGAAATATGGAGTTGGGCCTTGACTCACGATATTCATCTGTCAGCGGTCCACGTTCCGGGGATTGCGAATGTATTGGCGGACTCTCTCAGCAGGTCCGGGGGCTGCACTCACGAGTGGGAACTTCATCTCCCATCTCTACGTCGCATCTTTCAGATGTGGGGGCATCCGGACTTGGACTTGTTTGCAACCTTCCAGAACCGGAAATGCCCATTCTTTGCAAGCTGGGTTCCCCACAAGGACTCGTGTGGGGATGCCCTTTCGCTGAACTGGAATCAAATATTCGCGTACGCCTTTCCACCGATACCTCTGATCCCGAAAGTTATCAGGAAAATGAAGAAACAGCCATGCCGGTTGATCTTAATTGCTCCTCGATGGCCCAGACAATACTGGTTCCCCGAACTACTCCTTCTCTCGGAACGCAACCCTATACCACTACCACGCATTCCGCAGCTTCTATCCACCCAGCAAGGCAGGGTATACCATCCGGACCCGAACTCGCTGAAATTGTCAGCTTGGCTCCTCAACACATGGAATTTGCACACCTAAACATTCCACAAGATTGTCAGGAGGTGCTTGCAAAAGCCAGAGCTCCATCCACGATCAAAACATACAAACTCAAGTGGAAACGGTTCTGTGCATGGTGCCAAGCTAATGACTTACATCCCATTCAAGCAACACCAGAACAAATCCTTCCTTTCTTTCTGCATCTAGCCAGACTGGGTTTGGCGCACTCTACTCTTAAGGTCTTCCTAGCAGCCATCTCTAGGTTTCGCCAAGATGGATCAAACTCCCTGTTCTCTGTACGGATCATCCAACAATTTTTCAAGGGCTTATTTCGCATGTTTCCGCCGGTCCGAAAACCTCCTCCGGCATGGCATCTGAACATCGTCCTATCTCAGCTCATGCGACACCCCTTTGAACCGATTCATAAGGTGGACCTGAAATTTCTGACATGGAAAGTATCGTTGCTCCTGGCTTTGACATCTGCTAGGAGGGTCAGCGATATTCAGGCGTTTACATCTAAGGCACCTTTCCTTCAATTCACCACGGACTCAGTGGTATTGCGCACTAATCCCACATACATGCCTAAAGTGCCACTGGACTTTCATCTTAATGAACCTGTTCTCCTTAAAACATTCTTTCCTAACCCACAGTCTACGGCTGAGAAAGCACTGCATTCTTTAGACATTAGAAGATGCCTTCGATTTTATCTCTCCAGAACTTCGGCCATCCGCAAGACAGACCAACTGTTCGTGGCTTATGGCCGGCAACGCCGGGGTTGTGCTGTTTCAAAACAGACCATTGCTAGATGGGTCTCCTCTACGATTGGACTTTGTCACCAACAGGCTGGTAGGCCCTTACAAGCCTTGCCAAGAGCACATTCAACCAGGGCAGTTAGCTCTTCCACTGCCCTTTTTGCTGGTGTGCCACTTCGACAGATCTGCAGAGCTGCCACGTGGTCTAGCAGGCACACCTTTACTAGACACTACTGTCTGGACTCGGCAGATGATGCAGATGCTTCGGTTGGGAGAGCAGTGCTTCGCAATCTTTTCAAATAAGGTGAGCCTCTGTTTCCACCTCCTCATTTATGCTCTTTAGACGTTTGCTCAGAACATGTTGATTACTGTTATGCATGTCTCCTATACTATATACATAGGTATATTTAATTATATGCATACATGATATTCTGACGTCTACGAGCGTTATAATGTGAGTACTGCTTACTATTCTGATTCAGGCATGTGAATCTATGAAAGACACCCCTAATACTGGAGAAGAACAATAGTTACTTACCTGTAAACAGGTGGTTCTCCAGTATTGGTGTCTTTCATAGATTCACATGCAACCCGCCCGCCTTCCCCCAGAGACTCTCTCGAATAGCATGGGACTTCACTCCTGTGCGAGAAAATCTGAGAGCCTGAGCCTCTGGGGAGAACATTCTGGTGGGTGCTGTCGCCTGATTGGCTGCAGTTTGGACTAACACATAATGACTTAGATAGTCACGAGTATGGAAGTTTTTTCTACTGTAGCTGGGGCTACTTACTTCCTGGTTTGGTATTTCTGTTATTTGCTATATATTTTATGGCATTTTATTGCTTTTTTTATATACCGTGAGACTCCTACTCCGACGACGGGGAATGATTCAGGCATGTGAATCTATGAAAGACACCAATACTGGAGAACCACCTGTTTACAGGTAAGTAACTATTGTTCTTCTCCTGGCTATGCTGGTCTGCTGCACTAGGGCCCCGAATAAGTGGGGTTCCACACGGATAATCTCATCTACCATAACCTTCAACTCGGTGTCAGTGAATTTTGGTTTTTTTTTTGGTGCCATGGTGTGTGGTGCTCGGGGTGTGGGTTTGCGTGGATGGGGAGGTGCAGGTGTGTGGTGTGTAAGAATGGTGTGGTGGGTGTTTGTGTGGTGGGTGTGTTTGGGTGTGGGTTGTGTGAATGCTATTTCTCTTTGGTCTCAGTTCAGTGGTGTGTCCTGCTAGCAGCTATGCTGTGATGCAGAGGAGTTGTGGAGTGGGTGGGAGTTCTTTTATGGTGTGTGTCTAGACCGTGTCTGAATGGTTATTGGCAGTCAGGTGCTAGGTGGGAGTGCTGCCAGGTGTGGATTGTGTGGTGCTTGGCGGTGGATCATTGTGTGTTGGGATTGGTTTGGATGTTTTCGGTGGGTGGGCGTTTTTTTTCGTGTGTTTGGTGATTAACTTCCGTGCCAATGTATGGCATTGGTTTGACAGTAGGGATGTTGTTTGTGTTGTCGTTCCGCTGTGGTGCACGGATTCTCGGTGCATTTGTACCGCTGCGGACGTGGATGGCGGTGACTACCGGGGTACTTGCGGAGTTATCCTAATAGCGGACACGGACATTGCGCAGGTATCGCGGGGGTGGTGGATGTATTCGCGGTCATGTGCGTACGCGGCGGTCGGTGTTTTTACTGTTCCGTCCGCCTGCCGCGGACTCAGGTGTACTCCGACCGCCGCGGACGGGGATTGGTGTGCTCCGTACGCCGCGGTCGGCGTTTTTTGCATGTTTTATCCTAATTGCTGTTGCGGATTTTCCGCGGACAGGTCCGGAGTATCTTGCCACCTTCCGCGGCGGACGGTACACGTTTCCGTCCGCCATCCTAATCGACCCCTTAGTCTGGGAATCACAGAGGCGGGTAACAGGGGGTCCTCAAGCATTGGCATTGCCAATAGGTCTCGCTTGTGGGACCTTATAAGTATTTAGTTTTGCAGCACAATCTCCGATTATGCAACAAGGATATTGTGCTGCAAAACTAAATACTTATAAGGTCCCACAAATGCGAGACCTATTGGCAATGCCAATGCTTGTTTATTATGGTATCCACTCTCCGCCTCACTAACACCTCACCACAGGCTCAGAGGAGAACATCAACATTCCATTGTGAACTCCAGCCAAACGGCTGGAACGTACCACAAGGCAGAAAGGGGAGAGGGGAGCTAAGGACAAGCTGAACGGGAATATAGTATATGGTCTATATGTAAAATATAAGAAAGAAAACATTAGCGGTAATAATTATAACAGGAGAACACGCCTTACTCCTGGCAGAAGGAGAAAAATACAAATAAAATAAAAAGGTTCAGAGGAGACCTGCCTCGTAAGAACACAAGTAGTATTCTGGCCAGTCCACAAACTAAGCGTAACTTCACTTGCACATCATCTCATCACCTATCCAGGCCAGTCTACAGTGAGGCAAAGTCCTTACGAGAGTACCACCCGAACCTCTTGGATTAAGCAAGCAGCACTCCTCCTTTCCTTTTCAAAAATCCACCCCACACAACACAATTCCACCACACACAATTCCAGAACGAACAATTCAAATCCAAAACTTATAATTCCACTTCACACCACATACATCCTCTCCACTCCTAACCAACGGATAGGTAAAAGACATTGTCATTTACAACACCAATAGCGCTAACTCTAAAACTGCGCGACCTATTGCATTGAAAATGCTTGTTATATATATATATACATGATTGATTATGGTTTTGTCTGTGCTGCATACAGGTCCCGATTTTGTTCAGAAAGTAATACCTGAAACTGTGTTTTGTTCAGCCATAGTAAGGCCACTGCTTGAATTACATCGCAGGTCATCAGAGAATTCAGGCCCAAATCCGACAAGGTGAAGATTTTCTCATCTGGGTTTACCATGGGTTGCCCTAAACCTGATAAGGAGGAGTATTTCCCATCTGGCTTGCTGTAAACCTGATAAGGTGACATATTTTACACCAGGACTGTTCTGAACCTGATAAGAAGTATTTTACACCTGGGCTGACCCAAAGCTGATAAAGTGAAGTATTCTACATCTGGGGTTCCCTTAACTTGATTAGGTGAAGTATTTTGCAATTGTGCTGCTCTCTACCTGACCAGCTGAAGTATTTTACATCTGGGTTAGTGGCATGACATGACTGCTGGCTCCGGGGCTTTAAATGAAATGAATAAACTAAGGGGACTCTCAAAGGGGCGTGGCTGATGTAAATATGGGCATGGCTTAAAATACACAAGGTAAAAATCTGTGCTTAGCATACTGTGCCACCTGACTGGTATGTTGCTTCTTCTGTCATTGTATACAGATATACAATGCTTTAAATGGAAAAAAATAAGTGCAGGTACTCACCAAAAGGAGCAGTGGGATGGAGTTAAGGGCGGGGCTAAGGTGGGACAAGGGGTGGAGCTAGCTTTTTGACTCTGCCAAGGTTGTATGCGCAAAATCTGCATGCATTGTTAGAATGACGGATCCATCTCTCCATTAGTTATCTTACTAATAATTATATATATGGCACTTACTTATAAGTGTTTATTACTACCCAAAGTAGGCTTTTTTAGCATCCTTAAAATAAGAAAAGATTGAGGAAATAACAGCGAGGTTCTAAATATATGCCTTCTTGTTTGCAGGCAGGTCCATGCTGCAGGGTCATAACTCACTAAGCTATTTTACCAGGATTTTAACTTTTGACCTGCAGGTAACACAAGGCTCTGTGCAACAAAAACTGTAATGTTTTGATTTGTTCTGCATTCCGTCCATCAATTGTGTGTATTTTGCTCAGTTTGTATAGCGCACACTATTGGCGGTAGTTATTTGTCAAGATAACCATAAAGGAAATAGGATATATGCTGTGAAGAAAGGCGCAGCAAGTTACTGTAAGGTGACCAGTAGAAGCTCCATAGTTTCTTTTGTGAGTTCGGATGCGTTTGGTATGTGTTTAATTGTATGTGTGCATGTTGTATGTGTGTGTCTACCGATGGAATGTGTGTGCTGTGTGTCCGTGCTTGTGGTTTTCGCAAGTGTTTGCATGTGCGTGCTTGGGCATGAATCTTTGGTGCATCTACATCTGTGCAGTATGTACTCATCCGTGTCTGTGCATTATGGTTTGTGTGCATGTATCCGTTAATGTGTTGTGTGCGTTTGCCTACGGTGCTTGTCTATTTGTGGAGTGTGTGTTTTATTTGGGCAACAGTGAAATCCAGCATTTCATGAACATTTGTTTAAAAAAAAAAATGTTCAAAATTGAAGGGTATCGAAGAGTGTTTTCTTCCGCATGAGCTGCGTTCATTCCTGTGACTCATTCTGAAACAGCAGCCAGAGTTCGGTGCCTTCCTCCAGCTTGTTTTCTCAACCACGTACACAAACACTTGGCACTTATCCATTATAAAGAAACAAGTTTCAAAACAAGATAGAGCTTTACGGAATATAGACCAAGTTTTATTGGCAGCCAAAGTGCTTAATAAGTGCTGAAGTACTGTGCCCCTCCCCCCCCACCATACACCCAGGGCAGGCCAATTAAGTGAGGCCTGTAGTCGGAAGGGGTCCGAGGCCGACAGGGGCAGGCCAGCTGGCGCCTGTCCCCAGGTGCGCTTAATGGGGCACCGTTAGTTAACACTCAGTGGACATCACTCTCACAGCCATAGACACACTTTTAAATCTGTTCTGTTCAGTGCGTCCCGCCGCCACCCATTAGATTTTGCAGCCCCCTCTCGGCCCCACTGTGAAAGAACAATGGATCCGATAAGCACTCTGCAGACCCCCTCCCTCGCTGCTCTGAAGACTTCCAAACTTCCAAAGGTGACAAGCACTCCCGTGATTAATTCCCTGCAGTGCTTGTTAAAGGAGCTGCAGAGGTAGTGGAGGTGATAAAGGAAGCGCTGCCTGGGCTGAAGTCAGGTTCCATGAGTACCGGTACTCTCTTCGTTCTAGGAAAAGTGCCGGTACTCAAGGGGAGAAAAGGAAAAAGTGCCGGTACTCTGTACCGGTGAGTACCGGCCCATTTAAAGCACTGCAGATATACAATACAACAAGTAACATTATACCTACAACAAGTCGGGGCTATTGGCTTTGCCAAAGGTTGTTAGGTGTGTAAGACAAATAAGCAACAACTATGGCTTCGTTGTATAGAATACTGAACATGCTTCAGTTCTGAAATGATGAAACTGAAAGAACTATCGCGAGTCTTTTTAAAGTTACCTCAAAGACAGTAAAGGGAGGCACGCAGTGTTAAGACTTTTTCTTCACCCTGACGGCAAATATGGAGAGCCGTCTCGGCACCTGCCCACTTAAAGCCCTGGCTGGTCCATTCCATGCAGCACGGAAGACTAAGAGGCCCTACTTAAGCACAACAAATCATTCCCTGAGGACTCCTCATAGAGAATCGAGTCACAGAACTCACGTTGGCGCTCGCAGGGGCGGCCTTAGGCATGTGCAAGCTGTGCACCTGCACAGGGCCACCAAACCCCAGGGTACACCACGCCAATATACATCCTTAATATAATAATCCTCTGAGGATGGATAAATGTTTGCTTGGCGGCCACTGGCAGGGATTTGGTGTTCCACTTCCAAGCACCTTACAGAGCTCCGGGGGGGGGGGGGGAGGTGGGGGGGCTCTGCCCCGCCTGGACCTCCTCTTTAGGGGCCCCCTACCTACGCTCCCTGCCCAGGGCCGCCATGAGCCTAGAGCCGCCCCTGGCGCTCGACTAGGACAATGGAATGGCACCTCTCCATATTGTACTTTCTGCTTCCGGTATCACACTCAACAGACATTTTGTTGATTCTGATTTTAACAAAGAGATTATGGATTCAAAATATCATCTCCCTCAAAAGTGATGCACTGAAATAAGTACTACAGTATGCAAATACACAAAGAGAAATAGTTGCGTCACATGAACGCGTCACGTGTTTTAGGTGAGACTGCACTCTGAGGGTTGGAGCTCGTAGGAGATGAGATGCTCGCTTCACCATCCCCTGAAAGTAAGATGATGGAAAGTAAAACGTGGTTAGTTCCTTCGTGACATCCTCTGAAACATATGACAGCTTATAAAATCCGTGGGCGGGCGGCTGCAGTGTAGCCACTGCAACCCTCTCTTTTCAGGCTCAGGGCTTTTTATTACCGTGGGTGTGGCGGCCTTTGTTGATGTCTGCTGGTAAACAAGCTTTAAGTCTTCTTTTTGAAATTCCACTCTAAACAGGTGTGTGTGCTGGACTGGAAAGGCCTAATGCTTCGGGGTACGCCTCAGCCTCTTTCATCTAAATGATGTCTCTCCTTACCTGTCTATTTTAGATTTTCACAGATATGTTCCGGTGATGTTACATGCATGATACACCTTTTTTGCAGGTTTTTTTTCACTTTTTTATCACACATACTCCACTTCACGACCTAAACTGGACACCCGTTGGGATATAAAGGGGTAAATCTATATTATGGCAGCTAATACATCAAGTGACCCTCTCCTTCCAGGTCATTGTGGGCAGTTTTTCCAGTCCTAGAAGTTTGGATGGTAGCCAAATGCATTCTGGGTGTGGTAGTCTTTTAGTTCCATTGAACTACTGAAGCTAACACACTTGAAGTCAATGATTTGTAGCTGAAAAGCTGAGGACTCAAGACAGTGTCGGTAATGACCTGGAGTAAGGTGGTCACCCTACAAAACGATAGATTGCAGATTCCTGAATATTAAACATTGGCATCCTGTCGTTGAGTATGACAACCACTTCCTAAGCAACTTGAGACAGAGTGGTGTGAGCAATCCGGGTTAGAGTTGGAAAGGAAAGGCCTGTAGGTCAACGAAAAGACAGCTACAAACCCATATCCAATATAATACACCCGTTTCCTTCATAGAAGGTCCATGTGTATGTCGAATAGACTTACATTCAGCCTTTTCCTGCAACAATCCGTTTTGAAAGATGGAACAAAACACAGAAAAAGAAGGATTTGCCGGGTTAGAGATTACCGACTTTGAACATGTGCCAGCAAGGGAAAAAATAGGCGCTACCAGCAGGCCCACTACCAGATACCTGCAAAAGATATTACCTGGTAGAGGTTGGTCCTGCCCACCACCAGCCTGCAAGAAACACATGTTTTCTATGTGCCGTTTGGTTAAGGAACGGTGGGGGAAAGGAAGCATACTCCACAATTGCTAATCCAACACAGCACTATAAAGCTTTCTGTAGAGCATAAGAGCTCCATTTAGAGTTTTGAAAGATGGGATCACATCCAAAAATTGTTAGTCATCCTGCCCCAGCAAACTTGTGGTTCATCTAAATCGTTTAGAGTTGGAAGTGGGGGTTCATGGAGTTTCCAACAGTGAGACTCAGCAAGGTACCCCATCTGAAACCCTTCATGTGGTGATCCGTCCCCCATTGGCCTTCCAGGTCACAGTGGTGGTATACCCGCCCATCGCAGGAAGCGGTGAGCTTCATTGATTTTCCCTGTCCAGGTAGGCCTTACTTGGTGTGGCAGATTAGTGCAGGGGAAAAAACTGACCAAATGTACAAGGAGTGAGTAGGGATATTTTGTTTTTGCTGAAACAAACTCCTGATTTAGAAGTTTTTCTCAGCAAAACGAAAAATTAAATCTTAGCAGGAGAAACAAACAAGACACACACTTGGCATTCGATCTGCCTTCCGTGCCTCTGCTGCACCAGCAGATGCATTCACTGCATCATGTTCCCTGAGAGCCAGGCAAGGATCTCTAAATGTAACACAAGGTCCTCTACGAGTAGGGTAGAGGCCAGGGCCTCCATCTACCTGGCAGTCCACCTGACACACTTCAAATAAGCTCACAAGACCCAGATGAACAGACACACACATAGGGGCCGATTCCGATCTCGGTTGGAATGTCTCCGAATCGGGTTCGAGATTAGCGGGGCGGATTCTGAGGCTGATTTTCCGTCCCGTTCGTACAGGGTTCCGGACGATGAAGTACAATGCAAACAAGCACGAAATCTCCGGCCGAATCGCTTCTGGGTCCGAACCGCTCCGTACGTCTCGGCCGTAAGCTAACCGTGGCGCACAATGGAGGCGAATTCCGACCGAGCCAGTACGATGCACGATTCGGACAGCCGAATCGAGTCGGAGCTTCCGGCTCGCAATAGCTCCCGGAGCTGGACTTGGGGGTCCGCATCGGACCCCCTGTTACCCGCAGCCTTACGGCTCGGACAAAGGGGGAGACCCAGGGTCTACCCAACACAGGCATGTATGGTGCGGATGGCACCAACGCGTACCCACTGTAGGGGGGGCACTTGTCAGGAACGTACCCATTCAGTCAATGGGAGCCCATGTACGCGTTGTACGATTGGCTCCCATTGACTTCAATGGGAGTCCGACCGAAATGAGTGCGACAGCATACGGCCGCATCGTACTCGCTCGGTTGGACTGCAGGAGCCCGGATCGGTCGGAAAACACCCCGGATCCGGCTCGGTCGGAGTGATTTCCGACCCAGATCAGAATCGGCCCCATAGTGTGATCCAGGATCATTTGAGATGCATGCGTGTGTTCCATCGTTCTCTGAGAAACTGCTAATGGAGAAGTGGCGCTTTCGATTTTGCTTCCTTCTCATGAAAAATCATTTAATGTCTACATTTTAAAAGGTGGCGATCTGAGAGATGGAGTGAAGGGTTCTCCTTTAATTGTTTGTGTACAGTGTCACCTGGGCCTTTTTTAGGTCGAGCCTGGGCAGCACATGCGCTGCTCTGCGAGGCATGCTGTACTAGAGTATGGAGTTGAAGCTCCGCTCATTCTCCGCCCATATTTCTCATTGGCTTGTGTCATTGTCCTTTCTAAATGCTGGTTTCAGATTTGTTAATAGGCTTGTTAATCACTCCTTAGTACCGCCTTGCCTTCATTTGTAACCTCTCATGAGGACTGGCGGCCCTTTTACTTCTGCTGTTATACAATATGTCTTATTTAGTCTGTAGACACTCTTTTCTTTAATGAATGCCAATAGCTTAAACTCTCGCAAATGCGAGACCTATTGCATTGCAAATGCTTGTTCATTACTTTTCCTAGCTTCTTGCAGGACCCACTGTGACCGGTGCAGCGCTACCTTTAGGCCTATTATTTTTTTTTTAACCCTGAAAGGAGACATTGACTTGGTATGTGAACCTGTGCGGTCATTTGTGCTGCAGCCCACAGCCTCTGTTGTGACTTGAACCCACACACAGGCTATTCTGAAGTTTGTGCTTCCACCGCTTTTCATAGTTTATGCCCGCACAAGGCAGGGGCGTAACACAGGCCCCTGCAGCCCCCACGGTGCGGGGTCCCTCACCCTCCAGGGGCCCCGTCAGCACCCCACTTCTGCTGGGGAGCTCTAGATTGAGTCCGGAGGGGGCCCCTTAAAGTACCCTGCAGGGGGGCCCCTCAAGGTTTGTTCCACCACTGGCACAAGGCAATGTTGGGGTTCGTGCCTTCTCCTGGGTTACTTGCTTGCGGTTAGCATTTACTCACAGATTACGTTGTGCTTTGGCCCTGAACAAGGCGGCGTAAGGTTTTGTGGGAGCACTTAAGCAGGCTTTGGCCACAAGTATGTAGTCTGTGATTTGATCCTATTCACAGGCTGTTTTTTACACCACGAGCTCAACTCAGCAATGGATCGGAAACAGAATACACAGTACCAGCGTGTCAGTTAATACACCCATTTCATAAGAAACCTTTTATACACCCACATATCGAATTCATTAATTATATGTGGTACAGGTCTCACGCACTGTGGCTTAGAAAGAATTTCAGTTTAATAACACAAACTCAACCTCCCTTTCACTCTACCTCATTTCGTTAACTTTCACCTAGATCCACCGCCTCTTGCAGTTGTAGCACTGCTGGGACTAGATATACACATACATTAGTAGTATGTTGATTGATGATGCAGTATTTGGGCAACTGATGCCAAAGCGCTCCATTGAGGTAGCCTTACTCAATGCAACCATATAATTAGGTAGGGTGGGGCACTTGAAGATTGCCATTATTTTGAAGTTATGAGCTTCATTCATGGTACCTTTTGATGAATTGTTTGATTTGCAATGTTCTTCAGGTTTCAGTTTAATACGTATACACTTCTCAGTTCAAATGCCTTGTGCACACAACGTTTCTATGCATCCTTCATCGCTTACAGGAAATATGTGCTGTGATAGTGGTGTACTGACCATTTTGCTGCCAAATGAATATATATATATTTTTTAACAGATTTTTATTATGTCAAATGTCACAAACATTGCAGAGCTCCTTAACTCAGGAGATACCACCCCCTTGCTATATCTCGTTTCGCTAACGTCAGTCCCAACAGCAACAAGTGTCTTTTGTAGATGTTACCTCCAGTACCACCCATAATGTGTAGGATTACTAGTCTGGGGGAGAAAGGGAGTTCCCACCCGAACACATCCGCCAGACAGGCCATTACCCCCTTCCAAAATCTCGTGAGCACTGCACAGTGCCAGATGGTATGCATCAGGGACCCCTCCTTCCGGCCACAGTGCAGACATATCGGGGATTGAACAAGGCCCACCCTCCATAACCTGAGCCTGGTATAGTATACCCGGTGAAGGTATTTGAATTGAATGAGACACAGTCACACCACTATTGCTGCCTCTCTAGGGGAAGCCAATGCCTCTGTCCAATCATCCCCATCAAGCATGCCGACGTCCTCAGCCAGGACCTCTCTCAATTTATCTAATGAGCTGGCGCTATGTGTCACTAAGGACTGGTAAATCTTTGATATCTTGTGGTCCTGTAAATCACCCTTAAAGACCTTGGGAGCACTTCTAGTCCCGAAAGACTGGAATTTATGGCATGCCAAAATTGGAGGTATTTGTAAAATTGGGTTTTTGGCATCTGGTACTCGCGTTGCAAATCTTGGAGCGACTTCAGTGTCAAGCCCCGCATTACGTCCCCCAGCATCGAATTGCCTATGTTATTCCACCCCCGGAACCCGGATAATGCAGCGAGCTGCGGAAGACGACCATTGTGCCACAAAGGGGTTTCCATAGTCAACGTATTCCACCACCCTATTCTGCGGAGAGATTGTTTCCATACCTGGAAGACCATCCTAGTAGCCGGAGGTAGAGAACTGCGCAGCGTCGCAAAGTATATGATAGTGTGTAAAGTCTTTCCACTGCGTACGCGGGGTCCTGTCAATCCCCATACCACCACTCATTCAGCACCAGCAGATGCGAAGCCTTGTGGTGCGATTGGACATCTGAGGTAGCCAGCCCCCCACAATATGTAGAGTGAAAACAGGTTCGCAACGCCAGCCTAGACGTCCCCCACCGCCCACATAAATTGCCCTAATACTGCGTTGACCTGACAGCACCATGCCAAATGAATATTTTGGTGATGATCTAGTGCCCTACACACACAACACCCACCGGAGGGCTATGAGACAGTGTTGTTCACAATAGGGTGGAGCTTCTGTTTCTTATTTACCAGGTTACTTTTTATGATCAAATGTTGACTTTCCACAAAGTGGTGTTTCTAGCAGTGGAGGGGGTTGAAGCAGGTGAAGGTCGTGCCCTATCCCAACACTTACCATCCTGCAATGGGCGTCCTGCATGGTTACACACTTATAAGTTCCCAAAGGTGAGACTGATTGAATTGAAAATGCTTGTTTAATATTCCAATAATTACCTCCATTGTGCCAGGGTCAGCATTTTGTCATGAACGCCTCCCATATGTCAATGGTGTCCTCTTATGCCAAGAATTATATACATTATGCCAGTACCAGGTCTTTGCCATTGATTCTACTAATAAGTCATGGGTGACCAATATGTCAAAAATGACATCTATAATGCCATTTTGGCAAGGTTGCTGTTCCCAATGTGCCACAGTTGTCTTTGCTAATGCCAACAATTATCTCTAGAATGCCACACCACCATGTTCCCATGTGTGTCCCATATGAACAATAATCACTAGTGCCAGTATTTTGTCATGTGTTCTTCTTATGCCAAGAATAACATCTGGTACGCTAGCACCAGCTTTTTGTCACTGGTCCCATATGACATAGAAATACCTCTAGTGTACCCGCAGCAGCGTTTTGCCATGGGTGCCCCTCATGCCAAGAAGCCCCTTCAATATGCTGTTGTGACTCCATAAGCCAAGAGTTGCCTACAGAATGCCAGGCCCAACTGTAGACTTGCAAGCATAACACACGCCCCATACAACCTCTCTCTCTTACTCATCCTCCCATACATTCAATTCACACTGATTCTCAATCACACTTATTCTCATTTGTGCACTTTCTTACACTCCTATTCAGTCATTAATCCTCACTCGTTTTCAGTCACTCTCACTAACACTCACTTGCAATCACTCTTATTCTCACTCACTCTTACAATCTCACTCTAAATAGCTCATTCTTACTGAGTTTGACTCACTCATTCTGACTCAATTTAACTGTTACTCACTCTCACCTATTCTCACTCACTTCCCATCACTCAGTCTCACCCACTTTCACTCACACATACAGACACATACTCACAAGCACACATTTGCAAGATTTATTTTACTTCCATTCACAATGTAAAAATACATACACTTGCAAAGTTGTTAGTTTTCATCTATTCACACTTAAAAAATGATGCCATGCTAGAATAAATGTCTGTGAGTATTTCCATTCAATAGGGCAAAGTCCCTTTTTGTGAATAACTAATATGAATTTGCACCTGTAAATTAAGTTATTTGCACACAAGTGAATCTTGGGTGCACATAAATGTACATGAATTCATACTTATATGAGAGCTTGCTCTCACAGTCGTAAACATAGGCCTCTGGTTACATGCTAAAGATGAACCCACTTGTTTTTAAGTACAAAAAGGGTAAACAATCTCCAAAAACGTGATCTAGGAGCTGAAAAGCTTCCATGAATTTCATTGTGTTTAAAAATGCGACTTCCAAGTTTAGAGCCTCAGGATTATTTTTTACTTTTTTTAAGGTCCAGTGTAACTATCTGATTATACTTTCCTGACTCACTCTCTCTGAATCCCTCTAACCATAAGCTGAGAATGCACCCAGTCATGTCTAGCATGACCAGCTCATTCCAAGTCACTCCAGACCCTCTCTCATAAAAGGCATCCATTTTTCAACCCAATTCACTGAGGCTGTTTGTAGTCTTAGTTTGTGTTAAACCTGGCACCTTGGCGTGAGTCTCCCTTCCACTTTTTGCTGATGTACCTCAGATGTTTTGCTGGTGTTCGATGCTCAGGGCACTGCTCCACGGCCAGTCCGTGCCGCAGTGAAAGTGCTCCCAATGTAAAGGGTATCTGTAATTGATTTCCATGATTGGCTTAATTGATTTACTGTCAGTCCCCAGTAACGTGCACGAGGAGTGCCGGGGCTTGTAGATACAAATGCTGCTAGTGGGCCTGCAGCGCTGGTTGCGCCACCCACATAAGCGGCCTTGTAACATATGTCTCGGGTCCGCCATCGCAGACCCTGCGTACAGTCTGGTACTGCCACGCTGACTGCGCAAGTGCACACACTTGCTAGTCCCTAAACTTTCCCTAACCTTCATATCAGTCACCCCTATGGTAGGCCTACGGGCAGGGTGCATTGTAAGCGTAAGGTAGGACAAGCCATGATGTATGTGACATGTCCTGATAGTGAATTACCGCCCTTTTCGTTCTTCACTATTGAAGGGCTGCCTGTTCTCTTAGGCCAAGGTGAGCTGCCGGAATTATTACACGCTATAGTCCCGGCAGGCTCAGGGAACACGGTGTCACGTCAAGTTTAGTATGCCTGAACTCAGAATAATAAAATACTTCCTTTAGCAAGGTTTATTTTAATATCCTGTGTTTGCAAATGCTACTTTTAGAAAGTTAGCCTTTGCTTGCCTAACTATTTCAGCCCGCCTCTGCCAGGATGTGTATCTGCTGTCTGGGTTTGTGTGAGTGACGGGGCTGGGGGATTCCCGGGGACAGTCGGGGTTACCAGGTGGTGAATAGGGTGCTTACACCAGGATGGGTGGGCGGAGTAGTCCTTGACTCTGAATAGGGTTGTGCTCCCCCACCACAATGCTGGCTCCACCTCCTGCGGAGCGTCTGATGTCCCTGCCCTTCACCCTGAAACAAGACGGCAGCTTTCTGTCAACAGAGTGCTCCAAAACTGGGTTGAACCAGGCTCAGGCCCCCTGGCCTGCAAAGACAAAAGAAACTGAGTATAAATATAGGAGCCCTGCTCCTAACAAATCAGATCCTGTTTTGACCACGACGAACCTCCGTCTGACTTGAAGGACCAAGAGAAGCTGAAGGAAGGAAACCGGTCGCTGCCCTGAAGGACTGGCCTGCAGTGGTGCCTTGCTGAGAACGGAGAGGAAAAGACCAGAGAGGACTTTGTAGACTTGTGCCTGAAACAGACTCCAAGGGCTTGATCACAAGCTTGCCCCCTGAACGGAACCCCAGTGTAGGAGAGTAGGGTCTGCAATCCTATGATCACCCAGATTTTTGCTTTTTGCTTCACTGGTTTACGACTTTCCCTGGCTGTGGGCCTGCTAATCAGACCCACAGCCTAGCTGTTCTCTCTACTCCAAATTGTACCCAGGTACTGAATTGGCACTGGGCCCTCTCTTGTGCCCTGTAACCAGGGCAGAGGTGTACCCAGAGGTCTCCCAGGGGCTGCAGCATGTATTATGCCACCCCTGAGTTGACTAACTAAATCAGACACAACTGGCTGCTTGACAGCTGGGGCAAGGTGGTGTAATCACCCTTTGCTTTAGATATAGTATTCCTATATCTAAACCTAAAATGGACACATATATTCCTATCAGTCACTCCTATGGCAGGCCTTAAAAATCCTGAAGGCAGAGTGCGTGGAATAATGTGAAATGGTGCTCTGGCATGAGCTGAGCCCGTTTGCAGCTTGCGGAACCAAGTCCTAATAGCTGTTCCATGATAACGCTATACCATATACTCTTAAGTGCATTATGTACCTCGCGGTCATATGCTAACTTTGGTATAACATTATCAAAACATGTCGAGTAAGGTGTCATACGAATTGGAATACTAACCCCTCGCCAATTCTGGCGACGGGGTTAGCATTCCACCCTTCTAGAGGGACACGACATGTTGGTAACCTGTAACCCCGGTTAAAGTCAGACATAGCCTCAGCTCCACAAGATGGATGCTGCCACCGAGACACAAGTCTGCCCTCCTGCTGCTGGGAGTCCTCCCAGCGCAGGAGGCAAGGACAAAGGGTTTCCTGCCAGGGGCGGTGCCAGCACCGTCCCAGACAGGATTTTGTGTATTCTAGGTAGGCAGGGCTTTAGAGGAAGGTGACTGCAAGTGGCACCCCGGTGCTCACTATGCATAGGCCGGCTTGAACCAGTTCCAGGGGCACTCCAGCCCCTGATCTGGGGAAAAGCCCAGCAAAGGAGAGGGGTGTAACCACCCCCTTCCTAGTCCCACCCATAGGGCAGGACTTAGTCGCGTGCCAGCCCCCTTTTGCAGGATAAAGGTAGGAGCAGGCCCCCTTCCAAATCAGATCATCTTTGAATCCCGAAACTACTTTCCACGAAAGGAACTCAAGACTTCTTCCTAAGATTTCTCCCTTGTGACTAAGGAGTAGTCACCCTGCAGCAGCAGGCACCAACCAAGCATCGCGGTCTGCTGTAAGTCTCCTCACCGGATCAAGACTGCCCAGCTCGACGACAACCGGCTTCCCTGGCACCTCTGACCTCTACCTGCATCATCAGCCCAGCTGTGATTCGTGGGTGTGACGAGACCTCGGGGACCGGCCATCTTCCAAGACTGCACGACGCTTGACCAGCACGACTCCCGAGTGACCCTCGACCGAGTGCTTTGGGGTAAGAGAAGCCCCAACCCTGAGCAGCTCCAGCGCCGAAGTTCAGCTCCCCTGCATCCACGAGATCTGCGTAGGGCCCTTCTGCTCTTTGCTGCTCACCGCGTTGTCCAGGTTGCTTGCCCGTTGGCTAGTGGCCCTCTGACGATGAACTTCGACGACAAACACCGCTGGTCTGGTTGCTCCAGACTGGCCCTTGCTCCCCTCCAACAGAGGAGCACCCTGGACCCTCCTGGTCCACTCCAGACGCCATTTTAAGTCCACCGCGTGGGCTTGCATTTGCCAAGACTTGTTGCCCCAATCCTGGGTCCAGCGACGTCGACAGCAGATATCTTCGTGGGACAGCTCGCACCTCCATCCTGGTCGCCGACAACGCCTCCTGGTCCGAGAGACTGCAGAGCCCAGCAGCGCCCACTCACCTGGTTGAGGTGACTTCGTCCGGTGCCACTCTGGTGCCCACCTAAATCACTGGCTAGTGATTCAGAACTTGGTCCCCTCTGCTTACAGGTCTTCCTCTTCTCCGATCCAGGCTTGGATCCCCAAGAACTTCTTCACTGGTCGCCTGCCAGCAACTTCTTTCTTCAGGCTCCTGGTTCATCAACGAAGAAACCCGACGACATTTGAACCCTATGCAGCCGCAGCCCCTGGGCTAGGTAAACCGAGTACTCCGGTGCTCCAGCGTATTCCAACTCTCTAAGTGTCTAGAACCACTTTCGTTTTTGACCTACCTAGTCGGGTTCGCCCGAAAACACTAACTTTGCTTTTACTAGCCTCCATAGACTTTTTCCCGCCTTACGCGTGAGAGTTCCCACTCTGCACACGACGTCCCTAGGCCTCCTGCTTGTAATCTAACGGTTCAGTAGTCCAGTCCTAGCGATTCTAAAGCCTATGAGAATAGTTACTTACCTGCTAGTATTTCGCATTCCACTTGTATAGTATATGGTTTTTCGTGTCCCTCGGGCATTTGTGTAAATTGTGCGACTTTAAGTATTTCTTTAAGAGTTTTGTTGTGTGCTTAGCTCCCTGTCTCATAAAGAGCCAGGGTAGTCTTGTTATAAATAAATATACTTTATTTTTCATAACAACTTGTGTGGTGTCCTTTCACTTGGTGTTCAAGGGGTATATGTGATGGTAAAAACAGCTGGCTTAACACGCCCTCTAGAGTTTAGCCTAAAGACTGCACGTGTCCATGCTACTAGGATAGCTGGTCTATCAGGTTGACTTACAACCAAACATCAATAAGGGTTGTTTGGACTGATACATAGTGTTCACTAGAATAGTGAGCACTGCATATCAGGCCAACTTCTCACACCCAGGACCATTGGGTTCTAGTCTGCCTGTGCCCGTCTGCTGTTGGGCCTTTAGTTCTTATTCCCTCGCCGGAGTTGTGACCCGTGTGCCTTCGCCCCTCCTAAAGTTGTGACAGCTCGGAGCCTGGCCGCCGAGAGCCCCGCTCAAGCTTGAGTCGCTCTCCGCTTCAGTGCCGGGCCGCCCGCTCTCCTGTCACCTCGCCTGCTACGGAGCGCGTTGTGCGCCTCTCACCTTCTCCCACCAGAATCTGCACGGAGCGCATCTGATAGCCTCGGACGGTCCGTATGTCGTACCGTACCCGACTGTCTCGCTTTGCCCTCCTGCATACCAAGGCTCATGCCACCCCTCAAGAAAGGCCTCCTCGTACAGTGGTACCGGAGGCCTGGTGCTGCACCCGTCTGCCCGAGAACACGGCGCCCCTCACAGATCCACAGGTACGACCCAGCGTGCTAAGAAGTAGTACGCCCCGCAGGCCTGAACGGTGCCTTGCCCCGTGAGCTGCATCAGACCCCGGATCGCCACAACCCTCCACACCGTCCCGCTCACCCGCCTCGCACCTCGAGGGGGCTCCGAGCCAGAGAGATCCTTTGGAGAATCGTTGGCCCCGTCCCGGGTCCGCCTTCACCAGTAGCCGTGCCTGCAACGCCTCGGACACTCAACGCAAGGTACACTTGAACTCTATCCCGAGTTCGCATCGGCTCCAGGGTCCGCAATGCTTGTTTTCTCTGTCATCGTACCTTGCTAACCAAGAACACTTAAAGAACAATTGCCTATTTAAATCTGGTGGCCCTCAAATCGTTAAACGTTATATGGTCTTGTGATAATTCTGCATATGAAGTATTTTTATATAAAGTCTACGTATTTTTGATACAACCTAACGACTGGTGTCCATTTGTGGTGGGTCAGTGGGTTTACTATATGTGATCATAAATGCTTAACTAACTATCACCCTGAAGATTAGCCTTGTCTGCTCGCACCACGCAACCTAGGGGGTGAGGAGGGGTTATTCTTACGGAGTAGTTCCCTTGCCCTGACTAGAGGAGAAGGTCCCTGCTTGTCATAAGTGCATACCTGTGCCAACCAGAGACCTACGGGTCTAACAGTTTGCTTCTATTTAATAATATAATTAACACACCTTTGCGAATGGGAGTCGACAAAGGTGCACTGAATGAACACAAGCTGGCTCTAGGCTTGCATGGCTAGAAACTGACATGTGTACATGGGATGAGTCTTGCTTGCCTAGAAGTTGGCAATGGAGAATAAGAAGAACATACATATTTGTTAACTGCCATTGATTTACTGATGAACCACTGAGCATCAATGAATGGCGGCATGGGGAATAACGTGTATAGCATGGTTTAAAATGACCATGGGCACGGATTACACATCATACAATTATACATCTTGCCGAACGTTCACTGGATAGGCCTATCATGGCTAGAAACAGAGATTGCCATGGGTGAAGTGAGATCCATATTGATAGAGATAGGTGTGGACATATGGTGAAGCCGGACATGGTTATCACTTGCATGATAAATGCAAGGTGGCCACTTTAGATCCTGATATGGCAACACGGCTTGTGTGGTATGCAAGATGAAACTGACATGGATACAGGGGACGAGCCAGGTAGGGTGAGATCCAGGCTACTGCAATTAGGCAGAGTTGCTGGGTGGTTGATAAAAGGGTGAGCCTACCATTGCTAGAAGTTCACACTGAGGCCGGTGAGGTTGAAAGCTGGAAAAGACATTGGGGAGGGTGATAGACATAAAACAATCCTAGATACACAGGATGAGCCTCAGGTAGCTAGAAGCTGGCAACAGGATATAAAGTTGGCGTGAGTTCACAAGGTGAGGTTACATGTGTAGATATTGGCACGGTTCTGTCGGCTAGGATGGTGCCAGAGGCTGACCATGCTACAATTAGAGCTAATATGTGCATGTGGCGTTATCCTGGCAAGAAGGAGAGAATCTGAGGTTATGTGCCTGATTTGGGATGGTTTGTTAAGGAGGTGACTGTGGTAGGACACTAGTTATCTGTCCCCAAATACAATCAGTAGTAGTCACTGTGGTTGAAGACTCAAAGGGTGGTGCTCGGATTCATGGACGTAGAACATTCGAAGGCAAGGAAGCTGCTCTATTTGAGGACATCCATGGTGTAGGGTATGTTTGGGTTGCAAAACCATTATGCAAACTCCCTCAGGGAGGGCCGATCAGTGTGATTGCACTAGTAATGCAGCCCCCTGCCAGTGTGCAGGTCAAATTGGCCAGCTGCCTATAGCCGACCAATCTCACATGCATACTTAAAAACCTGCAATCCCAAGGCTGAGAAACAGCCAAGGGATTACAGCTGCAGGCCCCCAGCCTCAAAATTAGTGCTGGGTGAGCCTGCTCCAGCCAATCTTGGAGCTGCAGCGCAGCTCCAGGATTGGCTGGTTATGCGTTCTAGGGGGGAAGTCATTCCCTTTCCGCTCGAGCTGAGGAGAGCTCCAGGAGGAAGGAGACCGCATCCAGAGCCGGCGGCAGCTAGGACACAGAAAAGAGGGTTGGGCGGCAGGTAAGTTCTTTGTATTTTTTTATGTATATTGTAGTCTGTTTCCCCCCTCCCGGTCGACTCCCCGCCCACCACTCATCCTCCACACCAGCCGCTACTAGGCAGGATGATCTATCTAATGATTTCCACATTTTGACAGACAACATTATTGAACACAGCACTAATTTAGGGCTTCAAATACAACTATGCACCAATATGCTGCCTGTTTATCCTTTAAAACTAGGGACATGAGGTGATCATTTCTATGTCTGATTTAGAGAAGCTCTAGCAGAGACATGTGGGCTCAGATTCCTACGTTCTAACTTTGCCAAAACAATGTGATCCTGGGGAAACCATTTTACCTCACCGTAACACATTTCCCTTAAATTAAATATTCAGAAACACTTGTGCCCTTAGTTTGAGGCACAAGGACAATTAGGTGGCAAAAAAGGCATGATGAAATAAAATAACTGCATAGTATTGGAGTTTTCCTAGCTGTTTCAGTTTTCCCCAAAAGCAACTGAGAGTAACAAATGGTGGTGGTTTCTGTGGCCCTATGACTGCACAGGGTTATCCTTTGCGCATTGTTTGGTCACACAACACCACTTGCTGCAGCACTTCAAATGTGGCAACTTGAGGTGATTCATAGTCTATGTAGTGCTTATGTGGGTTAAAACACTTCAGCTCTCCTTCCAGGGCCCACTATATTTGGATGGTAATTTTACACCTGGTACATAAAGATTTAGCAGGGTGCTTTATTTACTAAGTGGTATTACCTCCATTATTTGAATTCTACTCTTCAAAATGGGGGCAGCGGAGTAATATTTTTGACCATTTATATAGTGGACTCCAAACCTTTGTTTCTTTAGATCATTCAAGGCAACGTTCTACAGTAAATTTTTCTGACTTTGTATTCAGAAATGCTGAAGTTTAGTAACTGAAATGCAATGAGGTATTTCAATGTTATGCATTAAAATCAGGCGTTTAAACTTATAAAATATACGAATCTTCTTTAGAATTTTAAACGTTGTTGTCAAATTTCATTCTACATACCATCAGTTGCATGACTCACATGATGGGTCTTTCAATGGTTCATTCATTTTCTGTAAGTGGGTAAACCAGGACCCTGGTTCATCTCTCTCTCTCTCTCTCTCTCTCTCTCTCTCTCTCTCTCTCTCTCTCGCTCTCTCTACTGAGTCTATCAACTCTGTGTCTTATCAACCTCTGCTTTGAACTGCATTATCCCTCGATGCTTCTGGGGTGTTGTGTAGTGAAAGAGTCTTTAGCACCCTGAAGTACTGGATCCGAGTCATACAGGCCCTAAATGCCACATCCTGTTAAGGGAATGGACAGAATGTGAGATAAAGGGTCATAAGTCCATTTAATACCTCTGGCCACATTGAAGGCGTGTTAAAGTCTCTTTCTGACACTCCGGTGTTGCGCTTTCACCATTTGTTGCTCTAAGGGGATCCCACATTTGTCCATCCAGACTTTAAAACGTGCTTCTGCTTTGGCAAAACAGTCTACTCGCATGTGTACTTTAGCCTGGTTTGTGGAGGAGATGGTGTAATCCTTGGAGTATTGTGGTTTTTTTTAGAATTCGTTGTTATCAAACAAATAAATAGATACAAAATAACATTAATCAACTTACAGTTTGATTTTAGCATTAGCTCATCATTGGAATTACAAACAGACAAACAAATGATTAATTTTGTTACTTACTGCAAAAGAGGTGGTACAATGGGAAAAAATATTTATGCATACGTATACAATTCATCAAAGTGTAGTGATATGCTGTCGTCTTTACCGGTCGGCTTCAATCTACTTACATCACATTTCCATATTCTGCATTTGTAAGCAGTTCGAAAATCCAAATATAAAATCTATGATGGAGCATAACTTGTAGAATACTAGCATCAATATTTTTGCAAGTAATAGCGATTTTGAAGGACACGTCACTTAAGCCCTGTATTAGGATCAAACATATCTTGATAATATGAAGAACTGCTAATAAGGGAGCTCTAACTACCTTGTTTTTTAATCTTAAAACAGTGTGACAGAAAGTTCTGGAATGTGAGCCATCCAGTTTCTGATTGCTCAGGAGTTACAATCATGTTACGTGTTGCTGACCTCAATACCTATGTTAGGTATTGTGACACGATTGTACTGTGACCTTCTTCTGCTTTACAGCAACAAGCATTGGCAGCATTCCATTCGTACTGGGAAAATACCACTTTGCAGTGATAGTAGTATTTTACTCCTGCAAGCACCATATCATCTACATGTGCCAATAGGCTATTTACGTACATTCATTGTTAATGTCCTGCGCAGTTTCAAAAGCATAAAACATGTTCATATTTGAGCAAATGCTGCAAAAAGATACACTCAAACATTTAACACATCATTTTTAAAGAACAAACTAAAAACCACATTTGCTAACAAGGTCAGACTGGAAATCAAAAGCAGTCCTGGCAAAAATGTTCAAACCAGCCCCCACTTTCTTCCTGTCACTTTCTCCCTCTTTTTTCTCTCTCTTTCTCTCTCAGTGACGTTGCTGGATGAGGCCCGTGCTCAAGCTCTATTTGTTCTGGGCCTCACTTGCGCCCCACCACAAAGCTGTTGAATGTGCCACAAGGCACACAGATCGACACATGTACACGTATGTGTGCATACACTTTTTACATTAGCTCTTTGCAGGTGGCCCCACCAGTTTCATCTGTGGCATAATGTGCAACCACCCCCCACTGAAAGTCACTAGAGATGCCACTGCACGCACTCTCTCTGTATCTCTCTCCCCCCCACCCCCCACAAGCTCCCCTAGCCACCTGACAGAAACCACAGGGAGCTGAAGAAACAGACGGTGGCCGTCAACCTTTGAAAACTGGCCTCACTGTATACAGAAAATTCTGGTCCCCCGCCTTAATGCGGTGCTCCCCATTTTAATACACCTTGGCCAGTGTGGCTTTATTCAGGGCTGCCAGACCCACGCTAATATCCGAACTACGATCCACCTCATAGAGGAGGCCTCTGTCATAAACACACCGGCGATATTACTGTTGTTGGACGCCGAAAAGGATTTCGTTAGGGTGGCGTGGACCTTCTTACAGCTCACACTTCAAAAAATGGGCCTAGTCCCTCGTTCCTGCAGATGATTTTTGCCAAATATTCTAATCTGGTTGCCGGAGTTACTCTGAATGGCTACCTTTCTAGACCCTTACGACTAACTAGAGGCACCAGCCGGGGCTACTGCAATCCCACTCCTTTTTGCCCTTTTTATAGAGCCGCTGGCATTCCTCACTTGGCAGAGTGATGTCTTCACGGGGATTACATTTAGATTGAGGGAGTTCTGCGTCTCCCTTAATGCAGATGATGTACTTCTGTACATGGCCTCTCCAGAAACATTGATCCCGGCCGTGGTAGCATTGCTCAAGACCTTTGAGAAAGTTTCAAGATGAATTGCGATACACCTGAGGAAGTGGAGAATCTGGCATTGCACTTCTGATTTACATGGGCTAAAACCTCAATTAAATACCTGGGAGCTCATCTCAAATGGTCGATTGGAGGTCTTTTTGCAGCCAATTTTACCTGTTATTCACAGTGATAGAGCACAGGCTCACCTGCTCAACATACTCAACTGGGCCCATATATCTATGTAGACATTAAACAGGTAAACCTACACTCAATCAATTGGGGTTTTTACCATTGGATTTTTATACCATTTATCTTACCAATCCCAGTCACCGATACCTAAAGTCCTAAAGGATCAAGGGAGTTAGAGAGAAAATAGGTAGCAATAATAACATTTAACATTTCATAAATAACCACAAACTCGGGAAAGGTTTTAAAATCTTTATCTAAGTAAATCTTTGAAAAAACGTATACTCATGAAAACTCAAATTCATTTCTTATTCTGTTTAGACTAATGTAGATTTTGAAAACATAAACATTTCAGAATGATTTGGAGAGAAAATGTTGTTAAGCATTTAAACAGAGGGTGGGTAAGAGAAAAGGGAAAACAGTACAATGACAAACCCACACTTAATAGTTACCTATTTCGGTGTGATGACCAACCCTGGTCATAGGCTGAGTCAAAGAAATAGAATCCCAAACAACAGGTGCCAGCAGAAAAGAACAGGTGCAAGCCAGAATCAGAACAGGTTACGGACCAAATTGGATCAGGATAGGACCACCACAGGCTAAGACCAGCACCACAGTTAAAGTTCAAAACACCAGCATTGTAAACCCTCTCTGCAGCAAACAGTCGAACCCCGATTGGGTCATCGATCTCCTCCCCAGAACCCCGATTGGGTTATCGAATCTTCTGGCAGAGTGCTCCGCCAGCAACTCTGCTCCCGATCTCCCATTGAGTGCGTTGGGTCAGTGACAGGTCAGCTATTCGGACAAGTCGGACAAACTAACTAACTAAGCCTGCCCTAGTTATACTATTTTTTCAGGTCAGTGTACCACCCCCAAATGTTGCAAATGTGTGAATCCCACAATTTTATTGGACAAAGAACGAGGTGTAGCCATCACACCATACTTTTCTAGAAGCAACTTGTCAATCATGTATTCAAGTCTTAACTTTATCTACCCATGTTCTTTATTCCTCCCGGTAGTGAAATGTATCATTGATCTTTTATGTTTAAAGTATTTTATTCAGCACGACACACAAGGACAGACAAATAATAACAAAGACACAGCAGGGCGGAAAGCCAAAGTTCAAAAGCGGCAGCAACAGGTAACATCCTGTGGGTCTCGAGCGCTCAAGAGCAGAAGACAAATGTCGCCTCAATGTGTCAGAACTTTTCAACAAACCCCCCCCCCCCCAACAGCCCCCTCAACTCCCAACCACCCTTCACCCCCCCCTTCCCCCCCCTCGTCCAGTGCACAGTTCCTAATAGCGACACACATCAGAGCTTCAGCGTCAAGGATGACTAGGCCATAGGGAGATCATGGGGCAGAGCCCTCCGGGGTCGGGAGCCTGAGAAGGCGGAGATACTTGGGACAGGTGAGCTCTCGAAATTCAGTAAGCAACAGGGAGTGAAAGGGTTGCCAGAGTTCTCTAAACTGATCCACATCACCCGCCACCGTAAGAGACATTTTCTCCATTCCCAACACATGCCATAACCTGTGAATCCAGCCAGTGATAGACGGTATCGTGGCCGTGTGCCAGTGAATTAAAAAGTTCTGGACTGCGGAACCTAGAGCTATCGCTATCTGCCTACCCCTGCGAGAACGAAGGGGATACATGAGATCATTCGGGAGCCCCAACAGAGTATAGGCAGGGAAGCGGGGCAGTTCAATTTCGAAGCTAGAATCAATTTCATCCAACACTTCCTTCCAGTAAGGCTCCAGAAGCGGGCAGTCCCAAAGTATGTGAGTGAGAGTACCTCGATGCCCACATCCTCTCCAGCATGTATCATCTTTACCACGATCAAACTCACGCACTCGTTCAGGCGTGTAATACCAGTAGGTAGAAACTTTAGTTAGTGTATCAGTGAGCCCATGTGGTAAGCTGAGTGCCTCGCTCTGTACGATATGTGTTCCCACTCTTTATGGCTTAGTGTCCTCCCCAATTCCCGTTCCCACCGCTCCCTCCCAGGGTGATAAAGGTGTGTTGCTGGTGGCTGCAGGAGTTTATACAAATCAGTGATCAGTTTGGAGTCCGAAGTCCGCGTCATGAGCCAATGTTCATAGGGGAGGAAAGGCCTGCGGCTGAAGAGCCCAGTGGCGAGCCTGCATATAGCGAAGTCGCTCAGTCTCCGGAAGCGAAAACTCTTGACGGAGTTGGGGAAAGGGGATAACCCCTTCCGGGCCATACAGGTGACATAAGGCCCTACATCCCGCTTGACGCCATCTCGCAAAGGCCCCCGTTTCCATCCCCGGGGTAAAGTCCGGGTTGTCCACCAGCGGGGTGAGCGGAGACGGGAACGTGGTAAGACCGCGCAGAACGCCAGTAGCATCCCACACTCGCAGAGGCACTTTCGTGACAAAGGAGGCGTAGAGGTTTCTAGGCCGGTGCGGGCGACGCAGGAAGGGGATCTCCTGTAAGGGCCTCCCAGCCACCGACTGATCTTGAAAGAGCCAGTGCTTATCAGACTCCCATTTACTCCACTCTACAAGGTAGCGCAATTGAGTAGCTTGAAAGTACTTGCGGAAGTCAGGAATACCTAACCCGCCAGCTTCCGGGGCCAACAATGAGAGGGCCCTACGCATCCTAGGTTTCTTACCCTGCCAGACAAACCGAGAAACGTCCGCTTGGAGCTGCGAGATCCATCCTACCGGCGGTTGGAGCGGCAGGGCCCGAAAGAGGTATAGTACCTGAGGCAACACCGTCATCTTGACGGCAGCTATTCTGCCAAGCCAGGAAAAAATGCCTCGGTTCCACCGGCCCAACTCCTCCCTAATCTTGGCACCTAGAATCCGGTAGTTCGCCGACACCATGGCCGGCAAGGTAGGGGCAATCTGGATCCCCAGATACGGCACCGCTCCCGAAGACCAGAGCATGGGGAACCGTTGCTGCAAATACGTCCTAGTGTCCGATTCGAGCGAGACATCCAGCGCCACCGATTTCCCCATGTTCATCTTAAACCCCGACACAGTGCCAAAGGAGGCCAATTCCTCCATGCACGTGGGGAGAGCCACGCGGGGCCTGTCAATGGTCAAAATAACATCATCAGCGTAGAGGCTAATAGCGTGTTCAAAGCCCCCCATTCGGATGCCAGTCACCATCGGGTTATCCCGCATCCGCTGGGCCAACGGCTCCATGTACAGCGCGAAAAGCAGGGGCGAGAGCGGACAGCCCTGCCTGGTGCCCCGTTCAATACCAAAAGAGACCGAGGCACATCCGTTGACCCGGACCACCGCCGACGGGCGGTTGTAACAATTAAGGATCATGGAGCGGAATTTCTCTCCAATACCTGCCTTCATCAGCACTCGTTCCAAGTACGGCCAGTGGACACGGTCAAATGCCTTCTCCGCATCCACCGCCAACAGCATCCGTTCCCCAGGAATCCTGGAGGCCTTTTCAAGCAAATGGACTACACGTTTCGTATTGTCCACCGTCTGCCGTCCAGGGACGAAGCCCCCCTGATCGGGGTCGACCAGACCGGGTAGGTGGAGAGCCAGTCTAGCGGCCAGGATCCCCGTATACAACTTCAGATCGATGTCCAAAAGGGAGATCGGCCTATATGATCCGCACTGCGTCGGATCTTTACCGGGCTTAGGGATTACCGAGATGGTGGCTCGAAGCAGATCAGGCGGAATGGCCCCAGGGTCCGCAAAGGAGTTAAAAAGACGCGTCAGGATGGGAGCCAACGTCGTGCAGAATGTTTTGTAGAATAGTGCGATGTAGCCATCCGGCCCCGGTGCCTTACCATGTTTAAGTCTGGCAATAGCAGATATCACCTCCTCAACCCGGATGTCTCTGTCTAAGTGGTCCGCCTGTTCCGGCTCCAGTGAAGGCAAGACAACGGAGCCCAAATACGCTTCCAGGGCCTCCTCATTCGGGGGATCTCCCGTATAGAGGTCTTCATAAAACCTGCGGAAGACAGCCGCTATCTGCGCGTCATCAGTCTCCAGGCGCCCCGACGGGTCAGCGATTTCTTTAACAAGCTGGGATTGCCGCGCCACTCGGAGCCTATGTGCCAACAACCGGCCACACCGGTCTCCACCGGTGTAAAAGGCGTGCCGCAACCGCAACGCCGCATACTCAGCCCGGTCAAGGTCCAGGGCTGCTAAAAGCTTCCGAGCCTCCTTGAGCTGCCGCCAAATGCGAGGAGCCCCCGTCCTGCAGTGGATCTGTTCCAGCTCTCTCACCCGATCCGTAAGTTCCTCTCTTTTGGCCTGCCGTGCCTTATTATCCGCCGAAGAGATCGCAATGAATTCCCCTCTGACAACAGCCTTCAGGGCCGCCCATTGTGTAGCCCGACTAGTGTCCGCATTGTCATTATGAGACTGAAATTCTCTAATCACTGTCTCAATGCGAGTCACTACCTCCTTCCTGTGCAACAGCGTATCACGAAGGCGCCATGTCCGAGGGCGAGGGGCCGCCGGAGGCACACTCAGCAGAACCTCAACAGGAGCATGGTCCGAAAGGGAGATCACCCCCATCTCCGCACCCGAGGCCAGCGCCTTTACCGGGGAGGTAACCAGAAGGTAATCTAACCGTGCATACGTCTTGTGCGCGTGGGAGTAATACGAATAATCCCTATCAGTCGGGTGTAGCTGTCTCCATAAGTCAAGGAGGTCCACCTCTGCAAGTTGAGCTCTTCGATCCGCAGAGAGTTCCCCGACCTGAGGGGAGCGCTGCGCCGATCTATCTAGTGTGGAATCAAAGACAATATTAAAGTCCCCCCCGAGTACGATATGTCTATCTTGAGTAGCCGAGACCTCTTCGAACGCCGCCTGCAGAAAGCGGTCCTGCCGCTCATTGGGACCGTATAAAGACCCGATCGTAAACAGGAGACCCCCTATTCTAAACCGGTAAGCCAGTAGTCTACCTTTTTGTTCAGTGAATTTGTGAAGAATTTCCCCCCTGAAGTGGCGCGCCACCAGAATCGCCACCCCGGCCGTTTTAGTGGTGCATGAGGAAAAGAATTGTGTAGGGAACTTGTGAGACTTGAGTCTGTGTGTGTCCTGTGATAGCAAGTGCGTCTCCTGTAGGAGACAAATGTCTGCCTGTGTGTTCTCTAAGAGCGAGAGGACTGCCCGCCTCTTTACAGGATTATTCAAACCCCGAACATTCAGGGTCACCACCTTACATGTGGTGGGAGGCATGGACAACAGTGGAGCAGAAAGCAGCAAGATCCCCCGTCAGCAAGATTGGGAGGACAGAGGCTAAACATGGCAAGGGGCGCAGCAAAGCACAAAGCAACGAACAGGGACAGGAGAAGCAAACCGTGTCATGCAAACCAATGAGCTTACCACCCAGCCGCCAACCCACTGCCCTCAGAATGTCTCGCACCAACCGCTCCTCGCCCCTCCAATTCACCCGCAAAGCATGAAGACAAGCTAGACCACAGTCGTTATAGCTCCGTAGAAGCAACCCAAAAAGTACAGACACTGCCAAGATAACTAGAAACCCCTCTGTGCACTGGACGACCCCCCCTCCCCACTGCCAACACCCGGATCCCCCCCTCCTACCCCGACCCCAACCCTCCCAAACTTCTCCATGTGACCCCGTCCCGCCCCCACCCCAGTCCCTCCCCTCAACTGGAACTGGTACAACTACCCCGAACACCCCCCCACCCCCCTTCCAGAAACCCCGCAAACCCAGTGTCCCAGTCCGGTCCTTATCGGACAAGCCTGCGGAAAGTCAAACCAGTGGACGTCCAGCCACCACGCACCTCTCCGTGCCCCCCGCCCCCCCTAGACCCCCAAACCTGCATATCCATAGGTGCGATGTCGATCTCCCCCCGGAGTTCATTCAGGCTGTCAGAGCCACTCCAGGCCTTATAGGATCAGCGGCTCCATCCCGCAACTCGGGATCCGGCCCCAACCCAGCCGCAGGGGAGTCCGGCCTTGTCGAAGAAGCGGATGACTGCCGGCCGGGGACTGTCTGCCAACCATCTCTGGTGAAACGATTCCGGCGGGGCGTGGGAGATCCGTCTTCAGTAGCAGTGATCCCGAGCACCCCACAGGTATCCTGAAGGGAACGCAGCTGATGTAGGGTACCATTCCATCGAAAGATGAGACGGAAAGGGTGTCCCCAGGAGTACTGCGTGCCATGTCCCCTAAGAAAGTCGGTCGCAATTTTAAAAGCCTTGCGCTTCTGGAGGGTGGACGCGGCCAGGTCCTGATAAAGGGCTACTCGATGGCCCCTGAATTCTAGGGAAGATCTCTTTCGGGCCTCCCGCAGTATCCGCTCCCTCAGGGGATAGTCCGGCAAGAAGGCCAAGATGTCCGGAGGAGGTGCCGAAGTCCGGCGCTGCAGGCCCACTCGGTGCGCCCTATCAATCCGGATGGGAAAGTCAGCCGACTCACCCAGCACCTCTCGGAACAGATCCCCAAGGTACGATGCGACGTCCTCCCCCTCCTCCCGAGACGGAATGCCTCGGACACGGATGTTGTTCCGCCTGGAGCGATTTTCGAGGTCCTCCGTGTGTGACTGCAGGTCCAGCTGTTGCTCCCGAAGACGAATGACCTCCTGCTGAAGTTGCGCAATTTCTTCGTCTCTGTTGTGGCCCGCTTCTTCCACCGTAGCCACCCTGTCACCTAGGCCGTCCACGTCCCTTCGTATTTCACGGACCTCACCCGCCACCTCCTGCTTGAGCGTTTGGAAGTCGTCTCTCAGCGAGCTGAAGAGTGATTCCAGGAAGGACCTCGTAACCGGCGGCTCCCCCCCGCCTGCTCCCTGGGAGCCACCCGGAGGAGATGGGGACGGCTGACCCCGATCATGTCTTGCATTGTTCCTATTCAACATCTCAGGCAATGTGCGATCTCCTTTCCGCGTTCCTTTATTCTGCGCCATGATGGCCGTCGAGATGCTTCCCCCGGGAGTCCAATGTCTCAGCCCCCGGTATGATCCCAGGACCGGGCTAGCGGTCCCACACGGGGTCTCTCCAATGACCCAAGGGCTGGGTCACTTCACCGCCAAAGCAAGAACCGCAATGGGGCCCACGGCCTGCACCTCCAGTGACCAGCTGTCCGTCTGTGTCCGTAGGCCCACAGGGCCCGATCCCACACTCCTCTCAGCTCCACGGGCTCCGCTGTCTCAAGCCGACCGGCCCGGGCACCACTATGGACTCCCCTTCGAGCCAAGTCGCGGCGGGACCACCGGGTCACACGGATCCCACAGCAATGCCTTGGCAGCTGTCGCCGCTCTTTACAGATCTATACAAGAGTGCGTACTTCGGCCGCCACGAGGCAGGCTAAGCCAAAGGAACCAGTTCTGCTTCGCGCCAATGTGCGGGCGCAATGGCGGGTCTAAGGCAGCAGTCCTCTACACTCGTCACCCGGGGGAGTCGGCCTCAGCGCTTCATCTCAGCGCCCTCCTGCCACAAAGCTCACAACGGGGCCCACAGATGAATCCGCAGACCCGACCAGGGCCCTCACTCCAGACCGGCGGGTCGCAAGTCCTCTGCCACACAGAGCCGCCGAGAACCAGGAAATAGGCCAAAGCCACGGCCCCGATTAGCGCAAGGCCTCCAATTCAGCTCCGCCCTCGCCGCTCACCGGACCGCTTCAAGAACCGGGTCCGCCAAGAAGACCCCCTCCGGGCTGAGCAGAGTTGCCCCGGACAGGCGCGGAGGGACCACAGCTCCTCCCGGAACCTCGAGGCGGCTATCCAAGAGGTCCGTGTCCGGGACTAGGCCCAAGCCGCGGCCTCCCGTAGCAGCCGGCAGCAATCGCGGCACCGGACCCTCTCCGTCTCCAAGGGCAGGCCCACTGTGCGCACCGCAGGCACCGGTGATGAAGTCCGAGCCCAGCGGGTAGAGCGGGGCTCCGTCGTGTGGACCTAGATCGGCTTCCAGACCCGGGCAGGGTCCGCCTCCCTCCCAGGCCGTGCACCAGGCCCGATCTGCTCTCCGAGATGGCGCCGCACCTCGGACCGTAAAAGCACCACGGAATGCGGCCACAAGCTCACCGCCGCCACTCCATGTTCGAACACCCCCGCTCCACGAATCTGAGCATTCCGGGGGGGAGAATCAGCTCATGTACGGTAGGATTAGGGCTTCAGGACGGCGGAGCTCACTTCGAGTGCGACCACTCAGCTCGCCATCTTGGCCACGCCCCCATCATTGATCTTTTAAACAATTTAATCAATTCAGCTTCCTCTGGCAAGGCAAGGAGTTCACTCTTCTCTGCCTTCCATGTCCGTCTTGGCCATGATTCAAGGCTACAGCTTCTGTGGCTTCAGGACATTTGTCGCACAGGCGCAGTTTCTCCAAAGATGGAGTTCAGCAAAGCATTTAGGCCCGTAATTTTGGCAACATGAAAAAATAGAGAAGAAACAGTTTTAGAAACACAGAATAAATTAATGCACTTTATACCATTTCTTTCTACTCTATTCCCATTATTTTATGTTAACTATTGCGTTAGATATTAAGCAAAAACAAACAGCTTAGCAAAGCAGCGATGCAAGCTTCTTGCACATTAGGACACATAACAGCCATCTTAGTTCTATTGCGCAGAAGCAAAAATTTTCCCACCAAGCATGTCACATGGGCATGACACACGCATGCGCAGTTGAAAATCCCGCATAGCAGCAGCCATTTTAGTGCAAGCGGATTATAGTTAGTAAAAGCACATTGGCAAGCTTCCCTTGGATATCTAATATGTCGTGTAATGCAATATTAATAAGACAAAACATGTTAGTTAGTACATTAATATTATTATCGAGAGGGTTGAGTATGAGCAAGTCACTTTACGTGTAAAACCTTGCTCCATCAATCCCCTCTTTGATGATATTTTATATCATCACTAATTAATGAAACAGATGCCAACTTTTACACTCCACCCATCTCAATTTTTTCAAACTTTCTGTTAATATTCTTTTCATTCTTCAAATGGGGGTCTTTCACCTTTTTGTACAAATGTCTATTATATTCTGCTAATTCTATTTCATTGATATTTCTTTTCTTTCCCTTTTTATTTATTGCATATGTCTTTTTATGTTTGCGACATCTACAACAAATTATTATCCCTAAAATCATTAAGGCTATTCCCACCATTGGCATCAGTATTTTACCTACAAAACTTTTCCCTACATTAGAAAACCAACTACCTATAGAGAAAAGACCATCTGTTAGTCTTTTCCATGCACTATCAACCTCCAGTGGTTTAAGTTCTTTTTCTAAATATGTAATATTCCTTAATACCCTTTCAGTTTTAAACTTTTGTCAGGTATGTAAGTGCAACAATGTTGCGCTTTCAGCATTCTACAGACTCCGCCCTCTTTTGCCAACAATGTATCAAGAGCAAGTCGATTTTGTAAAACCATTGATCTTACCGCAACTAATTCTGTATTAATCATTAAGAAACCTCCAGCAGTGTCTGTTGATAAACGATCTAACACCGTCGATAATTTGCTAATTCTTTGAGCATTTAAAACCACTCCCACGGAAGGTATCAATGCACTAAATATGTCACCTAAAATTTCTGCTATACTAGCTCTTTTACTACGTATTAGTCCATTAGTATCTTCATTACTTCCAGTGATTTATTTATATGGTATACTTTTGAGAATACTATTCGAAAATAGCAACTTCGATACCAATGATCAGGCAATTTGTAATACGCTTTGTTTCCACAGATATAATAAACTCCAGGAAACACCGGTTCAGTTCCATCTTTGAAACCCCAACCCCCAATTATTTTATAATTGTGTTCACATTTACTGGAACCAATGAATATATTATTATAATAACTTGTTCTCTCCCTGTGGAGACAGAGTTTCCCTTTCTTTTCAAAGTCCAGCAACATAGCAGCATGAGTTTTGCCATTCAAGGTGTACTCTTTATTTTCTGCCCATTTAGGAATCTTTCGTTTCTGTTCTGTAGCTTTTCTTTGCAAATCCTCTCTCCTTTTCTCAACTACATTCAAAAATATCTTTTCTTCTTCAAGTAAAATGCATGTTAAATTATTACTTGTGTGCTACAGCTATATCTATTGTACCTATTGTCAGAAAATATTCTCCCATATAACGAGCTATGTTACCTTTACTATGTACGGAATTCAGGTTACTATTGATAGGAAGTTCAGAGAAAATCACATCTAAATTAGAATAATAATATTGTAAGGGTCCTCTCTTGTAAAATAAGCTAGCTAAAATACTACTTGAAACCATAAGTCAGGGGCAAATGATGATAAGTGATGCCTTCCGCTACAGACAATGGTAGCTCCATACAGACGTAGCAATCGCTTATTTCCATTGCCTTTACATAGTGTACTAATAGATTTGCAAATACATTCAAATGTGTTCTATTTCTAACTTTATCGTAATGCAATCCTTCCTCATCTTATTCTTCTACTTCTATTCTTTGCTGCCTAACATTGCCTATATTTCCATGTGTGTCTAATTTTTCAGGTGCTTCTACCTCCTCATGAATGTTAGTATCATTCTTTTCACTTTCATTCATTAGATAAGGAATAGCTACTGTCAGTCCTAACCATACTATAAGTACTATTACTATACTACATGTGCATATTCTACAGCATGTTTTTAAGCAATTTCTTTTCGGTTTACCATTAACAATATGATCAGCCATTTTTCGTTTAGGGAGACTTAGCCCCTCTTTGAGACTTTTTCACAGAATTTCAACCTGTGAAATTTTCAAGTTGGTCTTACTTCTTCATCTGTTGGTTCATCAATTAATTCATCATCATCATCATCACTCAGTTCTGATTTTCCAATATCTTCAAGAATGACATAAGTCCATTCAGAACATCTGAACTTATTATTCAATCTTTTCAATCTCGGACTTTTTCTTTTTGGTTGTTCTGTGGAAAGCTCAGTTTGACTTGATATTTTGTGAACTTGCTCTGGTTCTTCATTTATTGATTTAAGACGAAATTTTAGTTTCTTAACAAAACCAGGCCAATTATCTCCTTTTCTGAGTCTTTTAGCTGGCACTATGCTTTGTTTTTCTTCAATTGTTCCTTTGTTTTCATTCTGTTGTGGCACAATTTGTGTATCTTCGTCATCTGTATTCCTCTCTATCTGACTTGGTCCAGGTCTTTCTTCGGTTTCTTCTACCTGGATACTAATCTGGCCTTGTTCAGGTATGTTCTGCAATTGACTTTGATTTGGTTTGGTTTCTTCTTCCTGAACACATTTATCTACATCTATCTGATCCTGCTCAGGTATCTCGATCTCTTGCTCTTCTTCTTCCTGAGCCCTCGCCCTTTTACCTATCTGTCCCTTCTCAGACTCTGGAACTGTGACAGGTATTTGGAATGTCCGAGTATATTGCTCTTTCCTTATCTGTTCCTCCTCAGAATTACGTTTGACTTTGATTTGTGTAAACTGAGTAAGTTCTTCTATTCCTATCTCATCCTCACTATCACTTTGTCTATCTAAATAGGTCTGGCTTCTGGTTCTCACAACATCTGCAGGAATGTCAATCACTGGAATCCATTCACCCTGACTAGTGCTCGGTTGTTCATCATCAACTACTTCGGAATCACTTTCTCGAGACCCCTCAGCTGCACAACCTTCAGCTTCAGTTTCATCAGGTTCAGCCACTCTTTTTGTATGGCTCGCATGGATCCAATTCGGAATTCCTTCACACTTTACTGCTGTAGTGGTAACCAATATCACTTGTGTTGGTTTTACCCATCTTGGAGCTAGACAAGACTCTTGTGTATGTTCTTTTATTACAACCCAGTCACCTGGAAACAGATCGTGTGCTGGAGTTGTTTGCCCGGTGACAGCGTCTTCTCCAACCTGGTGAGAGATAGAACGCACTTGGTCAGCCAGTTCTTTGCAGTACTCTAGTACTAATTCATCAGATATATTTATCAACTTATGTCCTTGCACCCATGCCTGCCTCAGTGCTCTTCCCATGAGTATTTCATGAGGACTCAAGCCTGTTTTTCTATCTGGAATGCTTCTGAGTCCCATCAGAACAAGAGGTAATCTGGCCATTCTAATCGAGTTGATTCATAAATCTTTCCCAATCTTGATTTGAAGGTGCCATTCAGTTGTTCTACCACTCCAGAAGCCTCTGGGTGGTATGCACAGTGCAGCTTTGCTTAATTTTAAATTCTTCACACATTAGACCAATTATTTCATTATTGAAATGTCTTCTTCAGTCTGATGCAATCATTACTGGAAAACCGAAACGTGGTATGAGCTCTCTAAGTAATAGTTTTGCTACTTTGATGATATCATTCCTACGTGTAGGGTAAGCTTCCACCCATTTTGAAAATAGGCAGACAATGACAAGAATGTACTTCATTCCTCTGCAAGGGGGTAACTGAATGAAATCAATCAATAAATGGACCTTCTGCCTTTCCAATCTTTCCTGACGAAACCACAGCTCTTTTCCCAGGATTCATTTGTTGACATACCAAACACCCATGGCAAGGACTCTCTGCAACATTCCTGAACCTTGCATTGAACCAAGTTTGTCTGAATAGTCTTACCATAGCATCTCGCCCTAGATGAGAACCCCCATGATACATCCTAGCCATAGGAGCAAGCATACAGTTTGGCAACACAGGCCTCCCATCAAGGTAAACAATGACACAATCTTCAGCCCTTCTCTGACATCCTATTTTTGCCCACTCTTCCTTCTCTTCCTGTTCTGCATCATTTTGCAAATCTTTCCCTTCTTCCCACGTTTTCACTTTTTCAAGCAACATAAGTTGGCAGCTGTTTCTTTTTGGTTCAATTTTCGTGTTTATTGCCATTTTATTCTTGGCACAATATTGAGCTAGTTGGTCAGCATATCGGTTACCTGCTGTCACTTTGTCATTGCCAGATTAGTGAGCAGCACACTTGACCACAGCTGCTGTGTCTGGTAATTGAATTGCTTTTAGTAAATCTTTCACAAAATGTCCATGTTTAATCGGAGTACCTGATGAAGTCAGAAGCTCTCTTTGCATCCAGAGTTGGCCAAAATCATGCACAACTCCATAGCCATATTGGCTATCAGTAAAAATAGTCACTTTCAGACTTTTCCCAAATTTACAAGCTTTTGTCAACGCAATTAATTCTACTACCTGTGAAGATTTTACTCCAGGTAAATGTGATGCTTCAACTGGACCCCATAGAGTGCAAACTGCATAAGCAGCACTCAAACCTCCTTCTTCATGCCGCATACATGAACCATCTACAAATAGCTCATATTCTGAATTCATTAGTGGCTCTTCTCTTATGTCTGGGCGTGGTTTAGTACAATATTCTGTAAGATCAATACAATTATGTTCAATTTCATTTTTGACTTCTGCAAATTGTGATTCAGGTAACAATGTTGCTGGGTTCAAAATATTACATCTAGCAATTTTCACATTTTCTGCACCTACAAGAATTCGTTCATACTTAGTCAGCCGACTAGGTGTTAAATACTGAGTTTTAGTCCTGATTAATAAAATCACAACTGCATGTGGGACATACACTGTTACTGGATGTCCCATGATAATGGACTCACTTTGCTCAAGACTCGCACAAGTTGCTACTACTGCTTTCAGACATCCTGGCAATGCTGCTGCCACTGGATCCAGAGTAGAGGAAAAATATGCAACCGGTCGTCTCATCAAACCATGAGTCTGAGTCAGAACTGAAAGTGCATAATTGTCTCGTGTGTCACAAAACAATGCAAACTCTTTTGTATAGTCAGGCATCCCTAATGCTGGAGCTGAACACAGACAATCTCGTAACTTTAGAAAAGATGACATGCTTTCATCATCTCATTCTACTGGGTCCTTTGCTCATTTGTATTAATGGTTTTGCTAGGACTACAAATCCCACAATCCATTGTCTGCAGTAACCTACAACTCCAAGAAACATTCTGATTCTTTCTGTGTTTGAGGTAGATTCATGTTTTGAATTATTCTGATTCTTTCAGAGATAACCCTTCTGACACCTCTCTCTATCTGGTGCCCCAGATATTTTACTGATGTAGTACAATACTGCAACTTTTCAGGTGATACTTTGTGTCCACCTTTTCCTAAATGATTCAACAAAGCAATTGTATCAGTAACACAGTCTTTTCCAGTAGGTCATCCATATACTGCACCAGGACTGATTGTCCGGGCAATATCAAAGATTCAAGACATTTTTTCAAGATCTGATTAAAGATCGATGCACTTTCTGTGTACCCCTGAGGGACGCGATTCCAAACATAGATATGGTCATCGAATTTGAACGAGAAGAGATATTTACTATCCGGGTGCAGTGGTATTGAGAAAAATGTGTGGCAAAGGTCAATTACAGTGAACGGGCCTGCTGCCCAAGGTATTTTATATAAAATTACAGCAGGGTTTGGCACAACTGGACAACATGGGACGACAATTTTATTAATTTTGCGGAGGTCCTGTACGACACTGTACTTTCCGCTTGGTTTCTTGATGCCAATTATGGGTGAATTACATGGACTGCTCATTATTTCCTGCAAAATTCCTGCTTCCACTAAACGTTTTATTTCTAGTATGACTCCTGCTTTTATTTCTGGGCTCATCTTGTACTGTCTAATATTTGGATAAAATGCACCTTCTTTTACTGTCACTTTTACTGGGTCAACATTTGCCATTAATCCTACATCTTTTCCTGTGAAATCCCACACTTTAGGATCTACTGTATGTTGTAATTATTTTGGTAAATCTTCTATGGTAAACTTTTGTTTTTCAGTTTCTTGTTTTGCTAGCATAATTTTATAAATTCCATCTTCATCTGGAGTTTGAATTTCAACACCATTTGGTGTACAAAAGATAGTGCAATTCATTTTGCACAACAAATCCCTGCCTAATAGATTTACAGGACTGGAGTCACATGCAACAAATTCGTGCATTTCTTTAAAATTGCCTATTTTGACTTCCATTGGTTCTGTAACTGGGGTACTAATTTGTTTTTTAGAAACGCCCACTACTTGGATCGCTTCTCCCGAGAGGGGTAGGTTTGGAACGTCTGCTGTTCTCACAGTAGAACGGGTAGCGCCAGTATCCAACAAAAAGGTAACATCATTTCCTTCAACCTTTCCCTCAATGTATGGACCTGACAGATCTACCTGCAAGGATGCGCCAAGTACGCACTCCTCGTCCTCCCCCCTCAGGCACCGTCTGAAACTATCTCCATCAAAGTATGAGTCGCTCAAAAGAAATTGGGGTGTCACTGTGTCCCTTTTACTACTTCCTTCCCAACTTGTGGTATCTATACTGTATGCTGGTTGACTCCCAGGGTTTGGCATAGGCGCCAATGGTAATTGATTTTGTATTACCTGTTTTTGTTGCTTTTTCGATACCTCATTCTGTGTCTGTGGATTCAAATTATTATCATTATTTAGCACAGCCTTACACTTGTTCTTCCAATGCCCCCACTTGCCGCACCGATGACAAGGACATTTTTTCTTAGCTTCTTCTCGATTACATTTAGCTCTAGGTTTATTACCATTTCCATCTCCTTGGGTCTGAATGTTTTTCAATTGAAGTTCTTGTTGCTCTGCTAATTTTACCAGTGCCAACATTACTTTTTCTTCCACATTCTTTCGTTTATTATCCAATTCGTCTTCACAATATTTTGCATATTTCAGTATTTCATCTACAGGTTTGGCCTACCAACAGATTTTATTATCTTTAATCCATTGTGAAATTTCTGGTCTTAATCCAGACACAAACCGATAGATAAAATGTGTCATATCTTTGGTGTCAATATTTTCTTTTTGCGGTACTTTCCCTTTCAAATAGAGTATAACCTGATTATACTTCCTCATCACCTCGTCTGATGGTGCTTCTGTTTTCGGATCTCTAGGATACTCATCATTTGGCCAGTTTACTGCAATTTTGCATTCTGTCCATAAATCGAGAGGAACAACGATGTCAAATAACCCATCTAGATCTTTTAATAACACTTTTGAAACCTTTACAAATCTCTCGACCTGTCTGTACCAATCTACAGGTTTCTCTCTGAGTTTTGGAAATTCATTTGTAAATGACAATATATCTTGTCGGGACCATGGAGCATGCACATAACCTCCATTGTACTTCTCTCATTGGACACAACCTTTCCACTTTTTCTGTTTCTTTCAACATATATTCTGATACAGTGCTTTTCCCTTGAGCTTCTTCCTTTTTCTTTAACCATCTAGCTTTCCATCTGTCTATGTCACCCCATTTTTGCAACAATGATATCAGTTCTTTTATTTGTAATTTACGACCTGACACATTCATATTTTCTAAATCTTTGTCAGAAAATTCAGCTCAATATGGTTTCTGTAACACTTTTGATTAATCAATGTCAATCCCCATTTCACTTGCTAAACTCGTTAATTTTTCATGAAATGTTTTTGTATTTCGATTAATACTTCGACATACAAACAACAATCCATCTTCATTTAATGCATTCAATCGATCTAATCCCACATTCACAGCAATCATTTCTTCTAATTCATCTCTTAATTTAAAAATATCCAATGTCTTTGACTGTGATTTTGGTTTTTCTATTTCCCGGGACCATCTTTCAATTTCTTTTGGAGTAACTACAGTTGAATTTCTCGTACCTCAAGAGGTTTCTATTTACACTTCTCTAGCATTTACAGGTGTAGTTTTCCTAGCTGAGCTACTTACTGGTTCTCTTATAGGTAAATCCATCAAAGAAATTTCTGACCCACATTCACTTGCTTGGCCATCCACTATTAATGTTTCTTTCCTTGGCTGTACTACAGGTGTAGTTAAAACAGGAGGTCTGGGACTAGTCTGTTTTTCTCCATATAAAGAAACAACTGGACCTATAGTCACCGGAATTGTCAAAGCTTCAGGACTGATATTTAACTGTGTAATTTTCTGAATTAACTCATTCCTTTGCTTAATTATTGCTTCTCGTTCCTTTTCCTGCAGCACTTTTTCTAATGATGCCTCATGTAACACTTGTGGAACTAAAGGTGGCTTTAAAAACGGAGCACTAGCATTTGTCTGATTCTGCTCCTCATTATAAGGTGGCAGATTTTTCATTAATAAATCCTCCAAGTAATCATCTTCTGGATCAGCACTTGTCATAAAATTTTTATTTTTCTCAGTACTTTTACTCCCTGTTTGTTCTTCTAATGTTCGGACAGGATATAATCTTTCCACCAGCATGGACTGTCTCCATTGTTTCATCTGCTTATCTCTTGTCTCTTTAGGAAATTTAGGATAAAATTTACTAATACTTTTATCACTTCTAGATCTGTCTCGCTCAAAAGCTTCTTTTTCCCATTCCTCCAATGCCTCATATTGGGTTAATCTAGGTCTTGAATCTAATTCATTCATACGTGCTCTTAAATTGTACAAAACTCTACCATTAAAGGTACCATTTTCTGGAAATACCAAAATTCCATCATCTTTTGTGTATTCTATTCAGTTTTCTAACCATATGCAAGTATGGTCGCCCCTTTCAACCATCATGTATGATGCGGGCGTATTCGATGGTGGAATAATAATCCCTTCTCTGGCTTTAATCAGTTTATCCTTTTTAAAGAAATGTTTAACTTTCTTGACAAATGACATTTTTCTTTTGTCTCCGTACATGATATAAGGTCTCCCTCTTATAATCTGTTCTTTAGCAAAACCTAGATATTTTCTATCTGGTCTATATCCTATGAATTCTGGATCTAAATGCCACATATATTTTATGCCGCTTTACTTCGTAATGACACTCAGTTTGTTTACGAAAAACCTCCAATACCAAAACGTTTCTTATTTTAAATGACCAATCAACAATTAGAATCCAAAATATATTCAACCAATGGTTGCGCGGCTTTTTCCCGTGAGACGAGCTCTCGCGATCCTGTACTCACCCCTCCTTTACAAAATTACCTCAGCTACACACCCGCTGTATTAACCAATACCAGCGCTGCTCTGAGTGGCGTCAGCGCAGCTCCGCAACTGACTCCCTCCTTTGCAAGGTAATACGAGAGATTTATTTTAAATGCTAATTTTCATTAATTAACAACGTAAAAACATTTGCCACTGTGTCCGAGTGATTATTTCGAAAGAAAAGAATGATTTATATTCACTGCGAGTAACTCCCTTCCGTTTACTCTTCATACACTACAAGTAGATCCCTTCCGTCTACCTTTCACACAAGCATCGGAGAACCTGTTACTCCCTCTGGCTTACCCTTTCTAGGTTATGCAAGGCCAAAGTTTCACCAACGAACCCCTTTGCTGTCAATCAAGCTCAGAAGAACCTGCTACTCCTCCAGTGTGACCCTTTCTAGGTGATATCACTCCAAAGTTTTACTAGCGAACTCTTTGCTATCAATTATTCACACATTTATACAGAAAAATCCCTAAAACAGTGCTTCCGGTTTTACCTAACCATGCACTTACTACCTCAAACAAGTGACCTCACTACAGAATGGCTTCCATTTACCACCTGTTATTCTGCCCCCGGGGTTTCCAGACAAAACATAAAAACAGGTACGAACAGTTTTGGTTAATGGATAAAATCAATAAAATCAATAACTAATAATCAATCAATAATCAATATTTACTAACTAGCTATCTACACTAATCCCTAACCTTGCCTCTGCTACAAAAATAACTGATAGAGCGCAGGCTCACCTGCTCAACATACTCACCTGGGCCCATATATCTATGTATACATTAAACAGGTAAACCTACACTCAATCAATTGGGGTTTTTACCATTTGGATTTTTATACCATTTATCTTACCAATCCAAGTCACCGATACCTAAAGTCCTAAAGGATCAAGGGAGTTAGAGAGAAAATAGGTAGTAATAATAACATTTAGCATTTCATAAATAACCACAAACTCGGGAAAGGTTTTAAAATCTTTATCTAAGTAAATCTTTGAAAAAACTTTTAAAAACATAAAAACTCAAATTAATTTCTTATTCTGTTTAGACTAATGTAGATTTTGAAAACATAAACATTTCAGAATGATTTGGAGAGAAAATGTCGTTAAGCATTTAAACAGAGGGTGGGTAAGAGAAAAGGGAAAACAGTACAATGACAAACCCACACTTAATAGTTACCTATTTCGGTGTGATGATCAACCCTGGTCATAGGCTGAGTCAAAGAAATAGAATCCCAAAGTACAGGTGCCAGCAGAAAAGAACAGGTGCAAGCCAGAAGCAGAACAGGTTACGCACCAAATTGGATCAGGATAGGACCACCACAGGCTAAGACCAGCACCACAGTTAAAGTTCAAAATGCCAGCGTTGTAAACCCTCTCTGCAGCAAACAGTCAAACCCTGATTGGGTCATCGAACTCCTTCCCAGAACCCCGATTGGGTTATCGAATATTCTGACAGAGTGCTCCGCTAGCAACTCTGCTCCCGAACACCTACCTTGCTCACTTTGTCACTGGATTCAAGCAAGCCGGGCTGTAATGCCAGAAACCGGTCATCGGTCCAGGGAAGGCATGGCTTGGCAGTTCGGTTTGGACTGTTCCCATGAGGCACAGGGTCAGACTGATTTGCATATGGCCATATTTGAACTGGGGTTGCAGAGTGGGCTACAGAACGGTGATGGATTAATGTAATGAGCATTTCTACCGCGCAGCTTCCACTCCAAGGAGTATCTTGGCGCATTACACAACTCAGATGGAGGAGTTGGAGGGGAAAAAAGATGAGCTCTGATTTCTGATCACACATTACACTAAAGTCCTACAAATGGCATCGGGCAATGAGAAAATCCAAGTTTTCAATGCCTTTCTGAAGGGGGCTTCTTGAGAAAAGGACCGTAGAAAAAGAGGAAGTTTGTTCCAAGCTTTTGACCCGAGTACAAAGAGGGATTTGCCACCCTTTGTAGCTAGTTTAAAATGAGGGAGGGAAAGTAGATTCTGACCTGCAGATCTCAGACTTCGCGATGGAAAATATCTTTTAAACCCCTCATATATATAGGTAGGGCCTCGTTGGTGGAAAGCCCGAAAGGTAATTAAAAGAAGTTTAAACAAAATTCTTTTACCTATTGGCAGCCAGTGAAGGGTGTTTAGGGCTGCTGAGGCTGACGATTTACGAGGCAGGCGTAAAACAAGGCGGGCTGCCGCGTTTTGGACCATCTGTAATTTGTGGAGGACAGATTTATTAGCTCCAACGTATAATCCGTTACAGTAGTCCAGCCTAGAACTTATTAAGGCCACTGCGACTGTTTTTCTCGCCGATAAGGGAAGAAGATCAAAAAACTTCCTTAGTGCCTTAATGATTTGAAAGCACGTGCCTGCTACTGCTACAGCCTGGGGTTTGAAGGATAGTTGATTGTCAAATTTCATGCCCAAATTGCGAGCAGATGCAATTGTATTGGGGGGCACTTCAGCATCCGAAGGCCAGCATGCCATTGGGGAAAAAAGATTATCATTCCCAAAGGGAAGGATCTCAGTTTTTCCGGTGTTACATTTTAAATGGTTATTAGTCATCCATTTAAAGATTGCTGCAAGGCAATCCTTGAGATCTTCCTCGGCACCTGGACGCTCCTTATCCAACACCAAGATCAGTTGGGTATCGTCAGCGTATGAAATAGAACTGATCTTGAAAGACGCGATCAGTTTCATCAGAGGTTCCATATATAGGTTGAAAAGAACAGGGCTCAAACTAGAGCCCTGCGGCACCCCTGAGCTGACGTTTTTGGCCTCAGATTGGTAAGGTCCTAAAACTGTTATTTGGTGTCTGTTGGTAAGGAAATTCCTACACCAGGCCAACACCTGTCCCCCTACCCCTGCGGCAGCCAACCGGTCCACTAAGATGTTATGAGAGATCGTATCAAAGGCTGCCGACAGGTCGAGTAGGATAAGGACAGCCTTCTTTCCTTGGTCCATTGCTGCCCTAAGTGTTTCTGTGGTATATAGTAGGGCTGATTCGGTGGAGTGTTCTGACCGAAATCCTGACTGATTAGGATGGAGAACGTTATTCTTCTCCAAAAAGTTAGTCAACTGACTGTTGACAAACCTTTCAGTCAGCTTGGAGAGAATGGGTAACAAGGAAATCGGGCGTAGGTTGGACAGGGTGGTGGGATCGGCCAGGGCCTTTTTTTGGAGCGGCTTAACAGCTGCCAGCTTCCAATCATTAGGGATATTGGCCGTTGCTAGAGAGGAATTAATGATTTTGTTGATCATTGGGTTAACCATCTCTATTAGGAAATGCAACACCGGGGGAGGGCAGGGATCAAAAGGAGAGCCCGATTTGCTGGCTAAGATCGCTTTGGCAGATTCCTCCAAAGATACTGGGGCGAAGTCATCCAAGCAAGGGGACGATATTGTCTCCCCTTTCTCTTCAACATCCATTATTGCAGCAGCTCCTGGTGGAAAGGTATTTGTAATGGCCAGGATTTTATTGTCGAAATAATCAGATATCGCATTGCAGAAGTCTTGCGATGGAGGGATTGCTTGCGATAGAGCTGAAGGGTTCATAAAATCCTTAACAATCTTAAAGATTGCTTTTTGTTCCTGGCCTACCATAGATATGGCCTGCAGATAGTATGTTTTTTTTGCTGACTTTATTCCTGCATGGTACTTCCGTCTCGCTTCTATATAAGTAGTACGTGCAGTTGTGTCGTAATTTCGACGCCACCTCCGTTCCTTTATTTTTACTTCACCTAATTCAAGCTTAAGAGTTGTTGAAAACCAGGGGGCATTCTTTTTTGCCTTCCTGGATTTGGGATTTTCATTTCTGGATGGTTTAAGTAACGTGCCTGCTTCAGCAATCCAATCACAGAAAGTCTGATTATCAGTGGAGGTGCAGTCAACTAGAACTGGTAGGCTAGTCTTAAGTTTCTCAACAATGTCAGGTCTGCTGGCTAATAACTTCCAATCCGGGAGGATTTTAGTATGCGATTTGTCATTACCCTTTAGAGGCCTTAAAGAGGGTTTCGGAATCCCAGTTATATTAAAAGGAATTAAAAAGTGGTCAGTCCATACCTGAGGACAAGGGAGTTTAACTATCAGGCTGGGATAATTAGAACAAATACAATCTAGCAAATGTCCTGCATGATGGGTAGGTTCCTGATTCAGGAGAGTGAGGCCCAGCACTTCCATTGTGTCTAAAAAACCGCTGGCCCCAGAATCATTTGGGGACTCAAGGTGCAGATTGAGATCACCCAGAACTGAAAAGTTAGAAAACCTGAGTGTTAGATCGGTCAGCACCTCACCTATAGAGTCCAAGATTTTATGGGAGAGCCCGGGGGGCGGTAGATAAAGGCCCCTGAGAAAACAAAGGAATCCCGGATTTCCAAAGAGAAGGCTAAAGCTTCTGCCTCTTTTATTTCTGTCAGTTCTTCAGTGGAGCATTTAAAAATGTTTCGATAAATAATAGCAAGGCCCCCACCCCGTCGTTCATGTCTATCCAAGCGCTGAATAAGAAAATCGTGAGGTAAGGCTATGGATAGGGCGGGATTACACCACGGCTTTAGCCACGTTTCTGTGACCAAAAGCCAGTCCAGGTTTGATTCCGTAATAAGGTCGTGGATATTTTGGGCATTTTTCACTAGAGAGCGAGCGTTAATTAAACCACCTCGCACTAAAATAGTGTCTGTGGGTGTCTCTGTTGCTGGGTCAGGGCTTAATGTCATGTGGCAATGGGCGCAGCTAACAGGGCCATGCCAACTGTGAGGTAATATGGAACAGTTACAGTTACAGGGGCCACGGGGCCCTTGAAATGATAACAGAAAGTCACGGGACATACCTGGATCAGGAGTTTGCATTAGGACAGGTGTAGAAGTAGTCAGAGTCACCCAGATCTGTTGACTGGGTGTGAGTGTTTGATTGTTTCAGATGCTCCGTCCATCACCACCCCCTTTTGTACGAACCCGAACACCTATTGAGCGCGTTGGGTCAGTGACAGGTCAGCTATTAGGACAAGTCGGACAAACTAACTAACTAAGCCTACCCTAGTTATACTATTTTTCAGGTCAGTGTACCACCCCCAAATGTTGCAAATGTGTGAATCCCACACTTTTATTGGACAAAGAACGAGGAGTAGCCATCACACCATACTTTTCTAGAAGCAACTTGTCAATCATGTATTCAAGTTGTTCCCTCCAATAACTATATCTACCCATGTTCTTTATTCCTCCCAGTAGTGAAATGTATCAATGATCTTTTAAACAATTTAATCAATTCAGCTTCCTCTGGCAAGGCAAGGAGTTCACTCTTCTCTGCCTTCCATGTCCGTCTTGGCCATGATTCAAGGCTACAGCTTCTGTGGCTTCAGGACATTTGTCGCACAGGCGCAGTTTCTCCAAAGATTGATTTCAGTAAAGCATTTTGGCCAGTAATGCTGGTAACATGAAAAAATAGAAAAGAAACAGTTTTAGAAACACCGAATAAATTAATGCACTGTATACCATTTCTTTCTACTCTATTCCCATTAATTTATTTTAACTATTGCTTTAGATATTAAGCAAAAACAAACAGCTTAGCAAAGCCGTGATGCAAGCTTCTTGCACATTAGGACACATAACAGCCATCTTGGTTCTATTGCGCGAAAGAAAAAGTTTTCCCACCAAGCATGTCACGTGGGCATGACATGCCATGCGCAGTAGAAAATCCCGCGTAGCAGCAGCCATTTTAGTGCAAGCGGATTATAGTTAGTAAAAGCACATTGGAAAGCTTCCCTTAGATATCTAATATGTCGTGTAATGCAATATTAATAAGACAAAACATGTTAGTTAGTACATTAATATTATTATCGAGAGGGTTGAGTACGAGCAAGTCACTTTACGTGTAAAACCTTGCTCCATCAACAGCCATCACACATGGCCTTCGTGTGTGTAGTAACTTGATGCTCTCTTGGTTTGGTCGCATTAACCTGATGAAATGAATGTACTCCTGCTCCTCCTCTCCCTATTCCAAGTTCTTCCAATTTTGTTAGTACCCATATTCTTGAAACACATTCACAGTAAACTAATGGCTTTTATATGAAAGGGCAAAGCTGCTAGTCTTCCTCTGACACTGAAGATCAAATGGAGGGCAAATGGGGGATCGGCAGTCCCTAGCATTCCACATTATTATGCTGCAGCCCAACTCAGAGCAATGGTGGACTGGTCTACTATGCTCTTGGAGATTTGGAAGTACATGGATCATGTAATAGCCCGACTACCACTTTGGGACTTGGTGTGGTTAAAGGCCCCATAACTCCTACCTTAGCACACCAGTAGCCACAACCCTACGAGTATGGGATAAGTATGTGAGTGCCCGGGGATTGACATCTTATCTATCCACATATATTCCCGTTCAGTATAGCCCAGCATTCCCACGGGTATTAGATGGCCAAGACTTTCTGCATTGGGGAAAGGGTGTGGGGGGATGAAATGATTGCAGACATGTTTGAGGCCGAGACACCAAACACCTTCCAACCATGCAAAGATGCATATAGTCTCCCTGAAAATGAGCAACTGCGCCACACATCCCCTTGCCCATCCAGGAGCCATGAGAGACAAAACCCCTTCTGAATTATGATTCCTTGAACTAGTGGGCATACTTAGCATCATCTCTGACTGAGACAAGATACTCCACAATCATGGAGACATAATCATGAGTGGGAATGGGCTTTGGGAGTACAAGTGATGGTAAAAGGGTGGAGTAGGCTTCAAAGGGAAATCCACTTCTCATCTACGTCTTCTTTAGGATGTGAGATCCATTAGAAGGTGTGGTACGGCTGGCACTCCACTCTTACCAAGGTTGCAGCGGCTCCTCGGGTGCTGGTGGGGGTATGGTGCACTGGGTGAGGCACTGCATATATGATGGGGTTGCCAAGCGCTTCAACCTTTTTGGGACGGGGTCTCTAAACTTCTCCAGAAGGTCTTAACGTTCCCAATCCCGGCAACACTGGAGGTGATGCTCCTTGGCATTAAGCCCGTATTACTGGGCCACATAACAAAGGATAAGTGGCACATGTGCCTTCAATACTTGGGTGCAGCTAAAGTGACCAGAGCCCTGTAGGGGTGTGGCCCCGCCGGGTGCCCCAAACCCCTCCCTTCCTTAAATAATAGAGTACTCTTAAGCCTTCTTGGTTCTGGGTAGGATCATTTATTGATACACTCTTCTCTCTTTAATATCCCAGCACCCCTTGGGATAAACATTAGATGCCTGGTGTTTTGCTTATACAGTCCTTAATGTGGATAAGAAGAACAAGGACAGTCAAGAATGCAAAAAAAAGGCTGTGAAGAGAAAGCAGCCGTCGTCGCCGGCCTTCGCCGTGTCCCGGGCTTTACCGCCAGCGTTGGGTGTCTCCTCAGGAGGGAACAGGAAAGAAAAGAAATGGGTCAAGCTGCTGTCCTAATGATTTAGGATGGGGCAGTGCTCCGTCCATCAGTGTCCTATCTCCGTGAGGCGCCTAAGTGTAGGGGATATTGGTGTATCAGGGTGGTGTGGCCCGCAAACCTGCCCACCAGCACGTAAAGGAAAATAAGTGAGTTTTGGGCCCTTGCCTGAACACACGACCCTTCGGGCCGTGGGCAGGGGAGTCCCAGCCTCCGTTTCCCTCCTTGGAGCACTGGACTCGTGTGCGTTGCTCCTAGAGCAGCCTCTTGCTTCGTGGTCCTTCTCCTCGTGTGGCAGTAACTTGGGCAGTCCCGGTGTCTCCACTTTCTCCTGAAGAACGCAGGTTTCGTCGTCCTCTTGATCCTCCTCTTGCTCTCCAGACTCGGTCTTTTCTTTCATCCTTCTCCTCACGTCTTCCTGTTATCAGCGTCTTTATGGCTTTCCCGGTCCAACCCTCGGGATCCTGCGTTGATGTCAGGAGACTTATGGGCGGTGCCTCTCCCGCTAGAGCGGGTTGTTTGCTTCCTGGCCAGGGCAGAGTGGGAGCCATGTTGGGGTTGTTGGGACACTCGCATGTGTCAGTACTGGAGCGATCACAAGCCCACCACTGGAAAGAAAGCAAACTGCCCGCTACTCTAGCACTGGTATCAGAGATTGTGGGCTTTTTTGTGAGTTTGACATTTCTAGTGTCATTGCCATCGCTGAGGTGGGTGAGGCAGTGAGATAGGGTTCAGCTCGAAGCAACTTATGATGGGTTTTTTATGTATGGACACTGTGGTTGGGGTTTACCTTCTGTAGTTGGGGTGGCAGAAGGATTGGGGGAACTATGAAAGAAGTTGACATCATTAATGGGTCTAGCAACAGCCCTGCTGGTTACTGATAGTTAATGTGGGCTCTCTGTAACTGTCTCTAGCAGGCTGCAGAGGTTTCTCATTATGTCTTGCTATGGATGATGACGGTCTAAACTGTATTGCTGTTGACATGTCTGAAAAATTCTAGTAAAATGTTTTAAACAAAAAACAAAAACCGCCTCCAATGGCTTCAGCCCTTAGGTGAATCGCCTGATAGGATTACTGCACATTGGGGCCCTGTTTGTTGACAGGAAACAAGACCAATGCATGTTATATGTACAAATGACAGCATACATTGTGGTGCATGTATCCTGCATGCTTCCATGAACTGCCAAATTGCAGGAGTCTTTATGAATGAGAGGATTAAAGGCCTCCTTACAAAGTTCCCAGTTTAAGCCCTGTTATCTGTACACTTTGAAGGTAACAGGGGAGGGGTGGTAACCCTGACTATCTATCTATCTAGCTATCTATCTATCTATCTATCTATCTATCTATCTATCTATCTATCTATCTAGCTGCCTTTCTGTCTGTCAGTGATCTTCCAGGGGATTTTGGAACTAGGTATTCTCACGCTGTGGTGGTTACAATTTAGGCAAGTGTGCTACACCCATTGGCTTCAGATTATTCTGAGTGAGATGTTAGCTGGGCAGGAAGAATTTTGGGCAGGGTATCGACAAGAGACACACCAGCGCCCAGCCCTCTTACCTACAATGTAAATAGTAGCAAACCCTGACAAGACAATAAATAAGGTTCCTTCAATTAAAACACTAATTGTAGTGTAAGGTAAACAGGAGATATTTATTTTTACATTTCCAGGGAGAAAAACTGGTTAGGCAAATATGTACTCAACAGCAAGGCCTCACGTGTTATTACAAATCCAAAGCATACTCCAATGCAAAACATTTACCGGGCAACTGTCCCAGTCTTACCCACAGACTGCAGCATGATATGCAGTTCAAAGGCGAGGTCTTTTTCCGTGCTTTGGGGACTAGTTTATGGTCCCGTACATGCCACCATTTACTGAAGGAAGATAAACTAAAGGTGGTCCCACAAAATAAGATCTGCTACCAGAAGAATAACAAGGCCAGCAAGGGCACATATCTAAGCAGCAAGTCTCTCTACCTTTCAGCGCTGACAAAGAGTGGGCTGGACGGACATTCAGTGGCGTAACGCAAAATGATGGGGTCCCCTGCAGAATGCGATGAGGAGCCCCTGAGTAGCCCATATCTCATAGATATTCATTGGTCTTGGGCTCAATGGGGACCTTCAAAAGAGCTAGGCAATGATCACAACCATGGACGAGTGAACCCTCAAAGCTACTAAATTAACCTGCGCTCAACCCCCTGGTAGCTATAGCACAGAACAGACAGGTTTAATTTAGGGCAATGTGTAAGGTATTTATGCAGTACCAAAAGAAATAAAATCGAGACACAAAACAATACAAATACCAAATCGAAATATAGAAAAATAAGTAGGAAAAGTGCCAAGAAGCCTAAACAGCCAATGATACTCAATGGTCTCAATAGACAGGGGCGTCACCCCACTGCTTTCTCGCAGTGCGAGAAGCAGAAACATAAAATACAATTTTTTGTTTCTGCTTCTCGCAGTGCGAGAAAGCAGACGGGTTTGGTTAGGGGCGGGCGGGTAGGCGGCCCTGCTCCGGGTAGCCGGTCCTGCTCCAGGGCAGGGGAGGAGTGGTTTGCCCACTTTTGTATACGCACTCTCCCTTTTCTCCATGTAGGCTGCATGCAGTCTCCATGGAGAATAGGGCCTCACCATAGACGCCTGTGTGGTATGTGTCCCAGCGTTGTGATTGGCTAAGGGGAGGTGAGGGAGGCTGCCTGCTTCCTGCGAGGACTCGGAGCAGAGACGGCCAGACGCGGGACCGGACCAGGCTGGCAAAGGTACGTTTTTATTTGTTATTTAAAATTAACCCCCCCCCCCCCCTCCCCTGCGAGTTATTCCGGCCGCGGCAGACCATGATCTAGGCAAAACTCGACACTGACAGTGATGGGGCATCGGTCAGTTACACCGTCCTGGTCAAACATTTTAGCTTCTGAATTCAGTCCGTTAAGTCCCAATGCACCAGAGGAGTACACTTCTAAAGCCCCCCCCCCCAGGACCTCGGAGGAGGAGAAACTCACCATGAGGCAGGCAGAGGCCAACAGGGGTCCAGTCCAGGTCCAGTTGCAACTTCCATCCTATTGGTTCCGGAGTCATCAATGAAAGCACAGTTAACACATAGACATGTTTTTGTTTATAAGTGTTTTAGAAAATTCATACTTTGCAGTTTAGGAAATTAAGAATCGCCTGGCTGTTTAAGCCTCTCTCTTTTGTTAATATGTTTTCCTTTCCACTTGTTTGTGTGGCCAACCACCTGGTTTCACATTTGTGTCATATGGCCAGGAATGCTGCTTTGCTAAGAGAGAGCTTCACAAACAACATAAATAAATAAATCCGATTACCAAGGAAAAGAGGTCCTAATACACAATATAGAAAGTGGTCTGTGCAGATTCAGTGGAGTCCATGCATTGCTTACAATTTTGGCCTGGATTTTTGTCAGGCTGAATAGACAAAATGCTTCCACTGATACAGCCGACCACCTGAAGGAGGTGAAACCTGTGCCTAAGGGTAAAGCATGTATCATTGTCCTAGGACAAAAGGCTTCAATTATAAGTACCCCACAAGTTTTGGTGCTGTTTCTGAAATCGGATACCCCAGGATTAGGAATTCACCAAGTGTGAAAAATAGTATGGGGCATAACAAACAGTCTACATATCCCAGAACTTTTTTCTCCAGTTTAATCTTGCCAGGATTGCAACCCCATGTGCAAATGGGGTTTTGAGTATGCACCCATAATCCTCCACATTCTAAACACCTTTCAAGGCATATATTCTGTCACGTTTTGACTGTTGAAGGATGGCCATGAAAGAACATTCATGTGTGTTAACCCATATCTTATATTCTGAATTCACGTGGAAACTCACGTTTCTACCGAAACGGCTTACAGAGAAATCTGCAATAGGGCCCTAATTGGGATCTTTCTATTTTTTGAAATCATTATGTTTAGGTCTGAACTAGAGACCGCTTTAGCTGACTTGCCAGTCGGGGAACATCCTTTACAACGCAACTTTTAGAACGAAGTACCTTTACGACGCAACCATTACAACGCAACTTTTACAACGTCTTGCGCTGGGGGGCGCTCTAGGATAGGGAATAGTTTCCAACACCTTCCCTACTATCCACGGGGACTGGAGTTGGAATAGTAAATTAAACTATTCACTATCCAGCGCTTCCCAAATGTAACGACTTGCGTTGTAAAACTTGCTTCGTAAAGGCATGCGTTGTAATAGCATGCGTTGTAACGTCATACATCCTTGCCAGTCACATGTTTTTTCTAAAAAAACATAATTACATGCATTGACAAAACCAACAGGTCTGGTGCTGGCTGCCAACGTTTGGCTTTGCCAATGTAAAAACACAGGGCATCATTAGGATGGCGGGCGGACTTTGTCTGCCCGCCATCCTCACGGTAAAAGGGACTGCCCGCCATATGTGCGGGGGTCCTGTGAGTGACATTAGGATGCGCCCGCCACACTGGCTTTCACGACCGCCCGCCGCAATGCCAAAAATGCATGTCGTGCATGCACAACGTGGCAGGCACCGTGTGGTGCCTGCCATGTTGTGCATGCACATGGTACCCCCCAACATCCTGAGTGCTCGCAACGGGCCCCCAATCTCAAAAACCGCATGCCTTTCTGCGGCGGCAACGCCGCCACGGAAAGGCTCCCTCCCGCCTGCATCCTGATATGGATGGCGGTGTCTAGCAGACACCGCCACCATATGAAACCCTTTTTCGCCCGGTCGACTTGTCGACTGGGCGGAAAAGCAGCAGACGGTCTTCCCGTCTGCCGCAGTCCCCCGCCCGCCATACTAATATGGCGAGGGAAATGGGTGGTGGTGGGTAGGATGTAGGGCAGATCGCCACCGCCATACGGACAGTGGTGATTCGCCCTACTTCTAAATGGGCCCCTAAATATCTTGTATTTCTATTAATTTCACATCAATGCCTCTCTTCACCTGTATATCACAAAGTGCACTGATAGATTTCATAATCAGATATCAATGTTGTTTTCTCATTAATCTTATGTGCCCCTTAACTTCAATATGCTTGCTAACTTTCATGACTCGAGTAGGCCCAGAAGACATTTTATTTGAGGCAAAACATATGACATGCTCCTTAGAGTTCATCTGAAAGTAATACGTTTCTGTCACGTAACTGTGCCCCATAGACTTGTATGGAGAGGAACATGTATATAAACCATTGAATTTTAGCATTACGTGCTCCAAATGGCCACTTTAGGCTCTGTTTGCTCGAGATGACAATTGTCTTTTCTTAATTATTTGCAATGCTGCTCGCTATTTTTGCATTAAACACATGTTAGACTTTAGGCTTTTTGAGGTGTTGTGTTTTATTGTAACACCAATGTTTGTGAATGTTTTTTGTAAAACTGTACAAGGGAACTACATTTTGTATTGAAGTGTACATTGTGCAAGAGAAGAAAGCTACCACTCACAGAAAGGTAAGAAAATGGGCAAGTGGGTTGACCCTGTATCCCCATGCTGTATGCTGTGGTGGGTGGAACAAAATGTGAATGACACGCCGACAGACCAATGAATGACTAGATCTAGATTAAAGCCCCTATAAGTAATTATATTTTGTATATAAAATGTAATTAAAATCAGAAGGACTTGGTTAACATGAGTCAAAAGTACACACGTGTCTTTTGGTTAGCCCTCTTCATCGAGTTTTATATAGCGCAAACTTGACCCGAATTGGGTATCAGAGCGCTTTACATAGTACCAGTTGTGTTACATGAGGACACATTCACTTTTCTTTTTGTTAGGCACGGGGAGATTAACGGCCACATGCATCAAGTGAATTTGGAGTCGCAAACGGTGCGAATCAGAAAAATCGGCCGTTTGCGATTCCAAATTCACTTTTTGGTATGCATGAAACAATTTTTAAAGAACCGCAATTTTTTGCATTTCCCAAAAATGCGATTGCATATAAGGAATCGCATTTGTGCGATTCCTTAACTGCAATGCATGAATATTTTTTAAAATGCGATTTCGGAAATAGGAGGTGCAAATTAACACGAGGTTGACCCTCGTGCTAATTTGCGAAATCTTTCAAAAATGCTCAAAAAAGCATTTTTGAAAGTGTCATGTTACACAAACACATGTCCTTTGGACATGTGTGTGTGAAACTTGCACTTAAAAAACATTTCAAGGGTGCAGGGGGGGTCCTTTGGACCCCCCTCAGCTCCCTTGAAATGCATCAAAAAATTGCGATTCGCAAATAAAAAAAATGCAAAAAGGCATTGATTCCTATGGGCCTCTAGGCCCATAGGAATCAATGTAATGCCATTCCTTAATTGCGATTCGCAATTAAGGAATCGCAAATACAGAAAATTAAGAAATCATCAAAAGTTTAAAGATTTCTTGATGCATAGGATTTTGCAATTCCTGAATTGCGATTCCTTAATTTTCGCAATTTAGGAATTGCAAAATCCTACAATGATGCATGTGCCCGCACGTGATTTGCCCAGAATCACAGGATGTTCAGCGTTGTTGCAGAGACTCGAATCCAGTTCCCCAGATTCGAGGACGACCGTCCTGGCCGTTAGGCCTACTCCTCTCCCCTATTATTCTGCTCAAGTTGCATAGCCATTTTTTTCTGACCACTAGAGCATTTATCACAGGGTAGCTGGTCAACTCACTTCATTCATTTGTCTGGTTGAATCCTGAGAGATGGCTTTTTGCCAGACTACATGTGTACTGCTGCCTGAAATTGTGTGTACTTGGGTGCCTTAGCTGAAGTGGCTAAGCTGTTGAGCACCACCTTTATATTTATATGTTTCCAATATTTGGATATGTTTGCAAAAACAAGAAAATACAATAAAAGCCGTTTTACTCTTTCTAGGGCAAGACCGATGGACTTTGGCAACAGCAGTATTTTCCCAATGTAGCTTTGTTGATGCCTTTGGAAAGAGTAGGAGACCATTTCTAAACACTGTTCACATATTGCGAAAACCTCCTAAGCAGGTGAAACCAGTCTTGAAGACTGCGTGGAAAAAAATGCTCAAAGCAATTGACTGTATTTCTGTTGTGATCTAAGCCCTTGCGGTTTGTTCGAGGTTGGTTGGTATGCTAAGATTGTTTTAAGGATCATAAAACATCAGTGTCTGGGGAATTTCAAAACCTTTGCAAGCTCATTTAATCTGAATTTAAGCATCGCATTTCTCTGTGAAATCCTTACTTATAAAACTGAGATGACTCACACGAAGCAACAAGTCTTTGTGGTTTCACCAAGAATGCAAAAGTGGTGGCTGAATATGCCTTAACTTTGTAAATTAAATTAAGTGGACATTTTGATGTAAAAGCAGTGGCGGCTGGTGATCTTTGAAAGTGGGGAGGCATAGTACCTGTCAGGATTTCACCCCATTTTTCCCCAAAATTTGCCTTGAGAGTTCTCCATATGTCAAGAATTGCCTTCATTGTGCGATCCCTTATGAGTAGAATTCCATACATTAGTCCAGTACCAGAATTTTGCCATTGATACTGTCTGTATACCATGGGTTGCCCATATGTCGAAAATTGCCTCCAGTATTTCAGAGCCAGCAAAATATCATGGTTTCTTCCCCAACCTGTCCCTCGGCCCCAATATGCCACAAGTGCCCTCCCCAGGCAAGTAATCACCTCCCACAGCCTAGCACCAGCATTTTGTCGTATGTGTCTCCTTATGTAACATATTACTGCCAGTAATTCAGGGTCTGCCTTTTGCCTTGAGTGCCCTCCTTTATGCCAATAATTACCTGTCATCTCTCAGCACCAACATTTTACCCATGGTGCCCCATGCCAAGAATTTGCCTCCGGTATGCAAGTGCCAGCATTTTTCCACAGGGGCCCTTATGCCAATAATTACTTCTAGTATGTCAGGGCCTGCATTCTGCGATTGCTGCCCTGTTCTATACCAAAAACAGTTTCCAGTATGTGAACAGCAGCATGTTACCTTGTGTGCCGCCATAAGCTCAGAATTATATTGAGTATGGCATGACCAACTGCAGACTCACAATAATAAAACACCCAAACAAACACAATCTTAATCACTCCCACTCTGTCACTCATACCCTCACATTTACTCTCTCCCGCCTCATTCACTTTAACTCACACCCTTTCACTTACTCATTCCCACTCATATTCACTCCTGCTCACTGCTTCTCATACTCACTGGTTCTAAATCTCACTTACAAACACACTTACACACACTCACCATTTCACACTCACTGACTCTGGGCCCTGTTGCAAATACACTTGCTTCACCATTGATAGCTCCATCCCTGACTCACACCCTTTCAACATCTCCAGTCACTCACTCCTTCTAATACACTCACACTGCGTCACTTACACCCTCACACTCACTTTCACTTATCCACACGATCTGAAACTCAGATTCTCCCTAACTTTCACTCGCATTGAAACTCTCAACAACACACCTACCCCCCCCCCCCCGTCCCCCTCTCAGGTTTGAAAAGGAGAAGACCCACCTCAATTTCCCTCCCAACTTCTTGATGGGACTGGAAGCACCTCCCTATAAGAAGCTGGGATAGTGCTAGGGATCCTGCCCCCCTGCTTTATGCGGTTTGTCATTGGACTCAGGGATCCACATTATTATTCATGAGGTAGGTCCACTACAAATCGAGGTTTTGTGAACAAACCTATTAGTTCATAGGTCAGTTTGCAAAAACAGAATGTATTCGGTAAAAGTCGGTGTACAATTTGCAACCACTTTTACCAACTCTGTTCTTTGTACATCTGGCCCAAGATGATGTGACCGCCTTGATTTTTGTTATCTGCGACAAGCCTGAAGACAATTTAGGTTTTGTCCTATATCCACCTCGTGCCCAATTAAGGGGCCAAAAGGAAGTAGATCAAAGTTCTTTATTTCCGCCAAGCAGTAAGACCTTGGTTTTGTTGGCACTGAGGTTAAGCCAGCTGAAACTCATCCACTAAGGAATCTTAGGAAGCCATGTCCTGAAGCAGACAGCAGAAGACCACCACCTTCAAGCCTGAAAGGGACTGAAACATATTTGGCATACACATGGAACACAAAGCTGTGAGCATTAATCAGAACTGCCATTGGCTGAACATAAAACTTAAGCAAGAACTGGCAGCGCCACTTATCCAGGCTTATACCTGAAAATACAAGTTAGGCTTACTGGCTTTGCCAATGCTTGTCTCTGTTATGTTCTGTGATTACTTAGTGAGGGTACAGGCTACTTGCAGTCATTCTCACCAAGCGTTTTTAGGTCTGACTTGAGAATTAGTCTGCCATAGGCGGAAAGTACTACTGGCATTGTGTATCTGCTACTCAGATTGCTGTGGGAGTGCTGTCAGTAGAGTAACATTTTTGAAAAAGTTAATACATATTATATACAATAGGACACTACACCGTTAAACTAAACAATATTATAACACTATGGATATTCATTCATACTAATCAGACATATCACAGTCGTTCAAAATTTCATACATCCATTCTTACACAATCCGAAAGAAAGAAAGAAAGAAAGAAACAGAAGTTGCTCAATAAATCAAAACATCAGATATGATACATCAATGTATATCAACCTGGAACAAAGTACACTTGGATTTCAATAAACAATCAATTATTCGATGAAAAACTTGTATGTCAATGTGTACACAACTAAAGTGCAGTATTTGTCAACACTTGAGTTATTCAAGAGCAGAGCAACATTTGATACAAGGGCCTACGTGTTTCGAATCCCAAACGAAATCAACGAGGGATTCTCCTCAGGGCCAATGGAATATCTAGAAAGAATGAATAAAGCATGAAAAATTGGTCTCTAAGTAAAAAAAATTCTATAAAACTAAGAGAGTGAACCACCACCAACTCGAACAGCTTACCCCACTGGTCTACAAGGCGACTTGGAAGGTGTAGTGAAGCAGAAGTTTCTGCAGGGGAGAAGGGATAATTTGTATAAGGTGATCGAAATCATCAAACAAGCCAGTATATGTGTACAAGAGAAAGAAAGCGCTGTACCTGTCTGAAGCAGCTGGTAGTCAGTGGACAGTCAGTAAACATAGAATTAATTGAATTTTTGGCAGGCGCAGACGGACATTCTCACTGGAAAGTAAATAAAATAAAATGTGGGATGGTAATGGCAGCCTGTGGGGGCCTGAGATCATGACGGTTTTATGCTGCGGTCTTACCGAGCTATGTAGCCCAGGGGTCCGTTGCAGGTGTACGAATTCGGGAAAGTCGGGGACACAAGGATCCTCGTCTAATTTAATATGATGAATCCTGCAAAACCAAACGGGGCATTACTTGTCTACCCCATCAGAGTAGAGGAGGTAAGCAGAAATAGTCACATTGCATGCGCCTCACAATTGCGGGATGGATTACCTTCATTCAAGCGGGCGCTTGGCTTAGTGCAAAGATGGGAATTTCGGCCACACGAGTCACCATCACAGGGGGAGTCAATCCTAAGTATATGAGAAGGAAATGATATTTTAGTCGTTGCGCGACACTTGGGGACGAGGCAAGTGAACTGAAGAAACTACTGGCAGATCTTACCTAAATCACAGATTGTTGCGCGCCGCAATGGAAAGCCGACTTGTCGTTCTGGCGTCTAGGCAGAACTAATCTCCCGCACATGCGCAGGCCGGCCGGTGTCGGTCTTATAAATGAACGAGCTAGCAGGGGGAATACTACTCGCCTGCACTTGCGCATCAACAGAATTGAGTGCAAGTTGCATTTGACATACTTATTGGCACACAAGGCGGCGTGATTGATAAACAAAACCCTTCGCAGACATGAAGGGAAAGGTGTAATAATAAACAATGTTCAAACAGGAATACACACCTTCACACACAAAACAAGGCTGGACAATTACTCGCAACTAACGAACAGATGATCGCAAAAGGCAGGACTCGAACATTTTTATAGTTTGTAAATTTCTGACAATTCATTGAGACCTATAACGGCCGTATTAAATTTGACTATAAGGAGCGCTTCCCTTTTAGAGAGTTTGGCGTCCCAGTCACCTCCTCGGGGATCGCGCTCCACCCTGGAGATGATAGTCTATTTGAGATCTTTGATTTGATGGTTCAATCTATTCCAGTGATTGACCAGGGGTGCAGATTCTACTCGTTTTTTGAGTCTTGATTTGTGCTGTGAAATTCTTTGCCGTGCCTCCTGATTCGTTTTACCGATGTACAAGAGTCCGCAGGGGCAAAGGATGCCATAAACCACATATCTTGTCTTACAGTTACTAAATGTCTCGTGTTTCCACGAGACACCTTTATGCTGAAATAGAGAGCCCTCAATGGTCGTCTCGCAGCATAGGCAGGTTCCACACTTATGGTTTCCTGTGATGGGATTAAGACCCATCATTTGTCGAATGGAAGGTGGGGCTTCCCTAGTCATTGCTGCTCTAACCACATAATTCGCTATGCTTTTTTCTTTTTTGAAAGCAAAAAGTGGTGGTTTATTGAGGCCCTCGTCTAGATTTTTGACTAGGTGCCAATTTTGATTGATTACTTTTTTTAGCTGATTCGCATTTGGGCAGAATGTCGTGACACACACCTGTCGTTTTAACTGTGGCTTGGTGCGTCGTTCTAGGAGCGTTTCCCTGGGGGTCCAACGTGCCCTTTTCATGCAATTTGATACCAGTTTTTTTGGGTATCCACGGTCACATAGCTTAGACATCAAATTACTGGCATGGAATTTATAGTCATCATTATTTGCGCAATTTCTTCGTATCCGAAGAAATTGCCCGAGTGGAAGATTCTCTCTTAGACTCCTAGGATGGTTGCTAGAAAATAACAGGGCTTTATTCCGATCCGTTGGTTTAACAAAAAGGGAAGTGGATAGTTTGCCTTCAGTTGGGAAGACTTCCACGTCCAAGAAAGATATTTTTTCTTTCGACAATATCATGCTGAACTTGATGTCTGCAGTACGTGCATTCAGCCAATCATAGAAGCATCTCAATTCCTCTTCACGACCTTTCCACACCATGAACACATCATCTATGAAGCGTAACCACACTCCAATGTGATCTTTGAAGGGGTTGTTGTTGTATACATAGGTGTCCTCATACAGTGACATAAATAGGACTGCCAATTCTGGAGCGAAGGGGCAGCCCATCGCCACTCCTTTTACTTGGAAGTAAAAATCTTTTCCAAAGCAAAAGTAATTCTTTTTAAGAGCAAAAGAGGCGAGGTCAATCAGGAATTTTGTTGGCACCCGTACAGGTCTTGATCTCAATTCCAGGAAGTGTGTGAGTACAGCCACCGCTTCATCCTGAGGGATCTGGGTGTAGAGTGAAGTGACATCCAGGGTAACCAGGATGTCACTGCCCTCACAAAACTCAATTGTTTCCAGTTTATTAATAAAATCTGTAGTATCCTGCAAATACGATGTTACAAGGGTCATGAATTGTTTCAGGAATACGTCCACATATTTGGCAACTGGTTCGAGCAGGGAATCACATCCTGCCACAATTGGTCTCCCCGGGGGTTTATTTTGATCTTTGTGTACCTTTGGTAGGATGTAAAAAAGGGGGACTTTTGGATGTTTATTTTGTAAAAAATCCAGCTCTTTGGGACCTACAAAACCTTCTTCATACCCATCTTTAATGATAGCGAAGAGTTGGTGCTGTAGTTCTAACGTGGGGTCTTTCCCGATTTTGCGATAGCATGCCTGATCATTCAGTTGCCTAAGCACTTCACTGTTGTAGTCTATTGTCTCCCATACCACTATTGCCCCGCCCTTATCGGCTTGCTTTATAGTGATAGTGGGGTCGCTACGTAGATCTTGGAGGGCTTTTGTTTGTTCTTTTGTTATATTGAACTTGACATATTTTTTCTGCGTTTCCATGGCAGAAATTGCAGAAAGTACAGTTTTTTCAAAGACTAAAATTTCTTTTGGTATTTTATGTCCCGGAGGGCAGAAAGTAGATTTATTTCGTAAACCCGTAGCTTCAGTAATAGTAACTGAAGGGTTTTCAATGAAAAAGGTTAGTAATCGTAATTTTCGGCAGAACTCGATGAATTCAGTTTTCATCCTTATAAAATCAGTACGTTTAGATGGTACGAAGGAAAGGCCCTTGGACAGGATACTTTCCTCCGCTACAGTCAATGATTTAGATGAGAGATTAAAGATGGGTGATATTTTCAATTTTGATAATGTTGGCGACAAGTTGTCATCTCCCATCTCACTTTCGCCCTGGGGCGTGTTTGCCCTCTCCCTAAAAAACAATTCGGGGTGTTCCATCTTTGCACTAAGCCAAGCGCCCGCTTGAATGAAGGTAATCCATCCCGCAATTGTGAGGCGCATGCAATGTGACTATTTCTGCTTACCTCCTCTACTCTGATGGGGTAGACAAGTAATGCCCCGTTTGGTTTTGCAGGATTCATCATATTAAATTAGACGAGGATCCTTGTGTCCCCGACTTTCCTGAATTCGTACACCTGCAACGGACCCCTGGGCTACATAGCTCGGTAAGACCGCAGCATAAAACCGTCATGATCTCAGGCCCCCACAGGCTGCCATTACCATCCCACATTTTATTTTATTTTATTTTACTTTCCAGTGAGAATGTCCGTCTGCGCCTGCCAAAAATTCAAAAATTCATTCTATGTTTACTGACTGTCCACTGACTACCAGCTGCTTCAGACAGGTACAGCGCTTTCTTTCTCTTGTACACATATGCTGGCTGGTTTGATGATTTCGATCACCTTATACAAATTATCCCTTCTCCCCTGCAGAAACTTCTGCTTCACTCCACCTTCCAAGTCGCCTTGTAGACCAGTGGGGTAAGCTGTTCGAGTTGGTGGTGGTTCACTCTCTTAGTTTTATAGAATTTTTTTTACTTAGAGACCAATTTTTCATGCTTTATTCATTCTTTATAGATATTCCATTGGCCCTGAGGAGAATCCCTCGTTGATTTCGTTTGGGATTCGAAACGCGTAGGCCCTTGTATCAAATGTTGCTCTGCTCTTGAATAACTCAAGTGTTGACAAATACTGCACTTTAGTTGTGTACACATTGACATACAAGTTTTTCATCGAATAATTGATTGTTTATTGAAATCCAAGTGTACTTTGTTCCAGGTTGATATACATACATATCTGATGTTTTGATTTATTGAGCAACTTCTGTTTCTTTCTTTCTTTCTTTCTTTCGGATTGTGTAAGAATGGATGTATGAAATTTTGAACGACTGTGATATGTCTGATTAGTATGAATGAATATCCATAGTGTTATAATATTGTTTAGTTTAACGGTGTAGTGTCCTATTGTATATAATATGTATTAACTTTTTCAAAAATTTTGTCTTAAATAATGAACAAATAAAAAGCTATTAACTAGCAAAATCCAGGGTGGAAACATAACTTCTTCCTTTAGTTTAAATCACACATGACTAATTGCATCAGTTTAGGCACTTTCTTTTGTTGTTCAGATATAAGTGCTCAGCCTAACTGATTAGAGCCAACTCTTTGTTGCTAATAGATTTCATAGCGGGAATTCCTCTCGCGAAGTGTGTTTATTACCGGACCACAGTCTCTTGTGGCTGACAAGATTTGAGTCTTCGTCTCTGTTGTGGTGTGTAAGGTATACATAGATACCAAAGCCCATATATAGTTTAATTGTTTGGTTTGTCCTTGGTTGTATTTATTTTTATTATTTCTATTCTTTTGATTTTTCTATGGCAGAAAGGGACACCTTTGCCTACTCAGAAGATCATATAAAAAATCTATTGAGTGACCCACCAGTTTTCTCTTCAGTTTCCCTCAGTGTCTCGGCAACTTCACAAAATGAGTCGGATAAGTTACTTCGCTTAAAAAAGAAGCAAATAAGAACAGACCTACACGGGCATTTTCTTCTCCAACATTTACGAGAAGGTACCATCCCGGGAGGTCTCCAGATAAAAAATATACCAGTTATCTTTACCGAGGACCCGCTATTTAAAAAGGGTTTTAGTCAGATCGAGACAAAATGCAGTAGGGACCTCATGGTCCTTACTGTAGAAACAGCGGCTAGAATTTCTAAACAAGAACTGGAAGAAATAGCCCAACTAGAGTCTGAAATAAATAGCAACCCCACGATAGCAGATGCAAAGGCTTTATTAGACAAAGTTGCAAAAGAAATACAGGACTTCAAGGACTATACTATAACACAAAAAACTAACCAGTTTGAAAAAGATAAGAAGACCTTTACACTGGAAAACGTGTATCCTTTTTTACAAGCAGATTTTTACACAAAACCAGACTCAAGGCGATTCTTACCAGGTAATCGCGGCAGATCAAGAAATCAGTTCATTACTTTTTCGGATACTTCTTCATCGGGCGGTGACAGTGATAATAGCGGCAACAAAAGCAACAGCAGACCAAACAGGAATCGCCAATGGAATCAGAATCAACAACAACAAAGCAACACCCCGAATTCTTTTTTAGAGAGAGGGCAAACACGCCCCAGGGCGAAAGTGAGATGGGAGATGACAACTCGTCGCCAACATTATCAAAATTGAAAATGTCACCCATCTTTAATCTCTCATCTAAATCATTGACTGTAGCGGAGGAAAGTATCCTGTCCAAGGGCCTTTCCTTCGTACCATCTAAACGTACTGATTTTACAAGGATGAAAACTGAATTCATCGAGTTCTGCCGAAAATTACGATTACTAACCTTTTTCATTGAAAACCCTTCAGTTACTATTACTGAAGCTACGGGTTTACGAAATAAATCTACTTTTTGCCCTCCGGGACATAAAATACCAAAAGAAATTTTAGTCTTTGAAAAAACTGTACTTTCTGCAATTTCTGCCATGGAAACGCAGAAAAAATATGTCAAGTTCAATATAACAAAAGAACAAACAAAAGCCCTCCAAGATCTACGTAGCGACCCCACTATCACTATAAAGCAAGCCGATAAGGGCGGGGCAATAGTGGTATGGGAGACAATAGACTACAACAGTGAAGTGCTTAGGCAACTGAATGATCAGGCATGCTATCGCAAAATCGGGAAAGACCCCACGTTAGAACTACAGCACCAACTTTTCGCTATCATTAAAGATGGGTATGAAGAAGGTTTTGTAGGTCCCAAAGAGCTGGATTTTTTACAAAATAAACATCCAAAAGTCCCCCTTTTTTACATCCTACCAAAGGTACACAAAGATCAAAATAAACCCCCGGGGAGACCAATTGTGGCAGGATGTGATTCCCTGCTCGAACCAGTTGCCAAATATGTGGACGTATTCCTGAAACAATTCATGACCCTTGTAACATCGTATTTGCAGGATACTACAGATTTTATTAATAAACTGGAAACAATTGAGTTTTGTGAGGGCAGTGACATCCTGGTTACCCTGGATGTCACTTCACTCTACACCCAGATCCCTCAGGATGAAGCGGTGGCTGTACTCACACACTTCCTGGAATTGAGATCAAGACCTGTACGGGTGCCAACAAAATTCCTGATTGACCTCGCCTCTTTTGCTCTTAAAAAGAATTACTTTTGCTTTGGAAAAGATTTTTACTTCCAAGTAAAAGGAGTGGCGATGGGCTGCCCCTTCGCTCCAGAATTGGCAGTCCTATTTATGTCACTGTATGAGGACACCTATGTATACAACAACAACCCCTTCAAAGATCACATTGGAGTGTGGTTACGCTTCATAGATGATGTGTTCATGGTGTGGAAAGGTGGTGAAGAGGAATTGAGATGCTTCTATGATTGGCTGAATGCACGTACTGCAGACATCAAGTTCAGCATGATATTGTCGAAAGAAAAAATATCTTTCTTGGACGTGGAAGTCTTCCCAACTGAAGGCAAACTATCCACTTCCCTTTTTGTTAAACCAACGGATCGGAATAAAGCCCTGTTATTTTCTAGCAACCATCCTAGGAGTCTAAGAGAGAATCTTCCACTCGGGCAATTTCTTCGGATACGAAGAAATTGCACAAATAATGATGACTATAAATTCCATGCCAGTAATTTGATGTCTAAGCTATGTGACCGTGGATACCCAAAAAAACTGGTATCAAATTGCATGAAAAGGGCACGTTGGACCCCCAGGGAAACGCTCCTAGAACGACGCACCAAGCCACAGTTAAAACGACAGGTGTGTGTCACGACATTCTGCCCAAATGCGAATCAGCTAAAAAAAGTAATCAATCAAAATTGGCACCTAGTCAAAAATCTAGACGAGGGCCTCAATAAACCACCACTTTTTGCTTTCAAAAAAGAAAAAAGCATAGCGAATTATGTGGTTAGAGCAGCAATGACTAGGGAAGCCCCACCTTCCATTCGACAAATGATGGGTCTTAATCCCATCACAGGACACCATAAGTGTGGAACCTGCCTATGCTGCGAGACGACCATTGAGGGCTCTCTATTTCAGCATAAAAGTGTCTCGTGGAAACACGAGACATTTAGTAACTGTAAGACAAGATATGTGGTTTATGGCATCCTTTGCCCCTGCGGACTCTTGTACATCGGTAAAACGATTCAGGAGGCACGGCAAAGAATTTCACAGCACAAATCAAGACTCAAAAATCGAGTAGAATCTGCACCCCTGGTCAATCACTGGAATAGATTGAACCATCAAATCAAAGATCTCAAATGGACTATCATCTCCAGGGTGGAGCGCGATCCCCGAGGAGGTGACTGGGACGCCAAACTCTCTAAAAGGGAAGCGCTCCTTATAGTCAAATTTAATACGGCCGTTATAGGTCTCAATGAATTGTCAGAAATTTACAAACTATAAAAATGTTCGAGTCCTGCCTTTTGCGATCATCTGTTCGTTAGTTGCGAGTAATTGTCCAGCCTTGTTTTGTGTGTGAAGGTGTGTATTCCTGTTTGAACATTGTTTATTATTACACCTTTCCCTTCATGTCTGCGAAAGGTTTTGTTTATCAATCACGCCGCCTTGTGTGCCAATAAGTATGTCAAATGCAACTTGCACTCAATTCTGTTGATGCGCAAGTGCAGGCGAGTAGTATTCCCCCTGCTAGCTCGTTCATTTATAAGACCGACAGCGGCCGGCCTGCGCATGTGCGGGAGATTAGTTCTGCCTAGACGCCAGAACGACAAGTCGGCTTTCCATTGCGGCGCGCAACAATCTGTGATTTAGGTAAGATCTGCCAGTAGTTTCTTCAGTTCACTTGCCTCGTCCACAAGTGTCGCGCAACGACTAAAATATCATTTCCTTCTCATATACTTAGGATTGACTCCCCCTGTGATGGTGACTCGTGTGGCCGAAATTCCCATCTTTGCACTAAGCCAAGCGCCCGCTTGAATGAAGGTAATCCATCCCGCAATTGTGAGGCGCATGCAATGTGACTATTTCTGCTTACCTCCTCTACTCTGATGGGGTAGACAAGTAATGCCCCGTTTGGTTTTGCAGGATTCATCATATTAAATTAGACGAGGATCCTTGTGTCCCCGACTTTCCCGAATTCGTACACCTGCAACGGACCCCTGGGCTACATAGCTCGGTAAGACCGCAGCATAAAACCGTCATGATCTCAGGCCCCCACAGGCTGCCATTACCATCCCACATTTTATTTTATTTTAATTTACTTTCCAGTGAGAATGTCCGTCTGCGCCTGCCAAAAATTCAAAAATTCATTCTATGTTTACTGACTGTCCACTGACTACCAGCTGCTTCAGACAGGTACAGCGCTTTCTTTCTCTTGTACACATATGCTGGCTGGTTTGATGATTTCGATCACCTTATACAAATTATCCCTTCTCCCCTGCAGAAACTTCTGCTTCACTCCACCTTCCAAGTCGCCTTGTAGACCAGTGGGGTAAGCTGTTCGAGTTGGTGGTGGTTCACTCTCTTAGTTTTATAGAATTTTTTTTTACTTAGAGACCAATTTTTCATGCTTTATTCATTCTTTCTAGATATTCCATTGGCCCTGAGGAGAATCCCTCGTTGATTTCGTTTGGGATTCGAAACGCGTAGGCCCTTGTATCAAATGTTGCTCTGCTCTTGAATAACTCAAGTGTTGACAAATACTGCACTTTAGTTGTGTACACATTGACATACAAGTTTTTCATCGAATAATTGATTGTTTATTGAAATCCAAGTGTACTTTGTTCCAGGTTGATATACATTGATGTATCATATCTGATGTTTTGATTTATTGAGCAACTTCTGTTTCTTTCTTTCTTTCTTTCTTTCTTTCTTTCTTTCGGATTGTGTAAGAATGGATGTATGAAATTTTGAACGACTGTGATATGTCTGATTAGTATGAATGAATATCCATAGTGTTATAATATTGTTTAGTTTAACGGTGTAGTGTCCTATTGTATATAATATGTATTAACTTTTTCAAAAATTTTGTCTTAAATAATGAACAAATAAAAAGCTATTAACTAGCAAAATCCAGGGTGGAAACATAACTTCTTCCTTTAGTTTAAATCGCACATGACTAATTGCATCAGTTTAGGCACTTTCTTTTGTTGTTCAGATATAAGTGCTCAGCCTAACTGATTAGAGCCAACTCTTTGTTGCTAATAGAAGTCAGTAGAGTAAGACTGCTATGATGTTAGGTCTGTAGCAATGCTTTCTGTGTATGCCTGGTACTCAGTGAGGGGTGTGAGAGTGCATCTGGTGATTTGATGAATAATATGTGAGAGGTTTCACAATTTAAAACCCTTTCCTATTGTATTTGCTGGAGAGTTTACAATGTAAAAGTCCTTCGTACTGCATTTGTCACAGTTTTACACATTACAATGCCCCTTCCTACTGTATTTGACACTGGTTCTGCGTTAGCAGGGTCTCTGTCAATCATGAGGAATAGAACTACGTCCTAGGTGGACTAACAGAGTTTCTGCCTAAACAAGATGCTTCACAGAAAATCAATAAAGGAGTAAATCCCAAGCCCCTCTCTTTACTACTTTTAAAACTTGTGTTATGAGTACATAAGTTCTGTCAAAACCTGCACTGACAAGCTAAAAAGGCAACACTAAGAAGCCCCAGAAGCTCCACTATCACTAGAAGTTGAGGAAAAAGGATAACGTAAAAGAGCGCACGAAGGTGTTTGACTTGATCCAAGGCAAGGCCAAGACGAATCAGGTCAGGGCAAGTCTTACATCCAATAGCCTCCAAATGAATCAGAAGATTGGAGTAGTCAACAGTGACAAATGCTGCTGAAAAACGTAAAAGAGCCAGAGCACTGACCTTGCTGATACCTCCAGTATGCTACAAGTCTTTCTGAGGAAGCAGGGGGCTGGAGTCAAAACTCCTGTGAAACTGGAATTCAGCCTGAACGTTGAGTACAATGTGCTTCCGTAACCTTTTGGGGATGATGAGTAACTAGCCTATCCATTCCTTGAGCACTGCTGCACTGAGCTTTTAGGAGTGGGGTATGTATGGGAGGGAGGGTTGTTGGCGATGATACAGTACATGAGGTTGGAAGTGGCCGAGTATGTGTCTGGTGGGCCTGTGTGCACCGCAGCCTGTGTTGCTGGGGCTGTACTGACTCGTATACCTCTCCTTCCTCCAGATGGGTTGCCCCATACTTTGCCGGACACCCTCAGTGTCATCCCCGTTTACTCCCCTGATGGGGTTGTTTCGTATCTCTCCCTCCCCTTCCATCTAGGGACACTGGGAGCCCAGTCTTGCTGACATATTCCCATCTTACCCTGATGTGAGGCTACTGTGGACACTCGTCCGTCTCGTTTTTGCTGCTGCCACAATCATGGTTTTATTGTAATGTTCAGTTTTCTTCTTAGGTTTGCTCTTTCCTATTGGGGTTGTACTGTCTACTTTGTATGCTCCTATGTGGTACTGTACTATGGTATGCTGTTCCTGGGCTAGTCCCCGCGCCAGGCGTGGTGCCATCATCCGCCGAGCTGAGACAGGAACTGAGGGATGCTCCTTACATTGTATTCCTGCTTATATTTTTCTGATGTAGCAACATATGCTGTACCTATCTATTCAATGTAACTCTGAATAAAGACAAGTTTTGAAAAAAACTAGCCTATCCAGCTGATGTGTAGTAGAAAAAATTCCATTGGCAACTGAGCCGCAATTACTTAAAAACGTCCATTTGATAGTCTATCTGAAACAAGCCTAATGCAAATATCTATATCCTGCATCACAAGGCAGGTCACTGTACTGGGCTGCAGATTAGGACAGCATGTTACTGTGTTATATTTAACTTTAGCAACTAGCATTGGCAAAGCCAATAGGAAGGGTGTCAGCTTTGTAAATCCTTGTTTTGTTTGTAAAGATTTTCCAAAACTTTATTGTTGGGTAAGTTTCTGGGCTCTGGTTAATCTAAAACAAAATTATTGACTAAAGCAAACATTATTTTTATCTCAAAATGATCGCATTGCCATAGTGGTCCCTGACAGCGAAGAAACTACTTTGTGTGGGGATGTGCTCCTTGTGAGAGGCCAGAACTCCTTCACTAGGTATAGGCTGAAGGTGACTGGCCCATTGTCAAATGCTGAATGCTGCAGAAGGAGAAAGAAAAATGTGAATAACACAATATCAGACCAATGGATGAAAAGGGCTGGCTCAAAGTCCCTGAAAATAAGTATATTATACATTTAAGTTTGGTACCATCAAAAGGTATTGGGTAATTCTAGTCTTAAAAATAGTAATACGTACCATGACTCATGGGTAGCATGAAAATACGGAAGGTCACGCTTCAATGTAATGCAGAGAACTTCCTGGCTGATTAATATGCAAAATGACTGCCAAGATCATTGACTCAGAAGCGTGGGAGGTTGTTATTACAGCACTTGGCTGAGAATGTTTCTGCTCTCTTATATTTTCTTTGTATTGCACCTAAAAAAGTCCCATACAAGAGTCATCAGACAGAATTCCCACAGCCTTTGGTGGCCAACAAAAAAGCCTTTTATTCAACTGTGGACATAGTAGTATTCTAGTCTGGAACTTAATAAATGAGGTGACGTCAGAGGCTTAAACCTTGAAAATGTCTCATCCAATTGTTGCAAAAAAAGGTAATACGTGGGATGCTTGGATAATCTTGAATTAATAATCCTTACCTTTGCATTGTGCTACATCATTTGTTTGCTCACCATGCCATTGGAAACAGGGACCAACAATAGGCAAATCAGTGTTGGCCCTACACCAAAGGGTATAATCTATGCCGTATCGCTAGATTATGTCCCATCTGAACTTGAACCAAAGCAACAAAATGTATCAGCCTTTCTGGACCTCGTTGGGAGGGGCAGCTTTTGTCGCTTTGGCACAGTGAGGATTTCTATTACTATCTTACTGAAATTCAGGAGTAGTCAACGAGTTTGATTATAAAGATCTATGATGGATGTCTGGCTGAATGATTTGATAAATGAATCAATGGCCTAATATACTTATATCGAGAGGTTCGTCAAACTAAATTGCTTCAAGGCATATCAACAAGAGGTTTTGCTTCTTCTTGGTATGAGAAGAAAGGGAAAGTATGGTTAAAAATAATGTGTGTAGTGTATTTCAGTGTATTTTTTGAAGTTGCAGTGTGTTTGAGGGATGAGGAGAAGGCTTTCATCAGATTAATATAAGGAGCTTCCAGGTGTAGTGTGTTGTATTTTGCTGATATATTTATGTAAGAGGAATAGTGTCATATAGGTGGTTTAAGGATTCATATTAAGCCAGTGCAGTGATTTTAGGTTTGGCAATGCGCAATCGTATTGCTTTTTAGCAGTGCTTAATTTGTGAAAAAAATAAGTACCATGGCTCTCATCGAGAGGGCACTGCCACTTGCAGCACACATTGTCTGTGCCATGCTGCTATCGATGGTTACAACGCAGATACTAACCGTCACACTCTTATGAGTGTGACAGTTCAGACTATTTCAGGCCCCCAAAGCTATAAGAATGGCTTGGGCAGCAGGTAATAGTCATCTATAATGTATTTTGAAATAATAACTAACTGTTGCTATGGTCATTTCTGAATGCTCTTGAACATTGTTCGACCACCCAATCTCGTCATACACCAGGCAACAAAAAATCAGAGAGATGGTACGGACCTGAGCTTAAACTTTTAAAAAGAAATTGCACTTCTTCTGAGCATAAATGGAGAATATCCAAAACAGATGAGACCAAAGACAACTTCAGGAAAGCTCAAACACTCTATCACAGGGCTATCAGAAAGGCGAAAAAGGAATACTTTACACGTAGAATATCTGAGAATAAAAATTCCTCAAAAGAACTTTTTAAAATCGTCAAAGAACTATGCAATCCAACCAATCTTTCCCTACATCTTACCCCCTCACAGGAAAACTGTGATAAGCTCAATGACTTTTTCTGTGAAAAAATTGATACCATTTATGCCTCCTTTCCTAATCACCTGACCGAAATCAATGAACAGTATGTACCAACCGTTGCACATACCAGCTGCCACGGTTTCGGCCCTTTTTCAGAAGAGGAGGTAGAAAAGGTCATGCTTGAGGTCAAGTCGGGCTCTCCCCTTGACCCTTGTCCACATCACATTTTCTCCCAGTTAACTCCTGTAATATGTCCAGTAGTTACTAGAGTACTCAATCTCTCCCTTAGTTCTGCTGAATTTCCAGATTCATGGAAACAGGCCTTAGTCACCCCTTTAGTAAAGAAGGCTGGAGCAGACGTAAACAATCCGGCCAATTACAGACCAATATCCCAGCTACCTTATTTATCAAAGGTTCTGGAGAAGTTAGTCAACAGAAGTCTCTCCACATTTCTGGAAGCAAATGGTCTGCTGGATGATTCACAGACAGGGTTCCGGACAAACAACAGCACCGAAACTACACTATTAGCGGTGACAGACAGTATCAGAACCATGGTGGATCAGGGTAGAACAGTCGCACTGATACTCCTTGATCTATCAGCGGCTTTTGATACCGTGCCCCACAATCAACTATTGAACATCCTGGCTGAGAAAGGAATACTGGGCAAAGCATTAGGATGGCTACAATCGTTCCTAGTGGATCGAACCCAATCAGTACGTTTGGGTGACTACACATCCCCTCCACGACTCATAAAATACGGAGTTCCCCAGGGGGCGTCATTGAGCCCAACTTTGTTCAATGTATTCGTCTCCTCGCTGGCAACCATTGGCAAAAAGTGGGGTGTCGAAATGTGCTCCTATGCTGATGACACTCAGCTGATGGTCACCATCGATGGAAATGATGACTCCAAAACTAGATTGACGAACTGTTTGACTGAATTGGCAACTTGGATGCAGGACCACTGTCTTAGATTAAACGCCGACAAATCCGAAATCCTACTGTTCGGCAGAGGTACACAGGCCTGGGACAACAGCTGGTGGCCAAGTGACTTGGGTTTGCCTCCCAATCCCACTGCTAAAGCAAAAAACTTAGGAATAATACTGGATAGGGACTTATCCATGAAATCCCATGTTTCTATAACTTGTGGAAGGAGCTTTGGACTTTTGAAGTTGCTTAGACGTGTCGTCCCCTGGGTGCCAACGGATTGCAGGAAAACCTTAGTCCAGTCACTACTGATGAGTAGGCTGGACTACGGTAACTCTCTGTTTGTAGGAATGGCGGATTACCTCTTTTCTAAATTACAGTTGGTTCAGAATGCCGCTGCCAAAGCCATCTGCAATAAAAGAAAATATGATTCAGCTAAAAGTTGCATGCGTGAGCTTCATTGGCTCCCAATGCGGCAACGAGCCATTTTTAAGCTGTTGTGTATTTCTCATAAGGTACTCCACGGCTCAGGCCCCACCATCCTACACGACAGGGTCAGATTTCATAAACCTTCTAGACACCTACGATCTATGACGTTAGGAAGAGCAGTCATCACCCGAGTCCGTACTGTCAGGATGGGAGAGCGGGCCTTCTCTCACATTGCGGCAACAAAGTGGAACGAGCTACCCCCTAAAATTAGAACAAATGACTGTTTTGTCTCATTTAAGAAACAACTGAAAACATTCCTCTTTCCCAGGCCAGATCAATAATCTTCAATCAGAGCTGATGTCAAATCACTTGCAACTTTCTTCAGCGCCGTGATGTCCTTGTAGGATGAATGTTAGCGCTTTATAAATAAATAAAATACAAAAATACAAATTAGCTAGACAGTGCCACCTTGTGGCAGACTGTCACAAGCCCCGGTGTTCACAATTGAGTGCTGGTGTCGAGCACCGGAAACCACTGGCTCAAATTAAGTAACTTAACTACTGATTGTCAGGATCCATGGTCAGCATGCCCCTATGTTTGCTGGGGGAACGTGGAGATATAACCCTCTGAACTTCGATGGGAATTAAATAGCTTTGCTTCAAAGGAGATCTTAGGGGCGTGTGGAACGTAGCACCGCGTAGGAAAGAGCTTAGTGGTTGTGATGATTATGCTACACAGAATACGCAATGGGAACTTTGGCAAATTATATTTCCCAAGATAAAGCAGGATTCTCTCGAGATTTGCAGCGAATGCAGCCATTTTGATTCCCTGTGTATACGTTTCTTGTGTTTCATCCCGTCCCTTGTGAGGCTATCAATTCAATAGCTGTTACAACTGAAACCATTGTTGCAATGAGTTGGATTTCATTGCACCTTCGTGCCAGAGTATTTCAGGTATTCTGGATAATTTAGAGATTGAAAATGTAAACTATAATATGAACTCTGTGATGGAGACATCTTGTCTGGGATTATGAGCTCTTTACTAGACTGATCTGGTTTTCATGAACCCTATACTGGGGCCTTCCCAAAAACTCCTTACTAGAATGACCTTGCTTTGAATTGCAAACTCACTTCTTGAGTTCTCTTGATAAGCATATGAACTACAGACTGAAGTCATCTTCTTTCGAATTATGAACTCATGTGTATACATTTTGTTGCATATGATGAACTATGTATTTTAAGGATTAGTCAAAACACAGATTTGACGTTTAAACTGCTGAAGACACATATAGTACGAGAATGTGTCCTACAGTTCAGTTATTCTTGACAATGATAACCTAACAATTCAGCCTTGCTTCATAGCTTCATATCTCTCAAATACTTGGTGGTTTGATATTTGGCATGCTGAAATAGAGTTGATGCCACTTCGATTTTGCAGTTCGTAAGAGGACATGAAAGGAGGTGATTAGCAGGATGTCTGACGAACAGCTGGATGGCTCTCACTCCAACATGACCTTTTAGATTACATTTTGAATATCTTAAAACGAATTCTTTAAGGCTGTGATTATCTGATGAGACATTCAGTACATATCAAATGATCAGACCAAATATACGTTTTTTAATTTTTCTGTGGTTGTCACAACTGAGTGTTACTGATTGTGTTGTACTGTGTGTCTGCAACAATTAGTGCTTGTGTTATCTTTGTGTATTGTTGCATATTGTGTACTTTTTGTACATTTTTACTTCTTCATATTTCTTTCTTTTTACTATTAAATCGCTTTTGGGATCACATACTTAAGGTGATGGGCCATGCCTTTATTGTTCTGTTTATGAGGGCCTGTGTGTTTTATAGCTACAGCGGCAGCCCTTAAATATTAACATTGGGTATTTTGATATCTATACTTTAGAAACGTCAATGAAATCTTTAGTTTACAGGCTCAAAGTGCTACTGCCCATGAGTTCACAGTCAGTGTAGATCTAACACAATTAAATTAAATATTGCACATCTGACACTCTAAGCTACAAACAATTGTCAGAATATTAGAAAATGATCCTATAGTCCTGATCCTCAGCTCTCACCTTGTCGTCGTGCTCCCATCCTCACCTCATTTAGTTGCGATCTGAACATTTTCAACTCAAGGTGGGAACTTAATCAATATAGACTTAATTTTCAATATTTCTATTTCAATAGCTGTGGGCTGCTGCAGTGGTTGAGGGTAATTTAGCATTTGGAAGGTCAGTAATTCAATCCTAAATTGGAAGGCCTGATGCTTTGCTAATTCTGTGTTTTTGCCACCTTATTTAGTGGCTGGGGAGTTTATATCTGTAAAACAAAAATAGATGTTGGCAGAGGAAATGTCATAAATGCCTCACCAGAACGGTGTGGTGTTTAAAATATGACGGTCAATCTGTCATGGGCTTGTGGAGGTGGGGCCTCTGACAGCCTGGTAGGACTGTGGACCACAAGCTGAATGACCACCTTGAGATTATATTGCTTGTCAACGTTCATGAATAAGCTACACTTTCTCATTGAGACAACCTTTGTTAAATGGAAATCACTTGTATAAACCACTATTTTAGTATAAATGCCCATGTAAATCTATTAATGGTGGACAAGTTGTCATGCAAAACAGGGCTTCCTTTTAAAAACAAATAAGTAAATTATAGATATTTTATTCTGTGATACAGTACTTTATAACATGGATAGAGATTGTATAATAATCAATAATGATATAGATCCCAACCTATGATTCTATATTATACACTTATACTGACAGAATTGTACACATCATATAATAGGAGAGACATACTCAATAAAAAATGTTTTTCTTCATTCTTTGTGCCAAAGTACTAATTAAACCAAGTTAAAATTGTTTTTAGTTTTTAATTCAACATGAACATCTTACAAATAATCTTTAGTGGGTCAATACTTTGCGTACATTTCAAAACCGCAAATTGGATTCATATTACTCTTGCTGTTCGATATCAACCATTTGAATTGTATTTGTTCAAAATTAACTATTAGAAAATTAAATTAACTGTTTCCATAATATATTGTTCTAAAAAGGCCACCATTGTACATTTGAATAGTTTGTTTTTCCATCATGAATACTTAATACTGCCCTGTTATTGCCAATCATACTATAATTCTGTACATCCATACTCACAACTGCTATTAGATCTGTTGGTAAATATGCACAATTTTAGAATAAATATATAAATGTAATAATCACAATAAGCATAAGGATAAAAAAATCTAGATTAAGATGTGGCCAGAGCATTATTTACCCTTTCTTGCAATATTAAATGATTGAATATGTTTGTTGTACCTCTGTTCATATTATTCTTTTGCAGCACTGTTTTGTATTCCATCTTAATTTCTAAAACACCTGTAATTACTAAAAGCAATGCTAAATATGGAAACACCTTACGTAGCTGACAAGGTATGTTGGGTGTAGGGTGAAGGTGTCACTCAGTATCTGTGTGCTGTTCTTCAATTCAATTAAAATCAAATTAGATGCGGGTTAAGATTCAATCTATTTCAATCACATATTTGAAGTGTCAACAGATGCTGTTGGGTATCAATGCTCCTCTACATGCTAAATTACGTTGTGGGTCCAACCCATAGGGTTGACTTTATGAAGGAACCGCAAACTGTCAATACATTTTATCACAAACCAAATGAACAGGTCTTCAAGACATTGGTTGAGTCCCATTGAGCTGAATGGGTTAATGATATTAATCTGAATGTTAATAGTGACTAGGGGCCAGATGTAGGTGGTTAAATACCAGTCGGTAACACTGGAATTCAGTAAATTACAGCGTTACCGACCGGTATTTAGCCATTCCTAATGTAGGTAAGGAATCGGTACATAAGGAATCGGTAAATACTGATTCCTTATTGCTCTTGCATTTAAGGAATCGGTAATACTGATTCCTTAAATGCAATGTAGGAAGCACATTAAAGAGTGCTTTTGAGCAATAAGAAATCAGTAATTACCACCAACTTCAAGTTTGTGGTAATTACCGATTTCCTTTAAAAAATCACTTTTTTGTTTTTTGTTAAGTGCCATGTGGCACACATTCATGCCCTTAGGGCATGTATGTGCGCCACATGTGCACACATGCACATTTCAGGGGTGCAACAGGATGTCCTTTTGACACCCTGTCACCCTTGAAAGTTCTCCCGTTATTAGTGATTCGGTAATACCGAATCGCCAATGGTGAATGTCTTCACATTCATTCCTATGGGCCTCCAAGCCCATAGAAATGAATGGGTAGGTATTCCTTATTACCGAATCTCAATTACCGATTCGGTAAAAAGGAATATTAAGGATTCAGTATTTTTTACCGAATCTTTACCTACATAGGAAATACCGATTTCTTAATAGCGAATCGGTAAAATTCGCTATTAAGAAATCGGTATTTCAGATTTACCTACATCTGGGCCTACATTGCCAAAACATTCAATATAACAATATAAATTCCTTAATACTCCCCAACTGAGGAAACATTGTTTTGATACACTACAACGGTTCCATTGCCACTGCTAAGCTTTTCAAATGGGGTATCACTATTCCTAAACTGGTATCGAATATTTGGAGTATTCTTTGGTTATTGTCTCTGTTTTTGCCAGTCGCAGAGCAATGCATACTTTTTGGAACAATATCTTGTTTCAGATGTCTGACGTACGTTATGTTGCTAATTCGCCCATTGTCTTATTGGGTTTTGCCCACCAGGCATTCTTTCTGTGTTGATGTGGTTCATTGGTTTTCATTACTATGGCTTAGGTTCAGTGGCGTAACGAAACTTGAGGGGCCCCTCGGCAAAGTACATGGAAGGGGCCCCCACACTCCAGACCCAGTCAGGAGCTCTCAGGCCTGGGGCCCCCCGCCTGTACACAGTGCCGAAAAGGGTCCCCTGGAGCTCAGGGTCTTCCACACCGCGGGGGCTGCGGGGCTATTGTTACCCCACTACTTAGGTTAATTCATAACAAAACAGTGAGCACACTCGAGCAGATACTTCTACAACAGGTGCTTCATTATTGTGGGAGGTTCTATGATATAAGAACAAGGAAAATGGTCATTATAAATAAAACAGAGTGTTGACCTTACATTTAGTAACATAAGGCTCTGGAAATCCCTCAATCACAATGTATTTAATGGGACTAGTCATCAATCCAGACAGTTTCTCTTACTCATGTCCCCAAAACGTGTTTCTGTGGATCGTCTGAGTAGCTAACACAATGAACTATTTCATATTTATTGGATTCCCCACAGTGCGGTCATTGCTGCATTACAAGCTGGTACATGTACTGATTGTGTTTGAGTGACAGGCATTACCCTTGTTTTTCAAATGTTTGTGAAATGAATGTGACTGTTACACCAGAAACTTCTAACATTGTGTCAGAGTAGGCAATAGTGTCATTATTGTCCCTTTCAGTCACAAAATTCAGATTTTGAGGAAATTTGAGGCCATTCATACTTTGTGAATGCACCTGTCAGGTGCCCACCACATAGTTTATTTATACAACTCGTCTTTGACTGTTTTATGGACTCAACTATGTACTAATCATGTGCTTTTCTTTACATACATAGTCTGCGCTCAATAATTAATTCCTGCCACAGTGACACGTTAGTCAGTTTGTCATTTGTACAGGAGCAAAATGTCGTAGCACGTCGGTTTTACATATTTCCGGGCAGACATTTCGAAGCTCAGGAGCAGATCTGGATCTCAAGGTGTGACAGGTGAGTCACTGCCCTATCCAGTTACGCAGACTTCCGGTACGGAGAATGACTCACGGATCGGCCGCAAGGTTGACAGGGACTGCTTTGTTATTCCAGCAGTGATCTCGGCAGCCCCGCCCACTTGTTCCCTGGCAGGAAGCTCTGCTCCATGCAATACCTGTGCTGCTCGAATCCAGGAGGAGTGGTTTCTGGGAAGAAATGTGCTGCACAGAACTTCACCTGCATCAGTCTGGGGTTTGATGAGTAAACTCTTGCATCACTTGGCCCTCATTTAGGTTTCTTTATGGGCCGTTTTTGTCGACACATTCACAAGGTTTCCAGCAGCTTTCTTTAGCTGTGTGTTTCCTTTTTTCCCAGGCTCCTCCTAGAAGGGGGAAACTCAATAAGTTGTGAAATGGTGGTGCGCGTTTAAGAGATGAAAAACCATTTGGTCGCGTACTAGGGCCCCATTACAGATGGCCCAGAAATAAGGCACGGTAATGCCGCCCAGAAATAAGGCACAGTAACACCGCTCATGGTATTACCGACACTCACTGGGTGACATTACCACACCATTAGGAGTCCATTATGAGTTTTGACGGATGTATGTCGTTTCAACGCATGCTTTTACCACGCATGCCTTTACAACGCGGGGATTACAACGCAAGTCGTTACAGCGACTTGCGTTGGGGGGCGCTGGATAGTGGAATAGTTTAATTTTCTATTCCAACTCCAGTCCCCGTGGATAGTAGGGAAGGTGTTGGATAGAAAATTAAACTATTTCCTATCCAACAGTGCCCTCCAGCGAAAGTCGTTGTAACGGCTTTCGTTGTAATTCCTACGTTGTAATGGTAGTGCGGGGTAAAAGTTTCGTTGTAAACTATGTTCCCCAGTTTTGACATCTGAAATGGGGAATTCCAAGCTTAAATCGACGTTCCTATACCGATTTCCATATGTTCCCCCTACCATTTGTAGCCTGTTTTCCAGTCATATTTCCGCTTGCTTTTTAGAAGCAGACATGTGCCAGGAAATACTGTGCCTCTTGTAATCCTGTCAGAGTGCTAAACAGGAACTTTCAGTCAAAAATTGACTTAGGCCAATTTGTAAAGGGGTCCAGGGAGTACAAGCAGCTTCTTCTTCTTCTGAGCACCTTAACAACAGCCTCGATGACAGAGGCAGCCTGAGAGGCACTCATTATTCTCCCCGTAGATGCCTTAGGTCAGGAGCGAATTTCCTAATGAATACAACAAAAGTCAAGAGAGCAAGATGGGGTGGAAGATCTTTCTCACACTTCGTCCCCAAAATTTGGAACAGTATCAATCAATCAATCAATCAGGGCTTTATAGAGGGAACTACTCACCTGCAAGGCTCTCAAGGCGCTATGGATCCAGAACTTTGACTAATCAAAAATGAGCAGTGTTTTAGAAAAAAACTAAAAACTTGGCTGTTCCCTTACATTTCGCATATGATATCTGCCCTCCCTGTTCAGCGCTGGGATGCCTGCGGGTAGCCATGCACTTTATAAATTCCTAAACCTAAACCTAGAGGTCCCCTCTCAGTAGAGAATGATCGTTGCATGATTACTGATTTAGGTGTTAAGCCCACCAACCTTCGAAGCAGACTGTACAACCAAGAAGTTAGCCAATAGCCACACTTGACAGGCTCTGATGACACCAGTAGTTTGTGCCTGTCACCCATTTGTATGTATTGTATTGCAACATTTGTGTAGTGCTTCTTAGCATACTGTGGCTTTGACTACACTTGAGTGGTCAGGTAAGAGACTACCCTGTAATTTGTGCATGGTTGGAAGAGTGGGGGTTTACAGCGTGGTCTTAGTGCCACGCGTGGGATTCACAGTGGTGCTCCATTAGTGTTGAGGCATGCTTACAGCAGCTCGTAGGAACGAGATGGGGTACAAAGGCATGCGCTGGGACCCCTGCACTTGAAAAGACCCAAAAATGTACCCTTTCTCTGATCTGCATGTGCCACGTGTTTGGGAACTGATACGTTTTTACTGCTCTGCGGAACTGGATGCTGTAGTGCAAGGAGAAATGGAGAAAGACTCCCTTACCAGGTAAGTTCAGCCAGTATTCAGCATTTATTGCCTCTGGTGTAGGCTTTTATCTAATCCCAACAGAGTCTGGTACTTGGAACTGTTTTTGAAACCTTTGCAGACCAGTAGATATGCTCAAATAATCTTGGACACAAGCTGGGTAGTCGCGAGTGAGACAAAGATGTAACTGTGCAAGTGAATGTCATTGAAAAAAGAAAGTAAAAAATCCGCCTACAGTATTAGAGCAACAAAAAAACTTATGAGGCCCATTCAAAGGAAGGCAGAAAACAGAACATTGGCAGTAAATTCGCAGCAATTATGGGTCAAAATAGCAAATACTACTGCTCACAACGTTGGAAGATCAAATGTGCTTGTTGAGTTACTTGAATCATGCGTGAGAAGATGTCACAATGAGACACAACACCGGCAAAAGAATTCACTCTCTAGTAACACAATCAAATAAATCTGCTCACAAGTCTACGCAAAGCCTGAAAATGTTTACTAACAAAAATAAAAATCAATCTGTGAATCACAGAATCAAGTGACAAGAGGATGCACGCGCACCCAACACTGAAATACATAAGTACACACAATAACATTATATGTTTCCATACATAGACCTTACATGTTGATAATTTTTGTAAACGAAGTAAGGTCCTTGTAGACAATCAGTCCAGTAGCCAGTAGTGTAGATTATGTAAGGTATTCAGTTGCAGGTAAGATGGTACATCCCCACCGGTAACAGCATCCAGCTGCTCAGCCCCACTCATTCCAACTGACCACTCGGCCGAACCATGCACTCATGAGCATTCTATTGCAACAGCAAACAAAGAGTATTGTACAGAGTTCCCCAGTGGGAGCTAGTGGTTTAGCTCAGTTAGTCTTTTCTCTCAGTAGTTATGAAGGGATAAGTGCATGGTGTAGACCCTTTTCAGAATATAAGGATACCTCACACAGGTTACCGACAGGACAACAACTGTTGTCCCAGCCGATGGCCGTCCAGCGTCATCATCGGTATCCTGCTCCTACGGCAGGCTGGCGGTGCAATGCCCATCGGGCAGCAAGGGGAGCTGCACTTTAGTGGAGATCTTTTATTCCGAGCCAACGGGTGTGTGTGTGTGAGGGGCCTATAAAGTGCAATAGTGAGCATGGGGGTGTGTGTTTCTAAAAAAAGTCAGTCGAGTCCATTGGGCATTATTTTAATGGTCAGGCTCGCTGCTTTATTAAAAATAAGGGGTATTAAGGAGTGATGGGCAATGGGACCAATCCTTATTCAACCCTTGATGTGAATGCGGTCGACATGTTTCTTGACATAAGGGCAATTCGTCAGGACCTTAGTGCTCATATGATTGCTGGAATCCTCTTAACTAAGAGTACCCCGGTATACGACCTGTGTAGTGTCGTCCAGAAATGGTTCCATGCGAAGGACCTCCTGGGAACTAGAGAGAAATAAGCAGACATTAATGATGTTAAAGCGCGTTGTGTACAGAATACATCATATAGTGCCTGTATTCAAAGTGACTTATAATGCGTGCCCAGTGAGTAAAAACTGCCTGTTTCATGACAGAGTTTAGTGGTACTGTGAGAGAAAAGTGGTTAAAAAATCCAGAGCGCGTGAAGGACACGTTCTGTGTTGGGCTGTCATGCTGTTTCGTTATAGCATGCATCTTAGTGAAGAGGCTGGGCTCACGGCTGTACAACGTGCTGAGTAGGGTGTGCAACCAAAATTCAAGGCCAGTGATAATGTTACACCCTAACACAGTCAGGTGGCGTGAGGAGCCTATGTTAAAGAATATATATGTAGACTAAGGAGTTTAGCCATACAAACAAAAAACCGCAAAGATAAAACCGATCGTGTATAGTTTGACACTCTGTCTCTAGGTGGGGTCGGTGCTGGCGTGGTGGTCGTGATCATCAGCGAGTATTAAAAACAAACAAAGTGCCCTGCTCGACAAGTGCGCGTGAGCGAGGACAATGTCAGAATCAAGGATACGCTTACCCGTTGTAATTTCTCCTGAAGGCCTCACGAGCTGTCCAGGTGGGGCCAGCAGCGAGTGAGGAGTTCCTACAGGGAGAGTAAGGCATCCCGCGGGATCGTTAGAAAAATACGAGCCTTCACGCGGAACCCAGGGAGCACGCGGGGTTTCAAGGATTAGCTCAACACCTTACCTCAAAGGTCGCTGATGGCAGGCATCTCAGCACCTACCCCTCCCACGGTGAACCGAAGTCAGGACAGCCAGCAGGGTAGTTAGGCAATGTCCGGTGCAGATAAGGGAGAGTTGAGCGCGCACCAAGGGGGCGTGTCCCTCTGGTTGCTAGGCACCGGCACGCGGGAGTGGAGAGCAAAGGGAGAGAGTTCTATTGCAACACACACAGGCTGAGCAGCAAGGAACTAAGAGATCATAGAATACAAAATACATGTCTTCGAAACTGAAACAAAGATGGCATTAGCGGGTGCAGAGACGTAACATGGAATGGCACACATTCGACTGTTGAAAACATACTCAAATGTAAACCTTCGGAGCTGAGCAAGAGGGTTCAGAATTTCTCACTTACAATACCTGACATGAGAGTGGGGAAGCAAAGGTCTGAAACATTGGCGGTGGCCACCTACCTAATGGTGGGTGGGCAATTGGGAGGTGGGTGCCGGTGCATGCCAACATTACATCAACGAAATTGACGACATACATTACATTATCATAACTTTAAAACTGAAATGTAATTCATGTCAGCGATTTGGTGCACATTAAATACACATTAAATACATTTTAAGATATAAAAAACAAGAAAAAACTCACCTACCTTGTGGCACATCCATGCTCCTTTCTGGTGTTCTTCACTCCTCCAGCGCTGGCCCCAGGCAACTCCCCTAACCAATTAAGGCGCTATTCTCTGCATGAGTGCAGCACCACTATTGGATGGAGCAGGCTCTCTCAGTGCTCCAAAGAGCACTGGAGGCCTTTGCTCAGTCTCAACCCATCTGTTTTGCTTGGTTAAGAGATTTAAAGTGCACATGTTTGGTTGTAAGACGGACGATCAAAGGGACATGCGCCAGGGGCGGCTCTAGGCTCATGGCGGCCCTGGGCAGGGAGCGTAGGTAGGGGGCCCCGGAAGAGGGGGTCCGGGTGGGGTGGAGCGCGGAGGCCAGTGAAGAGGGGGGTCAGGGTGTTTGGAAGTGGAACAGAGTCGGAGGCCGACAAATACCTGCCAGGGGCTGCCACGCAAATATGTATCCATCCTCAGAGAATTATTATATTAAGGATATATATGGGCGAGGAGGCCCCTGGGGTTTGGTGGCCCTGTGCAGGTGCACAGCTTGCACATGTCTAAGGCCGCCCCTGCATGCGCACATTGAACATAAGTGCACTTGTAAGCTTGTAAGCTGGACAGCCACAGAACACAATGAGCATGCCACATGGCACCACAGCCATGCCAACCACCCACCAGAATACCAACAATGTACCCTGTCATTGGCCATAAGGTACATCATATTCAATGTAAAGGAGCACAGCCATGGGACTATGACCATGCAATCATGCGGCCTGATGGTTTACAGTGCTTAATTAGTAAAATAATAAGTGTCAGGGCCCTGGCCAGGACGCCACTGCAGCGTGCACCACTCAATGCCCCTGCCAGCACTGTCAATGTCATAAAAACACAACTACAGGCCATCACGCTCCTACAAGTGTGACAATTCAGAGTACTCTTTGCCCCCAAAGCTATAAGAATGCCTTGGCAGCATGCATTAGTCATTGTTAATGTATATTAAAATAATAAACAGCTGTTGTTGTGCACATCTCTAAATTGGATAGACAGCGTCGCCATGTGGCAAACTTTCTTAAGTGCAGGTGTTGATAATTAAGTGCCATTGTCAAGTACCGAAAACCACAGGCTCAAATTAAGCACTAGTTTTGGATTGCCCTATACCCACTCTGCACCATGGTTTTATCACAATACTTTGATTGAAACCTTTATTGGCATGGTTAAAGTGATGGAATGCTGTTAGACAAAATGCTTTCCACACAGGTCAAGTAAAATAAGCATGGAAGATACTTTAAAGGTCCCTCTGTTGGTAAATTAACATAGGACATTTTGTCCACTATACCAGGATTGTTATTAAATAATGTGAGTGGTCTCTCATTGTGAGCTTTGATTGTGAGCATTAATGGTATCATGATGCATGGTGGTGGAAAGGATTTTTCTCATTCTTTGCTACAACTTCTCTAACTACACCAGGAAGGATTGGCCTGGTTTTCTGGGGCACTTTTAATCGTGTACAGTTAGCCTGATGTGCCCACTGTGCTCTCTTTTTCTACAAAATTTTGTTTGGCTGCTTCCTAGATGGTGTTTCACACTGTGAGAAGCTAAGGGGATGACTCACTTAATTCTTTAACCCCCAACATGAGCGTTCTTGGTAAATGTAACACTTATACAGATGATCCATAGAGGACAACCGAATTCTTGTGCTTGCACTCCATGATGGATGTTGTATTCTTGTCTTTTAGGGAAGAAAATGACTAGCAGGGCCCAGGGTGCCAACCTTCAGAGGAGCACAAGAAGCTGTCTGTGATAGGATCTTGCAAACAGCAGCACCCCTCTCACTTTACTCCTGTTCAAACTACTTTTAATCATTTATTAGATGCTGGAGACACCTTTGTAACACCACTTAAACCCTGTTCCTTCACCTTCAACCTACCCCTCACCCTCTGCCTTAATGCACCAACAAACAATATGCCCCACCAACAACTTGGCACCAATGTGACAGAGCTGAGCTGTGGGCAGGGCTGGACCGGCCCTAACGGGTATCGGATATTTCCCCGGGAGGCTGGAAGGGTGGGGGCTGGTTTTGCCGTGGTGGGTGCAGGTTTCGTTACTGGAGGCGTGTTATACAAAGCTGCCGCAATATCGGCCCCAGTTACATAAGCAGCAGTGCTTCACACGTGCACCCAACCCCCGGGGGGTGGGGGGGCTGGCCTGACAAAATTGCCTGGGCTGCTTTGGGTTCCCAGTCCGGCCCTGGGCGTGGGTGAGTTGGGGAAGGAGCGGAATTGTGTGTGTTTTGAGGCCTGTCACTGCTGTGACCTAATCACCATGGGACAAACCTGTGAGCATAACAGGGGCTCCCTACTGCCTTGTTTTGTTCACCAGCAGCGACAGAGAGCTTTTTAATGGGGCTTATAACAAGAGATCTGGATGGGTGTCACGTAAAGTGCGCTTTGAAAAATCTCAGCGTACGAGCGGAATTCCGCCCGCACGCATGCGGTTAAAGAGGTTGCCTAAAGGGTGTGTTGTAGAGAGGTGCTTGGATGGAGCTTTTTACAGTGAACGGTGCACTGTAGAAGTGGACCGGGGTAGGTCTTTGCATTTACGGTCTAGGTGGTTCATAGCAGAGGAAGTGAGGTCTGTAGAGGTTTCTAAGTGAGAGCTTTGCAGTTTGAATTTGGATGGAAGTGTATTCTGTTCAGTACAGGGTTTTGTACAGGAGGGTCAGGTTAGCACTTTGCAGAGGAATTCTGGATGCCTTTTTGATGACGGGGCCTGGATCAGGCTTGTCCCCCAGTGCATTTCCCAATGCTGATGATTTAGTAAACCTCATAAAACGTCACAAACCACCCCACTCATTCACTTTCTCTCATTCATACCTGGCCATTGCACACATATGCGCACACAAAAACAAATTTCCCATAACCACATAGGATCCCTAAGTAGCACAACAAGGAGACCACTCCGTTTATTCTTCGGTTGTTGCGTCTTGACCTGGGCTCTACAAACAACCAATTCATAAGTAACCTAAAAGTATCAAAGATAATCCATTTAAAAAACACGACCTGCTGGCTCTGGGCACGATGCACATGTAGAAAAAACTGTTGCGGACACAAAATAAAGGCTACAGACATTTATTTTTCATTGATGATGCCTGGGGGAAAAACAAATAATATAAAATGTATCTTTATAAGGAAGTGGGTGCATTTCCAGAGCAACTGATTTTCTTGCACAAACAAGCTTTGTCTGTGACTGGAAGAATGTGATGTGTAAACATGATCCACCTTACTGTTTTGGTCATGCAATCCATTACGTTGTTTGCACAGAGCTTCATACCAGCTGAACCGGTTCCAATGTTTCCGTCAGGTCACAGCTAATTTTACCTGGATGGAAGGGTGCCACCCGCAAGATCACAGAGTGTCGAAAGAGAGTCAGGGCTGAAGGACACCTCCTTTCAAACCTTCAGGTGCTCTTTGCAAGGGTAGTCCGCGGGGTAAAGTTGGAAATATACTCCCTGTTATCACACGGCTCTATCATCCCAATCAATATAGTGCAAAATGAAAAAATTACATATAATGAACAAGGTAGCACAGGGCATAAAAAAAGGGACAGTCAGGTCATAGTACTTTCAAAAAGGCGCGAATGCAGCTCAACGCATGTAAAAGACGGTCACTGACAGCCAACTGGCTCACCCTCTTTAACGTCCACCTTGCTCTTCACTGCCTTTTATCTCTGTCTTGGGGCAGTCACTGGTTACTGTACTGTTATTTATCCCTGGTATTCCAGGGTCTCTGATCTCCAACTGGATAACTTAAGGCCTCATATATGGAGGGTGTTAGCATTCACAAACTCTCAAATTGGGTAAAACAGGGGTTTTCGAACGCTAAAGCAATTTCATAAATGTACAAAAATCAATTAGCAATTTAGAAAAGTGTTTCTGAATTGCTAAATGGGTTTAAAAATGTTTAAACCCGTATTTAAAATGACGTGTTCTGGGCATCATTTTCAAATAGTGGTTCTGACCCTGTGTGTCAGTGTTTTGTGACTATAATCCAGTCGTGAAACATTGAAAAGTTATCAACACCCACAATGGGGCAGAAACTGCTTCGCTAAGGGGAATCGGTTCCCCTTAAGCCCCTTATACTTTGCGAATCTTGAAAAAAGTTTCAGCAGAAGACAGTGGTCCCTGGGATCCCTGCTAACTCTCAGTGAAACGTTTTACAAAAGGAAAACGTTTGGTTTTAAACGCAGTCCTGTTTCCTTTAAGAAAAAAAAGGCTGCCTTTAATTTTGTTTTTAATCTAAGCACAGCCACAGATATGTTGGTCTGCTGACCCTTGCAGGTTACCATTCCAGTGATTGTGGGCAGTTGCAGGGGGTTGCAAATTCATACCCGCTGAGTGAATATTAATTAAGCTGGTTGTTCTGCGACACCCCCCACGATTTCATATTTTGTGAACCAATGTATTTGATCAGTTCGCATAATACTTTTCCATCCCAATATCTCAATGTACACTTTTTGAAAATTGAATACTAGAACGTGAGACTCTGATGTGTTCCTTTAGACGCTAGGGTAGCAAATTCGAGCATTCACAACTTGCTTCGGTAGGTGGTCGAGGGTTTAGAACCCATATACTGACTGACACAAGTGATAATACACAAAACACACAATGGCCAGTCATAGCTGTACCATTGTTTTCCTTTGTTAAGATCTACAACTAGGATCCATAGGACAACTTAGCCTCCAAAGCTGAACATATTAGGACCAGCAGCAGACTAATAGCCTGCAGGGTGGTGCAATTAATTAAATACTTGCCACTGACAAACGCTGGGCTCCGCAGGTCACTAGAGCATATTCGAGCAAGGCCAGCTCAGCCTTCCGTGCTTCGGATATCAGCAAAATAAGCATCATTTAATTGGGTAGTCATACTATGTTATTTATTGCACAGGACAGAGTTGGCGTGAAGTATTGGGAACAACGTCCCCTATCTTTCATAATTTTACCAAAACATTTCCCATACTTTTTACTAAACTACAGCAGTCCCTGCACAGTTAATACTGAACTTTTAGTTACCCAGGTTACAGTGAAGATGGGGCCTTCATCACTGTGAAGGATGAGAAGTGACAGACAGATAAGAAAGAAAGAAGTGTTTCTTCCAGGACTGGGCTCCTCCACTAAGGCGGACAAGCAGAGCCCTGAGCAGTAGTTAAAGGAAAACTAAAATAATAATAACCAGCTGGTTCTTTCCAGGTTGCCAGCTACCTGTAATATTTATAAATGTGTTGAAGTTGTTAATCAGTAAGTCTAAAGGCCAGCATAGGCTTTAATTGATGCTGTCTATTTTAAGCTTCCATGTGTCTAAGAGTGCTTCTTTTTGAGAGGTACTGTAAGGATGTTACAGTTTTAGAATTCACTCTTTTAATGGAAAGCTATGAAAAAAGTTCACATAGTATTAAAAAAAATACAATTATTGAATGCGTTGTAAGCAGTTAAAGTGAATCATTTTGCACATTTTGCTGCAGTCTATTGTATTCTGTGTGCAACCGATCTTCTGTGTCTAATACATTTTGTACTTTACTTATACTGTGCATAAAGCATTTTTTAACTAATGCTCACATATTCACAGTGCTTTCAGTCACAGGCTGGGACTTAAAATCACTATAAATGCTTGTCACAATACCCCGGTGCACCAATCAGGATCTAAATCTACTGCCCTCCTGTAACACACAAACACCTCTAAAGAGATTGCGTCAACCAACTGAGTTTTTCTACCAGAACTATGCAATGCCAATAGCTTAGTGTAACTTGCATTTATTTTACATTCAAGGTGTGTGCAGGTGAATGGCCAACAAAATACTAACAGAATACTTTGTTCTTTTTAAGCTAAATGTCTGACACCGCCTCCATACTCACTTAGCTCACCCCATTGTACTCTAGTCCACAGTTCCCAAAACGTTTTTAAATACATTTAATTCACTTAGAGGTGTGGGGTAGAATGCTATGTACACAAGCCCATAAGGATGTTTACCCAGAACACACTTACTATGTTGTTTTTTTCCCATCTAGGATTGCCCTCGGGATAGAACTCTGAAAAACACTACTGTTACGACCTCTTCAGGAAGGACATGTTGCTGTCAGGGCTGGACAGGGAACCCAAAGCAGCCCTGGCAATTTTGTACGACCAGGCTCCGGAGGGGGGTCCGGCGGAGGGGGTGATGGTCAGTGCAAGTGTGAAGTACTGCTGCTTTTGGTAATGGGGCTGATATTGCAGCACTGCAACAAAACCGGCCCCCAGTAACAAAAAAACAGTGACTGCTGCAAAACAGGCTCCAATACTTCCAGTCTCCCGGTGTAGCATCGTCCCGCCTGACCTTCGTTTGGTACAGGACAGGCAAGCAGGAAGAGGAAGTGACGTCACAGGAAGTTACTAGTTTGTAAGTCAGTGTGAGGCTGGCAGGGAATAAAGAAGGAAGCGGAAAGCATACTCCTGTGTCGGTGTGTCATTTCCAAGAGCGCTGCGACAATGGCGACAAGGGTGGGATGTCTATAAAAACCCACAAGCAGCTCATTGCTCAGCCACCCAACGTGGCCGACCACCGAACCCTGCAGCGGAAACCAAATTCCGCCAAAGCCACGAGGCACCAAACTGCTGCCCGAGTGAAGCGCTCACCGCCGCTGCCCAGGAGAGTGAAGCGCGAAGAAGCAAGAGCGCATGTGCCAGGACAGCGCCCCAAGCAACCCCGACCGCTGCCCGAGGAGAGAGAGGCGCGTGTGTCAGAGCGCGCTCACCGCGTGCTCCCAGAAGTGTGCAGTCGGGCTCGCGCGGCACCGGAGAGCAGTGCCCGATCCCAAGCGCGACCGAGAAGACCGAGAAACCGTATACACTAGAAGAAATTGAAGAACTGACAAGAATTAATGATCAGGCGAAGGACTACGCGAAGCGGATGGGGACACAGAAATCATCGGATCACAAAGACCACGCTCTGCGTATTCAGGCACATAGGTCCTCCAAGAGTACCAAGTCCACATCAAAATCTCACAGGTCTCAACCCTCACGGAGAAGCTCGCGACACACGAGGTCCGCAAAAGCCACACCCACCTGCTATAGATGCGGGCAGGACTACCCGCACTCAGGACAATGCCCAGCAATCGGGCAACGATGTCACCGTTGTGGCAGAGACAATCATTTTGAGATTGCATGTCAAGCCAAACAACCAAGTCACAGATCATCGACCAAAGGACATGAGCCACGTCATCACGCCCGAGCCATCAAAGAGAGGGGAAGAAGGTCCTCTAGCTCATCCAACTCCAGCACTCAGTCAGCTTACTCGCACCACTCAAGAGGTCGCTCCGGAAGTGGTCACCGCACCAGGCGTCAAGTGACAGACTCCTATCGGTCACGCAGAGACACCTCCAGTGAATCGCCATCGCGCACCCCCACATCACAAGACAGTGATGAATACATATGTATGGTAACAGCCCCAGATCGTGATGAGTACATATGCATGGTTGCAGACCCGGACCGACTGAAGCGATATCCAAAACTCGACATCCTGATAGGAGACCATCCAGCGAAATTTGTTCTGGACTCTGGAGCCTCTTTGAACTATATCTGTGCTGTAGAACATCAAAATATGAAACACAAGCCTAAACTGGAACCAGCAGCTGTCCGCATATTTACGTGGATGTCACGCAAGCCACTGCCTTGTCTAGGCCGCTTCCGCACCACTCTCACGTTCAAGGACCGGACAATTGACGCCTACATCCATGTAGTGGAAGGTCTGACAGACTGACAGACTGGCAGACTGTCTACTCAGCCTACCCACGGCGGAAAGACTCAAACTCGTAGAACTCCTCTACATGACGGAGGACACTCCTGACATTGTTGCGAAATTCCCCAACTTATTCAAAGGACTCGGGAAGCTTAAAACTCCACATCAATGAAAACGTGACACCCATTGCTCAACATCATAGGAAGGTGCCATTTCATCTACAAAAAGCCGTTGATGACGAACTCCAAGATCTCCTTCGAACAGACATCATAGAACGCACGACGGGACCCACCCCTTGGGTATCGCCGGTCGTGGTGGTCCCTAAAAAGGGCCAAGACAACAAAGTCAGGCTATGTGTTGACATGCGAGCGCCCAACACCGCCATCGAGCGAGAACGCCATCCTGGGCCGCATATCAGTGACATGATTACCAAACTAAATGGCGCCACAGTATTCTCCAAACTCGACCTTAATAAAGGTTACCACCAGCTGGAGCTCCACGACAAGTCGAGATATATTACGACTTTTACCACGCATCAAGGCCTATTCCGCTACAAACGCCTGAACTTTGGCATTTCCTCGGCCGCCGAGATCTTCCAGGAGGCCATCATGCGAGTCATCCAAGGCATCCCAAATGCCTTCCACTACAGTGACGATCTGCTGGTATTTGGGAAGGACCAAACAGAACATGACACGGCTCTGGACAGAGTCTGTCATGCACTGATGACTGCAAACCTAACACTTAATGCCAGCAAGTGTGAATTCCACAAAGACACCTTAAAATTTTATGGACACATCTTCTCGAAGGAGGGCATGAGACCTGACCCCGAGAAGGTAGCGGCCCTGGCCGACACTCAGAAGCCCCGAGATGTCACAGACCTACGCTCCTTCCTTGGCATGGCAAGCTATTGCGTGCGTTACATCCGCGATTACGCCACGATCAGCTACCCGCTGCGGGAACTCACTCGCCAAGGTCAGCCATTCGAATGGACGGACGCGTGCCAGCACGCATTCTCCGTGATCAAACAAGCTGTGGGGTCAGCCATCAACTTAGCATACTTCGACACGAAAAAGAAAATCACGGTAGACGCCAGTCCAGTGGGCCTGGGGGCCATTTTAGCCCAATACCGCGAAGACTCAGACCAGCGACACATCATCGCTTACGCAAGCCGCAGTCTCACGGATACCGAAAAAGCGTACTCCCAGCCGGAGAAAGAAAGCCTAGCTGTAGTGTGGGCGTGCGAACACTTTCACCTCTTTGTTTATGGAAAGCATTTTACGATCATCACGGATCATCAGGCACTCATTACAATTTTTGGTAACCCCAATGCAAAAATGCCACCACGCATTGAGCGGTGGGGCCTGCGCCTCCAAGACTACATCTTCTCCATCATCCACAAACCTGGGAAAGCTGAAAACCCAGCTGATTTCATGTCGAGGCATCCGCTGGCAGGTGCCCGTTCTGCACTTTCTGTGGCTGACGAATATCTCCATTTTGTTGTCGACGCAGCATGTCCTCCCACTGTTCCTGTTGAGGCCATCCAGGAGGCATCCGCACTTGACCCCCTCGTCCAAGCCGTGATGACCCGCATTCGCACAAACTCATGGAGGGACATGAAACAATCCTCCTCTGACTCAGCTCAACTTCGACAAGATTTGGCCGCTTTCCAACGGGTACGCGAGGAACTCTCCATCAGTGACAACGGTCTCCTTTTAAGAGGAGGGAGAATCGTAATTCCACTTAAACTGCGCCAAGGGGTCATCAACCTGGCACATGAAGGACACAGAGGCATCAATGCAACCAAGAAAGCTCTGAGAGAACGAGTCTGGTTCCCCACCCTTGATTACATGGTAGAGACAACCCTGAAAGACTGTATCACATGCCAAGTAGTCAGCCGGGAAGAACCGCCAGCACCGTTACAAATGTCAGAGCTGCCGGACGGAGTATGGCAACAAATTGCGGTCGACTTCTTCGGCCCACTACAATCAGGACAGTACATCATTGTTGCCATGGATGAATACTCCCGTTTCCCATTCGCACAACTAATATCATCTACTCGAGCAACGACAGTGATCCCAGTGCTTGATGAGATATTTGCAGCCTGGGGCATCCCACTGCGAGTTAAGACAGACAATGGACCTCCCTTCAACGGCCATGAGTTCACAAACTTTGCAACCCATCTCAACTTCAAACACCAGAAAATCACTCCCCTGTGGCCACAGGCAAATGGCATGGTGGAGCGATTTATGGGGACACTAAAGAGGGCAATCCAGCAAGCAGAACTGACTCACCGAGACATCCAACAGACATTAAATGAAGTACTAAGAGCGTATCGAAACACGCCGCACAACACCACTGATCAGTGCCCAGCCACTGTAATGCTAGGAAGAACACCTCGAACAAGACTGCCCATGCTGAACGAAACTCCTCAACAACGAAATGTCACGGTTGATCACAACACCCTCGTGGAAATCGATCACACCAAGAAGCACAGAATGAAGACATATGCTGATCAACGCAGACACGCCAAAGACTCTAACATACAAGAAGGAGACTGGGTGATAGTGCGAAGTGATCGGCGAGCCAAAGCAGACAGTCGATACCTCGACACTCCCATGCAAGTCACCAAGAGGAAAGGAACCATGGTCACTGCCAAAGCTGACCACAAGCAAATAACGAGAAACATCTCACACTTTAGAAAATGCAACCGGCGCGGCCGCCATGAGACTGTGTCAAATCTACCCTCAAGTGACTCCTCCAATCAGAGTGACAACAGTGACCAAAGCCACCACAGTCCCATGCGAATGGTGGAAATCACAAACCACCGCAGTCCAGCACCAAGACACAGAGAACGGCCGCAACGTCTGATAAGAAAACCTCGACGTCTGGTCGAAGAGATATAGAGGAAGTGAGACTTTGTAAAACAGGGGAGATGTAGCATCGTCCCGCCTGACCTTCGTTTGGTACAGGACAGGCAAGCAGGAAGAGGAAGTGACGTCACAGGAAGTTACTAGTTTGTAAGTCAGTGTGAGGCTGGCAGGGAATAAAGAAGGAAGCAGAAAGCATACTCCTGTGTCGGTGTGTCATTTCCAAGAGCGCTGCGACACCCGGGGAAACCGCCTGTTGCCTGCTATGACCAGCCTGGCCTTGGTTGCTGTACGTCAAGGTGTGTAAATGAGGATGCCCCTCATCAGGAGAACAAACAGCATGGTTCAATTGAAAGAGGCATGGATGGAGGCTGCCTCAAGCTAGTGGACAACCACAGAACCATTCGTACCTTGCAAACCATCGGTCCAAATCCAACTGACGATTTTGATATCACTGGCAAGTTAGAGCAATTGTAAAGAGCAATGTAGTTTTGTGAATGTCAGGTGCATAACTCCCAAAACCTACCCTGTACCATCCTCTACTTTTGAGAGTCTGTTTTGCTAATTTTAAACCTGAGAGATACACAAAGGGTTTTCTTTTTCCCCGCAGGTCTTAGGGCAGATGCTTGCTGCCCATCATTTTGGAACAATTTCACTATTATTTTCTCTCCTATAGTTCCAGAGACACAACGTGATATGAAGATAAAGTTTGGCACTAACCTGAAACCCCAGTTCTCCAGGTCAAGTGGTCAATGTATTTGATTCAGTGGGGCGCTATGTCTTCCTCTATGCCGTAGTGGCTGAATCAATCCCCTTGATTTAAATTTCTAGCAAATTATGATCTTTCCTCAGGCGGTAGAATATTAGAACACAAACTCCCGGGTCATTTTATTAGTGGAGCTTGAAATTCTTATTTATTGTTCAAAAGAAAGGTTTATACCAAAAATGTAACTCACTGCTGTGGTGTACGGATATGTTAATTCCCTTATTCATACAAGGCTCGCCACAAATTCTGGGTCCCAGTTCTGTCAGATTTAGTGGGCTACAAAGAATATTTAGTAAAAACACACAAAAATAAGCAAGGATGTTAACTGGTATAATGCAGAAATGGTCTACCCATATCTTCAGAAAGACTATTACGACAGACCAGTGAATGAAAGAGGCAATAATAGAAGATGGACCCAAAATAAAACTGGAGGCCCAAAAAGCACCCTACTTATTCAGATACCTCCTACACCTGTTCGGAATCAGAGGAAGAGACCACAAAGGATTATAGGTATAACAGGTACAACAGGGAAGCAATAGCACGACCTAGTAGGGAGAACCCATTTTTTTAGACCAACAGTTGAAAAAATATGCCCAGAACCCCCGTGGAAGGGGGGTGGGGGGAGGTGGTTATCGGTACCAGAGCACTGGCCCAAGGAAACAGTGTGTGAGATCCAGGACCCAAAAGAATGAGATTAGAAGGAAATAAGGCACCCAGAATAAACTTATCCTCAAGAACTTTAAGTATAGAAGAGGAGCACGTTTTAGAGAAAGGGTTGGGTTTCCCCATACAGCACCAGCAAATAAATTTGAGACAGAATAAGACATGATGAACCTATTTAGGAAAATCAGGTTGAAAACACTTTTTGAACAAAAGGAATTAAAATCTAAGGAAAATCGATGGGGGTTGAAACCTCCATCTGTATGGACACCCTCAAGGCAAATAGTAGGTAAGGAGGTAGAGTCATTTGTGAACGTGGTATAGAAAGGTATTGGAGATTTATTCCCTTAAAATCTTTAGAGTAAGAACAACCTGTCCAGTAATCCTCAAGAAGCCCTTGAACAACTAGAGAGTTGTGATAATATAATGATTAAACCTGGAAATAAAGGGGGAAGTATAGTGGTGAGGGACACCACTGACAATAATAGGAATATTTATGCCCTTCTGGATGTTAAGGCCCATTATAGGAAATCAAATAGGGATGAATGGAAAAACCTATGGTAGAAAGTGTCCTAAGACTGGCTAAAGAGGATAAATTAATCTGCCAGAATGAATACGATTTCCTTTGCAATGAACACCCAATAATACTGGCTCTATATGGGCCCACAAAGGTTCATAAAACCTTTTGGACCACCCCATGAGACCAATATTATCCAGTCTGAATTCCCTTACGGAATGTATTAGCAATTACGTGGACTGTTTCTTGACACCTTTGGTCTCGAAACAAACCTGGTTTGTAAAAGACAGAACAGTCATGATGTGTAAGATCGAAGGAATTAGGTTTGATCATAATAATGAATGGTTGGTTTAATTAGATATTGAAGCCTTATATACTAATATTCCACAGAATTACATCGTGCAAATGATTAGAGAGATATTACAGGATGAAGAGGGTGACCCCACACAAGTCAGATTACTGAATTTGTGGAAATCATCTTGAAAAATAATATTTTCCTGTCTTATTGACAAACTAAAGGGACCAACATGGGCGCATCATATGCCCCAAGTCTGGCCTGTCTATATGTAGGAGTCTTTGAGGACAAAAAAATATATAATGATATGGCTCCCTTTTTTGAAAATGTAACACAATGGTCGTGTTTAATCAACGATGTGCTCTTTATCTGGCAAAGTCGAAGAGATGACTTGAGTTCTTTCATTGAGTGGTTAAACTGGGGGGATCCTAATTTGAAATTTACCTCGACAATCAGTCAGTCTGGATGTGGTTTTTTGGACATATTGATTAAAGAAATGGAGGGGAAATTTGAGGTGGAACTGTTTACATAACCAACAGATCGAAACACCTTATTCCACTATATGAGTAACCACCTATGTTGCCAGAAGGATAATATACATTTTGGCCAATTTTTTGGACTGTGCCGTAAATATACAGATAGGGCAAACTTTGAGGTATGTGCCAAATTATTAAAGGAGAAATTACTCAATAGAGGCTATCCCAAAAGATTAGTTAGAAGAGCATATAAAATAGCGAAATATTATAATAAGGGCATATTCTGATTGAGGGACGAACAAGAGAACATGATAATGAGAGGATCGTGTGTATCACAAATTTCTCGAATATGAGCAATAAAATAAAGAATCTGATTAACAGAAATTAGTCACTTCTAACTGGAGTTGGTAATGTCTATCTATCTATCTATCTGGGCATTTGTATAGCGCACTACTCACCCGGAGGGTCTCAAGGCGCTGGGGGGGGGGTCCGCTACTGCTCGAATAGCCAGGTCTTGAGCTGCTTCCTGAAGGCGAGGTGGTCCTGGGTCAGGCGGAGGTGGGTCGGAAGGGAGTTCCAAGTCTTGGCGGCCAGGTAGGTGAAGGACCTTCCTCCTGTGGTGGCTCTTCGGATGCGGGGGACGGCGGCGAGGGCGTGGCTGGTCGATCGAAGCTGGCGCGTGGGAGCGTAGAAGTTGAGGCGGCTGTTGAGGTATCCTGGTCCTTGGTTGTGTAAGGCTTTGTGTGCGTGGGTGAGGAGCCGGAAGGTGATTCTCTTGTTGACCGGGAGCCAGTGCAGGTCTCTCAGGTGTCCGGAGATGTGGCTGCGGCGGGGGATGTCCAGGATGAGTCGTGCTGAGGTGTTCTGGATCCGCTGGAGTCTCTTCTGGAGTTTGGCGGTGGTTCCGGCGTAGAGGGAGTTGCCGTAGTCCAGACGGCTGGTGACGAGGGCCTGGGTGACCGTCTTCCTGGTCTCGGTGGGGATCCATCTGAAGATCTTGCGTAGCATTCGCAGGATGAATGGAACTTTAGAGAAGCCCCTTTTTGCGTATAGGTGGATTAGAACAATTAGGAACCATCTAGTACATACATATGAGGAACCCAAAGGGAAGCAACAAACGAGTATAATAAATGGAAGCAAAATCACAGAAGGTACATGTGTAAACTGTGGGACCATTATGAAAGGGAACAAAATAGAATTAAGTGGAATAACCCATCAGGTTAATAGTATGGTGAACTGTAGGGCAAGCAATTTAGTGTCTTTGATTAGCTATCCATGCAATAAGGGAAATATAGGTGAGACAAGTAGAGAAATGTGCCTAAGGGTGGACCATAGATCAGCAATCAGGACTATGAGAAAGAATGCTCCCTTGGTGGAACACTGTCTTGAACAGAAACATAAGGCAAATTAACTGAAATGGTGTGTTATGGAGAGCATCGAAAGCACAGTGAGGGGTGGAGACGTAGAAAACAAAATGAAGAAAAGGGAACAGTATTATATGTGTAAATTCAGCACATATAAGGATGAGTTGAACAACATAGAGGAATGGGAATGATTGATACAGTAGTTTTATAATATGGATAAACGTAGGAAATACTCTATTTTAATCGGAGGATAGCCATATGCTAAATATCAATGCACTGCGCAGAGCTGCATCTAAGTAGGATCTGGTATAATAGCAGGAATAATAGAGTAGGAATACCTGATTCTAAAATGGTGCTAAATAAAGACGAAATAAGTGAAGGCACACGTTCCCTGTAGCTGCACGAATGCACTTGGGTGCATTGCAACACATTCATTAACCAAATACACACAAGGGTATGTATCGGCTTAGAAGTTCCACCTCTACCCATAAGAATAGGTTGGTAAATATTTGCCTGTGAATAACATGGCCTCCAAAAAAGAAATCTTAGCAAGGTAAATGTGTAGGAAACTGCATAAATAGATGGGAGGAGAAATCAAGATGGCCGACGATTTTGATCTGATCGAGAAGATGGAGAATAAACGAACGAGGTAAGGGGTTAGGAAGTTCTGTGAGTTTGTGCAATGGAGAGGAAGGCTTTGCCCGACACGTATGATTTTTTTCATAAGCTCAGTGCGTGTCTGTGTAGACACCGGTGGGTAATAAGCACGGTGGGTACTCAAACGGTAAAGATGGAAATGATTAAACAACTGAATGTACGCAAGGGTACAACATCCAGCTTGGATGACTGTTTGGAGGCAAACAACTTATGGTTAAGAAGCGCTGTGGGTATTCAAACAATAAAATCAGAATATGATTAAACATCCGAGTTTACGCAAGGGTAGAACAACCGGCTTAATTGACTGCTCGGAGGCATATAACTTAAAGCGTTGGGTACTTAAACTGCATAGTCAAACATCAGTAAATATCTCCGGGGATGTAAGGCGAGATCGCCCACTTGCATTACTGCTCAGTGGAGGATAGCCTATGTTTCTTTTGCATGTGGCATAGACAGATAGAGTGTATTAAAGCAGAGCCTGCCAGAGATGAATTAATTGGGAGAGAGGAGGAACCTTAGAGTGTGGTGGTTTTAAAGAGAGGTATTAAATAACATTGGACACTGAATAGCACCTAGTTCATGCATTCCCAACCAGTCCTGTCTCATATTTTTCTTTTTAGTTTTATTTAAACCTGAGGTGCATACGAATAGCACAGGAGTAATACTGATCCCACAAGAATTAGAAATTGGGAAGGTTAGGCATACCTGATTGAACTACAAGTGAGAATGCAACACAGTGAGCATGGTACGTTTACATGAACAACATTAATTGCAAGGATAGGCAACCTCTGTAGGATAGAGGGTCTCCATTTTAAGTATACTTATCTTTGTTTGCAGAAACGAGACCTGAGAAGATGGGTTTTAGCGGAACAAATGTATTAGTACACCTACGTATTGCAGCAGTAAGTTCCATTCTTAATATAACTATGTAGAATTTATCAGGAATTGAGACTGGACTTAGTAATAACACAGCTTCATTTTGGTTACAGAACTAGGACCCATAATTTGTGGTGAGACTTGTGTGAATAAGGGAATTAACATATCCCTACACCACAGCAATAAGTTACATTCTTGGTATAAGCCTTTCTTTTAAACAGTAAATAAGAATTTCAAGCTCCACTAATAAAATGACCCAGGAGTTTGTGTTCTAATATTCTATCGCCCTAGGAAGGATCATAACTCCCTAGAAATGTGAACCAAGGGATTGATTCAGCCACACTGCCACAGAGGAAGACGTAGTGCCCCAGAAGATGGAAAAGGAAGTTGTATGACTTATAGGGGTCTATTAGTTGGATAATATGACCTTTGATCTTATAATGTTGAAATAAAGGTTTATAAGCCCTGAAATAAGTTTTAGCGTTAATATTAGAGTCTTATCTGCACCCATTGTGCTTAATTTAAGGTGTAGCAACATAAAGGGAGGGATCATTGCTCCCTTTATGCATGCTAAATTGCAATTATGGAGTAAGATGTGGATAGTTGAGATGTATGATCTGCCCTGAAACACCTCTGAGGTTTATTGGTAAACATGTATATTGTTCAGTCAGAGAATAGGAAATTAAATCTGATCTTTTTTGTGTCCTAGAAATTGTGTATGTTTTGTAATATTGTGTCCTGAAGAAGGTGGGATGAACCATCTCAAGTACCACCGAAACGCCATGTAGACAGTCTTTTTCTCCATCAATTTCTTCTTATAATTTGTTTTAAGGATGATTTTTAAATTGTGTGATAACATGGTTTTAATCTATTCGTCTAAATATGAAACACAATTTTCTGTGTAGATCTTAGGATCCAAAATATGTCGAAATATGTTTTAATGCATATGTATGATTTTATGGAATGCATATAACTTGATTGTATAAAATAAAATATAGATATTTCTCCAAATACAGCACAATAGTGTTTATGTTATTTAAAGGATTTTTTTTTATATGGCTCTTTATTGTATAAATTAGAGTTTAGTGCATTTTCATTTACTCTTGATAAGTAAACTTATATTCCACTCAAAACGGGTATACAAAAGGTAACCTCTTTTCAGATTTGTTTGTAACCTGTCTCTTTTGGCAGTTTAGGGTGCCTCTACCTGGTTTGTGGAGTTTGCGTACAACAGACAACATATCTGCCGATCTCCAATGGACCAGGTGGTCGCCTGCCCCAAACTCAGGTAAGCTGGCAAGTCGGAAATGTACAGGGAAAATAACAAAGGGGCTAGCAGGCAACCTTGATTTAGGCCATTGTTTGTAGGAATTACAACAGACAATCCCTGGTCCCCTCCCAACAACACTTGACACCACGTGGAAGTGTGTAAGACAAGAATTAAATTCAGCAAAACCACTAGTATTCCAAGACTATGGGCCTGATTTATATCTTGGAGGAGAGGTTACTCCATCACAACAATGATGGATATCCCATTGCCCGAAATATAGGTCCCATAGGATATAATGGGATTTATAGTTTGGCTGGTGGGATATCCGTCACCGTTGCGATGGAGTAACCCATCTGCCAAGATCTAATTCAGACCCTATGTCATTTTTTTCCATAGAATAGGATGATCCATTCTATCGAACGCTGTGGAAAAGTCAATAAAATCTGCGCATACCGAAGAACCTCTGATAGCTACATATTTTTCCATGATAAGTTGAAGGACAGTGATGTTATCTTGTGTGCTATGATTTTTCCTAAAGCCGGACTGTTGTAGCAGGATAATCTTTATTTCATTATCCAGGAATAAAGATGGTTTAATAGGCTTTTAGTTAAAACATTTCCCACGGCATCTAGTAGAGCAATGTGTGGATAATTCTACGATCTCACTCTTAGAGGCAGGGCCATATTTAGTGAGCTCTGACATTGAGGTGGAGTTCTGCTTTGCTAATAGCTACCACCGAGTTTACCATGTATAGTTTAAGATGAAATCTCTCCACTGATCTTCCCTAAGTGGTGAAATGCAGGACCTCAATCTTGACAATGAACAATCTGCAATACTTTCTAAACATGTCCTCATAGTCACACTAAGGAAGCTATCATATCCCATAAGCATCAACGTAGGTGTCACATTATTCCTACAGCCAAACAATCCTTCTAATAAGCCAGCCACCCTATTCTTCAAGGGAAGTAACCTATCACAGTCATAAAACATGTGGGTTAATGTGGCCGGGCCCATCACACACCTAGGGCAGCTATCATCGGTTATTTTGCCCCAGTCAAATAACTTAGCGGGGGTAAAGTACAAATTAAATACAGTTTTATAGGGTTGTGCCTCCAGGCTTGTTGATAAAAGTACCTTAGTGGTTAATGACAATGTCATTTAGTTAACAACGCCAGGGTTATTCAGCTTCCTAGCCCCACTAGTTTCCACTTTCTCTGAATCATCTGGCACTTTATCTAAGAGCAGGCTGTAAATGTTCTTTACTCTGTCGGTCTTCCTAGCGATTACCTCTAACATTGGTATTTTTCTAGAGTTCTAGCTGGTCTGCATGTAGTAAGGAAGTCCCTAATTTATACATATTTAAAATAATGTTTATTGGGAATCCCAAATCTCTGCTGCAGTGTGGGACGGGGGGGACGTGATCTCTTATGTAAATGTTCCCAACAGTAACCAGACCTAGCTGTTCCCACTGCTTTCCCAAAACGTCCCTTTCAATTGTTGAATCCTGGCTGGATACCATTGGTAACCTTATCACATTTAGAATTAGACCCCTTAAATTTACAAGGCCCCACTGGAATGGGACTCAACTCTAAAATAAAAGAAATAAATCTATGGCCACTAAGAGAACTATCAATAATTTTCATATCAGAACCGAGATGAAAGGCAACAAAGGAAACATTGAGAGGATGGAATATAGAGCATCTGGTGATTGCTTTGTGAGTATAATAAGCAGGGAAATCAGAATCAAATCTGCCATTTACAATCAGACAGTCGTTTTTTCTGAGTATATCAAGTAGTTCCCACCCTCTTTTATCTGTTTTTATTTTTGCTGGAAAGCAAACAGGCAAAATTTTTAAGGCTTCTTCTCTCTCTATATGAGCATATAGGCTGATAGAATGATTGGAAACCTAGCAATTTAGATTAGCGACTACGAAAATCTGAGAGACCTCCTCCTGTTTTATGGTAATATTAATGAACAGGGAACATTTGTGACATACAAGGTCTGGAGGAATGTACGCATTTATTAATAAAATAGACTCCCCAGAATTCATCCCTGGCATTGGGCTAATTTGTACAGCTTGAAAAAGATTAGAGACATCAGAAAAGTAATTATAATTCCAGTTAGAATTTGTACCCAAAAGAATTGCTATACCACCTCTAGCACGTGCTCTCCTAGAGGACACTGTGTTGCAACTGGGAACAAAGTATCCATCCAGATAAAAAATCATTTGAATGCAACGTTTCCTGGATGCAGATCACATCAGATTTCAGACTATTCAGAAAAACCAGCTTGTCTGGGTTAGACAACAACCCCGTTGCATTCCAGCGACCAATTTTAATTTATTATTAACTAGAAGTCTTAACCATCTAGCCAAAAGTGTGATTTCCATTAAAGATGACTGCCAACTGCTACATTTTTTATTTTGTCATCAATGAGTTCTGGTTCCACTCCCTTCAGATCTAATAGTACAACCTGAGCCCATCACTAAGGAAACCAGTAGATTTTTGGGATTCTCACAGTGTGACTCTTTCCGTGCCCAAGAGAAATCCACTTCAAAAGCAAAATCCACATCAGTCAGGTGGGACTCATCTCTTTTCTGCTTCTGTGATTCAGGGATTTTATTAATACCTCTACGTAAAAAGTATTCATTATTATGTAAAATCAATTTTGTCACCACCCTAGAGTGGAATGTTGCTCTTGATTTATTTACTTGATGTGAATGTAAAATGTTTACAAGGAAAATTCCATTACTTTGGATCATCTTAAATTCCTCAATCTCAGCAAAGCATGATAATAAAACAGAACAATACAAAATTAGATCATGATCAAACATTATCTCAAAATTAAGTATTGTGGTTGTAGAAGGCATAGACAAAGCAAATCCTTTCCCCATGGAGTGCTGCCTGTGATTCACATTTTTTACAACAACATTGGGAAATGTTTATCGAAGGGATTAAGATAAATTGTCAAGATACCCAAGGCATAGGATGCACCTTTTAAATTATCTTATCTCGGTATTGTCTCAGGCTAAGGACTGTTCCTCATGAAGCTTAACTTCCCCAAAGACGCTTTGCCTTTCTTATCTGACTCATCCCTCTCTAAAATGGGCTCCACAGCTTCATTGAAATGGAGCTTTCTTGGGCGTTCTTTGAAAATTCTGTTTCTTCTTTCTCAAATTGCAAATTTTCAATGTATTTCCCATTTTTTGTCTTGGTGGAAGCAAGCACATTGGAGTTTGACCCTCAAAGAGGATTCTAAAGATAGGGAAGAAGGCAGTCTCAGGGCATGGGACTAAGTCTGGGGTTGTCACTTCTACTGAACTTATAGAAGATAAGTCAAACATTTAAAAAAATTAATAAATATGATTGTCCTTGCTCCCAGGACTGCTGATCTTTTTCAGTTTGCTAAGTAGTTGAAGTTTGTCCATTTGCATACAGTGGTCTCTAAAAACAGGCTTTGCTTGGGGTAATAGGGGAGAAGCCTCTGTCCCTAAACTAGAGGGACTAGCTATATCTTTTCTTTTATTGGCACTGCACAATCTGTTTTGTAATCCCCTCTTCACTTTTTATATTCATCATTAATATTGCTAAGTGGGAGTTTTGCATATAATCTGAGTTATTTACGGCTTTTTCCAATAGGGCTATTAGAATGGACAACAACATTCTTTCTAGGCACTTAAGATACTCATAGTATTGAACGTTATGACCAGGAACGATGCATGAAGAGTTCCCAAGTAGCTCAAACTCAGGAATGACCGAAGTCACTGGGGAAACTAACAATATCTCATAGGGGGTTCTGCTTAAAAGCTCTGATTTTTCATACTCCAACAGGGTGTAACCGGCGGAGCTTGCACCGTTGAAACTTTGTTCATTAAGTCGCAGCCGACGCCACGTAGGGTAAAGTCCCCATCAAGGAGTCTAACATCCTCCCCAGCACATATTGCTCCGACTTTCCTAGCACCAACTTTTCTTGCATCTGTATCACCTGGGGGGGTGGGGTTAATGGATTTTGGGGGCTCAAGGTGCCTGGACAATCTGCTTAGGTTAATAAAGCTTCCTGAATGGACAACTGCTGGTTGCCACCACTGGTGCCAGCATACTCCTTTAGTAATAAAGAAAAAATAGGGTTAGAACCCTTCAATGAATTCAAATGACTGCATTTATTCCTTAATGAGTTGGATTTGGTCTTTCAACAAGAGCTTGTAGAAATTTCGGGAAAGATGATCCAGAACGAGCTTTCTAGGGGTCATATTCCAATAGTTAGGACAAAATACAAGGAGAAAAGTGGAACCCAAAAAAGACATATAGAGTATCAGCAGTAATACTCCTCGCCACTCCTTATAACACTTTGTTGCATATTACTGCTCCTTACTACTTCCTATGCCATTCAATAAAGGTTTCTCCCCTACTTGCGACAGGCAAGTCTTGGCCAAAAGCAGCACTGATGCCACCTTCTCCCTATCGGGCCACTCTACGAAAGCCAATCCTTCTTGGACCTCCTGACACCATAGCAGACAGCTCCCCGTTGGCGAGATCAGAGGGGATGAACGGCTTCTACAAGGGACCACAACCGCTGAGGCCTGATGTGATTGCATGAGCACACCAGCCACGTCCGCAACTGCTGACGAGTCTTTCTGGTTCAGCCCGCTGGCCAACACCTCACCGGCAGGCGTGCCTCACTCCACAATGATTGATTCAAAAGATGTTCAATTCAGCAGCCACATATCCACACATCAGGAATAGAATACAGTGCCAAGTTCAAAACTTCAGAGGCGGACAAGCAGCACAAAATTCGGCCATTACAGGAGGTCGGCCGTTAGGTGGGATAAACGGCGTAAAAACTAAAATGGTACTGGAGGAGGTAAAGGGGCGTTGAGGCAGGGGAGCGTAAAGGGGGGTTGAGGCAGGGGAGCGTAAAGGGGGGTTGAGGCTGGGGAGCGTAATGGGCACAAGCTAGACTGGCTGGCAACTTCTGCGCCCCTAGAGCATTCGACCTTTACTCTCAGGAGCACTCAACCTCTTTGCACAGGTGCCTATTGCACTAGGCTTACCTCCTTACCCCCTGCCTGCTGTACCAAGAACCACTTCTGTCCCTGGCTCTCAGGCTCACAGGCCCTCTGAATGCCATGTCTCACATCAGCGCAGGCGACCAGCATCCAGCTATTTCTCCTCCTCAACATAGCTGCTCTGCCTGCTATGCCTGCACCCTTGCTCCCTCTGCCTCTCCGCTTCTGCACCTCAATGTGCAATGTCCACCAGCCTCTCACCAACCTTTAGTATCCTGACTGGGGCGGCCTGCTGTTTTCCAGGATTGTAAACCATTCTGTTGTGACGCACGAGGCAGACATTTAGCAAATCCCAGGAGGCTTGACATTTTCTACGTATGCATACAAAAAGAGCTACCTGAGATTTTTTATTCTTCTATTTATGCATCTCTCACCATTCTAATCAACATGATGTCCATTGTTGGACAGACACAAAAATGTGACAGGTTTTCCTCACATACCACCACGTGTCATGCTTCATCAAAGGACAACCCACGCTCTCCAAAAACCCGGTTTGATGGAGAGCAGACCTTCATCTGGAATCAGGGAGAAACTTCTAACCAGGACACAAGTCCTAAAAAATGAAGTGGAGGGACGCTGACGTCAAGACAGGAAGTGACGTCACGAAAGGTGGCTTGCATCATCAGACTCATTGCCTCCCCTCACTCACCCCTTAGATGCGATTGCATCAGAGAAGTCAGTGCGTGAGCAGCGTTCGGAATGAGCTCCGATCTCGCCCCAGAGAGGCCAAAGAGTGAATGTGTGGCTCCATTTGATCCAGTTATCGAGCTCCCGGTAAAATAAGTGGGGGGACGTCGTCCACCCTCGTGGTACCCCGACTCGAGCCCTGCTTCTAACTAAGAGCGTACCTGTGATCAAAGTGTATTAAAAACTAATTTGGCATCCTAAAAACCTTTTTATTTGCTACACATGACACTTGGTATTAAAACCAGTTGTGGGGACAAGGGGAATTAGTACCCCATCTCCACTTTACAGTGGACATGTTAATGCCTAGTGGCCCGTGTGAGTCTGTGGCATTCTTCAGGAAGGCAATATGGAATCCTAGTGTGGCAACCATATATTAGTCTTGCCACTGAAAAATAAAGAGTGACCTATGTCTATCTCTTATATATCTGGCCCACATGTACCTGCAAATAAATAAAAACACTCTTAAGATTTTTATAATATGCTGATAAAGGGATACATTATAATTCATAGAAAACTGTAAGCAATCAACATTTGCATGCTCGGTGTTATGTGGCACTGCACATGTGTGGTAACAAAAGAAAAATATGTTGATTAGTTGTGAGACCAACTCACAGTCTTACCCGACTGTTGGCCCCATGGAGGGAGGGCTCAGGAACCTCTGTTGTCACACTCTGAAGGTAGTAAACGGGAGAAAGTTTAGTATTTTTAGGTCGAGCTGACGTTAGCATTCATGCGAAGCATGAATGCTGTCAGCTCGACAACTAATGTGATCCGTTTTTAGGAGAGTGGACACCAAAGTGTTACGAGCGTTTTCAGTGCCGGATTTCACCTCGGGAGCGCGCAGCATTGTCTGCAGTGGCAGTGTCAGTTTCGCTTTTTTATTACTTTCGTTTTTCCCGAGGCTGGCTGAGGCTGGCTTGGAATGAACAGGCTTGCCCCCGCGCATGCGCAGAGTAACTCACAGCCCTTGTTTATATTTGTTTTAGTTCCGTGATGCTCCGATCTTTGCCCCTTCCGAGTGGAGCTTCCGAGTGGAGCTTCCGAGTGGAGCTTCCGAGTGGAGCTTCCGAGTGGAGCTTCCGAGTGGAGCTTCAGAGTGGAGCTTCAGAGTGCAGAGTGGAGCTTCAGAGTGGAGCTTCAGAGTGGAGCTTCAGAGTGGAGCTTCAGAGTGGAGCTTCAGAGTGGAGCTTCAGAGTGCAGAGTGGAGCTTCAGAGTGGAGCTTCAGAGTGGAGCTTCAGAGTGGAGCTTCAGAGTGCAGAGTGGAGCTTCAGAGTGCAGAGTGGAGCTTCAGAGTGCAGAGTGGAGCTTCAGAGTGGAGCTTCAGAGTGGAGCTTCAGAGTGGAGCTTCAGAGTGGAGCTTCAGAGTGCAGAGTGGAGCTTCAGAGTGCAGAGTGGAGCTTCAGAGTGGAGCTTCAGAGTGGAGCTTCAGAGTGGAGCTTCAGAGTGGAGCTTCAGAGTGGAGCTTCAGAGTGGAGCTTCAGAGTGGAGCTTCAGAGTGCAGAGTGGAGCTTCAGAGTGCAGAGTGGAGCTTCAGAGTGCAGAGTGGAGCTTCAGAGTGCAGAGTGGAGCTTCAGAGTGGAGCTTCAGAGTGGAGCTTCAGAGTGGAGCTTCAGAGTGGAGCTTCAGAGTGGAGCTTCAGAGTGCAGAGTGGAGCTTCAGAGTGCAGAGTGGAGCTTCAGAGTGCAGAGTGGAGCTTCAGAGTGGAGCTTCAGAGTGGAGCTTCAGAGTGGAGCTTCAGAGTGGAGCTTCAGAGTGGAGCTTCAGAGTGCAGAGTGGAGCTTCAGAGTGGAGCTTCAGAGTGGAGCTTCAGAGTGGAGCTTCAGAGTGGAGCTTCAGAGTGGAGCTTCAGAGTGGAGCTTCAGAGTGCAGAGTGGAGCTTCAGAGTGGAGCTTCAGAGTGGAGCTTCAGAGTGGAGCTTCAGAGTGGAGCTTCGGAGTGGAGCTTCAGAGTGGAGCTTCAGAGTGGAGCTTCAGAGTGCAGAGTGGAGCTTCAGAGTGGAGCTTCAGAGTGCAGAGTGGAGCTTCAGAGTGGAGCTTCAGAGTGCAGAGTGGAGCTTCAGAGTGGAGCTTCAGAGTGGAGCTTCAGAGTGGAGCTTCAGAGTGGAGCTTCAGAGTGGAGCTTCGGAGTGGAGCTTCGGAGTGCAGAGTGCAGATTCAGAGTGGAGCTTCAGAGTGGAGCTTCAGAGTGGAGCTTCAGAGTGGAGCTTCAGAGTGGAGCTTCAGAGTGGAGCTTCAGAGTGGAGCTTCAGAGTGGAGCTTCGGAGTGCAGAGTGCAGATTCGGAGTGGAGCTTCAGAGTGGAGTGGAGCTTCAGAGTGGAGCTTCAGAGTGGAGCTTCAGAGTGGAGAGTGGAGATTCAGAGTGGAGATTCAGAGTGGAGAGTGGAGCTTCAGAGTGGAGCTTCAGAGTGGAGCTTCAGAGTGGAGCTTCAGAGTGGAGCTTCAGAGTGGAGCTTCAGAGTGGAGCTTCAGAGTGGAGCTTCAGAGTGGAGCTTCAGAGTGGAGATTCAGAGTGCAGATTCGGAGTGGAGCTTCGGAGTGGAGCTGAGCTTCAGAGTGGAGCTTCAGAGTGCAGAGTGGAGCTTCAGAGTGGAGCTTCAGAGTGCAGAGTGGAGCTTCAGAGTGGAGCTTCAGAGTGCAGAGTGGAGCTTCAGAGTGGAGCTTCAGAGTGCAGAGTGGAGCTTCAGAGTGGAGCTTCAGAGTGGAGCTTCAGAGTGGAGCTTCAGAGTGGAGCTTCAGAGTGGAGCTTCAGAGTGCAGAGTGGAGCTTCAGAGTGGAGCTTCAGAGTGGAGCTTCAGAGTGGAGCTTCAGAGTGGAGCTTCAGAGTGGAGCTTCAGAGTGGAGCTTCGGAGTGGAGCTTCGGAGTGGAGCTTCGGAGTGGAGCTTCAGAGTGGAGTGGAGCTTCAGAGTGGAGCTTCAGAGTGCAGAGTGGAGCTTCAGAGTGGAGCTTCAGAGTGCAGAGTGGAGCTTCAGAGTGGAGCTTCAGAGTGCAGAGTGGAGCTTCAGAGTGGAGCTTCAGAGTGGAGCTTCAGAGTGGAGCTTCAGAGTGGAGCTTCAGAGTGGAGTGGAGCTTCAGAGTGGAGCTTCAGAGTGGAGCTTCAGAGTGGAGAGTGGAGATTCAGAGTGGAGATTCAGAGTGGAGAGTGGAGCTTCAGAGTGGAGATTCAGAGTGGAGAGTGGAGCTTCAGAGTGGAGATTCAGAGTGGAGAGTGGAGCTTCAGAGTGCAGAGTGGAGCTTCAGAGTGGAGCTTCAGAGTGCAGAGTGGAGCTTCAGAGTGGAGCTTCAGAGTGCAGAGTGGAGCTTCAGAGTGGAGCTTCAGAGTGCAGAGTGGAGCTTCAGAGTGCAGAGTGGAGCTTCAGAGTGGAGCTTAAGAGTGCAGAGTGGAGCTTCAGAGTGCAGAGTGGAGCTTCAGAGTGGAGCTTCAGAGTGGAGCTTCAGAGTGGAGCTTCAGAGTGGAGCTTCAGAGTGGAGCTTCAGAGTGGAGCTTCAGAGTGGAGCTTCAGAGTGCAGAGTGGAGCTTCAGAGTGGAGCTTCAGAGTGGAGCTTCAGAGTGGAGCTTCAGAGTGGAGCTTCAGAGTGGAGCTTCAGAGTGCAGAGTGGAGCTTCAGAGTGGAGCTTCAGAGTGCAGAGTGGAGCTTCAGAGTGGAGCTTCAGAGTGCAGAGTGGAGCTTCAGAGTGGAGCTTCAGAGTGCAGAGTGGAGCTTCAGAGTGGAGCTTCAGAGTGCAGAGTGGAGCTTCAGAGTGCAGAGTGGAGCTTCAGAGTGGAGCTTCAGAGTGCAGAGTGGAGCTTCAGAGTGCAGAGTGGAGCTTCAGAGTGCAGAGTGGAGCTTCAGAGTGGAGCTTCAGAGTGGAGCTTCAGAGTGGAGCTTCAGAGTGCAGAGTGGAGCTTCAGAGTGGAGCTTCAGAGTGCAGAGTGGAGCTTCAGAGTGGAGCTTCAGAGTGCAGAGTGGAGCTTCAGAGTGGAGCTTCAGAGTGCAGAGTGGAGCTTCAGAGTGCAGAGTGGAGCTTCAGAGTGGAGCTTCAGAGTGCAGAGTGGAGCTGCAGAGTGGAGCTTCAGAGTGGAGCTTCAGAGTGCAGAGTGGAGCTTCAGAGTGGAGCTTCAGAGTGCAGAGTGGAGCTTCAGAGTGGAGCTTCAGAGTGCAGAGTGGAGCTTCAGAGTGGAGCTTCAGAGTGGAGCTTCAGAGTGGAGCTTCAGAGTGGAGCTTCAGAGTGCAGAGTGGAGCTTCAGAGTGGAGCTTCAGAGTGCAGAGTGGAGCTTCAGAGTGGAGCTTCAGAGTGCAGAGTGGAGCTTCAGAGTGGAGCTTCAGAGTGCAGAGTGGAGCTTCAGAGTGGAGCTTCAGAGTGCAGAGTGGAGCTTCAGAGTGGAGCTTCAGAGTGCAGAGTGGAGCTTCAGAGTGCAGAGTGGAGCTTCAGAGTGGAGCTTCAGAGTGCAGAGTGGAGCTTCAGAGTGCAGAGTGGAGCTTCAGAGTGCAGAGTGGAGCTTCAGAGTGGAGCTTCAGAGTGGAGCTTCAGAGTGGAGCTTCAGAGTGGAGCTTCAGAGTGGAGCTTCAGATTCAGAGTGGAGCTGCAGAGTGGAGCTGCAGAGTGGAGCTTCAGAGTGGAGCTTCAGAGTGGAGCTTCAGAGTGCAGAGTGGAGCTTCAGAGTGGAGCTTCAGAGTGCAGAGTGGAGCTTCAGAGTGGAGCTTCAGAGTGGAGCTTCAGAGTGCAGAGTGGAGCTTCAGAGTGGAGCTTCAGAGTGGAGCTTCAGAGTGGAGCTTCAGAGTGCAGAGTGGAGCTTCAGAGTGGAGCTTCAGAGTGCAGAGTGGAGCTTCAGAGTGCAGAGTGGAGCTTCAGAGTGGAGCTTCAGAGTGCAGAGTGGAGCTTCAGAGTGGAGCTTCAGAGTGGAGCTTCAGAGTGGAGCTTCAGAGTGGAGCTTCAGAGTGGAGCTTCAGAGTGGAGCTTCAGAGTGCAGAGTGGAGCTTCAGAGTGCAGAGTGGAGCTTCAGAGTGCAGAGTGGAGCTTCAGAGTGGAGCTTCAGAGTGGAGCTTCAGAGTGGAGCTTCAGAGTGGAGCTTCAGAGTGCAGAGTGGAGCTTCAGAGTGGAGCTTCAGAGTGGAGCTTCAGAGTGGAGCTTCAGAGTGGAGCTTCAGAGTGGAGCTTCAGAGTGCAGAGTGGAGCTTCAGAGTGGAGCTTCAGAGTGGAGCTTCAGAGTGGAGCTTCGGAGTGGAGCTTCGGAGTGGAGCTTCAGAGTGGAGCTTCAGAGTGGAGCTTCAGAGTGCAGAGTGGAGCTTCAGAGTGGAGCTTCAGAGTGCAGAGTGGAGCTTCAGAGTGGAGCTTCAGAGTGCAGAGTGGAGCTTCAGAGTGGAGCTTCAGAGTGCAGAGTGGAGCTTCAGAGTGGAGCTTCAGAGTGGAGCTTCAGAGTGGAGCTTCAGAGTGGAGCTTCAGAGTGGAGCTTCAGAGTGGAGCTTCGGAGTGGAGCTTCGGAGTGCAGAGTGCAGATTCAGAGTGGAGCTTCAGAGTGGAGCTTCAGAGTGGAGCTTCAGAGTGGAGCTTCAGAGTGGAGCTTCAGAGTGGAGCTTCAGAGTGGAGCTTCGGAGTGCAGAGTGCAGATTCGGAGTGGAGCTTCAGAGTGGAGTGGAGCTTCAGAGTGGAGCTTCAGAGTGGAGCTTCAGAGTGGAGAGTGGAGATTCAGAGTGGAGATTCAGAGTGGAGAGTGGAGCTTCAGAGTGGAGCTTCAGAGTGGAGCTTCAGAGTGGAGCTTCAGAGTGGAGCTTCAGAGTGGAGCTTCAGAGTGGAGCTTCAGAGTGGAGATTCAGAGTGGAGATTCAGAGTGCAGATTCAGAGTGCAGATTCGGAGTGGAGCTTCGGAGTGGAGCTGAGCTTCAGAGTGGAGCTTCAGAGTGCAGAGTGGAGCTTCAGAGTGGAGCTTCAGAGTGCAGAGTGGAGCTTCAGAGTGGAGCTTCAGAGTGCAGAGTGGAGCTTCAGAGTGGAGCTTCAGAGTGCAGAGTGGAGCTTCAGAGTGGAGCTTCAGAGTGGAGCTTCAGAGTGGAGCTTCAGAGTGGAGCTTCAGAGTGGAGCTTCAGAGTGGAGCTTCAGAGTGGAGCTTCAGAGTGGAGCTTCAGAGCGGAGCTTCAGAGTGCAGAGTGGAGCTTCAGAGTGGAGCTTCAGAGTGGAGCTTCAGAGTGGAGCTTCAGAGTGGAGCTTCAGAGTGGAGCTTCAGAGTGGAGCTTCAGAGTGGAGCTTCAGAGTGGAGCTTCAGAGTGGAGCTTCGGAGTGGAGCTTCGGAGTGGAGCTTCAGAGTGGAGTGGAGCTTCAGAGTGGAGCTTCAGAGTGCAGAGTGGAGCTTCAGAGTGGAGCTTCAGAGTGCAGAGTGGAGCTTCAGAGTGGAGCTTCAGAGTGCAGAGTGGAGCTTCAGAGTGGAGCTTCAGAGTGGAGCTTCAGAGTGGAGCTTCAGAGTGGAGCTTCAGAGTGGAGCTTCAGAGTGGAGCTTCGGAGTGCAGAGTGCAGATTCAGAGTGCAGATTCGGAGTGGAGCTTCAGAGTGGAGTGGAGCTTCAGAGTGGAGCTTCAGAGTGGAGCTTCAGAGTGGAGTGGAGCTTCAGAGTGGAGCTTCAGAGTGGAGCTTCAGAGTGGAGAGTGGAGATTCAGAGTGGAGATTCAGAGTGGAGAGTGGAGCTTCAGAGTGGAGATTCAGAGTGGAGAGTGGAGCTTCAGAGTGGAGATTCAGAGTGGAGAGTGGAGCTTCAGAGTTGAGATTCAGAGTGCAGAGTGGAGCTTCAGAGTGCAGAGTGGAGCTTCAGAGTGCAGAGTGGAGATTCAGAGTGGAGCTTCAGAGTGCAGAGTGGAGATTCAGAGTGGAGCTGCAGAGTGGAGATTCAGAGTGGAGCTTCAGAGTGCAGAGTGGAGCTTCAGAGTGCAGAGTGGAGATTCAGAGTGCAGAGTGGAGATTCAGAGTGCAAATTCAGAGTGCAGAGTGCAGATTCAGAGTGGAGCTTCAGAGTGCAGAGTGCAGATTCAGAGTGGAGCTTCAGAGTTCAGATTCAGAGTGGAGCTTCAGAGTGCAGAGTGGAGCTTCAGAGTGCAGATTCAGAGTGCAGATTCAGAGTGGAGCTTCAGAGTGGAGCTTCAGAGTGGAGCTTCAGAGTGGAGCTTCAGAGTGCAGAGTGGAGCTTCAGAGTGCAGAGTGGAGCTTCAGAGTGCAGAGTGGAGCTTCAGAGTGGAGCTTCAGAGTGGAGCTTCAGAGTGGAGCTTCAGAGTGGAGCTTCAGAGTGGAGCTTCAGAGTGCAGAGTGGAGCTTCAGAGTGCAGAGTGGAGCTTCAGAGTGGAGCTTCAGAGTGGAGCTTCAGAGTGGAGCTTCAGAGTGGAGCTTCAGAGTGGAGCTTCAGAGTGCAGAGTGGAGCTTCAGAGTGCAGAGTGGAGCTTCAGAGTGCAGAGTGGAGCTTCAGAGTGGAGCTTCAGAGTGGAGCTTCAGAGTGGAGCTTCAGAGTGGAGCTTCAGAGTGGAGCTTCAGAGTGGAGCTTCAGAGTGCAGAGTGGAGCTTCAGAGTGGAGCTTCAGAGTGGAGCTTCAGAGTGGAGCTTCGGAGTGGAGCTTCAGAGTGGAGCTTCAGAGTGCAGAGTGGAGCTTCAGAGTGGAGCTTCAGAGTGCAGAGTGGAGCTTCAGAGTGGAGCTTCAGAGTGCAGAGTGGAGCTTCAGAGTGGAGCTTCAGAGTGCAGAGTGGAGCTTCAGAGTGGAGCTTCAGAGTGGAGCTTCAGAGTGGAGCTTCAGAGTGGAGCTTCAGAGTGGAGCTTCAGAGTGGAGCTTCGGAGTGGAGCTTCGGAGTGCAGAGTGCAGATTCAGAGTGGAGCTTCAGAGTGGAGCTTCAGAGTGGAGCTTCAGAGTGGAGCTTCAGAGTGGAGCTTCAGAGTGGAGCTTCAGAGTGGAGCTTCGGAGTGCAGAGTGCAGATTCGGAGTGGAGCTTCAGAGTGGAGTGGAGCTTCAGAGTGGAGCTTCAGAGTGGAGCTTCAGAGTGGAGAGTGGAGATTCAGAGTGGAGATTCAGAGTGGAGAGTGGAGCTTCAGAGTGGAGATTCAGAGTGGAGCTTCAGAGTGGAGCTTCAGAGTGGAGCTTCAGAGTGGAGCTTCAGAGTGGAGCTTCAGAGTGGAGCTTCAGAGTGGAGCTTCAGAGTGGAGATTCAGAGTGCAGATTCAGAGTTGCATCATTGTAACAGGTGCATCAACCAACTGAGCTAGCTTGAAAAATTCCGGAGTGCAAACATACTAGATTAATAATGTAAGGTTCCTTTTGTAACACCTGCTTAGGACAGCTGCTAATCACCAAACATCTGATGCAGAGACACGCATTTTTTCCTTGACTGAAGCAACTATAACGATGATGCATATGTCATAAGTACATAGAAAGCTCACGAAAGTAAGCATGTGATGCTGAACATTTAAAAACATGATGGAATAACAATCTAGTATTTTAGCTATTCATCTTAACAAGACCAATGCATTGAACACCGTTACGTTGGCTGATAAAAGCGCATTTTATTTACAGTAGTCTAAAAGAGCAAAACTGCAGGAAAATGACCACTATACAAAATAAAAATAGCACTACTCTGCGCGCCGCCACTCCCGTGCACCATTTTAATTATGAAGACCCGGCCCGGCTCCAGTGCGTACCACTACCAACTATTTAATTAATTTTAAAAAGGCTCAGGCCAGGCCGGTAGGGCGTGCGCACCACGGCACCATAATTAATGTTTATAGGCCGGGGCCCGTTACCATCCGTCCCTGGCGTGCGTTGCGCACTGTAACTATTATAATATAGGCTTGCCTGCTTGCTTGCTTCAGCAGCAGCCGAGGGCAAATGGAGCAGGCGAGGAAGCAACAGGGGTTGGGGGGCTGGTTGAGTGCAAGGGCGAACCCAATATGGAGGGAAGCGGCACACAGGCAAGAACAGAGAGCAACACTGAGTGCGGCCCCGGGAGCAAAGAAGTACAGAAGCGAGAAAGCATGTTCTATAGGAGGGACAAACACGAGTGACAAGTTGGGACATAAATAAGAAGCAGGCAAATGCGCGACAGGAAAGCAACTAATTAGTGCACGCAGCAGGCCTGGAGGCAGGCAGCCAGCAGCAGCCCTGCCCCGCCGGTCGGTGACGGAGACGGAGTGACAGACTCTGAGTGACTTACTTTGGTCTTCGGACTCGGATTCGGAAATCGGACAGGGCAGCTCAGCGTGGGCGGGCCTGGCCGCCTGGCTGCTTTGTCTTGGACTTGGAAGGCAGTTAAGTTCGTAGTTTTCGTTGTTCTTCTCTTGTCTTCTTCTTTGGCTATGCGCGCCGCCTGCCGCGCCCCATATGCCACGCACAGGGGCTTACTGCTTATTGGCCCGCATAATGTTGTGCGTGCCCTGGGGCTGCCTGGCATTGCTCACCACCACTCAGCAGCAGCCAGCCCTGCTGCCCACGCCCCCCACGCACGCGGCACGCGCATACGCGGCGGCGGAAGTGCGGAACGGAAAGTGAAAGAAAAGGATAAAGGCCTGTCCCGCGTCCCGCCGCCATTTCATAGAATCAGGCGGGCTTAGACTAAGATAACAAAAAGTGCCTTACACACTGTGTAAGGCACGGTTTGTTATCATTGTCACTTTTGCCTCATGTAATGTAACGTTTGCCTTTGTATTTTGTTCACTAGTAATGTTCTCATGTATCAGTTCTGTTTCTATTGTGAATTCGCTCTGACACCTTCGGGTGAAGTCCGCACATCCCTTCTTACTCGGCTTGCTTAGCTGGCAGAATGGTGTTGCAGCGTTGGCTAGGAGTTTATTATAGTTGAGCTTTTTTCTTTCAGTCAAACAATAAAGTAACATTCATACAACCTAAATTCAGGATGCTGCCTCCCTGCCAATGTTTTAGTCATCTCTCTTTTTAAAGTCGGGAACATTCTGTTAAAACAGCTGTTTAGGATGTAAGGTATTACTTCTCACGAAACAGACTGATTTTTGATAATGTCCTGAATGCAGCAAGGACCGTCTGAATCAATGTAAAGAATTGCAGTGTTCCTAATGTTCTATATGCGATTTGCCTTCAACTAGTAATTACCATTGGATCATTGTGTGCTGTCTCACTCTTAATGCCTGTTTAAAAAGAGTGCTCTATATGCTGGACCCAAGTATGTTGCTATTTAAACAACACCAGCGATCAATGCACGCTTCCACCACACGCACACAGAACCAGACGTCGGTGCACGCTTTCACCAGGCGCACACACACACCACCAACCGTCAGTGCACACTTTCACCAGGCACACCCCATCAGCCGTCAATGCACGCTTTCACCGGGCACACACGCCACTAGCTGGCAGTGCACACTTCCACCAGGCACACACACCATTAGCCATCAGTGCACATTTTCTACAAGCACACACACACCACCAGCCATCAGTGCACGCATCAATGGTTAGCACATCCACAATTAACTATTGTAGCAATCGCAGTATGGCGCACTTTACTTCTAAACATGTCAGTGCACGCTTTTACACCATGCACACACACCATCAGCCATCAGTGCACACTTTCAACAGGCACACACACACCACTAGCCATCAGTACATGGTTTCATCAGGCATACCCACCACCGGCCGTCAGTACACACTTTCAACAGGCACAGACACCATAAGTCATCAGTGCACGCTTTCACCAGGCACAAACACCACCAGCCGTCAGTGCACGCTTTTACCGGGCACAAACACCAACAGCCGCCAGTGCACCCTTTCACCAGGCACAAACACCAACAGCCGTCAGTGCACGCTTTCACCGGGCACAAACACCACCAGCCACCAGTGCACCCTTTCACCAGGCACAAACACCACCAGCCGTCAGTGCACACTTTCACCAGGCACAGACGCCATAAGTTGTTCGTGCACGCTTTCACCGGGCACAAACACCACCATCCGTCAGTGCACGCTTTCACCGGGCACAAACACCACCAGCCAATACAGAGTTTGGAAAAGAATTCATGCAACACATTGTCATATACAATGCCAATAACTCAAACTTGAATGCTGCGAGACCTATTGCATTGCAAATGCTTGTTTCGTAATGATATATACTCCCACTCGCGGTCATCCACATCAAGGGATACATTTTCCCTACACACCTCTTACTTTATTAAGGAGCGTTCCTCTCTGAAAGCCTATTCGCGTCTGCTCTTTCCTCCCGATGTGTGTCAGGTGGAGCGAGGGGTGCGTATTTATGACAAGGTATCCTCTCATGGTGCGTCCCTGCAACAGAGTGATTGCCCACACCTGCGGCAGCGTTTGTTGTTCCAGAAAGAACCAGCACGTTCCTCCAATGGAGGCGGCCTGTTTCTTGACGTCATTGCTGTGACGTCTTTAGGCCGGGCACTTACAATCAGAAGTGAAAGAATCATGTGATATGTAGTCCCGTGTATCAAGGCCAATGTAATGATGGTCGATGGAATGAACTACTCGCGGTACAACGCAGTATTGAAAAAAACATTTTTGACAAAATATTCTTTTATGATAAGCAAGAACGCATCTTAAAGTTATGTTCTTTTTGAATTTGTAGGTTCAGATAGCGAACCAATCTGCCATAATGATTGTATCAATATTTCATGGAGACAACTCTTTCTAATGACTCCATGTCAGAAAGGCCATATCTCCCAAGGCACTGTATTATCTATCTCAATTTCTTATAGGGGCAGAGCCTGCCGGGCACGGCTGATTAAATGCCAGCCCCCTCATTGCTGTTTTAACTTTTAGTGGGGTTAAATACAGTTAAATACTGTTACAAAGAAGCGGGAAGCCACAGTAGTGGATTCTTGTCCTTCACGTAATGGTTTTAAGTCAGTTGTAACCAGGGGATTTCATCATTCAGACCCTTTTCCTATGTTCTCAATAAATACATCCATAAGGTTAATGTATAAGTCTTTTTTTCTGGGGATCTGGGGTGTTAGTGTTTACTTTCTCTGGACCTACCCATGTCATATCGATATCTCTATGATTCTGGTCAAGATAGTGGCATGTTAGTTTGGTGTTGTCCCGTTTACAGTGCATTGTGCTTCGGTGTTCAATGATGCGCATGTAAGCAAGTATACCACATTTTCTCTGTTGCAGTTGGTCAGTGCTTTTAGGACCCAACGTCTCCCTATTTTTATGTCTACTTCTTGTGTTGCTTTTGTGAACTGACGAGATACAATTTCAACATGAGCAATGACCTACAGATGGTTGGCTGACCCAGAGTGTTGTCTGTGGTGGAACATGCTCAGGCTGTGTTTTGGTATGGAGCAGCTCATCGCACAGATTGGTGCTCCTCTTGGATGCAAAGAGTGTGGGAGACCATCGTTTTGTCCCTCCATTTAGAATCCTCCAGTATTTCTTATAATATTCTGAACCTTGTTTGAAATAGGTGTATATGTAGTCAGACACAAGACTCTATCTGAATCTGCTTTTTGGTAGGTTTCCAGTAATGCTTCTCTGTTATTGTTTCTCGCTCTCTTCTTTGCCTTTTTTACAGCTTTCATTGGGTAATGGCGGGTCAAGAGGTTTTTTCCAGTGTAGTGACCTGTGTCTCAAATGTTTCTAATGAGGAACAAGCTACAGACACTCAAGGAAAGTATGCGCGCAGGGTCATTTAGATTTAGTGTTAGTAGGCAGGTATCTCAGTGAAGTAATGGATTTATGGAAAGGTAGATTTGCAAGAACCAAGGGGGCAATTTGCGAGGAGATACTGCCCCACCTGATTACGGGTACACAGGATGAGATGTGCACCTACTGTCCACTCCACAGTTTCTGCACAGGGATTCCTCTTTCTCAAACCTGAAGCAATTCCTGTGCGGAAAAGGACCTGGAATTTGGACAAACGTGACTGACATCTCGTCCATCTTATTCCAAGTGCGATGGGAAATAATGCCCTTGTAATAAGGCAGATGAGATATCCATCACGATTGTGACGGAAAACCCATCTGTCAAACTGTAAATGAGACCCCAAGTTAGGATTGCGTATGTTCTGAGGAAGCATGGTATTTCGAATAGTAACTAATTTTGCCCAAAAACTGAAAGTCAAATGTGATAAAGATCTTGGGATGATTCTCACAATTGACCATGCCTTTAAAACGCATTGGATTATGTCAACAATTTTTTCTTTTACACACTCAATCAATCAGATGTCTTGTAAAGCGTCGCTACTTACCCGTAAGGGTCTCAAGGCGCAGGCGGGTGGTAGCTGCTGGTCCGATGGGGCGCTGTGGCTCAGTCAAAGAGCCAGGTCTGAGGTCCTTCCTGAAGTGAGGCAGTGATGGTTATTGCCTGAGGTGGAGAGGTAGAGTGTTCCAGGTCTTTGCTGCACGGATTAGAGAAAGATATTCCTCTGTCTGTCGTCTTGCGGATACGTGGGATGGTAGCCATGGCCAGTTGGGCGGAGCAGAGGTCTCTGGTCGGTGTGTGACATTTGAGGCAGTGGTTGAGGTACGCATGTCCCACGTCATGTAGGCCTTTGTAGGCATGTGTGAGGAGCTTGAAGGTGATTATTTTGTTGACTGTGAGCCAGTGGAGGTTTCTCAGGTAGCAGGTGATATGGCTGCAGTCTGGCGGAGCGGTTCTGAATGTTCTGCTTTTTCTTGAGCAGTTTCTGTTGCCGGCGTAGAGTAAATTGCCATAGTCAATTCTGCTACTGATGAGTGCCCGGGTGACCATCTTTCTGGACTCTGTGGGGTTCCACTTGAAAATCTTTCGGAGCAGGCAAAGCATGTGGAAGCAGGATGATGAGACTGGGTTGATCTATCGGCTCATGGAGAGTGAGGAGTTCAGAATGATGCAGAGGTTCTGTGCATGGTCTGTGGATGTGAGGGGGTTCCAAGCACTGCAGGCCACCGGGAGTCGTCCCAGGTGGAGGGGGTGGAGCCCATGATGAGGACTTTGGTCTTCTCTGAATTGACACACTGAAAGTCCATGATCTAATGAGATCTTCTCCAGGGGTGTCCAGTTTAGACCAAGGAGGATCCAAAACATGCCATGCCATGAAATCTATTCAGGATACATTTGCATACATTGTATCTAAATTAACGTAACTTATTTAGCTACTAGTTATCATGAAAATCTGGCCTGAATGTAACCCTCTTGGATGTACATCGGAGCCTCCTGATCAATGCAAAGCCCTTAACTGTCAAACGTATGCTGCTGGAAAAATGCAAATTTACAGTTAGGGTTCAGATGCTATTGCACCTTGAATTATTTTTTACTGTGTCACGGCAGTGCCTCTGCCACCCCAGCCACTTGGCGAACCACCTGCCTGGCCCTAAAGAGGCCCTTAATCCTTCATTTTTGGCATTTCGTGGAGATTCACAAACCGAATGTGAAAAATTAAGGAGAAGGTTTGTGAAGAATTAATATACACAGAAATCCACCTTGAAATGAAGTCTAATTGTGCCTGTTGAATACTACAGTTCTCTGATTGACTGAACCCTAGGCAAATCTGCCCCTTCTAGGCAGGCTACTACAGTGGTCTTATATGTACTCACCTCTATGCTCTGCATGATAAGACATAGGGTATGTTCTACTGGGAGTAAACCTTGCTTCAGTTGGAACTCTCTTGAAACAGGGCAGGATAGTCAGGGCCAGACTGGGAACACAAACCAGCCTTGGCAATTATGTTGGATCGGTCCAGGGGGTGCTGGGGGGTGCTGGTGGAAAACACTGCTGCCGTGCTATGTTACGGGGGCTGATTTTGCATTACTGCTGCAAAACTGCCCCCCAGTGACAAAAACGCCCCCCACCGGTCCAAAACCGGCCACCATCCTTACAGCCCATTGGTAAAACGCCCGGTGCCTGCTACGGCCAGTCCGGCCCTGAGGATAGTTCAAGTGTTCCCTTCCAGAGCTCTTCTGTCTCATCATTGGTCTTTCTAAACCAAACTATTAGGATCAAAACGATACACCGTTATCAGAGCTCATAACATCACTTATAGAAGCTCACAAGGTAACCTACCCTGATAGCACAGCCATAACCTTCCAGCATCCTTTCCTGCCCAAAAACACTAAGATAGGAGGTGTGCGATGGGGTTCCTATAAGGAAGTGCAAAGGTGAAACTTTAAAATCAGGAGGACCAAGGAGGAAGTAATTTTTTTTTTAAATACTTTATTTTCCAATTTCCAGATAGGTAATACAACTTATACCTCCCCCCCCCCCCCATGGCATCTTTAAAAACACATTTGTTCACAGATCGATGGACTTATTATGGCACATTTGCGGAGTATGGCGACTTCTGAAAGTATACAAGACAATGCAGTTAAGCGGTGGAACATCAGCTTACTCGTGAACACGTGAGGATATCAGGTCAGGCACAGCATCCTGCGCAAGTTCAGGACCCCCACATTGGGCCCCTCCCCTTTCTCCCTCCGAGTCACACTCAGAGAACAACTCCCCGCTTGTCCCCTCAGAATCACTGGGTGACGAGGACCCCTCCGCTGCCAACCTGGTCATGCACATGGTTCTCCACGCTAGCAAATCCTCTTTCAGTTTCTCATCCCTCCTAGTACGTTGCATATGCGTTTCTTCTGCTAGTGTCCATTCTTTCACATCTCTGAGCCATGCATCCACCTCTGGGGCCCGCTGTCCCATCCATGTAATGGCAACCCTGCGCCTGGCCAGCAGTAGCATCAATTGTAATAGCTTATAGGAGAGTTTCCGCTTCCTTGGCTTCGGGACCAATGCCAACAGACAATGTATGGGCGTGAGCTCTATTCGGAGTCCCGTGGTGGTCCCCACTTGGGTTACTACCTCTGACGAAAATCTCCCCACCAACGGACATTCCCATGCCAGGTGCAAGAATCCTGCCCCCCCCTGCGCTGCGCATCTAGGGCAATTGTCTCTACCGCTGCCCGATAATCGAAAGTAGGAAGTAATTTTAACAATAAAACTGCTGGGTCCTGTGAAATATTAAAAGTTTATCAGGGTCATTATTTTTTTGTTTTTCAAAAACAAACACCCCATTGGATAATTTCTTTTAGAAAAATGAAAAGGTTTGTAAGTGTGAGTCATAAAACATGGCGCTCACTCATCAAACTGCTCTGCGTACGAGACATCCGCCGTACCAGTAGATGCATTGTAAAGAGTAAGAGCGCCAACAGTCGGACAATGATCTCAAAATAGAACTGACTGCCTCCACTGGCTTGGCAGGCTTCTGTGCAGCGCACCAAGGTCTGAATGACATCCTCAAAGTTGCTCCATTTCGTGAAGTAAGCACACTAGTATTAAAGAGTTAACCACATGTCTTGATTTGTTCTACAACTGGCCCAAAGCATCAGTACTGCTGGATCCATAGCACACCATATTTTGGTCAGAGAGCTGAGTCAGGAAGACACTGCAAGGTCAAAAGCTCCCCAAGAAAATTATTTTAGCCAAGCAGATACTATGCCAAATAATCAAACAATATTGGCAAAGAAGTTTCTTAGTCATCCACCAAACAGCCATGCAGATCATTTAGGGGTCCCCAGGGGTCACAGGTGTGACCCCTAGCTTGCCCCTTGCTACCTCTGCCACTTCCTGTGCGACCCCTGGCCATAGAGGTGGCAAAATCAGTGCCAAGAATACAAGGAAGTCTCACATTATCAGAGTCAGGCTCTAACCTTGTTTTCTGCTAATTTTTATTACTTTAATAGTGAGTAATAGTTTATTACTCACTATAAGTGTAATAAAAAGTGGATCAGCAAGATCTGGACATTCACTGGCATCTGAGATAAGAAAAACAAAATGGCTTTAAATGTATGCATGAGAGCTCGTGGGTGGGTGTCAAAATGAGTGGTAAAGTATAAATCAGTCAGAGAGGGTGTGAATGAGTGTCAGGGTGAGAATGAGTGCAAGACACTTGGTGAAAATGAATGAGTGCTAATGAGAGAATGCGTGTCAGTAAGTGAACGTAAGTGAACCTTGCCTGGGTTGCTCGCAAATCCGCTGTTGGACCTGGCATGCTTCTTGGTGTATTAAAGCACCCTTGGCAAAATGTTGGCACTGGCATACTGGAGACAATACTTGCATTTCGGATACCATCAGCAAAATGCTAGTGCTGCCACACTGTAGGTACATTTTGGCATGGGCGCCCATGAAAACGTGCCCGCTCTGGCCTACTGGAGGAAATCCTTGCCATAGGTAGCACCTGTGGCAAATTGCTGGCGATGGCACATTAGCGGACATTCTTGACATATGGGAAGACAACCGTGTCACTGTCATGGAGCTATCCTTCAAAATGTGGTCCACGACATACTATACATAACCTTTGACATAAGGGACATCCATAGTGCAAGAGAAGCAGTATTAGGAAAATTCTGACACTGACATATTGTGTGTAATGTTTGTGCAAAAGGGTCCACCATAGCAAAATGCTGGTCCTAGCAAAGGAGGACATTTCTGACATATGGGGGCACCCATAGGACATTTTAAAAACATAATTGGGTGAACTCAAGGGGACTGTCAGGTTTCATTAGCTAGGCACGCCATGAAAGGACTGAATATTTAGTGAGTGTTTTTTCAGAGCCTCAGGCTGTTCTCCTCTAGAAGAATTTAGAATATTAATTGTGCAATTATTATGTAACTTCAACAATGCTAATTATTGTGGTGTTGTCAGGATTAGGGTTGTGTGACATCACTTCTAGGGCTGATTCTAGGTCAAAGGCCTTATGGTGTCGCTTCTGTGACATCATTAAGGTGAAAGGGTATATGATGTCACTTCCGCTACCCCAGGGATTTTGGTGAATTGATGTCCATGCAAACAGCCCAAATATGTACTACATATCCTGCAACACGGGCTTGACACAGGTAAAGGAATGACATGACATTATATCTCTGAAATGTCTAGGCCAAACAAATTAGAATACAAAAAGGTGAGCAAGTCGCAGGAACATGTAATTTAACCACAATAACGAAGAAGCAAAAAGGACAATCGGAAACTGAAGACAGAGTGTAGTCCTTTTAAGTACTGTACTGTACGCAAAATGACAGGGCAATCAAGCAATAAAAACTTTATTCAGCCACGTTCTGGCCATAAAAGTACATCTCACATAAAAGAACACATACATTTTAGGTTTAAAACTACATCGCAGATATAATTAAAAGCACAGTTAAAATATGTTCGTATTAAAAGAAACATATTCGGATAGGCCCAAGTCATTGCTGTTATCAAACCAGATTTTTCCTCTTACGGATTGCCCCTGATAAAAAAACTTGCAACCCCATAACAAATGAGTGGGGAAGAAAGCATTTGTAAATAGATCAGTGCTGGTCTTACTTGTGCAAAATAGGATTCTCTAAAAAGAGGTAGGATATGTTGAGCTCGCAGCTCAGTATAAAAACCACAAAAAAACATAAAGTGCAACAGGTCTTGGTCAGAGAAATTATCGCATGCACATAGTTGCAGGGTACCTAACTTTGAGAAACCTTTAGGTACAGTTAGGGACCAGTGGATACAATTAAATCTAAATCTGGATAAAAGAAAACAATGATACAGATTATTAACAAAAGACCAAATGACAGGGCATTCATGCTAATTGTGGTGAGGAGTCAAAGATATTCCTTCCACATGCCGAACAACCGCATACGAGCCAATGCAAATAATGCTCTAAGGATATCTTACAAACATATAAAGAATTTGGGGAATTATGGTCTCTCACTGCTGGAGACGAGGGCTGTACAGCAGTGCTGCAGAAGACCATGGTGCAGAAGACCGTGGTATGCACCTGATTCTGATTGGCTGCCTATCCCAGACTTGATACACGCATTACCCTGGCTAGACCAGTGCCTAATTTGTGAAATATTAAGTGCAGGGGCTCAAAGGTTTTTATTAGGAGCTCGCTGCCGCTGCGCTTAAATGCCAGGCTTGCCAAATATCAAGGTTGCTTAGCCTTGAATTAATCTCATGCCTCTTTCCTCCACAACCCTTCACTTCCTGTATCTATGCCTTACGCTTACAGGTTCTTTTTCATCCCGTATTTCTCCTTTTGTCACAGTTTTCCCATTTTTATCTTATTACTTTTTCCGCCTTTCTCTCTCTTGCTCTGAGTCGAAGTCTGATGATGAAAAATAAGTTCTGGTCCCCAAAAAGGAGCATCAGTGTCCACTACCTGTAATCACTGGCACAAATGACCACTTGTCAGGCATATCAACGTAGCATTTTCACAAGTGACAGAACACCATCCTGGTCCGGGGTGGGGGGAGAGAGAGAGATTAAAAAAAATTGCATTTAAACACACTTTGCTCACCAGAAACACAGACTAGCATCAGAAAGGATATACATTTCGAAGTAAAAGCTGTATAGTCCTATGTTTATCCAAATATTTTTAATTCAAATTAACATTTTCTCTATTTAATAATATAAAACTTTATTGCCATCAAGCTACTGAATTTAGACTAGTCGGTCTAAAAATTGTTAGTGGTTTTATAGGAGTACTATAAGCAATTTTGGCCAGTTTCGAATCCCAGATTACTTAATTATTGACATTTGATCCTTACCGGCAATTAAAGAATGAAGATGTAATACAATGCGATACAATATAAACTGATTTTCTTGCTTTTGGCAAGTAACCTAGGGGCATCAATGACAATTGTTAGTTTAATGCTCATACCAAAAATGCAGAGCCTTTATATTGCTTTGCCTTTGTTTAAATATTACTATGCAACACAGAATATGTTGCTTTAGATGATGGCTGCATGATTGACACTGCAACTCGGCTGACAGAAGTTCATAATGAACACGAAAAAGGAATATAGGGTTAATAAAAGAGCAAGTAGGAGCACTGAATAACCAAAGGTGCCCATATAGAAAAGAGAAAGAAGGAAGGAATATTGAATGAAAGGAAGGGTGAAAGGATGGATGGATGAGTGGGTGAGTAAATGGATGAGTGGATGGGTAGATGGATGAGTGGGTGAGAGGATGAGAAAAAGGATAGGTGGATGGACAGGATGGCAGAATAAAAAGATGGATGGATGAATGGATGGATCGGTGAGTAAATGAACAGGTGGATGGATAGGTGAAAGGATGGCAGAGAAAAGAGATGGATGGATAGTTTGATGGACAGGTAAAGGATGGGAAAGTAAAGGGACGGAAGGGTGTATTAAAAGATGAAAGAATGGATGGCAGAGTAGCTGGATGTGTGAATGGATGATGGATAGCAGAATGGAGGGGTGGATGGCAGACTGTATCAATGGCAGAGTGAGTGGATGGATTATAATGGATGGATGGCAGAGTGGACGGATGGATGTAGATTAAATGATGGATGAAAGAATGAATGGATCACTGAATGCAAAGTTGAAATGGTGGATATCAGTGGATGAATGGAAGGGTAAACATGTGATATAAATGGATTGATGGTTGAATGGAAAAGAGCAGTTCATGCACACTGTTGTCTCCTGCACATTACCTCGTTGCTAAACGTATTTAATGCATGCATTGGATTCAAGAACATACTGCCTTTTTGCACGAGTTCGCTGATGCACACACTGATTTCTTTCATGGGTGCGCTCTGCCGTAAGCAAACATTTTTTAACAGGCCGCTGTTTTCGAGCACAAAAGTTTTTTATGTACACTTTTTCAGGCACACAATTGTTTCACGAGAACACTTGTTTTGTGCTCACTCTGTTCATGCGCAAGCACTTCATAATGCCAAACGATTTTCTTTGACCCAGTTACCGTTTTGGAGCAAGCACAACTTTCACTTAAAAGCTCCTTTCATATACATGCTCCTTATGTGCACTCACCGGGAGCTGTAAGTACTGGATTCCCCTGTAAAATAAACTTGGATCCGATCTTAAAAATCTGCTATATGTATTTGGAAAAGGAAAAGCCTTTGGGTGGCCTGTAGCGGTTGATATTTCATAAATGAAAGCATTATTAACAATGGTTTCAACAGCTTCAGCAGCTGTGCTTCTACGGAGCTGCTGTGTGTATGCGCCGAGTTTACTCTGAATACAGAATATTTTACGAAACACATGCCTTCCTAGGTGTAAACTTTACATCTGGGACAGAGATCTACTTCCTCGTACAAGGGAGTGAGAATGCAAGAAGTAAGGGGCTAATGAGAGGAAGCTCCCCCCCCCCCCCCCCCCCCGCCCCCGCCAGGATAAAAAAATGCGTGTGCACTAAAAGAAATTCACGCAACAAGTATTCTCGCTTCTAGTGTCAGAAGACAGGAATTATAAGCAAAGACGGACAGCTGTAGAAGTCAGACAGACTGCTCGGGAAGGCTCTCAGCTCTGCAAACACTGGGGGCGTGGGCTGAAAGAGGCCTGGAGGGCCGGGGAAGTCCAGGTCTTTGTCATGCGGCGCTGGAGGAAGCTCCCTTCACACCTCTTTACCAGCCGAGAGCATGACAATAGAGGCTCCCCCTCCGCTGCAGGGTCCACACCCCGCACACCTTCAGGGGGGATGGGCTGCCAAGGCGAACGGACAGTGAAAGGGAACTTCCCGAAGGGGGAAGGAAAAAATCTGCAAAGGCAAAGAACCTGTTGCCATCGCCAACGACACATTCCCTGACGTTATCCTGTTAGGAGTGAAAAAGGTGAATGCAACTCCTATTCTCTGACCTTGGCATTTCTGCATCTTTATGCATGGACTGGAAATTCATTCTGAAACAACCCATCAACTATATGCCAATTTAAGCAATCTGTTAAGTGTCCGTAACTGGAGTAACCCAGTATTTCTAATTTCAAATCTATAATTTGTTTTCTGTGTTGGTGCTTTAGAGAGGGAGTACTTTGAAAAGCACAGCATATGTTTTGTATTTGCTCGTGCGTTTTCCCTTATTTGAATTGTATAGGTAAAATGTCTGACTTTGCAAATTTTCAATTATAAGCTGCGTGGCTTCTTGACACTAAGGTCTCGTAAGCCTCTCCTTGATGTGAGCACATAAACACTGCACTCCTAACGAATAATTCTTCAAATTCAACTTTTATCCTTTTCATTCTGGAACCTTTTTTGTCATTATGTATGGGAACAATAAGTCACAGGATGCATGAAAAATATAAAAAGGTCCGATATTCATGGTGACCAAATTTGAAAATCAAAAACCCTAGTGTTCCCCTAACATAGCCGTAGAAATATAATTTTGCATGGACCCAGGGCCACTGCATACCTTATATACCTTAAATGCCAGCATTCTCCAACACTGTCCAATGTTTCAGTGAGAAAAATTCAAAGCAACCTTTACACAGTATACTCTGTGGTAACTAAGTTGCTTTTGGTTTGGGGCAGCTAGCTAACTGTGAACACATGAACCTGTTTTCCTCTGTGTCCAGCTGCCCTTTTCTTAAAAACGGAAACGTGCTAAATCTGTTGAAGTTTGCAGGTTACAGATGGTGAAAAAAGAAGACAGACTCAGCAAATCCAAGTTACCCTATCAATAATATGACCCATGAGGAACAGGGTCAAGACTGACTTGCATATGGCTGTGTCTGAATTGGGGTGGTGAAGTGACCTGAAGAATAACGATGGATTCAACCCAGATGTGTGACTGGGGGTGCATGTCTGAAAAGTTTCAGCGCTCCGTCCATCTTCTCCATGTGTTTGCTTCCTTTGGTACAGACAGCCATGAATAACAGATAGATTCTAACAAGGTGTAGCATGCCGACTTTAGAGGTCACCCTTGTTTCTGAGTGGACTGTGTCACTGCTTCCTATTATTGTCTAATACATTAATTAAAGTGTGAGTCAAGGGCAGTGTCTCATGTGTGAGAAACACATGACTAGTTTTGGACTTAGCCCTGTCTGCGGGGTCATTCCCAAGGTTTGGGTGTGTTTTATAGTCTTGGGAGATGGCACTTTCCTTTCGCTTCTCTCAGTACTCTTCTTTCTAGAGCGGTTCATTTTGGATTTTTGTCCAGTTTATCTTGAGTGGGAGGAAGGCATATTTAAGCTGTAATTATCTGTACAGTTGTGAGAAGTTGAGTTTGTATTCCTCATGAAAATCTTCGCAGGAAAATATTTCCCAAATTGATACGCTTATGTTATCACATTTTCAGAAATTTCTCCATTTTTTCACATCACCCATCATTTCTCCATTCCACTTTGGAAAGTTTGGAAAATTGTCACAGATGCTGTGGGGTGGGATAAGGTAAGAACTCAAATGACCCCAATCATAGCATTCCACTCCTGCCATTCGCATCCCATCTCCATTCATTAAGTAGTGTAAGCAACGGTTAATTTGTAAAGAAAAATAAGTATGGAGCTCTGGTCAGGAGGCAGCATTCACTAGCCCATATTTGCTGTAAGCACCGCTGATAAAAGAACCAACTACTAACCATAAAAAATACGGTGAGTGTAGGAGAGCAGGGTCTGCTATCCTATGGTCACCCCAATTTTTGCTTTTTGCTTCACTGGTTTTCGACTTAATGAGGCTGTGGGCCTGCTAATCAGACCCACAGCCTGCTGTTCTCTCTCTAAATTCACAGACATGTACTTTAGGTACAACACCAATTTGGTACTGGACTCCTTGTCAGCCCTGTACAGTGCACTATAGGTGCCCAGGGCATAGGGGCATCCAAGGCCTACCAGGTGCTGCAGCATATCTTTTGCCACCCCTGGCTGGTTCTTAAATTGACACAACTGGCTGATCACTCAGCTGGGGCAAGGTGGTGTAATCACCCCTTGCTTAGGTATAGTATACTTATATCTAAACCTATATCTGGACACATATATACCTATCAGTCACTCCTATGGCAGGCCTTAACAATCCTGGAGGCAGAGTGCTTGGTTGTATGTGAGATGGTGCTCTAGCATGAGCTGAGCCTGTCTGCAGCTTTCGGAACCATTTCCTTATAGCTGTTCCAGTGATACTGCCATACCATATACTCTTAAGTGCATTATAATCCTAGCAGTTAATGCTATCTTTGGTTTGGCTTTATCAAAACATGTCGTGTTTGGTGTCATACACTTTGGAATACTACCCCCTCGCCAGTTCTGGCGACGGGGGTAGCATTCCACCCTTCTAGAGGGAGAAGACATGTTACTTTACTGAAAACGCGGTTAATCCTAACCAGAGCCCGAGCATCACAAAATGGATGCTGCTGCCACAGACATGAGTCTGGCCTCCTGCTGCTGACCGAAATTCGGCATAGGACGCTTGATCAAAGGATCTCCTGTCACAGGGAGGTGTCACACCACCCCAGACAGGAGATAGTGGATTGTAGCAGGGAGGGTTGAAAGACACTAGACACTGCCTGGGGCGCACAAGGTGTCCCCGAGCAAATACCAGCCAAACCGGTTCTGGGACTCTCCAGCCCCAGTCCTGGTGGGAAGCTGGACAAAGGAAAAGGGGTGTAACCACCCCCTTCCTGGGTCCCACCCATAGGAGGGACCTAGCAGGTAATCCAGCCCCTTGATTTGGAATAAAGGTAGGAGCTGTGCAAATGCACATCAGGTTATCCTGACAGAAACTTATGAAACGAAACTCTGGACCCTTCGACATCCCACTCGACGTGGAAGACTGAAGAATCTCCCTTGTGGTCAAGGAGTGACCACCCTGTGCAAACAGGCACCATCCAGCACCTCGACGTTTGCTTTGTTGCAGTTCCCGACAGGAACTCGAGCAACAGAGGTCGACAAGACCCAACTTGCCTGCCTTCTAACAGCCCGATCCACAGTCTATGCAGAGCTGAGATCCGTGGAGGCGACCTGAAGCGTGGGAGCGGCAATCTTGGAAAAACCACAAAGTGCTGACCGTGCAGCACCCGAGGCTTCCTCGAAGCTGTGCATTGGAGTTTAAGAAGTTTCAGCCCCGAGCAGCTTTTGCACTGATGCTCACCCCTCCACACTTGACGAGTGCTGCGTGGGGCCCTTTTGCATTTTCCTGCTCGACGCGTTGGTCCAGTCGCTTGCCCGTTGGCTAGTGGCCACAGAACCGACGAACCTAAGAATTTACACAGCTGGTCTAGTTGCTCCAGACTGGCCCTCGCTCCCCTGAAAAGAAGCACCCGCTCTGACCTTGCTGGTCCGAGTGTTAAGCGATCTTCGAATCCTGCGTGGGTCGCCTTTGCCAAGGTTTGTGGACTCCAATCTGGAAACAAACACTGCCGACTGCGAGAGCCTTTGTGGGACAGCTCGTGATCCACTCCAGGACATCCTTGGTGCCCCAGAGTCCACGTGGCAGCGGAGACAAGCTTCACGACATCAACCTGATTGCGCCCGACATTGCCTGGTTCCTTCCTGGTCACTGGCTAGTGACCCAGACTCTGTCCCCTCTGCTTTCAGGTACTCTTCAACTTCGATCCACCCTTGGATCGCACCGGACACTTCTCTTCTGGACGCCTGCAGCATCTTCATCTCCAGGCACCATAGAACTGCGTGACGAAACCCGACACATCTTTGCACCTGTGCACCCGCTTCCTGTGGGTGAGGTAACTCTTGAACGCCAATGCTCCTGTAGAGGTTTACACCTCTAGTGTCTAAGTCTAAAGTTTTGTCCTTCTAGTCCAGTCGGAAGACTCTTAAAACTGTAACTCGATAACTTTTACGCACCATTGACTTTGCATTGGTGTGTGCGTGTGCTTTAGGCACTGCACCCGAATCCCGCGGGCTACTCCCGTCCTAACTATTGTTAGTCCACTGTAGTCCAAGCGATTCCCAAGGCCCTAGGCCTTACCACTGATCGAATAGTGATTGTTATACCACTTTTTTGATATATGGTTTGAGTGGCCACCGGCCTCATCCATAATTGTGCAACTTTCATATGTTATATTGTGCTTTTGTTTAAACGCTTGTGCTTCATTGCTCATAAAGAGTAGTGTGGGATTATTCTGAGAATAAATACATATATTTTTATAATGTATAACTTGTGTGGTGTCCTTTCATTTGATATTACAGGATTGCATATGGTAAAACAGCTGGCTTCACATGCCCTCTTGAGTTAAGCCTTTAAGGCTGCTTAGTCCATGCTACCCCTAGGATAGCTTGTCTATAAGGTTGACTTACAACCATCACCATAAGGGATTGTTTGGACTGATACAAGGTACCCACAGAACTGTGGACATCATATACCAGGCCAACTTCTCACAGTGAGAATGTATGTAATGGCCAGAGCTGCTGACTTCGTAGCCGGTGGGAACCAGGTTCGAGTCTCGGGGTCGCCTAAACATCCTCTGATTCTGTACGAATCATTTAATCTCCCCATGCCTACCATAAATGAATGTGTCCTTAACTGGTGCTCATGAAAAGCAACAGTGTTGAAGATTAAGTGCTTGTGCTGAGCACCAGAAACTATTGGCTCAAATTAGAGGGTTATTGATTGGGTAGAAACTAAGATTCACTAATGGAAGCATTTACCCCTTTCCCTGGTATTACGTATAGCAATAACAAAGATGGTACTGTTACCAAAGCTCTTATACCTGTTTGTAAACATTCCAATGCCGCTTACTGTGCACTTTTTTCGGCGCTTGCGGTCGGCAATATTGGAATTGGTGTGGGCGGGCAGACAGCCACATGTCGCATGGTGCCTCTTGACGTTGCCCTTTAGTCAAGGGGGGTTGGGAGCCCCCGATTTTGAACTATACGCATATAGTGCGCAAGCTCAGAATCTACACTTCTGGCAGCACCCGACTCCATGTCAGCCACATGTGGCGATAGAGATAGATAAAGTAGCCCCGACCCCCTTAAAAGCAGCAGTATACCACCCTTACAAGCGTCCAATCAGGAGATAGATACGGTTGAGGCAAAACGCTGGGCCTGGCGGAGTATCGCTAGAAGGGCAGGTGGACATGAGTTATACGCCCCATCTATGCCCCTAGGCGGCAACCCGCTGCTGACGCCACTTATGGATAAGGCAACTGCACAAAGGGCAAAGGCACATGGCCTGGTTAAAGGGGGCGACTTGTACCCGGAGGGCAAGTTCTTAACACTGCATGAGATGTGTGAGCAACTACCACCTTCGGCGTTAGATACGCTGCTGTACTACCAACTTAGGTCGTCCTGTAGAGCGAGATATGCTGAATTTCCACAAGAACCAACAGCCCTGCCGGCGTTGGAGAATGTACTGTCCAATCCCTCCCCCCGCAAATTGATAACACGTATATACAACATTACACAGACCACTTCCCCAATAGGGTTGTACACATTCAAAACAGATTGGGAGCAGGAACTTGGTATACAAATACCTGACAAACAATGGGAATATTGCTGTGCACAATTGGGTACTTGTCGCCGAACTATAGGTTACGGTTGATTAATTTTAACTTCATACACAGACTGTACCATACACCGGTTAAATTACCCCGCATGGGATTGCACCCTGACACTACATGTTGGAGATGTGGAGTTCGTGACGCCTCATTTTTGCACTTGGCATGGGAGTGTGCGCCCGTGGCTACGTTTTGGATAGAGGTGGTGGGACATATCGGGGACATCACATCAGTGCAAATACCACTCATACCGATGGTAACATTGCTGGGGTTCGTATTAGAGGTCCCAAGGGGCTCTCGAAAACTTGTCTCCATGCTATTACTGCTGGCCAAACGGCAGGTGACCATAAATTGGAAAAGGCCACGCCCCCCTACAGTAGCTGGGTGGTTGAATACGGTCACATATTGTAAGGATCAGCTGACTCGATATTGGGAATTGTTGCGTAATAGGTGGAGACCTGTGGATATCTGGGGTCCCTATGTTCAGTGGCTGGAGACTGGTGGAATAGATCATTGCAGTGCAGGCAATGGGGGGATGCGTAAAAGTGGCATATCAGGCACGAAGAAAGAACGATAACTGTGCCAGAATGTTGCAGGCTAGTGTTTACTCATGGAGACGGGTTGTCCAGATCAATTCATCAGAGAGACAATTAGTACGCAGTGTGTGAAACAAGTTACACCAGGGGTGGAAATGACAGAGACGGGGGGAATTCTTAGTTGAAATTGTGTATTTGCCCTGTTTTCAGTATGTAAAAGGACAATTGAAAAAGCAGAGACTACGCATGAATGTTAATAAAACTGTTGGGTTAAGTAATACCGCTGCCGTTCCTCAGGGCTGACGGCATAACAGCTGTGTAGTACTCAATTGGTTGTGGTTAAATGCTGCTGCCGGCCCCAGGATTGTAGGCAATGAAAGCTGTGTACTCTGCATAAGTTGGAGTAAAATATAAAAAAATAAATAAAAAAAAGAGTTAAGTGAGTGGATCCATCTACACTCCTTATAATTCGGAACCCTCGTCAATGAACCACCTCTGGCATTGGGACTGATCTTCTCTATGACCCATCATCTTATGTTGTCAGGAGGATGGTTGTGTGTCGTGAAATGTTCGACCATGGTTGCACCTTGAACTCCGCATCTTATTCTGCTCATGTGCTGCAGAATTCTGACCTTGGCTTTCTGGGTGGTTTGCCAACATATATCAGACCACAGGGGCAATGGATGGCATTTATAACGTTAGAACTATTGCAGATGGTAAAGTGTGGTAGCTTGTATGTTCTGTTGTTATGTGTAAACGTGGTATCCTCATAGCGTAGATCATACTCCTTGCATTGTCCACATTTATGATGCCCAGTCATGGGTGGCAGACCCAGATGGCTTCTAAGGTCTGGTGACTTTGGTGGTTCCAAGTACACTCTAACAACTGTATCCTTGATATTTTTACCTCTCTTGAAGGCAAAGATCGGCTCTCGGTTCGTCTGTAGTACACTTGCAACCAGATTCCAGTATTTCTTCACCACCTTCTTTATGTTGTTGCTCTTGGTGTTAAATGTTGTTACGCAAACAATATTGTCTGTCTCCCTGGGTTTTTCAGTGACCTCCAAAAGCTGTTCACGGGGGCAGTACCAGGCCCACTTTTATGCCCGTTTCAGGAGTCCGGTTGGATAACCCCTCTCTTTGAGACGGCTAGTGAGGGTTTCTGATTCCTTGAAGTAGTCAATCCTCCTGGTACAGTTACTTCTAAGTCTGAGGTATTGCCCGTAGGGCAAATTATCCCTCAGACTACGGGGGTGGTGTGACTCGTACATCTACAATGAGTTTCTCTCCATAGGTTTGCGGTAGAGATCGCAGTAAAGTAATCCTTCCTCTACTCGAAACGTGAGATTCAAGAAATCTATTGCTTCGTTATTGCTTGTCATTGTCAATTGAATGTCATTTAATCTGGTGTTCAACCAGTTGTGGAATTCCTTCAGTTCGTTGGTATTGCCAGACCAAACCATTATGACGTCGTCAATATATCGTTTCCATACCGCAATCTGGTTGAGGTATGGGTTAGCATGGTTGTACAGGTGTTCCTCTTCGTAGTTGTCCATGAAGATATTCGCCAGACTGGGTGCATAGGTAGCCCTCATCGCTACTCCCTTGCACTGGTAGTAAAATTTTCTTTTAGAGATGAAATAGTTCTTTTTCATGGCAATCTCTAGTAGCGAAATCAGAAAGTCAGTAGGAATGCAGTGTGGTCTTAGTCTTGCATCTAGTGTGGTTCTAATGACATCCAATGTTTTGTCTTGGGGAATTGATGTGTAAAGTGAGGACAAATCTAGTGTGACAAGTAGTTGTGTCTGTACGGGAGGGCGGAGCTAGCCAGCGTCGATGGTGGACGCGTGAGCGTTAGGCTCCTCGCCGATACCCACATAATCCTGAGTTAAAATCCTTCCATTGGGGTGAATTGCATACCCAGCGGTTGCATCTGTCTGGGAGAAGCGTCCGGTACCTCCGGTCAGAGATTCGGGCTCCTGGGGAGAGCCACGCCGGCAAGCAATTACAGGACGCGCGAGCTGGCGGACTGGGCCCAGTCCCCGGTCTTGCGCTGAGGAGGATCCGCTCTGCGTAGCTGGACGTGCGGCGCAGCGACTGGCCTCTTCCCGCGACGGTGCAGATCAGCCGTGTCGGCGGCTCACGGCGCACTTCCAGCCCTCGACAACCAGCCTGACAACGTCGCAAGCCTGCAGAACTGTTCCCGCCCTGCCACTGACATTTAAGACAGCGATCGGGAGCAGCGGCCTGTGTTAGCTGCTGAGAGCGGAGTGCCCCTGGAACGAGCACGGCGCCCCGGGCCCCGCTGGGGAAACGCCGGATCCTGCGGAGCCATCGACTACGGAGCCCTACGTTGGAGCCCATACTGCGCCTATGTCCCGGCTAGGGCGGGAGACATACAAGTCTGGCACGTTGACGCTGATGGAGTACAGGTGCTGAGGACTCGAGTGCTTGCACCACGCACCAAGCCCTGATCCCCGGCCTCCCCCTGTGAAGGTGAGCGCGGACTGGCGCTCTGGACTACGTCTGTGCCCTTGCTGAGACGAGGAGCCTCTCCTGGAGACTTGGCGTCGGGGGGCACCATTACGAAGAGAGCCCTGCAGTGAGGTGGGGGGTGTGGTGTGACAGTGGGGACATCATCCCAGTGATTTGGCGCGGTGGAATCTTTCCACTGCAGGCTCGTGGGGTTCGGCTGGCCTACTCTCTAAGCACCACGTGGCATCGAAACGAGAGGTGAGAGGCACGCGGGGGGCAACGGGGTGCGACTGTCCACACAGCACCCGCTGCGTGACGGACACTGCCCCTCCCACCCCCCTGCCTCACTTCGAGTACAGAGTGAAGAGCGCGACGAGGGCCTCGATCCAGGATAAACGTAGACACGGGGATCCTGCGGGCAAAGCATTGCGGTACATAGAGACACACTTGACGCTCTCCGTCAACAGCGCAGACTGTAGCTTGCGACTGATAGCCTCACGGGGTGTGAATAGGATTGGGCGCGACGAGGAGTAGACGCACTCTGCGGTTTCCCCTGCATAGAGTGCAGCCGCACCTGGACGATTGGCAGACAACCATGGGAAAGGGCGACAGAACTCAGCCCAAGCTATCATTCGATCAAAGACGGGCGAAGGTCCCGGATACTCAGGCCGCAGGGTCGCCAACGCAATCTACAGCTCCTGAGGGCGGGATGTGCTCAGAAATCAGGGAAATGCTGACACACATGGAGAAAGGACTGCAAGATAGCATAACAGCAATCGGCACCAAAATAGACGCCCTTTCCTACCGAATGGACCGCATGTCGGAGAGGGTTGATAAAAATGCGGAACGCCTTGACATGTCGGAAAGGAGGATCACTGAGGTCGAAGAAGCGCAAATGGAGTGGGACAAGGATCGCAGGCAGTTCAGTAAGTTACTACAAGTCATCCAGGACAAGTCGGAAGATTTGGAGGCGCGTTCCAGGCGCTCGAATATACGCATAACGGGAGTGGCGGAAACGACGAATACTGGAAAAATGGAGCTATTTGTCGAGAAACTCTTGACCACCCTCCTGGGCGAAGAAACCTTCTCACCGATGTTTGTTGTGGAGAGGGCGCACCGCACCCTGGGACCCAGGCCTAAAACAGGGACTGCACCGAGACCCATCATTGCCAAACTCCTAAATTACAGGGACAGAGACGCGGCGTTGCGAGTGGCCAGAGAAAAGGGGTCACTGCAGTATGAGGGTATGGACATATCTTTGTACCCGGACTTCACGGCTAAGGTGCAAGAGGAGAGGCGCCACTTTGCCCCGTACAAAAAACAGCTGCGAGAACTGGGTCTAGACTACGCAATGTTGTACCCCGCTAGACTCCGCATTAATAAGCAAGGCCGATCCCACTTCTTCACAGACCCGAGGGAGCTGCAGAAATCTCTGAAGGTATGGTCGAAGGAACAGCAGAATAGCCCGCGCAGCCAAAATGAGGAACATGAAGATACAGCGCTGCTGGATGAGCAGGACTGAGCGAGCGGCTTGCCTCTCACTACATGGATGGGACGGGGTTTGTTGTAGCACTGCTCCGGAACACTGGGGGCGGATGGACTAACCTGCGGATCAGCAGCCCATATGCGAGAGCAGCGGAGACTACTGGGTGAGATCTTACCACTGTTGGACTACTAGTCATTGCTTGCTACACTGTTTGTATGTATGGTTGGACGTTCGGTAGTGCTCTGTGGGGGGGCCTCCTTGGTTGTGTTCATTCCGGGTACATGGTTAGCATCACCTGCGGGGGCGTGTATGAGATGACAATGATTGATGGGGTGTATGGTGGTCACTTGTGCACTTAATAATCCATTTAATGGGCAGGATGTATGGCGGGTGGTTGAGTAACTCGAATGGTGAGATATACCCACATTCTGCGGGAATGGGGTGCATGGAGTTTACCCCCTTTTTCTTGAGAATTGCTGAGATTCATCACACAATGGTAGATAATAAGGGTATGCGGGTGTTGGGGGCAGATTCCATGGAGAACTGTTGAACTTACGACAGCTGACTATTTTGGCGACCTCTGCCCTAGCGCCTTTGGCTACTGTGGCCCGGATGTGGGCTACTTGGAGTAAAGTTGGGGTTGGGAGGGGAGACGTTGGGGGATGGGAGGGTGTGTTATACTGTCGGGCCGAGTTGGGGGAGGTCTGCTGTGGGAGGGAGGTTGGGGGTTGGGTATTGTTTTCCGAGATGCTGCTGCAGGTTGAAGTTTTCAGGACTGCCTTGAATGATGGTGACGACAATGGCTTGTTGATGATGTACATTCAATGTGTGTTTGATAATGCAAGCTCGCCCATGTCAGCCAGACACTGTAGTGTTACCTTTGGTGCATTAGCTAGATGGCACCGGCCTTGCTCTTTGACCCTCCCTGTGTGCTACAACATTTCTGCTTCTGTGCCCTATATCATGCTGCTTAGATTGTAATGTCTATGACTGAAGCGATTAACCCCTGCTTGACTGGAGACACGATATGCCTCAGGGCCCTGACATGGAACGTGAGGGGCCTTAATGATTATCATAAGCTCAGGAAGGTATTGAACTACCTGCAGAGACTGCTAGAGGGTTGGCGGGCTGTACTGTGCAGGCAGGTTTCACTTCACACTCTAGGGGGGTGCTCACATGGGTCAACCCCAAATCCCGGCTACAGCTTACGCTATTGAGAGCTGACCCGGATGGCAGATTTGTTATCTCGAGGTGTGTGGGGAAAGGGCAAGACTTTATCGTAGTCAATGTATACGGCCCGAACTATGACACTCCCGCATTCTACACTGCATTGGCCAGTTTGTGTACCCCATATGCAGATTCCAAGTTGTTATGGGGGGGCGATCTCAACTTAGTGTTTGACCCGGAGGTAGACAGATCGACTGGGCCTTCACGACGCCCGGCGGCAGCGGCACAACAGTTACAGGCGGAAATGCTCGCACTTGACTTGGTTGATGTTTGGAGGGACAAATATCCGAACACAGGGGGCTACACACACTACTCGTCTTTCCACAACATATATACAAGAATAGACTATTGGCTGGCATCATGTGTCATGATGAAACATGTACGGAGATGTGAGGTGCTGCCTCGTACATTATCTGACCACTCCCCAGTTCTGATGGTGATAGACACACCAGAGAAGAGAATACCCCCCTTCACCTGGCGGTTCCCTCCATACTCACTGCTCGATGAGACTTTCCGAGCAGAGCTGGCCGAAGAGATAGACTCATTCTTTGACACTAATATTGGGTCGGTTGATACTTTTTCCACGGTCTGGGAGACTTTCAAGGTGGTCATAAGAGGTCAGGTGATGGCAAAACAATCTAGTGTACTTAAGGCTATACGACAGAGACTGACCTACTTAGAGCGGAGCATAGCGGAGCTGGAGCGGGCACACCAAGCGAACGATGCCAGGGCTGACGTGACTCGAATGCAGGAACTACTCCGGGAATTTAGTGAGGAAGCAGACAGGGAGGTGCGCCACCTGGGTAAATACGCCTCAGCGCGCATCTATGGCGAGGGGGAGCGTCCGAGCTCTCTACTGGCTAAAATTATTAAGGGCACCAGACGTGTCACCCCACTCAAGGAACTTCATACAGAGGAGGGCCGAATTCTGCGAGACGAGAGCGAAATGCTCAAGGAATTCAAAGACTTTTATTCGCGCCTTTATTCTGCTAGATTAACCAATGTAGAGGACGACATAGACGACTATCTGATCTATATCAAGATGCCCTTCCTGGAAAATTGGCAACGGGAATTCCTTATGGACCCGATACAAAAGGATGAAATTGCTGACGCGCTAGAGGGCATGAGATCGGGAAGTGCCCCTGGGGCGGATGGACTGACGGTGGGCTTCTATAAAGCCTTCAAAGAACTGCTGATTCCACATCTCTCCACTCTATTTGACGAAATATGTGAGACGGGGATGATGCCTCCATCCATGTGAGAGGCTCTCATAGTTACGATTCTCAAACCAGGGAAGCCCCCTGAACATTGCGGGTCGTATAGGCCATTATCGATGATCAACGTCGACGCTAAGATCTTTGCGAAACTGTTAGCGACACGCCTGGCGCTGGTGGCTCCCGGATTGGTTGCGCCGGAGCAAGCTGGTTTTATCCCCGAACGCAACCTGAACTATGACATTCGCACGGCACTGGGCGCGATTCAACACACCCGCCAAGACACGCAAGCAGTGGCGGTCTTCTTGGACATGGAGAAGGCTTTTGACTCTGTGGAGTGGCCATTTCTGCTTAGGGTGTTGAGGAAGCTGGGGGTGGGCAAACCCTTTGTCCAAATGTTAGGAGCACTCTATCATAATCCTACAGCCAGGGTACGGATAGGAGACGCAGTATCGGATCCCTTCCCGATTAGTAGAGGCACCAGGCAGGGCTGCCCCCTTTCTCCGCTACTGTATGCGCTGATTGCGGAAGCTTTGGCGTGTGCACTTAGAGAATACCACAGGCACAGAGCTATCAGCTTTCCGACATATAAGATAGGGATTTCCACGTATGCTGATGACACGCTGCTATACATCAGAGACCCTGTCAACAACTTGTCGGCGGTCCTGCGGGAGGTGGTGCGATTTGGGGCACTTTCCGGACTTCATGTGAACTGGACGAAGTCGGTGGCGTTCCCGTTAACGAGAGGCACAGACTGTTTTGACATGGAGTACCCTCTAGTGTGGTCTTCGGACCCAGTCAGATACCTTGGCATTCAGATACACACTGACCAGGACATCTTAGCCCGCGAAAACTATGGCGTGGCCTGTGGCAAGCTGGCTACCGATGTGGACAGGTGGTGTAAACTTCCGCTCTCCCTCATGGGTAGGATAGCTATCATTAAAATGGTGATACTCCCCCGTTTCCTCTTTCTATTCTTTAACCTCCCCATAGTAATGCCGAAATCATTCTTCCGTACTCTCACGCAGCTCCTTACCCGATTGGCATGGGGAGGTGGACAGCCTAGGGTGAAATGGGAGGTCCTGATGCTCCCGTATGAGCAGGGTGGGTTGGGAGTGCCTAATTTTGAAAGATACTACCACATTGTGCAAGCTACGCACTTACACACCTGGATTCATGGACGTCGAGACATCCCACACGTGATAATGGAGCGACTCTTTGCAGCCCCTGTCTCGCTGCCGGCTACAGTATGTGACCCAATGGACCGCAGAGTGGGAACACTCGACTCTGTTAGGGCCACTAATCACGCTTGGCACTCGATACTGCGATCGCAGGCCTGCGAGCTGCTGTATTCCCCGTTGATGCTGATTGAATGGGCAAGATGGCTCCCCACGATTGTGGAAACTGGGGTAGTCAGGGCCTTGCGAAATCTTGGTATTCAAACTATGGGAGATTTATTCGAGGCTGGGACAGTCAAGACCTGGGAGCAAGTCTCACAGGGCGGAGGGCACCATACGCTCCTAGAAAAATTTCAATATCATAGAGTACGTGGTGCTTTTCTGGAACTGCTTGGCCCGGACCTCGTGGAGCCCCCAGAGATACCGGAGTTCACATACGTGATAAAAACATCATCCCAGCATAAATTGATTACCAATTTATACAAAATCGGACACCAGCATTCCCAAGTAAACTACACCAGGGCGCGATTGGCATGGCAGACGGATCTCGGCGTACAGATAGACGACGCTATGTGGACATACTGCTGTACAAGCACTAGGAGGGTGTCCCTGAATGCCAGGTACCGGCTGATACATTTTAAATATTTGCAACGGGTATACTACACCCCGGAAAGACTCCACAAATACGGTCTTAGACAATCAGCGGAGTGTGAGAGGTGTCACGCGCCGATAGCCGGTTTTATGCATATGGCATGGGAGTGTCCGGGAGTACAAAAATTCTGGAAGGCGGTTTTTAGCTAAATGAGCAATATGACTGAGGTAGAGATACCGCCAGATCCGGCTTTGGCATTGCTGGGTTACTCCAAGCCGGTCCCTGCTCCACTGCGCAGGCTTGTTGACATGGGTCTCTTGGTGGCGCGTAAAGTTGTAGCGACCTGCTGGATGCGAGGGCCTCTGCCAGTCCTGAAGAGATGGTCTCGTGAGATGCTATATTGTAATACGCAATCGGAGGCCTTTGGAGAGCTGCTCCCCCCTAGGAGCCGCCCTAAGAACTTCTGGGGCTTGTACCAGGCTTACCTGACAGCTAAGGATGCGGAGAGTGACACACCGACATCTTCACAGGAGGGACGAGAGACGCTGAGGGCTGCCACACGACACTAGATAATGGCGGCGAGGGAGAGACCTCACACCACCCCCCTCTACCCCGGTATTGGTGGGCCATGGGCGGGAGACACGTTACTAGGCACGAATAGCTGCACACACTCTGTAGAGAATGGGAGCACGGCAAGGCGAGTATGCACACACGTGACTACAGGTCAACTGGCACATACACAGAGTTCAGGGCGCACAACACAGTAGGACTTAGGACCAGATGAGCACATCTAGTTTGGGTCAGTTGGGGGGGGGGGGGAAGTGTGATAGGGGGGGGGGAGTTTGGACTAACGGGGAGGGAACATAATGATGGGCACATTTCTCTTTGTCTTGTTTGTATGACATATGCTATGTAGTACAGGCATGCATTGGTACAGCTAATGATCCTTTACCTTACTGTGAATGGAGGTTACTATTTTAACACTGTTACCAATGGACATGATTCTTGATTTAACGATGACAAGATGAAGCCGGCCCGAGAAGGGATGTAGGCGAGTGACTCTGTACTACTCACTGTTTCCACTGGTTAAAATAAAATATAAATAAACAAAACAAAAAAAAAAGTTGTTGTGTCTGTACATCAAATGCCTGACCCTCAAGCAGTTGTATGATGTGCATGGTGTCTCTCACAAATGATTTTGTCTTCGTTACCCAAGGTTGTAAAAAATGGTCGATGAATTGATTAAGTGGTTTCAGAATGGAACCACAACCCGAAACAATCAGTCTGCCTGGTGGCTTCTCTGTCCGCTTGTGCACCATCGGCAGTGTGTATATGGTGGGGATCCTAGGTCCTTTTTTGTTGAGGAAATCATATTCCGGTTGACTCAAGAATCCCTCTGATATTCCATCCTTGGTTAGTTTCTCTATCAAGGATTTAAGACGGGAGGTAGGGTACCGTGGGATAGGCTGATAGCTCTCTAAAACTCCCAGTTGTAGTTCCATCTCCTCTACATAGTCACTAGTGTTCTGTAGTACCACTGCGCTGCCCTTGTCCGCTGCTTTGATAACAATGAACTTGTTGTTGCCCAGGGAGCATAATGCCAGTTTTACTTCCTTACTGGTGTTGTATTTTATGTATTTTCTTCCTTCCAGGAGTTGCATGGTTTCTTGGAGTACAATGTTCTCATACGCCATTGTCCTCTCACTCATCAGATAAGTTCCTGGTGTAAAAGTGGATGCAGGTCTGAAATGTGTGGCTGCCAAGATTGGATTGTAGATATTTTTACTGAAGTAATACTTCAGACAAATCTTGCGGAAGAAACGTTGAAGCTCAAGTTTCACTTGGAATGAGTCAGGTATCACTGTTGGTACAAAGTAAAGTCCCTTTGAAAGCAACTCTCTGTCATCTTGGGTTATAGTGTGGTCAGACAGGTTGATAATCGGGTCTGAGCGATCAGGTTTACTGCTCTGGTTCGGGTTGTTGTTCTGTTGTAACCCTTCCATCTGATTAGTTGGTTCTATGATGTTGGTACCATGTGGGGTAGTGATTACCATCACTTGATTAGCTGTTGTTGGCATATTGCTGCTGGTGTAGTCAATGGTGGTTGGGGTATGTTCACTTGCTAGCTGGGTGGTGTTGTTGCTTTCCCTGTGGGTATCTACCATCTGTATGTTTGCCTCCGTGTGGAGATCTCCCCATGTGTTTCTGGTTGGTAGAAGTGGACCTGTGATGCCGCTTGTTGCATGTTCCTGCTCTGGTTCCAACCTCCTGGTCTCTCCCAGTTCTGTGCTTTCCCTCCACGCCTGTTTTGCTGGCGGTAGCCCTCCCCTAAACAATGAGGGCCTTGGTCACCCTGGTGGCTGGTTAAGTGTCTATCTGAATCAGAGTCTGAGTCACTACCTATCGAGGAATTCGAAAAGGTATTGAACCTCCTTGAGCTGTGTCTGCTTTTGTTAGTGAAAAAGCCTTGGCTATCCTGTTGATAGTAGTCATCAGACAGGTAGGGATAAGTTATGTTTTGTCATAGTTTTCAAATCCTTTCATAGCTTGTCTAGCTTTCTATTCAGGGCCCTTAATACTTCATTTTCTGGGATTTAGTGGAGATTCACAAACCGAATGTGAAAAATCAAGGAGAAGGTTTGTGAATAATTAATATACACAGAAATCCACCTTGAAATGAAGTCTAATTGAGCCTGTTGAATACTACAGTTCTCTGATTGACTTGAACCCTAGGCAGATCTGCCCCTTCTAGGTAGGCTTCTACAGTGGTCTTATATGTACTCACCTCTATGCTCTGCATAATAAGGCACGGCGAGCAGACTAGCATAGGGTATGTTCTACTGGAAGTAAACCTTGCTTCAGTTGGAACTCTCTTGAAACAGGGCAGGATAGTCAGGCTCAGACTGGGAACACAAACCAGCCTTGGCAATTATGTTGGATCAGTCCAGGGGGGGCTGAGGGGTGCTGGTGGAAAACACTGCTGCTGTGCTTTGTTACGGGGGGCTGATTTTGCATTACTGCTGCAAAACTGCCCCCCAGTGACAAAAACGCCCCCTCCGGTCCAAAACCGGCCACCATCCTTACAGCCCACTGGTAAAACTCCTGGTGCCTGCTACGGCCAGTCCGGCCCTGAGGATAGTTCAAGTAGTCCCTTCCAGAGCTCTTCTGTCTCATCATTGGTCTTTCTAAACCAAACTATTAGGATCAAAACGATACACCGTTATCAGATCTCATAACATCACTTATAGAAGCTCACAAGGTAACCTACACTGACAGCACAGCCATAACCTTCCAGCATCCTTTCCTGCCCAAAAACACTAAGGGCCCGATGTAGGTAGCCCTTTACCGATCGGAATTGGCCGAAAATACCGATTTTCGGCCGTTTCCGATCGGTAAAGGGCTATCGAGATGTAGGGGCACATTTTCGGTAATTTTACCGATTCGTTATCATTACCGAATCGGTAAATTTACCGATTCGGTAATATTTACCGATTCGGTAATGATAACGATTCGGTAAAATTACCGAAAATGCAATGTAGGTAGCCTATGTTCCATCAGCACATGGCTTACAGAATCGGTATTTTACCATGGAATACAAATCCATGGTAAAAAACCGATTCCTGTGTACATGCACATCTGTGCATGTACACATGTGCCATGTGACAGACAGACGTGCCCTTAGGGCATGTCTGTGTGCCACATTGCACACATGCCCGTTTTGGGGGTGCTAGAGGGTGTCAAAGCGACACCCCCTGCACCCTTGTGAATTCTTTAATTACCGATTCGGTAAATACCGAATCGATAATGCCTAATCATTCCTATGGGCTTCAAAGCCCATAGGAATGAATGGGCATTACCGGATCGGCATTTACCGAATCGGTAATTAAAGAATTGTTAAGGATTCGGTAACGAATCCAGATGTTGGGACCTACATCCCATTTACCGATTTTGAAATACCGAATCGGTAAAATTCGGTATTTCAAAATCGGTAAATGGGATTTACCTACATCGGGCCCTAAGATAGGTGGTTTGATGGGGTTCCTATAAGGAAGTACAAAGGTGAAACTTTAAAATCAAGTGGACCAAGGAGGAAGTAATTTTAACAATAAAACTGCTGGGTCCTGTGAAATATTAAAAGTTTATCAGGGTCATTATTTTTTTGTTTTTCAAAAACAAATATCCCATTGGATAATTTCTTTTAGAAAAATTAAAAGGTTTGTAAGTCTGAGTCATAAAACATGGCGCCCACTCATCAAACTGCTCTGCGTACGAGACATCCGCCGTACCAGTAGATGCATTGTAAGGAGTAAGAGCGCCAACAGTCGGACAGTGATCTCAAAATAGAGCTGACTGCCTCCACTGGTTTGGCAGGCTTCCGTGCAGCGCACCAAGGTCTGAATGACATCCTCAAAGTTGCTCCATTTCGTGAAGTAAGCACACTAGTATTAAAGAGTTAACCACATGTCTTGATTTGTGCTACAACTGGCCCAAAGCATCAGTACTGCTGGATGCTTGGCACACCATATTTTGGTCAGAGAGCTGAGTCTAGAAGACACTGCAAGGTCAAAAGCTCCCCAAGAAAATTATGTTAGCCAAGCAGATACTATGCCAAACAATCAAACAATATTGGCAAATAAGTTTATTAGTCATCCACCAAACAGCCATGCAAGTCATTTAGGGGTCCCCAGGGGTCACAATTGTGACCCCTAGCTTGCCCCTTGCTACCTCTGCCACTTTCTGTGCGCCCCCTGGCCATAGAGGTGGCAAAATCAGTGCCAAGCATACAAGGACGTCTCACATTATCAGAGTCAGGCTCTAACCTTGTTTTCTGATAATTTTTATTACTTTAGTAGTGAGTAATGAGAGAATGCGTGTCAGTAAGTGAACGTAAGTGAACCTTGCCTGGGTTGTTCGCAAATCCGCTGTTGGACCTTGCATGCTTCTTGGTGTATTAAAGCACCCTTGGCAAAATGTTGGCACTGGCATACTGGAGACAATACTTGCATTTCAGATACCATCAGCAAAAATGCTAGTGCTGGCACACTGTAGGTATATTTTGGCATGGGCACCCATGAAAACGTGCCAGCTCTGGCCTACTGGAGGAAATCCTTGACATAGGTAGCACCTGTGGCAAATTGCTGGTGATGGCACATTAGAGGACATTCTTGACATATGGGAAGACAACTGTGGCACTGTCATGGAGCTATCCTTAGCAAAATGTGGTCCACAACGTATTATACATAACCTTTGACGTAAGGGACATCCATAGTGCAAGAGAATCAGTATTTGGAAAATTCTGACACTGACATATGGTGTGTAATGTTTGTGCAAAAAGGGTCCACCATAGCAAAATGCTGGTCCTAGCAATGGAGGACATTTCTGACATAAGGGGGCACCCATAGGACATTTTAAAAACATAATTGGGTGAACTCATGGGGACTGTCATGAAAGGACTGAATATTTAGTGAGTGTTTTTTCAGAGCCTCAGGCTGTTCTCCTCTAGAAGAATTTAGAATATTAATTGTGCAATTATTATGTAACTTCAACAATGCTAATTATTGTGATGTTGTCAGGATTAGGGTTGTGTGGCATCACTTCTAGGGCAGATTCTAGGTCAAAGGTCATATGGTGTCGCTTCTGTGACATCATTAAGGTGAAAGGGTATATGATGTCATTTCCGCTACCCCAGAGTTTTTGGTGAATTGATGTCCATGCAAACAGCCCAAATATGTACTACATATCCTGCAACACAGGCTTGACACAGGTAAAGGAATGACATGACATTATATCTCAGAAATGTCTAGGCCAAAAAAATTAGAATACTAAAAGGTGAGCAAGTCGCAGGAACACGTAATTTACCCGCAATAAAGAAGAAGCAAAAAGGCCAATAGGAAACTGAATACAGAGTGTAGTCCTTTTAAGTACTGTACTGTACGCAAAATGACAGGGCAATCAATCAATCAATAACAACTTTATTCGGCCACGTTCTGGCCATAAAAGTACATTTCTCATAAAAGAACACATACATTTTAGGACGCTGAATTCACCTTACCCTGTTGCCGTTCTCTGAGGAAGGACCACGCTACAACTTGCGGAACCCGCTTCGCGGGTCCCGCATCGCCGCTGCTGACACAGGAGCCACAGGAGCTGCAGGCATTTGCTGGGCGAGTGAGCGCGAGACAGGGCTGCGAGCGTAGGAACCGGGACTCGCTTTCCCAGGAGTCCCGGCAATCCTCTGGCTGAGTCACCTGGCCCGCTCTCCCTGACCGCCCCGCCCAGCTCAATCACCTTAAGAGACCCTGCCTCCCATAGCTTGTGGGGACGCTGAATTCACCTTACCCTGTTGCCGTTCTCTGAGGAAGGACCACGCTACAACTTGCGGAACCCGCTTCGCGGGTCCCGCATCGCCGCTGCTGACACAGGAGCCACAGGAGCTGCAGGTATTTGCTGGGCGAGTGAGCGCGAGACAGGGCTGCGAGCGTAGGAACCGGGACTCGCTTTCCCAGGAGTCCCGGCAATCCTCTGGCCGAGTCACCTGGCCCGCTCTCCCTGACCGCCCCGCCCAGCTCAATCCTGACCTACGCCCATAAGGAGCAGTGATCTACGCTGCGCGGGAGCGCCCGGGGCTAAGCCCGGGCAAAGGGCGGGCCCTCTGTGGCCCTCCGAGGCCCGAGGAGACTGGACTGGGCCAGAAATCTAGGTCGGCCACATATAGCATCCAATTTGTCTCTTATTTATCTTGAATACACGGGTTATGTCCTGCCGTGAAACGAGAAGCATGGCCGCTGCAGGAGCTAAAAAGCTTACAGGGACTCTGGACGACTTCATCACCCGTACACACGCACTTATTGACGAGGGGATAATACTTATGGACAGGAGAGTCTCTCAAGACCTGGCCATGGCCAGACGTTCTTCCCTTGGCCTTATTGCCCAGGCTCAGACCCCAAAAACTGATTCCCGACCAGAAGTACAGGTCTCAGTACATCATCCCGGAGTGCACGGGGACTTAGATGCCTCAAATATTGTCCAGGACCTGGAGGCTTCACCTAACCTCAACATCTTGATTGAGAGTGGAACGCAATGTAGTGAGACAAACATTAGTATCTCTACAGCCAATATAAAAGAAAGGGCCCGGATAGAAGGGGCAATCCCTAAACAAAAACGTAAAACTAATACCTCAACTGTTGCGATAGGGAAGAAGGCCATTACTTTACCCAGCCTTCTTAACATCGAAAAACCCTCAGTCGGTTTACCTATCCCCATAGAGGGCTCACTTCCCAGCAACCCAGGTTTACTGCTGAGCCTCCCAGACGATACCATAATTGACCAAAGTTTGGAAGAAATTCTGCAACTTAGTGGACCTACAGGTAACTCATTAACAACACCACCACAGGAGGAGACCGGCTCAAGCACAAATAACACAGTAATCCTTAACATGCTAAAAGCATTATTGGAACCCATAGAGGTAAGATTACGCTGCTTGGAAACGGTCCTAAAAAATATACATAAGGACATAAGTGCCCCTAGTTTTACTTTAAATAATAAACCCACCCTGGCCACTAATTTACCTAAACCCGCAAAGACCCCAGTGGTTGCCAATAAAGTGTTGGAGACTAATAAATCGACGGTGAAGAAATCCAGCAACACCTCAAACCGGGCAGGCTCAAAACCGAAACCCCCTGTTGCAGAGCAAATTAAGAAAACAGATACTACACTGATCTCTTCTAAAAACAATATAACCTCCCAGCCTACACCCAGTGATGGTCTATCTCAGGCACCCAAACTTGATGCACAGGATAAGGCTAAGGATATGGCGCGTAGAAATATTCACCTCCCCCCGGATGCCGCGCCCTATGTGGTTATCCTTACTGGAGTCACTGAAATTCGTTCGCCAGAAGGAGAATCATATCAGGCTCTTAAAAATAAAGTCTGCCACTGGCTAGCGAATAATTATCCCCTTCCACCGAACATACCCTCCAACATTTTAATGATAGAGAGGGCCCCCTGGGTAGGAGGCAACAAAAAAAATTTGCAAGGGGACTGCGTGGTGGTTACTTTCGAGAATTCGGAGGTAGTAGATTTTATCTGTAACAGTAGGGCCCCAAGATACCAGGCGAGTACGGTGACCGCCAGACCTCTTTCGTATTTCTATCTTCCCCACAATCAAGCGGACACCCGCTGGAGCTGGCTTAAAGGTTCACACGATCGCATTCCTAGACAGAGGCTTAACTCCCCCTGGGACATACAACCCCCTGCCAGGGAGGTGGGCTGGGATGGAGGATGGAATTTGGTGGGGACTAGGGGAGGTAGACCACGTCAAGGTGGCCCCCTTCAGGGTTCCCATCTCATCCATCCTTTTTACTACCAGCAGCCGCTAAATGGCCCATCTAATCCTTTGCTTTTCCCTATAGCAAATCATTTTGATTGTCTGTCAACTACAGATTGGGTGGACTGACATACTCAGGGCCCGCCAGGGGAACGGAGCGTATGTGCTAATCCAACCCGTCTTTGCAAGGATGTCGCCATAGCGGACCTGGTCATAGTTAATTCATCCCCCACACCCGGAACTAGCCCGATGATGAGAGAGATTCGGGGCGTGGGTGCATCGATTGCCCCTGACACAGACTTAGCACTCTGTAAAGTCCTTACCTGGAATGTGGCAGGATTAAATGCAAAGGCTTTAGACCCAACATGGCAAAGATTTATTAAACAACATCATATCCTAGGTCTACAAGAAACGTGGGATACCACACCCAGTTTCTCCTTGGACGGTTTCTCTAGCTTTTCCATTCCGGCAGTATCAGGTGTAAGAGGGAGAGCAAAGGGTGGTTTGCTCACATTGTGTTCTCTGGATCTAGCAGGGGTTTTTAAAACATTAGATACCGCATTAACAAATACGCTTGCGGTGGAGTGGACCCTCCCTAACTCAAAGACTTTTCTGTTGATTAATTTCTATAATTCAAAGGAGTCCGCCACTGTAAACGAACATCTGATTTCCTTGTTAAATTTTTTGTCAGCCTATAGGCTTGATTGCACTACCCTCCCAGAACTGGTTATTCTGGGGGATTTTAACATTCACCCCTGTGAGGGAGGGTGTTTTAATGATAGATATGGGGGTATACCATCTGAAGTCATTCCTCATTTTGAGCACACAACCGAAGGCGAGTACCTGGAGTCATTTTTAGCTAACCTAAACCTCTACGAATTTGCCCAAGCCATTAGCGAGCCTAGAGCCCCAACCTTTGTTGGGAGAGATGCCAACACTGTTATAGATTATATTTTTGTCTCAAATGGGGCCCTGGCAAAGGCACGTGAGTACAGTGTGGTCGATCTTATCTCAAGTGATCATCATCCTGTCCTCCTGACCTTGGACCTAAACTGCTTCCGTACCGGCAGTCCGCTAAGCGTGACAGCCTCAAAGGATCTGAAGTCTAAAGATCAAGGAAGGCGCCTAAAATGGGAGATGATTGTCCCAGACGAATTCTTTCATTCACTAGCCCAAGAGTCTGAGGCCAATATGGCAGTGTGTTTGGACCCAACTGCCGAGGGCTCCAAGGTTTTGGTTGCATATGAGGAGATTTGTTCAAGGATCAGCAAGAACTTGGAAAGAAGGTCAGTTGGGCAAGGGAAAACAAAGACTCATAAATGGTTCAATAAGGAATGCTCGAGGATACATAGTGCCCTGCTGAAAGCCATTAAACAAAAACCCAGAGACAGGTCAATAGTGGCCAAGCTAAGGAAGGAATATAAAACCGTAATCCATAAGCGCAAAACCCAAATCAAGGAGGAAGCCTGGAATAGCCTTTTATCTGTGGATGTCCTTAGAGACAGTAAAAAGTTTTGGGCCATTGTAAATCAGCCTTTTTTTTCTGATAGTGGGACATCGGATTTAGACTGTGTCATAGAGGACAACAGATGGCTAGACCATTTTGGCAAAATCTATGATTCTACAGTCTTTGCCTCACCTGCCAATACCCATGACCACTCCAACTTGGTCATGGATTTTAACACCATGGAAGTCGAAAGGGCGATTAGAGATACCAGCAAACACAAGGCCCCAGGACCCGATGGGGTGCCCGCAGATCTCTACATACAGTACCCACAATTTTGGTCAAAGATTTTAACCAACGTCTTTAATGCGATTCCCACAGCTGGCTTCCCACTTTCCTGGTCCACCTCTATAATTGTCCCTATATTTAAGAAAGGGAATAGGGCGGACCCAGCCTGCTATAGACCTATCTCCCTGTTGGACTCTGCCGTCAAGATCTTAGGCAGAGTCATCTTGCACAGATTGGGGGATTGGCTGGAGGAGAGTGGGATCCTTTCAGATTTGCAGTACTGCTTCAGGGCACATAGAGGGACAATCGACCAATGCTTGAACCTTCACCTAATCATTAGTAAATATACTGTGGTGAAGGGGGGGCTTCTTTATTTGGGGTTTATGGATTTATCTTCCGCTTTTGATTTGGTCAATCGTTCAAAACTATGGTTTATCTTACGAAATTTGGGTTTGGACACTACCTTGGTTAGCTTTTTGCACGACCTTCATTTAAATTTGTTTGCGTCTGTTAGGGCAACGAGGGATGGAAGGTGTACAGCAAAGTTTAGATCAGGGAGAGGGGTTAGACAAGGGTGCATCCTGGCCCCTCTCCTCTTTACACTGTACATCAATGCCTTGGGGAAATCCCTGAACCCAGCCACCCCGGACATCCCGCGTATGGGGGGGCTACCTATCCCGGTCCTCCTATACGCGGATGACGCTGTTCTTATAGCGTGGACTGGTATAGGTCTGCAAAGACTTTTGGACCATTTCGGCCTCTGCATGGAAGCCCTCGACCTAAAAATTAACACTGCCAAATCCCATGTTATGGTCGTAGGCTCTCGAAAGAAAAATATGAAGATTAGATCCTTTAGCTCTAGCAACTCACCAATTTCGAGGGTGCCCTCCTTTTGCTACCTGGGCGTCACTTTTGACGAGAGAGGAACTTGGAAGCCACAAATGAAACTTAAGGAAAACTGAGTTATTAGATCCACCACAGCACTTCTGAGCTTCTCCAAAAGATTGGGCTCGAAACCTATGGAAGCCATGACCAGGATTTATGGAGCCAAATGTGTGGCAATCGCATCCTATGGGGCAGACATTTGGGGTTATGTCCCAACTCCAGGCATACAAATCGCTGAAAACAATTTTATACGGGCCCTGCTGACACTTCCGAAATCTTCTCCCACACATTCAACACATAATGAATTAGGCATGGGATATGTCTCTGATCTTCTAAAAATGTCCCCAGTACTTTGCTGGATTAAAACCTGGACAAATGAGGAAATCAGCTTGAATCACCGCATCCTTAAAGATTGTATATCTCTGGACAAAGCTCACACTATACCATGGCTGGCATATGTTAGAGCGGCATGTGCGAGGCTAGGGCGCCCGGAAATGTACTCTCTACCGCAAAATCTTAAAAAAGAGGATGTAAAGTGGGTGAAGCAGCACTTTCGGACTTTGTTGGAATGCGAAAGAGAAACGGTTGAACTCAGTAAACCTACGGTGAGATTACTCTTTCAACTTTCCACAACTACAGCTATGGAACTTTATTTAAAATATGTTACAAAGCCTTACCATCGCTTCCTGCTCACAAGGTTCAGATTCAACTCGATCCATCTTATCCTGGGCTCGTACATAGAATGGGGTACCCCAGAAAATTTTCCCCCTTGTACATGTGACTGCTTTTCAACACAGGACACTCTGCACCTGGTTATGTTCTGTGAGCACTACCTGGTGCCGCGGAAAAAATGTCTTGTTCCCATCTTGAAACCTTTGAATTTTGCCCAGGTACGCCCAGCATTATTATACCTCCAGATGTTGAACTCGGTGCCGGTTGCATATGGTGTAGCATGTTTTTTAGTAGCAGCCGCCAGACAGAATAAACTAAGAGCTGCCGCACCACTTAATCATCAAATCTGACTTTCTGTATAAACCTTGACGAAAATGTTTCTAACACGTTGATATAGGTGTTCCCCACATCTATCAATCCCTTTTTTTTAATGAATGTGCGTATTGTGTTCTTAGAAGGAGTAGCAATCAATTCTTTACACTTGTTTAATTGTACTGTTTAATCTGATTTAATGTATCATGCACTGCTTTTATGGTTTTAATTAACCGAATAAAGTTTTTTTGACTGACTGACTTGAATGACTGAATACAGAGTGTAGTCCTTTTAAGTACTGTACTGTACGCAAAATGACAGGGCAATCAATCAATCAATAAAAACTTTATTCGGCCACGTTCTGGCCATAAAAGTACATTTCTCATAAAAGAACACATACATTTTAGGTTTAAAACTACTCCACAGATATAATTAAAAGTACAGTTAAAATATGTTCGTATTAAAAGAAACATATTCGGATAGGCCCAAGTCATTGCTGTTATCAAACCAGATTTTTCCTTTTACGGATTGTCCCTGATAAAAAACTTGCAACCCCATAACAAATGAGTGGGGAAGAAAGCATTTGTAAATAGATCAGTGCTGGTCTTACTTGTGCAAAATAGCAATCTCTAAAAAGAGGTAGGATATGTTGAGCTCCCAGCTCAGTATAAAAACCACAAAAAAACATAAAGTGCAACAGGTCTTGGTCAGAAATGATCAAATGCACATAGTTGCAGTGTACCTAACTTTGAGAAACCTTTAGGTACAGTTAGGGACCAGTGGATACAATTAAATCTAAATCTGGATAAAAGAAAACAATGATACAGATTTTTAACAAAAGACCAAATGACAGGGCATTCATGCTAATTGTGGTGAGGAGTCAATGATATTCCTACCTCATGCCGAACAACCGCATACGAGCCAATGAAAATAATGCTCTAAGGATATCTTACAAACATATAAAGAATTTGGGGAATTATGGTTTCTCACAGCTGGAGACGAGGGCTGTACAGCAGTGCTGCAGAAGACCATGGTGCAGAAGACCGTGGTACCTCCCTCAGCCTGAACACTCCCATCAGCGCAACGGACCCCAACGAAGCAGCCCGCACCTTCACACAGTGGCTCACCAACTGCGCCGACGACCTCGCACCACTGAAGAACCCTCCCAGCAGACCCGGCAGCAAGAAAGCCTCCTGGTTCACCGACGAACTCAAAACATCTAAGAAAAACTGCCGCACCCTCGAAAAAGCCTGGCGCCACCACCAGACCACAGAAAACATGACTGCCCTCAAGAACGCCACCCGCAAACACCACCAGCTGATCCGCACCACCAAAAGGACAACATTCAAAGAACGACTGGACAACAACACCCACAACAGCAAGGAACTCCTCAGCATCCTCAAAGAGTTCTCCAACCCCAACGCCGGAAACAACGACATCACACCCTCGCAAGACCTCTGCGACTCACTCGCCACCTTCTTCCACCGCAATATCGCCGATATACACAACAGCTTCGGCGCACAGACCACGCACCCAACCACGGAACCAACGCCCCCGACCATCACCCTCTGCAACTGGACCCCGGTCAGCACTGAAGACACCACCCGCACGATGAACACCATCCACTCCGGATCACCAACCGACCCCTGCCCCCACCACGTCTTCAACAAGGCCGACTCCATCATCGCACCCCAACTCCGGGACATCATCAACATCTCCTGCAACACCGCCACCTTCCCGGAGAGCTGGAAGCACGCCGAGCTCAGCGCCCTCCTGAAGAAACCAACAGCGGACCCCACCGACCTCAAGAACTTCCGCCCCATCTCGCTCCTCCCTTTTCCTGCCAAAGTCATCGAGAAGACCGTCAACAGACAGCTCGCCGTCTTCCTCGAGACAAACGGATCGCTCGACCCTTCGCAGTCTGGCTTCCGAGCCAACCACAGCACCGAGACCGCCCTCATCGCAGCCACCGACGACATCAGATCCCTGCTCGACAACGGGGAAACAGCGCCCTCATCCTCCTGGACCTATCTGCGGCGTTCGACACTGTCTGCCACCGCACCTTAGTACAGCGCCTCAACAACATCAGAATCCAAGGGAAGGCTCTGGAGTGGATCATCTCGTTCCTCGCCGGAAGAACCCAGAGAGTCCGCCTCCCCACGTTCAGTTCCGAGGCCACCGAAGTCATCTGCGGCGTACCACAAGGATCCTCACTCAGCCCCACCCTCTTCAACGTCTACATGAGCCCCCTCGCAGCCATCGCACACCAACACAACCTCAACATCATCTCCTACGCCGACGACACCCAGCTGATCCTCTCCCTCGCCAGAGCCAACCTACACGCAGGGATGAGGGACGTCGCCGAGTGGATGAAGAACAGCCGCCTGAAACTGAACTCAGACAAGACGGAAGTCCTCATCCTGGGATCATCGCCCTCCGCCTGGGACGACTCCTGGTGGCCCCCTGCCCTGGGCCCCAAGCCAACGGACCACGCACGAAACGTGGGCTTCATCCTGGACTCCTCCCTCTCGATGACCAGACAAGTCAACGCCGTATCGTCATCGTGCTTCAACACCCTGCGCATGCTCCGTAAGATCTTCGATGGATCCCCACCGAAACCAGGAAGACAGTCACCCAGGCACTCGTCACCAGCCGACTGGACTACGGGAACACCCTCTACGCGGGAACCACGGCCAAACTACAGAAAAGACTCCAGCGCATACAGAACGCCTCCGCACGACTCATCCTGGACATCCCTCGCCACAGCCACATCTCGACGCACCTGAGAGACCTGCACTGGCTCCCCGTCAACAAGAGGATCACGTTCAGACTCCTCACCCACGCACACAAGGCTCTCCACGACATGGGCCCGAAGTACCTCAACAGCTGCCTCACCTTCTACACTCCCACCCAAGAGCTCCGCTCCAACAGCCTCGCTCACGCCAGCGTCCCACGGATTCGCAGAACCACCACCGGAGGAAGATCGTTCTCCCACCTAGCAGCCAAGACATGGAACTCCCTCCCCGCACACCTACGACTGACCCAAGACCATCTCACCTTCAGGAAACACCTCAAGACCTGGCTATTTGAACAATAGTAGGCACCCCCCCTCCCTTCAGCGCCTTGAGACCCTCATGGGTGAGTAGCGTGCTTTACAAATGTATTGATTGATTGATTGATTAAAACATTGTAGTTGTTAGTGTACAGTTGCAGGAGCAGGTCAGACCTCCATACACCACAGTAATACCATTGAATGGGATGCTTAAATCTTGACACCTGTCTAATTCCCACACATTCAGGGAAATTAATATTGTTTTCTCATGCCTCTGTTTCCTTCTCCGTCTATTTGGGTGAATATGGAAATAGCAAGAGCACCCTTTTATTACGTTCTATATGCACTGCCATGCCCTTGTCCCACTCGTTCTGTAACCTCTATGCTCGTCTCCAAATCAGATTAGTTTTAAGGCATGGGCGGAGTGGGCTAAATTTAAATTGCTACCTACTGCTCATAATATTTATGTTCAATTTTTATAGCGCACTTAACATAAATAATATTGTCTAAAACAAAATTACATAATGCATTTTTTCCAGACACGCATGATTTTTTAAAACTTTTAAAATTGGGAATGATAGGAATTTAAATGTGGCCTATTGAATCCACTACAAAGCAGATACATTACACACTAAATTCCATTTCACGCTACGGTATATTTTCTATTCTCTAAACAGGGAAATTGTTTACAAGAACCTCCAAACTATCAATTAGCCCCATTGCTGTTGAATGACAGGAAACGGAAAGCAGGATTCATTGCAGAACTTCAGGATGGCCACTCACAGAAGTGCAAATGCGCGATTGAGCATCTCAAAAGGTCAATCAACATAACAAGAGACTAGTCCCTGATAACCCCAGAAGACGGTGAAAGACGGGAAACGCTTCCTGTAGGGGGGATGGGCCCTGTTGCAGCAGAGCACACCTTGCTAAGCTTAGTCTGCAGAGAAGCGACATGGCAAACCACTTAATGTTTGACCTGACAACGGCAAGCATGGGGCCCAAAACCCAGAGATTCTCAGTGATCATCGCCTGAAGCTCACTACAAAATTATCGTTACAAAAACAAAATAAAACATTTGCAAGCGGCATACAAAATTCAACATGTGTGCGTACAAAAGTGTGCGCGCACAAAATATTCTGGTAATTATCGCACACTTAAATAAAAGCATTCCCGGGTAGCCCAAGGGGCAGAGTTTGTGCCCTGTGAAAAGGATGCATATGAGAAACGTTTGAAGGCGGAATGTTGGGAGATATGTGCAGTTCTTTTAATTTTTTTAAACAAGTTGTTCCTCTCCAGGTAAATAATGATTAGCTATGTGGGAGAACAAATGCAAAAATAGACTACCCTGTCATTTCGGAAAAACATTTGTCTAACTGAACAAAAGAGTGGCGAAAATACATTGGTGACATAAAAAGGCAAATGGGGACGAAAAAGAGAAAACAAATGGAGACAAGGGGTAAAAGAGGATTGTACAAAAAAGTATATGGCGAGGAAGAGATGAGACGAAGAGGGAGTAGGAAGAACATCAGGGCTGTCACAGAGGGGGGGAGGTGAAAGTGCAGACAATGAAAACAGAATTTGCTGAGAAAGGTACGCCCAAAATTGAAATTTAAAGAAAATACCAAGCGCAGATGTAAGAGACGTCCACAGGAACCATGAAGGGAGATCAATACTGGCTATCAAATTGGTGGGCAGAAAGGGAGGAAAAGCAAGAGCTTCTGAAGGAAATAGAACTACAGGAACTAACAAGGGGAGAGGAGCATACAGGAACAAGCATTGGAAATGCAATAGGTCTCGCAGCATTAGAGTTAGTGCTTTTAGAATTGTTTATGGGTTTTTTTTGTAAATCTTTAGCATTTTTGTTTCCTGTAGCCAATGCTAAAGAATTACAAAAAAATTCTTCTTGTTAAAATGAGTGTTTTCCATAGGCGCCCGAGGAATGTCTGCAATGGGAAGATACGGTGTGCCCGTTAGCATTGTTAATGTTTCCAAAATACCAAATTCAACCAGGTGACTCTCAGGGTCACTCAAAATAGCTGTTTGTTTCCATAACACTTTATCTCTATAGTCTTGCGTCACCAGATTGTAGGGCCTGAATGAGCTAGATAGACGAAAGCAAACCAAGAAACTTTAGAATATCCCAGCTAGGAGGAAGTAGCAGGTTTATGTTACCTGGGTAACTTATTAGAAATCTGCGCATGCGCGCACGTGAGAAAATAGTATGAACACAAATGCCGTGTATATGGAGATAAAATCACCTTTATTAAGCCCATATTTCCCTTCTCTGTTTCTTAAAATATCGGGCTAAAACAGCTTACGCTCATGTTCTTGAGGGCTTTCGTGAATTTATACTTCACAAATATTCTAAATACAGAAATAGATATATTTAATATGTCATATTATGGTGTGAATGTATGTGCTGTCTATCCGCCTGGAGCAAGTGGCATGAGTGCGCGTGTGACGTGTGGTGAGTGTTATTAAGAACAGGAACTGTGGTACTTCCCAAACTCGGTGTCAGAGTCGTTTACATGCACCTCTGCTTCCGAAACAAACTTTTACTGCCTCAAGCACGCGGCTGTACTCCACACATCCGCTCTACGTCACATTCATATCCTTTCCCAAAACCACAGCCAAGCGGGGCGCGCACTGCGGACGCGGCTGTCTAGATTTGCATTCCTTGCAAAATCTCAGAACACACTCTATGATGTTGAGGTTTATATAGTCCGCTCTCTCCTGGCGAAAGGTCCTGGAGGGAGTCGAGAAGAGGAAGCTTATAAAACCCAGTGTTTATCGAGGAGGAGTGGTTATAGTTATACTGCCCCCCTCGTCGGGTCGTTTTCACGTGACACGCAGGAATTCAGGTTAAAACATCTAGGGGAAAGAGTGTACACGGAGGACATTCTCTCAAGGTCACAGGAAGTTGGCAACTGGAACACCTCCCGGGAACGTGGAGAGCCGGTGACTGAGGACTGTACAACTGAAGCCCTCATTTTTACCCCCCCCCCCCTGATTTAGATGCAGGGGTACCAGAGAGCCAGAACCTCCAATGACAGCCAGTATCCCTGCACCCAAATCCGGAGATAACCTATTGAGAGGGAATTCAATTCTCGTCTTGTCTCGAACAGACTGCGGGCAGGGGAGGGGGCGGAGCGGGGAGAGGGAACAGACGGAGGGAAGGCCAGATAAGGGGAGGGGGGAGGAGAGTAGGAGGAGGAGAGTAGGGGAGGCACGGCCTAGCGGCCGTGCAATCAAGAAGTGAGGGGGCGGGAGAGTAGGCAAGGCAGGCGGCTGGGGGGAGGGGGGAGGAGAAATGCGACGCGACATGGCAGGCAGAGAAAATGGGGAGGGGGCGGATCCGGAGGTGTGTCGTGACACTCGTGAGGGGGAGTGGAGAAGGAGGGGGGAGTAGAGTAGGGGAGGCACGGCCTAACGGCCGTGCAATCAAAAAGTGAGGAGGCGGAGCTGGGGGAGGCTGTGACAGAGAGAGCAGGCAATGCAGGTGGCTGGGGGCTTGTGCACGCGCTTTGAAGCTCATTGCGCATGCGCATTGAGCTTCAATTTCTCGTGCACTGCAAGGAATCGCCACGATTCCTTGCAAGTTGGATAAAGAGTGGATAAGCCCCCATAGTCTCGCAAGCTCGATGCGCATGCGCATCGACAGGCGAGACCTAAAAATGCAGGCAGGGCTGGAACTGGTTTAGAAGGAGAAGCAGTTAGGGAAAACACCTGGAGAGCAGTGCAATTTCGCAGGGGTCTCTCTGTCCCTTGTCCAATGAGAGTAAATATTCCAGTCCTAAAAAAAATGTCCCACTGTTATACATGTGGTATCAAGGCCGGCGTTTAGGGTGATGCAATCGGTGCAGCTGCACCGGACGCTGACCTTAGGCAGTACTGAATTTAGGAATAGCCTTTGGGTGTAAAAGCACCTGCTGCAGAGTTCCTTGTGTGTCCTGCGGTTTTCAGCTAAAAATTTAAATGTCACGATCTCTTTGATGATTAATGTTCCTGCTGGATAGAGAGATTGGAGTTTGTTCAAGTGACAGCTCATAAAGTAGTGCAGCGGGTTAATATGTCTGCTACAAAGAACATGTACCATGCAGATCACAGAACTGTCTTTTATGTATATAGCTCAGTGGGTTACTGCTTTTGTCACAGATCCTTTTGTTACTTGTAGTTCATTAATTATAATCCTAACATAGTTACCCATGAACTGTCAGTAAAGAGTTGCATGCAAAGTGCATGGTATAAGTTAGAATGTTATGCGATTTTCCCCGTCTTTTATTATCTTAATATTGTAAAAAAAAAGGGCTCGTTTGGGTAGAAATATATTCTTATTAGTAAAGCCAACCCAAAACACTGTGGTAAATTTTAAATGCTGTCTTTGCTTCTCTAGGCCAAACATTCTTAAAGTATACTGCGTAATAGTATGGATGATGTGATTCCTACACCTTTTAATCCTCATTGCCAGTGACCAGCCTGACTCGTGCAGCATCGGTCGCTCCCCCAGGCTCCCTGAACACTGGGTATCGTAGCGCTTTAATTGCAATTGCCACCAGCAGTGTTTGTGCTCTGCATTTCTGTAGCGCTATTTAGCTGAACTCTTAGCCCACATCGCACGAGTGATATTCATCCCTGTAGCGCGAGTTAAGACTAATTTGCCTGCTGCGCTATTCACTATTGTTGGTGCGACCACGGCACCCTGAGAAGACGCCGCTCTGCGGTCCACATTCGTTTGATTGGAACCAGGCCCCAGCATGGTACCCGCCTACCCCTGACGGCTTTTGCTAGAACAGAGGACACTGCGCTCAGGCTCCTACGTCGCGTCTCCAATTGAGGCCGGTCCGAGATATCCACCAGCCCTGATGTGGACACATCACAATAGAGCCCGTTGTCCCGCTGCCTGCATCTATCACTTGTAAACAAGGACCTTTCGGGTTTTTTGCTGACTTTTGGGTGCCATTGCCAGAATTGTGGACGCTGCATCGCGGTGTGTGCCCTTCTTCTCCAAACCAGGACCATCCGGGATATTGGTCGTCGGTTGCCTGTATTTATTAGAAACTGAGGACGCTGCCTTGTGATCCATACTCCCCCTAACCAAGACCTCCTGGGGCATCCATTATCAGCTGATTTGCAACTGCTGAAATTGAACCCTTCAGATGAGTGACTCTCCCGTTTCAAGGACTATACTTCGGACGGAGGACTTATTCTATATACACGCAGCGACCTCCCTGAAGTAGAATCTAATCGCCTCTGGACCCTGACCAAATATCTTGCCCCTCTCAAGTGTGAAAAGAGTGCCCTTGTTTTTCCCCCTCCCTCCCATGGCCCTCCTCGCCCTGACGAAGGTGCAGCCTAAATAGGCACTGCATCGAAACGCGCGTTGGCGTGATTTACTTGGATGGGATTCTTTGTAGTACAAGCTTCTCCATCCCATCCATTGTGCCTTGCCCCCATGTTATAGCTTCAGTCCTAGTGGTCATTGAAAAATCCTTTCCCGGACTGCTATGCATTCCCCCAATGTTCTCTGTATGAATGTGTAAATATGGTGATTGATTGAGGTTATGAATGAGAATACATGTTTTGGATGACTGTGGGAGTAAGTGGGATATGAAGAAAGGTATGTGACTCATAAACCCTTGTGACACACTGTTTATTTAGAATTTATCTTTGACCAATCACAAATAAAATATATCTATTTTTTCCTAAGAAAATTGTATGGACCTTGTATTATTCTATGTCTGCTCCGACACGGTAACTTTTGTCACCCCTCCGTTTTATATAAGGATTCTCTAGTGGGACCTTAAAAGTAACCCTGGCAGGGTTCTCCTCTTTTCTATTTGTCAACTATTGTTGGTTCTGCCTGCTTCTAAGTTTATATGTGCCTATGCCCACTTTTCTAAATTAATTCCCTACTTGTGCCGATATCGTCGTGTTTGCGCTGTGTTTTGCGGACATTTTGTTTGTTGTTGTGACTGCCAGCCCGCCCCTCCACCCCGATCACACCTCCCTGCGGCCCCTCCCTCGCCCCTCCCCCTCCACTATCCACTTATGACAGATGCTTTTGCGTGCAGCGTTCACGTGCAGCGGTCGCGCCGAAGGTGCGCCAAAGGTAAGCCCGTATGCGCCCGTCCGCGCCTGGACCGCGCCCGGCGCCTGTCCCCCTGGTCCCCGCCATTCCCAACCCACTAAAACCACATATGATGCCGCAACTCTCCACGCCCTCAACCCCGGACGCACACCACAATGCTGCCAAGCCACCCCAGGACGTACCCACGGCCCATTCGCCTGCCTCTCCTGCAAGTACAACTGCTTCAGGACCCTCACCAAACCCACTCCCTCCACACACAACTCCGACTCCAACCGCCTGAAGTGCATCCTGCTTAACACCCGCTCGGTCCACAAACACGCCACTGAACTCTGGGACCTACTCGACACTGCATCACCGGACATCGCCTTCCTCACAGAAACATGGATGAACACATCATCAGCACCCGACATCGCCATAGCCATACCGGACGCTTACAAGATTATCCGAAAAGACCGCACCAATCAAACAGGAGGAGGCATCGCCATCATCCACAGGAACACCATCAAAATCACGACCAGCTCCGATGATAATCTTGCAACAGCCGAACATCTCCACTTCCAGATCCACACCGACCCCAGGACCACACTTAGAGGCACCCTCATCTACAGGACTCCAGGCACCCGCACTCAATTCTGCGATGACATCACGGACTTCGTCAGCCCACATGCCCTCGCCTCCGAGAACTACATTCTTTTAGGAGACCTCAACTACCACCTTGAAAACAAACACGACAGCAACACCACCACCCTTCTAGACAACCTGACCAACCTCGGACTCAAACAACTTGTTGACACCCCCACCCATGCTGCCGGACACACACTCGACCCTATCTTCACTTCCAGCAAGCATATCACCTTCGATCGCACCACAACTCTCCATTGGACGGACCACAGCTGTGTTCACCTCAGCTACAAAACCACCCTGAACCACAACCTCCCACAACCTATCCCTCGAAGAAACTGGAACAAAATCACCTCCGACCAACTCCTCACATCACTCAACCAAAACCCTCCCACCCTCTCACTGGACCCAAACCAAGCGGCCACCAATCTCAAGCAATGGATCACCCTCAGTGCGGACGAATTAGCACCCCTGAAAAAGCACCAGATCAAATCAGCCAACAAAAAGGCTCCCTGGTTCCACGATGACCTTAAAAAATCCAAGAAGCTATGCCGCACCCTGGAGAAAACATGGAGAAAAAACCCTACCACCGGCAACATGGCCACCCTCAAGGCAGCCACCTGCAAACACCACCAACTGATTCGATCCGCCAAAAAATCAGCATTCAAGGATCGTCTCGACAACAACTCTCACAACAGCAAGGAACTCTTCAACATCGTCAAAGAATTCACCAACCCCACCGCAGCATCTAACGACATCACTCCCTCCCAAGACCTCTGCGATGCGCTATCCTCCTTCTTCCACAACAAAATAGCCGACATCCACAACAGCTTCGAGAACACCCCCAGCGATCAGCCCTCCCCACCCCCCTCAGATCCTAATCCGCCAACTAACATCCTTAGCAATTGGGACCCAATCACCACTGAAGATACCACCCGCCTAATGAACTTAATCCATTCTGGCTCGCCAACCGACCCCTGCCCCCACTACATCTTTAACAAAGCTGACTCCATCATCGCACCCCATCTCCGTGACGTCATCAACTGCTCGTTCAACTCTGCCACCTTTCCAGATAGCTGGAAACACGCCGAACTCAGCGCCCTCCTGAAAAAACCCACAGCAGACCCCTCGGAACTCAAAAACTACCGACCCATATCCCTCCTCCCATTCCCGGCCAAAGTCATTGAGAAAGCCGTCAATAGCCAACTCGCCGCATTCCTTGAATCCAACAACTCCCTCGATCCATCTCAATCTGGGTTTCGAGCCAAACACAGCACCGAAACCGCCCTCATCGCAGCGACTGACGACATCCGAACACTACTTGACAACGGAGAAACTGTGGCCCTCATTCTACTCGACCTCTCCGCCGCTTTCGACACAGTCTGCCACAGCACCCTTATACAACGCCTCAGCAACATCGGCATACAAGGAAAAGCCCTGGACTGGATCATCTCATTCCTCGCTGGGAGAACTCAAAGAGTTTGACTTCCCCCATTCAACTCAGAGGCCACTGAAGTCATCTGTGGCGTACCACAAGGATCTTCACTCAGTCCCACCCTCTTCAACGTTTACATGAGTCCTCTCGCCTCCATCGCGCGTCAACATAACCTCAACATCATCTCTTACGCCGACGACACCCAGTTAATCCTGTTCCTCACCAAAGACCCCAAAACAGCCAAAACCAATCTTCACGAAGGCATGAAAGAAGTAGCCGAATGGATGAAACATAGCCGCCTAAAACTCAACTCAGACAAAACCGAGGTGCTCATCCTAGGATCTTCCCCCTCTGCCTGGGACGACTCTTGGTGGCCCTCCGCACTGGGCTCAGCACCCACTCCCACAGACCATGCATGTAACCTTGGCTTCATCCTAGACTCCTCTCTCTCGATGTCCAGACAAGTCAACGCAGTCTCATCCTCCTGCTTCAACGTACTTCGCATTCTCAAAAAGATCTTCCGCTGGATCCCCCTCGAGACAAGAAAGACTGTCACCCACACACTGGTCACGAGTCGACTGGATTATGGAAACACCCTCTACGCCGGAATCACAGCAAAATTACAGAAAAAACTCCAACGCATCCAAAACGCATCAGCGAGACTCATATTAGACGTCCCTCGCCAAGATCACATCTCCGGACACTTAAAAGACTCCACTGGCTTCCCGTCAACAAAAGAATTACTTTCCGCCTTCTCACCCACGCACACAAAGCCCTCTACAATCTAGGACCCGAATGCCTCAACACTCGACTGTCATTCTACAAACCACATCACACAACAGAACAGAAAAGGTCTGGAAATGGTGTGTTGCTATACCAGACTGTGATATAATAGGCTGAGTGCATGAAAAGTGTTGCTGAAAAAAGAAATGCGATTCAAAACACAATGTTGTTGAGAAACACACGCTAGAATGATTCCCATCAGACCACCTATATGGTGGAAGTCACGTCATGTGGGAATTACTGATCACACAAGTCCGCATCCGACCTTGTAGTGCCGGTGTGGAAATGGACGTCCGTAATCTAGCTCAGGTGTTAATCCTAGGCTAGTGTAAATAAAGTGCAGTGCTCAAATGATAGTGAAAAATAAAATTGACTACATAGATTCTAGAAATATTGAGGCAGAACTCTGTGTGTCAAAGTTAAAAACACGCCGGGTAGTAAGACTGCCCTGTGGCGCTTTGCAGAACGGTCGACATGTTTCAGCCATAGGGGCATTACCCCGGCTTTCTTCAGGACCTATAGACTTGGAATAGCTACTGCAAATACACGTAGTATATTAAGTGAAAAAATGAACTATTTATGGAAGAGTAATCAATAGTCGTACTAGACAAAGTTACATATCTACCAGGAACCTTGACCCATTGGTTATGTCCACTGGAGGGAGAGAAACAGATCTTCTTCCTAATGTAAAGACAAAGGGTCTTATTGTTTACAACAACACTAAATTCCACACATACAGTTGCCCAAATACACAAGGACTCGTATAGAAAACACACCTGCATGAATAATTTACATTCTGCATATCAAAAAGCATATTAGCTAAATCACATGGAGGCATTTCCTCCTAGTGATACTCACCCAGCTTTGTGTGGGTGAAGACCTCACCTCACCCGGCGACCGCTCGGGAGTATGAGGCCCCGCTCTATAGTGTAGAGAAAAGGGCACATTAAGCACAAAACTGTAAGGTACCCAACCTAATTGGTCTACACAAAAACCCAACAAACGTGTGTCAGAACCCCACTGGTCCAACTACCAAGCCAATCTACCTAGGGACTGTCATAGGCTGATTAAGGAAACCCTCTCACACTGTGGCATTCAATCATGTCCTAAGAGGCAATGTAGACATATAAATGTGCCTCTGCAGATAAGCTCATTATGTTATTACCAGGAAAAAACATTTTTTTATATATTCAGAATCACTGCATACTGGAGGGTGGGTCCTCATAGGTAGTCCACTGGGACACCCAGACATGTGTTACTAGAGAATATACGGCCCAGAGTCCCAGTACAGGAATATGGTGGGTAGAGAAGTCTTATCAAGGCTCTTGTAAACAAAAGTGGGCTGCACTCCTCCCCTCAACAGGAGCTGAATAGTGTAAGGTGTCCCATAATGGAGATAAGGTGCTTAAAGCTAAAAAAGGGGGGTGCCATACAAATTCTTATTAAACATCTCTCTTTAACAGGGTTAGAAAGAACTAGGCCCCTCCATGGAAACTAACTAAAGTGCAGGAGAGCGTATAAAAAGAGTGTAGAAAAGCCTGAAATAGCTCACCTGTCCATCGGTGCTTCAGACGTGAAACCGAGCGGAAGTGGAGGTAAGTGTCATACCGCCTTGGCTCTATATATAGTAGCCGGTAATTGGGTAGTAAACCAACCATGAAGTGTATATGGACAAATCGCGGTGGAAGGCGCGCAAAAAAACACTATTCTCTTGCGCATGCGCAGTTAATCCAAACCGCGACCTGTAGGCGCATTGTTTATTTGTCTAAAGGTTATGAGTGGGGAACCCGTCTACACGCTCTCGTTAGAGGTGACTCGAACGGGTTCACAAGAACCTTCCTCTGCTCGTCCAGATCGGCATTCGAGCATGCTGTGTTCTCAATTGAATATACGGGCTCAACTCCTAGCCATAACCAATAGGGAGACACTAATCCCTCAGACATGCGCGCGGTGACTTAAAATTTAAACCGGGATAGATAGACTAATATCAGGGCATTCTCGCTGTAAACACGTTCAAATTGAAGCATGTAGGGAGCACATTTTCACCAATCTTTGGATGGTAGTGGTCAATGACACATCCTTGCTTAAATGAATCTTCATCAAGTTGTATATACAAGAGGACAGCGGTGACTATGCTCCTGGTTCTGCACTATTAGCTAGAAATAGATGAAAATAATAATAATAAGAGCCTGCAGTGAGTCTCAGTACAATCCAGACTCATCATTCACTATGCGTCTAAAAGGGAGATGGGTTGGACGAGAAGAAAAAGTGGGGAACATACAAAATTAAGTTGGGTGAGCTATCGATGCAAACCGAAATCCGTTTGCATCCTTATAACCATGACCCGCAACTGACCAGTTGCTCTAAATACTCAAATACAAAGGTTTGGGGGAGGGTCAAAGGGGAACATTTTACGACCTGTCTGCTCAATCCCCTATTCACAAGATACATCACACAACAGAACAGAAAAGGTCTGGAAATGGTGTGTTGCTATACCAGACTGTGATATAATAGGCTGAGTGCATGAAAAGTGTTGCTGAAAAAAGAAATGCGATTCAAAACACAATGTTGTTGAGAAACACACGCTAGAATGATTCCCATCAGACCACCTATATGGTGGAAGTCACGTCATGTGGGAATTACTGATCACACAAGTCCGCATCCGACCTTGTAGTGCCGGTGTGGAAATGGACGTCAGTAATCTAGCTCAGGTGTTAATCCTAGGCTAGTGTAAATAAAGTGCAGTGCTCAAATGATAGTGAAAAATAAAATTGACTACATAGATTCTAGAAATATTGAGGCAGAACTCTGTGTGTCAAAGTTAAAAACACGCCGGGTAGTAAGACTGCCCTGTGGCGCTTTGCAGAACGGTCGACATGTTTCAGCCATAGGGGCATTACCCCGGCTTTCTTCAGGACCTATAGACTTGGAATAGCTACTGCAAATACACGTAGTATATTAAGTGAAAAAATGAACTATTTATGGAAGAGTAATCAATAGTCGTACTAGACAAAGTTACATATCTACCAGGAACCTTGACCCATTGGTTATGTCCACTGGAGGGAGAGAAACAGATCTTCTTCCTAATGTAAAGACAAAGGGTCTTATTGTTTACAACAACACTAAATTCCACACATACAGTTGCCTAAATACACAAGGACTCATATAGAAAACACACCTGCATGAATAATTTACATTCTGCATATCAAAAAGCATATTAGCTAAATCACATGGAGGCATTTCCTCCTAGTGATACTCACCCAGCTTTGTGTGGGTGAAGACCTCACCTCACCCGGCGACCGCTCGGGAGTATGAGGCCCCGCTCTATAGTGTAGAGAAAAGGGCACATTAAGCACAAAACTGTAAGGTACCCAACCTAATTGGTCTACACAAAAACCCAACAAACGTGTGTCAGAACCCCACTGGTCCAACTACCAAGCCAATCTACCTAGGGACTGTCATAGGCTGATTAAGGAAACCCTCTCACACTGTGGCATTCAATCATGTCCTAAGAGGCAATGTAGACATATAAATGTGCCTCTGCAGATAAGCTCATTATGTTATTACCAGGAAAAAACATTTTTTATATATTCAGAATCACTGCATACTGGAGGGTGGGTCCTCATAGGTAGTCCACTGGGACACCCAGACATGTGTTACTAGAGAATATACGGCCCAGAGTCCCAGTACAGGAATATTGTGGGTAGAGAAGTCTTATCAAGGCTCTTGTAAACAAAAGTGGGCTGCACTCCTCCCCTCAACAGGAGCTGAATAGTGTAAGGTGTCCCATAATGGAGATAGGGTGCTTAAAGCTAAAAAAGGGGGGTGCCATACAAATTCTTATTAAACATCTCGCCAACTAAGATCGTCCAATCAAGCCCTCGCCGCAGTCCCGCGCATTCGAAGATCCACCATAGGGTGGCAGATCATTCTCATTCCTTGCTGCCAAGACCTGTAACTCACTCCCCACTCACCTCCGCCTTACTCAAAACCACATCTCCTTCAGAAAAGAACTTAAAACATGGCTATTCGACAAATAATGATCCCCTCCCCAAGCGCCTTGAGACCCTCTGGGTGAGTAGTGCGCTATACAAATGCTCGACCTTGAACTTGAACATTGCCTTATGTAACATTTTCTATAGACTGATTTACAAGTATCATTAACTGTCCCAGTATAATGTGTGTGTGTGATGTAAAGTGCTCTGAAACCTTACTCAGGTATGAGCAGTGCTTTCAAACAAATAAAATGTTAGTGAAAGATGGACTATGGAGATGTGAGGGGCACTGTGAGGGAGATAGTAAGGGGATCTGTGGAGATGGAGGTCATGGGGGAGGGGGTGTCAAAAAAGACTTTCGCACGGACACCACCAGCGAGAAAGTCAGCCCTGTGTGGCCCGGCATTTGTAATGTGAAAAAGGGTTCATTGACCAAACTAGCCAGCTGTTGCATTGATTTAGAGATTTAGTGGCACCTTGCTGCACTTTGTTACCGGGAAAGGGCAAGAAGGCACCATAGTTATTACAACATGGTGCATTCCTGTCCGTTCCCCTGCACTGGCACACAATGGACTGCCTAGCACCAATGCAGACACCCTTGCACTATGGTGCAAGGATGCCTATGTTGCATGCAGGATTTTATTTTGCAGGAAGGGACACCTTCCTGCACAGCAACAATCCAGTGAGGCATTTTCTTATTTCTCTGTGTGCTGCAAAATGCAGCACACAGAGAAAAAGGAAGCAACAAGGAGAAATAAAGATATATATTTATTTATGGGTTTATATAGCGCTAGAATAGACTCCCGAAGGAGTACCTCTGAGCTCAGAACAACAGAAATGGAGAGTTGATGGCCCTAGAATGTTTACTGAGTTTCAAACAAAAAAGTTTTTAACAATTTCCTAAATATAATGTGTTCTGTACATGACCTGAGGGTGGTAGGAAGTTCGTTCCAAAGGCGAGGGCCAAGGTTAGAAAGAGCCTTTCCTCCCAATCTTGCCCTCCTAATGGGGGGGACTCGGAGAAGAAATTTGTTGCTGGAACGGAGAGCACATACTGGAATATAGGGGATAAACTTCTCCGCCAGATAAGGGGGGCCCATATTTTGGAAAGCTTTGTGAATGATACAGTATATTTTTAATTTAATCCGTTGGTTGATAGGCAACCAGTGGAGCTTTTCCAAATGAGGGTGCGATGGTGATCTGGGAGGTGCATTCTGGACTAGCCTTGCTGCTGTATTTTGGATTACTTGAAGTCTGCCAAGTAAGGTGTCATTAGCCGAAATCAGTAGCCCATTGCAATAGTCCAGACAACTAAGCACTAAAGCTTGGACCAGTGTTTTCCGGGTAGAGTCCGGAAGTAGTGGGAACACTCTTCGGAGTAATTCAATGACATGAAAGCAAGAGCCAGCTATCTGATTAACTTGCTCTTTTAAAGTTAGACCATGGTCTAATCGCATACCTAAGTTCTTCACTACCTGCTTAGGAATAGTGACGGGCCCAGATCTGATGGCCACCAATCCGGCGTCCACAGCAGCGGGGCCACCCCAAAAAAGCATCACCTCCGTTTTCCCTACATTACACTGCAAGAAGTTAGAAGCCATGCACTGTGATACAGCTCGCATGCCAGCAGAGAAGGTCTGTTGAACCGCCATAGTTAACGTACTAAATGGAAAGAGAAGCTGTGTGTCGTCAGCATACGACACAGGAATAAACCCGTATGACCTCATGAGACTGGCGAGGGGGGCAACATAAATGTTGAAAAGTGTAGGGCTCAAGCAAGAGCACTGGGGAACCCCCTTAGTCTGCTCCAGAGGTGCAGAACGAAACGAGACAACGTTAACACTCTGCGTGCGGCCCAAATAGAAAGCTTCTCATCCATGACAATGCCGAGCCCCCAAGCCCCACCTCTTCCAAACGTCTGAGCATGATATCATGGGAGATCGTGTCGAACGCTGCGGACAGGTCCAACAGCACCAGAATCATAGAATGCCCTTTATCCAGGGACATTCTGATGTTATCAGTCACAGAAAGAAGGGCAGATTCGGTGCTATAGTTGGGCCTGAAACCGGACTGGAATGATCTAAACCTCCAGTTTGTTCGATAAATTTCGACAGATGGATGTTAACATGCTTCTCCATTAGCTTGCTCAGATATGGAAGAAGAGAAATGGGCCGGAGATTCGACAATTCTGTCCAGGGAATATTGGTACTCTTGGGAATGGGTCTTACATGGGCCGCCCTCCACTCCTGCGGCACTAGACCCTCTGTAAGGGAGAGATTAACAAGAGATTGGATCATGGGACCAAGCAGCTCGACCAGGGATGGAACCACTCTTGCGGGAATGTGATCTGAGGGGGAGCCGGACTTAACCTGACCAATTAATGCTTCAACCTCAGTCAAGGTAATAGCTGGAAATTCAGTGTATAATATAGGATTAGATAGCATAGAGGTCTGTGATGACAACGCAGGGCTGCTCATTAGGCTGCCCGTCCTAGTGATCTTATCATAAATCACCTCTATCTTGTGAGAGAAATATAGGGAGATGTCATCACATAACTGTTGTGAAGGCAGATCAAGACTCTCACAAGCCTTAGGCTAAGTAAAGGATTGTAAAATCTGATACAATGTTTTAGATGAATTTCCAGCTTGTGTTAGTTGTAAACCAATATGAGTTTTCCGAGCAAGTTTGATATTTTTATGGTAACTGGCCAGAGAGACATGTTAGCAATTTTTATCCTCCTCAGTGCGAGTACTCCTCCAGACCCTTTCTAGCTTTCTACATGCTTGCTTTTGCAAGCGCAGTTGATCTGTAAACCAAACTTCCTGACGCTGGGTAGAACGCTTCATATAGGTTTTCATGGGGGCTATAAAATCGATCGCATTGATAATGGCAGAGTTGTATTTGGATAAGGCCTCCTCGATATTATCTGATACTTCAATTTGAGGTTCAGTGAGTACATTTTGAAAATTTTCCAATGAAACCTTATGCCACTGTCTACGCGAGAAAGATGATGCCGGAATCCAGTTTTTCTTCTTGTTACGCCTCTCATAAGAAGTCGTATCTTTTTGCCACATTCCCAGGTCTACCAGTGATGGTAAATTTGCCACACAAGGCAAAGTGGCCTTGTGTGACTTGATAAATCGGATTTTAGGGTTTGAGTAGCTCATCCACCATGGTGTGTGATGCAAATGGTGGTAGTGGTTTGGAGGAGGATGGGGAGGTCGTTCCTGGCCGTGGCACTGATGTAGGAGAAGAGCGTCCTCCGGCTCGGGTGAGATGGATGCGGGGACGGTGGCAAGGGCCAGGGAGACTGACAGCAGGGGCTTGTGGGATGTCAATCGGTTGTTCAGGTATTCTGGTCCCTTGTTGTGGAGGACTTTGTAGGCCTTTGTGAGCAGTTTGAAGTGGCATATATTCTTAATGGGGAGCCAGTGAAGTCGATAGAGGTGGGAGGTGATGTGGGATCGTCTAGGCAGGTCCAGGTCTTGCTGCAGCGTTCTGGATGGTTTGGAGGAGCTTGAGGAGGAGGGTGGTGGTTTCTGGGTAGAGAGTGTTTCCGTAGTTAAGAGTAAGACGTCAGGTGATGAGTGCTTGTGTGACGGTTGTTCTGGTGTGTGTTGGGATCCATATGAAGACCTTACAGAGCTTTCTGAGGATATTGAAGCAGGTGTAGGTGACCAAGTTGACCTGTCGTCTCATGGAGAGCTCTCTGTCAAGGATGATACTGAAGTTGCGGGTGTGGTTGGTGGTGGTGGGAGCTGGTCCAAGGGTGGGTGGCCACCAGAGGTTGTACCAAGGAGAGGGAAACTTCGGTTTTGTCTGAGTTGAGTTTGAGGCAGTTGGCTTTCATCCAGTCGGCGACGTAAGTTGCGGTGTTCTTGAAGTTCGCTCTGATGGTGTCCGGTTCTTTGGTGAGGGGGAGTATGAGCTGGGTGTCATCTGCATAGGTGATGATGTAGAGGCCGTGGCTGCAGGCTATGGATGCCAGCAGCGTCATGTAGACGTTGAACACTGTGGGGCTGGGTGAGGATCCCTGGGGTATGCCGCAGATGATGCTCTTGGGGACGGACCTTTACAGCGGGAGGCAGATTCTCTGGGTGCGCCTGGTGAGAAAGGAGGATAATAGCTTGAGGGCATTGCCGTGGATGAGGAGGTGGTCGTAGACTGTGTCAAAGGCTGCTGAGAGGTCGGGGAGGATCAGGGCTGCTGACTCACAGCAGTCAAGGATGGCTCTGACGTCATCCGTGCGAAATAATAGGGAGGTTTCAGTGCTGTGGTTTGAGCAGAAACAGGACTGGAAGTGGTCAAGCAGGCGGTTGGATTCCTGGTAGTCTGTGAGTTGACAGTTAACGGCTTTCTCCAGAACCTTGTCTGGGAAGGGGAAGAGCGAGATGGGGCGGTAGTCCTTGAGGTCTGATGAGTCCGCTGTGGGCTTCTTCAGAATTGATGTGACTTTGGCTTGCTTCGAGGATGCTGGGAAGGTGGCGAAACTGATTGCTGAGTTGATGATGCTGGTGAGAAGTGGTCCTAATACTTTGTGTCCGAGGTTGAAGGTGTGATGCAGGTAATGGCTTGTTGGGGCTCCAGAATGGATGGAGGACATGATGGAGGTTGTGGTTTCGGTGCAGAGTGGTGTCCTGTCGGTCAGGAGGTATGATGGGAGGAGCGGGGCGATCCGGCTGCGGTGGTTGGGGTTCAAAGTTGATGTAGATGTTGGCAATCTTGGTGTGGAAGAAGTTGATGAATGAGTAACATAGGGACTGGGAGGGCTAGATAGTGTTTTCAACGGTGTCTGGAGAAGAGAATTATCTGACGATGTGGAATAGTTCTTTGGTGTGGTTGCTGTCCTGGAGGCGGGTGACGAGTGCGGCTTTCTTTGCTTCTCTGACAGCACGGTGGAAGGATTTGAGGTCAGTCTTGCAAACCGTGCAGTCACCTGGGTCTTTGCTGGTTCACCAGCATCTCTCTAGAGGTTTGCATTTGCGTTTGTATGCTTTGAGTTTGGGGTTGAACCAGTTGGTGTGCTTGTTGCTTGTTTTGTTGCTGAGGGTTTTGATGAGAGCGATGGAGTCAGCTCCAGTGGTGATCCATTCTGATAGGTTGGTGGTGGCTTGATTGATGTCGTCAGATGTGTGGAGGGTGGTGGTGTTGAGGGTGGTCATCCATTGAGTTTCGGTAATGGTGTTCCAGCTGCAGCGGGCATTGTGGGGTGGGGTCACTGTGGCCTGTCGATTGACAGCGATGGTGAAATGAATGATGCTGTGGTCCACCCAGGTTAGCTGAGTTGTGTGGTTGTACCAGATTTTGTCGCTGGATGTGAAGATGGGGTAAAGGTTGTGGCCGACAGTGAGCGTGGGGCTGGTGTTGATCTCTTTGAGGCCGAGATTATCCATGGCTGAGTTGGTGTCTGAGGGGTCTTTGAGGTGGAAGTTGAGGTCGACGAGAAAGAGGTAATGTCTGGATTTCAAGGCGAGGGGGATGATGATTTCTTTGATGAGTTGGAGAAGGGGGTCCGGGGTCATGGTGGGCTGTAGGCGAGGGTACCTCTCATGGTTGCGTGGAGGTTGGCTTGGAGGTGGAAGTTGAGGTGTTCCATGTCAGGGATGGGGGTTGTCGCAGGTGGTGAGCTTGATGGTGTCCTTGTGGATGATGGCAATTCCTCCCCAGGGTCTGACTGGCTGGTTCCTGTGGGTCAGTTTGTAGCCAGTTGGAGTGGCGGTGGCTATGTCAGGGGCAGAGAAATCCTTGAGCCAGGTCTCTGTGAGGAACACTACGTCTCGCCTGGTGGTGGTGATGGTGTCCCAGAGTTCGATGTTGTGTTTGGTTAGGGAGTGGACGTTGAGTAGTATGCATCGAAGTTTGGGCTAGTGGCAGGTGGTCTTTGTGGGAGCCTGCGGTTCTGTGGAGTCACAGGTGAAGTGGCAGTGATGGCAGTCGAATGCTCCTTTGGTGTTTGTGGGTGAGCGGGTGCAGCAGAGGGTGCTGCGGCAACCCGGTTCCATTTCTTGGAGAGTGGCGCTGGAGTAACGGTGGATGGTTGAAGGGTGAAGGGTTCTGGTGCTGGGTGCGTTTGGGCCAAGCACCGGCACTGACAGGCATGGGCAGACGCTGATGGGCTTGCCTTTTGCATGCCTTTGGTGTTCGGCAAGCATGCCCGCTGTGCAGCTGCTGGCATTAAGTAACCTGCGGGGGCGGGACTGTGGGGCATTACCTATGACGCGCTGGCGTTGTAGACCAGGAAAATGGCATCCAGCCGGTGGCCTGGCTCGCTAGGTGACAGGGGCAGCATGGATCAGAGAGCTGGTCTTGTCTGGATTCAGGAGTCGAGGCCAAGAGTTCAGGCAAGCTGCTAGGTGTCACGCAAGAGAGCGTTCTCTAATGCCGCACAGCGGCTAGCTTTAAGTAGCCTGGGGGTTTGGACAGGGCGGTGGGTGGGACTGTGGGGCGAGGCCTGCGACCCACTAGCGTCATAGACTAGGAAAATGGTGTCCAGCTGGTTGACAAGCAACCAGTTGGGAAGTGCATGGTCAGCAAGGATCGGAGAGCCGATCCCGATTGAATGCAGGAGTCGAGGCAGGGAGTTCAAGCAGGTTCCAGGTGTCACGCAGGAGAGCGGGATTGTAGAAACAAGGCTCCCTAATGCCGTGCAGCAGCCAGCATTAAGTAGCCTGGGTGGTGGTTGGGGCGGTCGGCGAGACAATGGGGCGAGGCCTGAGACATGCTAGGATTGTAGGCTGGTATAATGGCATCCAGCCTGTTGCCTAGCGACCGGTCACAAGGTGGCAAGGGCAGGGAGGATCAGAGAGCCTATCTGGTCTTGGTGCAGGAGTCGAGGCCAGGTATTCAACAGGCTAACAGGTGCCACGAAGGACAGCGGGTTGTAAAAAAACAGGCTCATACATTTTGAACAGTGGTCATTGGACAAGGAGCTGGAGCAAGGTCACTAGGCCATCATTTTGACTTCCAAATAAGTGGCAAATTGCCACTAATAATAGGTTATACACCTTGCCAGTATTGATTTTAAGAGAATTGGATTGTATCCAGTGAACTATTACAGTAAGGCAAAATCTGAAAATTGTTTGAGGTTTTACTTCTAAATCAAGATTAACCAAATTATGTATCATCTGCATAAGTCATCCAGGTAATGACAAAAGAGCAAATTAATTTTGCCAGTGGGGCCACATACAAGCTAAACAAGAAAAGACTTAGAGCAGAGCCTTATGAGACTCCATAAGAGATTGGCAAACAAAAGGAGAGACCTCAGTGCTGCATCTTTCAGCCCACTACTGATCCTGAAAAGTAATTCTAATCGTAGTTACAGTAACTTGAATTTCCTTCCATAGGCTAACATTGACTGGTTTCACTTGGAAATTCTTCTAAGTGTGGAGTTTTGGAACTTTAAAAAATTCCTCAAAAATCAGCCGAACTACGAATTCCGATTTACTCACCTGTTATAAGGAGAGACCTCAGTGCTACATCTTTCAGCTCACTACTGTTCCTGAAAAGTAAATGTAACTGTTCTTACCAGTAACTTGAATTTCCTTCCATAGGATATCATTGCCTGCTATATAAAATATATATAAATTAAAAAAATGTAAAATAAAAAATAAAAATATTACAATTTCAATATTTTTAAAAACATGTTTTTTTCAATTTATATGAAAAATATGTAATGTAATTTAAAAAATTAAATATCTAAAAATAAATACTTTAAAACAATATAGTAAATTAGTATAAAAAAATAACAATTAATACATTTAAAAATTATCATTTACAAAACCTTTGAAATTCACAGAAAAAAACCATAGGTTTCAGCCACTTTAAAGTTAGGAATTAGCATTTAAAAAAACCTTAGAAATTCACTGAAAAAACCATAGGTTTCAGCCACGTTATAGTTAGCTGGACTCAATACAAAACCATTGAAATTCCCCCGTTATAGTTAGTTCAGCTAACTATAACTTGCGCGCCCGCAATGCACTGCTGATGACATCACATATTACATCACTCATGACATGGTCAGTGAAATCACTCATGACATCACTGATGACATCTCAAATGACATCACTGATTTGTTAAGACTGATTTGCATATAGCTGGTGACAAAGTGAGCTAAAGAACGATGATGTATTCAACCCAGATCTGTGACTGGGGGTGAGTGACTGAAACATTTCAGCACTCTGTCCATAATCTCCTTGTGTTTGATTTGTTCGTCCTAAGTTGACAGGGTAGGCCCAGATGTGGATCCCTTGCTCCCTCTGCCACTGGATTCAAGCTAGCCTGGTTGATGAGGGGTGTTAACCTGAAACTGGTTGCAGGATGCTTGTTTCCAGTTTCGGGAAGACCTGGCTTGGCAGTTTGGGTTGGACTGGTCCCATGAGGCACAGGGTCAACACTGATTTGCATGTAGCTGGGTCAGAACTGGGGTGGTGAAGTGAGCTGAAGAACAAGGATGGAGTCAACCCAGATCCGTGACTTGAAGTGAGTGACTGTTAGATTGGGCGGTCTCTGGTGAGCAGAGGTGAGTACTTCTGTCCCAGCTGGGACCTGCGTCCTCTAGTTAGGATAGGGGGCTATCCCCTTAGTAGTATCACCAAGCAGTCAGACTGAACCTCGAGGGCCAGTGTAAAGCATTTATGATCATGTACAGTAATATTTTGCCACACTACAAACGGACACCACACCGGTTTTCTATGAAAATATAGTATCCTTTATATATTGATTTATCACAAGGCCCAATAACAGTGCAAATACACCATAAGGTAGGACGGTTGGGGGCGACTGTTCGGGGGTTAAAGATGGGAATGGGGTCAGTTCAGGTTGGGTTCGAGTAGCTCGGGCGACTCGGATACTCACAGTCAAAGATTAGGGGTGCGATTCTCCAGGTACGATCGCGACAAAGTCAGCAGGGCTCGTGATGGTGAAATGCCTTGCGTACAGGAGGTACGAGTCTCAGGGTACGAGCCGCGACGAAGTCAGCAGGGCTCGTGATGGTGAACTGCTTTGCGTACAAGAGGTACGATTCTCAAGCTACGAGCCGCGACGAAGTCAGCAGGGCTCGTAATGGCGAAATGCTGTGTGTACAGGTGGTACGATTCTCAAGGTACGAGCCATGACAAAGTCAGCAGGGCTCGTGATGGCGAAAGGCTTTGCGTACAGGTGGTACGATTCTCAAGGTACGAGCCGTGACGAACTCAGCAGGGCTCGTGATGGTGAACTGCCTTGCGTACAGGAGGTACGATTCTCAAGCTACGAGCCGCAACAAAGTCAGCAGGGCTCGTGATGGTGAAATGCTTTGCGTACAGGAGGTACGATTCTCAAGGTACGAGCCGCGATGAAGTCAGCAGGGCTTGTGATGGTGAAATGCTTTGCGTACAGGAGGTACTATTCTCAAGGTATGAGCCGCAACGAAGTCAGCAGGGCTCGCGATGGTGAAATGCTTTGCGTACAGGAGGTACGATTCTCAAGGTGCGAGCCGCGACGAAGTCAGCAGGGCTCACGATGGTGAAATGCTTTGCGTACAGGAGGTACAATTCTCAAGGTACGAGCCGCGATGAAGTCAACAGGGCTCGTGATGGTGAAATGCTTTGCGTACAGGAGGTACGATTCTCAAGGTGCGAGCCGCAACAAAGTCAGCAGGGCTCGTGATGGTGAAATGCTTTGCGTACAGGAGGTACGATTCTCAAGGTACGAGTCACGACAAAGTCAGCAGGGCTCGTGATGGTGAAATGCTTTGCGTATCGGAAGTACGATCCGTGAGCCGCGACGCAGTCAGCAGGGCTCTCCCGTGTCCAAAAACGATCTGACCTCCCGTTCAAGGGTTCCCTAGTTATAACTCAAAAGGTCTTTGAAGTCTTTCATCAGGTAGGGTGTTCCTCTCCACCCTGGTTTCTGTTGTTGTTCGTCTTTTCCAGATGGCACCCCTGTCCTTTGAAGGAGGGAGGCCAAGGTGTCAGACGCTCAGCGGGAAGTGGGGCCAGCATTGTTGCAGGCAGGACACTTGCCAGAAACTACCCCGCCTCTCTTATCTGATGGCAGCCAGCTACCCCCAGGCTGTGGGAGACAACCCAGACATTTGCCTACACATCTGGGGCACACTACGAGGTTAGGAATCTAGACATTTTTCTACCAAGGACATTTCTATGCTCCGGATCGAACCTTCATTCCCCGAAAAGAATGTCTCATATACCCCTGATGTTAGGGACACTAATTTGGAGTTTCTACCATTTTCCCGGGTCAGATACAAGGTTCGTTGTTATATTTTGAATGGGAGCACTTGCACCGTGGCCCTGGTTAACAGGGGAACAGCACTCAGCGCATCTTAGTCCAGCACAAAAAAGGGGTCGTACATGAAGAGGGCGAAAAAGTGGCCCGGAGACCCGTGGCAAGGATGCCAGATCTAACAGTGACTAAAAAGTTTCAGCACTCCGCCCATCAACTCCTTGTGTTTGCTTCGACTTGAACATCAGCTTAACATTCTCTGTATGGGGCTTTGTGAATATTGAAAAGTAGTAAAGTTAGACTCTTGGTCTAAATTTACCTTTGTGAATCGGGCCCTATTTTAATGAGGACTTAAACACAATCACCTTCATGCACTATCTCTGTGGGGACTTGAACAACACTATAATAACTCACCATCTCTATGGGAACTTGAACATCTCTATGATAACACACCATCTTTATGGGGACTTGAACATCACTATAATAACACACCATCTCTATTGGGACTTGAACATCTCTATGATAACACACCATCTTTGTGGGGACTTGAGCAACACTGTAATAACACACTATCTCTGTGGGGACTTGAACATCACTATAATAACACACCATCTCTGTGGGGACTTCAACATCTCTATGATAACACACCATCTTTGTAGGGACTTGAACAACACTATAATAACACACTATCACTGTGGGGACTTGAGCATTCCTATAACTACACACAACCTCTGTGTGGACTTGAACATCTTTAGCTGCACACTATTTGTAATGGAATTTAAGCTTTGCATGTACACACTATTTCTATGGAGACTTAAACACAATGATCTCCACCTACTATCTCTGTGGGGACTTGAACATCTATTTTGGCAAAAATGTAAGCAGCTAATTAAGCCCTGGGTTCCACTTGACCATATTCCTTAATTCCATATGTTAATTTCTTTGTGTTAGTTCCCTTATCTCCTAAGATTGTATGCACTAATAAATAGGGTAAATATAGCATTAAGACTCTTTCTTTAAGCATGATATGATATTTTTTGGCACATTAACATACTCTGTCTTAAATGTATAAACCTAGTATATATGGAGCAATTCATCTATGAATAGAATATAATGTTGTTTGTGTATATTGTTGATAAAATAAACATTTAGCCATGTGCCTTTGACTGTATTCAATCACAACTACTGTTACGGACTAGGTCCCCACAAGGATGGTAGCACATGTTCAAGTCCCCACAAGGATGGTGCTGTGCACACGATTAAAAACCAATATATATATGCAAATTTGAAGCAGGATCCTGTATCTTGATTTTTTTCTTATAATTTTTCTGTTATTAGTGTGTTGTAAAAACATTGGGAAAGGTTATGTGTGTGTGTGTGTGTATATATATATATATATATATATATATATATATATATATATATATTCAAACCAAGGATTCCTCCGTCAGAGGATGTCGTGGAGTCGCGGGAAAATCCAATTGCAATCCACAAGGTTTACTTCAAGTTCGCTTTATTTATAATCCATTTTGTGTCAAAAAACAAGGCAAAAACCAACGCGTTTCGACAGCCTCCGCTGTCTTGGTCACGGTTAGTTTGAAAAACAGTGTTGCCACAACTTATACACTTAGTTCAGTTTGAAAAGGAAACACAGTCACTCCCCCTAGGGGCGTCGCCACCAAACACATGATCATTGTATCACAGTGAGTTACTCTAGGAATTATGGGTGATGTAGTCCACCATTGATTCATTACATACTGTTATATTACATTTTCTAACTTTTTACACATTTTTGCACAGAGCTGCAATCAATTAATATCGTGACATTGATTGTATCAGAACATTGTATGTCATGTCGCCCTCCAGTGGGCTTGTGAATAATTAATAAAGTTGTTGCAGCCCAAATGTGCATGAGAGATTATGTTATTCTGATGGTGTGCCAGTTAGTTGCGGTGAACCCGTGGTGATTTGAAAGATATATTTTAGTTACGTTTCTGGGGTATAGAGACAATGACCCTGTCTGACAGAGGTGGACATAATGAAAAACATCTACGGCAAAAAGAATCAAGACATATCTTGAACTTTAGGACAATGACCCCTTTTGGTCTCAATCAATCTGAAGAACTATACATACACCTGTGAATACAAACTCAGACTGTATTTGCGACCAAAAAACTGTTCCAATATGCGGCATCACGTTTTGCAATGCAATTTTAATTTAAATTTTTCACATCTTCATCACGAATTATAATGCCACACACACTGTTCTACAAGGAGCAAACCCCAAACCAAAGCCAAGCACTATCACCGCCACAACAGACCTCAAAATACCCAACTAAAAGTGACCATATTCACAAACTCATCAATATAAATTCAAAATAAAAATGCATACACATTGATCATTCACCACACATCATGGCCCACTGGAGGGCGGTATCTCACACCTAACTAAAATATATCTTTCAAATCACCACGGGTTCACCGCAACTAACTGGCACACCATCAGAATAACATAATCTCTCATGCACATTTGGGCTGCAACAACTTTATTAATTATTCACAAGCCCACTGGAGGGCGACATGACATACAATGTTCTGATACAATCAATGTCACGATATTAATTGATTGCAGCTCTGTGCAAAAATGTGTAAAAAGTTAGAAAATGTAATATAACAGTATGTAATGAATCAATGGTGGACTACATCACCCATAATTCCTAGAGTAACTCACTGTGATACAATGATCATGTGTTTGGTGGCGACGCCCCTAGGGGGAGTGACTGTGTTTCCTTTTCAAACTGAACTAAGTGTATAAGTTGTGGCAACACTGTTTTTCAAACTAACCGTGACCAAGACAGCGGAGGCTGTCGAAACGCGTTGGTTTTTGCCTTGTTTTTTGACACAAAATGGATTATAAATAAAGCGAACTTGAAGTAAACCTTGTGGATTGCAATTGGATTTTCCCGCGACTCCACGACATCCTCTGACGGAGGAATCCTTGGTTTGAATAATTTAGCGGGTGGGCTCACCCGCAGGAATACCGCGGCCACAATCTGCAGCGCCGTTTTGGGGAGAAAAACGAGCCATATAGTGTGATATATATATATATATATATATTCACTGAAAAAACCATAGGTTATAGACCATATATAGTTAGGAATTAGCATTTAAAAAACCTTATTTTACTCACACAAAACCATTGAAATTCCATATATAGTTAGTTGCACTAACTATATATCGCGCACCTGCAATCCACTGCTGATCATGTCACATATTACATCATTCATGACATGGTCAGTGACATCACTGATGACATCACTGATGACATCTCAAATGACATCACTGATGACATCACTGATGACAACATCCAGTGACTGTATGTTTCTGTAAAGTTAAAATATATCTTACATATTGAAGAATGAGTGGATGTATAAGTGTCTGGATGAAGGATTTAGTAGGTGCGTGACTGACTGTATGAGTGAGTGATTAAATGTGTCTCACTGAATGCATGGGTTAGTGACTAAACTGTCTTAATTTGTGCATCATTATGTCTGTTGTTCTGTAAACTGCTGCATGTGTTGATCATTAGCTATACGAGAGGCTATATGTGTTATTAATTGCTTGCCCAAGTATTTCTATGGGAGATTGAGTTTGTGTGGGGGTGGCTGAAAGGTGTGTGACTCTATGCATAGATGTGTGAACAGTTTATTCACTAGGTGTATGAGTTCAAGAGTGCATGTGGAAACAGCTACATGGGCAGTTGACTGTGTGCATGAGTGTATTGATGAGTGAATGGATATCTCAATGCTACATGTCATAGTAAGTACATATGTAAAACACAGTACATGTGAGAGTTGGCATATATAAATAACTGTGCATGAGAGCCACCGAATGAGTGAGTGGTTGTATCGATCATTGTGAACTTGTATCAGGGATTGTATAAGAGAGTAAATATGTGTTAGTATATGTTTCAATAAGTAAGGTGTGTTTAACTGTATAGTTGAAGAAATGGAGATGAGATTGTTTCTTTGCATGACTGACTGGGTGTGTGAGTAACTCCATGGATGAGTGGAAGTGTGTGAGTGTCTGTATACACTGAGTGTATCTAAGGTTATATTAGAGTCTGAAGAGGTTTATCGTATTAGCACAAGAATGATGTCAAATGAGATGTCATCAGTGATGTCATCAGTGATGTCATTTGAGATGTCATCAGTGATGTCATCAGTGATGTCACTGACCATGTCATGAATGATGTAATATGTGACATGATCAGCAGTGGATTGCAGGTGCGCGATATATAGTTAGTGCAACTAACTATATATGGAATTTCAATGGTTTTGTGTGAGTAAAATAAGGTTTTTTAAATGCTAATTCCTAACTATATATGGTCTATAACCTATGGTTTTTTCAGTGAATTTTCAAGGTTTTGTAAATGCTAATTCCTAACTATATATGGTCTATAACCTATGGTTTTTTCAGTGAATTTCAATGGTTTTTTAATAGCAAATATCATAAGCTGTCGAATGTCAAGTACGTGGTAAGTGAAAACATTTTCGTGTTTATGCACACTGATCTGCTTTGAATGGTGCCCCCCCCCCCTCATTTCTATTAGGAGTACTCTCTCTTTGCAGATAGTGAAAGGTAGTTAACGCAGGTCTTTGCCCCCATTGTAATCCGTCGTGCCTGCTTCTCTCTCCATTTGATTCATTGTTATCCAAGTATTTACTGTTTTAGAATTAGTTCTCTTTGGTTCATTCTCTATTTACAAACAAACACAGAGTCGCAATACTCTGTTTAGTCTTTGCAGATAACGAAAAATTGTGTAAAAAAAAAAGAAAAGGAATCGAGCAAAATCAGTAGGCCACTAATGGGATCTCTTTTTGACCTCGCTAAAATAGAAACATTAGGAACAACCCCTCATGACAAATACAAAACTAGTGAGATGAACTGAACTCCACACAATGATGGCTGCAAAACAGCTCGGCTCCGCCACCCACCCCGCCCAAAATAACGATAAAGAACGGCTGCCATGATTGGTTGCGGAATGACCACGACGGAGCTACGAAATGGTGCTGCTCTCATGCTAACCCCAGCTTCAGTCTGAAACATCCAGAAACACTGTAGACTACCAATTCGATCAGTTCCGGTAGCGCCCAAATGTAACCCGGTAGAGAAGAACTAGCTCTCCCCTCTTTGACTGATGGTTCTTGTTGCCTGTCCCTTCTGTTGTCATTTAACAGAACTATTTAGCCTGCTGAAAGGGGTTGTGTTCCGACCGCTGGTTGGTGGAGACATTTTGACTATATTCTGTACCTGCGTTGTCGCGTAATGCGTCATATGACGCGCCGCGTTAGCGCATCCGGAAGTCATCCGGGGCGCGCAGCGCGTAACGTAAGCATAACAAGTCATGTGACTTGTTAATAAAACTTTTCATTGGTTCATTTTACTTTTCTTATTGTAATGATGAAAGGCTTGGTCATATGACCTAAAAATTACGCTTTTCATTACTTCCGAACATTATTTTTTCTTAAATATATGTTATAATGTTCCAGGCTAATGTACTTTCCCGGAAATTTTACAACTGTCCTGCAAGTAAAATATATTATTTTTTCGAGAAAAAGAGCGTTTCTTCGTCCCATGACGGAGCCGTTGAGCAAAAGAGGGTCGACCTGCTGTCTTAGTCGCCGATACGCCTGAATATGAGATTCTTATCGATCACTTTATGTTGCAGGAATAGAAAACACAACAGCCCTTGACCATTTATCTTTACTGCGTTCCTTCGTATTATACCTTTTACCCTTCATGTAATTGGTCTGCTTTATTTCACTTGCCTTTTAATGATTCTAAAACAGTCACTATTATTAAAAACTTTACCAATGTATATACTACTACCATGTTTTCTTTTAAAAACCTTTATTGAGAAAATTTCATTATACAAATACGAGCCTATAACCACGTGGGCCGGCCACGGAGCAAACTGTAATCGTATATGATGAATAGACATTTACACTGTAGAGGAACGTAACGGGCGGGCCATTAGGTTGCAAGAACTAAGGTGTCTAACAGTTACGGAATCGGTGGACGTACATTTTATAATTAAAATACGACAGGGCCAGTTACAATAAAATTATCTAGATATACATTTGCGGGCAAGTACCATGGGTGACGTTAATTCGAACTTTCAACAGTACAGTAATCAATAACACATCAGAACTTAATATCAATAGGGATGTCGAAATATTCAATCAATTCTCGTCCCCGCCCGCCATGTGCTTCAAAACTGCATACGTATCTCGTGATTTCAAGGTTCTGCAACCAGTACACAACAAGGAGTTACGAGTCCCATTTATTCTGGCGCCATTTTGGGCGAGGACGGGCAAGTCCAGGATATAGTCAAAATGTCTCTACCAACCATCGACTATGATGATGTTCATATGCTGTATTTATTAGAGTAACACTCATCTGTCCACATGAAATTAATTTGCCACAATCTAAACATGTCATTTTAATCTTTCCAAAGTTCTTCTAAATATTTGGGACCGTTTCCCTTGCCTCTGAAGCTCTCAGTGCCACTTCTTTGATGAATGTACTAGCAGGTCAGGGGTTCTCCTCCAAATCTCTCTTTTATGCAGCACTATAATTAATTGGTGCCACCTCTCCATATGACGATGCATGGTATAGTTACCACAACTATATTTTTTTTCGGTTCCTCTGGAGAGTTCATCGTGGCAGATGAAGCGTGTAACGTACCGGGCATTTACCTTTTTTTGCATGTACAGGAAAGGAAAAAAAAATCGAGCGTCCGAGTTCTAAGGTGTCCCAGGGCCATTTTGGTGGACCAGGCCCAAATCCAAAGAACAGCTATCTCACAGGCTAATGGGGCGACCCACGCCGAGTTTCAGCATTGTAGGATGACCACACAAGTACAGCAACTTGCTAGACATCACCTCGGTGCCATCCGGATCTCGGCGCCCCACTGCAGATGAAGTGCCTCTCAACTATGAAACCACCACGGTGACATCCGGATCTTGGCGCGTTGTGCTGCCTTCGGCCTATTCGCACATCGGTCCGCTACTGACGCCATCTCACAGGCTAATGGGGCGACCCACGCCGAGTTTCAGCATTGTAGGATGACCACACCAGTACAGCAACTTGCTAGACATCACCTCGGTGCCATCCGGATCTCGGCGCCCCACTGCAGATGAAGTGCCTCTCAACTATGAAACCACCACGGTAACATCCGGATCTTGGCGCGTTGTGCTGCCTTCGGCCTATTCGCACATCGGTCCGCTACTGACGCCATCTCACAGGCTAATGGGGCGACCCACGCCGAGTTTCAGCATTGTAGGATGACCACACCAGTACAGCAACTTGCTAGACATCACCTCGGTGCCATCCGGATCTCGGCGCCCCACTGCAGATGAAGTGCCTCTCAACTATGAAACCACCACGGTGACATCCGGATCTTGGCGCGTTGTGCTGCCTTCGGCCTATTCGCACATCGGTCCGCTACTGACGCCATCTCACAGGCTAATGGGGCGACCCACGCCGAGTTTCAGCATTGTAGGATGACCACACCAACTTGCTAGACATCACCTCAGTGCCATCCGAATCTTGGCATCTCAACGCCTAGTGGTATCTTCCATACAAAAAATATTGTTACGCTGCCTTTGGCCCCATTCGCACATCAGTCCGCAACTTAGACATCACCTCGGTGCCATCCGGATCTTGGCATCTCAGCGCCTTGTGGTGTCAGTCAGAAAATATTGTTGTGCTGCCTTCGGCCTATTCGCACATCGGTCCGCTACTGACGCCATCTCACAGGCCAACGGGGCGCCCCACGCCGACTTTCAGCATTGTAGGATGGCCACACCAGTGCGGCAACTTGCTACACACCACCTCGGTGCCATCCGGATCTTGGCATCTCAGCGCCTTGTGGTGTCTTCTACTCCGGAAATATAGTAGAAAATATTGTTGCGCTGCCTTTGGCCCCATTCACACATCAGTCCGCTACTGACACCATCTCACAGGCCAACGGGGCGCCCCACGCCGACTTTCAACATTGTAGGATGGCCACAGAAGTGCGACAACTTACTAGACACCACCTCGGTGCCATCCGGATCTTGGCGCGTTGTGCTGCCTTCGGCCTATTCGCACATCGGTCCGCTACTGACGCAAACTCACAGGCCAACGAGGCGCCCCATGCCGACTTTCAGCATTGTAGGATGGCCACACCAGTGCGGCAACTTCCTACACACCACCTCGGTGCCATCCGGATCTTGGCGCGTAGTGAAGCTGCAGCAGCTGCAAATAAGCTTCAGACAGTGTTACAACCGCTGCTCAGAACTCTCAACTATGACACCACCTCGGTGCCATCCGGATCTTGGCGCGTTGTATTGCCTTCGGCCTATTCGCACATCGGTCCGCTACTGACGCCGCCTCACGTGCCAACGTATTTTCTCCGCATTTTATACCCTATGCCGCATAACAGGTCATGTGACTTGTTTATAAAACTTTTCATTGGTTCATTTTACTTTTGGTTTCCTAATGATGGAAGGCTTGATCATATGACCTAAAAACAACACTTTTCATTGGATGAAAACTTTTTTTTTCCCCCAAACGATGAAAGCCCCACCTTGTTTCTGGATGTTTCAGACTAAACTGGCGTCACCATGAGAGCACCACCATCTCGTAGCTCCGTCGTGGTCATTCCGCGAGCAATCATGGCAGCCGCTCCCCACCAGAAGCCTGCAGGAGTCGGGGCCCCCAAAACTTTTGATGAATTCTCAAGGCGGAGGGGACGCTTTCGAGAATGGGGTCCAAGACCTAGCAGACAAGCGTCCGATTTCCAAGGTGTCCCAGGGCCATTTCAGTGGACCAGTCCCAAAAAGGAAAGAGCCTGCCGCCATTTTGAGAGTCCTGTGGCAGCCGCCTATCGCTGCACCGCAAGAGTGGGCGCAACTCAGCTGAATGGCGGATTTTGACACAGTGGACCAAAAGCGGACGGAATGGCAACTGAAACGGTAAAGGGGCGCCCCACTAAAACAGATGAGACTCCACCTGGAGAGGCCCGTTCACGCCGCCTCCCCCGGGGCGCTCCACGCCGTTATTCGGAGCAGCATTGTAGGATACCAAAACCAGTGCGGCAACTTACTGGACATCACCTTGGTGCCATCGTTCTGCTGCCTTGGAACTATTCGCACAACAGTTTGCTACTGATGACCCACCCCCCGCGACGCCCCACGCCGTTATTTGCTGGGTGGCAACTTACTAGACATCACTTTCGTGTCATCTAGATTTCGGCGCGTTCTGCTGCCTTGGAACTATTTGCACAACAGTTTGCTACTGATGACCCACCCCCCGCGACGCCCCACGCCGGAAATCTGGACGTTGTGCTGCGTTGGGACTATTCGCACAGCCGACCGCTACTTCGTTGTTTTTCTCTAAAAATGTTTATATGTTATTACTATTTTTGTTTTCTTGTATATATTTATAAATTATTAAAGTTTTATAATCTTACTACTTTGTCGGAGTGCTATATATTTTTAATGTGACACATAATTGTAAAAACTTTGATGTACAAAGAGTCATCCCTGGAATCTTCCGCTTCACGCTCGGTCCCCTCCCCAATCACAATACAGGATGGTTTTCAGATAATAGCAACGCTTCTGCTGTGACGGATCTCATCGAGTGTGGGCCTTGATCTACTATAACTCCTTTGAAGAGGGGTGATTCTTTACAGCTGTGGCCATAAACTACATCTGCAGGGCTAGCTGATAGCCTAGGACCGGCCTGGACAATCGGACACAGAGGAAAAGGAGTGTCAGAGGGTGCGGTAGTGAATAGGGCGAAAGGGAGGTGTCGGGCGGGCACAGGGTGTGATTCTCAGGGAAGAACAGCGCAGATGGGGGGAGGTTTATTACCCATGCATAAGACAGAGAGCGGGGGTGACCACTGCCTGGGGGAGATGCTTGCGAGGGTGGGGAGCCATGCTAAGGATCGACAGCGTGCACAGAGTGGGTCTGGTCAAGGCATCTAAAATGGCTGCCGTGCACGACAAAAGTGTGGCATTTGAAAAAAGACAAGATGGCGCACACAATGTTTTTCAACAATTCCTGATTTCCTTCGAATCGAACGTTAACAGACGTTGGGGCATATTACCAAAGTTAAGCGATATTTATCCCTAACGATGCATTGCAAAGATTTTTTTACCGTCAGAAATTATCGCAGATAAACCTTGCTATTATCAAGGTTTATCGCAAATACGATAAAAAACGAGCGCAATGCATTAATATCGCTGAAAACTCCGCGATATTCATGCATTACCGAGCTAATGCTCTTAGCCATGTTATCCACCTCCCATTGGATAACATGGCTAAGAACTGCTCAGGGCAGCTGTTACTTTTTGGAGATATTCGCGCTTATCTCGAATATTTCCAAAAGTTGATAATAGGAGATAGCGATGTTAGCGACTGTTTCCAGTCGCTAACATCTTGGCATGCCCACTTTGCATGTCATTAGTGATAAATATCACTCACATGCAAAGTGGGACCCAAGATGGTCGCTATCTCCTACTAGCCGTCGCTAACTGGTGTTAGCAACAGCTAGGTAATACAGATATAATTTTATCTCCGCGAAGCGGAGCGCTGTTACAGATATATATCTTGTTTTTGAACGTTAATTTCTCAAAATGCACTGAAGCACATATATTGAGACATAGCAAAGGCACATCGGGCTACCAGTCCCTAATATTTTACCAAGTTTCGTGCAAATCCATTCAGCCGTTCGATTATTATTATTATTATTTTTTTTTGCCCCGCGGGGCCCTTTTAAAACCTCCACATCAAACCTAGGGGGTCAGCGAGGATCTACTATGCCCCCTTATGGTCATCAGCCGTTCGATTATTATTATTATTTTTTTTTTTTGCCCCGCGGGGCCCTTTTAAAACCTCCACATCAAACCTAGGGGGTCAGCGAGGATCTACTATGCCCCCTTATGGTCATTTGCCCCTTCGCTTTGGCCTCCTCTTGTCTCTCGATCCTACCGAGAGACAAGATGGCGGCCGCTACGTACTGTTTGGAATGTTTACAGACACCGGAGAGCCAATCAGCTTCGCTTCGCAAAGCTCCGTAACGCGAAAAGTACGCGAAGCGGTGCGCTGTTACAGATATATATCTTTTTTTGAACGTTAATTTCTCAAAATCCACTGAAGCACATATATTGAGACCTAGCAAAGGCACATCGGGCTACCAGTCCCTACAATTTTGCCAAGTTTCGTGCAAATCCATTCAGCCGTTCGATTATTATTATTATTATTTTTTTTTGCCCCGCGGGGCCCTTTTAAAACCTCCACATCAAACCTAGGGGGTCAGCGAGGATCTACTATGCCCCCTTATAGTTATTTCCCCCTTTGTTTTGACCTCCTCTTGTCTCTCGATCCTACCGAGAGACAAGATGGCGGCCGCTACGGACTGTTTGGAATGTTGACAGACGCCGGAGAACCAATCAGCTTCGCTTCACAAAGCTCCGTTGCGCGAAAAGTCCGCGAACCAGAGCGCTGCCTGGTCCGCGCTTACAGATATATATCTTTTTTTAAACGTTAATTTCTCAAAATCCACTGGAGCACATATATTGAGACCTACAAAAGGCACATCGGGCTACCAGTCCCTACAATTTTGCCAAGTTTCGTGCAAATCCATTCAGCCGTTCGGGCTAAAAGTGAGGCCAACCGCCCTATGGAAAACTCAATGTTAAAAACACGTTTTGGGACCCCCCTTTTTTCTCGGCCCCCACTAGACGAACCCCCCCCAAATTTTCAAGGGCTGCTCAGAAACAAAATGTGCCATTTTCCTGAAAATTTCAGCCAATTCCGTCCACAAACGCCAAAGTTATTAGACATAGAATTTTCAAAAAACCCCTAGAGAAAAAATCCTAACTATATATACCTACTGGCGACCGCCAGTAGGTAATATATATATATATATATATATATATATATATATATATATATCAAAGCTCCACGGGGTGACCAAGTCGAGCAGCACTCACACCACGACACGCTTTTCCCCAAAAGCGATTTTATTGCACAGCTTCATTCTCTGTTCTTTAAAAGACATACGTCTGCCGCCTGACGCGTTTCGTTATTCACTTCCTCAGAGGCGCTGCAGTCGAAGGAAGCACAGGGCCACACCCACCTCTTTAAGTCCCATCGCACGCTGATATGCAGCTGCTATGAATTAGATAGTGCGTAAGACTGTATCATGGGAGATGTAGTCCTTCTTACTTCCTTGTATCTTTGCCACGATGAAAGTCTGCACATAAGCCCCACAGGTATGGAGCCGCTGTCCATGTGCCGTGTGCCGTGTGCCACCTCGCGCCCCATATATTCCAGGCAAGTGGCCTGTGTTTTGTAAAGTGTGTTTATATTTTTGCTCTCTCTGCCCCTGTAGACAGGAGGCGGTACTGCAGTCTTAAACACACTTTGCATTTAAACACACTTTGCTCATTAGGAACAGATGCTAGCAGCAGAAAGCACACATATTTCGAAGGAAAACATGCATAACCCATTGTTAAAACCTATTTTAAGCTGTTGAATTTAGATTAATTGTTTCAGAAAATTATTACTTGTTTTGTGAACATTGCTAAAAGAATTTTAAGGCTCCCAGTTTTCCGCTTTTACTGTTTTTTTGCAGATAAATACAGACAAAAATAAATTTTTCCTCTCTGTATTTATTTTTGCAAATGCATTCATTCTCAAAACACGTTTAAAACAAAAGCATAGTTAAAGTAAAAGACCAATAGAAAAAAGAAACCACATATCGAGCAACTGTAACTTAACAGACTGAGAAAGGTTTAAAAATAACAGGCCCTTATTGTGCAGCTTATTTATCATTCCGTGTAACTGACTGACCAGTGCCTCTAAATATATTATGTTATTTCGTCTGTGCTAACATTTCGTTTAAAATTACATGGTTCTTTTGATTCTTTTTAAAAGAATCCCTGAAGCACTGGCCAGTGTTCCTATCCTGTGCAAAGCAAAATAAAAGCGCGCCTGGACATTTCCACTGCCAGCCTAAGAAGTGCAAATGTAGATATCTGCATAACAAGGCTCCAAGTAGCCAGCCTTGGTGATGACAGCTCCAGGCCCTGACTGTTCGAGTCAGGGGGGATGGGCTCTCCTGCTTCCTAATAAACACACCTTGGTGAAGAGAGCAGGAAGCCAGGAGTATACAGCAGCAGGTGTGACTCGTCGGAAAGGCTGAAGGCTGAAGATCTGACAGAGCATATTTGAGACTCTGCTCACAGCTTGAACTTGAAAAAATTATCGTTTTTAAGTGCAGCAAATGCAGAGCAGCATTATTCCTATGCTGGCCAGAGCAGCTGATTTTGGAAGTTATAGCTTAGATCAAATCTGGGGAAATCACTTTATCTCATTCTGCTTTAGAAAGGAAAAAACAGCGCATCGATGTAAAGCCCTTTGGTCAGGTTTGCACTATAGCCAAGGCAACCTCACAAGTTAATGAGAGCTAAGCACCCTGTACCACTGCATATATTAAACAGAACAGCAGAGTGACTTCACCGGCACACCATCTTCTCTTTGAGTCTTATTGAGGTGGGATGCGCTCCTGAAGATTAATCAACCCCCTGCTTGCAAAAAGCATCAGCTATTTATAAACAAGCATTGGAGGGACGTTTGTCTTTGGCAATAGTTTTTAGCCATGTGCAAAATGCTCAGAGTATCCCAGTGTTTTCTGAACTCCTGACAGTGAGTGTCCCCAAGTACCCTCTTAATAGGGAAACTTCATCAACTCATTTTTTAATGATTTCTCAGGGCTGACTTAATTCACTCTGGCATATGCAAATATTACCCACATTGTTGTTTCCAAATGCTCTTTTAGCTTCTGCTAAATATACACAATAAATAAATAAATAAATAAAAAGAACTTTGTTGCACGCGCTGCACCACATTTGGCGATGCAGCTTGCGCAACGAAATTCATTGAATTTATTTTTTTGTTTACTTACCTGAAATCGGCAGTATTGCACATTTTACTACTCCCAACCCTGCCCCTTGCCCACCCCACGTCAGCGCCCGTCAGCGCGCCCTATACAGGCTGCTACTGCATGGCACAGCGTTGTATAAAATAATTACGATCCTGAGCTGTGCTAAAAGGTTAAGAATTAAACCACCAGGTCTACAGAGAGCCATGCATCATTGATGTAATCAGGGGTGAAGAAGGACTGGTTATTGTGAGTGTAATCATTTACTAAACCCCCCAGCGAAGCCACAGACATCACCCTCTCCCAGGACATCCGCAACAAGCTCAGCGCCTTCTTCCATCTAAAAATCAAGTCCTTCTATGACAACTTCAACAAACTGACACAGGACGACTAAACCACTCACTCCCCCACCACCGACAGTCAACCCACCATCTCCGCCTGGACCCCAGCCACCACAGAAGACACTGAATCAACCATGAAAAGCATCCACTCAGGAGCATCCACAGACCCCTGCCCTTCCTACATCTTCCACAGAGCTGGCTCTGCCATTGCAAGGGAACTACGATGCAGCATCAACACCTCCTTCGAAACTGGAATTTTTCCTGATGACTGGAAACGCGCAGAGGTCAAGCCCGTTCTCAAGAAGCCCTCGGCAGATCCTTCAGACCTCAAGAACTACTGACCCATCTCCCTCCTCCCCTTCGCAGCAAAAGTCACCAATAAGTCCCTCGACGCCTAACTAACGAAGTTCATTGAAGAGAACTCCATTCTCGACCCCTCCCAGTCCGAATTCCGAAGCAACCACAGCACCGAGACCGCCGTACTAGCCACCACAGACAACACCCGCAATCTCCTTGACCAAGGACACACCATGGCCCTGATCCTACTCCACTTCTCCGCAGCCTTCTACACCTTCTCCCACCGCACTCTTGCCGCCAGACTCCATGATGCCAACATACAGGGAAGCGCCCTCAAATGGCTCCGCTCCTTCCTCTCCGGCAGAACCCAAATAATCAGACTGCCACCCTTCCTCTCTGAACATGTAGAGATCAACTACGTAGTACCTCAAGGATCTTCTCTCAGCCCGACGCTCTTCAACATCTACACGGCCCCACTAGCTGCCATCATCAGACAGCACATACTGAACATAGTCTCCTGGCCCAATGATACCCGGATCCCACCACCACCGACTCAGCTTCCAGGAAGGAATGAAGGACGTTGTATCCTGGATGAGCAGCAGCTGCCTGAAGCTCAACTTAGAGAAGATGGAGGCCTTCGACCTCAGACACTCTCCCACTGCATGGGACAACACCTGGTGGCCCAAAGCCCTCGGCAGCCTGCCTACCCCCACTGACCTCAGCATTATACTCGACTATTCCCTCCTCATGATCCCTGCTTCAACAACCACCATAGCCTGCGCAAGACCTTCAAATGGATCCCCCCACCGAATCAAGAAAGACCCACTCACTCATAACCAGCAGACTGGACTACGGAAACACCCTCTACGCTGGAATCAACAAGTCCCTGCTCCGCAAACTTCAGACCGTACAGAACACCGCAGCCAGACTCGCCCTCGGCATCCCTCGACAAGAACACATCACCCAACACCTGCTCCCCGTCAAGAAGAGAGTAACCTTCAAGATACCCACCAACACCTACAAATGCTTCCACAACACCGGACCCCAATAGCTCAAAGAAAGAATATTCTTCCACATACCCAAGAGAAACCTCTGATGCGCCAACCTTGCCCAAACCCTGCACATCCACAGAGCCAGAACAGGAGGAAGATCCTTCTCCTACATCAAAGCCAAGTCCTGGAGGGATCTCCAAGTGGAAATCAGATGCGCCCCTCTCTGCACATCTTCAGAAAGACCCTCAAGATCTGGCTCTTCGACTGACCGGAGCTGCTCACCATCACCCCCCCCCCCTCCCCAGCACCTTGAGACCCTGCCAGGTGAGTAGTGCGCCTAACAATTCCCCGATTGATTGATTGATTGATAAGTTACTTCATTTGTGAGGTCTTAGGAAGTGCATGATGAAGCTGCCAGATATAGGAAGTTGACTTAACTATAACTTGTGTATTTCAGTGTTTTTTAACAATAGTTTTTCTCACCTTCCACCGCCTAATAATAAGGTACCATCAACCTTTGCTTTTTCAGTGAATTTCTGTTTTTATTTTAAAACAAATGTTAAGGTGTGAGAACCTAATCTAACCAAACATCACTTTAACCTTTTGTATTTTCATAACTTTTTTTAATCAAATTCTAAATTGGACCACCATCCAACCCTTTGCATGCAGCCACTCCTTCTGCACTTGAACTTTGGCCATGTGCTGTTAGGGATGACCAGTGGGCCCTGCACACAATCCCATGTTTGACCAACCCCAGCTTTCAGTACTTGGTAATTACTTTCTAGTACTGTGGTACTCCCAAGGAAGCTTGCACAGTTAGGAGGTATCATGAGGCAGACACTTGTACAGAATCCCACAGGAGTACAGACAAACCTCACAGGAGGGCTTTGTTTGGTCTCATTAGAGTAGTTCAGTAAATTGGGCCCAAAGAAAATCATTATTGTAATCAGTTGGGGCATCTAAATGCATCGAGGCAGGGAGTTCAAGCAGGTTCCAGGTGTCACGCAGGAGAGCGGGATTGTAGAAACAAGGCTCCCTAATGCCGTGCAGCGGCCAGCATTAAGTAGCCTGGGTGGTGGTTGGGGCGGTGGGCGAGACAATGGGGCGAGGCCTGAGACACGCTAGGATTGTAGGCTGGTATAATGGCATCCAGCCTGTTGCCTAGCGACCGGTCACAAGGTGGCAAGGGCAGGGAGGATCAGAGAGCCTATCTGGTCTTGGTGCAGGAGTCGAGGCCAGGCATTCAAGCAGGCTAACAGGTGCCACGAAGGACAGCGGGTTGTAAAAAAACAGGCTCATACATTTTGAACAGTGGTCATTGGACAAGGAGCTGGAGCAAGGTCACTAGGCCATCATTTTGACTTCCAAATAAGTGGCAAATTGCCACTAATAATAGGTTATACACCTTGCCAGTATTGATTTTAAGAGAATTGGATTGTATCCAGTGAACTATTACAGTAAGGCAAAATCTGAAAATTGTTTGAGGTTTTACTTCTAAATCAAGATGAACCAAATTATGTATCATCTGCATAAGTCATCCAGGTAATGACAAAAGAGCAAATTAATTTTGCCAGTGGGGCCACATACAAGCTAAACAAGAAAAGACTTAGAGCAGAGCCTTATGAGACTCCATAAGAGATTGGCAAACAAAAGGAGAGACCTCAGTGCTGCATCTTTCAGCCCACTACTGATCCTGAAAAGTAATTCTAATCGTAGTTACAGTAACTTGAATTTCCTTCCATAGGCTAACATTGACTGGTTTCACTTGGAAATTCTTCTAAGTGTGGAGTTTTAGAACTGTAAAAAATTCCTCAAAAATCAGCCGAACTACGAATTCCGATTTACTCACCTGTTATAAGGAGAGACCTCAGTGCTACATCTTTCAGCTCACTACTGTTCCTGAAAAGTAAATGTAACTGTTCTTACCAGTAACTTGAATTTCCTTCCATAGGATATCATTGCCTGCTATATAAAATATATATAAATTAAAAAAATGTAAAATAAAAAATAAAAATATTACAATTTCAATATTTTTAAAAACATGTTTTTTTCAATTTATATGAAAAATATGTAATGTAATTTAAAAAATAAAATATCTAAAAATAAATACTTTAAAACAATATAGTAAATTAGTATAAAAAAATAACAATTAATACATTTAAAAATTATCATTTACAAAACCTTTGAAATTCACAGAAAAAACCATAGGTTTCAGCCACTTTATAGTTAGGAATTAGTATTTAAAAAAACCTTAGAAATTCACTGAAAAAACCATAGGTTTCAGCCACGTTATAGTTAGCTGGACTCAATACAAAACCATTGAAATTCCCCCGTTATAGTTAGTTCAGCTAACTATAACTTGCGCGCCCGCAATGCACTGCTGATGACATCACATATTACATCACTCATGACATGGTCAGTGAAATCACTCATGACATCACTGATGACATCTCAAATGACATCACTGATTTGTTAAGACTGATTTGCATATAGCTGGTGACAAAGTGAGCTAAAGAACGATGATGTATTCAACCCAGATCTGTGACTGGGGGTGAGTGACTGAAACATTTCAGCACTCTGTCCATAATCTCCTTGTGTTTGATTTGTTCGTCCTAAGTTGACAGGGTAGGCCCAGATGTGGATCCCTTGCTCCCTCTGCCACTGGATTCAAGCTAGCCTGGTTGATGAGGGGTGTTAACCTGAAACTGGTTGCAGGATGCTTGTTTCCAGTTTCGGGAAGACCTGGCTTGGCAGTTTGGGTTGGACTGGTCCCATGAGGCACAGGGTCAACACTGATTTGCATGTAGCTGGGTCAGAACTGGGGTGGTGAAGTGAGCTGAAGAACAAGGATGGATTCAACCCAGATCCGTGACTTGAAGTGAGTGACTGTTAGATTGGGCGGTCTCTGGTGAGCAGAGGTGAGTACTTCTGTCCCAGCTGGGACCTGCGTCCTCTAGTTAGGATAGGGGGCTATCCCCTTAGTAGTATCACCAAGCAGTCAGACTGAACCTCGAGGGCCAGTGTAAAGCATTTATGATCATGTACAGTAATATTTTGCCACACTACAAACGGACACCACACCGGTTTTCTATGAAAATATAGTATCCTTTATATATTGATTTATCACAAGGCCCAATAACAGTGCAAATACACCATAAGGTAGGACGGTTGGGGGCGACTGTTCGGGGGTTAAAGATGGGAATGGGGTCAGTTCAGGTTGGGTTCGAGTAGCTCGGGCGACTCGGATACTCACAGTCAAAGATTAGGGGTGCGATTCTCCAGGTACGATCGCGACAAAGTCAGCAGGGCTCGTGATGGTGAAATGCCTTGCGTACAGGAGGTACGAGTCTCAGGGTACGAGCCGCGACGAAGTCAGCAGGGCTCGTGATGGTGAACTGCTTTGCGTACAAGAGGTACGATTCTCAAGCTACGAGCCGCGACGAAGTCAGCAGGGCTCGTAATGGCGAAATGCTGTGTGTACAGGTTGTACGATTCTCAAGGTACGAGCCATGACAAAGTCAGCAGGTCTCGTGATGGCGAAAGGCTTTGCGTACAGGTGGTACGATTCTCAAGGTACGAGCCGTGACGAACTCAGCAGGGCTCGTGATGGTGAACTGCCTTGCGTACAGGAGGTACGATTCTCAAGCTACGAGCCGCAACAAAGTCAGCAGGGCTCGTGATGGTGAAATGCTTTGCGTACAGGAGGTACGATTCTCAAGGTACGAGCCGCGATGAAGTCAGCAGGGCTTGTGATGATGAAATGCTTTGCGTACAGGAGGTACTATTCTCAAGGTATGAGCCGCAACGAAGTCAGCAGGGCTCGCGATGGTGAAATGCTTTGCGTACAGGAGGTACGATTCTCAAGGTGCGAGCCGCGACGAAGTCAGCAGGGCTCGCGATGGTGAAATGCTTTGCGTACAGGAGGTACAATTCTCAAGGTACGAGCCGCGATGAAGTCAACAGGGCTCGTGATGGTGAAATGCTTTGCGTACAGGAGGTACGATTCTCAAGGTGCGAGCCGCAACAAAGTCAGCAGGGCTCGTGATGGTGAAATGCTTTGCGTACAGGAGGTACGATTCTCAAGGTACGAGTCACGACAAAGTCAGCAGGGCTCGTGATGGTGAAATGCTTTGCGTATCGGAAGTACGATCCGTGAGCCGCGACGCAGTCAGCAGGGCTCTCCCGTGTCCAAAAACGATCTGACCTCCCGTTCAAGGGTTCCCTAGTTATAACTCAAAAGGTCTTTGAAGTCTTTCATCAGGTAGGGTGTTCCTCTCCACCCTGGTTTCTGTTGTTGTTCGTCTTTTCCAGATGGCACCCCTGTCCTTTGAAGGAGGGAGGCCGAGGTGTCAGACGCTCAGCGGGAAGTGGGGCCAGCATTGTTGCAGGCAGGACACTTGCCAGAAACTACCCCGCCTCTCTTATCTGATGGCAGCCAGCTACCCCCAGGCTGTGGGAGACAACCCAGACATTTGCCTACACATCTGGGGCACACTACGAGGTTAGGAATCTAGACATTTTTCTACCAAGGACATTTCTATGCTCCGGATCGAACCTTCATTCCCCGAAAAGAATGTCTCATATACCCCTGATGTTAGGGACACTAATTTGGAGTTTCTACCATTTTCCCGGGTCAGATACAAGGTTCGTTGTTATATTTTGAATGGGAGCACTTGCACCGTGGCCCTGGTTAGCAGGGGAACAGCACTCAGCGCATCTTAGTCCAGCACAAAAAAGGGGTCGTACATGAAGAGGGCGAAAAAGTGGCCCGGAGACCCGTGGCAAGGATGCCAGATCTAACAGTGACTAAAAAGTTTCAGCACTCCGCCCATCAACTCCTTGTGTTTGCTTCGACTTGAACATCAGCTTAACATTCTCTGTATGGGGCTTTGTGAATATTGAAAAGTAGTAAAGTTAGACTCTTGGTCTAAATTTACCTTTGTGAATCGGGCCCTATTTTAATGAGGACTTAAACACAATCACCTTCATGCACTATCTCTGTGGGGACTTGAACAACACTATAATAACTCACCATCTCTATGGGAACTTGAACATCTCTATGATAACACACCATCTTTATGGGGACTTGAACATCACTATAATAACACACCATCTCTATTGGGACTTGAACATCTCTATGATAACACACCATCTTTGTGGGGACTTGAGCAACACTATAATAACACACCATCTCTGTGGGGACTTCAACATCTCTATGATAACACACCATCTTTGTAGGGACTTGAACAACACTATAATAACACACTATCACTGTGGGGACTTGAGCATTCCTATAACTACACACAACCTCTGTGTGGACTTGAACATCTTTAGCTGCACACTATTTGTAATGGAATTTAAGCTTTGCATGTACACACTATTTCTATGGAGACTTAAACACAATGATCTCCACCTACTATCTCTGTGGGGACTTGAACATCTATTTTGGCAAAAATGTAAGCAGCTAATTAAGCCCTGGGTTCCACTTGACCATATTCCTTAATTCCATATGTTAATTTCTTTGTGTTAGTTCCCTTATCTCCTAAGATTGTATGCACTAATAAATAGGGTAAATATAGCATTAAGACTCTTTCTTTAAGCATGATATGATATTTTTTGGCACATTAACATACTCTGTCTTAAATGTATAAACCTAGTATATATGGAGCAATTCATCTATGAATAGAATATAATGTTGTTTGTGTATATTGTTGATAAAATAAACATTTAGCCATGTGCCTTTGACTGTATTCAATCACAACCACTGTTACGGACTAGGTCCCCACAAGGATGGTAGCACATGTTCAAGTCCCCACAAGGATGGTGCTGTGCACACGATTAAATACCAATATATTTGCAAATTTGAAGCAGGATCCTGTATCCTGATTTTTTTCTTATAATTTTTCTGTTATTAGTGTGTTGTAAAAACATTGGGAAAGGTTATGTGTGTGTGTGTGTGTATATATATATATATATATATATATATATATATATATTCAAACCAAGGATTCCTCCGTCAGAGGATGTCGTGGAGTCGCGGGAAAATCCAATTGCAATCCACAAGGTTTACTTCAAGTTCGCTTTATTTATAATCCATTTTGTGTCAAAAAACAAGGCAAAAACCAACGCGTTTCGACAGCCTCCGCTGTCTTGGTCACGGTTAGTTTGAAAAACAGTGTTGCCACAACTTATACACTTAGTTCAGTTTGAAAAGGAAACACAGTCACTCCCCCTAGGGGCGTCGCCATCAAACACATGATCATTGTATCACAGTGAGTTACTCTAGGAATTATGGGTGATGTAGTCCACCATTCATTCATTACATACTGTTATATTACATTTTCTAACTTTTTACACATTTTTGCACAGAGCTGCAATCAATTAATATCGTGACATTGATTGTATCAGAACATTGTATGTCATGTCGCCCTCCAGTGGGCTTGTGAATAATTAATAAAGTTGTTGCAGCCCAAATGTGCATGAGAGATTATGTTATTCTGATGGTGTGCCAGTTAGTTGCGGTGAACCCGTGGTGATTTGAAAGATATATTTTAGTTACGTTTCTGGGGTATAGAGACAATGACCCTGTCTGACAGAGGTGGACATAATGAAAAACATCTACGGCAAAAAGAATCAAGACATATCTTGAACTTTAGGACAATGACCCCTTTTGGTCTCAATCAATCTGAAGAACTATCATACACCTGTGAATACAAACTCAGACTGTATTTGCGACCAAAAAACTGTTCCAATATGCGGCATCACGTTTTGCAATGCAATTTTAATTTTAATTTTTCACATCTTCATCACGAATTATAATGCCACACACACTGTTCTACAAGGAGCAAACCCCAAACCAAAGCCAAGCACTATCACCGCACAACAGACCTCAAAATACCCAACTAAAAGTGACCATATTCACAAACTCATCAATATAAATTCAAAATAAAAATGCATGCACATTGATCATTCACCACACATCATGGCCCACTGGAGGGCGGTATCTCACACCTAACTAAAATATATCTTTCAAATCACCACGGGTTCACCGCAACTAACTGGCACACCATCAGAATAACATAATCTCTCATGCACATTTGGGCTGCAACAACTTTATTAATTATTCACAAGCCCACTGGAGGGCGACATGACATACAATGTTCTGATACAATCAATGTCACGATATTAATTGATTGCAACTCTGTGCAAAAATGTGTAAAAAGTTAGAAAATGTAATATAACAGTATGTAATGAATCAATGGTGGACTACATCACCCATAATTCCTAGAGTAACTCACTGTGATTCAATGATCATGTGTTTGGTGGCGACGCCCCTAGGGGGAGTGACTGTGTTTCCTTTTCAAACTGAACTAAGTGTATAAGTTGTGGCAACACTGTTTTTCAAACTAACCGTGACCAAGACAGCGGAGGCTGTCGAAACGCGTTGGTTTTTGCCTTGTTTTTTGACACAAAATGGATTATAAATAAAGCGAACTTGTAGTAAACCTTGTGGATTGCAATTGGATTTTCCCGCGACTCCACGACATCCTCTGACGGAGGAATCCTTGGTTTGAATAATTTAGCGGGTGGGCTCACCCGCAGGAATACCGCGGCCACAATCTGCAGCGCCGTTTTGGGGAGAAAAACGAGCCATATAGTGTGATATATATATATATATATATATATATATATATATATATATATATATATATATATATATATATATATATATATATATATATATACAAATCTAAGCGCAGGAACCCTCTTGGGAGCAACCACACACAAACTCAATTGCGAACTCCTTTATTTCAAAATACTTGCCAGCAGGCTTTCAAAGGTGAGGTTTCTTCAAAAATAAAGTGCCAAATGCATTTCAAGAGCAAAGGCTCTCTTCGTCAGTGGCAGTAGTTCATTCAGCTGCTGACTCTCTCCCTTTAGTAAATATATATATATATATATATATGTATGTCCTTGTTGGGACTTGGGTGTGATAACACACTCACTCTGTGGGGACTTGATTGCGCTGTGGGGACCTGAACCCAGGTCCCCACAAGGCAATGTCTTCTAAATGATAGAAAATGACTTAAGGAACATCCGTGTAAAATTTTACAACTTTTTTAAAAATTGCCTTGTGGGGACCTGTGTTTTGTAAAGTGTGTTTATATTTTTGCTCTCTCTGCCCCTGTAGACAGGAGGCGGTACTGCAGTCTTAAACACACTTTGCATTTAAACACACTTTGCTCATTAGGAACAGATGCTAGCAGCAGAAAGCACACATATTTCGAAGGAAAACATGCATAACCCATTGTTAAAACCTATTTTAAGCTGTTGAATTTGGATTAATTGTTTCAGAAAATTATTACTTGTTTTGTGAACATTGCTAAAAGAATTTTAAGGCTCCCAGTTTTCCGCTTTTACTGTTTTTTTGCAGATAAATACAGACAAAAATAGATTTTTCCTCTCTGTATTTATTTTTGCAAATTCATTCATTCTCAAAACACGTTTAAAACAAAAGCATAGTTAAAGTAAAAGACCAATAGAAACAAGCATTTACAATGCAACGGTTTCGCCTTTGTAAAAGTTAGAGCTATTGGCATTGTAAATGACAAATTCTTTATTTTTGTGTTGGTTTTGAAAACAGATAAATAAATGGCATTGCCATTTACAATGCCAATAGCTTAATCTCTCGCAAACAGTAAAAACAATTAATAACTACTAACCTCCTTATCAAAGGACCAAAAACCCTGCCTTAAGTTGCAGTCATTAAAGAGCTTGCTGACAATTAGGAGCTCCCTGAGTGATGGTGTGTGTTTTGTAGGTGTGTGCGTGCGCACGTGTGTATTGCTGACATGCAATGCTCACATTCAATTAGGAGCTCCCTGAGTGATGGTGTGTGTGTTTGTAGGTGTGTGTGCGCGTGTGCACGTGAGTATGCACATGTGCACGGTGTGTGTGCATGATCATTGTGTGAATGAACGTTCAAGAGTGTGTATGAATGTGCGCATGTGAGTGAGTGTGCATATGCATGGATCCACAAGGCATGAAAATGTATGTGCCACTCTAGTTTGTTGGTCTGCAAGGATTTTTTCATCATGCCCTCTGAGGCAATCATGGACCAGAACCAATGTTTACTGCATGTGTGAGTGAAAGCAAGTGAATGTCAGAATGCATATGTTTGTATCTGTGGCAATGTGTTGAAAGTGGTGTGTGCATGTGTGAGGGTAAGTGTGTGAAAGAGAGAGATAGTGTGCAAAAGGCCTTGAAGGGCTGGTATCAATATGCAACAAATGTCAGCAACTCATTCTCCTCCGAGGCCGGGCTGTCTGGGGATCAGTGTTTATAAATTATTTTACGTCCTCGAGCACTCTGTCTGCGAGGGGACGCACACAAAGCACGCCTGCCACGACTTTATCAAATATACTTTGTTGCGAAATGTGGTTAAAGCGCTGACATGGACAGAAAACGCTATACAGAGATAAGCGCAGTATATCTGCGTTTTCTCCTGTCAGTCCAAGCTCCCCAACTGCCCCCCACTCACCACCCGATCTTTTTAAAGCAGGTCCAACCACACGTGCCAAAATTACCACTAACCACATGTGGCGGGAAGTCTCCAAAGTTATCCGACCTGAAAAGCTTCCTTAGCGAAGTCAAAAAGTGTCCTCTTCTCTCACTCAACTGCGATCATAAAATCACATCCCAGAGGCAGGCCCCTCTTTCTATATATATATATATATAAAAAATGACAGCTCCCATGCAAAACACGAGTCAATATCAGCGCAATGCAGGAAACCTCAACAGGACAATATAGATAAGACACCATAAGGCGAATGGAAAAACATATGAGGTGCAAACAAAATAAAAACACACAGTAAGATCGAGTGCGAAACCTTCATGAGGCAATGTTAAAGAAGGTGAAAAGAATGAAATAATTTAAAGTGTTTCGTCAGCTAAAACACCTCTAATAACAACAAACGCAGTTAGAACAATAATAACAAATATCGTAATAATATTAATAATCATAATAACAATACCAATAAGCATAATAACAATACTAATAATCATAATAGTGATCGAAATAATAATTTCTCCAGCAAATACAACTTGCTAAAAATGCCTTGGACACAGTGGCATCAAAGTTGTCCTGACAATTGTGCATCTGCCTCTCTGTCACAGACACTGCCCTGTGGGGTAAAATCAGACCCCCCCCCCAACACACACACCCTCCAACCCACCTGGACCCCAAACCCACCTCGCCAAAGCCCAGACGAGTCCCTTTCTATCACATATTTCATTTTGCAAAGGAAAGGTCCTGATAATGCTTCCTTTAGTCAAAACTTGCTGAAGAGACCCTGCGCAAAAGCACTATTTCACTCTCAAGGGGGATTAGAAGGCGCTATAAAAACCAACGCAACCCGGAAGTCTCCAATAAAGGCACAGCCTCTGAATATTGCATTTGATTGGCTGAAGACCGGTGCTAACAAGAAAAGTGTCCTGTCTTTTGAAAGTACCGGCCATCTTGGTAATGATACTATAAAGTATCGGCACTAGTCTGCAGGGGCGCAATACACTTTAACAGGAGAATACTTGTACGTTTCAACAGGAAGCAGGCACAGAAGTTCAAGAGACGATTACGGTTTCGTTTCGAGTCTTTTTTTTACTTCCAGATGTAGAATATTTGCATTGACTTTCTCGAGTCTTTGGCTCCATCCGAAATTCCTCCCTTTCAATTTTGATTCGTCCATTCGTTCGTTCATAGTATTTATTACCGGCTAGCTAGAGCATTATTTGTCGTTGTCAGAACTTACTATTCCCTTAACCTGATTGGAGCACTGTGGTGACGTATCCTCGTAGCACAGGGCATGGCGTCGGGTGTTGCTATGGTGAATCTTCGAGTTTGTTGACGCGCGACCCTGGCAGACTCGCTGGAGACAAGCAATCGGACTATGTATTGTGCGCGAGTATGCCCTCCTGTAGCCCCTTTCACAGAGCCATTGAACGTGCACGTGGTGGGGCGCCAACGGGAGCCAGAATTTCAGACTGCCATGTGCGCTGCGCAGGTAAGAGCGGGGAACACTCGAGATGCGGCTGAAGCTCTACACTGTGAAGTTGTGTGCCTGTCCTCTGCTTAGCATCTCCAAATGGACCCGACACACCATCTCTCCTCCGAACAAATATGCATTACTGTATAACCTATCCCTCAGTAACACATTCCAGACTGCCTCACACATATATGAAATGCAAGCGTGCTGGTTCACTTCAGCAAGTGCTGGTTAATAGTTATGGTATTTCAACATGCCCTGCAAAATTCTGGAGGGCTGTAGCACCACCGCTCAGTTAAAAAATAAGTACAATGCTCCGTTCTTGATTAAGATATACGTACAATATTTTTAGAGTCAGAGTATCCAATAATAAACACCTGGAGTCAAAGTATACATAAACAAGCAGAATGCGGAGTCAGGGAAAGGTAGAGTGACAGAGGGGGGGGCGGTGACGTGGAACCAATGAAGGAAAGCACAGCGTCCTGTAGGGATTCGGGGGCATGCTCTCCCCTTCCCATTGGCTGGAAGGTAAAATTCCGGCCAATGGGAAGAGGAGAGGGCGGGACTTAAAAAAAGTCACGGAAACGCCCCCGAATCGCGTTTTCACGGGGAAAGCGTGATTGACAGCCACTGTCTTCCAATGGCTAGCCTCCATTTATGGAGCTAGCCAATGGAAGACAAGGCGGGACCAAAGCCCATATGTAGAGACAAAAGATTTCGGCTCCGCCCACCCACTGCTCACGCAGTGGGACGGTAGCCGAAACCTAAAAAGAAACCACATATCGAGCAACTGTAACTTAACAGACTGAAAAAGGTTTAAAAATAACAGGCCCTTATTGTGCAGCTTATTTATCATTCCGTGTAACTGACTGACCAGTGCCTCTAAATATATTATGTTATTTCGTCTGTGCTAACATTTCGTTTAAAATTACATGGTTCTTTTGATTCTTTTTAAAAGAATCCCTGAAGCACTGGCCAGTGTTCCTATCCTGTGCAAAGCAAAATAAAAGCGCGCCTGGACATTTCCACTGCCAGCCTAAGAAGTGCAAATGTAGATATCTGCATAACAAGGCTCCAAGTAGCCAGCCTTGGTGATGACAGCTCCAGGCCCTGACTGTTCGAGTCAGGGGGGATGGGCTCTCCTGCTTCCTAATAAACACACCTTGGTGAAGAGAGCAGGAAGCCAGGAGTATACAGCAGCAGGTGTGACTCGTCGGAAAGGCTGAAGGCTGAAGATCTGACAGAGCATATTTGAGACTCTGCTCACAGCTTGAACTTGAAAAAATTATCGTTTTTAAGTGCAGCAAATGCAGAGCAGCATTATTCCTATGCTGGCCAGAGCAGCTGATTTTGGAAGTTATAGCTTAGATCAAATCTGGGGAAATCACTTTATCTCATTCTGCTTTAGAAAGGAAAAACAGCGCATCGATGTAAAGCCCTTTGGTCAGGTTTGCACTATAGCCAAGGCAACCTCACAAGTTAATGAGAGCTAAGCACCCTGTACCACTGCATATATTAAACAGAACAGCAGAGTGACTTCACCGGCACACCATCTTCTCTTTGAGTCTTATTGAGGTGGGATGCGCTCCTGAAGATTAATCAACCCCCTGCTTGCAAAAAGCATCAGCTATTTATAAACAAGCATTGGAGGGACGTTTGTCTTTGGCAATAGTTTTTAGCCATGTGCAAAATGCTCAGAGTATCCCAGTGTTTTCTGAACTCCTGACAGTGAGTGTCCCCAAGTACCCTCTTAATAGGGAAACTTCATCAACTCATTTTTTAATGATTTCTCAGGGCTGACTTAATTCACTCTGGCATATGCAAATATTACCCACATTGTTGTTTCCAAATGCTCTTTTAGCTTCTGCTAAATATACACAATAAATAAATAAATAAATAAAAAGAACTTTGTTGCACGCGCTGCATCACATTTGGCGATGCAGCTTGCGCAACGAAATTCATTTAATTTATTTTTTTGTTTACTTACCTGAAATCGGCAGTATTGCACATTTTACTACTCCCAACCCTGCCCCTTGCCCACCCCACGTCAGCGCCCGTCAGCGCGCCCTATACAGGCTGCTACTGCATGGCACAGCGTTGTATAAAATAATTACGATCCTGAACTGTGCTAAAAGGTTAAGAATTAAACCACCAGGTCTACAGAGAGCCATGCATCATTGATGTAATCAGGGGTGAAGAAGGACTGGTTATTGTGAGTGTAATCATTTACTAAACCCCCCAGCGAAGCCACACACATCACCCTCTCCCAGGACATCCGCAACAAGCTCAGCGCCTTCTTCCATGTAAAAATCAAGTCCTTCTATGACAACTTCAACAAACTGACACAGGACGACTAAACCACTCACTCCCCCACCAACGACAGTCAACCCACCATCTCCGCCTGGACCCCAGCCACCACAGAAGACACTGAATCAACCATGAAAAGCATCCACTCAGGAGCATCCACAGACCCCTGCCCTTCCTACATCTTCCACAGAGCTGGCTCTGCCATTGCAAGGGAACTACGATGCAGCATCAACACCTCCTTCGAAACTGGAATTTTTCCTGATGACTGGAAACGCGCAGAGGTCAAGCCCGTTCTCAAGAAGCCCTCGGCAGATCCTTCAGACCTCAAGAACTACTGACCCATCTCCCTCCTCCCCTTCGCAGCAAAAGTCACCAATAAGTCCCTCAACGCCTAACTAACGAAGTTCATTGAAGAGAACTCCATTCTCGACCCCTCCCAGTCCGAATTCCGAAGCAACCACAGCACCGAGACCGCCGTACTAGCCACCACAGACAACACCCGCAATCTCCTTGACCAAGGACACACCATGACCCTGATCCTACTCGACTTCTCCGCAGCCTTCTACACCTTCTCCCACCGCACTCTTGCCGCCAGACTCCATGATGCCAACATACAGGGAAGCGCCCTCAAATGGCTCCGCTCCTTCCTCTCCGGCAGAACCCAAATAATCAGACTGCCACCCTTCCTCTCTGAACATGTAGAGATCAACTACGTAGTACCTCAAGGATCTTCTCTCAGCCCGACGCTCTTCCACATCTACATGGCCCCACTAGCTGCCATCATCAGACAGCACATACTGAACATAGTCTCCTGGCCCAATGATACCCGGATCCCACCACCACCGACTCAGCTTCCAGGAAGGAATGAAGGACGTTGTATCCTGGATGAGCAGCAGCTGCCTGAAGCTCAACTTAGAGAAGATGGAGGCCTTCGACCTCAGACACTCTCCCACTGCATGGGACAACACCTGGTGGCCCAAAGCCCTCGGCAGCCTGCCTACCCCCACTGAACTCAGCATTATACTCGACTATTCCCTCCTCATGACCCCTGCTTCAACAACCACCGTAGCATGCGCAAGACCTTCAAATGGATCCCCCCACCGAATCAAGAAAGACCCACTCACTCATAACCAGCAGACTGGACTACGGAAACACCCTCTACGCTTGAATCAACAAGTCCCTGCTCCGCAAACTTCAGACTGTACAGAACACCGCAGCCAGACTCGCCCTCGGCATCCCTCGACAAGAACACATCACCCAACACCTGCTCCCCGTCAAGAAGAGAGTAACCTTCAAGATACCCACCAACACCTACAAATGCTTCCACAACACCGGACCCCAATAGCTCAAAGAAAGAATATTCTTCCACATACCCAAGAGAAACCTCTGATGCGCCAACCTTGCCCAAACCCTGCACATCCACAGAGCCAGAACAGGAGGAAGATCCTTCTCCTACATCAAAGCCAAGTCCTGGAGGGATCTCCAAGTGGAAATCAGATGTGCCCCTCTCTGCACATCTTCAGAAAGACCCTCAAGATCTGGCTCTTCGACTGACCGGAGCTGCTCACCATCACCCCCCCCCCCCCCCTCCCCAGCACCTTGAGACCCTGCCAGGTGAGTAGTGCGCCTAACAATTCCCCGATTGATTGATTGATTGATAAGTTACTTCATTTGTGAGGTCTTAGGAAGTGCATGATGAAGCTGCCAGATATAGGAAGTTGACTTAACTATAACTTGTGTATTTCAGTGTTTTTTAACAATAGTTTTTCTCACCTTCCACCGCCTAATAATAAGGTACCATCAACCTTTGCTTTTTCAGTGAATTTCTGTTTTTATTTTAAAACAAATGTTAAGGTGTGAGAACCTAATCTAACCAAACATCACTTTAACCTTTTGTATTTTCATAACTTTTTTTAATCAAATTCTAAATTGGACCACCATCCAACCCTTTGCATGCAGCCACTCCTTCTGCACTTGAACTTTGGCCATGTGCTGTTAGGGATGACCAGTGGGCCCTGCACACAATCCCATGTTTGACCAACCCCAGCTTTCAGTACTTGGTAATTACTTTCTAGTACTGTGGTACTCCCAAGGAAGCTTGCACAGTTAGGAGGTATCATGAGGCAGACACTTGTACAGAATCCCACAGGAGTACAGACAAACCTCACAGGAGGGCCTTGTTTGGTCTCATTAGAGTAGTTCAGTAAATTGGGCCCAAAGAAAATCATTATTGTAATCAGTTGGGGCATCTAAATGCATTCCAAATCAAAAATTGATAACACATTTTCTTAGGATAATGTTAGTGAACTTTCCAGATGTACAGTGGTGGTCATTATTAGTAATCCTGCATATTGGGGTGTGGTTTGGGTGCCGATCAGGATGGCGGCGTGAGCCTGAAGCTCCGCGCCTGATCCCGACACTTATCCTGTGATCTGCCACACAGGCACCGGTCGGGGGCCGGAATTTCCACCAGCGGCGTCCTGTAGGTGCGGAGCAGCGATTGCGAGCATGCGGGGGCAGAGGGACCGTGCAGAAGGTCGAGATTGGGAGCCGGACGGAGAAGACCGGACGAGTTAAGATGGCGGCGGCCCGGACCTAAGGCGGCTGAGCGGAGCACAAAGGAGCTGCAGCCCACAGCGGGATTGCAGTGACGGTGGAGGCGGGCTTGGAGTGGGCGGCAGGAGAGCCCAGCGACCCGACCTCCTGAGGCAACGAGCGAGTCGGGGAGAGCGCAGTGCCGCCTTTCCTCTTGGTGAAGGGGACGCCCATCCCCCATCATTGCCGTAACAGAGGCTGATGCATGGCCCAGCAACCGAAGGGCGCCCTTGGCACACTGTGCCCTTGCACGAGCGGACCACCGACGTGGTGCTGATCAGGAGAGCAGGGAGTGAAGCAGCGGACGACGTGGTCTAGCGCTCGATGTGGGGGCCGCCTGCATCGACCGAGCAGGAGCCCTGTGACGGAGAGAGGGTCCTCTTGGGCTGACAGTTGACTGCTGTGGGTGCTCCTGGTAGGGGCGTGCGGTGCTCAGGACACGGATCTGACGGCTGAGTCTGCCTGGTATAGCCCGACAGTTCCTGGTGGCGCACGGGCACTGCGGAGGAGGGGCGGCTCATTGGGCTGAGGGTGAGAAGTGCTGAGCAGGAGAAGGATGGTGCCTGGGTAAAGGCTGCACACTGGTGCTCTTGGACGCTGCCGGTTGCTCCGGCCCCATGCAGTAAGTCTCGCCGCGCACTAGCAGAGAGCCCCTTGCGACCCCCTTGTGAGGTGGTGCTGTAACTACGCTGGAGACACCAACAGGGATATGGGGGGCCGGCTGGACTACTGGGTGAGCTGGACTTTTACTGACGGCCATTTTGACGTGGTGAGCCGGATCAGTGGCGGATGAACTACTGGAAGGGAGATAGCTGCGGGGAGCGACAGTCTCCTTCACCACGGACACTGGGGCCCGTTGCTCGACCAGCGGCTGGAGGCGGGGACGAGACCCCTCCGGGAACCGAGCTATTGCAGGTGCGTGCTGAACCCGAGATGGCGGCCACGGGGGCGACCTGCAAGGGCAGCAGAGGACGGACATGACACGCGCTCTGGAAGCGAGTGGTGGGTCGCAGGGTGCCCCGGACACAGATGCACAGGAACAGCGGCTGAACAAAAGACTGGATGGAATACTGGAGGCCATAGCGGCGACCAAGGAGTCACTGCACCACGATATCGCGCAGGTCGCCACGGGATTGGGCCTACTCAAAGCGGATCATGCCAAACTCTCAGATAGGATGAAGGACTCCGAACAGCTGCTGCAGGAGCTCAAACCAGCTGTGGTGACCGCGGAACATAAACTATCGGATATCCTGGGACGCTTGTCGACACTGGAAAAACGAGTGGAGGATTCCGAAAGTCGCAACAGAAGAAATAACGTGAGGGTCGTAGGCCTGCCGGAAAAAGTTGAGGGGGGGACGCAGTGGCCTACATGGAAACTTGGTTTAAAACAGTAGTGGCCCCGGAGGGTCTCTCGCCCTTCTTTTCCTTGGAGAGGGCGCACAGGGTCCCGGCCCGCCCACCCACGCTCGGTGGCCCTCCCAGACCAATGGTTGTCAGACTGTTACACTTTAAAGACCGAGACTTGCTGATCCCGAGGGCGCGTTCGGAGGGCCCCTTCCAGGTGGACAATAGCTCAGTTACAGTTTTCCCAGACTACACCCAGGAGGTCCAAAAGAACAGAGCGTCCTTTTTGGCCATCAAGAGGGAACTGAGAGAGGAGGGTATCCAATATTCCCTTCTTTTTCCAGCACGGTTAAGAGTGATCCTGGATGGCAAGACCCAGTTCTTTCAGACACCTAACGAAGTGTGGTCGTGGCTTGAACTGTACCATGCTGGCACGGACCGACAGCACAGGGGTGAGAGAGAGCGTCAGAAATCTGTCCCTACTAGGAAATCGCAACGTATCCGCAAGAGAAACAGACTCAAAATAGCGATGCGGAACGATCAACTGGCTGGGGACAGGAAGGGAGCGGTGGCGGCAACAGCAATCATCACGGGGTCGCAACAAGGGAGCATATCGATGGGCTCGGACACTGAAGATGACAGCAGGAAATCGGGAGGTGACGTCTCAGAAGTGGACAGTTCTGTTGGTCCAAAGGTTACCCCACAGACGGCAGATGGACTGTTTAATGAATGACAGCTTGGATGAGGACTATATTGGTTGGTCCCGTGGGACTGGCTTACCTTACAGGTTGGCGTACTGACAGGTACTGTGTTGCAACAGCAGTATGGGATCGTGGGCGCGGGGTGGGTGCCGGTTTGCCCCTGGTCGGCCCTGAGGTACCCTCCTGTTGCCCTTAAGGCTTTCTGTAGTGGCGACTACAGGATAGTAGAATGAGTGTTGTGTTACAGGTTTGGATGGGGGCTGATGCTACGTTATTAGGTCCTGTTCTGGGGTATGGGGTTGGGGAAGTTTTCTGGGGTGTTTTGAGTGGGGGGTTATGCTGCTTGGATATGGGTGTTCAACGGACATGGTGGAACTGGAGGGGAATTTACTGCTATGGGGACATTACCTAATTTGAAATGTGTCACATGGAACGTCCGCGGACTCCGAACAATGTCTAGACGATACAAGGTACATGCCTGTTTGGTGAGACGTGGTGTACAAATAGCAATGTTGCAAGAGACTCATCTAACTAAACAAGAATGTACAGCATTACAGAAACGGTGGCATGGGCAGGTGTTTGGCACCGCATACTCTACATTTGCTAGGGGGGTCCTGATTTGGGTGAGAGCGGGGGTCCCGTTCGAGGTCACGAAACAGCTAGTGGATCCTGAGGGGCGGTATGTGGCAGTGGAGGGGAGACTCTATGGCAGGGATGTGGTATTATGCTGTTTATACGCTCCCAATGTTGATCAGGCCCGCTTTTTTGATGGCCTCACTGGCTCGCTTGCACATTTCCTGGCGGGTCCCGCCATCATAGGAGGGGACTTCAACTCAATCACTGATGTGGCGCTAGACAGGTCGCATCCGCCATTGACTGATTCCCCGGTCCGCAGGTTAGCCACACACAGGAGGGATTGGCAAGAGAGGTGGGGCCTGGTGGATGTATGGAGAACGCAGCATCCAGAAGTTAGGGACTACTCCTTTTATTCGGCTCTTCATGCATTACATGTCAGGATAGATTCGGTGCTGTGCGTAGGGCCGATGGCCGCACTGATCACACACACGGAGTACTTGGCCAGGACCATCTCAGATCACAACCCCTTATTGGTGAGGATGCAATGGCAACAGGCGAGGTCGGCGGTCCCCACGTGGAGGCTGCGGCCTGACACGCTGGAGGACTTGGTGTTTAGCGACGCGCTCCAGCAGGGTATTGAGCACTATTTTGTTGAGAACGAGGGCTCGGCTGCTACGAGGTCGATAGAATGGGATGCGATGAAAGTGGTGGTGAGAGGTGTCTGCATGGGTAGGTTCTCGAATGCGAGGACTGTGGTACTGTCTGAGTTGGAAAAGGCGGAATGTAAGTTGAGGGAACTGGAGAGGCGTAGACCTGAACGGCCGGAGTTGCAGGATCGGCTGATGGAAGCGAAGGAATTGGTAGCAAAGGAGACAGAGCGGCTGCGATGTTATGACTACAAGCTTTACAATATCAAGGTGCATGCTGAAAGGGATAAGGTGGGCACATTGCTGGCGAAATTAGCCACGCCGGTACCTAGGGGATGTCCTGTCCTGAGCCTTAGAGAGGAATCAGGGGAGTTGGTCTACTCTCAGTCAGTGGTTCTGAAATGCTTCAAGACGTATTACACCACACTGTATGAGAGTCAGATCGGGGTGGAAGTAGCAGAGATAGGTAATTATCTTGAGGCAGTCTGTCTTCCGGTGCTGGATAGTGAAGATGCGAAGGATCTGGGAGGCTCAATAACCCTATCGGAGATCAGAGTGGCCATCAAACAAATGGCTAGAAATAAGACACCGGGAGTGGATGGCCTCCCGATCGAGTTCTATGTGAAATATATAGATAATCTGGCGCCCAAACTGCTGGCGGTGTACTCTGAGGCTATGGGGTTGGGCTGTTTGCCTGAATCGATGAGGGAGGCCCTAGTAGTGCCGCTGCTGAAGCCCGGCAAGGAGGCTTCGGATGTGAAATCCTATAGGCCTTTATCCATGTTGACTGTGGACTATAAGATATTAAGTTGTATACTGGCTACTAGGCTGCTGCCACACATGACCACTCTGATCCACGAAGACCAAGCCGGGTTTATCCCGACGAGGAACACTTCCATAAACATACGCCGCCTGATCCGTATTTTGAATGCCGCCCAGGACTCGGACCATAAACCCGCGGTGCTGTCGGTGGATATCGAGAAGGCCTTCGATAGCCTCGAATGGACGTATCTAGATGAGGTCCTGAAGAAATTCGGACTGGGGGATGGATTTGGGCGCTGGACGAGAGTTCTGTACTCCTCTGCAACGGCCAGGGTGCGATTGGGATTAGTGGTTTCCGAGGCCTACCCGGTGTGTAGAGGGACGAGACAGGGTTGCTCTCTATCTCCTCTGTTGTTCGCTTTGGCGATGGAGCCGCTTGCGGCGCGAGCACGGCAGGGGGCAATGTACAGCGGGGTTAGCTGGGACGAGGAAATACATTATATTTCCTTATATGCAGATGATCTGTTGCTCTACCTGGAAGACACGGAGGGGGCACTGGAAGGGGCAGTGGAGATGTTGTCCGGCTTTGGGAGGCTTTCGGGCCTCAAAGTGAACTGGAACAAGACTTGCGTGTTCCCGCTGCGAGCGGGGGTACTGTACCCTCCTCTTGCGGTGGAGGTGGTCTGGGAGGGCACGTCCTTCACGTACTTAGGAGTCCGAGTTTACCATGACGCCGCCAGCCTGTTGGAAGGGAATGTAGGACGAAGCATAAGGGCATTGAAAGGTAGCATGTCCTTCTGGGCCTCCCTCCCCCTGTCAGTGCAAGGCCGAGTGGCATTGTTGAAGATGGTGGCACTACCACGGCTCCTATACTACTTCCGTACCCTACCAATCTGGATTCCCCGGTGGATTTTTAAGGATTTGAGGTCAATGATCATAGGATTTCTATGGGGACAGGGGCGACGTAGGGTGGCATTGGACACCCTGATCAGGCCCAAACAGGAAGGGGGACTGGCGGTGCCGGACTTCGAGCTATATTACCTGGCAGCACAGCTACAGGTCCTGACCCAAAGCATTGCTAGAGAATTCAGAGGTCCGGACCACCTGAAGGGGACGGGTATTCAGCGGCCTGTACTGTCATATATCGTAATGCAGCAGAAGCTAGAGTTGGGAGCCCTAACTTTGGAGGAAAAGACGCTTAGGCTGTGCTGGCAGAGGAGTCTGGCGCGGGCAAAGGTAGCCAGGCCGTATGCTCCGGAGATCCCTCTTGGAATGCTGACGGCACTTCCACACGGGGCGATTGGTCCCCGTTATTAGAGTGGGAAGAGCTGGGACTACAGATGGTGGGGGACCTCTATGTAGATGGGGAGCTGGCTCCCTTTGGGGAATTGCGAGATCAGTTCGGTCTCCCGGAGGGGCACTTTCTCCTACATGCAGCGGTAGTTGCAGCGATTCAAAAGCATTGGAGAGGAGGGCTGGCGGAACCGGAGGTGACTATGGCCTGTCAGTACGTAGTGATGGCTGCGGGCACAGTTAAAGCAGTGACTTGCCTCCACTCCCGAATGCTGACAGAGGGTCTGGAGCCATTGCACAGGTTGAAATCAAAGTGGGAGGAGAGCATAGGCAAACCCATACCGGATACAGTCTGGGGTCACATATTGAAACGGACATGGAAGGGTAGCAGGAACGCCCGCTTCCAACAGATACACTTCTTCATACTGCATAGAGCCTATCTGACCCCGGGGAAACTCAGGAGACACTTTCAGGTACAGGGAGCGGTCTGCCCAAGGTGTCTGGCATCGGAGGTCGAGCTGAATCACATGTTGTGGGGGTGCCCAAAGTTGGGGGATTATTGGCCTGAGGTGGGAGAGCTGCTGAATGCAGTTACCGATCGGGAGGTGGAATTTGATATGGCAGCGTGCTTGCTGCTCTGGTTCCCCCACACAGCAAAGACTAAGGTTACGAGTAAGTTTATTGACCTGGGACTTCTACTGGCCCAGAGAGAAGTTACTTGGCACTGGAAATCTAGGGAGGGACCATCAGTGCGGAGATGGATGAATGAATTGTTGAAGTGGGCCAGCTGTGAGGGTGTGAGCAGAATGCGGCAGGCTACTAGAATGGACAATGAGAAGTGCTTGGAGATGGCGAGGGCCTGGGAAGTGATTGTGCGGGCTCTGAGAGACTACCTGATCGAGGACGAAGAATAGGCATTTTCGGAACGAGGAGTTCCATGGAGATAGGATGGTAGATTGCACGTACCCGACTAATAGTGAACCCTTCTTTCATGATTGACGGTTGTAGCCAGTATCAGCAGCAAGTTGGGAGGGTGGGGTGTTTGTAGGGGAGTTACTAGAATACCGTGGGGACATTAGGGGGAGTGCCAGTGGCGAGGGTTCGGGGGTTGTAGACATGGGACAAGAGGCTTTGAGCAGCATCCTGGAAATAGTAGTGAGTTACGGTCGGAGGTCATCAGAGCTAACCACTGCAGTACGGTACGGACCGGACCGGCTCCAGTGTGCATTGGTGCCACTGGGGTTGCCCACACAGGGGGCTTCACCGACTAGGTCAACAGCTAGTGGGGGGGGAGGGGAGTTTGGGGTAAAAAGCAGATACTAAATTGTGCTGACACCCAGTCAACTCTGAGATGTTTAATATGATGGACTGCAGGAAAGAGTTGTTGTGCCGCCCAGCCTCAGGGATGTGGGTTGAATGGCTGTGTACAATCTTAACGGCAAGTGGATGTGTTATGCAATGCAATGAGGGAGTTGGGTGACTTGTTTCGATGTCGATCTTGTAAATCTGCAATAAAAACAAATTAAAAAAAAAAGAATTAGTAATCCTGCATGTAATGGTCGCTAATTTAAATCTGATGTCACTGTTATGATCATTTGCGTAAGAAGCCTGATGGGCAAGGGGTACCTACAATTTGCCTTTATTCTGAATTTTTTTCAGTTGGGACAGTCCCACTGCTACAGAGGGTGCTTCCGCCGCCCGCCACTTTTTAAAACATTGTAAGCTCTTTGCTTAGGAAAACTGGTGAAGTTTAAATATTGAATTCCCAAAGTTATGAGGTCTTGAACATGGAACACTCCTACTCAAGAGTTGCATTGCACCTTTATCCGAAGATACTTCAAGCAATGGCATCCAATAAGTGAGACATTGGCAAAAAACAAAGTGCGACATTGGCATGGGTTGTTCTAAACTCTGCACTGATATTTATATTACTGAGATAGAGTGCTTCTGTGATGCTCTGTTCTACTGCCAGGCATCACCGCGTGCTCAGTTCTGAGAGAAGGAAGGATGTTAGAAATAGCTCATTCTGAGATCAGCATGGTGACATGTTAAATCTCAATAGAATAGCTGATGAGACCTCTATCTGTTGCCTAAATCTGTGTGTAAATTGTTACGATACAATCCAAGAAGACAGCATTGAGGGACATTGTGTCTTTTGCATCCACACGTTTCACTTGCTACTTATATAGTACCTGCCCCTTGTCTTAACCCCATCGCCGCAGGGCTAATTCCCCCGCAGTGCAGGGGGGGGTAGGGGGGCCGCACGCGGCGCCGCGGTGCTGATGACGAGCTCGGCTCGTCATGCAGCACGGTGGCCGTGTGCTGATGACGAGCTGAGCTCGTCATGGCCACGCCCGCTCAATGGAACGCCCAGCACAGCGGGGTAATTATCCCTGCGTGGGCGTTGCGCGGAGGCCATGACGAGCTCAGCTTGTCACCAGCACACGGCCACCGTGCTGCATGACCAGCTGAGCTCGTCATCAGCATGCAAGGTGTTAAGGAGGCTTCCACTATTCCTGCCCATGCCATTGCTGTCTTGTGCTTTAGTGAAATCTGTGAACATGTTTTTGATTACACTGTGCCACAATAATCAAACGTTTTCCTTGTGTCCCTATATCATTTTTAGCACTGCGTTTCAATCTAACTCGGTGGATTAAACTCACACCTCCTCAGGTTGCACGTTTATTTTCTCAACACAGTCTTTTGGTCACCAAGAGTTAATTAAATGAACTAGAAGGATACAAAACACATTACCCAAAAGCTCTGTTTAAAGTGCTTGTCATAAAAGCACGTGATACTTGTTTTTTAATAACAATAACAAAAATGGCTGTTTCTACCAACCATGAAAGTGTGATGCATTGGTTTCTTGGTTTTACATGTTTTAATGGATTTAAGCCTGTGTCATGTATCTCAACAGTCAGAGCGACACTCACCTCAAGACCAGAATACGGTAATCAAAGATTAAAGTACAAGGGAGCCTGTCCAGGAAGTTATTTGCTTACAAAATGCATCCATCCTAGTGGAAGGCACTTCTTGTGAAAAGAGGGGCCTTGGCCGTAGAGGTTGAAACACCACATTAAAAGTGAGTGCGTTGGCATGCATTTACACTTTTAAACTTGACTGCTCGGCAGAGGAAGCTCGGTTAAAAGGCCTCCACTGTCCTCGCATTCTCCAGGTCATGTTTACTTTTCATAAGAAGGAAAAGAACCAGAATCAGGATAGATGAACTGATTGTTTAAGCCAAAATAAAACCGGGAATATTTCTTTTAGTTTACAAATAAATGTAGATACAGTGATGGAGCAGGTTAATGAACAATATTTTGTTCAGCCTTGTGAAGTTAAACTTTCATAATGTTTAATAAAACTAATGTTTGCATGTATGTTATTAAACCAACCTAGAATAAAAGTTGCACACACCAACATAAGGGATTAACATTATGTGCTTTATGTTGCAGCAAGTACGTTTTAAAAATAATTAACTAACCTTGTTTGTTTGTCTATTGTCTTATTAATTGCGGCTGTTTAATTAATGGCATGTGCCTATTTTATGTATGCTTTTGTCTATGTGGTGTCTTTTTATTTTATACAGGTATGTGGAGAAACCTGCTGGACTAAGTGAAGAATGGTAGATATAAATGCTGCTTTATTTGTTTGCTTCTGCTAGGTAATATAGACTAATGGGTTAATTAATTAGCAAAGGTGGGTGGGTAACAGAACGAATTTCATTTCTTGCATTAATTCATGTTTTATGTTTGTTTATATAATAGTTTTACAAATGAAGCTTAGAGATGGCTGCAGAAAAATAGTGCACTTTTAAAAAGTGACGCAAGAAAAAGGTGGCGCAGAAAACTGACGCTTTCTGAAAAGAGGCCTGTTGATGAAAAGGCCGCAAGAGAAAATTATTCTGAAAAAGAAGAGAAGCCTATGAACTTTTATTTTGAAAGGTTTTAAAAAGAACTGCCAAAAGTGACTCTGTGGAGAGGTTTGCTAATGTGCCACGGAAGCTCAGGACGACAAGCTCAAGGCTGAAATGAAGAGACGTGATAGATTTTGCATTGCTTGAACTTCTTTGCTACAAAATGTAGCAGCCTTAGGAAGTGCTGCCAAGATTCTGTACACGAACAATGAGCTAGTGAATAAGCCCGGACATGAGGAAGAAGATGTCACAAATTTACTGTGGCATGAGGTGGCTCAGCCAATGGAGAGCTAGAATTCAACGGATGGAATGTGAAAATAGTTAGATTAGCTTTAGTTTTAGGGTATATGAATGGGCTCAAAGAACAGACATTTGGCTTGCGCTCGAGATTCCTGAGGGATGTGTTATGCTGATGGACAATATACGTAAGGAAAGCAGTTTTATTAATTACTTTATTTCTAGGCGATGAGGGTAGAGACAGAGAGATAGTTAGGGTTTGGAAATGCTTATTTTTACTTATTTCTGCTAATGAATAATATTTCTTGTATTATGCTCTCTTTATTAATGATGAATAAACCTCTCTTTATGACCTTTTTCTAATGCTTGTTAATAAAATTCCAAAACCTGAGTTTTTCTAGATTATGTTTAAATAAACTTTCTAAATGACAAGCTGGTCTTGTTTATTGTGGATAGTTTAAACAACATATATGGATCTTATCGCCTCATGATTAAGTCGCTCTGTTGTTGATATGGGCCTAGTCTTGTATGGTAAGTTTAGTGGTAGTAGGTAGAATCATTTATGCAAAATTTTGGTATGAGCGCTGAATCAATTCCCTGGTAGCACTCAGACGGTTTATATGTTGTTTTTGACATACATGTTACATGCATGACACATATATGTTGGTATATTCATAGGATCAATGTTTAACATATGTTGAGTTAGTGATGTTGTCAGATTGTTTAATGCAGTTGAAAGGGTTTTTTCCAGCAGTGTGAAAAATCCCAGGTTAGCCATGGCAATGAGTAGTGTAACGCTGTGATCAGGACGCTGTTATCAGGTTACACAGGTTCATTTGTTCTGCTTCAAAAGGTGATATCGCCGCATATCATCGTGTTGTGGACGTACAACACAAGTTTAGGGTTCTAGGTGTGTTAGGTAAAATTGTATGTATGATAGTGAAGATTGTCTAAGAAATTTGAGCATTGAGTATAGGGACTGAGAGCCTGTTTTAAAACTCTCTGTGAAAAGAGTAATAGAATGTATCCAAACTTGTGTGAAGGGTAAAAGATTGTTTTATTTTCCAAGGTTAGAGTCCTAAGGAGGAAAGTTAAGCGTCATTTTTTACTAGCAAAAGAGATTTTCTTCTAAAGGTTAGAGTCCTAAGAAAGAAAATAAGTGTGCGTGAGTAGGGATTTCCTTTATATGGATGTATGTGTAAATGTGGTAGAAAATATCCTGAGGAAATAGTGTTGTCTATTCCAAATGAAAGTAAATCTGCATGTCTGAAACTACTGTCCTATTTAGAGAAGCAGGCAAATGGTTTTGTTTTATGTAGTTACTAAATTGTACCAAAAGTACTTTTAAAGCACTTTGGAGCCTTCAGGGTAAAGTCTGTGCTATTTAAAGGTATTATAAAGTGTTCCGTGATATTTAGATGTATTTGAAAGTGTTGCGCGCTATTTAAATACATTTAAAAGTATTGCGCGTTAATAAAAAGCATTTCAGAAGTGTCCCGATCAAAATTTGTAAGGGAGGGGCTGTTTTTGAGAGCGAGAGCGTGTGGGGAGAGCCTGAAGCCGCAGCGGCTGTGTGCGTCAGAGCCGCCGCGCTCTGATAGGCTGAAGTTCCGGTGTGTCATAGAAAAGCAGTGCTCTTATTGGTTGAGGCGTCCGGAGCGTCACGGTAAAGCTGCACTCTGATTGGCTGAAGCGCTGCTGTATTGTTTACAATTTAAAAGTGTCCCCGTTCAGTTTCATTCATTGCTACAGATGCGCTTATCACAGCTGATGGATTTAGAGACGGCCGGTTAGGAATGAGAGCATGAAAAGAAAGGTAGAAGCTGTAGCGGCTATGTGTGTCATGGCTGCGGCGCTGTGATTGGCTAAAGCGTTGCCAAAAGCGCTGTGATTCGCTGAAAAGCGTTTCAGTGCCTTGGAGTGGTCGCGCGTGATTGGCTGGTGCGCGTCACCACTGCCTGCCAAGTTATTTATATTTTGCAATTGTCCCCATGTAGTAACTTGGTTTTAGAAATGGATAGGTAGTTCGGCTGAGTTGAGTGGAAGTTTGTTCCATATTGGGGAGCATGTCCTGGTAGATCGGCTGTCTGCATGAACTGATCCCCAGTGCGTGGCGGGAACACACTCGAGTATAGAGCTGGGCCATTCAGGTGAGTGCGGCTGGTATGTTTGAAGGGAAACGCACAATACCTAAAACCGCGCTGTTGTTTTAAAGGAAAGCGTGTCACAGCTGATGCGTGTGGCAAGCGTAGCGTGCTGTGTTGAAATCGCATTTTGTGAAGGAGGGGCTGAGCACGAGGGGAGAGAGAGTACAGTAACCGTATACGTCACTGCAGCTGCGCAGTGATTGGTCGAGGCGATAACAGCAGCTGTGCTGTGATTGGTTGACATTCTTGTGGTCATGCTGTGATTGGTGGATGCACGTTACCACTCCCGAGTCAAGTGTATTGGTTTAAAACAACAAATGCTTTGATTTTTTTAGCGCGAGTGCCCAAAACTGGCATATAAAAATAAATTTCAAACGAGCAAATAATAGTTTATGGCAGGGGTGTGGTTAGCCGATCACAGGATATCAGTTACCATCACCCTGATAAGGACAACAGTCAGGGGACAGCGGAAATATCAGCTGTTAGCAGTGCAGCATTAGCAGCTGTCATCAGAGCTGCAAATACAGCCACAGCATCGCTTGATTAGAATTGCCAGGAAAGAAGGAACAGATAGTGGCAATAGTAGTTTATATTATGAACAGGGATCATAGTAAAAGCCACAGGTGTGATTTTTAAGCTGCTTGACAGAGGGGAAGAACGGAGGGTTGTGCAGCAAAATTAAATAAATAAACATTACCTAGCCTTTTGTTAGTTGCTGTATTAATTACAGGTGTGATTATAGTGTCCCATAAAGGTATATATGGTTTCTTGTTAGCAGCGTAACAGCAATCCAGTACTGAGATAAAACAAAGTGCATTAGAGAAATTGCGCTGTATTTAAGATAGTAGCACACAAAGAGGTATAATTTTAAAATACACAGTTTTGTCCCTATTTTTGATTTATTAGTTGGATTTACTTCTATTGATGTTTTCAATTGGTTTAAATTTGTATTACCCAAATTAAATTGAGAACATAGGAAAAGGGGAAAGTAAGATAAGACAAACGCTTGGCTTAGTGGACTAATTAGTGAAATTTGCATTGTGGTCAATTTTAATAAAAGTAAGTATTTTAAAATGATGGATAAATATTATTTAAAGAAAGAGAAAATGATTTCCTGGTATCAAATGAAAAGGGTTGTTGTTACTGGTGAAAACAAATTAATGAAAACAACACCTCTCCCAAAGGAAATACAATTTAATGAAAATTCTGTTTGTAAATTTATAAATGAAAATTATAAACATGAGAGAGTAGAAAAAATTGATCAGTGTAAAATTGATGTTATAAATACAAATCAGGACAGAAATTTAAGCAAAACCTCAGAACAGATTAATGTAACGTCAAGAGTCCCGGTTCAGATTGATAGAGTCCCAGCTCAGACTTCTTCTCAACGTGACGCAACAGAAAAGCATGATGAAATGACTAGTACTTCTGGAATTAATATTCCTGATTATGTAAATTATACAAAAGCAGTGACAGTCCCTGTGCTTGGAAAAGATGAAATTAGTTCTACAGTTTTAACGGTCCCATTAAATTCTGAAATTCAAAATTTTACTGAAAAACTTTATTCTAATGTATCTGAAAGTCAGGCAGTAATGATTCCAACTAAGCTGGAGAGAGTAATGACTAAAGCTTTAACTAGTGAGAACTCTGATGTTGATCTGATTGATTTGACACAGCCTGATGAGTCAAAATTAAAAATTGATTTAGAAGAATTAATAGATGGTACAATGAGTACAGACAGATTGAAAACATATCAAGATGATGAATTGATGTTTCTCTGCAAAGAGGTTACTTGGAAAACAAAAAATAAATATGATGCTGTTGAAGAAATGGCTTTTGATTTTGAAATTGATTTGAGTAAGCAAAATCTGTTTCATAAAAATTATAGAATGAATTTCACAGAAAAGAACATTGAAAGCCTGAACAAATCAGGTAGAATTGCCCAAATAAAAGAATTAATTTGGATTTTGAGAAAATGGGGTAATGTGAATAAATGGAAAACAAAATGGCCAAAGGAAAAGGAGATTGAGATAAATGAGCTGAATGAACAGCTACAAATACAGCGACTGGGGGTGATTCAGCAGAATGAGATACCTCCACCATTGCCAAATTATGTTAATAGGCAGACAGACAATACAGATACAGGATTGAATAAAGAACAGGAAAACAGTCCACAAGAAATAAATGTACTTCCAGTTTCTTGGAATGAATCTGATGGTCTTTTAAGTGAAAACATCCAAGTAATAGATGAAATTGATCCACAGATTAAAGCAAACTTGACAAATGATCATGAATGTCAAGATGTATTAGAATTTTACAAAAAGCCCAGACAAGACATTAAGGATGTTCCTTTACTGGAATCTGACTATGTGTTATTTGTGAAGGGATTATGTCTGAAAACAGATGATGATATATTGAGTGCAGCTTACTCAGTATATACGATTACAGAAGTGGTTGAAGCATCTTGTCTCAAAGGAGTTGGTTCAGCTCAAGTAGCGGAATTAATTGCTTTGATTCGTGCATGTGAGATGAGTGAAAAACTAACAATTACTATAATAACTGATAGTAAATTTGGATATAACATAATGCATGATTATGATCAATTATGGTCACAAAAAGATTTTTTAAACTCTATAGAATCACCTATAAGAAATGCTATTTTGATTAAAAGGTTATTAGACGGAATTGAACTTCTTGACCAATTAGCGGTAGTGAAGTGTGTTGGAAATGAAGAAAAAATTGATTATATCTCAAAAGGCAATGCGTACGCAGGTACCAGTGCTAAGTTATGTGCTCAAGAGAGGGTTGCAATGAATCGGGAAAAATTCATTGAACATATTTCAAGCATTCTCATATTAATATTTGTAATTCAGACATGGCAAGAATTAAAACAATTACAAGACAGAGCAGATGATGAGGAGAAAATTGGGTGGCTGAGACAGGGCTGTGAACGAAGAGAAGGAGATAAGATTTGGGTTCACAAAGATGACAGATTGGTCATGCCAAATAGTATCATTTCAAATATGGCTCGAATGTATCATGGGGAGGGTCATGTAGATCGAGATGACATAATGAAAATGTTCAGAAAGACATGGTACAATCCAAAGTTCGGATTAGTTGTGGAGTCACTTTTTCAAAGATGTCTGACATGTCAAAAAAACAAACCAGATCAAAAGAGAATTGAGAGTTTGGAAACAATAGGCCAGGAGGGTGGTCCATTTACAAGAATACAGGTAGATTTCGTTGAAATGCCCCAACAAAACAAATTGAAATATGTCCTGGTTATCATTTGTTTATTTTCAAATTGGATAGAAGCTTTTCCAACAAGAAAGAATGACAAAATTACTGTGGCAAAGTTGCTTTTGCGCGAGATTATTCCGTGTTTTGGCTTTCCGGTGACTGTAGAAACTAACAATGGAAAAAGGATTGAAAAAGAATTAATGCAGATGATTTGTGAAGCATTCGGTATTGAAGAAAGTTTGCATTGTGCATACAGACCAAAAGCATCAGAAATTGTTGAGCAAATTGACAACAGTATCAAGGATAAACTTGAGTGCTGTAAGAAGCATACCTGATAAGACAGGTTTGAGTCCTCAAGAAAAATTAATGGGAAAGATCATGAGACAAGATTTTGTTCCAGCAAATAAGTTACTAAGTATAAATTACAGTGTTATCTTAGACTTTTGTAAGAACTTGTCAGGTGTGGTAACTACTGTACTAAATGAAGTGGGAACTGAAGTGATCATAAAGAAAAGAGAACAAGGACATGATTTGATCCCAGGTGATTGGGTCAAAACAAAAGTGTATAGAAGAAGAAATTGTCTGGTACCCAAGTGGCAGAAAGCAAGACAGGTGATTCTAATAACAACAAATGCAGTTAAATGCAAAGGCCTAAAAAGGTGGGTTCATGCAAGCCACGTTATTGGTGTACCACCTCCTGATAATCCTGATGAGGATAGTGATACCACTGCTGATTCTGATTCTGAAGAAGAACATGAAAGAAATCCAGATCATGAAGATCGACAGGAAGGTCGACATCTGGAGAGTTTAATTGGAAAACAAGCCTTGAATAAAAAAGACTTGGAAATTATGACAGTAGACTCAGAAAGTGATGAAGATCTGCCAGAAAAAGAAGCAGAAAAAGAGTCTAAGTCAGAAGAAAAAGAAGATTCTGAAAATGAGAATACTGAAGTTTTGCTGGATCAAATAGCAGAAGATAAAGAAGAATCTGATCAAGAGATTCAAGAATTTCAAGAACAAATTCAGGAGGGTATCGAAAAGCAGTTTGAAGACTCTGAAAGTAGGAACAAGGGTTCTGAAACTGGGAAGTTGAAGGTAATTGAAGATGAAGAAGGAAACGAATTACCAAGTACCAGCTGTAAGGATGATGTTCCAAAAAGAGAAGTAAAACTGCTGATTAGAGAAGGTCCTGAATCAAAGAAGAAAACTGAAATAATGAAATTATTAAGTAGAAAAAGAAAATCGGCTGAAGACACAGAATATGAAACTAGTGACAATGATGATTATGTAAATAAGTCGAAAAGGAGAACTTGGAAAACTGAAAGAAATAAAAATATGATATACAGATTAGTAAATACCAAAGTTAATAGAACAATAGTAGTTAAAAGTCTACAATGCAAGTTGGAGAATAAAATTGAAAAGCAGGTACATGGGATTACAAGTCAAAGTAAAGAAGGGCTAAATGAAAAATTTCAAATAAAGGGAAGAATTGAAGTACTGGAAAGAAAATAGAAGTGATACCTATAGTGGAGGTAAATAGCAGCGGTCAGGAAGAGATTGAAGATAATAGTGACATACTTACCTGTTAAAAATTTAGGGTTTTTATTTTTGGCATAAGGCAGAAGGAATTGTCTTAGTTGACATAAGGTCGAAGAAATTGTGTTTAGTTGAAAAACTCTGTGACGCAAGGTCGAAGCAAAGCTGTTAGAGGGTTACTAATTTAAAAAAAAAATAATAATTAAAAATAGGGGTGTGTGTATTATTTTTGAATATTTTTGATTTTTTGTGAAAGGTTAAAAAAAAATGCCTGTTGCTATTAATAATAATTTGAATTATTCGGGTTACTTATAACATGTTGCCTCTTACCTATGGCATTACGTGCAGTGTTGTAGCTAGCTTGTTTTACCAAACAGGTCGTCTGGAGTACATTTACTCTGATTTTGACGAGATTTTTGAAAAATTGTAAATAGATTAAATAAAGTTAAACCTGCTAAGTAGATGAGGGAATTCTTTCTGCTGACTAATGAACTCACATATGAGTACGTTTACTAAAATAATTTAACCTGCAGAATGAGAGCTGAAGATGCTGCTATTGATATGGATGATCCTGTTAGTGGTAAATTCTGTATTAAAAGAGATAACACACTGTATGAATATTTGTTTTGTTGGTGCAAGTCAAAATGTAGATACCTAAAAATTCATTGGGGATTGGGGATATAAAGATAGAAAGGATCCAATATAGAACTCAATATGAGAGTTAGAGAAATATAGATGAAATTAGGGTTTAAATACTAATCCTGAGTAAGCCTGAAACATGTTCAATATAAAAAAAAATTGAAATTTTTGGGTGGTGTTTGGTGATTTTGAAATCACCAGATGAGGGAGTTGATGGAGCAGGTTAATGAACAATATTTTGTTCAGCCTTGTGAAGTTAAACTTTCATAATGTTTAATAAAACTAATGTTTGCATGTATGTTATTAAACCAACCTAGAATAAAAGTTGCACACACCAACATAAGGGATTAACATTATGTGCTTTATGTTGCAGCAAGTACGTTTTAAAAATAATTAACTAACCTTGTTTGTTTGTCTATTGTCTTATTAATTGCGGCTGTTTAATTAATGGCATGTGCCTATTTTATGTATGCTTTTGTCTATGTGGTGTCTTTTTATTTTATACAGGTATGTGGAGAAACCTGCTGGACTAAGTGAAGAATGGTAGATATAAATGCTGCTTTATTTGTTTGCTTCTGCTAGGTAATATAGACTAATGGGTTAATTAATTAGCAAAGGTGGGTGGGTAACAGAACGAATTTCATTTCTTGCATTAATTCATGTTTTATGTTTGTTTATATAATAGTTTTACAAATGAAGCTTAGAGATGGCTGCAGAAAAATAGTGCACTTTTATAAAGTGACGCAAGAAAAAGGTGGTGCAGAAAACTGACGCTTTCTGAAAAGAAGCCTGTTGATGAAAAGGCCGCAAGAGAAAATTATTCTGAAAAAGATGAGAAGCCTATGAACTTTTATTTTGAAAGGTTTTGAAAAGAACTGCCAAAAGTGACTCTGTGGAGAGGTTTGCTAATGTGCCACGGAAGCTCAGGACGACAAGCTCAAGGCTGAAAGAAAGAAACGTGATAGATTTTGCATTGCTTGAACTTCTTTGCTACAAAATGTAGCAGCCTTAGGAAGTGCTGCCAAGATTCTGTACACGAACAATGAGCTAGTGAATAAGCCCGGACATGAGGAAAAAGATGTCACAAATTTACTGTGGCATGAGGTGGCTCAGCCAATGGAGAGCTAGAATTCAACGGATGGAATGTGAAAATAGTTAGATTAGCTTTAGTTTTAGGGTATAAGAATGGGCTCAAAGAACAGACATTTGGCTTGCGCTCGAGATTCCTGAGGGATGTGTTATGCTGATGGACAACATACGTAAGGAAAGCAGTTTTATTAATTACTTTATTTCTAGGCGATGAGAGATAGTTAGGGTTTGGAAATGCTTATTTTTACCTATTTCTGCTAATGAATAATATTTCTTGTATTATGCTCTCTTTATTAATGATGAATAAACCTCTCTTTATGACCTTTTTCTAATGCTTGTTAATAAAATTCCAAAACCTGAGTTTTTCTAGATTATGTTTAAATAAACTTTCTAAATGACAAGCTGGTCTTGTTTATTGTGGATGGTTTAAACAACATATATAGATCTTATCGCCTCATGATTCAGTTGCTCTGTTGTTGATATGGGCCTAGTATTGTATGGTAAGTTTAGTGGTAGTAGGTAGAATCATTTATGCAAATTTTGGTATGAGCGCTGGATCAATAGCACATGAAAGTGTCAAGCAGCTGCCGAACTTCTTCCTTGCCGGTCTGTGCCATTGCCAGAGCCTGACCCTCTGTGTCCTAATTGACTGGTAAATATGTTGAATTGCACCTTCTCCCGGGCTTAAGAATGGAAACTCCCTTCCTGTTACTGCGCGGGCAGACCGTTACCCTTTCAAAGAGGAAAGCGCGATTCACCTGCATCCTTTGAGACAGTCCCTTCCCCCTCCTGCTGATGCAAGGTGAGGGCTAGCTTTGTCATGCAGGGGATGAGAACGAGGTGCGAAGAAACGCTCTCGCAGGACAAAGGACCTAGCCTGACACTCCCAGCCCCAGCCAAGTCGCTTTGACCCACGGGCACCAGTGTCAGTAGATTTTTGAGAACTGCACTCACTTCACAGAGTTTTACATGCCCACAGCACACAGGTGTAAAGCAAGGTAAATCTCTCACCGAAAAATAAACATTTTCAAAGCTGCATCCGTTTAACATTAGTTTTTTGTCTTCATTGCCATTTTATTAATTAGACACATAAAAATCCATCAGTGTTGTTCATAGTTCCAGATTACTGTTTCACAAACTGCACGACAGAGTATAATTTTGTATTGTCTTGTTTTCAGTAGTTACAATTCCGGCACTCAAGTGTGCTGTAAAATAAAGCAACCCCACTAAAAGAGCCGAAGTGGGCTTCTGAAGTCTTTAATCGGTTGAAGAACTATTTCACGTTCTTTAACTATTGTGAAAGAGCTGGGCCACAGAAGCAAATGCCCATTAAAACACATTTATATTACAATTCGAAATCATTACTTTTTTCCAGAACTAGTAGGAAAACCTATAGCTTTGACCTAAATATACAGTTAGGTACAAATGTTGACTGCATGCTTATGTCTGTGTGTTTTCATAGGCGGGTCCTTCCCAGTCTAATGGTCTTCTTTCCCTACAAAAAACCCTGCCCTTTATAAGATCACTGCTTGAGCATCATTTCTTTTAGTTAAAATCAGGGATATTAGAATTGTGTGATTGTGCGGCCACTGCAATTTCCGCATAGTTATATGGTTATAGTGGATTTGCTGCATTTGCCACTTAATCCTTCACCTGCCACACAATCTGCTGAATTAAACAAAAAAATTATTTCTAGCTCAGTCGGTTCAAAAGTTACTAAAAATGCAGCGACACGTGTTGCCCATAGTGGAATGCCCTTTGCAAAGGTTGACTGGTCACCTTTCTTTTGCTTGTTGCTATATTCGAGTATTAAACTAATGCCCAGGCAGTGCAAACAAGTTTAAAAATGAAATGATAATGAAGTAATACAAGGTGTGCCACATCATGCAACATAATTTGCCTATTCATGCAGCATAATTACCTCAACCCTGCCGCAAAATTTGGCCCTACCCAGCCAAATAATTCCAGGGGGCCCGGTTAAATGTCTTCCAGGGGACTGATCTCTCCATGTCTCATGGTGTTCTTCTCCAAAGTAAATGACATATCATTGTACATTATTAGGCAGTATCCCTGCCTTTGAAATAAATGGAGCATAGCTACTTCTTGTAGTACCAGCTCCCATCATTACCGTTTGATGTAATTTTTAGGCCTTTTTGAAATTCAAATTAAGCTGCGTAATTTATAGAATTTCATGGTACACTTGTTATGCAGAATTCCAGAAATTGTGCCATTTCAAATAACTACGTGTGATTTGTGGTAAACATTGACCGCAAGTGCATGGGAATAATGTGAATGTCCAGAACGTGACCTCTGTTACTTGTGCCACTAACGTATTTTTGTGCTATGTTTTTACCGCAAAACTCTTTTCCTGCTCACATACAGCAGTAAATAATGGATTTGCAGTTGCATCCTTACACCTGATTTCACATAATTTGCCTGACATTTTGCATGATTCCGCACAAATGATGCAAATTTCACATACTATCATTTTACACATTTTACATAATCCTTTCTTGTAGATGTTGCCAGATGGGTTCCCAAGCCTTCTGTTTACCCCTCTTTTTTAGTATATATACACATATCACCCGACCGTCCCTCTGATAAGGCTTGGGCTGTGTACTGCCTATATGCTTTAGTCATAACTAACCCTGGGCGCAAGACTATGCTCCGCCCACGGAGTGAACGTAGTGTTGCCTACTTTGCAGTTTGCGCATGCGCGGCCGCCCGCGCATGCGCATTTCTCGCGAGAAATGCGCATGCGCGGGTGTCCGCGCATGCGCATTGGGATCGAAGACGCGGCGGCGCGAAAGAGAAGAGGAAGCCCCGGGACGCCGCAGACCAGGTAAGTGCCTTTCATTTACCTTTCTGGTATTATTTACTAAAATTAGGTATGTAGGAGAGGGCGGGAGGGGGGAGGGCGGCGCGTAGTGGGGCTACACGAAGTGCGTGGGTGGGCGTAGCTTCATGCCCACTTTGCGTAGCTTCGAGTAGCCCCACTACGCATACTACGCCCACCCTTAGTCATAACTATTATAATTTGAGTGCCTATCTCTCACAGCTACTGCTACACTCATAGGCACTGCACCCCAAGACAAGATAAGAGCATCTCTCTGGTTACTTATCCATGAAGTCAAAACACTTCCGTATAGAATGATTATAAATACAACACTCTGACAGCCATACACGCCCTTATGGTGTAGCATGTTACCTGTCCAAAAAGGTGCTCTGGCACCAGGGCTCGAGTCGGGGTAACACGCGGGTGGACGGCGTCCCCCCACTTATTTTCCCGGGAGCTTGATAACTATAAACTGCAACTGAGTGCAAGCCACCTTTCGTGACATCACTTCCTGTCGTGATGTCAGCGTCCCCCCACTTCTTTTTTAGGACGTGTGCCCTGTGTGGCACCCCACGTGAATCACTGTACAATACAATAGCAGTGCCCAAATCCCTAATGTCAGTAGCAAACTGTTGTTGGCATTTCATCCTGTCTCTGCCTGGCACCACTGTACCTGCTCCAGTAGTGATAGCTGTGTCCTTATGCTCCATACTTGGACTTTGGCCACAATGCAGTGGGCTATTCACCTCCTTCAGCTGAGGTGCCACAGTTCCTGCTGCAGTAATGACATATGTACCCCTCTACTCTGTCCTGGGAGCAGTTTGGTCTCTGATACTCATTTTTCTGGGCCTTGGTAGTAGGTTGCTCTGGGCTCTTCACACCCATACGCCCTAATGTGACTCCATGCAAGCTGCATTCTCGTGCTGAGAGCAGTCTGTAAAAGGTTCGTCAAACATCTGAGCCCTGGTGCCACTTAACCTCCACAATCCCTATCTCTAGGGTTTCAGAGCTCTTCTCACAGATGAACTGAGTTTAAGAAAAGTGGTGTTTGGGTATTGCTTTTACATCTGGCACCATTAGATTATCATTGAAAGATTGCATGGCAGATCATGGGGTGGTTTCACTGACATTCTTCTCCTTGTAACTGAATATACCCTCATAGATGTCCCGATCAAATTTGGGGTACGTAAAAGTTGTGTAATTGGCTTTCCTGAAACTACACATAATTACACAATATGCAAATCCAGCATTTAGCATTAGATTTTAGTGCAAAATGCTTCTTCGTGCAAAAAAAAAGTTCCCCGAACAACAGCTGCTGGCGCTCTAGTTGTTTGACAACCTCCCACGTTCACATAATATGATTGTATTATATCAATTATGAAGTAATTTCAGACATGAATTTCACATAATAAGTATAACTTGAAATCCCCAAAAATACGGGAAACTACACCAGCGTTCTAAAAATTTCACCCAGGCCTAGAGTAAAATAAAAGAGATGCAATTACAGACATCAGGAACATTGTCTTATGCCAAGATTCATTCAAAGAGGATGAGTAAGAGGCTGAGGTTAGGTTGCAGTCCTGCATCATGGAATCTTACTTCCTAGGTAGTACTACAAGGAATGAAGATTCATCCCTCGATTTGTAGACGAAGATGTAAATTCAGGGCCTGAATCGCATGAGTTAGTAAATATTTTACAATTAAGAGCCTTATTACAATGAGGTTCAGACTGCAACAAACTGCTTGTCGGTTGCGGTCCAAACCGCATCAATTGCTGCGGTCCGACTGAAGCATTATAATGCATGCGGTCGGAGGCAGCAGTCGGAGGGTCTGACTGACACAATCCGCACGTCGGTTGGTCGGAAAGGCCTCATAATCCCTGAAAGACGGCATTTCTGCTGTCGAAATTATAATGTCTTGTTTCCAACAGCCTTTCCATGTCAGCCTTTCCGACATGGAAATGCTTTTGGAAAATGACATTGGGGCCCCTAGTAGGGACCCCTGGCTCACCGCATGTGGCCCGCCTGCACCGTGTGCCAGACGCGCAGGGATGTTTTAAAACTTACATTTTTTCAATGTGGGCAGTGTCAGCCCGCCGCACAAGTTCCCAGTGAAAAATGGATGTTTGTGACCGCACCCTGTGTGGTCGCATCCTAATTGCTGGGTCGGAACCGTCGACCTGAGGTCGGGCGGTTCCCAATCCGCAATTATATCGTTCGGAAGCAACTCAGATGGCCCTTGTTTCAGATGTCAATTTGCCAATTTCTGTGCTTTAAACTTCCATTTTTATTCTTAAAAATGCATTTAGCTAAACCTTGACAGACTCATTTCTTTATTTTTAAAGAGTGGAGTGGGCGAGGTCTGGAGGAGAGGAAGTAAGTTAACAGAAGCACATGAGTTCTACTCACTTATTTAAGTAACAACTTTTATTAAACTATTACCATACTCAAATATACACATTTTGATCACCCAAATAGGTGAAAACCTGAGCTGGCCTGCTATGGATTCAATTGTAGCATCTGCAGGGTCGATGGGGATTTCACAAGCAGTATGTTACTGTGAATGGAACTTGCAGTCTGTGGGACAAATATAGGCACCTGAGGATATATTTACTAACATTTTGCACTGGGTTTTAAGTTACAAAAGTGGCACAAATTAACGTAAGATGTTTAGTTGAAATATACTTTCCAGCGCAAAACTTGTTTTGCACTGGATAGTCACCACAAATAATGCAGAGCTTCACCTAGCATTCCTAAGCATCAAGGAGGCATTCCTTAGGTGATATATGTGTTTTCCCATGCAAACATCCTTTTTCATGCAAAACCTTACCTACTACAAAAAGTGCACAGGGTTTTGCATACAAAAATAACACTGTTTTACATTGGTAATATCATCGTCTAAGAATTTTATTTTGTACCCTTCCAGAACAAATTGTATGCTAGACATCATGCATACACCCTTGGACTAAGGTGCAGTGTCCGAGGACCGCCAAACTCATGGTGGTGCAGCAGTGGCAGTCCAGGCACTGCTGCACCAGCTCTCCGACTGCCAGATTACAACTTGGCTGTCGGACCGCCATGGCACTGCTGCAACCGCCAGGGATCAGAGATCTCTGGTGGTGGTGTGGAGGTCTGCGGGCCAAAAATATGCTTGGTGGTGTGGGGCAGCTTGGTGGTGTACGGCAGCACCGCCAAGCATATTACAACTTTCCTCACCGCCAGCTGGATCTCATGGGGGTTCTTACTCCATGAAACTGCTGGCAGTGGGAAAGAAGGGGGGCCCTAATGGGCCTCCTCTTGGGCCTGTGCACCGGGTGCATTCAGGGGGTCACATGTTGTACCGCCCTGTATGCATGCACGGCAGTTCCTGCACAGCATGGACATTTGCATAAGCTGATATGTTGTCATGTGCAGAGTTGCCACCATCAAATGCCATATACAGTATCATATGCTTCATGCTCAGGTGATTAATAGACCAGAATGCTACCCTGAGCGATCACCAGTGACTGATAGTAATTTAGGCACTCCATTCACCACCTTGATGTTTTTTGTATTTGACACCCTAAGTGTGACAGGTATGCCCAGACATGGATCCCATGCTCACTGCAACATGAGACTCAAGCTGCACCCTGCTGAAATTAGGATGACACCAGTTTAGGGGTTGCTTATGTTCCATTCTAGAGGGGACCCTGCCTGGCAGTTTGGAATATACTGTTTGCATGTGGAGCAGGGTCAGTACTGATATGGATAAGGGGGGCCTCTGTCTAAAAAGGTATGGTGGGTAAAAACAGTGGACTAGAATACAGCCAGGTGTTATTACCAGTGGTTGGGATCAGTTCAGGTATTTCAACCATCACCAAATTTTGTTTTGTAGTTTGTGCCTAGGTCTAGCACATTTTCAAATATGCAGTATCTCATATTGAGGAACAGCTTCATATCTATAGATGTAATCATCCATCCTCTTTTGCACCTCCTTGTACTTTGTATTTTTTCCTCCTCATTTTTTCTGCTGCCTTAACCACCTCTTCGTCATAACCTAATGCCATGAATTACAGCAGAGTTGGCTGGCCAGGATGGCATTCCTTTCCATTCCTCCCACCTCCTTCTAGTATGTCCAGCAGGCAAAACTTTATTCCAATGGGCCACAGTATGACACTGATCTCAGTCAGTGGCTTGATTTCTTGCTGGTCAGTACTGTTTCTTCTTCTTCTACCCTGTAGGCAATTGGAGCAAGGATGTTTCTAGAGTTTGAGGGTTCATTGGACGGCCTGACATGGGAAGGGTACAAGGACGGCCTGTCTATAAATGAACGGTCAGCGTTGGTATGCACAGTCTTCTTGATGTCCAGATGGAGGTCAATTTTGCTGCCATCTAAAGTCCAACTCTTAGTTTTATAAGCATGAGGAGGTGGTCTTGTATGTGAGTGTGTTCATCACAGAGCAGTCTTTTTTTCTCTCTTTTTCTTTTTGCAGTTTTTCAGAACTTCCTTTTACAAGAGTTTTTTCTGAAGACGGATCACCTAGATTGACTCTAAGGCCAGGCAGTTAAGCAAATTTTGCATTTTTGCCTTTTTAGCATGATATTTTTATTAAAAGAAAATATTTTTAAAATGAAACAATTAGCCATATCAAGTACAAATCATCTTAGTTTAGAGTTTCTTTTCAGTTTGACTCCACATCCCAGCACTGAAATGCAATGTCAAGCTAATTTAGTAGCCTCTCTCTAGATTCACTTTGCTCAAGGTGTTCTCAGCATGGTAGTCCTACTGTATCTTAAAACCTGCAGGGTAAATGACACAAACATCAAATAAAAAATATCATGTGACATGAATAAAGTGCAAAAAGTCTGTGGATCAGAACATCTCAGGATTAAAATGTAAAATTCTTTATTATATTGAATTAATCATTTATATGGAAGTAGCAGGGTTTTGGGTTTGTAGTGGAATAGGGTGGGATGTTAATTTTGAATTAATGTAATTTTATTCTTAAATCAATTTTTCGTGTACATTTTTAATTATGTATATTGTTTAATTGTTTTATTTTAAATTAATTTGCTAAATGTAATGTATATTTTATTTTTTACATTTATGTTAGTAATTAATAATATAATAGTGGGCTGTTAATTCAATTATAATTAATGTAATTTTTATGTCATAATTTTTTTTACTGTTACTGTAAAATAAATATATAATTGATTATTAATTATGGGCTTCATTATGATGGTGGTCTGACGAGCGTTTGTCTGCCACCGTTTTAGGCAAGAGACTGCCAACAAGGAGCCGACGGCTCTGACAGCCTAATAGCAACAGGACCACCATGTAGGCATACAGTGGATTGGCGTACCGTGGAATAGCATACACTTGAGTGGGGAAGAGCGGAATAGGGTAGACCACAGTTAAGTACAGTGGAGTAGCATAGAGTGGAGTGCCATACAATGGCATAGTCTTGAGTTTAGCGGCATTAAGTCTAGTGATGTACAGTGGTGTGGCATATAGTGAAGTAGCATAGAGGACATGGTCCTACAATGAAATAGCTTAGACTGTAGAACAGTAGAGTGTAGTGACATACAGTGGGCTGTCATACAATGTAGTGTTGTACATTATAATAGCATACATTGGATTGTGGCAGAGTGAAGAGGGGTATACTGCAGTTGTGTACAGGGTCGGACTGGGAACCAAAACTGGCCCTGGCAAAGAGTTCGGCCGGCCCCCCTGGGAGCAGCCAAGCTGTTTGCCAGGGCCCGTTTCGGCCAATTGTGTTACATGGGCCGCCCTGTAACAAAAATGGCCCCCAGGGGCCCATAATCGGCCCCCACCCTAGTGGCCCCACAGGGAAACACCCGGTGACCGGCCAGTCCGGCCCTGGTTGTGTATAGTGGAGGGCTGTTGAGTGGAATAGCATAGAGTGTAGTGATGTACCATGAATTGCACATATTGGAATGGCATAGAGTTGCGTAGAGTGTAGTGTCATAGAGAGGAGTTGTATTCAGTAGAATACTGCACACTGGAGAGGTGCACAGTGGGGGCACTTACAGTGAATGGCTTAGACAGGAGTGTAATAGAATAGAGTGGTGTATGGTATATTATCGTAACATAGAGTTGTATAGCGTTGAGTGGCCTAGAGTGGAGTGAGGTGTAGTACAGTGGAGTGGCATACAGTTGATTAGCATACAGTGTAGTGGTGTTGTTGTATAGCTCCTATATATCCTTATATCGTGTTAAGTTAGCATAGGTACATTTGAGATTTAAACGCCATTTTTCCTTTCTTGCAACTTCTGCACACGACCCTTAATTGTTGACTTAGCTTTCAACCTAGTGGTTTGCCGTGGTGTATGTGAGAATAATATGTTATTGCTCTGATATCAGTCTTGTTTAATAAAACATGTCTGCACGGAGAGTGCTGAAGTTTCAGGAGCAACACGATATGGAATTGTTATGAGGTCTGATCTCCACGCCTTCATAGTCATAACACAAGTGCAGCCTTTGCCAACTTGGGCTTGAGGCGGGATTGATATTGCTTTGCACGAGAATTGTTAACACACTTGATGCGGTGCACATGCAGAGAGAGCTGGTGTATGCTGATGTGATTCCTTCATGCTAGGACACTAAGGTATGGGCCCGCCCTAAAACAACCCAAAGAGACCTTCTTAGATAATAATATAATATATGTGTTAGGGAGGGTGAGATATAAGTGTTGTTAACTCTTATTCATTACAGCATGTTAACATGCTGTCACCATTCGCTTTTTATGTCTTAGTAACTATGCTGATAATTTTGCTACTGATAATAAGTATACTTGTATTATCAAAGATACTGCGCCTGAGAAGACGGCATTAGTAAATAAACATTTCAAATGCACATGTGTCTTCTTTACTCCATGTTCTGGTTTGTAATGATAATATAACGAAAGAGTGTTCATGAGTCCCACGTACCCTGAGGTACTGTAAGTTCATGTTCTGGTTTGTCTAAACATTGGGTGTTTGATATGTCCAATGAGACACTGTAGCTAGCTCGGTAAGGGGTGAGTTGGTTGCTAAGGTAAGTTTTGGGACACCCTAATTTGCCGAGGTTCCACTCCTCTGTGCACAGTTCTGTGTGAGTACAGAAACCCTGCAACATGGCGCCCAACGTTTTCGGTGGTCTTATATCATGACACTCGAGTAGTTTATCGTTCATGCCTTAACCCCTTCACGTCCGTTTCCGGAAAACGGGGTGTCGGTGAAACCTACCTATTTTTTGAAATAGGTCTTTATTCAAGCTTGATTCTTTCTTAAACGGTTTCTTTGAATTACTACCCAGTTGTGCTACAAAGTATTCTTTGTGTTTTCTTATTTCCAGTTCTGTAATGGCGGCAGCGGTGGCTATTGCGCAGCATAGTCGCGTAGCGGTACGCAACCATCTTCAGACGTACCAAGTCCCAGTAGATGGGATGGCTGTGATTTTCGTGGTATGTGCAGATCCGGCGTTTCCTTACGAGTTGTTTTACTCTTGGGTTACGTTTCCGGCTGTGGACGCTAATTCTGGTTTGTTCCACTCCTACACCGCCTCGGATGTCCCGGCTGAATATACGCCGTACAGGGCATTGGAAATACCTATTGATCATTGGCAGCATCGAGTTTGGTTTGATGGCGCCCTCCCCCACTCTATGTCCCCTGCGAGGTTAGGCCCACTCTCAATTCCAGGTACTAATTGGCCTGCGTTGGGTGGCTTTACCCCGCACCCGAATCACGGGGCTTGCACCCTGGCAGAAATTCGCAGGCTGCATGTAGTTTCCATTTCCGTGATTCGTGCTTTAGTGCAATACATCGGTCGACATCTTCCTGGTGGTCCCCAGGGGGGTGCGGCCGCTCCCCTGGAACGAGGCGGAATGCGTCTCAATCCAGTGATGGTAAATTCGGTTTTTGGTGCGCGTCCGGTTGACAACGATGACTTCCCATTCTGGCTAGCAGAGAAGTTTGATCAACTGGAGGCGGTTTTTCCGAATTCTACTCCTGCTGATAAACATAGAATGTTGACGATTACTCTACCGAAGGATATTACTCCTGAACTTGCTGACTGTGACAGCTGGGGAAAAACATTTGCGGCAGTTTATACAAGATGCTTCGGCACCCCGTCTATGACTGCCCTGCCTGAAATCGTTAGACGTGTTCAGAATGATCACGGTCCAGAGGCAGCGGTTGAATTGGGTATGCGCCTGTGTGGTTCTTTTGAGATTGTAAGTGATCTCATTCTCTCCAATGTTAAAGGAGATGCAGTTAACTTTCAGGTGTCGAATGCTTTGGCTGCTCTGCCCGATGCCGACAAACCCCGCCAGTTAGCAAAGATTGTGGTGGCCGCTTATAAAACGATTGGCCGCACAAGTAGAGGTCTGAAATATTTTCCAGTGAAGGAGAAAAAACAACCACAGGGACAATCTGCAGTGACAGATGCCCAGCCCAAGTCCAAGAAACAAAATTGGCCTAAAAAACAGACACAGGGGAAGCAGACAACGCAGACTCAGGGTACTTTTCCTGCAATACAAGCTCCTGCGCCACCCGAAAAAGTTTATGATTTGCGCGACCGCGCGATGATTAAATCGCCTGATCGTTTTCAGGGTTCTGATCAACGCTCTCCTCGTTCCTTTCAGGACACATCGGCCCCGAAGACCGGTGGAGGAGGAGGGGGTGGACGTGGACGTGGTGGCCAACAAGGACGTGGCCAGTCCCGCCAGACGGACGGCGCAGTGAAGCAGGAGGATTCTACGCCTAGGCGTCCGCAGTTTGCGAAAAAGAAAGTCGCAGCCTTAACAGCGCATCGATATGCCACAGATAGTGAGAACGCGGCTTCGGAATCTGACGTGGGCTCTGACCTTGCTGGACAGCGCGGCGGAGATAACCATAGTCAGAGAGGCGCTGCGTCCACTACTGAGGGTGACAGCGACTGATGTCTACGTTGTGATAGAAACAGCGGATACTAGACTCGCTCCCCCTGAAAGACTATATGAAATTGTCCTGTTAATTGAAGGTGACATACAGCGTACCGTTAAAGGTGTATTTTGGGAGAATCTGTCTTCTACTTATGATATTTTACTTTCGGAGGCTGACTGGCCCCCACCTTTTGTGCTCGCGGCGCCGCGAGGGGAGGAGGTGATCCTACCCAGTTTCGCGAACACTGTCTCGAAAGAGCATGCGCAGCATTTTGCAGAAGAGTGGGCTCGGGCTCTCGCGCCGGCTCTGTACCGTAACCAATGTGGTTGGGATAAATTGTCGCCTTGCCACGAAATTCCGTTGCGGTCTCAGCCGCAGCCTCAACCTCAATATCCCATTCGGCGTGAAGCAAAATCTTCCGTCGCGGAAATCCTTGAACAATTGGAATATCAGGGAGTTATTGAAACGTGTGTGTCACCGATGAATAATCCCCTTTTTACTGTGAATAAACCTGACGGATCATATCGTTTGGTTTTGGATTACCGGCATTTGAACTCGCATTGCCGTAACTGTGCAGTACAGAATACCCACGGCTCTGCCCTAGTGGATAGTCTCGTGCGTAAGCGTTTCAAGACAACGCTTGACATATCCAATGGTTTTTATGCCCACAGATTGGACAGCTTTAGCTCCCAATGGACCAGTTTTACAAGCGCTGGAGTCCAAAAGCAATTCCGGCGTCTTCCAATGGGCTACAAGAATAGTCCTGGTGTATTTACCGCTCGAATTGTCTCTATTCTGGAGGCACTCGACCCTGATGCTTTTTCGTATGTGGATGACATATATCTCACAGACGACGATATTTGGGAGCATCTGTGTCGTGTAAATTCTCTTGTTTGCAACTTCGCAGACATGGGTTACAAATTCAACTTTGCAAAATCGCACATTGCTGAACACACAGTGTTGTTTTTGGGCTATGAGCTCAACAATGAAGGAAGAGGTTTGGCTCCTCACTTCTTGGAGAAGTGCGCACAATTGCGCGCACCAACAACTCTGAAAAAATTACAATCCTTACTGGGCTTTTTGAATTTCGGCAGAACTTACATTCCGGAATATGCCCAGCGTATCAAGCCTTTGTATGCTTTGATACAACCAACTTTCTCAAAATCATGCTGGCTGCCTGAGCATTCAGCCATTTTGCAATCCTTGCAGGCTGATCTGCTCGCTTCTAAATATTTACTGACTCGTGATAACCACACCAACCTGGTCATAAGAATAATTCCTGGGACGGTGGGTTTCACTTACCTCACTTTTAATGAAGGTGACACAGTACCTATTGCTTACAAGTCACACTTGTACACCTCGGCTGAGATGCGGTTTCCCACCATAGAAAAGGTTTTAACTGCTGTACAGATGGCTATTCTAAAGGAACGAGCTCTGTCACAGGGGAAACGCATGCTAGTGGTAACACCCTGTCCTCATTTGGAGGCAGTCACGAAAGCCATTGTACCAAATTCGAAAGCTTTGCACCCTCGGTGGATTCAGTGGGCTGCGTCATTGTCATCCTCGGATGTCATGTTTATTTTTGACGCTTCCTTACGGTCGCAGGAGTTCTTGCAGTATGAATTCGTTCACCCTGCTCCTCTGGCGATGCGACCTTTGGAGGACTTCCATTGCATCATTTACACTGATGGGTCGGCGCAGGTTGCGCATGGCTCTAAACATGCCTACGTTTCCGCATGCGCCATTGTGGTCGGTGCTATGTTGAATGATGAGTTCATTTCCAGGGAGGTACACACGTTGCCCCTGGGCGATTGCACCGCACAATTGGCAGAGCTTCGTGCTCTCTTACTAGCTTTGGAGTACGCAGATCCAAGTGTTACTACTCTAATTGTAAGTGATTCTTACTACTGTGTCCAGTCTTACAATGAAAACTTGTTCTTTTGGATTCAAAATGATTTTCATGATTCCAAGGGTAGCACAATAAAACATAAAATGATCTGGGTTCGAGTGGCAGAGCTTAAGGCTATGTTGCCACTCGTTTATGTGATTCATACTCTCGGTCATCAGCGCGTGGGAGTTCACGCTTTTGGCAACTCGCTTGCTGATGAAGCAGCGAAATCAGCAGTATCTACATACTTAGTTGCGGCAGTTACTAGGTCTAAAACCAAGATTGATAGCGACATCTTGGCAGCGATTGCTGCCTCTGAGAAGGGAAGTAAACATCCTTCGGGATTCCCTTCGAAGTATAAATACCACTTAAGTCCCGAAAAGGTTCCTTTTGTGACAATTCCTGATGTTGGGGAACGGCTGATTCCCAACTCGGATCGCAGAACAGACTTGATTACAGCGGCTCATGAAGGTGTGGCGTCTGCGCATGCGGGCGTCTCAGCCACTGTAACGCAACTACAACAACGTTTCTGGTGGCGGGGACTGTACAAACAGACGCGTGATTATGTCCTTCTTTGTGACATATGCCAGCAGATTAAACCTTCAACTGCTACGCGTCCGCCTCAGACTCAGTTGTACATTTCTAATAAACCACTAGGCTGTGTTTATTTAGATCACTGCGGTCCATTTTCATCTGATACTGCGTATAAATACATCTTAGTAGCAGTTGACTCATGCACACGCTTTGTTTGGGTATGGCCACATCGCAGCGCTGATTCCCGGACTGTCATCAGAGATTTGCGTATCTTTATAGGGATTTTTGCCTGTGGTACCTTCCATTCGGATCAGGGTCCGGCTTTCGCCTCTAAGGCGTATAAGGATGCCATGACTTCGATGGGGGTCCAAGTCAAGTTTTCGTCACCCTACAGACCCGAGGGTAATAGTGTAGTTGAACGAATGAACCGTGATTTAAAGCAATCTTTGACAGCCCGAGTTATAGGCACTGGCAGAAATTGGCTGGCTCACCTCTATGGCGTGCAGCGTGCTCTTAATAATCTCCCTAGAAGGTCTCTGGGTGGGCGGACCCCATACGAAATGCTCTTTGGCATCAAGATGTTCGTCCCTGACCTTGACGGTCTAGACTCGGTGGTTCGCGCCACTTCCTTTGACGCAGATGAACATTGCAATGTTTTACAGAATCTACAAAAGACGAGAGACACTCTTGCAAAGGAACATTTGCCCTCCACGTCGGATGATGCGTTGCAGATCCCGGTAGTTGGCTGGCTACCCCAAGTTGGAGAACTGGTTCGAGAGAAGATCGACAACAAGAAAGAGTTTGGTCCCTCCTATCGAGCTCCGGTCCCAGTGCTTGGAGTGAAGGGCACAAGAACAGTCATTTTACCACCACTTCCAGGTCGTAAGGAAAACAGGTTTATTTCTATTGACAATGTCAAGATACACAGAGTGGCCGATTCTTCTTAGCATGACACCGGCTGTTTCCTGTCCTTCCATTGTGAGAAATTCAATTATGCCCACTGCTTCTAATAATGAACCTGAGGTGGCCATCGAATTACCTGCTGTTTCCACTCCATTATTGAATAATTTACCAGGAACTAACCTTGATGAGACAGACTATACATACCCCACTGATTTGTCCATGCCTGACCTGCAAGCTCGTTTAGCCACGGAATCCAGATTTTCATTTGACTCTGCTTCCCTTGCCTCGAAAAAACCCTCTAAAATTGCATTATATGCTAGCCTGTTTAAAAAACATTTTTTGATACCTCCTTGGATATACATTTGGCTGGTCCTTTTTTCAGTTTACCTTTTTATGTCAATTGGTTTTGTGTTTTAATTTTTTCGGATTATGAATGGACATTATGTCGAGGAGAGAACTTGCATTACTCATTTGAATGGAACTTTGGCCCCACTTTCCTCTTCACATTCTACACACAGATTAAAAAGAGACTTGACTTTGGTTAACATCACAGCGTGGCCTGTTCTGGATGGAATCGCGTGGGATGCAGTTCGTTTTCAGATTCATGGTCCAACGGAAGTCGTTAATGTCCCTAATGTACTAAGAGTTAATATGGGGGATGTGGTGAAACAAAACATTCGTTCTGATGATTGGGATGTTAATGCTGTGGAAAGTTTGTTTTCTGATTTGAAATATTATGCTGCTTTTGATGCTGAGGATTTATATTTAGAATCTGCTAATTATGGTGAATTGTTCTGTTACCAACATTATGGCAATCACTTCTTACACAAGACATCTTCCCGAAGGGATGCGGTTAATTTTACTCAGTGGGAACATTGCCCAGCACCAACACAAGGGAGTTCAGAAACGTTTCTTAAAAAGTATACTTATTTCACTGACTTTAATCAGTCCAATCCCGAGTCCTTTTATTTTAAATTTCACAAACAGCCACTGTCCAAGGTTCGACTTACAAATACAAAATTGTTATATTCAAAGGCCTTCCTGGATCAATTAGTTACTGGAGGGTATGAGTTATGGAAGGATACCATAGACCTTAAATCAGTTTGGGGCTCAAGGGCCTGGCAGGTACAAGGCACTGAGGCTTTGCACCGTGCATGTCTCATCCCAAATCATATGTGGTTTTTAAATGAAACCATTTCCCAGACCACGTGCTTTGGATTGGCTACATCTAAAAGGTTGAACACCCCGTCTTTCCCGGAGTTGGAGGAATATGAGAATTGGAGTAATTTTACTAAATTGTCCATTAGAGATATACAGGCTCTGCTTCTGAATTCCTCCTTTAACATTTCCAGTATGAATCCCAAGGGTTGGCTGCTTTGGCACCGTGGTGCTGATTCTTGCCAAAAGAGATTTTTAAATATAACTGACGGTTTTAAGACTGTTAGATCTGATCCCCGTTTTGATTTGAGTCATACTGTCACCTCTTACTCTGTTGGCAAGTTGTGTCAAGCTTGGCTGAAACATTCAACTTTACCTGCGGTTAAGTATCACCTTTCCAAACTGAATGCAGACGTGGATTTGAATGATTTCATTAAGGGCCCAGCTAGTGGCAGGTCGAAAAGGTGGTTATATGGTGTTTACAATGAAATTTGGAAACTCTCACAGATTGAGGCTGCTTCACGCCTTAGGGCTATTGATCAGGCAAATCTTGAGAAAGTGCTTGCAGTGGTTGACAATAGCATTAACGTGCTTTCCTCTAGAATTTACACATTAGATAATATTGTGTCGTCTGTTGTTGATATTGTGCATGATGAAGTGTCTGTATTATACCATGGTCAAAATCAATTACGTTCAATCATGCAGTTTGCATGGACACTACAGACTCTAAAAATGGGTAAAGTTCCCTGGGGATACATGAACGTTTCCTCTTTATTTGCACCATTTAATTTGACAGACAAACAACGCTTGCTTTCAATGCGTGATGCTTCCTTTTCTATGCTCCATATTGAAAGATTGGAATCTTTACCTTTTTCTGTGGCAGAGACCACTGCTGCTACGTGGCTTATCCACGGTTTAATAACGCTGCCTTTTGCTTTATATAAGTTTTCAAATTGTATGAAATATGTGCCAATAGGTCGTTTTGAACCCTTAGGTAGCGGTTTTCTTCATGAGGTCTGGTCACTCCCATACACATACAGATGTTTCAAGGATGAACAAGAGGTTTATCTAACAGGGGATGAATGTACTGAGACGCCAGATCATTCTTTAATGTGTAGACACATACAGTTACACGGTTCATGTAACAGGGACAGACCGAATATGGCTTGCGTTTTACAGGGCACGCCAGTTCCTGCTATCATCCCCACGTTTAAATTGTTGGAGAATGGTAGTTATTTAATGCTCAATAATGAAAACTGCTGTGGTTTAATTAAAGGTATAGCTTTCATAGTAACGGTTAGTGAGCGAGTTATTTGCTGCAGAAATGTTCTTTATCCTCCCACACGTGAACATAGGGAGTCTTCCATTTGGCCACAGATACCGACCTTGGGAGCAGAATTCAGCGGCATGGCTAGAATAAGAGCTCTTTTGTCCCAGAAAGAGGTGGCCTTGAGCTCGGCCCGTGAAACTTTCGTGCTTCACATTGCTAACACCCGCACGGAGGTTCAGGCTCTTTTAAACACTGATTTGCCCTTGCATTTCGGAGCCATGGTCCGTTCTATCTTTAACGCATCCTCCACAACGGGCCTAGCACATTTTTTTAAAGTTGTTAGCGGCGGTCTCGTGACTTCCTTTGAGAAGATTTTTGGAGTCATCCCTGCTTTCTTCCATTCTATTTTTTCATCCTTGTTTGGAGGGTTCCCGTTTTTGCTTGCATTAGCGGCTGGCGCATTGGTGGTTTTCTGCCTTTTTAAATATGGATGCCCTTCCTGTGCAAGACCACGCACGGCTACTACTGACGCGGTTTCGCAACCGCATGCTTGATTACTATGGCACACTGCCGTTAGCGACTCTAAGCACGGCGTTTGGATTATCTTTTCGGTTCTCCTATTTCACCTGTGTCCAGCCTGTATTTCGCTGTCTGACCTGTGATTTCCTTTGGGCCATTGATTTGTGTCTCTGCGGACCAGCATCTTCTGACGTCGATTTTGATCAACTGATGAGTCCTATCATTGCTCACGAGTTGGTTTGTTCTGACGAAAGGGTTATGGCCTTGGCGGTGGCACATGGACTAATGGGTCCCTGGGATGTGTTGTCGGCAGCGCAGAATTTCTTGGAACTAAGTTTTCTTGAGAACCCACCGAGCTGTCCTCTGATGGTTATAGAGGATCCGGTGCTGGAAGATCACGTATGTTCCTTTCATCTTTTAAATTGGATGGCTGAACTGTTTTCTGATGAGGACAGTGACTTCCTCCTGGAGGCTGTTGCAGCTTACTTTTCATATACGGTCTTATCTTAGACACTGCCTCAAATTGACATGCTGATTGATAGCATTTCCTTGACTTTATTGACTTTTGGTCAAGACATTTTATTTTTCCTTGCCTATTGGCTTGAGCCACATTATATTTGTGGGCTATTTTTTTAGCATTAATTTTTATAATTGAATCTTTATTCATGCTCGTTTATAAATGGATTCTGCTCTCATGTGATGGCACTTCTGTTACCTTATTTAGTCCGTTCTCGGATCATGGGGGGGTGTTGTATAGCTCCTATATATCCTTATATCGTGTTAAGTTAGCATAGGTACATTTGAGATTTAAACGCCATTTTTCCTTTCTTGCAACTTCTGCACACGACCCTTAATTGTTGACTTAGCTTTCAACCTAGTGGTTTGCCGTGGTGTATGTGAGAATAATATGTTATTGCTCTGATATCAGTCTTGTTTAATAAAACATGTCTGCACGGAGAGTGCTGAAGTTTCAGGAGCAACACGATATGGAATTGTTATGAGGTCTGATCTCCACGCCTTCATAGTCATAACACAAGTGCAGCCTTTGCCAACTTGGGCTTGAGGCGGGATTGATATTGCTTTGCACGAGAATTGTTAACACACTTGATGCGGTGCACATGCAGAGAGAGCTGGTGTATGCTGATGTGATTCCTTCATGCTAGGACACTAAGGTATGGGCCCGCCCTAAAACAACCCAAAGAGACCTTCTTAGATAATAATATAATATATGTGTTAGGGAGGGTGAGATATAAGTGTTGTTAACTCTTATTCATTACAGCATGTTAACATGCTGTCACCATTCGCTTTTTATGTCTTAGTAACTATGCTGATAATTTTGCTACTGATAATAAGTATACTTGTATTATCAAAGATACTGCGCCTGAGAAGACGGCATTAGTAAATAAACATTTCAAATGCACATGTGTCTTCTTTACTCCATGTTCTGGTTTGTAATGATAATATAACGAAAGAGTGTTCATGAGTCCCACGTACCCTGAGGTACTGTAAGTTCATGTTCTGGTTTGTCTAAACATTGGGTGTTTGATATGTCCAATGAGACACTGTAGCTAGCTCGGTAAGGGGTGAGTTGGTTGCTAAGGTAAGTTTTGGGACACCCTAATTTGCCGAGGTTCCACTCCTCTGTGCACAGTTCTGTGTGAGTACAGAAACCCTGCAACAGTGTATAATGGACTGGCATAAAGTGGAATGGTGTAGAGTGGAATAGCGTAGCGTGAAGAATGGTAGATATAAATGCTGCTTTATTTGTTTGCTTCTGCTAGGTAATATAGACTAATGGGTTAATTAATTAGCAAAGGTGGGTGGGTAACAGAACGAATTTCATTTCTTGCATTAATTCATGTTTTATGTTTGTTTATATAATAGTTTTACAAATGAAGCTTAGAGATGGCTGCAGAAAAATAGTGCACTTTTAAAAAGTGACGCAAGAAAAAGGTGGCGCAGAAAACTGACGCTTTCTGAAAAGAGGCCTGTTGATGAAAAGGCCGCAAGAGAAAATTATTCTGAAAAAGAAGAGAAGCCTATGAACTTTTATTTTGAAAGGTTTTAAAAAGAACTGCCAAAAGTGACTCTGTGGAGAGGTTTGCTAATGTGCCACGGAAGCTCAGGACGACAAGCTCAAGGCTGAAATGAAGAGACGTGATAGATTTTGCATTGCTTGAACTTCTTTGCTACAAAATGTAGCAGCCTTAGGAAGTGCTGCCAAGATTCTGTACACGAACAATGAGCTAGTGAATAAGCCCGGACATGAGGAAGAAGATGTCACAAATTTACTGTGGCATGAGGTGGCTCAGCCAATGGAGAGCTAGAATTCAACTGATGGAATGTGAAAATAGTTAGATTAGCTTTAGTTTTAGGGTATAAGAATGGGCTCAAAGAACAGACATTTGGCTTGCGCTCGAGATTCCTGAGGGATGTGTTATGCTGATGGACAATATACGTAAGGAAAGCAGTTTTATTAATTACTTTATTTCTAGGCGATGAGGGTAGAGACAGAGAGATAGTTAGGGTTTGGAAATGCTTATTTTTACTTATTTCTGCTAATGAGTAATATTTCTTGTATTATGCTCTCTTTATTAATGATGAATAAACCTCTCTTTATGACCTTTTTCTAATGCTTGTTAATAAAATTCCAAAACCTGAGTTTTTCTAGATTATGTTTAAATAAACTTTCTAAATGACAAGCTGGTCTTGTTTATTGTGGATAGTTTAAACAACATATATGGATCTTATCGCCTCATGATTAAGTCGCTCTGTTGTTGATATGGGCCTAGTCTTGTATGGTAAGTTTAGTGGTAGTAGGTAGAATCATTTATGCAAAATTTTGGTATGAGCGCTGAATCAATTCCCTGGTAGCACTCAGACGGTTTATATGTTGTTTTTGACATACATGTTACATGCATGACACATATATGTTGGTATATTCATAGGATCAATGTTTAACATATGTTGAGTTAGTGATGTTGTCAGATTGTTTAATGCAGTTGAAAGGGTTTTTTCCAGCAGTGTGAAAAATCCCAGGTTAGCCATGGCAATGAGTAGTGTAACGCTGTGATCAGGACGCTGTTATCAGGTTACACAGGTTCATTTGTTCTGCTTCAAAAGGTGATATCGCCGCATATCATCGTGTTGTGGACGTACAACACAAGTTTAGGGTTCTAGGTGTGTTAGGTAAAATTGTATGTATGATAGTGAAGATTGTCTAAGAAATTTGAGCATTGAGTATAGGGACTGAGAGCCTGTTTTAAAACTCTCTGTGAAAAGAGTAATAGAATGTATCCAAACTTGTGTGAAGGGTAAAAGATTGTTTTATTTTCCAAGGTTAGAGTCCTAAGGAGGAAAGTTAAGCGTCATTTTTTACTAGCAAAAGAGATTTTCTTCTAAAGGTTAGAGTCCTAAGAAAGAAAATAAGTGTGCGTGAGTAGGGATTTCCTTTATATGGATGTATGTGTAAATGTGGTAGAAAATATCCTGAGGAAATAGTGTTGTCTATTCCAAATGAAAGTAAATCTGCATGTCTGAAACTACTGTCCTATTTAGAGAAGCAGGCAAATGGTTTTGTTTTATGTAGTTACTAAATTGTACCAAAAGTACTTTTAAAGCACTTTGGAGCCTTCAGGGTAAAGTCTGTGCTATTTAAAGGTATTATAAAGTGTTCCGTGATATTTAGATGTATTTGAAAGTGTTGCGCGCTATTTAAATACATTTAAAAGTATTGCGCGTTAATAAAAAGCATTTCAGAAGTGTCCCGATCAAAATTTGTAAGGGAGGGGCTGTTTTTGAGAGCGAGAGCGTGTGGGGAGAGCCTGAAGCCGCAGCGGCTGTGTGCGTCAGAGCCGCCGCGCTCTGATAGGCTGAAGTTCCGGTGTGTCATAGAAAAGCAGTGCTCTTATTGGTTGAGGCGTCCGGAGCGTCACGGTAAAGCTGCACTCTGATTGGCTGAAGCGCTGCTGTATTGTTTACAATTTAAAAGTGTCCCCGTTCAGTTTCATTCATTGCTACAGATGCGCTTATCACAGCTGATGGATTTAGAGACGGCCGGTTAGGAATGAGAGCATGAAAAGAAAGGTAGAAGCTGTAGCGGCTATGTGTGTCATGGCTGCGGCGCTGTGATTGGCTAAAGCGTTGCCAAAAGCGCTGTGATTCGCTGAAAAGCGTTTCAGTGCCTTGGAGTGGTCGCGCGTGATTGGCTGGTGCGCGTCACCACTGCCTGCCAAGTTATTTATATTTTGCAATTGTCCCCATGTAGTAACTTGGTTTTAGAAATGGATAGGTAGTTCGGCTGAGTTGAGTGGAAGTTTGTTCCATATTGGGGAGCATGTCCTGGTAGATCGGCTGTCTGCATGAACTGATCCCCAGTGCGTGGCGGGAACACACTCGAGTATAGAGCTGGGCCATTCAGGTGAGTGCGGCTGGTATGTTTGAAGGGAAACGCACAATACCTAAAACCGCGCTGTTGTTTTAAAGGAAAGCGTGTCACAGCTGATGCGTGTGGCAAGCGTAGCGTGCTGTGTTGAAATCGCATTTTGTGAAGGAGGGGCTGAGCACGAGGGGAGAGAGAGTACAGTAACCGTATACGTCACTGCAGCTGCGCAGTGATTGGTCGAGGCGATAACAGCAGCTGTGCTGTGATTGGTTGACATTCTTGTGGTCATGCTGTGATTGGTGGATGCACGTTACCACTCCCGAGTCAAGTGTATTGGTTTTAAACAACAAATGCTTTGATTTTTTTAGCGCGAGTGCCCAAAACTGGCATATAAAAATAAATTTCAAACGAGCAAATAATAGTTTATGGCAGGGGTGTGGTTAGCCGATCACAGGATATCAGTTACCATCACCCTGATAAGGACAACAGTCAGGGGACAGCGGAAATATCAGCTGTTAGCAGTGCAGCATTAGCAGCTGTCATCAGAGCTGCAAATACAGCCACAGCATCGCTTGATTAGAATTGCCAGGAAAGAAGGAACAGATAGTGGCAATAGTAGTTTATATTATGAACAGGGATCATAGTAAAAGCCACAGGTGTGATTTTTAAGCTGCTTGACAGAGGGGAAGAACGGAGGGTTGTGCAGCAAATTTAAATAAATAAACATTACCTAGCCTTTTGTTAGTTGCTGTATTAATTACAGGTGTGATTATAGTGTCCCATAAAGGTATATATGGTTTCTTGTTAGCAGCGTAACAGCAATCCAGTACTGAGATAAAACAAAGTGCATTAGAGAAATTGCGCTGTATTTAAGATAGTAGCACACAAAGAGGTATAATTTTAAAATACACAGTTTTGTCCCTATTTTTGATTTATTAGTTGGATTTACTTCTATTGATGTTTTCAATTGGTTTAAATTTTTATTACCCAAATTAAATTGAGAACATAGGAAAAGGGGAAAGTAAGATAAGACAAACGCTTGGCTTAGTGGACTAATTAGTGAAATTTGCATTGTGGTCAATTTTAATAAAAGTAAGTATTTTAAAATGATGGATAAATATTATCTAAAGAAAGAGAAAATGATTTCCTGGTATCAAATGAAAAGGGTTGTTGTTACTGGTGAAAACAAATTAATGAAAACAACACCTCTCCCAAAGGAAATACAATTTAATGAAAATTCAGTTTGTAAATTTATAAATGAAAATTATAAACATGAGAGAGTAGAAAAAATTGATCAGTGTAAAATTGATGTTATAAATACAAATCAGGACAGAAATTTAAGCAAAACCTCAGAACAGATTAATGTAACGTCAAGAGTCCCGGTTCAGATTGATAGAGTCCCAGCTCAGACTTCTTCTCAACGTGACGCAACAGAAAAGCATGATGAAATGACTAGTACTTCTGGAATTAATATTCCTGATTATGTAAATTATACAAAAGCAGTGACAGTCCCTGTGCTTGGAAAAGATGAAATTAGTTCTACAGTTTTAACGGTCCCATTAAATTCTGAAATTCAAAATTTTACTGAAAAACTTTATTCTAATGTATCTGAAAGTCAGGCAGTAATGATTCCAACTAAGCTGGAGAGAGTAATGACTAAAGCTTTAACTAGTGAGAACTCTGATGTTGATCTGATTGATTTGACACAGCCTGATGAGTCAAAATTAAAAATTGATTTAGAAGAATTAATAGATGGTACAATGAGTACAGACAGATTGAAAACATATCAAGATGATGAATTGATGTTTCTCTGCAAAGAGGTTACTTGGAAAACAAAAAATAAATATGATGCTGTTGAAGAAATGGCTTTTGATTTTGAAATTGATTTGAGTAAGCAAAATCTGTTTCATAAAAATTATAGAATGAATTTCACAGAAAAGAACATTGAAAGCCTGAACAAATCAGGTAGAATTGCCCAAATAAAAGAATTAATTTGGATTTTGAGAAAATGGGGTAATGTGAATAAATGGAAAACAAAATGGCCAAAGGAAAAGGAGATTGAGATAAATGAGCTGAATGAACAGCTACAAATACAGCGACTGGGGGTGATTCAGCAGAATGAGATACCTCCACCATTGCCAAATTATGTTAATAGGCAGACAGACAATACAGATACAGGATTGAATAAAGAACAGGAAAACAGTCCACAAGGAATAAATGTACTTCTAGTTTCTTGGAATGAATCTGATGGTCTTTTAAGTGAAAACATCCAAGTAATAGATGAAATTGATCCACAGATTAAAGCAAACTTTACAAATGATCATGAATGTCAAGATGTATTAGAATTTTACAAAAAGCCCAGACAAGACATTAAGGATGTTCCTTTACTGGAATCTGACTATGTGTTATTTGTGAAGGGATTATGTCTGAAAACAGATGATGATATATTGAGTGCAGCTTACTCAGTATATACGATTACAGAAGTGGTTGAAGCATCTTGTCTCAAAGGAGTTGGTTCAGCTCAAGTAGCGGAATTAATTGCTTTGATTCGTGCATGTGAGATGAGTGAAAAACTAACAATTACTATAATAACTGATAGTAAATTTGGATATAACATAATGCATGATTATGATCAATTATGGTCACAAAAAGATTTTTTAAACTCTATAGAATCACCTATAAGAAATGCTATTTTGATTAAAAGGTTATTAGACGGAATTGAACTTCTTGACCAATTAGCGGTAGTGAAGTGTGTTGGAAATGAAGAAAAAATTGATTATATCTCAAAAGGCAATGCGTACGCAGGTACCAGTGCTAAGTTATGTGCTCAAGAGAGGGTTGCAATGAATCGGGAAAAATTCAATGAACATATTTCAAGCATTCTCATATTAATATTTGTAATTCAGACATGGCAAGAATTAAAACAATTACAAGACAGAGCAGATGATGAGGAGAAAATTGGGTGGCTGAGACAGGGCTGTGAACGAAGAGAAGGAGATAAGATTTGGGTTCACAAAGATGACAGATTGGTCATGCCAAATAGTATCATTTCAAATATGGCTCGAATGTATCATGGGGAGGGTCATGTAGATCGAGATGACATAATGAAAATGTTCAGAAAGACATGGTACAATCCAAAGTTCGGATTAGTTGTGGAGTCACTTTTTCAAAGATGTCTGACATGTCAAAAAAACAAACCAGATCAAAAGAGAATTGAGAGTTTGGAAACAATAGGCCAGGAGGGTGGTCCATTTACAAGAATACAGGTAGATTTCGTTGAAATGCCCCAACAAAACAAATTGAAATATGTCCTGGTTATCATTTGTTTATTTTCAAATTGGATAGAAGCTTTTCCAACAAGAAAGAATGACAAAATTACTGTGGCAAAGTTGCTTTTGCGCGAGATTATTCCGTGTTTTGGCTTTCCGGTGACTGTAGAAACTAACAATGGAAAAAGGATTGAAAAAGAATTAATGCAGATGATTTGTGAAGCATTCGGTATTGAAGAAAGTTTGCATTGTGCATACAGACCAAAAGCATCAGAAATTGTTGAGCAAATTGACAACAGTATCAAGGATAAACTTACAAAATTATGTGAGACAACAGGTATGAAGTGGACAGAAGCCTTGCCACTGGTGTTGAGTGCTGTAAGAAGCATACCTGATAAGACAGGTTTGAGTCCTCAAGAAAAATTAATGGGAAAGATCATGAGACAAGATTTTGTTCCAGCAAATAAGTTACTAAGTATAAATTACAGTGTTATCTTAGACTTTTGTAAGAACTTGTCAGGTGTGGTAACTACTGTACTAAATGAAGTGGGAACTGAAGTGATCATAAAGAAAAGAGAACAAGGACATGATTTGATCCCAGGTGATTGGGTCAAAACAAAAGTGTATAGAAGAAGAAATTGTCTGGTACCCAAGTGGCAGAAAGCAAGACAGGTGATTCTAATAACAACAAATGCAGTTAAATGCAAAGGCCTAAAAAGGTGGGTTCATGCAAGTCACGTTATTGGTGTACCACCTCCTGATAATCCTGATGAGGATAGTGATACCACTGCTGATTCTGATTCTGAAGAAGAACATGAAAGAAATCCAGATCATGAAGATCGACAGGAAGGTCGACATCTGGAGAGTTTAATTGGAAAACAAGCCTTGAATAAAAAAGACTTGGAAATTATGACAGTAGACTCAGAAAGTGATGAAGATCTGCCAGAAAAAGAAGCAGAAAAAGAGTCTAAGTCAGAAGAAAAAGAAGATTCTGAAGATGAGAATACTGAAATTTTGCTGGATCAAATAGCAGAAGATAAAGAAGAATCTGATCAAGAGATTCAAGAATTTCAAGAACAAATTCAGGAGGGTATCGAAAAGCAGTTTGAAGACTCTGAAAGTAGGAACAAGGGTTCTGAAACTGGGAAGTTGAAGGTAATTGAAGATGAAGAAGGAAACGAATTACCAAGTACCAGCTGTAAGGATGATGTTCCAAAAAGAGAAGTAAAACTGCTGATTAGAGAAGGTCCTGAATCAAAGAAGAAAACTGAAATAATGAAATTATTAAGTAGAAAAAGAAAATCGGCTGAAGACACAGAATATGAAACTAGTGGCAATGATGATTATGTAAATAAGTCGAAAAGGAGAACTTGGAAAACTGAAAGAAATAAAAATATGATATACAGATTAGTAAATACCAAAGTTAATAGAACAATAGTAGTTAAAAGTCTACAATGCAAGTTGGAGAATAAAATTGAAAAGCAGGTACATGAGATTACAAGTCAAAGTAAAGAAGGGCTAAATGAAAAATTTCAAATAAAGGGAAGAATTGAAGTACTGGAAAGAAAATAGAAGTGATACCTATAGTGGAGGTAAATAGCAGCGGTCAGGAAGAGATTGAAGATAATAGTGACATACTTACCTGTTAAAAATTTAGGGTTTTTATTTTTGGCATAAGGCAGAAGGAATTGTCTTAGTTGACATAAGGTCGAAGAAATTGTGTTTAGTTGAAAAACTCTTTGTGACGCAAGGTCGAAGCAAAGCTGTTAGAGGGTTACTAATTTAAAAAAAAAATAATAATTAAAAATAGGGGTGTGTGTATTATTTTTGAATATTTTTGATTTTTTGTGAAAGGTTAAAAAAAAATGCCTGTTGCTATTAATAATAATTTGAATTGTTCGGGTTACTTATAACATGTTGCCTCTTACCTATGGCATTACGTGCAGTGTTGTAGCTAGCTTGTTTTACCAAACAGGTCGTCTGGAGTACATTTACTCTGATTTTGACGAGATTTTTGAAAAATTGTAAATAGATTAAATAAAGTTAAACCTGCTAAGTAGATGAGGGAATTCTTTCTGCTGACTAATGAACTCACATATGAGTACGTTTACTAAAATAATTTAACCTGCAGAATGAGAGCTGAAGATGCTGCTATTGATATGGATGATCCTGTTAGTGGTAAATTCTGTATTAAAAGAGATAACACACTGTATGAATATTTGTTTTGTTGGTGCAAGTCAAAATGTAGATACCTAAAAATTCATTGGGGATTGGGGATATAAAGATAGAAAGGATCCAATATAGAACTCAATATGAGAGTTAGAGAAATATAGATGAAATTAGGGTTTAAATACTAATCCTGAGTAAGCCTGAAACATGTTCAATATAAAAAAAATTGAAATTTTTGGGTGGTGTTTGGTGATTTTGAAATCACCAGATGAGGGAGTTGATGGAGCAGGTTAATGAACAATATTTTGTTCAGCCTTGTGAAGTTAAACTTTCATAATGTTTAATAAAACTAATGTTTGCATGTATGTTATTAAACCAACCTAGAATAAAAGTTGCACACACCAACATAAGGGATTAACATTATGTGCTTTATGTTGCAGCAAGTACGTTTTAAAAATAATTAACTAACCTTGTTTGTTTGTCTATTGTCTTATTAATTGCGGCTGTTTAATTAATGGCATGTGCCTATTTTATGTATGCTTTTGTCTATGTGGTGTCTTTTTATTTTATACAGGTATGTGGAGAAACCTGCTGGACTAAGTGAAGAATGGTAGATATAAATGCTGCTTTATTTGTTTGCTTCTGCTAGGTAATATAGACTAATGGGTTAATTAATTAGCAAAGGTGGGTGGGTAACAGAACGAATTTCATTTCTTGCATTAATTCATGTTTTATGTTTGTTTATATAATAGTTTTACAAATGAAGCTTAGAGATGGCTGCAGAAAAATAGTGCACTTTTATAAAGTGACGCAAGAAAAAGGTGGTGCAGAAAACTGACGCTTTCTGAAAAGAAGCCTGTTGATGAAAAGGCCGCAAGAGAAAATTATTCTGAAAAAGATGAGAAGCCTATGAACTTTTATTTTGAAAGGTTTTGAAAAGAACTGCCAAAAGTGACTCTGTGGAGAGGTTTGCTAATGTGCCACGGAAGCTCAGGACGACAAGCTCAAGGCTGAAAGAAAGAAACGTGATAGATTTTGCATTGCTTGAACTTCTTTGCTACAAAATGTAGCAGCCTTAGGAAGTGCTGCCAAGATTCTGTACACGAACAATGAGCTAGTGAATAAGCCCGGACATGAGGAAAACGATGTCACAAATTTACTGTGGCATGAGGTGGCTCAGCCAATGGAGAGCTAGAATTCAACGGATGGAATGTGAAAATAGTTAGATTAGCTTTAGTTTTAGGGTATAAGAATGGGCTCAAAGAACAGACATTTGGCTTGCGCTCGAGATTCCTGAGGGATGTGTTATGCTGATGGACAACATATGTAAGGAAAGCAGTTTTATTAATTACTTTATTTCTAGGCGATGAGAGATAGTTAGGGTTTGGAAATGCTTATTTTTACCTATTTCTGCTAATGAATAATATTTCTTGTATTATGCTCTCTTTATTAATGATGAATAAACCTCTCTTTATGACCTTTTTCTAATGCTTGTTAATAAAATTCCAAAACCTGAGTTTTTCTAGATTATGTTTAAATAAACTTTCTAAATGACAAGCTGGTCTTGTTTATTGTGGATGGTTTAAACAACATATATAGATCTTATCGCCTCATGATTCAGTCGCTCTGTTGTTGATATGGGCCTAGTATTGTATGGTAAGTTTAGTGGTAGTAGGTAGAATCATTTATGCAAATTTTGGTATGAGCGCTGGATCAATAGCACATGAAAGTGTCAAGCAGCTGCCGAACTTCTTCCTTGCCGGTCTGTGCCATTGCCAGAGCCTGACCCTCTGTGTCCTAATTGACTGGTAAATATGTTGAATTGCACCTTCTCCCGGGCTTAAGAATGGAAACTCCCTTCCTGTTACTGCGCGGGCAGACCGTTACCCTTTCAAAGAGGAAAGCGCGATTCACCTGCATCCTTTGAGACAGTCCCTTCCCCCTCCTGCTGATGCGAGGTGAGGGCTAGCTTTGTCATGCAGGGGATGAGAACGAGGTGCGAAGAAACGCTCTCGCAGGACAAAGGACCTAGCCTGACACTCCCAGCCCCAGCCAAGTCGCTTTGACCCCCGGGCACCAGTGTCAGTAGATTTTTGAGAACTGCACTCACTTCACAGAGTTTTACATGCCCACAGCACACAGGTGTAAAGCAAGGTAAATCTCTCACCGAAAAATAAACATTTTCAAAGCTGCATCCGTTTAACATTAGTTTTTTGTCTTCATTGCCATTTTATTAATTAGACACATAAAAATCCATCAGTGTTGTTCATAGTTCCAGATTACTGTTTCACAAACTGCACGACAGAGTATAATTTTGTATTGTCTTGTTTTCAGTAGTTACAATTCCGGCACTCAAGTGTGCTGTAAAATAAAGCAACCCCACTAAAAGAGCCGAAGTGGGCTTCTGAAGTCTTTAATCGGTTGAAGAACTATTTCACGTTCTTTAACTATTGTGAAAGAGCTGGGCCACAGAAGCAAATGCCCATTAAAACACATTTATATTACAATTCGAAATCATTACTTTTTTCCAGAACTAGTAGGAAAACCTATAGCTTTGACCTAAATATACAGTTAGGTACGAATGTTGACTGCATGCTTATGTCTGTGTGTTTTCATAGGCGGGTCCTTCCCAGTCTAATGGTCTTCTTTCCCTACAAAAAACCCTGCCCTTTATAAGATCACTGCTTGAGCATCATTTCTTTTAGTTAAAATCAGGGATATTAGAATTGTGTGATTGTGCGGCCACTGCAATTTCCGCATAGTTATATGGTTATAGTGGATTTGCTGCATTTGCCACTTAATCCTTCACCTGCCACACAATCTGCTGAATTAAACAAAAAAATTGTTTCTAGCTCAGTCGGTTCAAAAGTTACTAAAAATGCAGCGACACGTGTTGCCCATAGTGGAATGCCCTTTGCAAAGGTTGACTGGTCACCTTTCTTTTGCTTGTTGCTATATTCGAGTATTAAACTAATGCCCAGGCAGTGCGAACAAGTTTAAAAATGAAATGATAATGAAGTAATACAAGGTGTGCCACATCATGCAACATAATTTGCCTATTCATGCAGCATAATTACCTCAACCCTGCCGCAAAATTTGGCCCTACCCAGCCAAATAATTCCAGGGGGCCCGGTTAAAAGTCTTCCAGGGGACTGATCTCTCCATGTCTCATGGTGTTCTTCTCCAAAGTAAATGACATATCATTGTACATTATTAGGCAGTATCCCTGCCTTTGAAATAAATGGAGCATAGCTACTTCTTGTAGTACCAGCTCCCATCATTACCGTTTGATGTAATTTTTAGGCCTTTTTGAAATTTAAATTAAGCTGCGTAATTTATAGAATTTCATGGTACACTTGTTATGCAGAATTCCAGAAATTGTGCCATTTCAAATAACTACGTGTGATTTGTGGTAAACATTGACCGCAAGTGCATGGGAATAATGTGAATGTCCAGAACGTGACCTCTGTTACTTGTGCCACTAACGTATTTTTGTGCTATGTTTTTACCGCAAAACTCTTTTCCTGCTCACATACAGCAGTAAATAATGGATTTGCAGTTGCATCCTTACACCTGATTTCACATAATTTGCCTGACATTTTGCATGATTCCGCACAAATGATGCAAATTTCACATACTATCATTTTACACATTTTACATAATCCTTTCTTGTAGATGTTGCCAGATGGGTTCCCAAGCCTTCTGTTTACCCCTCTTTTTTAGTATATATACACATATCACCCGACCGTCCCTCTGATAAGGCTTGGGCTGTGTACTGCCTATATGCTTTAGTCATAACTAACCCTGGGCGCAAGACTACGCTCCGCCCACGGAGTGAACGTAGTGTTGCCTACTTTGCAGTTTGCGCATGCGCGGCCGCCCGCGCATGCGCATTTCTCGCGAGAAATGCGCATGCGCGGGTATCCGCGCATGCGCATTGGGATCGAAGACGCGGCGGCACGAAAGAGAAGAGGAAGCCCCGGGACGCCGCAGACCAGGTAAGTGCCTTTCATTTACCTTTCTGGTATTATTTACTAAAATTAGGTATGTAGGAGAGGGCGGGAGGGGGGAGGGCGGCGCGTAGTGGGGCTACACGAAGTGCGTGGGTGGGCGTAGCTTCATGCCCACTTTGCGTAGCTTTGAGTAGCCCCACTACGCATACTACGCCCACCCTTAGTCATAACTATTATAATTTGAGTGCCTATCTCTCACAGCTACTGCTACACTCATAGGCACTGCACCCCAAGACAAGATAAGAGCATCTCTCTGGTTACTTATCCATGAAGTCAAAACACTTCCGTATAGAATGATTATAAATACAACACTCTGACAGCCACACACGCCCTTATGGTGTAGCATGTTACCTGTCCAAAAAGGTGCTCTGGCACCAGGGCTCGAGTCGGGGTAACACGCGGGTGGACGGCGTCCCCCCACTTATTTTCCCGGGAGCTTGATAACTATAAACTGCAACTGAGTGCAAGCCACCTTTCGTGACATCACTTCCTGTCGTGATGTCAGCGTCCCCCCACTTCTTTTTTAGGACGTGTGCCCTGTGTGGCACCCCACGTGAATCACTGTACAATACAATAGCAGTGCCCAAATCCCTAATGTCAGTAGCAAACTGTTGTTGGCATTTCATCCTGTCTCTGCCTGGCACCACTGTACCTGCTCCAGTAGTGATAGCTGTGTCCTTATGCTCCATACTTGGACTTTGGCCACAATGCAGTGGGCTATTCACCTCCTTCAGCTGAGGTGCCACAGTTCCTGCTGCAGTAATGACATATGTACCCCTCTACTCTGTCCTGGGAGCAGTTTGGTCTCTGATACTCATTTTTCTGGGCCTTGGTAGTAGGTTGCTCTGGGCTCTTCACACCCATACGCCCTAATGTGACTCCATGCAAGCTGCATTCTCGTGCTGAGAGCAGTCTGTAAAAGGTTCGTCAAACATCTGAGCCCTGGTGCCACTTAACCTCCACAATCCCTATCTCTAGGGTTTCAGAGCTCTTCTCACAGATGAACTGAGTTTAAGAAAAGTGGTGTTTGAGTATTGCTTTTACATCTGGCACCATTAGATTATCATTGAAAGATTGCATGGCAGATCATGGGGTGGTTTCACTGACATTCTTCTCCTTGTAACTGAATATACCCTCATAGATGTCCCGATCAAATTTGGGGTACGTAAAAGTTGTGTAATTGGCTTTCCTGAAACTACACATAATTACACAATATGCAAATCCAGCATTTAGCATTAGATTTTAGTGCAAAATGCTTCTTCGTGCAAAAAAAAAGTTCCCCGAACAACAGCTGCTGGCGCTCTAGTTGTTTGACAACCTCCCACGTTCACATAATATGATTGTATTATATCAATTATGAAGTAATTTCAGACATGAATTTCACATAATAAGTATAACTTGAAATCCCCAAAAATACGGGAAACTTCACCAGCGTTCTAAAAATTTCACCCAGGCCTAGAGTAAAATAAAAGAGATGCAATTACAGACATCAGGAACATTGTCTTATGCCAAGATTCATTCAAAGAGGATGAGTAAGAGGCTGAGGTTAGGTTGCAGTCCTGCATCATGGAATCTTACTTCCTAGGTAGTACTACAAGGAATGAAGATTCATCCCTCGATTTGTAGACGAAGATGTAAATTCAGGGCCTGAATCGCATGAGTTAGTAAATATTTTACAATTAAGAGCCTTATTACAATGAGGTTCAGACTGCAACAAACTGCTTGTCGGTTGCGGTCCAAACCGCATCAATTGCTGCGGTCCGACTGAAGCATTATAATGCATGCGGTCGGAGGCAGCAGTCGGAGGGTCTGACTGACACAATCCGCACGTCGGTTGGTCGGAAAGGCCTCATAATCCCTGAAAGACGGCATTTCTGCTGTCGAAATTATAATGTCTTGTTTCCAACAGCCTTTCCATGTCAGCCTTTCCGACATGGAAATGCTTTTGGAAAATGACATTGGGGCCCCTAGTAGGGACCCCTGGCTCACCGCATGTGGCCCGCCTGCACCGTGTGCCAGACGCGCAGGGATGTTTTAAAACGTACATTTTTTCAATGTGGGCAGTGTCAGCCCGCCGCACAAGTTCCCAGTGAAAAATGGATGTTTGCGACCGCACCCTGTGTGGTCGCATCCTAATTGCTGGGTCGGAACCGTCGACCTGAGGTCGGGCGGTTCCCAATCCGCAATTATATCGTTCGGAAGCAACTCAGATGGCCCTTGTTTCAGATGTCAATTTGCCAATTTCTGTGCTTTAAACTTCCATTTTTATTCTTAAAAATGCATTTAGCTAAACCTTGACAGACTCATTTCTTTATTTTTAAAGAGTGGAGTGGGCGAGGTCTGGAGGAGAGGAAGTAAGTTAACAGAAGCACATGAGTTCTACTCACTTATTTAAGTAACAACTTTTATTAAACTATTACCATACTCAAATATACACATTTTGATCACCCAAATAGGTGAAAACCTGAGCTGGCCTGCTATGGATTCAATTGTAGCATCTGCAGGGTCGATGGGGATTTCACAAGCAGTATGTTACTGTGAATGGAACTTGCAGTCTGTGGGACAAATATAGGCACCTGAGGATATATTTACTAACATTTTGCACTGGGTTTTAAGTTACAAAAGTGGCACAAATTAACGTAAGATGTTTAGTTGAAATATACTTTCCAGCGCAAAACTTGTTTTGCACTGGATAGTCACCACAAATAATGCAGAGCTTCACCTAGCATTCCTAAGCATCAAGGAGGCATTCCTTAGGTGATATATGTGTTTTCCCATGCAAACATCCTTTTTCATGCAAAACCTTACCTACTACAAAAAGTGCACAGGGTTTTGCATACAAAAATAACACTGTTTTACATTGGTAATATCATCGTCTAAGAATTTTATTTTGTACCCTTCCAGAACAAATTGTATGCTAGACATCATGCATACACCCTTGGACTAAGGTGCAGTGTCCGAGGACCGCCAAACTCATGGTGGTGCAGCAGTGGCAGTCCAGGCACTGCTGCACCAGCTCTCCGACTGCCAGATTACAACTTGGCTGTCGGACCGCCATGGCACTGCTGCAACCGCCAGGGATCAGAGATCTCTGGTGGTGGTGTGGAGGTCTGCGGGCCAAAAATATGCTTGGTGGTGTGGGGCAGCTTGGTGGTGTACGGCAGCACCGCCAAGCATATTACAACTTTCCTCACCGCCAGCTGGATCTCATGGGGGTTCTTACTCCATGAAACTGCTGGCAGTGGGAAAGAAGGGGGGCCCTAATGGGCCTCCTCTTGGCCCTGTGCACCGGGTGCATTCAGGGGGTCACATGTTGTACCGCCCTGTATGCATGCACGGCAGTTCCTGCACAGCATGGACATTTGCATAAGCTGATATGTTGTCATGTGCAGAGTTGCCACCATCAAATGCCATATACAGTATCATATGCTTCATGCTCAGGTGATTAATAGACCAGAATGCTACCCTGAGCGATCACCAGTGACTGATAGTAATTTAGGCACTCCATTCACCACCTTGATGTTTTTTGTATTTGACACCCTAAGTGTGACAGGTATGCCCAGACATGGATCCCATGCTCACTGCACCATGAGACTCAAGCTGCACCCTGCTGAAATTAGGATGACACCAGTTTAGGGGTTGCTTATGTTCCATTCTAGAGGGGACCCTGCCTGGCAGTTTGGAATATACTGTTTGCATGTGGAGCAGGGTCAGTACTGATATGGATAAGGGGGGCCTCTGTCTAAAAAGGTATGGTGGGTAAAAACAGTGGACTAGAATACAGCCAGGTGTTATTACCAGTGGTTGGGATCAGTTCAGGTATTTCAACCATCACCACATTTTGTTTTGTAGTTTGTGCCTAGGTCTAGCACATTTTCAAATATGCAGTATCTCATATTGAGGAACAGCTTCATATCTATAGATGTAATCATCCATCCTCTTTTGCACCTCCTTGTACTTTGTATTTTTTCCTCCTCATTTTTTCTGCTGCCTTAACCACCTCTTCGTCATAACCTAATGCCATGAATTACAGCAGAGTTGGCTGGCCAGGATGGCATTCCTTTCCATTCCTCCCACCTCCTTCTAGTATGTCCAGCAGGCAAAACTTTATTCCAATGGGCCACAGTATGACACTGATCTCAGTCAGTGGCTTGATTTCTTGCTGGTCAGTACTGTTTCTTCTTCTTCTACCCTGTAGGCAATTGGAGCAAGGATGTTTCTAGAGTTTGAGGGTTCATTGGACGGCCTGACATGGGAAGGGTACAAGGACGGCCTGTCTATAAATGAACGGTCAGCGTTGGTATGCACAGTCTTCTTGATGTCCAGATGGAGGTCAATTTTGCTGCCATCTAAAGTCCAACTCTTAGTTTTATAAGCATGAGGAGGTGGTCTTGTATGTGAGTGTGTTCATCACAGAGCAGTCTTTTTTTTCTCTCTTTTTCTTTTTGCAGTTTTTCAGAACTTCCTTTTACAAGAGTTTTTTCTGAAGACGGATCACCTAGATTGACTCTAAGGCCAGGCAGTTAAGCAAATTTTGCATTTTTGCCTTTTTAGCATGATATTTTTATTAAAAGAAAATATTTTTTAAATGAAACAATTAGCCATATCAAGTACAAATCATCTTAGTTTAGAGTTTCTTTTCAGTTTGACTCCACATCCCAGCACTGAAATGCAATGTCAAGCTAATTTAGTAGCCTCTCTCTGGATTCACTTTGCTCAAGGTGTTCTCAGCATGGTAGTCCTACTGTATCTTAAAACCTGCAGGGTAAATGACACAAACATCAAATAAAAAATATCATGTGACATGAATAAAGTGCAAAAAGTCTGTGGATCAGAACATCTCAGGATTAAAATGTAAAATTCTTTATTATATTGAATTAATCATTTATATGGAAGTAGCAGGGTTTTGGGTTTGTAGTGGAATAGGGTGGGATGTTAATTTTGAATTAATGTAATTTTATTCTTAAATCAATTTTTCGTGTACATTTTTAATTATGTATATTGTTTAATTGTTTTATTTTAAATTAATTTGCTAAATGTAATGTATATTTTATTTTTTACATTTATGTTAGTAATTAATAATATAATAGTGGGCTGTTAATTCAATTATAATTAATGTAATTTTTATGTCATAATTTTTTTTACTGTTACTGTAAAATAAATATATAATTGATTATTAATTATGGGCTTCATTATGATGGTGGTCTGACGAGCGTTTGTCTGCCACCGTTTTAGGCAAGAGACTGCCAACAAGGAGCCGACGGCTCTGACAGCCTAATAGCAACAGGACCACCATGTAGGCATACAGTGGATTGGCGTACCGTGGAATAGCATACACTTGAGTGGGGAAGAGCGGAATAGGGTAGACCACAGTTAAGTACAGTGGAGTAGCATAGAGTGGAGTGCCATACAATGGCATAGTCTTGAGTTTAGCGGCATTAAGTCTAGTGATGTACAGTGGTGTGGCATATAGTGAAGTAGCATAGAGGACATGGTCCTACAATGAAATAGCTTAGACTGTAGAACAGTAGAGTGTAGTGACATACAGTGGGCTGTCATACAATGTAGTGTTGTACATTATAATAGCATACATTGGATTGTGGCAGAGTGAAGAGGGGTATACTGCAGTTGTGTACAGGGTCGGACTGGGAACCAAAACTGGCCCTGGCAAAGAGTTCGGCCGGCCCCCCTGGGAGCAGCCAAGCTGTTTGCCAGGGCCCGTTTCGGCCAATTGTGTTACATGGGCCGCCCTGTAACAAAAATGGCCCCCAGGGGCCCATAATCGGCCCCCACCCTAGTGGCCCCACAGGGAAACACCCGGTGACCGGCCAGTCCGGCCCTGGTTGTGTATAGTGGAGGGCTGTTGAGTGGAATAGCATAGAGTGTAGTGATGTACCATGAATTGCACATATTGGAATGGCATAGAGTTGCGTAGAGTGTAGTGTCATAGAGAGGAGTTGTATTCAGTAGAATACTGCACACTGGAGAGGTGCACAGTGGGGGCACTTACAGTGAATGGCTTAGACAGGAGTGTAATAGAATAGAGTGGTGTATGGTATATTATCGTAACATAGAGTTGTATAGCGTTGAGTGGCCTAGAGTGGAGTGAGGTGTAGTACAGTGGAGTGGCATACAGTTGATTAGCATACAGTGTAGTGGTGTATAATGGACTGGCATAAAGTGGAATGGTGTAGAGTGGAATAGCGTAGAGTGGGCTCGAGTGGTGTAAAGTGAGGTGTCATACAGTGGAGTTAATTGAAACAGACATAGTATGAAAGTGTGTGAATGAATGTAAATGTCATGTGTCAGAAATATACATTATGATGTGTAAATGTTCATTTTTGGTAGTCGCCTAGAGTGAAGAGGGGTGAAGTACAGTGGAGTGGCGTATAGTTGATTAGTGTACAGTGTAGTGGTGTAAAATGGACAAGGTGTAAAGTGGAGTGGCGTAGTATCTGTAAATAGGGCAAGTAGTGCTAAACTTCTAACTTAAAATCTTTTTCCTTATATATTGTGCCACATTATACCGTGGTATGTTCACAACATTACATGGGGCTGAGAAGTGAATATGTGATTGGCTAATGGCTGTGTTTACTAAAGGTAAAAGGCAGTCATGTCGTTTTTATCATAGTTTTGCTGGTTTCTGTGGTCTGTGTTTCACTGCTTTCTGGGTTAAAGTGTTATTTATAGGTATTTATAGGTATACTATAGGTTTTATTGTTGTTCACTATCTATTATCACTTTATTTAAGTGGTAATAGGTGGACATTTTTATTTATACATTTCTATATATTTTATAGGAGTTTAGGGTGAACTGCACTTTTATTTAAGTAACGGAATAATTGATAGGTACATGAATAATATTAACATTATGGAAAATAATTGTAGAAAACATTAAAAACAGAACAATTAGGTAAATAAATGAAAATAATTCAAATATACATTTCAAATAAAAATAGATTTTTTTAAACAATAATAAACATAAAAAGATATACAATTTAAAACATAAAAGCAAGTAAAAGTAACAGCAAAAATAAATTAGCAAACTCCAATTAAAATAAAAGTATGGAAAGTGTTACACTTGAAAGGTATGATATTTACTACTCCTACTCAACATAAACAAGCTCATTGAAAATATTAGACTTCAGACTCCAGTCTGAGCAACAGTACAGAAAGGTTTGGATTTCGCAAAGGTTAGACTTCCTATTCCTACTCTTATTTAAGCAGCACAAGGAAAAATGTTGGACCTCAGGGAGGCTACATTTACTATTTCTCTCCAATCTAAGCAGCAGTATGGAAAGTATTGGACTTCAGAAGGGTTGGAATTAGTATCCCCACTCCGATCATAGTGGAATGGGAGAATTAGACCACACCATGTGCAATCGCATCATAATTAGACGGTTGTGATCGGTCCCCTTTCTGCCATGTGTCACGCGGAGGAAACTCCGACCGACATCGTAATAGGCCCCTAAGTCTTAGTCAAACAACATTTTACATATTAAATAATCATGGAAATAATTATATAATGATTTATACATTTTAATATTTAAATAATCTAAAAAATAAAGAAAACTATTTTAATTTATGTCATTTCCAAATTTAAACCCCCAAAAATGAAAGAACAATTAAATATTTTTAACATTACATAAGAACCAATAAAATATTTAATTTACTTTATATCCCTTAACATTAAAAAACAATTCTTTAAAATGTATTTAACTTCCCACCACATTCCCCTACAAACCCAAAGTTCTGGTAGTACATTATAAACAACTAATTACATTAAAAAATAAATCGATGAAAATTACCAACTACATTTCAAAATTGACAATAATACTAATATTATTAGTATATACATTTTTATTTAATTAAAACCAATGTTTATTACACCTATATTAAAGTACAGAATATTAATTACAACACTTTTCTTCCTAACGATATTGTATACAATAAAACCTACATTCTCACTTTTGATATTCTGTTCCACTATATTTTTGCAGAGGTGATATTTTTGACAAAATGTTTGTTGCATGATATTTTGGAATCAATGTGTGTTATATTCACCATATGTAACACATGCCCATTTTGAAAATGTCCCTTTTCACGTGAAAATGGTAGTTACACAACTGTAAGGGATTTTCTTTACTCCAGCACAAAGGGACCTCCAACCTACTTGAAAAATTAATGTTTAAGACTCTTTGTACAAAATGACCACTGCTGAAAACATGTTTTTCAATTTTGTAAAGGACTCCTATCTTTAACAGGGGCACATTTTAAATATTCTTTGTGTGCAAAAACAGCTAGTGCATGACTATCAACTTATGCTTCTCTATTCCTGAACAAAGGATTCACCAGCCACTTTTAGGAAGCCTAGTTGTATACCCCCACCCACCGATGTAAAACATTTGCCCTCACCTCTCAAAAATGGTTTTGTTAACATTGCAAAAGGCTCCTAAAGTTAAAACAGGAGCATTCTGAGATTTACATTCCCATGAAAAAGACAGCCGTACATCAGCCAAAGTGACTTTCTCTATACTTATGGAATGAGCTTACCAGTTCATTCCAGGAATACAATTTGTGAGACTTTTGTATAGGATTTGGCCTTCAAATAATAAGACCTTAAAGCCCAAGAACGTTTGTTGCAGTTGACCTGGGCACTTCTAAGAAGGTGCCTTTTTCCATGAAGAAGGCTGTTGCACCACACAGCTAAACTACCTTTTCCTACTCTTGTAAAAAAAAACACAAGCCCTGTTTAAGAATGTCTATTCTACACTCTAAATATAAAAGGTTGGTTCTCAAATGGATGTTTCAACTTTGTGACAGTTTCCCATGTTTCACCTGGGCACATTTTGAGAATGTGTATTTTCAAATAAAAAGGCGGATGTACCACTACCAACGTGATTTTTTTCTACATTTGCACAAAGGACAGCTAGCCCCATTCTGGAAAAACCACATACAGACTTTGTGCTTCCAAACACAGTAAATGTTTTTAGTTTGTTAAACAAGGTTTATGTACATATATAGGTATTTATGTACATATATATAGGTAAAGTTTGATCCTGGGTAGCTAGAAAGAACCCCAAGAGTAGGTAGGATAACTACTTGAGAGAAATAGGTGCTTTATGAGGGAAGTACCATTACATTCTTGAATTATAGAGACAACAATTATAAAGATGTGCCAGTTCCTAAATCTATTTTGCTATTTTAATAATCCTAAAGGGTCAGATCGAATCAGCATGGGGAGTTTGTTGCAATCAGAATTACAGTTTTATCTTCCTGATGGAGACTAGATTTCATAAGATGGTGACTAGAAAAGAGAATGAGCACTCAGATACTTGGATTTTTAAGGAAGTGTAAATCTTCCTGAAGGGACACAGTTTAAATAAATCAGTTAATGCTTCGTTTTAGTTGGGATTAATAGATATGGAATAATTCCAGTCTATCTCTGGTATTGGCTTAAGTACCACTATTATCACATCACATCATCTCATGTGCATATATAGAGTACACATTCACACCTACGGGTATCTTGATGTTGATTACCATATGTTATTGTTATCCAAGTAAATGGTACTTATTGTATGTACCTTTCAAGTATGGAAGACTGAGTGGAAGCACAAGGATTCAAACATGTGAGAGAGAGGTGAAACACATATCCCACAAGAGGATTCATTAGTTTAATAAGCCACCAGACTAAAATAATCCATATGGATCCTTCAATTTTCCTATCATAACACATCAAAGTGGAGACTTGAGCATGACTACAATCACACACTATCTCTGTGCACTCTCCCTGTGCATACCTATAATCACACACTATCTCTGTGGTGACCTGGACATCCCTTTAATCACACTCTATCTCTGCGGAAGCCTGGGCATGTCTATATTCACACATATTCTCTTTGGGGACCTTGGTAATATTGTAGTCACACTCTATCTCTGTAGGGACCTCTATAATCTCTATAATCACACACTATCTCTGTGGGGACCTGGGTATGTCTATAATCACACACTATCTCTGTGGGGACCTGGGTATGTCTATAATCACACACTGTCTCTGGCAGGACCTGGGTATATATTTAATCACACACTATCTCCGGGGGGAACCAGGCAGGTCTTTAATCACACACTATCTCTGTGGGGACCTGGGTATGTCTATAATCACACACTATCTCTGCAGGAACCTGGGAATGTCTATAATCACACACATTCTCTTGGGCAACCATGTTAATACTATAGTTACACACCATCTCTGTGGGGACCTGGACATCTCTATAATCACACACTATTTCTGTGGGGACCGGGGGCATGTATAAAATCACACACTATCTCTGTGGGGACCTAGACATCTCTATAATCACACACTATCTCTGAGGGGACCTGAGCATGCCTATAATCACACACTATCTCTGTGGGGACCTGGACATCCCTATAATCACACACTATCTCTGTGGGGACCTGGGCATGTCTATAATCACACACCATCTCTGTTGGGACTTGGACATCCCTATAATCACACACTATCTCTGTGGGGACTTGGGCATGTCTATAATCACACACTATCTCTGTGGGGACCTGGACATCCCTATAATCACACACTATCTCTATGGGGACCTGGCCATCCCTATAATCACACCCTATCTCTGTGGGAACCTGGGCATGTCTATAATCACACACATTCTCTTTGGCGACCATGGTAATACCGCCGCTCAAGCTGCTGGGTCAGGGTTCAGGGCGGGAACAGCGCTTGAGCCGCGGGAGGACTGAGGTGGAAAGAGGCCGAGCCTTGGCCACCGCGGTAACTATATAGCGGGTTCGCCCCTCCCACAGGTAGGCCCTCCCCTGGCCGGTGAATGGTGGACGCGGGGAGGGGTGCCCCATCGGTGTCGGCTGGAGCTTGCCGGGTGGGACTAAAGCGCTGCCCCGCCCATGCTCCCCTGCGGGTCACGCGGTCAGCGGCATAGTGCCCACACCGCCATTCACTCCCGCCCGCTTGTACATATACACAATTCCTACCCAATGAAGCTCTGAGACATATTTATGGGAAAGAACTGCTGAAGGTTTATTTCATACAATGCACATATGACGTTTTAAGGTGGGTCATCTTACGGGCGATCCAAAGCAGGCAGCCCCTCGCTGTCCCGCATGCCTACGGAGCCATCTTGCACGGCGAGTCGATGCTCTGACGGTGCAGCACATTACCAACTTCGTTATACTCCCGCCCCCGCTGTCAGGGCAGAGCGGTGTGGCACACCCCCGGTCGGTTCAGGCCCCCCGACCGCCCGAAGGACTAACAGGGTGCCGTTGCGGTTTCCCGGAACCTCCTTCGGCTCCTGGTCCTTGGCTCAGGCACCCTTACTGTGCCAGGCAGAGGTACCCTTACTGTACCCTTCTGCCGCAGAGGTACCCTTACTGTACCCGTCTGCTTCCAGATCGCCCTGTACTCCGCCACAGCTCTGGAGGAGGCCCCCGTCGATGACAGAGCCCCCCACCCACTTAGCTACTTCCCGTCGCTGTTTAGTGCCTCTTGTACGTCCAGGAGGAATATGTCCACTCCCAATCTAGACAGTGCACCCTGTCTTTATCATGGTACCCTTCCGTTTTCTCTTGTATTGGTACTTGCCTAATGAACCCGGGCCTCTCTTCCCATGAACTTCTGCATGGATCTGTTGACCTCTTTGTGGGAATGTTCTACCGTTACCGGTGATCTAGCCCTGCGAGGGACAACCTCAAACCACAGGAGCTCGCCCGCTCCCCACCTGTTCCCGGATGAAAGATGAGGATATTGGGTGGGGGCCCCCCGTAAGCAGGGTGTTGGTCTAGCTTGAGCCTCAAATTGGCTTATTACATAATGGATACAGGGATTATCACATGGTAATGACCCCTTCTGAACAACTGCATGCCTGATTATGCTACAAGGGCGGGTCTCAATTCTCGCAGGACTGGTCACCATCAACATTCATTAAGCTTACCGAAAGGCGAGCTCGGCGCCGTGCCTAGGAAATAAATGATGTCCTTTTTGTTGGGGTTTTAACTGTGAGCTCACCACCAGGTAATCAGTATCTTACATTTTGCTCTCAGTCTAAACAGGATCAAATTGCATGAAGGGAGGAAAATTGTTAACGTGATAATTCCCACGCACATGCTTATCTTTCGGGAATCTTCCCCTAAATTGAAATGATTCCCTACTATATGTCTCTAATTTGTCTTCTTTCAAGACATTTTGTCTAAACTATTAAGCAATAGCTTAAACCTGTAAGCCAGGGTTATTTCCCCGACACCTAAAGTGGCATTCCTCCTAACACCTTTGCGTGTTTGAGTAGATTTAACCCGTCATTCCCGTCGCCTTCCCCAAATAATTGGGGTACAGTTACTCCAGGGGGTGTAAGTATTTCTGGTTCCCCGGTTTGAAATTTAACACCCAGAAAATCGCTTTCTGGCTCTTTTCCAGAAGTTGTTTCCTTGTTTGCCTGAGGTCTAAATACTTAACTTTTCCTCACTCTGTGAACTTAAGGCGGTTATTTCAAAATATCATATTTGTTCACCTTTCTTAGTTTTTGCTTAATGTGCAATGCGTTCGCTGTTATCATCCGGAAATAGTATACGGGGGATCGGCAAATGACAATTTGCATTATTGTATCTGATGCTAATGGAAAACCAGTGATATTCGTCCAAGCAAAGTGAAGGGATTATGAAAGTTACCCTGTAGTCGGAATTATTTACTTGCTGCATGAGCACAGTAGCTGTAATAATTATGACAGTGAATGTCCTGGCAAATCACTGCAAGATCATTACTTGGAATGGTTAGAGCACGGCCTGGCAGATACATCTTAACAGTCAATTGTCATTCCAGATTCCTGGTTTAAATGTGGCATTGTTGCTAGATCCATTTCCAAGTTTGAAGCAAATTCCGATGTTCAATCTAATATGGATGGTGCTAGCAGGATATTGGTAAACACGGATATGGGAGAAAATAGATGGGCACAGTTTCTACAGTCGTAATAGTGCAACATGCCTATGGTTACCACCCTTCATGTGGACGCCAATCGAAAGCTGATTGACACGATGACTATCTTACATGCATTGTGCTAGCACGATAGGCCGTCTCATGAAACACATCATGTATACTGCTGTAATTACCCACTTACGCAATGTATTGTCCATGTATAATGTGCATGTTACTTAAAAGCGCTCTGCCATCCTGCATTGGGAAGAGTAGTGCTATATGAAATAAAATAGTGCTAATCAAAACGTTATTTGGGTAAGTACAGGGACAGACAAAGACATCTGGCAATCTTACAGTGCCTGCACTTATATGTAGAGTGAACAAAGTCAAAGGCATGCCTCTCTTAAGTCCCTGTGGAGTGTTTGCCATTTATTGCAGTATTATCCTTGTACCTGTGTTTAGTACTCTTTTGTAACATGCACACGCCACTTTTCTCTTGTAACACACTGTTTGCTACTTCTCGCATGTTGTTTGCCTTTGATACTTGCACAAGTGCCACCATTGCCTACGTAACGTTTGTTCTTGTGCCTGAGTGTCTAGCATATATTGCAGTATTTTACCTCTAATTGTACTTTGTTTCTCTTGGGTGGACGGCGTCCCCCCACTTATTTTCCCGGGAGCTTGATAACTATAAACTGCAACTGAGTGCAAGCAACCTTTTGTGACATCACTTTCTGTTGTGACGTCACGTCCCCCACTTCTTTTTTTAGGACTTGTGCCCTGTGTGGCACCTCACGTGAATCACTGTACAATACAATAGCAGCGCCCAAATCCCTAATGTCAGTAGCAAACTGTTGTTGGCATTTCATCCTGGCTCTGCCTGGCACCACTGTACCTGCTCCAGTAGTGATAGCTGTGTCCTTATGCTCCATACTTGGACTTTGGCCACAATGCAGTGGGCTATTCACCTCCTTCAGCTCAGGTGCCACAGTTCCTGCTGCAGTAATGACATATGTACCCCTCTACTCTGTCCTGGGAGCAGTTTGGTCTCTGATACTCATTTTTCTGGGCCTTGGTAGTAGGTTGCTCTGGGCTCTTCACACCCATACACCCTAATGTGACTCCATGCAAGCTGCATTCTCGTGCTGAGAGCAGTCTGTAAAAGGTTTGTCAAACATCTGAGCCCTGGTGCCACTTAACCTCCTCAATCCCTATCTGTAGGGGTTCAGAGCTCTTCTCACAGATGAACTCAGTTTAAGAAAAGTGGTGTTTGGGTATTGCTTTTACATCAGTCACCATTAGATTATCATTGAAAGTTTGCATGGCAGATCATGGGGTGGTTTCACTGACATTCTTCTCCTTGTAACTGAATATACCCTCATAGATGTCCCGATCAAATTTGGTGCACGTAAAAGTTGTGTAATTGGTTTTCCTGAAACTACACATAATTACACAATATGCAAATCCAGCATTTAGCGTTATATTTTAGTGCAAAATGCTTCTTCGGGCAAAAAATAAAAGTTCCCCGAACAACAACTACTGGGGCTCTAGATGTTTGACAAGCTCCCACGTTCATGTAATATGATTTTGGTACGAATGGGGTATAATTACATGGTGTGGTATTATGAAGTAATTTTAGACATGAATTTCACATAATAAGTATAACTTGAAATTCCCAAAAATATGGGAAATTACACTAGCGAACTGAAAATTTCACCCAGGCCTAGAGTAAAATAAAAAAGATGCAATTACAGACATCAGGAACATTCTCTTATGCCAAGATTCATTCAAAGAGGATGAGTAGGAGGCTGAGGTTAGGTTGCAGTCCTGCATCATGAAATCTTACTTCCTAGGTAGTACTACAAGGAATGAAGATTCATCCCTCGATTTGTAGACCAAGATGTAAATTCCGGGCCTGAAACGCTTGAGTTAGTAAATATTTTACAATTAAGAGCCTTATTACAATGAGGTTCAGACCGCAACCAACTGCTTGTCGGTTGCGGTACAAACCGCAACGATTGCTGCGGTCCAACTGAAGCATTATAACTCCAATTAAAATAAAAGTATGGAAAGTGTTACACTTGAACGGTATTATATTTACTACTCCTACTCAACATAAACAAACTCATTGAAAATATTAGATTTCAGACTCCAGTCTGAGCAACAGTACAGAAAGGTTTGGATTTCGCAAAGGTTAGACTTCCTATTCCTACTCTTATTTAAGCAGCACAAGGAAAAATATTGGACCTCAGGGAAGTTACATTTACTATTTCTCTCCAATCTAAGCAGCAGTATGGAAAGTATTGGACTTCAGAAGGGTTGGAATTAGTATCCCCACTCTGATCTAGGCAACAGTAGAATTACTCTTTCCACTCCAGTCTAAGCAAACTGTAGGGAAAGTGTTGGACTTGGACTGGCCAGATTTGCTACTCCCACTTCAATTTAAGTAACAGTAGGGAAAGTCTTAGACTGCAGAGCGGTTCAGTTTACTATTTCTACTTCAGTCCAAGCACCAGTAGGGAAGGTGTTGAACTTCAGAGCAGTCAAATGTACTGTTCCCATTCCACCCTAAGAAAAAGTAGGAAAACTGTTGAATTTTGGAGGGGTTAGATTACTATTCCCACTGCAATGTAAGCAAAGCTGGGAAAGTGTTGGACTTCAGGGGAATTAGATTTACTAGTCCCACCCCTATATATATACAACCGAAGGAAAAGCATTGGTCTTTAAAGGGGTTAGATTTAATACTCTCACTTCATCCTAAGTAACAGTATGAAAGCGTTGGACTTTGAAACGGTTAATTTTACTATCCCCGCTCTAATTAAGCAATAATAAGGAAAGCATTGGAATTGGATTGGCTAAATATACTATTCCCTCTCCAATCTGTGCAACATTAGGGGAAGTGTTGGACTTCAGGAAGGTTACATATACCAATCCTACAGTCATTAAAAAATATTTAAATATTCAAAAACATAAAATGAGTAACCATATTTAAAGTGAAAAATATATTTTGTAACAATTTAAATAAGATGCTAAATGTATCATAAATATACAAAAATGTATGAACAAATGAAATATTGAAATAAACAGATAGAATTTGCTTCCCTAGTTACTAATAATAAAAAAAAGATAAATTGAATTATAAATAATAAAATAACATGTAAATTAAAATAAATAAAAAGAAACATATAAATAATAAATGATAAATATAATATGCACTTGTTTATAAATATTACTAATTATTTCTTACATGTGGGCTGATTACGATGTTGGTCATAAAGCCTCTGAATTTAGGTCGGTAGCTTTACGTCCGACATCATTGGTTTCAAATCCGGTCGGCTGATTCCGATAATCGGTCAGAATCAAAACCTGCCAGTCATTCTGGCTGGCTTTCAACGGGCTCAAGGAGCCTTTCGGCCACTCGGAACCGTCCTGTAATTCATATGGATGGACGTTTAAGCCATCTGGATTACAATGCAAGGTTTACAGCTCGGTTTCCAAGCCAACCTTTCCGAAATCGATACCCTGTTGGAAAGCGTGTTTGGGGTCCCCTAGCAGGCCCGCTTTCCCTTGCTGCCTCTGGCTGTGGGCGGAGGGGGCAGATATGGTGCCCCACTGTTAATCCCTGCACACCATGACAGGCACCTTGAGGTGCCTGCCACGGGATGTAGGGATTAACACAATCTCCCATTTATCTATGGGGGCTTGTATTACGACCAGTGTATGCCCATAACACTAGCTGCCATAGTGGAATGGAAGAATGAGACCACACCATGTGCAATCTCATCTTAATTAGACAGTCGTGATCGGTCCCCTTTCTGCTATGTGTCACGCGGAGGAAACTCCAACCAACATCGTACTAGGCCCCTAAGTCTAAGTAAAACAACATTTTACATATTAAATAATCAAGGAAATAATTTTATAATGATTTATACATTTTAATATTTAAATAATCTAAAAAATAAAGAAACTATTTTAATTTAAGTAGTTTCCACATTTAAACCCCCAAAAATGAAAGAACAATTAAATATTTTTAACATTTACATAATAAGCAATAAAATGTTTAATTTACTTTATATCCCTTAACATTCAAAAACAATTCTGTAAAATGTATTTAACTTCCCACCACATTCCCCTACAAACCCAAAATCCTGCTAGTAAAATATAAACAACTAATTACATTAGAAAAAATGTATTAATCGAGGAAAATTACAAACTATATTTAAAAATTGACAATATAATACTAATATTATTAGTATATACATATTTATTTAATTAAAACCAACGTTTATTACACCTATATCAAAGTACAGAATATTAATTACAACACTTGCCGCTCGCAGCCTCTGGGGAATATCCTGCTGATCATTTTAATCGCTTTTAGCCTGCTCCCTGTATCCTGACCCACGAGGACCCGGGGACACAAGCGGACGCTGCCGGGGCCGGGACTGCGAGACCCAGGGTGCCCAGCGCTTCAAGAACTCAGCGCACCTGGTGTCTCTTCCCGCCCCCGGCCCTCCGCCCTTGCTCCAACACCGGCTTCTTAAGGCTCGCGGCCCCCGCTTCGCGGGAGCCGCTCGCAGCCTCTGGGGAATATCCTGCTGATCATTTTAATCGCTTTTAGCCTGCTCCCTGTATCCTGACCCACGAGGACCCGGGGACACAGGCGGACGCTGCCGGGGCCGGGACTGCGAGACCCAGGGTGCCCAGCGCTTCAAGAACTCAGCGCACCTGGTGTCTCTTCCCGCCCCCGGCCCTCCGCCCTTGCTCCAACACCGGCTTCTTAAGGCTCGCGGCCCCCGCTCCGCGGGAGCCGCTCGCAGCCTCTGGGGAATATCCTGCTGATCATTTTAATCGCTTTTAGCCTGCTCCCTGTATCCTGACCCACGAGGACCCGGGGACACAAGCGGACGCTGCCGGGGCCGGGACTGCGAGACCCAGGGTGCCCAGCGCTTCAAGAACTCAGCGCACCTGGTGTCTCTTCCCGCCCCCAACCCTCCTATTTAAACGAAGAGGTGAGCGCGCACGCGGGACGCGCGCGGGACACAGCCCGGGGCTAAGCCCGGTCAAAGGGCGGGCCCTCTGAGGCCCTCCGAGGACCGAGAGGACTGGACTGGCCGCAACCCCTTGCAAGTTTTTAATAGACTTTTGTTGTTGTTACTGACGTGCTATATTCTATATGGATGTCACTGTTTAGTTTTTAGCACTACTAAGTGTACTAGTTTTATATTAGTAATATTTAACATTACAGGGGTTGTTAATTAAGTATTTGTTCTTCTACCTTTTGACTAGAGTACCCCTTGATAGTTACTTGCTGGCGTAATACAATGTCAACACGAAAAACCCGAAGTCAGGCTGTGGCGGGGATAAAAAATACAAAAACCAAAAACTCACTAATACCTTGGATAGCTTTATCCTTCGCACTAACACCCTAATTGATGAGGGTATTATATTGATGGAACGGAGGGTTTCTCAAGATTTGCTCCTGGCCAAAAGATCGTCATTGGGTAATATAGCCTTGGCTTGTACTCCGAATAAACAATTGCGTTTATCAGATACGCCCCAATCTTCAACCACTCATGTGACCCCAACATTGACTATGGCCCAGTCCCAAAGTATAAATATATCTCCGGTATCCATATTACCAGTACCCTCAATTGAGTCTGTTACTCTTACTACTCCAATGGTTACCTCTGCTATTATACACACAGACCCTCCAGAGTTAGAAGGGCCCCCTGTAGTAGGTATAATATCCTCCCCAAAATCATCTGTCACAGAGGTGCTTGGTGATACCGTAGTTAATCAAAATACCTTACTGTGTATGGGGAATACAGCCGGTGTGGGAAATGGTGCACAGGAGGGAGGGATAAGTGTGGATGCTCTAGTTGATACGGTTAGGTCACATCGTGTATCCCACCCCCTGCCCCTAGAGTTACCTGACGTAACTGTATCCGACACTAGCTTGGCTAGTATTCTTGATAATGGTAGTCCTGATGAGTCTGTAGAGAGTGAAGAGGATGCGGACGCGCCCTTTTTTGATTCTCTAGCGGCCCTTATTAGGTCCTTGCTTTTGCCCTTGGAAGTTAGACTCCAGGGTATAGAACATCAACTTGGAATTATATCAAAGGAGCTGAATTGTAAGGGGGAAAAAGTAACTCAAGTAATCCAGAAGAATACCCCCGGTACATCGGGAATCCCACTGCCATTGGTCGAGAATCCTTCAATAGCACCCATCCAGCAATCCAAGACCTGTCCAACCGTTACAACTGTGCAGAAGGCTGGTAAAGTGGTCACTAAACAAGTATCTGCAGATGTTAATAAACCTCCGGAAAAAGCTGGTTCTACCGCTCCAAGCGCTATCCCTCCCCCACCCCCTGTGAAGACACCAAGGGTACGGCGGAATATTAGTTTGCCATCTGACGCCTGCCCATTTGTGATAGTGTTAACGGGTGTCCCTGACCTTACCCCAGACATCTCCGGAACATTTTGGGGCCTTAAAAACAAAGTTTGTCACTGGTTGGATAGGAATTTCCCACCTCCTCCCAATATTAATAAAAATATCCTTATGGTAGAGAGAGCACCATGGGTAGGAGAGAAAAAGAAACATCTCAAAGGAGATTGTGTGGTGATTACATTCGAAGACCCTTGCATAGTAGAGTTTATCTGCTCTAGGCATTGCCGTAACAATGACTCTGAGATCCTTGTTAAATCCTTGTCATACTTCTATATGCCCGCGGGTAACCATGATAATAGATGGAGTTGGCTAAGGGCTACCACGCATGAAAATGGTTGGAGGGGATTTGAAACCCAAGGGAATCAACGCTCCAATAATTGGGGAAGGGCCGTAAATGGAGACTGGCAAGAAGTCCGAAGAGGGAGAGGTAGAACATATAATGGTGGAAATAGGCTTAAGGAGGGATGGTTGGGCCCACAGCTGGATTACCCTATCGAATGTTACAATCGTTTCAATGGCCTGGAGGAAGTCGATTGACTTACTAACCGGCCCATTGAGCGATTGGGTAGTCGGGTGGTGCAGGTTTTACCTGGAGATCAAGTAAAATCGCCTGTAGACAGAGTGGCTATTGCAGGTTCCATCATTAAAGGTACAGATATTATTGAACCTTTGGTTGCAGTCGGTAATTGTATGCAGGATACAGTTTCCATAGGTCAAATGGAATCTAAGGCACCGGGTCCCTTTATTAATATTTTATCATGGAATATTGCAGGTTTAAAGAAAAATTTAGCAAATCCTGACTGGAACATTTTTATTAACAATTTTGATATTTGCATGTTTCAAGAAACGTGGTGCCTATCCCCCGAATACATGAATGGTTATTCTACCTTTTATGTTCCAGCTGTTTCATTGGGGAGAGGGCGCCCCTCTGGTGGGTTACATATCTGGGTGAAAATATCTCTGAACTGTAGTGTTATCTCTAACAAGTATGTTTCTGATGACATCTTGCACATTACTTTAAAGAACAGTGTAGGGGGCTATAGTTATGAAATCTTCTGTATTTACGCTAGGGGCCTCCAGGGAGGGCTCGCTTCCCCAATATTGGAATTGTTGGATGTGGAGTTATCAAACCTCCCGACCAGATCTAAAATACTGGTCGGGGGGGATTTTAACTGCACATTCGAACCCCTAGATGTAGAAGAAGCATTGGGACCCAACGTAGTGGAAGGTAGACAAATCATACCTCCGCTAAATCTTACCCCAATTAAAAAATGGTCATCGAGAGTTATCCAGTTGAATGCCCTGGTGTTGGATCATAATCTTTGGGCTCTTAATGGCCGTACAAAGTCAGATCGCGAAGGAGCGATGACCTTTAATAGGTTGGGGTGCCCCTCTCGTATCGACTACATCCTCTTAGATGAACATTCCTGGCCCGATCTAATTGATATGGTGGTTAGAGAGTCTTCCTATAGCGACCACAACCCCTTATGTATGCAACTTAAGTGGGTAAGTGGCCGGGATCTCAGCCGGGAAACAGAGATGATAACTAAAGAAGTCTTCCCTGTAAATAACAATCGGAAGCTAAAATGGAATGTGGTCAAATGTGATGAGGGGAAGCTCCAAAATATTAAAGATTTAGTATCTAAAGAAACCAGTAGATTGACAGCTTTAGCCTCCTCCTCAGTTAATCTAGTCGATCCCAGTTTGTCGGCCTCCTATAGCAATTTAATAAGTAAATTGGGAGCCCACTTTTGTAAGAAGCCAATGGCAAAACCCCGCATCAATGGTATCATACCCAAAAGTAATCCATGGTACACGAGTAATTGTAGAACCAAAAGGAAAGCAATTACTAAAGCAATACGAAGTAAGGATTCTGTGGCCGTCCGGTTGGCCAGGAAAGATTATTCAAGTAGTATAAAATCTGCAAAAAGAGATTGGGAGGAAGAGCATTGGCAACAGTTGAAGGAAGCAGCACGTGGGAAAAATACTGTTATTTTCTGGAAATTAATTAATGCTCTAGAAAGAAAGGGAGCAGGACCCATTTTAAATCATATTACGGACCAGGAATGGTATTCCCATTTTTTAAAATTGTACTGCGAGGATAGTTTGGATAGCTCGATATCATTATCAGCTACTATCCCCGAAAGTATGCCTTGTGGAAATTTGACTCACAATATAGACTCATTTTCCCAGAGAGAAGTTTTAGATGCTATCTTTAAATTATTGCCCGGGAAGGCCCCAGGCCAAGATGGTCCTCCAGGGGACATGTTAGAGTACGAACCAAATATGTGGGCTAAGTATATATCATGTCTGATGAATCTGATCCAGGCTGGTCACCCTGTTCCTGACTCCTGGAAAGGTGCTGAGGTGATAACCATTTACAAAAAGGGCGAAAGGGATGACCCCTCCAATTACAGACCGATAAGTCTGATAGACATTATTCAGAAGGTGGTTGGAAGGGTGATCATAAATCGCACAGAATCTTGGCTTGTGGATAAAGGCATTTTGTCCCATTTTCAGGCCGGGTTTAGGAGCAATATAGGTGCAATAGATCAGGTCTTCAGATTTTGTGCAGTCTGTTGGAAGTCAGTGTTAATTACTAAGGGCAGTCTATACCTGGCTTTCATAGACTTGAAGACAGCATTTGACGTCATTCCACGGACTAAGCTCTGGTCGGTCTTATCCGATATGGGTTTTCCTAGTTACCTCCTACAATTTATTATTAAACTCCATGAAGGGAATTATGCTAGGATCCGCTGGGGATCCCAGGGCCAACTGACTGAGAAGATTCCGGTAAATAGGGGAGTGAGACAAGGGTGTTTGATGGCTCCAACCTTGTTCTCCCTCTTTATTAATGGGGTGGTAGACCATTTGAGGGAGGACCCTGCTGATGCCCCCGTCCTTGCAGGAGAGGAAACACCCACTCTCCTCTTTGCCGATGACACCCTTCTTATGTCAAAATCCCCCATGGGTTTGCAAAAACTGCTCGATCGTTTTTGCGGCTTTTGTAAAGATAGGGGGTTGTCAATAAATACTTCGAAAACAAAGTTGATGGTGCTAACTACCAAAAAGAAACACAGGAAGGTAAACCTCTTGTTGAATGGCACCTCGCTGGAGGTGGTAGAAGAATTTGATTACCTCGGAGTGAGACTTTGTAATAATCTGAGTTGGTCTGCCCATATCGTTAAAATGGTTTTTAATCTCAAAAGGGTCGCAGGAGTAATTCTTAAGAACCAGCGACGATCCATTAGTAGACCCATAGCCCCTACCCTGGCAGTTTATGAAGGGAAAGCATTGGCAGCGGCAGTTTATGGTTCAGAACTTTGGGGGGCGGAAAATACAAAAGCTTTAGTAGTGGCGGAAAATACGTTTATTAGAGACATGGTTTCGCTACCTTTATCGTCCCCCTTGAAACCTTTATTTCTAGACCTGGGTAAAAAATCGATTGCTGATCTGGTGCAAATTCGCCCCCTGTTATTTTGGGTTCGTCTTAGAAGGACCCCAGAACTTTTTAACTATGCCCAGGTTTTGGATGAGCTGATTAGTTTGAATGTAGCCAATAAAATTAAATGGCTCAACAATCTAAAGAGGCTGGTGAAATCTATAGGTCTGGAGGAGAGTTGGATCTCACAAATGCCACCCCCAAAATCAATTGTCAAAAAACTTTATTGGGATTGGGTTGTTGCAAAAGAACTCAGGAATCCAAACTGGGGTCATTTAGCTGGTACCTTCCTTGACCACAAGCCACTTAGAAAGTTAGAGCCTTTTTTGGACTTTATCCAGGTCCCTCGCGATAGAACACTGTTTCTGAAATTCAGATATGGTATTTTACCCCTTAACACATTCAAAGAAGGTTGGAAGGGATATAGAGGAACAGAGATTAAATGCCCAGGTTGTCCCTGCCCGAAAGAATCACTGGGCCACTTCCTATTTGCATGTGCAGCTTACAAAAAACCAAGAGAAAGGTGGTTGAAACCTGTTTGTAGGAATCTAGGGGTGAGGGATCATAGATTAGCCATGCGTATCATTCTAACTAATGTCATTTCAATGTACATGGTTTGCGGGGTGGCTAAATATGTGGCGAATGCTTGGTTCATCAGGTCAAAACTTTTACCCATTGTCTGAACTGTTTTTATGTATAGTTTATTTCGGATACTGTATATTGTACTTTTATGAAATTTGTTTCGAATAAAGTAATTTCAAAACTCAAATTACAACACTTTTCTTCCTAACGATATTGTATTCAATAAAACCTACATTCTCACTTTTGATATTCTGTTCCACTATATTTTTGCAGAGGTGAGATTTTTGACATGTTTGTTGCATGATATTTTGGAATCAATGTGTGTTTTATTCACCATATGTAACATATGCCCATTTTGAAAATGTCCCTTTTCACATGAAAAGGGTAGTTACACAACTGTAAGGGATTTTCTTTACTCCAGCACAAAGGAACCTCCAACCTAATTGAGAAATCAGTGTTTAAGACTCTATGTACAAAATGCCCACTGCTGAAAACATGTTTTTCAACTTTGTGAAGGACTCCTATCTTTAACAGGGGCACATTTTAAATATTCTTTGTGTGCAAAAACAGCTAGTGCATGACTATCAACTTATGCTTCTATATTCCTGAATAAAGGATTCACCAGCCACGTTTAGGAAGCCTAGTTGTATACCCCCCACACCGATGTAAAACATTTGGCCTCACCTCTCAAAAATGTTTTTCTTAACATTGCAAAAGACTCCTATAGTTAAAACAGGAGCATTCTGTATTCCCATGAAAAAGACAGCTGTACATCAGCCAAAGTGACTTTCTATATACTTAGGCAATGAGTATACCAGTTAAGTTCAGGAATAACATTTGTAAGACTTTTGTATACGATTTGGCTTTCAAATAATAAGACTTTAAACCCCGAGAACGTTTGTTGCAGTTGACCTGGGCACTTCTGAGAAGGTGCCTTTTTCCATGAAGAAGGCTGTTGCACCAAACAGCCAAACTACCTTTTCCTACTCTTGAAAAAAAACCACAAGCCCTGTTTAAGAATTGCTATTCTACACTCTTAATATAAAAAGTTGGTTCTCAAATGGGTGTTTCAACTTTGTGACAGTTTCCCATGTTTGACCTGGGCACATTTTGAGAATGTGTCTTTTCAAATAAAAAGGCGGATGTACCACTGCCAACGTGATTTTTTTTTCTACATTTGCACAAAGGACAGCTAGCCCCATTCTGGAAAAAACACATACAGAATTTGTGCTTCCAAGCACAGTAAATGTTTTTAGTTTGTTAAATAAGGATTATGTACATATATAGGTATTTATGTACATATATATAGGTAGAGTGTGAGCCTGGGTAGCTAGAAAGAGCCCCAAGAGCAGGTAAGAAAAATACTTGAGAGAAATAGGAGCTTTATGAAGTAAGTACCATTACATTCTTGAATTATAGAGGATTGAAAATTATAAAGATGTGCCAGTTCCTAAATCTATTTCTCTATTGTAATAATCCTAAAGGGTCAGATCTAATCAGCATGGGGAGTTTGTTGCAATCAGAATTACAGTTTTATCTTCCTGATAGAGACTAGATTTCATAAGATGGTGGCTAAAAAAAAGAGAATGAGCACTCAGATACTTGGATTTTTAAGGAAGTGTGAATCTTCCTGAAGGGACACAGTTTAAATCAGTTAATGCTTCGTTTTAGTTGGAATTAATAGATATGGAATAATTCCAGTCTATCTCTGGTGTTGGCTTAAGCACCACTATTATCACATCACATCATCTCATGTGCATATATAGAGTACACATTCACACCTCCGGGTATCTTGGTATTGACTACCATATGTTTATTGTTATCCAAGTAAATGGTAATTATTGTATGTACATTTCAAGTATGGAAGACTGAGTGGAAGCACAAGGATTCAAACATGTGAGAGAGAGGTGAAACACATATCCCACAAGAGGAATAATTAGTTTAGTAAGCCACCAGACTAAAATAATCCATATGGATCCTTCAACTTACCTATCATAACACATCAAAGTGGAGACTTGAGCATGACTATAATCACACACTATATCTGTGCACTCTCCCTGTGCATACCTATAATCACACACTATCTCTGTGGGGACCTAGGGATGGCTATAATCACACACTATCTCTGTGGTGACCTGGACATCCCTTTAATCACACACTATCTCTGCGGGAACCTGGGCATGTCTATAATCACACACTATCTCTGTGGGGTCTCGGTATGTCTATATTCACACACTATCTCTGTGGGGACCTGGGTATGTCTATAATCACAAACTTTCTCTGTGGGGACCTGGGTGTGTCTATAATCACACACTGTCTCTGGCAGGACCTGGGTATATCTGTATTCACACACTATCTCCGTGGGGAACCAGGCATGTATTTAATCACACACTATCTCTGCAGGAACCTGGGAATGTCTATAATCACACACATTCTCTTGGGCAACCAAGTTAATACTATAGTTACACACCATCTCTGTGGGGACCTGGACATCTCTATAATCACACACTATTTCTGTGGGGACCGGGAGCATGTCTAAAATCACACACTATCTCTGTGGGGACCTAGACATCTCTGTAATCACACACTATCTCTGTGGGGACCTGGACATCCCTATAATCACACACTATCTCTGTGGGAACTTGAGCATGTCTAAAATCACACACTATCTCTTAGGCAACCATGTTAATACTATAGTTACACACCATCTCTGGGTGAACCTGGATATCCCTATAATCACACACTATCTCTGTGGGGACCTATCAATCAATCAGGCAGATTTGTAAAGCGCGCTACTCACCGGCTAGGGTCTCAAGGCACTGGGAGGGGAGGAGTCCGCTACTGCTCGAATAGCCAGGTCTTGAGTTGTTTCCTGAAGGAGAGGTGGTCCTGGGTCAGCCGTAGGTGGATGGGGAGGGAGTTCCATGTCTTGGCCGCCAGGTAGGAGAAGGATCGTCCTCCGGCGGTGGCTGTACGAATGCGTGGGAAGGTGGCAAGGGCGAGGCTGGTCGAGCGGAGCTGGCGGGTAGGCGTGTAGAATGTGAGGCGGCTGTTGAGGTACTTGGGGCCCAAGTCGTGGAGAGCATTGTGTGCGTGGGTGAGGAGTCTGAACGTGATCCTCTTGCTGACGGGGAGCCAGTGCAGGTCTCTCGGGTGGGCAGAGATGTGGTTGTGGGGGGGGGATGTCCAGGATGAGTCGTGCGGAGGTGTTCTGTATGCGCTGGAGCTAGACATCTCTATAATCACACACTATCTCTGTGGGGACCTGAGCATGCCTATAATCACACACTATCTCTGTGGGGACCTGGACAACCCTATAATCACACGCTATCTCTGTGGGGACTTGGCCATGTCTATATTAACACACTATCTATGTGGGGACCTGGACATCCCTATAATCACACACTATCTCTGTGGGGACCTGGGCATGTCTATAATCACACGCTATCTCTGTGGGGACCTGGCCATCCCTATAATCACACACTATCTCTGTGGGGACTTGGGCATGTCTATATTAACACACTATCTATGTGGGGACCTGGACATCCTTATAATCACACACTATCTCTGTGGGGACCTGGGTATGTCTGTAATCACACGCTATCTCTGTGGGGACCTGGCCATCCCTATAATCACACACTCTCTCTGTGGGAACCTGGGCATGTCTATAATCACACATGTTCTCTTTGGCGACCATGGTAATACTATAGTCAATCACCATCACTCTGGGGTCGTGTACAGCTCTATCATCACACTCTATCTCTGAACATGTGCTTACTTTAATCCCACAATACCTCTTCAGGACTTGAGCATGTCTATAATCACACACTATCTGTGACTCCAACTCAACATCACTTTAATCACATACTATTTTTGCAGGGATCTGAGTATGACTAATATAATGCACCATTTCTCCAGGAACCTGAATATTTCTATCACAACCCCCTCTTTATAGTTGAACTTGACTATCATAACACTATTTATATGGGGACTTGAATATGATTGTAACCACGCATTGTCTGTGTGAGGGCTTAAACACACCTATAAATATATACCATCCATGAGGATAACTTGAATTTGAATATAAATTCACTCTATCAGAACTTGAGAGTGATTATAAGTAAATGCTATATCTGTGGTGACCTGGGCACAACAGGGATGGCATACTATTTATGCATGAATATCAGGATAAGTATCACTGTACACTATGAAGCACTTGAACATGAATAGCATAACACTGTCTACGTGGGGACTAGAACATGACTATAATCACACACATCTATGTGGGGACTTGAACATAACTAATCCCACACTATCTCTATGGGGACCTGAGAATTACTGTAAAAACACACTATTTCTGCATAAACTACAGCATCACAATCATCGTAGACTATCTCTAGGGGTACTTGAACATGACTATAACCAAACACTATATTTCTAGGGACCTGGGCATGACTATAATAATCAGACACTATCTTTTGGAGGATTTGAGCATGACTATAATGACATGCTATCTGTGTAGCAACCTGGGCATCACTCTAATGACACGCTATCTCATGCAAGTTCAACATAACTATCAAACACTATCTCTACAGAGAATTGAGCAGTTTTTACAATCCCACACCATCTCGGTGGGGGCTTTAACATACATATAATCACACTCGGTCTATGGGGATTTGAGAGTGACTTTAATTAAGCACTGTCAGTGGGAACCTGGGCATCAATATATACATGCACTATCTCTACGGGGGCTTGAAAATGACTGTCACAACATACTTCCTCTGTCAGCTCTAGAACATTACTATAATCCCATGCCATACCTTTGAAGACTATTATTGTACAGCCATATCAATAATATGGTGAAGTTGATGTAAAAAAACTAGGTAGCTTCAACTTGACCTTCCCATATGACCACACTGCATGCTCTTTGGCTTTTACATGAATTTAATAATGTGTTGTTTCCTTATCTCTTAATGTTTGTGAGAACTCAGCAATAGACTAGGTATCTGTAAACCCCTTTCCGTGGACTTTATATATCATATGTTTCTACTGAGAAATGTATTATTAACAAAATCCATTTGCTGAAGGCTCTTAGGATACAAAGAGATATTCATATATGTCTAAACAAGCAAGTAATATAGGCAAATCACTGAAAAATAACATTTAGTCATTTGTTTTTTAATGTATTCAATCAGACATGATTATTTTTGAGTAAGTCCCCACAAGGATGGTAACACACGTTCAAGTCCCCACAAAGATGGTTCTGTGCGCGCGATTAAAAAACAATATATTTGCAGATTTGAAGCAGGATCCTATATAATGATTTTTTTCTTAACAATTTTCTGTTATTGGTATATTTTTAAAACATTGGGAAAGGTTAGTCCCCACAATGCAGGTGTTCACACATAATCCCCACAAGGATGGTAACACGTGTGTGTGCGTGTGTGTGTGTGGTGTGTGATGCGTGTGGTGTGTGGTGTGTGGTGTGTGGTGTGTGGTGTGTGTGCGTGTGTGTGTGTGTGTGTGTGTGTGTATATATATATAGGGATACTCGAAACGCGTCTGGCTACCATTTGGTTTGAAATTTAGGCTCTTCAAAGAATTTTACGCTGGCATGCTGTTCCCTGATTAAAGTACCTGTTGCACAAGATGTGGTCTCATCTGGCTCTTTCCCAAAGTTGGGACTGCTATTGCTGGATGTTTAACCGGCCTGCCCAGGTCAGGGGAGAGAGCCGACCGCTGGCCAGAAGCGGGTCCGCAGCGGCGTCACATGAGGCTGCAACACGCGGATGAGAATGATCGCGCACTGATGCAGTAAGGTGTGCCCTCACCTCAGCGGGAACAGCAAAGAAGCAGGGCGCAACATTGTTTGAAGCTGCACCGGTAATTTTTGGACATTTGGTGCAGGTGGAAACGGACCTACACAGGTTTGCAAGTTGGTATGGACTACGTCTCCCAGAAGGCCGCGGAGCCACGCCCAACCGGGCGGGAGACGTTTACGATTAGATATACCAGTAAAACAGTTTCCCCCTGCATTTCCAGTTAGCCACTGAAGAAGAGGGATACTCGAAACGCGTCTGGCTACCATTTGGTTTGAAATTTAGGCTCTTCAAAGAATTTTACGCTGGCATGCTGTTCCCTGATTAAAGTACCTGTTGCACAAGATGTGGTCTCATCTGGCTCTTTCCCAAAGTTGGGACTGCTATTGCTGGATGTTTAACCGGCCTGCCCAGGTCGGGGGAGAGAGCCGACCGCTGGCCAGAAGCGGGTCCGCAGCGGCGTCACATGAGGCTGCAACACGCGGATGAAAATGATCGCGCACTGATGCAGTAAGGTGTGCCCTCACCTCAGCGGGAACAGCAAAGAAGCAGGGCGCAACATTGTTTGAAGCTGCACCGGTAATGTTTGGACATTTGGTGCAGGTGGAAACGGACCTACACAGGTTTGCAAGTTGGTATGGACTACGTCTCCCAGAAGGCCGCGGAGCCACGCCCAACCGGGCGGGAGACGTTTACGATTAGATATACCAGTAAAACAGTTTCCCCCTGCATTTCCAGTTAGCCACTGAAGAAGAGGGATACTCGAAACGCGTCTGGCTACCATTTGGTTTGAAATTTAGGCTCTTCAAAGAATTTTACGCTGGCATGCTGTTCCCTGATTAAAGTACCTGTTGCACAAGATGTGGTCTCATCTGGCTCTTTCCCAAAGTTGGGACTGCTATTGCTGGATATATATATATATATATATATATATATTCACTGAAAAAACCTTAGGTTTCACACCAGTTATAGTTAGGAATTAGCATTAAAAAAACCTATTAAATTCACTGAAAAAACCATAGGTTTCACACCAGTTATAGTTAGCTGAAAGTTTTACTCGCATAAAACCATTGAAATTCCCACGTTATAGTTAGTTGGACTCACTATAACTTGCGCGTGCAATGCACTGCTGATGACGTCACATATTACATCACTCATGACATGGTCAGTGACATCACTCATGACATCACTGATGAGACCATCCAGTGAATGTGTGTATTTAAAAAAAATAAATATTTGTTATATATGTATATGTAAAAGTTGCTGGAAGAATAAATGTTTAAATAAGAGTTTACATTGATGTTTTTTAAAAAAAAAAATTGATTGTTTAACTGGCTTATTAAGTGTATTAAGGATGGTGTCATCAGTGATGTCATGAGTGCTGTCACTGACCATGTCATGAGTGATGTAATATGTGACATCATCAGCAGTGCATTGCACGCGCAAGTTATAGTGAGTCCAACTAACTATAACGTGGGAATTTCAATGGTTTTATGCGAGTAAAACTTTCAGCTAACTATAACTGGTGTGCGTCCCGACAGCGCTATTGCCGCGAACGAAAACAACATCGTGACGTATCGCGTAGCCGCCACGCCTTGCGTCATAAGACACGCATCGCGTAGCTGCGAGATGCGTCTTATGACGCACCGCGTAAGCGCACCCGGAAGCGCAAACGATCGCGCAACGTAAGCGCCCCGACGCGCTTACGCTACGTGCCCCGGAACGCGCCCCAGGGCGCGTAGCGTAAGCGCGTCAAGCCATGTGACTTTAAAATAACACTTTTCATTGGTTCAGAACTTTTTGTTTTCAACATTTTGAGAAACCCACCCATTTCTCTCACTATTGCTTTGTACTTGGAGAGAGCAAGAGCTGTTCTGTGTATTGTCTTCTTTTCCTAATTTTCCTGATCTACAGCAATGGCTGCAAGGGAGTCATCCAGCAGTGATTCAGAAGGTTTTTTGCCTGAGGACCCTCCTCACCAGAAAAAAAAGAACCACTTCATTTGGAAATTTTATGACATCCCTGAAGGACAAAAAAAAGTTAATGCTGCAAAAGTAACCTGCAAAATATGTGGCAGTATTTTATCAAGAGGCAATCCTCTAAAAATATATAGCTTTGGAAATGCCAATTTAATTAGGCATGTCAAGAGAAGACACCCAAACAACTTTGCCAGGGAGAGTGTCAGGGAGCTGGCACGGAATTTACCAACAGATGGCGGCAGCACCTCCACTGGTGGAGCAACACCTTCGGGACCACCACGTGGAAGAATGGTCCCTAACATACAGCCGGTGTTTGCAGGCATTAAATTTCTGTGTGTGGAGTGTGAGGAACTGCTCTGTTATGGGGAGCAGAGCGTTGAACTCATTGCTATAAAGAGACAGGAACACCGCTGCCTCCCCGTCCCTAAATTTTCACTTTTTTTGGTCCTGTGGAGCAGTTTTGGAATCCCTGTTTTTGTTTTTCCCCTGAAAAAAATCCCAAAAAAATATAAAATCGTTTTAAAAAGTATAAAAAAATATAAAACAACAAAAACAAAAAAAAGTTCTTTTCAGAACTACCTCCAATTTATAAAAAAATGCTATTTTTTTTTTAAAGTCTGTCATTCTTTTATCTCCATGGTACGCTCCCCGGTACGCGTACCCGGCGCTCCCCCCGCGAAAATCAAAAAAAAAAATTTTTTTTTTTGTCTTACGGGACCCTTTTATGGCCCCCACATCAAACCTAGGGGGTCAGGGGGTGTACCCTGCCCCCTTTTGCTCATTTCCCCCTTTGATTTTTGCCACCTCTTGTGTCTCAATCCTACCGAGACACAAGATGGCGGCCGCTGCGGACTGTTTCGAATGTTTACAGACACCCGAGAACCAATCAGCTTGCCGTGCGCAAGTCGCGTGGCGTGCCCGGAGCGCTCCCCGGTACGCATACCGGGGCGCGGCTCTAGATATATAAATTTTTTTGAACCTAAATTACTCAAAATCCTCTGGAGCACATATCTTGAGACATAGCAAAGGCACATCGGGCTACCAGTCCCTACAATTTTGCCAAGTTTGGTGAAAATCCATTCAGCCGTTCGAGCTAAAAGTGCGACAGACCGCCCTATGGAAATTAACATGGGGAAAACACGTTTTGGGACCCCCTTTTATCTCGGCCCCCGCTTGACGAATCCCCCCCAAACTTTCAGGGAAGGAGCGGAGCGCCGCGAAGCAAAGTTGCTGAAAAATTCAGGCTGATTGCTCAACTGGCGCCAAAATTATTCCAAATAGAATGTTGCGATTTCACTATGGAAATCAATCCTAACTATAACTACCTACTGGCGACCGCCAGTAGGTAATATATATATATATATATATCTGGCTTCCAATGCATTATATATCTTAATCTAAATATGTATATCAAGCAATCTTATGCAGACTGACTTTTAACAAACTAGTTATCTTAAAAAACTGGCATCTCAGAAAGTTAGAAAGGTTGTTTGTTAAGAACACACAGGCTACCTTTTTTTTTCTTTTGTTGGTTCGCAACCTATAATGAAGGACAAACTCCACCGACAAGAAATTCTGGTTTTTGCCACTTTGTTTCCTTGTGGATGTTTCTAGCAATGGTGAGCCACTGAGTCAGCACCTAAGGAGGAATTTTTGCCACCCTTGGCAGAGTGCCATTTTGCCTAGTCACCCTGACAAAATGCATCAATATTTGCTGCTTTTATAGGTAATATCAGGGGTGGCCCTCTCTTTGAGCGGAGGATCGTCACCCCACAAAGAAAAGCCCCAGGCCAGAGCTGAAAAATAAAATGGTAATAACGTTTATTTATTACCATTTTATTTTTCAGCAACTGACCCATCCTGAACTGAGTGACTGGACAGGGTGAGACCATTGCTGCAGAGTGGCAGCAGGGAGCTGTGCGCTTACAAATGTGCATGTCTCTTTGGCCAGCCATCTTGCGCACTTTAAATTTCTCTAACCTAGCTGTCTAAGACAGCTGGGTCATAGAAAGCGCAGGCCTCCAGTGCTCTTGAGAGTGCTGATTGAGGCCACTACCTCCAATCCTGGTGCTGCTGTCATGCTGTTGAGAGCAGCGGCAGGATTGGTTAGGGGAGTTGGCTGGGCACTGTATTGGAGCCTGCCTTCAAAGAAGACCAAAGGTGGAGGAAGTTGCGTTGTGCAGGAAGTTAAGTGTATTTTCATTATATATTTTTTTTGTGTGTCCCCGCATCACCACCCTAGTTACATGCCAGCCGCCACTGGGTAATATACTGTCTCGTGCTGCTAGAGTCCTAAATGACAGCCTTAGAATGCTTTGCCCTAGAAAGGGCCATGCTCTGATTAGATAGGAGTGCTGGCAGACGGAGTGCTGGTAGAGGTAGATCAAAATGAAAGATTGGCCTGTGTTGGCATCCGCATTAGCATGTCACATCTGTCTTTGAGCCTGCCTAGATAGAAGCCAACACCGAAACCCTCTAGCCTGAAGTCAAAATTAATCTGCCGTCAAAAGGCATTCATTCAGGTACAAAGGTGTCTAATATATGTTTTAAGTGACATAAGGAAATAAAACCCAACCTAATATGGGCAGTGTCATCTTAAGGTCTTTGGGGGTCCTGTGCAAAACATATTTTAGGGGCCACCCGATGGAACAAATTTGAATTGTATTACCCATTGCCTGATAATAATTCATGCCCCCGTGCTGCCAAACAATACTAAAGTAAATGCTAAAATACATGGTCACACAACAACAGTAGCGAAAAATACTTGAAATGACATTGGGTAGAGAAGCTAGTCAGGGGTAGAGGTAGGTAAAAGGAAGGTGAGAGAGAAATAGAATAGACAGGATCAAATAGAGAGAAACTTCACTTTAGGGGGGGGGGGGGGTCTTGAAAGGTGGGACCCTAGACACATGCCAACTTTGCCCGTGCCTTGAAACCCCTCTGAATATGGGCAGTTAACACCTAATGTCTGCTAATTATTGGGAAGGCCGAGACACTTATTTCCAAAACGTTCTTTGATGGCCAATGGTAGCAAAGATACTGTAACGCAGAGGAGAAAAAAAGTAGACGTCCAATGGGATGATGCGTCCTTAAATAATTTCCCCTTGATCCACATCCCATGCAACACAAAACGAAGAGATGACCGCAGCACAAACTGTTATTAAAAGCAGGTTGACAATGACAATGTACTCCTGCAGAGAAACAATGCTCCTGTTTCAGAGTGTTTGAGGGAAAATGTGTTGTCTTATCAGCAAACACTGCCATCTGGCGGCAACATTTCAAATCCCATCAACTTGCAATCCATGAAGTTTACCTGCAATGATTTCATTGCTGAAAAGGTGATCACCATGTGTATTGTCATTGCATTGTCATTGTATACTACACCTGATAAGACTTTGAAGTGCTTTGTGGCAGTTAGGACGCTACTGCGGCGTCCTAAGGTTAGTGGTTATTGAGGTGTCTATTAGTTGCTGGAGTTAGACACACCTGTCCTCTCAGGAAACTACTCCACGCGTTCCCTCCATCTCCTTTGTGGTAGATGCAATTAAAAGGAGTGAGGTGAGGCCATTCGTGTGATCCCTGCAAATATAAAGTGGGATAAGAGGAGGTTAGGTATTGCTAGATTGCAAGGAATGGTTACATAGAAGGAGAGTTTGTGATTTGTGAGGAGAGGTATGGTTGGCTTGCCTCAATATAGTGGCGAGTGAGCCAAACAAGTATGCGACTGAGCAGGCTACAGTCGGAGACAATAAGGCATGCAGAGGATGGAGGGTAAGGAGAGGATAGATAAACCAGTAGGTAGGGGACCGAAGCAATCAGTAGATATAATTTAAGAGCAATTTAAAAATGAGTGCTGGTGCCCGAAGTGCTTTTCAGAAGCCCGCGGCTGGTGCTATTAAATGTTGGTGCACTGAATACTAAGGCTGAATAGCCCTGAATCCACCTCAGCCCTCTTTAAACCACTGCCAGACACTCTCTGCCCCTTTATCTCACTCTTGCAGGTTCCTGCTTTCTCCATTGGGCCGTTTCTTTCCATCTTTCGCTTCCTCCTTCGTTCCGTTTGTGTGTGTTTCCCTCTGTTGCTCTCAGGAAATGTATGATGAGGAAAAATAAGTGCCGGTCCTCAAAAATGAGTGCCGGTGGCCTCCTCTGGCAACCACTGGCTCAAATTAAGCACTGCATGTAGGGCTTAAGGAAAGTCGTGAGAGGCGAGGCTTTTGCAACAGCATGGAATCAATCGGAGGATGTAGAATGTGTAGAAAGAAACGTTGATGGTTGTCACCTGTAGGCAGATGCCATAAGATTGTGCATCTTTGGTTGTTCCGCTTGGCTGTCGCTGATGTCCGTGATCATTCTAATATCATAAAATATGGTATGAGTTGTGGCATTACCTCCTGGTCCTGTCTTCCCATCCCATTCCTGAACAGTGAGCAGCTATTCTGCTCCCCAGAAACATTACCGGTGAGTAACCGGGCATCTACACTGACCCTGTACACATTTGAGTTTGACCAGTGAGTACATATTCATGCTGGGTCAGGTGGCTTAATGGGCTAACGTGCCCACTGTGGAGGCATCTGTTTGACCTCATGGTCACAGGTTCAAATCCTGGCAGGTCCGCTCAGCCTTTCATCCTTCTGAGGTCGATAAAATGAGTACCATTGAGTTGGGTAACAATAATCTGCTATTCAGTGCCAAGATACCCTCCTGGGTGAACAGGCCCTTTACAAATTCACATGTTATATTGTGAATTAGGATGCAAGCCCACTCCTGTACAGGTCGGTGCCAACCACATACTGCTCAACTGGCTGTGTGTCCCGAACTTAAACAATGGGCCATATCTGATTTGTTCACAAGCATAAGGTGAGGAGGATGCTCCTCGTATGACCTGAGGATAGATCCAAGCCTACGGTGTGTTCCTCTTGCTAGAGTTACTGGTGTTTACATTTACAGATGCTAAAACACTGCAATATAATGCACATGTCTACTGTTATTATTCATTATCCCTCTGCCCTATTGTCTGATAACCAGGACCATAGCATTCAAGTACATAGTAGGATCTTATTATGAACTGTGCTATATGCCAAGCACTATTAGCCAGTCTTAATCTTTTTTTAATTATTTGTTGTCTCTATGTATCATTATAACATTCAATACATTCTTGGTTTTAAAATTCGTTGTACTCATGGTCTTTAAATTGTGGTACGCTCTTCATCTTGCACTCTCTAGTAGGTATTTGCTATTCTACATGCTGAAGATATCCTTTGGTTCCATATATTATGAGATTTTTGCAATTTGCTCTGGGATTACAAGCCTTGAATAGAGTTTAGCCCTTATTCCTTTGTTGCACATTATTTTAACTAACCAGTGAGCATGAAGCTAAGGCCTGATGTACGAACTTCCCATTCACAAAAAAAGTCACAAATTTGGCACCAACTTGTTGCGCATGGAAAGAAATGTTGCCAACCAGCCGATGTACTAATAGGTTGGTTAACAAAATTCAGAAACATAGTGGGTATCACTCTGACCTACCCCATCAGTATTCATGAGGGAGGTTACAAGTTGCAACTCTCTACGATTGGATGACTTCACGGGCATGGTGGCCTATTGCGGTCAGCAGACCACCATGTCTGTGATAGCATTTTAAATAAAGTAAACTTTTTTTTTAAATGCACCGGGTCAAAAAAAAATGGACTGCATTTAAAAAGAAAGGTTTTTCTTATTTGTTTGTTTGAGAGTTGTTGTGGTCCCATACACCACAGCCTACTCCCAAGCAAACATTCTTTTACATTCACAAAGGGACCCCTTCGGATTTGCCTATGGCAGTGGTTCCCAAACTTTTTCGACCTGTGGCTCCCTTGACCTAATTGGCAGTTGGCCGTGGCTCCCCATTATGTCACTTTTTTTTATTATATATAATCGCTGAGGGGATGTCACCCCGATAGCGGGCGTTTTTCCCGTTTTCTCCCTTAAATTACTTGGGATGCAGCTGATGAAGGAATTATAATCATATTTGTAACAAAATTAAAATATAACAGTCGTTTAATAAAAACTTTATTTGGTTAAGTGATAAACTATACAATATTAATTGCCAAATATGTTTCCATGACTTAACCTTTTTTAATCACACTTAAGGAAGCTTGCATTGTTGCAACCCCTGCTGTATCTGTTTATGGTCAGTTAATGATAAAACTTTTAGTTATGAAAAATAAAGCAGAAATAACCACGCCAGACCACACAGAATGAGCTCCAAAATCATTATCCCGAGTTTAAGGGAAGTTTTCCAGAATCAGACAAAAGTGGAGAAAAATTAAGTCCTTCCAGTGATTTCATAACACTACGTTTTTACGGCTCTAGGTGAAAAACATCTTGGCTGTAAAAAATAGCTTTAAGCCTTCAAAGGATAGTACCAGTAGATAAGGTTTTATAACCCTCATTTAATTTCGGAGGCCCTACTCTTGTCACTAACATGGCGAAATATAGGGAGGGAATAATGAGGGTACTGCTTTCACTGAGGCGGACAAGGAAGTTTATTACGTGCTTCCTTCCTGCCCTTGGATGAGGGTCAGACTGGGTCCGAGAAAAGAATACTGGCTGCATGCGGCCTATTTCCACAGCAAGTTTGCATACTGGACTTTCAGGCGCGGGGTTTCTTCACATGAAAGACATGCAGCAACAGCTGCCTGTATATAAGTAATACACAGGCTTGGGGGTCACGAGTTTGTAATTTTCCCCTTCATTACAAATAAAGTTAAAGCAATGATTATTATAGTGTGCAACCAACCTGTTACTTACTTTTAGAACACCGGCAGCAATAACGCTCGTCAGACATTGCTGCGAATGGGGGCCATATGCGGAGGCTGCGTGAAAGCAAGTATGTGTGTATGACGGTCGTTCTCTCTTGGGCCAAACGATTCTGGATTAAAAAGGTGGTATTTGGAACCTCCCTGTGTTGCACTGCGGCTAGGTGTTATTTAATTAAGCTTCACTTGCATCCTTCATTCAGGGCGACAGATAGGGGTCAAAAGACGCATCGTTTCTTAATTGCTCAGATGCATTTTTTCGGGAAACATCATTAACAACGAAGGCAGTACTACGCGTAACGTTTACAACGAGGCACTTACCACGTAAACGTCTTTCCAACGCGTATGCCTTCAACGATCGTATTTACCACGAAAAAAAAAACGAAGGATTAAATAGGGGGGTTGGGGGGGGTCTCCCCCCCCATAAAAAAACGATCCCGCCGTGCCGAAAAAAACAGTGTCATAAGAGAGGAAGCGGAATAAACTTCCGCTTCCTCTTTATGACGTAAGAACGACGTGGCAAAGAAGATGAGGGGAAAACGAATTCCGTGGTAACGCATGCGTGGAAAAGGCATGCGTTGCAACGGAATTTGTGGTAACGACATATAACCCATTTTTTCAACATGATTACAAGCTTGTTCCCTCAGCGTTCGCGGCGCCCCTGGCGTCTCCTAATGGCGCACCGGGGTGCCGCGGCGCACAGTTTGGGAACCACTGGCCTATGGAATAATAATTCTTTTGAGGCATTGGTAAAATATCAATGTTGAGCGATGGGATTTTGGACCCAACACGTTAATAAAAACCTTAAAAATCACTATTATGAAGGGACTCATTAAATACGCACCTTCCAAATAGCGATTCATTAGGTCATTCAGTAACTTGTTAAAAAGGGTTTAATACAGCACAAAAATCGGTTCTGCAGTTGCAAGCCCTGTCATTTTGTGAATTTTTGGTTGTGCGACTGCAAAATGGCTTTGCACACCAGGCCTCAAATCCTTTAAATGTAAGTACTTGTCATCAGGATTTGTGGGTCTAACTTATGAAGCATATACCGCTATTGATTATTTAACTGCTAATTAACAACGGGCCTTAAATGCAAAACTTTTCTTAAATAGATACAACAGGAGGTAAAGAATATGTGCAAAGCTAGGTGGAGAGGTATAGGTGAAGCCTTGGATAAAAAAAGTCATGCTCATTTTTGTGCGGGAAACATCCTTTACAACGCAACTTTTACCACGCAGTGCCTTTACGACGCAAATTTTACAACGCAAACCATAACAACGCATTGCGCTGGGGGGTGCTCTAGGATAGGGAATACGTTTAATTTACTGTCCAACACCTTCCCTAGTGTCCACGGGGACTGGATTTGGAATAGTAAATTAAACTAATCACTATCCAGCACCCCAAAGCGCTATGCGTTGTAAAGGTTTGCGTTGTAAAAACCGCGTTGTAAAGGCATGCGATGTAAAAGCATGCGTTGTAATGTCATACATCCTTTTCGTGCATGGTCTTAAAGGGATGCATCCATCTTGTAAAATTGGATTGATCTCCAGTAGTGTTGAGTTGCATTCTTTGATTCTAGACTGTAATAAAGTTTTGTCTACACTACTCAGCATCTTCATAGTGTAGAGTAGAATGCTAGAATTAATTTTAGCCAGTGGTAATCCCTCTGGGTGGTTAGTCCATCGGTATTTGCCTTCCACGCCACCTCAGACAGACAGGGATCTCCACACGTGGGTCCTATGCTCACTGTGACTCTGGGAACAAGCAGCACCCTGCTTGTTCCCAGTGGAGTGTGTCTCCATTCTCCTATAAAAGCAGCTTATTAAAGCGCTGTTTAAGCCTTGGTATCCTTGGACCTTTCTTACCTTGCCTGCACCCTACTGACAAGGCCCAAATATGCTGAAACTGGTCTGGGTTACTTGTGTTCTGGTTCAGAGAGGACCGAGCCTGGCAGTTCAGGCTGAACCAATGCTATTGGAGCAGGACCAAGACTGATTTGCTTATTGTATTGTTCCAGTCTGAGGTGGCATGCGATAAACAAATGACGGAGTGGAATATGGCCTGAGTATTGCCAGTATTACCAGTGGGTAAGATTAATTCAAACCTTCCATCTATCCTTTCTGTTTTTCTGTAGTTACTTCTGCGACACTGTTATGGCTTCAACCTAAGTTCTGTTGAGATCTGACTTATTTACTGTACAAATAACCATTTTAGAGTTTCACATGCTCCTCTATATAGCCACAAACACTTCCATCTTCATGAGGTCGAGGAGGCTTTCAAATCCTAGTTTGATTATCTCTTCCTGAATCAACAATTGAAGAACCAGGTAAAAAAAATCTTTCCTCATGGTGTCATTAGCAATGACGTCAGTGATGCCATCAATATTGTTATCAATGATGTAATTTAACATCAGGACGGATGTAATATGTGAGGTCATAAACAGTGCATTGCAGGAGCACACATTATAGTTAGTTCACTGCACTATAACAGCAGCATTTTAGTGTTTTTTTGTATTATTTCAACATCTAACTATGCAGCCACTTCAACCTTTAGTTTAAAATTTATTTTAACCCATTTCAACAGCTATGACATCATATTATGAATTTCAGTTTTTTTCATGAAAGGGAAAATCATATTACCATACCTAATTATATTGTCTCTTTAATTCTGTTTTTTTATAATGTTGAGCCAACATCCCAACTGAGTATGGCATTTCAGCATGCCTTGCTGGGGGTAGGACCATGCTCATCCGCGGCAAGTGACCAACACACAGGAGCCTGCCCTCCATGATCAGCTTGCTGCTCCTGTCCCCTCCTGCCTGCCCTCTGTTCTCCATCTTTGTGCCCTTGATGACCCCCTCCTATCCTCTGGGTCAGCTTGCTGCCCCTGCTCATGCTGGCCTGCTCTAAGTAGTCAGCTTGCTGTCCCTGCCCGACAGCCCTCCTGTCTGCCCTCGTTGTTCCTCTATGCGCCTTTTCCCCGTCCCGCCTGCCCTATGTTCGCTGTGTGGGCACCCCTGCCCCAGCGGCGGCTCCTCTGCTAAGGCGAAGGAGCGTTGTCCCACTGCTATTTCAGCAGTGCAAAAAATAAAAATAAAATGATAATAACAGGACATTATTTTCATTTTATTTTTCTATGCGGGAGTCAGGCGGGGCTGGGTTCTGCGACGGCAGAGCACTCCTCTAAGTGCACATGATGGTTTGGCTGGCCCTTTGTGTTGCAAAGCCCTTTGGAGAACATGCCCAGGCTTCCACGCACTGCCTGAGCCTCTAAAGAGAATGCTCAGACCAATCGCGACTCTGCTCATGCAGCGTCATGATTGGCTGGGAGAGTATGGAAACCTGGGTGCTTCCCGTGCTTCCAGAAGACGGAGGAGAGGCATACGGTGGCGGGAGAGGCATGTGGCAGCACAGCGGAGAAGGTACGTTTATTTATAAAACATTTTTTTAATCCATGCCCGCCTCATCACCCTCGTTCCGAGGCAGCCACCACTGCCCTGCCCTCTTTCTTCTGTCTTCTCTGGTCCACTTGCTGCCCTGCCTCCTACCCCTCCTCTCTGCCCTCTGTCCTATGTGTGTGTACGCCAGTCACTTCCCTCCTGCACTCCGTGGTCAATTGTGCTTCCCCTGCCTAGGCCAGCCCACTCTTCATGTTCAGCTTCCTTCCCCTTCCTCCCTTCCGCCGGCCCTCCATTCTCTGTGTGCTTGCCCCTGTCCCTCACACTTGCTTTCCTTGGTTAGCTTACTACCCCTGCACCGGTCCCCTTCCCTCCATTCTCTATGTGAGTGTCCCTGCCTTGTCCCACGCTCCCTCCATGGTTGGTTGTGCTGCCCTTGCTCGTACCAGCCTGCCGTGAATGATTAGCTTCGTGCCCGTGCCCTTGCCACCTCCCTTCTGCCTTCCTTGTTCAGCATGCTGCCTATGCCATCGTGGTCTCTGTGGTCAGCTTGCTGCCCCAGCCCCCTTCCGCCCACCTGTCTTCCATTTTCCATCTGAGTGCACGTTCCCCCTCTGCCTGGGCTCTGTGGTCAGCCTGCTGTTCCTAGAGATTCCAGCCTGTCCTCCGTGGTCAGCTTGCTGCTCCTGCCTCCATTCTCCATAGCCTCCATTCTATGTGTGCATGCCCCTGCCCCCTCCCTCCTGCCCTACATGGTTGATTGTGGTACCCCTGTCAGCCTGCCCTCCATAGTCAGCTTGCTGCCCTTGCCCTCTCATTCCCTACTCTCCCCTGCCCTCTGTTCTCTATGTGCATGCTTCTGCCATTCCCTCATGCCCTCAGTGGTCCATTGTGCTGCATCTCCTCAGGCTGGCCTGCTCTCAGTAGCCAACATGCTGTCCCTGCCCCCTTTCATCCATCCTCTGTTCATCGCCTGCTTGCCCAGCCCGCTCCCACCTGGAGTGGGTGGTCAGTAATTTGTCCCGGCCCATGCAGATCTGCCCTCTATTGTCAACTTCCTGCCCCTGACCCCTCCCCTTGCTCTCCGTTGTCCCATCATACTGTCCTCCGTGGTCAGCTTGCTGCCTCTGGCCCTTGCCTTCTTTTGTCTCTGTGTGCCAATGCACCCTCACTCCTAAGTCAGTTGTGCTGCACGGACCCTGCCAAATCATTATCTTCATTTTAGCTTTCTAGGGTACTAATCATAATTTCAGTGACAAAAAGAACCCCCTCATTGTGTTCATTTCTAAAGGAAGTACTTTATTTTTACAGCTTTGATTCCATCAAGATGTCTTCAGGTGTGCCACACTTGTGTCATAAAAACAAATGTTAGCGCTCTAGTTGGTTATTAGAGAAAAATGTCATAGTGATTGCATGATGATATTAATGATGTCATTGGTGATCTCATCAATTATGTCATTTAACATGTCATTCAGCATCTGATGTAATATGATAGGTTATAAGCAGGCCATGGTGTGGATGCAAGTCATAGTTAGCTCAGTAAACTATAACCTCAGGAATTGCAGTATTGTTTTGTTTTTTAAGCATTCGTTTTGTAATATTTCAATACCTATCTATACAGTTACAGTAACTTTTGTTTTTTTTCTGTGAATATATATATATTATACTTTTCTTTTATCTTGACAAACATCTTGACAAACATTAATAGTGTAGTACATGTAAAAGAATAAATGCATTCTAATGTTACTATACTGCTAAAGGATTTGTCCTTAGACGCAGTTGATAAAATACTTTTTACGATGCTCAAAGAGTAAATTTCAATAAGGTTTCAATGTATTATTTAAAAAGAAGCACTTTTTCTTCAAATAAATTTTCAATAATATTAACATTTTAGTTTCAAAGAAATAGTATTTGAAAGTTTATGAGCTCTTATGCATTTCATAGAATGTATCTCCATTTCACACAAACCCCTTCTATCTAATGGCACTTTGCTTTCATTGCTGTAAAGAAACAGAGGAAAGAAAGATTACAAACTTTGACATGATACATCTGTATTACTGCATACATGCATCAGATTCTATTCCTCTGTAGCATTTTTACAGAACAGTCCTACCTCTTGTTACGGTACCATGGTGCTTTCTGAATCATGGTCATTATGATTCTGAGGGGCATGGATGAGAGGAAGTTGTTGATATGGGTGCCATTTATTAGTGCTGAGTTCTGATGTTGTGCCTGATTCTCCAATCTTATTGCAGCAGTATGTGAGTAAATTTTACTTGTGTGGTAGTAGCAAAGAAATGTATGACTTTAAAGCAGCCTATACAAAATAATGAAGACTGTGGCCTCAGAGGTACTTGCATCTAGGTTAGACGAAAAGCCAAGGGCTTGGAGGCGCTTTTGGATTGCAAATGATAGTTGAGTTGTCTGAATTTCTTTGGCAGTTTATACCTTACGTTGGCATATCTCTGCAGAGAGGTACCCATAACTAATATAGGTTTTATGTTAAGTAGTAACTAACATCAATGGGGCCATTCTTCATCTGAGGCTGCATAGCCTGAATTCTGTTTTTAAAAAAGCGGGGTCAAAAGGCATAGAATGCGTGATGAGGGCAAGGTTAATATGATGCTATCTGTTTAGATTAGGAGTTGTTGATCTGCTGCATTCTGTATTCTATTTAGGTTGGCAATTAATGTTCTAGTGAGTGAGAGAGTCCATCTACATAATATAGACTTGCTACAACTATTGTCAGTCACTCCTGCATCCAATATGCATTTAAGTATGTGGTATGATTAGATTGTACAAAGAAGTCTCTTCACTTTGCTGACTTGGGGTTGGAGATTGAGGTTGGAGTCTATTATAACTCCAAGGTTTTATGTACTTTGGTTGAGATAATAGATGGCTGCCCCTTTTCTGCTGACTTAGAGGATATGGGGTTGTAGTTTTGCCATTGTCCGCATGTGACTTTTTCTGTTTTTGAGGACTTGTGTTAAAAGTGATCCTCTAGCATCCATTGTTCTACAGCCATTAGGTATTTGTAATGGCTTGTGTTAGACCTGTCAGCATTAGTGTGGTTTCCCTCCCATTTTGCTGAATTTGTTTTTGTTGGCTTTAGGACTGTGCAATTTACCACTGCTAACCAGTACTAAAGTGTGTGTGCTCACTCCCTAAAATATCGTAATATTGGCTTACACCTGAACGGCATATTTCATTTACTTGTAAGTCCCTAGTAAATTGGTATACCATATACCCAGGGCCAGTAAATTAAATGCTACTTGTGGGCCGTAAGCACTTATTGTGCCACCCACTTATGTAGCCCTTAAAACATGTCCCAGTTTGCCACTGCAGCCTGCATGCTGTTTACTCTGCCAACCGACTTGGCAATATAACCCCCTTACCAAGCCTTAAACTCCCTTTTATTAACTATAAGTCACACAAGGTTAGACCCGAGGTAGCCCATAGGGCAGGGTGCATTGTAATTAAGAGGGTGGACATGTACTTATAGGTTTTATATGCCCTGGTAGCAAAAAACTCCTAAATTCGTTTTTCACTATTGTGAGACCCATCTCTCCCAAGCATAACATTGGGATGCCTTATTACAGTTAATTTGCGCTAACTTTAGATTGGCAAAATGTAAAGATTTCCTGTTTGGTGTCTGAGAAATTGTAATTGAAATCCTCTTTAAATGTGAAGTTGGATTTTAAGTTACAATTTTGAAAATGCTACCTTTAGAAAATTACCATTTTCCTGCTCTAACAATTTGGTGCGTGCAGCCTTTTCCTGGGTCATATGACTGGGTGTAGTTGGCGATTGGACTTTGTATATTCCTTCTAGACAGCTACACAATAGAGGGATTAGATGTACCTGCATGGACCATCAGTGGCAGGATGAGGGTGGTCCCAGCCAAACTTGCAAATCAATAGTCTGTGCCCTGCCTTCACAGAAAGGACTTGCCATCAGTGTATTGTACCGGCAGTCAGCCTGGAGACATGACAAGGGAGGCAGGACACTCCTAGCACTTCAAATGAATTCTCTAGAAACTTCTCCTATTTCAAATAAGTCACCAGGTATAAAGAAATAGGACCTACCAACCGCTCTTTGGTTCACTTTCTGCACCTGTAGAAGAAGTCTCATAGGACTGCCTGCTTCTGTGGCCTGCTGTGTATTTCCGAAGTCTGCCTTGCTGCCTGAAGCCTGCCTTGAGCCCTCAGAGAACTGTCTGTTATTTGAGCCCTGTTCCACTTCTTGAATCCAGGACTACCAGAGTTGCTCCAAGGGCTAGTTGGCTGGCCTCCTGTTGAGGGCCTCAAGAACAGAAAAGGCATCTTGAAGCCTCACCTGGACTCAGCCTGAGTGAGTCCTAACCCCCAAGTGGCGCTCCTTCAGACTTGTACACTTGATGGTGGTAGTAAAGGTGCCAAGGTGGCCAAAATCCAAAACTTGGGACGTAGAATTTTTTGGGATATAAACTGGTCTGAGAGGAGACTGGGACCTACCTGCTCGTCTATCCACTCAATGTGTGTCACCAGCTGGCCTTACTTCATGCAAGCTCACGGTGCTTTCTTCTCCGCAGCAGCAAATCCTGTTAAGCAGTCCTTAGCAGAAGGATTATCTGGCCTTGCGGAACTCTCATCTACTACAGCCTCCAGCTTCGCCCGCTGGAGAGTTTTGACTTCTAAAAAAGAGACTAAGTCTGAATGTGGACTCGAGGGGCGTGGCCAACTCGGCTATGAGAGCAGACGTGCTGTGCTGAGGCTCCACGATCGGGCCAGCATTTTGCACGTCTCCCAGCGCCGTTCTGCACTCCTGATCCGCCAAACGATCGCGGAAGGACAAGCTGTCACTGTTGGCACACGCGGACACCGGCTACAGCGGACGAGATCGATGGAAACCGGGGATGGACGGGACGCGACTCCCTTACCCCAAGATGGCGTCCATCTGCCGCTGAGTACCGAGGATCGCAATTGTAGCCCGCCGAGATCCTCCTGATCGCAGCTCGCCGCAACCATCAACCCACGCTGCTACAGCTCGCCAAGGACCCCTGAAACACACAGCAGGCACCCCGACAGCTGCCGCCGGAGCTTTCCGCACGACCTGCACCGGGACCTAAAATGGCGTCCTGGTCCCGGCCGCCCTGCGCCGCCGAGCCCGGATACTGAAGACCCAGCAACAGAGGCTCTCCCTCAGTGAACTGCCAGCAAAGGGGCCACATCTCCTGCTCCCAGGTGAGGGTGTATTATCTCCTCCCCGGTGTAGCGGCCACCCGCAATGATGCCTCTCTCCCCCGGGGCTGCCTGACTTTAAAATGGCGCCCGTGCCCGGCACCGCATAGCGCGGCTGGAACTGCGCCCCGGGGACAGTCCTACTCACAGGAAGGTCCCGAAGAACCTACTAAATATCCACCCCGGGGTGGGAACACGCCCCCTTGGTCCCCACCATCCCTGGACAGCAAACCTCTGGAGTACCCCGCGGGCCGGTGCCTGACCTCGACATGGCGGATTTGGGACTCTGATAGCTTCCCATCTAACCAGTCCCATCCTGCAGGGAAGGCGCTGTGGGAGTAATCATATTGCGGCCCCGACTGAGTGCTGACTTTGAGCCAGAGACTACACCTCAACGAGTACCTCCCACCTTGACCAGCAAGTGTATTATATTAAGGGCGCATCTCCAGCACAGTCCCACCGAGGACCCCGGCGGCACCACACCCCTTGGTGACAGGAGCAACCGCATCCCCACACTCTGGGACCTCCACTCACCTCACGGGGGCTGACACTTCATCCTAGGCTATGGTGCACCATCTGTAAATCACGCCCCCCCCATTGCGACACCCCAGTATACCACTATGGGGAAACCAAGGGCAATCCAACAAACAGCGGTGCCAGAGACTGCCCCCGAGAACATGCCTAACACCAGGTTGACGGCCGCATCCACGGTGTCTCAAACAGACTCGTCCATCTCCGACAAGCTAGACCAGGTACTGACAGCCATTGAACACTCCAGAATCTCCGTGGAGCAACGCCTGGGCACCCTTGCAACAGACATCAACCTCCTGAGAGATGATCACCGCAAACTCTCAGACAAAATACGGGAGGGGGCGACGGAACTCGCCGAGCTACAACCCACAGTCAAGCAGCACCAAACCACGCTACAAGAGGTCCACCATTGAGGAGCGTACAAATGATTTGGAAGGACGTACCCGATGCTGCAACATCCGAGTTCTGGGACTTCCGGAGGGAATCAAAGGCAGGGACCCGATAGGGTACGTGGAGACCTGGATGAAATCGTTCACCCCGGCAGCAGACAGAACAGCATTTTTCTCCATTGAACGTGCCCACAGAGTGCCAGCCCGCAGACCTCCACCTGGTACGCCTCTCAGGCCGATGTTGGCGAAATTCCTGCATTTCCGAGACCGAGATGCAGTGCTGCGAGCAGCCAGGCAAACAGGCCCCCTACAGGTGGAAAACAGACAGATAATGGTCTTTCCTGACTATGCACGGGCGGTGCAACAACAACGGTCGTCGTTCTTGGACGTGAAACGCCGGCTGCGAGCGAACCAAATACAGTACTCCCTACTATTCCCGGCCCGCCTTAAAATACTTCACAATGGTACGGCCACCTTCTTCACCACAGCGGAGGAGGCGCATGAATGTGCGGACCGCCACTGCACGCAACAACCTCGAGCGGCTCACACCCTGGGCCCAGCACCCAAACCACCACGCACAAGGAGACGCACCATCAAACGACCGCATAGTGCGGCAATGGTAACGGCCCGATGCGGAGCCCACGACTCTCCGAACCTGGAGCAAATAATGAAAGACAGACGAGGGGCCCTACAAGCGGTGATCGACCTCCAGACCCCCACGCAGACGGAAGACATCGACCAAGCTCCACACATCTTCACTTCCGGAGGAGAGGACGAAAGCGATGGAACACTTTCTGGAATTGACTCCAGTACACCCCCTGCAGTCACCCCCCAGACGGCCGATACTATGATGGATGGTCCAGGATCCTGCCTTCCCGCGTGAACTGATATCTTGACCACCTCTTACTGACGCAACCCACTTGCACTCCCCTCTTGGAAGCATACGCCACAGACATAATCCTACACCTCACAGAAGGCGCCATGAGTTCCTAAGAAGCCCGATCGGCGACGTGCCTCGCCTAGCACGTACTGCCACCCCCATTGGGTTTTCACCTTTGTTACACTCTTCGGTGTGGAAGAGTGAGTTTGGACGCATTGCAGACTGTAATGGGTCCTCAGCATTGGGACCATTTCCCGACACCAGTTATCAACAGTTATTTACCCCGGTTCAAGATCACTCAACCCCCTAATGGAAATGCTCGTAATGAGGTACCTGGGATGGAAATTCAGGAGTCAATAGGTAACAGATACACCCCTCGCATCATAGGGATCCCCTTAGAACCCAGACCCCCGGCAGGGGTACTCCGCCGCACAGGCACCAACACCCTCATATGGCGGCAAAAACAGGCAAGGCGGACATCAACATCCTAACACTCAACACCTGCGGTCTTCACACACCCCGCAAGCGCTACACAGTTTACTCGTATGCAAAGCGTCAGAATGCCCGAATCGTCTTCCTTCAAGAGACACACCTCACCACCCCTCAGATAGGCAAACTACAATCTAAATGGCGGGGCACCATCTGTGCATCGACCTACTCCTCCTTTGCACGGGGAGCTCTGGTTTGGATCAGACCAGGGACACCCTTCCGGGAATGTCAACGGGTGGTGGACATTGAAGGCCGGTATGCCCTAGTGGAGGGCCTTCTTGACGGCCAATCGGTACTGCTGGGGAGTATATACGCCCCGAATGCCGACCAGGACAAGTTTTGGGACCGCCTCACAATGGGTCCTTGATCAATTTACATCCATACCGTGGATATTAGGGGGGGACTATAACTGCGCGTTAGACCTGGCACTTGACCGCTCCCACCCTCCACCCACACATACAGCAGCGCAGAAACAGATGGAATGCTTTAGGTCTGGGGTTGCGCACTGGGCACTCACCGATGCATGGCGGATGCAACATCCACAAACAAAACTATATTCATTCCACTCCATCCCACATAACCTCCGGGTCCGTTTGGACCGCTTTTTATGCTCGACAGCAATCCTACCCAAGGTACAGCACACAGATTACTTAGGGCGGATCCTTTCCGATCACGACGCGCACATACTGCAGTTAGCTTGGAGACCTCCACGCCCCCCGGTCCCCACATGGCGCCTCCCATTAGACTGCCTAGCGGATCCAGTTTTCAAACATGACCAGGGTCAAAGCATAGAGGGCTATTTTATGACCAACACTGGAACAGCATCCTCCATATTAATAGAATGGGACGCATTTAAGGTGGTGGCCCGGGGAGAATGCATCACACAAATAGTGGGAGTGAAACGCACATTAGAGCAAGCACTCACTAAAGCTGAAACGCACCTCGCCGCCGTCACTAAGCAAGACGAGCTCTCGGATGAGGCAGTGACGCAGATTGCCGAGGCCAGGGCAGCGTATACGACCGCTTGTGTCGAACTCCAACGCTACAACTTCAGGTCATATGCCACTTGTATGCACAGGGACCGGGACAAAACGGGTGCCCTGCTGGCATGGCTGACCAAACAGGATAGCGACGTGAAGCCTATAACTGAGGTGATAGATACCCGTGGTAATCTGGTGCGGTCCCAGGACCAGATTCTTTCGGCTTTTTGCCAATAGTACGCTGGGGTATATGGGTATCCCGCCCCCGTACACCAAGATACAACGGATCATTTCCTTGCCCCCCTAGAGATTCCCAGAATCACAGCGGATGCCAGGAAATCATTAGAGGCAAAAATTGGCCCCGCAGACATCACCCACGCCCTGCGCACGCTTGCCCACAAAAAAGCACCAGGCCTGGACGGCTTCCCCTAAGAGTATTACTGGTCCCCAGACTGGCGACGATGTATGCCACAGCACTAGAGAAAGGGGAATTACCGAAGTTCCTCTGGGAATCGGTTATAGTAACCTTCCTCAAACCCAATCGAGACCCACACCTGATGGCTTCCTATCGCCCCATCACACTTCTTTCCACCGATTGCAAAATCCTTGGTAAGATCCTGGCGGATAGGTTCACACAAATTGTACGACCCCTGATTCACCCCGACCAATGCGGTTTTGTCCCAGGCAGGAACACCTCCCAGAATATACGCCGCTTGTTCCATGTCCAAGACCAAATCGGAGGCTCCTACCCCTGTGCGGCTTGCCTTATATTAGACCTCGAAAAAGATTTCGATACCCTCACATGGCAGTATATTTTTTCGGCCCTTCACAGATTTGGACTCGGCCCGATCCTATTAGCATACACGCGGCTCTTATACACGAAACTCATTTCGCGGGTCCGAATTGGATGCTGCATCTCGCCGGAATTTGCTATACAACGCGGTACGAGGCAGGGCTGCCCTCTCTTGCCTCTTCTCTTCGCCCTTGCGATGGAACCGCTGGCCATACGTCTACGGCAGGAGGGGGAACAATGGGGCATCCCCATCGACAGCATCACACATAGCGTATCAATGTACGCTGATGACCTCCTCATTTATATCAAAGACATAACCGCCGATTTAACACCTCTCTGGGCTACATTGACAGAGTTCGCGGAGGTGTCTGGATTGAGAGTCAACTGGGAGAAATCCACGGTATACCCTTTGCATTCACATCTCCCCCCCAAGACGTCAGGTTGGGCGACCACACCATCGCCTGGAGCGCGGCAGCCCCCCGATACCTGGGGGTTCGCCTCTAACACTCCCCGGCCGATCTCTATGAAGGCAACCACCGTAAGGCTCTAGCTGGCATCAAATCCTCGGTGGGATTCTGGAAAAACCTTCCGTTAGCCCCTATAGGCAGAGTAGCTATCGCCAAAATGACAATAGTTCGGAGATTGCTATACTATTTTACGAATCTACCCGTCATCTCGCCTAGAGCCTTTTTCCAAGAACTAGACACACTCCTGGGCTCACTGATCTGGGGGAAAGGTAGGCACAGAATAGCGTTAGCAAAGTTACAATTACCTACCACACAGGGGGGACTTGCCGCCCCTTCTTTTGAATCATATTTCTTAGCCGCCCAGTTACAGTGGCTATCCTACTGGACAGCAGGCAGACATACAGGGGAAACGCACACTCTGCATGGTCCGGTACCTATCCCGGAAATCCATCGACTACTCTTGTGAGGCACTAAACCTAGACGCACACACCACCTACATGTAACAATTGCTCGCAAGTGCATGCAAAGAATACACTGCATGTCGCCGGGGTGGCCCCCATACTCTCCCCTCCTCCCTTTAACCGGGTGGCCCATACGGGAAGGCCATTACACAGCCAATATGTTGCGCGCATGGACAGACTGTGGCATCACTGAGGCGGAGTCGAGGTTTGAAGACGGCCAGCTCAGACCCTTTCAGCGCCTGGTGGAGGAGCACGATCTCCCCGCGGGTCAATTCTTTCTTCATCGCCAACTCCTTGCGAACTATCAACAACACCACGACCTCTCCACAGGGGAACCTCCTACACACCCAGTCATACATACCATCTTACATATGGGGGTGGGCCGACACCTCATCACATGGCTCTACAAAGCCATTAGGGAACTCAAACCGGCCCCACTGGCAACACTTAGGGCTACCTGGGAGGACGAGCTTGGGCATTCCCTACACAACAAAGAATGGGAAAGGGCCCTCAAATATCCCAAGAAGGTGTCCCGCAACGCACGCTTCAAAAACATACAATTCTATATCCTGCATAGAGCCTACCTAACGCCAGCGCGCCTCCAGCGTTTTTATCCTGCATCCCAGTTTTCCTGCCCCAGGTGCCAAATGCATGCGGCGGATTTTTACCACATGTTCTGGACTTGCCCCGCTTTACACTCCTATTGGCAACACATACACAAGACACTCAAAGAACTTACGGGGCTCTCCTTTTTAAGCACATGGGACGCATGCGCTCTAGGCATCTTCCAGAGACAGAAACAACACAAGGTCCCCCTAAGATTTGCCTCATTAGCTATCCTATTAGCGAAACGAAACATAGCCATGCACTGGCGGTCCCCTACAGGCCCCCCAATTGATGGATGGGTGGGTGGGGTGAAGAAATGGGCGGCAGCGGAGGAAGAAATGCTGCGAGAGGAAGAGGCGAAGGGAATATGTAAACACCCCATATCTATGGACTGGGCCCCCCTACTACATCAGTTCAAGCAATCACGGATACAATGCACCCCGGACGACACCCCTCGCGCATCACACACCGCCCGGTCACCTGCTCGAGTCAATACCACAATAGTAAGCTCCCTTCCGTCTGAGACCTCCTGAGCCTACTATCCGCGGCGCCCGGTACGATACCTCACATACACGCCGTTCCTATATACTTGGGCCAACCATGGGTTCCCCCAATACCCTGGGCTATTCCCCACCCTGTACCAACCCAGAAATCCCTGTTGACTCCAGATCTCAGCCACTATTGGTCCCCGATATCCCGTGAGTGCCCCCCCCCCAGTTGATCCCCCAAGTTTTGTTCCACTTTACTTTCTAGGACGTCCCTTATAGTGACACAGTAGCGGCTGGTAATTGTATAAAGATTCAAGTGCTCAAAAATCGATACCAGCGAAATGTGTTTGATGTGAATGATCTTCATTGCAATATGTCACTGTAATTGTAAAATGCCAATAAAAACAAGTTAAAAAAAAAAAGTCTGAATGTGGAGTCTTCACCGCAAATTCGTCTAGTGGCTCCCTGAAGACGACTCCTCGGAGACAGTCTGCAGCCTTGCCCTGTTGAACCTTACCTTCTCAGACAACTTTTTGCTGAAATTTCCTCTAAGTTCGAAAGTAAACGCCGACCACTTTTTGTATCCTACTTGCACCACATTGCGGTCAGCCATATTTTTTTACTTTGACTCCGTGTTGTGCGACTGGTCCTTGATTGGCGCTTTTATCTTTAAGCCACTAATTTTTACCATTTTGCTGTCAAATAATTTATGAAATTGTGCTCTAGTTCTCTAAATTAATGCAGGATTGTTCTTTTGTTGTGTTTTCACTTTATTACTGTTTGTGTGCTGCATAAATACTTTACACTTTGCCTCTAAGTTAAGCTTGATTGCTTTTGTGACAAGCTACCAGAGGGTTAACCACAGGCAAGTTAGTTACTTTAGTGGTTCACCCTGACTTGTAAAGCGCTCTGATACAGCCATGGTTCATGTTCCCACTATATAAAACTTTATAAATCAAATAAATCAATGAAATAAGATGCTCTGAGTGTGGTCAATATAATTTTTTATGATTACACTGAAATAATTAACCAGTTCAGGAAAAGGGCCTAAGTAAATGATGAAGAGTAAAGATAAAGTATCTGAACCCTGGAGGATACAGAGAAAGGTACGGTGCATAACTGAATGATGGCAATACAACAACCCTGGATCTGCTGTCATGGAATGATTTTATCCATTTGATCACTGTGCCATATTTCGCTGTGTTGTATAGTATTTGAGCAAGGAGCCAATGATGAACTGGATTACTAACTGATGAGAAGTCAAATAGTAGCAGAACAGTAGTAAAGGAAGAATCTTATTGTTATCAACAGAGTTATTAAGGTAGCCACAGATGCAGGTTACTGCTGAGTCCAAATCTCTTTGTGATCTAAATCAATTCTGTCTGTCAGATAAGAGATTTTTTCATTTAAGGTGCCATCTTAATGGAGAGTAAGTTTTCAGTTATTTTACCTAAAAGTGAACCATTAGCTTTTGGTCTGTAACCAGCTGGGTCATCATGGTTGTGTCACAGTTTCTTTAGAAATTGATTAATATATGGCCTTTTCTGGTCATTTGGGAACTCATCAGTTGAGAGAGGAGAGTTGGTTAGCTCTCTTGCCAGTTTGGCAGCAGACGACTAAAGTAGGATTGATTTGAAAATGTGTGTCAGTCAAGGATCCATGAAGAACCAACAATATGTGTGGCTTTAATTAGGTCGGTGGTTTCTTTTTGTGTTACCAGGTTGAATTAGCACCAAATGGGTTGAGGGCTCAAGGCAAACTGTTAGATGGGGGATCTCTGAGAGGACCTTGTAGGATGTAAGTCTCAAGACTGGCAGTTTTCTTGATGAAGTGTTTTGCTAAGGTAACAGTTGCTGAAAGTTAATAACAGTTTTTTAAATACTGGTAGAATTATAGAATTCTTTAATGATTCTGAAGAGCTCATTGACTGGGCATGTAACTTCTGAGGGGTGGTGTGCATAACACAATCACTTATCCTTCTTAATGTTGGTTCTGTACATTCTGAATTTCCTTTGAAGCCGGTTTATATCATCAAGGAGGAATGATTTCCTTAAACGTCTTAAGCGGGATTTGCGTTCTGTTATTCACAGTTTTGCGTTTAAGTTCAACAAACCAGCTCTCCTTTTGCTGAGTTGTAGCCGTATGGTTTTCAGAGGGGCCTTGTGTCAAAAAGCCTTGCTTGCCATTGGTGGAACTGTTTTACAAACAATTTCCAGGCTGGATGTGGCAAGTTGGAGAGAGGTTCTTTAAAGGAGTTTACAGAACAATTCTTCCAATTGTTGTATTACAGCCTATAGAAGGTTTAATTTACATGGGAAAGTCCTCATGAATGGTATGATTATTGTCCCATTGGACAGTATCAAATGAACAAGATTAAGAGTATGGTGGCAATATTAGTGTTAAGCTTGTGTCCAGCCAAATGGATGCAGCTCGTAGCCAAGTGCTTCAGTGTAGAACCGAAATCCAGAGACCTGGCATGGTGCTAGTTTACCAATCCAGATGCTGAGGTCCCCAAATATACACTTGTGTACACTTGCAATCTATAGATCTGTCAACTATAGAGTCCAAAATGTGCTTGTGAAAGCAGTTCTGTGTGGACAAGGTTAATAGATACCAAAGCATGAAGGAGAAGACCATGGATGGTGCTGAATGACAGCTAAAAGCTATCATTGATTCACATTCAGAATTTGTTTTTATGTTAGATGAAGGCGGGATCTTTTTAAGGACCACAGCTAGTCCTCCAGCCTTCATATTAAGTTGCTTACTGAAGAGTTTTGGGTATTGCTTCGGCTAGTATGGGACCCACATAGTCTCACTGCCAGGTTACAGTGATGAAATGAATGTCAAGTTTGAAGTCTAAAAGTAGATTGTAAAGACCTTCTTTGTTTTTGCTTCGTGATATTACATTGATAAGCATTCAGAATAGGTGGTGGAAGTTGTCTTTAGGCATGGTTGAGGTGATGGGCTGGTTAAGTTCTAGTGAGTATTGCACTTCCAACATGGAGGCGATATCAGCTTCTTTATTGCTGCTTTGTATATGGAACTTTGTTGAAATGACAACAGCTATGTCTGTTATAAACTCCTTCAGTTAATATTGGGGCAGTTCTTGGGTAAGTGCTGGTGCACCACCGTGGGGAAGACAAGCAAGGCATTTGCAGGCATATTTGCAAGGCCTCTGCGCCAATGGTGCATCTCTTTTATTACACTCCAGTGGCGCTGGACCATTTTCCATATTTACAAGGTGGCACAAAGCCACTTTGCGTGGCTTAACGCCACCCGGTAGATATGCCCCTTTCCGCCCAGCCGTCTGTGGCAAAGGGGTGTGCAATGGGTGTTTCTATGGGTGTTCCACTACAACACGTATTGCTTTTTGATGTTGCCCCAGATTTACAAGGCTGAGTTAGCGTAAAAAACTAACGTCATGGATTACCAGGTGTTAGAATGGCCCAACTAATTTATCCTTGTTTTTTTTTCTTTCCATGTGTGCTGCATTCAGCAGCACACATAGAAGGTGCAAATCGCCAATATTAATTGTTTATATGCAGGAAATCTTTCTGCAGTACAGGCACCCTTACCACACGACAGCAGGGTTCTTTTGCAACAGAGCTAGGGGAAACACAGGGGTGCACCGTATTCTTGTGAATACGGCATATCCCTGCGTTTTGAAAAAGTCAGAACGCGGCGCTACCAAATTTAACGCAGCTCTGTGCTCCATAATTTTCTTGTCAATATACCCTTAGTGTTTTTTGCAACTCAAGGTGCTTCTGTTTCACCTCCTGATGCAATTGTGGTCAATATGATAAGAGGTGGTGAGCATGATCTATTGCATAGGTCATCCAGTTGCTCCAGTAGGCCCATTACTGACTTCACTCTGTGTGGGAGGCAGTGAGAGAGACATGCACCTGGAGTGGGCAGAATAGTGATTCAGAGAAAAACTAATGGTACCAGACAGGATGAGTTTAGAGCGATTTAGCAAGATGGGGGTGGGAGGGAGAGGTAGTTGGGAAGGCGAGGATGGCACTGCCATCATAGTTGGTCAGTTCCCACATCACAACTTATTCCAATCATTTTTCACCCTTTTTTCCCCTTTTCCACTGGCATGCCCATCTCAAAAGATTAGGCAGTGGTGGCTTCTCCGCTAAGCCTTTTCAGCAATGTAAAAAAATGATAATAACTCAATGTCATCATCATTTTATTTTTCCCTGCTACGGCAGGTACCAGGCGGGGTGGGGCTGGTCTACTCTGCTCACTGAGCAGGGGAGGAGTGTTGGGCACTGTGTAAGTGCACGTGACAGTTTGGCCAGCCATCTTGAGCCGGCCACACCGTCATGCGCACTTTTCTTGTTCTGCCTGGCTGGAGAACATGCACAGGCTCCCAGTCCCCATCTGAGCTTCGAAACACTGCGCTCAGACCAATCACAACGCTGCTAACTGCATCTTTGTGATTGGCTTGTCTTAGGGCAGCCTGCATGCTTCCTGCTTTCATTCCAGCCAGACACGGATACACAATGGAGGAAAGACGCAGTGACAGGTACGTTTATTTTTATTTTTCTACAGACCCCTGCCCCACCACCCCGATCCCTGCCAGCAACCACTGAGATTATGAATGAGCGTATTATTATTATCCAGTGGTAATATATATCAAAGAACATTCCCTGGTCTTTAAGAAACAGTTACAAACTTGCAATAACGTTTCTCCAACGTGGGAATATGTTTATGCTTACCGAAAAAATTTGCAAAATAATTGAGAATTGTTCAGTTTGTTTCTGAGGCAGTTCTCCTATAAAAATAAATGGCCTAAATAAGGATGCATTCCAGGTCAGCAGAGATGCTGGATTGCTAAAAGGAAAAGTGTCAAAATTGCAATCTTCTTGCATGTAAAAGTGATTCCAGTTTGCACCGTTGCTTGTTTTGTTTTTATCAGTTTTAGAGAGAACTGGGAATGAAAGTGAGCAATGGTTTGCTCATTAACACAGTAACAATTTCCCGAGGAGGGAATACCAAATTCAACATATTGTTCATAGATTTTACAACTGTTGGTGGTACTGTCTCCAGCAAATAAAGTATCTACTTTCTTGATTATGTTTGTCTTGGCACTAGGACTGAGAACAGTAAATGTCAAATCATTCTCACATTTCCTTCTGTGCTGCTGTGCTGATAACATTCAATTCATAGGTGATTCCTTTTAAGTAGTTTTTGCCTGCCATTTCTTTGTCGAAAAGCCTCGATATTTTACCATTTTATGGTTTATCTTTTCTTTAATAATCCTATATCTCAATCAAACGTTTTCATACTTCTTCTGAAATAAAGCCTACATTTATGTTAGGGTTCTCAATTCTGCATTTCCAGAGTACAAGGAATAATCGTTTGAAGATTTGCATGAGCACTTTCTCTAAAGGCCCAATTAAGCATAATCTTTTAATAATTTCATATAATTTATTAATGCGTTCACTTCCTAGTCCAACTCCATGATTCTCCTTGTGGGTGCCTATCACCTAGGAACAGGACCACAATGTGCCATAAAAGTCATTAAATCAGAGATTAGTGTTTCTCTACTACATATATATAAACATCCAACACTTTATAGTCGCGCAGAAACCCCAGTGGCGGGCCTTGACGGGGTCGCGAGTCCCAAAATATCCACAGCAATCGTTTCCCACGTATCAAAGAAACGATGTCAAGGCCACTTAATCCATATCAGCGTGTTTTATTTTCTTAAACGCCCAGTCACTCAACGTATTTCGGAGGAAACCTCCTTGTTCACTAGTGTGATACGTGGTAAACGATTGCTGTGGATATATATATACATATGCATGCCTTTTAGGCACCCTGGACACACTGCTTATGCATATACATGCCCTTCTAGTTCCTTTTCCCTGCTGAGTGAACGTGCAACTTTCTCCCTAGAGATTATAACCAACCATTGTTACATTTAAAATGTTTTATTAGGATCACTATTGAATATTCATTTAGAATGTCAATCTTGTATTTGTAAAAGACTTCACTATACCTTACTTCGTGACACCGAATGGTGGGTAATGGTGAGTCCGCTGAAAGCATCCTTGTTATTGCATTTTTTATGTATTTATTAATTACAGCTCTGAGGCAGTCGAGGGCCTACTTGCATATGACGAAACGTCTTGGCTCTCTGTTCTTGTAATACGTCAACACTGTATGAACTACATGCGGATCAGAATTAAAAGTACTTGAAACTCCACGACTCCCTGAATTGGATCTTTGACTTTCATTTGAACTTTTTGTGCGCTCAGAACGTTTTCTGTTAGCTTGGAACCTTTCACTTAATAGCAGTTCCCAGATTTGTCACTAGGTGGCAGTGCAACCGTATGGTTGAATATAGGAAAAAAGTGCGGTTTAAAAGATGCAGAACAACCATAAATTAGCCCATAACTACTAAAATAGCATCCTAGATCATATTTGGGTAATGGTTCTAACTTGAACTCAAAATATTAAATTTATGAAGTTCCTTGAAATACTGAATAAACATGGGACAGAGCAAAGACAGTGATATTCTAAATACCTAAGTGTTGCCCATTTTCTACTGCATTGATCTATTCAAAAATAAAACATAAGTACAAATCATATCATCTAACTTGGGCCTAAGTAAAAATCAATTCACACTTTTGATACAAATAAGAAATGAGTCCGATAGAGGTAATTATGTTGATGAGAAAATAATAATACAGCCAAGTTTTCCATTGTACATGTGCCATGCATCTTGTTGAGACAAAGTGTTGATATGTACCATTATTTATCAGTGAAAGTCTATTTTATGCTCATTGTAACATTTTCAGCACACCTTTCGATATCTTGCCTCTGAGTATTTAGAAGGATGTTAACGGCCCTCCTCTACCAGACTAAAAATATAGACAATCATCTTTGTTCAACAGTAAAAATAAATAAAGGCAACTATCTTTCTCTTTGTTAGACCCATAAAAACTTGAAGAAACAAAATTGTTTCCTTTAGCAATTACAAGTTCTGATTTATTTGGCGGATCTACTAACATTTAAGGGAGATTGTCATGACAGGTAGCTATTGCATCACATGACTTCACAGCACTAGATTATTCATTTGTTTCTGTGTCTTGTAAGAGGCAAATCAAAAGTGTAACATTCTAGTAATATGAACCCAATTATGAGTCAGGTGGAGTAGTATCCCTGATGGGGCCATGTGTCCCCGCGCTCCAATATCTTCCCACAGGGTTTATGGCGTGCTCGTAATCCGGCTCTGTGTCATGTTTCTAGCTCTTGTTTTACAAAAATTGACGACAAATTCATCAGTGTCAAGAAGAAGTGAGGCTAAGGGGACATGAATGATTTCACCACCACACAATTGAGGACATTGTATTAGGCATCTTTGTTGCTGTAGCACAGGATTCCCCAAAGTTGATCCTGGAAGGCCGGATCCATGCAAGATTTTTACCATATCCCCATTTAGATAAATGTAGTTATCTTAAAAATCTGTCATGGATTCGGCCCTCCAGGACCGACTTTGGCGAACCCTGCTATAACACATCATCAAACACTATTTGGTTGAGTCAAGTGAGAATATCACACCAAGACAAGTGGAAAGGGTAAACTAGAAAATTGTTAATAGATGTAAAAAGATCTAAGACTCCTTCACCCTATCAAGGTTCATAATATCCCCACCTGCGTGAATACCATAATTGATGAGTTTAACCTGGTGTGAATTCAGGCAATTGCTTCTGGGCCACTCGTCCTTGCTCTTCGAAATATAATAAAAATGGAGCAGATGCAGAAACAAGATGTACAGCTATCCTATTCTTCTGCAGTTTCTGAAGGAAAGTTTGAAGCTAAAGTGTCCTGAAATGTAAGTAAAGAAAGACATCAGCGGGGCTGTGATATTTTCATAGGAACGTCCTCACCAAAGGAGTTTCTACATTGTTGTCATCCCCACTCTTCCTTCTCAGTGAAACATATTATCAATTGCCAGATGCAATGTATTCATAATTAACAAAAGGGTAATGCAAGCATTCATGACATCATTTCACAAGCAAATACATTTCCACCGTCAGACTGCTGGTCTGAAAAAAACCATATCATTCTCCCCTTTCGCCTCATCAGACATTCGAAACACTGAATCCATGTGAATTGTGTTAACTGAAGAAACACATTCTAAACCCCCACAGCTGTAACTTAAAAAATTGATGAATAGTCTGAAATTGACTGACATTTGAGCATAACTGTGTTTTTTTCAACTCCTGAGGCACTTAAGTATGTTAGAAATGGTATTTCTGGTTGGCTAAGGCATGCGCCAAAGCAAGGCAGAAACCACCACTCTAGTCAGGGCAAGGGAGTTACACGCCAAGATAACCCCTGCTCACCCCCTTGGTATCTTCGCACGAGCAGTCAGGCTTATCCCGGAGGCAATGTGTAAAGCATTTGCGCAACACACACACACAGCAGCAACACACTAGGCACACCACAAAAAGGAACTCCACACAAGGTTATATATTAAAATAGCCTTTGTATTACCATAAACACATTAGATCATGGCACTGGGAAGTATTTACAGGGGATTATATACACATGACAGGGCGACGGGGGGCACTGTCAGAATCAGCACTTAGTAGAAACAGCTCTTTTAGAACATAGAATAATTGTAGCACCAAAATAACAATGGTAGGACACAACCAGTAATCACTGATAACAGGTAGGTACACACTACGCAATCCTAAGCACCTTAGGCATATATCACACAGGAACACATAAACTCACTAGCATAAACTATACTAGGCAAAACAACCTCCTAAGCATAAAAACACATTTAGAGGTATCACAGGCATAAAGGCATTGCACATTACGCATAAATCACATTTGGCATTAGGTAATCACCATCACAAACACAGTATACCATCACCTTGCGCAGAATCACATTAGATACTAACCCCAGGCCAACTGGCCTTCCGTGGGGCTCAAACGCCCTTTGTCCAATAGTGTCAGGGCTGGCTGCGCACGCAGTCAAAGAAGAATGCGCAAGAGTTTAGAGCCTAAACGTGGCAGCTGCCCACTACTTGCTGGGCAGCTGTGTAATCCCAAAGAACATGTCCCCTAAAAACTGAAGAACCTAAATGGTGCAGCTGCCCACTACTTGCTGGGCAGCTGTGAGGTAGGGGAAAATGCGGCAAGGGCTCTCAGTGGCCCTTCGGACAAAAATGCACCACGTTGGAGCCACACGGGGCTCTGAAACAAGTATGCCACAATTAGAGCCACGCAAGGCTCTAGGAATAAACAAATATGCCTCAAAGTAAATATGCCCCACGTTGCAGCTGCCCTCTGACTGGTGGGGCAGCTGGGTATCAAAAGTGAAGCCTGGCGATACGTGGCTTATGAGCCCCACTCTGGGACTCAGTGAAGCAATTGGCCCCAAAAGCAAATCAGCACGGACTCTAAGTTACATTGGTTCCCAGGAGGCGCCACACGGGGCTCTGTAAATAAAGGCTGCACATGTGGGAGCCATCTGGCTCTGAAAACAAAGATGCCCTCTGTTGGAGCCCCGGAGGCTCTGGGATACTGAGGCCAATAACGAGGGAAAGTCCACGGGCCCCTCTGAACACTTTAAACAATTATGCCCACTGTTGGAGCGGCACGGGCCCACGGGGGCCCTCTAAACACAGGTGAAACCGTTGAAGCGCCCCACTGCCAGACGGGGCCGCTCTAAGTCGGCTTTTCCTCTCCCCCCCCGGGCTCTCTGGCACCACTCACCGGGTTTGGCAGTCTCCTGGTCACGGAAGCGCGGGGTAGGCTCTCGGCTGCTTCCTGCATCGGCTCTTCTGCTTGGCACCGGGGACTGCCTCTAACCCTCGTCCCAGCACGGGGTAGGCTCCCGCCTGGGTCCAGAGGGTGTTGCTTCTTTCCCGGTCCAGCACGGGGTAGGGTCCCGCCTGGGTCTCCTACTCCGGCCACACTCCCAGCATGGAGCCTGCAGGGCTCCCGATGTCTCTCCAGGCTGCCGGGGCATACATGGGACTTCCTGTTTCACCGCAGGCCCCGCACACATCCCGGGCGATGATGCCTGACTTCCTGGGGGCCGCGGCGGTGATTCCAGGAATTCCTTCAGGCTGCACAATACGGGGTAGGCTCCCGTTCAGAAACGCAAAGTCCATGGCGGGGTGGGCACCCGCCCGGGATATTAAAACCTGGCAAATCCGCGGGATGGGCACCTGTAAAATAAATAGGTTGGCAAATATGCGGCACTCACACGGGGTTGACACCCATACTAGAAACATTCAACTAAGCAGCGTAGACTCCCGCCTTTCCAGAAGGACGGGGGAATCCCTACTCCGGGGATTCCCTCCCAATGAAGAGCAGTTCCGTGCTGCAAACCCCCCACATGCTCCGGGAGCAGGAAAACAGAGAGCCCTTCAAGGCAAACAATCAGGCGCTCCTCAAGGGCTGGGGCAAAGTCTCCAGCACTCCCCCCCATATAGGAAAAGCGCTCCCAGGGGAAACAAACTCACAAGTCCTGGCAGAGTCTGTCAGGGTGCAGGGGGGCAAAGGCTCGGCCCAGGGGCCAGCTCACAGGGCCCTCCAGCAGGGAGGCAGTTCCCAGTAGCGGTCCTCCTGGTGCCCAGCAGCAGCAGCAGCAGGCCCCCCTCAAGTTTAGGATCAGAGAACAACCTTACAAGGGGTCACAGCCCCTTTTTTACATACCTTTTATTTGTCTCAAGAGTCAGGGTTAAGGGGAAACCAGATGCAACTGGTTTTGGAGCACTTTGTTGTGCTCAGCCCCTCTCCCCATTCACGGGACAGGCTAGGGACCTCAGCAGGGGGTGGAGCCAGCATTGTGGAGGGAAGGCCCAGCCCTATTCAGGTCCCAGGTGCACTCCTTCCTCCCATCAACATGCAGATCTCTCCATTCGCCACCGGGGCAGACCCATCCTGACTCCTGGAGCCAGGCACACCAGCCAGCTCCAGCCAATCACAAGCCAGACAGTCAATTCACATTTACTACACAGACATGCCAACTTCTAGAAGTGGTACTTCCACACTAGATACATTAAATCCGCGCACACTGTCGCGCAGCATTTAATCTCACGAGTTCGCACATACCAAACTCGCCCCTGCACTCCCCACAGATCAGGAACTACCATGGACACACACATTCCCCATGCATTCCTATGGGAGGGCAGGCCAATCTCACCACACGCACTGAGACTGCGCACGCACTTTACACTGGGACACAGTGTTAAAGTGCGCAGAAGCCTAAAACAACTAGTTTCAGGTCACAATTAAAAGCAAAAAGTTTAGGGGTGAACCTGCCAAAAGGGCCAAGTCCAACAGGCCTAATGCACCATCTATCATAAAAAAGATGGTTTAACCGGGAAACGTCCTTTAGGACAAAGCTGTAATCACGATGTACCTTCACAGTGCCGGCAACAGAATAAATGCGTCTTTAGCAATCAATTCTTCTGCACGCAAGTCATTACAATGACTTGGGGGAGCAATGGTGGTGCGGTGTTGGAATTAAAGTCCAACACCTTCCCTACTGTTGCACAGACTGGAGTTGGAATAGTAAATTAAACTATTTCAATATCCAGCGTCCCCCCCTCCTCCCCCAGGCAAGTTATTAAAACGACTTGCGTGCAGAACAAATGCGTGCTAAAGATGCATTCGTTCAAAAAATGGAGTTCTTATGGCATGCATGAAAAACGCATGCGGAATTCCATCATACATTCGGTTTTCCTCATCAGATCCTCACTGAAATTCGTGAGAATGGTCTCTGACCCACTAAAACACTCTTAGATTTATAGATTTTGGATCGCCTGGATTTCCAAACTTTACTGTGAGTCTCACTGCTTGAGTATTTCACACTGTAAGCTCTTCTAAAATAGATTTACGTGCTAACCACCTATGACTCCTTTTAAAATAGGGTATGCTACTGCACAGCTGGGATAAAAGACAAGATGGTTACACATTAAATATCCCGGTTTCATTTTGACTACAGAGTCTGTAGTGCGGCACTGTGAATCTGTAATGCTCAATTGTATGTCTGTAGGGTTTTACTGTATTCATACTTTAGGTGAAACCTGCACCTAAATATTAACTTTACATTAGCTCAACTCAACTCATAGAAAATATGAAAGTCGTTTTTCCTTTCTTTAAAAGGGTTACAAGTGGAAATATAATTTTAATTTGGCCAGATTGGCACTCCTTCGTATACTTTGGATTTTACAGTTTTTGTGTGTGTCAATTTTTTACCTGTCCTGCTGAACCCAATTATTACTTTGGCCGGCAGGTGTGCCAAAGCCTGCCCAGCCAATAGGCCCACTTGAGGGGCAACTACAGAGGAAGGAGGACAGACTAGCTTGCTGACAACCCCTCCACCTGGAGAGGGCACCAGACTTGAAGATCTAAGGAGTCTATGGGCACTTGTCTCCAAGATTATTTTCACAGGCCTCCCGACTACCTCTGGGGAAAATAGAGGGTAGGTTTATTGAAGACTCTGTAGTAGTTGCTTCTCTTGGAGGCCGTGGAATCTGGGGAGTGACAGCAGGCAGTGTGGTCTGCCTTGAGAGCCACAGGATGCAGCTCAGAGGAGACTCTGGTTCAAGGTAACTGCTGAGGAGTTGAAGGGGTAAGAGGAAAGGACCTGGTATTTTTCCTTGTTGGACGATGAGCAAGCCAAATCCAAGGAGAGCTCCGTCAAGAAAGATAAATAAAGTTTAGAGGTCAGGAGGCCTCAGATTAAACATCCCTGATGGCTAGATGAGGCCACCAAAAAGAAAGCACACTAAACCACATTGCACTTGGTCCAACATGACCCAGCACATCAGCCTTTGTCATGGCCGCTCGTGCATGGTCTGTTTAGTGGGTTCCAAGGTAATTTGGCCTAGATCTATTTTACTGCACAGAGCAGTTCATAATTCATTTTTGGGAGATTGACAGTGTCCTAGAGGACCATCCGAACAACCCAAAGTTTGCTGTCATTCACACATCAAAGAGAAATCTGTAAGCTCCCCCCCCTCCTCCTTCCCCCAAAGGACCAGTGCTCTGGGGAAATGCCACAGATGAATCACAATCATGCTTGTGAACTGTTTATTTATTTACTTATTAAATGAGTTTTATATAGCGCTGGCTAGACCAGTGGGTATCAAAGTGCTTTACATTAGGGATCACAATATTACACAGTTAAAAACAGTTACAGTTTACATCAGTTATACGAAACACATTTAAGGAGTATGGAGGAGGGATAAATAGGGTGGATTGGGGTAAGGGGGAAGGGTGTAGGGGGAAGGCGGGAGATAACGGCCAGAGAGACGAAGGAAGGCCTGCCCAATGTCCGGCTGGGTATGTGATGGCCGAGGAGGGAATCCACAGCCCATCTCCCCTATAGCTGTCGGGGTAGCTCTACCGGGCATCGGTCAGGTAGCAAGGTCTCCCCCGACGAGGAAAAGTTCACAGGGTAAATGTCCTGAAGTGTGTGCAGGTTCCAGGTCGGATAGGAGTAAGAGGGAAGGGTGTATGAGGAAGGAGAGGGAGGAAGAAAATGGCAGGAGAGACGAAGGAAGGTCTGCCTTATGTCCGGCTGGGTAGGTGACAGCCGAGGAGGGAATCCACAGCCCATCTCCCCTATAGCTATCGGGGTAGCTCCACCGGGCATCGTTCAGGTAGCAAGGTCTCAGCAGTCGAGGGAAAGTTCACAGGGTAACTGTCCTGAAGGGTGTGCAGGGTCCAGGTTGGATGAGGGCTAAGATCAAGGTCTGGTCGGTGACCAGTTGTTTGATTGTCCAGGAGTGGAAGTACATTGTGGTGAGGTCAACAGTGGCGGCCATCTTGTGGTCAGGCAAAGTTCTTCTCACTTAATCCTCAGGCTGATCGGGTTTATCCCAATAGGTCTGAAACCAATGATTGCTGTTTCAATCTATTTCACGGCCTTTAAGCTGAGGAAGCAGAGACCCCTTGGTGTGTACCTTAGACCCCCGGTGACGATCGGTGCAGGCGCCAATTTGAAGTCAGGCGCGTTTCAGTAGGGACCCTTTAGGAATAAAAATTGCTGGCTATGCCCAGAGGGTTTTGATAGAAAATAATCAGGAGCCCCTGCCACCCGGGCATATGAACGAGTCTGGCGATGAACAAAATGCCCCCAGTTGATCGGTGGGAGCCAGCAATGGCGGACGTGGTCATCAAGGGAATGGTGTACACTCATTCCCACGTAGGGAGCATTCCCAATCCACCTGCCGGCCTTGAACAGTGCCCCCGTTGTGTCTCTCCTGGTGGTCCGCTGCTTTAGCTGTGAGCTGAGGGTGCCGTGCTCCGGCTGCTCCGCTCTCTCGGAACTGTCGATCCCAGGTGGAGCCGATCCGCTATCAGAACCGAAATTTCCTTAGTGCCAGATCAAACACGGACAAGGCCAGTCTCCGGGGGATCCGCCTGAATTCCGGTGTCGGAATGGACGACCTAGGCGGAGAAGTGAGGCAGCAGAAAGCTGCCCAGGATGTTGAAACGGGGGTTCACATCGAAGCAACAGCTCCGAGCGGCCATGATGGTGAAGGCTCCTCCAACCCTGCAGGTGAAAATCCCAAAATTCTCTTTCATATCAGCAGACCCAAGGCTGTGAGGAGTGTCCCCTGTCTGTGAGGGGCTCCCGAGAGCCAAATGTGTCCTATGGCTCCCATTTGACAGAAGCACAGAGTGGGTGAGAGGGGTATGACGTACATCCTCGCTGTTGGGAAAAGCAACAAAAAATGAAATTTACTTCCCTGCAGGCAAGGGAAGTGCCATGTGGGAGGGGATCTGGCGTAGCACTGTGGGTTTGGGCTACCACGAAGCCCAATGAAAAGTATGCAGGGTGTGGGGGAAGGTCACTTAATCAAAAAATAACAGAACGTGCGCCCACAGTTGCTTGCTTTTGGAAAGTGAAGAAGTGGAAATATTTTCTGGCCCACAGTGGCCAGAATAGAGGCCTAGGCCTGGGTGAAGAACATATCCTATAAGCCCTGCATGGGCTTGGTAAATTTGCATTAATTCTTAAAGTGGTGCCCCAGGAAGAACAGGGCCACCACCAATGAGTGCTGTTGCCTCTGGAGATTCTGATGTGCTAACTTAAAGGAGTTCTCCGTCTCTGTTCAGAATTCTTCTGAACGTGGACACCCAGTCTGAAGTCAATGTCTTGAAGTGAATGATTTGGAGGGTAGGAAAAAAGCCGGGGAAGTAACAGCATTTCCTGAACCTCAGACAGTAGCAAATTTGCAACATAGTGGTTTTATGACCGGAAATCATTCCTTACTTTGAGCTGTTTGTTTGTTACTTGTATGAGTGAGCTCCTGACAAGATGATGCTAGGTTGAATTCAATCTTACCAGTTGTGACAAAAAAGCCCATGGCACCGTCCAATGCAGGTCTCACTGCAATCTATGCTGCTAAAATCACTTGTCTGCATTTGCACAGCAAGGGGGCTTGAGCAATAAATAAATGATAGAAATGTGTCCCCAGGTCCCAGTTGAACAGTAATGGTGGCCATAAGTGGGGTGTATGCATTGGCGGCTCCTCCACTAAGGTGCGGGAGCATCGCCCCCAGCTATTTTGTAGTGAAACAAAGGGAAATTAAAATGATAACTTGCGTTATTATAATTTTATTTTCTCCTACTTACGCAGCTTTGCGTGAGGGGTTGAGCCAGGGGAGGCGATGGAAGGCAGCACCCTCCTAAGGGCGCATTGACTGCTTGGCCGGCCTTCTCGTGCCGCCCAAAACAGTCTTTTGCACTTTGCATGCTCTGCAGCCTGCGTGGAGAACATGCCCAGGCTTCCAGTCGGCGTCTGAGCGCCAAAACACAGTGCTCAGACCCGTCACAATTGGCTGACTGGGAGCCTGGGTGGGCTTGCTGTGGCTGAGCGAGGGGGGGACTACGGAGGAGAGACGCGGCAAGGACGTGGCGAAAAGGTAAGTTTTTATTTTCTTTTTTTATACCCGCTTCCCCCCACGTTCTCCCCTCCTCCCACCCTCGCCCCCTACCTCTGATCTGTGCCAGCCGTCACTGGGCATATGGGGCTCCACACCCACCTAAGTTCTTGTCTGACATTAAACTATAACATTTTATGGACTGTCTTATTTAAATTTGCTTACATCATCTAGAGGAAACAGTTAATTTTGTCCCTCTTGTATAGCAATTCACATGCAGCCATGTATGCGTCTCTTCACATGTTAGTTCCTCTTGTCTCCTGTAACACCTGTGCGTTTGTCGCAAGCTGCACCGTTTTATGTGTTTACACTCAGAGAACTCTAACATATTTTTGCAATGTTTTTCATCATGTAAAATACGTTGAAATGTGCTTATGTGAAATCGATATGCAATACATTTTGTTTGTTAGTATTAGATCTTTTAACTGATGTCCTTTTTAGGTTTCGCCTGGCGATCCGCTGCGCAGCAACGTTCGCGCAGGCAAAATCTTATGTTTTTACAGTATGGGGCTTTGTACCGCCTTCTCTTCCATTGGCTAGCTCCATAAATGGAGGCTAGCCATTGGAAGAGAGATCTGTCCGTCATAACGGAGCAGATTCGTGGGCGTTCCGGAGATTTTTACTCCTCCCGCCCCTTTTAGGACGTCATTGCGGCGGTGGGCGGTGGTTATTTATTTATTTATTTTTGGTTTGTTGTGCTAATTTCTCCGAAGATGGTGGCCGGCGGGGGTCCTGTTCTGATGCACTCCCGCGCTCAGCTCGGGATGTCCTCGATTCCGGTGAGTGGGGAGCACTGGCACGTGTTCTTGTTGACTTCGTCTCATGGCTGTGCTTTTGCATGTTTGTAACGCGAAAAGATATTTCATTCCTCTTGTGCATTTCACAGTGACTCTTTGCTTTGTTTGCCTTTTTGATGTGTGCATAAGGCTTCCACCTCTTTTCTGCGTTCCCCGCCTCTCTCCACCCTCTTGTTGTTATTATTTTTGGCTGTGTCGATGCGCTTTGTGTGGCATTATTTCCGTGGAAATTGCAAAAAACACAGTTGATGGACAGAATGTAGAACAATGTCATACATTCACCCCAGTACAAGGATCTGGGCCTAAATCCATCGTTTTTTTGCACTCCACACCACCCTGGGTTAGACACTGGCTATATGCAAATCAGCTCTGACCCTGTGCCTCATGGGAACAGTCCAGTCCGAACTGCCAAGCCATGTCTTTCCCAGATCGGAATCAAGCATCCAAGGACCGGTTTCTGGCTATCAGCCTTCATTCAGCCTGGATAGCTTGACTCCAGTGGTGTGGAGAGCCTGGGACTCACGTCTGAGCATACCCAGCCAACTCGGGGTGAAAATTGCAAAAAACACAGTTGATGGACAGAATGTAGAACAATGTCATACATTCACCCCAGTACAAGGATCTGGGCCTAAATCCATCGTTTTTTTCCACTCCACACCACCCTGGGTTAGACACTGGCTATATGCAAATCAGCTCTGACCCTGTGCCTCATGGGAACAGTCCAGTCCGAACTACCAAGCCATGTCTTTCCCAGACCGGAATCAAGCATCCAAGGACCGGTTTCTGGCTATCAGCCTTCATTCAGCCTGGATAGCTTGACTCCAGTGGTGTGGAGAGCCTGGGACTCACGTCTGACCATACCCAGCCCACTTGGGGTGAAAATTGCAAAAAACACAGTTGATGGACAGAATGTAGAACAATGTCATACATTCACCCCAGTACAAGGATCTGGGCCTAAATCCATCGTTTTTTTGCACTCCACACCACCCTGGGTTAGACACTGGCTATATGCAAATCAGCTCTGACCCTGTGCCTCATGGGAACAGTCCAGTCCGAACTACCAAGCCATGTCTTTCCCAGACCAGAATCAAGCATCCAAGGACCGGTTTCTGGCTATCAGCCTTCATTCAGCCTGGATAGCTTGACTCCAGTGGTGTGGAGAGCCTGGGACTCACGTCTGAGCATACCCAGCCCACTCAGGGTGAAAATTGCAAAAAACACAGTTGATGGACAGAATGTAGAACAATGTCATACATTCACCCCAGTACACGGATCTGGGCCGAAATCCATCGTTTTTTTTGCACTCCACACCACCCTGGGTTAGACACTGGCTATATGCAAATCAGCTCTGACCCTGTGCCTCATGGGAACAGTCCAGTCCGAACTACCAAGCCATGTCTTTCCCAGACGGGAATCAAGCATCCAAGGACCGGTTTCTGGCTATCAGCCTTCATTCAGCCTGGATAGCTTGACTCCAGTGGTGTGGAGAGCCTGGGACTCACGTCTGAGCATACCCAGCCAACTCGGGGTGAAAATTGCAAAAAACACAGTTGATGGACAGAATGTAGAACAATGTCATACATTCACCCCAGTACAAGGATCTGGGCCTAAATCCATCATTTTTTTGCACTCCACACCACCCTGGGTTAGACACTGGCTATATGCAAATCAGCTCTGACCCTGTGCCTCATGGGAACAGTCCAGTCCGAACTACCAAGCCATGTCTTTCCCCGACCGGAATCAAGCATCCAAGGACCGGTTTCTGGCTATCAGCCTTCATTCAGCCTGGATAGCTTGACTCCAGTGGTGTGGAGAGCCTGGGACTCACGTCTGAGCATACCCAGCCCACTCGGGGTGAAAATTGCAAAAAACACAGTTGATGGACAGAATGTAGAACAATGTCATACATTCACCCCAGTACATGGATCTGGGCCTAAATCCATCGTTTTTTTGCACTCCACACCACCCTGGGTTAGACACTGGCTATATGCAAATCAGCTCTGACCCTGTGCCTCATGGGAACAGTCCAGTCCGAACTACCAAGCCATGTCTTTCCCAGACCGGAATCAAGCATCCAAGGACCGGTTTCTGGCTATCAGCCTTCATTCAGCCTGGATAGCTTGACTCCAGTGGTGTGGAGAGCCTGGGACTCACGTCTGAGCATACCCAGCCCACTCGGGGTGAAAATTGCAAAAAACACAGTTGATGGACAGAATGTAGAACAATGTCATACATTCACCCCAGTACAAGGATCTGGGCCTAAATCCATCGTTTTTTTGCACTCCACACCACCCTGGGTTAGACACTGGCTATATGCAAATCAGCTCTGACCCTGTGCCTCATGGGAACAGTCCAGTCCGAACTACCAAGCCATGTCTTTCCCAGACCGGAATCAAGCATCCAAGGACCGGTTCCTGGCTATCAGCCTTCATTCAGCCTGGATAGCTTGACTCCAGTGGTGTGGAGAGCCTGGGACTCACGTCTGAGCATACCCAGCCCACTCGGGGTGAAAATTGCAAAAAACACAGTTGATGGACAGAATGTAGAACAGTGTCATACATTCACCCCAGTACAAGGATCTGGGCCTAAATCCATCGTTTATTTTGCACTCCACACCACCCTGGGTTAGACACTGGCTATATGCAAATCAGCTCTGATCCTGTGCCTCATGGGAACAGTCCAGTCCGAACTACCAAGCCATGTCTTTCCCAGACCGGAATCAAGCATCCAAGGACCGGTTTCTGGCTATCAGCCTTCATTCAGCCTGGATAGCTTGACTCAAGTGGTGTGGAGAGCCTGGGACTCACGTCTGAGCATACCCAGCCCACTCGGGGTGAAAATTGCAAAAAACACAGTTGATGGACAGAATGTAGAACAATGTCATACATTCACCCCAGTACAAGGATCTGGGCCTAAATCCATCGTTTTTTTGCACTCCACACCACCCTGGGTTACACACTGGCTATATGCAAATCAGCTCGGACCCCGTGCCTCATGGGAACAGTCCAGTCCGAACTACCAAACCATGTCTTTCCCAGACCAGAATCAAGCATCCAAGGACCGGTTTCTGGCTATCAGCCTTCATTCAGCCTGGATAGCTTGACTCCAGTGGTGTGGAGAGCCTGGGACTCACGTCTTAGCATACCCAGCCCACTCAGGGTGAAAATAGCAAAAAACACAGTTGATGGACAGAATGTAGAACAATGTCATACATTCACCCCAGTACAAGGATCTGGGCCAAAATCCATCGTTTTTTTGCACTCCACACCACCCTGGGTTAGACACTGGCTATATGCAAATCAGCTCTGACCCTGTGCCTCATGGGAACAGTCCAGTCCAAACTACCAAGCCATGTCTTTCCCAGACCCGAATCAAGCATCCAAGGACCGGTTCCTGGCTATCAGCCTTCACTCAGCCTGGATAGCTTGACTCCAGTGGTGTGGAGAGCCTGGGACTCACGTCTGAGCATACCCAGCCCACTCGGGGTGAAAATTGCAAAAAACACAGTTGATGGACAGAATGTAGAACAATGTCATACATTCACCCCAGTACAAGGATCTGGGCCTAAATCCATCTTTTTTTTGCACTCCACACCACCTTGGGTTAGATACTGGCTATATGCAAATCAGCTCTGACCCTGTGCCTCATGGGAACAGTCCAGTCCGAACTACCAAGCCATGTCTTTCCCAGACCAGAATCAAGCATCCAAGGACCGGTTTCTGGCTATCAGCCTTCATTCAGCCTGGATAGCTTGACTCCAGTGGTGTGGAGAGCCTGGGACTCACGTCTGAGCATACCCAGCCCCCTTGGGGTGAAAATTGCAAAAAACACAGTTGATGGACAGAATGTAGAACAATGTCATACATTCACCCCAGTACAAGGATCTGGGCCTAAATCCATTGTTTTTTTGCACTCCACACCACCCTGGGTTAGACACTGGCTATATGCAAATCAGCTCTGACCCTGTGCCTCATGGGAACAGTCCAGTCCGAACTACCAAGCCATGTCTTTCCCAGACCGGAATCAAGCATCCAAGGACCGGTTTCTGGCTATCAGCCTTCATTCAGCCTGGATAGCTTGACTCCAGTGGTGTGGAGAGCCTGGGACTCACGTCTGAGCATACCCAGCCCACTCGGGGTGAAAATTGCAAAAAACACAGTTGATGGACAGAATGTAGAACAATGTCATACATTCACCCCAGTACAAGGATCTGGGCCTAAATCCATCGTTTTTTTGCACTCCACACCACCCTGGGTTAGACACTGGCTATATGCAAATCAGCTCTGACCCTGTGCCTCATGGGAACAGTCCAGTCCGAACTACCAAGCCATGTCTTTCCCAGACCGGAATTAAGCATCCAAGGACCGGTTTCTGGCTTTCAGCCTTCATTCAGCCTGGATAGCTTGACTCCAGTGGTGTGGAGAGCCTGGGACTCACGTCTGAGCATACCCAGCCCACTCGGGGTGAAAATTGCAAAAAACACAGTTGATGGACAGAATGTAGAACAATGTCATACATTCACCCCAGTACAAGGATCTGGTCCTAAATCCATAGTTTTTTTGCACTCCACACCACCCTGGGTTAGACACTGGCTATATGCAAATCAGCTCTGATCCTGAGCCTCATGGGAACAGTCCAGTCCGAACTACCAAGCCATGTCTTTCCCAGACCGTAATCAAGCATCCAAGGACCGGTTTCTGGCTATCAGCCTTCATTCAGCCTGGATAGCTTGACTCCAGTGGTGTGGAGAGCCTGGGACTCACGTCTGAGCATACCCAGCCCACTCGGGTGAAAATTGCAAAAAACACAGTTGATGGACAGAATGTAGAACAATGTCATACATTCACCCCAGTACAAGGATCTGGGCCTAAATCCATCGTTTTTTTGCACTCCACACCACCCTGGGTTAGACACTGGCTATATGGCAGCACAGACTGTATAAGTAAAACTCTGTCTCAAGGCATCCATCTGGAAACCCGTCATCCCAGGCCACTCCAACCCTCAGATCCTGCCGTTCCTCCACTCTTGTGCCAGGTCTTCCCAGCTCCTTCGCCCACACCCAGAAGTTCTGTCACAAATATGATTCCTCTCCTCCCTCGTACACACAAACCTAGCAGTTTCACCACAGTTCAGCCTCCTCTCTCAAGGCCACCGAGTACAATCAACTATAGACAAACAGGCGGTTTTTCGTTTTAATGTATGTCCAGATTTGTGTCGCAATGTATGGTGGTGCAGTGTATGACTGGACGTTCGAGACCAAGTGAGTTGGGAAGGGAGCATGTATTGTATTGCACAGTCTTGAATACACTACCTCCTACAGGGACGCCTGCTGACTCTCCTCTTGATACTCTTCTGCAGGAGTAAATGCACAAGCCAGTTTTCATCGTAGTGCAAAATGCTAACTGAAATAGTTGCAATACAAATCGCATTTACGAGAGATTAAGCTATTGCCATTGTAAATGACAATGCCATTTATTTATCTGTTTTCAAAACCAACACATAAATAAAAAGTTTGTCATTCACAATGCCAATAGCTCAAACTTTTCCAAAGGCGAAACCGTTGCATTGTAAATGCTTGTTTCACTTTAAGGGCACTTTCTTAAATTAGGTGCTGGCTATTCTGATTAGGGGGTTTTCATTCCATTCGGTTGTATGTGCATATTTTACTATTGCCCAAGGGAAATCACTGATTCTGTAAGAGGGTAGCGGAAGTGACATCACATAGTCTTAGAACCCACAATGATATGCCAGGAAATGACATTAGATTAACTTTAACCAATGTTAGGAAGTGGTATCACAGAAGTAAAAAAAAAGTCTTATAAGAGTGATCAAAAATGCATATAAAATCAGATGTAAGTATATTATAGTTATGTTATTATCTTGTTTGTCATGCTATATCAGGGTTGCAGCAATGAAAACCCAGGAGCCCAGCAATCAGGGTACTGGAGCACAGCAGCACAGCCTCCTATAGTCCTCATATACCCAAACATAAGTGCAAGTAATTAGGCACAGCCCCAAATGCCCAGGTACAACTATAATTTGCCTAGACACTGATATAATATGTCTAGACATAGACTCAAATACCAACATTTAGGCTCAAATTCACGCAGAATCGCAGCCACATGCATCAAAACCAGAGTATGCACAGGCATAACCCATCTTAGCCTACACTATCTCATAAGAGGCAAATCATTGGTTAGAGGTTGACCCTGAGTGGTGTATGTGTTTTCTTATCAAAGAAAATCTTCATCAAGACTGCACTGATCTAGGCCAGGGTTCTCCTAAGCCAGTCCTGGATGGCCAGATCCATACCAGATTTTTAAGCTAACTACATTTATTTAAATGGGGATATGCAAAAAATATGCCATGGATCTGGCCCGTCAGGACAGTCTTTGGAGAACCCTGATCTAGGCCAACGCACAAGTGTGTTAGCTTCCAGTTTCATAAGCCATAGAAGTGAGAGCACTTGCAATAATGCTACATTATATTACTCCAGGGCTCAAACAAATGAGCATGCAATAATTGCACTTTCATATGATCTTCGATACCTAGCAGAAAAAAAAGAGTCTTTGTGAGTTCACAGTTGGCACATGGACTTATTGATCTACTGTAAGAGGTAGTGTTAGATTTAGTCCCTAGGGCCAAGATTTATTAACACTTGGGGTTTGGATCATAAAAGTGATGCAAACCCAGTACAAAGTGTTGTGGTGGGATTTACATTCCAATGGAAATCATGATTTGCCTTGGAAAGATGCCTAAAGTATCGCAAAGTAGTGGCATTAGGTAATTAAAATAAAACCCCGTAAGAAATAAGGTAAAGTTAGGTAATTTTTTTTAAATAACTAGAAATATAAATAAATATAATGTAATATTAAACATATATTTTTGAAAAGTACATATTTATTGTTTAATGATAAAATATCTTAATACCCTATTTTGAATATAAAAATAAATGTAATAATGCATTTTATTAAAATAAAAGTACATTAATTTTATTTAATTCTATACATCACTTTTAATTATTATTAATGCATAATATAGGAATGCACTTTTTTTTTCAATTCCATAAAAATAATTAAATTAATTTAATTTATTTCCATGAAATAAAGATTTGTAGTGTGTGTGCGCACGGGAAGGAAGATTATACCTTTCTGAAAGAACTTCTACAATTTAAATGTTGACATTTATTGAAAATAACCCAGAACTAGGAAAATAGATTAATGAAATATAAATGTGTAAAACACACTCAAGAAGACCAGCAAGAAACACTTGAAGTTCACCTGTTCAATCCCTCTGACCCGCACTAGTTTTCATGGTGCCGCGTCACGTCTTCTTCCAAGACCATTCACTAGTGGACAGTCACCCTTTGTTCTTTTTTGTAATGCTTCATGTGGGGTCTGCAATCGGCCTTCTCTGTCTACTTTCCTAACTTTCAGGAGTACAAGCAATGACTGGGCCGTGTAACAGGTGTGATATTAGTGAGCATGGAAGCTGCTGACTTCATGCACAAAGAGCAGGGGTATCCTGCGACACTCCCACTATAGATGAAGAGATGGCATGCTCCTCTCACAAGGTAGCGGTAAGCCCCAGACTTCTGCATTTCAAAGTGGAATACAAATAACAGATGTCACTATTACCCAGTTTGTGGCATCCATGTACCCACTTTTGAAGGATGAAAGGCTGATCTAAGTCAGTATGAGGAAAAAGTGAACAAAATAAGTGCTTCATTCTGACATTGGCTTAAAGTCAGAACATTCCAATGTTCATTCTACTTAATGCTCGTGATCTTGACGTGTTTGTAGATGACAATATGCATGTGGTTGTAATTGCCAACACTGTGCTCCCTGATATGTGTGTAACCTGCAGAGCACTAATACAAATCCAGTCAAGGGCATTTCATCCTTATGAGATTGATAACATGGTTATCACTCAGTCAGCTATTAAGAATGTTTATAATTTATAGTAGTACAAAATAGCATTAAGTGCTTTATCAAACGACACTTATTCTCAAGTTATTAGATGTTTGTGTAATACAAGAAATATCAACGGTATCCATAGAAGTTAATTACAATAGATGGTAGGCTAGAACACATAAAAAGTCTCAAAAGTACTGAGAGTAAAAGGAAAACAAATAATCACATCACACACACATCCTAAGTATTTATGATTAATATAAGGATCCGTGTCCTGGCATATTGGTGTTCATTCAGATTCAATTATTGATTTTGTATATCCCTAGTATGTGTTTTTCTTTCAGTATCTTTAAGATTTTTTAAAGCTTTGCATTCTTCACCCCTAAGATCCTTAATTCCTGATGAACCAGGAAAGTGAATGTGATTAAGCAGAGAAACATATGATATTAGACAGTGAGGAGTTATCTTTCTATGTCTGCTTAGCCAAGGGGATGCAGAAGCAAAATAGGGTCACTCTACGTGGTACATGTTAAGTTGAATACGGTTACTTTGGATACCACTCCAATGTACATTTGTTTTGGGAATGCACATTCAATTAGTTTAAACATACATTGTTGTACAACTACAAGTTCAAATGGATGTTGGTTCAAATGCACATTACAATCAATAAATGTAACTTGTTCATCCAAATGTACATTCATTAGAGCAATTGTACATTTGATAAGGCCCAGTTTCAAGTTCTCCTGATAGTAAAGAAAGTTGGCTTTGTACCAACTTCATCAAGGAATGGCCATTTCATTTTGTCTGGAAAGCCAAGGCAGGACTGGCCATCGTTCCAATTTGGCCTTTGGCATTTTCTCAGTGAACTGCAGTCTAGAGCGTGGGTTTAAGAGCAGCTTGGGCCTAACTACGAAAGTCCATTGGCCCCAGTTTACCCATCATCTCCTGCAGTGTGGGATATTGGATAATTTCTGCTGGGGTTGATTTTAATTTCCAGCCGGTCCCTGATATAGCAGCTGAGCTTGTAGAGCTTGCATTTATGATGGGACTGTGGAGCACTGGCAAAATAATAGTTTTAGCATATTCGTCGAATATAAATTATTTCTTTGTGAAATCTCACACTACACATAAATCTGACGCACATTGAGGGCCTGATTCACATAGATAAGCGTACACATTTGTGTAAGTTTACATTTTTTCAGTATTCACAAAACAACATTTTAATAATACGTTTACGAGTGCAAAGGCTTCACTGTCAGAGCGGAGAATTTCTCACATAAAAAGATAGGCCTGTCCTATCTTTTCATGTGCAGAGCTCTCTGCCCCGACTGTGGAGTCTCCACACTTACTATTACAATGCATTTTTGTAAATACTCAAATGAATAAATGTACACAAACATTTACGCTTACCTTTGCGAATCAGGCCCATTATGTTTTTTTCTGAAATGGAAGAGACCGTTTTTACCCCGTATTAAGGTGCAAATGGGTCAAGTAGATTATATGCGCATGTCAAGTTTTGTGAAATTTGATGGAAATAGTCTTGAGAAGTGTTTGCTCTAGTGGTGATCTGTTAATGAATTCCATTTACATTTGAATTACTATACGAAGGGTGTTGGATTCCCCATCTAACAGTGAAGCCTCTAAATTCTGTGCAAATGTATTTCGAGTTTTTTTATAAATAATGGCAGGTCTTGATGTGGGTACAAAGAGAGGTGGGGTGAGTTCTACAAAACCACCCCTTTATAACAGGAGGAGTTTCCACCTGTACAGGGACTTCAGAAATGACTCACATTCAGACCTAAGAGTCCATATGGGTATAAGATCAAATATCTCCTGGGGAAACTTTGGTGCAGCCACATGAATGGTTTAGTGAAACATTAAAAAAAATGCAAAAGGGATCCTTTTGGCTACTGGGATTCAATGCATGTTTGCAAGTTGAGGCAATATTGATTCTTCTATTGCCAGGCCCAATAGCTATATTTGAACTATGTAAAGTTTATTGAACAAAGATTTGTGCAAACCCACGGCCAGGTCACCATCCGACTGGAGCCTATCAAAGTGTATAAAAGAACAAGCATTGGTATAGCCAATAGGTCTCGCCTTTGGGACCTTATAAGTATTTAGTTATGCAGCACAATATCCTTGGTGCAACAACATCAACTGTTGCATGGCTAAACACTTATAAGGTCTTAAAGGCGAGACCTATTGGCTATGCCAATGCTTGTTATTTGTATCCTAAGGTGCCATCTGTGGCCACATTTGCTTAGCGCTCTGGAGAATCCATTTCTTTTCCATTTCTCTTCTGTATGATTCACACGCCTTCATCCTTTGCTACTACCCACACCCCTTTTTTGCCTCTACAGGTAAGAGATGAGAATGATGGTTGAAGTTCCTAACATGTCCAGCAGAGAGCAGCAAAGGCTTAAACACACCACGATTGTCCAGACGCTAGACACAGACTGGTAAAGCTAATATCAGTGCTTCTTTTAAAATATACATGACATATGGAACTATAACGCTGATGGTTGAAGTTCCTAATATGTCCAGCAGAGAGCAGCAAAGGCTCAAACACACCACGATTGCCCAGACGCTAGACACAGACTGGTAAAGCTAATATCAGTGCTTCTTTTAAAATATACATGACATATGGAACTATAACGCTGTATCTAACTCGCTGAGCAGCACATTTTTTCTCACCCACTGACACACTCATCATTTAATATTTAATAACAACCACCGAAATTTCATGCTGCCAAACGTTACATAGAGTTATAGCCCTAAGAAATACCAATAACATTTTTAACATAGCGTGTCATGGCGCATGCCTGCCATTTCTGAGAACTATAAACAATAGGCGTTTCGATTACCCAAAATAATGCCACTGAAAAGCTTCTTCATCGTCAGGGCACTGTCATTTAAAGAAATTTCTGAATGTAATAAGGTGGCCGTTTCACCTCTGGACTTTTTAAGCACTCTGCATTTAAAGAAATATCTGAATGTAATAAGCAGGTCGTTTCACATTTGCACTTTTCAAGCACTCGTGCTTGTGCCGGCATCCACCTTGCAGGAGCAAGCAGTGGCGCGCAGGGTCCATCTGTTTATAATTAACGTGGCCGCGCCGCTGCTCGCTCCCGCAAGGTGAATGCCGCCACAAGCACGAGTGCTTGAAAAATTCAGACCAATTCCTAAAAACCCTCTCCTAGAGCGGCGCATGCGCGCTGCCTAGGCGAGATCTAAAAAACAAGCAACAGGCCTTTTGCCTCTATGCAGCCAGGATCCCTATATCCATCAGGACCACCCCAACATTGCTCCATTTTAGGACTGAGCTGAAGCACACCACTTTAAAGAACACTAAATCAAAATGAAGTAATAATTTGATAACCAGCTACCCCTCCTATTACCTTTTGACTTTATGCTTGCGTTTGATCCTGTACAGTGCTCTGCTGTCTTCTTTGATAGGTTAGCACCATACAAGTACCACATACATAGACACATGCAATGACATTTCTACAGTGTAACCTACCTTAGATAGGCCTTAGAATTCCAAGGCTTTTGCCATTAATATGGAGAAATTAAAGAATGTTTCTCACCTTTCTCAAAGTGCCAAAACAGATACAGCTTATTAGTTTGGTGTGTAAAAGTAAAACGTGGATCAAACATAATGCCTTGATTTCTGACTTGACTAGTTAGTATGGGCACAACCCAGAGGGTTGGGGTCCCCAAGCAGTGGTCCAGATAGAGAAGAGAAGAGGTTCCCCTGTGACGTGCAGCTCCGTTTTTGTCAGAGTTCCATTTTAATGTGTTAGCTGACATTTGGGGGCTGATTATGATGTTGGTCGAAAAGCCTCCGACCTTTGGCTGGAGGCTTTACAACCGAAATCATCGGTTTCACTTCCGACAGGCTGATTACGATACAGCTGGTCAGAATTGAAACCAGCCGGTCATTCAGGCTAGCTTTCGACAGGCTCAAGGAGCCCGTTGGCCAGTCAGAACTGGCTTGTAATCCATATGGACAGCGGTTTACGCATTCTGGATTACGATGCATTGTTTTTGGCAGGGTTTCCATGACGGTCATTCCGACATGAAAACCCAGGTGAAAAGTGTTTTGGGGGCCCTTAGCAGGGCCCCCTTTCCCTTGCAGCCTCCAGATCTCTGTACAGGGGTAAATATTTGACATTGTTCAACATTCTGTCCATCAATTGTTCTCTTTGCATTTGTCACCCCAGTTAATCCCAGCACCTTGTGGCAGTCACCTTGAGGTGCCTGCCAGAGGGTGAAGGGATTAACACAACCTCACATTTTCCTATGGGAGCATGTACTATGACTGGTTTATGGCCGTAACACATGCTCCCAGAGGGAAATGTGGGAATGCTACCGCCCCATGTGCGGTCGCATCATAATGAGGCGTTCAGGACCGCCGACCGGAGGTCGTTCGGTCTCTTTTCTGCCACTGTGTTGGTCGGAGGAAACACCGACTGACATCGTAATAGGCCCCCAAGTCTGCAACTGCTCTAAGAATTGCTTGGAAGAAAAAGGAGGGCTTGTCCACAGAGTCATCTAGTATGACCAAGATCTTTGGGCTGCCTGCAAATGTATAGAATATTGTGCACAACAACATGATCTGCGTCTTCAGTGGGGTGATGTATATACTAACTAAAATAAGGCCTAATGAAGAGCCTTGCGACACTCCACACTTCAGGTAAGACAAGTCTGACTGATATGGTATCAATGAAGAAATCCATGTTAGACTAGTGCTAAAAAATGGAGTTCAAAAAAATCAAATTACAAACTGTGAAATCCTAACTCTGCAGTAACCAGATCTAGTATGTGCTACCACATATTCCTCCAAGAAGGCTATTCAAAATGTTGTGAATTATACTCAAATATTTTGAAAGTTTAATTAAGTCTCACTGAAAAGGGTAACTTAATATTAACTTAAGTGGCACTACTGCACTCTTGTGCCACTCTAATATCTATATGGGTATGTATAAAGGAGAAATAATGGGAAACTGTGTGTTTTGTTTCAATTCAGTCGTATTTGAAGCTTAGAACTTTGCATATTTTGTTTAATCTTCAGGTTTCTGCTGCCACACAGGGTCATTCACACGCTATGTGTCAGCCATTTGTTATCAGTTTCAAATAGCAATGCACCTCCCCTTCCATATGCGGGTAGTCACCCGCAGGAAGTGCAATTGGGAAGGAGATCTATGCAACTTGTTTGGTGGTGGCTATTGTGCTTTCCTGCTGTCGCTCGTTAGGAGTGAGAGCAGAGCAGTAGCGCCTCCTGGAGGGAGTGCAGCCAGGCGGTGACGCAGGACGGGGGAGGGGCAGGGTGGTGGGTAGTAAAGTCCGGATTATGGCCGAACGGAGGTAAGTGTACAAATAAATAAAACGAATTTCGTTGCGCATGCTGCATTGCCAAATGTGATGCAGCGCGCGCAATTAAATTAATTTTATGAGCAACATTTATAACTCACACACGCCTACTTCTATAATGCAAATGTGATGTTCTTGTGACATGATAAAAAAACATGAGGCAAGTAGTTTGTAAATTTCAGCCATACACTAAAATGTGTTATCTTATTCGTATTTTTATGCAAGTCTTTAGATTAGGAAAATTGCAATGTTAACATTATTACGTCATAGTGCAGGATGTTGTACTATAGTATAATACCGGTAAATCTGTAATACATGCGGATAGTGACATTTCTATAATTTATGGAAATAAAAGAACTCATAGGTTTGCAGTAATCCCTGTGAAATATGGGTTTTGAAACCACTGTTGTAAGGACGTGATAAATATGATTCAAAACTTTATAAACATTCATTCATTTTCATAATTTATGTTTAGGTTTGGTGCCATAGCACTGCATAATTCACCACTCATACAGTGTGGTAATGGTGTGACATGTCTACACATGGTAGCACTAGTATACATAGTGGTTTAAGCCCTTCTGCTCAGTATCCTGCCTCCAGTACCTACAGGGCATGACCTGCATCTGTGTCCAGTGGGCACTAGGCATAGTCTGCAGACACAAGGTGACAATATGCCCCTCCTTGCAGTACTGAGTGCAGTGCCGGATTGAGCCCTGTGGAGGCCCTAGACAGTCGAAATTTTGGGGGCCCCCCTCTCAAATTATCTCCTAATATGTTTTCAATTTTACAAACCAACAATTTTAATGAATCAATGTCATCGCACAAAACTAAACATTAACAATTACTAAATTATTAAACAAAAATAAATTGGAAACAATTTAAGAAAGCTTGATTGTAATTTTCTTTCAAGATCAAGTAACTATTATTTTCATCCGTTAACGCAGGCCCCTAAAAGGAGTGAGGCCCATAGGTGGGTGCCTTCTTTGCCTATTTGGTAATCCGGAACTGACTGAGTTGGTATTGGTCACAGGACATGGCTAATGGTCCTCTATCTGAGACCCAAAATTACCAAGACGTGACTTTCTAGACTGTGTCAAAAGTAGATATGTGTCAGTGCCTAAAACAGAAGATGTTGTGAAAAAACACTCTTTTTTTTTGCTTGCTACCCTATGCATTTTCATGGCCCACCTGTGTTTCTTCATGGCTGGTGATTAAGGCCTGGATTGGCACGTCACCAGCAATAGAAAAATATGAGATTCACGTTATCTTAATTTGATGAATGAAAATTTGGTGACAAACTTGTGGAATATAATTTGGACAAACAAAGGAATAAAATGGAATATTCACGGAATAAAGGACTTCTCTGCTCTTTCTTTGCTGTGCGGCATGTGGGTGGAACGCATTCACGCTCCACTTTGTTTTTAAATCATTATTTATGTGCTGTTGGGACAGAGCATGAACATGCCAGCATGCAATAACTCTGTAAAATGAGCATCATCTAAAAGAATCGACTAATGATATGTTTGTGTGGATTCCATCATTTTCACCAAGGTTAACTGGCCATTGCTTGGGTGGTTTGTATTCTGCAAACATTGAACATGCAGGTTAATATTCGGGAAGTATCAAAGAGCACCAGAGTGGGGGCAGACTTCAAGCCCCATCAAGCTGGCAAGTGTCAGGGACTGTCTGGGACTATGTCAGGAACACAGTCAGGGACTTGGGCAAGGACTGGGGACTAGGTGGAAAACATACACAGAACTAGTGGTAGAGCGCTGCCCAGGATCACACAGGAAGTCAGAGGAGGAAAAGGGACCCAAAGGGGAAACCTGTATAAATGAACAAGATGGCTAAGCTCCAGAAAAGACAGGCACTCATGAGGTAATTTAGCATTCAGAAAAACTACACCCAGGACGAATGTGCGAAAGATATATATAGAACAACATTAGCAATAAAGGGGAGTGTGGGGTAAAGCTCTCAGGAGCTCCACACAGTAAGACTGAAGCTCAGTACGTTTCTCACCCACAATTGCTGTTACAGATACTGACTGCAAATACCCACATATAGGATATGTATGCAAAGGCAGGGTCTGTGGAGCTTATACTTATGGTGATGTTATAAATGTAACTCAAAGACAATACTCACAGTGAACAAGAAGCACCACCTAGGCAGTCAGCTGCGCCCACGGATCCTGGTGATCAAACAGGAACACGCAAGGCTGTAACAGCAAGGGGTTAGAACTAAACACAAGCACAATAGACAAGGAGCTAGCAAGGAGGAGTGCTTAACAGGAAAGGAAGGAAATCACAAAGCACACTAGGCAGAAAGCAGGTAACAAAGATACAAGGTAACAGAAGCAAGACTGCAGAATAGAAAGACAGCAAACCAGGAACTGGAACCAAGAAAATGGGAAGAAAGGCAGGGACTGGAAAAGGATATGCAGAAGGGGAGGCTACAAGGGTATACTAGAATAGTGCAAGTTCAGGAATCAAGAAAACAAAGTAGCTTAGAAGGAGGCACTGCTGGGGCAGGAACAAGAATTTAACTACGGCTCAGGAGTCAAGGTAACACTGCAGACAGTGCTAGTTCAGGAACAGGGAATTACTAAAGTTCAGGAGTTAAGGTAGCACTGCAGGCAATGCTAGTTCAAGGCACAGGAAATAGCTACAGGACAGGAAACAAGGAGTCAAGAGGGCACTGCAATCAGTGCAAATCAGGAACAAGAAATAGCTGAAGCCCAGGATCAAAGACTAACTATAGCTCAGGAATCACTGGAAACAAGGATAGCAAAAGCTCAGGGAGTACTGGAAACAAGATCCGGTACACAGCTACAATGACCAACCTTGGCCTGAAGGGAGCTGGGGCTTAAGAGAGCTCACAGTAATCACATGCATCAGGTGTGAGCAGGCTAGCAGCAGCCACCCACAGGTGAGCTGAATTCCTCTACCCATCCTTGGCCTGCAGGGTGGAGATGAAGCAGTGAGCAGGGGATTATAGGTAATGGAGTGTGCAGCATGAGCAGACTGGCTTCCACAGAACCCGGCATGGATTGGGAATGGATGTCAATTCCTAAATGGTGTCCAAATGCCTGGAAGTCAGGATATGCATACATGGGAATGTCTGGAAGCATATTAGAATACTGGAAAGCCCCACAATTTGCCCCCCTCATAGTGGGCACAACAGCACAGGGAGTGAATTGTGACAATAACCCACCGACTGCAGCAATTCGTGCCCGTAGGCGCCCATTAAAAGCAACCCGGTGGTCCAGCAGCGCGGAAAACATCAAGGAGCACCAGAGTGGGGTGGACTTCAAACCCTGTTATCCTTCGAAGCTGGTAAGCCGCCTACTGCAACAATTCGTTCCCCGAGGCATCTATTACAAGCAATCCAAGGGTCCCGCAGCACAGGACAGTCAGTGGTCGCGCCAGTCCATGAGTGGACCTGGCTGCGTCGGTCAGCGGCCGCACAAGGCTGGGCCACTCCTCTTTTATAGAAAGGATCAGTGGGTGAGTGACTTTTGATCCTCATTTTCATTTTTGTTAAAGCCACCTGTTAAATGTGCTGCCCACAGTGAATTGCTCCAGTCTATTTCATTTTGCTGCTATTTCTGCTGAATCCCTGGGGCTAACTGGGGGACTGAGTAAGTAATTAACCCATGATTAAAGCTCTACCATGGGGAAAATAAACTGCCAAGGGAGGTCTGTTTCACCGCTCAAGTCCTCTAAAGTGATTTACATTGACAAGATGTTGCAGAGAGCAACTTGTGAGGTGGCGATAGAGATTGAACTAACTGTGAGATGGATGTCTCTGTCTACTGTCCCCTCAGGAGGATCATTGACCCATTTATATGTCTCCCCGCACAAGCCTGATGTCCACCTTGACAAGGAAAAAGCGTCCTTCATATTACTAAGAGAGATGAGATTCAACCCCCTCACAAAGGTTATCATAGAAAAGGTCAAATTTATTATAAGTGATAAACTGAGCCCCCTCATTAGGCAACTTAATAAGCTGAGCCAACTATGTGGAGAGGCCAATAACAGAAAGTGTGGGGAGCCCACTGGATCCTGGGGAATTGAATGCCAAACTGATCATGTTGTAACAGCTGCCCCTGTCAAGCTTCCAGGGCCACATCCTCCTAATGCCACAGCAAGGACTTACATTGCACATTGGAAAGGGGGACAGATGAGGCAAAGTGGGATGTGTTTCTAGGACCCAGCTGCCACCAGGAACTGCTTGAGAATAGAGGGGGAGTGCCAACAGACTCACAGGGGTGCTTCTGTGAAATCTCCAATCATCGATTTGCCCCCAGCCTTATGTCCATATGTTGCAGTTCTAACAGGGGTTTCAGAACTAAATATTAACTAGATAGAATCTCATGATGAATTAAAAAACACATATTTGTATTGGCTCTCCAAGCATAGACTCGTCCCTCTTGATGGAACAGGTGATATCATTCTAACACGTAGAGTCAGTTGGATTGGGAAAAGTACCAAAGACAAGCCTGGGGATTGTATTGTTAATAATTTCAGGGACATATACCTAGCCTACAATTTGTTATTACGCGATTTATCAACACAGTACCCAAACTCTGCTTTGATGGTCCTTCCACTTGGTTACTTTTACAGACTACCCCAAGGCATAAAAAAGCAACACTCCTGGCACTCTACTAATTATTTCCCTAAGCCTGTCCCCAAAACACCGCCGGTGCATGCCCCCCCCATCCTCCTCAATGCAATGCCAGTTTATAATAGATTTGAGACATTGGATGGAGTGGATTGACATACTGGGCCCAAAGAGAGCATAGCCCCTGGGACTCAGAAAGAAGTTGGTCTTCTTGACAGGGCCGATGGAGTCTATGGCTACCACTTCTTAAGTCCATACCTGAACTTGAAAGATTCAAGTGGTGAATCCTATCGTAGGGTAGAGGATCAGGACAGATATGAGAAAGGTGTTTGGTCAGATAATAGGACTGTGGCGGCCAGCCATGATAAGCACCCACAAGTGGTCTCTGACCTCTCAGGTACACCTCAGATACCTTCCTTCTCAGATGTAGGTAGGGGGATTGAGCCAGACAATAGCGATATGGGAAACAGGGGAAAGCCAACAGGAGGCTATAGAAGCGCTGACCCTGGAGGACAGTCCTAGGAACTCATGTAGGAGGATGATACTGAGGTGACTACATAAGCTACCAAAGCACCATCTAAAACCATTAGTGTAGCTTCCTGGAATACAGCGAGCCTAATATAAACAAGGTGGCATCCAGTGAATGGGGGTTATTTAATGACCAATTTGACCTGGTGTTATTTAAGGAAGCCTGTTCCAAAGAGGAGCTACGGCGCCCTGGTTTTGCAACTTTTTTCAAGTCTGCTGTATCTGGTGGGAGGAGTAGACTCTTGGGGGCTCACCATATGGTCACTCACCTGGGCTGTATGGTCTGGGAGATTTAAACGGGGTCACCAGATATAACGTGCGTGTTGTTGACATTCTCCGCTGTGGTAGTTATAGCATTGCTTAAGGTTTACTCTAAACCTGTGAATAATGGCAAGAATTTCCAGTAGTGGAGCAACTAGCAATCTTTTTATCCTCCATCCAGGGGTCAGCATTCAAGGTAATTTGGTGAGATCTTAAATGCCAATTTGAGCCCTTGGGCATTAGAAAGAGAGACATCATACGGAAAGAAGATAGGATGTGGGCTACACCAGCATTAATAATCCCCACTATCAAGAAATGGTCTTCCCTAGCCCTACAAATAAACGCTTTTACACTGAACCATTCAATACGGGCCTGTAACGGTCGAACCCAGTCTGACAGGCAAGGAAAACCTACGTTTAATTGGGTAGGGTCCCAGTCTCTAATGGGCTATGTCTTTGTTGATAGTAAACTGTGGCCCTTGGTTTTAGACGTTGTCGTCTTATCTTGACATGATAGCGATCATAACCTCTTTGGCATTAGATTTGTCATTCCAAGAAGGGACTGGGTGAGAGAAGTACTGGAATCCCCTCAACGTTAGATTGTGCTTGTCATCATCTAGGCGACGAATCCAATGGGCCAGGGTGCAACAGTCTCCCAATTCCATCAGGGCAATATACGAGGTAGTAGGTAACTTCATGGAAGATCTGTGCAAATGCATTGAGACTACAGGAATAAGTTACCCGATAGAGGAAGTGGCCAAGTTCACTCAGTCCTAACAGCCTCTCTGAATGACCTCTTTTTGTGGAGGTACAGTCCAGTGGACATAAGCACGCAATTCCCTCCTGGTATAAATGCCAATGCAGAAAAGACAAAACTGTTCTATTAGCAGCATTAAAATCTAAAGATATGTGCTGGGTTCAAAGGGCTAGACTGATCTACAAGTATGCTATTAAACTGGCAAAAATAGGTTGGGACCAGAATCAATGGGATTCTCTCCGCCAAACTTTTTAATTCAAAGTTCAAGGGCTTGTTGTAATATAGTTACCTTAGGAAATAGGGTAGGAAGAACCATTATTGAGCCCAACATTGTGGCTGGAGTATGGAATGGACACTTTCAGCCATTATATGATGGTCTGGAGCGATAGGTGGAAGGGGTGAATACTTCAAACTACATAAGTGGTTTGCATCAGGATGATTTGCAGGCCTTCCCCCTATCACTGCAACAGAAGTTTGTCGTGCTATATCTAAAATAGCTCCACACAAGGCACCTGGCATCGGCAAAATATCTGAGGATCTGTATCTCACTGAATCCGAAGTCTGGGGCCCATATTTGCCGGTCATTTTTAATGCCATACTGAGGGGGGATGCCCATCCTGAAGCCCTGTGTTGGTGCAGAAATAATACCTGTGTACAAGAAAGGTTCTCCTGTTAACTGAGAATTACTGACCCATCAGTCTAATAGATGTAATGCAGAAGGTCTTTGCCAAGATAATACTGGAGCAGTTAGAAGAGTGGGAGGAGGACCATAGTGCACGAACTATTCTGCAAGCGTGCTTTAGGAAATGAACCTTTATAACTGATCAGGCCTTCTTCCTCCTACTTCTTTAATGGAAGCCGACGTGTTGGAGAGAGGTCCTTTAAACCTAACTTTAGTGGACCTCAAGTCCACCTTTAATTTAGACTCTAGTAACAAACTCTGGTCTGTACTAAGTGTTTTGGGGGGTTTCCACTTATCTTTGCCAAATTATCAGGAGGCTGCACAAGGATAATTTTGCACAGGTCCATTGTGGGAAATTAGGTGAGCTCTCAGAACCTTTTCCTGTGACTAGGGAGTGCGCCATGGTGGTGTATTGCTCACCCCCCTCTATTCTCTTTGTACATTATTCGATTGCTGGAATCTTTGAATGGGGTAAGAGATAACGATGCTCCTTGGATCAGTTCCTCCAAAACCCCAGCCATTATGTTTGCCGACACTTTACTCCTATCAAAATCGCCTAGGGCATGCGCAGGATCCTAGATGGGTTTAGCTCCTTCTGTACTTTGTGGGGTCTTGAGGGTAATACGACCAAGACCAAATTTATGGTCCTTAAACCAGTGTCCTCTTTACGATCCAGAACCTTATTGGTTGGAATTACCTTGGTGAAGGTCTCTACCTTTGACTATCTGGGTTTTAACTCTTCATACGCACATGGACTGGTCCTGTCATTTCTGCAAACAAAGGCTGAAACTAGCGCAGAGTACTGGTGGTGTTGCCAAAGTTCAAAGGGCATCCTTTTTTAAGCCTATTAGCCCCCTGATAGAGATTAACAAAACCCAAGCCCTGTGTGCAATCACCAATGGGGCTGAGTTACAGGGGCACAAGCCAATGAAACAGATTTTGCGGGTGTTAAGAATAGTTATATTAGGCAGCTAGTGAATCTTCCCCAAGCACTCCCCTCATTCAGCTTCACTTAGATTTAGGCTTGTGACCTGTCACAGAGGGAATTGGCCTATGACCTCTCCTCTTTTGGAGGAGTATCTGGGCCATCCCAGAGCTGGCCTCATATAGAATTACCCTGGAGGAATTATTGGAAACACCTGTGTAATGATCTGTCTCATGCATATTATATGCTTGTTTCTTTAAGGGTGTAGAATAAATGTGTAAATAGATTCCAACATAATACCTTCTGTTTTAGAATGTCCATCACTGTTGTGGTCAGTTGACTTGTGACCGTTTGTGGCTGAGGTTAATAAAACCTACGTGCTGAAACTATTTCAAGAAGATTCATTTATTTGTATGTGGAGAACACCACATTAATTTGGCGACGAGGATGGGATCTTGGGGTGAAGGTCAATCCAAATGCCTCACCTCAAGTGCAAGTGCAGGAGATTGAGGATTTGTCTTCAATGTTTTCTGATCAGTTTCCAAATGTTTTTAAAAGTAATTTAGGGTGCTTGCAAGGTTACAAACATCACATTAGATTGAAAGAGAATGCTGTGCCGGTGGTGGCAAAGGTAAGGAGAATTCCATTAGGTGAACAACTGGCAGTTCAGAAAGAATTAGAGAGACTTGCTGATAATAAGATTATTGATCCGGGTGAAGCCACGGAATGGTTGGCTCCTGTCGTCATAGTTAAAAAACCGACAGGAGAGATTCGCTTATGCATTGATTTACGTTCTCTAAATAAGGAAGTGGTGGTGGATAAATTCCCATTACCCAACATAGAAGAGATGTTGGAACACTGGAAGGAGGGAAGTATTTTACAACACTTGATTTGGCTTCCACTTATCATCAAGTGGAATTGGATGAGGTATCGCAGGAGTTAACGGCTTTTGTTACTCCAATGGGCACATTTAAATTTAGGAGGATGCCTTTTGGGCTCATTTCTGCGGCTTCAGTTTTCCAACGCATTATGTCGAGAATTCTCAAAGGCCTGGTGGGTGTAAAATGCTACCAGGATAATTTGTTAATTTATGGCAATAACATTAAAGAACATAATAAATATGTGGGTGCTGTGTTAGAACGTTTGAGTGAGGCAGGGTTATCCCTTAAAAAATAGAAATGTAGGTTTGGTGTGGAAGAAGTGAATTACCTTGGACATCAAATAACGTGTGATGGTGTGTTTCCGAAGAGAGAACTTGTTGATTCCATTGATAAAGTTTCTGAGCCAGTTAATAAGGAGGAACTACTTTCTTTTCTTGGCATGGTAGAACTTTATGGAAAATTCATAACAAATTTTGCTGATAAGACTCACAATTTGAGAAAACTTACAGCAAAAAGTGTTATGTTTGAATGGACATGTGAGTGTAAGAGAGAGTTTGAAAGTATAAAGGAAGAGTTGAAGAAAGCTCCGTCACTCCATGCATTTATTCCTGGTTTTCCAACGTATATTTTCACTTATGCAAGTGACAAAGGGCTTGGCGCTGTGTTGATTAAAAAAAAAATGGAAAGGAATTTTTAATTTGTTGTTCTTCGAGGTGTCTTAGAGGTTCAGAATTAAACTGTTCTGTAATAGAGAAAGAATCATTGGCTATCTTTTGGGCACTGAGAAAATTAAAAAATTTAATTTGGGGTACTAAAGTTTGTGTTTTGTCTGACCATAAACCTTTGAAAGAAGTATTTTTGAAGAAGGGTTTAGATGCGATATCATCAAGAATTAGGAAGTGGAGCATTTCTTTGCAAGAATTTGATTTTGATGTACAGTATATTCCTGGTGTGTCAAATAAATCCGCTGATTGATTGTCAAGATTAGTGAATAGGAATTGTGTTGATGATGAGGAGTTATATGATGTTGAAGAGGTTATTAATGTGTGTGAGGTTACAGAGGGTGCAGTGGAGGAAGGTGAACGGAATAAAGAATTAGAAAAGGATGAAGATATAGTCAAAGACATGATTTTATTGAAGGAGAATAAATGCTTAGAGAAACCCTGGTCCCTTGTTGGTGATGAACTCTCAATTACAGATGGAATGTTGACACGCGGTACAAAACTGGTGCCTCCTTTTGGTATTAGGAAAAAATTGTTGTTACATGCCCATAATGGACACTTAGGGTTTATTAAAACTAAGGAGATGATACGCTCGCAATTCTGGTGGCCTGGTATGGACTTGGAAATTGAAAGAATGGTTAGGGAATGTGGTGAATGTTGTGCCAGCGATAAAATTCTTAAGACGAAGCAAATGCCAATGATTTGCAGAGAGTTACCATGTTATCCTTGGGATGAAGTTGCCATGGATATATTAGGTCCTCTTAGTGGTGTTTCTGATACTCCTTATTTGATAGTTCTCATAGATTTGTACTCTAGGTGGATAGTGGTATGTGCAGTTAGAGACATTTCTTCTGACTCCATTATTAAGTTTTTGGAGGATGTTTTCAAGAGGGAAAGTTTTCCTAATAGTATATTGTCTGACAATAGACCACAATTTTGTTCTAGTTTGTTTCAAAGTTTTTTAAATAAATGTGGAATTGTTCATAAAAGGTGTTCTTTATACCATCCTGAGTCTAATGGTGCAGTTGAAAGGGTTAACAAGACTCTGAAGGAATGTATACAGCTTGCCAGGGTTAATGGGTTGAATTGGAAGGTGGCTCTTCAAGACAGAATTAATGCATATCGATGTTCTTCGCATTCCACAACAGGAAGATCCCCATTTGAGTTGTTTAAGGGAAGGGTTCCTAATACCTTGTGGTGTCCTGGATGGATGAAGTGGAATAAAGGTTTGGTTGATAATACTATAGGAAAATGGAGAGAACGAGAGTTGCGTAAACAATTGTGCAGGAAAAGGTATTTTGATGAGAAGAAATGTGTGCAATTTCAAGTGGTTAATGTAGGAGATTTAGTTAAAATAAAAGCACCTGTTGGTTGTAAACCTTGGTCTAAATATACCAATGTTAGATCTGTTATAAAAGTTTTTAGAAATGCAGTAAAAACACAAGATGGGAGAATTTGGAACAAAAGTCATGTAGTTGTTGTTAAACCTAAAAGCTCTTGTCAAGATGATGTTGATGTTGATAACAATTTATTCAATTCTAGTAACTTCTCTACTGATGGTTCAACGTCCTTATTTAATGGGGCCCAAGGAAGCCAAAGAACACGTAGGGCTCCAGTGTACATGAAGGATTATGTATGATCTTTTATTTGTTTTAAGTTTATTCTTACTCTCTGTTGAGTTCATTTAGTTTTTTAAATAATGTTCATTGTGTTTTCATTTTGTTTGTGTTTTGTAAAGAAGGAAGATATGTAATGATCTGTCTCATGCATATTATATGCTTGTTTCTTTAAGGGTGTAGAATGAATGTGTAAATAGATTCCAACATAATACCTTCTGTTTTAGAATGTCCATCCCTGTTGTGGTCAGTTGACTTGTGACCGTTTGTGGCTGAGGTTAATAAAACCTACGTGCTGAAACTATTTCAAGAAGATTCATTTATTTGTATGTGGAGAACACCACAACCTGGGGGGAAAACCCTACCCTGGCCACCCTGCCCAGTATTGGAGTGATCCTGCTGCAGCAGTATTGGTAATATCCAGGAGGAAACTTGTGGAAAGTTTTTGTGGGTTCAAGCATTCTTCTCTATTGACAGGACAACCATGGGCTCTCTTACTGAAAGAGTTTTTGAGACCAAAAATGTTTACAGTGCAGAGACATTAATGGATGAGATACAGCCTGTTCTATCCAGGAAACTCCACCTACAATTCAGACATGGTACACTGCCGCTGCATGTCTTTACTAGCGCCTGGAGTAGGGAGCCAGATCGGAAATGCCCTTCATGAAGAGTCTTAGAAGAAACCGATGCTCATGCTTTTTTTTCTGCCCAGTCTATAAAAAGCACAGGCACAAGTGGATAGGCCAGATTTGTAGGAATTGAGCGATCACCAGCTGCCAAATGGCCCTTAGAATATTTATTGCATTCTGCCACATGGTGGTGCTCTCTGTCTAATTTAGAGATGAGCACAACAACAGCTGTTTATTGATTGAACATACATTAAAAATGGCTAATGCTTGCTGGCAAAGCCATTCTTAAAGCTTTGGGGTAAGGAGTAGTCTGAATTGTCACACTTGTAGGAGTGTGATGGTCAGTAGTTGCATTGGTATACAGGCCCGGACTGGCCGTTGCGGGCAATCCCCCGGTCGGCTGCATAGGTGGGGACCGGTTTTGGGCCCCAGGGGGCCGTTTTTGTTACAGCGCCGTTTTTTGCAGCAAAAAACGGCCCTGTAACAAAAACGGCCGAAAACCGGCCCTGGCAAAGAGCGCGGTCGCACCCCCAACCCCCCCCTGGGAGAGGGGGGGCCAGCCGAGCACTTTGCCAGGGCCGGTTTTGGTTCCGAGTCCGGCCCTGTTGGTATGACATTGACAGCACACACAGGGGCATTTGGTGGTGCACCCTATAGTGGCATCCTGATGAGGGGACTGGCACATATTGTTTTTTAACATATTATTATTTATTTTTTTATCACAAATTAAGCACTGTACCTTTCTGAAACTGGTTGACACTTTAAAATGCCTTTTTCCAAATACCCAAAGTAACCCAGAATAGAAAGAGAGAGGGAGTGAAATAATATTGGAGAGGCAATGCAAAAAAACGACGACAGGAACCAAAATGAGTTTGGTAAGAAGATAAAGCGAGAGAGCGTGACGCCTTGTTGAAACACACTCCTTTATTGTGAATCCACAGGGGTCCTTTTGGAGTGCATGGATATGACTGTAAGTGGAACAGCCCATTCTCTATTCTCCGGCCAGTCCCTGCGCTGCATAAATTGACAGTCTGATCTCCGGAGCACCAGGGCTTCGGGATAAGCAACTGTCATTCAATGTTCCACAGTCTTTCCAAAGATATCCCATTAGAACAATTTGGAATTCATGTTTCAGAATATTTTATTCGGGATGTACAATAGCATGTTGCAATGAATCCAGCACATTGTGATAATGTTATGTTATGTTAATGAGACTTATTGAGCGCGCGAATACCCGGAGGTGTCTTGGTGCTAAGATGAGATTCAGAAAATCTACCATTGCATAAAAAGATATCTCTTCACTTCAGCATCACTCTCAGGCCCATCCCTAATTTGATTTTAATGCTTGATGACAGCAATATAATTTATTAACAGCTCTTTATGTCCACAAATAATTCAGATTCACCTGTACCTTTAGCACCCTCCTTGCATCTGCTTGAGGGTTTCGTCAAGGCAAAAAAATATGTGCTGTTCTGCTCTTTCAGTGTTTATTCTGGAGGGTTGGGCTTGTTCAATGATCCACTCTAGCTTGGTACCAACTGCCATTCAGAGGCTCTTGAGGGAAACCTCCATCCCGCTCCAAGATGACTTCTGCTGATTCTGAGTTTCCAGGCTGGCTATAGAAATGAGTTATGGAAAAGTCTCTCATCCTCAGCACACAGCTCCTGCCCAGTAGCTGGTGAGCTACTTAAGCTCTCCAACAACCTCTGAGTAGCTCACCTGTGTGCAGCCCAGCTTAATTAATTAGAAAGCTTTTGCTTGGTTGAATTAATATACTTGTTAAAAAATTGAAATTATACAATACTAATAATATTAGTAGCGCTCAATGCGTTTCATTGAACATAAGTAGCTCTCAGTTCAGAAAAGGTTGGAGACCCCTGTGTAGATTGTGATAACTAACTATGGTATCCCCTGGATTCTCTGAACACATATTCACGGTTTCACGCCCAGCCATTCTCAGGTCCATCTGAGGATCCCACCACAAGCGGAAACCTTTTTGTACATGTGAATACCTTTAATTGCTGGGTGCTGCACAGGGGCTCATTATGCAGGATTACTACAGCCTCTAACACAACTGTCATAGGAGTATGGTGCTCCACCTACTGCCCGCACATGAGAAGCTCACTCACCTCAATGAGGGCCGGGTGATACCAGACATATCAGAGGCCAAGATGCAGGCCAGATCTAGGTGCGGCTGATGCCTTTTAGCCATCATCTTGACCATACTCCCGCAATATCAGTTACTTACATCTTAAATTAATGGTTCCTTGCATTCAAATCAAAGTTTGTTTCCAGGGAAGCGATTGTTATATAATGAGCACACCCTGCATTAGGCCAATATCACCCCAAATACCCTATCAACTGTTTGAGTTTCAGTTCTTCAAGTTGTGCTTTGGCTTATGAATCGCTCCTGTACAATCATTTAGACGTGTCCTCAGACTATGCCCTTCCAACTGCATGTTGTGCAGAATGTGCACCTAGTACTTATGGAAACCACCTGGCTTCACGGAGTTCACAGAGGAAATTGTATTGTTTATCTTCTTGCTTATAGTTCTCTTTGATAATTGGGTTACATAATGGCTAGTATAGCCCATAGGAAGAATGTTTGCAAGTTTCTGTTTTAAGATATTAAGTGATTTTTTGGGGGGAGCATCATAGTTTTATTTTTCTAACATAGAACTGCCTCTACCTTCGGAGCATAACTTTGTCTGGTCAAAGGTAATCGGACCCCCTGTCGTACTCAAGCGTTAACCAAATGCTCAGTGCCTCTTCTGGAAATCAAGGGGCATATTACCAAGAACAAGCGAAAAATATCGCTATGCTTGGTTAGCGGCTATAATTATATCGCCGTGCTTCGCCTATTTTTATCGCTTAGGAGCCTTGCTATTATCAAGGTTTATCTCCTAAGCGATAAAAATCAGCCGAAATGCGTGAATATCGCTGAAAAGTCAGCGATATTCATGCATTACCGAGCAAATGCTCTTAGCCATGTTATCCACCTACCATTGGATAACATGGCTAAGAACTGCTCTGGGCAGGCGTTAGCTTTTGGAGATAATCGCGCTTAGCACGATTATTTCCAAAAGTAGGTAATAGGAGATAGCGATGTTAGCGACTGTTTCCAGTCGCTAACATCTTGGCACGCCCACTTTGCATGTCATTAGCGATAATTATCGCTGACATGCAAAGTGGGCCCCAAGATGAACGCTATCTCCTACTAGCTGTCGCTAACTGGTGTTAGCGACAGCTAGGTAATAGGGCGATAAAATTATCGCCGCTTTAGCGGGAAAAACTCCAGCTAAAGCGGCGATAAGGCCCTTGGTAATATGCCCCCAACTTTCCTAGTGGCCATCACATCTGCTAAGAAGGTTAGCACAATTCAAGCCATATCTTCTCATAACTCTTGAACAATATTTCACGAGAATAAAGGTGCTTAGAGAAAACTTCAATGTGTCCTTTGGGGTAAATTGCTACCGAAGGTTTCTGAAAATGGGTGTTCAAATAGCAGAGAAGTTACTCCACCACCTTATAGTCAAACCAGTGCTCTAATGTAACTTGGATAAAACTAAAAATATTTCAAATTACTTCAACAGATTATTTGTTTGCCTAAAAATTCAACCGATTGCTTCCAAGTAAACCCAGTGTTTACTCTCTAAGAAGAACAAGCGTTTGCAATGCAATAGGTCTCGCATTACTGAGAGTTTGAGCAATTGGTATTGCAAATAACAATGCAATGCAAATAGCTCAAGCTTTTAGTAATTCGAGACCCATTGCATTTAAAATGTGTGTTCTTAATAGCAATTAGCACTTGTAAGTTAGGCTCAGAAACATGTAAGTCCACAATTTTTAATAATTTTACAATATAATTTTGTGAATAGCCAAAAGAAATAAAACAATTCACAGGTTTAAGAGTAAAGTTACATGTGTAAATTACTCTCACGTGTAACACATGGTCTATAGCTTGTGTTGTTGGGTTTGTATGCACCATGTCCAATGTAACTGAACACTCCTAATTCCTTATTTTCACTGTAGACATCTGTAGCCTGACTGGTTTCACAACGCCATGCCTGTTCTGTTTCCCATTGTACTTTCATGTAGCCTGTCCGGTTAAACAGGACATGGCACTAGGGGGCATATTATCAAGGGGGGGCGAAAATTCTATCGCCCTATTATCAAGCTGTCGCTTACAGCAGATAGCGACAGCTTGAAGGCGATAGTGAGCGGTTTGGGGCCCGCTTTGCATGTCAGCGATGTTTATCGCTAATGACATGCAAAGTGGGCGTACCCAACCCGTTAGCGACTGAAAGCAGTCGATAACGTCGCTATCGCCTATTCACAAGGCTGGGGTAGCGATGGAAATATTCCCGCTATCGCCAAAAACTAACGCCTGCTCTGACCAGTTCTTAGCCATGTTATCCAATGGGAGGTGGATAACATGGCTAAGAGCATTTTGTCGCTAATGCGAGAATATCGCTATATTCTCAGCGATATTCTCGCAATACGCCGCTATCGCTGGATATTGTAGCGCTATGGAGAAAAACGTTGCTAATAGCATGTTTTCTCCGCTAAAATATCCAGCGATAGGCAGCGATAAAAAAAAGTCGCTACGCGCATTTAGCGATAAATATCGCGAATTGTTGGTAATATGCCCCTAGGTCTCTCAGTGTAGGCCTACAAGCCCTACCTGATTTCTTGGTTCAGAACAAAATGATATATCACTGACTTGTTTTACAAGCATGTATTCTATCGTCCAGCAGCACAGGATGCCATTTGCCTCACTGTAGCCATCTTCCCCATGCCCGGTTCATATTTCAGACCCCAACCTTTTTTCTCTGTCTCATTTTACATGAACATGGTGTATCTAGCGTAACTACACAGGGCTCCATGTACATCATTGTTCTCAATCCTTCTCGGTGTACATGTACATGTCAGCATACACTGAGCCAGGTGTCATATCACAGCGCTCTCTATCTACCATACTTCTCACACATGTGCTCAGTCGATGGATGTAACTCCCTAATCCTGCAGTGCTACTTGAGTGTTGCCACTTGCATCAGGATGAGACATAGTGCCCAGTCCTCTATCAGACTGCAAAGCAATGTGCTTTTGGATTTGCACATGTCCCTTTTGGACTGCACATGTCCACACTCAACAGAAATGTACAGACTTTCGCGAAGCCCCTTGTCAAACAAGCCATTTTATTCTACTGCTTAGTAATAAAAACAACCACGTATTCGCCTTAAACTGTGTCACCCCAGACCAGTAAGAACTATAAACAATCTTTGGCTAAGACAATAGGTTGGGGGTTGTCAAGCACCCTTTTGGCATTTCAGTGCTTATTTAGTTTTTCAAGATTTTGCAAAAAGTTATTGCTGGAGAAGCACCTGGGCCTTCAAAAATATTTTTAAAATGGTTAAAACGGGCTGACCCACATTGATCCATTTTGTATACTGTAGTGTGCAGAATAAAATGTGAATGACAAAATAACAGGCCAATGTGTGAAGAGAGCAGGTTGAATGTCCTTATAAAAATAGTATATATATAATTTTAGTAAAAATGACACCAGGGAGCAGGGACAGACACCAGGGAGAAGGGAGCAGGTACAGACACCAGGGAGAGGGACAGACACCAGGGAGAGGGACAGACACCAGGGAGCAGGGACAGACACCAGGGAGAGGGACAGACACCAGGGAACAGGGACAGGGAGCAGGGACAGATACCAGGGAGCAGGGACAGATACCAGGGAGCAGGGACAGGGAGCAGGGACAGATACCAGGGAGCAGGGACAGATACCAGGGAGCAGGGACAGGCGCCAGGGAGCAGGGACAGGGAGCAGGGACAGATACCAGGGAGCAGGGACAGGCGCCAGGGAGCAGGGACAGACATCAGGGAGCAGGTAGAGACACCAGGGAGAGGGACAGACACCAGGGAGAGGTACAGACACCAGGGAGCAGGGACAGACACCAGGGAGAAGGGAGCAGGTACAGACACCAGGGAGAGGGACAGACACTAGGGAGCAGGGACAGACACCAGGGAGCAGGGACAGATACCAGGGAGCAGGGAAAGGCGCCAGGGAGCAGGGACAGACACCAGGGAGCAGGGACAGACACCAGGGAGAAGGGACAGACGCCAGGGAGAAGGGACAGACACCAGGGAGAAGGGACAGACGCCAGGGAGAAGGGACAGACACCAGGGAGAAGGGACAGACGCCAGGGAGCAGGGACAGACACCAGGGAGCAGGGACAGACACCAGGGAGCAGGGACAGACACCAGGGAGCAGGGATGGACACCAGGGAGCAGGGACAGACATCAGGGGGCAGGGACAGACACCAGGGAGCAGGGACAGATACCAGGGAGCAGGGACAGACACCAGGGAGAGGGACAGACACCAGGGAGCAGGGACAGATACCAGGGAGCAGGGACAGGCACCAGGGAGCAGGGACAGACACCAGGGAGAGGGACAGACACCAGGGAGCAGGGACAGGGAGCAGGGACATATACCAGGGAGCAGGGACAGGCGCCAGGGAGCAGGGACAGACACCAGGGAGCAGGGATGGACACCAGGGAGCAGGGACAGACACCAGGGAGCAGGGACAGACACCAGGGAGAGGGACAGACACCAGGGAGCAGGGACAGGGAGCAGGGACAGATACCAGGGAGCAGGGACAGATACTAGGGAGCAGGGACAGGGAGCAGGCACAGATACCAGGGAGCAGGGACAGGCGCCAGGGAGCAGGGACAGACACCAGGGAGCAGGGACAGACACCAGGGAGGAGGGACAGGGAGCAGGGACAGACGCCAGGGAGCAGGGACAGACACCAGGGAGCAGGGACAGATACCAGGGAGAAGGGACAGATACCAGGGAGCAGGGACAGGGAGCAGGGACAGACGCCAGGGAGAAGGGACAGACACCAGGGAGCAGGGACAGACACCAGGGAGCAGGGACAGACACCAGGGAGCAGGGACAGACACCAGGGAGCAGGGACAGGGAGCAGGGAGCAGGGACAGACACCAGGGAGCAGGGACAGACACCAGGGAGAGGGACAGACACCAGGGAGCAGGGACAGGGAGCAGGGACAGATACCAGGGAGCAGGGACAGATACCAGGGAGCAGGGACAGGGAGCAGGAATAGATACCAGGGAGCAGGGACAGACACCAGGGAGAGGGACAGACACCAGGGAGCAGGGACAGACACCAGGGAGCAGGGACAGACACCAGGGAGCAGGGACAGGGAGCAGGGAGCAGGGACAGACACCAGGGAGCAGGGACAGACACCAGGGAGAGGGACAGACACCAGGGAGCAGGGACAGGGAGCAGGGACAGATACCAGGGAGCAGGGACAGATACCAGGGAGCAGGGACAGGGAGCAGGAATAGATACCAGGGAGCAGGGACAGACACCAGGGAGAGGGACAGACACCAGGGAGCAGGGACAGGCACCAGGGAGCAGGGACAGACACCAGGGAGAGGGACAGACACCAGGGAGCAGGGACAGGGAGCAGGGACAGATACCAGGGAGCAGGGACAGATACCAGGGAGCAGGGACAGATACCAGGGAGCAGGGACCGATACCAGGGAGAAAGGACAGACACCAGGGAGCAGGGATGGACACCAGGGAGCAGGGACAGACACCAGGGAGCAGGGACAGACACCAGGGAGCAGGGACAGACACCAGGGAGCAGGGACAGGCGCCAGGGAGCAGGGACAGACACCAGGGAGCAAGGACAGACACCAGGGAGAGGGACAGACACCAGGGAGCAGGGACAGACACCAGGGAGAGGGACAGACACCAGGGAGCAGGGACAGGGAGCAGGGACAGATACCAGGGAGCAGGGACAGATACCAGGGAGCAGGGACAGGGAGCAGGGACAGATACCAGGGAGCAGGGACAGGCGCCAGGGAGCAGGGACAGACACCAGGGAGCAGGGACAGACACCAGGGAGGAGGGACAGGGAGCAGGGACAGACGCCAGGGAGCAGGGACAGATACCAGGGAGCAGGGACAGACACCAGGGAGCTGGGACAGACACCAGGGAGCAGGGACAGGGAGCAGGGACAGATACCAGGGAGCAGGGACAGACACCAGGGAGCAGGGACAGGGAGCAGGGACAGATACCAGGGAGCAGGGACAGATACCAGGGAGCAGGGACAGGGAGCAGGGAGCAGGGACAGGCGCCAGGGAGCAGGGACAGACACCAGGGAGCAGGGACAGGCGCCAGGGAGCAGGGACAGACACCAGGGAGCAAGGACAGACACCAGGGAGCAGGGACAGACACCAGGGAGCAGGGACAGACACCAGGGAGCAGGGACAGACACCAGGGAGAGGGACAGACACCGGGGAGCAGGGAGCAGGGACAGACACCAGGGAGCAGGGACAGACACCAGGGAGCAGGGACAGGCACCAGGGAGCAGGGACAGACACCAGGGAGAGGGACAGACACCGGGGAGCAGGGACAGGGAGCAGGGACAGATACCAGGGAGCAGGGACAGGGAGCAGGGACAGATACCAGGGAGCAGGGACAGATACCAGGGAGCAGGGACAGGGAGCAGGGACAGATACCAGGGAGCAGGGACAGATACCAGGGAGCAGGGGCAGACACCAGGGAGAGGGACAGACACCAGGGAGCAGGGACAGGCACCAGGGAGCAGGGACAGACACCAGGGAGAGGGACAGACACCAGGGAACAGGGACAGGGAGCAGGGACAGATACCAGGGAGCAGGGACAGATACTAGGGAGCAGGGACAGGGAGCAGGCACAGATACCAGGGAGCAGGGACAGGCGCCAGGGAGCAGGGACAGACACCAGGGAGCAGGGACAGATACCAGGGAGCAGGGACAGATACCAGGGAGCAGGGGCAGACACCAGGGAGAGGGACAGACACCAGGGAGCAGGGACAGACACCAGGGAGCAGGGACAGACACCAGGGAGAGGGACAGACACCAGGGAGCAGGGACAGGGAGCAGGGACAGATACCAGGGAGCAGGGACAGATACTAGGGAGCAGGGACAGGGAGCAGGCACAGATACCAGGGAGCAGGGACAGGCGCCAGGGAGCAGGGACAGACACCAGGGAGCAGGGACAGACACCAGGGAGAAGGGAGCAGGTACAGACACCAGGGAGAGGGACAGACACCAGGGAGAGGGACAGACACCAGGGAGCAGGGACAGACACCAGGGAGAGGGACAGACACCAGGGAACAGGGACAGGGAGCAGGGACAGATACCAGGGAGCAGGGACAGATACCAGGGAGCAGGGACAGGGAGCAGGGACAGATACCAGGGAGCAGGGACAGGCGCCAGGGAGCAGGGACAGGGAGCAGGGACAGATACCAGGGAGCAGGGACAGGCGCCAGGGAGCAGGGACAGACATCAGGGAGCAGGTAGAGACACCAGGGAGAGGGACAGACACCAGGGAGAGGTACAGACACCAGGGAGCAGGGACAGACACCATGGAGAAGGGAGCAGGTACAGACACCAGGGAGAGGGACAGACACTAGGGAGCAGGGACAGACACCAGGGAGCAGGGACAGATACCAGGGAGCAGGGAAAGGCGCCAGGGAGCAGGGACAGACACCAGGGAGCAGGGACAGACACCAGGGAGAAGGGACAGACGCCAGGGAGAAGGGACAGACACCAGGGAGAAGGGACAGACGCCAGGGAGAAGGGACAGACACCAGGGAGAAGGGACAGACGCCAGGGAGCAGGGACAGACACCAGGGAGCAGGGACAGACACCAGGGAGCAGGGACAGACACCAGGGAGCAGGGATGGACACCAGGGAGCAGGGACAGACATCAGGGGGCAGGGACAGACACCAGGGAGCAGGGACAGATACCAGGGAGCAGGGACAGACACCAGGGAGAGGGACAGACACCAGGGAGCAGGGACAGATACCAGGGAGCAGGGACAGGCACCAGGGAGCAGGGACAGACACCAGGGAGAGGGACAGACACCAGGGAGCAGGGACAGGGAGCAGGGACATATACCAGGGAGCAGGGACAGGCGCCAGGGAGCAGGGACAGACACCAGGGAGCAGGGATGGACACCAGGGAGCAGGGACAGACACCAGGGAGCAGGGACAGACACCAGGGAGAGGGACAGACACCAGGGAGCAGGGACAGGGAGCAGGGACAGATACCAGGGAGCAGGGACAGATACTAGGGAGCAGGGACAGGGAGCAGGCACAGATACCAGGGAGCAGAGACAGGCGCCAGGGAGCAGGGACAGACACCAGGGAGCAGGGACAGACACCAGGGAGGAGGGACAGGGAGCAGGGACAGACGCCAGGGAGCAGGGACAGACACCAGGGAGCAGGGACAGATACCAGGGAGAAGGGACAGATACCAGGGAGCAGGGACAGGGAGCAGGGACAGACGCCAGGGAGAAGGGACAGACACCAGGGAGCAGGGACAGACACCAGGGAGCAGGGACAGACACCAGGGAGCAGGGACAGACACCAGGGAGCAGGGACAGACACCAGGGAGCAGGGACAGGGAGCAGGGAGCAGGGACAGACACCAGGGAGCAGGGACAGACACCAGGGAGAGGGACAGACACCAGGGAGCAGGGACAGGGAGCAGGGACAGATACCAGGGAGCAGGGACAGATACCAGGGAGCAGGGACAGGGAGCAGGAATAGATACCAGGGAGCAGGGACAGACACCAGGGAGAGGGACAGACACCAGGGAGCAGGGACAGACACCAGGGAGCAGGGACAGACACCAGGGAGCAGGGACAGGGAGCAGGGAGCAGGGACAGACACCAGGGAGCAGGGACAGACACCAGGGAGAGGGACAGACACCAGGGAGCAGGGACAGGGAGCAGGGACAGATACCAGGGAGCAGGGACAGATACCAGGGAGCAGGGACAGGGAGCAGGAATAGATACCAGGGAGCAGGGACAGACACCAGGGAGAGGGACAGACACCAGGGAGCAGGGACAGGCACCAGGGAGCAGGGACAGACACCAGGGAGAGGGACAGACACCAGGGAGCAGGGACAGGGAGCAGGGACAGATACCAGGGAGCAGGGACAGATACCAGGGAGCAGGGACAGATACCAGGGAGCAGGGACCGATACCAGGGAGAAAGGACAGACACCAGGGAGCAGGGATGGACACCAGGGAGCAGGGACAGACACCAGGGAGCAGGGACAGACACCAGGGAGCAGGGACAGACACCAGGGAGCAGGGACAGGCGCCAGGGAGCAGGGACAGACACCAGGGAGCAAGGACAGACACCAGGGAGAGGGACAGACACCAGGGAGCAGGGACAGACACCAGGGAGAGGGACAGACACCAGGGAGCAGGGACAGGGAGCAGGGACAGATACCAGGGAGCAGGGACAGATACCAGGGAGCAGGGACAGGGAGCAGGGACAGATACCAGGGAGCAGGGACAGGCGCCAGGGAGCAGGGACAGACACCAGGGAGCAGGGACAGACACCAGGGAGGAGGGACAGGGAGCAGGGACAGACGCCAGGGAGCAGGGACAGATACCAGGGAGCAGGGACAGACACCAGGGAGCTGGGACAGACACCAGGGAGCAGGGACAGGGAGCAGGGACAGATACCAGGGAGCAGGGACAGACACCAGGGAGCAGGGACAGGGAGCAGGGACAGATACCAGGGAGCAGGGACAGATACCAGGGAGCAGGGACAGGGAGCAGGGAGCAGGGACAGGCGCCAGGGAGCAGGGACAGACACCAGGGAGCAGGGACAGGCGCCAGGGAGCAGGGACAGACACCAGGGAGCAAGGACAGACACCAGGGAGCAGGGACAGACACCAGGGAGCAGGGACAGACACCAGGGAGCAGGGACAGACACCAGGGAGAGGGACAGACACCGGGGAGCAGGGAGCAGGGACAGACACCAGGGAGCAGGGACAGACACCAGGGAGCAGGGACAGGCACCAGGGAGCAGGGACAGACACCCGGGAGAGGGACAGACACCGGGGAGCAGGGACAGGGAGCAGGGACAGATACCAGGGAGCAGGGACAGGGAGCAGGGACAGATACCAGGGAGCAGGGACAGATACCAGGGAGCAGGGACAGGGAGCAGGGACAGATACCAGGGAGCAGGGACAGATACCAGGGAGCAGGGGCAGACACCAGGGAGAGGGACAGACACCAGGGAGCAGGGACAGGCACCAGGGAGCAGGGACAGACACCAGGGAGAGGGACAGACACCAGGGAACAGGGACAGGGAGCAGGGACAGATACCAGGGAGCAGGGACAGGGAGCAGGGACAGATACCAGGGAGCAGGGACAGATACCAGGGAGCAGGGACAGGGAGCAGGGAGCAGGGACAGACACCAGGGAGCAGGGACAGACACCAGGGAGAGGGACAGACACCAGGGAGCAGGGACAGGGAGCAGGGACAGATACCAGGGAGCAGGGACAGATACCAGGGAGCAGGGACAGGGAGCAGGAATAGATACCAGGGAGCAGGGACAGACACCAGGGAGAGGGACAGACACCAGGGAGCAGGGACAGGCACCAGGGAGCAGGGACAGACACCAGGGAGAGGGACAGACACCAGGGAGCAGGGACAGGGAGCAGGGACAGATACCAGGGAGCAGGGACAGATACCAGGGAGCAGGGACAGATACCAGGGAGCAGGGACCGATACCAGGGAGAAAGGACAGACACCAGGGAGCAGGGATGGACACCAGGGAGCAGGGACAGACACCAGGGAGCAGGGACAGACACCAGGGAGCAGGGACAGACACCAGGGAGCAGGGACAGGCGCCAGGGAGCAGGGACAGACACCAGGGAGCAAGGACAGACACCAGGGAGAGGGACAGACACCAGGGAGCAGGGACAGACACCAGGGAGAGGGACAGACACCAGGGAGCAGGGACAGGGAGCAGGGACAGATACCAGGGAGCAGGGACAGATACCAGGGAGCAGGGACAGGGAGCAGGGACAGATACCAGGGAGCAGGGACAGGCGCCAGGGAGCAGGGACAGACACCAGGGAGCAGGGACAGACACCAGGGAGGAGGGACAGGGAGCAGGGACAGACGCCAGGGAGCAGGGACAGATACCAGGGAGCAGGGACAGACACCAGGGAGCTGGGACAGACACCAGGGAGCAGGGACAGGGAGCAGGGACAGATACCAGGGAGCAGGGACAGACACCAGGGAGCAGGGACAGGGAGCAGGGACAGATACCAGGGAGCAGGGACAGATACCAGGGAGCAGGGACAGGGAGCAGGGAGCAGGGACAGGCGCCAGGGAGCAGGGACAGACACCAGGGAGCAGGGACAGGCGCCAGGGAGCAGGGACAGACACCAGGGAGCAAGGACAGACACCAGGGAGCAGGGACAGACACCAGGGAGCAGGGACAGACACCAGGGAGCAGGGACAGACACCAGGGAGAGGGACAGACACCGGGGAGCAGGGAGCAGGGACAGACACCAGGGAGCAGGGACAGACACCAGGGAGCAGGGACAGGCACCAGGGAGCAGGGACAGACACCAGGGAGAGGGACAGACACCGGGGAGCAGGGACAGGGAGCAGGGACAGATACCAGGGAGCAGGGACAGGGAGCAGGGACAGATACCAGGGAGCAGGGACAGATACCAGGGAGCAGGGACAGGGAGCAGGGACAGATACCAGGGAGCAGGGACAGATACCAGGGAGCAGGGGCAGACACCAGGGAGAGGGACAGACACCAGGGAGCAGGGACAGGCACCAGGGAGCAGGGACAGACACCAGGGAGAGGGACAGACACCAGGGAACAGGGACAGGGAGCAGGGACAGATACCAGGGAGCAGGGACAGATACTAGGGAGCAGGGACAGGGAGCAGGCACAGATACCAGGGAGCAGGGACAGGCGCCAGGGAGCAGGGACAGACACCAGGGAGCAGGGACAGATACCAGGGAGCAGGGACAGATACCAGGGAGCAGGGGCAGACACCAGGGAGAGGGACAGACACCAGGGAGCAGGGACAGACACCAGGGAGCAGGGACAGACACCAGGGAGAGGGACAGACACCAGGGAGCAGGGACAGGGAGCAGGGACAGATACCAGGGAGCAGGGACAGATACTAGGGAGCAGGGACAGGGAGCAGGCACAGATACCAGGGAGCAGGGACAGGCGCCAGGGAGCAGGGACAGACACCAGGGAGCAGGGACAGACACCAGGGAGAAGGGAGCAGGTACAGACACCAGGGAGAGGGACAGACACCAGGGAGAGGGACAGACACCAGGGAGCAGGGACAGACACCAGGGAGAGGGACAGACACCAGGGAACAGGGACAGGGAGCAGGGACAGATACCAGGGAGCAGGGACAGATACCAGGGAGCAGGGACAGGGAGCAGGGACAGATACCAGGGAGCAGGGACAGGCGCCAGGGAGCAGGGACAGGGAGCAGGGACAGATACCAGGGAGCAGGGACAGGCGCCAGGGAGCAGGGACAGACATCAGGGAGCAGGTAGAGACACCAGGGAGAGGGACAGACACCAGGGAGAGGTACAGACACCAGGGAGCAGGGACAGACACCAGGGAGAAGGGAGCAGGTACAGACACCAGGGAGAGGGACAGACACTAGGGAGCAGGGACAGACACCAGGGAGCAGGGACAGATACCAGGGAGCAGGGAAAGGCGCCAGGGAGCAGGGACAGACACCAGGGAGCAGGGACAGACACCAGGGAGAAGGGACAGACGCCAGGGAGAAGGGACAGACACCAGGGAGAAGGGACAGACGCCAGGGAGAAGGGACAGACACCAGGGAGAAGGGACAGACGCCAGGGAGCAGGGACAGACACCAGGGAGCAGGGACAGACACCAGGGAGCAGGGACAGACACCAGGGAGCAGGGATGGACACCAGGGAGCAGGGACAGACATCAGGGGGCAGGGACAGACACCAGGGAGCAGGGACAGATACCAGGGAGCAGGGACAGACACCAGGGAGAGGGACAGACACCAGGGAGCAGGGACAGATACCAGGGAGCAGGGACAGGCACCAGGGAGCAGGGACAGACACCAGGGAGAGGGACAGACACCAGGGAGCAGGGACAGGGAGCAGGGACATATACCAGGGAGCAGGGACAGGCGCCAGGGAGCAGGGACAGACACCAGGGAGCAGGGATGGACACCAGGGAGCAGGGACAGACACCAGGGAGCAGGGACAGACACCAGGGAGAGGGACAGACACCAGGGAGCAGGGACAGGGAGCAGGGACAGATACCAGGGAGCAGGGACAGATACTAGGGAGCAGGGACAGGGAGCAGGCACAGATACCAGGGAGCAGGGACAGGCGCCAGGGAGCAGGGACAGACACCAGGGAGCAGGGACAGACACCAGGGAGGAGGGACAGGGAGCAGGGACAGACGCCAGGGAGCAGGGACAGACACCAGGGAGCAGGGACAGATACCAGGGAGAAGGGACAGATACCAGGGAGCAGGGACAGGGAGCAGGGACAGACGCCAGGGAGAAGGGACAGACACCAGGGAGCAGGGACAGACACCAGGGAGCAGGGACAGACACCAGGGAGCAGGGACAGACACCAGTGAGCAGGGACAGACACCAGGGAGCAGGGACAGGGAGCAGGGAGCAGGGACAGACACCAGGGAGCAGGGACAGACACCAGGGAGAGGGACAGACACCAGGGAGCAGGGACAGGGAGCAGGGACAGATACCAGGGAGCAGGGACAGATACCAGGGAGCAGGGACAGGGAGCAGGAATAGATACCAGGGAGCAGGGACAGACACCAGGGAGAGGGACAGACACCAGGGAGCAGGGACAGACACCAGGGAGCAGGGACAGACACCAGGGAGCAGGGACAGGGAGCAGGGAGCAGGGACAGACACCAGGGAGCAGGGACAGACACCAGGGAGAGGGACAGACACCAGGGAGCAGGGACAGGGAGCAGGGACAGATACCAGGGAGCAGGGACAGATACCAGGGAGCAGGGACAGGGAGCAGGAATAGATACCAGGGAGCAGGGACAGACACCAGGGAGAGGGACAGACACCAGGGAGCAGGGACAGGCACCAGGGAGCAGGGACAGACACCAGGGAGAGGGACAGACACCAGGGAGCAGGGACAGGGAGCAGGGACAGATACCAGGGAGCAGGGACAGATACCAGGGAGCAGGGACAGATACCAGGGAGCAGGGACCGATACCAGGGAGAAAGGACAGACACCAGGGAGCAGGGATGGACACCAGGGAGCAGGGACAGACACCAGGGAGCAGGGACAGACACCAGGGAGCAGGGACAGACACCAGGGAGCAGGGACAGGCGCCAGGGAGCAGGGACAGACACCAGGGAGCAAGGACAGACACCAGGGAGAGGGACAGACACCAGGGAGCAGGGACAGACACCAGGGAGAGGGACAGACACCAGGGAGCAGGGACAGGGAGCAGGGACAGATACCAGGGAGCAGGGACAGATACCAGGGAGCAGGGACAGGGAGCAGGGACAGATACCAGGGAGCAGGGACAGGCGCCAGGGAGCAGGGACAGACACCAGGGAGCAGGGACAGACACCAGGGAGGAGGGACAGGGAGCAGGGACAGACGCCAGGGAGCAGGGACAGATACCAGGGAGCAGGGACAGACACCAGGGAGCTGGGACAGACACCAGGGAGCAGGGACAGGGAGCAGGGACAGATACCAGGGAGCAGGGACAGACACCAGGGAGCAGGGACAGGGAGCAGGGACAGATACCAGGGAGCAGGGACAGATACCAGGGAGCAGGGACAGGGAGCAGGGAGCAGGGACAGGCGCCAGGGAGCAGGGACAGACACCAGGGAGCAGGGACAGGCGCCAGGGAGCAGGGACAGACACCAGGGAGCAAGGACAGACACCAGGGAGCAGGGACAGACACCAGGGAGCAGGGACAGACACCAGGGAGCAGGGACAGACACCAGGGAGAGGGACAGACACCGGGGAGCAGGGAGCAGGGACAGACACCAGGGAGCAGGGACAGACACCAGGGAGCAGGGACAGGCACCAGGGAGCAGGGACAGACACCCGGGAGAGGGACAGACACCGGGGAGCAGGGACAGGGAGCAGGGACAGATACCAGGGAGCAGGGACAGGGAGCAGGGACAGATACCAGGGAGCAGGGACAGATACCAGGGAGCAGGGACAGGGAGCAGGGACAGATACCAGGGAGCAGGGACAGATACCAGGGAGCAGGGGCAGACACCAGGGAGAGGGACAGACACCAGGGAGCAGGGACAGGCACCAGGGAGCAGGGACAGACACCAGGGAGAGGGACAGACACCAGGGAACAGGGACAGGGAGCAGGGACAGATACCAGGGAGCAGGGACAGGGAGCAGGGACAGATACCAGGGAGCAGGGACAGATACCAGGGAGCAGGGACAGATACCAGGGAGCAGGGACAGGGAGCAGGGACAGATACCAGGGAGCAGGGACAGACACCAGGGAGCAGGGACAGGGAGCAGGGACAGATACCAGGGAGCAGGGACAGATACCAGGGAGCAGGGACAGATACCAGGGAGCAGGTACAGACACCAGGGAGAGGGACAGACACCAGGGAGCAGGGACAGACACCAGGGAGAGGGACAGACACCAGGGAGCAGGGACAGGGAGCAGGGACAGATACCAGGGAGCAGGGATAGGGAGCAGGGACAGATACCAGGGAGCAGGGACAGATACCAGGGAGCAGGGACAGGGAGCAGGGACAGATACCAGGGAGCAGGGACAGATACCAGGGAGCAGGGGCAGACACCAGGGAGAGGGACAGACACCAGGGAGCAGGGACAGGCACCAGGGAGCAGGGACAGACACCAGGGAGAGGGACAGACACCAGGGAACAGGGACAGGGAGCAGAAACAGATACCAGGGAGCAGGGACAGTTACCTGGGAGCAGGGACAGATACCAGGGAGCAGGGACAGGGAGCAGGGACAGATACCAGGGAGCAGGGACAGACACCAGGGAGCAGGGACAGGGAGCAGGGACAGATACCAGGGAGCAGGGACAGATACCAGGGAGCAGGTACAGACACCAGGGAGAGGGACAGACACCAGGGAGCAGGGACAGACACCAGGGAGAGGGACAGACACCAGGGAGCAGGGACAGGGAGCAGGGACAGATACCAGGGAGCAGGGACAGGCGCCAGGGAGCAGGGACAGACACCAGGGAGCAGGGACAGGGAGCAGGGACAGATACCAGGGAGCAGGGACAGGGAGCAGGGACAGATACCAGGGAGCAGGGACAGACACCAGGGAGCAGGGACAGACACCAGGGAGAGGGACAGACACCAGGGAGCAGGGACAGGGAGCAGGGACAGATACCAGGGAGCAGGGACAGACACCAGGGAGAGGGACAGACACCAGGGAGCAGGGACAGGGAGCAGGGACAGATACCAGGGAGCAGGGACAGATACCAGGGAGCAGGGACAGGGAGCAGGGACAGATACCAGGGAGCAGGGACAGGCGCCAGGGAGCAGGTACAGACACCAGGGAGAGGGACAGACACCAGGGAGCAGGGACAGACACCAGGGAGCAGGGACAGGGAGCAGGGACAGATACCAGGGAGCAGGGACAGGGAGCAGGGACAGATACCAGGGAGCAGGGACAGACACCAGGGAGCAGGGACAGACACCAGGGAGAGGGACAGACACCAGGGAGCAAGGACAGGGAGCAGGGACAGATACCAGGGAGCAGGGACAGACACCAGGGAGCAGGGACAGACACCAGGGAGCAGGGACAGACACCAGGGAGCAGGGACAGACACCAGGGAGCAGGTACAGACACCAGGGAGAGGGACAGACACCAGGGAGCAGGGACAGGCACCAGGGAGAGGGACAGACACCAGGGAGCAGGGACAGGGAGCAGGGACAGATACCAGGGAGCAGGGACAGATACCAGGGAGCAGGGACAAGGAGCAGGGACAGATACCAGGGAGCAGGGACAGACACCAGGGAGCAGGGACAGGGAGCAGGGACAGATACCAGGGAGCAGGTACAGACACCAGGGAGAGGGACAGACACCAGGGAGCAGGGACAGACACCAGGGAGAGGGACAGACACCAGGGAGCAGGGACAGGGAGCAGGGACAGATACCAGGGAGCAGGGACAGATACCAGGGAGCAGGGACAGGGAGCAGGGACAGATACCAGGGAGCAGGGACAGGCGCCAGGGAGCAGGGACAGACACCAGGGAGCAGGGACAGACACCAGGGAGGAGGGACAGGGAGCAGGGACAGACGCCAGGGAGCAGGGACAGATACCAGGGAGCAGGGACAGACACCAGGGAGCTGGGACAGACACCAGGGAGCAGGGACAGACACCAGGGAGCAGGGACAGGGAGCAGGGACAGACACCAGGGAGCAGGGACAGACACCAGGGAGCAGGGACAGACACCAGGGAGCAGGGACAGGCGCCAGGGAGCAGGGACAGACACCAGGGAGCAAGGACAGACACCAGGGAGCAGGGACAGACACCAGGGAGCAGGGACAGACACCAGGGAGCAGGGAGCAGGGAGCAGGGACAGACACCAGGGAGCAGGGACAGACACCAGGGAGCAGGGACAGGCACCAGGGAGCAGGGACAGACACCAGGGAGAGGGACAGACACCGGGGAGCAGGGACAGGGAGCAGGGACATATACCAGGGAGCAGGGACAGGGAGCAGGGACAGATACCAGGGAGCAGGGACAGATACCAGGGAGCAGGGACAGGGAGCAGGGACAGATACCAGGGAGCAGGGACAGATACCAGGGAGCAGGGGCAGACACCAGGGAGAGGGACAGACACCAGGGAGCAGGGACAGGCACCAGGGACCAGGGACAGACACCAGGGAGAGGGACAGACACCAGGGAACAGGGACAGGGAGCAGGGACAGATACCAGGGAGCAGGGACAGGGAGCAGGGACAGATACCAGGGAGCAGGGACAGATACCAGGGAGCAGGGACAGATACCAGGGAGCAGGGACAGGGAGCAGGGACAGATACCAGGGAGCAGGGACAGACACCAGGGAGCAGGGACAGGGAGCAGGGACAGATACCAGGGAGCAGGGACAGATACCAGGGAGCAGGTACAGACACCAGGGAGAGGGACAGACACCAGGGAGCAGGGACAGACACCAGGGAGAGGGACATACACCAGGGAGCAGGGACAGGGAGCAGGGACAGATACCAGGGAGCAGGGACAGGCGCCAGGGAGCAGGGACAGACACCAGGGAGCAGGGACAGGGAGCAGGGACAGATACCAGGGAGCAGGGACAGGGAGCAGGGACAGATACCAGGGAGCAGGGACAGACACCAGGGAGCAGGGACAGACACCAGGGAGAGGGACAGACACCAGGGAGCAGGGACAGGGAGCAGGGACAGATACCAGGGAGCAGGGACAGACACCAGGGAGAGGGACAGACACCAGGGAGCAGGGACAGGGAGCAGGGACAGATACCAGGGAGCAGGGACAGATACCAGGGAGCAGGGACAGGGAGCAGGGACAGATACCAGGGAGCAGGGACAGGCGCCAGGGAGCAGGTACAGACAGCAGGGAGAGGGACAGACACCAGGGAGCAGGGACAGACACCAGGGAGCAGGGACAGGGAGCAGGGACAGATACCAGGGAGCAGGGACAGGGAGCAGGGACAGATACCAGGGAGCAGGGACAGACACCAGGGAGCAGGGACAGACACCAGGGAGAGGGACAGACACCAGGGAGCAAGGACAGGGAGCAGGGACAGATACCAGGGAGCAGGGACAGACACCAGGGAGAGGGACAGACACCAGGGAGCAGGGACAGGGAGCAGGGACAGATACCAGGGAGCAGGGACAGATACCAGGGAGCAGGGACAGGGAGCAGGGACAGATACCAGGGAGCAGGGACAGGCGCCAGGGAGCAGGGACAGACACCAGGGAGCAGGGATGGACACCAGGGAGCAGGGACAGACACCAGGGAGCAGGGACAGACACCAGGGAGAGGGACAGACACCAGGGAGCAGGGACAGGGAGCAGGGACAGATACCAGGGAGCAGGGACAGATACCAGGGAGCAGGGACAGGGAGCAGGGACAGATACCAGGGAGCAGGGACAGGCGCCAGGGAGTAGGGACAGTCACCAGGGAGCAGGGACAGACACCAGGGAGCAGGGATGGACACCAGGGAGCAGGGACAGACACCAGGGAGCAGGGACAGACACCAGGGAGCAGGGACAGACACCAGGGAGCAGGGACAGACACCAGGGAGAGGGACAGACACCAGGGAGCAGGGACAGACACCAGGGAGAGGGACAGACACCAGGGAGCAGGGACAGGGAGCAGGGACAGATACCAGGGAGCAGGGACAGATACCAGGGAGCAGGGACAGGGAGCAGGGACAGATACCAGGGAGCAGGGACAGGCGCCAGGGAGCAGGGACAGACACCAGGGAGCAGGGACAGACACCAGGGAGCAGGGACAGACGCCAGGGAGCAGGGACAGATACCAGGGAGCAGGGACAGACGCCAGGGAGCAGGGACAGATACCAGGGAGCAGGGACAGACACCAGGGAGCAGGGACAGACACCAGGGAGCAGGGACAGACACCAGGGAGCAGGGACAGGCACCAGGGAGCAGGGACAGACACCAGGGAGAGGGACAGACACCAGGGAGCAGGGAGAGGGAGCAGGGACAGATACCAGGGAGCAGGGACAGATACCAGGGAGCAGGGACAGGGAGCAGGGACAGATACCAGGGAGCAGGGACAGACACCAGGGAGCAGGGACAGACACCAGGGAGAGGGACAGACACCAGGGAGAGGGACAGACACCAGGGAGCAGGGACAGACACCAGGGAGCAGGGATGGATGTTGTAAATGAACACAGACTAGTGGTTGAGTTCCAAGATATGGATTTATTAGATAGCGGAACAGCTTAACACCCACAGGAAGAGAAACGTCTTCCTCCAACAGCAGCCCAGAACGAATCACAGATTCCACAAACCCCAGTCATGACATCATAGGTTCTAACCTATGTCATGTCATGGAATACCACACACCTCCCCCCCTTCAGAAAAAGAAAAAAAAATGAAAGAGAAAAGAAAAACACAAAACTATAAGAAAACAAAACAAACAAACCAAAGGGAAAACAGAGAAATAAGGTTAGAATCGAACAAAATCCTTAAATTTCATAGGAAGACATCTGACATGTGAACTACAACGTGAAGCAATTGACCTTTGGTCACAGGCAGGACGAGCACAACCAGAATGGTCAACGTTAACCAAATTGTCTGTAACAATACCCTGATCAACATTCACAGGAATAACATTCTTTGTTACATTTTCACAAAAGGTAGAACCATTCAGGATATCATCATTGGTAATATTATCAACATTAACATTCTTATCCAAGACAGATGATCAAAGGCTTCGTGAGTACCACAAAGCTCAGATCTGTCATTCACCATATGTGAGTCATTAGAGGGAGAAACACCCGGTTGTGAAGAGAAAGAATTGGAGTCAGTGGACCTACATTCAGAGAAGTATTTCAAGTCATCAGATCTACACACAGATATGCGTCTTAAATTCCAGATTTTCCCATCTTCCACCCTAACGGCTTTGCTGAAGAGTTCAATCACTCTGAGAGGACCCGACCATCTGGGAGATCCTTTGCGGATTTGTCCACCAAACTTCACTCTTACAAAATCACCAACACTTAATTTGGGTAGATTCACATTACGTGCTGGGACGCGGGACATCTTAGCTTGGTACTTATTGACTCTCTCTCTGACAGCCTCCAAATCCAATTCTAGATAGCCACCCTTCTCAGTTCGCAACCACCAATGCATAAGCTTCGAACCAGGCTTCCTACAGCGCAACATTTCAAAAGGTGACAATCCAGTAACAGTATTAGGGGAAAAACGATACGTCAATAAGGTTGCTTGGAGGGCTTTCCTCCATTTCAAACCACTACGCAAAGCCAACTGACAAGATTCTTTAATTACTCTGTTGAAACGTTCAACTTGTCCGTTGGCTTGAGGAAAATAGTTGGAAACTCTTTTATGTTTGATACCACAGCTGGAGAGGAAAGATGAAAAAATTTTGCTAACAAATTGTGGACCATTATCAGTAACAAGTTCTTCAGGTAGACCTTCTCTGGAAAAAACCTCGTTAAGTAAGTCAACAATTACATCAGAATTTACCTTCTCCACAATTTTCAATTCCGGCCACTTGGAGAAATAATCAACCAGAACAATGGCAAACATCTCTTTGCCCGACTGATAACTAAAAGGGCCAATAATGTCTACACCTAGTTTGCGCCATGGACCTTGAACAAACTCAACAGGAGTAGAACTCACAGAAATGGGTTTCACGGATTTATCACTTAATGAACAAGGGGAGCAATTCCTTACCCATTTATCAATCATATTGTCCATACTAGGCCACCAATAAAATTCTCTGATTCTTCTCTTAGTGGAAGACATCCCTAAATGACCTTCATGAGCCAGATCACAAATCATATTTCTTATGCCCAAGGGAGGAATGATTTTATCATCTCTAAAAATCATCGCACCATCATCCATCAACTCATCCTTTACCTTAAAGAAAGAAGCCAGATCACCACTAAGTTTCCTCTCTTCAGGCCATCCTTTGTTTAAAAACAACCTTACATCTTTCAGAACATCATCCTGATCCCAAGCTTTTGTACAAGCAGCCTGAGAAATCAGTTTAGACTGATTATCATTAACAATGATGTTAATATCACTCATAGTAAAAGCCACATCGCATTCCTCAGAGTAATCCACAGCTGGGCCATCCTTAGTGGGAAAACGAGACATGCAATCTGCATGGACATTAAGGCGACCCGGAACATAGGTGACAACACAGCGATATTCCTGTAACTTTGCAGCAAGCCTCGCTAAACGAGCAGTGAGAGTCCTACCACCCCCAGCAGATAGCATAGTGACCAGAGGCTTGTGGTCGGTCCTTAGTGAAAATTTGGTACCCCAAATAAACTGACGGAAATGTTGGGTGGCCCAGGTACACGCAAGTAACTCCCTCTCTATCGTAGAGTAATTAACTTCAGAACCACGAAGAGACCTTGAGGCATAGGAGACAACATATTCACCTGAATTGTCCTTTTGCATTAATACTGCTCCTAGACCTATATTGCTGGCATCGACACAAAGTATACATTCTTTATTGACTGAATATGGTTTGAGAAAAGGAGCACATACAATTTTCCTTTTGAGTACATCAAAAGACTCTTGCTGGTCTTTGCCCCATTCGAATTTTGCTTGTTTCTTGAGCAAAGAGCGTAAAGGGTGTACTAACATGGAGTAATTCTGCACAAATTTCCCATAGAATTCTGTAAGACCAAGAAAAGATAGCAACTGTTCCTTGGAAGTGGGAATAGGAGCAGACAGAATACTTTTAACATGGCTGAGTTTGGGCTTAATACCATTCTCCGAAATCTCATGGCCTAAGTATTCAACTTTAGATTGTCTAAATTTACATTTTGAAAACTTTAAGGTTAAACCTTTCTCTTGGATACAATTAAGAACAGAATACAAGTTCAAATCATGTTCATTGCAGTCTTTACCAAAAATTAAAATGTCATCTTGGAAAGCCACTGCACCACTACAATTATTTAGTACATCTCGCATCAATCTCTGAAAGACGGATGCAGCACTGGCTAGTCCAAAGGGCATTCTCAAGTATTGAAACATGCCCTCTGGAGTCACAAATGCTGTTAATTTCTTGGACTCTTCATGGAGCTCCACTTGGTGATATGCACTCGCCAAGTCTATCGTAGAGAATACAGAGGCACCAGACAAGGAGGAAATCAATTCATGAATATTTGGTAGGGATGTTTATCAACCCAAATTTCCTGGTTTAAGCTACGAAGGTCCACACAGAGACAGAGATCCCCAGAACTCTTGAGTGATAAAACAACGGGGGAAACCCAGGGAGAAGACTCAATTGGTTCAATGATATGTTTTAAAACAAGATCATCTAAAATTCCTTTGAGCTTATCCCTGTAAGCTAAAGGGACATTCCTTACTCTGTGTCTAACCGGTACAGCATTCTCATTGAGTATTATCCTATGTTTGAAATCTGTGTACTTGCCAAGAGTATCTTTGAAAACATTAGGAAACTTGTTTTTAATATTGCCTATAAAACACGAATCATTCATATCGGAAAGTAAGTTCACCTCTGGCTCTATGAAACACACCGGAGGGTTGGCATTAGGATCTAGTTTGATGCCTAATTCACGTTGGTGTGGCCATCCTAAAATAGCTACCCCTTTAGTGGCTACATACACCTTCCCATTAGTGACACGATCTTTAACTTGAAGTTTGGCCCAGAAGTACCCCTCCAATTCTATTTTCTTGCCTGAGTAACCTCCAGGATGAATGTCCGGAACACAAAGCTCTCTATTGTCCCAGAAACTTTTAAACAAATCTAAACCAATGATAGAATACCGTGAACACGAATCCATCATTAGCTCAATGGACATACCATCCACCAGAATGGGATAAGAGGGAAATTCATCCAGTTCAACCTCATCCACAGAAAGAATGCAGTTGAAGCTATTGAGAACTTCCTCTTCCTCTTGTGAAATATAATTCACCCTTTGTGTCGAACGACAAACATTGCCAAAATGACCTTTACGTTTACACTTCACACATACTCTGTCCCAGGCAGGGCAACCTTTATAATTGCCAACATGGTTGGGACTACCACAGCGGTAGCAGGATATAGTTTTCCTTTGGCCAAATTTGTTGTCTGGGTAGCTTTTGACTTCACTAGATTTTTTCTCACTATCCTTCCTCAAAACATTCCTGGAAGAGAAATTAGGGTTAGGTTGGTTTTTAACCAAGGAGACTTCAGGCTCAGGAACCAAGGATTTGACATTTGAACCTCTTATTTCTGATACAAATAACTCTGACTGTTCTATACCCTTGGCTATGTTAATAACAGCATTAAGAGTGGTTTCTGTTCCAAGCCATAGTCTCTCCTGAATTTTCTTGCTCTTGGTTCGCATCATAATTTGGTCTCTAAGAACTTGTTTGTAGGAAATTGTTTCGAATGAGCAATAACAGGCTAAGGAGCGTAGTGCCGAAACATAGTCCTCTATGGACTCATCCTGTTTTTGAATGCGAGAGTAAAACTTAAATCTCTCCATGACAGTATTTATTTTCCTGCCAAAACGAATTTTCATTTGCCTAGTTGCTTTTTCAAAAACATCAATGTCTCCAGCATCTTCAATCGGAGGAAGATTGTCAAATTCTTTAATTCCTGCCCCTCCCAAACAATGTCGTAATGGGCTAATTTGCGTTTAGCAGAACACCCCTCCTTTTCCAGGACGTCTACATATGCCAGAAACATAGGGAACCACAAGTCCCATTCAATGTTTGGATCTCCGGCTGTTTGTAGAAAATGAGGGGGGGCAGCAATGTTCGACATCTCTTTTTCCGAATTTGTTATTAATCAATATATATTCCAAAAGCATAGAAAAGTATATATAAAGTACCTACAATTCGCTGTTGAGTAACTGCTCACTCGAAGAGAAACTGTGCTTTACACACACTAAAAAACAAAATTTTGCGATCTCCGATGAATTTCCTGTTTTCTCCGAAGATTTTTAAGATGGCGGCACGCATGTGACGTCAGCGCGTTACTGGGGTTGAAGGTTAGAACCCACAATGCTTTGCGTATTGTTTGCGAGGCAGAGAGAAGCGAACGTCAAGCAATGACGAGCAGGGAATCTTCCTCGAGCCGCGCTGGAACGCTCGGTCAATTCAAACAGTTCAACGGCAAAACAGGTAAACGGGTTGAAAGTACGGGTGAAATTTCAGAAAAACCCCGTTGAACAAAAAAAAATACAGTCGAGTGGCAGTACGTTACCCAAACCAGCGAAAAACTGTCAATTTCTGATTAACGTGGCAGCCATGCATGTGAACGCTGTTCCGCCGTCAAATTCCGCAGTCAGTCAGGTCCAGAATTCGATGATCCCGATCGTCGCCAGTATTTGTGTTGTAAATGAACACAGAATAGTGGTTGAGTTCCAAGATATGGATTTATTAGATAGCGGAACAGCTTAACACCCACAGGAAGAGAAACGTCTTCCTCCAACAGCAGCCCAGAACGAATCACAGATTCCACAAACCCCAGTCATGACATCATAGGTTCTAACCTATGTCATGTCATGGAATACCACAATGGACACCAGGGAGCAGGGATGGACACCAGGGAGCAGGGACAGGCACCAGGGAGCAGGGACAGACATCAGGGGTCAGGGACAGACACCAGGGAGCAGGGACAGGCACCAGGGAGAGGGACAGACACCAGGGAGCAGGGACAGGGAGCAGGGACAGATACCAGGGAGCAGGGACAGACACCAGGGACAGGCGCCAGGGAGCAGGGACAGGCACCAGGGAGCAGGGACAGACACCAGGGAGAGGGACAGACACCAGGGAGCAGGGACAGGGAGCAGGGACAGATACCAGGGAGCAGGGACAGGGAGCAGGGACAGATACCAGGGAGCAGGGACAGGGAGCAGGGACAGATACCAGGGAGCAGGGACAGGGAGCAGGGACAGATACCAGGGAGCAGGGACAGACACCAGGGAGCAGGGACAGACACCAGGGAGCAGGGAAAGGGAGCAGGGACAGATACCAGGGAGCAGGGACAGGGTGCAGGGACAGATACCAGGGAGCAGGGACAGGGAGCAGGGACAGACACCAGGGAGCAGGGACAGGGAGCAGGGACAGACACCAGGGAGCAGGGACAGGGAGCAGGGACAGACACCAGGGAGCAGGGACAGACACCAGGGAGAAGGGACAGACGCCAGAGAGCAGGGACAGACACCAGGGAGCAGGGACAGACACCAGGGAGAAGGGACAGACGCCAGGGAGCAGGGACAGACACCAGGGAGCAGGGACAGACACCAGGGAGCAGGGACAGACACCAGGGAGCAGGGACAGGGAGCAGGGACAGATACCAGGGAGCAGGGACAGGCGCCAGGGAGCAGGGACAGGCGCCAGGGAGCAGGGACAGATACCAGGGAGCAGGGACAGACACCAGGGAGCAGGGACAGACACCAGGGAGCAGGGACAGACACCAGGGAGCAGGGACAGGGAGCAGGGACAGATACCAGGGAGCAGGGACAGGCGCCAGGGAGCAGGGACAGACACCAGGGAGCAGGGACAGACACCAGGGAGAAGGGACAGACGCCAGGGAGCAGGGACAGACACCAGGGAGCAGGGACAGACACCAGGGAGAAGGGACAGACGCCAGGGAGCAGGGACAGACAACAGGGAGAAGGGACAGACACCAGGGAGCAGGGACAGGGAGCAGGGAAGGACACCAGGGAGCAGGGACAGACACCAGGGAGCAGGGACAGACACCAGGGAGCAGGGATGGACACCAGGGAGCAGGGACAGACACCAGGGAGCAGGGACAGGCGCCAGGGAGCAGGGACAGACACCAGGGAGCAGGGATGGACACCAGGGAGCAGGGACAGACACCAGGGAGCAGGGACAGACACCAGGGAGCAGGGATGGACACCAGGGAGCAGGGACAGGCACAAGGGAGCATGGACAGGCACCAGGGACAGGCACCAGGGACAGACACCAGGGAGCAGGGAGCAGGGACAGACACCAGGGAGAAGGGACAGACGCCAGGGAGCAGGGACAGACGCCAGGGAGCAGGGACAGACACCAGGGAGAAGGGACAGACGCCAGGGAGCAGGGAAGGACACCAGGGAGCAGGGACAGACACCAGGGAGAAGGGACAGACGCTAAGGAGCAGGGACAGGCACCAGGGAGCAGGGACAGACACCAGGGAGAGGGACAGACACCAGGGAGCAGGGACAGGGAGCAGGGACAGATACCAGGGAGCAGGGACAGGGAGCAGGGACAGATACCAGGGAGCAGGGACAGGGAGCAGGGACAGATACCAGGGAGCAGGGACAGGGAGCAGGGACAGATACCAGGGAGCAGGGACAGACACCAGGGAGCAGGGACAGACACCAGGGAGCAGGGACAGGGAGCAGGGACAGATACCAGGGAGCAGGGACAGGGTGCAGAGACAGATACCAGGGAGCAGGGACAGGGAGCAGGGACAGACACCAGGGAGCAGGGAGAGGGAGCAGGGACAGACACCAGGGAGCAGGGACAGGGAGCAGGGACAGACACCAGGGAGCAGGGATAGACACCAGGGAGAAGGGACAGACGCCAGGGAGCAGGGACAGACACCAGGGAGCAGGGACAGACACCAGGGAGAAGGGACAGACGCCAGGGAGCAGGGACAGACACCAGGGAGCAGGGACAGACACCAGGGAGCAGGGACAGACACCAGGGAGCAGGGACAGGCGCCAGGGAGCAGGGACAGGCGCCAGGGAGCAGGGACAGATACCAGGGAGCAGGGACAGACACCAGGGAGCAGGGACAGACACCAGGGAGCAGGGACAGACACCAGGGAGCAGGGACAGGGAGCAGGGACAGATACCAGGGAGCAGGGACAGGCGCCAGGGAGCAGGGACAGACACCAGGGAGCAGGGACAGACACCAGGGAGAAGGGACAGATGCCAGGGAGCAGGGACAGACACCAGGGAGCAGGGACAGACACCAGGGAGAAGGGACAGACGCCAGGGAGCAGGGACAGACACCAGGGAGAAGGGACAGACACCAGGGAGCAGGGACAGGGAGCAGGGAAGGACACCAGGGAGCAGGGACAGACACCAGGGAGCAGGGACAGTCACCAGGGAGCAGGGATGGACACCAGGGAGCAGGGATGGACACCAGGGAGCAGGGACAGACACCAGGGAGCAGGGACAGGCGCCAGGGAGCAGGGACAGACACCAGGGAGCAGGGATGGACACCAGGGAGCAGGGACAGACACCAGGGAGCAGGGACAGACACCAGGGAGCAGGGATGGACACCAGGGAGCAGGGACAGACACCAGGGAGCAGGGACAGGCACAAGGGAGCAGGGACAGGCACCAGGGACAGGCACCAGGGACAGACACCAGGGAGCAGGGACAGGGAACAGGGAGCAGGGAGCAGGGACAGACACCAGGGAGAAGGGAAAGACGCCAGGGAGCAGGGACAGACGCCAGGGAGCAGGGACAGACACCAGGGAGAAGGGACAGACGCCAGGGAGCAGGGAAGGACACCAGGGAGCAGGGACAGACACCAGGGAGAAGGGACAGACGCTAGGGAGCAGGGACAGGGAGCAGGGACAGATACCAGGGAGCAGGGACAGGCGCCAGGGAGCAGGGACAGACACCAGGGAGCAGGGACAGACACCAGGGAGAAGGGACAGACGCCAGGGAGCAGGGACAGACACCAGGGAGCAGGGACAGACACCAGGGAGCAGGGACAGGGAGCAGGGACAGATACCAGGGAGCAGGGACAGGCGCCAGGGAGCAGGGACAGACACCAGGGAGCAGGGACAGACACCAGGGAGAAGGGACAGACGCCAGGGAGCAGGGACAGACACCAGGGAGCAGGGACAGACACCAGGGAGAAGGGACAGACGCCAGGGAGCAGGGACAGACACCAGGGAGAAGGGACAGACACCAGGGAGCAGGGACAGGGAGCAGGGAAGGACACCAGGGAGCAGGGACAGACACCAGGGAGCAGGGATGGACACCAGGGAGCAGGGACAGACACCAGGGAGCAGGGACAGGCGCCAGGGAGCAGGGACAGACACCAGGGAGCAGGGATGGACACCAGGGAGCAGGGACAGACACCAGGGAGCAGGGACAGACACCAGGGAGCAGGGATGGACACCAGGGAGCAGGGACAGACACCAGGGAGCAGGGACAGGCACAAGGGAGCAGGGACAGGCACCAGGGACAGGCACCAGGGACAGACACCCGGGAGCAGGGACAGGGAACAGGGAGCAGGGAGCAGGGACAGACACCAGGGAGAAGGGAAAGACGCCAGGGAGCAGGGACAGACGCCAGGGAGCAGGGACAGACACCAGGGAGAAGGGACAGACGCCAGGGAGCAGGGAAGGACACCAGGGAGCAGGGACAGACACCAGGGAGCAGGGATGGACACCAGGGAGCAGGGACAGACACCAGGGAGCAGGGACAGACACCAGGGAGCAGGGATGGACACCAGGGAGCAGGGACAGACACCAGGGAGCAGGGACAGGCACAAGGGAGCAGGGACAGGCACCAGGGAGCAGGGACAGACACCAGGGAGAAGGGACAGACGCCAGGGAGCAGGGAAGGACACCGGGGAGCAGGGACAGACACCAGGGAGAAGGGACAGACGCCAGGGAGCAGGGACAGGAACAAGGGAGCAGGGACAGGCACCAGGGAGCAGGGACAGACACCAGGGAGCAGGGACAGACACCAGGGAGCAGGGACAGGGAGCAGGGACAGATACCAGGGAGCAGGGACAGACACCAGGGAGAAGGGACAGATGCCAGGGAGCAGGGACAGACACCAGGGAGAAGGGACAGACGCCAGGGAGCAGGGACAGACACCAGGGAGAAGGGACAGACACCAGGGAGCAGGGACAGGGAGCAGGGAAGGACACCAGGGAGCAGGGACAGACACCAGGGAGCAGGGATGGACACCAGGGAGCAGGGACAGACACCAGGGAGCAGGGACAGGCGCCAGGGAGCAGGGACAGACACCAGGGAGCAGGGATGGACACCAGGGAGCAGGGACAGACACCAGGGAGCAGGGACAGACACCAGGGAGCAGGGATGGACACCAGGGAGCAGGGACAGACACCAGGGAGCAGGGACAGGCACAAGGGAGCAGGGACAGGCACCAGGGACAGGCACCAGGGACAGACACCCGGGAGCAGGGACAGGGAACAGGGAGCAGGGAGCAGGGACAGACACCAGGGAGAAGGGAAAGACGCCAGGGAGCAGGGACAGACGCCAGGGAGCAGGGACAGACACCAGGGAGAAGGGACAGACGCCAGGGAGCAGGGAAGGACACCAGGGAGCAGGGACAGACACCAGGGAGCAGGGATGGACACCAGGGAGCAGGGACAGACACCAGGGAGCAGGGACAGACACCAGGGAGCAGGGATGGACACCAGGGAGCAGGGACAGACACCAGGGAGCAGGGACAGGCACAAGGGAGCAGGGACAGGCACCAGGGAGCAGGGACAGACACCAGGGAGAAGGGACAGACGCCAGGGAGCAGGGAAGGACACCGGGGAGCAGGGACAGACACCAGGGAGAAGGGACAGACGCCAGGGAGCAGGGACAGGAACAAGGGAGCAGGGACAGGCACCAGGGAGCAGGGACAGACACCAGGGAGCAGGGACAGACACCAGGGAGCAGGGACAGGGAGCAGGGACAGATACCAGGGAGCAGGGACAGACACCAGGGAGAAGGGACAGATGCCAGGGAGCAGGGACAGACACCAGGGAGAAGGGACAGACGCCAGGGAGCAGGGAAGGACACCAGGGAGCAGGGACAGACACCAGGGAGAAGGGACAGACGCCAGGGAGCAGGGAAGGACACCAGGGAGCAGGGACAGACACCAGGGAGAAGGGACAGACGCCAGGGAGCAGGGAAGGACACCAGGGAGCAGGGACAGACACTAGGGAGAAGGGACAGACACCAGGGAGCAGGGATGGACACCAGGGAGCAGGGATGGACACCAGGGAGCAGGAACAGACACCAGGGACAGGCACCAGGGACAGACACCAGGGAGCGGGGACAGACACTAGGTACAGACACCAGGGAGCAGGGACAGACATCAGGGAGCAGGGACAGACATCAGGGAGCAGGGACAGACACCAGGGAGAGGGACAGACACCAGGGAGCAGGGACAGGGAGCAGGGACAGATACCAGGGAGCAGGGACAGGGAGCAGGGACAGATACCAGGGAGCAGGGACAGGCACAAGGGAGCAGGGACAGGCACCAGGGAGCGGGGACAGACACCAGGGAGCAGGGACAGACACTAGGGACAGACACCAGGGAGCAGGGACAAACACCAGGGAACAGGGACAGGCACCAGGGAACAGGGACAGACACCAGGGAGCAGGGACAGGCACCAGGGAACAGGGACAGGGAGCAGGGACAGATACCAGGGAGCAGGGACAGATACCAGGGAGCAGGGACAGGCACCAGGGAACAGGGACAGGCACCAGGGAACAGGCACAGACACCAGGGAGCAGGGACAGACACCACACCAGGGACAGGCACCAGGGAGCAGGGACAGACACCAGGGACAGGCACCAGGGTGCAGGGACAGGCACCAGGGAGCAGGGACAGACACCAGGGACAGGCACCAGGGTGCAGGGACAGACACCAGGGAGCAGGGACAGACACCGGGGAGGAGGAACAGACTCCGGGGAGCAGGGACGGACACTGAGGAGCAGGAACAGACACTGGGGAGATTGGTGGCACAGCACCGCATTACTGCAAGTTGGATTTAAATGCAACACAGTGAATTGTACATAGATCAGGGCATCCCAGGTATCCTATGACAAGCAACATAGGCAGGAAGGAGTTCCACAAAAGGTCTGCAGTGGTAGCGCCACACAACAAACCCTCACGGTGCTGCATGATGCAATGAAGGCTGTGCTTTGCATCTCATTCATTTCAATGGCATTCACAGACTGTCAGGGGCTCGCCTGCAAGATTAGAAACATCGCGGAGCTCAGTCACACTTGGCTCAGATTACAGAAAGCAATCACTCGCTGGTACGGACAGGGAGGTCATATCAGCAGAAGTGTGGATTAAAAGATTGAGAAGTCAAAGAGATAAAGAGAAAGTGAACCACAAGTTCAAGTAAAATCAGACTCACTCCGCCATGCAAAGGGGGCACCGAACCTGACCGCGCGGGGCTGCCAGGGCAGGCCCGCACACCCCGACACTCACCTCGATCCATTTCTGCGCCTTGGGAGTCGACTCCTGCAGCGGCACCCCGGCCAGCTCGAGCCAAGGGCTGGCCATCCTCGCGAGCCCGCTCTGCGCTGGAGGGGAGGGCTGCAGCACGCGCTGACAAGCGGGGATCCTGCACTGACACCGCTATCCTCGGCCAGGTTGCTTCACAGTGAAATGGATCCAAACAAAAACAGAAGTTCGCAAGTGGTGCATGCCCGCGCGCGCGCCACATCGAGCCATGTGGTTTCAGTTATCGCACCCGTGTCTGGGCACGATAATTGAAACCACATGGGCTATTGGTGTCTATTACGCGCACCAAGCGCGTAATAGACACCAATAGGCCATGGGTGGAGCAATGCGCCCGTCTGTGGCCAATTACGTGCAGTATTTTATAAAAAGATGCACGCAAAGGCCAATCGGGTAGCACAAAAGGAAAAGCACACGCACAAGCATGTGTGATTCCTAGGTCAGCTAACCAAACCCCGCTTTTCCCTTACAAAATGTCTCGCGCTGCACGACACTGCTGCGCACAGCAACGCAAGGCGCGAGACCTAAAAAGGGGTATACAAACCTTTGGTTAAAATGTCTAAATTTGTACAATTGCAAAGCTTCTATCCATTGGTTATGCCCTATATGTCCTTATTTTCCAAATGTCGGAGAAATATTTTATTAATCATTTATGAATATCATTAATGGAAAAGGAAAACTTGCTGTGTTCCAAAACCAATTCAAGAATGTCATTATTATTGTTGCCAAATTTAAATGATATCAGGATAGAATGTATTTAATATCTTTTTTATTTTATACTGTTGTATATAATATGCATTTTTGTAATTGTTTATTAATTTGTAATAGTCTGTTATGATTATTTTATTGTTAATTATTTTTAATTGTTTGTTTAAGAGAGCTTTTTTGATTCTGTAGTATATGTACCGCGTCAGCGTCCATCATGAGATCCGTCCACTCTGGAGCCCCAGCAGTCCCCTGCCCTCACCATACTTTGAACCTCGGCAATCAAACCATCAGAAAAGAACTCACCAATGTCCTCAACTCCTCTAACATCTTGGCCCACTTCCCTCAGAAATGGAAACATGCCGATGTGAAGCAGCTTCTGAAGACGCCATCAGCAGTACCGGGAGAACCGAAGAACTACCGACCCAACTGTATTGATAACAGCTCAGCCACATGATGTTGTCTAATGAAAATGGCATTATGTATGTTTCATTGATTCAAGCAATAATTCATGAGTATCCTTGCTCACTTGGCGATATGTTCATTGTTGTCATTCAGTATTTGGTTTGCAATTGCCAATGCTTGTTGCTTATGTGTCATTCAGTATTTGGTTTGCAATTGCCAATGCTTGTTGCTCATGTACTGACTTTGCAATTGCCAATGCTTGCTGTTCACGTGATGACTAAGCACCATGTGGAACTCTTACCAACAGTTTAAATCAAGACACATGCAGCCAGCCTTTCAACTGTCACAGTTAGAAACGTGCAACTCCTCATTAGCCTAATTAACATTGTGCCCTAATGTAAAGTATTGCAAACATGTGTCATCTAATTTGGTTTTATAATTGCTCCTTCTTATGGTGTGGCTCAACTGACAGGAAAACACATGAGCATCTCTGTCTATTTAAAGCTGCAATGTTTTTCTAGTTACTACTTGGCTTCATTGTTCCTGACTTCTACTCACCTGACTCCAGCTAAGCAGTCCTTCCTTCCCGATCCCCTGGGCCGGTGCAGACCAGCCTCTGCTGCTCTCTTTGGCATTCCTGGAATTCCCTGTGGTTCCTGGAAAGGATGACCATGACAGGAAGGTGAACTCTTTTTAATTTATTTCAGGCTCTTCTGCAATCTGCAAAAGACTATGGGCCAGATATACGACCGGTTTTTGCATACACAAACATGTTTGCGAACCCGTTTGCGCATGAAAAAACATATTGGGCCATGTACAAACCCTATTTAGCGAGACACAATATTTTTGCAACTCGCTAAATATGTTTTGCTACTCGCTATTTGGAAGGGGCGTTTCTCTTCCACATTGCGAGTCTCAATACAATGTACTCATGTTTTGCGGCCGCGATTACAGTCGCAAAACACTCATAATTACCACCTACTTGCACTTGCAAAGGAGAAGGAGTCCCCCTTCCCCTTTGCAAATGCATGCGAAATACTTTTTTAAGGGCAAGCAGTGGTCCCAAGGACCTGAAACGAAAATGTTTCTTTTTTTGTTACACAAATACAGTTCTCCTTTAGGAAAAACAGGCTGCATTTAACAAAAAAAAAGCTGCTGTTTTAAAAAGCAGCCCCTGACATGGTGGTCTGCTGAGCCCAGCAAGCCATGGTGTGGATCAACTGACAGGAAAACACATGAGCATCTCTGTCTATTTAAAGCTGCAATGTGTTTCTAGTTACTACTTGGCTTCATTGTTCCTGACTTCTACTCACCTGACTCCAACTAAGCAGTCCTTCCTTCCCGGTCCCCTGGGCTGGTGCAGACCAGCCTCTGCTGCTCTCTTTGGCATTTCTGGAATTCCCTGTGGTTCCTGGAAAGGATGACCATGACAGGAAGGTGAACTCTTTTTAATTTATTTCAGGCTCTTCTGCAATCTGCAAAAAGACAAGGGGCGAGATGTACGACCGGTTTTTGCATACACAAACATACTTGCGAACCCGTTTGCGCATGCAAAAACATATTGGGCCATGTACAAACCCTATTTAGCGAGTCGCAATATTTTTGCAACTCGCTGAATATTTTTTGCTACTCGCTATTTGGAAGGGGTGTTCCCTTCCAAATTGCGAGTCTCAAAACAATGTACTAATGTTGCAGCCGCGATTACAGTCGCAAAACACTCATAATTACCACCTACTTGCACTTGCAAATGGGAAGGAGTCCCCCTTCCCCTTTGCAAATGCATGCGAAATACTTTTTTAAGGGCAAGCAGTGGTCCCAGGGACCTGAAACGAAAATGTTTCTTTTTTTTTTACACAATACAGTTTTCCTTTAGGAAAAACAGGCATTTAACAAAAAAAAGCTGCTGTATTAAAAAGCAGCCCCTGACATGGTGGTCTGCTGAGCCCAGCAGGCCACCATCCCTGGGAGGGCTGGCATTCACAATGGGTTTCCAAATTGTGAGAGGCTCATCATTATAAATGAGCCTCGCAATTTGCAACCCCATTGGGAATCGCAAAGCTGTGTAAACACACTGTTGTACATTTCATTTAGCGTCTCGCAATTTGTCGCAAATTGGGAGGTGCTAAATGAAAGGGTCGTACATCTGGACCAAGGTAAATAGCAATTCTAGGTAACAGCACCACCTTCTGGAAAGACTTTGAAGTTCAGGCATGTTAATGCTGAAAGGCAATTGTGAGGAACTACAAACTATTTCAAAGGACTTTATGCAGTGCATCATTATTCGGTAGAGAAAGATGTATTTCTCTTAAAAAAGACCAGAGACTCGCACTGTCAAGAACGGTTGAAGTGTGATCTTCACTGGAGCAATCTGTGAAGCATTTTTAGTATGTTTACAAGTTGCTGGCTGTTTGTGTACAGTAAGCAGCTGTTATAAGCAGGGTAACAGTTATTATCTAAAAGTGATAATCTGTTTGCTTCTTAAGAACAGAAAGAAGTCCAAAGAGAGACATCTCAACATAAGAGTCATTTAAAGGTTTTGGTGTATGTAATGCTGTTGTACATTCAGATTGTTCAGAAATAATTATTTGACATCACAGTACGTTAATGACATATTCACTTAATGCAGGCACTCATGCTGCTTCATGTGAATTGTCTAGTGCTGTCCAGAAATCCCGGTGTTACTTCCTGTTTGAAACCCAGAGTCCAGCACATCACATACCCTGTCCTGAGCCCAGAGTCCAGTACTTCAGACGACACATCACTGGAAGCCGGTATTTCTGTCTCTCTCTTTCAACCCCTTTTCACCTTGGGATCTTGCAAGGTAGCAGTATTTCAATTAATTGCTGCCACGTCAGGTCTCAGCGGGATCTGGGGAATATTGTTGCCCCATCAGAACATCCTGGAGTTCTGGTGAGTGGCTCGCAACACCATCTTACTGCTCCCTTTCCCAGCCAAGGTCATCGAGAAACCTATCAACAACCAGCTCACTAGACATTTGGAGAACCACAACCTTTTGCAGCCCCCCCCCCCAATCCAGCTTCAGAGCTAACCACAACACAGACAGCCCTAGCAGCAGCCAAACAGCATCAGATTGCTGCTAAACCATGGAGAAGCAGCAGCCCTCATCCTCCTCAACCTCTCAGCAGTTATTGACACCATATCCCACCACACACTGATCAACAGACTCCACCAGATCGGAATCTAAGCAGCGGGCCTCAAGTGGATTGCATCCTCCCTCACTGGATAAATGCAGACGGTCATTGTGAGAAGTTGGCCTGGCATATGATGTCAACTATTCAAGTGGGCACTTTGCACCAGTCCAAATTACCCTTATTGATGGTAGGTTTAAGACAACCTTTATAGAAGTTATCCTAGTGGTAGCTGTGGAGAGCAGCCTTCAGGCTAAGTCTAGAAGGAATGTAAAGCAGCTTCTTTTACCAGTCTACAATTTCTTGAATAATCAAATGAAAGTACACCACACAAGGTATATATATAAAATATATGTATTTATTCTAAACACAACCCCTCTAGTCTCTTTATGAGGCTAGAGGCAAAAGTACAATACAAGAACTTAAATAGCACACAGTAAACTAGCACAGTATATATTTTGCCCTAGGGGCCTCACAAACAATATACTAAAAAAATGGTATAAGAACCACGTGAGAGTTAGAAGTGAGGCCGAGGGCCTGTAGAACCGCTGGGGCAACCAGGAACCACCCATGGAAGGGACGCAGGAGACCCACGGGGGACGCGTGCAGTGTCTAAACACAGCCACGAATCACCATTGACTTCTATGTAGAGAGGTTAAGTTAGAGTTTTAAAGTTTAAGGACACTTAGGAGTGGACTGCGGTGAAACCCCTTTAGACTTAGACACTTCGAGAGTCAAGACTCACGGGAGCACCAAAGTACTCGTGTTACCTCACCCAGGGAAGCTGGGTGCATAGGTGTCTTTTCGTGTCGGGTTTCGTCGTCGATTCCAATGGAGAGCTGCAAAGAAGTGCTGCAGGCGGCCAGAGGAAAAGTGTCCGGATGGATCCAATGGTGGATCGGAAATCTGAAGAACCTGAAAGCAGAGGGGACAGAGTCTGGGTCACTAGCCAGTGACCAGGATGGCGACAGGAAGATGCCAGCCAATGTCGGGTGCTTTAAGATGAAGTAGGTGAAGCTTGACTCTTCAGCCACGAGGACCAGGAGGCATTGACGACAACCAGGAGCTGGATTCGAGCTGTCCCATAAAGGATGTTGAGTGCTGCAGCATAGGTATCCGGATTGGACCCAACAAGCCTTGGCAACAGCAACCCATGCAAGATGACAAGATTGGCTTCGGTGCAGACCAGCAAGGTCTGAGGGACTCACCCTTTGGAGGGGAGTCAGAGTACATCTGAAGCAACAAGGAAATTTCTTGAAATAAAGGATTGCCCTTCATGGGGACTGTAACGACCGGATTCTCAGACCAAGCAGACTACCAACCGTAGCTAACCCAGTCGTCACGTAACCACACTCTTCTCAGGCCGCTATTTACATGATATCTAGAATACTCACCTGAGAAGGTGAAAATAAGCTATTTACAAGCCTGTACAATCAAAGATACCACTAACATCTAATGGATTCCATGTCTTATCCTATAATTACCTCATCTTATATTCTTTAACGTCTCCCAACGATATCTTTAACGTCGCCCGACGATATCTTTAACGTCACCCGACGATATCTTTAACGTCACCCGACGATATCTTTAACGTCTCCCGACGATATCTTTATAGTCTCCCGACTGTTATCTTTAACGTCTCCCGACGATATCTTTAACGTCACCCGACGATATCTTTAACGTCACCCGACGATATCTTTAACGTCCCCCGACGATTCTTTAAAGTCTCCCGACTGTTATCTTTAACGTCACCCGACGATATCTTTAACGTCCCCCGACGATTCTTTATAGTCTCCCGACTGTTATCTTTAACGTCACCCGACGATATCTTTAACGTCTCCCGACGATCTACACTAATGGGGGTTCACCCTTTAAAGTTATTTCCCAAATCAAATTCACACTCTCCCCCCCATCATCAGTTACCTTTTCAGAAGGGCATATCCCATCCTTCTGTATGTCAGCACCTGGTTAAAAGGAAAGGTTAATCTCATTCGTAAAAACAACATTCAAAGATATTTATCATTAAGTCATTAAGTCTTTATTCTAAAATTAAGCATGACAGAATGAGCAAAAGAAACATGATTTAGCTTAGTCGCTACCTATAACCTAAAAGGGGGCAACATAAATGATTAGATTTATTCTACACTAACTCAGAACGCCTCACCTTAGACGTGTGTCTTTTCATCTCGGGAGCGGAGCTGATCTCTCTCTCTCTCTCGCTTTGTCTTCAATATGCTCGGGACTCTGCTCTCCCTCTATGGCTCACGAATACACGTCTGCATCGCTACGCCTCATCTATGCTGCCATGTTTCTGAAATACTTGAACCCTCTTCTGGACTCAGTCTCTGCCACTCCTGTATGATGTCACTACAGGAGCCTTAATCCCTCCCCTTCCTCATTTCAGGATTTCAATTAGCTGATGGTATCAGTCTCTCTGCACCAGCCTTCGGACCAACTTCTTCTGTCTACGCCACACGTTACTTTCTCTCATCTCACTGCTCGCTCCTTGATAATATAGAGCTCTCTTTCTCTATGGAAAATGCTGGTATTAGGCCGACTCCCACCAAATTCCTGTACCAGTCCCCGGCTCCCTTCGCCTTCCACAGTGGCCACCTGCGTATTGCGTCTAGAGCCGTGGAGACATTCCTTTGATAAGGGCCAGTCTTGACCGGTTCCTTACTAGTGAATAACAGGCTAAACTCTAAACATTACCTTTACCCTGCAAGCGCCTCGGACAGTCTAGGCAGAATCACAAAATGGCTTCTCTCTAGCTTTCGGGCCTATAGGCCCACGGAAACGATAAAAGGCACTAAACCCTGTCAAAGCACATAGGTAAGCCCTACAAATGAACGCAAATGCAACTAGGACTGAGATGGTAGTGGATTATAGTCAAAAATCAAAACAAAAAAAGGGGAACTCAAACAGGACGTATATCAGTAGAAGAATAATAGGAAATAAAACTAAAAGATCTAGCCATAACTCGTGGATGGAACATACGGAAAAAGGATAGTATACACTGAACACAACAACAAATAATAATAAAAAAAAAAACTGCTAAGAAAATTCCACCTAACAACTGGCGTAAGGAATGTAAATCGGGGCGAGCTCTTGCAGGCGGCGAGGTACCGACGGATAGAGCGGGGCCTCCCTCCAGAGCAGCCTGTCAGGTAGAGGTGAGGCAGGACTATCCTACAACTGAGGATACCTGGGTATAACCTGACAGAGAAAGGAAAACGCAGGAATACCGGTGGTGTATACAAAAATTTCTTTAATTTTGGTTTCACTGTATTGCAGCAGCACTCACTTGTTAGATCTGGTCCTGAAGAAAGCCACTGATACTTACTATAGATCAAAAGGCTGAAACATGTTGACCATGTAGTACTAGTGGTTCTATATCCATACCACTGTGCTGTTTTTCTGTATTTTAACCCTGTCAAGTAGAACACAACAATAAAGTTACTTAGTGATTCTACCTAGTCAGTTTTAAAGTCACCCACACCTTGTTGAATACAGCGCTGCACACCTCACTACATTCACCATCTCACATATGGGTTAGCCATCCTTCAAAAACATCTCTGAGCTCCTTCCTTAAACACCGAAGTAGTAGCTCCCAGTGTTTGACCAGGTTTTCATCACTGGTAAGGAGGACCCATATGATGAAGCATGTCACCCTTGGGTGAGTGAGGGTTCTTATCCTTAAGGGATGTCTTCCCCAGAGAGGTCCCCTGCTTTTGTATTATTATTTTGAGAGAGGCATACTTTGTTGCGAATCAACACATATAGGAGACCATTGATGTACTCTTTGTTATCTACATTATAATTAGGAACACACATCCTTTGGTCTATAATTAGTTCCTTCTAGACCCTTAATCTACGGTAGTTTTGTGTAGCCAATTAAAAAGCCAATCAAACCACCCCTCATTTAAATGTTCCCTCACTTCTTGTGTCAACTCATGTAATTTATTAAGATGGGACCTAATAGATTTAGAATGATCTGATAAATTAAAAAAACATAGGCCCTCAAAATCTGAACAGTCATGGTCATGTTTCAGTAGTAAATAATCTATTGCAGCTCTATTCTGTAAAATAGCACGGCGCTCACCTTGAGCATCCAATAATAAATCAGTTAAAATAGCAGAAGTACTATTTAGGGATTTCACCATCCAGCAAGCAAGTTTGCCTATAGTTTTAGCATTATAAACAGATAGTGCAGGAACACCAATAATAGAAGTAGCTAAACTAAGATATACAGATTTAGAAAATGAATGTAAAGAGGAATCAAAAATTCTTGAAAGTGGTGGTGCATCACGCACTATGCGGGATGATGCAGCTTCTTCAGAAGAGAACATTAAAAGACTTAATCGCGTTAAAGCACATGGACCTCCAGAAATATTTGCTGGAATATAGGACCAGGACACATTGCCACAGGAAAAGAGCCATCCGGACGGTAATAACACATGATGATAATGGCTAGCAGTCACTATAAGACGTTTGCAACTCATATTATTTTGGACTGAAGTGCACGCAGCAGGAGTCCTGGTAACACATACAATTCTTTCATGAGTAGAAAATGAATTAAAATGTTCTAAATGGAGTTGGGCACATTTGCCTATATATCTACGATCACAGGTCATGGTATAGCAAATTTCACTTTCCATGATGTTGTACGTTGAAATTGGAAAAGTCAATGGGGGTTCTGGTTTACTTAGAACAGTACATGAAACACAATAATCATATGCCGAAAAGTCCGAATGAATAAATTCAGGACGAACTTCAGATACATTGAAAAAGTGTAGAAGGGAGGCTGTCAAGATTGGGACAGCCACAAGGCACGTTGTGAGGAGATCTTTTACAGACCTCATAGATGCTAAGCAAAAGTGAGTTGAATTGATAATCGTGTGTGCCAAATGCGTCCAAAAGTTAGTAGTGATGTCCCACGAAGCAATGGAACGACGTTCTCTGTCCATATGATTAATCCGGTCCAGGGCGCTCTCTTGACTCTCGGCGCAGCAGACCAAAGGGAGTCCAACAACGACACATCCGGCAGCAGCAATCCAGGCAATGAACTGCAATTCAAAGAACAGCCATTACTCATTCTCGCAGGTAACATTTATCAGCCGGGACTACATCCCAGCTTTCCTGCCCTGGTCTCATCACTAACACTGTGTTGTCAGATCCTGTTGCTATAATTTCGGCCTGTTCAGGGGGATTATTCGGCGACTGTACCCACACTCTGGCTCCAGGATTATCAGTTGAACCAAATCCACCGGTTCCACGCATTGTTAACAGAGTTGGAGCAGTGCCCTTTTGAATCGCACCACTGAAAACAGGCATAATGACCAATTGAGCGATTCGATCAGTTTCTTGAATCATTATTTCAGAATCGCCACTATTTAACAGGATGACTTTTATTTCTCCTTGGTAATCGCTGTCAATTACACCACCAAGCACCTGGATGCCTTTTAAAGCTAAACCAGATCTCGGGGCAATCAATCCAAAATGTTCTGCTGGTATTTGAACACCAATTCCTGTTTCCACTATAACGATACCATTAACTTTCAGAACAATTGTTTTCAAAGAATGCAGGTCTAAGCCTGCAGATCCAGGGGTATCTCTGCGTGGAGCCAAAGCTCCAGGAATGATTTCCTAACACGAAACTGTACTTTTGATTGAATTTGGTTGTACGTCTACAACAGGGGGAAATAAACGCATCAAAGGAGAGTTTTCATACAGGTAAGGTCTGTTATTCAAAATCAATAAAGCATCAGATAAATGATCTCTCCAGTTCTTTAAGGTACCATCCGACAATTTGCACAGTTGGTCTTTTAATAACCCATTCATCCTCTCAATTAAACTCGCAGCCTGTGGGTACACCCAATCAATGTTATTTTCTGCACAATAATTTTGTACCAGACTTCCTTTGAAATGTGATGCATTGTCAGACTGCACCTGAAGTGGAGTAACATAATATAATGTAATCAAATCTAGTGTCTTCATCGTATTAATTTGAGTAGCTCTCTTACATGGAAAAGCGATTAAAAACCGCTATAAGTATCAACAACTGTACAAACATACTGGCAATTTTTACTCATAGGCAGAGGACCGATGTAGTCGATCTGCCAAATTTGTGCAGGGGATTTACCTCGATGTAACTGACCTTTCACTATTTGGGGCACCTCTCTGTGTCGAGAATGTTGACATATAGGGCATTGAAGTATTGCTGTTTTAATCAAATCAAAGGGAATATAAATGCCTCTATCAGTAGCCCACCTGCTAGTAATTCTCTCTCCAAAATGTCCTGCTTTTTGGTGGGCCCATTTCGCCAATCCCGCCAAATCAGAATTTTGTTGGTCCACCACTGCCTCAGAAATTTTAGATTTCTCATCTGCAATGTTATTAAATAACTTATGTAAACATAGATTATGGGTTTGCTTATACTAAACCGCACTTCTCCAGAGTAATGCCAGTTGTACAGAGAGCATTTAATAGTATCTGTGGCAACCCAGGCCAGGGTGCTTCAAGGTATGTGACACCTACCCACCAAAGTGTCAATTAGTCCTTGGATTCAGCCGAATCCAGGTCAAATATGAAAACACGTAATACCCAAGCTACACCAACGTCAGTATTTTCATGTGGAAGGGCGCATACATTTTATACACACATTACTTAGTTCATTTTTCCACAACGCCCTATATCCACAAAGTCCATATGAGATCTCAATGAAACCAATAAAGTAGTCCAATCAAAAGCTTCTGTCTTGAAGTCTGTTTTTTTAATTTCCACAGGTTCATGAAACTCCAAGTTACAGCCGACACGCGTTTCGCCCTCTGGGCTTTCTCAAGGCTGCAATACAGATGTTCATACATGTCCATCAGACACTATATAGGTCATGTTGGTACATATAACTGCATATTTACATGCAAAATCCCTTGTGATGAGTGAGTGGTTACTCATACAACATGATATTCATTGTCTAAGACAAAACACCCTTGTGGACAGTGTCTACCAGAGACCGACTGTTAATGTTGGTGGAAAGAAGTAAGGATTGTAAAGGAAGAGCTTGCTGCCATTTACTACCAGCATACTCTAAATCTTACTATTTATTGTTTGTGACCTATATGTAATTATATACACCATAGCCATCACCTAGTGCAGAATGCATATGCACAAGTTAATAATCAATCTCACCTTATTTAAGTCTGATACGGCCTGGTGGAAAATAGAAATGATTTCTTTCTTTACAATATTCCTTGGTGTTGTGCAGTATTCCGATTCGCGCAAAATAAGGGCGCAGTCATAAAACAATAGTAACTGTTCAGGCTTCAATCGATATTTTGTGAAATTCTGTAAGAAATGGTAATAATATAGTTTGGCCTTTGTGTATCACCAAAGGACCTAGATACATAAAATATCATTTGTCCATTATAAAATCTCTAAATATTATAAAATGTCTCAATATTCATACACGGCTAGCCCATAAGTCACTTATCTTGTATATAATGAGACACATGTTGCCAATATGCATGATTTTTTATATTTATTAAAACGTGGCCTTACCAGGAAACAGAATATCGTGGTATCAAATGCAGATATCCATTATAGTTATTTGACAAGGTTCATCATATTGTCCACAAATTTCATGGGATTATGATAGATCCCGAATGCTGCCGACTGGTTAGACGGGTATCACCAGCACAAGTTGATTATAGGAGCAGAAGAAAGAGAAATATGAGGAAGACGCATTAGAAAAGTTTGTACTTTTTTACGCCCCATAATCCATTCGTTTGAACTCGAACGGAGTTGCAGCGTTACGCGCTATCTATCTTCGTATATGCACAAGATATAGAGTCATCCTTCGATGTTCTCATGTTCGCATTATCCTTTACGGCAACCTCACCTGATCACGTTAATTTTCAGCCATGATGTGTTCCCGGTCAGTTCCTGCTCTGACTTCCAAGCAGTCTCGCGTTACCCGGCGCTTTATTTTGGAACCGCGGGAGCCTAGCTTGCTCACAACATAGAAAGCAGACTTGTAATGTGTACAAACCAGGTTGGTCTGGACGCTAAGAAAACGGTGGCCATTTGTAAACGTGCAGATATTCATTGAGCCTGAGGTTGTAAAAACCACACAAGCCATGTTTTTCACTAGCTCACTTCCAATCTCGAGCAGTTATAAAGGTTTCGATTTACAGTATTTAAAACCAGTCGATAGACATAATTGAGTAAGGAGTTAAGAAGCGTGTACATTTCGCCATATCGTATTTGCTAAGTCACGTTATTTATATATAGCATCAACAGACGGTTTAACTTTATTTCTGTTGAATGTCTATATAATGATCAGCTAGTCAAGAATGCATTCAAAGTTACATTCATTCCACCAACATAGCTCGCAGATCCATAGGATCCACTGTCCACTTGATACAATCTCTATGGGAAATTATTCCCCAAACTTAAGATACAAGGATTTGAGAGGAAAAATCTTCACATACAGTGTCTAGTTCATCATTATATGCAATTTAGATTATTATCACCATAGCATTTATATTTCTGGTTTATTTTTCATTGTTCATTAGATTCACTTGTCAATGCTTACCCATGCCACTAAATATAAGGAAAGTTTTTCGTCCTTCACCAGTGGTACTCAATAATTTCTGTGTAGTGGGATTATACGAAACTGCTTTCCAATGTCTCTTTTCTCCTATGTACCTGTGTGAACCATCCGTAAACCATACATGTTTTTTATCCTCCATGGACAGATCATCGAACGGCATACCCCACTTAACAGGAGATTCCTGTACTACAGGTACGGAGAACTCTTTCTCTCTCTCTTCGATTGGCGCCTGCGCCACCTTCTCATGCAACATTGCAACTCCTTTTGGGCCCACACGAGCCCGGTCTTGTATATACCACTTCCACTTTATGATGCTCACCTCCTGAGCATGACCAATTCTATGAGTTTTCGGCGAACTCAAAACCCACTGCATAATAGGAATTTCTGGTCTCAAAATCACATCATATCCTAATGTTAACTGCTCAGTATCCCTTAAAGCCCAATAGCATGCAAGCAACTGTTTCTCAAGAGGTGTATAATGCTCACCAGCCTCAGGTAACTTTTTAGTCCAAAAACCTAGGGGTACATCACCATCACGCACTGGCCACAGATCCAAAGCATATTGAATCGCTTCTTTCGCCAAATCAAACGCATCTTTCTGTGCTCTGTTCCATTCAAATGCATTCTTTTTACGTGTAACTTTGTACAAAGGGGCCAAAATCTGACTCAAATGTGGAATGTGTTGGCGCCAAAAGCCAAAAAAAACAATAAATCTTTGGGCTTCTTTTCTGTTTTTAGGAACTGCAAATTCTGCAATTTTCTGTTTCACTTGTGGAATTACTTCTCGATTCCCTTCATGCCAATGAATACCTAAGAACTTCACATGTTGCGCAGGACCCTGTAATTTATCAGGATTAATCTCCCAGCCTTTGCTTTGTAAATGTGCAACAATTCGTTCTAATTGTGTTCGTACCTGTTCTTGCGTCTCACCTTGAATTAGTATATCATATATATAATGACACACCTGAATATTTGGATTCACAATCACCTCATCTAAATGCTCTGCCACTATTCGATGACAGATTGTCGGACGATGTACATAGCCCTGGGGAAGACTTCTGAACGTCATTTGACGGACATTCCATGTAAAACTGAATTGTTCTTGACATTCGGGGGCAATCAGAATAGAAAAGAAAGCATTAGCAATGTCAATGGTTGCATACCATGTTCCTGAATGTTTCTGAATTCTTTCAATCAAAGTAATAACATCAGGGACTGCCACAGTCAAAGAAGGTGTATGTTTGTTTAATTCTCGATAATCAACAGTCATGCGCCAAGAATTATCACTCTTACGCACCGGCCAAACAGGATTGTTCCAGGCCGAAGTAATGGGAATTACCACTCCTGCATCCATTAAGTCTTGAATGGTAGCACTGATCTCATCGTGCCCACCGGGAATACGATACTGTTTCATTGAAACCACCTTTGTGGCTTGGGGAATTTTAATCGGAGGCATTTTTAAACGTCCGACTCTCACAGATTTTGTTGATATATAGTACTTATGTCCAAATTTGTAATATGCGTCATCTAAATACAATGTCATACCTTTTAAAATATCAATTCCAATTATATATTCATCAAGGGGTACCACCAATACATGATACTCTTTTCGGGGGTTCCTACCTATTCTCAATTCAAGTTTAGTTTGTACTGCGGGGGTTTCTTTACCACCTAATCCAGTAATCGTATAGCCTTGTCCTTTAAACTTTTTGGGATTTCCAGAAATTAGAGTAGCCTCTGCTCCAGTATCCACTAATGCTCGGGCCCTCTGTACATTTCGATGTCTCCAATAAATTTCAATATCTACATAAGGCCTATGATCTTTGTGAGCCCAAATTTGTACTGGAGCTTGAACAACTTCCTAGTCTCGTTTACTGTGTTCTGTCGCCCAAGTCAAATCAGGATAAAGACTCTCATATCGTTTTGGTAATGTCACCTCTCGTTCATACCTTTTCTCGTCATGAAAAGGATTTTTGTCATTTGAAAAATATTGTGATCTCCGTTCAAGGGATCGTGATCGTTTGTCTCTCAACCTCACCTCCGGGGATTGATCTCTCTCACCTCTATCTCTGCGTTCAGAATGGTCTCTTTTCTCCTCTCTATCTCTCCCTCGCTCTCTTCTAGAATGAGACGATTCATCTCGTATCCTATCCCACTCTCTCTCTCACTCTCCCTGCCTCTCACTTGACGTGGTAAACCATCATCCCCCCTGTCGTCAGAGGGATTAAGATCATAGTCCTGTTTACGGACCTTTCTAGCTCCTTCCTTCCTGTCCAGACCACACGAACGAAACATTGCCCATAACACATTATTGGGCATATCATGAATATCATCAGGTTTTACACCATCCTTAAGCAAAGCTTGAAACATGTCACTTGTAGAGAATTTGTAATCATTAGTGCGACCTTCCGGTCGGGACTGTCGTTCAGGTTTAATCCAATCACCCAACTCACCGAGTTCACGCACAGCCTCAATCACTTCAGACAAAGCATTACCAGTCTGATTAATCAACAAAGTCATCATCACTTGTTTGTAAGCAGCGGGAGCAGTACGAATGATTCTGTTCCTCACAGGGGCATTGAGCAAACCATCCATTAACCTATCCGCCGTACCTAAAAAGATAGCGGTCTTCATAACTTCCTCTTTTAGTCGCTGAGAAGCATCTCTGAAAGTATACCACGGCTTCTCATTAAAAGCGTGCGGATCTGCGAGCACGTTAGATTACTCACACCCTCCTGAGGCACAGCTGGGAGCTAGCATTGCATTATTTTGCACATTTTATTACATTTTAAAAGCTTGGGCTCTGATTTTAATCAATATTCTGACCTGCACCTCCTGCCTGAAAGCTGGTGGAGAGCTCGTGGGCTTCTTGCCAGCCGCCATAGCCCACGCAGAATCGAGGGACACGCCCACCCCGAGGCCACGCCCTCTCCCTGCCCAATATGAATGTGCATGTTCTGGAAGCGCAGCGGGCGCGACGATTGCGCGCCGAAGGCGCGCATAAGGCAAGCTCGTCTGCGCTCGTCCGCGCCGAGTCCGGGCCTAGGGCCGGTACCCCTGCTACTCGGCCCGCAGATCCTATACACTACAGTGCTGAAACCCTCCACAGCCTCAGGCCATCTACCAGCATTTGCAGTCGACATAGTTTTCAAGCTGACACTCTGCCACAAGCTTGCCCCAAATGCTATCACCCCCTGAAACCAAAAATAACTACTGAACCGCCGCATGACTTCCGCATGTTCTTATTGAACTGCCGTTCTTTACCGAAACACAGGGCTGAAATTATGCTTTTAATAGAGGAACACTCGCCAGACATACTGTTTTTAACAGAAACATGGCTCTCCCCTGACGCCGACCCAGCGGTCATAGAAGCCCTTCCTCCAGGCTTCCAAATTTCTTGACAAGACCGACTCAAAGGGAGAGGAGGAGGCCTGGCAATCATTTATAAAGAACAGCTTCACTGCCAAGTTGTCCCTGAAACCATCTCGGACTGTGAGAGCCTCGCGTTTAACATTGAACTCTCACCTAACAGCTGCTTTTCTGGCATTCTCATCTACCGCCCCCCAGGCCCCCTGAAGCAGTTTCACGTGAGTCTACCCTCAAGCGTGGCTGAACGACTCAGCACTACACCCAACTTCACTTTGCTAGGTGATTTTAACCTTCATTTCGACTCCTCTCTAGACCATACAGCCTCGACCTTAGCTGACGATCTTGCAGCTTTGCAACTTACCCAACGTGTTACCACCCCCACGCACGTGAAGGGCCATTTGCTGGACCCTGTCTTCAGCAACTGCTCAGACTTTCTAACAAGCTTACCTACTCCCCTGCCTTGGACAGACCACTTTTTGGTCCCCATAACCTGGACTGCGCCTAAACCCTCACCGCCCGTACCTATCACGAGATTCATGCGAGCCTGGTCCCGCCTAGCAGTTGACAACTGGTCTAGCAAACTCGATAGTAATCCACCTCTTATCAACACTGACCCTTGCCTAGCCAACCAGGCATATGTCAACTGGATTACTCAATCTCTAGATGACACACTTCCCCAAAAAAAAATCACGCTTGAGCGTTCCCAGAAAACTGCACCGTGGTACACGGAGGCTCTCAGGGACAAGAAACGCCTTTGCAGGCAATCGGAAAGACGATGGCGTTCTGACTACTCAGCAGACAATAAAACCTGCTACCGAGAAGCCATCAGTGAATATAAAATTCTAATAAAAGCGGCTCAGGCTACATATTTTTCCAAGAGAATTCTGCTTGCAAAATCAAAACCTAAGGAAATTTTTCAAATCATTAAAAAACGAACGAAACCTTCCCTCAGCTTGCAGGCGGATAAGTCCATTACCCACTGCAATAATGTTGCGGAATTCTTTCATCAGAAGGTAAATACTATTTACTCAGCTTTTCCCCCCAAAAGCCTGCCCCCTTAGCCCTACCTTTGGATCCCACAGGTTCCCCCATCAGTCAGCCCCGACCCACTCTGACTCACTTCCCTCCTTTGGATTTCGCTACCCTCGAATCCTTAGCACGGAAAGTAAAAACCGGATCCCCTGATGACCCAGCCCCGCCAGACATAATAATGGCAGCCTCTCAGATCACTCTGCCTATTATAAGGGAGGTGTTAAACGCCTCAATCTCCTCTGGCACTGTTCCGACCGTATGGAAGCAGGCCATGGTCAGATCATTACTGAAAAAACCTAACTTAGACCCAACTGACCTGTCTAACTATCGTCCCATCTCCCTGCTCCCGTGGGCAAGCAAGATCCTGGAAAAATACATAAACCAACAGCTGGTAAACTTCTTGGAAGACCATCACTTTCTGGATCCCACCCAAACGGGCTTCAGACCGAAACACTGGACTGAGACCGCCCTTCTCATGGTCACAGAGGAAGCCAGGAAAATCCTGGATCAAGGAGGATCAGTGGCAGTGATCCTCCTTGATCTCAGCGCGGCTTTTGACACGGTCAGCCACGACACCTTGCTGTACCGTATGTCCCGGGCCGGGATCAAGGACAAAGCCTGGTCATGGTTTAAGTCCTTCTTAGAGGACAGATCCTTCAGAGTGTTTGAGGGCGAATCTGTATCCACAAGCAGATCTCTGAAATGCGGAGTCCCCCAGGGCTCCTCTCTAAGCCCCGCACTTTTTAACCTGTACATGAGGCCACTGGCTGATGTCGTCCGTCCATTTGGGGTTAAGATAATCTCTTATGCGGACGACACGCAGCTGGTGGTCTCACTGGCGCAGGAAGCCAACCTGCCTGCACCAGGCGGGCTTAGAGAGTGCCTAGAGGAGGTGAAGACCTGGATGTCCCTATCGTCCCTAAAACTGAATGGGGACAAAACCGAGCTAATGCTCCTTGGCCCCCTAGATCTCAGCCTGCCCGCCTCCCTGTGGCCGCCTTGTCTGGGCCCCCCTCCAACTCCTAAAAACAATAATAAGAGTCTCGGAGTCTGGTTGGACAGATCTCTGTCCTTCAACGTATAAGCCACAAAACTCTCAGCCACCTGTTTTGGCATCATGAGGATGTTAAAGAAAATCCTTCCTCTCCTCCCCATGGAAGCAAAACAGGCGGCCATACAGGGCTTAATACAGTCACGCCTTGACTTCAATAACGTGCTCTACCTTGGCGCCCCAGAATACACTCTGAGAAGGCTCCAGATAGTGCAGAACTGCGCAGCACGCATTCTGCTCGAACTCCCCCGCAGACAATCAGCGAGGGCCGGACTGGTAAGCCTCCATTGGCTACCAGTGCGCCACAGAGTTATGTTCAAGGCAATGTGTATAGCACACCAGGCCTTCTGGAACACTGGCCCCAGGATTACTCGTGACCTAATCACCCACTATATTCCTAGTAGGAGCCTCCGTTCCAGTCAGACCTTCCTCGCAATGGCCCCCAGAATAAAAAGGTCTAGATCTGGAGGCAGGACGTTTTCCTATAATGCTGCCAGGGCCTGGAACGCCCTGCCACTGCACCTCAGAGCCAACCCCAATCTGTCTGCGTTTCGCAAACAGTTGAAAACTTTTCTCTTCATTCTGCCCAACTAACTCTACCCATGCCTCCTTCATATGCTCTCTTGCGGGTTCGTGGTACTCTTAGCACTTGGACGCCTCCGGGCAGCAATTCGCACTGTATAAATTTACATCCTAATCCTAATCAGATTCAGTAGGGTACTTGTGATTACAACCGTCCACTGCCAGCTGCAACAGACTAGTCTGATTATTGTTATTATAAGACCGAAAACGTTCCTGAACAGTAGGATCAGAACTCAAAGTACAAAACTTCACAGCATCACCTTGATCTAACATGATTCCTGAAGCACCCAAATCAAAAATACGAACCATCCAAGTAAGCAAGGATTCACCTGACTTTTGCCGGAACCTTTCCAAAATGTAATTAATTTCTTGTTGAGTAAAATCTTCCAAGCTATCAAGCGGAATTCCCTGCGGAGCATTAGGATTGCCCTGTAATTTACGTCGATAAATAGGCTGAGCAGAAATCTCAGCACGATCTTCAGATTTACGCGTAACATTCTCTTCAGCCGAAGAAAATGAATCAGATGAATTCCAAATATCACCATCCCATTCGTCAGGGTTCCAATCGAGCCCTGCTTTCACAATAACCATACGCACTTTCCTGGTATTAACCCTTCCACGTCTGTGTCTATACTTGTATTTCGCAATGCGCACAGCAGCCCTTTCGGCTGCAGCCTGATACGTCTCTAACTTGTCAGAAAGCAATTTATTCTGACATCGTAAAAGAGTAACATCATTTTGAACTTGAACACACTGTTCTTCCAAAGTTTTAGTTTCACGTTGCAATTGAGAACATTTCTCATGTACAAGTCTGTACGCATTCAATAAAATCCAAACTCTACGTCCCAATATGGGAAGCTCATCACCTTTCGCAACCGGAACTTTCTGCAAGCACGCAACCACCTGAGCTGGCTCAGCATCCTCCAAGCATGAATTCCAGTTCTCACTCAAACCAGTAGAATTAGCCCATTCATGAGCAAGCGCTTCATAAGCAGTCACCTCCCAACCAGGAATTTCCAAAGGCAACTGAAAAGATGGTTTCGATTTTTTCGTAAACATTTCAAAATCGTATCAAACAAACAAGAACAAATGAAAACAATATGGAACAGGAAAAACTATACAATCAAACAAATATATAAAAAAATCACTCACGGCGAGAACCTATGGATCCCCATATGAAATCACGAAGGCATACCCGCACCCATCAATCGAAAACGGTTTGTGACGCCAAATGTAACGACCGGATTCTCAGACCAAGCAGACTACCAACCGTAGCTAACCCAGTCGTCACGTAACCACGCTGTTCTCAGGCCGCTATTTACATGATATCTAGAATACTCACCTGAGAAGGTGAAAAGAAGCTATTTACAAGCCTGTACAATCAAAGATACCACTAACATCTAATGGATTCAATATCTTATCCTATAATTACCTCATCTTATATTCTTTAACGTCTCCCGACGATATCTTTAACGTCTCCCGACGATATCTTTAACGTCACCCGACGATATCTTTAACGTCACCCGACGATATCTTTAACGTCTTGTGGAAATAAAATTGACAATTGTGCCCCATCATTTCCCTGTTTCTGCCTGACAGCCATTTTTTTCATTCAGACAAGCACCCATTTTGTGTGTGACATCCATTTTGTCTTCAGACCCACAAGCAAGACACCCTGCCTCTGGCACCCCCGTTCATTGACCACACATTTCTGTGGTCTGCCAATTCTGGGAACTAGCAGCAGATAGTTCCTGTTTTAAGAAATAGTTCCTGTTCTTGACTGCAAGCCAGAGAGCAGATCGTCTCTGTTTTACACAAGATAGTTCCTCTTTTTGACTCTTGTGGTTCAGCCAATTCCCAGAACCAGCAAGATAGTTCCTCTTTTTAACTCTTGTGGTTCAGCCAATTCCCAGAACCAGCAAGATAGTCCCTGTTTTACACAAGATGGTTCCTGTTCTTGACTCTAAGTCAGAGATAAACCCCGAATGAGGAAGGGCCTTCAACTGATATTTTCGCGCTTTACTGCTTGGAGGGAAACTTCGTTTTTAAATTACCTGTTTTGATATTTGCTTTTGTTTAATTGAATTCTCCCTTGTTTTTAAATCTGTGCCCCACCCAAATACTCGCACAATAATAGTTAAGACACCGCACTTTAGCGGGTCCCTGCATCCCTTAGCTTCCATTCCTGTGTTATTACCAGCAGCGGCCACATTGGGGGGAAAAGCGGGACGCTTGTTGGCGCCATCTCTGTTTGCGCACTCGCTGCTCAGAGGCAGCTATTTAAGACGGCCATGCTGACGCGCAGCGTGAGCACGCCGGAGTCACGCCAGAGTCGAGCCCATCTGTGCCCATCCGTGACCAGACGGGACCCGGGGCCACGACCCCTGGTCCGTTCCTTAGCTATAGCAGAGGTGAGTTATGGGAATCCAATCTGGGCAAAACTGCTATCAGTCACGAGTGTGCTGCCACACTCGATCAGTTAGGACTGTTAAAAGTTCCTAGGTTAGAGCTTAGTCAGCAGCAGGTGCATAAGGCACATGGTTTGCACTATGGACTCCTTAACACTCGCTCCCTTCAGAAACATAACTTAGAGGTATTTAGTATACTGGAGGATGGAGAATTTGATGTGTTAGGAGCAACGGAGACGTGGTTAGAGGACTCCTCCATGTCTAACCTCATAGCGTCTCTGCCAGCGCACTTCTTGGCGCTCTGTCTAAATAGAGCTGATACGAAGAGAGGGGGTGGGGTGGCCCTTTTATATAGCTCACGCCTACAGGGTGAAAGACTCTTAGCCGAAAGTATGGGTGGTGCTGAGGTGTTGGGTGTCAGACTCAAGTTGGGGGCAGAATGTATAATCATTCTCCTAGTCTATCGCCCTCCGTGGGCATCGCCGGACTTCCCTGACTCATTCCTGAGATTGGCTCAAGATACACGCTCTCGATACGATAAGGTCATTATCATGGGTGATTTTAATTATCACTGGGAGAAAGCACCGAAGGAAGGCCAGGCTCTTCAGATTGATGAGGCATTGACATCTCTGGAGTTTGTCCAACTAGTGAGGGGTCCAACACACGTTAAGGGTCATACCCTGGACTTGATTTGGGCAACACCCCCTGTGCAGGAGGCGGTGATGGCCCAGCCATGTGTTTGGTCTGATCACTTTCTGGTGAGGGGTGAGTTCCGGCTGGTCAAACAAGCAACAAAGCCGAGGGAAGGTTGGAAAGCGGTTAGGAAATGGAAAAACATTAATGGAGATAAAATGTCAGATTATCTCCGAACCCTTCCATCCCCCAATATCCAGACAGAAAACTCTGAGGTCCTCTGTAAAGAACTATTGGACAAACTCAGGAAGACAATGGACCGCTTGGCACCAATACGTAGGTTGAATATAGTGAATAGAGAACATGGAGCCCCCTGGTACAACGAACCCCTTAGGGAGAGGAAGCAAGGGCTTCGGAAATTAGAAAGAGCGTGGCGGAAGCATTATGATTCCAACTCTCGGGGTCAGTACATACAGGCACTCGCTAATTACAAACAGGCGATTATAGCCAGGAAAGCAGAGTTTTTTGAGGAAAGAATAACTACTGCTAGGAACCCTCAGAAAGAAATCTTCAAGGTCCTTACGGAACTCAGGAAAAATAAAGAACAAACTATGGAGTTCATGCAAGAGGACTGTCAAAAATTTCAAGATTTCTTTGTTAATAAAATCACGGACCTAGTTGCTGGAATTGGTGCAACCCCTGAGTTTGACTGTCCCCAGCTGGATACACCTGGCAGAATATTGGTGCCTAGTCCCCTAACGGCCTTTCCCTTGATTACGAAGGAAAGGCTACCAGCTCTTGTGAGCCGGGTTAAATCGGGTTCCTTGGCAGACCCGTGCCCACCAGAGGTGTTCAAACTGGCACTGCCAGATATAGAGGATGAAGTGTTGAATCTACTAAACACTTCTTTACTAACAGGCCAAGTTCCGTCTTACTTTAAGGAAGCCCGGCTGATTCCCTTGCTGAAAAAAGCAGGGGCGGATGTGAAATGCCTAAAAAATTTCAGGCCCATATCTCAGCTGCCTTTCTTGATGAAGGTGGTTGAGCAACACGTACTCACCATCCTGTCAGAACATCTGGAAAGTAACAACTTATTTGAGCCAAACCAAGCTGGGTTCCGTGCGAATCACAGCACGGAACTCGTTATGTTGTCTATTCTGGATGATTTGAGGAACAGGGCAGATAAGAAGACACCATGTGCCCTGGTGCTGTTAGACCTCTCCGCGGCATTTAATACCGTCTGCCATAAACAACTACTGTCGCGGATGATGGATTTCGGCATCGGGGGCACGGCACACGCCTGGCTCTCCTCCTTTCTTAAAGGGAGGTCTCAGAGAGTACAGCTTGGTGACCTTCTTTCCACCACCACATCGATCACCTGCGGAGTGCCACAAGGGTCTGCCTTGTCGCCCCTGCTCTTCAATATCTACTTACAACCCCTGATTAGATTGCTCAACCAGATGGATTGCCATGTATACAACTACGCGGATGACACCCAAATAGTGATCCAACTTGACCGTGGTCCGGGTGGCCTCGTAAGACTGCAAAACATCTTGAAGCACACAGCTAACTGGATGTCCAGAAACTCATTAAAAATCAATCCGGATAAGACCGAGGTTCTCCCAATTACCAACGCAGGGAACCCATGGATTGAGGATTTCTGGCCAAAAGAATTAGGGTTACCACCGGAACCAGCAGCTGTGGTTAAGAGTTTAGGCATTCAGATGGACGGCAGGCTATCTATGCAAAAACAAGTGAGGACGGTGGTTGGGACTTGCGTCGGTCTTCTCCGACAACTTAGAAAAGTTTCACCTCTGCTGTCCTTTTCTACCCTGAGGCGAGCGGTCTCCGCCACGATTCTGGCTAGGTTAGACTATGGTAACTCGCTATACATAGGACTGCCACAAAAACTTTTGAATAAGCTGCAGGTTGTTATGAACGACGCTGCTAGGCTTATCTTTAAAAAGCCAAGGAACACCCAATCAATCAATCAGGACATTTATATCGCGCACTACTCACCCGTAGGGTCTCAAGGCGCTAGGAGGGGGGGGTGCCGTTACTGCTCGAACAGCCAGGTCTTGAGCTTCTTCCTGAAGGAGAGGTGGTCTTGGGTCAGGCGCAGGTCGGTCGGGAGGGAGTTCCAGGTCTTGGCGGCCAGGTATGAGAAGGACCTTCCTCCTGTTGTCGCTCTTCGGATGCGGGGGACGGCGGCGAGGGCGTGGCTGGTTGATCTGAGGTGGCGCTTGGGAGCGTAGAAGTTGATTCGGTTGTTGAGGTAGGCTGGGCCTTGGTCGTGTGGGCTTTGTGTGCGTGGGTGAGGAGACGGAAGGTGATTCTTTTGTTGACGGGGAGCCAGTGCAGGCCTCTCAGATGTCCGGAGATGTGGCTGTTTCGTGAGATGTCGAGGATGAGTCTGGCTGAGGCGTTCTGGATCCGCTGGAGTCTCTTCTGGAGTTTGGCGGTGGTTCCGGCATAGAGGGCGTTGCCGTAGTCCAGTCGGCTGGTGACGAGGGCCTGGGTGACAGTCTTCCTGGTCTCGGTGGGGATCCACCAGATGCATGCATCTCCCCTTATGCAAGAATTACACTGGCTACCGGTTAAGCAAAGGGTGATGTTTAAGGGATTTTGCATTGTTCACAAAGCCCTGTATGGTAAGGCTCCAATGTATATAAAATCTCGCCTGATCCCCTATAGCCCAGCACGGACACTTCGATCTGCTGCCACCTCTCTCCTTATTCAACCACGTTGCAGATTGGCCACAGTAGGCGGACGTGCCTTCTCATACTTACTCCCAACAGCCTGGAATACGCTGCCAATAGAACTACGGAAGGAGACTAATTTGCTGACCTTCCGAAAAAAACTAAAAACAGTGCTTTTCCAGCAAGCATGGGGTAATTTGTAACTTGCTATGAACAGTATCCTCCACAGTGCCGGTTGTTTTGGCCCCTGATAAAGCGCTTAGAGACCTCTGGGTTATAACGCGCTATATAAATTGAAATAAATAAAAAAAAAAACGAAAGAGAACACATTTCCACACATCGCATGCACTCTCACGAGACACAAGACACGCCCCTACCTTGACACATCTGTTGGAAATTTCTGCTTGTCACTTACCTTTTTCTTGTCACTTCTCTTTTCTTCTTTTGCCTATTGACTGAAAAGTGTATAAATATTCTGATGTGTGAATAAAGCTGCAGACCACTCCTGTACCCGCTTGGTGCTGGAGCTCTCCCCTTAACTCGAGTTACTGGACCTTTTTTTTGTACTCGAGCACCACGGACTCCTCTCTTTGCTTTGACTGAAATTATGATTATTAAGTATAGAAATTCTGAGATGAGGTAATATTGAATTAATTTACCACAGTCTCCCGACGATATGTTTATAGTCTCCCGACTGTTATCTTTAACGTCTCCCGACGATATCTTTAACGTCCCCCGACGATTCTTTATAGTCTCCCGACTGTTATCTTTAACGTCACCCGATTATATCTTTAACGTCCCCCACGATTCTTTATAGTCTCCCGACTGTTATCTTTAACGTCACCCGACGATATCTTTAACGTCTCCCGACGATCTACACTAATGGGGGTTCACCCTTAAAAGTTACTTCCCGAATAAAATTCACACTCTCCCCCATCATCAGTTACCTTTTCAGAAGGGCATATACCATCCTTCTGTATGTCAGCACCTGGTTAAAAGGAAAGGTTAATCTCATTCGTAAAAACAACATTCAAAGATATTTATCATTAAGTCATTAAGTCTTTATTCTAAAATTAAGCATGACAGAATGAGCAAAAGAAACATGATTTAGCTTAGTCGCTACCTATAACCTAAAAGGGGCAAAATAAATGATTAGATGTATTCTACACTAACTCAGAACGCCTCACCTTAGATGTGTGTCTTTTCATCTCGGCAGCGGAGTTGATCACTCTCTCTCTCTCTCGCTTTGTCTTCAATATGCTCGGGACTCTGCTCTCCCTCTATGGCTCACGAATACACGTCTGCACCGCTACGCCTCATCTATGCTGCCATGGTTCTGAAATACTTGAACCCTCTTCTGGACTCAGTCTCTGCCACTCCTGTATGATGTCATTACAGGAGCCTTAATCACTCCCCTTCCTCGTTTCAGGATTTCAATCAGCTGATGGTATCAGTCTCTCTGCACCAGCCTTCGGACCAACTTCTTCTGTCTACTCCACACGTTACTTTCTCTCATCTCACTGCTCGCTCCTTGATAATATAGAGCTCTCTTTCTCTATGGAAAATTCCGGTATTAGGCCGACTCCCACCAAATTCCTGTACCAGTCCCTGGCTCCCTTCGCCTTCCACAGTGGCCACCTGCGTATTGCGTCTAGAGCCGAGGAGACAAACACATTCCTTTGATAAGGGCCAGTCTTGACCGGTTCCTTACTAGTGAATAACAGGCTAAACTCTAAACATTACCTTTACCCTGCAAGCGCCTCGGACAGTCGAGGCAGAATCACAAAGTGGCTTCTCTCTAGCTTTCGGGCCTATAGGCCCACGGAAACGATAAAAGGCACTAAACCCTGTCAAAGCACATAGGTAAGCCCTACAAATGAACGCAAATGCAACTAGGACTGAGATGGTAGTGGATTATAGTCACCACCAGTCTAACAATAGAATAAAATTACCCTGTCGCTACAGGGACCCACTAGCCAACGGACTAGAGATCACAATGGAGCCTCAAGCAGAAATGCAGGAAGCGGGCCCACGGAACACACGTGGAGTATAGACCTCTGATCTTTGGTGCAAAAGGTGCTCGGGGCAGGGGCTTCAAATACCCCAATGCACAACTTCGGGAAACTTCAGGAAGTAGGTGCAGTTGCAAAATTGCAGTATGTCCAGGAGTTCTGGTCCCACGTCTCTTGTGTCAGCTACAGGTCTCAGCTTTGCTGGGGAATCGTGTCAGCCTCGGAGATGTTTGGAAGTCTGTGTCCTGTGTCACAGATTCTTCAGGATCCGTCGGGAGCCTTGAAAATGTAGACCGGCAAGATGCTTCTTTGGTGCCTGTTTGAACAGGGGAGTCACTCCTTGACCCCAAGGGAGGTCAGACTCGTGTCTGTGGCAGCAGCATCCATTTTGTGAACATTTACCGGGTAAGTGAGTGTGTACATGTCTTCTCCCTCTAGAAGGGTGGAATGCTACCCCCGCCGCCAGAACTGGTGGGGGGGAGTATTCCAAAGCGCTTGACACCAAACACGACATGTTTTGATAAAGCCAAACCAAAATTAGCATTAACCGCGAGGATTATAATGCATTTAAGAGTATATGGTATGGCTATATCATAGAATAGCTATAAGGAAGGGATTCCGAAAGCTGCAGAGGGGCTCAGCTCATGCTAGGGCACCCTCTCACAAAAATCCAAGCACTCTGCCTTCAGGATTGTCAAGGCCTGCCATAGGAGTGACTTATAGGTTAATGTGTGACAATATATATAGGTAGATATAGGTATACTATATCTAAGTAAGGGGTGCTTACATGACTTTACCCAGGATGCAAGTGCAGACCTGTGGTGCCATTTAGTAAGGCTTCCCAGGGGTGGCATAATACATGCTTCAGCCCCTGGTAGGCCTCTGGGGTACCTATGCCCTTGGTACCTAACGTACCATATACTAGGGACTCATAAGGGTGAGCCGGTAACCAATCTGGTATGTACCTAAAGTACATGCAATCAATTTAGAGAGAGAACAGCTAGGCTGTGGTCCTGATTAGCAGGGGCACAGCCAGACTAAAGTCGAAAAACCAGTGAAACACAGCAAAAAGTGGGGGTAACCATAGGACGCAGACCCTACTCTCCTACAGTCATCTTCCCTGCCTTCATCCTTCTTCCCAGGAATATCAGCTGAGGTGTACGTAAATGCTCATCCCACAGCCCAACCCTATTCAACATATACATGAAACACCTGGTCAACATTGGCAATAGCCACGGGCTTAACAGCGTCTCCTATGCCAGTGACACCTAACACATCGTCTCCCTGACCAATGAGCCAATAACCACCAAGGACAAGCTCCGAAGATGCATTAAAGACATGGCGACTGGATGAACAACAACTGTCTCAAACTCAACACAGACAAGACAGAAGTACTCATCGTCAGGAAGGCTGACATACCCTATGGAACAACGAACGGTGGCCATCTGAGCTGGGCCCAACCCACGGAACACAACATCAACCTTGGCATCATCCTCAATAGCCAGCCATCCATGAAGAAGCAGGTCAGTGCCATCTCCTCCGTTTGCTTCCTCACCCTACGAATGCTCAGGAAGGTCTTCCGATGCCTCCCACCCAACACCAGGCGAACAGTCACGCAAGCACTCATCACCAGCAGATTAGACTACAGCAACTCCCTCTATGTAGGAATCACTGCCCAACTCATGACTAAACTCCAGACCATCACCCCTCACCTCAGAAAACTTTGGCTAACAGGCGTGAAGAGATGCCAGTACAAGCTGATCACCCACACATACAAGGCACTACACAATGAAAGACAGGTGTACCTCAACAATCGAATCAATTTCCACCAACCTACCAGGAATCTCTGCTCCAAATCCCTCTTCCTAGCAGCCACCAGATGCATCAGCCGGACGAACAATGGAGGTCTCTCCTTCTCCCACCTGGCAGCCAAGGCTTGGAACAACCTCTTCCTGCACCTCAGAGTCTCACCATAGTTCCAGCAGTTCAGGAAGGACCTCAAAACCTGCATGTTCAACCAATAGGACTAAAAGCAGCATGAGCGTGGTCCCCTGCACTTCATGGGTGATGCAGCCACACTTCTTGATTGATTGATGGATTGGTTTACAGTATTAGATTTTATTTAATTATAATTAATTTGAACTTTTTTGGTAAATTAGGTTACTATGAGAGTAGTGCAGCCAGTGTTTTCAAATATAGATTTATATAGTTTATTAATTAATTTTCAATTGCTTAATTGGATCATTAATTCTGTAAAGTAGACCTTTTTTATTCATAACGTTTTCAGTACTTGTTTATTTTGTTAATTTACTGAGTTTATGATTACTTTTTTTAATTAACCCCCACCATCTGGAAATGTACCCTAATTTGGAGGTACATTGTCATCCCAGATTCATCATGCTAAATAGTTATGTTAGACTTCATGTCAAGGGTATATTTCATTAAAGCAGTTCTTGCTATGCCAGTAGTAGTTGCTACAGAGGAAAAAGCCAAACCTCTCATGAAGGAAATTCAAATTTTGGTTGTTTGCCCATAGCCAGAGAGGTGGAGACAGTGTTTCTGCCACACTGATGAATAGCTGGACAGATACCATACTTGAAATTGGGCCCATAGTGTATGAAACACATATATATCGTACAACTTTGTGCAAACAGCAAGCTAAGAAATATGGTTTATATTTATATCATGTCTAAAACAAAAAAACAACGTGAAAGATGTAATCATTGTATGATTTTATAGAAAACCGGTTTGCCCTTCAGTGTGATCAGTGACTCTAAGTGCCACAATGTCGAACGCATTGATGGATTGCGACACTAGCAGTCCTCGTCAACTGCCTAGCATAGGGCTTCTTCAAGGAATAAACAGAGTTCCCCCTCTTGTGCACTCCTTGCAGACAGTCCAATCAGTGCCTCTTCATGGAGGGAGAGGCTTCTTCCCCTTATACCCACTCCTATTTTTCCCACAAGGGGCTCGAGTCTTGTCCTTCTTTGTTTTAGACTTTCTGAGTCCTTAAGGGAACCTCTTGTTATCTTTGCCCACTTTTTTCCCTCTTGGGGATCCAGCCCACTCTACTTATAGTCCCCTATTTTGTATTTATAGACACCTGCATGCAGAGCAGAAAGACAGCTTCTCTTCCAAGAATGTTGGGGTCAGCGAGCATGGTATACATTAGAGAATAGGTGCTTGCAAACATTTTTGAATGGGCCAAAAAGTTTGGTCTATGAAGCCAGAGGGCCGCAGTGATGCGATCATGATGGCGATCAGAGGACGTGGTTTGGGGGGTTGGCAGGAAGGTAGGTGTAGATGAAGCCAAGGATATACATGCAGTCGCTGGATTGAACAATGTAAAACCAGAAAACTTAGCTGGCCTCCCCACTTTTCCAAATTGTGTGATCCTAGTAATTGTTTCATTTCACATTCCCTCCTTTTTCTTCATTATCGCATAGAAGAGGACTCGAAATGCATGATTTCAGGGCATGAGCTGTACAAAACCTGCTCCTGTGTTTGATTTAATAAACAATAATGGTGTTCATGTATAATAGGAACCCAGGCCAACCAAAAAGTGCACATAACTTGTCTCTTTAGTTCACTGCTGGTGTTGTTGTCAGGGTAGGGGGGAGAAGTAATGTTTCTAAAATCGTGTTTGTAAACTATCACTTTTAAATTAATAGTGCTTAGAGCAATTATATAATTAATTATACTAAGGTGAAAAGGTTCTGCATGTTAATTAAATAAGCTTTTTGGATTTTGAAGAGACTCATAATTTTGCACTTTTGCTGCAAGATGTCTTTAAAAGTGAATGTGTTTCTAAAATTAAGCGCTGGACTCCCAAGTTACTTGGTTTCTTTTACACGAAATAACCTTGAAATAAATCATTGGCTGCCTATTTAACATCTTTTTTTTATTGCTAGTGCTCAGTGGAGTAAACAGCAGCCCAGTGCTCCTGTTGACCAGAGGAGAAGTGTGGCTCAATGGTTAGAGCGGCAGACCCTGATGCAGAGGTCTAGCCCGGGACCAGCGTTCAATTCCCCGCCTCGGCGGGGCTTGAGCTCTAAAATTCCACGGACCTGATAATTCTCACCTTGGTGCCTGTTCCAATCATGTAGTCCCACTCTGCAACTCTGGGCAATAGCTTGCTTAATCTCCACAACGGCCCCCACAACGCTAAGGATGCCTGGCATCCACCTTGGGGGTGCCCAGGAGTGGACACCTCACAGGGAAAGCCAGGATGGGTTCCACAGCGGTATTCGTACAAGCGCCTTGAGACCCTTGCGGGTGAGTAGTGCGCTATACAAGTATCAATTTACATTTACAACTTACATTTTTACCAGGGGGCTGCATGTAAAGGTCAAGGGGGGGGGCATGCGGCCCTGGGCCTTACTTTGAGTATCTCATATAGACCTATGTCATTGTTAATCATGTAGCCTGCTGTTAAGTTGTGTTCTTCTGACATCACATCGCTGATGTTTACCTCCCCATTTTTTCGCTGCCACCCGCCCACTCTTCAGATGCAATCTATTGTGGCTCTGCTCATGACACAACAACACATTTTCTCTTTCAAGACTAGCTTTCTCTATTCAAAAATAAAGACTGCCTTTTTCTGTTCTAAGGCAGGCTTTTCTCCTATGCAGCCAGAGCAACCATATTCCATTTCTGCAATCTCATCCTTGTAAACTAATCTCAGGGCTTCCAGCTCAGAAGGGGATACACCATGAATTGAAAAAACTGCTCCCTGTCCTGGAACGTGTAGGAGAGGATTTCTCTTGCATAGTTTGCATACTTTCTTTTTCTGTCTCCCTTACTTCTGTTCTTTTTCCTCTGACTCCTCTTGATTAATCTGTGATTTGTTTACCTTCACCCAGGCTCAGAGGGCTCTCTACTGAGCCGAATTCTTGGCATTTCTACTCAGCTTGGATCCCCTTTCCTGAAAAATTCACCTTTATCTCTGCAAATGATAAGTCTCACAAAACAGGCATTTGTGCCTCCTTGTTCCCATAAAGGAAATCAGTGCATTTAAAATGATGTGGATGAAATCAAATGCAAAAATTAACAAATTGAAAATGTTAGACGGGGACCGGGAAGGTCGGCCGAGCACAGTGATCGCACAGACAGGTAACTTCCCCCCCACAGATGGACACCACACAAAGCTTATGGTAACACCTTTTATAGGCACTTCGGGTAGTAGAGTGGTACGATACAGGGCGATCAGGACACGATGATCCTCTCAATTCTAGTCTCTAGTAAGGGAAGGGGGTAGCGGGACAGTCTTGGTACCCACGGGTACGGGTGTGTAACGGTGATAGCTCACAATCCTCGAGCTCGGTGTTCGGATGGGTCAGACCGCGGCAGCGCCGGCAGGTCCCGAAGAGGTCGTAGGTGGCACGGGCCGCGGCAGCGCCAGCAGGTCCCAACGAGGATGAAGGTTACAACGGGCCGCGGCAGCGCCAGCAGGTCCCACGAGAATGCAGGTTGCAACGGGCCGCGGCAGCGCCAGCAGGTCCCACGAGGATGAAGGTTACAACGGGCCGCGGCAGCGCCAGCAGGTCCCACGAGAATGCAGGTTGCAGAGGGCCGCGGCAGCGCCAGCAGGTCCCACGAGGATGAAGGTTGCAGAGGGCCGCGGCAGCGCCAGCAGGTCCCACGAGGATGAAGGTTGCAGAGGGCCGCGGCAGCGCCAGCAGGTCCCACGAGGATGAAGGTTGCAGAGGGCCGCGGCAGCGCCAGCAGGCAGGACAATAGTTCACAAGGCAGGGCTGTGGCAGCGCCAACAGTCCGTCAAGGATGAGTTCGTCGCGGTGTCTCTCGACTCCAGGATACAACTGCCTTCCTGTCCTGGGGCTGCCTCAGTTATAGGTCTGGCGCCCTTTGATGTCCGGACCCTCGCTCTTGGAGGTCGGGAGGTCTGGGATGAGGGAGTCCAGACACCCAGCAGGGGGGTGGAGCCAGCGCCCGAGGAGGCTGGGGGTGCTCGGCACCTGGCGGGGGAGAGCCATCGACACTTCGTACTCCCATTGACCTGCCAAGTGGGCCGTTCACCTCCTGGGTGGAGGGTGGTGCCGGGATGTCGGGGCCTGGCCAGGCCCAGGGCTGGGGTCGGGCTGAGGCCGCACGGCCGCGTGGTGCCGTGTCCAAGATGGCGGCTGGGCCGGGCAATGGTGCTGACGGTGGCCCGGGCCCTGTCCTGCGGGGAGGGAGCGAGCCCTTCATGTGGCCTGTCCAACATGCGTCCCCCCCAGCTGAAGGCGGGGAGAGTCACCCATCTTCTTGGGGACTTTCCTCGTCGAGGCGGAAAAAGCGGGACAGGCCATCTGCGTTGGCGTGGTCTTGGCCGGGTCGATGATCCACAGTGAAGTCCATCCCCTGCAGGGAGATGGACCAACGTAGTAGTTTCGGGTTTTCCCCCCGCATCTGCATGAGCCATTGCAGGGGCCGATGATCGGTCTGGACCCGGAAGTGGGTGCCGAAGAGATAAGGCCGGAGCTTTTTGAGGGCCCACACCACGGCGAAGGCCTCGGATGTATGACGTTACAACGCATACTTTTACTCCGCGTACCATTACAACGCGGTATTTACAACGAATACCGTTACAACGCATAGCGCTTTGGGGTGCTGGATAGTGGTAAGTATAATTTACTATTCTAACTCCAGTCCCCGTGGACCCTAGGGAAGGTGTTGGATAGTAAATTAAACTTACCTCTTATCCTAGAGCGCCCCCCAGCGCAATGCGTTGTAATGCCATGCGTTGTAATGCCCGCGTTGTAATGGTAGTGCGGAGTAAAAGTTGCGTCGTAACGGGTGTATACCGAAGGCCTCCCTCTCGATGGTGCTCCAGCGTCGTTCTCGGGCCAGGAGCCGTCTGCTGATGAAAGCCACTGGCTGGTCAAGTCCTTCGGGGTTCAGCTGGGAAAGGACTGCCCCAACGCCATGGTCGGAGGCATCTGTTTGGACGATAAATTCCCGGCTGTAGTCGGGGGCCTGGAGCACCGGGGCGGAGCACATGGCGGCCTTCAGCTTCTCGAAGGCCGCTTGACAGTCTGGGGTCCAGTTGACCTTCTTTGGTTGGTTTTTGGAGGTGAGTTCCGTGAGGGGCCCTACAATGCTGCCATAGTCCCTCACGAACCGTCGGTAGTAGCCTGTGAGTCCCAAGAAGGCGCGGACCTCGGTCTGGGTGATGGGGGACTGCCACGACTGGATGGCAGCGATCTTGAGTTGCAGAGGGGCCACCAGACCGCTTCCCACCTGGTGCCCGAGATAGGTCACGGACCCCTGGCCAATTTGGCATTTGCTGGCCTTGATCGTGAGGCCAGCTCGTTGGAGGGCCTGTAGCACCTCTCGGACGTGGTGGAGGTGGTCGGACCAGTGGTGGCTGTACACAGCGATATCGTCCAGGTAGGCGGCGCTGAATCCTTCGAGTCCTGCCAGGACCTGGTTTACTAGCCGCTGAAATGTTGCTGGCGCATTCTTCATGCCGAATGGCATGACCTTGAAGTGATAGTGGCCATCAGGGGTAGAGAATGCCGATCGTTCTTGGGCCCGGGGTGTGAGACCGATCTGCCAGTAGCCCGCTGTCAGGTCGAAGATGCTGAGGTAGCGGGCAGCTCCCATGCGGTCGATTAGTTCATCTGCTCGGGGGATGGGGTGTGCGTCTGTTCTGGTGACCGCATTCAAGCCCCGGTAGTCGACGCAGAACCGGAGCTCCGGCGTGGCGCCGGGGGCGGCCGCTTTGGGGACCAGTACCACTGGGCTGGCCCAGGGGCTGTCTGAGGGCTCGATGATCCCGAGTGTGAGCATCTTGGCCACCTCCTCTTGGATGCAGGCCCGTACCCGATCTGGTACGCGGTAGGCCCGATGGCGGATAGGGGGACTGTCTCCAGTGTCCACGTCGTGTAAGCACCAGGGGGTGACCCCTGGGGTGAGGGAGAACAGGGTGGAGAACTGGAGCAGGAGGACTCGGCAGCCTTGGCGCTGTTCCAGGGTGAGGGCCTCCGAGAGTCGGACCCCGTCCACGGAGCCGTCCTTCTCCCGTGACCGTAGGAGGTCAGGAAGGGGTTCGGAGTCCTCCTCGGTGCCATTGTCGGTTGCCATCAGGAGACTGAGTTCGGAGCGTACAAAGTGGGGTTTCAGTCTATTAGCGTGGAGGACCCGGAGAGGGTTTCGGGAAGATTCCATATCGATGAGATAGGTGACAGGGCTCTTGCGCTCGATTACTTTGAAGGGCCCCGTCCATTTGTCTTGCAGGGCGCATGGTTCGGTGGGAGACATTACCCACACTTGTTGGCCGGGTTCAAATTCGATGGAGGATGCATTTTGATCGTACCACCTTTTCATGTCCTCCTGACTGGCCTCCAGGTTTGCTTTTGCCATCTCTCTGAACCTTCTGGTCTGGTTGCGGAGGGTTAGGAGGTACTTGAAAACATCTGGAGGGTTCTTTAGAGGGGGCATTTCCCAGCCTTCTTTGACTAGGCTGAGCGGGCCTCGCACCGGGTGTCCATACAAGAGTTCGAAAGGGCTGAAGCCGAGGGACTTCTGGGGGACTTCTCGGTAGGCAAAGAGAAGGCACGGTAGTAGCACATCCCACTGGCGACGGAGGGGCTCTTCCAACCCCCCAATCATCCCTTTGAGCGTGCGGTTGAACCGCTCAACCAGTCCGTTCCCTTGAGGGTGATAGGGGGTCGTGAATCGGTAGGTGACCCCACACTGTTGCCAGAGGGACTTCATGTATTTTGAGATAAAGTTCGTACCCCTGTCGCTGACGACTTCCCGGGGGAAGCCCACTCGAGAGAAGATCCCCATCAAGGCTCGACCCACTACTGGGGCTGTTATCGTACGAAGGGGGACCGCCTCAGGATAGCGGGTAGCGTGATCCACCAGGACCAGGATGAAGCGATGTCCCTGTGCTGTTCGGGGGTCCAGGGGCCCCACAATGTCTATTCCCACCCTTTCGAACGGGGTGGTCACCACGGGGAATGGTTGTAGGGGTGCCTTGAGTTTGCGGCCGCTCTTCCCACTGGCCTGGCAGGTCGGGCAGGACCGGCAATGGTTGGATACGTCATTTCTCATTTTGGGCCAAAAAAAGTGAGTCACCAGGCGGTGGTATGTCTTGTCTTGGCCCAGGTGCCCGGCCAGGGGGACATCATGGGCTAGGTTCAACAGGAAGTCTCTGAAGTGGAGGGGCACCACCAGCACTCGCCCGTCCCCAGTTCTGCGATTTTCTGTTCGCTGTACAAGAGATCATTGTCCCAATAAACCCAGTGGGCCCCGGTGGTGTCTCCTTGGCTCTGGGCGAGCGCTTGCTGTCGCAATCCCTCGAGGGAGGGGCAGGTCTTTTGCTCCTGCCAGAATTGTTCCTGGGTGGGCCCCCCTTCTTGACGCCACTGAGCCAGGTCGGGAAGCTCGGGGGGCTGTGTGGACCCCTCTGGGGTGGGGTCCGGGTGGTCGGTCTGGAGGAAGTCTTCTTCTGGAGTGATCGAGGGCGGAGGTGCTGCCCATTCTGGTTCTTCTGGTCTAGGGATGGTGCGGGTGGCCATGGACCGGGTGGTTACGCACGCCCAGTCCGGGAGACCCAACATCCCCAGATGCTCTCTTCTTTCCACAGCGGCCCACGGGGAGCTCTCGAGATCGTTCCCCAGGAGGCAGTCTACGGGGGCATCGTCACGGACAGTTACTTTCAGCATGCCGGACACTCCTCCCCATTCGAAGGGGACGCAGGCCATCCGACACAGGCTCTCCGAGTTATCTGCCGATCGGACGGGGCAAAGTACGTTTGGTAGGATTTGTTCTGGGGTCACCAGGTGACAGCGGACGGCCGTCACACTGGCCCCGGTGTCACGCAGGGCCTCGGCCTTGCGCCCATTGATGCTCACCCATTGGCTGTACTTCCGAGTGTTGGCGGGCAGGGGAGTCCGCGGGACCATGTCTCTTCCTCCTAGGCATGCCAGGGTCATGGCGGCGGGTTCCCACTCGAACTGCTCCGACTCATAGGTCTCCGTGTCTTCGGAGACTTGTTCTTCTCCCAGGGCGGCGGCCGCCATCTGGCGGGGCCCGGGGGCCTGGTTCTTCGGGCAGGTCGGGTCACTGGCATAGTGGCCGACTCGCTGGCATCGATGACACGTCACGTTAGCTCGGAACCCCGGGCGCATCGGGGGGTTTCCCCGGCCTGCTGGAGCCGGGGTGGCGTTAGTGGGTGCGGCCGGGGCGGCGTCTCTGCCCCGGCCCGGGCCTCCTCCTCCTCCTCGGGGACGATGGTGACCTTGGTTGGTTCTGTTCTGCTCATTCGGCCCACTCCGGGCCACTCGGGTGCTCTCCCACCGGTCAGCCTCGGTGGCGAGCTGCCGGGGTTCAGTCAATTTACTGTCGAGGAGGTGCTGCCTGAGCTCGACAAAGCAGTTGTTGGAGAGGTGCTCCCATACAATGAGATTGAAGAGTTGTTCGTAAGTGGTTACGTTGTTACCCTTGATCCACCCCTCGAAGGCTCGGCTGAAATAGTTCACGTATTCCAACCACGTCGTACCTGGGATCCGGGTGCAGTTGCGGAACCTCTGGCGGTACATTTCGGGTGTAAGTCCATATCGACTGAGGAGGGCGGCCTTCATATGGTCATAGGACGTCATTTGATGGTCCGGAAGCTGCAGCAGGGCATCACGACCCTCGTTGACGAATCTCCCCCATAGACCGGCTCCCCAGTCACTTCGAGCGACCCGGTGGGCGGTCATGGCAATCTCATAGGCTTTGAACCACTGCTGTATGTCGTCGTTCCGGTGATATTCTCGGACCACATCCTTGGGGATGTGGACCTTCTGCTCGGTAGGACCCGGGGAGTGCGGTTGCTCGGGCACCCCTAGGTTTTTGTTCAGTTTGCGTATTTCTATCTCCGCTAGTTTGCACTCGTGCTCGTATGCCAATCTTTTTTCTTCGAGGTCTCTCTGTCTCTGTTTTTCCTCTCGCTCTTCTCTGAGCCGTAAGTGTTCTAAGTTTATTTTTTGTTCCGCCAGTTTCAATTCTCCGTCTAATCTGAGTCGTGCCAAGTCTAACTCGTGTAATCTATTTTTTTCCCGCTCCTGGATCTCTTCATGGGAGGGGCCTGGTCTCCGTTCCTCCGTCCGGGTGGTGTTGACTTCCGGGGCTGCGGGGTCCCGGGGGGTTGCGGTATTTGTCTCTGTCCAGGCCTCTAGGGCGTTTTTGAAGTCTTCTTTTGTGCTTAGCCCGGTGGTAGCAATGCCTAAGTCCATGCAAAATTGTTTGAGCTCTCGGTGGTTGTATTCTTCCAGCTTTTCCATCTGGAACTTCTCCGCCGATCCGCTCTCTTTGGTCGTCATTGTGGTTTTAGTCGTAGGGTGAGTTACTGTCTGTACGGTACGCGTTGGTTCGGATCGCGCCGCTAGCCACCAATGTTAGACGGGGACCGGGAGGGTCGGCCGAGCACAGTGATCGCACAGACAGGTAACTTCCCCCCCACAGATGGACACCACACAAAGCTTATGGTAACACCTTTTATAGGCACTTCGGGTAGTAGAGTGGTACGATACAGGGCGATCAGGACACGATGATCCTCTCAATTCTAGTCTCTAGTAAGGGAAGGGGGTAGCGGGACAGTCTTGGTACCCACGGGTACGGGTGTGTAACGGTGATAGCTCACAATCCTCGAGCTCGGTGTTCGGATGGGTCAGACCGCGGCAGCGCCGGCAGGTCCCGAAGAGGTCGTAGGTGGCACGGGCCGCGGCAGCGCCAGCAGGTCCCAACGAGGATGAAGGTTACAACGGGCCGCGGCAGCGCCAGCAGGTCCCACGAGAATGCAGGTTGCAACGGGCCGCGGCAGCGCCAGCAGGTCCCACGAGGATGAAGGTTACAACGGGCCGCGGCAGCGCCAGCAGGTCCCACGAGAATGCAGGTTGCAGAGGGCCGCGGCAGCGCCAGCAGGTCCCACGAGGATGAAGGTTGCAGAGGGCCGCGGCAGCGCCAGCAGGTCCCACGAGGATGAAGGTTGCAGAGGGCCGCGGCAGCGCCAGCAGGTCCCACGAGGATGAAGGTTGCAGAGGGCCGCGGCAGCGCCAGCAGGCAGGACAATAGTTCACAAGGCAGGGCTGTGGCAGCGCCAACAGTCCGTCAAGGATGAGTTCGTCGCGGTGTCTCTCGACTCCAGGATACAACTGCCTTCCTGTCCTGGGGCTGCCTCAGTTATAGGTCTGGCGCCCTTTGATGTCCGGACCCTCGCTCTTGGAGGTCGGGAGGTCTGGGATGAGGGAGTCCAGACACCCAGCAGGGGGGTGGAGCCAGCGCCCGAGGAGGCTGGGGGTGCTCGGCACCTGGCGGGGGAGAGCCATCGACACTTCGTACTCCCATTGACCTGCCAAGTGGGCCGTTCACCTCCTGGGTGGAGGGTGGTGCCGGGATGTCGGGGCCTGGCCAGGCCCAGGGCTGGGGTCGGGCTGAGGCCGCACGGCCGCGTGGTGCCGTGTCCAAGATGGCGGCTGGGCCGGGCAATGGTGCTGACGGTGGCCCGGGCCCTGTCCTGCGGGGAGGGAGCGAGCCCTTCATGTGGCCTGTCCAACATGCGTCCCCCCCAGCTGAAGGCGGGGAGAGTCACCCATCTTCTTGGGGACTTTCCTCGTCGAGGCGGAAAAAGCGGGACAGGCCATCTGCGTTGGCGTGGTCTTGGCCGGGTCGATGATCCACAGTGAAGTCCATCCCCTGCAGGGAGATGGACCAACGTAGTAGTTTCGGGTTTTCCCCCCGCATCTGCATGAGCCATTGCAGGGGCCGATGATCGGTCTGGACCCGGAAGTGGGTGCCGAAGAGATAAGGCCGGAGCTTTTTGAGGGCCCACACCACGGCGAAGGCCTCGGATGTATGACGTTACAACGCATACTTTTACTCCGCGTACCATTACAACGCGGTATTTACAACGAATACCGTTACAACGCATAGCGCTTTGGGGTGCTGGATAGTGGTAAGTATAATTTACTATTCTAACTCCAGTCCCCGTGGACCCTAGGGAAGGTGTTGGATAGTAAATTAAACTTACCTCTTATCCTAGAGCGCCCCCCAGCGCAATGCGTTGTAATGCCATGCGTTGTAATGCCCGCGTTGTAATGGTAGTGCGGAGTAAAAGTTGCGTCGTAACGGGTGTATACCGAAGGCCTCCCTCTCGATGGTGCTCCAGCGTCGTTCTCGGGCCAGGAGCCGTCTGCTGATGAAAGCCACTGGCTGGTCAAGTCCTTCGGGGTTCAGCTGGGAAAGGACTGCCCCAACGCCATGGTCGGAGGCATCTGTTTGGACGATAAATTCCCGGCTGTAGTCGGGGGCCTGGAGCACCGGGGCGGAGCACATGGCGGCCTTCAGCTTCTCGAAGGCCGCTTGACAGTCTGGGGTCCAGTTGACCTTCTTTGGTTGGTTTTTGGAGGTGAGTTCCGTGAGGGGCCCTACAATGCTGCCATAGTCCCTCACGAACCGTCGGTAGTAGCCTGTGAGTCCCAAGAAGGCGCGGACCTCGGTCTGGGTGATGGGGGACTGCCACGACTGGATGGCAGCGATCTTGAGTTGCAGAGGGGCCACCAGACCGCTTCCCACCTGGTGCCCGAGATAGGTCACGGACCCCTGGCCAATTTGGCATTTGCTGGCCTTGATCGTGAGGCCAGCTCGTTGGAGGGCCTGTAGCACCTCTCGGACGTGGTGGAGGTGGTCGGACCAGTGGTGGCTGTACACAGCGATATCGTCCAGGTAGGCGGCGCTGAATCCTTCGAGTCCTGCCAGGACCTGGTTTACTAGCCGCTGAAATGTTGCTGGCGCATTCTTCATGCCGAATGGCATGACCTTGAAGTGATAGTGGCCATCAGGGGTAGAGAATGCCGATCGTTCTTGGGCCCGGGGTGTGAGACCGATCTGCCAGTAGCCCGCTGTCAGGTCGAAGATGCTGAGGTAGCGGGCAGCTCCCATGCGGTCGATTAGTTCATCTGCTCGGGGGATGGGGTGTGCGTCTGTTCTGGTGACCGCATTCAAGCCCCGGTAGTCGACGCAGAACCGGAGCTCCGGCGTGGCGCCGGGGGCGGCCGCTTTGGGGACCAGTACCACTGGGCTGGCCCAGGGGCTGTCTGAGGGCTCGATGATCCCGAGTGTGAGCATCTTGGCCACCTCCTCTTGGATGCAGGCCCGTACCCGATCTGGTACGCGGTAGGCCCGATGGCGGATAGGGGGACTGTCTCCAGTGTCCACGTCGTGTAAGCACCAGGGGGTGACCCCTGGGGTGAGGGAGAACAGGGTGGAGAACTGGAGCAGGAGGACTCGGCAGCCTTGGCGCTGTTCCAGGGTGAGGGCCTCCGAGAGTCGGACCCCGTCCACGGAGCCGTCCTTCTCCCGTGACCGTAGGAGGTCAGGAAGGGGTTCGGAGTCCTCCTCGGTGCCATTGTCGGTTGCCATCAGGAGACTGAGTTCGGAGCGTACAAAGTGGGGTTTCAGTCTATTAGCGTGGAGGACCCGGAGAGGGTTTCGGGAAGATTCCATATCGATGAGATAGGTGACAGGGCTCTTGCGCTCGATTACTTTGAAGGGCCCCGTCCATTTGTCTTGCAGGGCGCATGGTTCGGTGGGAGACATTACCCACACTTGTTGGCCGGGTTCAAATTCGATGGAGGATGCATTTTGATCGTACCACCTTTTCATGTCCTCCTGACTGGCCTCCAGGTTTGCTTTTGCCATCTCTCTGAACCTTCTGGTCTGGTTGCGGAGGGTTAGGAGGTACTTGAAAACATCTGGAGGGTTCTTTAGAGGGGGCATTTCCCAGCCTTCTTTGACTAGGCTGAGCGGGCCTCGCACCGGGTGTCCATACAAGAGTTCGAAAGGGCTGAAGCCGAGGGACTTCTGGGGGACTTCTCGGTAGGCAAAGAGAAGGCACGGTAGTAGCACATCCCACTGGCGACGGAGGGGCTCTTCCAACCCCCCAATCATCCCTTTGAGCGTGCGGTTGAACCGCTCAACCAGTCCGTTCCCTTGAGGGTGATAGGGGGTCGTGAATCGGTAGGTGACCCCACACTGTTGCCAGAGGGACTTCATGTATTTTGAGATAAAGTTCGTACCCCTGTCGCTGACGACTTCCCGGGGGAAGCCCACTCGAGAGAAGATCCCCATCAAGGCTCGACCCACTACTGGGGCTGTTATCGTACGAAGGGGGACCGCCTCAGGATAGCGGGTAGCGTGATCCACCAGGACCAGGATGAAGCGATGTCCCTGTGCTGTTCGGGGGTCCAGGGGCCCCACAATGTCTATTCCCACCCTTTCGAACGGGGTGGTCACCACGGGGAATGGTTGTAGGGGTGCCTTGAGTTTGCGGCCGCTCTTCCCACTGGCCTGGCAGGTCGGGCAGGACCGGCAATGGTTGGATACGTCATTTCTCATTTTGGGCCAAAAAAAGTGAGTCACCAGGCGGTGGTATGTCTTGTCTTGGCCCAGGTGCCCGGCCAGGGGGACATCATGGGCTAGGTTCAACAGGAAGTCTCTGAAGTGGAGGGGCACCACCAGCACTCGCCCGTCCCCAGTTCTGCGATTTTCTGTTCGCTGTACAAGAGATCATTGTCCCAATAAACCCAGTGGGCCCCGGTGGTGTCTCCTTGGCTCTGGGCGAGCGCTTGCTGTCGCAATCCCTCGAGGGAGGGGCAGGTCTTTTGCTCCTGCCGGAATTGTTCCTGGGTGGGCCCCCCTTCTTGACGCCACTGAGCCAGGTCGGGAAGCTCGGGGGGCTGTGTGGACCCCTCTGGGGTGGGGTCCGGGTGGTCGGTCTGGAGGAAGTCTTCTTCTGGAGTGATCGAGGGCGGAGGTGCTGCCCATTCTGGTTCTTCTGGTCTAGGGATGGTGCGGGTGGCCATGGACCGGGTGGTTACGCACGCCCAGTCCGGGAGACCCAACATCCCCAGATGCTCTCTTCTTTCCACAGCGGCCCACGGGGAGCTCTCGAGATCGTTCCCCAGGAGGCAGTCTACGGGGGCATCGTCACGGACAGTTACTTTCAGCATGCCGGACACTCCTCCCCATTCGAAGGGGACGCAGGCCATCCGACACAGGCTCTCCGAGTTATCTGCCGATCGGACGGGGCAAAGTACGTTTGGTAGGATTTGTTCTGGGGTCACCAGGTGACAGCGGACGGCCGTCACACTGGCCCCGGTGTCACGCAGGGCCTCGGCCTTGCGCCCATTGATGCTCACCCATTGGCTGTACTTCCGAGTGTTGGCGGGCAGGGGAGTCCGCGGGACCATGTCTCTTCCTCCTAGGCATGCCAGGGTCATGGCGGCGGGTTCCCACTCGAACTGCTCCGACTCATAGGTCTCCGTGTCTTCGGAGACTTGTTCTTCTCCCAGGGCGGCGGCCGCCATCTGGCGGGGCCCGGGGGCCTGGTTCTTCGGGCAGGTCGGGTCACTGGCATAGTGGCCGACTCGCTGGCATCGATGACACGTCACGTTAGCTCGGAACCCCGGGCGCATCGGGGGGTTTCCCCGGCCTGCTGGAGCCGGGGTGGCGTTAGTGGGTGCGGCCGGGGCGGCGTCTCTGCCCCGGCCCGGGCCTCCTCCTCCTCCTCGGGGACGATGGTGACCTTGGTTGGTTCTGTTCTGCTCATTCGGCCCACTCCGGGCCACTCGGGTGCTCTCCCACCGGTCAGCCTCGGTGGCGAGCTGCCGGGGTTCAGTCAATTTACTGTCGAGGAGGTGCTGCCTGAGCTCGACAAAGCAGTTGTTGGAGAGGTGCTCCCATACAATGAGATTGAAGAGTTGTTCGTAAGTGGTTACGTTGTTACCCTTGATCCACCCCTCGAAGGCTCGGCTGAAATAGTTCACGTATTCCAACCACGTCGTACCTGGGATCCGGGTGCAGTTGCGGAACCTCTGGCGGTACATTTCGGGTGTAAGTCCATATCGACTGAGGAGGGCGGCCTTCATATGGTCATAGGACGTCATTTGATGGTCCGGAAGCTGCAGCAGGGCATCACGACCCTCGTTGACGAATCTCCCCCATAGACCGGCTCCCCAGTCACTTCGAGCGACCCGGTGGGCGGTCATGGCAATCTCATAGGCTTTGAACCACTGCTGTATGTCGTCGTTCCGGTGATATTCTCGGACCACATCCTTGGGGATGTGGACCTTCTGCTCGGTAGGACCCGGGGAGTGCGGTTGCTCGGGCACCCCTAGGTTTTTGTTCAGTTTGCGTATTTCTATCTCCGCTAGTTTGCACTCGTGCTCGTATGCCAATCTTTTTTCTTCGAGGTCTCTCTGTCTCTGTTTTTCCTCTCGCTCTTCTCTGAGCCGTAAGTGTTCTAAGTTTATTTTTTGTTCCGCCAGTTTCAATTCTCCGTCTAATCTGAGTCGTGCCAAGTCTAACTCGTGTAATCTATTTTTTTCCCGCTCCTGGATCTCTTCATGGGAGGGGCCTGGTCTCCGTTCCTCCGTCCGGGTGGTGTTGACTTCCGGGGCTGCGGGGTCCCGGGGGGTTGCGGTATTTGTCTCTGTCCAGGCCTCTAGGGCGTTTTTGAAGTCTTCTTTTGTGCTTAGCCCGGTGGTAGCAATGCCTAAGTCCATGCAAAATTGTTTGAGCTCTCGGTGGTTGTATTCTTCCAGCTTTTCCATCTGGAACTTCTCCGCCGATCCGCTCTCTTTGGTCGTCATTGTGGTTTTAGTCGTAGGGTGAGTTACTGTCTGTACGGTACGCGTTGGTTCGGATCGCGCCGCTAGCCACCAATGTTAGACGGGGACCGGGAGGGTCGGCCGAGCACAGTGATCGCACAGACAGGTAACTTCCCCCCCACAGATGGACACCACACAAAGCTTATGGTAACACCTTTTATAGGCACTTCGGGTAGTAGAGTGGTACGATACAGGGCGATCAGGACACGATGATCCTCTCAATTCTAGTCTCTAGTAAGGGAAGGGGGTAGCGGGACAGTCTTGGTACCCACGGGTACGGGTGTGTAACGGTGATAGCTCACAATCCTCGAGCTCGGTGTTCGGATGGGTCAGACCGCGGCAGCGCCGGCAGGTCCCGAAGAGGTCGTAGGTGGCACGGGCCGCGGCAGCGCCAGCAGGTCCCAACGAGGATGAAGGTTACAACGGGCCGCGGCAGCGCCAGCAGGTCCCACGAGAATGCAGGTTGCAACGGGCCGCGGCAGCAGGTCCCACGAGGATGAAGGTTACAACGGGCCGCGGCAGCGCCAGCAGGTCCCACGAGAATGCAGGTTGCAGAGGGCCGCGGCAGCGCCAGCAGGTCCCACGAGGATGAAGGTTGCAGAGGGCCGCGGCAGCGCCAGCAGGTCCCACGAGGATGAAGGTTGCAGAGGGCCGCGGCAGCGCCAGCAGGTCCCACGAGGATGAAGGTTGCAGAGGGCCGCGGCAGCGCCAGCAGGCAGGACAATAGTTCACAAGGCAGGGCTGTGGCAGCGCCAACAGTCCGTCAAGGATGAGTTCGTCGCGGTGTCTCTCGACTCCAGGATACAACTGCCTTCCTGTCCTGGGGCTGCCTCAGTTATAGGTCTGGCGCCCTTTGATGTCCGGACCCTCGCTCTTGGAGGTCGGGAGGTCTGGGATGAGGGAGTCCAGACACCCAGCAGGGGGGTGGAGCCAGTGCCCGAGGAGGCTGGGGGTGCTCGGCACCTGGCGGGGGAGAGCCATCGACACTTCGTACTCCCATTGACCTGCCAAGTGGGCCGTTCACCTCCTGGGTGGAGGGTGGTGCCGGGATGTCGGGGCCTGGCCAGGCCCAGGGCTGGGGTCGGGCTGAGGCCGCACGGCCGCGTGGTGCCGTGTCCAAGATGGCGGCTGGGCCGGGCAATGGTGCTGACGGTGGCCCGGGCCCTGTCCTGCGGGGAGGGAGCGAGCCCTTCATGTGGCCTGTCCAACAGAAAACAACTTGCCAATTAATAATCAAAAGAAAAAATGCTTCTAAATCTGGTAAGGGACTTTCACTTCTAAGCTGTTAATATAGTGAGATAACTGCTAGACAAAGTGTCTGTCAGAGCAATCTGACACTGGATTATTTACTGAGGGGCGAACCAGATATGAACAAGGCAGTGCCTGGAGAGATAAAATGCAGTTTTAAGCAGTTGGTAGCTATGGTACAAAGCAACAGGCTTTTTCTTATAGAAATGTGAGTAATGTGTTTAAATATTTCATAAACTTAAATAACCAAACACTGTCAAAATTAAATTAAAGGAACAGAATATATGAAGTTTCAACAGTTGTTTTCAAATCTTTATATCGGATAGTGAAGGCAAAAGCCGTGGCTTGTGGTAATACACAAATGAACCCAATGAAGAATACTAAGAAGACGAAAAGAAGCACAAAAGGTCCTTATTTTTAGTTTGGAAACCCTGAAAAAGGCTTACAATATTGTACTCAATGCATTTGACCCCCACCTAGATGAACAGGAATGGCATAGAAGATAGAAACAGTCTAAGAAACAAGCTTCACCAACAATGTGTAGCTTGGTTCCAGTGGCACAGTAAGCAAGGGACACATACATGGGATTACCCTTGCCATCTAGGGCAGTAAGAAAACACACAAAAGGTGATAGAGGAATGCTTGCAACTTGTCTAACAACTGGTAATCACTCGTTATAGCATTTCAACCCATCGTTCTTTTACCCATCATGGCACCTCAGATGAGACCCAGCCAATTGCAAATCAGTCTTGATCGTGCTCCAATAGGAACAGTCTAGCCAGAACTGCCAAGCCAGATTCTTTCTGAACCCGAACACAAGCAACCCAAGACCGGTTTTACCCTGATTGGGGCTCTTCAGTTTGGTGTAGATTGGTTCCAGTGGCACCGTGATCAATGGACACACACCTGGGAATACCCTTGCCACTTAGGGCAGTACATCAAGCATGCAAAAAGTGATGGGAGGAATGCTTGTAATTTGTCTAACCACTGGCAATCACTTGAAGTAGCATTCCAACCCATTGTTCTTTTACCCACCATGCCATCTCAGATTACATGAGAATATGAGCACAAAAAAGATGTCTCTCACTCTAATCTATGATGTGTTAGGCTCATCTTGAGTCAGACTATTCTGTCCAGTGCTTAATTTGTAAGAATAAGTAAGTGCCAGGGCTCTCATCAGGAGGCCATTGCAACTTGAACCACACATTGCCCCAGCTATGCTGCCAATGATAGTAACAACACAACTGCCAACCACCACACTCCCACAAGTGTCACAATTCGGACTATTCCAGGCTATCGAAGCTATAAAAATGACTTGGGCGGCAGGTAATAGTAATCTTTAATATATATTGACTTAATAATTAACCATTGTTGTGGTCATCTCTATATTAGTCAGACAGCGCATCTTGTGGCAAACTATCACAAGCGCTGGTGATGACAGTTAAGTGCTGAGAACCGGACACCACCAGCTCGAAATAAACACTGATTCTGTCATAGAGACTATTACCAGCATGGAGGCATAGACATGCATAACTCTCATCCCAGTCCTCAGAAGCACTTGAAAAACACAACTATTGGTATTGCATAATAGTAGATTATTTACCATTAATGTTGTATATTTTATGGTAAATATTATGGTAAACTCAGTAGTCAGTATATAAAAACAAAATGAATGTTAGAAAAACACAAAGCATTTTACATTAAACATCCTACTTCCACAAATAGATTAGTCTAATCCTTAACTAACATCTGCATATATGTATTGAGTTGGCTGAGGTATTAGTAATTTCCCCAAATAACTCAGAAAGCTGTTGACCTTCAGTGCCGGCTTTTGGGTGGTATGAGCGATGCCACCGCACCGGGTCCCAAGCACCAATTGTACTCCAAAATCGGTGCCAATTTCATTTCCGAAAAGCCTGCACTGTGGAACACTATAGTACTTCTTTCTTTTCCACAATGTTAACCTTTGTAGAAATAGAAGAGCGATAACAGTGTTAAACCTATCACGAGGCGGCTTATGCCCACCCATGTGCAGTGTGGCCACCCCCAAACTAGCTTGTTTGGGTCCCAGCGCCATCAATCTGAAAGCGTGTATAAGCCAGTGGCGGTGCGTCCATTGGGGGCCACATCGCCCTAAATTCATGCAAGCAGATGCAGTGCAAATGAAGTAATTCTCAACTCCTTGGATGAACTTAGGAAAAATATGGAATAAAAATATATAATATGGAAAAGTTGTAAGTCACCTCTTTGAAGCTGTGCAATTGGCATTTCATACAGCATGCATACAGATTTCGGCAACATTGATCATTAAAACCATTACATCCGACATTTCTGTTTCGAGATTGTCACTTACAAATGCATTGGTTGTGTGACTCAAACACTGACGGGCAAAACTTAGTTTCTACAAATCACCTACGAAAGCAAAATAACCCCAATGTATTTGGAAATCACATTGCTAATGGTATTGCCTGCTTTTTAGGTCGAGCTGACCTAGCATTTAATGCGAAAGCATTGATTGCTGTCAGCAAGACAACTAATGTTACCCGTATTTGGGAATGTGGACAGCAGTCAGACGCGCGCCTGTTCATTGTCAGATTTCACCGCGGGAGCGCGCTGCTTGCTGTGTGTGCAGTGTCAGTTTCGCTTTTCATTAGTTTCGTTTTCCCGAGGCTGGCTTTGAATGAACACGCTTGCTGTGACCATTATCTGTAAATCAGGCTTTTGAATAACATGCTCGCTGTTAGCATTATTTCCAAAGCAGGCTTTAAATTATTATTTGCAAGCTGCCACGTAATTATTATTTATAAAGCTGCTTTTCAATTAATACGCTCACTGCCGCCGCCCCCCCCACCACACACACACGCAAGAATACACACGCCGCCGCCCCCTACCCCCCCCTGCACGCACACACCGACACCCCCCCCGCCCCATGCATCGGGAGATTTGCCATACCCCCAAATCTCGGTACTTACGAGAGTGGCTGCAAAAGCGGCAGCTTCCCCCAGACCGGGGGCGCATCCCCGCCAGCCTCCACCAACATTGCAGGGAGCAGCGGTTGCAGGCCCCCAGCATAGTAAACAGGCCCCCACGGTGCGCACACTGGGAAGAGCAAAAGGGAACGAGATCCACAGCGCGCGACACGGCACAGGGAGGCGGTGCGCGCCACGCCTCCGTCGCTGCCTGGAACGTGTGCGCGTGCTCCCCAGCCTGTCACGAGCACGCCTCTTTCTGGCTACTAGCGTGTCCCAGCCGCCGCGGTCACAGAGCAAAAGTGATGGCAGCATCTTTTCAGAAGTGAGTACATGCGCTCGTAACCTTTGCGAGGATGATGTGCGAGTCTTTGTGTGTGTAGCTATCATAAAAACAGAGAGCATCACAGACACTCCCTGCCCTGTGCCTCGTTCACCCTCGCAGCCTCTGGACGTCTGTTTGCAGGCCAGCATGCGCTCCCTTCGGTTGTTTCCCAAAAATCAGTGATGGCGCCGTGAAAACACTGCAAAGACAGATTCTCGTTGCAAATACATCTTTTGACCAGGTCTACTATTGCCTGCTCGGTCATAAAACAAGCACAACTACAAGACTCGGGATATTTAAAATGAACTGGTACAAGGAATCATTGTGCGGGTGAAGGGTGTAGTGTAAACCAGTTTCACCAACATAATGAAAATTCGGAACGTTGCGATTTGAAAAAACAGTGAGTGCACCCTTCATATTAGTCCTACCATCTCTATGAACCCCACACTCGAGTAGTTGGTGAATCAAATAAATGTACGGCAAAGCTTCGAGTATTAATTACACTGTAGGCATGGGATCAAGGTTTGATGGAAATGTAATGTCATACTAAAGATTAACCCCTTCACTCCCCCATGTCAAAAGCCACTAAAACGAGTTTTCAATACTGCCTCAATACATACACTTAAGCACACTTAAGTAGCAGCGCAAACAGTAAACACTCGGCAACATTAAGCCTCCAAATGGCGCATGTTTATTTGGCGGGAGTCGCCATGGAGGGGCCGAGAAATGTCTTGAGTCGTCATGAGAGAGGGGCGCACACAAGTGTCAAAAAGTGGACATAAACGTACTAAACCAATGGTGCCATCTAGATGTACTTTCCCACTACCATGAACAACATTGCGGTTTAAGAACCAACATTCCCTCCAGGGCGCAGACCCACATTTTATTATTTAATTTGCTCTGCATGCAGGCGTTTTTGCGGAGGCTCGTAATGCATGAAGTAAAACGGTCATTCACCATTCAATTTTCTTACTGATGAGCACGAGGTCTACAAAACCTTCTATAGGGTAGGTGGAGCCGTGGTTAAATACATTTATGGCAAACATGCAAGCTCCTTAGGTATAGATACCCTTATTAAATGTAAAACACCCTCACCCTTACACCCTCACCCTCACACACCCTCACCCACCTCACCCTCATAGCGAAATTTGCACTAAACTGCACCCCGCACCCAAACCTTGCCCCCCAAAGTCAATGCCCCTGACATCTACCCAAGTAGGACTTAACACAGCAAGGTCAAGAAGATCTCGCCCGAGACCACCAGTTCACCTCCCTCCAGAAGCTACTCCTTTTGTAGCAATTTTGGTGAATATTCCTGTCTTACAACCCGGGGAAACTGAGTCAAATGACTCAGTACTGGCAAATATAAAATCTTGGTGTAATGCTAATTGTACTGGCCCTAACAATATTTCTGAATACGTCCAAACAGGTAGACGTGTGGACTGGGTGGGATATACAAAGAAGAAATTCCCTGGGGATTGTCTAATTGTTAATTTTAATCGACCCCATGAGGCATCCCGCCTATTCTGGGATGCAACTGAGATTAGTGAGGATAGAATAAGAGCAGTACCCTTAGGTTTCTTCTATCCCCCTCCTGTATTCCCAAATAAGCTCCCCGAAAGGGTTAGTCACAGTGTGCCCCCAACTACAACTCACTGCATTAGCCCCTGGGCAACACAAGCAACTGGTATGTTACCTATAACCTATGTAAACCGGGGACGTGAATTAAGTAAGGGCTTGGAGCTATCAAATATGTTTTCAGCACTATCAAATTTGGAGGAAATTGATTGACTAATACCTGACGATAGTGTTACTGACCCCGTGTCTACAATTACTAATAGCAATGCTAGGGGCTCTATAGTTAACCTAATGAGCTGGAACATTGCAGGGCTCCGCTCTAAAAGGGATGATTTAAACTGGTTGACTATACTGAAAAAATATGATGTGATAGCGTTGCAAGAGACATGGGATACGACTTGTGATTTCTGGATAGATGGGTATACATCCTACTTTCTTGCAGCACAAGTCTCAAACTCAGGTCGAAACAAAGGAGGTTTACAATTTTTAATGTCAGTAAAAATGAATGGAACCACAAAAGTAATAAATAGTCTATCCCAAAATATCTTAGCCTTGGAAGTCACATTGACCAATCAATCCAAATGCGTTTACATTAACTTTTATAACGCTACCCAAGGCACTGGTGATATCGAAAATCTCAATTCCCTGAATAAGTTTTTGTGTGATTTTAAAGAGAGTCAAACCGCGTCGATTTATTTTATTTTGTTGGGAGATTTTAATGTACACTTATGTCAGCAAAACTGTCACTTTATAGATAATTTGAATGTAGATATGTTCCAACCCCCACATTTTGAACACTCTGTTAAAGGATCAACCCTAGAAAATCTGCTCCTAGAAAACGAACTTTATGAACCAGAGTTTTTTGACAGCAAAGAAAGGGTCCCAACCTACAGAGCTAGGGATTGTAACAGTATTATAGATTATATTTTTATCTCACCAGTTATGTTGCAGAATGTCATTTTTTACAATGCTATACACACTATACACAGTGACCACAACCCGGTTGTGTTGAATATGGAGGATAATATTTTATCATTGTTTAATAAAAACCTAGAAGTAGAGATCGCTGTTGATATCACTGCAAAGGATCAAGGGAGACGGGTGAAATGGAGCAAAGTCATTCCAGAGGAGTTCTTTCACTCTCTTAACGAAAAAGTGGGCAGCGATATCAATGTTTGTAGAGAGCCCCTGAGATTTAAAGGGAACATCATTGGGTCTTTTGAAGCCATCTGTCGCCAGGTGGCAGATGACCTAAAATGCAAATCCACAAAGAGAGAGAGAAAGGCTGAGGGGTGGTTCAATAAGGCATGCTCCAAATCACACCGAGTACTCCAGAAAGCACTGAAAAAGGTTCCCCGTGATAGAATGGAGGTGGCGAGGCTCAGGAAACAATACAATCAGGATATCCTAGCTAGGAAGAAGGAAATTAAGAAACAGGCGTGGGATAATTTGTATGAAAAAGCTACCCTGAGGGACAGCGCAAAGTTCTGGACCATTGTCAATACACCGTTGTTCAATGGGAAAGAAAATGCGCCATTGGAACTAAATATCTCTGAGAAGGAATGGCTGGACCATTTCCAAAAAATGTATGGCAGCAATATTGATTTAGGTCCTGTTAATTTAACACCGATCGACATTCAAGCCCCTCTTTTAAGCTTTACCATTAAAGAGGTACAGAGTGCTATCGAAGGCATGTCATCACAGAAGGCCCCGGGGCCAGATGGCGTACCCGCAGATATGTACAAAACAAATTCAGCAATGTGGTCAGTTGTTCTTTCTAATGTTTTTAACGTAGTTGGTATTGAAAAGATAAGACCTCCGACTACTTGGTCACAAGCTGTCATCATCCCCATATTCAAGAAGGGCCAAAGGGGGGACCCTAGATGCTACAGACCCATATCCCTGTTAGATTCCTCATTTAAAATCTTGGGTAAAATAATACTAGAGAGAATCTCAGCCTGGTCAACCGACAAAAACATCTTGTGTGATGCACAGTATGGGTTTAGATCTGCAAGAGGTACAGAAGACCAATGCCTCAATTTGCACCTTATACTTAGCAAATACACTGTAGCATCAAGGGGGATGATGTACCTGGCCTTCATGGATTTGTCCACAGCCTTTGATCTAGTTAATAGGTCAAAGCTGTGGACAATACTCCTAGAATTGGGACTGGATCGGGCTCTTGTGGATTTTTTGGCGCGACTCCACAGTGATCTAAAGGCAACTATCCGCATGACCCAAGAAGGGAACTGTACCTCCTTTTTTAAATCGGGCAGGGGAGTGCGCCAAGGGTGCATCTTGGCACCTATGCTCTTCTCCCTCTATATTAACTCCCTTGGTGACTCGCTGAAAACTGCCTCTGCAGATGCGCCCTGCATGGGTGGTTCCGTGACGCCGGTACTCTTATATGCCGACGACACGGTGCTGATGTCAAGGACCCCGAGGGGCCTTCAACTTCTCCTTAATACATTTGGGGCTTTTATGCAAGACCTGGATTTAGTGATTAACGCAGGAAAATCGCACGTTATGGCAGTGGGTAATTCAAAAAGTAATATCAGAACCCTGACCTGTAACGGTGCCGCACTTATTAAAGTAAAAACCTTCACATATCTAGGTGTGGTGTTCGATGAGAAAGGGACATGGGCACCACAAATCCAGAACAAGACCGCAGCAGTAAAAAGATCTTCTGCGGCTATATTGGGGTTCGCAAAACGTTTAGGCGGCAAACCAACTGAAGCTATTTTATCCATATACAAAGCTAAAACCCTGGCAATAGCAAGATATGGAGCTTCCATCTGGGGACATAAGAACACTACCCAAATCCAAAGGGCAGAGAACATCTTTCTGCGAAATGTTCTGGGCTTACCTAACTCCACACCTGCCCACTCAGTACATATGGAACTAGGGATGGGTTACATTGAAGATATGTTGTCTCTTGCACCGCTGAGGGCTTGGATTAAAACCTGGCTTAATCCCAATTTAACCTTGAACCACACGATTATAAAAGACTGTATGGGCCGGGATCGTGTGGCTAAGATTGAGTGGCTTTCTTATATTAAGAAAATAGCACAATATCTGGGCCGCCCTGAGTTGTATACCAATCCTGAAGGCCTACAAAAAGATGATATCAGTTGGGCAAAACTGGAATATATAAAGAAAAGAGAAGCCGATAGAGAAACTCGCGAGATCATGAAGCCAACCGTGAGGTCCCATTTTTTGACAATAACATCTTTAGCTATGGAACCATACCTGGCGGTAGTAAATAAACCTTTCCACCGGTGGCTTCTCACTAAATTTCGCTTTGATCAGTCTCACTTCTTGTTGGGTGAATACAATAAATGGTGTAGACCACATGAGAACGCCCCCTGTAAGTGTGACGATTTCTCAGACCAGGATTCTCTTCACTTCTTCTTTTTTTGTCCTTTTTTCAGAATTGCAAGAGAGAAATACATTAAGCTCATATTAAAGGATAACAAGTTTACCCAAGTGAAACCGGCCTTTCTGTTTTTACAGTTAATGGAAACACCCCTAATCATGTATGGGGTGGCAAACTTTCTCACTATGTCCATCAGGTTGCATCGAAACAGAGCGAAGGCATCGATCAATTGTCCTAGCCTTTGTTAAAATTGTAGGCCCAGTAGGGGCAGCACTGTTAATAGGATTGTATTATAGGCTTGTAAATATTATTGTAAATATATTATTGAACAAACTCCATTCCACATAATGTATAAATGAAATTGAGTAGCAAACCACAGACAGTGCAGTACGAGGATAAACATCTTAATTTTTCTATAACTTTTGTAAAATGAAATTTGTAAATAGGAAATTTTGTATTTATATATAATATGTCTTGTTTTTAAAGCTATTTTTTTTTTTTCTTTTAAATAATTTTTCTCTATATACTCCAATAATCAACTATGAATGTATAGCATACTTTTGTGATTTTAATTTAATCGAATAAAGTGTTTTTTGACTGACTGACTCACCCTCACACACCCTCACTCACCCTCACACCCTCACCCCACTCACCCTCACAACCCTCTAACCTTCACACCCTCACCCTCACACCCCCTCACCCTCACACCCCCTCACCCTCACACACCCTAACCCTCACAACCCCTCACGCTCACACCATCACACCCTCACACCCCTCACGCTCACACCATCACACCCCTCACCCTCACACCCCCTCATAACCCCTCACACACCCTCACTCACCCTCACACCCCCTCACCCACACACCCCCTCACCCTCACACCCCCTCACACCCCCTAACACACCCTCTCACCCTCACACACCCTCACTCACCCTCACACCCCCTCATAACGCCTCACTCACACTCAATCCCTCACCCTCACAACCCTTTCACCCTCACACACCCTCACACCCCTCACCCACACACCCCCTCACCCTCACATCCCCTAACACACCCTCTCACCCTCACACACCCTCACTCACCCTCACACACCCTCACCCTCACACACCCTCACTCACACCCTCACAACCCCTCACCCTTACACCCTCACACCTCCTCACCCTCATACCCTCATCCTCACACCCCTCACCCTCACACACCCTCATCCTCACACACCCTCACCCTCACACACCCTCACCCTCATAACCCTCTCACCCTCAGACACCCTCGCACACCCTCACCCTCACACACCCTCACCCTCACACACACTCACCCTCACTCACCCTCACTCACCCTCACACACCCTCACACACCCTCACCAGCATAGCATAGAATAACAAAAAAATCACAGGATAGCAAAACATAGCATAGCATAACAAAACATAGCATAACAAAACAAAAAATAGCATTGCAAAACACAACAAAGCATAGCATAGCATAACAAAACATAGCATAGCATACCAACCATAGGATAACAAAACAAAGCATAACATAACAAAGCATAGCAAAACATAGCATAGTATAACATAGCATAGCATAACAAAACATAGCATAACATAACAAAACATAGCATAACATACCAAAACAAAGCATAGCATAACAAAACATAGCATAACAAAACATAGCAAAATATAGCATACATAACAAAACATAGCATAGCAAAGCATAGCAAAACATAGCATAACATAGCAAAACACAACAAGACAGAGCAAAGCATAACAAAACACAACATAGCATAGCAAAAACAAAACAAATCTTAGCATAGCATAACATAGCATAACAAAACATAGCATAACAAAGCATAGCATAGCATAACAAAACATAGCATAGCAAAACAAAGCATAGCATAATAAAACACAACAAATCATAGCATAGCATAATAAAACACAACAAATCATAGCATAACATAACAAATCATAGCATAACACAACATAGCAAAACACAACAAAACATAGCATAGCTTAACAAAACACAACAAAACATAGCATAGCAAAACAAAACATATAATAGCATAGCAAAGCATAGCATACCAAACACGACAAAACATAGCATAGCATAACAAAACATAGCATGGGAAAACAAAGCATAGCACAATAAAACACAACAAAACATAGCATAGCATAACAAAACATAGCATAGCATAACAAAGCATAGCATAGCAAAACATAGCATAGCATAACAAAACATAGCATAGCATAACAAAACATAGCATAGCATAAGAAAACACAGCATAGCATAACAAATCAAAGCATAGGATAGCAAAATATAGCATAGCATAAGAAAACAAAACATAGGATAGCAAAACAAAACATACAATAGCATACAGCATCACTCAGCACTACCACAACATCACTCAGGGGCATCACAACATCACTATGCGCTACCACAGCATCACTCAACGCCACAGCATCGCTCGTTTGCCATCACAACATCACTCAGCGCCACCACAGCATCAATCTGTGCAACCATTCAACAACACCTGGTTCAAATATGTTCTCTCAATGTTTCAAGCTTCATTACAAATGTAACAAAAAATGTTTAATATTTCACTTCTGTTCTTGGATTTTCGTCATAATAAAATACACTGAACATAATCTTCACAAAAGTTAGTTACAAAACTTAAAGCTATTGCCATAAATTACAATAACTTTTATTTAAGTATTAATTATTAAAAAAATTAAAACCATTGTTATTTGGAATATCAATACATGTAAGTCACGTAAATACAACACATATTGCATTACAAATGCTATAGGTGTCACAGTTGCAAACGTTAGAACTATTGGCATTGTAAATGGCAAAGCTATTAATTTCGCTATTTTCAAAAACAAAACATAAATACAAAAAATTGTCATTTACATTGCCAATAGCTCAAACTTTCCTAATGCGAGACCTATTGCATTGCAAATGCTTGTTTCATATTAGCAAGGAGATTTGTACAGGTGTTCAGTGTATGTTTACCAACACCGTAGCCTTCCAGTACGGGAACCTAAGACATGCATGCTGTCACATAGCTGACAAGTTTTCAGTTTGCCTGTGTGACATTTCCAACTTTTCATCATGATTGTGTGGGATTTTAAGGCTTTTTGCGGGACAATTTGGGTACTATTAGAGCACGAGAAAAGCAAATAAGCTATGTTCATGTTATGACATAAATGTCCGCATTTGTCCCCTTTAGTGCATTCCAATATTTAGAAACAACCATTACACTCATGCACTGTCTCTGAAGTGCCTGCACTTGGTCCCTACCCTACTAACCTGAATCCACAGTGTTCATGCCTAAAATGCCAGGTCTGGCAAAGCTGCCAGTTACATAAGACAGACTTACAACTTTCCAAGTCTCTCCTTCCACCACAGGCACAATAGTGCTTACGGCTGTTTACATACCGATTCTCTTAAAGCCCCGCCCTCCGTGAATTGCGATCAACCATATGAATCAGCATATTAGTTTCAATTTCGTTTGCTAAACAAAAATGTCACAATACAGCAAAAAAATCAACCCTGACCTGATATTTCTGGGCGAGGATTCCTGCTTGACAGTCTCGAGCTGGGTTTACCATTCCTAAAACTGAAAGCACGTCCGATCTGGTGCCTTGTTCTCTGTAATGGTAAGTGTTTGCAAGCTAATGGTGTGTTCTGTATATTGTGCCAAGACCCATCTTCATGCTTACCCCCCCAATGACACCACAGGCCCTCGCTGCACATTGCTCACTCCTTTAGAAGTGGAGCTGCGGCATTTGCTCCCTTGTGAAATGGATCCAAATATCTGAGTCAGGCCCAAAGCGAGAGATATGTGCTTACTGTGTAACATGTGCTTACAGTGATGCCAAAAAACATGGATTGACTTGCAAACAATGAATGTTTAAAACGTCGAGGGAAAGCATTTCAGCGATTTAGTTCCTCTCTTATTTTACATGTTTACTTGATCTTAGATTCCCCACAAGTTAGCTATTTTATAATGTTGTTGTTTATCTGTATTTTCTTCTGTGTATACTTTGAGGCTTGAGCCAAGCCAGGTGTTTATGAGGGGCTTTGATTGAGCACGCAGGCGCTAAGGCTAAAGCCAAACAAAGTGCCTGTGAGTGGGATGGCCTCTGTGCAGAGCACACAGAACAATATGTGTGTATTCCATTTGCAACTGAAATTCTGTGGAAATGTGTGTGAAGGGGGTACACTGATGTCAAAATATTTGCAAGGCAAAAGTAAGGGAAAATAAAGTGCTTATATTTGAGGAAGTGCAGTGTATGTTGGGTCAGTGAAGTGTCAGATATGAGGAAGGGCATTCAGGGAAGAGTGAAACGAGGATGCTGAAGAGGAAAGAGAGGGGGTTGAAGATGTGCAAATGGACAAGATATGCAGGGAAAAAGAGGATACATATCTAACATAATGCACACATAATTGAGGGTCAAAACTCCTTCCACAGGTCCCAATGCTATTTAATTCACAGACTCACAATTTCAGAATTTAAAAATGTTCAATGTTAATTATTTATAGGAAATCATTGTTGTTACTCATTTATCTTAAAAAGCTAACACCCAGTGACAAAGCCAATCATACTGACAGGCTTTAGGTGTATGTCAGTTGTTGTGCCATTTATCTGGATAAAATGACATCTCAGAGAGAAACCAAAATACCGGTCTGATGGCACACTATGGGAATCACAGAAATGTATTAGGCATTTTCCTTTATAGGGAGCACCCACTTTTTTCATCTCACTTAAAGACCTGTCTGCACATATTTCTATATGACTGGTTACAGCTAGCAGCTGTGGGTGCTTCCCGAAGTCTGGTTAGAGCGTAGTTTTCCAAAGTTAATGCTGCATGCAGTGTAGACACTGGGCAAGCATACATTTTAAAGGGCTAAGGTTGTGATGCAGAACAATTTACATATTACAGTAACTGTTAAACAAATTAATGCAAAAAGATACGGGGCAGTTTTAATGTGTTTAATATTTCAAGACTATACGTTCCTTGCCTTGCTTCATCACTGCATTCATTTGCTTTAAAATTCACAATTTGCCAATCTTTTTCAAATTTCTTTCTCAGGAGAGGGACTCTCCCTAGACACCAGATATTTCCATTGAACTTGTTCACATCGCTAACTAGTGTTTTCTATTGGAAAGGGTAGAGCCAAAGCAGTCTTGCTTAGTACCATAGCCCTCTTCAGAAGTCAGACTTGCTTGGCAACCCAGAAATTCTCAGAAATAATGTATGAGTTTTGTTTTATTAATGCCTAGAAGAACTGAATTTTGAGTCCATTTATCACAGAAATAGTGCTGAAAATCGCACCAAAAAGATACACATTTTTTATTATTTCTTCACGGTAAGAGAACCACCCCGAACCCCCCTTTTTGCCATCAAGCACGCTCCCTGCGCTCGCTCGCATACGTTGATTCGTTCTGCATACGCCTCACCAGTTTCAAATCCCACCAGCCGCCACTGATCTAGCACCAGGCATGGTGCAGCACACACACCGTGAATCTGCATTTAAGTCCATCCTAAAAAGTTGTTCATGAGTGCAATAGAGGTGATGAATGTATTTGAAATGGACAAGACAAAGTCTATAGTTGGGGGAGAGCTCATGGGCCTGGGCGTACCAATAGAGCCACTGTTCATCTATGAGAGAAGCCAAAATATATCAGTGTCCCATGGGTATCTAATAGATGGGATTCTGAGTGGTGCAGAGTTCTGTATCCCCACATATATTCATGGTATTAACTTGCTGGGGTATAGGGTTACGAAAGCCACTTCTAATACCTGAAACGTAGGCGGGGCATCTGGGAACGTGGCATGCACAGCATGGGTCACAGCACGTAGTTGATAGTATCTGAATATGCCTAACAGGTTGGCCTCCTCACCTTGTGTTGCCTGCTGCAGTCAGACGAAAGCGCCATCAGAGTACATGGAATCCATGGTTGTGAAGTGCAGTTTGCGCATTCTAGAACAAGTGCTGGGGTCCTAAGTGATAGGAAAGGAGGGGTGTCCAATGAGTGGCAAATTGGGGGCGAAGAGATGCTCAACTCGGGCCCTGTGGCTGAGCTCGTTCCACGCCCATACTCTGCACGGCACAGTGTCAATATGCACCCGTGGTCACTTGGAGGTAAGAAACATTGCCGTTGGGATGCAAGCCTGGGCACGTCGCTATCAGCTAAGAAAAGTTCAAGCTCCTTGATCTCCCTCTCCAGGCACGCAAGGTCACTCTGCAGTGCGCAAAGTACGCCAGTTAGCTTTGCGATGCACACCCCTCTAATAACAACTTTGAAGGCCTCCCACAGAGAGGATTGTGATATCTCTGAGTTGTCATTATGATCAAAATATTTCCCCACGGCTGTCCTGATATCTTCTTGAAAGACCAGATCCTGCAGGCCTCCAGGCGAATGCACGTGGGGGGCTGTCTGAAAGCAGAAGTTCCAATAGGACCTGAGCATGATCGGATAAGGTTCTGGGCAAATGAAAGACCCGTCCTGTCCAGAACAGGGCATCCCGGGAAGCCAACCAATAGTCTATGTGGGACCACGAAGCATGGGCCGTCAATATTCACGTACCTTCCTTGTCACCAGTGTGGTAGAAATACCAGAGCTCTATCAGATCAAAGTCTTCCATATGCAAATGGAGCTGGGTAGCTCTGCGGGGGTGAGGGCATCTGGAATCATCAGATCTATCCATTTTAGGATTAAGTGCCACATTAAAGTACCCTACCCAGATAATCACACCAGACCCTAATGTTCCAGTAAAGTGCAACACCTAGGCAAAAAAAAATGGGGGTCATCAGTATTAGGGCAGTATATGGAAAGAAGTTTGACTGGGTGGTCATATAAAATACCAGAAAGAAGAACAAATCTGCCTTGCTTGTCACAAATCACCTGGCACATTCACCATGGTATTCCCTTTTTGAAGGAGGATCGCAACTTTGCGAGCGTAGCTAGAATAATAGGATACATGCTTCTCTCCAACCCACGTCACGCGGAGTTCCTTCTGCAACGTGTAGCTCCTGCAAGAAGCGTATGTCTATAAAATGTATTTGCAAATATACAAGGACAAGGCACCCTTACATCTGTCATTTAGGCCTCGGATGTTCCATGTTACAGCTTCAATGGCCTGCATGAGTGGTTGTGGTGTGACTCTGAAGCAACTATCTGCCCCACAATGTCATGCACAATGTCTAAAAAAAGGTCAGGTTAAGTGACAGAAGGAAAAAAAAGTGAGAAACAATTTGGCAGCCAAAAAGTGCAATTAACAATATTAGTGTACTTAACCTCCCACTCCCCACTTTGGTTCCCCAAATGTATCAAATACCCCAATCCCTCCCAGAATAGAATTGTGTAAGTACGTTTCTGGGACTGATCACATGAGGGCGATCTAGGATCCGGCTCACTCCCAAACCAGAAATTTTGGGAAGCTGGATATATAGTGTGAGAGAGAACATGGGACCCACAGTCAGTGTAGAACACATCCATACGCCGTTAAAGGCAGCCACAAACTGTGGACACCAGCCATAGCAAAAGAAGTTGAAGTAGTGTGGTCTGAGTCAGGCATCCTCCCATCAGACAGTTTAATTCAATATGAGTCTGCACCTGAGTGATACGGGGGCTGATATTACCACAACTGGAGCATGCAAGGCAGTCAGGTGCCGAGAATACAATTTGTCTAAATGATATGAGGTGTTATAAAGACTAAATGCTTAGGATAAAGTTAGTTGGTTTCACTGAGATTCGCAGCTGCATTTTCACGATCTCTTGAAGGCAATACACTGGTTCTGATTGGAATAGTTTTAGCAAACTTGGCTGTCTTTTCATTGTCAATAAACTGGAGGAATTTCCCAGAGTAGGTAATCCATAGCTTTGCGGGATACAAGAGACAGTACTTGGCTTCAGTGTGTTGGAGGGCACATTTGACTGGTAAAAAGTCTCTACATGCTGCCTTCACTGACATAGTAAAGTCTTGAATATGGAAACCTTGATCCCTTTATATTGGAGTAGTCTTTGTTCCCTCGCCAGCCACAGAGCTGTGTCCTAGTCATGATAATTCAATAGTGATGATGGGGCGAGGTGGTGTTCCAGGCAGCGGCGTGGGATCAAGTGATCTGTGGGTCCTTTTAACCACAAGCATGGCAGAGAGATCGGCACCAAACATTGTGTGGAGCATATGTTCTATGCAGTCTTCCATTTAGCCCATTTCTGTTGACTCCGGCACTCCAATAATGCATAAACTATTACACCTGGATCTGGCTTCCAAATCCTCAATTTTATTTTGAATTACTTCCAGGACTTTCTCCATGCTCAGGAGCTTCTCTCGTGCAGCAGAGTGCTCATCATCTACATTGGAAGTGTGACATTCCAGTTGTTCTATGCAGTTGTCATGCTTGTCAACCTTTTCCTTGAGCCGGTCAAACCTGTCTGCAAGCAGGTCAATTTTTGTGTCTATGATAGTCAGGCTTTGCTTCAGGTCTAAGAACATGGCATGAATATCGTCATTGGGTGTCAGACCCCCTGTATCTCGCTCATCCATCCGTGATTCTTCCAGGGGTCGGTCTGACGCAAGTGTTTGCCTATGGCCATCAAAGGATAGTTTGGATGTTTTGGGATCACTTTTTCCCATTCTCTTATACCAAGCACACCAAGTGCCATGTCGTCCACTTAACTATTGGGATGAGGCGCTGTCAATCCTCCAATCAATGCCAGGGTGATAACCTGCTATTGTAGTGAATTATATGGTGCAGGTCCGGTGCTGCCGCATGTGGGGGTATTCAAATGCTGAAGGGCGCTGCTACAATTGTTCTGTCTCAGTAGGGGAGTCGAGAAAACAGGCACCAACACTCCCTGAGGCACCGCAGGGGGCACACACAGCTCAGGATGTCCAAAGCAATAGAGCTTGAAAAGATAGATCAATGCAGGTTGCTCAGTGTAGCCGGAATGATAGCAGGTCCAAAGCAAATATAACGACATGGTCCAGTGGAGCAGCACTGGCTCATCTGATTTTGGGCCCAGCAATACCCTGGATCTTGGGGGACACTAGCAGGCCCACTTACAAAGAAAGCACAGTATTGTCACCTTAACCCCAGCACTAAGCCTCTGTCAACCCGTGGAGGAACAGTCCATTACGGTAAACAGACATAATATCGACTCCAAAATATCGACTGGACATAATATCGAGTTCAAAATATAGACTGGACAAAATATCGACAGGACAGAATATAGACATCAAAAATATCGTTTTTAAGGTAAGTAATGTAATATCGAATGTTAAAAATATAGACAGCTAAAATATCGAAGTATATAATATAGGTAATTAAAAATATCTAATTTTTAATAGTATCTAATTTTTTATAATGTTTTTTATGTTATTATATGTGTGAAAATTGTGTATTTATGTTATAATTAATTTTAAATAATGAAATGTGTTTTTTATTTTTTGCGTAATTAAATTCTGTAGCGGGTTGTGAGTTTATAGGGGAATAGGGTGGGAAGTAATTTAATTATAATTAATTAAATATGTAAATTTATTTATTGGTATTATTTTTTAATTAATAGTTAATTCATTTATATTTGGTAAATAAATACATTTTAATTGGCAATTAATTTTACTAATTTATTTTCCGTAGCGGGTTGTGGGTTTATAGGGGAATTGGGTGGGGAGTAATTTAATTACAATTAATTAAATATGTTAAAACATTTATTGGTATTTTTTTAGAATTAATTGTTAATTAAAATGTTATGGGTAATTAATTAAATTTTAATTGGCAATTAATTTTATTTAATTGATTAATTGCTAATTATGTTAATTTTACTTATTTATTTTCAGTAGCTGGTTCTGGGTTTATAGGGGAATAAGGTGGGAAGTAATTTATTTATAATTAATTAAATAATTCAATGTATTTAATTGTATTTAATTTGAAATAATAGATAAATAAGTTTTAATTGTTAATTAGATAATTTTTAATTTGTAATTAATTTGGATTAATAGGTAACATAGTAATAATTCATTTTAATTTGTAATTTTAATTGATTATTGTTATATTAAAATAAATTGGTAATTACTTTGAAATAATATGTTTTAGATATTAATTTATATTTTTTTAAATAATATATGAAGTATTTACTTTCCCTACTGTGCACACTCTGGAGTGGGAATAGTAATTTTTACCCCTACGCTATCCAACGCTTTCCTTACTGTTGCACTCTTTAGAGTGGGGATAGTAATTTTTACCCCTATGCTATCCAATGCTTTCCCTACTGTTGCACTCTTTGGAGTGGGAATAGTAAGTTTAACCCCTACGCTACCCAACGCTTTCCCTACTGTTGCACTCTTTGGAGTGGGAATAGTAATTTTTACCCCTTCGCTATCCAACGCTTTCCCTACTGTTGCACTCTTTGGAGTGGGAATAGTAATTTTTACCCCTACGCTATCCAACGCTTTCTCTACTGTTCCACTCACTGGAGTGGGAATAGTAATTTTAACCCCTACGCTATCCAACGCTTTCCCTACTGTTGCACTCACTGGAGTTGGAATAGTAATTTTTACCCCTGCGCTGTCCAACGCTTTCCCTACTGTTGCACCCACTGGAGTAGGAATAGTAATTTTTACCTCCACGCTATCCAACGCTTTCCCTACTGTTGCACTCACTGGAGTAGGAATAGTAATTTTAAACCCTACGCTATCCAACGCTTTCCCTACTGTTGCACCCACTGGAGTGGGAATAGTAATTTTTACCTCTACGCTATCCAACGCTTTCCCTACTGTTGCACCCACTGGAGTGGGAATAGTAATTTTTACCCCTACGCTATCCAACGCTTTCCCTACTGTTGCACCCACTGGAGTGGGAATAGTAATTTTTACCTCTACGCTATCCAACGCTTTCTCTACTGTTGCACCCAGTGGAGTGGGAATAGTAATTTTTACCCCTAGGCTATCCAACGCTTTCCCTACTGTTGCACTCACTGGAGTGGGAATAGTAATTTTTACCCCTACGCTATCCAACGCTTTCCCTACTGTTGCACTCTTTGGAGTGGGAATAGTAATTTTTACCCCTACGCTATCCAACGCTTTCCCTACTGTTGCACTCACTGGAGTGTGAATAGTAATTTTTACCCCTACGCTATCCAACGCTTTCCCTACTGTTGCACTCTCTGGAGTGGGAATAGTAATTTTTACACTTACGCTATCCAACGGTAATAATATTGATTATTATTTAATTATATTATGTTACTATATATATATATATATGTTTTAACAAATATGATTGTACATTTTGTTTTATAACTTTCATTAATTATTTAAATATAAGGTAATTTAAGTATTTTTAAGTATATTTTAGTAATTAATTTTTAATATTAATTTAATTTAACACTGTTTTTAATAAAGTCGATATTTTAATTAACTATATTTTTGTAAACGATATTTTGTAGTCGATATTTTTGTACTTACCTGTTTGTAGATACAAACTCGATATTCTGTCTGTCGATATTTTGTCAACGATATTTTTTCAACTCGATATTATGTCCCTCGATATTATGTCAGTGATCCGTCCATTACATCACATTGTCCCTCAAAAAGAAACTCCTATCCATAGGTAGGTCCCGGGTACCCTAAATGGTGTAACTGTACTATGGTCCACGGTGCACACAGAGTTAGTGTGCCTTATTGTGTACCATCACTGCCAAAATTAAGGCTCATGCTTGTTGTATAATGTCTAGGACTGCTCTGCAGCCCGGTACTACCCACAGGTGGTGACCCGGATCTCCTATAGAAGTGTCCCCCTCTCGCTAGCCACCCCCCTCAGCCAGCCAGGCAGAGCAACACACCCAGGCTGGGACAGCAGTAATTATGTTGCAGGCACCCAGGCCCGTGGCACGGCCACCACACCCTCACCTGGATGATTCCAGTGAGTCAATCGCGACACAGGTCCAGTGGCGCACCACAAGGGGGGCCTCCTCCTCAAAACCACCTCAGTCAGCATCCCACGGGGCCCAACAATGCAGAGGGCAGCAGCAGTCACGGCCACATTATCCTGTAGCAAGATAGCGACCATCAACGCTCCCCCACATGTGTTAGTGGTCTGTCTCCGGCAGACCCAAAAGTCAATTACAGGTGAGGTACCATCCAAGAGAGGTCGCAGGAGGGTGGCAACATGCCACTCCTTAATGCACAATCTAGGCAGTACAATCCACAGCCTGGCAAGGCCGCAATCAGCTGCAGCCACAGCCCAGTTATCAGCAATGTCGTCACTAACCTGAGTCTTCCACAATCCCAGAAAAGGGCGACAAAACATTGCAGCTGGTATCAGAGATTATAAAAGTCATTCAGGGGGTAATGATGCTCCTAAATAAAAAACTAGGAGAAATGTCAGATAAATGTTTCCAGCCGGCAGAGCCTCGGTAGTGAGACGCCATTTTGTGGCTGGGCTCTCTAGCGCCCCTGCATCCTCTAGGAGATAAAACTTTAACTGCAGATATTGAAAGGATGCTCTTACTATGCAAGTTCTTTCCCATGGGGCAACAAAATCGAAGACAAAAGAATAATATCACTATTGTTGTAAAAAATACCCAATAGTCCTAGAACTAAGCTCTTTAACCATCCTGTTGGTAGCCACGACCATAGCCAGGACCAATCATCAGAATCTGTAATTTTCTCTGCTCCACAGAATATTTGAACTGCATGCTTAATTTGTGCCACGTCACTTGCTAATTTTCCCCTTTTATCTAAAAAAATAACAGCAAGAGTAATTCAGTAAAACACACACTTCTCCTTGTTGTAGTGTCAGTAGGTCAAGTGCAATTCTATGTTGAATAGTCATGGCAGCTACTGAATTAATTTCCACTTGCAACTCTTGAAATGCATCTGTTGTTGCATTGAATACTATGGCTGGCTCAGCAGACTTGTTAACAAGGGCCATTTCTAAATCATATACCCCATATCCAGGAATTAAAATAAGCATTAGCTCAAAAAATAGACCTTGTCCAGTCTCCAGGATAGTTACATGTACAGCACTTTTATACCCATGAGTGAAACTCCCCAAATTTAATGGCTTACATGAATGCAATATGCGGCACGACTGAAATGTTTGGTGTAAGATAAGAAATAGCACACAAGCCTATCCAGTGCCAGGCAAGTACCTTGTATGCTTTACTGTCACAAATGAAATACATACCGCCCTGTAACTGTGTGTCCAATATGTGATATTTTCTGAGAGGAAGGCCTACCCCCTCCGGGAAAGTGTTTTGAAATTGATCACACCATTTGTAATCAATTCATGCAAGTGTAACATTTGCCCACAGTGCCATGTAAGAGCAGCGAGCTGACCATAAGGGATATTCTAATATTGTAGAATACATTTGATGCAATAGCATCATCCTTTTCTCCCTTAATGAATGGATCGTATAGAAGACCATTGGTTGCTATCAACAGTGTCTCACCATCTATAGTGATTTTCCAGTAATGTATAGAGTAGTTACCTTGTTTCCCTTGTACCTTAGTTATCCAGTTCCTACTCACTGACTGACTGTTCCTTATATTCCAATTACCCCAGTGGTTAATTTGTAAAAAAAAAAAAAGAAGTGGCTGGGCTCTCGTAAGGAGGCAGCTTGCACGAGTCAATTTCTCCTGTTAGCGCCTCCTAAAACATAACCAACTACTAACCATGAAAGTTGGGAGAGAATGTGGCGTAATGGCCAGAGCTGCCAACTACGGAGCTGGGGAACCAGGTTCGAGTCTCGGTATTGGTTCAACATCCTGTGATTCTGGGCAAATCACTTAATCTTCCCATAAAAATGAATGTGTCCTTAACTGGTGCTCGTGAAAGGCACCGAAGTTGATGATTAAGTGCCAGTGCTGAGCACCGGAAACCACCTGCTCAAATTAAGCAATGAATTACCAATGGTATTATCAATTTCCAATATGTTAGGAAACTAGTTACTTGCTAAATATCCTAAGTAACGAGAAGCTGGGTTACATCCTGAAACATGGTACCTAATACATACAGGAAATGCATTGTACTTGGCATTTTTTTCTACTGTAGGTGACACTTGGTATTGGATTTGAATATTTGGCAGGATGGTACAACATCCAGTCCTTCCTTCTGCATAATCCCAAATTATATTGGATAGAAGGCATCCTTTTCCTTGCATGCAATTCTTTATAGGCAGATGTATCTCGTATAAGCCAATAAGGTCGCTGGGGTGCCTGGATAACTCTGCAAATAAAGCAATTTTCAAGACCTAAAACTCGGGCTACTTTCATGTGTATTGCAATGAGGGGATAGTCAGCTAGGTGTCAAAATACAGGTAGCACACACAAAATGAAGGGCCTAACAAATGTTGTTTGCACCAGGCGCTGCATATTGACACAGTTTTTTTCTGTCACTCAGTTCCAGGGCACTTTCTCTAAGTGTCAGTAATGAAAAAGCACGCAGTGCGCTGTCATCTGCTTCTCCTCCTGGTCCGCAGATGTCTTGTTCAGGGGCAGTTTTACAGACCTGCCCTGTGACGTCCTCTTCAGCACATTTTTCTGCAGAGGCAGACCATCACCTCTCTTCGAGACTTCGTTGTGTGCTTCACTCAACAGCATCTGTTGATGTTGCCGTCCCTGTGACACTTGATGATGGGCCCTGAGTGTGCCTCTTTGGAATGTTCTGGGCTATCTTCCCCTTTTCTGGTATATCGCACTGCTCCACTGGTGGCAGGTACCTCTGTCTCAGGCATTGTTGGTGCAGTTCTGCTTTTCACCGCCTTCTGTGTCACCAGGAGGACGATGTGGGGTCCAGCCCATCTAAAACTAAGAGAAGCATAATTTGTTTTTCTCACCATGACCATGTCACCGGGCTTTAAAAGGGTGTGTGGGCTCTGAGTACGGATGGGGCAAAGTTTCCTTGACCTGGAGATGGTGATGTTTCATGACTGCTGACAACTGTACAGCATAGAAACAAATGATTTCATCTGTCCACAGGAATGCTGCTTGAGATGCAGTGAGAGGCAACCTCAACCCCACTGACATCGACCAACCCATCAGTACCTCATGGAGGGACAAATGAGCTGTTCTAGATGGCTACGCCCCTATGGCATGCTGCACTAAAGGCAGCGCATCAGGCCATTTCAGGCCTGTTACATCAGTCGTCTTTGCTAATCTGTTTTTTATTGTGGAGTTCATCCCCCCCGCCTGACCTGAACTTTGGGGGTGGTAAGGGGCATGCATCCTCCACTCTATTCCCAAACAGTCACACACCGTTTGCACAACTTCAGCCATGAACTCACCCCCTCTGTCAATATTTATGCCCTGGGGAACCCTAAACCGGGGTATGATATCTTTCATTAAGCATTGCATAACAGTTGCTGCATCATTCTCCTTGCAGGAAAAGCTTCCACCCATTTTGAAATTTGATCCACACACTCCAGAAAATATTTGAATCGATTCACTGGGGGCATACAGGCAAACTGTATTTGGACGTTGGTAAAGGGACCCTACTAATAAGTGATCATGTGTAGCAGGGGACCGACCTTCAGCATGCCAGGCACTGACAAGACATTGGGAGCAGAATTGTGCAGTGAACACTGTTATCACTGGTGCAAACCACTCCTGTCTAATTAGTGCATTCATTCCCCCTTGTGCAATGTGAGCGGGTCCATGCACAAGCCTTGTAAGCGTAAGGAAGGAACATACTGTGTGGTGCCACAGACCTCCCATCTCGGTGGACCCACAATCGCTCTTCATTCTGCTCACATCCAGCATCAATCCACACTCGCTCCTCCTCTGCTGTTGCAGACCATTGTGCTTCCTTCACAACAGCTAGCATTAACTGCCTCTGAATGAGCAGAATTTTTGGAATGCTTTTGGTCATTAAAAGCACCATCTGCACTGGCTGTGACATGCTCTCTCTTGCAGCTCTGTCAGCCATAGGAATCTTAGTATTAGCTCATTTACGGACTTCACATTTTATTACTGCTATTGTGTGGGGTAGTAGTACTGCTTTCAACAAGTTCTTTACTAAAGGACTATTTTGAATGGGGCACCCTGCCGCTGCTATGAAACCACAATAATGCCACAGCTGCCAAAATCATGGTCAACTCCAAAAGCATAATGTGAGTCAGTATAAATGTTAACAGTTTCCCCTCCGTTAGGATGTATGATTTTGTTATATCCTACAGTTCAGCTTGCTGGGCAGACGTGCCAAGTAGCAGAGCTGCACTTTCAGCTATGTTGTCTATCGTTGTTATAGCATACCCCGCTCCGTAATCAGTGTATGTTAGTCTGCTGGAGGAGCCAATAGTGTAACACTCATAGTCTGCCTTTTCTAATAGTGTCTGATGTAAATATGGTCTGGGTGTGGTGCATGCTTCTACAACCTCAACACAGGCATGGTCAGGGGTCTCATCAGAATTCCCTATTGCAGGTAATAATGTTGCCAAACAACAAGGTGACCTCATAACCTGTGTGCCTGGCAGCTGCAAAATGTTGTGTTGCTGTAGCTGACAACTGAAATCACATGTGGCACATAAACAATACAAAGGTAGTCCAACACAATTTGAGCCGTCCTCTCCACCATCACAGCTGCTGAGGCCTCTGCTCTCAAAGAAGCTGGATACCCAGTCACAGAGTAATATGTCACAGGCCTTTTTCCAAAGCCATGCTGCTGTGTCAGCACATCATTTGTGATGCCATTTTGCTCTGATACATAGAGATGGAAGGACCCTTTGTAATCAGGCAGCCCCAATGCTTGCACAGTACACAATGTCTCTTTCAGTTTGTTTCTTGAAACAGTCTGCAAGTTCATCAGTCCATACAATGTTCTTGGGTGCATCTTGTAATGTACATTGTATCTTAATTGAATCATAGTATCTGTACTCGGGTATCCACTGGTGGCAGTAATTTATCATCCCCAGGACGAACATCGTTCCTTTGTCGGTGGACGGGAGCTGCCTGCTCTGAATCATTTTTATTCTGTCAGGTGATATGGGGCGTATACCTGTGGATGGGATATGTATCAAGAAAATGTGTACTTGAATCCTAGTGTGGACTGCAACATGTATTTAACTTACACATTAAACTTAGGTTCACAAGATATGTTATTCATTATTACTCAAATGAGTGGTCTTCATAAACACACTTATTATTTGTTATCTCATTATTAGTCCATGTCTTTCTTCCGTCTGTAGATCCCATTACATAGTTATGTTGCCCTATGTTTCATCTTGCTTTTTCCAGCTCCGTAAAATAAAAAAGATTAGTCGGATGCTCACCCAGCCTGCCCTGACCCAGGTGGTGATGGCCTTGGTGTTGTCTCATTTAGACTACGCTAACGCCATCTACCTGGGCCTCCCTGTTGCCCTCAGCAAACGCCTCCAGATGGCTCAAAATCAGGCAGCCAGGCTTATTTATCGTCTCCCGCGTTGGCAGTCTGCTAGACCCCTGCTGAAGCAGCTCCATTGGCTTCCGATCATACAGCGGGTCTTCTTTAAAACTGCCTGCATGACCTTTAAGTCTCTTCATGCGCGTAGCCCGAAGTTCAGTCAAAAACTTTTGCCCAGGTACATTCCCCTTCGCAGCCTACGCTCTGCATCGCAAACCCTCCTGATTGTTCCTCGCTACAAATTCCAACGTAAGGGAAGACGGAGGTTTGCCACGCTTGCCACTATACTGTGGAACTCTCTTACTTTGAAGATTCGCTCTTGTACCACTCTTCTTCAGTTTAGGCGGCACCTTAAAACCTGGTTGTTCGCTCAGACTTTGGCTTAACCTTCTTTCAGCCTTTTGAGTTGCAGTTTTTTCAGTTTCTGTTGGTCAGCGCCATGAAACCCCCGGGTGTACGAGCGCTTTATAAATATTTGTTAAGATATGTATTTCGGGATACACACATCCCTTCCTCAGGGGCTTGTATATACAAAAACATAAAGGAAAGTTTCAATAAAAAACAAGGCTTTAAATCCATAAATAATAAGTAGCTAACATCAGTGAATGACCCATCTCACCCTTTTTGGGGTTTTTTGTTAGCTTCATCCATGGGAAATTCCCAATAGATGATGTCTATTTATTTCCACATGCATACGTGCACTTGTGCGCCCGAACTTCCAATGCCAACTGAAATTAAGGTACATTAGGCACCAAGATATAACTAAACACCACTCTCAAGTGCATATTGCTGCAATCTGGTCCTCACAAAATTATGAACTTTTCCAATCCTCTCTCTGGGGAACAATCACCCAATCTTTCTGAAATTGAACGTCATCATTAACTAATGTATCACATACCCAGATTTCATAAATATAATAATTGTTACAAATAGAATCTTCGCATACCATACTAGGTACAGTCGAAATCGGAGACCTCAAAGCGAAACTGCTTCAGTTCCAAAATCCTTAAGAAAAAAACAAAACTATCAAAATACACCGACTCCAAACATACAACCCAACTCAATGCCATTTCTCTGTTATATGTGAGTTCTCTCTTACTCGTCATCTCCTGGATTAACCATTGGTCTGCCAACGCATCTGCACTGCCAACTTAATCGATCTGCTCATGATACCCTGTACAACTTTTAAACTCTACAGCGTGTCTCGTGTGCAGGCACCCATCTGGCGTCTTCCGCGTCTTCCCCGTATAAACATCAGTGAGGAACTACGTCTCTGCACTCAGTGGTCCAAATACGATAGTGGCCATCTTGAAACTGTACGCACTGGGGTTGTATAATCCCCAAATGACATTCCTTTACTAACACCTAGTCATGGTGATACCTGACTACGTTTCATGTTAATATATCATATAGTGTACTGACATATTCTTAGCATATACGGCGATAAGTGATGAACAGCACGCCCGCACTCATGCTTAGTCTTTTAGTGCGGATGTTAGTATTACTTGACTGTGTCATCAGATCAAATGAATAAACTAGTGAGATTTTATTGCTGTCTCAACAGTGATCACTTGAGGATACATCGCAAAAAAAAAATATTCACATGTAGATGCATCACAGATACAGAATTCAATGCTGTAACATTATCTTACATTTTTAGCTGACCTTTTTTAATTAAAGTTCCCCTGTATGAAGTGTGACGTGTCAATGTCAGCTTGTATTCTATGAATGGCCTGTATGTTTAAAGAAAGCAACTCATGTCCAATTTATCATTGAGTCCAAAGGGACTCATGGTATTAAACTTCCTTATCCATTGTGCTTCCCTCTGTGGTAGTAATTTGCCCGGATCCAAACCAGCTCCGGCTGTCACTTTTTCTAGAATTAGAAACTGAAGCTGAACTATATTGTGCCTTTCCTTGAGCCAATGCTCTACTGCATTTGAGTTGATGTTTTTCCTGCGGATCATGCTCTTATGTTCTGTAATCCGAATTTATACTTTTCTTTCAATTTTGCCAATGTATAATAGACAACAAGTACATTTTATGCAGTAAATTACACTTCATGTTATACAGTTGGTTGTATGTTTAAGAATTACCCATTCCCCAGTTTGAACCTGCATCTGGACAACAGTTCATGTTTTTATTTTTTCTATTTCAATGTACTTTTTGTTGGCATACATAAGGAAAAGTGAATAATGAGATAACAAATAATAAATGTGTTTGTGAAGAACACTCATTTGAGTAATAATGAATAAAATGTCTTGTGAACCTAAGTTTAATGCATTAGTCAAATACATGTCGCACTGCGCACTAGGATTCAGGTACACATTTAGTTGATATTTATCATATTAACATTGAACAGGAGACAGGCAGCTCCCTGTCCTGGTACAGCATGCATATATTTTGATTACTTATCCTAAAATCTGACAAATATAGTAAAAACAAGTGTACCTCTGGATACCACATAACCCAAGTAAGTCAACTCGATTTAGCAGCACTGACATATTGACAATGAAGCTATGTGTCCTCTCCACTGGAGGTGGTTTAGCATAGTTACAGAGTCTTTTTCAAAAGCCTCAAGTGATGGGGGTGCCACAAGGAGGTCATCAGTATACTACAAGATGATGCCACCACCTTTTAAATGTGGGCTATCCAGTTCTCTCTTCCCTTCCTACGCGTAGACCGTGGGACTCGTAGTGAAGCCTTGGGTGAGTCATGTGAAAGTGTTCTGTGTATCTTTTAGCGTGAAAGGCAAAAAGATACTCACTCTCTGGATGGACTTTAATGCTGAAAAACACAGAGGAAAGATCTATGACTGAAAAATACCCTGACTCTACAGATATGGAAGATAATATAGCATTGGTGTCAGGCACAACAGATGCTACAGGAACCACAATTGTTTATCTTGCGTAAATCCTGTATGCACCTATATTGTCCTGTATTGCCATTAGGCAATGGAATGATAGGACTCTTACAGGGGCTAGTGATCTTTTAATGATACCTTGTTGTAAGAGAGACTCAATCACAGATTGTACTCCTTCCTCTGCTTGAGGTGACAATCTGTACTGACGCACGTAAGGTAATTCTGCATGTTCCTTAAGCGTCACTTTCTGGGAAGGGCATTTTTTCAAGAATCCTCTCTCATTTTTGTGTTTTGTTCAAACCTCTGAGTTCACTTACTCAAGAACGTTGTTTTCAGTCATCTGTAAAGCCATTTTCCTTTCAAGCTTATCAAACACTGCAGTCCTGTCATTTCTGAGCATACACAATGTCCAACACCATTCTTCTCCATCTCCCAACATATACACCATTCCCAAAGGAAATGTAGAAACCTTAGTTCTCTGTAAGTCCTGAAGGTATTTGATCATGGGGCCCAAATCTTTAGGGTAGTAACCTGGTGCTACACCTATAGACGCATGTGGTTCTGAAGCTGGCACTTAAAATAACCTCTCTTACTGTGGTCCTAGCTCAATGCGCACTGCACCCCCTTCTTTGTCTACATACAATGTGTCCTCGAGCAAAGTCATTGTCCAGTATAAATGTTTGTCTGCCATGTAGGTGTACCATTCAGGCACTGACCCTGTGAAAAATGCGGAAGCACAGTATACAGGCCTGGTACTGGTGTCAATTGCACTAAATGAGTGGCCAAATTACTCTCAATTTCAGATCTGTATTTAACCAGTTCTTGAAACATGTCTTTATAGAAATCTCCCAGTAATGGAGTCCATTGGTAACATGTTTGAGAGAGAGAGCAGACAGAGGGTGCACATAACACAGAATCCCCACTTAATTTTTAAGCAGTAAGTGCTCTATTAGCCAATTCTAACCTGCCCTCAGGTAATTGTAAGTAAATCCCATTTAGTGAAAAATATAATGTTGCATGCAATTTACAGAGGAGGTCCCTCCCCAGCAAATGTATGGGTGCATCTGATGACGGGCAAAACTGATGGGTCGTTGTGAGGTCGTCTACAGAAACTAGTAGGGGTTCTGATGACTCTTAATGCATCAGCATTCCTTTTACAGCTACAGTAGTGACTGTTTCACCTCTACTGGGAACCAGCTTGTTTCTTACTGCTGAAAGGGTTGCACCGATGTCTATTAGGAAATCGATCAATTTACCGCCTACCAAAATTGGAAACATTGGATTTTCCTCAGGTGAGTGTGATAACTTCATCATAAAGCACTGGGCATGGGTTTCTGCAGTTCTCCACGTGGTTCTATGCTGATCAATGTTGTACCTGGAAATGGTTCCTCAGGGAGTGCTGTGTCTTTGGGCATGGGTGGTGCTGATGGATGTACCTCATCCCTGTCAAACCCTTTCATTCCTGTTGTTTCTGTCATTTCTATCATACCTGTCATTTCTCTCATTCCTGTCATTTCCCCATCTGTCTCTCCTACCTCTGTAACTTTTACAATTTCAACCCCAGTGCCAGTACCTCCGGCAAACATAACATAGATCCCTACTCTTGTCTCTTCTCTGGTATCCTTGTCCTTCATCCTGTCTATGCTGCACCCCTTGATAAAACATTCTCTCTTGGCTCTTCTCTCTGTGTACTTGCTGCAACATCATCCCTTTGTCATTTATAGCTGCGTCCTTCATTACCTTGAACATACCATCCCATTCCATAGTTATCAGAAGGGTGCATCATTCTTGATATCCTTTAGTTGACCAATCAGTGTGGTGCAGTTTACAGCTATGGGCCACAGAAGCTAACACTCCATTCTTAAGTGTCTGAGTAGCTAATACTAAATATGCCTCTGTCATGCGTGGTACACCTGCACTATTATCCCATGCTTCATTGTAGCTTAAGATGTAATCATCCACTGACTCACCGGACTTCGGCAACGTGACTTTGACATGAGAAAAACCACCATGTCTCACTGCTAAGCCATAAATTGTGTCCCTGACAGACTCTAACCAATGTACCAATATATTTTCTGTGGCATCCATATTATTAGTCAGATTTGTCCAATCTCTTTCCTGTGGAATTTGGAATGCATTTTTTACCAAAGACCATCTGCTACCATGGTGCGCAGTCTAAATATCGAGTTTTTATTTTCGAATGGACATAATATCGACTCCAGAATATCGAGATGGCAGTAATATCGAGGTAAGTAATAACGATGTTTTTTTAATCGATTTCCATGTTTGTTAAAAAAAATCGATTGTAAAAATCTCGAGTAAGTAATATCGACAGTTAAAAATATCATTTGTTCTTGTTAATTAAAAATATCGAAAGTCAAAATATAGATTGTAAGAATATCGAAAGTCATGTTATCGACTGTCATGATATCGACTGTCATAATATCGATGTTAATAATATTGAATATTTAAATGTACACTGTTTTTAATGTCTTATTAGTAATTTTGTTGTTAAAATATATATATGTATTTTAGATCTTTATTGATTTTGAAATATTAATTAAGAAAATTAAATATTTTTAAAATATATTAAAAATAGTATAATAATTTCTAGGAGCGGGTAGTGGGTTTTTAGGGGAATAGGGTTCGAAGTGTTTTAAAATATATGTTAATTTTTTATAAAATATATTAAAATATTGAAATATATATGAAAATTATTTTTTAGTTAAAAAGAAAAATTTTAAAATTTAAAAAAAATGTATAATAATTTCTAGGAGCGGGTAGTGGGTTTTTAGGGGAATAGGGTGGGAAGTGTTTTAAAATATATGTTAATTTTTTACAAAATATATTAAATAATTGAAATATATATGAAAAGTATTTATTAATTAAAAAAAAAATTAAAATAAAAAAAATGTATAATAATTTCTAGGAGCAGGTAGTGGGTTTTTAGGGTAATAGGGTGGGAAGCGTTTTAAAATATATGTTAATATTTTTTAAAATATATTTAAAAAAAGAAAAATGTATTAAAATTATGTATTAATTAAAAACAAAAATTATAAATTTTGAAAAAAAATTATAATAATTTCTAGGAGCGGGTAGTGGGTTTTTCGGGGAATAGGGTGGGAAGTATTTTTAAAATATATATTAAAATTTTGTATAATATTTGAAAAAATGAAATAATATTAAAAAAATATCAAATGTATAATAATTTAAATGAGTGAGTTGTGTGTTTTTATGGGAATAGGGTTTGAACTGTATATATTATAATTGATAAAAATTAAATAAATATGTTAAAATTTTTATAATATTTAAGAAATAAAAAATAAAAAATGTTTGTAAATAATAAAAAATATCTTTATTTACAAAAAATGTAATAAAATAAAAAAAATGATTTTTAAATATTTAAAAAAAGATATTATTTTTATGGAAGTGCATTTAAAAAAACTGTATAATAATAAAATTATTTATTTAATTTTTGGATATAAACATTTTATTTTTATAGAATTTTTGTGACATAGTGTAATATTTTGGGATTGTTACAAAAATTAATATGATTTTATAATGTAAATCTTATAATATTAAAAAAAATTAAATAAAAATTTTAAATTTGACATTCGAAATGTAAATTTGTAAAATATTTGAAAAATGTTATTCATAATTTAAGACAAATAAATAAAAAAATTACAAATTTGTAGAAATTTCAAATATTAGAAAATGTTTAAAAAAATGTTTTAATTGTGTATTAAAGTAAGTTTTTTCATGTATGTAATTAAATATTTAATTAAGATTTATACATTTAAATATGGCATCATTAGATTAATGTTGTTTTTTGGTGTTAATATTGAATAGTGTGTTATTGTTTGTTACACAATTTCATTATAAATAGACAAATTTGTTGCCAAATTTCCCAAAAATATTTTTAAAAACATTAAAAATTATAATTTAATGAATACATTTTTATTAGTATGATAGTTTAAGATTTCTAGTTTAAATAGATTATAAATTTAATGAATTTACTAATATTTATTTATTAAATATTATGGGGTCCATTATGATGTCGGGCGGATTGCCTCCGCCAGGCTGACGGTAGCCACCGCCGGCCTGGCGGAGGCAATCCGCCCAACATCCATTGCCAAATTCCCCCCCGCCATATTAGGATGGCGGGGGGGACCGCAGCGGTGATAATCACCGCCCGCCTGTTTTCCGCCCGGTGGCTTTGCGGCCGGGGCGGAATATGTTAAATATGGTGGCGGTGTCTGTTAGACACCGCCAGCCATATTAGAATGCGCATTCTGGCACGCCTTTTCGTGGCGGCAATGCCGCCACGGAAAGGCATGCGGAGTCCCCCTGCAGGGGCCCGTTGCGGGCCCCCAGGGACTCCGTGGGGGTGGGGGGTGCACATGGGGGGTACCTATGGTACCCCCCGCATTTCAAAGTGCAACATGGCAGGCACCGCGCGGTGCCTGTCATGTTGCACTTTGAAATGCACAACGTGCACGTTTCACAAGGCGGCGGGCGGAGATTACTGCTCCGCCCGCCGCAATGGCAAAAATACAGGATGCGCCCGCCTGTGTGGCGGGCGCATCCTAATGCACATTTTGGGACCCCCGCCCTCGAGGCGGGCGGTCCCGTTTCCCGATAGGGTGGCGGGCGGGCAAAGCCCACCCACCATCCTAATGGCCCCCTATATGTTATATTAATACATAATGTACACTTTTTTGTTATTTCTATAGGAATTGAAATCTACATTTTTATGAGATTGATGTAATATTATATGTAAATAGTTATGTATATATTAAAAATGTAGATGTAGTATTTATTATTAATTATACATTTTATATAAATAATTAAAATGTTTATTACCATATTTTATTATATATAGTGCATTGTGAATTAATTATAAAATGGTTTCTATGTACTGCGTTTATGTTGAGTTTCTATTTTGTGATTAAGGAATAGTAATTTAGATGGGTTCAATGTCCAACACCTTGCATGAGTTTATACTTGGTGGAGTGGGAATAGTAATTTATATGTGTTTAGTGTCCAGCACCTTCCCTGACTTTACACTTGGTGGAGTGGGAATAGTAATTTGTATGGGTTCAGTGTCCAACACCTTCCCTGACGTTATACTTGGTGGAGTGGGAATAGTAATTGATATGGCTTTAGTGCCCAGCACCTTCCCTGACTATTTACTTGGTGTAGTGGGAATAGTAATTTGTATGGGTTTAGTGTCTAGCACCTTCCTTGAGTTTACAGTTGGTGGAGTGGGAATAGTAATTTGTATGGGTTCAGTGTCCAGCACCTTCCCTGACTTTATACTTGGTGGAGTGGAAATAGTCATTTGTATGGGTTCAGTGTCCACCACCTTCCCTGACTATTTACTTGGTGGAGTGGGAATAGTAATTTTTATGGGTTTAGTGTCCAGCACCTTCTTTGAGTTTACACTTGGTGGAGTGGGAATAGTAATTTGTATGGGTTCAGTGTCCATCACCTTTCTTGATTTTATACTTGGTGGAGTGGGAATAGTAATTGATATGGGTTTAGTGTCCAGCACCTTCCCTGACTATTTACTTGGTGGAGTGGGAATAGTAATTTGCATGGGTTTAGTGTCCAGCACCATCCTTGAGTTTACACTTGGTGAAGTGGGAATTGTAATTTGTATGGGTTCAATGTCCAGCACCTTCCCTGACTATTTACTTGGTGGAGTGGGAATAGTAATTTGCATGGGTTTAGTGTCCTTCCTTGAGTTTACACTTGGGGGTTGATTCCGATCCGGTAAAATGCGCTCCGAATCGTCGTACGGAGCGTTTTTTCCCCGTACGAATCGTACCCGTAGACGTCCCGTACGTACGACGAAGTACGATCCGTACCAGGTGCCGAACTCCGTACGAGTTGTACAGGGCTCCGTACGACTCAAATCTCCGTACGAGTCTCACTCGGAACCCGCTGTACGCGACACCACAACGGTTCGCCGCTGGTTTTTACGACCCAGCAAGTACGATTCGTGTCGGGTACGCACCGTACGACCCTTTTCCTACGGGAGCTGAAAACAGTCGTAAACGCAGAGTTTGCGCCGAAACAGGTACGGAACGCCCCCCCCGGGTACGGCATGTACCCCCCATGATCGCAGGGGTACGGCGCGTACCCCTGCGATCATGGGGGGTACGTGCCGTACACCCAGCGTACATGGGGTACGGTGCGTACCCCATGAACGGTGGGTGTACGGGACATATCCCATGTACGCTGGGTGTATGGCACATACCCCCCATGATCGCAGGGGTACGCGCGTACCCCTGCGATCATGGGGGGTATGTGCCTTACGGTGTGTATGTGATTGTGCGCTTTTCCGTACGAATCGCCCTTACCTGACGTGGACCGTACGAATAGCGTCCCGATCACCTGGTCTGGATCGTACTCGCCGAGTCGTACGGTGTGTGTACGAGTCGTACGGAAACGGCTCCGGATACGAATCGTACGGACGGGGATTTTACCGGATACGAATCGACCCCTTGGTGGAGTGGGAATAGTAATTTGTATGGGTTCAGTGTCCAACACCATCCCTGACGTTATACTTGGTAGAGTGGGAATAGTAATTGATATGGGTTTAGTGTCCAGCACCTTCCCTGACTATTTACTTTGTGGAGTGGGAATAGTATTTTATATGGGTTTAGTGTCCAGCACCTTCCCTGAGTTTACACTTGGTGGAGCGGGAATAGTAATTTGTATGGGTTCAGTGTCCAACACCTTCCCTGACGTTATACTTGGTGGAGTGGGAATAGTAATTGATATGGGTTTAGTGTCCAGCACCTTCCCTGACTATTTACTTTGTGGAGTGGGAATAGTAATTTGTATGGGTTCAGTGTCCAACACCTTCCCTGACTTTACACTTGGTGGAGTGGTAATAGTAATTTGTATGGGTTCAGTGTCCAACACCTTCCTTGATTTTATACTTGGTGGAGTGGGAATTGTAATTTGTATGGGTTCAGTGTCCAACACCTTCCCTGACGTTATACTTGGTGGAGTGGGAATAGTAATTGATATGGGTTTAGTAACCAGCACCTTCCCTGACTATTTACTTTGTGGAGTGGGAATAGTAATTTATATGGGTTTAGTGTCCAGCACCTTCCCTGACTTTACACTTGGTGGAGTGGGAATAGTAATTTGTATGGGTTCAGTGTCCAACCCCTTCCTTGACGTTATACTTGGTGGAGTGGGAATAGTAATTGATATGGGTTTAGTGTCCAGCACCTTCCTTAAGTTTACACTTGGTGGAGTGGGAATAGTAATTTGTATGGGTTCAGTGTCCAGCACCTTCCCTGACTTTATACTTGGTGGAGTGGGAATTCTAATTTGTATGGGTTTACTGTGTAGTAGTTTTTGTGACTTTATAATTGGTGCAGTGGTAATAAGAAAAGATTTTTAATAATAAATAATTATTATTGGTAGGATACTATAATACATTTTTCCAATAAAAATAAAAACGTTAGTACTAATTATGATTATTATTATTGTAGTAGTAAAAAGATATATACATTTTAATAATTATTACAATCTAAAATGCATCTTTAATTAGAACATTTAATATTTAGAAAATATTTATATTTAATATTAACCACTTGGCTGCTAAGGGTCCTCGACGAGCTCCATTGACTTTCCATTGAAATCAATGGAAAGTCCATGACGAGTTACCCTTGTCATTAGCGCTGAAGTGGTTAAAGAAGGAAACATACACAGGGTTAAATGGAACAGATCAAATACAGTTTATTAACAGGCAAAAAAAAAATGTAAGTAGAGGAATTATTTTTGTTTGTATTGTAAAATATTAAGTAAATAGTTTTTATTATGACAAAAAATATAGTAAGTTCATATATATGTTTTTTTATTAAAGAAAATGACTTTTAAATAATGTTTATGTTTAATCACATATATTGTAACAAATTGTTAGAACAAAAAATTAACAAAATGTACTTTTCATTTAATAACAATTATTTAAATCACATAGATATTGAATAAATTGTCATAATAAACATGTTGAAAATTATTGTTATATTTGTTGTACATTCATTTTTACATTTTGTAAAATAGAGGACATTCATAAATACATATGTGTACATTTTTTATAATAGTAACATTTTTGTGGGTTACAAAGTAGTCATAGTTTGTTTTAGAAATTAATATTATGAATATAGAAAATATTAATAATATTAACTTTTTACATAGATAAACACACAAATAAATTTTTAATAAACATACATAAGTTTCAAAATAATATTAGCATTTTTATAAACAGAATATTTCGAACAAGGTTATACATTCAAATTTGTATAACATATAAAATATTTTCAAAATGTATATATAAATACTAATATCTTTTTTAAAGTAACTTAGATAACAGTTTAATAATTATTTTAAAGTAAAGGAAATGTAAGAAATATTTTTCAATTTTTTTAACATTAATTACATATAATATAATACTGAGTTTATCATTTTAAAATGTTGGAATATAGAAATTAAATAGCTGTTTGGTATATACAGGGACTACTTTTTAACCGCGTAATGTTATTTAGGCTTATTTGGTGCTTCAACAGATCGCGGTTGGATGCTGCTTCGCGTTGGAGAGGGTAAGTTTGTTTTTAATGTATTTTATAAGTTAATGAAGTTATTGGAAGTCTATGTGTGGCGTGTTTAGGTTTATTTAGATAGTGTTATTGAGAGAAGATTGTGTTTTGGGTGTTAGGTAGAGTGTACGATATTTGCTTTTTACCGCGTTTTACTTGTAGGTGTGTGAGGTCAGCTAATATGTTTAAATGTTTGAAAATCAATATGTTTGCAGTATAAATATGTGTTTTTATATATGTATGGGTGTTTTTGTGTGGGTGGGTATGTATTTTATCATTTTCAGGTTATCGTCGCGTTTTACTGTTTTGGAGGAGGTCCTTTTTTTTCTCAGAGTTGTGCGACGAGTATTATATACTCTTATTTTTACACACATACTTTGGTTTTCGGGTTTTCCAGGAGCGTTTCTCTTTTTAAATTACCATTTTCGGGTTTTGAATGGTGCATCGTGTGGATTACATTGGAGAGGAGTCGCTATGGATTTGCTTGTATTTTTATATTTTTTTTGGGCTTCCTTGGATTGTATGGGTTTTTGCAACGCTTTCGTATGGATTGCTTGAAATTGGATTACGTTTGAAGGTGCAACCGAAATATATGTATTTACAACAAATTTTGTTGGTGGGAAAACTGTTTTAATTTTAGCTTTAGTTACGTTGTATGTAACATTTTGTAAATACATTATCTAAATACATTTAGTATATGTTATTACTATGTATTTGATAGTTTAATTGCAAATTGTTACATATAAAAATGAAGGAATTGTGAAAATAATAAATGCCTAATGTAACATGTATAGTTATGTTATGTTATGTTTTATAGAATAGTTTTTGCTATCATTGATAGATATTCCAGTCCTTTGCTAGTTGGATAGAGGGTAACTTGGCTTTGGAGTGTGTTATACATTTTTTTAGTTTCTTTGGTGAGTTTAGGTCCAATCAGGGTTACTGGTTGCTTCATTCGGAGCTCCTGGTAACTCTGTTCTTTTTGTAAGGATTGTATTAATTTGTGAAGGATAGGCGTTCCTCTGCCTGTAGTTGATTGGAAGGCATTGTGCCACTGCCATCCTTCAACTGCATTGTTTGTTTTTGCTTCCTTATTTAGTGTGCTAAGGTAGACATTCCACCAAGCTATTTGGTATTTGGGTTGTCTTCTATGGCCTGATCTGTGTAGCCTTCCTACCCATGTGACTTTGAAGTAGTCAAGCATAGGGCTTAGTCTTTCTTCATTTCTTTTATAGTATGGGCTGTCCATTAACAAGTTATAGTGTTCAGCTACATCTGTCATAGGAACATAGGCTAGGGCGATGAGTTTTTTTATTTGATAAGCAAATGTGCTATCTGTGGCGTATTGGATACTTAGGGCCCCATTAGGATAGCGGGCGGAAAACCACCCCGCCCGCCATGGATGCGGGAAACAACCGCCCGCCATGGAGGCGGTGCAACCGGCAGACAAATTAGGATCGACCGCCACTGAAGACCGACCGCGGCGGTAGCGGTGAAAATGAAACCGCCCGACGTGTGCGGTGATGACAAAACTCCGACCGCGGCGGTCGGAAAAGCAGCTGAAAATACAAAACCGCCCACAGGGAAAGCGGAGACACCGCACAGGAAATTACGATATCCCCGAGGGTGGCGCGGGCGGAACCGCAGGCACCGACCGCCGCGGTCGAAGGCAGGATTGCATGGGATAAATGGCGGACAAGCACCAGCAAAGTCACCGCAGCGGACGAACATGAAATCCATGGCGGTCGATGTCAAAGCACCGCAGCAATGCCAAATACTGCATAAACAAAGTAGCCCAGCCACAAATACATACAACACACACACACAGATACAGAAATGGCAAATAAATACACAATACTACATAACCACACCCACAACACACCTGACAACCACTATCCAATTGGACACACCCACACAGCTGAGTACAAAGCCACACCCTCCACTCACCACAATCCTTTGCATCTTTCCAGAACAGAAGGCCACACACCACATCTGAGAGGAGAGGCAAAATCGCACACAACACCCACCCACCCACCACCACCATCAACACCACCATCACACCATCACAATCAAACCCCCAGCACAGAACACACCTCATCACCACACCCCTGCACCCACACACCCCTGCACCCACAAACACCTCAACACCCCCACACCATGACATCACCAAAAATGCCAAAATTCACAGAGAGTGAGTTGACAGTCATGGTCAACGAGATTGTGAGAGTAGAACCACAACTATTTGGGAACCTAGTCCAACAGACACCATTAGCCACCAGGACACAAATGTGGGAAAGGATTGTCCAAAGGGTGAAAGCAGTTGGGGCCACCCCAAGATCCAAGAAGGAGATCATGAAGCGGTGGCATGATCTCAAGAGGGTTGTCAAGGAGAAAAGGAGCAAGAACTGGAATCTGGCAAACGTGACTGGCAGTGGCCCTCCCATCCCACTGAAGACATTCACACCATGGGAGGAGAAGGTGCTTGCTATCCTGCTACCTGAGAGTTACACAGGAGTAGCCGGGGGAGCGGAGGCTGGTAAGTACAGACAAATGTTTAAGACCACATTGACTTTTGCCTCCTTGCAATACCCAACCACCAATACACTGTCCATCCCTAACCAACATGTAGCCAGCCATTCTGCTGAGGATGCCTGTATGGGGCCGGAATGTCAGTACAACAACTCCCACCATAGCCCCTGTCCCACAGCCCAGCAGCATGGAGGCCTCCCCCACCCAGGAGCAAGTGTCAGCCATTGCACTGTTTAACAAACAAACTTACAGGTAGGTAGCCATCTTCACTTGGAGGGTGTTTGTGGGTGGGAGGCCTGTACCACTACTCCCAGCATGCCCCCTGGCCCACAGCCCAGCAGCATGGAGGCTTCCCCCACCCAGGAGCAAGTGTCAGCCATTGCACTGTTTAACAAACAAACTTACAGGTAGGTAGCCATCTTTCCTTGGAGGGTGTTTGTGGGTGGGAGGCCTGTACCACTACTCCCAGCATGCCCCCTGGCCCACAGCCCAGCAGCATGGAGGCTTCCCCCACCCAGGAGCAAGTGTCAGCCATTGCACTGTTTAACAAACAAACTTACAGGTAGGTAGCCATCTTCACTTGGAGGGTGTTTGTGGGTGGGAGGCCTGTACCACTACTCCCAGCATGCCCCCTGGCCCACAGCCCAGCAGCATGGAGGCTTCCCCCACCCAGGAGCAAGTGTCAGCCATTGCACTGTTTAACAAACAAACTTACAGGTAGGTAGCCATCTTCACTTGGAGGGTGTTTGTGGGTGGGAGGCCTGTACCACTACTCCCAGCATGCCCCCTGGCCCACAGCCCAGCAGCATGGAGGCTTCCCCCACCCAGGAGCAAGTGTCAGCCATTGCACTGTTTAACAAACAAACTTACAGGTTGGTAGCCATCTTCACTTGGAGCCTGTTTGTGGGGGTGAGGGTGGGAGGCCTGTACCACTACTCCCAGCATGCCCCCTGTCCCACAGCCCAGCAGCATGGAGGCCTCCCCCACCCAGGAACAAGTGTCAGCCATTGCACTGTTTAACAAACAAACTTACAGGTTGGTAGCCATCTTCACTTGGAGCCTGTTTGTGGGGGTGAGGGAGGGAGGCCTGTCTCACTACTCCCAGCATGCCCCCCTGTCCCACAGCCCAGCAGCATGGAGGCCTCCCCCACCCAGGAGCAAGTGTCAGCCATTGCACTGTTTAACAAACAAACTTACAGGTAGGTAGCCATCTTCACTTGGAGGGTGTTTGTGGGTGGGAGGCCTGTACCACTACTCCCAGCATGCCCCCTGGCCCACAGCCCAGCAGCATGGAGGCCTCCCCCACCCAGGAGCAAGTGTCAGCCATTATACCCTGCATGCTCACCTTACAGGTATGTAACTACCGTTTATCTTCATGAAGTGTGTGTGTATTAATCTATTTACTATTGTACAAAATGCATAGACAATCAACCTTTAGGACACCATGATCTAACTATCCACTATGTAATGTAACACGATGTTGCCATGATTTGTACAACTGATGACAGCACAATGCACTAGTGTACAGACAGCTGATGATACACAGATGACACAAACACTGACCACTCCCCATCTACTCCACAGGTGATGAAGAACTCACTGCTGGGGACAACACCAACGACCTGCAGAGCCAGTCTCCACCTCCGGCACATGGACTCACAGATGCAGACTCCCAGGACAGTTTGGACGATGAGCTCCATGCCGGCCCATCCGGTGTTCCACACACCCAGAGGTCCCAGGCCCCCATCCTCCCCACCACCACCTCTGCTGCAACGACAACGCAGCAGACCCCTGCTGTCACGGCCTCTGCCTCCACCGCAACCACCACCGCAGCCACTGCCACCAACACCACCACTACCACCAGTACCACCTGCAGCACCCTCCCTGTCCCTAGGGATGACCAGCCCACACCAACAACTGTGGAGGGCAGGGAGCCAGTGCGTGGCGCACCAGTGGCGAGGGAAGAGGTCCGTGGCAGCAGAGCAGGTGGGAGGGCCAGGGCCAACACCAGACCTCGGGAGGAGTGGACACCATCCCTGGACCACTTCACCAGAGTTGTGGATGCCTACCAAGAGGTCCAGGGACAAAGAGGCCGGTCGGATGAATTTTTCAGGGAGCTCATCCTGCTGATGAGGTCCATCGATAACCGCCTGGGACAGATGGTGGACCTCATGGGCCAGCAAGTGGCGTTGCAGAGGGACAGGCCTGTGTCCCAACCATCACCGCCGTCCCCTCCTGTTGTGCAGCAGGATGACAGTCCACCATCCTCCCCTGCGCCAACAGAGAGGGGCGAGTCCTCTGACGCCGCTGGCCATTCAGCAGGCCCCCCACCGCCAAAAAGATCTAGGGGGCGTCCGAAGAAGAGCCTGGGAGTCTCTGGAAGCCAAGCACCTGCCACACGCCAGTCACGGAGCCAGCCTTGAAGACAACCCTCTCCCCAACTGCATTGACTCTTTTGGACTATCTTTCCCCACATTGCCTTGGCAATGGCACCTGTCTGTTGGACTGGGTCACCACATTCATGTGGTGTCTACTCTTGCATCTCAGCGACCATGACTGTCAACTCACTGCTCATTCCCCACCTTCCTGTAAATATTCACGCACAATTCACATGTCCACCCCGTAAATAAAATACCTTACAATCCAGATTTTGTGTAGTGAATTCTTTAGTGCATTATTTACAATGATGATAATGTCCATGATATGTAAACATGATGTACAGTATGCAGGGCAGGAACACGCTGGAGCACCTAGGGAGACACAACAGAACTACAGTCACTGGTCTCATCGTGGCAACACACACAGATCACTGATCCACAAATATCCTAATTATCACAGGTACCCTACACAGTGTCTATCTGATATGATTTAATGCCGTCCATAATACATCTCCGGACGTAACGTCCATTCCAACAATACCATACATAGGTGACAGAACATGTGGCTATTGGGAACATCTGCGCATATCCATTCACAACATAAGCTAACACACTAGACTATGTAGACGTTGTAACTCGTCACACACCTTCAAGTGAAGTAGCGTTGGATTAGCTGCTGCCGTTGGTCAACTCCTTCCTCCTCTCCACTCTCCTCATCACTGGATTCAGGTCCCTGAGCAGGTTGTGGCCTTGGTTCCTCACCGTCGTCCAGGAGCAGGGGGACCCCCTTGTGGATGGCCAGGTTGTGTAGCATACAGCATGCCACAATGATCTTGCACACCTTCCCAGGCGAGTATGCAAGTGCGCCTCCAGTCCTGTCAAGGCACCGGAACCTTGCCTTCAGCAGCCCAAAAGTACGTTCAATTACCCGTCGTGTCCTGCCATGGGCCTCATTGTAGCGGATCTCTGCAGGTGTCTGGAGATTACGGAGTGGGCTCAACAGCCATGGCCTACTGGGATAAGCAGAGTCCCCTGTGAATAAAAAACACACATTGCAATGTTGTACGGCCACAGTAAAGGCAGTGACACACAGCACGTGATAGCAGTTGTGTAACTCACCCACAATCCAGGCACGTTCGGGATGCAGATTCTCCATCATCCGTGGCACCATGCTGTTCCTCATAATGAAAGAGTCATGTGCCGAACCGGGATACTTAGCACACACATGTGAAATTGTCATGTCTGCAAGGCACACCACCTGCACATTCATGGAGTGGTAGTGTTTCCGGTTTCGATAAATGTGCTCCGTCGCCTGCGGTGCCACCAGAGCCACATGGGTGCAATCAATCGCACCGACTACATGTGGGATGTGCCCAAGTGGATAGAAGTCCCCCTTAACGGCAGCCAATTCACGTCCCCGGGGGAAATGGATGTAGCGATTCCGATAGATCATCATGGCCTCGAGTACATCCCTCAGCACCATGCTGAACATGGGCTGCGACATTCCCCCAGCGTTAGCCACGGTCTCCTGGAAGGAACCCGTCGCAAAGAAGTGTAGTGCTGCCATTACCTTGTGGGTGGGTGTGAATGCCGTAGGATAGTGACGGCGAGGCTGCAGGTGGGGCTCCAATAGATCACACAAGATCTTCAATGTCGGTCTGTCCAACCGGAATTTCCTGATGATTGCCTCATTCTCCATGTCCTCAAGCACAATCACCTGACGTAGGAGATTTGGCCTCCTCCTAGTTTAGGATTAAAAACAATAGGTCAATGACAAGCATCATGAGATGGCCATAGCACAAAGCATCAATGATGTAATGGGTAAAAAACAATGGCCAGAGAGATGCATGGCACATCTGGTTACATGGCTGCCCAATAGCTACACACAGAGGGCAGGCCTCTCCAGTGACAATACCCAAGTGACAATAATGTGGATACAATGATTGAACTAGTGACATGCGCAGACATGGAGCTACAAGAGCCACAAATCTAATGTGACTTAACATGTCTGTCATACCCATCTGCCGTACCTGCCAGACCTCAATGCATCATGTACATTGTGGAAGCATTCATCAACACAATGATCACAATAGCAGGGACACTTCTGGTTGTGTGCATGATCAGTTCTGAATGCACAAGTCAGGTACGATACAATGCAGTGCCCCCAGCACGGTCAAGGTCTGCACGGACCAACAACACATTAAACCTCACTACATCTATGTAGAGCACCTGACGTCTGTCAATCATCACCCATCAAAAGCCTTACTAAAATGGCACAAACACATGCTAAAGTGGCTCAGACTGAACGTGCGTCCTCCTGTGGATGCAATGGCTCTGTGGCATCGTGTGTACAATGATGTGCCCTACACCATGTAGCTGCATGGCACTTATACATTGTCCATGATTGACATACACAGCAATGTGTACGAAAATGCCAGAACCTACCGCCGGTCCCCAGCGGTGTGACCCCAGCACCACCATCTACCCAGCCAAGGTAGCCATTGGCACATGGACTGGTGTCCATGCCGCTGGCTAGGCTCCGCCGCATCAGTCGCGGTACCTACCGCCGGTCCCCAGCGGTGTGACCCCAGCACCACCATCTACCCAGCCAAGGTAGCCATTGGCACATGGACTGGTGTCCATGTCGCTGGCTAGGCTCCGCCGCATCAGTCGCGGTACCTACCGCCGGTCCCCAGCGGTGTGACCCCAGCACCACCATCTACCCAGCCAAGGTAGCCATTGGCACATGGACTGGTGTCCATGCCGCTGGCTAGGCTCCGCCGCATCAGTCGCGGTACCTACCGCCAGTCGCCAGCGGAGCGTCACCGCCGTGGAGCATTGCATACAGCCAATGGCATGGGTGTTCAATGTGGCATGATGCAGATTTGAAAAATGCGGAAGCGGCGCGCCGCCGCCGCGGAGCCGGTCTTCAGATGCTTTTGAATGATGCACCATCGCGGTAGCGCACCCCGGACACCCGCGGTGCGTCACCGCCATGGTGCATTGCATACAGCCAATGGCATGGGTGTTCAATGTGGCATGATGCAGATTTGAAAAATGCGGAAGCGGCGCGCCGCCGCCGCGGAGCCGGTCTTCGGATGCTTTTGAATGATGCACCATCGCGGTAGCGCACCCCGGACACCCGCGGTGCGTCACCGCCATGGTGCATTGCATACAGCCAATGGCATGGGTGTTCAATGTGGCATGATGCAGATTTGAAAAATGCGGAAGCGGCGCGCCGCCGCCGCGGAGCCGGTCTTCGGATGCTTTTGAATGATGCACCATCGCGGTAGCGCACCCCGGACACCCGCGGTGCGTCACCGCCATGGTGCATTGCATACAGCCAATGGCATGGGTGTTCAATGTGGCATGATGCAGATTTGAAAAATGCGGAAGCGGCGCGCCGCCGCCGCGGAGCCGGTCTTCGGATGCTTTTGAATGATGCACCATCGCGGTAGCGCACCCCGGACACCCGCGGTGCGTCACCGCCATGGTGCATTGCATACAGCCAATGGCATGGGTGTTCAATGTGGCATGATGCAGATTTGAAAAATGCGAAAGCGGCGCGCCGCCGCCGCGGAGCCGGTCTTCGGATGCTTTTGAATGATGCACCATCGCGGTAGCGCACCCCGGACACCCGCGGTGCGTCACCGCCATGGTGCATTGCATACAGCCAATGGCATGGGTGTTCAATGTGGCATGATGCAGATTTGAAAAATGCGGAAGCGGCGCGCCGCCGCCGCGGAGCCGGTCATTGGATGCTTTTGAATAAGGCTGACCCAGACAAACAATTGTAGCACCTTATCAGCTTCCTAACGACCCCATGGGCCTATAAATCTGTGGGAGTGAGCCACACATTCCCACTGCTCACAGAGCCTGCTGCCTGGGACCCTCTCCTGCTGCTGCCTGGGACCCTCTCCTGCTGCTGCCTGAGACCCTCTCCTGCTGCTCACAGAGCCTGCTGCCTGGGACCCTCTCCTGCTGCTGCCTGGGACCCTCTCCTGCTGCTGCCTGAGACCCTCTCCTGCTGCTCACAGAGCCTGCTGCCTGGGACCCTCTCCTGCTGCTGCTTGGGACCCTCTCCTGCTGCTGCCTGAGACCCTCTCCTGCTGCTCACAGAGCCTGCTGCCTGGGACCCTCTCCTGCTGCTGCCTGAGACCCTCTCCTGCTGCTCACAGAGCCTGCTGCCTGGGACACCTCACAACTCACTTACGCCACAGGTCTGCCATATCCACAGGGATGTCAAGAACAGATAAGATCCGTGCCAGTCCATTCACGAGTGAGGAGCTGGATGTCCTTGTGAACGAGGTGCTGGCACAGTACCCACGGCTGTTTGGTGGCCCCAATGTCGTGATAAGTCACCATGTAGGGAGCAGTAGGGCAGGGTGGTGTCAGACGTGTATTCATGATGCTGCTGTATGTTATTTTGGATGTGGGGTGCAGACAAACACTGACAGACAAGATGTTTCCAGGTGGTGGGAGTGTGTGTTTTGCATTATGACTCTGTCCTAGGCCTATACTTGTATGTGTGAGTGGGATGTGCTACTTTTTGGGGCAGACATGACCAACGGTTGTTTGCCTTGTAGCTGGTTGGACAGTGTCCGCTTGTGATGTAATTTCAGGGTGCACCTGTAGTCATAGTCAGTGTGCCCCACAGAGTAGGTTCAGTGGCTGCCCTTCCAAAGTATGTCCATCAGCCAACTTACATGCTACAGTTGCTGCACACTGATTAGTGGATATGCCACATCAATGCCCTGTACAATTTCTGATTTACACAGTGCTGTCGATGCATTTGTGTTGAATCATCATTCTTCAGTGTGATAATCATGGAGACTACGAAGCTCAATGTGTGCATGCATTCACTAATGTTTATGCCATGCAGAGTGGCCTTGTGAGGGTACCCCCAGTTCTGGAGGGAGGGAGGTCACTGTGCGTCCAGATTCAGTGTCTGGCTGCTGTACTGATAGATGCTGACATATGACAATGTGTAAATGTTCATTAGTCCTTCTTTACTTTCATACCTGCAGCTCAAAGTACACCAACGTAAGGCTGTCTGGAGGGCCATAGCAGCAAAGGTGCGAGCCCTGGGGGTATCAAACAGACGACACACACACTGTCACAAGAGGTGGGACGACATCAGCCGGCTGGCTAAGCAAGTGGCAGAGATGAACTTGGGGATGGTACCGCACCATGACTCCGCTGATGGCACGCATACTGGCAGTGACCTATCCAGACCTGGATGCACGTCTGAAGGGGCTTCAGCAGCAAGACAGAGATGGTGAGTATCCGGGGAGGGATAGTTTGTCTGGGAGTGGATGCATGTGTAGAGTGCCTGTGTCTGCGGTGACACATGTGATGTGCCTGTGCTGCCATGCTGTGATATGTGATGTGAGTGGCAACTGTGATGTGTGTCTGTATGAGGCATTGGCCCACCATGGCCTTACTCTGCAGCTCCTGGCTGCAGTTTTCTGTCCTTGACATATATTTTGTTGTCCACATGGTCACTCTTCTTTGTGATGGTGGGTGTAGTCCCTATTATGCTGTACAGCTGTGTCCACTTAATGAGTGTTACACCATGTCAGTCTACTTTGCATGCACCTGCATGGTAGTGGCCCACACATCTGACAACAATGTGAACCCACATTGGCACATGGTGATTTTAATGGCCTATTTGACAATGTGGCATGTGTAGACAAAACAGGTGTGTGTATTCCCCTCTGGATCCCTTTAGGCTCTGTAAGTGGTGATGTTAGTTGTGGCTACATCATGTCCATGGGGCAGGTCCATGTGGGCTGGGGGAACACCATCCATGGGCAGGGTGTAGTGCTGTGTGTCATCGACATTGGTCCACTCCTGCCTGTTTGTCCGCATGACAGGCACAGTTGTGGTGTAACTGGTGTGTAGCTGCACAATGATTTGAGGGTGTGGTGGTTACCATGTAGCTCTAGGCCTCTCATGTGCTGCATTGCTCTGATATCGTGTGACCAGACAATGACACTTATACAACCATGTTTCTGTCGCTAATGCAGATTCGGAAGACACCACGGCGGAACATGATCCTGAAAGTGGTGGCGAGACCAGCACGACAGCGGCAGCAGAGCAGGGTGAGACGGAGCAAAGTGACACTGACCACACCAGCGCTGATGAGGGTGACAGGAGTATGCATGAGGAATCTGTGGCTGAGACACAGAGTACCACTTCATCTGATGGCAGGGGGGATGAGTCCCTGTTAGCAGCCACAGGGGATGGGGACTCTGCTGCTGCATCTGACTACCAACGGCCACTGCCCACCCTCCCATCCACTTCCTCTGGGGCTGGCCGTATCCGTGTCACTAAGAGGGGACGTGTGACATTCACACATGGCACCGCAGCACCTGCACCTGTCCCCCCTGCTGCCCTCAGTGCAGAGTGCGTAGAGCTCCTGCGGCAACTTTGCGTGGGCCAGACCGCCCTGCTGAATGCCTTCAGTGCCCACGATAACAAATTAGGGCAGGTTCTGGCATTCATGGAGGGCATACACTCTGACGTGGGTGGCCTACATCGTACACTCCTGTCATTGTCAGGTACAGTGACGTCAGCCCTCCAACATGCCCCCTTTGCAGCTCAGGTGCCTGTGACGTCCACCCAGTCAGTGGCCACATCAGATGACAGTGAGCACTTCGGACATACATCAAGTAAACGTTACAACACTAGGAGCACAGCTCAGACCCAAAGCAAACAATCCCGTCCACATACTCCATCCCCAAAGAAGGGCAGGGACCCCCCAATATGCACAGACAAGGTGAAGTCACAGAAGAGCAAGGCCAGAAGAGCATTGTGTCAGACATCAGGCTCACATGCTGCTGAGCCATCACCAGATATTGACTCTGCTATGCCCACAGAGGATGTGTGGGATGTCATGACTACACCTGGGGAGAACACAGGGACACACCCACCTACCACATCAACCCCAGAACAAAGTATATCGAGGCAGGTGGAGGGAAGCCCTGTTGTGACCAGCCCAGTCATTGTGGCAGTGGAGACCCCTGTCGTGACCAGCCCAGTCATTGTGGCAGTGGAGACCCCTGTCGTGACCAATCCAGTCATTGTGGCAAAGAAGGGCAGTGTAGTGGCCATCCCTGGCAAGAAGGGACAGGAGGGCAGTGTAGACACCACCCCTGGGGTAAGTGGGAAGGTGGTCACTGTGGGGGGTACACCTTCCAGAGAGGGTAAAGTGGTCCGGAGGCGTAGCCAGCCCAAGCGTACTGCAGGATCAAGCACTTCTCCAGAGGGAGTGGCAGTGTCTGCCCCTGAAGTGGAACAGTTGGGGGGTGTGCAGGTGGTGTCAACGCCACTTCCCATCAACCCCATGACAGGGAAGCAAATTCATATTCCAAAGAAGTGGAAGGGCACCCCTCCTACCTCTCCCACCCACACTGTGTCAAGGGCGTGCATGACTCCACCTCCACGTGCCACGGTGCCACCTGGTCCGCACAGCCCTCCACCTTGCAGGCCCTCTGTTATAGCCACATCACATGTCCCTCTGTCACACCAGTCAAGTGGACCTGCAGTCCCTGACACACAGCCAGGTTGCACTCCACATGACAGCCAGGAGTGAGTTGTCAACACCCTCAGACGCCTGTGCCACACATAGGTGTGCTACAGTACACCATTGTTAGCGATGTGGGTGTGTTCCTGGGCCTGTTGCTCTGATGTGCTGTACCCTGCCAAGGACTCTGGGCCTGTTGCTCTGATGTGCTCTCCCCTGCCAAGGACACTGGGCCTGTTGCTCTGATGTGCTCTCCCCTGCCCTGCCAAGGACACTGGGCCTGTTGCTCTGATGTGCTCTGCCCTGCCAAGGACACTGGGCCTGTTGCTCTGATGTGCTCTCCCCTGCCCTGCCAAGGACTCTGGGCCTGTTGCTCTGATGTGCTCTCCCCTGCCCTGCCAAGGACACTGGGCCTGTTGCTCTGATGTGCTCTGCCCTGCCAAGGACACTGGGCCTGTTGCTCTGATGTGCTCTCACCTGCCCTGCCAAGGACACTGGGCCTGTTGCTCTGATGTGCTCTCCCCTGCCCTGCCAAGGACACTGGGCCTGTTGCTCTGATGTGCTCTCCCCTGCCCTGCCAAGGACACTGGGCCTGTTGCTCTGATGTGCTCTCCCCTGCCCTGCCAAGGACACTGGGCCTGTTGCTCTGATGTGCTCTCCCCTGCCCTGCCAAGGACACTGGGCCTGTTGCTCTGATGTGCTCTGCCCTGCCAAGGACACTGGGCCTGTTGCTCTGATGTGCTCTCCCCTGCCCTGCGAAGGACTCTGGGCCTGTTGCTCTGATGTGCTCTCCCCTGCCCTGCCAAGGACACTGGGCCTGTTGCTCTGATGTGCTCTCCCCTGCCCTGCCAAGGACACTGGGCCTGTTGCTCTGATGTGCTCTCCCCTGCCCTGCCAAGGACACTGGGCCTGTTGCTCTGATGTGCTCTCCCCTGCCCTGCCAAGGACACTGGGCCTGTTGCTCTGATGTGCTCTCCCCTGCCCTGCCAAGGACACTGGGCCTGTTGCTCTGATGTGCTGTACCCTGCCCTGCCAAGGACTTTGCACTTCCCGATTGTGATTCACCAGTGCATAGTCTATGGCATTTGCACATGATTTTGAGACTTGCTGGTGTCTACTTATGTTGTGTAGCTACATCTGTGCAATATGTGACTAAATACAGTACATTATGGTGTGTTTTCTCTGTCTCCTTACTGATTAAAGTCATTTTCTTGTTTGACTGAGTTCCATGGTCTATTTTGTACATCACCATTGCAAGGTTCTATGTGGCCATATGATTTTTAGACAGGGGGACAGGTTCTTCAGTCCATTGTGGCCCTGCTGATGTTGTACTCTGTGATGGTTATTTGGCAGGCCATGCAGTTTTCGTGTGGGTGAATTGCTATTGCTGCATACACTGTTCACAGGTCACCTTGGGGGACACTGGCAGCACAGGGTGTGCAGCTGTGCTGTGGTGTAGTCGATGTTTATGATGTGATGAGGTGTGTGTTTCCCTTTCTGTGTGCCCTGGCGTGTATGTGTATGGTCGTCTTGTGTTGGCCCTTGGTCCTGGTGGCATGGCTTACATGGCATGTGTGTGGCAGAGGTGTGCAGTGTGAAGGGTGTTAGTTTGTAGTGTATGTATGTGTGCCCCTGTATGGTGTGAGACACACATGTGTCAGGCAGGAGTTGTATGCCTGTTGTATGTTTTGTCTTGCCCTGTGTGGATGTTTGTATACAATTGTGTGGGCTGTGGGGAGTGCACTGGTGTTGTGTGTCCGTTGTCAGGCAATCCTGCTGTGCCTTTGTCCCTGGTTGTGTGTCGCAGTGTGTGTGTATTGTGCTTGTTGTTACAGTGCTTGTTGATGTGCAAGGGGGTGCACGGGATAGGCACCTGGCCTGTGACTACTTCGGGTGGTGTGCAGTGTTGGTCGGGGTGGTGTGTCGCTGTGATGTTTGGAAAGTGTCCATGCCTTGGTGTTGCCCTGCCTTCTGCATAGTGCGCATGTGTTGACCGCGGCGTTGACGTGTCCGTGACCGTGACGTTGCTGCAGGTTGGCCGACGTTGTGTGTTCCGGATGCCGTGGGGTGCCTTGTTCTGAGGTGGGTGATGTGTGGGTGCCCATGTGGATGTGTTGTGCCCCCCAGCAGGATGCCAGTGTGGTGCTTGGGACCTGTGTCGGCATGTGTGTTGTGTGGTGTATATGTGTAGTGACGTACCTGCGGCGGCGTCCGCGGCGGCCCATCTGGCGATAGTGTTGCAGCAGGTACATGACCGGATGCATGTGGAGGGCTGGGTCCATGGGGTTCATGTCGGGTCTCGGCGTGCGTGCTCCGCTGTAGACTTTCCGCCTGCTAGAGCTGTGCGGTGTCTCCGCTGCGGTGCGTCAGCTTGTTTGGCCCATCCTAATTTGTCGAGCGGGGCGGACGTCATCGGCCGCGGCGGTGGGTCTCGATTGGCTGCAGCCGGCGCGGTGGCGGGCGCACCTTGATGGCGGAGCGCGGCGCTCCGCGGCGGACGGGAAATGACCTGTGTTTACATATCCTAATGTGGCGGACGTGAATTCCACTGCTAGCGGGCGGAAAAAGCTGTTTTTCCGCCCCGCCATCGTTGCGGTAGTGCCACCGCCCGACATCCTAATGGACCCCTTAAGGTAGATTTTTGTAGATGTCGCCATATACATTGGTTAAAATGGTAATAGCAACCTTGTATTGCTGTGTGTGGGTATGTTTTAAGGATGCTGTTTATCATTGCTTTCTCAAAGTCAATGATTATTCTTTGTGGAAAATAGTCGTTAGTATGTTGTTTGACTTCAGTTAGTATTTCTTGATAAGTAGCTTGCTGTTTGTTTGGTAGGAGGGCATATAGGAATGGAATATTAGCATTTTGGAAATGACCGTGGATAGTGTATAATTGATAAAAAGATTTGGGACATACAGAAAAAGTACCGTCCATCATCCAAGTTTGGCATTGGGTAAGTTTAGTCATGTTGTTTGCTGTGGCAAACAGTATAATTCTTTTATCTTTAGATTTGTTGTCATATAGTATGAATTGATCTTTACTGTGAGTTACAGAGAGTTCAGGGGGAATTTGCACTTCTTCAAAAGTTGTAGGTGTTGGAGGAGTAGTGCATGTTGCTCTTTTTTGTCTAGCTACAGTTCTTTTAAGGGATTCTACAGATGGTAGTTGGCTAGAAGCATGTTGGGGCAGTACACTTAAATGATGTTTCAAAATAGCAGTTGTTGGTTGATCAGTACTAGTACTAGCTTCTTTAAGGGAATCAAGCTTTTGTCTAATCTCTATTTCTGTTACATTGGGTGGGTGATTATGTTCCTTAGTATAAGTAACAGTGGTTTCCTGAGTTATAGCTCTACCATAACATTTGTTTGCATAATATTTTGTACACTTCCAAAAAACGTTCAAATCTTTTTGTTTCTCTTGAGTGTAGACATATCCCACGTAACAAAGAAGCATTTTCCCTTTTTGTGAATAAATGAATTTAGCTCCTTCAGTCATGCTTGTATTTTGGTGCTAGGAGGTAATTAAAAGAAAATATCAGTAAATTGTTTAAAGAATTAAAGTTGTATTCTAATAACACAGTTTAACACATTTTTGATTTACCTGTATATCTTTTTATGATTTCAAGCCGTTCTTTTCATGTGTTGATGTTCTTGAAAGTGTTATTTTCAGTGTATATCTTTTTGTACCTGTAGAAATAGAGAAAATGTGTACAAATATTTTACAAGTATTTATGATTTTTTGGTAGTGGTTTTTTAGCTCGTTTCTATTTAGTTACCTATCTATTAAACGTCAAAGTTACATTTAAATTATATACTTACTTATTTATATATTAAGTTTGATGTCCAGGTGTTGTGTAGGTCTTCTGTATTTTCTTTTTCTCTGTAGAGTATAGATTAGAAATAAAAGATATGTTTTAGGTATTTGGCTTTTAAATACAGGTGTGAGGCTTGAGAGTTACATTTTCGATGGATATTCAGGTAGTAGTACTTACTTTAGATAGGTGTAGTTTTCTTTACGTTGAAGTCAATTAGTTTTCTTTCAGAAATCCTGCAGAGTTTCGCCTTCTTTTAGTTTGGAGATTTAGGGCTCTATTATGATGTCGGGCGGATCGCCACCGCCATGGTGGCGGTGGCGATCCGCCCGACAGAAATGCCCGCCCGCCACCCTTCCCCCCCCCGCCACATTACAATGGCGGGGGGGACCGCAGCGGAGCCAAACACCGCCCGCCACTTTTCCGCCCCGGTCGCCTTGCAGCCGGGGCGGTAAACGAGTTACATGCAGGCGGTGTCTATCAGACACCGCCCGCAATATAACAATGGGCATTTTTCAATGCCTTTCTGTGGCGGCAATGCCGCCATGGAAAGGCATGCGGTGTTCACTCCGGGGGCCCCCTGTGGGCCCCCAGAGTGAAGGCCAAAGGGGGGTGGCACACGGGGGGGTACCTGTGGTACCCCCCTGCATTTACATAATCAAAGCGGTAGGCACCGCGCGGTGCCTGCCGCTTTGAGTATGTAAATGCTGCAAAGCATTTTTAGTATTGTGGCGGGCGGAGCACAGAGCTCCGCCCGCCACAATACTAAAAATACAGGATGTGCCCGCCACAGTGGCGGGCACATCCTAATGGTGTGTGCGGGACCCCCGCCCTTAGGGCGGGCGGTCCCGATTTCCGATAGGATGGCGGGCAGCCCGCCCGCCATCCTAATGGGGCCCTTAGTCTGCATTTTTAGTTTGTTTAAATCTTGTTTATATAGCATTAGTGTAATAGTTTCTGAAATTGGATTGGTTGTTTAAATTGATAATCTAATCTTATTTGTGGATTTGAATTTTTTTACATGTTATGCTAATTGCTTTCCTTCTATGGGTGACGCCAATTACCGTTTTCTTTATGTGTAAGGCCTTATTTTATATAGGTAATGTTATGTTTATGTTTTTAAACTTGAAGAATATATATAAATTGCTGTAAGAAATGTTTAATTGTTAGCAACGTTGTTTATGTATTATAAAATGTATGTTTGATGTTATTTTGTGTTTTAAATGTTTGTTTGAAAATATAGTATGTTTTATATATTTTTAGAAACACTGTGTGATTAATTGTGATGAATATGACCATTTTTTAAAATAATAAAGTGAATTATTTAAGTATGTAGTAATTTCGATATTTTTAAAAAACGATATATTTGCATTCTATATTTTTGTATTCGATATTTTGACTGTATTTCATGTAAAGATGTGATAATCGATGTTTTAAACATCGCTAATGTTGTTAGTCGATATTGTTGTAGTCGTAGTTTTTTTTTATCGATATTGTGGGTTCGATATTTTTGTGTTTTGTTGTTTAAGTATAGGCAATCGATAATTTTGTGGTCGATAATTTGGCATCGATATTTTGTCCAGTCGATATTCGGTCTGTCGAGGTTATGTCAGTGATCCTGCTACCATATCCTATTTTAGTAACTACATCTCTAGAAAGGGGGTATAGGGAATGCATATTTTATGATGCCATTCATAATATTTTACACTGGCTGTGAACGGATTGGGTGCATCCTTACTCATCGGAGCTGCCTCCAAGGGGGTCCATGACTTTAACATGGCTGTCCCCCAGCACTATTTTCGGTGCAGTCATTTTGGTGTTCAATAATATTTCATCAGTATATGAATTCTCACCCTTTCCTTTTAGCGCCCATGTGTCTGACTATGTATGTATCAGCAGTTCCCTGTTGTCTATCTTACCCTGGAGTTTATTGGTGGATTGTATTTCCTCCCTTTCAGTGTTCATCTCATCCTGGAACTCATCTGCCTCCCTCCTCAGATGAGCTAGCTGCTTGCATTCTTCTATGGTGTTTTTATCTTCTGCGCCAGTCCTAAATCCTCCCTTACGTCAACAGTAGAAGTTGGAGCTGGTGTTTCAAAAGCACACAGCATGCCCCCTCCAAATGACAGGTGTCCAATCGGGACCAATGTTCTGAAACCACTTTCTTTGGGGCAAGTTGACATGTCAGATACCCTAGTTAAATCCACTTCCTGGGATATATGAAAAAGAGAGTGTGAGAGGGACGGGCGAAAGAAGAAGCGAGGAGGCCGAATTCGTGGATCAATGGTGTCAGGATTTATTCATATACAACAAAGTCAGATCACTGAATGTTCTGGAAGTTAATTCCCTGGACGACACCGAGGACTTCCTCCTTGTAGGGCTTCTGCAATGCTCTCAGGAACGTTTCTCATTGGCTGGTGATCTTGATGTGGTCACGCACCCCGGCAGCCTCAGAAAAATACAGACAGAAAAGGGCGGTAAATTAACTGGCCTCAGTTTCTTCCGAATGAGAACCCTTCACTGGGATTGGAAATACCCTTCTTGGTTTTCTAAGGTCCGGCCGGTGACAGCCTAACTGGGTTAAGTATTGAGGAGACGTCGGTGTCTAAAAAGGGGGGGGGTAAAATGAGATAGACTTAAAGTAAGGTAGTTTGGAGATGTATTAAAACGGAGGAACACAGAACCGGTGAGGGATTGCTGCGAGGGTCACAAGTGCTCACGAGTGTGGGGCTCACATCAACAAGTGATACGTGAAAGTGGTTGTGCAAACAGTAATTTACAGTGCCCCATTATCTAAGTACCCTCAACCCCCTCCCTTACTCGTCCCTCCCTCCCGAGTCACGTACCGCGTCAGCTGCAACCCTCCTGGATTGCGGCGGCTCGTCAGCGTCCACCACTCTTTGATCCAGAGCTCTACTTCCTCCTCCGGCTTGTGGAAGGCGTCGGGGCTGGTCTTTGCGCTTTCCTTTCCACTGTTCTCCTTGCTGCTCTCTTCCCCCGTCTGGTCCTTCTCCTCGCTGCTCCGTACTCCTCCTTCCGGTCTGAGAACTCTGAGTTGTTCTCCCGGACTCCTTTCATACTCCACGAGTCCCGCCCTTCCTGTTCTCCCATTGGTTCCCGTATTCCTCAGACGGGACTCCTCCCTATGTGCAAGAGGCAGTGGAAGAGATTAACTCTTTCTCTCCCTGCCTTTGAGAAACCGGACTGCTCGGTTTCAGGCATGACGGGAGGAGGGGCAAGGTGTCCACAGAGGCCACCTCCTCACAAAGGGACACGGATTAAGCCTTGTTTTGGAGCCAGTGACTGCTAGCGTGTATTATTTCTTTCACAGGGTAACACCCTTCATGAGCCAGGCTAGTAAGTAGGTGCCTGAAAGCAATTGGTCATTTGAAGTTGTTTGAGGAGGGGCTGCAAAATGAGGTGCAGGTAGAACAGGCCCTGCAGAATGGATGCTTTGTCCCAATATCAGGTGACTGCTCCCATTGCTGTCTCTACCTGTGATCCTGGAATTGAATTCACCATTCCTGTCCAATCTTTGTCTTTTTCTTTCTTCCTCAGCTAACAACAAACCCTCTTCTTCAGTCAATGCACTCAATGCACTCCCAGTTACTTTCTCACCATCTGCTGCTTTGGCATAAAGGCCTTGAGGCTTGTAGGCGATAAACAGTTTCTTCAATTTATTTATGTCAATATACACTTGGCGGTGCGTCCAAATACACAGCAGAGCAGCAGCCCTTCTAGATGATGTGGCATTTGGTATTGCTTTAACCCTGTCTACTTCAGCTGTTATAAAGCCACAGTATTTTAAAAAATTACAAAAACACTGCTCTGTTTGCACATAGTTACTTAATTCTAATAAATATTGGCTACAGGTTGTAGGCCAATCCTTCCCTAGTTCTAGCTTTTTAATTAGGTTTTGCGCTCTTACTGTTCATCACTGCTATGTCAGAACAGTCCCGGACGATGTTTTAGGAGACTGTGGTTGTTTTGCATTTTTATGTCTTATCTCCTTTGAAAGGAAAGCTCTATTTTTAGCAGTTGAATGCCACTGCTGCATATAATCACTTATATAGTGTGAATCCTGTGATGGGTCACCCCATAAATCTATAGTCTCTGTCAAGTTTGTAATATCGTCTATCTCAAGAAAACCAAATCTAGGCCACCTCTCTTCATTCCCTTTCCACGTACAGACGAGTGCACAAAAAAGTTATATATTCTAGATCATTTTTCTCTTCCACAACCTGAGCTGCAGGTTTATTTGGTGGTAATTTAAAACTGTTCTCTCCTGCCAATTGTCTAAACAATTTTTTCTTTTTTTTCAACATATGGGGTCTCACCACCTCCCTGTTTCCTTTAATATTTCTGTTGCCCATTGTGCTCTTCACTCACAATTTACACCATGAAAGATAACACAGCAATTGTATCCTGCAAGAAAAGATGTTAGTCAGTGGATAGACAGACAGAGAGAGAGAGAGAGAGAGAGAATTCAACAGCTGTTGACAATTTAGAGACAGCACATATCAAATTTTTCTTCTCCAAAGCAATGTCGCAATATGCCAAATCGGGAGGAAGAAGGGATCGATTAACTTCCCCCCTCATGCCTCTCCCGTATTGTGTTCACAGTCACCATGGGAACAGTTCCCAGAGGATGACCATGGCTCCTTTAAGATTCCTGACTTCCTGGATGCGGAGGCAACCCATGTGATGCCGTCACATGCGCCGCCATCAACCAATGAGGATGAGAGGAAGGCCCTTCAAAGAGGAAATGCGGACACTGAAGCTGTGTGGGAGAAATCTGGAGGAGACCGAAGACCGGAGAGCCCGAAAAGGGAAAGTAATGGTACAGCGGACATCGACCCTCTAGAAGGCATCAACCGGGATTTACAAACCCCTGAACCAAGATGAAGGACGCCGGCGGAGTCAAAGGAGCCGGACCCTATCCAGCACCACGCTACTACCAGCCACACTCCTGGAGGAGTGTGGCTACCGGAGGTACGTGGCCGACTGCAAGGGTTGTTTTCAAGGGCACGCTCTGCGGGGAGTAAGCCGGTTACCAATGCTGGGGAGGGTTAAGAATCGGGACAGAGGGGGGGCGTGGCCAGGCGCCAACGACGATGGCCACCTAGTAAGCGAGCTCCGCCGAAACCAACTCTGTCCCCAGCAATATCCGGCTAAAATCCGCCCCAGGGCACAGCTATCCAGGCTCCCCTGATCCCCGAGGTGGAGTGCTCCCGGTAGATCTTGTCCCAGGTCCCGACTCTCCCTCGGGCCGGAGTTCAACCCCCTGGACGTCTGCGCCGAGAGCGAGGAAACGCACAGGAGCCCGGAATCAGCGCGGCGCAACAAATTGAGGCCCCTGCTTGCGGCCTACCCGGGACAGCGCCTGCGGCCCTTTGTAAAGGAAAGGGAGCACGGCGGATGGTGGTCCCCCTGCCCACATCGCCATCGAGGTGAGGAGGTGGCTCTGTCCCCCGGGGGCTCATCGGGGCCCGGGGGGAGGTGGAAAAAGCGGCCGGACACTGTATCGGAGGCCTGGATCGAGGCCTTTATTGGGGGGCGCCTGCAAGTGAAGCGGAGCCACACCCTGCAGCCAGTCCCATCTGTTGGTGCTCTGCCACACTGGGGGCCTGTGGCCCAAATTACGTCACTACCTGAAACCCCCCGAGAACCGCGCCGCCTGGATGAGCGGTGAGGCTGGGGAGGGAGGACATTTGCGGCGATACCCCGGGGGCACCATACTGAAGCGGCACCTTAGAACTGGCATCGAGTGGCGACGCTGCCGTGGGAGGGCCCCTGAGGCGTCCCTGGATCTTGTGGGGGTGAGATCCCATGCCCCGGGACTGCGGAGGTGTCCCGGGGGGTGCTGCCTGGGGGGCTTTCACCAGCAGTGTGTGGACTGTTCTGCTGCCAGGGAACCACGCGGCATTCAATAAGGGAGGCACACACATCGCCTGTGCAGCTGCCCCTGGTGCCATCGGCTGTGGGTCTGGCGGGGCTCGGAGGACTCAAAGCGCAACACAGCCCGGAGCACGGGGCCAAATGGCGGCGAGGTGGATATTCTTTCTTGGCCTCGGCGGCCCGTGGAGGTGTGTGGTGCGTTGAGGGCTTGGATGGGTGACGGGTGCCCAAGGTGGGTGAGCTGGGGGCGCCCCTAACGGTGCTGGACGGCGTAGAAGAGGGCGGAGGGTGCCTGCATGCCACAGGGATGGCGACAGAAACGAGAGGGGACCTAAAACTCCGGCGTTGAGCTGCTGGAGAGATCAAGCAAGTCGGGTGGTGTGCCTCGAGGTTTGCGCTCTCCGCCACCATGAGACTGAAAGGGAACGCCAACACCCAAACCAACAAGCCGGACAAGTATGCGGTGCCGTTGGTACAGAGACAGGAAAGAAGCGCAACCAATGACCAGGCTGGCCAAAAAGAGCCATCCCCTACCTCCATAATGGCGGCGATCCAGACGTTGGGCACCAACTTAGAGACCAAAATGGACAAGATCTCCATAGAAGTGAACCTCCTCCGCACGGACCTAGGCAAGACTATGAAGAGATCCAAAGCCAACGAATCTGAGATAAAGGTGCTTCAAACTTCCTCAAAAGCGCTGGAAAAACGGGTGAGCGAGTTGGTGCACCAGCACCACCAAATGGCCCTCAGGCTCGATGATCAGGAAGGAAGGGCCCGTCGGAGTAACGTTCGAGTGGTGGGAGTGCCGGAGGGAACGGAGGGGCCCAGTGTAGAGCTGTTCCTTGAGGACCTCATCCTCACCCATCTAAAGCCAAAGCGCCTGTCAAACATTTTCACAGTTGAGCGAGCTCATCGTGCGCCGGTCCCTAAACCTAAGCTGGGGGCGCCACCCAGGACTATCATTGCTAAAATCCTAAATTATAGGGATCGTGACGCCATCCTCCTGGCGGCAAGGCAGAAAGACGACTTACAATACGAAGGAGCCACCATCCGTTTCTTACGCCGACTTCACACTACAAGTCCAGCAGGAAAGGCGCTCCTTCGTGGGCGTGAAGGCCGTGCTCCGTGAACGAGGAATCAAGTACATGATGTTCTTCCCGGCCAAAATGAAAGTCATCGCGGGAGGCAAATCCCTGTTTTTCACCTCGCCAGCGGAGGTCCAGAACTGGCTGGATAGAGAATCACCACATAAGAAAGCACAACAGGAGAGCGACACCTGGAGGGAGAGTCGGGTCGCCTTGCCGGGATCTGCGGCTGCCTGGTCGGAGGTGGATGCCCAGAGCCAGCGATCATGGCGGTCCAGATCGGCTAGCCCCAAGTGGGGGGTCTCTCCGGAACACTGCAGGTCGCTGAGGGCGGTGAACACAGGATATGGACCCTGCCGAACTATAATGTATAATCTGTGTATTGTGGGACCGCTACCAAATGACTCTGCTGATGAACTGTGTATTCCTCTGTCTAGTACCTAACTGCCCATTTAAGTGTGTCCTGGGTACAAAACGGTTAAAGGGGAAAGAATGGAGGGGGGCCAGGGTTGGACGGCGGCTGGAGTTGGGGCCGGCGCACTCTTGCCCTGCAGGAGTCTTAGCGGGAGGGGGCGGTTTTCCTCACTCCCGGGTTGGGGTTGGGCGAAAGGCCCTCTGCTAATTGGGGTTGTGGGTAGTTTGAAGCCTACGGAGCAGGGAGCAGGGTGAGGGGAGTTGTGGCTAGGGGGGGTGAGTCCCGTTGGACCGGGAGGAAACGGGGGACCAGTGGTTGGGAGATTGGGGATTGGGGGGGCGGGAGTTGGGGGGAGGAAGGTGAGAGGTGGGGGGGGTTGTTTGGAACAGTTACCCCAGAAATGTATGTTTTTTTCTGTGCAGGTTGTTGGGAAAGGGGGGGCCGGGGTTGGTGGGGGTAGGGGGGGGAAGTTTGGTATGGTCACAACAGGAACGTAACTACAGAGTCATATGATGCACCAGTGTCCACAGGGCTTTTTCCTCACTTAGGAGTGGTTATGGCTAAGAGGTGGGGAAAAAGCCTCAAGGCACTGAGCTGGAATGTTAACGGGTTGGGGGCCAAGCTAAAACGAACAATTGTATTGCAATTTGTCAAACGCCACCTCCCAGATGCTGTACTTTTGCAGGAGACCCATTTGTTGGGCAACATGTGCCAGGCACTGAGCAGATGAGGGTGCTCCTTGGCGGTTCACTCCGGCTTCACCTCTGGGTCCCGGGGGGTGGGAATCCTCCTCCGTCGTAATTTCCCTCTCCTCATCGACCACACTGAAACTGTTCCTCAGGGTCGCTTCGCGGCTTTATCTGGGAAATGGGAGGGGAGTAGGCTGAACCTTGTTTCGACATATATCCCGCCGGGTCTCCAAACTCAATCCTACCATGACCTGGGAAGGCTTCTTCTTTCCCTCCCGGATGATCAGCTCCTAGAGGGGGACGACTTTAACGCAGTAGTATCAGGAGAACTGGACAGACACCCACCCACAGACATACCGTTGGGGCGCCGATGGCTCGCTGACTTCATGGAGGCATTCAGACTGGCAGATATCTGGCGTCTAAATCACCCGACGGACAAACAATACACCTTCTTTTCAGGCCCGCACCGCTCTTTTTCCCGATTAGACTACATTCTGACTCCTATGCACCAGGGCACAACACTCCAGGAAGTCACGCACTTAGCAAGGGGTATCTCGGATCACTCCCCGCTGTTAGCCCATCTCACGATTGGGAACAGGCGTGAAGGGTGTATTGCGCCTATTAACGCCTGGTATCTTCGTAATGAAGACCTGAGAAAGACGCTAACTCTCTCGATAGACCGATATTTTGAAAGTAATGACGGCTCGGTGGAATCCTCGGTGGTCTTGTGGGAGGCATTCAAGACCGTCCTCAGAGGGGAGTCCTTGTCGGCAATTGCCGGCTGGTGCAGGGAAAGGGAGGCACAGATGGTGACCATTGAGACTGACTTGATTGAGTTGGAAAAGGCAGCGCATACTGTCGGAGACCCAGGGACTCACCACCGGATGCAGATCAGGACAGCGGAATACAGGCCCTTGGCCACTGACGCTGCCAAGACTTTGGCCAGAGATAGGGAGGGCAGAATTTATGACCAAGGCGATAAGGCGGGTAAGCTCATTGCCTGGCTCGATATAAAACAGCAGGCGCATAAAGTAGTGGCTGAACTTAAGACTCACTCGGGAGCCATCATCACTGAACACCGCGAGATAGTCACCGAATTTGCACGACACTTCCAGAGGGTGTATAGCAGAGGGTCTGACCACCCTGAGGAGGATTCTGTGGCCTTACTGGCTGACATTAGGATGCCGGCTCTCTCTTCAGCTGAGTGAAACACCTTGGAGGCACCACAGAAGAGCTGGGGCGCGTAATTAGGGATCTTAGCCCAGGCAAAGCTCTTGGGCCCAACGGCCTTCCGATCGAGCTGTACAAGCTCAAGCCCGATGGTGTTAGCCCCTACCTCAAGCGTATATTTGAGGAAAGCAAGGTGAGGGGGTGTTACCGCGTGATCAACGCTTGCCAGAAACCGGTCCCCGGAAGTTTGTTTCCTTACCAGTATAAGAATTGGCTTGGTAGTTTGGTTTGCCCTGTTCCCATCATGCACTGGGACAGGAACAGACTAATTTGCATACAGCCAGGTTCTGAGCTGGGATGGTGCATTGAGCTAAAAAATGGTGATGGATTAAAACCATGATCTCTTGACTTGGTAAGAGTATTCTGCATCATTCAGAAACTCTGTCCATCACCACCCCCCTTTTCCAAAATCGGTTTATCCACACTATGTGTGGGAGGGTATGCTCAGACGTGAGTCCCTTGCTCATTGCACCATCAGGATTCAAGCAAGCCGGGCCGAAGAAGGCTGTGATGCCAGAAACCGGTCCCCGGAAGTTTGTTTCCTTACCAGTATAAGAATTGGCTTGGTAGTTTGGTTTGCCCTGTTCCCATCATGCACTGGGACAGGAACAGACTAATTTGCATATAGCCAGGTTCTGAGCTGGGATGGTGCATTGAGCTAAAAAATGGTGATGGATTAAAACCATGATCTCTTGACTTGGTAAGAGTATTCTGCATCATTCAGAAACTCTGTCCATCACCACCCCCCTTTTCCAAAATCGGTTTATCCACACTATGTGTGGGAGGGTATGCTCAGACGTGAGTCCCTTGCTCATTGCACCATCAGGATTCAAGCAAGCCGGGCCGAAGAAGGCTGTGATGCCAGAAACCGGTCCCCGGAAGTTTGTTTCCTTACCAGTATAAGAATTGGCTTGGTAGTTTGGTTTGCCCTGTTCCCATCATGCACTGGGACAGGAACAGACTAATTTGCATATAGCCAGGTTCTGAGCTGGGATGGTGCATTGAGCTAAAAAATGGTGATGGATTAAAACCATGATCTCTTGACTTGGTAAGAGTATTCTGCATCATTCAGAAACTCTGTCCATCACCACCCCCCTTTTCCAAAATCGGTTTATCCACACTATGTGTGGGAGGGTATGCTCAGACGTGAGTCCCTTGCTCATTGCACCATCAGGATTCAAGCAAGCCGGGCCGAAGAAGGCTGTGATGCCAGAAACCGGTCCCCGGAAGTTTGTTTCCTTACCAGTATAAGAATTGGCTTGGTAGTTTGGTTTGCCCTGTTCCCATCATGCACTGGGACAGGAACAGACTAATTTGCATATAGCCAGGTTCTGAGCTGGGATGGTGCATTGAGCTAAAAAATGGTGATGGATTAAAACCATGATCTCTTGACTTGGTAAGAGTATTCTGCATCATTCAGAAACTCTGTCCATCACCACCCCCCTTTTCCAAAATCGGTTTATCCACACTAAGTGTGGGAGGGTATGCTCAGACGTGAGTCCCTTGCTCATTGCACCATCAGGATTCAAGCAAGCCGGGCCGAAGAAGGCTGTGATGCCAGAAACCGGTCCCCGGAAGTTTGTTTCCTTACCAGTATAAGAATTGGCTTGGTAGTTTGGTTTGCCCTGTTCCCATCATGCACTGGGACAGGAACAGACTAATTTGCATATAGCCAGGTTCTGAGCTGGGATGGTGCATTGAGCTAAAAAATGGTGATGGATTAAAACCATGATCTCTTGACTTGGTAAGAGTATTCTGCATCATTCAGAAACTCTGTCCATCACCACCCCCCTTTTCCAAAATCGGTTTATCCACACTATGTGTGGGAGGGTATGCTCAGACGTGAGTCCCTTGCTCATTGCACCATCAGGATTCAAGCAAGCCGGGCCGAAGAAGGCTGTGATGCCAGAAACCGGTCCCCGGAAGTTTGTTTCCTTACCAGTATAAGAATTGGCTTGGTAGTTTGGTTTGCCCTGTTCCCATCATGCACTGGGACAGGAACAGACTAATTTGCATATAGCCAGGTTCTGAGCTGGGATGGTGCATTGAGCTAAAAAATGGTGATGGATTAAAACCATGATCTCTTGACTTGGTAAGAGTATTCTGCATCATTCAGAAACTCTGTCCATCACCACCCCCCTTTTCCAAAATCGGTTTATCCACACTATGTGTGGGAGGGTATGCTCAGACGTGAGTCCCTTGCTCATTGCACCATCAGGATTCAAGCAAGCCGGGCCGAAGAAGGCTGTGATGCCAGAAACCGGTCCCCGGAAGTTTGTTTCCTTACCAGTATAAGAATTGGCTTGGTAGTTTGGTTTGCCCTGTTCCCATCATGCACTGGGACAGGAACAGACTAATTTGCATATAGCCAGGTTCTGAGCTGGGATGGTGCATTGAGCTAAAAAATGGTGATGGATTAAAACCATGATCTCTTGACTTGGTAAGAGTATTCTGCATCATTCAGAAACTCTGTCCATCACCACCCCCCTTTTCCAAAATCGGTTTATCCACACTATGTGTGGGAGGGTATGCTCAGACGTGAGTCCCTTGCTCATTGCACCATCAGGATTCAAGCAAGCCGGGCCGAAGAAGGCTGTGATGCCAGAAACCGGTCCCCGGAAGTTTGTTTCCTTACCAGTATAAGAATTGGCTTGGTAGTTTGGTTTGCCCTGTTCCCATCATGCACTGGGACAGGAACAGACTAATTTGCATATAGCCAGGTTCTGAGCTGGGATGGTGCATTGAGCTAAAAAATGGTGATGGATTAAAACCATGATCTCTTGACTTGGTAAGAGTATTCTGCATCATTCAGAAACTCTGTCCATCACCACCCCCCTTTTCCAAAATCTAGCCACTATAGTGGCCATCCCTATAGAAGGGAAACCGAGAGATTCCTGTGCCTCCTACAGGCCTATATCTTTACTAAATGCAGAGCCCAAAATACTGGCCAAGGTCCTTGCCAACAGGCTCCAGCCAGTCCTAAATACACTGGTCCACCCGGACCAATAGGGTTTTATGCCCCACCGGAACACCGCGCTCAACCTCCGTCGCCTTAATTCTACATGCTGGAATGGCCTTATATGATGGCAGTGCTTCAGAAACTGGGCTTTGGCCCTAGTTTTATCGGATGGGTGCGTCTCCTCTGCTCAGAGCCCCTGGCCCAGGTCACCGTCAACAATAAAACCTCTGAGGCCTTCACCCTGGGAAGGGGGACGCGGCAGGGATGTCCCCTCTGGCCACTGCTGTTTGCCTCTTTCTCTTGAGCCGCTCGCCGCCTGGATCAGACAAGACGTGTCTCTAAAGGGGCTCCGGTGGGCTGAAAGTTGGGAGGACAGGATCTCGCTCTATGCGGACAACATCCTCCTTTACCTCTCACGACCCCGGAGGTCCCTTGTGGTGGACCTGGACATCTTCACCAATTTTGGGAAGAACTCAGGTTACAGTATTAACTGGAGTAAATCCCTCCTCTATGTCCTCCATGGAGATCCCCCGGTAGTTCATAGAGACTGCCCGATGGTGGTCACGGACGGATTTAAATATCTGGGAATTTTTATCTCTAAAGACAAAGCCATCATGTACGAGAGAAATCTTTTGCCGCCCCTACAGCGGCTTAAACGAGACTACGCGACATGGCAGAAACTCCCGCTGTCCCTGCTGGGCCATGCGGCTCTTTTTAAAATGATGGCGCTGCCAAGATTCCTCTATGCCCTACAAAACTACCCCGACCTTGTCCCGCAGTCGTACTTTACGGCTGTCAAAGCCGTACAAAGAGATCTCCTTTGGTCCGGCACTCCCAGAATATCCATACAGAAATTAACACTGGGATGGTTTGACGGGGGTATTGCACTCCTGGACATCCGTAAGTCTTACTGGGCCGCACACCTCTCGGCCATCAACAGGGCACATACTGCGACGGCAAAGACCCGGGATACGGAATGGACCGGTGGCTCCTTCCCGGCGGGAACTTTGAGGCGGCGCTTTACTCAAAACCCGGTAGGTACGCGCTTACTGGGACAACACAGCACTCAGTTCAGTTATGGCACACTGTTCAGCGCACACTGGGATGGTCAAATACTCTTACACTGGCCACTCCACTATGGGTCTCTGAGCGACTCGGCAATCTGGGCCGCACCAAGGGGTTCCGAAACTGGGATCTAATTGGCATTTCCCAAGTTAGAGACCTGTGGGGTTCAGACGGGGTCAAGTCCTTTGCCTCACTCCAAAACACGTACAAACTCGTACAAACTGAATATTTCCGATACCTGCAGGTCAGGCACTGCCTTCAGAAGAACATTCCACCAGGGACAACGGCCCCCCGGCCACCCCCCTGGAGGATAGGTTGCTGGATGGACACCTTCCAGAACATGCGATTTCCCTCACATATAAAAAACTAATAAACAACTCTCCAGACCGGACAGGGTACAGTAGTCCAGTGCTTGTGGTGCTGCTATCACAGAGCAACGGGTTAACTCTAGTGGTATACATACATTGTGTGACATGTCCTAGCTACACTGCTCCTTTTATTGTGTTGTACCCAATTTCACTTTCATGTTTTGAGGAGTCCCATAACACTTTTCTACATCATATAAACTCTGAATTGTCACCGCCCTAACTCTGGCCTGCCTGTCTCCCTTCTCCCCTCCTTTCTACCCTTCCCTATTACTAGGACCTACTTTAGCGCTGGTAGCGCATCGTGCGACAATCATTGTTAGTGCCCCGACACCCATGACGACCTACTCGGATTCTCTCACTACCACCAGGCAAAAGTGCCCCTCATCTCTACAATCATAAGTGATTGCTAAACACAGTGCCCCCCTCAGGTCAGTGCCACCTCCAGAGGTCGGCGCCCAGTGCAGCCACAGCGGTCAAACTGCCCTAAAGCCGACCCTGCCTATTACTTGTCATCCTACTACTCCCTGTTTGCACTGTTCCAGTCCTGCTGCCCTGCTTCTTCCGTCCCCCCTTCCCAAGCCCACCTCTTCCCCTTACCAGTCCATCCCTGGCTCATGTTCACCCCAGGGCTTTAAATGGTGCAGGACGTGCAAGTCTCGGACCAGCAGTAATCAAAAACTGACTTTAAAACAGGTCCCTATTAGGCTCTATAGTCATGTTCTTAACTTATGGAAAAAACCATGGACGATTTCTTATTCTCAAGTGCCTGTAACATGCACTCACCTGACAAGGAATCCCCCTTAAACAAACCACGATAGTGCGCCCACGGTCTCCCTTTCTCTGATCCCAGCTTTCTCAAACTCTTGTGGTACTCTCCACTGTATTGCCTATGGTGTCTCTTGGCCACCTTACATTTGTATCTGGATGCAATTTTTCTTACCTTTCAAATGCACACTTTCTCCTGCTCCCTCCGGTGCTCTGGTGCCACCCCCTAGATTTTATTTTCTTTTGCCTGCCATTCTACTTCCCTGTTCTGGCTCTCTCCTGGCCTCTTATTCTGTCCGACTCTTACTGTCGTCTTGCACCACTATTGCTGGACGCCCATCATTCCATGATCAAGACAGATAAAGACATAGCTAGCTGTAGGAACGTTTTATCTGTGTGCCAGGATGTTTCGTGTGCTTTATTGAGGCTTTGCAGTGCTCCCCTACCGTCTCACTTCTCAAGAATGTCCCTCACTAGTCTCCTGACTAACAACAAGTTCCCCTTATGACAGGTTAAGCCTGTAACAGCAGCAGGGCATCTAATGCTTTGCGACAGAGAGTGACCAGGGCCTTCGATATAGTGGGTGCCAAACTTATCAGCACGTTTGTAAACCGTGGTAGAAGTTTCAGGGGCAAAGAATGTCCTATTACTTACCGGTAATCTTCATTACTCCATGTTAGAAGGGGCGATCCCAGAGGGCCAGGCTATGCTCTCCCGACCACTCCGTGACCCACCTCTCCCACAAGAAATGCAGAGTCTTAACGTGAGGTCCCCACCGGGGAGGACTTCGAGTCTAGGATCATACACACTGAGCTCACACCACACTTACGAACGGACACCACACTGTAGATTTTCAGTAACAAGTTCTTTATGAACAGTAAGAAGAAATCAGCACTCTTATTTACAAGCAATCGAGGGATCGTAAAGTCTCAGAAATAAGGGAAGAGGGAAGCGGGACAGTCTCAGTCTTTAGGCCAGTGCGAAGCGTACCCTGCGCACAGCTCTCAATCCTAGAGCTGGGGGGTACGGAAGATGATGGTCGTACTGGCTGCTTCACTCACTTCGGGTCGACTCAGGTTGTGTTGGTAGCTTCGATGGTCCAGCCGGACCAGAGTACTCCTCGAGCCGCGACGAAGTCAGCAGGGCTCGATCTGGAGGTTAGTTCTTGAGGAGCCACGATCACGTCAGCAGGGCTCAGGAGGTTTCCACGCAGGTCTTTAGAGTTCACGATCGAGCCGCGACAGCGTCAGCAGGGCTCCGATGTTCTAGTTCCGTCTTTACGAGGATGAGCCGCAACAGCGTCAGCAGGGCTCCGAAGTTCCAGTTCCGTCGTTACGAAGATGAGCCGCGACAGCGTCAGCAGGGCTCGAAGAGTTCGAAGGTTCAGTTTTCCCCAAGGGTAAGCCGCGATCAGATCAGCAGGGCTCTCTTGTCCAGGATACAACTGCCCGCTAGTTGTTGGGCGGGCCTTGATATAGTCCAGGGGCCCTTTGATGTCCGGACCCTCGCAGGCAGAGGTCTCATGCCTTGGGGGCTGGTCGTTGGAGAGGTCTGTCGGTTGGCCCTTTGATCCCTTTGAAGATGCGTCCGGGGATTCCCAGATGCCCAGCAGGGTCTGGAGCCAGCTCTCGGGGAGGCCAGAGGTGCGATCAAAACCGGCCCCCATGGGAAGGCCAGAGGTGTGAGAGAAACCAGTCTCTCAGGGGAGGCCGGAGGTGCCATCGAAACTCCCTGTCTTATCTCACTCAGGGAGCCTTTTACCCCCCAGCCGGGACTGGCGCGTCTGGAGCATAAGTTTCACTGGCGCCGGGGTCATGCAAGGCCCAAGGAGTCAGGGACCTCGTGTAGGGAAAATGGCGGCCGGGCCCTGTGGGGTGAGGCAGGTTCGGGGTGCCCGGGGCCGGGAAGAAGGACAGGGAATGCGGGGCTGGTCGTCGGTTGGTGGGGTCGTGTAGGGAGTTTGGGCATATGTGGACAGGACGACCAGGGACTTCTGGGTGCAGAGCTAGGCTAACGGGGTGCTGAGGAACGGGGGGGAACCACGCCACGAGGCCAGGTCCAACACGCGTCCCCCCCAGCTGAAAGGCAGAGAGAACTACCCATCCCCTTGGGGGTTCTCTTCACTGAGGCGGAAGAACCGGGACAGGCCGTCCGCGTTGGCGTGGTCAACACCAGGCCGGTGTTCAACAGTGAAATCCATCCCCTGGAGGGAGATGGACCATCGCAACAGTTTGGGGTTCCCCCCTCTCATTTGCATTAGCCACCGGAGGGGTCGGTGGTCGTTTTGGACCAGGAAGTGAGTACCGAAAAGGTAGGGCCTCAGCTTCTTCAGGGCCCAAACCACCACGAAGGCCTCCCGCTCGATGGTGCTCCACCTTTGCTCTCGAGGGAGTAACCTCCGGCTAATGAATGCCACTGGCTGGTCTAGGCCCTTGTCGTTCATCTGGGACAGGACTGCTCCGATGCCATGCTCGAACGCGTCCGTTTGGACCACGAACTCTCGGGAGTATTCGGGGGCCTGTAGTACTGGGGCAGTACACATGTCGTCTTTCAATGCTTCGAACGCCTCTTGGCAGGCGGAGGTCCAACTAACTTTCTTCGGTTGGTTTTTGGAGGTCAACTCCGTGAGGGGGACTACGATGCTGCCATACCCTTTTATGAATCGCTGGTAGTACCCCGTGAGTCCTAGGAACGCCCACACTTCCGTCTGGGTTGTGGGGCCTCCCAGGCCACAATCGCATCGATCTTGGGCTGAAGGGGGGCCACTAGGCCGCTCCCGACCTGGTGCCCCAGGTAGACCACGGACCCTTGTCCGATTTGACATTTGCTGGCTTTGATGGTGAGGCCCGCCCGCTGCAGGGCCATCAACACCTCCCAGAGGTGGTGGAGGTGCTCAGTCCAGTGGGAACTGAATACCACGATATCGTCAAGATATGCGGCGCTGAATCCCTCCAACCCAGCAAGTATCTGGTTGACCAGCCTCTAGAAGGTGGCGGGGGCATTCTTCATTCCGAAGGGCATCACCCGGAAATGGTAGTGGCCATCCGGGGTGGAGAAAGCGGATCTCTCTCTGGCCCCCTCTGTGAGAACGATCTGCCAGTATCCGCAGGTCAAGTCAAAAGTGCTGAGATAGCGAGCAGACCCTAGGCGGTCAATGAGCTTGTCTGCTCGGGGAATGGGGTGGGCATCGGTTCTGGTGACTGCATTGAGCCTGCGGTAGTCTACGCAGAACCTCAGCTCGGGAACAGCGCCGGGGCGGCCACCTTCGGTACCAGGACCACGGAACTGGCCCATGGGCTGTCAGAGGCCTCGACCACTCCCAGGGCTAGCATCTTGGAGACTTCGGCCTTGATGCAGGCCCGGACTCCGTCAGGGACGCGGTAGGCTCTGTGCCGTACCGGAGGGCTGTCCCAGGTGTCCACATCGTGGATGCACCAACTGGTGATGCCGGGGACGAGAGAGAAGGGGTCAGAGAACTGTCCCAGTAACTGGCGACAGTCCTCACGCTGCTCGGGGGTGAGGGAGGAGGAGAGTCTCACTCCCTCTACGGAGCCATCTTTTTCCTTCGCACACAGGAGGTCGGGGAGAGGCTCCGTGTCCTCTTCCGCTCCGTCGTCGGTGGCGAGGAGCAAACTCAACTTGGACCGCACGAAGTGGGATTTGAGGCAGTTCACATGAAGGACCCTCAAGGGGTTCCTGGGGGACTGCACATCTACGAGGTAGGTCACCTGGCTCTTGCGTTCCACCACCTTGAAGGGCCCTGTCCATTTGTCCTGCAGGGCACAAGGCTCCACCGGGGCCATCACCCAGACCTGCTGTCCGGGCTGAAACTCGACCAGAGTGGCATTCTGGTCATACCAACGTTTCATCTCTTCTTGACTGGCCTCGAGGTTTTCCTCGGCCAGCTCGCGGAACTTCCGAGTCTGGTTTCGGAGGGCCAGGATGTATCGAAACACATCTGGGGGGGGGGGGATCCTGGGCTGCCGTCTCCCAACCTTCTTTGACCAGGCTGAGGGGCCCCCGTAGGGTGCCCGTACAGCAGCTCGAAGGGGCTAAACCCCAAGGATTTCTGGGGAACTTCTCGGTAAGCGAACAGGAGGCAGGGAAGGAGGACGTCCCACTTGCCCCTCAGGGGTTCCTCGAGACCCATGATCATTCCCTTGAGTGTACGGTTGAATCGCTCAACCAGGCCGTTACCTTGGGGGTGGTATGGGGTGGTGAACTTGTACATCACCCCACACTGTTGCCAGAGGGACTTCATGTACTTGGAGATGAAGTTCGTTCCTCGGTCGCTCACCACTTCTCGCGGGAATCCCACCCGGGAGAAGATCCCCATGAGGGCCCGCCCCACGACGGGGGCCGTCACAGTTTGGAGGGGAATGGCCTCGGGGTACCGAGTGGCATGATCTACTAGGACAAGGATAAACCGGTGGCCTAAGGAGGTCGGGGGGTCTAGAGGCCCCACGATATCTATTCCCACCCGTTCAAAGGGGGTACTGACCACGGGGAAGGGTTGGAGGGGAGCCTTGCGCCTCCCTCCACTCTTTCCGCTGGCCTGACACGTGGGGCATGACTTGCAGTGAGCCTCCACATCGTAGCGCATGCGGGACCAGTAAAAGTGAGTGACCAGGCGGTGGTAGGTCTTGTCCTGTCCCAGGTGTCCCGCCAGGGGCACATCGTGGGCCAGGTTCAGGAGGAAGCAGTGGAAGCGTAGGGGTACCACCAGCACCCGGGCTGACCCTAGCTCGGCGGACTTCTGTTCACTATATAACAGGCCGTTTTCCCAATAGACAAGGTGGGGGCCGGTCTGGTCACCGGCGGCCTGGGCGGCGGCCTGCTGCCGCGGCCCAACCAGGGAAGGACAGGAGGTCTGTTCCAGGCAGAATTCTTCTCGGGAAGGTCCTCCTTCCTGGCGCCACTAGGCTAACTCAGGAAGGTCGTCCAAGTTCGTGGTCTGTTCGACGACAGGGCCTAGGGGACCTGCGTCGGGGTCAAGGGTCTCACTGGGGGGCAGCTCGGGAACCTCGGGTCGCTCGCTGCCCTCCGGGTCGCCAGAGACCGGGCGAGGGTTCTCGGGTTCCACCCCCCTGGGGGGGGGGACACTAGGGCAGTCATAGATCGGGTGTTCACGCATGCCCATTCGGGCAGGCCCACCATCTCCAGGTGGGTCCTTCGCTCTACCTGCTTCCACGGGGAGCTCTCCAGGTCGTTACCCAGTAGACAGTCCACGGGCATGTCGGTGCGGACCGCTACTCGTAAGTCCCCGGAGACTCCCTGCCACTCGAACGGGACCTGAGCTATTCGGCAGGTGCGGCCGGAATTGTCGGCTGAGATTACCCTGCAGGAGGCGTGGGGTATAATTTGGTCTTCTGTGACTAGGTGACACCTCACTGCAGTAATGCTGGCCCCTGTGTCTCGGAGGGCCCCTATGCGGTGCCCGTTGACAGTCACTTGCTGTCTGTACTTTTCAGTGTTGTCAGGCAGGGGGCCCCGGGGACCATTTCTCTATCCCCCAACGAGACTAAGGTCATGGCTGCTGGTTCCCACCCCTCGGGGTCCTCTATCTCATCCTCTTCTAAGGCTACTGTGGCTAGCTGGCGCGCAGGGGGGCTTGCAGCGGCTGTTTTCTTGAGCAGGGGGCACTGGGGGTCATTGGCATAATGCCCTGTTTGCTGACATCGGTAGCAGGCTGTGCTGATTCGGGGTCCTTTTGTAGCTGGGGGGAACCCTGCTCTCGCTGTGGGAGGAGAGGTTCCAGATTGGTTTCTGGGAGGGCTGCGTGGGGGCCCGGCCTGGGACCCCCTCTGTCTATTCTGACCTCCCCCTCCCCTCTGGCGGGAAGATCCTTGCTCATTTCGGCCATAGTCTCCCACGGGACCCCGTGGGACTCTGGTGCTCACCCAGTGATCTGCTTCGACAGCCAGCTTCCGGGGGTCTGCCAATTTGCTGTCCAGAAGGTGCTGTCTCAGTTCCACAAAGCAGTTGGTGGATAAGTGTTCATAGGCGATGAGATCAATGTGTGCTTCAAAAGTGGTCACCTTGCTGCCCTTGATCCACCTTTTCAAGGCCCGGCTGTAGAAATTCACATATTCTACCCAGGTGGTGCCGGGGAGCTTTTTGCAGTCTCTAAACCGTTGTCAGTACATCTCTGGGGTGAGCCCATATCGGGATAGCAGGGCATCCTTCATATGGGGATAAGAGTTCATGACGGTGGAGGGCAGGTCCAGCATAGTGTCTCTTCCCTCACTGAGGAAGCGGCCCCATAATCCGGCCCCCCAATCCTTTTCGGGTACTCGGTGGGAGGTCATGGCGACCTCATATGCCTTGAACCATTGCTGGATGTCGTCCCCCTTGTAATACTCCTTCACGACGTCCTTGGGTATATGTACTTTGGCCTCCACCGGGGAAGGGGCTTCTCTGTTCCCCGGGGGTAGGGAGTCTTTGCTTCTGGCTTTGAGTTCCAGTTCTTTCAAGCTGCGCTCATGTTCAAGCTGGAGTTTCTATCCTTCATGCTCCCTCTGGAGCTTCTTCTCCTCCAGTTCTCCTTGCAGCCGTAATTGTTCTACGGCCAGTTTCTTTTCGGCCAACTTGAGTTCTCCTTCCATTTTAAGGCGTGCCAGCTCTAGTTCGTGGCTTCGGTTGCGTTCTTGGTCTGTCATCTCCTCCGGTGACAGACCTCTCTCCTCGCTAGGACTCCGCATCAGGGAGTCTGTTCTATCACCCTCTTGGCCGCGGGTTTCGGTCTGTGGCCCTCCCTCTACGCCGTCTCCTTCTGGTGGGGGGAGGAGGGCCCCAGCCTCTACCCAGGCTGTCAGGACTTTTTGGAAGTCTTCTTTGGTGCTTAGACCAGTGGTAGCGATGTGAAGTTCCTTGCAGAATTGTTTTAGTTCCTTGTGGGTATACTCTTCCAGAAGGTCCTTTTGGAATGCGGTCTTTTCGCTTGTTCCGGTGAGACTCATGGTTGTTCTTCGTTCAGGTAGTGTGTCAGTCGTTTTACTGTACGATCTCTAGACATAGGCTCTTATCCCGTCGCTTGCCACCAATGTTAGAAGGGGCGATCCCAGAGGGCCAGGCTATGCTCTCCCGACCACTCCATGACCCACCTCTCCCACAAGAAATGCCGAGTCTTAACGTGAGGTCCCCACCGGAGAGGACTTCGAGTCTAGGATCGTACACACTGAGCTCACACCACACCTACGAACGGACACCACACTGTAGATTTTCAGTAACAAGTTCTTTATGAACAGTAAGAAGAAATCAGCACTCTTATTTACAAGCGATCGAGGGATCCTAAAGTCTCAGAAATAAGGGAAGAGGGAAGCGGGACAGTCTCAGTCTTTAGGCCAGTACGAAGCGTACCCTGCGCACAGCTCTCAATCCTCGAGCCGGGGGTACGGAAGATGATGGTCGTACTGGCTGCTTCACTCACTTCGGGTTGACTCAGGTCGTGTTGGTAGTGTCGATGGTCCAGCCGGACCAGAGTACTCCTCGAGCCGCGACGAAGTCAGCAGGGCTCGATCTGGAGGTTAGTTCTTGAGGAGCCACGATCACGTCAGCAGGGCTCAGGAGGTTTCCACGCAGGTCTTTAGAGTTCACGATCGAGCCGCGACAGCGTCAGCAGGGCTCCGATGTTCTAGTTCCGTCTTTACGAGGATGAGCCGCAACAGCGTCAGCAGGGCTCCGAAGTTCCAGTTCCGTCGTTACGAAGATGAGCCGCGACAGCGTCAGCAGGGCTCGAAGAGTTTGAAGGTTCAGTTTTCCCCAAGGGTAAGCCGCGATCAGATCAGCAGGGCTCTCTTGTCCAGTATACAACTGCCCGCTAGTTGTTGGGCGGGCCTTGATATAGTCCAGGGGCCCTTTGATGTCCGGACCCTCGCAGGCAGAGGTCTCATGCCTTGGGGGCTGGTCGTTAGAGAGGTCTGTCGGTTGGCCCTTTGATCCCTTTGAAGATGCGTCTGGGGATTCCCAGACACCCAGCAGGGTCTGGAGCCAGCTCTCGGGGAGGCCAGAGGTGTGATTGAAACCGGCCCCCATGGGAAGGCCAGAGGTGTGAGAGAAACCAGTCTCTCAGGGAAGGCCGGAGGTGCCATCGAAACTCCCTGTCTTATCTCACTCAGGGAGCCCTTTACCCCCTAGCCGGGACTGGCGCATCTGGAGCCTAAGTTTCTCTGGGGCCAGGGTCATGCAAGGCCCTAGGAGTCAGGGACCTCGGGTAGGGAAAATGGCGGCCGGGCCCTGTGGGGTGAGGCAGGTTCGGGGTGCCCGGGGCCGGGAAGGAGGACGGGGACTGCAGGGCTGGTCCTCGGTTGGTGGGGTCGTGTAGGGAGTTTGGGCGTACGTGGACAGGACGACCAGGGGCTTCTGGGTGCAGAGCTAGGCTAACGGGGTGCTGAGGAACGGGGCGAACCACGCCACGAGGCCAGGTCCAACACTCCGGGTGCCGTAGTCCTCGACACCTTCATTACAAAGTGAGATAATCCATCTTACTGACAGAAAAAAAGAAGAAAGGAATGCTGGACCTACCCTCCCCCCTCCCGCTGGGAGTACATAAGCGTGCAGGTCCCAGCATTCCCTCTGAAATACCAAGCCAAGGATGAAGGCCAGCAGATCGGGAGGGAAGTCATGAAGGTGTCGAGGACTACGGGACCTGGAGTAATGAAGATTACCGGTAAGTAATAGGACATTACCCCAGGTCCCTACGTCCTCGACACCTTCATTACAAAGTGAGAAATACCAAAGCAGACCCCGGCATTCATCCAGAAAAAAACACAACAAACCACCAGGACAGCAAAAAAAACAGAGAATTATTGACAAACAGAAGAATCAGGAGCGAACACAGCCCAACACCCCCAAAGCAAAACCGCCCTCATCCCCCAGCTGATTGAGATGGAGGTAATGCCTGATGAAAGTATTAGAAGAAGCCCTAGTGGCCGCCCTACAGATCTCAGAGAGAGGAACACCCCGGACCTCTGCCCAAGAGGCCTCCACCCCCCTCGTAGAATGACCCTGAACACCCACAGGAGGAGGGGACCCAGAAAGAGAGTAGGCCAAAGAAATGACCTGTTTTAGCCAATGACCGATCGACACAGAGGAAGCCCTACCCCACGGGAAGCAGCCCCAAAGGAGACAAAAAGCGAATCAGTCAGGCGAAAAGCTGCTGTGCGCTCAAGATAAATGTGCAAAGCCCGGCACACATCCAACAAAGACCAACTGGGACCACCAGAGGAATCCAGAACAGAGCCCAAAGCAGGCAAGACCAACTCCTGGCATCTGTGAAACTGTGAAGCAACCTTCAGCACAAATGAAGAATTAAGGCAAAGCACCACCCCACCCTCCGGAAAGGACAAGAAAGGCGCACGCACCATCAAAGCCCCCAACTCGCCAAGGCGACGAGCAGAGGTGATGGCCACCAGAAAAACAACCTTGAGAGTAACGAACTTCAAGTCCACCTCAGCCAAGGGCTCAAAAGGAGGACCAATCAAAGCCCGAAGAACCAAGGGCAAATCCCACAGGGGAAAGGAAGGGCGCGACACAGGATGAGAAAGAGAAAAGCTACGTAGCTGACGAGAAACCAAGTCCTCACCATCCGAAAGGTTACCCCACGGAGAACGAATCGCCCAAACAGCCGCCCACTGAGCACGCAAAGTGGGCACAGCCCAACCCTTCTCGAAACCTTCCCACAAAAACTGAAGCAAAGACCTTCAAAGAACAGTGCAAAGGGGAAAGGCCCAACGCCGAACACCAGCGACTGAAATTACCCCAATGCCGATCATAAGACTTGAGGGTAGAAGGCCGACAGGAACCCTGAAGGGCCACCGCTAAATGTTCCGGCAAACCGCGCCGCCTCCACCCCTGCCTCTCAACCTCCACACCGACAGCCGCAATTGGAGAAGAGACAGGGATGGGGAAGACCTCAGGGGAGACGGGGACAGGGGGAGAAACCAGGGGCCCCGCACCGCCAAAAGACGAACCGTCGGAAACCACGACCTCCGAGGCCAAAAGGGCAGGACCACCACCACCTCCCGATCTTCCAGACACAGGTGGGACAGACATCTGGTAATCAGAGCCAGAGGAGGAAAGGCATAAAGATTGCCAAGGAATCGACAGGGCATCCACCCCCCAACAACCCTCCTGCAGAAACCGGGAGCAGAAGCGAGGAAGCTGTGCATTGTGCCGGGAGGGAAAGAGGTCCAGAAAGGGACGACCAAACTTCCCGCACACAAGCCGAAACGCAACCGGGGTGAGAGACAACTCCAGAGTACCCGGAAAGCAACGACTCAGAACATCCGCCACACAGTCGTCCACTCCCCGAATATGAATCGCAGTCAAAGACAGCGGATGACCCTCCGCCCAACAGAACAGGGGAACGACCACCGCGTTCAAAGAGGTTGAACGAACCCCCCTTTGATGATTGAGATAAGCCACTGTTACCATATTGTCGGACCGCACCAAAATGTTCCGGCCGAGCAACAGACCCCGAAACCCCATCACAGCACCGGACACAGCCATCAACTCCCTCCAGTTGGAAGACCGGTGACTCTCCAGGATGGACCAACAACCTTGAAGGGACCGAGACCCCAAGGTCGCCCCCCACCCCAAGGAGCTGGCATCCGTCGTTAAGACCAGAGAAGGAGAAGTCTGCAAAGGGAGACCTTGAGAGAGATGGACCCTCACCGACCACCAAAGAAGAACCGGGAGTACCACAGGAGACACTGGTAGAAGAAAATACAAGTCGCTGGACAACGGATTCCAGTGAGACAGGAGGTACAACCAAAGGAGGCGCAGGTGAAAACGCGTCCAGGCCACCGTAAAGACAGTCGCTGCCATCAGACCCATAAGACGCAACCAGAGGCGCACCGGAAAGGAACCCCCGCCCGGAATTGCTGCGCAAGGGACACCAGGGTCACAATCCGAGAATCGGACAGGAACACGCGGTTGAGATCCGTACGGAAGCGAGCCCCAATGAACACCAGGTCCTGAGACGGAGACAGCTGGCACTTCGGTAAGTTGATCAGAAACCCGTGTTGACGCAACGCAGAACACACCAACTCCCGGGCCTCCAACAATAGGACCCGAGAGGGAGCATGGACCAACCAGCCGTCTAGGTAGGGACACACCATCACCCCTCGGAAATGAAGCCAGGCGGCCAAGGGAGCCACCACCTTCGTAAATACCCTCGGGGCAGACCGAAGACCGAAGGGTAAGACCTGGAACTGACAGTGACGCCCCCGAACACAAAACCGCAGAAAGCGACGGGACCGAGGATGCACTGGGACATGGTAATATGCGTCCTGAAGATCCAGGGTACAGATGAAGTGACCCGGCAGCACCAAAGGAATCACCTTCTGCAAAGTCTCCATACGAAAGGGCAACCGTACCACCCACTGGTTCATCACCTTCAAGTCCAAAACCAGGCAGAAACCCCCCATAATTTTGGGTACCAGAAAGATCAGGGAATAGAAGCCCATCCCCACCTCCAAAGGAGGAACCTCCTGAATGGCACTCTTTCGAAGAAGATCCTCCACCCCGCAAGAAAGATGAGCCCTCTTGGACCGGCAAGCAGGCCAAGGAGTCGGGCGCACGCCGGAATCGGGAGGGGAAACAGAGAACTCCACAACATAACCCACGCGAATGACATCCAACACCCAGGCATCGGAACATGACTGAACCCAGGCATCCAGGGAAGAAGTGCAGCCGCCCTCCTACCAACAACCCAGGAACAACAGCCAAAGAGTCAGGAACGCGGCTTTGCAGGAGGAGGGGACCTAGCCGTACGATCCCGACCCCGGCCAGAAGCAAAACTCCCATGGCCCTTCCCAAACTGCCTATGATAGGAAGGGCGGAAGAAAGACTTAGGCTTAGAAGGGACAGGAGCAGCAGAAGAACCCTTAAAAGAAGAAGAGTGCTTCTTCTCTTTAAACAGCTTGTGCAACTTGGATTCCAACTCTCCCCCAAACAGCATAGTACCCTGGAAGGGCAAAGGCAAGGCACAAGCCTTCTGAGCAGAGTCAGTTTTCTAGTCTTTAAGGACAAGACTGCGACGCGCCGCCACACAAGCCCCACCGGACAGTGCAGACGCACGCACCACATCAAAAGAGACATCAGACAGAAGTTCCACCTGACGCTCGATATGCTCAAGAATACCGGAACAGTCAGTGGCATAGTCCATCGACTGATAGAGAGTCTTAATGTCAGACAGCAGAGACTGCGAAACATATGTCCCATAGACACCAGCCCGCAAGGCCAGGTGGGAACCGGAATAAACCTTCTTATCGCCTTCTTATCCACCGGATCATTCAGTACGGCATCCTCAGCCAAGGAAGTGCGACCCACCAACCTAGCCACAAAGGAGTCAATAGGGATGGAATCCGGAAGTTCAGTAGCCATCTCCTGCAGAGGATAAAGCCGAGCCATAAACCGAGGAACCAAAATGCGATCCGGATCAGGCCACTGTCTCTTCAGGGCATCCTTAAGGAAGGGATGTACCTGAACATCAACCGTGGCCGTACTCTGAAACTGTCGCAACAAAGGACCCCTAGAGGTACTGGGAACAGCCTCATCCAGGAACCCCATGTTCTCCTTCACATGCTTCAGAATGCCAGGCAGAGCGTCCTTATCAACATACTTGCCCTTCAGGTCAGTGTCCCCAGCCCAGGCAGACTCATCGCCAGAATACTCAGAGGACACCGGAGCCGGTCCCCTGCGGCGGGCCCCAACATCACCCATCTCTGATAAAGTCTCTCTGACCAAGCGCTTAAGATGCGCATCCTCACCCCCACCACGGCGCCTGAACCGGGCAGGAGAAGGAGATCGTGAAGCATCAGAAGACGAGGAAGAAGATCGCTCTCTATGACGCCGCTTCCTCGAACTTTTCCCCATCTCAAACAACGCCTGGAGAAGAAAAAGACCAACTCTGCACAGTATCACCATTGAATCCGTGAAAAACCGATATGCGGTACTCACCCCACCTACCCGGTTTTAACTGCAGCAAAATCCGCCGGGAACTGAAGCGCCTAATTCACGTCTGGACGGAAGACAGGCACCAGCAAAACCAGAAGGCGTCACCCATCACCAGCCAATCCGGAGACACGGAGAGGCCGCGCCCCCAGTAAGCCCGGCAGACCAGGAGGGGCGGCAATTGGGCAAAATCGGTGCCCACGCAGTATTACCACCTCCGCGCGGCTCGGGAAACATCCAGCCAGCCCGCGACACTCCCCCCAAGCCCGTCAGGGAGGGAGAGGCAAAACACCAGAGGGACTGAACAGCAGGCCCCCACACGTAAGTACAGCAACCAAAGGCGCGCACACGCTCCTGTCACGTCAAGATCCCTGTCAGAATTACAGAAAAAAAAGAACAGAAGGAATGCTGGGACCTGTACGCTTATGTACTCCCAGCGGGAGGGGGGAGGGTAGGTCCAGCATTCCTTTGTTCTTTTTTTCTGTCAATGAAATGGATTATTTCACTTTGCAATGAAGGTGTCGAGGACGACGGGACCTGGGGGTAATGTTCATGCAACTGCTGGCTGAGATCAGGGGAAACAAATTAGATCAGGAAGCATCATCTGGATTTATATATGTATTCTGATCAATTTTTTTAGGTTTTCTTGGGTGTGAACTACGCTCCAGAGAGTATTGGAGTACGTTCTAGGATTTAAGATGCAGTGCCAGCCTTTATATGAAGAACCTTAAGTTACAAGATTCACATTCTATGATGGAAAGTAACATTCTCCAAAGCAGTTGATTGTGTACCTAAAAGCACCTCTCACAGGTAGGTTGATGGGAGGCTTCAATGCACAGCTGTCAGAGCCTGGAAGTTGCCCTTTGGATACTCTTGTGTTGCGCTGTCCCTGTCGTTGATGTGCAGGGAGCCTATGTCCTTACACTCCGTGGGTTCAAGTTTATAAAAAAGAAGGGAGGTCTCCTCACGTTTCTATTTCAGGGACAAGGAGTAATAAGTAAAAAGAATGAAACCCTAATAGTACCACACAATGGTTTGTTGTATGTATACCTCCATAACTCAAGAAAACCTTACAAATATAAACCACATTCAATATTCCACATGATTAAAAAACAGAAAAAAGTTTTATACATTTTTTATCGTTTATTCCATGTCATATAGTTTTATACTAAACAATCATAGTGCCACACAAAAAGATTAAAAATGTATATAAATATACATCATTCATAGTATAATACAGTTGGTTAAAAAGACTTTTTCAAGAGACAGTTAAAAACAAATTGTCTAACAGGAGACAGTTAAAAACAGGTTGTCGACGCAGCGTTTCGGTTTTTTATAATGACACCTTCATCAGGACAGGGTTCTTTTAAGTTAAAGCATATCGTTTGGCTTTAAACTATGGTCCTCAGTTTTCAATTCACGAGGTTTTTCATACATTTTCAGGATGATTCTTATTAATTTGGTTGAGCATATTCAGACACTGGTACCTCTCTTCATTGTTAGGTGTATCCTTTAGAATAGAGGGCAAGGGAGCCACCTCAATATGGATTTTGTCTCAATTTTCTCTGTGGCTAGTACCTTAACAGCAGGGATTCGGCTTACAGGGCTGCACGCGACTGGATTATCAATGATAGCGACGTGTCCCTCAGCTGTTCTTGTGAGCGGTTTTTCTCAATTTACCGTCTCTTTGTTACGAAATTCGGCCTCCCTGCTCCGCTTGCACCTCGTGTGTTCAGCTGAACACACGAGGTGCAAGTGGAGCAGGGAGGCCGAATTTCGTAACAAAGAGACGGTAAATTGAGAAAAACCGCTCACAAGAACAGCTGAGGGACACATCGCTATCATTGATAATCCAGTCGCGTGCAGCCCTGTAAGCCGAATCCCTGCTGTTAAGGTACTAGCCACAGAGAAAATTGAGACAAAATCCATATTGCGGTGGCTCCCTTGCCCTCTATTCTAAAGGATACACCTAACAATGAAGAGAGGTACCAGTGTCTGAATATGCTCAACCAAATTAATAAGAATCATCCTGAAAATTTATGAAAAACCTCGTGAATTGAAAACTGAGGACCATAGTTTAAAGCCAAACGATATGCTTTAACTTAAAAGAACCCTGTCCTGATGAAGGTGTCATTATAAAAAAACGAAACGCTGCGTCGACAACCTGTTTTTAACTGTCTCCTGTTAGACAATTTGTTTTTAACTGTCTCTTGAAAAAGTCTTTTTAACCAACTGTGTTATACTATGAATGATGTATATTTATATAAATTTTTAATCTTTTTGTGTGGCACTATGATTGTTTAGTATAAAACTATATGACATGGAATAAACGATAAAAAATGTATAAAACTTTTTTCTGTTTTTTTAATCATGTGGAATATTGAATGTGGTTTATATTTGTAAGGTTTTCTTGAGTTATGGAGGTATACATACAACAAACCATTGTGTGGTACTATTAGGGTTTCATTCTTTTTACTTACACTCCGTGGTCCATATTATCAATTACAGCGATAACCTTATCGCTGCTTTAGCAGCAGGAAGCTGCCGCTAAACCGGCGATAAGGGGCTTGATAATATGCCCTTGTGAATTCCCATAGAAGCCCAGGTTCACATCAGAACCTGGGCCTCTATTGGAATTCACAATGGCATATTATCAAGCCCCTTATCGCCGCTTTAGCGGCAGTTTCCTGCCGCTAAAGCGGCGATAATGTTATCGCCGTTCTTGATAATATGGCCCCATGTGTGTAGCTTTTCATACCCGCGCTCAGTTGCCAGCGTTTCTTCATGCTCACATTTGTGACACCGGAGAAATTTTGGCGGTATGGCGCTACTTCATTTTTAAAGGGCTGTTAGGTTTGGTTTGGCCATAATGCTGTGTCTCTTTTCATCAGATGGACTGTTGTCAACAAGAGGGCAACCAATACTAGGATATTCACTTACTCAGCACCTGTTATTGTTCTAGATCCTAAGTTAATGGCCGTTGTGCAATTAGTGTGTTTGCAACTAACAACTAACATTTGTATCGCCCAAGGACATTGACACAGACAACGCCAATAACCCTCTGGTTGCCAAGACCGACTGGCTGTGCACCCAGGATAATGTGCTGCGTGGCTAAACACTTATAAAGTCCAAAAGGCGAGACCTATTGGCTATGCCAATGTGTGTCTTTAAATCCTAACACTTCCTTATTCTTTTGAAATTCTGTTCCAAGCTTCAGTGAAAAGTATTAAGAAAATAAACCACGCCCTTTATAAATATTGAAAATATTAAACTTTGTGTACAGTTTTGAGACACCCCATGGTATGTGTTTACTTTTCCATCAGCCCTCTGACATTTTTAGGGCGAGCTGGCGTTGGAGCGCGAAGCGCTCCCGCCAGCGAGTTCTATAGTCGCCGTGTTCAATGCCAAGGGAGTCTAGAGCTGTGCACGAGCCGCTACTGGCCTGTGCACGAGCCGACTCAGCTATGTGGACGCGCACGTCTCTGGAAGACGTGCTGCGCCCGAGCCGCCTCCCGCTTGTTTTATGACAGATTTATATCCCGGCGCCCTTAATGTCATGGACAAGGGTAAGAAGAAACTCAGCTCAGAGGCGAGTGCTTCATCGAGTGAAAGAAGTCCCTTGATGAGGTAAATATTTCAGATTCACTCACAAACGAAAGGTACCTGCATACACTGCCATGCGAAAGTGCACAAAGTTCGTAATGCACATCATTTTGGGGCATAGTGCAGCATCACTTAGGGTTTTAGTTTCATTTTTGCGTTAAAAGCCGAAATTGTTGCCTTTCAGAATATTTGCAGCCGGGCCTGGTATTGTTCTGCAGCTGTTGTTTTCCCGTTTGAAGACTCTATTGACATCTCAGTGAACCACAAATTAGCGCGCACAGCTGCTCTCAGTAGGGCCACTTGAAGGCCCCACAATAGCACTTGTCAGCAGAATGGCGGCCATGGTGCAGTCTCGAAGAAATAAAGTGGTATATGTCTTCTTGTTGATATAGCTGGCGCTGTAGGATCTTGTGTTCAATGCGCACTTCTGTTTCATTCATGGAGAGGATTTAAACTGGAGTATTTCATGTGACTTTGGGTAAATAGGCGCTGTGTATACCAGAGAGATGTAGTTTAACTTAAAAATTCTTAAAATTGTAACACTTTCTCTGAGTTAATCCAGATTCAGTAATGTTTTTCCTCGTCATGAAAGCTAATAGGAAACTGCCAATCAAAGTAACAATCACAGGACATGTGCAGGGTAGTTAGCTTACGATAGTCACAGTGGTCTCTTATTAATAAAATAAAATAAACACTTTAAGGTGTCGTTATATCTGGCCATTATGTTTAGGGGCCCAGTTAATTTGGTAAAATCTACCAGCGCTCACAGAACAACTTTCTTCTACAAGAGATCAAGAGTGAATGTGTCCCCAAAAGTCAGTGCACGTGATGCTCTTTTTACCTGATTTTTTTCTGCCGTTTATGTCTCCTTCCTTCTTGCCCTGAGGCCTGTCTGGAATATGGGCCTTTGTACGGCTCTTGTCTTTTCTCAGACCGGAGTCAAAATTGTGGGTGCAGATTCAGGGTGCAGATTCAGGGTGCAGATTGTGGGTGCAGATTGTGGGTGCAGATTGTGGGTGCAGATTGTGAGTGCAGATTCAGAGTGCAGATTGTGGGTGCAGATTGTGGGTGCAGATTCAGAGTGCAGATTGTGGGTGCAGATTGTGGGTGCGGGGTCCGGTTCCGAGGATTTTTGAAGGTTAAAAAGCGGGTTGTGAGCGCTGAGGGCGATGTGCCAGGCAGGGTGCAGATTCAGAGTGCAGATTCAGAGTGCAGATTCAGAGTGCAGATTCAGAGTGCAGATTGTGGGTGCAGATTGTGGGTGCAGATTGTGGGTGCAGATTCAGGGTGCAGATTCAGGGTGCAGATTCAGAGTGCAGATTGTGGGTGCAGATTGTGGGTGCAGATTGTGGGTGCAGATTCAGGGTGCAGATTGTGGGTGCAGATTGTGGGTGCAGATTGTGGGTGCAGATTGTGGGTGCAGATTCAGGGTGCAGATTGTGGGTGCAGATTCAGGGTGCAGATTCAGGGTGCAGATTGTGGGTGCAGATTCAGAGTGCAGATTCAGAGTGCAGATTCAGAGTGCAGATTCAGAGTGCAGATTCAGAGTGCAGATTGTGGGTGCAGATTGTGGGTGCAGATTGTGGGTGCAGATTGTGGGTGCAGATTGTGGGTGCAGATTGTGGGTGCAGATTCAGGGTGCAGATTCAGGGTGCAGATTGTGGGTGCAGATTGTGGGTGCAGATTCAGAGTGCAGATTCAGAGTGCAGATTGTGGGTGCAGATTGTGGGTGCAGATTGTGGGTGCAGATTGTGGGTGCAGATTGTGGGTGCAGATTGTGGGTGCAGATTCAGAGTGCAGATTCAGAGTGCAGATTCAGAGTGCAGATTCAGAGTGCAGATTGTGGGTGCAGATTGTGGGTGCAGATTGTGGGTGCAGATTGTGGGTGCAGATTGTGAGTGCAGATTCAGAGTGCAGATTCAGAGTGCAGATTGTGGGTGCAGATTGTGGGTGCAGATTCAGAGTGCAGATTGTAGGTGCAGATTGTGGGTGCGGGGTCCGGTTCCGAGGATTTTTGAAGGTTAAAAAGCGGGTTGTGAGCGCTGAGGGCGATGTGCCAGGCAGGGTGCAGATTCAGAGTGCAGATTCAGAGTGCAGATTCAGAGTGCGGATTCAGAGTGCGGATTCAGAGTGCGGATTCAGAGTGCGGATTCAGAGTGCGGATTCAGAGTGCAGATTCAGAGTGCAGATTCAGAGTGCAGATTGTGGGTGCAGATTGTGGGTGCAGATTCAGAGTGCAGATTCAGAGTGCAGATTCAGAGTGCATATTGTGAGTGCAGATTGTGAGTGCAGATTGTGAGTGCAGATTGTGGGTGCAGATTGTGGGTGCAGATTGTGGGTGCAGATTGTGGGTGCAGATTGTGGGTGCAGATTCAGAGTGCAGATTCAGAGTGCAGATTCAGAGTGCAGATTGTGGGTGCAGATTGTGGGTGCAGATTGTGGGTGCAGATTGTGGGTGCAGATTGTGGGTGCAGATTCAGGGTGCAGATTCAGGGTGCAGATTCAGAGTGCAGATTCAGAGAAAACTCAGCAGTACCACCACCACAGCATCAATCTGTGCAACCATTCAACAACAACTGGTTCAATTATGTTCTCTCAATGTTTCAAGCTTTATTACAAATGTCACAAAAAGATGTTATTTCACTTCTGTTCTTGGATTTTCATCACAATAAAATACACTGAACATAATCTTCACAAACGTTATTTACAAAAGTTTAAGCTATTGCCAATATAAATTACAATCACTTTTATTTAAGTATTAATTATTTTAAAAAATTAAAAGCCGTTGCTATTTGTAATATCAATACATCTAAGTCACGTAAATACAAAACATGTTGCATTACAAATGCTATAGTCGTCACATGTGCGAAAGTTATAACTATTGGCATTGAAAATGACAAAGCTATTAATTTAGCTATTTTCAAAATCAACACATAAATAAAAAAATTGTCATTTACAAGACCAATAGCTCAAACTTTCATAATGCGAGACCTATTGCATTGCAAATGCTTGTTTTCTTTTAGTTTTTTAAACATTAACTTAACAAAAGAGCATTGGTAAAGCCAATAGCTTTGCTCTCAAATTTCAAAGGCACAACCTATTTATTGGTTTTTCCAATGCTTTTTTTGTGTGTCTGTGACTTGTAGCGCTCGTCGTGTTCTCGTTTTCGTTGAGTTTTGTGGCGAATTGTCTTGTTAGAAGTGGTGTGTGATTCTTATGAAACCAAAGAACTTTTTAATGAAATATTGGACAGTCGAAAGGGGTCAATAAACCCCTGTAGCCTGGACAGGCTGCCCGTGATAAAATAATTACTCACATCTGCTCTGTATCATTCAATGACAACGCAGCTGAGCTGAGTCCACAGCAGGATCGCGCTGGGGCCCAGCTGCGCCGCCTCCTCGGCTCGAGCCGGTGTGCTTTATAAATACAGGCTTCAGAGCAGACCACGATGAGTGCTGAACAGAGCCCTGGATAGAGCAGCGGGTTAGGGAGGAAACAGAGGAGTGAACCTGGACGCACGCACGAGCACATAGAGGGATTGCGTGGTATTCCATCTACACCTTCAGTACACAGAACCTTTAAGCTAAATACACCCGGAGTATACATTGGACGCTGCCATCGTCTTCTAGCCCTTGCACTCAGCTGTGCGCGTTAAACAGCAACATCCAACAGTTCATAAAGTTCCGGGCATCTGCACTGGATTAAAGCCCGGACAGGTAACTCAAGAATTTGAACCGGGAGAGCAGAGGCGTCACTTCGCGGTCTCCTCCATCCGATGGCAGCCCAGAAGCTGGGGAAGCGGGGGCTGGGCAAGCTAAACTCCACCCCGTCCACCCCGTGCAGGGGCAACCGTTCCCCGGGGGGCCACGGGAGCCTCCCGAAGCGCCACCGAGTGACGGTCAAATATGACCGCAAGGAGCTGCAGAAGAGGCTGGACGTGGAGAAGTGGATCGACGACTGGCTGGACGAGCTGTACCTGGGCAGGGTGAGTGATGGGCAGTACCGCCCCCCCCCCCTCCTTTAACGGGGTTATTCATGTGGTATACCAGTGCGTCCGAATGTCGGGGGTAGCGCAAGTTGGGGGTAACCAGAATGACATCAGGGACCATACGACCGCCGATGGCGTCACCTGTTTGACCCTTTGTCCCACAGTTATCCCTTGAATAGCCTCCTGCTTACGGTCGAGGGGCCAGGTAACCGGATGGTCAAGAACTGGTAGCCATAGAATATACAGAGGGATCCAAGAACCGCATTTACTTTCTAATTACGCTGCCTTCGTCACACCTGACCCGAGATAGCAAGGTAATTTCCAGGGGAGCCGAAGGACCAATCCGGGGAGGCTGATTGAGCGAGGGAAACAAAAAAGTGACGGGTGGGAGTGGACTGCCTGAATTAATCTCAGCCGCTAGTAATTAGCCGGGGCTGCATTCTATTCCATCGTTTTGTGCCCACCATTGCCGTCCGAGACATGGAACCAAATCAATGACATATGTGCCTAGCACACGTGTTGATTTACCTCGGTATGGCTCTGCCTACCTTGGTCCACGTGCGCTAGTGTGGGTAGCTTGGAGGAAGTCGCTGTGTTGGGGGCGTGGGGGTTCCAGTAATGGTGGTGTGTGGGAGTACATATGTCTAGGGGACTGTCTTTGTGGGTGACTCTGGGTAGGAGCGCTCTCATGGAGAGGCGGGGGGGGGGGGGGAGTGTATGGCTGTTTGGTGAATGGGAACTGGATACGTTTGTGTGTGCATGTTCAGACTTGAAAGAGACGCAGGGGGGCGCTGCTTTCCCCACCCCGACTCAGGCTGAGGGGATGCGCCCTTACCAGCCGTCAGACGCAGTCACATTTTACTTCACCGCCAGTTATCATATCTGCAGTGTTTGCTGTCGAGTCCTCCCAAAGGGCATTCACACGGTGCTTTTTATTACCTCTGCCTCTCGCCCACAGGTCGAGCCTGAGGGGACCTGGGTGTCCCTTTTTCTCTGAACAAGAAACTGCTCACAATTTCACCTTTTGTTGCGGTGGGGGGTTCAGAGGAAATGACGCGAATGGTTAGCCTTTGTGCTTTGAGGAAAAAACTGTCAAATAAAAGCATTCTGCTTTCTCAGCTAATGGTTGAGGGCATTTTCAAACTCGTTCTTGGCTAATTATTTGTAGCCCTTTACTTAGAACTTTATTTGTGAGAAAATAGTACTGGTTAATGTTTGTTGTTGTTCGAGTTCGTAAGAAAGGCTGAGTTGACCTTGGCGGGATCTGAAACCCTGCTGACCTGTAGGTCACATCTTAGTGGTGAGCCATGAACCCTCCTAGTTGGTTTGAAATAAGCATGCTGTCTTCGTGGCAAGATCACATGTGCACGAGATTCATACACCTCTTCAATTCTAGCCGCCCAGTCCTAAAGGCTCCTAGGTGAATACACTGCACACCAGGCAGTGATGGACTGGAAATAAACCATGTCCCATCTCTAATTAGCACTTACATTTTTTTTTAGGTGTGGGTGTAAATCTTTTGGGACTAGTTAAATAAGTGACACTCGGCTGGATGAGGGTGTACGCGGAGGGATACAGCTTTGTGTTTGTCTTGGTAGATAAGGGGGGGGGGGAAGAGTGTGAGCTCAAGAACTGTAACTAATAATCTTGTCCTAGAAGCATATCTTTGTAATTAAGGGTGTGGCTTAAAGTACGTAAATTAAAGTAGTATACTTCACACATCGTGTCACCTGAAAAGTATTTGAGTATCTTTTTTTTGCATCCAGGCCTATAAAACATAATTGACCTGGGTCTAAAACAAGGCCGGCTTATTGGCTTTCCCAATACCGTTTTCCCCCACAAATCATTCTGAAATCCTCACTGCATCTTTCACACACACCATCTTTCTTCAGCAGTGTATTCTCACTCTCATTCTACTTGTACGACCCCCTTACGTCTCCATTCAACACCCCTTTAGTCAGACCACCCCCTCAACACGCTCTCCTGTAAGAACCGATTTTCTTTTCTTGGGTGCTGTTAATATTTCGACAACTACATACCTCTTTCCCACACTTCCTCATTGACTCACAATTGTGAACGGCACATATGTAGCCATTGCGCTCTGCAGAGAGGCCAATGATTGGATGTGCGCTATAGTCTGAACACTTTTATGACCACTGAAATGTACTGTGACTCTGAGTAACTTGCACTGCCTTCAGCCTGAGCTCAAGAGCATGCAGTAGTGCCCTGACATAAACACCCGCCTACAACCTGACCTCACCCTGACACCTACAGGTGATTCAATTCACAATATGTTGCATGAAAAAAATGATACAAGATCTGGAGAAAGCACATTTTTTTGGGTTATGGAAGAGGAAGAGTAAAACAATGTGAAAACAACGACTTCATCGCTGACGTGGATCACCTTAAGTGTTTTTTACAGTCATTGGTTTGAAATGGACCAATTTCAAAGTCCGTTTCTAATTACTGCTGGCTCTAAGACACTGAAGGACTCAGCCCACTTAGAGTCCTGGCAGGCAGTGAACATTGATCATTATTTACCAAATCTGAAACACTTACAGAATATGAAGGTAAACTCGGGGCTTAATTTGAAGCCGGTGGTTTTCCCATGCTCACTGGCACTTAATCAACACCTGTGCTTTTTATGAGCACCAGTTAAGGACCCATTTATGCATTTATTGTGGGGAGATTAAGTGATTTGCTCCGCATTACAGGATGTTGAGCCGACGCCGAGACTCTAACCTGGTTCCCCAGCCCCTGAAGTAGTAAGCTCTGGCCAGTACGCCACATCCTCTCCCCACTTTCCTGGTTCGTAGTTGGTTCTGTTTTAGGCGGCACTAACAGGAGAACTGGGAAGGAGCAAGTTTCGTCCCGAGGAGAGTCCCGACACTTAGTTATTTTACAAATTAACCACTGGACCCACATGAAGAGCTCCCAAGTCTGGTGTAAGGTGTATTCCAGTCAACATTTACAGTTCCTGGCACAATTTCCAGGTGTTCGTCTTTGCATTCTGGGATTTGTAGTCTATCTTGGATTTGTGATTGGAGGACTACAATTCCCAGAACGCAAAGGGGCAGACCTGGACTGAAGGAACTACTTGCGCATGGAACTGGACTCTTGAGAGCCCAGTGGACTTCCCATTGGAATCTGTTTTTTTTAGATGAGCAATCTCCCTCGTTTGTAGTTCAGATGTGGGGATTGGTCTTCTACAGGGGTACGTTATCGGATGTGCTGGCCACCTGTTTCATTTAGGTTTCTTTAGAGGTCCTAATTGTAACACCTGCTGCTCCCCTTTGCATGCATAGGATTCCTGGTTCGTCAGGCACAGGGTCTGCAGGGCCGGCAGAGAGCAAACAAATTCACTTTAAAAACCGGACGAATTCCCCAAACAAGGTGCCAGATGAATCGATCCAGGAATGATACACCTGCATAAAACCCCAGAGGCATGCATAAACCTCTTATTCATTTTTATAAAACCCTAGAAGCATGCATAAACCTCTTATTCATTTTTATAAAACCCTAGAAGCATGCATAAACCTTATTCACTTGCATAAAACCCCAGAAGCATGCATAAACATCTTATTCACTTGCATAAAACCCCAGAAGCATGCATAAACCTCTTATTCACTTGCCTAAAACCCCAGAAGCATGCATAAACCTTATTCATTTTTATAAAACCCCAGAAGCATGCATACACCTCTTATTCATGTTTTTATTTTTTTTTATTTAAACAGGGTTTATTAGCAAATTTTTCACATATACATACAGTACAGTGGTAGTGTTGCCTCGCTGGATAAAACCCCAGAAGCAAGCATAAACCTTATTCATTTTTATAAAACCCCAGAAGCATGCATACATCTCTTATTCCTTTTTTATAAAACCCCAGAACCAAGCATAAACCTCTTATTCATTTTTATAAAACCCCAGAAGCATGCATTACCCTCTTATTCATTTTTATAAAACCCCAGAACCAAGCATAAACCTTATTCATTTTTATAAAACCCCAGAAGCATGCATACACCTTATTTGCATGAAACCCCAGAAGCATGCATAAACCTCTTATTCTATTTTATAAAACCCCAGAAGCATGCATAAACCTCTTATTCATTTTTATAAAACCCCAGAAGCATGCATACACCTTATTTGCATGAAACCCCAGAAGCATGCATAAACCTCTTATTCATTTTGTAGATTAAACGAAGTAGAGCTGGAGACCCAAGCTGCCCTCTCTGATGCCAAAATTAGGAAACCAGTCCGACCTGTATGGGGGGATTAATTACATGGATATTGTTTCTCTAAAATGCTAGAGATTGCAGGAGGTGGCATCTCATGCCTTCGACCTTAATGACATCACAGGTAGTGACCGCATATGACCTTTGACCTTCAATGTTACCAGGAGGTTATGTCACATTAGCTTAACCCTGAGGACATACTAAGGGAGATCGCTGAAGATCAATAATAAAAGCATAATTGGTGTTAAAGAAAGTATTTAACTCGGGTAGTTATGCACTGCTTTACTTTAGAAACAACATTTTTTTTTTAACACCAAGTGTAGCAAAAGCGTAAGAATGAGTCTTCAAAATTCAAAAAGTGTATTTAGTTAACATGCAGAATCTTTTCACCTTAGTCCAACTGATTCTATGATTGCCTTCACAAGCATTAATTCAAAAGTGACCAAATTCAAACATGAATTTGGAAACATTATTTCTTTCCTCTACCCTTATAACCATGCCAATAGTGAACAAAAGAGGCATGTCAGTTATGGTCACTCTTTCGGTGACCTGGGTTCCTATGATACATGAACAACATTATAGTTTATTAAATCAACCACAGGAGACGTTTTTCGAAACGCACACATCCTGACGCCATGTATTTCAAGGTCTTATGTATGATAATGAAGAAAAAAGAGGGAAAGTGAAATAAAATAATTCCCTGGCATCACACAATTTGGGAAGGCCAGGAATAATTCCAGCTTTTCAGGTTTTAGTTTTTCAATTAAGCCACTAGATGTATATGCTTCGCTTCCCTTGCACCCACTATATCGCCAATCTCCCACTCCACTCGCCCGACTGCCACCCCGCTAGCATTCACGTGGCCCTCTGGCACATCACACACCAAACTTATTGGCCCCTGGGAAAATGTTTGAGTACCCATGTTCTGGGGCATAATACCAGCCCTAAATTGTAGCTTGCAAGTGAGCAGGACTTCTCCTAACCGGGTTTGGGCTTGTGCCCCAGGGATTTGTTTTTTAAACTGTGGCTATATATTGAATTTTGTAGCACAGCTTTCAGATACATTTGTTAAAAAAACCATAGGCTCTGAAGATACATTCTTTAAATCAAGTCATTTCATGATGTGCTGAGCCAAAGAAACATGACACTCAGCAGTTTAAGCCTTTTTAGGTCTCGCTTGCATTGCAGCGCATGCGCTACTCGCCTTGATGAGATCTGAGGTTGTTGTTTTTCTGTCCGGCTTCTTTGGAGGTGGGGTTTGTGTCTGCCCTGTCTCCCTTAGGCTCGCCCACCCGGACTGGAGATTTAGCTTGTGCACAGCGTCTCTTCCAGACACGCGTGTTTAAAATTGCTTCATGCTTTCACTGAAAGTGAAAGCGTGATGAAAATCTAAACCAGCAGCTTTCGTTGGCGTAATGGCGACAGAGGCAGCATCATGGCCGCGTGGCGGTGGCATGATGAGTTCCGAGAGTGCATTCTCAGTCACGCTGTCTACACGCGCCAGTCTGCTCTCTCATGGGGCATCTATTACGATTTCTTATCAGTCACGCTGTTTACACAGCGGAGAGCTGAGGAGAGCGAGAGAGGGGACCGGAAACCACACCACTTTCAATTGCCATTACAAACCGGGACAGACATCGCTGCTTGCGCATCCCTGGAGGAGCCCTTCCCCAGGCACACATAGACTTGAGTCCTGGCTTACCGTCTGTGACACCTTTTTGCTCTTGCACACGCATCCGAGCGCTTGGCTTTCTTCTGCCGCCTTGTACTTTTTTACAGATTACACAAATATAATTTTGATTTTATTTGTGGTTGCCTGCCGCTGTATGTTTACTTGATGCAGACAATTACCTAATGCTGTTGACTGTTGTGGTAGTTGTCAGTTACATCCGCAGTCCTTTGTGGTGGTATAGACTTACGCCAACTGTGGTTGTGTCTGCGAAGGCTTCCAAGATTCATTGTGTCACTTGCCGACAGCTTTGTGTGTGTAGGCACAGGGGCTGCTGCTCGGGGCGGGTGTAAACCTAGAAAGACAGTATCTCTGGGCCAGGGAAGCAGTTGTTACCCCGCCACAATTTAATTTAGTGCAGTGCATTCTGAGGTGTTCACTGCCTTCGGTGCACACTCTGGGCCCTGGCAGATGGTTCACACACTGGCGCGTGCAGTGGCGAGCTCCAGAACAATGCACAGATTTTATTCAACATTAACACCACAGTATTGAGCTCATGTTTTATTTGCGTATAATTCAATGCAATATTTTACCGAATAAATTTGGGCTTAGCTGTCGTTGAGCTCCGTGTTGCCTCTCCTACAAAGATTCATTGTTTGACCAGATCATAATTAAATGACATTAACAACGTATTTATTATCTATATTCTATCTCCGCTTGAAATAGGCACACACTTCTAATGTAAATATTTCCAGAAATGCGAAGGAACTTTAGAGTAGAACTATTATTGTGAATACGTTGAAGGTTGGCAGTACATATTTTGAAAGTCATATGGAGTAATTATTAGAGTATAGTGGCTGGTACACATAGCCTAGCTGTCAATATCGAGATATTAATTTGCCTTTTTGTCTGTAACGTTCATCGATGCAGCCATGGGGAAATACACCAAAGCATGTCTTGCCCCAGTGCCGGAAGGTTTTGTTGTGTCTTGCCATCAGAGCGGCGAGAAGTTGCCTTTATTTTATAATAATTCTGAACTATTTGCTATTGAGTATAAAATGCTCGTGGCCGCCAGTCAGCATCACCGACCCCTGGGAGGCAAAAACTCCTTTATATTGTGCCTTTTTTATGTTTAGGGCATGTAAACACTGAGAAATGAATCACATATACAACAAAAACAATTAAAGGGCCCTCCTGTCTGGATTTTTCGTCCCTTAAAAGTAGCCCGATGTGTGTGCTTTTGTATGCTGAAGTTCTCATCATGCCTTGTGAGCGCACAGAACGTACCCCAGGCGGCCGCGTACTCCTGTCGCCTGCTCTCCCACCCTCTTATTTTCTCTTACTGTTGCCTTCTCTACATCCTGCCATGTCTTCCATTACAAGCATTGCCCTCTTCTTCCTCTCGTTCCACTTTGTTTGTACCATTCACTCTCCCCTGCCTCATTCTCTGGCCTCTCTCTCGCAGTTTTTTTTTCATATTTCCCTCCATTTCCTTCTTTCTCAATCTTTCTGTCTCCCAACCTCTGTCTAATAATTTCTACTTTTACTCATTCTTTCCATTTCCACCTTAACTGTCTGTCTGCACATATTTCTTCTTCTGTGTATATTCTTTCTTCTATGTGCTGTCTGTCTCGATGTCCACCCCTCTCTGTCCGTCTTATTTAGCCCCCTCTTCTCCATTGTGTGTCCGCTCTCCCCGCACCCCCTCCCATCTGTACATGTTTCTTTTTGCATACCCTGAAGCTGTAGTACAAAACTGTGGTATATTCTTCTGCATAGCTGCCAAGGTTTCAGATTGCTTAAGTGTGACATTTTCATAATTTCAGTGTAATTATGAGTGACATTCAACGACTATGAGTGACACTTTCTCACAAGTAAAATCAAGCAATGAAGACGAGGGAAACATATAAATCAGAAATACCAACCATTTGAGCGACGAGAGAGCACCAGAAATGGAAGGGCACTAAGCTACTGTCCTTGTATAGGGGGGCTGCCTGGAGGCTGTGTCACTGTAACCAGGCCCCAGACTCGGGGTTTGTCAGGGAAGCAGGAGGTGTAAGAAGGCTACACATATATTATGTAGAAATAAATAAAAAAAAATAAAAAAAAGCTACACATGGGCCTGCTTCCAGTAGGCGGTGTCGTTGAAGCCAGGCCCCAGATTCAGGGGTTTTGAGGGAAGCAGGGGGGGGGGGGGGTGATGTGAGAGAGCTTAATTGCTGCCATTAATTTTGTGCCACTAAATACTCGACCCCTGAAAGGTCTGTAGGGTCCAATGGAATGCTGATCTACTCAGAACAGCTTCCAAAAAGTCTTAATAATGGGGTAGCTCAAAGCATTGGCATTCGTGCCGTGCAGTGCAGCTTTGTGTATGGGCAAGCATGCTCTGGCAATGAAACGTTTAATGACGAACATTGTAATTACCAGCAATATGGTGTAAATGGAGGTGCGTGTGTTTTTCAATTAATGCGCACCAGAAGAGAGAAACAGTTCACGACACAGCAGAGGATCCAGAACAGTAATCTAGTGGTGCCATGCAAACATCCCCAAATAGTACACCAAAGCAGCACTTGCTGCCTCTGCAAACTGCCATTACGTGAACTTTTCACAAAACCAGCAAATAAGCCTAAACCAAGCACGGAACAAAGAAAAGACACCACTCTTAAGTATTAATTATTTAAAAAAATGAAAAGCCATTGTTAGTAATCAATACATCGAAGTCACGTAAATACAAAACATGTTGCATTACAAATGCTATAGGTGTCACATTTGCGAAAGTTATAACTATTGGCATTGTAAATGACTAAGCTATTTATTTAGCTATTTTCAAAACCAACACATAAATAAAAAAAATTATTTACAAGACCAATAGCTCAAACTTTCCTAATGCGAGACCTATTGCATGCAAATGTTTGTTTTCTTTACTTTTTTTAAACATTAACTTAACAAAAGAGCATTGGGAAAGACAATAGCTTTGCTCTCAAATTTCAAAGGAATAACCTAGTTGTTGGTTTTTCCAATGCTTTTTTGTGCCTGTGACTTGTAGCGCTCGTCGTGTTCTCGTTTTCGTTAGTTTTGTGGCGAATTGTCTTGTTAGAAGTGGTGTATAATGCTTATGACTTGTTATGACTTAAGAACTTGTTAATGAAATATTGGACGGTCGAAAGGGGTCAATAGATCTCTGTAGCCTGGACAGGCTGCCCATGATAAAATAATTACTCACATCTGCTCTGTATCATTCCATAACAACGCAGCTGAGCTGAGTCGACAGAAGGATCGCGCTGGGACCCAGCGGCGCCGCCTCCAGCCGGCGTGCTTTATAAAGACCGGCTGCGGAGCAGACCACGATGAGTGCTGAACAGAGCCCTGGATAGAGCAGCGGGTTAGGGAGGAAACCGAGGAGTGAACCTGGACGCACGCAGGAGCACATAGAGGGATTGCGTGGTATTCCATCTACACCTTCAGTACACAGAACCTTTAAGCTAAATACACCCGGAGTATACATTGGACGCCGCCCTCCTCACCGGACTACCCTCGTCTTCTAGCCCTTGCACTCAGCTGTGCACGTTCCACCGCAACATCCAACGGTTCATAAAGTACCGGGCATCTGCACTGGATTAAAGCCCGGACAGGAAACTCGAGAACTAGAAACGGGAGAGCAGAGGTGCGTCACTTCGCGGTCTCCTCCATCCGATGGCAGCCCAGAAGCTGGGGAAGCTGGGGCTGGGCAAGTTGCACTCCTCCCCGTGCAGGGGTAACCGGTCCCCGGGGGGCCACGGGGGCATCCAGAAGCGCCAAGCCCGAGTGACGGTCAAATATGACCGCAAGGAGCTGCAGAAGAGGCTGGATGTGGAGAAGTGGATCGACGACCGGCTGGACGAGCTATACCTGGGCAGGGTGAGTGACGGGCAGTACACCCCCCTCCTCCCTTTCACGGGGTTATTCATGTGGTATATCCGTGCCTCCGAATGTCAGGGGTAGCGCAAGTTGGGGGGTAACAAAAAATAACATCAGGGACCATCAGACAACCGATGGCGTCATCTGCTTGACTCTTTGTCCCACCTTTATCCCTTGAATAGCCTCGTGTTTACGGTCGAGGGGCCAGGTTACCGGATGGGCAAGGACTGGCAGCCATAGCATCTACAGAGGGATCCGAGAACCGCATTTAATTTATAATTGCGCTGCCTTCGTCACCCCTGACACCCGAGATAGCAAGGTCATTTCCAGGGGAACCGAAGGACAAATCCGGGGTAGCTGATTGATCGAGGAAAACAAAGTGATGGGTGGGAGTGGACTGCCTGAAATCTCAGCCGCTAGTAATTAGTCGGGGCTGCATTACATTCCATCGTTTTGTGCCTATCATTGCCGTCTGAGACATGGAACCAAATGAGTGACATCTGTGCCTAGCACACGTGTGGATTCACCTCTGTATGGCCCTTCCTACCTTGGTTCACGTGAGCTAGTGTGGGTAGCATGGAGGAAGTCGCTGTGTTGGGGGCCTGGGGGTTCCAGTAATGGTGGTGGGAGTTAGTTTGTCTAGGGGAGTGGAAAAGGCCTGTCTCTGTGGGTGTCTCTGGGTAGGTGCGCTCTCATGGAGTCGGGGGATATGGCAGTTGGTGAGTGGGAACAGGATATGTGTGTGTGCATGTTCATCTCCAACAATGGTGCAGACTTCGGAAGAGACGCAGGGGGGCGCTGCTTTCCCACCCCGACTCAGGCTGAGGGGATGCGCCCTTACCAGGCGTCAGACGCAGTCACATTTTACTTCACTACCAGTTATCATATCTGCAGTGTTTGCTGTCGAGTCCTCCCAAAGGGCATTCACACGGTGCTTTTTATTACCTCTGCTTCCCGCCCACAGCTCGAGCCTGAGGGGACCTGGGTGTCACTTTTTCTCTGAACAAGAACCTGCTCACAATTTCATCTTTTTGTTGCGGTCGGGGTTCAGAGGAAATAATGACGCGAATTTGTTAGCCTTTGTGCTTTGAAGGAAAAACCTGTCAACAGTATTCTGCTTTCTCGGCTAATGACTGAGGGCATTTTATAATTCGTTCTGTAGCGATTTATCTGTAGCCCTTTACTTAACTATTTATTTGTGTGAAAATAGTACTGGTTAATGTTTGTTCTAAGAGTTCTTGAAAGGCTGAGTTGACCTTGCCGGGATCTGAACCCCTGCTGACCTGTAGGTCACATCTTAGTGGTGGGCCATGAACCCTCCTAGTTGGTTTGAAATAAGCCTGCGGTCTTCCGTGGCAAGATCACACGTGCCAACCAGCACGAGATTCATACACCTGTTCAATTCTAGCAGCCCAGTCCTAAAGGTTCCTAGGTGAATACACTGCACACCAGGCAGTGATGGACTGGAAATAAACCGTGTCCCATCTCTATGCTAATTAGCACTCTTACATTATTATTTTTTTAGGTGTGGGTGGAAATCTTTTGGGACTAGTTAAATAAGTGACACTCGGCTGGATGAGGGTGTGCGCGGAGGGACACAGCTTTGTGTTTGTCATGGTAGATAAGGGGGGGTTGTAAGCTCAAGAACTGTATAACCAAGAATCTTGTCCTAGAAACGTATCTTTGTAATTAAGGGCGTGGCTTAAAGCATGTATACTAAAGTACTGTACTTAACATAGTGTCACCTGGCAAGTATTTGGGTATCCTTCTATGATTTGTCAATTATGTTGTATAAACCTGGATGCAATAAAGATAAGTCTAAAACAAGGCTGGCTTATTGGCTTTGACAATGGCTGTTATCGGTATGTAAAATACATGAGGAGGGACAATGATTCTGTGGTAAACAGAATTGACAAATGTTTCAATTCTGAAAATACGATATTAAATTAGACATATTTAAGGTCTCTGGGAGGGGTAGTTCAGTCAGTCAATCATGTTAAAACCTTCACTTAACTTTGTGGTCTCTCTTTGTTAGATACTTAATGCCGTGTTTCCCCCACACTTCATTCTGCAATCCTCACTGCGTCTTTCACACACCATCTTTCTTCAGCAGTGTATTCTCACTCTTATTCCATTTGTACGACCCCTTTCGACTCCTTTCAACTCCCCTTCAGAGAGACACCCCCCTCAACACTCTCCTGTGAGCACCGATTTTCTTTTCTTGTGTGCTGTTAATATTTCGACAACTACATACCTCTTTCCCACACTTCCTCATTGACTCACAATTGTGAACGGCACATATGTAGCCATTGCGCTCTGCGGAGAGGCCAATGATTGGATGTGCGCTATAGTCTGAACCCTTTTATGACCACTGAAATGTTCTGTGAGAAACTTGCACTGCCTTCAGCCTGAGCTCAAGAGCATGTAGTAGTGCCCTGTCATAAACACCCACCTACAACCTGACCTCACCCTGACACCTACAGGTGATTCAATTCACAATATGTTGCATGAAAAAAATGAGATACAATATCTGGAGAAAGCACATTTCTTTGGGTTATGCAGGATAAAGTAAAACCATGTGAAAACCACGACTTCATCGCTGACGTGGATTACCTGAAGTGTTTTTACAGTCCTTGATAGGCTTTGAAATGGACCAATTTCAAAGTCCGTTTCTAATTCCTGCTGGCTCGAAGACCCTGAAGGACCCAGCCCACTTAGGGTCCTGGCAGGCAGTGAACACTGATCATTATTTACCAAATCTGAAACACTCACAGCATATGAAGGTAAACTCGGGGCTTAATTTGAAGCCGGTGGTTTTCCCATGCTCACTGGCACTTAATCAACACCTGTGCTTTTTATGAGCACCAGTTAAGGACCCATTTATGCATTTATTGTGGGGAGATTAAGTGATTTGCTCCGCATTACAGGATGTTGAGCCGACGCCGAGACTCTCTAACCTGGTTCCCCAGCCCCTGAAGTAGTAAGCTCTGGCCAGTACGCCTCATCCTCTCCCCAATTTCCTGGTCAATAGTTGGTTCTGTTTTAGGCGGCACTAACAGGAGAAATGGGATGGGAGCAAGTCGCGTCCCAATGAGAGTTCCGGCACTTTTTCTTACAAATTAACCACTGGGTTTACCCACATGAAGAGCTCTGCAGCTGATCTCAAGACTAGTGTAAGAATGTGGGCTCCACAGTCAGCATTTACAGTTCCTGGCAAAGTTTTAATTGCACCAGTGTAATTTTGCATGCGATTTCTGGCATTTCACGTTAAGCTTGTTACGGACCATTCACAAAATTGCACCTTGTCGCATAGTTTCAAGTCTGTTCATGTAAAACCTCTTTTACAGGAGTATGAAAATACTGTGACTGAACACAAGCAGCTGTTTGCGGTCCTTGTGCTTTTTTTCAGTTTTGATCACAAGGGTACATTTTACTCTAAAATGGAGTGCTAAATGCTAGATTTGCATTTCATGTAATTTGTCCATACTGTTGCAAAAGAGAATTATGCAAATTTTGCACTCCTGTACCCATGGCTTGGTTGTTGGGTGGAAACACTAGGTCAATTAGCGCCATGAAGGTGAGTGCTGCATACACTATCCCAGGGATGTATATTTTGGACCTGATTTAGTTCTGGTCGGACTGGTTATTCAATCACAACGGTGACGGATATCCCGTCCATCAAATTCTAAATCCCCGTAGGCTATAATGGGATTTATATTTCGGCGGACGGGAATATACGTCACCATTGTGATGGAGCAACCTGTCCCACGAGATCAGATCCAGCCCTTTCTCTGGAGGATTGCAATCAGAGCAGTTGAGTGGGTGTGTTCATTGTTACCGCAGCAAGAAAAGTCACATTCCATTAGGTTTCCGCCTCTTTCCTACATGGTTGCGAGGTCTGGAGGTCGGTACCGAAATGTTTAGTCAGCAAGAGCGTCTGTCTATGTAAATATTGATGGAAGAGCTTGGGTCTGGCAGCCCTGTGCTAAATACATAGGTTAGTGGGGCCAGAGTGCATGTTTAAGTGCTGAATACTTTCAAAACCTTAATTTCCTACACCACCACCTGGGATCTTTCATCTGCCAACTGAAACATTCAAGTGCCACCCAAACCACCCCCTGCAGCTCCCAGTTCCTGATCTCTTTACCTCTGTGGTCCCCTCCTCTGGAAGTCAATGCCCCTGCTATCCAGGCCTGCCCCTCCCTCATTGAGATTACAGCAATCTTCCTCATGTTCGCAAAGAAAATAACTTCCGAGCATCGAAACAAGCTATGTATGTTGATTGTTAAGTTTAGATATGCGTCTTTTCCCAGTTTCGATTTGCTGCCTGTCACTTAACACTACCCACAATACTTCAGCCACTTCTTGCATGGGTGGCTCAATGTGTTTTTCTTGATAAATCTGGGATTTGTAGTCAATCCTGATTATTTTTTAAGTGATTGAAAGGACTACCAATCCCAGAACGCAAAGAAAGATACCTACACTTAAGGAACTACTTGTGCATGCAACTGGAAATTTGAGAGCATTGAAATTTCCCATTGGAAACTGGTTTTAAGATGAGAATGCGCCCACATTTGTAGGTCTATTAGAGGGTTAACATTATCGGATGTGCTGGCCACCTGTGTCATTTAGGTTTCCTTAGTGGCCACAGTTGTACCAATGGCTGCTCCCCTTAGCGTGCCTAGGATTCCTGGTTCGTCAGGCATACGGCAGAGGGCAACCAAATGCACTTTAAGAGCCTGAAGAATGCCCCAATCATTGTGCCAGATGGACCAATCCAGGAATGATACACACATAACCCCAGAAGCATGCATAAACCTCTTATTCATTTGCATAAAACCCCAGAAGCATGCATAAACCTCTTATTCAATTTGTAGACTAAAATAAGTAGAACTGGAGACCCAAGCTGCCCTCTCTTCTACCAAAATTAGGAAACCAGCCCTATCTTTATGGGGGATTAATTACATGGATGTAGATTCACTAAAATGCTAGGGGTAGCAGAAGTGGCATCTCGGGCAATTCGAAGTTAATGACATCAAGTCGTGATATCCTATGACCTTTGAACCTCCGTGTTCCCAAGAGGTTATGTCACACTACCTTAACCCTGATGACATCATACTAAATGAGATCGGTGAACATAAATAATAAAAGCATAATTATGACAAAACACGTCTATTTTTGGTAACCCCTATATTGGGGTGCTGGCCTGATCTTTGAAATTTCTGGGGCATAATATTAGCCCTAAATAGTTGCTTGCAAGTGGGCCAGACTTCTAATAGCGTTTGGGTTTGTGCCCCAGGGAATTCTTTTCAAAATGGGGATATATATTGCAATTTGTAGCTCAACTTTCACATTTGTTAAACCATAGGCTCTGGAAGGACACATTAAATATTCAAGTAATTTCATGGTGTGCCAAGCCAAAGAAACATGACTCTCATAGGAGTTTAGCCTTTTTTTTTTTTTCTTCAAAAAGTCATCCAATGTCAAACTACCTCCATTGGTCAAGGGCCAGTATTTTATCACGGGCGCCACCGTAGGCTAAAAATTACATTCAGTATACCGGATGTAGAATTTTACCCTAATGCCATCCATATCATGGGGGACCCTTATATAAACAAGCATTTACAATGCAATGGTTTTGCCTTTGACAAAGTTAGAGCGATTGGCATTGTCAATGACAAATTTTTTATTTGTGTTGGTTTTGAAAACAGATAAATTAATGCCATTGTCATTTACAATGCCAATAGCATAATCTCACGCAAATGGACGATGGTTACAAAATTTTTTGAAAAGTGCTCTATAGAATCAGGAGGAGTTGGGGAGGGATAATGAATAGAGATAGAGCCAAGAAGGAAAAACAAATTAGGGTGAGAGAGAGTGGTGCATTGGAGAGAGTTAGCAGTGTGTTGAAGGGAGAGTGAGTGACGGGATGAGAGAATGAGCAGAAGAGAGGCAGTGAGAGAAGGAGAGTGTGGTGAAAGGGAAGAGTGAGTGATGGGATGAGAGTATGAGCAGAAGAGAGGCAGTGAGAGAAGGAGTGTGGTGAAAGGGAAGAGTGAGTGACGGGATGAAAGTATGAGCAGAAGAGAGAGGCGGTGAGAGAAGGAGTGTGGTGAAAGGGAAGAGTGAGTGACGGGATGAGAATATGAGCAGAGGAGAGAGTCAGTGAGAAGGAGTGTGGTGAAAGGGAAGAGTGAGTGACTGGATGAGAGTATGATCAGAAGAGAGAGGCAGTGAGAGAAGGAGAGTGTGGTGAAAGGGAAGAGTGAGTGACGGGATGAGAGTATGAGCAGAAGAGAGGCGGTGAGAGGAGTGTGGTGAAAGGGAAGAGTGAGTAACTGGATGAGAGTATGAGCAGAGGAGAGAGTCAGTGAGAGAAGGAGAGTGGTGAAAGGGAAGAGTGAGTGACGGGATGAGAGTATGAGCAGAAGAGAGAGAGAGGCAGTGAGAAGGAGACTGTGGTGAAAGGGAAGAGTGAGTGACGGGATGAGAGTATGAGCAGAAGAGAGAGAGGCGGTGAGAGAAGGAGTGTGGTGAAAGGGAAGAGTGAGTGACGGGATGAGTATGAGCAGAAGAGAGAGGCGGTGAGAGGAGTGGTGAAAGGGAAGAGTGAGTGACGGGATGAGAGTATGAGCAGAGGAGAGAGAGTCAGTGAGAGAAGGAGAGTGTGGTGAAAGGGAAGAGTGAGTGACGGGATGAGAGTATGAGCAGAAGAGAGAGTCTGTGAGAAGGAGTGTGGTGAAAGGGAAGAGTGAGTGACGGGATGAGAGTATGAGCAGAAGAGAGAGTCAGTGAGAGAAGGAGAGTGTGGTGAAAGGGAAGAGTGAGTGACGGGATGAGAGTATGAGCAGAAGAGTCAGTGACGGGCTGCCGTTTATCACACGCGGTCCCTCGCCTCATGATTGGTTTCCCTGTGGCTCACATTACCCAGAGCAGGGCTGCTCCCCAGTGTGAGGGATCGCGGATTGCAGTGGTGCTGGTGGTGAGCGTCTGTGGGGCCCCTCCCCGCCTGCTGCCCCCCCTCCCTGAAGTGTATGCATCTCAGCTGGAGCCGCAGCTTGTCACACTTCACTCCCCCTCCCTCCTGCAACCCCGCCCCAGGCCCTCTCAGCTGGCTCACGTAGTGCCACACAATCCCGGACAAGGAATGCTTATCGACGTGCCTGATCTGGAACTGTCGTGGTCCATCACCCTCCCACCCCTGGAAAAACATTGTACAGCGCATGCTCACATACAAGAATGTTTTCAAATTTTATGGGAGGGGGGGGTTATCATTGAAGTATCGTGTTCTGTAAATGTTTAACGACAACTGATAACAAGGAGACTGTTACAGAAGCCAACTGCTCAACGATAATCAGGCGTGCGTACATGTTTTCACTGTATGGCTGACTTCCTAAAGATGCATCTGTTTTACTATACGTCCCAGCGTCACCCTGAAGTGAAATAAAGTAAAACCTGTAGTGACTTTCCTGTACACTGGCCCCTCTGCAGAAACATCCCCTTTTTGCCGATCCTGAAAAGCATCATACTTTCACCCGTGTCTTCCGATGCTGTACACCGCTTCACAGTTAAAGGGGCAGCTCAGCCTCAGGGACACAGCAAAACGTTGCGCACCAGTTCAAAGCACGGCCTGTGTAGGAAGGCGTGTGCCTTCAATGCCGGACCAGATTCGGGGGCGTTCCCGAGACTGACGTCACCAAAAGGGAAAAATTCTCGGGAACGCCCCCGAATCTGGTCCGAGATTGACGGACAGAGCCTTCTCCCAATGGCTAGCCTCCATTTATGGAGCTAGCCAATGGGAGGAGGGGGCGGATACCCGACCCCACATAGAGATATCAAGAGATCATTAGATTTTGCTAGCGCATGCGTACTTCGTACGCATTGCGTAGGCAAAACCAAAAAAAAGACCTAAATATGTCTGGACCAGCATTGTATCATGGTTGCCACCTCGCATATGCCACGGCTGTCCTTCCATCTGACAATAATTACCTCTAATGTGCTAGTGCCAGCATTTTGCCATGGGTTCCACCATGCCAAGAATTTCCTCGAGTATGCCAGCTCCAACATTTTTCCACAGGAACCCTATAAGGTAACATTTACCTCTAGTGTGCGGTATGTTACCATTATGTCAATGATTGCCTCCACCTTTCCAGTATTTGTCACTGGTGCCTGTCATGCTAAGGATTGCCAATGCCGGTATTTTACCATGGGTTATTCCATGAGACATTAACTACCTTCACTAGGCCAATATAAATGGCAGACTTGCAGGTATAATTCTACATGCTGACTTGGACACACTCATTCTCACTATTCATTTTCACAAACTTGCACGCACTCACTCTTAATCTCACTTTGACTTATGACTTATCACTTTGACTTATCACTCTCATTCTCACTCATTCACACTCACTCTTGCTCAGATTCACTTACTGACTCAATCATGCGTTCTTACTCACATGGATTCTTACAATCTCAAACACTCCACATTAAATAATACTCACCCACATGTAGTCACTCTTACTCTCACTCTGACATATTCATACTCAATGACACACAATCTTCACATTCTCTCACTGTTTAACTTTCACTTACAAACCCATACTCACAGGATTTCTCTCAAATAAACCCACTTCCCAAGCATGCATTAAAAGGTATTTTTTTATTTACATCAGCTGTCGGGTAAGTAGCCATTGCAGCTAATTTCTTCAATTTATTACAATAATGAATAATATTTTTCACTATTGTTATAAAACATTTTACAAACCAAGGCTAGTGAAGCCCCAATTGACACCCATAAAGTCCTGGCACTGATTTTGCTACCTCTGAGGCCAGTGGCATAAAGGCAGTGCAAGTGGTAAGCCAGGGGTCACTGTTGCGACCCCCTAAATGACGTCCTAATTGATTGCAGACTTGCCAACTTTTAAAATAATTTTAGTGATAGGGAGTGGCCTTGAAGGGGCGGGTCTAGAATGGGGAGGTGTCAGACGATCATTAACTGGCCAATTATAGAGCGGTGCTTAGAGCACAGCGCAACCTGAGCTGACCCCTTCACAAGAACAAATCATAATGGCTTTTGAGATTGTCGTAAACGTCCAGGGTAGGCAGTAAACTGGCTCCCGATTAAAAAGCGTATTAGTTTCAAGGCACTTTTCATGGTTCACAAATCACTGCATTCTCCCTACCTGTCTAGATTAAAGACTATGTTTAATTGGCACTCCCCTAACAGACCCCTGCTCTCTTCGCTCCCAATGCAATTGGCCGTACCAAGAACCAAAAAGAAACAAGCCCCCTCTAAGAAACATTAAATCTTTGGGCTCCGCCCACACTGCTTTACAGCAGTGCGACTGAGTCCTCGACCTAAAAATGGGGGAAACGGAGCTTTCTCTGGGGCAGCGAGCAGGCTTTGGAACTCCCTTCCCCTGGCTCTTACGTCTATCCCACTTCTGCTCCCGTTTTTAGAAAGGTTCATAAGAGCTGGCTTTTCTTGCGCTAGTGTATCTGGATCTTCTTCCTTCTCAACCTGCTTGCGGACGGCTAGTCTCTAGAGCCTTGATGCCTTAGGAGGATTGTTGCGCTCTACAAATCTCAAAATCAAATCAAGTGATAACCATCCCTTGTCCAGAGCACCCAAATACAAACTGGAATTCGGCTCTGCAGGGGTTTCCAGCTCTCAATATGCCACACAGCGAGTGGCTTCACTGGAAGACTGGTGTAAAGAGTCACATCTGTAATTATGATAGTCCTTTGCCATGATGTCATTATGCCATAAGAATTTGTCACTTGGGATCATGTTGTGACCCACCACACTATTCACTTCAACAAGGTTTACATTCCAGTTACAGCTGAGCTACAACGCTGTGAGTATATCCGATGCACAATGAAAGATGGAGAGCATCCAGCCATGTCTGTTAGTTACTGCAAAGCACTGAAGGAGTCTATTATTAAGACATAGCGCAGAAGTCCGAAATCGTACCTGCATTCCATTAAAACCAGAGTGAGCAGACGTCCCGGATTTCCCTGGATAGGCCTGGTTTTCAGAGGACTGTCCCTGTGTCCCCACACTTTTCTTAGTTTTAGGTCAATTTCCCGTATGTTTGGGACAAAGGTCGTGGGGTAATTCTGCAAAGCAGAATTAAGTTATACACTCCATTCAAAGTCTCCTCTGAAGACTGAAATGTTAGGTATTTATCGGTTTCTATTAGGCACCTCAGGAGGGGGACAACTGCATACTCCCACAGGGTGGGCAGTAGGAGCTCAGGGTGGAGGTCCTGATCTATAAAACAAAGTGTGTCCTATGCAAACCAGCATTTGCAATGCAATAGATCTTGCATTTTTTTAAAGTTAAAGCTGTTGGTGTTGAAAATAAATGATTTTTACTTCCTTTTTAGGGCTCGGGCCTACGCCACCACGAAGTGGGGGGCGGAGCTTCCGAGCTCTTATGCGTTAAAAAAAAAAAGAATTCAGAAAGGGGTCCAGCTGGCACATTCCTTAGTTTTTTATGGCATCTGCCTAGTGATTCGTCTTCGCTGTGCTGTCTATTTAGTAGCGTTGACGTGATAGGCTATATGTAATTTACGCGTCCCCGATTTGGCATATTTTCGGCGGTTTCGCGCACGGCAGACGTATTAATCTTAATTACGAGCTGTCAGAGTGCCCGTGTAATGCAATCCAGATGGTGCGAGCGCGTTCACCATTGCATTGCATGTATCATGCGCGCGTTTAACATTTACCTTTCGCGCACGGCAGTCCATTCATTTGGCGGTCTGTTCTGTGTGTTTGTATTTGCACGTGAGTCTGTGTCTACCTATGAGTGTATTAAGACGCGTGTGTGTGTTTGCGGGTTTATGGAATCCGCCCCCGCCCCTTCCGGCATTGATTGCAGCGGAGAGCGCAGAGCCCCGGTGCCCAGGCGGGGCAGCTGGGCCTGGACAGACCCCCGTCCCCGAACGCCCCACGTCCGCCGCGGATGATGAATCGATGAATCGGCCCCGCTGAAGGATCAATGGCTGGTCAGCGCTGGCTCCACTCGCTCCCACACACCACAGGGCAAATATTTGCGGCCTGTCCCCTCACCCCTCATCCGCTGCTGGCACATATCGATGCAGATTACTGCTTAGGGCCGCTTTATCACCTCAAATAAACAGCGCGCACCCCTGCTCACCTCCGGCTAGTATAGGCCGGGCCTGTGCACACCGTCAGGGGCGGCCGAGGGACCGGGACCCGCCATGAGCCGCAGGGCGCCCGCAAACCCGTGGAGGGGAAAAGATGGAGAGAGGGAGGCGTGTGTGGGGAGTATCACTCTCTTTCCCACTCTCTTCCTTCTGTTCGCTGTATGTTAGTAACAAAGACAAGAGAGTTGAAAGAGGCCACGAGCACTAAGCACAGCAGACAGAGTACTTGAGAGATGCTGCGTCTTTGCCTGACCCAATCACAGCTTCCACCTGTAGAGCGCGCACCATAAGTCCCAGCGACTCTAGGTGCTTCTACAACAGCTTGGGAATGATGAAAGGCAGGGTCAGTACGAGCCTCGCAGACTGCGGGACTCTCAGCAGACGCTCAGCCCATTGCGCTACATTATCCAGTCTGTACCTAGTTACTTTAGAGCATGCTATTTTACATTAACACACGCGAGAACTGAATCACGTGAACCCACCTGGTGTGATGCATGTGATGTTACCAACACAAAACTTATTTATATCACAAACACGTTAATTAAAAGGGATTAAAGGGACGCTACGTTTACCCCCAAAATGTTTCCACCACAAAGAATGTTTACACCAAAAAACGAAGCATACGTTTGAAAAGAGAAGGCCTACTGCAAACTTTTCAAAAGCAGGAAATATATTGGTATGTTTATTTTACATGACGTGGGTAGTATTTCTAACGTTAAATGAAATCAACTTATGAATTATATAAAGGGCTGTGTGTCTTGTGTTCTGTGTCTCTGTGCATTGTGTTGAGTGTGTATAGTTTTGTGTCTGCTTCTGAGGGTATAGTTGTGTTTTCACAGGTGCATGTATATTATTTCTCTCGTTTTTAGGGCTCGGGCCTACGCCACCACGAAGTGGGGGGCGGAGCTTCCGAGCTCTTATGCGTTAAAAAAATAAAGAATTCAGAAATAGAGTAGTGAGTAGGACATCACAGGCAGCAGCTGTGCAAGCTTCTCACACTCACAAGGAGACCACAGGCAGCAGAGGTGCAAGCTTCTCACACTCACAAGGAGACCACAGGCAGCAGAGGTGCAAGCTTCTCACACTCACAAGAAGGACATCACTGGCAGTACACACCACATGAACACACTCCATAACACATAGCAACAATAGATTGGCATTTACAATGCCATTAGCTCAAACTCAAATAAATCCAAGCCCGATTGCATTTCTAATGCTTGTTTTATTTGCAGTGGAGCTATATTTGTATAGCACTATTGCCAATGGTATAAAAAAGCAAAAGTTAAGCACATTGACATTTTCAATTCCAACAGCAATCAATCTGGCATTTGTTGGAGTTATCGACATTATAAATGTCAATGTTTTTTACCTAGTCATGTTGCAGAGTGCAGTAACATATGATGCCAGAAAGAAGTCCCACGGGACCGCTTTTGGCCACATAGTACTGCACCCTGCAGAAGATATGGTAAATCCACCCTACCGTTCTTGCTTTGTGTGCAAGACTGTACCACAAGTACATTCAAATAGCTATGTCCATATATGCAATTAGTGGCTTTGAAATGTGACCACGAATTATTATATTAATTCCAGATTAGGTTGTACCCTGTGTGGAGCTGATGAAGGAAAATGTATAAACGTCTCATATAAATGAGGAATGTGCTAGTGGGTAAAGTAACCACTGCCAGCTTTGCCTTGGACAAATTGAGTGCCCCACCTGAAGCCTTTTAAGAAAATAGTCCCAGGGGCTGTAATTAACCTAGGGAGTAATGTAACAGTGGGTGTCCTCATGGGAGGTTACAAGAAGAGACCAGGCGGGACTAAGGAGGGACTACTAAGCCTATTTGACAATGAAAAGCCAACATTTACAATGACAGGGACAGGGGTCAATTAAAAAGATGGGAGGAAAGTGGGCAGAGATTTATGCCAATATCCTGAATACTGCATGTCTCAGACAGCACAAGAGCTTCCTAGGCGAGACCAAAAAATGGGTCAGGCCAGATATAGAAAGTTTTTAAAGGGTTAGTCCTTTTATGTCTGGCCTGTTCCGGTTTTTCCTTCTGAATCTGGTCACACTACTTGAAACACAAACTAAAGCACACAAATATTACTTTAAAAACATGGCATTTTTATGCTGTTATAATTTATACTTGTAACTCAAAGTTTCGGTGATGACAAATCACAAAGATACACTTATTTATTACAAATTAAAGTGGTCCATAAGGCATTCCTGTAGTCCTCTGTACAGGAAACCTGGAAGCTTTGTGACCATGTTCTACTTCTACTAGCGCTTTGAAGTGTCTGCTTTACTGGGAGTGCTATACTAACAAGTCACATGAGCTGGATATTATTGCGATGAGAAATGTAAGCAAGTAATTTAAGTTTTGTGTCAAATGCATCTTTTTCGCATATAAAATGGTGGTAGACGTTATAAGGGGCTGAATGCTTTTTAAAAAGGGGTAATTTGGGTGATACTTTACCATTGGCCATTTTCAGTGAGTAAAACAAATGTAATCACTTGATTTTGTTGAAAACAAACTTGGGTACAAGTACCTGGATGTGAGGAAAGACCTATCCGTTACTGTTATAAAGGACTCTAAAGCAGGACGTTTGTTAATCACCTGTTTAAAACCTTTACATTGCTGGCTTTCACATTGAGGCCCAAACATGAAACCTGGTGGGCTTGGGTCTATGCTCTCATGCAAGATGGATCCTATAGGAAAGTCTCCCCTTCACCAAGGATCTCTCCGCCAACATGGTTATTCCATGCAGCAGGAGGCGGAAGCATGTTGAGTAAATCTTGCATCTTGTAAGATACAGATGGCAAGTCCATTCTGCAGTTTATATTAACATGTTTAAAAAGGCTGTTTTACATAATGGTACAATAGCGCAAGTTAAATGCTGTATTGTCCATGTTGCTGTAAAAGAGAAACCTGTTAAGTGCCACATTAAAAAAAGTTCTATTCTGTGGCTAAATTAAGATGTGGTTTGCTAGCAGTAATTCTGAACACCTTTTTGCAGCATTAAGGGTCGAATGGTGGTCATAGTCTAAGGCTCCTCAAATGTTTCTCTTTTCACAGGTCTAACTAAGCCTTCTTCAGGATGTGGCTTGGTCTATTATATTTTTTAGTATTTGGTTGACCACTTTCTAACAAACTGAAGTTAATGTTTGCAGGATGTTCTGCACACTAGGTTTCAGAATGACGTAAGAGCCTGCCCCCCAATAAATTCTAAGTAATATTTATAATTTAGTGTGCTTGTCCAGTACAGTTTTAGGATTATATTTTGATCTGCTTTATTTAGAAACCACGGTCAGTATGACATTACCTTGCAATCTGTCTCTCGCTCCCCTAATGGGTGCTCACATTTATTTCGAATGCTGTAGGGTGATTATGATCTCTGTTACAGGGCCAGATCCTGATGGGCAGTAGTATTTCATGAGCTAATCTGCCATTTAAAACCCAAACGTATGCCTTTTTCGGTAATTCATTTAAAGTTATTAAATCACCGTCTTGCCCCCACTCATCCCAATTTTCTATTGAGGGATAAATCTCAAATTTACCAGAGTGCGGCGGGTTTGTCATCTGATAGAGAAATTCACCTAGAATTGCAATCTCCCATTGTCTGTCTCTTCAGCACGTCTTTAGTTATCCCAGCTCATCAATCTATAGCAAATTCACAAATTCAATTATTACATTCATCATATATTTTTTATTTCTTCTACACATCCATAATGAATAAAATGGTAACCGTTAACACACAAATATGGCAAAAATAAACCTGCATTTGAAAATGTAATACACGGATTATGTTCTTGTTTAAATCAAAACTTAAAATAAGATTACGCTCTTCGGTTCTGGGCTTTGGTACCAGTTACTGGTTGTATTGAATTGCAAATGTGTCTTTTAGAATGCACACAGGGCAAAGTAGCTTAAGGGTACCATAGTCCTTGGGCTGCAGTTGGGGGAAAAGTTTGTTAAGCTCTAATTTAGCACTAGGCTTAGGTTCAAGGCTTTGGGTTAGCACTGGAATTGGGGTCTAGGCAGATGTCTATGCTTAGGCCTTCAGTTGACATTAATCTTGGGTCAAAGCTGTGACCTAAGGTTAACTATAAGCTTAGGTTAAGTATTAGACCTGCCATTGTTTTTCACTTGTAATGCTTTTTGGATTAGCATTTTTATAATTAGAACTATAGCCATTGTAAATAACATTTTGGATACTACAATTGCACTCTAGTGTTCAATGGCACTTTTAGATATTGCATTTTGGGTGTTATCTGTAATTTTAATCCCACTACTAAACCCCCACAACCCTGTACTAGTCTAGACCAGTCACTCCACTGATCAATTTGCTACTTTGTTTTCCCAAAGTACCCTCGTTCTTCAATAGCCAGAATCCTAATCCATTGGCTAATTTGCAGTTTTGAAAATTCTGAGATTTTTTGCTGGATTCTGATGTCATGAATCATGGGTTGGGTACTTAACCTTCACAAATCCTGAACACATTTGTTGGGTGAAACTACTTTGCGAAAATTGATACCATTGCGGATTTATGGAAACTCTGTTAACCCCTTGTGTGCTGCCGTCGGCCCATTAGAGCACTACATCGCTAGTGCTGCCAACGGCTGACACGGCCCCGCCCATTTTGCGAAAGTGCCGCACTGCCGCTAAATTGCGGCCGCGGCTAACTGGTTTAAAGTCAGTGACTGTTTGTTTTTTGGTCATCAACAACTGGGCAGGGATTTTTGCTCCCTACCTAATCTGTCTTCCTTCCCCCTCCCACTCCTGGTCTGACTTCTAGGGGGTAGCCAAAGTGTCACCCCGTAATCTCTTACATTGGTACCATCCAGGTAGAATACAAGATTATTGCACTATACACCCTTCCATCACTGCCTTTTGCAATGTACTATACCTCTCCCTGTCCCCGCTGGGGGTACCTTACAGATCTGCTGGTTGAGAGCCCATATTTACAAGATTATCACCAGCTTGATCTTTGTGACACTGACCCTCTTTGGAGCAGCATTACCAACTAACCCAGGTGTCCTGTCTTCCTGAGATAAATATTTGACCTTTCTTCGAGGCCCCGTAATTGTATACATTGTATCACTGCAGAGCAGCACAAGGCATTTCGAGGCAAACATCTGTTCTAAACATAAAGGTTCGCTGTTAGGGGTGGGCGTAGTTCGCGAAGTAGCGCTATGCGAAGCTACGCTTTGCACTACGCGAACTTCACGTAGCACTACGCGAGCTGCGTAGTAGCATGTTCGCACTGTGCAAGATGCGTTTTCAATGATTGCACAGTGCGGACAAGCATCCGGCACTGTGCAATCTTTGAAAACGGCATCTTGCACAGTGCGAGCTGTAGTTTTCTGCTGCTAGAGTAGATTTTTACTCGAGCAGCAGCTTTCTCAATGCGAACTGGTAGTTTCTCATCGTGAGCGGTCGCGAGCATGCGCCTCCACTCGCAATGAGAAACCTGACCTCCCCGCGTTGAGAATCTGGCCGGGATGTCATTTTGCTTGCTACCGGTCGCGAACATGACGTTGAGGACCGCGAACAAGCAAAAAATTACCGCTGCACTACGCATGTTCGCACTGTGCTACGTGCAGCTTGCGAAGTTGCGCAAACTTCGCAAACTACGCGAGCGTAGCGCTTCGCCCAGGGTTACTTATGACCGCCGTTTGATGTGACCTAAGGCTCTCGTTTTTTGATTTGTGTAGTGGATTTCGAAGTCAAATTTCTTTAGGTCACAATCTCGTGGCAATAATATCTCAGATAAAATATCAAATGAGTAAGGGCACAGGAGGTAAGAAATGTCTGTTTAATATACCTTATCTCTCTATCGTCTGTCTCTCTCTCTCCTTTACTCAGTGAATGCTCTTCTGCTAAGGCGGAGGAGCGTCACTCCACTGCTTTGCAACAGTGAAATAAAGGAAAAATAAAATGTTAACTCATTTTATTTGTTCCTCATGCTTTGCGGGCGGGATGGGGCTGCTCACATGACGGATGAGCAGGGGAAGGAGGGGTGACACTGTGCGAATGATTGGTGGGCCGGCTATTTGGGGCCAACAGTCATGCACACGTTGTATGTTCTCCACCCAGGCTGCATTACAGCCTGGGTGGAGAACATGCCCAGGTTCCCACTGCCTGTCTGAGTGCCGAACCATGGCACTCAGACCAATCACAATGCTGCATTAGTGTTGTGATTGGCTTAGGGGAGCCTGGGTGCTTCCTGTTGTGGCCTGACGCAGAGGAAAGATGCGGCAAGAAGGGGTGTGTGTGTGTGTGTGTGTGTTTTTTTTGTTTTTTTTTTTTCGATGTATGCATCAGCCCTCACCACCCCGAACGGTGCTGGCCGCCACTGCATTTACTAATGTTTAACCATAAATAAAGATGAAAATGAATCTGTTTAAATGTCTACATCTTTTAGAAATTGAAAGAACCGAAACCGGCCTCCTTTAGCGTATCTGGCCATGCTGTCATTTATGACTTCCATGCTAGCATTTATGACTTCCATGCTAGCCTCGCTTTGGTAGGTTCACCAGTAAAAAACGGATGTGATCTTCTAGCTTAAGTGACTGCTACTGTGCATGCAATGCAATACTAATGTTTTCAAACGAGCATATAAACTTGGTGTGCTAAAAACCATACAGTGAAGTGACCCTACATTTCGGTTCAATATGGAAATCTATTAGATGCAAAAGACGAAAAAAAGGTGGTAGGATACCATTAGAATGAAAAAACAAAATGGATAAATTGACTGATATGACAAATAACTCAAAACCAGAGGTCCTGAGAACTACATAAGCATCACTCAACAGACTTCAGTCTGCAGGAAAAACCCACCGCCAAGTGACAAGTCATTCCTTGCATAATCGGTAGCATTTTTAGGTCTAAGGTAGGGGTAAAAGGGAGTCTACAATTAAAAGTAAGCTACGAGTGTGATAGTGAAGTTCATATAAAGGTATCCACAAAATATTATGCATTTCATGTGACCAGGAAATGCCATGTGTAAATTACCCCACTGAACCCAGGAGACATTGACTTGTTGCATGGATCCCAGTGCCATGTCACACATGACTCCATGGTCTTTTAGCTAGTCTGTTTCAGTGCTTCTGGCATCCAGGAAATCTTGTCCATTTTATTGGACATGGAGTCAGTCACTGTTTCACTGACAGTTGTGTCCGTGAAGCATGGTTCATTTCATGTGAATGAAAAGTCATGACTGCAGCTGTTGTGAGTGACCATTGGGTCCACCCAAGTAACATTTTCACTTTGATCCAGGGGTCCACACAACCTCACCCTGCCCCTCGGACATGAACACCTGTGTGCCACTCTGTTTTGCAACACTGATTTTTTTTTTAGGGTTAAAATCTGATTGGTTTTATATACTTTTGTCAGAACTTTTTCCATGGGACAAGTGGTGGTACCTGGATCGAACCCTAGGGGTTGAGGTCTTCTACGCCTGTTCTGGATCTACTCGTTGATCCTGAGCAGCAGGGCGGAAGTACCCCTTCAACACATGACTCTCAGGGTTTGCATGGTCCGAGCAGTCCAATTCTCCCTCGAGGATGGTGTGATGTAGGGGGAGGGGGTAAACACAGGCTCACAACTTGCAGCAGCAATACATTGTCCAGCCAAATTTATTTTGGAAAAGTGTTTTTTATTTGTTGTTGTTTTTTTTACCTCTAACTGAAAGGTTAATACGACATTCACATATAACTACACAATCCCCCTGAGGTCAGGGCTCTATTTCGTAGGCAGTTCCTGTGTCGCTCTCCCTCCCCACTCTAGTGATTGGGGTTATTTCTCATTCACTTTAGGCAACATCCAGGATAATCCCCACTTGTAATCAGTCTCAACCGCGAACTCGGACTCTATTTTAAAGTCGAAAGTGTTCCAGCACCAAAGCGCTCACTTGCAAACAAGTTCCCCCTGGGCCGACTTGACCCAAATCCAGTTTTACCCATACCTGGTGCATTGGAGCGTCCGGAGTGTGCACACTATGCAGGCGCCAGAGCGGCAGTGGTTCATTCAGGTGACTTCACTGCACATGTCCCAGGTCGCTGCATTCGGCAGTCCCAGAGTTCCTCACACACGGTCATACTCCCACAGCGACCAGGGGTTCCTTGCAGCTCCCCCTTGCAAGGGTAAGTGTTTCAGTCCATCCCTAGTTTGAGAGCATGTGATTCACTGTTCCCGATGGTGGTCCTGCATCCCGAGTTAAAAATATTACACATTAAAATATTTTATAGGACGGGGAGACCCCTATATCTCGCACTTTTTAAAAAATTAGTATAAAATATTTTCTTTTTGAGGGGTGGCAGCACAACCCCATCTTTGTTGTCACCATACCACCATACACCCTTACCCATCCCTAAAACACTTTTACCACCCTATACACTTTTGTGCATGTATAGTTACCATTTCATTGTGAAGGCATGGTAAAGTTACATGTTTGGTAAGATGTTTGTGTAAAGGCAGTGCTTTGTAATGCCTGTTTTTAAAGGCTGTCTCTTCCTTTTGTCCTCTGACTCAAAAAGCACCCTTTCAAGTGTATGGGGGAACCCTGTCTTTTCCTTTGTCAGTGTGTCCCAACCAGCTTTTAGGAATGTGACAATACACACCTCTCTGGGAGATTCTTCTACCTCCATGTTTCACCATGCAGGCCTGGGTCTCCCAAAATGGAATCCATAGTCTGCCATGTATTTGTGCCATTCTCAGGCACAGAAACAGTACATGCATTTAATAAACACATGCTGCACAGCACGGTGACCTTCATGTACTGTACCACTCACAGGTGCACCTACATTAACCAGGCACGCAACCTCCATTGGACTCAATAGGCTACAGCCCCCACATCTTGTGTCTCAGTCCGGGCTGAGACAGCTTCCCGGGCACACACAGCCGCACCAGAGTACTTCAAAGGCCTTTAAAAGACCATTTACTTGTTAATGAGGCTTTGTGTTTTTGCCTTTTTTTTTTTTTTGCAGAGTTTTATATAGCGGGTACTAGAACCGAATCGGGTATCAGAGCGCTTTACATAGCACCAGTTACGTTACATGAGGACACACTTTCATTTTTTAGGCACGGGGAGATTAAGTGATCTGCCCAGAATCACAGGAGGTTTTTGGCGTTGTTACCGAGACTCGAACCCAGATTCCGAGGTCGAGCGCCTTAGCCGTTAGGCCAACCCCTCTCCCCTTCTTAGAGCCCCTGCATCTCCACTCTGCATATTGCTGGGAGAATCAATCCCCTGAACTTTTTAGTAGTCCCCTCCCCCCCCCGATGTTTGGCTCTAGTTGCGCCTCTGACATTAACCAGGCTTGCACTATACAGCAATATGTCCTTCATGTATTGTACTCCTCACCGGAACACATGCATCCAGCACATGCATTTACCAGGCACAGACTGCACAGTACTGCAGTATCCCTGTATTGTACCATACCCAGGCACACATACACCCAGCACAAATGCACAACTCATGTACTGCGCATCACTTCACACAAACCTGATGTAGGCCAACGATAAGCACACCGCAGTGGAATCTTTAAGTGACATGGGCAAAAAGGACCTGTTCACTCCTACTGATCACTACACAGTATGCTGCCACACCACGCTCCTGCTGCTTAACTCCTGGTCAAGGCTGTAGCCTTCCACCACTGTAAGGGTGACCTTTGGGGATCCAGAAATCAGTACAGTTGGGCACTGAGGGCAGGGGTGCACGTCCATTACCATGCAGAGGACTTTTTGGCCCCAACAGCTTTAGTTCCCAAGTATTAAATACCTCCCAGATCAAAATTCCATGATAAGGTGACAGTAAGCTTGTGGTTTACGATGAGGTCACTGGCTGATGTATTACTATTAACCCTGGCGATTTCATTATCCGCAGAGCTAATACACCCATAATGTTGGTGAGTAGGTGATGATTGATTGTGGCTTAAACGCTACATTTTAATTATGTGGTTAGCATTTTGTCTAATGCCATCGCAATACAGGATTTGTGGTTTCATTGCTGAAAAGTTAATGAATAATGCCGTAACATGAATTACTCACTACGAAGAGTATATAAACAAGGAATGTTAGACTCCTTCCCTCATTTTAATAGGGCAGTTTCTTCCCTCCATTTTTTTTTCCGACAGTTTTTTTCCCTCTGTTTTAATTGTTTCAGTGATAGTTTTGAAAGTAATTATTTTTTCAAGTAGCTAATTGTGCAGGTCGGTGTTAAAATCGGTCTTTAGTGCCCCAAGCAAGTTTATCCAGCCAGAGTCTCTGGGGTTATACACTTCAACCGATGCTTAATGTGCGCCAGTGCCTGCAGGCGGTGGGCACCAGCACCCCATTTCGGAGACAGGGCTATTATTTTATTTTTTTAGACTTTGACCCAGTGTAAGAGAGAGGCATACACCAGAAAGTGCGATGAGAAAGATGGTTTAATAGTCCCAAAGCAAGAAAAAAAAAACACAGGAGTTAGATGAAGAGACTAGAAGTTAATGGTGGTGGACGAAAAAGGCCGGGAGTGGAATCGAGCCAGGGCAGCCTTGGTTTTGGGCCACTGTGGCATTCACAGCAGCAGGGCCCCAAAACTTTGAGCCCTGCTTTTTTTTACCTAACCAACTGACTGCCCTCCACCGCCTCAATATTGAGGAATTTCCCAGACAAGCACCCAATGTGTCACCATGGGTACATATCGCTCGGTGGAGGTAGAGATTTCTAAGGGGGTGCCACTGTGCTCCTGTCTGAGCCAGACTCTTTAACATCTATGTGGCACCCCTGGCCAGAATTATGCGAGCTTTTGGTTTCATCCCAGTGTCATATGCGGATGACACAGCTCCTTTTTCCCTTCAAATCTCTCACCACCGAGGTTAAAACCTCCTTCTCCCAGGGCATGAAGGCTGTGGCTCAGTGGATGTCATCAAACTGCTTACAGTGTAATATAGGGAAGACCGAAGTCATGCTGTTCGGGGAGGCCAAAATCCTATGGACTCCGGACTGGTGGCCACAAGATCTCGGGCCAGTCCCTGACACCAAACCTGTCGTGAAGAACTTAGGAGTTCAACTAGACCAGGAGCTATCACTGAAGCAGCATGGTAACTACATTGTGGGCTCATGTTTCCACATGATAGGCCTTCTACGCAAAGTGTTTCCCTTACTCCCCGACTTCATCAGGAAAACATTGGTACAGGCTCTTGTCCTTAGCCGCATCGATTACTGTAATGGCCTGCTGTTATCTGCAAATGAGGGAGTATTAGCCAAACTCCAAGTTGTACAGAATACTGCGGCCCGGTTGGTCTGGAACGCCCCTCCTAGATCTGCGTCCAAACCTTTTGGACAAACTACATTGGCTGTCGGTCCGGCAAAGGATTAAGTTTAAGACCTGCTGCCTAATTCACAAGAGCTTAAACAGATTAGGTCTCGCATATTTAAAAAACAAACTTACACCTTACTCTCCTGTTCGCTCCCTTAGGTCCAGCAACCAGTTTTTACTGTGTGTGCCCCGTGCAAAGAAGGCCAGACACAGAGGCAGAGCTCTATCTGTGGTTGGGTCCTCATTATGGAACAAGCTCCCATTAGCTCTCAGACAATGTTCAGAGCATCTGTTTAGAAAGCAGTTTAAAACTTTTCTGTTTCAAAATTAATTCTTCTAAGTGTCCCCTCTGACTGTGCTTGTGGTGTTCTTAGGGCGCAGAGATACTCCTCCGGGAGTCGATTCAAGTGCGATATAAACCCGCAAATAAATAAAACAAAAAGGTGCAACAAACAGGCCTTTACAAGTTAAAACATACACTATATAACATTTCACCACAGAGGAGTCTCCGTATTTTAGTTCTCCATTTTGAAAAGGGCGCGGTGACTGAAGTTTCTAAGAATCGCCACATGTGCCGTCAGTAAGCAACCCCTACCTCGGCCAGGCCCTTCAGCCCAACTGAAGCGAATGCTCTTGTACAAGATGGCGTTGACGTCAGCCCTTCCTTGTATTCTGTACCACGACCCACCTCTTACGTACCACGGTCCCCATAATAACTCAGGATTTGAAAAAAATAGTACTCAACATGTCGAGTTCTGAAGCGCTCTTACCCCCGTATGTAAAGCAGTAAAACACAAATGGAAAGTGCTGAGAAAATTAGAGCAAAACAGATTTTCCTACCCTGCAGATGGAGTGTAATTTTACAGACTCTAAACTGAAGCAGATTACATTTTTTTTTACACTTGATGAAATTACTTTAACTCATAAGCTCTGAGCTCGATGGGAGTCCAGATGTGCTGTTTTTGTAAACTGGCAAAACCACTTGCTGCAACACTACATCTGGCCAGCTAGATACCTACGCATTATGATGGCAGTAGGGATTTGCGATGCAACGTCCTGGGGTAGTTCAGGGACCGACCTATCCGGTACAGCAGCAGAGCTTAATTTGTGCCAGGAGTTGCAGGTGGTGGACACCGGCTCTATTTTGGGGGGGGTACCGGGAATATTTTTTTCATCATGTTTGACTCCGAGCAAGACCGAGAAAGGCAGAAAAGATAGGTCGGTAGTCAGAAACTGAGTAAGGAGGCATGAGGTGGAAACGAGTGTAGACTGGACCGCCTTAGTATTCCTGGCCTTTGGAAAGCCGCAGTCTCCGAACAAAAACATTAGCCGCAAATGTATTTATTTGTATAAATCCAGCACTGGACCCAGGGCCGGTCTTAGGGCGGTGCGACCAGTGCCTGTTAAGGCGCGGACTTAAGGGGGTGCCTGGGATGTAAAAGCACCTGCTGCAGCTTCTTTGCCTCCAGTAATTTCCAGGCAACATTTGAGTTTTGTCTAGTGGCAGTTTAGATTCCTCATAAGGTAGCACAGAGGGTGAATATGCACCATGCAGGTCACAAAAGTATATAGAATGTAAATAGTTCAGTAGGTTACTGCTTTTGTGAGATACTTTTGTTACTTGCAGTTTAAGTTAAAATCTTAAAAGAACCATGACCTAGTAACTATCATCAAAGAGCTGCATGCTGGATTGCAAGGCATAGATTAGAACACTTTCTTATCCAGTCTTTCATATACTAATGTTGCAAAAGTGGTTCAATTGGGTAGAAATCAATTATTAGTAAAGGCAACCCCAACCAACTTAATCTCAGAGTTTGTGCTTCTCCAGACCAAGCACCCTCAAACTATACTGCTTACCAGTATGGATGAAATGTGACTCCTACACCTTGTAGTCCTGTCTTGTTACATTTCCTATACACTGATTCACACGTATGATTCATTGTCTCAGTGTAAAGTGCTCTGATACCCTACACTGGCATGAGTGGCGCTATAAAATAAAAATGCTAAGTGAGATTGGGTATGGAGATTTGAGGAGCATTGTTAAAGGGTGGTAGAGAGGGAATCCATAGCAAAGGTCATTGGGGTACCAACAAATATTTTTGCACCAGGTGCCACCAGCATTAAAGCCAGACCGTCCTGGACCAGTCTCTCTCTGGATATTGTGGCACAAGGCACCCGCTGTTACACATCCCCTGTTTCTTGGAAACTCCAACATTGGGGAAACAAGTGTCCTTTGTGAGGATGGTTGAAGAAACGCTAAGTTTGTTACAGCTTGAAGACATCCTTGCAGGTCCAAAGACAGTCTCTTAAGTGCATTAAATTTAAACATAGAGGTGCAGGTGCTCACTACTGAGAGTACCTATTTGGTCCTTAGTGCTGGTACTCTCACATTACGTGCATTGTAGCAGTGCTGAGAAGTGCGGGTAGATTCTCCCCTTCAAATTAAAAGTGCAGGTACTCCGTACTGGACAGTATCTGCCCATTTAAAGCAGTTAGGGCCTGCACTAGTGGCGGGAGGCCGGTCTTGGTGGCGGGACCTCTGCAATGCAGTTTTTCATTGCTGATGTCCTGTATCCAGTGTGCCCCCCTACCCACCCCCATGACCGTGGGGAAAAATAGTGACTTCCTTTTTAATTAAAGAAGTGCAGGTACTCCGTGTTGGCCAGAACCTACCCATTTTAAAACACTTTGGACCCAATTCACAAAGGGCCTTCGCACTCGTGGCAAAGGCCCGCAGTCATGGCGGGAGGCCCGCCCTTGTGGTGGGACCTCCGCACTGCCGTTTCTCATTGTGGAGGTCCTGTCACGAGTGATGGCCCTGGCACAAGTGGGGGACCCCTACCACGACTGTGGGGCCTCTGCCACAAGTGCAGAGGCCCTTTGTAAATCCGGCCCAAGTCTCTGGCCATACCCATCTTCCCAGTGGCTGCACCATGTAATGTTGTTGTTTAAGGTAGTATGAAAGCAGGCTTAATGCAGCCATGTTTTTACCTGCCGGCGTTTAGCAAGGAGCCCCGCTCCCATCTACTGAACCTTTGCAACCAACCACGATGCAGTCTTGTATCGTTGTGCACATAGGACCAGATGTATAACTATTTTTTCGGTCGCAAATGGGAAATCAGCCGGTTTGCGACCCCAAAATAAGTCTGCCCTATGTAGAAACACTATTTTGCGAGTCGGTTACCTATTATGGAATCGAAAATTAGGGTTTGCAGCTGGCTAATTTTAGGAAGGAGCGTGCCAAGGGAGTCCCTTCCTAATAGCGAGTCACACATCCATGTGCAATTGTTTTGCGACTGCAATTGCGGTCGCAAAACACTTGCAGTTTACCACCCATTTCAAGAAGGTGGTAATCCCCTCTCAAACAAGAAGGGGTTGTGACTGGCAGCAAACACTTTCTACAGTGGGCATGGGTCCCACGGACCACTGCCGAATCTTAAAAAATAAAACGTTTCATTTTTCTTTAAGTGCATCCTGTTTTTCTTTAAGGGAAAAAGGGGTGGAATTAAAAAAAATAATAATAAATAATCGTTTATTTGCAAAGCAGGCACAGACATGGTGTCCTGCTGACCCCATCAGGCCACCATCCTTCTGAGTGCTGGCCATTCCCAATGGGGTTGCAAATTGTGACTTGCCTCATAAATTTTGAGGCAGACCGTTTGCGACCCCTTTGGGAATCGCAAACAGTGTCTGAGACACTGTTGTATATACCATTTTGCGAGTCACAACCTTTTTGATTTTACTAAAATTAGATCAATAATACTTTTTAGGGACTGTCAGGCAGTCCTCTCCATCCATTGGGTTGTCATTTACACTTTCTGCTGCGCACTTCAGCTGTTGGCTACCTTGAGAGTGACTTCATTCTACCCTTGAACAAAAGTAGTTCACTGAAATGCCAGGGACTTCTATGGCACCGTGGACTTTTTGTGACAACATTTTTTTGCTTTTACCCATTGTATTAATTTAGTAGGTTTTATTTGAAGAGGGTCCTGCAGTTTCCCCAGCAATAAACTTGTGCAACCACCGCTAGTGTTCACCAATCCAAAAGGCTTGCTGCCAATGCCAGACCACCTGCTTTTGCAGATAGTTTCTTTCTGTCTCAATGACATCCATTGTACACAAAGCACTCTCCACTGCTGAGTGAAAGTGCATTGCTTAAAGTTTTCACTGTTTGCTTTTGGCAGATTTTCCATGATCACCCCAGCTGCGCAGGGGCGTAACACAGGCCCCTGCAGCCCCCGCGGTACGGGGGGGGGCCCCCCTCACCCTCCAGGGGGCCCCGTCAGCACCACACTTCTGCTGGGGAGCTCTAGATAAGGTTCGGAGGGGGGGTCCCTCACTTACCCTTCAGGGGGGGTCCCTCACTTACCCTTCAGGGGGGGTCCCTCATGGTTCGTTACGCCGCTGCAGCCGTGGCCCATGCAGGTAAGCGCGGTAAGGCCGGGTTTCGATGGATGATGAAAGTTAATTAATTGAATTTCCCCTCGTCATCGTCCGTCAATCTCGCCTCTTTCGGCCCCACCGCGCTTACTTGCACAGGCCACAGCTGGATACCCCTGAGCAAATCCATATACTTTGCAGACCCTGTTTTGTATCTGCTTTATAAATGGCATCCCCCTACCTAGCTCAGCAAAATGTCCCTAGTGCTGCATAGGACTACATGTACTTTGTCACGGAGGGGTCATGCAGGGCGGGTGGTAAATTAATGCCATGCTTGGCAGTCACTTGCGGTCCCACAAGCAAGGATGGGGCCTAAATAACCTTTCAAAGCATAGTATGGCCCAGGGCTGGGGTGGCGAGGAGCAGTCCAATTACAATACAAGAGGCTGCCCATAGCCCTGGAGCAGTTTTAATTTAATGTACAAACTTAATCCTTTGCCTTCTGGTTTTGGTAATGTCTTTTTAATAAGTACAGATGAAAAATGCCACAGCATAAATTATATATCCAAAATGTAATATGCAGTGAACTACTGTTGCAAGAGGGGAAGGGGCATCAAGGTTTCGTCTTTTGTAAGTTATGGTTTGTTATCTTGATTTGTAGAGCGTACTAATAACCAGAGAAGGTATCCAGGCACCTCGGTAAGTTATGTTAAAATGCGTTTATATAGCGCACGGCTACTCTAAAAGAGTGTCCCGGCGCTTTCCACAACAGCTACAGTGTAAAACATAACACAAAGAACAGATCCCAGAAGCAGGAAAAAGAAAATCCACCTAAGGTAAGTGAGCAGGTTTGTTGCACCCAAGTGCTTGTATGAATAGCCAGGTCTTCAGCCTCTTGCAGAACTCAAGAGGAGACTGATGTGTTGAGGGAGGTCGTTCCATGTCTTTGGTGCGATGTGGGAGAATTCTGGCCCATATCCACACAACAATGGTTATCAATAGCATATTACACTATGCATATTAAACTAGCCACTAGAAACACTATATTGTGCTATACACTAGTTTATTACTATCTATATCTATATCTATATCTATCTATATCCCTAGCAAAAAATGCTCAAATCAGCCCCACTGTAGAGGTGGCTGTGACTAGAATGGGGCTATTAGGTCATGATTGGGTCACAGCAGGCGCTAGGTTGCTGCCCACCAGGAAGGCACCAGAGAAGCAGACTGCCTAGTCTGGTCCTGCACATAGATTTATAATATAGTTCAAATATGGCAAACTAAGAAATTGAGGCACATGCAAATATTCACATGAAGCTAGGCTTATAACCTGGGTCTCCTTGCTTCAAAGAAGGCAACTTAACCACCAGACCACAGGCAACTTAACCACCAGACCGCAGCCCATCCACGTAAGCCAACCACCAAATGTTTGGGTAGCTCGCTTGTTCTAAAATCTCATCTGCAACGAAACCGTTCCAGAATGAAGATTAACTTCCTATCTACAAATTAAAAATCTAGCTATGCCAAAAGGTGGTTTGGTGTAGCCAGTAAAATCTGGTTCCTGGCAAATGCCCCATTTTTTTTTTTTTTCTTTGTCTAGGGCAGCCATGAATCTGAACGTGCAATGGATGTGAAGATCATTGAGGGCAGTACTTGTTTTTGTGGTGCTCCTTGATTTCAGCCTTTGAACATTCAACGACCAAGAAGTGTATTGTCTTGACCAGTTCTAAAGCAGGCTACAAGGTTATGTCTCTTGCTGGTTGGGTGTCTCTGTACTACTCTTCTCTTATTTTTTTATTTTTTACTATTTTTGCTGCAACTGGTGTTGCTTAATGCAGGTGGTGTTCAATACCAAGTCTTCCCATTCTAGATTAAATCTCTGGCCTCTTTGTTCCACGACCCTACACTTCCCATTTCTTTACTTTACTCTTGCAGGTTCTTTTTCAACCCAGCTTTCTTGCTAACTTCCTCTTCCTCCACCCTTTCTCTCCTTTCTCGCTCTCTTCCTGTGTATCAAAGGCTGATTAATAAATACTTCCAGTACTCAAAAATGAGTGCTGGTGCCAACCACCTGCGCAGATTTACCATTCCTGATCAGCATGAACTCTAGAGGATAAAGGCTGTTGGTCCTGCCAAGACTGGACACAATCACCAAAGTGTTAAACAAGCAGGTGCCTGGTCTAGCCCAGTAAGTCATTTTGACCACCTTCTGTTGGCACTGTTTTGCTGCAGGTGAGGTGGCCACCTCATAGCAGGTAATCAAGGGCATGGTTTCCAGTCCTGAGCTTTAATGCATTCTGGGTGTTGTAGTCTTGGTATGCTTCCTTTGAAATAACTGGACTAACCACACCAGATATCAATGGTTTAAATCCCAGCATTGGAAATCCTGTTGTACAGTGGCAGCCTCCTTATAAAATCTTTTGGGGTGTGTCTGTGCTGTCTGTCCTGTCTGTCCCCATCCATCCACTGGAGGGCGATGACCGGTATGACAGACTGTTTGACCACATATACCAGCAGGCACTTAGGAGGCGAGATAAGGGCTAACGGGAGTGAGAAATTGGATTGCTAGTAGTCTTGCTTAAATTATGCCGGTGGTTTCTTAATTTTCAACACCGGAGGCAGTTGTGATAGTACACCACAAGGAGGCGCCTTCTGGCTAATTTAGAGACTACCACAACAGGTAATTATTAATTCACTATACATCAAAAATTACTATTACCTGTCACCCAAGCCATACGTGTTGCTTTTGGGGGCATTTAATAGCCTGAATTGTCACACTTGTAGTAGTGTGGTGGTTATTAGTTTTATTGTTAGGATCATTAGCAGCATGTCCAGAGCAATATGTGGCAAGCTGCAGTGGCCTCCTAATGCGAGCATTGGCACTTATTTTTTTTTACAAATTAAGCACTGGATAATAACGGTTATAATTTGAGTTTTCTTTCCTGCTTGGGTGTGGGGCGGGTAGGGCTGTGTTGGCCAGAGCAAGGGGAGGAGTGTTAAGCACCCTCATATTTGTGTGGTGGCCAAATTCTTGGTAGAGTGGACTGCGTCCACCCTGTGGAAATAGTGGGTAGCGTCAGTCTGCCCGCGTGTACCCTTGACTCTTATCCGGAGTGTGGGCCGACCTCTCTAAAAGGGGTGTGGCCAAAGGAGAGTAACTAGAAATCATGTTCCAAGTGGTGTGCCCTGTGTACTTAAGGGAGTGGCATAATATGTGAACTGCAATCCTATGCTTCACATTGTGGCACCTGACCAGTATTTGGGTGCCTTTTTGAGTTTTCTGTTACTGCAGACATTTTGTAAAACAGCGAGACCTATTGGCTTTGCCAATGCTTGTTTCCTGTATTAAATAAATATCATTTTGGTGTTTCGAATTGAAAATGTTAGTTCCTGAAGATGAGACCGAATTAAACATTCCTAAGGTCTGTGGAAGCAGTGGTGGTCTTCGAAGTGTTGCAATTACTCCAGTTCTCCCCTTCAGCCTCACACACCACTTTTATCTGCAGTCTCCTTAAAGGCACATGTGCCCCTTTTCCTCCCAGCATCTTTGTGAAATCCGCCATCAGCATATCTTACACGTTCTCTTTTCTCTTCATTATGGTGTTTTCATGCACTTATTGTGTTGCATTCCCTTCACCATGCCCTCTCACGCACATCTCTCTCTCATAAAAAATGTTCCTGGTGCTGTCGATATTTAGGAAGCTTGAGTCCGGTCCAGGGAAGGCATGGCTTGGCAGTCCGGGCTGGACTGTTCCCATGAGGCACAGGTTCATACTGATTTGCATATGGCCATGTCTGAACTGGGGTGGCAGAGTGGGCTAAAGAACGGTGATGGTTTAAACCCAGATCTTTTGACTGGGTGTGAGTGTTTGATTGGTTCAGATGCTCCGTCCATCACCACCCCCTTTTGTACCGTCAATATTTAAGCAGCTGTGTCCGGTGCTTTATTTGTAAAATAAGCGGTGGAGCCCCATGCTTTGCTCAGAAGCTCGTGGTCGGCACTATTGAATGTCGGGGTGCAGAATTCCAAGGCTGCGTAGGCACTGGCGTAACGAAATGTGAGGGCCCAACCCTGCAAAGTCCATACAGGGAGCCCCCCCCCCCCCCCCCACACATGCTCCGGACTGAGCCTGGGGCTCAGGCAAAGGACCTGCTAGTGCCAGAGGGGGTCCTGGAGTTCGACCCCCCCCACCCCACGTGGGCTGTGTGGACTTTTCTTACTCCATTGTGCGTTGTCTTCATTCCACTGGATGCCTCTTTAACCACCATTACACACTCCTTGCTTCTGAATCTCACTATTGCAGGGTCTTTTCATCCTTGCTTTCTCAATTTTTGCCAGTTTTTCTTTCTTTCTCTACCTCCTTTCTTCCAAATTTGTTTTTCTCTTGCTCTGGATCAGTCAGTTGAGGAAAAAAGTGTTGGTGACAAAAAGTGGGCCCCTCCTGAAGCACATGCTCAAATTAAGCACTGGCTGGATCGATCTCCTTCACACACACAATGTCGACACAATTACAGTCGACACAATGTGACCGTCGCTCTGTGCGCTCGGCCTCCACTCCAGAGCCGCACCCTGCTTCAGCCTGAAATCACCCAGGTTCCTAGGCCTTCGTTATGAATGTTTAGATAATTGTAATGGCCCGGCAACAAAAATACTTTTTTTATGGACCACTCCTATGGAAGATGCTAGAGAACGCTCCGTTCACAGTATGCACTAGCATACCTGCCAATTCGAAGAATAATCTCACTGTTGAGAGGAGCGGCGGGGGCTGGGAGGCACTTATGAACCCCCACCCCGTCCTCTCAAAAAAAGGGAAAAAAGCTTGCTGAGCCTTATGCCATGTCCTGGGTTATTTTCACACCCCTTGATGGGCGTCAGCAGTTCAAAACCTCGGAAAACGAGCTAGAAAAGTACTATATATTGTGGTTTTAAGTTTTCCCTGACATTATGTTGTATCTGCTCCTCACAGGGAGGCCGTGTGATGGGAGCCCATATCATGTCTCGTGGTGGCACCATGTAAGTTGACAGGTATGACCTAGACAGGAGTTCTCTGTTGCATGAAAAAAGAGACAAACCTATGTGGAAAAAATAAATGCACTCCGTGACTGCATGATGTAGAACATGAAATATAAAAATCGAATGTGCCACTGATACGGAATACTTTAACCCCTTGGGCGCAGCTGCGATTCTGCGCCTGTGCGGCCGTTTTAATGAGTGGGCGGGTTCATGACGGCCCCCAGCTGTCATCAGCACACACCCACTGTGATGCATGACGGACAGGGGGCGTCATCAGCATGGAAGGGGTTAAGGGTGTTTACACTCTGAGAAATGTTTTTGCCGATAAGGTTACGGGAGCGAATATATATCGGAGACCCGGTAGGACCGTTTCCAGTTAAATGGCTGAGTCCAACACATTCTTTGAGCCTCTGCCAAGAAATGAGGGAACTTCTGCTGTTGGGGAAGAGCAGAGGCTTTGGCTACGGGATGGTCCCCCCTTTTTTTTCTCTCAAATAAATCACCTGAGTTTGGTGGGAAGAAGTGGGCACTGGGTTCCAGATCGGATAAAGTACAGCAGGCAGTCCATATATTTGTTACTAGTTAAAATAAAAACTTATCTTGACTCGTGTTGGCTGGCGGAGCTGGAAGCCTCTGCTGGTTATACCACATGACCCTGCCCAATACCAAGTGAAACGGAGACTTCCTGGCGACTGACGCTCGCGTTGGGATGTGATCATGAAGGCTTGCGTAATTAAAGCCTACGCCCCTGTGGTTCCACTGGTGGGGACCCCACACGTGGTGGGGCTTTACACGGTCAAAGAACTGACCAGCTGGAAGAAGATTTGGATTTTAACAGTGAGATACATGTTTCAAGATGACTTCTGTTTCCAACCAAAACACTGACAAGAATTTGGAGTCCCCAATGAACAGTTTGTGACTTGCGGGAAACTAGCTGCAGGGGGTGGGAAATCTCAGACCGAACCCCAGACACATGACATAGTGCACGCAATATACACCATGGGAATTGGCTGGAAATTGATAGCTTGTCTGTATAAAGCCCTTCTGGGAATCACCAAGACCTCACTGAAGACTAGGAGATGACTGGGAAACAGCTCAAGGCAAAGAACTCACTGAAAAGTGGTGCAACATAATGCTGGCTTATCCTCCATAACATCTCCTGGAATCTCGTTTAAATGGATCCAATTAAAACTTTTACAGAGGACTCGTGTGACTTCAGACAGTCCGTTAATTCTACTCTTCCTGATCACCAGGTTGTCTAAGATATGGGGCTAATTGGGTAGGATTCCTGTACATGATGTGGAAATGCCCTCAGGTAAGGAGTTACTAGGGGAAATCACTGGAATACTAATGAAGTGGTAGGTTGAAGAGAACTGTAGGTTCGAGTGATGCATACTAGTATTTTTTAATACCCAAAGAAAACAAGATAGTTCTTTAATTCTTAAAGCGCTCACTATTACACAGGACGGTGATAACAAATTAGCTGGAAATAAAGTACAGGCCCAACTCTTGCTAAACGGAAACACAATGTAGCATGTTATACCAGCATAAGGTCAGGCGTTTCATTGTGAAGAGATGAGTGGCCACCGGAAACTCCTAATAAAACAACGGGATAAGCTGCTAGTTGCATTTGCATGTAATGGCTGGAATGATAAAACACTTTCTTCAGTGTTCCACTGGCTTTTCTGGTAGTCTAGCACTCCCAGATGGACCAGTTTGATGGCTGTTATTTTATATATATATATATATATATATATATATATATATATATATATATATATATATATATATATATATATATATATTTTTTTTTTTTTTTAGTTGGTCCAGCCACTGCCTAGTGGACCAAACCAGGTGCACACTCTGACCCTTCAAGTTAGCCAATTTGGCAGTGCCTGGCTGCCGCAATGGTCAGTCCAACACTGACCCTCATGAAGATGAGTGTAAAACAGCATATTTTGAAATAAATTATTAGTGGGAAGAATATAGTTTGATACTCTTGTGGTGACGGACATAGCTGCATTAATGTCTGAAATCGAAACCTCATGAGTGACCTGATTAGGCGCTTTTTCTTTCTTTCTCCCCATGTGTTTCACCCAGTACCATGTAAATATGCTCTTTATTTTCAATAAAATTACTGAAATCAAAAAAAGATGGAAACAAGATATAGGGTGCACACCTTATAATTTGACGGGGTAGTTTCTTGTCGGGAGATCAAAGACTTTCGAATACAGGAGAGTTGATGAGTATTTAAATGATCTGAAACTCATGAACCTTTGTAATGCATGCAGAAGAGAGATTTGATTGAGCCAAGAAACGCATGTGGTAAAAGCGATTTAGGTTGTGGACTTGGGAAACGTTGAAGTACCTCAAAGTTGCTTTAAAAATCGTAAACTTGCCTCATGTTGTTCTACATCATGTATGTGCCATCTCCAAAGAGGTTTGAAGCAGTCTTCAATGTTATGTGCATTGTAAAGCTCTTTGACCCACAAGGTTATCCAATGTAGTAAATATCTACTTTTTTACCAGATTGAAACTATCGTTGGCCATTTTGTGTTCGACAAGAAGTTTGCACCAGTGCAATTTTGCACCAACACTTAAGGAGGACATCAATTACTTGCACTGAGCCACTCACTGAAAGTTTTCCCCAACTTTTGGTTGGACGTTATTTTTTGCACTGGTAGTTTGGTACTAATACCACAATATGGCCTAAAATCCTTTGATGCTGGTGGAAACCTGTACCTGTGCATGCCATATTTCCGGTATTTTTTCTTGCTCACTGTTTGAAAATGCTCCGTAGTTGAAAGAAAGCATGTCGGTGCTTTCTAACACATCTCAATAAACTGAGAGGCTCACAGTACAGTAATTACGCAAATGCACGCACCCTCCCCGGACCCCCTCGCCTTGAACCATGCTATGAGGGGCCGTCTCCCATATATCGGCTGTCCATTGGCCTAAACTATTAGGCCCTAAAGGATTGGGGCCGTGAAGGCTTGAGGCCCCCCTGTAGTGCATGGCTCTGGCCACGCCCCTCATAAACGGTCCAGCTTCAGACCTGGATCTACCCGGCGAGCATAAACCGCATGAAATAGTCATGAGGGGAGGATGACACGCGCTCCCAGGCGGCCATTAATGCTTCCAGGGCAGCAGCTGGTGCAGCGGGCGGGGTGAGGTGGGTCACAGCTGCGGAGCGGAGGGTGGAAATTAAGGGATAACTGTTCGAAAGCGCAGAAATGACCAACTCGAATTTGGGCAAGTGCTGACAGCTCAGCAGGGATCCCTTCACCACACTGACACACATCAGAGGCTTTCAGATACATTCATCTTAAACATACCACACCATCCTGCACGCAACACTGCATCACAGGCTAAGGCGGAGGAGCGTCGCCCCACAGCTCTGAGAAGTGGAAAAAGTAAAAATTCAATGATAACTTGGTTATTAGCATTATTTCGTAACTCTGGGCGGGGCTGGTGTCACAGGAAATGGGGTGATTCATTCACTTAAGTTAGGGTGACCAGATTCCCAAAACAAAACTGGGACAGGTCATAAACATTGAAGTAGGACTACGGTTTAGACTGGCGGGTTGCTGGATCTTTGTGCAACCTCTGACTCCAGTGAACAAGGTCATGCTGGGGGTTTGGACACGCTGTTTCCACAATGGCTGGCATAGTGACATTCTTGCTGTGTTTTAGAACCAGAAGGGAAATCCCAAGACAAAATGTAGTTTTTTTTTTTGTTTAAGGATTTCCCTTCCCACAACACCTTCATCTGGAGTGACATCCAGATGCGCACATCTTTTTAACACGGTGCCCACTCAGCCACTACTCCAAAACCGGGACATTTCTGTTCTCATCCCAGCCGCTATCTAAAAACCGGGACATATATTCAGTTTGCATGAAAGTGTCGGGACACGGGGACACTTCATGAAAAAACCGGACCATCCGGGGAAAACCGGGACGTCTGGCCACCCTAACTTAAGTGTGCATGATGCTTGGGCTGGCGAAACAGTCATGCACACTTGGCATGTTCTCCACAGGCTCCCAGTTCCTGTCTGAATGCCGAATCACGTTGCTGCTGTTATGGTGATTGGCTTAGGGGAGCCTAACTGGCAGGGCTCGAGTCGGGGTACCACGCGGGTGGACGGCATCCCCCCACTTATTTTACCGGGGGGACGCTGTCCCCCCTGCCAAACAGCTGGACTTCACGCTTTGGCCTCTCTAGGAGGAGGAGCTCGGCACCTTTCGTGACGTCACTTCCGGTGACAGCTTTTAGGACTTGTGCCCTGCTAACTGGAGTCGTCGGGAAGAGAGGCAACAACAGAGATGAGACAGCAGTGTGAAGAGGTGTGCCTCCCCCCCCCCCCCCCCCCCGTTCCCTGCCAGCCGCCACTGCTGAATCATAGCTATTTATCTGCCTATCTGACCTCTCTTGAAAGTAATCTGCGTAAGGTCAGGCAGTGGACCCTCCACCACTGCATTTAGCAAAAAGTGGCAAATTCAGTCAACCCACCCGTCTGTACATTTAACAGATTATTCTTTAGCAGTGTGAAACTTATTTTACCTCCACGTTAATCAATGCAGGTTTTACTAAGACTAGACATCTAACAAACCTTTACTGACCATATTAGCAGCTTCCGACTTAACTAGCCTAACTAGTCCCTGCCTTACTTTCAACTAGTCCCTAACCATCCTCTGGCTACCAGAAAAACTGATAGAGCGCGCGAGGCCACCCGACCAATAATTTCGCCGTTTCCGGCTTCAGGGCCCATATACTTTCAAATCACCATACACATTGACCAGGTGACTCCACGAGCTCTACCAATTTGTGTGTGTTCCCTACTATTGTTTCAATGTACCCGACTTACCATCCACTAACACGGGTACCTAATGACCACAATGAATCAGGGAGCTAGCTGTAAAGGAAAGGCAACAAAATACAAACCCAACCAATAACATTCAAATACTGTTTAAATGACCACGGACAACTGGAAGTTTTAAAATGTTTATCTAAAGTTCGTTTTCATCATGCATAAGGTACACCAGAATAAGACAATCAATGACCAAGATAATGTAAATTATGTAACTATAGAGAAATAAAGACAGGGTAATCATTGAAAATACTGATATAAAATGCAAGGGAAAAATGCTATGCAATTCAGTAATATTTAAGCATGGGCAGACTATGCATGTGTAACTATAGGAGGGCCTATAACGAGTAACACGCTTCACTTAAGGTAAAGGGGCCTTTAAACAGTCTAGGCAATGAAGTTCTAGACCATATCAGAAAATGACAAACTGCAATGCAAAATATAATTTCTAACAAGTGAGAAGACATAGGAACAATTTTATGAGAAAAATGCAAATAACTTTCAATAGTTGCGGAAAGGCATGGAAAAATAACATATGCAATGGGAAACTTTATTGAAGCAAAAGTTAGAAATTCAGAAGGTGCAAGATTTTAAGAGTTTCAGAACAGTATTTACCTATAATGGTGTGGAAACCAAACCCTGGCCACGGGTCAGTTAAGGACAGGAAACCCTCAAGGAAGGATACCCCTCAAAGGACAGCAGGTGCTGAATGGACACCCAGGACAGGATACCCTCGGAATAGGAATCAGGACAGGACCCTCAGGACAGGACAGCAAACCCTCAGGACAGGACCGCTCAGGACAGGACCACACCCGCAGTTTGGAAGCAACGCCTGCGCTCCACCCTCTCTGCAGCTATCGATCAAGACCCCGATTGGGTCAGCGAACTCCCAGCAAAGTGCTTCGCCAGCACTTTAAGGTTCAGTAAAACCTTAGTCTATGGTCAAATTCGGACAGAGTGCTCCGCAGCTCTCTGTATCTTCAGTCACCTATTGAGTACGATGGGTCAGTGACAGGTCAGCTAAACCAGACAAGTCGGACAATTTCCCTAGGTGAACCCAGGGTAGATATACTGTTTTGGGGCAGTGTACCACCCCCCAATGTTGCAAAGTGTCAAAATCCCTCAATGTGGATTGGTCCTAAGGTAGGATTTGGGTAACACACCAATCACAACACTACATTTCAAGCCTGTATTTGCATGCTAGGGCACCGCCTATTAAGATTGGGGTTCCCATGAGAAGCTAAACGGCAAACAGTAGGACAATATTACAATGTAACATATAAGAAGCCACATTCGCTGTTCTCGCGGGGCAGAGGTGACTTTCTCAGGAACATCTTGCACATCACTGCCAACTGGCTGTGTTCCATCAGTCAAGGTCCTCTTTGCCTCTGAGTTGCGCAGGTGCAGAAGGGACCTCCAATATGGCTCTCCTCTCACTCAGACCCCCAATTCCCCGCGGTACATGAAAAGTAAGCGAAAACAAATTAATACATAATAATGTCATCATGAAAATACATCACATGGTTGGTACTTTAAACTTATCATCAAGAAATTTACTTATGCATTCTAAATGTTAGCTACACAAAACCAATGACATGAGCGAACTGCACGAGCAGTAGAAGCTATGTATTACGCATGCGCAGGAATTTCCCTCCAATTCTGCAGACGCGTCTGGACACGTGAGTATGGCTGACGCATGCGCAGTAACTAAATACAAGCGGCGGCCATGTTTAAGTACACGGATTAGATGCGTTAGAAATACACATAGGCAAGCTTCGTAAACTTTACTCAAACCAAAATAAACGTTAGTAAAACACACATTTGTTACCTTATTACACATAAACGAGGTTCATGACTTCGGCAAGCCGCAAAATATGCGAAGCTTTGCTTCATCAATCCCCTCTTTGATGATATTTACTATCATCACAAAATATAATGGAACCAGATGCCAACTTTCTTTCACACTTTATATAATTCTATTTCTTCCAGCAAGCGTTCCAGTTTTTCTCTTTCAGTTTTTGTAGGGTGAGAAGTCTTCACCTCTTTGTATATCTGATCATTCACTTCCTCTAATTCGATCTCATCCACACTTCGTTTCACTCCTCTTGCATTTATTTGATGTTTTCTGGTGTGCTTGCGACACTTGCAACAGACAAATATGATGAATATGATAAGACCTATAATACCAATTGGCATCAGTATCTTGAACAATAAGCTTTTACCTACGCTAGCAAGCCAATGACCTACATTTGAGAGACCATCTACCAGTCTCTTCCAGGCACTATCAACCTCGAGTGGTTTGAGTTCCTTTGTCAAATTAGTAATATTTTTCACATATCTTTTGATCTGTACACTTTTATCCGGAATATAAGTGCAACAATGTTGCGCCCTCAACATCCGGCAGACTCCGCCCTCTTTCGCTAATAAGGTGTCAAGAGCAAGTCGATTCTGCAAAACCATTGATCTAATCGCAACCATTTCGGTGTTGATCAGCAGAAATCCATGAGCTGTCTCAGTAGACAATACATCCACTATAGTAGACAATTTGCAAATTCTATGAGTGTTCAGAACCACTCCCACTCCAGGTATCAGTGCACTGAAAATACTACCCATAATTTCACCTATACTTTCTCTTTTACTACGCACTAAGCCATTAGTATTTTCATTACTTCCAGCTTTCCCATTCACATGGTATATTTTCGGGAAGACAATGCCAAAATAGCAGCTTCCATACCAGTGATCCGGCAATTTGAAATAAGCCTTGTCCCCACAAATATAATAAATTCCAGGAAACACAGGCTCTGACCCATTTTTGAAACCCCAACCCCCAATTACCTTGTAATTGTGTTCGCATTCACTGGAACCAATGAAAACATTATTATAATAGCTAGTCTTCTCGCGGTGAAGACATAGCTTGCCTTTCTTTTCAAAATCCAGCAACAGAGCAGGACCCGCTCCACCAGAAGAGGTGCCTTCCATGTTTTCTGCCCATCTTGGCCTTTTCTGACTTTCGTCATTAGCCTTCTTTTGAATTTTAATTCTCCTTTTCTCTGCCATGTTCAGGAACATCTTTTCCTGCTCACGCAAAGAACAAGTCAAGTTATCTCTGTGTGCGTCTGCTATGTCAATGTTACCTATAGTCAGAAAGTAGTCTCCCATATATCTTATGGTGTCACTTTTGGTATGTACAGGATTCAAGTTCCCACGTATAGGAAGTTCAGAAAAGATCACATCATTGTTAGAGTAATAGTACTGTAACGGTCCTCTTTTGTAAAATAAACTAGCTAAAATGCTACAGGAGATTCCATATGTCAACGGCAAGTGATGGTATGTCACGCCTTCAGCTACAGAAGTGGGTAGCTTCATGCAGACATAGCAATCTTCAATTTCCATAGTCTCTACATAGTGTATTAACAAGTTTGCGAAAACATTTAAGTGTATCTTGTTCTTAACTCCATGATAATGTAGTCCTCCCTCATCTGATGTTTCTAAGTCTTGTTTGGTCTGTCTCAGTGCTCTCTCATGTCTTGCTACACTCTGTGTTGTCAGCTCCTCACTGTCAGTATTTACAACTTCAGTAGGGACAATGTTAGTATCTTTACTTACAGCAAAGGGAATGAAAATTGTTAGTCCTATCCAGATGACTATCAGTACTACTACACTACATATACACACCTTGCAGCACGTCTTGAAACGGCTGCAACTAGGTCTACCATTCACTGTTGAATCAGACATTTTGGCTCAGAAGGAGTTTTTCGACCCCTCTTTGTGGCTTTACACAACTAGCTTACTTTGTGCAAATTCACAGTGGCTCGTCTTCTTCTTCAGCAGAGTACTCAGGGACGGGCTCTCCGTCGCTTACGTCAGTTATATCAAGATCTTCAAGTTCTTCCAAAACCAGTGTCCATTCAGGAGACTTGTATTTTTTGTTTTGTCTTTTTATTCAATCACTCCTTCTTTTGGAAGAGTTTTCCTCTTGTTCGGCTATCCTCGCACTTCTCCTTGCTTCTGCACGTTTTTCTTCCACTGTCTTTATCCTTAGCCTCAATTTCTTTATGAACTTAGGCTCAAGGTGCTTTCTTTTCTTAAGTCTTTTAGTTGGCACTTGGACTTCGTTTTCTTCTCTTGCCTTCTTATTTTCATTCGTTTGTGGCAATTCTGCTTCACTTCCTTCTTCTTCTTCTATCTGGCTAGTTCCAGGGCTAGCATCTATTTCTTCTGCCTGGTTACTAATCTGGCCTTGTTCAGGAATATTTTGTTTTTGACTTTCAATTGTTTCTGTTTCAGTTTCTATTTCCTGAACCCGTTCTTCTATCCCTATCTGATCCTGTTCAAGCACTTCGATCTCTTGATTTTCTTCTGCTTGAACTATTATTCTATGTCTAAGCTGTCCCTTATCCACATCAGGAGTTAGTGGAGGTGTATCGAACACCTGTTCTGTCCCTGTCTGACCTTCTCCTTCCTCAGTTTTGATGTGAATCTCAAGAGGCTGAGGTTCTTCGCCTGTGCCTTGCTTTTCCTGACTAGTCCACTCTCTACCTTCACAAAGTCGCTCTCTTGTTCGGATGGGATCTTCGGTCAGATCAATCAATGGTATCCACTCTTCTGGCCATATGCTTGGCAGCTCGTCATCAGCTACTCCTGGCTCAGTTTCCTGGACCTCTTCAGCAGGCTGGATTCTTGGCAGTTCGTAGTCCACTACTCCTGGGCCAACGTCTGCTGTTCCTGCAGCTTGACTGGTGCTGGGCTGTTCGTTGACAGCTGCTTCTGGTCTGGCTCCTGCAGAGTCCTCTGCTGGACGCCCTTCTACTTCAGGTTCCTGGTCTGGTAATACCTTCTGAGTGTCCGGCGTGGATCCACTGGGGAACACCTGCACACTTCACTGCGGTGGTTGTTACCAGGATTACTTGGCGTTTCTTTCCCCACCTTGGTGCCAGACAGCTTGACCGAGTGTGCTTCTTTATTTTGACCCAGTCTCCCGGAACCAAGTTGTGGAGAGGAGTCGTTGGATTGAGGATGCCGTCGTCTCCAATCTGGCGAGAGATAGAACGCACTTGGTCACCCAATCTTCTGCAGTATTCAAGCACCAAATCATCAGTAATACTCAACAGTTTGCTTCCTGGCACCCATGCTTGTCTCATCACTCTTCCCATAATGATTTCATGGGGACTTAGGCCTGTCTTGCGGTCAGGAACACTTCTCATTCCCATCAGGACCAGGGGCAGGGCCTTCACCCAGTTCATGCCAGATGCATCGCACAGCTTTGCTAGTCTGTTTTTGATAGTTCCATTTACTTGCTCCACTACTCCAGAAGCCTCTGGATGATATGCACAGTGAAGTTTCTGCCTTATTCCAAAGGCCTTACAGAGTTCAGCCATTATTTCATTCTGGAAATGTCCACCCTTATCTGATTCAATAATGAATGGCACCCCGAATCTAGGTATCAGTTCTTTTAGTAAACACTTGGCTACTGTCAGTGCGTCACTTTGGGGAGTAGGGTAAGCTTCTACCCATTTTGAAAATAAGCAAACAATGACAAGGACATATCGCTTCCCTTCACAACGGGGCATGGTGATGAAGTCAATCTGCATCCTTACAAAAGGACCCCCTGATCTCCCAATCTTGCTCAGTTCTACCATTGTCCTCTTGCCTGGGTTCATCTGTTGACATGACAGGCACCTCTGGCAGAGGGACTCTGCTACTTTCCTGAACTTTTTACTGTACCAAGTCTGTTGAAATACCAGAATCATGGCATCCCTACCAATGTGTGATCCTTCGTGTATTAATCTTGCCATTGTGCCAAGCAAGTGTCTGGGTAATACAGGCATACCAGTTGGGCCCAAGATGACACCATCCACACGCCTCGGTCTGCACCCATCCTCCTTCCATTTCTCTCTTTCTTGCCATGGGGCCGACTCCTGCCACTCTCTCACTTCATCCCATGTGGGCACTTCTTCAAACACCTGAAGTTGGCAGCTGGCTCCAATTCCCCCTCGTTTAGGATTAACGATATATTGATCTCTGGCGCACCATTGGGCCACGCGATCAGCAAAATAATTTCCCAGTGATACTTTGTCCATGCTCTTCTTATGAGCAACGCACTTTACCACTGCCAGTTCCTTTGGTAACTGGATGGCCTCTAAAAGGTCATGAACAACCTTTCCATTTCGAATGGGAGTACCTGAGGAAGTCAGGAATTCCCTTTGTAGCCACAATTGGCCAAAGTCATGCACAACACCATAACAGTACTGACTGTCAGTGTACACTGTTATGCATATGTTTTTCCCAATTTTGCAAGCTTTTATCATAGCAATCAATTCGGCTACTTGTGCAGACTTTGTTATATAGATAACCTGCTTCTTCAATTTTAGTTAAGGAGACTACAGCATAGGCAGCACTCAGGCCTCCTAGTTCATGTCTTAGACAGGAACCATCCACAAATAATTCCATGTCATGCACAGGCAATGGAGTTTCTTTAATGTCTGGGCGTGGCTTGGTACTGAACTCTGTCAGATCGATGCAATAATGTTCATCATCATCCCCATCATCCATGTCTATGGGGTCGGGGAGTAAAGTGGCAGGGTTCAGAATACCACACCTAACAATGCTTACATTTGCTGCACCCACGAGAATCCTCTCGTATTTAGTCAGCCGACTAGGGGTGAGATACTGAGTTTTTGTTCTGGTCAATAAAATTACCACTCCATGTGAAACATACACAGTCACAGGATGTCCCATGACAATGGACTCACTTTGTTCCAAACTTGCACAGGTAGCTGCTACTGCTTTTAGACAGCCTGGTAACCCAGCAGCTACTGGGTCCAAAGTGGCAGAGAAATAGGCCACAGGCCTTCTGGTCGTGCCATGTTCTTATGTCAGGACAGACAATGCGCAATTATCGCGAGTGTCACAGAATAGGGCAAACTCTTTGGAATAATCTGGCATTCCCAACGCAGGGGCTGTACACAGACAATTTTTCAGTTTGGTGAAGGCCATTAGGCTTTCATCATCCCATTCTACAATATCTGGCATTCCTCTCTTGGTCATTTTTATCAAAGGCCTGGCTAGGACTGCAAACCCCAGAATCCACTGCCTGCAGTATCCTAGTACACCCAGGAACATTCTGATCTCTTTTTGGGTACGGGGCAACTGCATCTTTTGAATTATTCTCACTCTTTCTGATGTTACTTTTCTTACGCCCTTTTCTATCTGGTGTCCTAGATATTTCACTGATTTTGCACAACTGTAGTTTGTCAGGGGCCACTTTATGTCCTTTCTCACACAAGTGATTTAGTAGGGCAATGGTGTCAACTACACAGTCCCTATGACTCTTAGACGCCAGTAGAAGGTCGTCTATGTACTGCACCAAGACAGAGTTCCCAGGTAAGATCAAAGTTTCTAGACATTTTTTCAAGATCTGATTAAAGATAGAGGGGCTCTCTGTATACCCTTGAGGGACCCGGTTCCAGCAATACACGTGACCTTCGAAGGCGAACGAGAAAAGAAATTTGCTGTCGGGGTGCAAGGGTATCGAAAAGAATGCATGACATAAATCAATCACAGTGAACCACTCAGCATCCCAGGGAATCTGGTACAGAATCACTGCAGGGTTCGGGACAATAGGGCAACAGGGAACTACAATTTTGTTTACCTTTCTCAGGTCCTGCACTACCCGGTACTTGCCACTAGGCTTCTTGATGCCCATAATCGGTGAGTTGCATGGGCTACTCATTACTTCCTGTATGATGTTTCCTTCTAGCAATTTTTGTATCTCCAGTGTCACACCTGCTTTCACTTCAGCATTCATTCGGTAGGGCTTGGTATTAGGGTATACTGCATTATCCTTGATGGCTATCTGTATGGGGTCTACATCCTTCATTAATCCCACATCTTTTCCAGTGGTCCCACACCTCTGGCTTTACTGCTTCTTGGAGTTCTTTGGGCAAGTCCAGCAGGGTCAATCTTTTAATCTCTGAGTCAGGTCTGAGCAACAACAATTTATAAATGCCATCTTCATCCGGGGTCTGAATTTCAACCCCCTTTTGTGTGCAAAAGATAGTACAGTTCATTTTGCACAACAAATCACGACCCAGTAGAATCACTGGGCTGGTGTCACAGACGACAAACCTATGCATTTGTTTGAAATTTCCGATTGAAATCTCCATTGGTTCGGTAACAGGAGTACTAATCAATTGATTAGATACACCCACTACTTGGATGTTTTCTCCCGAGAGGGGTAGGTTTGGAACGTCCACTGTTCTCACAGTAGAACGGGTAGCGCCAGTGTCCAACAGAAAGGTGACATCATTCCCGTCAACCTTTCCTTCAATGTATGGTCCGGACTGGTCTACCGGCAAGGAAGCGCCAAGTATGCACTCCTCGTCCTCCCCTCTCAGGCCCCGTCAGTACTGATCATTACCCAGGAAGGTATCATTCAACAGATACTGCGAAGTTGCTGCATTTCTGTTCTCCCCGCTTTCCCAAACTTCTATCTCCTCACCCTCTGCCTGTTTTCCCCTGTATACCTGCTTTGGTGCGCGAGGCACCTGAACTGTTTTTACCTGTGGTTGAGTCTTTCTTGGTCTTTCTTGGTCTTTCTTGGTCTTTCTTGGTCTTTCTTGGTCTTTCTTGGTCTTTCTTGGTCTTTCTTGGTCTTTCTTGGTCTTTCTTGGTCTTTCTTGGTCTTTCTTGGTCTTTCTTGGTCTTTCTTGGTCTTTCTTGGTCTTTCTTGGTCTTTCTTGGTCTTTCTTGGTCTTTCTTGGTCTTTCTTGGTCTTTCTTGGTCTTTCTTGGTCTTTCTTGGTCTTTCTTGGTCTTTCTTGGTCTTTCTCGGTCTTTCTCGGTCTTTCTCGGTCTTTCTCGGTCTTTCTCGGTCTTTCTCGGTCTTTCTCGGTCTTTCTCGGTCTTTCTCGGTCTTTCTCGGTCTTTCTCGGTCTTTCTCGGTCTTTCTCGGTCTTTCTCGGTCTTTCTCGGTCTTTCTCGGTCTTTCTCGGTCTTTCTCGGTCTTTCTCGGTCTTTCTCGGTCTTTCTCGGTCTTTCTCGGTCTTTCTCGGTCTTTCTCGGTCTTTCTCGGTCTTTCTCGGTCTTTCTCGGTCTTTCTCGGTCTTTCTCGGTCTTTCTCGGTCTTTCTCGGTCTTTCTCGGTCTTTCTCGGTCTTTCTCGGTCTTTCTCGGTCTTTCTCGGTCTTTCTCGGTCTTTCTCGGTCTTTCTCGGTCTTTCTCGGTCTTTCTCGGTCTTTCTCGGTCTTTCTCGGTCTTTCTCGGTCTTTCTTGGTCTTTCTCGGTCTTTCTCGGTCTTTCTTGGTCTTTCTTGGTCTTTCTTGGTCTTTCTTGGTCTTTCTTGGTCTTTCTTGGTCTTTCTTTCTGCGTCTGTGGAGTTAAATCAGGTGTTTTTGCGTTATCCTCTAGCAAATAGGGACACTCGTTACGCCAGTGTCCAAATTCGCCGCACTGATGGCAGGGAAATTTCTTCATAGCCTCTTCCCTGCTAAATTTGGGCCGGGGCTTTCCTCCACCCCCTCCCCCAGGACCTTTGTTCTCGGCATTTTTAACCAGGTTACTCAACTGTTTTTCCTGCTGTTCTGCGAGCTTAACTTGAGCCCACATCACTTTCTCCTTAAGGGCCTTTTTCTTTTCTGCCATCTCGTCCTCGCAGTATTTTGCGTACCGCAGGACCTCATCCATTTTTTTTGTGTGCCAGCAGATTTTATTATCTTTTATCCACTGGCAAATTTCGGGTCTTAAACCATTTACAAACCTGTAAATAAAATGCGTCATGTCTTTCATCTCGATGTTATCGATACCACTGTATGTTTTGAACACCTGCAATAACCTCTCATAGAAGGAGTGCACTGTCTCATCCCTTTCCTGTGTGGTTCTATCTATCTTGGTCCAATCAGTTTCTTTTGCGGGCACTTTTTCTTTCAAATGCTGAATTACCTGCTCATATTTTCGCATGCCATCTTTTGATGGCTCCCCTGTTTCTTTATTTCTTGGGTACTCTTCACTAGGCCAGTCTATGTTTATTTTACACTGGGTCCATAGATCTACCGGAACCACAATGTCGAAAAACCCATCCAGGTCTTTCCACAAACATTTTTGTACTTTTACGAACCTTTCTACCTGCCTGTACCAGTCTACTGGTTTTTCTCGTAATTTTGGAAAATCATTCGTGAAGGACACAATATCCTGTCTGGACCAAGGGACATGCACATATTTCCCTCCTGGTACTTCGCGCATGGGGCATAACTGCTCAGGTTTTTCTACCTCCCTTAAAGCAAACTCAGGAGTCGCTTGTCGGGAGCGAGCCTCTTCTTTCTTTCTTGCCCACCTGCTTCTCCATCTTTCCACATCTCCCCATTTTTTGCAGTACCCCAATAATTCTTTGATCTGTAACTTTTTTCCTGCCACATTCAGGTGCTCTATATCTTTATCTGAGAAGTCTGCTCTGTACGGTTTCTGCAAGGGCTTGGATTTTGAAATATCTACTCCCATACTGGCTGCTGTGTCTGTTAGTTTCTCGTGGAGCACTCTGGTGTTCCTTGTAAAGCTTTTACACATAAACGACAACTCTTCTTCAGAGTAGGTATTCAATCGTTCCAACCCCACATTACCTGCCATTAATTCTTCTATTTCTACCCTCAGCTTGTAGAGGTCTAAGGGTTTCGTTTGCGGAGTCTGTTTCTCTAACTCTCGACTCCAACTCTCAATTTCATCCGGAGTTACCAGAGAGACACTCCTAGTACCTGTTGCTGATTCCATTTTAATTTCTTTCGCATTAAAAGGATTATGCCTCGGCTGTATTCCCTTTCCGGTCTGTTTGTTGGGCAAGTCCAAAAACGCTACTTCAGACTCGCACTCACTGGACTGATCATCTATGATTATAGGCTCCTGTCTCGGGGGTGCCATGACTGGGGTCATAACTGGAGTAATTGGATTTCCCTGACCATTGCCGTATAACGGAACCACTGGTCCAATAGTCACTGGAATAGTCAATGCCTCAGGACTGGTGTTCAACTGGGAGATTTTCTGAATTATTTCTGTCCTTTGTCTAGCTAGAGCCTCTTGCTCCTTTTCCACTAGTATTCTTCTTAAAGTTGTGTCATGCAATATCTGTGGGGTCAAAGGAGGAGTAAAACTCGGGGCAGTAGGATGCGTTTCACTTTGTCCCCCACCATAATTTGGTTTCGGGAACAAAGTTCCGGTGTCAAAGGACCTGCGCTCTTCCTCATATGGAGGTTGAACGAAAGGCAGTCCCGAACTCGATGGTTTCTCTTTATTTTCATACAGGGGTCTGGGAAAGAAAACCTTTGTACGTGAGTATTTTTCTTCTTCGTTTGTGGGCATTCTGGGATATATATCCCTTGCTTCCGCTGATTCGGGTTTTTCAAAATAAGGTAATACCCGACCACCCCCTCCCAATCCTAGGGATCTGTCCTCTTCTTTAAGGAAGGGGCGTCGGGGGGCATCTCCTACACTGGAAGGTCGGGTTCCCTCATTATAAGGTGGCGGACTTCTGGTACAGATTTCATCCATCAATTCATCATCTGACTCCCCAGTGGCTCCCCAATGCTTACATTTTTCAGTACCCTTTTCACTCGCTGCAGGGTTATTACATGCTGGCATCATGGGAAACAGACCCTCAACAATCATGCTCTGCCTCCACTGTTTCATCCTTTTATCCCTGGACTCCTGTTTCAGCCTGGGGTACCACTTGGTCAAACCCTTGTCCATTCGGGGTCTTTCTCTTTCAAAAGCCTCAATTTCCCATTCCTCTAATGCCTCATACTGCGTTAGTCTCGGTCTGGGATGCAGTTCATTCATCCGAGTTCTTAAATTAAATAAGATCCTACCATTGAAAGTACCATCTAACGGAAAAGCCAATACTCCGTCATCTTTTGTGTACTTCACCCAATTCTCCAACCACACACAGGTATTGTACCCTCGGTCAAACATCATGAATGAGGCGGGAGTATTGGGTGGTGGGACAAGAACACCCTCTCTAGATTTAATCGGTTTGTCCGTTTTGAAATAATTTTTCACCTTACTTACAAGGGACAATTTTCTCTTTGTTCCGTACATAATATTGTATCTATTAGTCTTCCACTGATCCCTTTCAAACCCTAGGTGCCTTGGATCAGGTCGAGTTCCTGTAGTCTGCGAGTGCCACATACGACTTCTACGCTTAATCTTGTTTACAAACTACCTCCAATCAGAATGCGCCTTGCAACGCCGTGCGACCAATTGGGTGCACGCGTTCAAATAGTTTTGACCAATGGGTGCGCGGCCCCTTCGTGAGACAGTTCTCACTCCTCGGCGCTTCACCCCTCCTTTACAATTTCAGCCCCGCTACCCGCCCGCTGCGTCTACCAATCCCAGCGCGGCACGGAGTGACGTCAGACGCTTCGCGGCTGACTCCCTCCCTTCACAAGGTAACGGAAACTTTCTTTCTTTCTAAAGTGCTCAGTGCTTGGTTATTTTACAACAAATACACATTCGCCACAGTGCTCAAGTGTCTAGACAGGAAAATTTCTTTTACTACAAGTAAACTACTTCCATTTACTTTTCACACGCTGCGGGTAGATCCCTTCCGCCTACCCTTCACTCTAGCATCGGTGAACCTGTTATTCCCCTAAACTCATCCACTTCTTTCCGGGATATGTTCCGAGTTTAAGGTTTCTCAGCGGACCCCTTTGCTTTCACCCAAGCTCCGATGAACCTGCTACTCTTCCGATGTGACCCTTACTAGGTTACGCCACTATGGGAATTTTGCCAATGAACCTCGTTACTGACATTTATTCACACATGTATTCAGAAAACCCTAGTTAGTGCTTCCCGGTTATCCTAACCTGCACCTAACTTTCCTCGAGCCTGTGACCTCTGGACAATGGATTCTATTCACCACTTGCCCTTTCAATTCCCCGCGGAGTTCCAGACGACATATAACAATTTACGAACGCATGGGTTAATACATATATCAATATAACAGCAAGAAAACAGTTTAAAACATTTCATGAATTTTCAAAGCAAACATTTCAAGTGGGTGATCAATCCTCCCGAAGTGCCTACTCTTGTAGCAGCATCGATATATTAGCAGCTTCCGACTTAACTAGCCTAACTAGTCCCTGCCTTACTTTCAACTAGTCCCTAACCATCCTCTGGCTACCAGAAAAACTGATAGAGCGCGCGAGGCCACCCGACCAATAATTTCGCCGTTTCCGGCTTCAGGGCCCATATACTTTCAAATCACCATACACATTGACCAGGTGACTCCACGAGCTCTACCAATTTGTGTGTTCCCTACTATTGTTTCAATGTACCCGACTTACCATCCACTAACACGGGTACCTAATGACCACAATGAATCAGGGAGCTAGCTGTAAAGGAAAGGCAACAAAATACAAACCCAACCAATAACATTCAAATACTGTTTAAATGACCACGGACAACTGGAAGTTTTAAAATGTTTATCTAAAGTTCGTTTTCATCATGCATAAGGTACACCAGAATAAGACAATCAATGACCAAGATAATGTAAATTATGTAACTATAGAGAAATAAAGACAGGGTAATCATTGAAAATACTGATATAAAATGCAAGGGAAAAATGCTATGCAATTCAGTAATATTTAAGCATGGGCAGACTATGCATGTGTAACTATAGGAGGGCCTATAACGAGTAACACGCTTCACTTAAGGTAAAGGGGCCTTTAAACAGTCTAGGCAATGAAGTTCTAGACCATATCAGAAAATGACAAACTGCAATGCAAAATATAATTTCTAACAAGTGAGAAGACATAGGAACAATTTTATGAGAAAAATGCAAATAACTTTCAATAGTTGCGGAAAGGCATGGAAAAATAACATATGCAATGGGAAACTTTATTGAAGCAAAAGTTAGAAATTCAGAAGGATCAAGATTTTAAGAGTTTCAGAACAGTATTTACCTATAATGGTGTGGAAACCAAACCCTGGCCACGGGTCAGTTAAGGACAGGAAACCCTCAAGGAAGGATACCCCTCAAAGGACAGCAGGTGCTGAATGGACACCCAGGACAGGACCGGATACCCTCGGAATAGGAATCAGGACAGGACCCTCAGGACAGGACAGCAAACCCTCAGGACAGGACCGCTCAGGACAGGACCGCACCCGCAGTTTGGAAGCAACGCCTGCGCTCCACCCTCTCTGCAGCTATCGATCAAGACCCCGATTGGGTCAGCGAACTCCCAGCAAAGTGCTTCGCCAGCACTTTAAGGTTCAGTAAAACCTTAGTCTATGGTCAAATTCGGACAGAGTGCTCCGCAGCTCTCTGTATCTTCAGTCACCTATTGAGTACGATGGGTCAGTGACAGGTCAGCTAAACCAGACAAGTCGGACGATTTCCCTAGGTGAACCCAGGGTAGATATACTGTTTTGGGGCAGTGTACCACCCCCCAATGTTGCAAAGTGTCAAAATCCCTCAATGTGGATTGGTCCTAAGGTAGGATTTGGGTAACACACCAATCACAACACTACATTTCAAGCCTGTATTTGCATGCTAGGGCACCGCCTATTAAGATTGGGGTTCCCATGAGAAGCTACACTGCAAACAGTAGGACAATATTACAATGTAACATATAAGAAGCCACATTCGCTGTTCTCGCGGGGCAGAGGTGACTTTCTCAGGAACATCTTGCACATCACTGCCAACTGGCTGTGTTCCATCAGTCAAGGTCCTCTTTGCCTCTGAGTTGCGCAGGCGCAGAAGGGACCTCCAATATGGCTCTCCTCTCACTCAGACCCCCAATTCCCCGCGGTACATGAAAAGTAAGCGAAAACAAATTAATACATAATAATGTCATCATGAAAATACATCACATGGTTGGTACTTTAAACTTATCATCAAGAAATTTACTTATTGGTTTTGTGTAGCTAACATTTAGAATGCATGACATGAGCGAACTGCACGAGCAGTAGAAGCTATGTATTACGCATGCGCAGGAATTTCCCTCCAATTCTGCAGACGCGTCTGGACACGTGAGTATGGCTGACGCATGCGCAGTAACTAAATACAAGCGGCGGCCATGTTTAAGTACACGGATTAGATGCGTTAGAAATACACATAGGCAAGCTTCGTAAACTTTACTCAAACCAAAATAAACGTTAGTAAAACACACATTTGTTACCTTATTACACATAAACGAGGTTCATGACTTCGGCAAGCCGCAAAATATGCGAAGCTTTGCTTCACTTCCGAACCAATGGCTGGAGAACCCACAACCAAATGAAAAGGGCACCTAGAGTAAACAAGCGCTTTAGGGAAAAGGTCCGCAATACAAACTCAGGCAGCATGGCCTACTTGTCAAGTGGCTCCATGTTTTCAATCGGTTCTAACATTTATTTATTCTTGTTCCCCATACCTTCTGTGAAACACATGGAATTTCAAGTATGTGCATGCAAGGGGTTGCTGGTCAGATGTGCTAATAACGTGGCCCCATGAAGGAGAAATGCATATATCATGTGGACCAGCAGCAGCCCGTGCAGGTAAGGGCGGTGGGGCCTTCTGGGGGGAGATTTCGACCGACTATGACTAGGGAATATGAATAATTTAATTTTCCCTCGTGGTCGTCTGTCAAACTCCCTCCCCGGACCACTGCTCTTCGCTACACCGGCCGCTGCTGTGTAGGACTATGCTACTTAGTTTTGCCTCATGAGGTGTGCCCCGTTTCAACTGTATGAGTAGTAGCTAGACTGAAGGAAGAACTTTAATGTGAAGCTGTCAAGCTGTACCTAGTTTATAGCAAATTTTGTCTTTGATTAATGTGGAGTTTTTAGTGGGATACATTCAGCCGCACCTCGTTTGCTCCAGCTTAACAATGTAGCTGTATGTAAGGCCTAATGCTGTTACCATGAAAAGTTAACACCAAGATCGCTTTACAACAATGGGGACAGTCCTCAAACTCTTTACCTAGGACAGCACTGAGGGGTGGAGACGGCAACCTGAATCCAGAGGGAGAATGTTCACACCAGCTTTGGGCAAGGGCGCTTGGTTCTACAATGTAGGGCATGGGGCTACAGCCCCTGGGCCCATTTTAGGAGCCCCGCAGACAGGCTGGTGTTGGAGCGGCTGGGCCCCTGGCTTTGGGGACAAGGTTACAGGGAGTGGGGACCGACCCTCAGGGATGCTGGTGGAATCCACCTATGGCTCTTCTTGAGATGGAAGGTTGAACGGGCCTTAGTCTTGGTTGGCGAGCCAATGGAGGCCCAACAGTGATGAACTGTAAAAACAACAATTCTCATAATGACAAATTGTAACAATTTTCCAATTTTGATCGATGAAGTGTAAATGTGTTTTTGTCTTCTGACCGAAGTGTTTGCTGTTTCTACATTCAAGGAAAATTAATAAAATTGTAAGATTTGAGTGTTTCAGTTGTAATGAACATGAACTTCTTCCCAAAGCAGTTTGTTGTCCTGTCATTGACTCGTTCGGATTGGGGGAGGTGCGATCCAGTCTGGGAGCTTCGGGTCCTATTTCCAGCTTCACAATGTAGTTGCTTGTAAGACCTATAGCTGTAAGCAAGTCTCTCAAATATACACTCTGGCCTCTAGTTCCACCAAGAAGAGTACTTCTCTCACCTTATGCTATTGTCTGTTAGGTGTATCGTTACACCTCCTAAGCATTGCCTGCATTGTAATGCTTCAGGGACTAGTGTACCATTCCAAAAATACTCTAAACCATCACTCGTTAAATGTATTACCTCATAGATATGTAGTGTATAGAAATAAATCATGTTTTTTTTCACACTGCAGTTGGCTTTTTTAAATTTTTTTTTATTTTAAACGTTTATTTCAGAAAAGTCATACAAATACAGACCTACAACCCCACAGGGCCGGTCAGTAATAATCCGCAGCAAAGCCAACAAACAGTACAAGGCCCATCAACCCCTGGAAACAAGCGCAAGGTTTACACATCAATTAACAGGGTACGCTGCTGTAAAGGATAATAAAAAGGTTCACATTTTTTATTTTAAACAAAACAAAACATCACAAACAAATCCGAGGTAAGACTGTTGTAGAAGTGACCATCTCCACTAGCAAGGGGGGGGGGAACCAGCCATTAAGGCTGATCTAAAGAAGGATAAATCCTAAGGGGGGGGGGGGGGGTGGAAAGGAGGGCCAAGAGTGGAACGGCAGACCGCGAGGTGACGGAGACAGAGGGACAGTAGCGGTATCTACGGAGGGGGGGGGTAAATCTCTCCTCGATATGCATTCCACTGACCCCACAGCTTCCCCCACTTCCTAGGCCTGCCACGGGCGATATACACCGTTTTCTCCCTAAACATACACCATTCCATCCATGCCAACGCTGAGGCGCCCTCTGGGACCCCCACAATTGGGCTATATCCCTTTTGGTGATCATGTTGCTGAGGGTAGCCCACCGAGTCTGCGCCGCGCTATAGTCATTGGGCTCCGAGACGTTCAGAAGGCACCTCCTAGCCTCCGGCATCAAAGACACACCCGTCACCTCTTCCATAATGTCATGCACGCCTCTCCAATAAGACACTACATTCGGACACTCCCATATGATATGGAGAAAAGTAGCAAGCATACCACAGCCACGCCTGCACAACCCATCCAGTGAATAACCCATCCTCATCAGGCGTGGACCCGTGACATAGACGCGGGGTAAAATCTTTAATTGCACTAGCCGCAGACGCGCCGGAATCGCGACTTCCTTTGGAGACGACACCGCGGCCTGCTAGTCTTAGTCATCCAACTCAAGCCCATCCGCGGACCAGGCATTGCGGAGCTGTACTAGGAGGTCAAAGCAGTCGTTAATAAGCTTCTTATATATAAGAGAGATGGTACTATCGGGGACATGTCCATCAAGCACCCTATCCTCCAGGGGGGAGGATTCCGGGACAACGGCACCGGCCGGAAATACCGAAGCAAGTGCATGGCGAATCTGAAGATGGCGGTAGTATTCCCTATCACTCAGGCTATATTCCCGCTGGAGTTCGGCAAAAGTCTTGATCCTGTCCTTGATCAGGAGATCCCCTACTCGGCTGATAACAATACGATCCCATTTGTCAAACCCGTTCGTCGCCCAAAGATTCCCCAGACGTTCAGCCGCGTAAAGCGGAGTTGCTCTAGTCAGCTTATCAGGCCATCCCGTGGCAGCCGTCGCACTAATCCAAACTCGTACCGCGACCTCAGTAGGGCCAGTAAGTGTCTTCCTAGCCGTTTTAGAATAGAGCGCCCTATTGTAGTCGCCACCCGGCAGCTGCCATTTATCCATCTCAAATGCAGGGTTAGGGTTAGGGGTAGGTCCATACATGGCGTGGTTGATAGCACTCAACTGAGACGCCCAGTAATAGCGCTTGATGTCGGGCAGCGCTATACCGCCATCATACCAAGGTAAAGTCAGTTTCGATAACGCAATGCGAGGCCGCCCGCTCCATACCAATTGCCTCTGGAGGCCCTCAACTTCACGGAAATAACTAGCAGGGACCAGATCGAGCGTATTTTGAAGGGCATAGAGGAATCGGGGGAGAGACATCATCTTAAACAGGGCGGCCCTCCCCAACGGGGACAGCGGCAAGCTACACCAACCTGCGACCAAGGAGATATAAATCCCCAAATACTTAAAGCCGTCACGTACTACCGGTATCGGGCAGACACTGGGCAGCAAGGGCAGTTCTCCGGTGAGCGGATAAATACAGGACTTGGTCCAATTAATGGACAGGCCAGAATTTCTCCCGAAGGAGCGCAAAACGTCAAATAAAACTCCCAGTGATTTACGAGGGGACGTCAAGTATAACAAAATATCATCAGCATACAATGAGACACGATCTTCATATCCCGGGGACCAACTAATGCCCTTAAGCGACGGCTCCCATCGAAGCCACGCGGCAAGGGGTTCAAGAGCAAGTGCGAAGAGCAACGGTGACAACGGGCAGCCCTGTCGCGTGCCTCTGCCGAGAACAAAGGGCTCCGAAGCCCTGCCATTCACCACCACTTGAGCCAACGGTTGTTCGTAGAGGAGCTGAACCCACCCGATGAAACGCGGGCCGAAGCCGAACTTTGTGAGAGCCGCCCATAAATACGGCCACTCTATTGTGTCAAAGGCCATCGAGGCGTCCAAAGAAACCAAGATGGCCGGCTTACGAAGTGATCCGGCCCGCGCCAAGACGCCATTAAGACGGCGAAGGTTAAGCGCAGTATTACGATGGGGGATAAATCCCGACTGGTCTGGATGTACTAAGTCACCAATCACTGACTAGACGATTCGCCAATACTTTCGCCAGAACCTTAGGCTCAACATTCAGAAGCGAGATCGGTCTATACGACGAACATTGCTCACGGGGTTTCCCATCTTTGTGAATTACCACAATGGACGCCAATCTCTGATCCCGGGGAAGGAGTCCGAGATCTCGCGATTCCAAGAACATGTGACGTAGATGCGGCGCCATTTTGTCCGGGTACAGCTTATACAGCTCTACCGGAATACCATTCGGGCCAGTGGCCTTGCCTGAACGAAGGGAACGGATAGCAAGTGCTATTTCATCCACGGAAAAGTCCGCTTCCATAAGCTCACGGTCGGACTCCGAGAGGCTAGGCAGCGCAATATCTTTCAGTAGTAAATGAGAGTCCTCCGGCCTGTCCGAGACCGGCGCGTAAACCCTCTGGAAGTGCTGAGCTAAAGCCGCGACTATCTCAGCCGGGTCCACAACCCACGAACCATCCACCCCTTCTACAACGGGCACAACCCTATTCAAACATTCCCTTTTGTCCAACCAAGCAATCAACTTCCCGGCTTTATCACCAACATCATACATTCGCCCCTGTTGCACATGAAACATCATCCTGGCCGCATCCGTCACCAGAGCCTTGTAGTCAGCCTGTTTAAGGGCCAAAACATGCAACTTCTCAGGGGTAACCCCAGATCCCAAATCTTCCTCCAAAGCTGTGATGTCATTTTCAAGGCAAACCATCTCCCCATTCTTACTCTTCCTCGCGCTAGCAATCAAGGATAGGGCCTGACCCCGAATCAGTCTTATAGGCCTCCCAGAGGGAAACGGAAGAGGACACCGAGCCCACGTTCTCATTGAAGTAGTGGTCCATGCATTTAACCACCGCAGCCCTAGTTTTGGGGCTGCGTAGGTGCCAGGGGTTAATCGGGGCAACACGGCCCTCCGCTCCCAAGGACAAATCAATCCCAAGCCAGAGTGGAGAGTGATCTGAAGTCCCCCTAGCCAGGTGACGCACTTCTGTTACGGAGACCATCTGCACCGCTGGCACAAGGATATAGTCAAGCCTCGAAAGACTACTATGTGCTCCCGAGTGAAAGGTGTACTGCAGTTGTCCAGGGTGTAAGTGCCTCCAGCTATCCACTAAGCCCATCACATCAAGGAAATCACCCAACCATGACTGCGACTTCAAGAGAGCCCTGGGGGGGTTATGATCATCAGCACCACTGACCACTGAATTGAAGTCTCCACCCATTATCAACATGCCTTCGGGAAAGCTCAGAACCACCCCACCTAAATCAGAGAACGTAGTGGACTGTAGACCTGGAGGGACATAGACAGAGTATGGAAATCGTCTTCCCCTCCCAGCGCCCAATGATGGCCGCATATCGGCCACGATCGTCAAGCACGACGTCATTTTTCTCCAAGGGGAGGGAGTTACGAACCAAGACTCCCGCCCCCCTAGAACCCGTGGTGAAACCGGAGTGCGCCACCAGACGATACCCCCTCCTATTCAGCGCATGGCAAGTGTTCCCTATCAAATGAGTTTCTTGAAGCAAGACAACATCGGGTTAAAGACGTTTCAAATACTGCAAGACTATCCCCCGTTTAACCCCATCGCCCAACCCGTTCACATTCCAACTATACACCCTCAGCCCCTTACCCCCATTGCAAAAGTGTACCCAGCTTCCCCCCTGCATAAGGACAGTCACATCCAGGAAATCATGGTTGAAAATGAACCCTCGGAGTAAACAAGAACAGAACCCCCCCCCCGCCCCCAAAAGAATACCCAACACACAACCACCCTGCACCCCTGCGTCGATCCAAAGAACCACCCCAACTTGCAGTGTGCCTGTCGCCCCATTAAACTAGTCTACGAGAAGAAAGAAGAACCCCTTAGAGGAGGAAGAGACCCGAACCCTCCCACCCCCGGGTAGACAATATACATGCGCTCAATAGTAGTCAAACCACTGCTGCAAGTCTATAAAGCCGGTCCCCCCGGCGGGGACTCACTCCACCCGTTCCTCCAGTCCACCTTCAGCACCGCCGGAATGTTCAGATCGATCACGCGGCGTCGGCAGAGCATCAAGCCAGTCACTAGCAACCTCCGGGCGATCAAAAAAGAAAGTGCGTTCTTCGTATTCGACCCTCAAGTGGGCCGGAAACAGCATAGCGTACTTTAGGCCCATATCACGGAGGCGTCGTTTCACGCCCGTGAAGCTCATGCGTTGTTTTTGAACTGACTGCGTGAAATCCGGGTAAAAACTGATGGATGCATTGTCAAATTTTGTGGGCCTGCCAGTGCGGGAAGCCTGGAGGATAGAATCTCTGTCCCGAAAGTTGAAGATCCTGGCTATAATGGGCCGCGGCGCCGCGCCCAATTTAGGCTTCCCACCTGGGACTCTGTGGGCACGCTCCACAGTGAAGAAGTTGCTAAGGCCTTTAGGTGCCAGGTGATTCAGCACGAGGTCCTCAACTAAAAGATCCATAGAAACGGGTTCGGAACTCTCGAACACCAATGATGTGGACGTTGTTTCGTCTGGCACGGCTCTCGTAATCATCCAGCCGACGAGCAAACAAGTCAATAAATTTCCGGAGATTGTGGACTTCAGCCTGAAGGTCCGAAACATCAGTAGTGAGACTCGTTGTTTTAATGTCCAGCGATTTCACCCGCTCATTAGTCTTTGCGAGATCCGTCCTGATGAGGTTAACTTCGATAGCCACGGTGTCGATCTTCAAGGCCAGTGTCTCGTACTGCTTGCCCATGGAGGTCTGTGCAATGGCGCCCATGACGTCTCTCAAAGTCAGGTCATCTGTCGCAGGAAGGTCCTCTCCAGATTCACCCGGGGCTTTACCCAGCCCCCCAGGGGTGCCTTTCGGGCGGGTAAAGCGATCAAGGGTATTAGACTGAGTAGAACCCCCCTCGGTTCGTAATCCTGGTGGCCCGCTTCTCAGGTTTACCCGACATGATGGCAGAGGAATCCTAGCAGACCCCTAAGAGGGTACAGCGAGGCAACCCTCAAGAGATCCGCCGTGTACAGTCGGGAAATGCGAGAGACAGGAGATGCGCTGGGGGCGGGCCGCCAAGTGTGGACCAGCAGTACTGGCAGGCAGGAAGCCACGGAGGACAGCGACCAAAACCGAAAGTAGCACGAGGGTTGCGATCAAGTCTCCGTGACCGTTGTTGTTCGATTACCACTCGGGCATTAAGGCAACTCGAGACCGTGGGCATCCGCCGGCGTAGGCCTTAAAGTTCGAGATGCAGTGAGTCCGGCGTCCGGCGGCCAAATCGAAGTTTTGAAGGACTATTTCGTATCAGCAGGGCTTCCTCCAGTCAAACCCGTCGTCTAAATCAGGATAGTCGTAGGAGGTGGAAGGGGTCTCGAGAGCCCTGCGCTCACGCGTCCATCTTGGATCCGCGCGTAGCTCCCCCCCCCCCCCCCCCCCCGCAGTTGGCTTTTTGACAAGTTTTACTCAAAGTGCAAGTCAAACGTATTGGCTTTGCCAACGCTTGTGATTATTTGGAATAGTGAGACTCCCATAATCCGTTGCTCCGCGCTTTTGTTTTTTTAGGTCCGCTGCGCTGCTGCCAAACTATAGATCTTAAAACACTAAGTTACATTATTATTTTTCTTAAGATTACATATTGGCTATAATCAAGCTACTGCGATGGCTCATCTGATATTAAACACGTCCTCTGCTTTAAGACTGATTTCATGTTTATCCTACTTGTTGGACCCGGTCCTTTGGGCAGGTTCACCCGGTGACTTTTTGCTTTTTCCTAGCCTGTTTTTGGAACCTGGGATCGTGATTTTAGGCCTCTGTGCACTTTTTCACTGTGGTACAGTGTAAAGTGCGTGTGCTCTGTGTAGGTGTGGTGAGTGACCTGCCCTCTCATAGGAATGAATGGGGAATATGTATGCCCATGGTAGATTCCTGATGCGTGGGGAGTGCAGGGTCGAGTTTGATATGTGTGAAGTCAGGTAGCGCATTTGCTGCAGGAGTGCTTCGCGCACAGTCCTGGAATCGTTTTAAGAGCCCGTTTTTGTATTTACTTTGTCTCGCTTTGTAATACCCTGATTTTAGCCCCCTTACCTGCATTTTAATTGTTTTTCACCGCCGCTTGGCGGGTCCGGGATCTGTGGGTGGAATCTCTGGTGCCGCCATCTTAGAGCGGGGTGTGTTTGTGCTGGAGACACTCCCTACGCGCGCTTCAGTGCGCAGGTGCCGGCTAGGGACGCCTATTTCAAGCTCCTCCCTTAGCGCAGCGGGTTCGCGCAGCGGGCGCGTCCTCGCGTGGCCGGAGTCGTGCCAGAGTCCTGCCCGTCTGCGCTGAGGACGGGCTGCAGGACGGGCTGCTCTCTGCCAACATGTTCTCAGGTATGTCAACTCGGGAGGACCGCATACATTACACCTCTATGGCATTACATTCATTGCGATCCCCCACCTCTACTTCTTGTACTTTATGTACTCTGCCCTCTCACTACTTCACATGTGCTGGTTGTGGTTTTTCCACCGGTAAAATGCAGCTTTCTAAGACGCAATTAAATATAAAGCATCACCGGGGGAAAAGGAAGCCTACCAAGGGCTGTACCTCATCTCTTTCTCCTCTCCATTTTTTGAGCTTAAACTGTAGATCGCTTCCTAAGAACAAATTAAACATCTATGATTTCATAAGTGATGAATCTCCTGATGCATTGTTCCTGACCGAGACCTGGCTACATGCTAGCTCGAGTCCGGATATTGCTACAGCTATCCATTCCAACTATGTTGCGTTGCATCAGGATAGACCCTCCGGTAAAGGTGGTGGAGGAATCGCAATCATTTTTTAATCTATTTATCAATGTAAACTGGAACATGTACATCTTCCAGGTAGTGAGGCAGCATTATTTAAACTAAGGATTAATCCCCGATTGACGCTTTCCGGTCTGCTATTTATCGGCCGCCCGGGAATGCAGCTTCGTGGATTCCCTCACTTGTTGATTGCCTTTCAGCAACACTATTGAAATCAAACCATTTCACTATTCTTGGTGATTTAAATATCCACTTGGAAGATGCTAATAACCCCCTGAATAAATCTTTTTTATCTGATCTTGAGGTTTTTAATCTCAAACTTTGTAATTCAGGGGCTACCCATATCGCAGGCCACCTCTTGCACCCTATTATTTCCACTCTTTCGTTTGATTGTACTCAATCGGCGCGTCCGCTACATTGGTCTGATCACTATGCGATACACTTTATGCTACCTCCTGGTCTTTTTTCGGCCAGCGTTCATGCGGAGGAAATTAAATCGTCCTACCGATGGGATAGGCTCGACATGGTTGCTTTTAATTTGCATTTGACTGAGTCGATTCCGGCTTCTGTCAAGACAGACCAGGATCTGAACATTCCCATTGCTTGCTGGCTGACAGATGCCGTGACTGCTCTTGCCCCCCGCTCTAGTCGCAAGTACAGATCCCTACGCCCCCTGCACCTTGGTTTTCTGACGAGTTGAAAATCCAACGTGCCAAATGCAAAGCCCTGGAGAGGAAGTGGAGGATTTCATATTCCACCCCTTGCAAGGTGACTTATAAAGATGAGTTGAAAGTCTACCATGCAAACTGCAAACATGCCAAGGCCACTTACATCGCTTCTACTATTACTCAAGCGCAAAATTGTCCTCGGACTCTCTTCGCCACTGTAAAGAAACTTACAGGAGCAGATACTATCCCCTCCTTGCTGGCTTTAAATGGTACGCAATGTAATGCCATTGCGGATTTTTTCATATCCAAGGTTGAGGGTATCCATCAATCCCTGGCCTCTCTTCCACTGCCAATTGAGTCCTCCCAACCTGGCTCTTCTTGCAGTGTTTTTTTCTCTCCCACTGTATTTATTCATAACTGGTTACCATTTGATGACTCCTTTCCTGTCCTGTCTAAATAGTGTCAGGTCTGGCTCCCCCTCGGGACCCAGTTCCTATGAAGATACTAAAACAACTAGACCTTGAACCACGGAGATTCTTAATGAGGCTACTAAACATCTCTTACTGAATCTCGGGTGGCACAGGATTGGAAACATGCCATGGTTGTTCCTCTGCTCAAAAAATCTGGTGCTGACATTACAAACCTTGCCAACTTCAGGCCTATATCCCTGCTGCCAGCTTGCTCCAAAATATTGGAACGCCATGTTAACACCCAGCTTAATGAGTTTGTTGAAAACGTGGGATATCTCCATCCATCCCAATCAGGCTTTCGCGCTAACTATTCCACCGAATCCGCACTCCTCGGGGTGACTGAGCGACTCCGACACGTTATCGATTGCAGTGAGACCTTTGCGCTTCTTCTTGATTTAAGCGCTGCATTCGATACCGTGTCCCATCCCATTCTTTTGGAGTCCCTCCGCTCCCTTGGTGTTGATGGATCTGCGCTTGCCTGGGTGGCCTCATTTCTTAATGAGCGCACCTTTCAGGTTTTCTCAAACAAGGCTGAATCTGCGATTCATTCTTCAGCTTACGGCGTCCCTCAAGGGTCTATATTAAGCCCATTGTTTAATATTTACATCAGACTTCTTGCCTCCATCGTAGAGGACGCCGGTCTGTCCATATACTCATATGCAGACGACACGCAGATCGTGTTCTCTCTTTCTAGCAGCAGGGTTCAGGAAGTTTCTGGCCTTAAAGTTGGCTTATCTCGCGTTGCAGCTTGGATGCAAGACCATCTGCTGAAGCTAAACGGCGAGAAGACGGAGGTTATCATATTCGGCAAGCATAAAGATCTGTGGGGCTCTAGACACTGGCCATGTGACATGGGTCCTCTGCCTACCCCCGTGCCTGTCGCTCGTAACCTCGGAGTCCTGCTTGATGACAACCTTTCGATGAGGCAGCAGGTGACCAAGGTCGCTGCAGTCTGTTTTAACACCTTACGATGGCTGCAGAAGATCCTATGGATGCTGCCTGAGTCCACCCGAAGAATTGTCGTACAGGCCCTTGTGATGTCTCGCATTGACTATGGCAACGTGCTTTATCTTGGAGCGGATAAAGCAACAATCTATAAACTCCAAGTGGTACAGAATTCAGCAGCTCGCCTCTTGCGTAATGTTCCACGGAGAACGTCCGCAATGCAAGCTTTGCGTGACCTGCACTGGCTGAGAATTTCAGATCGTGTGACTTTTAAAACACTGTCTTTTGTTCAAGATCCGTCAGGGTTCTGCCCCTACCTACCTGCATAACCTTGCCCAGCCTTATTTACCTGGCCGTTCTTTAAGATCATCCAATAATGGCAATTTTTTTGATTCCAAGAATCCGACTGGCAAAAATGGGAGGCCGTTCATTCGCTTATCTTGGGCCAAAGATGTGGAATGCTCTCCCGCTGGCGTTAAAAACAGAAACTAATCTTCTGTCCTTTCGTAAAAAGTTGAAGACTTTTCTGTTTTGATTTCTTTCCTTCATGATCTCTTTTGCGCCTGCCTGAATTCTTTCTTCAGTCTGTCCCTGGTGCCGGGAAACCCATTGCGGGTAGCTGAGCGCAATACAAATTCAATAAAATAAAATAAATAAAATGACTAGTGAGAAGGAATGCTGCAGAATGGTGTATGCGGCATGGCTGTCTAGTCTAGAAGCACCACTTTTAGAAGTTGGCATAATTGTGTAGTGAGTCTGCTGGCACGTGATTGGCTGATGGGCCTGGCCCAGGAGTGCCTGGGCCTGCTGGTAGATGGACTGTCTGGTGAGTAGGACGGGGTCTGCAGGGCCCTGGAGGAGGGGGTGTGAGTCGGCCGTAGATGAAAGGCCCCCATCTGCTGTCACGGATGGGAGGGAAGAGCTCTGGTGGTGCCGGGCTGTGCCTGTCAGCCCACCCTGCTGCCTCTCCCTCCTGATGGCCCACTGTCACCTCTGACCTGAGGCTGACAGGAGAGGGAAACCAGATACACCCAGGGTTTAGGGCTCGCTTACACAAAGACTTCAAAAGACTTCAAAGCCTTTTCTGTGTATGAGAAGGGGCTGTGGCCCCTTCCAAAAGGTTCTTGTCTTGTTCTTCTTCTGACTTGAATCTACCAGGGACGGGCGCTGCCCAGCCCCTGGATGCCTGGAGGACTCCTGATGGACTCTCCTGGATCCCTGGACTCCTGGGGGACCCCTCTGCCCTACCTGGGCTGATGGGGGGACTTGGCTTTACCCCTGGGAAGCTCTGGGACCATTGCAGCATGGAGGAGCTGCATTTTTCTGTTTCTAGCGCCTGGAGGCGCTGAGCTTCCCCCTGAGTGCTCTGCCTGTTTGCTAGCGCTTTGGAGCGCTTTATTTCCCCCTAGCGCGTAGGAGCGCTTTATCCTTGGCCATAGCGCTTAGGAGCGCTTTATTGTGTTCTGTTTATTTGATGGAGTGGGCCGATCGAGTGTCTACCTCGATTTATTCTTTTTTTAAAGAAGCCGGTGCCCACCCGGCATTTGCCTCCCATTCACCGCCGCCGCCCGGGCTTGGAATCGCCTGAAGACCCGAAGGCGCCGCGCTCTCATTGGCTGAGAGCCGAGCCCCCTCACCAACGCTGCGACGGGATAGGCCCGTGCGGCGCAGCGTCATGGCCCTTGTCGTGCCGTGATTGGAGGAGGAGAGGAGACTCGTCATCGGGGCCGCGACGGGATTGGCTGGTCGAGGCGGCCCCTGGAAGCTGAAGAATGTGCGGGAGATGGCGGCCGTTCGTGGGGCTCCTCTCGGCTGAGGGAGCCCCAAGGAGAAGATGGCGGCCGTTGCGGGGCTCCCGTGACCAAGAGGGAGCCCCGAGAGAAGGGGAAAGCCTGGCTGCCTCGTCGCCGGTCTCCCGTGTGGAGAGGGAGACCGGACTCACTAGGAGCTGAGAGAGAGGTGCCGGGAGGACGCCGCAGAGAGAGCGGCGCGACGATGGAGCCTTCCCCGCAGCAGAGCCGGTGAGTGAAGGGCTGCGGGGGAGGAAGCTCCGTGCGGTGCCGGTCAAGGCACCGAGTAAGGGCGGCCCCGAATGGCAGTGGGTCGCCCCACCGGGGGTTACAGAGCCGCGAGGGGTTCTTGAGGGCCCGCATTGCTGGATGTTGGTGCCGCTTCGGGGCACAGTCAGGGCGGCCCCAGTTGGCAGCGGGTCGCCCCAACGTAGTCTAGAGCCAGCGAGGCTCCAACGTCCAGGGGGCATTGGGTTGCCAGCCCCGCGGCCGCATCGTGGGGCAGTTTGTACTGAGTCCCCCGAGAGGGACTCCCCGCCCAGCCTATGTGGCTCCAGCCCGGCGCAGTTTTTCTCCAGCTGCCCAGCAATTAGTGGGCAGCTGCACCGTTTAGGCGCAAGATGGAGAAGGAGTCCCTGAGAGGGATAGAGATGGCACAGAGGTGCCCGGCCAGTCACAGCTGCGCAGCACTTAGTGCCAGCTGCAGCGTTTAGGCCCTTGTGAGTGTTCCCAGGGGCCCAGCAAGTAGTGGGCCCCTGCATCGTTTAGGCCCCTGACATTGAGACTCAGGGCGTTCTAGCCCCAACAAGGCCAGTTGGCCTAGGGACTGCCACAGGTGGTGGCTTATGTGAGTTTTTGCGCAATTGTATGGTTATTGCACCTCTGAATGTATTTCCTTGCATCCTGTTTTATTCCTGCACCTCTGAATGTTTTTAGACATATGACTTTTGTGCAACTGTATTGTTATGGTACCTCTGAATGTATTTTTATGGCATCATGTGCTTTATTCTTAACACCGCTGAATGTGTAGGTTTATACATTATGTGTTTTTCTTTACTACTCCTCTGAATGTGGTTCATACATCATGGGTAATGTCTTCTTGCTTAGACCCCTAAATGCTGTGTGATACTTAGGTGGTTCTTTTTAGTACAGGTGGTCCTAGTGAGGTTCTGGTCCCTTGCGTGACAGTCTCCTAAGGGGTTAGGGTTACGTAGGTGGTACTTACCTGTCCCCAGTAGTTACTGGATGTGATCTATAACTGTTACTTTGTGTTACAGTGATTTTATACACTTTTATTCTAAGTTCTATAAGTACTATTTCTATTAGTGCTGATTATGACAGCGGCCCATGTGGCCCTGTCCTGTGTAAAAAAATCCCTTGTGAATATTGCCGTGCCAGTTGGCACAATGTACATGTGATTTCTATTTGATATGTTTTGACAATACAAAAGTTATTTTTAATATAACCTTGTGTGGAGTCTCTTTTGTGGTGTGCCTAGTATGTTGTGGCTGTTGTGCGCTGACGCAAATGCTTTACACATCGCCTCCGAGTTTAGCCTAGACTGCTCGTGCCAAGCTACCTAGAGGGTGAGCAGGGGTTATCTTGGCGTGTGACTTCCTTGCCCTGACTAGAATGGTGGTTTCTGCCTGGCTTTGGCATCGGCCTTAGCCTACCAGAAATAGCCGGTTCTAACACTACTTAAATCCCACTGTGCTTTACAGATGCTTCCATGAGGTCACACAGATGTCTGTAATCGGTGCCTTAACCCCCAGGACTATCCTTCCAGCCTGCCTCAATTCTATTCCTCAGTGATACGCTCTAGTTAACCACAATTTTCTGCAGACATCACTAGTTGACATTTGGGAGAATAGTGAGGAAGCCTTCAGCTCAGACTAACGTGTTAGAGCCCACGTCCCACAGGGTTTGCAGTACAGTTCTGTACAGTGGGGCATGTAGCCTGCTACATACTTGGTTCTCAGACTCCGGCCAGGGCCGGACTGGGAACCGAAACCGGCCCTGGCAAAGTGCTCGGCCGGCCCCTCCCCCCCCCCCGCCCCCCCCCCCGGGGGTCGGGGGTGCGACCGCGCTCTTTGCTAGGGCCTGTTTTCGACCGATTTTTGTTAGTGCCGTACCCTGTAACAAAACCGGCCCCCACCCTCGCAGCCGACCTGGGGATTGCCCGGTGCCTGCAACGGCCAGTTCGGGCCTGGCTCCGGCTCTTATGCAGCAGGCCCTAAAGTGGAGGAAGTTAATCTGTCGCTTTACTGTCTGCCCAAATCCTTGGATGTATTACAGTCAACAATTGGTCCTAGACAATAGCTCAGCCTATCCACTGTGATGATACAATTCAATCAATTACTCTTTTTAGTCTCAGATTAAATCAAATGAGATTCATCTAAATCAGAACATGACAGATACAATAGTCCAGAGAGTTAACTAATGCAAAGATTACACAAAGAAACCAGGTCAATATGCCGGAGTTCTGTGAGGCATATTCACCTGGTTTCTTTGTGTAATCTTTGCATTAGTTAACTCTCTGGACTATTGGATCTGTCATGTTCTGATTTAGATGAATCTCATTTGATTTAATCTGAGACTAAAAAGAGTAATTGATTGAATTGTATCATCACAGTGGATAGGCTGAGCTATTGTACAGACCATTTAACTCTTCAATTGGGGGAAAAAGTAAAACCTTTTCTAGATGTTCCAAGGACCAAGGCAAGTCAACCGTAACATTCTCAAAATGCTTTCATTTTTACATGGGAAAATAGAGGGACTCCTTTACAAAGCACAACATTCCTCTAGCCAATGTTGGCCTCTTAATTGAGACACAAGCCAATTCATTTTTGAATATGGTTAATTGATCAGGTTGACACTGCCAATCTCTATTCAGATATCTGTCTTTCTGAGTCTAAAAGCAGTCTGGAGTCTCATGCAGTGCTGTCACGTCTGAATAGTGGTGGTAGTTTAAAAGCTGCTCTCGATCCGAAGAGGAGTCTCTTAGCAAAGCATCTGCAGAGAACCAGATCCATACGATCTAGTCCTAGTTTCTGTAGCAAAGGTTTAGCCTAAGCTGTCTTGGATGCTACTAAAGGTGAAGTCTGGTGTGTGTGTTTTTTTTTTTTTTTTGTTCAAACTGAAATTGCTCCAGATGTAGCTGAAAGATCTATGGAAATACTAGGTGTGCAGTGATCAGTAAGGGAGCCAATCATCTTTAAGGGTGGCTTCAGGATCTGAGTTCAGAGGGGATTGTTTTTTCCTCCATGACCAGACTGCTTCTGCCATATGGGTCCTGTAGTCTTTTCTTTGTGTTTGCTAAAGATCACTTGTGGACAATACCAGCAACTTTTAGTAGGCTTGGAGGCCATTGCTTACCATCTGTCGGCTTTGTCATTCATTTGCTTTGTACTTATTCAATGGCTTTCCTTCCTCTTGTTTGTCATAAGATCACAACTTGTTTGATCTGCGTACTTATGTCCTTGCACTATTCAAATGGAAGGAACTATCTTTTCCTTTTTTTATTAAGCACTAAGTGTATGTGTGCTTGCTCTCCGTTGCTTCTATTTCAGCACTTCTATTGTTCCCGTCCCCCTTGCAGTACTTGGATAAAAGGGCTACTTTTTTTGGAGGGATCTGGCAGGTAACATTTGCTCACGGTCCACTACACATTCCAAATTGCACTTTAACACACCTGTGCAGCTTCCTCGACTCCTGCCCATTCCCAGGTGCTCACCCCACCCGCGCACCACAGCTCCTGCTCCCCTGCCACGCTCTCTTGAAACTATTACAATTTTAATTTTTGGGGGACCGCTCAGAATCTGCCATTTATTTGGTTCTGGGTCTTGCTGCATTTCAAAAGGTGCTTTCAGTTAATATTTTTTACTCTTGCTAAGGGGCTTCTGGTTTTTTGGTTTGATAAAATGGCACCTTGTTATCACACTTTGTGCTTTTTTTGTTTAATTATGCTGTGCAGCATTGGCAAAAAGGACTAGCCAAATCAAGAGGTCAACAATTCGATACAAATTGGCTTTGCCAATGCTTGTTTTCTGATTGCGTTAACTTGTGCTGCTGGATCCATGGCTTTTCTATCTGTACTCTGGTCTGAGGCAGAGACCCTGGAGTTAATGATGAACCCCTTCCATAGGCCATCCTATAGCTGTGTGCGAATAAAGTGAAGGGTATCACTAAATCATAGGACCAATCTTGAATCCCAGGTTGATAAATTAGGTACCTTTTTAAATCGTGGAATACTGTCTGTTCACTTCTCTTGAAAAAGCAAAGACTACATTCCTAAACTTTATTTTGATACCAGTATTGTCTTCTCCCTTTCTTTCCCTTCTTCCTTTCTTTCCCTTCTTCCTTTCTTTCCCTTCTTCCTTTCTTTCCCTTCTTCCTGTCTTTCCTTTCTTCCTTCTTGCTTCTCTGTTCTTCTCCTTCCTTCATAATCTCCTGCCTCAAATATGTAATTTAATATAATGCTCGTGTATAGCCCCCCTAAGGCCTTGTGCAAACTTCGTGCAAAATAAAACTATAAAAAAAATGCTTTCAACTATAATTTGGCGTCTTATAATACTGGTGTCCGTGATTGTTTTGAGGCTGTGAAGGTGCTGCTTTATTTTTTTTCCGTAATTTTTTATTAAAGATTATATTTACATGGAGCTGTTGGTCCGTTTGTAAACTTTATCAGCAGAAGGCCTGTTCCTATGAGAGGGAGAGCTTTGGGAGTAAGGAAGCTGCAGGGTGTAATCATACCGAACATTTAAGTGACTTTTAATTCCAATTTGAGGAAACCCTGCAAGCCAATCTCCTTGATGAGGAAGCGACAGTCATTCCAGACTTCCTTCCTCTGTGCCAAACTTGACTCGAGGTAGATTGTTGGGCCAGCGGGCGGGCATTCTCCAAGTTAACTCGCGTCGTGAGGGTTCGTGCTGCGGGGTTACAGAGCTGTCAAACATCCGTTCTGTTCCTTATCGGTCAAGGGTACTTCAGCTGCGACAACACAAATTCTGGTGCTACAGAAAGCAAAAAAATGCATGTAATGTAAATCAAAACTGCATACAGTGGATGCACGATTTGTATCAGATGCCACTATGGGGTGGGGCAGATGTGTTCTGAATCTGCACACAACGTATGTTGAGCTTTAGCCGTGCATGCCGAGGTACGGTTTGTGACTACGCAGTGCGTGATGACCATGCCTCGCTCGAGTGCCTACGCTGCAGTGGTTCCCAAACTGTGCGCCGTTATCAGGAGCCAGGGGCGCCGCGCACGATTTAGAAAAGGAAGTGTGAAAGTCACACTGAGCATGTGCCACTTTCTTTCGCCCCCCTGCCTCCGGGATGAATAGGCTGCCCTGCCCCTAATTAAGCACTTTGACTCGGGGCGTTCACCCATCACTGCAGGTGTGAGTATCGGCCAGCGCCTAGACTCCGGGGGTCACACCATCACTGTGCTCCTGGGACAGGCAGCAGTTCCAAGATCATGCGGAGAGGCAAAAAAACAATCAATCCACTCATGCTCCTATTCTTGAACAATCTAGGGGTAAATTGACGAAATACATAGAAAAAGCTAACATTATGGCGCACTGGCATCTTGTGTTTCTTGATGTCTGCGCTGTCTAAGAGGTTGAGGTGGGTAAGGGATTGGCTGCAGGGTTTACCGACCTGCTGGTGGTCCGGTCATTCCAGTCCTATCTCGCTGTTGCTCATGGACAGATGGATTCGTAGGGGCGTGGAAGGTTAGTGGTCTGGTTCGGAAAGAGGTGCATAAAACAGGAATGGTGCCTTGAGAAGTTCCCTTGTATTTCATTGTAAGTGAGATTTATGTGATGCAAATTGATTTTTCAAATTGTACAAACTACAAAACAGACTTATACTGGCTGTTTAAGCATGCCACGAGGGTTTCTAAATATATATTTGACATGAAGTTCTGGTATAAACAATTGTGCAACCTGAGTATGTTTTTATGTGTTCAGCTTGAAAGTAAAGAAAAGCACGGTCTACTATATAGTTCAATGATCTGTATTCTAATTATCATAGTTTATTGTACGGTTTTGGAGGGAGGAAGGAAGGAGTGAAATCAATTGTAACACACGGTAGTGCAAACACTATTGTATTGTGTAAAGCGCTCCGATATCCTTCGGGATCAAGTTCACGCTATATAAAACTTTATAAATAAATAAATATGGGTTGAGAAAGCCCTTGGTGCATGTAAAACATCTCTTACTTCTCGGTTGGCCCAGTAGCCCACTTTTCATCACATCGCCTCTCCATTGCTACCCTCTCATGAGCACCCCCCCCTTCTGTCGGTGCCTCATTCTTATCTGTAGGATTCATGTCATGGCGGTCCCACAGACATCTGCCAAGCCACCCACTCACCGACATAACCGTCCATCTACCACCCCTTCCAAAAGATCCATGAATCCACCCGTCGACTCAGTCTCTCCATCCACCCACTAACACTCCTTCTCTCTTGCTGGCTCGACTTTTTCACTCCTGTGCCACTTCACCTGCTGCACGATTGACAACTGCAGTTTAGGGTGATTGATCCTGTCATAGCTACCCCCACCCCCTCCAAACCTCATGAAAAGGCAGCACCTGCTCTTGTTATCTTAATACCCCACGACCGAGGGGCGGAAATTCTACAGACCTCTACGAAGTGCCCAGCACGCGGAGAGCCACTAAAGAGGAAATACCCCTGGATCACGGGCCAGATGTGCGGGTTTAAGGCAGGTTCCAGCACTCGCTGTATCGCATGTATACTTAATAAACGTGAACTTTCAAAACAAAATTGTATTACGATTTGTTAATATGCACTAACATGTAACATTAACAGATCTAACAAACATTTACTATATTTAACTACACTATACTGCCAACAACTCCTTTTGCACTACCACCAATATCAAACATCAACAATCATCTAACAACACCTACAGCACCAACACACAAACACCACCAACTGAACAAACGCCGCGCACAGGCTTAATTTGTAACGAGCGAAAACCCATTTTCTTTCTTTCTTTTACAACCCGCCCACCGGTAAAAAAATGGTGGGGAGCCACGGCCAACTGCCAATTAGGTCAAGGGAGCCACGGGTTAAAGTTTGGGAACCACTGGCCTACAGTAACGCGGAGGACGTCATGGGTGGGACTATCTGCGCGCGCAACGAGGCAGAAATTCTGTAGCAGCGGAAATTCTGTAGCAGCGGGCGGCGGCGCCCTGAGGAGCGGCCTTTAGTCTGTAGGTCACGCGCCAAGCTAAGTTCTATAGCATGAGTAACATTTTCCCAGGGGCCACAAAGGTTGGTCTGTGATGGAGGGCTAACATTATACCAGTAGGATGGCAGTCAGTGGTTTGTGGGGATTGTCAGGTCGGTGTAGTGGAAGCAAAGCATATACATTTAATAATGTTCATTTACAATATAAACCGAGGCTACCTAAAGAGTGCACGTAACTGAATTTCCTTTAATTTACAATTGGCGGGGGGGGTGGTTAGAGGTAAAAGTTTCTAAAATAATGTTAGAGAACTATCACAATCGTTGAATGAAAACAATTTAAACCATTCTGCATGTTAATGATGTAGACTTTTCAAATTTTGAACAGACTATCCTGTTTTTACACTTTTGCTGCCAGTTTTCTTTGAAAATAAAGGTGTTTCTAAATTTAAGCTGTGCAGAAAACACTAGTTACTGATCTACCCCAATCTATCCTTCTACACTCCAATCTACCTCACTTTCCTCCACTCTTCCCCAATCTTTCACTCCAATCTCAACTTGACTCCAATCTATCCAACTCCACTCCTCCCCACGCCACTGTACTCCAGTCTAACCTACTCTACCCCATAAAATCTGCCCCATTTCTAATCTACTCCACTCCACTCTATCCAACTCCAATCAATTCCACTCCAATCACCTCACTCTGCTCCTGTCTGCCCCACTCCATTCTACCCTACCATGATCCACTCTAATCTACCCCACTCCAATCCCTTATACCCCAATATATCATATCCTACTTCACCCCAATTCAGTCTACCCCACCCCCCTCCAGTCTACCCTAATCTACCCCACTCTATTCAAATCTACTTTACTCCATCCAATCTAGCCCACTCAAGTCTACTCCAGTCTACCCAAATCTACTTTACTCCTATCTATCCCAATTCAATCCACCCCACACCAATCTACTAAACCAATCCACCCCACTCCACTCTACCCACCACTCCACGCTATGCAAGTCTACCCCACTCGGCTCTACCTCAATCCATTCTACCCCCAACACTCTATGCCACTAACCTTTAGCAATGCTGAGCAGCAGCCACACTGGTGTAAATATGGCTAAAACACTTTGCCAAAGCCAATTAGCTGCTCTCAGTTAGGTGTGATCTATTGGCTTTTCCAATAGTTGTTTATTTTCTCCTCCTACTGTGCCGAAGATAATAGGACATCCAGACCTACTTTTGTTCCTATATGTTCCTGGCTGGACATGGTCTGTAGCATCACACTTGGATGCAGATGCTAATGCAACAGAGGGCAAACTAAGGCACAGTGCTGGTTTTCATTTCGCAAGTACTTGAGACATGCTTTTTAAATAAATAGAAAAATGTCAGTCCCTGTATATAAAGCATATGCATGCACTGTAAGAATGCCATGTGTTCTGTCCTGGTTTTACAAATAACCCTTTGAATACCATTATTTTATTTCTTTTAGTGCGCTGCTCATCCCAATGCAGGGTGTCTGAATGCTTTATGTGACATAGACATTAAACATTGTCAATATATCCTGTCTGTAAATTAATATACAAGATGTTACTGAAGACAGTGAGGTTTACAAGGTGTAGGAGTTGCATTTCCTTTATAGCTCACTGCTATACTAGAAGGATTACAATTTTGTTAAGTGATAACCCACTTATCTATCTCGTAAAATAAAAATCGGTCATCTGCATGTTACTTGATATGCTGAACAGGAGACTCGTTAACCTTCTGTACTACTTTGATTCAAATCTAGGACTAGACAAAACCCAGATCTCTCCAGCAAAAGTGTTAGCCTCCAATGTTATTTTACCATTCTTATTATTCCCTGAGGCTTACTGGGCACACACAGATCTCTGCAGCTGTTACCTTAACCCCCATATGATATAAAACACTGACTTTGCAACCAATTAAGCAGAACAGATCTATTGCCATGTTTCTCCTTGCTTTCCATTTCTTTGTGGCAGAGTTATAAATAAAAGTATTTGTTGAGGCCCAGATTTTGCATTGGGGTTGTGCCACTTTTTTGGTACAACCCAATGCAAAATCTCATTTGTTAAATCTTGCAATGTGCTTAAATGTACTCATGACAGATCTGCTAAACATATGTGCGGCCTTAATATATGCTGTCCCCTCCGGTGATGTTGCACAATGTGACGTCCTGTGCTGCGACTCCCCATGATAGGACCTGCATACTGCCTATCTGTTTTAGTATGTGTGCCCTGGATACTTTCACTTGGATTAGCAAATTTGCACAGCCTTTAAAACATGAATTTGATTAATCGTTGGCGCCCCTGATGCAGGTGGCGGCAGTAATGTTCTGTGACACCCTGTTCATGATGCCAGCCTTTATTTACCTCTGTGTCCCCAGAGTTTATACCAAACAGACTTCTAAGACTATTGCCTGGATCCATGCCAGGATTTTAGGACAGCCAGAGCTTGTTTTCAGATCCATTTCATTTGTATGAATTGTATTTGGAAACCTACTCATGAACTCATCCACATTTGGTGGATGTTACTTACCAAAAATCTATACCCCATGGTAGCAATAAACCTCGACTTTTGCTACTTCCATTAGCACGCTTTTTTGTATACATGCATCAACCTCCAAACACTTTAGTTTCGTATTCTTTATTGAGAGCATCTGTCGGAGTATCTGGCTTCACCCTTCTTTAAGAGTCAGCTGGTTGAACTGATGATACTCTGAAAACCTGGCTCCCAGTTCCATGTTGGGCACCCCTGTTTTGCAGCCTTAAGTTTGTCTAGAGTTGCTCATACTCCTTCCATGCCTTTGTGATCTCATGGCTTGTTAAAACCGTTAGGTTGCACATTTTTGTTTCGTGCTCCCCGCGGTCCTTTAAAGATGGGACTGTGGAGTGACCCCTGTGGTCCCCCAAGATTGGACAGGCGCCTCCACTCTCCTTAAAAGGAGCCCTGTCCCTTGGTGCGGCAGCCGTGCCAAATACAGCTGCGCATGGGGGCCTCCGAGGAATGGCCGCGCTTTCCTTCCGAGCATTAACGCTGCCACCAAATAAGGGAACAGATCGGAGGCAGATTGGACCTGCAGCAGCAGACCCTCAAAACAACCCCCTCTCTTTCCCCCCCCCCCCCCCCCCCCCCCCTCACCCCCACCCCCAGCGGCTCATAATACAGCTGAGTGATGGTGGGAAATTAAACTGGAATGAATCCTCGGACGCTTATGTGGTTTCAGAAGCTTCTGGAAGTTAAGAGGCGAAAGCATGGCTACGCTAGGCCGCAGTTACGCTGGCCATCTGCCACATACGTCATCATTCATCAAGGACTGGGAGCGGCTGTCTGACGGCCCTGCCCGGTGCACTTGCGGGGATTGGCGCTGCGTGCGTAGCGCACCTGTGCGCATCAGGTTAGGTTGCGCTAAATTATTGCTGGTCGTGTGCACTGCAGCGGCGGCTCTTCCACGCAGTGGCCTCATCGCCCCGTTCTCAATCTGAGGCGTACGCAGGCGTTTTCATGACCGCCAAATCCATAAATTCGGTCAGATAAAGTCTTTAACTTCGACATGATGTGCGATGTTCTATGTGTGGCGGTGATGGGCGCGGGGCTCATAGCGGGCGAAATGGGGGCGCAGGACACCGAGGTGCTGTCCGAACAGCCTCCGCCCTGCGCGTTACTGGCTCTGTTTACAACGCCACTGACCCCAGCTCGGGGTCACAATATTACATTCCTTCCAAACGTTTTGAAAAATGCTGAACAATGAACGTAATCAAAACACTTGCGTCTGTCTCTGCTACCGAAGGGTAGATAGTTCTTATTTATAGTCTACACCACTGACAGCCTCGAAGCCTACGGATTTGGGGCCTCGGGTGACCTGGAAAACATCTCCCAGACTAATCCTGTGCCTGCTCTCTGGATTCCTTCCTGTCAAGCTGTTGAATGTATCCTTCTTCTGGGCTGGTGGGGTCTCCCGAGTCCACACTGGATGGGTCAAAGTCAAAATAAGCTTTATTCGAAGTCACAAAGTGAATCATAAAATACAGCAATACAATGATTAAAATGACCAAGTATACAATTTAAAGCAATGTACAAAATTCATCCTTATAAGAAATGTGAAAGCTTAGACTATTAAAGTCTGACATCATGATACAGTAATATAATTACAGTTTACAGCTGCTTCCTATGTTTAATAACAGTATACTGTCCAAAATACAAAGTGTTACATTGGGGAGCAATCACAAAGTCCATATGGAAATGATACAACGTGACCATCAATTGATTCCCATCAGATACCCATCCTGTGCCGCCCTACATCATTTGGGATCCTTCAACCAAGGTTTGTGAGATGTAAGCACAAACTGAGTGATGTGCCACCCAATTGAACAAACAGGATCTACAAGTAGGGAATTATTGTGAATGCATCAGGAGGGTAAATGACTAGCAGTGCAACAAAAAATAAGCAAAATAGTAGTGCTTGGAAACGTGAGTGATATAAAATGGGTTATGAAAGTGGAAAAATATGATTTAATGGTATCCTATCCATACCCAATGTTAAAAAACAGTGCAAGGTAGTTTTATACAAATAGCTACCCAGATGGAAAAAAGGTCAACATGTTTCTGCAGTAACGTGGAGTCTCGATCTCCGCCTGCTTCATCAGGACCTATATTTAATGCTACTGCTTGAGTGTTTGAAATTTAACAATATAAGAAAAAGGTGTCACCTGAAGTTCGCCAGTTCACAAGATCCAGATCATCACAGTGGCAAAACAGGGCAAAAAATAAGATACAATGAAACACATTAACATTTGCGACAGTTTGCAACCCACATTGTTTATGTGTAAAATTATGAATAGCCAATAGTTTTATTAGTCACTAGGTCTCAAATTAGTAGACCTTTCAGATTGAGTGCCATTTTTATAGCAAAAAGGTTTTATAGAAATTGTATTTTGAAAAACAAAATAGCTTCACTCACCCAAATTATGGGGAATGCATACCCCACCTCACCTGGCTACAGCGCAGGTATAGACGGAGCACCGCTCTGGGGAGAGGGAGGGAGAGAGGAAACAAATCGAGGAAAGATATAAAACTGTTAACAATGCATCAATTTCATTTAAAGAAAGCTGATCGTACATTCAGGGGTAGTGTGTTTAATCTCATTAACCATTAGCTACAACAGTAGCCTAATCATCACTCCTGAAACGTCGTCATTAATCTTATTATCCATTACTAAAACACATTGACTGGACATCGCAAAATGGGCTCTCTAGAGTTGACTAGTCAGAGCGTTGGCGTCCCACGTGTACGATTGCCCCGGTGTGACCCGCATTGTATTGTAAACTATACCGATCATGTCGGGCAGACCGCCAGTAGAGTTAGGACACATCGTAATCATGCAAGGTCTAAAGCGGAATGAAAACCGATTGACCTCCTGATATTTTTTGTTCTTTCATTGTTCTAGGGGATAATATCAGTGGATGGTCATAAAATATTTCCCCTTGACCTTCTTTGTTGTTTACTTTTTAATAACAGTATACATCATTACATGTCATTTCATTTCACAGCAAGTTACATTATGGCATAAAATCTTTGCATTACAGAGTGTATCAAATCAAAATCTGGATGATAACGCCCCTCACCCCGGAGCCGTTTTAGACCAACCAAAGGTTACTCTCTTTGAATGGGGGAGAATTGATACTCTGGGATAAAAGTCATAGTCCCCAGGTGTGTATAGGTCCATCTCCTATTTGCGGTTGCCAGGTCTGGAGGTATGGGACAACATTGCTATTTCTAAACTTTATCAACACCAGATCGCCAGGTATCTCTTTACAAAGCGGGCCTAGCCAACCCACCCTTCTAACACTTTGTATTCTCCCGTCAATATCAGTAGGCAAGGGTCTGTTCTTTGTTAGCCAGAACAGTGCCTTATTTCTTAGTTCCTGTTGACTTTCAGTTTTTCCAAGTGTGAGTACTGGCACTCCAGAAAGAACGCACACAAACAGGGCAGCCTCCGGTGGTAATTGTATGTGGTTAGATTTCGATGGCATGTCCCCTAGATTGGGATATGACACTTTGGATGGTATAGTTTCTTTATTCTGCCTGGTTTTAAAGGAAGAGCTATGTGCTATTGTAGGTTTGGTGGGCGCTTTCAGGATGGGTGGGGTTGGCTTACGTGGGACTGCTGGTTGCTGTTGGTCAACATTACTTTGAGGAGTTGTTAAAGGCGCTACAGTGTTACATAAGGGCTGTATGTGATTGGAGCCTGCCATACTTTTTAGTAGTAGCGAGTTTGTCTTGGTCATTTCCTCTATTGCCACGATCCTATCCCCTAGATTGTTCACTTTTTCTATCAGGGGGTATATCAGAGAGTTGATCATGGTTTCTAACTGGGCCAAGAGGGTTGGTGGGGTAGAGGGTGCAGGAACTAACAGTTTCACGGGATCCTTGCATGTTTCCGGGGAAAGGGTGATCAGCAATGGAGAGCTCAGATTCAATTCTTGCTGTTTTGCTTGGCTGCCTATATGTTTATCCACAAGTCGTTTCCTTTTACCAGGAAGGTCCGTAAGGGACATTTTGGGATTCATGTTACCTATAACAGGTGTACAGAGCGGAATACCCAGGAGACATCCATTAGGTGGGGATAATATACTGGACGGGGGACTTGTGATGACTGTAGAGCAAATAGAAGCACTACATTGCTCAGTTGTCGACTAGACGACAGTATACTTGGTTTCGCATAAGCTATTAAGTTCCTCCAGCAGTGATAGATTTGGTAGTGCAGCAACTGACTGTGAGGGGGAGAAATCGCTGATGGAACAGTCTGTAGACAGTCGTCGTTGTTCTATTCCTACTGTTTGTTGGACACTAGGTGGTATTGTCTTGATTAAGTAGTGGTCCAATGTCCCCTTAGCCAAGTCCCCTGTCAGGGTAGAGTTTTTGCCGCCCCCCTTGCATGTCATGATGTAAGTAGCACGTATACAGCAACAGGCACCTACAGGGAATGTTTTAACACGATATAGCTAAATATGGTATACCAAGGTCTATACCTCCTTTCGTAGCACGGCCAGGAGGGGTGACCCGACCTCTTCTGGCCTATGATGGCCTTAGATGGTCCCGCCCTTGTCCCGGGCTTCGCCCGGCGTCACCCGCGCGCGTCCCGCGACGCGGAGTGAGCAACTCCAATTAAGTAGCGCCTCCGGGCGCGATGTGGGCGGGAACCAGGAAGTCCTCGCAAAGCTCGCTGGGAGCTGTAGGCCGCGGTGATCTGGATGGCGGCGGCGGGGTGACCTACAGTGTTAGCCCCCCAGGAGCGTCCTGCCAAACAGTGAGTGTCCGCACCATGGGCCACTGGGAAAATGCCCCCCGCTCCACCGAGGGAGCAACTCCAATTAAGAACCGCCTCCGGGCGCGATGTGGGCGGGAACCAGGAAGTCCTCGCAAAGCTCGCTGGGAGCTGTAGTCCCCGGCCGCGGTGATCTGGATGGTGGCGGCGGGGTGACCTACAGCGTTAGCCCCCCAGGAGCGTCCTGCCAAACAGTAAGTGTCCGCACCTTGGGCCACTGGGAAAATGCCCCCCCCCCCCCCCCCCCCAGATGGGTCATTATCGGGTGGACTCGGGACCTCGGGCGGTGTTTCTCCCTCACTTCAGACTGTCATTTTTGTGAATACATATATATTCTACGTAAGTGTTGCACTGGTCATTTTCGTGCACTCTTCTGGGTTACCTGAAGGGGATGGCTTTTGAAGGGGAGGCATAATTTGCTCCCAGTTTCCTGGTTGTATATCAGCAGCCACTTGCCCACTTGGATGTTGGACTCTCTCTGACTTAGGATCTTACTGACCTTGGTATTTAGTTTATAGTCTTATATAGTTTAGTTTATAGTGTTGTATAGTGCTTGAATCCCCCCTCGGAAGGTTATCTCAGCGCTCTGGATACACAGCAGAGGCAACTGTAGTGGGCTAGTCTAGAACAGAGCGGTTTCAAGGCTTTCCTAAATGTTCGATGGTCTGGGCATTGTCTTAAGGAGATAGGGAACCAATTCCCTATTAGTGGTGCTTGATACGAAAAGGTCTTGCCTCTAGATTGCATTGCATTGGATTGTTCTCTGGGGCCTTGGCTGGCCCATTCATACAGAGGCTCCAGGGAACATGTGCATGCTTTACGAATGTCGTCCTTGCAGGCTTTTCGCAATAGGACATCAGCGGGTGCCCTGTGCGGGGTGTCACTAGGCCCCCAGGGTTCAGTTCAGGACGTCTTCCGTTTTCGTGTTCCACCCCATCCATAGGGCCTCTTTGTGTTTCCATTAGCCTCTCTACTTCTGAGTTGGCCTGTGGCCAGTGAGGCATCTTCTTTCTATGCTTGATGTCCAGTGCTTCCTTGTGATCTCAAAGCTCCTGGCCTTGCAAGGGGGGGCACTTTTGCTCTTACAGGACTATGGGATTTCTAAAACTGTTAATATTTTATCCAACACATTCAAGGTGTGATAGACGATCATGCTTGCACCTCCACCAAAGGTAATTTGGAGTAGCAGTCTGATGCAACTAACGTTTGGTGCCCATTGGCCAGCGCCCCGAAGCCCACACTGATGTTGAACCAGGGGCCGTCACTGGGGCTCTGTGATGATTGGAGCTTGCCTCTCTTGAGCTCTGCTGACTTGGCATCAGTGGTATTTGGCCACTAGTTCATCCACGTCTGTGTCCATGGCTGGGAACCAGACTTTCTGCCTCAACCACGCCTTGGTCTTTGTTGCCCCCTGGTGGCCAGCATGACCCAGGTTTAATACCAGAGTCCCATTTGTCATGGGATCACAATTCGGTGGCCTCTCAGGAGGTTCCCTTGGTTTGTGACGTGGAGTTAGTTTCTCACATTCCAAAGTGCTGTTGGGTTGCGCTGGTAGGAAAGTTTCTGAGAAATTCCTTCCACTTATTTGACAGGGTGGGCACTGGTAAGCTGTATCGTGCATGGGCATCCATTCTCTACACCTAATGGAGATAGTCCTCCTATCCTGCTGTAGGTTTATGTCCTATGATGTTTCCACCTGTGGTTTGAGGTGCCTCGAAAGATAGTTGTGCACCTCAATTTGCACCAGACAGTTGATATTTTCGGAGCTGAAGGGCCCATTTTTCAGTGCATGGTGGGGGATGCAGTGCTGTACCTGCAAACAGTGGTATCAGTGGTTTCTGATCTGTCACTACTTTGAATGGCCGACCATACAAGTATAAATGGAAGTGAGTGCATCCCCACTTGATTGCGTTTCCTTTTCAATGTGGCCTCATCTCTTCAGCCTCTGTGGACCCTACTGTGAATGCAATTAGTACCCATTGCCCCTCATCAAATTTTCTGATGGAGCACTGCCCCCAGTGCAATTGGACTTGTGTCCATGACTAGCTCCGATCCCTTAGTCAGCTCAAAGCACGCCATGATGGTATTTGGGAGAAGCACTTCCTTGATGGCTTGAAGATTGGTTTTGTCCACAGGACAGTCAACTTTGTAAGGCATCTCAATGGGCATGCCAGAGTCCACAGGTTGGGGATAAATCTCCTACAGTAGGTCGCTAATCTGACGCTGCAGATTTCTGAGTGGGTGAGGGTGTTGCCGCACCTTCGCTGTCAGCCAATTTTTCTTGGCCAAAACAGATTCCTTTGCCTGAGAAGTTGTAACTATATAATTCGGTCTCCTTTTGCAGGAATTGGCCCTTCTGCTAGTTGATCAACCCCACATCACTGATCCACCTAAGGGCAACCATTAGTCTATGTTCTTGGCATTTGATTGTGGGACATGTATGAGAAGGTCCGCATTGACATTTATTTCTCTTTCCAGCCCAGAGAGTACTTCTTGAATGGCATTTTGGAATACCTCCGACACTGACATGTCGAAGTTGAGCCATCTGTCATGGTGGAGACCATTGTGGGTCGAGAAAGGGGTTCTGTATCAGCAGACCTCCTTGATTTTGAAACTGTGGTTGCCCAAGTTGAGGTCTAGTTTGGTGACCCACCAAGAGCCGTTTAGGTCAGCCATCAAGTAATCGATGGTCGGGTGATTAGCCGCTCCCGCCTAATGGCCCTATTGAGTAGCCACATGTTGACAGATGCCATTGCTGCCCAACTGTTGCGGTTAACCAGCAACCACCATCTCCAAAGCCCACAGAATTGGGCAGGAGACCTCCTCTTCTAGTCACTGCAGTTCGTTTTTTACTGTGGGCTGAAGGTGAAAATGGACCCCTCTAAGGCGCAGAGCCATTAGCTTCACTGACTAGTCTGTGGAGTGACATATAGGGTACACTCAGTTAGCCAGATCCTTTGAAGAGGTGAGGCAAGTCTCTCAAGATGCAATTAACAAAACTGTCGTCTATGGTGGTTGCAAACTTGACGAGCTGGAGTTTCTCAGTGATGTCACAGCTGATTGTTTCTGTGCCTTCCGAGATGACCAAGAATTTTGTGGCACATGCCACCTTGTGTGTGAGGGTACAGCAGAACATCCCTTCTAGTGAGAGAAAAGGTACCACCTTATACGCATCTTTGCTGTCTTGGGTAGCAGGTCGTAGCATGGTTGTAGTGCTTGGAATAGGGACTTGCTGGAGATGTTCACAGATGCGCCTGTGTCTGATGGATATTATTGGTCTCTTGTCTATTGACTTGCCATGTTGGCCGGGCGCGCTGCGGGCCGTCATGGCAGCCGAAGGCACATGTGATGAGGAATATTTTGTCATCTTCTCTGTAGATGCTGTCACTCAGGCATGGTGTCATTCTCTTTACTGGTTCGGGCTGTTCATGTACATGATGGCATGCGCCCCTTGCTGTCATGAGGTGCTGCTCAGAGGCCCAGTCCCTGCCTCTGCAAACTTTTGCGATATGTTTCAGTCATTGACACGCGGAGCAGTTCTTGCTCATGGCTGGACACTTGGAGGGTGATGTGACGAGATCCCACAGTATTTGCCCAGATCTGTCCCCATTCCTCCAGGGTGAGTGACTTCAGGGTGGGAATCTCAAGACAGTAGCAGCAGTGTCAGCCTTTGGTGGCCTGTTCAGCTTCCTGCTTCTCTGACCACTTGTTGAATGCCGTCTCAATTGGTTTTGACCTGTTGGAGAATTCGTGGGAGCAAGCAAAGGTAATTATTTCATCCAGGGGCATCCCGACCCAGACGAGGATGTGGTGTAGGGGAAGGCTGACCTGCTGCCCTGGATGAGCTGGGCTTGCACCGCATTCTGAGGGTCGTCTGCTGTGCAGGTGTTGGTGAGCTTCCTCAGCCTAGCATAGAAGATCTCTATGGATTCTCCTTCTCGGTGGTGGACCTGCCAAAGCTTGAACTGCTCAAATACTGGGTTCATTAAAGGGTTGAAGCAAGCATTCAATGCAGCTATTGCACCATCCTAGTCCACATCCCCACCTGTGTTGGGGAGGCTACTGAAGGGTTTAAAAATCTCCTCCCCTGCACAGTAAGGAGGATGGGTTTCTTAGTGTCACTGTCTGTTTCCTTGGTGGCTTTGAAATTGTTTAACTGCGCCACCAACGTGGGCCTCCCATGTGCGTCCGTGGCAGGGTCACTCAGCTCTCCGAAGGGGTTAATGAGATGGAGGCACCTCTATTGGGATGGTGCCAGACTTGCATGTGGGCAGCTGCTCCCGCATGAAGGGGTGCCTGTTGCTGGCTGGGCACAGTAGGTGTTCCTCCTTGTAGCCCTTCGCTCCTCATCGGGCCTTTTATGGGCAGGCGGCATTAAAAGGGGGTGCTGCTATCCTGCGGGTGGCTGAGGCCTTGGGTGGTGCTTACGGCTGGCTGGCTGGCACACGACCACGTGTCTGTAGGTCTTTCTTATGGTGGCAGGTCTTTCTTATGGCGGCAACGGCTTTCTTTACTTTTCACCCCCGTGCATTATGCGGTACTTGGGGGCAAAAGATGTTGTGGTGAGGGGTTGACTCCCCTCGTCGGCAGTGTATTAATAGAAACGGCGGAGCAAATAGCGGGCGAAATGAGGGACGCAGAGCACTGCAGTGCTGTCTGAACTGCTCATCCTCTATCCATGGCTTTATTCTTTGAGCCCCTGGCTCAGGATGCGTGTGTACATGTAACGTCGCAGGGCGTGCCCGGCGACGTGTTACACTATGATGGGCAAGAAACTTTAACCCAAGGGCTTTTTTTTCAGTCCAGGAAAATGGTGCAGTGCTGAGCAGCCATCAACATGTCTCCACTCTTTCAAGTAAAGAGCTGCCACATTTACAGAAACTGTTGGAGGAAGGCAGACGCCACTGGGTGAAAGCAACACATCAGTTCCCGAAGTGAAGTTTATTTTCTTACAAAACATTTTGCAAAGCACTAAAATACTATTGTCGGCTACAGCAGTTTAGCAAGGGTGCAGGAGGTGCTAATGCAATCAAGGTTTTGGCCCCCCTATCCTCTGGTTTCTTAGTGAAAAACCACCACTAACTGGGATAAATTGGGCACCGCAGACCTGGTCCCTGGTGCCACTTCACCTGCTGCGCTATTGACACCTATGCCCGGTCATCTGGTATAAAGGAAGGACCTATTTAAACTCTCCTGGTGCACACCTGCACTTCCTCTGAGTTAGAAGTTAGAACACTATAGTGTTCGATTTCTAGCATGCAGCTATGGTTTCTAGAGACTTTTCTTATGAATCAGGGAATGCTTGAGGACTGGCCTGGCGAGGAGACCATCAAAGTGCTGTGCAAGCAAAACTGATCCAACCACGGACAGCCTTTTGGTCCCCCATGCTAGAGGCCTGGGGAAAATCGAGCCGTGCTCTTGGGACTTCAAAGCAGTGCTTAATTTGAGCAGATTGTTCCCGGTGCTCGGCCCTTGCTCTTAATTGTCAACACTGGCACGACAGCTGCCACATTGTGGTGCTATATGTGTAATTTATAGATGTGCAGCACAACCGTTATTTAATAAATATGAACTAATACTGGTCACATACACTATTCTTGTAGCATTTGGGTCCTGAAGCAGTCTGAATTGTCACACTTGTAGCAGTGTGATTGTTGGTAGTTGTGTAGTGTAGTAAAAATGACACGCTGTTAAGTTGTAATCCAAGTAGGTTTATTCAGGTAAGGACACAGGTAGTATAAATCTTCATCGGTCCATATCAACAGGTATGTATAAAAGTCCTCTAGGGCAGCCCCACCAGGAGCCGCCTGCTAGCTGCTCAGCCCTATCCACCAACTGTCATCACTCATCCAGTCACACAGGCATTCCACTCATCGCCCATTCACCAACAATCCATACAGAAGACAGACACAGGCTGAGCAGCTAGGACATGGTAACATAGGGGCTAACCTAGGAAATGAAACTTAATGCAAGAATACTACTTGCAGGTACTGTCACTGGCAGAGCTGGTAGTGACAATGGGTGGTGCATGCAGCCGTGGCTTCCTGACGAGGGCCCTGGCACTTGAGCACTAATAATAATTCTGAATTTTTAAAGCGCCTGGTTACACTTGCCGGTGTGTCCCCGCGCTATCAAGGCCTGAGCAGCAGCTAAGAGTTGGCGCAAGACATGCGCCGGGAAACAGAGTTTTCAGCTCTTTCCAGAACAACACCTCAGAGGGCTCCGCACGAAGCTTCTGTGGGAGGGAGTTCCATCTTCGTGCGGCTAAGTAGCGAAAAGAGCGTCCTCCCATTCGTGCCCTGTTAATTCTAGGGACCGAGAACAGGCCTGCGCCCATGGAACGCAGGAGCCGGGTAGGCTTGTATGGAAGAAGCAAATTGCGCAAAAAAGGGCCCCCTTCTATGGGCAATCCTGTGACTGATTCAAAGTGCTTTGAATTCTATGCGTTCCCTGACAGGGAGCCAATGCAGTGTCTCCAAGGCTCTTTTTGAGGAGGCTCTCCTGGGAAGCTGTAGCACCAGTCGCGCGGCTGCGTTCTGGATATGCTGTAGTATTAAGGTGCAGCTCGCGTTAGCTCCCATGTAGAGGACATTCCCATAGTCCAGCCTAGATGTAACCAAGGCATGGACCAGGGCTCCTCTGGCAGACGCTGGGAGAAGGTCTAGTGTCTTTCTTAGACTGCGGAGGGTTCCAAAGCATGTCCCTGCGACACGCCGAGTATGATGATCATAGGACATTCTGGAATCCAACCACATGCCCAAGTTCTTCACTTGATTCTTGGGGACAGGTAATGGGCCCAAAGCCTGAGGCCACCAGGCAGAGGTCAACACCGAGGGGGACTGGCCGACAATGAGCACCTCGGTTTTGTCCCCGTTCAACCTGAGACAGTTTTTGGCCATCCATCCTGCCAGGTCTTGAAGGCAGGATGCAAATCTGTCGCAGCCAGCTGAGCATGCAGCCAGTAAAGCCACAACCAGCTGAGTATCATCGGCATAGGTTACCACCTCGATCCCATACTGCTCGGTGATAGTAGCCACCGGCGCTACGTACAAATTAAACCGGGTAGGGCTGAGGCTGGAACCCTGGGGGACACCCTGCTTCCAAGACCCTAAAAATTCAGTTAAAGTAGAAATAAGAGGTGTGGAAAGGAGTAAATGGGGGACATGTACGATTTGGCTTGTTGCCAGTGAGGGAAATAATGCACCCCATTGATTAGAGAGAACAGGGTGCCTGGCAAGGCCAAGTGCCTCAGACTACATAACAGTTTAACATTTATCAAAGGGGTGCCAAAGCCGCCCTGATTAGATAGGCAGCACTACAGGTGAGGCCACTGGAATTATATGGAAGAATCCAATCCTGTGGCAGGCGGACTAAATTATGTGACAAGAAAAAGCAAATTATGCTACACATTTTGAAGCGGTATCCCTTCACTATTTTGTCACTTTTACATGTTGACTGTCTGAACAAAGGTTTAATCTAATTAATGTCAGCAACTGAAAGGCAACCTGCCTCAGTGTGACACCGGGAACAACGGACGTCCGTCAGGGCTGAGGAGCCCCTGCAACTGTGAAACTAGCTCACAACTGTGTTCTAGTCGCACAATCTGCTGCTCTTGTGTAATGAACAGACTAAACTGTTTAAAAAGTTCACGTTTACCTTTAGGATGGCGTGTGGAAGCATTTCTTTTCGCCAATGTATGAGAGAAAATATACTGCAAAGCGAGTCATTTTGTTATTTTTCTTCGATTCCCCTCTGGTGATGGCAGGGCCCATTGCTGCACTAACCCTGTGCAATATGGATTTTTCAGTAAAATCTTTCACGAGGCGAATTGTGTGTGGGTGGTTTTTTTTTGTTTTTTTTTTGTTCCCTGCCCCGACCCAAGTGTGTTTTAATAACCTTTGACTGGAAATGGTGTTGACCAGCCGGGTCCTTCTCCCCTCCCCCACACAATATAACCCGTTTAATGGTGGCCGAAAGTGGCAGCTGTGTGTAAATTATTGATTCTGCACTAATTGCGTCAACGCTGCCCCCGAGGGACTGGTGGGTCGAGGGAAGGTCTCGTTAAATTGATGCTAGACACGGCGTGCTCTGCAGTGACCTTACCCCTCAAGGCCCGGAAGCTCGGTTGAAAGAAGAGGGCGGGTGGTGACGTAAACTTCGAGCGTCCCACTTTGTGGAAGTCAACATCGCTATTATGGTGTTTGGCGGGTTTTGTTTAGAGAGGCGCTCAGGAATGTTCACAAACCTGACCAGCAACCGCGCGAGGAATGTCTGAAAGGGGTGTGAGGCCTGCTTGGCTCGCAGCGTGCCGGGTCTTTTTATGGCAATGCTGTGGTTGGTCGTAAATCCGGCAATGTTTCCCCACTGCTCTCCGCTTTTACTGGACCGTTTTATTCACTGATTTTTATGGCAGGAAAATAGAGGTCAATGGACGTTCTTTCTGTTCAGCCTATTGTAACACTTGCCCTAATGCGCCTTCCTGTTCAGTCTACCGAAACCCTGTGTCCCTAACGGGGAGATATTGCTGTGTTTAAAACTAATTAAGCCCTTCACAGATGCGGCCCATCTAATGCCCCATGCTAATGCGGTTGTAACTATGGTCTGCGTGTTCCATAGTTGCTCTTCTAACAGAGAAGACCACAAATGACGACAATATTCTTTGAATATTCTGTAAGTTTTCTAGCACTGTGGGGTGTGACCCAATGTCCTATTTATTTTTTCCCTTTCCCAAGCGGATGCCCTTTTTAAGACCACAGAGGGGCCTGTGAGAAATGTACTTCCGTGCTGATGACTGAACCGCTCCGTCATCAGCCGCGGTGGCGCTGTGCTGATGACGGAGCGGTCTGTCATGGCCCGCCCGACGCAGCGGTGATTTCGCACCTGCGCGGCGTGTTCTATTAAGCGGGCGGGGCCATGACGGAACCGCTCCGTCATGAGCACAGCTCAACCGCGGCTGGTGACAGAGCGGTTCCATCACCAGCATGGGTGCGCCGCGTGGCCCCCCCCTGCCCCCTTAGCGCTGCAGCGGAATAGCCGCCGCAGCGATTTTTAGGCCATGATGCCTACCGGAAGGGTCAGACTGGAGCAGAAAATGAGCCTGCTGGTGGAATTGGCCAGGGACCGGGTGGAAGAGGAGTGGCGCCGAGGCCAGGGCGACTGACGCTGGAATCTGGGGATCACGGTTCGATCCCCGGCTCCGGCGACAGGTTAGCCCAGCACCATGTGACTCTGGGCAATAGCTTGCTTAATCTTCCCGACAACCCCCAGCGACCCTAACGGGTGATTGTGCGCTTTACAAATGTGGATTATTATTATAACCCCTGCCTCCTCTTCATATGAGGCTATGTCAGATTTCAATGAAAGATGGAGGTACGATGTCAAAGCACTCTTTTTAGCCCAATTTCTTTTAGGGCTTATTAGTGTTTTGGCTGAATATTGGTTTTATTTGCTTTTAACAGGAACTTGTGCCTTAGGGTGCCTAGCGATAATCCCCAATGTTTTTTCATAAGCTCAGTTTTTTTAAACATGTATTGTTTATTTCGCACTGTGTTCTTTTATGGCACTATTGAGCCGAATTAAGTTTATTGAATTGAAAAATGGAGGCATGATTTCAAAGCAAGGTTAAGTCTTTCAGGGGCACGCTCTCCAGTGCAGGTGCAAGCTTTGTGCCTGTGCTGGGGGCAGGTCATGTATTTTTTTTTTTTTAACTAATTTGGCACACTGCCATGGTCTGTAAAAGGTGCACCTACTTGAGCGCAAACTCCAACACTGACCAGGGCAGTGTCTAAGTAATTTTCGTGCGTATTGTCAGTAATGTCCCCCCCCCCCCCCCCGCAGTCCCAAACACACGACTCCCCCAAAAAAGCTTACGCAGGCTGGCCCTGATCTCCTGGGGTTTTTACACCACTTAATGGGCGTCAGCAGTTTAAAGTCTCTGAAAACGAGTTGGAATTTCACAATTTACTGTGGTTTTCAGCTCGTTTTCCCTGCTCCAGTGTGATATTAGCTTCTCGCCAGATGACGGTGTGAAAGGAGCCAACATTGTGTCACATGGTGGCACCATATGAGCCGGCAGGTCTACAGATCCTCTAGTCCATAAGACTTTCTGGGTGATGATCAGATATTGTGTTTAATGGAGAACATGTCGCAACTTAATTTTGAAATCTTTCTGCTGCCTCCATTTTGAGGTTCTCTCCATCATTTCAAGGTAGTGATTCACCGGCCAACATTCTGAAATGGAGGCTACCTCTATTCCACCAAATGGGAAGTCCATTTTGTTCAGGTCAGCTTAAGTCTACATATCCTGGAGCATCAGTAGAGCGAGCAGTGTATTATAGGAACACAAAAGGTTTTGGATCTTGGAGCACCCACAGGGGTCTTTTCTTGTACAACTAAAAAAAATATAGAGAAAAGGAAATTAAGATGTGACCTTCCTGGGAACATCTTCAACCCGTAGGACCGCGCATATACAGCCCTCCTGCACCTATTGAGACTATAGGAGGCAAATAGAATCCTTGTGCTCTAGGCCAAGGCACATAGCCTCACCACCAGGCACTAGGTCATTGAATCACAAGTATTTAATTGTTTTGACTTCCGATGTGTCCATTAACCCCTTTAGAGCTTGTAAACAAACCTCCCCAGTGCTGCGCTGTCCATTATCCAGTGCTGAACTGGACGTCCAACGGTCGTGCGCAGCACTGGGGAGGTAGTGGCCGTGACGACCGTTGGCCGACGGCAGCAATTAAGGGGTTAAGCATTAAAGCTCTGCCAGATGGGACCAACAAGCTCCCCTCACCCAAGATATTAAAATGCAAATCTAAATTTGGAAATGCAATTCATACAGTATTATGGTTTGGTTTATGACCGCACCACCAATGTGCTGGACACCGAGGTATCTCACACAAACTAAATCTTTGGACATGTTAAATGTAATACAACTGCCCGATATTTGAGGTCTATATTGCAATATTCAAGACGGATAATAGGATGTGTACAATTTGCTTTTGCTTAATTTAGCAAAATCCTGACAATTTAGTATAATTATGCAAAACTGCATTTGTCACTATTTTAGAGCTAAATGAGTCCCTACATTTTTTTTTTTTTGCAGAGTTTTATATAGCGCGAACTAGAACCGAACCAAACCGAATCAGGTATCAGAGCGCTTTACATAGCACCAGTTACGTTACATGAGGCCACACTTTCATTTTAGACACGGGGAGATTAAGTGATTTGCCCAGAATCACAAGGGGTTTTTGGCGTCGTTACCGAGACTCGAACCAAGTTCCCCAGGTCAAGCGCCTTAGCCGTTAGGCCAACCCCTCTTCACTTTAGATGCGAGGGACCATTCGGAGCTAAAGTTCACGCTCTTTTCATGCACGCTCGCAAAACTATGCATTTTAATATAGCCCATACTCTACCCGAAGGAGTCCGCACGTTTTACAATCTAGCCAGTTACACTACATAAGGACTTCAGAGTACATGAATTATTTCAGACACAAAACAGATGCATGCGTCTCAACATAGAAAATGTTAAAATGGTGTAGACAGAGATGTGCAATTTAAACTAACGACGTACATATGTCAATATTGGTGGGTAGTTAGCACAAAGAATATAGAAATAGCCTAATGATATTAGATAGCATTACCTTAACAATAATAAGATAAACCAGAGTACTGGTTAACATGTGCATGTGTCATGATTGTTCAATGCGTTGTTTAGGTCTCTCCTGAGACAATGAGCTTGCGCATTGCTGGCGATTATAGTAAGGGGAAAAGATAAGTCTACCAAAGAGCTTTAAAAATGCGGTTTATGGCCAGTGCATGTGAGGCATTCAAGCGCGAAGCTGGCATCTGAACTGCTTTCGCCAGCTTGCACTCTGCCTCACTACCTGCTCCCCCTCTTACTTTCATTATCGCTCACACCCCATATGCTCGTTCCCTCCCACCCTTCCTTTGCTGGCAGCGGGCTTTGGAATGCGGATTATAGCCAGTGCATGTGCCTCACCATTTGCTCCCCCGCCCCCATCAGACTTCAAAGGCTGCCTCTTCCCCCCCCCCCCGCATCAGACTTTAAAGGAATGCATTCCCCGCTATCTTGTTCTTTTAGCACTACACTCGCCATGCATTAGCTAAAACTCATCAGTGGGCCTTTTGCCCCACACTAAAAGCTCCTCTCCTCACGTCTTTCTCGCTCTCACCCACGCTCTTTCTGTTACTCCTTGCTCTCTTTATCTCCATTCCTCCCCTGTAGTTCTCTCATTTGCGCGCTCTCCCTCACGCTCCCCGTAACATCCCTCTCGCTAACCTACTTTCCCTTTCAATGCTGAATATTGAAAAATATAAGCAGTCACCAGGGTTTTTTAACTCAGTTTTTTAGGTCTCGCCTCTTAATGCGCATGCGCATTGAGCAGAGCGAGACTATAGGGGCTTAAATTAGCTTTACCTAGACTGGCGATTGACTGGCGATTTGATGCTGTGCCCGTGCTTTTTTAGGTCAATGCGCAAGCGCATTGACCTAAAATGTGCGTGCACCTCATCAAAGGTGTGGGAGGAGTGCTGCTGGTGATTGACTGGCGATTTGAAGTGAAGCTTAGCTTCACTTCAAAGGCCCCTGCTGCTTCACACCCTCATCGCCGCTCTCCCTGCTCTGCCCCCTCCCCTGCCCGCCGTGTCGCATTTCTCCTCCCCCCCCTGCCTTCCCTCCGTCTTGTTCAAACAAATATGCTTTTGTTTCACCTTTTCCTGTAAGAATACTTTGATTAGTGGTAGTAGATTTCTTGTACTTTTTATTTCCTGCAAATTAACTGAAGTGATAAGATCTCATTGAAGCAAGTGATCGCGCTATAGCAGTCTGTCATTGCATTTCTCCTCCCCCTCCCCTTCTCTGCCTTCCCTCAGTCTTGTTATTTTTTTTACCCGCTCCGCCCCCTCCCCTGCCCGCCGTGTCACATTTCTCCTCCCCTTCTCTGCCTTCCCTCCGTCTTGGTTTTTAAACACAGCGCTTACAAACATAGACAGCATACACAAAAGCTTCTTCAAAATACAGCATGAGAATTCTTCGCACGCACACACAGACACACATGCACTTGCAAACAGACTCCCATGCATGCACTCACATACACACACACACACACATGCACACACACACTCACATGAATACTCCCACTCAGACACACACGCAAACTAGCACAACTAGCGGCATCCAAGGAGTGTTATGTTTTCCCATCACAAGGAAAGCACGTGCAGCACATTTTCTGCCACATACGAGAAATATCACAAACTCTTGCGTAGGATGTATTTTTATGTAATTTTGTATGCTAAAGTACTCAGAATAGAAGAGTAATTAAATACTTAGTTCCCCTAGAGCTTTGACAAGGACATTCTCTGCCTTTTCCAGGAGCAGTTAAATGTGTTTTTTTTTCTTTGCCGCTATGCAACCACACAAATGGCCAAATAGCTGATGCGGATTCACAATTAATTTGACTTGCAACTGTGGGGAGGGGGCGGTGTATTCGCCAGAGCACTTCCACCTCATAATCTGGAAGCATAAATCACCCCGCCCTCCCTCTCCCCATTGTTCGGCTCCCATTTCCTGTAAAGTTAAATTCACAGTTTCTGCATTTTGTCGTCGCCTTTACATAGTGCATTACACAGTGAGTTACAGCCCTCAGTTCACGACAGGCGACACTGTTTCAAGCTGTTTTCAAGCTTTCAAGCTTTATTACAAATCACAAAAAAGATGTTAATATTTCACTTTTCTTGGATTTTCGTCACAATAAAAAACACTGAATATAATCTTCACAAGTTATTTACAAAAGTTTAAGCTATTGCCATTACAAATTAAATAAATTAACAATTAATTTAACAACAAAAAATAAAAGCCATTGTTTGTAAAATTAATACATCTAAGTCACGTAAATAAAAAACATGTTGCATTACAAATGTTATAGGTGTCACATTTGCGAAAGTTATAACTATTGGCATTGTAAATGACAGAGCTAATAATTTAGCTATTTTAACAAACACATAAATAAAAAAGAATTTAATTTATAAGACCAATAGCTCAAACTTTCCTAATGCGAGACCTATTGCATTTCCAATGCTTGTTTTACTTTCTACGTGCGCACCACTCGTGTTATTTTTTTTTTTCTCCTCCTACCCCTCTACGTCTTTCTCGCTCTGGCACCCACGCTCTTTCTGTTACTCCTTGCTCTCCCTCCAACTCCACCCTCCAACTCTACCACCACATCACTCGGGGGCACCACCACATCCTCACTCGGGGGCACCACCACATCCTCACTCGGGGGCACCACCACATCCTCACTCGGGGGCACCACCACATCCTCACTCGGGGGCACCACCACATCATCACTCGGGGCACCACCACATCATCACTTGGGGCACCACCACATCGCGGTCCTTGCTTGCTACCAACAAGCATTGCCATAGCCAATAGGACTCTCATTAGGAAACTGTAAGCTATTGGCTTTGTGAATAACAATGCTATTTTATATATTTTCAAAGCCAACACATTAAAAAAAAGTGTCATTTACAATACCAATAGCTCACACTTTCCTAATGCGAGACCTATTGCATTGCAAATGCTTGTTTGTCATGCTCTTGCTGTTATAACGCTGGAGGCTAGCCACATCCATGGAGCCCATGTCAGCAGTGGACACTTTGCCTTGTTGGTGGATTCCAAACCCGCTGCAGGTTGAGTTGAATCTGGTCCCCAAGCACCGCATTTTATGGATTTTAGTCTGCATACAATGAAAGATATTGCTATAGTTGTAAAAGGGATGAGAACAGAAATCTGACTGCAGGAGTTTGCGCTAAGGTGACCAAGTATCCAGTGCCAGGCGTGGCTCCTCGGTTATAGCTGAGGAACATCGCCTCACTGAAATATTCACTGATTGGGAAAAATAAAATGGTAATAAAGTTCATTCATTATATATATATTTTTTCCCATCACTCCGTCCCGAACGGTGTGTCACGACAGGGGTGGAGCTGCTGCTGAATGGCAGCAGAGAGGAGGGTGTGCTGCCTTTTGCACTTGTTTAAGTGTGCATGTCTCCTTGGCTTGCCGTCTTGCGACGGTAAGCCACACATGCACACTTTAAATCTCTTTAACTTAGCTGTCTAAAGACAGCTGGCTTAGAGAAAGCAAAAGCCTCCAGTGCTCTTGTGAGCACCGATAGAGGCTGCTCCCACCAATGCTGGTGCTGCTCTGATGCTGTGAGACCAGCGGCAGGATTGGTTAAGAGTTAGCTGGGGCCCTGGAGTTACTAGGGATGGCAGAGTCGATGGCAATGACGCAGCAACCATGGTCCGTACACTTTTATTTACTTCATTGTTTTGATACAAATATATATATTTTTTAAACCACCCATTTGCCTGCCCTCCACTCGCCGACGTTTGCAGCCGCCACTGCAGTGAGCTAAATTGGATATTAAAAAAAACGTAAAAGGAGAGCCTTGGCTTAAGCTGCTGTAAATTGAAATAAAGGCCGATTGGAGGGGGCAGGGTATGTTCAAATTCCATTCTCTAGTCCATTGAAGGGTATGTCTGAGCTCACAGGTGGTCTTTGGTTAACGCAGTCTTTCCAAGAATTGGGCCACACACTAAGCAAGCCACGCCTTTCTCCAAACTAGGCAGGATTGTTTTTTGAACAATGCAAACTTCAAAAACTCAAGTCCACAAAAATGAAGAGGAGGTGCATTTTCTTCAGGAATTGATCTTCACTTGTTTTTTGGCTCCCGGGTGTTTTTTTTTTTTTTATGGTATCCAAATTGCTACTAGGCACTTTCAGAATCTGCTGAGCTCCCTCCTGCCTGAACATTCCACCCGTGAATCATGAATTCAAGAGAAGAGTAAGGTGCAAGGGGGTGAGACAGGAACTGAAACAGCTGGGGACATGACCCTGTTAGCCCCAAGGTGTCGAACGTGTGTCCAAGACAGATGTTCAGAATAGCCATGCAGGAACGTAAATGTAATTTTTCATCGTTCGTGATCTCCTAAAATGTAGCATTGATAGCCCTGCTAGGCTTAAGGGGGTACTCTTAGTGTTGGACCGTGTTCTAAATGAAAGAAGCTTTAAACAAAAGTAAAGATGTTCATATAAAATTCTAGTCTGGTGTATGCAAACTTGTCTGTAAATCTGCTAACGGATGGTTTTCTAGAATGCATGTAGTGGGTCTGGTCTTTTCAAGCCTTGGTAATAAAATATCTTCGTAAGGAGTATTTTATTTATTCATAGCTTTTATAGAGCACTCAAACCACAGGTCTCAGCACTGGGATCCAGAGGGCTCTTAAACATTGCTTAATTGTATATACCAAGGGGAGGATGAAATGGAAGTGATCCAGCCAGCAAAGTCCTTAATAAATCATTTGTATAGCGCATTACTGCCCCCCCCCCCACCCGGGCTATCTGGGTACTGAGGTTTCCATGTCTCAGTTTAAGTGCCAGATCTTGAGTCCTTGTATTTAGAAGTGGAAAAGCCTTGAAGTGGAAAGTCTATGCCGATAACGGGCCAGTCTTGATCCCTGAATGGCAAGTAGTTGTTCAATGTGCATGAGTGAGTCAAACAGCAGGCCAGCAGAGGTCTGTAGTCTAGGCCCTAAGAGAAATAGAGGTTTTTAGGCTTTGTTTGGATTTCAGGGAGCCCTTTTCCATCATTTGCTGAAAGAGCTAGTTCAGAGGGTGCAGCCTTGTACTGGATAGAGCTGCCCATCAATATTTTTGTGGTGGTTTTTGGCGTTACATTTTCTCTACCACCTTGGGTTCTAAACCAGTTTTTAATGTAGTGGTTCTCACATGTTTACGTGGGTAACTTGAAATCGACCTATGGTTTTAGGTATTCAAACACACATAATTAAACGTATATTATGGAAGGGGAAGTACCGCATAAAAATCTGTATATGGGGAAGGGGGGGGTGCTATGATTACTCCCATCCTTAAATAGAAAAAACATGCATTTATAAAAATATAGGCTATTGAGGTTAAATGTAAAGTAATATATTAGACCTATCGAACATCCCTGTAACTTTTTTTGTGCATTACGGAGTTTCTTTTAACACCGCAACTAAAATTAATATTATAGACAAAATTAACAGTATTAAGAGATGCCTTAAGGCAGACCTACTGGCTGTCAGTCAGAACACCAAAATATGAAAGGCTGGCCAATTGGCGTTAGGAAGCGGTCAGCACTTCAACCTATATTAGGCAGATCTATTGGCCTTGTTAGAATTTCACCACAAAAAAAAATCTAACCATATGGTAAAGTAATCTTTATGACTATGTTAAGCTTAAACCACTATAGAAGTCTCATTCAGTGTGGCCTGGAAATAGATACTGCAGGCGCAGCGTTTTCTGCATAATTTTGGATGTACAAACACGAGCAGCGAAATCCACCAACTGCTGCATAATTTGTAGACCACAGAAAAATTGGTTGTTTATTTTTTGCTCTCCAAATGGCTCACTCCAGGGACTGCAAAACCAGTCCCTACTACCAGAAAAATTGACTAATTGAGAGCCAAGGGCTTTTTGAAGACAGTAGCCAATCAGCACATCTGTTAGCCATCCCTGGTAAGATGGGGCCAGTGGTGTAACGAAATTTGAGATGGCCCCCCTGCAAGGAGCATGGAAGGACCCCGCTCCGGATGTTACCAGAAGCTCTCAGATGAGAGTACTGTGCTGAGGGGGCCCCCTGCAGCTCGGGGTCTCCCGCACCGTGGGGGTGTGGGGGCCGGAGTTATACTCCTGGGTGGGGCGAATCTACCTGCTCTATCCTGGCAGCTAAGCACTGGGGCAATCTTCCTCTCTCCCCTCAAATGCATTGCGAACAAAAAAATAGTATCGCAAACCATTCAATTCACTTTTTCAAGGATTGTCATCCCCGTTTCTGGGCGTTCTGTCTAGCCCCGGGACACTGACCGTAGCCACATGCTAAAAATCACTGTATTCATTAATTTATCAACCTTTTCCACCTTAGACAATGAATGGTAAAACCCTTTGATACATAGAAATCTTTTGTTCGAGATCATGCATAGGAGTTTGCAAGTGTGAAGCACTGGTGCTTTTTGTTCCTGGGCGCCGATATTGCAGCAATGCTGTAAAACCGGCCCCAGTAACAAAACAGCCTCCCGGGGAAACGCCCGATGCCCGCTAAGGCATTCCGGCCCTGAGCATGCTTATCAAAGTTACGGGGGAAAAGGATTCTTGTACAGTACACGATCATTTGCAGGGGTTAACAGGTCACCTTTAGTTGCGGTTTTTCAGTCCCATCTGATACTTGGGAGGGCAACTTACCTGGGGTATTACGTTTTAAATGGCCAAATGGTGACCTGCTGCTACAGAATATGCCACATTAAGCCCCATAATGTACAATTTTATGTCACTTAATTTAGACAGCCCTGCTGCATAATTTAGACCTCCACTTCTGTAATATTCCAGTGGCCATGGTACTACTGCCCTGGGTAAATACAGCTACCAGAGGCTGCAGTAGTTGCCGCGTGCAGTATTAGCTGCTCTTGCTGTGTTACAAAGGCTGGAATGAGGCATAACCTGCAGCCCTGATGCATGCGCCCCGTTTAACCTACGTTTAGTCTCTTTGACCATTTCCCCACGTTACATTAACGGCTGTGCTGCAATTGACGCCAAAGTCTAACGCCATCTTGGAGTCGAAACTATGCTTTGTGCCTGAATCCGGCTTTACACAATACTCTGCGTAAAGGTCTAGATTGGGCACCTGCGAAATGGATTAGGGGTGAGCGGAAAAATGGAGCGATTTGTTTCCATCGGGACTATTCCCACGTGCACCCGTCTAATCGATCCTTAACAAAGGAAGGTCACGTGACTCCATCAATAGACACCAGAGAGCTCTTCATGTCACATTAGTGGCTCAATACGTCATGGAGAACGGCCATGCTTGGGCCGGGGAGTCGCATGCAGAATTGCCTCGAGGAGGTGATGACATGACGTACCCTTTGTCTACTATTTTGTGGAATGTATGGCTGACCCTGCCAGAGGGGAGAGGGGCCTCGCTCCTTTGTTCAACCCCATCTATTTGTGAAACTTCGAATGGAAGCAAATGCACCCTTTTCTTTGGTGCTGAATAAACTGCCTACTACATACACCCTTGTCCGGGATCAAATTCATGTATTTTTAAACTCTAACAAAGCAGCCTCCCTTTGGGTCGAGGACATAGGAAGGAGGGGAGTGGAATGACGCATATAAGGCTACATTTCTCGTAATCCTCTCCAATCATCCATAAATACCGTTTGCCTATGCAAAAAATAGCTACTGAGGGACCTTGATACTTAGGATAAATCAAAATAATTTAATACCGGTGACCGACTCTATTTAGACTGAATAGTAACACGTCTGACATCCTTGCTAACTCACGACAGTAAAAAAAAATTTTTTTTAAAGTAATCGGTCTGCTTTATTGACTGCTGTGTGGCTTTTGATGGAGTGCATCGCGCTATTGTCTGGTCAAAATTAGCCAGATGGGACATTTGCTCACCGCTACTTCAGACCATCCAGTCTTTATACTGGAACACATGGGTAAGGGTCAAACTGGCCCATGTCCGAGGCAAATGACAATGTAGTGGGTGTGGGTGTCGGCACTGCTCTTACTCAGTCTGTACATGGCAGTTTTGCGAGATGCCATCAGAGCGAGGGCAAGTCACACCCTAAAGCTACACACTTTCTATTCAGTCGCAGCAACGCACAGATGACACAATTATTTTAATTAAAACGCATCAGGCCTTCAGAAGTCCCTGGCAGTCATCAACAAATGAAATAAAAAACAAATTAGCAGTTGATGCTGGTAAAGCTACTCTTTCACGTTGTTAGTGATGCAAAGGGAAAAGGTGGGAAATCAATGATACTTTAGTTGAGGCTAAGGAAATATTGCCACCTAGGGTTTGACTAACCTTGTTTTTGTCACATTTGCAGTGCATTCAAAGACTGAGGTCAAATGTCAGGCTTCCTCTTTTGGGAACTTGGGGGGCATATGTACAAGGGACTAACGCCTTCTTAGCAGCACTTTTCAGACGTTTTTGCTGTGATATTTTATTGCCATATGTACCAGCAGTCGCTAACCTCTGTTAGCGGCAGTTTTCCGGCAAAAACGTCCATTATAAAGATCGCCACTTCTGTTGGCGATAATGACATGCTAGGGAGGCGTTCCCGTGCAAAAATTGCTGCTAACCCCACTTCGCGATATTTACAAGGGGATTCTTTCAGTTTGGAGGAACAAAAAAACTGTCTCGAACTACAGTTGGAAGCAGTTTTTTAAGACCAGAAAATAGCTGGTCTTAAAAATGGAGATAACCCATGGGGCCTCATTTCAGCAGCTTTTATTGCTGGACGACCCTGTAAGTAATGTTGCTGTGCTACCCTACGACAAAACTACAGGGCAAGACTGCGCACAATCAATAAGACCGTGATCATTCCTGGGTCTCACTCAGTGTTGCAGCGCTGCAACAAGACCGCGTTGCAGCACTCCTCACTACCCCCTTCTTGCGACACCACTTATGCGCTATATTCACTGGACAGCACTCCATGACACAAGTAATGACCGATACGTCTGGAATCATGACGTATCTGTCTGCACTATGGTCGCGCATTGCTGCAGTCGTGTCACAACCATGATGCAACTCCAGCAATGCATGGGGCCAGCCTATCACTGTGTCACCCTTGCACCTGCCATCATGCAGGCGTTAGGTATTGACTCAGTGTCTTTCTTGAGGGGTGCCCGGGTGTCAGCACAGTTGGGCATCCATCTGTTGCACGCTGTGGTGTCTTAGTCTGCAAGTGTTGGCAAAGTGGTGGTGCTGAGGGAGTTGACAAGACTCATTTTGGTGGCCTTGATCCAGCTGCGAGGGGGGCGATGATGGTGGGTGTGTACAGTGGGCATGGTGAAGATGTGATGTATACAATAATGGTCGGTCCAGGAGAGTCCGTTGCTGTAGTTGAAGGTCCCGCTGGCGGAGGAGACTTGCTCGTCGTGTGTCCTGATATGAGCTTGCTGATGTGACTAGCTGCTGTAGTCTGGTGTTGGGGAGCTACCCGAGGGGGGGGGGGTCTGGTCACTGGGGTTGTCCAGGTGGAACTTGAGTTCGCGGAGTAGGATGTCTGTGGTTGGGAGAGCCCGGGGTGCAATGAGGTCTACAATGGTATCGGAGAATGGGTGTCCATGGCCCGGGGGTCCTGCAGATGAGGGTGCCGCAGGGGATGGGGTTGGTATAGATCTGGAAGTTAGTGTTCCATGGTCGCCGTTGGGTTGCGCTCACTGAATTGGGAATAGTAATGTTTAACATCTCTGCAATCCAATACCTTCCCTACTGTTGCAATATGCCTAGTATTAGTATACAATGTATTGAAATGCGATATAATGGTATGCGTCGTAACTCCATATATACCTTTGGCATGCCAGTGGTATGCCCGCTGCGCCTCACTGTGGCCACCATTGAAAAGTCCTGTGGGCGGGATTAGACCGCTGGGAGGTGGGAAATGCCGGAATGAACACTGGATGGGGCGTGGACGCAGGCGTGTGTGCGTGTGTGTGTGTGTGTGTGTGTGTGTGTGTGTGTGTATATAAACATTTAAATGAGAGAAATCGTACCTCCAGGCTGGGTACTGTCTTCATTGCTCCTGCTGTCCTGAGTCTGCTTCCAAGAACAGGAAGTACGCAGCTAGGCTCCCTCCCCAAAGCCAATCAGTGCTGCAATGCGGCGTTTGGACTAGTCATTGGTGCCGGCACGAGGCGTTCAGCTAGGGGCTGGAGGTGATTCGATGTTCTCCATGCAGGCTGTAATGCAGCTTGCATTGCGAACAGGACAGTGCACATGACTGCTTTGTGCAGTATGAGCGGGCTGACCAAACAGTCACTGTGCACTTGAGTGGGCATGCCACTCTGCCCCTGCACTGCTCCGTGAGTGGAGCAGCCCTGCCTACCCACCCTCCTGCCCGCAAAGGAAACTAGGCACGATTACATCAGGAAGTTATGATAATGTGATTGTTCCTCTTCTTGCACTGCTTGAAAGCAGTGGGGCGACTCTTCTGCCATCTGATGAGCCGACACCGGGGGTGCGTTATCTACAGTTGCTAGGCCTGGGCAACTCTACCCCCGGGCCTCCTCCGCTACGTGTCCCACCTTCTCTTTACCTGGACTTTGACAACGTGGCGCACTCCACTAAACTCTCTCCAAATCTGTGACTCAGCCAGGTGGGATTGCACAAGCCTGGATATAGCAGTCGCTGCCAAGTCCGCTGGTGAACCTCCTGATGCATTTGATGCAGCAGGGCCCCCTTAGACGGGAACTTGCAGCACTCTCACAACACAAGTTTGGCGCAGCTCTGGCCTCACCCTCCACAGCGTCCGTCCAGCGCAACCTCATCCAGCCTGTGATGCAGAGATGTGCTGCCCACCGTTGGTAATTCCCTCTGTGCACCCCGGTGTAGTGGTGGATCATAGTAGGTGATGCAGACCTCCCTACGTTGTTGCACAGGAGCACCTCTACCATTCACAGCTCCAAGGGGCACAAGACTGTCTACTCACAGGTCCGCAATGTGTCTCCGTGCGACCAGCCAAACTTCACCCCCAGGTACGGGCGATTATCGGGTCTGTCTACCACCACAGGTCATCGACTCCACAGCTCCGCCGCATCCAGGCTCCGGCCCAGCGAGGCATCCAGGCTCCGGCCCAGCGAGGCATCCAGGCTCCGGCCCAGCGAGGCATCCAGAGGCATGCAGGCTCCAGGCGCGTGGCCTGTGAGGCAACCATGCTCTCATCCTGGATGTTGGGTGGCTTGAGGGGATTGTTGATGGGTGCTGCACTTGGCCCTGGCTGCTCCATTCTGATTTTCATTGTTTTTTGTGCCCATTTTCTTATTGGAGGTCATTGGAGGTCGACGGATAGGCTATTTTTTCCATTAGAGGCAAAAAAACTCACATTGGGCTGACTAAGGTGCATTTTCTTTTTTGCCACTAATGGGCCTTTCGTTGGTTTTCGCCCGCTAATGCCGTAATTCCTATCGCCATCACACTGTTAGTGACAGTTTTCATTGCTGATCCCTCAAGCTATCGCCATGTAGTGACATCTTGTACATACGTCGCCAACAAGGCAATAGTTTTCAGCGGTACATAGCGTAAGAGAACTGCAGCTAACTAGCGTTAGCTGTAGTTTTTGCCAGTCCTTGTACATATGCTGCTTGGTATTTACTTTAATTCTATCACTTTGAAGTCCGAGAGAGAAATGTGCAATCTTGCTTTGAAACAAAAAAGCCTTTTTTCCTAGCACACAATGAACTGTATTCTAATTTTAGAATATATTAGAATTAGGAAAGCACATTAAGTTTCATTTTTTGTAATTCTGAAGTGTGGTGGAAACATATTTGAATATGATCAATACAGATGGGGTGACATTGCTGCACGTTTGTGTGCAGTAAAACTATGTCATTGTCATTTCAAAATGTGGTGTCCGTAATGTCAATGTACTAGAACACCATGCATACTCCACTCTATGCCCCTCCATTGTATGACACTCCAAGACCTGCTACTCCAATATGTCACTCCACTTTACATCCCTCCCCTCTACCCCTCCTCCACTCTACATACCTACACTCTAACCCACTCAGTCTAACCCAATATACCCCACTGCCCCCTACCCTACCCTACAGGCACGCAACGCCCATTGGACTCAAAGGGCTTCAGCCCCCCCCCCCCGTTGTGTGGCAGGCCTGGATGAGACAGCTTCCCGGGCGCGCACACAGCCACACCTGAGCACTTCACAGGTCTTTTAAAGACCTTTTGCTTGTTAGTGAGGCTTTGATGGTTTTCACCCCTTGTTAGGGCCACTGCAGCTCCACTCTGCCTTTTGCTTGAAGAATCAGCCCCCTCCCCTGAAATTTTTCTTAGCCCCCCCGAAATTTGACTCTAGGTGCGCCTCTGCTACCCTACTCTACCCTACTGTAATGACTCTACCCCCCTCCAATCTACTCCACCCCACTCCAATGTACTGCACTCTACCAATCTCCTCATCTCTACCTCAGTCTGCCCCACTTAATCTACCTTACTCCACCCTACTTTTAGCCAAGCTGACCAGCAGCCACACTGGTGTACAACATGGCTAAAACACATTGCCAAAGTCAATCACTCTCAATAGGCAAGACCTGTTGACCAATCCTTGTTCATCTAAAGGGGGTGCTGTCGGGCAATAGTGACTTTGAGATTTGCATTAAGTGCAGCAGACTACAAATGACAGTGAATCTAGTTCATAAATGGAAGTTGCCGAGGCACACTAAGGGTAGAGTTTAGTACAAATTAACAATGTTCCTTTTTGTGTTTTTTTTTTTCTCCTTTGATCTGGTGGATAGGAAGTGTTTGTGGGAGGCCTTGAGAAATTATGAGGTCCCTGCAGATCTTTTGCTGGTAATTCAGGAATTGCATAGCCAAAATTGGGTGCAGGCGATTAAGACACTTCTGGTGGCATAACGCCTGCAATAGCGATAAATAACGGATTGAGGCAAGGCTGTGTCCTGGCTCCGCTCCTTTTTGCAATATTCCTAGCAGATTTGCCCCTTATTTTAGGGTCTGCCAGAGGCGCATGTCCAAAGGTAAATGGAAGGCATTTGTCCTGTTGTATGCCGACGATTTAGTCATACTGGACCAAACCGAGGTGGGTTTACAAAGGAAGCTGAATAAATTCAGTGAATATTGTACGGCAAAACGACTAGCAGTAAACATGGACAAAACAAAAATACTGTTTTGGTAAGAGAAATCGGAAGTTTAATTGGTAACTGGGTCAAACAAAACTAGACATTGTAAATTAATATAAATACCTCGGGATGTGGTTTACAAATTCTTTGAAGTGGGGGTATGCACCTAGAATCGCAGAAAGTAAAAGCTCACGTGGCGATGTGGGCTGAAAAGATTTAATCATAGCTATGGTGATATGTCCCATAAACCTCTATTGACGGCCTATAAAGCAATGATCCCTCCGCAGCTCCAATATGGTTCAGAAAATTTTTGTATTGATTGTAAAAGTTCCTGGGATAGAGATGAAGGGAAATGCTTAATCCTTTACTCTCTCCCTAACTCGGCAATGATCCAGGCAATTAGACTGGAACTCGGACTGACTGCATGGAACATTCAGGTGCAATTAAATTTACTTAGGTTTTGAACCGTTTGGGTCGTGGGGAGGTCACAAAGGTGTTCCAGTGGTGCATGAAAGATTCAATCAAGTGAGCGAAAGTGGGCTAAAGCCACAAGATGCAATCTTAAGACCATCTGTGATCACCTGAATGTGGAAATAGATCCGAAGACATTGCAAATCAATGTAACAAAGTGCACTTAGAATGCAGGGTAAAGAATTGTCACGAGCAGCCGACAAAGTATTTGAGTATGAAAGACTCTGTAAAAATGTATGAGTAACAGCTGGGAGAAATACCTAAGCTATCCCTACCTTGCTACATTACCGAATCTGTATCAATCCGGACGTAATAAATAGTGCAATAAAATCTGGCCTAATTCAAGAAGATTGCAAATGCAAGTGTAATCTAGGGATGAAATGTAGTATTTTACATATTTTATTGGACTGTCGGAAATTTTTATATTTACGGAAATTAATACTCCGTCCAATTTTTTAAAGTATGATGCGAGGGCGCGTTCACAAGCATGGGAGCGTCTCGCTGATGAGGAATATTTAGATATCACGATAGCCATTGGGAAATTTATGCAGGGTGTCTATAGGTTCCCTGGTCCAATAGAGGCCTAAGGGAAGCAAGGGGCCATGTAACTTTAAATCAAAAATCTGTGGTTTTAATTTGCTAGGAAAGTAGTTTTAAGGTTATTAATGTTCTTATTGCTTAAAGAAATGACTTTGTAATATGTAGACATTCTCTTTCTCTTTTTTAAATGATGATGTATGTGCTGTGGTTTAAAGATGAGATGGTTTAAATAAACTTTATTTTTTGACTTGACTTACTCCTTGATAGTTTAGAGATTTTGTTTGAGGTCTTTTAAACGGGATTAGAGAATTGTTTTATTGCTGCATTGAGCCACATTTTTATAGGTTTTGAGTAGTTTTGTTTTGTTCTGAATACTCTTGAAACAATTGAGTTTTTAAATGAAGGTGCTTTACATCAGAATTGAGTTTTATCACTGCAGAGAACCTCATACAGGTCTTATGTAACAATGTATGTGTTCTATACTGTTGCCTGTGAAGTGACTGTGGTTTCAATTCATATTATAATTAGGGTGACCAGGCGTCCCGGTTTTGCCTGGACATTCCTGGGATTTCGCCAGCTGTCCCTATTTTAAGAGGGGACAGACTGAAACCAGTGAGGCACTTTTTGGGTGTTATAGCAGCTGTTTAATAGCACTGCTTTAGAAGTAAGATATTGGTTTTAGAAACCTTTTTTGTGTTTCTGTTAACAGCTGTCATTCTGCGCCGCTCCGCTGATGTGAAATTGTACTTTTATTTTTACAAAATGTCCCCGTGTTTGGTTCTCAAGATTTGGTCACCCTATTTATAATACATTTAGTATTGTATTACGCGCCCTGAACCGTGCCAGGTTTTTTACAATGAACGCTATGTAAACTGTTTCCCGTTTAGTTTAATTAATTGTACCGTGCTCATTTCTGGATGGCATAACTGGCACGGCTGGCTCCCATGCAGGCCAATATTGGACACCCCCAGGCCTAGTGTCTGCTCAAACGAGCACTTACACTTCATTTTGCAACAGTACACCTTTGTTGTCGCTGCGCCATTACCTAGGAGTCGAGCCTGAAGCTCTTGATTGAGCCTTCAGCTGCTGAAACTCATCCTCTGCCTCCAACCCCTGCAGCCCTCTAGCAAAATGCCAATCCAGCCGCCTCCAGGTGTAAACTGAAACTCTTTAATTGAGGTTTCCTTGTGTGTTTTTTTTTTTGCACTGAAAGTACCCTTTGAGATGCCATAGGAATCCTTTCTCATGTCGCTGGAATGGTGCCACCGTCTCGTGCACTCAGGGCTTTAAGTGGGCCGGGTCTCACCGGGTCGGAGCACCAGCAGTTTTTAGGTCTCGCGACCTATCAATGCGCATGCGCATTGAGCGGAGCGAGAGATAAAGGGGCTTAAACAGAGCTTACCGAGATCGGGCGATTCCATGCAGTGCCCGTGAAAGCTCGCTCAATGCGCATGTGCATGGCCATAAAAAGCGCATGCAGACACCAGCCCCCCTCCCACAGTCATTGCCCAGCGTGCGCTGTGCCAACAAGCCTTTGAAGTGAAGCTTAGCTTCACTTCAAAGGTATCCGCTACCCCCGCCCCCTGCTTCACACGTTTCTCGCATTTCTCAATCTCTTCCCTCCCTCGCCTCCCTCGCCCTTCAGCGTGCCTTCAGCCTCCATCCTTTCTTTCCTTCTTCCTTGTTTGGCCTTGGTACTTAGAATCCTTCAACTTCCAACACTCTTTCTCACCCTTCAGTTATGAGCTAACTCGTATTTTGGTTGCCACCGCCTTAGTGAAAGAAAACGGTTTGTTGCTGTATGCGTGCATGGTTGAGGGTGTGTGCTCCCTGTCACGTTTGCAAACGTGTATGTACCAACACACAAGCTCTCAAATATTTTATTTCTTTGGGAACAATTTCTGGTCCTGCCACTTGAGTGGAAAGTTAGCCATTTGTTGATAATGGTAAAGACCCAGCGGACTAAAAGTAAGTCACTATAAAGGAACGTTATCTATTTAATACCTGCTTCCGCCTTCCAGTCTGTCAGTCTCCTCTCCCCATTAGCCCATCAGTTACACCTCTTCCCCTGTTTTTGGCAGTCTGTCTAATTCTTCTCTGGCTTGTTTGTTACTTCATTCCTGGAAGTCTTTCATTTTGACTTTTTACTGATTTCACTCATCTTTTCTCACTTCGTGTTACACATTTTCTTGGTTTTTTAAAAATATTTTCTCCTCCGGCTCCAATATTTTTTTCTTTTTCGTACTTCTATACAGCGCGAACTTGACCCGAAGGTATCCGAGTGCTTTACATGAGCACCAGTTGCGTTATACAAGGACACGTAGGCAGGGGAGATTAAGTGATTTGCCCAGAATCACAGGATGTTGAGCGTCATTTCCAAGACTCACACCCGGTTCCCCAAATTTGAAATCGAGCGCCGTAGCCGTTAGGCTACATCCGCTCCCTTTTTGCTTATATCCCCCATGCTTGCCTTGCTGTCTGACTGCTTCTTTATAATCGGCACCACCCTTCTGGTCTTTTCCATTTGTATATTTTAAAACCATTCCATAATGCAATGGCTCTAAATTAAAACTGTCTTTTGTGAATCCTGGAGTGTTTTGCGAACAGACTGGTGTGTAGCCTTGTGCCAGACTGGTGTGTAATGTTGGTCGTCTAATGCAGCACTGTGGTAATGGAAATTAGCTTAACTGTTACTAAATAATTTTCTGCCTTTTAGTAACCTGTATTGACTGGTCGTCTTCTGCCACCTCCACGAGCAGACCAGTGGCCAACTCTTGCACAATAATTGGTACGAGTTATTTAGTGCATGTCTGACTATTCTGGAGTGCAGAAGGTGAATAAGCAATAAAGAGCCCTTTAAGTTTTATTTTCATCTTGGCACAAATTGCTGTACATTCTTTTAAAAGGGAGGTTAGGGTTTACTTTTATTTCTCTGCCTTCAAAATGAGAGGATTTTATAAAGTGACCTATGGGACAATCTTGGTGGGTAGAGGGAGATGATAGTCTGCCGGACATTCCATTTTACTTCAGAAATCATAAAAGCACGTAATAAAATACAAAAAATCATCCTCCAGAATAAAATCATCAGACCATATGTACTTTCGTTATACTGCAAGCTTCAGATGCTGATAGTAATTGCATATGAGAGTAAAACTACTCATCGAGAACCGAATTGAAAACTTTGAACAACTATCTGCAATTAATCACAGCCCATAAACTTTTTGACATATTACAAATAAAGAGACTGTAGCTTTTGTAAAACAAGCATTGATAATGCAATAGGTCTCGCCTTTTATTAAGTTAAAGCAATTTGCTTTGCTAATGGTATTGTATAGCAAAGCAAATGGCTTTAACTTAATAAAAGGCGAGACCTATTGCATTTTTAATGCTTGTTTAAAGGGGGGACTCGAAACTGGTCTCTATTGGGCTCTGTTTTGTGCCCTGGCACAGGCGGTCTGTTTTTTTAAGGACTTAAGTATGAGCACGAGCACATCGATGTGCACGTGCTAACACTGCTCACTTCTCACTAGTGGAGAAGTTACGTCATGACGTCATGCCAGGTGAGCGTTTTAGGGGAAAGGAAATCCTTTAAAGTAATTTTCTCTCGATTTCCCTCTACTATTAAAACTCAGGAGGCGCAATTTTGTTGTGGTGTCACCAGTGCTCTAGGTGGAATCTTTTTCAATGTTGTATACAAGCCATAGTTGCTGCTTGTTTATCTTATGCAACTAACAACCATTGACAAAGCCAATAGTACTAAGTATGATGTTACTTGTTGTATCACATCTGGATGCAATGCCAGAAACAGCAAAATACAAGTTGGGCGGCACACTATGCTAAACACAGATTTTTAGCTTACGAGTTAATCCATGCCCTTAATTACATTGGCCACGCCCCTTTGAGTGATTTCCCCCCCAGTTTCTTCATCCCACTTAAAGCCCTGCGTGCACATCTATCTGGAAAGAATGCAATAAACATCTCCGTTATTTAGAAGTATAGAGTACTACGGTTTGAGTACTAGAAGTAATCACAATTCAGTAGTACGCCATTGATTGACCAGGGCAGGATGAATTTCTGAGGTGACCATACTAGCGGTGGCACCAGTGACTTGCAGATGTAGTGAGCCCTTAACTCATTGAGTGACCTTGTCCTAAGATACAAGCATTGACAAACCTAATAAATCTCGCCTCAGTGTGGTATATATTTTCTATTGCAAGTTTATTTTGCTATTACTCGCATATGCGAAGAACAAAAAGGAAAAATGCAGTTTCTTAAACATAGCTGCTTTATGCTTAAAATAAAAATCAGTGTTGCGGAGTCTGGTTTTTCAATTGTGCTGTTATTTCTATTGTAATTCTTTGTAAAAAATAGAGCCACGTATTCAAATTGCTAACAGCTATAGTGTTACAATGTCACTTAAACACATAATAACCAATATTAATAAAGCCGTGCTTGAAGACTAAATAGCCAGAATTTTAAGTTCATTTAAAAAAAAAATGGAAACCGTTTTTAAGGAGCTATTTTCAGGTGGATGCAAACAATGTGCACAAGCCAAGTGCAGTCACTCAAAGCGAAGGGAGGCATTAAGGAAAATGGCTGACCCATTGCCCCCATGCTGTATCCTGTGTTGGGCGGCAGTGAAATATGAGTGACATTTACCAGACCAATGGATAAATCCTCTTCTATGTTTACATATAATGTATAGGGGGGTTTGGGAAATAGTTTGGTGTCAGTTAAAACAGTCTCAGCCCAGACCTAAAAAGCTGGTTTTAAGGAAATCTCATCTATCCTCGCCACCCTCTACCGTATTATAATTGCATTAGTCTTTTGCACTCCACCGCAGACAGGACATATGCCATGTTTTGCTAGAGTACTTGGAGTACTTTGGCTGCCAATCTCTAAAGACCCTTTCTCTTTCAAGCAAAGCTTCTATTTATTCAAGGATTTCTTATTTCATGAGTGACCAGTAACTAGCTTGTTGTTAATGTCCTCTTCGTGGTCAGAGTGCTTCAAAGCTGGGAATTTGAGCGAACTTTGCTGCTTGTGTCCTGCTTCCGGAGCCCTGCACCCAAAAAATTAATGGCCCATGGGGATATATGGTTTGAGGATCATCTGCTGAATCCTGCTTGCATACCCTTTAACTTATAGTTCAGCTGCACCCTATGAACCCCGAATCCTGTATGCAGCATTGTGTGTTGTATAGGTGCTAGATGTGATAGTCAGCTAAGCATGAGTGATACAGGCCCATGTCTTCCATTTTTAGAAGCCCACAGCCTGAGTACAGTAGGGAGGAGTGCGTGCTTTCCACAGACGGCACGTGTATGGCTGGCATCTCCTAGATGGGGAGGGGAGCGCCTGGTGCTATGGTGAGGAAAGAGGAGACCGGCTTTCCCTGGAAGTGGTCAGGGACTACTACGCAGCCAAGGTTTGGTGTTGCACTGGCAGCTAATTCCTAGAGATGACGGAATATCGCCTGGAGTCTGAGCTGAAAGAGGAATTACTGGACTGGCCCGGGAGCCATGATATCCTGCCAGTGAGTGAGGGAAGGCAGCCCCAACCCTGCAGGAATAGCCGATTGTGGAAGGGACCGCTATAGTTGAACATGGTGTAGGGTCCGTCCGACAGATTCTCAAATCAACTTAGTCAAAAACTCGTGGTACTGTCAGATTGTGCAGTGTGGTACTGCACAGCCAGTTGGCTGCAGCTCCACATTACTGCTATGAATTTGGTGAGAGACTGAACTGACCTTGGCTTGAAATGCACACCTTTTTATATTATATAATCTCCTACCTTCTAATGGCCTAGTTGATGCTTGGCACCCCTGTAGCACAATCCTTGGCAAAGCCAATGGATCTGTTAGCTGTCAATCTTGTCTTTGTCAATGCTTGTTTTCTTTTCATAATTTTTGCAAAGGTATATTGTTTTGAAAGTTGCCACACCCTCTGCAATCTTAAGAGTATCTAAAACTAATATTATTTTGGGTCTCAACCAAGCTCACTTTGCCATATTGCTCTCTGGCACTGAATGGAGATTCTGTGTGTAGGTAGGCTCCATTTGAAGGGGCTGAAATCAGTCCCTCATAATGAAGTTAAACAGTGTCTGTAATGGGCTTACCCCTCCTCCCCCTCCGAACATATGCTGAATACCGTAGTGGGCAGGAAAATTGACACACAAACCAGCCAAAGGATCAAGAGTGCTAGCTGCAGACTCCGATTAGCATATTACACTTATAATTTAAAAAGGACACCATCTATTAGGCTCTACGTCCCATTTACTTTTGGAGGCTGTTGGTTCAGAGCTGAGAAACCCTTAGCTGGCAGTCCATTCAACGCGGACATTAGAGCATGATCATAAGGCTGGACCTTGCGATTTTTTTTTTTTTTTTGGCTGCTGGCTGAACCAGGTGAAGGGAGGGGTGGTGCTGGGCCATTAGGGAGGAGGAATGGAGCTGTATGTGCACTTTTAAGTGTGCATGTCTGTTTGGCCGGCCATCGCAGGCCAGCCAAACACACATGCGCATTTAGGTTTCTTCGACCTGGCTGTATTGCACAGCTAGAGAAACTGCTCAGGCTCCCTGTGTTTGAGCGAGCATTAAACCAGCCCGCTCAGGCCAATCCCTGCTCTGCTCTCATCGAATGAGGAGAGCGGGGATTGCACAGGGAGTGTCTGCTGGGACCAGGAAGCAGAGGAACGCCGTGGCAAGTCTGATTTTATTAGATTTCACCCATCAGAGCCGGCCTTAGGCATGTGCAAGCTGTGCACCTGCACAGGGCCACCAAACCCCAGGGGCCACCACGCCAATATATATCCTTAATATGATAATTCTGAGGATGGATACATATTTGCGTGGCGGCCCCTGGCAGAGATTTGGCGGCCTCCGGCTGTTCCATTTCCAAACACTCGGACCCCCCCCCCCCCTCTTCACTGGCCTCCGGGCCTGGGTTACTCCTGGTTCCTGATTGGCTTCTTTTTTTCCCTACCCACTTCCTCAGGTCATGTCACAATATCCTCCTCCTCCTAAATCTCCTTCTGAGACTAATTCGGAAGGATAGGAGCAGCCGCAGGTACTGGCCATCTAACGCCTTTTCTGGATAATTTTATTAAAACACCTTCCTGAGCTCCGGGGGGCTCTGCCCCAGCCCAACCCCCTCTTCCGGGGCCCACTACCCATGCTCCCTGCCCATGGCCACCATGAGCCTAGAGCCGCCTCTGCCCCCACTCTCCACCTCGCGTCCCCTTCACGCGCCAGGATACTACTAGAAATCTGAAACCGCATTGTTTTTCTCAAGTCATTTACACTGCGCTGGGTAATAAACAATTTCACCATTGCATTGTAGTAATAAATGAGAAGGTGTTTAGTGCTCTTGTATTAAATAACACGCGTTAAGATGCCACATTTATTCTAACTGCCATGACCTGAATATAGGATACCCTGTCCCAGTGTTTTGAGCTCCTGCAAAAGGATGAAGGAACGGATTTCTGTCCATCCAGTCACATCGCTTGGATTATGATGTTATCCGGAGTATCTGGTCATTGCTGTATCTCCTAGGCCACGAACTGACAGACCTTGCACAGATAATTTCACAAAGTTGCAATCATTTTAGAGTGGTCCCAGGGATACTGTCTGCTTATCTCGACCTGGAACAGAAAGTGATTTGTAACTATTTTAGTAGATAAACGTAATCTTGCTGAAGGTTGTCTTCCAGTTGTAGACGCCATGAATGTAAATGTCTTTTCATTTTGAACTCTGCAGTCCTCTGGAGTGTCAAAAGCGTACACTTTTGTTTTAAATGTTTTTTTGTTTTTTTTTTTAGCTCCCGTAAAATGCATTAATTTAAATGGCAGATTGATATTACACCTCTAGAGTTGGATCACTGCATAATGTTTATGAAAGAAGCCCTTCTGGCAGACGCACATTTGTGATTATGCCTTTAGTTCATGTCAGTACTTCTGAGGTCTGCACTCTGGAGGCTTAAGCTATGCAGGGGCGGCTCCTCCGCAATGGCGGGGGAGCGTTGCCCTACTGGCTCCGAGCCAGCAGGTAAAAAAAAATTATCTATATAATAGCTTTATTTTTCATTTGCCAACTCTGAGCCAGCTTGTGCAGGGTGAGGCCAATGCATGGGAGGGGGAGGAGTGCTATGTGCACTTCTAAGGGCCCATGTGTCTTTGCCCAGCCATCTCAGGCTGGCCAAATACACGTGCATTTAAGTTTCTCCAGCCCGGCTGTATTCTACAGGCGGGCTGTAGAAACGGCACAGACTCCCTGTCCTGAGCGGAGTGGCCTCTCCCCGCTCAGACCAATCCCTGCGCTGCTCTCATAGAATGAGAGCAGCTTGGATTGCACAGCTGCCCCATTGCCTGCTGGGACCAGGAAGCAGCACAGCAGAACAGAGGTGCGAGTAGCAATGCGGCCAACATCTTCAAATAAGTTGTTTAAAAAAAAAAAAAATGAATTACCCCCGTGCTCCCAGCGCCCACTCTACCAACCACCTCTTCATTGTGGCGACCGCCGCTGAAGCTATGCTTGCTTTGTGCATCCTTGTTGAATCTTCTATATGCTGTATTCCTACCCGGGTGCTCAGACCACAGGACTTTGGCTTGGATCGGAGTGTGGGCCTACTACTCAAGTAGCTTCATATTTTGTGAGTCAGGTAGGCTTTAACAGGAAAAGATTCCTTTTTCATGAATCCTTCTGGTTAGTGAATGGCTCCATCGGGGAACTGTGAAGGTCTTGCGATCACCCTTTGGTTGTCCGCTTCTTAGTGTTGATTATGGTGACTTGTTTTGGGCACTGTTTATGAATGTCATGAATTTTAAAGCGCCATTCAAATGACAGGAGCAATACTCTTTTTTTACTTGGAAATGTGTACCTCTGGGGAAAAAATAACACTTTGTTGACAAATTATCGACTGACTTTACCTTTAATAGTAATTGTTTTTAGCCTATCTTGATGGGAGAATAACTTGTTTTCGTATAGCCTAAAAGATGCTTGTGATTATAAGCACTGAAGAATATCCACGTTTAGAAGTACTACGCTTACCCAGCTGACAAGAATGGAAGGCTGTGCCTGCCTTGCTGGGATGCAAACTCATGGTCTCCTGGCCACTGCATTAATCTGCCGCGAATGTTAAAGCTCCCTGAGCTATCCTGCGGTGTGGATAACTTTGCTGTTCTGTGATGTATTTTTCTGATGCCTGATTTATTCGGGGCATGTTCGGTTGCCCTTATTAGTGTTTAGCTATATGAACCATTATAGTTCAGAATTTAATTATTTTTCCATTACTCATTGTTTTCCACTCAGTGGGGTGTTGAATAGTGCTAGGGGTTGACTATGACCCTCTTTTGAAGGGAGGAGTCTTCTGTTTTGGAAGAATCTGGTCTTTGGTCATTTTTTCACTTCTACGTTTTGCTGTGTGTTGGGGGTCATTGGCTGTCCTGTGGGTTGATTTTATAATTGGAGTAGATTTGTCCTGTCTGACTAGTCTGTTTTGGTTGAGAATCCATCTCAGTGAGCTCCCGTTCGACTGCAAGTCTTGATCATGGCGCCTCGATTTTTAAGCTATGGATTGGTTCTTTTACACTTTCCTATTGGTGGAAGTCCTTCCAAGAATAGCAATGCGTAGTGAGATCAGCCATAGGGATAAGAGGTAACTTGTCCTGTGTAGTGTGGTTCCTGAGGATAGTGATGTGATTTTGCATGATAGTTTTGCTTATTATTATTATTATTATTACATTTCTTAAGCGCACAGCTACCCGAAGGTTTCCCGGCGCTAGGCAAATAGAACAGTATACAGAATGGGAGGAGCGTCAGGACAGCAGTTTACATATTGAAGAGCCAAGTTTTAATTCCTTTGCGTTATGAAATGTGCTTCTTGACTTTCCGTAGAGGGAGGGGTAAAGAGTTCCAAAGAGAAGGTGCCAACAGGGAGAATGAGCGACCTCCCATTTTAGCTCTCTTAACACGTGGTACCCTGATTGTTCTGGGTAGATGACCTAAGTGTGCGAGGTGGAAGATATTGCTGCACTAGAACAGATAGGTAGGGTGGAGCTTTTCCAGTCATGATCTTGTGCATAAGACATAGTGCCTTGAATTTGACTCTGCTCTCAATTCGCAGCCAATGTAGTTTACGCATATAAGACGTGGCTGAGGTTCTGGCGGGTAGGTTACAAATAAGGCGAACAGCCATATTTTGTACCACCTGGTACTTCTTAGTTACCTCCTTGCAGGCACCCAGGAGTAGGATGTTACCATAGTCCAGGCGTGAGATGACAAGAGCCTGGACTACAGTTCTCAGGGTGTCAGCAGGCAGCATCCACGTGATTTTCCTCAGCCACCTGATGATGGTGGTACAGGTGGCGGAGACTTTCACGACGTGTTGCCTGAAGGATAGTTGATTATCAAGGAGGACCCCAAGATTACGAGCAGTAGTAGTTGGGGTAGGAAGAGGGCCCATCTCCGGGGGCCAATGTTGTGGGCCCCAGAGCGGGGTGTCAGAGCCAAACAAGAGCAGTTCTGTTTTCTCCCCGTTCAGTTTTAATTTGTGCTCAAACATCCATGCCGAAATCTGTTTCAGTCCCGCTTGAAGAGAGGAGGAGGGAAGATGTTTGTTGGTGGAAAGTGAATAGATGACTTGTGTGTCATCGGCATAGGAATAAATAGTGAGACCTGCCTGTTCCGCCAAAAAAGCAAAAGGTCTAACATATAAATTTAAAAAAAAGAGGGCTGAGGATAGAACCTTGTGGGACACCGTAATTGGAGGGGAATATTGATGAGACAGATGTAGAAGAAAAAACTTGAAACATGCGATTAGAAAGGAAATTAGAAATCCAGGCCAGGGCGGAACCATCGACACCTGCCGCCTTCAAGGTGGACAACAAGATGGAGTGGGAGACGGTGTCAAATGCGGCACTCAGATCAAGCAATATGAGTGCCACAGTCTCCCCATTGTCCACCTTTTGCCTGATGGATTCTGACACACCAAGGAGAGTGGTTTCAGTCGAGAAACCCGCCCTGAAACCGGATTGAGAGCCACGAAGCAAACTAGAGGTTTCCACGTAAGAATTGAGCAAAGAATTAACGTGTTTCTCTAAAATTTTAGAGAAACATGAAAGCAAAGAAATAGGGCGAAAATTAGATGGGTTATTAGGATCTGCGTTGGCCTTTTTTAATAATGGGACCACCATAGCGTGCTTCCATTCGTTGGGAACGGTGGCTTCAGTAAGGGAGGCATTCAGAACCTTCAAAATAATGAGTAGGGCTGGGTCCAAAGAGCTCAGAATTTGAGGAGGCATAGGGTCAAGGGGGGAACCAGATTTTATGTCCTGCAGATACTTTTTTAGAAGCGTAGGGGAGATGGGGGTCCCAAGCATGAAGTTGGGGAGTAATAGAAGTGGAGCAAGGGGAGATGACCGGTGGGGGAGTACATACGGTTGGAACAGGGTAAGTGGACGCAACGGGAGTGGAGTTAAAAGTCTCAGATCTTCGTTGAGAAAATCGAGAAGAAATTAGCTAAAACTTCACACTGGGAAGTGTCCAGACTGGGGGCCTTTGGTACAGTAGATGCACCTGATAGCTCCTTCACAATTTTAAACAAGGCCTTGGGTCTATTCTGCGCCGTGAGGATTGTAGTATTAGCAAAATTTGCTCTGGCACTATCACAAGCCGCGTGATAGGCTTTAAGGGCAGCCTTATATTCAGCTTTCTGAACAGCATCATAATTGGAGCGCCATATGCGTTCCAGTTTTTTACATTTAGATTTTTCTTGGCGAAGGGCGTCAGTGAACCATGGTGCTGGTGGGTGATGGATATGAGATTTATTTTTTTGAATCTGGAGACAAGAATCCAAAGCAGTTGTCAACCACCGTCTGACAGAAGGTAGCTCCTTGGTAGAAATACTGGGAAACGTGGGTATTGAATTGGTCAGAAATAAGTTTAGTTTATCTATATCTAAACGTTTCCAGTTCCTGCTGGCTTTGTGAGGGAGAGCAGGGTTAGAGGGGTTTAACGTAGCCATTTCAATAGAGAAATTAACAATAAAATGGTCCGAACAAGGGACCGGCATTGAAGATTGGTAGGAAATGCTAGTAAGGTTAGAAATAATGGGGTCTAAAAGATTACCGGCCTTATGAGTAGGGTCGGAATTGTGAAGGTGGAGATCTAAAGCTGCAAGATCCTGTAAGAGGCGTGTGGAGATAGCACATGAAGCAGAATTAAAATGGATGTTTAGATCACCAACAACAATAAAATTATTTGATTGCGCAAGGAATGGGGCAATAAGGTCAGGGAAGGAGAGAGCCCAGCTACTAGCAGAGCCCGGCGGACGATAGATCAGCGTGCCGGTTAAAGTAAAATGCGGGGTAAGTAATAACTTAAACAAACCCGCTTCGCAATTAGGGAAATCGAGATCTTCCCATTTACAAGAGAATTCTCTCCTGAAAATAATGGCAATTCCCCCGCCATCTTTAAGAGCCCGGTTTCGCCCAACATAGGTGTAATCATTGGGGAGAGCCATGGCGATGTCAGGGCCAGAGCTGTCATTTAACCAGGTTTCCGTAACAAACATGGCAGCTGGGCTAACTGTCTCTAAAAGGTCAAAAATGTCTCTTGTGTTTAGCGAGAGATCGACAATTGATGCTAATAAACCTCAGGGAGGAGCCAGGATTGGGTGGAATGGAGGGAGAAGTGTGACTCCGGGAGGGGATGTTCCAAAAAGTAGAGGACATACAGTCTATACTTGAAGTGGAAGATTCCAGTGAGAGGCTGCAGAATGGACAAGAAGTTGGAGCGTTGTGACAGTTTAAAACAATGTTCGATGAACAAGAAGGTCCCCGCAACCGCAATAAAGCGGTACGAGTATACGTAACATTATCGTGGGCAGAGGAACTGGGCCCTGGGCGCGGACGGGCGCAGACGGGCTTGACTTGTGCGCGACTTCGGCGCGAAGTCGGCGCTCCCGCTGCGCTCGTCCGCTGCGCTTCCTCCATGCCACCATTAAGTACTAGGGGTGAGGGACCACTAGACCGCTCACCTGCAAGGACTAGCGCAGGGCGGAAGTGGTGTCAGCCTACAGGAAGTGCGCTCCTCGAACTGGCCCTCCGCAACAAACTGCACAAGCCGGGCGGAACGGGACCACGAGGGCGGTAGAGTGCAGGAAATGCAGCTAACACATAACAAAGGTAAAATGTGCAATTTTAAAATAGTTTGTCCAGCGTGCTTTAATATCAGCCGCGGACGTTGGAGATCAATGTGCAAATAAGCTAAGTAGTTAAAAAAGATTCATGTGTGCTCTTAAAATCAGCAGCGGCACAGTTACAATACAATACAGCGTCCAACACACACCGCCACCTGTAAACTGCGTTAGTTAGCATTTTTTTTATATAGAGGTTGTGAATTTGGTCTCATGTGTGGTAAATGCCTGCTGTCTGCCCTTTGAATGGTTACCTTTGAGTTTCTTGGAAGAAGTTGCTTGATTAGTGTCTGTCGTTTGGTAGGTGACCAGTCTGTGAATCTCTCAAATTGAAGCAAAACTGAGCACCATTCATAAAGGACCCATACCCTTTTTCTGCCATGTAACTTTTGGTAACAAAGTAATTGATGGGACTGATGGATTAGCTGTTCAGTGAAAAAAATGTATATTAATTTACATGATTCTGGAAAACATTTGGATGAATATTTGTCTACATGCTACCAGTCGCTGTGATTTAAAGCTATTGTATTGCAAGAGTTTAGTAATACCCCCTTGATCTAATTGTGGTAGACATTTATGGGGGTGTTAAAAATTATTTTCAACCCACCTTGTGTTTGGCTCTGGCTTGGTGCCTCAACTATCACCAGGCCTTAAGGTGATCACCAGAACGTTTTGAGAAGCAGTACTGAGAGGCATTCGGCTCTTCCGATATGTTTAGCTTCCTCGCCAAAAGCTTCTGGTTGTATTCATACGTTTTTATAAGTGCATACGTGTCAAAGCACATTACAATAGAACAAAGTAAATTACATCAGGAAAAAGACCTACATGATAGTAGGTATCACTACTTATATGTACAACAGTTACTTGTGGTAAATTACAGATTGACAAATGATATATTCACTCAAGATAATATATTAAGAAAAGGTGGAGTGATTAAGGTTAGACAAATACACAATTACAATTTTGAGACCGAGGGCGGGCCAGCTGGGAATGCAAACCGGACCTGGCAATTGAGTGGTGCTGGCCGTGCGCATGGGGGGGGGGGGCAGGGTTGGTTGGTTGGGGGGGGGAGGGCAGGGTTGGTTGGTTGGGGGGGGGGCAGGGTTGGTTGGGGGGGGCAGGGTTGGTTGGGGGGGGCAGGGTTGGTTGGGGGGCAGGGTTGGTGGAGGTGGGCCAGGGTTGGGGGGGGGCAGGGTTGGTGGAGGCGGGTTGGGGTCGGGCGGGGGCTGCGCATGGAAAACACTGCAGCTGCTTTTGTTACAAGGGGCTGATATTGCATGCAAACCGGCCCTGGTAATAAACTCCTCCCCCCCCCCCCCCTCTGGGTCCTACACTGGCCCCCACCCTGGTGGCCCACCGGGGAAACTCCTGGTGACTGCTATGGCCAGTCCAGCCCCTTACAGAGGGTTGTAGCAGCTCTCGAAAGTGTGTGTTTTCACTTAGAGTGCTTGAGTTGCACATTTTACCTTATGGGAAAGCTTATGCTCTAAGCCCTCTTAGAGGCTGAATATTGTTTTGTAAACTGTTATTGTGTACACAATTACAATTTTGTGTGCAGTATTTTAGATGTGTCAAATTATTTTTTGGGACATGCCAGGACATTTTTGTTGTCTTCCTGGTGCTTGTAATAGCCTCCCAAACAAAATCCATGCATAGAAGGAAGGTCGTTCTGTCGTTCGGTCGATCCTTTTCAGCCATTGATTCGCCGCCTCAATCAATCGGGGTTTGTAGAGTGCGGCTGCTTTATCCATTGGGTTCTCGAGGCACTGTGATCATGCGGCTTTTTCTCCTGTTGGTTGAACATCCATGTCTTGAGGTCCTTCCTGAACTCCTGGAGTGATGATGAGGCTGAGGTGCAGGGGAGGGTGTTCCAGGTCTTGGCCGCCAGATGGGCGAAGGAGCGGCCTCCGCTGTTTGTCCAGCGGATGCTACGGGTGGCAGCTAGGGCCATGACTGCATACATCAGAGCAACCAGGTCATTAAACGGCCGTTGTGTCTCAGAATACTGAAAAATGAGGTGGTGTAAACTTCATTGCATGTTTGAAGGAAGTTCAGAGACTGGCAGCCAGCATTGCATTATGTGTGGCGATTTAGAGCTTTCTGGTAGTTTTATGGCCTTTGTGGAAGTGTAATCAATCGAGGATTATTTAAATCTTTGAGATTTTAACACCTCTTTCCCCAACTCATTATGTGTTTTTGGTTTTTTTCTTCCTGTTTGTATGTTGTGGGACACGGTCTTGCTTCTCCCCCACATGGTGGAGGAGTGTGGCTCAATGGTTAGAATGGCAGACCCTGATGCAGAGTTCTGGCCCGGGACCAGAGTTCAATTCCCACCTCGGCGGGTCTTGGGCTCAATTTCCTCGGACCTGACAATTCTCGCCTCGGTACCTATTCTAATCATGGCCCCATGCTGCAACTCTGGGCAATAGCTTGTTTAACCTCCACACCGGCCCCAACAGCGCTAGGATGCCTGGCTTCACCCTGGGGTGCCCAGGAGTGGACACTTCACAGGGAAAGCCAGGGAGGGGCCCACAGCGGTATGAGTAATAGCGCCAGGAAAGCGATTGGTGGCAGTGCGCTCTACAAATGCGTAACATTTACATTTACATGTCTTGACTGCTTCTACCAGAAGGGGGTGTCTGCGGGACCAGCTGGCCTTAGTGGTTTCCCCTTTCACTGAAAGTTGAACCTCTGACCTTCACTGCTCATCACTTGAATGTCTGACGGATGTTTGTTTTTTCCTTGTCTTCAGAATGTTTCCGTCCCCATTTTATTTTCGTAATTGGGAGTGAACGATCTGTGGGGGGGGGGGGGGGTCGGTGCGCGCAACTAAACTACCTCAGGCCATCTGCAGATTTAAATTGATGAAGCATAATCGGGGCCGCTGGAATTATGCGATGCTGCGACGTTTATAGCATTATTTATCGCATTTTCTACATAATCCATTTGCTGGATAATCTGCAGATTTGAACAGAAATGTTTCCATCTCAAATGGAAACAAGTTACTAAAAGCTTGATGTGTGAAATATTTACCTCGACAGTGTTGCAGTGTGTAAAAATGAAGAAAAGGTGAATTTTATGGCAAAACTTACTGGGTTTCGCTGCATCAGTTTGTTTTTACTGCTTAAGTTAGTCAACCCTGCTGCCTAATTTGCCCACAATGCCGCATAATTCTAGTTTTAGTGACACCTTAATTCTTGGTGCAGGGGTCCCGGGATTTGTTTTCAGTGTTTGAATTTTCAGGAGGAAAACTCGGGCGGTGTGGTCCTTTTGAACCGCGTTTGACTGCTAGAGATGTAATATGATCAATTAAACTCTTTTTTTTAATTTTTCGATTTCAACTGTTAAAATGGATAGGCATTGTCTTTCGTAACACTTGAATGTTGCTACTTGTCTCTTTTCAGTGTTGCAAGGTTCAAAAGTGCACACCTGTTTAGTGCGATGCTAATAAAAACCTTAAAGTAGTACAGTACAAGCTAATAAAGAGCTGGCCTTTCTTATAAGAGAACCGTTCCCAAGCCCATGAATCCACACTTGGTAAGATTAAGTACAGTAAGAACAACACCGGGTTTAATTTGTGAATCGTTAAACAGCTTCACAAAATGTCATGACATCCAACAAAGATTGCTGGAGTCGAATCATTCTGCAATGTAGTTAATTTTTTTTGAATTCACATTCACGGAAGGCACACTCTCAAAACGTTTACGTTTTGAAGAGCGCCTGTAAATCAGATGTGTGAAATCCTCATAACTGTGACCCGCACATTCTGCAGAAATGACACTTAAAATTCACAAACGCTGTTTAATCTGTAAAGTTAAAAATCTAGAGTGCATATTTTTTTGTTGTTGCCCTTTTTAGGGTTGCCTGTCCTATTTAAGTGCTGCAGCTTTTTTGTTCATACATTGATAGTATACTGCAATTTGTTGTTTTTTTTAATCTATAAATGATGTTTCTGGTATATCAATTGATTTCAGCCAGTGAAGATCCACTTTATTGCCACATCAAATGTATATTTACCTGATCGTGTTACCGTACAGTATTGAGACACCATAAAAATAGAAATAAAATGCAAACAAATGAAATGCACTTAAAAGGATATTTTGTAGTGTGCTCCACAATTAAGATTATGGTTTCCCCTACTTTGCAGCTCAATACTGTAGCGATGGCATAAATAAAACTGTGGCCATGTAGCAAATATTTTATTAACAATAGCCAGGTTGTGCATCATTACAAAAACGACCTGCAAGCCAACCAACTGCTGGCAATGCTTGGATTCACACCCATGTGGGCTACACCCCTTAATACTGTTCTGCCATTTTAGCTATGCTACGCAACGGGTATCTGCATTTAATTGAAGTCGAAAATGTTCCATTCAAATTCAGATAAACCTTCTGAACCTATTTAGCTCAAGTCAACAAGTACAAACAATTAAATCTATTAGATTTTGGAGTCTTGTGTCCTCATTGGCCTTTCTCCCTCCTCGTTTCTTAACCCTCATCGTGTTCATTCACTCGTATCAATTTCTGCATTCTCTTCACCCTTCCTTGCTCTTTCCTTTGGTTTTTGCGTTTTTTTTGGTCAGGAAATTTGCAAGAAACTGATTGTCAGTCACCTGAGGTCATCAAATGTATGTGGTCTTCCATTTTTGCATGCACCAACCTTCGTTACTCCATTGAGGGCAACAGGCAGAGAACCGCCGCAGTAGTTTGCCCTTATGCATTGCTACTTTTTGTTGTTGCATAGCTCCCTCCTTGGTTGCCGAAGGTCAGGGCCACTGGAAATAAGTGGCAGGAGCGGGCTATATTATGTGGCAGGCTTGAGTCAATTATGCGGCAAGAACCCCCCCCCCCCCCCCCCCCCCAATGATGCGGCAAGAAAAAAACGAGTTCGAGGCATGTGGGCTGCTAAATTCATATCTTAGCATTAGATCGCCGCCTAGTGTTGGGTCCGGATGATCGCACATTGTTGTCCTGGAAGAGTCTTCGAAGTATCCTGAGATAGGTGGCTCCTCCCCTGGACTACAGTGCGCATGGGCATCGGCTCCATCCCCAGATTGTTTTTTTCCGCCATTGGGTTCGGATGTGGTCTCGACGTCTTTCTGTCGAAACCGAGAAACTAACTTTTAGCGGCCAAAAGGCCTCGCTTTTTTTGCGTCGGTATTGTCTGCGCACGGTCTCGAGTCTTCCGTCTCTTGGAGCCGGAATAAGCGGAGTTTTCTTTCGCTCTTCGGACTTTGAGGCCTTCTCATCACGACACGACTGCAGAACTTTTCTGAACATGGAGCGGAGCCCGTTTAAGTACTGCCCGCTCTGTGGGTCCAAGTACCCACACATCGATCTACACCCCGTCTGTAACAAATGCCTTTCGCCTGACCACGACGACGGCAAGTGCAAAGCCTGTGCACAGTTCCGGTCTAAGAAGACTCTCAAGCTTCGGCGCGCGGTGCGCATGGAAGCTAGACAAGCGGCCCCGGATCCGGAAAACATCTTCGGCGACCAGGAAGAAGAGGACCAGGGTCATCATCTTCAAATCTCCCCACCCGAGACGGAGGTCGAGGCGGATCCGGTAGACGACGACGGAGTCGTGGGTCAAGGCCTTGAATACGTCGACGAGGTAGGAGACGACGAAGAGATTTATGGGGCCGCGGCGGATAGCTCAGGGGACGAGCTCTGCCCGAAGGTTACGAGGATACCGACCGGGTCACGGGATCGCCTGTAGGCCTTACCCAAGACCCAGTGCCGCAAGCCACAGCCCCGCCTTCTGGCCCGGCCACGGACTTACTTGCTGAGCAGACTGTATCGAAACCGAAACCGAAAGCATCGGGATCGACTACATCTAAGATGGCCGACCCGAAAACGAAACTTAAGGACTCGAGTGTCCCTAAGATGGCTGCCGTGCCGGCGAAAACGACTGTACCCGCTACTCCATCGACTCCGTCGACCTCCGGTCCGCAGAAGTCGAAGAAGTCCGTCGATTCCGCTGCTGCAAAATCAAAATCGACGCCAGAGGAGGGGTCCTCTAAGAAAGATGGTCGGCACGGGTCAACAGCGGCGCCGCCGTCCAAGCACGCCAAAGCCGGCTCCACGGAGGCTACGCAGGCGCACGGATCGAAGACTGGCACGTCTGCGCACCGGTCCCAGGAATCGGGGTCGGTGACAGCGGGATCCGCGTCGAAAGCGCACAAGGCCCACAAAGACGTCGGATCCGAGGGAAAGGTCAAGACATCCTCGTCGGCGCCAAAACCCACTGTGAGTGAGACGACGTCCCCCATCGCCGAATCACTACAGAGAATCAGGGAGAAGGCCTCTGCTCTGTCGGCTCCGATATCATCGCCGCAGGCGCAAAAGGACAATCCAGCAAAGCCTTCTGGCAAACTTCTCTTTATTTTGCCGCCGAAGGAGGCGCCGAAAGCCTTTTCCACCAAATCGGCACCAAAGAAGACGGTTTCTTCAACGGCTGGCCCACTTCCACGTCGGGTACTCGAATCAGAGGATGATTCAGAGCATTTCATCGACGCTGACACAGGCAAATTGACCCTCTATAAGAGAAAAATCACTTCAGTCAGTGGACTCATATGTCATCCCACTGAAAAAGAAAAGGGTGCCCCTTGACGCTTCAGGCCTCATGGAACCAATCCAGCCTCCTCCGAGACGGAGCCCTACTCCCTCACCAGAACACTCTGCGGGTGAGGGGTATGATGAGGACGAGCAATACAATTTCCCTATCAATGAACCAGATGCACAACCGGATTCATATGATGACACTGGTGACCAGGGCTCCCAAAGTGTGGGGCATGACCCGCAGCTTTTTAATGCACGTGCAACCCCAACTGAGGATTCAGCAGGTTTTCATGCACTAATTGAGAGGGCGGCAGCCAATCATGATGTGGACATGCATGCTGACCCGATAGAGGAAGACTTCCTTTTCGACACATTTTCAGTCTCTGAAAGGACAGTAAAGACGCTGCCTATGCTTAAAGGAGTCCTCAAGCATGCTGGGGACATATTTAAGGAGCCTACCAGAGCACGAGTGGTCAATCCACGTATTGAAAAAAAGTACAGACCTGCACCTGCAGACCCCGCATACATTCGGGGACAGTTGCCACTGGACTCTCTTGTGGTCGCCAATGCCAGGAAACGTGCCAACTCCCAGACGACGGGTGAAGCTCCTCCCCCGGATAAGGAGTCCAAAGTGCTAGAGGCAGGGGGCAAAAGAGTAGCTGCACAGGCCGCAAACTTTTGGCGCATTGCCAATACACAAGCACTCTTAGCACGTTACGATAGGGCGCATTACGACACCCTAGAACAGATTATACAACACCTGCCTCCAGTTCCAAGAAGGCACCAAACTGCTTATTGAGGAGGGGAAGCTAATCTCAAACGCAGCCATCAAGTGTGCACTTGACGCCGCAGACACAGCTGCTAGAGCTATCAACACTAGCGTTATGCTGAGACAGGCGTGGTTCCGCATCTCGGGGTTTAAACCAGATATTCAGACAACCATTCTTAATCAGCCAGTCAATCCTGATAGTCTGTTTGGTCCAGATGTTGACACCACCCTAGAAAAAATAAAAAAAGACACAAACTGCTAAGTCCATGGGGGCCCTACAGTCACAACAGTTTCGTGGCAGCAATTTTCGTCGCTCAGGTGCACGTGGAGTCACCAGAGGACAAATGGGTCAACAATCTCAGTTCTCAAGAGGTGGAGCACAATCCTCGTTCACAAAACAGAACAAGGGAGGTTACAGAAATAACAGCAACAGAGGTCGCGGCAGAGGAAACAGCTCCCGCTCCTCTACCCCAAGCAAACAGTGACTCTGTCGCTGCCCCCCGACCACTTAACACCTGTCGGGGGGAGACTGCAGCAATTCCTGCCCGTCCGGAGAAACATCACCACAGACAGGTGGGTGCGACAACTAGTCCAGTATGGTTATTGCCTAGAGTTGAAATCCACTCCACCCAACATCCCGCCAAGGCAAAGGCCTATGTCCGCAGAGCACTTGCACTTATTGCAGCAGGAAGTAGTAGTGGTGATGCTGCAAAAAGGCGCAATCTAGCTCGTGCCGGTGGGAGAGGAAGGCACAGGGGTATATTCCCTGTACTTCCTTATTCCAAAGAAGGACGGATCTCTCAGACCCATTCTAGATCTACGTCCCCTCAACCTGTACATACTATCAGAACACTTCCATATGCTTACACTGCAACAAATTCTTCCCTTGTTAAACCAAGGGGACTTCTTAGCAACCTTAGATCTCAAGGATGCTTATTTCCACATTCCACTACACCGTCCCACAGGAAATACCTCAGATTCACTATCCAAGGCAAGCATTATCAGTTCAAAGTCCTACCCTTCGGAGTGACCACAGCCCCAAGAGTGTTTACCAAGTGTCTGGCGACAGTAGCAGCGCACCTCAGGAGGCAGAACATTCATGTCTACCCCTACCTAGACGACTGGCTCGTTCAGGCCAAGTCGGAACAACAGTGCGCCGCAGACATGTCAACTACCATTCACCTCCTTCACGATCTGGGCTTCTCGTTGAACTACCCAAAGTCGCATCTTCAGCCGGCACATGTCCGGCAGTTTTTAGGTGCGACGATCAATACCCTGATGGCCATGGCTCAGCCAAACCAAGTCAGGATAGACAGCATGCAGTCTCTAATCCAAAAGTTCAGACCACAACACTCACTTCCAGCGAGAGTGTTCATGCAGTTGATTGGCATGATGGCCTCCTGCATCTTCATAGTCCCTCACGCACGGTTGCATATGCGTCCGCTCCAGGAATGCTTAGCAAATCAGTGGACACAGGCTCAGGGACAATTGACAGACCTAGTGTTGGTTACCAGTCGGGCATACGACTCTCTGCATTGGTGGACTCCACACAACCTTTGCAAGGGCCGACTGTTCCAGGAGCCAGTGCCACAAATTATCCTGACAACGGACGCATCTCTCCAGGGATGGGGAGCTCATCTGCTCACTTACACAGTGCAGGGACTATGGACGACGCAGCAACAGAAGATGCACATCAACTATCTGGAACTGATGGCAATCTTCATGGCGCTCAAGTCCTTCAATGTACATCTGTGCAACAAGGTAGTGTTAGTCCGGACGGACAACATGACAGCGATGTACTACATTCAAAAGCAAGGAGGCACCCACTCGCCACAGCTGTCTCATCTGGCTCAGGGCATGTGGAAGTGGGCCATTCAGAGGAACATTTTCCTCATGGCAGAACACCTCCCGGGCAAGGACAATCAGATGGCGGATCTGCTCAGCAGATACAGCCATCAAATGCACGAGTGGGAGTTACACCCATCTGTACTCCACCCGTACTTCCAGCAGTGGGGTCATCCGGAGATAGACCTGTTTGCCACAAAAGAAAACGCAAAATGCCAACACTTTGCCGCCAGGTTCCCTCACCCACAGTCGCAGGGCAATGCGATATGGATGAACTGGTCAGGCAAATTTGCGTACGCTTTTCCACCAGCCCCTCTGATACCGCTGGTCGCGAGAAAGCTAAGGCAGCACGCGATGACTCTCATCCTAGTTGCTCCAACGTGGGCGCGCCAAGCATGGTACACCACGTTCCTCGAACTCTGTGGTGCCGCATCAAAGACTGCGCCTCACGCCCAGTCTTTTGACGCAGAACCATGGAGAAATTCAGCATCCAGATCCGCAACAGCTCAACCTGGCAATCTGGCTCCTGAAGTCCTAGAGTTTGGATACCTTAACCTACCTCCGGAATGCATGGACATCATCAAGGAGGCAAGGAAGCCGACTACCAGAGCATGCTATGCTGCGAAATGGAAGCGTTTTGTCATTTACTGTACAGCCAATGACATCAACCCGCTAGATGCATCTATCCCTAACATCATTTGCTATCTGTTGCATCTTTACAAGTGCAATCTAGCGTACACTTCCATTCGGATACATCTATCCGCCATAGCGGCTTATCTTCAGAACAGGCAGCATCTCTGTCTTCAGAGTGCCTGCCATTAAAGCTTTCCTTGAAGGTCTGAAACGAGTCATTCCCCCAAGAACACCACCAGTTCCGGTGTGGAACCTCAATGTGGTCCTCACCAGACTAATGGGACCACCTTTTGAGCCACTGCACTCGTGTGAACTCCAGTTCCTAACGTGGAAAGTAGCTTTCCTCATCGCTATCACGTCGCTAAGGCGTGTTAGTGAGCTGCAAGCGCTCACAATCCAAGAGCCATTCATTCAGATTCATCCAAATAGGGTAGTGCTACGTACTAACCCCAAATTCCTTCCGAAGGTGGTGTCACAGTTTCATCTCAACCAAACTATTGACTTACCGGCATTCTTCCAAAACCCACAAACGGTGGCGGAAAGAATGCTCCATACGTTAGACGTACGGAGGGCGTTGATGTACTACATAGACAGGACACAACCCTTTAGAAAGACAAAACAACTTTTTGTTGCCTTCGCACCACAACACAAAGGCAACCCTATTTCCAAAGCAGGAATAGCCAGGTGGATTGTTAAGTGCATCCAAATATGTTATCAAAAGGCCAAGCGCACTTTAACGATACCCCCAAGGGCGCACTCCACACGCAAACTGGGGGCATCCATGGCTTTCCTAGGGAACATTCCTTTAGAGGATATTTGCAGAGCAGCCACGTGGGTTACACCACATACCTTTACAAAACACTACTGTGTTGACGTACATTCCAAGCAGCAAGCAGCTGTCGGACAGGCTGTTCTCAAGACACTCTTTCAGGTTTCTGCAGCTGGCACGGGCAACCGCCGCAGATTTATTATTTTTTTTTTTTTGAATGTTTTTTATTGTTATTTCAACATATAGTAACAATACAGAGCTACATACGGTACAGGGCGAGACAGCAGTGAATAATAGGAACCACAGCTAGGAGCAAATACAGTGAGAAATTTGTACGGTGCCACCAGCACGGGGCTCATCTAGTGTCACTGTGGAGAAGGGGAACGGAGGGTATAGGGGAGGAAAACAGTGGTGGTGACACATAGCAGCCTTATTCTACATTTCCCACCAGTAAGAGCCGTTCCCCTCCACGGCCACCCCCGTCCACCCTCCAGGATCGGGCAACCGCCGCTGATGGAGGGACTGCTATGTATTCTATGCTAAGATATGAATTTAGCAGCCCACATGCCTCGAACTGAATATGCTACTTACCAGTATGCATCTGTTCTTGGCATGTAGGGCTGCTAACATTCATATCGCCCACCCTCCTCCCCGGTGCCTGTCGCAGCTGCAGATATACTATTGTATTCACTTATTAGCATGGACATCCTTTACACTTTTCACTCCATCTTCTGCCACAATGGCGAAAAACAATCTGGGGATGGAGCCGATGCCCATGCGCACTGTAGTCCAGGGGAGGAGCCACCTATCTCAGGATACTTCGAAGACTCTTCCAGGACAACAATGTGCGATCATCCGGACCCAACACTAGGCGGCGATCTAATGCTAAGATATGAATGTTAGCAGCCCTACATGCCAAGAACAGATGCATACTGGTAAGTAGCATATTCATTATGCAGCATGATGTGCAGATATGGTTATAATACTTTATTTTGTTATTTTTAAACTTTGTAACACTGTCGAGCACTGGTTGCTCCTCATTAGCACCGGTTTTAAATATAGCCTTAAGCAACAAAGGTGACCAGTCCAGCTTTGCAAAGGACCTTTCGCTGTCCAGCAACACGTTTCTTAATTTTCTGTAACTTTTGAACTGTTAGAGCTAGAAACAAAACAAATATTATGCAGCAGATGTATTGATTGACAAATGCGGCAAATCTATAATTATGCGAAAATAGCTGTGGCTGTGCAATTGCAATATTCCAATGGCTCTGCCTAATGTTGCCGATCTGGTTCACTGCCCTGATGAGTGTCGAGTGATGTAGTTTGGTCCTGTTATATTCACATCATGGCTCTGCACCACATCAGTTGCTTGGCTTGAGTGGCTAATACAAAGTATACCACTTTCCTTAAGGTACCTCCTAGTTGCTCAGTTTGGGCCTTTGGATTTTCTTCTGGATGTGAACTACCCCCAAGCTGAATGTGTAGTAGTTGGCTGATCCCACACCTTATTATCTTGTAGCTGTAGTTTGGGTTCAGGTAGCCTGTTAAATGGTCCTTTTCAAGGCGAACCAGGTCCCTGCAGAATGGGTAAATAGCTGGTTGCACTCAGTGTGGTTACCTGCTTTTGGGTCCTGTCCGTGCCCTGGGTCTTTGGTTAGTAAACCTTGCTGTGTGGGTGTCGATATGTAAAATAAACTGTTTACTGGACGTCTGTTTTGTGCAGGTGTCTCCTCGTGTTTTCTTGGAAGCAAGATCTTCTGTCCTAGATAAGCCACAAGATTTTTTTTAAACCTGGGTCCCTGTGTTTTAATCCAGACCAGAGACTCTCTGCTGAAGTGTTGCTCTCGAACGTTTGGCTCAAAGTTGTGTTGGCATGTGATCAGAGCTGGCTTGCAATATACGTAAATCATCTGTTGGCTCCCTTGGCTTCTAACCCCTGCTGGGTGCCAAGCATCCTCCCTAGCTTCCCCTTGTTTATACCAGAGGGTTCGTTTTTTTGTTTCTGCTTGTTGTAAGCTTGCTTGTTCTTTGTTACGGCTCTTGGAAAAGCTGTGTGCCAAAACCATTTAGCATGAGAATAAATGGAACTTCACTGTTTAGGTCTCTGAGACGTGCTGTATCTAGGATATGGGCTTGAGAAACGCTCCTCTTTTTCATTGGTTCCTGTTGCTGTCCTTTAGACATGCTGACTTTCCATTGGTGAATACATTTAGTAGTGCCTCCTTTTGGAATTTTGTATCCTCCCATGAGGACTGCCCCTCTTACATGTTACTGTACAGGTTATTTATACTTGGAGAGAACTCTTTTTAGCTGGCCTGCCTCTTTGCTTGTTACTTGTTCTATTTACTTGTGTAATGAAGCGTCAGTCTCATTTGCTTGCTGTCGCTTTATTCCCGTGCCTCCCCCTCACTCGTCCCACAACACTACTTTGGTTGCTTCATGTCCTTTAATCTCCCTGTGCCTCCCCCACACACAACACTGCTCACAGGCCGCCACCACCCCTCCAATCCACTGGTGTTTTGCTAACTTTTTTGTTACTTTACTCAATTTGCAAAGCAGAGCCCTCGTTTAATATCCCTTTGCCGTCTACCGCCCACCGCCTGCACAACACTGCTTACCGTCCCAGAGAACGTTGCATTGAATTATGTTATTTTACATTAAACACTCATTTATATAGCCCACCTCACAGTGGGATGCGGGAAATTAAACAATCAGCCCATTATCACAGGAAATTGACCCAACAGGAGATTCTAACATGTATCCCAGCTCACCAGTCTGCAGCTCTCAACTGCGCCATATCCTTTGCCTAGTCATGTTGCTGGGTGCAGTACAATATGTGGCCAATCGATGTCCCAAGGGACACCTAGTGACAATCTGCAATACTGCATCCTCACCACTTCTTGGCTCAAATTAGTTCGTGAAAGTCCACCATTTTTGGGGTGCTGTGGGTCCCTAATTTAAATGGGCACCAGTGCCACTTCATTATTGGAGCAATGGTCCCAGAAGGGTATAATCGGTCTGTCCACTTTTCAGATTAAAGGAACGGCATACAAATTATTTGGGCAATAAAAGGATAAACATCTTTTTTTTTTTTTTTTTCTTTTTTTTTTTTAGCAGTGTGACTGTTGGGCCATATGATGTCGCTTATTTTAGCCTGTGATACACTGTCACCTGCTGGCAGGACAGGAAACTGCTTCTTCCACCGTTGAAGACGAGCTATTCACAGCTGGTACCATGCCTGCTTTTACACCAGTTCCACAATATTAATGCCCATCCACTAGGAATGTAACGGCCTTGATCAGTGGTAGTGGGGTAGGCAGGAGGGATTTTAGAATAGGGGGGACAGCATATGGACTAGGAGTAAGTCCTCCTTGAGGTAACCTTATTTAATTTTGAGGTGATGGCAGTTCCTATTCCATTACTGGGGCTGTGCTTACACACGGCCCTCGTGAAATACAGCTGGAATCTTCAACAATTACACATCGTTATGTATGGGGGTAAGGGCGATCCATTACAGTAAAGGAAACTAGCTGCTGCAGGCCTTGATGTCGGAGTGCCCTGCCGCCACAGCAGGCTTACGCAGAGTTTAAAGTGCTCTGCAAGGGTCACTGACTGACACCTACCCATGCAAGGTGTCCCAAAGAAAGCTTGCATGGGTCCTTTAGGGAAGACTCCCTTGGCTAGAAGGCTAAATTGTACTGTCCATCACAAGGCAGCAATCCCAGTCACCCTGATCCAGCGGCTTACCAGCAACAGGTACTCCAATACCATATACTCACCTGGGCGTATAAACGCATATTCACACTACCTGGCAATAGGCCACTGGGGTCAATTGTTTGTGCTTCTTTATCATTCAAGATTAGTTTCTTAATCTTAACTAACCTTTCACTGAAAAGTTATTTCTTCTGGTCAATGGACCCAATTAGTTGAACTAGTTGATGGTGAAATGACATATATAATTTTCTTACATTTGATAAAATTTCCAGACTCTAGAAATATTTTGAATCTTTATTTAGATTAGTTTCATATGAACCACTTACAAAGTACAGTCTCCGTCTCTCTTAGGAAGGAAGATTCAATCAATCAAAACATACTTTTATATCAAGCAATTATTTATGCTCAGAAAGGAGAGGATAGAGAGAACAGAACATTAGCACATATGTAGAGATTATATTACCTAGGATGGTGTAAAAACCAGCCCCCTGGCCAAAGACCTGGGAAGGGTCCCCCGGGAAAGATCAGGTGACAAAGGCTTCAGGACAGGATAGATGACCTCACTTCCACAGACTCTTGCATAGCACCCCTCTCTGACACTCTCCCTCTTCGAGATTCTTCCGCGATCTTCTAAGTAAATGAATTTAAGATAAAGTGGTTCTGCATTTGATTCTTCTTCAGCTTCTCTCGTCACTCTGACAGTATCACGAGCTCTGCAGCATTCAGCATTGATGTCTCACTAAGAACTACCTCAATTATACCCTACAATATTCATGTGCCTCCCAATAATGTTTCAATATCCTAAAACTCCTAACTCTGATTGGACTGGCAAGGGGGGATGATCATCAAGCCATGCTTTTTTTTCAATTTAGTCTTTTAGTCCATTGTTCCAAAATCCCACCCCTTAATTTTTATTTACAAATTGTAATTCCTATCAATATTCACATCACATTAGCAACAAGTATAAACTTCATCCGTTCCCATTCATCTTAAAAGTTCTCAAGCTGGTTCCCAGGGTATGTATCCGTTTTGCCCTTGGACAACGTTCAAGAGTGACATCACTTCTTTCAGCTCCCTCATATCACGCATGCGTGGAAATCAAGTAGCCGACAGCCTCTTCTCATATGAAAGGCCCAAGATACGCACTAATAAGAGTCAAAAAGACCTGTTTATTTTGGATATAAATGGTTTCACTGTATACCACCTATCTACTCTAATCCCATTTTATTCATTTATACTTTCCCCGCATTAGCCTTAGTAAAATAGCGTGTTTTTAGTTTTGGCAAAGCAGATGCTGAGCATGTGAGCTTTTGGGCAGCCATATTAATAGCATTTGTGCGAGTGCAAGAAATTCCCTCCAAGCGACAGCTCATCATACTGCGTAGATGCAGCAGACACATGCGCAGTACAGTTTTTCAGTTAGCGGCCATTTTAGAATTTCACTTGAGTTTCTCATTAGTAATACACATAGGCATACATGTTTAATGTTCTGAATATTCATTTACACAATACATTTTTTAATACAATATTGGAAGTTGAATGAGGATTGTCTTCGAGCAAATCTCTTTTCTACGTGTCCTTGCTCCATCAACCCTACTTCTGTGTGCCCGCCACTGCGTGAAATGCTGGCAGCATTGCAGGATATTCTGAGACTGCACACATTGAAAGCTAGGCCAGTCTAAACTCTGGATACTGCCTGCCCTAGACTAACTTTGTCAGCAGTTACTGCCGGAAGCAAATTATGCAGTCACATCTGTACTATTTTTTCATTTTTTTTTTTATTTAAACATTTCTCAGTTTATTTTTTTCATCGAATGACACCCCACCTTACATGGCATCCTAGGTGACTGCCTTTTTCGTCGAGGCACTTGCACCGATTTCTACTTTTGCCTCTGGCCGAGAGCTTTATTGAGCTTATAGCAAAGGTACGAACTCCCTCATTTCTGAATTCCTACATGCACCAGTATTCTATCAACCATTGCTCCTGTGTTAATGGAAAACCTGAGTGCTTTTCAGGTGCTGCCCTTTATCGCAGTGGAAGAGGTTTCCTTCTTTTTGCATTTTCTACAAATGAGGACGCATTTTATGTATTTTGAAATCTCTTGCACCCATTGCCCCCTAAATTCAGTAATTAATAAGCTCGATAATTTTCGAAAGATGTGGGGGGGTTTGTTTCTTCGATATGGAAGGTAGATTTTGCAAGACCCACCCTGTATTTTGGCTTTATTCACTAATTTAAGCCTAGCTCACTATTTGTTCTCACTCTACGTTTACTCCTCAGTGAATGTCCTCCCCTCTCAATCTCCTGTTCTCTCCTCCACTGTATTCGTACCCCTGGCTTCAAACTATCTCATTCCCTCTTCTGCTGTATTTATAAGACTTAATGTCTCGTCGTTCGTCTCCCTTCTTTTATCCCTCTTCCAGCAGACTCTAACACCGACCCCCAGCTCACCAATCAGTAGGTCTCCTCACGTGGAGTTGGAATTGCCATTTTCACTCCTAGTACTACAGTAACCTAGCAAGTGTATTGCTTAAAAAAATCACAACCGTTTATCTTAAGATGGGGACGGAATATCTATTGCATATGTAAAAATATGGGAATTTATAATTTTAATAGCTCCATCTCCGACAAATGCGAGACCTATTACATTGCCAATGCTTGTTTTAAGTGACCCTGGGGCATTGGGACAACATCAGCCGGTCCTAGTAGGCTAGCTGACGGCACTGGCATGGTGCGACTTGTAGGTTGACTTCCCATTCGAGGTAAGGGGTTACAAGTTCAGGAATGTGAAGCGTCCTCGGTTTAAGAGGCTTAAGTTGTCGCTTATAGATCAGAGTAAAGTAGATCAGCTGTTAAAGATTGGTGACTGCCCAACAATGTCTCCTTCTCCAGTGTTCATATAGCTGCATTTCGATCCATGTGCAATGAGACGTACTGCACGTACGGTTTATGGACCCGCTTTTCTGGCTATTACTTGTTCCCGGCACTTCTCTATGTGCATAAACTGGAAACTCTGCCTGAGATCTAATCCGACTTCTCCATTAGGCTTCGAAATAGCACGTCAACACTGACCAAGAAAATGCACTTTCAATTAGACATGAATATGCGCCTCTAAGAACACTTGGCTCACCCTGACTCTATAACCAACTTAAGGCAGACCTCCATGCATGACATACTCCTGAAAAGCTTGAAGTCCAGCTTAAGTAACCAGTATCAAGAGGTACTCGACAAACTGTTTGTTTTTTGTTGGGTAGGGGGTGGGGGAACAAATCTCAGCTCAAGTTGAAACGCTTCAATCTTACTGTTCAAATACATAATATTAATGAGTTATTTATGAAACTCCGAGGAGTAACATTACTTGTCTTTCTGTTATTGTCCACAAATAAGTCTGTGTATGTCGTGCTCTTGTCCTCCTCGTCCGAGTGCAGTTGATCATTCTCTGGGACCAGAGTCTCCAACCTGTTCTATAACCAGGGCTATTTCTGATCTGTGAAACAATACCCAAGCTCCAATGACTTTGACCATTGTTACAGTAGTGACCACATCAAATCTAATGACACTAGTGACCACATCAAATCTAATGACACTAGTGACCACACCTTGCAGGATTACTGGTAGAGACCACCTATGTCACAACATTGACTGCCAAAATAGAATATCCAGAATACTCACTGACTAATAAAATATCATGAAGGTGCTTACGTATAGTTACTATTAACTCCACATCTACGTACCTTAAAAATGTATGCATCTTCAAAATCAATAAATATTTTTTAAAAAGTAGATAACATCACACTTGCCGATAAAAACTTACCTTCATGATATTGTGGTCTGTTTTCTGTATCCAATATTTAAATCTTAATATTGTAGTATAATCCTAACCACCACAATGCATAAGATTGTTTTGCTAACGGCTTTATCAATCTAAAATGCCTCCCATGTGACTAATAAAATAACAGCCTCAGTTCAAGTGCCCATAGGCACAAAGGAACTACTTACTAATGGCTACAAATCTCCTAAGCTCTAAACTATCATTTAGAGAGCAACTTTAAATATGTTTTGGATCTTTAGTCTGCGTCACTGTTTTCTCAATGCATGTTTTCTATCACATGCCCTTTCAATATTAGGTTAACATTCTCGACAAAAACGTTATCTTAAAAAAAAAAAACACAAAAAAACTTGCGTCTGTATTCGTGCATGGTTCCCAAATGCCAACTTGGAATTTTCCCGATTACAAATGCATCACATTGACCGACTCTGCTCCCAACATCCGAGGTATCACCATCAAATGCCAGGAATGCCCACCACAATGTCATAGATGCCTACATTATGGCACGGGTGCCCACCATCCTGTCAAGGCCACAATTGTGCAACGGCTGCCCACCATAATGCAAGAACCACCACATGTCAATCATGGACATTATTATTCCAAGGATGGCGACCATTATGCAACAGATGGCCACAATTGGACCAACCATACTAGTTTAACGACAGCAGTTATGCCATAATTAGTCCAAGGATGCCAAACCTATGTCAAGGCTTACCATTGTTATGCCATTGCCATTATGTCTGGAATAGCCTTAGTAGTGCAGATATGAACTCGTTTTATTAGGAGCGCAATAAAAGTTTGGTATTCCCTGACACCAGGATGAAACCATGGCTCATACATAATAGCGCACATATTGATACATATGTAGAGTGAAACATTTAAACACTTTCTGAAGCAAAGGGACAAGGCCATGATCGGTCGCCTCTCTTAATCGAGTCAGTTCTTTACTTGCAAACACTACTATTAACACATTTTTCTGCTCTTTCTCCGGCAGTACCAAAAAGTAGTTACTCCACTCTGGCTATTGCTTGAACTTCTTTTCTGGCCCAGTTTTCACAGGTATTGTATGACTGATGGAGTGGAGCTTGCAAATTAACCAATATCCTTGTCATTCTACTAAATTGAGTGGGCATTTTGGAGGAACCACAGGCTTAGTGTGTTTCCTTGTAAGAATGTAACCCTGACTTTCGTTTGACTGGCAACCACTTCAAGTATACAGAAATGTGTGGCTCTGTCATCTTCAAAATGGCTGAACCCTCAATTTTCTACTCTGCTAGTCTACACTTCAGGGAGTTACTTCCAGGGTGTTGGCAAGCTACCATTAGCCCTCGAGCTACCCATTGTAGACTCATGCTTGAGGAGATCACTAAACTTGATGGAACAATATTTGGAATGCCTGTCCATTTTCATCAGGTTTGCTAATGCCTTTGTTTGGCCAGAGTCTTATCTCCAATTGGGACTCAAAAGATCTGGCTACTCTTGCCGTGAAACATTTTCGGAGTGTACATAAACTCTTCTAACCCACCTGCCTCCAAGGTGGTATCCTTGACCGAATCAAAGTAGATGAAATGCCCAACTGTCCAGAACCCGGTTGCTATAGACTGGCCAGACACTAAGATCAGTTCACTGTTTAAATGTCATAAAGCACAAAAAGCACATGGACAACCTAAATTGGATTTTCAATGCAATGTAACTGTCCACCGGATGGCTGTGCTCCGCCTTTGTCTTTTACGGAGACAGCCAAGAACTTGAGTGAAGTTCGACATCCGCTTAAATTTACAAACTCAGATTAGCGCAATTACTGGAATATGTATTGCGATCCTACGGGCTTTGAAAAAGTTCCTTTTTTTTTCCCCCCTGTCTTTTCCTGCCAGGAGAACTGATATTCAGGCTCTGATAACCTCTCGCCTGGAGTATTCTAATGCATTAGATATTGGACTTCTGGACTGTGCCATTCAGACTTCAAATGGTGCAAAATGCTGTGGCATACCTCTTATTGAATTTGCCATGGAGAACAAAGATTACCAGGAGTCTTTTTCCCTTGCACTGAGTTCCAATAAGGAAGATATTTCTGTTCAGAATAGATTTTTCGTGCCCTGAACAACACTGGTCCTAGTTTCATGGCCTCCCATGTCCATTTTTTCAGGCCTGCCAAGAATCTGCGGTCCTTGCATATGGCCTTAGAGTGCCAAGAGTGAGGTGGACGAGGACTGGTGGGCACACTTTGTTTGGAACACTCCATCTTCATCTGAGGCAGGAAAGTTCAGAACTTGCTCTTAAATATATTTAAAAAAAATCTTAACCTGACCATTTATTCTGCAATTTTCTACTTGCTTCTAGACTATCTTTGGGAGAATCCCAGGAACATCTGTGCACTCTATACATTTGTCTTCAACTAAAAATGTGTCTTCAAGATGCACGTCCACGCCAATCCACCTACTCCGATATAAAATCAATTGCCATAGTCTCCGGTTAAAGACTCGTATTATACAAATAAAAAAATTGAAATGATACAACACAAATATTAGTAGCTCTCCATGCGTTTCATTTACCAGAAGTACCTCTCAATACAGAAAAGGCTGGAGGCCCCCGAATCTCAGCCTATGACAATATACCCCCCTATAAACAAAAACAAAGAGTTAAACTTTCAGCTCAATGGAATGCTGAAGTGCTCCACCAACAGACATACAAAACACCTTCTTCCAAACGCACGGTTTCCTCAGGCAGAAGTTCTTAAAAGAAAAGGACAAACTACTTTCAGCACATACCGGCTGAGTACAAAACAGGCGCATGTCTTTTAAATCTGGTCAAGGAAATGAAGGTGCAGCCAGCAGAAATCCAAGCAACATCAATGGACTGCTGCATCAAACTGGCCAACCTTTTGATGAATACGACAGTCTGTGTCAAACTGTTTGAAACCCTACGTGCAAGCCCCATTTATTTGCAAAAATCAAAGGCAGAGTGGCCAGAATTCCAAGCTACAGAAACTCTCAATAAATCCATAGCCATGACTAACACATTACCTTTGTGACCCCTCCACTAAGGTGGAGGAGCACTGTCCTACTGCTCTGAGCAGTGCAAAAAGGGAAAAATAAAATTACACCATCTCTTTATTCTTCTGTACTGAACCAGTTCTAGGAGGCGGGGCTGTCATAGCCAGCAGGGTGAGGAGTGGTTGGTGCACTTAAGTGCACATGACGATATGTCTGTGGTCTTGGGCCGGCCAAACAGACATGGGTACCTAGCATTTTCTCCACCCGGCTGTATTGCAAGACTGGGTGGAGTACATGCACAAGCTCCCCCTCTGAGTGCAGAATCATGGCACTCAGACCAATCACGACACTGCAGATGTGCTGTGACAGCAGTGTCGTGATTGACTAGGACAGTCTGGGAGCCTGTGTGCTTCCTATAGAGGATGGACGGTGGAGAGGCGGCAATTGTACAGAGGTAAGAGCTTTTTTTTTAATCCCACCTCCGTTCCGTAGCAGCCACCACTGCACAATTCTCTACATTGACCACCCCAATTATGCCTTTTTAGCACTCCATTTAAGAAGCTTAAATATTGTACTCCACGAAACGTACAAGTTGTAGTCTAATCAGTGTAAATTTGTCCTGTTTCATTTCAGGTTTGTGTTGCACTTTTCTGCTTTTGGATTTTTCATGTATCTATAACTTTGGCAACATTCAATAAAGAATACTATAAAGAAAAGCTTAAACTACCCAAAGGTTATGATCTAAGCCCTGCGCATGCGCCCTCGGGCAGGGCAGACCCTGCCTTAATGAAAATCTTCACCTACAGCCTGGTGGCCTATATATCCAGTAGATTGTTAAGATGCGAGTGTGAATGCAGATAGTTTACCTGGGTGGCGCAGTAACCCCCAGTGCAGTATTAATTAATGGCCTGTATAAGCCTTTACTGATGCAGTTTATGAGAGACGGGGCTTGGGATAAATGCTGCAGAGAATAAGCGGTGGTGCTTCAGGAACATGTGAAATTGTGCTCAAAAGGCCCGGGAATTGTTTGTTTAAGGTGTCTTTTGAGCACTCCAGCATGATATATAAATTCCTTGCACTGCTCCCTAAATAACTCTTATAAAACGCTGGCTCTGATGGTCTTCACCAGAAACACTAGCATAGCTGTTAATCTTGGAAAGATTTAGGGGCCGGCAAACTGCATACATTTGGACTTTCCCAATTTCACTTACAAGATCCGTCCACCAAAATGACTGGATTCTCCAGCTAAAAGTGTATCATTGATCTACAGAACGTTATCCTGATTTTTTTTTTTTTTTTTTTAATTGTTCGGATTGTAAAGTGAAGAAAAAAATCACAAGATTAAGAAGGAAAAAATGCTTTGCAGCTTTGCTCTCTCCTGGGAGAAGGACATACTGGAGAGGTTAGTGAAATCCGAGAGGGATGCTTGATCGATGCTTCTCCAAGGTCCATTTCAGAGGATAGTGAAGGATTAAGGAGTTTGCAGATCCATCATTGGAACAGAGATCCAGCCACTTCAACTGAAAGTGCACTGGGCAAGACTTTATCTGTTCCATTTCCAAGAGATTAAACCGAGCCATGAAGGTTCGTCCTTCAATAAAGGACAGCTTTCTTCAAGGTTAGGACGGATTGTTACAAATCCTTGCAGAGAATAATCGGCCTTCCTTGAGGTCAATTATTCATTGGTCGGATGTCTTAAGATTCAGCGTCACATTCCTGATCAGGCTGTTTTATGCGCAGTCTGCACGGGTATCTCATTATTGTGCTGCCGTCCAAAAGATTATACTGCTATCAAATCCAGGGGCGGCTCCTCTGAGTGGAGGAGCATCGCGCCACGTAAAAATCCCCCCCCCCCAAGCCCGAGATAAAAAATAAAATGGTAATTAACCATTTTTTATCCTCCTGTCCTGAACTCCGCGTCAGGATGGGGCCGGGCTGCTACTGCATGACAGCAACCGGGAGAAGGGGGGCCGTATGTGCATTTTTCAAAATTGCGACAGCCAGCAAGACATGCGCACTTTGAAAACTCTAACCCAGCTGTATTAAGACAGGTGGATTACAGTAAGTGCACACCTCCAGGGCACTGTGGAGCACTGAATGAGTCGGCTCCCTCTCACAGCATGAGAGCAGTGCTAGGATTGGTCTAGGGAGTTGCCTGGTGGCCAAGCTGCAGTCAGAAGCAGAAGGTGCTGTCCTAAGGTAAGTTGACTTATTATATTTTACGTTTGTCTCGCGCGCCCATTAATTTTACATTTTATTTGGAAACACCCCAACACACCTCCCCATTCATGCCAGCTGCCCCTGGATAGTCATGGGTAATGTCCATAGGACCCCAGACATTGGGACACTTCCCAGACTTCTGATATCCAGGTGCTCGGGTTCCATTTATAAAACTGAAGCTGGCCAATACTGCAGCTCCCAGAATGCATTAGTGTGGTGAATTGAAGCCCACAACATGGAAATAGTGTTACATGGTGTCATCTAAATATTCAATGGATTCGACCCAGATCGGTGACTTGGGGTGAGTGTCTGAAAGGTTTCAGCGCTTCGTCCAACTCCTGGTTTGCTTTGTTCACCTTAAGTTGGCAGGGTATGCCCAGACCTGGGTCCCTTGCTCACTTTGCCACTGGATTCAAGCTTGCCTGGCTGATGAGGGGTTTTACCCTGAAACCAGTACCAGGATGCCAGTTTCCCGTCCGGGAAGAACTGGCTTGGCAGTTCAGGCTGGACTGTTCCCATAAGGAACATGGTCAAGACTGATTTGCATATGGCTGGGTCTGAATTGGGGTGGCAAAGTGAGCTAAAGAACGATGATGGATTCAACCCAGATCTGTGACGTCCATCTCCTTGTGTTTACTTTGTCATCTAAATAAGGTTCACGTAGGATCTGCCCACTGGCTGATCAGTCCCACCAAGTAAAGATGAACGCAGATATCCGTCATCTAAACTAGAACGCTGCACTGAACTTCTGGAAACTGGGTCTGGAAGAAAATTTGCCTTTTTCACTAAGGAGAAAAAGAAAAGATGAGTGGGTTGCTTGAATTAACCAAGTCATTGGTAATGTACTTGTGCTGAACTGCAAACCATTTTTGTGCCACCCTGCCACTCCAGAGGGACCAACCACATGCAAATCGACTAAGTCGTGCTCCAAATTGAACAGTCCACCCTGAACTGCCAAGTCTGATCCCCTCTAGCAGGAACACAAGCAACCTCTGTCTAGTTTCTGCTTTGTTTGGCCTCTAAAGTGGCACCTTTAGGCTGTTGCTTTTCCTCACGTTATGAACCCTCTAGCCTTGTTCCCATCTTCCTGAAGTTCATTACAGTTCACAAATCCGAAAATTCAAACTTTGCATTTTTAAAGGTGTCCATTCCCCTACAAGGACATCTGTATTATGATGATCACCAGTCTGAGTTTGTCCATCCTGACCACAAATAGTCAAGCTGCTGAAAGTTTCAGCATTCAGTACACCAGCGACAAAGGCCCTATTTAAGAGTCTTGACGTTCATGGACCGCCAGACTCGCAGGAGTACGGCAGTGGCTGTCTCGTGACCACCCTATTAAAGTTATGGGCAGTGGGATCCCCACAGCCCTGCTGCAGCAACCATGGAACAGCCATTCCCTGTCAATGTTGCTTCCGGCAGTAGGCAGCAATATGCTAGAAGGGACCGTCTCGCTCCTGCCAAGCATATTACAAGTTTCATCTCCACCATGGTTTTCATGGCCATTCCACTGCCATGAAAACGGCGGCGGAGAGGAAACCAAGGAGGCCCTTCAGGGCCACCTGGTGCCTCGCACTCTGTGGATTTACACAGGGGAGGCACAACATGTACACCCCCTTGTGTCCATTCAAACCAATTCCTGCACGGCATAGACTTTCCAGTCCATACCATGCAGAAACTGTTTTTGGCATGCTCCTTTTCAGGGCACTGTAGTGGGAATGTAAAAAACAAAGGCCACCAGCCGGGCGGAAACACCTAATATGGTGGGCGGTCTGACCACGGCTTTGGTGGTGTGGCGGCAGGGCAGACTATGCGACCCACCGCCAAAGTCTGAATCTGGCCCAAATTGTTCTGCAGCAGGTGTTTATGCCTGCTTGTCCACTTTGTACAGTTGGGTGTAATAGAAGGGGCTGCAGGTTCTTGTGTAGTAGAGACCGTAGCGGTTTTCATGATTCGTGGGTGGCAGAGCCGGCCGGGGGGGGGGGGGGGGCTGGTCGTGGTGGCAGGCGTTCACGGGGGGGGGGGGGTTAGTCGTGCATAAAATGTATTAAAAAAATTAACTTACCTTACCGCCGGGACCCACATATCTGCTCCTGCTCTCCTCGAGGAACAGGAAGCACAGCCAGGCCCAACTGACCAATCACAGTGCTGCAATGCAGTGTAGCGATTAGTTTTGAGCATCCTGGTTCAACGCTCAACCAGGGAATGGGGATCTGGGCATGTTCTATATGCAGGATGTAATGCACCCTGCATGGAGAACGGCGAAGTGCTCATGACTGGTTTGGGCGGCCCGAGAGGGCTGACCAAACAGTCAATGCATATTTAGGAGTGAGCAAACCACTCTTGCCCTGGTCCAAGAGCAGAGCAGCCCTACCCGCCCCCCAGCAAAGCAGCACAAACCTAAAATGAGGATAAGTTATCATTATGTTTCTGCTGTATTTCGCACTGCTCGAAAGCACTGGGGTGACGCCCCTCTGCCATAACGGAGGATCCGCCACTGGATACAGATCTCAGTGGCGCACTATTTGCACTGGACTGATCACGACTCAGTTCTGCCATTTTCATGGGGTGCGGCCACATGAAAATGAGGGCGCACTTTGCATCTGCATCACACCAGGGGTGCAAAGACTAACTAAACAGTTAGGAGGGAGCGCTGTGTGTCACTCAAGTGTGGCGCACAGGTGGTGCCCCTTGGGAGGGATGCACAGTGGTCCCAGGGACATCGGTATCCCTCAGCAGGCACGTACCTACTGGGGATGCCTTTGCCCCCTCAAAGAGGCTGGTCTGTTTCTAGTGGTACAAAAGGGGGTGGTGATGGGCGGAGCATCTGAACCAATCAAACACTCGCACCCAGTCAACAGATCTGGGTTTAATCCATCACCGTCCTTTAGCCCACTCTGCCACCCCAGTTCAGACATGGCCATATGCAAATCAATCTGACCCTGTGCCTCATGGGAACAGTCCAGCCCGAACTGCCAAGCCATGCCTTCCCTGGACCGGAAACAAGCTTCCGAGGACCGTGAAGGCAGAGAAACAGTTTCAAACCTCAGCCCATCCTATCATGGATGCTCTTCCCAAGCACAGGTACAAACTGCTTCCAGAGTTGGAGCTTTGTTTTTTAATTGGGCATACCAGTTTAAAGGTGTTCCTCATATAAACTGGGGCAGTGCGCCCATTGTGTATTATGGGTTTTGAACGCCCTACATTACATGCTCACTCCTCACTATCCTGAAATCTGCATTTGTGGCTACACTGCATTAGGCATGGCCTGGAAACTGTCTTCACCAACCTTCTACACCTCTGCAGAGAAATGGCTTACTCTGTGAAGGCCGGCGTTGTTTATGACATTAGTGTTTGCCTGAAACCGCCTTACTAATCGCCAGAGAACACCTAGTCACCCATGGTGGTTGCCGCACAATCGCACCCATGCCGCCTAGCCTCTGAGGGTGTTGATACAATCAACCCTGGATTTCAGCTGAACGGGTTAGCAAAGAACGGTTGCAGTGTTGGTGTGTAACCCTTACTAGGTTAATCCCAGTAAGGGAGGAAGACTTTGTTGCACAGTTGAAGCTCGTGCCTAAAAGTTATTAATTAAAAGAATGTATCTTTGCAGAAAACCAACAATGAAATACCAGACTGTCGGCCTACTAAACAACTCTGATCTTAAATGTTTCCTAGAAAGACTTTGTTATGTTTAAGTCTTGACCGTGAGTTACTAACTTTTGGCACGAAAACATCCAATTCATGGATTACATACTGGATACATATATTCCAATGCCTCCTATAGTGGAAATCCTGCAAAGTGTATCACACATTTTGTTTTTAAGGGATTGGTAGAGCACTTTGTTTTATTTTTGTTTTTGTAAGGCCCTGCATAAGATCTTTCAGTCTCCTTAGTGTGTTAGAATATATGCGCATAATAAGGGAGTAGTTGTCGCATATTTCAGTGGGCAGTAAACAATATGATTGAAGGCCCAGGAATATGCTGTTGGATAACCTCATCTGTATACCCCTAAGAATGATGACAAAGGATTGGAGAAAATTAGTCATGGCCTGACTGGTGATGGGGGACTTTAGAATTTCCATGTAGGACTGTACAAATTAAAGGCCGAGTTCAAGAACTAGATTTAGAGGGACAGCCTGAAATTTCCAGGTTAGTGTTCATCCAGCGAGGTTTAGGACAGGCCCTTTGCTGCAGGCCATGACGAAAAGAGGGGGCTCGGTTCACTGGGCCCATGAGAAGAATTGTGTCCCCCTTTATGCAGTTAGTTTTTCTACATCCATTTATGCGATGTGGAATGGGCCGAACTTGTGCACAGAAATATTAAGACTGGGACAATAGTCAACCAAGCTTTGGTCTCACCTATGCAGTAGCCATGGGGTTTGCCAATGTGATTTAACCATATTGTACACCAGTGGGGCTGCTGTTCAGCATGTCTAATTGTTAGTGGAGTGTCGTAGAGTGGTGTGGAGTGGCATAGTGTCATGACTCTGTGGCATAGATTGGTGTGGAGTGGTGTATTTTGGTATAGTGGCGTGGACTGGTGTAGGGTAGAGTGGAGGGGTATGGAGTGTTGTGGAGCGGAGGGGCATAGAATGGAGGGGTGTAGAGTAGGGTGGCAGGGCATAGAGTAGGGTAGGTAGAGGGGCATAGATTTGAGTGTAGTGGTGCGTTGTGGAGGGAAGCAGAGAACATTGATGAAGATGTATAGAGTGTAGGGGCATGGAGTGTCGGAAAACGGAGGGGCGTAGAGCGGAGCAGCATAGTTATGGAGGGGAGCGGTGTAGAGTGCCATAGTGTATTGTGGAGTGAAGTGTCAGACTAGGGGGGAAGGGCATAGAGTAACGTGTCTTAGAGTGAAGTGACATGGAAGAGTGAAGTGACATGGAGGAGCAAATCAATCGAGTATTTGTAGAGTGCACTACTCACCCATGAGGGTCTCAAGGTGCTAAGGGGGTGGGGGAAGAAGCTGCTGGTCGAACAACCAGGTTTTGAGAAGTCTCTTGAAGGTTAGCAGGCCCTGGGTTTGCCGAAGGAGGATGGGGAGGGTGTTCCATGTCTTTGCGGCGAGGTCGGAGAATGATCTGCCGCCGGTTGTTTGTCGGATGTTTGGGACTGTGGCGAGGTCGGCGGAGCGAAGCTGGCGTTCGGGTGTAAATTTAAAAAGTCACACGTTGTGGGACCAAAGAATAAAAAAGTGCTACTTTTTATGTCCAGGGCCACATTCTAAGGAAGGTGGATAGTTTTACATGCCTAGGTATTTGATTCTAAACTTGGTTGCCAACTATTAATTAACAAGCATTGGCATAGCCAATAAGTCTCGCCTTTGGGTCTTATGTATTTAGTTATGCAGCACAATATCCTTGGTGCAATAACAAACGGTTGCATAGCTAAACACTTATAAGGTCCCAAAGGCGAGACCTATTGGCTATGCCAATGCTTGTTTCAATATGGTGATTCAGCGACTTAATGTGCAAGATGTCCCAATGCTGATGCACTTAAATCAATTGATGGGATCTATTTGAAACCGTGCATACACTTTAAAACAGGGCTTAAACCTCAAGCATGGCAATGCTCTTTTTCTGGTGCCTTTAGTAACAATCCTTTCAACTACACATAGGTCTGCTCCTCACAAATCTGGTAGGAGGCACACATGTTTCAGGGCTCAATAGTCTCGTGTAGAGCGGGCAAGGACTAGTGGTTCTGGACAGAAGGATCCTTTTGCACAAGGATGAATGACTTTATACTGTTGTGCTCTTCTGTAACAGCACAGACAAGCTGCATATAAGCCAAGATGGGCCTTTCCTGTATATTACTGCTCAGAATACTAAAGAAGTCTCAGGTTAACCAAGACTGCGGGAACAAGCAAAGGCAATGGTGCCCACATTTTGGCTTTCCTAATGCTTTTTGCTCACTCTGTTCAGCCTTTTATTAAACCGTGGAGGTCCGCCGGGGGGCGGGGCGGGCAGGGGAGCACCTCGCGGGCCACCACAAGTGGGGAGGAGGCGAAAACAAATCAAAGGGTATGCGGACAGCGGGAGGGGGCGGCAGCCTGGTGAACATGGACAACGGGAGGTGGGGTATACCTCACGGGTTGCTGCAAGTGGGTAGGGGGAACGAAGGGTATGCAGACAACGGGAGGGGGGTGGTAGCATTGTAACAATGGGGTATAGGTTACTTACATTACGCACAACATTGTGAGCCTTCATTGGCCTTCACAGCTCTTCTCTAAGTAGGTCTCCGTCATTCAGTAATGTATCATAGAAATTCGCCCAACGAATGCATGAAATGCAGAAAACACATGTCCGAAATAACATAACTTAGGTGGATTGTTTTAAGGTTTTTTTTGTTGCGTGACAGAACGGTTAGTTAAAAAAAACACAAGCCACAAAGCACTCCTATTTGAAAGAGTGCAAACTCTGCACAATAGGAAACAGAAAAAAATAAGTCTAAACAGGGGTATCTTATCCGCTGCCTGTGCGCTGCTGAAGAGTGGGCAGATGTGGCGCTCCGGCTCTTTGTGTTTTTCCACCGCCGGGCCCTGTCCCGCTGCCAGGACACAGTATTTCTGGGTGAGCCCTAACATCAAGTGGCATTTGGCGCCAGTCCCAGGAATGTGCTTCACGGGAGCGGTAAATGGACGCGTTTCCAAGGCTCCCTGCCATGCACGCCTCTTGGGAGTGCGCGCAGAGCACTCGACTTGTACTGCCCAGCGCCCGCGTTGGAAAAGCACAAACAGGACAGCGAGGTGAGCTGTGCCTGTTAGAACATGTAAAAGTGGTGGCATGTAATATTTCCTCGCTATTGGCTGACTGACGAATGGAACGACCATTTACTTCTGTTTGTCCAACAGCCAACTACAAAAAAGTCTTGCACTAGTGCCGGTGCAGGAGTCCACATTTTTCACCCCATCCCCCTCCCAACTTGAGCAGTTCCAATGTGACATGGGGTAAGATTGCCGAAGTTACTGCAGTGCAGATATATTTTGACATTTACACCATCCACCGAAGGCAAAAATAAGTCCTATGCAAAAGCACAAATCTTGCACTAGTGGATGCACATGTCGGTGTACTTTTGCACCCCAAACCCTATCAGATTGCGTCCGGGACTTTCTCATGGGCACTCGCCTGGAAGTAGCAACAAGCCCGCGAGTGGTGCGTGCGTGCCCATGCGCCACAACCAGACATCTGGTTTCAATTATCGCACCCGTGTCTGGGCACGATAATTGAAACCACATGGCGGCCGTGTGGGTAACAAACACCAATAGGCCATGGGCGGAGCAATGCGCCTGCCTCTGGCCAATTGCGTGCTGCCTCTGGCCAATTGGGTGCTGTCCTTGTTAAAAAGACACATGCAAAGGCCAATTTCGAAAGCCCCTACATGAAGTCTTTGCCAGAACAGTGCATGCGCGCTGTTACAGGCTCGACCTAAAAAGAATATGGCCTCTTATGGGAGCATGTGCTGAGGTTAAGGAATTTTCTTCCTGCATGAGTCAAACCTTTGAAAACAAGGACGTATACAGAGCCAAATGCTTACCAATTTCCACTTTTTTGGTAGTGCAATATGGGGCTACGCAAATATAGAATCTCTTGGGTAGCTGAGAACTGAGGGCTTCTGGGTCAATATATCCCCACAGAAATCTAACATGAACGTGGATCTAGTTATGTTAGATCATATAATGTTGCATCACCTTTTGCTCTGGTGTAGTGTCTGGTTAATGTTTCAAGTCTAAATAGATTGATTATAGTGGATTGCATGAACTTAGACGAAGCACGCAACATACCTTGGCTGGCTTATAACCGAGATGTTATAAATTTTGGCAGAAAGGAACTATTTTTTAATCCACTAAATATCACCAAACCTGGTTAAAGGAGTTCTTTGATGTAAAAATGGTATCTGAGGAAAAAGCTCTAGCCTTGGCTAAACCACTATTTCGTAAAGTTATTATGGCCAAGACGGCTCCAGGGATCGAGCCATACTTGCTATATGACATGCCTATCCATCAGTGTAGTTTTATCTTTCTTTAGACTGGGTCTGTTCCACCAGCTGTTGTACCTAGAGGGAATATGGTACAAGTTTACTGATTCTCCGTCTTGCTCATGTAATTACCTTTTTTAAATGTGATACTTTGCACATTGTGATGATATTCCCTATGTTTGCACAGCTTCGTCGCACATTTTAAAACGCCTTTTTTGATTTTGATCAAGTTAGGCCAGACTTTTTGTTACTAAATTTGTTACAATGTTTCTCTTGGCTGTTTATAAAGCGGTACATTAGGGGAATACTCCTAGAGGCGTTCTCAGCCTGTGAAATTTATTTTGCAACTTTAGTTGCGTTTTATCACTTTTTTTGTACTTAATCGATTTTGCAATAAAATCATACGAAGTTTGATAGATAAACCAAAAGCAATTACGAGGTACATACATTAGAAGTACACATTATTATGTGGGTACTTGATGAGAACCTCCAATACCACGAACACCATCAGTCACACTAACACCTCCAACACTTGTGCCACACATCCCCAATACACACATCACAAGTATCACCAACACTACAGCAAAAATAGAAAGACCACCAGTACCACCATCAATAACCTAATCAATTACATATAGATTCGCCTCAAATATCAACACCAATAGCACCTTCACCACTGCACATACTGATGCACTGGCTTAATCACCACCAATAGGCCCACCACGAAACTATCTATACCACCGCTAATCACACCGGCTAGTTCCACCACCAAAACTACCATTAGTGCACCAGTACTACCACCCCCAGTTCCAATACTACATTGCCTCCACTAATACCATCGCAGCCAGTATCACATGACCAGCACCTATACCACCATTCCAAAGATAAACCTGTTGGTTTTGCCAGGTCTTGAATGTGACAAACCCAATACCACAATGCTATCACTAATCTTCCCAACAGTACTGTGTATTTGTTGCTACTGGTTTGGTTACTTTGTTTTGGAAACAACTTTTCTTACTCCAAATGTTTAACACTTGATACACCTTTCCCAGAAAACTCGGTTTCTTGGGTTTTTCCCCTTCTCAGAAAGATAACTATGGCCAGTTTTCCCTTTTCCCCAATAAATCACATGTATTATGTTGGTATGAACATTTCACCTGTGCAGTTTGTGCCTTCGAGAGCAGAAGTTTGATTAAAAAAAACTATTCTAAATCCAATTCCATTACAAAGCATTTCTAATCGCCTAGTTTTCCCCCCCACTGTGTTCTTACCATAATTGTACCTCGGTACTGGCATTGGTCCTGGTAGAGGGAAGTCAGCACAGTGAGTATAAGTGGTGGCACATGTCTGCCTGTTTCTTTTCTGCTGATTAATGCAGGAAACTGGATGTCCAGGAAAACTGCTGACAAGAAATGTTCTGGACCAGGAAACCCTCCCAGCAGCCTCGGCCTTATCAAAGGAAATGAGCGAGTAAAATGTCTTGTTGACATTGGGCTCAACTTCATATTGAGTGACTGCTGCTTCCTCCACATTCCGCCCTGTAGCTGGAATTCTTTTTTTTCTTTGCAGTTTTATATAGCGCAAACTCGACCCAAAGGTATTGGAGCACTTAATGTGAGCGCCAGTTACATTACACAAGGACACATTCACTTTTGGTAGGCACGGGGAGATTGTGTTTTGCCCAGAATCACAGGATGTTGAGCCTATGCCGAGACTAGAACCTGGTTACCCTCATCCAAAAGTGGCAGCTCTGGCTGTTACGCCACATCTTACTCTTCTTAGACCGAAGGCATGAAAACAGACTTGTACATGAAATGCTCTGCTTCACCATTCTGAAAGCAGTGTAACTTAAACGCCAAAGAAACACAACATGAACTCACCAAACCCGCACAACAAACACAACCGAGCTTTTTTTTTTTACAGTGAACTCTATCCCTTACAAATGCCCAAATAAAATAACCCTGTTTTTGTAACTGAAAACCAGACACCTCACCTGCTATTCACTGAACCATTAGAATTATGGGATTCTGTTGCCACACTGTTTACAGCATAATTACAGATGTAACCCACCTGCCACATAATCGACCGACTTCTACATAATTTGCAGGTTTCAACCAATATGCATGTTGCTTCTAGTTCAAACACATAAAAGTTTAAAAAAAAGTGCCACACACGTTACCCGCAATGGCAGCCCCTTTGCAAAGTTTAACTGCAACACTTCTGTTGATGGGTGTATGTATTCATCTGATAAATTGAGACATTCAGTATTAGCCAGACATTCATGACGAATTGTCTCTTTTCAGCAGTCCTTAGTGTCAAGGTTTGTAACTGCACTGTTTTTTCTTAGTTCACCACAGTCCTGTTGATGGAAAACATGACTCTGGGATTCCATAAATTGGGGCTCAATAGATGGCAGAAGGAAGGGTGGAGTCATAAGGGGTGGAGTTATGAGCAAAATCAGGCACTTAACTTGCACGTTTATTGTTCAACACTGCCACTAAGAATTTAGAAACTAGAAAATACGGGATAGAAAACCTTGTCATTTGTTACCGAAGTGCTCAAAACGGACTGCATTTTAAAAGATCTTTCATGTTAAGACAACTATTGCAAAGATTTTTTGTAACCAGCAATTTCCAGGCTCTAAGAACACGAATAAACCTAGTAGTTGATGTACTTGCTGGAGAAATCTGTGTGCAGTGTAGTTGAAAGTTTGACTCGTCGTAAAATAGGATAGTGGGTTAATGTGCCTGTTGCAGGCCCAAGTAACTTTCAGGTCGCTGATTTGTATTGTATGCAGAACTCTCAGTGGGTTACTGCAGTGATGCTTATGTTGATTTCATGCCCACAAGTTATATTCTTTATAATCAAGCTCAAGGAGTTAGGAACCAGTATGAAAGCTTCATGAACTAGTAGGCATAAGTGTAGAACCTTGCTTTTTTTCTCAATCTCATTACTGTAGGGTAGCTAAAAAGGGGTTTGTGTAGTAATAAAGGCTGCTTAGTAAATGCTGTATAAATGTTAGTGTATTTACTAATCTAGATGTATCTGATATTCTTACTGTGCATTCATATTTCTTACAAACGGCTTGAAAAAATACAAAAACCTGCCTTGAAATCCTAGTTTAGCTCAAGTACTTATGAAGTTGAAAGTTGAATGTCTGCATTTCTTCGATGACCTAAACATGTTAAAACTCCAGCTAGCCCACAGCCATAATGGGACTAGAACAAGAGTGCCGATGGTCTTCTAAATGAAGTATTTGTTGGTCCTTTCAGGAAATTAAAGCAAGAGACCTCTTGAAGGTTGCTGCTCTGAACACACAGCAGTAAAATTGCGGGTGCCTCAATGTGACCTGGTATTGGCAAATTGCACCAGGCAAAGTCTGCACATTTCCGTACATGCCAACATTTTGAGACGGGAAGTGGGAGATTTTTTTTCTTTTTGTGTGCGAACACTGATTATACCCGTATGCCAAGACATAGACCTGTTCACCAACTGTGGTCTGTTTTTTTTTTTTATGGGAGGGGCGCCCCAAGTGGTACCCTCATAGTGATGAAAGGCTACTGCTTTTACCAGGAACTAAGCAGCACAAGCACGCTGGTGTAAGCATACCGTGTAGTGATCCGTAGGAGCGAGCAGGTCATTTTTATCAGACACTGGAGTGAGGCCTAAAGATCACGGTACGAGGAACCATGACCATATGCACCCATCTGCCATTTACAGACTTAACTAGAAATTCGTTCCTTATCGTTATCTTTCTAAATCAGCTATTTGAATAACAGCGAGCTTTTACTAAACATTCCGGATTATCTATCCCTCCATCTGGAGTGTCCTTTATACCCGTCCAATACCCTTTCTCCAGCATCTTTGGATCCTGGAAGATTGAGAACGACCACCATTGCCCACCTACAAGTCCTGGGCCCTGTCTGGTCGGAATCATCACCGACCGAGCGACTTCTGCAACAACACTTTGTATTTCTAGCCCTGAGGAGTCGCGGGAAACTGTCCCCTGTGTGACGAAACGCGTGTCGGCTAGTTTCTTTCGAACATTAAAGACACCACTGTTGAATCAACCTACTCCAAGGACAAGATTTTTTTATCATTTTGTGTTATTTGAAATTATTTGTTTGATAGGCTTTGTGTCCTTTGCTTTCTATGTCCACTTATACAAAACTACTGTATACACAAGTGTGCATAGGTGATTTGTCTTGTAGTTCATACAGTGGTGGCTCAGGCTATTACTGAAATTGGGGGGGGTTATAGGGCTTATCCCCTCCACCTCTTTGCACCTCACATCTCACTTGAACGGACCCATACCGAGCGCCAACTATTAGCTGTGCGCCCTTTCTCTACCTGACTAAAAACCCTTTGTCTAGATCCTGAGGCCTAAAGAGACGCATTTAAAGTACTGCTGCTATGTTGAGCACATCCTTGACCTGCATCTATTTTGTGTAGTGCTGTGCACTGAGTGTGGTAGGCATGTGATGGGTGTATGCGTGCCTTTGAACTGTGCAATACAGGATAATGTAGTGCTGTGCGGTTAGTGTATTATATGCATGTACTGGGTGTTTGTGTGCCTGTGAATGGCACAAAACAGGGAAGACTCTTGGTTCGTTGTCCGGAGACCCGCAGCTGAATGGAGGAACATGGCTAGAGAGGTAAAGGATCCCCCAGACAGATTTGTGTATTGCTGCATTCCTGTAAACTGAGGGACACGGTGGAGGAAGGGAGAGCCATGCTCTTTGTACACTTCAAAGGGTGTTCTTTGATTCAGAGAATGGTTACTAGGAAGGGGCCTGGGCACATCTCGGAAGGAAATGGTGCTAATAAGAATCCAAGAGCAGTGCCGGGGCCCTGGGGTGACCTTTTGATACACATCACTCTGGCTGACATCCAGGTCTGAACCTCTGGTCACTCCCAATGCCTGTGTTGTGGGGCCATCTGATTTGGCGGTGCTACTGTTATGACCGACTGCTTTCTGGACAAAGAACAGAGGTCATCGCCCATGTGCAGTACAAAGTCGATATAGACCCTCTTTAGTACTCCTCGAGTATTTACTGGAGATTGCTATTATTTTGACACCAACCTACGTCACCAGTACAGAAACAGTGAAAATATATTCAAATAAGGATAATATGATTGTAAAGTATTAAACAATTAGCCTCTTCACAATGTTATGTTTGATTATTATAGATTAAGATACCTACGAAACAGCACTATTCCGGTCTCCTCATAGACACAATGAGTAAACTAGGAGCTGAATGTAACATAATATCGATATGCTAGGTGGGTGAAATGTAATCACATTTAAACCAAAAATGTTAAAATATTACCTGAACTGCATTCTGGATTGTATAACTTGAATAGAAGCCCTAATTGTACATGCAAGATTTTCCTCACTCTTGTCTAGTCGATAGAAAATGCAAATGAAGATATTAAAAAATATATATATATAAATGTGAAGTCAGTCATGAGCCATAAAAGGTGATGAAATAATGTGACTTGTTTTATATAGGTTAGTGTAAACACTTGTGGGTAGGCCCAAAGACTTTTTTTTAAAGAATTTAGTTGAAGAATGAAATGGGAAATTTATCATAAGTGCACTATCAAGATAAATAATGTACCTATTTTCTATGGAAAATAGTGAACAATTGTAAACGTGAGTGTTGTGACTTACAAACATGTTGGCGTAGGCACTCTATGTATGGGGTTTTCCCCGCCTGAAGTTTCTTTGCGGGACCTTCCTCTGTTATGGTGAATCTAGTCTCTGCAGTGTTTTTGTTGCCAAGACCAGCAATGCTTGAATCGGGAATTTGTTTTTTTCCGGTTTGTCTCATAGGCTATATTAGAGCATCAAATCTGCCTTAACTAGATTGTAATATACCTTGCTCTGCTTGGTGGGTTTCAGTATGAAAATGTCGGCCTGCTTGTAGCGGACGTTATGGGATGTTGCAAACTAGCAGGTTCTTCTAATCTCCAGGTGTATAAGAAAATGTTAGAAATGACTGGTATTGAACCTTCCATAGAGTTCTTTCAGTGATGTAATTCTTTATTAGTAAGAGTAAGGGATGGTGGAACCTCCTTTCAATTTTTGCTCTTAATATTAGTTTCCTAAAGGTAATTTCTGCCTATTGAAAACGTACCTGTTTTAGGAACCTATAGATATATTTCACCAAAGCGGAGGTCTTTTTCAGCACTGGGAGGCCCGTTCAGGGGAAGCCATACATTATATAAATCCCGGAAAATAGAAATATTAAATCAAGCAATTTGAGTCTGCAGTTTAATATTGTATGTGTAGAAACCGTTCTCATCCTTGAGCCTAAGGATAGTGTATAGATACATGATCTGATACGGGTATATTAATGTTTTATGACCATGTTTCTTTGTCACAGGAATCGGAGATGCCTGATGAAGTAAATATTGATGATCTATTGGACCTTGAAAGTAATGAGGAGAGGCGCAGAAAACTCAAGGTAAGAAACTGATTTAGAGACTGAATGATATTTTATTGTTGGTTACTGAAAACCATTACATAAAACCAAAGATACAAAAGTCACAACATTAGAGACTGTTTTGGTTTTACTTAAAAGGTGAAATGGGGAAGAGGGGTGTAAAGTTAATGGACGTTGTTAGATGGCACATTCACAGAAATTTCGAGTTTCTGTGTGGAACCTTATGTTCATAAAGAAGCTCTACAGTGTAAGATAGTGGCTATTCCTTTGAATTACTGCACATGACCAAGGGCCATATGTATGAATGTTTTGTTTTTTTGCATTCGTAAACGCTGCGATTCGGTAATATTAGCCTTTGCGAAAGCAAAATAGCCTTTCATGATGCATGAAAAGCTTTGTAGTCTCAATTATAGGTAATCGCAAAAAAGAGCAATTACCTAAAATTGCAAGTACAAATAAGGAATCTCAAATAGCAATTCCCTTAGCACATGTATGAAGCATTTTCCAAATGCAAACTGTGCATTTAGGAAAATGCAGTTACCATAGACTTCAAGTCAATGGTAACCATGTGCAAACTTTGAAAAATGCCGTTTTGTGCTTTTTTCAAAGTGCCATGTAGCGCACACATGCCCCAACGGCATTGTGCGCTTTTACATGTGTACATTTATTTTTTTGGTGGTGCTTCACAGGAGGGGGCTTAGGCCCCCGGGCACACTTGGCTTTGCATTATATAATTTGTTATTGCCAATTAAAACATCTCCAATTAGCTAATGCAAAACCATTCGCACCTACGAAAAAATTGAGTAATTACCTAAAAGATTTGCTATTTACCAAATCGCTATTTGGTAATATTGAATCGCTGAATCTTTGGTGATTCCTTACATACTTAGCATTTTGTGATCACCAAATAGCAATTTTTACCGAATCGCTATTTGCAAAATGCTTATTTGATACATGTGGCCCCAGGATTCCGAACCCTGTTTTACGCCATCTGTCTTGCATGTGTAAAATGCTTTTTAAGTGTGCGAAGCTTACTAGTTGTCCCGATGCTGGCTTTAAAATGGCCTCTTATGCAAAACACTTTGAAGAGACAAATCCACTTTGAAGAGACAAATCCTTTTTAGGTCTCACCTGAGTCTGCGCATGCTGAATCTTCGAGACCTTTAGTAAGTGACTTTTAAAAGTACCACCAGAGGCTTTTGGTGGGCTAAAGCTGGCATGCACGTGAGCGTGCACGCGCGCAGCCGCCATCTGCCTTTCTGTCATGGCTCATTAAGCTTTCCAGCGTGTGAATCATGCTCCTCCACCCCCCCCTTGCTGTCTGCTCTCACTACCTCCCTCCTCCCTTCTCCCTCCTCCCTCTCCCTCCTCGTTAGCTTGTTGTTCTGAACTTTGGAAGCATCTGATGTGAATTCTTCAAGGAGCAATTCACTTCCGACAAAGCTAATGCCGCCTCGGACACTAGACCTTTTCTGGTGCTTGTTCCTGTTTTCATGATTTTAAATCACTTTTCTATGAATATTTAAAAGTTCTACGGGATTTACTTCAGAGACCTGATTCTTTTTCCTGCTACAACAAAGGACAATTATAAAACATTGTATTGCACGTCAAAAATAAAAATAATCGAGTTTGACTATTTTGCAGCATCTGTAAACTCAAGTACCTGACTTGTTTCAGTGTAAACATAAACTTCTCTTTACAGCACATTTTTTAGTGGTGCTGTGTTTTATATCGAATAGGGTAATCTTTGTCTAGTAACCACTGCTCCCTATTTATTAAGACCACATTTCACAACCCTGCCTGTATTGAGGAACTGATACATAAGAGCAAAAGGCACTAATGTGATTATCACAAACCTGTGTGTTCAAAGTTACTATGCGTACAGCAACACTCCCATATCTAATGTGCAATGGGCCCTGGTAAAAGTAAGGGAAATGAGTTCCAATTTCTCCCAGCTGAAAAACAAAAGACAAACGTAACTGGTTTGCAGATGCCCCTCAGACCCCTGCACCCTCGTAACTGGTACACTACTAACAGATAAGCCACTGTAATTGAGGACCCGGTACACAAAGGGGGCCTATAGGCCACGGCTAGTGCTGCACAGCCTGGTGTAACTCTGTTACCATTCTAAACTAAAGCAGGTCTCACTTGCCCATTCTTTTGACATGTGCTATTGGCACATCAGAGAGTCAGGAGCCTGCTCGGGCCAGAAGGCCACATGAGTTCTTCCCAAGTGTCGGGAAAGGCACATCCATTGACATGCCTTAAAGAGTCTGCCTAGAAAATGGTAATTTATTCCATTTTAGATTGTCGCTTTGCAGAAATTATTTTTTTAATGCATGTCTGGGCTGAAGCCTGCTCTAATGGGGGGGGGGGGGGCAGCTGCTTTGCTGCCTTCACTCAGTCCTGTCTAGTTGTCTAATAATCATGTAGACACATTTTTGTATTTGTATACGCAGTTAAATATTTTTGCACCTGCAAACATTTTTTTTTTCAAATCAACCATCCCTAAAATACATTTGTTCTTCCGCTTAATTCACGTATGATAAATAGAAGATTCCCCCCTAAAGGCCAGATCGTTCTATTGCCTTAGTAACACATTGTTTGCAAGTTTAAGAGTGGTGATGCTTGCCATCAAACTGTTTGGAAACCCTTTCACGACTCTTTAAAAGAGAAAGCCATATGACTATATCTTGGAGGTAGGCAAATTTAGGTCGTAAAGCGTTGCTCATGTATTTTAAATGGAAGCTATGCCGAACTTAAGTAAGAGTTTTTAGTGTATTTAATCAATGCTGAATCATTTTAGGAATTATGTTTTTGGCAGCGTTTTCCAAGCATTGTTTTGTGAAACATGCTTCCTAAAATTGTCTTGGCATATCTGTGTAAGTCTTTGTCATATTATATTAATTAACCATCAAGAGCGTTGGCCCAAATGCCCAATAAAGCTGGATGGGGGACCAAACTCAACTACTGGAAAGGTTCAAGTTTATCTGATATACATGCAGGTGTTCGCATCCACAGCACCACAGGCTGCAGTACCATAACAAGACACACATGGTGCTATGCAAGTTTGAATAGAAATATTTACGGTGACTTTAACTTTTGTGAAATGAATGCCATCCCCCCTAAGTAAAATAGGTGTCATGCACACAGCAACATCATTTTAGAGTAGTTACTCGTACCTTTAAAACCCTTCTCTCATAATGACAATAATATTATGAAGTAGATAAACAAATAAAAAATATATATAATACTATTACCATTCAGTCTAGAATGAATGTTTATAACTCAAATATTTATTACTGCATAAGCAACATCAAAGTGGAAATACGGTTGCAGATGAGGAATAGGGTGAGGGACCATCATCATAAGAAGTTCCGTGAGGCACAATTGGGAATGCATTTTGACCTCTGTTTCTTTTCGGACTATGGATGTTTATGCTTGAACAAGGCCCACACCAACAGCAGTGCGGGGGGAGGCGGGAGGGGGAGTTGGGGATTCCTTTAAGATTATAACTGTTCTGTTAAGAAGGATGATTGAGAGGACATAGAAATGCGGATGATAGACCATTCTACCGACTACAAATGATTGCTTTTCCATGTGTTTTCTTTTCCACCTCTTCCTAATGTCCATGGCATTTTATGGCTGACGCCGCCCGACCTCCGGGTTGTGGGCTGAATGGCTGTTTGATGTTTCCATTATGATCTGTGGACAGCAGATGCCAGAGGCTAACCTGTCGGAACGATTGTTTGTATACTCCATGACTCTGCAATAAAAACAGTTTACAAAAAAAAAATCAAAGTGGAAATACGGCTAGATCTGTGCTTTTAATTAGTGGGATAAAGCCGCCACTGAAGTTCCAACTCATCAAATATGTCTTTATTTTATTGCTTATGTTGAGCTACTTTTCGGATTTGAAGTAGCCCTATCAGTAGCTGAAAAATAGCCCAACGCCTTCATTTTTAATTCCCTCTAGGAATAAATTCATGCAGGCTCTAATAAGCTTTTCAGTGGCCTAAAGAAAAATAATTTAAGGAGAAGCGCTTATCTAATTGCATATTGGGAGACCGATATTCTTCACAGCCTTTATATCTTTGAACGTAACACTTTGTATAAAGACAAAATATAACAAGCATTGGCATAGCCAATAGGTCACGACTTTGGGACCTTATGAGTATTTAGTTATGCAGCACAATATTCTTGGTGCAACATCAACTGTCCCTCTTACTGTCTGCTCTCACTAACCACCTCCCTTCTCCCCCCCTTCTCTCCCTCTCTCCTCGTTCGCTTGTTATTCTTAACTTCGGAGCATCGGATGTGAACTCTTCAAGGAGCAATTCACTTCCAACTAAACCAATGCCACCTCAGACAGACATTTTCTGGTGCTTGTTCCTGTTTTCATTGGTTCCATGGACCTAGCTCATGTTACTGTTTGCTTAGGTTGCACGCTTTATGGCCACCTTATCTTTTAGTATTGTATGCTACGGCCAGACTTCGGTGTCAGAGCACGCTTTAACACTATACACCCCAGCACAAAGCCATCGAGTGCGAGCAACAAGTGACGCCAACACACAGTCCCTTGTGGCTACATACTGTGAGAGTAACACTGCAACTTGAGTTTCACCCACTTCCTCTCGTTTTTAAAGTGGAATTGCCAGATGTCCAAGTATTTAAGAAGCCCCCAAAGCTTTCGTAATTGTAGCCTTTGTTTGGAAATCCTGGGCAGGATGGGTTTGAGCGGCGTCCTCTGGCATATGTATGTGTAACCAGCTATTCCCAGTTACCCTTTACCCCTCCCTTGTGTGAAGTTTTAAGGTATCGATTGCTATAGCAGGCAGTTGCTGTTTTGCCATTGGTTTAGTCCCTTGCAGTGTAACTTCGCTTGTGAAACTAACATTTCAGCCTTCCGATTGCGTAAGCTTGAATGGAGCCCCCCGCCACCCTTCTGGTTTTGAAACAAGTACCCGGAGGCAACACTCGATGTTTTGCACATTGACCCTTTAATAATGCAACGTTCGAGCAACTTCAGAATTATGCGGATCTGTAGGGATACGGCACTGCATAAAGGATGTAGGGAATATTGGCTGTGAGTTGCCTTTTTAATGCCTTTTCACTTGCCTACCTTTAGTGGTGTGAAACGCACTGGTAGCAGCATGCTGCACAGAGGATGGACGCATTCTTTAAGTTGCAGCCCTTTTGCGGTTTCTTACACACTCACCTAGCACTATGTTCATGCACAACAAGCATTGGCATAGCCAATAGGTCTTGCCTTTGGGACCTTATAAGTGTTTAACCATGCAACAGTTATTGTTGTTGCATCCAGGATATTGTGCTGCATAACTAAATACTTATAAGGTCCCAAAAGCGAGACATATTGGCTATGCCAATGCTTGTTCTAGATTTGGCCCATGCTGGGTTGCCTCGTGGTCTTCATACTGGACCATTATTGGCTTTAGTTAGGTTTTTTACAGGCAGCTGTACCTCTTTCTTGACTGCCTCTGCACCCTCCTAAAGTGGTGGAGATGACCACAGAAAACCCTTTGACAATTCATAAATGTAGCTTAAAGACTGTATTAGTTCCCTGAATGAGGCCTCAGTAAAACAGGATCCACGTTTGCCCTCTGAAAGTCAAAGCTTTAGTTATTCGCTTAGTAACTATTCGAGTTGTACTACTGCAGTTTCATATTTTATTGTAAATCTTGGTATGGCACAATGTTACTTGTCACAATTCATTAAATACTTCTGATAGCCAGACCGTAGTGTTCGAATATTGAACGAAAGCCTTCTGTCCTACCACCTCTAATGATTTTTATTATTTCAGGTAATCTTGGAGTCCTGCAGCAACAACACAGAGGTAAGTGGCTGAATTGCTTCTCTGGTTAAGACTTTGTCCTGAAATATTGTGATTGATTGGAGTTGAACTTGTTGCACACTTTCACTATGCTTTAGCTGTTACAGGTCCCTTCATATCCAAGATGTCCTTGCAGCAAATGTGGAAACTTTGCCTCTTATCAACAGTGACTTGCAGCTGGCAATCACTGCTGTGTTTCACTTTCAATGGCTGCCTTTTTGAGCCCAGGGCCGAGCATAGGGCAATGATCAGCTCTGACTCAAGACATGATGCATGTCTTGATAAGGGACTGGTGCATTTCAACTCACACTATAAATTTCCATAAACCAGATTCCTGAATTATCTTTCCAGCAGTGGCGTAACGAAACATGAGGGGGGCCCCTGCAAAGTACATGGAGGGGACCCACCACCTACCACTTTGCCACGCAGCCAAAAAATCTGGTATATTTTGAATTGAAACCTCCAACATTTAATAAAAGGCGTTTATATTCTCATGCTCAAAGTTCTAATAAGAAAGTGAGAAACACTCTTGACAATGTTACAAATGGCGTAGCTTATATGCTAAGAGCATTTTATTTAACGGAGACAGAAATCAGAACAATAGCAAGGAGCGGTCCTATTGTCTCAGGAACTGACTATCGCTGAAAAACAAAGGAAAACTTCATAAGGTAGAATTAGAAATGACATTGATGGAAAATAATTTGTAACTTTTATAGACCATCCCACTCCTGCAATTTCAGACTTGACTGACAATATACAAAAGTAGTACACAAGATTTAACTCTGTAGCCTGCCAGCTCCAAGGGAAATAAACTGGTGTGAATTATGTGCATGCCACACACTTGCGTCTGTCAGGGGTTGTGCATGATAATAACCGCTCTATAGCATTTAAAATGAACTGAGGAAGCAATTTAAATTTCTACCATCATGGCCTTATTAGTAAGCAGGACAAAAACAGGCAGGCAAACAAGGCTGAGGATAAACTGCTGGGATGCTTCACAACACTGATGCAGATGTTTGTCTGTATTTATCATTTCTGTATTGTAAACCATGCTAATTACAAGATTTAAGGTGCACATGTTATAGACCAGTGCAAACACCAACATAACACCTCATATCAGCAAGTACCCAATGACAAGAGTCTATACTAACTGTAGCTGATGAAGCAAAGGAAAGGTGCAAATACTTTCAAAGTGCATAATAAAACAATCATCAATCCAGCAATCTACAAAACTTAAGCGTGTTTTGTAAAGCAATCCCCCTTTCTTCTTGCATAAAGGTGAAAACACTTACAAAGTGCATGGTAATAACAAGCACAGCAGAATGCAGAAATTAAGCCAGTTTGGTCAAACAACCCCCCCTTTGGGTTGTGCATAAACGTGCAAATATTTCAGTGACTGGTCAAACAATAACAAGCACGGCAGCATACAAAAATCAAACTAGTTTAATCAGACTTTGGCCCTTTGGTTTGTGCATGAAGGTGCAAATATTTCAAAGTGTCTGTTAAAACAATAACAGGTACAGCAGGCAGCAGCATACAAAAATCCCTATACTGTACTCCACCTAGGTGCACACACACATCTCACACACATCTATCCCAGAGTCCCTACTCCTGCGAAGCACTGCACATCTACCTGAAGTAGGCTAAGGGTTAGTCAAGCACACTGAACTTTAAAAAAAAAAACTGAGCCTGTAGGCCTCACTCCAATGACACTGGGTTAAAAGGACTTGTTCACTGTTACTGATCACTACACAGTATGCGGCCACCACTGCCCTTGTGCTGCTCAACTCCTTTTGAAGGCGGTAGCCTTCCACCACTGACTATAGCACTTTGGGTGCCCCTACAATTCCAACAAGACCGCTTTCAGTGAGAAAGGCCTATGTCATGACACACCCACATGATCTGTGCTCACCTACTCACCTATGACAAAAAATCTTTAATAGGTATACATCTTTAAACAGGCAGGACTTTTCCACCCCAGGTAGGTAGATAGATACCATATTCTTTAAAGGGGGGGAATAATTTAGAATCAAGATCTTGATTGTAGGCTTTAAAAACCTCTTTGAAACCAGAATAGTATAGGCAAATAGCTTGTTACTATTCTCGAGCCGGAGGTGGGCATGGTACCATAAATTGAGGAAACACTTAGATTTTCTATATCATCTCATCTTACTTTGTCTATTTTGAGTTTCTTCCTGCTTAAACAGATTTTCTATATCATCTCATCTTACTTTGTCTATTTTGAGTTTCTTCCTGCTAAAACAGATCCACTAATATTTCTCTTCAAGATTAAAATATTTTGTAATCTCTTTTGAATGCTAAAGTGGTATTTCTCACTATGGTTATAAAAGCAGAAAATGCAGCAGTTAAGGGTCATCGGGTAGGCACGCACGAGAAGCCAATGCAATATTTCACCAAAAATAGTGCAGTGAAAATGAAAGGGTTTAAATCAAAGGAAACATTACGCTCCTACTTTCAAGTGGTTTGGATTGAGGTGCCAGGAAACCGTCTAGCCAGAAAGATCGATTCCAGACTGTATATCCTGCTGTTCTGAGTACTGGTCCCAAGAAGAATGTGAAATTAACACGTGAACTGGGAATTACCTGGTCCAAAACAGCATGTGGAGCCTCCCTTCTGTGGATTCATCTGCTTCAATTCAACACAGCTATTAGGAGGCGATAAATGGGTGCAGGACCAGGTCAGCCTTTGCAGGGTGGGTAGGGTTTCAGGGGGAATTAGAGGCAATGGGTTCTGATGTAGTAGAAGATGTTAAGTTGGGACCAGGGAATGGGATGTAGGGGCTGAATTCCAAGACTAAGCCAGGAGTTTTCCTGGTTTAGTTATGACATTCAGAAGCAATCCAGGAGTACTGCAAGAACACGCCATACTTACTCGTAGCAAACCTTTTGTGAATCCATGAGCCAATTCACAAAAGATTTGCTGGAAATGGGTGAGACTTACACATATAGTACTCCTATCTTACTCTTGAATTGTAGACATAAAGTAGACTTGCTCCTGCTTTGCTCACAGAATTCAAGAGTAAGCCAGGAGTACCACAAAATTAAGCAATAGCTAAACCTTAGATTGTGGCCTGTATCTTCCCCTCTGCAATGCTATTACACATTGAAAGTTTACCTTTTGCAGATCTTTTCTGACACATTTTTCATCTTGGCTAGCTTTGTTGAATGTGAAGAAATATATTGCTATGCAGTAAAAATGATCACACTGTACAGAGACCAACTTTGCGGTATTGAAATGGGGAAACTGCAAGCTTCGCAAATGCAAAGAATTGGACACTCTGTAAATCTTTGCAAGTTAAAAGCAGCACCCGTCTGCACTCGTTTTATTTCTGGTGCTTTTTTATGTCCTTTTGTTGGTGCATTTTTTTTTTTAATAAGCCATTTTATCCGCTCACAATTTTCAATGTACACGATTTGTACTTTTACTTGCAAGGCAGTGGTAATATGAGCATTAGTACCAAATGTGAATCTCTGGCTATGTGGCCGCAGCGTAATGGAAACATTTTAATGAATAGAGGAAGGCTTTTTGCCTGGGGAGACATGGAAGGAGACGGGACTTAAGTTAGTTGCTTGCAGGCTGCTTCAGTAGCGTCCATGGGGGGCAGGCTCAGACGGCTAGTGCTGTTGCATGTGCACTGCAGTTTACACTGCGTGCATTACTTACCCTGCCCCACCCTGTAGAGCAGTGGTTCTTAATATTTGTACTCCTGAGGACCCCCACTGAATCACTACTGGAAGCTGGGGACCCCCAAGCAATTTGTAAGATTTAAATAGTAACTCACAAAAAATACACAAACAAGTACATACCAAACAAATACTCCAATTGCCTCTTTTATGCACATGCAAAACATAGTGAGTTTAACTGGAGATTTTCTTTTAATGTAGTAATTTATTTTGAGATAGCACAACTTGGAAACAATGGGATGGGTTTGCCTCTTTCTATTACTTAGCTGTGGTGTTTGAAAATAAAGCACTATCTCAAAGATATCATGTTAAAGAAATTCACTTAACGTCCTGCAGGTTCCCAAAACAGTACAACACAACAAAATCACTTTGAAATAATGCAACATTAAAGCAGAGCAACATAAAGAAAAATGTATGCACTCCTATCTAGGAACAGGGCACCATCACTAACGTGGAAGCTGTGGACACTGCACATACTGTGCACAATCGTGAGAAGTGTTCATCAATTACTGGCCTGGACTACATACTTTCACAAAGTTAGTGTGGGAGGGAAAAGATCAGGGCCTAACTATGATTACCAGCCTGCTAATTGGCTTGAACCATTTCTCACTATATATTAATCAGCAGTGGCAGTTGTCGGAGTGCTGAAACGTGTGTCAAAGTTACTGAAAGGGTTTGTGATGGCTGGAAAAACTTTTAAGACAAACGTTTTTCACCCTAATATGCCAGATTGTTTGAAAAGTATTTATCAAAAGTATGGGTTTTGAAACCCGATGCAAGAAACATTCCTTCCGCCTCCCGGCTGACAGTGCTATTAGTAAACTAAGAAGCAAGTCAGTTGTCATGTATATATAAAATTGAAATAAACGTGGCCTAGATTCTTAAACTGGGTCTGGTGGCTCAGTGGACTAATGCATCCTCTGCAGGGGCCTGTGTTTGACCTCATGGTCACAGGTTAAAATCCCGACAGGTCCACTCAGCCTTTCATCCAACTGAGGTCGATCAAATGAGAACCATTGAGTTGGGTAACAATAAATGTTGTTCAGCGCCAAGATGCCTCTGGGTGAACGTGCGCTTTACAAATACACATGTTATGGTATATTTGGAGCAACTTTTTGAGCTATTAATTCAAACACGCAACAGGTTTTTGTACAGCACCCATCCTGAAGTATTTACAGTAGCCCTTAATAAAAGTAAAGTATTTGCCTTTATACATTTTGGCCAAGCAGGGATTGATCCCAGTTTCAGACTTTACAACTCATTTACTAAATTGGTATTACATTATGATTTCTAAGGTTTCTTCTTCCTGCTTAATTCTTGAAAGAAGGTTAGACTTCGGTGACCGGCAGAATTCACTTTTTTTATTGGGCTCATTCACCAACTGATAGAGGTAACATTACTTGTTTCTCGCCCACCCATACTGCTACAGCATACAAGAACCCACCCAATAGTTAAGTGTTTGCCTTCTGTAGCACAAATACATTTTGAAGCTATATATTTTAGCAGGATACGGTTTACAGAAATATAAAAACACTCACATGTTTGTCGAGGCCCGCCGTTTGAACTGGTGAAGTGCCTTCCTGCCTGTCAAGTTGCCTGCTACCCGAACGCTGTTCAACCTCAATACACTTAGGAGGCACAGTTCGTCTGCATGCGCGCGGTGTGTGGCCAGAAGTGGAGAGGGAACAGAGGCATCAAAAGGCTTTGGCCCCAAAAGCTACTGCCTTTCAGCCATTGTACGTGTACACACACTCACACTCACTCTGAGGGTGTTTCCTTAACATGCCAGATCTAATGTCTTTAACCATGTCCACCACCACCATGTCGGCCACCACCACCACCACCATGCCCGCCACCACCACCACCATGCCCGCCACCACCACCACCACCATGCCCGCCACCACCACCACCACCATGCCCGCCACCACCACCACCATGCCCGCCACCACCACCACCATGCCCGCCACCACCACCATGCCCGCCACCACCACCATGCCCGCCACCACCACCATGCCCGCCACCACCACCATGCCCGCCACCACCACCATGCCCGCCACCACCACCATGCCCGCCACCACCACCATGCCCGCCACCACCACCATGCCCGCCACCACCACCATGCCCGCCACCACCACCATGCCCGCCACCACCACCATGCCCGCCACCACCACCATGCCCGCCACCACCACCATGCCCGCCACCACCACCATGCCCGCCACCACCACCACGTCCACAGCCACCACCACCACCACGTCCACAGCCACCACCACCACGTCCACAGCCGCCACCACCACCACGTCCACAGCCACCACCACCACCACGTCCACAGCCACCACCACCACCACCACGACGTCCACAGCCACCACCACCACCACAGCCACCACAGCCACCACCACCACGACGTCCACAGCCACCACCACCACGACGTCCACAGCCGCCACCACCACCACGTCCACAGCCGCCACCACCACCACGTCCACAGCCGCCACCACCACCACGTCCACAGCCGCCACCACCACCACGTCCACAGCCGCCACCACCACCACGTCCACAGCCGCCACCACCACCACGTCCACAGCCGCCGCCACCACCACCACGTCCACAGCCGCCACCACCACCACGTCCACAGCCGCCACCACCACCACGTCCACAGCCGCCACCACGTCCACAGCCGCCACCGCCACCACGTCCACAGCCGCCACCGCCACCACGTCCACAGCCACCACCACGTCCACGGCCACCACCACCACCACCACGGCCACCACCACCACCACCACGGCCACCACCACCACGTCCACGGCCACCACCACCACGTCCACGGCCACCACCACCACGTCCACGGCCACCACCACCACGTCCACGGCCACCACGTCCACGTCCACGGCCACCACGTCCACGGCCACCACCACCACGTCCACGGCCACCACCACCACGTCCACGGCCACCACCACCACGTCCACAGCCACCACCACCACGTCCACAGCCACCACCACCACGTCCACAGCCACCACCACCACGTCCACAGCCACCACCACCACGTCCACAGCCACCACCACCACGTCCACAGCCACCACCACCACGTCCACAGCCACCACCACCACGTCCACAGCCACCACCACCACGTCCACAGCCACCACCACCACGTCCACAGCCACCACCACCACCACCATGTCCACAGCCACCACCACCACCACCACCACCATGTCCACAGCCACCACCACCACCACCACCACAGCCACCACCACCACCACGTCCACAGCCGCCACCACCACCACGTCCACAGCCACCACCACCACCACCACCACGTCCACAGCCACCACCACCACCACGTCCACAGCCACCACCACCACCACGTCCACAGCCACCACCACGTCCACAGCCACCACCACCACGTCCACAGCCACCACCACCACCACCACCACGTCCACAGCCGCCACCACGTCCACAGCCGCCACCGCCACCACGTCCACAGCCGCCACCGCCACCACGTCCACAGCCGCCACCGCCACCACGTCCACAGCCGCCACCGCCACCACGTCCACAGCCACCACCGCCACCACGTCCACAGCCACCACGTCCACAGCCACCACCGCCACCACGTCCACAGCCACCACCACCACCGCCACGGCCACGGCCACCACCGCCACGGCCACGGCCACCACCACCACGTCCACAGCCACCACCACCACGTCCACAGCCACCACCACCACGTCCACAGCCACCACCACCACGTCCACAACCACCACCACCACCACGTCCACAACCACCACCACCACCACGTCCACAGCCACCACCACCACGTCCACAGCCACCACAGCCACCACCACCACGTCCACAGCCACCACCACCACGTCCACAGCCACCACCACCACGTCCACAGCCACCACCACCACGTCCACAGCCACCACCACCACGTCCACAGCCACCACCACCACGTCCACAGCCACCGCCACCACCACCACGTCCACAGCCACCACCACGTCCACAGCCACCACCACCACGTCCACAGCCACCACCACCACGTCCACAGCCACCACCACCACGTCCACAGCCACCACCACCACGTCCACAGCCACCACCACCACGTCCACAGCCACCACCACCACGTCCACAGCCACCACCACCACCACGTCCACAGCCACCACCACCACCACGTCCACAGCCACCACCACCACCACGTCCACAGCCACCACCACCACCACGTCCACAGCCACCACCACCACCACGTCCACAGCCACCACCACCACCACGTCCACAGCCACCACCACCACCACGTCCACAGCCACCACCACCACCACGTCCACAGCCACCACCACCACCACGTCCACAGCCACCACCACCACCACGTCCACAGCCACCACCACCACCACCACGTCCACAGCCACCATCACGTCCACAGCCACCACCACCACATCCACAGCCACCACCACCACCACAGCCACCACCACCACGTCCACAGCCACCACCACCACCATGTCCACAGCCACCACCACCACCACGTCCACAGCCACCACCACCACGTCCACAGCCACCACCACCACGTCCACAGCCACCACCACCACCACGTCAACAGCCACCACCACCACCACGTCAACAGCCACCACCACCACCACGTCAACAGCCACCACCACCACCACGTCAACAGCCACCACCACCACGTCAACAGCCACCACCACCACGTCCACAGCCACCACCACCACGTCCACAGCCACCACCACCACCACGTCCACAGCCGCCACCACCACCACGTCCACCACGTCCACCACGGCCACCACGTCCACCACGGCCACCACGTCCACAGCCACCACCACCACCACGTCCACAGCCACCACGTCCATAGCCACCACCACCACCACGTCCATAGCCACCACCACCACGTCAACAGCCACCACCACGTCAACAGCCACCACCACCACCACGTCCACAGCCACCACCACCACCACGTCCACAGCCACCACCACCACCACGTCCACAGCCACCACCACCACCACGTCCACAGCCGCCACCACCACCACGTCCACAGCCGCCACCACCACCACGTCCACAGCCGCCACCACCACCACGTCCACAGCCGCCACCACCACCACGTCCACCACGTCCACCACCGCCACCACGTCCACCACGGCCACCACGTCCACAGCCACCACCACCACCACGTCCACAGCCACCACGTCCATAGCCACCACCACCACCACGTCCATAGCCACCACCACCACCACGTCAACAGCCACCACCACCACCACGTCCACAGCCACCACCACCACGTCCACAGCCACCACAGCCACCACGTCCACAGCCACCACCACCACGTCCACAGCCACCACCACCACGTCCACAGCCACCACCACCACGTCCACAGCCACCACCACCACCACGTCCACAGCCACCACCACCACGTCCACAGCCACCACCACCACGTCCACAGCCGCCACCACCACGTCCACAGCCGCCACCACCACGTCCACAGCCACCACCACCACGTCCACAGCCGCCACCACCACGTCCACAGCCACCACGTCCATAGCCACCACCACCACCACGTCAACAGCCACCACCACCACCACGTCCACAGCCACCACCACCACGTCCACAGCCACCACAGCCACCACCACCACAGCCACCACCACCACCACCACCACGTCCACAGCCACCACCACCACGTCCACAGCCACCACCACCACGTCCACAGCCACCACCACCACGTCCACAGCCACCACCACCACGTCCACAGCCACCACCACCACGTCCACAGCCGCCACCACCACGTCCACAGCCGCCACCACCACCACGTCCACAGCCGCCACCACCACCACGTCCACAGCCGCCACCACCACCACGTCCACAGCCGCCACCACCACCACGTCCACAGCCACCACCACCACCACGTCCACAGCCACCACCACCACCACGTCCACAGCCACCACCACCACCACGTCCACAGCCACCACCACCACCACGTCCACAGCCGCCACCACCACCACGTCCACAGCCACCACCACCACCACGTCCACAGCCACCACCACCACCACGTCCACAGCCACCACCACCACCACGTCCACAGCCACCACCACCACCACGTCCACAGCCACCACCACCACCACGTCCACAGCCACCACCACCACCACGTCCACAGCCACCACCACCACCACGTCCACAGCCACCACCACCACGTCCACAGCCACCACCACCACGTCCACAGCCACCACCACCACGTCCACAACCACCACCACGTCAACAGCCACCACCACCACCACGTCAACAGCCACCACCACGTCAACAGCCACCACCACCACCACGTCAACAGCCACCACCACCACCACCACGTCCACAGCCACCACCACCACCACCACGTCCACAGCCACCACCACCACCACCACGTCCACAGCCACCACCACCACCACCACGTCCACAGCCACCACCACCACCACGTCCACAGCCACCACCACCACCACCACGTCCACAGCCACCACCACCACCACCACGTCCACAGCCACCACCACCACCACGTCCACAGCCACCACAGCCACCACCACCACAGCCACCACCACCACCACCACGTCCACAGCCACCATCACGTCCACAGCCACCACCACCACATCCACAGCCACCACCACCACCACAGCCACCACCACCACGTCCACAGCCACCACCACCACCATGTCCACAGCCACCACCACCACCATGTCCACAGCCGCCACCACCACCACCACCATGTCCACAGCCGCCACCACCACCACCACCATGTCCACAGCCGCCACCACCACCACCACCATGTCCACAGCCGCCACCACCACCACCATGTCCACAGCCGCCACCACCACCACCATGTCCACAGCCGCCACCACCACCACCATGTCCACAGCCGCCACCACCACCACCATGTCCACAGCCGCCACCACCACCACGTCCACAGCCGCCACCACCACCACGTCCACCGCCACCACCACCACCACGTCCACCGCCACCACCACCACCACCACCATGTCAACAGCCACCACCACCACCACGTCAACAGCCACCACCACCACCACGTCCACAGCCGCCACCACCACCACGTCCACAGCCGCCACCACCACCACGTCCACAGCCGCCACCACCACCACGTCCACAGCCGCCACCACCACCACGTCCACAGCCGCCACCACCACCACGTCCACAGCCGCCACCACCACCACGTCCACAGCCACCACCACCACCACGTCCACAGCCACCACCACCACGTCCACAGCCGCCACCACCACCACGTCCACAGCCGCCACCACCACCACGTCCACAGCCGCCACCACCACCACGTCCACAGCCGCCACCACCACCACGTCCACAGCCACCACCACCACCACAGCCACCACCACCATGTCCACAGCCACCACCACCACCACCACCATGTCCACCACCGCCACCACGTCCACCACGGCCACCACGTCCACAGCCACCACCACCACCACGTCCACAGCCACCACCACCACAGCCACCACCACCACCACGTCCACAGCCACCACCACCACCACGTCCACCGCCACCACCACCACCACCACCATGTCAACAGCCGCCACCACCACCACGTCAACAGCCGCCACCACCACCACGTCCACAGCCGCCACCACCACCACGTCCACAGCCGCCACCACCACCACGTCCACAGCCGCCACCACCACCACGTCCACAGCCGCCACCACCACCACGTCCACAGCCGCCACCACCACCACGTCCACAGCCGCCACCACCACCACGTCCACAGCCGCCACCACCACCACGTCCACAGCCGCCACCACCACCACGTCCACAGCCGCCACCACCACCACGTCCACAGCCACCACCACCACCACAGCCACCACCACCACCACAGCCACCACCACCACCACCACCATGTCCACAGCCACCACCACCACCACCACCATGTCCACAGCCACCACCACCACCACCACCACAGCCACCACCACCACCACGTCCACAGCCACCACCACCACCACGTCCACAGCCACCACCACCACCACCACCACGTCCACAGCCACCACCACGTCCACAGCCACCACCACCACATCCACAGCCACCATCACCACCACCACCACCACGTCCACAGCCGCCACCACCACCACGTCCACAGCCACCACCACCACCACGTCCACCGCCACCACCACGTCCACCGCCACCACCACGTCCACCGCCACCACCACGTCCACCGCCACCACCACGTCCACCGCCACCACCACCACGTCCACAGCCACCACCACCACATCCACAGCCACCATCACCACCACCACCACCACGTCCACAGCCGCCACCACCACCACGTCCACAGCCACCACCACCACCATGTCCACAGCCACCACCACCACCACCACCATGTCCACAGCCGCCACCACCACCACCACCATGTCCACAGCCGCCACCACCACCACCACCACAGCCACCACCACCACCACGTCCACAGCCGCCACCACCACCACGTCCACAGCCGCCACCACCACCACGTCCACCACCACCACCACGTCCACCGCCACCACCACGTCCACAGCCACCACCACCACCACCACCATGTCAACAGCCACCACCACCACCACGTCCACAGCCGCCACCACCACCACGTCCACAGCCGCCACCACCACCACGTCCACAGCCGCCACCACCACCACGTCCACAGCCGCCACCACCACCACGTCCACAGCCGCCACCACCACCACGTCCACAGCCGCCACCACCACCACGTCCACAGCCGCCACCACCACCACGTCCACAGCCGCCACCACCACCACGTCCACAGCCGCCACCACCACCACGTCCACAGCCGCCACCACCACCACGTCCACAGCCGCCACCACCACCACGTCCACAGCCGCCACCACCACCACGTCCACAGCCGCCACCACCACCACGTCCACAGCCGCCACCACCACCACGTCCACAGCCACCACCACCACCACGTCCACAGCCACCACCACCACCACCACCACGTCCACAGCCACCACCACCACCACGTCCACAGCCACCACCACCACATCCACAGCCACCATCACCACCACCACCACGTCCACAGCCACCACCACCACGTCCACAGCCACAGCCACAGCCACCACCACCACGTCCACAGCCACAGCCACCACCACCACGTCCAGCCACAGCCACCACCACCACGTCCACAGCCACCACAGCCACCACCACCACAGCCACCACCACCACGTCCACAGCCACCACCACCACGTCCACAGCCACCACCACCACGTCCACAGCCACCACCACCACGTCCACAGCCACCACCACCACGTCCACAGCCACCACCACCACGTCCACAGCCACCACCACCACGTCCACAGCCACCACCACCACGTCCACAGCCACCACCACCACGTCCACAGCCACCACCACCACGTCCACAGCCACCACCACCACGTCCACAGCCACCACGTCCACAGCCACCACGTCCACAGCCACCACCACCACGTCCACAGCCACCACCACCACCACAGCCACCACCACCACCACAGCCACCACCACCACCACCACCATGTCCACAGCCACCACCACCACCACCACCACAGCCACCACCACCACCACGTCCACAGCCACCACCACCACCACGTCCACAGCCACCACCACCACCACCACCACGTCCACAGCCACCACCACGTCCACAGCTACCACCACCACCACGTCCACAGCCACCACCACCACCACCACGTCCACAACCACCACCACGTCCACGTCCACAACCACCACCACGTCCACGTCCACAACCACCACCACGTCAACAGCCACCACCACCACCACGTCAACAGCCACCACCACCACCACGTCAACAGCCACCACCACCACCACGTCCACAGCCACCACCACCACCACGTCCACAGCCACCACCACCACCACGTCCACAGCCACCACCACCACCACGTCCACAGCCACCACCACCACCACGTCCACAGCCACCACCACCACCACGTCCACAGCCACCACCACCACCACGTCCACAGCCACCACCACCACCACGTCCACAGCCACCACCACCACCACGTCCACAGCCACCACCACCACCACGTCCACAGCCACCGCCACCACGTCCACAGCCGCCGCCACCACGTCCGCCGCCACCACGTCCACGTCCGCCGCCACCACGTCCACGTCCGCCACGTCCACGTCCGCCGCCACCACCACCACGTCCACAGCTGCCACCACCACCACGTCCACAGCCGCCACCACCACCACGTCCACAGCCGCCACCACCACCACCACCACCACGTCCACAGCTGCCACCACCACCACCACGTCCACCGCCACCACCACCACGTCCACCGCCACCACCACCACGTCCACAGCCGCCGCCACCACCACCACCACGTCCACAGCCGCCACCACCACCACGTCCACAGCCACCACCGCCACCACCACGTCCACCGCCACCACCACGTCCACCGCCACCACCACGTCCACCACCACCACGTCCACCACCACCACGTCCACCACCACCACGTCCACCACCACCACGTCCACCACCACCACGTCCACCACCACCACGTCCACCACCACCACTTCCACCACCACCACGTCCACCGCCACCACCACCACGTCCACCGCCACCACCACCACGTCCACCGCCACCACCACCACGTCCACCGCCACCACCACCACGTCCACCGCCACCACCACCACGTCCACCACCACCACGTCCACGTCCACCGCCACCACGTCCACCGCCACCGCCACCACGTCCACCGCCACCACGTCCACCGCCACCACCACCACGTCCACAGCCACCACCACGTCCACAGCCACCACCACGTCCACAGCCACCACCACGTCCACAGCCACCACCACGTCCACAGCCACCACCACGTCCACAGCCACCACCACGTCCACAGCCACCACCACGTCCACAGCCACCACCACGTCCACAGCCACCACCACGTCCACAGCCACCACCACGTCCACAGCCACCACCACGTCCACAGCCACCACCACGTCCACAGCCACCACCACGTCCACAGCCACCACCACGTCCACAGCCACCACCACGTCCACAGCCACCACCACGTCCACAGCCACCACCACGTCCACAGCCACCACCACGTCCACAGCCACCACCACGTCCACAACCACCACCACCACCACGTCCACAACCACCACCACCACCACGTCCACAACCACCACCACCACGTCCACGTCCACAACCACGTCCACGTCCACGTCCACAACCACCACCACGTCCACGTCCACAACCACCACCACGTCAACAGCCACCGCCACCACGTCAACAGCCACCACCACCACCATGTCCACAGCCACCATCACCACCACGTCCACAGCCACCACCACCACCACGTCCACAGCCACCACCACCACCACGTCCACAGCCACCACCACCACCACGTCCACAGCCACCACCACCACCACGTCCACAGCCACCGCCACCACGTCCACGTCCGCCGCCACCACGTCCACGTCCGCCGCCACCACGTCCACGTCCGCCGCCACCACGTCCACGTCCACGTCCGCCGCCACCACGTCCACGTCCGCCGCCACCACCACGTCCACGTCCGCCACCACCACCACGTCCACAGCCGCCACCACCACCACGTCCACAGCCACCACCACGTCCACAGCCACCACCACCACCACCACCACGTCCACAGCCGCCACCACCACCACCACCACGTCCACCGCCACCACCACGTCCACCGCCACCACCACGTCCACCGCCACCACCACGTCCACCGCCACCACCACGTCCACCACCACCACGTCCACCACCGCCACCACCACCACGTCCACCGCCACCACCACCACGTCCACCGCCACCACCACCACGTCCACCACCACCACCACGTCCACAGCCGCCACCACCACCACCACCACCACGTCCACCGCCACCACCACCACGTCCACCGCCACCACCACCACGTCCACAGCCGCCACCACCACCACCACCACGTCCACCACCACCACGTCCACCACCACCACGTCCACCACCACCACGTCCACCGCCACCACCACCACCACGTCCACCGCCACCACCACGTCCACCGCCACCACCACGTCCACCGCCACCGCCACCACCACGTCCACCGCCACCACCACCGCCACCACCACCACCACGTCCACCGCCACCACCACCACGTCCACCGCCACCACCACCACGTCCACCGCCACCACCACCACGTCCACCGCCACCACCACCACGTCCACCGCCACCACCACCACGTCCACAGCCGCCACCACCACCACCACCACCACCACCACGTCCACAGCCACCACCACCACCACGTCCACAGCCACCACCACCACCACCACGTCCACCGCCACCACCACCACGTCCACCGCCACCACCACCACGTCCACCGCCACCACCACCACGTCCACCGCCACCACCACCACGTCCACCGCCACCACCACCACGTCCACCGCCACCACCACCACGTCCACCGCCACCACCACCACCACGTCCACCGCCACCGCCACCACGTCCACCGCCACCGCCACCACGTCCACCACCACGTCCACAGCCACCACCACCACCACCACCATGACCACAGCCACCACCACCACCATGTCCACAGCCACCACCACCACCACGTCCACGTCCACAGCCACCACCACCACCACCACGTCCACCGCCACCACCACGTCCACCGCCACCACCACGTCCACCGCCACCACCACGTCCACCGCCACCACCACGTCCACCGCCACCACCACGTCCACCGCCACCACCACGTCCACCGCCACCACCACGTCCACAGCCACCACCACGTCCACAGCCACCACCACCACCACGTCCACAGCCACCACCACCACCACCACGTCCACAGCCACCACCACCACGTCCACAGCCACCACCACCACCACCACGTCCACAGCCGCCACCACCACGTCCACAGCCGCCGCCACCACCATCACGTCCACAGCCACCACCACCACGTCCACAGCCACCACCACCACCACCACCACGTCCACAGCCACCACCACCACGTCCACAGCCACCACCACCACCACCACGTCCACAGCCACCACCACCACCACCACCACGTCCACCACCACCGCCACCACCACGTCTACCCCCACCGCCACCACGTCTACCCCCACCACGTCTACCGCCACCAGCCATGCAACACTTGATGTTGTTTCACCAAGGATATTGTGCTGGATAACTAAACACTTATAAGGTCACTAAGGCGAGACCTATTGGCATGCCAATGCTTGTTTACTTTTGAAATGAAGCAAAACAAAATTCATTGACTGTCATTTGCTATAATCGCTCGTGATATCATGGGTTCTTTCATATGCTGAAACCTGACGGAGGTGTATTATATCACTTTGATACTCTTAATTAAATTCTTGGTAAGTAGGTCATCCATACTCAATGGGTCTATGAATCCCCTGTTCTGCAAGATGTCTCTCAGAGCATAGACAGCTCGCGGGCATTTTGTACTTGCAGTGTCTGCAACCACAGCCCTTACTATCGACAGAGGGCTTATAATAACAACTCTTGGTCTTAATGGACGGTGTTATTACTAGCTTCTCTAAGCAGCGCAGATTAATAAACAATCAAAAATTTAGTTTTGCCGAGTGCTGTGACATGTAAAGGGGACAGTTCTGTAAACAGGTGCTTCAGTTTCGATAAAAGCCAGACATCTGTATCCGAGGTATCTTAACTAACTAAACTGCTCAAAGAACAAAACAGGCTACTTAAAACGGCTACCGTACAGCCATGTCTTTAAAGATTTCCTAAAACGGATAAGGCAGGGTTCCAATCTTAAATAAAGTAAGTAAAGTAAAGTCCACATTTGTAAAGCGCACAATCACCCGTAAGGGTCTCTAGGCGCTAGGGCCCGTCGGGAAGATTAAGCAAGCTATTGCCCAAAGTCACATGGTGCTGGGCTAACCTGCCGCCGGAGCCGGGGATCGAACCGTGGTCCCCAGATTCCAGCGTCAGTCGCCCTGGCCGCGGCGCCACACCTCTTCCTCAATACAAAGGCATGGAATTCCACAGTTTGCTAGCTAGGAATATAGGGTCAGATTCACTAAAGTATCTGAGACAAAATCCTATCTTTACAACTTTTGGTATTCACAAAAGGCATTTAGAAGTAGTAAAGTTAGGAATAATTTTACTACTCCTAAATGCCTTTTGTGAATACCAAAAGTCGTAAAGTTAGGATTTTCTCAGATTACTTTTCTGAATCGGGCCCATAAATCTTCGAACACCCCAGCTAGCCTTCCTTATTTTTGGGATGGTTACCAGATTAGTAAAAGAGGACCTCCGTTCTCTCCATGGGGAATAACAAGTATTTTGAAGGTAGTGAGGCCCTGGTCCATGCATGGCTTTATGCATTGTACACAGCGCCTTGAACTCTATCCTTTCAGGCACTGGCAACCTGGGCAATTCCAGTAACTTTTCTGATTGGCCAAAACTTGGGTATCTTGTATAGGAGCCAAGCTGCTGCATTTTGTAATAGTTGCAGCTTGGCTTACTATCGCTTGTTTATTCTTAAATAAAAGGCATTACAATAGTCCAGCCTTAAAAGGATCAGAGCAACCACCACCATCTTTTGCACATCGTGTGGAATAAAAAGCAAATATCTTTCACATCTTGATTCAGCTGATCATCAAATACAATCCCTAATTTTATTTCCTTCTGAAGAGGCCAAGGTAGAGGGCCAAAGTTGTCAGACCAACAAAAGTTATTCCAGACTGATTTTGTTTTTCCAAAATAGAACCCCCTCCGATTTTTGTGTTTCATTTTAAGCAGTTATCCTGAATCCAGACTGAGATAGGAGTCTAACAATTCTTAAAAGTTTTAGCAGCTACGCCATCCTCTGCGGGAATGGGTACAATTACCTGCGGGTCATCAACATAAGATAGGGTGGAGAAACCAAGTGATTGAATCCATTCTACCAAGGGAGTGATGTAAATGTTATAGAGCGTAGGAGACTGAAAACCCCTTCGAGACTCTGCGAAAGAGAAAAAGGGCTTATAGATGAAACTGCCTATCCCTACCATTTGTACTCTGCTAGTTAAAAAGGAGCTAAGTAGAGCCAAGGAAGTATCCCCGATCCCAACCCCCCCGCCCCCCTCACCACCATTGATCGCTGATTGATTATCAAATCATGGTTCACTGTGTCAGAGGTCCAACAATAAGAACACTGCTCTGCCACTCTCATCCACCAACCTGACGATTTCCTCTACTGCGACCACTAGAGCTGATTCAGTGCAACTTTTGGCATGAATTCATATTGGAAAAGGTTCAAAATATTGTTGAAGTACAGAAAAACTGAGATCTTAATTTAAGGCTTTCTCCAAAATATTTGCAGGAAAAGGCAACCAAGATATAGGGTTATAGTTGTTAGTGACTGGGATCCAGTGAAGATTTCTTCAAAATAGGGTGGAATGAGGCCCTTTTCCAGGCCTCCGGATATTGCCAATATATTATTCAGTAAACTGTTTAGGTGAACTGCAATCATGTCTGGTGCCAGGAGAAAAAATAAAAAAAACAGGATCTGAGGGGGTACCAGTCTTTGTGGTTTCAATCAACTTTTCCACTTTTTCCTCCAAAGGGGAGAAATTACTCAGACCATTCTGACTATTTGTAGTACTCTGGTAGGTATGTGGATCCACTAACGAGTGAGCCCCCCCCCCTGTGTATAGCTTAAGTCTTATTGTTGGCCGCAAAATCAGCATGTATACTATGTACCTTACTTTGAAAGCAGTCGGCCAACTCATTACGAAGGGATTGATCCAGGCAAAGTTGTCTTGGTCCATAAACGATAGTGAGGTCACCCTTTTGAACAATTCTGTATGTTTTGGGCAGACTATATTTTATCAGAAAGATTGCGTTTTCACAGAGTATCAGTTTTAAATTCTTTGCAGACTGCTATAGATTTAGTTTTATCAATTAAATCATTGTCCTTCCTCCATTTACGTTCTGAAGCTCTGCATTTTTGTTACCTTTCCTTTAAATCTGGGATACACCAAGGGGAAGAGGTGCACTTTCTATGACTTTTATTGTTTTTCACCAGAGCAAGCTGGGAAACTGTAGCACCAATCCAGGACATCAAACTTGTGATAGAGGCATCCATATTGGCATCAAGTTGTGGGCAATTGCTCCTCCGTCCCCTCTAAATTAGATTTGTTATCTTAGGCCAAGAACGTGTCTATTTCAACGAGTTTGCTTTATTAAAATGCCAGACACCCCCCCCATATGAATACTACAATTAGTCCAGGGGGTGCCTTGACTGGAGAGCAAACGTGGCGTGAGACAGCTGTGTATCCCGTATCAGGGGAGTGCTTACACACTGAAGCAACTTTAGTAGACCTACCCTGGAAAGGGATTATGGAAAAATTGATACAGGTAATCACATGAGACACTATGGAAACTTCACCATGAATACAAAGTTAGAGGTGAACGGTGCAGAATAGTTCTATACTAAGAAAACATGGAGCAGGGAGAATTTACCAAAATCTAGAAAGAAGACAAAGTGAGATTCAGTTAAATTGCATTTTGAGACTTAATTTTGGGACAAAAACAAGGGTTCATATTCTACACATAACCAGAACAGAAACACAAAGTAGAAGCCTTGAAGCGAGTGTGCGTGTTGGCTGGCCGTAGGAAGTATTGCTGTATAATCATGATGCATCGAGAGAAATTGAATAAAGAATAAAAAAGAAATCCACACCAGAATGTTTCATGTTTTTTGTTGGTAAACTCAGTAAATTTGGTTTATGTATTAGAATTACAATACTGGTGGGGGCAAGTAACTGAGATTAAGTATATACATACACCATTGGGAAAAAAAGTTGAAGGTATGTTTTATTTGGGTGCCTTCAGATTTAAAAGAATAAAGCTGCTGAAATTCACCAGTTATCTTAAGTAACTATAACTTGGGCCCTAAATTAACTAGGACTCCCGCCCGTGACCTGCCCTGCTAATGACCTTGCATATTACATCACTCATGAAATAGTCTGACACTATTGATAACATCAATGCAACATCTGAAATTACATTATTGATGACCACGCTGTGCATGGCAGGGCCGCCAAACTATACTATAAATACCCACTGGCGACCATGGGTAAAATAGAACTAATGCTCCTTGTTTTCTATTTTTACTGATTTTTACAGATAAATACAGACAGAACCATGTATTTTCTTGTCTGTATTTATTTTAAAATGTGGATAAAAATGGAAATTGGGTGCATTTTGAGTGATTCTAAACACAATTTACCATGACTGCCAGGTCAATAACTGTGGATTGATAGGTACGGGTTTTAAAAAAAGGAATTTTAGTAAAGAGGCTTAAACCGCAGTAGAAATGCACAAGGCTGATATTGAAATGTGCATATTTTGATAGAAGTGCATTGATTCATCTTCTGCGTGTTCATATCCCTGAAACCTGGCAGGTATTCATACATAACTGTATATTTATTGGTTAGATAAATGTGGAAATATACCAGTCCAGTTATTTTTTTCACAAAATCCATATTAAATATGGATAAATACAGATAAAGTTGGCAAAAAAGAAATATGAAGAAACACCGACAAATGTCAAAAAAGAAATACCATAACACCGGGAGCCCTATATATAACCTATTGGTAGTCGCCTTTAGGTATTATATTACCTAGTGGCAGTCGCCGGTAGGTATAGTTAGGCCCATGTTCCATTGGAAATGCATTTTCTGACATGCCTATCTTAGAGGTCGTTGCTGAATAGTCACGTAATTTTTCAAGTGTGCCAGTGATTCTTGTTGCACATGGAAAGTTTTAGGATGATCCCTCAAGCAAGGGCGGAAGGGGTTCTAAAAAGTGTTTCCATGTTCATTTCCATAGGAGTTTTGAACAAAACTATAGCCAAAACCACTGGACAGAATGACACTGAATTTGGCAGAAAGATCGATTTTGTTGAGCAGATCACACTTTCAGTTATTTGGTGTAAATCCTCTGAGTAGTTAAAGGAAATCCAATTTTGCATAGCTACTATCGTAACGACTTTGCAAAAAACCTTGCGCAGAGTAGTGCAGAGCTGTGATTGGCTGCCAACACTTCAACCAGGAAGTGTTAGCAGCCATCTGGGACTCTGCTTCAGCAGAGTCCCCCCAAAAACCTCCAAGAAAAGGGGATGGGGTACAAATACCCTGCCCTCATGCTCTAGTGGTGGGGTTCCAGGGAATTTTTTTTTTAAATTCCATGAATTCACAAATTTCGTGAATTTGCAGCAAAGTTTATAGAAACTAAATACTAAGCAGTCTCTCCCATGCTTGTTTTGAGAAGGGCTCCCGGGTGGGCTAGGTCCTGGAGGCATGCAGATTGTTATAAATAAATGGAGGGGTAGCATGGGCCCACCCCCTCCAAGGACTTGTTGATGCCCCAGGGACCACCTCCTCGGGGCTCATACTAACAATAAACAGATGGGGGGGCTCCCAGACTCCAGGGGCTATATTAAATAAAATCGTATGGGGGCACAAGCTCCCCAGCCACAGTGTAGCCCACCACCGGGCTATATTAAAAAATTAGTATGGGCTGTGACCCGAAGATCACTATCTCCCCAGGGCTTTCTTTGTTTTAGGGCAGGGGGTCACGTGGCCCCTTCCCTGGCGGCACTCTGCCCCAGGGACCACCACCTCCCAATGGCAGGCCCTTTTTATTGAATGAAAGAAGTGGGGGGCTTCTGGAGCCTATATTACCCTGAGAAACGCCACCTCCCAAGGTCATAGCTGTTTGAGTATTTGTTTTGCACAGCTTCCACAAAGCAAAAGCAGTTTCCAGTAAGCAGGAGCTGTCCAAGTGCTCCTGCTTGCTGGAAGCAAAGGTTTCATCTTTCTCTGCCCAGACATGTGGGCAGGGAGCGAGATGAAACTATTGCTCTCGCACGCAGGGAGCTGCATTTCCAGCAGCTTCCTTTGTACAAGAGCAATGACGGCTCCAGCAGGAGGCAGGGAGCCAGCTGGGAACACCGTGCTTTGAGGCTGCCCCCGTCCTTCCCAAGATACAAGAGGCAAAAATAAAGGTCAGAAGGGAGTAGATAGAAAGAGGCAGAATCAAGGTCAGAAATGAGCAGAAAGAGGCAAAATAGAAGTCAGGACCCTGCAGCAAAAGGCAGAACAAAGGTCAAATGAGCAGAAAGAGGTCAGATAAAGGTCAGGAGCGAGCAGAAAGGCAGAATAAAGGTCTGGAGCCATCATAAAGAGGCAGAAAATGAGAAGGGGAGACCCAAAACCAAATGCCACAGAGGGTACCAGACTGCAGACATGCTGGACATGAGGACCATCACAGGGGAAGCTGGAGGACCTGCTCCTGTGTGCCCCTTACTTTTTTACCACACACCCACTGAGTGGCCCACTCGTACACTCATGTACCTATGCACCCACTGACTGACCCACCAACACTCCTGCACACACTCATAGATCCATTCAAGCACTCATTCACCCACAGACATACTGAGAGACTCACTCATGCAGACACTCATCCACCCACAGACCCACTCAGACATGCTTGTTCCCATTCACAGACCCACCCACTGACCCACTCACAGATCAACCCACTGACCCACTCACCGATTCACCCACCTACAGATCCACTCGCATATCCACTCACATCTACCCACTCATCCACAGACCCACTCGCCATCCCACCTACTCTGACTCCTCAGCCACACAGACCTTTAAAGACACTCATGAACCCATTTATAGACTCATGCACCCACTCACAGATCCATACATGCATTCCTACACCTAGTTACACAGCCATGGATGCACCCATACAGTCACACGCCCATTCACAGACCCATATATCCACTCCTACACCTGCAAACCCACACACTCACGCCCACGGAGACAGTCAGACAGTCAGCTAGCTATACTGACTAAATCTCTTTACATTTTTTATTAATACGTTAGAGCATACTGCATCTCACTATCCTCGTTCGACGTTCTATCAAATTATTTGTGCTTGACCATGCCCCCAACAAACCCGTGAATCAACTTCGTGAAAGAAAATACACCAACGTGAAAGTGAGGAAAACGGTTGTTCAAAACGGGAAACGGCCATTACAACGAAGCCTTTACAACGGAATCGTTAACCACGCATGCAGTACAACGCATGCGTGGTTAACACGAAAGCCTTTACCACGCATACCTTTACTACGAGGTTTGTAGTAAAGGTATATGTGGTAAAGGTAAAAAGTAAAAAAAGGGGGGCTTGGGGGGGGGGGGTCTCCCCCCCCCCCAAAAGAAACACCTGAAGTCACGTCGGGTTGTAAAAGGTCAGGCTACCAACCAGATTAGAAGATCCTTAAGTATTGCCCGGCGGTGTCGCCTCCTAAACCCACAAGATATTAATCAATGAAGAGGCGGGCGCTGGAGACTGGAAGGCAGGAAACAAGGGTTTTTATTCAGAATCTCTCCGGAGGAGAACACGTCAGTTCGGACAGCAAGTATCGTCACGAGGTGCTCTAACCGCATCTCAGAGGCCTGGCCTCTTATACACAGTTAAATGAATTTTATTGCAAGTAACAGTCTTGTAATGCTTTGAAGTATGAAAGGACATCCTCTGAATCTCCCCTACAGGCCCGTTCCCACACACATTTACAGTTGAAGTCCCCACCCCGGTCACAACAGGTGATGATTATCGCGCAGCTGGACATTCCGCCGATTCATGGAATGTGGGGGTTTGATCGGATCCCTTAGGGTGGGGGCTTTGATCAACTCGGGGGTCCTTTGATGAGGGAAGCTTTCTACTGTACGGGGAGGGGCAATAAACAGTATCGGCAGAGCTAGGTGTCGGCCTGGGAAAGAGGAAGACAAACGGGCACACAGGAAAGGGGGTTTGTATCAAAGGGCCTGGGACCATGAAAGGAATGAAGGGAGGTGTCGCGCTGGGAACAGGATGGGGTTCTGAGGCAGAGTCGCGCTGAAGAGGGGTTTATGACTCTGGGCATGTGAGAGCGGGGGGTTGTCAGCGTGCGGGGGAATGCTTGCGAGGTTGAGAGAGAGAGACGCGCTGGCTATCAGCGAGGGGCAAGGAGGCCATGGTGCTCAAAATGGCTGCCGCTTATGTGCACGAATGGGCCCAAGGAGAGCAAGATGGTGCCGATAATGTTGACATTCTCAATCTAACTTTTAACAGTCCTCCCTTTTCAACATATCTAGCCAACTTGCCTACTCAATGTCAATCTTCATCAAATTCCCAACCTCGGCATCATATAATGCTCCCATGTGTTCGTTTCCAAAGTCCACAGTCTTAGGGCAAATACATTGTGCACATAATGAACACAGGGGTGGCAGACATTGGATTCCTAAGCATAGACCGCATATTACAACTATAGGAATCAGGATAATTGTGAACAGTCTCCAGCCCCAGTTCTTAACAGTGTTCCAGAACCAACCACCAAGCGACCATTCTTCCTGTTCCTGGTGAACTTCCGAAGAGAGTCTGTGAAGATGTTCGATGGCTTTGTACACTGAGGGCGAGTTGTCCGGTATGTATGTACAGCAGCTGGACCCAATAATGCGGCATGCTCCACCACGGTCCGCAAGAACCACATCTAGGACAAGGCGGTTCTGTAGGGCCACCAAGCGGACCGCTTGGAGTTCGGCGGTGTTGTTGGCAAAGATACCAGCTGTGATATTCATTGTTGTCTCAACTGCCTGAGTCAAATGTCGGATGGCCCGGCTGTTTGCCATCGGGCCCCAAAGAGGAACAAGTCCCTTCATAGCATCGAGGAACTGTGCTCCTGTTGAGTCGGCTTGCTCAATGTCCTTGGCTCGTTTTTGCCTATGATGATTCGCTGGGGCCACATAAGTCGGAGGAAGGACGAAGGAGATGAAACAAGTGCCCCCCCAGCCTTTGGGGAGCCAGGTGTAGGCCTTTGTGCCGCAGACGAAATACATGTTTGGGGACGACACAAAGGAAGGTGGATCCGCAGTGTCCAAAGTTCGGGTAAATCGGCACGCGCTGCGGCCCACCAGCTGTGTCCCATGTCCTTCTATGCACATGTGGCCTGTGACGTTGATGACTGATAGGGCCACAGTCAGAGTGGCAGCCGTTCGTTTCCGCAGGTAGGAGAAGGTGGGTCTGGTTGGATTGTTGAACACCTGCATTTCAATTCGTTCTTTAGCAGGGATGTCCATGTGGATGGAGTCGTTGGAGGTCTGTGGGCAGAAGTGTGTCTTTGTTTTGCCGGACCCCGTGGGAGAAAGGCGTTACGGGTTTGCTGGAGGTGGCATTGTCCTTATAGCTTTCTTGCAGGAGGATCAGCCAAGCAAGGCAGGAGCCATGAACCGAGAAGGGTGAGGGGATGAATGGTATCGAGTGTCCAGCGGCGTGGGGTAGCAACCCACAGATCCAACAGTTGGTGGCATTGGTGGCGAGATTGTGTTGGTGAAGGAGCTGTACGAAAGAGTTATTCCAAAACTCCTTTCGTCTCTCTCTGAGTTGGGGAGAGAGCGAAATCAGATAATGTTCCTTCGTGGTGATAGGCTGAGCAGTGGTCAGGAATGTCTCATGAGCAGGTGCATTTTCTTCCACGATCCAGAGTGTGGTCATGAGGAGAAAGCAAAAAAGGATTGCGATGAAGAGTGCAATTGTCTTTGAGCTGTGGAGTCTGTCTGTTCTTGGGTTTCTGTAGTGGGTATTTCCTGTTGTCCCCATCTTCTTATTTGGCGCTTCCATCATCTTCTTATCTGGCGCTTCCATCATCTTCATTTTCAAGGTGCTCGGTAGTGGGCAGAACCACAGACTTAGTTTAGCTTCTCTCCAGGCAACCCTTGATTGCTTTGGGTCACCGTTTTGAGATTTAACTTAGTTTGTGGTCTACTTAGCCGAAGCTCCCTCCTTTCGACGCAGGAAATACCCTTCTCTGGATGGCACAGTGGGATCAGAGAATTTGGAAAGTTCAAGGGCTTCGGTATCAGGATAGCAGGTTAGTGACGGTCGGTCCTTGTTCAGGAGCTCTTCTTGGTCGCCGATGTTTTCTGCCGTGGCCAGGGTCGGGGAGACCGTCTTACAGTGGTGCGCGTGCAGCCAATGCCTTTTCCCCTCCACACGAAGAGCCGTCCGGGTGGTGATTAACACTTGCCAGGGGCCCGTCCACCGGGGTTCCAAACTTTTCGTCCGCTGAAAGTTTCGGATCAGCACGAAATCCCCGGGTTGGATGGCGTGACCCGGACCCCTGGAAGCATCGGGGATGGCCTGCTGCACCTGCTGATGAATGACAGACAGAGTTTCAGTCAATTTATACAGATAATCGGACATTAGGACGTCCGGGACGTCATGAATGGAAGTTGGTTTCGGTGCAGACCAGATACTCATGGGTCGACCGAAAACAACTTCATAGGGTGTTAAGTGATGTCTGGTGGGGGTGGAGCGCATTGATAGCAATGCCAATGGGAGGGCGTATGGCCATTTCAGACCCGTGGTAGCCACTATCTTGGCCAGTTTAAGCTTTAGAGTGGCATTGTGTCGCTCAACTAGTCCAGCAGAACTTTTGCAGTGGCCATAGCAGTGTTGTCACGGGTTGGGTATGCTTCCACCCATTTGCTAAAGGCGCACACCACGACAAGTACATATTTCAGGCCTTGGCACCTGTCTAGCTGGATGTAGTCCATTTGCAGGACCTCAAATGGGTGGTTTGGGACCCCAAATCCACCCCGGGGCACTACAGTTCCTTTCCCGGGGTTGTTGCAGGCATATCAAGCATTGTTGGACCAGACGTTTGGCGGAATCTGTGATTTTATCATTGTGCCAAACTCTGGAGACAAGTTCAATCATGGGGGCTGATCCTATGTGGGCAGGGGAGTGTGCCATAGCCAGTATGGGAATCAGGTATGAATCAGGTAGCAACCATTTGTTTGTGTCTCTTGTCCGCCAGCAGCCTTCATCGTCTTTTAATCCCACCCGTGTCCATTCAGTCAACTCGTGTTGTGTGCTAGCCGTTTGAATGTCCCTAATAGTGTCTCTAGCGTCAGTCCATTTTTCTGCTTGTGACCTGGTCACGTACATATGTGTTGTCGTCCTATTTTCAGCTGTCGTTCGGGCAGTGATGTCGGCTAGCGCATTTCCCTGCCCAATGATGTCTGTCACCTTTTTGTGTGCCTGGCATTTGACGACTGCAAGCTTGTTGGGGAGAAGGACGGCCTCGATCAAGGCAGAGACTAGATCCCCGTGCAAAATGGGGGTGCCGTGTGAGGTCAAGAATCCCCTTTCCCTCCAAAGGAGCCCAAAGTGGTGAACCACCCCAAAGGCATACTGGCTGTCGGTGTAAATGTTCGCCGTAGTTCCTGTTGCCAGGATGCAGGCTCGGGTCAGGGCAATCAGTTCCGCCGCCTGGGCAGATCGTTGCGTGATACGGGCTGTCTCCACTACAGTTCGGGCCGTGGTGACTGCGTAGGCAGCGGAAGTGGTGCCATCGGGGAGTTTGATGCAAGAACTGTCCACCCACAGCTCTCCGTCAGGGTCAGGGAAAGCCGTGTCTCTAAGGTCAACCCTGCTTCTAGTCTGTTCGTCCGTAAGAGTCACGCAGTCATGTACAGGGTGCACGTTGGGATCGTTCTCTGGCAAGGGTAACAGAGTTGCCGGGTTCAGTGTGGTGCATCTTTTCAGGGCGATATGGGGTGCAAGCAAAGTCAGTTCGTATCCAGTCAGTCGTGCACTCGTCAGATGTTGCGTTTTGGTTTGGTTCAGGAGGGTGTCGACTGCATGGGGTACCAGTACCGTGAGGGAATTCGAGAGTACGATCCCCTCACTCTGTCTGATAGAGATCGCAGTAGCAGCTACGGCTCGAAGGCAGGCAAGGCTCTGGCTACAGGGTCAAGAGTGGCAGAGAAGTAAGCGCACAGTCGTTGCTTAGGGCCAATGGCCTGGGTCAGGACAGATAAAGCGCACCCCTCCCTTCCGTGAGTGTAAAGGGAGAAGGGCTTTTTGTAATCGGGGGTACCTCGGACGGGGGCTGAACAAAGGGCATCTCGTAGTTCCGTGAAGGAGGTTTGACACTCAAAGGTCCAAGGGAGTGGGAAAGGGACGTCTTTACCTAGCAGAGAAAGCAGTGGTTTCACAACGAGGCTAAAGTTTGGTAACCACTGTCTGCAGAAGGAGGTGAGGCCTAATAGGGAGCGAACCTGCTTCTGGGTCTTAGGGACAGGAGTATCTAGAATGGTTTGGATTCGATCAGGAGTGAGTTTTCTTCCTTCTTTGGACAAAAGGTGGCCTAGGTAAGTGACCTGGGGTTGGCAGAATTGCAACTTCTTCTTGGAGACCTTGTGGCCATTTTCCGCAAGGAAGTGCAGGAGTTGAATGGTGGCTGTGACTGCTAATGGAGTGGTGTCGGCCGCTAAGAGGATGTCATCGACATATTGCACTAACGCCACTCCGTCGGGTAACTGGACTTGATCTAGTTGTCTCTTGAGGGCCTGGCTGTAGATGCTAGGGCTTTCTGTGTAGCCCTGGGGTGCTCGGCAGAACCTATGAGCGGTTTTTTAGGGTGAAGCCGAAGAGGTATCGGCTGTCTGGGTGGATGGGGATGGAAAAGAATGAATTTTTGAGGTCAATGACAGTGAAGGTGGTGGCAGTAGAAGGAATCAAAGTCAGGATGGTGGTGATGTCCGAGACCACAGGGTACTGGGGTACCACCACTTTGTTGATCTCTCGAAGGTCAATGATAAAACGGTATGCTTTCTCATCTCCCTCTCCCTGTTTCTTGATGATGGGCAAGATAGGGCTGTTGCAAACGTTGCTAACTACTTCCTCCACCACTGCGGCGTCGACTAGCGACTGAATAATTTTTACCAATGCCTTCTCTCCCTCGGCGATATCCGATATTGTGGAAGTTTTGGGAGAGTTGCGTCTGGTCGGACAGTAATGTGCACTGGGTCGATCAACATGCGCCCTACGTCCGAATCCGTCTTGGCCCATAGATATGGAGGCAGAGTGTCAAGTAGGGATGTGTCGGTGTCGGTGATGGAAAACATGCGTCGGGGAGGGCAATGTCTAAGCAGGACAGGGTTGTCGTAAAGAAAAACTCGAACTCCGTCTTGAGAACATCTAATCGTCGCTCGGAAATGTTTCAATAGGTCAAGTCCCATAATGGCGTCAGGGCTATTGGAGGAAAGCAAAAACGTGGTGTCAGTGGTGTTGTTTTCTACGTCAGAGGATCGGGGCGGACAAAGGGTTAGTGGAGGGCGTTCCATCGAAACCTGTCGATGTTATAATTGAGTCAGACAAGGGTGCCCCCGGAATCAGTCGTTTAGATAACGCACTACGTGTTGCGCCAGTGTCTACCAGAAATGGAGACTTGGTACCCAGGACCTTAGCAGTGACGTAAGGGCCTTGCTGGTCAACATAGAGCTCGACTGGATCCCTCCCTTGCCCTTGGCAGTCCTATGCAAAGTTGTGGGTGTCATCATAGTCAGATTGCTGGTATTGGTTCTGCCTGGGTCGATCAAATGTATTTGGTCTACCTGATCTGTCGTTAGTCGTGTCATTTGGGGGCCCTCGCTGTTGTCCCTTATTTCTCGGCCCATTTGCTATGTCCTTGGGGTCTTTGTTTCTGACCATGTCCAGAAGAACTGGGCACTGGGATTTCCAATGGCCAGTCCCTTTACAGAAAGCACACTGGTCCTCTCTAATGTCTGTACGTCCACTGTGGGGAGTCGAAGTACGGTCTTGGGATTTAGGGGTGTTCGTCTGATAGTTTCCCCGGTATTGGTCTCGTCCTATAGTCACCCCTTGCAGCTGGGCTATCATCACCCTTTCTTTCAAATCCTTCTTCTTTCTCTCGGTTGCCCTATTGTTTTCATTTTTCTGATGTTCATAATATTGGGCCATCTGGAGGATAGCCGTAGGTTTGGAGGCTGCCCAACTACTCTCGCTAGCCTGCAGTTTCTGGGAGACCTCGGATGACAGACCCTTAACATAATTCTGGACAAACAGATGGTGTCCGGTTGCGGTGGTCATGTCCTGGCCGCTGTAATCGGAGAACACCGTTTCGAACCGGGAGAAGTATTCCGATGCATCCTCCTGGGGTTTCTGGCGACAGGCCGTTACTATCGACCAGTCCACTTTCTTTTCTGGAATCAGGGTTTTTAATTTCTGTACGATTTTATCCGGGAGGTCTAAAATGGATTTCAAAGGCTTTTGTCCCGGTCCCGTTGTTTGTCAATTTCCTCGAGTTGTGTCCAGGTATGTCCGAGCAGCTCAAGGTGGTCGACTTTCCGGATTTGCTTCCATACATCAGCTGGTAGACATAACCCAAAAAACAAGTCGATGTCAGCCAGGGTCATAATCGTTGAACCTAGGGCTGTACCCAATTCAGTATAGAAGGCAGTGGGGTTTTTACGTAGGTCAGGCAGAGATTTTCGGAATGTCAGAATCTCTTGTCGGTCCCATGGCTGGTAGACCCAGTTGTACACTACTCTTCCTTTTGCATCTTGGTGGTTTGCATCATCGTGAGTCCCTGCACCTCATGGAGGAACCCAGTAAGGGGCAGCCTCTCGTATTGGCATCATGGTGCTAGGTTGCTCAGTTTGTGGTTCGGTCGCCACGGATGTCGTGGGTTTAGTTCCCGATTCTCGTTCAGTGAGGTGGCGGAAAACCTCAAGCGTGCGTGTAAGGAGGTCCGTCACATCACACTCGCCCTCATCCCCGATATCGACCTTCCGGTACAGTCGTTAGGCTCTCGGGACCTTTGTCTCGATATCGGTCCTCGTATGCGTTCAAGACATGGTAACAGTCGTACAGTAAAGTGCCGTCTGTGACTCCCCGTATATGATTTAAACATATCCGTGATGTACTCTTCGCCTTCCTTCCTTTTGTACCAGTGTCCTTGCTATCTTATCGATCCCTGTTCGCTCATCTTTCCTTAGTCTGTTTATTCTTGCGGAACCGGCCCCCCGGGTCTCAGGGTCGCCCAACGTTGTTGTTTGCGGAGTATTTGGTACAAGGGGTTCGGCCGGCACAGACCATGGGGGCCGAAGCTGTGGCACTACCCTCATTTGCACCTGGGGGTGGTGGGTGTTGTGCTAAGGGTTGGGAAGGGGCATATGGAGGGGGCATGTAGATGGCCGGAGGGCCTAACAGCAGATCATCGCTCACTCGTTTTTGTCTCGAGGATAAATCAGGGTAGAGCATGGAGGGCGTTCTAACCGGGCACTGGCTTGATGTTTCCATTTCTAGTTTCTGTTTGGCTTTCTCTCTTTCCTTTATCTCTCCTTCTAGCTTCTGAGCAGCTAGGTGGGCTGCTTTTCGCAGCTCTTTTTCCAACCTGCTCTCAATTTTCCTTTTATGTTGTTCAGTTTCTTTGCGCCACATGCCGAAACTATCAAGCATAGTGGGCGTTGTCTTATTTTTACCTAGGGCTGTTTCTAGCGCGTTTATTTTGTCATCATCGAAGGATCCTATCAGTGGCCACTGACTTTCTCCATTCTTTTTCGTATATTTATGCCAGTTTGTTATAGGCTATAGCGATCAATCCATGCTTCATGAACATGTCCTTATTAGGGGTGCCTTCCGGTGGAGCCGGATGGTTCATCTCTAATAAGCGGTCCGGGCTAAACAGGCTACCGATCAGTGGGGAGAAGACAGACATGACGGCTCGCAACGAGGGACAAAAAGTCAGCACTGCCTATCTTATCACTGCGTGCAAAGACTGGACAGAATATTTCTTTTCTACGTTGTTTGCAGGCAGTGAATACCTCATGAACCAATATCAAAAAAATAAAAACAATTCAGTGGGGAGAAGTAGGCTCGCAAAGGTCTGCGTTACCTACCCTTTCACTATCTGTAAAAAGGGGGGGGAGAGGGCCTCTTTCCTGTTTGCAGACAGAGAATCTCCAGAAGACAGTCTGTGAACAATAGTTCAGTTTCAAGTAATTAATCAGTGGGGGAGAAAGAGACACGACAGTTGCATTACCTATCCTCCACTGTTTACAAAGGGAGAGCCTGTTTCTCCGTTTGCAGACAGAGGATCTCCAAATAAATTAACAAAGAGTAATACTAGCATTTTCTGGACAATTCAAATAACCATTTCGCAATTCGTCGTGTTTACACGACCTTACCCGGACCGCATGGACAGTTTCTTGTCTTCCGAATCCAGCGCCCGATCGTCCTCTTTTCCTCGTATTCCTCGCGGCACTCCTGATGGTTCCCAGTCAGGACCGTAGATCACTCGAGGTCTGTTCGGAACCAGTGAAGTTCGGATGATCGGCTGTCAGACGAGGGTCTATCGGACAGGCGCGCTCCCGATCGTTGCAGTCGTTCACTCTGTCGTCAGGACCTCTCCCCCTGGATCCATGAGTCACTGATGGGCCCCACGTTGGGCGCCAATTGTAAAAGGTCAGGCTACCAACCAGATTAGAAGATCCTTAAGTATTGCCCGGCGGTGTCGCCTCCTAAACCCACAAGATATTAATCAATGAAGAGGCGGGCGCTGGAGACTGGAAGGCAGGAAACAAGGGTTTTTATTCAGAATCTCTCCGGAGGAGAACACGTCAGTTCGGACAGCAAGTATCGTCACGAGGTGCTCTAACCGCATCTCAGAGGCCTGGCCTCTTATACACAGTTAAATGAATTTTATTGCAGGTAACAGTCTTGTAATGCTTTGAAGTATGAAAGGACATCCTCTGAATCTCCCCTACAGGCCCGTTCCCACACACATTTACAGTTGAAGTCCCCACCCCGGTCACAACAGGTGATGATTATCGCGCAGCTGGACATTCCGCCGATTCATGGAATGTGGGGGTTTGATCGGATCCCTTAGGGTGGGGGCTTTGATCAACTCGGGGGTCCTTTGATGAGGGAAGCTTTCTACTGTACGGGGAGGGGCAATAAACAGTATCGGCAGAGCTAGGTGTCGGCCTGGGAAAGAGGAAGACAAACGGGCACACAGGAAAGGGGGTTTGTATCAAAGGGCCTGGGACCATGAAAGGAATGAAGGGAGGTGTCGCGCTGGGAACAGGATGGGGTTCTGAGGCAGAGTCGCGCTGAAGAGGGGTTTATGACTCAGGGCATGTGAGAGCGGGGGGTTGTCAGCGTGCGGGGGAATGCTTGTGAGGTTGAGAGAGAGAGAGAGAGAGACGCGCGCTGGCTATCAGCGAGGGGCAAGGAGGCCATGGTGCTCAAAATGGCTGCCGCTTACGTGCACGAATGGGCCCAAGGAGAGCAAGATGGTGCCGATAATGTTGACATTCTCAATCTAACTTTTAACAGGGTATCAGCGTCGTTTAAGAGAAAACGGAAAATAAACTTCCGCTTTCTCTTAACGGCGTATGACGTCACCACGCTAGTAATTGTGGCAAATGTAATGCGTGGTAAACTAATTCCGTTGTAACGCATGCGTGGTAAAGGCATGCGTTGCAACGGAATTCGTTGTAACGTCATATATTCGTTCAAAACACAAGTATCTGTGCATAGGTCTTATTTCAGAAACACCAGTTCGTTATTCAAGCATGGTCTGTTTGGGGAGAGATTTCTGTTTAATCCGTTCCCCGTTTTTAATCAGTGGCCTCACTGTGGACGAGGTAATGACCAAGGGCCTTTATTGGATCTAGTGCGTCCCTTAGGAAAGTATTTTAGTGAATCCCAGTCCGTCCCCTTGTCCCTTCTGCTGTCGATCTAAATCCAGGGTAGAAATGGCAAGGAAACTTGACCGTAGTATCAGATGGAGGCACAGGGAGAGGGGGTTTTCCACAGGAAAACGTATTTACCCGTAGAGAACCAGAAACAGTTGGTTGGGAAGTTCGAAGTACTGAAGTGCATACATTTACCGACTTAAATTTATGCACGTGAAAATAGATTGCTATGCATGTGACCTGGATTTCACCAAGCACTACAGCATTTCTCCTGGAAAGCAGACTGTTGCAGTTTTCCCAGAAGCACTTGTAGTTTTAAAAAACAGTGAATATTAGCTTCAAGTCTATAGGCGTAAGTTTATGTGAAAAAATGAATTTTAGAATGTATTTATTTGAAAATCGTAGCCTCTAGAGACTTATTTAATCTGTGCACTCTAATATGGGTTTAGAGAAGTTGCCATCCATCGAAGTTGCCATCCATCACCCTAGTGCGAATTGTAAAGTGTCTAGGCCCAAATTAAACCACTGCCAGCTCAACCCCAAAAGTGTTTGTACAGAAGCTGCTGTCTCTGCTGGTCGGTTTTGCCCATAATTGAGGTCTACACTGCCTGGTGTTCTGCAAGAGATATCCAAATATGAATATCATATTGGCATTTCGAAGTAAAACTTTTGGAAAAACACCGGTGTTAGGGCAGCGGTCCCGCCCGCATACATGCCCTCAAAGCTAGCATCGAGTTTGCGGTTGGAATGTACTATAATTTCGAGGATGTGTTTCTTCGTAACCATGTTGGGTAACTGAGCGCTCCACATTCCTTGTGGTTTGTGGTTTCTCACACCACTTTCAACCCCTTTCTTTCTCAATTTTCCTTTGACTCATCGCCGTTGCTATTTTTGTTTCTTTTTTGGCCGGTGCTCTCGCCTCGTGCAAGCTCGGAGATGTCACCGAATTGATAGCGGCTTTGCCCTCTTTCAACTCACTCCCTGGTTTCCAGCACAATGACGTGTAGGGTTAACATGCGTGGAAGAGATTCTCTTGCCATTGAGGAATTTGTTAACCAAACCCTGCTGCACATTATCCTTTTCTAATGTGCACACCCTGATCTTTTCTAAGTTCCACTTCTCCCTTTGCCACAGAAACGTTCTTTTGGAAGATCTAAATAAAGCAAGGCAAGGGCCTTAAAATCACACTTTTGTGGGGTGTTTAGTTCGTTTTAGGTTGTGTTTTTTTTTTTTTGCTTGCTGCTTTGCATTTTTTTAAATTTTTTTTTTATAGCATGCTCCAGTGCCACGCACAGAACCGCCAATGTTGTGTTAGCTGCATTTGTGTCTTTTTCACGTGGTTCCAGTGTTACCACCTCAGGTAGTCTGAGCTTGTTATTGGTTATGGGGGTTATGGTCATTCTTGATTGAGGCGTGTTCATTGAGCTGGTAGGTTTTTGGCTTTGCGGTCTAAGGACATTAATGCTATGGAAAGAATTTTTATTAAGGTCGAAGCAGTGGTCCGCTTGTCGGAGTCCAGCTAATAAATTGAACCCACGTCAGACCTATCCAACACAGGCACAGGGCGATGAAACCTAACTAAACCAGCATTAGCAAGGTCAATAGGTCTGGCATTGGTTGTCAGCCTTTTTTGTTTTGGTCGGAGTTTGTTTAAAAAAATATATATATTTCAAAGAATTTTATTTTTTAAACAAATGGAACCTGGGAAAAACCATATGCTGTATACATGGCGAAAAGCAGAGCAGTAGTATGCCTATACAAGTCTGGAGGATGCTAAGCAGTAGTAATCTGATATCAAACCAAGAAGGGTCACATCAAATCAGGACTAATTCACATATAAACATAAGATAATTAGTAGTAAGTAAATAACTAAACTGAAAACAAGAATAATTAGTGATCAGTTAACGTACTCATGGAGGCTCATCCATTAGCCATGTAGACCTAAATACAGGCGTAAGTTGCCAATACAGCTTTTTAGCATGCATAGTAACAGTTGCTGATCTATTGCTACATACATATGTTTTGTGGATCAGCCAGTAGATAGAGACTTGAGAGTTTGTATCCGTTGACGATGAAGTTCATTTAAACTACAAAAGTGGGACAATTACAGATGATTCATCAAACCTAGTATGCAAGCCATGTGTTGTGGGCAAAAGGTTCAAGGGGGTTTGGTGGTTGCAAAATCGTTCAAGCTTTTTCCATACGGAAGTGCTACAAAACATCCATAGGGACTTTTGGCGGGAAACTTTGTCCACCCGCTCGTTTAGAAAACCCAATTGAACCAGGAGCAAAATGAGGTGGCTGCTGTGTTTTTACAGTTAGCAAGCACTGATTTACAGGCAGCAGTTAAAAGAATATCTACCAGAAGGTTGTTTGATTTTTGATTTGTGGGTCTAGAAATCCTTGAATTTAGGTGTCTTTCTAGCTGAGCCCCACAGTGTGTATACAATTGAATATAGAAACCCAAAAAGGGGAAACTGCTCTATAATGGAAGAGTAGGTGGGTAGGTCTCTTATAACTTTGCCGTATCCAGCAAGATGGGCTCTCCCTGAAGGACAGTTTATGGAGTCGGGCTTGAGTCCAGAATGTCCAGTGAAGGAGACAGAATTTCGTCTGGGAGAAAGAGGGGAAGATGTTGGACCCTCAATACTTAAAGCAAAAATGTTTTAGCCTGAATAGCAAGCATTGCCGTAGTAGTCTCTGGCACTGAAAGGAACTACTTTGTGTGTGGATGTGCTCCATGTGAAAGAGCTGGATGCCCTCAGTGAAATTATAAAATTGCTGAAGTGGACGGACCCTCTGCCCCATGCTACATGCTGTAGCGGGCAGCAAAAAAAGTGACTCACTGATTAACAGAAAACTGTATTAAGAGGACTGGCTGAAAGCCCATATGAGTAAGTTAATTATGCATATCATTTTAGTGAAATCAAAACGTCTTGGCTAATGAAGCAAAAATGATGCTTGAAGGTGGTTATGTCTACACAGATGCTATAAATCTGAATGATTTAAATATATGAATTTTGTACATGCTGATGCATACATCCGATTGTTAGAAATGGGGGTCTCTAGTTGGCAAGGGATTGCACCTTTGCCCAAGTAGGGACCCTTCCTTCTATTCAAAATAAGGGAGGTACTTTACTAAAATAACCCCTGCTCACTCCCTTGGTAGCTTGTCATGAGCAGTCAGGCTTTTCTTGGAGGCAGTGTGTAACCCATTTGCACCTAACCAAGTGTAAGTGCTACAAAAAGACGCCACACCAGTTAAGAAAACTATCCAATATTTTTATGTACTCAAGACAAGACCAAAAATGATGAAATCCACAATAAAGTATTTAGAAATCTTCTGTTGTCAAAATAACCTTGAAAAGCAGTTCCTTGGAGTAGAAAGCTTCCTCTGGGGCTATCATGGCGTCGTGAACAAACCAATCCAAACGGTTCTGGCTGACCACGGCGTAGTGGGCCAACTACGGTGTCTGGAAGACTCGCAAAATAGTACCTTTAGAAATGCAGGGCGTCGGCTGCCTCTCGTTAAGCTCCAAAAGCATGGCGTACGCAGGCGTCTGTTACGGAGGTCAGTGCAGGAGTTGTCGGACCCTTGAAGTCACACGTGTTGTAGATCGAACTCCTCACGTTGAAGTCAGGAGCGTCTGCAGGCTTTGGGTGCTGCGGTGCGAACTGCGGCGTACTATGCCCTCAGTTCACGGTGCGAGCAGCGGCTCTGTGGCGGCATTGCACTACAGTGCAAGCAGCAGCGGCGTCGGGGATTCCAAGGCGGGGTCATGAGGCGTTGTGGAGTGCAGTGCCCACAGGTCGCGGTGTGAGCAGCAGCTCTGTGGCAGCGTCAGCAGGTGTTGTCCATGAGACCAGGGTCGTGGTGTGGTGTACCCTCTGCTGGGCCTTCAGGACACTGAGTCGGCAGCGACGTCGCAGACTGCGTCTGGTTGCTTGTTCTTGTTGCAGCACAAAACACACAGTTCCCAGTGCTGAGGGCAGACAAGCTTGAAGTCTTTGCTGTTCCGGAGACTTCTTGAACAGGGGGCAAGCTTTACCTCAAGTCCTTGGAGAAACTCCCAAAAATAGATTGCAGAAAGGTCAATCCAGTCCTTTCACTGCCCAAGACAGAGGCAGACACTGCAGACCAACCTAGCAGAGCACTCAGCAAAGTAGTAGTTCCTCCTCACAGCTTCTCCAGCTATTCTTCTTTGCAGTCTTCTTGGTCCAAAGGAGTTCTAAAGTTCAGGAGTTTAGGGCCCACTTTTTATAGCCCAAAATCCTTTGTCCTCTTGGGCAGAGTGTCTGTGCCCAGCCAGAACCAGTTTTGTCCTCTCTGGTGTAGCTTCCTGGCAGGAGGTGGAGACCGCATTGAATGAGGCTGACCAGGCCTATTCAGGTGAAAGGAAATCTCCCCCTACTCCTAAATGCAGCCCAGGTCTATTCAGCCCTTTCCTGACCCACCTACACTATCTGGAGCAACTGCTCTTCTCTAGCCAATGTCAACCAAAGTCAATCCACAGCAGAGGCCTACTGGATGGCTGAGCAAGAAGATACCTACTTTCTAAAAGTGGAATTTTCACAAACAATGTAAAAATCACCTTCACTAAAAGATGCATATTTAAATTCTGGGTACAGGCATACTAAACTTTTTCTCTACTTTATTCACAGGGCCAGGTATGTTTATAAGATGTTATAAACAAACTCCCCATTCTGGCTTATGGGAACAGGTAGCCTTGCACTAGTGAAAAACGTAATTGGCAGTAATTCACGGTCAGGATATGTAACACACTAGTGCCTGTCCTACCTTTCAATTACACTGTACCCTGCCCACAGGGGTACCTTGGGCCTTCCTTAGGGGTGACTGACATGTACGAAAAGGGAAGGTTAGGGCTTGGCAAGTGGATACACTTACCAAGTTGACATTGCAGCCACAGACTGCACACAGGCTCTGCAATGACAGGCTTAGTTATGTTTACAGGCTGCTGGGTGGGTGGCACAATCCAGTGCTACAGCTCACTAGCAGCAGTTGATTTACAGGCCCTGGCACACTCTGTGCACTTTACTAGGGACTGACCAGTAAATCAAATATGTCAATCATGTAAACACCCATCCATAGCACCATTTACAACAGGAGCACTTGCACTTTACTACTGATCAGCAGTAAGAAGTGCGCCGAGACACTAAGCCAGCAAAAACAGTCAAAACCGGGAGGTCAAAAAGCAAAAACTCAGGAGAAACATGCCATGTCTAACACTGATTGAAATAAGTTCCCTTGTAAGTAGTACAGATTTTATTATGTGAACTTTTTTTAATTATAATTAATAAATCACTTCTGTTTTTTAAATATTTTTGCCACAAATAGTACCCAGTTGAACAATCTCATGAAAACAATTGCAGTTTTAGGAAAGATCTGGCACTGGGGACCTGGTTAGCAGGAACCCAGTGCACTTCCAGTCAAAATCACATTAAAGAACAGGCAAAAAGTGGGAGTCTACCATGTCCAAAAAGGGCTCTTTCCTACATTTGCCGTCTAAATTCGTTACATGAATATTTTAGGAGTGATGTTTAATCCGGAATATTATAAAGTACCTGCTGTGTTAGGGTATTAGTTCCATCATGTGTTGAGGTATTTGTTTTATAGTACTGTGGGACAACACGTTTTTCTCATGTATGACGTTAGCTACTGTTGGTTGTATGAATGTTGGTCCTCTGGTTCTTTCTGGTTTTTTAGTGTAGACCCGATTAATGCTTGCCTTCACGCTTTTGAGTTTGATTCAGCGTATTTAGTTGTGTTTAATTATGTTGGAGTGAAGCACGTAGCCAACTATTAAAAGCTTGGTGGTTTTGGTTAGTTGGGAGTGTGATGTTGGTGTTCGAGTGTCTTAGCAGCTGTGTTTGGTTTTGGGAAATAGCTGGAGGATGTGTTCAGTATTGTAGGAGACAATACTTTGTGATCGGAGCACAGGTAGCTGATGTCCAGATGGAGTTTAGGTGCAAAAAGACTGATGTTGGTGGTGCCTGAGCGATGTTGCTACCGTAAAATGTAAGTGACAAATACAAGCAGCTTTGTTTCTTTACAAAGTATTTTGCTTTCGGGGTCAGTCTATATATTCAGCACAGAGGGGCATCTTGGTCTTCTCGAATAAATGCAAAAAAATGCAGAATGTCAGTTTTCCAGATGCATGTTAATGATCTGCTGATGGTGCTACAGGTTTACCTAAAATGTTGAACAACGATTTTTAAAATTGCTACAGTTATTGTTTAATTGTATCATATTTTGGGGGGGCGGGCCCAGGATGGTGGCCGAGTCTGACACCTTTTTAAGCACACGCTGCACCGGCCCCATAGCAAATTGGTCTTAATCCTCACCGACCGACAAGTGCAGTGTAGCAGACCAGCGACAGGCATTGCAGCTCAGGGAGACAGCAGTTAACCTGGGGGGTGGGGGGCTGCGGTGGGATGCAAAGGCTGTGACGTGGCAGCTCTGTGGCTGAGTCTGACCCACCTGGGTGAACGGTGGACCTAGCTGCGCCCTCAGTGAATTGAGTCCTCTTGCTTGAGGGGATGATGAGATGGGCGACTACAAGATGCCAGCCCTGAAGCACAGTTGGTGTGCAGAGGAGCCTGGGATCGCCGGCGGCATCGCACCAAAGGTGGTGGCCCGTTCCTTCCTCTGTCACAATCCGTGGATGAGGGCAGGCCTGACCACATTGGCAGAAAAAGATGTACTCCTTGATACAATGATTGATCCAGCCGTGACCAGGATACTCCTTTTGGGCTGACCGTGTTAACCCCAACCCTGTGGCTGCTAAAGGAGTGCAGCGACGGTCCTGTGTGCCAGCCTTTAGGACTGAGACCTTGAACATGGATGCAGTCATCCCGCAGGTGAGGGCCTGGTCTGGTGCGCAGGGGGGGGGGGGGGGGGGAGGACTCGGTTGGTGCTGGCCGTCACTCACCCCTCCCTTCCTTTGCCACCCACCCGGTGGTGCTGTGGGGGCTGGTGTGCCCACTGTGCCCTTGTCTGCACCATGCTGGCCTGCCAATGGGCTTGATCCACCAACGAAGTCGAACTGGAGACCTGAGCTCTCACTTAGGCCAGCCTGGAGTAAATTAAATACTGGCCCCTCCAGTGCCTTGGTGTGGCAGGCGGGGGGTTGAGGGGGGACTGGCCTGGAATCACCGGTACTACATGGGCAGGCTCTGACCTCATAGGACTGGAGGAGAACAGTTTCTGCACGACTGTGGACACAAATGAGTGGTCCCCCCCCAACCCTTTCTATGTGAGATATATATACTCTGCAGACCCCAGAGTGCTTTTAACTATCCTTGTGACCCCTGGATAAAGATACCTACGGACCCTGGCAATATATGTCCCAGTAGTGCAGAGACTTGGAGTGAGCGGGTCCCCTCCCCTCCGTTGTAAGCCAGTGGCAGGCCAGAATAGATTTGCATTTCAACATTACCCCTGCATAATTTTGCTTGGGCTGCTGCCACTGCTGCGGAGGGCAGGTTCAGTCCAAGATCCACAGTGCCTGGTTTGATGGCCTGTGATAAAGTGCCAAAGCCTCCCAGACAGCGGAAGACGGACTAGTATAACAAGATAGTTGCACCGCTAGAGGTGGAAGCCTCCCCTGTGATGCCGAATAACACAGCTCTCCAATTGGGGATTCAGTCATTCCGTTAGGCCCTGGAAGGAACAGTGGGGGAGGTACGATCTGAGGTGTCCCTCCTGCCGCAAGATATCTGCAACGTGGCTGAAAGGGTTTCATTGCAGGAGACCAGGATATCCTAGTTGGACGATACAGTCTAGAGTTTCTCTAAAGAAGTTACAGAATCCCGGGCTACCAACAAGGATGTTGAGTGGTGGATAGAGGATGCTGAAAATTGCATTCACCGCAACAACCTTCGATTTGTTGGATTTCCTAAAGGGATTGAGGGCTCCAATGTGGTGCAGCTCCTCAAAGGGTGTTTGCTAAAACTCCTGCCCACACCAAGTTCTCTACTTCATCATTGCACTGGTGCACAGGGTGCTGATCATCCCCCCCCGAAACTGGTGATGGCTAAATTCTTGAATTTCCAAGACTGGATTATGATCTTTTCTGCAGTACACAAGATGGGGGAGGTGCATAATGAAAAGTCCAAAATTCAGATTTTTTTTTTCCTGATCCAGCGACAATGGCACGCTTTCGACTCTGTAAACCACTATTTGCAAAATGTTATTGCTCCCTGTTAAATTGAACGCCCTGTTACAAGGGAAATTGTTGTTTTTCCAAACACCTGCAGAAGCCTGAGAGTTGCTAGAGGAGTGCCCCAAACTTGTGGGGTGGGGGAGAAACTGGCACACTTCCCGGAACGGAGGAGTGGGCCCGACCAGGAGACTGGAGATGGACCAGGAGGAGAGGTTGACCATCACAGGGAAGAAGTATAATGACATTGAAGAGGGTGGTTTGTTTAGACCACAGTCTTTAAAGGGTGATGCGGATCTGCTGAGAAGGAGTACTGCAACATACATAGTACCGGATCCCTCCCAAGATGTTTAGAGAGAGAGCACATGCAGACTTTGCCATGAGATGGCAAACACCCCAGGATTGCTTTCAAAACCCTACAACACAAAATCAATACAATGGCTGGTTGGTGTTGCCCGATATATATGCTTATTATTGTGCTGCCCACCTTATGAATGTCAATGACTAGATATTCGCTCCCTGGAACACTACCTTCGGATTGGAGAGGGCACAATGGTGTAAAAGGTCATGTTTGCACTATCTGTACGGAGAAAGAGGGACCCAGAGTTTCGTCCCTGACACTTGGGTCACAATTGCAGCCTGGAATATGTTTGACTACTATGGGATGGCCTACAAGGACAAGTCCCCTATGGGAGGGGGAACCAGCTTCCCAAGATACGCAAACTGAAGGGATCTCAGGCCTGGGAGCTGATTGGAATGTCCAGGGATGGATACCAAATTGAACCTAATTGAAGATATTATGGCATTTTCCTCCCTCCAAGGAGAATTTGGAATGAACGCAAATCAGTTTTTAAAGTATGCTCCGCTACAGCATGTGTGGAGAGCAGAGGGACTCGTCAGATGGTATCCCAGAATATGCCCCTTCAAGAGGGCTAGCTCATCAGGAGGAATTGGAGGGGAGCGATTTACCTCCCAAACAAAACCTTTAACAATAACATGCCCCCCCCGGGGGGGGGGGAGAGTTGGGGTTGTCTTGCTCCTTCACACAGATCACTGGGCTTGGACCTTAGGCTGACCATACTGTGTGTTCTTGCCCCTGCGGCATTATTTTGAAAAAACATTTTTTTAAATGTAATTTTGTCATGAGGTGTGCTGAACCCTGCACTGAATAAAACTGATAACTCTGTATCCAAGTTCAATCAGTCAAATTCCAACATGACAATCTGCCTCTGAGCTCTCACTTTACAGCAGGGATGTAACACATTTGAGCAAAGAACAATGTCTGATTTTAAGGAAACACCCTTTTATAAATGTTAGATTGCATCATCTCTTGTGAATAGCCTAACAATCTGGCATGGAGCCGGCACAGTCACCCTTTGTGCCTCAATCAATAGCCGTGGCGGGCTTAAGTATCTGATGTAAAGGGTTTTTGTGGCTTGATGGAATGTGGTTTCTGGACATCCACAGAGCTGGCCCAGAGGGGGTTGGGTGCTGTGCTTGCAAGCGTGACCATGGGGCTTTGGCTAACCTTATGGTTGAATGTAGATGTGAGTGAGCCGCTGTGCTTAATTTGTGAGAAAATGCAGGTGGCCGAAGCTCTGAGCAGAAGCCAACAGGTCGGTGCAATTAAACATCAGCGTGCCGAATACGAAGATTAGCTGTTTTTAATCTACTGCCACACTCCCTGCACCTTTTTTCTTACCCTTACCTGCTTTCTCCTTTTGACTTTTTTGCTGTCTTTCTCTTCCTCTGCCTTTCCGATCTGTGATCTTGCAGACTCGCACTCTTTAAATATTTGATGGGAAATAGGTGCCGGTGCCCCCACCCCCACCAGCAACCACCGGCTCAATTTAAGCACTGGCGAGCCCTGAAGGCTCGAGCAAGATGCCTGGCTCCGGCTCAGCTCGAGGGCCTCTCAGACCGTGAAGCCTAAAACAAGGTGGACTTTCATGTGATGTATGCCTTCACTCTGTCCTCGTGCACCAAGAATTAATGGATTATTAAGTATATAAAACAGGAGATACCCAACTAGTGGCCGAATCGCACAAAGTAGAACAAGAAAAACTAAGATCAATCACAGTTGCTCCACTTGACCAAATTGTGATACTAGGCAAGTAGTTTGTTTCTCTTTGCCGCCTTCGTTATTGCGTGGGACAGCGCCTGGAAATACAGGAGTTCACGTCTTGAGTTTGATTTACTAGACCATACTGTTGCTCCATGGAAAAGAACATAGGCCCATATAGGGGGCGCATGACAGCTGCCACTTAATTCACTAATGACATTGACCTTCATTGGGGCGCTGGGAGGTCATGCATGTTTCTGACTTCATGTTTAACAACAATCATGTTTAATAGATGTCTCCAAATGCAGTGATATAATCAGACACTAAAGATTTCCCCATGTTAAGAAATAAAATAAAAATGATACATTATCTTTAAATCTTTTAAAGTTTGTTTGTTGCACAACTTGCATGCCAAACTTTTTCATGGCTCTGCTCATGAACAGGTTCTTTGAACCAAGCCAGAGAGCCTCGCCTTGGCTCTTCCGGTTGGCTCATCTCTCTGCTTGTAAGTACTGTTTTCTTCCTTGACATGGGCCACGAATGTATGCTATGTGGACAGTCGCTAATTTTCTTTGTTGTCTCTGCCCTTGGAGTATTGCGTCATCCTGCCCGAAAGTGACCACGCGTCTTGTGTGCTCGAGGGTTTTCCCACACCCTTTTGTAGTGGCTGTGATTGCACTTCCTTATTCCAAGTGAGATAATAGGTCACGCAATGCATTCTTGGCTCGCCGGTTTGTAAGCTTCCAGGAACAGTGTCTTCCAAGAACTTTTGGCCCATTCACATACTGGAACGCTGAAGTCCTCATTTTCAGTGATTAACCTCGGCCTAGGCTTTTGGTATATTTAGAACACTTCTGTACTCATTGATACCCCAAAATGGCGTTAATTTTCCTTTTTAATCCATACATCTGTCCGGTACCTCGTTTACAAGTGTCGTAGCTTTACGATTCAGGCACAACAACGAGTTTGCTTTGGGGTTGAAATTGCAAGGGGTGTGGAATTCACTACCACACCCAGTTATTACCCGGTGCAATAAGACAGTACCCCTGATAAATGTGTCAGGACAAACCTGCCAAAAATGTGAAAAAATGAAGTCTGGCCCGGTAAATAGAGGGAGTTGTGGATTTTTGGTGCGATTTAGATATTTTTTGGACCGGATAAATTCCTGATCCGGCAGTTAGATTTTGTTTCGATATATCTTGCATGCCCCACTGGCAGGGCCGTGCCATCAGTGGGGGTGTTTGGGGTATTGAAGCCCCCTAATTTATTTTCCAATAAATACTTGGGTACAAGAGCTTTCAGACGGGTATGATAAGATGTCGGTGGGATTTCACCAGAAACTTTTACAAACACACCCACACACTCTCCCTCTATTTTAAATCTCCTCAAAATAATTGGGTGTTTCACAAAATATAGTGCTGTCCCCCTAAGTACTCCAACCAATCCGCATTTCTTTCCCTTTCCACTGCCCCTTTGACCCAGTTCACGCACCCTGCATGTCCTACAATGTATTTAAACCTTCTATGCCAGCGTGTTTGTCCCCGCCACCACTTGGTGTTCTAAACCGTCACCCTCGCGCTGCTTCCTTCTGATTGGCACCTGTGAGTTTGTGCTGCCAGCATGGGCGGTTGGTCTTGGACAGAGGCGCCTTTGTAGGGTGCACCGCGCGCCTCTGCGGCCTCGCCACACAATAGCCCCGTTCACACCACAGGCCGCGAAGGAAGTCTCGTCAACTGCCTGCGTCCCAGAGTCCAAACCGCCCTTTATAAGGCAAAGCAATCGTGCGGTTTAGGCATTTGTTTCTGGATGACGGACGCGGATGGGTTTGGAAATGTTTCTACAACAGTTTAGTCTGCCGAGATTGGAGTTATTTAATTATTGCAGTCAGTGAGTTGGTCGTTCGGATCACGCCCGCGTAATGTTCGGTTCGCCCCTAATCACCGAGGACTGTGGTCTTTTTAGAGAGTGTCGACTGAAAACCGTGGGAGGTGTTTTTTATGTTTTACAAAGCAGGGATAGTTAGCAGTTGTTTCAAGAAAGCAATTTAATAAACAGGCAAGCTCCTGGGCTAAAAAATTGCATTTTATGTATGTTCTTACTGCGTGTTCTGTAATTCTCTGCTGAGGAGCGCTGTCATCACTTGAAGTAAAATTGTAGTCCTTCTGTTTTTGTGAAAGGTACCGGTTTTTGGCATTAAAATTCTGGTCACCAAACCCCCCCCCCCCACCCCGACGCCTGATAGAATGGTATAGTCAGTGTATGTAATCATAGTGCCCAAAAGCGGAAGAGTCTAGGAGCTTCTGCACTGAGATGCAGGATGGTTAGAACAAAGGTTGGGGGCGCTACCTAGATTTATTGGGACAGGTTCCTATTTGAGGGAGTGGAGGACCAAGGGAATGCGGCCTTGTATTGTGGGGGATGCAGCAGTGCTTTATTTAAACGCTTGCGTGCTCGTGACGGAACCATTCCGTCACGAGCCACGGTGGGGCTGTGCTGGTGAACGAATGGTTCCGTCACTGCCCGGCCGCCGTGCCTGCGCTGAGCGTTCCATTGAGTAGGCGGGGCCGTGACGAAACCATTCCATCACAAGCATAGCACCACTGCGGCTCGTGACGGAGTGTTTCCGTCACGAGCATGGTGGTGCTGCGCAGCCCCCTTTGCCCCCTAGCACCGCGGCGGAATTACCTCCGCGGCCAAGTGGTTAAAGACTGCTGTGGAAGGGGATTGGCAGGGGGAGTAATTGGAGGTATGTGTTGGGATAGGTCTCTAGGAGGGTTCTATTGGACTTGGCGGGATGTACATAGAGGGGCTTTGGATGGGGTTTGGGCAGTGGAGTTTTAAGAAATTTGTTGGGGGGGGCGGGGGGGTAGTCTAGAAGGAATGCGGTTCGACAGTGCAAATGGCAAGGATATGTTGGGCTGGGCCTAGGGATGAGTTTGAAGTGCGCTGTGGAAGTGCTGGGTTGGCAGGAATTTGTTGTGGGAGAGTTTAGTTGAGGTGTTGGTGCTATGGGAGGGATTTGTTCACAGGGGAGATTATGGGATGGTTGATGCAGGAGACATGTGGTGGGGTGTTGGAGTGTGAACACCAAAATTCTTTTTGAGAGGAGCTAAGGGTTTTGTAGCCGACGGCATATAGTCAACGAAAAGCGGGGATGTTTTTACTTTTTAAGATATACATTCAGAGAGGAACATTACTTTTTTATTCTCGAAAGGAGTAGAAGAGGGCAATGAATTTGTCAATGGTTTAGTGTCATCTCAAGAGCATTCAGAGATAGATGCCACGTTTACACACTGTACAAGTCACATAAGTGAATGTTTTATGGATCCTTTACCCATCCTAATGACTTGGAGTGAGCCGTGGAATGCACATAAGGGCTAGTGGAAGTGACCTGCCACCCTTTGACCCCTAATAACTTGGCAGGATTGATTCTGCTCTCTGCATTCAGCCAGCAAAAGCCTACTCTTTGCTTGAGGAAGGAATGGAAACAATAGATAGAGCATATGGGGTACTTGAAGTCCTGTTTACTTCGGTTTCGCCTGAGGCAAGGCATGCACTGTTGCCGAAATACTTTAACAAAAAAAAGTTTAAAACTGTCTTTTTGCTCCCCTATTACTCCCCATTGATTGGCTTCACTGTGCAACATTCTTTCAATTGAAAAAAACAGGATGACTCCAACTCTGGCCTAGTCATAGCATCTTTTTAGGTCAAGTCTGTATTCAAGTATGGCGTTGAAGCTCTGCCCAATCTCCGCCCATATCTTTCATTGGCTGGTCATTGTCCTTTGTAAATGCTGGCTTCTGATTCGTTAATAGGCTTGTTAGTCCCTCCTTAGTACCGCCTTGTCTTCATTTTTAACCTCCCATGAGGACTGGCCCTTTTACTTCTGTTACACAGTACGTCTTATTTAGTCTGTAAGGACTATTTTCTTTAATGAGTTTCCCCTACTGCAGGCACAAAATGGTTTCCTGCAATATTCAGAGCGCCATGCGCGCTTTAACTTTCAAAGCAGCCCGGGACAACGGCAGCCGTTTTTTAAAATTAAATAGGTCTCACATTTGCAAGAATTTGAGCTATTGGCATTGTAAATGACACTGGCTTTTATTTGTGTCAATTATCAAAGCAGATAAATAAAAATAGCATTCATTTACAATGCCAATAGCTTAAACTCTCGCTAATGCAAGACCTATTGCATTGCAAATGCTTGTTTTTTCTTGACCTCCAGCCATGTTGCGCAGCAGCTACGCAACCCATCTAAAAACATAAAAAATAAGAGGATAGATCTCGCATAGGTGATACCTATTGGCTTTGCCAATGCCTGTTCTGTTGCTGCTCTCATTACGCCAGGAACCAGGGGTAGCATTGGCATGGAGTAGTAGCTGGGCCGCGTACATGGCAACATTTTAAAGCTGTAAAGTGGGAGTATTTGGGGAAAAAAGAGGGATACCTTTTTCACACTGACCTATTGAAGCAAAGGCAATTTTAGGCAGGAGACAGCTTAAATAAGATGATCCGTGCGCATGAGGGGGCTGGAAGTGTTAGGTCTCCTTCCGCAGCGTGGATCGTGAGAATAAAGGGTTTTTCATCAACAGCCTATTTGTGTTCGTCACTGCCCACAGGAACATTCCAGAAAACATTCCAAGTTAATGGTTTAATTTGACTGAATTGCTCTCAGCACAAAACGGCAACAGGAAAAATGTTTTGCCTAACGCATTTGGAGAGCATTAGTTGGGTGATGGCCTAGTTTAGTTAGACAGTACCCAGGCTATCCTGTAACATAGACATCAAGCATTGGCAACGCCAATAGGCTTGGCTTGATTGTGCTGCATGCACAAAAGCATGCAGCTCACTCTGCATCCACATTGACAAGCCTGTCACTTGAAGACACACCACTCACCCTGTTGGCACACCTTTCATCCTGCACTTACAAAATGCCTACCATGCACTCGTACCCCTCTCACCCGCCACCCATGTACCCTGCATTGTTATACTGGGCCCACCACTCGTTCACTGCTCACCCTGAACAATGACGGTTTCCCCTGCACTCACACAGCACTCGCCCACCTCACGGTGCACTCGTATACCACCAAAAACACCGCTTACACTGCACTCTCCCACCTCACCCTCAACACTTGCACACCTCTCACTCTGCCCTCACACACCACTTGCCATGCGAACACAGTGCTCACCCTGGGCACTCGAACAGCTCTCAAATTGAACTCACCCTGCATTAACTCACCATCTGCTTATACACACCACTCACCGTGCAATCACACCGATCATTCTGCCCCAGTCATCACTCCTATTGCGCCCACACTAACTCTTCACTGTCATACATTGCTCACTCTGAATGTAGAGTGAACGATGTCATGCACTGTGGGTGTGCAGACATGTGTTCGTTTTTTTTTTTTTACTTATCTAGAACAGAGATTCTTAACTTGTGGTTCAGGGGCCCATATCCCATCTAACCATTATATTTGTCACTCGTAAAAATTTTGAGCAAAGTAACTATAAAGATGTATCCTCCTACGTGGATAATTTCATCAAGTAGCAATACTTGGTCTACTGTAGTGCCTCCCCAATGTATTTGAGAAGTCTTAATTAAATAAATATATGTTTAAAAGATAATGGCTGAACAATTTTGATTTGGGTTATTTAAAAATATATATATATTTTAAAGAAAATCCTATGCAACTGCACACTTAGATCACTGAGCGCTTAGGACACTGTCTCTATATATTCCAGGCTAGCATGCCCAAATGACCTTTCTAGTCTGCACATTCTTTGTCACCCTTTGACACTAAGACTGTGCCTGGTCTCCACCATTATCTCCATACCAAGCTCCATTGCTGCACTGTATCTGCCAGAGGCCAATAGCAGTCCAGTTACTACTTCTGTCCCTCCACTTCTGCAGAGAACATGATTTGTGAATACAACCAGGGTCTTATACCGTTGTCTAGTCACTCTCCTGTTTAAACAAAACGTTTCAGAGGAAAGTAGATGTGCTTAGTTCATATTGTGTGCACAGATTTGTATATGTTTTGGTTATTCTTGTGAAGGAAAAAATCGTAGCAAAGACTTGGGGGCGGGCTCAGTTGTTTCAGTGGGGACCACATACATCAGAAGGCACTGTGTAATAGCGTCGCAGTGGCATGTATGGTCCATTTTCTGCTTGTTAGTGATGAACAAAAAACAAAATGATCACAGATGTTTGGAGGGTAAGCGCTCTATTCTGGGAACAGTTTGTCCAAATCAACAGCTGTACTTGGGTGAACCAACATCTGAACCGAGCCAGTGTCGCTTTTTACTAATTCTGAAAACTAATTTTTCGAATAACGCCTGCCAAATAGTTGCTGTCAATCAAGCAAGACCCAAAAAACAAATGGCAACATTTACGACAATAGCATCTATGCATGTGTTTGTGTGTATGTGTGTTCTATAATATCTCACAGGCGAGTCCTCTTATCGACTGTTTGCCATTGGCTTTAAAGCTCATCTTTCACAGAAAAGAGGTTTCACTGTGAATTATGTCCCTTAATTAACAGTGCTAAATTCAGGGTATCTAAGTTCCCTAAAGAAAGTTACACACCATTGTGCTTTCACAATGATAGTCCTGTTCTTAGACCATTAAACCACGCCCCTGACATGCTCACCCTTGCAGGCCCATTCTTGATGTTAGCAGCTACCAGTGAATCCTCAGTGTGTGAAAATAAATAACGTAAACGCAGATGCCTGTCTGCAAGACTTCACTGTATTTTGTTAAATGTACTATAAAAAATCACATTTGAAAGCATGTTTGTTCATTTCCTTACAATGTGTTTTCCATTTAAAATGTGATTTATAATGCATATTTTTGCATAAAACACATTTTAAATATTAGCACATTATCCTCTACAAAAGCACACAAAGTCAAAATCAACTTTATTCGGCTGGTTAGAGCCATAAAAGTGTAACATAAGACAGCAAATCAGTATAAAGCATCATATAAATCGAAAAGCAATTCATGTCTTGATGTGCTTAAAACCCGTTAAAATATTATATATAAAAAAAGGATAAAAACCACACTTATGACTGTAATGTTACATTGAGTGGTAATCGACCTAGACAAACTACCAACTTATTCAGAGGGGTTAATTGCGTCATCCCATTCCTATGTCTGACTGCCCCAGTTAAGAAGTTTGCTGCCCCGACACAGATTATAGGTGAGCCTAACATTGGTAAATAAACCAGGGCTGGTCTTACTTGCACAACATTTTGGCCCCTTAACAGGGGAAGAATGTGCTTTCTGCGCAGGGGGTCATAGTGAGTGCAAAAGAACATAATATGTAAAGTGTCTTGCTCTGAGAAGTTGTCACAGGTGCACAAATTTGCTGAGTCCGGTTTAAAATAGCCTTTAGGGAAGGCCAGTAACCATGGAACCATGTTCAATCTAGAGATCTGCCATCTCCAGCAACAATGAATACTAAACGTATGACTCTCAAATGCTCTAAATCTTAAAGCCAATTCACAAAATATATAAATGCATTCCAAAAATGTGTCCTATGTTCTTATAATGCCACCTCAGTATCCAGTGACCTTTATAAACCACTCATCCTATTGCCTCATGGTTTGTAAATGTCACCATAAGCCCTTCATGGCAAGATAGGCCGATATTACGGTTTCCTGTTAAGTTTTGGGTTTTTTACACTTCGTTGGGAAATTGATGGACCGGGTATTGGAGGGGTTTTAGTGTGAAAAATGTCATCCCAGCTACTGGACACAAACTGTGCTCCATTACGTAGACATCCTCACATTGATTACCACTAGCCTTTCAATCTGCCCTGGAGTTGAGGAGACCCTGTGACTTCTAACAATTGAAACCCTATCCTCAAGCCACTCTGCCAACATGAAGGGGCTATTTGATACCATTTCTCACCATTGCACCGGATAACTCTTATTGGAAAACTGGCACTTCATTTTTATGTAACTGATCTCTTAATATTTCTGCTGTTCATCAGTTGGCTACATGGTCCAAAAACAATGTCCCTCCCCCCCCACCCCCACCCCCCATGATTGGGAAGTATGAGACTTGAAGGCAGTGGTTCTTAACCATGGGTCCAGGGACACCTGGGGGTCCAGGAGGCCTATGCAGGGGTCCCTGACTTTTACAAAATTAAATAAAAAAATGTAATACATTATTTGTATATATTTCATTCATTTTAAAGATTCAAAATTGAAAATGTGAATACTCCGGACAGACTACCATTTTAGATTCTCTACAAACAAATGCAAACAACCCATGACCAGTTTTGGCCCGGTTACATTTCATCTGTGAGGTGCAGCTTAAATTGAATGGCAAAGGGAGCTCAGGACTCACTCCAGAAACTCACTTAAACAGCACAAAACACTCCATGGAATACTTTACTTGATCTCGGTCATTAGCAATTATTCTGGGTTGCATTCCACTCAATGTTTTTCCAGATTTTTTGGGTGCTATTTAAAATGGGGCGCACCATACTGAAATGAGTCTTGGCCCTACTCGCACTAGGGACAATATCTAGACTATACTCTAGTCTCCCTTCTAAACTGGATCAGAAGCAACCCCATTATCAACCCAAACTGCTTTTCCCCATGGATCTCACATCAATCTGCCTTTACTGCATGGTCACCTGATTTTTCACATTTTTCTGGATCCAATTTGTGCTGTTTTGTTTCACTGTGTGCCATACCCCTACTAAACAGGAGTACAGTTCATGTGATTCCCGCTTTAAAATGGTTATCTTTCGTTACCCCTGATTGACATATTTAACTTTGATAGAAGTCCTAGTACATGGTGTAGGAAATATATCCAGGGTCTCGAAGTTAAGTGCCATCAGTCGACTGCAGCACCCATGGTGCCATCCACAAGGTTGGCCTGTAAAACATGGCTTTAGGCCTACCATGTATAGCCTAGCTGCAGCAGCCTACCATGTGTAGCCTCGCTGCAGCAGCCTACAACCCTACGGTCAATCCCATCAACATAACACACCTTATAAATATTAATAAGTCAACTGTCAATAACCCTGTCGCCTATTAGGGTATGGTGCTTGATATTTAAAAGTCAAACCTGGGCAAACAAAGTTGGAATGCTCCTCTAGTGACTGGACCCCAAAGCCTATTCACTGGTAGGGCTAAGGCTGTATCCTAGAAAATGTCAAAGCACAGATTACAAACTTTAATAAGTAACATTTTACAGAAAACTGCAAAAATAGTCATTCAAATAATTTTTTCATATTGATTAAAAGTCCTATTCAGTGGTAAAGTAACATATTTAATAACTATTAAGGAAATGTAAATTTTGGAAGTTACCTTCTACCTGCCTAGACCTCCAGCTGGTTAATTAGCATTCACTTTTGACAGCTGGAATGCCAGTATTTGGTCTTAATAACGTGTGAAAACTCCTCCCAGAGCAGGGACAATTACCTGGATGTTGGGAGGTATTTTCCTTCCCCTGACAGGAAGACTGTTGGATTCAGAAACGTTATTACCTTGTAAAGGGTGTTTTGCCCTTTCACAAGTAAATAGGTGAGACCTGGAGAAGGTATACATTTGCTTCCCCAAAGTCAGACTGGCACCAAAGCCAGTGGAAGGGGAGCCTCCAAATCAGTTTTGAGGAACCACAGAGGGGGATTGCCCATTTCCCTGGCTGCATCTTTCAGTGGGTACACCAGCCTTAGTAAGGGTTTTTTTCATCTTGGATTTTGGGAGGGAGGGCACTGTGGGATTATTTGAAGTCTGGTAAACAAGACCTGCTGCGAAGTGGGTAGGGTTGCCCCTGGGAACTTTTAATCCAGGTGTTAGGGAGGAGCCAGGAGTCACCCCACCCCCTAGCTAGTGACCACCATAAATTTGCCACCCAAAGGCACCCTCAAAACACTTTTTGAAACTGCAAAAAAAATAGGAAACTAACTGGACCTGTTATTTGTGACGTGAAAGAAGCCCTGAAGGATTGGACCCAGGTCAAAGAAGTGGATTCCGAAGGTCAGTTGGCTGACCTCCAATGTGGCTACCAGTACACACAAACTGCAAGAGTTATTTCCCTGAAGTGACCAAGTGACCAGTACAAACTGGACATGGGATAGACCTTGTTAGCTGTATCTGTTGCAATGAGTCCTGGTCCCTAAATGCGGTCCTTGATACCCTGGCAGCCTTAGAAGTAACCTAGAGGAGCTGCTCCTGAAATGTTGGAACCCTTGGAGTTTCGGACTTCCAAGACCTTCAGAGCTTTGAAGGAGATCTCTCCGCAAAGGTGTTGGAGTTCAATGCTCCTTTCTCTGATACAGCTTCCGGCCTGCCCTGTCGGAGAATTTTGACTCGCCCATAATAGACTAAGTCAGGAGGTAATCCATCGAGCTTGGCCTAAACTTGTGCCTATGTCCTGGTCTGCTGCTTCCTTAGACTATCATTGGCATAATGCTTTTTGGTGCTAGTTTTATTAAAACGTTAAAAGTTCATAGGTCTGGTTTCCCCTCATCGGATTTTTGTTACCTTGGTGTCATTTTGTATATTAAATGTTGTTCCATTTGTAATTCAGTTTGAGATTTTTGTTTGACATTTTGACTTTATTACTGTTTTGGTATTGCATATTTACTTCACACGTTGCTCTAAGTTAAGACTGCCTGTTCTGTGCCATAGCCCAGAGGGTTGAGCTTAGGTTAAGTTAGTGACTTCAGGGTTCACCTTAACATGTTGGTGCTATTAGTTCTTAAAGTGGGTGACTCACTACCCCAAATAATAACCCCCTTTCTTACGACCCGACACGCTACCTGACACATCTGTCCCCTTTACCAAACCCAAGTGTGGTTGGAGGCAGAGCGATGGCCCTTCCCCTTTACAGTGGGCCGAGTACCCTTGCCCGTGCCAAATCCACCTCTTCATTACCACCTGTGAACAGTGCCCCCTGTGAAATGGCAGTTACAAATCCACCGAGCCAGGTTAATGTCTTCCCAGAAGGGAGAGTTGGTAGAGGGCCCACTAATTTGTACCTAGAGTCTGAAGAATGCTCTCCCTAGGGTGTAGCAGCATAGTGCCACAGACCAGTTCAGCCGACTGATTGAACTCAGTGGAAGATCTGTATCCCTGCTCTGGAGCCATGAGGTTCCACAGTCCAGATGCCCAAGAGACCCTCAATGTGGGTTGAGGGGCAACCCAGTCTCATCAAGCGACCAAGATGAGCCTTCATCCTACTGGACACTCCCTGTGCTCTTTAGGTGACTGTACTTCCCTGCTGCGATTCGCCTGGTGCTACCTGGAGCTATCGGTTTTTTGACTACTTGCCTTGGTCCAATCCTATCAGCTGAGACACTGATGTTCTGACTTCAGAACCAATGGAAACATACTAGTTGCTATGCTTACCGAGCACTCGCTGGTTCAAGCATTTGTCTAGATCCCTCTTTGTCTAGGTCAGTAGCCATTGTGGGTACCTCTGCCAACTGAATTTGACCTTGACGGGCTGTTTCACATAAAGGCCCAGTGTTTGTCAGTCTGCAAATTGGCCCTTTCAAGCTGGCCTATCTGGCAACGTCAGACCGACTAAAAATCCAGTCCAATGCTGAACCAAAGTTGTTCCAAAGATCAACATCCCCAGTAGAGGGCAAAATGTTAAATGTTAGAATCTTAGAATTCTAGCGTAAGAGCGGTGTAAACCCTAGTGGGGGGTTGTAACCTGGACCCATAATATGGTACAACCTGACCTCTTTCTTCTTTTTTTTTTTTTTTGGTGTATATCTGTATTACAAGTTAGAATATCTTACATACCAGCAAAAAAAGCTTTCTTCTTTAAAGTAAAGACTTGCCCTAGCAATTTATTAATTACTACCCATTGATTAATTACTACCCATTGTTTTAGTTTGTTTCTAGGCTGACACCCCCCTCCTTAAGTAAGCTTTGACTGCTCGGCTCCATCTTGAGTAAAACATTTATTTTCTCAGAGTGCAGTCGTTTTGTGGTCAGAGGACCCCGGTGGCAACAGTAACCGTTACTGCCCAGTAACCTTAATTGACCATGGAACCCCAAGTAAAGGTTTTACAATAGTCATCCTACTAAATTTTGAACCACTTATTTTATTTTGAGGTGTTTCATTGATTTGTTAGTGCTGCATTGGTACTCTGCCTATACAAGTGTCCTTACTTATTTCAAATGGTATCTAATATTTAAGATACACAATGCATAAGTAATTTCTTGTACCTTAACTGGCATCAAATATGTCGATCTGTGGGCAGTCTTAGGCAAAAATGTCTTTGGGATATAGGAATCAATTGTTTGGTTGTCATAACCCTGTCCAGTTTTACTTCTGTTTTATGTTGAAGAAAATTAGACCTATTTAATGCAGAAAAGGGCTACAAATGTACAATGTCCAGCAATCCCATTTAGGATTGATTCTGTTAAACGCCACTATTTGGATGAACTACCGCTATGTTTCTAAATGCTTGTACTACTTCTGTCCATTTAGGCCTTCATCGAAGAACTTCTCCAGAACCTGAAGGGTCTTCACAAACAGAACTCCTTGAAGACAAACAGCTTTGAAGTTCATAAAGAAATGGAAGATGTGAGCGAGTACAAAGAACACGCATGACCAGCAAGAGGTGCACAGGGAGGAGCAACACCTGGATTTGACTTTATTTTTTTCCAATTTTAAGAGTGTAGAAAGTTAAAAAACCTGAGTGGGAGCCTAATACTTAAACGAGAGAATACTTAAGAGCACAATCTGAGCGCAAAAAAAAGTTGATAAGCCACCCCTCTTATTTTTGATCCTTCGTATCCAATTTATTTGCTCCAAACCAGATTTATTTTCCCTTGGACTAATGTAACCCACAATAGTTGCCTTTCTAGGTGCTGTACATACATTGTAACTGAGCATCAATAACAAAGGGCTTCATTAACTCCTCTGCATTTCTCCTAGACCAAGCATTATCGGCGGTACTGGCAGTTTTGATGACAGAAGGCTGCCATTTTTGTTATACAACCACAATGGTCGGTTGAAGCTGTATCCTGCAAGGGTTGTATTCTGTCTAGCTACCCCTGAAGCGGGTGGGCATGAGGGACGAGGGCACAATGTACCTGATGGGTGGGCAATATGGAAAGAACCAAAATAGTAGAATGGAAGCGTCTGGTGAACCAAAGATGACCCACTTTTTGGCATCCATTTAGTTTTAGGTCCACTGAGGTTGGCACCTAGGCATGCGTGTGCGAAGGCGTGCATCCTCATCCATTTGCACTTGTTTCAGTACATGTTCAACTTTTGCTATACACTCTAGTGTATTTTAAATTTGTATGCTAACATTTCACAGGGTAGGCCATTAAAGGGAACCCTCTGTAAATATTTTTATGTATTTAGTACACTTGACTTTAACTTGCTTTTTATGTGTTTACTTGAGTTTTGGACATTGAAATCTCAAACTGTCACTTCTTTAATATTCAGCATATATCGGATTTGTCATTGCAGTGTGGAGGAAGTTTGTCTAGTACACATTACTTATATGAATGAGCTATTTGACATTTAAACTAACTCCGAAGCAGCACTAGTATAAATATCCAGCTTTGCTCGCTCCCCCTTCCTCTGAACTGGCCCTCCGTCCACCAACTCTTCACTCATCACTATTTTTTCCAAGGGAATTTCCCTTGATTTATTTATATTTGATTTGCTTACAGCCCACTGTAACTAATATGATTTGATATTGTGATCTCCTTTGCTGCCTATGCTTCCCTTTTTTTTTTTGTCCAAGTATTTTTTTCAAACCTTTATGGTTCGATAAATAATACCAAAGTTGGTTGACTTCAGCAGCACTTATACCAGAGAAGTCAGCAGGGTGGAAAATGAAGGCAGAAAAGTAAAAGGATTAATTCTTTGGATCCATTCAATGAAAAAATGTTATTCTTGTACAAAATTCAATATTAAATCTTAATTTCAGAATTCATGGGGGGGAACAGGCTTGTCAATACTGCCTTGTCACAGAGTCCAATGTCCTGACTGTTTTAGACATAGATTTCTGGGTTCAATAGGACCGTGGAAGGCTGTGAATCTGATGCAGTGAAGGAAAGTTTTAAATTGGGTAAATACCAATTTTGCTATCTGTTGGCCATACTAATGTTTTGTATTGTGAAGGACCCTCTGAACACTTGTGTGTGCTTTGTAGGGCAAGCTTACAGTGTTACTTTCTCTTGTACAAAGTGAAATCCTTACCCTGCCTGTTTTGACAATAGACCACCTTCTTATTTAAACACATTAATGTTGCATTTTGTCAAAGATTTACACCTGTCTATCTTGCTGTTTTCTGTTGACCTTTCACCAAGTTTTATTAAAGTAATAAAGTTTTATTTTTGTCTTTTAAAATTGTTTGAATTGTTTTAATATTCTTCAAACAGGAGGCCTTGGTTAAAGGGAGCTCCATGTGAGCATTTTAAAGGGCCATCCTACTCACACTTGCAACCTTGCTAAGGGTGGATTCGTCGACCAAGTTTACTTAACAAATTCTTCAGACCATTTACTACCATGCTTTTGGGCAGGTCTTCCTGTGTGACATGGTTCTTGGACCTTGAATGTAGGTTGTGGGTTGGCCTGTTAGCTTTGCCACTACCCAGTAGTAAGAGGTTCATTAATCAGGTTGAAACATAGTGCTTCCCATACATACCTGCTTAGGAGGACTGGTCCGAGGTATGTCCTCTTTGAATAGAGGTAAAGTTTCTTGTTGGTGTAGAGAAATATTTGAGTAAGTATAATCCCCTTTTTAATAGGGACTTCAAAGATTCAACTGAGAATTGCCTTCAATGCATGGCTCTAAAGATCCCCATTCTATGATCAGTTTAACCAGGAGTAGGAGGGTACATAGTTTATCCCTGAACTGCATGATCACCTTCTGATACAAAAATGTGGCATCCAATGCCTTCAAACTACTATAGTCCTTCAGGCCAGGGAGGTTAAATTCATGATAGTTAAATTTGTTTCTAATGGAGTGCAACACTGACTTACAGATTAAAGCCCCTGCCCCCGTCTTCCAAAGACCTAGACTGGTCGGACAGATTGCTTTGTGGTTTTAGCTTTAGGGTTACTGCATACAAATGGATATTTTTTTATATAACTGGGATGACAAAACACTAATTGGTCTTCCTTCTGACTCTTACACAGTCACCCTCAAGACATGCAAAATACATTAGATATGCAGAAAATGTGTCCTCCCCCTTTTTAAAATGTTTAATATAAGGTTGTGTAGACCAGCTCCATTATTCCTGCAACAATTGAATAATCTGTTAGTCTGCTGTGCTATGGCCTCATAGATGGCACATTTTAAAAATTAGGAAAAGTGACGCTGGATCCTGTCCAAATGAAATGTTTTGAGGTTTTGTAGGCACGTTTTTTTACTGTGATGGTTTATTCTTTCATGTGACTTTATGTATTGAAGTACTTTTATGTTCCTGAAAAGTAAGTGTTTTACTTACTTATACTAGCTATGCAGTGTTGATGTCTGCATATTTCACTAGGAACTCAAAAGCGCACCAGGACGTTGGATGTATTGTGTTGGTTAGAATGGTATCTTTTTTTTAAAATGTATTTTTTATTAAAGTTTTTATTTTTTATGCAAGAAGCAGAAGATGAACAGAGACCTGAACGATAAACAAAACAATACAATCAACATCTGAGAGAAAAAGAATGCGGGTTGAATACATAAGCAAATCAAGAAATAGCGTCCAAAAATACAAACTAATCTTTTGCCAAGATTTACATACAAAGAAACAAGTAGAGGTACAATCCTTTATATCCATTCAGTTATGGGGGCCCAGATTTGTAATCCTCTTGCGAGTATTCTTAGTTTTAAGTATAGCCACTTCAATATTATACATGGATAACTGTGCCCTCCATGAAGAAAATAACGGGGGATCAGGGGATATCCAGTCCTTGGTGATACAGGCACGTAGGACAGCCATACATATAAAAAGAAATGCAACACGTGCTTTAGGTCTATCTTGAACATTAGAATCGATGCCTAACATCACCAACTCTGCTGAGATACTTATCGGGGAACCAAGTCTCTCTATCAGAAATTGCTGGATAGACTGTAGCAGAACTGAAATATTAAGACCTAAAAAAAAAAAACATATGCTGGGCGTCTGCAGCATAACAGCCACATCTGCTACAGCTAGCTCCAGCGCCGGTACACCATTTAGAAACTTTCCTGAGAGAATAATACAAAACATACCAAACCATGTAATGCTGAGCCCGCATCCTACCTGAAATCAAAACTTCGTTAGCCAGCATAATAGAGGGATGAAGATCGATTGACCCTAAGTTTAAGATGGTTCGCCATTTATCCTGACATTGGTCTAAATCATCTGGCAGTAGCTGTATTAGCTTTGAATAAAAAAAAAACAATGGAAATCCCTTTTCCCATCCCCTCTATCAGGGGAATTTTCATGAACCGAGAATTATATTGCCCAAATGACACATAGTAGCTACAAATTTGTAAAATGTAAAGAAATCCTTTTTTTGCACACCATATTTACTTTGTATCTCAGTAAAAGACAGGGGTTGGACATCTAGAAACAAATCCCCTAAACTCTTAATACCTAGCTGACGTCAATTCCTGGTAATTAAATCTCGAAAAACGATAGAGAGAAGACCAACTGAGTCTTAAGGAGTATAGCGATTTATTTGAGGAAGCCCTAAATGACGCTTGATTCGTCTCCAGGTAAAGAAAGCAGAGATCAGCACTTTAAACTTATTTTGTTTATAATAACTAGGTTCTAGAATTTTAAGGAAACAACTGTTGACCTCTTCGTCAATAGCAACATTATAAATTGATGGGCTGTAACAGGGCAATAGTTTTTTCACCTACAACTAAGGGAAAGATAAATTGCAAAACCGATGCCCAATAAAATCAGAAATAAAGGATACCCCATCCCCCGATGACTCTTTGAAGTGCCATTTTAAGAGCCCTTCTGTCGCTTATACCCCCACAAAAATCTGGAGGAAATATTGTCAAGTCTTTTGAAGCAACTGAAAGGAAATTCTAAATGGATAGTTCTAAATAAAGAAATTTGGGGAGGACCATCATTTTTAAGAAGTTTGCTCTGCCGTATAATGATAAATGAAGATGATTAAGTCGCTCTAAGATGGAATTCACTTTATCTAAAACCGGGTTGATGTTAATTTCGGGAATCTTATTAACTGGTGATGTGATTTTGATCCCTAAATATGTTGCCTCTGTTGCAATTGGAATATCGCTCGGGGGATCACCCCCGATGTACAGAATCTGAGTCTTATTCATGTGTAACTTATAGCCTGAAAATTGGCCAAACTGTCCAGCAATGTTTTCTATGGTTGCTAAAGCCAGCGGAAGATCTGTAGTTATGACAACAATGTCATCTGCATAGGCGATGGCCCTATATTCCACATCACCTATGTTTACTGGTTTAATCAACATACACTCTGTTATTTTGGCCAAAAAAGTCAATATATAACGCAAATAATAGAGGACAGCCTTGTCTAGTACCACGTAGGATGGGAAAAAAAATCGGAATCTCTACCAGCTAAACTAATTGCTGCCTTAGGGGCCCAGATAAAGAGTTCTGATTGCCTGAGAAATTCCTGGTCCAAACCCCTTCAGACGTAGTACCTTCCATAGATAAGGCCAGGCAACCCTGTCTAATTCCTTTTCGGCACCCAACAGGGTAACACCTATAGGGGTTTTGGTGGCCTCGGCCCAGTCCATCAAAGCAATGACTCTCTGCACATGATCTGTCGTATCGCGGCCTGGAATAAAACCGTGTTGTAAATGTGATACCAGGGGAGAAATAATTAAAGTCGCATGGTTAAGATTTTCGAATAAAGCTTACTATCTGTATTAAGTGAAATTGGCCGATACGAAGATGGAGATAGAGGGGGTTTATCCTTTTTTAGAAACATAGTAATTATAGATTTCTGCCAGGAAGCCGGTGGTAGACCTCTTTGTGCAGTTACACAAACTATCAGCAGTTGTTCCTACAGGAGTGGAAAAAAAAGTACAAAAAAATTCCAAAGGGACCAACCGCTTTCCTTAAAGCTAGGGAAGAGATCGCAGCCTCAAATTCTTGTATTGAAAATCATCCTCTAGGGATGCACTCTGCATATGGGAAATTCCTGATCACCCAAAAAGTCAGCAAGCTGATCTACCTTATCCAAAGAGTCCTCATTTGAATATAGATTGCTATAGAACTCCTTTAATGTTCACAAGATTTTCTCCGGATTAGTATGTATCACACCCATTCAAACTTGTATCGCAACTACTTTCCTGGCCACTGCCTTCTGCCTTAGCCTTTTAGCTAATAGTCGTCCCGAATTCTCACCCACCTCATACATATCAGCACGATAGATATCTATTTGGGCAGCGAATTTATCAGCGAACCATTCGTATATTTTCATTTTTGGATGGCAAGATCTCGAACCCTCTGTTCATAGGCATGATTGGTGCTATCTATTTGCATTAATCCAATCTCTAAGTCACGCAATTTGACCAATTCTTTATCCTGTTTGGCCCTAATCTTGCACTGCTTCTTAATAGAAAAGCTGAATGTTTCTCCACGAACTCCCGCTTTGAAAGCGTCCCAAACTATACCAACTGAGGCAGAGCCAGCATTAAACTTAAAGAACTTTGGTATCCAATTGGCCATATGTTGTCAATAAGCATGATCCAGCAGTAGCTGACGCTCAAGTCCACGAAATCATAATTGGACGAAACACGGTATCAATGACTAATTCAAGAATAATAGGATTGTGATCGGATATAATTTTGGGAAAAATAATTTTTTTTGCATTGGTTAATAATTCTAGGGGGGCAAAAAATAGTCAATAAGAACATACTTTTGGTGTGGCGCTGAAAAGAATGTATAGCCGGGGACTCCAGATTTTTTGAGCCACCAGGCATCCACTAGCCCAAACTCATTGATAATACCCCGAATAGCTCTAAAGGTCTTATGCTTTCTACCAGCGTAACAACGGTCATTGCGAATATCAAAATCTGCAGGAAGAATGCAGGTTGAAGTCACCACAGATAACGAGCTGTGAGGACCAAGAAGCCAATTTTATACTGATCTCATTTAACATATCTGCATCATCCAAATTCGGTCCGTATAAGGAACAGATGGTAATTGGAGAGTTATTAACCTTAAGTTCAACAATGACCCAACGCCCATGTTGGTCTGCTTTTTCACGTTTACACTCCCCCCCCCCCCCCCCCAACCATATGGCCACCCCTCTAGTTGTTGATCCCTGTTGTGTACATGCCAAAACTTCAAAACCCAAATCCTTCAAACAAGCCCTGCTATTCCACACTATGTCTCTTGAAGACCTAAAAGCTGAACCCCCATAGTTTTAAGAATCTGTGCCATAACCCCCCCTTTCTTTCTATTGTTCAACCCGCAAACATTCCATGAACAAATAGAAAATGTATTCATTGTCATACAAGAGAAGACCTGTAAGTGACACTAAACATTTATTATTGCACCACTGCAGTTGCACCTTCATATAGCCCGATCTCACACCTGTTTTTTCTGCTCCTTGCCCCCAAACCCCAATCTCTCCCCCACCCAAAAACCCTTCCACCCCCCGACCTCCCACCCCCTCCCCACAACCCATCATACCCAACCCTGTGAGGCAAAGGGACCGAGGGGTCCCTATATGTGATGGGAGGAAAGGAGTAAGCCATCCCCGACCCACCTCCTCTCCCCTGCACTATTTAAAGATCCTAAAAAAGTCTTTATCAAACACAGGAAAGACATGTCATGTGTGAACCAAGCGAGGGGGGGGGGAAAAAGGAGAAAAAAAAGTTTTTAGTTAAAGGTTAAAGAGTCTCTAAGAATTCCTTTGCCTTAATCGCCGATATAAAGAACATTGTTTTATCCCTGGAGATAATCTTAAGCTTCGCAGGATTTAGTAAAAATGCTTGTGCCCCTTTACTTTGGAAGGTGGGAATAAGTTGGCGCATATGCCATCTTAGTTGTACCGTGGCTTGACAATATTCAGACCGGACAAAAAACTCACATCCTTTGGCCTTATGTTTGCGGTCGGGGCGAGCTAGATCATATAATTGCTCACATAAAATGAAATTGTTAAGTCAAATCAAGATTGCCCTCTGTTTAACCTTGGCTGCCCTAGACACAGCACGAATCTGAAAAGGAAATCTATGAACCCGTTGGAGCTGCCATTCCCATTTCCACTCTTTTAACTCAGGAAAGGCTTCCATACATAACTCTATAACAAATTGATGTATGTCTTTTCCCTCCACGCCCTCAGGAACCCCTAATATTCGAAGATTATTTCTCCTTGCCCTGTTTTCGATATCAATCAGTTTCCAGTTAATATTGTCCCGAACTGAATGCAGGGCAGCAACATCAGCCTTACAGACAGAAGTCATCCTCCATTGTAGAGATTCTACCTTCAGCCACTAATTGAAATTTCGGCATTTGTTTTCACGATGCGGCGCACTGAGTTCTGGAGCTTTCCTACTGCCCCATGAATGCAAAGGCTCTCAGCCTTTGTCTTCTCCCGATGGATCATGATCGCCTGGTAAATTGTGGAGAGTGATACCACTATCGGCTGCATCAGGAGGAAGTCTATGACACTCTGCGTCCCTATTCACATCAGAGCCAAGCACTACAGACCCAGGATCTACTGAAGGAAAGCCATTATCCAAGGGGCTTTGTGTCAATTGAGTGTTATGAGACTCCTGCATAGTTACTACAGTGTTGTCGCCCCCGGGTGAAGTTGAAAGATTTTCCGCTTCCTCCATCAAAGCAGAGCTCGCTAGACTTCCATCATCTGCCCGGTCGAGGTCCAGACTTCCAGCCTCACCCCCTGATACCTCAGACATCTGACATAGATTCTTGTAACTCTGGAGAGAAGTTTTACCCAAGTCATTCAATGTTTCCTTTTCCACTGAAGGATTCACCACATCAGACCCAACAGTCTTATTAGAGTATATGGGGGTAGACTCAGACAGGATGAGGCCAGGGGCATTATTGACCAGAGACTGCCGAATACTTCCCACGAGCGTATCAAGCGTGATATTAGGCAGCTCAGCTACTGGCACCCGCTCACTCACTTCCTCACATACCAAGTTTTTTTTCTTTTTGAAAATGGATGGTATTACCTTTTGGACTTGCGTAGAAGGGCTAGAAACAGCTGACCCTGCAGATCCGAAATGATTCACATTTTCGTTAGGCCCCTTATCTCCATTCTTTGATCAGTCCGCCTTTCTCCCATTATGCGAATTACCAATGGTATCCATACCTTTAGAACCACGTGAGCCCTGCGCAGTAGGGAGACTTTAAGCCGGTGTATTCGCGGCAGCCGCTGCCCTTGTAGTTGCGCCTTTTGGCGCGGTTAGAGCCAGTATTCTTGGGTCTCATTATGCGTGATGCACCACTCCGCTCCAGGTTCTGACCAAAGCCCTCCACGTGCACTCTGGTAGGAGAAACTCCCCTCTGCTGAATCACGTGGTTCTCTGTGCTAAGTATACGCTGTTTGCGGCGCTGAGCGGTGGAAAAATAGCTCTTATGGCAATTCTTTATTTGTACTGCACCGGTACTAATTTCTCCGCCAAGTTTACCGGACAAGCAAGGCAGAGACGCCGGATACCGACCGTAAACAGCAACTGGAGACGGCGTCTCTGAAAGGCAGCTCTGCAGAGGGTAAAAACGCTTAGCATGGCCGCATAGCAGAGTAAAGAAATCCGTTAAGGTTGCATTGTTTACCAATGACGAGACAGCCCCAGTCCAGCGAAGGTGAGAGGTAAAAAATGCCAAGGGATCCGAACCTTTTCCCAAGAGAGGTTTCTTGTTCAACGCGCCGTGTTCACAAGCCGTCCGGTATGCTAATCATCCTAAAAATGATCACGTGTCTCATGAAGGCAGGGGTTTAGAGATGGGTAGCTACAGAGCACCTACAGCCAGACTCGCTCGGACACAGCAGTGTCCGCCGTCTTGCCTAATTTACTATGAAAGCCTAACTTATTCTCTCAGAGGCTCACATTAAAGAAGTATTGGATGGAGTGTTGCCTGAGGAGTACTCAGAACCATTGGGCCCCCTGGTAATAATTGGATCACCAGCAGCTGAGAATACAGGTCGTACAGCTAGAGGTCTTCGCCTCCCTTGCAAATGTACACAGCGTATCTGTAATAAACCAGTCTGTTGATAAGAACAGCAATATTCAGCATGACCCATCTATAGCAGCAGAGAAGAGGTATATTGATATAGAATTATGAGGGCACCTGAAAAGGTCCGCAACAGTCTGATCCACCAGTGATCCAGTACAGAAGGTAACTCTGGATCAATTCTCTATTCTATTCAAATCCAGAACTTTTCAATTCACTAATAAGATGGACAGGAACACCATTCCCACTGCAAAGTAAATTCTTGCCATTTCTGGAAACCAACCATAAAACTGAACTCTTAAGAGCATGCCTTCGCTTGGCGGCTGCAAGCTAGTTTGCAGTGGCAATTGCAAAACCAGATGGCCAGACTCTGATTCAAATTCATGGAAGCCTACCAAACCAGCTGTGAGACTTCTGTTGACTTGAAGTGGAGTCCAGGATAAAATCCTTTGCATAAACTAGCCCACTGCGGCAGAGGCCCAGCATACCTTCAGAAACTGGCATTCCATTGACTGAGGCATAGTTTTCAAATGAAGAAATGCCATCTTAAACATTCATTACCAAGACAGGGTCTGGGCTCACTGGCAATAAGGACAAGCCTCACAATCAATAACTACGAACCAACACGAGCACCAATATTGCCTAGCTATTTCCACACTGGATCAAAATGAATGATCGCTCGAATTACTGAGTCAAAACAGTAACTCTCAGGACCAATTGCCTCTTAGGTGCTCGGTTTTCTTTCGTTAGGTGAAATTGGTTAGGGCGAGTGTGGCGGCCGGACTTGGGTTCCGGGTATGGTGAGCGTGCTTTGCACTTGAATTCGCTTTGAAATTCGCTCGCGCTGAGTGAATCAGGGGTCCACACTGTTCGGCATCCGTCATTCAATGCCGACTAGTCGGCGAATTCAAGTGCAAAGCACGCTCACCATACCCGGAACCCAAGTCCGGCCGCCACACTCGCCCTAACCAATTTCACCTAACGAAAGAAAACCGAGCACCTAAGAGGCCATTGGTCCTGATGAGATTTCCCCACACCAAGGGGTTATCGAAACGCGTAGACCCCCCTACCCAGCATTAGGAATACTCTATTTGATTACTAAATATCAAAAATTTCATTTGTCTTTTCCAATGCTATGTTTTCAAAATCAGGAAATTGTAAATAACATTGTATAGTTCCAGAAATTTTGTGTGTATATATATCAATGTTCTGTTGTGTATGAGTGTTTGAATGAAAGTTGTTAGATTGCAAGAAATTGTCCTTATTAATGTCATGTGGAGTTCAAATAGTTTTGTATGTGTAAAATGAAAAAATTGCTCATTTATATGGTTCTTTTGATGCAAAATTAATAAAAAAGTATTGGATTAATTCCGGAGAAATACAATCCCTGAGTTACTGTTTTGACTCAGTAATTCGAGCGATCATTCATTTTGATCCAGTGTGGAAATAGCTAGGCAATATTGGTGCTCGTGTTGGTTCGTAGTTATCTTAAACATTCAGCCAGATTTCATATATGGGATTCATATATGCAAAATGCCAAAGCTCAGGAACATTCCAATTGTTAAAGAGTTCTGTGAAGAGTTTCTCAACAAAAAGGTCCAACCTGCCCGTGTTGGTCGACTCAGCCACTCCCATAATGCGGATATTATTCCTGCGCCCCCGGCCTCCAAATCCTCATTCTTCTTTGCTACCGTTATAAGGAGCCTCTCCACCTCTCATACTTTTTGGCAGTTTGGGCTGCACCATCCTCCTGAGATTCTACTTTCTGCCACTGTCAGATGCCCCTCATGTTTGTCCAACCGGGCCCCAATCGCATCCAGGTGCTGGTCGAGGGCATCAAATCTGGTGTCCAGGGCATTAAATCCTGCTCGCAGCTCAGCTAGCAGGCTCTCCATCCCCGCTGTCGCGGGAACCTCGCTGCCCTCCGCCATGATAGACTGTTGCACTGCTGTGCTAGGCCCGAAGCTTTGAAAGGAAGTGTACTCTGGCGGGGTGTACCCCTGTACTGGCTGCACAGTGTAAGTAGAGGTGGCTAGAAACAGCACGAGACAGCCACCATAGGTAGCCAGCGGTCACAAATATGTAGAAATCCAGGGCGAGGCAGGGTCGCAGCCCCCGGGGCAAGTAGTCAGCAGGCATCCCTGCAGCACCCAGAGCAGCCACCGACTGGGGAGGACGAAGGTCCGGGTCATGTGGCACCAGCAACTAGCACCCCCAAACAAACACAGGCTTCACAAGAAAGCAATAATGATGCAGTGCCAGAAATGAAGATGCAGGGCATCAACGCAGGCCAAACACAGGGCGAGGCACCAGTGATCTTAGCTCCAGGCAGCAGTGGAGAAGGGCGTCAATGGGGGCCTCGGTGGGGGCCCCCGCAGGAGAGACCCATATTGCAAGCGGGGCAGCCGCAGTCACAAGCCAAGGATTCAACTCGAGGGCGGGACCGCTCCAGGCATAGTGGTGTAGGGCTCCAGCTGGGCGCTGGTCTGCTGACACGCCGGCGGCCTCTATCACCGCGGGGCCTCCATGGAAGCCCGCACACAGCCTCAATGGTTAGGGAACCGCTGACCTCCCCCCGCAGCTGCTTACCGCCTCATCCGCCAACGCCACAGCAATTTCCCCGATGCGGCACAGCCCATGTTGAGGCCCTGCCTGCAGCAGCACGCGTGGCCCCGGATTGAGTCCCAGGCCCAACCACGCAGCATCTCCCCGCATGGCGCTGGTCCGTTCCACAGACAACAAGCGGTCTGGAGCTGCAGCCGCCGCAACCCCCTGGCCTCACTCGCCTCTGGGGGTCATTTTCGCTGCGATATCCCCTTCGGCGCCACCACAGGTTGGCGGCTAGGCCACGCCCTAGGAACATTCTAATTGTTAAAGTGAGAACCGAGTCTTCCCTTTATGCTTCATAAACTCCAGAATACAAAACTATTTTGACTATTAACAACCCCAAGACTGCACTAGAAATGAGAAAACATGACCGAATAAATGAAGCCTAATGATTCTATGGGAAATTGCATGCCAATATCATTTGAATTGCCTGTGATAAGCACTGCAGCCTTAAAACGATAGGACGTGGAATGTAAAATTGAAGAGACTATAAACCTTTTTAGGGCTCGGCCTACGCCCACGAAGTGGGTGGAGCTTCGAGCTCCTAATGTTAAAGAGAAAAAAAAGTATCTCTAGGGCTTTGGCCAGACACATTCCTTAGTGTCTTTTGTCATCTGCCCAGTGATTCGTCTTCGCTGTGGTGTCTTTACATTTAGCCTATCACGTCAAGGCTACTACAGTTTTCGTCCGCCATGTTTGGCATATTTTGTGCGTGTGCGCGCACAGAAGTACATTAATTATAATTAGGAGCTGTCAGGGTGCCTCCGTAAGTGAATCCAGATGGCCGGGCGCGTTCACCATTCAGCAGCGCTCTGCGCGCAGCTGCTGCATGCCAGGCCGGGAAAGGGCTTCATTAGCCTCACTCATCCGGCGCTGAGACAGCAAGACACGGGGGCCGACATTTCACCTGTATGGATATGTTTTTCCATTGTAGAGGGCATGCTGGCGGAGTCACGAGTAGCCAACTTTTAAAAGATAACTGATGACGAAGGTTTTAAGGTTAACTTGCAGGTTCCATTTTTTGCGGTAAAGCTACTGAAGGTAAGCAAAGGAATGGGGCATGCTCAAGAAGAATATAAAATATATTTTTGTGTTAAAATATTTCATACATTTTAATTCGTGCCGTCTGCATTTTAAAACGCTTCCACACAGAGCACAATTACATCTTTCGCCCTCCCTTCTCACAAAAGGCAGTCATGCGAAAACCGTCTTCTCTTGGTTCGTGCTCCAGAGTCCACGTGCATGGACAAGTAGTACACACATCAGCAAAAACATTAAAAGAAGCACAACGAAGCTTCTTCTGTGAATGGAGAAGTGGCTTTGGTGGTTAATTAAGAACTGAAAGATGAGGTTATTTACTAGAATTTTAATTAAATAACTAACAGATTTTAGCATTCTTGGGGACTGAATAGGGCATAGACTATGAAAGTCTGACAAACTAAAACTCGTTATTGTTAAATGGTGACGTTCAAGCTCAAATACGCAGTAAACGATATCAAAACATTGAATAGTGCAGTGTGAGAGTGCAGTGTGAGAGTGCAGTGTGAGAGTGCAGTGTGAGAGTGCAGTGTGAGAGTGCAGTGTGAGAGTGCAGTGTGAGAGTGCAGTGTGAGTGCAGTGTGAGTGCAGTGTGAGTGCAGTGTGAGTGCGCAGTGTGAGTGCGCAGTGTGAGTGCGCAGTGTGAGTGCGCAGTGTGAGTGCGCAGTGTGAGTGCGCAGTGTGAGTGCGCAGTGTGAGTGCGCAGTGTGAGTGCGCAGTGTGAGTGCGCAGTGTGAGTGCGCAGTGTGAGTGCGCAGTGTGAGAGTGCAGTGTGAGAGTGCAGTGTGAGAGTGCAGTGTGAGTGCAGTGTGAGTGCAGTGTGAGTGTGCAGTGTGAGTGCAGTTTCAGAGTTGAGAGTGCAGCATGAGAGTTGAGAGTGCAGTTTCAGAGTTGAGAGTGGCGGCGCAGAGTGGCGGCGCAGAGTGCAGATGACAGTGCATATCTACAGGCTAGCGATGACAGTGCATAACTACAAGCTAGTGAAGCCAATGCATTTCTACAGGTTAGCGATGACGGTGCATATCTACAGGCTAGCGATGCCGGTGCATATCTACAGGCTAGCGATGCCAGTGCATATCTACAGGCTAGCGATGCCAGTGCATATCTACAGGCTAGCGATGCCAGTGCATATCTACAGGCTAGCGATGCCAGTGCATATCTACAGGCTAGCGATGCCAGTGCATATCTACAGGCTAGCGATGCCAGTGCATATCTACAGGCTAGCGATGCCAGCGCATATCTACAGGCTAGCGATGCCAGTGCATATCTACAGGCTAGCGATGACGGTGCATAACTACAAGCTAGTGAAGCCAATGCATTTCTACAGGTTAGCGATGACGGTGCATATCTACAGGCTAGCGATGACGGTGCATATCTACAGGCTAGCGATGCCAGTGCATATCTACAGGCTAGCGATGCCAGTGCATATCTACAGGCTAGCGATGCCAGTGCATATCTACAGGCTAGCGATGCCAGTGCATATCTACAGGCTAGCGATGCCAGTGCATATCTACAGGCTAGCGATGCCAGTGCATATCTACAGGCTAGCGATGCCAGTGCATATCTACAGGCTAGCGATGCCAGTGCATATCTACAGGCTAGCGATGCCAGTGCATATCTACAGGCTAGCGATGCCAATGCATATCTACAGGCTTTTGAAGCCAATGCATATCTACAGGCTAGCGATGCCAGTGCATATCTACAGGCTAGCGATGCCAGTGCATATCTACAGGCTAGCGATGCCAGTGCATATCTACAGGCTAGCGATGCCAGTGCATATCTACAGGCTAGCGATGCCAGTGCATATCTACAGGCTAGCGATGACAGAGCATATCTACAGGCTCGCATTGTCAGAGCATATCTACAGGCTAGCGATGCCAGTGCATATCTACAGGCTAGCGATGCCAGTGCATATCTACAGGCTAGCGATGACAGTGCATAACTACAAGCTAGTGAAGCCAATGCATTTCTACAGGTTAGCGATGACGGTGCATATCTACAGGCTAGCGATGACGGTGCATATCTACAGGCTAGCGATGACAGTGCATATCTACAGGCTAGCGATGACAGTGCATATCTACAGGCTAGCGATGACAGTGCATATCTACAGGCTAGCGATGACAGCGCATATCTACAGGCTAGCGATGACAGTGCATAACTACAGCCTAGTGAAGCCAATGCATATCTACAGGTTAGCGATGACAGTGCATATTTACAGGCTAGCGATGACGGTGCATATCTACAGGCTAGTGAAGCCAATGCATATCTACAGGCTAGTGATAACAGTGCATATCTACAGGCTAGCGATGACAAAGCATATCTACAGGCTAGCGATGACAAAGCATATCTACAGGCTAGCGATGACAGTGCATACCTACAAGCTAGCGATGATAATGCATATCTACAGGCTAGCAACGACAGCGCATATCTACAGGATAGCAATGACAGCGCAGATCTACAGGCTAGCGATGACAGAGCATATCTACAGGCTAGCGATGACAGAGCATATCTACAGGCTAGCGATGCCAGTGCATATCTACAGGCTAGCGATGCCAGTGCATATCTACAGGCTAGCGATGCCAGTGCATATCTACAGGCTAGCGATGCCAGTGCATATCTACAGGCTAGCGATGCCAGTGCATATCTACAGGCTAGCGATGCCAGTGCATATCTACAGGCTAGCGATGCCAGTGCATATCTACAGGCTAGCGATGCCAGTGCATATCTACAGGCTAGCGATGCCAGTGCATATCTACAGGCTAGCGATGACAGAGCATATCTACAGGCTAGCGATGACAGAGCATATCTACAGGCTAGCGATGACAGAGCATATCTACAGGCTAGCGATGACAATGCATATCTACAGGCTAGCGATGCCAGTGCATATCTACAGGCTAGCGATGCCAGTGCATATCTACAGGCTAGCGATGACAGTGCATAACTACAAGCTAGTGAAGCCAATGCATTTCTACAGGTTAGCGATGACGGTGCATATCTACAGGCTAGCGATGACGGTGCATATCTACAGGCTAGCGATGACAGTGCATATCTACAGGCTAGCGATGACAGTGCATATCTACAGGCTAGCGATGACAGCGCATATCTACAGGCTAGCAATGACAGTGCATATCTACAGGCTAGTGAAGCCAATGCATATCTACAGGCTAGCGATGACCGGGCATATCTACAGGCTAGCGATGACCGCATATCTACAGGCTAGCGATGACAGTGCATACCTACAAGCTAGCGATGATAATGCATATCTACAGGCTAGCGATGATAATGCATATCTACAGGCTAGCTACGACAGCGCATATCTACAGGATAGCAATGACAGCGCATATCTACAGGCTAGCAATGACAGTGCATATCTAGAGGCTAGCGATGACGGTGCATACCTACAGGCTTTTGAAGCCAATGCATATCTACAGGCTAGCAATGACAGTGCATATCTACAGGCTAGTGAAGCCAATGCATATCTACAGGCTAGCGATGACAGAGCATATCTACAGGCTAGCGATGACAGAGCATATCTACAGGCTAGTGATGACAGTGCATAACTACAGCCTAGTGAAGCCAATGCATATCTACAGGTTAGCGATGACAGTGCATATCTACAGGCTAGCAATGACAGTGCATACACTCACAAGGAGACCACAGCCAGCTGAGGTGCAATCTTCACCCACTCACAAGAACGACATCACAGGCAGCAGCCGTGCAAGCTTCTTACACTCACAAGGAGACCACAGGCAGCAGAGGTGCAAGCTTCTCACACATAAGGACATCACAGGCAAGTGGTGCAATATTCGCACATTCACAAGGAGATCACTAGCAGTACACACCACATGAACACACTCCATAACACATAGCAACAATACATTGGCATTTACAATGCCATTAGCTCAAACTCAAATAAATCCGAGCCCGATTGCATTTCTAATGCTTGTTTAAACTGTTAGAACCCTGTTCATTGCACTCTGGCCCCCTTCAACATCGGCCCCACCCCTCCAGTGCAACATAACTGAAGGAAGTCTAGATCCATTGCTTTGGTCTGTTCAGAGACCTACCTCGAATTAGACTACAGTTGCAAATCCAGCATCCCTGAATTTTCAGAGATTCAAGATGGCTTTGTCCCTAGGCAAATTTTCTTAAATAAATTGAGCCAAATAGTGATGTGAACAGCACAATGCCACATACATTGTCTGGTCGCCAAGAAAATCGCAGAGGGTAGTAATGCAATCTTTCCTTAATTTCATGGTGGGCCAGACAAACTCGTGTCTCAATTGTAGTGCTGGGTCCCACATTCCTCTGAAATTGATTAAAGTGTCCTCCGACTGTTTAAAGGAATCTGATTATGGAATGTCTAATTTTTCCAATGGTATACTGCACTTTTCTTTACTTCATGTTCCATTCTGCCCCTTCTATATAGATTGTATCATTGTATTTCTGAAAATCTTACTGAAAGGGACAGGGTGGAAAAATCACATGGTACAAATTTCACAATCACAAGTTATAGAGCGGAGCTAGACCATTCCTGTAGCCTCATACAATGCTCTTGCTGCATTACCTAGAGCTTACAGTATCAGATAGCAAGACATATTATACCAGTCATAAATGATGCACAGAAAGCAGAAGTGATGTCCTAGAATATTTATTCAGATTACATGATTAAGTGCTGCCTCACATGTCTTCCAATAAAATACCCAGAAGTAAGTGCCTTGGGGCACCAACGAAACAAAATCCGCAACATGTCTACTTAACTCTGATTGAATTATTCCTCACATAGCGACTTCAAATTAATGAGTTTCAGAAATGTATTTAGTCTGAAACATGAGCATCATATATTATGAAAATCGTGACATTTCACCGTGAAATCCAACAATTTTGTTATCGGTGAATACGCTAAATTTGTGCAATCTGAAGTTTTTTTTAAAGTGTGAACGTGTGTAATATAGAAAGCTCAAAAGGAGTTTTTAGTACATATGTGATTGGTCTCCAAACACCAACTTGCCAGTTCATTTTCACCATGCACTTACCATGCTAATGTCACACATTCACAGATTCAATCATGCCCTTTCTCCTAACCATCAAATAACCATGGATGGCAATGGCCTGAAGGGATTCTAACCATTTTGATAGTACTGAACGACGGGCCACGTTTATGCCATCATTGGAAAGTTGTCCAGAACAGATGCACTATGTTGAGGGTGGGCTATTATGTCAGCAATATTCAAAAGAATCTCCACTGTATGTCAAGGATGGACCTCCATTGCCATGGAAAGCCAAAATGTTGCCAGGAATCCTCCCACTGTACATCCATGCATGTGTATCCATTGACCATACGTGTGCATATACAAACATGCACACGGTTCTTCACTTTCTCTATTCTCTTCTGATTTATCTTCAGGAGACTCTTCAGCACTGTGCTCAGGCCCAGTAGCAGTGGGGGGGAAGGCCGGTCAGCAGGAGCAGGAAGATGTCATGATTAACTGTTCCCACATATCCTGAGAAGGTCCCTTCCTGCTCGGTCAATCAGCATAGTGTGAGGGGTCTGGAGGACTTTGCATGAGCAAGGCTTTGTGCTAGGAGATGGCCTTGCTCAAGCAAATTATCATCCACACTGCATGCAGCAAAAAGGATGCAGCTCGTTGCCCTGCCTGCAGTGTGCAAGTGGTTTGGGAATCTAGCTGAGTTGCAGCCCTGTCGAGGTCCTCTGATTAGGAAAGGATTCAATCCGTACTGCTGAAAATGTATGGAGCTCCGTCCACCATGTCCTATTGGGCCCATTGCCACTGGCTCCACTACAGTCCAAGATTACCAGCTGATGGCCATTCTAAGCAAAGGTGGGACCTTCTGGAGCTATGCTGCAAGGCGATTGAGCCTTGAGTGGCAACAGCTTCTTGGAACCGGCAAATACACATCTAATCATGTTTGGTATTGTGTGCCTTTGGTATCGCTTGTTCGCCCTAAGTCGGCAGGGTATGCCCAGACGTGGGTCCCTTGCTCACTTTGCCACTGGATTCAATCTAGCCTGGCTGATGAGGGTTATGAACCCGAAACCGGTCCCAGGATGCTTGTTTCTGGTCCAGGGAAGACATGGCTTGGCAGTTCGGCGCTGGACTGTTCCCATGAGGCACAGGGTCAGACTGATTTGCATATGGCCATGTCTGAACTGGGGTGGTGGAGTGAGCTAAGGAATGATGATGGATTAAACCCAGATCAGTTGACTGGGGGTGAGTTTGCTTTGCTCAAATGCTCCGTCCATCGCCTTTGGTATCGCATTGTAAGAGTGAGGAGCATAACACCCCTCTGCTAAGGGTTATGCTGCAAGCTATGCAAACCTTAGTAGGACATCTTAAAAGGTAGGAAGAACAGTCGTTACTGAGGGGGTTGTTCATAAGGAATTTATTACTGGTGTGTGTGTACCAGAAATCATTAATTCGGCCCCACAGTGACCTCTCATTTTTCCAATTCAGGTGTGAGTAGTGGATGCATTGCATTCTGGCACTTGTAGTCCAGATCATAATGGGAAAAGCAAAATAAGTACCAATTTGCATATAAATATACATCTGACAAGACCGAGGTAGAGACCTCTGATTCAGTTCAGTTCAAACGTCTTTATTTTGATATATTTCATCATAAAAGACAACCTAAAACACTTATCTTCTATTTACAACAATTACCATAAGGAAAAGAATATTTGAAGTGTTAAAAACTTAATTTAATTTGCCCATAAGTACCCTGACTCATCTCCTTCCTATACAAAATTACACAATTACACAATACTAGATGGTCAAATTGATTAATATGCATAAAACAGGATTAAATTTGCATATAAAGACGTCTCAAAAATACATTAATGTTTAAAACATCAATTGATTATCAAACATGTAGCTGTTAGGTGCCTCGCTCTGATAACCCAAGTCCAGCCCAGAAATTTAGCAACCGCTATAGCCACCGGGGCTGAAGTTATTCTCCTCGGCAGCCATAAAGCCTCCTTTCCCACCTGTGTTCTCAAATTTTTAAAAATTGGTTTTAACCATTTTCTCCGGGGGGCTAGGTATGCGTGACAGACAAAAAAAGACATGGTCAACAGACTCTATCTGATCGCTACACCATGGGCAGGTAGCCTTGGTCAGACCACCCCATTTCTTAGTAAAAGATATTAGTGGTAACGTCCCAACCCTGAACTGGTGGTACAATTTCCTGTCAATACTCTTGGTGATAACGTCCCAGTAGATTTCAAACAAGGGGTCGAGCTTGTGATTCAGGAACCTACCAGTCAGGGATACTAAATCAGACTGAACTATAAGTTGGTTCCTTTGGGCCGCCCAATATAGTTCTTTAAATAACTTTTTAGAGGGGAATACATTACCACCAGGGTTTAACCACAGTTGACTTAAGCCCATATTCTCTAGTAGGGTTTTAACAGACTTAAACCACGGGAGACTACCAGAACCTACTACAGATCTAACATCTTGAATTTCCTTTGCAAAAGATGCGAGTTCCGGGGTTGACCAAATCCTCCTCCACAGGGCAATAGTCCTAAAACGTGCGGCTTCATCAATCGGTTGACATCCTAGATCCAATAACAAGGGTTTCATAGGAGTAGATTGGGGCAAACCAACCAGGGAGCGCAGAAATTTATTTTGTACTCTAACTAGGGAGGACAAGTCTGAGTGACCCCAAAGGTCCGCACCATACCATATTGCAGAGTTTATTTTAGCATTGTAGATTTTGAGTGCAGGACCAATTCTTTTGGTTATTGAGGTTCTCTGTTCCTTGATAAGACACCCAGTCAGATGGGCCAACTTCAGAGAAAGTACGTCAATCTGAGCTTTCCATCTAGCCCTATTTTCTAGGACAACCCCCAAGTAGGTCATCGTTTCCACCTGTTCTAACCCAGTACCATTCATACTAACATAACCCGCCTGGGGCCTATTTTTGGTTAGCACCATAAATTTGGTTTTACTCACATTGACCTGTAGGTCATTAATCTTACAGAATTCCTCAAATTTATTCAGTGCTATTTGTAGTCCCTGTTGGGTTTTGGAGAGGATAAGGGTATTGTCTGCAAAAATAAGGAGTGGGAACTTAGTGCCACCCAGAGCAGGAGCGTCGGTTGATGTGTCCACAAAAAACTGCACAACTGTTAATAAATAATAAAAACGGGGTCTGAGCTAATACACACCCCTGGCGGGCACCACGTGGGACCTGAAATATCTGGGAAACCTGCCCCTGCATCTGACTTGTGCAAAGTTTACCTCATGCAGTCTTATAACCAGATCCAGAAGATCACTAGGCCCACCCATATTTCTCAAAGCCTCCCATAACTTAACTCTGGGGACAAGGTCGAATGCAGACTTTAGGTCAACAAACGCTGCATAGATTGTTCCTCCACCCAGGGACACCACCTTCCAATAAATAAGAATAAATCTGAACACCTGGTCGATCGTGCTGACACAGGATCTAAAACCGGCCTGCATGGGGGATAAGATGTTCTCAATATCCATCCAGACCTGAATGTTAGCCAACACCATCCTAGATATATTTTGGATTGCGTCTATCAGACTAATTGGACGGTAGTTCGCCGGGGCCGAACGATCCCCCTTTTTAGATATGGGAAGAATTTCAGCTCCCAACCAAGAGTCCGGAATCGGAGCCCCATTTGAAATTGCGTTCGCAAGTATTGTAATATAAGGCACCCACAACCCGGGAGCATGTTTGAATAAGTCTACCGGAATGCAGTCCATGCCTGGGGCCTTACCAGCTTTTGTTAGACCCAATGCAATCTCTGTATCTTTGGACTCAAAAGCCATTGGAGGGCACCGCAACCTGGGCAGTGCGGGAGTTCGTTCCGATACACCAGTGACCACTGTTTCAGAACCCTTAAACTGGGATTCGAAATGAGCTACCCAGTCCTCTTCTGCAACATTATTAGAGGGGGTTTGCAATTCAGAGCTCCACCCCCACTTTACAATCTGCAAAAAACTTGGTCTGGTTATTAGACAAACTTGCCTCATATAGGTCCGACCAGTGAAGATCTTCCCATTCCCTTTTTGCCTCACTCTGGATCTTTTTATACTCAAGCCTTGCCTTCCTAATATCTGCACTAACACAAGTCTTTAATGCAGTAATCAGGACACTATGAGCCTGCCGGCACTGTTTGTTGTACCATTTGTGTCCTGGTTTCATGGCCAAGATATCCACGGGCTTGGTATTTTCAGAGAAAAGCGCTTTCAGAGAACTAAAGAGGTGTTCATGTAGTGCACTTATAAGTGCTAGATTATTAACCAAGGGGTCAACCAATGCCTGCATAGCATGCAGAGTGTATGAAACTATGTGGGAGATCTTATCCAAAATTGCAGGGTCATCCACTATCCTATTCCATCTTACCCTCTGCCTATCATTTGTTAATATGGCCTCTGCTGTGGCACTCAGTGCCGCTAGTATATACTTGACTATTTTCAAGCTTCAAACTGAGGACCAGGGGATTATGGTCGCTCTCCGGACGGGGAAGAACAGACATGTCCAACAAAGATGACCAGTACTCTACTTTTATAAGAATGGAGTCAATTCTGCTCGTTCTAACCCCATTAACGAATGTGGCCCTACCCGTTTTGTCTGAGAGTGATCGCCCATTTACTGCTCTCAACCCCCATTCGAGACAAAAACCTAACCAATGTAGTGCCGCCTCAGTCGCATTTTTGATTTTAGTTCAAGGGGTGGAACATTCCAAAGGGTATCTTCTATAGCAAGGTCCTCCCCACTGCCCACATGGGGCTCAAAAGTACAATTAAGGTCCCCGGCTATAATTACTATCTTGTCCCTCCCTATCAAACTAAGTAGGGAATCGAGCTCTTTTCGAATGGACACCGGACTCCGTCCACCAGGTAAACCACAGGCATAAACATTAACAACAAAAATTTCTCGGTGGTTAGTTCTGGTAAGCTTTATTCCAAGAATATCTGGGTTGTACACCGTCACCTCAGTGGGCCTGTATTTAACTGACTGTCTTACCCAAATAGTAAGGCCACCTGATGTGCTACCCTTACTGGCCCTAATGGCGGGTTTGTGAAGGTCTCCTGGAACAATAGGATATCCTGAATGTCCACAAATTCAACCCACTCCCCAATTGCTAACCTACTTTTCAACCCTGCAATGTTCACGAAACTATTTTAAAGGGGACTTCCTGGCTGGCCAACTGGGGTGGAACTATATTAAAATCTGGTGGGCTCTCAACCACCAAAAAAGATTCTTCACCTAGCAACTCCAGTCCTATTCCCCATGATGACATTCTCCCCATGTAAACCCATCACTAAGTGTGGATTACCGGGTTGCCTGGGTGTGACAGTTCCATCAGATACATTGGGGAATCAATCCACACCCTCTAAATCTGTGAGGATCGAACCTATTAAACACAGGAAAGAAAGGATGATGCGCCACCCGATTGGAGGGAATTGCACCATACGGTCCTCCCAGACGATAATTAGGATATGGAATTTGGGGGCAATATTTTCTCCCCGGATAAAAATAATCCAGACTCAGAGATTGAATATCACCTTCTCTTCAAACCTAGGTGCTCTTCTGATGTGGTCTACCACCCAGGGATCCCTAAAGTTCACTACAATGCAGTCCCCTTCTAAATCCTTGGGATTGTGGCCCACCCAGTTCACTCTTCTAACTCCTAAAGTCTGTTTTCGAAGAAGGAGGAAGAGTTCTATTTCACCAGTAGACCACCTTATTTTTCAACCCCCCATGTGACTCTACTTTCTCACCCCCTAATGCTCGTACTCCCACCAATATTATGGAATATGGTGCAGACTCTGGGGGAAGATTTATACAAGGGAGACATTCTTTTCGGTCCTCCTTCTCCTGCAAGGATTGCCCATTAGTCTTTTTACCTGGTTTTGATACGCTCGTTGTAAGCTGTAGCTTGGGCACCGCCTCCATCACCCTCCCCCTAATCCTGATTGTATCTGAGACATTTTTACCTACTGGCTGTTTCTTCAGGCACAATCGTTCCAGCTGACTGCAAGACTTAGCGCCAGAGACCTGAAGAGCCACCCTGGAATTATTACCAGGACCCAGACATTTGTTAATATCTGGGGCCCTGGTACTATCCATCTTTCTTACCAGATCAGCCAATGTAAGAGTTATCTTTAACCTGTTTCTCAATCTGATCTAGTTTGGAGTTGATCATTCGGGTTCTCTCTAAAAGAGGTAAGATCAAGGATTTAACCAAAATTTCAATTTTTCCCAGAAATCCTCCATCGAATACACCTAGGGGGGGAATGGTGGATAACTTCTGTTGGAGCCTTATATGGGCTAGGGGGCTGGACAACTGGTGGAGGTTCTGAAATACTGGAATTCTTTTGTATTTTAGCCCGACCACCCTTCAGAGGACCACCCCCTCTTTTCTTATTATTAGGCTTATTCTTGGGTGTTGTCCCAAAGTTCTGACTTATCGGGGGTGAGCTATGAACCAAACGAGAATTAGAAACTCCTGAAGTATTGCTACTAGGGACCGGACTGGAAGAAGAAACATTTACAATGGAACTACCCACATCATCCACAATGTCGACGGGCGGGGGGCTAATGTCACAACCTGGTTGAATTGTAGGTACAGGGAAGACCACAGTCCCAATACGTCCTAGGGACGAACGCTTCCCCGTTAATAGATCTAGGGACAAGTGCTTCTCAGTAAAGGCGATCGGCTTTTTGATGATTGTGGTAGCCCTTTTGAAGAATTGATCCAGGGTACCAGTAACCCCCCCCCCCCCCCCCCCCCCCCCCCCCCCCCCGAGGAGGAGAGAGTTACATGTCTATCCTTCCCAGACCTTAAAGACATATTAACTACTTCCTTAGTACTTTAACATAGGTATAAAAGGTCATGCAAAATCAGAATAGATACTTGGCAAAAAATAGAAGGATACAAAGGTTCATTAGCAGGAAGCAGACAAAGAGGGGGGGGCCCGGCCCTACCAATTTTGACCTCGGACGGCCTTAGAAGGCCTGCCCTTTGCCCTGGCGGCTGCCCGTGCGGGTCCCGCGTGCGCGGGTAGGGGTGTTCCTAAATGGGAGGAGGGCGGGAAGAGAACACAGGTGCGGCAGATCACTTGGCCGCAGAGGAGACTGGTCCTCGCAGTCCCACACACACTTGCCCCAAATCGGCGTCTGACCCAGCTGCCAGTGAAGGTATGTCCCAGGAAGTGGAGCAGCAAAAGATTACACTCCGGCGCTCTGTCCCGACTGCGAGCGGCTCCCACGAAGCGGGGGCCGCGAGTAGTTTTGTGAGCACCAGGTGGGAGGAGGCGGGAAGAGAACACAGGTGTGGCAGATCACTTGGCCGCAGGGGAGACTGGTCCTCGCAGTCCCGCACACAACACGCCCCAAATCGGCGTCTGACCCAGCTGATTCACAATACTGCAACTTAAAATGTTTTTTTAAAGATTTAATTTACTGAAACTTTGTATGTAAAACAAAGGCAATCTGCTTAGTAGACTAATTTAGTATAAATAAATAAAACAAAGCACTTGGAAATATTTAAGTAAAGCTGGTCTCCCTGTGGGGGCTCCAGGGATGAGTGTTACGCCCTTGAACTTGTGCTAGGCTGACAAATGAGGACGGGCTCATCCCTGTTAGATAATCAGCAGTGTTTGGCCCTACAGCAATGGTGTAACATTATCCCCTGTGGTAGGGGAGGGGTGCAGAGCTCCAGTGGGCCCCCTCCAGCACTGTACAGGGGCCCCTGCCTTGAGCTTCTGACTGGGTCTGGAGCATAGGGGGGAGGGGGCTCTCTGTACTTTGCAGGGGGACCCCCTCAAGTTTTGTTGCGCCACTGCATCGCAGACTAGCAGGCTTGCCTCGAGACTCTGAAGTTTTGCTGAGTATTAGCCACTGGCTGTAGTGGTAGTTCTCAGTGTTGAGAGAAATAAACGTCCCCAAAACCGAACTTCTTCCTAGGATAGGTGGTTTTTGCAGCTTCCTGGAGTAAATGGACCCACCATTTAAACCAGCATTGGCATAGCCAACAGGTCTAGCCTTTGTGACTTTATAAGTGTTTAGCCATAGCCTTTGCTAATGTCTTTCAGCTATGTAGTAGAGCGGTCTGCTGTGTAGTATGTTGAAAAGTAACAAACTAGTTTTCTAAGCAATTTTGTTAGTTTGTATACAGAAGCTGACTGGGAACAGCCCCAGCCCTGGCAATCTGCTCAACCCCCCCTCCCCTTTTCAGTGGGGAGGGGGAGGGGGAGGAGGGGGGTACGCCAGGCCTGCTGCAAAACTGGCACCCAGTAATGAAACAGCCCCACCCTTCCGGGCCACTGGGAAAACCTCCAGTGCCCGCTGCGCCCAGGCCAGCCCTGCTTATTTATAACCAAGAAGACATTATGCACAACTGAACAACAGTATTAAAGATAAATTAACATAAGTTTCTCTTTTTTGTTCTTGAAATACTGGCAACTTCTTCCTGCTTGTTCTAATGCTTGTTTGTTATATATCCTTTTTTTTGTTATGGTGGGGGTGAGGGGGGCCATAAACAATGTGAAGGTGGATGTTCGGAAATAGTACCTGAATACAACATGAGCAGCAGACGGATATTAGGCGAGAATCAACAGATGACCGATTCCAAGGGCAAAAAAAGGTGATACTCAGGGTGTGTGGTGATGCTGAATGATAGTTATGTGGTATTGTGTGGCTGAGATTGTGGTGTGCTGGTGCTGAGGTGGTGCCAAGTGATGTTTAGTTGGTGGTACTGTGCTGGTGATGAGGTTGGGCTGCGCTTGTGCACTGATGAGGTGGGGCCGATGCTGAATGGTTCTGTGCTGAGGGGCTGCTGTGCTGATGCGGAGTGATACTGAGGTGGTGCTCAGTGATACAGAAGTGGTGGTGTTGCTGCACTGGTGCTCAGGTGATGCAGAGTTGCTGCTGTGCTGAAGCAATGCTTATGTTGTGCTACACAAGTGGTGCTGAATTGCTGCTCTGTTGGGGCTGCACTATTGCTGAATTGGTGGTGCACTGATGAGGTGGTGGTGTGGTGATGCGGAGTGATACGGAGGTGCTGCTTAGTGATACTGAGGAGGTGGTGCTGCACTGGGGCTGGTGCTGGGGTGGGGCTGAGATGGTTGGGGGATGCTGAGTGATACTGGGGAGGTGCTGATTTTGAGATGGTGGTGGGGGGGGATGCTGAGTGATACTGGGGTGCTACTGATTTTGAGATGCTGCGGGATGCTGAGTGATACTGGGGTGGTGTTGATTTGAGATGGTGGTGGGGGTGCTGATTGATACTGGAGTGGTGGTGCTGATTTTGAGATGGTGCTAGGGGATGCTGAGTGATACTGGGGTGGTTGTGCTGAGTGATACTGGGGTGGTGGTGCTGAAGTGGTTCTGCGCTGATGCCAAATTGCTGGTGCTGAGGTGGGACTATGCTGGGCGGGGCTGATGCTGAATTGCTGGTGGTGAGGCTGGGTTGATGCTGAATTGCTGGTGGTGAGGCGGGGCAGATGCTGAATTGCTGGTGGTGAGGCGGGCTGATGCCGAATTGCTGGTGGTGAGGCGTGCTGATGCCGAATAACTGGGGTGGTTGTGCTGAGTGATACTGGGGTGGTGGTGCTGAAGTGGTTCTGCGCTGATGCTGAATTGCTGGTGCTGAGGTGAGGCTATGCTGGGCAGGGCTGATGCTGAATTGCTGTTGGTGAGGCGGGGCTGATGCTGAATTGCTGTTGGTGAGGCGGGGCTGATGCTGAATTGCTGTTGGTGAGGCGGGGCTGATGCTGAATTGCTGTTGGTGAGGCGGGGCTGATGCTGAATTGCCGTTGGTGAGGCGGGGCTGATGCTGAATTGCTGGTAGTGAGGCGGGGCTGATGCTGAATTGCTGGTGGTGAGGCGGGGCTGATGCTGAATTGCTGGTGGTGAGGCAGGGCTGATGCCGAATTGCTGGTGGTGAGGCGGGGCTGATGCCGAATTGCTGGTGGTGAGGCGGGGCTGATGCCGAATTTCTGGGTGTGAGGCAGGGCTACGCTGATGCCGAATTGCTGGTGGTGAACTGAGGAGGTGGTGCTGATGCTGAGATGGTGCAGTGCTGATGCTAAGCTGGTGGTGCTGTGTTGGTGCTTAGGTGGGGTGGAGAGATGCGGAGTTCTGGGATATACAGTGGTAAATAAAACTCCGGTTATTAGCAATAAGAAGCTGCACCAGGAGACATCTAGCTCTGATAGAGCAGGTGTTCTAGTTTAAAGAAAAAACTTCATCTCTTGTTGCAAGGACATTGAAAAGGGACCCTGGGTGTGGTCCGAGTTGATGGACCTGCAAAATTAGCCTTTGAAATATCAATAAACAAAATACTCCTGACAGCGGTTGACCCAAGGTTCAGCTCATCAATCCCTATTCACAAACTTTAAGAGTCCTGTGCATCCACTTCCGGAACCTGCTGCCAGCGAGCTCCACTGGAGTCCGGAAAAAGCAAATTCTTTGAAAATGGAAGGTGCACCACGAATGGAGTGAAAAACGTAAATAGAAGCCCATCAGTTTTCTTTATTGGTCATAGGAGTAAAAACCGGCCACCAGCCAACGAGTTTCGTTCCTTTGAAGGAACTTCATCAGGGCTTCAAATATTACGAAGAGTATTCACCACTTTCATTAAATATTTGAAATCAACGTATAACAACTCGGGAAGATACCCCACAATAAGGGTCGAACTAATCCAATCCAAACTAGGAATCAGATGTCTTTTTCCCAAAAAGTCGGCAAGTATGCCCAGTCCAAAGTTTGTACCAGGCGTACTTGCCGATTTTCAGGAAAAAAAAGACCCTGATCACGAGTTTGGGTGGGATTAGTTTGACCCTTGTTGTGGGGTATCTTCTCGAGTAATATCATAGTGACCTTGAAAGAAACCAAGACTGATTTATTCCTAGTGGAGTCAAACGTTTTGCCCTCATTCAATGTTTTTCATTGTCGCAGAAACTCCTATTGGCTCATTAGTGACACTAAATAGAGTTGGACTGGATTTGTCATGTGTCCCTGTTGAGGTAATGATCTTTCATCTGGGTACCAGAAGAAAACATGCCCTTTAGCTGGAGGGCATCTTTCTTCATAAAAAAGCATTTGTTTTCCTCCAGGCTAACAAGATTCCGAACAAGACAGGTAGCCCCAAAGATGTTTTATATAAAAAAGAAAAGCATCAGGGCGGGCAGGCATCCATTTATATCGGAGGCTTGACTCTAGTTCAATGTGAAAGTCACTATATAGCTGTCAAAATAATTAATCGACTTGCAAAGATACGAATACCATGATACGGCAACGCCCTCTACGCTGGAACCACAGCCAAACTCCAGAAGAGACTCTAATGCATACGAAACGCCTCCGCCCCTCATCCTCGACATCCCACGCTGCAGTCACATCACTGCCCACCAGAAGGACCTGCACTGGCTTCCCGTCAACAAGATCACCTTTAAGCTCCTGACCCACTTTCACAAAGCACCCCACAACGCAGGACCAGCATACCTCAACAAGCGACTCACCTTCTACACCCCTAACCGCCTGCTCCGCTCTGCTGACCTCGCTACCATGCCAAGCATCCACTGAACAACCACCGGTGACAGATCCTTCTCCCACCTTGCCGCCAAGACATGGAACTCCCTCCCCATCCACCTATGACCGACCCAGGACCTGCTAACCTTCAGGAGACTCCTCGAGACCTGGCAGTATGATCAGTAGCTGCCTCCCCCCCCCCCCCGTGCATTGAGACCCTCACAGGTGAGTAGCGCACTTTACAAATGTTTATTTGATTGATATCGACTTCCACTACATTGTCAAGGTGAGTGGATGTGGAATGACTAATGCTAACTCTACTCTTCCTATACATATAAGCTCACCTCGATGTAGTGGATGCAATATTTTTGTTGGTCTATATGAATGACCTTGATATTGTGGCATACAGCTCTCAAACGCTGGCAATCTTCTTTGTCATCCTACGCCATGAAGGAGTAAAGGAATTTTGTAGACCAGCGGCGCAGTCAGAGAAAGTAACACCACAAATGGCAGCAAAATCCTTCTGTGGTGGAGATTGTGTGCAAGACCTAGGTAATCTCACCTCACTCTTCATTAAACCAAAGAACATTGAAAATGCTACCTGTATGCACCCGTAGAAAATGAAAAGCCATCAGAGTATGCTCTGACTCTTCATGTGCTAGAACACGTTTTTCATACCTTCGGACCCATCTTCCATAACACTACTGCAAAACATTTGAAGGACTCCAACCATGAAATTAGGACTACCTTGGTCCTAATCCTCAGATCTGGGTAATCATGTTAATCTCTGAGGGATGCTATCGCTCTACTATAGTCTTTATGTATTATGCTCTTGTCCTCTCTGTATTTATTCTGGATAAAATTCAGTCCTGTTGAGCTAACCTCACTCCAGCTGTAACCGTAAGCTTTCCATGGGCGTTGCAGATGGCTTTGAACCTATGACTAGGGTTGATTAAAAAGTTGGATGCACTTGATTCTAACTCTACTTTTGGCTATATCTTAATTAACACTCAGTGAGACATACGCTCTCTAGGCTAAGTCCAGGCCCATCCTTGCCATGCAGGTGATCCACTATACAACATCTTGGGTAATACCTAGGTGTAATCTGCATTTAAACTCTGAAACCTATGACTGCTTTTTTCCTTTTTAGGGCTTGGACTCCTCCCCAGTGAAACTGGGAGGAGTTTTGAGAACTAATGTTAAAGGAGAAAAAAAAGAAGTATCTCCTAGGGCCTTGGTGAGAGGAATTCCACACATTCCTTAGCGTTTTCTGTCATCTGGTCAGTGATTCGTCTTCCCTGTGCTGTGTATGTAGTAGCCTTGAAGTGATAGGCTGTAAGTAATTTACGCGTGCCCGATGTGGCATTTTGTGTGGGAGAACGAGCACGGCAGAGTGATTAATCTTAATTACGAGCTGTCAGAGTGCCCGTGTAATGCAAGCCAGATGATGCGAACGCGTTCACAGCGGTGAGCGCGTTCAATGTTAAATGACGAGAGGCAGCAGGCGAGGCTCACAGAAGATGACTCATACATGCTCGTCCACACTGTAGTTCTTGTGTTTCCTGAAGAGTCTCATTTCCAAAGGGCGCCATTTCCTTCTTTTCCTCGAACGCTGGCTGCACTGCACTATTTTTGTCTTGTTTAAACGCTGTTAATAGTGCATCCTACTTGGTCTCACCCCAGCTGGCTTCTCATCACGGGTGCAAATACTGTATTGATAACAATATAAGAGGTAATCAATACAGTGATTCTTAAATTCCCAAGAGGTGAATTTCAGATAATTAGCTCGCCTGTTCGTCATGGCTCTGACCTTTGGAAATAAACCTGCAACAGTCGTTGTCCTTGGTTTTCAAAAGCAAAATCACACGCGAGGCAGGGTCACTCGTAATGATTGGGGAACATCGACCACTTTTGCGGTCTGATAAGCCGGTGAAATGTTTTAATTAATTCAGTAGGGAAGAGGCTGAACACAGCTCAATAGTGCTGAATGAGTCCATTAAAAGCCACGCAGGCAAAATTTGAGCCGGTAAACATTCCCTTCTGGTGGGTTTCCGTGCTATTAGAACATTCCCATCTGAACTGCTTTGTCAGGACATCTTGAGAGCTTCTGTACTTCTACCCCCGCCCATCACAATCCCGGCGCTTTTTCAATATGCCGTCTGAATACCTGTTCCATTGATGGTCCTATAGAATTCAGATGCCAACCAATCAGCTCCTCAGAATACCTGTCCCATTGACGAAGCTCAGTAGAAATACTTCCTAACACAGTAGCGATCATGGAATAGCCACTAACTAAGGAGGGAACATCCGAGATCCTCTGAACCTACCTGTCTGGGTGGTCATCACTCGAGCTTTGCATCGCAACAGCGCTGTTGACAACTACATATTGTGCTCGACATTCTTGTGCCGGGGACTATAATAGTCACAATTTGTATGTAAGTAAATCTAAGCATCAAAGTTACAATGTCAGCTAATTCGTCTGCTAGAATTCCTATGCCAGGAACTTGCCAATCACTGTTCCTGTTCTGGCACCCTGACCCTTGGAATTTCAAGGCAAGTTATATAAGTGGCGACCCGTCTCAGCTTTGTGAGCCTACAATAGCCAGGCATGTATAGTTCCAGTTATTGGTCACCATGGAATTAAAAAGTTTGTGATTGCGTCGAAACACGATAGGCAAAGTTAGCTCTGCAGCCATCCTCACTCAGGGGGGCACGGCACCTTGTTGGAATGTCAGTGCTCAAGTTGGATGGTCATGTCTTGTTCTCGTCTGGCCACTGACAAGTGCACGTGTTTTCTTTGAGGATGGGCATGTTCTCTGTAGAGAAATGGTCAGAATGTAGAGTGGGTTCCTATCGACTCTGCAGCGCAGTGTGGTGCATTAACGCTCCGGCTCTCTGCCCGCGGCACCCTTCGCAATCCTAGTGCCTTAACACTGTTAGTGCAAAATGTTTCAGCCCCTGCATGCTGGGCTTCGATGGTATGTCAGCAACGAGAGATGATGCCATGAACCATATGGAAATTCCTTAATGGGCTTCCTGGCAATGGAATAGTGTTAAGGAGTGTCGAAGCTTTCATTCTCAAAATGGCGACTTGGTACTTCATTCACCGAAGACATTCAGTAAAAAATAGAATTTAAGGACATTGAGAGTGGAGAGAACACTGGAAATGCTACACGTTGGTAGCAGACATCCAGAACTCGCTGCAGAAACAGGCATTGCATGAAGCCAACGTCTTTGGAAACCTTGGCAGTTTTACGATGTTGTGAATTTTTTATGCTTTTCCCTTATAAATATGGGACAATGTGTCTCAGAAGCTAAACTTGGAGAGGCAGTTGCTTAATGTGCTTTTGTGCATTAAAAAACAACTGCAAAGAAAAGCTCTGTGTACAATTTCCATCTTGGCTGTTTCGATCAGGTTGGAAATGATCTTGACCTGTGGCTCATATTTACACGGGCAAAGATGCAATTAAACTGAGGAACTTCTCCAACTTGAATGTCGGAATCCAGACACTTGGCAAAAGTAGCCTGTGTAAAAAAAAAAACCAAAACTTTTTCCATACCCTTAATTCTGACCCCTCCCAGTGCAGAGGAAACGCCGAAGCTGTGCTTCACAAATATTGACAAATTCAGGTTTGCCCCCACCCCTCTGCATGCATCTTAAAGTTTACGTATAGAATTTATTTAAAATAATGTAATGTTTTTTAAAGAAATACTTACATTGACTAAAAGTTATTCACATATTTTGTAATAACAATATTTGTTTTATTTATATATACTTCTTAACATGAAATAAAATATATTTATGTTTAAAAGAAGGTTTCTACGGAGAGTGTTGCCGTACAACTGTTTGTCCGTGTGAGGGCAGAGTAGTGAGGGCAGAGTAGTGAGGGCAGAGTAGTGAGGGCAGAGTAGGGAGGGCAGAGTAGGGAGGGCATACTAGGGAGTGCATACTAGGGAGTGCAGAGTAGGGAGTGCAGAGTAGGGAGTGCAGAGTAGTGAGGGCAGAGTGCAGAGTAGTGAGGGCAGAGTAGTGAGGGCAGAGTAGTAAGAGTAGTAAGTAGAGTAGTGAGTAGTGAGTGCAGAGTAGTGAGTAGTGAGTGCAGAGTAGTGAGTAGTGAGTAGTGAGGAGTAGAGTAGTGAGTAGTGAGTAGAGTAGTGAGTAGGGAGTGCAGAGTAGTGAGTAGAGTAGTGAGTAGTGAGTAGAGTAGTGAGTAGTGAGTAGAGTAGTGAGTAGTGAGTAGAGTAGTGAGTAGAGTAGTGAGTAGTGAGTAGTGAGTGCAGAGTAGTGAGTAGTGAGTAGAGTAGTGAGTAGTGAGTAGAGTAGTGAGTAGTGAGTAGAGTAGTGAGTACAGAGTAGTGAGTAGAGTAGTGAGTAGAGTAGTGAGTGGAGAGTAGTGAGTAGTGAGTGCAGAGTAGTGAGTAGTGAGTAGAGTAGTGAGTAGAGTAGTGAGTTGTGAGTAGAGTTGTGAGTAAAGTAGTGAGTGCAGAGTAGTGAGTAGAGTAGTGAGTAGTGAGTAGAGTAGTGAGTAAAGTAGTGAGTGCAGAGTAGTGAGTAGAGTAGTGAGTAGAAAGTAGTGAGTAGAGTAGTGAGTAGAGTAGTGAGTGGAGAGTAGTGAGTAGAGTAGTGAGTAGTGAGTGCAGAGTAGTGAGTAGTGAGTAGTGAGTAGTGAGTAGAGAGTAGTGAGTAGAGTAGTGAGTGCAGAGTAGTGAGTAGTGAGTGGTGAGTAGAGTAGTGAGTAGAGTAGTGAGTGCAGAGTAGTGAGTAGAGTAGTGAGTAGTGAGTAGAGTAGTGAGTAAAGTAGTGAGTGCAGAGTAGTGAGTAGAGTAGTGAGTAGAGTAGTGAGTAGAAAGTAGTGAGTAGAGTAGTGAGTGGAGAGTAGTGAGTAGAGTAGTGAGTAGTGAGTGCAGAGTAGTGAGTAGTGAGTAGAGAGTAGTGAGTAGTGAGGAGTAGAGTAGTGAGTAGTGAGTGGCGAGTAGTGAGTAGAGTAGTGAGTGCAGAGTAGTGAGTAGGGAAGTGAGTAGTGAGTAGTGAGGAGTAGAGTAGTGAGTAGTGAGTGGCGAGTAGTGAGTAGTGAGTAGTGAGTGCAGAGTAGTGAGTAGTGAGTAGTGAGTAGTGAGTAGTGAGTAAAGTAGTGAGTGCAGAGTAGTGAGTAGTGAGTAGAGTAGTGAGTAGTGAGTAGAGTAGTGAGTAGAGTAGTGAGTAGAGTAGTGAGTAAAGTAGTGAGTACAGAGTAGTGAGTAGAGTAGTGAGTAAAGTAGTGAGTGCAGAGTAGTGAGTAGTGAGTAGAGTAGTGAGTAGTGAGTAGAGTAGTGAGTAGAGTAGAGTAGTGAGTAGAGTAGTGAGTAGTGAGTAGAGTAGTGAGTAAAGTAGTGAGTGCAGAGTAGTGAGTAGAAAGTAGTGAGTAGAAAGTAGTGAGTATAGTGAGTAGAGTAGTGAGTGGAGAGTAGTGAGTAGAGTAGTGAGTAGTGAGTGCAGAGTAGTGAGTAGTGAGTAGTGAGTAGAGAGTAGAGAGTAGTGAGTAGTGAGGAGTAGAGTAGTGAGTAGTGAGTGGCGAGTAGTGAGTAGTGAGTAGAGTAGTGAGTAGTGAGTAGTGAGTAGAGTAGTGAGTAGTGAGTAGAGTAGTGAGTAGAGTAGTGAGGTGAGTAGAGTAGTGAGTAAAGTAGTGAGTGCAGAGTAGTGAGTAGAGAAGTGAGTAGAGAAGTGCGTAGAGTAGTGAGTAGTGAGTGCAGAGTAGTGAGTAGTGAGTAGAGTAGTGAGTAGAGTAGTGAGTAGAGTAGTGAGTAGAGTAGTGAGTAGAGTAGTGAGGTGAGTAGAGTAGTGAGTAAAGTAGTGAGTGCAGAGTAGTGAGTAGAGAAGTGAGTAGTGAGTAGTGAGTAGAGTAGTGAGTAGAGTAGTGAGTAGTGAGTGCAGAGTAGTGAGTAGTGAGTAGAGTAGTGAGTAGAGTAGTGAGTAGTGAGTGCAGAGTAGTGAGTAGAGTAGTGAGTAGTGAGTAGTGAGTAGTGAGTAGTGAGTAGAGTAGTGAGTAGAGTAGTGAGTAGAGTAGTGAGTAGAGTAGTGAGTAGAGTAGTGAGTGCAGAGTAGTGAGTAGTGAGTAGTGAGTAGAGAGTAGTGAGTAGTGAGGAGTAGAGTAGTGAGTAGTGAGTGGCGAGTAGTGAGTAGAGTAGTGAGTGCAGAGTAGTGAGTAGGGAAGTGAGTAGTGAGGAGTAGAGTAGTGAGTGGCGAGTAGTGAGTAGTGAGTAGTGAGTAGTGAGTAGTGAGTGCAGAGTAGTGAGTAGTGAGTAGTGAGTAGTGAGTAGTGAGTAGTGAGTAGTGAGTAAAGTAGTGAGTGCAGAGTAGTGAGTAGTGAGTAGAGTAGTGAGTAGAGTAGTGAGTAGAGTAGTGAGTAGAGTAGTGAGTAGAGTAGTGAGTAGAGTAGTGAGTAAAGTAGTGAGTACAGAGTAGTGAGTAGAGTAGTGAGTAGTGAGTAGAGTAGTGAGTAGAGTAGAGTAGTGAGTAGAGTAGTGAGTAGTGAGTAGAGTAGTGAGTAGAGTAGTGAGTAGTGAGTGGCGAGTAGTGAGTAGTGAGTAGAGTAGTGAGTAGAGTAGTGAGTAGAGTAGTGAGTAGAGTAGTGAGTAGAGTAGTGAGTACAGAGTAGTGAGTAGAGTAGTGAGTAAAGTAGTGAGTGCAGAGTAGTGAGTAGAGTAGTGAGTAGTGAGTAGAGTAGTGAGTAGAGTAGAGTAGTGAGTAGAGTAGTTAGTAGTGAGTAGAGTAGTGAGTAAAGTAGTGAGTGCAGAGTAGTGAGTAGAGTAGTGAGTAGAGTAGTGAGTGGAGAGTAGTGAGTAGAGTAGTGAGTAGTGCGTGCAGAGTAGTGAGTAGTGAGTAGTGAGTAGTGAGTAGAGAGTAGTGAGTAGTGAGGAGTAGAGTAGTGAGTAGTGAGTGGCGAGTAGTGAGTAGTGAGTAGAGTAGTGAGTAGAGTAGTGAGTAGTGAGTAGTGAGTAGAGTAGTGAGTAGTGAGTAGAGTAGTGAGTAGAGTAGTGAGGTGAGTAGAGTAGTGAGGTGAGTAGAGTAGTGAGTAAAGTAGTGAGTGCAGAGTAGTGAGTAGAGAAGTGAGTAGAGAAGTGCGTAGAGTAGTGAGTAGTGAGTGCAGAGTAGTGAGTAGTGAGTAGAGTAGTGAGTAGAGTAGTGAGTAGAGTAGTGAGTAGAGTAGTGAGTAGAGTAGTGAGGTGAGTAGAGTAGTGAGTAAAGTAGTGAGTGCAGAGTAGTGAGTAGAGAAGTGAGTAGTGAGTAGTGAGTAGAGTAGTGAGTAGAGTAGTGAGTAGTGAGTGCAGAGTAGTGAGTAGAGTAGTGAGTAGTGAGTGCAGAGTAGTGAGTAGAGTAGTGAGTAGTGAGTAGTGAGTAGTGAGTAGAGTAGTGAGTAGAGTAGTGAGTAGAGTAGTGAGTAGAGTAGTGAGTAGAGTAGTGAGTAGAGTAGTGAGTAGTGAGTAGTGAGTAGAGTAGTGAGGTGAGTAGAGTAGTGAGTAAAGTAGTGAGTGCAGAGTAGTGAGTAGAGAAGTGAGTAGTGAGTAGTGAGTAGAGTAGTGAGTAGAGTAGTGAGTAGTGAGTGCAGAGTAGTGAGTAGTGAGTAGAGTAGTGAGTAGTGAGTAGAGTAGTGAGTAGTGAGTCAAGTAGTGAGTAGAGTAGTGAGGTGAGTAGAGTAGTGAGGTGAGTAGAGTAGTGAGTAAAGTAGTGAGTGCAGAGTAGTGAGTAGAGAAGTGAGTAGTGAGTAGTGAGTAGAGTAGTGAGTAGTGAGTAGAGTGGAGAGTAGTGAGTAGTGAGCAGAGTAGTGAGTAGTGAGCAGAGCAGAGTAGTGAGTAGAGTAGTGAGTAGAGTAGTGAGTAGTGAGCAGAGTAGTGAGTAGTGGGTGCAGAGTAGTGAGTAGAGTAGTGAGTAGAGTAGTGAGTAGTGAGTAGAGTAGTGAGTAGTGAGTAGAGTAGTGAGGTGAGTAGAGTAGTGAGGTGAGTAGAGTAGTGAGGTGAGTAGAGTAGTGAGGTGAGTAGAGTAGTGAGTAAAGTAGTGAGTGCAGAGTAGTGAGTAGAGAAGTGAGTAGTGAGTAGTGAGTAGAGTAGTGAGTAGTGAGTAGTGAGTAGTGAGTAGAGTGGAGGGTAGTGAGTAGTGAGTAGTGAGTAGTGAGTAAAGTAGTGAGTGCAGAGTAGTGAGTAGTGAGTAGAGTAGTGAGTAGAGTAGTGAGTAGTGAGTAGTGAGTAGTGAGTAGTGAGTAGTGAGTAAAGTAGTGAGTGCAGAGTAGTGAGTAGTGAGTAGAGTAGTGAGTAGTGAGTAGAGTAGTGAGTAGAGTAGTGAGTAAAGTAGTGAGTACAGAGTAGTGAGTAGAGTAGTGAGTAAAGTAGTGAGTGCAGAGTAGTGAGTAGAGTAGTGAGTAGTGAGTAGTGAGTAGAGTAGTGAGTAGAGTAGTGAGTAGTGAGTAGAGTAGTGAGTAAAGTAGTGAGTGCAGAGTAGTGAGTAGAAAGTAGTGAGTAGAAAGTAGTGAGTAGAGTAGTGAGTAGAGTAGTGAGTGGAGAGTAGTGAGTAGAGTAGTGAGTAGTGAGTGCAGAGTAGTGAGTAGTGAGTAGTGAGTAGTGAGTAGTGAGTAGAGAGTAGAGAGTAGTGAGTAGTGAGGAGTAGAGTAGTGAGTAGTGAGTGGCGAGTAGTGAGTAGTGAGTAGAGTAGTGAGTAGTGAGTAGAGTAGTGAGTAGAGTAGTGAGTAGAGTAGTGAGTAGAGTAGTGAGTAGAGTAGTGAGTAGTGAGTAGTGAGTAGTGAGTAGTGAGTAGTGAGTAGAGTAGTGAGTAGTGAGTAGAGTAGTGAGTAGAGTAGTGAGGTTAGTAGAGTAGTGAGTAAAGTAGTGAGTGCAGAGTAGTGAGTAGAGAAGTGAGTAGAGTAGTGAGTAGTGAGTGCAGAGTAGTGAGTAGTGAGTAGAGTAGTGAGTAGAGTAGTGAGTAGAGTAGTGAGTAGAGTAGTGAGTAGAGTAGTGAGGTGAGTAGAGTAGTGAGTAAAGTAGTGAGTGCAGAGTAGTGAGTAGAGAAGTGCGTAGAGTAGTGAGTAGTGAGTGCAGAGTAGTGAGTAGAGTAGTGAGTAGAGTAGTGAGTAGAGTAGTGAGTAGAGTAGTGAGTAGAGTAGTGAGTAGAGTAGTGAGGTGAGTAGAGTAGTGAGTAAAGTAGTGAGTGCAGAGTAGTGAGTAGAGAAGTGAGTAGTGAGTAGTGAGTAGAGTAGTGAGTAGAGTAGTGAGTAGTGAGTGCAGAGTAGTGAGTAGTGAGTAGAGTAGTGAGTAGAGTAGTGAGTAGTGAGTGCAGAGTAGTGAGTAGAGTAGTGAGTAGTGAGTAGTGAGTAGAGTAGTGAGTAGAGTAGTGAGTAGAGTAGTGAGTAGAGTAGTGAGTAGTGAGTAGTGAGTAGAGTAGTGAGTAGAGTAGTGAGTAGAGTAGAGTAGTGAGTAAAGTAGTGAGTGCAGAGTAGTGAGTAGAGAAGTGAGTAGTGAGTAGTGAGTATAGTAGTGAGTAGAGTAGTGAGTGCAGAGTAGTGAGTAGTGAGTAGAGTAGTGAGTAGTGAGTAGAGTAGTGAGTAGTGAGTCGAGTAGTGAGTAGAGTAGTGAGGTGAGTAGAGTAGTGAGGTGAGTAGAGTAGTGAGGTGAGTAGAGTAGTGAGGTGAGTAGAGTAGTGAGTAAAGTAGTGAGTGCAGAGTAGTGAGTAGAGAAGTGAGTAGTGAGTAGTGAGTAGAGTAGTGAGTAGTGAGTAGAGTGGAGAGTAGTGAGTAGTGAGCAGAGTAGTGAGTAGTGAGCAGAGCAGAGTAGTGAGTAGAGTAGTGAGTAGAGTAGTGAGTAGTGAGCAGAGTAGTGAGTAGTGAGCAGAGTAGTGAGTAGTGGGTGCAGAGTAGTGAGTAGAGTAGTGAGTAGAGTAGTGAGTAGTGAGTAGAGTAGTGAGTAGAGTAGTGAGTAGTGAGTCGAGTAGTGAGTAGAGTAGTGAGGTGAGTAGAGTAGTGAGGTGAGTAGAGTAGTGAGGTGAGTAGAGTAGTGAGGTGAGTAGAGTAGTGAGTAAAGTAGTGAGTGCAGAGTAGTGAGTAGAGAAGTGAGTAGTGAGTAGTGAGTAGAGTAGTGAGTAGTGAGTAGTGAGTAGAGTGGAGAGTAGTGAGTAGTGAGCAGAGTAGTGAGTAGTGAGTAGAGTAGTGAGTAGAGTAGTGAGTAGAGTAGTGAGTAGTGAGCAGAGTAGTGAGTAGTGGGTGCAGAGTAGTGAGTAGAGTAGTGAGTAGAGTAGTGAGTAGAGTAGTGAGTAGAGAGTGCAGAGTAGTGAGTAGTGAGTAGAGTAGTGAGTAGAGTAGTGAGTGCAGAGTAGTGAGTAGAGTAGTGAGTAGTGAGTGCAGAGTAGTGAGTAGAGTAGTGAGTAGAGTAGTGAGTAGTGAGTGCAGAGTAGTGAGTAGAGTAGTGAGTAGTGAGTAGAGTAGTGAGTAGAGTAGTGAGTAGTGAGTGCAGAGTAGTGAGTAGTGAGTAGAGTAGTGAGTAGAGTAGTGAGTAGTGAGTGCAGAGTAGTGAGTAGAGTAGTGAGTAGAGTAGTGAGTAGGACATCACAGGCAGCAGCTGTGCAAGCTTCTTACACTCACAAGGAGACCACAGGCAGCTGAGGTGCAATCTTCTCCCACTCACAAGAACGACATCACAGGCAGCAGCAGTGCAAGCTTCTTACACTCACAAGGAGACCACAGGCAGCAGAGGTGCAAGCTTCTCACACTCACAAGAAGGACATCACAGGCAGTAACGGTGCAATATTCTCACACTCACAAGGAGATCACTGGCAGTACACACCACATGAACACACTCCATAACACATAGCAACAATACATTGGCATTTACAATGCCATTAGCTCAAACTCAAATAAATCCGAGCCCGATTGCATTTCTAATGCTTGTTTTTTATGTGCACAACTTCTATGGTAAGAAATGTGAATCTTGTTGTCAGGCTAGTTTTGAAAGTGACCTTCATGCATTCCTGCTGCAAAAATTACACTCTAGTGGTTATTAACTGATGATGCTCTTAGGCGTTATTTACTACCAGGGCTTATTGAGCAAAAGGCTTTATTAAGTGTGACTTCTTCCCGGAGTGAGGGTGTGGCTCACAGCCACGTTGAATCGAGTCAACAGCCCACATCTCATATTCCGCCCTTGTTCCATGAAGTATGTTGACAATTTGTTATGATTCTATTCTAGATGGCTGTAGCACCAAGAGCAGGGTGGTTCTTTCTTTATTAAACTCAATTAGCAACAACAACAAAAAAAACTCTAACCATGCTTAATTTGAGACTGTGGTTTCCGATACTCTGCACCGGCACTTACTTGTCAACATCGGCACTTGTGACAGTCTGCCACATGGTGGCACTCCTCCTTTAATTTAGAGATAAGCCCAACAACAGTTGCTTATTAATTTAAAATACATTACAACAACCAGGCGCGCAACACCCATTGGGCGCACAGGGCTTCAGCCCCCCCCCCCCCCCTGTCGTGTGTCAGCCCGGGCTGACACAGCTTTGCGGGCTGGCGACCATCTAATTACAGCCGCACCCGAGTACTGAACAGGTCTTTAAAAGACCATTTACTTGTAAATTAGGCTTTTGTTGTGTTTTCACCCCTTCTTACAGCCACTCTGTCTATGGTTTGAAGAATTAACCGCCCCCGAAATATTTTTCAGCCCCACCCCCCCTGAAATTTGGCTCTGGTTGCCCGCCTGACAACGACTAATACCTGCCAATCTTATAGCTTTAGGGACCTGGAACAGTCTGGTGGTTAGTAGCTGTGTTGGTATTGTTAATGGCAACGCTGGCAGGTGCAATGGGTGGTGCAAACGCCAGTGACCTCCTGAAGAGGGCTCTGGCACCTAATTTCTTACAAATTAAGCACAGACTAAGAAGGGGTGAATAGGAAGGTTAGGGTGCCCGCTGCCAGGTTACCATCAGATGACTGTTAAAGCAATGGATTCAAACTCCTGGAAAGGCTTGAGGGGAGATGGGAAGGTAAGCTTAAATCCCATCCTTTTCCCTGTGGCAGTCTGTTTTCAGAACCAAATCGAAAATCAAAATTTGAATTTCGGTTTCCCGAAAACAAAGACTGATTCAAACGTGAATTGTTCAACCATCACTTCCCAGTGCGACCGCCTCCATTGTTTTACATCACAGTCTCCCTTGTAGCCTAAATGAGGGCTTTGTATTGTGGTGAGCGGCAGAGCCAGGCCCGGCTTAAGAGTTGGAACGTGGCGTTTTTTATTTTCCGCAATGAACAGCCTCCTTCGTTGTCGAGTATTCATCTCCACAACACATATCAGAACCGTCTTCTCATCTGAAATGCAAACACTGCTTGGGAGCAAGAGGAGTGGATCTTAGCCAATCAGGTTGCAACACAGGGTATCTGTCAGCAGTGTTTATCCCCTTGGTTTGACCAACTCCTCCATCTTGCGCAGAGCACGTCACTGGAACGCACAGCTGACAAAGGCTACGCCACAGAGCAGCCTATGATCTTGACTCAGCAAGTTTTCTTGGGAGGAAATGTGTTTTGTCGACTTACTAATGGTCCACTGCACGCCGTATCATATGCCCCCTGTCAATCATAGACTAGAGCAGGGGTGGCTGGTGACATTTCAAAGTGGTGAGCCGTAAGTTGGTGACCATATTTACTTTCTGAGCGAGAAATGCAAGCAACCCTGACTCATTTAAGGTAGGCTGGGGAAGTTGTTTCCCCGAGAAAAGTTTGAAAAAAAGAGGGGGAAATGGTGCATTTTAAAGCTAATTTTAATAACATTTTTGTGAGAATGCAAGGTTTATAAAGCAATTCTATGTGTGAATGCTTTGGAATGTCACCAGCCGCCAAACCGTGTGATCAGAGGTGATTACTTTATTTGCCACGGATCGCATTTTGCCCAGATTCAGCCAATAGATGAGCAGCCCCTATTGCTGAGTTACGTAAACCATAATGGGGGTCGCTAAAGGCCCTTGGCACAAGAGGTAATGCCAAGCATCTTAATGTCTAAACCAATGTTAGTCAATGCAACAATGAGTGGAAATCTGCAGCAATTCTGCAGAACTGCATGGCAAAGAATGCAGTTGAAATTAAACCAATTTAAGTTGGAAAATCACACAGTTTTCCTTTTACCCATTGATTGCAGCAGTTTTCATTTGGTATTAGAATTCTCTTCAAATACGTGTCGAGCATGTTGGCATGACTTTAGTTGATCTGGCTTGCCATGAAACGGGTGGGCTTTGTGCAATGTTCCTGCCAAGATGGGCACTTTGCATGAATTATCGAAGACTTGGTGCTACAAGAGGCAAAGTCATTGAGCGCTGCACTATGGGCAGAAGTTGGAGGTACACGTGGGTCGATGGCATTTAACCACTATTTTCACAAAGTGGACGCCATCCTACCTTCCAAGAAGGCAGACCCCATTAAAGTATGCTGAACTCATCCCAGTGACACCGGGACACATGTGGTCACAGCTGCAAGTTGTCCGCTTTAGTTCCGAGAAGCAACGTGCAGGCGGCAAGGGGGCTTTGTTATTTTATATTCCTGCTGGGCACAAAACAAAGGCTGAAGTTAAGGGGCCATCAGGCCTCCTTTTGTTCGAGTGCCCTGGCTGGGAGCCAGGGCCAGTTTTAGTGCTGGTGGTGCCTAGCGCGAAAATGTTTGTTGACACCCCCCAATGACCACCTCCTCCCTAGATTCCCTCACTACCACCCTTTAACAGTGCCCCTCAATGCATCTCGCAGATGCATTTAATTTATTTTATTGCTCCGCTCATATCAGAGTAGGGTGTCTGAGCACTTTATATCACACACACATTACACAGAGACAATCAATCATACATGTGTAAATTAGTGTATATGAAAGGTTATATAAGACCGACTACAAGATGTAGGAGTCACGTTTCATCCATAATGGTAAGCAGTATAGTTTAAGAGTGCTTGGGTTGGAGAAGCACAAACTCAGAATTTAAAACGTAACACCAGGTTTGGGGGGTTGTCTTTACTAATAAGAATTGATTTCTACCCCAATGAACCCTTTTTGCAACATTAGGATAATGAAAGACGGAACAAATAATCTGAACGCTCTAATCAATACCTTGCTTTTTTGCATACAACTCTTTGACAGTTAATAACTCACTGTCCTATATTCGGATTTTAACTTATAAACTGCAAGTAACAAAAGGGTCTCTCTGACCAAAAACAGCAACCCACTGACAATATTTACATTATATGCCCCTTGTGACCTGCAAGGTACACATTCTGTGCAGCAGGTATATTAACCCTCTGCGCTACCTTAGGATGAGTCAAAACTTCCACTAGAGAAAACTCCAATCACCTGAGTTATCTTTGAAATTTGTATTGTAGACTGAAATTTGCTGGAGGCAAGGGGGCAACAGGTGATTTTTAAAGTCATGATATACCTGCAAACAAGGCACCCCCACACAACGGTGGTGGTGTACCCCCCCTAGAACCAGGGCTTTATGGAGCATTACACCGAGATTCAAATCCAATGGAGGGGAAACAAAGGAACACAGCTTGTTACTTCACAAGTACAAGGCATATACAGGGGCTGACCAAAGTCAAAACCATGAGAGATATGCATGCACTGTAAGAATGTCAGATGTGTTGGTCTGTCCCAGTATTTACACAAAAAACAATTTAACTACTATTTTCTTTTATTTCTTTGATATCGCTACTCATCCCAATGCAGGGTGTTAGAGCGCTTTACATCACAAATGCACATTATAGATAGACAATAAATCATTTGTGTGTAAATCTTGTGGAGGGTGTGTTGCATAAGACTGTTGGGGTTACAAGGAGTAGAAGTCTCATGCCTTTCATAGCTCAGTCTGCTATATTATAAGGACTGCAATTTATGAACTGCAAGTGACAAAAGGACTTCCATGTTAAAGGCAGTAACCCACTTACCTAACTACATAAAATAAAAATCTGTCATCTGCATGTTGCATAATGTGCTTTGCAGGAGACATATTAACCCACTTGTGTCCCCTTTTACTTTAAAGTGAGGCTTCACCCCTAGGAGGATGGGGGATCATTGTGGGGCAAGTAAGGGTGAGAGGCCCATTTAAACAGCACCCGGTGCTAGTGCATGTGTGACCAGATTTTTCAAACCAAACCTGAGACCGTGTCAACAGAGAGGAACTACAATGTTTGCCATAAAAATGAAAAAATGATTACAATATGTGAAGTGTTGTAAAACCGGTCTTAAAACCTTATTTTATACATGTGAAGTGCCTTATGACATGTGGGCACCTTCAGTCAGCGCTGGCGTTTAATTAGGGACTGCTTGTGTCATGCAAAGATTCCACACATAAACAAGCATTGGCAAATCCAATAGATCTCGCATATACCAGAGCAATTTGTTTTGGCAATGTGTTTTAGCCGTCATATACACCAGTGTAGTGTGGCTGCTGTTCAGCATGGCTAAACATTAATGGTCCTCGTTTGGGGTGGGGTAGATTGGAGTAGAGTGGGGTAGTATGGAGTAGGGTAGAGTGGGGTGGAATGGAGTAGGGTGGATTGGGGTAGATTGGAGTGGGGGAGTTGGGTAGATTGGAGTGGGTAGTTTGGGATGGAATGGGGTAGAGTAGAATGTAATGGGATGGATTGGGGTGGAGTTGGCTAGATTGGACTGGAGTAGGGTAGTTTGGGTAGCATATGGTAGATTGGAATGAAGTGGGGGTAGCTTGAGTAAAATGGAATGGAGTGTGGTAGACTGGGGTGGAGTGGGTGAATTGGAGTGGGCAGGTTGGAGGGTGATAGATTGAGGTCGAGTGGGGTAGATTAGTGTGGAGTGGAGTGAGGTAGATTGGGTGGACAGTCCTACCAAGTATCACGCATCAGGCGTTCGACTAACGCATTTCAGTGTGGTGGTCCGCATCACTACACGGAAATGCATTGTCATGCATAATAGGCATAGTGCCTTGGCTGTCAAGCCGATTAGTGCTGCCTGATGCTGCTATACTGATATAATTAAGCTGTAGCAGCTGTCAGCGCACTGTGACATGCACATGCTGCTCCCTACAGGCATGGGGACTCAGCTGGCTGACTTGCTGCTACTACTATGTACCTCTAGAAGGCGATTCCCGCTGTGACGTGATTACATGACGTCTTGTGGAGGCAGTACCAAATGGTTACTACCAAGACATCCGCCAACTAGTTAGGTTGAGTAACACAGTCACAGAGTCAGACTTAGGCGCAGTGGGACGTCCAGTCCTGCTGCAGATTTTGTGGGGGGTGTAATGTCGAGGATCGCGAGGCAGCGGTCTAGTTGCCCGCAACCTAGAAGGTGCGTGTGCGCGGGCGTACTACGTCACGCTCATGAGTATAAAATAAATGGGGCGTGGCCGGCGAAGTCAGTCTGGACCACGCGGAAAGCAAATCTGGTGTCCCGTGTGTTCCTTATGCCGCGGCGCCGTGTAACACTAGCGCCGGCGGCCTGAGACCTCACAGGGGGCTGCAGCAAATCATGGCAGCGATGCTCGTACAGCTGCGATGTTAATTCAAAATCAATCATCATGACCCTGTCGCCGCGTTGGCTAGGGGAGTGAGTTGTTGTAGCAGCCAGGACTCTGAGGAGGCGGGTGGCTGCCTGCCGCCGTGGTAACAACGTGCGAGGCTCTCCTCGCAAGTAAGCAGAATTAGTGCGCGTGCAGCCCGCTGAGTGTTTGTTCATTTAATTTGCTTTTAGGCTGCAGGGCGCGTTCATCATCAGCTGCCTGCCAGTAGGTGTTAATACTGAAGTTGTTCTGGGGGCTGGTTCTAGGCTGCCCGCAGGCTGGGTAATATTCAGAAGTAGTAGACGGTAAGAGCTACAAAAAACGAAGGAATAAAAGAGTTGCAATTCTCAAATTCAAACAGTGTCTGGACTCAACTGTGTGTCACGCCCCTTTAGTTGCTACTTTTCTCATTGGCACACTCATGGTACAGCCCAGGAGATGTTTGTTGACGGTGCAGCTTTCCTTTGTTAGGAGGAAGCCGGCTTCAAGCGGTTAATTAACGAGAACCGGTACACAGAGCCCTGCCCTTGCCTCCCATGCAATATCCGAAAACATTGCAACCTTCTCTGCTGCCTGTACACTCTTAGCAATTAACAACATGGAGTACGGGTAAGCCACCAAACCTTTTGTCTATTCGAAACTGTAGATTGTTAAAACAGGTAACGCTATAAGTGGAGTGTTGCTTGGTGCGAATCACTGGTGTCATCTCTCTAGTCCCTCTGTACCTGCAAATCATGGCACGTCACATGTCTTGATGTAAAGTTGAGGCACCCCCTAATTACTTTAGGTTCAAGAGGAGGGGGAAATTAAATTCATACACAAAAACAACCTCTTGTCTAACCTATATACTTTAGAACAGGCAACAGCTCTGCTATTTCTGGAATGCACAAAGCAGAAACAATAAAATAAGCAATACCTTGATTTCCATATAGGAATTCTTTTTATTTATACGAGTTCATTCATTGGTCTTTTTTTAAAATAGTAAGGTAAAACATTTTTATTAATTATTTTTGCTTTTACAAATTTAAACAATTATTTTTTGATATACATGACAAAACAATCGTCACTCGTTTTATACACGAGTGACAATTGATTGTTTTGTCATGTATATCAAAAAATAATTGTTTAAATTTGTATAAGCAAAAATAATTAACAAAAATGTTTTACCTTACTATTTAAAAAAAAGACAAATGAATGAACTCATATAAATAAAAAGAATTCCTATATGTAAATCAAGGTATTGCTTATTTTATTGTTTCTGCTTTGTGCATTCCAGAAATAGCAGAGCTGTTGCCTGTTCTAAAGTATATAGGTTAGACAAGAGGTTGTTTTTGTGTACGTCACAGGTCTTGAGACTGAAGTGACAGGCCTGACGAAGGAATTCACACAGGAATCACACCAGCCGGCACAGAGTGTTGCAATAGGTCAATAAATAGTGCTTTCCACCTTGAAGAGCTGGGAGTGTGATCTGCTCCTGCACCCTACCCTGAACTTTGGAGGTAATTTGTATTTGTTCATTTATTTTCACTACCACATGTTTAGAGCTTTACACTTCAAGGTTTTGAGCTGGAACTTCCCAGCATTCTTGTGTACCTTATTGCCTTAGCAACCAATTATGCCTGAGACTGAGTGATGATATAATCTCCTAGTTGGACTTGGTATGCTAAAAAATGAGCTGTTCAGGCTAGCATGCGGCCATGAATGATCAGATCAATGAGATCATCTTCTGAGCAGCTGCAGTGCCAGCCTGCCCTCGGTTACTGAGAACTGCAGTCATGCAGTCTGTCTCTGGTTATTATCCTTTCTTCTGTTTCTGGTGCTTTGCAGCAGTTTTAAGATCTTCTTAGAGTTTCTCGTTGCTCAAATGGGTGTGATTTCCTATATTTATGTTTCCCTCGTCGTCATTGCTTGATTTTGCTTGCGAGAAAGAGTCACTCATAGTTGTTGAAATGTCACCCATAATTACTCTGAAATTATGAAAATGTCACACATAGCAACCTGAAACCCTGGCAGCTATGGGTGGATTAGAGTAGGGCAGATTGGAATGAAGTGGAGTAGATTGGAGTGGGGTAGATTGAAGAGGGATGATTGGAGTGGGGTCGATTGGAGTGAGTTAGACTCTAGAAGTGTGGGGTTGGGTGGAGTAGATTGGGGTGGTGTCAAATAGATTGGGGTACAGTGGGGTAGATTGGAGTCCAGTGGGGTAGACTGGAGTGGGGAAAATGGGGTAGATTGGGGTTGGGTATATTGGGGAGGGGTAGATTGGAGTCTGGTATATTGGAGTGGGGCGGGTTGGATTAGAGTTTAGTGGACTGTGTTACATTGGAGTGGGGTAGATTGGAGTGGAGTGTGGTAGATTGGGGTGGGGAAGACAGGAGTGAAGTAGAGTGGGGTACATTTGGGTAGAGTTTGGCGGAATGTGATAGAGTGAAGTGGGGTTGATTGGAGTGGAGTACATTGCATGGACTAGAGTGTGGTAGATAGGAGTGGTGGTATATTTTGGTAGACGAGTGGGGAAGATTGTGGAAAATTGGAGAGGGGTAGATTAGAGTGGAGAGGCGTTGGATCGATTGCAGGGAAGTGGGGAGTGGGGTAAATTGGAATGGACTGGGATAAATTAGACTAGGGTAGAGTAGAGTGGGGTAGAATGGAGTGTAGGTGGGTAGATTGGAGGGGAGCATTGGATTGGGGTAGATTGGAGTGGATTGGGGTAGATTGGAATGGGGTAAACTGGGGTAGATTGGAGCAGAGCAGTGTAGATTGAGTGTAGTGTAAGTAGATTGGTGTGTAGTTGGGTAGATTATGGTGGAGTGGGGTAGATTGGAAGGGGGATGATTAGAGTGGGGTAGTTGGTGTGTGGTAGATTGAAGTGGACTGGGTTGGATCGGAGTGCGCTAGAGTGGGGTGGGGTAGATTGCAGTCGGGTGGAGCATGGTAGACTGGAGTAGAGAGGGACAGGTTGGAGTAGAGTAGATAACGGTAAATTGGGGTGGGGTAGACTGGGAAGGTGTTGATTGGAGTTGGGTTGATTGGAGTGGGGTAAAATGGAGTGGGGTTGAGCGGGTTAGATTGAAGTGGAGTGTGGTAGATTGGAGCGGGGTGGATTAGAGTGAAGTGGAGTGGGGTACATCTGGGTAGAGTGGTGTGTGGTACAGTGGAGTGGGATAGATTGGAGTGGAGTAGGGTAGATTGGGTGCATTGGAGTGTGGTAAATTGGAGATGGGTAGATCGGAGATGGGTAGATCATGGTGTGGTGGAGATGGGTATATTATGGTGGAGTGGGGTTGATTAGATTGAGTGGGGTGGAGTGGAGTAGACTGGAACAGAGTGGGGTAGATTGGATCATAGTGGAGTGGATTGAGGTAGTTTGAAGTGGGGTAGATTGGGTGGATTAGAGTATGGTGAATTGGAGTGGGGTAGATTGGGGTAGATTAGAATAGAGTGGGGTAGATTGGAGTGGAGTACACTGGAGTGGAATAGATAGGGGTAGATTGGGGTTGGGTAGATTGGAGACAGTTATAGTGGGGTGAAGTAGGGCAGGTAGAGTGGGGTGGGGTGGATTGGGTTAGATTGGAGTGGTGTTGGGTAGATGGTAGTAGATTGGAGTGTGTCAGATTGTGGTACATTGGAGTGGGGTCGATTGGAGTGGAGTAGAGAAGGTAGATTAGAGTGGAGAGGAGTTGGATAGATTGCAGGGAGGTTTGGAGTGGAGTGGGGTAAATGGGAATGGACTGGGGTAATTTGGACTGGGTTAGTGTGGAGTGGGGTAGACTGGAGTGGCAGCAGGTAGATTGGAAAGGAAGTGGATTGGGGTAGATTGGAGTGGGGTATATTGGGGTAGATTGGAGAGGGGTAAACTAGGGTAGATTGGAGCAGAGTGGCATAGATTGGTGTGGAGTGGGGTAGATGAGTGGAGTGAGGTATATTGGAAGAGGGATGATTGGAGAAGGGTAGTTTGGTGTGGGGTAGATTGGCGTGGACTGTGTTTGATCGGAGAGTGATAGAGTGGGTTGGGGTAGAGTGCAATGGGATAGACTGCAGTGGGGTGGAGTGGGGTAGATTGGAGTAGAGAGGGGTAGATTGGAGAGGTGTAGATTTGAGTGGAGTGTGGTAGGTAGATTGTAATGGGGTGGATTAGAGTGAAGTGGAGGAGGGTACGTTTGGGTAGAATAGAGTGGAGTCGGGTAGATTGGAGCGGGGTAGATTGGTTTGATTGGAGTGTGGTAGATTTGAATGGGGCAGTGCTTCATTTGAGCCTGTGTTTTCTGGTACTCAGCACCAGCACTTCATCATCAACACCGGGGCGTGAGCACTAGTTAAGGACACATTAATTTTGGTCAGAATAGGGAGATTAAGTGATTCGTCCAGAATCACAGGATGTTGAGCCGATGCCGATGCCGAGACTTGAACTTGGTTCCCCTGCTCCTAAGTCGGCAGCTCTTGCCATTACACCACATCTTCTTCCCACTTGTAGGGATTCACTGTTAGTAGTTGGTTCTCTGTTAGGCAGAGCCAATAGGAGAAACGTGCTGGTCGAAGCTGCCTCCTGACCAGAGCCCTGGCACTTATATATTTACAAATTAACCACTAGAATGGGGTAGATTGTGATGGAGTGGGGTAACTTGAGGTAGATTTAAGTGGGGCAGATTGTGGTGGAGTGGAGTGGGGTAGATTAGAGTGGAGAGGAGTTTGGTAGATTGCTGTGGAGTGAGGTAAATTTGAATGGAGTGGGGTAAATTGGACTGGAATAGGTTGGAGTAGAGTAGAGTGGAGTGGAGTCAGCTGGAGTGAACTGGATTGGGGTACATTGGATTGGATTGGAGTGGAATGGGTTAGATTGGGGACGATTGGAGCAGAGTGCGGGTAGATCTGAGCGGAGCGTAGTAGACTGGTGTGGAGTGCGGTCGACTACTGTAGATTGGGATGGAGTGGAGTGGAGTGGGATTGTTGGGTTAGACTGAAGTGGAGTGGGTTCGAATAGAATGGAATGGATTGGAGTAGACTGCAGTGGAGTGGGGTAGATTGTACTGAAGCGGGGTGGATTGGAGTGGCGTTGATTAGATCGTAGTGGGGTGGATTAAGGTAGTTTGGAGTGGAGTTATGGAAATTCAAGCGGAGTGGGGTAGATTGGAGTGGGGTGGGTAAATTGGGGTGGGGTAGCTTTGAGTGAAGTAAGGTAGATTGGAGTGGGGTAGATTGGAATGGTGTAGATTGAGGGAGATCGGGGTGGGGTGGGATTTATAGGTAAGCAGTGGGGCGGATTGGATTGGAGTGGAGTGGAGTGGGGTGGTGTGGGGTGTGTGGTGAGGATTGGAGGGGCATAGAGTCAAGTGGGGTATCGTTGAGTGGAGTGTTGTAGAATGTTGTTGTGTGGCATAGAGTGGAAGAGCATAGAGTGAAGTTGAGTGGTGTGGAGTATGCATGGAGTGGTAGCACACTGCCTTTACAGACAGCATGTTTTCAATTAAATTTGCACAGAAATACAGTTTTACTGCGTACAAATGATGTGTGCAAATGTCATCACCTAGTGTATTGATGTTTTTATCATATTCAAATATTTGTTTCCACCTCACTTCAGAATTTAAAAAAAAAGTGCTTCATTTGTACTAATTGTGATATATTTTGAAACATCAGCACAGTTAAAAATAAATTGTGTGCCTTAAAAAAAAGCATACTACACCCTCTTCTCTTACATGGATACTCAGTAGGATTGTCACAAATATTTTCTCACTTTTAAGTCCGAGAAAGATAAGTAAACACCAAGCTCCCTGTGGGAAAGAGCTTGACATTTGACCTCTTTCTTTGAATGCACCACAAATGTGACAAGATGAGAACAAGATTTAAAGGCCTGTTAACAGAAAGTGAGTTCCTGGAAGATTACAGTAAACCCGATTTGGAGGAACTCAACCTGGACAGCTTAAAGCAAATAAAGGCAGCAACTAGAAAGCCAGAAAGTGTGAATTACAAAACAAAAAGCCAATGGTAAGCAACAGGCGGAATGCATTCCTATGGCTGCTTTCTGAATGTCTTTAGCAAGCCAGACAGCTATGCTGTCTGGTAGGCTGTGACCTAAAAAGGGTATTTTTTCTTATTTTTCTGTATCAGGGACTAAAACACAAAATTAAACTTGAAGTTGCAAAATAATTTGGATAACATGTTACCATTCTAAGGATACCGAACAGCTATGCTTTTGAACTAATGTTTTGTATCTTAAACATAATGTTGTCTTTTTAATGGTGCTACTGCTCTCTGATGTGACCTCAAAATAGGTCCAATATGGTGTGTTGTTTTGTGAGGTACTTAAAGACCTTAAATGAACTCCAATTTTACATACAGTAATCTAATCTGTCACAAAACACTGGAGTAAAGACATGATCTTGTTTCCTTGAGAGCTCAAGACTAATTCCAATAACCACTAAATTAGCCAATAACCTTGGATTTCAGAGTAGCATACTACTCGCCGCAAAGCACTTGAAAGCCTCCTCCAGGATAGCAAGTCTACCAGCACGGGCACCACGCCCCTCCGCTCCACACGCAGAAACTTTTAAAAGGTATTCTAAGACCAGTGCAACAATGCTCTCAATTCTCACCTCCCAGACACATCATCCGACCCAGAACAGGCTGCTAAGAACTTCTCCCACTGGATCACGGAATGTACCAACACAATCGCCCCCTCCAAGCTAACCAAACCCAAAGTACCAGCCAGAAGAGCCAGCTGGTTCTCTGCGGAGCTAAAATCCTCCAAACGCAACTGCCAGCATCTAGAAAGGAATTGGTGTAGTAGCAAAAATACAGAAGACCATACCACCTTCAAAACATCACTCAACTAGTACCATCACCTCCTGAGAGAAACAAAGGAAACACTTTAGCGGACCTCATAAAAGCCAGCACATACCACAGCAAACAGCTCTTCACCATCGTAAAGGAGTTCTCCAACTCCGCAGCCACTGGTAACATCGCCCTCTCCCAAGACCTGTGTGAACCTGAAGAAACCTTCCACTGACCCAGCAGATCCGAAGAACTACCAACCCATCTCCCTGCTCCCCTTTCCGGTGACGGTTCTCAAAAAGGCAATCAACCAGCAACTCACCAAAAACTTGGAACACGACAACCTCCTGGACCCCTCTCAATCTGGATTCTGAGCCAGCCACAGCACCGCGACATCCCTGATGGCAGCCACCATCGACATCAGGGCCCTCCTAGACAGCAGCGACACAGCGGTCCTCATCCTCCTGGACCTCTCAGCTGCCGTCAACACCGTCTCCCAGCACATCTTGATCAATATACACCACCAAATCAGAATCCAGGGAAACACCCTCAAATAGATCGCCTCATACCTCACCGGAAGAACCCAGAGAATCAGTCTCCCACTATTCACCTCGGAACCCAAGGAGACCATCTGCAGAGTCCCACAAGTATCGTCATTCAGCCACCCCCCCTTCAACACGTACAGGACCCCCTGGCCAACACTGTCAGATCGCATGAACTCAACATCATCTCCCCTGCCGGCAACACCTGGCTCATTCTCTTGCTGTCACAAGACCCCTCAACCACTAGACCCAACTACCACAGATGTATGATGAACATCGCTGACTGGGTTAGGGACAACTGTCTCAAGCTCAGCTTGGACAAGACGGAGGTTCTCATCTTGGAATGACACTTGCTGGCCTTCCTCCGCCATTAAAGACCATGCCCGCAACCTCAGCATCATCTATGACAGCAAGTTAACTATTCAGAAACGGGTAAATACAGTCTCGTTCACATGTTTCTACACCCTAAGCTACCTCCGTAAATTCTTCAAGTGGCTCCCAACTGACATCAGAAGGGCCGTCACTCAAGCCCTTGGCACCAGCAGGCTGGACTACAGTAAAACTCTTTACATTGGAATCACGGCACACCTCCTGAAGAGGCTACAGCCAATACAAAACGCAGCAGCAAGACTCATCCTAGACCCCCCAGATGGACTCGTATCACCTCGCATCCCAGGAAGCTAAACTGGCTTCTGATCCAGCAGAGATGCCAGTTCAATATACTGATCACCACATACAAAGCCCTGCATGACGAAGGACCAGCATACATCAAAAAATGAATTACCTTCCACCAACCAACCAGACACCTGTGATCCACCTCACCTTTCCTCACAGACATCCCCCCCACCCCCGGATCCCTTTAATACCCCTGGTCTTCATTTATCCAAAGAGCTCCCAACACTGTTGTTGAGCCCACCCCACTTTTAGGCGTCAGGGTGGCCCGATGATGAAGCATGACACCACTAGGGTGTGTGAGGGTAATTAAACAAAGAGTGTTCTTCCTCCCATTCAGGTGGAGTTAGGTGCAACCTTTCACTAGAGAGCCCCCTTTTTTGTACAGTTAGATAATCAGTTCCACTGATTAATGTACATACACATTTGAAGTCAGAGACCTTCATAAAATTGTAAAAATATAATGGTGCCAATTGTCAGAGTGATATGAGATTTACATATTCCCCCATTCATCTATTGCGCAGTTGCCCCCTAGATGCACCAATTCTTAGACAGTATTTAAAGAGGGCATTTCTTAAGTTTTGTGTGAGAACCCATGCCCAACCCCTAGTACTACTGGGCCCTTTGAAGAGTTTGAAAAGGTGTCTTCTTCGGATTGCTTTCTTTTCATCAAGCATCAAGTTTATTGTTATTTTATGATTATTAACATGCAATATCTTTCAAAATATGTATATTGCTATATTAGTAGTGTTATGTAAATGTTGTAAGGGTTTGGCCTAAAACACAATGAAGCATTTGAAATTTGACTAAAGCCAAAAGAGCCCTGGAAAGTGCTATGGGACTGCGTTGTCCGGTCTTGCGAGCATGGAAGACCGCGCTAACCATGGTGCCAGAGGAAGCTGATCAGTTTGTTTAAAAGTCTTCTAATGCAGTCAAAAGACATTGATGTAATTTTGCCCTATAAAGCATTGCAGAGCAGAAGAGCTCAGGTGTGGCTCTGTGAGGCCAGCACACTCCCAGTGGACCTACACCTGCTTTGGTCTCTATGTTGGGACTTTGCCTCTTAATTTGACATGTTCCCAACAGTATCCTCAATCAAGTGTGGTCTTAGTAACCTGGATGTTATAAGTACACCAGATTTAGGGCCATTTGGTGCAAGCAGACTGTGCAGAGCTCCAGCACCTGGATGACCCGCATACTGACTCCCCCTCACCCCCCTCACTCACCCTCACCCCATCACACCCCCTCACCCTCACACACCTCCTCACCCTCACACCCCCTCACTCTCACACACCCTCACTCACCCTCTCACCCTCACACCCCCTCACCTACCCTCACCCACATACACCCTCACACCCTCACCCCCCTCACCCTCACCCCCCTCACCCACCATCACACCCCCTCGCACCCCCTCACCCACCATCACACCCCCTCACCCTCACACCCCCTCACCCTCACCCCCCTCACCCTCACCCCCCTCACACTCACACCTCCTCACAGTCCCTCACCCTCACACACCCTCACACCCCCTCACACACCCTCACATACCCTCACACACCCTCACTCACCCTCACTCACCATCACACACCCTCACACTCCCTCACTCACCCTCACACCCCCTCACCCTCTCACCCTCTCACCCTCACACACCCTCACTCACCATCACAACCCCTCACCATCACACCCCCTCACTCTCACACACCCTCACCACCCTCACCCTCACACACCCTCACACCCTCACTCAACCTCACACCCACACCCTCACACCCCCTCACCCTCACACCCCCTCACCCTCACACCCCCTCACCCTCACACCCCCTCACCCTCACACACCATCACCCTCACACCCCCTCACCCACCCTCACTCATCCTCACACTCCCTCACTCACCCTCACACTCCCTCACTCACCCTCACACCCCCTCACCCTCTCACCCTCACACACCCTCACTCATCCTCACAACCCCTCACCATCACACCCCCTCACTCTCACACACCCTCACACCCTCACTCACCCTCACACCCACACCCTCACACCCCCTCACACATCCTCACCCTCACCCTCACACACCATCACCCTCACACACCATCACCCTCACACACCATCACCCTCACACACCATCACCCTCACACCCCCTCACCCACCCTCACACACACTCACACACCCTCACCAGCATAGCATAACAAGACATAGTATAGCATAACAAAACACAGCCTAGCATAGCATAACAAAACACAGCCTCGCATAGCATAACAAAAAAAAGCATAGGATAGCAAACCATAGCATAGCATAACAAAACAAAGCATAGGATAGCCAAACAAAACATAGCATAACAAAACAAAACATAGCATAGCGAAACACAACAAAGCTGTCAAGTTTGCACTCTGCAGGATCCTTATGTAGTAACAATGCTCCACCTCCGGACCCTCCGAACACCCCGAATGAAATACACAGGGTGTTCAGACGATACGGTGAGGGAAAAACCCCAAAAAGGGGAAAAAACCCAAAAGAAAAGAGAAAAGGAGGGAAGGGGCAGCAAGGGAACAGAAGCTGAAATAAAGAACATACAAAGGTTAACATGAGTCACAAATAAACCCTACTCTCTTTACATTCTCACTAATAAGCAATACGCATGATTCACCTGTAAGAATGACTTGCGCCAGCCTTTCCTACTTTGTCTTCTGACTTCCCATGTATTCTGTACAAACACAATGACAACAGGTTAACAAATGGAATTAAACCCTCCCTTCTGAATTACCAATGTTCTCATTAAACCTACCCCTTCTCTCTTAAACTGATGCTCTAAAAAAGGGGATCCGTAAGAAAACATAAAGCGCCTTTTTGCAGGAGGTTACTGTGCCATTCCTTAGTATACAAACAAATGCTCCTTTGCTTAACACAATGTTTTCCCAAAACAAAATGAAAGAACCCAAATACGGCAAGGCGTAGTTGATTCACTACTACTATCCGCTTTGGTATTTGTACTCCACAGAGGATATGAAGATCAAGTATTCATGACGGTAATGCGGAGGTACGTGACTCCACCCCCTGCATTCCGCCACACCGTTATGAAGAAAAACAAACAATCCTAATGAAGGACGTTATTAAGTCTTTGAAGCCAAGCGCCAGAAATGAAAATAGTACGTAAAGTTAAACAACTCCTCGCAGCCGCGAGGGAAAGTGACTCTCCGAAATACGATAGTCAGAAATGTACTTAGAAGACAACTGAAAACACACGCGCTGTGCAGAGCACGCTCCTTTACCCGAAGGCGTCTTCCCTCTGCACGGGACACGAACGATCCTCCTGACCGGGCAGGGAATCCAGCGGGAAACACCAGGAAACTCAGGACAGCCGTCCTGAAACCAGAACCACGGAATAACGAGCACCGAACATCGGGACCCGCCCTGCATATCACCACTACCGCCGGGGCATCTGGGTAGTGTAGTCCTAAGCCTAAGCTTCATGGGAATTGAAGTCTTTAGGCAGGCGCGCTTGCTCAGGTCCTGACAAAAGCATAGCATAGCATAACAAAACACAACAAAACATAGCATAGCATAACAAAACATAGCATAACAAAACAAAGCATAGCATAACATAACAAAGCATAGCAAAACAAAACATAGCATAGTAAAACAAAACATAGCATAGCATAACAAAACATAGCAGAACAAAACATAGCATAACATAACAAAACATAGCATAACCTAACATAAAACAAAGCATAGCATAACAAAACATAGCATACCAAAACATAGTAAAACACAACAAAACATAGCATAGCATAACAAAACACAGCAACGCATAGCATACATAACAAAACATAGCATAGCATAACAAAACACAACATAGCATAGCATAACAATACAAAGCTTAGCATAACAAAACATAGCATAACAAAGCATAGCATAGCATAACAAAACAGCATAACATAACATAAAACAAAGCATAGCATAACAAGACATAGCATAACTAAACATAGCAAAACATAGCATAACAAAACACAACAACACATAGCAAACATAACAAAACATAGCATAGCATAACAAAACACAACATAGCATAGCATAACAATACAAAGCTTAGCATAACAAAACATAGCATAACAAAGCATAGCATAACAAAACAGCATAACATAACATAAAACAAATCATAGCATAACAAAACATAGCATAACAAAACATAGCAAAACATAGCATAACAAAACACAACAACACATAGCATACATAACAAAACATAGCATAGCATAACAAAACACAACATAGCATAGCATAACAAAACAAAGCTTAGCATAACAAAACATAGCATAACAAAGCATAGCATAGCATAACAAAACATAGCATAACAAAACATAGCATAGCAAAACATAGCATAGCAAAACAAAGCTTAGCAGAATAAACCACAACAAAACATAGCATAACAAAGCATAGCAAAACACAACAAAACATAGCATAGCATACCAAAGCACAATAAAATAGCATAGCATAACAAAACAAGGCATAGGATAGCAAAACAAAACATAGCATAGCATAACATAACAAAGCGTAGGATACCAAAACAAAACATAGCATAACAAAACATAGCATATCATAACATAGCATAACAAAACACAACAACACATAGCAGAACAAAACATAGCAGAACAAAACATAGCATAACATAACATAATACAAAGCATAGCAAAACAAAACACAGCCTCGCATAGCATAACTTCATCTGAAGTTGAACCCTGACAAAACAGAACTGGTCCTTACAGGTGGTTCCTCCAGTCCCTGGAACTCTCTTTTTTGGCCCTCTTCCTTGGGATCCCCTCCTACACCTTCTTCTTCAGTTAAAACTCTGGGTATCAAACTCAATAATCATCTCAACCTTCATTCACAAATTAGTTCTGTGGTTTCTTCCTGTTTTTTTGTACGTCGTACTATCCGCTCTGTTTCCCGTTTCTTTTCTCTTTCCGCTCTTAAGTTAATCATGTCCGCTCTGGTTGTCTCCTGGCTGGACTATGCCAATGCCCTTTACAACGGTATCCCGGCCTATAGTCTGCAGAAGCTCCAGCTGGTTCAAAACCAGGCGGCCAGACTGATTTATGGTCTCCCCCGCTCTCACCACTCTACCCCCTTGTTGAAAGCACTACATTGGTTGCTTGTTAAGGAGCGATCTCTTTTTAAAACTGGATGCATGGTCTTCCAGGCACTTCAAGGGACTGCCCCTGCCTTCATTTCTTCTCTACTAAAAGAGTACATCCCTGCCCGTGAGCTGCGGTCATCCACTCAATCACTTCTCCAGGTTCCCCGGTATAGACGCAAGAAATGGGGCGGATCCAATTTTTCTGTACTGGCACCTTCCTTTTGGAATTCCCTCCCCGATCATTTGCGTTTGGCCACACACTATTCTGCCTTCCGCAAAGATCTTAAGACCCTTCTTTTTACTCAAGCCTTCCCAATGTAAATTCCTTTCCTTCCCTGTTATCCCTTCAGTCTTGTTGTTTTACTGCTAATATTGCCTCCATAGCGCCAAGAAACCGCATGGTGAACGTTGCGCTCAATAAATATTTTAAATTCAATTCAAATTCATAACAAAAAAACCATAGGATAGCAAACCATAGCATAGCATAACGAAACAAAGCATAGGATAGCCAAACAAAACATAGCATAACAAAACAAAACATAGCATAGCGAAACACAACAAAGCATAGCATAGCATAACAAAACACAACAAAACATAGCATAGCATAACAAAACATAGCATAACAAAACAAAGCATAGCATAACATAACAAAGCATAGCAAAACAAAACATAGTATAGTAAAACAAAACATAGCATAGCATAACATAACAAAACATAGCAGAACAAAACATAGCATAACATAACAAAACATAGCATAACATAACATAAAACAAAGCATAGCATAACAAAACATAGCATACCAAAACATAGTAAAACACAACAAAACATAGCATAGCATAACAAAACACAACAACGGATAGCATACATAACATAGCATAGCATAACAAAACACAACATAGCATAGCATAACAATACAAAGCTTAGCATAACAAAACATAGCATAACAAAGCATAGCATAGCATAACAAAACAGCATAACATAACATAAAACAAAGCATAGCATAACAAAACATAGCATAACAAAACATAGCAAAACATAGCATAACAAAACACAACAACACATAGCAAACATAACAAAACATAGCATAGCATAACAAAACACAACATAGCATAGCATAACAAAACAAAGCTTAGCATAACAAAACATAGCATAACAAAGCATAGCATAGCATAACAAAACATAGCATAACAAAACATAGCATAGCAAAACATAGCATAGCAAAACAAAGCTTAGCAGAATAAACCACAACAAAACATAGCATAACAAAGCATAGCAAAACACAACAAAACATAGCATAGCATACCAAAGCACAATAAAATAGCATAGCATAACAAAACAAGGCATAGGATAGCAAAACAAAACATAGGATAGCATAACATAACAAAGCATAGGATACCAAAACAAAACATAGCATAGCATAACAAAACATAGCATATCATAACATAGCATAACAAAACACAACACATAGCAGAACAAAACATAGCAGAACAAAACATAGCATAACATAACATAAAACGAAGCATAGCAAAACAAAACACAACAAAACAGCATACATAACAAAACATAGCATTGCAAAGCATAACATAGCATACCATAACAAAACACAACAAAACATAGCGTAGCATAACAAAGCACAACATAGCATAGCATAACAAAACACAACATAGCATAACAAAGCATAGCATAACAAAACATAGCATGACAAAGCATAGCATAACAAAACATAGCATAGCCAAACAAAGCATAGCATAATAAAACACAACAAAACATAGCACAGCATAACAAAACATAGCACAACAAAGCATAGCATAGCAAAACACAACAAAACATAGCATAACAAAACAAAAACATAGCATAGCATAACAAAACAAAGCATATGATAGCAAAACTAAACATAGCATAGCATAACAAAACAAAACATATGATAGCAAAACAAAACATATCATAACAGAACAAAGCATTACATAACAAAACATAGCTTAACAAAATACAACAATACATAGCATAGCAAAACATAGCAAAACACAACAAAACATAGCATAGCTTAACAAAACATAGCATTACAAAGCATAGCAAAACATAGCATAGCATAACAAAACACAACAAAACATAGCAAAGCATAACAAAACACAACATAGCATAGCATAACAAAACACAACATAGCCTAGCATAACAAAACAAAGCTTAGCATAGCATAGCAAAACATAGCAAAACCTAGAATAACAAAACATATAATAGCATAGCAAAATATGGCATATCAAACACAACAAAGCATAGCATAGCATAATAAATATAGCATGGCAAAACAAAGCATAGCATAATAAAACACAACAAAACATAGCATAGCATAACAAAACATAGCATAGCATAACAAAACATATCATAGCATAACCAAACACAGCATAGCATAGCATAACAAATCAAAGCATAGGATAACAAAACAGAGCATAGCATAACAAAACAAAACATAGGATAGGATAGCAAAACAAAACATAGCCTAGCATACAGCATCACTCCGCACCACCACAGCATCACTCAGGGGCACCGCAACATCACTATGCGCTACCACAGCATCACTGAACGCCACAGCATCACGCGTTTGCCATCACATCACTCAGCACCACCACAGCATAAATCTGTGCAACCATTCAACAACTGGTTCAAATATGTTCTCTCAATGTTTCAAGCTTTATTACAAACTAGCAGCCCGCCCGACCTTCTCTGGGAGCAATCAGGCTTCCCCGACCCCCGCCCGCCCCGACATAGCAGCCCGTCCTGAAATGAGTGTTCAGGACCCCCCCCCCCCGTCCCCCGCCATGAGTGTTCAGGGCCTCCGCCCGCCCCGTCCCCCGCCTGCCCCGACATTGTCCGTGGGTCCCCCGGAGCCTTACCTCAGCTGCCGTTCCTCCTCCGTGCTCCTCAGTTCACCACGCTCCTCAGTTCACCGCTCAGCCGCTCCTTGCCGCTCATCCTCCCCATCTGTCCGCCGCTCCTCACCGCCTGTCCGCCGCTCGTCACCGCTCCTCCCCGCTTGTCCGCCGTTCCTTCCCACGCCATGTCCGCCGCTCCTCCTCGCGCTCCTGGACGCCGCTCCTCCCCGCGCTCCTGACGTCAGCGCGCAGGTCGCGGCATGCGCTTCTTCCACGGGACTAGTTTTTTTTCGCAAAATTTTTTAAATAACGTATATTTTTTTACTTTATATAGCCTATGTCCATCTGCACACCCTGACGATTACAACGATGTATCGTGTGTGTGGATTGGCGCTGTGGTTCCCGAGTTTACCCGCCTCAAAGGTTCAAAGTTCTTCCTTTATAATAGTAGTATAGATGTAACAAAAAGATGTTCATATTTCACTTCTGTTCTTGGATTATCGTCACAATAAAATACACTGAACATAATCTTCACAAAAGTTATTTACAAAACTTTAAGCTATTGCCATTATAATTTACAATAACTTTTATTTAAGTATTAATTATTGAAAAAAAATTAAAAGCCTTTGTTATTTGTACTATCAATACATGTAAGTCACGTAAATGCAACACATATTGCACTACAAATGCTAGAGGTGTCACATTTGCGAAATTTATAACTATTGGCATTGTAAATGACAAAGCTATTAATTTTGCTATTTTCAAAAACAAAACATAAATAAAAAATGTGTCATTTACAATACCAATAGCTCAAACTTTCTTAATGCGAGACCTATTGCATTGCAAATGCTGGTTTCCTTTCCTGCCGAGTCTTGAGTGCATTAGACTAGATCATTTATTAACCTTACAGCCTTCTAACCCGACACAAAATGTATCAAACGTTTTACTGCTAAAAACTTCCCAGTTGCACAAGGGCAATTTAAATCTCACTGGCTGAATCGATGGGGTCTTTGGCAGCTGTTAAGTTCTTTTCACAATTCCTATTCCCATTTGGACATAGGCTGTACACCCAACCCAACATCATTACTTTACTCCCATGGAAAATAATGGGCGAAATGTTTGCCACATCGACAGGAAGTCACATCACAGATTTTTCCAGCATCCATCTCTGCAGGAAGTTATAGCACTTGTTTTGAATCAAAACTATCTTTGGAAGAAGCCTTACACGCAGACTTCAATTCTAACAGCCTATCTCCACAGGAAGTAACATCACTGCACTTTCCAGAATCCATCTCTACAGGAAGTGATATCCATTCCTGCCTTCTCCCTACTTCAATCAACTTTTCAGGGCGTCCTATCATTTGGGTGTCCCCAGCAAAGGGTGGGCACTGACAGGGTAATCTCCAGTTTCAACGTCTTAGGGCTAAGAAGGCCAGAAACTCTGCTTAGGATAACCTACACTGTAAGATCTCTCAATGTGCCTCACCCAGCACCCCCACGACCAATATTTCCACAAATTATTGTCCTCTGTGTGCTGCCATAGACTGTTTATGGGCCCATTTTTGGGCTATGTGCACAGCAGCACTTTGAGATAAGGTATTATGTGAGCATGCAATACACTACTCTATGTTATGATTGTGATGGGCAGGCCAGGCCCCCATTTTACATAACATGGTCCAACAGAATAATTTTTAAAGCATATTTTCAAACTATCTCAGCTTAAAAGCAAACTACTTCAGCCGCGGTCCGTGCAGGTAACAGCGGTGCGAGTGGGGGGGGGGGGGGGATAGGGAGGATTCAGAGGGAGGATGCAGAGGGGAAATTAAATAAATAATTAATATTCTGTGGGCATCGTCCCTCGAAATCCCCCCATGCGGCCCAGCCGCCCCACCGCCGTTACCTGCGCAGGCCGCGGCTAAACTGCTTTCAAGACTGTTCTCAAGGGAAGCTCATGAAATCATTCAAACTCTTCAATATTGTCAGATGCACATTTCTCTGCAGCAGAACATTATTTACTTTATAACGAAAGGAGATGTAATAGTCATGACGATAGCAAGAGAGAAACAATATAGAAATGTCCATCACAATACAGGTAGCAGGAAAATATAGCCTGCTACAGTGTTAATTTCTGTGTACTGTGCTGATTTTTATGTGCCACAGTACACCTGTCGACCAGTTAATGTACCATAGAATACCTGGCCTTAATTTACTGCACCAACAATATGAAATGCTGTAAAATGTGCTATATATTGTAGGTGTCGCGTACATATGTGTGACTCATGAGTTACTAGCCAACAAGATACCTATTCCAGGGGCGGCCTTAGGCATGTGCAAGCTGTGCACCTGCACAGGGCCACCAAACCCCAGGGGCCTCCACGCCAATATATATTCTTAATATAATAATCCTCTGAGGATGGATACATATTTGCGGGGCGCCCCCTGGCAGGGATTTGGCGGCCTCCGGCTCTGTTCCTCTCCAAACACCCTGACACCGCCCTCTTCAGTGGCCTCCGCGCCTGCGTTCCTCTGGGTGCCCCTTACCTGTTCCTCTGGGGGACCCCTACCTACGCTCCCTGCCCAGGGCCGCCTTGAGCCTAGAGCCGCCCCTGCCTATTCCTTACGGTGCCATACAATTCTTGTCCTCTTTCTCATTCTTCCTTCTACTGTTCAATATCCCCCATTAGATATACTCTCTTTCCATTCCACAATGGTGGCAGCGTATGTAAGAACAGGGGGTGCTGGTGATTCCTGCAGCGGCCGCCCCACGATGGCTGGAGGTAAGAGCTGGGGGCAGGGGTAGAAGGCCGCCACCCCTAAAACTACTGCCTCCCGGGGCAGACCGCACCCCCCCTTGCTAAGCCCCTGTCTCTCTCACTTATGCAGTTGTTGGAAGCTAACACGGTCCATCTAACACCCATTTTCTCACTCACCTTGACTCTAATGCATTTTATCTCCGCCTTTCTCTTAATTCCTTCAGTTATTCTTAGTTGTCCACTAACTTTCCATGTGTCCACTATCTCACTTACTCTCACTTTCTTTTGCTCTGTCTCGTGCTGCTACTCATACTCACACTCAACAAAGCAACAAACATAGGCAGTAAGGAGTTAAAAGTTACACCACCTGACTATACACAGAAATCACAATAGAATACTCTGCAAGTGCTGCCCACCTCTCAGGTCCACTGCCAAAGGACCATAAACAAATAATCAAACACCAAGCAAATAGAGAGGCAGCAATGAGGTCATTGTACAGTGCTTCAATGCACCAAACGATACAAATGTCCTTCGATAATATGAAAAAAGTTATTTTTAATATATCCTTTCGGTACAAGATGTCAACAGAGGCAGCTAATATTCTTGATGCAGGATGGTCAGAGAGACAGCCAACGCGTTTCACCCATTTAGGGCTTCTTCAGGGCAAATAATCAAGTTCCCTGTGAGAGTACTGATTTTCCAAGGCCGATAGACAAAGTGTAAACTTAATAACGGCGATATCCAGTGCATCAAACAATTAAACGGATGGGGGAACGTGAAATAAACACAAAGTACGTTCCAGAGTTTTTGCACCGTATTTCTGCTATAATTTCCGTTGATATTCACCTGGAATATGTGCGTGTGTGCTAAGATATGTAACACTCCAAAAATGGTCTATATGTCACTCAAAACGTCTCCAAGTTTTGCCGGGTCTCGCGACGCACCAGCTCCAAATGTCAAATTTCTCTCACTTATGCAGTTGTTGGAAGCTAACACGGTCCATCTATCACCCATTTTCTCACTCACCTTGACTCACATGCATTTTATCTCCGCCTTTCTCTTAATTCCTTCAGTTTTTCTTAGTTGTCCACTAACTTTCCATGTGTTCACTATCTCACTTAATCTCTTTCACTTTCTTTTGCTCTGTCTCGTGCCGCTACTCATATTCACACTCACCATGTCTCTTAATCACTCTCACACTTGCCACTCTCTCTATCTTACTACCACCATGCAGAAATGTTTGTACACCCGAATAAAGAACTGGCACTCTGCAAACGAGTGTTAATATGATATTACAGTAATTATAACTTTACATGATATACAAGGGGTATATTTTACTGTTTCCTCTGTTTTAATGCCACTTTTCAGAACCTGTTCCCCAAATACAAGCAACTTACAAAATGTGCAATATTGTGTTCACATAGCAGGGTAAACTGGAAATATCGGAAAACAGTTTAGGCATGTTTGCACGTTCAAATGAATCACCAATGCACATGTGGAAGTGCTAAAACTCTCTGGCAGAACTCGATGATTCTTAATCATGCAGAAAGCAAATAAAAGAAACGAGGCTGGTGTTTTTTTTTATGACCGTAATCAAATGTGTGTCCACTTTGAATTGTCCTGTGGTGTTCCAGGCTGTGAATGAATCAACATGCATTTAAAAAAAACAAGTGTTAGAAATGGGATTTCTGGCAGGCTTGGGCATGTGCCACAGCCAGGCAGAAACCACCACTCTAGTCAGGATAAGGGAGTTACACCCTTAACATAACCCGTGCTCACCCCCTTGGTAGCTTGGCACCAGCAGTCAGGCTTATCTTGGAGGCAGTGTGTAAAGCATTTGCACATAACCAACAGTAATACAGTGTAAGTACTACAAAAGGACACCACACCAGTTTAGAAAAATATCCAATATTATTCTATACTTAAGACAAGACCAAAAAGTAGTAGTAAGTAATAGTAATACTTTATTGTACAGTTAATAAAAACCATTACAAAAACCAGTAGCAATAGGAGCAGTTAAAAACGTTGATTAAACAGTACATTAAAATTAAAGTTTAAAAGAAATTGTTAGGGAGGAATGATCGTCCGCCACTAAGGCATTTCTGCGAGTCCTCGGGGTGGTTTCTTATTGTTAACCTGACCCCCTTTCCCATTCTGGGCGCTGTTTAGTCCACATTCCTTGTAGGAGGCAGGCCGTCCTTTTCTCTGTATGCTCGTGCTTTTTTTTTGTGTGTGAAAAACACAGTTGATGGACAGAATTGCATATAGCCAGTGTCTAACCCAGGGTGGTGTGGAGTGCAAAAAAACGATGGATTTAGGCCCAGATCCTTGTACTGGGGTGAATGTATGACATTGTTCTACATTCTGTCCATCAACTGTGTTTTTTGCAATTTCACCCCGAGTGGGCTGGGGATGCTCAGACGTGAGTCCCAGGCTCTCCACACCACTGGAGTCATGCTATCCAGGCTGATGAAGGCTGATAGCCAGAAACCGGTCCTTGGATGCTTGATTCCGGTCTGGGAAAGACATGGCTTGGTAGTTCGGACTGGACTGTTCCCATGAGGCACAGGGTCAGAGCTGATTTGCATATCGCCAGTGTCTAACCCAGGGTGGTGCGGAGTGCAAAAAAACGATGGATTTAGGCCCAGATCCTTGTACTGGGGTGAATGTATGACATTGTTCTACATTCTGTCCATCAACTGTGTTTTTTGCAATTTCACCCCGAGTGGGCTGGGGATGCTCAGACGTGAGTCCCAGGCTCTCCACACCACTGGAGTCATGCTATCCAGGCTGATGAAGGCTGATAGCCAGAAACCGGTCCTTGGATGCTTGATTCCGGTCTGGGAAAGACTTGGCTTGGTAGTTCGGACTGGACTGTTCCCATGAGGCACAGGGTCAGAGCTGATTTGCATATAGCCAGTGTCTAACCCAGGGTGGTGTGGAGTGCAAAAAAACGATGGATTTAGGCCCAGATCCTTGTACTGGGGTGAATGTATGACATTGTTCTACATTCTGTCCATCAACTGTGTTTTTTGCAATTTCAGCCCGAGTGGGCTGGGGATGCTCAGACGTGAGTCCCAGGCTCTCCACACCAATGGAGTCATGCTATCCAGGCTGATGAAGGCTGATAGCCAGAAACCGGTCCTTGGATGCTTGATTCCGGTCTGGGAAAGACATGGCTTGGTAGTTCGGACTGGACTGTTCCCATGAGGCACAGGGTCAGAGCTGATTTGCATATAGCCAGTGTCTAACCCAGGGTGGTGTGGAGTGCAAAAAAACGATGGATTTAGGCCCAGATCCTTGTACTGGGGTGAATGTATGACATTGTTCTACATTCTGGAAGACAAATAGGATTTTCCCTCAGCGGCCATGCAGTTATACATCACATTTCTATCATTACTCAATTATATAATGTTGGTGACAAAAATGCAAATAGTCTATTATGATCCATTCAATAATTTCATTTTTATTTCATTTAGATTATCCTCATTATTTTCCTCTTTTTTGTAACTTTTTTTTGGGGTTGTTGTCTTATTTCTTTACAACATCAACATAGTTCATCACTTTTTTTTAAAAACAGTTTTTTTATATACAGACATATTTTTCATAAATTTTTAACAAAAAAGAACAATTATATACACTACAAAATAATCTATATTCCCCTGGTCAGTAAACAATTTCACACATCACTCTAACTCATACACACCCTACAGCATACATAAACACACTATCTGAGAAGGAGAGCCTGAATCATGGAAGGCAGAGATTGTCTGCCAAACCCTATTAGGTCTCAGAACTAAGCCTAAGACCCCCCACATTGTTCTACATTCTGTCCATCAACTGTGTTTTTTGTGGGGGGGTTTTTGTGGTCTGTCCGTATTTGTAACTGTGAGCCAACTGTACCTCTGCGTAATCCCAGTATTTTAGCACTAGGTTTTTTGAAAATGCACTTTCTTTATCCATTTATTCTTTCTTTATGTTGATTCTGGCTTCTGCTGCTTCGATATATTTTACCAGTCGACAAACCATTTGGACTTCGTCACCTGAAAAGCAAGCCAGGACTGCTTGCCTGCAGGACCTGATCCCTTTTTTTAGGTCTCGGTGAAGCGAGCGAAGCTCGCTCTCGCCAAAGACCTATAGTGAGCGTGTCAGCGTTCCAGGAGGACAGCACTGGCCGCGCGCGGCGATTTGTAAAGGTCACGCGCACGAGAACGCGCTCGCGGCCAGGTGCTGTCCTCCTCGAAAGCTGCCTCCCTTCCCCGTGCAGGGCGGGCCGCCGCGCTGCCTGCGGCGACCCGGAAGCATTGCCGGCAGTGGATGCAGTGGTGTCGGCAAGCTGACTGATTCACCTCGAATCCACTTGCAAAAGACGTGTCCTCACTTGCGTCCTTCTGGTAAGCGGTAAATATTCTATGATCAGCAAAGAGAATGACTCCTTATCCCAAATCTTTAATCCCCGTCTAACCCCCTTCCCTTATACCGAGCTAAGCAGCGCCAGCCAGCCTTTTCCACTGCAAACTTCAAAGCTGGCTAGTCTGCGCACCCCCGCTGCGGCCAGGCGCTGTCTCCATGTGCTATGGACACAGCTACAAAAACACACCCTGTACGAAAAACTAAAATTCTCTGATGGAATACATTGTCAACGTGATATGAAATCCAGTGCCGCGTCGCTGACACGGTTTGAAGACTTTTACAGTCTTTCTTGAGAAGTCGATCGGTGGTTTTATCCGTAAAGTTTAGGACCGTAAAGTCACTTTTTAATGACTACTGGGTCTGAGCTCTGGCAGGACCTGGCCCAACTTAAAGCCCCGCTCTCACTCACTCGGTTCTGCTCTCTCACTTTTCACATCCCTCAGTCCCACTTTGCTGCCCTGCCTCTCCTTGATATCACACGCTGTGCCTCTCACACCTACCGTGCCTCTTGGCGCTTTACCAGTGAAGAGCAACAGCAGCTGCCGAGGGTCACGGGCTCTGCCCTGTGAGTGCGCAGAGCCGGGCAGACGGCGCCGCACTCCGGGCAGCGAGAGCGGAGACTGGGGGAGGCAGGCGACGAGGAAGAGAGCCGAGCACCGCGGGTGGCACTTATCGGTCGCACCGGTCTGTCACCTGAGGCCGGCGCAGCTCCGCAGTGACTGCGACGGGAGATGCAGCATCAACAAGAAAACACGGAGCACAGGCGAGCCTGACCATGAGAGAGGGGGCAGGGCGAGCCACAGACCCAGGGCCCTACAGCCACAGCACCGCGCTTCGGAAGGGGCGGGGGCAGCTAGAGGTCACGTGCCAGACTCACTGAGGAGCGGGGCAGGCCAGCCACAAAACTGCCCTTATGTGGGTCAGCTAGGGCTGAAGCGCTGGACTCACTGAGGAGCGGTGCAGGACTAGCCACAGCCCCGGGGCCCTACAGCCACAGCACCGTGCTTCAGGGGATAGGGGGGGGGGGGGCAGGGTACAAAGACCGCGTGAATTTATTTGTGCGATTTTATATAGCGCAAACTTTACCCGAAGGTGTCAAGATAAGCTACACCGAGTTTTCCTGCTTTCAGTTTGCTGCGCTGCTTTGTGCAAGTGCCCGAAGCATCTGCGACCGCTATATGTCATGCCATAAACCTAGCGACCTTTAATAGGATGCAGGACATTACCTCCTCATTACACCCCCCCCCCCAAGTAATCACTTAATGAGGCCGCCGTGCCTCCCAAAGACCGCGTGAATATATTTATGCAATTTTATATAGCGCGGACTTTACCCGAAGGTGTCAGAGCGCTTCACAAAAGGACCAATAGTGATACACGAGGAACAAAATACAAAAACAAACAAATGATATGTGTTGCGGGCAGTTCAGTGCATTCTCCCACATACCATACACCTGGGGCTAAGGACAGCTCATTGCCTAAAAATGTTTCGACATTCACGTGTTAAATTAATCATGTCATGTACAATGCTAATAGCTCTAACTTTTGCAATGCCGAGACCGTTGCATTGTAAATGCTTGTGTTAAATAGTGGTCTCAGCAGGTTCCTGCGTTCTTGCTGCAGCTCCTTGCAGATAGTGATGAGGTGTAAGATGTTTTCCTCATCATTTCCACACAGGCGGCATTTTGCTGGTTTTGGGGGATGCAGCCAGGGGGCCATGTGGTCTGCTGACAAGACCAAAACCGATAAAAATCTACAATACAGTACTTAAAAATCTACAGTTATCAAAATATGCTTTAAAACAGTTCCTTGATGTCAATAGCTCCGTCCGGGGCTATCACGTTGTCGTGAGCAAACAAATCCAAACAGTTCTGGCTGACCGTGGCGTCGCGGGCCAGCTATGGTGTCGGGAAGACCCACATATATTACCTTTTAGAAATGCAGGGTATCGGCGACCTCTCGTTGAGCTTCCGAAAACACGGCGTCCACAGGCGTCAGTTCCAGAGGTCGGTTCTGGAGTCGTCAGAGCCTTCAAAGTCACATGCGTTGCCGGTCGATCTCCTCTCTGTTGAAATCAGGAGCGCTGGCGTCTGCATGCGTCGGGTGCTGCGGTGTGAAGTGCAGCGTGCGGTGCCCTCAAGTCGCGGTGCGAGCAACGGCTCGGTGTCGGCAGTAGATGGCATCATTGGTGAGACCAGGGTCGCTGTGCAAGATGAAGGCGGTGCTCATCACTGTGCTGGCAGGTCACGGTGCAAGCAGGGGCATCATCGTTGCTGAAGAGCTGTCGTCAGCTGACAAACTGGAGTCGATGGCGCCAGCATCAGTAGGTCAAGGCTGCGGTGCGGGATGAAGGCGGTGCCATCGAAATACAGTGCAAGCAACGGCGTCGATTTCGGCATTAAGTGGCATCGTCGGGTAGGCCAAGGCGTAATCGTGAAGTGGGAAGGTGCGGAGTGCGGTGCCCACAGGTCGCGTTGCGAGCAACGACTCGGTGGCGGCATCAACAGGTGTCATCGGTGAGACCAGGGTCGCTGTGCGGCATTGCGGCGTGCTCTCTGTGGTGCCCAGGCTTCGGTGTGAAGGTAGGCGGTGCGGAGTGCGGTGCCCACAGGTCGCGGTGCGAGGAACGGTTCGGTGGCGGCATCAGTAGGCGTCGTTGGTGAGACTAGGGTCACGGTGCCCTCTGCGGTGCCATGAGGACACGGAGTCGGCAGCGGCATCGTATACGTCGTTGAGTTACTTTTCCTCTGTTGCAGCACAAAACACACAGTCCCCAGTGCTGGGGGCAGAAGAGCTTAAAGTCTTTGTTGTTCCTGAGATTTCTTGAACAGGGGGCAAGCTCTACCTCAAGCCCTTGGAGAAACTCCCAAAGTAGATTGCAGAAAGTTCAGTCCAGTTCTCTCACCGCCCAAGACAGAAGGAGCAACTGCAGGCCAACACAGCAAATCACCCAGCAAAGTGGTAGTCCCTCCTCACAGCTTCTCCAGCGCTTCTTCTTGGCAGTCCTCTTTTTTTTTTTTTTTTTTAAACCTTTCTTGTACAAAAATGCTCACAAATACGGGCCTACAACCCAGCGGGCCGGCCACCACATAGCAAAAGCAAAATTAGCAGTACAAAAGTATCCACAGGATATGACGACAAGAAAACAGGAGATATACCAAAAGCCATAGAGCAATCAGCATGGACAGGATATGTGAAGGTTGATTTTCTTTTTTTTATGGGAACGGGGAGTACAGGATCATGACGGGCAGTGAGTCAAACAGAAAGGGAGGGGCCGTGGTGAGCCGCGATCCGGCGATCATGAAAATCACAGGATAAATCCAACAAGAACTAAACATATCGGTAAATACAGTCCCAGCAGAAGTACCACCAGGAGAGGCAATGGCGCTCGCCGTCCCGCGCCCACCCACCACAGCTACAACTCGACTTAATAAACAAATGTACAAAAATCCCATCGTATAAACAATACGGTACACACCCCAATAAAAGGAAGGAAATCCCCCACGAAAGAGGGAGGGGAAGGAAGAAAGAAAGAAAAAGGAAAAGGGAAGGGACTCCTCTTCAATCACGCGCCTCCCGGCGACGAAGCAGGAAAACATAAACCGGCACACGGCATCCATTAAAAATCGGTGACAGAACACGCAGTGAGCCATAATCACAATAAGACCGGAAGGTCAGTGCATCAGAAACACCCCAGGGGGACACATGACGAGAAGGAGCCCCGAAAAAGAGAATACGTAAGAGCCATAGAACCAAAAAGGGGAGAAAAAAGGGGGGGAAAAAGACCCCCCAAAGTGACAGACCCCCCCCCGCAAGCCCACCCTGCACCCCTGCAGAAGGCTATGGCCTACCCCCCAGCAGCGTGCCTGTCGCCCTAATTAGAACCCGAAATATAGAAGAGCAAAGGCAAGACGGAAACAAAGACAAAAAAGGGGGGGAGGGGAAGGGGAAAAGGGAAGAAAACGCACGGGAGAGGGCCGAGGAACAGAATTATCTGCACCCACCCACCCGCCTGAGAAAAAAGGCAGAGCCCTCGGGAAGTCAAAAAGTATCAGGATACACTCCAGGAGCACCACAAATTCACACATAGTCATACCATTACATGCCGATCATCCAACCAGTACAAGACTACCGCACACAGAGGCAAGTTCGTCTCAGCCCTGTCCTTGTTTGTCCAAAGTTGTATCCGTCCGATTCACTAAGAACCAGACTGCGAAGAACAGAAGGCAAAGAACAGGGAGATCAAACGGCAGTCCAGATAAGACACGCGGAGTAGAACCCAGATGATCCAGAGAAGTCAAAGAACATCGTTCACAATGCAGGCACAGTGTCAGGGACAGTTCGAGAAGGGCCGACCCAGCTGGGCCGGCACCGGAGCCAAGGTCGGTCAGTCGAGGCGAGAAGAGGCAGAAAGAGTCATCGAGTCCAGTCCAGATGGGATCCGGCCCCCGGACCAGCGGCGGAGGAGACAGCACAGGACAATGAAGGGCAACGGAACACCGCACATTCACAGACGCGGCAGCCACCGGGCCCACGCTTCCCAGGATAGTTCCAACCGTACCCTGCAACGGCGAGGCCGCACCCAGTTTAGGGGGCCCGAACGGCCCGAAGAGAGGATCCACCTCCAGGGTGACAACGGGTGCGGCCAGAGAAGCACGCCAGGAGCGTAGGGCGTCCAGGATGTCCTCAAGTGTAGGAAAACCTTTACAGTATCTGGCACCCGGGCCATGCGGCGGGCCTCCAGCGCTCGTCCAGGCCCGGCTGATACATTCAGGGTCGGCCGCCATATTGGAAGCCCGGCGGGGCCGCGGCAGCCGTCAACCCCCGTCCGGACAGCAGCGAGGCAAATGAAGACCAGCCGACCGGCAGCAGGGCACTCCAGGGCAGGAAGTGGGGCCACCAGAAGAAGGGGAATCGCCGGCTCCCCAGTGCCGCCGGTCCCGTTCTCCGAGTCCGGACGGAGGAAATCAAAATGGCCGGACCGGAGAACAAAGGGGGAGCAAGCCGAATGTACGGTCAGCCCCGTCAACGGAAGGCAGCGCCTCCACCCAAGGCCACCGGCCCACCGGAGCCGGCCAGCAAGCCACAGCCGACCTCTACGCACAACGGCCTCTACGACCACGTCCACTGCGCCATCAAGGGCCGCTCATCGCGCTCCGCCCCGTCCGGGCGCCGCCGAGAAGATCCAGGCCAGCCCGCTCCGGAGGCCCCGAAGCGAGCGGGAGCGCCGAGCAGGATCCACGGCACCCAAGGACCACCGGAGCAAAAGGTGAGTGCCTGCAAGGTATCTTAGCGCTACAGCACAGCAAAGAGAACTTCCCGGGGCAGGATAACAGCAGGATAGACGATAAAAACAGGCAGACGAACGGAGCCGAGCTAAAACGCGGCCATCTCGGACGCGAGCTTGGCTCCTCCCTTGGCAGTCTTCTTGATCCAAAAGAGTTCTAAAGTTCAGGGGTCTGGGCCCCAGTATTTGTATCCAAAAATCCCTTGATCCTTTAGGCAGAGGGTGTCTGTGCCCAGCCAGAACTCGTTCTGCCTTCTCTGGTGTGATTTCTTGGCAGGGGGTGGAGACGGCATTGTCAGAGGCAGACCAGGTCCTTTGAGGTGCAAGGAAATTTCCTCCCCCTTCCCCCACCACAGCCCAGGTCTATTCAGCCCTTTCCTGACCCACCTAGACTATCTGGAGCCCATCCTGCTCCCCCAGCGTTCTGTAATCAAAACCCAGACAGGCAATCCACAGTCAAGCAGAGGCACACGGGATGACTGAGCAAGAAAATACCTACTTTATAGAAAGTGGTACTTTCAAACACAGAATGTAAGAAGCACCTTCACTAAAAGATGTATCTTTAGTTTCTGAGTTCAGGCATACTAAATTTTATTTTCCTACCTAGTTCCCAGGGCCCGTTATGTTTATAAGTTGTTATAAACAAACTTCACATTCTGTCCTATGGAAAACAGGTAGCCTTCCCATTGTGAAAAATGAAAATAGGCTGTAATTCACTATCAGGACATGCCACACACACCAGGACATGTCCTACCTTTCACATACACTGCACCCTGCCAACAGAGGTACCTTGGGCCTACCTTAGGGGTGTCTGACATGTAGAAAAGGGAAGGTTTAGGGCCTGGCAAGTGGGTGCACTCGCCAAGTCGACATGGCAATTACAAACTGCACTCAGACTCTTCGATTACAAGTCTGAGTTACCTTTTTAGGGCTACTCGCGTGGGTGGCACAATCAGTGTTGCCCACCCACTAGTAGCATTTGATTTACAGGCCCTGGCACACTCAGTGCACTTTACTAGGGACTAACAAGTAAATCAAATGGAAACACCAATCCATAACGCAATTTACACAGAGAGCATATGCACTTTAGAACTGATTAGCAGTGGAAAGTGCCCAGAGTCCTAAAACCAACAAGTCAGGAAAAAATAGAAGGAAGAAGCAAAAAGTTTGGGGATAACCATACAAAAAGGGCCATTTCCAACAACAAGAATTTGCAATGCATTAGGTCTAGCATTAGTGAAAGTTAGAGCTATTGGCGTTGCAAATGATAATGTTTGTTAGATTGTGTTTTTTGGGGAAAAAAAATGTCCGAGCAGTACCAAAGCAATAAAAGAAAATCCATGAAGCAAGGCAAGTGTGCAGTACCACAAGCTGTTAGTAGGTGTCCCCATGGAGGTCTAAAGGGACCGCTATTAGCCACACAACGTTCTGCATCCTTAATGCAATTATAAAGAAAAAGATTGCAGCTGAGCATACGTTTCCCTTTGGTTTAATTAGAAGTTAGATTTTTGTTAGTTTGCGTTTCAGAAATGTACCATTGTTGTTTATTTTGCCTAATAACAAGCCATTTATGGTGACTTGTGTTATTGTAAAGTGCTTTCATAGCTACTTCGCGCTTTTACAATATACATTAAAACATGCTGCAACCTTTAAACATGGAGAAATTAAGTTTCTTTTTAAAAGGCCCCAGTTTAACAATTTACTTCTAAGCAGTAGGATAGTAGGACTTAATGGTGAAAGAGGATGTCACATCACCACCCTGGAGCACTATAGTCCAAATTTAAAGGTGCAGGCACTGGCCAATAGGAGAAGCATGCTTAGAGGACACCATGCCAGTTAAAGGGATAGTGAGCTGGTGACGATTAGAAAGACACATAGAACGTTTTATAGGTTGAATATGACAAACCAATGCCATTGTTAAAGTGAGTGTGTGGCATGGTGCGCTGCAATAAATAAACACATAATATTTTACAAGTTGAATACGGTGAACCACACAGAATAAAAGAAATGCGCACGGCCGCCATTGTTAAAATGAAAGCGTGGCATGGCATGCTGCAAAAAAAAAAACGCATGATGTTTTACAAGTTGAATACGGCGAGCCATGCAGAACAAAAGAAAGGCATGCGTGAAAATGCAGCATGGTGCACTGGAAACAAATTAAAGATACTGTTTTGATGCAGCACTCTTACTAAGCAGCGCACGCTAGGGGACCGAAACAAATGAGAAGCATCACTTGTATTACAGAAAGAATGTGTTGAGGAAGTGCAGTCAGAGAAATGCGTAAATGTCGTGCCTGGAACACCAGCTACGTCAACGAAATCATTAACAAAAGAGTGCTGAGAAACTGTGAATGAAATTACAGAGTATGGTCACATGTAATAGGGGCAGTCCTCATGGGAGGGTACAATAGTAGAAAAGGAGGGATTACTAAAGAAATTAGCTAAAGAACAAAAAGCATTTCCAAAAGGCAGTCAAAGGAGCCAACTAAAAACATTGGTGGAGCTTAAAGTCCATATTCTGAATACAACACGTCTCGAAGAGACAGCGCAAGCTTTGCCTAGGCGAGACCTAACAAGGGATGAAATGGCTGGTGGATGAGACCGAAGGAGCTTGGGCTTGCAGAGGGATTCAAGAGAGATGCAAAAAGCATTGTGAAATGCTGGAAGCAAGTACAAGATAAAAAACATTAGCAGCGAGAAAAGCAGCTCATTGGATGCTTTTTTTCTTAGCTCTGAGAAATGAGACCATCCTTCCAGTTTGTTTGTTTAATTTGGCTTTCCACACAGCCTGTAAAGATTTATTCACTTGTTCAATGATTTATGGCCAGAAAAAGCTTGTGGAATGGGAGCTCTTACAGATGTGCAGCTTTAAGGGAACAGAGTCCACGGCTCATTCCCACAATCCCACCCAGGCCTACACAATATCTTCCTAGCATAAAGACACCCTCATACACATCCCATTAAACGCCATACAAGCTCAAAGTTCTGAACACATGCTCCATCTCAAGCTCATCCTTGCATGCTTTGCAGTTCTGCATGCTGTAGACTGCCCAGACCTCCTTGCCAATCACAACTTTAAATACATTGTTATCAGAAAAATGGCTTACCCCCACTTCTTCACACATCCTAGACATGCTTCTTCCAACAGGCTACACCAACTGGTGCACAGACCATGCTCCTAAGAAGGGAGTAAGCTTCATCATCTTCTATAAATCCTCCTGGTCCTGCACCATAGGCAAGCAAACATCACTCACCTCCTGGAACACCTCAGATGCCACTTCCCAATCTCTGCAACTCAGTCCACCACCTTCGACTTCATTTACGGGCCTCCTGGACAGAGCAATAATTTCATAGACAACTACTCAGAACACCTCATACATCTAACAGGCCCCCCACCATCATCCTCGTGACTTCTACCTCCCAGACACCTCAAGCATCAATAAAACAAGACACCCTCCTCAGTTGACCACCTCACCATCCACATCACATGCTCAATCAATCAATCAATCAATCAAGAAATTTGTATAGCGCGCTACTCAACCGGAGGGTCTCAAGGCGCTTGGGGGAGAGGGGTCCGCTACTGCTCGAACAGCCAGGTCTTGAGTTGCTTCCTGAAGGAGAGGTGGTCTTGGGTAAGACGGAGGTGGATGGGAAGGGAGTTCCAAGTCTTGGCTGCCAGGTAGGAGAAGGATCTTCCTCCCATGGTGGCTCCTCGAATGCCTGGAACGGCGGCGAGGGCGTGGCTGGTCGATCGTAGCTGGCGGGTGGGAGTGTAGAAGGTCAGGCGGTTGTTGAGGTACCTGGGGTCCAGGTCGTGGAGGGCCTAGTGTGCGTGGGTGAGGAGTCGGAACGTGATTCTCTTGCTGACGGGGAGCCAGTGCAGGTTTCTCAGGTGTCCGGAGATGTGGCTGTCTCGGGGATGTCCAGGATGAGTCGTGCGGAGGCGTTCTGGATGCGTTGGAGTCTTTTCTGCAGTTTGGCTGTGGTTCCGGTGTAGAGGGTGTTTCTGTAGTCCAGTCGGCTGGTGACGAGTGCCTGGGTGGCCGGCTTCCTGGTTTCGGTGGGGATCCATCGGAAGATCTTTCGGAGCATGCGTAAGATGTTGAAACACGATGATGAGACAGCATTGACTTGTCTGGTCATCGAGAGGGAGGAGTCCAGGATGAAGCCCGGGTTGCGTGCGTGGTCCGTTGGTTTGGGTGCGCTGCCCAGGGCAGGGGGCCACCAGGAGTCGTCCCAGGCAGAGGGTGATGATCCAAGGATGAGGACTTCCGACTTGTCTGAGTTCAGTTTCAGGCGGCTGTTCATCATCCACTCGGCTACGTCTTTCATCCCTTCGTGTAGGTTGGTTCTGGCGGTGGCTGTGTCGTTGGTGAGGGAGAGGATCAGCTGGTTTTCTTCAGCGTAGGAGATGATGTTGAGGTTGTGTTGGCGTGCAATGGCTGCGAGGGGGCTCATGTAGACGTTGAAGAGGGTGGGGCTGAGGATGATCCTTGTGGTACGCCGCAGATGACTTCGGTGGCCTTGGATCTGAACGGGGGAGGCGGACTCTCTGGGTTCTTCCGGCGAGGAACGAGATGATCCACTCCAGTGCCTTCTCTTGGATTCCGATGTTGTTGAGGCATTGTACTAGGGTGCGGTGGCAGACAGTATCGAACGCTGCGGAGAGGTCCAGGAGGATGAGGGCCGCTGTTTCCCCGTTGTCGAGCAGGGCTCGGATGTCGTCAGTGGCTGCGATGAGGGCGGTCTCGGTGCTATGGTTGGCTCGGAAGCCGGACTGCGAGTGGTCGAGGGATCCGTTCATCTCGAGGAAGGTGGCAAGCTGTCTGTTGACGGTCTTCTCAATGACTTTGGCAGGAAACGGGAGGAGCGAGATGGGGCGGTAGTTCTTGAGGTCGGTGGGGTCTGCTGATGGTTTCTTCAGGAGGGCGTTGAGTTCGGCATGCTTCCAGCTCTCCGGGAAGGTGGCGGTGTTGAAGGAGCAGTTGATGATGTCCCGGAGTTGGGGTGCGATGACGGAGTCGGCCTTGTTGAAGATGTGTTGGGGTATGGGTCGGTTGGCGATCCAGAGTGGATGGTGTTCATCGTGTGGATGGTGTCTTCGGTGCTGACCGGGGTCCAGGCGCGGAGGGTGACGGTGGGGGGCGTTGGTTCTGTGGTTGGGTGCGTGGTCTGTGCGCCGAAGCTGTTGTGTATGTCTGCGATCTTGCTGTGGAAGAACGAGGCGAGTGAGTCGCAGAGGTCTTGTGAGGGAGTGATGTCGTTGTTTCCGGCGCTGGGGTTGGAGAGCTCTTTGACGATGCTGAAGAGTTCCTTGCTGTTGTGTGCGTTGTTGTCTAGTCGATCCTTGAATGCTGTCTTCTTGGTGGTGTGGATCAGCTGGTGGTGTTTGCGGGTGGCGTGCTTGAGGGCGGTCATGTTGTCTGTAGTGGGGGTTTTTCGCCAGGCTTTCTCGAGGGTACGGCAGTTCTTCTTGGAGTTCTTGAGGTCGTCGTTGAACCAGGAGGTTTTCTTGCTGCCGGGCCTGCTGGGGTGGTTTTTCAGGGGTGCAAGGTCGTCAGCGCCGTTGGTGATCCACTGTGTGAGGTTGATGGCTGCTTGGTTGGGGTCCGTTGATCTGGCGGGAGGGTTCTGGTTCAGTGATGTGGTGAGCTGGTCGGTGGTGATCTTGTTCCAGCTCCTGCGGGGAACCTGTTGCGGGTGGTGGTGAGTCGTGGACCTTCTGAAGCTGAAGTGGACGCAGCTGTGGTCTGTCCAGTGGAGTCCGGTGGAGTGACTGAAGGAGATGTACTTGCTGGAGGAGAAGACTGGGTCAAGCGTGTGTCCGGCGTAGTGGGTGGGGGTGTTCACCAGTTGCTTGAGTCCGAGGTTGGTGAGGTTGTCCAGCAGGGTGGTGGTGTTGTTGTCGTTGTTGTTCTCCAGGTGGAAGTTGAGGTCCCCTAGGAGGATGTAGTCCGCGGAGGGGAGGGCGTGTGGGCTGATGAAGTCTGCGATGTCTTCGCTGAATTGTGTGCGGGGTCCTGGGGGTCTGTAGATGAGGGTGCCTCTGAGTGTGGTCTTGGGGTCGGTGTGTATCTGGAAGTGAAGATGTTCGGTGGCTGTGAGGGTGTCGGCGGAGTTGGTCGTGATGCGGATGGTGTTCTTGTGGACGATGGCGATGTCATCAAGGTCAACTCGAATGAGGATAACAATCCTCAAGATCCTTCAAACACTTCTCCATAGCCAACCTAAAGCTCAGACTCATCTCTTGCCTTGCCACCTCCACATGTGACATCTACACCCATCTAAACGTCGTTTCTGGAGCACCATGTGAACATATATCATGTATATTAATAATAAATTCTCTTTTGAACATTTTTTTCTATTGCTACTGATCACATCCTTTGGTAATTTCGAGTTAACATGGCTTATACTGTTGCCCACATTGTTTATAGACATCTGAGAAGAGAATAACAAAGTGTCTTGAATACTGTTCAATGCAGGCACAGATTTTACAGGGACATGTGTAAAATGAGCAAACTTTAGCACCACGGTCCCACATGCCATCAGGTCCTAAAAGTCAAATGGCCTTGTTAAAGCAGTTTCTGTATTGAGCACTGTTTTGTTGTGCAGCTTTTTGCATCACTCAGAAAGGCTGCTCTAGTTTTACATTCTCACAGGCAACCACGGTGAGTCTCAGAAATATTTTCGCAAAGCATTTGGTGAAATTAAAATCTTGATAATAACTAGCGAGAGTGCAAAGTGACTTCTCATTTCCACCACCACAGCGGCCCTTTCAAACACAGAAAAGGTTATCAGGAACAGCCTCATCAGAAGCCGCTGTCCCGCCCCTTTCCATCCAGCAAACTTCCTTCTCAGGCCTGGAATGGGGAACTGCCCCCGCCCATGGACATAGAATGGGCATCAGAGTAGCGGACAACCAAGGTGTGGTCAAAAAGTGCTTTACACAAAGCCAATCAGTCAAAAGGGATACCAGGGGAAGAGGAGGCTATGTAGGGCAGTCCCCCACTCAACGAGTTTCAAACAAGAAGCCCTATTCAGCCTGCGTGCTATGGATCTCAGACTCCGTAACTCAAGGGGCCATACCTTATATTGGCTCACCAAACGGCCAGATCAAGCCAGTGCTGCGTTACAGGTCCGGACATGCCTTCAGACATACAAACAATGGTGTGCACAGACTACAACACATAAAAAAATTGTGTGAAAGCAAGGAAAGTACCTCACGGACGTAACACCCGAGGGGGTTCCCGGTCTATAAATGATCGGTCTACCCACTTCTCATCATCGGTTACTTTCCTTGCTAGGAGGATGAAAAGGAATGTGCCAGAAACGAGTGCACAAAACAGAAAAGAGAAATGAGAGAGGGAGTGTATAATTACACTACCTAGTAGGATAGAGAAAGTGTTCGGAAAAAGATTGACAAGTACCTACACCCAACACCAACAAACATAAATATAAAATAGTGAGGTTTGGCTGGCTGAATCGATTTTATTCTGGTGCTGCCAAACTTCACTTTTTTAAAAAAATGGTTAAATTGATACCATTAATGTTGTAACTGGACCAACATGTTTCATTGCCTTTTCATTGGCAATTTCATCAGGGCAAATGGTTGGGTCTCTTATTCTTTATCCTCCATAATTCATATGGGAACCTTGTGCTCGCACTTCATGAGTATACCGTCGAGCATCAAAAGAACGTCGTGTCAAAAGATCACGGATCCGTCTTGGAGACTCCTCAATGTGAGTCACCGCTGCCGAGTCCCTCCGGCGCTTCCGACGTCTCACTGTTGGTAAAAACAGACCGGGGGTGTATTTAGAGGCAAATTGTGCAGCTCGGTGCTGTATGCAATTTAGCAGTGCGTCTGTTTAAACATGCAGGGATGAGCCATATTTACAAGAATACGGCACACTCCTGTGTTTTCCCATGCACTGAAAAAAGGGATGTATGACATTACAACGCATGCTTTTACCACGCATGCCTTTACAACGTGGTTTTTACAACGCAAACCTTTACAACGCATAGCGCTTTGGGGTGCTTGTTAGTGAATAGTTAATTTACTATTCCAACTCCAGTCCCCTTGGACACTAGGGAAGGTGTTGGATAGTAAATTAAACTTATTCCCTATCCTAGAGCGCCCACCAGCGCAATGCGTTGTAATGGTTTGCGTTGTAAAAGTTGCTTCGTAAAGGCACAGCGTGGTAAAAGTTGAGTTGTAAAGGATGTTTCCCTGAAAAAAGCTGCCTTGCGCCAACACAGACACCCTTGAGCCATAGTGTAAGGGTACCTGAGTTGCAAGGATGATCCCCTGCACACCGGGCACCCTTGCACCATGGTGCAAAAGTGTCTGTGTTTCAGGCATGATTATTTATTTGCAGGAAGGGACACCTTCCGGCACACAAACAATCTTTATAGGTGATTTGCTCTTTCTATGTGTGCTTCAGAATGCAACATACATAGAAAGAGCAAAAACGAGGAGAAATGATAGTATTTCACCTTGTTGCGCCAATCTAATGCCTGCTATTCAGTGGCAATTGTTATTGGCACTGCCTCAGATTTAAAGAATCCCTAATTGTATTGTTAAGAGTAAAATTTAAGTTAGCCAGTTGTATTTAACAAGCCCGTGCAACTAAGGAGTGCTAGGAAGTGGCTTCTAATCTGTAAATAACTCAATGTACCTTGTACTGAACGATAGTGTCCAATTATGCTTGTTGCTATTTTGTCATCAACGTGACCTAAATAGATTTTCCGTTTAAACATGGCTTGATATATTATAGTTATTAAGAAATGTTGCATTATTGTATATACTTGTTTAAACATTTTTTTTTTAAATAACTCATGGAAAACTTTAACTAGATGTCACATATATTAACTAAATGTTTTACTTTTTTGCATGCTATACTTTTATGGCTTTTTAGCCGAAATAAAGTAAATATTGATTGATACAGATCCTTGTAAATCTAGGGCAGCGTCAAAAAGCAATGGGTGTTGCGATGGAACGCCCGCAGCAACACCCATTGCACGCCCCTTTCATGCAGATAGCTGCGTGAAAGGGGACGATATTTACAAAGGGTCGTTAAGCCACCCGAAGTGGCTTGACGCCGCTTTGTAAATATGGAGCAGGGCATTGCGCCGCCGTAACTACAGAAAAAGTGACTTTCCGGTGGCGCAATGCCCTTGTAGATATATGCTCCCTAGTGCATCCCATCCTGACAATCCCTCAGGAAGAAAAAGTGGAGACTGTCAGGCCCTTGTACTCTTGGGTACATCAATCTTCCATTTTACACGCAGCATTTACACACAAAAACCTCACAACCGGCTTCGAGGGGCTTCAGCTACAGGGATACCCAAGTTAATAGCAATGAGTCTTCAACTGGCACTGACCTGGAAGAGTGACTGGCAAACCTAATCAAAATGTAAACATACAGGAGTTTTTCCGGAGACAAAATAAAATATATATATATGAAGTTATAGGTGGTACAAACTGGGGGTTGGGGAAGAGAGTGCATAGCTCTCTCTTCGTACAGGACTGGTCTGACCTGGCATTTTCAGCCATTCACAGGTACCACTCTAAGCACCACCCCTTTCAGGAATGTCTCAAAGTCCTCAGTGTCCATTTCACGCCTGTTTCAATTTTCGTGTGATTAAAAGAATGTTGTGACCTTGTCAGAAGTGTTCTGGCATGTGTATTCTGTCTCGCACCGACTTAAAGCAGTTGCAAACTAAACTTACCAGTTAACCCTACACAGAACACGAACTGGGCGAACTACACCAAACACAAGACGCCTCAGGGGTCTCAGTGTCATTATGTACACAGAAGCGGTGCTTTTTTAACACAGGTTCCCGAAATACGAATATAATATGCTGTCCTGCCTGTGGATCTGGTTTGCAACTACCGACTGGGCCCAAAAACCTGTTTCTAACATTCCTCACTCAACGTTCACACTGAATACTTTTAAGTAGACACTGCTTGGCCTTGGTCCAGATATGGCCTAAAAATAACAAAAGTTCAGGGTTACAACTTTAAAGGATGTTTCTTATATCAGGTGCTTCTATTGTGTTTATTTTTCTTTACTCCTCAAAGACCCAAAGGTGTAAGCACGTCTCCTTCACAAAGGCTCTCTCGTTTATTGGTGAGAATTACAGCTGTGGTGTTACCCATTCTTAGGTCCAGAAATCAGAATAGTCCTCAAATGTTGCACCTGCCGAAAATCTAACTCCATGTGTCAGAATTGGGCCATTTGCACCCAGAATACACCACACCAAGAAATATAGCCTTAAAGAAGTGTCTGAAAAGCACTTCGCTGTCCGACTCCGAATGCAGAATATGAAAAAGTTTATATTTCCCCCCTCCGATGGGGCCTTTGCCCTTCTTTGGTGGTGCCCCTTCACACCTTCCCTCACTCCAGCCTCCACCGAACCCCGCCATCCCCAACTCTCTGGTGCTCCTCTGTGCCCTGGTCTCTTTTTTTTCTCAATAGCAGTGCAGTGCCTTGTAGCTCCTGACCAAGCACGTTTACTACAAAATGATGCTGCGCCCCCGCCGCAAGCCATTTTGCTGCACCGAGCTGCGTCATTTTAAAAGCACAGGGATGCATTATATTAACAAAAATACAACGGTTCCATGGGCTTTCCCCTGTGCTGGCACACAATTGGCTGCCATGCGCCAGCTCAGGCCCCCTTGTGTCATGTTGCAAGGGCGTCTGCGTTGCGGGGAGGATTGTTTATGTGCAGAAGGGACATCTTCCTGCACAAAAATAGCCATGGATGGCATTTTCCTCTTTCTGTGGGCTATGCATGCTATCATGTTAGACTTGTCATCTTTGGCATGGTTTCTCCTGATTTTTTGCCTCTACCTGCTGTATTTTTGATGCTGTGCTGGATTTCGTTTTTGTTGGCTTACATGCTTTGGGCACTTTGCTACTTACTGATCAGTGTCAAAGTGCAAGTGCTCCCTGGGTAAATTGTTATTAGATTTGGTTCTCCTTGATTGGCAAATATGATTTACTGGTAAGTCCCTAGTAAAGTGCACTGAAGTGTGCCAGGGCCTGTAAATCAAATGCTACAAGTGGGTTGCAGCACTGATTGTTCCACCCACATGAGTAGCCCTGAAAAGTTATCTCAGAACTGTCACTGCAGTGTCTGTGCGCAGTTTGTTAACTGCCATGTCGATTTGGCAAGTACACCCACTTTCCAGGCCCTAACCTTCCCTTTTCTCACATGTAAGGTAGCCCTATGGTGGGCCCAAGGTACCCCCATGGGCAGGGTGCAGTGTATGTGAAAGGTAGGACATGTACTGGTGTATGTGACATGTCCTAAAAGTGAAATACTGCCAATTTCACTTTTCGCTATTGAAAGTCTATCTTGCCCATAGGAAAACATGGGAAATGCTTAGCAACATCGTACAAGTATAACTTCCCATTGGGACAAGATAGAGAAATAAAGTTTAGGCTCTCTGAACTCCAAATTTATTGACACGTCTTTTAGTAAAGATGGTTTTTAAATTGTGTGTTTGAAAATGCCACTTTTAGAAAGTAGTTTAAATGAACAAATGTGCCCTGCCAACAGTTCTTTTGGCTGCTGTTTATTTAAGCAGACTACGTAATAATGCATTTAGTCACCGTACAATGCTTAATATTTTGCATTTATTCATATCAGTTGTATATGCACTCATTTAAAAATTTAAAAATAAGGCATTCCAAGATACACATCTCAATGATTAGGTGAAATAGCTGTGACAAGTGAAATGTACAAATAAATGTGACTGTACAAATAAATGTGAAACACATGAAACTAAGTGAAACAAAAAATTGCAATACATTAAAAAAAATACACCAGTACAACTCAAGGTTTTTGGTTATACATCACGATCTCTGTAATCCGCCCTTTACTTGGCTAAAGATTTAAACAGAGAAAGCAACCAGAGGTGACTATCTGGAATTCTGTGGGGATTTAAATGTTGACTGCACCCTCATCAGAAATTGGGATTCATTTGTACACCTTTCTGGATCTAACGGAAATGCCGACGCGTTTCCAATCCCATAACATTTTTGGGGATTTTCATCAGGGCTGACTGATACACGGTGTAATCTGAAATTTTAGGGAGCCTCCTTTTCATCTGCTAAGTATAACTTTTAGAAAGTAGGCATTTTCTTGTTTAACCATTCTGTGTGTCTCTGCCTGTTTGTGTATTGACGGTTTTAGAGTGACAGGGGTGGGAATGTGCATTCACTGTAGACAGCCACTGGGGGTTGAGGTGTGCTTGGCCCTTCCTGGATGACTCAGAGCTGACCTGAATCGACCGTGGCTGAATTTAGAGTAGTGGGAGGAGATTACTTTGCACATGAATAGGGCCTGTCTCCCTTGCACGAAGGGAACAAAGACATTTAGAGGTATCAGTATTAGACCTAAAACCCCAGAATTTTAAATCATTTCTGGACTCAAGAAAAACCTTTGCCAAGGAGAAAAGCTGAAGAGCTGTGAGAAAGCGTACTGCCCCTTTCCTGTGTGCTGCATGGTGTTGGCCTGCAATTGGTGTTTATGCCAAGGAGAGGATAAAGACTGGAACTTTGCTTTCAACCTGCTTGAAGAAGATCTCCAAGGGCCTGTGAATGCTGGCCTCCTGTTCTGAAGTCTCGAGACACAAAGACTTTGCCCCCAGCTCCCCTGAACCCTGCTGCTGAGAGGTCTGTCCTGCCAGGAGGTGCCTGTTCCAGTTCTCGGCCTCTGGAGGTTGTGCTTGCTGTTGAGAGCTGGAAGAAACCTAAAGAAGTGGAAAAATTGATGCATCGCTCTTCTTGCAGCTGTTTTTCCGACACAGCATCACTGTGCGAGAAGAATCTTCATGCATCACCACGCTGCTGCCAAAACGGAGGCAGCACCTGTCTCCGCTGCAAGAACTGACGAATTGAGGGATCGCGGCTGAACAAAACTGATGCAGCACCGCTCGGCGTTGCAGCATTGATCGGCGACGCATCCCGGATTTCCACGCATCGTACCTGTGCAGCAAGTTTTCCCGAAGCATCACCCGTGGACCAGAACCGTCTTGGAGTCAACGCATCACTTTCCCCTTCAGACCGGATTCGACACATCACTTCTGCTTGCAGCATAACTGTCGCATCGCCTCTCCATGGTCTCAGGTGTTTTTCGATGCTTCCCATCTCTGCGGCTGTTGGCCTTGTGAATTTAGACACATCTGCAGGTACTTTTGATATATAGTTTCTATGGACCAAGTTGTTTGAAACCTTTTTAAAATCATATTCTTAGAACATGTATGTTGGATTTTTGTTGGTTTGGTCTAGTTGAGTTTAGTTAAAGATACTTTATTTTTCTAAACTGGTGTGGTGTCCATTTGTGGTGTTCTCACTGTATTGCTGTGTGTTTTGAGTACAAATACTTTACACATTGCCTTTGGAATAAGTCTGTTTGCTCATGCCAAGCTACCCAAGGGGGGAGCAGGGGCTATATAAAGTGTGTATCCCTCTTACCCCGACTAGAAGCAGGGGTCCCAATTTGGACAAAGGTACCTACCTCTGCCATCTAGAGACCCCCAATTTCTAACATATAGAAAAAAGAAAAAACGAGGAGAAATTATTTTGCATTCCCAACTTTACTAAACATTGTAATTCTGGGAATGTGTCAAGTTCTATGGTTGTTGCATGGGAGCACTCACTGCAACATCCATGGAACACCCCTTTCACACAGAGTAATGCGTGAAAGGGGCCCATATTTACAAGGCAATGAAAAGTCATGCAGGGTGACTTTACGTGGCCTTGTAAACATGGGCAAACCTATTGCGCGGCCTGTACATTAAAAAAAATGACGCACTGGTAACTTAATGGGCTTGTAAATGTCGCCCGAGAGAACTTCTCATTGTGACTCTGCAGAGTCCAAGGCCAAGTGAAAAGTGGCAGGACAGCTTCTTATCCTGATGTCACGGCTGAAACAATGTTTTCACAACATTTTCTCTTGTTTCTACCCTGAATTGTTAATCACTCACTCACTACCAATAGTGAAGGTAAAAGTTGTCTGGGAGGATACCCTTTATGGCCAGGAGTTTGCTTCCTCATGTAAAACAAGAAAAGAGCAAAGGTTTCTGGGATCTAAGAGAGATGTTGTGCTTGCCTGGAGGGGTAAAGGCAGAAAGATAAAATGAGGTAGACAGATTTGCTCTAGTGCTTTCAAAGTATCAACCAACCAGGAGCTTCGACTCTCACCCTAGCACGTTCAAAGTACCAGTGTGACTAGGGTCTGAGTCATGACTGAGCTTGGCTAGTACTTGCCTGCCTGTGGGAGTATGATAAAGACTTAGATCGCGAACCCCTGCTCAACGTGTTGGCCTCTTTCGTCTTGCAGAGTTTGGCGAAATCTGGGCCTTCTGACGATTGTGTAGTTTCTGCTCCAGTTGCCAGCCTCGATTCCTATTCATTTCTTTCTTCACTCTAGTAGTGTATTTGTACAGAAGTTGTCAGCATCTGTTCATGTAGCTAATTAGAACTCTTACCCATCCTGCATCAATGTGCTCATTAAACATAGTCTCTGCCTTACGCATCTTACAAGACAGATTTCTGGGTCTTCTCTCATCAACCCCTTTCTTTTAGTGTCCACTTTGGTGTGGTGTAGCTGCCTATATATTTTAGTCCTACTTACAATTATGGAGCCTCATTTATGAGGCCCTTATGTGGCTGTTGGTGTGTGGTCATTCCAATACAGAAATGCCTCTTAGAAGTGGCGCTGTGAAATCTATGAGATTTCACTGCGTCACTTCCACAGCGTCACTGCGGCAAATCCTTATGCCTGTTGAAACAGGAGTAAGGGGGGACGTAGGCCTTTACACATGGGGCTTGCCCCATATGAAATGACACATTACTGGAGTTGCATCTATTTCCAGACACTCCAGCAGTGCACCATTTTTGCACCAACAGATACGTCAGGATTTCTGATGTATTTGTAAATCCTTGCGACATGGAGCGCTGTACAGTAAATACAGTGCATCCATGATATGGCAAGGATAGCCCACTGAAAAGTGTTGCATCGCTTCACTAATATATTCAATAACATATACATATATAACATATATTTATTTTTCAGAAAGACACACATTAACTGGATGGTGTCATCAGTGATGTCATGAGTGATGTCACTGACCATGTCATGAGTGATGTAATATGTGACGTCATCAACAGTGCATTGCACGCGCAAGTTATAGTGAGTCCAACTAACTATAACGTGGGAATTTCAATGTTTTTATGCGAGTAAAACTTCCAGCTAACTATAACTGGTGTAAAACCTATGGTTTTTTCAGTGAATTTAATAGGTTTTTTAAATGCTAATTCCTAACTATAACTGGGGTGAAACCTATGGTTTTTTCAGTGAATTTCATAGGTTTTTTAATAGCAAATATCTATAGGTATGAAAGTAATAATTTTTATTACCAATTTTAAATTGTGTAAATATTTTTTTTTTATTGTTTGCCCCGGTATGCGCCCAGGGGCGCTCCCGGGGCACGTACCGGTGAACGTACGGGTGAGCGTAATGCTATGGAGCACCCCGGGGCGCGTACCGGGGAGCGTCCCGAGAGCGCTTTTCTCGCGAACGAAAACAACATGACGTTTCGCGTAGTCGCGTGCTGCGCCGCGTAAGTGTGACGTATCGCATAACCGCGTGATTCGTTCTTTCGGCGCGCTGCATAAATGCACCCGAAGCGCGAAACGTAAGCGCTCCGGGGCGCGTAGCGTAAGCGCGTCGGGACATGTGACCTGAAAATAACACTTTTCATTGGTTCTCAACTTTTTTTTTCTCCAAATGATGAACGCCCCCTCCTTATTTCCTCATTCTTACTTTCTTCTTTCAGAAAGCAAGAGCTATTTGTGAGCAGAGAAATGGCTTCAGTAGTAGCTGCAGCTGGTGCACCCCCACCACCACCCCCACCACCCAGAAAGGAAGGTCCACCACCCCAGATCTTTCCAGGAGTTGAAGAATAGGAGGATGAAGATGATGAGGAGGAACAGCCTAGGAGATTCTTGCGGGAAGAACCTAGAGAAAGGCATGTGAAAGTGCATTATATATGGCAGTACTTTTCCATCCCTGCTGGGCAAAAAAAAGTGAATGCCCCACATGTCACGTGTTTGATTTGCAACCAAGTCCTCTCCAGGGGCAACCCAAATAAAAAGTATTCCTTTGGGAATTATACGATGATCCGCCACATGGAGAGGTGGCATCCTAACAATTTGGCACAGGCTGAGGTACGGGACATGCTTCAGAAGAACAGAGATCATCAGGCCAGCACCTCCACAGGTGAATTTTCGGTTGCAGCACCAGAAGGGCGCGAAACAGTGCCAAACATACAAAAAAAAATTGGTGTATTAAAGATGGTCTGCATTTTTTGTGGAAAGACCCTCTGCTACGGGCAACTAAGTATTTCCCTCATTAATGATGCTGTAGACAACCACCACTGCAGCAAGAAAAGAAAGCAGTAGCTTTTTTTTTTTTTTTTGCTCCTGTCGAGCCACTGTTAATTCCCAGTTTTTTGTTTCTTCCCTAAAAAAATATAAAATAGTTCATAAAAACCAAAAAAAACTAAAAATGTTAAGAAAAATATATATATATATATAAAACAACAACAAAAATAAAAATAAAAGTTCTTATCAGAACTACCTCACATTTATAAAATTGAACCAATATTTTTAAAGGATCTCTGTCAATTTTTTCTCCTTAGGGTACGCGTACCGGGGCGTGCCCCCCCCCCCCCCCCAAAAAAAAAAAAATTAATGAAACAGTTAGCATGAGGAAAGGACACAAACAGAGTTATGTTAAGAGAAAAAGAGCTACAAGATGACCACAGAGGGATTGTTTATTACATAGTAAAAAATTAGAGAAGGTGTAATTGGATGAAAGTGAAAAAAGTAAAATGGCTAAAGGAGCGAAAGAAAGGAAGAGAGAGGAAGAACACTAAAGTAGAGATAGTGTGAGACTGTGATTCGCTGTTAAAAGAAAAAGAAAGGACAGTAAAAAATGGAGAATGAAGGGTAGTGGCTGAATCACGATAAATAAAGAACAATGAGGAAAAGTGAGAAAAGACCAGGTAGTGTAAGTAAAGAGAGGTGAAAGAGGGAGAAAAATTGAATTACGAAAACACATGTGGAGTGACAAAGAGAAAGGACAAAGAGAGTAAAGGAAACAGTACCTGAATGGGTTTGAGTAAAATAGCAAAAAAAGATAAGTAATGCAGTGTGTGTGACTTATAGGGAGTCAGTGGGTGTAGGTCGCAGTGTGGGTGTGTAAGGTGTGCCTGTGGGTGTGGCTGTGTGGAGTGTTTCGGTGTGGGTGGAGGTGAGGGTGTGTGAAATATGTGTGAGGAGTGTATGAGTGTGGGGTGTATATGTGTTCGATGTATGTGTGTGTATGGAATGTGTGTGTGTGTTTCAGGAGTGTGTGTGGGGGGATTTTTTGTGTGTATGAGGTGTGTGTGTGGTGTGTGTGGGGTGTATGTTACAGGTGTGTGTATGTGTTGGAATGGGGATGAGGTGTATGTGTAGGAGTAAGGTAAATAATTAAGAAAAAGAGAATGAGTGGAGAAGCAAAGGAAGGGATTAGAGGGTAAGTAAAGTAAAGAAAAGGGATTGAAAGAAGTTGAATATGAGATAGGAAATCGGAAAAGGGGAGTAAACATGTAGAATAAGAATAAGTGAGTGAAACAGAGTAAAGACACAGGAGTGTGTTAGATTAAGAAAATGTTAGTGAGCTTAAAGCAAAGGGTGATCACAAACTACATTTTTTTAGTCATACTTACCATATAATAAATACATTTTTAACTACACTTTGTATCTGTGAAAGAGAGAAGAAAAAATAAGTTATAATTAGTCCAATATGTATTTTAAATTAAAAGATCCAAATGAAGAGGTTAAAAATCATAACGCTCTATTTAGAAATAAAGTTAGAGTGAAGAACACAGAAAGGGAAATAAACTAAGGTAGAAGGACAAAAAGAGGGAAAAAGAAATAGAAGGAGAGCAAATTACAAAGAGTAAGGCATATAGATTCACTGAGAAAAAGAGAGAGAAGAACAGAGAAATGAAATGAAGGTAAGAAAGATACTAAAACAATGTGAGTTACCAAAACTAAATCAGGAAACAGTAGTAAGTAAAAAGATGACTGAGACAGAAAACAGTCTAATTAAGGATGCATTTAGAAGAATGAGGAATACAAGATAACTGAGAGTAAATGAAGAACAGTCATAGAGTGAAAGGATGAAGGGACACAGGATAATATACAACGATTGAGGAAAATGGACTGAGAAAGTTATAAGGTAGACACACTAAGAGAAAAACTGAGTGAGGTGGAGTACAATGAGTGAGAAAAGGAAATGAGTAAGTGAGCAAAAAGAAGGAAAGAGAGGAGAAGACAACTAAAACAGTGGAACTGAGAAAAAATAATTTGGTGATGAAAGTAAAGAGAAGGACATTGAAAGAAAGAAAATGAGGGATAGTAATGGAACCAGAGTAAAAGAAATGGGATAAAGAACAATGAGAGAGGAGCAGTGAAGTTGTTGGAAAAGAAGTGATAGAAGGTAGATAAACACAAGTGAACATAACACAAGTAGAGTGAGGCACTGAGGACATAGAAGTAGTGAACGAAAAACAGAGAGAAGAGGTCATGTACAAGCATTCATTTTCACTACTGAAAGCCATTAATTTGCCCTAAAATCGTTTTTTATTTAACATTTTATGAACAGATGATAGATCCTATTTATAAGCATTCATTTTCACTACTAAAACCCATTGTTTTGCACTAAAATCGTTTTTGAATTAACATTTTAGAAACACAGCACAGATCCTATATACAAGCATTCATTTTCACTACTGAAACCCATTGATTTGCACTAAAATCGTTTTTCAATTACCATTTTAGGAACAGAACACAGGTCCTATGTACAAGCATTCATTTTCACTACTGAAACCCATTGATTTACCCTAAAATTGATTTTTAAAATAACATTTTAGATACAGAGTGCAAGTCCTATGTACAACCATTCAACTTCACTACTGAAACATCACTATTTCACAAAATACAAATTCTCTATTTTACAAATATAGAAACCATGCATTTTCAAAAAAGCATCACACAAACCAACAGCAAAGAAAATCAATGTGCTTCTTAATCTGAACTCTCTATCTAAATGAATCATAACTCACCTTTACAAATGCTTTGGGAGATTCAGAACAGTGTCAGATACACACACCAATATTTCTTTAGCAGAGCAAAAGGTATGTTCTCCAGGCACTGCAACCATTAATGGCACAGAAAACCTCTAATTGTACACACATATTCCTCATGGTAACCAATCAAAACTCTTCCCTCTCTATTTTCAAATCAACACCCTTCCCCCCCCCCCGCCCTTTCTACCTGTTACCATAGCAACTCCCTCCTCACTGAGCTCCCAGGGTTAAAAGTTTATTCTACAATGTTGCAAATCAAATGAGCAAGGATGTTTGACCTCTCAATACACCAGCTTATCCACTGCAATCTTTCTTTAAATTACTTTTTTTTAACCATTCAAAATACTTCTTACACACAACAGAACCATGCACCCTAACTTTCAGTTTTCAACTATCTGAATCCACCAATCATTGCTTGTGATTCAAGAGCACGGAAACTCCACAGTTTTTTTTTTGCAAACTCCTACTGGTCCAACTGCCATTTCTTTCCTACACTTCATCTGACTGCACCAGAACCTCCTCTCACCATGTACTCTGTCTGGATTATTGGACATAGCTACATTCACTGGGCTCAAAGGTATGCGGCTACCAGAAATTTTCACAACCTTGATTTACCCAATGTGCACATAAGATGGATTGGCCAAAGAGGATTGAGATGTCATCAATTGATACCATTGGTGAAAACCTTTTACCATCTGCCGCACCCTGACCTCATTATTTTGCACTGTGGTGGAAATGACCTAGGCACTTTGACTGGGGTAGGTCTGGAGATGGTTTTAAAGGACACCTTTGGGCAATTGATGACACTTTCCACAAACTGCCTTGGTATAGTCCAATATATGCCAAAGGCAGAAATGGAACTGGTCCAACCAATTTTGTCCACAATTTGAGAAAGCACGGAAACATGTGAATAAATCTGTTTCTGCTTACATGAGAGACTATGGAATGGGTTCAATATACAACAACAACTTGCGTTACAACATGCAAGATATCTACAGAGGAGATGGTGTGCACTTTTCAGATGAGGGGAATAGAATATTCCTCCTGAATTTAAGAATGTGCATTGGTACCTACTTGTAGGTACCTAAATCAGCCACAGAACCCAAAAGCCCTTTTCAGGGCTACCCTATCTCTGATCACTCCAAAATATTATCTTTTTCTAACTTTTTTCACTATTTTTCACCAAAGTACGCTCCCCGGTACGCTTCCCGGTGCGCGTACCGGGCGCTCCCCCCACGAAAAATATATATATATTTTTTTTATTCGCCTATATGGGCCTCCTAAGACCCCCTCAGAAAACCTAGAGGGTCAGGGAGTGCCTACGATGCCACATTATACCCGTTCCCAACGTTGTTTGTCCTCCATTTTCTGTCTCAAATCTACCGAAACACAAAATGGAGGACTCCCGTAGCGCTGCAGGTACGCGTACCGGGGCGCGCACCGGGAAGCGCTCCCAAAAATTTTAAAAGTTAATTTACATAAAAACCACTGGAGACACTTTCACCAAATATAGAATAGGCCATACTACATACCAGTCCCTACCATTTTCCCAAATTTGGTGGAATTCCTTTGAGCCATTTGGCCTGTAGCCCTCTCTAAATATCCCGAGGTGAATTACTTGACAAAAACACATCTAAAGTGTTAGAATTTACAACCAATTAAAATGTTACTTTCATTTTCTACTATTATTTCATGACATTTGATTGGTTATGTACATGAATATATATAAAGAAAGAGAGGGAAACACAGCCATTTTGACTACTACTTCCTGAAGTACATTTCAAAAAGATTTTCACTGAGAACTTAAACTTCTTTTTCAAAGGTAAGATGTTATTTTGAAAACTGAAGTATGTTGTGGACTTTAAGTTAATTTGGAAAACATTTTCTGATAGTTATATACTATCCCTCTGTAATAGTTATAGATTGAGATAGGCTTCTCTGTTATAGATATGGATGGAGTTAGGCTTGTCTTGTATAATTATGTAAATGTAAATGTAAATGTAGGTGTACTTATATAGCGCAAACCTGTCACCCAAAGGGCATCCTGGCGCTTGCTTAGGGAACCCGTCCTGGTATTCCCCTGTGAGAAACCCCGGCAGGGTGTCCACAAGGTAAAAGCCAGGAATCCCGCCGCGAGGGGCCGTAGTGGAGATTAAGCAAGCTATTGCCCAGAGTTGCAGAGTGACCCCGTGATTCGAGTAGGCACCGGAGCGAGAATTGTCGAGTCCGTGGAATTTTTGAGCCCGAGACCCGCCGAGGCGGGGAATTGAACCCTGGTCCACGGTCGATCTCAGCTTCCGGGTCTGCCGCCTCTAACCACTGAGCCACGCTCTTTATGATATACACTTTTTTATATTTCTACTTCCAGCTTGATACCATACACTGCCCAAAGATAACTTCACTGTTAAAAAATCAAAACTACCTGTGTGAACTTAAACCCAACAGTGCCATATTTCTACTGATTTTTTTTTAATGCAAATTTCAGCACAAAAATGGAAGGAGAACAGAACGTTTCCTTTGAAATTGTCCTAGAGATGAACAATGAGGAAATCATTGAACCCAATGACTTGGAATTCATGGATGAATCAGGGGACCATGAACTTCTACAATGTGTAGAATCTGTGGATTTGTTAATTCAATATGAGGACGTTTCTGACAGTCAAATGTTGGAAGTTATGTTCACTCAAAAAGAGGACATTTCGGACAGTCAAATGTTAGACATTCTATCAAATTTTGAAAATGAATCTAAAAAATAAATGTATATTTAATAATTCTTAAATTGTTTGAGACATTATTCATTTTTATATGTAATTCTTAAACTACTACCAAATTGATTATAATGTAAAGTCAAACTTATAGTATACTGTGCAACTTTTTTGTTTTACATAGTAATTTTGCTCATAGATACTTCCTTTCTCCCACTATATTATCTCCAATGTGTATTTGACATCTCTTTTTCATCTCCTGCCTCCATGTTCTTTATGTTTTCCTGACAGACTATGGTATGGATTCCATATACCACAATAACTTCTATAACAACATGCAAATTATCTACAGAGTAAACGGTGTACATTGAATTTAAGACTCTGCATTGGTACCTACATGTTGGTACTTAAATCACCCACACAACACAACAACTCTATTCAGAGATACCCTACCTCTAAGCACTTTAAATTATTATTTTAGTGTTTCACTGAGTTTTCCCCATGTGTGGGGGTGGGGGAGGTGTGTGTGGGGGATGTGCGGGGTGTGTCTGTGAGGTGTGTATGCGTGTGTGTTTGGTAGGGGATGAGGTGTATATCTGTGTGGGGTATGTGGGTGTGGGTGGGGATGTGGGTGTGTAAGGTGTGTGTGTGGGTGTGGGTGTGTGGGGTGTTTCGATGTAGGTGGAAGTGTGGGTGTGTGAGGTGTGTGTGGGGTGTGTGTGGGTGTGGGGAGTATGTGTGTAGGATGTGTGTGTATGTGTGGGATGTGTGGATGTGTCTGTGAGGTGTGCGTGTGTGTGTGGGGGGAGGTATGTGGGATGTGTGAGGTGTGTCTGTGAGGTATCTGTGAGTGTGTGTGTGTGTGTTGGGGGGGTGAGGTGTGTGTGTGTGTCTGGGTGTGTGGGATGTGTGGTTGTGGGTGTGGATGTGTAAGGTGTCGGTGTGGGGGTGTGTGGTGTTTTGGTGTGGATGGAGGTGTGCGTGTGTGAGGTGTTTGTGGGGAGTGTGTGGGTGTGGGGGTGTGGGGTTGTGTGCGTGTGGGTGTGTGTGGGACGTACATGTAGGTACCTAAAACAGCCACAGAACCCAAAAGCTCTTTTCAGAGCTACCCTACCTGTAATCACTCAAAATGATTATTTTACACTATTATTTTCACTATTTTTCACCAAAGTACGCTCCCCGGTACGCTCCCCGGTGCGCGTACTGGGCGCTCCCCCCGCGAAAATCGGAAAAAAATTAAAAAATTTATTTTTACCCGAGGGACCCTTTTATGGCCCCCACATCAAACCTAGGGGGTCAGGGGGGTGTACCCTGCCCCCTTTTAGTCATTTCCCCCTTTGTTTTTTGCCACCTCTTGTGTCTCGATCCTACCGAGACACAAGATGGCGGCCACTGTGGACTGTTTCGAATGTTTACAGACACCCGAGAGCCAATCAGCTTCCCGTGCGTAGGTCGCGTGGCGCGCCCGGAGCGCTCCCCGGTACGCGCACCGGGGCGCGCTTACAGATATATAATTTTTTTTGAACCTAAATTACTCAAAATCCTCTGGAGCACATATCTTGAGACATAGCAAAGGCACATCGGGCTATCAGTCCCTACAATTTTGCCAAGTTTGGTGAAAATCCATTCAGCCGTTCGAGCTAAAAGTGCGACAGACCGCCCTATGGAAATTAACATGGGGAAAACACGTTTTGGGACCCCCTTTTATCTTGGCCCCCACTTGACGAATCCCCCCCACACTTTCAGGGAAGGAGCGGTGAGCCGCGAGGCAAAGTTGCTGAAAAATTCAGCCTGATTCCTCAACCGGCGCCAAAGTTATTCCAAATAGAATGATGCGATTTCCCTATGGACGTGTTTTCCCCATGTTAATTTCCATAGGGTGGTTGGACTCACTTTTATCCCGAACGGCTGAGTGGATTTCCACCAAACTTGGCAAAATTGTAGGGACTGGTACCCCGATGTGCCTATGCTATGTCTCAAGATATATGCTCCAGTGGTTTTTACGAAAATTAACTTTTAAAAAATATATATTGGGCTACATTGGGCTATATATATGTTAGAGCCCAAATGTAGCCCAATGTAGCTCAATGTAGCCCAATGTAGCCCAAAGATGGCCACCAGAGACAAAAAAACACAAATGTAGCCCAAATATCAGCCAGATGTAGCCCAACTATAGCCCAATGACAGAATGTCCCAGAGTGTTCTAAAGAACAACTAGAGCGCTAACAGTCTTACTTATGACAAAAGTATGGCACACCTGAAGTCATCTTGATTGGAATAAAGTGTTAACACTTAAAACATTTAATTTGAAAAGGAACAAAATGAGGGGGTTCATTTTGCCATAGAAATTATGATTAGTGCTGAAGAAAGAAAAATTAGGGCACATTTTGAGTGACTTCTCAAATCCTCTTATATTTCATTAAAAAAATTCTGATATGCAGTCTCCCAAGATGGCCACCAGAGACAAAAGAGCCCAAATGTAGCCCAAATATCAGCCAGATGTAGCCCAACTATAGCCCAATGACAGAATGTCCCAGAGTGTTCTAAAGAACAACTAGAACGCTAACAGTCTTACTTATGACAAAAGTATGGCACTTGAAGTCATCTTGATTGGAATAAAGTGGTAACACTTAATACATTTAATTTGAAAAGGAACAAAATGAGGGGTTTCATTTTGCCATAGAAATTATATATATATATATATATATATATATATATATATATATATATATATATATATATATATACATATTCACAGAAAAAACCATAGGTTTCACACCAGTTATAGTTAGGAATTAGCATTTAAAAAACCTATTAAATTCACTGAAAAAATCATAGGTTTCACACCAGTTATAGTTAGGTGGAAATTTTACTGGCATAAAACCATTGAAATTCCCACGTTATAGTTAGTTGGACTCACTATAACTTGCGCGTGCAATGCACTGCTGATGACGTCACATATTACATCACTCATGACATGGTCAGTGACATCACTCATGACATCACTGATGACATCTCAAATGTCAGTTTGGAAGGCTAACCTGGGGTGGCATAATATATGTTTCAGCCCCTGGTAGGCCTCTGGTGCACCTATGCCCTGGGTACCTAAGGTACCATATACAGGGGCTCACAAGGGTGACCCAGTAACCAATCTGGTATGTACCTAAAGTACATGGAATACATTTTAGTGAGAAAGCAGATAGACTGGGGCTGAAGGCAGCTGTAAACAAATCTCAGGCCTTATTTAAGATCGTTAAAGACCTGGCTCACCCAGCCTGTACTATGAATGACACCCCGGCCTCTCAAGCTCTCTGCGACTCATTGGCACAGGCCTTTGAGGACAAGATTGCCTCCATCTTAAACAATCTTGCCTCGTCATCGAGCCTTGTCTCTCAATCTGTGCAGTACCCCATTTTGTCGGAGACCACGAAGGAGGGTGCCAAGCTAGCCGGGTTGAACAATTTCCTCTTGCCGTCCTTTGAGGACTTTTGTGGGTTGGCTGACGGTGTGTCCTCGGGCTCGCCGCTTGATCCTCTTCCATCTAAATTCTGGAAATTGTTCCGGGAAGAGCTTTTTCCCCCGCTTTTTGCTATTTGCTGTCAGTCTCTCAGGTCGGCACGGGTCCCGGACTGCTGGAAACTGGCTGTGGTTTCCCCACTGCTAAAGAAGGAAAACCTGGATTCCCGTCTGCCCAGCTAACTATAGGCCGATTTCCCTGTTGCCATTTCCAATTAAAATTCTTGAGAAACTGGCCACAAAACATCTTTCCAACTTTTTTGAGACCACTGGCTGTTTGGATGTGGCCCAGTTTGGCTTTAGACCAGCCCATGGGACAGAATCCGCATTGGTGACTGTTTTGGATGACCTTCGGACGCGTGCCGACCAGGGTTGAGCGGCCTTTTTAGTGTTGCTCGACATGTCGGCCGCGTTCGATACGGTCAGCCATGCGATCTTGATCAGGAGATTGGCGGAGGCTGGGGTATCGGGCCTGGCCCTTGACTGGCTGGTGTCTTATCTTGACAACAGGCACCAGGTAGTTGCACTCCCACCCTTTAAATCAAACATCAGGAGGGTGGGACAGGGCGTACCTCAAGGGTCGGCCATTAGCCCCATCCTATTCAATCTCTGCCTCCGCCCCCTGATCAAGTTGGTAAAATCTTTCGGCATAACAGTCACCAATTATGCCGACGATACCCAACTTATCTTTTCGTTTGAGGGTAAGGAGGCGGTATCACAGGAGGTCTTCCATCGTTGCATGAGCACCACGGCAGAATGGCTGGGTAACAACTCCCTTCAATTCAACAGTTCCAAAACCGAGGTGCTACATTGCTCCTCGGACCGTACCCCTAGGCCTCTCCCACAGGAGTTCTGGCCGCCTGACTTTCTAGGTACCAGTTTGCCTGCCGAATCCGTTCGAAACCTGGGGGTGATGTTCAGCTCCAGCCTGCAGCTGGACGCATCAGTGAATAAAACGGTGGCCACCTGTATGGCACTACTCTGCTCGCTTCGGAAGATCTTACCCATGCTCCCTGTACAGGCTAGACCAGAGGTAGTGCGGAGCATAATTTTAAGTAGGCTCGACTACTGTAACGCGCTACTTCTGGGGGCGCCGGCTATTCTGGTGAGAAAGTTGCAGCGTGTACAGAATTTTGCCGCCAAACTAGCACTCTCGCGCCGACGCTTGGACTCCTCTGCCACGGCACTTAGGGACCTCCATTGGCTGCCAGTCCCTCAGCGGATTGACTTTAAAGCTTTGTGTCTGGTATATAGGGCTCTTCACGGACAAGGTCCGTCCCCTTTGCAGGATCTATTCTCTTGGTATACCCCGTCTAGATCACTCCGTTCGGCCTCGGCCTACTTGGTAGTAGTACCCAAGATTCTGAGATCCCGGATGGGTGGTCGATCTTTTAGGTTCACTGCAGCAAGACTGTGGAATTCACTTCCGCTAGGTTTGAGGGGCTTGGGAGACCTTTCTTCCTTTAAGAAGGCCTTAAAAACACATTTGTTCCCTAGGATACTGTAGTTGCTTCTGCTTGCTGGAAACATCATGTATGTGTCATAACAGTCTAAGCGCCAGGATGCCTGTCGGGTGACAGTTATGCGCTATACAAGTATGCCTATACATACATACATACATGCATTGTTAAAGTGAGTGCGTGGCATGGTGCGCTGCAATAAATAAACACATAATATTTTACAAGTTGAATACGGTGAACCACACAGAATAAAAGAAATGCGCACGGCCGCCATTGTTAAAATGAAAGCGTGGCATGGCACGCTGCCAAAAAAAAAAAAACGCATGATGTTTTACAAGTTGAATACGGCGAGCCATGCAGAACAAAAGAAAGGCGCGCGTGAAAATGCAGCATGGTGCACTGGAAACACATTAAATATAATGTTTTGATGCAGCACTCTTACTAAGCAGCGCATGCTAGGGGACAGAAACAAATGAAAAACACCACTTGTATTACAGAAAGAATGTGTTGAGGAAGTGCAGTCAGAGAAATGTGTAAATGTCGTGCCTGGAACACCAGCTACGCCAACGAAATCATTAACAAAAAGAGTGCTGAGAAACTGTGAATGAAATTACAGAGTATGGTCACATGTAATAGGGGCAGTCCTCATGGGAGGGTACAATAGTAGAAAAGGAGGGGTTACTAAAGAAATTAGCTAAAGAACAAAAAGCATTTCCAAAAGGCAGTCAAAGGAGCCAACTAAAAACATTGGTGGAGCTTAAAGTCCATATTCTGAATACAACACGTCTCGAAGAGACAGCGCAAGCTTTGCCTAGGCGAGACCTAACAAGGGATGAAATGGCTGGTGGATGAGACCGAAGGAGCTTGGGCTTGCAGAGGGATTCAAGAGAGATGCAAAAAGCATTGTGAAATGCTGGAAGCAAGTACAGGATAAAACAAGCATTTACAATGCAACGGTTTCGCCTTTGGAAAAGTTAGAGCTATTGGCAATGTAAATGACTATGCCATTTATTTATCTGTTTTCAAAACCAACACATAAATACAAAGTTTGTCATTTACAATGCCAATAGCTCAAACTTTTCCAAAGGCGAAACCGTTGCATTGTAAATGCTTGTTTAACCTGGGTTCCCTTTAAAACTTTACGGTCAGTAAAATGGGAGGGAGGATTTTCAAATAACGTTAAGGCTGTGTAAGTAAGACCTTCCTTGCTCCCCCTCTTTCATAGGCAATTGCCTTTAGCCCTCAAGCAGGCGTACTCCTACCTATCATGTAAAAGCATAGTATCAGTACTAACTACCCACTATCCTTCTAAATTCAAAAGGGGGGGGGTTGTGGCATTACAGCAAAAGCTACTGACTTTGGAGCTTGGTAATCAGGTTCGAGCGTCGGTTCAACATCCTGTGATTCTGAGCAAAACACTTACGGGCCTATTTACAAACCCCTTGTGCAACCGGTGCAACCGGAACTACTCCTGCCTTCCAAAAATGAAGATGTCTTTGCGTAACGTAACTGGTGCTCATGTAAATAAAGCGCTCCAAAACATTCGGGACGAGTTAGCGCTAAAACTGAAACCAAAAAAACCAACAAAAAAACGGCTTGCGCTTTCCCCTCGCCCCTGCGCCCCCATCCGCCCCCTATTTGCTGCAGCATTTTCAGATAAACACGAGCCCACGAGACCTGCCCACGAGACCTGCTTTCCCATCCCATTCCATACAACCCTGTCAACTCTAACGCGTCTGGAAAATACAAACCGAACGTAAATCCTAAACCAAACACATCTGGGATATTGGGTCAAGAGGTTACGAAGAAACGAAAGAAAGGCGGGAAAGGGAGGCGGTGACTCACGCGCGCTGCTGTCACTGCTCACAGCTGTGGCTGCACCTGCACGCTGACTCACTGGGCCCAGACGTCTGGGAAGCCCAAACACTTGTTTGCACAGCGGCCGAAGCTGATACCGAGGCACACAGTAGGCTTTATGAAGGCATCTATTGTGTACACTAACACAAAACAGGTCAGCGCCAGCGAGCCACGAGACACCGCCATACATGGAGCGCGCCTGCACGGCCATCCTGCCTGCACGGCCATCGGCTCGGACGAGGCGAGCAAAACTACAGGAGGTTTCATTCGAGTTTATCAACGACAACAATAATTCACCGGGTCAGAAAAGAAATGTTAAAAAGAATAAATGCACTATTGACGGAAGCTGTTTGACTGTAACGTGTCCGCCAAAAAAGCATCCCCACTGAAAAAGGAAATCTACCCTCTTACATGAGCGGTGCAGCTTTCAAAACTACAGAGGAGTCGCTCTTGAAGCTATGGCGAGAGGGTCTCCAACTCGGACCCAATGCTTACGGGGGGCTACCCGATGCACAATGCTATCCAGGGCTCTGAGTGGACCGGGTCACCCCGGGTCTCGAACCCGTAGTAATTAAAAACGGACTATCATCATTATGTCTTTAACAGCAATGTAAACAAGAAACAACGGCACAAACAGGGGGGCAGAGGCTTACCTCATGGCCTCGGTAGACGCTGCTCGGAAAGCACAGCGTCCTGTAGGGATTCGGGGGCGTGCTCTCCCCTTCCCATTGGCTGGAAGGTAAAATTCCAGCCAATGGGAAGAGGAGAGGGCGGGACTTAAAAAAAGACCCAGAAACGCCCCCGAATCGCGTCAAGGCGGGCCCTGAACTGAGTGACGCTCCTCTCCTCTAATGGCTGGCCAGCATTTACGAGGCCAGCCAATGGAGAAGAGGGGCGTGTTCAGGCCCCCATACTACTAACAAAAGATTTCGGCTCCGCCCACTGCTTACGCAGTGGGACGGTAGCCGAAACCTAAAAACATGAGCAGCGAGAAAAGCAGCTCATAGGATGCTTTTTTTCTTAGCTCTGAGAAATGAGACCATCCTTCCAGTTTATGTTTGTTTAATTTGGCTTTCCACACAGCCTGTAAAGATTTATTCACTTGTTCAATGATTTATGGCCAGAAAAAGCTTGTGGAATGGGAGCTTTTACAGATGTGCAGCTTTTAGGGAACAGAGTCCACGACTCATTCTCACAATCCCACCCAGGCCTACACAATATCTTCCTAGCATAAAGACACCCTCATACACATCCCATTAAACGCCATACAAGCTCAAAGTTCTGAACACATGCTCCATCTCAAGCTCATCCTTGCATGCTTTGCAGTTCTGCATGCTGTAGACTGCACAGACCTCCTTGCCAATCACAACTTTAAATACATTGTCATCACAGAAAAAATGGCTTACCCCCACTTCTTCACACATCCTAGACATGCTTCTTCCAACAGGCTACACCAACTGGTGACCAGACCGTGCTCCTAAGAAGGAAGTAGGCTTCATCATCTTCTATAAATCCTCCTGGTCCTGCACCATAGGCAAGCAAACATCACTCACCTCTGGAACACCTCAGATGCCACATCCCAATCTCTGCAACTCAGTCCACCACCTTCCACTTCATTTACAGGCCTCCTGAAGAGAGCAAGAATTTCATAGACAACTTCTCAGAACACCTCGTACATCTAACAGGCCCCCACCATCATCCTCGTGACTTCTTCCTCCCAGACACCTCGAGCATCAATAAAACAAGAGACACCCTCCTCAGTTGACACCTCACCATCCACATCACCTGCTCAGTGTCCCCCCCCAACACATCAAGGTCAACTCAAATGAGGACAACAATCCTCAAGATCCTTCAAACACTTCTCCATAGCCAACCTAAAGCTCAGACTCATCTCTTGCCATGCCACCTCCAACATCTACACCCATCTAAATGTCGTTTCTGGAACACCATGTGAACATATATCATGCATATTAATAATCAATTCTCTTTTGAATTTTTTTTCCTATTGCTACTATTAAGAGCCTCTGGTAATTCAGAGTTAACATGGGTTATGCTGTTGCCCACATTGTTTATAGACATCTGAGAAGAGAATAACAAAGTGTCTTGAATGCTGTTAAATGCAGGCACAGATTTTACAGGGACAGGTGTAAAATGAGCAAACTTAAGCACCACGCTCTCACACGCCGTTAGGTCCTAAAAGTCAAACGGCCTTTTTAAAGCAGTTTCTGTACTGAGCACTGTTTTGTTATGCAGCTTTTTGCATCACTCAGAAAGGGTGCTCTAGTTTTACATTCTCACAGGCAACCACGGTGAGTCACAGAAATATTTTCGCAAAGCATTTGGTGAAATTAAAATCTTGATAATAACTAGCGAAAGTGAAAAGTGCCTTCTCATTTCCACCACTACAGCCGCCCTTTCAAACACACACTAGGTTATCAGGAACAGCCTTGTCAGAATCCGTTGTCCCGCCCCTTTCCTTCCAGAAAACTTCCTTCTCAGGCCTGGAATGGGGAACTCCCCCCGCCCTTGGACATAGAATGGGCATCAGAGTAGCGGACAACCAAGGTGTGGTCAAAAGTGCTTTACACAAAGCCACCTTTGGTAAAAAACAAGCATTGGAAATGCAATAGGTCTCGCAATAGAATAGTTAGACATTTTTCTTTTTGCAAATGGAAGAGTGGCGTTGCGTGGATGAGTGGCGTTGCGTGGATGAGTGGCGTTGCGTGGATGAGTGGCGTTGCGTGGATGAGTGGCGTGTGTGAGTGGCGTTGCGTGTGTGAGTGGCGTTGCGTGTGTGAGTGGCGTAGCGTGTGTGAGTGGCGTAGCGTGTGTGAGTGGCGTTGCGTGTGTGAGTGGCGTTGCGTGTGTGAGTGGCGTTGCGTGTGTGAGTGGCGTTGCGTGGATGAGTGGGGTTGGAATGCAATAAGTATCGCATTAGAAAAGTTGTAGTTATTGGTGAGGGTGAGGGTGATTGAGGGTAAGGGGGTGAGGGTGATTGAGGGTAAGGGGGTGAGGGTGAGGGGTTTAGGGTGAGTGAGGGTGAGGTGTTGAGTGGGGGTGAGTGAGGGTGAGTGAGTGTGAGGGAGGGTGAGTGAGTGAGGGAGAGGGGTTGAGGGTGGGTGAGGGGTTGAGGGTGAGAGGGTGAGTGAGGGTGAGGGTGAGGAGTTGAGTGTGAGTGAGGGTGAGGGTGATTGAGGGTGAGGTGTTGAGGGAGGGTGAGGGTGAGTGAGGGTGAGGGTGAGGTGTTGAGGGTGAGTGAGGGTGAGGAGTTGAGAGTGAGGGTTAGTGAGTGTGAGGGGTTGAGTGTGAGTGTGGGTGAGGGTGAGTGAGGGTGAGGGGTTGAGGGTGAGTGAGGGTGAGGGTGAGGCTGAGAGGTTGAGGGTAAGTGAGGGTGAGTGATGGTGAGGCAGAGGGGGTGAGGGTAAGTGAGGGTGAGTGAGAGTGAGGGTGAGTGAGGGGTTGAGGGTGAACGGTTGAGGGTGAGTGAGGGTGAGGGTGAAGTGTTGAGGGTGAGTGAGGGTGAGGGGTTGAGAGTGAGTGAGGGTGAGGCGTTGAGGGTGAGTGAGGGTGAGGGTGAGTGTGGGTGAGGGTGAGTGAGGGTGGGTGAGGGTGAGTGAGGGTGAGTGAGGGTGAGTGAGGGTGAGTGAGGGTGAGTGAGGGTGAGTGAGGGTGAGGGGTTGAGGGTGAGTGAGGGTGAAGGGTTGAGAGTGATTGAGGATGAGGATTTGAGGGTGAGTGAGGGGTTGAGGCTGAGTGAGGGTGAGGGTGATTGAGGGTAAGGGTTTGAGGCTGAGTGAGGGTGAGGGTGAGGGGTTGAGTGTGAGTGAGGGTGAGGGTGATTGAGGGTGAGGTGTTGAGGGTGAGTGAGAGTGAGTGAGGGTGAGTGAGGGTGAGGGCTTGAGGGTGAGTGAGGGTGAGGGTGAGTGAGGGTGAGTGAGTGTGAATGAGGGTGAGTGAGGGTGAGTGAGGGTGAGTGAGGGTGATTGAGGGTGAGTGAGGGTGAGGGTGATTGAGGGTGAGTGAGGGTGAGGGTGAGTGAGGGTAAGTGAGGGTGAGGGTGAGTGAGGGTGATTGAGGGTGAGTGAGGGTGAGTGATGGTGATGTGTTGAGGGTGATAGAGAGTTATAGAGGGTGAGGGGTTGATGTTGAAAAAGATTTTTTTTAGTAAAATGTCTGACGCAAATCGCCACCTTAACGCTACCTACATTTACCAGGTTAGCGTTCTAGTTTATTTTTTTCTTTTCCCTACCGTTACGTATTTTTTTTGATGGACATTTTTTTTAGCCAATCGGAGCGCGACGTTTTTGACGTCGCGTTCCGATTTGCATACGTAATCGGTGGAATTCTCCAGAACATGGAGAATAGCCGGATGCGGAAGGCGTGTTCCTGTATGTGTGCTGTTGGTGCGTCGTATGATAGGTAAGAGATTCCCTCGACGTGTTTTTTTAATATAATGTAAAGTAGTATTGATAGTATGCATAAATTAGTTAATAATTACGAGTGTATTTATATAAATAGTGACATATTTTGTTAGCGATTGTAATTATTTTAGTTATTTATGTAATTTATATGTAATTAAGTGTTTTATTTACTACATATAGTATATTTAAGTTAACGAATGAATAGGAGTGTATTTTTAATAATGTTGACATTGTATTTTTTTGTTTGTAATATTTCGAAATGATTATTATGTCGTGTAATTAAAGTCTTGTTTTTATTATTCGATATGTAATGTATTTATTTTCTTAAAGTGTTATGTAATGTATTATTAGCAGTTGTTTGTTATTTGACGTACAAGAGCTGTTCATTGAGTTTCTAAGTACTCTTTTCGCCATGAATATTGTACACTTAAAATGTATTAATTGTATTACGAGTTCTTTTGTGAAGCTAAGAGACATATGTAATGTTTATTGATGATGTTTGCGCTGAATCCAATTTGCGTAATATGTTTTTAATATTGGATGTAATTCCGTGTGATGAACTGCTATTGTTATATGCCTACGGCTTTTTGTGTAACTCATGACAATTGTGTTTAATCCGTCCGATTTACGGGATGAATAGTGCTTGTTTATTACCCAAGTTAAAAATAGGCTGTTTTACTTTTGTGTTTGTACATCCTAGTCCTCGCATCCTGACTGATATTTCTTCGTTCTTTTGTTGGTGTTATTTTGTCCTAATAATTGTTGGTTTGGTGACCTGAAGCTTGATAAACATCATTGCGCGTATTTTTACTTTGGTTGTTATTTTCTAGGATGTCTTTCTGTTGCGTATCTTGAGTGTGTATTTGTAGGGTGAATTAGGCTGTTAGTTTATTAGGGTGAATTAGGACTCAGGATTTCTATCTTGGAGTTAGAGTGTGGATTAGGATAGTTTATTTCTATTATTCCTTTTGTTGTTGTATGTGTGTGTGTGTGAGGGTGAGTGAGGGTGTGTGAAGCTGAGGGTGTGTGACGGTGTGTGAGGGAAGCTTGCACTGCTGCTGTCGGTGCTGTACCTGTTCCATGTGTAAGGGAAGCTTGCACTGCTGTTGCCTGTGCTGTACCTGCTCCGTGTGTGAGGGAAGCTTGCACTGCTGCCGCCTGTGCTGTACCCGATCTATGTGTGAGGGAAGCTTGCACTGCTGCCGCCTGTGCTGTACCTGATCTATGTGTGAGGGAAGCTTGCACTGCTGCCGCCTGTGCTGTACCTGATCTATGTGTGAGGGAAGCTTGCACTGCTGCTGTCGGTGCTGTACCTGTTCCATGTGTAAGGGAACCTTGCACTGCTGCCGCCTGTGCTGTACCTGATGTATGTGTGAGGGAAGCTTGCACTGCTGCCGCCTGTGCTGTACCTGATCTATGTGTGAGGGAAGCTTGTACTGCTGCCGCCTGTGCTGTACCTGATCTATGTGTGAGGGAAGCTTGCACTGCTGCTGTCGGTGCTGTACCTGTTCCATGTGTAAGGGAAGCTGGCACTGCTGTTGCCTGTGCTGTACCTGCTCCGTGTGTGATGGAAGCTTGCACTGTTGCTGCCTGTGCTGTACCTGCTCTGTGTGTAAGGGAAGCTTGCACTGTTGCTGCCTGTGCTGTACCTGTTCCGTGTGTGAGGGAAGCTTGCAATGCTGCTGCCTGTGCTGTACCTGCTCCGTGTTTGAGGGAAGCTTGCATTGCTGTTGCCTGTGCTGTACCTGTTGCATGTGTAAGGGAAGCTTGCACTGCTGCCGCCTGTGCTGTACATGATCTATGTGTGAGGGAAGCTTGCACTGCTGCTGTCGGTGCTGTACCTGTTCCATGTGTAAGGGAAGCTTGCACTGCTGTTGCCTGTGCTGTACCTGCTGTGTGTGTAAGGGAAGCTTGCACTGTTGCTGCCTGTGCTGTACCTGTTCCGTGTGTGAGGGAAGCTTGCAATGCTGCTGCCTGTGCTGTACCTGCTCCGTGTTTGAGGGAAGCTTGCATTGCTGTTGCCTGTGCTGTACCTGTTGCATGTGTAAGGGAAGCTTGCACTGCTGCCGCCTGTGCTGTACCTGATCTATGTGTGAGGGAAGCTTGCACTGCTTCTGTCGGTGCTGTACCTGTTCCATGTGTAAGGGAAGCTTGCACTGCTGTTGCCTGTGCTGTACCTGGTCTGTGTGTAAGGGAAGCTTGCACTGTTGCTGCCTGTGCTGTACCTGTTCCGTGTGTGAGGGAAGCTTGCAATGCTGCTGCCTGTGCTGTACCTGCTCCGTGTTTGAGAGAAGCTTGCATTGCTGTTGCCTGTGCTGTACCTGTTGCATGTGTAAGGGAAGCTTGCACTGCTGCCGCCTGTGCTGTACCTGATCTATGTGTGAGGGAAGCTTGCACTGCTGCTGTTGGTGCTGTACCTGTTCCATGTGTAAGGGAAGCTTGCACTGCTGTTGCCTGTGCTGTACCTGCTCCGTGTTTGAGAGAAGCTTGCATTGCTGTTGCCTGTGCTGTACATGTTCCGTGTGTGATGGAAGCTTGCACTGCTGCCGCCTGTGCTGTGCCTGCTCTATGTGTGAGGGAAGGTTGCACTGCTGCTGTCGATGCTGTACCTGTTCCATGTGTAAGGGAAGCTTGCACTGCTGTTGCCTGTGCTGTACCTGCTCCGTGTTTGAGGGAAGCTTGCATTGCTGTTGCCTGTGCTGTACCTGCTCCGTGTGTGATGGAAGCTTGCACTGTTGCTGCCTGTGCTGTACCTGCTCTGTGTGTAAGGGAAGCTTGCACTGTTGCTGCCTGTGCTGTACCTGTTCCGTGTGTGAGGGAAGCTTGCAATGCTGCTGCCTGTGCTGTACCTGCTCCGTGTTTGAGGGAAGCTTGCATTGCTGTTGCCTGTGCTGTACCTGCTCCGTGTTTGAGAGAAGCTTGCATTGCTGTTGCCTGTGCTGTACATGTTCCGTGTGTGATGGAAGCTTGCACTGCTGCCGCCTGTGCTGTACCTGCTCTATGTGTGAGGGAAGGTTGCACTGCTGCTGTCGGTGCTGTACCTGTTCCATGTGTAAGGGAAGCTTGCACTGCTGTTGCCTGTGCTGTACCTGCTCCGTGTTTGAGGGAAGCTTGCATTGCTGTTGCCTGTGCTGTACCTGCTCCGTGTGTGATGGAAGCTTGCACTGTTGCTGCCTGTGCTGTACCTGCTCTGTATGTAAGGGAAGCTTGCACTGTTGCTGCCTGTGCTGTACCTGTTCCGTGTGTGAGGGAAGCTTGCAATGCTGCTGCCTGTGCTGTACCTGCTCCGTGTTTGAGGGAAGCTTGCATTGCTGTTGCCTGTGCTGTACCTGTTGCATGTGTAAGGGAAGCTTGCACTGCTGCCGCCTGTGCTGTACATGATCTATGTGTGAGGGAAGCTTGCACTGCTGCTGTCGGTGCTGGACCTGTTCCATGTGTAAGGGAAGCTTGCACTGCTGTTGCCTGTGCTGTACCTGCTGTGTGTGTAAGGGAAGCTTGCACTGTTGCTGCCTGTGCTGTACCTGTTCCGTGTGTGAGGGAAGCTTGCAATGCTGCTGCCTGTGCTGTACCTGCTCCGTGTTTGAGGGAAGCTTGCATTGCTGTTGCCTGTGCTGTACCTGTTGCATGTGTAAGGGAAGCTTGCACTGCTGCCGCCTGTGCTGTACCTGATCTATGTGTGAGGGGAGCTTGCACTGCTTCTGTCGGTGCTGTACCTGTTCCATGTGTAAGGGAAGCTTGCACTGCTGTTGCCTGTGCTGTACCTGCTCTGTGTGTAAGGGAAGCTTGCACTGTTGCTGCCTGTGCTGTACCTGTTCCGTGTGTGAGGAAAGCTTGCAATGCTGCTGCCTGTGCTGTACCTGCTCCGTGTTTGAGGGAAGCTTGCATTGCTGCCGCCTGTGCTGTACCTGATCTATGTGTGAGGGAAGCTTGCACTGCTGCTGTCGGTGCTGTACCTGTTCCATGTGTAAGGGAAGCTTGCACTGCTGTTGCCTGTGCTGTACCTGCTCCGTGTTTGAGAGAAGCTTGCATTGCTGTTGCCTGTGCTGTACATGTTCCGTGTGTGATGGAAGCTTGCACTGCTGCCGCCTGTGCTGTACCTGCTCTATGTGTGAGGGAAGGTTGCACTGCTGCTGTGGGTGCTGTACCTGTTCCATGTGTAAGGGAAGCTTGCACTGCTGTTGCCTGTGCTGTACCTGCTCCGTGTTTGAGGGAAGCTTGCATTGCTGTTGCCTGTGCTGTACCTGCTCCGTGTGTGATGGAAGCTTGCACTGTTGCTGCCTGTGCTGTACCTGCTCTGTGTGTGAGGGAAGGTTGCACTGTTGCTGCCTGTGCTGTACCTGCTCTGTGTGTGAGGGAAGGTTGCACTGTTGCTGCCTGTGCTGTACCTGCTCCGTGTTTGAGGGAAGCTTGCATTGCTGTTGCCTGTGCTGTACCTGCTCCGTGTGTGATGGAAGCTTGCACTGTTGCTGCCTGTGCTGTACCTGCTCTGTGTGTGAGGGAAGCTTGGACTGTTGCTGCCTGTGCCTCACCAAGATTTGTCTAAGTAAATGGAGAGGGGGGAGAGAGTTGGAAGAGAGAGTGAAAGAGGCAGAAACGTGTAGAGGAATAGAAAGAGAGAAGGGATCTGTAACCTGAGAGATGTGGCATAACAGAACGCTCGCTAGTGCGGGCACTGCTGCTCGGGGTATCGGCGCGATTTGTGTAAGTGGGTGACTGAAGCAGAGTGGGTGAATATATATGTCTGATGATAGTGGATGTCTGATGCTTGCATGTCTGCTGGGGTGCAGGGTCAGTACAAGTCAAGCTGTAAGTTGGTGTGTGTCAGAACTGGTTGCCTCGGGGCCAACGAAGTCTGTTGCGAGGCGTGGGGGGCAGCCTTTGATGTGCGAGAGAGCTGCCGTGAAAGGCATGTAATTAGGGGGGAGGAGAAGTCGCGCTGGGGTGAATGGAGGGAAGGCAGAGAAGGGGAGGGGGGATGAATGTGACCCGGCGGGCAGGGGAGGGGGTGAGCGGGGAGAGCGGCATGAAGGTGTGAAAGCAGCAGGGGCATGTAGTGCGGCTAAGATAACTGAGACGGCGGGCAGGGGAGGGGGTGAGCGGGGAGAGCGGCATGAGGGTGTGAAAGCAGCAGGGGCCTGGAGTGGGGCTAAGATAACTGAGACGGCGGGCAGGGGAGGGGGTGAGCTGGGAGAGCGGCATGAGGGTGTGAAAGCAGCAGGGGCCTGGAGTGGGGCTAAGATACCTGAAGCAACGCGACACGGCAGGCAGGGGAGGGGGCGTAGCGGGGGTGTGGGAGGAGTGCGGCTGAGGGATGTTAGCGCTGAATCCAACTTGCGTAATATGTTTTCTATATTTGATGTAAATCCGTGTGATGAACTGCTATTGTTATATGCCTACGGCTTTGTGTGTAACTCGTGACAATTGTGTTTAATCCGTCCCATTTACCGGATGAATAGTGCTTGTTTATTACCCAAGTTAAAAATAGGCTGTTTTACTTTTGTGTTTGTACATCCTCGTCCTCGCATCCTGACCGAGATTTCTTCGTTCTTTTGTTGGTGTTCTGTTGTCCTAATAATTGTTAGTTTGGTGACCTGAAGCTTGAAAAACATCATTGCACGTATTTTTACTTTGGTTGTTATTTTCTAGGATGTCTTTCTGTTGCGTATCTTGAGGGTGTATTTGTAGGGTGAATTAGGCTGTTAGTTTATTAGGGTGAATTAGGACTCAGGATTTCAATCTAGGAGTTAGAGTGTGGATTAGGATAGTTTATTTCTATTCTTCTTTTTGTTGTTGTATGTGTGTGTGTGTGTGTGTGTGAGGGTGAGTGAGGGTGTGTGAAGCTGAGGGTGTGTGACTGTGTGTGAGGGAAGCTTGCACTGCTGCTGTCGGTGGTGTACCTGTTCCATGTGTAAGGGAAGCTTGCACTGCTGCCGCCTGTGCTGTACCTGATCTATGTGTGAGGGAAGCTTGCACTGCTGCTGTCGGTGGTGTACCTGTTCCATGTGTAAGGGAAGCTTGCACTGCTGCCGCCTGTGCTGTACCTGATCTATGTGTGAGGGAAGCTTGCACTGCTGCTGCCTGTGCTGTACCTGCTCTGTGTGTGAGGGAAGCTTGCACTGCTGCCGCCTGTGCTGTACCTGATCTATGTGTGAGGGAAGCTTGCACTGCTGCTGTCGGTGCTGTACCTGTTCCATGTGTAAGGGAAGCTTGCACTGCTGTTGGCTGTGCTGTACCTGCTCCGTGTTTGAGTGAAGCTTGCATTGCCGTTGCCTGTGCTGTACCTGCTCCGTGTGTGATGGAAGCTTGCACTGCTGCCGCCTGTGCTGTACCTGATCTATGTGTGAGGGAAGCTTGCACTGCTGCTGTCGGTGCTGTACCTGTTCCATGTGTAAGGGAAGCTTGCACTGCTGTTGCCTGTGCTGTACCTGCTCCGTGTTTGAGTGAAGCTTGCATTGCCGTTGCCTGTGCTATACCTGCTCCGTGTGTGATGGAAGCTTGCACTGCTGCTGTCGGTGCTGTACCTGTTCCATGTGTAAGGGAAGCTTGCACTGCTGCCGCCTGTGCTGTACCTGATCTATGTGTGAGGGAAGCTTGCACTGCTGCTGCCTGTGCTGTACCTGCTCTGTGTGTGAGGGAAGCTTGCACTGCTGCCGCCTGTGCTGTACCTGATCTATGTGTGAGGGAAGCTTGCACTGCTGCTGTCGGTGCTGTACCTGTTCCATGTGTAAGGGAAGCTTGCACTGCTGTTGCCTGTGCTGTACCTGCTCCGTGTTTGAGTGAAGCTTGCATTGCCGTTGCCTGTGCTGTACCAGCTCCGTGTGTGATGGAAGATTGCGAGATGTGGCATAAGAGAAGGATTGGTAGTGCGGGCACAGCTGCTTGGGGTATATGCGATATTTGTGTAAGTAAATGGAGAGGGGGGAGAGAGTTGGAAGAGAAAGTGAAAGAGGCAGAAACGTTGATAGGAAAAGAAAAGAAAGAGCAAAGGAATCTAAGCTGCGAGATGTGGCATAACAGAAGGATTGTTAGTGCGGGCACAGCTGCTCGGGGTATCTGCGAGATTTGTGTAAGGGAAGCTTGCACTGCTGCCGCCTGTGCTGTACCTGATCTATGTGTGAGGGAAGCTTGCACTGCTGCTGCCTGTGCTGTACCTGCTCTGTGTGTGAGGGAAGCTTGCACTGCTTCCGCCTGTGCTGTACCTGATCTATGTGTGAGGGAAGCTTGCACTGCTGCTGTCGGTGCTGTACCTGTTCCATGTGTAAGGGAAGCTTGCACTGCTGTTGCCTGTGCTGTACCTGCTCCGTGTGTGAGGGAAGCTTGCACTGCTGCCGCCTGTGCTGTACCTGATCTATGTGTGAGGGAAGCTTGCACTGCTGCTGTCTGTGCTGTACCTGTTCCATGTGTAAGGGAAGCTTGCACTGCTGTTGGCTGTGCTGTACCTGCTCCGTGTGTGAGGGAAGCTTGCACTGCTGCCGCCTGTGCTGTACCTGATCTATGTGTGAGGGAAGCTTGCACTGCTGCTGTCGGTGCTGTACCTGTTCCATGTGTAAGGGAAGCTTGCACTGCTGTTGGCTGTGCTGTACCTGCTCCGTGTTTGAGTGAAGCTTGCATTGCCGTTGCCTGTGCTGTACCTGCTCCGTGTGTGATGGAAGCTTGCACTGCTGCCGCCTGTGCTGTACCTGATCTATGTGTGAGGGAAGCTTGCACTGCTGCTGTCGGTGCTGTACCTGTTCCATGTGTAAGGGAAGCTTGCACTGCTGTTGCCTGTGCTGTACCTGCTCCGTGTTTGAGTGAAGCTTGCATTGCCGTTGCCTGTGCTATACCTGCTCCGTGTGTGATGGAAGCTTGCACTGCTGCTGTCGGTGTTGTACCTGTTCCATGTGTAAGGGAAGCTTGCACTGCTGCCGCCTGTGCTGTACCTGATCTATGTGTGAGGGAAGCTTGCACTGCTGCTGCCTGTGCTGTACCTGCTCTGTGTGTGAGGGAAGCTTGCACTGCTGCCGCCTGTGCTGTACCTGATCTATGTGTGAGGGAAGATTGCACTGCTGCTGTCGGTGCTGTACCTGTTCCATGTGTAAGGGAAGCTTGCACTGCTGTTGCCTGTGCTGTACCTGCTCCGTGTTTGAGTGAAGCTTGCATTGCCGTTGCCTGTGCTGTACCAGCTCCGTGTGTGATGGAAGATTGCGAGATGTGGCATAACAGAAGGATTGGTAGTGCGGGCACAGCTGCTTGGGGTATATGCGATATTTGTGTAAGTAAATGGAGAGGGGGGAGAGAGTTGGAAGAGAGAGTGAAAGAGGCAGAAACGTTGATAGGAAAAGAAAAGAAAGAGCAAAGGAATCTAAGCTGCGAGATGTGGCATAACAGAAGGATTGTTAGTGCGGGCACAGCTGCTCGGGGTATCTGCGAGATTTGTGTAAGGGAAGCTTGCACTGCTGCCGCCTGTGCTGTACCTGATCTATGTGTGAGGGAAGCTTGCACTGCTGCTGCCTGTGCTGTACCTGCTCTGTGTGTGAGGGAAGCTTGCACTGCTTCCGCCTGTGCTGTACCTGATCTATGTGTGAGGGAAGCTTGCACTGCTGCTGTCGGTGCTGTACCTGTTCCATGTGTAAGGGAAGCTTGCACTGCTGTTGCCTGTGCTGTACCTGCTCCATGTGTGAGGGAAGCTTGCACTGCTGCCGCCTGTGCTGTACCTGATCTATGTGTGAGGGAAGCTTGCACTGCTGCTGTCGGTGCTGTACCTGTTCCATGTGTAAGGGAAGCTTGCACTGCTGTTGGCTGTGCTGTACCTGCTCCGTGTGTGAGGGAAGCTTGCACTGCTGCCGCCTGTGCTGTACCTGATCTATGTGTGAGGGAAGCTTGCACTGCTGCTGTCGGTGCTGTACCTGTTCCATGTGTAAGGGAAGCTTGCACTGCTGTTGGCTGTGCTGTACCTGCTCCGTGTTTGAGTGAAGCTTGCATTGCCGTTGCCTGTGCTGTACCTGCTCCGTGTGTGATGGAAGCTTGCACTGCTGCCGCCTGTGCTGTACCTGATCTATGTGTGAGGGAAGCTTGCACTGCTGCTGTCGGTGCTGTACCTGTTCCATGTGTAAGGGAAGCTTGCACTGCTGTTGCCTGTGCTGTACCTGCTCCGTGTTTGAGTGAAGCTTGCATTGCCGTTGCCTGTGCTATACCTGCTCCGTGTGTGATGGAAGCTTGCACTGCTGCTGTCGGTGCTGTACCTGTTCCATGTGTAAGGGAAGCTTGCACTGCTGCCGCCTGTGCTGTACCTGATCTATGTGTGAGGGAAGCTTGCACTGCTGCTGCCTGTGCTGTACCTGCTCTGTGTGTGAGGGAAGCTTGCACTGCTGCCGCCTGTGCTGTACCTGATCTATGTGTGAGGGAAGATTGCACTGCTGCTGTCGGTGCTGTACCTGTTCCATGTGTAAGGGAAGCTTGCACTGCTGTTGCCTGTGCTGTACCTGCTCCGTGTTTGAGTGAAGCTTGCATTGCAGTTGCCTGTGCTGTACCAGCTCCGTGTGTGATGGAAGATTGCGAGATGTGGCATAACAGAAGGATTGGTAGTGCGGGCACAGCTGCTTGGGGTATATGCGATATTTGTGTAAGTAAATGGAGAGGGGGGAGAGAGTTGGAAGAGAGAGTGAAAGAGGCAGAAACGTTGATAGGAAAAGAAAAGAAAGAGCAAAGGAATCTAAGCTGCGAGATGTGGCATAACAGAACGATTGTTAGTGCGGGCACAGCTGCTCGGGGTATCTGCGAGATTTGTGTAAGGGAAGCTTGCACTGCTGCCGCCTGTGCTGTACCTGATCTATGTGTGAGGGAAGCTTGCACTGCTGCTGCCTGTGCTGTACCTGCTCTGTGTGTGAGGGAAGCTTGCACTGCTGCCGCCTGTGCTGTACCTGATCTATGTGTGAGGGAAGCTTGCACTGCTGCTGTCGGTGCTGTACCTGTTCCATGTGTAAGGGAAGATTGCACTGCTGTTGCCTGTGCTGTACCTGCTCCATGTGTGAGGGAAGCTTGCACTGCTGCCGCCTGTGCTGTACCTGATCTATGTGTGAGGGAAGCTTGCACTGCTGCTGTCGGTGCTGTACCTGTTCCATGTGTAAGGGAAGCTTGCACTGCTGTTGGCTGTGCTGTACCTGCTCCGTGTTTGAGTGAAGCTTGCATTGCCGTTGCCTGTGCTGTACCTGCTCCGTGTGTGATGGAAGCTTGCACTGCTGCCGCCTGTGCTGTACCTGATCTATGTGTGAGGGAAGCTTGCACTGTTGCTGCCTGTGCTGTACCTGCTCTGTGTGTGAGGGAAGCTTGGAGTGTTGCTGCCTGTGCCTCACCAAGATTTGTGTAAGTAAATGGAGGTGGAGGGAGAAAGTTGGAAGAGAGAGTGAAAGAGGCAGAAACGTGGAGAGGAAAAGAAAGTGCGAATCTGTAAAGTAAGAGATGTGGCATAACAGAAGGATTGGTAGTGCGGGCACAGCTGCTTGGGGTATCTGCGAGATTTGTGTAAGTAAATGGAGAGGGGGGAGAGAGTTGGAAGAGAGAGTGAAACAGGCAGAAACGTGGAGAGTAAAAGAAAGAGCGAAGGAATCTAAGCTGCGAGATGTGGCATAACAGAAGGATTGGTAGTGCGTGCACCGCTGCTTGGGGTATCTGCAAGATTTGTGTAAGTAAATGGAGAGGGGGGAGAGAGTTGGAAGAGAGAGTGAAAGAGGCAGAAACGTTGATAGGAAAAGAAAAGAAAGAGCGAAGGAATCAAAGCTGCGAGATGTGGCATAACAGAAGGATTGGTAGTGCGGGCACAGCTGCTTGGGGTATCTGCGAGATTTGTGTAAGTAAATGGAGAGGGGGGAGAGAGTTGGAAGAGAGAGTGAAAGAGGCAAAAACGTGGAGAGTAAAAGAAAGAGCGAAGGAATCTAAGCTGCGAGATGTGGCATAACAGAAGGATTGGTAGTGCGGGCACCGCTGCTCGGGGTATCTGCGAGATTTGTGTAAGTAAATGGAGAGGGGGAGAGAGTTGGAAGAGAGAGTGAAAGAGGCAGAAACGTTGATAGGAAAAGAAAAGAAAGAGCGAAGGAATCTAAGCTGCGAGATGTGGCATAACAGAAGGATTGGTAGTGCGGGGAAATCTGCTTGGGGTATCTGCGAGATTTGTGTAAGTAAATGGAGAGGGGGGTGAGAGTTGGAAGAGAGAGTGAAACAGGCAGAAACGTGGAGAGTAAAAGAAAGAGCGAAGGAATCTAAGCTGCGAGATGTGGCATAACAGAAGGATTGGTAGTGCGGGCACAGCTGCTTGGGGTATATGCGAGATTTGTGTAAGTAAATGGAGAGGGGGGAGAGAGTTGGAAGAGAGAGTGAAAGAGGCAGAAACGTTGATAGGAAAAGAAAAGAAAGAGCGAAGGAATCTAAGCTGCGAGATGTGGCATAACAGAAGGATTGGTAGTGCGGGGAAATCTGCTTGGGGTATCTGCGAGATTTGTGTAAGTAAATGGAGAGGGGGGAGAGAGTTGGAAGAGAGAGTGAAAGAGGCAGAAACGTTGATAGGAAAAGAAAAGAAAGAGGGAATGAATCTAAGCTGCGAGATGTGGCATAACAGAAGGATTGGTAGTGCGGGCACAGCTGCTTGGGGTATATGCGAGATTTGTGTAAGTAAATGGAGAGGGAGGGAGAGAGTTGGAAGAGAAAGTGAAAGAGGCAGAAACGTGGAGAGGAATAGAAAGAGAGAAGGAATGTAAGCTGCGAGATGTGGCATAACAGAAGGATTGGTAGTGCGTGCACCGCTGCTTGGGGTACGACAAACAGGAGATGGTGACTAAAGTTTCAACCATGAGGTTGGAAGGCAGTGAAGTGAAATGTGAGGAGGCACCTCTTCAAATTGTAAAACAGACGGAGGGCATTGCTGTGGGGAGGGGGTGTAGGAGAAATGCACATGGCGGGCAGGGGAGGGGGCGGAGCGGGGAGAGCGGCATGTGGGTGTGAAGAAGCCGGGGCCTTTGAAGTGAAGCTAAGCTTCACTTCAAAAGGTGTCGGAGGAATGCGGCTGAGGGAACAGACGGCGATTGCGGCTGAGGGAACTGATGTGCACGCGCTTTTAAGCTCAATGCACATGCGCATTGAGCTTAAAAGTCACGGGCACTGCAAGGAATCGCCAGGATTCCTTGCTTCTTAGTTAAAGGTTGTTTAAGCCGCAATAGGCTCGCAAGCTCGATGCGCATGCGCATCGACAGGCGAGACCTAAAAACAGACCGGGGGTGTATTTAGAGGGAAATTGTGCAGCTCGGTGCTGTATGCAATTTAGCAGTGCGTCCGTTTAAAAATGCAGGGATGAGCCATATTTACAAGAATACGACACACCCCTGTGTTTTCCATGCACTGAAAAAAGGGATGTATGACATTACAACGCATGCTTTTACCAAACATGCCTTTACAACGCGTTTTTTACAACGCAAACCTTTACAACGCATAGCACTTTGGGGTGCTGGATAGTGAATAGTTTAATTTACTATTCCAACTCCAGTCCCCGTGGACACTAGGGAAGGTGTTGGATAGTAAATTAAACTTATTCCCTATCCTAGAGCGCCCACCAGCGCAATGCGTTGTAATGGTTTGCGTTGTAAAAGTTGCGTCGTAAAGGCACTGCGTGGTAAAAGTTGCGTTGTAAAGGATGTTTCCCTGAAAAAAGCTGCCTTGCGCCAACACAGACACCCTTGAGCCATAGTGTAAGGGTACCTGAGTTGCAAGGATGATCCCCTGCACACCGGGCACCCTTGCACCATGGTGCAAAAGTGTCTGTGTTTCAGGGATGATTACTTATGTGCAGGAAGGGACACCTTCCGGCACATAAACAATCTTTATAGGTGAATTGCTCTTTCTATGTGTGCTGCAGAATGCAACATACATAGAAAGAGCAAAAACGAGAAGAAATGATAGTATTTCACCTTGTTGCGCCAATCTAATGCCTGCTCTTCAGTGGCGATTGTTATTGGCACTGCCTCAGATTTAAAGAATCCCTAATTGTATTGTTAAGAGTACAGTTTAAGTTAGCCTGTTGTATTTACCAAGCCCGTGCAACTAAGGAGGGCTAGGAAGTGGCTTCTAATCTGTAAATAACTCAATGTACCTTGTACTGAACGATAGTGTCCAATTATGCTTGTTGCTATTTTGTCATCAACGTGACCTAAATAGATTTTCCATTTAAACTTGGCTTGATATATTATAGTTATTAAGAAATGTTGCATTATTGTATATACTTGTCTAAAAAAGAAAATTAAAATAACTCATTGAAAACTTTAACTAGATGTCACATATTTTAACTAAATGTTTTACTTTTTTGTATGCTCTACTTTTATGGTTTTTTAGGCGAAATAAAGTAAATATTAATTGATACAGATCCTTGTAAATCTGGGGCCGTGTCATAAAGCAATGGGTGTTGCGGTGGAACGCCCGCAGCAACACCCATTGCACGCCCCTTTCCTGCAGATAGCTGCGTGAAAGAGGACGATATTTACAAAGTGGCGTTAAGCCACCCGAAGTGGCTTGACGCCGCTTTGTAAATATGGAGCAGGGCACTGCGCCACCGTAACTTCAGAAAAAGTGACTTTCCGGTGGCACAAAAGTGGAGACTGTCAGGCCCTTTTACTCTTGGGTACATCAATCTTCCATTTTACACGCAGCATTTACACACAAAAACCTCACAACCGGCTTCGAGGGGCTTCAGCTACAGGGATACCCAAGATAATAGCAATGAGTCTTCAACTGGCACTGACCTGGAAGAGTGACTGTCAAACCTAACCAAAATGTAAACATACAGGAGTTTTTCTGGAGACAAAATAAAAAATATATATATGAAGTTATAGGTGGTACAATCTGGGGGTTGGGGAAGAGAGAGCATAACTCTCTTCATACGGGACTGGTCTGACCTGGCATTTTCAGCCATTCACAGGTACCACTCTAGGCAGGCAGCACCCTTTTCAGCAATGTCCCAAAGTCGTCAGTGTCCATTTCACGTCTGTTTCATTCTTCGCGTGATTAAAAGAATGTTGTGACCTTGTCGCATCATGTGTATTCTTTCTCGCACCGACTTAAAGCAGTTGCAAACTAAATTTAGCAGTTAACCCTACACAGAACACGAACTGGGCGAACTACACCAAACACAAGACGCCTCAGGGCTTTCAGTGTCATTGTGTACACAGAAGCGGTGCTTTTTTTAACACAGGTTCCCGAAATACGAATATAATATGCTGTCCTGCCTGTGGATCTGGTTTGCAACTACCGACTGTGCCCAAAAACCTGTTTCTAACATTCCTCACTCAAAGTTCACACTGAATACTTTTAAGTCGACACTGCTTGGCCTTGATCCAGATATGGCCTAAAAATAACAAAAGGTCAGGGTTACAACTTTAAAGGATGTTTCTTATATCAGGTGCTTCTATTGTGTTTATTTTTCTTTACTCTTCAAAAGCCCAGACGTGTAAGCACGTCACCTTCACAAAGGCTCTCTCGTTTATTTGTGAGAATTACATCTGTGGTATTACCCATTCTTAGGTCCAGAAATCAGAATAGTCCTCAAATGTTGCACCTGCCGAAAATCTAACTCCATGTGTCAGAATTGGGCCATTTGCACCCAGAATACACCACACCAAGAAATATAGCCTTAAAGAAGTGTCTGAAAAGCACTTCGCTGTCCGACTCCGAATGCAGAATATGAAAAAGTTTATATTTCCCCCCTCTGATGGGGCCTTTGCCCTTCTTTGGTGGTGCCCCTTCACACCTTCCCTCACTCCAGCCTCCACCGAACCCCGCCATCCCCAACTCTCTGGTGCTCCTCTGTGCCCTGGTCTCTTTTTTTTCTCAATAGCAGTGCAGTGCCTCGTAGCTCCTGACCAAGCACGTTTACTACAAAATGATGCTGCGCCCCCGCCGCAAGCCATTTTGCTGCACCGAGCTGCATCATTTTAAAAGCACAGGGATGCATTATATTAACAAAAATACAACGGTTCCATGGGCTTTCCCCTGTGCTGGCGCACAATTGGCTGCCATGCGCCAGCTCAGGCACCCTTGTGTCATGTTGCAAGAGTGTCTGCGTTGCGGGGATGATTGTTTCTGTGCAGTAGGTACACCTTCCTGCACAAAAACAACCATTGATGGCATTTTCCTCTTTCTATGCGCTATGAATGCTATCATGTTAGGCTTGTCATCTTTGGCGTGGTTTCCCCTGACTTTTTGCCTCTACCTCCTGTATTTTTGATGCTGTGCTGGATTTCGTTTTTGTTGGCTTACGTGCTTTGGGCACCTTGCCACTTACTGATCAGTGTCAAAGTGCAAGTGCTCCCTGGGTAAATTGTTATTAGATTTGGTTCTCCTTGATTGGCAAATATGATTTACTGGTAAGTCCCTAGTAAAGTGCACTGAAGTGTGCCAGGGCCTGTAAATCAAATGCTACAAGTGGGCTGCAGCACTGATTGTTCCACCCACATGAGTAGCCCTGAAAAGTTATCTCAGAACTGCCACTGCAGTGTCTGTGCGCAGTTTGTTAACTGCCATGTCGATTTGGCAAGTGCAACCACTTGCCAGGCCCTAACCTTCCCTTTTCTTACATATAAGGCAGCCCTATGGTGGGCCCAAGGTACCCCCATGGGCAGGGTGCCGTGTATGTGAAAGGTAGGACATGTACTGGTGTATGTGACATGTTCTAAAAGTGAAATACTGCCAATTTCACTTTTCACTATTGAAAGTCTATCTTGGCCCATAGGATAGAATAGGAAATGCTTAGCAACATCGTACAAGTATAACTTCCCATTGGGAGAAGATAGAGAAATAATGTTTAGGCTCTCTGAACTCCAAATTTAATAACACGTCTTTTAGTAAAGATGGTTTTTAAATTGTGTGTTTGAAAATGCCACTTTTAGAAAGTAGTTTAAATGAACAAATGTGCCCTGCCAACAGTTTTTTGGGCTGCTGTTTATGTAAGCAGACTACGTAACAATGCATTTAGTCACCGTACAATGCTTAATATTTAGCATTTATTCATATCAGTTGTATATGCACTCATTTCAAATTTTAAAAATAAGGCATTCCAAGATACACATCTCAATGATTAGGTGAAATAGCTGTGACAAGTGAAATGTACAAATAAATGTGACTGTACAAATAAATGTGAAACACATGAAACTAAATGAAACAAAAAATTGCAATACATTAAAGAAAATACACCAGTACAACTCAAGGTTTTTGGTTATACATCACGCTCTCTGTAATACTCCCTTTACTTGGCTAAAGATTTAAACAGAGAAAGCAACGAGAGGTGACTCTCTGGAATTCTGTGGGGATTTAAATGTTGACTGCACCCTCATCAGAAATTGGGATTCATTTGTACACCTTTCTGGATCTAACAGAAATGTCGATGTGTTTCCAATCCCACAACAATTTTGGGGATTTTCATCAGGGCTGACTGATACACGGTGTAATCTGAAATTTTAGGGAGCCTCCTTTTCATCTGCTAAGTATAACTTTTAGAAAGTAGGCATTTTCTTGTTTAACCATTCTGTGTGCCTCTGTCTGTTTGTGTATTGACGGTTTTAGAGTGACAGGGGCTGGGAATGTGCATTCACTGTAGACAGCCACTGGGGGTTGAGGTGTGCTTGGCCCTTCCTGGATGACTCAGAGCTGAGATGAATAGACCGTGGCTGAATTTAGAGTAGTGGGAGGAGATTACTTTGCACCTGAATAGGGCCTGTCTCCCTTGCACAAAGAGAACAAAGACATTTAGAAGTATCAGTATTAGACCTAAAACCCCAGAACTTTAGATCATTTCTGGACTCAAGAAGAACCTTTGCCAAGGAGAAAAGCTGAAGAGCTGTGAGAAAGCGTACTGCCCCTTTGCTGTGTGCTGCATTGCGTTGGCCTGCAATTGGTCTTTATGCCAAGGAGAGGATAAAGACTGGAACTTTGCTTTCAACCTGCTTGAAGAAGATCTCCAAGGGTCTGTGTATGCTGGCCTCCTGTTCTGAAGTCTCGAGACACAAAGACTTTGCCCCCAGCTCCCCTGAACCCTGCTGCTGAGAGGTCTGACCTGCCAGGAGGTGTCTGTTCCAGTTCTCGGCCTCTGGAGGTTGTGCTTGCTGTTGGGAGCTGGAAGAAACCTAAAGAAGTGAAGAAATTGATGCATCGCTCTTCTTGCAGATGTTTTTCCGACACAGCATCGCTGTGCGAGAAGAATCTTCACGCATCACCACGCTGCTGCCAAAACGGAGGCAGCACCTGTCTCCGCTGCAAGAACTGACGAATTGAGGGATCGCGGCTGAACAAAACTGATGGTGCACCACTCGGCGTTGCAGCATTGATCGGCGACGCATCCCGGATTTCAACGCATCGTACCTGTGCAGCACGTTTTCCCGAAGCATCACCCGTGGACCAGAACCGTCTTGGAGTCAACGTATCACTTTCCCCTACAGACCGGATTCGACACATCACTTCTGCTTGCAGCATAACTGTCGCATCGCCTCTCCATGGTCTCAGGTGTTTTTCGATGCTTCCCATCTCTGCGGCTGTTGGCCTTGTGAATTTTGACACATCTGCAGGTACTTTTGAGAAATCACTTATCTATAGTTTCTATGGACCAAGTTGTTTGAAACCTTTTTAAAATCATATTCTTAGAACATGTATGTTGGATTTTTGTTGTTTCGGTCTAGTTGAGTTTAGTTAAAGATACTTTATTTTTCTAAACTGGTGTGGTGTCCATTTGTGGTGTTATCACTGTATTGCTGTGTGTTTTGAGTACAAATACTTTACACATTGCCTTTGGGATAAGTCTGTTTGCTCATGCCAAGCTACCCAAGGGGGGAGCAGGGGCTATCTAAAGTGTGTATCCAGTGGCGGTGCGTCCATTGGGGGCGCTGGGGCGTTGCCCCACTAATGCCACATGCCCCCATTCACACGAGGTGACACGCAATTTCTGCAACTTAAAAACGTTCCTAAACTCACACTAATTGTACTGGGACACGCCCGAGGTAATCGGAATTGAAGGGGGTGGGGCCGCGCCAGCAGAAGGTTTGAGTGACAGACTGTGTCACTGACAGCCCAGCGCCGCACTAAGAGCAGGCAGCAGCACTGTAATGCGCATGCTCGAGTTAGGCCTAGTCTTTTTTATTACCAGCTCAAGCATGCGCACAGTAAGACACTACTACTCCCCTTAGGAGAGCCAGGGACCCGAGCAGCAGCCCCCGAGGGGGGGCGGAGAGCACCCCTGCTCTAGCCAATCCTGGCACTGCTAATGCAGTGCCTGGATTGGCTGAAACACAGCACAGCCTGAGCCTGAGGGCAGGCATAAAAAGTATTGGGTGGCGGGGGCCGCGCGTGGGTGGTGTCACTGCCGCAGTTGGTTAAAAACTTACGGCCAATCACTGGGGCTTATGTGAAGCCATGCAGACAGTGATTGGCCACGTGCCTCGCTCGTTCGTTGCAGCGCAGCAGTCACTGCGCCAGACGAGACCTCATGGCGTGCTCATAGCATAACTTTTAGGGCATCCAATTCCACTGCTGCCAATTAAGCTGTGTCTGTAATATGTTCAAAGTACACCCTAATAGTATACTGTCCAGCCCAGGGCCTAGTGGAGGACTTTCCCAGGAGCTGCGTTTTCAAGTCAAGTGTCACCTCTGGACCTTGCTGCGACGGAGGCCCTCCGGCACCAGTCATGTGCCCCGCATGACGAAGGATAAATAATACCCTGGGCTGTTAATGTTTAAATTGCCATGCACCGGATGATGTCCATTCATACCAGGGCTAGTCGTCACTCCACTCCCACACCTCGACGCCAGAGGAGGCATGGTTGGATCTCACGGCAACATGGCAGACGGTAAGACGCAGCTTTCTATTCCAGTGTTCGGAGAAGGCTGCTTGTGTTAATCTCCCTCGCCCTCTCATGCTGTACTTTCTGTGTCCATTGACAGCCCCAACCTCTGCGCTACTTGCATTTTTAAGTGTTTAGTAGGAAACAGTAAATGTGCAAATCTTATAAAAAACAAAGATCAGCAGAATGCGAGTGCTCCCGCGCATGCTATGTACATGTAGCACACACTCCATGTTTTTAATTTAAAGCGTGCCTTGAATTTGCCTGCATTAACATTCTCCCCAGAAAAAAGCCCGCCTACTAAGACTCTCATTTTACCGCATTAATGTTCAGGACCAACTGCACAGTCTCAGATTATGTGTAAATGGTCTGTCACAACAGATTACAGCGTGGTGTGGTGAGCCTGGCAGCTGTTGTTTGTGAATCCTCTTTTCACCACGGCCCTATGCTGTTCCCAGTCACTGGTACCCGGCACATGCAGATACACCGGCATAAAACATGCACAGTCACATAAACATATGTGAAGTGAGCCGTGATCAAGGCCATGCAAGATGAAAAAAGTTTGTAAGGTTATGGCTGCCAGTTTTCTATAATATGGTCAAGTCTTTATACATGCGACAACAGGCGGACATACATATGCAGATATAGACACACACAGATGCACACACTAAGACGAAAACTCAGACATGCAGACAGTCTCACACACACAAACTTACCCAATGAGAGGCATGCAGGCACACAAATCTACACACAGAAGCCCTATAGAGAAACAATTTAAAAGATGCCCACACAAACAAGATATTCAGACATATACACAACACACAGACTCTGACATAAATGGAAAGGGATAGCCATACGCACACACACAGACACACACCAAAACAAAATGCCTTACATGCAGGAATAAATAATGACCCTTAAATATATTATGTCTTGGTTATGCATTTGAATTGCATTGTTTTATATTGCATCTCACAGTGTATAGTCGGTACTGCGAGTGCTTACATTTGCATAGCAGGGTCGGCTCTAAAAACATCAATAAGCATGCGCTCTTAATATATGTTTCAAATGCTTTTAAAGGAGACCCATATTGATTTAGAGTTAGGAACAAAGGTCTGTTTTTCACCCATCAGCTTAAAAAATATATAGTTAGGCATGTGGTAATTTTTAGTGAAAGTGCAAGCGACTGATTATTAAAAGGTGGGCACTTAGATGAGAAAATGGAATAAAAGTCACCCAATTCCGAAAGCATGTGGCGGACATGTTGTGCATCAGCTGTGCAGGTATTTCTATCTGAAAAATATACTTATGACTGTGAAAAATATGCAAACTGAGCGTATTTATCCCCGTATGTTAGTGTGACCAATGGATGGGGAAATTATTTTCGCGATGTTCTGAAGTATGACGTTTGAGAGTGAGCACTACAAATGCGTTGGACACCCCACGAGGATAATGAAAAAGATGCACAATTAATTTACCACAATTATTTGCACTGATAAATGTGCACCTCAAATAAATTGATGTCAGTGGTGTGGTAAGCCATAAAATCGGGCTGCTATCAGCAACTGGCCTTACAGGCAAACCATGCAATTAGTTTCTTCAATACTTTTTTCTTTTATTTTATAAAACAATTAACATTGAATTTGGCACCCAACTTCGCTTGCAACCATGGAAACATCGTCATTCGGCCCTTGATAGGAGAGTGCCCGGAGCACCTGCATTTTTGAGAAGTTGTGAGGTTATGATTTTCGTCACTTGAAAAAATTATTATGAAGGACATTTTTAAACACTAGTTGCCACAACCTGTGTAGATGCCTCTTTTCATAGATGTGCTAATGCATAAGAGCAAATTTCCTTTATGGAGGAAAATCCATAGGAGTAGGGTTCCAAGGGCTAAGCATTTGTTTGGAACTCCACAGAAAGCATAGATTTCGCTGGCATGCCCCTGCTCCATGGTGTTGCACCAGTGAAATCCGCTCGAATCGAAGCATTGGAAATGGAACAACGGTCAGCTGTTCGGTAGTGTATAAGTTCTATATTTGAAGTGAGGTGGCCCCTCACAGCTTTGGGCCCCGGCACCACTGCAGTAATAGAAACTATGCCCCTGAAACTTTCATGAACTGGGAACCTGTGTCCAGGGCTTTAGATGGGATGAAAAAACTGGGGTGTCTCCCAAAGGGGCGTGGGACATGTAATTAGGATGTCAGCAGAACAAGCAATAGACAGTTTTTCCAGTCACTGTCTTTGTTAGAACAGATTCACAATTGCTTTATTAACCTAACTGTTTTCTCAAATGTGTTTGAAAATGCATCATTTGCCCATTCTTTTCTCAAAGTTTTCTTAGGGTAAGAACCCCCCCAAACCCCTGTAGGTGGTTCAGGCTTGCTTGCTACACCCGCGCGCTACAGTGCTGTACAACAATTGTTTTACGCCCACCACTCTCAAATGTCACCAGCCGCCACTGTGTGCATCCCTCTTACCCCGACTAGAAGCAAGGGTCCCCATTTGGACAAAGGTACCTACCTCTGCCATCTAGAGACCCCCATTTCTAACATATAGAAAAAGGAAAAAACGAGGAGAAATTATTTTGCATTCCCAACCTAAACTAAACATTGTAATTCTGGGAATGTGTCAAGTTCTGTGGATGTTGTATAGGAGCACTCACAGCAACATCCATGGAACACCCCTTTCACACAGAGTAATGCGTGAAAGGGGCCCATATTTACAAGGCAATGAAAAGTCATGCAGAGTGACTTTACGTGGCCTTGTAAACATGGGCAAACCTATTGCGCGGCCTGTGCATTAAAAAAAATGACGCACTGGTGACTCAATGGGCTTGTAAATGTCGCCCCGGAAGACCTTCTCATTGTGACTCTGCTGAGTCCAAGGCCAAGTGAAAAGTGGCAGGACAGCTTCTTATCCTGATGTCACGGCTGAAACAATGTTTTCACAACATTGTCTCTTGTTTCTACCCTGAATTGTTAATCACTCACTCACTACCAATAGTGAAGGTAAAGGTTGTCTGGGAGGATACCCTTTATGGCCAGGAGTTTGCTTCCTCATGTAAAACAAGAAAAGAGCTAGGGTTTCTGGGATCTAAGAGAGATGTTGTGCTTGCCTGGAGGGGTAAAGGCAGAAAGATAAAATGAGGTAGACAGATTTGCTCTAGTGCTTTCAAAGTATCAACCATCCAGGAGCTTCGACTCTCACCGTAACTCGTTCAAAGTATCAGTGTGACTAGGGTCTGAGTCATGACTGAGCCTGGCTAGTACTTGCCTGCCTGTGGGAGTATGATAAAGACTTAGATCGCGAACCCCTGCTCAACGTGTTGGCCTCTTTCGTCTTGCAGAGTTTGGCGAAATCTGGGCCTCCTGACGATTGTGTAGTTTCTGCTCCAGTTGCCAGCCTCGATTCCTATTAATTTCTTTCTTCACTCTTGTAGTTTATTTGTACAGCAGTTGTCAGCATCTGTTCATGTCGCTAATTAGAACTCTTACCCATCCTGCATCAATGTACTCATTAAACATCGTCTCTGCCTTACGCATCTTACAAGACAGATTTCTGGGTCTTCTCTCATCAACCCCTTTCTTTTAGTATCCACTTTGGTGTGGTGTAGCTGACTATATATTTTAGTCCTACTTAAAATTATGGAGCCTCATTTATGAGGCCCTTATGTGGCTGTTGTAGTGTGGTCATTCCAATACAGAAATGCCTCTTAGAAGTGGCGCTGTTAAATCTATGAGATTTCACTTCGTCACTTCCACGGCGTCACTGCGGCAAATCCTTATGCCTGCTTGAAACAGGAGTAAGGAGTGACACAGGCCTTTACACATGGGGCTTGTCCCATATGAAATGACACATTAATGGAGTTGTGTATATTTCCAGACACTCCAGCAATGCACCATTTTTGCACCAACAGATACGTCAGGATTTCTGATGTATCTGTAAATCCTTGAGACATGGAGCGCTGTACAGTAAATACAGTGCATCCATGATATGGCAAGGATAGCCCACTGAAAAGTGTTGCATCGCTGTTTCACCACAGCGATGCAACACTTTTCATAAATAAGGCCCATAATATCTCTCACACCGCCTCCTGAATTACCGTGCTGTGTGCTGGACTCAAAGACAAGATATAGACACCTCTCTGGTTACTCATGCATTACAAAAAAACACTGCCCACATAGAATCACAACAAATACAGCATTCTGCCAACCATTCACTCACCAATGCTGGAGCATGCACCTGTCCAAAATGCCTTTCAGCCCATCACATTGGGGTATGTAGCGCTATATAAATGCTACAATAAGATGCTTTCAATTAATAAATGAACATGAGCAAATCAGCCCTGGTTGGAAGCAACTTTCTTCTAGCGTCCCTGCTATCCCTTAGTCTAATAGTATTTTTGTAGTATGAAATTAATGACCACCAAAGGCGCCACTCCTTTCTCCAAAACCAAAATGGTGTCATTTCAACAAACTCACAGAAGCAGTAAAAAAAGTTACTACCCCTATGTGGGTGGCTACAGCTCTTGCCCGCATGGATAGCATGCTATACCATTTATGGTGTGTAGTTGGTAGGGTATTGTCTTTGTTTTGATCCTATTTGGCAAGTTTTTCCATTTTATGTGTGATGATCAGCACAGTGTGGTTATCATGTTATGGGGCACATAGCTTAGAGGTGTGATATGTGCACCATAATGGCTTGCATTACACACTCGTCAGGGGTAATAAGCGCTATATAAATGCAATTACAATACAATACAATACAATATGTTGGCTGTGAACTGAGCACTGTAAGTCACTTCATTATGTTTTGATTTTCTTTTATCGTCTACATCTAGTTTGTTAGTTGGTTCGTCCACTCTGAGATCTTATGAACCTGGGCAGGCATAGAGAGGGACTCAGTTTCAGGGATCTGTTAGGGTGGGCTCTATTACAATCATCCCTCCTATTTCCTCCTGAAACTGGATTTAATTACCCAAGTACTTGTGTCCGTCCACTGCTGCTTATCAGATGCTACTCTCTGCTTTTTTTCTAAACACTTAACCACATTGCATGTATTTTTCAGCTGTACTTGTTGTCTGCATTGCCCCCAACTCTCCATGTTGCTTACTTCTCTGTGATACTTGCCTACCCACTGTCCATGTTGTTGCTCTCCCTACCGCCCCACCCACTAACTGTGGTGCTGCTTTTCCTCCTCCCCTCTGTGTCGCATTCCACCCCCACCCTACAATAAACAAAGAAAGAGCTATGCCACGGCCATAGCTCTTTTTTCTATCACACCCTCCGCCCCCTCACTAAAAACAAGCATTGGCATAGCCAATAGGTCTCGCCTTTGGGACCTTATAAGTATTTAGTTATGCAGCACAATATCCTTGGTGCAACATCAACTGTTGCATGGCTAAACACTAATAATGTCCCAAAATGCAAATGCTTGTTTAATTTGAAAAGACTAGCATAATTTCACACATGTATCGCACAATGTCTCTAATCGTTAAGGTTTTTTTAAAGATAATTAGTGGAAGACACCTTCTGTACTTCAGTTAAGTGTAAATGAATGCTTGCTTGTTTGTTTGTTTGTTTAAACATGTTTCTGATTGTTAGTTCCCAGTCAAGTAAACCGCAGCCCAGTGTTTTTGTTCTCCACGGGCCAAAGCACAGATCAGACAGGCCTCACTATGAGTATCCCTGGTTTGATTCGTTCTTCAAATCTACCACTAAACTCACTCTTAGCCATGTGTTCCGGGAGTTTCTGACGGATGGGTATTGTGTTTTTTAATTTTGAGTTGATGTTCCATTTTAAAGCTAAGAAATGCAAAAGGGTGTTTGACCGTTCAGAGATTATAACTGTGTTCAAATGGTCCTCGATCATTTTTATAAAACATTAAATGTTATTCCTCAAACAAGTACACTGCATGCACGATAACTAGGGCTCCCAATTTATGGTATTTATATAAATAAAAATTCTTACTTCAGTCCATGGCTATACGTACCCATATTCTATACATCTATACATCTTTATGAAAACATGAGCTGTCACACTCATCAATTCCAGTCAGTCTGCACAGGTATTGGCTATGCAGCCATGACTGACACCACTGAGAAATTATTCAAGAAATTGCTTTTTAACGTTTTTTACCATGTGTAAAAGAATACAAATACGGATATAGATGGCTTTCTGCCCGTGTTTATCTGTAAAAAATCAGCAAAAAAACAAAAATGAGAGCCTTAATGATGGCAAAACTAATCTGGCCAGCAGAAACGGGAAATACATTGGATCCTTTGAAATCCAGTCATGGTTGGCAGGGTTGGTTGCTGTTCCCTGTCCATCAGCGCATGTCTGCTGCTTCCTTTCCATGCTTTCCGTCACAAAGGTCCCGCATACCTGAGGAATGAAATTCAGCCCTATGCTCCCTCAAGATCCTTACTATCCTCTAACCAGCTGTTGCGTGTGGTTCCTACTGTGCGTCATTCTCACCTGGGGGGGGGGGAGGGGGGCATCGGTCCTTTTCTTACCAGGCCCCTACATTTCGGAACTCTTTGCCATTAAACATTTGTGCCTCGATTCATTTTCATTCCAAAAACGGATGAAAACTTGGCTGTTGTACTCTTGTTAATCCAGCACTTTGCAGCACTCACTTTTCTAGGCTTCATTTAGCGGAGCGGGGCGTCTTTTAGACAGCTGTGCACTTTATAAATGGCCTATTCATTCAGCCATTCCTTCAGGTCTAAAGTGTAATAGATCTACAGCAACTCATGATGTGCGGAAATGTTTTTCAATCTGTGCCTTAGAATGTGAGGCGTCTAAAAAAAAAAGCACATCAGGTTTTGGAATCATATAATGCATACTCAAGGTGTGCACGCACGCGCACACACATAATGTATGTTCAAAATCAACACATACATGTATGAAAGCATGTTGTGGTGGCATTACTATATGATGTATAATGAAATCACAACACAGCTAAACACACAGACAAAGACAATACCTCGCAGAGGAGAGACCTGCTGGATTTGCCAATGCTTGTTTTATTTTCCATCCCTTTTTCTATGGGGAAAGCTTTTTTTTATAAGTTGAGAAAGCCTTCCACTTACAACCCCATGAGGTGTGGGGAGTGTTCCAATTCCCTTTTCTCTCCGGATAGATATTTACTCCAACTCTTGACTGGTGTAAAGATCATGCCATTTCCAGGGTGGGAAAGGGTTGAAGAGACTTTTGTGCTCAATAAATTACACGTTTGTGAGAGAGAGTGCATAAAGTTTCCACGCAAACCACACTTTGAGTCGCCCACTCCCCACCCATTGCTTGGGATTTACTCCAGCAAAATATTGTGGACCCAGGACGTAATATTACAAAAGGCTAATAATGGCTTTACTCCTTCAGGGTCGCCTTTTGATTAAGTCTTGCAGGCATAGAGCCAGTTATTTTTAACCGCAAAAGTACTTTTACAACTGAAAACGTCTTTTTGATTTGGGCCCATGATATTAATGCCCCTGGCATTGCAAGAGTGATGTGTTCCCTGAGGCAAGCACAGAAAATGGACCCCTTTGTCCTTCCACACCCGCGCCTCGTTTCCACTATATTTACTGCAATATTAATATCCATTCCCCCTGTAATTACCTGCCCACAGGGTAAATAGCAGAGATTCCATTCTGTTTGGCAAATAGACAACTTCACTTTATGCCAAGCCATTGGTTAATTATCATGTAAAAAGGGACTGCAGGTTTCTTCAGGAAATTGTAATTTTGAGGGATCCTCTTTTTTTTGGGGGGGGGGGGTGATTTTTGGGCTAACCATTTGCAGCGTTTTATATGCCTAGGACTTCGATAATTTGAAGATTTAGCTGTTTGCTGGTCTGCTAGTATAGACAGCTATAACCAATGGGCAATGATGCTACTCCAAACCTCTCTATGGCTCCATAGAGCTCGGTGCTAGATTCCTGTTTACCACTGAACACTAGGTAACTCAGTGGAAGATGCGATGGAACAGATCTGGTCTTACTAGGAGTGTTCGGGTCCCTTCAAAAAATATGTGGGGTGATTGACAGGATCCAGGCAGGGATGCTGGTACCCAGGTTCTACTTTCTTTTTTTTAAAGTTTGATTGACGCTCGAGAGAAGTTCGTCTTGAGGAATCTTGTTCCCTGCTACTGGAGTAGCCCACAGAGGTCCCTGCTCACTTTTGAACCAACGTGAAGGGTTGTGACACTCTTTCGTGGCCGCAGAGGAGGTGAGAGGCGCGGCGAACGGGACTGCGAGGACCAGCATTCCTGATTACATCCACAGCTGGTTCCTCTTCCCGCCCGAGCCGCGCCCCCTCCCAGTGCCACGCCTCCTTGTCAACTAAAAGTGGGCCTGGTAACGCGCATCGCGGGACGCGCGCGGGACGGAGCTCGGGGCGAAGACCGGGCAAAAAGCGGGCCGTTTGAGGCCGTTCGAGCACGTGAGAGTCCGGTCTGGGCTACACCCTTGGCCCCATCACTTCTACTGCTGCAGGCATCACATCCGCTAGAGGTGTACGAAGTGGATAACGCGTTATGTCTGCACGTGAGTACAGAACCAGGGCAGCTAAGGGGAAGCTGCAAAAGGGAACACTCGATGACTTTATCACCAGAACTAACACTGAAATTGATAAGGAAATTATTAAGATGCAGCGCAGGGTCTCCCTAGAACTCGATGCAGCCAGAAGGCTTTCCTTGGAGATGGCCAATGTTAAGAAATCTTCTCTGGGTCATTTCGCTTTTGCGAAAACACCGGACCGTACAACGGGCCAATCAACGAACCTAACACAGGCAGTCATCCACTATCAACCTGCCTCGCTTCCTACAGTTTTATTATTGGAGGCTGGATCTCAACAGGAAGGCCCCACACCATTACCCAGGGTGGGAGGGGTAGATGGGCCCCCTTTGGAAACATCAATAAATGTAGAATGTACGGGTAAGAGTGGGAGAACCCCTCCTAATCCCCTAAAGGGCTCAATCCAAAAACGAAAGCGTAATAACACTACTGCTTATTCTAGAAAAAAGGCTAAGGTTGCAAAGGCCCAGTTGCCCTTTCAGATGTTAGCCCAGCCATCCCACCTACCCGTTCCCCAGGTAAATAGTTACCCCCCAGTCCCTGATTCCAGCTCTGTGAACTCGATGGGGGAATACGAGAATCTCGTAATTGAAAATGAAAACAACCGTGTACCACTATGCACGATTGAAGGGAAGGACGTTGAATTTTTAACGATTGTGTGGGAAACGTTAAAAAAACTGTTGACCCCTGTAGAACTCAGACTTTCCCGTATAGAAACCCAGCTCCTCGAGACGGAAAAAAGTATCTTAAATCTTGCCACCCTGTCCACGCCTGGTAATAAACCATCTATCCAACAGCAGTGACTAATATTCCTTCAGTAGTGGCTGTCACCCCACCAGTACCCTCTGTAACTAGACCTGTGCCAAAGCCCCGGCATAAGGTTCCTGCAATAACCAACGACAACAGAGCAGCGGGAAGAGCAAATAATTTGCCGGCTCCTCCTGTATTAGTTCTGCAAGCACTGGCTGCTCCGAGGAATAAGGACCATGATACCCACATACAAAGACAAAAATACTCTAAAAATCGTAACAGGGGTTACATTGACCTTCCCCCAGATGTTAGACCATACGTAGTGGTGCTCACAGGGGTCCCAGAAACCCAGTACCACCAGCAGGAGGATTTTGGGTCTTTAAAAAACAAGGTCATTCATTGGCTCAATGTGAATAGACCATTACCCAATCACCTGAGAAGCAAAATTCTCATGGTGCGACGTGTTCCTTGGATAGGCACATCGCACAAATCTATCTCAGGTGATTGCGTCATAGTCTCATTCGAAGACCCTAACACAGCACATTTTCTACACTCATGGACCAATCAAGTAGTAAATTCCCCCATTGCAATTAGATCACTAACCTATTTCTATCCCCCACGTTTCCAATCTCAATCAGGGGCAAATCGGAAGTGGAACACGACCCCGCCCCGCAATTGGGCGAATGGTGGGACAACCCAATTGCTGGCAAGGCTCATATGGGGGGTGGAACGGGGTTCCTACCTACAACAGATTTGCAGGCCTTGAGGATGTGGATTGACTTCCACATAGTGCAACTGACAACTTGTCCTTGCCAGACCCACACAGTTCTTTGCATGACCCCCCACCCTGTGTTGTACCCGTATTACCAATAGTAAATGGAAGTACTGGCACACTGGTACAGTCATACTGCTCCCTGTCACGTTTAGCTACTCCACCAGCACCGTATCCCCCGGAAGGCTGTAAACAAAGCACGGGTGACACTAAGTACAAGGAGGAGCAGGCATATGATCACTCTGAGGGGGGCACATTCACTGAGCATGGGAAAGATATAGTCGGTAACACCAACACATGCCTAGCTGGTTATACTAACAAGGACAAAGTCTCTCCTGAGGTGCTTAACGTAACTCCTTTTTTGGCACCAGAAGCTTTGCCCTCCTTAAACTATGGCCAGCCAAGGATAACTAGGCACAGACATCCTCTAAAATCTATCGAGGAGCGGGGGGTACCGAGTACACTTTCGATACTGTCTTGGAACGTGGCTGGGCTGGCCAACAAGCTGGATTCCGCGGAGTGGGCGGAATTCATTGAGGACTATGATATCTGTCTGTTTCAGGAAACGTGGGCTAGAGAACAACACTCTCATACAGGTTATGCAATCTTTGAGATAGTGGCTAAATGGGGCGGGAAGGGCAGACCGTCGGGCGGTCTGTCGATTTGGGTGTGTTCCCACCTCGGATGCAGGGCAAGAAACCTAGAAACGAACTCACCGGATTTGCAGTGTGTTGTCCTAGAGTGGTCATCGGGTGCGAGAGTAGCTCTAATAAACGTATACTCTAGACCAGTTGCTATTACGGGCACTTCGGGAACTATTGAGGACTTATCTGCGTTCATTGATTCCACTACTCTCTGCCCGCTATTTGTAATTGGGGGGGATTTTAACATACAGTATGAGCCCCTCCCGGATTATATGGATGGGGTATTTAATGAAGAGGACGATCTCTGGGAGATACCTCTGGTGTCGGGTCTACCTGTAAAAGCATGGTCACCCTTAGTTACCCAAATATTATCCTTTACCCTATCCCACTCGTTAAGAGCTTGCAACGGGCGGGTTAAGGGAGATATCCCACCGCAGTACACCTTTAATAGACCAGGACATGAATCGCGGATAGACTACATCTTGGTCCCGATAAAGGATTGGGTTAAAGTGAGGGACTTTACAGTAATCAGTAGGACCGACAGTGACCATAATGCATTGTCGCTCAGATTAGTTGTACAGGGTGTCCCATTAGCAGCCACAGATCCAAACTCAACACCAACGGAGGGTCTAGTTGTAGCTAGCAATAGACGCAGAATTAGATGGCCAACATTAGTGCAGAACCCACAAAGAATTCAGAAGCTATATGAGGCAGTGGTCCCCGCCCTTGAAAAGGCCATTGATCTCCTCCCACAGTCACTCACCCCCGACAAGTTCAGTGCGCTTGGGGACATTCATCACGAGCTTTGCACTAATTTAGCAAAAGTACCGAACCCAGAGGTCAGGACGAAAAATGTTAAGGGGAAAAGAACTTCTTGGTTCAATGCTGCCTGCAGAGGCGCAAAGGCTGCCCTTTTGGATTCCCTTAAAACACGAGAAACTCCTAGTAAGATCAGGGACAAACGGATGGCCTATAAGTCTACCATTCGTATAGCCAAAATAGAATGGGACCAGTTTAACTGGTCGGAAATGACGGCTGCCCTAGCGGTCCATGATGCCCGTAAATTCTGGCAGATCGTCAAGCACGGATCAGCTGAACCACTGGTGGCAGTAAATGCAAATATTTCTGCCACAGTGTGGGAGGACCATTTTAAATCCCTGTATAGTCCACCTGACCAGAGCCAACTGGGGAAGCCAACTGAACCCTTTCTGGATCGAACCCCTGAAATTGTATCTCAGATGGACGAGTTTACCCTGGGAGAACTCAAATTAGCAATCCTGGGTCTGGCGGCTGAAAAGGCGCCAGGCCTGGATAAGCTCCCGGGAGATCTCTATAGGCACGAAGTTAAGATCTGGGCCCCGTATTTGAGGATGCTGTTCAATGCCATTTTGAACGGCATGATGATCCCCCCAACTTGGCTGGGGGCAGAGATCGTCCCTATATTTAAGAAGGGTTCGCCTCTGCTCCCAGCCAACTATAGGCCAATAAGCCTGATAGATGTTTCCCAGAAACTCTTTGCCTGGCTGCTTCTGGATCGTCTGATGGATTGGATCTTGGACCACAAAATCCTGAGTCCTCTCCAGGCGGGATTCAGAAGAAAGATCTCCACCACAGACCAGGTCTCCCGGTTCGCTCTCATTTTCTGGAAAACGGTACAGCTGGAGGGTGGCAGCCTCTACACTGTATTCGTGGACCTGAGGGCGGCCTTCGACCTGGTCCCTCGTGGAAAACTCTGGGAGGTGTTGGCCAAACTGGGGGTCCCGAGGGGCCTGCTGGAGATGATTATTCGTCTCCATACGGCCAACTTTGCTCAGGTGAGGTGCGGCAAGGACGGGGCGCTATCAAATCAATTCCCTGTTGACAGGGGGGTAAGGCAGGGCTGTGTGCTTGCACCGACCCTGTTTTGCCTCTACGTCAACGGGGTATTCGCCCACCTCAATGGAATTCCCAACCTAGATGCTCCCAAGCTGGCAGGTAGCAGGGTGCCAGCGATCATGTTCGCTGATGACACCCTGCTACTCTCCAAGTCCCCAATGGGGTTGCAGCGTGTTTTAAATGGGTTTGTAGATTTTTGTGCGGAACACGGTCTAGAAATCAATACCTTAAAGACCAAATTTATGGTCTTTAATTCCCCACCTAAACTACACTTTACACCTACCATTGGTCAGATCAGTCTCGAAAGGGTTCACACCTTTGAGTATCTTGGGGTCATGATAAATGAAAAAATGACTTGGTGCTCACAACAACAGAAGGCACTACTTAAACTGACCCAGTACTCGGGAGGGGTTTCAAAGCTCATAGGGAATAATAGGTCATTTATTAGACCCGTTGGCCCTCCACTCCAGATTTACAAGGCACAGGCAAGGGGGGCTGCTATGTATGGTTGCGAGTTATGGGGTCATGTAGTCTCTCCAGACCTAGTGACAGAGGAGAACAAGTTTATTAGGCTTTTGACCGGACTGCCGCCCAGTACCCCCCTCGTCCCACTGAGGCTAGATCTGGGTCTGCGCCCCCTAAGCGAAGAACTGGCACTCCGTCCCTTGGTTTACTGGCGGAGGTTGTGGGCAGTCCCGGAATTGATCAGTTACAGGCAGGGTCTACAAGAGGTCCTAGCCATCCCGAAAGCTGGAAAAATTAAATGGCTAAAATTTATTAAAACTGAATTAGAGGGCTTAGGTTTAGCGACACTTTGGTCTGATCCCTTGACCGTATGTTCATTAATTTCCAGAAAAAGGCTGGCAAAGGTCTACCGCGACAGTAAATTGGCTGTACTCTGTCGCCAGCCAACACTGGGGACACTTACGGATTCATTCCTATGCATCAAGGATCACTATAGTTTTGAACCAGCCTTGGATAAAATTTATCCTGCCTTACTTAGAAAACTTTACCTGCAGTGGAGGCATGGGACTCTCCCACTAAGAGAACTAACGAGCAAATGGAGAGACCCAACCACCAGTTTATGCCCGGCTTGCAGAGTAGCTACTGAATCAGAGCTCCACATGGTTTTCTTCTGCCCGGCTTACAAGGCTCCCCGCAAAGCATGGATTGTCCCCATATGCAGGAACATGGGGTTTGCGGAGTGCCTGGCCGCGTTTAGAGTCTTAAAGACAGACGTGACTGAACACATTGTTTTCGCAGTAGCTAAATACTTAGGTGCAATATGGATGCTGAGGCTACAGAACATAAAGGCTGGTCATTAAGTTTATCGCAAAACATGGAACCCTGTCAATGTAAATTCTGCTCGGATGGATTGTGATGTTTTAAATGATTTATTTTTTTAACAACCATGATTTGTATATTGTGCATCTTTTATGGTGATAATATTGCCGAAATAAAGATTTATGATGATGATGATGATTTTATTGAGGAAAACCAAGAAAAAATAACAGCAATAAAATGGAAAGAACAATACCTATAAGGCATGAAAATGAGTGAATAGAGCAAAATGCAAAAGGATATAAACAATTAAGCTGCACAGGAGTGAAGAATATATTATATATAACACACTAAGGAAAAAGGGAGAAATGGGACAAGGCAGAAAATAACTAATAAATAATGCACATCAATCAAAAATTACAGGTAAATATGTGGAACTAATTACAATGTAAGCATAACAAGAGTAAAGCTAAAATATGATAACAAACATTCAATAGTAAAGAACCAACTAATTATTTAAAAAAAATGATAAGGCAAGGCTAGAAAATTAAGGTGGCTTGCTTACATCATCTGATATATTTTTAGAAGCCACAATCAAGAGGGTAGAAGAGGATAAATAAGTGGTTAAGGGAAGCCACAGAAGATCTCTTTTAATTGTTAGCGATATTGGAGAGACATAATTTGTATCTAGCCGATGATGAAAACAAATAGCATTCCACCAAGCTCTAAAAGTGACTGAGTTGGCTTGCTTCCAATTTGAAGTTATTAAATGGAACGTGATAGCCAATAGTAAATCTAAGAGTTTAAAACTTGTTGGTGTTTGAGGCCATTGGGGAGAAAGTGCACCTAGGTAAGTATTTGTGAGTGAGAAGGGGACCTGAACTTTAAAAATTGTCTGAATTTGGGACCAAACTAATTGCCAAAACTGAAAATTGGAAGGACACTCAAACAACATGTGTTTTAGGTCAGCTGCAGGACATGGACAGGACCAGCAAGTAGGGGACGCTTCTGATGAAAAGGAGGTCATTGATAAGAGGGAAAAAAGAACCCGATGAAAAATGAAAAACCCAGGTTCTACATTCAAGTAGCTGACAACATATTCAAGGATGCTTTTCAATAAAAGAGGACCTTCAAATCAACCACCCAAAAGGCAGTTGTTGGTGCTTCTAGTGATGACTTTGATGAGATGGGCATAGTTTTACTAATGTTGCTATTTTAACACAACCCCTACTCAAAGCGTTATAATGGGATTTACTATTCAACATAAATCAAGATTTGTGTTGGATAATTTCCTAAAGCAGTAATACAAATTTAAATGGGCAAGGTCTATGGGTGGTGCATGGGTTTTGACGCAAAGCCCTATCTACAAACATTTATAGAGAGGAATGTATGCAAAAATCCTATGTCTCTTTGAGGCGGGCGCAATAATGAGAAATGTTTTAGTTTCTCTTTGTTTTCTTATTTTGCATGGCTGTTGTATTGCACAGAACACCTACAAAGCAGGAAAGGTGTTAAGGGATGTTTTTTGTATTATGGCACAAGTATGTGTAGGTTGGCGCGTGGTAGCCAAATGTGCATCAACACAGGGAGAGAGGAACAGCTCCACATCTTAGAGGTCGATTACGATGCAATTCGGAAGGGCCCCATATCGGATTCGGGTTTGCTGCATCCAATAAGGAACCCCTGTTTCTGACCGAATCGTACACAGTTCCCAACGACTGATTACGATGCCCGGAAAGAGGTTGGGCTGTCCAAATCGGTTTCGAAAGGCATTCGGACAGGTCGAGTCTTTCGGAGCCGAATCGTACAGTGCTATGGACTCGGTTTCTGAGTGAGCGATTACGATGACCGATTCGGACAGCTGTCCCGATTCGGTTTCTCCAGAACAAATTGGCTGCCGGATCTGTCTTTGGGGGCCCATAGCAGGCCCCCCTTCTCCTGGGACCTCCGAATCAGGCCTGTGGGGTACCCAAGGGACCCCTCTTTCCAACCAAGCACAGAGTTAAAAGGGACCATTGGGTGCCCGCCACAGAGTGCATGATTTTCCCCATCAAACCCTTTCTTCAATGGTAGCCTGTGTTCTCATTCGGAACACTGGCTCCCATTGAAGTCAATGGGACTCGCCCGATCCGAGCCGTCTGGAAAGCTTTCCGGGACCGATTCTGTAATGATATGCTTTCCACACAAGATCGTAATCTGCCCCATAGTAGTAATTGCTGCGCTGTGTTGCATTACTTTTTAGTTAATCGAGATCCTGGTGTTTGGTAGCTGTTGCCTGCATAACATACTGTCCTGCTTGTTGGAGTCCATTTAAGGTTCAAACTGGACTCTATCTTATGGATGGAAATAGTTGGCAAAATAGTGGGCTATTTACCACCTCTTTGTATGTTCTAAAGGTAACTTTTGCAGGGGCAGCTCCTCCATTGGAGCAGAGGAGTGTTGACCCACTGAAAATCCCCCCAGACCCCAGAAAAATAAAATGGTAATTTATTACGGTTTTATTTTTCTTCCCTGTCCCCAACAGAGCGTCAGGATGGAGGCTGGGCCGCTGCTGAATGACAGCAGCATGTCACTCAGCAGGGAGGAGGGTGAGGTTGGATAGCACTGTTTAAAGTGCGCCTGTCTTTTTGGCCGGCGATCTTGAGATGGCCAGCCACACATACGTACTTTAAACTGCTCTAACCCAGCTGTTTTAAGACAGCTGGATTAGAGCAAGCCATAGCCTCAACAGCCCTCTGGGCAGGGGCGGCCTTAGGCATGTGCAAGCTGTGCACCTGCACAGGGCCACCAAACCCAAGGGGCCGCCAGGCCAATATATATCCTTAATATAATAATCCTCTGAGGATGGATACATATTTGCGTGGCGGCCCCTGGCAGGGATTTGGTGGCCTCTGGCTCTGTTCCACTTCCAAACACCCTGATCCCCCCTCTTCCGGGGCCCCCTACCTACGCTCCCTGCCCAGGGCCGCCATGAGCCTAGAGCCGCCCCTGCTCTGGGGTCTGAGTGAGGCTGTTCCCTCCAATCAGGGGCTGCTCTCATGCTGCATGAGAGCAGCATCCTGATTGGTCAAGGGATTTGCTTCTACCAGTTATGGGGGAGAGAAGAGGACCAGAGGAGGACGTCACGTTCAGATAAGTTTACATTTTTACATTTTATTTTGCTTGTGCGCGTCCGCCCCCGCTCCCGGAGATACCAGTCGCCACTGCCTTTTTGGTGTAGTGACCAACACTTAAACTAATGGATGTGAAACCAGTGGCAGGGGGTGAAGGTCAGCTGTCTCCTGGCATCTGTGGAGCTACAAAGAAGGTAGGTATATTCACCCTTATGAACATAGGGAGGGGCGGGGACAGAACTGTCTCACCCTTCTCAACCATTGAAAGCGACAAAGATTATATCTCTCTGTTGAATTTGTGATTGGGAAATCTATGTGTGCCTATAACAATGAACTTTTGAGGGGAAACATGGCGGCCGTTGGCTAGAGCGGTCCGCATGCTACGAGCAGCCCTCTAAGATCTTTCACTGCTGCACCGCTGTAAACACCTATAATGGAGCTACTCTGTCAGGCATAACCTGGGGTTTAATGCCGAACTAACGCTATTGCGGAGTTTGTCGAATCTCTGGAGAGGTTTTGGCTGTACTATTCACCAGGACTCGGTGAATGTGTCTGCCTGCTGTTTGTCCCTCTCCGGCCCCCGCCTTTCTTCCGTGTTGGAGGCGGGCAGCCGTGGAGCTTAGGCGCGGCCGGGCGGCCGCTGCTCGGGGGCTCCTCGGCACGATTTGTGGCGGCGGAGGAGGAGGGGGGAGAACGCCGAAGGACACTACACTGCCGGTGACTGGATCGTTTTCTCTTTCCTTTGGCAAAACGTCTGAAAGGATCACAGCTGGTGAGGCGAATCAGTCAGAAGAATCGGGAGGCTCCCGACCACCCCAAAGTAAGGAGTTTGATTTGAGCTGGGACGGCTTAAACTCAAGAGGTAAAACTAAAAACACAGACTTTTCAGGTAGAGTTACAAGAAGTAAGACTAGGGGTTGTGGCAAGGGGCCCAGGTTGGAGGAAAAAACTACAGGTCCCAGGGTGCACCTTGGGGGTGGCTCCAACCACAGATATGGATTCTAAAATAAATCTAACTGAAACAAAGGGGGTAACCACAAAGGAGGGGAGCAAAAACATCAAGCAAAAAAGACTAGAAATAAAAATCTGAAGATTTCCGGAGGTATAACTCCATCATTGCGATCTTTTTTCAAAACTCTACCCCAAGTGTTAGAAATTGCACAAGATATGGCAACATCTAGGGGTGAGGGTTTGCAGCAGGATAAACAAGAGAGTCTGCAGGTTATGTTAAAAGCTGTTTCAGGTTTGGGCTCCTCCTCTACCCAGTCCTTGGATGAGACAGTACCTGCGGCACCCTTAGAAGCCCCCATACTTAAAGCTAACTCACTTCTAACTGCCACCCCGCTGAGTTCCTCAATAGTCTCAGAGGCTCCTACCGCTAGCGAGATACCCACCCCACAGGATGAAGGGGGACAGTCTGCAACAACATCAGGAAAGGAGGCGAAACAGGATGCGGCAGATCGGGGTCAGGAAGAACCAGGAGTAGGCAGTACACTCGAGGCCCTTGTTAGTTCTATAACTGCGATGAGAGAAGAAATTAGACGCGACTTTGCAGTCTCCAAAGAACACCAGAACGATATAAGAGCATCCTGTGAGATACTAGATCAAAAGGTGGATGGTCTCTGTGAAAGAACCGAAATACTGGAAAGCTCAGTGGGGGTCTTGACTTCAAATCTAGAGTCTGCCAGATCAAAAATACATACCCCCCAAAGAGACGGGGAGAGTATGCAGGAGCGGATCGAAGTGTTGGAAAATTATTCCAGACGGAACAATATTCGATTCTTGAAGATCCCTGAAGGAAAGGAAGGAGCTAATCTCAAAAGCTTTATAACTAAGCTACTAAAAGACTCCCTTAATCTTGACGAGACGGTCGAAGATCTAGATAAAGATATACAACGAATACACCTTGACCCCTTCCGTTTGAATCCGGCAAGAAACAAACCTAGAAAGGTGTTAATTAACTTCTTGACATACACACTCAAAGAAAAGATTCTGAATCTTGCCCTGAAGGCAAGAACAATGCAGGGCCCAGACTTTTCCTTTGAGATTCGGTCAGATCTTTCCAAAACCACTCTGGATAGACAGTGGGAATTGGGGCAGCGTATGGACAAATTTAGGTCATTAGGCGCCACAGTACAGATGAGATTTCCGGCATTCCTACGGATTATGTACAACAATAAGATGCATAATATCCGCTCCATACAAGATGCAGATGAGTTACTAGAAACCATACGAGAACACGCTCAGGCCCAAAATGTAAAGTAATTCAGGCTTGGTCAGAGTGGTATAGAGGCGCTTATATGTAAGCCTTCCCAGCTTCTTGCTCCAATTAATGTGAGAGAGAGTGAGATAATGTGAAGGTAAAAGGGAAAAAACTCAAATTATAAAAATTACGGGGAAAAAAGGGGTAGAAAGGAAATAAAAGATAAAGAAAAGAAAAGTAAAAAAAAATCAAATACCATCCAAAGGGGGCTACATAACCTATACATAACCTATATCAATAAAAAAAAATACAATATTAATTATATAAAAGAACGAAAAAAATGTATATTATATATACTATATAAAATAAAAGCTTCCTTTGGGACATTATTTAGGGTCTTTCCTTTTACGTCAATATTGGTCGGTAATAACAGCTGTCTGTAAATACAGCAGCAGGGGGAGGTCGAAGAGTAAGGCTGTAGGCGGGCGTAAATCTGGCCAGACATCAGGCCAGAGTAAGTAGGGGGGGGGGTTCCCAGGGGGGTGGAGGGGGGGGGGGGGGGGAAGAGGGGTACAAATAGCAAAAAGTCCTCATGAGTCTGCCCTTTTCAGTATTTTAGCTTGTCCTTCTTTTCAATTTCAGATTTATAATCAATTAATATCAGGATTTCACCAGTGGAAGAGTAAAATTATGAAGGAGTCAGGGATAGACATAATAATATGACATCTGTCCACTACCTATCCTGGAACGTCAATGGTCTGCGTATGAGAGGTAGACGAGACCGTATCCTACAATATCTGAGAGATTCTCAAGCACAGATCATAGTCCTCCAGGAGTCACACCTACTCAAAACAGAGGCCACTAATATACTCAAAAAACAGAGGTGTATTGATAAATTCTGTTCTACAGACCATAACGCTAACATCAGGGGGGTAATATTTATCTTTAAAAAATCCGCAAAGGCGCAAATTCTAGAACACAAAGAGGACCACACAGGGAGATGGCTGATATTGAGAGTCTCACTGGATGGTCAAATCCGCACCTTGGTGGGTTACTACGGCCCCAATTCAGATGACCCATCACACTTAGACGCCGTTAGGAACCACCTGACATCAGTTCAGGATTCGGTGATCTGGATGGGGGATTTTAACATCGTGCTCAACCCCAGGCTAGATAAATCAACAAACTCTAAAGCCTGTAGCTCCACTAAGTCTAGGCAAACTCTTAGTACAATTATGACACAACTAGGCCTGGCAGATCTGTGGAGAGAAAGAGTTGGCAATAAAATGGGGGTGTCCTTCCGGAACAGCCGTTTCAAACATAAATCTAGAATTGATTATGCCCTTTTCAGCTATTCCCTAAAGGACACTTTGACAATAATAGATTACCTCCCCTCACACTTGTCAGATCACTCCGCCTTAGCATTCACAATGAGATCTGATAGCAAGACCAAATTAACATCTTGGTCGTTTGACCGGGCACTCTTGCTTGATGATGAAGAGGCTAAGTTCCTGGCAGCTGAGTCCTCAGTATTTTTTTATGTAAACTTGGGCTCTTCAGCCTTGGCTGTAGTCTGGGAGACATTTAACGCTTTCTTAAGAGGTCAGATTACTAACAGAGCCTCCTATAGGCGTAAAATATACAGAGAAAAGACAGCCAACCTGGAGCAGGAAATGAGCCTATTAGAGCTAAAAATCGACACGCCCTTGGCAACTCCAGAGGAGCAGACAAAACTGGTTGAACTAAAGTCACAACTGAAAAACATCCTACAAGAGAGACTAAACAAAAGGTGGGAAGTGAGTAAGATCTCCCAATTTGAATTTGGAGAAGCCGCAGGGAAAGTTTTGGCATGGAAAATAAAATTTGACCAAGCCCTCAAATATATTAGAGAAATCAAGGTAGATGGGGAGGCTACGGTAAGATCCTCTAATTCAGATGTAGGTAAAGCCTTTTATGATTTCTTGGAGGCAATCTATAGAGAAGACCTTCCCAATGACCAGCTCGCAAGGGATAGATGGCTGGAAGCAATCACGCTCCCAACCCTCTCAACAGTACAGAGTAAGTCCCTGGAGAGCGAGATAACGGAGATAGAGGTGAGGAAAGCAATTCGTCAATCAAAAAAAGGGAAAGCGGCAGGCCCAGATGGTCTTCCAGGGGAGATTTATAGATCATTGGAAGATGTCATCGCCCCCGTGCTGACGGCTCTATTTAACGGTATTCTAATAGAAGGAGACACACCTCCAAAAACATAGGGGGAGGCCACAATTGTGCTTATCCCGAAACCAGGAAAATCTCCCCTGGAATGCGGGTCATACCGACCGATATCGTTGCTCAATAATGATTATAAAATCTTTACAACGATAATTTCAGCAAGACTGAGTGGCGTAATAGGCACTATAGTCCATCAAGACCAGAAAGGATTCATCAAAGGTCGACAACTATCAGAATTAACACACGATCTGATAGGGGCTATAGATATCACCTCAGCTTTTTCCCTACCCTTGGCTACCCTCACCTTAGATGCAACTAAGGCGTTTGACAGGGTCAATTGGCTCTATCTTAATGACGTACTTAAAAAATTCAACTTTGGAAAGGGATTCTGTAGAACCATATTCCAACTTTACGGTGCCCCTTCGGCCAGGCTACTAGTCAACGGTGTCTTGACGGATGCCTTTAACATCACCAGAGGTACAAGGCAGGGCTGCCCGCTTTCCCCACTCCTCTTTAATCTATACATCGAACCGTTCGCCCAGATTCTGCGGGAAGAGGCCAATATTCCATCTTTTAGTTTTGGGGAGTGGGAGAGGCGGGCAGCACTCTATGCCGACGACATCTTGATCTTTACATCTGACCCAACAATGGCATTTCCGGTTGTCATCCAGCGAGCAGAGGAGTTCGGGTATATCTCAGGCTATGACATCAACTCGAGTAAAACCGAAATAATGACATGGAATATACCAGATCTACACTTGGGGGTAAGCATTTCAACATCTATGCGGTACCTTGGGATACGAGTTACCCAAGAAGTGGGTAATATAGGTCAAACCAACTTGGACAGAATATTTAGTGAGAGCAAAAGGCTGTTGAGATCTTGGACACACTTGCCACTCCCTATAATGGGTAGGGTCAACTTGGTTAAAATGTGTATCCTTCCAAAGTTTATGTTTGTCTTTAATGCTATTCCCCTGGCGCTCGATATTAAAACGATTGATAAATGCCAGCGAGAAATAAATTCCTTTATTTGGCACTATAAATCCACTAGACTCGCTTGGAAAAAGCTGAGGAGGAGGAGAGAGAAGGGAGGTCTCACTCTGCCTGATTTGCTATATTATGCATGGGCCTTCCAGATGACACATTCCAGGATGCTTTTAAAAACACCAACTAATCTTCCTAATGGGTCGATGTACAGAGCTATGCTAATTGGGGCAAACCTACCAGTGGATGGGTTCATGTTTAAGTTTGCAAGCCAGAAACTCAAAATTCTACAGTCATGGACTAAGGCTTGGCTTATCATCAGAAAAAGATTGGGGTTGTCCTACTACTCTAACTTCGCCCCAATTTGGGACTCGCCTGGTCTTCCATTATGTTTGAGAGATAGTCCGTCCTCCATAATAGAACAAGCTGGGATTTCAAGATGTGGTCAGCTACTGAAGGAGGGATCATTAATAGCCTGGGACGAGTTACATAATCACATTGGTCCTGGGCTTTCCAGATTTAAGTACATCCAACTGGATAGTTGGATGAGATCCCAGTGCAGCAAAGACGAACATCTTGGGAAAACAAGCATTTTGGAGCAGCAGTTAGTGGAAAGATCAGGGGGAGGAAAGGAGGTAGCCCTATGGTACTGGCAGATCTTGGAAGAAATTGACGGGGAATTTGCCCTCCCAGACGAGCTGTGGGGGGAGGCAATCGGCCTTCACTGTGAGGAGATGTGGCTAAATTCTTTCGCTCTTCTTCATAAAATTGTGAAACCATCATGGCTAAGAAGAAACCATCTCTTCTCAGTTCACCGTGCATACATCACACCATTGAAACGTTCCAAATTTCTCCCTGATAAGAAATGTAACAAATGTAACAAATGTAACCTTATGGGAGCATCTGACATTCATATGTTCATGGATTGTCCTGACGTAGGCCGGTTCTGGGAAGAAGTGAAGGCTACCTTAAACTCCATTCTAAACACATCACTGTCAATAACATTACCGCTTATCATCTTTGGTTTGGAAGATAACGTTACTGGTAAAGCAAGGTCATTCCTTTTCTATGCTATTTTATTGGCCAGAAGGCAAATCTGTTTGCATTGGGTAGAGAAAACAGCCCCATTACACTCTGGGTGGCTCACGTCCTTATATGAAACATCTAAAGTAGACCTCAATAGATCATGTAGTAAACGTAACCTGGCTTTTTGGGATCTGTTGACCAAGTGGAGATAGCACTCCGGGTTTTTTTTTTTTTCTGTTTTTTTTTCCCCAGGACCTATGATTATGCCATTAACACTCCTTGGACCGGGTCTAGCCTCGTTACGATATTTGTCCTACAGGTTGAAATATACCTAGATGGAGTCAGCTTAAACCCCTCAAGCTTTTGGGACTTCTCTGCCACCTTTAAAACAACTCGAGTCCTGGCACAGGAGAGAGGGAAGGAAATACAGTGTTGGTCCGCTCCAAAGTGAAGGACTCGTTAGGTGGTCGGTATCTCCTATTTTGAGGGTAAGGCAAAGGAGGAAAAAAAAAACCCAAAAAAAAACAATGAACTATTTCAGAAATGAGTGTGCGCATGAAATGCAGTTACCGCAGAGATGTAACTCTTGCATCCTAAAGCACTCATTACAAGTTAGAAGGAATAGGGTGAGGTTTTTACCACGTGTTAAATACCTTTATATTTCAACAGGTTTGACCTTTCGGAATCTGTCAGCAAAAAAATGCAAGGGGGTGGTAATTACAAGTTCGAAACCGCCCCAATTTGTAAACATGGGTCACTTTTTTTGAGCTATCTGATCATTAATAGACCAATGTCTTTTTGGTGGTTGGGTCTATTTTCTGTCCCGTCTACCCAGAAATCAAGGGTGTACTTTGCACAGGCATTCATTACTTCCTCTATGGGCGTGGTATAGCAGGTGTACATTTTGCACCCGCTCCGAGTTTGACGTCTCACCCCGTCCATATTGACCAAACCATAGCACACCGCTGGGTCCGGCTCCATTGCACCCGCTACACTAATGATAGGGTTCAATGCACTTAATTTGCCCTCGTACAAAAACCGAATTCAGCTGTGTCACTGAAATTATAGGTAAAATGGAAAGTACGCTGTAACTTCCTGTATAAAGTTAAATATCTTCTTCCCTGGCTGAGTGACCCGCTCTTTCCTCCTCAGTAAGTTTCTAAGCTCCTAATAGCCTCTGATACAGGTCTGCCAAGGATGGAAATGTTAAAGTCCAAATATAATGGCTTCCAACAATGGAGCTGTTCTTCGCACTGTATTTCCCTTTTACAGGCATTTTCTGCAAGTCAAGTTATATCTTTAGCCTAATAAAAATGTTTGATTACAGGGTATATTTTTAGAGGCAGCTTTTATTTTTAGACTCCTGTAATTTCCTTTTAGAAGGGATTGTATTTGGAGTAATACATTTTAAGGGAAGAATTTGGGCCCGATTCACAGAACTAACTTAAGACAAAATCCTAAACTTACTACCATTTTGGTATTCACAGAAGGCACTTACTCATTTTGGTATTCACAGAAGGCACATACTCATTTTGGTATTCACAGAAGGCACTTACTCATTTCGGTATTCACAGAAGTTAGGAGTCCTAACTTTAGGACTTATAAATGTCTTCCGTGAATACCGAAAGTCTTGAAGTTAGGGTTTTTCTCAGTTTAGGAGTCCTAAAGTTAGGAGTCCTAACTTTACTACTCCTGAACTGAGGAAAGTCGTAACTTTAAGACTTTCGGTATTCACAGAAGACATTTAGGAGTCCTAAAGTTAGGACTCTTAACTTCTGTGACTACCGAAATGAGTAAGTGCCTTCTGTGAATACCGAAATGAGTAAGTGCCTTCTGTGAATACCAAAATGAGTAAGTGCCTTCTGTGAATACCAAAATGGTAGTAAGTTTACGATTTTGTCTTAAATTAGTTCTGTGAATCGGGTCCAATGAAACGGTTATAAGAAGAGGTACCCCTCTAGCTGTATGAGTAGGTACCTCTTCAAACTAAGATTTCGTGGGAAAAGCGGGGGCAAAGCTCAGATATATCTTACCTAAGTAATACAGATTGTGAGTGCTCCTTGAAAAAGAACCTGTTAGAGGCTGAAAAGACCCTATTTATTCACTTTTTTTTTCAATAATACCATACATGTTAGAACAAAAAATTCTGCTGCTCAATTTGGTTATCACTAGACATTCTTCCTGTGTTTTGTGCTATTTTCCAGTCTCTTCTGTGTTTTGGGGATATCTTAGTTCACCTCTATTTTAAGTCTAGGTAAAAGGAAGAAAATGTTTCAGTCATTGTGGCAGCTTTGCTCCAGACCACAAGAGCGCCATTAGTGACAAAAGTTGACTTGCCTCAATTCTCATTCCTGCCGGTTTTCACTGAAATTTCGATTCACGAGTAGTCATTTCAGTTTGTGCAGGCTCCAAGGGTTTTTGGAAGCACAATTCACTCCAGGTAAAACTGTGAGGAGTTTACACGTATTAAATAGTGTTGAGATGGGAACAGGCTGCAAAGAAAGATTCCTTATTCCACATTTCCAGAGAAAAAAGTTGGAACGGGTACCAAAGGCGAAGAAAAATAAAGCTTCTTCCCTTTGGAAATGGTCCCTTGAAAAGTGGTGAGGTCAACACAAGCCTCACTGCCTGTCCATATTGTCAGGACTGTTCCTGACAGTCTGTTCGAATAAACAGATCACCATGAAGCAGCTAGCAACTCCAGTGCCTTCAGACCCTCACGGGTGATTTATTGCACTTTACAAATCCTTGATTTATTGATTGAGGACTTTTTGATCCCCACCCGCTCCTGCCCAGGGTGGGGTGAAAGTCATTTTTTCAGGTTTTGGGTCTCGCCTCAGCCATTGACATAGCAAGGAGTTCATGGACCCCATGCAAGAAGGCAAAATGGGTCCCATTTCCTGTTTTGTATAAAAAGCACTTATTTTGGGGGTTTAGTCCCTAATGACAGAGGAGCGTTGCCCCACTGGTCAGAGTCAGTCAGGCAAAAATAAAATGATACTAAAACAATATAATAATTGTATTTTCTGCTGACTGAGCCAGGGAGTCTTGGGTGGGTGGGGCCTGGTCTTGTCAGGGATGGGGGTGATGGGCTCTGTAAAGTGTGCATGTCTGTTTGGCCGGCCATCTTAGTCCCGTCAAACAGACATGCGCACTTAAGTTTCTTCAACCCAGCTGCGTTGACAGCTGGGTTGGAGAACAATTGTAGACTCCCTGTGCCTGAGCGAGCATCCGATCTTATGGTATAGTATGAGAGCAGGGTCTGGACAGGATGGGGAGCCTGTGCTTTATGCCCTAGAGACTGCCGGGAGGAGAGCAGCACAGAGGTGTCCAGCAGCGTCGGCAGCAGGACAGGTACGTTAAAAAATATATATTCCCCTAATCCCCCCTCTTTAGTTTTGGGGAGGCCGCCACTGGGTTTAGTGTGTGCCTTACTCTCCTGGGACCCCGGTGTCACTGCACCTGCTTCATTATTGACAGTTACATTCCTCTTTCCAGCCTATCTGACAGGCCAAGAGAGTGTGTGGGACCAAGCCCTGTCTATTTATGAAAATTGCAGCATCTGTTGCTTCTTTTTCCTTATTATTGTCACTCAATCAGAGTAAAAGTCGAGGGGGACAGTAATGAACAGAGTCCCCCACTCACTATAGAGAGAGCCATCCACTTGAGCTTGAGGAAGAAAGAGGCTTCAATGAGTCCCTTTTATTCAAAAAGCATTGACAACGCCAATAGGTCTTGCCTTGTAGAGCTACTGGCTTTCTCAATGATTTTTGCTGATGCTGTGCAGTTTGGGTGAAGAAATGCACCATTACGCAGCCACTGCCACTGGGTGCATCCTTTTGTGAGCATGTGAATGTGTGATGAAGTATGTGTATGTATGCATCACTATGCATGCGCGTACCTACGAAATGACGCCTGTGCCTTTTTTTTTAATTTATAGATCGACGATTATCCCACTCAGGTCAGTAAATAAAAAAAATAAGACTTAATTTGCACTATGCACTGTATAGATGGCAGAGTTGAAGAGGAACAAATGGCAACTTTCTAGCCTTGCAAAACAAGTGAAAATTGATTTTAAAAAAAAAATGTAAATGACAATGAAAGGTTTGGGAATAATGGGAAGTGGGCAGGAGATGGGAAAATCAACCCACGAGGGAGAGAGCCAAACAGAGGATGAGGGAGAAGTAATCGAGAGAGAAATAAAAACAGGGGTGTTTGACAGGGGAAAACACGAGAGCTTTAAGCACATGAACGAAAGCAGCATGGGGGTCTGGTGGGTTCGGGCACTGTCCGAACTGTCTTGGTCAGGGTGAAAGTTTAAATAATTTTTGTTTGTCTGTCCCCTGTACATTGCTCCCAGAGCCAAATGGTTAAGTCCGGTCTGTAGAAGCTTAGGTACTCGCTCAGCTGTTGAAGCAAGCAGAATTTTAAAAACTAATTTGTCCCCATTAATTGTTGTGGGTGTAGCAAAATTTTTAGGGTGGGCTTGGATTCTCAGAATCAGGTTCATTAAAAATATCCAACTGGGGGTTCAATAATGCTTTTCATCTTACTTGTCATGTGTAGTTCATTGTATTTTATGTTCTCTGGTAAGCTTTATGTTAATGCCAAATTTGTATTCATTCTCAAGAAGCCTGTACAAGTGATTTAATATGGTCTTAGATGTTTTTATTTAGTTTATATAAAAAAAAAATTGATGTATATTGTAACTTATGTCTTTTATGATGCATCAATCGAATAAAAACTTCTTGACTGACTGAAAGCAGCATGGAGTGCAAGTGGGCACAGGTATTTGGTGGGGGGAAAAGCACAGGAAGAAGAGAGCTGGAAAATATTTTTACTACCATGTCATGCTTAGCTAAAAAAGTAGTTCCCCAAAAGTGCACAGTGTAAAGGTAGAAGTCAGCCTTTGAAAAGAATGGAAAAGAGGCTATGCTCCAGGGGAGGGACAAACAGAAGATGGAACCAGATGGACAAGGAATGCCATTGAATAAGAAGCAAGCCAATGAGAGTGATAGAGCCAACCAATGTTAAGAAATGGGTGGGCTACAAGCCCAAAGTAAGTTCTTGGTAAGCCCACAGTAGGTATTTTGCAACCAGAAATCTTGCACTTTCTCATAGGCTTGACCTAAAAAATGGAAAAAGTAGTGCCAATTTGCTAGGGCCTCTCCACTGTTACTGTTTTATTGCATTCACTTACAATGTGGTCTCACCAGTAGCGTCAATTATACTGGGCTGAAGTACGGAAAACATGGTGAAAATATGGAAAAAAATGTCTGCTCAGGTTTCACACTTTTTGCCTCACAATGTAACCCTATTCACACCATTGAAGAAGGAGCAGTAGAATCTGCCTAAAAATGCAGATTTCTGGAGAAGAAGGTTGGGAAAAGTGTGGTAAAATTGCATTTTGTGTTTTGTGCTTTATCATCACACTTTTCCTCCTATCTTTCACTCATATTTTCTGCTGTCACTCGCAGGATGGTGAGGAAAGCCATTAAAAGTCCACCTGGGTCGAGGTAAGGGTTTTCCAGATGTTTGTTCCTTTAAAGGTGGATAAAATGATGTACATTAAAAAGTGGGTGAAAACCTGCATAAGAAAAGGCAGATGAAAGGCTGAGTCGGACTAGCTATATTCAAATCTGTAACTTGCAAATTACACATTGGGATAGGCATTCATCCCACTGCTCTGTAGTTTGCGGTATGTGGATGCAAATAACTGTGCAAACCCTGTTTCTCATTGCCAGTCAGGCTTGAAGCCTGTGATGAAGTGAATTATTTGTTATGTTGTCTGTCTTGGCCCTTGAAATGTTCCAACTCCAAGAATCTCCAAGAATCTTGGTTCCAAAATGGGGTTTGCTCAAAAATAGACTAACTCCAGTATGACAAGCAGTACTTAGGGGTCAATTACGAAGGCGGTGAATCCGCATCCTCCGGGCCGGCGGAAGCCACCGCCGGCCCGGGGGATGCGGATTCACCGCTGCGGTCATAGCAAACACCCACTGCCAGATTATGATGGTGTTGGGATCAGCGGCGGACGGCAAGTCCGTCTGCCGCTGATCCGCGGTGGGTGTACGCAAATATGGTGGCGGTGTCTGCAAGACACCGCCAGCCATATCACGATGCAGGCGGAAACATGCTTTTCCACAGCGGCTTTTCCGCAGTGGAAAAGCATGTGGTCTTTTGTTTTTGGGGGCCCGTTGCGAGCCCCCTGGGTGTTGGTTGGTGGGGGGTGCACATGGGGGGTACCTATGGTACCCCCCTGCTTTGGCATGCACAAGGTGGCAGGCACCACGCGGTGCCTGCCAAGTTGTGCATGCCGAAGGTAAACATGCATATTTTACATTGCGGCAAGTGCTGCTTAAAGCAGCACCTGCCGCAATGTAATATATACCGGATGTGACCGCCAGGGTGGCGGTCACATCCTAATTGCAACGAAGGGACTGCCGCTGCCCCTGCCGTCGGTCCCTCCACCTCGGGGGTGGCGGACGGACGCAGATCCGTCCGCCATTCAAATCGACACCTAAGTTTGTAAAAAAATATATAAGTGCCAGGTCCTGCGTCAGGAGGCCATTGCAGCTTACACCACCCATTGCCCCTGCCAGCGCTGCCAACAGTATCAACACAACTACTAACCATCACACCCTACAAGTGTGACAATTGTGACCATTCCAAGTTCCCAACGCTATAAGAATGGCATGAGCAGCAGGCAGTAGTCATTTTTAGTGTATATGGAATTAATAAACAACTTTTGTTCTGCTTATCTCTATCGCCACTATGTGGCAAACTGTCATAAGTGCTGTGTTGTCAACTAAGTGCTGATGCCGAGCACCGGAAACGACAGGCTCAAATCAATCAATACTTTGTTCAGTTAGTAGGGCTGATTTGTCTAATTCAGATATGCCCCCTAGCAGTTATTGTTCGACTTGTAATTGTTCAGGTCCAGCTTGTCTAAGTTGGGTGGGGACGAGTTACCCAATAGCTGTTATGTAGCAGTGACAGTTCAGATGGCTTGTGGAGCAAGGGATGCTTGGCATGCTTGCATGGGCAGGAGATTTCTTTGGGGGCTTAGCCTTGCATGCTACTCTGCATTTGGTTGAACTGACTAGGGTGATGCAATGGAATTGTTGCGATTGGTCAGGGTGGTGGCAGCGCCTTGAGCATTGCTTATGTGGCTAGCAGACTGCGAGGGACTCTCGTCTGCTCTCTTCCCCTGTTGCGCTTTTTAAAACTTTTAAAACTTTGACTTTTTACTGTGCTTGTGCATTTACCTTACTTAGCTGCTCTTTGCTGGTTCTGACGCCTGCTGCCCCGTTCCACCGCGGCACCTCTGTGCCGATTGTTGTGGAGGGCAGGGTCGGGCGCCATCTTTCCCGAAGTGCCGGTTCCCTGCCTGACCGTAGGCAGCGGTCTTGCCGGGGGAGGGGCTTAGGCTTTAAATAGATTGTTAGCTTGGGGGCCCGGGCGATTGTTCAGGGTGGTGGCAGCGCCTTGAGCATTGCTTATGTGGCTAGCAGACTGCGAGGGACTCTCTTCTGCTCTCTACCCCTGTTGTGCTTTTTAAAACTTTTAGAACTTTGACTTTTTACTGTGCTTGTGCATTTACCTTACTTAGCTGCTCTTTGCTGGTTCTCACGCCTGCTGCCCCGTTCCACCGCGGCTCCTCTGTGCCGATTGTTGTGGAGGGCAGGGTCGGGCGCCATCTTTCCCGAAGTCCCGGTTCCCCACCTGACCGTAGGCAGCGGTCTAGCCGGGGGAGGGGCTTGGCCTTTAAATAGATTTTTAGCTTGGAGGCCCGGGCGATTGTTCAGGGTGGTGGCAGCGCCTTGAGCATTGTTTATGTGGCTAGCAGACTGCGAGGGACTCTCTTCTGCTCTCTACCCCTGTTGCGCTTTTTAAAACTTTTAAAACTTTGACTTTTTACTGTGCTTGTGCATTTACCTTACTTAGCTGCTCTTTGCTGGTTCTGACGCCTCCTGCCCCGTTCCACCGCGGCTCCTCTGTGCCGATTGTTGTGGAGGGCAGGGTCGGACGCCATCTTTCCCGAAGTCCCGGTTCCCCGCCTGACCGTAGGCAGCGGTCTAGCTGGGGGAGGGGCTTGGGCTTTAAATAGCAATGCTCCCGCGGCGCGCAGCGGTCTCGCGCAGTGGGCGCGCCATCTGCGTGCCGAAGGAGTGCCAAAGGAGGGCCCGTCTGTGCCCGTCCGTGCCACGGACTTGCCCAGTGCCAGTACCTTTGCTCATCTGAGTCACGTGCAACAGCCTACCAGATTAAGGTACTCGCATAAGGACCTCATAGTGCTTAATGCTCCTAGTTGTGGAGCTGGAAAGCCCTGGGGAGTTGCTGACAGCTCATCTCGAGTGTGCTCTGAGTAAAACTTTCATTTTCAACCTACGCTCGGCTGCTCTAAACGGGAAAGCACTGACCCCACGCTGATTAGAGCAGGGCTACTTAATGCTAGGTCTTTGGTGAAGCATGCTGCTGATGTCTTTGAGATCTTGGCGGACAACCAATTTGACCTTCTTTTTATCACGAGACCTGGCTTAATGATACCTGTGCCCCGGTGATGGAGTTAGCGATCCCGAGAGGTTTTAAGATCACGAGGGTAGACCGCGCGCTGGGAAGAGGGGGCGGAGTCGCTGTGATCTATCGGGATATATGGGTCTTTTCCTGTGAACCCCAAGGTGAGCTGAGGGATGCGGAGCTGCTCCATTTTTCTCTTCTGCTCAACCCACATTTTACTTTGGGTGGCACTCTGGTGTACCGGCCTCCGGGAAAAGCTGGGCCTTTCATTGAGGCCCTGGAGGAGGTCATAGTACTGCGTGCCTTTCTCCTCTTAGGGGACTTCAACATTCATGTTGATGTTTTGGACTCTACTGAGTCCAGGCACCTAGGTGAGACCTTGACCATGGCCCACCTTAAACAATGGGTTCAATCTCCAACCCATGTGGGCGGCCACCTTTTAGATTTGGATTGTACTAATTTCGATATCACAATGTCCTGCCCTGAGAGTGTGACGTGGTCGGACCACGAACTGGTCAGGTTCTCATGGTCGTTGGAAAGGTCCACTTGGGTTGGGGGCGCTCCCCCAATTGTTCACTCCCAGAGGATTAATTTAGCCACCCTGGCTGCATCCTTATCCCGGGTCCATCCTTCTTTGGCCTCGGAGATTGGTGAGGCCGTCAGTAATTTTAATACTTGGGTGGAACAGGGCTCAGCCACCTCTGTTAATCAGGGCTGCATCCGTAGGACGCGGTCTTCTCCCTCCAAACCTTCGTTTTCCCACACCTTAAGAGAATTGAAATTAGGGTGCAAAAGACTTGAACGGGTGTGGAGGCAAGAGTATTTGCCGGAGGCGAAGATTGCTCTGCGAGCTGCCCAGAAGGACTACTCTGCTGCGATTAGCACAGCTAAGAGTAGCTATTACGCTAGGAGAATTGAAAAAGCAAACAACAGCAAAGACATTTTTTCCATTGTGCAGAGTTTTCTTTCAGCATGTGCTGCGCAACCTCTGCTGCCTTCATCTGCCCAATGGTGCGAAGAGCTCTCCTCTTTTTTCATAGATAAAATTGTTAAGATTCAAGAGGCTCTACGTTTTGTCTGTGATAGCCATAAGACCTTACCTGCATTACCTACTTTACCCATGTCTGAGCCTGTTAATCAGTTCGTTGCCTTTTCCCCCTCCACTGAATCAGACATCCTTGCAGTACTCAAGGCCCTGAAGTCGGGGTCCCCTACGACCCGTGTCCTGCCAGGGTGCTTGGGGGGGTGGCGGATACAGTGTGTAGTGAGGTCACCCAGATTGTCAACCTCTCTTTTTCCTTGGCGACTGTCCCCCCTTGCTGGAAGGAGGCTAAACTCCTGCCGCTACTAAAAAAGGCCGGGCTGGATCCTGCCGTTCCATCAAGCTACCGGCCTATATCTTTGCTGCCGGCATTGACTAAAGTTTGCGAAAAGATTGCATTTCGCCAATTAGATCACTTTATTGAGTCATCTCTTGTACTGCACCCTGCTCAATCGGGTTTCCGGGCTGCCTATAGCACTGAAACGGCGCTGGTGGAGGTGTCTGAGGGAATTCGGGAGTGCCTGGATGGAGGTGGCAGAGCGGTTCTGATTTTACTAGACCTCTCTGCCGCCTTCGATACGGTGCCCCATGGGCTTCTCCTCACCAGACTGGCTGCTATTGGCATTTCCGGACGGGCTCTTGACTGGCTGACGTCTTTTCTGAACAATAGGTCTGGATGCCTCCTCATGCCTCTTTGCCCAGGAAACTCACTACGGGAGTCCCACAGGGGTCTACGCTTAGCCCCTCGCTTTTTAATGTTTATTTGACTCCTTTGATTCATTTGGCCGAACATTTGGGGGCTAAAATAATTAAGCGTGGGTGTAAAATCCGTTCCGCTCGCGGATTTTGCGGATTTTCGGCAAATTCGCAATCCGCGAACTCTCGCGAATTTGCAGAAAATTCGCAAATCCGCGCGAAGCGGATTTTTTGCTTGGTCGCACGTGCCAAATGGAATACTATACAATTTTGCGACGCGCAGCGTTCACTTACCATCATTCAGCGTTTGAAGAGTTGTTTTTCTCCATGTTTGCGTGTGCTGCGCCATTTTGGATCTTGCTGCGGGATCCCGCGGGAGTTTGTCGACCGCGGGATACGTCATTGCGGCTTGCCACCTTGCACAGCGAGAGTTTGGCAACGCGAGTACGTCATAAAGGCCCGTGATCATGCATCGCGGGAGTAAACACTTGCGAACACGTAGATGCGGCGGGCAGCGACAATCTCGCAATTGCGAGATTGCTAAATTTGCAATTTCGCACAAGAAATCCACCAGCAGGCAGCATAAACCTTGAAAATTATGATTTTTATCAGAATAACTCCTCAGGTTGACATTTGCCTGCACTTTTTTTGCAAGGAGTCCATTTTGGGGGGGGGGGGTGGGAGGAAGGAAGTGCCCCATAGTCTCCAACTTCCTGTTCCTGTCCAGCAGGCTCCTCCCAGTGCTTTGTTCATGTCCTGGTCACTTTGATTTGGATCTTGACCTGGAAGGATTACTTTTTGTGGATGCTGCTGGATATTTGGATTTGAGGCCTTTTTGACTTTCTTTGGATCACTTTTGGATTAGAAATTTCACAAGTAAGTTGATGTTGTTTGTTTGGGGCATTACAGTTGCTGCAACTACAATTTTGGAACTTTTTCAGAACATTAAATAAAATATATTGTGGGTAGCCACAGTATCCAGTAGGACCAGGGTTAGTTATGGGTGCATGATGCAACAGTTTTGTTGAATTTCAACATCATTTAGGGCATGGATGGCATTGGATTGTGGTGATTTGTGTGTGTTTTTTCGATTTGTTTGCTGTTGTTGGGGTCTTTTGCCCAGGGGTACTCAGTGGTGCATGGGCCTAGTCTTTCTGTGGGGTCTCTTTAATGTAAACATCATGGAGGGCATGGATGGCATTGGATTGTAGTGATTTTTGTGTGTTTTTCGTTTTTTTGGCTGTTGTTGGTGCCTTTTGCCCAGGGGTACTCAGTGGTGCATAGGCCTAGTCTTTCTGTGGGGTCTCTTTAATGTAAACATCATGGAGGGCATGGATGGCATTGGATTGAGGTGATTTTTGTGTGGTTTTCGATTTTTTGGCTGTTGTTGGGGCCTTTTGCCCAGGAGTACTCAGTGGTGCATGGGCCTAGTGTTTCTGTGGGGTGTCTTGAATGTAAAGATCATGGCCGGCATGGATGGCATTGGATTGTGGTGATTTTTGTGTGGTTTTCGATTTTTTGGGGTGTTGATGGGGCATGGCCATGTGGGTGGGGGCCATTTTGAGGCCTGGTCCAGGGCCATGTGGTGGGGGTGAAGGGGCCATTTTGAATCCAGCCAGTGTGCTTTGTGCCATAGGCCTGCATCCAATGTGCCTTGCTTTCATCAATTATGCCCAGGGGTACCCAGTGGTGCATGGGCCTAGTCTTTCTGTGGGGTCTCTTTAATGTAAACATCATGGAGGGCATGGATGACATTGGATTGAGGTGATGTTTGTGTGGTTTTCGATTTTTTTTGGCTGTTGTTGGGGCCTTTTGCCCAGGGGTACTCAGTGGTGCATGGTCCTAGTCTTTCTGTGGGGTGTCTTGAATGTAAAGATCATGGAGGGCATGGATGGCATTGGATTGTGGTGATTTTTGTGTGTTTTTCGATTTTTTGGGGTGTTGATGGGGCATGGCCATGTGGGTGGGGGCCATTTTGAGGCCTAGTCCAGGCAGGGCCTGGCCATGTGGGTGGGGGTCTAGGGGCAATTTTGAAGCCAGGCAGTGTGGTTTGTTGTGTCATAGGCCTGCACCCAGTCTGCCATGCTTTCATCCATTATGCCCAGGGGTACTCTGTCAGTGGTGCATTTTATTGGTCTTTCCATTTTGGGGGGTGGGTATAATAAAAAGGCTTACTTGCAAACTATTAATTGAAGCGCTACATATGCAACATTTATTTAACTGATGTTCCTCTGGCTTCGTTTGCTTTTAGGTGCAGAAAGACGAATCATCAGCCTCATCGTTCCTCATCAGTGCCAGGAAGAAGTCCTGCTGCGGTGTGTGCAGCACAACGTCACGTGTGGCCACAGACAACTCTGCAACTTGTGCAACTGCGGCCTGCTGTTCTGACATCTGAAGAAGATGGCCCCAAAAAAAGTTGCCCGTAGCTCCTCTAGCAAGAAAGTTGCCAGTAAGGAGCAGAAGAAGCAAGTGGCGCCACTTACCTAGGAGACTGGTGTGCCGACTGCCACATTTTTGGGGGGAAAAAAAGTATGCCTGCAGCAGCGGGGTCTGCTGGGGACCAAGCTGGGAGCAGCACCTCCGCTCCATTGGGCTCAGTGCCACCAACACCACGCCAACTTAGGTCCAAGCCCTTGAGTGCTGCAGAGGCAGCGAGTATAGTTGTTCAATCACCATCGACCAGTGATGTTGGCTCATCGCAAGAAAGTAGCAGCATCCCTCAATCAACACAGGTTGTTGTAACTCATCTGACGAGTGTTCAACAACCACAGCCGCAACAACAACCACATGTGCAAGTACAAGCCCAAGTACATGTGGAAGGAGAGGCGGCGCAAGGAGAGGAGCAAGCAGAGGTGCATGGAGCAGCACAAGTGCCCACAATAGTTGTTCCTCCCAAAGTAGGGGCACAACAGGAAATCGACATTCAAGCCGAGGTATCACATGAGGAAGCCACTCCTCCTGATGATTCATTGTCTTCCAGATCCCCAGCAAGGAAAAGATCAAGGATGGTGTCTACTTCTTCTTCAAGCCCCCTTCCTTCTGATGATATGGATGAAACTTGGGAACCACCACGGCCGTCTGAGAGTGAGGCACACCATGATCTGACAAAGGTAGCTAAGCATAAAAGGAAGGTCCCCGAAAGTCTTAGAGTTATGGAGTGTGATGATGACGCTGAACAAGAAGTGGCGTATACTCCTGCCGATGAAGACTCTCACGACGACGACGCAGTCATCATACACGTCACTCCAGCCTCAGCGGGCATGCAGCAAACAGACCTTTTAACCCTAGCCCGAAATGCTGCTGAGCGTGATGATGATGATGGCGACGTGGGAATGGGACCACCACTACAAATGCAGTTAACTAGTACACCACCACCTATAGCTTCCATATTTTCTCGCCAGAAGGGACCTCCATCCACCTCGACCTCCATTTCCTCAATTAGTGGTGCTGTAAGTGCACAACGTACTAAATGTCGGCAACACACATCCTCCAGTTCATCTGGCATTAGCAGCATTCCCAGTATCGCCTTCTCCGCCCCCCACAGACATTTGAAGTCCGCAGTTTGGCACTTCTTTAGTTTTAGCCCAACAAGGGAAAACATAGCCATTTGTACCATTTGTATAGGTTCGAGTTAGTCTTGGTAAGCTTGGTACCAACTATGGTACCGGAGGCCAGAGAGGTCATCTTGAGAAACAGCACACTGTCAAATGGCATGCGCACCTAAGGGAGATCAAGGATGCCCGAATTGCAAGTCAACAAATTGTATCCGTTGATGTTTCATCTGCTGATGACGAGGAGGAAGAAGCGTCAAACATTTCTTCAGTTACACCCAGTACCCCTGTCAGCAGCACACCCCCTGCAAGATATATGAGCCACACTAAGAGTGTGGGAGAGAGTGACACACCAATGTGAAAAAGTTCATCATCACTGAGCGTAACTGGGTCGCAGAAGTCATCATCATCCCGTAAAATCGTCCAGCCCACCATTCGAAGCATGTTGTTTTCAGAAGCGCCATATGAAAGCAACCACCCAATGGCGCGTCTGTATAACACTAAGCTGGCTAAAATGCTAGCGCTGGACCTTCTCCCTTTTTCTTTTGTGGAAGGGGTGGGTTTTCTTGAAATGGTGGCAACTCTCTGCCCTAAATGGAAGGTTCCTAGCCGGTTCTATTTTGCCAGAGTTGTGGTTCCAGCACTACATGAAGATGTGCTGGAGGTGATTGGGACAGCTTTGCAGAAGAGTGCTGTTCACACTATACATCTGACAACAGACATGTGGACCAGTTGCGCAGCCACTGATTACATGTGCATCACTGCACACTGGGTCTCTTTTTCAGGGGTTAAAGTAAAGATAAACGCAGGTGTTGACTCGGACAAAGTTTATAAAGCTGCTCGGAAACATGCAACAATAGCCATGTTTGCCATGGAGAAAAGTCATACAGGAGAAAACATTTTGCATGAGTTTAACACAAAGGTCTTTGAATGGCTGTCCCCAAGAAAACGCATGATTGGTTATGTTTCCACGGATAATGGCGCCAATGTAGTTAAGGCCATGGATATGGGTAACTATTTCAGAGTGCCGTGTTTGGCGCACTTTATAAACCTGGTTGTTAAAAAATTCTTGAGTGAAGAAAGTCCAGTCTCCGAGTTACTGACCACCTGCCGAAGAATGTGCACACATTTCAACCATTCTTTTAAGGCACGGAAGCAGCTGAGGTGCCTGCAACATGAACATAAATTGCCAATGAAAGCACTCATCCAGAAGGTGGCAACACGTTGGAACTCAACCTTCTACATGCTTGAGCGTCTGTATGAGCAGTATGCGGTAGTCGATCAGTATTTCTTTAAACTGGGTACACCTATGATAGACATGAGGATACAGGTGGAGCAATGGAACCTAGTTAAAAGCCTGACAGACATGCTTCGTCCTTTTGAGGTCTTCACGCGTGCAGTCAGCAGGGAGGACTGTAATTTGGGAAAAGCTATCCCATTGTTGAGCATGCTAGAGCACCGACTGAAGGCGGTGTGTTCTAAGTTTGAAAAAGATGGAAAGGAAGAAGCATTTGAGTTGGCGGAGAAGTTATTACACCGCCTACTTGGCGATGATCGTCTTGAAATGATCAACACAGAACAGCATTACATTTGTGATACTATTCTGGATCCACTGTACAAAAAGGCAGTGGCAGGCAGAGTATTCTTTCCTTTTGATGACGCAGATGTTACAAAGTACAACCATTGGCTAGCTGTGTCAGCCAGTCGGTTTGAAAGAGAACGGCAGGAAATTGAAGGAAAAGGCAGTACATCAGCATCAGCAGGCCGTCCACAGTCAAAAAAATCCACATCTGCATTTGTGGCTGTGGCAGAAGTGAGTGATTTTCCCTCTCAGCCGTTAACGACACCAGCAACGGTATCATCTGCACCAGACACAAAAGTAATATTGTTTGAAGAAGAGGATTGGCTAACTCAGCTTGGGTTTGCTTCTGAAATGGTCCCAGAAAAAAGTAAGCAAAGTGGAGGAACCCTGGAGAACCTTGAGTCGATGGTGCAGGCCTATTTGAATGACTCAACAGAGGTCCATCTTTCTCATGACCCATTGGCGTATTGGCATGGGACAAACAGATGTGTAGCCAGAGATCACCAACCTGGCTATGAATTACTTGTCTTGCCCACTCGCAAGCGTGTCTTCTGAACGTGTTTTCAGTGCTGCTGGTGGCATTGTCAATCAATCAATCAATCAATCATCACATTTGTATAGCGCGCTACTCACCCGGAAGGGTCTCAAGGCGCTTGGGGGAAGGGGTCCGCTACTGCTCGAACAGCCAGGTCTTGAGTTGTCTCCTGAAGGCGAGATGGTCCTGGGTCAGCCGCAGGTGGATGGGGAGGGAGTTCCATGTCTTGGCCGCCAGTTAGGAGAAGGATCTTCCTCCGGTGGTGGCTCTTCGGATGCGTGGTACGGCGGCGAGGGCGAGGCTAGTGGAGCGTAGCTGGCGGGTGGGCGTGTAGAAGGTCAGGCGGTCGTTGAGGTACTTGGGGCCCAGGTCGTGGAGAGACATGTGTGCGTGGGTAAGGAGCCTGAACGTGATTCTCTTGCTGACGGGGAGCAAGTGCAAGTCCCTCAGGTGGCCGGAGATGTGGCTGCGTCGGGGAATGTCCAGGATGAGTCGGGCGGAGGCGTTCTGGATGCGTTGGAGTCTTTTCTGTAGCTTGGCTGTGGTTCCGGCGTAGAGGGTGTTTCCGTAGTCCAGTCGGCTGGTGACGAGTGCATGGGTGACCGTCTTCCTGGTTTCGGTCGGGATCCATCGGAAGATCATGCGGAGCATGCGTAGGGTGTTGAAGCATGATGAGGAGACGGCGTTGACTTGTCTGGTCATCGAGAGGGAGGAGTCCAGGATGAAGCCCAGGTTGCGTGCGTGGTCTGTTGGCTTGGGAGTGATGCCCAGGGCGGGGGGCCACCAGGAGTCGTCCCAGGCGGAGGGCGATGGTCCCAGGATGAGGACTTCCGTCTTGTCTGAGTTCAGTTTCAGGCGGCTGTTCTTCATCCACTCGGCAACGTCTTTCATCCCTTCGTGTAGGCTAGTTCTGGCGGTGGCGGGGTCTCTGGTGAGTGAGAGGATCAGCTGGGTGTCGTCGGCGTAGGAGATGATGTTGAGGTTGTGTTGGCCAGCGATGGCTGCAAGTGGTTCCATGTAGACGTTGAAGAGGGTGGGGCTGAGTGATGATCCTTGCGGTACACCGCAGATGACTTCGGTGGCCTCGGATCGAAACGGGGGGAGGCGGACTCTCTGTGTTCTTCCGGCGAGGAACGAGATGATCCACTCCAGTGCCTTCCCTTGGATACCGATGTTGCTGAGGCGTTGAACTAGGGTGCGGTGGCAGACAGTGTCGAACGCTGCAGAGAGGTCCAGGAGGATGAGGGCTGCTGTTTCCCCGTTGTCGAGCAGGGTTCTGATGTCGTCTGTGGCTGCGATGAGGGCGGTCTCGGTGCTGTGGTTAGCTCCGAAACCGGACTGTGAGGGGTCAAGGGATCCGTTCGTCTCGAGGAAGGTGGAGAGTTGTCTGTTGGCGGTCTTCTCGATGACTTTGGCAGGAAAAGGGAGGAGCGAGATGGGGCGGAAGTTCTTGAGGTCAGTGGGGTCCGCTGTTGGTTTCTTCAGTAGGCCGCTGAGCTCGGCATGCTTCCATCTCTCCGGGAAGGTGGCGGTGTTGAAAGAGGTGTTGATGATGTTCCGGAGTTGGGGTGCGATGTTGGAGTCGGCCTTGTTGAAGACGTGGTGGGGGCAGGGGTCGGTCGGACTTCCAAAAGGACCCGCCTCTCTCCCAAAAATGTGGAGAGGTTAACAATGATCAAGATGAATCAGCACTTCATACCACCAGATTACAAATTACGAGAATGCACGCAGGAAGAAGACGAGGAGGACACCAACTTAGATGAGGGAAGTTCATCCCTGTTAACTGACCTACTCCCGTCTGAATTAGCAGAGTTTGAGGACGAGCTCTTCTTCCCTGACACCGAGCCCTGAAAATGAGTCAATGAATCACTAACTTTCTTTTTCGTCCTTATTCACTTTTATTCCTGTGTGTCTGTCTTTCTTTGTTTTGCAAAATCTATATAAAAAAACTTTAATCACCTAATCACAAAAACAAGCCCATCAGCAGAACTGTCTGCACTTATTTGCTTATTGATTTGAAGGTGCCGCAGTCTGCATTCCTCAGGTTCACAAGTTCACAAGAACATGCTCCTCTATCCTCCTCCTCCTCCAAACTCCTATTTCCCTCAAAGCAGATGGCTGGATTACGCCCAATGAGGAAAGACTCTGCAATTGTGGGGGTGTTCTACTTCATTGCGGGTGAGTTGACGGGTCTGGGGCCATTGCTGGGAAGGTCTAATACCGGATAAAAGTGGTTTGGAGAAAATCGGAGCAGAAAAAGATTTTGCGCTTTTGATCACTTGCCTGTCTTTGGGGTGCTGTTTGGGGGGGTTCCGGGTGTTTGTGGTGGGTTTCGGGGTCTGGGAGCACTGCTGGCACAGTCTAATGTTGATTGCATTTGTTTTTCAGGAAATCCATAGTGGAAAAGGGGAGTTAGGGCCTAGCTGCAGAGCGCATTTGGACAGAATTGAAGGTAGTAGGCCCATTTTTGCTTTTTGCCTGTTTGAGGGTGTTCTGCTTTTTTGCGGGTGGCTGCAGGGGTCTGGGGCCATTGCTGGGAATGTCTAATACCGGATAAAAGTGGTTTGGACAAAATCGGAGGTGAATTTATTTTTGCGTTTTTGCTGACTTGCTTGTATTTGAGGTGCTGTTTGGGGGGTTCTGGGTGTTTGTGGGTGGGTTTTGGGGTCTGGGAGCACTGCTGGGTATGGATAGTTTTGATTGCAAGAGGTTTGAAGCAAATCCATGATGGCAAAGGGGAGTTAGGGCCTAGCTGCAGAGCGCGCGTGTAGTGATTTTGGAAATTTGCCTGAAAATTTCTAAGTCCCCATTTTTGTAGTTTTGCTTTTTGGCTGTTTGGGGGCTTCTACTTCTTTCCGCCTGGGTTGACGGGTCTGGGGCCATTGCTGGGAATGTCTAATACCGGATAAAAGTGGTTTTGACAAAATCGGAGCAGAAAAAGATTTTGCGCTTTTGATCACTTGCCTGTCTTTGGGGTGCTGTTTGGCGGGCTTTTAGGTTGTTGTGGGTGGGTTTTGGGGTCTGGGAGCACTGCTGGCACAGTCTAATGTTGATTGCATTTGTTTTTCAGGAAATCCATGGTGGAAAAGGGGAGTTAGGGCCTAGCTGCAGAGCGCATTTGGACTGAATTCCAGGTAGGCCTAAAGTTTTTTAAGTGTGGCTTTTCCCGGGTTTTTCCTTTTGGCTTGTTGGGGGGGTTAAACTTGTTTTCGCCCACGTTGACAGTTCTGGGGCCATTGCTGGAAAGGTCTAATACCCGAAAGAAAGTGTTTTGGAGACAATCCCTGGGGAAAAAGTTTTTGCATTTTCTGAGATTTCGCTCACCCTACCGTTTTCGGGCGGCTGTTTGTGGGGGTTCCTGGTGTTTGTGGGGGGGGGGTTTGCGAGTCTTGGAGCAATGCTGGGTATGGATACTTTTGCTTGCTTGCAAGTGGTTTGAATACAATCCATGGTGGGTAAGGGGGGATTTGGGCCTACTTTACTTTCCAAGTATGTTTTGTCACCATTTTCTAGTAGGCCTCGTTTTTGGAGATCTGATTGGGGGGTCTTCTATATTTTTGCGACTGGGTTTAGTAAGGGTCTGGGAGCACTGCTGCGAAGGTCTAATTTTGTTCTAAAACACAGTTTACAGTACACCTAGCTTGAGGGGAAGGATCCGCTAAATTAATTCGCCCATACTTATTTATCCTTCAAAAGGAGACTCAGACAGAGTAGGCACTTTCAAAAATATTGTACTGTCTATTAGGAAACTCAAAGTGTGACTTTTTGCACTACACAGCGTACATACCTTATATTTATTTGTCAGTGGTGTTCTAATATCACTTCCTGTTTTTCCATCAATAATTACAGGCCGGGTTTCAGCTTGTGCAATGGGAAAAAAAGGATGAAGTCAGGCTTCACATTAGTGAGCCGCAATTCAGCATCCGCCAGGCAGGCAGTGGACAGGGTGTCTTCTGGTCACCAACATTGATGGACGGAGCGTCAAATGGAATGGAGGAGTCCCGCTAATAAGAGGAATGGTTGGATGCATGCAACTTACCAAATTCAACAGGACAACTACAAAAACATGCAGATACAGTATCCGTTCTTTTCTAATTATCTTTTAAGTAATGTTATTGCTGTGAACGTCTATGAGTGTGACTCTGCATTTCTTTGATCTCTGCTTCTAAATTCATCCCTACAGCCATTCTATAGGTTTTACTTCTGCTATTTTTTAAACCTAATTTAATGTAAGAAGTGTTTCTCTGAGTGCAGAGATAGGCAAGTGAAAACGCATAATTATTACTGCAGCCCTGTACTGTCGCATTCTTTCATTCACGGTTGTCGAAAGTACTACTTACTTTTCAGTAACCATGCATGCAGTAGTGCATGCACTTCCTTTATGTCACTTACAAGATTTATGGATAGCTTTGTACCCAAAGATTTGTTTATCTTCAATTATTGTTTGTCCATGCTGTGCTTTTTTTTTCTTCTCTCAACAAAACTTTCCCAAAAACCCCCATTCCCATCCATTTTCCAAACCCTAACCCTCTTCCCCCGGGCTGTGTGGTTTTGATTGATGTGTGACTAAATGACAGCAATAATTCCACACACTTGCTGGGGAGGATAAGGTCATAGCAACAGGCTGGTGAAGGAATCCGAGGATATATTCTTTCTCAGCTTGACACTGAGTCACTATTGGCAAATGAAAGCAGATTTTCATGTGCGCCATCAACTTGATTGGTCATCAAGAACATCCTCCTCCTAGACGTGGCAAATTAATATTACGCTGCTGTGTCCTTCACCTTCAGTACTATTTCTTGTAGTAGTGGCCAATGTCAAAGAAATTCAACGCAAGTACTTTCAATACTTTACCATTTGTTCGGCTACATTGTGGCACTGTTCTAGTGTACTGTCACCTGCTATATTCTGTATCGTACCGTTCTAATGCTACGGTAAGGACAAACAAGGTTTCATTTTCTTTTTTTTCAGATGCTGCAACTGCCACTGTGTAACACCACAAGTACCACCGCAATGATGACTTTTCATCCGCCCAGGATTGCCAACCTTAATCGCCATTTCCCGTGCAGCCAGCCCTGTGCCTAGCCCTATTTCCAAACACAAATTACAGATAAGATAAGCGTTTGGGGGGAGGTAGTATAATGGAGTATTCGGAGAGACGAGAGACTGAAGGTCCTAGGACTATTGAATTCACTTACTCTGTGACAGGCACTTAGTTTTGAAAACATTTGGGCAATTACTAGTACTTACACAACTTGAATCAAGATGCCACTTAAATTTCAGGAAAACAAACTTACTGTTAAATCCCCACCCACCAGCCTCAAAAGCAGTAAAAAACACGTATGCTAAGATAAAGTTTAAAGTATATTTATATATTCCTAACATAAATAATCTCCCGCAAGACCCAACCCACCCCCCCTCCCAAACCCCAAAGAATGTCCGTGAAAACTAAGTCCAAAAAAGTAGAAAACCCAACTCCCAATTCCCACCCCCCAGAAGTCTTTAAAAAAAAGGGGCAAAAGACAGTCTCCTCCTACTGCTGGCTGCTGTTGACTTTTCGGGCCAGGTCGGCATGCTCCTTGCGGAGGGTCTCGAGCAGGGTTTTGGTGTTGAGGAGCTCCTGCTCGAGGTAGGGCACCCTCAGTGAAAGGCGGTACACGCGTGCCTTGCACCTGCTGTGGGGGGCAGCTGATTTCTTTGCTGCTCGGCAGTGGCGGGTGGCTGCGGTACCCCGGCTCCGTACCGCTGGAGACCTGCTGCGCTGACTGGCTGACCCAGCGAGCGCGGAGGAGGATGCACGTGTCGCCGTGGATGTTGTCGACGTACTGTGCGTGTCCTCCTCCTCCTGGGCCACCAGCCGCCGATATTCGGCGACGGTGGCCTCCAGCCTCCGTTGCCGGGCCCTTTTAGCCAGCTCCTTCCGTGTTGGTTTGGAAGGAGCATCTATATGAAGAAAGAAAGACATAGTCTGTAACCAATGCTCTTTAAGATTAACACAAAATGATTCAGCAGAAAGTTGTGTCACAGTAGAACTAGCAACTTGCAAGCGCAGTACATAACTATTGTGGCCAGTATCTATCTAACCTCCCACTTCTTCATCCTTGCTCTAACATTAGTGGGAGTTTAAGGAATCAATTCTATGAGCACTATGGACTCACTCCATTAGAGTCGACTATGACAGTACACCAGTCTTATTCTTCTTCTTCTCTCTTGTTTAGCAAAATTGGTACGTTAACTTCTGCAAGCCGGCATAATGCCAGCGCAGTCAACTTGCACCCGAAAAAAACAGACGCCCGCCATGATGAGTGAGACAGACTTGCGTTACTGTACCAGTCCAGTACATGCAGGTGGTGATGCTCTTACTTTTCTATTACGGGTGGCACTGAGAATACTCTGTTACAAGGGCTACTGCTTAATTAATTTAACTTTCACCCTACAGTGCCAATGAATACTAGAAAAGGAAAATGAAGAAGATAAATAATCTGATTATCTATCACTACACATGGTATGTATTTGCTTACATATGGGATGACTTTAGGTGCTTTGCTTTTTATTAAGTGAACAGTGATACATCCACACATGAATGACCGAGTTCTACTAAACTTATTAACAGAGGTAGTGAGTGGCCATCGTAATAGCCGGATATATGCTGTGCTTGCAATACAAACTACTGCTACTATTCATGGTAGTATTCGGACAAAATTACAACTTCTTTTCCTTGCCTTTCCTACACTGGGACGGACGTGCGGGTGCGGTGTTACATGCTCTTCAAAGTAACACTTAGTTCATCCAGTGACCGTCTACTCTCTCTAGATACACATATGCTATCTAAGAGTCAGATAGTACCATGATCCAGGCATCCATCCATTCAAACTATATGTCAATCATTCTTCTTCATGTCTCTCATCTGGACAAACCTTACGTTTTCTCACGGGAAAACAACCTTTTCATTTTATTTCGGAAACCGCAAGCCATACATCCGTGCTTGACTTGCATTTGAATTTCAACCAAAGCATATATTGCGCACACATACAGTTTCTGTTTCACCCACCCAGGCTGTTCTCCTTCCACCCATCCTTGCTTCATTCTTCACCCAGCCATGCATCATATTCCTTCCCAGCCACCTCGGGCACCAATCAAACACGTATCATTCTTCTTTGTCAGTCATCATTACTTTTAACTTGCTCGTCCTTCCACACTTACTTACACCCTTCTTTCGCTTTTCGTTCATCCCATCCATCAAGTTAATCTCAGATCAGATTTGGATTCTCGGAAAAAAAATCACCGCTGAGTTGAAGTAAATTTAGAGGAGGCTACTACCTGGTTGATAAAAAACTTTGTTCTAAATTTGAAAGTCTGCTTAACAGTATAGTAACTTAACTGTAGAACATAGAGCACACTATGCAGTCTGCAATCTCAATAAGTAAGGAATATAAGAGCTTACCACTGCCCGCCACTACCGTGGCAACCCGCACAGCAGTTTCGTCCTGCACTTGCACCGCCTCCTCACCAGAACTGTCCTCCTCCACCTCCGCGCTGGGCCCAGCACCAGATATTCCACCTACAAAGTACATTTAAGAATGTTAGATGTCATAGACATACACCACTCACTAGTATTTTGTCTAGGAATGAAGAAATGTGAATACAGAAACCAATCTAATAATTTGTGACTGTCTACTCTAAAGTAAAAATGTCCCTTTTTCCAGGGAAGGGTGTTGTCTTGCTGCACTTTTTGGCACAACTGATGAATGCTTGCTTTTTAACACGCACCTTTTTTCTCATAACAGACAGAAGCTTCACTTCTAAGAACAAATCATCATCACTAGGACGGAGTGACCAACGATTTAGCACCAAAAAGAAAAATTAAAGTTCAAACCAGGTGAGGGCTCGGCTCGCCCACAATAAATGTGTGAAATAAATCACTAAGCACTTTCCCATTTTTAATCAACCGTTTATGTTTTATGACAAGCTTGATTTTAATAAATATTTTTACTTTTAATAAAGCTTTAAAACTTAAATAGACTCTGTGGTTTTTGGTCAAGAGTGAATGAGCAAAAGGTTTTGCAATTTCCAAGCATGAGTCCATGCCTCTGACACTTCTGGACTCTGACTCCGTACTCTTGTCCTGCGTTGGATAATCATCATTGGGGATCAATCATCGATGAATTCGGGAGCTAAATGACTCTGCCACACTATCTAGTCAGTAAGGAGATTGGGGGTTCTTCAAAGTCTGATATCACTGAGGTATGTGGAAAGTCTACCTGCGCCTATTATAATTGATAAACAATGCACTATTTAGTGTCCATAGTTCTGTTTGTGCAGATTTGTCCCTGCAACAGTAGTAGTATGGATTGTCCTCCTATCCAAACCAAAAGTAAAGTAGTATCTTATTCTTCCTTGGTGGTCATTCACCTTTTTATTGTTGGTAATTGTCAAAGCATAAACATTTAGAAGACTTGAAAAGACATTATGGACAATCCCAGAGGACTGCACTCAGTGCATAGAGCTATTGCTGACCAGAATGGGAGTTTCGTTTAACACCTTTTGCCAACTGTGCAATCTTAGTTAGCTACACAGACAGACTAATAAGAATAATCTAGTAATACCACAGGGAGTCACAGTAGAGGCAGGATAAGAATTTAGATACAGTCTACAAGAAGATCAAAGACGATTTAGAAAAAATCGAATGAGGAACGCTAGGAAAAAATAGGTACTCTGTATTAAAATTAAAGCTTACCGGGGCCAGCAAAGGAGCCCTCGCCTGACCGATCCTGGCCTTGAACAGCAGCAGCCGATAACCCCTCCTCCTCTGTCCTCTTGCCCCTGGGGGGAGCTGATGTACAACATGAAAGAAAGAAAGACCCGAAAACATGGATGATTGTTGTCAACCAAATCAAACATTTCAAAGTAACAATAACAAAATATTTTGGCGAAATAGACAACTATTCCACGGGATATATTGACCTATCTCATGTGGTCTACTACGATATTAGTATTGCTTGATTTGCGGACCGTCGACTTGGAAAGTTATGTAACTCACTAAACAAACTACTAAAAAGGTTCACCTAGGACTGGCAGGCAGCAGTCCGCAGCACGCGAAGTGACAGGCAAACTCCATCGTGATTGCAGATCAGCGAAAACACTAAAAAGTTTCCTACTACATTAACCAGTCATTAAAATACTCAAACTGTCAATCCACCACCACTATTTCTTCTTATTGCCAGGTGTACAAAGGAAGGACTGGACTTGAGTCTGTAGGGGTAGATTTACAAGCCCCTTGCGGCTCTTTTGCTCGATGGTTGCGTGACTTTTGTGACGCAGCGGCAGAACAAAAGAGGCGCCATGGTGCGGCGTATATTAACAACGTGACGCATATGGGAGATGCATCACGTTGTAAAGCCCTGCGTCATCAGGGGGCGTTCCGGCGCAAGGGAGGGCGTTCCTGCGCAGGAACGCATCCTAAAAGTTGCTGAGGGAAATCTACAAGATTTCAATCAGTCACTTTTAGGACAATGATACTTGACTCAAACCCTGCGCCTGCTTGAAGCAGACGTACGGCTTCACGCAGCATTGGAGAGATAGGGCATCCCAGAGCATTGCTGGAGCTGCGCCATCGTTGCGACGCAACTCCAACAATGCGCCGCCTTTACGGCACAGATGCGTAACGCTTCGGTGACGTTTTGGGCCCATGGTGCGCCGCATTGTAAATACGGCGCACCATGGGTGGTGGTGGCGTGGCGCACAATTACTGGCGCATCCCTGCTACTTTGCAGGGATGCGCCGGTAATTGAAAATCTGACCCTTAGTGTCCGGCATTACGCAGTTCTTTACACTACACTCATACATAATTTCTATGGCCAATGAAAAGAACACAAAATCGAAAACAAATAAGCATAGTAGCAACGCTACTGAGAAGGAGAGCAGTGCACCTGAAATGCACAGAAGATTTTGTAATATAATTTACCTACAATGTAATCGGCAGCATTATTGCTCTTGGTAAAAAACAAAAATTTGCAATATAATAACACACAGAGCGGGTGAAAACAGAGTAGTGATGAAATAGCTAGAAATAGCTACTACTACTCACCAAGCCCGGGGATCTCGATGCCGAGCACGTCCAGCAAGTCGCGCTCCCGGTCCAGGAGATCCGTCCAACGGTGGGTGGCCTGGTTGTAGGTGCGCCGGACCCGAGAGTGTTGAAACATGGCCCGACACACCTTCTCCCACCGCTTCCGGCGCTCCCGGAGCCCGTAGCCGCTTGCCGCCTCCCATGATGGTCCTGGGGAGGCGGCGCTGGACATAAAACACTAGTGCGGCCACCTCCTCCACGCTAAAAATCTCCCGGGCTATAACTTGCTCCCCCCTCAAACGCCCGCACAGTCTGGGCAGAAAGGAAGGTAAATAAGAAATAAGAAATAGAATAGGGAAGAAGAAAAGAAAAGAGTTAAAAAAAGTAGTTTAAAATTAACCAAAAGTAGCAGAAAACACAAAAATATAGAGCTAGAAAAATAGAGGGATAGATAATAAGTAAAATAGATTAAAAAAAACTTCAAACAAGCAAAGGATGGCAGAGATTGACAGAGGATACAGAAAGCATGCCCAGAACCATAGCAATGAATGAAAAACAAGATGGCCGCGCCCGTTCACGACCGCGTGGGTAAGTTCGCGTGAGATTTCCCCCGCGATCACACGCGAACATATACTAGCGAGCCGCACACTTTGCGAGATTACACATAGCGCCCGGAAACGGAATTACGTCACGCAAACAAGATGGCCGCGCCCATGTACGACCACTAGGGTAACTTCGCAAACGTTGCGCTACAAGCGGCTTGCGAAAATGCAAAAAAACACGCGAACTAACACGCCGCAAAAAAACAAATCGTATATTCGCACGAATTTGCGGCTTCCGAATTCGATCTTGCGCGAATTTGCACCCCGCGAATCACGCGAAATTGCAGAAAAATTATTTTTGCAAAACTGAAAGCACTCAGCAGGTGCAAAAGTTCAATCTTATCATTAGTAACCATTCCCTGTAGTGCTTCCTGAGGGGCCCCTTCAGAGTTCAGTTGCCTACTTGCAACTATTCTATGACCCTGCTCTGACCCTCACAGCAGGCTCAGAGAATAGCTACAAGTATGCCACAAAGGTCCTGTTAAAAAAAATTGCACTGCAACAGAAAGCAATTACAGATAAGGAAGCAGGTGCCAGCCTGGAAGTTCAAATTCAGTGACACATTAATCAGCCCCTAATTCATTCATGTCAGTTGAGGCAGGGCAGGTGTGCTAACGAATTTTACAAAACTGAAAGCACTTGGCAGGTGCAAAAGTTCAAGCTCCTCATTAATGAGAAAGCACTTACAGCTAAGGAAGCAGGTGCCAGCTCAAATTCAGTGACACATTCATCAGCCCCAAATTAATTCATGTCAGTTGAGGCAGGGCAGGTGTGCTTTTCCCCCCATAATCTACAGTGATGATGAACCAGAGGGTGGCATGGGTGAGCCAGAGGGTGGCAGTGGTGAAACAGAGGGTGGCAGTGGTGAAACAGAGGGTGCTGTGATGAACCAGACGTAGAAACAACATGTTCGCGACCGTTGCTACCCGACAAGTAAGTTCGCGTTTGTGAACTGGTAAAAAACCCTTGCGAAATGGCAGAAACACTTGCGAACACAAAAAAAAAGGAATCCGCAAAATTTGCGAGAGTTTGCGGATTTTGCAGATTGCGAATTCGCAAAATTCGCCCATACTTAAAAATAATGTCCTACGCCGATGACACCCAACTCTTGTTCACCTGGCCAGGGGACAACTTGGATACTTCGGCGGTACAGCATTGTCTTTCATCTGTCTTTCGTTGGTTAGCACTTGCTCAGCTTAAGTGCAACGAAGACAAGTCTGAGGTCCTTTTTTATGGACCCTTTCCTGATAACTTTAGAGACCTTCTATGGCCACCAGACATGCCTTGCCCCAAATCTATGGGTGGCCCAGCTAAGAATCTGGGGGTCTGGTTTGGGAGCGACCTGAAGTTTGAGGACCACATTAAAAGGCTTACAGGCGTGTGTTTCGGTACTCTTAAAGCCTTGCGCAGGTTTTTCCCCCTCCTCCCGCGAGAGGCCAAAGAGACTGTGTCGCACGCTCTTATTCTCTCCAGGCTTGATTATGCGAATGCCCTGTTTAGTTGATCCAACGGCTTCAGGTGATTCAAAATGCGGCTGCGAGACTCCTGTTCAATCTGCCTAGGAGGTTGAGCGTCCGCCCTCACCTGCGCAGCCTCCACTGGCTTCCGGTGGCACAACGGATCATGTTTAAAGGACTGGTTCTTTCTTTCCGAGCTATCCATCAGCTTGGGCCTGTATACCTGAGGAAACGGTTCTCTTTGTACGTCCCCAATCGCTGCCTTCGTTCTGCTAATCAGTGTAAAATCGTTGTGCCCGGATTTAAGTACACCAGGCTGGGGGGCCAGTCTATTTCGGTCAGGACCGCTAGAGCCTGGAACGCTCTTCCCCCCCCACCTTAGGGCAGCCCAGACCATCTCCAGCTTCAAGACAGGGCTTAAAAGCTATCTGTTTAATGTGAACATGTAAATTGCCTTCCCCTCCATGCTGCTCATGCCACATTTTTTTCCCTCGCGCCAGGATACTTGCTAGTAACAGCGCACGTTATAAAATTCTTTATAACATAACATATAACATGCACCAAGAGATGGGTTTTTCGATACTATGCAACACCATAAACTTAACTGGGTTGAGTAAGCAGGCCAAGGAGTGGCTGCATGACTCTCGGGTGCAGGAGAGGTTCAGTTTGTTGGCAAGCTTTTCTAGATGTTTGTTGGAAGTTTTGTTGTTCTGCTTGCCTATGGCAACATCTTAAATAAAACAGCCGGACGGACTTGTTCCTTAATGTAGATAACAGAGCAACATCATTGTGGCCAGGTGGGCCCAGCGTGAAAGGCTTAAAGAGTTCTCACAGTCTGGGTCAAGTTTTGTGATCAGGATAGGTGGAAAGGCTGGTTCCAGACCTTTACCTGCATTTCAAGTTGCACCATGGCTAAGTGATATTAAGGAGCGCCAAAGCTAACAAACTCCTTTTCGCATACAGGCAAAAGGACTGCAGAGGGTGGGTAAAGTGGAGCTGAACCTATTGGTGGTGGGTCAATTCTGTTAAATTCACTGGGGTATTACAAGGCATGTGAAACGGGAGCTTAGGAAACCCAGAGGGAGCATGGGTGATTCGTTGGCAGTAGGCCCATAGCAATCCACCAGTTCGCCTCTAGCACAGGTAGTAACTGGGCTGCATCCAGGACCTGCAGCTCTGAGTCAAGGTCTTTCGCACCTGGTGTCAAGGGCCCTGTCCAAGTCAAAGGTTCAAGCCCCAGAAGTAAGGGCAAGGGCAGATTGCATTGATCACCTAACTACAGCACATTCACCCGAATTCCAGGCAGCAGGCAGGGGATACAATTTCACCTGTCTGTGGCGCTACAGCAGGCTGTTCTTTTGGGGGGCTTCATACTAGGGCTCCATAACAGGGTGTATCACTTTGGGCCTAGAATGCAAAAGGCCCTATGGGCATAGTAGAGGCACATGGGTCCTCCAGTTTCCTACTCTTCCAGCTTCCCGTTAAGGCACCATTGGCTTCAAGCTATAAATCTGGGGGTTTCTCAGGCAAAAAAAAAGTTTGGCTGGAATCAGAGATCTGAAGAGCCATTTTCTGCAGCATGCGTCCCACATAATTGGTCAAAACAATAAGTCTGGTTCTTCAAAGACAGGCATTAGTCCCCCACCCACCTGAAGATCACTCAGAATCCTAATAATGGAATAAGATTTGCTTACAACAGGCATGGGCAAACAAATGTATTGCATTTATTCGCAGCGTCAGCCAATTGATATCATCAGGAGTTTCAGAGGCTGAGGGGTTGTACCCCCATGCAATATGTTCGCAGTTCAGGAGCAGGGGAAAGCATATTTTAAGGCAGGCTAGCATACCTCAAAAGGTGTATCTGTGGGTTTAATGTATGTGTATCTCTGGTCTTATGGATGTGTAGAGTCATTCTTATTTGGCACATGCCTGTGTCTTGTGTTCTTCAGCCGCCCCACTCCTGAGACATTTAGAGGTATGTCCATGGTATATTTTGTGCGTTTTAAGGTTCTCATGACCAAAGCGGTTTGTTGTATCAATTCAAGGGGAAGAGATATAGGTTAGGTACCTAATTACTTACAACATAGCACATTAAGGTAGGCGGTGTAAAATTTTAAGTTGCAACTGGGTGACCCCCCCCCCCCATTGATGTCAGTAACTGCTGACATTGCTAGCAGTTAAACAGCCTGGGAAGTCTGGGGGCAAACATCATAGATTAAACTGAACAGGCAAAATTCCTGTAAGAATGGAGGGATACACGGAAGGTACATGGGGGCACTCTTGCTTATGACACATATTTCTAAGCTCTTCGGATAATTGGCCCTTTACACATCATAGTAGGATCGTCACCAACTTGGAACAGGCTATTGGGTAAGCCTTGCCAGGAAATTGACACACACTTCATACAAACTGGAGCCTCTATAAAGGATAAATGCTGAAAACATGGACTGGGGTACGTTTGGGTCAAAAACTGTCTTTGCCAAGCCGCAGGGCATCATTCTGTTACCAGGTGTCTTTGAGGGACAGGCGAGTGCATTAAGGGAGCTGTATTAAGTAGCGAGGTTACTTGCAGTGAGGCAGAGAGGTCCCAGTGGGCACACAAAAGGTGGGCTGCGGCAAAACATGAAACTGGGAATTTTAGATTCCATCATTATCATTGGTTTAATAATACGCAAGACTCTCTGGCCATGTGGGGTAAAAATGTTCCAGCATGAATTACAAGGTGACTAGAAGGTAAGCCAAACTCACCTCTAATTATGTGGAGGGCAATCAATTACGGGGATAACGAAGTGACCTAGGGTCACAGCTGGTTAGCAGGTAGTTTGTATCTGTGACTGGACTGCAGTTGAGCGAGCCTGGTGGGCTGCGTAAGCTGTCACTCCAAAAAGTGTGCGGTGACTGCAATAGTGTGCACAATACAAACATTCCCTCAAAACAGATTTGACACCACTAATGTGTTCACCATGGTTAGCAATCAAAAAGGGCTGTGCAAATGTCTGGTCAAATTCAGCAAAGTATGTGCACTCTGGAACCGAGGGCATGTTACAGGTTGCAAAAAACGCCCTGCCGGGATAGCCATAGTAGCTAGGCTGGTTGTGGAAGCTGTCACCTAACAAGTGTGCTGCTGTCCCAAAAGTTGGGGAAACAATGTGTTAAAGCAAAAAAAAGGCTACAATGTATTAAAAACATCTGGCATGCCCATTAGTCAGAAATGGCAGGTATCTGTACTTATTGTTCTCCGTGTCCCCACCCACTTGTCTGCTGGGAGGAGATATCAGCATGGCATCACAGCAGCTAAATGTCGCAGTCAGAAGGTGAGGGGCTGGCATGCAATATGGTCATGTAATGACGCAGTGGATGGGGGCAGGCCATTGCTATAGGCGTTACATTGGCCATACACGGGCAGAAGGTTACAGTGCCAGGAACCCACAAATAGAGTGGGTTTTTAGAAAGGGGTTGCGTAAGTTTGCCATTCTCAAAAAGCGTGTACTGGTACTCCAATGAGGGGGAGAAAGAAGGGTTTGGTGTACTTATGCTGACAGTTACTAGAACACAGCATGCATTCACATTTGGAAGGAGCAAGTACATTTCCACTGCTGGTGCTTTACACGGTTATCAGTTGGAACCCCAATTTTGTTTCTGACTTTTGGCTTTAGCTCTTACCTTTAAAATGAGGGATACGAAAAGGCAGTGGCAATGCTTCCTGTGACGACTGTTCATGTGACGTCTCACCACGTGACATCATTGCTTACTGCCTTTGCTAATTAGTCCTCCACCACTGTTGTTTGATATACGGCTTGTTCGTGCTTTGTGATCGTATAAGGTGCATATGTGCCGGGAGCATGGACACATACAGTATTGGGCGAGGGAGCCACGTGGAGAACGCGTCACCTGTTTAGCTAAATGTCAGAGGCTTTTATTTTCTGCCCTCCCAGCCTTGCCAAAGGACTGGTATGGGCATGTTTAACATTCCTCAGGAAACCTGCCTCAGAGTTCTAGAAACCTTACTAAAAAAATACCATGGGATTTGATCGGACCGATTGATTGTGCGCTGGATTGCGAACACGTGGCCCTCACTAGAAATTTCTTTCAATTTAAGGATTAGTACTTTTTGCAGACACACAGGACATCTATGGGCAGCACCTTTGCCCCAACCATAGATTGTCTCTATGTTCATGACTTTGAGACAAAACATATCTATCATAAAAGCAATCCATATCACACCAATATAAAAACCTAGAAATTATATATTGATGATATTTTGATTATCTGGCGAGGTAACAAATCAGAGGCCCTGCAGTTCGCTGAGTGGCTGAACTCAAGAGATGATTTTCCTCAGATTTCCTATCACAACTAATAAGAAAACAATCACTTTTCTTGATTTAAAAATATAAGCACATGAAAACTGGCTAAAAACCGAGGTATAGTATAAACCTAATGACTGCAATAACTTGTTAAGGTACGATAGTTTCAACCCAAAGTCACTGAAGAATAATCTACATGTGGGCCAATTTTTCAGACTAAGGAGAAATTGCACTGAAAAGAGTCACTATAAACAACATGATGATGTTCTAAGAAGCTAACAAAAAAAAGTATGGCAAAAAGCTATCCGGACAATCTCATCGGAAGAGCCAGAAAAATAGCTCAGATCGACGAGACAATCTCTCCTGCAGACGATTGAAAAACCCAAGAATGAGCACCTCATTTGTAAATGAAAATGAAATTTAAAAAATGAAGCGCAATACAATTACCTGAAGGTGTCAAGGTACTAGCTCATCAAGTAAACCTATGCTGTAAGATCTTAACTCAGAGTCAAAGGTTAAACAGCCATGTCTTCAGTGTCTTCCTGAAGGTCAGCAGGTGTTTTTTGTCTTTTAACCTTTGGAGAAGGGAGTTCCAGAGTTTGGTCGTACCAACGAAAAAACCTGTACCGCACTAAGATTTTCTTGAACCTAGGGGTCACCAGATTATGGGACTGAACTGAGCGTAAATGACGTGCGGGAACATATAGGCAAAGGTTTTGCTTGAAAAAGACTGTCCCTATGTCATGAGTTGCTTTAAATGCTATGCAAAGGGCTTTAAACTCAACGCATCGCTTCACTGGTAACCAGTGTAATTCTCTTAAGGCGGTAGTGGCCGATTTATGTTTAGGAATGTTCATCAAAAGATGAGGGGCAGCATTTTGCACAATCTGTAATTTAGTCAGGCATTTAGACCTGAGGTTGATGAAAAGACCGTTGCAATAATCGGCTCTAGATAAAACCAAAGCAGTGATCACCAGCTTGCGTAAATCAGCAAGAATAAAAGGAAGAATCTTTCTCAGTGGTTTTAACGTATAGAAGATTGCTGAGGAAATCTGATTCACAAGAGCTTCAAATGTGAGCTTTGAATCAAAGGTGACACCTAAGGTGTTTTACGTTATTTGAGGGGGTGGGCAGAGGCCCAGTTCTGATGGCCAGAGTGCTGGGGACCAAAAGGTGGTGCTACTGCCAAAGAGTAGAACCTCAGTTTTGTTGGAGTTTAACTTCAAACAGTTGGTTGCCATCCAGTCTCCAACTTGGCGGAGAAAGGTATAAAACTAAGAGGCCGTGTCCGATGGTGAACTTATCACTGACATAACAATTTTGGTATCGTCAGCATAGGATATTGCTGAGAAGCCCAAAGATCTAATCAGCTGCGCCAATGGGGCAACGTCGACATTAAAAAGGGTAGGGTGTCAAAACATATGAGACACGCTCCAAACAGATGAAGATAACGTTCTCCAAACACTGGAAGATCTTAACCTCAGGCCCCTCAACCTACAAAACCCAATGTTATCTTTCAAGCAGTCAAAATCACTGAGACAGCTATTGGTACACACCAGACCAATACCTACCGGTCCCAACAGACCAACCATTTGGATACTCTGGAACTTGCCCCGAGTGGTAGGGCATTATAGAGCGGCAGACCCTGATGCAGAGGTCTGGCCCAGACCAGGGTTCAATTCACGCCTCGGCGGGTCTGGGGCTCAATTTCCCCGGACCTGATAATTCTCGCCTCAGTGCCTATTCTAATCATGGGTCCCACTCTGCAACTCTGGGCAATAGCTTGCTTAATCTCCACAACGGCCCCAACAGCGCTAGGATGCCTGGCTTCACCTTGGGGGTGCCCAGGAATGGGCACTTCACAGGGAAAAGCCCGGAAGGGTTCCACAGTGGTATGTGTACAGCGCCTTGAGACCTCTTCGGGGGTGATATGTGCGCTATATAAGCACTACTACATTTACATTTACTACATTATCCTTGCGCAGGCTTTACAACATTTATCCCCTAACAAAAAAAGTAAAATAATTCAACCTGGGTCTAAGAACACCATGGTCCCTGAGGCAGTACACCAATTGCAATTCCACCACCGTAGTTTAGGCCTACCCATGTGACCTCAAGTACATAGGCATGACTACCTGAAAGATTCGGTCCCGAATCAATGAACATAGGAGTACCTTCAGGTGCAAAAAGACAATGTGGAGAAGCGTGGCTCAGTGGTTAGAGGCGGCAGACCTGGAAGCTGAGATCGGCCGTGGACCAGGGTTCGATTCCCCGCCTCGGCGGGTCTCGGGCTCAAAAATTCCACGGACTCGACAATTCTCGCTCCGGTGCCTACTCAACTCACGGGGTCACACTCCGCGACTCTGGGCAATAGCTCGCTTAATCTCCACTACGGCCCCTCGCGGCGGGATGCCTGGCTTTCACCTTGTGGATACCCTGCCGGGGTATCTCACAGGGGAATACCAGGACGGGTTCCCTAAGCAAGCGCTTAGATACCGTGTCGGTGATTTGCGCTATATAAATACATGTACATTTACATTACATTTACATTTACAATCACCAAGCTGATTTGTCACTACCTCACTAAAGGATACTCAGAAAACGATTTCTCTTGGTTTACAATCGACAGATTACCACCTCAAGCATCAGAAAACAAGTTGTTCATTTATGTACAACGCTGGATTTGCAGAGTTGTGAGTTCCTCTACAGGTCTGAACGACTCTATCCCCTGGTCCCAGCTGCATGGAAAATACAGATAACTAATATCGACCTATGGACCACATGCACCTACTTTTGATCCCTACATATGGCTGGGGAGCAAGCAAAAATAATCACTGCCTTTTTGGGGAGGGTTTTTGCAGCTGACTCAATACAAAAACTCAAAAGAGCGAGGTCCCCATGGGTTTAATGTCACCCCTCGTTCTTCTTTGTCATGCAACCTGTATTACTGCGCTGTGCCCCTTTATAAGACTACTAGACCCCTGTTTGGGTTATATTTCTATATGAATGATGGCTATTCTGAGTACAATAGAAACAAAAGTTTCTTTCTGCTGTATCATCCCTCTTAAGAAACGCATAATACGTTCAGATGCAAGTCTTGAATAAGTTTGTGGGGACGATAATGCGTATATGCCCCTTTCCCATGGGGTGCTCCTTTCACTCGCATGAGGTGTTTTTTCTAACAGAAAACTATTTTGATGCTGTTCATTACAGGCAGGAACCCAGGGGACTGGCTCAATTACTAATATATACATATATGAGGCTTCTGCCTCATGGAGCAACACGGGGTTGGCCATATACCGTGATTTTAGAAATTACAGCAATTTAATGCTAACATGACTACTAAGTAATTGTGGAAAATCCGTTCCCAGGATTAATATGGATTAATATGGAAAATGCACAGTACCCTAAATTTAATAGGAGATTGCAACACACCACTCTCCTACATCACTGGTTTATAGTACCCACATCCAGCGTATTACGTTCTCATACTTGTGGGGAGGCCACAACATCCACTTACTCATGCAAAATCTCTGGACCAGCTCCTTAACCAATATACCATGGGTTGCCGCATAGGCTCCAGACCAGGCACTTGTGTTTTCAATGCATAACGTAGCTCCAAGAAGTGATCAGTACCATTAATCATGGTATGACTACAGTAACGTGCCTGTTGTGTATGATTCCTAAAACACTCTAATTTAGGGTAAGATGTGTGACTGTACCCTCATGGTTTTTTGAGTGTTGTAATGTGCATGCTCACATATGTGCAGTGCACTTTTACAATGGACTGCTGTGCTTCCACTGTGTGTAGTTGTGTGTGTGTGTGTGTGTGGTTGTGTGGGTGTGGTTGAGTATGTGGTTGTGTGTGGTTGTGGTTGTGTGTGTGGTTGCCTGTGTTGTTGTGTGTGTGGTTATGTATGTGTGTGGTTGTGTGTATGGTTGTGGGTGTGGTTGAGTATGAGGTTGTGTGTGGTTGTAGGTGTGGTTGTGTGTGTAGTTGCCTGTGTGGTTGTGTGTGTGGTTGTGTGTGTGTGTGGTTGTGTGTATGGTTGTGGGTGTGGTTGTGTGTGTGTGGTTGTGGTTGTCTGTGTGGTTGTGTTTGTGTGGTTGTGTGTGGGGTTGTGGGTGTGGATGTGTGTGATTTAGTGTGGTTGTGTGTGGGTGTGGTTGTGTGTGGTTGTGGATGTGGTTGTGGCTGTGTATGTGGTTGTGTGTGTGGTTGTGGGTGTGGTTGTGGGTGTGGGTGGTTGTGGTTGTGTGGGTGGTTTTGTGTGGTTGTGGTTGTGGCTATGGTTGTGGCTATGGTTGTGGATGTGGTTGTGTGTGTGGTTGTGGTTGTGTGGGTGTGGTTGTTGTGTGTGGATTTGTGTGGTTGTGTGTGGTTGTGTGTGGTTGTGGGTGTGGTTGTGTGTGTGGTTGTGTGTTTGGTTGTGTGTGTGTGGTTGTGTATATGGTTGTGTGTGGTTGTGTGTGTTGTTGTGTGTGGTTGTGTGTGTGTGTGTGTGGTTGTGTGTGTGGTTGTGTGTGTGTGTGGTTGTGTGTGTGGTTTTGTGTGGTTGTTGTGTGTGATTGTGGGTGTGGTTGTGGTTGTGGGTGTGGTTGTGTGCGGTTGTGTGTGGTTGTGTGTGTGTGGTTGTGTGTGGTTGTGTGTGTGGTTGTGCCTGTGTGTGTGGTTGTGTGTGTGGTTGTGGGTGTGTGTGTGTGTCGTTGTGTGTGTGTGGTTGTGTGGGTGTGTGTGTGTGGTTGTGTGTGGTTGTGTGTGTGGTTGTGTGTGTGGTTGTGTATGTGGGTGTGGGTGTGTGTGGTTGTGTGTGTATGTGTGGTTGTGTGTGTGTGTGTGTGGTTGTGTCGCTCTACGTTGGCAATCATCTAAAGTATTAACGAGGTTGCTATTGTGATCTCCGCGCATCGGAGGAGGCATGGAAGCAAGAGAAAAGTGAGCGAGGAGGGGGGCAGGGCGGAGGCAGGGAGCAAGGGAGAGGAAAGACAGATGGCGCTGAAGGCTGGCGGTTCGCTCATGAACTCAAGTGCTAGGCCAGCCAGCAGCACTTTCAAAACTCACCTACTAAATGTCTCTCCGACAGCGCATGCGCTGGCTCAGCAAGACCTAAAAAAACACCCACACACCTAGGCCTACTCAAAAAATCCACTCACTTACCCAGTCACTCGTGCATGCATTCACACACCCATGCAGCCACTCCCACTCACACACAGATACAGACAGTCACACAGCCACTCACATCACACATGTTAGAGTGTTATCACTCATTAGAAGTACAACTAGTATAGTAATCTTTAACATCCATATTCTCTTAAAAACACTACTCTCACTGGATGAGGTCATCATTAATGTCATTTGAGATGTCATCAGTGAGGTCATCAGTGATGCCACTGACAATGTCATGAGTGAAGTAATATGTGAGATCATAAGCAGTGCATTATGGAGGCATAAGTTATAGTTAGCTCAGAAAACTCTAACTGCTGAATTTATCTGGTTTTGTACGAGTGAAGTCTGACCCTAACTATAACATCCTGTAACCTTTGTTTTTTTCATTGAATTTCTAAAGTCTTCTTAATTCTATTTCCTAACTATAATGTCCCTGTAACCTTTGTTTTTTCAATATATATATATATATATATATATATATATATATATATATATATATATATATATATACATATATATATACAAACAAAGTCGCGGGTCTCCGAGCCACTTAATGGCGGCGGGCTCGAGGTGAGGTCGCGACCCTCCACACAAGATCCTTGGATTTTCACCGTGTTGCCAACTCAAAAATCCACTTGAGCCACAAAATAGTTCTTGATGCGTAAGTTTAATTAACAAAACATGCCACAAGTAAATGCCCGACGCGTTTCAGTGCCAGAGCACCTTGGTCACGGGTCAAAGTAACGTTTGTGCAATACCAATACAGATAGTGCACTAAATTTTCATAGAAATAGGACTACTCTGTCTTTACATTCAGATGATTATGGCAGACATCTTGGAATGGTGTTTTTAACATCGTTTTGAAAAAATATATAAATGAATTGCACTATATGTGGCTCGAGTGGATTTTTGAGTAGGCAACACGGTGAACATCCAAGGATCATATATATATATATATATATATATATATATCATCCAACAAAAGTTGCCTGCTGAAAAAAGAGCCCGCTACAGGTAGATATACGCCAATAATTTATTTACAGGGAGCAGTTGTAGAAACCCACAGCATAGCCCACAGAGTTCTCTCACCCAGCACGACACGTTTCATGTGGGACACTTCATCAGGTGCTTAGGGTTGACAATCAATGCTTCGGCATTTTGGGCAGCATCATTTGTAATCGCATTACCCCGCCTCTAAGGGCTTGACCATGTCATGGCCTTCTGGTAAATGTAGTGCGGTTGTATTGCTGCAGTGAGCTGCCGTTGCATAGACTGCTTTGTTCGCAATTGTAAATCCAAGTGGTGTGTGGTACAATGTCCAGGGGCCACACTCTGCTTTTTTTTCCTCCAAAAACTGCACCTGTTTCCTTAGCAAATCACACCATGTCACGCGACCGCAGGGGTGCCATACTGACACCGGGGCTGACTTCACGGCTCAGGCAAGTCGTACACATCATCCAACAAAAGTTGCATGCTGAAAGAAGAGCCAGCTACAAGTAGGTATACGCCAATAATTTATTTGCAGGGAGCAGTTGTAGAAACCCACAGCAAAGTCCACAGAGTTCTCTCACCCAGCCCGACGCGTTTCATGTGGGACACTTCATCAGGGGCTTAGGGCGACAATCAATGCTTCGGCATTTTGGGCAGCATAATTTGTAATCGCATTACCCCGTCTCCAAGGGCATGACCATATAATGGCCTTCTGGTAAATGTAGAGCGGTCGTATTGCTCCAGTGAGCTGCCGTTGCATAGGCAACTTTTGTTGGATGATATATATATATATCTGCCTCAGAGTTCTAAAAACCTTACTAAAGAAACACCATGGGATTTGATCACACCCATTGTTTTTGTGCTGGGTTGCGCACACATGGCCCTTGATGGAGCGAGATAGAAAATAAAATTTTGTTTAAACTCGTGAAGTCACACTTCCATAACATAAATTAATAATATTAATGATTTGTGATGTGTTATGCTAACACAACTTAGATTAAACTTTACACACGGGGACATTAACATGTGTGCTCATAAACGTGCATTATTGTTGCATCTTTTGTTCGTGCAAAAATAATAAATTAATTTTGTCGTTTTCATTTTGTCATTATTAACTGCGGCAGATTTAAAAGTGGCATGTGCTTATTTTGCTTTCCTTGTCTATGTGATGTCATTTCCACTATTATAGGTGCATATAAGATTTCATGGATTCTTGAAGACTGGTAGATATAAAATGCTGCTTTATTTGTTTGCTTCTTGCTAGGTAACACTAGACTAATTGGGTGGGTTAATCAATTAGTAAACGAAGGGTGGAAACAGAATGAATAATATTTCTTTCATTAATACTTTCCTTGTGTTTGTTTTATACTAGAAAAATAAGTTGCCTGCTTTTGGGCCTAGTTTGCTCGAGTTTGCTAAAAGATGAATTTAATTTCTGCAAGGAGCACGAGATGTCCACTCTAAAGTTTCCATGAAAGTTACATTCACATAACAATGAAGAAGCGCTGTCATTATTTTTGTCGGACGTGGCCAAGGTCAGAAACCGGCAGAAAGAACATTTGATAACTTGGCATCCGAGGAAGTGAAATGAAACCAGTGAGAACTCTTGTTCAAATTTGTTGCAAACTAAGGAAGCTTTGGAACACGTACAATAAAGACAATGGTCTCAAAGAATATGACAGAATGGAAGTTTTGAAATATGGGGTGACATGTCACTTGTCACTTTCGGACCAATGGGACATGGAGTTTTCAGAAAATTTTCCTTTACTTAGATTAGCTAGCGTAGAAAGGTATAAAAAACCCATGCCCTAGGGATGGGTCTGGCTGCTGCTTTTCAACTTTCGGATGAGGGTGTCGTGCTGACGGACTTTGCTTGGAGCACGTAAGAACCCTTAAAGACTTTACTTTATTTCCATTTATTTAGCTTAGCTAGGGACTTAGGATTTTAGAAATGCTAAACTTATAATTTCTTGCTTAAACTGTAATTTTCTATGATGTTTTCAAATATGCTTACTATGATTCTAATAAAATTACATTTATAAAATTATATTCTCAACAATCTAAAACTAATTAATAAAAATCTTACTTTTGAAACAAGCTGGTCTTGGTTATTCAGAAGTGCGGGTTACTATTAGCTAGATGCCATCGCCATGGTGGTCATTTAAATAGTTAGGATTTGTTCAAATGATGTCATCTTTTACCGCGGTTGTATATAATATGTAAATAATTTGTATATAGGTTTAATTTGGCCACCTGATTCAGTAGGTCAAAATATGTCATATTTGAATAATGGGTCCATGGGTTAGTGTAGTGTTTTATGAAGTAGGTTATAGAGTTAGGTAGCGTTGCTTATGACATATTTCCTATAGGCCGCTGGATCAATTCTTCTGGTAGCAGAGATTGATGGTTGCTAAGGGTAACCGATATGTTATGGTATGGATATAGGATTGATGTTTAACACATGTTGAGTTAGTTTTTGTGCTATATGTGAGTCGTACCGGTACAGATTGTGTGATGAGAAGGTAGTCACACAGGGCATTTGATCTGTTTCAGAGTAGTGATATCGCCGTGTATCACAAGTGTTGTGGTCGTGCAACACATTTTAGGGCTAGGTGTGAATGTTGTATAGTGATGATTATCTAAGAAATTTGAACAGCATGAGTATAGGGACTGAGAGCCTGTTATAAAACTCACTGTGATAAAAGTACTAGTATATATTCGAGCTCGAGTGAAGGGTAGGGTAACGTCGGTGCATGATTATCTATAAACAGGTGAGAGTCCTGTAGGGGTACATGTTTTATATCTATAAACAGGTGAGAGTCCTGTACGGATAACGTCGTTATTCTACTAACGGTACATGATTTCTATAAACAGGTGAGAGTCCTGTACGGATTTCATGTGTGCTTGAATTTAGGGATTTTTCCGTGTGAAAGTGCGAGTTTGTTTTGTAAATTATGTTCAAGTGGAACTTTCGAACAGTCACTTAGTTGTGCGTTCTGAGGGAAATGAGTTCATAATTACTTGTTTGAAGGGTAGAGTAAAAAGATTACTGTACTGGCAAATGTATATTCTATGGGAATAGTGCCTTCTATTCCGAGCAAGAGAATACTTGAGTGATTGAAATTCTGTCACTTATTAGAGAAACAGACAGATGAGTCTTTATTGTCGTTGTTAAAATTAATTTTCACTGAAAAAGCGTTTTTAAAATGGCGCTGTGAAAAGATTTTGTGAAGGAGGGGTGAGTGCTAAGAGTGAGAAGTGAGAAACTGCAGCTGCTGTGTACGTCACAGAGCCGCGCTGTGATTGGATGATATACGTCACAAACTGTGTTCTGATTGGTTCTCGAATCTCTGATGAACTGTAAGCTGATTGGTTCTTCGGAAAATCTCTATTTCTATTGGTTGAGTAAAAAAGTGACGTAGCTCAACTCTCATTGGCTTGTTGGTGTGTTTCGCGCACGGATTGGTTGCCTTTGCGGAACATCCCGGAAATATTTTACGAACAAATTTGTTAATTGAATTTAACTTTTAAAAATGAGTTATCATTTTAAACACGTTGAGAAAAAGCCAACGTTGTTTCAGAAACGTAAAAATGTTATCTCACCTGACAAGAAAATCGAAACGCGAGGTGGTAAATTACTTCATAAGTACAAAACACCTGCAGCGTATATGGAAGGTAAATATGGTTATCATACTGTTTTGTGGTTTGATATTTGGAAACACTACACTAAGGATGATGGTGTTTTGGCTTGGCCTGACGATGGTTCATTTAATGTAAAGGTTTTGAGAAATTTGAGAGAGAAAATGAATGCTCTTATTCCGAAACCGAGACCTACTCAATTTGAAGCTTTGGTTGAATGGGAGGATGAGATGTTTCAATTACAAAGAGAAGCAAGTGGAATTAAAATACCTCCTAAAGTTCCAAGTTATAGAAGGGAGACACATGAAGACAGGATGCGAATGTGGAGACAGGGAAGCATGAGTGAGGGGCTCTATTTAATTAGAGAGATGGTTTTAGGTTCTCCTGATGGAAAAAGTACTGAAAAGAAGAATAATGCCCCTGTAGAGTGAAACTGAAGATGCAGTTTTAGAAGAAATCTACACTTCCGATAAAAGGAATGAGCCTTTGAGACCTCCTAGGTCATGGTCTACTCCGATGGTTTCTACAGAAACCACACCGAGTGCACCTCCAGTTAATGAAACTTTTAAAATGTACCCAAATAATTCTGAATCTTTTGAAACCACAAGAAAATCGGAAACTGAGACAAATGCAGATGTCTGTATTGGAGGTAGACATTTTTCATTAATTCCAAGAGAAAGGGAAGCTCCAAAAAATTATGTGAGAGAAGTCAGAAATGTGGAAGCTGGAAATTCTTCTGAGTATTTATGATCAAAAGAAGAATTAATTCGACAAATAACAAAAAGCATGGAAGCTGTGACAGTTCCAGTAACGATTGGTCCTGTTCAGCCTGTTTTTGAGCAAAGAGAAGTTAATAAGCCAGGTTTGACTATCCCTTTAAATGCAGAAATTCAAAAGGTTGCTGAAAAATTTTACTCAGACATATCTGAAATTAATTCTTCAAAAACAAGAATGCCTAATCTGACTTTTAATGAGGATTCATCTCCAAAATCACCGATGGGTGCAGAATCTGATGCTGAGTGTTCTGAAGTCAGAGTGACAAAACCTAAACTTGATGTTGCAAAATTAAAAGCAAATTTGGAGGAATTAATAATTGGTACAATTGGTCCTGACAGTTTAGATTTTTATCCAGATGATGAACTACTGTTCATTTGCAAGAGTATTCAGTGGAAAACAAAAAACAAATATGATCAGTTGGATGAACTGGCAGCAGAACTTGAAATTGATTTGAGCAGGCAAAAGAATTTTGCAAAACATTACAGACTAGATTTTTCAGAAGGTGACATTGAGAATTTGAACTCAATGGGAAGAATAATGCACATAAAAGATTTGATTGTTTACATCAAAAAACTGGGAGAGTTGAGTAAGTGGAGAGTGAAATGGACAAGAAAGAAGGAAGATGAGAAATTGGAAAAATTGTCAAAACAATTTCCAATGAGAGAGATTGCAGGTGGAGGATATGTTCATGTCCCTTGGTCAAGACAGGACATATTGCTGTTCACAAATGATTTTCCAAGACTGAGAGAGAAGCCAGTTGAGTGGTACAGGCAAGTGGACAGGTTCATCAAAGTCTCAAAAGTTCTGTGGATTGATCTGGATGGATTTTTTGACATTGTTGTCCCATCAGATCTTTGGGCAGAATGCAAAATAGCCATAAGTTGGCCGAAAGTAGAACCTGAGCGAATTAAAGAAACAGGTGCTCCTAATCCAATTGTAATGGATTTTTATGGAAAAGTGATTTACTGGTTGAAAAACAAAATTCCACCAAAAGAGGTTGATTGGGTTAAAATTGAAAGAACAAACCAAGAGCCAAAAGAATCAGTTCATTCATTTTACGAAAGGTTACTGTTGATTTTTAAACAATACAGTGGCTATGAAAAACTAGACGAAAAAGATATGAGTCATTTCGTCTACAGATTTGTTTATGGTCTAAAGCCAAAAATTGCAGATATGATTAGGAACAGCATTGTCGGATGGCAAGCACTTTCTGTTGATGACATTTTGAGAAAAGCAAAATACTGCAGTGATGAGTTAGAAGTGAGACAGAAGAAGCTCAAGGAGAAAGCAATGTGGGCTCAAGTAAAAGTGGCTGAGCAACAGATTGCTAATCTTGGAAATAAAAACACAAATTTTGTTCAGACTACAAATTCGAATCAAGGTCAAGGGAAATTTAAAGGTAATAATATTATCAGGAAATTTAATCCCAAGGTTGAAGAGTTAAAGCAAAAATTACCTTGTTTTAATTGTGGCGAGATTGGACACTGGAGGGACGAATGTAAGAAGCCACCCAGAAATTTAAAAAATCCATTGTTAAATCCACAGATGCAGAGTGATGTTGATCTGCAGCGACAGCTACAGTTGCAACAGAGTTTAAACGAGTTAAATCTTCAGCGACAGCTGCAGCAACAGGTGGATCACCATCAGAATCAATTGCCACAGCCTCCTTTTCCTAATTGTGGGGGAACTCAAAAATATAATTCTGGTGTGGGATTTCAAGGAGATGATCAGGTAATAAAATCCCAAAGGCAAAATGTGCAAAATGCTTCACAACAGTTTTTGTTAACAGAAGGACAGGGAAGTGACTCTGATGATTATTTCTGACGGTGCCCGAGAGAGGGGGAAGAGTGTGTTGTTGGAGCCACTCTTGAGGTTGACCAGTCTGGTCCATTTGTAAACGGGAAAGTTAATGATGTAGACATCACTTTTCTAGTGGACACTGGTGCTACCCGTTCTACTGTTAGATCAGTGGAAATTGAAAACCTACCTCTCTCTGGGGAAACCATCCAAGTTGTCGGAGTAAGCAATCAACAGATCAGAACTGATTTGACTGACCCAGTACCAGTCGAAATTGGAAATGTTATAGACAAGCACAGGTTTGTGGTTTGTAACAGTAGTCCAGTAAATCTATTGGGCAGAGATATATTGTGCAAAATGAATTGCAGAATATATTGTTCTCCTGAAGGAGTTGAATTGCAAACAATGGAGGAAGATGGCTTGTACAGAATGACAATGATGCTGATGGAATCAGAGGAAACAAAATTGTTTCCTGCATTTGAAAAAGAAAATCTGCCAGAAGAGCTCAAGGAAACAGTGAAATCTGAAATTTGGGATTTGACTGGAAATGAGATGGGTCTAATGAAACATGTCGATCCAGTCAAAATTACACTGAAGCAGGGAATAGAATTTCCTAATATTCCTCAGTACAAAATGAAAGCAGAGACAATTGAGGGAGTTATACCTGTGATTGAAAAAATCATTAATCAAGGTGTTTTAAAAGAGATTGAGAGTAGCCCTTGTAATTCACCGATCATGGGAATTAAAAAATCGAACGGAACGTACAGGATCGTTCAAGATTTGAGAAAAGTCAATCAGATTGTTGTTCCATGTTGTCCTGTGGTTCCAAACCCAGCAGTCATCTTGTATCAGATTCCACATGATGCTGAATGGTACACTGTCATTGATCTTTGCAATGCATTCTTTACTGTTCCTTTGCATCCAGAGAGTCAGGAAATTTTCGCTTTCAGATTCCAGAGTAGGACCCTCGCATGGTGTAGAATTCCTCAGGGGTATACAGAGAGTCCTTCAATCTTTAATGAGCTGTTAAAAAGATCCTTGGAAGATTTAGATTTACCTGGCAGGTCAACGTTGGTGCAGTATATCGACGACTTGTTGATTGCTGCTAAAACAAGAGAAAATTGTGTGACAGACACAATAATACTTTTGAACCATCTTGCAGATGAGGGACATAAAGTGTCTCCAGCAAAAGTGCAGTTTTGTAAACAAGAAGTGAAATATCTTGGTCACAGAATTGCTAAAGGAAAAAGACAGGTGACAGTAGAGAGAATAAAAATGATTCAAGCAATGCAACCACCAAGAACACAGAGACAGGTTAGGATGTTTCTGGGGATGGTTGGCTACTGTCGACAATGGATAAGTGGATTTTCAGTAATTGCAAAACCACTACAGAGACTGACAAAGTCTGATGTAAAAGATCCAATTATTCTCAATGAAGCTGAGATGGAGTCTTTTGAGAACCTGAAAAAGAGCTTATGTCAAGCTCCTGCCTTAGGCATGCCAAATTATGAGAAAGGTTTTGAACTGTATTGCAGTGAAATAGAAGGTTGTGCATTGTCTGTGTTAATTCAGAGACATGGGAATCTAAAGAAACCAATTGCATACTTCTCTGCAGTTCTTGATCCTATTGCAAAAGCCTTACCAGGTTGTTTGAAAGCAGTTGCAGCTACAAGTGTCAGTCTTGAGCAGAGCGAGGGAATCATAATGGGATTTCCTGTGAAAGTTTTTGTGCCTCATTCGGTTGAAATATTACTGACAAGAGGTAAAACTCAACATTTAACTAGCAGCAGGTTGACGAAGTATGAGAAAATCATACTAGGAGCAGACAATGTTTCCATTTCGAGATGCTTGAATTTAAATCCTTCCACATTATTACCTGATTCTGAAATTGTTGATGAAAATGAAGTGGAACATGAGTGTTTGGATGTCATGGAATTTTGCACCAAACCAAGGCAGGACATTAAAGATGTACCTTTGCCTGAATCAGATGTCGTCTACTTTGTGGATGGCTCCTGTCTGAGGTCAGAGGGAGGTGTTTTGAAAGCAGCATACTCAGTCTGTACAGTTGCAGATGTTGAAGAAGCATCATGTCTTGAAGGAATTCGTTCAGCACAAGTGGCTGAATTGATTGCTTTAATTCGTGCTTGTGAAGTATCAAAAGATAAAAGAGTTACCATCATTACTGATAGTCAGTATGGGTACGGAGTTGTGCATGATTATGGACAGCTCTGGTCTCAGAGAGGCTATTTGACTTCAGCAGGGTCACCAATTAAAAATGCTGTTTTTATAAAAAGATTAATTGATGCTATACAATTGCCAAAAGAGATTGCAATTGTAAAGTGCGCAGCACATACAAAGGGAGTGGATTATATCTCAAAGGGCAATGCCTATGCAGATGAAACAGCAAAATATTGTGCGAAAAATTGTCGTTCATACAATCGGGAAAGAAGTAAAGAATCTGATTCAAATTCATTGATGCTAACAACAGCTGTAGAAACATGGCAGGAAATCAGGGACTTACAAAACGAAGCAGATGATGAGGAGAAAGATTTGTGGTTAAGAGCAGATTGTAGACCACGTGATGAAGATGGAGTGTGGACCTACAAAGATGGCAGGATAGTTTTACCAAATTGTTTGATTGCTGACATGGCCAGATTATATCATGGCCCAGCTCACCTTGGAAGAGATTCCATGATCAGACTCTTCCGAGAGACTTGGTTTAACACAAAATTTAGAACGATTGCAGAATCTTTTTGTCAAAGGTGTTTGTCATGCCAACAAATGAACCCCAACAGAAAATCAGTTGTAGGTACAGGGGTAATTGGTCGAGAGGGTGGCCCCTTTACCAGGTTGCAGATGGATTTCATTGAGATGCCTCTACACAATTGTTTGAAATATGTTCTTGTGATTGTTTGTTTGTTTTCAAGATGGGTGGAAGCATTTCCTACAAGACATTGTGATTCAGTTACAGTAGCAAAACTGCTGCTCAGAGAAATTATCCTGAGGTACGGTTTTCCAGTCACTATTGAGAGTGATGGAGAAAGCCATTTTGATAACAAACTTATGAAACTGATATGTGAGGCATTGAACATGGAGCAGAAAATACACTGTGCATACAGACCAGAGGCATCTGGGGTGGTTGAACAGATTAATGGGACAATAAAAAACAGGATTGGAAAAATGTGTCTAGAAACAGGTGTAAAGTGGACCGATGCTCTTCCACTTGTTTTAATGTCATTGAGAAGTACACCTGATAAAAAGACAGGCTTGAGCCCTCATGAGATACTCATGGGAAGAGTCATGAGGCAAGCGTTTGTACCTGTAGGCAAATTGTTGAGCATAAATGACAGTGCTATTTTGGATTACTGTAAAAGGTTATCTGATATAGTAACTTCTGTGTCTAATCAGGTGGGAACTGAAGCACAATCAGATGAGAAAGTTCAGACACATGATTTGAGACCAGGCGATTGGGTCAGAACAAAAGTACATCGAAGAAGAAATTGTCTGGTTCCTAGGTGGCAAAAGCCTAGACAGATAATTCTGGTCACTACAAATGCAGTGAAATGCACAGGATTGAAAAGGTGGATCCATCCTAGTCATACTATTCCAGTGCCTACTCCTGACAGTTCTGATGTTGAGAGTGATACTACGGAAGATTCTGATTCTGAAGTAGAAGGTGAGACAAATCCAGATTCTGAAGATCGACAGAGAGGTCGACATCTGGAACCTGTGCCTGTGAATGAAGAGTTGACGAGAAAGGACTTGGAAATTATTGAAATAGATTCTGGAGGAGAAGAGAATCTATTAAAAGGAAAAACAACTGAAGATTCAGTTAAGAAGATTAATGGAGTAAATTCTATTGAAGACAGAGAAGCTGAACCAAAAGAAATTTTTGACCAGGAGAGTATCGAAAAGCAGAAGTCAAGCTCTGAAGTAAGGAACGGAAGACCAGAAACTGGGAAGTTGGAGGTAATTGAAGAAGAGGAGGAAGACGAATTACCGAGTACCAGTGATGGAAGACAAAGCATAGTTCCTGACGGAGTGAAACTGCTGAATAGAAAAATTCCTGAGTCAATCATTGCAGTTTCAGACTGCGATTCTGGAGAAAGTGACGTGGATGGTGAAAGTGGAAGTGCGAAGAAAAGATCCTGGAAGTCAGAAACAAATGTTTCTGAACCAAAGAGAAAATTCTTGAGAAAAACAGATTTTTGGCCTGGTGGAAGATTGAGAGTCAGGTTAATCAAAAAACCAAAGGAGCAGGTGGAAGAAATCAGTAGTCAAAAGGGTTCTGAAAAAGAAGTTGGGGTCGGAAGAAAAATTGAAGTAGTGACAAGAAAGACAAGGAGGATTATAAAGCCAAATCAAAAATATAAATCTCCTGAGTGGACTTATTTAGTGATTCCACCTGTCATTGATATTTACGATAGTAGCCAAGAGGAAGAAGAAATTGAAGAGATTAGTGACAATGATTGAAGTACAGAAATTTTAATTGGGATTTTTGGTTTTTAATTTTGGGCAAAAGGTCGAAGAAAACTTGTTAGGTGACACAAGGTCGAAGAAAATTTGTTTAGTTGAGAAAAAATTATTTGTGACATAAGGTCGAAGAAATACTGTTAGGGTTTTGAAAAAGAAAAAAAAGTTTCTTTTAAAAGGGGGGTGTAAATAATTAATAACTTTAAAATAATTTTTGTTTTCTTTTGAGGCAAAACTAACCAAAGATACCTTACGCCATGGAACAGAGTACTTCAAAATGTTCCATTTGCAAGAGATGCTGTAAGATGACTCTGGTGTGTGTGCTCATTTTAATTCTGCTCTGGTTAGTTTTAGCTGTTATTATTCCATTTGAAATTAACAAAGATTTTCACAAAGCCAATATGACAAGCAAAGCTTCAGTTAGTCAAAACGAACATAGTGCAACAGGCAAAGTTATTGATCATCAACCTAACATTCACCAGGACAAATCTATTAGTGATTTTTCAAGCAATACATTCACAAGGCTTTTGAGTGAATATGTCAAGGTAATGGATGCAAAAGATTGTTACGTCTGCGTTAAATTACCTGCTTCTGTTTCTGAGGGAGTGACATACAATATGCTTCCTCTTACGTATGGTGTGACATGCAGTGTGTTAGCTAGCTTGTTTTATCAAACTGGACGCTTAGAATACTATTATTCAGATTTTGATGACATTTTTGCAAATTTAAAAATTGAGGGTGCTTTGAATAAGCATAAAAAAGCTAAACAGATGAGGGAATTTGTCCTTGTTACTAACGAACTTACTTATGAGTATGCTTACAAGAACAATCTAACCTGCAAATTAAGTGCTGAAGGAAAGACATTTTTGAACCTAGTTGAAGAGAGGAGAGCAATCTACAAGAGAAATGAGATAGTCAAGCAGACTAAGTCTAGGTTTTGGCAAAAAGAGGATGAGAAGTTAAATGGCAAAATGCTTGATAATGTTGCAATTCACATAGACAAACCAATTAGTGGTAAGCTTTGCATTAGAAGAGACAATACACTTTTTGATAATTACTTTGTGGGTGCAAGCAATTGTGAAGATACATATCAGATCATGGGAGGTTGGGGATTCAAAGGTGGAAAAGATCCAATTTTCCCTGGGATTTTGTGATGTATTCCTATAGGTTCTGTATCGATCCCCCTATTCCTGACCCTGTTCTGGTTAACAATTAACTAGCAGCCATCCCATGATGCAAAAACCGTTATCTGATTAAGCCACACCACGGCACAGGAACGCGTTATCTGATTAGGTCATAATGCTTGCCATCTAATTAGGCAAGCAATATTCCTCCAGCCCCTGATAAGGCATACGGAGTTCTCAAAACAAATCAAACCTATGACAACCTGGGAAAATCCCTGCGGCCATTGTTTTGATTTCACCGAGAACTTCAGTAAAGAATGTGCTAACGACCAGTTCGTATGACATCCTTATTGACGTATCTATGTCCATCCTTACGTCAATCTCGGCACCTTACAGGTATAAATATTACCGACATTGCCTTAAGCAAACACACGCGGTGGTGACGAGATCGGAGCAGCGAGACTTGCCGAAGAGGCCAGCACAGAGCGGAGCCCACTGGCGCTGCCCCGCCTTCCTGACGCGCTGAGAACGAGACGCTGCTTTCTCCTGACGAGAAATCCAGCTCCGGCGCTTCCAAGCAGCCCTTGCAGGCAGCCTGGAATATCGAGACCAAAGACGAGAGATACCAGCCCTCAACCATTCTAGATCTCAGGTACAGAACTGAATAACCCCTTACAGAGAATTCTTGAGTCAGTCACTTGGCAAAACAAACTTAACTTAAACTGCTACTTATCTACTCCCGCCCACGTATTAGGCTTAGGTCAGGTACACTGGGGTAGGCGTAGTTAGAAGCACCAGTTGAGTACGATTAGTCAAATGTATATATGTATGTATCTATTTTATCCATTTTAAACAACCATATGGCTTAGAAACCATATCAATGTTTTTACAGTATTATTTTATACTTCTGCTTTTATTGTATGCACTTTACTTAACCATAAGTATTGCAATAATATCGATTCATTTCTCTTGTACGAGAAAAGAGACTGATCAATAAATAACATCTTTTATTGAACACGCCCGTCTCTTCCTTTTCTCTACAATCTGGTGAAACTAAGAATGCACTGAACTGACTGAGTAAAATAAGTTGTCTTTTGTTTTCACACGACTCTAGAGATACACTCTTGATTAGGGGAGAGCAAAGTTGTCATGTTCTATGGTTGTCAGAAACTAAATCCCTTCTTGTCTATCCAGGGAGGTTCAACTCCTCCTTGCCTATTCGAGAAAGTTTCTAGTGAACTCTGAGCTAGCTGGCAAACCCAAAACTTTAAGTCTAATATCGTCAGTAGAAGACCTAGTTAACCTCCGTCCTAGGTCTATACTATTGAAGGTATTATTCCAATGCGCAGAGCCTATTGGGATAATAGGAACTACACTACATGGCGCCCAAACGTTTGGAAAGGCGATAAAACTAACGCAAGACATTAGAGTAACTCAGCCGTGCTTTTTCACACAGAACCCTTTTTTTCCCATAATACTCCAAAGACGTCTGGAGTGGGTGAAAGGTCATATCCGCCAAACCTCGCAGGAGGAGAGTCCTATGTATGGTTTTTGGTTTAGTCAACGTTGAAGGATACACTGTTCCAAAATATTGTGCATCTAATCTTTGTTTCCATAAGAAACCTGATCTGCAAACAAACGGAATAACCTTCCTGTCGGTAAAATGGTAGACAGTGAAGAAGAAAGAGAGACAGCTAGAATAACAGCTGATCTAGAAGCAGCTGATAATACTATGCAAGAAGCAGACCCGGATATAATACTCATCCCGGTCAACAAAAGGAAATCTGTAACTTTAAAACTTATAGAAAATGGACTGACACCTAGAGGTGGCACAGTCATATTCGTAATTGAGGCACACGAATATCGGCAGACAGAGGTATTCTATTCATGGATAAACTTTCCAGCAGCTAATGCTGTAACAAAGGTCTCCCACTATTACAAAACAGAGGAACCTCCGGAAGAGTACATTCCTTTCGAGGAGGTGGAAGTACCACTCAAATTCCAAGAGCACCTGCTCTTGTTTAATGGCGCCCTAAAACATAATAATCACATCACCAGGCTCGGTCCACTAGGTAGACCAGGAGCAACGTGGCCGGTCCTAGCCGGATACACACCACATCCAGACATCGACGGGATGTCTGCAGCAGCTCTTTTAGTACAACTAAAACAATTAATAAAAGTACATAGACAATTAGTCCAATATGTAATGCGGACTTCAACAATCCAACCGGCAATCAAAATTCCACAGCTGACCCCTCATCAGGGGAACACAAATAAAATTACACCACAGAACATACAGTCCTGTGTAGGTAAAGTACCCACAAAACGGAAACAAATACCTTTCTGGCTAGCACAAAAAATCACTCAAATAGAGGCGGTGTTTCCAGACACCACTCCTCTTGAGAAACACAGGATTCTGACTATCTGTCTTCCAATGGGAATCGCACCACACATAGAGGACTGTGACACTTGGGGTACAGTCTTTGCTTCCATCTAGACAAAAACACATGGTGTACCATCCATGTCAGTAATACCAGATGTGCTAAAACAAATTCAAGATGAATATGGTCCAGAACCCGCTTTAACTCTTGGTATGAAATTACTGAAAGACTTCAAGCAGGTCTCGGCTATATTACTAGCCAACATAAAGGGAGAAGCAGCAAACGTGGCAATCCGCCAAAGGTTAAAAGAAACAGATATAGCAGACCAACCAGCTGAAATTGCCAGAATCATAGAAAAATCCTATGAAGAACTAGGTAGAGATAGTCTGGGTGGAATACCGGTGAAACCACAACTGATTGAAAGTCCTGAAAAGGTATTCATTAAAAATAATTTAACAACACAAAAAAAGAGCTGGGAAGGAAATAAACAATCCTATCCAAAAGAAAAAAGATTCCAGACCAGAGGAAGGTCTCCTCGGCGGAGAGAAAGATCTCCTGACCAAGGACGCAAGTCTCCCCAAAGGGAGCCCTCTGTGAAAAAATACAACCTTAGAAATAGGGATAATATAAAGAAACCTGATAGATATCAAGATAATGATACACGTCCCTCTCAATCTTTTCAGACTTCCTCGCAGAAATCGGAAAGAAGAGGACGATCAGAACACAGGGAAGAGCACGTCAAGTCCAAAGACAAGGAACCTGCTCATCCAAATAAAAAATTACAATTTCCAAAAAAGAAGGTAGCCAGCATTAAAGTAATCAATAATGCCGAGAATACTGAGGACACAACTGAAAAACGGAGAATGGGCTCAGACAATGCTAGACAGCGCAGCAGAAGTGAGCATAGCTCGCAAAGTCCTTATGAATCATCTGGAGACAGTGGACACGAATGAATATATTCAAGTGGAAACTGCAGACACCAGAGTTAGCAAACCTCACAAAATATATGAAATAACATTACGTATAGAGGGGGATAAGACTAGAAAAATAAGGGGTCAATTTTGGGATAATCTCTCACAGGGCTATGACATCCTTCTAGCTGAACGAGACTGGCCACCCGAGTTTGTCAGGGAGTGCCCTCATGGCGAAGAAATAATTATGCCTGCCTTCTCAAATCACATTCCAATTCATAAAAAATATACACTTGCAAGAAAGTGGGCAGTAGCTCTAGCTCCTGCTTTATATAAAAATCATGTAGGATGGGATAAGGACTCTCCTCCTCATAAAATCCAGTTAAAATCACAACCTACTGCACAAAGGCAGTACCCAATTAAGCAAGAAGCTAAAAAACAGGTAAAAGAGATCCTAGATCAACTTGAATACCAGGGGGTGATTGAAACTTGCACCTCACAAATGAACAACCCTTTGTTTCCTGTCTCCAAACCAGACAACTCATATCGTCTAGTTTTGGATTACAGACACCTTAACTCATGTTGCAAAACTTTTGCAGTGCAAAACTCGCATAGTGCTGCACTAATGAATAACATAGTGCGCAAAAAATACAAAACAACATTAGACATCTCTAATGGATTCTTTTGTCAAAATATAGCACCAGAGAGCAGATATTTGACTGCGTTCTCGGTAAATGGCTCGCAAAAAAGTTTCTGCCGTTTACCCCAGGGGCACAAGAACAGCCCAGGATTATTCTCAGCGAGAGTAACAGAATTACTACAAACATATGATGACGAGGCATTATCTTATGTCGACGACATTTACCTAACAGATGATGACTTGGACACTCACTTGAAGAGAGTGAACACCATAATACTTGGGTTCGCATCAGAGGGTTACAAATTCAACTTTAAAAAGTCAAGAATTGCCCATCTGACAGTCCTGTTTTTAGGATATGAATTATCAAGTGAAGGCAAAAGCCTGGCTGACAATTTCCTAGAGAAATGTGCTGTACTCCAAGCACCTAGAACACTAAAAAACCTACAATCAATTCTAGGCTTCCTAAATTTCGGAAGAACATACATTGCAAATTACGCAGGAAGGGTAAAACCTCTTTATGATCTAATAAAACCAGATTTTAAAAGAATCAATTGGACTCAAAAACACACAGAAATTTTGAGATCTTTACAAACAGACATGTTAATTAAAACAAAATTAGAAACACGTGATAACACACGCAATCTTGTGATTCGAGTCATCCCAGGAAGATGCGGATTCACATACCTGACCTCTAATGAGGGAGCAAAGGTACCAATTGCATACAAATCACACTTGTACACAGAAGCTGAAAAGAGTTTCAGTATTAAAGAAAACATTGTTCATGCAGTTCAAATGGCTATAGCAAGAGAAAAAGACAACGCTGACGGTAGACGTATCACAGTCAGAACAGCGGAGTCAGCCTTTGAGGCATTAACAACCCCATGTAATTTACCAACAACAGCGTTGAATCCAGAATGGATACAATGGGTGAATTCAATTACAACGGACAGAGTAAAATACTACTTTGATCCAGAATTAAAAGAATTAAAATATCTAGAATATGAAATGACATACCCTCTGCCAATCGACATTCGGCCCTTACGACAGTACGCCTGTGTAATCTATACAGACGGCCATGCTCAACCACCAGGGTGGGGAGAACAAGCATACAACCCCACATGTGAAATCACAAAAGAAGTGTGGCACGGAGGGAAACTGAGACCTCTGCTAATAAAAACACACTCAGTAGAAACTAATTCAGAAGAACAAACTGAAATAATAGCATTGAAAATGGCGCTAGATAATGCAGATCGCGAATTCCTGACACTTATAGAGTCCGATTCATATTACTGCGTCAAATCATATAACAACGATTTGCAGAAATGGATTCAAAACGGTTACAAAGATGACACAGGTGCAACAATAAAGCAAAAAGTGCTTTGGAAACAAATAGTTCTTTTACAGAAAGAACTACCAAAGACTCACGTGATACACTCACTGAGTCATCAGCGTGATGGCGTTCACGTTGCAGGGAATTCATTGGCTGAGACAGCCACAACGGTAGCAACTGAATCGGCTTCCGTAGTTAGAAAAAGGCGTGCAGTAAAATACATTGACGGTGAAACAGTGCTGGCGGTGAAAACGTCATCAAAAGGCGACTGCTCAGCACTACCGATCAACTATCCACTCAATTATACATACATGATCGATGCAAACTCCGTTCCTTTTGCTCGAATCCCTGGAGTGGGGGACAGAGTAATTCCAAACACGGACAGGAGAGGCTTGTTAACAGCAGACGCACATATGGGTGAGGGTCTCAGACACCTCAAACTAAAAGATTCTCTGGAAGAATTACAATCAAAATACTGGTGGCCAGGCATGAGCCTGCAGCATCACATTTTTGTAAAGAAATGCCCTGACTGCAACAGAGAACGCAGTGGCGAGAGAAACGGTATATTACCATGGCGTTTCACTCCAGAATGGATCAACAATAAAAAATAATGCGTCCAATTAACATATAAAGACTACTTTCCACTTGTAATGTAGACCCCAGCACTCGGCTGACGTCTGGACTGTTATAAAAAGATTTGCGAGTCTATAATGGCATATACGCTAGAAGCATGCTACGTTGGGCTAATGTTTTTTCCTCTTGCCCTAAAGCATGTGGAAAAACATGGTCAAATGAGCATAGCATAGCGGGACTCTTCTCACTTCCTACCTGAGGGAACGGGATGGTGTAAAGAAAAAACCAAAGGCATAAAGTAATCTATAACAGCGAAGGTATTAGGTTCGGGAGCTGGGTGGGTCAAACATCTAATAAGTGTCCAACGTAGTCTAAACAACCTGCCAAGAAATTCTCTGAGGGGATTCAGTCCGTACGAATTATTGTTTGGGACTAGAATGATGGTCTTAGATCTTGACAGTCAGACTTCAGTGGTTAAAGAAAAAAACTTTGATATCAAAGATCGTTTGGCTATTTTACAGGACTTAAACGAAACAAGGAAAGACCTGCGCAACATAAAGTTGAAACAACAGCCAACGACCACTGAAGAAAAAACACCTGTCCCAGCAAGACCTGTCTGGATTCCAAAAGTCGGGGATCTAGTCAGAGAAAAGATCGCGGTAAAGAAGGAATTTGGGCCTTCTTACAGAAAAGCTGTTCCTGTCTTGTCTATCAACGGGACAAGATCAGTAGTACTACCGCCCCTTGCTGGTAAAAAGGAGAACAGAGTTGTATCAATCGACCTGGTAAAACCACAATCATGTGGCCGATAACAAACAGTAGGCCAAGTGGTCTCCCGATAAGTAGTAGAACACCAAGGTTTGCTACAAACACAGAGGTTCAATCTAAGAGGCTACTCACATTTGAAATGCCTACAGAACAACGACAAGGACTATGCAACAATGCTATGGAACTTAAACCTCTAAAAACCCAAATAAAAACATTTAGCAGAGACACACCAATCTACAATGAAGTAACAAATGACTATGCTGCTGCAACAAAACACACTAATAAAGCAAACAGTAATCCTGAAGCAATTGGAACAATAGACAGAACGGCATCCGGCTACTTCATCAACTTCAATGACTCATCTGAAGATCTGAGTGAATCAAAGGAACAGACATCAACAAAAACCTTTAAGGATAAAGCTAAGGAACTTTTTAAAGAACTGAAAGACACCTATCTGATTTCTCCATGGATTGAATTCTGGGTGGCCTTAGGTGCACTTATCCTCATACTTTGGCTCATCATGGTACTATGTTTGGGACATTTCATTGAGGGAAAATATGCTAAAATGGACACAGCAAGCCAGAAAATCAACTTGGTCCTCAAACCACACACGTCTTCACACGTCGAGAAAAGAGAACTTTCTTCAGTCAACTTCACAGCCAATCCTATACCCGGTGGGGTAGCATGGGACAATACTGATTATGAAATCTATGGTCCGGTTGAAATCCTGAAATATCCACATCAAATCAAGATCTCATTGAGTGACTTTGTAAAACCAAGCTCATTTGCTGATGATTGGGACTTTGAAAGTATTAATGATATGATGTCTGACCTAGTAATGTCTGCTAAATTTACAAAACATGATTATTTGCAGGGTTCGTCTAATTATGATAAGATGTTCTGCTATAATCACTTTGGTAACCATTATCTGCATAAATCTGCACAACCTAGAAATGTTTTAAATTATAATCAATGGGAACACTGTGCAACCCCTCCAAAAGGTAGCTCAAGAACTTTTTATGACAAATATTCATATTTTTCAGGGTTCAACACAAGTAATGCAGAAACATTTTATTTCAAATTGTCAAATAAGACAGGTACGAAAAACATGCTTACAAACACTAAATTGATATATTCAGACTAATTTTTTGAACAAATGAGTACATTTGGTTTTGATTATTGGGACAAAAATGTTGAAGTAAAAAGTGTTTGGGGTACAAAAGAATGGCAAGTACAAGGTATAGAATCATTGTTTAGAGCCTGCATGATCCCAGAACAAATTATATTTTTGAATGATACTGTTCAACAAACTACCTGTCTTGGCCTAGCCAAAATTAAAGACTTAAACAAACCGTCTATTCCAAAGCCAACAATGAACAGTAATAGCTCTATAGATGAGGAGATAGACGTAAACCATATATTAAGCCAAAACAGAACACATCCTGATTGGAAACAGTGGTTGATCTGGCCCACAGATACTAATAACTGTCAAGACAGATTCCTGAACAAAATACAGGGGTTCACATTGACCAGGCCAGACCCTAGATATTCCCAAAGACAGCACCCAGGGATAATTACCACCTACAGTGTGGGCAAGCTTTGCCTTCAATGGCTACAAACTTCCACACTGGCAGAAATTAAGCAACACCTAACTTTACTTACTGATGGTGCTGACTTGCGTGATTTCATTATGGGACCGCGCAAACAGCGTCAGAAATGCTTCATAGCAGCCTCTGTATATGCAGCTTATAACGAAGCCTGGAAAATAACTCAAATTGAAACATCAGAGAGAATACGGGAAATTGACCGTATTAATTTGGAAAAATCACTTTCTGTAGTGGACAATGGGTTAATGACTCTGTCCTCCAGAATATACTCTTTGGACAGCATTGTGTCTTCAGCAATCGACATACTATCGCAAGACTTACTGTTGTTACAACACGGTCAGTCCCAATTGCGTTCTATTGTACAGCTTGGCTGGACGTTACAAAATCTGCGTTCAGGCTATGTGCCTTGGCGTTTAATCAACACAACGTCACTATTCGATATCTTTAACCTTACTGATAAACAAATCAGTATGGCACATAAGGGTGCTGATTATACAATCCTGAGCATTGAGAAACTCGAGAGATTACCAGTGACAATGTCAGAACGACCTGTCAGTGAATGGATAATACATGGGATAATTAATATTCCAATATCTACTTTCAGGTTTCAATACTGCCAAAAATATATACAGGCTGGCATGTACGAAAAATTGGGTAAAGGGTACATTAAGTCAACATGGAACTTGCCCTATTCACATGCTTGTGTCAGTAATAAAGGCCAGAAAGTGTTTCTTAGTGGCAATAATTGTGCGATGTCACTAAGCGGTACACTTCTGTGTAATGGTATTAGTTTACACGGAGCCTGTGAAGGGTCCTCAAATAACCTTTCATGCCACCAGCTAGGCACACCTGCAACACAAATAGAACCATTCTTTAGGAGACTATCGAACGGGAGTTACATTGTAATTGTAGACCGCAGATGTTGTAGTTTGGTGCCCGGAGTACCTTATCTCGTAACTACGACTGCGAAGGTCATGTGCTGTGAACAAGTACTGTTCCCCAGCGCAATGCCAGACAGGGAGGCAAGGTTATGGCCGAACTTGAAAATTGCTTCTATTCGAATTGATACTTTAAGCAGAATGAAAACAGTGCTCCTTCAGACGCCGACCAGGCTCACGTCATCAAAAGAAACGTATGATCTCCAAGTTGCAAGGACAACGGCAGAAAATCATTCATTGTTATCAACTAATTCCCCCATACATTTCGCCGAAATCCTGAACGAAATCTTAAATATTTCTGATACCAGTGGAGTCTCAAATGTATTTAAGACAGTGTTTTCAGGGGCTTTAACACCATTTAAAGCCATTCTGGGTATTTTTCCGGACTTCGTCCATTCCATCTTTGGTGGACTTCCTCTCCTTTTGGGACTAGTGGCAGGAATCCTATTTTTGATCCTGTTATTTCGCTATGGCAGACCGTGTCACAGACAAAACACCTGCGACAAGGGAAGAAACAATCCTAGCCATTGGATACCGGGACCGGATATCTAAGATCCTTGGACTATCCCGGCTTAGAGACCTGAACATGACTTGGTTTCTTTCATTTAGACCAATGTGGCAAAGATGTGTTTTACCTGTATTAAGGTGCTTGCTATGCGGAGAAGAATGCGTGTTGGACACCGGTCTGACGCTACAATCGGATGCGCCAATGGATGCAGAAACTTTGTTGGGTCCGGTCACGGCTCATGCATTGTGCTGTCCCCAGCGGCTACCAATCCTGATGACGGCATTCGTGGAAACTTCACCACTACGATTGAGGGGTAGTGAGGTTCAAGATGAAAGTAGCATCGATCAGGTACGACCTTCTGTCAGCTATGCTGATCAAAACATCAATGGAGGCAATCATGCTCATGAATGCATGGTGACCACTTTTTCCGAGTTAGTGGAACTTTCACAGGAAGCTGTTGACAGCTTTTTCGACAGTCTAAATGATATGATGTTCTCACCAGAGCAGAAATAATGACTTTTGAGCAAGCTAGCACGCGGCATTCCAACCACCGTGAATTTGGCCTTCAACTTTAATGATAAAGTAATGTGAACAAATTTTTCTCCAGTCTACGAACAGCAGTTTTTTCACAACCCCCAAAATATTTTTATGATTTTTTCGGGACACTTATCTTCTGCTTAAAGTAGAAACTATTCTTAGAGAACTACATTTCTATTTTAGGAACTTTAGAGACATTAGCTGTCTTCTGGCATGTTCATGGATATTTTATTTTGTGATGAAATGGTCTCGCACTTTTTCTTCTGTATTAAGAGCCATTTCATGTGTCATTTTCATATCTTATTAATAATGATGTATACATATGCGTGATTAATTTAGCATTCCTCTACTGCTTATGTGCATATAGTGCATATGATTATATTTTTCTCGTATATTACATAATTTCATAATTTCGAAATACATATGGATGTATTTTGGGGTGGTACGGTATACACATACACTACTGTATATTTACTATGCCTAGATTTGTAAACATGGACATAGTCTTCGTGGAGTGGGTGTGATGTATTCCTATAGGTTCTGTATCGATCCCCCTATTCCTGACCCTGTTCTGGTTAACAATTAACTAGCAGCCATCCCATGATGCAAAACCCGTTATCTGATTAAGCCACACCACGGCACAGGAACGCGTTATCTGATTAGGTCATAACGCTTGCCATCTAATTAGGCAAGCAATATTCCTCCAGCCCCTGATAAGGCATACGGAGTTCTCAAAACAAATCAAACCTATGACAACCTGGGAAAATCCCTGCGGCCATTGTTTTGATTTCACCGAGAACTTCAGTAAAGAATGTGCTAACGACCAGTTCGTATGACATCCTTATTGACGTATCTATGTCCATCCTTACGTCAATCTCGGCACCTTACAGGTATAAATATTACCGACATTGCCTTAAGCAAACACACGCGGTGGTGACGAGATCGGAGCAGCGAGACTTGCCGAAGAGGCCAGCACAGAGCGGAGCCCACTGGCGCTGCCCCGCCTTCCTGACACGCTGAGAACGAGACGCTGCTTTCTCCTGCCGAAAAATCCAGCTCCGGCGCTTCCAAGCAGCCCTTGCAGGCAGCCTGGAATATCGAGACCAAAGACGAGAGATACCAGCCCTCAACCATTCTAGATCTCAGGTACAGAACTGAATAACCCCTTACAGAGAATTCTTGAGTCAGTCACTTGGCAAAACAAACTTAACTTAAACTGCTACTTATCTACTCCCGCCCACGTATTAGGCTTAGGTCAGGTACACTGGGTTAGGCGTAGTTAGAAGCACCAGTTGAGTACGATTAGTCAAATGTATATATGTATGTATCTATTTTATCCATTTTAAACAACCATATGGCTTAGAAACCATATCAATGTTTTTACAGTATTATTTTATACTTCTGCTTTTATTGTATGCACTTTACTTAACCATAAGTATTGCAATAATATCGATTCATTTCTCTTGTACGAGAAAAGAGACTGATCAATAAATAACATCTTTTATTGAACACGCCCGTCTCTTCCTTTTCTCTACAATCTGGTGAAACTAAGAATGCACTGAACTGACTGAGTAAAATAAGTTGTCTTTTGTTTTCACACGACTCTAGAGATACACTCTTGATTAGGGGAGAGCAAAGTTGTCATGTTCTATGGTTGTCAGAAACTAAATCCCTTCTTGTCTATCCAGGGAGGTTCAACTCCTCCTTGCCTATTCGAGAAAGTTTCTAGTGAACTCTGAGCTAGCTGGCAAACCCAAAACTTTAAGTCTATTATCGTCAGTAGAAGACCTAGTTAACCTCCGTCCTAGGTCTATACTATTGAAGGTATTATTCCAATGCGCAGAGCCTATTGGGATAATAGGAACTACACTACAATTAATTTTGTTTGTGGTGATAGAGCTTACTACAACCTTCCTGACCACTGGTATGGGACTTGTTATGTTGGGATTGTTTTTCCTAAAATCTTTCATGTTGACAGAGATACAGAAGGATTGTTCAAAATTAATAATTATGTAAATAGGGCTAAAAGAGAAACTTTCAAAGAGATTTTGGGAGATATTTTTGAGGCAGTGATACCTTTAGTAGGTATAACCCTGAATGCAGGAAGAATCAGAAAATTGTCCACAATTGTTGACAGATTGTCAACAGATACAGCTGATGGTTTCCAATTAGTGAATGTTGAGGTCATTGCAATCAGATCCATGGTGATTCAAGATCGCCTTGCTTTAGACATACTCCTAGCAAAAGAGGGAGGAGTCAGTGGCATTTTACACGTGCAACATTGTTGCACCTATATCCCTGACGAAAGTAAGAACATTGAGATGTACATTAACCCCTTCAGTGCTGCGCGAATTTCGCTGCAGTGCTGAAGGGTCATAAATCACATTGACTCATGACGGAAATGTTCCGTCATCAGCACCGGAGCACCGACGCTGATGACGGAACCGTTCCGTCATGAGCATGGAAGGGGTTAAGAACATCACAGAAATGCATTCAGAGATAATTCCATTAGAAGAAGAAGATTTTTCAGAAAAACTTTCAAAAAGATTACAATCAATTAAAAATTGGTTTCATGACATTGGAAGTTCAGTTCTTGGCAAGATTTTGGCACCTTTGATTGTGATAATATTCATATTTGTTCTGTCAAAAATTGGTTGTTTGTTGCATAAGAGAAAGAAACAAATGAAGGAAAAGAGAAGAATTTATAAAATCAAAAAAGAAGAAGAAAGGGAGATTGAGTTACAGGAATTACACACAGCACAATATGACAATTGCAAGGATTTTGCAGAAACAAATTTCTAGAAATACTGACTCAAATGAATTTGAATAATTTTCCAAGAAGTCTAAATTTTCCAAATTTTGGGTTGTGGTGTGGTGATTTGTTAATCACCAGATGAGGGAGTTGATGGAGCGAGATAGAAAATAAAATTTTGTTTAAACTCGTGAAGTCACACTTCCATAACATAAATTAATAATATTAATGATTTGTGATGTGTTATGCTAACACAACTTAGATTAAACTTTACACACGGGGACATTAACATGTGTGCTCATAAACGTGCATTATTGTTGCTTCTTTTGTTCGTGCAAAAATAATAAATTAATGTTGTCGTTTTCATTTTGTCATTATTAACTGCGGCAGATTTAAAAGTGGCATGTGCTTATTTTGCTTTCCTTGTCTATGTGATGTCATTTCCACTATTATAGGTGCATATAAGATTTCATGGATTCTTGAAGACTGGTAGATATAAAATGCTGCTTTATTTGTTTGCTTCTTGCTAGGTAACACTAGACTAATTGGGTGGGTTAATCAATTAGTAAACGAAGGGTGGAAACAGAATGAATAATATTTCTTTCATTAATACTTTCCTTGTGTTTGTTTTATACTAGAAAAATAAGTTGCCTGCTTTTGGGCCTAGTTTGCTCGAGTTTGCTAAAAGATGAATTTAATTTCTGCAAGGAGCACGAGATGTCCACTCTAAAGTTTCCATGAAAGTTACATTCACATAACAATGAAGAAGCGCTGTCATTATTTTTGTCGGACATGGCCAAGGTCAGAAACCGGCAGAAAGAACATTTGATAACTTGGCATCCGAGGAAGTGAAATGAAACCAGTGAGAACTCTTGTTCAAATTTGTTGCAAACTAAGGAAGCTTTGGAACACGTACAATAAAGACAATGGTCTCAAAGAATATGACAGAATGGAAGTTTTGAAATATGGGGTGACATGTCACTTGTCACTTTCGGACCAATGGGACATCGACTTTTGCAGAAAATTTTCCTTTACTTAGATTAGCTAGCGTAGAAAGGTATAAAAAACCCATGCCCTAGGGATGGGTCTGGCTGCTGCTTTTCAACTTTCGGGTGAGGGTGTCGTGCTGACGGACCTTGCTTGGAGCACGTAAGAACCCTTAAAGACTTTACTTTATTTCCATTTATTTAGCTTAGCTAGGGACTTAGGATTTTAGAAATGCTAAACTTATAATTTCTTGCTTAAACTGTAATTTTCTATGATGTTTTCAAATATGCTTACTATGATTCTAATAAAATTACATTTATAAAATTATATTCTCAACAATCTAAAACTAATTAATAAAAATCTTACTTTTGAAACAAGCTGGTCTTGGTTATTCAGAAGTGCGGGTTACTATTAGCTAGATGCCATCGCCATGGTGGTCATTTAAATAGTTAGGATTTGTTCAAATGATGTCATCTTTTACCGCGGTTGTATATAATATGTAAATAATTTGTATATAGGTTTAATTTGGCCACCTGATTCAGTAGGTCAAAATATGTCATATTTGAATAATGGGTCCATGGGTTAGAGTAGTGTTTTATGAAGTAGGTTATAGAGTTAGGTAGCGTTGCCTATGACATATTTCCTATAGGCCGCTGGATCAATTCTTCTGGTAGAAGAGATTGATGGTTGCTAAGGGTAACCGATATGTTATGGTATGGATATAGGATTGATGTTTAACACATGTTGAGTTCGTTTTTGTGCTATATGTGAGTCGTACCGGTACAGATTGTGTGATGAGAAGGTAGTCACACAGGGCATTTGATCTGTTTCAGAGTAGTGATATCGCCGTGTATCACAAGTGTTGTGGTCGTGCAACACATTTTAGGGCTAGGTGTGAATGTTGTATAGTGAGGATTATCTAAGAAATTTGAACAGCATGAGTATAGGGACTGAGAGCCTGTTATAAAACTCACTGTGATAAAAGTACTAGTATATATTCGAGCTCGAGTGAAGGGTAGGGTAATGTCGGTGCATGATTATCTATAAACAGGTGAGAGTCCTGTAGGGGTACATGTTTTATATCTATAAACAGGTGAGAGTCCTGTACGGATAACGTCGTTATTCTACTAACGGTACATGATTTCTATAAACAGGTGAGAGTCCTGTACGGATTTCATGTGTGCTTGAATTTAGGGATTTTTCCGTGTGAAAGTGCGAGTTTGTTTTGTAAATTATGTTCAAGTGGAACTTTCGAACAGTCACTTAGTTGTGCGTTCTGAGGGAAATGAGTTCATAATTACTTGTTTGAAGGGTAGAGTAAAAAGATTACTGTACTGGCAAATGTATATTCTATGGGAATAGTGCCTTCTATTCCGAGCAAGAGAATACTTGAGTGATTGAAATTCTGTCACTTATTAGAGAAACAGACAGATGAGTCTTTATTGTCGTTGTTAAAATTAATTTTCACTGAAAAAGCGTTTTTAAAATGGCGCTGTGAAAAGATTTTGTGAAGGAGGGGTGAGCGCTAAGAGTGAGAAGTGAGAAACTGCAGCTGCTGTGTACGTCACAGAGCCGCGCTGTGATTGGATGATATACGTCACAAACTGTGTTCTGATTGGTTCTCGAATCTCTGATGAACTGTAAGCTGATTGGTTCTTCGGAAAATCTCTATTTCTATTGGTTGAGTAAAAAAGTGACGTAGCTCAACTCTCATTGGCTTGTTGGTGTGTTTCGCGCACGGATTGGTATAAAATTATATTCTCAACAATCTAAAACTAATTAATAAAAATCTTACTTTTGAAACAAGCTGGTCTTGGTTATTCAGAAGTGCGGGTTACTATTAGCTAGATGCCATCGCCATGGTGGTCATTTAAATAGTTAGGATTTGTTCAAATGATGTCATCTTTTACCGCGGTTGTATATAATATGTAAATAATTTGTATATAAGTTTAATTTGGCCACCTGATTCAGTAGGTCAAAATATGTCATATTTGATTAATGGGTCCATGGGTTAGAGTAGTGTTTTATGAAGTAGGTTATAGAGTTAGGTAGCGTTGCTTATGACATATTTCCTATAGGCCGCTGGATCACCCTCACTAGAAATTACTTCCTATTTAAGGATTAGTACTTCTTGCAGACACACTGTTTGGTTTAGTTTTGTACGAGTGAAATCTGAGCATAACTATAACATCCTGTAACCTTTGTTTTTTTAGTGAATTTCTAAAGTCTTCTTAATTCTATTTCCTAACTAATTTCAGTGAATATATATATCTCCCAGAGGTTTTATGTACTTCTCTTTGTTTTGGTCTGTATGACAGATTTCTGTCTGTGCTGTTGTGCACAAGAATCTGGAGTCAGACCGTTCTGACCACCTATGATGTTATAAATAGAATGTTGATGCTGAGATGAAGAGATTGTGAGGCAGCTCAGGGTAGGAGACAGAGGAGCTAGGATTCAGGTTAGAAGCTGAGAACAAGTGGTAGACAGAAGCCGCAGATTATCCAGGTGACACCGATAGACTCCTAAATACATATAGACCCAGATTTACAAAGAATTTTCATCAGACTTGTATTACTTTGTTAACGCATTCCAGGCTCAAAGTCAGGTGGGATTGTAACCCCAGGTAATGCATCACAGTGCACTGCCCTGCGTTAATTTGGGTCACAGGGGCGTTCCATGAGTGAGGTCTGGGCGTTCCCCTGCAACAAAAAACTGTAGGCAGGTATTTGCGTCAAAATCCTACTACTCCCTGAAGCAGGAATAACAAGCATTTACAATGCAATGGTCTCGGCATCATTAAAGGTAGAGCTATTGGCATTGCTCATGACATTTCTTTTTTTTTCTTTAAATCATAAATAAATGGCATTGTCATTTACATTGTCAATACACAGCACTCTGCACTCAACAGCACACACCACTCTGCACTCAACAGCACACACCACTCTGCACCTGCACTCACTACTCTGCACTCCCTACTCTGCCCTCACTACTCTGCACTCTGCCCTCACTACTCTGCCCTCACTACTCTGCACTCTGCCCTCACTACTCTGCCCTCACTACTCTGCCCTCACTACTCTGCCCTCACTACTCTGCACTCTGCCCTCACTACTCTGCACTCACTACTCTGCCCTCACTACTCTGCACTCTGCCCTCACTACTCTGCCCTCACTACTCTGCCCTCACTACTCTGCCCTCACTACTCTGCACTCTGCCCTCACTACTCTGCACTCTGCCCTCACTACTCTGCACTCACTACTCTGCCCTCACTACTCTGCCCTCACTACTCTGCACTCACTACTCTGCACTCACTACTCTGCACTCACTACTCGGCACTCACTACTCTGCACTCACTACTCTGCACTCTGCCCTCACTACTCTGCCCTCACTACTCTGCCCTCACTACTCTGCCCTCACTACTCTGCCCTCACTACTCTGCACTCTGCCCTCACTACTCTGCCCTCACTACTCTGCCCTCACTACTCTGCCCTCACTACTCTGCACTCTGCCCTCACTACTCTGCACTCTGCCCTCACTACTCTGCCCTCACTACTCTGCCCTCACTACTCTGCCCTCACTATTCTGCCCTCACTACTCGGCACTCTGCCCTCACTACTCTGCCCTCACTACTCTGCCCTCACTACTCTGCACTCACTACTCTGCACTCACTACTCTGCACTCAGCCCTCACTACTCTGCCCTCACTACTCTGCCCTCACTACTCTGCCCTCACTACTCTGCCCTCACTACTCTGCCCTCACTACTCTTCCCTCACTACTCTGCACTCAGCCATCACTACTCTGCCCTCACTACTCTGCCCTCACTACTCTGCACTCACTACTCTGCACTCACTACTCTGCACTCACTACTCTGCACTCACTACTCTGCACTCACTACTCTGCCCTCACTACTCTGCCCTCACTACTCTGCCCTCACTACTCTGCACTCCCTACTCTGCACTCCCTACTCTGCACTCACTACTCTGCACTCACTACTCTGCCCTCACTACTCTGCCCTCACTACTCTTCCCTCACTACTCTGCCCTCACTACTCTGCCCTCACTATTCTGCACTCTCCCCTCACTACTCTGCCCTCACTACTCTGCACTCTCCCCTCACTACTCTGCCCTCACTATTCTGCCCTCACTACTCTGCCCTCCCTACTATGCCCTCACTACTCTGCCCTCACTACTCTGCCCTCACTACTCTGCACTCTGCCCTCACTACTCTGCACTCTGCCTTCACTACTCTGCACTCTGCCCTCACTACTCTGCCCTCACTACTCTGCCCTCAATACTCTGCCCTCACTACTCTGCCCTCACTACTCTGCACTCTGCCCTCACTACTCTGCCCTCACTACTCTGCCCTCACTACTCTGCACTCACTACTCTGCACTCTCCCCTCACTACTCTGCCCTCACTACTCTGCCCTCACTACTCTGCCCTCACTACTGTGTCCTCACTACTCTGCCCTCACTACTCTGCCCTCACTACTCTGCACTCTTCCCTCACTACTCTGCACTCTGCCCTCACTACTCTGCCCTCACTACTCTGCCCTCACTACTCTGCCCTCACTACTCTGCCCTCACTACTCTGCCCTCACTACTCTGCCCTCACTACCTGCCCTCACTACTCTGCACTCTGCCCTCACTACTCTGCACTCACCACTCTGCACTCACCACTCTGCACTCACCACTCTGCACTCACCACTCTGCACTCACTACTCTGCACTCACTACTCTGCACTCTGCACTCACTACTCTGCACTCTGCACTCTGCACTCACTACTCTGCACTCACCACTCTGCACTCACCACTCTGCACTCACCACTCTGCACTCACCACTCTGCACTCACCACTCTGCACTCACTACTCTGCACTCACTACACACACGATAACGGCAAGTTACCCGGGCTGTGCCCAGGGGCATTAAAGTCTTTGACAGGTGCTGGGCACACTCACTTGCCTGCGCTCGTGGTTACCTTCCACTGCAGGCTGCACACTGCACCACTGTGCCAAGAATGCCCACTGCTACCTTTTACCAGCACCCGCTGCTTATTGGGGGTATTACACTGGGCCTGTACTTATAACTAGTTCGGGGCTAGTAGGCAAAACGCACTTTTCCAAAGCTGCTTCATGTTCATAGTCAAAGGCGACCAAAGCGCTGCGAGGCACAGTGGACTACCCTTACAAACTAATACATCTTAAGAATGTAAAGCTCTTGCACCAAAAGGCGTATGCCTACCAGGTGGCATTCACCACATAAACGCTCATAAATTCACTACAAAATAAATAAAAAAGTATTTAGGTGGACTGTTTAATCCCCTCTGGACAATCCAGTGCCTTGACATGTTTGAATGGCTATACTTTCATGCAAAAACATTCTCAAGTAAATTGCTTCTACACGCTGAACTGAATGGTCTGATTTTGTTACATATAGCAATTAACAGTCTACCCAACTTTGTTTCTAAAAAACACCTCTTTATTGCAGCAGATCGTAATGCTCGGCACATGAAAGCAATTTGCCCAGGAACGCACTTTTAAATGCATTTTGTTTGAATGAATGCAGTTGTGAAATAAGTAGACTGTTATAATCGATGTCGTGATGCTCAAGCAGTAGTTTATTTTTGATTCTGGCTGCTTCTGAGTTGTCAGTGTAGGCAGTGGCCATAACAATGGTACAATTGGGTGGCGTAGTAATTTAACCGGGTGAATAACTGTGAGAAGTTGCGGCCGCCGCATAAGAAAGATTTTGAGCACCGGGACTTATTTTTCTACAAATTAAGCACTGCTTACACTGTGGCATGGAGTCATCCTGCTCAGCTCTCGGCCTCGCGCGCGCGCCACTCCAGGCATATGTTTTCAATTATCTCCGCCGTGATGGCGAGATAATTGAAGATATATGGCCTTCTGCTCTTAAGACCATGCCTTTAACGTCTGCCCTACACGGAAAGAAAACACAAGAAAAGCACGAACGCGCGCCATTCACTGCAGACTGGTGAACGCGCCCACAACATCTGCATTACATTATCGCGGCACCCTGACAGCTCCTAATTGAAATTAATGCACTGCTGTGCGCGTAACCACACAGAAAATGCCAACATGGCGAATGACAAATTACATTAAGCCTATCGTGTCAAGGCTACCAAAAACACAGCACAGCGAAGACGAATCACTATGCAGATGCCATAAAAAACGCGCGCGCACTAAGGAATGTTGCAGCCCCGACCCCTAAAGAAACTTTTTTTTTTTTTATAACATAAGAGCTCGGAGCTCCGCCTCCCCTGCTGACGCAGGGTTGACGTAGGCCGAGCCCTAAAAAGGAACACTGATCTATTTGTAACTCTTGATGTTGAGGCGTTGTACATAAGTATTCCTCAAGAAGCCTGCCTCAGAGTTCTAGAAACCTTACTAAAAACACACCATGGGATTTGATCAGACCGATTGATTGTGTGCTGGATTGCGCACATGTGGCCCTCACTAGAAATTTCTTCCAATTTAAGGATTAGTACTTTTTGCAGACACACAGGACATCTATGGGCAGCACCTTTGCCCCAACGATGGATTGTCACCATGTTCATGATATCGAGACAAAACATATCTATCATAAAAGCAATCCATATCACACCAATATAAAAACCTGGAAAATATATATTGATGATATTTTGATTATCTGGCGAGGTAACAAATCAGAGGCCCTGCAGTTCGCTGAGTGGCTGAACTCAAGAGATGATTTTCCTCAGATTTCCTATCACAACTGATAAGAAAACAATCACTTTTCTTGATTAAAAAATATAAGCACATGAAAACTGGCTAAAAACCGAGGTATATTATAAACCTAATGACTGCAATAACTTGTTAAGGTACGATAGTTTCAACCCAAAGTCACTGAAGAATAATCTACATGTGGGCCAATTTTTCAGACTAAGGAGAAATTGCACTGAAAAGAGTCACTATAAACAACATGATGATGTTCTAAGAAGCTAACAAAAAAAAGTATGGCAAAAAGCTATCCGGACAATCTCATCGGAAGAGCCAGAAAAAGAGCTCAGATGGACTGAGACAATCTCTCTTGCAGACTATTGAAAAACTCAAGAATGAGCACCTCATTTGTAAATGAAAATGAAATTTCAAAAATGAATTTATAAAGCGCAATACAATTACCCGAAGGTGTCAAGGCGCTAGCTCATCAAGTAAACCTATGCTGTAAAATCTTAACTCAGAGTCAAAGGTTAAACAGCCATGTCTTCAGTGTCTTCCTGAAGGTCAGCAGGTGTTTTTCGTCTTTTAACCTTTGGAGAAGGGAGTTCCAGAATTTGGTCGTACCGACCAAAAAACCTCTGTCGCACCAAGCGCTTTTCTTGAACCTAGGGGTCACCAGATTATGGGACTGAACTGAGCGTAAATGACGTGCGGGAACATATAGGCAAAGATTTTGCTTGAAAAAGACTGTCCCTATGTCATGAGTTGCTTTAAATGCTATGCAAAGGGCTTTAAACTCAATGCATCGCTTCACTGGTAACCAGTGTAGTTCTCTTAAGGCGGTAGTGGCCGATTTATGTTTAGGAATGTTCATCAAAAGATGAGGGGCAGCATTTTGCACAATCTGTAATTTAGTCAGGCATTTAGACCTGAGGTTGATTAAAAGACCGTTGCAATAATCGGCTCTAGATAAAACCAAAGCAGTGATCACCAGCTTGTGTAAATCAGCAAGAATAAAAGGAAGAATCTTTCTCAGTGGTTTTAACGTATAGAAGATTGCTGAGGAAATCTGATTCACATGAGCTTCAAATGTAAGCTTTGAATCAAAGGTGACACCTAAGGTGTTTTACGTTATTTGAGGGGGTGGGCAGAGGCCCAGTTCTGATGGCCAGAGTGCTGGGGACCAAAAGGTGGTGCTACTGCCAAAGAGTAGAACCTCCGTTTTGTTGGAGTTTAACTTCAAACAGTTGGTTGCCATCCAGTCTCCAACTTGGCGGAGAAAGGTATAAAACTAAGAGGCCGTGTCCGATGGTGAACTTATCACTGACATAACAATTTTGGTATCGTCAGCATAGGATATTGCTGAGAAGCCCAAAGATCTAATCAGCTGCGCCAATGGGGCAACGTCGACATTAAAAAGGGTAGGGTGTCAAAACATATGAGACACGCTCCAAACAGATGAAGATAACGTTCTCCAAACACTGGAAGATCTTAACCTCAGGCCCCTCAACCTACAAAACCCAATGTTCTCTTTCAAGCAGTCAAAATCACTGAGACAGCTATTGGTACACACCAGACCAATACCTACCGGTCCCAACAGACCAACCATTTGGATACTCTGGAACTTGCCCCGAGTGGTAGGGCATTATAGAGCGGCAGACCCTGATGCAGAGGTCTGGCCCGGACCAGGGTTCAATTCACGCCTCGGCGGGTCTTGGGCTCAATTTCCCGAGGACCTGATAATTCTCGCCTCGGTGCCTTTTCTAATCATGGGTCCCACTCTGCAACTCTGGGCAATAGCTTGCTTAATCTCCACAACGGCCCCAACAGCGCTAGGATGCCTGGCTTCACCTTGGGGTTACCCAGGAATGGGCACTTCACAGGGAAAAGCCAGGAAGGGTTCCACAGCGGTATGTGTACAGCGCCTTGAGACCCCTTCGGGGGTGATACGTGCGCTATATAAGCACTACTACATTTACATTTACTACATTATCCTTGCGCAGGCATTGCAACATTTACCCCCTAACAAAAAAAGTAAAATAATTCAACCTGGGTCTAAGAACACCATGGTCCCTGAGGCAATACGCCAATTGCAATTCCACCAACGTAGTTTAGGTCTACCCATGTGACCTCAAGTACATAGGCATGACTACCTGAAAGATTCGGTCCCGAATCAATGAACATAGGAGTACCGTCGGGTGCAAAAAGACAATCACCAAGCTGATTTGTCACTACCTCACTAAAGGACACTCAAAAAACGATTTCTCTTGGTTTGCAATCGACGATTACCACCTCAAGCATCAGAAAACAAGTTGTTCATTTATGCACAACGCTGGATTTGCAGAGTTGTGAGTTCCACTACAGGCCTGAACGACTCTATCCCCTGGTCCCAGCTGCATGGAAAATACAGATAACTAATATCGACCTATGGATCACATGCACCTACTTTTGATCCCTACATATGGCTGTGGAGCAAGCAAAAATAATCACTGCCTTTTTGGGGAGGGTTTTTGCAGCTGACTCAATACAAAAACTCAAAAGAGCGAGGTCCCCATGGGTTTAATGTCACACCTCGTTTTTTTTATGTCATGCAACCTGTATTACTGCGCTGTGCCCCTTTATAAGACTACTTGACACCTGTTTAGGTTATATTGCTATATGAATGATGGCTATTCTGAGAACAATAGAAACAAAAGTTTCTTTCTGCTGTATCAACCCTCTTAAGAAACGCATAATACGTTCAGATGCAAGTCTTGTAGCCATTGTATTTGTCGCATTGACTGCTCATGTACAGTGACTTCAGTAAAAACTGCCAATCCTATGATCCTAGCAGCACCCAGAACTGCACCCGCAGTTGCATCCCTCACAGACCAATCTCTGCCCACCAGTCTTGTTCTTCAGACCTCACACCCAAACACGTGTTGTTCAGCAGCCATAAGTGGGCACCGATTCCTTGAATACGTTTGTGGGGACGATAATGCGTATATGCCCCTTTCCCTTGGGGTGTTCCTTTCACTCGCATGAGGTGTTTTTTCTAACAGAAAACTATTTTGATGCTGTTCATTACAGGAAGGAACCCAGGGGACTGGCTCAATCACTACTATATACATATATGAGGCTTCTGCCTCATGGAGCAACACGCGGTTGGCCATATACCGTGATTTTAGAAATTACAGCAATTTAATGCTAACATGACTACTGAGTAATTGTGGAAAATCCCTTCCCGGGATTAATATGGATTAATATGGAAAATGCACAGTACTATAAATTTAATAGGAGATTGCAACACACCGCTTTCCTACATCACTGGTTTATAGTACCCACGTCCAGCGTATTACGTTCTCATACTTGAGGGGAGGTCCCAACATCCACTCACTCATGCAAAATCTCTGGACCAGCTCCTTAACCAATATACCATGGGTTGCCGCATAGGCTCCAGACCAGGAAATTGTGTTTTCAATGCATAATGTAGCTCCAAGAAGTGCTCAGTACCATTAATCATGGGAAGACTACAGTAACGTGCCTGATGTGTATGATTCCTGAAACACTTTCATTTAGGGTAAGATGTGTGACTGTACCCTCATGGTTTTTGGAGTGTTGTAATGTGCATGCTCACATGTGCAGTGCACTTTCACAATGGATTGCTGTTCTTCCACTTTATATCATCATTTCATATCACACCATCTGAAAAAGCTTTTAACTAGACACTAATCTGATATAGACAGGTGGTTGATGCTGGTGTGTGGTCACTTACTCCGGGCCTCCCCCAACTGGCACATGCTAATATTAAAGTTGGTTGTTTTTAAAAGACATTTACGATCCCACGAATGATAACTATGTAACACATGTATTATTGTCCTTTTCCAGTAGAAATTCCAACAGAATGTGAGAGCCTTACGCCTCATAAATACACATGGAACAAATGAGTAGATAGGCAGGCATGTCAGCAGCCCTGACGAAGGCCTCAGGCCAGTATGGGCTTTAAATGGTGGCCGAAACATGTTGGCATAAACATGGGTGATTGAGTCTTTAAGACTCATACAGGCCACACAAACTGTTTTTAATCCATGTTTAGGGTACCAAACTAATAAAGGGAATTTTCTTGGGTATACCCTGAGACATTTTTACTGTTTTTTCTTCTGGATCCCTGCTTAGAAATCCAGTCATGGTTTATAAAAGAACTCCCAACCTTGTTTGAGTCCGCCCTGGTGGTGCCATTCTACCAGGGTATGGATAGGCGCCGATGATGAAGCATGCTACCATTTAGTGGGTGAAGTGTTGACTCCAAAATCTTTGGATTTCCCTCTAGGACCTCGCCTTGACAATACAGCCTAGGTGCTCATATGTGTATAAAAATAACAAGGAATGCTTAATTTCTTCTCATTATTTCCTCTTCGAATATATGCTGCATTCCACAACACACATACAAATTAAATGCCTTAAAGCAGAATTTTTGTACAAGAAGAGACACTTTCCTGAACAAAAACTATGCTTACAACAGCGGAGACACCCTTGCACTGTGGCGCCAGGGTGCCTGCGTTGACGCATGGCTAGCAAAAGTGCGTCAGCGCAGGGAGAGAGCAAAAACATGCCACTTCTTAGTAGAAATGGTGCAGTTCTGCTCTCTCCCGTCCACGCACAGCAGCATAGCAACTTTTCATGCTGCGCTCCATCGCTTGAACTCTTCATAAACCTGGCCCATAGCCCCTGATATAACTCAATGTTTACTGCTGCTCTGGGGCCTCTCTTGGACTATCCTGATAGAGGCCTGGATGAGACAATACCATGAGAAAATAGTATTTCAGGTGGATTGCCAGGATTCCAGACATAAAGCAGCATTGAGGTAATGGAGTAATTCCCTTGGCTGCCTGGAGGAAAAGTGAAGTACTGCCAGGTGTGACTAAAAGAATGGTGTGGGAGGAGTGTGAAAGAAATAAGAACAGGACAACTATGAAACCTCCTTCTTTTGGCAAACTAAATTAAAGATTAACCACAGGGAGGGAGAAGATGTTTTACTGGAGACTCAAATCGAGTAACCTGGCTGTCACATAGACGTGTTACTGTATTAGTGGTACCTTGATAGAGTTCACCGTATAAGGGAAATATAAGGGAAATATATGATTTGTAAAAAGATGTTTGAGCAGAGATATGGGGCCTATGTAGCTCAGTTGAGTGATTACGTTTTAATAAATAAAATAAGTTGTATTTGCCCCCAGGGAAATGGTGTTTAATGGTTTAATTTGTCACCACTGTGCACATTTTGTTTCAACTCTGATCCGGCTGAATCAAGTCAAAAGAAAGTAAATTGTTCTGGCTACTGCTTATCATTGCATAAACCAAAAACTAGACAAACGTGCTCCGAATAAGTTCCAGTGATTATATCAAACACAGAAATGAATTGTGATAGTATATAACTGTTCCTAAAAATGAGTTCCATGTGAACATTTGTCAAAAGTTAATACTTGTATACCCAGGGGCATATTACCAACGATTAGCGATATTTATCGCTAACGATGCTTAGCAACAAATTTTTTAACGCTAAGCATCGCCGGAAATTATCGCAGAGATAACTTGCTATTAGCAAGGTTTATCTCAGAAGTGATAAAAATCCTTGCGCTAACTGCCAAATGAGAGATTATCGCTGGAACACCAACGATAATCTCTCGAAGTTTAGCGTTAGCTTGATGATAGGGGCTCACAAACTTAGCCATGATATCCACCTTCCATAGGATATCATGGCTAAGTCAGGAAAATACCAGGTGTAAAAAAAGCAGTGCTAACCGCGGTTAGCGCTGCTTTTTTTATCACTAACAGGGTTAGCGAAATTCTTGATAATAGGAGAAATGTCGCTTAACAACATTTCTCCTATTATTTTTCTCTGGAACGCCCCCTTTGCATCTCATTAGAGATGCAAGGGGAAGCGTAGAGAAAAAGGGTGCTAACATGCGAATGTGCGTGTTAGCACCCTGTTGCTGATAGGGAGATAATTTTATCTCCGCTTTCTTGGCTTTTAAAGCGAAAAAAGCAGAGATAAATCCCTTGATAATATGCCCCCCAGTTCGCATGGACGTATGGGTTGCTCTTGTTTTTTTGATAAATCTGATAATTTTCCAGTCAGGTTAGAAGCAAACAGTGGGGGGACGAAATACCATGCTCCAACTTGCAACAAGTGATCAAGCGAAGTCTCCAAGAGCTGTTTGTGGCGGTAACATGGTGCATTTTATAGTACATTTTTACATGAATTTGATTAAAAGGCAGAGGATTGTAAATGGCACTGCGTGAGGATTCCAACGCTTTCATGTTGTGCCAGCTAAGCCTAACACTCCCCAGGAGAGTTTCAGGTTCACATTAGGGGTGTGCGAAATTTGTATTTGTGTAATTACAGGAAATGTAGGAACAGTTTGCAAAATTACAGGAAATGCAAAACCGGCATTTGGCGATATATTTTAGCACCAAATGCATCCTTGCTTACGCATAGGATGCTAGGAAGCCTTGGGTCTGAAAAATAGTACGAAAAAAGGCGAGCACTGCAATCAGCAGGCGCTCACAAAGAAGAGGCACTTTTACGCAAGGTTATGTATTGTGCAGTCACTAAAGTTATAGAAGTACCAGTTGGACACATAAGATGCTGCAGTATGGTTAGCACAGCGACACAGGTGTTACAAGTGGCTTGTCGTTGTATAAATCATGGTGATATGTGACAAAAATAAATGTGCACTGTATTGTAAATGAAAATTAAAACCGCAATAAACAGATTTTAAAACAAAGTATAGAAAGCCCTTTAGCATTGTTGTCTGGGGCAGGGTACAAGCCCTATAAAAACAAGCATTTGCAATGCAATAGGTCTCGCATTAGGCAAAGTTTGAGCTTTTAGTATTGTAAATGGCATTGGCTATTTTTTTTTGCAGTAGTTACGTTTTGTTTTTATAAAAAGGGACATATAAAATATGTTGCATATTGACATATAATGATGCAGCTCACCTATGACTTATGCAGCAGCAAAATGGAGCAGCATTGAGATCAATTTGTACTGTAAGTGCAGCTCCTGACAGTCCTCTGACCGCAGGCCGGTCGCTGCCCTGCGTGTTTTGTGCTGGCAGCTGCACTCTGCAACCTTCCACTGTTCTAAAGGATTGTATCCCGAGAGTGGGCATTATTGTATGTTAACTCCACATTCCGCAATACAAATAACTTGCACTTTCCTCTGCAAGGCCTATTTCTATTTATAGTGGCTTATCCTGTACTTTATTTAATTTCAACTTTTATTAAAAGAAAAAAAACTACTCACTTGGGTGTGTGGCTGTCTTATTTCCCCATTCATAAGTTGTAAAATGCATATTTAACCTGCAGAGTGAATTTTGTTCTGTTCATGTTATTAAAGTATACCACTAGCTGCTGAAAATGCCTTGCTGCGCTCTACCAGCTGTTGGTGATGTATTAAATGTCCAATTTCAGTGACAGACCAAGCTCGAAGAAGCTCTCCTTGGAAGGATGCTCAGTGTGTACTTTTATTGAAGGGCACTGGCGCTCCTGCCTCTCCCATCCTTTGTACGTCAAACTCCCACACGTTCATCCTTCCAATGTATGTAAAAACATCTAACACCAGTGCTGCGTTTTTTAGGTCTGGCTACGAACAACTTAAGTGTTTACACCGAAATCTGCAAACAATGGAAATTATGGAATACCCTCCCTCATTGGCTATGATGTGTGGAGTAGCCCCCCTGCGCAAGCATAGGGCGATTTCACTGCACATTAGACATGCATCTGCTGAGAGCGAATAGACAGATTTCACTTAAAAACAGCCCTACTGACGGCCGCATACGAAGAAATAGCAGTGCCACTACAATGCAATAAGTCAATAAGGGAAGAAACCACTATATATAAAATTACATTTACACAGTTTTTCTAAATATTTTAAGAGACAGTAAATGAAGAGCCTTGGCTGAAACTGTTCCACGAACATGTATAAATAGTTGCACTATAGGCTTTTTACAAGCGCCCATAACACAGATTTTCCCATTGATGAACACCGGAAGCAGATGTCCGGCCCGCCGCCAGGTTGTGGGCGGGGCCGGGACGAGGTGGGTCCGCTCCGACTGCCTTGCGGAAGCTTTGCCTGTTGTCCTCCGGTCTCCCGAGTCGTGAGGGAGACCGGAGATGCCGTGCCAGCCATGGCGGGGGGGGCCGCGCAGAAGAGGGAGCCCCCGCTAAAGAAGAAGAGACCGGCCCGCCGCCGAGCGCCAGCCGACCCGGTGAGTGCCGAATAGAGAGGAGGGGCGTGAGGCCTCATGTATTCAGCGGCCGGGGGCGCTTCTATGTATGTGTGTGTGTCTCTGGTGAGGGTGTGTATATGCAGTGTGTGTGCGCGCATGTGTGTGTATGCGTTGGCGGGGGTGGGTTCTCTGTATGTATGGGTGCGTGCATGGGTGCTCGTGTGTGTGTCTCTGGGTATGCGCATGCGTGTTGGTGCTTGCTTCCGAGGCAGGAGAGGGGCACGGCGCTGTGCGCGCCCACGAGGTGCAATCTGCGCTCGTGCACCATCTCGTCCGTCCTTCCCTCGAGACAGCTAACTATACGTCTCCAACCCTGGAAGCATCCTTTGGATGCTAATTCCAGGGCGAGACCTAAAAAATATGCTGAATCTAAAAGATGTGTCCTGAACAGGGCCAAGACTGATCAAAAGAAGTGAGCTATGGCCTGGAAGGTAATATTCGAGGAGTTAAGTTTGACTCAAAAGAAACTGTCCCATGAGAGAGGACTTTCACTCAGAAGCAATTAAACCAATTTAGGGCGATAACCAGCTTTACATTAGTATACTGTGTGGATTATGTAATAAATCGCCTGGATGCCAGCACAATTTTGTTTTAATAAGACATGAAGCCTACCATAAATTTCTACAAAGTAAGGAGTTGCTATCTCTTGTGGGATTAGTTGAGCTTTTAATGTCACCGCTCAGCATACTTCCACCCTATACTATCCTGACTCGTGGATTAGAAGATGGTGACACCAAATCTTGATCATCTGGGGTTGGGCAACACTTAAAGGCTGTTCAAAATGTAGTTGCTTTGAGCACTGGGAGGATGAGAAATTGTATTCTTCGTCATTAAAACAGGCAGGTACCTGTATCCTAGAGTCCCAAACGCCATTATATTTGATCTATGTTGCCAAACCCTTAAAATATTTGAACTTATTTTTCAATGCATTTATTACTCACACATATCACCAAAGAAGTAGTGACGTGCCAAAACACTGGGAGCATAAAGGCGCCATTAAAAATGTTGTTTTCCTATTTTAATTTAAATGCACATAGCTTCTACAGTTGGCCTTTTTGGCTACTTCGACGCCTCGTCAGGGCTAGTAAGCGCTATATAAATGCAATACAATGCAATGACTCTGGCAAATTCAGACTACTATCGTGAGAGAGCGCCATGGTCATTTTTCCGCCTCCCCGGCACACTTAGTACCTGTGTGTGCATACCATCATCATGACAATTGCAATTTAACACCCTGCCGCTGAACAGTGCGACAGAAAGAAACACACAGGCTCCACGTGCGAGCATGAAAAAAAGAAGGTGGACACAAAACAGCATCAATGTAATTCTGAATTCGGATGCGATATGTAGAAATAGTGAATAAAAACATCTTCTGTGCATTACATCCACACGGTTCCACTGGCAGCTGACAAATTCCTGCACACGTCCACACAAAATGTGCAAAGCAAGTTTTCTCGTTTTACAAGGATGCAAATATATTCATTACCGACGTCAGGTACAACAAACAGCTTAAAGCCACAGCTAAATAATGCAGGGGAGGCAGCGTGAGATCCATTATTTGCTAAATATGTGACTTTCAAAATCTACTACAAATCGGTTGTTGTTAATTGGATGTTGTATGTGTGCGCGCGCGCGCATTTTTCCTGGCAAACAGAAGGTGCGCGCATCAGGGGCCTAGTGGGCCTCTGGAAAAAAATAGGAATATTTTCAGGCTGTGTGTAGGGACTGAACTCTTCACCTTCTAGGAGCATCAGTATGCCAGGGACACACGGCCAATAGAGAGGAATAAATGCGAGCTGAATATTCAACAGAAATGTAAATGTATATTTAAAACAGCCTTACTAAGAACAGTGTCCTCGTGACCCTGGGCCATCAATCTTTCATTCAGCTGGAGGCCTGGGGTGGGGGGGGGGGAGTGGGGCTCACTGAGGGTAGTCCATGTGCAGGCCTCCAATAACGCTTTTCTTTACACGAACCTTAGCTCATTTACCCAGAGCAAGAGGGGACGACAGCAATTTTAATCTAATTCCACTGCCATTGTTATAGAAGACTGAGGGAACCCTCGTATTCTCGCTCACCCCTTCCCCCCCCCCCCACCCCCCCACCAACCCCCTTAAAAACAACTGGGAACGTCTTCTTTTAACTTGTATGCCAGTTTGTATTTTTTGCACTCCGGTTGGGATGTTAAGAGTCAGTGCATCGGCGCTAGGGAACATTTGAGTGACCAAACACACTGCTAAACCGGGAACATCATTCTATTTTAAAACAATTTTCCAAGAAGTTTAGACTATAAAGAGACGTGCATAGAACAAGACATCCCGAACTGCCCGACGTCACCATAAGGCATACATACATACAATACATCTCGTCTTGAACTGCCTGACGTCACCATAAGGCAGGCACCGTCAGATTTATACAAGACATCCCGAACTGCCCGACGTCACCATAAGGCAAGTTCGCCTGTTTCTTTTTTTTTTTTTTTTTTATTAGAAATTTTTATTGGTATACAAAAGAAGGTCGTACAAAAATATATATATACAGATATAGGTACACAGACGACGGTCATATATATCTACTGTTCTCCCTCCACTGGAGAAGAAAAGAGAAGAGAGGGGGGGGGGGGGTGCGCACATAGTTGTCTTTGATTGTCCTTTATTGGGTCGTCCTCAGGAGCTCATCAAGCGGGTCCCACATGTGCAGCTTGGCTTTGTGTTCTTTCGAGAAGGTGCCTGTGATGTTGTCGGCTCCCCTCAGGAAGGTAATCCAGTTGATCCATGTTTTAAAGCTTGCTTTGGCTGTGTTTTTCCAGTTCGTTAGGATCATTTTGAGGGCTGCTGTGAGAAGTAGGTCTAGGAGTTCTCTTTCTTCTTTACTTTTTAGGTTCGCTGTTAGGTGCTCAGTCGCCAGGCTGACGAAGCTGATCTCCAGATGTGTTTTGAGCATATCGTTCAGGAAAGTGTTGATTTGTGCCCAGAACTTCCTGACTTTCACGCAGGTGAAGATAAGGTGTTCGAGGGTCCCTTCCTCTTTCAGACAGTTCCAGCATTTGTCTGAGTCTGCTATGCCGACCTTGTGGAGTTTGGATGGCGTCCAGTATGCGTTGTGGAGCAGCCAGTATTTTGTTTGCGCTAGTTGTGGGGTGATTTTGTTTGTTGTCGCTGAACTCCACATTATCGCTCGCTCCTTTTCATTTAATTGCCTGCCCAGGCGCATTTCCCATGTGTTGGTTGCTTTTTTGTTCTGCGCCATCTTGGATGGGCTGAGTAGTTTATAGATTTTTGCCGTTTGATGACCTGCTGAGTCGATGAGCTGCAGATACTTGATGATCCCCGGCTCTCCTCCGCATAGGTTAGCCTTTGTTATTGCTGTCTTAATTTTTAGGAAGTTATAGAACTCTTGGTTCGGGAGGTCATGTAGCTGCTGCACGTTCTGGAACGTCAGCGGTTTTTTCTTTGTTTCCAATTGACTGGGCGTGCTGATACCTTCTCCAATCCACGTATCATTGTGCAGTGTCGCCCCTTGGTAGGTCACTTTAGTGTTGAACCAGATTGATTCCCAAGCAGTGCCCTTCAGTTTCTGCGCCATGTGCCTGTCCACTTTCAGCAGGGCATCTCTGGTGTGTTTTAGTATGGCGCTCGTTTTCAGTGGGTGCCGGTTCGCTGTTAGGAGTGCTATTGGCTTGAGTCCTCCTAGGATGTCTTGTTCGACCTCCAGCCATACTGGCCTGTACGTTTGTGTGGCATCTACCCAGGCGATACCCTGTCTCGCCAGACAAGCCGTCTGGTATGTCTTGAAGTTCGCCAGGTTGAGGCCTCCGAGGTCTCTTGACAGTCTTAGTTTTTGTAGGCTTATCCTTGGCTTCTTGTTTTTCCACAGGAAGATGTTTATGAGCTGGTCCAATTTTTTGTGAAATGTCTCTGTCATTGGAAGTGGTAGCATTGATAGCGTGTAGTTTATTACCGGTGTTATCATCATTTTGATCGTTTCAATGCGTCCCCACCAGCTGATGAACTTTGGTGACCATAACTCCAGTCTCTCCTTTATCTTCTTCAGCGTGAGGTCCTCGTTGTGTTGCAGGGTTGACGTGAGGTCTCTCCCAAAGTGGAGCCCTAGGTATTTCAGAGGTTTCGTTTGCCATGCTAGGCCGGAGTCGCCTAGGACTTCTCTTGTGGTATGGACATTCATTGGCTTACACTCCGATTTCTCCTTATTGAGTTTGTAGCCTGAGGCTTCTGCGTATTCACCTATTGTGGCCATCAGAGCTTTTATCGACGTGGAGGGGTTCGCTGTTGTGATTAGGATGTCGTCGGCGTATGCTGCTAGTTTGACGGTCTTTCTCTTGAGCTTTACGCCTGTTATCTCGGTGTTGTCCCTGATTCTGGCTAGCAGGGGCTCTAGTGCGAGCAGGAATAGTCCGGGGGAGAGGGGGCATCCTTGTCTGGTTCCTCTGCCCAGCGTGAGCGTTTCGGATGCGCTCCCGTTTACCACTATTTTCGCCTTCGGTTTGTTGTAGAGGGCCATGACCATCGCCGTGTACTTCCTGCCTAGGCCAAACGCTCCCAGACAGTTACCCAGGAAGGGCCACGAGACTCTGTCAAACGCCTTCTCCGCATCCAGCGCTATCATGACTGCCTGCTCGTTGCTGCTTGCTGTGTGGTTGATCAGGTGGCACAGTAACCTTGTGTTGTCCTGCGACAGTCTGTTCTTTATATATCCCACTTGTGAGGGGTGGATGATGTTCGGCAGGATCCTGTTTAGTCTGTTGGCTAAGACTTTTGCGTAGATCTTGCAGTCGACGTTTATTAGCGATATTGGTCTGTAGTTCTGGGGATATTGTGGGTCTTTCCCCTCCTTGGGAATTATGGTGATGTTGGCCTCGCACATGGACTCCGTCATCCTCCCTTTCTGGATGCATGTGGAGTATGTTTGTGCCATCAGTGTCTTGATGTGTTCGCTGAAGGTTTTATAGAATGTCGCCGAGTAACCATCTGGTCCTGGCGCCTTGTTCCGTTTCAGTTGGCTTATGGCAATTCCAATCTCTTCCTCCGAGATATCAGCTTCGAGCGATTCCCTTTCCGCCTCGTCCAGCTTCGGCAGATTGGTTTGACTGAGTAGGTCACGTCCTGCATCTTTGCTCAAGTTTTGATCCTCAGTGTACAGTTCTTGGTAAAATTGTCTGAAAACCTCTAGTATTCCTTTGTTCGTTGTTTGGGATTTGTTCGTGCGGTCCGTTATCGCTGCTATCGTGTGTTGCCTTTGTTTTGCCTTTAAGTAGGACGCCAGCTGTTTCCCTGCTTTGTTTGCTGCACATAGGTTGACCGACTTGAACTTCGTCAACCAGGAGCCCGCTCTTTCGCTTAGGATCTTGTTCAGCTCGTATTTCTTTTTTGTGAGCAAAGTGAGCGTGTTTTTGTCCGTTATGTTAGCACAGTGACCTCTCTCCAGTGCTGTTATTTCCTCCTCGAGCTCACGGAGTTTTTTTGTTCCGCCCTCTGTTCATCCTGGCCTTGATGTTTATCAAATTCCCCCTTATTGTCGCTTTGAGGGCATCCCATACAGTGTCTTTCCCTGCCTCGCCATTGTCGTTGTGTTCGAGGTACTCTTTGATTGTGGCTTCAATTTCTTTGACGTTCTCTCTGTTCTGGAGGATGTCATCGTTCAGTCTCCACCTCCTCGTTGGGTTCTCATTGTGTTTCCCACTTAGAGTGAGTGTTATGTGAGCGTGGTCTGAGACGGTGATTGCGGCTATCTCCGTGTCTTCTATGAGGTGCGTGTGTGTGTTGGACATCAGTATGTAGTCGATCCTGCTGTAGGAGTTATGTGGGTGTGAGTAGAAGGTGTATTCTCGCGCTGTCGGGTGTTGGAGCCTCCACGGGTCTGCCAGTTGATGTTTGGTGCATAAGTCTTTCAGGGTGTTGTTGTTGTTGTTGGAGTTGTGACTCGGTCTGTTTGGGTGTCTGTCTGTTGCCTGGTCCATCGTCTTGTTCATATCCCCGGCTGTGATCAGGAGGTCCTCTTGGGGGAGATCTGATAGCTTGCTGTCCACTCCCAGCCAGAATTGCTTGTCTTCCGAGTTCGGACCATAGATATTGACCATGTGGATTGTGTCGCCTCCTCTCTGGACGCTTGCTATGAGCACGCGGCCATCTTCATCAGTGTCTACTGCTAGTGTTGTCATGTTGGCCTTCTTGCTCAGGATAGTTATTACTCCTCTTTTTTTCCCTTTTGCCGGTGAGCAGAGTACCTCCCCTATCCATCTGGCTTTGAGTAGATTCGCCTCCTCTTTGGAGAGCTTGGTCTCTTGGAGCATGTACACATCTCCCTTTAGTTTGGACACGTAGTCTAGGATTTTCCTACGTTTGACTGGGTGGTTCAGTCCTTTAACATTCATGGACACTACCTTCAAGTCAGTGGACAGGCCCGCTCTAGTTGGATTTGTCATGGTGGTTTGGCTTCGTCGCTTGTGCTTTGCGTTCTGCGGCCCCCCCCGGGGTGCTGGATGGGAAAAAAGAAATAGGAAAAGTATAGGGTGCCTGTGGAGAAAGGCAAGATTCTAGGTCCTTTGTTCAAGACGCAACCGGCGGCTCTGCCATGTACTATCATATCCGCCGACTTCACTCCCCCCCCTGGCCCGACCCCCTCCCTCCCTCCCCCCTCCCCCCCGTCAGTAGTAAACCGGGTGTGCGACAGCAAGGGTCCTCACACTCCCCCCCCCCCCAAGTTCTTCCTGAGTCTTTTAGTCCTTAGCATGTTATCCAAACAAAAAAAGAGAAAAACCCCCGCCCCTCATGGTCAATTTCAAAAGAAAAGGATATGATCAGCGGATTGCCCGCCCGTTCTTCCCCTGGCCGCCGTGGCCTTGCTGAGGTAGGTATGGTTGTTCTTGCTGTTTGGTGGCTTACGGCATGTTCTGTATCCCGGTGGCTGTGGCCAAACTCGTTCTGCGGCCCTCTGAGGTAGTATGTTGATATCGTATGAGGTAGATTCCCTTTTTTTTTTTTTTTTTTGAGGTAAGTTGTTGTTACTGTCCGAGTCTCCTTGCATGGTTGCGCATGCTTGGTACTCCAGGCTATTGTTCGTAGCAGTCAAGAGTCTCGGTGGTTGCTGTTGCTCCTGTACATGGTTGTCTGCGATACACGTGTTCCTTCAAAAGCACTCCTTCTTATTCACCTCCTTCGTGTGTTTCGTCAGAGGATGCCCTTCTCTTTGCCCCTGGGCTCGGCAGCTCCATCTCCTCTGGTTCCGGGTCTCGCAGGTATCGGTGCAGGTCGTTGGGGTCGTCGAAGATTCTGCTTCCGTGTCTGTCTGTCACTCTCATCCTGGACGGGCCTGCAAATGTAAAAGCAATGTTCTTTTTTCGCAAATGTTCCCTTTGGGCTAGGAAGCCTTTCCTCACCTCGACTGTTAGTTTGGAGAAGTCCTGGGTGATGGTTACTTTGCTCCCGTTTATCATCATCGGGCGGCCCTTCCTGGCTACCGCAAATATCGCCTCTGTTTGGTTTTCTCTTAGGGGTTTGCATATAATGGGCCTAGGGGCATTGCTGTTCATCTGCTTCCTGGCCGGTATGCGGTAAGCTTTGGTAATCTCCAGCGGTTTGTCGAAGCTGAGTCCCGTTATTTTAGGTATTAAGGCCTCCAGCATCAGGGCGCATGCCCCCGGTGTGTCTTCTTCCTCCTCGGGAACTCCCAGGAGTCTTATGTTCCCCTTGCGGCTCCTGTCCTCCTGCTCCGCCATGGCCTTTTGTAGCGCCGTTGTTCTCTTTATCACAAGGCCCATGTCCTTATGCGTTATGTTTGCGCTGTCCTCCAGCATGCCTACTCTCTTCTCTACCTCGTCTATTCTGCCATTGGCTCTGCTTTGCTCCGCTCTGATTGCTATTAGCTCCATTTGGATGCTGTCTACTGTCTTTTTTGTGGCTTTCGCCAGCTCGTTCCCTTCGGTTATTTTCTTTAGGAGCGTGTCCAGCGTGATTGTGCCTTCCCCATGGTTGTTTCGCTCCTTTCCCGGGGACGGTGGGATTTCATTCTTGCTTTTCTTCGGGTCATTTGTGCCTTGTTTCCCATCTCTGCCTGCCATGGCCTCGGTCCTTCTTTTGGCCTGGTTGATCTTGGGCTTCCCTTCTGTTGGTGGGCGTCCTCTTGCGGCTTTGTCTCCCCCTTTACCCTCTTTGAGCCTCAGGGTGTTTGTCAACGTTGTGGTGTTGTCTCTAAACCTGGGTGGCCACTTGACCACTCTGGTTTTCGTTCTATACTCCGCCAGCCTCCTGCACCGTGCTCTCTGGTTCTTTTGCCTTTGTTCCGGTGGTCGTTTGTTGTGGTTTGTATGGTCACGTTGTTATCAGCGTCCCTGCTTGCCTGGCGCTGCTTGAGTTGCGCTTGAGTGATTGCCCCCCTTTAAATGCCGGCCTTAGTTCTGAGTAGCGCTCATCTGTTTTGCGCTGTTTGTTGGGTTGTTGTGCGCTGTTCGGGTGCTTTGGCAGGATGGCCACCTTGTGTTTCCTCCCCCTCACCAAGATGGCCGCCTTGTTGTTGGCTTCACTACTGCCTTGGCTCCGCTTTGTGAATGTCAGCCTTAGTTCCGAGTTGCGGGTTGAGGGAAGACGGGCAGTGCGTTAACTGCGCTGATCTGTTTGCGCTGTTCACTATGGGCTGTGCTTGACTGATTGCCCCCTTTTTTAGGTCTCGCCTGTCGATGCGCATGCGCATCGAGCAAGCGAGACTATAGGGGCTCATCCAGACTTTATCTAACTTGCAAGGAATCGTGGCGATTCCTTGCAGTGCCCGTGACTTTTAAGCTCAATGCTTATGTGCATTGAGCTTAAAAGCGCGTGCACATGCCCCCAGCCGCCTGCCTTGCCTACTCTCTCTCACAGCCTCCCCCAGCTCCGCCCCCTCACTACTTGATTGCACGGCCGCTAGGCCGTGCCTCCCCTACTCTCCTCCCCCCTCCTCCTCTCCTCCCCTGCCTGCCTGCCGCTAGGCCGTGCCTCCCCTACTCTCCTCCCCCCTCCTCCTCCTACTGCCGTGTCGCACCTCTCCCCTCTCCGCCCCCTCCCCTGCCAGCCGTGTTACGGTGAAAGGCTTGTTTGTTTATTTTACCCGCCGTGTCTCTGCTGCTTCCCCCTGTCCTGTCTCTCCTCCTCTCCCTCTCTATACCCTCCCCCTCCCCCCCACCACTCCCATCAAGTCCCTCTGGCCCTTCCCTCCTCCCCGGACCCCTCCTCCCCTGCCCCCTCCTCCCCTGCCCCCTCCACCCTTTCTTGTTGTTACTACGTAAATGGTAGTCTGCCAGCACCGCCCATCCTAGGAACTCCAGCACAAGCTTCTCCTGCCTCCGCCCAGAACTGTAACCAAACACTCAGCACAAGCTTTTCCCAATTCAACTTCAGACCGCCCTCCGCTTCACTGCCCAGAACTGTGTCGGAAGTGCGGGTCGGTTTGTGGCATATTCACCTTCCACCTCTAGCAGTCGCAGCACTTCTTACAGAATTCTGCGAAGTCGCTAATGCATCCAGGTGTTTCTTTTTCTGCTCTTACCTGCACGTTTGTACAAAGTAGGCATAGGACAATTTGGTTTGTATCCAGGTGTTTATTTACGTTGACAACTTCCTGCCGCAGATCTTTCAGTACGTAAAGGAAAGCCCCTTAACCCTAGTTATCGTAAAATGCATATCTCGCCCACTCAGACCTCTCTGCTATTGGTAAGGCGCGTGTCAGGGTTCTCTTTGAGCTCTCTAAAACAAAACATGATAACATGCGCCCAACATAAACAAAGTCTACATGCTTTAACAAACAGGACTCAGGGATCCGGGGTCACACATACTCCAGCTGCCTTTTGTCTCCGGCCAGCATGTGTTTGTGGGGGCGGGGCGATAACCTCCTGTTATCTCACTGGCTGTGTCTTATAAAACATATACACGCACATTAACATTTAGAAACACCTGGTAGGGGCGTAAAACAAGGGATTTTTCATTTGCATGGACCGGCAAGCAGAGTCAGGAATAGAAGGGGTCGAATCAACAGAGAAATCGACACCATGTTTGGCTAAAAGGAATGTCTCTTTCACAAATAGAAAAGACCGTCACTCCTGCTTAGAAAATCGCCTCCAAGCAGTTTAGCCTTGCCTTGTCTGTGTTTTGAGCAAAACAAGTGTCAGCCCTACTTCGTGACTTTTGCACGTCGTAAGTACGAAACCTGTAATCTTCAATGTTTAACGATGTTTTTATTAATTAGCCTCACCAAACCCATCTGCACACAATTGGGACTTGCCATTGTTTTGACCCTTCGCGCAGCCCCATCTCTTCCTTCCAGTTGCTTATTGTCAACTTTTTAAAGTTTAGAAAGTATTCTTTCCAGGTGACTATTTGTCTGCCCACTCTTATTGGGTGGGTGGATGTACAGCCATTTCTCCAACAACCCTTACTTTTTAAATATATTAAAATAAATATTCAGTCTTTCTTTGTAGTGCTGCTTAAGCGGGGCGGACATACGCGGAGATGCAGCTAAATAGGCTCTGCCTCCTGGTTCGAGTTAGTCACTTTTAGCATCCGTCAGATTTGTCCGACTATCTGAAAACAGATTTCTACCAGCAGAAACCCTCAACATCAGACTTGTAATTTCATATCCAGCCGGAAGAAGCCTATTTCTCTTTTTTAATTTGAGATTTCTTTGGGTTTTCCTCCTCTCTCAACGCCACCTCTATTTTAACAACCCCCCACACACACACTTCTTCCTGCATTCCTCCTCCTCTTCTCAGCTCTCTCGCCCCTGCCTCTCCTCTATTTCACTGTGTGCTCTGTGTCTCGACTGCCTTCCCCGCCCATGCCCAGCCTCTTTCATCTTCCCCTCCCACACCGCCTCCCCTCTGCCCATTAATCCATTACCAGCAGCCGGTCCAAGAGAAGCTACTGTCTCCGGAGCTTGGCCGGGAGGGGTGCTGCTGTGCCCGGACCTCCCAGAGCAGCCACTGCACCCCCTCACCATCGACTAACCCTCCCTCTCCTCACCCGCCTCCTGCCGGGGTTATTGGTGGAGAGCCTTCATCCACCGCCTTTGTGCGCTGGGCGGACGCCGCCCCTTTTCTTATCTCTCCTGCAGCAAGCTACCTGATGACTCCAGGGGCCGGAGAGATCTTCAGTGCCACCCTCCCCCACCGGCACCATCCATCATCTTAGCTAGAAAGAGCAGAGAAACCACTGCCCTGCGGCACTTTCCACAACTTCCAGGTTAGAATTGAATCTTGTAGCAGGCGACCACCTACGTTAAAACAATTTATAGAGTACCTACAGAATGGTATCTTAAGGCGCCGAGAGCGGAAGTTAACATTAAAGCACGTTGGTGCTTCGTGGGCCACCGCTGGATGGCAAGTTGGGCCGGATTCCAATCTGCGGTTGCAGCAGCACATCCGCACTTCATTCTTCAAAGCCACACCATTTTGAAAGGTTTTTCAAAAAACTATTCTGATGTGAGACCCCCTCCCACACACACACACGCAACCACTGTTGTTTGTTGATGATCCCCCCAAAACACTTACTTCTGGCTAGGGGCCTGACAGAACACATGCAAGTACAGTTTATTTATATGCCCCCTTATTTAACATATCTCTTGGTGTTGAGTTGAGACACATCAGCCCAATGCTGCTGTTACCCAGGGGTCACTTGTAAAGGACAGGAGGGCCGCTTAGCTCCCTTTGTTAGTTTTTGGAGGGCAGTGTGATGACCCACTTTGTGGGATAGTTCAGAGTCAGGTAGCCTGCACTTCTGCCACGGTCTCACTAATTCAGAACGCTTTTTTTTTTTACTGCCTCATTAGTTAACCGCCCCACCTCCACTTTGTTGTCTAGTTGGCAGACTCAGCTGAGAGGCCAACAACTGAATGGGTGCATGCAATAGGTCTCGGAGCATTTGAGTTAGAGCTTTTAGATTTGTTTATGGCTTTTTTTCTTTGTAATTCTTTAGCATTGCCTACAGGAAACAAAAATGCTAAAGATAAAAAAAAAAAAACCATAAACAATTCTAAAAGCACAAACTCTAATGCTGCGAGACCTATTGCATTTCCAATGCCACCTCCAGCCACATTTAAAATTACATACTAATATACACATAAGACAGAAGTAATACAAAGGGGACATGTGACACCTTTTGTTACAAACAACACATTACTTAATTATTATTAACATATACACACACTCTTAACATCACCCTCACACAACAAAACTATCACACTCTTTCACACCCGCTCAGTAACGCTAAAACAACATCTCCCTCATACACCATCACACACCTTCAGCCTCACACACACTTACTCACCCTCACACTAACACACTCACACACTCTCTTACGCAAATAACTTCACTCATCCTCCCCCCCTCACACCCCCTAACACTCTACGCGATTGCAGCCTGGAATCCCTGATAACTTTTCTTGTATCCGTGGCTGGCATTCAGTCATCCCAACGTAAACTGGTGCATTTGTCTTTTCTTAGCTGAAAATAATTTTCTATATTTCTATTGCATGATTGATTGAAATACTTTATCGGACAATCGTTCACATTCTAGATAGACAACTTGTACATCACACCCCTCGATGCATTTCGGGTTCGCGCCTTGTCCTTCCTCAAATGGTAAATACTTTTAGGGATGAAAAGGCGCCGGGTCCTGCTGCGTTGTTTTCATTTATATTTCAGACTCGTGCTGTCAATGTCTCAACTACGCTTAAACACACAGGACGAACAATGACAGTTTATTAAATGTATAATTCTGTTTTTATCAGCTCTGAAGTAGCCTCCCTACCGAGCGAGTGCTATTTAATAACAATAAATACAACACATAAGCTCAAAATATTTTTTGTAAAATGTACCTATCGCATTTCATTCTTTTTCACATATAAGAAGATAATTGGGCTTTTCACGGGCAATCAGTAAGACGCTACCTCACCCTCACTGACACTCACTCACACTCAATCACTCTCACCCTCACTCACCAGCAACGCCTCACCCTCAACGCCTCACCCTCAAATCCTCACTCACCCTCACTCTCACTCATCCTCAATCACCCTCAACATCACACACTCACTCACCCTCACTCACCCTCAACACCTCACCCTCACTCACCCTCAACTCCTCACTCACCCTCATTCTCACTCATCCTCACTCAACCACCCTCAACTTCACTGACCCTCAACGCCTCACCCAACACCTCACCTTCACTCACCATCAACATCTCACCCTCACTCACCCACAAAACATCAGCCTCAACACCTCACCCTCAATCACTCACCCTCAACAATTCACCCACACTCACCCTCCCTCACCCTCAATTCCTCACCCACACCCTCAACACTTCACCCTAAACACCTCACTCATCCTCAACGCCTCCCCCTCCCCCTCACTCACCCTCACCCTCACTCACCCTCAACACCTCACCATCACTAACACTCAACACCTCACCCTCACTAACTCACACTCAATCACCCTCAACACCTCACCCTCAACACCTCACCCTCAACACCTCACCTTCAAAACCTCAACCTCAACAACTCACCCTCAACACCTCACCCTCACTCACTCTCACTCACCCTCACTCACCCTCACTCACACTCACTCACACTCAGTCACCCTCACTCACCCTCACTCACCCTCACTCACCCTCACTCACCCTCAACTCCTCACTCACCCTCACTCATCCTCACTCACCCTCAACACCTCACCCTCACCATCACCCACCCTCAACCCCTCATCCTAACTCGCAATAACCCTCCCTCACCCTCACCCTCACTCACTCTCACTCTCACTCACCCTCAACACCTCACTCACCCTCAACACCTCACTCACACTCAACTCCTCACTCACCCCCACCCTCACTCACCCTCAACACCTCACCCTCACACAGTGCAATAGGTCTCGTAGGATTTTTAGTTACAGCTTTTACAATTGTTTATTGCTTTTTTGATTTGTAATTCTTTAGCATTGGCAAAAAAAAATAAAAATGCAAAAGATTTACAACAAAAAACCCATAAACAATTCTAAATGCACTAACTCTAATGCTGCGAGACCTATTGCATTTCCAATGCTTGTTTAAGTTTGAGGTCTGAGTCGTGGGCTGTAGGGATCTCGTTTGCTGCGTTGATCTTTTTTTTTTTTTTTTTTACACTGGGGGTGTACCGCTGTGTGGTGCTTTGGCAAGGTGGCCGCCCTGTGCTTCTTTCTCCTCACCAAGATGGCCGCCTGGCGCTGCTTGGGTTGTACTTGAGTGGTTGCCCTTTTTCAGCCTTAGTTCTGAGCTGCGGGTTGTAGGAAGTAACAAGGCTACCAGCGCGCTTGTTTGCGCTGATCTGCTGTGCTGTTCCGCTATGCCGGGGCTTGCTTACTTGCTTGGTAGAGCGATGCTTCGGCAAGATGGCCGCCCTATGCTTCCTCCCCTCACAAAGATGGCCGCCTTGTTGTTGGTTCCCCTGCTGACGTGACGCTGCTTGGCCTTGGCCTTAGTTCCGAGTCTCGGGTTGTGAAAGATATGGCCAGCGCGCTCGCCGGTCTGTTTCGCGCTGTTCGCTGTGGGCTGTGCTTGAGAGAGCGCCTTTTTTTAGAAGTTTTACACTTCCGAGTTTTGGCTCGCGAGTTGGGAGAGGGCAGCCGGTCCGTTCTCTGCGACGATGTCTTCGCGTGTTTCCTGCGCTGGTATCTTTTGCGCTATTGCTGTTCTTTACCTTGTATTTGCGCTGTTCGTTTGGCTGTACATACACTGCGGGGCGTACCACTGTAGGGTGCTTTGGCAAGATGGCCGCCCTGTGCTTCTTCTCCCCTCACCAAGATGGCCGCCTTGTTGTTGGCTTCCCCTGCTGGCCAGACGCTGCTTGGGCTGTGCTTGAGTGACTGTCCCCCTTTTTTTAAAATTTTCCAGCCTTAGTGCTGGGTTGCGGGTTGTAAGCAGTAAGGGGGCGACTAGCGCGCTTGTTGCGCTGTTCTGCTCGCGCTGTCTCGCTATGCCGGGGCTTGTCTGCTTACTTGATTGTCCCCTCCCGGCGGTTGCTTCTGCTGCACCGATCGCTCGCCTTGACTGCCTCTCTCTTCTACTGGGGCGGTAGGATCGGGGCAGTCGTGTGTTGTGTCTCCGGGCTGGCTTGCTCGTCGTCAGTGTGGCTTGTTATCTTCCCCGGGTCTGCTTGGTCACGCCGCCATCTTGGGGTCGCTCCTCTTTACCCCCTGGCAGCTCGTCTTCTCCTCCGTCGTCGCCTCGTTCCTGCACTTTTTCTTCCACTGAGCCTCGCACGGGGTGCCTGATCGGTTCCTACACACCTCCCTAGCTTTGGGGCCCGTTTCTCTCGCGTTGAACTATGATGCGCGCCGCTCGTTGGACTTGGGGGTCGGGAGCTCCGGACTTAGGTCTCTAGCCTCCTTGCCATCCAAGCCACGCCCCGTTCGCCTGTTTCATACTTCGTCCTGGATGACGCTAGAAGCTCAACCCGCTCCCGCTGCCCGTCCCTGAAGTGTTGTGTACCTGGGTTTGCTGTCCTCGGCACCCCTCGGCTCCCGCACCCGGCGCACCCTGGTCCTCTTCTCCGCCTTCACGGGCCCCTGCTCCGACTTGCTGCCGCTGTCCAAAATTATTGTGTGTTGCATCACACAGCAATAGAGCTCAGCTGATGCCAACTTTGGGACTCTGTTCTGCAAGGAGGGCGCAGCCTAAGATCACACCGTGCGATGACTGCCATAGTTTTAAAATCACACAAGGTTTGTTTAGAGGCTTCCTCATGATAACGCAACTTAGAACATGCCCATGTCAGCAAGGATTCACTATTCTTTGCTGAATTTGCCCCACGATAACTAACACCGTGGTTTATTCTTGAAGCACAAAACCGGAATTGTTGCTCACTCACACTTTTCTGAATAAGAGAAAATCTTTCATGATTCTTCACGTAACATGAAACTATGTAGACTGATTCTAAGATGAGGGATATAGTTTAGAGGTCGCTGGAATCCTAGAAGCACGGTGTGATTTCTGCTCTTTGCAAAGTATGGCTAACATTTGGCAAGTGGATAAGCATAGTATAGGGACGTGGAAGTAGAGTTATGAATGCGAAAAGAATAGTACTTAAATGTTGTTTTAAGTACGAGGCTGGTGCAACTCCTAGATCGGCAAAATGCTCAAGGAAAATAACCGTTCGAAAATAACTTTTTTATTTTGAAAATACCAATGTCCTGTGCCTTAAAACCAGAGGAGCGGTATTCGTGGAAAGTAACTTACAGCTGAGACAGAAGTTTAAGCGGGCAAGCATCCTAAGCAAAAGAGAGAGCGCCCAAAATACATCCTTTATTTCAAGCACTGTTTGGTTTATGAAGGGCAGAGCTTCTGGGATGACACTAGCAAGACCCCGGCTGAAGCTTGGGAAGAGAGACCGCCATCAGAGAATAGTAGGCGTTCAGTTTCCCAACAGAGATCGGCATTAAAAACAGTAATTACTCGTGGCATATTTTACAAACCTGGCATTTTTAACGTGAACTATTTACAGTTCATAAACACAATAAAACGAGGTGGCTGATAGCCTGGGAGCTGTGGCCAAGCAGGGGTAAGTGATGCGCGCAGGAATAACACAAGGTTTTCAATCCCGGGCGGAAGTCAGGCAGGCCGGGGGCGGGACGTGAAGACACACCGGAAGCCCGGGCGGGCTCCCGTGAGGTGAGAGAGCCTCGCACGCACAGAAGGAAGAGACCGCCGCCGCCTGCAACGAGCCCTCGCCTGAAGACAAGTACCGGTGAGTGGGGGCCTTTACTGAGCCTTTACTGAGCTGCGAGGGCGGGGGGCATGTGTGTGTGCGTGGGGCGGCAGGGGGCTCTGTATGTGTGTGAGCGTGCGTGTGTGTGTGTGTCTTGGAGTCTGTGTGTATGCCTTGGAGTCTGTGTGTATGCGTGCGTGTGTGTATGCGTGTGTGATGACTGCGGGGGGAGGGAGAGAGTGTGTGCGAGCGAGTGTGTATGCGCATGCATGTGTGTATGTGTGGGGATGTGCACGGCGCGGGAATTGCTGTGAATGTGGACGGAGCCGACGTGCGCGTGCAAGCAGCTGAATCCAGCCGGGGAGAAGCGCGTGCACCTTCTCGTCCGTCCTTCCCTCCAGACAGGTGACTATACGTCTCCGTCCCTGGAATGCATCCTTTGGATGCTTATTCCAGGCCGAGACCTAAAAAGTGGGGGGACTAACCAAGTTAGGCAACATGCCAGTGACATCTTGGCGCGGGCCTTAACAGCACATGACGTCACGGTGTGTGACATCGCACATAGCAACACAGGAAGTGACCTCACTGAATTTAAATCACAAGAATATATAATAGATAATAAGACCTCCCACATATGTTTATCAGGTATGTAATGGGTACATTTAAGTGCATTACGAGATGTAAGAAATGAGTTTGCATCAGGGTTGTGCCAAAAAAGTGGCACAACCCCGACGCAAAATCTGGGCCTCAACTAATACCTTTATTTTTTTTTAAACACTGTCACAAAGAAATTGGCAACAAGGCGAAGCATGGTAGTAGATTTTTTCTGCTTAATCAGTTGCAAATTCTGCATTTTAAAATATCATATGGGGCACCTGCTGCAGAGATCTTTATGTGCCCAGAATCTTAGGGAATAGTAATAATGGTAAAATAATTCTGGAGGTAGGCGCTTTTGCTGGAGAGATCTGTGTTTTGTGTAATCCCAGATTTAAAGCAAAGTACCCACCAGCAACGCCGCCCCCCCCCCCTCCGACTTCAGGACGGTCAGATTTAATTACCAGGGCTGGTTTGTTTTCTCAATCCGGCCCTGCCTGATGGCCTCTTGACTTCGGCATTTATCTTTGGCCCGCTGGAGGTGAAAAAAAAGTCCCCTCTCTCTGCCTGCACATTGCTGCTGGGAATGGAAAGTAGACAAAGTGCAGGCACTGCTGAACTTTTCCCAGTGTCTGAAAATTGCACCGGGACAAGTTCAGCATATTTCTGTGGGGCCCAACTCCTTGGTAGGGTGGAAAGCATCCTGCATGTGAAAGTAGTGGATGGATGCCACCTACCTGCGTGTACCCCCCCCCCCCCACACACACACACACTTGTGCCCTGGTCTGGGGATGATTTTTTACCTTTTTTCTGCATTATTCAATATTTTATCCAGTATTCCGCAATATTTTCGTCAATATCTCACTACTTCATCCACTACTGAACAGTACATTTTCAGGATGGCAAATACTGTATCCAATGCAAACAGTATTGTATTATGGTCATGAAGCGGCCCAGTATGCTTTAAATAGCCATCAATTTTCAAGGTCAGCTGCCAGAGCAACCGCTTATGCATACACACAGTCAATGGCACCCATGCTGTGATCCACATGTGTGCGCACACACTGTCAATCATTCACAGTATCTTTGATACGGACACATAATTTGACAGTTTCCTTCTGATGGCTACCTTCATGGGCTTGTATGGGTCCCTCTGCCAATGTTTCACCAAAATTGGGATCCCACTCTTCTGCGCCGATGCTCTGGCTTCAACGAACAGCTGGAATTCCCACAACTTGGAGGGCTTGAAATCACACGTAGGCCCAGATGTATTTAAGATTTGTGATGGTGCAAAAAGGCGCACAGCCATGCAAAGTTTTGGAATGGTATTATGGGGCTATTTATGAGGTCCTTGCACTGCCGTTGCGTCACTTTTTGTGACGCTGCAGCGGCGTAAACAATTTGCCACATTGGGCCAAGTTTACAAAGTGACGCATCTAAACAGAAGCAGCACTTTGTAAAGCCCTGTGCTACATTACACCTGCGACAGGAATAATGCATGCAGGGTGGGAGTTCAATCGTAAAAAAAGGGTCGTAGAAGTGGCGCAGTGAAAGATTTCACTATGCCAATTCTCTGATGCCACTGCGTCAAAATCTTACGTCTGCCTCACAGCAGGTGTAAGACTGATGCAGGCGCCTTTAGCATGGGACTTGCCCATGTGTGATGACCCATTGCTGAAGTAGAGTCACTTTTGAGACACACTCCAGCAATACATCATTACTGCCCCTACAGATACGTCAGAAATACTGATGTATCTGTATATCCTTGCGACATGGAGTGCCGTACAGTAAATATGGCGCATCCATGGTGTCGCTAGAAGGGCACACTGAAAAGTGTTGCATTGCTGTTTTCACGCATCGATGCAACACTTTTCATAAATGAGGCCCTAAATTTCCAGCACAAATGTTAGTTTGCGCTGGAAATCTGCTCTTTTTCTGCTGCAAATTGCGTTTTGTGCCACTTTGCGCCACTTTACATCAAGGAGACATTACTGAGGTAGTACTTGGGCAGATCAGCGCAATATTTTTTTTACGCAAAGACGAATCTACCGAACTAGCACCCCCTTGAAGCTGGTTTTGAAAGGGAAAATGCTTACATATGTTCAAACAACCCACACATGTACAACTTAAATACTTGAGGGAGAAGATTGCATTTTGAGAGACCCTTTGTTGGAGTAAAGAAATGTTACAAGCATATTTGCCATTTTTATTAATTGACTTTAGTTTCCCAAGTGGAAATTGAAACAGATAAGGACCAAACCATCTATGCTTAATCTTATCGTGAGGATATTAGCGCGGATTAAGTGGCCAAGCAATCAAAGGTCCAGGAGAATTAGAAGACAGTGGTGACTAACTTTGAAAACTATGTGAAGAGCATTATGGATTATTTGCAATATCTCAGATTCATTAGGCAATCAGCCCAGAAAGCTGACACAAATCAAGTAAGTCATTGCTGAAATTAAATTGGTTGAACTATGTTTCTACACAGTTTATAACACTTTTAGTAGAAACGGTGCAGTGACATTCATTCATAGCCTCAATATAGGCACCCATATTGTTTTAGAAGTGGTGTCATTAGGACTTTTTCATGGCACTTCAAGACATGCCCTTGAGCTAGGGATGCGTTGATCAAGTGAGTCCAGTAAGTTGTCACAGAGGGGCTATTGTCCTGAGGATAGTAAAATGGGTTGTAACAAGTGTGATGAAAGCCTTCTTTTGGCAATAATGTTCACTATCCCATTAGTGGAAACATCTTGGAAAACTGACCAAGTTGTTTAGGTCGAGGACCGTCGCACTGCGTAGCAGTGGGCGGAGCCGAAGATTTTATGTTTCTTAGAGGGGGCTTGGAACCCTCCCCTCTTCTCCATTGGCTGGCCTAGTAAATGCTGGCCAGCCATTGAAGGAGAGGGGCGTCACTCCCTTTAAACCCCGTCATTTTCGGATTCGGGGCGTGTTTTTTAGGTTCTTTCTATCTGTGACATCATCCGTCACTCAAACCTAAAAAACACGCCCCCGAATCGCAAAATGACCGTGTGTTTCTCCGAGGTATTTCTGCCTCGCCTCGGAGAAACGTGGTCATGTGGAGCGCTCCTCTCTTGTTTAAATGCTTGGCCCTCTGTCGGCTTCGGTGCCGCACTGCCCACCGATGCACCAAGCACGGACGCGGTACTGGCTGAAGGCCGCAGGTGAGTCACGCAGCTTCCAGCGGGGCCTCCATAGAATCGACAGGAACAATTTACCAGGGCGTGTGCTTGTCTATCTTCATTTCTGCCATCATCTCCCCCCCCCCCCTCCGAGGGAAGCTGCTGAATCGACAGGAACAATATACCAGGGCGTGTGTTTGTCTATTTTCATTTCCGCCGTCATCTCCCCCCCCCCCCGCTCCGAGGGAAGCTGCTGAAGCGGGGCTGGTTAATTGAGTCCTCTCGTCGCCTCCTCTCCCCCCACCCCTCTCCTCTCCACCTCCCAATTATTTAAAGTAAGGACTGCATGTGAAAATCTTTTTTTATGCAAGGCACACTCACGCCTTTGTTGTGATTTGTAAATATAAAGGAGTAATATTTGTTGCACCTTAAAGAAACGTACCTCTGTTCTCTTTCCCACAGCAATACGATTTTATTACATTTGAATAACAAATTGTGGATCCCGAATGCATTAGTTCTGCTTTCTGATAATAAATCATGTTCCTTTGTCAGGAGGCTCTTGCTAACTTTTAATCCTGAGGTCTGGGAGTATCTTGAGCCATAAGGCTTCAGACGATTTCTGAAGTGTTTAGTGTGGCTGGGAGCCTCCAGGGGAATCTTCGCGGGGGAGCGCCATGGCGCGATAACAAGTGGCATTATTTCTCAGGTATCGACTCGGCGATGCCTCCTAGCGTTTTATCGCTTGAATCGGCTGATTTCATTCTAATTGGCGAACTCATCTTTAATTCGATGTCTTTATTTACTCTCTGGTGCAGTGCCTCCACGATGAAAGGAGGCGCCAGTTCTGCAAAGATGCCCTTCTGTTCTGAGCTGTGATTTCTATATTTATGCAAAGAAGTGCTAATATGATTTCCTGTCTTTCACTAACCCTTTCCATCTCTCTAGCCTTACAGAAACACAAGTTTTAAAAACCACACACACGCTGCTTCCGCTTGCACTGAGTATTGGGTCCAGTTGGAGATACGAGTGATGGGGGGGACGCCACTACAGATCTTCACTTGTCTGTTCCTGAGATTTGAGTCAATGTCGTAAAAGCATACCCCCTCCACCCGTCCCCCGTGGTGCATTCTTGTGCTTCATGGTAAGTGCAATTGTCTGCCATGTCCGGTTCCCTAATGACCTGAATCCATTTTGCCTAGTATAGATGGAAAAGGTAAAACAGTGAAAATGATGAGCTGGAATATCGCAGGCTTACGCTCAAAAAGGGGTGACACAAGATGGCTTGAATTGCTAAAAGAATGTGATGTGGTGGCTCTACAGGAGACGTGGGATAGGGATTGTAACTTTTGGCTAGATGGATATACATCCTATTTTTTAGCTGCCCAGGCATCGAGCTCAGGTCGAAATAAAGGGGGGTTGTTGTTTTTAATATCTGTTAATGTGAGGGGCACTGTAAAGGTATTAAATACACCATCCCAAAACTACTTAGTTTTGGAAGTCACTATGCCTAACAACTATAAATGTGTTTATATCAACTTCTATAATGCCATACAAAGCACACCTCAAAATGACAACATTAACTCCCTGACAGAGTTTTTATGTAAATATAAGGAGGGTCAAACACTTTCGTATATTTTACCCTGATGGGGGATTTTAATATACATTTATGCCAACAGAATTGCCAGTTTAGAGATACCACAAACATAGATATGCTGCCCCTTTCACACTTTGAACACTCTGTAAAGGGGACCGCCCTAGAAGAACTTCTCTTAGAGAATGATTTATCTGAACCAGAGTTCTTCGATACTAACGAGAGGGTGTCAACTTATAGTGCCAGGGATAGTAATACTATTATTGATTACATATTTATTTCTCCGGGCATGTTACATAATGTAATCTTTTACAATGCTATACATACTACATTCAGTGATCATAATCCTGTAGTGTTAGAACTAGACAACAATAACCTGTTTTTATTTAATAGAGTAGCAAACGCAGAAATATTTACAGATTTAATTGCTAAGGACCAGGGGAGACGGGTTAAATGGAGCAAAATCATCCCAGAGGACTTTTTTTATTCCCTAAACTTAAAGGTGGGTAAAGAAATTAACATCTGTAGGGAACCACTTAAATTTGAGGGGAATATAATTTTGTTATTTGAAACTATCTGCCAACAAGTGGCGGATGATTTAAAGTGCAAATTGAAAAATAAGGAGAAAAAGGCAAAGGGATGGTTTGATAATGAATGCTCCAAATCCCATAGAGAATTACACAAAGCACTAAAAAAGACACCCCGAGATAGACAGGAGGTGGCCAGGCTTAGGAAGAAGTATAATTTGAATATTTTAAGGCGAAAAAATGAAATTAAAAGACAGGCATGGGATGACTTACATGAAAAGGCTATTCTGAGGGATAGCGCTAAATTCTGGTCAATTGTTAACACTCCCTTATTTAATGGGAAAGAAAATGCGCCACTAGAGGTAAATATCCCCGAACAAGATTGGCTGGATCATTTTCAAAAAATCTATGGCAGTAATCTCGAGTTAAGCTCCTTAGACCCAATACTGATTGAGACGCAGGAGATTTTACCTAGATTTTCTATAAAGGAGGTACAGAAGGCCATTGAGGACACGGCGGGCCAGAGGCCCCAGGCCCAGATGGCGTACCGGCCGGCATGTTCAAAGCAAACTCAGGCATGTGGTCAGTGGTCCTCACCAATGTCTTTAATGTAGTTAGTGTAGATAAGTCAAGAGCCCCAACATCCTGGTCACAGTCCATTATAATCCCCATATTTAAGAAGGGTCAAAGGGGGGACCCAAGATGTTATAGGCCCATATCCTTGTTAGATTCTTCCTTTAAAATCCTAGGTAAGGTCATCCTAGAAAGAATCTCAACCTGGGCCATTAATAAAGATATTCTGTGTGAGGCTCAGTATGGCTTTCGATCCGGGAGAGGTACAGAGGATCAATGCCTAAATCTACATCTTACACTGAGCAAATACACAGTAGCGTCTAGGAGGATGATGTACCTGGCATGCATGGACTTGTCCACAGCTTTTGACCTAGTTAATAGGTCAAAGCTGTGGACAATACTCCTGGATAGGGGCCTTGATCGGCACTTGTGAACTTTTTGGCGCAACTCCATAGAGACCTGAGGGCGACTATTCGCATGACTCAAGAGGGAAACTGTACCGCATTTTTTAAATCTGGAAGGGGGGTGCGCCAAGGGTGCATTTTGGCCCCCATGCTTTTTTCCCTTTATATTAATTCACTAGGAAAGTCTCTGGAAGCGGCATCTTCTGATGTACCGCGTATGGGTGGCTCCTTGATGCCGGTTCTATTATATGCCGACAACACGGTGTTGTTGTCAAGAACCCCAAATGGCTTACAACACCTACTCAATTCCTTTGGGGCTTTCATGCAAGACCTGGATCTACTAGTAAACATAGAGAAATCACATGTAATGGCAGTGGGCAAACGCAAGAATATTATTAAAACCCTCTCCTGTAATGGCTCAGTGCTCTCCAAAGTCAAAGTTTTTACCTACCTAGGAGTGGTGTTTGATGAGAAAGGGTCGTGGGCACCACAAATTTCTAGCAAAGCAGCGGCAGTAAAGAGATCGGCGGCCGCTATCCTGGGTTTTGCTAAACGACTGGGTGGGAAACCAGCCGAGGCTATATTGTCCATCTATAGAGCCAAAACCCTGGCCATTGCTAGGTATGGGGCCTCGATATGGGGTTTTAAAAACTTGGCTCAGATTCAGAGAGAGGAAAACAGATTCTTGCGATCCCTTATGGGCCTTCCCCAATCTACACCAGCTTTTGCAGTCCACATGGAATTGGGGATGGGGTACATTGAAGACACGCTGTCCTTGGCCCCGCTTTTGTCATGGATTAGAACATGGCTCAATCCAGATTTAACTTTAAACCACAAGATCATTAGGGATTTTATGGGGCGGGACAATGTGGCTGAGATTGGGTGGTTAACACATATTAAATCAACAGCAGGATACCTGTGCCGCCCTGATTTATACACAAACCCTGAGAGCCTGATAAGAGAGGACATTAAATGGGTTAAGATCCACTTTATAAAGAAAAAGGAAGCAGAAAGAGAGGCTAGTGAAATTATGAAGCCAACTGTAAGGTCTCACTACATGATGATTACATCGTTATCTATACAACCATACCTGACGATAGTTAATAAACCATTTCATCGGTGGCTCCTTACAAAATTTCGCTTTAACCAAGTTCACTTTCTGCTGGGAGATTATGTTAAGTGGTGTAAGCCTCACGAGAATGTTCCCTGCAAATGTGATGACTTTTCTGACCAGGATATATTGCATTTTGTGTTTTTCTGCCCCTTTTTTAAGAGTGGCAGGGAAAAATGTATTAAGCCAATACTAAAGAATAAAGAGTTTAAGCAGGTAAAACCGTCTCTATTGTACCTGCAGCTTATGGAATCACCACTAGTAATGTATGGGGTAGCTAACTTCTTGACAGTCTCAATACGGTCCAGGCAAAATAGACTTTGGCCGTCTTTGGTTCTACATCATGGAAATGATGAATGACCCAAAAAAATGTTTAGGTTAATAGTTTTTGTAACAACTGAATTGCAGTAAATATCAATTTATGAATTTTGCAAGGTTTGCTCATTCCTCTATGGTTGTAAAAAAAATTGTAAATAGAACTGTAGTAAATCTCAATTTATATATTTTGTAAGGTTTGCACATTTTTCTATGGTCTTAAAATTCTGTAAACTGTGATTAATTGGATGTATAGTTACCCTGAGCTCCACTGAAGATGTGTATACATTGAACCCTTGTTTTTAATAATTTTTAAAACTGCTTTTTAACAACTTATTGTGTTTTTGATGATTTAATGTGACTGTATAGCATACTTTTATGATGTTAAAATAATCGAATAAAGTGTTTTTGACTCTGACTCTGACTCTAATGACCTGTCATTTCCAACCCTAGTGCTGTTAATGCCTTCCTCTTCCCAAACCACAGGCAGACCCTGCTTTTAACAGTTTAAATTGTTGACACTATTACCTTTTCCTGGACCTAAGAATGCCCACACCTTCATTTCTGGAGCTTTCCAACTACTCGTGGCTTCGATCTAGTATTGACCACTCTTGGACTCACCACCAAGTCTATTGCTGGGGGATTTGGGTTCGGATTTCCTGATTTGTTAATTTATTTATTTTTTGGGGTCTCTATTTCTCAGTCTGTAACTTCACTCTTTCTGAATGTGTTCTACATGCAGAAATATTTTAATACCAATTCCTATGTGTTTAGGACAGTCATTGATGTTCAAAATGCTGCACTTAACCTGCCCCCTGGTTCTCCTGCCCCCTGGGTGTGCTTGCTTCCCTGCCAACTAGCTGTGCTTTCTCCCCTGCCCCCTGGCTGTGCTTGCTTCCCTGCCCCCTGGCTGTGCTTGCTTCCCTGCCCCCTGGCTGTGCTTGATCCCCTGGCTGTGCTTGCTCCCCTGTCCCCTGGCTTTGCTTGCTCCCCTGCCCCCTGGCTGTGCTTGCTCCCCTGCCCCCTGGCTGTGCTTGCTCCCCTGCACCCTGGCTGTGCTTTCTTCCCTGCACCCTGGCTGCGCTTGCTTCCCTGCCCCCTCGCTGTGCTTGCTCCCCTGCCCCCTCGCTGTGCTTGCTCCCCTGCCCCCTCGCTGTGCGTGCTCCCCTGCCCCCTGGCTGTGCTTGCTTCCCTGCCCCCTGGAAGTGCTTGCTTCCCTGCCCCCTGGCTGTGCTTGCTTCCCTGCCCCCTCGCCGTGCTTGCTCTCCTGTGTGTGTATGTGGCTCTGTGTGTGTATGTGGCTCTGGGTGTGTATGTGGCTCTGGGTGTGACTGTGTATGTGGCTCTGGGTGTGTGTGTGTGGCTCTGGGTGTGTGTGTGTGTGGCTCTGTGTGTATGGGGCTGTGTATGTGGGGGGGCTCTGTGTGTGTGGGGTCTCTGTGTGTGTGGGGGCTCTGTGTGTGGGGGGGCTCTGTGTGTGTGGGGGCTCTGTGTGTGTGGGGGGGCTCTGTGTGTGTATATGGGGGCTCTGTGTGTGTGTGGGGAGCGGCTCTGTGTGTGTGGGGGGAGGGTCTGTGTGTGTAGGGCTCTGTGTGTGTGGGGGGCTCTGTGTGTGGGGGGGCTATGTGTGTGTACGTGTGGGACTCTGTGTGTGTGGGGGGGCTCTGTGTGTGTGGGGGGGGCTCTGTGTGTGTGTGTGCGTGTGGGGGGCTTTGGTGTGTGTGGGGGGGCTGTGTGTGTGGGGGGGCTGTGTGTGTGGGGGGGTCTGTGTGTGTGGGGGGGGCTCTGTGTGTGTGGGGGGCTCTGTGTGTGTTTGGGGCTCTGTGTGGGGCTCTGTGTGTGGGGGGGGTCTGTGTGTGTGTGGGGGGGGCTCTGTGTGTGTGTGTGTGTGGGGGGGGGCTCTGTGTGTGTGTGTGTGGCTCTGTGTGGGTGGCTCTGTATGTGTGTGTGAGTGGCTTTGTGTGTGTGGCTCTGTGTGGGTGTAAATGCAATAGGTCATGCATTTGCGAGCGATTAAGCTATTGGCATTGTAAATGACAATGCCATTTATTTAACGATTAAGCTATTGGCAATGTAAATGACAATGCCATTTATTTATGATTTAAAAAAAAAATGTCATGAACAATGCCAATAGTTCTACCTTTAATAATGCCGAGACCATTGCATTGTAAATGCTTGTTTGATTTCTGTACCTGTCTGTAGCTAGTTTAATGTTTAGGTTGTTGAGTAAGAGAGATGTCTGGCTTTTTGCCTAATTTGGAATATGTCTTATAAGTGTCATTGTGACTGCTGATGATTGTAAAAGAGGGGGGTTTATTGCATCACTATATCAAATTGCTTTCTAGGGAGCTTTTTGGCTTGATTTAATTCCAATCTGACTTAAGTTGATTAAGTCTCATAAGTATATTTTCTTGTTATTTTGTCGTTTCCTGTCATAGGATTTCCGCGTGTCACGATTTCACACCTCTCAGGACTATCCTTTCCTCATTTGAGACAATATTCAATTTTTTCAGTGTTTCGACATTTTGTGGGGCTGGGTCTCCAATGTTTAAGCATTCTTTCCTGTAAGCATGTTGACTCCTTGATCTGATGGAATACTTTGTAAGACCGAGGCGACTTCATCTTCACGGGTTAAGTGATCGATATTTTTTAGGTCACTTCTAGGTTGGCCTTTGGTGATGATTTTGAAGGATGAAGGAGTAAAGGGGATTAGGATGAGGTCAGACTAGTCTGCAGGAGTTGGAGTCTCCGGGGGTCACCTGCCCAGCAATCAGTGAACTCTCCGGGACTGTAGTGGCCCTCCTGCCTACCTGGCGCAGAACCGCCTGCAGATTTATGAGATCTCGAGTGGCTTGATGGGACTTGCGTTGCCAAAAGCGTTCCACTGATGGGAACACCATCAGTAAAAAGTGATGCCAGCATGACTATTATCTTTCAGAAATAAACCTCCAAAGTTCTGGAATAAAGTGAATCAATCAGCCTGCCAAGCAGGGGGCTTCTCTCACAACTTAGGGGTTATTGATGATTTTCTCTTTTCCAGGCCACCATGCCTTGTAGGTCGACCCTGAGCAGGAAAAATATGCATCGACGGGCCTGTCCTAAGTAGGGCAGGCCATCTAATGGATTGACCCTGGTGGCCCTGTGGCATATGGGTAATCAGGAAGACGTTTCCAAAGGCAGAGTTAGCTAAGAAATCTCTAGGTCCCCTCACCTCTCTGTCAGGAGAGGAAATCAGGAGCTTAGCGGATAGAGTGAGCCACCTTTTCAAGGCAGTTCTCCGCTTCACTTTAACATTAAGTTACCCCCTCTATCTTAAACACCCCATTTAAAAATGATATTTCTATAAGGGTCATGGGGATAGCTTTCTTCCTGAGTCAATGAATACAAGGACAATTTAGGGCAGCTGAGGAGAGGATCTCTGAGTGATGGCTGACCAGCAATTGAGGGTGTCTGAAGGCTGGGTGACAGCCTCTGAAAGTCAGCAGTTTGTGTCCGGACTGAGATCTGAGGGCTGGCTGAGTCTAAAGTGAGTGTCTTGAGGGCCTGGTTGGAGTGTCTGATGGCAACCTAAGGGTTCCTAAGGGGAAGAGGTTAAAGTATAAGGGCCTGCGGGGATGACTGAAGGTTTGCCCTGCTTTGATCCGTTTATTGCTTAAAGTTGTGTTTTTTGGTATAACATTTAGATATTTTGTATAAACTTAAAGATTCACAACTGTGGCCCTTTGAACAAAACCAAAGAAAGACAAACGAAAGAAATAGGTCAGTCATACAAGCAGAATCCATGGCATAACTGATAATTAAAAAGAGAAAATACAAAATAATAAATTAGGTTCCAGTATGATTTCTCTGGTGATATGAGTTACAGACTTGAAAAGAGCACTAACATGTTTTTCTCCAGCGCTGGGTGTGCGAGGATGCAGCACAGACACACTTACCTTGGTGTGCTGGTCTCACGCAATGCCCTACTATGAACTTTCTAAATAGGCAAATCTTCAAAACCGAATAGGATACAGGAGTGCATAAAGGGTGGGTGCTAGTGGACTGAAACTTCAAGTCTTAGAAAGACATGATATGCTAAACATCTAAGTTAAGCTGACTTGGACTTCATGTCCCATGGCGCCACAGGACTCTCATGAGACTTGCAGCTGCATTGCCTCAGGAACATCACTTTCAAGACGTTCCTGTGGCTATAGAGGCTTCGCCTTATTTACAAGGCAGTGTTAAGCCACTTAACGTGGCTTAACGCTACCTTGTAACTAAGGCACCCTTTCACGCTCTAAATTGTGAAATGGGTGGGCAACGGGTGTTGCGGTGGACGTTCCTCTGCAAAATGCATTGATGTTGACGCTGCCCCATATTTAAATCGTGAGGTTTTGCCACGACTCGCAAGGACCCCCATTGAGGACCTGCGCCCATCTCATACCCGCACATCACCGACATCATAACTTTGGAACCACTGTTCCTTGGATATTGCAAGTCGCCATTGTGCACTTTGCAAATGCAGAGCTTATACTGATTCCTCCGGTGTGAGTCTTAGATATATAAACGTCCATTAGGCAATCCATTGTTGTCCTGAGGATGAACCTTGTATTATAAATGGGTTCGAAACGTCGTCAACCTGAATACACTAAATGCATAACTACTTTGCGATTTAATGCTTGCATATGCGTATAATGTGTATTGTCTGTGTATGATTAATGATATTCAGACCTCCATATCTTGCCTAAAATCCCCCTGTTCGTTTTCCCTTGAGTGTGTTAGTCGGGCATCGGCTGGTGTCCCACTTGTATCACACTGATCCTTACCTGTACCCTATCTATTGGAAATTAAAACTGTCTGGCTGGACATAAGATAAAGAACTATCTAGTCTATATTTATTTGATTCCATTGTTTTTTTGTTTAGGGACCATTGTCTCTGTTTAAACCATATTTACAAGGGTGGCATAAATATGGGGCAGCGCCACAATTAAGATTTAAAAAATCTGGACCAAACATGGCGAAACAAGGAGAAATGCTTTCTTTCTGCATTGTGCAGCACACATAGAAACAGCAAAACCCCATGTATGAATGTTTATGTGCAGGAAAGTGTCTCTTCCTGCACATAGACAATCTTTTTAAAAATGACGAGTTGCAACTTCTATGTGTGCTGCACAAAGTTATTGTAGCAGGGTGGAGGGTATCACTAAAGACACAGACTGGTGGACCCCTGATAATCATCCCGCTCCTTCTCTGCTTCAGAACTCCTGGGAATTGGAGTCCGAAGAATGGTGGAACCGACAGGACCGCAGAAAGGAGGACTGTTCCTTTAATATGGAAGAGGAAGACAGAGAAGACACGCCCCTGTATGGCGCGCTGGTATGCCTCAGCTGAACCAGCATGGAGCAGGTAGCCCGGAAGGAGAGGGATCGGTGTGTTCCGACACCCGGGAGGAGAAGAGTGGAGAGCGTGTGAAGTACGAGGAGGAAGGACGGAGTGTGGAGACGGTGGAGGAGCGGAGACGAGGAGAAGCAGTGCCAGGAGGCCAACGTTTACACGAATCGCCCAGCCACGCTCACGGAGGAGTGTGGCTCACTCAGGTGCGTCAACGTGTGGTGGGCTGGCTTGGGAGGCGTGGCAACGCCTTGTAGATAGTGTAAATAGCGTGTCTCTTTCCCTACCGGTTTTCCCTTAACCCCCCCTGCCTCCTTTCCTCACCTTAGTCCCTTGCACCTGTCCATCACACTCGGGTACTGTTATATAGCACGCCAACTCACCGGTGCCCTCGCGTCCTTGGTCCCCCTGGGGTACAGACAGCCTGAACAAAACGCTAAGAGCTCTCTTTTTCCTTCCTGCATGTGGCGTTGGACGGCTACCAAGGAAGAGGACCCCGCCGACACTAAACCGAGGGGAACAAGTCCCAGAAGACCCCGGAGCCTTACGGACGCCCTGAATCCAGCGACCCTTGCACGGGAAAGACTTACTCAAAGGAAAAATAAAACGTTTATCCTAATAAAACCTCATTTACCCCATTCAGTTGTACGTGTCCCTCCTTCTGAACCGCCACAGTTATGAATTGCCATTTAAGATTGGTTATGTGCAGGAAAGGACACCTTCCTGCACATAATTATTCCCACAACACAGGCACTCTTTCACTGTGGTGCAAGGGTGCCCAAGTTGGCGCTAGCCAGCTGTAATTAGGGCCAGCGCAGGGGGATACGCAGGGCTGCGCCGTAGTGTTGTAAATACGGTGCAGCCCTACATTACCAAAGTGGCTGAGCGCGGTGTTAAGCCAAGAAGGCTAACGCCACACTCTGTCACTTTACTTGTAAATATGCCTCTTAGAATATAAATTCCTTGTGAACAGTCACATCCCTGCTAGGCACTCTTGATACATAGTTGCTACATGTGGGAGTTGCTCATACAAGCTGACAACCTCATAACTAGTTATTCAAAGAAGTTGACAATTGTATCTTGCATTCAGAGAAGTATACCTTCTACCCAACTTCTACAAGCCTATAGATTTACATCAGTTTATTTTTCCAGGATTTGTCCATTAATACTACAAACTTGTAATTTGTATTTTGTTGATTTTCATAAGGCATCTACCATCAGGATTATAACCTGTATTTTGCACTTTGCTAGTTTCACATGGAGTCATTCATTAGGATCACAAACTTCTCTGCCCTTCTTAATTCTGCAGAGTCAGCTATCAGGATCATAAACTTAATGTTCTTTCACATTGCTTCAAAAACAAAAGCCAGTGGAATTTCATCTGAGATTAGCTATTTCTTGGATCGTATTAACGTATTGATTAGAAGTAGCATAAAGGTGTTAAAGTGCTTAGGTGAATCACACGGTGTTAACATATGCTCTCCGTGTTTCTGCTTACAATCAGTATACTCAATGTAATCAGATCTATGGAAGACTATTATCCAATACTGAAGCCAGCTTTTGTATCAAATGATTGTATGGGCTGGATAATTACAGAAAGATCATCTTTATATACGTCGACATTTGTTTGTGGGATAAGGTGACACTTGTGTATCATAACACACCTTTTTTGAAATATACTCTAGTGTTTGATTGTTGGTCCAATCAATGTCTGTGTATAATAATATTGTTATGTCATGAGCTAGTAACCGATTGATTGTTTTACATATTTTTCCAGGTAATCCCAGGGTGGTGAGAACTATTGGTGTGATATCTGGCGGGTCCAGATGAAGGTGGCTCTTATATCTTTTTATGCCACCGAAACGCATTGACCAAGTCCTTTTACAAGCCTACTATTTAGCAGCAGCCCTATATAGGGTCATAGAGAATAAAAACCAACTAGACGTGGAATTTGGGATAGCTATGTGGAGTTGTGGATGGGATATGAATGTAATGTATATGTGTGTATGAGTGGTATGTGTGGGTTTTTTCTCTACCTGGGAGTGAATAGATTATAATTGTAGAAAATATGTTTGTACTGGAGTTCTTTTGTAAACAATAGGAATATGTATTTTTTATAAACATTGAAAATGAACAAAGATAAATGAATGATAACACAGTAAAAATAAAAAAGTCTAAATGAATATGTTGTGATATGTTATTGATTTTTTGGTTCAATAGCCCATGGTGAAATGTATTCTGAAATTGGAATCCCTACACCGCCAGAACCAAGTGGCTCAGGGACATCAAAGACTTCATTCAACCCTGCTTCAGCCTCTGGACTCGGCTACCTGTGAGTCCTGCCCTGCAAAGTATAACCAATCCAGTCCTGGACCCTTGGAGGTGGGGTTCTGGCTGCTTTTGCCAAAATCCATGCATCGCCTGCTTTGTGCCGGTTTTAGCCGACGCATCGCCGCTTCAAGGACTCCATAGCATTGACAGCTCAGCTTGAAGACGACACTAGATCCGACTGTGTGGCTTGACAATGACACATTGCCTTCATCGCCCGGACCTTGACGACAACCTGGGACCCAACTGCACGACTCGGAGCAGACACATCACCTACAAACCTTCGGATCGACAACAAGGCATCTGCTCCTCGCAGCCACTCCTCAGCGTCTGCACTTTCTCTCTGTGAAGGTACAGTTTCGACGGGCTCTGTATAACTTCTGTATCCAACCCACGCTCCATGCCATTCAGCTTGACTTTTCAGATTTCACCCGGTCCAGAGCAACCAAATATCCTGGTGGCGCTTTATGAATCTAAGTACTATAATTCAAGATATTCTTTAAAAATTCATAACTCTGGTTCTGCTAATTGGATGTTTGTCATTTTGGTCTTATTGTGTTCTTTAAATTATGCTCTATTATCCTAACTTGGTGTGGATTATTTTTATGTGATGTTTCCACTGTTTTACTGTAATAAGTGATGCACAAATACTTTACACATTGCCTCTTAAGTTAAGCTTGCCTGCCCTGTGCCAAGCTACCAGAGGGTGAGCACAGGTTACTTTAGGGTGTGTATCTGACATACCCTGACTAGAGTGGTTATCTCTTCATGGACAGGGTGCCTACCTCTGCCAACTAAAGACCCATTTCTAACACCTGCATAAAAGTCAGTCTTTAATTTCTTTATAATCGACGACTTGTGACACACCTGGTCGCTGATTATAAAGAAAAGATGTCAGATCTCAACTATTATAAGTTATTACAGTCGAGTTCTGACATCACAATGCTTGCTGCGGGAGCCAGAAGCCGAGTTAAAAGGCAGGTCAGGCAACGGTGCAGTTGTTTAAAGCAACGAAAACGAAATGTTGCTTTTCTTTCATTTGCTTTATTTTTCTAGTTTACGACAAGCAGAGAGACCATGTTTAATTTTTGCAGTTCTTAGATAGAGAAAAGCTAGACTCTTTTTGCATGTTTCTACACAAAGGTTTTAAGTGGTTTGTGAGAAAGGTGATGGTGTGAACGTGTATTATATGGGCTAAAGTACCCCTGGCATACATGATAAGGATACTCCAAGTCACCTCAGAGTTCTATAACAGAATAAAGGAACTCAGCCTTCAGCCTCATTCCTCTATATGGTTACGAAACTCCTCTGTGACTTGCAATATCCTTATAATGTAGGGCAGGGGGTACTTTAGCCCTTCTATTATAACATAGACTTGTGGTCTCAGCTACCCTATCAGTTTTAATTATTTTACAACTCAGTAGAAAATAAAGTTTCATCCCAGAGAAAAGAGCAAGAAATAGAGAATTAAAAAGGTATATTGTTGCAAAATATATATGTATATCCATTTAAATTCATGTGTATGCACTCACACTAACATGTGGCCCAGAGCTCCAAATGGCTTCTTATCCGACCTCGCCTGGACAAGCTTCCAGCAGCTATTCTGAATTACTTTCCTTGTCCTGATGTCATCATAAGTTTCCTTATCTGGTTGTGCAAGTTGCTTACAAGGGTGCCGAGCCAGCCTTTCTGGTCTGCCCATATCTAGCCATTTATAATTGGCATGTTACACATCCCTGTTAGCCATATTTGGCTTGGTGCCTTTATCTAGTTCTGCTGACATGGCATTACTAAATGTATATAGCACCCAGAAACCCGTCACTCTTGGAAGAAGCGGTCTGAGAGCCCAAGGCAGGAGACCTGATTTCTTCCTTGCTAATTAGCAATGATGCATGCATTTGGTAATAATAAATACATTTCACTCTGTTTCTGAGCAAACCTGCGATGTCTGGTAAGTTTCATTCATTTGCTCCTGGGAGGGTGCCAGTATTTCCCCATTAGAAATCAGATCTAGTATCAAAAGCAGTTGCCAATGTCAACACTACAGTCACACTAAAAGTATTATCTTGTCTTTAGACATCAACACTCCTGCAATGCATTTCAGGTCCAGCTGTGCAACCAGATAGTGTCACGAAGTTCAGTGTCTCTATTCCTCTCTCTTGTCCCATTCTTCTTTCTGTGGGTGGTTTTCCAACCTGCCTAACAGTTGTTAATGTAAGGTCATCTGTAGGTCAAATAAGTGTGGAGGCTCACATCACTATTGTTAGATCAAGATTGCAAGCTTAGTACTTCTTGACAGGACTTTCTTTATCATATAAATGTTAGTTTGTACTATGTGCAAGAACATAACAGTTAACCTATGCAATGCAATCAGGGTGACATCCTGCTAGTTTTGAACCTTCTGGGACCTCTACATTCAAAAGTATAACAGTAAAAGTGAAACTACAAGATGCAAACAGATTGTCTGAAAATACGGGATTGGCTGGAAGTTAATGGGAAGACTCTGGGAAAGATGAAAATTATGTATAGATATTTATGCAAAATAATAGACAGACGGCAAGAGTGTCATGGAACACACTGACATATGTTAGGGTGACCAGGTGTCCCCGTTTTGCCAAGACGGTCCCTGTTTTTAACCAGCTGTCCCAGCAAATTTCAAGAAATTTAGCTCATGTCCCCGTTTTTAGAGAGGGTCGACTGAAAACGGTGGGAGGTGTTTTTTATGTTTTACAAAGCAGGGATAGTTAGCACTTGTTTCAAGAAAGCAATTTAATAAACAGGCAAGCTACTAGGCTTAAAAATTGCATTTTATATATGTTCTTACTGCCTGGTATGTAATTCTCTGCTGATGAGCGCTCTCATCACTTGAAGTAAAATGGTAGTCCTTCTTTTGTTTTTTTGAAATGTCTTGGTTTTTGGCATTGAAATTCTGGTCACACTAACATATGTTATACCACTAAGGGACCTCTAAACTGACCTATATTATTTTCGTGTCACAGACGAACAGCTCCCCGTGTTCCTGTTGTAAGATGGACGAAACGGATACAAGCACCAGACGTCCCTGGTAGCAGTCTTTTCGAGACCGGCGTTCACGTGTTGAATACTTTGGACTAACACTCTGTGCGGTATACCATCTCATAGGTGTTTCCATACCCTGTAATTATTTCAAGGACACGCTGCTATTTTGAGAAAATTCGAACTGGACTGTGCGCTACCCATTAGGTTATATCTTTTGAGAGTCTTTCGTACTTCTCATATAAACCTGAAGATACGCTCCTACTTTTTTCCACTAAGTGAGTATGTGGTTACTGCATTACTAGAGCCAGCGCTCATTTCGCCATCTTTGAGAGATATACTCCTTCCATAGACCCATATGAGAAGACCCCCTGGTTTTATATTGTACAGTTGTATATTTCTATATTTGTATGTATTAATGTTGGCCCTGAGGAAGGTGATCTAAATCACCGACTATCACCGAAACGTACGTAGGCCCTATATATCTGAAACCAACTCTTGGAGGAGCTGAATAAACCGAGAACCAAAATAATTATCCCATGTTTGAAACAACTATGTATCAAGTTATTGATGAAATGCATTGTTAGTATATCATGCTTCTCAGATATTTTGTCCTTTTGTTAGAAAGGCGACCCCGGGGGAGGCAGAAGAGGTCTGACTGGCCACCCCTAGACCCACCTCTCTGTCAAGAAGTAGCCGAGCGTTGCCGAGAGGCCTCCTGGGTGAGGGTCCTCTCCTAGGATCATACAGCAGAGAGATCACAACACTACAAATGGACACCACACCAGAGGTTAAGTTCGTAAGCTTTATCAGGAAATAAAGGTTGCTGGTTCTCAGCGATATGTACAAGCAGATCGAGGGATCTGTAGAGTCTCGTAAAAAGGTCAGGGTAGCGGGACAGTCTCGATAGGGGTGCCAGAAGGGATACCTTGCGCACAGCTCTCAATCCTCGAGTCGGGGGTTCCGAGAGGTCGAGTCGCGGCAGCGCCAGCAGGACTCGACAGGTGGTCGGTGTCGGAGGGGGGGCCGCGGCAGCGCCAGCAGGCTCTCGAGAGGGTTCAGCAAAGGTGGGCCGCGGCAGCGCCAGCAGGCTCCCAAGGTGGTTCAGCAAAGGTGGGCCGCGGCAGCGCCAGCAGGCTCCCAAGATGGTTTAGCAACGGTGGGCCGCGGCAGCGCCAGCAGGCTCCCAAGACGGTTCAGCAAAGGTGGGCCGCGGCAGCGCCAGCAGGCTCCCAAGATGGTTCAGCAAAGGTGGGCTGCGGCAGCGCCAGCAGGCTCTCAAGGTAGCTTCGGGTTACAGGAAAGATGAGTTCATCTGGTGTCGGCCGCGACAGCGTCAGCAGGGCTTCCAGTCCAGGATACAACTGGCGTCCTACTCCGGGGCTGGCCCAGATATAGGACTGGGGTCCTTTGATGTCCGGACCCTCGCGCCTGGGGGCCAGAGGGGCCGGGATGATGGTGTCCAGACACCCAGCAGGAGGGTGGAGCCAGCGCCCAGGGAGGCCGGAGGGCGATCGATACCAGGCGTCCGGGGACGGCTGGAGGGCCATCGAAACTCCCCTTCCTCCGGGATCTGTCGAGTGGCCACTCGACCACCTGGGTGGATCTTGGTGCCTCGATGTCTGGGCTTCGCTGGGGGCCGGGGCCGAGGCCACGTGGTCGTGGCGTGGTGGGCCCAAGATGGAGCCAGGCCGGTAGTGGGGGTCCGGGATGGTAGCCGGACCGGTAGTGTTGGGGCGTGCAGGGTCGGGCGAAAGGGCTGCTCGAGGCTCGGTGGAGGCCCGATGTCGTCCTGGGCCCGCCATGCGGGAGGGGTAGGACCACGCCATGAGGCCGGGTCCAACACCTTTTGTCTGTTATTTTAGCTTTTTGCACAGTATGAGAGTGAGTGTAAATGCTTAATTGGTAGGATAGTTAGGTATGATAGATAGACTGTTTTAGCGATAGAATTGTATTTTCTTAGCACATGTTGGGGGTATGTCGAACTGTTCTTTACGCTAATTGTACTGTACAAAATCTCATAAATAACATGTCTATTTTTGATTAACTTCTTTTTGGCAATGAAAATAAATACTTTATAAAATAAAAAAAGATAAATAAATATAATGAAAAATAAAATCCTAGTCTGATAGCCTTTGATGTGTTGCATCCATTGAAAGGTACGGATTAATTCATTTTGAAAATAATATAGGTCAGTTTAGAAGTCCCTTAGTGGTATAGCTTTTCTTGTCTTTCTCCCTCCTCTAGACCTAAAACTACTTAAGGGAGTCCCTTTGCTTTACATTTACCACACTAACATATGTGGCACTCTGCTGCTATACTTACAGCAGCGTTTCAGAGGCATGGGCGTGGCTTATGACAGATTCTGCCACAAAGCCAACGACCTTTCAAGTGCACGAACTGAGCTTGTGATGGACAGAGCAGGAGATCTGTAATAATAGATATTTCCTCTCTAATTAACTTTCATAACTGCAATGGGGATGTGGTTGGTGGACTCCAGGTACACCAGGGGGGCAGTGGTGAACTATGGTATCAGCCCCACAAGCCTGGTCTGAAAGCTTGCTGACAGCCTCTGAGGGCAAAGTTATTATGTCTCTGAAGGTGTACCCGGGTTCTCTGAGGGTAAACCAGGGCGCATAAGTACCCGCTTGGGGAGAATTAAGGCTACCTGAGGACCTTCAAGGGTGAGATGAGGCTGTTAATGGCACACTAGGGTGTTTAAAGACCAATTAGTGGTGTCTGAACGCCAGTCGAGGCCTTTAAGGGTAGGATTAGTGCCTCTCATGGCCAGTTGCTGGTGTCTGAATGAAGGCTGGGGATCTCTGACCGCCTGCTAGAGGTCAAATCAGGTTAAATTCACTGCTCTATTATTTAAATAAAAAACATTGTACAATAAGCAGTAGTCAGCATTATTGAGCCAGAAAGATATACAAAATCTAGACACATTGTTAGCCAAGAGAAGCTGATTGCACTCGTTGAAATAATTCTCAATATAAACCTTTCTTATAGTTGATTATAAGAGAAAATGCAAATATTATTGAAATACACGAGAACTCAAAACAAGTTTTCATTAGAGCGACTCAAACAAATATGACCACGAGTCGGTATAGTGCAGCTCAATAACAGTTAGGTCTGGTCAGTTAAATCATATGCAGCTGCTGAAAAGTACTTCCCGTCTCGAGTCTGCTCGGAATGTCTCCGTTAAAGCAGAGATTGATTGCATACAATGTGCTCCCAGCACTCTGGCAATGCGGGGTCCACCCTTCGTGTCTGGCACAGTGAGTTCCAGACTGCAGCCTTTCGCATGTCAGGGCACTAAATCATTGCTGAACTAGAAATGAAGAGAGTTGCACAACAGCAGGGTCTTGCAGAGTGTCCTCTCTTAATTATGTTTGTGCTTGAAAGTTCAGAGATGTTTATACTCTACATTCCAATGTACTCTTGTGTACAGTCCAGATTGTGTCACTTGAGATCTGACTGTCTGTGCATGTCTACTCTCCACTCACCCTCGCACTTATTATCAATACAGGAATCTTCGTTTATACTGTGGTCCAGTTTTTACAAATAGGGATGAGAAGGGAGGAGACAGTGGGGCTTATTTACAAGCCCCTTGCGCCGCCGGCACGTCACTTTTTCCCATATTAAAAGTGGGGCATCGGCGACGAAAGGGGCTTGTAAATAAGCCCCAGTGTGTGATGAAGTAGCATGAACAGCTGGGACACACACATTTGTGAAGAAATAAGAAGACAGAGGGGCTTATGTACAAGCCCCTTGCGCCTCTGGTGTGTCACTTTTATACGGGGAAAAGTGACGTACCTGTGACACAAGGGGCTTGTAAATAAGCCCCAGGGTTTTGGGAGGCGGTCCTGGGTTTTGGGGAAAAGTGACGTACCTGTGGCGCAAGGGGCTTGTAAATAAGCCCCAGGGTTTTGGGAGGCGGTCCTGGGTTTTGGGGGAAAGTGACGTTCCTGTGGCACAAGCGGCTTGTAAATAAGCCCCAGGGTTTTGGGAGGCGGTCCTGGGTTTTGCGGAAAAGTGACGTACCTGTGGCGCAAGGGGCTTGTAAATAAGCCCCCGGGTTTTGGGAGGCGGTCCTGGGTTTTGCGGAAAAGTGACGTACCTTTGGCGCAAGGGGCTTGTAAATAAGCCCCAGGGTTTTGGGAGGCGGTCCTGGGTTTTGGGGAAAAGTGACGTACCTGTGGCGCAAGGGGCTTGTAAATAAGCCCCAGGGTTTTAGGAGGCGGTCCTGGGTTTTGGGGAAAAGTGACATACCTGTGGCGCAAGGGGCTTGTAAATAAGCCCCAGGGTTTTGAGAGGCGGTCCTGGGTTTTGGGGAAAAGTGACGTTCCTGTGGCGCAAGCGGCTTGTAAATAAGCCCCAGGGTTTTGGGAGGCGGTCCTGGGTTTTGTTGAAAAGTGACGTACCTTTGGCGCAAGGGGCTTGTAAATAAGCCCCAGGGTTTTGGGAGGCGGTCCTGGGTTTTGGGGAAAAGTGACGTACCTGTGGCGCAAGGGGCTTGTAAATAAGCCCCAGGGTTTTGGAAGGGGACAGCCATTTAGGCTTCTGTCGTAGATGTTTCAGTCAGTGAGCGCATGTGTGTTAGTGACACCAGTAACATTTGGTCTATAGTGGTCAAGTAAGTGATCTTATAGCGGTTGTGTGGGAGTTGTGGTGGCCTAACCACGAGACCAGTGTTACGTCGGCTGCTGTGTGTGGCACGAGAAACAAGCAGACGTTGGTCAACTGAGTGGGCGCGCGGGCCCTTCGGAGCAAGCGTGTAACCGGCACGTGCTAACTGTGGCCGCGAGGAGCCCGAGTGTGCAGTGATGGAAGGATGTCATCCAGGGATCCTACGTCGGCAGTTACTGAGTGACGTACGCGCAGTGATAGAAGTGGGCGGGGACGGAATGGCACGGCGTGCCCCTACTTCTAAAAAATTGTTCAGTCCGTTCCCCTACTTCTTGCTTTCTAAAAAGCGTCCCGGGACGGCAAGAATAGTCCAACTTTAAAATGATAACTTTTTTCATTCCGCTTCCAGGGGCTGCTCGCACTTCTCTGTTGTACTCCAGAGGCTACAGCAGCCCCCGCCCCCCCCTGAGCTCGCTCGCACAGACCGAGGGCAGGCCATTGTCATTCCGATTGAGGCAGATTAGCCCCTTTAGAATGACAATGCGCCTGCCCTCTGCCTTTAACATATCAAGTGCCCCTGAGATCTGAGTTGGTGATTAGAGAGGAGCTTTCCCCGAGCAGAGTACTGTGGGGAACTTGACACCTTTGTGTTATATCCTATCCTATGTTATCCTATCCTATGTTTCCTTATTGCTCATGCTGTTTCATGTATTTCTATCTTAGCACCTGGTTGCTAGGTTATTGTAGAATGTTCTGCTCCTGATCTTCAGTTGAAGACTGGAGCTTCTTAGATGTGCACTCTGATGGATCTTATGCTGTACTTGGATTTCCTGATTAAACTTAATCATTAAGTTTATCTCCTTCTCCTGTCATACTTTGGATACAACATAAATTGGCGACGAGGTGGTCAAGTCAGCATTACCTACGAACCTACGCCTGAAATTTTTATTTTAAACAGATCTCATCAGACTTCAGATGTTCATCAGTTATTTTTGAATTTTCCTCTTACATCTATTCAAGTCCTCTATCAACCTGCTTCAAATTGAATTTCTTCAAAACTTCAACAACATTGACTTCATTTAAAGTAAGATATTTTCATATTTTGTGATTTGATAGCACCAGCGCCTGTTTTTATTTGTGTCATGATTGCACCAGCGGCTGCTCATTAATTTTACCTACTGTTCCAACTATCACTCTGTTCTGACTTAATCTTTTATAAGTCTTACTACAGCCTCTACATAATTAACAGTGATTTTTACTACAGCCACTAGAAAATAACAGTGACTTTCGTTTAAGATAGACTCTTTATTTATACTTCGTGATTTGATTGCACCTGCGCCTGCTCATATTTGCTTCTTCATATTTTCACTGTGCTCTGATTGCACCAGCGCCAGTTTTTATCATTATTTATTCCAAATACCACTTTCTTCTCCAATAATCAGCGGCTGCCGATCTAGCTGTGCCCTTGATTGCACCTGCGGCAGACTCTTTCACCTCTTTTCTATGAACCTACCAAACTTCTCTACAAGCGGCAAGCAACTTTCTCATTTTTCTTATTTGTCAATTTTCACATTTTATTAATCTTTACATTGACTTCTACCTCCTTAGAACTTTCGTTGTTCAAAAAAAAAATATCGCCATTCTTTCTCCACTGGCGGTTTGGACTCCACGAGAACGACGCGCGCTGCATTTCTTCTTCTTCGGCATCCATCGGCAGGCTCCACAACAAAACACGTCATCACGAGTTGACGTTTGCACGCACATCGTCCAACGTAGCGGCCATTTTGGGGTTGCCTAGCTACCGTCATTACAACGTCCTTTCACGGACTTCAGTGCGTTGTTACGAACTTCAATATTTTTCTTCCACAAGGTATTTTAATACTTCTTTTGTTCATTTGCTTTGATTCTAAGACAGGCTACTTTCAAATTTACAAGTGTGTTTGTTCGCTGATACACACAGCTGATATTGACTATTTTACCATAACGTGTATCGTCTACGCTGATACACACAGCTGTTACTACATATTTACCATAACGTGTATTGTCTACGCTGATACACACAGCTCATATTACATTTTACCACAACCTGTATAGTTTTACGCTGGTACAGAGAACTAATTCTGCATATTTACTACAACTTGTATCAATTTTGTTCATATACACTATTGATATTGCATATTTACTACAATGTGTATTATTTACGGTAAATTTTGATTATATCTTGTTCTTTTATATTCATTATTCATTTGCTATTATTTTATTAATTCAGGATGGCCCAACAAACTGCAGTTCTTCCTTCTTCCTTTCTTCCAGAACCAGGTACACCAAAAATAAAATGGTCACATTGGTTTAAAGCTTTTAATAGTTACATAATTGCCATTGATGCTGTAAAATTTTCTGCTAACAGGAAAAATGCAATGTTATATAGTGCCTTAGGCGCTGAAGGTCAAAGAATTTTTTATCATCAACCCTCTGTTATTAGACCTCCTTCAGATGATTGGAATGAGTACACTGAGGCTATTGCTCGCTTAGAAAAATATTTTAAGGATGAACCAAGTGTAATTGTTGAGAGACACAGATTTTACACACGCAAACAAAGGGAGTATGAAAAAATTGATATATTTTTAGCTGAGTTAAGAATTTTGGCTGCAACTTGTGAATTTGAAGGCCCTATTGATCAGTATCTCAGGGACCAAATTGTTGTGAATTGTTTTAACAGCAAAGTTCAGGAAAGAATTTTATGTTGTCGCAATCCTTCCTTGCAAGAAACTTTAGAATTAGCTAGAGGAATAGACAGATCTGCTTCTGCTTCTAAATAATTAAGCAACAATAAACCTCCTACACATGTAGATTTAGTAAAATCTACTTCCTCAAAAAGTTCTCAACGTACTCAATCTCCTAAACTTGAATGGAAAAAATCTGATAAACCTCCCATTTGTTATAGATGTGGATCAAAATTACATCTTGCTAATTCTACTTCTTGTCCAGCCTTGAAAAAACAATGTACAAATTGTAAAAAGATTGGTCATTTTGCTGCAGTTTGTAAGTTTAAGTCCAAGACAATGTACCTTGAAGTCTCTGAATCTGATAATTCCAATGCATGTGAAGAACAGATTGTAAAAATTTTTTTGTTGTCTGTAGATATGATAGATGGTCAGGAAGATCCTTCTATTTATGATCCTGTATGTGATCTAAAAATTGGTGAGATTCTTGTTAAGGTCACTGTAGATTCGGGATCCCCTATTACCATCATTGCAGATTTTTTATTTCTCAAACATTGGGACGAAAATTTACTCTTACCTCCTGATATACGTACTGTTGCATTTAATGGTAAAGTCATTGATTTAATGGGTTTCTTCAACGACACTTTAACCTTTGAAGATCGTTTCATTCAGGCCAAAATTTATGTATCTAAAAAGGGTTATAATGTTTTGGGTTGGAAAGATCAGGGCAAATTTCCTTTAGTGTTAAGACCTGGTACCAGAAATCCCATTTCTTTAGACCGTTCTACCACAATTAATGCTCTGATTACTGAGGAACTTTCTCTAGAGAGTATCATAAATAAATACAACAATGTTTTTTCTGATAATCTTGGTTCAGTTAAAGGCTTTGAACATAAAATTATTTTGAAGCCTGATGCTGTTCCAGTGATTCATAAGGTAAGACATGTTCCACTGAGCATTATGGAAAGACTGAAGACTCATCTCCAACAGCTGAGTAAAGAGGGAGTCATTGAAAACATCAACTCTTCGTTGTGGGTTTCTCCAATTGTAGTCGCACTTAAGAAGAACTGTGATGAGCTCAGGCTGTGTGTAGACCTAAGAGCCCTTAACAAAAATATTCAGGTAGATTGTTTTCCTCTCCCGCGTATTCAAGATATGTTGGCTCAATTAAGGGGTACAAAGGTTTTCTCTACCATAGACCTACGAGCTGCTTATCATCAGATAGAGTTGTGTGAAGAGTCTAGAGACTTAACTGCATTCAACACTCCTTTTGGTCTTTTTAGATATCTGAGGTTACCTTTCGGTCTTGCCTCAGCGGCATCAGTTTTTCAGAAACTAATGTTTCAGTTATTTGGGGAAGTTCGTGACGTCTTAGCCTATCAAGATGATATTTTGATCTCTACTAACACTGTAGAAGAACATCTTGTCAAACTTGATCAAGACATTGGTATTTTAAGTGACCATGGAATGACTGTTAAAAAACAGAAATGCAAATTTCTCCTTAGTGAGGTTGAATATCTTGGCCATACCATTTCTCATAAAGGCATTGCTCCAAAACATGATCTCTTGCAAGGTATTCGTGATTGTGCTCAGCCCATTAACAAAGATCAATTAAGATCATTTTTGGGTTTAAGTGAATTTTATTCGAGATTTGTACAGAATTTTGCACATGTTAGTGAGCCTTTGAGGTCGCTTACTAGGAATAATGTTAAATTTGTGTGGGATGAAGTGCATAAAGTGGCTTTTGATTCTCTAAAGGAATTGATTATACATGCCCCAGCTCTCAAACCCTTTGATGAGAACTCTCTGTCATTTATTACAGTGGATGCTAGTAATACTGGTTTGGGTGCTGTACTGAGTCAAGCTGATGGTGGGATTGAAAATGTTGTTGCCTTTGCATCCCGTCAACTTTCCTCTTCGGAAAGAAATTATAGTACCATCGAAAAGGAAGCTTTAGCTTGCGTTTGGGGAGTTAGACATTTTTCTACGTATGTTTGGGGTCGTGAATTTGTGCTGGTTTCAGATCATAAGCCATTGATTTTTATCTGGAATGACAAGGGTTTAAGGAATGCTAGCCCTAGATTAAGTCGTCTTCTTTCAAAGCTTTATGACTTCAATTTCATTATGAGGCATATCCCTGGTGGGAAGAATTTCCCGGCAGATTTTTTGTCAAGATGTCCTTCAAGTTCTTTGAAGTTTTCTCCTATTCTTGATGACAAAGAAGTAGTTGTCAACCTTCTAGATGGACTAGTTCTAGCAAAGGATGTGGTTTCTGAGTTTGTTTGGATTAAAGAGTCTTTGCGGGATTTTTCTTTTCAAACTCTTAAAAAGTATATTGCTGAAGGTTGGCCAAGAGAGAATCTTATTGATAAGAATCTTCTTCCTTTCTCCAAAGTCAGAGATGAATTAAGTTTGGAGGGTGATTTACTGTTGAGAGGTGTTTCCCTCATTCCTCCTCCTTCTATTCGAGATAAGATCATTGAAATTGCTCACAAAGGTCATGGTGGGATCACAAGAACAAAAAAAAGATTGAGGCTTCATTATTGGTGGCCAGGGATGGACATCTGTGTAGATACCTTTTTAAATGGCTGTAGCGAGTGTTCTCATGCTGAGAAATCTTTGCGGACTGTTAACAAACCCTTGTGTGCTGTTGCTTTCCCTGACAGTCCATGGGAGAAATTGGGTATGGATTTTCTAGGGCCTATTGGTGGTTTAAACCAGGGTTTCAGGTTTATACTTACTATTGTAGACTATCACTCCAAGTGGCTTGCCTGTGAATTTTTAAAAGAACCCAATACCTGTAATGTCATAAAATGTCTTAAGAAACTTTTCCAGTCCGAAGGAATTCCCAAGTTCTTAGTATCGGATAATGGGGTACAATTTGTATCTTATGAGATGAACAGTTTTTTGGATAATTTTGCTATTAAACATCTTACCACTGCCTTGTATTCCCCACAGGGCAACGGATTAGTGGAGAGAGCGAATCGTGTCCTGAAGGATGCAGTCCAATTAGCTATTTCATCTGGTCTTTGTGTTCAGGATGTTGTATGCGACAGGGTTTGGTCATACAACAACACACCACACTCAACCACTGGGGTGACACCTTTCCTCTTGTTAAGAGGGAGACAATCCTTTAATGAATTATCACCTGGTTGGGTTGTTAGCAAAACTTCTCAAGGTAAAGGTGTTGTTGATCTTGATCTTGTCAAGGACAAGGTTGTATCTGCCCAACTCAAGTCCAAGATCAGGTATGATCTGGATAAACATGTAAAAGAAATTTCTTTAAACGTTGGTGACAAAGTTAGAATCCGAAGACCATGTAAAAACAAAGGTTCAAAGTTTTATCCGGAGACAACTATTGTTCAAATCAGCAAACATGCTGTTAAGGTTACTGGTGGTAAGTGGTGGAGTAAAAGAGCCGTTTCAAAAGTGAAGGACTCGGGCGTTACTCCTGTTAATGTTTCAGGGTCCAATGTTATTCCTAATGCAGTTGCCTCTAACAATTTTTCTCCTTACAACCTTCCTTCATGTAATTCCAACGTGTCTGAGGGAGCTATGTCTTTGTTTGACGATCCTAATGTTCATGAGGAAGAGTTTCTTCAATCTACTCCTTTGATGATTTCTGATGATAATAACACAACTTCTTTAGATGTACCTCAACTTACCTCAGGTTCTTCTGAGGTCTCTGCATGCTGTTCAAAGTCATCTAGAATTAAGTTTACACCCAAATATTTGAATGATTACATTACTTGATATGTTGTTCAGTTCCAAAAAAATTTGTTTTCTCACTTTGTTTATTTTATTTTGCTTTGTTTTGTAATTGTGGGGAAGGAGGTGTGTTATATCCTATCCTATGTTATCCTATCCTATGTTTCCTTATTGCTCATGCTGTTTCATGTATTTCTATCTTAGCACCTGGTTGCTAGGTTATTGTAGAATGTTCTGCTCCTGATCTTCAGTTGAAGACTGGAGCTTCTTAGATGTGCACTCTGATGGATCTTATGCTGTACTTGGATTTCCTGATTAAACTTAATCATTAAGTTTATCTCCTTCTCCTGTCATACTTTGGATACAACACTTTGTCAATGTTGTACACAGAGTGAAGTGAACTGGGCAGGAGCAGTGACCGCAGTGACCGGACAGAAGAGGCGACAGGAAAGGAGAGGTACTAGGGCAGGAGAGGTGTTGGGGCAGGAGAATTGACAGGGCAGGAGAGGTAATGGGGCAGGAGAGGTGACGGGGCAGGGGAGGTGACGGGGCAGGGGAGGTGACGGGGCAGGGGAGGTGACGGGGCAGGGGAGGTGACGGGCACGAGAGGTGACGGGGCAGGAGAGGTGACGGGGCAGGAGAGGTGACGGGGCAGGGTAGGTGACGGCACGAGAGGTGACGGGGCATGGGAGGTGACGGGGCATGGGAGGTGACGGGGCAGGGGAGATGACGGGGCAGGGGAGGTGACGGGCACGAGAGGTGACGGGGCAAGAGAGGTGACGGGGCAGGAGAGGTGACGGGGCAGGGGAGGTGACGGGGCAGGGGAGGTGACGGGGCAGGGGAGGTGACGGGGCAGGAGAGGTGACGGGGCAGGAGAGGTGACGGGGCAGGGTAGGTGACGGGCACGAGAGGTGACGGGGCAGGAGAGGTGATGGGGCAGGGGAGGTGACGGGGCAGGGGAGATGACGGGGCAGGGGTGGTGACGAGGCAGGGGAGGGGACGGGGCAGGGGAGGGGACGGGGCAGGGGAGGTGACGGGGCATGAGCTAGAGCAGTAACCGGGCATGAGCGGTGAAAGGACAGGAGAGAGGTGACGGGGCAGGAGAGGTGACGGGGCAGGGGAGGTGACGGGGCAGGGGAGGTGACGGGGCAGGGGAGGTGACGGGGCACGAGAGGTGACGGGGCAGGAGAGGTGACGGGCACGAGAGGTGACGGGGCAGGAGAGGTGACGGGGCAGGGGAGATGACGGGGCAGGGGAGATGACGGGGCAGGGGTGGTGACGAGGCAGGGGAGGGGACGGGGCAGGGGAGGTGACGGGGCAGGGGAGGTGACGGGGCATGAGCTAGAGCAGTAACCGGGCGTGAGCGGTGAAAGGACAGGAGCGGTGAAAGGACAGGAGCGGTGAAAGGACCAGGAGCGGGGAAAGGACCAGGAGCGGGGAAAGGACCAGGAGCGGGGAAAGGACAGAAGCGGTGAACGGGGCAGGAGCAGTGATCAGGACAGGAGCAGTGAACGGGGCAGGAGCAGTGAACAGGACGGGAGCAGTGAATGGGGCAGGAGCAGTGAATGGGGCAGGAGCAGTGAACGGGCAGGAGCAGTGACGGGGCAGGAGCAGTGACGGGGCAGGAGAGGTGACAGGGCAGGAGAGGAGACGTGGAAGGAGAGGCAACAGGGCAGGAGAGGTGACCAGGCACAAGAAGTGACGGGCAGGTGACATGACAGGCAGGAGACATGATGGGCAGGAGAGGTGACGGGCAGGAGAGGTGACGGGCAGGAGAGGTGACGGGCAGGAGAGGTGACGGGCAGGAGAGGTGACGGGGCAAGAGAGGTGACGGGGCAGGAGAGGTGACGGGGCAGGAGAAGTGACAGGAGCGGTGAAAGGACAGGAGCGGTGAAAGGACAGGAGCGGTGAATGGGGCAGGAGCGGTGAACAGGGCAGGAGCGGTGAACAGGGCAGGAGCGGTGAACAGGGCAAGAGCGGTGAACAGGGCAGGAGCGGTGAACAGGGCAGGAGCGGTGAACAGGGCAGGAGCGGTGAACAGGGCAGGAGCGGTGAACAGGGCTGGAGCGGTGAACAGGACTGGAGCGGTGAACAGGGCAGGAGCGGTGAACAGGGCAGGAGCGGTGAACAGGGCAGGAGCGGTGAACAGGGCAGGAGCGGTGAACAGGGCAGGAGAAGTGACGGGCAGGAGAAGTGACGGGCCAGTAGAAGTGACGGGCCAGGAGAAGTGACGGACCAGGAGAAGGGAGGGGGCAGGGGAATTGACGAAGCAGGAGTGTTGATCGAGCATGAGCAGGAGTACTGACTGGACTGGAGCAGTGAAAGGGCAGGAGCAGGCGTTTCCCAGGGCGACTGGAAGGGTAGGGGGCCAGTTTAGTTTGGGGGGACCGGTTTTGTACAAGTGCAGGATTTTTAAAAACACTGCAAAGTTCTTTGTATATTCAGCAGGTTTCGGTCAACAATACAAGTGGCAAGATAACTTTGGTGATCAATGTACCTGCTGGAGAGAGATGGGAGCATGTTTTGTCTAGTGGCTCTTTTACTCATCTAAGGTAGTGCAGAGTGGTAATATGCCTGCTGCAAAGAACATGTACCATGCATATCAAAGAGCAATATGTTATGTGCATAGTTCAGTGGGTACTGCTTTGTGTTCACTTCCAGAATGAAAGGACACTTGAATACATATGGCCTGGCAGTTCGGGCTGGACTGTTCACATTGGGCGCAGGATCAAGACTGATTTGCATATGGCTCGGTCCAAACTGGAATGGCATGGTGAGCAAAAAACGATGGATTTAAGCCCAGATCTCTGAACTGGGGTGAATGTATGACCTTGTTCTGCCTTCTGTCCATCAATTGTTCTTTTTGCATTTGTCACCCTGAGTGGGACAGGTATGCTCAGACAATAGTCCCGTGCTCTCCATGCCACTGGAATCAAGCTATCCTGGTTGATGAGGACTGAAAGCCCGAAACCGGTCCTAGGATGCTTGATTCCGGTCCAGGGAGAACCTGGCCTGGCAGTTCGGGCTGGACTGTTCTCATTGGGTGCAGGATCAAGACTGATTTGCATATGGCTAGGTCCAAACTGGAATGGCATGGTGAGCAAAGAAACAATGGATTTAGGCCCAGATCTCTGTACTGGGGTGAATGTATGATATGGTTCTGGATTCTGTCCACCAGTTGTTCTTTTTGCTATATTATGATTGATCAGCTAGCTGGCTGACATGAATATGAAGGAGCCTTTGTGGGTTTCCATGAGTCTAGATTCTCCTGAAGAGTCCCTTTCTCTTTTGAGCCTTGCTTAACACATGTGTACATAAGGAGCCCTGTATTCATGACCTCAATGTTTGAGACAAATAAGAATCATGGATTTCTGAACAATGAGACTAAAAGCATTAAGGTAACATGTTGTCCCTGCTTATATTTCACATGCTTTACATAAACCTGTATTCCCAATGCGTGTTTGCTTTTTCCTGAATTAAACCTCAAATAAACATATACATTCTTTTAATTAAATATACTATGCAACCTATGAACTGTTAAGTAGCATTGTTAATTGCACGTTTGCAGGGTATCGCAAACCCACCTGTTTAATGATTATAAATTAGGCAGTTTGCAATTTGGGCCCCTACACTGACCCCAAATACTGGTATGGAGGCCTACAAGTCACACTACACCTCAGTCTCAGCATTTGCTTTCCCAAACAGAAAACATTGTTGATATCAGTAAAGAATAATGAGCCAGATATAATTTGGAAAAGACTTATTAAGGCAATATTGACACAAGGGTGTAGGAGACAGAACGTAATGGGGAAGCTAGTTTTCTCACTTTCCCCAATGTCTACTGATACCCCAAACAGATATTACATATTTGGACTCAAGCTGCCGTGAAACCTGGCAGTCTATTTTCAATGGTCTTCACATTGAAGGACCTGGCTGGGGCTCTGTCACAAAAAGTTGAAAAGGGGCCTAGTGAAATGGTCTCATTTTCAATAGCGACAATTATTTGATCCCAATTTCTTATAGATCAATTTCCCTACTTGCTTCTCACAAATCTATGGTAGGCTACCGTTTATGAGAATAATGGGTTAAGTCGATGATAAGAGTAGAATCGCCCAGAATCTTATTCAAAATCAAGGATCAAAGTTAGATTTATTAGCCCACAGGGGAGCATGTCGTCCATCAAATATGAGGAGTCTAATAGAGAAACTTATAAAGTTGGCAATGGAACATGTGTCTTGAATTTTGACGCAGATGATTCAAGCAAAGTTCTTTATGGGAGAAAAGGCCAATAGACAGGAACATTTCCAGTGAATAAATTGGTGTGTCAAGGGTAGGTACTACCCATCCTGTAACTCATCATGTACATTAAAATTGTTTGCACCCAGTTACAGAGCATAAAGTCTGACGTTCTATGTGTAAAACATGTAATAATGCTGTTACTTATTTGTACCGACAACACCCCTTCAAAATGCTTTAAAACGGCTGTATTAGAAAATATCTTTGAGTGGATAGAGCTAACGCTAAGGTATTGGCAAAATGTCCAGGACAATCCATTAAGTAGCATCTTCCTTAGACAGTCTGGGGCAGTTGAAGTTTACTAACAGTCAGAAGGCTGTAGAGAAGGTGGACATAACTGTAACTACTCTAAATACTTCGTAAGGGTCACCATCTTTTGTATTTGCAGCAACTCTGATGCTCCACAAGGGCAAGTCTCAATCAGCCACACTGTACGCTGTTGACAATCGGAGAAATTAGATGTATGTCAAGTGTGTAAGACTGTAAGCCACCCCACCAGCTCAAAATAAACCTTCAGACCTGGGAAGATTGGACAACTGGGCCCTTAGCTGGTAAGAGGGCAAAAGTTCATACTCAAACTACCCGAGGCCATAGGACATTGGTTACAGGTTACCAAAAAGCAATAGGGGAAATATATAATGAAAGATTCTTAGATAGGGCTAACTATACCTACTTGTTAGACCTGACACCCTTGGCGTGGTTTTTCCCCCATCTTTTTGCCTCTGACTCATGTATTTTTGATGCTGTGCTGGATTTCGTTTTTGCTGGTTTAGATGCTTTGGACACTCTGCCACTGCTGATCAGTGCCAGAGTGTAAGTGCTCCCTCTGTAAATTGTCATATTGATTGAATATACCTGATTGGCATATTTGTATCACCATGAAGTCCCTATTAAAGTGCACTGTGTGTGCCAGGGCTGGTGATGACAGATGCTACTAGTGGACCTGCAGCGCAGATTGCGCCACCCACATAAGTAGCCCTAAAATGGTGTCTCAGACCTGCCAGCGCAGGGCCTGTGTGCAGTCAGTGGACTGCCCTGTCCCCCTGGCCAGTGTCCCCACTGGCTGGGCCTAACCCTTCCCTGTCTGTGCACATCAGTCACCCCTATGGAAGGCTCAAGGTACCCCCCCTTGGCAGGGTGCAGTGTATGGGTCAGGTAGAGCATGTACTAGTGCAGGTCACATGCTCTGGTAGTGGGCAGCAGCCATTTTGTGTGCTCACTGCTGTAAGGCTATCTTGCTCCATAGAATAACATGGGGGAGGCTGGTCCCAATGGATACCAGCCTATCTTCTCATAGGAACAAGATGGGACATAAGTGAATGATATCCCTGAACTCAGAATTTAATAACACATCTTTTAGTGAAGGTTGTTTTTAAATTCTGTGTTTGAGAATAGTACTTTTAGAAAGTGGCTGTTCTCTTGTCTAAACCTTTCTGTGTGCCTGGGCCTGTTTGTGGATTGCCTGTCTGGCCTGAGTGTGACAGGGGCTGCAGAGCCCCCGGAGGTGTCTGAGTCAGCCCGTGGATGAAAGGCAGCATCTGCTGCCAGGGAAATGGGAGGAGATAGCGCCTGATAGTGAAGGGCTGTGCCTGCCTGGCCACCATGCTGGCTCCCCCTCCTGCTGGCCAACTGTCACCTCTGACCCTGATGCTGACAGGAAGAAGGAAACCAGAAACACCCCAGTGCTCCAGCAACCCCCAGAACTGGTTTAGACCGGGCTCAGGGCCCACTTGCACAAAGACTTCAAAGGACTTCAAAGGACTTCAAAGACTTTTAGGGGTATAAGAGAATGACCCCTGACTACAGAAGATTAGATTCTACGATCAAGAGGAACCTCTGCCAGAAGAAGGACTGCTGAAGGAGCTGATGGAAGATTGCCTTGCTGTGTGCTTTAAGGGCTGACCTATCCTGCTACCCAACTGAAGGAGAGGAGAAGAAAGGGACTTTGCTGTGTGCTGTGACCCTGCCTGCTTGAAACTGCTAAGACTTTGCTGTGTGCTGTGTCTGCAACTTGAATCTCCAAGGGCCTGAGAAGAGCTGGCCTCCTGTTTTGCAACCCAGGAACATAAAGGTTGTTAAGGACTACAATACTGCTGTGTCCCCCTGAAGCTGCTGTGGGCCGAGGAGATCGTGAAACTGCTGTGTGCGGTGAAAATCGGGGACTGCTCGACTAAGCCCTGCTGTTTTACCCCGGGCAGCGCGCTGGCTGCTCTCTGCTCTGATTGAGAGTGCCGCGCTGACTGCTGCCTGCTGTGCCCCGAGATCGGCGTGTTCATCGACACGTGCTTGTGGTGGCCGGAGGGTTCGGAGCTTCCCCAGTGCGGGGCGGGTTAATTCAGCTTGGCCGCATAATCACCGCCGCGGGCCAGGGCCCTGAAACCGACCTCGAGGGTCTGCTCGCAGCACCGAAGGGGCCGCGCTGTGATTGGCTGCTGCCGGAGGCTGGTCGGGAAGTGCCGCGACCTGATTGGCCGATTCCCCCGAAGCAGCTGTGACGTCACGGGAGGCTCGTCTAAGCGCCGCGCTGTGGTTGGCGGGCTGCGGCGGTCTCAGCGTGTGGAGCGACCTGCGGATTGCTCCGTTGAGAAGGAGCTGCGACGTCATTGGGGGCTCGTCCCAAGAGCCGCGCACGGATTGGTTGAGTGCCGGTGTCCCTTGAGAAGAGGCGCTGCTGCCGGAGAAGTCTTATTGCAAGCCCCGGAGCCTCGCGTGTCTGCTGCCTGCCCCGCGTGTGGCGAACTCGTCACCAAAGAGCCCCGACTGTTGTGGGGGCCTCACGGAGAGCACGGGGAAGGTGACCGGAAGCGCTGAGGGCGCAGGAGAGGCTTTAAACTCGCCGATCAGAGCGGGTAAGACAGCGTGAGAGGAGCAGTGAAGAGCGTTAGCGCCTAAGTGATCACAGAGTCAATTTGACCGTATTTACAACCCCCAATACGTACTAGAGACTTGAGACTGTTTTGTTTGTAAGAACTTCCTATTTACAAGTACCATCATGAAGATTAAGTGCAACATATTATTGAAAAAGCGATTATAGTGCAAATGCTTTATTTACCTGCTGAAACTAGATAAAGATATATATTTTTATAAAATATACTTACCTGTGTGGTCTCAGTTTGTGGTGGATTGAGGATTATTGTTGTGTTAAGTGCAATTATTATACACCTTGCCTTGGGGATAAGCCTGCCTGCTCGCGCCAAGCTACCTAGAGGGAGAGCGGAGGTTATCTACTGTGTGTGTTCCTTCACCCTGACTAGAAGCAAGGGCCCCTACTTGGTCTAAGGTACTTACCTCTGCCAATTAGAGACCCCCAGATCTAACACTACTTATATACAAACTGAAATTGCAAAGCCATCATACATTCTAAACGCTAAAGGATTGATAGAATATAATGTGTTTTCAGTGTTGCAACTACCTATTGTTCATGTATAATCTAAATGTATACATTTCTTTTCAGCGTCATGGTCAGCTAGATTTCCCCTAAGTTATACATTTTACATATCTATTGGAATTATAGTTGCACATTTCATACATATCTAGACGTTGTATAAACTATCAAGCATTGCCAATATTACAATCTTAACATAACATATTATTTCTAAACATATGTTTTTGAAAGTATTCTTTCTCTTTGTGCCATTTTTTATTTGTTAGATTTTTATTTTAGTTATTGACAACGGCTAACCTGTACAGCGGACATTGGTGGCTCCTCCACTAGGGTGGAGGAGGGTCACCCCACTGCTTTCCCGCAGTGCGAGAAAGCCAAAACATAAAATGGTATTAACATTTGGTTATTACCATTTTATTTTTCTTTCTGAATTGCGGACGGGCAGAGCTGCCCGGGTAGGGCAGGAGTGGTTTCCCCACTCCTGAATGCGCATGACTGGTTAGGTCGGCCCTCTCCGGCGCCCAAACCAGTCATGCGCACTCTGCACTTCTCGATGCAGGCTGCATTGCAGCCTACAACGAGAACTGTTCCATCCCCTACAGCCCCTGACCGGGCGGCGTCCCAACCAATCACAATGCCCCACTAGCTTAGGAAGGCTGCCTGATTCCTGTTCCTGTCGGAGGCAGGAGAGCAGGAGCAGTGAAGATTCGGGACCTGGGCCCGCAGAAAGATAGGTTTTATTTTTATATTTTTTAAATTATTGATCCCCCCTCCCCGCGCGACCACGCGCCTGCCCCTCCCACCTGCAAGGCATGCCGGCCGCTACTGACTGAGGAATAATATTGCACTATGCTAGTTGGGCAGGAGTCAACCCCTAGGGAAGGGAGCATATATTACCCCAAATCACCTAGTGCAGAATGCTAATCTTTATTAAAATCAAATATCAGTCACAACATAGAAAGTGGCATGCAGTGAACAACCATTCTTCAGCAAACCAGTAAGTGAGGAGCAAGTGTCAGATGCTGGCACATACAGTACACAGGCACGGCCTGTACAGGTAACATCGGTGAGGCGGGGTGGGTGGGGGAAAAGTCGACAGACGACAGGCAAGGTAAAATTAAATTAGAAAATAATAAAACCACTTACCTCGCACTCGCCAACTCGGCCTGGCCTTTTAGTGAATGGACGTTGTTGCCTTACCACCGTCTAGGCATGTTCATTGGGCCTACATATCCACACTCTCCCCTGAGCCCTGCCCCTCCCTCTGTCCCCATGCTTGTCCTCATTGGTCACTTTTTTCTTTGTTCTCCTTTCTCTCGATAACCCAAACCGGTTGTCATGTTTAACAGTTTTTTCCTTCTCTTTGCGTTGTTGTTGTTCTTTACTGATTTCGATTGTTGCTTTTCTGGCACTAGTGTATATACCCTGTATACTTATATTGGAAAAGGAGGTCTAGCACTGGGCAGAGGTGCTGCTTATATCTTAGTGCTACAGTTGTATCACAAATACATTTCCAACTGATAATGAACCACACATATTTATTATCAAAAATATATCTTTTTTTATTTTTCTTTTATCAAAATATGAAATCAATAATTATTTTAAACTCTTTTTTCTCACATGATTTGCATTTGATAGTAAAGCAGAATATAAAAACGTTATGTATACACAAACACAATCAAGTGTCAATCGATAGAAACTATTGTCTTTCTGTTCATTTACGAATTTTTCACCTATAAAAATATGACCACTCTAGAAAGCAGGTCCAGATAACCTCATTTGATACAATGCAAGAATGAAAAAATTCATATAGTACTAAAAAGAAATATCAATACAGAATGTTAGAAAGGCAAACACTGGTGTCAAGCAACAATTATCACCAACGCGTTTCGGTGTTGAGCCTTCCTCAGGGTGATTGTACCAGTGGCATACTACAAAACAGAAAGAGAAACAGAATAAACATGTGTATGTGATACAAATGCAAAAGCACTTAATTGTATTTAACAAGTCCAAAAATATTTTGTGACAACCCCACCACCCCACATCTGAAACGGTCTCTAAGGACACATGACCCGACGCATTTGGCCATCACAAAGCATCACCACCCCCATACGATAAACATTCACTCAATTAAAAAAACATGCTTCATGTACACTGGTCTTATCCACCTATAGTCCGCAAAGGACTATTGAAATTTTTATATATATGCCCACAGCTTATAATCTACACATGGAGGTGCCTTTTGACATGATCCTATAACGAGGTTCTATCTCTGATCTCTAATGTGTGGAGAGTATTATCTAGATAATCAATTAATATTATGACAAAAACAAAGCTAGCAAATAGCAACAGATTTATTACGCTTACCGGCAAAGTTAAAGATATTGCTTATCTTGCGTGGTCCTTTTGAGTTTAATAACCATACGTTTGTTGCGATAAAATAGTATATCTGGAAACAACAAACAATAACTGCAATGGTAGACTATTCTGTCCAGTATGCTTGCTTCTAAGTCAGGTATACTCTTTCAAAGATTGTATTCAGTTTTGATGCTTACCCACAATGCTGCTGTAACAGGGATAATGTGCTGTTCTCGTGTTCTTTATTGTATGCAGATATACTTCTCAAAACTTGCAACTGCAAAATTATGATAGATCTAACTGAGCTAGATGTTTATACTACAGAGAAGAACTCATTCTAATTAAAAATGCAGTGTAAGGGCAAGCTTACCTATTAAATTGATCTACTTCCAGAGATGTCTGGAATCAAGGTCCAAGAATTGTTTTGCTGAGAAGGATAACAACTACTGGCTCTTCTCATGCGATTGCACGTGATGTAACTACAAAGCATGTCCTATTGGAAACGAAAAACGGCGATTTTAAGTAATGTGTCCTTTAACCATGTTAAAGGAAAATCCATCAATAGAGCACAAACTTGCTCTTACCTTTTCTCTATTATGCTTGAGGATTCGAGATTTGGGGCACGATGTCCTGCTTGCTGATTTGAGAGGTAATGCCTCCAAAGTAATAAAATCGCTGTCTGATAAATATTTCTAATATCGCAAGAATCAAGGTCCATCCATATTATGACCTGTAGGACCAGATGGAAAAAGGGATCTTAAAAATAAATTGCAACAAAATTCCATTAATTTCCTAAGTGAAAATACCTAGAATAGTTAGTATAAGACCCCAATGCAATGCTGTAAATATTTGAAGCTGCGAAAATACCCAAACCGCGACCAAAACAATTGGAATAAGTCCTCAAATGAAACTGATGCATGAATATATAAACACTTCCTGTGTCGCCAATTGAAGTGGAAACAACAGGGACAAGAGGAAATGCCCAATATTGGTCAAAGTGATCAAGAGCTCACAGATGGTAAAAAAAATGACCTACAATAGGTCGAGCATTCAAGTTTAGGGAAGACGATAATCTAAGTCCTGTACTGACGGCATGCCAAGGAAACTGCGCTACCATGTGCCTCCATGCAGCATGCACTCACCTGTGATTGACAGATTGAAGAGACCGCAAAGCACCCGTGATGATATTCGCGAGGCTCGTGAAACAGACTAGGATTCAAACTGTGAGTTTATATGTCATGGAGAGAAAGATTACGGTGCGTCCGAATGACGCATGCGGTGCGTGATGACCTTATCGCAATGCAACCGTAGTAGTTCCAGGCAACTAATCTATGGCGGCCATGTATAAATATGTAAATACACAGACTCGATCTATTATTAATATGAGTATAATGATCTCAACTGAAAAATTCTTAATGAAGACAATATTTTAATATGGTGAAAATACGAAGGACTAAACTTACATCTGCGTATACTAATGTAATGTCCCCTCTGTGTTCACTATCAGTTAATTGACGAAATCTGCTCAAATCTGGTGAAAAAGAAGCAGAATCAACGGCGGCCATCTTAAAGGTACCAAATGCTACTTAACTAAGTGAACTAAGAGCAGCTTAATTGTGTAGCCCTATAAAAATCTCAAGGACCGAATGTAGAATATTATTAATAGCGACTGTGAAGATGAATGTAGCAACATAGTTTAGGGACACGTGATTGTGTAAGAAACCAATAGCAGAAGGGCGGCCATCCTATTACACCTAAGATCTAACCCAATTGACATGCATAACCGATTATAATGACAGCTCTGTAGAGGGCTTTGTGACTCTAAAATGGTATAATCGTATGAAGTATATTATCAGAAGTCTAAATGATAAGATTAGGACAAGGCAACTTCTATTGGGTAAGGATATCGAATTTATCGATATAAATGGTGTGATATGACATAGAAACATCTCAAATCCAGATGCTGGGGAAGAGATGTCTCTTATGTGACATGACTAGGGGCCAGATTAAAAGAAAGCATATCAGCGAACCAAGCAAACAGTGGGTTGTATAGAAAATATTCCCAAAAAGCTGAATATTGAGCAGCCCATATATAGACTTAAATAAATGTCCAAGGATATACTAATCAGTCAGATGGCTAGAAATTGACATAATATCCAAAACCAAAAGATGAGACTAAGTGGGTCGATTGAAAAAGGCAGATGGATCTTATAAAGATCAATGAGGTTCAGAGATCAAGATGTAAAGAACAAAAATTTCTAGAATGAAGCAAGAAGTGTAGAATGGAATACAATAGGGACACAGCTTGTCAATTAAATTTGATTGCTTGTTCCCAAGGAATTTCCATATTTAAACTTCTTGTGGCCGTGCCCACAAGGAAAATCCAATAAACTTCTCTCATTTTACCTGTAGCCTCTTGAGACTTGCCCTCCTTCGCATGTATGCGTTCTAAGATATACCAGCGTATCTCATCTGGGGTATGACCTTTTGTCATGTAGTGATTGCCTATTGGTGCAGTTGTCTTATTTGTCCTCACCGCAGACCTATGTTCTGTTAGTCTCATGTTGAAAGGTCTCCCTGTCTCCCCTACATAGCCCAAATTGCAGGAGCAAATCAATAAGTATACCACACTAGGGGCCAGATGTAGGTAAATCTCATTTACGATTCATAAATACCGAATTTTACCGATTCGGTATTTATGAATCTGTGAATGAGATGTAGGTAAAAATTCTGTATTTTTTACCGAATCGGTAAGATTCGGTATTTACCGATTCGGTAAATACCGAATCGGTATTTGCTATTGAATCCTATGGGCCTTGAAGCCCATAGGATTCAATAGCAAATACCGATTCGGTATTTACCGAATCGCTAAAAATACCGAATTGCTAAGGGGGACAGGGTGTCACTTTGACACCCTGTTGCACCCCTGTAACTGGCGTTTGCGCCATGTGGCACACATACATGCCCTTAGGGCATGTCTGTGTGCCACATGGCACAGGTGTTAATGCACAGATGTGCATGTACACAAGAATTCATAATTTACCATGCAATTGTATTGCATGGTAAATACCGAATTCTAAAGGCCCTGTAGCACTGTTAGAAGTGCTACCCACATCCCAAAATACATTTTCGGTATTTTTACCGAATGGTAAATTTACCGAATCGGTAAAATTTACAGAATCGGTCAATTTACCGATTCTGTAATTTTACCGATTCGGTAAAATTACCGATTCAGTAAAATGACCGAAAATGTATGTTTTTTTGGCCCCTACATCTCCATAGCCCTTTACCGGTCGAAAACGGCCAAAAATCGGTATTTTCGGCCGTTTCCGACCGGTAAAGGGCTACCTACATCTGGCCCTAGATGTTCTACAATTGTTTAGTTCTGAAGGGACAATTGTGTGACTGTTAAAGGTAAGTGTGGGGGCTTCTATGGCAGTTTCGCATTACTTGCATCTAGTACATCTGAAATTCCCTGTTACTGCCGTAAGGCCTGTGATGCTCATTTGTTTAGGTTGACATTTTGTGGAACGTACCACGTAATCTTTCAAGTTTTTATTACGTTTGTAGGCAAACATCGGTTTTGGGATATCTTGGGTGCCAACATTTAAAATATGCCAACTTGAAAACACTGCTTGCTTGACTCTTTCATTTACCATAGAATGGCATGCAATAAAGATAGGTCGAGCGTTATTCTCTTTTTTCTTTGTGTGTTCCAACAAATGTTGCCTATCAAAGAAACGGGCTCTCTTATAGGAGTCCCGTACGATTTTGTTTGGATAGCCCCTGGCCAGGAACGTCCGTTTCATATCTGCTGACCGGATATCATAGTCACTGATATTGGTACAATTGCGCCTAAGGCGCAAAAATTCGCCGAAGGGTATGCTATTTCTTAGCACCTCCGGGTGAAAACTATCGTAGTGCAGAAGCGTATTCCTCACGGTGGGCTTGACAAATAAGTCAACCGAGAGGAATCCGCTAATGCACTTGATAAGTATGTCCAAATATTCCACTTTTTCCTGACTGATGGTATGAGTAAAGTGTATATTCTCATCCATTAAATTTATCCATTCAAGGAATTGGGATACATTTTCTCTGCTGTCTGTCCAAATAAAAAAAATATCATCAATGAATCGTGACCATTTGGTCACTGATTCATAAAAAAGGTGCAATTTCATTGAACACAAATTTGCTTTCAAAGAAGGTCATGTAGATGTTTGCAATGGTAGGCGCACAAGATGCTCCCATGCTGACACCTTGTTGTTGTTTGTACAATTTTTGATTGAATTCAAAGACATTATCAGACAATACAATTTTGAGGCACTCTAGTAAAAAAAATGGTAAGGCATTCTACATTGTAGATGTGTATGAACCACAAAACTGCCTCCAAAGCACCATCTATCGGGATATTGCTGTAAAGCGCCTCAATGTCCATAGTCACCAGATAGTAACAATCTGGAATAAACTGGACATTCTCTACTAGGTTAATGATGTGACGAGTATCTTGTACAAAGGCCGGAGTTGCAGCTACATACGGGCATAAAAGGGCATCCACATATTTCGCTAGAGGTTCAGTAACCGAACCTATGGTGGTAACTATTGGTCTGTGTGGTGGATTAACCTCGTTTTTATGTATTTTCGGGATGCCATATATGCTGGCCATCCTGGGTGCCTCTATATTTAAGTACTGGTATTCCTTTTTACATATTTCACCTTGTTGGAATGCTAAGTACGACAGTTTATATATCTTGGAGGCTATCTGTTTAGTGGGATCTCTGTCTACTGCAGCATAAAATCTAGCATCCTGTAGCATTTCCTCCATTTTGGCTATGTAGGTCAAGGTGTCATAGACCACTATGCCGCCTCCTTTATCGCAGGTCTTTATTATTTTGTCTGTGCAAGATTTTATGTTAGTAAGAGCTTTGTATTCGTTTTGTCTTAAATTAAGTGGTGTTTTTTGGACATGGTTAGTCAACTGAATAAACTTGTTATATAGGACCTTTTCAAAAACCGCCACCTCTGGTGGTAGATGGTCAATATTGGGAGTAAATGTGGACTTTATAGCCAAACCCGATCTATTGCTGTTGTCCTTTAATTGGGGTTGGTTAGAGAAGAAAATACGCAACCTTATTTTCCTGAGGAACATGTTTAGATCCCTAAATAATTCAAACTTATTCAATCCCGAGTGTGGTGCAAAGGTCAATCCTTTCGATAATAAAGAGACCACATTGGGAGTAAGAGTGGAACTGCTTAAGTTGAAAATGGGCACAGTATTTACTCCCTCCAGTACCTTTTGTTCCTTGTCTCTAGGTACTGGTCGTATCCCATATGTGGATTGTGTTGAAAATGGTTGAATTCCTGAGGTGGATTCAATGGGAATCTTGGTTGAGATTGTGATCTCCAATTCAGCCTGCGATATCGGCGCCTCCCTAAAAAAGGAGGTTGGCCTCTTGATCTATTGTTTCCAAATCTTGGTGCTGAATAGTTATTTACCCCATATTGACCCTGTATACTTATCCACCTCTGTAGGGTCACGCCAAGGGAGTTCTCACTGCTCGACCAAAATTCCCATAAGTTGGACTCTGACTAACTGCTTTTTCGAGCCTACCTTATATTGTTTGATTTATGTGGTATTAGTAGGGAGAACAAGGTGTTATGATTGTGCTGTATACTATCCCATGTGCACCGTAAAACTGATGAAATATGTTTTTATTTAACTTGCATGGGATTACTGCTAATGAAAACTTGTCTAATGTGATCACTATTACAACAGGAATAATATTAGCTTGGGATGATTCTCCTTCAACATAAGTTGCTCTTATTACAGAAACAGTTGAAGACCGCTGTCTTAGACCCATTGATGTCCTTTACTGCCAGGGACAATAAAGGCTCATAGAGCCAAAGGCCATTGATGATGCTTAATAACTCTGGGGCCTTTGATGCTTAAAGCAATTTATTGGGACTTCAGGGGCTCATCACTGCCTGGGACAATGTGGTCTCACTGCGGCCTACGGTCATTTATGTTACTCAATTCTGGGGCCTTTGGGCTTATTAGTGTTTTGGCCTATTGATATTCATTACTGCCTGAAGCCTGAGAGCCTGACTACTGCCAGAGGCCATTGGTGAGCATTAATACCTGGGGCACTCAATGATCTTATTACTTTGGGCTACCAATGCTTAATAATGCGGATGCCATTGTGGCTCAGTACTGCTTGGAGCCATTCAAGTTCATTATAGCCTATGGACATTCATGAGCTTTGATGCCTAGGAGAAAACCAACAAGAAAAGCCTCTGCTCTTTTTAGGTAAGACTTGTTGGGGTCGTTGAAACACTGACATGCCATAGCAGTTGGAACGTAAGTTGTGTTAACACCTTCTTTGCTGCTTTTCCTATTTTGTGTTTTAGATTTTTAGTTGCCAATGATATTACCTTCAAAACTAAATCTGAACATTATTTTGAAGTGAAATGTACGTATTCATAAATAGAAGTCTATCCATTCCAGTTCTAGGACAATACTGTCAGGATCAGCGCTATGCGGGGCCGCTGTCCGCGAGATGCATGGCATATCCAAGCCCCGAGGATCGAGAACTACGTTGCCCATGGTCCCTAGCGGCAAAAGAGCGTGATGACGTCGTCGCGCTGATTCAGGAACTAGTACCGGCGGCAAGGAAGGACAGTGCCGATAATTCCTTCTGTCTTTGGTGACCTGGTCGGTAAGCAGAGTACCTGGGGAAATCGTGAGTACAGAAACTGTGTTCTAGACGACACTCGCTCTTGGACTGTGAACGAGTGGGTGTCGCATTGTTGGCAATTGGAAGACACGCGGCTGCTTGTAAACCGTGTAACATATTGGATTTCCGGACTTGGTAAAACTAATGTTTGGTTTCTTTCCTGTTGGAGGAGAAAGATACGCTTTCTCATTGCAGGAGGGAAACGCTATTCTTGGGGCCAAACGATCTTTGGATATAAACTATTGATGTGTATGCTTGGTTAAGATTGATTACCCGAGCAGTTGGGAACTGATAACGCTTTTGGGCTCAAAACGTTGGGCAAAGTCCCTACTGGTCACATCAATATGTATAAAGACTAATACACTTTTCTAGGTGTGAAACTGTCCTTTATTATTTAGGGAAGGAACTGTGATTTGGTGATTTCAACCTCACGTATTATTATTTGCCTTATCTGCACATCGTTATTTCATTGTTTTCATCAGGAGAGACTCAACAGGGGGTACATGATCAGAGGGAGCGTGTGACCAAGATTAGCACTCAGATATATTGTGGTATTGATAGAGCAAGATTTCGCATCGCGACTTGCTCGAGTCAAGAACCTCGAATCTGTTATAATCCTATAATATCATTTGTATGTTTACTAATTCCCTTTATTTTGATATGCGTGTATATTAGTGACGCTTGCCTATGTGTTTTATTAATACGAATAACCCTTGTATAATAAAATGGCCGCTGTTTAGAAATTTGCTTCTGCGCATGCGTTAGTCATACTCACGTGATGTGACGTAATTGAAATTCTGGAGGGAAAGAGTGCGCATGCGTAATAGCCATAAGATGGCTGCTTATGTATTAACGAGGTGAAGCTCGTGCTGTTGCTCTCGTGTTATTGTGTGTTGCTCTAATCTATAACTGCATAGTATATTTTTAAATTGATAAACCTGAAGTACAAAATCTTGATGTGTAGTACATTCATCTATTTCTATGTTTTAATTTGTTTTTGCTTACTTTTTATGTATCCTCGGCATGTAGGGGTGATGGGGTGCTTGGGAGTCCATTTTGGAGTGCAGTACTGCGCAGGACCAGAAGTGGCGAGGTGGCATTGACACAGCGCCAACAGAAAGTCGCTGCCAAGACGTGCCTGGGAAGATGCACCTTCACCCAGCCAGAGAAACTGAAATGTGTTACATTATTAACAATGTATTTCTTTCTATTGTATTCAGTGCGACTTCTCATGGGAACCCCAATCTTGCTAGGCGGTACCCTAGAATGTAAATTAGGCCTTAGAAAAGTCTGTTCTGATTGGTGTGTTAACCCATCCTACCTTAGGACCAATTGAAATTGGGGATTCTGACACTTTGCAACATTGGGGGGTGGTACACTGACCCGAAAACAGTATAACTAGCCTAGGTTCACCGAGGGAATTTGTCCGACTTGTCTGAATAGCTGACCTGTCACTGACCCAACGCACTCAATAGGTGACTGAATTTACAGAGCGCTGCGGAGCCCTCTGTCCGAATTTTGACCATAGACTCAAAGGTTTTACTAAACCTAAGTGCTGGCGGAGCACTTTGCTGGGGAGTTCGCTAACCCAATCGGGGTTCTGACTGATAGCTGCAGAGAGGGTGGAGCGCAGGCGTTGCTTCCAAACTGCGGGTGCTGGTCGTGCCTTGGTGGTCCTGTCCTGATCCTAATCTGGTTTTCCTGTCCTGTCCTGGGGTGTCCATTCTGCACCTGCTGTCCCGTTGATGACTGTCCTTCCTTGGGGTATTTCCTGTCCTTAAATGACCCGTGGCCAGGGTTGGTTTTCACACCATTCTAGGTAAATATTGCTGAGAACTCTATACTGCACCTTCTATTTTTCTGTCTTTGCTTCAATAAAGACATACCTTTGCATACGTTAATTTTCCATGCTTTCCGCAGTCTACTGAATGAAAAGTCATTGCACTTTATTTTTCTTAGCATGTTCCTATGTTACCCTTCCTTTTAGTACAAACTCTCCGTACTACTTTGAATTATTGATGTGGTCTATAATTTTCTCATGCAAGCTGACCTGAAGTAAATGTTGCTATAATTTAGCATGCTCCATTCTTTCCTGCCTATAGGTGTATAGAATTTATCTAAGTTCTCTCCCTACCCCTGAAGTATATCCCAGTAATAAATTTCTAGTACGTGCATAAATTTTGCCCTTTATAGATACCCATTCTCGAATTTCATTTCTGAAATCTGCTCGGCATATTTTATGTTCTCACTATTTTAGAAACTTCAAATGATTGCCCTTACATTGTTCCTTTATGGTTATGTGATTTTTGTTATCTTGGTTATCGATTTGTCTTTTTACTGTAAACCTCATGTTTTCCAAAACTGATTTCTAGATAAAATTATAAAACTTCCCAGTAGTCTGTGGTCATTTTATGAATACCAAGAAATAAAGTCAGTATTGTATTTTGCCTGCCTTTCCTTCACAGCTAGCTCCCTGATCCATGGTGGTCATAGGTACCCGTAACGGTGGAGTGGTAAGTCGGGTACACTAGAGAATAAAATAGGAAGGAATTAGGGTTGCTGATAGTAGGTTTGTGAGGTCACCTGATTAATGTATATGGTGAATTGAAATTTATGGGCCCGAGAACTATATGGTGAAATTGTTGGTCGGGTGACCCGCGATCTCTATCAGTATGTCATTTATGATCTTTGGTGCATACATTTCTTTCTCTCAATCAAGAGATAGAGCTGGGTAGTAAGGTATTCCTTATTTTCTTCTAGCTGGTGACCGCCCCTGGTATTACCCTGTGCCTGTGCTCCTGTATTTAAAGATCCTATTATCTTCCTTTTCAGGTAGGGGTCTAGAAATCCATTCAGAAGAGTATAGAGGAAGTGAGAGGATTTAATGTTGTAAGAAACAAAGGGGGGGGGAAGGTTTTTCTAAACAAACTGTCTTTTGTCATTCCAGATCTCCTTCCCTGCTGTCCCCTTCCTTTCCCGCGCTCTCGGAACCATTCTGGGGTCTGTGCTATCTTATCAGACTTCGGGGTTGTTGTGGGTGTGCGGGTTTAGGACATTCGTCACAGCCCCGAGGAGTATAGGATACGGAGCTTGACAAATACAGGAGAAGAAACCACAAAGATTTTTGATATCTGAAATAAGTCAAATCAGTCCTTTGTATATCCCACAAAGGCAAGAAGGTTGAAGTTTGACTCTAGAGGAGGTTTTGTTTCAAGCCAGATGAACCAGTAGTGAAGCTGCAGGATGGCTGCATCATGTGTGGAACATCTGCACTGTCAGACCATCCTGCTCCTGTGCTCACCGGAGAGAGCCTCCTGGCCACAGCAATATGCAGATTTTTACTCACTTCAGATTGGTTTACTGATTCTTTAACAATCAGAAGGTCAGATTCATAACTAGGCAGCGCTGTAGTCGTCCTTCCACAGCACTGGAAACGAAAGTAGGTATAACAAGGGCTGGTCTGGGGCATGAGGCCAGAACTTGTAAAAATAAGGTACTAGACAGAGCACAGTAGGCATGAGGCAGTGAGTAAGGGTGTGGGGACTTCAGACTTGCTAACCTTAGAATATTTACCACTGTGTGATCATGGAGGGAGCAGGGGGGGGCTTTGGAGAAGGGGTGAGGCCATGAACGGTGGAGAATTGGACCACCTGGACTGCCTAAAAACAGTCAAACTTACCTCCCACACAGCAAGAAAGACCTCATCTGGAGGCATCTGCCTTGTCCTGGTGAGTTTTTAGATGGAGCCCAGTTGCGCAGAGCGTTCACGCCTGAGCTGGAAACCATCACCATGTGATGGTGGCTCCGGTGGTCATGCGATGAGTGATAAAACCATGTGTCAAGGCGGCACCGTGCAAGTTAGCAGAGCACATGTGAGTTGACAGGCCAGGGACTTAGGGATATCAGTGAGAGTCGCCGGTAAGGGCACAATTAGACATAAAAAAACATGAGAGGTTGAACCTTTAGCTACCTCCCTGCTTTAAAAGGTATTAGGTAATACATCTTGAGAGAGGAAGGCTAGTGCTGACTGGGAGTAGGTGTGTACTAGTAGGAAAGAGGAGAAAGGGGAGGGCTTGACATTTATGGAGGACAACTCAAGTTATTGTGTGACTGAGGAGATGAAAAGAAGTCTTTAGAAGATGGGGCATGTAAACAGGCAGGGCCTCATTTATAAGGTTTTGCCATAGGTAAGCGCTACAGGCCTTCCCCCTGTGCTGCTCTACTGCAAAAGAAAAGGACAGGACTGCACCTATCAGATCAGATACAGTGCATTCCTATTCTTTTCCCCTGCGCGCATGCACAATTGGCTTCCGTGCACCAACACAGGCACCTTTGAATCATGGAGCAAGGGGGCCTGCGTTGCAGGGATGATTATTTTTGTGCAGGAAGGGAAACCTTTCTGCACATAAACAATAACAAGAGGCTTTTTCCTCTTTCTATGTGTGCTGCAGAATGCAGGGTAGGGTATGGAGTGGAGCGAAGAAAGAATGGGGGACTGGCTCCAGTTGTAGAGGAGCGGTGTAACTTCAGGAAGGGATTGTGGTGCAACATAATACAGGCAGCACGTCCAGAAGAGGAGCTCAAGGAGAGACGGGGTATAAGTGGTAAAGAGGTATGGAGTGCAGGATTACCCAAAGAGATCAGTTATTATGGAAGACATGTATCTGGCAGCAGTTAAGGGTCAAGAACTTTTGTGTAGTATTGGAGTGGAACGCATTCAGGAAAGTGGGGTAAGGGACCTGGAGGGATATGCAGAACATATCTGTGGTGGACATGCATGGAGCCATTGATCGTTTCCTAGGGGGGTGGAACGTGAGGCAATGAATGGGGTCATAGAAGCAGACCATGATAAGGAGGCTGCTTTGGTCTCATCTAAAGCAAGCGACAAAAGAGAATATATGGTGATATCCCAAGTGGTCCATTGTGCTGTTTAAATACATGAACACTATAAGGAAAGCAACAGTGGATGACTGGATGTCTGCAGTCGGAGGGAAGTAAAGAATATTCTGTGGGGAGAGTTAGATCATGACTTGTCACAACATGTCCTGTCTATAAGCCTGGATCATTTTTTCAGGTTGAGCAAGTTTCCTTTCAGTTTGGGGAGGGTTACTTCTAAGGATTTGGTTTTCGAAGAGGCAATGCCTGTTGGGCAGTTAAAAGATCAGATAAGAGATGGTTGTAGAAGTTAATTGATAGTTTTGAGCGTCAGCTAGTGGGGTAGATAGCAACAGCAGTATTGATTCTCATACAGGCAACAAATGGGTGAGCCGAGGGTTTGGAGGTAGTACACTGGGAGGGATAGCAGGTCCAGGAGGGCAAAGTATTTTCCCTAGTGCAGATGAAGCAGTGGAGTAGCTGGTTTTGGCACCTCTGCATAACGAGAGATGGAACCAATATGCTAAGGGTGGCAGGTTGGCAAATCCTTGATCCCTCTGCAATCAACTGGAAGGTAGCATGATCAATTGACCAGGTTTCTTATAAAGTGCAACTACTTACTCATGAAGGTCTCAAGGTTCTGAGTGGGGGCGGGTTGGGGGGTCTGCGGTTCAGTCAAAGAGCCAGGTCTTGAGGTCCTTCCTGAATTGCGGCAGCAATTGTGATTGTCTGAGGTGCAGAGGGAAGGAGTTCCAGGTCTTCGCAGCGAAGAAGGAGAAGGATCTTCGTCCAGCCGTGGTCTTGCGGATACGTGGGATGGTGGCTAAGGCTAGTTGGGTGGGGATGAGATGCCTTGTGGGAATGTAAAGGAGAGGCGGTAGTTGAGGTACACAGGTCCAGTGTTGGGGAGGGCTTTGTGTGTGAGAAGCTTGAAGGTAATTGTTTAGTTGATAGGTAGCCAGTGAAGGTCTCTCAGGTGCCGGTTATGTGGCTGTGGTGTGGGATGTTCAGGATGAGCCTGGCAGAGACATACTGGATGTTCTGCAGTTTCTTTAGGAGTTTCTGGGTGGTGCCAGCATAGAGTACAGAGCATAGAGTGTGTTGCCGTAGCCGAGTCTGCTGTTGACAAGCGCATGGGTGACCATTTTCCTGGACTCGGTGGGGATCCAATTGAAGATTTTACGAAGCAGGTGGAGCATGTGGAAGCAGGAAGGCAAAACGGTGTTGGTTTGTTGGTTCATTGAGAGCAAGGAGTTCAGGATGATGCAGAGGTTTTGTGCATGGTCTGTGGGTGTGGGAGGGTTCCAAGCGCTGCTGGCCACCAAGAGTTGTCCTAGGCAGAGGGGGTGTAGCCCAGAATGAGGACTTTTGTCTTGTCTGAGTTAAACTTGAGGCAGCTGTCCTTCATCCAGGTGGTGAATACCTTTATCCCATTGTGGAAGTTGCTCTTGGCGGACGTGGGTTAGTCTGTGAGGGAGTGAGTCAGCTGAGTGTTGTCAGCGTAGGAGACGATGTTGAGTCAGTGGCTTCTGAAGATGGCTGCAAGCAGGCCATGTAGATGTTGAAGAGGGTGGGCTCAGGAAGGGTCCCTGAGGCACTCCACAGCTGATCTCTGGGGTTCTGAGTTGATTGGTGGAAGTCTGACTCTCTGTGTTTTGGCTGATGAGGAAGGAGCAAATCCATTCTAGGGCTTTGTCACGAATGGCAGTTCATGGCGTCTTGCGCAGAGGGTGTGGTGGGAGATGGTGTTGCAGGTGGCTGAGAGGTCCAGGAGGATGAGAGCAGCAGCTTTGACTGGTCGATCACTGATAACTATAATACGGTCAAAAGTGAATTGACAAACATGGAGAAAGGTGGACTTTTATGTCTAGGATGCGGAAATATTGCATATTAGGGCCAGGATGGTGAGACATGGTCCACTACTTTTGATAATGACACAAGACCGGTTGGTCCTGGATGTCAAAGCCATAATCCCTGTAACAACTAGGGAGCTGGGGATTATAAGAATGGATTTTTACTTTCAGGAAGACAACTAGATCCAGAATAACTGAAGGAGGACTGTTATGTCCAGGACAGTGAAAGATAATCTAATATGTCAAGAAGAGTGAACATTTGTCTGTTCCATTCAATGGTGAGAAGGAGTCCAGAAGGGTAAAGCCTTGATTTATGGGGATGCTGAAGGTGAACCTTTGTGTCCAAGTTGGTCAAAACTGAACTTTTACTGCAGGATGATGTAAAGAACGATTGTTTCTAGAAGGGTTAATGGTATCTATCTAGTATGGGGAAAGGTGGACCTCTATGGCCAGTGTGGAATAAGGTGGGTTATTAGGTACAATGGTGAGAGAGTGGACCACTAGTTCAAGGATGTCAATCTCTGGCAGGACAGGGTACTTGGGGGATAGGAAATGCATCTGATCAGTTCAGGATGATAAATGTGGGCAGGCCCATGCATAATGGGGACATTTAGCTGTTACCTGCAGAGAAATGAAGAAGTCCTGCAAGATGCTATTGACAAAGAATGAGTCTTTAATTTGGAGGCGAAACAAAGACCATGATTTGTGGTAGAGGACAAAGGATAGGTGGGTCCAGATTGTAGAAGGGCTGGTAGGCCCATGACATGGAAGAGGGACTGGTAGGTTCTGCTAAGAAAAACAGTAGTAGTAGCCTAGCACTTTGGAGGAGGTAGCAAGGCCTATAAGTGAGGTGTGAGAGGAAAATGGAAGGTGTGGGATATAGGCCCAATAGAATGGTACCCTGTTGGATTGATGGGGTTAGTCACTTCACGCACTAGTTTGTGGTTAGGGGCCAGGGCTGGTTTTTTGTAAAAAGTTCTAATAGGTTTCGAATGTTTGGTCATTTAAGCCTAGCATAATCAAATAAATCTTTCTGAGCATGTATTGAAGGTGATAGGGTGGTTGGCTCTGAGATAACAAAGACACGCATTATTTTCAGAGCTTAGGGGGTGGCCAAGTATAGAGTGCCAATGCTGGTGCAGCTCTTCTCAGAGCATGCAGACGCAGCTGTGATTAGTAATGGGCAGTCACACAGGACGGGAAACATCACTTACAATGCAACTTTTACCACGCGATGCTTTTACATCGCAACTTTTACAACGCAAACCATTACAACGCATTGCGCTGGGGGGCGCTCTAGGATAGGGAATATATTTAATTTACTATCCAACACCTTCCCTACTATCCACGGGGACTGGAGTTGGAATAGTAAATTAAATAATTCACTACCCAGCGCACCAAAGCACTATGCGTTGTAATGGTATGCGTTGTAAAACTCGCGTTGTAAAAGCATGCGATGTAAAAGCATGCGTTGTAATGTCGTACATCCCACAGGACACAGTCTAGTCTTTTCAACCGCATACTGTGCGTCAAAGGCCGCGCCCATCCCGGAAGACCACGGACCTAGCGGTTTTGCCATTCAGGCGCAGTAGGAATAAAAGCTGTGCATGGAGCCCAGCACCTTGCCTGCTGTACTAAAATACTTACCAGTATTTACTCACCATGATGATGGTTACCTGCTGGATCTTAGTCTTCTTGGTCATCTGTATTGCTTACAGCCCGATCTGGGTCTTGGTAACCTGCATTCAAGGGAGGCGAACAGGACTATTTTCTTGACTTTTTATCAAGTACATTATACTTATTGTTTCTTTTCATTTTGTTAGACACATACACAAATATTCCATAACAACCAGAAAGAGAACTGTATGGAGCGTCTGCTCACAGAAGGACCAGACTAGCGAAGAATGTTATTTCTTCTTTTATCCTCTTTCCCTTTCCCCCGAGTGCTGGCACTGTTCGAGTTTTCTGTCAGTGCTTGGTTGGAGTCAGTGGTTGTGTGGTGTAGGGAACTAGCTTCTGAATCGCATCTCGCTCTTCTAGGATTGCACAACCCGAAGAAGAAATTAAAGAGCAGGTTAGTGCCAAGTGTTACACAAAGATTGGCAATGCATTTGTTTGCATTGATTCCCTAAACGTGTGCTACAGGAAGCAAAAAAAATAAAGGGCCTCATTTAAAAGAAAGTGCCGTAGAGTGGCACTGCAAGCCCTTTGGCTGCGCCACCCTGCAGCACTTTCAAAGCACAGAGATGTGATATATTTGCAATAGTATGTCGCATCTCTGTGCTTTCCCCTGCACTGGCGCACAATTGGCTGTCATACGCCGATGCAGGGTGGCTTTTCCTGTCCTTGTAAATATGGGGCAAGAAAATGCGCCCCCGGAGTGTCACAAAAATGCTTGTAAATAAGCCCCAAAATACCATAGTATAGTTTCCTGTAAGTATGAATAGTGGGACCCTTCTGGTCCCTGATGGACTCTGTGGGAGAATCATGTAATCGTTTGAATGTGTCTGGGTGTGGTTAATAAAGTTCATGGCACACTGCGTACAGTCAATGGTTACACAGATCATCGTGTGTGGCATTGTCATTTGCATGCTACCGGGCTAGGGAGGATACTACAACTGGCAATGAGATGTGGATCTGTAAACGGAAGAGAGGAGAGCGCTCTAACTGAGAGTTTGCCAAGGTCCAGCAAGCTGCTTGTGCGTGCCATGTGTGCCTTAGTTAAAGGGAAGCAGTAGATGGTTGGCGTATGTGGAGTTAAAGCGCCACTGCAGCCCATGCAAAGTTATCAAAGAAGGTAAGGCCCTACTTAAAGTTCACCCACAGTCTGCCCGGAACCTGCTGGTAAGGCTGAAAGAAGAGGTACTGAACCACTACATAACACCAAGCTTTCAAGCATACAGAACAAGAAACACAGAAGGGGGCTAAGCCAGGTGTAAAAGCACGCCAAAGACGGAAGCAACCAGGCACCAAGAAGTGCCAAAGGCAGCGACAGCCAGTTACAGAGAATACAATTGTACTTGTCAGAGAAAAGAGAGCAATCCGACCTCAGCACTGAGATCATTGACCCAAGTGAACGCACAGGGGTAGTGCTTACGGAGATGTTGGTACCTGAAGCGGCAGACCACCGAAGTTGTTGGCTGCGCTCAGCACATCTCGAAAAGTCTTCAAGAATTTGAAGGGGCTTCAATGGCCATGGAAAAGAGCGCCAAACACGGTGCCACCACCATCCTCAAACCACCACTTCCATTCTATACTGCCAAAAGGTGGAACATTGGCACCAGATGGACTGCCTGGATTGAAACATTCAATTATTTCATCGACGCGCTAGAAGAAGATTATGACAAAAAGGGCATCAAATACTTAAAGGACCTTGCAGGTGACAGAGTGAAAGAAGTAATAAAGAAAATACCCCAAGCTGATGAAATATCTTACCATCAGATCATGGCTGCATTAGATATCAAATGCTTGATAACTTTTATTTCGATCAAAAGACCATAAAAAGTGCACATGATAGTACAACAGTACAGACAATAAAACAATAAATATTCATAAAATCTTAAAAAAGAATTAAACTGAGAGCTATCATAAAGCAAGGCATTTGGGCAGAATTGTATGTACAACAATCAGGTTAAAAAAGTAAATCTCCTACGCCACATATTAAATAAATAACGGGAGACTGCGAACACAATAGGTGGATGGGTATCATACATCATTATCCTGCATGCTTGTATAGAGTGCAAAAGTCCCAAGTTCTTACAGATGGGTATTAGCCAACGTTTTCTGATTGCAGAATAAGCAGGGCAGAAAAACAATACGTGGGTTACGTTCTCGGTTTTGTGGCTGCAAGCTGGGCAAGCTTCACTGTTAGGGTTTGACCATTTAGATGTAAAGGACCTAACTGGAAGGGTGGCATGTCTTAACTGTATATAAAGCTTTCAGGCAGCTGGGGGTTCAATTAAGTCCATAAATTCCTCGAATTTGGATTCAAGTTTGACTAAGAGGAATTCAGATGTCAGCTTACCCAGTGATGCAGAGCTCATCAATGATTGATAATTTAACGTATGTATCTGAGAGAGAAGTTCTTTCTTGGATGTCCCCAAGCAAAAGATCTCAGGAGTTTCCCACAGTTCAGGAAAACCTAAACGGGCACTAACAGCACGAATATGCTGGAGCCAAGGGATCTTTTTGTTCTTTAGGAGTGGAAAAATCTCTGAAAGTTCCATTCTATATGCATCCAATTCCGGAGCTGACCATAACCTCTTCCAGTACATTATCGGTCTAGCAGTAGTGACCTCCTCTATTGGCAACATGCCAAGATCAAATCTGAGAGGGATCAAAGGCGTGCTAGGTGGTAACCCAACTAAGTTTCTGACAAAAGAGTGCTCCACCCTTTTGAGACTCGTGATCTGCTTATGGCCCCAAAGTTCAGCCCCATAGGTCGCTGCCGGTCTAGCCTGCCGACAGTATATCTCTAGGGCTGGAGATGCTGGCCTGTAAGTAGATGCCCTGGAAACCTTACCTATGCCCCCCGCTAACTGGGATAACTTGAGTGTGGATTTAGCGATCTGCATGTTCCATACAAAGTTCTCAGTTAACGTGACACCCAGATAAATAAATGTTTTGACCCTTTCAAGGGGAATACCGTGTAAAGCAGGATTTGGGCGTACACACTTCGGAGGGTTAAAAATCATAAATTTCGTTTTACTTAGGTTGATTTCCAGCCCCCAAAGGTCGCAAAATTCCACAAACCCATCAAGCATTCTTTGAATGCCCGATGATGTTCTAGACAGCAATAGAGTGTCGTCTGCGAACACCAGAGCGGACACTCTACCTGTGGCTAGTTTAGGGGCATCATTATTTTCTACACCATTCAGGTGTTCCACAAGGCCATTTATATAGTGGCTGAATAGCATTGGCGCCAGTACGCACCCTTGGCGAACTCCTTTTTTGACAGGAAATTGTTCTGTAAGTTCGCCATGCATGCCACACCTCACCTGGGCGAAATTATTGTCATGGAGCTTAGAAAGGATGGTTAACAAATAGGGCGGGAGGCCCAAGTCTGCTAGAACTCTCCAAAGTTTTTTCCGTGGAACTAGATCAAATGCTGCCCGCAGGTCAACAAACACAAGGTAGAGGCTGCCACCCTCCACCTTGGCGGTCTTCCTATATAGGACCTGCAGGCAAAATATTTGGTCTAGAGTGGAGGTACCAGACCTAAAGCATGCCTGGAGTGTAGACAATACCCCTTTACCCTCAATCCACCCTAAGATCCTATCAAGGATAACCCTCCCCATTAGCTTTTGAGATGTATCAATTAGGCTGATCGGCCTATAGTTAGAAGGGACTAAGGGACAGCCCTTTTTTAAGATAGGCACGACCTAACCATGTAGGTGGGGGGTCCTCTCCCTGTAGGATACCATTAAAAAAAACAACCAAATAAGGGGCCCAGATTTTTGGTTGCGTCCTGAACAAATCCCCTGGCAATTTGTCCAAGCCCGGAGCTTTGTTAGGAACCAATTTACCTAGGGCCGTCTCTACCTCAGCCAGGGTGAAAAATTCAACTGAGGTGGGACATGAAGGAACTAAGGTTAGCCGTCCCTGCTCAATCCCGCTAGTATTTGCAGGCTGCTGGAGTTCCGGGATAGTAACAAACTTTTCATCAGTCTCAGGGATGCCATAAAGGTCACAAAAATGGCTTTCCCAAACTGAGGGAGCAATGTTCGGGGCGAATACAGGGATATGCCCACTAAGTCTTCTTGCGACTATGGACCAGAATGATTTAAAATCATTAGTATTAAGGGCAGATCCCAATTCGTCCCACATAGAGGCCTCCCATTCCTTCTTTGCATCACAAACTACCTTTTTGTACACGATGCGATGGGCTCTAATTTCTTCCCTATTATTAGTTTTTACTGCTCTAAGAAGAGCCTCTTTAGCTTTCCTACAGGAGGCGTTATACCATCTATATATTAATGTTCAAGGGGGTTTTGGTTTTCTCACCGGATACAAAATGTCTTTAAGTGCGGCTACCAGTTGAGTATGTATTTCAGATGCCCTACCTAGATGGCCGGATTTCCCCTTGTTTTCAATGAATGGAATAACAGACTCATATAATTTGGCGAGTTTGCTAGTGGACATCTGAAAATCTGGCCATTTAACCCTACGCCTGCAATTAGTTATTATTAGAGGCACGGTGGTGGAGTCTTCAGCCGAAGTTTGACATTTCAACCCAAAGCTCCCCGGTTTGAGTGACAGGACCAATGCGTTATGATCACTGTCTGACCTTTCAACAACCCTAAACTCGTGTAGCCTGTCCCAGTGCCTGGCCTCGATGAAAATATAGTCGATTATTGAAGTACTAATTTTCAACCGATTAAACGTATTTTTCCCTGGTCTGTCAGGGTCCACCCTCCCATTACAGGCTCGCAATGATGTCGCTAACGAGAATGACTGCAACTGTAAAACCAAAGGGGTCCATGCTTTCACCCTAGTAATCAGTGGGTCAGGGACAGCCCAGAGCAAATCAACCTCATCTGGATTACTCAAATTCGAATCCATGAGTGGCTCAAAATGATAGTTAAAATCTCCACCCAGGATTAGCACAGTGGAAGGATTGTTCGATTGGGTAAAGGATAACAGGGTCTCAATGGCCTCTGACTCAAGGCCCCGCATAACTGGGCTTGAATATACATTAATCAAGGCAATATCCGGCCCATTCAATGTAGTCAACAACACGCACTGTACGTCCATTGAGTGGGTTGGAATTTGGGAAGCCTTGACACCAAGATGTGTACAAACCCATATGGACAGCCCACCTGAAGGCCTGCCCCTCTCACCCATACTCGCCAGGATATCGTACGTTGCAAAGCCCTGGACCCCACTTTCTTTTAGGGCCCAGGTTTCCTGCAGCATGCAGATATCATGCGAGGCCATAAAAGTGCCCCACTCTGGAATGGGCAGTTTGTTTTTAAGACTCGCCACATTCCAGGAAAGGATTTTGACCTGGGCGACCGGGAGATCTGGCTTGGATGCTTCACAATCCAGTGTACCAGGAAAATCATTGATAGTGGATGTGCTAGGGACTTGCCCCAGCTCAAACTCACAGTTCAGTGAGGGTTGGTCATCAAAAGAGCTGCCAGTAGTAGGTTGGATAGTTTGTTCTAATATCAGGGCTTGCAATGGGGAACTAGGTGTGACATTAGCGTCTTGATTTACGTTTACAGATTGCTTGTTGGTGGGAGATCCCGCTTGTCAATCGCAACCATCAAAATCTGAGAAAGCATCAAACCTATTTGCGACTTCCAACGGGGTCAAGGGTAGCAGGTGGTCCATCCTCCCATTTCCTACAAAGTGATCAAACCTCTTGTTTCCATTTATATGGCGCCTGAAAGGTACAGTTTCCCACCTAGATGCATTTTCAGCAATCATGGGGTCAGGTGCCTGCATCATATACCGGTTGTTATAAGGTATAGTTTGGTCTGCGGGTACGCTAGTGCCCCGGGATTGAATACAGGGTTCACAAGAGATCTCGGGTAGAAGTAAGTCAGATCACAGGGAACAATGGAATTGCCAATGCTCCCTGGGATCCATTCTAGAATATATCTTACAGCCCCAGGATCTCTAAAGTTGATGACAATTAGATCCCCCTTTATGTTTTTCACTCTGTTTCCCAACCAGGAAAGTCGGCGAACATTCAAAATGTCTCCATTAACATTAGGGGGCAGTGGTCGGTTTTGGTTAAGCCAATGCATGGTTTTATTTTTCAGCTGGAAAAACCCCTCCCTCTTACCTTCCTCTAATGTCGGAACCCCCATCAGGACAACCACAAAGGGGGCCGCTTCAGGGGGTAATTCGACCTGGCGCCCCCTGCACTTCTCCGTCCTAGCTGTACTAGTTGTTCCCCTCTCCTCTCGCTTACTTCCCATGAGCGATTTATTCCCTTCCTTCGAAACTTCACTAGCTGTGCAAGCTAATAACTGTTGGACTGGTTTAGGGGGTATTGGGGGTATTGCCCTCGGTTTTTTCAAATTTGTAGGCTTGCTAGTTTTATTTGTACCCGTCTCAGCAGCAAGAGTGGGAGATGGCAGTACTGCTAAAGGGGGTGGGGCTAACTTCACAGGACCCTTAGATGCTGCAGCATTTTTGCCAACAGCCATTTCTAAAGCGCCAAGCCTTTCTTCTATCTTCTTCAACCTCTCTATTATGGGTAAAGCAAAAGACCTAATTAGATGTTCAAATCCTTCAAGAGGAACAGCCGGCACTGTTATCTTAAACGGACAGTTCAGGGGAGTGGCCAAACCAGGGGGAGTTGGTACAGTCTGTGTAGGGGATTTTAAAATTAAAACAGTGTGCGTAGGGGCCGTTGAAATTTTGACATTTGGTGCAGTGGCCTTCAGAGTAGATGTAAGTATAGCGTTCGCCTTAGTACTTTTTCCGAAATCAGAGTGGTGAATCCTATTTCTAAGCGGCTCATCACCCCTTTTCCTTCTCTTGTTAGGTGGCGGGCCATGAACTTTAGGCATGGCTGGTTTCCTAACCTTTTTATTCCTAACGGTCTCTAGTACAGGCACAGGTTGCTCAACTATCACATCTGTACCTGCAATGGAATCGCCAGGAAGGGATACAATACTCATAGATAAACTATTAGGAGAACCAAGTGAGGGGGGCATATCACGTAAAAGTATAGGAACATTGTCAGTAGAAAGAATGTCCTCGTTCTCTGTGTGGGTAGTAGCACCAGCTGATGAAATACAGGGCAAACCATCCAAGAGAGGTCTACTTTTTAGGCACTCAATAGAGCGACGCCGCTCCGCTCTGCGTTCAGCCAAAGTACTCTCCCTATCAGGATCAATGACAGACTTGACAAAATAGTTTTCCAAGGTACCCTTGGTATTCCCAACAATGCCTCCAGAAATGGATTTGTCTCGTGTCTCAGCCATGCTAAAGAGGCAAGCAAATATAAGAAGGTATAAACTCACGCAACACGTTAGTGTATAGGCCCAGCCCGGCCTCGTCGTGCCTCTGACGGCCACAGACGACCCGCCCTCTGCCCGGGCTCAGCCCGGCGACCGCCCGCACGCGCTTTTCAAGCGCCTCCGGGCGCGTTTAGGGGCGTGGCCAGCTGAGGGCTCCTGGGAGTTGTAGTACCGCGTTCCCCCCGCTCTGCGGCTGAGCCTGATGACCTGCGGCGCTTGCGGCGGGGGGGAACGGCAACAGGCAGCAGAACAGCGTGGCGTCCAAACCGAGTCCCGTCCCAGGTAGCAGGAAAGCAGGGGGCTCGTCAAGCGTTGTGTAGGTCAGAGCAAGGTCCGCAGCGTCCGGTGAGTTAAATTACTGGCAACCCACTTGCCAGTACAAGCGACGCCCTTTTCAAGAGCCTCCGGGCGCGTTTAGGGGCGTGGCCAGCTGAGGGCTCCTGGGAGTTGTAGTACCGCGTTCCCCCCGCTCTGCGGCTGCGCCTGATGACCTGCGGCGCTTGCGACGGGGGGGGGAACGGCAACAGGCAGCAGAACAGAGTGGCGTCCAAACCGAGTCCCGTCCCAGGTAGCAGGAAAGCAGGGGGCTTGTCGAGCGTTGTGTAGGTCAGAGCAAGGTCCCCAGCGTCCGGTGAGTTAAATTAAAATCGAAATCAAGCTAAGGCCGAACGTCCACATTAAAGGTACATCTTCAACCAAGCGGGGAACCAGCAGGAGAAACGGTGGATAAGTTTGATGAAAGACTTGAGGCCCTCATCAAGCATTGCAATTCAATGAATTCAATGATGAAGAAGTCATCTGTATCAGAGTCATCGATATTTGCCTTCCTGACTCATTCAGATGACGTATGCTGTGTGAGACACTCAATCTGGAGAGAGTGCTCATAGCTGTGAGAGCAGAAGAACGTGCAGAATGACAAGCTGCTGATATGGATGCTGAAGTAGCCCGAAGTGAGTCAGCACTGGACATGAAAAGTAAGCAGAGACAGAAGGGTGAGGGCCATAAAGTGATATCTCTGAAGAAACAGAAATGGTGTTTCCGTTGCAGATTCTCCTTTCCACACGAGGGTAAATGTCCCACCATTGGACAAACATGCAAATGCTGTGGGAAAGAAAACTATTTTATAACGGTTTGCAAACAGAAACCTACTGTATCATGTCAAGAGGAGAAAATGGATGTCAAAAAGTTCCAGAAACCCTCTAGTCATGCCCACTAGACCAAGCGGTGACACCAATTGAGGCAAGTGAAAACTTAACGAGGTTGATCGTCATCAAAGGAATGTTCCAAAGGATCATCAACGTCATTGTCGAGCGACAGTGAAGAAGATAGCTATGTGATGATGATGTATACTGGTGATCAATGTGCGCACATGGGTTTGCCTTCATGCATAGAAGAGTCTAAGTCAAAGAAAATTGCCACATGAAACAACAACATTCCTTTGGACATTGCCCCACGATCACACTAAAGGTGAATAGTTGTCCCATAACTTTTATCATCGACAGTGGTGTGTCGATAAACATCATGCCGGCAGAGAAGTACAATGAACTGTCTCTGTTTCCCCTTCTGACACCTTCGAAGAAAAAGGTGTACATGTGGGCTGTTCCACACCATTGCAAAGTCAAGGGTAATTTGTAGCAAACATGCAACACAAGAAGACGAAAGTACAAGCACCGATTCATGCTCTTGAAGGTACTTCACCAAGTGCATGTTTACTCAGTTTAAGTATTGCTGCTGACGTGGGTCTGATCTCCATCAACTATAACATACATGCACATGCCAAAATAGTAAGCCAGTCCCCATCATTGTTTCATGGTCTAGGAAAGCTTAAGACCATGAAGGTGCAACTTCATATCATTGAGGAAATTCGTCCTGTTGCTCAATGACATCATCAAATTGCTTTTCACTAGCAGGAACTTTTGAGAATGAGCTGGAAACACTGTTAAAGTATGATATCATTGAACGCTCCATTGGTCTGACATAAAAAATGTCATCCATAGTGGTAGTGCGCAAAAAGGACAGTGGAGGTGCTGTGCGCAGTTGTGTCAACATGTGTGAAGCTAACAAGGCAATTGAGAGAGACCGACATCCAGGTCAACACATTGCAAACATAAATTCACAGGTGAATGGCCCCAAAGTATTTTCTCGCCTTGATCTGAACAAGGGATATCATCAACTCGAACTAAAAGAAAATTGCAGGTACAATACCACCTTTTCGATCCATATTAGTTTGATAAGATATACAAGACTACGTTTTGGGGTGTTGTCAGCCGCAGAACTCTTTTGTGATGTAATTCGCCCCATAATGAAGCCTGTCACACATGCTTTTAATTACAGTGATACAGTGCCATCTTTGGGCAAGTCACTCGGCCCCGTGATCCAGTCCCTGGTCAACTTCTCTCTCTCTGAAGGCCAGGTACCACAGGAGTGGAAGATTGCCCAGGTGAGACCCATCCGAAAGAACTCTAGCATCCCCTGGACCGAATTATTCAACCTCCGACCCATATCTCTTCTTCCGAACCTGAGCAAGCTGACAGAATAGCACGTCAATACCCATCTGTCGTGCTTTATTGAACGAACCGGCGGTCTGGATCACTCCCAGTCCGGATTCAGGCCCAATTATAGCACCGAATCAGCCCTCCTCTCGGTGACTGATGACATCCGAAGGTCCCAGGATAAAGGGAATTCTATGATTCTGGTGCTATTGGACCTGTCCGCAGCGTTCAATACGATATCCCATGACATTCTGCTAAGCCGTTTGGAGGAGGTGGGGCTCGGGGGCTCGGCTCTGTCCTAGATGAGGAGTTTTCTATCGGGCCGCACTCAGTGCATCAGTATGGGCTCATTCCGATCCGCACCCGTAGAGCTTACCAAGGGGGAGCCACAGGGCTCATGTTTGAGCCCTACACTTTTTAACTTCTACGTGGCCCCCCTGGCCAGCCTCATGAGATCGTACGGATTCATCCCAGTGTCGTACGCTGATGACACTCAGCTCCTCTTCCCATTTAAGTCATTAACCATGGCGGTTAAACAGTCCTTTTCTGAGGGCATGAGGGCTGTTTCACAATGGATGGCCTCAAATTTCCTGCAGTGTAACGTAGGGAAAACAGAGGTTATGCTCTTTGGGGAAGCCACACTGTTGTGGACACCGGACTGGTGGCCACTAGATCTGGGTCCTGTCCCCAGCCCTAAGCTGGTGGTGAAAAACCTGGGTGTTCGTTTGGACCAAAATCTTTCTTTAAAAGAACATGTAAACCAAACAGTCGGGTCCTGTTTTCACGTAATTGGACTACTCTGAAGAGTGTTTCCTTTACTACCGGACCCTACCAGGAAAACCCTCGTCCAGGCCCTGGTGCTCAGTCGCCTGGATTACTGCAATGGGTTACTGATTTCAGCTAACGACAGCTTACTCAGCAGGCTCCAAGTGGTGCACAATACTGCCGCAAGGTTGGTTTTGAATGCTCCTCCCAGATCTCGGTGATGGATCAAGCCCTGATCTTTGGACTGGGTAAGAGTGGTCTGCTTAATTCAGACACTCTGTTCATCACCACCCCCTTTTCTGAATCGTTTTTGGCCACTATAGGTGTGGCAGGGTATACTCAGACATGAGTCCCTTTCTCACTGCTCCATCAGGATTCAAGCAAGCCGGGCCGAAGAGGAGGCTGAAATGCCAGAAACCGGTCCCCGGTAGCTTGTCTCCTTTCTGGTGAAGAATTGGCTTGGTAGTTTGGTCTGCCCTGTTCCCATGATGCACTGGGCCAGGGACAGACTAATTTGCATATAGCCAGGTTCTGAGCTGGGATGGGGCAGTGAGATAAATAACGGTGATGGATCAAGCCCTGATCTTTGGACTGGGTAAGAGTGGTCTGCTTAATTCAGACACTCTGTTCATCACCACCCCCTTTTCTGAATCGTTTTTGGCCACTATAGGTGTGGCAGGGTATACTCAGACATGAGTCCCTTTCTCACTGCTCCATCAGGATTCAAGCAAGCCGGGCCGAAGAGGCTGAAATGCCAGAAACCGGTCCCCGGTAGCTTGTCTCCTTTCTGGTGAAGAATTGGCTTGGTAGTTTGGTCTGCCCTGTTCCCATGATGCACTGGGCCAGGGACAGACTAATTTGCATATAGCCAGGTTCTGAGCTGGGATGGGGCAGTGAGATAAATAACGGTGATGGATCAAGCCCTGATCTTTGGACTGGGTAAGAGTGGTCTGCTTAATTCAGACACTCTGTTCATCACCACCCCCTTTTCTGAACCTCCCAGATCTCCATCACGCCCCTTGCTGGAAAAGCTTCATTGGCTGCGATCCGTCAACGGATCAAATTCAAAACATGCTGTGTTGTTCATAAGGGTATACACAGTCTGGGCCCCACATATCTGGCGGAGAAGTTTGTCCCCTACAATCCAGTATGCGCCCTCCGCTCCAATAATCAGTCCCTTCTTCAAATCCCCCCCATCAGAAGGGCAAGACGGGGTGGAAAGGCCCTTTCCTACCTAGGTCCTTGCCTTTGGAACAAACTGTCCGCTCCCATCAGGCTTTGCACGGATTATCTTGCATTTAGAAAACTGTTAAAAACTTTTTTGTTTCAAACGCAGCACCTTCTCTAGAGTTCTTGTACATCCACTCTCTATCTGTCATTTGCTGAGCACAGAGATACTCCTCCGGGAGTCGATTCAAGCGCTATACAAACCAACAAATAAATAAATAAATATACTGTTATTTGGAGCCACTCGAAAGGAACATGACAAAACCCTTGCACTGATTTTGATGAACTAAAAGAGGCATTTAGACATTAAACTACAGGAGGGGATGGATCCTTGTGAGACACCAAAAGTATGGTTTCTGGGTTTATATTTAAAGGGAAGAAGAATCGCCAACTGCTGTTTGTCATTTAAGTATGAAGTTGGCCATCTCTTTGCCATACATTTGTCAATGGCAGCATGCAGTAAGGATTTCTGCGTCTTTGACCTGGCCTGTCTAAGGTAAGAATGATGCCATTCAGTAGCCACTTTGCTCAACATGATTGATAGATGTGCGGAAAGCAGGTCTCTGAATAAAAAAAGTCTAAACTATTAGAACAACCATTGGCAAAGCCAATAGGTCCCACCTTTATGAACTATTGCCTTTACCAATGGTTTTTTAGCCAGGCTGCACAGCATCTACCCAAGCAACACAGGAGGGGACACAAAAGTAACAGCGGGTGAGGGAAGGAATGAAAGAAACACAAAGTCGCAAGAAAGTAACATAGAGGGTACAGGTGGGTGGAAGCAATGAGGAGAGGAACAGGGGCAAGCACAAGAGGAAGTGAGAAGGAGTTGGGCAACAGAGAACAACACGGAGTGCAGGGGTAGAGACCTACACGAGGAAGATGGCTTGAAAATATACACTCTAATGCAGTGATTCACACAAAAGAAAAACGTAATGCTTGGAAAGCAGTGGAAGCGACGCCAGACAATCAAAGAGATTATAAGGAGGCAATGCTCCATGGGAGGGACAAACACAAGATTAACAGGATGGCACACAAATAAAAGGTAGGCAAACAAGTTGTGGCAAAGAGAGTCAACCAATAGTAAGCAATGGGAACGCTCCAATCTGCTCTGAGTTCTTGGTTGCCACAGCATGCCTCACAATAGTCAGAGCATGTGCTGTCTAGTAGGCTCGATCTAAAAATCTGCATGGCAGAAAACATCTAAAAGCATGGATGAATTGAGTAAAATCTGAGTTTGTGAATATCAGTTAACCCAATTAGAAGATTTCAGAAGAATAAGGAAGGTGAGCACTTATAGTTCTAATAAACAAAAGACAGAAATTTATAGAACCCACAAGGCTGGAGTGCTGACAAAACTAAAGAAGGATAAAGACAGCTGAAAAAGGACTATGAGCCAATTGAATAAATAACTGACTGCGTTTGGATGGAGTGAATGGTAATCCCCATCAATCCTGTTATACTGTGTGGTAGGAAACAGAACAAGGACATGTCTCACAGAGAGTAGAGTGAGTGGGTGTGAGTGCTTGTAATGTTCAACACACCGTCCATCATCCCGTTTGGTTTTACTTTGTTCGCCCTAAGTTGGCAGGGTATGCCTAGACGTGGGTCCATGTTCAATTTGCCACTGGATTCAAGCTAGCCTGGCTGATGACGGCTGATTAGCCTGAAAACATCCCAGGATGCTTGTTTCTGGTCCAGGGAAGACATGGCTTGGCAGTTCAGGCTGGACGGTTCCCATGAGGCACAGGGTCAGACTGATTTGCATATGGCCATGTCTGAACTGGGGTGGCGGAGTGAGCTAAAGAATGATGATGGATTAAACCTAGATCAGTTGACTGTGGGTGAGTGCTTGCAATATTCAACACTCCGTCCATCATCCCCTTTGGTTTTGCTTTGTTCACCCTAATTTGGTAGGGTATGCCCAGACGTGGGTCCCTTGCTCACTTTGCCACTGGATTCAAGCTAATCTGGCTGATGATGGCTGATTAGCCCGAAACCAGTCCCAGGCTGCTTGTTCCTGGTTCAGGGAAGACATGGCTTGGCAGTTCGGGCTGAACTGTTCCCATGAGGCACAGGGTCAGACTGGTTTGCATATGGCCATGTCTGAACAGGGATGGAGGAGTGAGCTAAAGAATGATGATGGAGTAAACCCAGATCAGTTAACTGGGGGTGAGTGCTTGCAATGTTCAACACTCCGTCCATCATCCCCTTTGGTTTTGCTTTGTTCACCCTAAGTTGGCAGGGTATGCCCAGACGTAGGTCCCTTGCTCACTTTGCCACTGGATTCAAGCTAGCCTGACTAATGATGGCTGATTACCCAGAAATCGGTCCCAGGATGCTTGTTTCCGGTCCAGGGAAGACATGGCTTGGCAGTTCGGGCTGGACTGTTCCCATGAGGCACAGGGTCAGACTGATTTGCATATGGCCATGTCTGAACTGGGGTGGCAGAGTGAGTTAAAGAATGATGATGGATTAAACCCATATCAGTTGACTGGGGGGTGAGTGCTTGCAATGTTCAACACTCCGTCCATCATCCCCTTTGGTTTTGCTATAATACTGTGTGGCAGGAAACACAACAAGGACATGTCTCACAGAAAGTATGGCAGCATGCAAGTTGAATGGTCAATATAAAAGGCGGGAAATCCAGGCTTGGAATTCAAAAGAGGCTTAGTACAGGTGCTCTAGATTTGGATTGTCCCACTCCAATGACCTCCAAGATTCCTCTGACCCCAAGAGCAACCATCACAAGACTAGCACCACAGAGAAACAGACAGCACCAAGGGGCATATCGGCAACAGCCGGCAAAAATTATTGCTAAGCGCGCTTAGCCCGAGGATAATTATCGCCGGCTATTGCTGGATTTTATTGCAGAGATAGTGCGCTATCAGCAACGCTTATCTTCAATGCGATTATAAATCCAGCGATAGCTGCAAATTGTGCGATTATCGCTGGAAATAGGCAATACGTTGATGACAGGGCAGGGTGGTCTCATCATTATGATCCACCACCCATAGACTATAATGGCTTAGTCAGTTTACAAGCAGGCGTAAGCAAACCTGCGATAAGCGTGGTTATCGCTACTTTTCTAGTCGCTACACAGGTTAGCAATTAGCTTGATAATTGGAGAAATGCCTGTTAGCGACAGTCTCCACGTTAGTTTAGCAGGGTACTCCCACTTTGCATTACATTGGCATTGCAAAGATGGGCGTTAGGGAAACCGGCGCAGAGGCATAGGAACACGCGTTAGCGTGTCCTTGCTGATAGTGCGATAAAATTATCGCCGATTTGCGCCTGAAAACGGACGCTAAAGCGGCAATAATTTTATTGCGGGGCCTTCATAATATGCCCCTTAATAGGATGAGATCTGCTCCCCCAGAGCCAACAGAAACTGATGCACCTTAACAACCATTGTGGAGGAAATTGGAAGACATTGATTGCTCAAATGCACAGGTAAGTCAGGAGCACTGCATTCCTTGAATGCCCCAGAAAAATGCCCGGATCCTGCAAGCCGCATCATGATCCTGCTCCTGGCAGGGGCAACTTCAATTCTCCTCCTCGTGATTGCAGTCCACCACCTCATGGGTATGATGGCTTTATGAACACGGAACGAAGCAAGCCATGCTCACTAACAGTGCTAGGTTGGTTGTGACAAAAGAGATCCTGCATCTAGTCCTGTCTTCAGTGCTCGGTTGGCAATCAGGAGTCAGCAAATTGCATTCTGGCCCAAGCATCACCAATCGGTAGATTACAGTTGAGCACTCTATCATCATGTACAAACTGCTTACCAGCAAAACAAAATAAACATAGGATTACACCATGAATGTACTCCTGAAATGTTTGAGAAGCTCAGTTACTGAGGCAGTACTGCCTTGTCTGGGATCACTTAGTTTTGGGTAAAGTGGAATTGAGGCCTTTATCTACTGGTAGATAACCATGCCTAAGGATTTCTTATCCAAACATTTCTCTTTGCATTGCTTTGAAGAAGCCAGAACTGTCATTCAAGGGTCTGAAAATGTTAACCATCAAGGAGGTTGAGCTACTTGAACATATAGGGGCAAATTTATTATTATTTCACACAGTGCAGCAAGCTACCTTGCTGCACTGTGCTGCGTTAAAGGGTATGAATGTGCCGTATTAAACATGATACCTTACATTCCTGGCATTTCCTTGTGCTGGCGCACTATGTGCTGCCTAGCGCCAACGCAGGCACCCTTGCACCATGGTAAAAAAAATTCCTGTCTGCAATGCAGGCACCCGGCATTGCAGACAGTATTTGTTTGTGCAGAAAGGGACAACTGAGAACACAAAAACAACCCTCTGAGGCATTTTCCTCTTTCTATGTGTGCTGCAGAATGCATCCAAGTAAAAAAGAAAGATATTTCTTCTCGTTACTCCTCACCTGGAGAGGCGTAGGATTTTGAGGCTTCCCAGGTCTACCAGTAATGGTAAATCTGGGAATACGCCAAAATCCGTGGGTGGATGCATGGGAACATCCACGCTCCACCCATGGAACACCTCCCTATCCACCTATCAGTTCCGATCCATGGACCCGAATGATCAGGCATCGTAGCACGCCAGGGAGGCATTCGGCCTCTCTGGTGGGGACACAATGATGAAGCATGTCACCAACTAGGTTGGTGAGTGAGGGTTCTTTTAAACAAGAGTGATTCCTCGTGCTGATACTTCTCCTTTTTTCTTCCTTTGGCCTCACTCTTTCGTTGTTTTTTCATATTGATTAGGGGGACTAAGTGTGATTCCCTGAGTATCCCTCCCTCTCTTGTTGTTATTAAAAATTTTGGAATGTGCCACAATCCACAGGTGGATACGTGGAAACACCCACGCTCTACCCATGGAATGCTCCCATGCCGCAGAGTGATGCAAGGCAGCAATTTGCGCTGCCTTGAATTACTCTGGATTTATCAAGCCATGCAGGGTCACGCATGGTGGCCTTGCGTAACTTGAAAATCTCACTTAGGTTTTGCATCACCCCTGCACCCCCTCTCGTGGTGCATGGGCAAAGCAAAATCTTGATAAATATGCCCCTAGATTTCATCCCCTTCCAATTAAATCCATATGTTTATCAGACCCTCCAGGATATCGCGATTTCGCAATTTGCCGCGAAATCGGCACTTTTTAAAAAATGCCGCGATTTTTACCAAAGTGCCCGCGAAATCGGCACTTTAGTAGAAATCTCGGAATTTTTTACAAAGCCGCTATATCCTGGGGGTCTGTCTAATGGATGTAATCCTGTTCATGGGATTAACTCCGATGTGCCACTAGGGGGAGCTGCAGTCTCGCTTTATTTCTGGATAGTTATTTCTACCTTACTCTGCGCCTTGCATGGAGCTGAAATGCAAAGCGCCAACAATCTGTTACTTGCTCGTTGCGTGAATCATCTGAGAGGAGATGGCTGGGCTAGTAGGCGTGTGTGCTCACAGGATGAGTCAATGCCCCCCAGCAGCCCCCAACCCCACCCACTCCAGAAATGGGCCTCTTCTCTTCCCGGGGACGAAGTGTGCGAAGGAAACCCCAGCCCAGTTTTATCTCCCAGGGTGGAAGGTGGGATGAGCGGTTGTAATGTCAGGACTCAGCAAAACCATCTCAGGCTTACAGTCTAGTCCCTTGTCGGCAGAGTAAACTCCACAGGCTATTTCATACAGCAATTGTTTGAAATCAAGGATGCCCAACACGAGCCCAGGAGGGCAGGATCCATATCAGATTATTGGCAAGATCGTCACACAAGATGGATTCACATACTTCAAATCAAAACGGAATTTATTTAACAGGTTAGTCGATAGCCTGCCACAAGTTTTTTTTTTGTAATGCAGATTTATTATACATGCCTTTTAAGGCCTTGAGCACAAACAGCTTTTCCATAGAGCAGTCACAGGTCTCACATGCAGGGGAGGTGAATACAAATGAATGCACACATTACACACATTATCAAAAATTCCCTGTCAACGATGATTTTCACACCTAAATGACAGCAGAATAAGTATTTCAAATACTTTCCCTTTTTTTCCTTCACCTCCGTGGCACTAGGTCAAGACGTGGCAAAGTAATAGCGTTGATTTTACTGAAATGGAAAACGAAAGGATCGTGGGCAAAAATTGTGCCCGAGGTTTGCACTGAATGTAGATTCTACGAGTTTTGACTTCTACAGACAGCACAACGATTTCTACATCTTAAAAGGGCATTCAAGACATCAAACCGGTCGTTTAGCTATACAGTGCTCTTGGCCAGCATTTAAATAATTTTAACTATGTAAAAGGTGCTATAAATGCTTTACTGAAAATACATAGAGGTGCTTTTAGAATTCATGTCTCCTCTTGTGTACGTACTGCTCTGTTCAACTATGTTGAAACTGGTTACTGGTACTAAAACTACACTGTGGCTGTCAACAGGTCATCCACTGCATTCAAGAGGCTAAACACACATGACCATTTTGTCATCTGCTCGGAGTCTTCACTTAGGACCTCTGGCAGCGACCTCTTGGTTCTCCTCTCTCTCTTGCCATACATATCGCGCTGACACCGCGCTATAAAGTGCCGCCTTGCCCCACGCAACGCTGGACGCCTGTAACGCTGTTTTGCTGCCCTGGGCTGCTGACGGGCAGTCTTTTGCTTTTCGAGGGAAACAAAGTTTCTACATTGTAAATTAACCAAATATATATAGCTTCATGTTGTTAAATAACAAGAAAAAGAACATATCTGTGTTTGTTGTAGGAAAAATGGCCAAATAAAATGCCGCAAAATTGCCGCTAAATTTCCATTTTTGTGCCGCTGAATTTCCATTTTTGTGCCGCTAAATTTGCCAATCCATGCCGCTATATCCTGGGGGGTCTGGTTTATCAGCTCTTTACTTCCTATAATTCCAAGTGAACCTCCTGGATTACCACGAGAAAACGAATGGTATTACTGGGAGGGAGCTCCTAAAAGGCTGGCAAAAGGGAACAGGACATACCATATAATCCTTTGTATTGTTTCCCACAAACAGATGGAGTAGAGAGGCTGGGACTGAACCTAGATATCTGGTTCTGAAGTGTGTAACTTGCTAATAAACATTAACTCTACCCAAGAGTTAACCTTCTCTATGAAGTACAAAGTACCTGCCACTCTACTGTATGACCCTTCTCCTCTATACCCTATTGTTGCATCTCACCTCTTGAAGCTCGCCTTCATTCTCCTGCCTCCTATACTATATGATTCCACAATCCTGCAATGCTATTGGAGGTCTGATGTGCCACCATGCCCGAGACAGGTCCATGGAGTAGGTACCCCACTGGAGAGTAGGAGGGCCTGGCAACCCTACTGTCTTAAACATCTGCCAGACTTCAGAACACTGCCTTGGGTATCCCTCCCAGAAGGTTGGTCCTCCAAGTCAGATCTTATCTTGAATACATCTACAGGTAAAAGTAAGGAAACTAATGTTCGTCATTTACTCCGTATTTGTTAATGTCTTCACTCTAACCAGAAAAGGCTGATGTGAGATTGATGGAACTGTAACTTCAGAGATTGCGCTGCCCCTTATTATGCTTCTTGTCCAAGGGATATACTCTCGTATACTCTCTCCAGCACACCTACATTGGCAGAACAAATGCATCAAATTAGAAAGGCTCTTTAGACACACACCTGGCACCAAAATGCTACAAAACACCTCCAAGCTATCTGGTTGGCTAACATTCACACTAGGGGTGTGTGAAATTCAAGTAAATTGCTTTCACTTACTTACATGAAATTTTGGCTTAATTATGCATAAGTACATGAAATGCAAATCTGTCATTGTATGCTATATCAATGCTCCACACAAGGACGCATTTTTGTACTAAAGCACAAAATGCAAAAAAGCAAAAGCACAGCAATCAACAGCTACTCACATTCTGTTGTTCTTGTGCATTTCTGGTAAATTGTTACCACAAATCGGGCGCTTCGCTACACGGACGTTATTATGCAAAGTTGTGTAATGGCATAGTTTAAGGAATTTCACGTAATAAGCAAAATGCAAAAATACCAACATTACACAAACTATACTGGTGTCATTTAAATTTCACCAGGCCTAATTCACACCAAGTTGAACTTGCATGTCACCCTACTGCAATAATATGCATTAGACACAACACCTAGCACCATAATTCGCACATTGCAGAAATCAGCCATAGTGTTGGTGAAGCTGTTGCTACCTTTTATGGTGTAGTCTTTGAAATCATACTCTTACTTCAGACTACAACAAGTATAAAATTGACACAATTCCTAGCATGATCAAACACAGAACACGACTCCCAACCATATTCGTTTGCTAAGCATTGGTCCCCACAATTGCACAACCAGATCTCTCACATCACCCAACACCAACACTACACATTACACACAAGTCACAGACAACAGGGCTCAAAGCCATCTAGTCTAAGCATTAGCCACCTCAGCAGCACATATCAATCAAGTTATATTTGCCCCTCGACCTGTAGCAAAAGTACTCTTTAGACACAACTCTTGGCAGCACTATGCAAACCACATGCCTTCTATTCACCAATAGCTTTTGATACCGTCCAGTAGTAGTTGGGTGGGAGGGGGGGGGGGGGGGGGTAAAAAAAAAAAAAAGATCACTCGCCTCCGTCCTCTCTGTCCTCCACTTCTGTGTGGACTGAAGCACACAGGCTACCAGACTCCCCATAGCCAATCACAACACTGCTGTCAGCAGCATTGTGATTGGTCTGAGCACTGTGGTTAGGCACTCAGACAGGCAGTGGGAGCCTGTACATGTTCTCCACCCAGGCGACGTATTACAGCCGGGTGGAGAACATGCGGAGTGTATATTAATGTTTGGCCGAAATCAAGACGGCTGGCCAAACCATAATGCGCACTGAAGTGCATTAACCACTCCTCCCCTGCTGACTGTGAGACAGCCCAGCCCGCTGAGCCCCGCCCTGTAAAAATGCCTTAGCACGGAAAAATAAAATGATAATAACAGTGTGTTAATATTATGTTATTTTTCCTTTTTGCAGTGCTGAAAACCAGTGAGGCGATGCTCCTCTGCCTTAATGGAGTGGCTGCCCCTGCTACTGACATAGTATGCTAGACTCCTAAGGAGACAAACATCTAGCCAAGAGTTGTATCTAATGTGTACTTTAGTTACAGGTCAAGGAGCTGATCTAACTTTTTCTACAACCTATGTATAAACCGTAGAGAAAATGTTAATTTCAACCCAACACTCCCACATATTCATACAATGGCATCAAGACCACATAATGCGTAAAGATACCTCGGAACATAACATAATAGACGGTAAGAGCTGGAGGACACTCCTTCCGAGCCATGGCTCCTGTCCTATGGAACAAATTGCCTCTCTACCTCAGGAAAACCCATAACCATCTCAGCTTTAGGAAATCACTTATTAGCTTTTCCATCTTTAGATCGCTTCTTTCGGTGAGAGTATTGTACCTGTACTATGAGCTCTTGGTCTGACGCTGGGAAGCCCCGTTGCTGAGGCAGCTATGCTCTTTACAAGTCTTTTACACATAACATAACGTCCAGCTGAAGCTGAGCCGTGAATATATGTAAACTACAGAAGAACAAAAACAACCAGCAATGTCCTTCGACACATGCAACACCGTTCAGACCTGGCCTGCACTTTTATTCCACCGGGTATCAGATGCAGCAGGTTTTGAGAGCTCAGGGATACTTTTGGTGCCTCTGTCACGTCCCACAGATGCACAAGGTTAACTGCACGTCTTCAAGAAAGAGAGGGGGAGAGAGGAACGCTGAAAGAGCGAGACATCAGAGAGAAAGAGAAGAGAAGGTTAAAGAGAATGGGTGGATGAAAAGAGAAAAGTGAGAAGAGGAAGGGAACGGGGGAGAGATCAGAAATGGTCTGAACATTTTTGCGAGGCTTGCTTTTGGGTCCCCAGTCCAGCCCCAAGCCCCTACAGCATGCCTGATACCTTGCGAGGGCAGCTCCTCAATTTGAGCGGAGCAACATCACCCCACTAAGAAAAGCCCCAGGACAGAGCCGAAAAATAAAACGGTTATAAAGTTTCTTTATTACCATTTGATTTTTCAGCAACCAACCCGTCCTGATCAGAGTGACAGGACGGGGCAGGGCCAGTGCTGCCATTCCAAGCGGCAGCAGCAGGGAGCTGTGTGTTTTAAAATGCGCATGTCTCTTTAGTGAGCCGCCTTGGGACGGCCAGCTAGACATGCGCATTTAAAGTTCTCTAATCTAACTGTCATAGACAGCTGGGTTAGAGAAAATGCAGGCCTCCAGTGCTCTTAGGAGCGCTAAGTGAGGCCGCTCCCTCCAATCCTGGCACTGCTCTCTTACTGCTGAGAGCTGTGCTGGGATTGGTTAGGGGAGTTTGTTGCTGGATTCCGCGTTGGAGCTTGCCAAAAGACTGAAGGAGGACTCGCGTCGAGGAGGAAGGTAAGTCTGTATTATTTTATTTTTTTTGTCTCCCGCCCCAACCCTTCGCATATGGTAGCCTCCACTAATACCTTACAATTCTCCAATCTGACTTGCCTCTCAACGATACGAAACACAACATCACATGCAATATCAAAATGCAATTTTGACTTCAGAAGTGCAAAGAGCTCCAGTATTCGGAGAGCACTTAGGGTCCGTTGAAATAGTGGGGATGAGCTATATACAAATGCACCAGTGGCGCAACACAGGCCCCCTTGGCCCTCCTATCTGCAGGGCGTCCGCTCAGCACAGTACTCAGACCTGAGGGCTCCGGATTAAATGAGGGCTTCGGATTAAATCCAGAGCAGGGGGCCATCCTTGTACTTTGCAGGGGGGGCCCCCTCAACTTTCGTTACGCCACTGAAATGCCCTTAACATATCACTACACTACACACATTACTTAATTGGAAGCATTAAACTGTTCTAAATGCAGTGCATGTATTCAGAACGAGGCATTTGGAGATGCATTTACTTCACAGGCAACAAACATGACAAATCAGGTGTGTGCTATTATGTAAATAAAGTTGGGGCTGGTGCTTTTGGACACCCACTAATAGGTTCTATGCTAGCATCACACGTGCACGTCAAAAGATTGCTCTTGCTTTCAATACCCCCGGGTACAACATCTGCATAATATGACATCCACCTTCTAATAACAACGTATTTTTCATGTGGTGCATCAATTCGCAATTTGCCATTACTATAATCTTACCCAGTATAACTTTTCTTAATGTATTAACGTTTGAAGACTGAATCATTTTCTTGGCTCTGTCCAGATACTGTGGGCTGCCTGTGGTCCACCAAGAGGACCCTCCTAAAAGAGGGCGGCCGCCTTAGTGCCACATGATGGCACATGAGACATGCTATTGTGTGGGACCCCCCCCTTGAGGTGTCCGCGCGCATCACTTCCGGTAGGGGGTGGGCGGGGATGAGATATAAGGGCATCTCCCCACCCACCTGGCGGCCTCTTTGCCGTTTCAGTCGTGCTGGAGAATGCTGCAGAGTTTGGCCTAGGAGAGAACACGAGGTTAGTCACCATAACCCCAGCCCTCATTTGGGGTCTCACCATGCGGGCCATGCCCAGGAGGGACCCCGTCCCTATTACTAGTCTTAGTCTGGCCCTGCGAGGTCCGCTTCTGTCGGTCCAGGTAGGGGTTGGAGGCTAGGGAGCGGGACGGGGGTCAGGGCGGGAGGAGTATCCCGTGGGCAGCAGCCGCGCAGGCCTCCCCGGCAGCCGCCGAGGTCACGGCCTTAATTACGGGGGTTAGCCCCTTCCCCAGCATGGCCCCCTCCACTCCGCATGTGTTCTGGGGGCAGCGAGGGAGTGAGGGCCTGACCGCTAGGGGCTCCACAAGGCATCCGTCAAGGAGGCCTGGCTAGCAGGTGAGTGGGATCCCTCAGTGGGTTTTCTCAATGGGGGAAGCGGGCAGCCGACCCTCAGCATTACACCGATGGGTCCCCTGTGGTTCAAGCTGGGAGCCAGGCCCGAATTTGGGCCCTTGGTCTTGTGGGGTTTCCTCAAGGGGTCCTGGGAGACCAATGCATTGGGTTAAACAGTGAGCTCCTTTGCGCCCCCTCCTTCCTCATGAGACTTGCCGTAGGGGGGCCCCCCTGGGTAGTGTGGGGGAGCTGCTGAGGCTTGGTCCGAGCGGAAGGAGCAGCCCTTGCCATTTGGGCGCTTTCCACTCTGTGCCTTGTGTAGGGTCTGCCATGCCTCGGCTAGGCCGTAGAAACTTTATACAATAATGTACACCAGACAGTGGTTACTCTGCATGGGTGGGAAGACCCCGAGCGGTCTCCCGCAGGTTTATTTATCCCCTCGGCGCGGACCCGCCCCGAGGGGTGTGGGGATGCGTGACAAGTGGATACAAAGTATGGGAGTGCCCGGGTGACACTCTACATTCCTCCTTCATTTTAGCCGACGTCAGGACATCTGGGTCTTCTTCATGGAGAAGCACTAACAAAGTCTCGGAGTCTCTGACTGGGACCGGGATTGGGCCGTAGACAGTAGCGTTGGCTGCAGCGGCTAGGAGACGCCTTAATCCCGGTTGGGCGTTCTGGAGCCTCCTCGCCGTCCCCGGGCGTACAAGGTGCACTTGGATTTCCCCAGGCTCCGGGGCTCACTGGCGGATGTCCTTCCATTGCCGGACTCCAACCCGGTGATGACCCTGACGGATCCGCTCTTGGTGTCATGTTTTGAGAGGTCCTACTTCCAGAATCAGCTTCCGGCTCGGAGGCTCTCTTGAAGCTGGAGACGTTGCGAGTGACTAGTTGATTTCCTCTTCGGCCGTCACCATCGTCCCCTTGACCCTCTCAACAGTCCAGACCTCAGGTTCGTAGGGTGTTCTAAATTTCCACCCGGGGTGTCGGTCTTTGATCACCACCGAGTCCCCTACGGCCATCGTTGGTTCTTGCGCGCGACGAGCCTCACTGGCTTTCCGATTGGTTGTTTCTCTTCTTGCCTGAATCGCCTCATCATTCCTTGGTTCCGTAACCCATGCTGGGCCCGCCGGTATGCTGTCTCTCGGTGCTCTTTTGAACAACAGATGTGCGGGAGCACACTACATAGTGCTGTGAGGTGTTTGGCGATATGCCCCCAGAAAGTGGTCAAGAGCGGCCTCCGGACTTTCCCCGTTGTCAACGGCGATGCGCAATGCCCGAATAAGAGTCCTCATTAGTCTTCCCACCTCCCCGTTGGCTTGGGGCCACAGTGGGGTGATCTTTCGGTGTCGGATGGCAAGGTTCCCCAGATATTCTTGGAATTCTCGTCCCTGAAAAGGGGGTTTATTGTCTGACTTGATCTCAGCAGGCAGGCCCATCAGTGCGAAGACCCGGTCCAGGGCTGTTTTCACCTGTGGAAAGGCTGTCGACGAGAGGACCTCCACAACCGGGAACTTTGAGGATGAGTCGACGACTACCATCATCTGGCGGCCATCGGGGAAGCTACCAAAATCCACAGTCAGGTGCGTCCACGGGGTTGTACATAGTTCTTCGGCAATCACAGGTGCGGGTGCGGGATCTCCTCCGGTGATGGTGCAGGCATGGCATGACCTCACCATCTCGTCCACCATTGAGTCCATGGCCGGAAACCAGACCTTGTTCCTCAACCTCGCTTTGGTCTTGGCCGTTCCTTGATGTCCCACGTGAGCCAAAGCGAGAATTCTCTTCTGTAGACCTTCGGGCACCACGATTAGATGACCCCTCAAGACGACTCCATCTTCCCCCACGTTCAGTTCATGCCTCACTTGCCATATTTGTTGTCGAGCGTGACCGACCTCCACCCGGAGGGTTCGGGCTCCGTCCTTGGAGTGAGCACAGCTGTTGCCTTCCAGTGCTTCTTTGACCCTGGACAGGGTGTCGTCCTCTTGGGTGGCTTGACCTATTTCGGCCAATGTCATTGCTCTGGGGCAAGCGGACTGCGAGATCATATGGACGAAAGCCTCAATGCTGTGAATGGCGTCTGGTGAGTGGCCGGAGCCATCTGCCTCTGGGTGTCGGGACAGGTAATCCGCTGGAATGTGAGCCCCAGGGCGAAACATGACTTTGAAGTTGTATCCTTGCATTTGCTCAGCCCATCGCTCGATGCGCGGGGGAGCCAGCCGGGTCGAGCCTGAAAACAGTGGTATCAGTGGCTTGTGGTCGGTGACCACGGTGAATTCTTGGCCGCACAGGTACAGGTGGAAATGCTGGCACGCCCATTTTATGGCCAGCGCTTCACGTTCAATCTGCGCGTAGCGCGTCTCAGTGTCGGTCAGCGCCTTGCTGGCGTAGGCAACTGGCTTCCACACCTCAGCGCCGTGGTCTTGCATGAGCACCGCCCCAAGTCCTACCGGTCTCGCGTCGACGACCAGTTCCGTCTTGCGTTGGGGCTGGAAGTATGCCATCACTGTCTTGTGGAGCAGGCTGGTCTTGATGTCATTGAACGCTTTGTTCGCTGCCACAGACCATTCCCATTTCCGGTCTTGGCGCATGAGGATCCTCAGGGGCTCCGACATTGCCGCCAGATTCGGGATGAATCGGCCGCAGTAAGTGGCCATGCCCAGAAAACTCCTCACCTCGGTGGGGTTCCGTGGGGTGCTCGCTGCCCTGATCGCCTCAGCTTTCTTTGGGTCTACCTTGAGTCCTTCTCGTGTGAATGTGTACCCGAAGAAGTCTATGCTTTCTTGGTAGAAGGACGTTTCTTCTGAACACTAAATGTAGCCGTGATCTCATGGTACATACAATTGAGACGGCCCAAAGACTCTGTGGTAAAGAAGAAGGGGAAATTGATGAACTCATAAAGGCAATTAATGATAACCAGACTGTTACTGATGCTAAAGCTTTACTAGATAAAATTGAGAAAGAGATTCAAAGCTTTAGGGACTACACCATCAACTCCAAAACTACTCAGTTTGAGAAAGATTCGAAATCATTCAATATTGAGCAAGTGTACCCCTTTTTGAAGGAAGATTTTTATACCTTACCAGAATCACGGAGAGCACTTAATACATTTCAGGGAAGATCGAGGAGTAGGTTCACCACCTTTTCAAGTGCCTCTTCTTCGGAATCCTCAGGGTCAGATTCAAGGGACACTAACCCCAAAAAACAAGTCTCTTTTTTAGAAAAGGGAGGACAACCGAGGAATCGGTACAAACAGCCATGGGAAATGCGGACACGCAGTCGGGTCTACAAATCCTAGAGACATCGGTAATAGTTAGTCTATCCGATAAACAACTAACTGAAGATGAGGAGAGAATTTTAAATTTAGGCCTCAAGTTTGTTCCCTCAAGAAGGACTGATTTTACTAAGTTAAAACTAGAGGCATTAGATTTTTGTAGAAAGATCAGGCAAAAATTTTTTTTTGCAGGATCTGAGACAACTGCTGGTAAGGAAACCACTGGACTCAGAGTAAAATCAAAATTCATGCCCACCTTCAATATACCAAAGGAGGTTTATGCATATGAACAAGCGGTTCTATCCTCTATCTCGAAACTTGAGAAGGCTAAAAACTATAATCACAATAACATCAGTGAAGGTCAGCTGAAAGCTATTCAGAGCTTGAAAAAAGATACATCTGTGGTCATCAAACAGGCCGATAAAGGCGGGGCTGTTGTGATCTGGCCCCGAGATATGTATCTGGAAGAAGGGAGGTCACACGTTAATAATCAAGAATGGTACAGGCCAGTTAAAGATGATCCAGTAAAGTAAGTTCAAGGAAATTTTTAAAAAAATCATTCAAGTGGGATTAGATGAAGGATATTTGGGTCCGAAAGAGTTTGAATATTTATATAAAAAATCACCAAGGACTCCCATCCTTTACTTCCTTCCAAAAATACATAAGAGCAGCTCTAGACCACCAGGACACCCCATTGTTTCGGGGTGTGACTCGGCATTAGAACCTGTTTCTAAGTATATCGATTTTTTCCTTAAGCCTTTTCTACAAGAGGTGGACTCGTACTTAAGGGATACCACCGACTTCATAACAAAGATTGAGGACACAGCATTTGATGATGGGATCCAGGTGATGGCGACACTAGATGTCGCATCACTATATACACAAATTCCCCAAGAGGAGGCACTTGAGGTGATGGAGCTATACCTTGAACAACGAGAACGTCCCCATCACGTTCCAACCCAGTTTATTATTCAGCTGGCTTTGGTGATCTTAAAAAACAACTATTTCAAATTTGAAGACAAGTTTTACGTTCAAATCAAAGGTACAGCTATGGGATGCCCATATGCTCCGGAGATGGCTGTGCTGTATATGGCACAATATGAAAAAAGATTTGTCCAAAACAACAACCCCTATAAGGCACACATTATACAATGGTTGAGGTACATTGACGACATCTGGCTCCTGTGGCAGGGGAGCCAGATTGAGCTCAATGAATTCTATGGCTGGCTCAATACCAGACATAGAGACATAAAGTTTTGCATACAATCAAGCAAAATAAGAATGACCTTTCTAGATGTGGAAGTCAGGGCACATGAACAAAAACTTAAAACATCATTGTACAGAAAGGAGACTGACAAAAATACGATTTTACATTTCAAGAGTGCGCACCCAAAGAGCCTTAAAGAGAACCTTCCCTATGGGCAGCTATTGCGCATCAGGAGAAATTGTACCAATATGTCTGATTTTGAAAATCATGCAACGGCCTTCTGTAATGCAATGACTAAAAGGGGTTACCCCAAGAAATTGTTGAACCACTCAAAAAAACGGGCGAGGTATACGCCAAGGGAGACATTGCTGCAGGTGAAAGAAAAGAAAGAACTAGAAAGGCTGGTATGTGTGACCACTTTTGGTCCTCAAACTAACCACTTTAAACAAATTGTGCTCAGAAATTGGCACTTGCTAGAGAACCTTGAAGTCCCCTTGCAGAAACCAATATTCGCAATGAAAAAAAACCGAGTATTGGACAACAAATTGTTAGAGCGGATGTCTCTATTCCCAAATTGAAAAGTGACTTGATCTCCCAATGGAATTTAAAACCTATACAGGGCCATCGCAAATGTGGCAATTGCGTGGCATGTAATCATACCATTGAAGGTTCAGAATTTAGCCACAATGGAGTTAAGTGGAAGCATGAGCAGTTCACTAATTGCAGAACCAAAAGTGTAGTGTATGCCATCCGCTGCCCCTGCAGTAGAATATACATTGGCAAAACGAGTCAGCAGATCAATGCTAGAATAACGCAGCATAGATCTCGCATAAAGAACAAGGTATCCACAGCACCTATGGTGGAACACTTTTTGCAAGAGAAACATGGGGAAAATGACTTCCAATGGACTGTTTTATCAGTAATAAATGCCTCAAATTGCACAATAGATATAGAAACAGCTTTATTGCGCAGAGAAGCTTACTTGATAATGAAATTCAACAGCACAGTTAGTGGGTTAAATACCATGAGTGAAATAAATAGAATCTGAATATGGATGTGATGTGCATTCAGCACAAAATGTTGTAAATTAAAATAATGCGGTTCGTTTTCTGAAAACCATTTCACTAATCAGACCCACCGTATTTATTTTAAACTCCCAGTGCAAGTAAACATAGGTATGCTAGTTAACTGGCATAACGAGGGACTACATAACCCATAATCCTCAGGGGCGGTAACAGGTCACCTGTTTGATCACATGACGCTAGAGGAACGAGAAAACAGTGAGTGAGGGATACATGGCGTCTGCGAGAGGCAAATCATCTTTGGGAACACAGTCATCAAATTTCGGTGAGTGTTAAACGCTCGACATCAGTCTAAATAAGAGAAATGTATACTTACGGCCACACTGCTATTTTGTTACAGAACGTAATTGAGAGACCGTTTGTGTGTCCAAAACACACTTTACCGTTAAGCTGGTGGGACACAACGAGCAACTAACGGCTCATCCAGGTAGTGCTTAACCTTATTTTTCAGCCCATACACTATCGTTTTACGAATTTAATCAGCCCTTGCAGTAAACGTCAAACGCTTTATTTTCAGAAAAAAGCTCCCAGAAAGTTCAAGTTCCTCAGCGCTATTAAAACGAAGCCAAACATCATTACACGAACTGCGCCCCTCCTTAGGCATGTGGCCCCTTTTCATTGAGAGTCTTGCATTGCTTAAACAAAGTTTATGACACACTGATAGAAGCCAAACATGTTCCCCTGCAGGCATCTGGCGGATGGCCCCTGCGCTGCCAAATACATGAAAAAAGCGAAAATTAAAAAAAGACGATACATGGCAAATCATTCATTCAGGTACTTTGAGACATGAGGGAAGAAAGTGCAGTAATTCAAATAGAGAGAGGTTTTTTATAATAATCTTAATGTTGTCAAAACGTTTTATTTTTAGATCAGAATAGTAAAGCCCTGAAGAGAGTTTGGTGATTTAATACCTGGACTCGAAACGCGTCGGCACAAGCCTCGTAGTACACCGAGGCGCATTGATTTACATTCATATGAAACCGACAAACTGGTCTTTTCTTGTTTGAAAAAACTTTATTGTTTAAAATGTATTGATGTCATAAATGATGCTTTAAAAAGTTTTTTCATGTAATGTTGAATTCACTTTTTATCAACTTGCATATGTGTTTTGACAATTATCATTTTATTTTTGTATGAAAATTGTATATGATTTTGATTTATGTCTTGTATTGATATAATTTGTTGTATTAATCACAGTATGTTGGCATGTGAGTAAAAGTTGAAAAGCCAATGGTAATCTTTTTTCACATATGAACACATGTTTAAAAAAATGAAAATAATGAATGGATTGATAATTAAATTTCCATGGTAAACAGAAGAAATGTGTTTATCACTTCTGCTTTTAGTAACTGCAAGAACTAAATATATTAAGGGTAGGCAAATCTCTTTTGTTTGAACTATAATCGGCCCTACTTACCCTTGGTCCCTTGGGCCTAACTCCTTCTTTTGCTAGATTCTTGGTAGAAGGAGCACTTTGACTTGTGTAAGGTTAGCCCGCTGTCCACTAGCCGCTGCAGTGTCGCCCTCAAGTGTGCGTGATGTTCTTCGAGTGTGTCCGAATATACCAGAATATCGTCGCTGAGGTTTATGACACCACGTAGTCCTGACAACACCTCACGAATTGCTTTCTGGAAAACCTCTGAGGCAGAGGATACTCCAAAGCTGAGTCTTCGGTAGCGGCGTAGCCCTACGTGAGTCGAGAAGGTGGTTATGTATCGACTTTCCGGCTCCAACTGATGGTAGCCCGCATTCAGATCGAGCTTGGAGAACCACTTTGCGCCATTCAGGTCAGCCACTATGTCGTCCACGGTCGGGGTGATGTGCCACTCCCGCTTCACCGCCGTATTGGGCAGCCTCATGTCGACGCACAGTCGAATCGCCCCAGGTTGCTTGGGCTTGGGGGCCACGACCAGGGGAGATACCACGGTGTGGGCCCGGATACCTTTTCTATTACTCCCAATTCCTCCAACTTCCTGAGCTCTTCCTCCACCTGCGGTCTGAGATTGAAGGGCACGCGCCGGTGCCGGAGAGCTATCGGTCGTACTGATGTATCGATGTGCAGTCGGAATTTCTTCCCTTTGAGTTTTCCCAATCCTTGGAAGAGCTCCGGAAACTCTCTGAGTAGAGCCTCAGCGTGGGACTCGTGCACTTGATTTGCGAAGAAGACGAGCTCTAGATCTTCTGCCGTGTGACAACTGAGCAGGGTCCCTTTCTTGCCTTCTGTCACGTGGAATTTCGCCTCCGTGGAGAGCTTCCCGCTCACGATGGTAGTTTGGATTACCCTTCGCAGCGACAGGGGGTCAGTGCCTCCGTAGGTGTAGATTCTTGCACTCGAGGGTGCGAGGGGTGGTTTTGGCGATAGTTTCTCGTACTGGTCCGAGTCCACCACATTTACTGAGGCTCCAGTGTCTATTAGAGCCTGTATGTCGGTGCCATCTATGGTAAGCATGGGCGCAAAATCAGTTCCGCTCGTGGATTTTGCGGATTTTCGGCAAATTCGCGATCCGCGAATTCCCGCGAATTTGCCGAAAATCCGCGAACCCGCGAGCGGAACGGATCCGGGGGGCAAAAGTTCAAGCTTCAAGCTTGTAACTATTTTAGAACGGCGCCGGCAAGCTGCCAGCACCATTCTAAAATAGTTACTAAGTTAGCTTCAACAGGAAGCACTAATAGATAAAATGCAGGTGCTCGAGCACCTGCTTTATTTTATCTATTAGTGCTTCCTGATGAAGCTAACTTAGTAACTATTTTAGAATGGCGCTGGCAGCTTGCCGGCGCCATTCTAAAATAAAACAGGAGTGGGACAGAGGGCAGAAGGTCACAGAGTGGGGCAGAGGGCAAAAGGGCACAGCAAGGAGTGGGGCAGAGGGCAGAATGGCACAAAAACGAGTGGGGCAAGGGGCACAAGGGGACAACAATGAGTGGGGCAAAGGGCAGAATGGCACAAAAACGAGTGGGGCAAGGGGCACAAGGGCACAACAACAAGTAGGGCAAAGGGCAGAATGGCACAAAAACTAGTGGGGCAAGGGGCACAAGGGCACAACAACGAGTGGGGCAAAGGGCAGAATGGCACAAAAACGAGTGGGGCAAGGGGCACAAGGGCACAACAACGAGTGGGGCAAAGGGCAGAATGGCACAAAAACGAGTGGGGCAAGGGGCACAAGGGCACAACAACGAGTGGGGCAAAGGGCAGAATGGCACAAAAACGAGTGGGGCAAGGGGCACAAGGGCACAACAACGAGTGGGACAGAGGGCAGAATGGCACAAAAACGAGTGGGGCAAGGGGCACAGGGGCACAACAACGATTGGGGCAGAGGGCATAATGGCACAAAAACGAGTGGGGCAAGGGGCACAGGGGCACAACAACGAGTGGGGCAAAGGGCAGAATGGCACAAAAACGAGTGGGGCAAGGGGCACAAGGGCACAACAACGATTGGGGCAGAGGGCAGAATGGCACAAAAACGAGTGGGGCAAGGGGCACAAGGGCACAACAACGATTGGGGCAGAGGGCAGAATGGCACAAAAACGAGTGGGGCAAGGGGCACAAGGGCACAACAACGATTGGGGCAGAGGGCAGAATGGCACAAAAACGAGTGGGGCAAGGGGCACAAGGGTACAACAACGAGTGGGGCAAAGTGCAGAATGGCACAAAAACGAGTGGGGCAAGGGGCACAAGGGCACAACAACGAGTGGGGCAAAGGGCAGAATGGCACAAAAACTAGTGGGGCAAGGGGCACAAGGGCACAACAACGAGTGGGGCAGAGGGCAGAATGGCACAAAAACAAGTGGGGCAAGGGGCACAAGGGCACAACAACGAGTGGGGCAGAGGGCAGAATGGCACAAAAACGAGTGGGGCAAGGGGCACAAGGGCACAACAACGATTGGGGCAGAGGGCAGAATGGCACAAAAACGAGTGGGGCAAGGGGCACAAGGGCACAACAACGAGTGGGGCAGAGGGCAGAATGGCACAAAAATGAGTGGGGCAAGGGGCACAAGGGCACAACAACGATTAGGTCAGAGGGTAGAATGGCACAAAAACGAGTGGGGCAAGGGGCACAAGGGCACAACAACGAGTGGGGCAGAGGGCAGAATGGCACAAAAACTAGTGGGGCAAGGGGCACAAGGGCACAAAAACGAGTGGGGCAGAGGGCAGAATGGCACAAAAACGAGTGGGGCAAGGGGCACAAGGGCACAACAACGAGTGGGGCAAGGGGCACAAGGGCACAAAAATGAGTGGGGCAGAGGGCAGAAGGGCACAAAAAAAATGAGAGGGTGGCAGTGATGAACCAGAGGGCGCATCGCGGTCTCGCACAAAAAAAACCCCGCGAACACGCAAAGCACCCCGCGAACACGCCAAGAGCCCCGCGAAAACACGCAAAAATAAAATAATCTGCAAATTGGCGATTTTTGCGGATCGCAAATTCGCAAATCCGCAAATTCGCAGATTGCGAGTTCGCAAAATTCGCCCATGCTTAATCTATGGTAACAGAGCACATTGGTGGTGGCCGTCTCTTGGTACCTGCCCAGTTGACATATGAGATGACGAACACCTCCTCATCGTCGTCGTCTTCGTACATGGGACGTCTCCCTTGAGCTTGATCGTCAGGCGGTAGTGCATGTTCGTCCAGTGATACTTGACGGACACGCTGTGACAAGCTTCTGGCCCTGGGTGCTGTCGCTCAAAAACGTCCTCCTCGGCACACTCTTGCGTAATGGTTTAGCCGCCCACAGCGGGAGCATGTCTTCCCCTTGGCTCCACACGTGGCCTCCGCTGTATCCGCACTGGTTCTTTTGCGCGGATTTTGGTGCTTGGCGCGCTCGGGTGGGCCTTCTCTGGATGGCGTCCACTTTTTCTTCCTTGACCGGCAGGAGCCTGGTTGCCGACGGAGTGGCCACAGGGGTAAGCAGGGCTGCTTCCATCACTTCCGCTCGAGCGTCAGACAGTTCGTGGGATCAGGCCAGGACTAAGATTTCGTCCAGGGAGATTCCTGGTTGACGTAGGATCAGTTTTCTAAGTAGCTTGGAGTGGCACCCTATGATGATCTGGTCTCTGATCTCTTCCCTTGGCTCCGTGAAGGGGCACGTGCTAGCCAGCGGGCGGAGTCTTGCATAGAACATGTCGACGGATTCTGATTCGGTTTGCCAAGCTCTCTTGAATTTGAACTTTTCGAAGCCATTGTTGAGCTGTGGGTCAAAATGCGCGTTCAGCGCAGCGACCGCCGTATCATAGTCGTCCTCCTCTCCGGTGTTTGGGAGTGTCTCAAACAGATCGTAGATTTCCTCTCCCCCGTAGTAGATGAGGAGCGACCTCTTGACTGTTCCGTCGGTTTCACGTGTCCCCTTAAAGTAGTGGTTGAGCCTCCCAACCCAGGCCTTCCATCTGGGAGCTGCTGTCGCCGGGTCGGCGGATTCGCTGAATGGAGGCAGTGGTGCTACCGCGGTGTGAGCGTTCGCCGGTGGTAGGGGTCTCAGCGCGGGACCAGGGTTGTCTCCCGCTCCCTGCTGTGCAGCTGCTGCTGCTGCTACTGCTGGCGCCTGGTTGCTCATCGCGGCGTTGTGGCCTACTTAGGCGTCGCCCTGTGATTGCCTGCGTCGACGGCCTCCTCTGGCTGCCACGTTGGGTGCCCGTGGTCTCGCTACTGCGCCACTGGCCACCTGCGGGGGTGCAGGGTCCTCGTACTCTCCCTCGCGCTTCCGTGGGGCCTCACGGCTAGACAGGATACCGTGCTTGCCGGTGAGTGAATTTGCCAATGCTTTACACTTCTAGTTTTTTTTTCAGTTTGGTGCGGCAAATGCTTGTTTTTTTTTTTGTTTTTTTCCAGTGCGTGATTCTGCCCAAGCCTGGTTGGGGCCCAGTCTGTTCTTCACATGTGAGGGGTGAGTTCTGACACTTCGAGTGTCTCTGCCGCTGTTGCCGTGCACGTGGGGCTTAGTCTTGGAGCTGGCGTGAAGGGCGCAGGCACTGTGGGAGGCAGCCTCTGCTCGGGGCTTTTGACTCGTGGCTGGTCTTCCCCCGGTGGTTCGCGGCCTGATGGAGCTGCTGCGGGGCGTCGAACGCCGTGGGAGGCGCCAGGTATGCAGGTGAGCCTCGGTGGGGAATACTTGGCGGCCCTGGGGCGGGGAGGGACGCGTGTCGCTCTCACCCTTGCACCGGGTCGTCGCTGGGAGCCCCGCCAGCTGAAGGCGCTCCCTCGGGCAGGAGACGCGTGGGCGGGCTCGGTACCGGCCAGCAGACGATAACGGGCCGCGTCAGGGGTGCACTGTAGGCCTGCACTCCTTTCCCTCACACAGAGATCGCACCGGATCAGGACAGCCGCGGGTGGGCACAGCGCGCTCCGGAGCAGGCAGGCACACCAGTGTAGGGTCTGCCGTGCCTCGGCTAGGCCCTAGAAACTTTATACAATAATGTACACCAGACAGTGGTTACTCTGAATGGGCGGGAAGACCCCGAGCTGTCTCCCGCAGGTTTATTTATCCCCTCGGCGCGGACCCACCCCAAGGGGTGTGGGGATGCGTGACAAGTGGATACAAAGTATGGGAGCGCCCGAGTGGCACTCTACATCTTGGACTGCGGGTTACTGAGGCCCGTTTGGGGATTTTGCATCGGGGGACTGACAGCGGCATCATTGCGGGGCCCGAAGGGACGGAGGTCGTCAAGGTGAGGCGCGCGACTGACCTTGGTCTGCGGGGGCCTGCCATGAGGCACGGTCGGGCAGGCTTGCCTGCTCCAGTTCGGGGCGTGGGTGCTCGTGCTTGTCCTGCTTTGCCTGGTGGCACCTGGGCTTCGTCCGGTGGGCCAGTATTCTGCGGTGCCGCAGCTGACCAGGCCTGCGGGGGCCATTTGGGAGTGCGGGACGTTCTCAGGCTCCTCCACTGTTGCATGGTCGGGAGTGCCCCACCAGAGGGAAGGCCGGCCGCAGGGCCTCCACCGGTGGTGGCACACCTACGCGAAGAAAGTAAATCTGGCAGGTGCCTCCCCTACCCGGGTTGGTGGCCGGGTTAGGGCGGGTTGATCCGGGTATGTGGGGAGAAGGGGAAGGCAGGGAGCGCGTGCCTCCCTCACCTCCTCGCCCGGCGAGTACTGCTCTTTCCGCTCATCACTGGGCTGTTTCCACTAAAGATGGGGGAGGTCTCTATGGACAACGGAAGCACCGTTTTGGCTTCATGCTGTATGGTTGCGATGCCTTGGCCCCGGACACAGGGGGTGCCCTTCCACCTCTCCACCCCCACCCCACCAGCTGGTGCCTGGTCACTGATCATCGAGCCGAGCCACTCCGGACTATTCTTGTTTCTGGGGCTAGGGTCCGTGGGGCTGAGTACTGCACTGAGTTGGTACGGCATTAGCTACTAGGGGCCCTGGAGGCTTTATGTCCAATTGGTGCCTGTCTGTGTGTGAGTCAGCTGACTGTGTGATTCTTAATTAAGCAGCTGACGTGATCCAGGTAACTTGTTCATGTGGGGCCTCACATCTTTCCTGTTGGGCTAGGTCACACATGGACAGAGGGGGCCTCGAGTCTACACTGATGCGCTGCATCCTGATTGATTGCCAGCAGCATGGAAGGGGCCTAGTGTGGGCAAAGACTGACTAAGGCAATTGTGTTTTTAATTGCATTTCTGCCGGCCCGCCCGGGTTGAATGCCCCCGAAATTTCGTCTCACTGGGAGACCCAAATTCATTTGCTTACTAATGCAACTAGCATTAGTGGACTCCTGGGCCTCTCTGTCCAGCATGGGACCCGTTCCAGGCAGGATGGGAGGCCACAACAGCACTTTCAGCTACCAAATGTTGCCTATAAGAATTAAGAATTTGTTGTTCTACAAAAATTAATTAGATTTGACCGGGTCTGGGTGTAATGTAAATGGTCCTCATGTAAAGCACTCCAATATCTGCTGGTCGGGTTCGCGCAGAGGCCCTCAGAAGCGTTGTCGGAGTGTACGGCAGCCTATGGACTACTAGTCAACCAACCGTATAAGTAAGTTCAGAGACAGGGTGGAGGGAGCGGAGCGACTGTGGTCATCAGGAACGCAGATGGTTCGTACCTCGAGATGTCGAGAGGTGCAGGTTGTCTTTCACCTATAATTTTTCTCCCCCAGATTCTGCCAGTGGTTGCGGGAGCGAAGAGCGGCATGGATAGCCAGGGCTCCCCCCTCTTTTCTCGTAGAGGTCCCAGGTGGAGGAAACCCAACCAAGCACCTCCCAGGATGCGCAATTGACAGCCTTCATCCAGATTGTTAAGACCAAGGGATTGGCATGGGCCACAGAACTCTTGAAGGCTAACAATCCTGAGGACTCCCGTATCGCCAGCGAGGACCCTACAACAGAGCAGGAGCCTAGTGCAGAGGCAGGCCCCACTAGGTACAAGCGAGTACGTCGACCCACCATTAAGGACTTCTCGGCAGATCCGCTGCCTCCCAGGAGTAGAGCTGTGGCTACCCCTTGAGTGGCTGCTCCCCCATTGAACTCCTCCCACCACAGGCACCGGGGCCGGCAGCCCCGCTGAAGAGCAATGCGGCCCCTGGGAACTATACCACAAGGGAGGACTTGGGTGGGCTCATGGACACGATGAACACCTTTATGGCTGAATTCAGAGCAGGTGCACCAGGGATGTCAGCACAAACACGGGGAGGGAGGGGCACTGGCGGCTGCTAGTGTATGGACACATCAGGGTAACGAGCTGCAGGGTCAACGGGCGACAGCTCCCGAAGTATCCAGGGTGGGGGGAGGTACACCTGGAACCAGTAAGTCAGCAGGTGCATCAGGGGGCAATACCAGTGCAGCGGGGCTCGCCAGCCCTCCCACCAACACAACCAGCACAGAATCAGCAGGAAGCATGGGGGCATGACAGCCGCCATGGGAGGGGCGCCCCTCGCCACCAGTGCTGTTACCGCCAGTCCCCTGACTGTCTTGAGGGTCCCCCCGACAGTTCCGCCTCCACTTCCAGCTACGCAGCTGCCCATAATTGTTCCCCCCGCAGCTGAACATGCTGCCAGCACCCCACTTCCTGTCAACAACACCCTGCTGCTTTTAGGACGCTGCTCCCTGTCTTGGGAGGTGCCACTGGCAGTCAAACAAGTAATCTGGAGGCGCAAATTCTTAAACATTTTTCCCCTGCTTTTGCTAGGCCAGGAGGGCCTGGGCACCAGAAGGGTTGGGGGAAAAGACGATGACAAGAAAGTGAAGTATCAGTCATGGCCCGAAAAGACCATCGATAACTGGCTCAAGGCTTTTTCTATCTTGTCCTCTGTAATTATGGAAAAGTTCCCAGAGTTAGGTCAAGGATTGGTGCAATACTCCAGGTTGATCCACAACGAAGCCCAGAAGTGGTGGTGGGGAGGGGGTTGGGGTTAGTTGCCCTACGACAGGGACTTCTGGAAGAAAATGTCCAGGTGCCCTGAGATGGGGTGAGACCAGAAAGAGGTTCAGCTATGGATGGACCATATGGGATCTCGCACACTGCAGAGTGTAGTTCCACAGCCCAAAGCACAGGGAGGGCCCTACACAGGCAAGGGTTCCTTTCAGTCAGGTACACGTGGCTTCAAGCCGGCTTTCCAGGGAGCAAGCAGGGGGGCCAGAGGGTTGGCTTCTGGAGGTCACCCCTGGGAACTTGTGGCCTTTTCAACACCGGTTCATGCACCTGGGGAAAAACATGCAAGTTCTTGCAAGCCTGCAGAAAATGTGGTGGGCCAAACCCTGCGGCTTCATGCCACTTAAAGCAGGAGCCTCGGCCTGCCGTCACTGGCAGGCAAGACAGCTGAGGTGTCCAGGTATGCAGCAAAAACTCAAGCCTCCCCCTCCCTGACCACCATGCACAGCGCCTCCCCTGGTTTTTGTGACCACACGAGTCAGGGTCAGCAGTCTCCCAAATGCCCAGTGTCTCTGTTTCCATGCGCTCAGTCAAGGGCCCATCTCCAGTGAGCCTTACCAACATCACGCCCCTCCTCAGGCAGTACCCAAATAAAGAGGACAGTTTGTTACTGCTGGTTGGTTTCAGTGAAGGTTTCAAGATCCCTTTTGTGGGCCCCCCGGTAAGCAGGGAGGCCGACAATATTAAATCTGCGAGGGAACAACCAGCAGTGGTTCAAGTAAGGGAGAGAAGGAGATGGCACTAGGGAGAGTGGCGGGCCCCTTTATGTGACCTCCCTTTGGACACTTTCATAGTCTCACCCTTGGGGGTGGTGCCCAAGAAGGAACCAGGGGCTTTTAGGCTGATTCACCACCTGTCCTACCAGGAGGGGAAATTGGTTAACCATGGGTTGGAAGAGGATTCATGCTCAGCGACGTGGTGTACCCTGGACGTGACATTGGACTTAGTCAGGAGGGCAGGCAGGGGGGCCTGGTTAGCAAAAGAAGACATCGAATCCGCTTTCCCCTTGCTACCGGTCCCCCCGAGCAGCCAACACCTGCTAGATTTCAGGCTGGAGGGCAGGTACTTTTATGACAGATACATGCCCATGGTGTGCGCGGTCTACTGTGCCTATTTTGAGGCTTTCAGTTGCTTCAAGCAGTGGGCCTTCCAGGAAACCCGTAGGGTGGAAGGGGTGACCCATTACCTAGACGACTTCCTTTTGATCGGGCGGGAGGGCACACAGGATTGATAGAAGGCCCCCACAGACTTTGAGGAGCTGGCCAGACACCTGGGGGTCCCACTTGCGCCTGGGAAGACAGAGGGTCCAGCACAAGTTTTAATTTTCCTGGGGATTGAGCTGGAAACCATTGCCGGAGAGTCCAGGCTGCCACACTACAAAGTACGGGATTTGGCACAGCAGATCCAGTTAGCATTAGGACAGGACAAGGCCCCACTTGGGTTCATCCAGAGCCTCCTGGGTAAGCTGACTTTTGCTGCCATGGTCATACCTTCGGGGAGGGTCTTTGAGCGAAGACTAGCCAGGGCCACTGCCAAAGTGTGGAGGAAACCCCACATGGTGAGATTGAGCAAGGGGATGAAGAAGGACCCGAGTATGTATGCAGACTTCTTGGCTAATTTCAATGGGTCTGTTATTTGGAGGGCCCGCTGGGCGAGCAGTCCTGAACTAGCACTCTTCACAGATGCAGCAGGTAGAGAAGGCTTTGGGACAATCTTAGACAGAGAATGGTGTGCGGAGGGATGGCCCAACTCTTGGCACAAAAAGAAGATCACATCCAACATAACGGTGTTAGAATTGTTCCCAATAGTGGGAGCCTTCCACCTGTGGCCTACAGTGCTAGCGCAAAGAGAGTCCTGTTCTGGTCCGACAACCTGGCAGAAGTTCAGGTTATCACCTCCCAGTCAGCTAGCTGTCCCCTTGTTTTGTGCTTGTTGAGGGAACTGGTGCAGGCCTGCCTGTTTACCAATGTAGAATGCAGGACTCGTCACATTAAAGGGGTGCAGAACACAGCAGCTGACACTCTCTCTTGTTTTCAGTGGCGCCGGTTCTGGGAGGCGTGGCTAACAGTGATAGAGGAGATGACCGCTGTCCTACCACACCTCTGGTTCCTTCTGAAGTGGAACAGAGATTGAGGGGGATGGGTGAGCTGTCCCTAGCACCCAGGACCAGTAAGCACTATAGGGCTTGTGTGGCCAAGTTTTGTGCGGTGGTGGGAGCCTGGGAAGATGTAAGGTCACCATCAATGTTCCCTCTAATTTTTTTCCTCTGTGTGTGGTAGTGGAGTGTCTCTGTGCGCTGCAACCATGGCTATGTGCGCCAGGAACCAAACCACGCGTGCCTGCGGCGCCAAATGGCACTCAAAACGTTTACTTTAAAACGTGAAAAGATGGTGCATTTTCACACATACAGCGCCACAATAAGTGTCTTAAGGGCAGTTTGCAAATTTATTGTATTGCCTGTATTTTCATTGTTGTGTTTGTGACTGCTGTTGTCTGTCTTCCCCGCTGCCTGTACGTGGTCCGTGCCCCTTTTTCTTCCCTCTGTTCCCCTCGCTGTCCCCCGTGCTCTCTCTGCCCGGTCTTTCTTTCTGTACCCCTCGCTGCCCGTGTCTCTGCCCAGTTTTCCCTTCTGTTCCCCTCGCTGCCCTGTGCCTCTCTGCCTGTTCTGCCTTCTGTTCTTAGCTGCCCCTATATTTCTGTATTCTGTATTTTGCCTCTGTGCCATTAGTTTTTTGTGCCCGTCTGCCATCGGTGCCACTCGTTTTTGTGCCCCTTTTGCCTTCTGTTCCACTCGTTTGTCCCTCGTTTTTTGTGCCTTTCTGCCCTCTGTTCCACTCGTTTTTTTGTGCCTTTCTGCCCTCTGTTCCACTTGTTTTTCCCTCGTTTTTAGTGCCTTTCTGCCCTCTGTTCCACTCGTTTTTTGTGCCTTTCTGTCCTCTGTCCCACTTGTTTTTGTGCCCTTCTGCCCTCTGTTCCACTCATTTTTGTGCTCTCTGCCCTCTGTCCCACTCGTTTTTGTGCCTTTCTGCCCTCAGTTCCACTCGTTTTTGTGCCTTTCTGCCCTCAGTTCCACTAATTTTTGTGCCCTTCTGCCCTCTGTCCCACTCGTTTTTGTGCCTTTCTGCCCTCTGTTCCACTAGTTTTTGTGCCCTTCTGCCCTCTGTTTCACTCGTTTTTGTGCTCTCTGTCCCACTCGTTTTTGTGCCTTGCTGCCCTCAGTTCAACTCGTTTTTGTGCCTTTCTGCCCTCAGTTCCACTCATTTTTGTGCCCTTCTGCCCTCTGTCCCACTCGTTTTTTGTGCCTTTCTGCCCTCAGTTCCACTCGTTTTTGTGCCCTTCTGCCCTCGCTCCCACTTGTTTATTGTGCCTTTCTGCCCTCAGTTCCACTCATTTTTGTGCCCTTCTGCCCTCGCTCCCACTTGTTTTTTGTGCCTTTCTGCCCTCTGTTCCACTCGTTTTTGTGCCCTTCTGCCCTCTGTCCCACTCGTTTTTGTGCCCTTCTGCCCTCTGTTCCACTCGTTTTGTTCCTTGTTTTTGTGCCCCTTTTGCCTTCCGTTCCACTCGTTTCCCCAGCCGCTGTGCCCCCTGTGGCCCCGCCCTCCTGACTGCCCACTGTGGCCTTTTGTTTAAGTATTGCTGTTAATCGGAGCCCCTTTACGGGCTCCGATTAACAGCAATACTTAAACAAAAGGCCACAGTCTGCCCCACGCTTTACTAACAAAAGCGTAGAGACAGTTTCCAAACACAGTGTGTGCTAAAGTACGCGCTGTGTTTGAAAACTGACTACGCTTTTGTTAGTAAAGCGCGGGGCAGACTGTGGCCTTTTGTTTAAGTATTGCTGTTAATCGGAGCCCGTAAAGGGGCTGCAATTAACAGCAATACTTAAACAAAAGGCCACAGTCTGCCCCGTGCTCCCACATAGCCACAAGCCCCACCAGCCCCCCCGCCTCCTTACCTGCACTTCTCACGTGCCTCATGTTCGCGCCGCTCGCTTTCTTTCTTTTCGGCGGCGCGACTCTCTCGCGCGTGACGTCCTGTGTGCGCGCTCCACGCGAGGTGGTGCGTGCTGGCATGAGGGGAGGTGCGCGCGCGCGCCCTAGAGGGAACGGTGGTCACCATTGGAGCTCAGGGTACAGACTTTCATAGTAGGGGCCAAGGATAATGGGAAGAGCCACTCCTGGATTTATGGCCACCTGTCGGTGATCAGTCACCATGTTAAGTTGAGGATCCAGAACGATCCCACTAAATATTTCTGATCTGGGCGGCGCTCAAAGGCTGGGCTAGGAGCGAGCCACGGGCTCCAGACAACAGGGCCCCAATCGACTTCAAGACTCTGCAGGGGATGCTGGACTGGGTGCCCAAGGCTACCCATTCAGAAGAAGCCCTCTTTGCAGCCACCTTTAGCCTGGCTTTCATTGGGGGCTTTAGAATTGGGGAGTTAGTGGCTAGGTCCAAGCATGACACATCGGAGGTGGCATTAAATGGGAAGGATGCATCACTCTCTGAGGCCTCATTCAAAATCTTAGTAAGGCGGTCAAAAACAGACCAGGTGGGGGAGGAGAGAGTGGTCTTGTTGCAAAGACTTGGTGATGCTAGCTATTGTCCAGTGGTCCTGGTCGCCATCTACCTTGCCCTGCGCCTGGCTGCGGAAGGGTATCTTCTCATGCATGCAGACGGAACGCCAGTCACAAAGTTCCAGATGGATCACATAATGCAGATTTGCTTGAAGTTGTCAGGCAACATAGGGCTTGGCAAGGGGTTCTGCAGCCACTCGTTTCGGATAGGGGCTGTGACAACAGCCTTCAGGGCAGGCATGTCCGCAGAGCGAATTATGCAGGTGTGGCGGTGGGAGTCTCAATGCTTTAAGAGTTTAACAAGGAAGGGGCCTGGGGACATGAGTAGTCTTGTAAATACAGTCAATTGTTAAATGTAAACAGGGTGAACCCATTGTGGCACCAGATGCCGTGTGACTTGCAGTGATGTGTGTACTGATGTGCAATGTAGTGTTTTAGCGTTTGGTGTGTTCGAGGCAATACAAATGTTTGCAAACCCACATTTCTTTATTTACCAGGAACAAAGGTCTGGGTGATTGGCTATTCGAGCGTCGTGAGAGTGGCACAGAGAGCAGGAAATGGAGGCATGGCTTCTCCGCCACCAAGATAATTTGGCTGGGATACCCGGGTATGCGCTGGAACTGTTTGCAGAGGAAGCTAAAGCAGAGACTGAGGGGGGGGGGGAGTAGCTCTCTGCCCAACGTCCTGGTCATTCACTTGGGAGGGAATGATCTGACTCTTCTGAGGAGGAAGGTACTCCTGCAAGAAATGAAGGACACAATGTGTAAGCTAAGCAATCAGTTGGGGACATGTGAGCTGTGGTGGTCTGTAAATAACCCCTCGCCTAGTGTGGCAAGGAGCGCGGTCAGGGGAGGGCTTAGAGGTCTCGCGCAGGAGGGTTAACAGCGCTATGTGTAAATTCACTAAGCAAAAGGGGTTCGGCTTTATCAGACATGGGCTACTGCACGCCAAGTCCACAGGATGCTTTGAGCAAAATGGGGTACACCTGTCCAGAGTGGGCATGGACTTATTCTTGCTGGACCTGGGGGAGGCCCTGGAAGCAGCAGGATATAGGTAGGAAGGCCGGCCGTGGTAGGGGGCCCTGTTTGTGATGGTGGCCACACCCAGAACTGTGGCGGAGTTACAGGGCGATCCAGAGTCTGTAAGGTACAGAGGAGTACCCTCTGCAGGAGCACAACAGGGTGCAAAGGCCAAATATCCCCAGGGACGTCCTTGCGTTGTACCCTGGAGAAGCGACGGCGCCCCGTTAGTCCTACGGGTGGTTGTGGACCTGAGCAACCGGGGGTTGCCTGGAACGTTCTGCCACTTCGGGGTCTTGAGTAAGGGGATGGACTGGCGGTACACCGGTGGGAGGGGTTAGCCCCTCCCCCAAAATTGGCAAGTACCGATTGGCGACAGCCACGATGTAATTTGGCTCATCAGGTGGGTTGGAGGCGGAGGGGTTGCCTGCCCTTGCATCGCCCGTAAGATAACCCACCATGTTGGCATATTTGTTCTGCAAATAAGTGTGCAGCAATTTTCTCTACAAGCAAGGTGTTGTGTGGTTTATTTCCAAATAATATTGCTGTATGCGGAATGGGGAGTGTTGTTGATATTGGCACTAAGGTTTATGACACAAGTATCTATAGGTTATAGAGGGAAAACTTGGAGGAACATTACAAAATAAATCGCTCTCAAGTCGAATTATTAAACTATGCTGCCATCTGCTGGTCACGTTAAAGTACTTATAAGCAGTAGCTATTTCTATTTCTATTTAGGGGGTTTTGTAAAGCGCTTGGTGACGCACAACGGCGTGTCCCCGCGCTGAGGAGCAACTCTTACTGGAACCTATAGAAGCGGCGTACCTTACTGGGCAAATAGTGCAGTTTTAAGTTTGACTCTGAAAATTGATTCTGATGGCTCTAATCTCAGTGCCATGGGTAGTTTGTTCCATCTTGAGGCTGCAAGGTACCTGAAAGATCTTCCGCCCATTCGAGCTCTAGACACCTTGGGAACGACCAGGAGTCCAGAGCCAGAGGATCTCAACGAGCGGGACGGCTCATAAGTAGTCAGAAGTCCCTGCAGGGGAAGAGGGGATCTCCCGTTGATGATCCGATGGCACGTACATAGAGCTTTAAATTCTACCCTGCTTCTGACCGGAAGCCAATGCAGAGATCGGAGGGCCGCGGCCGATGCAGCTCGTCTGGGTAGTTTAAGCACTAAGCGGGCAGCGGCATTCTGTAGGACCTGTAGGCGGTTGAGGTTCTTCTCCAAAGTCCCTAAATAGAGAAGATTGCCATAGTCCATCTTTGATGTGACTAGTGCATGCACCAGGGTTTGTCGGGCTCTCACAGGTAAAAACTTCAAAGTCTTCCTGAGACTTTTAAGGGTCCCAAAACATGATCCAACCACCTGATTAATCTGGGGGCCAAAGGAGAGGTCAGTGTCAAACCAGATGCCCAGATTCTTTGCTTTCTGGCACGGAGAGGGTGTTGGGCCTAGGCAGGATGGCCACCATGCCGACGTCCACGCTGATTGGCAGCCCCCCACGACCAACACCTCAGTCTTGCCTCCGTTGAGCTTGAGGCAGTTGGCGGACATCCAGGCAGCTAGATCTTGCATGCAAGCTCTGAAGATGTCCGTCGAGAGACTGGGTGCACGCGACAGGGAGATCACCAACTGCGTGTCGTCGGCATAAGACACCAAGCGGAGGCCGTGACTCTCTACTAAGGTGGCGATAGGAGCGACATAAAGATTGAAAAGTGTTGGACTCAGGGACGAGCCCTGCGGCACCCCCTGGTCCAAAGAAATTCGCTCAGAGTAGTGGTCGCCCTGCCTCACTTGGAAGCCTCGGCCAGTGAGAAATGAATAAATCCATTTCAATGCTGCACCTCTCACCCCTCCTTTGTTCAGACACTGTAGCAAGATGGAATGTGCTACAGTGTCGAATGCAGCACTGAGATCTAATAGAATTAGAGCCATGGTTTGTCCCTCGTCTGCACCCTGTCTGAGGGATTCGGTGGCCCTAAGAAGGGCAGATTCCGTAGAATGACGGGGCCGAAACCCGAATTGGGTAGGGTGAAGAATGTTGCCTTCCTCCACATACTTCATAAGCTGTTTGTTTACCACCTTCTCCGCTACCTTAGAAAAATAAGGCAGCAGAGAGATGGGGCGTAGGTTGTCCAGCTTCTCAAAGCTAATATTAGGCTTCTTGCGGAGGGGAAGCACCACAGCCTGTTTCCAGTCCTCAGGTATAGAACTGGATCGGAAAGAGACATCCAGCACGTGCCTGATATAGGGTTCAAGGGTCTCCAGACTGTCACTCAACCTTTTTGGGGATGCAGGGTCACGGGGGGAACCGGATTTAACAGATCTACAGATTTTGACTAGCTCTGCCTGTGAGGGGGTGGTGAAGTTGAGAAGCAGATTTTGATCGTCTTCCATCTCTGCTAGGTCTGCAGGCTCTTCCGCTGCAGGAGGAATTTCGGGAAAAGCAGAATAAATTTTGGACACTTTATCTCCAAAGTAGCTAGCAATGCGGTTGCAAGCTGAGGTATTTTATCGGAGGCAGGTAACCAAGAAGGTGTAGATTGCTGGACATTTCATAAGGTGGTTTCATTGCAACGATTATGTTATGCCATTTATTTTTCAAACGCATGTGCTCACATTATGTCATCGTGGGGGTGCGAGGAGCGCTAGCTGATACAGACTGAAAGATTGATAAGAAAGAAATGTTGTTTTTAAAAAAAAAACAATCTTGTTTAACTACATTAGATTTTTCAGTGTGCGTACTTCCGGCGGAAGCAGCTGCTCCAGGCTTGTGTGTCACAGTGGGAAAGGCCCACCATATCATAAATCACCCAAAAGATGGAACAGTGCTTTGGGTGTTTTATGGGAGAATTTTAGCGCTCATGGGATGGTTCACTGTTAAGTATGTATAATACCCCCTTAATCTCTTGGGTGCTTGCAAAGAAGTTTGGAAAAGAGAACACCCTACTTCTCACTCTGCCATACTAGGATTGACCATAAATTATAACCAGTAATTACAGCACACCTCTTATCCAACAATATTAATCATATCACAGAAAAATAGAACATTCAATTTGGGCTCTTGAAGATTTCTTTGTCGTCTTTTATTCTTTCAAACTCCAATCCCCTTTAGCCACGCCAACGCGTTTCGCCGAGGTTAACATAAACCGAACGGCTTCATCAGGGCTGGAAAATGATACAAAAAGCGCTTTTACAAGAACATTCCTGTGTATCGCGCTACAATTTCATAAACATAGAGCCCCTTTGTTATCAACACACCTGAGCAACCCAATTCAATTAATACTCAGTGAGTCATGCATGCATTTGCATAGTATTGATGACTTGTGACATCTACTTTTCTCCCCAACTGTATTATTTCATTATTAAAAACACATATTTACATTTTTCAATACTCATGCCAGACGTTCCATACTTCATTGGCCATAAAAATTCAGGGGCATATTACCAAGCAATGGCGATAATTATCGCTATTGCTTGGTTAGAGACAAAATTTTACCGCTGAGCTGCGGCGATTTTTATCGCAGATAAACCTTGGTATTACCAAGGTTTATCGCAAATGCGATAAAAAACTGCCGCAATGCATGAATATCGCTGAAAAGTCAGCGATAATCATGCATTACCGAGCTAATGCTCTTAGCCATGTTATCCACCTCCCATTGGATAACATGGCTAAGTACTGCTCAGGGCAGGTGTTAGCTTTTGGAGATATTCGCGCTTAGCGCGAATATCTCCAAAAGTTGGTAATAGGAGATAGCGATGTTAGCGACTGTTTCAAGTCGCTAACATCTTGGCACGCCTACTTTGCATATCATTAGTGATAAATATCACTGACATGCAAAGTGGGGCCCAAGATGGACGCTATCTCCTACTAGCTGTCGCTAACTGGTGTTAGCGACAGCTAGGTAATAGGGAGATAATCTCCGCTTTCTTGGCTTTTAAAGCCAAAAAAGCGGAGATAAACCCCCTTGATAATATGCCCCTCAATCCTTAGACACATCAAGTGATGGTGACCTCCCAATACGAATTATAGCTGAGACCGCTGTGTTCTTTAGATTCTACTACCCCAGTGCACACTTATGAATAGAAAATATGTTTCTACATTATACATGTAGTTACCTCAGTCTTTCTGTTTCGGCACCTAATATAAACGAAAATTCCATGGAGGAATACCAATTACCCTTTGACAAGTAATGCAAGGCTAGATACATAGCGCATTTAATCATCAGCTGCAATACCTATTGATCCTACCTCTGTGTTGAGATTCGCTTTTATTGTCCTTCCAACAAAGCCTGTTTTTAAAAGTTTTTTAGCAATCACTTAACACAACTTCAGCGATTTTATTTTCTTCCACCTACAACCAAAAAAACAAAAAACGAACACACCACCTCTAGTTTTCCAATTCCATACAAATAAAGTTCCATACTCATTTACCACTTCTTGTTAAAGCATATAAAGCCTAGACACGGCTCCTCTTACCTCCTGACTTCTATAAATTCATATATATATATACACCCAAAAGATGGATGTATTCCTGAAGGTCGATGACACTGCGACAGTTTCTTCTTCAAAAAATTACACCCTTCCTTACCTTCAATGTTCTAGTTTCTGTGCATGAAGACATGAGCGGGGTGCCATTTCTATAGAAGTGGCATAAGACGGAGGCAGTATAGTGCATGATACCCAGAGTGAGAAACAAACCAGAGTGGACGGAGCTCTCGCACAAAGATTTTGTTCTGTGATGAGTGAGCAGCGAAAACAAACACAAAGAAGCAGTTACATGGTGCGATTTCATGATGGGCCTATGACGTGCATCCTTTACTTATTCTTTCTCTCTGGTGTCATGATAAGGAGGTAGTCTGTCCAGTGAAGGGGGCCTAGAAGTTGAAGAGGGTGAAATATAGGTGGCACACAAAGTGGTTTGGATGTGACCAGAAATTTCGTGTGTGTGTGTGTGTGTGTGTGTGCAGCAGGTCAAAATGCCAGCAAGATAATCCCGGGAAACATCATGGGCTACTTTGAAATCAGTTGTCAGCAGCTGGTGGGTGGACATGGTTTTAGCTGGGAGACACACTGTTTTTTGGAGGAAGGGCAGTAGTGTGGTGGAGTGTGTATGGATATGCCCAATAAGGCTCTGGTTGGGATGTTAAACACTTTGGGCCTTATTTACAATAAAGTGACTCAGTGTGGTGCCGCAAGCCATTTTACTGCCCCGCACTGAGTGACTTACAAAGCAAAGGGATGCGTCATATCTACAACCAGGGCTTGAAGTTGGATAAAAAAAAACTGGGGGGTCTCTCACAGGGGCATGGCTAATGTGGTTAAGGGCGTGGCTTAAAAACACATAAGCAAAAAATCTGTGCTTAGCATAGTGTGCTGCCCGACTTGTATTTTCCTGTTTCTGTCATTGCAGCCAGATATATGATATAAGTAACATCATACCTAAACAAGTCAGGACTATTGGCTTTGTCAAATGTTGTTAGTTGCATTAAGCAGTGTTAGCACACGCACATCGATGTGCCTGCTGTCATTGCAATCCGGAAAAAACAGACCACCTGTGCCATGGCACAAAACAGAGCTCAATAGAGACCCATTTCGAGGCCCCCTTTAAAAAACTGCCGGTGTCCAGCATCGGTGAGATCCGGCCCACTTAAAGCCCTTTCTACAATTATATGACGCATCCTTTCGCTGGCGCACAATTGGCTGCCATGAGCCGACGCAGGCATCCTTGCACCATGGTGCAAGGGTACCTGTGTTGCCGGGAGATTATTTTTGTGCAGGAAGGGATACCTTCCTGCACATAAACAATCTGAAATGTTGTTTTTCAACTTCTATGTGTGCTGGTTAATGCAGCACAGGTAGAAGTTGAAAATAATTGTTTTAAACAAAAATGCTTTATGTGCAGAATGGGCCACCTTCCTGCACATAAGCAATAACAAGAGGTGATTTCCTCCCACTACGTATGCTGCAGAATGCAGCCGCATAGAAAGAGGGAACAAGCATTTGCAATGCAATAGGTCTTGCATTTGCGAGAGTATGAGCTATAGGCATTGTAAACGACAATGCCTTTTATTTATCTTTATCCACTTTATCCACTTGTGTCCTGAGGACATCAGGACACAAGTGGATTCATCCCCCAAGCAGCAATGCACCAGGAGGGGCGTTTGCAGAGTGGTGTAGAAAGGGGCCTTGGCCACAGACCACTTTCAGCAATACAGCTGTATGTGGCTTACTGGAGGTAACAGGAGGGCTATTTGTCCCCCAGGGACCCTCGGGAAGGAAGGGGACTTAATACCCCAATTTAGAACGCGCCAGGAGGCGCATTTGCCGAGTGGTGGGGAAAGGGGGAGTGGCCTTTGTCCACCTCTCAGCAATCCCACTGTGTGGTACTTACGGGAGGTAAGAGGTAGACCAGTTGTCCCCTAAAGGATAGTTCCAAGCCCTTCCTCGTACCACCGTCCTGATGAGACCCAAATAGAAGGGTCAAAACGCATAGACTACCAGAAAAGGAGGAATCCACAGAACAGTAAAGTGATATATATTTATTGATTTGTACAGAAAAAAGATTGTGTGGAGTTAATACCTCACTTGTGCATTAGGGTTACCTGTCAGTGGACCGCTATATACTTTTGTGAATGGACACCTTTGGTACATAAAAAGTTGGGGTCTAGGAAATGATTTTGATTGTTTGTAATTTTGTTTGTATTGTATAATGTTTAGTGCATATATAAATTGTTTTATAAAAAAATGCAAAAAGATTATTGGCCACAACCATATATGAAATAAGAAATAAAATACGGTTGTGACCTGAAATGAATTTTGAATGTGATTCATTTAAAAAAATATAATTAAATTCGATGGGATTAGGATCCTATGCATAAGAGTAATTACATGTACTCTGGTGCAATTATCTTGGATATCTCTTCCTCCACCTCATACTGTTTATTGAACCAGCTATGAATACTTAGCAATCCTGCTGTGTGGGACTTACAGGAGGTGATAGGAGGGATAGTTGGCCCCCAAGGATGTCCTTGGGGGCCAACTACCGCTCTTGTTACCTCCAGTAAGTCCCACACAGTGGGATTGCTAAGACATCTTCGGAGGCCATGCCCCCCTTTCTCCACCACTCTGCAAATGTACCTCCTTGCAGACTACGGGATGTGGGATGAAGTCCAATTTACTCCTGAGGGACTTTGGGGGCCAAGAAGCCCTCCCGGTACCTCCTGTAAATCCACGCAGTGGTATTCTTGAGCGCTGGTCAGAGGCCCAACACCCTTTCTCCACCACTCTGCAAACGCGACTACTAGTTAATGAAGTGTTTGCAATGTAATAAGTTTCTCATTTGCGAGAATTAGAGCTATTGGCGTTGTAAATGTAAACGTTTTTTACTAATGTTTTTTGGGAGTGGAGTGGATGTACGTTGTGTGTAGTGGAATTCTGTGGTATGTTGTGCAGTGAAATTATGTGGAAAGAAAGTATGTGATATATAGTGTATAGGAATTATATAGAGTGGGATTATGTGCTATGAAGAGTAATTATGTGGTATGGTAGTCTGGGTTGTGGAGTAGTGGTAACGCACAAGTTACTACTTGTGTAACGATATATCTGTAAGAGACATTTAGTTAGTATTAGATTCCTTACCTTAGAATATCCCCAGGCGTCAGACTGGATCCGGAAACTTTTGCGTAGCAGTACCCTTGCGCGTCGGTAGGCTTCGTCTGCGGCTCCACGTCCGTCAGCGGCGTCGTGGGCGCCGTGATGACGTCGTCGGAGTACTTAAGATGCCGCCTCCGCGTGCTGACGTCAGTTCTTAGACACAGCTTTTCCGCGCCAGAAACGCAGAGCCATGTTAAAAACCAACACTGGTGCCATTGAAACTCGGGCCCTGAAAGGGGATAACCCTAACCCTAGATATTGGTTCGCAGAACGGGGAGGATGGGTGGGCGGTAGGGAATCTAATACTAACTAATGTCTCTTACAGATATATCGTTACACAAGTAGTAACTTGTGCATCTGAAAGAGACACGTTAGTATTAGATTCCTTACCTTAGAATAGATACCCCAGCAATACCAACCCCGGTGGTGGGTCTGCGAACCAATAATCACACCAGAAAGTCCTGGAGGACGGAACGGCCAAAAAAGCCATCCCTCCGGACTTGGCTGTCCAGGCAGTAGTGTCTTGCAAACGTGTGCAGTGATGCCCACGTAGCTGCCTGACAGATGTCTTGTAAAGGCACACCCCTGCCCAGGGCAGTGGTAGTCGCCGTGGCTCGGGTAGAATGAGCCCGCAATCCAACATGGGGCTCCTTCCTAGCCAAGGAGTAGCATGCCTGGATACACAAGATGATCCACCGGGAGATGGTCCTCTTGTGCACCGCTTCCCCTTCTTAGCGCCCACGTAACCAACAAAGAGTTGGTCATCCACCCGGAACTGGCGTGTGCGATCCAAATAAAATGAGAGCGCACGTTTTGGGTCCAGACGGTGGAGCCGCTCTTCCTCTTTAGAGGGATGCGGTGGCGGAAAGAAGGTAGGCAAGGTGATAGACTGCCCGATGTGGAAGGCCGTGACAACCTTGGGCAGGAAAGAAGGCTTAGTACGCAGCACCACTTTGTCCGGATGGACAGAAAAGAAAGGCGGAGTACAAGAAAGGGCCTGGAGCTCACTCACTCTCCTGGCAGAGGTGATGGCAACCAGGAAAGCAGTCTTCAAAGTCAGAAGGCGAAGAGGACAGTTGTGAAGTGGCTCAAAGGGAGCGCACATCAAAAACGTAAGAACCAGGTTCAAGTCCCACTGAGGCATCACAAACGGAACAGGAGGAAACGTGTGTGTGTAATGCCCTTAAGAAATCTATTTACAATAGGGGACTTGAACAAAGAAGGTTGATCAGGCAGCCTTAGAAAGGCCGAAAGGGCAGAAAGGTAGCCCTTGATAGTGCCCAGAGCAGAGCCCTGCTGGGCAAGAGAAAGAAGGAAGAGAAGAACCTCAGAAAGAGGGGCAGCAAGAGGATCCACAGCCTTTGCTGTGCACCATGCCACAAATCTGTTCCACCTGCAGGCGTATACCGACATTGTGGAGGGACACCTGGCTGCCAGAATGACGTTACAGACTTCAGGAGGCAAGTCAAATAGCCTCAACTGTCGCCGCTCAATCTCCAAGCATGGAGGTGGAGACTGGACAGGTTCGGGTGGAGGACCGTCCCCTGCTGCTGCGACAGAAGGTCCTCCTGAAGAGGCAGACGAACCGGGGGATCGACTGACATACTGAGTAGCTCTGGATACCAGTACCTTCTCGCCCAGTCCGGAGCCACAAGGATGACTTGGGCCCGGTCGCGCTTGATCTTCTTCAGCACTCTGGGCAGAAGTGGTATAGGCGGAAAGGCGTACAACAGACCGCAACTCCACTCGCGACGAAAAGCGTCTCCGAGCGAGTGCCGCCTTGGAAATTCCAACGCGCAGAACTGATGACATTGCGCGTTCTCTTCGGTGGCGAATAGATCTAACCAAGGCTCTCCCCATTGCTGAAAGAGGCCTTGCGCCACGTACGAGTTCAGACGCCATTCGTGATCCATCATGCACCGACGGCTGAGCTCGTCCGCCCTGGCGTTCAGAGAACCTGCCAGGCGTTGAGCCACCAGGGTCACGCCCCGGCGTTCCAGCCATTGCCAAAGGCGAAGAGCCTCCTGGCAAAGGGTCCACGACCCCACCCCGCCCTGTTTGTTGCAGTACCACATGGCGGTGGTGTTGTCCGTGAACACCTGCACTACACTCCCCCGGACAGAGGGGAGGAATGCCTTCAGTGCTAGACGAATCGCCCGGAGCTCCAACAGGTTGATGTGGAGCCGGGCCTCCGCCGGAGACCAGAGGCCTCTGATCTCCGCCTCTCCCATGTGGCCTCCCAAGCCCTGGAGGGACACGTCCGTCACAACTACATGCTCCGGTTGGGGAAGGGAGAGGGATCTGCCGCTGACCCAATCGCGGTCCGTGAGCCACCACTGCAGCTGTGTCGCAGTGCCCTCCGAGATCAGGACGTGGTCGGACAGGTTGCCCTGATGCTAGGCCCACTGAAACTTCAGGTCCCACTGCAGAGCCCGCATCCGCCACCTGGCGTGATGCACCAGAAGGATGCAGGAGGCCATCAGCCCCAGAAGCCGCAGCGTCAACCTGACCGAGACCCGGGATAATGGCTGAAAGATGGGAATCAGAGCCTGAATATCCCGGACCCGCTGTTCGGGTGGATGAACCCGAAACCGCGCCTAGGACCGCTCCGATGAAGAGGAGCCTCTGAGAGGGGCACAGGTGTGACTTTGGCACATTGATGGAGAACCCCAGCTGGTGCAGGAGATCTGCCGTAGTCTGGAGGTGGCTGACGACTGTCTGGGGCGAGCCCGCCTTCAACAACCAGTCGTCGAGGTAGGGGAAGACTGAAACCCCTAACCTGCGCAGATGAGCTGCGACCACCGCCATCACCTTTGTGAACACCCATGGGGCACTGGTAAGGCCGAAGGGGAGCACGGTAAACTGAAAGTGCTCGTGGCCAACCGTGAACCGCAGGTAGCGCCGGTGGGCCGGCAGGACGGGGATGTGGAAATAAGCGTCCTGCAAGTCCAACGCTACCATCCAGTCTCCTGGGTCCAGGGCAGCTAAGACCTGAGCCAGTGTCAGCACTTTGAACTTCTCCTTCCGGAGGAAGCCGTTGACGTTCCGTAGATCCAAGATAGGGCGTAGGCCCCCTTTGCCCTTCTTGGGTACCAGAAAGTAGTGGGAGTAGCAACCACACCCTACTTCTGGCCCAGGAACGCGCTTGATGGCCCCCTTGGCCAAGAGGGCCGTAACTTCCTCCTGCAGAAGTCGCAAATGATCCCCCGATACACGGTGGTTCTGCGGTGGCATGGCTGGAGGAGTCGCCTCGAAGGGGAGGGAGTAGCCCCTTCGGACGATTTGCAGCACCCACCTGTCCGAAGTGACAGTGCGCCAGTGGAGGCGGTGATGGCGAACCCTGCCCCCCACTGGCGTCACATGGGCCTGAAAGCACGGACTAGGAGGGTTTTAAGGCGGATGCTGCGGGGGAAGGTGTGGACTGACCTCGCTGTTGACCCCTACCGCCCGGACGGTGGTTCTCACGGCCGCCACCGCGTTGGGTATTGCCCTGCGGAGCGTGGCTGGCGGCACGTGTGGGTACACCCCTTCCGTGGCCATGAAAGGAGTGAAAAGCAGCCGATTGCTGGCGCGGGGCCGAGAGGCCCAAGGACTTGGCCGTAGCCCTGGAGCCTCAAGCGCATGGTCTGCTTTGTCGCCAAAGAGGCGACGGCCATCGAACGGCATGTCCATCAACGTGTTCTGGACATCTGCCGAAAAGTTGGCGGACCTGAGCCAGGCGTGGCGTCTGACCGCCACCGTCGTTGCCATCGCTCTACCTAGCGAGTCGGTGGTATCCAGCCCACACTGGATGGAATATTTGGCTGCATCCCGGCCCTCCACAAGGGCTTGGCCGAGTTTGGCCCGAACCTCCAACGGGCACTCTGGCAGCACTTCCGCGACCGTATCCCACAGAGAGTGGGTGTAACGGCCCAAGAGGCACGCGGTGTTGGAAGTCCGCAGTCCCAGACTAAGGGATGAGAAGATCTTTTTACCATACTGCTCATACCTCTTGGATTCCCTGTCCGGCGGAGCCGACGGAAACGCGGTCTGGGAATTAGAGGCCTGGATGACCAGGCTCTCGGGGGTGGGGTGGGTGGACAGGAAACATGGGTCACCCGGGGCTGGGCGGTGGCGTCTGGCCACGTTCCTATCTACGGGCGAACCCGTAGCGGGCTTGGACCAAGTGCCCAGAAGAACGTCGGTCAAGGCCTCATTAAAGGGCAGCAGAGGCTCGGCCGAGCTTGACTGCGGTTTAAGGACCTCAGTGAGGAGATTCGTCATTACGGCCACGACGGGGAGCTCAAGGCCCAAGGCCTTGGCAGCCCTCATCAACACCACACTATATGTTGCCCCCTCCTCCGAAGCCACGGTAGGAGGGGAGACAAAACCAGTGTCTGGAGAGGTGTCCAGGCCACTGGCCTCCCCAAGGTCTCCTGCCCAGTCCTCATGAGACTGACACTCTCGGGTCAGAGGGTCCTCAGACCCCTCCCAATCCTCTTCTTCACCCATCTCCTGATGCTCAGGGTTTTCAATCAATGGGGCCTGTTCATAGAAGTGAAACTCTCCAAACGACGTCTGGAGCGGCGCCCATTGGGGCCGTCCCGACGCCGGAACAGGAACGAAGGTGGAACCGGGACGGCACCGGAGGCGACACCCGATGGTCCGACGCCGGGGAGGTCGTAAGGTCCACCGGCGACGATCCAGATCCCGAAGAAGATCTAGCGGCGTCCCGCGGCGCCGGGCCGCTGAACCCTGCGGCGCCGGGCCCGAAGGCACCGGCGGCGTTGGGAGAGTGGGGACTAGCGGCGCTGGGCCCGAAGGCGTCGGCGGCGTCGGGGCCGAAGCACCCGACGGCGTCGAAGCCCCCGTCCCGCTAGAGGCCCCAGACGGGTCAGCTGGGCCCGAAGGCGCCACGGAGCCCGTCGGAGGAGAGAGTTTCCTCATGGCCGTGAGGAAGCGATCGACCTCCTCCGGCACCGCGTTTAGCCCAGGGACCGTAGGGTATGGGGCTGAACGCGGCACCCGCGACTCCAACGGAGCCGCGCGGGTGGTTTCACCCGAACCCCCGGCCGCATCGCGCGAGCGTCGTGGGGAGTCCGAAGAGCGATGACGCCGCTTGGACTTCTTATGCTTCTTACCTGACGACGACTTCGACCCGGAGGAGTGCGGCCTACTCTCGGAACTGTGGTGGCTCCGAGCCCGCGACCTGTCCCTCGACCTCCCGTGGGACCGGGACCTCTCGCGGAGCGGGACCGACTGCCGGAGTTCGAGTCGCCTGCGGGACCGCTCCCGCCTGGCTTTTGAAGAGAGGGCCCGGCAGTCGGAGCAGGCCTTGTCGTCGTGGTCGAGGCCTAGACAAGTTAGACACAGGTGGTGAGGGTCCGTGACCGACATCGTGCGGTCTCAATCCTCGCAGTGTTTAAAGTCAGGCATTCCTACACCGATCGGAGTCGTGAAGACTTCGAAAAATGATCAAAAAGATCCAAAAAGTTAGTCAAAAATTCACTAAGGGTTGCTGCTTGTTCCAGATCTGCGCTTGCTGGCGCGGAAAAAAGAACTGCCGTCAGCACGCGGAGGCGGCGTCTAAGTACTCCGACGACGTCATGACAGCGCCCACGACGCTGACGACGGACGCGGAGCCGCAGACGACGCCTACCGACGCGCAAGGGTACTGCTACGCAAAAGTTTCCGGATCCAGTCTGACGCCTGGGGATATTCTAAGGGAAGGAATCTAATACTAACGTGTCTCTTTCAGATCTCAGGTTTAGTCTTCCTCATTTCCATAGAGCTCAACTATGAACTCAGTGAGACAAAAACAGAAGGAATCACTGAGGAGCACTTGTGAACCTATTCAGAGGTATGAGCAGGGCCACTGGAGTTATGCAACTGTTTGGCTGCACCGACTTCCGAACAGTTATACATTTTTGCATTAGCCACATAATTCATCATCTGCTCCCTAATCAACAGATTTTAACAAAAAAAGCTTTGTTTCTAGCTCAAACGTTACCAAAAATGCAGCGACAAGTGTTACAGCATGGAGGAAGGCCCTTTGCAAACCTAGAATGGTCACCTGTTACTTATTGCTAAATGTGGGTGTTAAATTGGTACTAATGGTGTGCAAGCCACTCTTGCCTCCTTCTGCGCCTCTCTTTCTGCACATTTCTTTCTTTTTCTGCACTTCTCTTGCCTCTTTCTGCAAATCTCTTCCCTCTTTCTGCATGTCTGTTGCCTCTTTCTGTACCTCATTTGCTTCTTTCTGTACCCCTCTTGCCTCTTTCTGCACCCTTCTTCCCTTTCTGCACCTCTCGTTTTTTCTGTACCCCTCATGTCTTTCTGCACCCTTTTTGCCTCTTTCTGCACCTCAGTTCCTTCTTTCTGCACTTCTTTTGTTTCTTTCTGCACCTGTCTTGCTTCTTTCTGCACTCCTCTTGCCTCTCTTTCCACCCCTCTTCCTGCACTTCTGTTGCTTCTTTCTGCACTTAACTTGCTTCTTTCTGAACCTCACTTGCCTCTTTCTGCAACTCGCCTCTTTCTGTAGTTCTCTTGCTTCTTTCTGCACCTCTTTTGCCTCTTTCTGCACCTCACTTGCTTCAACATGCACCCCTTTAGCCTGTTTCTGCACCCCTCTACCCTCTTTGTGCAACTCTCTTGCCTCTTTCTATTCCTCTCTTTCCTCTTTCTGCACCACTCTTGCCTCTTTCTGTACCTCTGTTCCTTCTTTCTTCACCTGTCTTGTCTCTTTTTTTTTTTTAAACTTTACTTTCAAGAATTCCATTAGAACAAAATACAGTTACATTTACTCTTTGGAAGGAAGACATTCTGAGGCATAATGTGCAATTAGACAAGGTCTGACAGCATCCTTTTGTTAAGTAACATGAACATAAACAGCATTCCTGTTATATCAATACAATAGCCTGCACGTAACAGCTAGTCATTTTAGTCCTTGGAATTGGGGTGATGATCACAAACAAATGCAACGCAAAAAAACAGTTTACCTCTATTTAGGTATATTATTAATCAATATTCCTTAATACTTTATCCCACTCCGGTGCCTGGTTCAGCAGTATCCTCTACGGTCACTGCAGTTTTCAACAGGTAAGTCCTATACGGTCCCCATATGTCTTTCCGTGCACAACGTACCGGTATCAGTTCGTTATAGGCTTCAGACTGGGTAGAACAATAGGCTAAGTCAGTTTTCCAGTCAGCAAGCGTTGGTAATGGACCCTTTATCCATCTCATAGCTACTCTCCTTTTGGCCAGCATTAATCCAATAGCTGCTAGCTTACGCTCCCCTTTGGGAATTAGTTTGTCATAACCTAGTATTGCAGTTAAAGGTGTTTCTGGAATGACACATCCCAGCATTGTGGTCAGGACCCCAATCAGCTCCCGCCAGAAGTGTTGTACACCTGTGCAGTCCCATGCCAAATGCAGAAAGTGCGCTCCAGGGGCATTGCATCTCAGACAGTTGTCCATATCTTGGAGCCCGTACCTGCTAAGTCGGGCCGGTGTATAATAGGTTCTATGAATATACTTAAAGTGTACTGATCTATGTCGGCCATTGGATGAAATTGTTTTGATCTTATTAAAGCACCAGGCCCATTGTGCCGTAGTCACTTTTACCCCTAACTCTTCTTCCTAGTCTCTTTAGTACTTTTCTTTGGATTGTTCACTATGTGGAGTTTGCCCCAAAGCTCGAGAACGCACTCCACAGCAGCCAGTCTTCCAGACAATTTTATTTGGGGAAACCAGCGCTTACATGCCCGTTGTTTTTGTGTCTGACCGGTTTCAGAGCCCCAAGCTCCTTCTTCAGAGACATGCGCTGCAAACAAGCGGGTGTTTTCATGGCAAGTGCTGCATCTCCATGTGCTTAGTCTTTTTTCTACCCTCCAGTGGATTTTTCAATTCGCATTGATGTCTCTCAGGTGAGTTCAGTACTGCTAAGCATGCTGGTACATGTAGTCTCCGCCAAATTTTAACCTTTTGGTAGGTCCTGAATTTGAATGCAGAATTTAAAGCACAATTTGAAAACCCTCCAGTGGGCCACAGGCATGTACCTGCTGGTTTATTTATAAATTTTTTTACGCTGCTGCGCTGTTGCAGAACTCGCGATGGTCGCAGTCCCGACAGTCAACATCATTCATTTGATGGAGGTGCAATCCTCAGCGGCCAGGACGAGCCGCTCAAATATACACAAAGTTTGCCCCAAAGCTCGAGAACGCACTCCACAGCAGCGAGTCTTCCAGACAATTTTATTTGGGGAAACCAGCGCTTACATGCCTGTTGTTTTTGTGCCTGACCGGTTTCAGAGCCCCAAGCTCCTTCTTCAGAGACATGCGCTGCAAACAAGCGGGTGTCTTCTATGCTCTGCCTTGGTCATACATTATTTTTGTAACATGGTGACTGCTTACAGGCAACAGCGATTATGATATGATTTATTCTCATAAGACGTACACTGCACTATACATTTAATCTATTCATTTCATTTGTATGTGATACGCTTCGTTAATTTAGCGGATGTGTTGTCACTATTATCAACTCAAAATGTGCTTCATTATTAGGCCGTTTTTTGAACACTGTATTATAATATATACATATCATGTACTATGCGACATGCCAGTCTTATTTCTATGTTTTTGATGTTTTTTCAATATCAGTAGCCCCATTGGTTGTGCAAATTCACGTGACCAAGCTTCGTCTTGAAGCGAAGTGCGTTGTGAATAAACTCAGAGGTGAACACTTTATCGTTACCGAGTTTGATATTGCTGAGAGCGTGCTACATTTAAAACACTTTTTTTTTTTTGATTGATTGAAGACAGCTGGTTTGTTTCGCCGGTGTGCGCGCCACTCCCCACAGGCCACTGATGTCCAGAAGGAGCAACTTGTTTGTGAATTGATATATATATTTCAACACCTCGTTGCACGATTTCCTTCCCGAAAGAACGAGCCTGGACCCAAATTTGTGCTAGTTTTAGTTGTTTATTGTGCCACCAAAGCTAGCCGCCCTGACGCGTTTTGGCCGTCCCTCGGCCTTGATCACATGACACGGCTCTTGCTGTGCTCGTCTTTATTTAAAGTGCTAGTTCCATTTTTGCTTTCAATAAACAAACAACAACATACTACTACGATCACATTGGAAACGAATATTGGATAAATATATAAATATGCATATAATGATTCACAATGCCCAATAATATAATGTAATAACAGTGAAATGCATTGTTTTAAAAATCAATCAGATCCCTGTATGATTTACATGTATGTTGGTTGATCTGTTTCCTATTGGTCAGGATTGTTGTTTTAATAAAAGCTTAAATGCAGTTAAAAATTACCTGAACCTCATGAGTGTGTTACAAATTATTGTTTGCAAATAGGCACCTATTTGTGTTTCTAAAAAGGTGTATTTCGTGATGTCCCCAAAAATAATAAAAATGTGTGAAAAAGTGCAAAATTGAGAAACTTTTAACATGAGTACCTTATTCGTAAAGTGCTATGTGCTATATCTGTTCGTACATCATGTACTGTTTCTCATTTTCTGTATAATACATTAATCTTTAAATTCCATTGTGATGTACTAATGAACAATACGATAATTGAATTCCTGAGCATGTAATAAAATACTAAATGCTTATAGATGCATAGGGTGTCAATGGCTTGATTAGAATATGTGAACTTTAGGGAAATTATAGATCCAACATCTCGGCGAGTCTCACATACATAATGTCCAGTTCAGATATTGTTCACCTAAAGGGTATACAAAAAGACTCTCAGTATATATACATACATACACATATAGTCAGTCAGACATATATACACATACATATATATTTTATTGTTTTTTTCCACTGAAAAAAACAAAGGTTCCAAGGCGGTTATAGTTAGGCTCAGATTTCACTCATACAAAACCAGTGAAATTCAGCAGTTATAGTTACCTGAGCTATAATTGGAACTTAACGCCCCTGCAATGTACTGCTTATGACCTCACATATTACATCACTCATGACATGGTCAGTGACATCACTGATCACATCTCAAATGACATCATCCACAGACCCACTCACACCCCATACAACCTCTTGTACACCCACTCACACTTGCACAATCATTCACATACCCACTCAAAGACCCACACCAATACTCACACCCACTCCTCCATTGAAGCATTCACACACCCAACCACTCACTTGTATAGCCACTAACACAACAATTTACTCACCCATACAGCCACTCATAAAACCAATCACTCACCCGTACAGCCAGTCACATAGCCACACACTCACCCATACAGATATTCACACACCTACTTATTTATCTAGTCACTGACACACCCACTCACTCACCCATACTCTCTCAACACAGCCCATACAAGCCCTCACACACTCACTCACACAACCACTTACTTACCCACTCACACAAGCACCTGCACATCTGCTCACTCACCCATACAGCTATTTAGAAAGACACTCACTCTTCGATAGTCACTCACACACCAACTCACTTAAACAAACACCCAATCAAACAGACACTCACCCATACAACCACTTACACACCCAGTTACTCACTCATACAGCCATGCAGACACCCACTCACTCACCCAGTCACTTACACACCCACCCATAGAGCCACTTACACCACCACTCACTCACCCATACAGCCACTCACAACAACTCACTCACCAATACAGCCACTCACAGCAACTCACTCACCAATACAGCCACTCACAGCAACTCACTCACCCATACAGCCACTCACAGCAACTCACTCACCAATACAGCCACTCACAGCAACTCACTCACCACAAAGCTACTCACACGCCCACTTATTCACCCATACAGCCACTCACACACCCATACACACAAGGATACATACAGTCACACAGCACTTACATAATATATGTTAGAAGCAGACTAAAGACTGTTCCTCTAGGGTGGCTGATTTCAAACCTCGGGCTTGTAAGGAATTGTTGGACGTGTGAGGCATTCCAACTTTCTGATGTCTGGAGGGTCCGCAAACACATGGCATAACACAATTGAGATACTCCCCCGCACCTATTCGGACCATGCACCCGTCCTGTTAAAACTACGCACTCCCAGACCGGAGGGACATGAGCGTCAGTGGCAATTACCAGGCAGGACGTTAAAAGATGACCTATTTTACCATTCTCTATGGACGAAATAAAAGAAGCGATTGATGCATTGAACGGTGCCTCCGCCCCTGGCCTAGATGGCTTCAAGGGAGATTTTTATAAACGATACAAAGATATACTTGCTCCTAAGCTCCTGGAAGTCTATCATGAATCCCTGGAACAGAATCAGTTACCACCAACTTTGCAGGAAGCGGTGATCGTATTATTACCCAAACCCGGCAAGGACCTTTTGCAATGCGGATCGTATCGACTGCTATCATTGTTACATTTTGATTATAAAATTCTGGCGAAAACAATCTCAGTGCACCTTGCCCTGTTGCTGGATAAAATAATTTCCCCAGTCCAGTCGGGGTTCGTACCCCATAGATCTACCTCCCTAAACCTGCATACTTTTTTCGCAGTCCTGCACAGAATTAATCCGGCCATTCCGGCAGCAGCAGCGCTGCTAGATGCAGAGAAAGCCTTCGATTCTTTGGAGTGCTGTTTATATGGACGGTTATGCGCAGGTTAGGCATGCCCTTTGGGTTCGTCAACCTTACTGCACTACTGTACTCGGCCCCCACTGCTAGACTGCGCTTAAACGGAACGCTCTCCTGCTCCTTTATACTATCCCAAGGCACAAGACAGGGATGCCCTTTGTCTCCACTGCTTTTAATATTAGCAATGGATCCACTCATTAGACATTTTCAGGAACGTCATCTCTAAAGAGGGCTCCAATTTAACACTGGGCCATTATTGGTGTCACTATACGCAGAGAACGTTATACTGTATGTTAGAGACCCTCAAAACAACGTGGCCCCCTTGATAAGAGAGATAATTCGTTTGGCAGCTTCTCTGGCCTTGGAATTAATTGGCATAAATCTGTGATATTCCCCCTCACCGCGGGCACAGTCAGATGGGAATGTGTATATCCACTCATCTGGTGCTCCGACTCCGTCAAATACCTGGGGATAAACATTCACTTAAACACCAACAAGCTTTTATTATTAAACTATGGCACAGCGATACATAATCTGGAGCAGCAAATCGAGAGTGGCTTCGGCTCCCACTCTCGATTGCTGAGCGAGTGGCACTGATTAAGATGATCGTCCTGCCCAAATTCTTTTACTTATGTAATAATATACCTACCCCGCTTACGAATCACTTCTTCAAATCCATTCACATCCACCTTATTCAGCTTACTGGGGGGGGGGGGGGGGGGGGCAAGCGTCCCAGGGTCCGCTGGGAGGTCATGACCCTCCCATACTACAGGGGAGGCTTGGGAGTCCCTAACTTTCAGTTATATTATTTAATCGCACATTGCAGTTATGCTCACTCCTGGTTCCATCCTGACGCCAGAATCCCCTATTTGAGCACGGTGCTGCCGCAGGGCTACCCACGCGATCATCTAGACATCCAGACGGTTTCCACCACCAGGTGGGCTTGGAAAAAAATTGCTCAGGTTGCTGGGGTCTACGAGTCCGTATTCCCCGAGCTTACCGCTTCTGAATCAACGCTGGATACCAGTAACTGGGGAAAGGATAGTGTAGCGTACACTTACTAGGTTTGGCGTGACCAAAATAGGGGACCTTTACATCGAGGGCCAAGCCTTCTCAGTCTCTAACAGGGACAAATATCAAGAGGCTTCTTTTATGGACAAATGTATGCTTATTCGTCTGCGAGCAGCCTTAAAAGCTAAGGTTCCTGGCTTTCCTGTCGAACCGGACTCACTCACCCCTCTTTCCATAGTAATCGATAGCAGCACTGGGACCGTTTGGTTTCAAAACTGTACGGGGTCTGTGTAGAGATAATCCCAGTCAATAATGCCAAGATACGGGCCGCGTGGGTGGCTGATCTGGGTCACCCTATAACTGATGATCAGTGGGCTGCATGCTGTTTACAAACTAAGGAGGTGTCATTGAACAGCCGGCACAAGCTGATCTACTTCAAATTCTTATGTCGAATTTACATTACACCCGAGATGTCACACAAAATAGACCCAGACAGGCCCCGCTGTTCCCTTAAATGCAAGGCCCCACATGCAGACTTTGCGCACCCGGCTTGGACCTGTCCCAAGATCGGCAGACTCTGGACCGACATATTTTACACACTGGGGGACATGATTGGTTTTGACATAGACCCTACACCGGCCATAGCCTTATTGGGATACGTAAACAACATACCCAAACTGGTCCGGAAATTCACGGCCTTGGGGTTGCTGCTGACAAAAAAGGAGATTACACTCAAATGGGGGTGGAAGGCAGTGCCGAAGTGCAAGGACTGGCTACACAGTCTAACATATTGCAACATCAACTACGATTTATATGCCACCACGTTTCCCAGTAAATCTCGCCCACAGGATATTTGGGGCTCTTTTAAACAGTACACAGCCACAACACAATCACAACCCAACACACGGCCAAATAGCGGGCTAGTGCCTGCAGGCATTGGCTTGCTTCAGGGACACGGATCTCTGAGCTTACATCTTAGATACACCAAGTAAGCGTGCACATGTTTCCCTCACTGTGCTTTGACTGTGGTACAGAACTATGCTGTTAGAAATGAACTGGGTCAGAAAAATGCATTATATAAGTGAAACACTGTTTGTCAAAAGTACGCAAAGTCATGTAGTGCCATTTATCCTGTACTATAGGTGCATATGTCGTATACTGTGTAGTGTCGCAACTCTTATTGAGTTCGAGCCGGAAATGACATTGTGTTAACTCTGAAACTGGTAAATAAAGTTTAAGAAAATATATATGTTAGAAGCAGTATCACACAGTAGTAGTGCACCTAGTATACTAATTTGACTTTTGTAGTAGGTTAGTATACATGTTTAACAATCAAAGTCTTAGAAAACACTTTCACTCACTGGATGATGTCATTAGTGATGTCACTGGCCATGTCATGAGTGATGTAATATGTGAGGTCATAAGCAGTGCATTGCGGGGCGTAAGTTATAGTTAGCTCAGGTAACTACAACTGCTGAATTTCACTGGCTTTGAACGAGTGAAATCTGGGCCCAACTAGAACATTCCTAAAACTTTCGTTTGGGTTTTTTTCTCGCCAGTTATAACTCCACAACAAATGACGCATGCAGACAGGCAATATGGCTGGTGCTGGTTTATTTAGACCCGCAGACCCGACACAATTGGACTAAGACTAGCAAGTCTTACACAACAATTTGGCACGCGCACAGCTGCCAAAAGAAGAGTCAGTCTATCTCAGGGCCAGACGGGTGGGCTTATATCTCCATGCATGTGCATGCACTGTGGACCTTCCTTTAATGTTTTTTTTTCTAGTTTATGAAAAACCATTGGAATGGCAGAAAGCAATTGAAAACTGTAAAGCTCAGCAGCCAATGCCAGACCTTTTGGCTTTGCCAAGATTTTATTTTAATTGCTTTCCAAGGAACTACTAAACTGGAATAAGAAGGGCAACCAACCTTAGCACCTCGCTTTCAAACAGTGTTCCTTAGTGAAATGCAATGCCTTACAAATCAACACAATCAACTGATGAAAGAATTTCCAAACAAGTCGGTGACAGCACCAGTTTCGGAAAATGCTATGAAACCGTATGTGCTTCGGGAAGACAGCATGTGACACCATAGTCATAAGGTATAAGTTACTTTCCTTCAGTAATATTCTCTCAGGTGGATACTATAATTGTTCTATAGCTCAGCGGTGAGCACCAAAAAGAACGGCCTCCCAGCCAGGATTTGTTACATTTTGGAACATGGAAAAGACACTGATTAGTTGAATAAAGAGTTCTTATTGGATGGTATATAAGAAACCTGTTCCTAAGGAAGGACAGACATTTTTTCTGGGCTACCGAGAACAAGTAACAGAGCTTTAAACATAATCCGCTCTTCAATTGGTAGCCAGTGGAGTTGCTTTAGGCCAGCCCAAATTGAGTCTTAGCGGAATTGAGAATAGCTCTAGCCGCCGCATTTTGCACCAGTTGCAGCTTTCCAATTAGGTATGCGGGTGCACCTAGATAGAAGGAATTCACATAGTCCAATTCGGAAATGTCTAGAGCTAGCACAATCGGCTTCAGGGTCTAAAGTGGTAGTATAATCAGAATCTTTTTTAAAGATTTCAAAATGCCGAAACAGAGCCCTGTCACAGCACTAATTTGAGCTCTAAAGGAGAGTTCTTGATTCAACTTTACTCCTAGATATCTTATCACTTTAGCCAAGCAAGTGATTCACCAAAATTGGTTAGCCACCAGGATATAAGGTCAAAAGAGTCATACTCTTCCCCCCCCCCCCCACATCACTCCTAAAAAAAGCTCAGATTTGCTTGAATAGGGTTTTCGGCAGTCTTTTGCATCCAATTTGCCACTTCAGAAGGTCCAGCCTGGAAACTGTCAGTCAATGCCCCATCAATTTTCTCGAAGGAGAGCATACATTGTGTGGCATACAACACTAAATTGAAACCTCTATGTTCCACTATTTTGGCCAGAAGGGCTCAGTATATATTAGAGTAAGATGGGCTCAGGGCTGAATCTTGAGGAAACCTATACTCTAGCTCTTTATAGCTATAAGTAAAAGCGGGAATAAATAAAATATGGCCTGAACTCGATTAGTCTGGTAAGAATTAAGCCATTTCTAGGCTTTCCCAACTGCTCCAGCTGACTCCAGGTGGCATAGCACAACAGCATGGGAGACTGTATCGAAAGTCGCTAAGAGAAATGGATATATTACGATGGCTTTCTTTTCATGATCCAGGTTGATTTTAATTAATTCAGAGACCTCAGTAGAGCTGTCTCCGTACTGTTATACAGAAACTGAAAGGGATGCAAGATGTAATTTTTTCTAATAAATTCAGAAATCCGCTCATCAGTTGTTTAAGGATTTTACCCAGAGCTGTACACAAAGAAATTGGCTTGACGGTGCTCAGCATGGCTGGATTGGCATACGTTTATTTTTAAAAGAGGTAACACCTGAACTCTTTTCAAGCCTGAAGGGAAAATAAAAGTATCCAGTGTTTGATTAAACAGATAGTCGATTACAAGGTTAACAGTTGAGGCCATTACTTTTAACACATTAGACCCAAAAGTAGCTGTCTCAATTGGTATTCGGAATCCGTAAAAGAAATGGCTTTGAATTTGGACAAATCGGAGCTATTCAACTCTCTCCAATTACTGGAATTGAGAGGTCTTCCCTCATCTGATTATCAAAAGAGGTGCAAATATCAGGCACCTGCTTATCAAAATAATCAGCGAGGCTATCATATAAGGTCTGGGGTTGAAGCAACTGGCTCTAGAGTCTGCACTAGATCAGTCTCCCTGATTTTTTGCCAAGGACGCGTTGAAACTGGAAAGATAGAATCTCTCAGCAAGGAACCTCATAACGTCAAAGAAAAAGGCCAAGTAATTGAATACGGTTGTCAACGTTGAAATCCGAACAGTTAGAAAAAAATCAATCTCACATATAAACCCCCTTAAGAGTAGTGGCAGACACCCTTTACCGAAGAGTAAGCTCCCCTCCATTGCCTTTAATAGAGTGAGTGCAGCTTATATGATGGATCGTAACATGTACGTTAAAGTCACCTACAATTGTGAAATTAGAGGACTGAAGCAAATAAGGAACAACTGCATTAGCCAACGATTCTCCAAACTTTCGTCTGAAACCAGGTAGGCGGTATATTAAAGCTCTTCAAAATGAATTATGGGATAGCACAAAGGAGCATAGAAATCCCTCTGCATCCTAAAACCCCTCAACTTTCCACACGGAACAAATCAAAGTTGATGAATGATAGGAATATCTCCATCTTTTCGAACAACCAGGTCAAGGTGGGGCATGGAATAACCTTCTGGTATTGCTTGTGCAATATCCGCCCGAGGACGCATATACCACTTTCCTTCTTCCAGAAGGTCCTAAATATCAATCTAATGCTTAGGAAGGGATCTGACATTTATCAAGCCTGCTTTAAGTTGACATGGACCTCTGCTTAATTTAGGCAATATTTGGGTTCTCCAAAAATCCTCTCAGTTATTAGAATCGCATTGCCAGCTATGTGGAGGATCAATTCGCTAATCGCAACGCTGATTTTTAAAAGAAAAAGAATTAGCCGAAGAGAAATAACACACACAGTTAATCCACTCCTTAGAGTGAGTAACCTTTACCTGCCATAAGCCCGATTTACCTTATTTTTCTCCTGGGTAGACAGGCAGCATAACCAGCCAGTGCCTGGCGCAATCCAAGCGTAAATAGGGCACACAAAGGCTCACTTTTGGTGCACCGAGTGCACGCATTCGCGCTGCAGAGCTCATTATATGAGGGAGGTGAGCTTATTGAACAGATGGGGTTTCCAACACTAGAGCACTAAAAATGCTAAATGACGAATCTAGGTGGGCCGAATCAGAGTGTAGAGAATGGAAGTCAGCTCTTTCACGATATTATTCCTTTTAAAATCTCATCAGTGTTTCAAATTCATGGTACCTCCAACGAATTTCCCAATCTATCATATTCAATAGAAAGGTTAAAAACAAGCCATTATACTGTAAAAAAAAAAAAACGCTCTGAAATTTCTCATAGATTTACAGTGTCACGAGTAGGCACCACACAACGCAACTAGTGGCTCCATCAGCCCCGGAAGTTACAATGATGACCTATATACGGCACCGGCAGAAACGCAGGCAGCAGATTCTTCACTTTTAGCTGTCCCAACCAAGGACTTCTGAGAGGCGCCAAACAAGCATAACAGAAGAATGCAAAAACAGATACCTTGGAACCTTAATACAACCAGCACCATTGTGGTTAAGAATCTGCAGAAAGGTACAGTACATACCAGAAAGAGCTTTAGCGAAGGTAAGAAAGTTATTTATCTGATGGATACTTCGTCCCACCTATTCCTCACTTTATGATGAAGACCCAAAGCAGTGCCCAAAATGGAGGCAGCCCAGAATAGTGCTGAATAAACAAGAAAATCAAGCAGTACTGCTGTAGTGAGGCTGCTATCACTCCTTCCCTGAGCAGATGGGCAATAATGCTTGGCAAAGGTATGCAATAAAGACTGTGAAGTCGCCCAGCAAATGTGAGCTACCCGAATGGCCTTGGCCCAAGGAGTGGATGCTGCCATCACTCATGCAGAATGTGTCCAAATGAAAGCAGACTGATCCTTCTTTGCCAAGGCTTAACAGATCTTCATGCAGTTTCTCAACAAGATATGGAACACTAGGTCGCTGTTTTGCCCTTGTTCACCCAAGCAAAATCAATAAAAAGGTGGTCATCCACTCGATACAATTCCTGTTATAATAGACAGCACGTCTAGAGTACTATAAAGCTGCTTTTCCTCCTTGGAATTGTCAGACAAAGGAAAGGAAAGCTGGAAATGATACAGATTTGCCCATATTGAATGCAAACACCCTCTTAGCAAAAAGAGTGTCAAGTATACCGGATCTGTCACGGTAAAGCACCACAAACAATAACCAAAGTGACAGATTCTGATACTCACCAACCTAAAAACTGACGTAATTGCCAGCAGAAATGTATTCTTCAGGCAAATGATGAACTTAACAGCTGTGCTTTGGCTCAAATGGCCATGCCACAAGTAAAGTCAGGACCAAATTTAAATTGCCCTGCGGAACAGCAAAAGGCATAGGTGGAAACATCTACAGTAAAATCTAGAAACCTGGTCACCAGGGATGTCTTGAACAAAGGCGGCAGCAAGGAAGGCAGACATTGCAGCTATGTACCTTATGACTGCAGAGAATAGCACTCTCAGCTGAGTGTGGGGAGAGAGCCCACAACAGACTGTCCGATAGGCTTCAGTTTAAAGGAGCCTAAAACCACAATGTAGCACCAAGAGACAAAATTTACCCTGCCCCCAGAATACAAAAATTTGGTGGCAGGTTTCCTGGAAACTAGAATGACATCCACCTTAACCAGTGGAAGACTAAAAATCTCTAACTGGCACCGCTCAAACTCTTTGCTTTCATGCATGGAGTGTAGGGGAGTTGGGTGGCCTCCTATTGCTCTCCTGAACAGAGCACAACACACAGTTTCAACTAATCAGCATATCAAATCATACTAGACCAGTCTGAGGCAATGCAACTAGTGCGGCCTCCTGGCGCCATTTCTGCAACATCCATGAAATGAACGGGATCAGAGTGAACCACATTAAAGCAGGCCCTTTGTCCATTTCAAGGAGTTCCCCAGAACCGCAGGGTGAGTACTGCAAGGCACAGAAGAGGGGGCGCTTCTATTTAATGACTGAGGAAAAAAGATGGTTTAAAGAATATCCCAGCTGAGAGTATATCACACTAATCAAATCATAGTGAAGTCCCTATTGATGGTCTTCCAGGGACAGCCAACTCAAGGATACTCCCTCCATGTTCAAAGCACCCACAAAATCGACGACAGTAGTACTATCCAAGAGGACTTGCACCACAGGGCATGAAATGGAGGGAAGAAATGCCTCCAGAATAAGATGAATGATCATAGTTCCAACATACTGACTTGAAGCCTTTGCTCTGTAGGGGACAAAAGGCCACAAACTGTCATATGCCTCAGACGACTGTGCGAGTCCAGCAAGGAGGAACCTGTCCCCACAGTGGCCTGTCTCTCTGTTTTAAGGAAGCATAAATGACCGACCAATAGATTGGAAGGACACCTCCACCAGCTGACTTCAGAAAAGACAGGGACTAAGATCTCAGTCTAAGCAGAGACTTCTTTGGTGCTAGGAACATTGCAGTTGGAGGCACTGTTTAAGAGACCTTTTCTTCCACCGGCCATAAGTATCTGGTGTATACAAGAGGTCAGGATCAGGACCGTATGGCATTGAGTCCAAAACACCCAGGTCATGAGAGGAATGTCAAAGACTTGTAGAGAAAGAAGAAAAAATCTCATGTATTTTATATCCAGGATCACATCAATGAAGAGCAGAGGTCGAGGCAGCGAGAGGTGCAATTTGTGCCAAATTATAGAAAACCCCAGATCATGGCACACGGCTAAGGTGCATGTCAAGTAGTCTGACACCAACTCAGGGACCTTGATTTCACCAGTCGTCCAAGTACAGAAATTAGTTGTCCTCGAACACCTGAGGGAGACAGACACTACTACAATCATGGTGAAAACCTACAGTACAGTTGTAAAGTTGAAAGGCAGCAAAGCAAAATGATAAAGTTGGGACCCTACTGTGAAGATAATGCCTATACCAGCAGTTGGGTGGGGCTTTGATTAAGGAACATAAAGGGTCATTTACAAGGCCATTGTCCCCGCTCCTTAAGATTTATGGTGGCAAGATTTTATCAGCAGTTCTATATGGAGCGGAACTGTGGGGTGGTAGCAACTTGGACCCGCTAAGACAAGCCCAAAATAAATTTATAAGATTGGCAACGGGTCTGCCGCAGTCAACACCACTAATTCCCCTTCTTTACGACCTGGGGTGCCAACCGGTAGAGGACCTAGCAAGACTTCGCCCCTTAACATTCTGGCGTCGTCTTTGGACAACGCCGGAACTCCATCATTATGCAAAAGCTTGCATGGAGGTAAGAAACAGCTCCGGTGCCATAAACATTGGCTGGTTTAGAGACCTTAAGGCTACCCTAATAGCTCTGGGGTATGCCGACTTGTGGTTAACACCGGAAACAGCCAAATTCCCCTCAAAAAGGGATCTTAAATATAGCTACTGGGAATGGGTGTTACACAACAGGTACTCTAAAACAAGCTCGAGTAGTCTTACAGGCCAGTTCATTGTATTTAAGGATACACCCAAGTTGGAAAGATATTGGGATATAATAACAAAACCCGCGGACCGCAAATTATACTTTCAATTTAGATGCGGTTCACTTCCCCTTGGGGACTTTACCAAAAAGTGGGGTGCAGAAAGGACGGGGTTTTGTCCCAAGTGTCAAGGTATTGGGGAAAACTTGAATCATTTTTTATATGTGTGTCCACTATACTCTGCCCCAAGAGCCAAATGGCTTAGGCCGGTATGCCGAAATCTAGGCACTAGATCTGCTGGGGAAGCAAACAGAATGCTAAAGACTAACTTGGACCCTCTGATTGTTGTGGGTGTTGCTAAATTTTTGGGGTGGGCCTGGTTGCTTAGAAGTAGGCTCATTAAAAGCAACCTAATGGGGTCTTAAATGATGTGACTTTTATATGGTGACCTGTATTCTGTTTAACTTTGGTTGCTTTGAACGTCTCTGTAAATTTTGTATATTTATGCAAGAAGCTGATTAGTATGTCAATGCTTTAATACTTGTTTTAACTGTTTTATACGTATAAATGTATTTTATGTCTTTTATGATGAACTAATCGAATAAAGACTTCTTGAATTGAATTGATAATGCCTATGTGCTGGCAGGACCAGGAAATGAAAATAGCAATCCTGGAGGTCCGTGGACACCATTCAGTCATGTGTGCCTGTGTGTTTAGGGGCAAAAGGATGGAACTAAGACAAGTTCAAGATGCTGATGACTCCTAGATAGCATCTTGAACTTGTCCTGGCAGACAAAGAGGTTCAGGAACTTGAACCCAAGAATGGGTCGGAGGCTCCTGTTCTTCTTGGGGACCAGGAAATAGTCAGCAAAATCTCATTCTCCTCTCCTCCAAGAGCACCACTTCAATGACCCTTTTGTCCAATATGGCCGGGACGTCCAACTTCAAAATTGAGGCATCGGCTGGGGAATACATTAAAAGCAGGGGGATGTTCAAAAAGAGATGCACAAATGGAAGGGATTAGCCCTTGCAGATCAACTGAAGAATCAGTAGTGATTGACTCCTGTGGGACCTGGTAGCGGGAAACCCTCCCTGATGAATAACAGATGGTAAAAGGAGGACAAATTAGAGTAGATTTGGAGTAGCTGTGCAAGCAGTTGAAGCGGGTAATTTAGTTGCTGCGGACTGCTCTTTGATTCTCCCCTCTTTCTCCCAAACATCCAATGAGTGGAAGCTTTGCTGCGGGGTCTTTATACTTTAAGACAGTCATCTACGTACAGAAGACTAGAGTCCAGAAAAGTGACAAAAACAACTGTCTTTTTGGAGAAGTTGTTTTTCAAAGGAGGTCGACCCGAGTGAGTGCACAACAGTTCAACTATTCCTAAACTCTCCAAGGAGGTCTGCATTCTCTTGAAAGAGTTTCTCAGTATCAAATGACACTTCCCATCGACGTAGCCTGAACTTTTGGTGGAAATTCTGGTGCTCGCATCCAGGCAGACCTGTAAGTCACCGGTATCACCCCAGAACATGAAATTTTGTCACCTAAATGAGGACGGCTTTTCAGAATCAGTTTGAATGTGTCATGATCATGCCTCACTAGATCAGAGAAAGTGCTCTTCACAAGTTTCAGGCGGTTAATAGTAAACAGTTTCACCATTTCCCAGAGGGCATGGACTTACCAGCTAAGGAGGTATGTGGCACTGGCAGCGCATAAGGCCACTCTAGTTGATGCAAATACTTTGTACCATATGCAATCAAGGCTTTTTGACTCGTGGTCCAAAGGAACAGCAGGGAATGATTGTGAGATCAAAAACGCAAAAAGAAGGCTTTCTGGAGAAGGATGAACCAACAAAACTTTCAAGTGGGATGACAAAAGCTTGTGGCTGTGTGTGATCCGTCTAATAACTGCCAGACGTCAGAAGGGTTTCACCTAGGCAGCAAACATTGGCTACAGCAAGCAGCGTCGGACTGGAACAAACTACTAGGCCTGTAGACCAAAATAAAAGCTGCCTCCATTAGTGAATTAGAAAGCTAAAAAAGTGGCCCATGTTTGCAAATTGGGGCAGTTTTGAACTTGTAAAAACATGCTGTATAAGTGTTACAAGGTACTGACAAATCTTGCTGCAGGCAATATATTTTAATATTCAGGAAATCAACAGTAAAAACTGGCCCAAAAGACCACAAAGCAGGCACATAAATAGCCCAAAAAAGGCCAGCCTGTTGGGCATTGTCTGATGGCCTATCGGCCAATCCGATCCTGCCAGCAAAGCCTAGCAAAAGAGGTTCAGAAAACACACGAGAGATTTAGGTTTTCTGTGAAGAGGTTGAAATTGGGCTCTGGAGTTGAAATGTGCATTGCACTTGAACTGCCCTTGAGAAACAGACTTCCTTTAAAACAGGGCCCAAAGTACTAAGGACCTCTAACTGTTTTTGTAGCTAAGGTGGCACCAAATGATGTTCTGAGCGTGGAACTGGGGACCTCATCAAAATTGGTGTTGGTGACAGATAAAAGTGCTTTCTTGGATGGAGGTGGCTATGCAGATGCAAAGTTAAAGCCTGTGAAGTAGCAGAATCTAGTGATTGTGGGGCCAGCACCACCTGAGTTGGGAGGTCCAAAGGGTTTGGACTATAACTGGGACCCGAAAGGGGCCTCGATGGAGAAGGGAAGTAATGAAAAGGTCCAGGATAATTCTTCCTAAAACCCTCTCCCGAGACAGGTCATGGGGTGGGGTCAGGAACTCCAGACAAAGCGTTTTCAAATCCAGAATCTGCTTAGAGGAAGCTGAAGAGGCTGGGGTTAAAGAACACGGTCACAAACTCTGAGCAGTCACAGTTCTATGACACTTGTGCTTTTAAAGAGAGGACCTCCATGGATGGTCGCACTTTATCAGGAGATGCCTTTTTAGGAGGGGAAGGGTACCATTATGAGGGATTATTACAGGTCTGTGCCTTCTGTTTCCTGGTGGCGTTTGGATGAATGGAGGTGTTAGAATCACATGCTGAGGGATTATTCTCCGGCCCAATGATATTGTGAGGATCGGACTGGGACAAATGCTTAAAACAACATCAATTGGATTCAAACCCTGGCAATTTAGGAGATGGCATTTAGCCTAGTCTGCTTAACAAGAATCATGGAAAATTTAAACAGTCGCTAAAAGGTAAAGGTGAGTTCTGGGCCCAAGTCAGAAAGGCACAGAAAAACAGGAAGCAACTGGAGTTGCCACTGCAGAGCTACAGCAAGGAGAACAGTTTTCCCACCCACTGTGCCCATCTACCTCCCTAAGGCGGACATAAATACCCTTTAGTTCCCTAGTGTTGCCCTGAAGATTTTTTCAGCATGCCTGCCTCTGTCTATTCTTCAAACACAGGTTCCAAGTGATATCCAGCTTTGATTGCTCCTACACACGGGAACACCACAACTGTCCGACATCTAGCTACTCACTGTACATGCAATTATGCATGAATCCACCACCTAACACACTCAGCACAACATACCACCTTAATAAAGCTTCCATGAAGAAGCCAGAATGACTTCACTTTTTCCAACAGATACCTAATTTCAAATCCCCTCCTATGGAATTCTGAAACTCGGAGTGCACCATTGTGATAATGCCCACTACCAAGTTTTCTGAGTAACTTGTGTCAAAAGCAAAGACCTGAAACAAAATCTCTGAACCAAGGCACTGGGCATCGAGCCTACTCACAGCAAGACTAGGCTTGCGCAAAGACATCTCACCCTGGCTTCCTTCAAACAAACTTTATGAATCCAAGTTTACAGAAGTGGTCCAAGCACTTGGTACAACCAATATCCCTCATACCCGTTTGGCTCAAACCTGTAACATTTAACTTTCATCTACTGATGCCACCACTGCAATAACCCTCTTTCTTAATTCCGTCTTTAGTGACCTACACCACTGATCTCGGGATCTCCTACATTAGACCACTTCCCATGAAGAACATTCACCTTGCCACCCACCAAATAATATTTTATGCTAGGTTCTAAGGAAAACTGATTAAGAGTAGCTCATTAAAATGTTTGATCTCCTAAGAAAAATAATCCTCTACTTTCAGACCATTAATGAGCGTTTAACCACAAGGGAGACACTGAATCCACCTTAATCTCTCTCAGGGACAAACCATTTCTGTACACTAATGTTTTTGGAGTTGCAGTACTAATGGAACGGTCTCCTGCTTTTAAAATAATCCACCACCACTCTCTCACACTCAGGCTAGCAAAAATGTAAATCCAATCAAACTTTCTAAACTGGGAATCCTCATACCACACGCACAGATCTATCATCCGCTTTCTCCGGTCTTTTAGATCACTTTCTTTCAGCATGGTTTCTGGCATACCTGCAGGCTCGATCATCTCAAAACCTCTCTTCAATGCCTACCTCAGTTCACTACGGGATGGCATCAAATAGTTCAAGACAAACTACTACAAACATTGACGAAAAACAGATCACTTTAAAAGCTGAAAACCCAGACACATCGAGACACTTATTAGACCACTGCCTCCATATCGTCAACCAAAGGATGCCGACAACCTGCCTCAATTTAACATTTGAAGAGACCCTAATCTGCACAGAAAAGCAGGATTACCCACCAACAACCCAGGCCCTAGAATGCAGCCTAATGCCAGTGACACCTTCTAAGTAAAACATCTGGGAATATTCATGACTACCTATCACCCACAACTAAACCTATAACAGCCTGCTTTCTACACTAAATAAATTATTTGATCTATCTTCCTTCATCTAGGTTTCCCATAGAAGCTAAAAGCTACCATTGTCCTTGTCGGGTCTCATCTAAACTACACAAACAATCTGCATGGGGGCACGCTACATATTCACCAACACTTTCACCTCTAATCAATCACCCAAGTGATCCACAGGCTTAACCTTGCCAGACACTCCACCATCTATGCACTCCGATTTGCTGACAATTAAAACAAGCATTTGCAATGCAATAGGTCTCGCATTTGTGAAATTTAAAGCTATTGGCATTGTAAATGACAATGCCTTTCATTTATACGTTTTGAAAACCAACACAAATAAAAGGTTTGTTATTTACAATGCCAGTAGCTCAAAGTTTTGCAAATGCGAGACCCATTGCATTGTAAATGCTTGTTTTAATATGTGTTGGCTTTGAAAATATATAAATTGATGGCATTGTTATTCACAAAGCCATTAGCTTACACTTTCCTAATGCGAGTCCTATTGGATATGGCAATGTTTGTTGGTAGCAAGCAAGACAGTGCTGTTGTGGTGCTGAGTGATGATGTGCTTGGGCTGAGTGATGTGGTTGTGCCCCAGAGTGATGTGGCCGTGCCCCCGAGTGATGTGGCCGTGCCCCCGAGTGATGTGGCCGTGCCCCCGAGTGATGTGGCCGTGCCCCCGAGTGATGTGGCCGTGCCCCCGAGTGATGTGGCCGTGCCCCCGAGTGATGTGGCCGTGCCCCCGAGTGATGTGGCCGTGCCCCCCGAGTGATGTGGCCGTGCCCCCGAGTGAGTTGGCCGTGCCCCCGAGTGAGTTGGCCGTGCCCCCGAGTGAGTTGGCCGTGCCCCCGAGTGAGTTGGCCGTGCCCCCGAGTGAGTTGGCCGTGCCCCCGAGTGAGTTGGCCGTGCCCCCGAGTGAGTTGGCCGTGCCCCCGAGTGAGTTGGCCGTGCCCCCGAGTGAGTTGGCCGTGCCCCCGAGTGAGTTGGCCGTGCCCCCGAGTGAGTTGGCCGTGCCCCCGAGTGAGTTGGCCGTGCCCCCGAGTGAGTTGGCCGTGCCCCCGAGTGAGTTGGCCGTGCCCCCGAGTGAGTTGGCCGTGCCCCCGAGTGAGGTGGCGGTGCCCCCGAGTGAGGTGGCGGTGCCCCCGAGTGAGGTGGCGGTGCCCCCGAGTGAGGTGGCGGTGCCCCCGAGTGAGGTGGCGGTGTCCCAGAGGGATGTGGGGGTGCCCCAGAGGGATGTGGGGGTGCCCCAGAGGGATGTGGCGGTGCCCCAGAGGGATGTGGCGGTGCCCCAGAGGGATGTGGCGGTGCCCCAGAGGGGTGTGGCGGTGCCCCAGAGGGGTGTGGCGGTGCCCCAGAGGGGTGTGGCGGTGCCCCAGAGGGGTGTGGCGGTGCCCCAGAGGGGTGTGGCGGTGCCCCAGAGGGGTGTGGCGGTGCCCCAGAGGGGTGTGGCGGTGCCCCAGAGGGGTGTGGCGGTGCCCCAGAGGGATGTGGCGGCAGAGGGATGTGGCGGTGCCCCAGAGGGATGTGGCGGTGCCCCAGAGGGATGTGGCGGTGCCCCAGAGGGATGTGGCGGCAGAGGGATGTGGCGGTGCCCCCAGAGGGATGTGGCCGTGTCCCCGAGTGATGTGGCCGTGTCCCCGAGTGATGTGGCTGTGTCCCCGAGTGATGTGGCCGTGTCCCCGAGTGATGTGGCCGTGTCCCCGAGTGATGTGGCCGTGTCCCCGAGTGATGTGGCCGTGTTCCCGAGTGATGTGGCCGTGTTCCCGAGTGATGTGGCCGTGTTCCCGAGTGATGTGGCCGTGTCCCCGAGTGATGTGGCCGTGTCCCCGAGTGATGTGGCCGTGTCCCCGAGTGATGTGGCTGTGTCCCCGAGTGATGTGGCTGTGTCCCCGAGTGATGTGGCCGTGTCCCAGAGTGATGTGGCCGTGTCCCAGAGTGATGTGGTGGTGCCTCTGAGTGATGTGGTGGTGCCTCTGAGTGATGTGGTGGTGCCTCTGAGTGATGTGGTGGTGCCTCTGAGTGATGTGGTGGTGCCTCTGAGTGGTGCCAGTGGTTTTACGTACCGCTCTGCTTCAATGCAGAAGCCAGACAGGCTCTCCCGTCAGAGACATATGAGGCGCCGCCGTGTTTGATTGTGTGTGTGGTGCGAAGACCCCGTGAAGCGCCGACCTCACTTCAACTGACAGTCAGGCCGCTAGGCCCGCGCTATGTTCTGATGGGTTGAACATTGCATCGGGTGCCGAGGGCGACACTGAAACAAACGGACATGTTGGACGACGGCAGTTAGTAGTGTTGCTACCGCCACTGGTGTCTTTTAGTACCCAAAGTATAGGCGCTATAGTGCCGAAATATACAGTATACCATACACCCAAATTCATAGACGCCATACCTTACCACCCCACACCGTGCTATGCCATTACACAACGTAATGTGAGATAACAGTTCAGCACAGCACAGACTTGCATCATAATACAGTCTAGCATGGCATAGCACACCGTATGATACTGTACACTATAATACAGTATGAATATGGGCAGTGTGGCACAATATAAGACAGCATAACACAGCATGGACTGACGTGACAGTGCACAGCAGGATATAGCAACACACACAATAACTTAACATGAAAAATTACGTTATAAAATGAAGCTTATGGGGCAAAACTGGATGATACAGATCTGTTATTTTCACCCTCAGAAGTATTATTGGCAATCAGACGCCTTATCCCTAAGAAAGCCGCCGGGCAGGATGGGATCCCCGGAGATTTGCTGAAGGCAGAGCCAGAAGTTTGGGCCAAACTAATTGCCAGTATTATGAATCTGATCACGAGGGGTCATCAAGTACCAGACTCCTGGAAAGGAGCCGAGGTAGTTACAGTGCACAAGAAGGGGGCAAGAGATGACCCTGCGAACTACAGACCCATTAGTCTGATTGACATCATTCAGAAAGTGGTCGGCAGGGTCATCATCTCGAGAGTTGACGACTGGATAGAGGAGGCTAGTGTTCTCTCCCACTTGCAGGCGGGGTTTAGAAAGAAGGTTGGCACGATGGACCAGGTCTTTCGCTTTTTTGCAATCTATTGGAAGGCGGTTACCATCAAGAAAGGCAGTTTGTATATGGCCTTCATAGATCTCAAGACTGCTTTCGACCTGGTCCCTCGTGCAAAACTCTGGCAAATACTTGGCGAAATGGGGTTTCCCAGTAGCCTTCTGCATTTAATAACGAAGCTGCATGAGGGGAATTATGCGCGGGTTAGATGGGGATCGCAGGGACAATTAACAGATAAGATCCCTGTGCGGAGAGGAGTACGCCAGGGTTGTGTCATGGCTCCGACCCTCTTCTCCCTATTTGTAAACGGAGTTGTGGACCATCTGAAGGGGGAAGAGACGGACGCCCCATCCCTGGCGGGGGAGAAAATCCCCACACTTCTCTTCGCGGACGATACCCTATTAATCTCTAAATCCCCGGTGGGCTTACAAAAACTCTTGAACCTGTTTAGCTCCTTTTGTACTACCCGAGGCTTAACCATTAACACCTCAAAAACCAAATTGATGGCTTTTGCCCCCTCTAAAAGATTTAAAAATCACCTCGTGCTCAATAGTGCCCCCCTTGAGCTGGTCACATCTTTTGACTATCTTGGAGTCCGGATAAACAGCCGTATGACCTGGAAAGATCATCTTTCCAAAATGCTCCTTAGTCATCATAGAGTTTCCGGGGTGACATTGAAGGAACTCCGGGAATCTAGCAGTAAACCGGTTTCTCCAGTTATGGCCATCTATGAGGGACAGATTCTTCCTTCAGCACTATATGGCTCCGAACTTTGGGGGTTTGAAGGGGTTACAGATTTGATGGTGGCAGAAAATAATTTCTTTAGGAAAGTGGCTGCTCTCCCTGCTTCAACACCAATGATCCCCCTAAGACTAGATTTGGGCAGAAGATCTTTAAAAGACCTGGTGAGGCTTCGCCCGTTGCTCTTCTGGTCTCGACTAAGAAGAACTGAGGAGCTGGCTAAGTATGCAGAAGGGATGGATGATCTACTCTTGCTGGACACAGGTAATAAAATAGGATGGCTAAAAAAACTGAAAGATTTGGCCATCAATCTGGGTCTAAGAGAGGCATGGGAGTCTCAATCCCCGCCACCCAAAGCCGTTATTAAAAAACTTTATTGGGATTGGGTTCAGAGTGAGGCCACGAGGGCTACGAATGTGGGTTCACTTACGGACAAATTTTTATCAATTAAGAGTGTAAGGAAATTGGAACCCTTTTTAGACCTAATAACTAAACCGTTGGATCGATCGCTGTACCTGAAACTGCGCTATGGGACGCTTCCAGTACTTGATTTCACGGCAAGTTGGTCGACCTCTGATGCCCTCTCACGTACATGCCCCGGCTGTGCGGCCCCCAAGGAATCGGTGGCCCACCTGTTTTTTGCATGCCCAGCCTACAAAGGGGCGAGGAAGCTTTGGCTGAAACCGGTCTGCAGGGAATTAGGGTTGAGGTGCCATAAACAGGCACTCCGTGTCCTCTCTACAGACTCTTCGTCTGCCCTCATGATCTGCGGGGTGGCTAAATTTTTGGGAAATGCATGGCGGATACGCTCCCGTTTATTAAAATCTCGGGGGGCCCTACTGGCCGATACTAATCTGGTTGTGTTGTAAATCTATCAAAATGAGATCTCCTTGTTCTTATGTATTTTATAAATTTTTATTTGGTAAATGTGAATTGTATATGTATATGTGCTCTTTTATGGTGATAAAATTGCCGAATAAAGATATATTAAATAAATGAAGCTTAACATAACATAAAATATCACACAGTAAAAGGTGCGGTTAGGGGAGAAACTCAATTTTCTGAAACGCCCCAGAAAAATATAGGACCACTGTCATACACAGAAACACAGAAATAAACACAAAAACACATCCAGAAACACAGAGACACATACAGATCAAACATGCAGCCAAAGATATTACAATAAAACACTATCATTTCTACGCACAAAAAGGCACCTACACAGAGCCAAGACACCCAGCTGAAGGGTAAGCATGGACATGCACATTACATACACACATCCCACACCACAAGGGGACACAAGGCAGCATCATCAGTGCAATGGTAAATGTACAGCTATACAAGAACACAGAGATGGAAAAGGAGAGACAGATTTGGGAATATATGCACAATCACCCTCGCATTCACACAGAAGTACAACAGACAAGTGCAGCTTAAATGCACACAACCGACCCATTAACAACAGCTACATTTTGGAGCATACCTATACGTGACAAGCACTCGCACGCACACACACAGATGAACATGCACACGACCCATGCAAAGATAGCTAGACCGGAGAATAGATTGGCGAGGTTGTACACAGACACACACACCACACACACACACACAGGTAGCCAAGCCTGCACGCACACACCAAGATATGTCAGCATTCGCACACGCACACAAACATAGCTACACATTAAATATTGCACAAAGACTTACACTGAAACAATTCACTTCAGTTCCCAAAAAGCCTACACACAGACATGCACTTCAGCACACATGTAAATGTGGAGACATGTGTATAGAATACCTAAACAGGCAATGTCGAGGAGACACACATGCACACTTACAAGTGCAAAGCTACACTGTCAGAATGTCCCACCTCAGGAACAGCCCAATGCATAAATATGTATATAGGTTCACATACATATAGTCTGAATACATACATACGCCTATTGATTCAAGTGTGCACAGGTAGATTCATGCGCATCCATGCCTACACACACTCAAGCACACAGGCATAAACACATCTGTAACCATGCACTTCCGGAAGATGCCCGGGACAAATCAGATCAAGCACACAGGCTGCAGATACATATGCACACGCATGTTCCTTTGAACACACGTGTACCCCCCCAACACACACAAATACATTGATTACACAATCAGGTACGCAGAAATCGGCATGCACCTCAACACACGTGCAAACACACATGCACCTAAAGACATGTAACCACTGTACATCTAAGGATATGAAGCTATAAACATGCATGGACGCAGACCTTCTTCTGACACAAGCATACATACTTGCACACCACACGTGCAATGCACCCATGACGAGCCGGTGATTCTGCACGGAAGAGACGCCCCAGGCAGAGACATGCAGAGAATAATTTCGCTGAAATGACTTGCCCTCTTCTCTGCTGTCTCCTGACTCGTGCCCCTGGGTAAGAAGAAAGGCAGGGGGCTGCCGGCAGCAGAAGAGACGCACACTTGTAAGAGACTCACACTCTGGAGAGACCGCTCACACTGAAAAGATTGTCCAGACAGCAGAGTCTGGAGAGACCTCACGCACCTCGAGTAACCACACACTCCTCACGTTGGGTAGTAGAGACTGCGAGTAGGAAAGGGGCAGGAGAGGGCACAGCTCAGTGTAGACCGCACACTCCACCACTGGGCAGAAGAGACTGCCAGCTCGTGTCATCGAAGTGCCAAGGAGTGCAGTAAGAGAGACCATGGGTAGTTTAGGAGATACCTAGGGTGGGAGGAAGAGACTTGACTGGGGCATGAGAGACCACGAGTGGAGGGGGCAGAGCTCGTGAGCGTGGTGTGAGACATCGTGAGTGGAGTAGGAGAGACGGCACACTGCAGGCGAGGCCTGGCAGCACGCAGCCATTCTGTGGGGTTGTGTTGGACGTGAGGAGAAGGTGGGGCGGTCCAGGGCTGTTGAGTTCGGAGGGGAGATCTAAAGATTTCGCCTTCCTACACACACAATGTGCAAAGGGAGCCTGACCCCCCCAAACACACGCGGGCGCGTTATCTCTCTATTCTCATTGGGCTGTGAGGAGGCTACCTCCCCTTCCTCGCGCTGCGCCCATCTCTGCGCCAGCTCACCGGTACCTCCGCAATGAGCATTAGCGGGGCAGACAGAATGCGATAAAGACAAAAGCAAGGGGAGGGAAGAGGCGGACGGGGAGGGAAGAGGCGGACAGGGGGGGCGAGGGACGCAGAGGAAATGAAAACGGAGGAGTGGGCGACAGCAGCGGGAAAGTTCGCGGGGGTGGGGGGTTCGAGGTGAGAGGATGGGAGGGGGGGACCATAAAAATGTGGGTCAGGGTGATGGGGTGGAGAGGCCACGCAACAGTGGGTGATGAAGTGGATAGGCAATAGAAGGGCGCGCAGGTGAATATAATTACCATAGGTGGAAGGGGGGCTAGGAGGCTTGGGAGGACCACCCTGGGGGTTGGAGGGAGGGTGGGGAGGTGATCATTCAGAGACCACCCAAGCGTGGACTGCGGAAAGTGGTGAAGGGATGGAGAGAACACACAAAGGGGTGGCGGCGCAGTAGGGGTGCCTGCATAGACGGGGTGTGGGGGTTGGACCACACTAGAGGGGGGCAAAGGAATGAGAAGACATTATGTGTAAGTATTGAGGGGTTGAAGAGGTGGGGATGAGGAACCACAGAAGAGGAGATGTTGGAATATGGAATGGGGAGACCTCGTCAGTGGGGGTGGCGGAAAGGAGGGGAGACCTCACACGATGAGAGAACTCATAAGAACAGTCTAACGGGATTACAAAACCCCAGGGAGCAACTAGACTCTAACTTCGGTGGAAGGGGCGGCCATTGGAGGCGTGGCGAACACTTTCAAACAACGGGGGGGGAGCTATCTTTAGAACCAACATAAACACACAAAACAAGGGAGACGATGGAGGCTAAACAAAGTATAGAAAGTGCTCCCCTGCAGCTCGCCCCCTACTTTGTCTCTCCCGGGGAAGGCTCGGACTCCTCACCGTGCTGTGTGCAGCGCCGACGCAGTCACGAACTCGACCGAGGGGGTGGCTCCGGCTGTGACTCAGAAGAGCACAACATGGCGGGCGCTGATTTCACCGAGCAGCACAAGATGCAACAAGCATTGGTCGCACGGCAGTAAAGCTGCGCGGCCGTGAAAGCCCTCATTTGCGTACACTGCAATGCCTCCTTCCACCAAGGAGAACGAGGCAACAATGACGAAAAGCGCACGCACACAAAAAAAAGGGGCGGGAACAGGATACTGAATCCGCCCCTCCAGGACTCCTTGACCTGCCTCATGGTTGCCAAGGCAATATTTCTAAAAATATTGTCGTGCTACCGTAAGGCAGGTCATGGAGTCCTCGAGAGGCGGTATCCAGAGCAGACAAATCTGCTAAACAGGAGCTTTTTCCAATGGCAGGCCTCCGTTTCGAGAGGCCTGCCAATGGAAAAAAAGGGGCGTGGCTTCACGCCATACTGAAATCCCCTCCTCACAATATCTCTTTGCCTGCAGCAGCGCATGCGCTGCAACGCAGGCTTCGACCTAAAAAGGGCAAAACTGCTTCACAGTAAAGGGCAAAGATGCACAGAGAATGGAACCCTTAGCTAAAGACTGGTAACTCGGTCGACTGCCACTTTCTTCACAAACGCACTCGCTAGTGGAGACTTTTTCTTCGTGCAGGAAGTAAAATTAATGAACTTCCTTCAGGCGAAGACAGGAAACAGCCAAGGCCACCTCCAATACCAACACAACAGATGGTGAATGATTGCTCCGACCAAGAGACTGAACCATACAGTATCAAAATACCATACTCTCCCCAACATCCAAAACCAATTATTCCTCAGTGATGGCAGGCCCAGCAACCTCTTACTGCCTTACCCTCACGCTCAATGCATGTACACAGCTTCATAATAAGAGCGACAGCTGCATGGCAGCAAAACATTTCCCAGTTAAACAACACTTAGGCATCCCATCTCTCACTCCTTTTCCTTCCACTACATACTCTGGCACAGTGACATATAACGCAATGAGAGCAAAACTCAGGACATTACACACACCACCAGCACTTTCCACGTAGGCCAACCTATTATGAAATTTGTAGCGCGCTCAGCTTACCCGGGGGCATCCCGGCGCGAACAGAACCAGATGGCGAGAGTCAAGTCAAAACACTACTGTGGAAACAAATAGGTCTTAAGGAGTTTCCTAAACAGAAGTATCTTGGGCTCCGAGCGAATCTTCAAGGGCAAGGAGTTCCACAGAGTCGCCACTTGCACTGAGAAACGCCTGCCCCCAGAACGAGCTCTCCTTACTCTTGCTAACTGCAAAAGATGTTTTTGGTCTGAACGCAAAAGACGTGCGGGTTTGTAAGGACGGGCCATGTTAAAAAGGATGGGGGGGCCCTTACCATACAGGATTTTATGGGCCGTACATAACGCCTTAAACTTCACCCGCTCTTTCACAGGGAGCCAGTGAAGCGTCCTAAGGGCTGGAGCAGCAGACTGTCTTCTAGGAACATCCATCAGGACTCTCGCAACCGCATTTTGCACCTGTTGGAGGGTTTTAAAAGTGGCTTCCGGAGCACCAAGAAACAGCGCATTCCCGTAATCAAGCCTTGATAGGATTAAACCACGCATCAAAAGCTTCCTTGCTGAATCAGGAAGCAGTGGTAGCACCTTGCGGGCTGACCGCAACAAGCCAAAACAAACCCCCGCGGTCATCCTGGCGTGGGTCCGAAAGGACAGATCTTCCTCCAACCACACTCCCAGTGACTTGATCTCCTTCTTGGGAGATGGTGGATCGCCAAGAGACCGGGGCCAACAGCTGGCGATAATGGAGGGACTGGCATTACCCAGGAGCATCAGCTCTGTTTTTCCTCCATTCAGCTTTAAAGCGGAACGAGACATCCAGCTATAGACATTGGCAAGGCAGTCATGTAAAACTTCCGGTTGTTCTGCCAACTGAGTGAGGCCCACAACCAGCTGAGTATCATCAGCGTAGCTGATGATCCTCACCCCTGAAGGGGCAACTACTCTTTCAAGTGGAGTCATGTAAGTATTGAATAAGGTAGGGCTCAACGATGAGCCCTGCGGTACTCCACATTGAAGAGCGAATGATGTCGACTGCTCTGCCCCTTCCCAGACTTGGTAGACCCGATTGGACAGAAAGGATTCCAACCATTTCAAGGCCATCCCCGAGACACCTACCTCTGACAGACGTTGGAGGAGCACCTGATGGCTCACGGTGTCAAAGGCAGCACTCAAGTCCAGGAGGATCACTGCCACTGACCCTCCTGTATCGAGAGTGCTCCTTGCTTCCTCCACCACTGCCAGCAGGGCCGTGTCCGTTCCGTGGCCGGGGCGAAATCCAGTCTGGGAGTCTCCCAACAGATGATTGGACTCCAAATAATAGGATAGCTGGCGATTGACCAACTTTTCTGCAACTTTGGAGAACCCAGGCAGCAATGAAATTGGCCTGAAGTTGGTCAAATTGGAAGAGTCCAATCCGGGTTTTCTCAACAAAGCTTTGACCACTGCCTTTTTCCATCTCTGGGGCACTGTTCCCTGAGAGAGCGAAAGATTAATAAGGTCAGTCAGTGGGGCAGGCACAGTGTTTGCCACAAGCTTGAGGAATTTCATGGGCACTGGGTCACTCGGAGATCCACTCTTCATCTCAGACAGTACCTTCAGAACCTCCTCCTCTGTAAAAGGGCCAAAAGAGGCGAGCTCGGCCGTACATCTTGCTGAATAGCCGGCCACCTCAGGACTTTGAGGGGTCACGGGCAGAGAAGACAGAATCTTCTCTATTTTTGAGTGGAAGAAGTTGGCTAGTTCTTCGCATTTTTCTTTAGGTTTGTCGTGCACGACTGGAGGGATCGGGGCCTTCAAAAGTTCTTTAAAAATTTTAAAAGATTCTCCTGGAGAATTACTAGCCCTCTCGATCTTGTCACTAAAGAAATTCCTTTTCGCATCCTTAAGTGCACTTTTATACTTCCTCATCTCTATTTTGTAATTTGCCCGACTTTCCTCCGTCTGCTCCCTTCTCCAAGCACGTTCAAGCCTTTTACTTGAAGTTCTAAAGGCCCTGAGCTCGGGGGTGTACCAGGGGGCAGAACCGGTTCTACTTTCCCTGACGAGTCTCCTTTTTTTTGGAATCAAAGAGTCCAAAGTATTCGTAAGCCAATCACTCATAAGTTGATCAGCGATGATAGGGTCAGCTACAGGGTGAGGACAGGTTCTAGACAGCTCTGCCACCCAGCTATCCACCGGCAGCTTCGACCAAAGTCGTTCTACAGTATATTGCCTAGGTGCAGGGTCTCTTCGGTTCCCCAGCTGCCATGTGAACGGAATGAAGTAATGATCCGTCCAGGGGAGAGCCAGCATCTGGAGGGCTTGCAGGTTCGCAGAGTTGGTAAAGACCGCATCAAGCTGATGGCCTCTATTGTGCGTAACTCCGATATTAGTAAGATGCAAGTCCAGTGCACCAAGAAGACTTTGTAGGTCTCTTGCAACTCCATCATTGGGGTCTTCAAAATGTAAATTAAAGTCCCCAAGTATAACAAAGTTGGAGGAGGCGGCAGCCAATGGAATTACCGCCTCAATAAGGGACTCTACAAAATTCCCCAACTTAGCGGGGGGCCGGTACACAAGGAGGCCGGAGATGGAAACAGTGGAAGAAATGCCCAAGGAGAATTGGCAGCCTTCAGAGTTGTTAATGTCACAATCTACCGCTTTGCATACAAATTTGTCTCTATACACAATGGCAACTCCGCCCCCTCTCCCATCCGGCCTATCAAGATGATAAATAAGGTATCCTGGAGGGAGAGCTTTGACAATATCAGGGCCGGAACACGCGGCCAACCACGTTTCCGTCAAAAACAGAGCATCCAGGCTATAGTCCAAAAGGAGGGAGTTAACCTCCGTAGCGTGACAGGGCAATGACCTGCAGTTAAGCAACGCCATAGTAAGAGAATTCCGATTCGTAGGGATGTTATGAGGGCGACACATAGGGCATTGTTTAAATGGCGTTCCCTCAGTCCAATAATAGCAACAGCTAGGATGTTTCGGCGCACGCAACGAGAACAAGTACTCCCCCGAATACCTGACGGAGGTGGAGGTGGACGAGGAGCCAACTAAATTGAGCAGAGTGATGTGCCCTCGGCCCGTCTGGGTCCGGACGGGCCCAGACGGGCTTAACTCTGGCGAAACTCCGGCGATATTCCGGTGATGACGCTGCGTGATGACGCTGCGCGTCGGCATGGCTGTCTTTATACACGCCTAGCGCTGAAGACTATCGCGCTAACCGCGCCGCCGGCAGTGTCCCCCCTCCCAAGATGGCCACCACAACGAGGCAATGGGCAGGGACCCGCGAAGAAACGCGGTGATGTACAGATTAGAGTGGGGGTAAGGTGGCAGCAGTGCGAGTCAGCGAGTGGCCTTATTAAAATCAAGGCAAAAGGTAAAAATTAAATTAAAACAAGATGAGCAAAACGGGGCTTTTAAAAATAGAATTAAATTGTGCAGGTCGCAGCAAGAGGCTGTGATGCGCGGGCTTTCTCAGCGTTCTGGTTTTCAGGTGTTAAGGGAACTCACCTGAAAGGCGCCTGCCTTTATACACGCCTAGCGCTGAAGACTATCGCGCTAACCGCGCCGCCGGCAGTGTCCCCCCTCCCAAGATGGCCACCACAACGAGGCAATGGGCAGGGACCCGCGAAGAAACGCGGTGATGTACAGATTAGAGTGGGGGTAAGGTGGCAGCAGTGCGAGTCAGCGAGTGGCCTTATTAAAATCAAGGCAAAAGGTAAAAATTAAATTAAAACAAGATGAGCAAAACGGGGCTTTTAAAAATAGAATTAAATTGTGCAGGTCGCAGCAAGAGGCTGTGATGCGCGGGCTTTCTCAGCGTTCTGGTTTTCAGGTGTTAAGGGAACTCACCTGAAAGGCGCCTGCCTTTATACACGCCTAGCGCTGAAGACTATCGCGCTAACCGCGCCGCCGGCAGTGTCCCCCCTCCCAAGATGGCCACCACAACGAGGCAATGGGCAGGGACCCGCGAAGAAACGCGGTGATGTACAGATTAGAGTGGGGGTAAGGTGGCAGCAGTGCGAGTCAGCGAGTGGCCTTATTAAAATCAAGGCAAAAGGTAAAAATTTAATTAAAACAAGATGAGCAAAACGGGGGCTTTTAAAAATAGAATTAAATTGTGCAGGTCGCAGCAAGAGGCTGTGATGCGCGGGCTTTCTCAGCGTTCTGGTTTTCAGGTGTTAAGGCTACAGAACCACACCTTTCCAACAAAGCACAACCTAATAAGTAATGTGTCACACTAAGCTAAAACCCTTCAGCACCTTGTGAAAGGTAGGACGTTTAAAAAATGTGATACAACAGACTGATTTATATGGAGAGCTAGCTTTCAGTTTTCCACTTTCATCACACTGGAAATTCAGAGCAAGCACTGCTAGAAATAAACCCAGATGTGCTATCTCATTGAACATCTTAGCAGCCACAGCCAACCGAAGCACCCCAATCCCACCAAAAACAAGAGATTATCAGACCTACAAAGCACCCCACAGTCAGAACCATGGGAGACATATTACAATGGCCAAAATTCAAGGTAGGAAAATAAACAGTCAGCAATAAATGTCAACAAAGGGGCTCTTTTTTTTCTTTATTTACCCAGCAGCGCATGTCCTATCCAGGCCGGGACCTTAAAACAAAATTCTCAAAACCTCAAAGGCAAATAAAGTGAACTCCTAATAATCAAAGGAAGAGTTTGTAAGAAATGTGAGCGTCAGACAGATCTGAGGTATCTCTAAAAACAAAGTGATGCTCAAGAGACCCTGCATCCTTTCCAGTCCCTCCTGCTCCAGTGTCCAAGGCTGCCTCAGTTCACACAGAGAATGTGTCATGGCATCAGTAATGCTTCATCTCAGCACTGGCAGCCTCACGTTGAGATGTTGTTTCCAGATTGGGGGTACAGCACTGGCCATCCCAGTAAATGGTGGTGATGATGCATGTTCTCCCAAAGTCCCTGTGAGGGAAATGGACGGTGCAACGCTATTTTTTGGCAACAATCAGTACTGCTGAAGGCACCAAACCTGTGGTAAGATAAAACACAAATTTAAGCAACAGGAATAGCAGCAACCTAACCACACACATTTAAGAGACCGCAATGTTAGGAGGCTAACCACACAAACTTGATAGACCAGAATGATAGCCTAACTACACAATCCCTCGGTAGCTACAGGAGTCAATGGGCTTCTCTTTGCCTTGTCCCACAAGAAAATGCTTCCTACATGAATACTTATTCTTTCTGTTTGCAATCATAAGAGGCAGAGAAGGGATACATCAGGTGGTTGCAACATCAGGCTTATTGATTCTTAGAAAGGGGAAATATGCCTCGATACATAGGGATGAGATATGGCCACAAACAATATTACAGCATCTTAAAAATAGGAACTAGATTTCAGAGAATACTGATGCTCTGCCAAATGTTATCCTACAGTGTGTACGTCAGAGTGGCTTTGGGGAATACTCAAGAGTGCTCCGGCCTTTGGCTGTAGTGGTAACTAAACTCTCGCAAGTGCCTGAAAATTTGACAAGGCTTACATATGAAGGGACTACGAACAAAAATTTGGTCCCAGATCAACCTTTGGTAACATGTTTGGAATATAAGGAGTCAAGATAGGCCAATAAATAGCATAGTAAACGTAATAACTTAATGGCCAAATTAAAATGTTGCCCTAAAGGTGTATTACTCCCAAACCCACAAACCAAACAACTAGGACCCTGGCAAAGTTTCTGGCGCTCCCTCTGTGTTCTCAGCAGTGATGTTTTGGTGATCCTGTCTCCAGTAAGAGACAGTCCCAATTATTTTAAGTCGCTGTAGTCTCTTGACAAGGGTAAGCAGACAGGTCGGCAAGCACCACTCAAAGGCGATTCAAACTTTTTATTTCATTTAGTCCTCTGCTGAGGTCAACAAAATTATAAAAGATACATTCTGTTAAAACCGTGAAAATATAACTACATCAATACAGTTTTGAAAAACTTTTTAAAAATGCATACAAGTTATAACAGACAAATTCATCAGGTGGTAAATCAAAAAGCAATGTAAGCCCTTGTACTGCGATTACTTTGTATCTGATATGGATAGGGTTTAAATACCGACGTCAGGCCCCGATCAGTGCCAGATTTGGACGTTCAAACAGTACATGTGGTAAGTCTTGCACTCCTCTATCACACAAGTCACAAGTGCTGGTAGGATTTTCACAGGTGTGCCATTTAGATGTGAAAACTTATAATAGTAAAATCCCTAGCTGCAATAGAATGATACAACGTCGGACCCTCTGATCCAAGGTAAAACAAATATATCGTTGCTGGATTTTATATTCTAATGATTCTGCATACTGTGCATAATGTTTTAGTTGAGAGCAGTGTTTCACATCAGTCATAACAATCTCAGGGTCAGGTGTTTTAAGAAAAGCCTCAAAGGAGCGGGTGTCCAGCATACAACTGGTAAAACTGTTTTTGGTACGACGAGATGGACTATCTGGGTTGAGCCTATAGTGTCCATTACTTTGATCTAACCATGTCCTTTCCTTCACTTTGAACAAACCATTTACATCACACCAAGCCTGTCAATTCTGGAAAAAGTCAAACTCAGAAGCACTTGCCCTCCTTGACTATGTAGGAACGTCAGAGCAACCCCAATATATTCGGTTCCAAAAAAGTTTAAAAGCTTCTTCACGCCGCATACTTTCATTCTCCCGTTTGTATCACAGCATGAAATCTTGTTACCGAGAAGCACACAGCTGTTGGCAAAACCCAGACAGAATTACAGAAAGCATTCTAGTTTGTACCCAATTTCAAAAGTTTAAAACAAAAAATATGGTTGGTGTCCAAGTGCCATAAAACACATGCCTTTGTAACTCAGTAGGATAACAAGCATTAAGTAAGACATACAAAAAGGTCTTTCTGGCGGCTGAAAAAGCAAGTTCAAACTGTTTGCATCCGCCTTAGAAGCTGCCACTATTTATCCATGCTTACACCCGCCAAGTACTCACGCAATAGCTTAGATAACTTTCTAAGAATAAAAGCACCAAGAATCATCAGTTATTGGCCACGACTGCTCCTGAGCCTTCGTGTCAAGTGGCATGTCCACCTGCAAACCTTTGGTCTGTTTTATTCTGTCTTAAAACTCACTTCTTTTGACCAGGTGGTTTCACTCTCCCTTGCCTTAAAGCCTTCAGATCTGCATTACACCAGCCAAGGCAGCATGGCAGCTTATTTACTTCAGTGAGTTCTCTATTGAGAGTCTATCTCGGAAGCATCTGTTCCCAACTCCTTGGAGATAGGCCTTGTCACCTCTTTCAAATTCTTCGCTACCAAGATGTCCAACGATTGCACACACCTGCTACTTCCTGACAAATGTACCGGGGGTGTGGAATATACATCTCCCAACGCCCAAGCCAGGTGGATTTCTCTGGGAGCAAGAAGATTTTAAGTCTTCTTTGTTCGAAGGACAACTAGACGTAGAGCTCTGACAACGTACTTTCACAGCAGACAGATGCAGTGGGCCAAGAATAATAGCACAGTGTAAACAACGAGATTTTTTTTCCAGTCTACTGTGAGAATAAGGTACAGCAAAATAAAAAGCATGACTAACTTCCTTTCAGGAGTCTACAACTCGTTACATTCCTACATGTGGCTTACTAAAAACAACCTAACCAATATGCCAAATCTCATGTTCCAGTTTAATTCGTCCACATCTAACATAAAACAGGAGAGACGTAAAACAGTACTATGGAGGGGAAAACAAAACTGGAGACCAAGCAGATGTAAGACCAGAGACTAAGCACAGTGTAATAAGATCAAAATCTGGTGCTGCACCCACTCAAATACCCATGCACCCAGTCACAGATCCACTCAGACTCATGCAGTGAGTGTGGCTCAATGGTTAGAGCGGCAGACCCTGATGCAGAGTTCTGGCTCAGGACCAAGGTTCAATTCCCGCCTGGGCGGGTCTTGGGCTCAATTTCCTCAGACCTGACAATTCTCGCCTCGGTGCCTATTCTAATCATGGGCCCCACGCTGCAACTCTGGGCAATAGCTTGCTTAACCTCCACACCGGCCCCAACAGCGCTAGGATGCCTGGCTTCACCCTGAGGGTGCCCAGGAGTGGACACTTCACAGGGAAAGCCAGGAAGGGTTCCACAGCGGTATGAGTAATAGCGCCAGGAAACCGCTTGGTGGCAGTGCGCTCTACAAATACCTTGACATTTTTACATATCCACTCACTAACTGATGCAGTCAGTGACAGAACCCCTGAGAAACTTATGCACTCATTTACAGACCCACTCAGAGACTCACACACTCACTCACAAACCCACTCAGACATTCTCTCAGGCACTCATGCACCGACGTAGACACCTACTCTAACAGGCACAGAATCACTTACAGTCACACACTCACCCCTACATCCATTGAGACACTTCTACAGCCTCTCCCAGACCAAAGGTAACTAGAGTGGGTCACACTGCTGCAGGGTTGAAACTGCCTGGCTTGGCCCAGAGCTCTACCTAGTGTCTGCACCAGCAGTAACTCCTCAGCAGAAGGCACGTCAGGCCACATTTACAATGCTTTGTGGAACCTCCTTCGCTCTCCAAGCTGCGGTCTTCGTCTGACAGTCCAGTACAACCTCTGCCCTTTGGAAAGCATCAACCTGCTGTTCCCAGCAACTGCCTTCATGGCACATCTCCCATGATCCTGTCCTCTGATACCACAGAAGCCCTCACCCTTCTTTGGTCCATGATGAAGCTGCAGCACACACCCCTCTTCTCCTTTTATAATGCTGAGCTACTCATCCCCTGCCCCAATCTTTCCAGCATTTTTCTCGCTATTCCCATTAAGCCAGCCTCTGTATTGTTTCTAATCAACCAGCTACCTGAGCAGGTCTTAATGGTGTGCCTGCAGGGGACATCTGCACTCTGTAAGCATGCCCTTTCTGGAGACATGCCCGTCTCTACAGGGTGTGTGTTTTCTACAGGGTTAATGTGTTATCTATAGGATGAGTGGGTTCCTTAGGCCAGGTTACTGACCAGGGTTTTGAACTTTGTATAGAACTCTTTCGAGCTTCAAACTCTGGTCCTCCATGGAGAGGATTCTGCTGCACTCGCCACTTTACCAGCACCCGTGCCAGAAATAAAAACAGAAGACAGGAAAGAAAGCTGGCTAAAACACACACAGCAAGAAGGGACAGGCCATAAGAAATGAGACTCTGATGGCAGAAAAATAACGGATAGATCAAATTGAAATTAATTAAAAGAAAAAAAAGAAAAGATATCAGCAAAAACAAGGCGAAAACAATAGGGCAGAATGCAGACCAAAGAACCATTGAGGGTAAGAGTCTTGTTTGCAACCTGCAGGTCATTGGTTCCAGTTGCTCCAAGTTAGTTTAATGGGTAATTACTAATTGTTGAGATCCATGTTCTGTCTGCTGGTTTGCTTCTGCGCAACACAGTATGCAGCGGGTAACATATGTGCTTCTATGCTGCACAGTATGCTTTATGCCGGCAGTGACACATCTGCTTCTGTACTGCAGTATGCAGGCAGCGACACCGGCTTCTGTGCTGCACAGTATGCTCTGGAGGCAGGAAATTACTTATAGTTCTGTACAGCACAGTAAGCAGGCAGTGGTGCATCCGCTACTGCGCTGCACAGTATGCAGCCGGTAACATCTGCTTCTATGCTGCCAGTGATATTTGCCTCTATGCTGCACAGTATGCTGTGGGTGACATCTGCTTTTATGCTGCACAGTATTCTCTATTCGGGCGCAACACATCCGCTTCTGTACTGCAGTATGCAGGCGCTGACATCAGCTTCTGTGCTGCACAGTATGCGCTGAAGGCAGGCGATGACCTCTACGTCTGTACTGCACAATAAAAAGTAAGTGAGGCATCTGTCTCTCCGCTGCACAGTACGCAGCCGGTAACATCTGCTTCTATGCAGCACAGTATGATATATGAAGGCGGTGACATCTGCTTCATTACTGCACAGTATGCACTGGAGGCAGGCAATTACTTCAGCTTCTGTACTGCACAATAACCAGACGGTGGTGCATCTGCTTCTGTGCTACACCGTACGCAGGAAGGAACATCTCTATCTGCGACTTATTGTGTGATCCTTGGTCTTCAATCGAGCCAGTGGATTTCATTTTATAGCACACAGTGACAGCACATCCGGACGGCATAATAAAATAGTACCGCAGCACTTCCCCTATTGACACTTGCAATTTGACCTGGGAGTTTGAGCACAATCAGAAACACGGTAAAGAATTCTTAGCATCACTTAAACATGTGCATTTATCTGTAAATGTATCTACTTAAGAGAACCGTGAGCACCATTCAGGTTACATACTCTAATTCTAGTGAGGAAGCTCTGTGGGCTAATGCACCTGCTGCAGAGTTTTGAGCTAACCTCATGGTCACCAGTTCTAATCGTAGTACTGAGTGGGTCAATGCACCTATTGCATTTGTTGGTGTGTATCCTTTAGTTGCTGGATTTCAATCATAGTGAAACAGATGCCCTACCTGCACTACGAGCTCTATATCAATAATAAGCCTGGGCAGAGTTCGCAGAGTTCTGATTAAGGTACATGGAGTGCCACGAGAGGCGGAGTGGGTTACCTCACGCCCTTCGCACTGATTTTCAGTGCCGGGTGTTTGTCCCGCGTTGTAAAATCAGCACGAACGGCATCTCACACAGTGCAAGAGGGCGCTGCTTCTTTCTTCCTCCCGAATAGAAGTGCTTCTCGAGCGGCAGTGTCCTCAACGCGAACAGAAGGTGTGTCAATGCGAGTGGTAGCGACCACACGCCTTGAGAAATCTTGCAGGGAAGTAGTCTAGAGTTGGGTTTTCTTCCCTCGCTCTCGCCAACTTACCATTGACGAGTGCGAGCGAGAAAAAGTTTTGGGAACTATCAGCTAGATTCATCAAGCTCAATTGCGCTCGAAAAGGGCCAGATTCTGAGAATCTGGCCCTTTGCGAGTGCAATTTTTGCATTTGGGATTCATAATCCCAAATGCAAAATTCGCTAATAAAGAATTCGCACATTTGCGAGGAAATGCATTTAAGGAATCTCTATTTGAGATTCCTTAAATGCAATTCATTAACCATTTCTACATTGCGAATTCGCTATTTTTGGTCGCTATTTACCACGAAGTCTGACTTCGTGGTAAATAGCGAAAAAATAGAAAAAAGCACTTTAGTGCATTTTTCTCAATTGCATGTTACACACACACATGTCCTTTGGACATGTGTGTGCGCAACACCTGTGTAAATTTACATTTCAGGGGTGCTACAGGGTGTCCTTTGGACACCCTGGCACCCTTGAAATCGCAATCTTATTTGCGATTAGCTAATTGCTAATCGCAAATAAGGAATAACTCCCCATGCATTCCTATGGGCCTTTAGGCCCATAGGAATGCATGGGGAGTTATTCAAAGGCCCATAGGAATGCATGGGGAGTTATTCCTTATTTGCGATTAGCAATTAGCTAATCGCAAATAAGGAATCAGTGGGAATCGCAATAAATATTGCGATTCCTACATGAATCCCGTTTTGCGAGTCTGTAATAGCGATTCCTTATGAATCGCTATTATAGACTCGCAAAACGGGTCTTTCATGAATCTAGCTGTATGCAGGTACCGCGGAGCGCAGAGTGCGAAAACCTCCGTGAAAGGGGCGGACTTCTCCGCCCAGTCTTTAATCGATAGATCCCTGGGATTATAAAGTATCATTTTAAAAAGTAAATATATGTTCTAAAATGAACCACGTCGCAATCAAGTCCACTTCAAATTTCTCTCCGATATATTTTCCCATTTAAAAAAAATCAAGTTTTAATTTAAAACTGTTGCAAAGCATTCGTTTTAATTGCAGTTCCAATAAAACAAAAGACTAATCCTAGCAATTTCTGTATGGTAGCGGAGCTAATTGATTTATAGAGTACAGTGACAAGTGAACTTCTTTACAGGGCAAGTACGTTTGTAAAGGTTTATGTCCCACTGACAAATACTTTTTTTTTAAATTCCACACCCCAGGGTACCATTCAGCAGTTGCAAGCCTTTCTAGACACTAAAAACATTTGTTGTCCCCTATTCAATCTGATTTTACATTAGTACTAAAAAATTGTCTTTTTAGGTTTCTGGGTAGACACCATTCTTCCATCTCAGAGGGAGCCGCCTAATTACTTGTGCTTCTGAAGCGCCGTGTGGCCTTTCACACAGCGAACTACACTATATAATTGTTGTCAGCTTCCTGTCCGATCCTTCACAAGACCCAGAAATATGCAAGATTCTATCCCGATAGGTCTCCCATCGGGGACCTTCAACAGATGCTGACCAGCTTTTAATCCTGGATGACAGAAAAAGCCTTACAGCTGAACAACTTCAAAGCAAAGGTTATTTTTGAAGTTTTAGGCAGATCTGCACTGAGAGCCCTGAACCCCCTAAAATTTCGGCTTCTGGATTCCTCTGATTGAAGAAGGGAAGAATCTTATTTTCTGTCTCGACGCCGGATGCATTTCTTGCCCAGCAAGTCAACCTCTTTGTTAAAGGCTTTTTTACTATCTTCTTACTCTCCATTTTTGAAAACATTCCCTTGTGGTGGGAGCCACATTTATTAACTGTGACAATTGTAACACATTTTATTTCGGCCTTCCTAAATGACTGCGTCCGAGGCTGCAAGAACACAAAACATTGCTGTGCTTCCTATATTTGCCCTAGCCACTAAAGATCATGTCTCAACTGGGCACCATTCATTACAACGGCTTCCAATAGTGGGTTGTGCTGGTTTTAAGTCTGTTTGCTCGTCTTTCAAGAGCTTGTGACAGCTGGCCCCAAACTTTCCAGTCACTGAAATGTGCCCCTCCCGCTCTTAACCCACAAGTTCTCCTGAAGGTGCTTAAGGTCAGTCTCCTTAACTGAAGAGGTCTTTGCTTTTTGGTTCTGGACCCAACTTTCTGGTGCTCCTTACCTCTTAACATACGTCTCTCTGCCTCAGACTATCTTCAAGAGAAAATTGAAGACTATTCTGACGGTTTAGGCTGTGTTTTTAAGATCTGCACTATGCCACCTTGTTGGGCGGTGTGCGCTGTCAGACAGTGAGCCTGGTGGGACATGCCCAAAGGTGGTGATCCACTGCTACGTTTGTTCCAGATGAAAGAACTGTGTAAGCCAGTTGGGCCTTGCCTAGCTTTTGAACAGGAAGTCTGTGCTCCCTGGCATGGAAGCTCATCTGGAAGTAGAGACCATGAAGAAACCTTGAACGGCACCATTTACCTGAGTGGGGACATTGTTGTTTTGAAAGTGAGTTTTTGGGGTTTAGAAACTTTAAAAAAAAATTCTGTCCTATTATAACCGCACACTCTGCCGCTGGGCTTCAGTAAACTAAGTTACTCAGTTCTACTCAGAGCTGGGAGCCATTGAAACAGGAAGCAGACACAATCATTTTTGAATGGCACCGTTGATCCATTCACTGGAACCTCAAAGACTACCTGGGACCACTGCAGGAAAAGACAATAGAAAACCAGAGGTTCTAATAGTCGAGCCAAACAGTCAAGAAGACTAGTACTGATCATGCAGCCAGCGTTACTGAAAATCTCGAGCCTATAATGCTATAAAAATGTTTGGGGCCGAATTGGAGTCCCAGAAATACCTCCAATTTTTTTCTGTATTGTTTTACTTACCTATAAATACAAAATTACTATTCCACTTTAAAAATTTAGCACTGTCTGTACATTGAGTATGACAGCGCTCACTCAGAATATTGCCAAGTAATCAGACTGTCTCCAGAACCCCAAGAAAGGGACTGACTGGTATGGATGCATATGTTCAGGGCAAAGAAAACAAACTCTCTCACAAAACACTGTGTTTATCCAGTATTATGGGTGTCTTTCATAGATTCACATGCCTGAATCATTTCCCTGTCGTCGAGACGGGAGTTTACGGGACATAGAAAAGTAATGTCCTATAGACATACATAGAGAATAGTAGGCCTAGAGGCCTCACCTTAGTAACATATCCATGTCCTTTTGTAAAAAGGACCAAACTATAGATAAGAGCCAATCAGCTGCCACCTCCCTCTAGAACCTTCCTGTCAGGAGCCTCAGTCCCTCAGGTTTTCTACCGCACGTTGTGCTAAGGGAGTCTCCTCTGAGCTCTGCTCAGAATCTGTGTTTTTGCACTTTAATAAATAACTTTGTTGTCAAGGATTCTTTTCTACTATGGATTATCTTCAAATACATTCTTTAAAGAAGGTCTGATAAGGAAAGACTGCAAGGTATGTCGCACTTTCTCAAGTAAGTTTTTTGAGAGGTCGTGAAGGGCGACTTTTAATATGGTGTCAAACTCTAAGACCAGAAAGGAGGTTTTTTATTTTCTCCAATGAAAGTGATGAGGCGTTGACCTCAACATCTAGGAGATCTCAAAAGAGAAGAAAATCTCCTCAAACTCATTCCTCAGGGGAACGTCCTGAGAAGGCCCTCAAAAAGACCCCTCATGGGTCTTCTGGGCGCAGTTCTTCAAAATCTCCTCACTCTGTGAATAAGGAGAGTAAAGGACTTGCTTTTGGAGAAAAATCATGTGAAAAAGACGACTTCGGAGTCGTCAAAATCACCTCCTCTGGTCATAGGACCCTTCAGGAAGGCGTCTTCTAACTCCTGAGGTAAAGACTAAAAAGCCAACATCGTCAACAGGATCGTCGATGAAGAAGCCATCATCATTGCCTATTACAGCCTCTACGACGGCTCGTCTACGGCGGCTCGTCGACGACGACGACCTAGTCTATGGCTGCTCGTCTACGACGGCCTGTTTACGGCGTCGACGATGGCCTCATCTACGATGGACTCATCTACGATGGCCTCGTCTACGATGGACTCGTCTACGATGGTTTGTTTACGATGGCTCGTCTATGACTCCTCGTCTACGCCGGCCTGTTTAAGGCGTCGACGATGGCCTCTTCTACGATGGCCTCGTCGACGACGGCCTCGTCTATGACTGCTTGTCTACGACGGCCTGACTACGGCGTCGACGATGGCCTCGTCTACGAAGGCCTCGTCTACGATGGCCTCATCTATGAGGGCTCGTCTTCGATGGCTCGTCTACGACAGCCTTTCTACGGCTTCGACGAGGGCCTCGTCTACAATGGCCTCGTCTAAGATGGCCTTATCTACGATGGCTCCTCTACGATGGCTCCTCTACGACGGCGTCGTCGAGGATGGCCTCGTCTATGACGGATCGTCTATGGCGTCGTCTACGACGGCCTCGTCTATGACTGCTCGTCTACGACAGCATAGTCTATGACAGCGATCTCTTCGACGTGCTCGTCGACGAGGGAAATTCCGATAATTCTGGAATCTCTTATAATGTGGTAGAGAGGGCTGCTCAATGTTTTAAGATCTCAATGATCTCTCAAGAACAGGTCTGCTTCTTGTATGAATTCAAAGAACCTCTCAAGAAGGCAGTAAGGTCAATACCGATTATCGATTACCTATAGTCAGAAGGGGTAAAGGTCATGCAGAACCCCTCCTTTGTATCACCAGTGATCCCTCAGTTGGATAAGAAGTATAGAGCGCCAGATACAGCACCGGCGTGTTTAACAGGAATCCTAAGCCGGACTCCGTGGTGACACAGGCGGCCCAGAAGACCTCCAGGAATCCTTCGGCCCCTTTGTCGCTTCCTCCTGATAAGGAGGGAAGAAGAGTGGACAACATTGGGAACAGGTTTTCCTCAATGTCGGCAATGACGGTAAAGGCCGCGAATACCCTAGCGCTCTTGGGACGCTATAATAGACAATTGTGGGCACACATAGCCCCATACCTGTCGGAATTGCCAGATTCATCCAAAGAGGAAGTAAAAGGATTCTGCTAGATGGTGAAGCATCAGCGTCAGAAACTATAGACTGCGCGATGGATATCGCTATGACAGGGTCCCGCCAGTTGGCTGGAGCAGCAGTCTTGCGGCTCCAAGGATGGCTAAAGGCATCCTCTTTCAGTCCTGCGGTGCAAACAAAGATTTTGGACATGCCATATGATAGCCAGTTACTATTTGGCACAAAAAATTGACGAAGCAGACACAGAGAGCTTTGGGCACTCTTCAGAATAAGAACCAGTCCTTTAGTAGAAATAGGGGAAGAGGACAGTCTTCCTACAGAGGAAATTATCAATACAAGTCTTCCTGCTCTTCAGGCCAGAGTAGACCGCAATACCAACAGCACCAACAACAGCAAAACAAGCAATCCTCTTTTGGGAATTCGTCCTTTCAAGGTAAAGGACAGCGGAAATAACAAAAATCTACGGCTGCTTCTACGAGAGATCTCGATTATGCTGCAAAAAGGAGCAATAAAGAGAGTACCTCCATCTCAGAAGGAAAAAGAGTTTTATTCCCGCTTCTTTTTGATCCAAAAAAAAAAAACACCACAAGAAGTGGACACCAATCTTGGACCTCAGGGCCCTGAACAAATTCCTAAAAAGCAGTTGTTTCGCATGGTAACGATCCAGGAGGTCTTGCAACTACTGTAAGAGCAGGATTTTAGGGCGTCCCTAGACCTACAGGACGCTTACTTCCATATCCCAATTCACAGGAATTACAAAAAGATACTTGCGATTTGCAGTAGCGGGCAGACACTTGCAATTTCGCGTTCTGCCCTTCGGGCTCAAGTCTGCACCGCGCATATTCATGAAATGTCGTACCCCGGTGGTGGCATATCTCAGACAGCGCCATCACCAAGTCTTTCCGTATCTGAATGACTGGCTTATCAAGGCTCCATTCTTAGAAGACGCGTCCAGGTCTTCCAATGCCTGTTTAGAGCTTTTCGATTGCTTGGGTCTCACCCTCAATCAGGAAAAATCGGTCATACAACCTTCTCAGTGCATCAGTTTCCTAGGTGCAACCCTGGACACACGGTCAGCAACAGCTTTACCATCCAGAGAGAGGATGAACCAGCTCCTTGCACTAGCTGCTATAGTAGCCTCGAAGAAAGTCTTGACACTCCGCCTCTTCAAATCCCACTTGGGGATGAGGTCATCGGGTATCCTCCTGATTCCTCACTGTCGACTACGAATGAGACCTCTACAGGAGGCGCTCTCGAAGCAGTGGGTCTAATGCATAGGGTCATTCGACGACCACATAAAAGTGAATCCTCAGATGGTCGGAGCCCTGCAATGGTGGATGTCATCTCAAAACCTGTCTCAAGGCTCGTCATTCCTGCTTCCGGCTGCTCTTCATGTTGTCACAACAGGCGCCTCCTTGGTAGGCTGGGGAGCTTTTAAGCAAGAGCTACAGATAAGCGGGAAGTGGTCTCCTATGGAGAAGAAACTACATATCAATCTGCTCGAACTGCGGGCAGTCTTCCTGGCCCTTCAAGCTTTCATGCCAAGAATCAAACATTCCCTGGGTTTCGTCCGGACAGACAAAACCACGACTATGCACTACCTCAACAAACAGAGAGGGACACGCTCGCTAACGCTCTCTCGCGAGTCGCAAAAAATCTGGAATTGACTCATACTCCACAATGTAACCCTAAGGGCAGAATATGTCCCAGACACGGACAATGTGCTCGCCGACGTGTTGGGCAGGCAGAAGACATCGTCACACGAGTGCGAGCTAGATCAACAAATTATCAACCAGATCTTCTCCAGATGGGGCACGCCGCAAATCCATCTATTTGCAGCCAGAATGAACGCCAAATGCCCACACTTCGCAAGTTGGTATCCCCAGTCAGGGTCTCTAGGGAATGCATTTTCTATCTCATGGCGCAACGTCTTTGCATATGCCTTTCCACCATTCCCGATGCTTCCCAGAGTCCTCAGGAAAATTTAGGTGGAGCCTTGTACTCTAATTTTAATAGCCCCAACTTGGCCGGGGCAACATTGGTTCACAGAGCTCCACCGTCTATCCCTGGAGCCGCCGATCCACCTGCGGCAGTATCCATCCCTGCTCTCAATGAACAACAATCAAGTTCAACATGCGGATCTGAAGTCTCTCAGGTTAGCTGCCGGGCTCCTGAGTTCCGAGAGTTCCACAACCTGAATATTCCACAAGACTGTAGAGACATTCTTGCTAGAGCAAGGGAGGATAGCACGACCAAAACGTATTCCCTGAAATGGAAGCGCTTTTGTGTTTGGTGTGCAGATTAAGGCATTCGGCCTTTCTCCTTCTCACCGGAGCAAATCTTACCTTATCTATTACATCTGGCACAGTCGAGCCTAGCCCACTCCTCCATTAAAGTACACTTAGCAGCAATATCTCGTTATAAAAGAACTTCAACAAGTCAATCGCTCTGGTCAAGCAGGTTGATTAAGCAATTTCTAAAAGGATTATACAAATCTTTCCCGCCAGTAAGGATGTGGCCACCTACCTGGCATCTCAATGTGGTTCTTAACCAGCTCATGATGCATCCGTTCGAAACAGTACACAGAGCTGACCTAAAGTATGTCTCGTAGAAAACAGCACTCCTCCTGGCGCTCACATCTGCAAGGAGGGTCAGTGAGCTACAGGCGTTTTCAATCCAGGACCTTTTTTCTACAGTTTTAAAAACGACAGAGTAATCCTGAGAACCAATCCCAGGTTTATCCCAAACGTCCCGTCGGACTTACACCTAAATGAACCTGTGGTTCAGCTTCCTTCTTTCCAAACCCAAGCACGGCAGCTGAGAGATCGCTGCATTCTTTGGATCTCAAACGATGCTTGAAGTTTTAAATTGACAAAATGAAAACATTCAGGAAATCTAACCAGCTATTCGTAGCTTGCAGCAGACCTAGGAAAGGTCTACCACTTACCAAGCAGAGCATCTCCAGATGGATTTCTGCAACCATTGCTTTCTGTCATGACCAAGCTGGACAGCCATTGCATTCTAAAGTGAGAGCGCACTCCACGAGAGCTATGTCTACTTCTATGGCTCTCTTTGCAGGGCCGCTAGTCATTGACATTTGCAGGGCGGCAACATGGAAGTCGCCGCATACCTTCACTAGGCACTACTGCCTGGATACGGAGCTGATGAATGATGCAGCGGTGGGACAAACAGTGTTACGCCATCTATTTCAGTAAGGTGAGCCTTCCTCCGTCCCTCCATCCTACTCTGGTATGCACATTTCCTTACTAATACTTATTGTGGATGTCTAATGATGGTTCATGCACACATGATGTGTATTATCTAAGGACTTGTATATGCTGTTCGATCAGAAATGTGCACTCTGCATTGCTTGCTACTCTGATTCAGGCATGATGTGAATCTATGAAAGACACCCATAATACTGGATAAGAAACTCCATGTACCAGATTCCCGAGGGGCGATCCGGAGGAGGGGCTAGCGGTGTGCGCTCCATTGCGATTGCTTATACAAATTGGCTCCCTTGAGCTTTGAGCCGACGGGCTCCTGGACGACGCACCTGCGTGCCGGTTCGGGCATCGAGGCCATTGACGGTTGTTTGGCGGCCTTCTCTTCCACCCCTAACTATTTTCTCTACTGATGAGGGAAGTTATCCCGAAACCCGAGCCATGTCTCGGGCGATATCCAAAAACCCGGGACATGTATCGGGTCTAGAGATCATCAGTTTTACAAGTACCTACTTGCACCCACATGGGTGAACCACTCAAGAACTCCATGTACCAGATTCCCGAGGGGCGATCCAGAGGAGGGGCTAGCGGTGTGCGCTCCATTGCGATTGCTTATACAAATTGGCTCCCTTGAGCTTTGAGCCGACGGGCTCCTGGACGACGCACCTGCGTGCCGGTTCGGGCATCGAGGCCATTGACGGTTGTTTGGCGGCCTTCTCTTCCACCCCTAACTATTTTCTCTACTGATGAGGGAAGTTATCCCGAAACCAGAGCCATGTCTCGGGCGATATCCAAAAACCCGGGACATGTATCGGGTCTAGAGATCATCAGTTTTACAAGTACCTACTTGCACCCACATGGGTGAACCACTCAAGAACTTCATGTACCAGATTCCCGAGGGGCGATCCGGAGGAGGGGCTAGCGGTGTGCGCTCCATTGCGATTGCTTATAGAAATTGGCTCCCTTGAGCTTTGAGCCGACGGGCTCCTGGACGACGCACCTGCGTGCCGGTTCGGGCATCGAGGCCATTGACGGTTGTTTGGCGGCCTTCTCTTCCACCCCTAACTATTTTCTCTACTGATGAGGGAAGTTATCCCGAAACCCGAGCCATGTCTCGGGCGATATCCAAAAACCCGGGACATGTATCGGGTCTAGAGATCATCAGTTTTACAAGTACCTACTTGCACCCACATGGGTGAACCACTCAAGAACTCCATGTACCAGATTCCCGAGGGGCGATCCGGAGGAGGGGCTAGCGGTGTGCGCTCCATTGCGATTGCTTATACAAATTGGCTCCCTTGAGCTTTGAGCCGACTGGGTCCTGGACGACGCACCTGCGTGCCGGTTCGGGCATCGAGGCCATTGACGGTTGTTTGGCGGCCTTCTCTTCCACCCCTAACTATTTTCTCTACTGATGAGGGAAGTTATCCCGAAACCCGAGCCATGTCTCGGGCGATATCCAAAAACCCGGGACATGTATCGGGTCTAGAGATCATCAGTTTTACAAGTACCTACTTGCACCCACATGGGTGAACCACTCAAGAACTCCATGTACCAGATTCCCGAGGGGCGATCCGGAGGAGGGGCTAGCGGTGTGCGCTCCATTGCGATTGCTTATACAAATTGGCTCCCTTGAGCTTTGAGCCGACGGGCTCCTGGACGACGCACCTGCGTGCCGGTTCGGGCATCGAGGCCACTGACGGTTGTTTGGCGGCCTTCTCTTCCACCCCTAACTATTTTCTCTACTGATGAGGGAAGTTATCCCGAAACCCGAGCCATGTCTCGGGCGATATCCAAAAACCCGGGACATGTATCGGGTCTAGAGATCATCAGTTTTACAAGTACCTACTTGCACCCACATGGGTGAACCACTCAAGAACTCCATGTACCAGATTCCCGAGGGGCGATCCGGAGGAGGGGCTAGCGGTGTGCGCTCCATTGCGATTGCTTATACTGGATAAGAAATGCGTTACTTACCTGTAACTGCAGTTATCCAGTATTGGTGTCTTTCATAGATTCACATGCAACCCTCCCGACTTCCCTGGAAGGACTCACCTAATTCTCTCAGTACCACGCCTACTTAGCTTAGTGCGTACGAAAATCTGAGGGACTGAGGCTCCTGACAGTAAGGTTCTAGAGGGAGGTGGCAGCTGATTGGCTCTTATCTAAAGTTTGGTCCTTTTTACAAAAGGACATGGATATGTTACTAAGGTGAGGCCTCTAGGCCTACTATTCTCTATGTATGTCTATAGGACATTACTTTTCTATGTACCGGAGACTCCCGTCTCGACGACGGGGAAATGAATCAGGCATGTGAATCTATGAAAGACACCAATACTGGATAACTGCAGTTACAGGTAAGTAACGCATTTCTTCTCCTACTAGTCCCAGTATAAAAAACCAGGGTGCATTTTAAAATGTCTTTAATGTAATGTGGCGGAGAGCTGTAGTTTACAGAAGTTTTTGAATACCGCAAGTAGCTACCATGCTTTGATTTGCTTTGGACTCAGAAATCCAGATTTCAGGAAAGAAATCCACAATTGGTTGTGTAGTAGAGAAAAGTCACAAATCTCACCTGAGAGGAAGGATAAAATGTACAGATTTTACTTTTATATCCCTGGACTTGAAGGCTCAATGTGAAGAATAAAGCTATATTGATAAGTCAATTGGAAGTTCTCTCTTAGTGTTTATTTGCTTAGGACAGTTGCAAAGCGAAGGAGTCCATTTGGATTTGCTGTAGGGTCAGGTTATAATGTGGACGACAGCTCATGATCCCAGGTTTACAGAGTTGATGAATAACGTGTATCTTATTTAAGGAGGGTCATACACCAACAGGTGCTCATTGTACCAAATATTTAATTTGACTTCTATGTCACAAGATGTTACGTGGAACGCCATCCAAGCACACAACTTGCTGTGGCGGTTGCTCCATTTTTGGGGCGGTAAGCAAATGCAGGATAGGGGGCGGAGTGAAGGGGAAAAACAAAAACAAAAAACGAACCTGCTCCTGCGGCCGCCACCACGGTGCTCCTCTACCGACGATGGTCATGCTGCACAGGCTCCCAGGGGGCAATCACAGTGCTACACTCATGCTGGAAATAAAAGCATGAGCAGCACCCGGATCGGCCTGAGCAGGCTGACTTGGCGCTCGCTCAGGCCCAGGGAGCCTGCAGCCTTTCTCCAACCTGGCTGTTGCAACACAGCTGGCTTGGCGAAACATTAGTGTGCATGTAAACGGACATGCGCGCTTACAAGTGCCCTACTGCCCAACACTCCTCTCTGTAGAGTGATACTCTGCAGGATGGTCCCGCCTTAACCTTGGCTGGCAGTAATGAAAATTAAATGATAAAGTGGTTTTGTTATCATTTTATTTTTCAGTAGAGCGACGGTCCTCTGCCATTGCGGAGGAGCTGCCCCTGATAACTTGCCTGGAGTTAGCCTTCTCTCCTAGCACTCAGTGTTTTGAATGGAGGAGCAGTGGTGGCTATGCTATAGGCTTTTACATTTCACGTGTATACTATTTCCTTTATTTCTAATTTCTGTTCCAGGTTTGAGGCTGGTTAAAAAATAAGCCTGTGAAAACATTTATTTGCCATGTATTTACTCAGGATTCCCTTTTACAGTCTAAGCCTATTAATCAACAAACTAAAGCATTTCGAACATAAAAGCTGCAAAAAAGAGCAATCTTAGCGCATAAAAAGATGAAAGGTATGCACTAGAGGTGTGGACTGTGGATATCCTACAGGAGGATGAACTAGGAAGACAAATTAACATTAAATATACATACAAATTTAGACTTCAATTACATATGCCGGAGTGATTACAAAAATGCTCGATAAGAGGGTTCGACCCTTGAGGTTTATGCTCCCATCTACTACATATACAGCCTTGTGATTGTCCTTGAAAGAGAGTGTAGCAAAATCTGGATGGGTACAACCATTTTCCTTCCTGTCGCCGGTTGAACAAGCAGATGGCCAGGGAGCAGTGATCACCGTGCTCATGCCCACCTGGCTACGCTTGGGTGTCTGCCTAGTGGAAGGATTGCAAATTGAAATAACAGGGCTACTACCAGTCATTTTTATTTCCCAACTATTCACCCAGCTTCTAGATTTGTTTTCCTGGGCTTGGGAGGGGACTGCTCAGCTCAGCACACCCCCACCCAACATATCAAGAAATCAGTGAAGGGGCTAGAAGGAGCTGCTTCTAGCTCTTCTATTCCCCAGAGTTCCTATCTTACGGATCCTTGTTGGGGGCTCAGGTGAGTAAAAAGGGATTCACAACTCTGGAGTCATTGTAGATGTGGCAGAGTAAAGAAACTGGACACCAAGGGTGGCTGACTCCGGAGGGGAGGGCTCACGGTTCGATCCCCAGCGGCAGCTCGGCAACATGTAACTCAATTACCCCCAGCGCCTGGATACCCTTAAGAGTGATAAGTCGCACTTTACAAATCTGGAATTGTTTAATTAACACTGGAACTGTCAAGCTAGTGCAGTGCAAACAGATAACTGCATGTTGGAAGGCCATTTTATGTTTAATGGAAATCACCAAATGCGAGTCTTATGGGAGCGCGTGTCAACTATGAACTGCCACTGTAATGCAGTATCTAGTTTGGGAGTGGCAGAGGGTGTCATGTTTCAGTCCGGTCTAGGGTGCAATTGCAGGGATCAGCAAGTAAGTGTGGTCAGAAGTGGGGCAAGGAACAGCTTCCCACGACCACGGTTACCTAATATTCAAGTTTGTGACTTAAGACAGGAAAAGTAGTGATTCCGATCATACAGGTGGGCGAGCCACTGAAAGCTCGAGCTAGGCTCGCGACTGAACCCTGGATCTGGCTCAGCTCAAGCTCCTGTTGGAACCGCAAACCCTTAACGAGCCGAGCTTTAATGTGACTTCTGCCTACCTCCCTTCACCCAGGATCTGGCATTTGGGTCGGAGTTGCTGACTGTGGAACTAGGAATTCAGGTTTGAGTCTCATCGTCAGCTCAAGATCCTCTGAGTCTGGGCAAATCATTTAATCTCCCAAAAGCCTATAAACAACGCATGTGACCTTGTGTAATGTAACTGGTGCTCCTTTAACCACATCGATGCTCGATGAGTTCCAGCCCTGTGCTGGAATATGCAAAAACCCATTATTCATGACGAGCTGGGCTCGTCATGAGCGTGCTGGGAGGCTACTGCATGACGAGCCCAGCTCGTCATGAGTGTGGAAGGGGTTAAAGGACTCTGCTTTCGGGTAGACCTTGTGCTGTAGTTAAAAATTGTAGAAAAATGAACTAAGAGGTAAAAATAAAGCATTCTCAGAAGGAAAAACAAAACGTTATGCTTTTTCTGCTGATTTGCACAAAGTGAACCCCCTTCCCACCACCAGCACTTAATACATTCTAAATAGAGGCTTAGGAACGGGGAGGAAAAAGGGAGCACAAAAGATACTGCAAAAAGAGGTCCTGCTAGCCTCAATTACCTTTCAGATATGGAGTAAATCAAAGTGTGAACAGATCCAAATCCACTCTATAAAAGTATTTCTCAAAACTTTTATATACATAATTTTCCCAAAACGTTCTAATTTCTTTTTACTATCTTTGAATTTTTTTTATACATTTCAGTGCAACTTTACATCTATTGTTAAATCTATACATTCAATTACCTAATTTAAAACCACATTTTACACTCTAAAGTTCATCAAAGCATCCCTCCACAGTCTTCTATTACACTCTGTCACCAGACAACACATTCATACCTCATCCCACACACTCATCCTACAACAGTCCAGAAAGAACATCCCCAAACACCAACAGAGTTAAATCACTTCTCTCCTTCTGGTGTAGTGGTCCCGGACTAGACAGAACAGAAGCATATATTTTCTCATTTTACTTCATTTAAGTAATGTATATGTCGGGAATCTGTTGCCCCATAGTGGCTGGCAAGGGAACTACTTAGACCACGTGGTTGCTATGCCTACTCATAGAACGTCCAGAGCCCATGGTTCCACAAGACCTCACTCAACTGGAAAACGTTAGCGGTACAGGTTGGTATTTGTTCCGCTGGTCTTTGGGGAGTAAAGAAATACACTACATTTCAAGTTGTACATATCTTCTGGCCTCCAGCTACACACTTGCCAGAAGCCACCGCCTTTTCCTAATGTTCCTTGTAAAAGATTCCATGTTGACTTAGACTCTCTTTTGACAACCGTTACCGACCATAAACAAACCAAGTTACTCCTGATAGACTGGCCGGCCAGGAGCCTTTGGGCAATGGGAATATGGTGCTTCTGTGATAGATTTACACACCATTTCATAAAACACAATATTATCCAAAGTCTACTGGAAACAAAGTTCAAACCCCACTAAAGCGGAGCAGAATCAGAAAATATACAGACACTCGTTGCTCTTCCAAAGAAAGAGGGCTAGGGCCTACATAGTACTTGAAAGAAATTTGGGTCAGGGTGGTTCGAGGGCCTCATGTCCGTTAATTGGGCCTCATGCCTGTGATGATCTTTCACGGATGCTTTTTGTCCATATTACTGGAGATTGCAGCGACCTGCGCTATACCCCTAGGAGTAGCCTCAGAGTTCTGTAGCACTCACTATAAGGACCACCTCTTACTCCTGCTGTGAACTCGAGCGCCTGCATCAGCTCCTCCCCAACCTTGCAGGAAATGCTCTCAGCCCATGGTCATTCTGATTGTCAGCAGAGTATCACATACAGAATGACAATGGGCTACTCTGTGCAGTTCCAGCATGTGCTGGGTCTCCTCCTGCCCCTGCCTAGGGCAAACATTCTGCTTTCAGTCTGGGGCTGGTGTACCTCACCAGGGGCCAAGCTCTCTTTGCATTTGATACTTTTACAGGGTTAAAGACACATACTTCGGAGTCCCTTGTGTGCCAGCAATTTGCAGGCGATAGTAAAAATGTCAATTTAACTCTGGTGATTAATGCATCTGTTCCAGAGATCCGAGTTTTGCCTAGCCAGAGTTTTGACTCATCATAAATTAGGGCACAGGGATACTGTAAATGTAAATGTAAATTAATACTTGTATAGCGCACTACTCACCCGCAAGGGTCTCAAGGCGCTTGTCCGAATACCGCTGTGGAACCCACCCTGGCTTTCCCTGTGAAATGTCCACTCCTGGGCACCCCCAAGGTGGAGGCCAGGCATCCTTAGCGTTGTGGGGGCCGTTGTGGAGATTAAGCAAGCTATTGCCCAGAGTTGCAGAGTGGGACTCCATGATTGGAACAGGCACCAAGGCGAGAATTATCAGGTCCGTGGAATTTTTGAGCTCAAGACCCGCCGAGGCGGGGAATTGAACCCTGGTCCCGGGCTAGACCTCTGCATCAGGGTCTGCCGCTCTAACCATTGAGCCACACTTCTCCACCTGTGCCTACAGCAAAGCACAATGTGTAACATGCAGATCAAAGCATTTAATTTTTGTATGTTGATAGTTCAGGGGGTTTCTGCTTTTGTCAGAAACCCTTTGTTAACTTCAGCTCACAAGATACAATACTAACATGGCACAGTGAACGATGGACCAGAATTAAATCGCAGCATGGAAACTGCATGGCATGAGTTTACACCCTTATTGTTTTTCCTCAATCTTCAAGTATTCCTAGGTTGTTAAATAGGGTTCCTTTGGATAATAAATACTTATTAATAAAAACGACCCCAATCGCGTTGTTACATTTTAAATCCTGTGTTTGTATTTCTCTAGGCTAAGAACTCTTAACATGTAATGCCTATCAGTAAGGATGACACGACTCCTACACGTGGTAATCCTCATCGTTTTAAGCTGGGCCTCTGAAATTAAGCAGCATGGGAGAGCTAAATTATGTGGCAGGGTTAATTAAATTATGCTGCAAGAAAAGGCACATTATCCGGTATAATGTGCCACATTTTGCAATGGTATTACTTTACCATTTTTTAACTTTCTAACCATGTCTGGGCTTTGATTGCACCTCATTAGTTTAACACCCGAATCGAGAAATAAGCAACAGAAAGGTGACCAGTCAACATTTCCGAAGGGCCTTCTACTGAGTGGAAAAACGTGTTATTGTGTTTTAGTAACTTTTGAAACGTTTGAGCTCAAATTTGCAGATTAGGATTGATTATGTGGCAAATGCGGCAAATCTATAATTATACTAAATATCATCCCAGCGGCACAATTGCATAATTCCAGTGACTTTGATCTAAAGTAATATTTCCTATATATTGACTTACACACTTCTAGGAGCCTGTATCTCTGTATAATGTGTGTGTGATATTATTCTACCCAACATTCTTGGGATGAGTAGCACTATAAAATAAATTAAATATACATGAGAACAGGTCTATGTAGAGATGAGGAGCACCATTGGCGAGTGGTACTGATTGAATTCTTGGAGAAGGTCTTTGGGGTGGGGGGCACAACAAAGAATCTTGCACCGTTTGGCACCCGCACTAAAGCCAGCACTGTCAGGTGTGTAGCTATCATTCCTGCAGCCTGTGCAGTGCCCCAGTCCCAGAAGTACTTCAGCAACTAATTGTGGAATGAATGGGCTGGTAGGAAGACAAAGCCTAAGAAAGGAGGGATTTGGTTTTATTGTAATTGGTGTTTCTGTAAAGTTTTTATTTCAACATTTCTAGTTAATTGAGAACGAAGAGCACAAGTAGAAATGCCTAACATAACAGAGATGTTCTGTTAGTAAGCATGCATGTATATGTCACTTCTGTAGTGGGACCCTGGCCAAAAGGCAGCACTATCACTGTAAAAGGTCCAAGACAAAATTTTAGTCTGGACACCTGTGCCAGATCTTTGGGAGGTATATTTACTAACATTTCATGCAACACAGTGTAGCAAGTGAAGTTGCAGTGCTTCATTGCATGAAAGGGAAAGAGCACAGTAGCACCATATTTTCAAAGACACGTGCATAGAAATCGGGATTGAAAGGTCTGACATGACAGTTACAAAGTTAACCCTAAAACAAACTTTGTTCACTCCCTTTTCAAATCTTGGTTTCCTTTTCTTTATCTGTTCCCTCCTCTCTCCTACCTTGCCATTCGTCTTAGCCTCGCTCAATCTCCCACATGCTTTCTCTCGGTTGACTCTACCTCACCTTTTATATGCCACTTAAAGCTTGTTTCTCTTTTCAACCTTCTATCTGTCACCCAAAGCATCTTTCAGTATCTGTTTTTGTTCCGTTCTCTGCCCCATCTTCTTCTGTTGTCTTCTTCTCTCTTTTCACCATCTGCTTTCTCTCTCTCTGGTCATTTGGCCAACAGCAGACAGACTGGCGCTGTTGTCCTGCCCGCGTAGTGGATTGTCACGCGCTTTGAGGACTGCTTTTATTGAAGGTTTTATCTTCATTAAAAAATACTCGCCTCTATAAATGGGCTTCATACCATATGTAGGTACAGACCATCATATTGAACATTCGTGATTCACAGGTCAGCGCAACAGCTTAGCTTGTGATTAACACCAACTCCAGAGTTCCTCATCATCGTCTTCATACATGTCTCTGTGTATCATTAACAGAGTAACAGAGCTCCGCTACCCATAGAGTGCCAGCCTTCACTTTCACTTGGGTACCCGTTAGTGAAAGATTCCTTACCTTAGAATAGATACCCCAGCAATACCAACCCCGGTGGTGGGTCTGCAAACAAGATTACACCAGAAAGTCACAGAGACTAGAACGGCCAAAGAAGCCGTCTCTCCGAACTTGACTGTCAAGGCAGTAATCGTTGGTAAATGTGTGCAGCGAGGCCCACGTAGCTGCCTGACAAATGTCCTGCAAGGGAACGCCGCGTCTCAAGGCAGTAGTGACTGCCATTGCCCTGGTGGAATGGGCACGCAGCCCCACAGGAGGCTCCTTCTTAGCCAAGGAGTAACAGGTCTTGATGCAGAGAACGACTCACCGTGAGATAGTCCGTTTGTGCACGGCCAGACTTTTTTTGGCACCCACATAGCCAAAAAAGAGCTGGTCATCCACTCGGAACTGTTGTGTGCGCGTCAGATAGAATGAGAGCGCACATTTTGGGTCCAGACGATGGACCCTCTCCTCCTCTTTAGAAGGATGCGGAGGAGGAAAAAAGGTGGGCAAAGTGATGGTCTGCCCGATGTGGAAGAGCGTAACAACCTTTGGCAAGAAAGAAGGACGGGTCCGTAAAACCACCTTGTCCGGATGAACAGAAAGGAAAGGAGGTTTAGAAGACAGAGCCTGGAGCTCACTCACTCTTCTGGCAGAGGTGAGAGCAACCAGGAAAGCAGTCTTTAAGGTGAGAAGACGTAAAGGACAGTTGTGAAGCGGCTCAAAGGGAGCGCACATCAAATAAGTCAACACAAGATTCAAGTCCCACTGAGGCATTATAAACGGGACCGGAGGGAAATTGTGTATAATGCCTTTCAGGAAACTGTTAACAACCGGGGACTTATAAAGAGAAGGCTGATCAGAAAGCTGTAGAAAGGCAGAGATGGTAGAAAGATAACCCTTGACAGTGCCCAGAGCAGAGCCCTGCCAGGCCAAGGAAAGAAGGAACAGAAGGACTTCGGAAAGAGGGGCAGAAAGGGGATCCACAGACTTATCTGTGCAACATGCCACAAACTTGTTCCACCTGCAGGCGTATACCGTTTTCGTGGAGGGACGCCTGGCTGCCAGAATGGCATCACAGACTTCGGGAGGAAGATCGAAAGCCGTCAACTGTCGCCGCTCAATCTCCACGCATGGAGGTGGAGGCTGGACAGGTTCGGGTGGAGGACCGTCCCCTGCTGCTGCGACAGAAGATCCTCCCGAAGAGGCAGTCGGATCGGGCGATCGATCGCCATGCTGAGTAGCTCGAGATACCAGTATCATCGGGCCCAATCCGGAGCCACAAGGATGACTTGGGCCCGGTCATGCCTGATCTTCTTCAGCACTCTGGGCAGAAGTGGTATAGGCGGAAAGGCGTACAACAGACCGCAGCTCCACTCGCGACGAAAAGCGGTGCTGACAGAGTGCCGCCTTTGAAATTCCAACGTGCAGAACTGATGACATTGCACATTCTCTTCGGTGGCGAATAGATCTAACCAAGGCTCTCCCCCCACTGCTGAAAGAGACCTTGCGCCACGTCCGAGTTCAGACGTCATTTGTGATCCATCAAGCACCGACGGCTGAGTTCGTCCGCCCTGGCGTTCAGAGAACCTGCCAGGTGTTGAACCACCAAGGTGATGCCTTGATGTTCCAGCCATGTCCAGAGGCGCAGAGCCTCCTGACCAACGAATGGCACCCACTGCGACGCCGGAAGCGGAGCCGGGGCGGCGCCGGAGCCGGCAGCGTTGGACCTCGTGGGGCCGGGGCCAGAGCCAACAGCGCAGGATCCTGTGGCGCCGAAGCGGGATCGGCCGACAGCGCCGGCGGGCCAACAGGATCTGGACACGGGAACGCGGGGCCCAAAGGCGCACCGGCGGGAGTCCGAGGCATTCCATGGCAGCAAGAAACTCTTGCACCTGTTCGGGAGACACCGACGGACCTGGGTAAGGCGGGTAGGCCGCGGGACTCCCAGGTTCCCAGGGAGCCACAGGGGCAGAACCCCATTCCCCCTCATCCAAGGACCGACGGGGGGACGTCGGAGAGCCAACATGCTTCTTCGACTTCTTTTTATATCGCTGCTTACCGGAATCAGGGGGCGAAGACTTTGAACCCGAGGAGCGGCGACTACGGCCCCGCGAGCGGTCCTGGGAACAGTCCCTTGACCCGGAGCGGCGGTGGGAGGAATGCCAGGCCTCCAGCTATTTCCGGCACCGCTCCCTCAAGGCCTTTGAGGCCATGGCTCAGCAATCCCGGCAAGCCCGGGAGTCGTTGTCAGTCTCCAGGCAGTAGAGGCAAACATCGTAGGGGTCCGCTACCAACATATTGTGACGGCAGGCCCCGCAGGACTTAAATCCATGCATCGCTACTCGCACCAGAGAAAACCAACACGAGACAAGTCTCATAAAGATAGTCAAAAAATGACTAAGGTACGTGCTCTATCCGGATCTGCGCTTGCTGGCATGGAAAAAGAAAGAACTGACGTCAACGCGCATGGGTGACGCCTAAGTAGTCTCCTTGACGTCATATCAGCGCATACGACGCCAGCGACGGATGCGGAGCCGCAGGATGCCACCTACTGACGCGCAGGGGTACTGCTAAGCAAAACTTTCCGGATCCAGTCTGACGCCTGGGGAGGTTCTAAGGTAGGGAATCTATCACTAAAGTGTCTCTTTCAGATACCATAGGTATATGTGGTTTCTTCGCCCTCTTTTAACCCTTCCATTGCGATTGTGCACCTTATTATCTATATTGATTCTATTATTATACAGGGACCACTGTTTCTGACAAGAACTCTCTCAGCTGGCAAGCCCTTTTTTCTCACTGATTTTTCTCTTCTCTCACTGTTCCAATCTTCTGTCTATCCCTCTCAGTATATAGCCATCTCCCCTTTCTCGCTATCATTTCTCTCCCTGTTTCACACCCTCTAGTAGTGCTACTGGTTATGAACTCCAAGTCTATGTACAGCAACAGAGCGTGTGTCTAGCATTATTATTCATGGTAAGTGGGTAGAATTGTGAAAACTGCTCCTTGTGTCTGCTGTCAAATTCAGCTTGGAGCGTACATCTTTGCTAGCTTTTTCATCTTTCATTACGTCCAGCTATTTGTGAAGGTTTGCTAAATACTCCAGTGTGTAATATAAACTAAATAACAAACCTATCCTGGCTTGTACTTCTGTGAGCTGACTTTTATAATCGTGCAACGTCCTCAGATGTGTCCGTCAAAATTACCTTTTGTCCTGAATTTTAAACCTTTGTCCTGAATTAGCCTTCTTACCAGGTGGTCACCCTACCGAAGACGTTCGTTATGTACAGCTGGAGGCCACCAACCTTATGTGGATCTGTGCATTTCAGACATGCCAGGTATGTCATATTAAGGAAAGGACGTAGAAAACACACAGGAACTATGCTTTCAGCATTTATTGCAAAGTCGATTAGAGGCAGTGCCCCGTGAAAAGCCAACACGGAATTTAAAAAGAAATGTGACTTCATAGCGCCACCGTGTGGTTCTTGCATGGTAATGCCTGTATCTGTAAAACTGCAAGACGGTTCAGGTTCCAATTAATCAGCTTCCTAACGAAAGTAACCTGGTTTCTGTCAAAGAGTAGGGAAGGAGTAAAGTAAAGAAGCATTTGCATTGCAATAGGTCTCGCATTTGTGAGAGTTAGAGCTAGTGGCATTGTAAATGATAATGTCTTTGACCCATATGTTTTGGTTTGGAGTGGAGTGGATGTATGTGGAGCGGAATTAGTTATTGTGTGCTGTGAAGGGATTTGTGTAGTGGAATTATGTGGCATTGTATGTAGTGGAAATGTGGATAGCAGTTATGTGGTATTGAGTTCACTGGAATGTTGTGGAGTGTGATTGAGTGTGACTGTTCGTGATGGGAGTGTAATTATGTGGATTGCTATTTTGTGTTGTGGAGTGGTGTGTAGTTGAGTTAAATTATGTGGAGTGTTGGATTTTGTGGCATGATGTGGAATTCTGTGGAGTAGATTGGATGTATGTGGTGTGTTGTGTAATTGTATTGCTGAGTTGAATTATGTGGTTTGGAATTGAAGTGTGCAGAGTTGAATTGTGTGGCATGGAAGTCTGTGGCGTTGAGTAAAATTATGTTGATTGGAATAGCAGTGGAAAGTACGAACACGTAGTCCGCATACATTGCCATGCTACAGCATGCATGCCCCGCTTATAAAAGGGAATGGTAATTAGGGTAAAATTTCATATGGAACATTACAGCCTTCCCAGATGTTTTTCACTCGCTGTTGTCCTTAGATGAAGCAATTTAGATCTCTGTACGTGGAACTCACAATCTCAAAGCCAATGTGGCAGCTACTACCAGAATTAATAACACAGGGGTTTTATGCAAGTGCTCTTTGCGAATTGATACTTTCCCTTAAATAGGCCAATTAAATGGCAGACAGACGCATCAGTAACAGCACGGTGAACACACAAGGGGGGTGACGACAAACATTGCTGCTCGTCACAAATAAGTAATTATAGACGGTAGGGGTGGGGTGCTGAATGAAGGGAGGTGTGTGGGTTAAATGAAGAAAGACACAGGACATCAAACCTGATATTACACAAAAACCGATATGTGTACACAAGCTGCCAAATGAATAACATGTGCCAAATTGTATTGGAACAGGCTTTTCCATTACCTGCCCAAACCTTCGGGTATTGAAGTTGAATGGTGGCGGAAGCTTAGCTGAGGCATTCAACGCTTAAAATCTGTCCGGAGATGGGAGGCCCCTGATGAAGGGTTATCCTGTTCAACCCGAAATGCATTGGGCATGATGTAAACGCAATGAATTATTCATGATCATAATGAATTACTAAATATACTCGAACAGAAGGATACATTTTGAATCAATAAAGTACTTATGATTCCATAAGATTAAAGACTTATTAATTTGTGAAAGTAAAAACGGAAACCTATTAATGAAAATGAGTGAAGAAACTCTGTCAGTTTCATGTTAAAGGAGCGCGTCCCTAGTGATTTAACCATCACATACTCTCCCAAATTGTATTGCTACCATATATGTTGACGGTTTTAAAAGTTGCAGTTAGTTTCCCTCCTATGAAGATAACCCGCAGAAGCTGTTCCTTGCTGCAGCCGGGAGCATGTTATGGTGCGTACTCTGAGCACACAAGAAGATTGAAGACAAACATTCCTGCACATGACATAAGAAGAAAATGTACACACCCTAGAAAACAAACAGAAGCAGATGGCATATAGCTAAACAAGACCTCTGGCGATGAAACACATGCAGAATAGGAGAGAATGTGGGATGAATACTAGCTTTCCAAAGCACACAGGTAGCAGTAATATATGTTCCAGAGTGCTTATCACGTGCTCTTTCTCAAGCATAGAGCAACACTGCAAGTTCTAGAGTGCTTTTTATCTAGGGCTCCGAAGAACACAAATGGCAGCACTGCAGGTTCCAGAGCGCTCACATTCTTGCACACTCTCTGAGAAACATACAGCAATACAGTAGGTTCTAGAGTCTTTCAGACCAGGCTAAGCATGAACCTACTGTAATTGCATTACAAGGACTCACGTGACGGGAACATAGTGTTTGCAGAAGCAAGTTTTAATCGTATATGCCTATGCAATCTCCCATTTTAACTCACTGGCAATGTACGAAGTAAATAACTCCCAAAATAAGAATACACATGAAATGAGGTGTCCCGGCATAGTAGGGCAACGGAATTATGCGGCAGGGTTGACTAAATTATGGAGCAAGAAAGGGACAATTATGTGATAATGAGGAAGGTTTTGTGATAGTATTATTTTTCAATTATTGTGTCATTTGTATGCGTTAACACTGTTTTGGCAAAGATTTCAACTGTTAAGCACCATTTAATCTCCCAAATAAAGCAATAAGCAACTGAAAGATTGCAACTTAACCTTTGCAACAGGCCCTCCACGGGGAGCAGCAGTGAAAATAGGGGGGACAGGCAGGGAAGGGGGGGGGGGGACTGGAGCAGAAGCAGGCTGAGACTAGAGGCTAATCACACACTGACCTAACGGCCAAATATTTCTGCATACGGTGAATGCGGCTTCCACTGAGCAGAGGAGATTAGAGGAAGCAAATGATGTAGGTACAGAATCAGAGGAGTGTGGACCGTAAATGCGAAAAACAGAAAGCAAGGAGGGACTACTTGGTCAGTGAATGTGATTGAAAGGGCCCTCCACGGAGCGGCAGTGAAAAAAGGAGGACAGGCAGAGAAAGGGGGGGCTGAAGAAGGCTGAGAATGGGGGTGGCAAGCTGACGGCCGGCAGGGGGAAGGGATTAGGGTCTGATTCTGGCCACATCTGTTTAAATAGGAAGCCCTGAACAACATCTTCACTGAGCCTGTCAGGCTGGTGTTATCTTGTTGGCATGCTTAAGAGGGACGGCTATGTATGTAGGAGACATACAGGTTCCTTCAAACAAAAAACAAACATTGCCCTCAGTGGAATGACGACAACAGTGCATACACATGCCACAACGCGCCAGACACAATGGAGTCTCGGACTACAGCAGTAGCATACGCAATAAAAGGAAATCCATGAAGCAGGGAAAGGGTGCAGTACCTAGTACTAGGTGTCCCTCTGAACCTCTATTTGCCGCATAAGGTCCCGAGCCCTGCAATCCTGAAGAATCCGATCGAAAACCCAACAATGAGTTAAAAAATAAAAAGGACATTCGCTCGCTGTGCCACAGGATTCAAGCTAGCCTGGCTGACGTGGGGTGAAACCCCGAAACCGGTCGCAGGATGCTTGTTTGCGGTCCAGTGAGAACCCGGCTTGGCAGGTTGGGTTGGGCTGGACTGTTCCCATGAGGAGCAGGGTCAAGACTAATTTACATATGGCTGGGTCCAAAGTGGGGTGGCGTATTGAGCAAAAGAACAATGGATTTCACCCAGATCTCTTGACGGGGGGGGGGGGGGTGGGGGGGGGTGAATGTTTGATTTACTCAGCATTCCATCTATCATGTGTTGCTGTAGTTCCTTAACTGGAGGACAACACTTTCTTGGTTCTTGTTTTCTCCATTATCACCAAATCCGGCAAAAAATTCATCCTCTACACCAAAGCAACAGTCTTATGCTGTTTGGACTCTCAGTGGAGGCTGCGCACCAGTAGATCGCAACTTGTCAGAAGCCAGACCTCTGCTTGGTGTCTGATCTTTCTGGGTCTAAAGTGTGCTGCCTGCTTGACGCTTGAATGGCAGGACCTGTGTAGAAGACAGCATACCTTACCTACAACTAAAAAAACGGTTCTGGACTACTTGTGCCTGAAGCAGTAGACCTATCCTGATAACAATCGCAAGGCCCAATTGACCGGAGTATCGGAGTCGACAACCACACTACAGCCAAAAGTAATCACAGCTCAGCTGGCCAGAAGTGAAAGAAAGTCAAAAACAACAATCAGTGGTGGGTGATCCAACAATTTCACAAAGCAAGCAAATCCAGAGACTAGCTGAAGGTCTTGCTTGGCTTTATAAGCCCACACACAAGCTGAACCCTGAACATGTTTGTCATGTAAATCATACAAGAATGAATATGCTACTTACCAGTATGCATCTGTTCTTGGCATGTAGGGCTGCTAACATTCATATCTATTGCATAGATCGCCGCCTAGTGTTGGGTCCGGATGATTGCACATTGTTGTCCTGGAAGAGTCTTAGAAGTATCACGAGATAGGTGGCTCCTCCCCTGGACTACAGTGCGCATGGGCATCGACTCCATCCCCAGATTGTTTTTAGCCATTGTGGCAAAGATGGAGTGTGATAGTAGAAATGATGCCCAAACTAGTGATGAAATGCAAGAAGTAATCTGCAGCTGCTACAGGCGCCGGGGAGGAGGGTGGGCGATATGAATGTTAGCAGCCCTACATGCCAAGAACAGATGCATACTGGTAAGTAGCATATTCAGTTCGAGGCATGTGGGCTGCTAAATTCATATCTATTGCATAGAATACATAGCAGTCCCCTCATTAGCGGCGGCCGCCCGTGCCAGCTGCAGAAGTCTGAAAAAGAGTTTTGAGAACAGCCTGTCCTACAGCTGCCTGCTGTTTGGAGTGACCATCTACACAGTAATGTTTTGTAAATGTATGTGGTGTAGCCCACGTGGCTGCTCTACAAATGTCTTCCAAAGGAATGTTACCTAGGAATGCCATGGAGGCCCCCAACTTGCGTGTGGAGTGCGCCCTGGGGGGGACCGTTAAAGTGCGTTTAGCCTTCTGATAACAAATCTGAATACATTTAACGATCCACCTGGCTATTCCAGCTTTGGAAATAGGGTTGCCTTTGTGCGGTGCTGAGAAGGCAACGAAAAGCTGCTGTGTCTTTCTAAAGTGTTGTGTTCTGTCAATGTAGTACATTAATGCCCTTTTAACATCCAGCGTGTGGAGCATTCTTTCCGCTACTGTTTCTGGGTTTGGAAAGAATGCGGGCAGTTCAATCGTCTGATTGACATGAAACTGTGACACCACCTTTGGAAGGAACTTGGGGTTAGTGCGGAGCACCACCCTGTTTGAATGGACTTGAATAAATGGCTCTTGAATTGTGAGCGCTTGTAGCTCACTAACACGTCTGAGAGACGTGATAGCAATGAGGAAAGCCACTTTCCATGTCAAGAACTGAACCTCACACGAATGTAGAGGCTCAAAAGGCGGGCCCATCAACCTAGTGAGGACCACGTTGAGATTCCACACTGGAGCGGGTGGGGTCCTGGGAGGAATGACCCGCTTCAGCCCTTCTAGAAAAGCTTTAATGGCAGGCACCCTGAAAACAGAGAGATGCTGCCTGTTTTGAAGATAAGCCGCTATGGCGGATAAGTGTATCCTAATGGAAGCGTACGCTAGATTGCATTTGTAAAGATGCAACAAATAGCAGATGATGTTAGGAATGGAGGCATCTAGTGGGTTTATGTTATGTGCTGTACAATAAATGACAAACCGCTTCCATTTTGCTGCATAGCAAGCTCTTGTAGTGGGCTTCCGTGCCTCCCTGATGATGTCCATGCATTTTGGAGGCAGGTTAAGGTAGCCAAACTCTAAGACCTCAGGAGCCAGATCGCCAGATTGAGCTGGTGCGGATCTGGATGCTGAATGTCGCCATGGTTCTGCGTCAAAAGTCTGGGTGTGAGGTGCAGCCTTTGATGCGGTACCACGGAGAGTTCTAGAAACGTGGTGTACCATGGTTGGCGTGCCCACGTTGGAGCAACCAGGACGAGCGTCATCGAGTGTTGCTTTAGCTTTCTTGCCACCAGCGGTATTAGAGGTGCTGGGGGAAAAGCGTACGCAAATCTGCCTGACCAGTTCATCCATATCGCATTGCCCTGCGACGGTGGGTGAGGGAACCTGGCGGCAAAGCTTTGGCATTTTGCGTTTTCCCTTGTGGCAAACAGGTCTATCTCTGGATGACCCCACTGCTGAAAGTACGGGCGGAGTACTGATGGATGTAACTCCCACTCGTGCATCTGGTAGCTGTACCTGCTGAGCAAATCCGCCATCTGATTGTCCTTGCCTGGGAGGTGTTCCGCCATGAGGAAAATGTTCCTCTGAATGGCCCACTTCCACATGCTCTGAGCCAGATGAGACAGCTGTGGAGAGTGCGTACCCCCCTGCTTCTGGATATAGTACATGGCAGTCATGTTGTCCGTCCGGATCAACACGACTTTGTTGCACAGATGTACCTTGAAGGACTTGAGTGCCATGAAGATTGCCATCAATTCTAGATAGTTGATGTGCATCTTCTTCTGCTGTGTAGTCCACAGCCCCTGCACCGTGTAGTGGAGCACATGAGCTCCCCAACCCTGGAGAGAAGCGTCAGTCGTCATGATGATCTGCGGCACAGGCTCTCGGAACGGTCGGCCCTTGCAAAGGTTGTGTGGGTTCCACCAATGCAGAGAGCTGTATGCCCGACCGGTCACCAACACTAGGTCTTTCAATTGTCCGTGAGACTGTGTCCACTGACGCGCTAAGCATTCTTGGAGCGGACGCATATGCAACCACGCGTGCGGGACTATGAAGATGCAGGAGGCCATCATGCCTATCAACTGCATAAACACTCTCGCTGGGAGAGATTGTTGCGGTCTGAACCTTTGGATGAGCGACTGGATGTTGTCGATCCTCACCTGGTTCGGCTGAGCTGTAGCAGTCAAAGTATTTATTGTCGCGCCTAGGTACTGCCGCACATGGGCTGGCTGAAGGTGCGACTTGGGATAGTTCAGTGAGAACCCCAGACTGTGAAGGAGGTGAATTGTGTGGGACATGTCCACGGCGCACTGCTGTTCCGACTTTGCTTGAACGAGCCAGTCGTCTAGGTAAGGGTAGACATGTATGTTTTGTCTCCTGAGGTGCGCCGCTACAGTCGCCAGACACTTTGTGAACACCCTGGGGGCAGTGGTCACTCCGAAGGGTAGGACCTTGAACTGGTAATGCTTGTTTTGTATGGTGAACCTGAGGTACTTTCTGTGGGATGGGTGGAGTGGTATGTGAAAGTAAGCGTCCTTGAGGTCCAAGGTTGCGAGGAAGTCTCCCTGGTTTAACAGTGGAAGAACCTGCTGCAGTGTTAACATGTGGAAGTGTTCTGAGAGGATGTACAGGTTGAGGGGGCGTAGGTCCAGAATGGGCCTGAGCGAGCCGTCCTTCTTTGGGATTAAGAAGTACAGGGAATAAACCCCTGTGCCTTCTTCCTCCACCGGCACGAGCTCTATTGCGCCTTTTTGCAGCATTACAAGAACCTCTTGCTGCAATAAGTGCAAGTGCTCTGCTGACATAGGTCGTTGTCTTGGGGGTATGTTGGGTGGAGTGGACGTCAACTCTAAACAATAACCGAACTGGATAAGTTTCCTCACCCACCTGTCTGTGGTGATGGACGTCCAGACTGGCAGGAACTGCTGGAGTCTCCCCCCGACAGGTGTTGGATGGTCGGGGGGAAGGGACAGAGAGTCACTGTTTGTTGGCAGCAGAGGAGCGGGAACTATTGTTGCCTTTGCCTCTGGCGCTGTTGCCTCTGTAACCACCTCTATTCTGTTTCGGGTACGAGGCTTGGGCGCCGCCCCTGCCGAAATGTGACTGCTGTGCCAAGTGGCCTCTGGTAGTACCCCGCGCACCTGAGCGACGAAAAGTGTTTCCTCTGAATTGCTGAGACTGAAGCGCCCCCATGGACTTAGCCGTCTCAGTATCTTTTTTGATCTTCTCGAGTGTGGTGTCAACCTCCGGCCCAAACAGTCGGTCTGGATTGACGGGCTGGTTGAGGATAGTGGTCTGTATTTCTGGTTTGAACCCCGAGATGCGGAGCCATGCTTGACGCCTTAACATAACACTTGTGTTGACTGCTCTTGCTGCTGTATCTGCCACGTCTAGCGCACATTTAATCGCAGCGTTAGAAATGAGCTTGCCCTCTTGTATCAGCAACTCAGCTCCTTCTTTAAACTGTTCAGGAAGGTGTTGTAAGAGCTTCTCTAAGGTGACATAGTGCGCCCTATCATACCTGGCTAATAGGGCTTGTGTATTGGATATGCGCCATATGTTTGCTGCCTGCGCTGCTACCCTTTTGCCCCCTGCCTCCAGCACTTTCGACTCTTTGTCCGGGGGAGGAGCTTCACCCGTTGTCTGTGAATTCGCCCTCTTGCGGGCATTGGAGACGACCAAAGAGTCTAGAGGCAACTGGCCCCGTATATAAGCAGGGTCCCCAGGTGCCGGTCTGTATTTCTTTTCTATCCGTGGGTTGACCACCCGTGCCCTGGTGGGTTCCATGAAAATGTCAGTAGCATGTTTGAGAACCCCTTTAAGCATTGGCAGTGATTTTACAGTCTTTTCCGATGCAGAGAATGTATCGAACAAAAAGTCAACTTCCACAGGGTCGGCATGCATCTCCACCTTGTGATTTGCGGCCGCCCGTTCGATTAAGGCATTAAATGCCGCTGAGTCTTCAGTAGGAGAAGCCTTTATTCCATAAAGCTGTGGGTCACTAACCACCTGTTGGTCACCCTGGTCACCAGTGTCTATCCAGGAGTCCTGCTGCTCATCAGGGTCATTATTGGCAGGGAAGTTATACTCCTCATCCTGTTCATTGCCATCCCCATCTGAGTAAGTGGGTGAAGGTGTTGGGCTCCTTCTAGGCTGTTGAGGAATGGGTTCCACAAGCTCTGGAGTGTCTGGTGCAGGCCTTTTCTTGTTTAGAGGGATTACATAGGAGTCCACCGGCTGGGATGTAATTTTTCTCTTGTAGAGCATTAATTTTCCCGTGTCGGCGTCGATAAAATGCTCCGATTCGTCGTCCTTCGAAAGTGGTCGAGCAGAGCTTCCACTACGCTGAGTCTGCCGCAGCCCCTCCGAGTCATCGGGCACTGCACGAGGTGCGAAAGCCTTCGGCGCCACTTTCGGCGGCAGAGTATAGAGGATCGGCGTGGAAGTCTCCTTCGGGGGAACTGTCGTAGTTGGTACGGAGTGTGGTTTCGGCTCCGACGTCTTGTCCCGTATTCGCTTCAGGGAGTCCGCGACCTGCTTAGTAAAAGAAGCGGACGGCTTCGTCGATCCGACCGAGGGCCTTGATCCACCACCAGGTGATGATCCGAGCGTCAACGACTGCTGTTTGTGCGCGGACGCACCCTCGACGGCAAGGGTTCGGTCCACCGTCTTGGCCTTAGGCGTGGACTCTGCCAGCTTCGGATCGACAGATTTTTCCCTTTGCGACGTGGTTCCAGACTTTGGCTCGGCGGCCTTAGCCGACGCCACTTCGACTGGCCGTTTGCCTGTAGGCGCGGTAGTCTTGGTTGAAGGTTTTTCGACAGTCTTTTTCGACGTCGACTCCACCACCTTACTCGACACATGCTCGACGACCTTCTTCGAGCCGGCCTCCTTGGCCCCTTTGGGTGCCGTTTCGTGTTCAACCGCCTTTTTTGGCTTCGAAGCCTCCGAAGACGACGGTGTCGAAGTTGTCTCTGCCGTCTTCGGTTTCGATGGCGTGTCGGCCATTTTAGAAGAAGTCGAAGCCGATGGTTCCGGTTTCGGTTTCTGTAACGGAGGCTCCGCCGAAATGTCTGTAGCCGGGCCAGAAGGCGGGGCCGAGGACTTAGGTTGAGGGTCGTGGGTAAGGCCGAGTGGCGATCCCGTGACCTGAGCCTTAGTTATTGTACGGACGGGGCATAGCTCTTCCTCCGAGCTATCTTCCGTGGCCCCATAAACTTCCTCGTCGTCCCCTACCTCCTCGACGTAGTCGTCTACGTCCAGGTCCTCAACGGCGTCACCGTAGTCGGCCTCGACCTCCGCCGACGGAGGCGAGATCTGAAGCTGAAGCTCTTGCTCGTCTGCTTCGGGGTCGTTGAAGATGTCCACAGGTGCCGGTGCCGATCACTGGGCCTCGAGGCGCGCCACGCGTCGAATCTTCAGCGTCTTCTTCGACCTGAACCTCGAACAGGCCATACAGTTGGCCTCGTTGTGGTCCGGCGACAGGCACTTGTTGCATACAGGATGCACGTCGATGTGTGGGTACTTCGAACCGCACACGGGACACTTTTTGAACGGACTTCGTTCCATTGTAGTTTCGTCGGGGTCTTGCTGCGCCGAAGGGCCTCGATGACCGAAGAGTCACGCGACTCCCCAGAAAACCGACTCGAAGAGTTGGAGTATACACGAGAACCGAGCGCCAACAATACCGACGAGGTTAGAAAGCCTTTTGGCCTTCAGAGAACAGTATTTTACCGATTCCGACAGGAGACGTCGAAATCACATCCGAACCCAATGGCGGAAAAAAACAATCTGGGGATGGAGTCGATGCCCATGCGCACTGTAGTCCAGGGGAGGAGCCACCTATCTCGTGATACTTCGAAGACTCTTCCAGGACAACAATGTGCAATCATCCGGACCCAACACTAGGCGGCGATCTATGCAATAGATATGAATTTAGCAGCCCACATGCCTCGAACACACCATATAAACTATTATAAAGTCTCTTCAAAATTAGAAAAAGTGCATTTCCTAAACATCCAGAAGTGTTTCAACTTAGTACAGCAGTTTACATGACAGCACAGAGGCATTAATACAAGTGATAATTTTTAAACATGAATGAAGCGTTCGTTTACCACCCCCTAACCTGACAAAGTCATGAGTGAAGTAAAGGAAGAATCAGTTGTTACGTACATCCTATAGGTGACCTAGATTCGGATTATCTGTGAATAAACATTATAGTCTATTCTATCAAACACAAGAGATTTAAGTACAGCGCACATCCTAAACTCACATATTTGAATTTGCGCTCTCACGTGATGACGAAGAAAAAGGGGGCTCGGTGAAATAAAATATTTGCACAGAATTTTACTATTTGATCACGAAGGGAAGCCAGGATTGATCACAAGTTTTCTAGTTTCACATAATGCAATTCAGGCGCTAGATTAGTATCTCTTTCTCTGTCTGGGGCATGACACAGCATGGGTTGCAGGCTTGTTTTTGGTGCAAGTGTCCAAGAGGACCTTTAGCTGAGCTAGGATCGACGTCTGGCTCAAACCTAGTTTGAGCCTTCAGTTGCTCGTCAAAGTCTAATATCAATATAATCTAGACTGTGGAACTGCAGTAATAAGGTGGTGGAGCTTGCAAGTCACAATCCACTCAGCACTAGGCAGGCAATCTGCACCGGTTCTGTTTAGTCTCCGAGAGGCCAAGAGGTCTTGTACAATTGCACACCTGGCGTGGCGTTTGGTTGCATAGGTTGGAGGTGGTCATGCTAATTCAGTAATGAATATGCTACTTACCAGTATGCATCTGTTCTTGGCATGTAGGGCTGCTAACATTCATATCTTTTGCATTAGATTGCCGCCTAGTGTTGGGTCCGGATGATCGCACATTGTTGTCCTGGAAGAGTCTTCGAAGTATCCTGAGATAGGTGGCTCCTCCCCTGGACTACAGTGCGCATGGGCATCGGCTCCATCCCCAGATTGTTTTTAGCCATTGTGGCAGAGATGGAGTGTAAAGTGTAAAGGATGTCCATGCTAATGATTGAATGCAAGAATATGTCTGCAGCTGCGACAGGCACCGGGGAGGAGGGTGGGCGATATGAATGTTAGCAGCCCTACATGCCAAGAACAGATGCATACTGGTAAGTAGCATATTCAGTTCGAGGCATGTGGGCTGCTAAATTCATATCTTTTGCATAGAATATACAGCAGTCCCTCCGTTAGCGGCGGTTGCCTGTGCCAGCTGCAGAAACTTGAAAGAGTGTCTTGAGAACAGCCTGCCCAACAGCTGCCTGCTGTTTGGAATGCACATCAACACAGTAGTGTTTTGTAAAGGTATGTGGTGTAACCCATGTGGCTGCTCTACAGATGTCCTCTAAAGGAATGTTCCCCAGGAAAGCCATGGATGCCCCCAATTTGCGTGTGGAGTGCGCCCTTGGGGGTATTGTTAAGGTGCGTTTAGCCTTTTGATAGCAGATCTGGATGCACTTAACAATCCATCTGGCTATTCCTGCTTTGGAAATAGGGTTGCCCTTGTGCTGTGGCGAGAAGGCAACAAAAAGTTGTTTTGTATTCCTAAAGTGTTGTGTCCTGTCAATATAGTACATCAACGCCCTCTTAACATCCAAAGTATGGAGCATTCTTTCCGCCACTGTTTGTGGGTTTTGGAAGAATGCAGGCAAGTCAATAGTTTGGTTGAGATGAAACTGTGACACCACCTTCGGAAGGAATTTGGGGTTAGTACGTAGTACCACCCTATTTGGATGAATTTGTATGAATGGCTCTTGGATTGTGTCGCTTGCAGCTCACTGACACGTCTCAGTGACGTAATAGCAATAAGGAAAGCTACTTTCCACGTTAGGAACTGGAGTTCACACGAGTGTAGTGGCTCAAAAGGTGGTCCCATCAGCCTGGTGAGGACCACATTGAGGTTCCACACCGGAGCTGGCGGTGTTCTTGGGGGAATGACTCGTTTCAGACCTTCAAGGAAGGCTTTAATGGCAGGCACTCTGAAGACAGAGAGATGTTGCCTGTTCTGAAGATAAGCTGCTATGGCGGATAGATGTATCCGAATGGAAGTGTAGGCTAGATTGCACTTATAAAGATGTAACAGATAGCAAATGATGTTAGGGATAGATGCATCTAGCGGGTTTATGTTATTGGCTGTACAGTGAAGGACGAAACGCTTCCATTTTGCAGCATAGCATGCTCTGTTAGTCGGCTTCCTTGCCACCTTGATGATGTCCATGCATTCCGGAGGTAGGTGAAGGTAGCCAAACTCTAGGACTTCAGGAGCCAGATCGCCAGGTTGAGCTGTTGCGGATCTGGATGCTGAATGTCTCCATGGTTCTGCGTCAAAAGCCTGGGCGTTAGGCGCAGCCTTTGATGCGGCACCACCGAGAGTTCCAGAAACGTGGTGTACCATGCTTGGCGTGCCCACGTTGGAGTAACTAGGATGAGTGTCATCGAGTGCTGCCTTAGTTTTCTTGCCACCAGCGGTATCAGAGGGGCTGGTGGAAAAGCGTATGCAAATTTGCCTGACCAGTTCATCCATATCGCATTCCCCTGCGACTGTGGGTGAGGGAACCTGGCGGCAAAGTGTTGGCATTTTGCGTTTTCGTTTGTGGCAAACAGGTCTATCTCCGGATGACCCCACTGCTGGAAGTACGGGCGGAGTACTGATGGGTGTAACTCCCACTCGTGCATTTGATGGCTGTATCTGCTGAGCAGATCCGCCATCTGATTGTCCTTGCCGGGGAGGTGTTCTGCCATGAGGAAAATGTTCCTCTGAATGGCCCACTTCCACATGCTCTGAGCCAGATGAGACAGCTGTGGCGAGTGGGTGCCCCCCTGCTTTTGAATGTAGTACATCGCTGTCATGTTGTCCGTCCGGACTAACACTATTTTGTTGCACAGATGTACATTGAAGGACTTGAGCGCCATGAAGATTGCCATCAGTTCCAGATAGTTGATGTGCATCTTCTGTTGCTGCGTCGTCCATAGTCCCTGCACTGTGTAAGTGAGCAGATGAGCTCCCCATCCCTGGAGAGATGCGTCCGTCGTCAGGATAATCTGTGGCACTGGCTCTTGGAACAGTCGGCCCTTGCAAAGGTTGTGTGGATTCCACCAATGCAGAGAGTTGTACGCCCGACTGGTAACCAACACTAGGTCTGTCAATTGTCCCTGAGCCCGAGTCCACTGATTTGCTAAGCACTCCTGGAGCGGACGCATATGTAACCGTGCGTGAGGGACTATGAAGATGCAGGAGGCCATCATGCCAATCAACTGCATGAACACTCTCGCTGGAAGCGAGTGTTGTGGTTTGAACTTTTGGATTAGAGACTGCATGCTGTCTATCCTGACCTGGTTTGGCTGAGCCATGGCCGTCAGGGCATTGATCGTCGCGCCCAGAAACTGCCGGACATGGGCCGGCTGAAGGTGCGACTTTGGGTAGTTCAGCGAGAAGCCCAGATTGTGAAGGAGGTGAATGGTAGTCGACATGTCCGCGGCGCACTGTTGTTCCGACTTGGCTTGAACGAGCCAGTCGTCCAGGTAGGGGTAGACATGGATGTTCTGCCTCCTGAGGTGCGCCGCTACCGTCGCCAGACACTTGGTAAACACTCTTGGGGCGGTGGTCACTCCAAAGGGTAGGACTTTGAACTGATAATGCTTGCCTTGGATAGTGAACCTGAGGTATTTTCTGTGGGACGGGTGTAGTGGTATGTGGAAATAAGCATCCTTGAGGTCTAAGGTTGCTAAGAAGTCCCCTTGGTTTAACAAGGGAAGAATCTGTTGCAGTGTAAGCATATGGAAATGTTCTGACAGTATATACAGGTTGAGGGGACGCAGATCTAGAATGGGTCTGAGAGATCCGTCCTTCTTTGGAATAAGGAAGTACAGGGAATATACCCCTGTGCCTTCCTCTTCCACCGGCACAAGCTCGATTGCGCCTTTTTGCAGCATCACCACTACTTCTTGCTGCAATAAGTGCAAGTGCTCTGCGGACATAGGCCGTTGCCTTGGTGGAATGTTGGGTGGAGTGGACTTTAACTCTAGACAATAACCGTACTGGACAAGTTGTCGCACCCACCTGTCTGTGGTGATGTGTGTCCAGACTGGCAGGAACTGCTGGAGTCTCCCCCCGACAGGTGTTAAATGGTCGGGGGGCAGTGACAGAGAGTCACTGTTTGTTTGGGGCAGAGGAACGGGAGTTGTTGTTTCCTCTGCCACGTCCTCTGTTGCTGTTTCCTCGATAACCCCCTTTATTCTGCTTGGGGTACGAGGACTGCGCTCCACCTCTAGTGAACGTTGATTGTTGACCCATCTGTCCTCTGGTGACTCCACGTGCACCTGAGCGACGAAAAGTGTTGCCCCGGAATTGTTGTGATTGAAGGGCCCCCATAGACTTAGCAGTTTCGTTGTCTTTCTTAATCTTTTCGAGGGTGGTGTCAACATCAGGACCAAACAGTCTATCAGGATTGACGGGCTGATTGAGTATGGTCGTTTGAATGTCTGGTTTAAAACCTGATATGCGTAGCCACGCTTGTCGTCTCAGCATGACGCTAGTGTTAATAGCCCGAGCTGCTGTGTCCGCGGCATCAAGTGCACACTTTATGGCTGCATTGGAGATGAGTTTACCCTCTTCTATAAGCAGTTTGGTACCCTCTTGAAACTGCGAAGGCAGGTGTTGTAAGACTTGCTCTAGGGTGTCGTAATGCGCCCTATCATAACGTGCCAATAGCGCCTGTGTATTCGCAATACGCCAGAAATTGGCAGCCTGCGCAGCTACTCTTTTGCCCCCTGCCTCAAGCACTTTAGACTGCTTGTCTGGGGAGGAGCTTCACCCGTCGTCTGGGAGTTTGCCCTTTTGCGGGCATTTGCGACCACAAGAGAGTCTAGTGGCAACTGTCCCCTAATGTAAGCAGGGTCTGCAGGTGCAGGTCTGTATTTCTTCTCGATGCGTGGATTGACCACCCTCGCCCTGGTAGGTTCTTTAAAGATGTCCGCCGCATGCTTAAGGACACCTTTGAGCATAGGCAGTGTCTTTACTGTCCTTTCGGAGACTGAAAAAGTGTCAAACAGAAAATCTTCTTCCACTGGGTCAGCATGCATGTCTACATCATGATTAGCAGCTGCCCGTTCAATGAGTGCATGAAATCCTGCAGAGTCTTCTGTTGGGGATGCATGTGCACTGGAAGGCTGTGGGTCCTGCCCCACATTCTGTATTCCTTGGTCACCTATGTCACCATAGGAATCCTGCTGTGCATCGGGTTCATTGATCGGGAAAGTGTACTGGTCATCTTGTCCATATTCCTCTCCCTCAGAGTGGTCGGGGGAAGGAGTTGGACTCCTTCTAGGAGGAGGCTGGATAGGTTCAATCAGGACTGGAGCGTCCTGTGCAAGCCTTTTCTTCTTCAGTGGTATAACATAGGAGTCCACTGGTTGTGAAGTGATCTTCCTCTTGTAAAGGGTCAACTTGCCCGTGTCTGCGTCGATAAAACGCTCAGAATCGTCTCCTGAGTCGAGTTGTCGACCCGATACTCCAGCAGACGCGGATGAGTCCGATGTCTTTTGCGCCGACTTTGGCGTAAAGGCCTTTGGTGCCTCCTTTGGCGGCAGAAGGAAGAGAAGTTTGCTAGCAGGCTTTGCCGGCACGTCCATCGGCTTCTGGTGCGACGGCGCCGGAGCCGACGTCGTAGAGGCCTTATCCCGAATTCTCTGGAGTGAAGTGGCGATGAGGGATGCGTCACTCACAGCAGCACTTGGCACCGACGAAGAGGCCTTCTCCTTGCCGTCGGATCCGACGTCTTGTGGGCCCTTCGGAGTCTTAGACGTCGATGCTGCAGCCGTAGACACCGAGTCCTTGGACCGATGTGTTGAGCTTCCGCTCTTCGATCCGTGGGGTCTGGCAGGCTCCGTGTCAACCACGCGTCCGACTAACGACGTCCCAGTCGGTACCGGAGTCTTGTCGCTGGCTTTGGCGGACTTTGACGGCGTCGTCCCGGTCGACCCGTGCCGGACGACCTTCTTAGAGGATACCTCCTCCGCTGACGACTTCGGCACTGTCGAATCGACAGTTTTCTTCGACTTCTGTGGACTGGAGGCCGACGGAGTCGATGAGGTAGCAGGCTTTGGGGGTTTTTGGTGGAACGACCGCCATCTTAGGTGCACTCGAATCCGTTAGTTTCGGTTTCGTTTTGGGGTCGGCCATTTTAGGTGTTGTCGATACCGTTGGTTTCGGTTTCGGTTTCGATACGGGCTGCGTAGCAAGTATGTCCGTGGCCGGGCCTGAAGGCGGGGTCGTGGCTTGCGGTACGGGGTCTTGGGTAAGGCCGAGTGGCGATCCCGTGACCCGAGCCTGATCCGCGTAACCTTCGGGGCATAGCTCATCCCCAGAGCTATCTTCCGCGGCCCCATAAACTTCTTCGACGTCCCCTACCTCGTCGACGTATTCAAGGCCTTGATCCACGACTCCGTCGTCGTCTTCCGGATCCGCCTCGACCTCCGTCGCGGGCGGCGAGATTTCAAGATGATGGCTTCGGCCCTCTTCTTCCTGGTCGCCGAAGATGTTCTCTGGAGCCGGGGCCGCTTGTCTGGCCTCAAGGCGCACCGCGCGCCGAAGCTTGAGCGTCTTCTTTGACCTGAATCTGGAGCAGGCCATGCAGTTCTCTTCGTTATGGTCTGGCGAGAGGCATTTGTTACAGACCGGGTGCACGTCGATATGTGGGTATTTGGACCCACAGACGGGACAGTATTTAAACGGGCTCCGCTCCATGATGAAAAGTTTCTGTCGTGTTGCGATGAGAAGGCCTCGATGTCCGAAGAGTGATACGACTCCGCAGATTCCGACTCAAAGAGGCGGAAGAACTCGAGACCGTACGCAAACAATACCGACGTAATGAAACTAAGGCCTTTTGGCCGTAAAAAAGCTAGTTTTCTCGGTTCCGACAGAGAGACGTCGAGACCGCATCCGAACCCAATGGCGGAAAAAAACAATCTGGGGATGGAGCCGATGCCCATGCGCACTGTAGTCCAGGGGAGGAGCCACCTATCTCAGGATACTTCGAAGACTCTTCCAGGACAACAATGTGCGATCATCCGGACCCAACACTAGGCGGCGATCTAATGCAAAAGATATGAATTTAGCAGCCCACATGCCTCGAACCTACTGTAATGATCTTTCTACACCTTATGAATCCAGAGAAACTGTCTTGAGTAACACTAATGGGACTCTACCTTTCAGGTTCAATTCCCAGTTAGTACTAGTGGAGCCTTTGTGGTGCATTGGGTGCTCTTGGAAATATGTGTGCCCCCGTCTCAGTGAAAATATTGACCATGGCCACCATTTCATGAAAGGCTGACCCCTAAAGTGAGGTCATAACAGGGGATAGAGTAGAGGTGGTAGCCCTCATGAAACAAAATGTTCAAATACTTGGATCCAGTTAGGATCCCCAAGTGGACACTACAGTGTCCCAACCATGCCCTGTGTCCAGTTAACTGAACCAGAGACTTGGACTGGGCCCAATAGGATCTTACATCGTCCACATCTATCTTAGAATGGGTCTCATCCAGTTTTGGGGGGTGATAGACCCTCTGCTGGCATGTTTTTGGAACGCTGAGCCAAATCCTGCATCAGAACCTATTGTGAGAAATAGGGGGCCACTTTCAATGACTTGGTGAGAATTACTGTATTTTGCATCTGTATCACAAATTGTAATATTTCAGAGGAACAATCTATGAAAAAAATAAAGCCCAAGGAGTCACGAAGATTCAAGTCTTCCTGTATGCAATAGTATGCTGAACCCAAAAGGTGCTAGTACCTTGCAGGTTTTTGTATGCTTTATTTTAACTCTTCTATTTTCGTACTTAAAAGGCATATTCTTCTGTGAAGTATGTGCACTGACTAGACATTAATGCCATTGAGTGCTATTTACTTTCATATAGTATCCGAGTTGCTAACCACTACAACCTGAAAAAGTAAGCCTTGACTGCTAACCGCCGTAAGGTTACTCAAATAGAATACATTAGGGAACAGGAATGGTAAACAGAGCACACCTAGGATAGTGCCCAGTAACTACCGACTACTAGGAAAGCGAGGAAAGTCCTAACAATTGGTCAAGGATTAGTCCAGGTCCCTTCCAACTTTTCCACCCGCAAGTCTGGGAAAAATAGTGTGAGTCTTACTTTAATACGAGGAGATGCTGAGAGGCGCTGAGAAGGATGAGAGCTTACTGGATGAGCGATGTCTTCAACTCATCGAGAAACAAATCACCCTAACTTTACTTCTTAAGCCGTACTCACACTGACTGCAACTGAGCCATGCACTGCAAAGTCAAGGTATGCAAAGTGTAGCCATGCTTCCCTACTGGAATACAGCTCTGATGACGAATGGATTGTAGAGCAGGGTATGGCTGTAGGGGTGCCCAGCACCCCTACAGAACGAAAACCCAGAGGGAGGAACCGTGACAAGCATGATGCCGACCATGGCAGATAGGGTAGAACAGCACTGCATCAAGGTCAATATTAACAACCGCCAATATGATGGCATCCAGTACATCACATTGAACTATATTGTGTTAGCAAGCATATTTTTTTACCTTTATATCTACTACCTAACCCTATTATCTATCACGTACACATTATCTGTACCTTGTAATATATTAATTAGGTCCTTGTAGTGGGTGTAATACGGTCATTTGACTTAGTGGACACTCTTACCCAGTTCCTGAAGGGGCTTCTCCATGTCGTCCTCTGTAAAGACCCGGCGAGGGAAGCTGGTCAGGAGGATGAACGGGTCTGCGCTGTCCTGACGATGAAGCTCCACGTACAGCCGCACAGCAGCCAACTGCTCCTTCGCTCGGAAGGTCTGAGTGAGAGAACTGCCATCGAGGAGTCGCACCTGCGAGCAGACGACAGAACGCAGATGATGTATACAGAGATCACGTGCTTGCCACACATTACAACGCGCTCCTCGCACTTCCGGGACTGGAACAAGCATAAACCAAGTGCTCCACTTATTCACCTAATTTCTGCTGCAGAGCAACACCAGCTGTTCCAATGCTGTTCCCCAGTTTTAACACTAGAACCACACAACAGCTCCATGCTTCTTCATACTGACATTTTTTAGGTCGAGCATTCGAGACGACTTGTATATACTTTAGTATATACTTTTATGTCTGTACTTTGTAGGATCTGGAGATCAGCCCTAGGACTTGGCTGCTTCCGCTTAGGGAAGTTTTTTCTGTAAAACTGACACTATTTAACTTTCTTGATAGAAAACAACCAGCAAAGGTCAGTAAAATACCAGAATCTCTTTAGCATTCTCTAGTTTCCAGTCCAGAGAAATTGCCTTACAGGAGCACCCTTTGACAATAATATTTTTTTCAAATCTTGTATTTTCAGTGATATGACCACCGAAGGCACGGATTTTATATTAAAAACAGAGCTTTAGACTATACCACTTCCCGCTGAAAGGCAATATTTCTCACCATGTGTTCCCATACCTGGCGTGTCACGCAGTTTGGTGCTTATTTACCCTCCATGTTAAATAACATTAGATGTTTCAGCACCCAGGTTAATGTGCTGCATTGCCAAATACATTTAAGGTCCAAGAGGCAAGACCAATTGCATTGCAAATGCTTGTTTAGGTATGGCCTAGAGACATCTTTAACAGTTTTGCTAGCCTCATGATTTCCAAAGTCCGTAGCTTCCAGCCTCTGACAGGGTGCAGATGGGGTTTGTCGCTCTATCAATAACTCATGAGAAGGAAGAGTCAGTTGAGAAATCTGAAGTCCTACTGCTCAGTAGACTAATGCATCAACTGCAGCAATTTCTGTATGACCTCATGGTTAGACGTACCAATAGCGACAAGTCCATTTATCCTTTCATCTGGCAGACGTCGAAAAAAACATGAGTGCCACTGAATTAGGTTAAAAACTACTATTTCCCAGCACCAATATACCCATGTGTGGCGTGCACTTTACAAATATGTTAAAATTCAGCATTTAAAGAAAGAGGGGGCTGCAAAAACCTGCAGCATTTTACTTTCTAAATGACACTTTGTTTAGAAATGCATAGTTTGCATAATAATTATAAGTGTACATGTAAACCCTTGCCTTACATTTGCATAAGCAATCTAATTTAATAGCAGTGCTGGAAAGTGTGCTACATAGCTCTATGTTATCAAGTTCCACTTTTTCCTAAGATGTAGAATTGGAGTATACTATACAAGAAGATTTTGGGCCCAGGTTATCTCGATCTTCTGTTTAGAAATACCAGGCTGGTTAAAAATAAGAACTTTGATGATGCATGGTGCTTGGTTGTACTGGTATCTTTGTTTACAGGACAGAAGTGATTAGCCACAAGGGAATGCAGTATTCTGGGAAAGTAACAGAATGTTGTGCACTAGCCAGAATAGGGTGTAGATATGAGAAAGTTTAGATGTATTTTTTTACATTTTATTTATGCTTTCATAATTAAGATCTAATGTTGCTTAATTTATGTTGCGAACCTGGTCGAAGTGGTACCATTTTATTAGTATAATGGCCTTGATAGACCAACTTGAGCATAAATGGAACAAACACTTGTTTACCTGCATTTATCACAGTAGGCATCCACCGGGACACAGTAGTCGAAAAGGTGCTGCACGACAGCTAATATATATTAGAGTACTGGAATCCCCAGGCATTTCAGTGCAACCACTTCTGGGCACAGCACTTACCTGTATCCTGCACTGGTCATACTCTCTCTTGACTGGTGGTTCTAGGGTGGGGGAGGAAGGCGCTGGTGGCGCAGGGACAGGTTCTGCTGGCGGAGATGCCTGTGATACACCTGCACCCCCAAACTGAAAGGAAAAGAAATGATGGATCAACTAGGGCAACCTAGACTTTACTTACTGAGAGTCCCAAGGCCAAAGGAGAACACAAACAATAATATAGCAGATTGGGTTTATGTATTGCCTGAAGTGATCTTGTGTACAACACACAAGTTTGAATTCCTTTACTCCAAGATTAATATACTAATGGGCATGGAGTTAGATAACAGTACCACCCATTTTTCAAATGTTTAGTAACAATTTAGTTAGCAGAGTACTTAATATTACGTATAAACTTAAAATATATAGCATTTGCGAGGATCTGTCCAGACTTACAGGCACGACTGACCTGTAGGAACTCCCCTACAGGACAACTGTCAACAAGTAAATATTTTATGCGAGTTAGCACAAATAAGCAAGTCATTGCATCTCCATACCCGCTTGGTATTTAAAGATACGCTCCCTGACCACAAAGACTGACCTTCTTAGCCCTTTCTGCTTTGTCTCGTTCAATTTTCTCACGCACCCGCTGCCTAAGAGAGGAAGAAATGAGAGTTAATGGGTCCCGTCACATAACCTAGGCCAGGATTGAGGTTCGGTAGAGATGCCGGCACCTGCTGCTAAGACACACCAAGGCCTTCTTACTTTGCCATCTTCTCCTCCATCTTCTCACGGCGGCGATCCTCGGCTAGCTTTTTCATCTCATCCTCCTGCATCTTCTGCCGGATCATGGAGAGCTCCTGGCCCTGCTTCCGTCGTTGCTTCTCCTGCTCAATCTGTTCCCGCTTCTCCCGTTCCTCACGTTCCTTCTGCTTCTGGGCAATGAGCTCCATCATCCTATTGGTTGAAAAATATGACATTCTGTCAGGTCAGCCACATTCAATTCATGTATAAGATCAGGGACAAAATGTCTGAGGTTTAGCAATTTGTATCCTACACTCAACTGTGAAGCTGCCACTGCAGTACAATGTTGCCTTGAGTGGCATTTGTAATGGACCACAGGCACATTACAGGGTTGCACCTACGCTTCACCCACGAAAGGGACAAGAATGAAACATTTGCCTGTCTTCCTCAATTAGGGTTATGAATTGCCACAATGAATGCATAAACAAGGATTGTTTGATTTTTTTCTTCCTTTTGCGACAGACAGGAATGAAAAGTCACACACTTTTGGGTTTTATTCATGCGCATATATTGAGAAGCTAGGGCTTTGACTGAAGATTACCTCTCCACAAGAAGAAGGCTGGAGTGGAATACGGACAGACAGACTACTATTCTTCCAGACTTTCTGTAAGGCCTTTACTGGAGGGGTCCCAATGGTTACTAGCAGTATCAAGCTTAAACCTTGACATTTCCAGAACCATATGGGTTTTAACGAAGATGCAAATGGTTCAAAATATAAAACTAGTTCATATTAGAAAGGAAATGTCAGCTTCACTACCAAATGGTGCAGATTTTGATTCTCGTTTACTTGTGTTCAACTGTACTGTAGGAGCATTGTGGCTCCACTCCAGATTATAGTCAATCTGTTGTGACTTCATTCATCCACGTATTATTTAGTCAGCTGAGTCTTATGCAAGGCCTGCTGGTAGGAGAAATCCAGCTATTCGAGGAGGCAGAGAGGCTCTCCTCATGACACAGAAGCAATTCTCCAAGCAAGATTCCTGATTTAGGCCTAGTCTAGAGGGAGGGGATTATTCAGGAAAAGGTTCAATTCCTGAGATCACGTTCATGCACTACTGCTATGTACAGTCCACTGGATGTCAAAATGAGTATGAACAATTGACTCAAAGGGGTGCCACTATTTATACTAGTTTATGTGTTAAGATTGAACCCAGGTCAGCCAGAACCCTCCACAGACCTATGATTTCTTAGGAAAGAGTACATGCAGGGAGAGATGAACAGTCTTATGGCGAACACTGATGTGGTCAACTAGACCCCACTATTGACCCCGTATCTACTAAACCACATTTAATATGAATCCTCCTCCTAGGTCTTACACATGATGAAAACAATTGGCCTCAGGAATGGGTGGAACTTTAGTAGGGAGGGTGAGCAGGCATTATTCCCACAGTAGAAGTTATAATAAAAAAATAGAAAATCAAAAAAAAACAGACTACTAATTCATGGCCACCACAACACAGCCTGGGTAAGGGGCACCAACCATCTTCACTCAAAGTAAGGATACATTTTAAGTGCCCTCCCACACCCCATCATCATAGTGGTGCTCATACTGCAACCACATTCTAATTTAATTTCTAATTTAAAACATTTATAAAGCGCAGCGTGCACCGTACGCATTATATAAAGAGTGCACACATCTCCTTTGAATTTGATGAACTTGAGTTGAGTTTGCTAATGGGGTTAATCCGAAAATAATCAGATAGAAAGCAGAGCATTTCTAAGCTGTGCAGAGGACTTGTCCCAGCACAATCAACTGTTAGAAATGTTCCTTAAAGGTCTTTAAACACAAATTAGCAAGAACTGCCTATTTTTGCTATTACCTTCGAGCTTCAGAGATTTAAATGTCATTGTTTTTCTATCGACACCCATGCATTTCTTTTTGTTGGTCTCGTTCTGTTTAACATGTACACCAAAAACTTAAAGAAAACAGACCAATCACGTAAGGAACACAGGACTATAGTTACCCACACCCTACCACTAATACTAAGAAGCAATGGGCAGCGGAAAGATAGTTCTATGGACCACTACATCAATTCATTATTTGCTTTTGACTATTAAAATAGCAACTTGCAGCACGGTTTTTAGGAAGTTCTTTATCCTTTAATCACCAGATGACCACTGATGCTACACATTTGTTTTTGCAGTTTTGGTGTGGCGTGTATAGGCGGGATGTAAAGACCATGTGTGGCTGTCTTTCTGTGATGCAACAGTATTCAACTCCCTGTACCACTAACTCACTGGGGTATCCATGGTCTGAAGCAAAAAAACAAAAAAGAGAAAGTCGAACTTTCGAATTAATTAAAAAAGTTAAAAAATAAAAACTAAATGAAACCACGTATCCAAGAAGATGACTTTTAGGCAAGCGTAGAAGTCATGATTGGACGCGCCCCGCCCCCCCTAAATAAGTATGGACCTTCATGTCCCAGCACGATTAATTGAAGTCAGTCTACTGAAAAAATACTCAAATCACTATCACCAGAGAGAAAGAAAAGGTAAATCCTCATGGAAGCCGTAACAATCAACAGGTGATGTATCACAATAGTCCAAAAGCCAGAAAGCAGTTCTGTAATCCCTAAATTAACCCTGCCCAATGTGTTCTTTCACTGAACCATCGCGCAGTACAGAATACCTTCTAGTTTGTTCCTCCCGCTCTGCCTCTGTCAGTGGCCTTTTTCCATCTGCTGACTCGTCTGTTGATCCCCCTGCTTCCGTTTCTAGAGAGGAGAAGCAGGGACGGGACATGAATCGCAAAATATGAACTTTGAGCACCACTGCCTCCTTCCCTTCAGAAGGAATGAGAAGGTAAGCCATTTATAGGAGATTTTAATTATTTCAAATAACATTTACAATGTCACATTTAAAACAGAACAGGCTACACTACACATTAGAAAGATTTCGGCAATCAATTAAAACAATATTGACAAGAAGAAAAAAACATAACATACCTACATTAACAACCGCATCAATACTGTTTCGGTCACGCAGATATTGCGTCAGACTTTTTTGTTGTTGTAAATAAATCAGTTATATCCATAAATGCAACCGGTCAGGGAAAAACTTAAAGGATGACAAAGCCAAAAACTGTGCACTCCTTTCTCTTACACCTGCACAGTAAAAGTGACCATGGTTCTAACTTAAACAAGCACCGGCAAAGCAAATAGGTTTCGCCGATGGACCTATTGGCTTTACCGATGCCTTTTGGCCAGGCTCTACAGCTTTCAGCTTTTTCTTGACGATATGCATGATCATAAAAAATACATTAAAAAGTGCAGTGAGGTGGCCAAAACTGGCAGTCCAGTCCAGTGTTTAATCTGTCAAATAATGAGGGCTAGTGCCCAAAGCACTGCTCACAAGTCCATGGTCGGTGCTTTTGTTGCTCCCGGGAAATGTATGATGAGGAAAAATAAGTGTTGGACCCCATAAACGAGTGCTGGTGGCCCCCATCGGCAACCACCGACTCAAATTAAGCACTGGTCCAGTCTATTACTAGTGCAAGTGTTAGAACGCATGCATGTGCCAGTGGAAAGACTTGAGTGCCATTTTTTCAATTTTCTTTACTTAGCAATCCAAGATAAGGGGCTGCCACTTGGATCAGCAAATGAAAACAAAAAAATTGAAAGGGCACATTCTTTCTTAAAGGACTGCAGGTGGTGGAGAGTGACAGAGGATGGATGGTACTGGGGTAGCAGGTGGATGCGCAGGGGAAGCATTGCATAAGGAAGAAATCGGTATCGACAGGGACACTGTCCTTTTAATGGATACCAACATTTCCTAAAAGAAATTCTTTACTTGTGATGGGGCACTACCAGCATTCATACTTTATTTATGGTTTGTAAAAACATACACAAACAAAAATTAAGAAATTCTGACATTTACCTTCCACAACACATCAATTTTAGAGCCTAAAACATAAAAACTTCCACAGTATTACAAATTACACTTAATTTGTTGTCACAGCAGGGCTTGTGTATTGCTGTGCTTTTAACAGGGCGAGGCCATCAGCAGCCCTGCTGCACTGTTATAGGTACTTTGGAGGGGGAAGCCTACAATTTTGCATTTGTGCACAAACAAGCATGAGCTAATGCACAGCAAGTAGCCCAAGCACTGCAAGAACGCATTTAACAAGCATTTGCAATGCAATAGGTCTCGCATTTGTTAAAGTTAGAGCTGTTGGCATTGAAAATAGCATTGTTTTTTACGTTTGTTTTTTTATTTGCAGTGGAGTTATTATCTTTGCATAGCACTACTGCCAATGGTATAAAAAAGCATAAGTAAAAAACATTGTGATTTTCAATAGCAACAGCTCTAACTTCAACAAATGCGAGACTGATTGGACTGGCAATGCAATTGGTCTTGCATTTGTTGAAGTCATTGGCATTATAAATGGCAATGTTTTGGAGTGACCTCTTGGAATCACTCCCGGCTTTTGTGAAAATTCGTGCATGTTCTGCACTGTTTCCAATGAGCCCTCATGCATGTACGGTGTTTCCCTTGCGGGAGCGAGCAGCGGCGACATCGGTTTGCAATTATCGTGTGCCATCTGTTTGCAATCATCGTGCCCGCCGCTGCTCGCTCCAGTAAGGTAAACGCTGGGAATTGTACTTTCGCGGCCGCGATTGTCTTTCCGCGCTTTTTTTTCTTGTTGTTAGGTTTCTCATTAAAGTCCGTAATTCGTAGGTACTGCCTAATTCCCACATGTCTTTAGCTGGTGTCTTGGCTCTGGGGTGGAATCAAAGATGCACAGATGGTTTCGCCGTGGGTGTGAACCACTTAATAGGCAAACTAATTCAGGAGAGACAAAATGTGTCTCCCTCCCACGAGATATCTGGCTGCAGTTTCTTCCTTCTGCACAGGCATGTGACTCTTTCCGAAGGAAATGTGAGCCAATGATACAAAACAAGCATTTACAATGCAACGGTTTCGCCTTTGCAAAAGTTAGAGCTATTGGCATTGCAAATGAATTTTTTTTAATTTATGTGTTGGTTTTGAAAACAGATAAATAAATGGCATTGTCATTTACATTGCCAATAGCTTAATCTCTCGCAAATGTGAGACCTATTGTACCCTACTGGACGAGATCAGCAGACAGCAATTACTTGCAGACGAGTTCTATAACACAACAGTGACACTGCTAAATCCAGCGCTTCACAATAGAAACAGAAATGATACACGAGAAGATTACGAGTGAACAAATTACAAAAGCAGACGTTAAGTTACATGAGGCAAAAGTGACAATTGTGAGCAAACAAAATACACGAGGTAGCAAAAGGTACATTACAGGAGGAATATACGAACTCGAAAGTTTCAAACCGGCATCCCGGAGCGGCCACGTCCGCTGGTTGAAGACGGCGGAAGGGAGACACAAGAGAGGGGCCATGCCTTAACGGTACAACTGTGAGAGCAGAGGAAGTAGCAAACACATGAGTCGGAGTCTCAGCGACTAAGCGAGCCAAGCCAGCGCGTAACAGATGAAGCGGAGAGAGAGCACAGCCGGGCATGGCCAGCACCAGGTTTTTATCATCCCCGTCCTGTAGCCTCATGGAGCGACATCCTCCCTGACGGCACTCCCTTCGGCAGGAGAAGTTGGTCGCACTCCGTGCAGCGCCACTTGTTCCCTCTGTAGTACAACCAGCCCATCAGTAGCTTACTCTGAAGTCGAGGATCTTCAAAGACTGTTGTCAGACATAAAAAAAAACCTCCAGAGGTGGGGATGGAGGTTGACTAACTCAAGGAATAAAAAAAGGCGCCTATAAACAGTAGCTGGAATTTTTTTTTTTTTAAATGAGACTGGGGAAAGAAAAAGAAGTCAAACAGCTCTAGATCAGAGAAGAAGTGGTAATTTATTTTCTGGCTACACACAGGGCACCTTTGAGGTAGTGTGGTCTCTTTGTCCTAGATCTTCCTCCTACCCTTCCGCGCTCTCTCTTTGTACCAAGAAAAAAAAAGTTTGAGCTATTGGCATTGTAAATGACAACATTTTTATTTTTGTGTTGGTTTTGAAAATAGATAAATAAATGGCATTGTCATTTACAATGCCAATAGCTTAATCTCTCGCAAATGCCACACACAAACACACAGACCCACACCCACACACAGCCACACACACACAGCGCCACACACACAGCGCCACACACACAGCGCCACACACACAGCGCCACACACACAGCGCCACACACACACAGCCACACACACACAGCCACACACACACAGCCACACACCCCCCCACACACAGGAGGGGGCTGGACAGGAGGTGGTGAGGGAGCGGACTGTGGGGGTGGACAGGGTGAGGAAGAGGGCTGCGGGGCGGCAGTGAGGAGGGGGATATCTGCAGGGGCTGGACGTTGAGCGAGGGTTGGTGGAGAGGGAAAGAGCCATCAGGCGTGGACAGTGAATTGAGGGCGGTATGCAGAGACCGGACGGTGGGGGTGTGTGTGCAGGGAGCATGGACAGTAAATGAGGGCCGACCCCAGGGACGGGGAGTGCAGCCGGTATGTGAGGGGAGGGAGGAAGAGGGCTGGAGGGTGAGTGAGCGAGAGGACTCTGGGAGATGGACATGGTGAGGGAGAGGGCTGGACCCACACATAACCAGAGGTGGCCCTTCACATCCACAGCCTCATTTCCCAAGAAGAGCAGACTCACCTCCCCATCACACACACACACACATAACAAGAGGAGCCACTTCACGTCACGTCCACACCAACACGTCGCCAGGTGAACTGTCTGACGTGACAATGCCCATGTGGCAGTAGAGAAGCCCAATCGCCTCCACACCAGCATGCCACTAAAAGAACCTCATCCTCCACACACCCACACGTCCCCAGAGGAGCCGAATCACATCCCCATCACAACCACACGTCACGAGAGGAGTCACCTCCCCTTGAGAACGTACCTCACCACAACATTCGCGCCTCACTAGAGGTGCTACCTCACCTCCACGTCACCGGAGGACTAACGTCACCTCACCTCCACAGGTCCCCAGAGGGGCCACCTCACCAACACACACCTACACGTCCCAGAGGAAGGGCGCGCTCGCGCCTCCATGGCCTGGTCTTTATCGTCCGCGGTGCACCGACCAAGAAACGCCGCGCGCCGCAGTAGTATTTTCATTAGAGTACAGCCAGCCCGTGTCAGCACTTGTGGAGCGGCCAAAAGTTTTAGTCACGCTGCTATTTGCTTCAGATCTATTAACAAAACATATGTTCCATTGTTACATCTGCTGCCCGCCCCCCAGCGGGCCCCGCAGAAACTCCCGAGGAGGGAGACGTGTTAACTGCTGAGGGAGAGGCCCAGGCGCCTCGCTATGCGGACTCCTGCGTCACGCGTGAGCTGCGAGGTCACTGCTGGTAGCATGCAGTGCACGGGGAGTCACGTATGGTGAGCGGAGGTAGCACAGGTCGCTTCGAGTCACATATTAAAGAAGGAACTTATTACTTATCTGCCGATTGGTATTTAAAGAGAAGGCATCGGACTGGGAGGGGGGGTGGAAGGGACGGGGAGAAATGCCGCGGCTGCATGTCCTCGGCTCTGGCAGGGAGAGGCTGCAGGAGGTTCCTGACGAGAAAGGAGCATTACGTGAACCCACCCGCCCGCCCTAGCTCCTAGAAAAAAATGGCGGCCGCAAACATCCTGGGGAAAAACAAATAAGACAACACCCACCGCTGCATGACGGCAACAAAGGGGCGGGATGAGAAAAAATCTCCAGAACGCCCACGAATCTGGTCCGACAATTACGGACAGATCTCTCTTCCAATGGCTAGCCTCCATTTATGGAGCTAGCCAATGGAAGAGAGAGGCGGGACAAAGCCCCGAACTGGTAAACATAAGATTTCGCCTGCGCGAACACTGCTGCGCAGTGCTACGCCAGGCGAAACCTAAAAAGTAGCCGAATTCCGAAGCAGAAAAACAAACCCGGTTCTGTGCTGGAAACTTCAAAACTCCAACTTCCCACGGCGCCAGATTTAGGACAGGACAAAGATCGCAGCAGAGGCAGCAGCCAGCTTACACTGGACCCGTACCCCCACAGAGCCCTCTCTCTCTCTCCAGAGAGGGCGGTGAGTTAAGTTTATCCTGGGCTTTACCCACCTCCAGTCCCCGCACACTCCTTCCTCTGCATGAAAGAAACCACCGCCACTGCATACCGTCTTCCACGTTAGGAAAGCAGGAGCATTCCTGACTCAAGTGCCCAAACCCCTTCCTCACTGACTGACTGACCTGAAAAAGCGCATCTTTTAACTCCAACCAAAACTGACACAAACATGCATGCGGTGCTGCAAATGGAAAAACACCGTGGAATCCCATTAACTGGGTGTCAAGGGGTGGGAGCAGAAGGGGTGGAGTTATGAGGGGAGGAGTCAAAGGGGGCGAAGTCTGACAGTAAATCTACAAATTTGTTTAAAGCTGCTCCAAAGACATTGAGAACATGTAATATGCTCTGTTCTGTTCTACTAATTGGTTACGAAGCAGGCTGAATTTTATATTTCACAGGTTAGAGCGGATGCTGTATAGATCTGTGTGTACCTAGCCGGTGCAGGATAGAGACTTTTTAAGACATGGGCAAAGTGAGCAATAGCCTGGAGCCCCCACCTTCCACAAGACCCCTAGGAAAAGTACCCTTCTCACTAGAGCATCTCTATTTGTATATCTCAAACTCTCTCCTTCTCTCTGCTTACCTCTACCTGGGACTCTCTTTGCTCAGTGTCAACGTAAGGTTTTTTTTACCCCCCCCCCCCCCCCAACTGCCTCACCCCACCCCGAAAGACGTATTTCAACTGTTTTCACGTGACCTTGTTTTACAGTGTACGCGCCATTCTATGCGCACTGCAGGGTTTGTGGTTGTCTTGATTTCGCTGGCGTCTAAATTAGAGTGAGGTAGCCACGGACTGTTTGTAATACTAGATCCGGGCGGTGACAGCAGGAACAGGTTCGTGACACTTAGGGTCACCGCTAACGCCCTGGTGGGGATAGAGTGAGTAATGGTAGGACTTTGGTCACGGATGTCCGTTTCAACGTTCGGCAGGTTATTTCATTACGGTCTGCTTGGCTGGTACTCGACTTGTCTCAGTCAGAAGCCACTGCCCGTTGGTGACTGGCGTACGAGGCCAGACAATGCTATTTACTTCAGAGCACGGAGGACTGCCCCACAGCTATGTAAAATGTCATGCTCAAGTGCTGGGCCCACCAACCCAAAAAACAACCTTGCTTCGGCACCCTGATATCACTGCTATCGGAGGTGAGGCTCACTGCGAAGCAAGCTTTTACCCTGTCTGCAATTCTTCACAATCCCATACAGGACTTCACAGCCAGCGCTCCGGCACTACTCACTACTAACCCTCCCAGAGCCAGTGCTTCTGCACTACTCACTACTAACCATACTACAGTTAGCAATTCTGTACTACAAACTACCATCCACCTCGCACCACCCTGCATTGTCCCTTACTCTCCATTTGGCCTCTACAACTTCCTGACTTTCTGATCTGCACCAGCTTTCCCTTCGCTTTTCTTCCTGGATCACTGCCCCCTCCTGCCTGTCCAATCCCCACAAACCGCATTGCTTCGTGTCCTCCTATCTATCACCTCTACGGTGCTGTCCTTGAACCACCCTCACTGTCTATACGGCCCTCCCTTTCCATATCACCCTGCTTCTGTGTCCCTCTGCATCTATCATCTCTCCGTGCTGTTCACCTTCCTGGCTACACCACTACCCCTCCGGCTTCACTCCCTGTACATGGCCAGCTTCCTGTAGCACCCTCCTGATGGTCGATACCACCTCTGTACCCATTTAGCCGGGTCTGGTGGTTCAGTGGACTAATGCCTCCACTGCAGGGGCCTGTGTTCGACCTAATGGTCACAGGTTCAAATCCCGGCGGGTTCACTCAGCCTTTCATCCATCTGAGGTCGATAAAATGAGTACCACTGAGTTGGGTAACAAGAAACATCTGGTATTCAGCGCCAAGATACCTCCGGGTGAATGTGCGCTTTACAAATACACGTTATGTTTTGTTATTTACTCTGCTCACACTGCCACCCTCACTCCAGTACCACCACCCTCCTTCCAGTCTGTGCCATTTATATTCTCTTTACCACCCTCCTCTCAGTAACTCCACCCCATAGTGCTTGTTCCAGACTTCATTCCCTTTATATACCCCTGTATCTTACTTGTGCCTCCCTTCATTCCCACTATATGCTCGTCTCTTGTGCCACCCTTTATTCCCACTATATGTCCTTCTCTTGTGCCACCTTTCATTCCCATTATATGCCCGTCTTTTACTTGTGCCGCCCTTCATTCCCACTATATACCCATGTATCTTACTTGTGCCACCCTTCATTTCCACTATGTACTCATGTATCTTACTTGTGCCGCCCTTCATTCCCACTATATACCCTGTATCTTGCTTGTGCTGCCCTAGGTTACAGCAGGTGATGTGGCACTAGTGGCAGAGCTTTCGACTTTGGAACTGGAGGAATGAGGTTTGAGTCTTCGATAGGCAAAATAGCCAGTGATTCTGGTCAATTCACTTAATCTCCTGTACCCTTAAAAAAAAAAAGCATTGGCATAGCCAACAGGTCTCGCTTTTGGGACCTTATAAGTATTTAGTTATGCAGCACAATATCCTTGGTGTAACAACATTAACTGTTGCATGGCTAAACACTTATAAGGTCCCAAAGCCGAGACCTATTGGCTATGCCAATGCTTGTTTACCTAGCCATGTTGCAGAGTGCAGTACCATATGTGGCCAAGAGGCCCCCTGGGACCCATTTTGGCCACATATAGTACTGCACCCTGTGTAGTTGGAGGCATTATAAATGGTAATGCTTTTTACCTAGCCAGGGTGCAGTACCATACCTGGCCAAAAGAGGTTCCATGGGACCGGTTTTGGGCTCATAGGGTACTGTACCCTGCAAAGTTGGAGTTATTGGCATTATAAATGCCAATGTTTTTTACCTAGGTATGTTGCAGGGTGCAGTACCCTATGTGGCCAAAAGAGGTACTATAGGACATATAGTACTGCACCCTGCAGAAGATATGATAAATCCACCCTACCCATAATCGACTGCATGCAAGACAGGACCAGGAGTAGATTCAAATAGCTATGTCCATATTTACAATTAGTAGCTTTGAAATGCGAAAAAATAATTAATATAATAATTCCGGATTAGGTTGTACTCTTTGGATCTGATGAAAGGAAATTTATCATATAAATGTGAGATGTGTTAGTGAGTAAAGTAACCACTGTCAGCTTTGCTTAGGACCAAGAGTGTGTCCTTTCGGAAGCACTTTAAAAAAAATAGTGCTCGGAGGCTGTAATTAAAACCTATGGAGTAACAACACATGTAACAGGCAGTGTCCTCATGGGAGGTTACAAGAAGAGACAAGGCGGTACCAAGGAGGGACTATTAAGCCTATTGACCAATGATAAGCCACCATTTACACAGGACTGGGACAGGAGCCAATTAAAAAGATGGGCGGAAAGTGGGCAGAGCCTTATGCCCATATACAGTATGTCTTGAAGCGCAAGCGCTGGCTAACTGAGACCTAAGAAACGCAGCCAGGGACAGCCACAGAGTGCTGCACCCCGGCGGCAAGAGGCAAGTGGGCAACCAATGTGACACGACCCGCACTTGCGGACACAAGCAGCCCAGGCAGATTACAGCCTGAAGAGCAGCAGAAGACAGCCTTCAAGGGTGACGCCGCTAACATTTGTAGAACAAGCAGCCAAGGCTGATGACAGCTTGTAAAGCAGCTTCGGACAGCCCGCTAGGGTGACACAACCTTGCTTTACGGCAAGCAGGACAAGAACAGTCAGACAGCCCGTAAGGGTGGCGCGCCCCGGCTGTAAGAGGAACAGGCAATGGTCAGACAGGAACAGCCCACGAGGGTGATGTGACGTGGCTAAACATGAAAGCAAAGAAGACAAGGTCAGCAGAGCAGCAACATGGAGGGCCAAGCAGCAGCAACCAGCAAAGGGAGCAGCAACATGGAGGGCCAAGGCAGCAGCAAAAGGCAATGCGAACTGGGCAAGATTATACAGGCAGCAAAAGAGCCGGAGGCAAACAATTTTTTTTTTTGGTGTAGATTTTTGTAGTGCGAACTAGATCCGAAGGTATCAGAGAGCTTTACATAAGAACCAGTTACATTACAGACAGACATTTATTTTTGTTAGGCATGGGGATATTAAGTGATTTGCCCAGAATCACAAAAAGTTGAGCATCCCTGCCGAGACTCTAACCCGGTTCCCCAGCTCCGAGGTTGAAAGCCCTAGCCGTTAGTCCACATTCTCGACCCATGGCATGGAGTGGCTCCGCAGACAGATCAAAGCTGAAGAAGCAGGAGGACGACCAGCGCACAATGCACCCAGCGACAACAGGGGCACAGACATGCTCAGGGAGAAAGCAAGATTCATAATAGACAGGGACATAATGCATAAAGGGATTTATGATATTAAAGATTTATTATGAGTCATAAAAATGTGAAAGTGATTTATGATTCACCTGCCACAAATGATTATGAATAAAGTACAGGGAAGGGGCACGAGCTCTGAATCAATGTTTAATAAACTGCTGCCAATACTTCAAAAACTACCAAATATTGATGCGTTTATTATGGGGAGTAGACCGCGTGTAGGGGTTTAGGGGCAGAATCCAGAAGTTACTGGTTAACAGGATTCTGCACTGGATAGAAGCATTCATAAAGCAGCTAGGTATGATACAGCCATTCGTCAGGATACAGATGGATAAAGCACCAGAGAATCACGCTCGGATTGGTGTTGTCCTGGGATCAGCCTTCTCTGATCTTGTAGTTCCTGATTGGTGGATTTCAAGGCGCAAAGGAGGCAGAGAAAGAGCAGGCAGGCAATCACTGTGGCACCTTTCTTCTGCATGTTTGGGTGCGAGCTGTTCAGAGCCGTGCTTTGATATCTCTAAGGATAATTGCAGGACAGGGCGAGCACAACACAGAGGTTCACTAATGCTTGAGGAGAAGCTGGGAGAGGCCAGCTGGGATGTGAAATTTAGCCAGGGGGAGTGTCTGGCTTGAAGGGAGCCAGAGAGCAACAAAGAGTTTCAATCACAAACTGACAGACCAGTCTCATCTGTAGCAAGCAAACATCTCCCATAAAAAACACAGCTAACAATACAATTGGAAATAAAATAAACGCCGTAGTGCACGCAACAAAAGTCCATGAAACAGGCAGAGATCATAAAAAGTAAAAGAAGCACAGATAGCAAAAAGTAGCATTAAAGTATATATACAGTGAGGCGACGAAGCACAGCTACGAAAAAACATGCGGTAGCAGAAATTGCTTGTTTACAAAGAAAAATTTAGCCCCAGAAATGAAAGCAGCGGATGAACACTCCAAAAGGAAGAGGTACTTGGTCCATGCTCCAGAGAAAACACAAACACACGAAGGGATACCAGAAACCAACAGGAAATGGCATGCTGTAACCAATGGAAAGAAAGGAAAATAGACTGACAAGAAAGCAAACAAATAGTAAGCAATGTGGGGGTTCGGAAGCCCCTTTAAAGATTTGTTTACATTATTATTTATAAGAGATTTCGAAAGCCCCACACAAGTACTGTGCAAGCGAAACCTATAAACCATAGGCTACAACAAGTGTCTCCAAAAAGTAGCTTAGGAGCTGCTGGTAGTTCACCAGCACCCTTGGAGTAGTTTTCAGAGGTGAAGACAAGTAGAGCCTCAAAATCACACTCAACCATACAGTTTATCAATCTCTCGGGCCTGCCACATGAACACCTGTCTCCAAAAGCCCACCAATCAACAAACTGTCTTAAAATACAATTTACCCATGACATGTAGAAGCTAACTCCGCTCTCTAAACTATGTAATTGTCCAGTGATGGAAATGCCCAAATGTCAAATATTTGAGGAACCAAGGCGACCTCAGTTATATCAACGCCTTTTGCCCACTGGAGAGCTCCATTGTGGATTTCTCCCTTCTCTGAGAAAGTTGCCAGAGCCCACACCACCTAGCTCAGCCACAAGGAGAAACTGTCCCTGTTGTAGGACTGCAGTAGCCTAAGCAGTAACCAGTGCTGGCCCACCGAAGTGTGGGACTGCGGGACACAAGAGTGAAAATGTATTAGTTGGTTGCATGATGGTGGGGGAATTGCTATCATTTTCAGGAGAGAATTCTCCTGTAAATGGGATGATCTCGACCTCCCGAATTGTGAGGCGGGTTTGTTCAAGCTCTTACTCTCCCCTCAATTTACCCTAACGGGGACGCTGATCTATCGTCCACCAGGTTCCGCCAGTAACTGGGCTTCCTCTTTCCCAGAATTCATCTCCCCATTTCTGGCGCAATCAACCAACTTTATTATTATTGGCGACTTAAATATTCATTTCAATTCTGAATCGTGTGCCATCGCTGCACGCCTCTTACAGGATCTGGCAGCTTTAGACCTCCATTTGCACAACTTTGATCCCACTCACATAGCGGGCAATCTTTTAGATCCCATTATTTCGAATCTTGTTGGCATCGCCTATCAATCCTCGACACCAGTCACTTGGTCAGATCACTTCGTTGTTGATTTCTCAATTACAATTGAGATGGTAAAACCCTCGATTCATGCTCTCCCTCATAAAGCTAGTAGGAACTGGAAGCATTTAGATATTGACAATCTTAACTTCACTCTTATTAAGGATAAACCTGCGCTTTCCAGTATAGCAACAAAGGACTTACCCATTATCAGACGATGGTTGACAACGGCCTTAGACACCTGTCTTCCAGCGCAAAAAAATAAACCTCAAATTCTTCATCCGCCAGCACCTTGGTTTACGGACGCGCTTCGTCAAGAAAAAGCATATTGTAAAAAACTGGAGCGCATTTGGCGTTCCAAGTACAACGCTGACCATAAAATAAAATACAAGGCAGCCCTTAAAGCCTATCATTTGTCTTGTGACGCCGCCAGAGCCAATTTTGCCAGTACTTCTATTCTAACGGCACAAAACAGACCTAAGGCGCTCTTTAAAATTGTTAAAGAGCTCTCTGGTGCGTCCACGGCACCTAAAGACCCTTGTCTAGATACTGATCAATGTGAGGTTTTGGCCAATTTTTTCGTTGAAAAAATTGATAAAATCTATGCTACTTTTAATTCTAATTCTGCGGTGTCTACTCACTCCGCTCCAACTGCATGCATCCCCACCCTTGATACTAACCTTGGTTCGTCTTCCGCTTGTCCTCCTCTGCTCGTCTGGGACCCCATTTCTCCTACACTCTTAAAAAAATATCTTCAAGATATTAAATCTGGCTCCCCCCTCGATCCAATGCCCCCACAAGTCTTGAGATCCTTAGATCCAGCTTTGCTGCAAATGATTTTAAAAATTCTGAATGCGTCGTTATCTGAAGCTATTGTCCCCAATGAATGGAAGCATGCTATGGTGGTTCCACTATTAAAAAAGGCCAATGCTGATCCTAATATTCCATCGAACTTCCGCCCCATCTCTTTGCTTTCATGCTTTTCCAAAATTTTGGAGAAACACGTTAATTCATTACTTTCTTCTTATGTTGAAACTTCTAATTTTCTTCACGACTCTCAATCCGGGTTTAGGGCTGGTTTTTCAACTGAAACCACGCTCCTTGGAGTATCGGAATCCATTAGACAAAAGGTGGACAATGGGGAGTCAGTGGCACTCATATTACTTGATTTGAGTGCCGCATTTGACACCGTCTCCCACTCCATCTTGTTGTCCACCTTGAAATCTATGGGTGTCGGTGGCTCGGCCCTGGCCTGGATTGCTAATTTTCTCCTTGATCGCACTTTTCAAGTGTTTTCTCCCACTTCTGCTTCATCCATCCTTCCTTCTAAACACGGTGTTCCACAAGGGTCCATTCTCAGTCCCCTTTTTTTTTATTTATACGTGAGACCCCTGGCCTTTTTGGCAGAGCAGGCAGGTCTCACGATTTACTCCTACGCTGATGACACGCAAGTCATCTATTCACTCTCCGCCAACAAAAATTCTTCTTCCTCGTCTCTTCAAAATGGACTCCGACAAATATCTGCATGGATGCATGATCATAAATTAAAATTAAACGGGGACAAGACGGAATTGCTTCTGTTTGGTCAAGATATTTCGTTATGGGGCCCACAGCACTGGCCTCCAGAGATGGGTCCTCTTCCTACTCCAACTACGAATGCTCGTAATCTTGGAGTCCTCCTTGACAACCAATTGTCCTTTAAGCAGCATGTAGTGAAAGTATCCGCCACCTGTACCAACATCATTAGGTGGCTGAGGAAAATCAGGTGGATGCTGCCTGCTGACACCCTGAGGACGGTAGTCCAGGCGCTTGTCATCTCACGCCTGGACTACGGGAACATCTTACTCTTGGGTGCCAGTAAGGAGGTAACTAGGAAATACCAGGTGGTACAAAATATGGCGGTTCGCCTTATTTGTAACCTTCCTGTTAGAACTTCGACCTCGTCTCACATGCGCAACCTGCATTGGCTGCGTATTGAGAACAGGACTAAATTTAAGGCGTTGTGTCTCATGCACAAAATCTTGACTGGAACAGCCCCCAACTATCTATCTGTTTTAGTGCAGCGTTATGTTCCATCTCGCGCACTCAGGTCCTCTACCCAAAATAAAGTGAAAGTACCGCGAATCAGGAGAGCCAAAATGGGTGGTCGGTCTTTTTCTTTGCTAGCCCCCTCTCTTTGGAACTCCTTACCTTTATTTCTTCGATCGGAAAGGTGTTTTCTGACCTTCCGTAAGGGTATCAAGACCTGGCTATTTGATATGTAAGCTTCTGCTTTTCTGTCTCCTTACCTTGTGTCTACTTTAGCGCCGGGAAACCTCCGGGTAGCTGCGCGCTTAATCAAGTGTAATTATAAATAAAATAAATAAATGATCAGCCCAAGGTATGGTCCAGAGCCGAGACTATTAAGAGCCTCAAGAGCAGTTGTATGCATGCAAGAGTGTGAAAAAAGATTGTCCCCCCACATAAAGCGTCACTCCCTGAAAGCTATGTTTGGTGTTAAGAATATGCTAGCCACTTCACAAGGGGTTCACCTCTGGCATAATTGTGTCTGTTGATGATACAGTAACAATGGCATAATAATTGTCATGCCTAAAGTATCTGGGGCATTCTTGGTGTAGTTGTAGCACAATGCCAGCCATCATTGACATATTAAGAACATTACTATTCTAAGTTTACTCATCCCTGGCCTAATGGGCGCCCCTCACATAAAAAAGGCTACTGCTTATAAATGGTGGGCATCTGGTCATTAGGGTGTCCAGCCTCACCATAGTGGTGGCCCTACTATAATGATGGGCATTATTGGCATATCAAAAGCTTACTATAGCATAACCGCCCACTGTACCGTGCTATATTGGCCATTAGAGGACAAAACATCCTAATAAAAAAACCACAAAAAAAAGGCTTCTCAGAGCCAGAGGGGACTCAAAACTCACCTGCTGCTCAAAAGCCTTTGTATCACAGTTGTTGCTGTGACTGCTCAATAGATTATAGCTGCGCCGTTAGCTGTTAAACAGGCACAGAAATGAAAAGAGGCTGAAGTCGGCCACAAGTTCTCCCTGGGCTCGGCTAAACTGTTTTTCATTGTTCATCCAAGCCAAAGCGACCCAGAAGCTAAGCAGCATTCCTTCTCTGAGGCTATAGTGACACGGTGAGTTATGGGAGGATTGGGTGTATGGGAGGGGGAGACTCACTACTGCTGCACAGGCTCTGCCTTTCGCTTTCCACTGCCCAATCCAAATATATTTGAGAGGCAGGGGAAAGAGAGAGGCTGTGCATTAAGATAGTGTGATGTTGAGAGCAGCATGCCTATATCAGTGTTTATAGGCACTGCTGCTCTATTGTGTTCAATGGACACTCAACATTCATATGTTCTAACAGGTATTATGGTGAGTATCCATGGCCTATGGTTGTAAGACCTGGTCATTTGAAGTAGAATCCGTTTATGTGAGGCATTTGTATATCGAAGTACTAGAAGAAAATGACAATCTGATACTTGGGGACTGTATTTCCCAAAAATGAAAACTGATATATTTAAGGCAAATATTATATTTTTTCTGAAGAGGGATTTATTCTGGAAATTTCAGTGTGTTTGCCCAAAATGAAAACTGGAATTTGTTAGAAAAATATGAGCATTTTCACACACTGATTTGCTGATGAAGTAAAAAAAGGCTACAATTACATACACATTTGAAGGTTAACCCTTGGACAATAATTCAAGTCGAGTGCTGTGGTTATGTCCTTTGCGTCAGAGAGCATGTGATGCTTTGGCTGTTACTTCATTAGTTAGGTGAACGCATTTAATCATCAGATTTTTCCTGGCATTTCTACTGGTAATCTCACTTGAAATGTTTGAGCAGTCCCTACTTATAATCCCACTTTGGGGGCGACAGTGTAATGATAACATAGGAGGCCACTATTATACGGAGATAACATTTGCTAGTAGCTCGGGAGGACGTTCCTTAAGCACAATTAGCTCTAACTAGAGCGAATGTTGGAGACACCTGGTCTACAAGATCCTAGCTCAATAGGAGAACTTTGCTGATCGCGTTTAAATTTTACTGGTTGCAGAATAAAGATGAAAATTGAATGATCTTATGTTTAATGTTTCAATTCACTGCAGAACGATGAGGGAAACAATACATTGTGCCAGGAATATGAGAATTAGGAATATAATCTAAATATTTGACAGTTCAAACTAATCCGGGTTTACTAAATTTAGTGATCAATTGTCATCTCAATACACATTGAAGACGGAGTTTCCATAACTCTAACAAATTTGACAAAGGGTGTACTTGAATTAATCCCAGCTTCCAATCACTTGCCCAATAATAGATTAAAGAGATCCAGCAGCTGGCCATCTAGGCCAAGGAAAACGGTTTGTAAACTCAGCATTTGTCACAAAAGCCTGCCTAAGAAAACCAAACTCCTTTTCATTATACAATTCTTCTCTCACTTTGATTTATTACTTTGTGTGGCCCCTGAACCTCCCAGATACCAAAAATTAACTAATTGAATTTTAGAAACCCTCCTCATGTTTGTCATGTCCCAGCCACTCTTCGTCAGTCGACTGGAGTAGCAGCTGCAGCATTCACCCAGGATTTAGGAGAGGAAGTACTGTTGCAGGCCCGGTGGAGAATCTCAGAGTGAAGACCACCTCAGGCTGTGCACTGATGTGGTGAGGCGGTCCCTGAAGCCAGCAAGCGCAACGGGGACAGGCTGTTGACAACTAATCCCTGCAGGTCAGCAGAGACGTGTGGTACAAGCTCAGGCAACTCGCACAGAGGAGGGAGCAATCCACAATGGAGCAGTGGGGCGTTCCAGGGGGCAGCAGGCAAAAATCCTTGAGATCAGCGAGATCGCCTTGGTTCCCCCAAATATTTATGACATTTGAGCATTTCCATCATTGGGCAATGACACAGCTTAGAGAGCAGAGTTAGTGTTGGTTATCTCTTAGCATTTCATCGGTAAAGATATGTTCGAGGCATGTGGGCTGCTGAATTCATATCTGTGCATAGATCGCTGCCTAGTGTTGGGCCCGGATGATTGCACATTGTTGTCCTGGAAGAGTCTTCGAAGTATCACAAGATAGGTGGCTCCTCCCCTGGACTACAGTGCGCATGGGCATCCTCTCCATCCTCAGATTGTTTTTTCCGCCATTGGGTTCGGATGTATATTTGTTAACTCAAGTTCGGAATCAATAGAAAACTTTATTTTAGGCCAAAAGGCCTATAGGTATCGTCGGTATTGTCTTTGCGATCGGTGCCGCGTACTCGTTCCTGCTCGAATTCGAGCCGGACGTCGAAACAATAGCCGTGTGGCTATTCAGCTCCAAAGGCCCGGTAGGCGCCAGAGGCCTTATCGACGAACGAAAATGGAACGGAGCCCCTTCAAGAGATGTCCCGTTTGCAACTCCAAGTATCCTCACATCGACGTCCACCCGGTGTGCAACAAGTGCCTGTCTCCGGATCACGATGAAGCCAGCTGTATGGCTTGTTCTCGGTTCGGGTCCAAAAAAAAACACTTCGCCTTCGACGCGCGGCGCAGAAGGAAGCCCAGCACACAGCGCCTGACCCGGTGAACATCTTCGATGCAGAGGACGATGAAGGGGTCGAGCAGGAAGTTCAACAGAACCAGTCGGAACCTGCGTCGGAGGTAGACTCCAGTTATGACGCAGAAGATGAGGAGATGGTCGAAAATGACGATGTCGTCGACGAGGTAGGAGACGACGATGAGGCCCTTGGGGCCGTAGAAGATAGCTCCAGCGAGGAGATAGGCCCGCCCGCTGGTATGGGGGCCGACACTAACACACTCGATAAGGCTCAGGTCGAGGGATCGCCACAAGGCCTTACCCAAGATCAAACGCATAGTTCTACAGCCTCGCTTCAAGGCCCGGCTACAGACATTACTAAAGAGCCATCGGTTGACCGATCGAAATCGAAACCAAAGACATCGGTGACAACAAAACCGAAAGCACCAGAAACTAAAACAAAATCGAAACCGAAAGTACAAGTTACTTTGATCGGATCGAAGGCTTCAGGACCGTCGGCTCCGACGAAACAAAAAGGTGCTATCGACCCAGAGAGGTCGCTAACGGGTGTCGAGCCGAAATCCGGGGCACCGAAGAAACAGGTCAAAGACATCGACCCAAAGAAGTCGGCGCCGAAGACCGTAAACACAAATAAAGGACTCGAAGCACAGGACGCTACCGATCCTAAGCGTCGACTCGACAAAGCGAAAGTCAGCAAGGACCTTGAGCACAAAACACACAGTGGCTCTAAAGCTCCCATCGAGTCGACACAACCATCCGCCTCTTTCTCAAAGCAAGTGTCGGACTCGCTGCAGCGCATTAAGGAAAAAGCTACAGCTGTCGGACCGAAGGCCGCTCCACCCCCGAAGACAGTCAGCAAGACTCCGAAAGCGTCGGCACCGATTAAGTTTATACTGCCGCCGCCAGTGACACCTAAGGCATTCGCCCCACACACGGCCAGAAAGGTGTCCACGGGGCAGACACCTGCAACTACTGAAGAGGCCACAAAGCATCGACAGCCTCTCCAGGAAGACCAACCGAGGCAATTCATCGACGCTGAAACTGGTAGACTTTCCATTCACAAGCGAAAGATCGTCCCAGAACAGCCAATGGAGTCATATAAAATTCCATTAAAGAAAAAAAAGGGATTCTGCAACATCACCTCTTCTTTCTGAACCTCTGCAAACATATGGACGAGAGCTTGCTCCTTCTTCACCCACACATTCAGATGTGGATGTAGGGGATGCTTACGATGAGGAATACAATTATCCTGTCTACACTGATCCAGAAGACCAAACTGAACACTGGACAGACGCTGTTGACCCAGGGGAGCCACAAGGTGCCCCTGACAGCAATGTCTATGCTGTTAAACTATCACCTAGAGAAGACACGGCTGCGTTCAACGCACTTATTGAGAGGGCAGCAAAAAAATCACGATGTCCAACTCCATGCTGACCCTATTGAAGTGGACTTTTTATTTGACACCTTCTCAACCTCGGAGAGAACTGTCAAAACGCTACCCATGCTAAAAGGTGTCCTGAAACACACTGGAGACATCTTTAAGGAGACCACAAGGGCCAGAGTGGTAAACCCCAGGATTGAAAAGAAATACAAACCAGCACCGGGGGACCCTACCTATATCAAGGGACAGTTGCCATTGGACTCGCTAGTTGTTTCCAATGCTCGTAAAAGAGCGAACTCGCAAACCACGGGTGATGCTCCTCCCCCTGACAAGGAATCCAAAGTGCTAGAAGCCTCAGGGAAAAGGGTGGCGGCTCAAGCGGCCAATGTCTGGCGAATCTCCAACACACAGGCACTCTTAGCCAGATACGACAGGGCTCATTATGATACACTTGAAACCCTGTTACAACACTTGCCAGATGAGTACAAGGAGGCGGCAGAAATGCTAATTCAAGAAGGAAAACTTATTTCTAACGCGTCTATTAAGTGTGCGCTAGCCGCAGTAGACACTGCAGCCAGGGCGATTAATACAAGCGTTATGTTACGTAGACACGCCTGACTGAGAATCTCCGGCTTCAAGCCTGAGATACAAACCACCATACTCAATCAGCCAGTTAACCCTGATTACTTATTTGGCCCAGAAGTGGACACCACCTTGGAAAAAATAAAAAAGGACACAGAGGCTGCAAAGTCTATGGGGCTCTACAGTCCCAGCAGTTATGGGGTGGTTCTTTTCGTCGCTCCAACAATAGAGGAGCTTCCAGAGGCCAGGTGTCCCAGCAGACACAATATAGTAAAGGAGGCACGCAGACCACCTACACCAAGAACAATAGGGGTGGCTATCGTGGAAACAGCACCAAGGGCAGGGGCCATGGAAACAACAACTCCCGATCCTCCGCCACCAACAAACAGTGACGTCTTGTCACTACCCCCGACCATATAACACCGGTCGGGGGGAGACTACAACAGTTCCTGCCAGTCTGGAAAACCATCACCACAGACAGGTGGGTGAGGCAGCTTATCCAGTACGGTTATTGTCTGGAGGCGACATCCACTCCACCCAACATACCCCCAAGACACCGTCCTATGTCCGCAGAGCATATACAGTTATTACAGCAAGAGGTAGTCAGCATGCTGCAAAAAGGAGCCATAGAGCTCGTGCCTGTAGAACAAAAGGGTACAGGGGTATACTCGCTGTACTTCTTAATCCCAAAAAAGGACGGCTCCCTCAGACCCATACTGGACCTCAGGCCCCTAAACCAGTACATCCTGTCTGAACATTTTCACATGCTCACGTTACAGCAGGTTCTACCGTTACTCAGTCAGGGAGATTTCCTCGCAACACTAGATCTCAAGGATGCATATTTCCATATACCGGTACACCCGTCACACAGAAAATATGTCAGATTTACCATTCAGGATCAGCATTATCAGTTCAAAGTCCTCCCTTTCGGAGTAACTACAGCACCCAGGGTGTTTACCAGGTGCCTAGCGACAGTGGCTGCACACCTACAGAGACAAAATATCCACGTCTACCCTTATCTGGACGACTGGCTTGTCCAAGCGAAGTCGGCCCAGCAATGTGCCACCAACATGTCCCACACCATTCACATATTTCACAATCTGGGGTTTTCACTGAATTACCCGAAGTCCCACCTTCAGCCCGCCCAAGCACGGCAGTACTTGGGCGCAACAATAAACACTCTGGCAGCCAAAGCACAGCCAAATTCTGTGAGGATCAACAGCATTCAATTGCTGATACAGAAATTCAGACCACAACACTCGCTCCCAGAACGAGTGTTCATGCAGTTGATAGGCATGATGGCCTCCTGCATCTTCATAGTCCCGCACGCGAGACTACACATGCGCCCGCTTCAGGAGTGCTTAGCACGTCAGTGGAACCAGGCTCACGGACAATTGAAAGACCTAGTGTTGGTGACCGGTCGCGCATACAGCTCTCTGCATTGGTGGAACCCACAAAACCTTTGCAAGGGCCGACCGTTCCAAGAGCCTGTACCACAGATAACACTGACAACGGACGCATCTCTCCACGGATGGGGAGCTCACGTACTCTACTACACAGTGCAGGGACTATGGACAATACAGCAGAAAAAGATGCACATCAACCTTCTGGAACTGATGGCAATCTTCATGGCAATAAAAGCATTCAAAGTACATTTGTGCAACAAAGTAGTGTTGATCCGGACGGACAACATGACTGCCATGTACTACATACAGAAGCAAGGAGGTACACACTCTCCACAGTTGTCTCATCTGGCTCAGAGCATGTGGAAGTGGGCCATTTAGAGAAACATCTTCCTCATGGCAGAACACCTCCCAGGCAAGGACAATCAGATGGCGGACCTGCTCAGCAGGCACAGCCACCAAATACACGAGTGGGAGTTACATCCATCAGTACTCCAACCGTACTTCCAGCAGTGGGGTCATACAGAGATAGACCTATTCGCCACAAGGGAAAACGCAAAATGCCAAAGCTTTGCCGCCAGGTTCCCACACCCACAGTCGCAGGGAAATGCGATATGGATGAACTGGTCAGGCATATTTGCGTACGCTTTTCCCCCAGCACCGCTGATACCGCTAGTGGCACGCAAACTACGGCAACACTCGATGACTCTCATCCTGGTTGCTCCAACGTGGGCACGCCAACCATGGTACACCACGTTTCTAGAACTCTCCGTGGTACCGCATCAAAGGCTGCAACTCACACCCAGACTCTTGACGCAGAACCATGGCGACATTCAGCATCCAGATCCGCAACAGCTCAACCTGGCGATTTGGCTCCTGAGGTCTTAGAATTTGGCTACCTCAACCTGCCAATCTTAACAATATGAGAGAGAGGGAAAAGGGGCACTCTCAGTCCCCCAGGCTAGGTTTGTAAAACAACAAGAGAGTGTCGAGAAACAATATAAGTGATTAGCACATAATCAGAGATTGATAAGGCCCTATGAACTCCACATTGGAAGTCGTTCCGGTTGCAACCATCCGGTTGCAGGGAGCGCTAGGTGCCAAACGGGTGCTGGACGTAGCGGGCGGTGTGCCATTGTCGCCCCACCCACCTCCCGAGACCTATGGGGAGTGGATCGTTTTTGATACAAACCACACAGGTCCCTCTAAATCAGAGGTTTATTTCACCACTTGGTGGTTTGTTGTTTTTTTCTGCACTAATTTTTACACAATCGTTTTTAACTTTCACGTCCTTTGGTAGGGTGGACCTTAGCGCGCCCACACCGCCGAGGTACACATTACATTGGTCCTGAAGAAAGCCTGGTAAATCTTACACATAAGGGCTGAAACATGTCGACCCCACTCTAAAAGTGGAAATAACCAATACATTATTTGGCATATTTCCCGACACATATTTTAACCTTGTCAGACTGACCACAGAATAAAAACTTTTTCTTTCTGGTACAGTTTCTTGACAATTTTAAAAACCACATTTTTTCACACTACTGTCACTAAACCAGCTCCGCAGTAATCTGGCGTTGTAGCACACCAGGGAGGCATTCGGCTTCTCCTGGTGGGCCCGATGATGAAGCATGTCACCACCCAGGGTGGTGAGTGAGGGCTTCCAAAAAAAAACCATAACTACCTCAACCTGCCTCCCGACTGTATGGACATCATAAAGGAGGCCCACAACTAGAGCATGTTATGCGGCCAAATGGAAGCGATTCGTCATTTATTGTGCCAATAATGACATTAATCCGCTAGATGCATCTACTCAAAACATCATCTGTTATCTATTACATCTATACAAATGCAATCTGGCCTACGCTTCCATACGTATACATTTATCCGCAATAGCAGCTTATCTCCAAAACAGGAGGCATCTCTCACTTTTCCGAGTGCCTGCCATCAAAGCTTTTCTGGAAGGTCTCAAACGAGTTATTCCTCCCAGACACCCACCAGCACCTGTATGGAACCTAAATGTGGTCCTTACCAGACTGATGGGTCCACCTTTTGAGCCTCTCCACTCATGCGAGATACAATTCTTAACGTGGAAAGTGGCTTTCCTAATGGCAATCACATCGCTACGACGAGTTAGTGAACTTCAAGCACTAACTATCCAAGAGCCATTCATACAGATTCACTCCAACAGGGTGGTGCTACGCACTAACCCTAAGTTTCTGCCTAAGGTAGTTTCACAGTTTAATATGAATCAAACTATAGAACTGCCAGTGTTCTTCCAGAATCCAGATTCAGTGGCAGAAAGAATGCTCCACACTAGATGTCAAAAGAGCTCTCATGTACTACTTAGATAGAACAAAAGATTTCAGGAAGACAAAACAACTGTTTGTTGCCTTTTCACCACACCACAAAGGCAACCCCATTTCAAAAGCAGGTATAGCCAGATGGATCGTTAAGTGCATACAGATTTGCTATCAAAAGGCTAAGCGCACATTAACGATTCCCCCTACAGCCCACTCAACACGAAAGTTAGGGACATCCATGGCTTTCCTGGGCAACATTCCCTTAGAGGAAATCTGTAAAGCAGCCACATGGTCTACCATACACACATTTACCAAACACTACTGCGTAGATGTGCATTCCAAACAGCAGGCAGCTGTAGGGCAGGCTGTTCTAAAAACTCTTTTTCAGACTGCTGCAGCTGGCACAGGCAGCCGCCGCTAATGGAGGGACTGCTATGTATTCTATGCACAGATATGAATTCAGCAGCCCACATGCCTCGAACCGAATATGCTACTTACCAGTATGCATCTGTTCTTGGCATGTAGGGCTGCTGACATTCATATCGCCCGCCCTCCTCCCCGGCACCTGTAGCGGCTGCAGCACTCGGAATTACTCTTAGCATGGTCATCACTTACTGTACTACACTCCATCTCTGCCACAATGGCGAAAAACAATCTGGGGATGGAGAGGATGCCCATGCGCACTGTAGTCCAGGGGAGGAGTCAACTATCTTGTGATACTTCGAAGACTCTTCCAGGACAACAATGTGCAATCATCCGGACCCAACACTAGGCGGCGATCTATGCACAGATATGAATGTCAGCAGCCCTACATGCCAAGAACAGATGCATACTGGTAAGTAGCATATTCGTTATCAATCAAACTCGATTTGTAGAGCGCTGCTCCTCACCCGCGAGGGTATGCAGGCACTGGGGGGTTCCTGCTGCTGGGTGTAGATTAGTCTTTAAGCTAATTAGATTTGAACCCAATGTATTGATTAGTGGGGTTTAAGCCACGTTTTTTCTATTTTATGCCTCCCATAAAATGCTGTTTGTTTGTGACACGGTCAAGAGGGGAGCAACGTTTACAATTCAGACCCTTACTAGGTAGATCAATTTGTTGATTGCTTTGGTCTATAGGGAACATGGGTCCCTTCCCCTCTGGGGGTCCAGGGTAGGTCAACAAGGGAAATGTTAGCACAAGAGCAGAGAGCTACAATAGCAGAAATATGTAAAGTTGCAACCTGGGCGACTCCTTCCAATTTTGTGAAGCATTACAGAATTATGCAAGAAGTGGAAATTAAGATCTCTTAGATCAAAGGTACTTTGCTCTGTGGAGGGAATAGGGGAGGGTAAATCTGTTCTAATAAATTCTAAACAAACACATTCAGTTGTCCTGGTTTTTATTCTGCTGCAGTAGGTATCACAAAGTAATGAAGCAAAGCAAGAGGATGATAAGGTAATGCTTCAATTACCAATAATTGCATTACTACTAGTCCTTTCTCGCTTTGATTTATTACTTCCCTTCCTCTTGTGTACCAGGACAACTGATATGCTGTGTCTTTTGTATGTACAGGAGGAGGTTGGGTGAGGGGTTTTACTTTTTTTAATGGGTTAGCTGTTGGTGTCTAGGAGTCACAGCGACCCCACAAAGAAGTGAACTAAAGGGAGAAAGGACTCCTAGTAATGCAATTAGTGGTAACTGATTGTATCATATGTTTCCCAGGCTACAATATTGTGCAACACTTTGGCAAATCTACGAAAAGGCTATGCAAATAAAATGATGGAAATTTTTAGATTTGATTACCGATAAGATAATCATAGTCTTCAATGAACTTATTAACTCACCATTTAACCCACCAATAAATCAAATGTTTAAGAGGCACTTTCGATTTTTTAAGTTGTTTTATGAACTCTCAATGCGCCCATCGCAATTAGAGAGCCACCAAGGTAGATATATGGAAACACAGAGCACAGTTAATGATTGCCTAAATGCTAACTTTGACTAATTCTTAAATGCCAGCTGCCCCAATGCCTTCGGCCTCTACTAAAGATCACGATTTTGGTCCCGCTGATTAGCCACCAAAATGCTGTATTACAGACATCTAACGTTGGGACTTAAAGTAAGCCAACATGTGTGTGATCAGTTATTACCCATTAACCAAATCTATTTCTTGACAAAAAAAAGGACTCTGACAAGCTATATAGAAGCTGAGAAGGGGTGCTAAAAGGCATCTCAGCTTCAGCCCCCTATTGCTGAATATTCCTAAGTCCCTAAATAGTGATGAAGATCTCTTAAGGCTGGTGAAACAACATGCAGAAAGCTTGCCTCGAAGCTAAGCACTACACACACACACACACACACACACACACACACACACACACACAAAAATCAAGGACTGGCTTTCGATCAACAAATCAAGCAACCATTGATTTGATTATGTGAATTTAATAATACCCCCATTATTGAAAGTGTTATCAGCAGCCCCATAATGGGCCATATGTAGGAAGGCCATTACCGGTCGGTAACGGCCGAAATCGCCCGTTACCGACCGGTAATAGGCTTTTCCTATGTAGGAGGCACATTTACCGATTCGGTAAATAACGAATCGGTAAATGAAATGTAGGAAGCACTTCAAAGAGTGCTTCTGGGCATTAAGGATTCGTTATTTACCACCAATTATTAGTTGGTGGTAAATAACGAATTCCTATGTAAATGCAAATCTGTGCATTTACACCTGTGCCATGTGAAGGGCATGTATGTGTGCCACATGTGCACACATGCACTAATCAGGGGTGCAACAGGGTGTCAAAGTGACACTCTGCCACCCTTGACCCTTTCCCTATTTTACCGAATCGGTATTTACCGATTCGGTAATTGACATTCATTCCTATGGGCCTCCAGGCCCATAGGAATGAATGGCAATTACCGAATCGGTAAATACCGATTCGGTAATTACCGAATCTTAACGATTCAGTAATTTTTACCGATTTTTTATGTACATAGCATTTACCAATTCGAAAATACTGAATCGGTAAAATTCGGTATTTTCGAATCGGTAAATCAAAATTTCCTACATATGGCCCAATGTGTTCAAAACCCTCAACAAACAGGTAAAACATGGCTTTTATTCGCAAATACTCACATCATTTAAGGAGTAGCCTTGCGTGAGCTTAAGCATACACATCGATGAGAGCAACAAAGTGATACATTTCTGGTTCCCCGTAGATGGACTTCTTATATTAAGAATGGAGTACTGAACCTTTCCACAAGTCTGGCGTTTCACAAGGACATCCCAAAGAGGACAGGTACCTCCGAAATTACATCTCACCTGATATGGCATCCATTGCCTCTGGTATGCGGCCTTCAGGGGGCTCTTGTGTGCCTAAAACGTTGCCCTCGGGAGGGACGTATGGCTCATCAATGTCAGGGTCAGTCTCATGTTCCATCAGCCTATTGATAACGGAGAAACATGAATGATAAGCAGCAAAGAAGTTAGCTGCAAGAACCAGAAAAACCAACATTTCTTAGATGACTAAGCCTACAATTATTATGGTACACCTACCAGTCCATGGCACGCTCAATGCCTTGGTTTCCTGTCAGAGCCAAAGCTTTCTCTCTGTGAAGAAAACGGAAAAGTGAAAGTTACATAAAAAGATAGAACATGGGAGGATCGGAGTTATGTTAATGTACTAGCATTCATTTTTCCCTCCTCCCCTCTCCCGCCAAGCTTTCAAGGAGCAGAAAAGAAGGAAAAAATGTACATTCACTGTCTAAGCACTGTGGGAAGACAATCCACAGGCCAGAGGGTTTCAAAGCAGTAGTGATCTAGAGGGAAGAGATATTCAACAGTGTTTACAGAACCATTTACTTCAAGACAAAGGAATCGGGGTTAGTTTGCTGGTCCTGTGTTTCTCCCAAATCGAAGTCTTGTGTCTTAACTCAGAATTTCACTTGCACTAGAGCAGAGTTCTTCAATCTGTGGGGCGCGCCCCCATGGGGGGCGCGACACCGTCTCATGGGGGGGCGCGCACTCCTCCGTAAATCTCACCTTTGTCCTCTACTGATTGAAGAAACAAACGGCAGAGTGGAGCTACAGGGGCCCGAAGAAGGGGTGAAAACCATTAAAGCCTCATTAACAAGAAAAAGGTCTCTTAAAGACCTGTGAAATACTTGCGGCTGTGTGCACGGGAAGCTGTCTCATGCAGGCAGCCACACACTGGGTTTGGGGGGGGGGGGCTATCCTGGTTAATTCTTACAGCTGAAATGCTTTAGCTGTAGTGGGAGGCAAGGAGCCCCCTTTTCTAAAACTGAAAGCAACTATTTCAGAGCAGAGGTGACTCCTTGCCTCACACTGCAGATTAAATGAATGTCTGTTGCTTGCTTTCAGTTTTAGCAGAGAAGGCTTCTTGCCTCCCACTGCAGCTGAAGCATTTCAGCTCTAGGAATTTAACCCCATCCAGGGAGGGACAGCTCTTCCCAGAAAGGCGACAAAGTTGCTTTCTAAATTACACTGGCAAGAGCACAATGATCACCGGGCTAAAAGGGCTTTAAGTTGCAAAAAGAAAAATCCCAATCAGTTTTTTAAACAGCCTGCAAATTGCTTCTCTTGACACTAAATATGGGTTATAAAGAAGTATGTATTCATTTATGATGTGACTTTTCTGTCTTTATTCCCTTTTATTATCAGTCATATCATTCAGACAGCCCTAAAACACAATTTAAAGTGCTCTCTATTTATATTTGCTGTTCAGAGTATGCACAGATAAGTGCTGAAAATAGAGCTTTAGGTGACTGCTTATTTTTGTACCACCTGGGACATCAAAATAATGAGCTGGCAACCCTAATCATAAAACTGGAAATTTGTTGCAAGATCAGCCCAGTATTTATTTCCTCCACCCTCAATCCCTGGTTAATGCCATAATTGCAATAGCAATAGTTTAACATATCTGAAACCCTGCGCTGCCGTCAATAGCATGCTGAGTTACTGCAAGTGTCTGGGAATGCACCCTGCATTCAGACAACTTGCTCCTTATTCTCGCCATTCACTTTCATGCTCACCCTGCACTCACAGCGATCACAATTCCTTCATACTGACCCCCATGCACTCACGCCATTCACCCTGCACTCAGTGATCACTCTGCTCTCAGAATGCACTTCCGCGGTTTTCCCTGTACCTCAACCTGTAGCCACACAAGCACACTACACACCCTGAACTCATGTGACACTTCACTCACCAGTCCCCCTCACTGCTCAATCTGCAATCTCACTTAAACAAGCCCATCACTAACCATGCATTCATTAGTCCTACTCTGCACTAACATGCACACCCAAATTCATATGGTCACCTCAGTCACCCTGCAGTCACTCCACTTACCCTACTATCACACTGTCGCATACCTCACTGTGCACTCACATGAGCACTCCTGCCACCCTCACAGCACAGAGGGTTAATGTGCCTGCTACAAAGAAGGTGTACCATGCAGATCAAAGAACTGAGGGGCATATGTTCAAGGAAGTTGCGGAGTGAGGCGTTAGCAGTCATGGGTTAAAGCCTCTCTCCGCCACTTCAGAAACGGAAGGCTGCACCATATTTACAACAATATGGTGCAGCCTTGCGTTTCCCCTGCGCTGGCGCTACACTTAGCAGGTAAAATATTGTTTATGTTCAGGAGGGGAACCTTTCTGTACATAAACAATCTTTAAATGCCATTTGTCTCACTTCCATGTGTGCTGCTTAATGCAGCACACACAGAAATCACAAAATGGATTTTTTTTTAAAGAGTACAAGGCAGCACACATGGATGAATCAAAAATGAGGAGAAATAATGCATTTCTCCTAGTTTCGCCAGCTTAAGACCAGGTTCTGTTCTTAATTTTAACGCTGCCTCACTTTTACGCTGCCCTTGTAAATAGGGCGCAACATCAAAATCAGTGCCTGTTGCAGTGGAACGCCCACTGCAACACCCACTACCCACCCTTTCACGCTAAGCATAGTATGAAAGAGGGCCTTATTTACAAGGCAGCTTTAAGCCAAGTTAAGTGGCTTAACTCTGCCGTGTAAATACGGCAATGCCCCTATCACCACCTCAACGTCGTAAAAAGTGACGGTAGGTGCTTGTATATATGCCCCTGAGTATGATGAAACTATGAGTAGCACTATAAAAAAAATTATATGTTTGCCAGGAAGGTGCTGTAGAGAGATGAGGTGCATTGTTGGTGAGTGGTAGTGAGGGAATTCATGGAGAAGAAGGAAACACTTGTTTTGAACATTATTTGCCGGATATGGCCAGGGTAATGCGGGTGGCGGTCGATTATGTAGTGTACCAGATTCCAGAAATTTCTGTCAGGTGGTGGGGGGGCCCGACATTTAAAAAAATTCAGCTGGGGGGGGGGCTCAACCTTCAAAAGTTTGAAGACCTCTGCACTAGAGCCTAATTTCCTCCGTTTTTCTTGCACGAGTTAAAATTGATTTTCATATTGGTAGCCTGCATCCTTTATTTTTTTTTACTTTAATTCATTTCCACAGGTTCATAGCATAGATCATCAGTAGAATATCACAAAGCTATGGCTATATATCACCAGTACATTGACTTAATTCTCCTTTGTCCCAAATACTCATTACCAACAGTAGTATATTTACCGGGTGCATGACGAGTACATAGGAGCACCCCAGGTCCTGGATAATAGTGGTAAGCAGGCTTTGTACCCCTAGCATGTGTGTTGTGATAGGTTTAGGGGTTTGTTAGGTGTCACGTTAGCCCTCAGAGATGTCCGTTTCTAGAACCGAGGGCATATCATCCAATCCTGAGCGTTGAAGGATAGGTGGTCTGCTAGTGGGTTCACCCATGTATCTCTTTTCTGTCTTCATGTAGGTTTGAAATTTTGCCAACGTTTTCTCAAATGTGTATGGGTTATCATGTATTAATGCCATACATTTTTCATTTGGATAAACCAACCAAACCTTAGACCACCAGATATGGAGTGGGGTGGACAGGACCGGTTTCCAAAATTGTGCCATTGTTGAGTGAGGCGCTAGAAGTAAGTGGCTTAGGCTTTTACCCGATAGGGTCATCAACAGGTATACCGAGCTTCCCCTGGGGCCCCCAGTAAAAATAGGGATCCATGCTGACTTTCACATTCGTGATCGCCTCTACCTCTTGTGTTATCACCACCCAATAAGCACTGGCCATGGGGGCATATTCACCATAAGTATCTTTTCACCTCTTTCCCGCAACCCCTCCAAAAGAGGTCTGATCCACCCATAATTGCCTTTAATCCAGCTGACGTGAAGAACCACCTGGCTAAGTTTGTATGTATTTTCCTAAAGCTGTACACATATGGACGACTTCGCCACTCTAGTCCATTTAGTCACTACCCGTCTTCCGAAATGTCTTGGCCCAGGTTTCTATTCCACGTAGAAGTGTAGCCAGGGGGAAGTGCCCTAGGTGATTGGTTCAGTGTTGTATATAGGAGTGAAGTTAATTTTTTTATTGTTTTGTTGTGAAATAGCTGTTTGAACTCTGTTTTTTCTCTGTGAGCTTTACTTTGAATATAACCATCCCTCAACCAGTGTTATACTTGGGTCAGTCTGAATTCGTTGTGTGGCTGGAGTTGGAATTGTTCTACACAACTGGTCCTGTCCACCAGTGTTCTATCTGTATAGAAGTCTTCCAGTCGTGTTGTGTTCTCTTCATTCTATCGCAAAAAGACTGGGTTCTGCCGACCCGGCAGGAACCCAGCGTTGTGAGTGACTAGAGTTATGGGGGACAGGAAGGAAGTCAGTTCGCGAGTGCAGGTCGTTGATTCCCAATGACCTAGGAGAATTGCTGTGGGGAGAAGTGTTGTAGTTGGTTTTGTCGATGCTTACCTGGTAGCCAACAGTGTCTCAATGCATTGTTGTTCTACCGCTACACTAAGAGGTGTGTGGGGAAACCGATGACAATTTAGGGCTGGGACCTGTTAAGCCACCCATATATATGATATTGGCGATATCAGGGACTACCAGGCCCCCTTCGGCCAGCTTCTTAAACATGGTATATCTCGAAACTGTTGACGGTTTATCGCCCCAGACAAAGGAGTTTCTGTTGGATGTATGCAATAGCCGGGAGTGGGGCAACAAAGTGGAAGTGCTCGGAGAACATATAGAAATGAGACAAGAAGTTAATTTTTATACTAGCGAACCTATTTCCCCCCACGATATCAATCTTTAAATAGAACGTCTAATAAGGGTAGGATATTGGCATCATTAATGCATTCTACATCTTTAGTTAGGGTTATTCCCAGGTACCGGAGCGAATGCTTCCCTCAGTGGAATCAATCCCTCTGCAGGGTCAACATGCCGCATCTTTTCTTGATTCTTGTATTGCCGATATTATGTTTGCAAATGCTGTTCCTACATTCCTTTCTACAAGAACAAAAATCTCATATCATTCCATCCCAGACCCAACCTACCAGATAGCGTAGCTGTGTAGTATGCAAAAGACATCTTGGGGAGTTTCTGAAAGTTGACCTGGGAATGCATACTGCCCGTTGCTTGCCAATGGCTTTGTGGTTTGTAACTCACATTTTCTTGCTTCCCTTTTGCTAGCATAGTTTTCCAGGTTCACTTTATCCCTCCCATGCCAAAACCTTATTTACCAGTATCCTTCCAAGAGCTCCCTATCTGCAAACAGGCATGTAAATCTTGTTCGTATCTCCTCACATTGACTGAGCATTCAAAGTCAGAGGTCAACTGTCAGGCTGTCTTCGAGGGAGCCTGATGTTTATTTTGCTTTCGGCTGACTTCAAAGTGGGAGCGTGTTTACAAGTGTTCGCGGCAGCTGTGAAGCACGCCTAGCACTGTGATCCCAGCATTAGCTCCTCAAATGGCACTCTCTTTTGCCCATATTGATTAAAACATTGGCATTTGCAATATCCAGGGCTGTAAGTAGAACGAAAAAATACACAGATGTCACTATAGAAGTTAGGGGCCTGGGTTGCAATCCATATCTACAACACAGAGGTGTAGCAGCCTCTTCTGTAAATGGTCAGTCACAGTAAATCAGTCGCTCATCAGGGTTTTACAGCACAATTTATCTTCGGATTCCACAGAAAGATGAAGCCTGTCTAGACATTTTGCACAGTTGCTGGAGTTGACACATGAAAAATACGATTAGCTCCATCTTTAACTCTTCAATTGCCCTTTATGCTTGGAAATTGCAAGGGTTGCCAATTTCAGCTTCTCCTCACAGGTACACTATGGAATATAAACAATAGTAAAAGTGTAGAAGCTGGTGTCACTTTATGTCTTAAGAGCTGTCCAGCAAGATAGCTCCCCAAGTTAAACATTCGCTGCTAGCATCTTCTGTGATTTGCAAGCTGCAAGTTCGAATACTAGTGAAGCAACATTATTCTTCACATGTTGGGATATTGAGTAACAGTGAAATGCTACAAAGAAGGGACGTTTTGTTCAGTGTATTTATTGTGTTTTAAACTATATATGACTTGGGGTTGATTTTAAGGAGAAGTTTCATGCATAAATAAAAAAGAAGACAACACAGCCTACATATTAAACAAGCATTTAGGAAAAATGCACTCTTCACTACTACACCACTGCACTCTATGCCATTCCAGTCTAAGTCACACCAATCTTCTCTGCACAACTCTACTCTACGCCACTGTACTCTATGCCACTCAGCAATAAAGCACTCTACGCCACTGCGCTCTATGTCAATACACTATACGCCAATGCACTTTACTCTGTAACACTCAACTCTATGTCCCTGCACTCGGTGCCAATCCACCGTACGCCACTCTAATCTATTCTGCATTACTACACTCTACAACACTTCACTGTACACCACTACTCTATGCAACTACACTCTATCCTGCACCACTCTACTCCTCTCTACTCTGAAACAATCTACTCTACACCACTGCACTTTGCCACTCTACTCCACACCACTGCACTCTAATCTGCATCACTATACACTACACCACAGCACTCTGACACTCTAATCTGCAACACTGCACACACTGCCACTGAACTCTATGCCACTTTACTCTGCACTAACCCACTCTAAGACACTGCACTCTCCTGTGCACCACTGTATGCTACTGTACACGACTCTACGCAACTGCACGCTACCCTGCGCCACTGCCCTCTGCATCACTCAACTCTACGCCACTACGCTCTGCACCATTCTATGCCACTCTGCGCCACCCTGCGACGAACCACTGCACTTTACTATGCACCACTTTAATCTGCGCCACTGCATTATATGATGCTGCATTGTATGCCACTGCATTCAGTGCCACAGCACTCTACGCCAATGCACTCTACACCAGTCCACTCTTCTCTGTGCCACTCCAGTGTATGCCACTCTATGTGACTCCACACTATGCCACTCCAATAAATTACACACTCTGCCAATCCACAACACTATTCTTCACCATTCCACTCTACGAGACTCTGCACCACTTATCTATGTCACTAACTTTTAGCCATGCTGAACAGCAGACACGCTGGTGTACAATATGGCTAAAACACATTGGCAAAACCAATAGCTCTTGCATAGGCAAGACCTATTGGCTTTTCCAATTCTTGTTTTAATTGTATTCTGGCAGTGGTAGTCCCGAACCAGAGAACGGAAAAAAATTATAAATTCCAAATGCAGAGACCAACGCCAGAACACGTTAAACTATTCTCACTTGTCACAGAACAACTCTGCTCAATCTCCATTTATAAATTTAACAGTAAGAGTCACTTCCATTGTCAAAGTACCGCTTCTGCTGTACAAAATGATCATAACTAATATAGAACTATCATAGCCACCAAGTCTACCTAGACTTTAGCATGTAAATCGATTTTACTTCTCGTATACAATATTTAATTTTTGATTGTGTTGTACAAATACATCTTTTACTTTTTACCCCAAGATGTGCCTTTTAATGTGAGAAACTGAGTTGGTGTAAGAATAACGGTGCTGTCAGGATAAGAACACATTATACAACACTATTTCAGGACAGGTTGGAGATATACTGCTAGCCTCAAAGAAGATATGCAACCCCCTATTGTTATGGAGGCGTGTTACTCTGACATGTTAAGAGTCAGAGTGGTTACGATGATCTTGAGTTGACTCTCAGTGTTGGCATATACAAAAAACATGCATAGTGGCACACAAAAATTCCTTACACTCTGTTCTGGGAGAATCCCATCTCCAACAGGCTTTCAAGCGCCGAAAAGTCCGCCATGATCCCCAATACCTGCACAGACAAGACAGACAGGATGAGAGTAGCAGCCAACTGCAGAACATTGACGGTCACCACTGCCTTTGAACGATCCTAGATTATACCAATTTCTCTAGATTTACTCAAAACCTTTAGCTCCTTTTACCTTCTACTTCAAGTTATAGCTTCCTGATCATTGTCCATTTCCATTCCCTTATTACCACAGTGCTTAATCTGAGCCAGGGGTTGAAGGTGGTGTCGACCGGCACTCATTTTCGCGGACCAGCACTTATTTTCCCTCAACAGACTGAGGCAAATCATGAGAGAGAGAGAAATAAAAATACAAAATGGGGAAATCAGAAGGGAGAATGGCAGAAAAACAGTGACAAAGGGAGAAAGCAGGAATGAAAATGAACATGTAAGAGTGAGATAAAGAGAACAGGGAGTGTCTGATGTTGGAATAAAGAGGCACGAGGTGAAATCAAGACTAGGCAGCCTTTGATGCGCTGGCCACAGGCCTCTGAGCAACACTTTGTACCTTATTCTTTTACAAATTAAGCACTGCTAGTACCTCCTCTCCCCGTTAAAACTCCTGTTTACTTCCCGTCAGAGGCAGAATGCAAAGTTTCTAAAAGACACTGGTGAGAAACTAACTTTGAGAAAAGCCTACCAAATTTACAAGAAAACTTCATTTCCCAGCAGATTTCTCCAGCTTTCCTAACCCACCAGCCCCGTGCAATGAGGCAAATTTGGGCGCTGTAAAGCACAATACAAATTCTATTATAGTTTCCTCTTCTTCTTGTGCTATTTTATTTGTAATGTCTACAACGTTATTACTGCATACACCACTTTCTATCAGTTGACAACTTCCCGTCCTTTCATTCTTAGCATCGTCTGTTTGTCTACCCTTGTCCAAGGTTCATTTTTGTACTAAACTAGAAAATTAATGCATTTTTTATCTTCTCGTTGTGTGCCCGTCACCACACAAAATTGAGCTGGCCATGGTCCCTGAAAGGTCAACTTTGCTTATTATATGACTTTCCTCTACCGTGACCCATTCATATCTCTTACATTCCTAAGGTCTCTCTCCTTCCACGTGACTTGTCCTGGTAGCTTCATGGCCATACATTTCTTTTTAGCATTTCTGTGTTTGCCCTACAAAAAAAGTGAATGTCTTGGTAGCATTCCTTTGACTAGTTACATCTCCTGATTCGTATTTATTTTTCCTGATACCTTTCTGTAACCCAGCCCCCATACACTGTTTAATATTTTCTTTACCACAAATCCCCTTTTCATGTCTCATGATATACATTATTTCTATACCACTCCATGCATCTTCCTTTCCCATTAGTTCAGCTTTTCTAACTTCTCATTATTCATTGTTTCTATAAAAAAAAATGCAGCCAAATGTAGTTAGAATGCTCCACCAAGATCTCAAATCTCACACCTTCGGAAGGAATTAACTGTAAAATCAGAGGTCAAACGAGAGAGCCAAGTGTAATACGCATTGCACTGAAAAGACTATTTACTCTGAAATGCAGCCCCATCAGTACGTAGAATGCAGGTCGGCACAGATACCGATGCACTAACGTGCACTTTGGTCCTAACAAGTGTTTTTTGATAACATTACACGTCACCCAAACCGGGTGTCCGCCTTGGTGTGACGGAGCCCGGGAGATGCCGGCCTGACATGGACACAGCTGCTTGGTCCGAGCAGCGGGGGAAACCAAAGTACTCCAGCACATAGCTGCTGCAGCCGCTGCTCGGCTCAGAACTGTAACAATGAGAGTGCATAAAAACTAGCACCGCGCGTTCGCGTCGAACGAGGGAGACCCGCCATGGACGCTGCCGGGTTCCAAGCAGAGGTTCTGCTGGCACAGAATAATTATGTACCTGCTTCGAGTCCCGCCTTTCCTCTGCGGCTCTCAATGAGTTGAAGCAGCCGGAAGACCCCTGTGACCCATGCGAATCCGACCGCCGGTGTGCCGACTTCCGCCCACAAGAGCCAGCCGGTCTGTACTGTGCGTCACTAGTGCTTCGCTTCCTGTGGCCTCTGCTTCTCTCCTCCCAGTGCACTAGGACTACGATGAGACGGGAGCCACCCGGCCTGATCTTGCGTCACGGTCAGGTTGCTTCCTTTGGCTCTCTCCAGCACGTGTCCGCCACGACCTAATAGGGCGCTCGTGTAATCTCCGCAGCGAAGAGCCCAGGGAGTGGCACAGCTCGACACCTGCAACTGCTCCGCAGTTACCGTCCAGTGAGGGATGGGGTAGAGATACCCCTCGTCTCCATCTGCTCAGCAGAGACTGCCATCGTTGTGTTAAACCATGCATTTAAACATTTGGGAACAGAAAAGAAGAAGAGTTGGGACCTACCGTGGGCATTACGTTACCTATTAACTTGCAGTGAAGTGGAGAAAACGTTTAAGGGGACAAAGGTACAAGAATGTATTTTTCAGGTTAATTAGCATATTTTCAACCTGTTGCAGTGTGGTGTATTTCTTGTTAATATTCACAGAAACTGGAGACTCCTGATTTATTTTCTGTTTAAACATTAAAGTTTAAGTTTCTGAGCCAGTTTGAAGCCCTAGGATTCTTAGTTTTGCTAAAGAATTGTTTTTAACAATTAATTTACCCCCACATCTCTGTCCTCCTCGTCCCAGTCCTTACTGGTGATGCGACTCCTCCGACGACAGAGATTTTAGCCACACCAGGGATCTAATGATCCCTATAGCCTAAGGCTGTCTTCTGTTTCCATTAATTGAGTAAATGCCACCCTCACCCCCCAAGTCTGTCTTCCTGTGTTTGTCTATCCTCGCAGCCATATGTAAGCTGCCCTTTATTGTTATTCACATTTACTTATTTGTTGTTTTTACTAACAGTTCCTTTGGCGATAGAGGCAAAGATGTGTTTGCATCGCTCGGAGCGTGCTTCATGCTCATGTGCTGGGCTGAGGCGGTGGTGGGCTTGTTCACGCTGCTGTGTGGGCCAGGAGGAGGTGTGTACAACGGTATCCGGCGCCGAGGTTGGCATGTCTGTTGGTGTGGCAGGCCTCAGAAGGCAGCCTTGTTTTGTTCGGTTTCAAACGCTTGTGGGAGTGAGATTTTGTTATCTAGCAAGATTTAAAAACAAGAAGACGCTGCTTTAGCACACACATTCTTCCCTGTTAAGCAATATGGAAAACAGAAAGGCTGCCAAAAATGAGCACAATAATACAAAAATCTGGCTTACAGGTCAAGAATTAGCAATTCTATTAAGGACACGGAGGCGAGGATTATGCTTCTCCTTTCTTTACTGTCAAATTTCAGCAGCCAATCATATCAGTTAAAACAAAAACTACACTTTCCATCCATGTACCCTTATACATCACATCACATGCCCCAATCATGATAGAGCAACTTCTATAAGTGCTGTCGACTTAATTTTGTCACCTCTTTGTTTGTCAGGATATCATCATACGTACAGAATTATCCAACATGAAATGACATAAAATTCGCCAAAATCCACCCCGAAAAGGAGCCAACATATTCCAGACAATCCAACAGGGATGTTGAACAACAGAACTGGGCTAGAAGCGATCTCCTGAACTAGACCATCAGTCAAAGGAGAAAGTAACAAGTTGCACTTGGCCTCCTCTCATGTGTGATCAGAAATCAAAGCCTGAATCTCCTTCTCAATCATTCTTCTGATTGTTACCTGAAATGCAAAAGATCAAACCGGAAAGCCTGTATGTATATATCAACAATACTACAGACGTCAAACATAACTGGGTGGAAAGAGAAATCATCATATTCTTCCATGAAAACTTAGTAATAGAAATCAATGAACTTAGTTAAATCAATGAAATGCACTGAAATACAGTAGTCACATATATTGGATGGGATAATCCTTGCGTCTGTGTCCTTAATAGAATTGTAAACTCTTGACACTCAAGCTAGAATTTTTTTAATTCTGTGTCAAGACCGGAGGCTCCGATTATGCTTGTTCAAAGCTGTGTTACCAATACAAGCACAACATCCACAATTGGTTTATAATGAAATGTTCGAAAGGTAGACTCGGTTGACCAATCAGCTGCCTTCATAATATCCTCTATGCCAGAACCCAAAGCATATGATTTTGATGCCATGGCTTCCCTAGCGAAATGAGCTCCTTAAGCGTAGATGTCATCCATCTGGCTAATGTGGCCAAGGTCAATGGTCTATGATGTTTTTGTAAAGCAAAAAGCAGTTGCCTAGCAGTTTCCTTTCTCAATTGACTAGAGGAGGCCTCATATTCTTTCAAGCATTGAAAAACACACAACTGAGAATTACCCGGTAAAGCCGATAGGATGCCAACCTGGAATTTGTTTTTGTACGACGAATGATGGTGACTGTAACTCCACCTGGGGAAAAAACATTGCCTGCTAAATCTAATCTCCGGACATGGGAAACTCTTTTACATGTAATTAAACATAATACCATAACCGTCCAGGCTATCAACTTGAGTTGACCGGACAATACCAATGGATAAGGATGACCCTCTGGATCCAATAACAGATACGTACAGAACAGGAGTTGAACTGGAGGAATGCTCGCTAGGGCTACGGGAACCAATGTTGACCTCTCCAGAACAGAGTCACAAGAATGATCTTAAACTTCTGTCGTCTGACTTCCACCAGGACTCTGGGTATCATCAGGATAGGAGGGAAGGCATAACTCCAAAACTGAGACCAGTCCTGGGGAAACGCATCTGTAGCCTGGGCTTCCAGATCCGGACGCGAACTGAAGAAATTCGATATCTGACGATTGAGCCGATACACAAACAAGTGTACTATTCAAGGGCCCCACTGGTCGTGATGGCCCTGGAGTACAGTGGGATGAAGTTTCTTGATGTTGAAATCCCGAAGGTGACAGTAATTCTAATCAGCTATAGTGTTCCTCTTGCCTGGTAGATGTTCTGCCGTGATAGAGATCGAGTGACTGAGACAGAAATGTCAGAAAACCTTGGCAATCTCTGCTAGTAGACGGGACTTCATCCCCCCAGCTTATTGTCGGAGGGAACAGCTGAGATGTTGTCCATCCTCAGCAAAACGTCTTTGAGGGAGAGAGGCTCCTGATAGCGAACCAGGCAATTTATATGGAAACTCCATTCCACCTCTGACCGAGTGAAACTCCACCACTGGCCTCTTCAGCTTTTTTGAAGCACCAGGGGCTGAGGAGTGGCAGACAGGGATCAACGCGAATTCTAGGAATTTACCCTGCCAAAGAAATGTAGAAATCTCCTGTGAGGAGAGACGATGGGAACTGAGAGTTAGGTGTCTTTCAGGTCTAGATGGACCATCCAACCTCCTTCTTGATGAATATCTCTCCGAAAGTGAACACCTTCCATTTTGAAGTGCCTGTAAAATATCCAGGCATTGAAGTCTTTCAATTTAGAACCAAGCAAAAGCCCCCCCTTCTTTTCAGCGAGGAACATGGGACTTCTAAAGCATTATTGTATGACCGAAAAACATATTGCCCCTTTATCCAGTAACATTTGAATCTCTGAGTCCGGAAAAGACTGTTCTTTTTGGGAAAAAAGCATCTGTTTTGGAGGGATTGACTGCACCGGAGTAGCGTAACATTCCAGTTTGAAGCCTAGGATTGTCTCCAAGATCCAAGGGTCCTGGGTAATGTGTCTCCAGTTGTCTGGGAACAGGCCCACCCTGCCCCCTAGGATTACCTCTGAAAGGGGAATAACTCTTACCATTAGATCCAGCATCTTAAATCGCTCCTGTGATCCTCTGCAACCGCCTTGACAGAAGCAGGGACGGCCTCCACGGGCATAGGAGGGGGAGAAGGTATTGTCTGCCGGTACTCCTTACCATCCACCCCTGCCTCAGCAATAATATCCCAGTTGAGAGCCCTGACACATGCCCTCCAAAGCGCCCAGCCCTGCAAAAAAAGCTTTCCTGAAAAATGTTTTTGACCGACAATTGTGCCTTATCAAGGGGCGGAGTAAGTAGAAACAAACCTAGCTAGCTTCTTGATAAATGAAAAACCAAACAACAGACCTTCAGCCACTGGCCCGACTTCTGAGGTAGCCAAATCATTACGTTTTAGGTCTATACTCATGAGAATAGATCTCCTGCGCTCTGTTAAAATAGTGCAGTTAGTAATTCCTAATTGACAGATAGCTCTCTGCGCCCACCTCAGTAGAACATCCGGGTTAATGGGGGAATTAGATTCTTTAGCGTGGAATGCCAACTCAAGAATTTACGTGAATGTACCAGACATATTGAGTAACTTGTCCTGGCAAATATGCCACACTCACCCTAGGCCTTTCAAGGGGCCTTTAAGTATTTTCTCATAAAGGTGACCATGATAGGGTCAACCTTCGGTGTGTCAGTAACTTTTCCCACCTATGCACCCGGCTTCCCTGGTGTAGGTATCCTGGTTCCTAGGGTATCCACGGGTGGGTTGGCTCTCCAACCTTCTGTCTTCCACTGGGTTACTTCATGGTCCACTGGTAAGGGTCCTTCTTCATTAAAATTGCAACCGCGACTTACCCATTGACTTGTATTGCACCCGTGGTCATGTTCCCACTCTGCACATGGCCTCCGTGGGGTTCCTGGTTACTTAGCTCGGGTGGTTCCTCGGGTCTCCGGCCCTTGTATGTTTTCTGGGTATAGTCTTGACTTGAGTTGTGGTGCGCATACCACTATTTTAGTACATGGTTTGGTTTCCCCCTGGCGACCACTGTGTATTTGTGGTACTTATCAGATTAATTTGCAAAGTATTGTGTACATTGTGTCTATCTCTGGGCAGGAGATAGTTTTATGTTTCAAGTTTCAAGTTTTTTATTAGTTTAGCACAGTTACTTAAAACTATTGCTGTACAAAGTCTACTTTCGCATGAATATAAAATTTAGTTTTTAGCACATTTATCAGATAAGAACAAGGCTAAAAAGCAATTTACAAGGCTGAGTGGCCAGTATGCTTATTAAGAAGCAGTATTATGGTTGCCTATGTGAACGTTTTGCTATACTTGGCCGAATAAAATAGTTAATACAGAGGGTACTGGGCCAAGGGACGAAAAAAGTCTGTAATGAGTCTTTGAGGGGGAGGGGGAGGAAGCATGGCAACCAAGGGGGGTAATAAAAGCTTGTCCAAAAGTCTCACAAATTTTCCAAACCTAGCAAGTGCTTGAATGTCAGTAGATGTAAAGCACAAGGCAGAGGCCTCCCAGCACGTCCTGGCGCCCCATTTTAGGAACAAGGGTTTCAAAAGGGACCTCCTGGGGGCTGCTACAGCCGGGCAGCAGCACAGGAGATGCAGCCATGATTCGGAGTGGTATTTGCACAGCCTACATGCTCCCCCCTCGCTTGTTGGGGCCCATTTATTAAAGGCCGTCGAGCGCAGGCCTAGAAGTCGCATAAACATTATGTTCTCCCTAGCCACTTTGCCTAAGATTTCCTGGCAGTATGCTTGTGGGCGCCCAAGAAGATACGAAGAGTTCAAAGGGAGCAGAATGGTTGGTGCCTTTAGAGCCTGCAGATCCTTAGACTGTGAAATAAGTTTGACTTGCTTATTGATGGTGCTTTTCCAGGCCGAGTATGGAATAGTGGCTGAGGGGAGAGATGACTCGTCAATCGCTAACACTCTAATGGCCTTTATAATCTGGGTGTTCCAGGGATTGCCCGGGCTAGACAGGATTCCTTTTAGCTGGAATTTAAGAGTGTTATCACCTGCTTTTAGGGTCCTAATAAAGTATTTCAGGGTGTCGGCCTCGCAGTAAAGAGATTGTCTTTGTAGGCCCAGCTCCAGTCGTAGTCTAGCCCGCTGAATAAAACTTGGCAGATGGAAAAGTTTTTTATAGGTGGAGATTTGGGCGAGCTCAAGACTGGAGGAGCACGCTCCAGGAAAGGCCTGGTGACCATAAGTTAATGCAGGAAGTAGAGTGGCTTTAGCCACCTTCAGGATAGCTTCTGCAGAGGGGCTGCTCAGAGTTTGGTTCAGCCGGGTCAGGGAGTATGTTATTGCGCCTGCTCTCTTTTGCAGAGCGGCTAGGTGAGCGGTAGGCCTAGACGCCTCGTTGAACCAGACTCCCAAGTAATTATATTTTACTGTTGTATTAATCCTGGCGGGTCCGATGTTCCATGCCAGCCTTTTCTTGTTCTTACATCTGCCAAATACCAGTACCTTCGTCTTTGCCTGGTTGATTTTCAGGGCATTGGCGGAGTTATATGTATGGAGCCTATTTAAAGCCCGTTGGAGACCCGATTTTGCTTGGTCCATTATTACAATATCATCTGCATATTGTAATATGTGAAGAGGCTTTTTGGCAGGACCCAATTTTGGCGGGAGAAGGTAACTATTCTCCAAGAATGTTCCGAGGTCGGCTGTGTAGAGATTGAACAGCAGTGGGGCGAGAACACAGCCTTGCTTTAGTCCATCTTCTACGTCAATTCTTGAGGAAAGTGTCTTTGGGCTGGTTTTAATTCGCACCCACGTGTTCTTATGCAGAGCAATTAGTGCGTCTAGTAGGTCATGCGGGATCCCCCATTTGTTCAGCTTCCTCCACAAGATGTTCCGAGACACTTTGTCAAAAGCCGCGCTGTAGTCTATAAAGCAGCAATAGAGTGGAAGGTGGGTTTTTTGTGCAGCTTTTTGACTCAGAGCGGCTAGAGTAATGATGTTGTCTATTGTGGAGGCCGATGCCCGGAACCCAGTTTGGTAGTATGGTAGTATATTGTTTTCTTCGACCCATTTTTCCAGCAACCGAAGAAGACATCGAGCGTATGCCTTTGCCTCCAGGTCTAAAAGGGCAATGAGGCGGTAGTTAGCCGGTGACGCAGTGTCACCTTTCTTGAATATGGGGCATAGAGTCGAACCTAACCAAGAGTCTGGGAGCTGGCCTGTCGCGAAAACGTTGTTAAATAGCGGAGTCAAAAGGTCAGCCCACTCTTCTGGGGCGCATTTAAATATCCCAGCTGGTAGACCATTGGGCCCTGGAGCTCCGTCTTTTTTCATGGCTCGCAGATACTTGGTGACCTCAGCTGCAGTGGTCAACTCGAAGGTTTCTATTTGAGTGGAAGCAGCGCGATCTCTTAGTACTACTTCCGCGGGGTCGCCAGAGTCGCTGCGGTATAGGTCGGACACGTGCAGGGCCCAGGCTTCTTCACAGACTGCATTTCCTCTCGTCTTGTTGGTGGAGCGGAGTTTGTTGTTCATATAGTTCCAAAACTGGGACTGACTTTTGTTCTTGAAAAGGGCAAAGATTTTTACCCACTCAGACTGTTCTTTGAGTCTCTTGGTCTCCCATAAGGATTTCTTGTAGGTCGTCCGCAGCGATGCCACCTTTTTGGCGGAGAGCACAGTTCCAATTAGATTGTGCCGTCGGACGGCCTTCCTGAGGGTCTTTCTTTGGAGGGCTAGCAGTGGGTCGTGAGTTTGCCTCGGATGTGGCCCGAATGTTCTATGATGGAGCGCGGGCCCTGGCAGGAGATCCTGTAGCTTAGCGATGGAGTTATCACACCGGTGGTGTGATTCTATCGGAGCAATGTGATTGAAGTTGCGCGTTTCGTCCTTGAGCCAGGTTCCCACCTTGGCGGATCCCTGTGAGTCCCATTTGATTCTCCTAACCATTGTGTGCAATTCAGCTCGCGTTGAATGCCCCACCTCTGCCGTTTCGCAAGCAGCTTGCACTTGCAGGACCTGTGTGGCCACTATGGGGTTATGGTCACTCTCCAAGCGGTAGGGGATTTCCATCCTGGCCAGACGATTACCCAGAAGCGGGGAAAGAAAGATGTAATCAATGGTAGAGATTCTCCTAAATGTTGGCAAGAAATGAGCATCCGGGAGCAGTTCCTGCGAAAATTGCTGAGCCGAGCGGAAGTTATGGGTTGTTAGAAAAGTGATCATCGCTTCTTGCTCTTTGTTTTTCCTAGCTAAGAGGCCGTTGGATGCGAGGTCTTTGATGTTGAAGTCTCCTAGTAGCAGTACCTCCATGGATGCAAATTCCGCTAGAAGGTCTTCCAGTTGTTTTATCATCAGGTCCGTTGCAGATGATTTTGCGGTTTTTGCTGTATTATGATAAATGTTAATTAGGAGGATAGAGCGTGCCCTGCCTAAAAAAGACAGACCGGTAATCAGAACCGTCTGCCCTGCCGTCAGGTTCCGAGTGATGGGTGTGGCCGTTAACTTGCACCTGTGGCTAATGAAAATGGAGAGGCCCCCTGAGGGTCTTCCATAAGATTTGACTTTAGCAGCCGGTTGGAAAAGTTCATGATAGCCAAGGAGAGGCGAGGGGGATAGAGACCAGGTCTCCTGAAAGCAGATTATGTCGCTTTTGTTCAGGAATTCAACGGCTGATTTTGAAGCTAGGGTTGACTTTAGCCCGCTCGTGTTCCAAGTTGTGATAGTTAGTTTGGAATCGGGCCAGTTGGTGATCTTATTAGGAGGATCGCTGTTTCTGGGCAAAGTTGATTGATGACTCTGGGACTGAGTCTCCGTAGCACATGTCGTTGACATGGGGGACAGAGCATTTCAATTTACAGCTTATCGTACGTTGGTTTTTATGGCATGCAATATTTAGGAGATTATCCGCTTTCGACGCTTCTGGAAGCCAGGCATGGGTTGCGCCCCGGGACCCCTTCAGTACGCTGGTAAGCTGTTTCACAGGGGCCTGTGGAAGAAGGACGTGGGGATATTTTTGTTGGGTGGGGACCCACGTTTCAATGACCCAGTTTTCAAATTGGTTGGCTTCCTTAAAAATTGCATTCCTAATGGATTCCTGAGACCATGTTGTAATGGTGGCCTCTAAGTCCCCTCTCCCTGGTATTGTGGAGAACTTGACTGACGTAAGGTCTGAGGAGGTAAGCCCGGCCAGTGCTGGAATGCAGTTAAACAGGCGGAGGAGGTTGCGTCTGTTAAGAATATCATGTGGGCCCTTGTGCTCGTAGTGTGGATAAAATACTAGTTCTGCTCTCTTTTCCGGGCTCCTGGCTGTACCAGGTAAAGGAGCTGTCGCCATCTGAAGTTGAAAGCAAGCTTCAGGTGGGTAAACGGACCTCTCCGATTGGCTTATCATCATACCCGAGGCCTGTGGCACTTGAGGCAAAAAGTACCTTTGCGGCTGTAGGTGGAGGTCACAGCAGGCTTTAGTTAAGTCTTCTGATTGATGGGGCGCACTACAGTCTGTGGCAATGCCCACTATTGGGCTGTGAAGATCCGTGTTCGTGATTTCTGCCTTTCCATGGGATTGAGGTGGACTGTTCCGGTCTTCCATTATTGCTACAGTGAGCTGTGCGGGGTTATTCTGATTCCCAGCGCTGTAGTCTTTGGTACTTGTTCCTATGGTTTTGTTTGGCAGTAATACTTTTACTGTATTTGAGGTGTGCATTTCTGAGGCTCTTGTGATCCCGGAGCTCCCCAGGGTTGATGACCCGTGCTGTTCGCTGGTGACCGTTGGGCCAGCGGGGGCCTTACTTTTCTTGTTGTGTTTTATTTCAGGTTTTACCGGTGGGTTGAAAATGGGGAAGTAGGGGAGACCCCTTGATTTATTAACTGGTAGACTGGATGCCACTAACCCTTCGAGCCCCGATCTTCTTTTCAATAAGCGTTGTTTTTTAGATTGTTTTTTTAGTTTTTTTCTCTCCCGCCTTGACAGTGAGGTTTTCGTTGGAGGCTTAGGAACGCTGTGAATCAGGTCCGTGTGGGCACTGTTGGGGCGGTCGGAACGCGTGGATGATACTTGCGTCGATGTGGTTTCGGTGAGATCCAAACCCGCTGAGAGCGGGCCGGGACTGGTCCCTATTGAAAGGCTGGACGAACTTTTAATAGCTTGGTCGACACAAGGGGGTGTATTTTTTCTCACAGGGCATGGGCCAGCTGGTGCGGCGGAGCGTAAAGGGTCTTCGAGGATAAGTGAAGTTTGAGACTCTTGCATAAGCGTAGGCTGAGACGGTCCTTGTCTGCTGCTGTGGCACTCTACGCTGTTCAGGATTGCGCCCATGATTTCAGGGAGGGACGAGAGTTTGTTGATTATTGGGCTGCAGGGGCAGGAACCCCGATTGCCCATTGTCCCTGCCAGGTCTTCAAGGGTTCGTATCCTGGAGCCCAGATCCAACAGTGTTGATGCCAAAGTTTGCATTAGATCGATCTGCAGCTCCATTTTCTGCGACTGCCATAGCGTAGCCTTGGCAATCGCGTCTTGTTTGGCATGGAGGGATGTCAATGAGACCGAAATGAAGTTTATGGGGTCCGGCAGAGTGAACACAGGTGATTCCTGGTCCTCTGGAGGGTTTCTGAAGAAGTTTGAGGGGGAACTGAAGCCTGGTGAGTGGGCGAGTGATTCCTCAATTCGACTTTCTAAGGAGGCCAGGAATCGGTTGGATAGTTTGTGAGACAATGAGAGGCCATCGTTTTTTGGGCTCTTGTCTGAAGGTAGGGAGACGTTCCGGCTAGTGGAAGAGGCCCCTGAGCATACAATTGGACTGGGTGGTAGTTGAGCCTTCGATGTTAAGTCTACAATATAACAATTGTCGGTATGTTTAGATGGTGACAACGGGACACTGCCATGGACTTGGGCTTCGACTTCTAGCTTAGTCGCGTTGTTTAAAATCGTGATATCTGTAGATTCTGAGCTGAGGGCTGGTAAGGCTGTGTTTCCAGGTGCTACAGAGAAGGCGGACAGTGAAAGAAGAGGGCTGTCATGAGTCGTGACAGCAATCTCCTGGGAGAAGGTGAGCAGCTGGTGGGTCTTGGGGAATGACTCGTGAATTGTCTCGTGTGTGGTGGAAGGTCCGGGAGAGGGTAGGGAGGGTTTCTCCGGGGTTGAGTTTTTAACGTAGTCAGGTCCGGGGGAGCAGAGGTTGTCCATCTGGATGTCAACTTTTAAGTCTGTGTCCTGCTGAGATGATTGAATAGAGGAAAAGACCTTTTGGACAGGGGTTTTAGTAAAGAAGTCGTTAATCCGAGGTTGCAATTGCGCTTGCGATGATAGGCCGCCTGTGTTTGGCGTCTCGTCTTTGGGTGGGGGTGACTCCTGCTGGACCCCTCCAGGGGAAGCGGAGCGGAGGGTAGTACCTTTCCTCCGTGGGAGTTTTCTGAGTTGCTTGCGGTCTTCCATGGTAGGCCCCCAAGGTGATGATTGGCGGTTTAACAGGAGGGGTGAAGAAGACTGCACTCCACCTGACCTATCAGGAGAGGTAAGTGCACGGAGGGTTAGGAAGAGAGCCAGAGAATAGAAACCAGTGCAGGGCTTCACACGGGTTGCCGGCTCTCTGCTCCCACTGCTCCGTTCTCGTAGCCGGGCTGGGCTCTCCCTGCTCTGCTCTGCTCCGGGTCACACAGCTCTCCCTGCTCTGGTTCCCGCTCTCAGGGATACCAACAAGCAGCAGCTGCTTCGCGCTCAGTGCCTCTCCAGTAGTAAGTCTTGACTCGCGCAATGTAACTGGCGACTTGTATCAGGCCCACAGCTGACCAATATCCTAGTCCGAAGGTTGTAGAGTCGCTCACCTCAGCTGCATGCTCCCTCACCCGGACACGCCAGGGGCTCTCTGCTCTCTGCTGACTGAGCCCGTGGAGTGCCTCTCCTCCTCCGCTCCTTTAATCCCGCTCTCGCGCTCTGGTGCTCCACCGGTGCTCCTCCCTCCTGGGCACCAGTGCTCCTCTCCGTGCTCTGCTCCGCTCTGCACGCCCCCCCCGTGGAGTGTGCTACCTGGACCGAAGGGGTGGGGCCGGGGCAAGAACGGGTTTCACCTGGGCCCTCAGCTGCTGGTGAGTTAATCGGCTTTTTCTTCTGCCGACAGAGCCGCTTCCCTTGGCGTTCTCGGCTTACGCTGTTCCACTGTCCTCCAGAGCAAAGGTGTACGCCGGGTCGGGTCGAGTCGGGTCCAAGACGGGTACCAAGCGCCTGCTCGGACCTGCGCCAGCGCCCACACCCGCAGTTTGCCTCTGGGTTATCTGCCTTTGCCTTGCGCCGTCAGCCAGTCTAAGACGGAAGCAAACGCCAATTTGGTTTTGGTTCTTCGGTTTATCGGCTCGCAGAGCGATCCGCGCTGCTCCTGCTCAGCTCAGCTCCTGAGTCGCTGCTCACTGCAAAATCCGGACTGGACTGTCAGCCAATGACAGACGTGGGGGTGCTACCGCAGTCGGGGCATTCTAGGATAATGTTCTTTCTGCACTGCAAGCAAATGAAACATCTGTTTCTTCCTGTGTCGGAGTGAGGATAGTTTTATGTGTTAGTGAGTGTCTTACAATAAATACCTATTTTTATAAATTCACTGTTTGGTTCTTTTTCACTTCATCTATATCAATAGGATTAAGCTCTGGTAAAACAAGCTGCTTTACACTCCGTCTGGACTAAGCCTGAAGGTTGCTCTCCACGGCTACCACTTAGAGAGCTTTCTAAGGTTGTCTAAGACCACTAAAATCACCATAAGGGTTGTCTGGATTAGTGCAGGGTGACCACTTACATAAGTGTGCACCATATACTAAGCCAGCTTCTCACAGTGCTCCATCGCAAACATGACAGAGTACCCTACTCCCCAAACCCTCCGTCTGCCTGCTTCATTTAGAGATGGACTGACCTTTTCTTTTCCCTCAACTGAGGCCCCTTTGGCTCTGATGATGGAAAACCTGCTCCAGCAGTCCCTACAGAGTAGGGGCTGTCAGACAAAGGTCATGACACCACCTATCCTATTTAAGGTGGGCAGTCTGGTGAAATAACGTTTTCTTCTGTCTGTCAACACCAGGAAACAACTGGCAACGAGGGACTGGACTCCCTGTGTTTTCAACATCACTCACCAAATGCTCCCATCATTTGCCAAACCCTTTCCTCCTTTTATTCTCACTCTACCTGTCAGTTACTATACCCTGACATCACTCGCCACTCTTCCTGACATAATCAACATCCTTTTGCCCTCACACCTCATTTCACCATCTCTCATTAATTTCTCAATTTCACTCATACACTCACTTGGGGCTATCTCATCATCCTACCTTTCCTTCCGTTACTCATCACAAACTCAACACTACTTTCCACTCTGATTGAAAGAGTAAGTGTTTTGGCTTTTAATCTAGAACTGCTGAGGATATTTTAAAATGTTTCTGGATGAAGCACATGAGCTCGCAGAGGTTGCTCCCTCATATTCTGACTTTGCCGTCTTTTGGATGCTGCCAGACAAACTGTAAAGCCCCGGGCTTTGGGTCATCATCGCTGTTGCTAGAGGCTTGGGGACGGGACTGCGAGGACCGGCAGCCCCGTAACACCATACAGCTGCTGACTCTTCCCGCCCCCTTTCTGATTGCTGCGTGGAGTACTTTAACTCTCGCGGCCCCCGCTTCCCGGGAGCCGCTCGCAGAGGTTGTTCCCTCATATTCTGACTTTGACGTCTTTTGGATGCTGCCAGACAAACTGTAAAGCCCCGGGCTTTGGATCATCATCGCTGTTGCTAGAGGCTTGGGGACGGGACTGCGAGGACCAGCAGCCCCGTAACACCCTACAGCTGCTGACTCTTCCAGCCCCCTTTCTGATTGCTGCGTGGAGTACTTTACCTCTCGCGGCCCCCGCTTCGCAGGAGCCGCTTGCAGAGGATGTTCCCTCATATTCTGACTATGCCGTCTTTTGGATGCTGCCAGACAAACTGTAAAGCCCCGGGCTTTGGATCATCATCGCTGTTGCTAAAGGCTTGGGGACGGGACTACGAGGACCAGCAGCCCCGTAACACCCTACAGCTGCTGACTCTTCCCGCCCCCTTTCTGATAGCTGCGTGGAGTACTTTACCTCTCGCGGCCCCCGCTTCGCGGGAGGCGCTCGCAGAGGTTGTTTCCTCATATTCTGACTTTGCTGTCTTTTGGATGCTGCCAGACAAACTGTAAAGCCCCGGGCTTTGGATCATCATAGCTGTTGCTAGAGGCTTGGGGACGGGACTGCGAGGACCAGCAGCCCCGTAACACCCTACAGCTGCTGACTCTTCCCGCCCCCTTTCTGATTGCTGCGTGGAGTACTTTACCTCTCGCGGCCCCCGCTTCGCGGGTGCCGCTCGCAGAGGTTGTTCCCTCATATTCTGACTTTGCCGTCTTTTGGATGCTGCCAGACAAACTGTATAGCCCCGGGCTTTGGATCATCATCACTGTTGCTAGAGGCTTGGGGACTGGACTTCGAGGACCAGCAGCCCCGTAACACCCTACAGTTGCTGACTCTTCCCGCCCCCTTTCTGATTGCTGCGTGGAGTACTTTACCTCTTGTGGCCCTCGCTTCGCGGGTGCCGCTCACAGAGGTTGTTCCCTCATATTCTGACTTTACCGTCTTTTGGATGCTGCCAGACAAACTGTAAAGCCCCGGGCTTTGGATCATCGTCGCTGTTGCTAGAGGCTTGGGGACGGGACTGCGAGGACCAGCAGCCCGTAACACCCTACAGCTGCTGACTCTTCCCGACCCCTTCCAGACTGTATATAACTAAATCAGCCTCCCGCTGCGTGGTTTGCGCGCGGGTTTGCGCCGGGACAAGGGCGGGGCCGTCTGTGGCCGTCCGGGGCCGGAAGAGGCCGGGCTGGGCTACCCCACTAATCTCTCATCAACTGATACATATACCCTAAGGTACTGTACTCCATCACAACATTGTTTGGACCTTTTTTTGGCACCCTATTGCTCCAGCGGGACCTTCTTTTACCTGTAACTGTTAACATCTTACATGTCAATGTCTACTCGGTCAGGGAAGGGAGGGGGGGGAGGTTATGTCAGCGGCACGCTCGATCAGTTCATCACTCGGGCATACTGGGTCTTTGAAAAGGAAATTACCATTTACGAGCGTCGTCTCTCCGTTGAGGCTCTGAACCGTAAGCGTTCCTCCTTGGGGCCGCTGTCGTTGGCAGCTTCTCCTGCCAACATTGATGAGCACCTACAAGGTGTTAACACTGGAAACACGCCGATTAGCCCAGGCAGTACTGAAGCTAACCTGGAGAGGCCTATTGCGCTATATTTATCAAACCCGTCGGATTCTCCGACTGTACTGGTGCCGGCAGTTGCCCTTTATAGCGATCATGGGTGTATTAGCAGTACTATGCCACTTCAGGGAATCTCAGTGCACTCAAAGATGGCGAATACGAGAATTGAACCCATTAAAGAAAGAGAGTTGGTAGCGGGCTGAGGGGGGGATGTTACAAAACCGCAAAGAAGTTGAAATTAAAAACACACAGTGTACATGAAAATGTATCGGGTTCAGGGAGATCAGAGAAATCTACTCATACTCCAGAAAGCAGTGAACCAATTCTTGCTAATCCTCCCCAGTTGCCAACCACTCGCCCGAAGCCACTTTTGTCTTCAGGCTCTGCAAATGACACTCCTCTTATTTCACATATTGAGCATATTGTGAAGTCTCTTATACTCCCAGTTCTCGAAAGGGTAAAAGTACTGTCAGAGAGATTGGACCGCTTTGAACAAGGGACACTTGACAATTTCTTTTCCCTAAAGGCTCTAAGTAAATTGCACTCTAAAAATAGCCAGGACACATCAGAACAGAAGCAAGATCTATTGTTAGTTCCCGCACACACAGGCAATTCTGCACCTGTAACTTCAAAAGAAATTTCTGGGCCCCGGTGTAGAACTAACCCTCCAGTGATAGCCACCACTACTCAGCAAGGTAGAAAATCTATAAACCCATTACTGGCCAAAGGGGATAAAGGAGCACCTGAAAGTGCACATACACAGAGCCGGGAAGGTGATCATAGCCACAGTAAAGCAGCAAGGCAGGGTAACGATCAACTTGAATCACCCCAAAAGTCTGACACAGTAGCCACTAATGATACCAATTTTCCCCATATTAACTTGCCTCCTGAATGTTTGCTTTATGTAGTTGTACTAACTCGAGTTCCACGACTTAAGCCGGGTAAATTGGAATCTTACCATGAACTCAAAAACAAAACTACATACTGGTTAAACAACAATAGAGCTCTTCCGAGGCAACTGGATGGCCAGGTTCTTTTTGTAAGAAGGGTTAATTGGATAGGTACCAGGACTAAGGATGTTCCCGGTGTATTGCATCCTTGTAAATTTTAGGGACGCTCGGGTTGCAAGATTCATTTGTAACCAACAGAATGGTCACAATGGTAGTGGAATTGGTACAAACGATTTGGGACACTTCCACTTGCAGCCTGCCTATCCGAGCAGTCGAAATCAATTCCGGGGGGGATGACAGGCGATTTCCTCAGTAACAATTGCTATATCCATCCAATCCCTGCTTTTGATAGAGCCCATGACTGCTATGGGATAGATGGTGGTTAATGACAAGATGATTACTTAATTTCAAATCGCCAATTCTATACCGCCGTTAATAACAGGCACAATAAGTCCAGAACCCCTACTCAACCATATGGGATCTCTCGAACCCTTGCTAATTCTCCTTTCTCTGATGTAGCTAACTTGGGGAAAAGGCAAGTGTTTGAACTTCCAATTGTGGAGAACAACTATTGGAGCCCTGAGGCGGAGGGATTGGCCAATAAGTTCAAGTCTGGGATTGGAACGACTGGTGACCAGGTTACCCAGGATGGTTCCAATGATACTTGTATGACCCTACCAGATCAATCTATTGTTTTGTGTGATACCCTTATGCTGCATGTTTCTACCCCGTCGCCATTGGTAATTGAGACTGCAGGGGAGCCAATTAATATACCCATCGCACCATTATTCGTACCCCAGGAGCTAACTGTGTCCGACACGACTATAAAGATCATTAGCTGGAATATAGCGGGTATTTCCAAGAAACTAGATCTTCCAGATTAGAATACCCTGGTCGAGTCGCATATGATTTGCATCTTCCAGGAGACCTGGAGTTTGGAGCCCAACCACAAGGTCGGCTATACTACTTACTTTTTTGCCAGCAGTATCCGCAATATCTGGGAGGGTCGCCCTTCTGGGGGGCTCTTAATATGGGTCAGTATTTCCCTGGAATGTAGCATCTCACAAAAGCAATGCAACTTACCAGATATTCTAAGGATCTCGTTGAGAGGGCCACAAAGAGGGAGAACCCTAGAAATATTTAATATATATGCTAGGGGCACTAAAGGTGGCCCTTCATCCTCCACAATTACACTACTTGAAAACGAACTTCGAGAATGTCACGACGATATGCATGTTCTGGTTGCGGGGGATTTTAATTGTACGTTTGAGCCCCTTGCGGCAGAGGATATTCTAGATCTTACCGAGGACGATGCCAGGAGGGGTATACCCACACTTACGATCCAACCAATAAAAAGATAGTCGCAACGGGCAATCCAGCTGAATGCACTAGCTATGGAGTTCGGCTTAAGAGCAGCAAATGGCAGAACCGTCTCAGACCCTTCCGGGGCCCACAAGTATAACAGGGTTAACACACATCAAGGATTGATTATATTCTCCATGATTTTAAGCTTTGGCACTTTATGCAGGATATGGAAATTTTACCAAGCAGAGATAGCGACCATAACCTGCTTTCTTTGAGTTTGCCTCACCTATGGCTAAGCGAAAATCGGCCGATTGCTCCTAGTAAAATAATGTCAACTTCAAAAGTTTGCCCATCAAATTGTGGAAGGCGTCTGAAGTGGTGCAAAGTCGCCCAGGATGAAGGGAAAGTCCAGTCCATAGGGGCCCTTCTGACAGCCACACAGAGCAAGTTTTAGACTGTTGTGATCCCTCCAGGGTGACGGCAGTATTTCAGAACACTATCGAAAGGTGGGCAACCTATTCTTGGTTCAAATTAGAGGTGGGGCTCAGAGAGAGCTGCAGAGGCCCAAGGGCAAACAGGGGTGGTGTCCCCTAATTGCTGGGCAGCTGGAGAATCCTGACAAACTGTGGCAGGGCCTTCAGTAGCCCCTCTGGCGAATTGCGCCACAGCGGGGGGAGCCACACAGGCTCGGCATCAAGTCCTCTCTCTGGAGCCCTCTGGCTCCTCAACAAAATACCCCCCCTGAACCTAGCAGGCTCTTAAAACAATTAAGGGGTCGTTGGAGCCCTCCCTCGGGGGCTCGACATCAAGAACCTGGCCCCCGAGCCTCTCTGGGCTCAAAACACACCACTGCGGGCGGGGAGTCCCTCTCGGGGGACTCAGAACAAAATGCCCCACGATGCGGCCACTGCTCAACGGGGCAGCGGGAAGGGAGAAGGAGACCCAGGCCACGGGGGCAAGCACCGAAAGTGTGCTCCGACACACCCCCCAACCGCCTCCCACCGAGCTGCACTCACCGGGGCGTCTGGGCAGCGCCTCATGCGGCTCCTCTCTCTCGCCGGGGCTCGGCAGGGCTCTCCGCCTCTTCTCCGCTCAGTCGCGGTGCGGGGCTCTCCCAGTCTCACGGGAGCCCCGCGCCATCGGCCGCCATACTTCTTCTCTCCTGTAGGTCACGAGCGATGGGCCAATCCCATCGCGGCTCTTTCGGCGAGCCCCCAGTGACGTCAGAGCCTCTGCGGGCGTCCCGACCAACCTGAGCGCGACTCTCCGGGACAGGCCCACTGCAGCGGCCAATCAGAGCGCGTCTCCTGTCGGCGAGGGACCAATCAGGTCCCGGCCCCTTCGTTTTCCTCTCCTCGGCTCCTGGTCACTTTCAGGACCCCAGGCCGCGGCGGTGAGCACACGGGCAATGCCGGGTGGGCACCGGCCTCCAATAAACAGGAGAAACAAAGCGCTACTAAGCGCTGGGGCAAGATAAAGCGCTCTACAGCGCTAAAGGGCAAGAACACACGCCCTCAAGCCCCAAAAGTGCAAATAAAGCGCTATCCGCGCTAAGAATCCCAATACAGCGCTAGAACAAAAATAAAGCGCTCTTTAGCGCTAGAGCACAATCCACAGCGCTCCTAGCGCTAGAACAGCAGGCAGAGCGCTCCCAGGCGCTCAGGGGGAAGCACAGCGCCTCCCGGCGCTAGAAATACCACTCCAGCGCTCTCCACGGGAAAATGCAGCTTCTCCATGCTGCAACGGTCCCAGAGCTTCCCAGGGGGCAAAGCCAAGTCCCCCCATCAGCCCAGGCAGGGCAGAGGGGTCCCCCAGGAGTCCAGGAATCCAGGAGAGTCCATCAGGAGCCCTCCAGGCATCCAGGGGCTGGACAGCGCCCGCCCCTGGTAGATCTAAGTCAGAGACAAGAACAAGAACAAGAGAACGAACCTTTTGGAGGGGGACACAGCCCCTTCTTATACACAGAAAAGTCTTTGAAGTCCTTTGAAGTCTTTGTGTAAGCGGGCCCTGAGCCCTGGGTGTTTCTGGTTTCCCTCTCCTGTCAGCCTCAGGTCAGAGGTGACAGTGGGCCATCAGGAGGGGGAGCCAGCATGGTGGTCAGGCAGACACAGCCCGGCACCATCAGACGCTATCTCCTCCCGCTTCCCGGACAGCAGATGTGGCCTTTCATCCACGGCTGACTCCGACCCCCTCCTCCAGGGCCCTGCAGACCCTGTCCTACTCAAAACAGACAGTCAATCCACCAGCAGGTCCAGGCACTCCTGGGCCAGGCTCACCAGCCAATCACGTGCCAGCAGACTCACTACACAAATATGCCAACTTCTAAAAGTGGCGCTTCTAGACTAGACACGACCATGCCGCATATACCATTACGCAGCATTCATTCTCACGAGTTCACACATATCAAACTCGACCCTGCACTCCCCACACATCAGGAACTACCATGGGCATACATATTCCCCATGCATTCCTATGGGAGGGCAGGTCACTCACCACACATACACAGAGAACACACGCACTTTACACTGTACCACAGTGAAAAAGTGCGCAGAGGCCTAAAATCACCAACCCAGGTTCCAGAAACAGGCAAGGAAAAAGCAAAAAGTCTCGGGGTGAACCTGCCCAAAGGACCGGGTCCAACACAACCCCCTTCCAGCCAAAACGCAGGGTAGACCAATCACTCCACTGATGGGCTTCACTGCTTTGTGCGACAAAACACGGACACGGGCCTGCACGGCAGGGACACCTTCCAGTTTTTTGCCACTCTGAACCCACATAGATTTCCCTCAACAAAAGCTCTCTGGCACAACTAGGATACCCCACTGGTACTCTCTAGTCATCCACAGCCAGGACCAGGCCCTAGGCCATCCAAATATCACAGGTCCTAACCTATCCACAGAGTGGGGGGCAATAGCCCCTGGCACACAATAGCCAATCTCCACTCTCTCTCTCAGGGTAGCTACAACTACCACTGATCCAACAACCTTGGGACCACACCCTCAGGTTGACCAGAGGTCACGGCAAGAATGCCCCACCCTACCTCTACTCCACCAATGTTAGAACTGGGGGTCTCAAGTTGGCAGAGGTAAGTACCTTAGACCACGTAGGGACCCTTGCTTCCAGTCAGGGTGAAGGAATAACCCTCACAGGGAAGCACTCACCAGACCACAACTCTCCTACCAGATCAGGACCTCACTCCATCACTGGTCTGGAAACTATTTCACTTCTGAGGTACAAAGCACACAGCACAGTCCCTCTTCCAGCAGGTGGGGGGGGACACAGCACATAGCAAAATCCCCTTTCCTCTACCTTAGTGGAAACAACAAACTGCAGGTGGGCCCCAGGACACACAGCAAGGGCAGCCCCCTCAGTCTCTTCCGCTGATCCACCTTAGTAGAGATTCCTCTTGACCTGGAAGTTTTCTAATCTCCCAACCTAGGTTCTAAACCCTCAGGTTGCACTGGGGTCAGAGGTAAGGACACCGTCCCTCTGCACCCCCTTCTGCTACAAGGGCCGTTATTCCTTTTCTGTAGCCCTTGAACAATCTTAGCTGTGTAATCTAGCTAATTGTTTACCAGTTCCTTTTTTCATCAATGTATGAGGTTTGACTGTAGTATGCTTGGTAGCACGAGAGTAAGTTGTTTGTATGTCTGATACCATGGGGTATATATATTTATTTGCTGCTTATTTTTATGATTCCATTATGTCTTTCATGAATTTGTATAATTAATTGATGTGTTTTCTATAGAATTGTTTGATTTATAACGATGTTTATATGAATTTATATTTACAAAAAAAAGAAATAATAAATACAATTTTTTGAATGATTTTTGTTTAGTACTACCTTCCTTCTGTCACTAGTCTTTGATATGAATTGATGTATGCACATAATTGAAGTATATGGCCATTGAAGGGATTTTTTTCTATTTCTGGTTCATTGTTCCTCCCCTCTGTCCCTTGGCCACATTTGCTCTTTGAGGGGGTCCCATTGTACATGTTACCCCCTTCCAGTTCCATGATTACAGGCCCAGTATGTCTCAGGCTAGACGGAGCACACGCCAGCGGCGTATCAGCGACACACTCTCCTCCAGTACTCCCTATCACAGGGTGATTCTCAGTATGTTCCAGGCTAGACAGAGCACACGCCAGCGGCGTATCAGCAACACACTTTCCTCCCACCGGGGTCAGAAGTAAGGACACAGTCCCTCTGCATCCCCCTCCAGAGTTCTGCACCCTCCCACCTTGGAGCGGTACCCCTGGAAGCCGACAACCGGTCAGGACACTGATTACAGATGCTCTTCCCTCCAGGTCAGGCTGAACCTAAACCTGGCCTCCCCCCTCCTCGGGGAACAACCTCCAGAGGCCCCAAAAATGGTCAAGCACTCTAGACGGTCAAATGCCCAGCGAACCAGGACTTCTGCACCCTCCACTTAGGAGCGGTACTGCCCAACACCAGGACCGCCGGAGTTCTGATTACAGACACTCCCCGTCCTCTAGACACAGGAAGATCCTCTTCAAATGACTTGTAAGTACAGCCTAGGCCCCTGACCTGGCGCTCCCTTAAGGAACCCTCCAGGCCCAAAGACAGGGTTTCGGGCCAACGTGGGACACACCGTCCCACCCTCACTCCGCCTCCACTGAGACAGGACGTGAGCCCCTACACCCCTACCATCCTAATGGGACCTAGCTGGGCTACACATGAACCTCTTCACCTACACAGGATCATCAGATACACAAGCCACTACTTTTAGAATCACTCCCTAATGCTTCTGCAAGACATCTAGCACACCGCCAGACGTCCACCTACTTGTCCAATGCCTCTGCAGGACCTCCTGCACACCACCAGAGGTACACCTCATGTGCAAGCTCCTTAAAAAAACCTCACACCAACTCCTCTAGTTCAAGACACCACTCATCCACACACTCCCCCTCCAGACTGGTGAGACAGTTCCTCACTGCCTCTGACTCTCAACCTATCACACTCTTACTGAGCCCCAGGCACCATACTCTGGGAACTGGGAATGGGACTACACGCACTGGACACATTTAAGCTGCCACCACTGGATCCTACCATACTGGGGAATCCAGACACACACACTACATTCAGGGAATAACCACCCTCCTGAGCAAGCAATTTCTCCTCCACACTCCCTCTCTTCCATCTACCCACACAGGGGCAGGAACAGGAAATGGACACTGGACCCAGCAAGGGATTCCTAATCTATGGGAACCTCCCCTCTCTACTGGCGTCCCGCCCTGTCATTTTCTCTCATCTGCCACTAAACATAAAGCGCAGGAACACCATCTGAAAATGACACTCTTGAGGAAAAACAAAATCACAAACAATAATCCCAAACATGTGACTATCTGAAAAATGCAGAGTTTTGTAATGTAGCCAGTTGTTGCTATGGCACTGCCAAACACAAGTCCAAATCCGCACCGCTGACCAACAATGTTAGAACCGGCTATTTCTGGTAGGCTAAGGCTGACGCCCAAGCCAGGCAGAAACCACCATTCTAGTCAGGGCAAGGAAGTCACACGCCAAGATAACCCCTGCTCACCCTCTAGGTAGCTTGGCACGAGCAGTCTAGGCTAAACTCGGAGGCGATGTGTAAAGCATTTGCGCCAGCGCACAACAGCAACAACATACTAGGCACACCACAAAAGGAACTCCACACAAGGTTATATTAAAATAACTTTTGTATTGTCAAAACATATCAGATAGAAATCACACATGTACATTGTGCCAACTGGCACGGCAATATTCACAAGGGATTATTTACAAGACAGGGCCACATGGGCCACTGTCATAATCAGCACTTTTAGAAATAGAAATAGTACTTCTAGAACTTAGAATAAAAGTGTATAAAATCACTGTAACACAAAGTAACAGTTATAGATCCCATCCAGTAACTACTGGGAACAGGTAAGTACCACCTACGCAACCCTAACCCCTTAGGAGACTGTCACGCAGGGGACCAGGACCTCACTAGGACCACCTGTACTAAAAAGAACAACCACCTAAGTATCACACAGCCTTTAGGGGTCTAAGCAAGAACACATTACCCCTGATGTATGAAACACATTCAGAGGAGTAGTAAAGGAAAACCCCCTAAGTATCACACAGCATTTAGGGGTCTAAGAAAGAACACATTACCCATGATGCATAAATATACATTCAGAGGAGTAGTAAAGAGAAACACCTAATGTATAAACCTACGCATTCAGCGGTGTTAAGAATAAAGCACATGATGCAATACAAATACATTCAGAGGTACCAGAATACTACAGTAGCGCAAAAGTCACATGATGTCTAAAAACATTCAGAGGTGCAGGAATAACACGTGATGCAAGGAAATACATTTAGAAGTGCAATAACCATACAATTGCGCCAAACCTACATAAGCCACCACCTGTGGCAGTCCCTAGGCCAACTGGCCTTGTTGGGGCTAGAACGCCCTGAGTCTCAATGTCAGGGGCCTAAACGATGCAGGTGCCCACTACTTGCTGGGCACCTGGGAACACTCACAAGGGCCTAAACGCTGCAGCTGGCACTAAGTGCTGCGCAGCTGGGACTGGCCGGGCACCTCTGTGCCATCTCTATCCCTCTCAGGGACTCACTCTCCATCTTGCGCTTAAACGGTGCAGCTGCCCACTAATTGCTGGGCAGATATAACACGTGGAATAACACGTGATGCAAGGAAATACATTCAGAAGTGCAATAACCATACAATTGCGCCAAACCTACATAAGCCACTACCTGTGGCAGTCCCTAGGCCAACTGGCCTTGTTGGGGCTAGAACGCCCTGAGTCTCAATGTCAGGGGCCTAAACGATGCAGGTGCCCACTACTTGCTGGGCACCTGGGAACACTCACAAGGGCCTAAACGCTGCAGCTGGCACTAAGTGCTGCGCAGCTGGGACTGGCCGGGCACCTCTGTGCCATCTCTATCCCTCTCAGGGACTCACTCGCCATCTTGCGCCTAAAGGGTGCAGCTGCCCACTAATTGCTGGGCAGCTGGAGAATCCTGACAAACTGTGGCAGGGCCTTCAGTAGCCCCTCTGGCGAATTGCACCACAGCAGGGGGAGCCACACAGGCTCTGCATCAAGTCCTCTCTATGGAGCCCTCTGGCTCCTCAACAAAATACCCCCCCTGAACCTAGCAGGCTCTTAACACAATTAAGGGGTCGTTGGAGCCCTCCCTCGGGGGCTCGACATCAAGAACCTGGCCCCCGAGCCTCTCTGGGCTCAAAACACACCACTGCGGGCGGGGAGTCCCTCTCGGGGGACTCAGAACAAAATGCCCCACGATGCGGCCGCTGCCCACTGCTCAACGGGGCAGCGGGAAGGGAGAAGGAGACCCAGGCCACGGGGGCGAGCACCGAAAGTGTGCTCCGACACACCCCCCAACCGCCTCCCACCGAGCTGCACTCACCGGGGCTTCTGGGCAGCGTCTCATGCGGCTCCTCTCTCTTGCCGGGGCTCGGCAGGGCTCTCCGCCTCTTCTCCGCTCAGTCGCGGTGCGGGGCTCTCCCAGTCTCACGGGAGCCCCGCGCCATCTGCCGCCATACTTCTTCTCTCCCTGCAGGGCTCCCTCGGCACACGGGAGCCCTGTTAACCGGCCGCCACGTTTCTTCCTCGCCGCCTCGTCTCCTGTAGGTCACGAGCGATGGGCCAATCCCATCGCGGCTCTTTCGGCGAGCCCCCAGTGACGTCAGAGCCTCTGCGGGCGTCTCGACCAACCGGAGCGCGACTCTCCTGGACAGGCCCACTGCAGCGGCCAATCAGAGCGCGTCTCCTGTCGGCGAGGGACCAATCAGGTCCCGGCCCCTTCGTTTTCCTCTCCTCGGCTCCTGGTCACTTTCAGGACCCCAGGCCGCGGCGGTGAGCACACGGGCAATGCCGGGTGGGCACCGGCCTCCAATAAACAGGAGAAACAAAGCGCTACTAAGCGCTGGGGCAAGATAAAGCGCTCTACAGCGCTAAAGGGCAAGAACACGCGCCCTCAAGCCCCAAAAGTACAAATAAAGCGCTATCCGCGCTAAGAATCCCAATACAGCGCTAGAACAAAAATAAAGCGCTCTTTAGCGCTAGAGCACAATCCACAGCACTCCTAGCGCTAGAACAGCAGGCAGAGCGCTCCCAGGCGCTCAGGGGGAAGCACAGCGCCTCCCGGCGCTAGAAATACCACTCCAGCGCTCTCCACGGGAAAATGCAGCTTCTCCATGCTGCAACGGTCCCAGAGCTTCCCAGGGGGCAAAGCCAAGTCCCCCCATCAGCCCAGGCAGGGCAGAGGGGTCCCCCAGGAGTCCAGGAATCCAGGAGAGTCCATCAGGAGCCCTCCAGGCATCCAGGGGTTGGGCAGCGCCCGCCCCTGGTAGATCCAAGTCAGAGACAAGAACAAGAACAAGAGAACGAACCTTTTGGAAGGGGACACAGCCCCTTCTTATACACAGAAAAGTCTTTGAAGTCCTTTGAAGTCTTTGTGTAAGCGGACCCTGAGCCCTGGGTGTTTCTGGTTTCCCTCTCCTGTCAGCCTCAGGTCAGAGGTGACAGTGGGCCATCAGGAGGGGGAGCCAGCATGGTGGTCAGGCAGACACAGCCCGGCACCATCAGACGCTATCTCCTTCCGCTTCCCGGACAGCAGATGTGGCCTTTCATCCACGGCTGACTCCGACCCCCTCCTCCAGGGCCCTGCAGACCCGGTCCTACTCAAACCAGACAGTCAATCCACCAGCAGGCCCAGGCACTCCTGGGCCAGGCTCACCAGCCAATCACGTGCCAGCAGACTCACTACACAAATATGCCAACTTCTAAAAGTGGCGCTTCTAGACTAGACACGACCATGCCGCATATACCATTACACAGCATTCATTCTCACGAGTTCACACATATCAAACTCGACCCTGCACTCCCCACACATCAGGAACTACCATGGGCATACATATTCCCCATTCATTCCTATGGGAGGGCAGGTCCCTCACCACACATACACAGAGAACACACGCACTTTACACTGTACCACAGTGAAAAAGTGCGCAGAGGCCTAAAATCACCAACCCAGGTTCCAGAAACAGGCTAGGAAAAAGCAAAAAGTCTCGGGGTGAACCTGCCCAAAGGACCGGGTCCAACAGGTGGTATACATCTAAATGCCGAAAGAAGAAATCTGCACTAATCAAGGCAGTTAAGTCCAAATTGCAAGCTTTGATCCAGCAGGCTAGGAAAGAGTACAAGTTAGTGGTAACAGAATCCAAAAAGGAGTGGGAGGACCAGTATTGGCAAACACTTAAGGAGGCCAGTGATGGGAGGGATGTGGGCCGATTCTGGAATACTATAAGAGCTAAGAACAGTCCTGCTAGTGACCTCATCATGTGTAACATTACTGGCCAAATGTGGTTTGATCACTTTTCGAAACTATATATGTCAACAGGGAGGTGATAATGAGTTCTCTCCTCGTAGTTCTCAGATACCCTTAGGAGAACCAGATAGATATCCCTTCACAGTTAAGGAAGTGGAAAATGCGATTAGCCGCATTGTGCCTCAAAAGGCAGCTGGTCCAGATGGCATCCCCGGGGACCTGCTTCGTTTTGATCTGCCCAAATGGGGGAAACTTATTCATACTTTACTTATCGCCATTGATAACGGTGCCGCAATCCCTGAATCGTGGAAGGGGGCTGAGGTCATCCCAATTTTCAAAAAGGGGCGTAGGGACGACCCCTCTAACTATCGCCCTATAAGCCTAATAGATTCCACCCAGAAAGTTGTCGGGAAGGTGGTACTTGAAAGAATCCTACAATGGGCTGATGAAAATAAGATTCTCTCAGATTACCAAGCGGGATTCAGGGCTGGTACTGGGATAATAGTGCGGGCATTTAGACTATTATTAATTTACTGGAAAGTGGTTGTTATAGGCAAAGGCATTCTTTACCTTGCGTTTATTGATTTAAAGACTGCCTTTGACCTGGTGCCTCGAGGGAGCTTATGGGGAGTGCTGTCCGATATGGGGATCCCTTCAAATATTCTGTCAATTCTAGTGAGGCTTCATGAAGGAAATTTTGCACAAGTGAGGTGGGGCATTCAGGGACAAAAGACAAACAGAATTCCAGTGGAGAGAGGCGATCGCCAGGGATGTGTTCTTGCTCCCACCCTTTTTTCACTATATGTGAATGGTGTGGTCGAGCACTTGCTGGAAAAACCATCTGATGCACCATCCCTGGCGGGCGAGCGAATTCCAACCCTCTTATTCGCTGATGATACGCTCTTAATATCTAAGTCTCCTGTGGGCCTCCAGAGCCTCCTAGATAATTTTCAGGTCTTTTGCACCCAAAGAGGGCTTGTAATAAATACAGAAAAGACAAAGTATTTGGTGTTGAACCCCCCGAAAAAACTTGGGCGACCCCCAGTCCTAAACCAGGTATCCCTGGAAAGGGTCACTGTATTTGACTATTTAGGCATACGTATTTCGGACACTATGCAGTGGAACCCTCATCTTTGTAAAATGCTATTAAGCCACAAAAGGGTAGTGGGGGTGCTCCTTAAGGAACAACGTTCTTCCTCAACCAGACCCATTGCCCCGGTCATTGATATCTATAAGGCGAGGGGTGTCAGCTCTGCCCTTTATGGGGCGGAGCTTTAGGGCGCTTGTAATATGGAACAGTTGGTAAGGTCAGAAAATAAATTCCTAAGGGACTTAGGGCCCGATGTAGGTAGCCCTTTACCGATCGGAATCGGCCGAAAATACCGATTTTCGGCCGTTTCCGATCGGTAAAGGGCCATGGAGATGTAGGGGCACATTTTCGGTAATTTTACCGATTCGTTATCATTACCGAATAGGTAAATTTACCGAGTCGGTAATATTTACCGATTCGGTAATGATAACGATTCGGTAAAATTACCGAAAATGTGATGTAGGTAGCCTATGTTCCGGCTGCACATGGCTTACAGAATCGGTATTTTACCATGGAATACAAATCCATGGTAAAAAACCGATTCCTGTGTACATGCACATCTGTGCATGTACACATGTGCCATGTGACAGACAGACGTGCCCTTAGGGCATGTCTGTGTGCCACATTGCACACATGGCCGTTTTGGGGGTGCTAGAGGGTGTCAAAGTGACACCCCCTGCACCCTTGTGAATTCCTTAAATACCGATTGGGTAAATACCGAATCGGTAATGCCTAATCATTCCTATGGGCTTCAAAGCCCATAGGAAAGAATGGGCATTACCGATTCGGTATTTACCCAATCGGTAATTAATGAATTGTTAAGGATTCGGTAACAAATCCAGATGTTGGGACCTACATCCCATTTACCGATTTTAAAATACCGAATCGGTAAGATTCGGTATTTCAAAATCGGTAAATGGGATTTACCTACATCGGGCCCTTAATGTCACTCCCGCAGAGCACCCCATCGGTTCCTTTGCTACTTGATCTAGGTTGCCATTCGATTAAAGATCTGGCAAAAGTCCGGCCGCTACTGTTATGGGCCCGGCTATGGCGAGTGCCAGAACTAGTAAAGTATGCAGAGGGACTCGCAGAAGTAATGTCGATGTCGGGTTGGCACAAAATAAAGTGGCTTAAAGATGTGAAGTTCCTACTTGGTGAATTGGGACTTAATGAAGCCTGGGTAAGTAGGTCTTCCCCCCCTAAGGCAACACTGAAGAATCTTTATTGGAGTTGGATCACAACCAGAAGTAGCACTGACCCTAAGCTCGGTAGACTAACAGAAGATTTTCTCAGGTTTAAGCATGTGGCTTTCCGGGAACCCGACCTTGATATAGTTCGTAAACCTGCTGATAGGGCTCTGTATTTTAGATTTAGGGTCGGGGTGCTCCCAGTGAGTGAACTAACTGCCCGCTGGAATGGCCCATTTCAAACAACACCCTTCTGCCCAATCGTCTAGAACAGAATCCATTGCACATATTCTGTTCGCATGTCCTGCATACGTGTCGCCGAGGAAATGTTGGCTTAAACCATGTAGATTACTGGGTACTAGGCATCATAATGAGGCATTGCGTATCCTGATGTCTGACACCCTTTCACTGTATGTATGTGGTCTCTCCAAATTTTTATCATTGGCTTGGGCCATTAGATCAAAAAGGCTTAAAGAAAATGTTTAATCTTAGATCTTAAAGAAAATGTGTATATTCTGATTTTAACCTGTAAATTGTGATTCTACTTTTTTTTACTGTGTTCTGATGTAATCTGTGTATCAAATCCCTTTTCCATAAGGTGTAAATGTATCTTTTTAATGTGATGCTCTTAAGATATGTTTTTTTATCGAATAAAGCCTTATACTACTACTATAATGCAACTGAACATGCAATCTTCAGCGCCCAAACCAGGGCAGCACGAAATAGGTTTACCAAAGATGTTCTAAAGAACAGAAAAGAAAGATAAACTGAAGGAAAAATGGGCCAACTTAAAGACTATTCCCTACCCTAACAGTTTCTACACTAGCCACAAAAGGCAACACTTTATAGTGGATTTGACATGGAAAGCCCATTGCATCTTCATGAAGGCTAAAGCCAGCAACCCAGAAGGTGGCCTCACCACAGTTGACTAGTGCAAAACTCCATTGCCAGCTGTTTGTATAATGAAGAAATTAAATTGAAGGCTTAACTTACCTTTCCTCCTATATCTCCTACATGAAAATTCCAGGACTCACAAATGGGATACTTAAGGACACATAGCTCATAAACCAGAGGGCAGCTTGACCTTCCCACTTTGTGTTATGTAAGGGCAACCGTGGTGGTAGTCTCTGCTAGATCTGTCAGCCTTAGAGTGGCCTTCCTCCAAACCTTTTGCATACCCCGCGGGTTGAAATTTGTTTTGTTGGCTTTAGGACTCTGTGTTTTTCACCTCTGCTAACCAGTGCTAAAGTGCTGGTGCTCACTCCTTTAAACATGGTCAAATTGGCCTACACTTGATAGGCAAATTTAATTTACCTATATGTCCCTGGTAAAGTGGGCACAACATGTACCCAGTGCCTGTAAATTAAATGCTGCTGGTGGGCCTGTATCACCTATTGTGCCACCCACTTAAGTAGTATTTAAAAAATGTCTCTAGCCTGCCGTTACAGCCTGTGGGCAGTTATAATCTGCCAATACGACCTGGCAAAAAGAACCTTTTGCCAGGCCTAAAACTCCCTTTTTAGGTCTCGCGCCTGCGATTGCAGGCCAAAGGCCTGCAGTCGCAAAGCGAGACTATTGTCATCATTCCGGCTTTCAAGGGCTAAATGGGAGAGGACAAGAGACTGGCACGCGCACGCTGCAGCCTGCCGGAATCGGATCAGGTCGCGCGCGTCAACACGCGCTCCAATTCCGGCAGGCTCTTCACGACACACATACAGCCCCCCCCTCCTGCCGCGCATACACACACACAGACCCCCCCTCCCCGCCGAGCATGCACGCGCACACATACACAGAGAACACCGGCGCTTACCTCGTCTCGGCGCCTTCGTGCTCCCTTACCCCCGCTCCTCTGGTGCGCGCGCACCACAGGTTTCTATTCTGTGTTTATTTAAACAGCCAATCAGGAGGCAGAACTCCTGTAAGACATGCTCCCTCTCTGGTCCGCTATCATTGTAACTGCACGGTGCGTCGTGCATCCCAGCAAAAACGGCAGCATGGGCCAATCACCTTTGTTTTTGCTTATTATTTCCGTAGGCAGCTTTTGGTTATGTGCAGCCCACATACAGAGACACCCGTGCGAGTACTTTAAACGTGACTTGTTTTATTTTTTTTAACAGTGGGAAGGTAACAGCCTCAGTCTTTTAAAGGGCCTGACGCTGCCATTGCAAGCCGATGAAACACGTAACCTGCGCTTAGTAGTAAATGTGTGTGGCACCTTCCCGAAAAAACAAGATAAAGCATTATTGTACGCAGCATGCCTTTCATAGAAAGAATTAAGCCAGTATATTTACTGTCCCTGTAACGTCCGTAAATGTGGAACTAGTAGACGTGTAGCGAATGTTTGTTTCCTTTAACAGTAGAGTATTACAATCAACTTGATTCATTTTCATGAGGTGTCTTACTGTTTAATTGGTTGTATTGGGACATTTATTATTTTTTTAATATTACAGTTTTTCATATTTTAAAATGTGCAGTTGTCAATAGGAAATTCTAAAATCTAGCAATCACAGACTTGTGCGCTGAGCGTCCCTCTTTAACAACATTAGAAAGCTGTGTTGTGGTGAGTAGTAGCTGTTAGGGAATGATGTGAGTTTTCACTGCATGGCGGTGTATAAGTGAGGTGCGTGGTGAATGCAATACAAAGTGGGGCGAGTGAGGTCGGCGACAGCGTGCCAGTGAAATGAGTGATGGATGTGTGCAGGTAAGGTGAGTGAAGGCTCTGGGGTGGTGAGTGAGGGCTGTATAACAGGGATGCCAGTAGTGGCTCCAAAGGAGTGAGCTTAGATAGCCTTGGGACAGATTTTTTTTCTCCGTTTTATATAGCACCAACTCGACATCGGAGCGCTTTACATGAACACCAGTGTTCACAGACAGCCTTTCTGCTAAAAGTCCGACGACTTCCCACCAGGGCGCTCACAAAGGCCGGTCCGAGAGCCTTTCAGCAGCGTCGGCTCCTTTCCGTGCTCCCCCCCCAGCTAGATACACAGGTCTAGCAGAGTCACCCTTTTATTTTTCTATTTATTAATTAAGACTCTTAATTTAAGAGATTCATTAAAAAACCTGGTCTGTGGTAATTCCTAGCGCCTGTGAACCTTGGCAAACATGTGTTCCCTGTGGCACCCAAGTGTATGATTATAAATGTACCTCACATAGTCATCCATCCATTCACACATTCCCAGGCAGCAATCTAACACATATCTACCCACCAATCCGAAAAAGTGCTTTTTGGACCCCCCCTGAAGGGTAGCTTCAGATCCCGTCCTCACCCACAGGGAAATCCAACAACCGGGCGTTCATTGGACGTGTGCAAAGTTCATCATTTTGCTCATCCCTAAACCTTGCAAAGGCACCCAGTTTAATTTCTCCTTTGCACAAGCAGAAAGTTTGGGTGCACGGCGGAATAACTTTAAACAGGTTGTGAGATAAATGCACCCTATTTCTGACATTTTTTTTGCGAAAGTCCTGATACTCTTGCAAATGTGACGAGACGAAGATGCAAGGCCCTCACACAACTTTGCGAAAAAAAGTGAACTTTGCAAAACAGCGCTCACTTCTCTGGGCCTGGGTTTGTCGAAGAAACCCCCATGGAAGATTCGCCTTCCCTGTGGGAAGACGCAGCCCTAAGAGGCTGAGTCCAAAAGTGCCAGGAAGCTCAGTAATTGGCATCGGGCGCTATATAAAAACTGTAATGCGTGGGACCCCCGTTCAGAGCAACTTTTTCAGTTTTATGGCACACTTTTGTACTTAATCAAGCCCAAAGATACCAAACAATATTAAATTATGTGTTAAAGTTTGAGCTAGGGAAACAGGAAGAACTTAGTGTTTACTTTCACGGGGACCCCTGGGAGGTGGGGCCCCTGGCAGGTGCCCACTTTGCCCATCCTATAAAAGGCCCATGCCTAGTGCCACAAAGGGTGCACACTTACGCGCTGCTCCCCCTCCCCCCGAAGCAACAGTGACAACCATTGGTTGAATGTAATTAATAGAAGATAGCGCATTCACAGGCCCGCAGACCTTGTAACGCGATCGCTCGCAATTTTGTTAAAAACAAAATAGTGATTCGGTCTTGTAGGAGAACGTAAGAGAATTTTAAATCGACCTTAAATTATGTGTTAAAGGTTGAGCTAGGGAAACAGGAAGAACTTAGTGTTTACTTTCACGGGGACCCCTGGGAGGTGGGGCCCCTGGCAGCAGCCCACTTTGCCCATCCTATAAAAGGCCCATGCCTAGTGCCACAAAGGGTGCACACTTACGCGCTGCTCCCCCTCCCCCCGAAGCAACAGTGACAACCATTGGTTGAATGTAATTAATAAAAGATAGCGCGTTCACAGGCCCGCAGACCTTGTTGTTTAAATACAAACTTAACTCTTTGTATGGTCTACTGTTTTAAGTATTGTTAAATGTTTTCACTATATCGAACATTCCTCTAATGTACCTATATTCCGTCAGAGTGGCGCTCCAGCCTCGCGACCCTAATCTGCTTCAGCGTCACTGAGAGTCTGACAGGTGTATGGCTCTAATTAGTGCAGCAGGTGCAACGCCGCCATGGTCTGGGGTCGCGAAGAGTATTCGGGACCCACCCATCCAACCCCCCCGCCCCCATCTAACCCCCCCTCCCAAAGTTATGTCAGTCTTTGACTACCAAACCGAATGGTCAGGGGCATTTCCCTGCATGCCATAGAGCATGTGGTAGTCTTGCTGCGTCACTCGTTTCTGGGTCGTAATTCTTTGAGAGATTAAAGGTATATACATTCATAAAAGTATAATACATTATAGTAGACCCATAAAAATGTCACTTGTTGCTGACAGCATCTGGACAGGGGATTGTTCTTGTGTACTTCATACGACATGTGTGGCGGATTGCTTGTGGTGCAGGGTAAGTCACACATTAAGGCCCCTATTTAGTGTGTTGTATTCCTGACGTGACTTAAGTTTATGTGTGTGTTTGAATTTATGTTTAAATCCAGATATTCTCCCCCACTCCTGTTCTTAGAGCAACGTTGACACCATTGCTCTAGTTCAGCTGTCCCACTGCCTTGAAAAAGGCTCACGGGGTTCCTATTGTTTTCCTGCAGTTTCAGCCCAAGTGTCTGTCTCCAAGCCGGTTTAAAGTGCTAACAATAATGCCGCCGGAGTCACGCTTCATGTGAAGCACCAGACCGTGCCATTTTAGTGAGTGAAACCTGCCTATTAAATGGACTATGCCTCAGCTTAGCAAGACTTTCTGAGACCCTGGCATGTTGTGTCATCTTTCAGTGTTCGCAGGCAAATCAATTTTAGGGAGGCAGTGTTAACAAATGTGTAAGGGGAGTAGTATCACTATCTTCATTCAGTGTCAATTCACCTTATGCAGGTACACTATTTGGAAGTCATAAGTACATCACTTGGAAGCCATAAGCACATTACTTGGAAGCCATAAGCACAGGATACAGAGTGGAAGTGGGTAGAGTACCACGTAATCTTAATTCCAGTGCAACTCGTGCATGTACTTTACTTTTAACATTTTTCGTTTCATGTAGACTTGAAAAAAAGAAGAAAAGTTTTAAAATTATGCCAAGATTCTCAGTGTGTGTGCATGCCATTGGAGGATAATGTGCTGCATGGCTAAACACTTATAAGGTCCCAAAGGCGAGACCTATTGGCTATGCCAATGCTTGTTAATACCTGCAAGTCACCCTAAGGTAGACCTTAACCAACCCATAGGGCAGGTTGCAGTATATTTAAAAAGTTGGACATGTACTTTCAAGTTTTGCACATGCTAATAGTGAAAAACGTCACATTTGTTTTTGACTACAGTGAGGCCTACCCCTCCCAAAGGAATAACATTGGGTTACCCTATTACATTTAATAAGGTAACACTTTTAATTGGGAGTAGATAGGGATATCACGTTTACACTCAGAAGAATTTTAATATAAAACCCTCTCTAATGGTAAAGTTGGATTTTAGGTGACAATTCTGAAAATGGCTCTTTAAGAAAGTTGCCATTTTCTTGTCTTTACCATTTGTTGCCTGCAGTTTATGTCCCGAGTCACATGACAACGTGTGGTTGGCAGTTGGCCTTTGTATATTCTTCCCAGACAGTGAGACAAAGGGAAAGTAGATGTTGGCAGGATTGGCCTTACTGCCAGGATGGCAGAGGCGGAGCTGTTCCCTGACAAATTACATTTCATCGGTGCTGTCTCCAGTACACTCACAAAGAACTTGACACCAGCCTATTGTCACCCCCGGCCCCTTGGAGCCTGGGCAGGGGAGGGAAGGAAATCCAGAACCAGATGTAGGGGGAGTCTAGAAGTTTCTCAATCTTCAAAGTTGGCACCAGGGATAAATATTGAACACTCAGACCAACTCTTCAGTAAATGTCTGGACCTGTGGACACTACAGAAGGCCTGCCCTGCTGCCAGACAATTGCCCTGATGCGTGTGGCCTGCCATGCTCTCTGAGAAGGAAGAGTGGACCTTCTCCCTTCATCCCAGACAGAATGATTCCACGGGTCAGGTGGCTGACCTGTTCTGAGGTACCATAACACAACAAGCTTCAGTGGCCTCCCTGCAACTGCCCAGCTAACCTGCTGCATTGGACCTGCCTAGACCAGCAACTTCATCTGCCTGAGCCCTGCTGCCCTCTGCTATAGTAAGATCTCGATTGCCAAGAGGTGCCTTCCCAGGCCATGGACCCTTGGCTGGTATCAGTTGAGTTCCTCTTGTGAAACTGTGAAATTGTGAAGTTTTGGGCTGTTTGTGACCACAAAGGGGTCAGTTCGCTTGGAGATCTTGCTGCCCACGACAACCGCCAATAGGAAGCTCCGCTGGACCCAAATCTTCGCACCACAGTGACCCCCAACAGCGCAAGATCTGCACTTTGCGCTACAGCATCGACAGCCCGTGGTGACTGCTCAGGCAATGACCGCCCGCGACACCTGAGAGGATCTTTGCACTACAGCAGTGACCGGCTGCGACGCCCAGCCTTCTCTTCGTGCTAGAGCTTCCTGTGTAATTATATACTATGAGGTTATGATATATAAGCACAATCGCAATATCGAGGGTTGGATAATGGCAGAACGCGAAGGAACCACTAACACACTGATTCCAGTGTAATATATTTTATGGGTTTTTTAAACAATAAAGTTAGGAGTAAACATTATACATCAAAACAACATTTGTGCATTGTAGGAAGGTGGATATCTGACTATGGTTACCCCCAACTTTTTGCCTGGTGTTTTGCTGGTTTTTTACTTAGTTGGCCTGGGATCCTGCTATTCAGGACCCCAGGCTTCCTGCTCTCTCTGTTAAAATGGACTCCATGTACCCTAGGTACATATCTAATTGGATACTGAGTCACCTTATCAGTCCCTGTACAGTATACCTTAGGTATCCAGGTCATAGGTGTACCCAGGGCCTACCAGGGGCTGAAGCATGTATTATGCCACCCCTGGCTGGCCACCTAAAACTGACACAACTGGCTGCACGACAGCTGGGGCAAGGTGGTGTAATCACCCTTTGCTGTAGATATAGTATACCTATATCTAACCCTAAAATGGACACATATCCTCCTATCAGTCACTCCTATGGCAGGCCTTAACAATCCTGAAGGCAGAGTGCTTGGAATTATGTGAGATGGTGCTCTGGCATGGGCTGAGCCCGTCTGCAGCTTGCGGAACCAAGTCCTAATAGCTGTTCCATGATAACGCTATACCATATACTCTTTAAGTGCATTATCAACCTCGCGGTTAAATGCTAACTCTGGTATAACATTATCAAAACATGTCGAGTAAGGTGTCATACGAATTGGAATACTACCCCCTCGCCAATTCTGGCGACGGGGGTAGCATTCCACCCTTCTAGAGGGACACGACATGTATGTAACTATGAACCCCGGTTAAAGTTAACTCGAGCCTTGGCATCACAAAATGGATGCAGCCACCACAGACACAAGTCTGACCTCCTGCTGCTGGGAGTCCTTCCAGCGAGGGCGGCTTGGACAAAGGGTTTCCTGCCTTGGGAGGTGCTTGCACCACCCCAGACAGGATTTTGTGTATTGGGTAGGATAGGCCTAAAAGGAATAAGACATGCCTGGGGCACACAAGGTGCCCTGTGCATACACCGGTTCAAACCAGTTGCTGGGGCACTCCAGTCCCAGCTCTGGCAGGAAACCGGACAAAGGATAGGGGGTGTAACCACCCCCCTTCCTGGTCCCACCCAGGGGAGGGACCTAGTCAGTAGTGCAGCCCCCTTTAGCAGGATAAAGGTAGGAGCTGGTCCCATTCCAAATTAGATTAATCCTGAACTACTCTACAAGAAGAAACTCTGGACTTCGACGTTCTGCTCCACAGAAGACTGAAGAAATCTCCCTTGTGGGCAAGGAGTGTCCACCCTGCAACTGCAGGCACCATCAAGCGTCCAGCGTCTTCACTTTGTCGTCTTCCCTCGAGGATCCAGACTTCAGAGCCCGACGAGACCCGGATTCCCAGACCTCTCCGACCTCAACTCACATCTGCAACAAAGCTGAGACCCGTGGGTGCGACGAGACACGTGGGACCGGCCATCTTGAACAAACCTGCACTTCGCTTCCAGCACAACTCCCGAGGTAAACTCGACCAAGTGCTTTGGGGACTGAGAAGCCCCAGCCCCGAGCAGCCCCTGCACCGAAGATCAGCCCTCCAGCATCCACGAGATCTGCGTGGGGCCCTTCTGCTTGTCTGCTGCTCGACGCGTTGTCTGGTCACTTGCCGGCTGGCTAGTGGCCTCCTAGACGACGAACCTTGAAATCTTCACTGCTGGTCTGGTTGCTCCAGACTGGCCCTTGCTCCCTTCCAAAAGAGGGGCACCCCGGACTCTCCTAGTCTGCACCAGACGCCTTTTCCACTCACCGCGTGGGTTGCCTTTGCCAAGGCCTGTTGACTCCAAACCCGGATCTGACACCGCGGACAGCGAGAGCCTGCGTGGGACAGCTTGTGCCTCCATCCTGGTCGTCGAAGACACCTCCTGGTCCACGTGGCTGCAGAGTCAAGCGTCCACTTTTCACCTGATCGCGACGACGACATCTGGTTCCTTCCTGGTTCCACACCGGTCACTGGCTAGTGACTTTGAACACTGTCCCCTCTGCTTTCAGGTCCACGTCTTCACCGATCCACCCTTGAATCGCACCGGACATCTTCCTCCTGGTCACCTGCAGCATCTTTTCTTTCAGGCTCCATTGACTTCAACGCGAGAACCCAACACACTTTGGCACCTATGCACCCGCAGCCCCTGGGTGAGGTAACGAGAGCATTTCGGTGCTCAAGGGTAGTTTAACTGTCCTAGTGTCCAGTTCCACAGTCGTTTTAGTCCTAACTAGTCAGGATTGTCCGTACTCACCTTTAACTTGAACTGTACTGTCCATAGACGTTGTTACGCATCTCGCGTGTGAGTTCACACTCTGCACACGCGTTCCGTGGGCCTCCTATTACTTACCTAGAGCTAGTGTAGCGTGGTCCCATCGATCCTACAGCCTCTGGACAGCTCCATTCCTTTTATCAACGTTCACATTCCACTTACTTAGTATATGGTTTGTCGTGCCCCTAGGGCACCATTGTAATTTTGTGCAACTTGTCGTATTTTTCTTAAGAGATTGTCATGTACTTAGCCCTCTAACCTCATAAAGAGTTCAGAGGTGTTGTTATTAATAAATATACTGTTTATTTTCATAACAACCTGTGTGGTGTCCTTTCATCTGGTATTCAAGGGGTTATATTGTGGTAAAACAGCTGGCTTCACATGCCAAAAGAGTTTAGCCTAAGACTGCTTTGTCCATGCTACCATTAGGATAGCTGGTCTATAAGGTTGACATACAACCAATCACCATAAGGGTTGTTTGGACTGATACAAGGTGATCACTAGAACTAGTGAGCATCATATATCAGGCCAACTTCTCACATGCATAGTGTCCCAAGTGACAAAGGGAACCTAAACCTAAGTGACAATGTGAATATTATATACAAGGTTTCCACAGTTTGTACAAGTCGACCATTATCAAAATAATTCCATGTGAACAGCAGCTATATACAATGATATGTGCTGGGAAAATGGTTCGCTTCTTCTGTTTGTCGACGGTGTTTCGACCCTCAAAACAATGTGGGGCCTCCCTAGCTCGGTCTGCCGGTTTCCCTTGGCAAAAAGAGCAGGAAACCTTGTATATAACAATCCTCTCTGGATGAGGATCTCTGTCATTCTACCCGATCAAGCTGACTGTCGCTGCTTTTTCTGAATCTACACGCGGAGCGCTGTCCCGCTTTTCTAATCTTCTACCGAGGTAAGAAATGGCACATCCAGGCCGCTTAGCCCTTGTGCGCAGCCCTTATTTTAGCATACTGACCCCTATATCATTATTATTTGAATTTCCAGAGAAACTCTCAGTGCAATGTCACTGTTAATCCACAAAGGGATTCTACAACTCTACGGCTGTGGTGTAAAATTAATTGATCCTCACTGGCTTACCTACATACCCCTTGGATTGACTGCCTGTCCTCAAATTGAGGTAAGAACCTCGGTGGAACTTGTATTCATTATACATAGCGCATTGTCCAATTATCAGTAATTGCAACATTCTTCTTTGCTTCCTTTCTCACAATCATAGTACCCGGACGGGTCCTCATGTGAGTAAACCTTTTTCCTATATTCGTCACGTGTGGCACATCATTTTCCCAAGGCTGCACAATCATAAATTCAGGTACCTTTTATCCAACTGCCTTTATTTTCCTTTTCTCGCATTTGTGCCGGTATATGGGCCTTATGCTCTTTTTTATTTCATTCCCATTTAGATGTCCCTTCATCAATAGTCCTGAAGAGACCCCACATTGTTTTGAGGGTCGAAACACCGTCGACAAACAGAAGAAGCGAACCATTTTCCCAGCACATATAATTGTATATAGCTGCTGTTCACATGGAATTATTTTGATAATGGTCGACATGTACAAACTGTGGAAACCTTGTATATAATATTCACATTGTCACTTAGGTTTAGGTTCCCTTTGTTTATTGATGAAGGGACATCTAAATGGGAATGAAATAAAAAAGAGCATAAGGATAAAAGGTACCTGAATTTATGATTGTGCAGCCTTGGGAAAATGATGTGCCACACGTGAAGAATATGGGAAAAAGGTTTACTCACATGAGGACCCGTCCGGGTACTATGATTGTGAGAAAGGAAGCAAAGAAGAATGTTGCAATTACTGATAATTGGACAATGCGCTATGTATAATGAATACAAGTTCCACCGAGGTTCTTACCTCAATTTGAGGACAGGCAGTCAATCCAATGGGGTATGTAGGTAAGCCAGTGAGGATCAATTAATTTTACACCACAGCCGTAGAGTTGTAGAATCCCTTTGTGGATTAACAGTGACAATGCACTGAGAGTTTCTCTGGAAATTCAAATAATAATGATATAGGGGTCAGTATGCTAAAATAAGGGCTGCGCACAAGGGCTAAGCGGCCTGGATGTGCCATTTCTTACCTCGGTAGAAGATTAGAAAAGCGGGACAGCGCTCCGCGTGTAGATTCAGAAAAAGCCGCGACAGTCAGCGTGATCGGGTAGAATGACAGAGATCCTCATCCAGAGAGGATTGTTATATACAAGGTTTCCTGCTCTTTTTGCCAAGGGAAACTGGCAGACCGAGCTAGGGAGACCCCACATTGTTTTGAGGGTCGAAACACTGTCGACAAACAGAAGAAGCAAACCATTTTCCCAGCACATGTCATTGTATATAGCTGCTGTTCACATGGAATTATTTTGATAATGGTCGACTTGTACAAACTGTGGAAACCGTGTATATAATATTCACATTGTCACTTAAGTTTAGGTTCCCTTTGTCACTTGGGACACTATGCACAAATGTTGTTTTGATATAAAATGTTAACTCCTAACTTTATTGTTTAAAAAATCCATAAAATATATTACACTGGAATCGGCTTGTTTGTGGTTCCTTCGCGCTCTGCCATTATCTAACCCTCTACATTGCGACTGTGGTTATGTATCATAACCACATAGTATATCCTTCCACAGGAACCACTGTTTTTCATATATAACTATTACCCTGGTTCCTTAGTGATTAGGGTTCCTCTGTTTCTCTTGAATTTCGTGCTAGAGCGACAAGCATCCACAACACTCTACCTGCTTCTCGGGGCCCCTCCACCGTGAGTTGGACTCTTCTTGGCAGACTTTGAGAAGGCAACTTTTTCAGCAGCACTAACTTGGTCCCTGTATCCGACCCGCACTCCCTCGTGGCTGGCCAGAATTTGTGAGTTCCCTTCGGTCTAGCACAACCAGATAAATGTCAGTTGTGCTTTGTGGTTTTAGGTGCTATACCTACCTAAATCTTTAAAATTACATATCTCTTGCTCCACTGTTTAGATTTTTGTCATTTTGGTCTAATCTTATTTATTAAATTTGACTCTATTATTCTAAATTGGAGTGGGATTTTTCATGTGTTGTGTTTTCATTTTATAACTGTTTAAGTGCTGCATAAATACTTAACTCATTCTGTTGGGGCGGAAAAGTTATCTACCTTGTAATAGGCGTGCACCCCTGCCCTGAGCCTCCAACTCTTCTGATGTCTGTAACCCTAATGTTGATTTATGTTGTGATAGGCAAGTACGAATCATGCGTGTGCACCATGGCATAGGCCTGTCTCAAGGAGTACAGTCTTGTTGGTCCAGGAGGGATGCCCAAAGCGCTCCCATCATAGTGGTGGAAGACTACCGTCTTTACCAGGAGTTAAGCAGCACAAACACGATGGTGGTTGCATACCATGGAGTGAGAAGTAGGACTGAGCGCGTCGTTATCAACTCATTGTCCCTGGAGTGAGGCGAAAACGATCATCCACTTTTTAGAGTTCTGCCGCTGGGTGCTTAACTCCCCTTGACCTACATCAGGTTGGTGTGAAGTGCTGCACAGCGAAGAAGTGGTGTATCTGGGCTGGGTGTATGTGTGCATGGGAAGGGTGCAATTCAGGAATCATGCAGTACTGAGTAGTGTCTGCAGGGTGGATGTACATGTGCCTATGAGTGGTACAGGACCTGACGAATGTAGTGCTGTACAGTGCCTGCCGGATAAATGCATGTGCTGGGTGTGTGTGTGCCTGTGAGTGGTACAATACATAAAGGATGCAATGCTGGGCAGTGTGTGCAGTGTGTGCATGTTAGATGCATGTGCTGGGTGTATATGTGCCTCTGAATGGTACAGTACATGGAGGATACAGTACTGTGCAGTGCATGGATGATGTTTACATTCACTTGGTGTCTGTGTGCCTGTGAAGGCTACAATACCTTCGATTGGATACCTTGCCTTGGATTCGATTTGGGAGACCCAGGCATGCATGGTGAAACATGGAGAGGAGGTCGAGAGAACCCCCAAACAGATGTGTGGATTAGCTACATTCCTGTAAGCTGGGTAGGACATATACTGGGGAGGGAAGGAACAGGCACCCCCTGTATGCTTCAAAGGGAGCTCTTTTTATTCATTGAGAAGTCACAAGGAAGTGGCCTGGGCATGTCCCAGGAAGAAGATGGGGTTGATGAGAGGATCAAAAAGAGTAGGGCCTGGTGCCTTGGGCTAACCATTTGATGCACAATTTACTGTGAATGACATCCAGATGTGAACTCTAGTTACTCCCATGGCCTGTGCTGTGTTACTATCAGCTTTGGAGACACACCTGCTGTGACAGACTGTTTTTTAGGAGGAAGACTAATTTGATAAGTATGTACTGCAAAAGAAGCAGAAATCTAGTATAAAACTTCAAAGACTCAAACCACAATTCACATTTGATGTCTGGAAATGAATTATAAGGACATGTTGAGATTCCAAATATTGTCATCCGCCAAGTAGCCAGACGGGCTGCATGAGGAGAGTAAGCTCTGCAAGACTTCTGCCTATGACCAGGACTGAGGGCCAAGGCCTGCTAGGCTCCCTGCTCGGTGAGGGAACATCACCCATGGAATCCAAGACCACCTACCCTGGAGCACTAGTTCCGTCCTGCTTGCCAAGACCAGTGGGCCCTGTAATGAAGAGGAGAGCGCTAAAGGGAGTGAGGTCTAGTCGGGAGCCCTATCCAGTGGGGACTCCAAGTGCGAAGGAAACGGCTAATGCACCAATTGTGTTGTTGCCAGTGTGCAGCACTGAGTCGGTGACCCATCTGGCAGGAGGAGGCCTCCGTGAATATAGCAGTATGGAAGACTACCATACGGTAAGGACAGAAGCCTTGTGCAGTAGCAGCGCAGGGACCCCGTATATCAGGAGAGGCTACAGAGGGAAAGACTGTTGTGCAATAAGGGTGGAAGCCTCGTGCAATAGTAAATCAGCTACCCCGTATGCCAGCACGGACCGCAGAGGAAAAGACTACTGTGCTGTAAGAGCCGAAACCTTGTGCAGAAACTGTGCGGCGACTCCAGATGCCAGGAGAGGCTGCCTTGGATAACTTCACCATGCTGATCCGGCTAGAGCCCGAGGACAGTGAGTTGATGTGGCCCAGAAAGTCAAAGGGGATCATCAAGAGCACAAAGGACTGTGACTTGTTATTTCCCCCTTGCTGGAAAAGTGTGGGCACCCTGAGCACCCATGCTGCTTCACCTAGGCGAGGGACCCAAGACAAGATTGTCGTAGCAACCCACAATCAGAAATCAAAGAAACACTAACCCCTGCATGCTCTGTAGCCCTCTTTTGAATTGGGTTCTGACTCATTGCCTCTAAGTTAAGCCTGACTGCTTTTGTGCCGAGCTACCAGCGGGTGTAGCACAGGTTAATTTAGTGATTTCTGTGGTTCACACTAACAACGATTTTGGTTGCTTCAGAAGATTTTTCACACCCCTCAATCAAGAACCCAATTTCTTACAGGCTCCTTCATCAAAAAAGCTATGAACACAAGGCCCAGCTCAGCCGTCAACTCCGCGACTAGCAACACACAGCACAGTTCTCCCTAATTATTGAGTCCAAAGAAAAGAAAATATTTGACTCAAAAGAGATATTAAATAGCACAAACTTTATACCATAACAGCAGGAAATGACCCTGTAGTGTTCATGGCAGTTGTAAAATTGGAGCCTAGCCAAAGCTAAACAAAGCAAAAGTCCAAAAGAAGAAGAATTGAAGAAGCAGGAGGGCCAGGAGCTGGGTTAGAGAGAAAAGAAACCAAAAAGCTACAGAAGAGGTAAGAGTGAAGCAAAGTTGTGGTGGATAAATTGGGGAACATCCTTTACAACGCAACTTTTTCAACGCAGTACCTTTACCACGCAGGTATTACAACGCAAGTCGTTACAACGACTTGCGCTGGGGGGCGCTGTAGGATAGGGAATAGTTTAATTTACTATCCAAAACCTTCCCTACTATCCACGGGGACTGGAGTTGGAATAGTAAATTAAACTATTTCACTATCCAGCGCCCCCAACGCAAGTCGTTGTAATGACTTGCGTTGTAAAACCTGCGCGGTAAAGGCATGCATTGTGAAAGAATGCGTTGTAACAACGTACATCCGGATAAATTACCACCCATGCTGCAGCCTATTACTTGCCATTGTATTGGTAGTGTGGTTGCTTGCCCTACAGGTGGTTACTTAAGACATTTCTGGCTAGGAGGATAAGAGCCAATGGATTTATGAGAGTGGAACTCAGTACTGGCACCAGCCTGCAGTATTGAGGATTTGTTGCAACAGTACCCGGGCACTGGACTATATCTTCACAGGAGGTGGGGAAGGGGGACCCAAAGACCCCTGAGGTGAGAGGTTCAGTGAAAACAAGTGCAATTGTTATGATCTGCTCCATGCTCTCTCAGGCCCTTCACCAGCAGGCCTACCCGTGGAACTTTCCAGCCTCTGTACCTCCTGCTATACCCATATACTGACTTCCAGCTTCTGGCACACTATTAGAAAATTCCTAATCCTTCCAGATCTATGTCGGTTTTTGTCTTGATGTTACTTTTCTAACATCAGCATAGGGATCAGATTCACATAATCTACCTTTGAATGTATTTCCTATATGTGGGTATTTGCAGAGTATTTGGGACAGCAGTTATGGGTGATGAACTTACTGAGTTTCAGTCTTGCTGTTTGGAGCTTTCAAGTTTTTTTTGGAACGTCCGAGTGTTCCACCCAACATTCCCTTATTTGTTAATGTTGTTAAGTTCACGTCCTGGGTGTTAGTTATTGTGTATGCTGAAAATCCACTTGAGTGCCTGTTCTTTCTGAGTTTTGACTTCTTGTTACCTTATGCAGAGTATGATCTTGCACAGATCTGTACCCAATGTTCTGTTACTTTGTCTACCCTGCCAGCAGTCCTTGTCAGAGTTCCTGACAGCAGTATGGACAATGCTAATGAAGGGTCATGGGACAGGTAAGTGAGGAGGGAAGCCCGAAGATGCCTGGTGTGGGTCATATCGGCCAAGGCTCTCCTGGGAGGTGGAAGAGCACCATTAATGCTAGAGCACTCAGTGTGGGTGCACACAGCGCTTTAGTGTCCGACTACAATGATGGGGGCTTGACGGGCTTGAGATTGTGATCTCCAGTAGACCTTGGTGCGAGTATCCTAGCCTCATTGCATCTGCCCTCCCCAGTAAAAGTAGATAAGTGGTGTTTGCTTGGGGAAGGGGATCCACTGACATTTGTGCAGACCCCCACTACTTCCCGCTGAGTGGCCTAAGTACACAGTCTTCTGGTGAGCACAGGTGTTTGCTCCTTTATTAGCGCTCCGTTGAATTGGCTGAGTCCTGTCTGCAGCACAGGTCAGATACCTACAAGATCACTACAAACCAGAACAAGCATTTGCAATGCAATGGGTCTCGCATTAGGAAAGTTTGAGCTATTGGTATTGTAAATGGCAAAGTTTTTATTTATGTTTTTTTTTTTAAATAGCTAAATTAATAGCTTTGTCATTTACAATGCCAATAGTTATAACTTTCGCAAATGTGATACCTATAGCATTTGTAATGCAATATGTTTGCTGATTCTCGTTTGTCCTCATGGAAACAGGGATTCCATCACCTTCTTCCTACAAACACCAGTTTAACTGCCCATATGTTGAAAGGACTAGTTCATTGAATGATTGGTGGGCTAAAACAGAGTATGTGGAAGGAGTGAAGTGACTTAAACAACATTTTAAAATAGAAAAAAAGAATATAGTCAAAAACAGAACTCATTTTGTGGTGTGCAGCGATAAGCCCACGGCCTTTGTCACTTTACTTTTACTGGAGGGAGACAAATTGTTAACCTCTCACAAATATACACACTCTCTCACCATCCTAGGGTCACATACTCACATTCTATAAGTGGAGACACTTGACGGAGCAGGAAAGTATACGCTGTATCTCCTGTGCACCACTACTGGACCTTCCAGAAACTGCTTCAGTCCACCTGAACCTCATTGAATTCCATTATCTAATATTTTTTCCCTGGACATTCAGTCCTTCCCTGGAAAGTATATCAGTTTTTTAAAAAAAAGAATTGGTTTCCAAAACATCAAAAAAAGCTATTTGTATATACTGGGCATAGCTATAGTGGCACCCTCGGATCCTCGAGTACATCAGCAAACCAGCCAACACCTTATACCTACAAGTCCCATCTCATATAGTCCCACAAATCCCACCTATATAAAACGTCGCATGCACACCCCTGTAACACTGCCCCGGCTACTACAGTCAATTGTCTGGTTCCAGCATCATAAAGCAAAGCAAATTGATCTGTAGTTCTTCTGAAAATTAATTGGTTAAGAATGAATATGCAGTTTCGGTATCTGGAATCCTCACGAACTTCATTGTAATTCTTTTTGAAAGCGAATGTGTTAACATTCCATCGACGTGCCACTAACTTATTTTACACATTTGCTGGTAGTTCTGTTGCTAGGAATCAAGGCAACATTAACTGTCAAAGTTACAGCGAAACTAAAATGTGGAAGAGATTGGACGCAGTTCAGGGAGTGAGGTGAGATCAGACAAGTTACCGCGCAACGCCGCCGGCCTGCGACCAGGAAGTCAGGCAGGCCGGGCGGGACAACCGGAAACAGGAAGTAGGAGGGCGGGAGCCTACCCCGCCTCCCACGGAAGAGCCGGAAGAGCCGCGATTGTTTGCAGCACCGGAGCAGGCAGGAGCCTACCCTGCGCCCCGGTGCCGAAGAAGGGAGGAAGAGTCCTGCTGCCGGTGAGTGGGGCTTCGCTTTGTGGCTGGCCTGCGAGGGCGGGGGCATGTGTGTGCGCGCGCGCGGCGGCGGGCTGTGTATGTGTGTGAGCGTGCGTGTGTGTATGTGTCTTGGAGTCTGTGTGTATGCGTGTGTGACTGTGGGGGAGGAGGAGGGGGTTGCCTGTCTGGGTGCCTGCGTGTCTGTGTAAGTGTGAGTGCGTGTGTGCGCGCGTGTGTGTGTCTGTGTGCATGCATGCGCTGGGAGTATGGGAGGGCGGCGCAGGACGGAACGTGCGCGTTCGCGCACACGAATCCAGCAAGAAAAGCTCGTGCACCCTCTTGTCCTCCTTCCCCCCAGACTGATCCTTGCGGATGCATTGCCAGCGAGACCCAAAAAGGAGTAGGTATACATCTTTTATTCCGGACTGCGGAGACACAGAAATTAGAACAGATGGAGGGAAGGAGGGCGATCTCTGATACTCTCTTGCAGAATGACCTACAAGATTGATTGGCAGAGCTCAAAAATAGTCTTGAAAGAACAGTGTCGGACAATCTTCATGCTCAGTGGACAGAGCTAGGAAAGAACATTGCAATATTCAAGGCAGACATTTTCTATAAAGATGGGGAGTCATGACTGGTGGGCAGAAAAGACATGATTCAAGTAATCCACATGGCCATTGCCCACCTGGAAGCACAAACAAGGATCCTCCAAAAGAAATGTGATGCTTTAGAGAACCGATCCCCTAGAGACAGCAGATGAATCCGCAATCTTATCAGCGGTGCTGAGGAAGGGGATATATATGTGTGTCTTCTGAAATCCTCATAGGAATCCATGAAGATGACTCTGTTCCCAATAAGCACAGTCAGAGCTCGTAGAGTGTGACACTACTCCAACCAGTCATGCCAGACCCAGGAGTGTACTCACAGGGATAGCAGACACCTGTCTCAGGCAGAGACTAGTTGCACAAGTTTGGCAGAAAGAGTACTTCTTTGGCAACAGTGAAAGCTTCCTCTACTAAGACCTCTCTTCTGTTACTATGCATAGGAGGCAAGAACTACGTCTAGTGTTCAGGAATTATGCAGGCAGTGAGTAAAATACTAGTGGCTGTTCCTCAAAGCCATTCAATTCCCTTAGCAGGGCCGGGAGCGGATGGTCGCCAACCTGAAGGTGGGTAAAGAGCTACTGTTAATTGAGACTGAGGTGACCGTCTTGTACAGCCCCACAACTACAGGAGGGGATAAGGGAGATTATTTAGTAGCTGCAGAGAGAGCTCAAGCTGTCTAACAGAGAGAGGGCTCTTGGAAGAGACACCAGAGCCAAACTGAGAAGTCCTGCTAAGCCGTACCGTTTGTGAGACTGCCCTGGGTGCACCCTTCTATTGGCTTGCAGCCATGTCTGTCGCAAGTTTGGGGGGCAGTGCATCCTCAAGTGCTTAAAGAGATGAAGGCAAGCCTGTCTTTGTCACACTCTTGAAGGGTTATTAAGACAGAGTCTGGATTGGGATGAGGCACGACTCACCTAGAGACTTTTGTTCATGGTAGTACTACTTAGGGAGATTTTCAAATCCACCTACTAGGGTGTGATTTCTAGCCAAAATGATGGGGGTATGCCCTCCTAAGTTCACTCCATGGGTATCTTTTATACATGGATCGCAGATCAAGTTTGGTTCAGGGAGTGCGAGGGAACCGTGGTGCTACGGCTTATCTGATCCAGGGAATGTGAGCACGGAAGTAGTCAGTTGGCCTAACGGCTAGGGCGGTCAACCTCGAATCTGGGGAACCAGGTTTGAGTCTCGGCAATGACGCTGAACATCCTGTGATTCTGGGCAAATCACTGAATCTAACAGTGCCTAACATAAATGAATGTGTCCTCATGTAACGCAACTGGTGCTATGTAAAGCGCTCTGATACCCGATACCTTTGGGTTAAGTTTGCGCTTTATAAAACTCCATTAAAAAAAAGTAGTCATACTATTATTTCCTAACAATAAATGGCTAGAAACATGACCCAAATATAGTGATCGTTCATGAGACCCATCTTTTCCATTGTACTCTCTTTCGCCATAGGCTTGATCCCAATCAGTTGTGGCCTTCAGCCGATTTAAAAACGGAAGAGGCGGTGGCCCTCTGCAAGCAACACCATGTTGGTGGGGCCGACACCAAGATCACAAGAGGGCCAAATTAGAGTCCAAGTACTTCTGCACAACAAGCCGTATATTCTTCTCAAGACACGTAATGTTCCTCGTTACAAGTGGTCCTTATGAGTGTAGAGAGAGATGATACTGGGAGGGAACTTTAACTTGTTTCAAGACCTGTAGCTTCACAGAACTCACAAAATAGCATCGAAAGTGGGCATTATATGTAGTAGGCTGCAGAGGACACTGGCAGACTAGGGACTGCTAGATGTATGAAGACACCGCCATCCGGGTGATGGGGATTACACTTATTATATGCACCTCCATTACTCGTACTCGCATAGTAATTATGTTTTTACCTTATGATTCATCTTGCGGGCTCTGGCGAGAGTGAACATCTCTGAGATCTCAGGCCATGCCCACCTGGAGATATTTGTGGATGGCGATGAGGCGGTCTCTGGGAAGAAGTTGGAGACTGCAAGAGGTTCTGTTCTGAGATCCAGTTCTTACAGCTAGAATGGCAAAGGCAATTAAGGAATTTTTCGAATGTGTCTCGCCCTCTGAAACCACTCAGGAAAACAACTCAAAGACTTTTAATGTGACAATGATGGGAGTGTGGCAGGAGCGTAAAAGCAGGCATTGTGAGGAAAAATCAGCTAGTTGAAAGTAATAGCACGGCAGAGCTAATGGCAGCCACACACTGAGGATTTAACTGGAGAAAAACTGAAAAAACAACATTGATTGTTATCGTAATTAATTTAGGAGGCTGTAGGCGGTAGTCCCCTAGGGCATAATGGTATGTCGGGCGTCTCATACTCACTGTAGAGCATTACTTACTTTGTCAAAGGTCTATCCCCGTTAGAGACCTACTCTGTTCTGCTCCCCTGCTCGTCTGAACCGAAAATGTGGTGCCCTTAGATCCTCAGTGTGTGGGTACAAGGTTTCCCTTCCCCTCAAAGCCCCCCCCATTGGGAGCTGACACCCTGTATTTCCTGGGGTGAGTGTCTAACCACACCGCTATTAACATTTAAGGCATTTATAAGTTGGGCACCACTCTGCATGTATGTTTGACTGTGAGTAGCAACATTAATTGTGAATGGCACAAATTAAATAAAATATGCTTTGCATGTTCTACCCGTATAATATATGGTTGATCGACAAACCGTGTCATTGGTATTCTTTCTACTGGCTTTGTGAACACCAGATCCGGCCACTTTCTGGTGCTCCCTACTCCATACCAGGCGCTCTCACAGCATGCCGCCAAGAGGGACAGCAACAGTGAAGCTTCATTGCAACAATCAGCCTTTGACTTTACTGCACATGCCTTGCAAAATTGTTTTCTCATGTATTCGTTTCTCTTTTTGTTTTCTTTTCTTTTTTACAGGTAATTCCTCTAAGAATACGGTGGCAAGTATCAGACTTGTCCCTTAAGGAATTTGTCTAGTGTGACACATGTTTAATTGCATGAGCACCCCACTTTCACATCTTTGGGGAAGTGACCTCTTCGCATCCCACCCTGACGAAAACCCAGGATCATTAAATAGGCCAATAGCGAGGGCTGAAGCATGTTGGTGTTTGGTTTAGGGTCAAAGGACCATAATATACTCCCACAATACTATGGTCAGTTTTTAACCTTCCCTCCCTTTCCACCAATAAAGGATACTTTAGGAGCGGGAGAGGAATTTTATCTTAAACGTTACGCCCCCTTACAAAAGTGCTCCCTAAAATAACGTTGAGCCCTCCCTGACATTTAGGAGTCGGGTGAGCCCGATGATGAAGCATTTCACTATTAGAGTGAGTGAGGGCTATTATAACAAAGGGGTCTTCCTCCCTTCCCACCCTTTAGCCAAGGGGGGTCATTAACTTGGGGATGTATAGACTCTGTTAGGTTTGTCCTCCGCTTAAAACACCCCCTCTCTATCTCGTTATATGGGACCATCCTGGCTCTAGGAGGGATATCTATTTGGTATATCAATTGTACATAGGGAGGATATATCCCTTCCCACCTCCTTTGTGAGGACCTCTCTACCCTTCCGAGACCCCATCAGGGCCCTGAGTCTTGTGATACAGAAATATGGGAATGCTTCAACAACCATGGGAGTTGCATGGAAACACCCATGCAGCGCCCATGGAGCGCCTTCCCAGGGCAGAATCAGGCAATGCAGTGATTTACGCGGTGTTGCCTTACTCCAGCTTTATGGAGTCACTCAGGGCCATGTAAAGTGGCCTTGAGTGGCTTCAGAAATCACATGTAAGGTTTGCTTTGCTCTTGCACCCCATTGCGTGCAAGTGTGTCACAATCGGGCTCATAAATCTCCCCCTTGGTGTTCGGTGGACGGCTGTGCATTGGTACAGAACTTTCTTCTGAATTGTTTCAGATGTCATGAACGCCGGGCACAGGGGAAATCACCAACCAGCTGGGGAAGGCTGAGTCAACTAAAGGGGACAGCGTCTTATTCTCTGGTTCCAACAAGGGACCTGTATCAAAAGCTTGGGAATACGTTCCGAAGTAAATAAAGTGCAAGAATGCATTCTGTTCTCATATGCATTAGTAGGTAGGTTGCAGCCATAAAGAACAGATTCTCGCAATCTTGTGTGGCATGGTGGGCTCCAAGCAGTGGTGGCTCCTGCGCAATGGCGGAGGAGGATCACCCCACTGGCTCACAGCAGCTGAAAAATAAAACAATATTTTATTAACAATTTATTTTTCACCTGCTGGCCGAGCCAGCATGTATAGGGTAGGGCAGGGCTGGGGTCACAAGGAGGAGTGATTGGTGCACTTCTAAATGCCCATATCTGGTTAGACGTCTGTCTTAGGCCGGTCAAACAGACGTAAAGTTAGACTCCCTGTGCCTGCGCAGAGCCTCAAAGCAGCCTGCTCAGGCTCATCCCGGCGCTTCTCTGGACTGTCGGGAGCAGCAGGCCAACGGGGGAGCAACAAAGCATAGAACAGCCGCAGGATCAGGTAGTTCTTTTTTTCTATATTCAACCCTTCTCCCCCTCCCGCCGCCGCCACCTATGCTGCGGCCATGCCGCCCCCCATTGCATATTGGCAGCAACCATGACTGGCCACAAGGGAGTCTCTGAAAACATTTAGTTGCTCTGAATATCCAGTTGCTCTGCTGCCCACCTATTCCTGTTTCGACAATGGTGTCCAGGTGGTCATTTAGAACCTGGTGAACAGTCCTCCAAAGACCACTACCTCTTGGTACCCAAGTGCTGATTGCCCACCATCCAGTGCACTTGAGTGAGTGTCCTTGTTGTAGATGTGCCGCCACAAATGATTGCACATCGGAAGATGCTCTGCCTGAGAATAGTCAGCAGTTTCCCACCACTGAATGGGGAAGGAGAGCCAGAGGCTTTACGTTAAATTAGATTTTTGTATAATTTTTAAAGCCTTTTCCAATTTTCTACTTTTATTCTTATTACAAAGTTATCTTTTTACTTAACTTGTTGTGAACATAGTATGTTCTTTGGTTCTCATGTTAAACAGCTGTGTGGATGGCTTTGTTGTACACATGCATTACACATTTTCTTACTTTTTCGATCATGCTCTGCTGCTAAAAGTAAGCTGAGGTACTTTTAGTAAAATCTGTTTGCCTTGGAGGACACCTCTCTTTCAACTGTTAGGGTACACAGTCACAGCTAATATCAACATAATGGCTTTTATCCCATGCAGCCTTCCTTGAATTCCCATTTTATTTGTTCCTCACATTCACCCTATTTACGTTGTTTTCTTCCCAGTTTGCCAATCTGCACCTCAATTTCCATCATATCTTCCCCTCTTACCTCCTCCTTCCTTCTTCAGTTTCTCTGAACCCCTATTGTGTGCTTTCATTCCCTTCATGTGTTCTTCTCCTCCTTCTCCACTCCATTATTGACTTCATGCCTTCTTACCTGAGAGTATCTTATCCCTATACCCTTCTACCACAATTTTGTCTTCACCCTCTCATTCTATATGCCCCCCATTTACTATAGGATTTTCAGACCCTTCCGGTAGCTGTTTCTTTCTTGTACTCTCTTCTTATTTATTTGAAAAGTTTTATATAGTGCTGGCTAGACCCGGAGGCATCAGAGCGCTTTACATGAGGAACGAGCATTGTTTCATAGCATAGTATCTTCTCCTTCCCCATCTTCTTACTTTCTACTTAATTCCGCCCTCCCCTATCATCACCTTACTATTTTCTCCCTTCTTGTTTTCCATCCCTCATACACAGCTCCCCACAAGCTATGATGTGGTGCAGTCGCCCTCCACCTGCCCTTTTTATACCAAGAAAGCAGGCAAAGTTCTTGGTGTGCACCTGTACATCCAAAAAAAGGAGCCAAAGAACCACTTTTTCTATGACCTCATCTCTACCAGCTCCACTATGCCTTATAAGAAAGATCAAAAAATGTCACTTATACAAGACCTTACATAATCTGGTGCTTAGGATTCTCCCCACGGGCGCCTTTCCTGTCACAGCTATTGCATATTCTCTTTGGCCACTATAAAGATGACCCACTTAAACTTAATTTTGTGTCTGTTGGTGTAAGTGAGCCTCTGTAGTTGTCCCATACTGTAAAATTCCTTGTTTTCAGACTCAGTCTTTTCTCTCTTTTGACATTTACAATGTTAAAAAGCTGTCTCATGAGGCATATGTCTTGAATGGGAATCAAGCACAGATGTGCAACTGGACAATGAGTGCCTCTACCTACATTCAGTTGGCTAATCTCAAATTATTGAGAATCATGTCTGATGAGGACCAATATTCATGCCCAAATACAACACCTTTTTCTCAGTAGGGTCACTCTTACCTTGTTCACAGTAAGACCCGAAACTCCTAAAGTATTCTAGATCACCAACAACGAACAATGAAGCTCTACTCACCCACTGCTCTGTACACACCATCGATGTTAGGAGATAAACATGTATCCTAGTGATGAATGTAAGTCACCAGGAGGATCACAATGAGCATATTATGAGGTCATTGCCTGAGGTCAGTACAGATGGACCTCACAAGGGCCTTACCAGCAGTGGTCCCAGAGAGAGTCTCTGACCACACACAGCTCTCTATTCTCTCAGTCTGAGGCTCTTTGGATCGCTTCGAAAGTAGCCAGGGCTACAGGAGGATGCAAGTACAATGGTAAGGTCAATCTTTAATCTGGACTTGTAAGTGATTATATCTCCAGTATTATCTTGTGTTGCTAAGTGAGGTCAAGCTCTCAGTTGAATGGTCCTGTGAGCTCTACTTGATCTTAGAAGGTGGTTCAGAAGCAAATTATTCTTGTGGTACACACATTTAGGTTTCTTCCCCTGACATTTTAATTTCAAGTTGTAGCCTAAGACAGGCTAGGCCCAAGACAGGCTAGGCCCAGGCAGGTAGGGAAGTTATACAACTTTTTAGTTCTGAACTAAATATACTTTATCTAATAGAGCACTGGTGAAAGAGAAAAATGGAAATTGAAATGCTTTCCAAATACAAGAGGCAACAGGAACCTGAGTTGTTACTGTACACAATTTGGAGACTTTTTCGCAGTTGCGGAGAGAATACACCTGTCAAATTATGAAATTAGGTCATGTGACTCAGGAAATTCATTATTCATTTTCGGAAAGAATTATAAATAGTGTGTGGTCACATGATAGAAAATCATGTCAACAAAGCCACTTGAAAGGCAGAGGCACCGGCAGAACAATGTGATAGGACCTGTTCCTAGAAATGAATTCAGATTAAAAAAGGTTCTACCTTCAAAACATAGGGCAGTCCTTTGTGTGTGTTTAAAGTTCAGCAGACTGATTCCTAATAATTAGGGTAGGCAGATGGGTGGATCCCTGCCCACTTGCATTGAGTAACAGAGTGAACACCATCATGTTGTTTGAAAAACAGGTTTGGGCTTGTAGATCTAGCGCAGAGGTGTGATCAGTGCAGTGATGAGGGTCGGCTCCTCCACTAGGGGCGGAGGAGCGTCGCCCCACTGCTTTCTCGCAGTGGAAGAAGCAGAAACATAAAATGGTAATAACTACCATCTTATGTTACTATTTCTCATGAGAAAGCAGAAGTGTTTGGTTGCAAGCAGGCGGGTGGGCTGGGCTGCTCTGAGAGCCAGGCTGGCAGGGAAGGAGTGCGCATGACTGGTTTGGTCGGCCCTCAGGGGCCAAACAAACCAGTCATGCACACTCTGCACTTCTCCATGCAGGCTGCAATGCAGATTACATGGAGAAAATGCCCGGGCCATTAGGCCCTGGCTGGGCGGCGTCCCGACTGATCACACCGCTGTTTGCAGCGTTGTGATTGGCTTAGGGGTGGGAGCCTGGCTGCCTGCTACCTGTTCCTATTAAATTAACCCCCGCGAGGTCCCTGCCCCTTCACCCGCGGGTTATACCGGCCACGACTGGCAGTGATTATTACTAGTCTCACCATACCTTTTCTCTACTCGCAGTGAGATAAGGATGACCCCTGTCTGAAGCCACCTGTCCTCAGAAATTCAGATTGACTGTGCGGTGATCGAAGAAGAAGGCGATAAAAGTAAGCCAGAACATTGGCAACAAACAAACAAAGCCAAAGACGAGCAAGGGCAAAGACTCAAAATAAACTTAAGAGAGGAAAAATAAGGGAAAGCGCTACTTAAAGAAGAAATTGCTATCAAATTTCCAGTATCAATCACAAGAGAGGGGACAGGGGCCTATTAAAAGGTCCAGAACCCTTGCTCCCATGACCAAGTCTGAAAACACTAGGAGGGTAACTGTTCCTAAGAAAGTGTTCATCAGGATGGATAATAGCAAGAGGGAGATGGTCTTCCTTATTGAAAAGTAGTGCCCTTACACACCCTTGAGGGTGTCATGCTTCATCATCAGGCTTAGCTCCTTGTGGGGTTGGCGCTGCAATAACCCACGGGCCCCGGGAGAGGGCTCTTTGGAGGAGATCTTTTAAATATAGCCACGATGATGAGTGCGGGTGTGTAGGGTGAGTGAATTAAAACTCCCTATGGGCTACCATGCAACAAATTTAATCAGGGGTCCTCTTGGTATGGATACTATATTATGTGTAGATAGTTAACTTCTAATTATGAAGAACGGCAATCTATCAATGTGTGTAGGTCGACATGTTTGATGCCTCAGGGCTCCAGGAGGGATCCATGGTGTTACTTTAGGACCAGAAAATAATGATATGTATCCCTACCCTTAGTTAGGGTTTTTGTTATCAAATGATTACTAAAAAAAGACTATATAGGGAAGTGGGTCAAAAAAGTACCTACATTGAATAAACCTAATAAGGTCTCCCAATCCAACCCTACAATCAAGGAATGAGTGCACCTTGGGTCGGTAGAAGAGGACCACGTCAAAGCTGCGGTGGAAAGTATAGATGATCACGATGTAGAATGCGTTCACCTGCTGTGCATTCTGCTTTACCGGAGGTCAAATTACCAAAGCATTGCAACACAGTGCACATGCTGTTTTTCCTAGCAGCCTATCCTCTTTTCGACAGATGTAGTTTACTTACTCTTTATCTTATGAAGTAGGACTCTACCATCTGTGTTAGGAAACAGCGTCACAGGGACAACCTGGTATTGTATTGTGTTCTTTAAGCATGCCCTAACCTAATGGTTCTTCTCCATGTTGTCTTTAGAAATTTAGATGTTCCACATTCAGTTTAGTGCCTCCATCATGGTGCCATTCTCATTCACAGCTCACCAAACCCGTACCGATTACCAAATTCGGAGATGAAGGCATAGCAACCTGTGGACCACTATCCGGTCACAAGAGCGTAACTCTTGATGCCAGATGCCAAATCCTGTTGAAGAAAGAAAAGCAGTAAAATGCAACAGGAGGAATCCCCTAAACTCTGTTGAGACCCTGGTAATGTAGTAACAAACAACAATGTCTCAACAGGTAATATTTGAAAGACAATAATCAAATGTAAACAAATCCAGCCTCACTGTTGTTATGTACCAATTTTAATTACGCCTTTGTCGCTGTCACCTTAACACGTGCCTCACTTGCGCTATTAACCCTTTCACGAGCACTATGGTTGCAATTTTATTATTACACCCATATTGAAGAAAAGTATTGCTGTCTGAATGTAATGCCTTTCCACTACAAAACCTAATACAGATCTTGACAAATCGACAAATCGAATCGCCCTCTCTCGATTATATTCTTCAACTGCTCAACTCATCTCTTATGAATTCAATTGTTCCTCCCGACTGGAAAAATGCAATGGTTGTTCCGTTATTAAAAAAGACTAACGCTGACCCTTCTCTTCCCTCCAACTTCCGCCCTATTTCACTCCTGCCTTCCCTCTCAAAGATCCTGGAGAGACATAGCAATAGGCATCTGTCTAAGTTCATTGAAACTAATGGGCTTTTGCACCTTTCCCAGTCCGGTTTTCGGGCCGACTACTCTACGGAGTCCACTCTCCTAGGGGTGACAGAAATGCTGCGTCATAAGATTGACACAGGAAAAACCATGGCCTTGATACTACTTGACCTTAGTGCGGCCTTTGATACGGTCTCCCATACCGTACTCATTCAGGCCCTTCAATCATCGGGTGTTACCGGGGCCGCCCTAAACTGGCTTAGTTCCTTTCTCGCTGGACGCACCTTTCAGGTTTTTTCTTCTACATCCAAATCAAAGCCTCATCCTTCTCCTTATGGAGTCCCCCAGGGTTCGATTCTCAGCCCCTTGCTGTTTAACATTTATGTTAAACCGCTGGCAGCTATGGTAGAGGAGCACGGACTGTCGCTTTTCTCCTACGCCGACGATACCCAGATCCTGTTCTCTCTCTCAGCAGGTAAAACCTCCCAGGCCTCTGTTCTTAGATCCGGCCTCAGTAAAGTGGTGACCTGGATGAACGCCAATTTTTTAAAACTCAATGGCGATAAGAAAGAGGTCCTGATTCTGGGTAAAGATCGAGACCGTTGGGGCCCCCAACTTTGGCCGCCTGAGATGGGTTCGCTCCCACAACCTTCCACCCACGTGCGTAACCTTGGCTTCAATTGGATGACTCCCTCTCCATGCGACAGCAGGCATCTAAGGTTGCTGCTACCTGTTTCACCATTTTGAAATGGTTGAAAAAGATTGTGTGGATGCTCCCATCTCATGCCCAGCGCACCGTAGTCCAAGCCCTCATTACTTCTAGGCTTGACTACGGGAATATACTCTACTTGGGTGTCAACAAAGAGGTAACTCAAAAATTACAACAAATTCAAAACTCTGCGGCTAGATTACTCTGCCGCACTCCCAAATTTTCATCTACATCTGGGCTGCTGGCTGATCTCCACTGGCTTCCAGTGGAGAAAAGGGTCAAGTTCAAAGCCCTAACCTACATGGTTCGCATCAAGCATGCTCAGTCGCCCCGCTACCTACAACTCCTAGCTTGTCCGTATGTTCCTTCCCGTACTCTCAGATCCTCCATCCAAGAAAAATTTCGAGTTCCCAAAGTTAAGCTTTCTCACACGGGGGGGCACTCTTTTTCCTTCTTGGGCCCTACCTTATGGAATACCCTGCCACTGCCCCTCCGCATACAATCCAACCTTCTCTTATTCCGTAGATCCCTGAAAACATGGCTTTTCAGCCAATAGGCTGCTCTATTCTCTGCTGTTCCTGTACAGCGCCGGGAAACCCTTCTGGGTAGCTGCGTGCTGATATATAAATTAAAAAATATTTATATACATATATATATTCAATCATGGTGCCTTTCCCTTTTTGTCTCCTTCCTGGATGTGTTTACCTTTAATTAATTGTCTTTCAAATATTACCTGTTGAGACATTGTTGTTTGTTACTATGAAGAAAGAAAAGCAGCATGCAAGAAAAACTCCAACACAAAGGGTATGCAGTATAACTGAAGGGCAAGGAGAATTGAAGGCACTCATTCTATTGTTTCCTTTCAATGTTTTTTAAAGCCCCTAGACAAAATGGGCCTCATTTACAAGGATTTAAAACAGTGCGGTGCCGCAAGCCTTTTGGCTGTGCTAGGTTAATTTCGAAGTAAAGGAATGCGTCATAGCTACAACAATATGGTGGATCCCTATGCTCTTCCTGTGCTAGCAGACACTTTGCTTCCATACGCAGACGCAGGCACCTTTGCACCATAGCACACATAGAAGTTGAAAAACTGCATTTTTTTCAGTGATTGTGTGTGTGCAGGAAGAGACACCTTCTTGCACATAAATAATCACATGAGGTGATTTCCTTGTTCAATGGGTGCTGCAGGATGCAGCACGCATAGAAAGCGGTACAAAATGAGCAGAAATGAAAACATTTCTCCTCGTTGCGCCTGCCTAAGCCTCCCCATAGTGAGGTGTAGCAGTCTGACGTATTTCAAGGTATGTGATTTCTCATAATTCTGGAAATGTGTTTGAAGCCATGGGTGTTGCCTGGGAACACCCACAGTAACACCCATGGCACGCCCCTTTCACGCAAAGTGTTTTATGTAAAGGGGTCATATGTACAAGGACGCGAAAAGCTGTGCACAGCCTCGCACCCATGCTCCTCTGGCATCCTTACGATTCCTACCCTAACTTCAGCCAAGTTTATAGTAGAGGACCTTTCACAATCAGTATTTTTACTTCACTTTCATGTCTATCCATTTATTTTATGTATTCCAAAGAATGCTCCATAGGCGTCACTGTTATTAATTAATATATTCATTATTTCCCTGTAAAATCACTGTTCGATCGTATTTGTTCCTTCACTTTACCAGTCTTGTACCTGAGTATTTATCCCTAATATGCTTATTCTGTTGTGCTCCACATATTCACTTGCTCTTCTTCCTAATGCTCATGCCAACCAAAACCTTTTTGGTTATTGTTTAACTATCTCATTCCCCAGAAGCCTAATAATATATTTAGAGCCCTTTCTTGTGATCTCTGTTAATCTCTGACCATGCACAAGTGCATAATTCTAAAACTTATTTTCCTGTGATCCCACTGTTGTGCCACCTGTTCCTCCTAAAATAATATTGGTGGCAGCACACGTTGCATTTCAAGCTAGCAGCACACGCTTTGACATAAGCCCCCCTCCCACACAGTTTCAGTAGTTTGTAAGGTACAGCCAGTGCTTGAAGTGTAAACCATTAATTAGATAAGTGCAAATATCCCACATTTTTCTTAGGAGCCAACTCGAGGTTGCTGAATACCAAAGTGGCCTAGTTTTCATTCCACATCATGCCTCTTTCTTCCACCACACTACACTTCCTGTCTTTTTATCTCGATCTTAAAGATCGAGACCGTTGGGGCCCCCAACTTTGGCCACCTGAGATGGGTTCGCTCCCACAACCTTCCACCCACGTGCGTAACCTTGGCTTCATCGTGGATGACTCCCTCTCCATGCGACAGCAGGCATCTAAGGTTGCTGCTACCTGTTTCACCATTTTGAAATGGTTGAAAAAGATTGTGTGGATGCTCCCATCTCATGCCCAGCGCACCGTAGTCCAAGCCCTCATTACTTCTAGGCTTGACTACGGGAATATACTCTACTTGGGTGTCAACAAAGAGGTAACTCAAAAATTACAACAAATTCAAAACTCTGCGGCTAGATTACTCTGCCGCACTCCCAAATTTTCATCTACATCTGGGCTGCTGGCTGATCTCCACTGGCTTCCAGTGGAGAAAAGGGTCAAGTTCAAAGCCCTAACCTACATGGTTCGCATCAAGCATGCTCAGTCGCCCCGCTACCTACAACTCCTAGCTTGTCCGTATGTTCCTTCCCGTACTCTCAGATCCTCCATCCAAGAAAAATTTCGAGTTCCCAAAGTTAAGCTTTCTCACACGGGGGGGCACTCTTTTTCCTACTTGGGCCCTACCTTATGGAATACCCTGCCACTGCCCCTCCGCATACAATCCAACCTTCTCTTATTCCGTAGATCCCTGAAAACATGGCTTTTCAGCCAATAGGCTGCTCTATTCTCTGCTGTTCCTGTACAGCGCCGGGAAACCCTTCTGGGTAGCTGCGTGCTGATATATAAATTAAAAAATATATATATATATATTCAATCATGGTGCCTTTCCCTTTTTGTCTCCTTCCTGGATGTGTTTACCTTTAATTAATTGTCTTTCAAATATTACCTGTTGAGACATTGTTGTTTGTTACTATGAAGAAAGAAAAGCAGCATGCAAGAAAAACTCCAACACAAAGGGTATGCAGTATAACTGAAGGGCAAGGAGAATTGAAGGCACTCATTCTATTGTTTCCTTTCAATGTTTTTTAAAGCCCCTAGACAAAATGGGCCTCATTTACAAGGATTTAAAACAGTGCGGTGCCGCAAGCCTTTTGGCTGTGCTAGGTTAATTTCGAAGTAAAGGAATGCGTCATAGCTACAACAATATGGTGGATCCCTATGCTCTTCCTGTGTTAGCAGACAATTTGCTTCCATACGCAGACGCAGGCACCTTTGCACCATAGCACACATAGAAGTTGAAAAGCTGCATTTTTTTCAATGATTGTTTGTGTGCAGGAAGAGACACCTTCTTGCACATAAATAATCACATGAGGTGATTTCCTTGTTCAATGGGTGCTGCAGAATGCATAGAAAGCGGTACAAAATGAGCAGAAATGAAAACATTTCTCCTCATTGCGCCTCTCTAAGCCTCCCCAAGCCTCCCCATAGTGAGGTGTAGCAGTCTGACGTATTTCAAGGTATGTGATTTCTCATAATTCTGGAAATGTGTTTGAAGCCATGGGTGTTGCCTGGGAACACCCACAGTAACACCCATGGCACGCCCCTTTCACGCAAAGTGTTTTATGTAAAGGGGTCATATGTACAAGGACGCGAAAAGCTGTGCACAGCCTCGCACCCATGCTCCTCTGGCATCCTTACGATTCCTACCCTAACTTCAGCCAAGTTTATAGTAGAGGACCTTTCACAATCAGTATTTTTACTTCACTTTCATGTCTATCCATTTATTTTATGTATTCCAAAGAATGCTCCGTAGGCGTCACTGTTATTAATTAATATATTCATTATTTCCCTGTAAAATCACTGTTCGATCGTATTTGTTCCTTCACTTTACCAGTCTTGTACCTGAGTATTTATCCCTAATATGCTTATTCTGTTGTGCTCCACATATTCACTTGCTCTTCTTCCTAATGCTCATGCCAACCAAAACCTTTTTGGTTATTGTTTAACTATCTCATTCCCCAGAAGCCTAATAATATATTTAGAGCCCTTTCTTGTGATCTCTGTTAATCTCTGACCATGCACAAGTGCATAATTCTAAAACTTATTTTCCTGTGATCCCACTGTTGTGCCACCTGTTCCTCCTAAAATAATATTGGTGGCAGCACACGTTGCATTTCAAGCTAGCAGCACACGCTTTGACATAAGCCCCCCTCCCACACAGTTTCAGTAGTTTGTAAGGTACAGCCAGTGCTTGAAGTGTAAACCATTAATTAGATAAGTGCAAATATCCCACATTTTTCTTAGGAGCCAACTCGAGGTTGCTGAATACCAAAGTGGCCTAGTTTTCATTCCACATCATGCCTCTTTCTTCCACCACACTACACTTCCTGTCTTTTTATCTCAATCTTGAAGATTCTTTTTTATTCCTGCTTTCTCCTTTTATCACTGCGTTTCTACCTTTCACGTACATCCGCCTATCTCCCTTTTCTGTCTTTCTTTGAGCCAAAACCTGAAGACAAAAATATGTCTCAGTCGCCCAAAATGGGCGTCTGTGCTCAGCCCCTGCGACCCCAACACCCATTCTGGTGCTGCAGAAGTTCTATGATGAGCAAGAACCCCCCCAACTAAATTCTAATCCTGGCCCTATATTCTGGTGCCAGGAGTCCACCACTCTTGTGTGCACCAAAAGAACCATGTTTGCCAGTTGGTGATGGCAATTGATTTTATTATAACGAACATGAAAATATTTACCAGGAGCCACCAAAATGTATGTAGAAAATGAGCAAAGAAAAGAAGAAAATACAAGATATGGCACTTTTCAACTACATTTGGTGCAAGGTTAATTTAACAAAATAATGTAATTAGGTCTAATGTCTCTATAAGAATCCATTTTGTATCATCCACTCTTGGTCATTCATACCAATCCCCTCTTTTGTTCTTTAGGGAAAAAAGACAACCATTCAACCTTTATTTATTATCTATTCCACTATTTTGACAATGAACTCTGATTGTATGTAAAAAAAAATGTCCAATTTATTCTAGAAAATCTTCTAAGAGGCAAAACTATGAAAGTACAATGAAAGTGCATGTTATAACAAACACTTTTCTTCTCTGATGTCTTTCTTCTCAGACATTGTCTCTTTCCAAACTGCTATCTCCCATTCAGCCTAAGTGTCTCCATCTGTTGTCTTGTCCGTAGGCTGATCTTGGAACTCCTTTCATTCAGCGTAGAGGCAACAAAGTGAAGCTTGATTCCCCCTGCCGAACGCCTGCCGCCCCCGAAGACTCCAATGGGGCTCTCCATGGAGAAGCACGCTTCCAGACCCAAGGCCTCCATGCTGCTGGAGACTTACCAAAACAGACGCTGGCGCCATCTGTGGTTGGTGGGGACATGGCTGTCTGCCCCAATCAGAGCGCCGTTTCCAAGGAGCATAACTACTGCAGCCAACAAGGGTCAGTGAAACCTCTTCTAGCTGCCCTGTGCTTCCGCAAAAGGAGATCCAAAGGCCGGGCACGAAAGCACTGCTTCCTCAGACTGGATGGAGCTACAGTGAGCCGGGAGGGTGGATCGCAGGAGATGGGACTCCAGAGCAAGCAGATACCAAAGGCCAAGAAGGTGTGTAGGCTGCTGGTGGTTTGCAAGATTGGGGATGGGCTCGCCCAAGCACCCAGACATGTCGGACACTCCATTTGACGGCTCAGCTAAACCTTTAGGCACATGCAATTTATAGACGCAGCTCAGTGGGCTCTGTATTACGCATTCCACCAGTCTGTCTTCTATTTCACATGCCTTATGGATCACTAGAAACTATGTCTGTCAAAAGAGAAGTGTTCAAACCCCAGAAATGGAAATTTCAGTGTCCAATCAAAAACCCTAAGCTGCCATATTTGAGAATTCTGATATGTCATATGTTGCAGCGGCCTGTCAGTGTGTGGATAAAACTAATTGTGCCTTCATGCATGTGTGCTTTCCATTTTTAGTTTTGGTGCAGGATACAGGGCTAAGCTATGGCACTGGTTTTACAGAAATGGGGCATAGCATGGGCAATGATCCTGTGTTTTTCGTTGTCTGCATTTGCTATAAAAAATAAAAGACCATCCATGTCACAATTGGTACTAATACAAGCATGGCACAGTTACTATGTTGTATGCAACTGCTGTAAGCCACTCTACGATTGGCTGATGGGAGGGCGAGGGCTATGGCAGGGCAAGGGCTATGGCAGGACTTCTAAATTCTGTCTACTCAGAGCACCATGGATACTGGAGAAAAGAGTTATAGCAGCTGAGAGGGGTGTACAGAATTGTTCTCTCCTTGGTGTTCCTCAGAGGGCACTGGGTTCAACAGAACTGGGTTGTCACCTGTGCTAGTGTAATGCAGCATTGCATGCCTGCTTTGTAATTCGGTCGTGGAGGTGGCTTGTATTAGGCATATTTTGTGAAGCGCTTGGATGTACCTCCTTTCTTAGCAGGCTTGCTATGTGGATTATCTAGAGGGTCCTGGCTCTGCTGTCTTGTTTCCTGCCTACAATTATAATTCCACATTTTGCAAAGTGCAAACTTATCACCCCTAAGGGTATCAAGGCACTGGGGGGCCGTCGAGGAGAGTAAGAGACCTATTGCCCAGAGTCACATGATGCTGAGCTGCCAGCAGGGATCGAACCGAGAGCCTGTGCTCTGGAGTCAGCTGCTCTGGCCGCTGTGCCACACCTCTTCACAGCACTGGAGGCCTATAACCCTCCAGGGCTGAATCCCTCCCTAGCCTCCAACCCACACCCTCCACAACCCCACCTCACCATTCCGGGATGGCTGAAAGCATCCCCCTCCTCTTGTTGATGGATATGGAGGCATTCACTTGCTGGGAGAACGTGGAGTCTGGGGAAGTTGGCCTTGTGAATTTTAAAGTGGAGGCATAGCTCCCTTTAGAGGGTGCCAATCTCCAACAAAGCAGAACGCCTCCAATAATTTTCAAAGGGATCACCAACCCAGAAAACACTTCTCCACCCTCCAAAAATGTGTCATCTCCAATGATTTTAATGAACTAACCTTCCAAAACCAGTCCATTTAAAACTCCCAGCTCTTTTCTTCTTCCTTTGACTCTAAAGCTGTGCACTTGCCCACAGAGTAGTGGGTGAGACACCATCAGAATGACCGTGAGCCATTTTTCTGTATTTGCCAAACAATGTGCTTGTGCCTACTGCCACCAGCTGCGCAATCTGAACCCTGTAGTCCTGTGTGCTGCTGGTAAGCCTGTATGCAGCTCCCTCTCCTGAGGGTCACTGCCACAGCTCAGGGAGCCATCTTTGTAGAAAAACTGTTGAATAATGGGCCAGCAGTTCATCTGCACAGCCTCATCCCAAGCACATCGTGACCTCCCTGCTACTGGGTGTGTTGGGGCAGAGCCTACGATGGCAGCAGAATCTGTGCTCAAGAGAGCTGCACTGTGCTTGGACTAGAGCACTTCCTACAGAGGACGAAGCATTTGCAGCCTCGCTGCATTTAGACAAAAATACGTAGATTCCAACTCAGTGGGTACTGGAATCACCTAAAAGATGTTTGTGACTGATCACAGAGAGCATGGTCTAGAATCTTTTATAGCCTTAGAGCCCAACGTAGCGGGCTCTACCAGCCATTAATGGCCCACTCCAGCGTTAAAGGCCCAAGCAGAAGGCGAGGGCCTGTAACAAGGGAGCCCACCTTTAATGGCCGGTAGAGCCCGCTACAGAGGGCTCTAAGGCTATTAGAACATTCCGCCCTAGAGGGCAGAATGTTCTAATTTGTAAAAGGAAAGGCCTCTCGGAGCCAATGGGGTTTAATTCTCTTCTGTCTCCGAGAGGCCTTTATTCACAGCAACAGCTGTGAAATGAAAAAAACATTGGAATGTAACTCTCTGGGCTTCTACCAGCCATTAGAAGCCCGGAGCACTCCATTGTCTTCAATAGAGCGCTCAACATTCCAATGTTCTAAACAGAATTATAGATGCCTTACTGTGAATAACACTGGGGGTTTCTTAGTGACATACAATAGACAACGAAAGCAAAGCTCGAGTTCTCTGTGATGTAACTCGGAACCCTGAGGTGAAAAACATCCCTGTTATTCACAGTTACCTGGCATACCCTTTACTGAGGGCCCACAGGGCAAGCAGGGGCTACTGGACCAACTCTGTGGTAGTTGGGGCCATTTGCCTCTGGTTCCCTGGGAACTGTCCTGGAAGCTCTATAAAATGGGCCAAGTACACCCTTTCTGCACTTGACTCTTGGGGTAGCAAGTGTGAGCAGTCAAAGGCTTCTGAGAGAGGTAATGTGGGGGACAGAGACTCAGATGTGAGGTAGTCAATCAACAGACACAACAATTCATTGTGCAGCCCGGTGCTTTCCTTTTGCTAAAAAAAAATACTTTAGGCACACCAAAATAAGATACTACACACAAGAAATATTAATCACTACAAGGTTGTCTTCTATCCTCTGGTACATGGCATGAGTCCGCCCCACCTCCGGTATCAGTGTGGAGAAGTAGAGTCAGTGCAAGTCCATTATCCTCCTCTGTTGGCAGTCACAAGAATGGGCATGCTAAGAAGAGGGGAGTGCTTGGCGAGAGTTGTTTGAAAGTAGAAGCACTCAGTGAGGCAAAGAGACTTTTGGAAAGACTCTGGCCAACTCCAATTACTCTACCACAAACAGTCCACTCTTGGGCCCCCCAGTTCTGTACTTTGCAGCTGGGCTTCCCTTTTTTCATCAGTCTGCTCCTGCATGGTCAGGCACACTTCTCCTCTTCTAACCATTTCAGACAGGTTTGTAGATCACAGGCACACCCACAGCTCATCCACCATGATGCACAGATTTAAGGTGATGTCCCCTTAACTTTAGGAATATGGATTTCTGTCATATACCAACACTGGGCCTCATTTGTGAGGTTTTGACGCAGGGCATTGCTGCAAGGAATTTTGCTGCGCCGCCCTATGTCAAAACAAAAGGGCAGGAATGCGCTGTATCTATGTGATACGGCGCATTCCTATCCTTTTGCCCAGCACCGGTGCACAATGGGCTGCCAGGTGCCAACACAGGCCACCCTTGCACCATGGTGCAAGGGTGCCTGGGTTATGGGACTGATTGATTTTGTGCAGGAAGGGACACCTTCCTGCAAAAAATCAATCACAAGAGGCGATTTCCTTTTTCTATGTGTGCTGCAGAAGAAAGCATGAGGAGAAATAAAAACATTTCTCCTCGTTGCGCCTCCGATTCTGCCGTATTTCCAGGTTTTACAATCAAAAAAGTGACGTTCCAGTGGCGCAAAAGTGCCAGTAGGACCTTAGCACTTGAAGAATCTTGTTCTGGAACCTAGTGGAGTAGGTTGGGTCTCACGATTACATACAGACTTCTCAGACAGGGTATATTGAGCCCACTGCCATGCCCTGGAACCAATTACAGGTGGTTATTTATCTTATTTCATAGTCTTTCTGCAGCGCAGACACAGTCTTTGTCAAATATAATGGCCCTCACATCAGGTAGTGATGCTCTCACAGGCAAAAGCACCCACAACAGGAGCACAATGAGTGTGTAACCTTTGCGCCTGGCTATCATCTGGCCTTCCCAAAGTAGCACTCATGGAGAGAAAAAAGGGGTAAGCACAGCCTAGACACTTTCTTTCCTCTAACAACAGAATCTGCAGACTCATCCATATCCCCCACTATTAACTCAAGTGGTAGTGCTCAGGAAGAACATATCAGCAATCCACTGATAAAAGGTCAGCACAGAACTTCTAAAGGCAGCCTTGTTCCCACCCTCCCACAATTCAGTGTCTAGGGCAGGGGTCACTAACCTTTTCTGTAATAAGAGTTACATATGTTCCGTAAACATTGTTCTGAACTACTAATATTGTTATTAGTGTTTTAACAATGGCTACATCAGACCAGATTACATTAGTTGCCACCACATGTATGCAAGATTATGTATATTCAGTGTTCACCTCAGCTCACGAGGCATGGTTGCCATCAATGTAAAAAAGCTCTAAGTGGAAAATACATAAAAGCCATAGCGCCAATGCCTCTGACACCAAGTCAATAATATTGATGATGTCTCAATATCGCCACATGATTTATCACTTTTAGGTTTAAAGTTTTTTATTCAGCATCTCACACAAAGACCAACAAACATCAACACTGGGCGTTCTGTTAGGGTGGGGAGAACCCCAATCCCGGCCGGACCGGTTACATGCAGTGAATTTTATCAGCCCCTTGCAGCTACATCTGAAGTGCCAGTCCACAGTATGAGATAACGTTCCAGTTCAAACTCCCCCCCCAGACCCCAACAACCCAACTCCCGGATCCCAACCTCCCCCCCTCCCCCCCCCCACCCGCCCCGTCCAGTGCACCAACCTCAATTCAGTCCAAGCACAAGACCCCCACCCGCCGGGGAAGTACTCCTCCCACTAAGTCACAGAGCCTGTGCCTCAGGACTCGTGAGCCGCAGGAGGCGGAGGTATTTGGGGCAGGTAATTTCCGTGAATTCCATCAACAACAGGGAGTGAAATGGCTGCCAAAGCTCTGAGAACTGTGATATATCCCCTGCCACCATCAGCGACAGTTTCTCCATGCCTAACACGTGCCACAACCTATAGAACCAGCCCGTGACCGAAGGTACCGTGGCCGTGCGCCAATGGATCAAGATATTTTGCACCGCTGAGCCTAGTGCAATGGCAATCTGTCTACCCCTGCGGGATCTAAGTGGGTACATTAGGCTGTTAGGGAGCCCCAGTAGTGTGTAGGCAGGGAAGCGTGGCAGTTCAATGCCAAAATGCGTATCAATGTTGTCCAGTACCTCCTTCCAATATGCAGCCAGGAGAGGGCAGTCCCATAGAATGTGTGTAAGTGTACCTCGGTGCCCACACCCTCTCCAACACACTGCCTCCTTGCTGTGATCGAATTCGTGTACCCGCTCCGGTGTGTAGTACCAGTAGGTGGAGACTTTCGTTAGAGTGTCAGTAAGGCCCATATGGTACGCTGAATGCCTTGCTCTGTAAGAGATGTTCTCCCAATCCTTAGGGCTCAGTGTCCTCCCCAACTCCCTTTCCCACCTCTCCCTTCCCGGGTTATAGAAGTGTGTGGACGGAGGTTGCAATAATTTATACAGGTCTGTAATCAGTTTAGAGTCTGAAGTGCGTGTAAGCAGCCATTGTTCATAAGGTAGGAAGCGCCTGTCAGCAGTCTCCCTCACCTGAGGCTGGAGGGCCCAGTGGCGTGCCTGCATATAGCGGTGTCTCTCAGTCTCAGGGAGGGAAAACTCCTGCCGGAACTCTGTGAAGGGGATCACCCCGCCCGGACCATACATATGGCACAGGGCCCTACATCCTGCCCCTCGCCAGTGCGCAAACGCGCCCTGTTCCATGCCCGGAGTAAAGTCAGGGTTATCCACCAACGGCGTAAGCGGCGACGGGAAGGAGGTGAGACCACACGTAGTGGCGGTAGCATCCCAGACCCGTAAAGGTACTCGTGTAACAAAGGAGGCGTACAGATTCTTAGGACGATGAATCCGGCGCAAGAACGGGACCTCCTGCAAGGGTCGCCCCGCCACCGCCTGGTCCTGAAAAAGCCAGTTCTTGTCGGACTCCCACCTACTCCATTCCACAAGACAACGTAACTGCACCGCTCGGAAATATCTACGAAAGTCCGGGATCCCCAACCCTCCCATCTCAGGGGCCAAGAAGGAGATGGGTCTACGCATTCTGGGCTTTTTCCCCTGCCAAACAAAACGTGAAACGTCCGCTTGCAACTGCTGAATCCACCCAACCGGAGGCTGGAGTGGCAGAGCCCGAAACAAATACAGCACCTGCGGGAGAATGGTCATTTTAACCGCAGCAATCCTGCCCAACCAGGAAAGGATACCACGGCTCCAGCGGTGCAGCTCCTCCTTAATTTTAACACCCAGGGCCGAATAATTGGCCGTAACCATGGCCGGTAGGGTGGGCGCTATCTGGATCCCTAGATAGGGTACTGCCGCCGATGACCAGATCATTGGGAATCGGCTCTGCAAATCCGCCCTGGTGGACGGCTCTAAAGAAACATCCAGGGCCACCGATTTCCCCATATTCAGCTTGAACCCCGCAACCGCGCCAAAGGAGGCCAGCTCCTCGACGCAGGCCGGGAGGGCAGTCCGCGGCTCATCAAGCGATAGGATGACATCATCAGCGTAGAGGCTAATGGCGTGCGTAAAGCCACCCATCCGTATACCGGTCACAGCCTGGTTATCACGTATACGCTGGGCGAACGGCTCCATATAAAGAGCAAAGAGCAGGGGCGAGAGTGGACACCCCTGCCTGGTGCCCCTCTCGATGTTAAAGGCCCGGGAGGCGAACCCATTCACCCGAACCACAGCAGTCGGGTGCCTGTAGCAGTTGAAGACCATGGTGCGGAACCTGACCCCTATGCCTGCCTTCACCAACACCTGTTCCAGGTAGGGCCAGTGCACTCGGTCGAACGCTTTCTCAGCGTCCACCGTTAACATCATCCGTTCCCCCGGGATCCGGGAGGCCTTTTCAAGCAGATGAACAATCCGCTTTGTGTTGTCAACCGTCTGTCTCCCCGGAACGAAACCTGCTTGGTCAGGGTCAATAAGACCTGACAAGTGCGGGGCCAAACGAGCCGCCAGTATCCCAGTATACAATTTCAGGTCGACGTTGAGAAGGGATATCGGCCTATACGAGCCACAGTGCACCGGATCCTTCCCGGGCTTGGGGATCACCGAGATGGATGCTCGCAAAAGATCAGGTGGAATAGCTCCCTCCTCAGCAAATGAGTTGAAAAGGCGGGTCAGGATAGGGGCCAGCGACGAGCAAAACGTCTTGTAAAAAAGCGCGGTATACCCGTCCGGGCCCGGCGCCTTGCCATGCTTAAGCCGAGCGATGGCAGAGATCACTTCCTCAATTCTAATGTCCCTGTCCAGGTGTTCAGCCTGCAGGGGATCCAGGGAGGGCAATGCAACCGTATCTAAGTAAGCGGCCACAGCCGGTTCATCCGGAGGGTCTCCAGTGTAGAGGTCCTCGTAGAACCCACGGAAAACGGCCGCGATGTGGGCGTCCTCCGTCTCCGTGGTCCCCGTATTGCTAGTGATCTCCTTTACCAGCTGACTCTGGCGCGCCGCGCGGAGTCTGTTGGCCAGGAGCTTACCACAGCGGTCACCTCCCGTGTAAAAGGTATGGCGCAGCCGGAGTGCGGCGTATTCCGCTCGGTCCAAGTCCAGAGCTGCCAGGGCCTTCCTAACCCCCTTAAGCTGTCGCCATATTCTAGGGGCCCCAGTCCTGCGATGGATCTGTTCAAGCTCGCGAGCCTTATCAGTGAGTTCCTCCCTCTTAGCCTGTCTCTCCTTGTTATCGGCGGAGGAGATCGCTAAGAATTCCCCCCGGAGGACCGCTTTCAAGGCTGCCCACTGCGTAGCCCGGGTGGTGTCCTGATTGTCATTGTGCACCAGGAATTCCCGGAGAGCTCCCTCTATGCGTTCCACTACCACCTTCCTATGCAGTAAAGTATCTCGCAGGCGCCACGTGCGAGGGGGGAGGGCCACGGGCGGCAAACGCATCGTGGCATCGACCGGAGCGTGATCCGAAAGGGACAGCACTCCTATGTCCGAGCCTGAGACCAGTGCCTGAACCGGGGCAGTGACCAGCAAGTGGTCCAGCCGTGCATACGTCTTATGCGCATGGGAGTAATATGAGTAGTCCCGATCCGCCGGGTGCATGTAGCGCCAGATGTCCAAAAGCCCCACCTCCGCCAACCACTCCTTGCCGTCGGCCGAGAGCTCCCCGACCTGCGGGTAGCGCTGTGCCGACCTGTCCATAGCCGAATCAAAGACCAAATTAAGGTCCCCTCCTATAATAACATGTCTATCCTGTGAGGCCGTGATATCCTCGACCGCTGTTCGCAGGAAACGTTCCTGTCGTTCATTGGGGCTATACAGGGATCCAATCGTAAACGTAAGACCCCCTATTCTGAATCTATAGGCTAACAGTCTACCCTTTAGTTCTGTAAGCTTGTGGAGGACCTCCCCCTTAAAATGACTGGACACCAAAATAGCCACCCCCGCAGACTTAGAGGAGCTAGATGAGAAGAACTGTGACGGGAACTTACGGGAGCGTAGTCTATGTGTGTCTTGCTGCAGCAGGTGTGTCTCCTGTAGGAGGCAAATGTCAGCATGCGTATTCTCCAAGAGGGAGAGCACCGCCCGCCGTTTGACAGGGTTGTTCAGCCCCCTAACGTTCAGGGTAACCACTTTAAAAGAAGAAGAAGGCATAGAAAAGGAGAGGCAGCAAGCAATAGGGACCCCACCCGCGGGGATGGAGCGCAGGAGCCCACAATATGAATACAAGCAACAAAGCAGAAAGAAAATCACAAATGCATAAGCAGCCTCGCACCGCAGGCAAACCAAAGTGTAGGGCCACCTTCAAAACTCCCAACAGTCGCACTGTGCACTGGACAACCCCCCTTCCCCATCCCAACTCCCGGATCCCCCCCCCTACCCCCAGAACAACCCCCGAACTGCCCAACCCCCAACCCCCATTCCCCTCCCTCCCTCTCAAGCCACCCCCCAACTCCCCCCCCCCTTCCCCGTACACCCCCCAGCATCAGAACCCCAACCCCTCGCCCCAAACTACCCAAAACTTCCTGAAATAGTCCCAGACCGGCCCTAACGGACCAGTCCGTGGAATGTTACCTTAGTGGACGTCCAGCCACACGTGTCCAACCGTCGCCCCCCCCCCCCCCCCTTCAGCCAGCTGTTGGAACAGTGCCGTAGCAAACTCCCCCCGGAGCACGATTAAGCGGTCAATGCAACAACCTCCGGATCTCCAAGCTCCTCGGACGCTGTCCGAACAGCAGCCTCACGTTCCGCTCTAATAGTCGGAGACCCTGGCCTCCGGGTCCTCTCCGCCGTCCTTCTCCTGCGTGCAACCTGTTGCCAATCTCCCTCCGCTGAGCGTCGTCTTCTCGGTGTGCCGGTCTCTTCCCCTTCCGTGGTGATGCCCAGGATCTCGCAGGTGTCCTGGAGGTTCCGCAATTGGTGAGTCTGTCCCTGCCACTGAAAGATGATACGGAAGGGGTGCCCCCAGGAGTAAGGCGTGTCGTGTTGTCTGAGAAAGTCCGTCACAATCTTAAATGACTTACGCTTCTGAAGCGTGAGGGTGGACAAGTCCTGATATAGCGCCACAGGGTGATCTCGGAAGGTGAGCGAGGGCGCTTTTCGTGCCTCCGACATGATCCTTTCCTTCAGCGGGTAGTCCGGGAGGAACGCCAGGATGTCCGGGGCGGGCCCATTAGCCCTTCTGCGGGGCCCTACTCTGTGTGCTCTGTCAATTTTAATGAGGAAATCGTCCCCTTCGCCCAAGACCATGCGAAAGAGTTCCTGCAGGTACTTAACTATATCAGGGTTCTCTTCCGATGACGGCACACCCCGGACCCTAATGTTGTTCCTTCGTGACCTATTCTCCAAGTCCTCATTGTGCGATTGGAGATCCAAGTGCTGTTCCCTGAGAGTCAGTACTTCCTGCTGCAAAAAAGCGATCTCCTCATCCTGTCTGTGCGTGGAGTTCTCTACAGTGTCCACTCTCTCGCCCAAACCTTCCACTTCCCTGCGGACTTCTCTCACCTCACCCGCCACTTCCTGCTTCAAGGTTTGGAAGTCGTCCCTCAATGTGCTGAACAGAGACTCCAAAAAAGATCTGGTAACCGGGGGTTCCATCGCCGCACCCGAGTGCGAGCTCCCAGCTGCTCCAGGCGAAGAGGAGTTCCTGTCACCCCTGGCCGGCTGTCTGTTGAGCATCTCCGGAAGCGTGCGATCATTGCGTTTACCCCCTCGCTGACCAGCCATGATGGAAGCTCCTTCACCCGGCCTATCGCCCGTCACTGTCCTTCAGTACGTCCACTCCCGAGCCCCTAGGGCCCACCTCCAGGCCAGGGCGGGCGGCGGTCCACTGCAGCTCCAGAAACCACGGGGAGATTCGCGCTCGCTATTCACCGGGGGTCTCAGGCGCTGCGGTACCGGGCCGAACAGCGGCTCAGGGGCTCCGGTGTCCTCACCGACGTCCAGCCGGTATTCGTGGCCAAAGGGCTCACCACGTCAGCCCTGTTGTGCTCCTGCGTCACCCCGTGGATGTCCGTAGACGCGGCAAACGTCGAGAGGGAGGGCTAGAACCCCCACGGCACCCCCCTGTGTCTGGGGGACGTGAGCTCCGTCCAAGGCGTGCCCGCAGTACCCTCACTTGCCACAGACCCCTGCAGGCCTCGCTGGCGGCCTCATGCACAGGTGAATCAGCACCAGGGGCGGGGGGGCGCCACAAGTAGGCGAGGCGCTTGTGCCCAAGCGGTCTCAATCAGGGCCCGGTATGGCTGGCCCGCCGGAAGCAGCGCCCGGCTCCTCGCAGAGATCGGGGAGGCCTCCAAGCCGGGCGCTCGCGTAGGTCCGTCCCCAGCCACGTCTGTCCCCGGAGTGGGGAGATCGCCCAGCACCGGCCGGAGGGACCGCTGTGTCCGGCGCCTCGCCCGCCTCGTTGCCAGGGAAGCCCCGCCTAGCAGCGGGGAGCAACCGCTCCTGCTAGCGCACTCACTTGGCAGTCCCAGGGCTATCCGCCAGTCCGGGCGGGGATCACCGGGCCTGGCGCGCCGCCATCTTGGAGCATAGAGGGGACAGCAGGGACGCCCCGGACACCTCGCTGCACCACACCGCAACAGGGGCTCCAAAGTCCGATGCCCTCCAGGTGCTCCGCACTCTTCAGCTGGGGAGATCAGCGCCCCTCCGCCTTCCCGATGCCACCGATCCGGCGGGACCCAGGCGCAGCGCCGTCACTGGTCCGCAGCTCGTCACCGCGAACTCGGTGAGTTTTGGCTTTGCGGAGCTCCGGCGGCGAAGACCAGGCGGTGACCAGCCCCTGGACAACACAGCCGCTCCGTATGGCTCTGGGGGGGAGTTCTTAGCAGCAATCAGGGCTTAGGGCCTAGGATGGGGTCGGGAGCTCCGGCAAACACGTCCTCCTACCCCGCCATCTTGGCCACTCCCCCGATTTATCACTTTTAAACATGTTTTGAAAATTCAATAGTTTTTTACCGAACATCAGTTTATGAGTTCTGAAAAAACACACACTTCCGCCTTCAATGCACACTTTTTAATTTTGGTATAGCTAGATAATTAATATTCAACCGAATAAAAACTTATAATTTAGAAGCTGGCCTGCACACAGGAGAGGTACTTATAGGTAGCTGGCTGGAAACCTGCCAGTAGCTCACAAGCGACTCATTAGAGAAGCCTGGTCTAGAGTTACATGCTCCAGCGTGCGAATGCAGGCAATACACTTATATTTTCTGGTGAGACTGTACCAGCACCTCCATCTTGTGCCATGAAAAACAAGTGGCTATCTGAAATGGATTCCACCAGCCTCAACAATATTTTAAGCGTATCCATATAGAGTCCTCCTACCATACACACGTTATACAACATGCACTCAACATGCATATGGGATTTCAGGCAGGGGTCTGGGTGTCTCATACAAGCAGAACTTTATATGTGTGAGGCCAATAGGCACAACACTTTGCTGATCGTTGCCGTTTTCCGCTAAGTGCTGTGCCCTGTGTTTATTTTCACCACTTGTTGCCTGTATTGCCCCTGTTTTTTGCTCCATGTATTTTTCTGTTGTATTTTAGCCCCTGTTCCCTGTGACCCCCGCTCCCCGCTTCCCGCCGCCGTACATCGAGGCCCGCCCCCTTTTCTTCTGTGCCCTCCCCGCTCCCGCCTCCCAGCTGCCCCTCCCTCCCACTTGTCCTTAAATGGAGACCGCGCTGCGCAGGTGAGTGTGACCTGTCCTCAGGACACCCCCGCGCCGCACGGCCCTCCAGCTGTGTCTGTGTGCCCCCTCCCTCGCTCGCTGCTGATCGTTGCCGTTGCCGTTTTCCGTTAAGTGCTGTGCCCTGTGTTTATTTTCACCACTTGTTGTCTGTATTGCCCCTGTTTTTTGCTCCGTGTATTTTTCTGTTGTATTTTAGCCCCTGTTCCCTGTGACCCCCGCTCCCCGCTTCCCGCTGCCGTACATCGCGGCCCCACCCCCTTTTCTTCTGTGCCCTCCCCGCTCCCGCCTCCCAGCTGCCCCTCCCTCCCACTTGTCCTTAAATGGAGACCGCGCGGTGCAGGTGAGTGTGACCTGTCCTCAAGACAACCCCGCGCCGCACGGCCCTCCAGCTGTGTCTGTATGCCCCCTCCCTCGCTCGCTGCTGATCGTTGCCGTTGCCGTTTTCCGCTAAGTGCTGTGCCCTGTGTTTATTTTCACCACTTGTTGCCTGTATTGCCCCTGTTTTTTGCTCCGTGTATTTTTCTGTTGTATTTTAGCCCCTGTTCCCTGTGACCCCCGCTCCCCGCTTCCCGCCGCCGTACATCGCGGCCGTGCCCCCTTTTCTTCTGTGCCCTCCCCGCTCCCGCCTCCCAGCTGCCCCTCCCTCCCACTTGTCCTTAAATGGAGACCGCGCGGCGCAGGTGAGTGTGACCTGTCCTCAGGACACCCCGCGCCGCACGGCCCTCCAGCGGTGTCTGTGTGCCCCCTCCCTCGCTCGCTGCTGATCGTTGCCGTTGCCGTTTTCCACTAAGTGCTGTGCCCTGTGTTTATTTTCACGACTTGTTGCCTGTATTGCCCCTTGTTTTTTGCTCCGTGTATTTTTCTGTTGTATTTTAGCTCCTGTTCCCTGTGATCCCCGCTTCCCGCCGCCGTACATCGTAGCCCCGCCCCCTTTTCTTGTGTGCCCTCCCCGCTCCCGCCTCCCAGCTGCCCCTCCCTCCCACTTCGCCTTAAATGGAGACCACGCGTGCGCGCAGCGTTCACGCGCAGCGGGTGCACCGATTGTGTGCCGATGGCGTGCCAAAGGCAAGCCCGTCTGCGCCCGTCCACGCCTGAACCGCGCCCAGCGCCAGGACCCCTGGCCCCCGCAGATTCCAGCCCACCCGCCGAACGTACGACGCCGCCACCCTCAACGCACTCAACACCGGCCGGAGCCCCGGTTGCTACCAAGCCACCCCGAGACGCACCCACAGACCCTTCACCTGCCGAACCTGCAAGTTCACCTGCCTCCGGGCCTGCGCGGCACCCGCCAAGCCGACCCCCAGCAGCAACCACCTGAAGTTCATCCTGCTCAACACCCGCTCCGTCCACAGACACGCCATAGAACTCTGGAACCTGTTTGACACCACATCTCCAGACGTCGCCTTCCTCACGGAAACCTGGATGAACGCCTCCTCAGCGCCCGACATCGCAATCGCCATCCCGGACGGTTACAAGATCACCCTTAGGGACCGCGTCAACCAGACTGGAGGAGGCATCGCCATCGTCCACAGAAACACCATCCGCATCACGACCAACACAGATGACACCCTCACAGCCGCCGAACACCTGCACTTCCAGATTCACAACGACCCCAAGACCACCCTCAGAGGCACCCTCATCTACAGACCCCCTGGACCCCGCACACACTTCAGCGAAGACATCGCAGACTTCATCAGCCCGCACGCTCTCCCCTCCGCCGACTACATCCTCCTAGGGGACCTCAACTTCCACCTGGAGAACAACAATGACAGCAACACCACCACCCTGCTGGACAACCTCGCCAACCTCGGACTCAAGCAACTGGTGACCACCCCCACCCACTACGCCGGACACACGCTTGACCCCGTCTTCTCATCCAGCAAGTACATCTCCTTCAGCCACGCCACCGGACTTCACTGGACAGACCACAGCTGCGTCCACTTCAGCTTCCGAAAGACCACGACCCACCACCACCCGCAACAGGTTCCCCGCAGGAGCTGGAACAAGATCACCTCCGACCAGTTCACCACATCCCTGACCCAGATCACCCCGGCCAGATCAACGGACCCCAGCCAAGCAGCCGACAACCTCACACAGTGGATCACCATCTGCGCAGATGACCTGGCTCCACTGAAGACCCCCCCCCCAGCAGACCCGGCAGCAAGAAAGCCCCCTGGTTCACCGACGAACTCAAGAGCTCCAAGAGGAACTGCCGTACCCTCGAGAAAGCTTGGCGCAACGACCCGACTACAGACAACATGACCGCCCTCAAGCACGCCACCCGCAAACACCCCCAGCTGATCCACACCACCAAGAAGACAGCATTCAAGGAACGACTAGACAACAACGCCCACAACAGCAAGGAACTCTTCAGCATCGTCAAAGAGCTCTCCAACCCCAGCGCCGGAAACAACGACATCACTCCCTCGCAAGACCTCTGCAACTCACTCGCCTCGTTCTTCCACAGCAAGATCGCAGACATACACAACAGCTTCAGCACACAGCCCACGCACCCTACCACCGAATCGACGCCCCCCACCACCACCATCCGCGCCTGGACCCCGGTCAGCACCGAAGACACCATCCGCACGATGAACACCATCCACTCCGGATCACCAACCAACCCTTGCCCCCACCACGTCTTCAACAAGGCCGACTCCGTCATCGCACCCCATCTCCGGGACATCATCAACTGCTCCTTCAACACCGCCACCTTCCCGGAGAGAGGGAAGCATGCCGAACTCAGCGCCCTACTGAAGAAACCATCAGCGGACCCCACCGACCTCAAAAACTACCGCCCCATCTCGCTCCTCCCTTTTCCTGACAAAGTCATCGAGAAGACCGTCAACAGGCAGCTGGCCGCCTTCCTCGAGATGAATGGATCCCTCGACCACTCGCAATCCGGTTTCCGAGCCAACCACAGCACCGAGACCGCCCTCATCGCAGCCACTGACGACATCCGAGCCCTACTCGACAACGGGGAAACAGCGGCCCTCATCCTCCTGGACCTCTCCGCAACGTTCGACATGTCTGCCACCACACCCTAGTGCAGCGCCTCAACAACATCGGAATCCAAGGGAAGGCACTGGAGTGGATCATCTCGTTCCTCGCCGGAAGAACCCAGAGAGTCCGCCTCCCCCCGTTCAGATCCGAGGCCACCGAAGTCATCTGCGGCGTACCACAAGGATCATCTCTCAGCCCCACCCTCTTCAACATCTACATGAGCCCCCTCGCGGCCATCGCACGCCAACACAACCTCAACATCATCTCCTACGCCGACGACACCCAGCTGATCCTCTCCCTCACCAACGACCCCGCCACTGCCAGAACCAACCTACACGAAGGGATGAAAAACGTAGCCCAGTGGATGAAGAGCAGCCGCCTGAAACTGAATTCAGACAAGACGGAAGTCCTCATCCTGGGATCATCACCCTCCGCCTGGGACAACTCCTGGTGGCCCCCTGCCCTGGGCAGCACACCCAAACCAACGGACCACGCGTGCAACCTGGGCTTCATCCTGGACTCCTCCCTCTCGATGACCAGACAAGTCAACGCCGTCTCTTCGTCATGCTTCAACATCCTATGCATGCTCCGAAAGATCTTCCGATGGATCCCCACCGAAACCAGGAAGACGGTCACCCAGGCACTCGTCACCAGCCGACTGGACTACGGAAACACCATCTACGCCGGAACCACAGCCAAACTGCAGAAAAGACTCCAACGCATCCAGAACGCCTCAGCACGACTCATCCTGGACATCCCCCGACACAGCCACATCTCCGGACACCTGAGAGACCTGCACTGGCTCCCCGTCAGCAAAAGAATCACGTTCCGACTCCTCACCCACGCACACAAAGCCCTCCACAACCTGGGACCCAGGTACCTCAACAACCGCCTGACCTTCTACACTCCCACTCGCCAGCTACGATCGACCAGCCTCGCCCTCGCCTCCGTTCCACGCATCCGAAGAGCCACCACGGGAGGAAGATCCTTCTCCTACCTGGCAGCCAAGACTTGGAACTCCCTCCCCATCCACCTCCGCCTGACCCCAGACCACCTCTCCTTCAGGAAGCAACTCAAGACCTGGCTGTTCGAGCAGTAGCGGACCCCCCTCCCCCAAGCACCTTGAGACCCTCCGGGTGAGTAGCGCGCTATACAAATGTTATGATTGATTGATTGATTGAACACTTCTTCTGAATCAAAGAAAAAGGTCTGTGCAGTGGCAGAAAAACAGAATGCTACCTCCACCACTTAATTATGACAACCCAGGACATGGACAGCAGGCTGGTGTGAGCCAGAGGGCACACTTGGAGCACCCCTCTAGGTATCAGAACCAGGTTAAAGGGCAGGCATATGCCGGAGCACCGCACACTGGATTACCATGTGAACTGGGCAAAAACTTCAGAATACCATATATCACATGCAATTGGAACACTCAGGGCAGTGGCGTAGCCCGGGGTGGCCTGCCCCAGGCGGCACTATTTTGGGTGTGTTCGCTGCCGGCGGCAGCTGCGCTGGTGGCCCATGGCCAGCCCAGGATTTATTGGGGGGACAGGACAGGGATGTCAGTACACCCTGCCACCCCACACCCACACGTGCGGCAGCCAGCGGTTGTTGCTGAGCAGCACCACACGTGTATGTAAGTGCAAGCGCACCTGCTTGCAAATGCATGCTGCACCACCTAGCATGGTGGTGGTGCGGCGTGACGCGTGGCATACTGTGTATCTGGGTCCCAGGGTCGTCAATCTTGTAGCGTGTGAAAGCGCTACCAATGACGGCCCTGGGCATAATTTTTGGCCAGCCCCCGCGCTGCAACAGTGATGCGCACTATCAGGCACACTACCAACACACGCGAGAGTGGAGGAGTCTTGTGCTGGCCTTGACATTTCAGATTGGCTGCAGACAGTCTGACCAGAACCGGACTTCTGACTTACTCCAAGCCAACTCAGTCACACACTGTCTGGACTGTCTCAGTGTCTCTACCAGAGGAAACCGGCCTGCTAGTGGTGGTGCATGCGTGCACTGGGCCTGGCCTGTGCCGCTGCCTCCGCCAAGAGACAGAGACACTGAGAGACTCAGTCACTCATGACAGGTGTGCTCCCCCCCCCCCCCGCAGCATGTTAAAAGCACGCCCCTCCCCCGCCTAATTAAGGTAAGTGATAATGAATTAAATTTGTATTTTGTTGCTCTCCTTAGGAATGTTTTTAGAAAAAGAATGGAGAAATATATTAAATGATGAGCTGAGAAAGCTTGTCAAGTCTAGATTTATTGCGTTAAGTGTTGTGGCACGCAATCTTTAAACCTGACTCAGGAGGGGTTATGTGAATGTGAAAGACTCTGTGCACATTTCATAACGCTGTGACTAGAACTTCTATAGTTCTTGAATCTACTGAGTGGTAAACGCTGATTCCGCTCTAGAATCCAAATTAAGCGCTTCTTCAATAACTGGCAATTTTCTCAAAAGCACCCCAGCCAAACAGGCCTCGTACAACAAAAATGTCTGTTCACCATTGATGATGCCGGTGGTTGTGAATACTAACGCTTAGACGTCATAAAAGTAAATCTCAGATATGCGCTAAATAAAAGGAAAATACCCAGACACAGAACTGTCATAGTTTCTCTTTTTCTTCCTCCCCCTTTCAAAGCAGAGAGAAACGTCATTATTTTAAAAGGCTATTCAAACATCCCTACCATTACAGTTCCCCTTCGACTTTTTCACTCCTGTATTTCAGAGATATGATTGCTCCGTGCAGTATATGTGTGCATGGGAACATGAAGGTATGATGACAATACCCTCTCCACTTCCAAGGAAAGTCAATTTAACATACTGCAGGCACAGAACTAAATGTTCAGGATGTGAACTTTGTTTGCAGGATACAGATTTTAATAAAGTCAACACACCTCAAATAAACCTCTAGTTGCATTTCTCTTGGAAGTTTGTTTGGTGTGCGTTTAATTCTTGCCGCTCCAGCACGTGGGGGGGACAAGGGACTAACCTAGTAAGTCAGTATGCAAGTGACATCATGGTGTGTGCCATCACAGCCTTTGATGTCACAATGCATGACATCACACGTGGCATCACAGTAAGTGACATCACATATCATGAGTGCATTTAAGCGCATTATGAGATTAAAACAATTAGATTTTGTTTTGGGTTTGTGCTAAAAAAGTGGCGCAATTCCGATGCAAAATCTGGACCTCAACTAATTTTGCCCATTCTTTAAAACCCTGCCACAAAAAAATTGGCTACATGGAGAAGCATGTTGGTAGATCTTTTATGTTTTATTGGTTACAAAGTCTGCTTTTTCGAATATTTTTATGGGGTTAAGACATCTGCTGCAGAGGTGCCCAGTAAATATCAGGAAATAATAATTGGTGAGATAACCCAGGAGGTTAAAGTATTTCTTGGAGAGATTTCTGTTTTGTGTAGTCCCAGATCTAACTCAAAGTAGTATAGAAGGATAATGTGCCTGCAAAGCATATCATGTAATATGCAGTTGACAGAATTTTTTTTTATTGTATCTAGGTAAGTGGTTTACTGCTTTGAACACAGATCCTTTTGTGTCTTGCAGTTCATAAATAGTAAGCCTTTTAATATAGCACAGTGAGCTATGTAGGATCAGGGCAGGCTCTAGGGCGGTGCCACCTGTGCCACCGCACCTGGTGCTGAATCTTCGAAGGGGTGCCTGTTTGGAAGTATTTTATGGTTTTAAAAGCACCTGCTGCTGCATTGCTGGCCTCCGCCATTTTCATACAAAAATTAAAATGTCAATATAACTCGGTGATTGTTCTTCCTGGAGAGAGAAGGGGTTTTGTCAAGTGGAAGTTTTAGCTCATTTTATGGAAGCACAGAGGGTTGATGTGCCTGCTGCAAAGAATGTATACCATGCAGATCACAAAGTACACATAGATTAAATAGGTCAGTGCTTTTGTCAGAGAGATCCTTTTGTTACTAGCAATGTAGATGTTAAAATCCTAAAATGGGACAGTGAGCTAATAACTGTCCTCAAAGGGCTGCATGCAAACTGCAAGGTATAAATGAGAGCATTATGATGTTTACCTCCGTCTTTCATTATTCTAAAGTTTCAAAAAGGGTTCATTTCGGTCAAAAAACTAAATCTTAATACTAAATGTAACCCCCAACCATGGGGTTATGTTTTAAATTCTGAGTCTGTGCTTCTCCAGACCAAGCACTCTTTAACTATACTGTCTACTCGTATAGATGAAATGCAACTCCTACACCTTGTAGGCGTGTGTCTTGTGTAACATTTCCTATACACTGATGTACACACCTATCATTGATTGTCTCTGTGTTGTGTTTGTGATGTAAAGTGCTCTGACACCCTACACTGGTAAAGGTGGCGCTATTAAATACATCTGAGAGAGAGAATGGTTATGGAGACTTGAGGGGGTACTGTTAAAGGGGAGTACTGTGAGAGTCTGTGGGAGGCGGCTGTGGGGGGTGCCAACAAACATTGTCGCACAGGGCGCCACCAGTGCTAAAGCCCGCCCTGTGTAGGATATGTGGCTGCTACACCTTTTAACCCTCACTGACTCATGCAACACATCTTGTAAACTGATTTACACACTTGCATGATTTATTGTCCATCTGTATGTTATTTAAATCGCTCTGACACCCTGAATTGGAATGCGAGCGCTATAAAAGAAATAAAATAGTGCAATTTAAATTGTGTGTAAATACTGGGACAGACCAACACATCTGGAATTCTTCCAGTTCATGCACTTACATAAAGGGACCTTACAAAGTCAAAAGCATGCCTCTCTTAAATACCTGTGAAGAGATAACGAGCTGTGTGCTTTTGTCTCCCACTGTTGCATTTACATTTAAGTGTGAGGTTCCAGGCCACTCGATCAAAAGGGTTGTTACTCAGTAAACTCCTTGGCAGCGCATGTTCTCTGGGAGCTGGGAGAGGTTAGTGTTGGGCACGCAGCACCTCCGCTCCGACCTTTGCTTTCTCCTGCATTGGAGTAGTAGAGAGTAGCATCACACACCTGGCCAATTCACCCGCGCTGCTCACTGTCCTTTTTCCCCAGAACCCCCCTTCCCCTTCTACCGGCCATGGGCGTCAATCTGAGGGATAGCCTTGGGCGCCAGAAGCTCTAGCTACGCCACTGACTCAGGGCAAGGAGCACACACCCATTTACCATGTAGGGGACATTCCTGTCACAGAATTTCCCATCTGAGGGCCCGATTCACATAGGTAAACTGAGACAAAAGTGTAGGTTTACGACTTTCTGTATTCACAAAGGGCATTTACGTGTAGTAAATGCCCTTTGTGAATACCGAAAGTCGTAAAATTCGACTTTCATCTCAGTTTACCTTTGTGAATCAGGGCCTACATTTTTATGTTATGTATGGCCCTCCATTCCATCTCCTGCTGCTCTCCTCAGCTCTGTCGGAGTAGGAGCCTTACTCTGTCTCCACTGCTTCAGCCCCTTGCATCTTTTTACACCTGGTATCTTGCCACCAGCCCACACCACCCTCTTGACATATTATAAAAACCTTATCTGACAACTGTCAAACTCCCATACCATCTTCAGTATTGTAATCTCAAATATTAAAAAAAAAACGTACCTGGGGTTCTACCAGCCACCCAGCATTATCTGCATTTACGGTCCCCTGGCCTTAAAAAGCTGGTACTCTGCCATCCCACGCAAACTACACTCTCTTTAGAGAATGCCTCGCGGGAAAGTCCCGTGAAGCTAAATATAAAAAAATAAAAATAATATCTGCCCTTCCTTCCCGCCCGCCCCCCTCTGCACCGGCACTTAATTGTTAACACCGGCACTTATGACAGTATGCCACATGGTGGCGCTGTTTGCCTAATTTAGAGATCAGCGCAACAGCAGTGGTATATTAATTCAATATACGTTAAAAATTACTAATGCCTGCCGCCCCAGCCATTCTAATAGCTTTATGGGCCCTGGAATAGTATGAATTGTCACCCTTGTAAGAGCGTGGTGGGTAGTGGTTCAGTTGGTACGGTCATTGGCAGCGCTGTCAGGGGCAACGGGTGGTGCAAGCTGCAGTGGCCTCCTGACGAGGCCCCTGGCCCTTAATTTGTCACAAATTAAGCACTGTATGCTAAACAACAGTCAAGACTTTGTGAAGTCTCTGAATGACTTCGGTACCAAGTATCAGGCTTGTCCAAAGTAACACTGGCCTGAGCAGATTTCTTGGAATTGATTCCTGTGTAACAGAATGAGATATATTGATGTTGTCGGAATAAAACTGCCTTCTCTGTTTTTTGTTAGTAGGCTTTGCAGTTAAGATTCCACAATGTTCACGAGAGTCTCACTGCATCCCCTGGCTAGTAGTAAGTAGCTGTTCAGGTAAACCTTTAGCAGTACTGTTGGAACCATCAGATGGTCCAAATGGGCTGAATTTACTGCAAATACCGGTTCCAGTAGAGCAGGAGGAGTGTGCCTCCCAGGCAGGGTCCCCCCTTTAGACATAGTTTCCAGATTAGCTTGATCAGATCTCAACCACAGGTAGCCCCTTTTACTTGCATCAGATCTGCAGTCTCTCGGCTGGTCGTGGTAGGATGCTCCACGTTGGCGGCAGGTGGTGATACCCCTTTGTACATGAGTGGAAAAGGGAACACAATCTCCCCGTCTGCTAAGAATCACTTCGGGCAGAGAAGTATTCAAGCCAGTGCTAAACCAGAACATTTATAGTTTGGCCTCAGTTGTGAGGGAACAGGACACACTCAGCATCTTTGAAGCACTCCTCGGGTTAACACAGATTTTTAGGGTGTAGCAAAGTACTTGATGTGGTGAGTGAACTCCTATTCAGTCTAGGAAAGTCGGACAGATGCACAAGGGTCCAACTCCCAATATTCAATTTAAAGTTTTAGGTAGCCAACCTCTGATCCGAGCGAAGGGGCGTTTTCAAGGCTCTTCTCCTAGGCAAACTGGAGAACCTGGCTTTAGCTGGTAAGATGTGTATTCCAATTCCAAGACAGACATCTCGAGGAATCTCCTGTCATAATAAAAGCTTCTAGCAGCAGCACCAGGAAAGGGAGTCAGGGCCACAGAATGCCAATCATACCTTAGCACAAACTAATCACACACTAGGTAAATTGAAAATAAAGCACAGTACTATTGTACTGTATGGATACTCATCTCCAGGCTGTAGCTGTATAAAGTACTGGCAACAGGATATGTTCTCCACTTCCAGGCAAGGGGTAGGGCCCTAAAACATTATACACTGGCCACTATGTGTTGCCCTTTGTCCCCATTGCCTCCCAAGGCAACCAGATGACAGAACCCAGTAGATTTTAGCATTAAAATACATCAGGTGGGAACATTTGATGAGAAATTACAAAAAATAAAGGTTCGGCAGCTGTGACATACAATTCCAGGTGTGCATCCTTACAGCAGGGAGGAAGAAGAAGAGGTGCATGTCATCTACAACTAGATGGAAAAGCTAAATAAGGAAAGAATGTGACCCGGTTAGGTGTAGCCCATACAGTAAATACTAGAGGGTCCTGTTCAGAAACCTGAGCATCTCATACAGCTAAAGGGTCAGGCGGAAATCCGATCAGTCCATTTTACGCTGTGACAGAGTCGGGGACGTGTAGGTAGCCAGGAGATAGCACAGCTAGTGTGACTCAGGTTCGATAGGGTCCTGAAGAATGTGATGTTGTACTACATCAAACATCACAGAAAGGTGAAGCTGCACTTGAATGGAGGAAAGCTGGTTCTCTCAATAGGGTGATTGCTAAGACGCCCATTAGTAGCCACTGAAGTAGTGCGTGGAGCCATAGTCATTACCGTTCAAGTATTTTAGAAAAGGAGGGAACCAGGTCTGTAATTAATTGAGTTGTGTGGGTTCCTTGTGTTTTTTTTTAATAGTGGTGTGCCTGCTGTAGGTCTGTAGCAGGACGGTTGAGCTCCTTTCAGGAATGAGTGCTTGTGCACATGGTAGATGTCGCTGAGTATAACTGGGGCAGAGAGCTATGGTCTGGAGGTCAGTCTGTAGTGCATAACCGAAAAGAATGTGGAGTTGTTGAGAGCAGCAAAACACCAGGAAGGAGGAGGGAGATAGGAAAGTGGCAAGTTAATCACATGTTTTGAACATTTTATACAAAAAGAGAGTAATTCACCTGCACTTATGGAGGAGTGTGCTGCAGTTAAGCAAGGAAGTGGTAAGGAGGGATAGGAGTAAGGGGTGGAGTATCTAGGTAAGCTTACTGGACCCATCCCCGCAAGATCTGATTGGGTAAATTTGTTGAATTTGCTACGTCAAGAGAAGAGTTGAGAGCAGGACTAAGGTTTTTAGGCACTTGAGTAGGGAGAGACTGGGGACTATTTCCGTATACAGTAGAGTTTAGGCATTTAGCTGTTGCGTGTCCAGATGATAACAGAGAAAGATCAACTAGGAGACCATTGAAACATTCCATAAATAACCCCTTTTAGAGGGAGGTTTGTCTCAGGGAAAGTGAGGACTGTAAAATGCCACTCGTGCATTGTGGATGGTTTTCCCAGGTGAATTTGCAGTTTATAATGTAGGAGGACCGGAGGATGAAGGGGACAGAAATGAGATAAAAAGTGATACTTGGGTCTATAGAGGGACCCAGATAGAGAAGGGCTTCTGAGATGTATATGAGGTTACAAGGATCCACATGATGTGTGAAACCTGGTTATGGCCTCTCACAAGGTTAGGGTCAGATAGTATTGAGTCCAGTTGAATTATTGTACAATAGTGATTCTAGTCACATCAAATTTGCTCATTGGGAACATAGAGCTATCCCATAGGGGGGGCGAGGGAGTTGAAAGAGTCTAAGAAGGTATTTATTTCGAGTAAGAAGGGTGGTTGTGAGCTATCTGTTTGGCTGTTTAGTTGGGTCACTCCTTCTGACAGCTGGAAATACATTCACATTCAAGTCGTCTGAAAGAAGGATCCACAACACTGTGATCTTCTGAATCGCTTTCGTTCGGTGGATTTGAACATACTTCAGCCAGGGCCGGCCTGGGAACCCAAAATAGCCCTGGAAAATCTGGTCATTCCAGCCCCCATACGGTGCATAGAGCGGGCCAAGGGCCAACCCTCTCTCAGCTAAGAAACATCTTATTTAAAGTTTGGCTTTTCATTTTTTAGGTCTTGCTTACTAGAGAGTGCATGCGCTGTCTGTTGCAAGATGTTTTGTCTGCTTACAGTAGGCATAGAGCACTCCCATCTTTGGTTGGGTTCTTATTTGTTAGCTTGTGGGTGCTTTACTTCCTCTTTTTGTGTTTGTCCCTACCCTGGATCATGGGCGCATTACTTGTGTCTTTCCACCTCTCATTTTTCAGGTGCTATTTTTTTTGTTTAAGCGCTCCACAAGTTTACATGGGTTTTCCGGTTGTTTCCCTCATGTACTTCTCCCTTTCTGCCATGCTCGTGCTGCTCTTTCTCGGCCCGTGTTGTTCTCACCACCTCTTCCATGATGCGTTCCCCCTTGTGTGCTTCTCCCCAACTCTGCGCTTTCTTACTTGTGTACATCTCCTGCACAGCTACATGTTGCTCTTTTGTCTGTTTACTTTTGCTCTCCCAATTCAACGTGCTCTCATCTGTTTGCTTTCCCCCGCTCCACGTTGTACTCCCTCCTTTTGCTTTCTCACCTGCACCCCTGTGTTACTTTCCCCAATCCACTACCCTGTGTTACTTCCCCCACCCCAGCCCTCTGTTTTGCTTCCTCCCACCGACACCCTCCTTGTCGCTTACCGTCACCCATTCCCCGTGTTGCTTCCGCCAGCTCCCCACATTGATTGCCCCCTCGCCTTCTGTGTAGCTTCCCTTATCCACTTGAGTAACTGTGCTTTTCTTTTTGTTTACTGATCTCCAACTCGAATTGGTAAACAAAAAAATTGCCTATGTCATTTTGTAGTCACGCATATGCTCGTTGTGCATGCCGACGTAAGATGTGTCTGGCTATGTCATATGCTGTTTTTATCTCTTTTAGCCATGCTACACACCATATCGGATGCTGTAAAACATGGCTAAAACCATTAGCAAAGCTTGTAAGCCCCAAAGGTGAGAGAAAATTGGATTTGCGAATGCTTGTTTGTTATTGAGCGTCTGAAATAAATCATGGACCTCATTTGCTAAAGCTTTGCAATTCAACACAAAAGAACCGTTATTAGGGCCACGTGCAGCGCTGAGCTGCTTTGCATGAACACCCATGACTTCTTTAGTAAGTTAATAGTCCATGACTTATAAAACCCAGTTCATTTTACAAATGCGAGTTCTGGCTGAATAAAAAACTTTTTCTGTCTTTCCTTTTTTTTCCTCATACTTTTTACCTTTATAAAATACTAGCAGCCCGTCCCGACGTTGTCCGAGTACGAAAAATAATGTCTTAAATGGTTAGAAAAGGCAAGGCAAAGTTTTTTTAAAAGTTCATGGCATAGTACATTTATTGTTTCATGGGACTTGCCTGTGCGGCTGCTCAGAACCCCTCTTTCTGTTGCGCGGAAGGTGAGCGTGTGCTCTGCGGTTTGTTGTCCTTTCCGCAGAATGCACACGCCCACAACAATGCTAAACGACACGCCCACTTCAAGACGTGTCAGAACGCTTTTCTCACACAGAACGCTTTTCGCAAGCATTGCTTTACAGCAGAAAGCCCACGCCCACAACGGACTACTTTGTCCCAAAACGGTCTTTTTCACTTGTAATGTATATATTGGGCTGGTATATAGCCTATGTCCATCTGCTTATACTCACCTTTCTAATGCTGTATTGTGTGTTCTGATTGGCACTGCAGTTCCGGAGCTTACCCACCTCAAAGGTTTGGGCTCTCTCTTTATTATATTAGTATGGATGAATCTGCACCCAGACACCATGCTGCAGAATTTGTTGTGTATGACCTTCTAGTGAATATCATGTGCTGCAGTTTCAGGCAACATGGGGCTGAGTGCAAGGTGTTATTTGAGACCACACCATGTTCAAGTCAGATAGGTGTGTACAGAGAGATCTATGGACAAAACACTAGTGTGACTAGTGGTGACACTTGTGCCAAGAGTCAACTGCACATGAGAGCCTATTGCAAATGGCCAAACACAATGAACATGGATTCCGTGGTTTTGGGGCCGAGTGCTGGGTATTAGCAGTAGCCGTACCATTCATTCAAAACCCATAGCTCATGGCCAAAGGCTATACAAAGAGGCGGTAGGGTGGAGGTCATGGTTTGGGGCCACACCCTGCACCCATAGCCTTTTGAGCCTGATTAGGCAAAAGACATGCATAGCTGATTTTAGCTGTGTCCAGTAGTATATCATTAAATAAATAAAATGGAAAAAACTGTGAATTAAGAAAAGACAAAGCAACATTTCTTTAAAAAAAACATTTGCCTAAATAAAACCTCCATGGAAGGTACATTATGTATGAGATGCAAACGCTTATGCACACAAAAAGTGATGGGAGGAAAACTTGTAATTTGTCTAACCACTGGCAACTGTGCAAGGTAGCATTTCAAACCACTATTCTTTTGCCCACTATGCCACCTCAGATGAACTCAGTCATATGCAAATCAGCCTTGGTCCTGCTACAATACGAATAGTCCAGCTTGAACTACCAAGCCACCTCCTCTCTGACCCAGAACACAAGCAACCCAATACCAATTTCAGCCTGAATCAGGCAGGTGCAGTTTCATTCCAGTGGCACAGGGAGCAGGGGACTTGGGCCTACCGTTGGCCGCTTAGTGCATATCATCACACACGCAAAAGGTGAAGGGAGAAATACATGCAATTTTTCTAACCACTGGCAATTGCTTGGGGTCGCCATCAAACCCGCCATTCTTTTGCCAACCATGCCATCTCAGATTAGACTGCCACAATTGTTCAAACTATGTGATGTACATTATTGATGTTAATCGTGTAAGAGCATTCCTGATAGCAAAGCTCTCAGGTTGTTCTAAGTAGCAGATAAATAAGTAAATAGTCCCTTGTGAATTGGAGAATTTATGCTCCATGGATGGCATGATGAGGGATCATGCGGAAAGAGATTTCAGTATAGAGAGCAGGCATGACCAAAGCTTGCTGTAGTGACCCCCCCCCCCCACACACACACAAACACATACTCAAGTATAATTATGCACTATGTACTTTTTCATATTTATCCTTGAATATTTGGTATATCTGACACAGCTTTTTTCCTTATGTCCATGAATGTAAAGGTTCATTGAGGTACTTGCACGCATTTTGATACCCAGTCCTCACCTATGTATATCTATGCCCACTATTATTAGATCTATACTGTAATGTGCATGCGCAACTGCAGTGTTTTTTTACTTTTTTGGTATTACTTTTGTGTATTAATTGCTTTGTCATTTGAATTTGAAATGTACTAACTCACATGAAGTTACAGTTCTATTAAGGGCACAGAGTGAGGATTATGTTTGACTGTCTTATCTGCTCAAAATAGGGGCCAGAATCAGAGCATTTGTTATCAAGATAGATAGAACACAACAATCAGAAACCCCTGGGAATGAAACTAAAAAGCATGACATCACCAATGAGACACCCCGAGCTCTGAATGTCCAAACACCATGTTCCTTAGCAATGGCTTTTCAAATGCACCAAAGGGATGCCCAACTTTCGATTTTCTCACAGAATTCTCACTTTTGTTTCTGGTATATCCTATTAAGAGAAGCAAGAATGGTTTGGGAAGCTCAAAACCCAAAGCGTAGCCGCAAAATCGCTATTTAGCTAACACAAACAGTTTAATTAAATGTCAAGTTAACCTTACGGGTGAGATGGCATTATACCGTAAAGGAAGCTGAGGGTGGGACAATCCTCGCCTCCATGTCCTTAATGGAAGTGTAATTTTCCTTTACGTTTCCTAGGAAATTTTACATTCTATGGCAGGACCAGAGGCTGTGATTATGCTATTTTAATGCTTCTCTTCTTCGAAAGTTCAAAATCCAGTTGTGGCTTAATGTAAAACTGTTTAAATATTGACTTCCCAATCAACGACCCTGCAGAATATCTTTAGAGACCTTGGCGCATCGTGCAGAGCACGCTCCAAAATAAAAAGTATCAAAACCTGCCTCGAAGGGGGCCACCAACCCCAATGGTCCAAAGCTGTGTAAGAGACTGCACTCACAAACTTTTGAAAAGAATGGGTATCTGGGAATCTAGGAATCAGAGCTCGGCCTCGAGTTGCGGGTAAACAATTTATTCTGTTTCAGACACCTGACCACTCATAATTTGGGATGTTCTGGGAAAGTTGAGTATTTAGTATGGGATTTTGATGTCCTAGTGCACATGGATGTTGCTCCATCTGGAATAAACAGCCTTTCACTTAAATCCAGTGCTCGTACATCAGACACTCTTCAACATGAAAGTATACAAAATAACTTATTATGCCTAGTAGAGAGTTCCTTTTGACACAAACTATTGTTATCAAGCCAGTCCTGAAACAGAAACAATACCTTGTTAACATCACATAGTTGACAATACATTGAGGAGGCTTAACAAGCCTAAGCCCATGAAAAGTTTCACACAAAGGGCTGCTCGCTGTCACCCAATTGACTGAAAGTAAGTTCCGTCAAATCATACACTTTCCCATTGCTAGCGAATTCTGACAAAGTGTGCAAAATGTTTGTAATTCTCTACCCCAAAGGATCGATACTTTTCTCAGTACACCAACTATGCCATGGCATGTTGCCAAGGCTTCGTTACAAAAAGAAGGGAGCCTGCTCCGAAAAGGCCTATGCCACCAAAAGACAACCTGCTCCAAAGGTCCCAGGACTTGCCAGTGACTCTAGAGAGCCTAACAAACAAATCTAAAAATGAGGTAAAGGCATTTGAAATTCCAAATTGCAAAAGAAAAGAAAAACTCACTTGAAACCTCAAAAACAGTGTATTCAACACACACTCCATCCTCTGCCCCCTGACTTGAGCAACCAACAGAGGAATCATTTGAAAATGTGTAGTTCAGGCCCATTTCCTAATCCTGGAGGAATACATCCACATTCAATGCCTGCAGGTACCTGAGGTTCTAGAAATGTGTTTCCCATCTGTCCATGATCACTGCAAACACAACTATATCCAGCTTCCATATGCTAGAAGCTCCTAAGGGCGCGAGAGCTCCAGTCTACGATCACTATTGTCTTTCTCCAAAGGTACTTCACTGTGACAGATATCTCCCGTTTGAGAAAGAAGTTCCAGAAACCCTTGGTCAACTCTCCTAGCATCCTGGACCTCATGACTCCCAGGTGGTAGATATATTGTACCATTGAGATGTTGTCCATCCTCAACAGGACACAACAATGAACCCGGTCAGCTACCAAACACTGCCCTGCAAAGAATGCAGCCAGGAGCTCCAGAGGGTTGATAGGAAGCATTAGCTCTTTCTCCAACCAATTTCCTCCTGAAGATACATCCCCACTCTGAGCACCCCATCTGAACCTGCTGGTGTCAGATTGATTGCAACAGCCCCGGAGGAACTGAATGTGGCTCAGCTGTTCCAGGCCTCCATGCGATTCAACAGTGGTTCTCTGTCCTGGCCTCCTTCAACAGTAAACCCTCCTCTGAACATGCAAGACCCTTTTTCAGATGTCGGATTTGAAGCATTTATGGGGCAGTTAATGCAGCCCACCAGAAAAATTGTCTGAATGGAAGTAGTAGGCTCACAATAAGGCCAGTATGTGGAGTGAGAAACGTTGGGAATTAGAAACTTGTATCAATTCCTTCTTGATCTTTGATGTCTTCTGCCATGACTCCTACAGAGTAGCTTCCAATGACTCCCCAGTGGAGCCCAAGAATTCCAATTTTCCTTTTGTGAGTCAGATCCGACTTCTCTTTCTTGGGTCTAAGACATTTCAATGCTGGACATTCACTGATGCAAGCTTTGAGCTGGTGTCTGTGCCATGGTAAATTCTCTGTGTGTACACTACTCCTGCTCTCCAGTCACCTTTTATTGAGTTGCTCTTCTCTCTGCTTTATGTTTTTGGAGAAGAGAGGCACGGCTCCTTCAATTTGAGTAAAGGGGGTCGGCTGTAACCTGGAAGTTTTTATTTTCTCAGCCTCTAACGCCCGCCTCCCTCTTAAGGTGTGGTTTTTAATGCTGCACCCCTTCTTGTTTATTTTAAATCAAACATAAGAGGTGCTTGTAGAGTGCACATAATAAACTCCAGTATTTAAAAGTTCACTCATATGTGATAATAATGAAAAAGGAAGCTTTGTGACATATAATATGGGTGTCCAGGATCCCACAATATGGACATGCGGGTCTCTCTCATTCTTGGCTCAGGACAAGAAAAAACAGGAATAGCAGACTTGACTCAGGGCCCCCAGACCCAACTACCAAGCCAAGAATGCATTTATTTGAGGGGTGTCATGCCCCCCAACACCCTCCCCCCACCCGAAGCGTTGCCCTGTTGAAAGGCTGGCAAGAATGCCCATATCATTATTTCAAATGGATCATATCCAGGAGATGTGCCCCATTTGCCTGATTTGCACAGTCACATGTTGAAAAGTAAACTCAACTTAGTAAAGTGTGAGTCTCACATGAACACCCGCCCCACTACTTACTTAACGCATTATACTCAGAGAGGGATAATTAACAGAAATTACAAAATTACAGACCCCCAGGGAAAAACATGTTGGTTTATACTGGTGGTGATAAAAAGGTACCAACACACTAGAAGGAAGTGCAGAAAACAAAGATTATTTAGCTGGCTACTGAGCACAAAACAAAGAGGGGTAGGTTGGACATTCAAGAGTTTTTCAAGGACTGTGGGGACTTTCTGTTGTTGGTCTTTTGTAGTTTAATCCACATGGGTTGCTGTAGTTGTGTACAGTAATGGAAATCAAGCACAATCCTCGCCTCCTGTCCTGTCACAAATTGGCAATAAAATAATAGCTTAAATTAAATACATGTGATTGTAATTAGAATGTGTGTCAATGTAAACAAGTACTCTCCATTTGTGTCCTTAGGGGGGACATAAAGCCAGGCCGGTGCCTGCCACGAAGAGGCAGAAGCGCCCACGACAAGAGAAGGCATACTGTGAGGTGGCGCAGCAAATCCACGGGCTGCCGCTAGAAGACTATCGCCAGCTGTTCTGCACCCTGGTGGAAAAAGCACTAAGCCCACGTTCATCTCCTCGTTCTGGCCTCCTACTAGCCCGCCGGGTGAAGGAGAGGCTCTACCATGCAGTAGGGTGCCCACAGTATTGGGAAGTAGTTCACCCAGGGGGCCAGGTAGAAGTCATAGAGGGTTTTGGCCAGACCAAGTCTGGACTGGCACCGCCTCACTTTCACATCGACACCGGAATGGGAGTGTCCCCTTGCATTGGGGAGCCTCCCAAGAAGAACCAGGCCGCCCCCTAGAAAATAATCAGCAGCCTCTTAGATGTGATGACCACAGAATGATATTTGCATTTCTTTTACTTACATGTCCCTTTTAGTGTTTATTTGATTGATATTTTATTATTATGGTTCTTATTAAAATAACTCCTTTACTAAATTGGTGAAATAAAAGCATTAATGTTTGAGCACTTAGTAAACTCAGAAAATGTATACAACCAGTATTTCAGGGACATGCACAGGGACAAAGGAGGGCAAATGTTTATTTACTCACTTAAAAAGGCCACTCAAGCATAGCTGCTAGCAAACTGAAAACACAGAACTACTGACAGAAATATGTTCACTCACAGAGAAAGAACCTTCGTCACACAGGCCTTGGTCACCAGCCAAATATGGCAACGCACTCTGTGCAGGAATCACCCCGCATCTCCTCAAGAGACTGCAGATGATACAGAACCCTGCAGCCAGACTCGTCCTAGACCTCCCCAACCGGTCCCACATCACCCCCCACCTATGAAAGCTCCACTGGCTCCCCATTCAGAAGAGGTGCCAGTTCAAGATGCTCACCCACACCTTGAACCCCCCCCCCCACTAGCAGGGACCATCGTACATCAACCACCAGCTGAAGTTCCACCATCCCTCCAGACACCTGCGCTCCGCCTCCTGCCTCGCTCACGCCCCCACATCCGCCGCAGTAACAGCGGAGGTCACGCCTTCTCCTACCTCGTGGTGAAGTCTTGGAACTACCTTCCTCTTCACCTACGGACCTCATCCTCTCTCCAGGAATTCAGAAAAGGACTCAAGACCTGGATGTTCAACTAAGCCTCGGCAGCAGCATTCTCAGCGGTGATTAGCCACACTTTACAAATCCAGATTGATTGATTGAGACAGTCTCATAAGTTAATACTTAGACACACACGTATAGCCCTGTTGAAACATAAACACTGAGAGGTAAAGTTAGAAACACAATCAGCCCAATTCACAAAGCCATTTGTGCACTTGGTGGGCAAAATGCTTGATTTACGGTTGTAAATTGACTTTTACAATTCACAAAATGCAAACTAGTGTTCCTTATGTGATGTTATGTTTATATGTATGGTGCATATATCACCTGGAATGGTATCCTGGCACCAACAAAATGGGATGTGGATCTCTGTATGGTGCCTGTTAGACCTGACACCCTTGGCGTGGTTTTCCCCCCATCTTTTTGCCTCTGACTCATGTGTTTTGATGCTGTGCTGGATTTCGTTTTTGCTGATTTAGATGCTTTGGACACTCTGCCACTGCTGATCAGTGTCAGAGTGTAAGTGCTCCCTCTGTAAATTGCCATATTAATTGAATATACCTGATTGGCATATTTGTATCACCATGGAGTCCCTAGTAAAGTGCACTGTGTGTGCCAGGGCTGGTGATGACAGATGCTACTAGTGGGCCTGCAGCGCAGATTGCGCCACCCACATGAGTAGCCCTAAAAAGGACTCAGGCCTGCCAGCGCAGGGCCTGTGTGCAGTCAGTGGACTGCCCTGTCCCCCTGGCCAGTGTCTCCACTGGCTGGGCCTAACCCTTCCCTGTCTGTGCACCTCAGTCACCCCTATGGAAGGCTCAAGGTACCCCCCTGGGCAGGGTGCAGTGTATGGATAAGGTAGAGCATGTACTAGTGCAGGTCACATGCTCTGGTAGTGGGCTGCAGCCATTTTATGTGCTCACTGCTGTAAGGCTATCTTGCTCCATAGAGTAACATGGAGGAGGCTGGGCCCATGTGATACCAGCCTATCTTCCCATAGGAACAAGATGGGACATAAGTGAAAGATATCCCTGAACTCAGAATTTAATGACACATCTTTTAGTGAAGGGTGTTTTTAAATCCTGTGTTGGAGAATAGCACTTTTAGAAAGTGGCTGTTTTCTTGTCTAAACCTTTCTGTGTGCCTGGGTTTGTGGAATGCCTGTCTGGTCTGGATGTGACAGGGGGGTTGCAGAGCCCCCAGAGGAGAGGGTCGGAGCCAGCCCGGGGATGAAAGGGCACATCTGCCTGCCTGGGAGGTGGGAGGAAGAAACGCCTGATAAGTGCTGGGCTGTGCCGGCCTGCCTCCCCCATGCTAGCTCCCTCCTGCCGGTCAACTGACACCTCTGACCATGAAGCTGACAGGAAGAAGAAAACCAGAGACACCTCAGTACTCCGCAACCCCGAGAACTGGTTTAGACTGGACCCAGGGCCCCCTTGCACAAAGACTTCAAAGGACTTCAAAGACATTGAGGGGTATAAGGAAAGGACCCCTGACTACAGAAGTTTAGATTCTGAAATTCTACAATCAAGAAGGAACCTCTGCTGGAAGGAGGACGGCTGGGGAACTAAAGGAAGACTGCCTTGCTGTGTGCTCTAAGGGCTGACCTGTTCTGCTGTCTAACTGGAAGCTGAGGAGGAGAAAGGGACTTTGCTGTGTGCTGTGACCCTGCCTGCTTGAAACTGCCAAGACTCTGCTGTGTGCTGTGTCTGCAACTTGAATCTCCAAGGGCCTGAGAAGAGCTGGCCTCCTGTTGGGAACCCAGGGTTAAAGGTTCCTAAAGCTTTGCCCAAGACTGCTGAGAGATCGTGCTTGTGGCCCGCTCCAACGTGTGATTATTACTTGCCAGCCGTGAGGATCGATCGCTGTGCTCTTCGGCACAGATTCAGGGGGTGAGGAGGGACCCGGAGTTGTTTTCTGCGTCCTACATTCCCCCTGTTGATCTACTGGTGGAGAATCCGGCTGACCGTGATCTGCGGCCCCGAAAACCCTTTGCCGCCAAATCACCACCGCGGCCCGGGGCCAGGAACCCCCCCCCCCCGTAACTTGCTTCGAGGTCCAGGAGCTGCCGCAGCGAAGAACGAAGCCGCCGCGCTCCCATTGGTGGAGGGAGCCGAGCCCCCTCACTAACGCCGCGACGGGATTGGCCCGTGCGGCGCGGCGTCATCAGCGGGATCGTGCCGTGATTGGTGGCTGGGGCGCAGCGTCATCAGCGAGGCCGCGCTGCCATTGGGTGGCGGCCTCGCGTGTAGAGGGGCTCGTCTGAGGAGCCGCGACGGGATTGGATGCCTTAGCTGAGGCGGCTGGAGGAGCTGAGTAATCACTGCGATCACCGCCGGGCCCGGGAAGAAGTGACCTGCCCTCGCCGAGGGAATCCGAGGCGTCCCGCACCCCTGGCCAGCCGTCCCCCACAAGGTGAGCAGCACCGCCTCCGCCGCCGCTCGTTGGATTGTCGAGAGCGGGCGGGAGAGGACAGGGGACCGGCCGGGGCGGGGACGCGTGCCATCTGCACGGCCTGGGGCGCCTGAGTCCCAGGAAGGCGCGAGGCTGCACCTGGGGGAGGAAAGAGTCCCCGAGCCTCGCGCAGAAGCGCATTGACAGCGCTTAAAGCCCCGAGGTGGAGTCACAAGGGGGCATTGTGGTTACTGCTCGTTTTGAGAGCAAATTAATTATAAATAAGTGGCAATATTTTTACCTGCTGATTAAGGAGACTTGAGACATTGTTTTACATAAGAACTTCCTGAAACTACGTACCACCATAAAGATTAAGTGCACCATTTTTTATAACCAAGTGATTATCGTGCAACTGCCTCATTTACATTGCTGAAACTAGATAAAGTTATATATTTTTATAAAATATACTTACCTGTGTGGTCTCAGTTTGTGGTGGATTGGGGATTATTGTTGTGTTAAGGGCAAATGTTATCCACATTGCCTCTGTTTAGCCTAGACTGCTCGCGCCATGCTACCTAGAGGGTGAGCAGGGGTTATCTCAGAGGGTTATTCCTTCACCGTGACTAGAAGCAAGGGTCCCTACTTGGTCTAAGGTACTTACCTCTGCCAATTAGAGACCCCCGGTTCTAACATTGTTGGACAGCGGTGCGGATTTTGAACTAATAATTGCACTTGACCTGCAGTGATTTCTTGTACATCACTAGTCTAGTTTAGCAGAACAGGTTGCGCAAGATTTTTTGTTTTTGGTGGAACCTTTTTAGTTGAAAAGGTTAGGAAGCATCATGTCTCGGAAAGCGCCAAGCGTGAATGGAGAAGTGGAAGTGGAATTTGAAATCCAGGAGTTGTTAACCTATAGCAAGGAGCAACTGAGAAAAGTCTGCAAACAGCTTGAATGCCCAGTAAGGGGCGGCGCAAACAAGGAAAAGCTACGGACAGCTCTGAGGGCCTGGTGGGAGGCCAAACATGGTGTTCCAGAAGTTACTACTGGAGAGGGAGGCACACAGGAGAATGGGTTTTTGTCCAGTGAATTGCCAGTGGCGAAGCCAGCGTCTGGGCCCGGCAGCAACCACTCCGGTAGGGTTATTTCCGCAGAGGAAATAGAGGAGAATCAGAGAGCTAGGGCCCATGAGATTGAGATTTTTAAGCTCAAAGCGCAAGCGGAGGCGGATGAGAGAAGAACCGCTCTCGCTTTGGAAGAGAGGAAACTCCAATTGGCTCATGAGAGGAGCATGAAGGAATTGGACATCAAATTTAAAGAGAGGGTGTCCAGTTCTAATGGTGGCAGCGCACAACCGGTACAGGCGGGTAAGGTATACATACCAAAGGATCTGGTACAGAATTATCAGAGGGGTGAGGATATTTATGCGTGGTTCAGAGCGTATGAACTTGCCTTAAAGATGAATGAAGTGCCTGAGAAGAATTGGGGGGCAGGATTGTGGAAGCATTTTGAGGCCTCTGGGAGGGATGTTTTGGCACCCTTAGAAGCAGAGGATGCTTTATCCTACCACGCAATGAAGGAGGCTTTGTGCCTCAGGTATGGGCTCACTGCAGAACAGTACCGCCAGAAGTTTAGGAACTTCAAGAAGCTTGATTCAAGTACTTGGGTGGAGTGTGTGAGTATGTACACGCGTGCACTGGAAGGTTGGATAAAGGGCAGCAAAGTTACTGATTATGTGGGGTTGTGTCACTTGATTAGTAGGGAGCACTTAAGTAGTTTATGTGTCCCAGAGCTGCGCCAGCATCTGTTGGATAGCAAGTTAACTGATCCCAGTGAGCTTGCTAAAGAGGCGGACCGGTGGACTAGCACCAGGGTCCACTAGGGGGTGATAAGTACCCCAGCCAAGGGTGGACCGGGTCCCCAGCAGAAGAGTGGGGGGGACATGGGTAATCACAAGGAGTCTTCTAAAGGGCCCCAAAATGGTTCCCAGGAGAAGGTGTCTCAACCCCCCCAGCCTAAGAAGTCCTGGCCCCCTAAGGGCATGCAGGACAGAAGGGCCCCACTTACTTCCTATTCATGTAGGGAGGTGGGGCACATTGCCCCCAAATGTCCAAAGAAGAAATCAGCACCCACTGGTGCTCCAGCTCCAGCTCCGGCGTTAGCCAGTGTAGCTTTGGGAGGGGATTTGATTTCTAGTGGGGAGAAGGGTAAGCGTTGATGACCCTTGTCTCTCTAGGAGACCAAGAGATGGCCCCGGAAACCTTGCTGCCCCAAAACACTAAGAAATACGGGCAGAAGGTGACCATCAATGGACCGGAGGTGGAGGCTCTGAGAGACACAGGGGCCAGCGTGACATCTGTCAGGTGTCGGTGGGTGACTGAAGAGCAAATTGTTCCCAAGGTACTCCGGGCTGTGGTGTCATCTGACAGTTCAGTGCGCTACTGCAAGTTGGCAAAGGTTCCATTTGAATGGGGAGGAGTCTCCGGTATTTTGGAAATTGTTGTAAGTGATGCCTTGCCTGTAGATTGTCTATTAGGTAATGACCTGGAGAGCTCCCCATGGAAAGAGGTGGAGCACCGGACTCACTTGGAGATGTTGGGTTTGCCTGCGTGGATCTGTGTGTCCACCCGTGCAATGACAGCCAGAGAGGGCAGTCTAGCAGAGCTGGAGCCTGGAACAATGGCCCAGGGACCTGCCAAGAGAAGACGGGGTAGAGGGCGCGGGAAACCGGCCCCCACTGTTCCCACGGTCCAGGAGGAAGCAGACCCGGAAGGGGATGCCCTGGAACCTACAGGGGAGCAGGTGGCCGAACTAGGGGAATTGCCTGAGCTGTCCCAGTGGCAGCAAGAGGGTGGTCCCTCCAGGGAGGAATTCTGCCAGGCTCAGAAGGAGTGCCCTTCTCTCATTGGTGTGCGGCAGCAGGCTGCAGACCAGGCAGCAGGCCTGGGGTCCAAGGAGCATTTGATCTACTGGGAGGATGACTTACTTTATAGTGAGCCTAAGTTCGCTGAGCTCGGTGCAGCCCGTGTGCTGGTAGTACCGGAGCGCTTCAGGAACTTCCTACTGGGTCTGGCTCATGACATGCCTCTCGCAGGACATCTAGGGCCAGACAAGACCTATCACAGGCTTGTCACCCATTTCTACTGGCCCCAGATGAAGATGCATGTCTCTGCCTTTTGTAAATCTTGCCAGACTTGTCAGGCCAGTGGCAAGAGCGGAGGGAAGCGCGTGGCCCCCCTCCAACCCTTTCCCGTGGTGAGCACCCCTTTTGAGCGGGTGGGCATTGACATCGTGGGGCCCCTGGATCCCAAGACAGCCCTAGGCAACAGGTTTATCCTGGTCTCGGTGGACCATGCCACTCGGTACCCGGAAGCCATCCCGCTCAGGACAGTCACCGCCCCAGTGGTGGGCCGTGCCCTGATGGGGATCTTTTCCCGTGTGGGATTTCCCCGGGAGGTCGTCTCAGACAGAGGGACAAACTTCATTTCTAGGTATATGAAGTCCCTGTGGAGTGAGTGTGGGGTGACATACAAATTCACCACTCCTTACCACCCTCAAGGAAATGGGCTGGTTGAGAGATTCAACCGCACATTGAAGGGCATGATTATGGGCCTGGAAGAGCCCATGAGGCGGAAATGGGATGTCTTGTTGCCATGCCTGTTGTTTGCCTACAGGGAGGTGCCTCAGAAATCCTTAGGGTTCAGTCCCTTTGAGTTGCTGTATGGCCACCCTGTCAGAGGGCCTCTTACTCTGGTGAAGGAAGGGTGGGAGAAATCCCGTGGGAAAACCCCTCTGGATGTGTTCAGCTATGTGCTGGCCATTCGCAACCAGACCAAGCGCTTCAGGAAGCTCGCTCAAGAGAACCTGGAGGCTAGCCAGGAGGAAATGAAGAGGTGGTATGACCAGAACACTTCTCTGGTTGAGTTCCACCCTGGTCAGAAAGTGTGGGTGATGGCGCCAGTGGAGCCTTGTGCGCTCCGTGACAAGTGGTCTGGGCCATATGAGGTGGTGGAGCGCAAGAGCGAGGTTACCTATTTGGTTAACCTGAAGACTCCCAGGCAGCCCCTGAGAGTGCTACATGTGAACCGCCTCAAACCCCACTTTGAGAGGACTGAAGTGACTATGCTTATGGCTACATATGCTGGAGGGGAGGAGGATAGTGATCCTCTCCCTGACCTCCTGGCAGTCAAGGAGCAAGATGGGTCAGTGGATGGTGTGGTCCTCTCCCCCACCCTGACTCCAGAGCAGCAGGATGACTGTCGCCAAGTCTTGGGTCAGTTCGCCCCCCTGTTCTCCCTGACCCCCGGTGTCACCAAGTGGTGCGTCCACGACGTGGACACTGGAGACAGTCTGCCTGTGAAACAGAAGTTTTACAGAATGGCTGACAAGGTCAGAGCCAGCATCAAGGAAGAAGTTTCCAAGATGTTGACGCTAGGGGTTATTGTGCCCTCCAGCAGCCCCTGGGCTAGCCCAGTGGTCTTAGTGCCTAAGAAAGCTGCTACCCCAGGTGGCACCCCAGAACTTCGGTTCTGCGTGGACTACCGTGGGCTCAATGCGGTCACCAAGACTGACGCGCACCCCATCCCCAGAGCTGATGAGCTGGTGGATCGGTTGGGAGCTGCCCAGTACCTGAGTACTTTTGATTTGACTTCAGGGTACTGGCAGATTGCCCTAACTGACGGGGCAAAGGAGAGGTCAGCATTTTCAACACCAGAGGGGCACTTCCAGTTCCGTGTCATGCCCTTCGGGTTTAAAAATGCCCCCGCCACATTTCAGAGATTGGTCAACCAGGTACTGGCGGGGCTGGAGCAATTCAGCGCAGCCTACCTGGATGACATTGCTGTGTTCAGCTCCACTTGGGAGGAACACCTGCAACACCTCACTGAAGTGTTGAAGGCTCTGCAGAAGGCAGGCCTCACTATCAAGGTCAGTAAATGCCAGATAGGGCAGGGATCGGTGGTGTACTTGGGACACCAGGTGGGGAGCGGCCAGGTGGCGCCCCTATAGGCAAAGATTGATACCATTCTGGCTTGGGAGCCCCCCAAGACTCAGACTGAGGTGAGAGCCTTTTTAGGTCTCACCGGGTATTACAGACGGTTTGTCAAAGGTTATGGCACCATTGTGGCCCCTTTGAAAGAGCTGACATCTAGGAATCAGCCCAGGAAAGTGAATTGGACTGAGGCCTGTCAAACTGCTTTTGACACCCTCAAAACTGCCATGTGCACAGCACCGGTGCTTAAGGCACCTGACTTTTCCAATGAGTTCATTGTGCAAACTGACACTTCAGAGCAAGGCGTGGGAGCAGTACTCTCACAGATCAATGAGGAGGGAGGAGATCAACCAGTGGCTTTCATTAGCCGGAGGCTCATCCCCAGGGAACAGAAATGGAGTGCCATTGAAAGAGAAGCTTTCGCTGTGGTCTGGGCTCTGAAGAAGCTGAGGCCCTACCTGTTTGGGACTCACTTCCGTGTCCAAACCGACCACAGGCCCCTCAGATGGTTAATGCAGATGAGGGGTTAAAATCCAAAACTGTTGAGGTGGTCCATTTCCCTACAGGGGATGGACTTTACGGTGGAGCACCGCCCTGGTACAGAACACGCCAATGCTGACGGTCTGTCCAGATTCTTCCGCCTTAGTGATGAGGACTCCCAAGAGGTTGGGTAGTTCTCCCCACTTTCAGCTGGAGGGGACACGTGTTAGACCTGACACCCTTGGCGTGGTTTTCCCCCCATCTTTTTGCCTCTGACTCATGTGTTTTGATGCTGTGCTGGATTTCGTTTTTGCTGATTTAGATGCTTTGGACACTCTGCCACTGCTGATCAGTGTCAGAGTGTAAGTGCTCCCTCTGTAAATTGCCATATTAATTGAATATACCTGATTGGCATATTTGTATCACCATGGAGTCCCTAGTAAAGTGCACTGTGTGTGCCAGGGCTGGTGATGACAGATGCTACTAGTGGGCCTGCAGCGCAGATTGCGCCACCCACATGAGTAGCCCTAAAAAGGACTCAGGCCTGCCAGCGCAGGGCCTGTGTGCAGTCAGTGGACTGCCCTGTCCCCCTGGCCAGTGTCTCCACTGGCTGGGCCTAACCCTTCCCTGTCTGTGCACCTCAGTCACCCCTATGGAAGGCTCAGGTACCCCCTGGGCAGGGTGCAGTGTATGGATAAGGTAGAGCATGTACTAGTGCAGGTCACATGCTCTGGTAGTGGGCTGCAGCCATTTTATGTGCTCACTGCTGTAAGGCTATCTTGCTCCATAGAGTAACATGGAGGAGGCTGGGCCCATGTGACACCAGTCTATCTTCCCATAGGAACAAGATGGGACATAAGTGAAAGATATCCCTGAACTCAGAATTTAATGACACAATTTTTAGTGAAGGGTGTTTTTAAATCCTGTGTTGGAGAATAGCACTTTTAGAAAGTGGCTGTTCTCTTGTCTAAACCTTTCTGTGTGCCTGGGTTTGTGGAATGCCTGTCTGGTCTGGATGTGACAGGGGGGTTGCAGAGCCCCCAGAGGAGAGGGTCGGAGCCAGCCCGGGGATGAAAGGGCACATCTGCCTGCCTGGGAGGTGGGAGGAAGAAACGCCTGATAAGTGCTGGGCTGTGCCGGCCTGCCTCCCCCATGCTAGCTCCCTCCTGCCGGTCAACTGACACCTCTGACCCTGAAGCTGACAGGAAGAAGAAAACCAGAGACACCTCAGTACTCCGCAACCCCGAGAACTGGTTTAGACTGGACCCAGGGCCTCCTTGCACAAAGACTTCAAAGGACTTCAAAGACATTGAGGGGTATAAGGAAAGGACCCCTGACTACAGAAGTTTAGATTCTGAAATTCTACAATCAAGAAGGAACCTCTGCTGGAAGGAGGACGGCTGGGGAACTAAAGGAAGACTGCCTTGCTGTGTGCTCTAAGGGCTGACCTGTTCTGCTGTCTAACTGGAAGCTGAGGAGGAGAAAGGGACTTTGCTGTGTGCTGTGACCCTGCCTGCTTGACACTGCCAAGACTCTGCTGTGTGCTGTGTCTGCAATCGTGCTTGTGGCCCGCTCCAACGTGTGATTATTACTTGCCAGCCGTGAGGATCGATCGCTGTGCTCTTCGGCACAGATTCAGGGGGTGAGGAGGGACCCGGAGTTGTTTTCTGCGTCCTACATTCCCCCTGTTGATCTACTGGTGAAGAATCCGGCTGACCGTGATCTGCGGCCCCGAAAACCCTTTGCCGCCAAATCACCACCGCGGCCCGGGGCCAGGAACCCCCCCCCGTAACTTGCTTCGAGGTCCAGGAGCTGCCGCGGCGAAGAACGAAGCCGCCGCGCTCCCATTGGTGGAGGGAGCCGAGCCCCCTCACTAACGCCGCGACGGGATTGGCCCGTGCAGCGCGGCGTCATCAGCGGGATCGTGCCGTGATTGGTGGCTGGGGCGCAGCGTCATCAGCGAGGCCGCGCTGCCATTGGGTGGCGGCCTCGCGTGTAGAGGGGCTCGTCTGAGGAGCCGCGACGGGATTGGCTGCCTTAGCTGAGGCGGCTGGAAGAGCTGAGTAATCACCGCGATCACCGCCGGGCCCGGGAAGAAGTGACCTGCCCTCGCCGAGGGAATCCGAGGCGTCCCGCACCCCTGGCCAGCCGTCCCCCACAAGGTGAGCAGCACCGCCTCCCCCGCCGCTCGTTGGATTGTCGAGAGCGGGCGGGAGAGGACAGGGGACCGGCCGGGGCGGGGACGCGTGCCATCTGCACGGCCTGGGGCGCCTGAGTCCCAGGAAGGCGCGAGGCTGCACCTGGGGGAGGAAAGAGTCCCCGAGCCTCGCGCAGAAGCGCATTGACAGCGCTTAAAGCCCCGAGGTGGAGTCACAAGGGGGCATTGTGGTTACTGCTCGTTTTGAGAGCAAATTAATTATAAATCAGTGGCAATATTTTTACCTGCTGATTAAGGAGACTTGAGACATTGTTTTACATAAGAACTTCCTGAAACTACGTACCACCATAAAGATTAAGTGCACCATTTTTTATAACCAAGTGATTATCGTGCAACTGCCTCATTTACATTGCTGAAACTAGATAAAGTTATATATTTTTATAAAATATACTTACCTGTGTGGTCTCAGTTTGTGGTGGATTGGGGATTATTGTTGTGTTAAGTGCAAATGTTATCCACATTGCATCTGTTTAGCCTAGACTGCTCGCGCCATGCTACCTAGAGGGTGAGCAGGGGTTATCTCAGAGGGTTATTCCTTCACCCTGACTAGAAGCAAGGGTCCCTACTTGGTCTAAGGTACTTACCTCTGCCAATTAGAGACCCCCGGTTCTAACAGTGCCTATTGGAAGAAGTGTGTTTTTAGTTTGTTGTAAAATTCTAAGATGGAGGTGGCAGCTCTGATGTGGTTGGGGAGATTGTTCCAGGCTTCGAAGGTCAGGTAGGAAAAGACACGGCCCCCAGCTCTGGCTCTGCAAATGTAGAGGAAGTGGGTGGGTATAATGCGGACTGAGTAGAGGTTTCTGACCAATGTTTGGAATTGGATGTGGCCATTGATGTATGGTGGGCATTGATTGTGTAGTTCCTTGTAGGTGTGTATGAGGAGCATGAAGAGGGCACGTTTGTGGATAGAGAGCTGGTGGGGAGGTGGTTGGATATGCGCATGTGAAGTAGTAGTTTGAGGGTGAGTCTGGCTGCTGCGTTCTGTACGTCTTGGGGCCTCTTGGTGAGTTGAGCAGTGATACTGATGTTGAGAGTGTTGCAGTAATCCATCCTGTTGTTGATTAGGGCTCGCATGACGGATCTTCTGTACAGCGAGAGCCATCTGAAGACTTTCTGGATGCGACCATGTTAGACATTGAGATGTTATTGTCAATTGCGATGCCCAAGTTCCTGTCTGAGTTGTATTGGCTAGTTATCGGTCCTAGCTCTGTGGGTCACCAGGCAGAGGAACAGAGAGGAATGCCCCTCTCCAAATATGACCACTTTCATCTTGTCGGTGTTGAGTATTAGGCAGTTCCTATTCATCTAGAATGCAAAATTGGACACACAGCTAATAAAATTAGATTGAGTGTTTGAGGTGTCCTCCAAGAGGGAGAGGATGAGCTGAGTGTCGTCAGCGTGAGAGATAATGCTGAGCCCATGAGCACAGATGATTTTAGCAAGCAGGGTAATGTAGATGTTAAAAAGTGGAGGGCTCTGCGAGGAGCCTTGAGCAACACTGCAGATCATGGTTGGAGGCAGTACGGGGCTAAGCAGACAGTTTGGGTGCATCCTGAGAGGAAGGAGCTGATCCATCAGGATGCTGGTCTGTGGATTCCCATCTCGTGGCGCTGTTGGATGAGGATGGTGTGGGAGACTGTATCAAATCCAAGCAAGTGGTTGAATAGGATGAGTGCCGCTCTGTCCCACTTGTCCATGATGAAACAGATATCATTGGTGGCAGTGAAAAGGGAGGGTTTCGTTCTGTGGTTCGGTATGAATCCAGATTATGATGGGTTCAGGTGGTGTTTGGCATTGACGCTGTGAGCCATTTGGTTATTGATAAGCTTTTCTAGTACTTTCCCTGGATAGGGGAGGAGGGAGATGGCTCTGTAGTTAGCCAAGGTCTTCGGGTCCGCTGAGAATTTCTTTGGGAGCGGTGAGATAGTGGTGTGTTACCAGGCATCTGGGGAGGTGGCGTGGTGATAGATCCATTGAGGATTGGCGTGAGGGCTTTGCAGTTGGTGTTGAGTCTTGTGGTGAAGATGAAATGAGAGTGCAATCCGGTGGGGATCCCGAGAGTATTGAATGCGTCATATTAGCAGTTTCAACTGGGGTGATGGCTAGGAAGCAGGTCAGGGAGGTTTTCGGGGTGTTGTTGTCACTGAAGTGGACAGTAGTGAGTGTGGAGAGGTCCAGTTGAGGTGCACTGTTTTTGTAAATGATATTGCTTTTGTTTGTGAAGTAGTGGCAGAGCTGAGTGCAGAGTTTCTGTGAGGAGTAACGTTCGTGGAGCTTGTGGCAGGATGCGTGTATTCCTTCACTATGGCAAAGATTTCTTTTGAAGAGTTGGAGCTGTTTTGGATCCTTTCAGTGAGTGCTGAATCAGTGGTAGTAGTTCTGGAGTGCTGATCTGTAGGTATCTCTGTCACTGTTGCTGAGAGTGTAGCACTATCAGCGTTCCAGCTGTTTGCAGTACCGCTTGATGAGTCAGAGGTCTTCTCTGAACCAGCTTGCTTGTGGTTTGTAGCGGTATATGGCGGTGGTTTTTAGTGCAGCCTGGAGTCTGTGAAGGAGGAGGTCCATGTGTTGAAGAGCTCATTGTGTTGGGACATGCATCATGACTGTAGCTCGGTGGTCCAAGTTTCTTCAGGCACCTTGTTCCAGTTGCGAAGTCTTGGTATGTTCAGTTCTATGCTGGTTGGGCAGGATCAGGCTTAAGCGTATGAGGGAGTAGTCTGTCCAGGAGAGCAGGGTGGGCTTGTTCATTTTGACATTGGAGAGGTTGGTCAATACAGGGTCAAGGAGGTATCCAGCTATGTGGATGGGGTTGTTCACTCGTTGGTTAAGTCCTAGTGTGCTCAGGTCTTCCAGGAGGTGGGTGGTGTTGGGGTCGTTTTGGTCCTCTAGATGAAAGTTGAGGTCCCCTAGTAGATTGAAAGAGTTGGATGCAAGTACCAGCAGAACGATAAGATTTGCAAGAGTGGTGTCGAAGTTGAATCTTGGTCCAGGGGGCAGGTAGATTATAGCTCCTCCCAAGGTGGTAGTACTCGAGGTGCTGAGTTTGAAAGCCATGTGATCTAGGCGGTTGCTAGTGTTTAATGAAGTAATGGAGCAGTTTCTCATTGTAGACGAGTCCTCCTCCAGCTTTGCTGTTTCTATCCTGTCTTGCAATCTTGTATGTGGGTTGAAGGCCACTGTGTTGTCAGAAGATGGGTTAAGCCAGGTCTGGTTGAGGAAGAGTAGGTCTGGAGAGAGGCTGTGCGACAGGCCCCAAACTAGTGAGGCATGTTTGGTGAGGGTGTGGATATTGAGGAGTAGGAAGGTGAGGTTGGGGTGTGTGTTGTACATGGTGCTGTCTGTTGTGGTGTGGTTGAGTGTACAGTGCATGGTGGGGATGGGGCCAGTGGACACAGGTTGAGGGATGCACAGAAGGAGGTCCAAGTGTGCAGGGTGGGGAAAGTGCAGGAGAAACAGCAAGGGATGTAGTGGCTGTGTGTGCAGTTTGCTGTGGGGGCAGGGTCAGAAGATGTGGGTTGGGAGGCATGCAGGAGGAGCACAGAAGGTGTGTGGAGGGAGGGCCTGCTAGAGAGCCCACGGCAAGCTGGCCACACTTTGGTGTGGCTCCGCTGGCCTTGGGCTATAATACATCAATCATCCTGCCATCCAGCTTCAATCCGGCCCGAAAAGAGAGCCCTAAACGTGTGGAGAACGATGCAGCACTGCGGGCTGTGAAATTTGACTTTACGGTACGACGGCGAGTGTGATTTAACACATGAGTGAAGCACTTCATGTGAGGCTGCCAAGATCAAAATGGAGGACGCATGACAAGCTGCAATACCTTCCCACACCTTTAAAGATAACAGCACCGGTAAAGACTCTGCAAGCAATGGCACTTCAACAGACAGTACCAAAACGGCCTCCAGTGTTGCTGTGGGCTCGAATACAATGATGGCTGGGGCCTGGGCAGTCGGCAGCGGTGAAGCACTGTGACGACATGGCGAGCAGAGAGAGGTGAGGCTGCATGAACAGCAGCAAGGAGCCTTAATGGCCCGCCCAACAAAATAGCTCTGCCTGAAATGTTAAGCGCCTCGAGAGCACGTGTGGAGAGGAGTGTGGACCCATAAAAACTGTTGCCATCTGGGAAAACTACAGTCGAAGAGCACAAGCCTGGTGGCCCTGAAAATGGTGCGTGACAGCACCGTGCGGCGCAAGCGGCTGGAGGCCAATGGACCATCTGGAGTTAATAATTGATGCCTCTGACCGTGAGTGCAGCACGCAGCCTGGCTGCGCAGTCCCTACTATTTCCAATTGGAAAAATGGACTAAAAAAAGCCACAACTCACCTTTGAAGCAAGAATAGCCACCAAGACTCCACAAATTGCAGCCACAGAAAAGGAAATTGATGCAACAAGTTTGAACACAATGGTGCTTGAGAGCACACTGCTCGCCCTGCAGTCTGGCTTGCATTCCATAGATGGGAAGATTGGCACCCTGAACCTGCGTATGGACCACCTTACCACCAAGTTTGACAAGCAAAATGCACAAATAACAGCGGCGGAGCAGCGCCTTTCCACATCCGAAGATGATAAGCAATCGATGAGCACAAAATACCTAAATGTGGAAAAGGTACTGGTGGTCATACAGGCAAAAAATGAAGACTTAGAGGCACGCTCCCACCATAATAATCTGCATATCACAGGTGTACTGGAATCAACGAACACTGGAAAAATGGAACTGCACATGGAAACTATGCTCACAGACATTTTTGGCTCCAACAATCTTTCACACTTGCTTGTGGTAGAAAAGGGCAAACACATCTCTTATGGAGAGGCCTTCCCAAGCCACCCCTCCCAGCCTATAACCCTGATCAAGATACAGTGCTCCAGTTGGTGAGAGAAAAAAATACATTAACTACCAAATCAATTGTGTGGCATTCTTCCGGGATTACACAGCATCAGTGCAGGTGGCCCGTAAAGCTACAAAAGGAGGAGATACCCTAGGTGATCCTCTACCCAGCCCACCTACGCATCGACCATCGAGGGACCAAGAGCATTTTCATAACACCAAAAGCAGTGATGATATTCCTTAAAAAACTTTTCCCAAGGCTGTGTGAACAGCTAGATACTGAGATAGACAAAAGAGCACCTCAGTCGCTAGGGATGTGACCGCTGCTGGTGCTCTCTGCTACGACTTTATTTACATTAAAGACTGTGAGTTGCCCATGGGGCAATCAAAGCATGATCCAAATGTGAATCAGGTGGTGTGAGTTTGCAAGGACAGGTAAATATGTCCCTCATCTGCGCTAGTGAACTACTATGCTGCGCTTCCTGACTTACCCGTGGCCGTTCGTCTTTCGGCTGAGAGCCCTCAAATTTGCCTCACTACTATATGGCTTAAAACTCAACCCATGATAGACCTTAACTACCCAGAAACTAAAGGGCCTCTCGGCTACTCCTGTCCATCTGGGTTCCCACCCTCCCCTGTAGGCGGCTACACCGCATATGATTTCTAAATATGGTTTAGCAGCGGATGCTGGTGAGTGTCTTTTTTGTTTACAGTTATATGTTCTAGGTTTTAAGGAGGTCTTTGGCATAATTGGGATCAATGTTATTTGTTGTTGTTGTTGTACTATCATAGTCTATTGCTACACACACTGCCTCATGTCATTTGACATATCGTACAGATTCAAAATACACACTAAGGATCTAAGGGAGATGCCCCTATAGGAGAGCACACCACTCCCTATCAATGTAGAAATTCACAAAAGATACGTTCTCCCAAGAGAAATGTGTTGTGATGGTAGTTGCAAAAGTAGCAATTACCTAGTCAAAGAATATCAATAAAGTGGGGGTTAGAAAAAGACATTATCTTCATGAACGGGAACCAGCACTTACTCGAAGGTGACATGCTTCATCATAGGGCTCCCTCCTCACACCGGGGCCACAAGGTCCCAGGTGTGGGCTACAACTCTTTAAAAAAAATGTATATGAAGAGGAGCTGAGATGTTTTCAGTGGGGCAGACTGAAGAAGTTGGTAAGTGAAAAGATGTTAAAACTGTCTTTAGGGGACCTAATAACTTTATTCAATGGTAGCCTCGTACAGGATTAAAAACAAAGAGGACTAGGGGTTAGCAACAAATATACCCCTACTAGAGGTCAACATGTTTCTGCCCTAACTCGACTCCTACTGGAGTTTATGGGCATTCCTCAGGACCAAAAAGAACGACCATTGGCTTAGCCAATAGGTCTCACTTTGGGGACCTTCTAAGTATTTAGTTATGCAGCACAATATTCTTGGTGCAACAACAACTGTTGCATGGCTAAACACTTAAAAGGTCCCAAAGGCGAGACCTATTGGCTATGCCAATGCTTGTTTATGATAGCTTTCAAACATGAATTTTGAAACATTCATGCTTCTATAGACCCTGACAACAATCCCTACAATGAACTAAGGGGCAAGTCACTTGTCATGGGCACCCTCTGGATGGCCCATGGTGCTATTACAAATGCACAACATCATATTTTATTGAATCAAACATAAGAGAAGTAAAAAGAAGCAAAGTGAAAAATGAGCAATTGCCTAGGGTCACATAGTTTGGTTAAGTGGGGAAGCCAAATTGATCACAGATTTTCTGGTTTTGCATTGTGCATTTCAGCCACTACTACTTTGCTTCCCCTACACTCCGCTTACAAACCCGCTATCACCCGACCGCTACCCTGCTGGCATCAATGCGGCCCCCAGTCACACCATAGCCCATACTTTGTGGCCCCCGGGAATATGTTTGTGAGTACCCATGGACTATAGTATAACCAGGGGTAGGAGTACAAGGAATAGGCAGGAGCAGAATTACAAGGGTATAGGCAGAGACAGCTGTACTATAGTATAGGTAGGGGTGATGGTACTAGGTATGTGTATTTTGGAGTTACTGAGGTAAAGATGGGTAGGTGTGCTAGGGTCGGGGTAATGGTACAACTTTACGGTGAGAAATAGCAAAATTAAGGGATAGGTTGTGGATAAGTACTAAGTACAAGAGTATAGACAGGCAGATGTAAAGTTGTTTATGTAGGAGGGAGAATCTGGGTTGAAGGTAAAGGTAGATGTGCTAGGGTATCAGTATGGTTAGAGGTAGAAAGGTTTAGGAGGGGTAGAGGGCAAGCAACATTTGGAATGAAAAAATATAGTTGAGGAAGAATAGGAAATGCAATGGAGAAGTGGAAAGGCGAGAGCAGATGGAGCGAAGGAACAAGGACGGTAGGAGGGGAGATTAAAGAGAAAAATGGAACCTACGTGATCTAGGAAAAAAACAGACATACAAATTGATTTTACCTGCAATGGGACACCACTTGCAGAATGCTAAGAGGGGCGCTCGAGTATCTCATATCTCAGAGAGTCATTGGCCTTGGAAGAGGGCCCCTGAAGGAACTGGGGGTCCCTGAAAGGTTGGTGGCCCTTTGGGCTTCAGGGGCTTGCGTTACGCCCCTGATGGGAATGGCAGTCTTTTAAAATGGGTGCGTAGAATCACATACAGCAGGGAGAGCTCTGTGAGTCCAGAGCATCCCCGCAGTCATTCTTTCATTTACACAGTCGTCGAAGAGCAGCGCCCATCTGTTAAGTGGCTATTAACTTACGGGTAAATATCAAGATTTATGAAAGGAACAAAAGATAAATATTGGCCAGAGCAGAGATCCAAGGTCTGTATTGACATTGACGATGATAAATCTAGTACTTCAAGCTCAAGCCGAAGGGATTAAAATTAACTGCGATGGCTACCTGCAAAGAGTACAAAAGCCCTGGATACTCACTCCTGCCCTGCTAGGAAGGACAGCATGTAAATGTTCCGCAGTCGAGTGGTCTAACACAGCACGGGCACTCGAGAGCAAACTCGAGATTACACCATTTACTTACAATGCCAGACTGTCAACACTGCAGAGAGGCAGGCCCAGAGATGTGATGTCATACAATGAATGTCAGATTCGCTCAATGGAGCCCCCTACTAAGGGTTACGGATATCATGTGATAGGCTTGAAATGCTTTATAAATTGTTTGAGCGCTGTACTCTTGTTAAATTCCAATAAAATGTTTATACAAAAAGAGTGACTGGTGAGGTGGTGTGTTAGCGTTTAAATAATGCCAACAATGTTGCTAAAAATGAAAACCAGCACAAGCCGCGCCTCGCGTGGCAGCAGGGGGAGGGGGCCTGCGCGATTCCCTTGCGGGAGCGAGCGACCATATGGCGCTGCGCACTCCCGCAAGGGAATTGCCTGACGTGCACGCGTTGCCATTGCAAGCAATGCAACGCGTGCACGTTTTTACCCCCAAAGCTGTGCCGACGGCTAAAGGTCTCTCTCCTATGCAGCGCATGTGCGCTGCGTAGGCAGCACCTAAAAACTAGTCACTCTTCAAAAGAGAAAGTAGAAACAAAATTACTAAACACAGATGATTATACTGTTCGTCAAGGTTTGTTGCCCGTATATATATATATCCGGATTTCTCTGGTCAGTTCCACAGCTCCGTGCTACAGTTCCAGTTATGGATCCATCCGGAACCCGTCCCTCTCGCAGGATGATCGGAGTGGTTGAGGTCGAAATATACCTCTTTCAGGGCATCATGCCCCTGCTCTATTTTCGACCTGCCTAAAGGACTGACAGTTTGAGGGGGCCTAAGGAGAGACTTTGTTCGAATGAAACAATCCCGCATCAGCCTTCAAAAACCCAGCTGCTTTTTTCCTCGCCTCTGATCAATTTTACCACTTTGGAACAATCTTTACCCTTCCCCACAACACCAGCCTGGAGTGTATAAACATGTTGCATTCTGGGGGTTGTGGTGCGCAGACATGAGTCGTACCGCAACAGGTGAGCGGAATCGCATGGGGGAGGAGCGGAGTGGCGCCTTTAACAACGAGCGGCAGGTTGGCTGTTCGAGACTTTGTCAGGTGTTGGGCGCTGAGGAAGGCCAATGCGCCGAAATGCATTCGCCGCCACCAGACTGCTGTTTTCTATTCTAATAAAGCCCCTCCTCACATTTCCCCTCGTGGCTGCTGCTTCTCTTTTCTGTTGGGGAGAGACTTACCTGTATATATATATATATATATATGTATATATATATATCGTTTGTAAACCAAAACAGTCTTAGGAAGCACGCTCTCAGGACAATGAAAAAGGTAGGCACCGGTATTCAAGAAGTGCTGTTTATTCCACAACGCGTTTCACCGTAAAACGGCTTGATCACGTGGAGAAATGTTTGAGAGGCATTGATTTAAAGTAGTAAAATCATAGGCATAAACATAGGACAAGTATTTTCATTCCACACATCAGTTGAATTAACAAAATACACATTGATCTGCATGTTAAAATCACAAGCGTTCATATACTTGAGGTGCTGAAAATAAATCCTTCATACTGAAATAAATAACTGGCTGTCTCGACAAAATGCCACAAACCAAAGTTAAATCTCATAATATGTCCAACATGGATCCTAACACCTTGATAAAGTCTGTGAAGGTTCACATGCATTTTAAAGGTGAATATGGAACCCCAAAATGCCACATACATTTAAAATAAACGTATTACAACAGTGCCGATCATGTGACTGCGGCGCCCCCTAGGACTCCGCCCCTTGTACCGCCAAATGCGTACAGATCGGCATGTGCCTTCAAGGTCCAAATGTTGCAACAGAACAGCCCGCTCTGTGAATTAATAACATACTCCTCATGCCCTGCATGAGCGAGATCAAGTATTCGCAAGTGCTCGAATACATAGTGGGAATATTTTACGGTCCTTGTGTTTCTCAGTCTTTCAAACAATCAAGTGCCCATAAGGTGAAGAAGCTGGAGAAGAGAAGGGAGAATTCCCGTGCAGTGAAGTGAAGATGAAAAAGGGGCCCCTCTCTTGCTCCTACAACAAAAATAGATAAATACACAATTAAAAATATGATGCAACATGAAACATACTAACATGTCACCATACATATAGCTGTTACTTGTAGGACTACTAACATCTTAAGGTTTGGAAGACATCAAAGAACGTGCAGTAAAAAACTTTACAGATCAAATAATTATTCTTTCAAATGCACGGCCAGTTCCTCGTCCTGGTTAAGACCCCCCGGTGCCTTGCTCTGGAAATCTATAATCAATCTGGATTCCCTCTGTCGGAGTTTGAGAACCCTATTGCCTCCTCTTGGATTCATAGGTATCTGTTCCAGTATTATAAAGCTTAGGTATTTGACATTAGAGTAATGACATTCCCTAAAATGTCGTGCCACCGGGTATTTGGGGTCAAAATTGACGATGGCTCTGGTGTGCTCCAGAATGCGCTTCTTGGCCATGCATGTGGTGCTGCCTATGTACCATTTGTTGCATGTGCAAATAATTGCATACACCACAAATGTGGAACTACATGTAAGAAAGGACGTAATTAGGCTGTTCGGAATTCGGTTTAAACCGACTCTAAACGACAGTACCCTACCGGATGAAAATCAGCTGACCTGGTTTAAACCGAGTGTCACTGATTTTCATCATTGTTGCAGGTTTTGGCCACTGGAGGGAGCCAACGCATAATAAACTGGCGCCTGGCGTGGAGGTGTCAGGCGAAAACACTGCTTCTGGGCTGGTCCACACATGGGGAGCCATGGTGTGAATGGCCCCAGGACAGAGCAACACCAGGCCCCCTCCCCTGTCTGGCTCACTTGGGGGGAGAGGAGGTGTTGTGCTCTGCTGTCTTACTGCAGCGGCCAGCCGCACCCGAGTATTTCACAGGTCTTTAAAAAGACCATTTACTTAACAGGGCTTTGATGTTGTTAACAAAGGAGTGGGCGAGAGGAGTGGGCACCTGGGAAAGAGGCGGCACACTTAAATTTCTTGCACCACTCCTGGGCTTGTCATATCTGGTCTCTCACTCGTCTCCTCTGGCTCAGCTATTTCCTCACCTGCAGCTTTATAACCTCTCTCTCCTGACGCGCGTTCTCTCCCTCTCACGCTTTGCTATCCAGTCCCTCTTCCGCTGACATGCACACCAGACACTATTACCTCTCTCCTTGTGTGTGCTCTGTTGGTGTTTCCTTATTGTCCTCTTTCGTTTCTCTTCCCCTGTTTTCTCCGCCTGTTCACTCTCTGTTTTTCTCCCTCCTTATATGCTCAGGGAGAGAGAGTTGCAGGGTCACCTTCTCTTCTGGTCTCGTAAATTGCAATAATAAAATAAAATTGTGCACCTATGTTGTTTTTTTGTTTTTTGCCGTTTTCCACGCATTGCAATTTCACGAAAATCGAAGAAACATTTGCAAGCCAAAAGAAATGCAAGCGCTTCCCCTTTAGCTCTGAGGCCTTGCATCAGTCATCGCCCTGCCTGCATTTCGCGGGTGAGGCAGCCTGTAATTGTGTCATTTGGCAGGTTTAACACTTCCTGGCAGGGGGCTATTAAGGCGAAGTATTTGCGCATAACTATCAGAGGCAGGAACAAAAGCGCGCCTATTTCGATGTGTGGCACTGCTATCCTACCCACCTTCACTCCCTTGCACGCACTCCCACCCCCTTAGGCTAAACTGCAGCAGTGTAGGGGGTCAAGCCAAGGAGAGCACCGAGGTGTCATTAAGCAGACCCAGAATATGTTTTTGTGATGGCAAATTTGTGTCCGACCTGAAGACTATTGTGATTCCGAAGGAAAATGCTTATTAAGAGTTGTGGCCGCTTTGAGGAGACTTGAGGCTGATGTCACGTCGAGGACTGCTTTGAATTTAACAAGCACCGAGCATCGTTGTTTGCTGGTAATTTATGTCACCTTTTCCCAGTCTGTGTAAGCTCTTTCTTTTATTGCGTGTCATTTCTGTTTTACTTCTTGAACATTTTCCACTCCAGCAACTACTGTTGAAGCTATCACATTGCTATAATATCTTTCTTGTCCATGGTTGCTGTGATTTTTCTGCCGCCCAATGATACATCAGAACATTTCTATTGCATTATTGACCTTTATCAAAGCAGCTCCCTACATAGAAAAAACTTTTTATTGTTGTGCCTTTTTTATTTGTTGCCACAGTGTAGCACATTTCAGCACATCATTGCCTTTTGGGGGGGTGGAGGGGTGGTGGCAGCGTTTACGTGTATTCATAGAACAATGCATTGTCAGAAAAGATGTGTGTTCAGTAGGTGTTCCTTTTCCGTGGTTCAGTTCCAGAAGTACCTCTGGGCTCTGTGTCAGCTAGAATTGCACTTCTGTGAATATGCACTTACTCAAGGCTGCTTATCTTCCTTTTTGGCCCAAACCTCCAGGCATGGCCTTTTTCTTTGTCATTTTCTTGATAGGGAAAAGCCAAACAGTTGATTATCGTTAATCTCATTTCATAGTTTCAGCCAATCCCTAGATTGGCTGAAAGATACTCTCTGCTCCAATGTTGAGAATTCCGTTTTCATAGAGAGGAGCTTTGGATACTAGATTTCTGGAGTGCAATGGTCCGTCTGCCTCCAAAACAACTGCACAGCACAACCAGAGCAAAAAGAAGTTAACAACTGCAATATCTATAGGTTTCAGCAAAATTCCCAATTTCTGCAGCTAATGTGTTGGCAGTGAGAACATTTGACTATCTGTGATATGTATTTAATGCTTATTAAGCGCAACTGTCACCCAAAGGGTATCCTGGCGCTGAGACCGAATCCAACCATCGGGTGAGTGCCTTAGATTGCTCTTGGAAATAAGTGGGTCTTGAGATCCCTTTTGAAAGAGGACAGATCTTGTCTACTCCTCAATGTCAGAGGTAGGGTGTTCCATAGCGTGGCGGCCGCAAAGCTAAAAGCGCGGCCGCCCATCCTCACTCTGTTTATCCTGGGAATCCTCACCAGGAACGCCGAGGAGGATCTCAAAGGTCTGGCAGCTTGGTACCAAAAAAAGAGGTTTTGGAGTGGTATCGGTCCTAGTCCGTGCAGAGCCTTAAAGACGAGGCATAGAGCCTATAGTGATAGCGAGCCGGCAGTAGCGTACTAGAGCAGGGTCATGGCAGAAGCCTTGACCATACTTTGTGGTTTCCACATTTTGCTCTACACTGAAAATCCTGTGAGTCTGTGCAAAGCACTTAATCTCCCCATGCCTAACAAAATGATGAATATGCCCTCATGTAACGCAACTGGTGCTATGTAAAGCGCTCTGATAACCGATACCGGGTTCAAGTTCGCACTGTATAAAACTCTGGAAAAAAAGCACCGATCAACTTCCCTTCCTCCTTCCCGTCTTGGGACCGTGGGCAGAGGACTTAAAAATAAAAGAGGGTTTGCTTTATGATTGAACAGAAATGGTCACATTTGGAATCAAATGAACAGTGCTCCTGCAACTCTAAGTGTGAGTGTTTAAATGTAACTAACATTGTAAGGGATTGTAATTGTTACTGATAGGAATGCAAACTGCCACACAGGCAAGAAAGAAAGCTCAGTTAAACGCTCCCACGCGGGTTTCCGGAGTTAGCCTACAGGCCACAGCAGCAACCACCGCAAGGCAGATTCCACCCTTCATCCTTCTAAAGTCGACAAAACGAGCATTGTTGAGTTGGGCCGATGTGATTACATTGGCTACTTTCCGCTTTAAAAAAATGGCTAATTACACGAACAGGTACAAAAGGGGTGGTGATGGACGGAGCATCTGAACCAATCAAACACTCACACCCAGTAAAAAGATCTGGGTTTAATCCATCACCATTCTTTAGCCCACTCTGCCACCCCAGTTCAGACATGTGCAAATCAGTCTGACCCTGTGCCTCATAGGAACAGTCCAGCCCGACTGTCAAGCCATGCCTTCCCTGGACCGGAAACAAGCTTCCTAGGACCGGTTTCTGGCATTTCAGCCGTTAATTACACAAACAAGTACCACGTAGATTGCAATGTGTTGTTGTTTTTTTAACATTCAAGTAGTTTTATTTGTGTACAATTATAAATTATTTTGTTTTTTTCTTTCTAAGATTCACAAACTAATGTGCTATTGATAGATTAGTGTTGGGAGCAAATGAGGTAGGCAGCGGGATTTTATACGTATGTTGTGTTACATCACATTTGACTTTGGCTCAAAAGTAACATCTCCATGTATAACACTCAGCGTATATCGGCAGCCAGAAAACGACTCGGCAAGCAACAGTTAATGTTGTTGACCAGGGATATTGTGCTGCAAAACTAAATACTAATAAGGTCCCAAAGGCGAGACCTATTGTCATGGTGCACCTAACAGTACCTTATTGCATTTCAGTACTTGCTACACAATCCTGTTGGAGAGAGGTCAAAAAAGCAAAAGCTACTATCACTGTCGGACAAAAAAAATCAAGTGCAAAAAAAGCCCCAAATACTTTTTTTTTTGCTACAGGAAGTCTTTTTCTTAACCCCATTTTTTGACTTGCATATGCCTCTTCGGCCACACTGCAATTTCATTATAGCATTAAAAAAAATTCTCTACGTATATTTATTGACAAACTCTGAGTCACCAATTCAAGCTTACATTTAAAACAAGTATTTGCAATGGAATAGGTCTTGCATTAACGCAAGTTTGAGCTGTGGACATTGCAAATAACAATGCCTTTTATTTTTGTATTTGTATTTAAACATAAATAAAAGGCTTTGTCATTTACAATGCCAATAGCTTAAACTCGCATAAGTGCGAGACCTATTGCATTGCAAATGCTTGTTAAATCTGAGCTGCAGAATCAAAGTACAATGGAAAGTATTTCATGACTGTATTAACTTCTGAAATGTAGAGCATGATACCATTTCTGAAGAAAACGGAAAACGCAATAATAAAAGCGAAGCGTTCCACAAACACCGGTAAAACACTGTTTCAGTTGTTTTTTTTGGCGCGAAAATGAGTAACCACTGAAAAGCACTGTTTTTTTAAGGTATGAAAATCACTGGAAAACACTGAAAAAACACCACCAGAATTTACCAAAAATAGAAACTGAAAACAGGAAAGCCTAGACGTAATTTTCTTGCTAATCCCATTGTAGGACACTTCCTTGCATGATTTGCTATTGGCGCAGGCCTTGCAATGGCCACAAGGAAAGAAACCATCTAAGCCTTGTACATTTGCAGGAGGGTACGTGGTGATGTCACTGTGGACAAGCATGTCCCTAATGCTCCTACCACGTCTGTACGTGATGCTGGGTCTATTGGGTAATTCTTTGCCAATCACGTTGTCATTCTTGAGTACTTCCCAGATCCTGGATATTATTTTTCTTACAGCTTGGAAATCAGTGCTGTAGGTCAAAATGAGTCTGGTCACATTGTCCTCATCACTCTCACTGTTGGATTTATCACAGATGGTGTCAGCCCTTTTGATGGAATCAGCTCTTGTTTTGGCTTTCTTGAGTACCCAATTAGGGTAACCTCTGTTCTTAAATCTGTCTAGTATGACTTCGCTTTCTTCTCTGTAAGCCTTGTCATTGTTGCAATTCCGTCTGGCCCGCAATAATTCGCCAAACGGAATGCTCCATTTCAGACTTTCTGGATGGCTGCTGAGAGCGTGCAAAACACTATTTCCAGCCGTCGCTTTGCGGAAAAGTTTGGTATGCACCTTGTTGTCGGTGATCTCAATTTTGACATCAAGGTATTCTATATCTGTCATACTTTTTGTACCACTAAGGACAATGTTAGAATCATTGCTATTGAGTTTGTTGATGAATAGATCTGCCTCTTCTAACGTACCTCTCCAAACAATGAAGAGGTCGTCGATGTAGCGTAGCCACATTACCACCTTCTCAAAGTCTTGTTGCAGCATGGGATCAGAATGAATGTCCTTTTCCCATGGGAAAAGGACATTCATTCTGCAATAATTCTGCATACCAAACTTTTCCGCAAAGCGACGGCTGGAAATAGTGTTTTGCACGCTCTCAGCAGCCATCCTGAAAGTCTGAAATGGAGCATTCCGTTTGGCGAATTATTGCGGGCCAGACGGAATTGCAACAATGACAAGGCTTACAGAGAAGAAAGCGAAGTCATACTAGACAGATTTAAGAACAGAGGTTACCCTAATTGGGTACTCAAGAAAGCCAAAACAAGAGCTGATTCCATCAAAAGGACTGACACCATCTGTGATAAATCCAACAGTGAGAGTGATGAGGACAATGTGACCAGACTCATTTTGACCTACAGCACTGATTTCCAAGCTGTAAGAAAAATAATATCCAGGAACTGGGAAGTACTCAAGAATGACAACGTGATTGGCAAAGAATTACCCAATAGACCCAGCATCACGTACAGACGTGGTAGGAGCATTAGGGACATGCTTGTCCACAGTGACATCACCACGTACCCTCCTGCAAATGTACAAGGCTTAGATGGTTTCTTTCCTTGTGGCCATTGCAAGGCCTGAGCCAATAGCAAATCATGCAAGGAAGTGTCCTACAATGGGATTAGCAAGAAAATTACGTCCTTTCTTACATGTAGTTCCACATTTGTGGTGTATGCAATTATTTGCACATGCAACAAATGGTACATAGGCAGCACCACATGCATGGCCAAGAAGCGCATTCTGGAGCACACCAGAGCCATCGTCAATTTTGACCCCAAATACCCGGTGGCACGACATTTTAGGGAATGTCATTACTCTAATGTCAAATACCTAAGCTTTATAATACTGGAACAGATACCTATGAATCCAAGAGGAGGCAATAGGGTTCTCAAACTCCGACAGAGGGAATCCAGATTGATTATAGATTTCCAGAGCAAGGCACCGGGGGGTCTTAACCAGGACGAGGAACTGGCCGTGCATTTGAAAGAATAATTATTTGATCTGTAAAGTTTTTTACTGCACGTTCTTTGATGTCTTCCAAACCTTAAGATGTTAGTAGTCCTACAAGTAACAGCTATATGTATGGTGACATGTTAGTATGTTTCATGTTGCATCATATTTTTAATTGTGTATTTATCTATTTTTGTTGTAGGAGCAAGAGAGGGGCCCCTTTTTCATCTTCACTTCACTGCACGGGAATTCTCCCTTCTCTTCTCCAGCTTCTTCACCTTATGGGCACTTGATTGTTTGAGAGACTGAGAAACACAAGGACGGTAAAATATTCCCACTATGTATTCGAGCACTTGCGAATACTTGATCTCGCTCATGCAGGGCATGAGGAGTATGTTATTAATTCACAGAGCGGGCTGTTCTGTTGCAACATTTGGACCTTGAAGGCACATGCCGATCTGTACGCATTTGGCGGTACAAGGGGCGGAGTCCTAGGGGGCCCGCAGTCACATGATCGGCACTGTTGTAATACGTTTATTTTAAATGTATGTGGCATTTTGGGGTTCCATATTCACCTTTAAAATGCATGTGAACCTTCACAGACTTTATCAAGGTGTTAGGATCCATGTTGGACATATTATGAGATTTAACTTTGGTTTGTGGCATTTTGTCGAGACAGCCAGTTATTTATTTCAGTATGAAGGATTTATTTTCAGCACCTCAAGTATATGAACGCTTGTGATTTTAACATGCGGATCAATGTGTATTTTGTTAATTCAACTGATGTGTGGAATGAAAATACTTGTCCTATGTTTATGCCTATGATTTTACTACTTTAAATCAATGCCTCTCAAACATTTCTCCACGTGATCAAGCCGTTTTACGGTGAAACGCGTTGTGGAATAAACAGCACTTCTTGAATACCGGTGCCTACCCTTTTCATTGTCCTGAGAGCGTGCTTCCTAAGACTGTTTTGGTTTACAAACGATTCAAATTGGTCGGCTTCACTCCGCCGGCGTGCACGCCACCTTTCACGGGTCGTGGAGATCCAGAAGGAGTTGTTCTTGGAGTATGGATATATATATATATATATATATATATATATATATATATATATATATATATATATATATATATATATATATATATATATATATATATATATATATATATATATATATATATATATATATATAGCGGTTGATAAATACACCGTCTCATGTGGAAAAATAAACAAAAATCATAAGCCAATTATTATCTGGCCACCATTCGTGCACAATACAAACTAAGCCCCGATAGAGCACAACATACATTTAATCAAAACAATTAAGTTGCGGGTACCTGGTAGGAGGATTTATATTACCTCTCTTCAGCCATAGGGTACCCACCTCAAGCTCACCTAATGGAAACAAAAAATCAAAAGGACACATGGCAGTGATATGTATCAGGCCGACCATATAGATTTTAACTAGTAGATAACATGTATATTCAGAGAACATTAGGAGAGGCTTTTTAGTGATAAGCTCACAGCCCGTCTTAATACTCAGAATCATCTCCTTGAGTTCCCATAGCCTGGTTACATATCCCACTCTAACATTAGTAATTCAATGTAAAAGTCTAACTAGACAGTGAGGGTTGATATGTACCCCTCACATTAACCTTATACAGAATTACAGTCATTTTTGATAGTGATTTGGTGGGAATTGTGATAAAAATAGTCAAAAACGTGAGCACGCTGTGCGTAGTTCAGTGATATAGTCTCCAAACTTATAAAGGGACATTGTCTTATAAGATATATATATAATATGTAATGATTATTTATGTCCCTCCTTTTGGCATTTGCTCTATAAAACTATATCTATACTACTATTATAAAGTAAGAACTTTGAACCTTTGAGGCGGGTAAACTTAGGAACCACAGCGCCAATCCAAACACACAATACATCATTAGAATTGTCAGGGTCTGCAGAGTGACATAGGCTATATATACCTAAAAATGTATACGTTCTATAAAAAATATACATTCATAAAAAAGTAGTCCCTTGGAAGTAGCGCCGGGCGTGTGCGCTAACGACGTGAACGTGCGTGCTGACATCATCTAGCGCGGGGGGAGCGGCCCGTTAGCGCTCACACACGCCTGCGGGAAGTCTCCAATGTGCGGCTGACAGGAACGCGGGGAGGAGCGGAGGAAAGGACTCGGGCTGAGGTGGGTGAAGCAAGGGGAGAAGCGGCCCGTTAACGCTCACACACGCCTGCGGGAAGTCTCCAATGTGGTACCACATTCACAAGGGAAATAAAAGACAGAACGCAAAATAAAATAATAATAAAGAGAGACATGTGAGCGTGTTTGCACAGGGCATTGGTCAGCCAGAGATGAGGTTTATTGCTAAGAGGTGGAACGTAAAATAACATAATAATAAAGAGAGACATGTGTGCGTGTTTGCACAGGGCATTGGTCGGCCGGAGATAAGGTTTATTGCTAAGAGGTGGGTGAAGCAAGGGGAGGAGCGGCCCAGCCCGTTAACGCGGTGAACTGTGTGCAGCTAATTAGGGGCCCTGAAGGTGGCGGGTGCGCAAAGGGGGACCCCCCTCGGACAACGTCCGGACGGGCTGCTAGTATATATATATAAATTAGAGAAGAGAAGATTTGCACCTCTCTATTCCGCAAAACAACAGCTGGAAACTCCATTTTGGAGGCTGCAAGCTGTCATCCTAAACCTCACAAAAACAGCATCCCCTATGGCGAGTTGCTGCGTTTGAAACGGAATTGTACCCTGGAACAGGATTTTGAGATAGCAGCACAAGAAAGTATTGAATGGTTCAAAAAAAGAGGATACTCTGAATTAATTTTGGTACAAACTCTGGAGAGAGTGCGTAAAATACCACGTCTGAGTCTTGTGAAAGACTCACACAAGAAAAAAGACGAAGACACTAAAGGCACCTTACGCTTTATAACTACATTCTCCAAAGACTCTAAAAAGATTCACAATGTCCTCTCACGCAATTGGCATATCATTAAATCGGACTGCACCATAGGCAAAGAAATCTCTGATTTCCCATTGATTACGTATAGACGCAATCGATCGCTGCGAGACCTGCTTGTCCACAGCCACTTTGACCCTATCCCAAAAACACCGAGACTTGGTAACCTTTCAGGGTTTTTTGCTTGTCACCATTGCAAAGCATGTAAAACCAGCCCTAAAATCACTGACTATCAAATCCCTGGGAGTATCTTAACTAGAAAGATTAACAAATATATGACGTGTACCACACCCTATTGCGTATACTGCTTGGAATGCCCCTGCAAACTGCGTTATATTGGCAGTACGAAACATCCTGTTAAGAGAAGAATCTTAGAACACGCAAGGGCAATAGAACATAATGATCCTAACTATCCTGTAGCCCGGTAATTTGCTCAAAAACATTGCAGTGACCGTAGCCTCCTTCGCTACTTTTGCCTTGACCATATTCCAATTAAAGATCGTGGAGGAGATAGGGACCTACAGTTACGGAGATTGGAATCTCGGTTTATTATTGACCTACAAACTAAGATACCGACAGGCCTCAATATCGAAGAGGAGTTATCAATTCACTTAGGGAAGTGATACCCTATGATTATCTCTCTCCCCCTGCAACCTACCAGTAGATCGAATGAATTAGTTTTTGCACAATATAGATCATATAAGCCTATCCAAGGCGTGATAGCTACATACAAATTTTTAGGATGAATGATTTAATTCTAAAATGTGAATTTAATGACATGCGAATGAAGTTCTTTTTTATACTCTTAGATTGATTTCGAGTATTTCTGATTTCATTTTGATTATCATATCAATGAATTGTGCAATTTATTAGCCGATACACGGCTTAATTGTTTCTGTTGTTTCCTATAGCTGTAATAATGGCAAAACACATTCTAAGATGTCCGCCACAGTAAGAGAAAGACATTAATGCATCTTTTATGTTGTTGATATTTGTCAATTACATTGTTTTTGTCAATACTTTATTTAAACATCATGGCGAGTAACTGTGCTTAACAGCAAGAAGAAGGCGCGAAGCCGAAACGCGTCCTGTTGTATTAACGGTTCAATAAATCCGTTTATATTTCCCACGTATGGAGTGCAGTCATTTCTTTCTGAGCGCATCGGAAGAAATTGGAGCGGAATATATATATATATATATATATATATATATGTATTCCAACCAGACGAGTCGCTTTAGAACCCTGCCGCTTTTTCAAAGGCGGGCCCCGGATGGGATAGCGAGTCCCTATACATACAGCCAAAACCTTCTCCTGGGTAAGAAAAGCAATCCGGGCCACTTAGAAATGAAAAGCGTGTTTATTCAATGGCTTCCTCGACGCGTTTCGCAGGTAAACCTGCTTTATCACGAGACAGAAACCAGATACCAAGTGCTCTTTAAATACAGTCACATGTTTGTTCAATTCACATCCATGGAAAACAGACTAGTAGGTATATCTGCGGGCTGAGTTTGTTACTCTGAGAGGTTGATAAGTGACAAAAATGATAACTGTTGCAAAATACGTTGTTAGGTCAGACACGCAAAATGCAATAAATTAAATTAACTGGACTAAATTAATACAAGTGCATAGTAGCATTGGTTAGCAGAGCACGTTAAGGAATTCTGACACAGGCTTCTCAATGTAAACCCTAGGCGCTAATACATCATTATTTCTGATGCAATATGCTTACCGCCCAAGTGGGCAAAGATACGTTAATCATAATTCCTTACACCATACACACTGGCATGAAGCGGTAAAGCCCAAGTGGGCATACGTTGCTCATAGTCTTAATTCAAAAAGTCCATATCAATAGTCTTTATGTAATCAGGTGCTCCCAGAGTTCCAACAGATTCCCAAATATGATCACCAACAGATTCTGTAGACCAAAATTAAGAAATACACAAATCAGTGACTGTTGTATCGGTGCAAAAGTGATAAATAAATGGTTAAAAACAGCAGGTATGTATATACATAGTAAGCTCACAACTTAACCCAAGTGGACATTTAATTCCTCATGCAAATTATGACCATTAGGTTGGGTTGTCCTATATTTGATAATGAGTCTGGACTCAAGTCTCCTCATTTCCTTTATACGATCTCCTCCTCTCTCTCTTACCGGTACTGTTTCCAGTACACAAAAGGACAACAAATTCACATTGCTATTGTGGTGTGTAGCAAAATGCCTAGCAATGGGGTACTGCCTGTCTTTATTTGTTATAGCCCGCATATGTTCCAATACTCTTTTCTTGGCTTGATGTTTAGAACTACCAATATAGCATAATTGGCAGGGACATTGCAGAGCGTATATGACATGGTCTGTAAGGCAGGTGACATGTTTGGTGATTTTGAACTTGCTGGTGTCTTTCGATAACTGTATCTCTTTTAGGTTTTTGCTATTGCGACAGGCTTTACACCTGCCGCAGGTGTAAAAACCTTGCACCGGATTTCTAGGCTTCACTGTCTTGGGTAAGAGAGTGGAGCAGAGAAGGTCATTGAGGGACTTGGGTCTCCTGAAAGTAAGTTGGGGATGATCAGAAATTTCAGGGGCTAGGTCTTTATCTAGCTTCAGTATATTCCAGTATTTACTGAGTGCTTTCCTCACTTCTTTGGAATCACAGTGATAGTCCGTGATAAATCTGCTCATATGTTTCGAGGGTGATTGGGTTTCTTCCTTTCTAGTCTCGAGTAGGCTGGTTCTCTCTCGCTTATTGGCCTTAGCTAGGGCATTCGCTATGCATTTGCCTCCGTATCCTCGTTCCTTAAATCTGTCGCTCATCAGAGTTATTTCTTTTTTATAGTCAGTTTCGTTCGAGCAATTTCTTTTAGCCCTCAGAAATTCTCCTAAGGGGATAGAGTTGATCAGATTAGTGGGGTGACAACTGGAGGCATGCAGCAGACTATTGCCTGCTGTACTCTTCCTGAATAGGGTCGTGGTACGGTTATTATTTTTGTTTTCGACTTTAACATCAAGGAACTCAATGACTGTGGGATCTATATGACTAGTGAAGCTGAGATTGAAATTATTAGTGTTGAGGTCTTTAACAAATTCCAGTGCTTCATTCTGGCTGCCGTTCCAGATGATAAAAATATCATCTATGTAACGGAGCCAGCACACAATATTTTTATGGAATGCTTCAGATTTGTAGACCACTTTCTCTTCCCATAGTCCCAGGTACAGACAGGCAAAGCTGGGCGCCAGACAAGTCCCCATCGCGGTGCCCAGTAGCTGATGGTAAACTGTATTGTTAAAAAGGAAGTAATTCTTGGTCAGGCATAAATATGCCATTTCAAGAAGCATCTCAGTATGTAGGTGGTAGGAGATAGATCGTGTCTTGAAGAAATGCCTGCATGCCTCGATACCTTGCTGTTGGGGGATGCAGGTATAGAGGCTGCTGACATCCAGGGTCATAAACAGCCAGTCGGGGTTACAGGACATGTCATTGATTTTTTGTAGAAAGTGACCGGAGTCCCTAAGGTACGAGGGTAAAGTTTGTACCAAGGGCTGTAGGAAAAAGTCTACGTATCTAGAGGTGTTTTCCCAACAACTCCCTCTAGATGATACGATAGGCCTACCTGGGGGGTCAGTCATGCTTTTATGGACCTTAGGTAGGAGGTAGAGCGCCGGTATTTTGGGGTGTTTGTTAAGGATAAAGTTGAACTCATCCTTGCTTATCAGCTCACTTTCTCTCCATTTATTAAGTTGCTCTGTGTACTCTGAAACGCAGTCAAGGTAAGTAGCCCTGCTGCTTTTTTCATATTTGGTACAGTCACTCAATTGTGACAAGCCCTCCTTAATGTATAGGTCTCGGGGAAGCACCACAATATTTCCCCCTTTATCCGATCTTTTGATCACGATACTTTTGTCATCGTTAAGGGATTTGATTGCTTTAAATTGTACATTTGTGAGGTTACATTTTACATAGTTATTGCGCTTAGACAAACTTTCAAATTCTTTCATCATCGCCTTCTCAAAGATGTCAATTGATTCGTTTACAATCTGTGGCATAAATATAGATTTTGGCCTAAAGTTACTGTTATACTTTAAACCAATGTTAATCTCATCCTTAATCAGGTTAAGCATAGCACTGTTAGGTATGTCCAAGTCCCCCTCCAGTTCATGGAGTAGATGCAGCGTTTCTACATCTGCGCCTGTGATACTGGTGGGCACTTGTACTAGTTCCTGAATGTTAGTGGTAAGTTTAGTAGCATGCCATTTCTTTAAGCGTAGTTTGCGAGTGAAATAGAAGAGATCAATACGACTCTGGGTATAGTCAAAGGTAGAGGTAGGGCAAAAAGAAAGTCCCATAGACAGTACCTCTTTCTCTGCTGTGGTCAGCTTCCTGGTCGATAAATTGATTACTGTGTTTGAATCCATCATTTCCCTCTCCTCTGGCCCCTTGTCCTTGATCCCACTGGGCTTGATATGTTGCTGGTAATCGTTATATTGTTTTTGCCTGCGCCTTTCCCTCCTTGACCGCGTCCTTTTGTTCCTCCGGGTGGTTTGCTTTGCCCTGTTAGTCTTCCTTGGGCAACCATTGCGTATTCCATTAAAATTTTGTCTTTTGGACTCATCAGCTCCAGGTTCTGAGTTCTTATTGTGGTTGGCCCCGCAGTAGCATTAGTTTGCTCCCTTGCGTTATCCGGGCTCCTTAATGTTGTTGGTGCATTGGCTCCCTCCGTTTGTGGAAGTTGCATGGTTTCTCGTGTAGTGACTGTTGTTCTAAGATAATCATATTTTTTTGCAAAGGTCAGTACCTGGCCTTGCTCATAGTCATTACGGTCTCTGAGAAACTTGCTTTCTTTTTTATCCCGTAATTCCTTCTCTAATTTCTCCAACTTAATGTCGAATTTGGCCATCTCATTGTCAAAGTCTTTCTCATCATCATAAAGATTTTTCAGTTGATTTGTAATGGCCTCTATTTCTTCCGCCAGTTTTTCACAGCGTTTATTGGCATCTTTGACAAGAATTTTGAGCATTCTTATGGAGCATTCGTGGCTGTTACCCGCCCATTCTTCCACCATTTCAGGATCAGGGTCTGAGAATGTTGGGGTAGTGTATATTCGCAATCCTCTTGGTTTCTATTCACCTCAATGTACTTTTGAAGCGTGGTGGCTTCCCACCATTTACTTTGCTCAGCCACTAGTAGCTTCCATAGGGTATTCCAGAGATTTTGTTTATTGGGGCCTGCGTTCCTCTGATTAACATTCTCAGAGGCGTTACTAGTTTCAGGAGTGTCCAGATCAGTGAACATGCGGCTTGCTGCTTCATACCGCCGTTGGTTTCGATTAGAAGCCATCTCAAGTTTAAGAAGTTAGTTTTCGCGGAAAAAGGTTACCTTCCGCCCGCTTAGCTTTCGTGATCACGTTGCCGTAGAGATTTACGTTGCGTGTATCAAGCCTTGAACCATGTATCTTGAACTTAAAGAGCGCTGAAATTGGTTTCCGCTCGTGTTTTATGTTATACAACAAATAGGATTTAACGTGGTGTGCAGAGGGGAGCGCATTCACTCACCGTTAAAATCGGGTCTGACAGCTCAGATGTCCGTTGGCAAACACCGAAGTAAAAATCCTTCGGTTGTGGAGACGTATTCTCCCCACTACTTCCAGTTCGTTTGTTGTAGAAACAGCGCTGACACAAAGTATCCATGTGTAGTTCAAGTAGGTGGGCGGGGTTCAAATCAAGTATTCCAACCAGACGAGTCGCTTTAGAACCCTGCCGCTTTTTCAAAGGCGGGCCCCGGATGGGATAGCGAGTCCCTATACATACAGCCAAAACCTTCTCCTGGGTAAGAAAAGCAATCCGGGCCACTTAGAAATGAAAAGCGTGTTTATTCAATGGCTTCCTCGACGCGTTTCGCAGGTAAACCTGCTTTATCACGAGACAGAAACCAGATACCAAGTGCTCTTTAAATACAGTCACATGTTTGTTCAATTCACATCCATGGAAAACAGACTAGTAGGTATATCTGCGGGCTGAGTTTGTTACTCTGAGAGGTTGATAAGTGACAAAAATGATAACTGTTGCAAAATACGTTGTTAGGTCAGACACGCAAAATGCAATAAATTAAATTAACTGGACTAAATTAATACAAGTGCATAGTAGCATTGGTTAGCAGAGCACGTTAAGGAATTCTGACACAGGCTTCTCAATGTAAACCCTAGGCGCTAATACATCATTATTTCTGATGCAATATGCTTACCGCCCAAGTGGGCAAAGATACGTTAATCATAATTCCTTACACCATACACACTGGCATGAAGCGGTAAAATGAATGAAGTTCTTTTTTATACTCTTAGATTGATTTCGAGTATTTCTGATTTCATTTTGATTATCATATCAATGAATTGTGCAATTTATTAGCCGATACACGGCTTAATTGTTTCTGTTGTTTCCTATAGCTGTAATAATGGCAAAACACATTCTAAGATGTCCGCCACAGTAAGAGAAAGACATTAATGCATCTTTTATGTTGTTGATATTTGTCAATTACATTGTTTTTGTCAATACTTTATTTAAACATCATGGCGAGTAACTGTGCTTAACAGCAAGAAGAAGGCGCGAAGCCGAAACGCGTCCTGTTGTATTAACGGTTCAATAAATCCGTTTATATTTCCCACGTATGGAGTGCAGTCATTTCTTTCTGAGCGCATCGGAAGAAATTGGAGCGGAATATATATATATACATATATATATATATGTATATTCATATTCATTCATGTATTTTTGTACTTGGTATTTTTCCTGATATGATAATACATGTAAATATATATATATATATATGTATTCATATTTATTTTATGGGGAGTTATAATTGCAGCGCTTCTGTGGATAATTTATGATAACATCGCATGTCAGTAAATATGGGCACTGGCCCGACATAACTTTGATGACCTCCATCCTCCCCGTTTTTAAGTACCATGTACAGTGAATTAAGTTTAAATATATAAAAAAACTTTTTTTAATGAAAAAATTAGCAACATTGAAAAATGTAAAAAATATACAAGGTAACCTAACCCTAAAAAATCTATAATGATTTTTATACATCATGGATTTAGCTTTTGTAAAAGGAAAAAGAGAGACAAAATGCGTTTGTTAGTATGTTGTATATGTCTATGATGTGGTTGTTTAAAGCTCGCATTGGCCTATGGACAGTGTATACTTTGAGAAAGACTGGGATCAGCCGAAACACTTCAGTACGGACATTCAGCAATAAAGCAATAGTGAAATCACATGCCTTGCCTGGAGTGCCCACCTCTTCTTTCACTTCGTGGAGAAAAAAGAATATATATATATATATATATACATATATATGTGTGTGTGTGTGTATATATCAGCGCACTTGCCCTGGTTTCTTTGTTTCCGCATAAAGAAGGCAAGAGTAGACCCAATTTTATCCAAGTGATTTTATTTTGCAATCACCATGTCGCCATGACACGTTTTGGCCGGAAGAGGCGGCCTTGATGACATCAAATAAATATATATGTATCTATACAGAAGAAGTGTGATGGAAAAAGGATGCCCATCCTAGCGGGTTGGGGCTTGGTGGCGAGGTCACTGCCAAAATATTTCAAAAGAGAAAATCACGCATTCTCCACAGCGTGAAAGAACAAGCCCTTCCTCCAGTTGAGAACAGGTCAAATAAAAATGTTATTGTGGCAGGCACACCCAACAACAAAGCATTACACGTTTCGACCCTAGCTGGATCTTAATCATATGCAGGGAACGAGAATCAGCTGCCCTTTAGATTTAAATTCTGCAAAGTTAAACACTAAGGAAGGACTCAGAGAGTAGACACATCGTAGGCAAAATGTAAATCACTTTTTGCTTTTATCATTTCTCCGTTGTTGGGGATCAGAGAGCACTTCCCAAAACAAGTACTCTGACAATAATCTATTGCTAATGCACTCCCTTCAGTAATTTTCGAGTTTTTTCCCCTGATCCCAGTGTCCATATTTTGGTGAAACACAGTGGCGGCTCCTCGAGGGAGTGCTGCAGGGCGGTAGGGCCGGGCGGGGGAGGGGCAGGGTGGGGGTAGTAGCGTTGTAGCACGCACAATGTAATTTGTTTTTATTTATTTATTTATTTACATTACTCCGTTCGCCTGTGAGCCGGAGTTTACTACCCCCAACCCTCCCTCTCCCCCGCCCCGCCTCACCGCCCCACAAAACTCCCTCGAGGAGCTGCCACTGGTGAAACATCAGTATCCATAATGTCTAGCAAATTTCAAAAAGGCATTATTGCGTCCTTACTTCCACTGACAGTTGTGTTGAGCCTTCCTCGATTTTAGCAAGAAAGAATGCCCTCTTCGTGCCTCAAAAGGATCAATTCCATGTAGGGCTGAGCTGCACAATTGCCTCGCATTCCAATCCAGATCACTCCTCTTAAACCTTAAGTTGTTACGATTTCTCGTGTAGGTGCCTGTCCCTTCATATCACAAGTTCTCATAGTGCAAAGTTAAGTACCTCTACCAACCCTGGCTGTTTTCAGACGACTAAGTGTGTGGTAGATGGACCAAGAGGAAGATGAATTAAAAAACACATAAAATCGAATAATTTTGAAAAAGTTAAAGAACAAAAATAAGCCTTGATGAAGCGCTGTGTAGCCCGAAACACGTGTTGGCTGAGTGGCTGTATTACTGTGTTATCTTGATACGTCGTGAGAAAAAGTATAAAGAATAGAAAAAGAAAATACCATGAAAATCTATTGTATTTGTTGGTTAATACTCAGAAAAAGTGTTTGTTTTGTGTATATATATATATCTCCAATTTTTGCTCCGCAAATATATATATTAAATAAAAGACAGTCAGTGTTGTTCCCCCCCACTCCCCGAGCCTATTATGGCCCTGAGGATCCCATCACTCGGGGCCCACATTATTTGAAGGTGGGTGCCCCGGTATCCAGCCAGCAATCCAAAAAAGAACGCCCTACACCATAAATTCTTCAAGAGTTATAGTGGCTGCGTGAATACTCCGAGCCTACTCTTTCAAAGCAACACATTTCATACTTTTTAGGTTGAGCCTAGCGGCAGCGCGCATGCACTGCTTTTTCTGCGAGGCATGCTGTAGTAGAGTATGCTGTGGAAGCCTCACCCACTCTCCTCCCATATTTTTCATTGGCTGGTGTCATTGTCCTTGGTAAATGCTGGCTTCCGATTGATTATGAGGCTTGTTAGTCCCTCCTTGTTACCGCCTTGTCGCCATTTGTTACCTCCCATGAGGACTGGATCTTTTACTTGTGGTGTTACATGGTCTCCTTCATAAGTCGGTAAGCACTTTTTTCTTTAATGATCTTCCCTATTCCACCAACAACATCTCAGCAGGCTCTCTGGTTTTACTAATGTATATATTTAAATTATAGCGCATCCGCCTTAACTATAGCAGACGCGCCTATTTATTTACTTAATAACTGTCCGCTTTCGTAATTTATTCATTTATTTAAATTATTGCGCATCCGCTTTAACTATAGCGCACACGCTTATTTATTAATTTTATTAATAGTGCAGGCCGCTTTCGTTAGGGCCGAACGGGGGGGAGGGGGCACAACGTGTAGCACTATGGGGCATGCCAAACACGCAGCACTGCTATTTCCACTCCCCCACTGAAGAACGAAAAAAAACATTTACAATGTAATAGGACTCCATATATGCTCGTTAAAGCTATTGGCACTGTAAATGACAATGCTTTTTATTTATGTTTTAAAAACCAAAACAGTAATAAAAGGCATTGTCATGTTGTATAGCTCCTATATATCCTTATATCGTGTTAAGTTAGCATAGGTACATTTGAGATTTAAACGCCATTTTTCCTTTCTTGCAACTTCTGCACACGACCCTTAATTGTTGACTTAGCTTTCAACCTAGTGGTTTGCCGTGGTGTATGTGAGAATAATATGTTATTGCTCTGATATCAGTTTTGTTTAATAAACCATGTCTGCACGGAGAGTGCTGAAGTTTCAGGAGCAACACGATATGGAATTGTTATGAGGTCTGATCTCCACGCCTTCATAGTCATAACACAAGTGCAGCCTTTGCCAACTTGGGCTTGAGGCGGGATTGATATTGCTTTGCAGGAGAATAGTTAACACACTTGATGCGGTGCACATGCAGAGAGAGCTGGTGTATGCTGATGTGATTCCTTCATGCTAGGACACTAAGGTATGGGCCCGCCCTAAAACAACCCAAAGAGACCTTCTTAGCTAATAATATAATATATGTGTTAGGGAGGGTGAAATATAAGTGTTGTTAACTCTTATTCATTACAGCATGTTAACATGCTGTCACCATTCGCTTTTTATGTCTTAGTAACTATGCTGATAATTTTGCTACTGATAATAAGTATACTTGTATTATCTAAGATACTGCGCCTGAGAAGACGGCATTAGTAAATAAACATTTCAAATGCACATGTGTCTTCTTTACTCCATGTTCTGGTTTGTAATGATAATATAACGAAAGAGTGTTCATGAGTTCCACGTACCCTGAGGTACTGTAAGTTCATGTTCTGGTTTGTCTAAACATTGGAAGTTTGATATGTCCAATGAGACACTGTAGCTAGCTCGGTAAGGGGTGAGTTGGTTGCTAAGGTAAGTTTTGGGACACCCTAATTTGCCGAGGTTCCACTCCTCTGTGCACAGTTCTGTGTGAGTACAGAAACCCTGCAACATGGCGCCCAACGGTTTCGGTGGTCTTATATCATGACACTCGAGTAGTTTATCGTTCATGCCTTAACCCCTTCACATCCGTTTCCGGAAAACGGGGTGTCGGTGAAACCTACCTATTTTTTTAAATAGGTCTTTATTCAAGCTTGATTCTTTCTTAAACGGTTTCTTTGAATTACTACCCAGTTGTGCTACAAAGTATTCTTTGTGTGTTCTTGTTTCCAGTGTTGTCATGGCGGCGGTGGCTATTGCGCAGCATAGTCGCGTAGCGGTACGCAACCATCTTCAGACGTACCAGGTCCCAGTAGATGGGATGGCTGTGATTTTCGTGGTATGTGCAGATCCGGCGTTTCCTTATGAGTTGTTTTACTCTTGGGTTACGTTTCCGGCTGTGGACGCTAATTCTGGTTTGTTCCACTCCTACACCGCCTCGGATGTCCCGGCTGTATATACGCCGTACAGGGCATTGGAAATACCTATTGATCATTGGCAGCATCGAGTTTGGTTTGATGGCGCCCTCCCCCACTCTTTGTCCGCTGCGAGGTTGGGTCCACTCTCAATTCCAGGTACAAGTTGGCCTGCGTTGGGTGGCTTTACCCCGCACCCGAATCACGGGGCTTGTACCCTAGCAGAAATACGCAGGCTACATGTTGTTTCCATTTCCGTGATTCGTGCTTTAGTGCAATACATCGGTCGACATCTTCCTGGTGGTCCCCAGGGGGGTGCGGCCGCTCCCATGGAACGAGGCGGAATGCGTCTCAATCCAGTGATGGTTAATTCGGTTTTTGGTGCGCGTCCAGTTGACAACGATGACTTCCCATTCTGGCTAGCAGAGAAGTTTGATCAACTGGAGGCGGTTTTTCCGAATTCTACTCCTGCTGATAAACATAGAATGTTAACGATTACTCTACCGAAGGATATAACTCCTGAACTTGTTGACTGTGAAAGCTGGGGAAAAACATTTGCGGCAGTTTATACAAGGTGCTTCGGCACCCCGTCTATGACTGCCCTGCCTGAAATCATTAGACGTGTTCAGAATGATCACGGTCCAGAGGCAGCGGTTGAATTGGGTATGCGCCTGTGTGGTTCTTTTGAGATTGTAAGTGATCTCATTCTCTCCAATGTTATAGGAGATGCAGTTAACTTTCAGGTGTCGAATGCTTTGGCTGCTCTGCCCGATGCCGACAAACCCCGCCAGTTAGCAAAGATTGTGGTGGCCGCTTATAAGACAATTGGCCGCACAAGTAGAGGTCTGAAATATTTTCCAGTAAAGGAGAAAAAACAACCTCAGGGACAATCTGCAGTGACAGATGTCCAGCCCAAGTCCAAGAAACAAAATTGGCCTAAGAAACAGACACAGGGGAAGAAGAATACACAGACTCAGGATTCTTTTCCTGCAGTACAAGCACCTGCGCCGACAGAAAAAGTTTATGATTTGCGCGATCGCGCGATGATTAAATCACCTGATCGATTTCAGGGTTCTGATCAACGCTCTCCTCGTTCCTTTCAGGAAACATCGGCACCGACGACCGGTGGAGGAGGAGGGGGTGGACGTGGACGTGGTGGCCAACAAGGACGTGGTCAGTCCCGCCAGACGGACGGCGCAGTGAAGCAGGAGGATTCTACGCCTAAGCGTCCGCAGTTTGTGAAGAAGAAAGTCGCAGCCTTAACAGCGCATAGATATGCCACAGATAGTGAGAACGCGGCTTCGGAATCTGACGTGGGCTCTGACCTTGCTGGACAGCGCGGCGGAGATTACCATAGTCAGAGAGGCGCTCCGTCCACTACTGAGGGTGACAGCGACTGAAGTGTTTGTTGTAATAGAAACAGCCGATACGAGATTAGCTCCCCCTGAAAGACTTTTTGAAATTGTCCTGTTAATTGAAGGTGACATACAGCGTACAGTCAGAGGGGTATTTTGGGAGAACCTTTCGTTTACGTACGACATTTTGCTTTCCGAGGCTGACTGGCCCCCACGTTTTGTGCTCGCAGCGCCGCGAGGGGAGGAGGTGATCCTACCCAGTTTCGCGCACACTGTCTCGACTGAGCATGCGCAGCATTTTGCAGAAGAGTGGGCTCGGGCTCTCGCGCCGGCTCTGTACCGTAACCAATGTGGTTGGGATAGATTGTCGCCTTGCCACGAAATTCCGTTGCGGTCTCAGCCGCAGCCTCAACCTCAATATCCCATACGGCGTGAAGCTAAATCTTCCGTCGCGGAAATCCTTGAACAATTGGAATATCAGGGAGTTATTGAAACGTGTGTGTCACCGATGAATAATCCCCTTTTTACTGTGAACAAACCTGACGGATCATATCGTTTGGTTTTGGATTACCGGCATTTAAACTCGCATTGCCGTAACTGTGCTGTACAGAATACCCACGGCTCTGCCCTAGTGGATAGTCTCGTGCGTAAGCGTTTCAAGACAACGCTTGACATATCCAATGGTTTTTATGCCCACAGATTGGACAGCTTTAGCTCCCAATGGACCAGTTTTACAAGCGCTGGAGTCCAAAAGCAATTCCGGCGTCTTCCAATGGGCTATAAGAATAGTCCTGGTATATTTACCGCTCGCATTGTCTCTATTCTGGAGGCACTCGACCCTGATGCTTTTTCGTATGTGGATGACATATATCTCACAGACGACGATATTTGGGAGCATCTGTGTCGTGTAAATTCTGTTATTTGCAACTTCGCTGACATGGGTTACAAATTTAACTTTGCAAAATCGCACATTGCAGAACACACGGTGTTGTTCCTCGGCTATGAGCTGAACAATGAAGGTAGAGGCTTGGCTCCTCACTTCTTGGAGAAATGCGCACAATTGCGCGCTCCTACAACACTGAAAAAATTACAGTCTTTGCTGGGTTTTTTGAATTTCGGCAGAACTTACATTCCGGAATATGCCCAGCGTATCAAGCCTTTGTATGCTTTGATACAACCAACTTTCTCAAAATCATGCTGGCTGCCTGAGCATTCAGCCATTTTGCAATCCTTGCAGGCTGATCTGCTCGCTTCTAAATATTTACTGACTCGTGATAACCACACCAACCTGGTAATAAGAATAATTCCTGGGACGGTGGGTTTCACATACCTCACTTTTAACGAAGGTGACACAGTACCTATTGCTTACAAGTCACACTTGTACACTTCGGCTGAGATGCGGTTTCCCACAGTGGAAAAGGTTTTAACTGCTGTACAGATGGCAATTCTAAAAGAACGAGCACTGTCTCAGGGGAAACGCATGCTAGTGGTAACACCCTGTCCTCACTTGGAGGCAGTCACGAAAGCCAGTGTACCGAATTCAAAAGCTTTGCACCCTCGGTGGATTCAGTGGGCTGCGTCATTGTCATCCACGGATGTCATGTTTATTTTTGACGCCTCCTTACGGTCGCAAGAGTACTTGCAGTATGAATTCGTTCATCCTGCTCCTCTGGCTATGCGCCCTTTGGAGGACTTCCATTGCATCATTTACACTGATGGGTCGGCGCAGGTTGCGCATGGCTCTAAACATGCCTACGTTTCCGCATGCGCCATTGTGGTCGGTGCTATGTTGAATGATGAGTTCGTTTCCAGGGAAGTGCACACGTTGCCCCTGGGCGATTGCACCGCACACTTGGCGGAGCTTCGTGCTCTCTTACTAGCTTTGGAGTACGCAGATCCAAGTGTTACTACTCTAATTGTAAGTGATTCTTACTACTGTGTCCAGTCTTACAATGAAAACTTGTTCTTTTGGATTCAAAATGATTTTCATGATTCTAAGGGTAGCACAATAAAACATAAAATGATCTGGGTTCGAGTGGCAGAGCTTAAGGCTAGGTTGCCACTCGTTTATGTGATTCATACTCTCGGTCATCAGCGCGTAGGAGTTCACGCTGTTGGCAACTCGCTTGCTGATGAAGCAGCGAAATCAGCAGTATCTACATACTTAGTTGCAGCAGTTACTAGGTCTAAAACCAAGATTGATAGCGACATCTTGGCAGCGATTGCTGCCTCTGAGAAGGGAAGTAAACATCCTGCGGGATTCCCTTCGAAGTATAAATACCACTTAAGTCCCGAAAAGGTTCCTTTTGTGACAATTCCTGATGTTGGGGAACGGCTGATTCCCAACTCGGATCGCAGAGCAGACTTGATTACAGCGGCTCATGAAGGTGTGGCGTCTGCGCATGCGGGCGTCTCGGCCACTGTAACTCAATTACAACTACGTTTCTGGTGGCGGGGACTGTACAAACAGACGCGTGATTATGTCCTTCTTTGTGACATATGCCAGCAGATTAAACCTTCAACTGCTACGCGTCCGCCACAGACTCAGTTGTACATTTCTAATAAACCGCTAGGCTGTGTTTATTTAGATCACTGCGGTCCTTTTTCATCTGATACTGCGTATAAGTACATCTTAGTAGCAGTTGACTCATGCACACGCTTTGTGTGGGTATGGCCACATCGCAGCGCTGATTCACGGACTGTCATTAGAGATTTGCGTATCTTTATAGGGATTTTTGCCTGTGGTACCTTCCATTCGGATCAGGGTCCGGCTTTCGCCTCTAAGGCGTATAAGGATGCCATGACTTCGTTGGGGGTCCAAGTCAAGTTTTCGTCACCCTACAGACCTGAGGGTAATAGTGTAGTTGAACGAATGAACCGTGATTTAAAGCAATCTTTGACAGCCCGAGTTATAGGCACTGGCAGAAACTGGCTGGCTCACCTCTATGGCGTGCAGCGTGCTCTTAATAATCTCCCTAGAAGGTCTCTGGGTGGGCGGACCCCATACGAAATGCTCTTTGGCATCAAGATGTACGTCCCTGACCTTGACGGTCTAGACTCTGTGGTTCGCGCCACTTCCTTTGACGCAGATGAACATTGCAATGTTTTACAGAATCTACAAAAGACCAGAGACAGTCTTGCAAAGGAACATTTGCCCTCCACATCGGATGATGCGTTGCAGATCCCGGTAGTTGGCTGGCTACCCCAAGTTGGAGAACTGGTTCGAGAGAAGATCGACAACAAGAAAGAGTTTGGTCCCTCCTATCGAGCTCCGGTCCCAGTGCTTGGAGTGAAGGGCACAAGAACAGTCATTTTACCACCACTTCCAGGTCGTAAGGAAAACAGGTTTATTTCTATTGACAATGTCAAGATACACAGAGTGGCCGATTCTTCTTAGCATGACACCAGCTGTTTCCTGTCCTTCCATTGTGAGAAATTCAATCATGCCCACTGCTTCTAATATTGAACCTGAAGTGGCCATCGAATTACCTGCTGTTTCCAGTCCATTATTAAATAATTTACCCGGAACTAACGTTGATGAATTGGACTATACATACCCCACTGATTTGTCCATGCCTGACCTGCAAGCTCGTTTAGCCACGGAATCCAGATTTTCGTTTGACTCTGCTTCCCTTGCCTCGAAAAAACCCTCTCAAATTGCAGTATATGCTAGCCTGTTTAAAAAACATTTTTTGATACCTCCTTGGATATACATTTGGCTGGTCCTTTTTTCGGTTTACCTTTTTATGTCAATTGGTTTTGTGTTTTATTTTTTTCGAATTATGAATGGACACTATGTCGAGGAGAGAACTTGTATTACTCATTTAAATGGAACTTTGGCCCCACTTTCCTCTTCACATTCTACACACAGATTAAAAAGAGACTTGACTTTGGTTAACATCACAGCATGGCCTGTTCTGGATGGAATCGCGTGGGATGCAGTTCGGTTTCAGATTCATGGCCCAACGGAAGTCGTTAATGTTCCTAATGTACTTAGAGTGAATATGGGGGATGTGGTGAAACAAAACATTCGTTCTGATGATTGGGATGTTAATGCTGTGGAAAGTTTGTTTTCTGATTTGAAATACTATGCTGCTTTTGATGCTGAGGATTTATATTTAGAATCTGCTAATTATGGTGAATTGTTCTGTTACCAACATTATGGCAATCACTTCTTACACAAAACATCTTCCCGAAGGGATGCTGTTAATTTTACTCAGTGGGAACATTGCCCGGCACCTACACAAGGGAGTTCAGAAACGTTTCTTAAAAAGTATACTTATTTCACTGACTTTAATCAGTCCAATCCCGAGTCCTTTTATTTTAAATTTCAAAAACAGCCACTGTCCAAGGTTAGACTTACCGATACAAAATTGTTGTATTCGAAGGCCTTCCTAGATCAATTAGTTACTGGGGGCTATGAGTTATGGAAGGAAACAATAGACCTTAAATCGGTTTGGGGTTCAAGGGCCTGGCAGGTACGAGGCACTGAGGCTTTGCACCGTGCATGTCTCATCCCGAATCATATGTTGTTTTTAAATGAAACCATTTCCCAGACCACATGCTTTGGATTGGCTACATCTAAAAGGTTAAACACCCCGTCTTTCCCGGAGTTGGAGGAATATGAGGATTGGAGTAATTTTACTCAATTGTCCATTAAAGATATACAGGCTCTGCTTCTTAATTCCTCCTTTAACATTTCCAGTATGAATCCCAAGGGTTGGCTGCTTTGGCACCGTAGTGCTGATTCTTGCCAAAAAAGGTTTTTAAATATAACTGAGGGTTTTAAGACTGTTAGATCTGATCCCCGGTTTGATTTGAGTCATACTGTCACCTCTTACTCTGTGGGCAAGTTGTGTCAAGCTTGGCTGAAACATTCAACTTTACCTGCGGTTGAGTATCACCTTTCCAAACTGAATGCAGACGTGGATTTGAATGATTTCATTAAAGGCCCAGCTAGTGGCAGGTCGAAAAGGTGGTTATATGGGGTTTACAATGAAATTTGGAAACTCTCACAGATTGAGGCTGCTTCACGCCTTAGGGCTATTGATCAGGCGAATCTTGAGAAAGTGCTTGCAGTTGTTGACAATAGCATTAACGTGCTTTCCTCTAGAATTTACACATTAGATAATATTGTGTCGTCTGTTGTTGATATTGTGCATGATGAAGTGTCAGTATTATACCATGGTCAAAATCAATTACGGTCAATCATGCAGTTTGCATGGACACTTCAGACTCTGAAAATGGGTAAAGTTCCCTGGGGATACATGAACGTTTCCTCTTTATTTGCACCGTTTAATTTGACAGACAAACAACGCTTGCTTTCAATGCGTGATGCTTCCTTTTCTATGCTACATATTGAAAGGTTGGAATCTTTGCCTTTTTCTGTGGCAGAGGCCACTGCTGCTACGTGGCTTATCCACGGTTTAATAACACTGCCTTTTGCTTTATATAAGTTTTCAAATTGTATGAAATATGTGCCAATAGGTCGTTTTGAACCCTTAGGTAGCGGTTTTCTTCATGAGGTCTGGTCACTCCCATACACATACAGATGTTTCAAGGATGAACAAGAAGTTTATCTAACAGGGGATGAGTGTACTGAGACGCCAGATCATTCTTTAATGTGCAGACACATACAGTTACACGGTTCATGTAACAAGGACCGACCGAATATGGCTTGCGTTTTACAGGGCACGCCAGTTCCTGCTATCATCCCCATGTTTAAATTGTTAGAGAATGGTAGTTATTTAATGCTCAATAATGAAAACTGTTGTGGTTTAATTAAAGGTATAGCTTTCATAGTAACAGTTAGTGAGCGAGTTATTTGCTGCAGAAATGTTCTTTATCCTCCCACACGTGAACATAGGGAGTCTTCCATTTGGCCACAGATACCGACCTTGGGAGCAGAATTCAGCGGCATGGCTAGAATAAGAGCTCTATTGTCCCAGAAAGAGGTGGCCTTGAGCTCGGCCCGTGAAACTTTCGTGCTTCACATTGCTAATACCCGTACGGAGGTTCAGGCTCTTTTAAATACTGATTTGCCTTTGCATTTCGGAGCCATGGTTCGTTCTATCTTTAACGCATCCTCCACAACGGGCCTAGCACATTTTTTTAAAGTTGTTAGCGGTGGTCTCGTGACTTCCTTTGAGAAGATTTTTGGAGTCATCCCTGCCTTCTTCCATTCTATTTTTTCATCCTTATTTGGAGGGTTCCCGTTTTTACTTGCATTAGCGGCTGGCGCATTGGTGGTTTTCTGCCTTTTTAAATATGGATGCCCTTCCTGTGCGCGACCACGCTCAGCTGCTACTGACGCGGTTTCGCAACCGCATGCTTGATTATTATGGCACACTGCCGTTGGCGACTCTAAGCACGGCGTTTGGATTATCTTTTCGGTTCTCCTATTTCACCTGTGTCCAGCCTGTATTTCGCTGCCTGACCTGTGATTTCCTTTGGGCCATTGATTTGTGTCTCTGCGGACCAATATCTTCTGACGTCGATTTTGATCAACTGATGAGTCCTATCATTGCTCACGAGTTGGTTTGTTCTGACGAAAGGATTATGGCCTTGGCGGTGGCACATGGACTAATGGGTCCCTGGGATGTGTTGTCGGCAGCGCAAAATTTCTTGGAACGAAGTTTTCTTGAAAACCCACCGAGCTGTCCTCTGATGGTTATAGAGGATCCGGTGCTGGAAGATCACGTATGTTCCTTTCATCTTTTAAATTGGATGGCTGAACTGTTTTCGGATGAGGACAGTGACTTCCTCCTGGAGGCTGTTGCAGCTTACTTTTCATATACAGTCTTATCATAGACACTGCCTCAAATTGACATGCTGATTGATAGCATTTCCTTGATTTTATTGACTTTTGGTCAAGACATTTTATTTTTGCTTGCCTATTGGCTTGAGCCACATTATACTTGTGGGCTATTTTTTAGCATTAGTTTTTATAATTGAATTTTTATTCATGCTCGTTTCTTGTTGGATTCTGCTCTCATGTGATGGCACTTCTGTTATCTTATTTAGTCCGTTCTCGGATCATGGGGGGGTGTTGTATAGCTCCTATATATCCTTATATCGTGTTAAGTTAGCATAGGTACATTTGAGATTTAAACGCCATTTTTCCTTTCTTGCAACTTCTGCACACGACCCTTAATTGTTGACTTAGCTTTCAACCTAGTGGTTTGCCGTGGTGTATGTGAGAATAATATGTTATTGCTCTGATATCAGTTTTGTTTAATAAACCATGTCTGCACGGAGAGTGCTGAAGTTTCAGGAGCAACACGATATGGAATTGTTATGAGGTCTGATCTCCACGCCTTCATAGTCATAACACAAGTGCAGCCTTTGCCAACTTGGGCTTGAGGCGGGATTGATATTGCTTTGCAGGAGAATAGTTAACACACTTGATGCGGTGCACATGCAGAGAGAGCTGGTGTATGCTGATGTGATTCCTTCATGCTAGGACACTAAGGTATGGGCCCGCCCTAAAACAACCCTAAGAGACCTTCTTAGCTAATAATATAATATATGTGTTAGGGAGGGTGAAATATAAGTGTTGTTAACTCTTATTCATTACAGCATGTTAACATGCTGTCACCATTCGCTTTTTATGTCTTAGTAACTATGCTGATAATTTTGCTACTGATAATAAGTATACTTGTATTATCTAAGATACTGCGCCTGAGAAGACGGCATTAGTAAATAAACATTTCAAATGCACATGTGTCTTCTTTACTCCATGTTCTGGTTTGTAATGATAATATAACGAAAGAGTGTTCATGAGTTCCACGTACCCTGAGGTACTGTAAGTTCATGTTCTGGTTTGTCTAAACATTGGAAGTTTGATATGTCCAATGAGACACTGTAGCTAGCTCGGTAAGGGGTGAGTTGGTTGCTAAGGTAAGTTTTGGGACACCCTAATTTGACGAGGTTCCACTCCTCTGTGCACAGTTCTGTGTGAGTACAGAAACCCTGCAACAGTCATTTACAATGCCAATAGCTCAAACTCACGTAAATGGGAGACCTAGTGCATTGCAAATGCTTGTTAAAAAATGTTTTCAAGATCATTACATAACTGTACACAAACCTAAAGGTGTAAAAACCTTTATCTATAAACATAACGAACCATAATGAAATTGGTGCAGTAGAGACACAAATGTTATAAACAATTAGACATATAGCATATGCACAAAGGACTTTTTTGAGCACAGAATGGTTATAGTGCATTCACATAAATATTTAACATATTCAGAACAATGGAACAGACATTTAACGTCCAATCACGAAACTAACTTTTACATTATCAACATATATCCACGTAACAAAAATAAGTGTCCAACATAAATGTAATCAACATAGGAGATACAAACTTGTCCTCCTTATGTTTGCTAAAAGTACAACAAATGCCCCTATGTGGTTGGGGCACGGTGTTCCAACCATGGTTGTTGCTTTCAATGGCTTCAATTATCATGATTCTAGTCCTGTGGCTTCTATTGGCCTTCATAGGGGTGTTCCCTCAAACACACTGAATTACGCCATCCATTGTGTTTCGACCATCTGTGGGCCTAGCAATTGAGTATGAAGGTTTCAAAGTGGACACTACGTGTAATTCAAAAATTAGAAATATATGTCACATATCTGAAGGTAAACTGCTTTGTTTAAAAACATTACATGGAGTTGGGAAGCCTTTAAGCCCCTTTATTTTACATACCACTCTTGATGTGGTGTAGCACCACAAAGAAATAGTTGGGGGGTGGCAGCTGTTTGGTATAACCCCAAGGTAGGTATGTTTCAACCTACAGTGATAATCATGGGTACCCTTCCAGAGCACCCACCATGCACATGTTAGGGGCTGCGGGGGAGACCGAGGGAAACAGAACAAGAGCAATATTGTGTTCTTTTTCCCTGCCCGCATCAGTGTGGCAGCAAAACAGAAAGCATGTCCCCGGGGCAAAGCTGTGCATTTGAAAAGGAGTGGGGCCCCCTCCTGGAGCCATTAATGGCCTTGGGAATTGCTACCCCTCAAGGCCAGCTACCTATCTCCAGAGGTGCCCAACCTCAAGAGATAGCAGTTTGCTTTCATTTGGTTGGAGTTTTGACAGCTCCTACCAAGCGAGAACTAACAGTAACTCTGCTATCAGCGGGCAGGAGCAGAAAAACTGCTCCCGTTTGCTGGGAGACAAGTTTTCAACTGTTTTCCTGCGTGCTGTCAAGTGGGCAGGAAAACGGATGAAAAAATTGCTCCCACACATAGGGAACAGCATTTTTGGCTGCTCCCTGCATGCTGAGGCTATGTTGGCTCCTGCTGGGAGTGGGGAGCTGGCAGGGACTGCGGGGGCATTGATGCTCCCTACACAGTCCTCAAGACTTCACACTGGGTGCCCTGGGTGGGCTCTAGGGCACCGGGTACTCAGCATCAAGAGACCGGGCCCCAAGTTATGGGGTCCCTGAGGCGGAAATCATCCCAGGGAGGGGGGTCGTGCAATCCCCTCCCCATGAAATCCTTGATAAAGGTGAATGCATTGTTGAACTATTGGGGAGTAATCTGTATTGACTGTGGCGCGTGGTTTCTTTCTTGTTTCCTGGTGAGAGCAGAGTCAATTGTTCTCCCTTTTAATTACCCTGAGTATGCAAATGCCGGAATTCATCTGCAAGCTCTGTATGGCTGCCCTCCCCCCCCCATTTTCCTTAGTAGTATGCAAAGATCTCTCCGCCTTTTCCCACCTTGATAGACAGCTTACCAAAAGGCATCCAAGCATGTTTCCTGACAATTTTGGTGATGCGTTCTTGATGCAGAGGAATATGAGGACATCTCCAACAAACGAAGAAGAACTTATTTCATAAAGTTAAGAGAAAGTACCCTTGTTTGGTGGAGATTACCCTGTTTGTAGTCTTGTTGTGTTCTCTTCACATTTCTGAAATTACATGTGCACAATGTCACTGGAAACATTTCTTTCTGGTTCACTACGCAGCTATAGTGTAGATTATGCACTAGACATTTACCCAACGAAATAGCACTTACTAATAAGCCAATACAAAGTACTCCAGTTGGGTAGCCATTTTGTGCAGAACTGTGGACTCTTGTTGGATAAAGGGGCAGGTGAGGTTCTGTTCTGGCCCAATCACTCACACAGCTACTGACACACCCACACAGACACTCAGACACTCAGACACCCACTCACACAATCATTCAGCCACTCACATATACTAACAGATCCACAAAATCACACACACACACCCATACAGTCACTCATACATCCACTTGCACACTCACAAAACCACTCCACACCTACTCACAGACCCATACAGTCACTTAGACACCCACATAACCACTCACACACCCACCCACAGACCCATACGGCCACTCACACACCCACTTACACACCCATACAGTCACTGATACATCCACTCAGAGACCAAGAAAACCACTCAGACACCCACTCACACACTCACACAAACACTCTAGACACCCACTCACACGTCCATTCTGCCACTCTCGTATGCACTCACAGACCCACACTGACACTCACTCCTGCACCCATACAGTCACTCACACACCCACTCACACATCCACCCACAGACCCATTCAACCACTTACATACCCACTCACACACCCAAATTACCACTCACACACCCATTCACAGACCCATACAGCCACTCATATGCCCACTCACACCCATACAGACACTCACAAACCCACTCACACACCCACACAGCTACTCAGACACCCACTCACAGTCCCATACAGCCACTCAGATACCCACTCACCAACCCATACAGCCACTCACACACCTACTCATGGACCCACACAACCACTCATACACCCACTCTCAAAGGTAACAATTAAGAAATAAAATATAAAAAATCTTCGAAATTCCCTAAAAAAAAATAAAGGTTAAAGGGACATTATAGTTAGGAAATAACATTAAAAAACCATAGAAGTTCACTGAAAAACACAAAGCTTACAGGGACTTTATAGTTAGGAAAGAGAATTTGAAACCTTAGAAATTCACTCAAAAAACCAAAGGTTACAGGGATAAGTACGGACCATATCATGGTTGATGTAATATGTGAGGTCATAAGCCTTGCTTTGTGAGGGTGTAAGCTATAGTTAGCTCAAGTTATAACTGCTGAATGTTAATGCTTTTGTGTGAGTGAAATCTGATCCTAACTTTAACATCCTTGTAACCTTTGTTTTTTTGAGTATATATATATATATATATATGTAGCCCTTTGCTACCGCCCACAGGGCGGGACTTGTATTTTCAAATAAGTTGATGTATGCAATCAAGCCTGTGTTTTTCCGTTTTGCAGCCAGTGATCAAGGGCGGGACGCCGCCCAAAACTGGCATGACATGGATTGATGTGTTGTAGGCTAGAGTGCTGCTACCGGTGGCATTTGTATTTTAACCCCCGTGTGTGGCGTTTCCATCAGGGCAAACTGTTGTATGGAATATATATATATATATATATATATATATATATATATATATATATATATATATATATATATATATATATATGTTCAACAATGGCTCTGCAAATGAAGAAGCACTCACAGCAGGTAGGTTCCAACACTTACTTTAATCTCGCATATGATGGTGAAGTTTCGTCCATATTTGAATTTTGAATCCTTTTTCCAATGCCTTTCAGAACTGTGCGATCTTTCTTCAGGGGAATGAAAGCTGCTGCAGCCATTCACAAGTCTCATGAGTGTTTTATGGCATTTCATCTGCCTGCTTAGTAGCGTGCATTGTGGGACTTGTATTATGTAGATAACCCATAGTGGATTCCGCAGCGTGGCTCCCAGGTTTGAAAGGTCACAGTGATTTATCTTGACCTCACTGTGAATAGTTAAGCCCCCAGTGGGCCCCGGCATCGAAGCGTCACCTTCATTAGTTTTTGGCACTGCTGTGCTATATTCGCACTCGAAGGTTCGTGTGCAGATGGCCCCCTTCTATAGATATATATATATATACATTTATATATATATATATATATATATATATTAATCAATCAATCAATCAATCAATCATCAGAATTTGTATAGCGCGCTACTCACCCAATAGGGTCTCAAGGCGCTGAGGGGGGAGGGGGTAGCTACTGCTCGAACAGCCAGGTCTTGAGTTGTTTCCTGAAGGAGAGATGGTCCAGGGTCAGCATAGGTGAGTGGGGAGGGAGTTCCATGTCTTTGCTGCCAGGTAGGAGAAGGATCTTCCTCCGACGGTTGATTTGCGGATTCGTGGGACGGAGGCGAGGGCAAGGCTGGCGGAATGGAGCTGGCGGGTGGGTGTGTAGAATGTGAGTCGGCTGTTGAGGTACTTCGGGCCCGTGTCGTGGAGAGCCTTGTGTGCGTGGGTGAGGCGTCTGAACGTGATCCTCTTGTTGACGGGGAGCCAGTGCAGGTCTTTCAGGTGGGTAGAGATGTGGCTGTGGCGAGGGATGTCCAGGATAAGTAGTGATGAGGCGTTCTGGATGCGCTGGAGTCTTTTATGGAGTTTGGCAGTGGTCCCGGTGTAGAGGGTGTTCCCGTAGTCCAGGCGGCTGGTGACGAGGGCCTGGGTGACCGTCTTCCTGGTTTCGATGGGGATCCATCGGAAGATGTTTCGGAGCATGTGCAGGGTGTTGAAGCAGGAAGACAAGACGGTGTTGACTTGCTTGGTCATCGTGAGGGAGGAGTCCAGGATGAAGCCCAGGTTGCGTGCGTGGTCCGTTGGCTTGGGTGCGGTGCCCAGGGCACGGGGCCACCATGAGTCGTCCCAGGCGGAGATGGTCCGAGGATGAGGACTTCCGTCTTGTCTGAGTTCAGTTTCAGACGGCTAATCTTCATCCATTCCGCGACGTCTTTCATTCCTTCATGGAGGTTGGCTTTGGCGGAGGCGGGGTCGTTGGTGAGGGAGAGGATCATCTGGGTGTCGTCGGCGTAGGAGATGATGTTGAGGTTGTTTTGGCGTGCGATGGCAGCGAGAGGGCTCATGTAGACGTTGAAGAGGGTGGGTCTGAGTGAGGATCCTTGCGGAACGCCGCAGATGACTTCGGTGGCCGAGGAGCGGAACGGGGGAGGTGGACTCTCTGGGTTCTTCCGTCGAGGAATGAGATGATCCACTCCAGGGCCGCTCCTTGGATTCCGGTGTTTCTGAGGCGCTGTATCAGGGTGCGGTGGCATACGGTGTCGAAGGCTGCTGAGAGGTCCAGGAGGATGAGGGCAGCAGTTTCTCCGTTGTCGAGCAGGGACCTGATGTCGTCGGTGGCTGCGATGAGGGCGGTCTCAGTGCTGTGGTTTGCTCTGAACCTGGACTGTGAGGGGTCGAGGGATCCGTTGGTCTCGAGGAAGGCGGAAGTTGTCTGTTGAAGGTCTTCTCGATGACTTAGGCTGGAAAGGGGAGGAGCGAGATGGGGCGGAAGTTCTTGATGTCCGTGGGGTCCGCAGTGGGTTTCTTCAGGAGGGCGCTCAGCTCGGCATGTTTCCAACTCTCCGGGAAGGTGGCGGATGTGAAGGAGCTGTTGATGATGTTCCGGAGTTGGGGTGCGATGATGGAGTCGGCTTTGTTGAAGATGTGGTGTGGGCAGGGGTCGGTAGGGGAGCCGGAGTGGATGGTGTTCATCAGGCGGGTGGTGTCTTCGGTGCTGACCCGGGTCCAGGTGCGGAGGGTGGTGGTGGGGGGCGTTGGTTCGGTGGTTGAGTCCGTGGTTAGTGCGCCAAAGCTGTTGTGTATGTCGGCGATCTTGCGGTGGAAGAATGAGTCGAGGGAGGCGCAGAGGTTTTGCAAGGGGTTGATGTCGTTTTTGCAGGCGCTGGGGTTGGAGAGCTCTTTAACGATCCTGAAGAGTTCCTTGCTGTTGTGGGCGTTGTTGTCCAGTCGTTCTTTGAATGTTGTCTTCTTGGTGGTACGGATCAGCTGGTGGTGTTTGCGGGTGTCGTTCTTGAGGGTTGTCATGTTTTCTGTTGCCTGGTGGTGGCGCCGTCCCCGCACTTTCCAGCAGGCGAACAGACACGACCCGGATCCCAAAGTTCAGGCAAGATTCTTTATTTGTTACAGAGCTCACAAATCTGACACGTTTCGGGCGTATGCCCTTGCTCACAGACAATCAGATTTCGGCCCACCATTTTTTTAAATATGCTTTAGTGTACAACTCATAATAAACATAGACAAGATACTATGCGTAGGCTAACTGTGTTGGTTGTTGGTTAGTCTTTTTTCCAACTAGTCATGGATGGTTTATAAATCCTGCTGACTATAGCAGAAAAAAGAAAAAGAAAACAAAAACTAATAAACATCCAAGAACGACCATCAATATAATGCATGAATGCAAAACTTCAATTCATGTATAAATACACAAACTATGGGAAACACACAAGTGCATGACTGGCAACCATTAGTATAGTCTATATTATATATTCATATGCCAATATATTGCTTTTTGCTGTGGAAAAAACTGCAAATAAATGTAAATGACATTGAGCAAAGAAATCTGTGCAATATCACGCAATTCCTATTATAATGTGCAAAATATCAACCTTAAAAAGCTAATGTGCAAATCAGGCCAGCGTATATACTTTCATGTACAAATTACGCAAACTTTTTTTAAAAGCAGCAATAACCTCTGTACATATATCGCCTCACATGCAGAATAAAACTAATGTGCAAATCAAGCCAATTATGTAAACATATATACTTTCATGTGCAAATTATGCAAACTTTTTTTGTAGCAGCAATAACCTCTGTACATATATCGCATCACATACAGAATATGTGTGCCCTAAAACAGAGAGACCTGTGCAATATTACGCAAATCTAAATTCTTATATTTCAGACTACAACATGATTTTAATGTGCAAATCTGAGCAAAAAAATCTAGAAACATGTGCAAACATATGTTGAAATTTACGCAACATTTTTTTGAAAGCAATATAAGATCTGTACATCTATTACTACACCTGGTAATGCAATTGTACGATGTCCCCATAAAGTATCTTATGACTGGGAAGTTCTTCTTTTAACACATATTAATGATAATGATTTATCAATTGACTACAGATTTGGGATGGGCACTGCTGGCATGTAGTGTGGAATTGCCAGCAGTGCTTTTTCTGTGGAGGGTGGTAGCTATTTGACCTTCACGAATAAAAATGCTGACGTCTAAAAAGTCTACCTGTTGTTTGTTAATGGTACAGGTGAATTTAAGATTCTCATGGTTCTCATTAAACCTGTTAACAAACTCAATAGCACTTTTTTCGTCCCCTCTCCATATAATAAAAACGTCATCAATATATCGCATCCATTTTAAAACATGACTAGTAAAAACAGAGTTATGGGTGCCCCTGAGGACCTGCTCCTCCCACCAGCCTACGTGCAAGCACGCAAAGCTGGGAGAGAAGCAGGCCCCCATAGCCACTCCTCTTTTTTGTAAGAATATTTCATTGCCAAATAAAAAGAAATTGTTATTAAGACACCATGATACTAGTTCCATAATCATTTGGTTGTGATTGTAACATTGTAATGGTCTAGTACTCAGAAAATACTCCAATGATTTCAACCCAGTTCGATGCTCTATACTGGTGTGAAGAGATTCAATATCCAAAGTGATGAATATTGAATCTTCTGTCCATGGAATATTCCTAATCTTTTTAAAAAAATCTCCGGTGTCTTTAATATATGTTGGCAAACTTGTCACTAACTCTTGTAAAAAATAGTCAATGTACTGAGGAATGTGTTCTGCAACACTCTGTAAGGCCGATATGATGGGTCTCCCAGGGACCAGTGATACCTTTTTATGCACCTTAGGTATTACATATAGTCTCGGTAGAACAGGATTCTCAACATTTAAGGACCGAAATTACTCCGCAGAAATCATTCCCTCTCTTTTCCATTTAAAGAGTGTTTTCTTAAGGTTCTCTCTCGCTGTATTATACTCCTTGAGGGTTGATTTTTCATAGCACGTCAGATACCAAGTTGTCTCCGTGCTTCAGCAATATATTCTTTTTGCGGCCAGATGACAATATTGCCACCCTTATCAGATGTAGAGACAACAATTTGATGATCCTTATTTAGTTTCTTGATCAGTGCTGCATATTCCTTTTCCTGCTCATTTTTATACCTTTTTCGGTGCTTGGTTTGATAGTGCAATTTCTTGAGGTCTTCCCATATAACGTCGTGGAATGTATGGATGGCGTCTTTGGGCATCATTGGTACAAAGTTATATATATTGTGTGTGTGTGTTTGTGTGTGTGTGTTTTACAGATGTAAAGGTAATAACGCGTACCATGTGAATTAATACCTCCTGATGTAAGATCTGCGATGTAGTGGGGCTCGGAACGGGTGAGGAGAGGCGTGTGATTGCAGAAAGTGGGAAGGACGGTTAGAGGTGGGGTGTTGCGATGTACAGAAGGTTGAACAAGTGAAGGAAAGGGTGTTGTGGTTGGGTAGGTGTAAGGGATAATGGAAGGAGAAGCTTTCTAGGTGAGTATGGAGGGGCTGGTTGCAGTATTGAATATTAGTAGAGGCGGTTTAACAGACGGGTGTGGAGGGTGGGGCAGAAGAGTCAGGCTGGGTGTGTAAGAGGTGAATGGAGGAGAGGGGGAAGAAAGAGAGTAGAAGAAGACGTGGTCAGTAAGTGAGAAAGGATACTTTTGTCCTTTCATGCGAAATGTTTCCTGAGGGGGGTGTAGGGGTAAAACAGAGGAGGAAGGGAAGAGAGGGAGAGAAGTGTTTCTGGTAGGACAACATAGAGTGGATTCAGACCACGAAGGAGTGTGGGCAAGTGGGATGGGGTTCAGGGCAGTGGGTCAGACTAAGGATTAATAATAGGAGGACAATATGGAGAAGGGAAAGAAGGGGGAATGGGAGGGTGAAGTTGTGTAGGGGGTTGAAAGGGCACAGGGTGGAGAGTATAGTGTACAATTGGTTTGTGAGGGGGAAGGTGTACATCAAGGAAGGGCATGCGCCTTGGAGAAGGGTTAGAGGAGGAGAGGGGTGGAGAGAGGAGTGGAAAGGTCAGAGGGTGTAAGAAGTGAAAGGGCATGTAACTCACTGGCAGTAGAAGTGAGGGGAGGGGAATAAAGAAGCAGAAGGGGATCTGTAAGTGTGGGCATGGTGAAGTCAAGGTAGGGAAGATGGTGAGAAGAGTTGCTCAGGATGAAGCATGGTACTGGGTAGGTGCGGAAGTTGGAGGGGGAGGAGAATTTGAATCAGAGGGCTGTTGGGAGCAAGGACTTATCAAAGCCATAGGTCTGTGGGAGGAAGGTCTGGTGTCACAGGAAAGGGATAAGTGAGAGTAGTAAACAATGGGGAATGGGTAGACTAAAAAAATAGGGAGGTGCCTTCTCTGTTCTACTGGGTTCTAAGTCTGTCTTTTATATCTGCACCAATTTTCTTTTCTGTGGTACTACAGGGGTTTCTGTTTACTTCTGCATCACTCCTTCATGCCTTCGGTTTTCTAAAGTTCTGTGAGTCCGAGTTCCTTCTTTCCTGCAGAAGTTCCAGTATAAGGACAAAAAACCCACCCTGTGCTGACATATTTACCATCCTTCCGTTTTTAGATTGTACGGTCGTCTGCCTGCTTTTCCTTTCTGCAGAAGCCTTAGACTTGCTTATTTTTTCCATAGCATTTCAGCAGTACTCCTCCAGGCTACTTTCTCTTTGCCTTGGTGTTCCTGGTCTGTCGTCTTTTCTGCCTTACACCTTGTTTGTCTTGTCTTCTTTAGAATCCTCACGGCTTCTTTTTGGGCAACACTCGTAGTCTGTCTTCTTTCTGTGGTTTCTGTGTGTGTCTTATCCTGTTTTTATTATTTCCCATTTTCTTAGCCTATATTTTTTAGAGCACTTAGGGGCATATTTATAAGACGTTTGTGTCATGCTTGCACCACGCAACGTGGAACATGCAAAACGCAAACCTCTGAGTCACATTTATGAAGTCACGCAAAGCCATTTTGTGTGGCTTTGAAAGGCTTCAAAAATATGGAGTAATGCACCAAGTACACATCCTCTTTCTATGTCTTCTGTGTCTGCAACACACATAGAAAGAGGAAAGTGCCTCTGAGGTTTGTTGTTGTTATACAGGAAGGTGCCTCTTCCTGCCCAAAACAATCCTCCCTACAACAAAGGCAGCCTTGCACCATGGTGCAAAGTTTCCTGCATATGGTGCAAGAGTGCCTGGATTGACACTAGGGTGCCAAAATGGCACCAGCGAAGGGGAAAGACAGGAATGCACCGTACTGGATATATACGGTGCATTCCTGCCCTTTCCCTGTGATGCAGGGGGTATACAACCTTTACAACGCAACTTTTACAACGACCTACCATTACCACGCAATTTTTACAACGCAGGATCCATTACAACGCATACCATTACAACGCATGTATTTACAATGCAGGTACCTTTACAACGCATACCATTACAACGTAAGTATTGGTAAGTATATCATTTTATCAAAAATATTATAAGTTTGGGTTTTTGGGTAAAGGGGTATTTTTAGGGTTGGGCAAAGGGGTATTTTTAGGGTTCAGGGTCAGTTTTGGGTTTTTGGGTAAAAGGGTATTTTTAGGGTTCAGGGTCAGTTTTGGGTTTTTGGGTAAAGGGGTATTTTTAGGGTTCAGGGTCAGTTTTCAGTTTTTGGGTAAAGGAGTATTTTTAGGGTTCAGGGTCAGTTTTCAGTTTTTGGGTAAAGGGGTATTTTTAGGGTTCAGGGTCAGTTTTCAGTTTTTGGGTAAAGGGGTATTTTTAGGGTTCAGGGTCAGTTTTCAGTTTTTGGGTAAAGGGGTATTTTTAGGGTTCAGGGTCAGTTTTCAGTTTTTGGGTAAAAGAGTATTTTTAGGGTTCAGGGTCAGTTTTCAGTTTTTGGGTAAAGGGGTATTTTTAGGGTTCAGGGTCAGTTTTCAGTTTTTGGGTAAAGGGGTATTTTTAGGGTTCAGGGTCAGTTTTGGGTTTTTGGGTAAAGGGGTATTTTTAGGGTTCAGGGTCAGTTTTGGGTTTTTGGGCAAAGGGGTATTTTTAGGGTTCAGGGTCAGTTTTGGGTTTTTGGGTAAAGGGGTATTTTTAGGGTTCAGGGTCAGTTTTGGGTTTTTGGGTAAAGGGGTATTTTTAGGGTTCAGGGTCAGTTTTGGGTTTTTGGGTAAAGGGGTATTTTTAGGGTTTAGGGTCAGTTTTGGGATTTTAGGTAAAGGGGTACAGGGTAAAAATTAAGTACAATTAAATTTAAATTACATTAAATTAAATTGATTAAATTAAATTAAATAAAATAAAATTAAATTAATTATATTAATTTTAATTAATTTACATTTAAAAAAATATTATAAACTTACCAATACTTACGTTGTAATGGTATGCGTTGTAAAGGTACCTGCGTTGTAAATGCATGCGTTGTAATGGTACTTCGTTGTAATGGATCCTGCGTTGTAAAAATTGCGTGGTAATGGTAGGCGTTGTAAAAGTATGCGTTGTAACGTCATACATCCGATGCAGGGTAATGCAGCAAAGTAACTTAATCCGTTTACTGTTTAATGCTGGTCCCCTAGGTCTTTATCTTTTCCAGTGGTTGTATGTGTGACTACCGATTCCCAAAATATCACCTGACAAATTATTGTGACTTTAAAAATCCTTTACAGAAATAATCTCCATTGGGTGTGGATTTTCTATTATCTTCTCCAGTGGGTGGTAATTTTGCAAAAGATATTTAAGGCATACTATTTTTGTCAGGCGATATTTATGAAACAATATTCTAGTAGCATACCTTTTCGGTACTCCATTAGCCTATCTTACCTTCTATGTCATTCTTTTTTCTGTGTTAAACCAATTTTTTTTTCCTGCAGTATGCTCTGTCTTCTTTCTGTAGTAATTTTACCATCTTTAATTTACTACAGTCCTCCTAATCTGTCTTTCCTATTCTACAGTACTCCCAGCCCGCCTTCTCTTTACTTAACTAGTCTAGTCTTATCTTTTATACATCACTCCTACCCGTGCATCTCTTTTCTACTATACCCCTATATCCTTAGATGGTCTATAGTTCTTTATCCTCTCTATTTTGCAGCATTACTGGTCCATCTTCACATATCTCCAGTAGCCTTGTCTGTTCTATGTATTCTGCGGAATTCTTGGTCTCTTTTTTATGTTCAGTTTTACTCCTAATCTGTATTCTATTTTGTGCAGTATTCATACTGAATGTTATTTTCTTCAGTTCTTTCTTTCGCCCACTCTTACCGTATTACTGGTTTAAATTGCAAAAAACAGTTGATGGACAGAATGTAGAACAATGTCATACATTCACCCCAGTACAAGGATCTGGGCCTAAAATCCATCGTTTTTTTGCACTCCACACCACCCTGGGTTAGACACTGGCTATATGCAAACCAGCTCTGACCCTGTGCCTCATGGGAACAGTCCAGTCCGAACTACCAAGGCATGTCTTTCCCAGACCGGAATCAAGCATCCAAGGACCGGTTTCTGGCTATCAGCCTTCATTCAGCCTGGATAGCTTGACTCCAGTGGTGTGGAGAGCCTGGGTCTCACGTCTGAGCATACCCAGCCCACTCGGGGTGAAAATTGCAAAAAACACAGTTGATGGACAGAATGTAGAACAATGTCATACATTCACCCCAGTACAAGGATCTGGGCCTAAATCCATCGTTTTTTTGCACTCCACACCACCCTGGGTTAGACACTGGCTATATGCAAATCAGCTCTGACCCTGTGCCTCATGGGAACAGTCCAGTCCGAACTACCAAGCCATGTCTTTCCCGGACCGGAATCAAGCATCCAAGGACCGGTTTCTGGCTATCAGCCTTCATTCAGCCTGGATAGCTTGACTCCAGGGGTGTGGAGAGCCTGGGACTCACGTCTGAGCATACCCAGCCCACTCGGGGTGAAAATTGCGCTGGGTATGCTCAGACGTGAGTCTGGGAAAGACATGGCTTGGTAGTTCGGACTGGACTGTTCCCATGAGGCACAGGGTCAGAGCTGATTTGCATATAGCCAGTGTCTAACCCAGGGTGGTGTGGAGTGCAAAAAAACGATGGATTTAGGCCCAGATCCTTGTACTGGGGTGAATGTATGACATTGTTCTACATTCTGTCCATCAACTGTGTTTTTTGCAATTTTCACCCCGAGTGGGCTGGGTATGCTCAGACGTGAGTCCCAGGCTCTCCACACCACTGTAGTCAAGCTATCCAGGCTGAATGAAGGCTGATAGCCAGAAACAGGTCCTTGGATGCTTGATTCCGGTCTGGGAAAGACATGGCTTGGTAGTTCGGACTGGACTGTTCCCATGAGGTACAGGGTCAGAGCTGATTTGCATGTAGCCAGTGTCTAACCCAGGGTGGTGTGGAGTGCAAAAAAACGATGGATTTAGGCCCAGATACTTGTACTGGGGTGAATGTATGACATTGTTCTACATTCTGTCCATCAACTGTGTTTTTTGCAATTTTCACCCCGAGTGGGCTGGGTTTGCTCAGACGTGAGTCCCAGGCTCTCCACACCACTGGAGTCAAGCTATCCAGGCTGAATGAAGGCTGATAGCCAGAAACCGGTCCTTGGATGCTTGATTCCAGTCTGGGTTCCCATGAGGCACAGGGTCAGAGCAGTGCTCTGGGCCCCGGTGCACTGCACCTGCTGCACTAATGATAGCTACGCCCCTGGGTGGAGCAAAGGGCTTCAACGCTAGGAATGAAATAGAGCCCCGGTCGCCTGCTAAAAGACAGGCCTAGTAAGTGTGAATTGTGCCCGTCACACTTGACACTTTTGGGCTCAGGTGCCACTGCACCTGCTGCAGCCCATGTGAGCTTCTTTCGATGGTGTGCAAACCCCTTGGGTGTTATCTCAGTTACAACGCAGGGCAGTCTGTGGAACCCCTAGGTAGTATGACTGACCCTCGGTGGTCTGGAAGACTCTGTGGCTGTCTGGAAAGTGTTGGATTCCTGATTTATAAGAGCCATGAAAAAGAAGCACTCGGCCACTTGACAGTCTGTAAGACCTGGGGTGGACTGGAAGCATAGCCCCCACTCCCTTCCGCGGGATCTACCGAATGGTGGGGTTAGTGAGCCTAGAGTTGGTCTCTGACCTCTGACACTCCGGAAGGGTGTTTGAGACCCCCACGCGGTCCGTGAGACTGTTGTAAGGTGCTCGACGCTGCGGATATGTGATATCCCGAGTCGTGTGATTAGCGTGAGCCCCTCTTGTGATCTGAAAGACCACCTAATAGGCCCGTTAGTACGTGGTGTTCTCCTGATTAAGTTCAAATGTGCCGAGCATTACTGGCTCGAGGCTCTTGAAAATTTTAATATTACACCCATCCTCGCGGCAAGCACAGTCACGCTGCGTGTCATTTCCACATGACTGATCGGCAATGCACTGCCCACAAGAAAGAACCTGCGCAATGTCATCATATCCGGCACCGGATATGACACGCCTGGGTTTGCTCTTAGAGAGAGGCCCTGCTTGGGGTTCTGGTCACATCCCCTCTCATTAGGACGCCTCCTTCTTTGGACCAGTTCATATTTACTCAGCCGGGTAGCCTGGAGGGCCCGCATCCTGCACAGCAGGGGAAAGAAGCTCACGCAGGCCGCAGGCCACCAGACTAACCCCGTTTCCATGAGTGTCAGATGCGCATACCTCTGTGCCTCCTTCTCGTGTGATCCTTCCCGCCCCAGTTGATGCTATTTCTGATTCAAAGGGGCAGGAAGAATAAGAGGGCGACTAGATTTTTCAGATGTTGTCATTTTTACGGTTAAATGATCCTGCCTGTAATGACAAAAAATTGTAATAGTAAACTGTGTTTCCTCCACTCACTGTTTTTATGAGCTTGTTCCTGTTTTAGGAATATTCAACCTTACTTAAGGGCCTATTTATGTAAAAGTAACGCAGTGGAGCAAGTCACTGTGCTGTGCTGTGGGATTTATTACAATATGGAGCATGCCTGCGCACAAGGGGCTGCCTAGCACCAATGGAGGCGGGCATCCTTGTGCCATGGTGCAAGTGTGTCTGTGTTGCATGCAGGATTTTTTTGTGCAGGAAGGGGCACCTTCCTGCACAAAAACAATCCTAAAGGGCATTTGCCTCTTTCTATCTGTGCTGCAAAATGCAGCACACATAGAAAGAGGAACTAACGAGGAGAAAGAATGATATTTCTCCTTGTTACGGCTCCCTTGGGGAGGCGCAGCATTTTGGTGCATTCCCAGGTCTGCCACATTTGGTAAATCTGGGAACGTGTCAAAATTCATGGGTGTTGCACGCGAACACCCACGCAACGACAATGGAACATTTTACCAGGGCAGCTGTGTTGTACTACTCTGAATTTATGAAGCCACTCATGGCCACGCAAGGCGGCCTTACGTGGGTTCATAAACCGTACTTTGGGCTTGCTGTGCGCATGTACACCATTGCGTGGTGCAAGTGCGACAGAACTGCAGTCATAAATATGTCCCTGAGTGTTTGCCAGCATCAGCCAGGGTGCAGAGGTCTACTTGCGCCATCTTGGCAAAAGACCCTCCACCATATTCAGCTCTGGACATCTCTTGACTCCACGTTCGCACCCCTTGTCTGCTGATGACGAGCCCAGCTCGTTATGAGGCACAGTAGAGCTGTGCTCATGACGAGCTGGGCACGTCATAACGGCCGCACCACTCCCCCGCGTTTTGAATTCCACACCTGTGCGGATGTTCTATGGGAGTGGGCAGAGTCATGACGAGCCCAGCTCGGCATGAGCACCGCGGCGCCGCGGTCCCCCTCCCCCCGCACAGGAGGGGAATAACGCCTGCAGTTAAGGGGTTAAAAGTTTGACCTTGTGGCGTTGCAAATAATAATGCAACGCCAATAGCTGCAACTTTCAGTAATGCGAGACCAATTGCATTGCTTGTTTAGTTTTTCTGTTCTGGACCGCAAGGCTTTTCCTGCGAGTCCCAAATATGGAAAAATAGGCACTGGAACATCTGCTATGGCAGACAGCCTGGCGAGTGTTGGTGACGTCCCAATATCTGATAGGTTGTTGGTCAGTGGAGGAAACATGACAATCCACCAGAGTCATAATAGAGCGGGTGGATCGACAATTTTACAGGCCGGTGACTTTGCCATGTTTGGGACCAAACAAAAGGGAGCTCTGTTTCACTCTGGGCAGAGACTTGCGTTGAAGAAGGGACAAGGGTGAAGTTACTGGGCCATTGGTGCAGGGCAGTATCACTAATCAGAGGTGCACACCTTCACTTGTAGTCATTATTGCGAGGCCACTCAGTCCTCTAACAAGGAAGACATGCAGGTTTCAGGCTTATTGGGCAGCTTCATTGCCCCATAATGGCTGGCAAGCTGTTCCATGGATGCTTCTGATGTCCATCTCTCACTGAACTTCCAACTGAAGGGAAGCGGGCAGTGTGGAGTTCTGTGTTCAGTATGCCCTGTTCAGAGCCACAAAGCTTTTGAGGATTTTGCCCTTCAAGGTCCTGACTCCAGGAACCCTTTCAGGTTCTGGCTCTTAATCAGAAAAGAGATTTGTTGGAATTTTCAGGTGGTCTCCCACTCAAGAAATAGAGAATTTTTGTACGAACTTTAGCGTCTAACTGGGGGAAGCTGTTGGAAAAGAAATACTATTTCAGCTCAAACCACACATCTCAAAACCAATACATTTTATGGGCTGAGCATTTGTTGCAGACATGATTAGGGGAACCGGAACAGGTCAATAGTCTGACGTCTTATATCTCTAAGCCTGTCCATCCTCCAAACAGGTGATTTGGTTTTGGGGGATCATCCTGTTGAAATCAATAGAGGTGAAAACATTTTTGGAAGAATGAGAAAGGTTTTCTGGGCAGGCAATCCGGCTGAAAATTTCTGGAACGCATTTTGCTTGTTTGAGGGGTGAAGCTATGGCCAAGCAGGTGACACCATCTAAATGAGAGTTAGTTGAGAGGTATGCTGCTAATTGAGACACATCAAGATGATGAACGGAATGCTGAATATTGTCAAACATTCGCCCCCAGTCACAGATCTGGGTTTAATTCTTCGTTATTTTGCTCGTCTCGTCATTCCAGTTTAGACTCAGTCATATGCAAATCAGCCTTGATCCTGCTCCCCCTGGGAACAGTCCAGCCTGAACTGCCAAGCCAGGTCCTCCCTGGACCGGAAAACATGCATCCTGGGACCGGCTATGGAGAATCACCCCTCATCAGCCACGTGTTTGCTAATTGAGACCACAATACTGCAGGCCTGCATGCATTCCACAAGCAGACATCTCAACCACATTTTACAGCAACCTTACCACGCACACAGACTCAGGGGTAAAGCGACAGTCAGGTTATTGAAAACTGAATGAGTTTTACATAGTGGGGTGCTTAGACTTCAAAACACTGAAAAGGTTGTGTCCCCAATACTTGACAAGGAGCCATTAACTAGGCAGTCTACCCATAATCTAAGCAAGAAAGATTACTTCCTCTACTCTGGGGAAACTAAGGATACACCTTTACACACAAATCTGGGCAGCCAGAGGGCCTATGATGCACACCAATACCAAGTACACTACCATACACGAATATGTATGCAGTTTTGCACCATGCACATACTTTTGCACCATAGTGCAAGTGATTCTGTGTGATTTCTAGCATAGGCTATGTACTGGAAGGATACCCTTTCAGTACAAACTCTATGCTTTAATATAGTTTAAAACGTTTCCAGCTTGTATGTGTGCTCTACAGTACAGCAAATATGCAAAGTCTGAAAATTGAGGAAGAAAAAACTTTTTACAAATGTTGCAAAAAAATCTACACATCCTCGTGGCAGGAGTAAAAGTCTGGTCTACAAATATTAGTGGAGTGACCTTTGCTTCAACATTTTTCAGAGATTGCATGGAAATGCCATGCCCCACACATGGTCCTCCCAAGGATGCCAAATAGCCCAAAGCTGCACATAACAATACTTTGCTTTCCTGTAGGGCTACTTCCCAGTACAAAGCAAATTTTGCGCTGAAAGGTAAAACCCAAATCAACTGTTTGGATCACTTTAGGTGCTCCTGCATCGGCGCAAAGTGTTGATAGATCTGTCCCTAAGTATTTCCCTTTCTGAGGTGGACAGGTGTGCATGTGTCATGACTGAGATGGGCAAATAATCCTGGCATTCCTCAGCCAGTCTGGAAAATCAGAGCTACTTTGACCACACTGGACGTGATATCACACCATCTCCCAGAAGAATTAAGGTAAGCCTCAATATTTAGGTTAATAAACTGCATTATGAGTAAAGGTGCAGTTGTAACCTCTAGTAGGGAGAAAGGGGCAAATTATATTTTAAAAAAATATTCTGACTGACATCCCTAGGAAACATGGTTTCCAAGAGCCATGGAAATCAGTCAAAAGCAGCACGGCATAAGTGTTTAGGAACTGGAAGGTGGACGCCAAACATCTCAATGATTCTTCTTTATGAGCCCCGTGTCTTACAACCAAGAGGAGGCCCAGTCAGGCACGAAGGCAGGTATGTAGCAGTGTCTCCCATCCCATTCCATCCCAGCTCTTCTTACATCCTCATTAGTTGAGATCTGGAGGTGAGTGGGTAAATATTCTACGTAGATCCTTTGAAACTCCATCCATAGTCTCAATATACAAGCGTGTTTATCCCTCAAAATGCCATTGCATTCTTTAAACAGCATTACCAGTCATGCATTCTTGCCACCTCAATAGAGAATACATACCATCTGCCACCCACCGTTTGAACCCACCTACCTTCCAGGAGCTTCTTGGGTCCTGGTTCTTGCTACACAAGCAGCACATGAAATTATTTTGGGGCCTTGAATGACCAAGTCTGACTCTCCTGGTCTCTTCTGGCTCAGAAGGATTCCCACCATGCCCCGCAAATGCAAACTTGTTTCTTCAGGCTAGCGATTTACCTTGAGTGTTGCCCAGAGTGAAATGACAGCCCAAGAAGAGTTCACTGGGTAAAACCAACGGATTCTGCACGTCTCTGTGCAGGCTGTATATGGCATTGTGTCTAGGAAACAGATACCTAAACCATCCATTGCTCATCTTAGAGATCTGTTTTTCATCTATCATTCACATTCTGCTTCCACTCACATTCACATACAGCATTCGGTATAGGATCATCTCACTTCAGCCACTGGCAATCTTACGCTACGAATGAGGGCATTTTTCCTCATAACACTAGTGCATTTGCCTTAAAATATGCATTTAAATACCAGGCTGGGGGGGCAATACTTTACTTTGAAAATGTTTTTTTCTTACCACCTTTTATTCATTTTTCCATCATTGTGTGTTTAAATTAAGTCTTCAGATTACAGTAACTAGGAACCAATAGTACCTTTCCCTTGCATCAAAAAGAGTCACATTTTATTTGTGTGTGATGTGCATTAAAACTCAAATGGGTTTCCAAACCTATTCTAAGTCACTTGCCTGATAAGGAGCACCCGGATTGTTAAATTATATGCGATGGTTAATTTATTTTTCAATCTACATTTTTTATTGCAAGTGTATGCTCACTAAGTATGTGGCTTGTGGGCTAAAGAACGGTGATGGATCAAACCCAGAACTTTTGACTGGGTGGGAGTGTTTGATTGGTTCAGATGCTCCGTCCATCACCACCCCCTTTTGTACCGCTTTGGCCGCCATAAGTGTGGCAGGGTATGCTCAGACGTGAGTCCCTTGCTCACTTTGCCACTGTATTCAAGCAAGCCAGGCTGAAGACGGCTGTAATTCCAGAAACCGGTCCTCGGAAGCTTGTTTCCGGTCCAGTGGAGGCATGGCTTGGCAGTTCGGGCTGGACTGTTCCCATGAGGCACAGGGTCAGACTGATTTGCATATAGCCATGTCTGAACTGTGGTGGCAGAGTGGGCTAAAGAACGGTGATGGATCAAACCCAGATCTTTTGACTGGGTGGGAGTGTTTGATTGGTTCAGATGCTCCGTCCATCACCACCCCCTTTTGTACCACTAAGTATAGGTGGCACGTGCTTTTTTGTTTTTGTGGCATACACTTGCAATATTTATGTTTAAAAAAAAAATAACAATTGGACCAGCTTATCAAAGTCAGACCCAAATGCTTTACCAATACTTGTTTAACTAACCTGCTCCTTCCCCAGAGATCTGACCATCTCATCCGCTGGCCCATCGCCTCCAGCCAATCATGGCCAGTTTGGATACATCCCTCTATGGCCATAGGGTACTACTTCCCGCTTCATTATAACCTACACAAATTTCCATCCACTTTTCTACTGACTTCTGCTTCCCATGGAAGAGGTAACTAGCGCCCAGAATTCTCAATTGAATCATTCCTAGAGGTAAAATGAAGAAACTGAGGCGTAGTGAGGACGGAGAAGCATAGAGCTGGTGAATTTGCCTTCACACAAACAAGAATACCATCACCACGCAAGTCAAAACAAATAAGACAATTTCACTTAAAAATATAAATAATTTACTTTAAATATCTATACATTTACAATGAGATGATATAAGAGTCCTGAGATTGACTGAAATGCATGTTCAGGTGGTGCCCACACAGGGCAGTGCCAACAGTGACGGCCTGTCCACAGCCAAGGATTAGTCCAGCTCCCTTGATGGCCGCCATGACCCTGTTTCCAGCTTAGATCCAGGCAGTCTGAGAGGGGCCATCCCTTGAGAACAGGGATCCCATGGCCCCAATAAGCCCATGTATAAGACACAAAAGAATTGAGGATGGTGTCAACCCACCCTACAGCAGACTGGACCCCATTTAGGTCCAGTCTGAAGAGAAGAAACATGAGGTACAAGGGATACCCCATCCCTCATTTCGAGCTCTTGCTGTAATGGGAGATGCCGCACACCTCAACCAAGACTGGAGTTTTAGTGAGGGCCAATAATAATATTAATCATGGCCAAAAGTGTTGCTAAGGAGGCAACTGCAACTTATACCACCCACTGCCCCTGCCAGTGCTATCAAATGGCAGTACCAAAGCTACCTTCCAAACATCATATTCCTATCAATGTGACAGTTTAGATTATTCCAGGCTACCCAAAGCTGAAAAAATTGATTGCTATTATTTTTTATGTACAATTAATTATTAAGCACTCTGCTAAAGTGATCTTCTCGAAAATAGACAGACAGCGCCACATTGTGGCGGACTATGGTAATTAAGCACCGGTGTTAGGAATTAAGTGCTGGTATCAAACACCGGAACACACCGCCACAAAATAAGCTCTTGCAAGCACACCCTTCTAAGACTGATGAATGAAGAATGTGCAGTTCAAGAAGTGCAAGTGGTGAAGGCATGGGGAAACCCCAAATTATGTGTCCCTCAAAGCTGCTCTATGCTCTCACTTCGGTAGGACATGTTGGGCACACCAGATGGCACTGTGGTATCTCTGGAGCTGTGCAATAAGGACTTCTTCCTGCGGCTGTGATAATAATAGGCTACACCCAAAATGGCCACCAGCAGCAGGGCAGCAGCGCTGGCACCCAGGGCCACATACAAATAGCGGAGCTGGGTGCCTGACATTTGGACTTTCCGGCACGGCCCATATTCTGCCTGGTTGACCTCGCTGGAACCAGCCTGGTTCATTGCCACCACACACACCACGAAGGACTTGCCTGACTGCAAGCCTTCCAGCGTGATGAGGCGATGGGTGGAGTTCACAGTATCAGTCCTCACGGCCTCCAAACTGTCATCCCTCCGCACCTCAACGCGATACTGGTCCACAGTAGAGGATGGGGAGCACCAATGTACAGTCAGCACCCCCTCAGACTCCTGGATATCGCCTAGTCTGGGCGGATCTGGACGCACATGGGATCCAGAGACCCCCGGGCACAGGCACCGGCTGAGCTGCTGTAGCTCCTCACAGGGTACTTGTAGGTGGCGACAACGATCATAATCACAAGGAACTGCAGGGGCCCGGGGGGTGGCTGGCTCGGAGAGGTCCTCGTCCTCATCTTCGGCTGTGTAGTCATATTCCTCACGGTCAGGAATAGCAAAGAGGATCCTTGTCAATGTGGTGCGGAGGCCACGAGAGGGAGGACCTGTGGACTTCGGCAATGTGATGTGGGGTTCCTCTGTGGGAAGAACAGAGTCCTGGTGGGTGCTCAGGGGAGTAGAGGATGCAATGTTTCCATCTGTAGGTTGTGAGGTTGCTGATGCCAAGCCAAGTAGAAGCAGAGATAAAAGTGCAATGGGAGCCCACAGAATCAACTTCCGAATGTTTCCCATGAGTGCCTAAAAAAAAAAAGAGGTTTCAAAAGTGAGTGATTGTTTTAGGAACAACAGGGTTGATTGAATGAGACCCTACATACAGAACGAGAAGGTGATGAATGAAAGACTGAGGAATTATAATGAGTGAGGGTCTGGGAAGAGAACAAGTTTGTGAGAAGAAACATAAGCACGAGTGCTTGAGAAGCTAGAGGAAAAATGAGTCGGGTAGGGGTAAAAAGAGGGACAGTAAAGACCGTGAAAACCTACAGAGCCAGAGAAGACGGCGAGTGAGAGCTAGAGAAGAAAGGGTTAGTGAGTGAGAGGCACAAGCCTAGATGTAGTAAGTAATGGTTTGGCAATAATGTAGCGAGGAAAAAGACTTTGAAATGGAGGAAGGTGGAAAGGTGAGTGACAGCCTGCGGAACAAGAGATTGAGAGAAAGTGGGTGGGAATGTGTGAGCAAAAGAGGCTGTAAGTAATTCAGAGCATAAGGATTGAGAATGAGGAGGTGAGTGAGTGGGGTACTGGTGAACGAGAAAGAGAATGAGGAAAGTGAACGACAGTCTGGGCAACTAAAGCTGAGAGTGAGTGAAGACATGGGCCTAGGGGACAAAAAATATAGAAATATGAAGGGAAATGTATTGAGGGAAGACTATAAGGGCATGAGTCAAGGAGTGGGGGGGAGGTAAGCCCTGTGAAACACGTGATAGATGAAAGTGAGAGCGGATGTAGGGAACGAGAGTTACTAAAACATCCCTGCAAACAATAACACAACATATAATTGAACATTATATACTAATACTATAGAACCCTACCTGTTCACAATAGTATGTAATTCTGTAGTGGTATATAATAGTATAGATGATATGTCAGTCAGCTTTGTTCCAGACTCCATGCTGATTCCAATATAGAAACTGAATCACATGACTGGCAGAATCAAGTGGCATTTTACAGCAATAACTGCATTCAAAGTAGAAATGAATGGAACCATTCACGGCTGAAAACACGGTCCCATAACCAGACTCTCCTATCTCAAAGTTCCATCTCTGATGCCTCCACACCAAGATACAGATGCATATGGCACTCTCTGCCTTCCCTCCCACCTGTCAACCTCCTGACTTGCCTATGAAGTGAAGCCAGATGTTTACCAGGGTGACGCCACTGAAGTAAATGCAGAACGCACAGTTTTTGGCGGGCGATATAGATAGGAAAAGAGGCCACTGAGATTTCTGGAGGCATTCTGTTTCTCAGTAGTGGCTGACACTCTCCAAATGAAAGTGAGTTGGCAGGTATGTTCCCTATCCCCACAAGACTCCTTTCCCAGTTGCTAATGTGGCAAAAAGATGTGTTATGTTAACAAAAAGTGGTATAGCGCTGTATTGCCCAATAGTATGGCCTCACGGCGCTGTAGGGTTTGGGTACCTTCATGCCCATGTTTCAAGGGTTAAGTCACAGACCAGCATCTGTTTTTTTTTCTGTGTGAGTAGCAGCATTGTTGGTGTAGGCGTGGTTCATGTTATCTGCATATTTGATTGTGGTGTTTTATGGACAGTGCGTAGCCCTAGAACTTTGCAACATTAATATCTACAACTCATTTAATGTTGAGGTGTCATTGATGTCTGATCTTAAACAGGAAAGGAAGAGATTGAGGACTTTGGGAAAAGGAAAGGACTGGAGGGAATTATGGAGTTGGTGGTGACAGTATGAGGAACAAGAGAGGACTGTGAGTGATGCCCTTGAGAATGAAGTCCTTGGAAATGAGAGAGGAAAGCGAAACAGAGAAGGTAGGCCGGAAGGGATGTGACTGAGACGGAAGCCATCAGAGGGGTAAATGAGTGAGTTACCAGAGAAGCAAGAGGGCTAAATCTCAGAGAAGGTCTGAGGAACTTGGTTGGGGAGGTGAGGGCAGATCCAATGAATAAGAAAGGGAGGCAACAGAACAAAAGAGAGGGGCGGAGTAAACTTCAAAAGAGTGAATAATGGTCGGGTAGACAAAAGATGTGGGTGAGTAAGGAACTGGAGAATGATAGAGGGCTAATATGTCTGGAAACCATGATGAGGGAGTGAGTGATATGGACTGTGCTACCAGACTGGAATTAAATACGTCCTGTCCATGGAGAGCAGGGAATCTTTAGAATGATGGGAAGGGAGCTTGTGAGGGAGTGCCTGGGAGGCTAGAATGTGGAAAGATACAGAAGGCTGTGAGCCTGGAGAAGGTGAAAAGCGAGTCAGGATGTGGAAGAGCAAGAAAAGGGGAATGAGAGGGAAATAAGCATGTGAGGGTCTGTAGAATTTAGAGGAAACAAGAAAAGGGTGCGATGGCATGGTAAAGATGTGGGAGGAAATGGTTGGGGCTTTGCTATAAGAGATTAGGGAAACTGAGTGTGTGCCTGGGAGAATATAATGGGGAATAAGTCCCAGCTTGGGTCACAAGAAGCGGTATAATGAAGATCTGGGGAGCAGGGGATGCAGTAAAGGGTGCGCATTATGACAAATGAGTGAGGTGGGGGTTATAATTTAGAAAGGGAGTGTGAGTGAGGAACGAGTGACCAGAGGCTGAGAATAGACTGATAGAAGGGGATTGAGAGAAATGGACACAATAAACACTGCCATTCTAGTTCACACCATTTGGCTCCCTATATAGCACTCAGAAGACCAGAAGCATGTTAGTATACTGCTATAAAAGAACAATGATGATGGCATTGAATAAGAGTCTGAGCAAGGTAGTGATGACCTGGGAAATGTGGTAGGGAGAGTGACCACCTTGTGACAGATGACACTGGGTTTAGGCCTTCAGAAAGGAAAGTGGAAAGGGATGAGAGAGGAGCCAATGGATGATTAAGGGGCATTAGGAAAGAGTGGGAGATAAAACAACCAAGGGTCTCAGGGGAGTGAGTGATTGAAGGCCTGTGATTGTGAGAATGAAAAAGTGTTTAACGGCTAGTGAACAAGTGATGGAAGAAAAAATGAGTGTGGTACTGGGGAACAAAAGAGACGGATATCTGCACTAAGAGAGGGAAATCTGTGAAAAGACATATGGGTAGAACAAGAGGCAGATAAAAAAACCATGGCCTACACAGGGTCATCATAACGGATTTTCAGAGCCTTGGCAAACATATATTTGGGGTTCTCTGCCAGAACAACTAGAGACTTCAATATCATTTTCCGTTTATTCATGAACTCCAGGTGCCATTGTACATTATACTTTCGGAAAAAGGGCACACAAATCTACCTGCATCCGTAAGCCAAATCGTGAGCAAAGGAAAGTTTGAACAGCTATTGTCCAAAGCCATTTTTTTCTGTGCTTAAATATCGATTTTTCTGTCTTGCAACAACAATATATATTTTTTTTTTTCCAAAGACCTTTATTGCACACAAAAATCAAGACACAGTTGAATGCCTACAACCTCTGGGGCCGGCCTCAAACATTTCAGTGAGAAAGAGGGAATGTGGAAGTTTACACAGCCATTTAGCCGGAATCCCTGAGGCCCGGCGGCAACCATTCCTATCGTGCATCCTTACTGTGGCGATCATGTCGGAAGGCATAAAGGTCCGCTTTTAACCGTTGAACCAAACAGTACCAAACAACAAGAGCACAGCCGTCAATTAAAACCACAAAGCGTTCCCATAGGGCAAGTAGACTTATATTCCTCATCGAATCATCATAACAATAGTGACGTAGTCCAGGACTCCTCCCGGCTCCTCCCTCTCCTACAATATGCAGAGGACCATCAAAGCTGCAGATCTCATCAGCACACAGTCCCTCAGTAACATTTTAAACCTCAATCCGACAAACCCTCATCCAAATCCTCTCTCGGTGGTTCACAGATGTCTCCTCTGTATACGTTCCACGCTCCCCAGATCAGACCAACAACAATATTTTAAGTGTAATTGAATATCAAACTTGCCCTGTTAGGAAAGAGGTGAGGGGTGGATATTAAGCGCCCGAGGGCATACACACATACTGCGTAAAATTGTAGATTTAATTGCAGGATATTCGTAATAAAAAATAAATCATCCTTCACAACTGGCATTCTCGCTTTAACACGGAAAACAAAAGTACTGCTTCATGTTTTTTTTCTACATTCCATCTGGAGAAATCGGATACATTTCTCCTAAATTCCCTTCATCTGCCTCCTCGCGGATGACATCCTTCCTTCTATGTGTACACTTCTCGTTCCCTGTCTGGACAGTGACCTCTGACTCTACATTGGAGAAAAGTGGGAGGGGAGGGTGACCTGCAGATAGAGCAAGGAAGTAAAGAGTGGAGAGGTAGACAGGGGGCTGAGACAGAGGCAGAGCGAAGTGAGGTGAAAGAGATGCAAACAGAGAGGTGGATCACAGAGAGATGAGTTTGAGAGTGAGCTGAGCCGAGCCGAGGTGAGGTAGATGGGGAGAGATACAGGGAGCTGCAATGGAAACGGAAGCAGAGTTTGGACTGGAGAGAACTACTACAGGGGTAGAGGGAAGCCCAGAGAGTGGTAAAGAGATAGATGGGAACATGAGGGACTGACTAAGAATAAAAATGTGAAAGACAGGTAGAAAGACGTGGCACTGAGAAGTGTATTGTGAGTGGTGAGGCAGACAGAGGTGGGTTACGCAGTGATAGTTTGTAGGTGAGGTGCATAGAGATGTAAAGAGAGGGTAAACGAGAGGTAAAGAGGAGCGAGGTAGAAGAGATGCGGTTAAATAAGGAGAGAGGTGGGATAGAAAGATACGTGAGTGAGACCGAGAGAGACAGGCAGGAGGCGGTAGACAGGTGGCACAGAGATAGAGAGAAAGGGAAACAGAGAAGCGAGGCAAGGAGATGAGCATGAATTTTGTGATTGGTGAGGTAGAGAGAAAAGATACATCAAGTCAGATTGGGAGGTACGGGAGTGACTAAAGATCGCGGGAACGACTGCAGGGGAGCACTAATGTGGCGTCAGGGATGGCAGAGGAAAATCCTAGGAATAGAGGAATTAGTGAGAGAGGGGAGTCACGAGAGATTAGGAATTGTTAAAGAAGTGGAGTAGGGAACAAAACATGGATACAAATGATGGACAGCCTCGAATCTGATCGACGTCATGGTATTGGAGAAAGCTAAAGAAGTGAGGGATGGGAAACATAAGGAGAAGGAAGGAGCGAGGATCTGGGAGAAGAGGGCCCGTTTTATTGGGAATAAATAATTCAGTAAAAAAGCTGACCTGTATTTGACGATTGAACAGCAGCAGTTCACAAGCGGCTCTTGCAGCCAGTGTCTGTCCACGAGAGGCCCTCACAGGCAGGAGATCTTGGTGCACAAGCAGTGTTTTGTGCAAACGCTTTCTATCCAGCCAGATGTTGAGCTTGCAGTTGCCCTCGCGGCTTTTGCGTTTCTGGGCGCCTCAGAGCCTGTGAACGTGCACGCGACGCCTCGCGCCTGTGTCTGCTCACAGACGTTCCTCTCAGGCGCTCCCAATCAACGAAATTCCCTCACGTTTGAGCTGCGCGAGGAGAGTCGAGTAAGCACGGCCCAGCCAGGACTTTATGTATGTATATTTTTCCTGCCTGCTTCTGCTCAAGAGCAGCTTTTATAGCCCCAGGTGCATGAGCTCATGTTCCCCCGTGCCCCACCCCCGTGTCGGCTCGAGCCCAGCCCGGTTGGGCCTGACTCAGAGACTGACTGAGGCTGGAGAGGGGGAAGAGACAGCACCGCCGCTGTCTCTCACACCCCAGGTGTGCGCCCCGGGTTCTTCCCTTATTTGGAAATCTCAGATATCTGCGCTTTTCTGCCAAAATGTGAGCTCGGGTCACGAGGGCTGGTCGGCCTCTTCAGGCGAGGGAGGGCGCGCCCTCCCCGCTGGAGATGCATTCCATGCTCGGCAAAGCCAACAACCTTCACTCTTCACCCAAAAAAAGAATGGCAGATATCCAGGAAGCAAGGACTTCTCCGCCCTCTGCGGAGCCTAACATTTGGAAACCTCGCACGGACGAAAACAGTGTGTGTGTGTGTGTAAGAGGTGGGACTCGGGGATGTGAGGGTGCGTGGGTGCGGGGGGAGGGGATGAGGGGGGATACAGTTTTGCCAGGGGCGGCCTTAGACATGTGCAAGCTGTGCACCTGCACAGGGCCACAAACCCCAGGGGCCACCACGCCAATATATATCCTTAATATAATAACCCACTGAGGACGGATACATTACATATTTGCGTGGCGGCCCCTGGCATGGCGGCCTCCGGCTCTGTTCCACTTTCAAACACTCTGACCCCCCCTCTTCACTGGCCTCCGTGCTCTGCCCCGCCCGGACCCCCTCTTCTGGGGCCCCCTACCTGCGCTCCCTGCCCAGGGCTGCTATGAGCCTAGAGCCACCCCTGGTTTTGTGAAACAACAGGTGTACCCCAGGCCTATGAACGATGGTAACTTTGGGTGCCTGGCTATGAAACTAAGGGACTGCCTTAATAAATGTCATTGATACATTTGTAAACTGACCCTTTTAGAAAGACAATCTCGCTTAAATCAGCTAATACGTGATATTTACCCTTATTTCTGGGTATTTACAACAATAAATCTGACACTGTGTCAGTGTGTCACCTGCCAAGTAAGTGCCCTGCTTCAGTCGAGTGTCCAAACGTCAGTATAAACTGTCCCAATCACTAACATACACACTAACATAAACCTCTAATCTAGGGTTCCGGAGTAGGATGCTACTCGCCGTAAAGCGCCTCATCGCCTCGTCAAGGGTAGTAAACGCTATATAAATGCTATTACAATAAAGATTGTGCCCTCATAGTGCTACCCATAGTGCTACCAACCCTCATAGTGCTACCAACGCTTCATAGTGTGGAACATAACACGACGCCATGCTCTCAATCTGCTCAAACACATGCTTAACTTAAGAAGGTCGGGTAATGCACATACCACTGCTCCCGGACTGCATGCAAGTAAACTGGTCAAGACCTCCGGCTACACACAGCAAGAGAACACACATACACTGTATACAATATTATAACACAGAGAATATCATTGCTGGTGTACAAGGCCGGCTTTAGCACTGGTGGCGCCCGGTGTGATAATCATTTTTGGTGCCCGCCCCCCCCCATGATAGCTTCCTCTGATTCTCTCACTTCCACTGGTCACAAGTGCAGCTCATCTCTTCAATCATGAGTTATTGCTAAATAAAGCACCCTTCCCTGAAATAAGCGCCCCTCCACAGGTCAGCGCCCAGTGCGGCCGCACCAGTCGCACTGCCCTAAAGCCGGCCCTGCTGGTGTAAACAAGGTCAGCGCCAGAGAGTATTGCACCAATGCCACAGGGCAATGATCACACCAGTAGACTAAGGGCCAGATTAAAAAAAATGCGACACAGCGCAGCTCCCAAAGAGGCTGCACTGCGTTGCGTGACAGGGAGGGAGCAGGAGAGCGCCATAGTTACAGAGATATGGCACTCTCCTCCCCTCTCCGTAGCGCTGGCGTTGATTTCAGATGCAGAGCTCCACGCACACACCTTAGCGCCATAGCACTTGGTGTGTGCGCAAGTCTCGCATAGGTATTGTACAGGAAGAGTATCCTTCATGTGCAAAATACCATGCCTAGACAAGTTTAAAAGCTTTTCCCACTTTTTGTGTGTGCTGCACAGTGCATCACGCAAGTCAGAAAGAAAGGAGAAATAAAAATATTTCTCCTGTTAGCGCCTCCTCTGAAGTGGCGTTAACTTTTGGCGCTAAATCCTGTTTACAATTCTTTGTAGATAGGGTTTTCCATCAAAAGGCATGGGTGGTTGCATGGGAACGCCCATGTACCACCCATGTAATACCCCCTTGGCGCTAAATAACGTAAAGCGCAGCTTTGTGCTGCTTTTATGGTACTTTCCAACGCGAAACTTTAAATTCCCCCAAAAACATTTTGTGCTGGTTGACGCTAACCCAGCGCAAAATGTTTGAAAATCTACCCCTTAATCTAGTGGTAAGATAACTCAGATGTTTAATAAAGGTGCTGCAGAGTCATGTGTGATACTAACTCGCAATTAGGGGTCTTCACACACGGAGGAGGAAAGCCTCATCTGCAGACGAGGGAGGGGTACAAACTTGTCTTCAGACAGCAGACGGACCTTGTCCCACACAGGAAATGCTGGAATGCCTTTTCTTCACACACAATGGAGGGCTTTATTTCCACAAACAGTGGAGTAGCCCCTACACCTGACAGAAGAAAGTCTAGTCTCCATATTATACAGGAAGGCATTGTATTTGCACCCATAAATAAGCATTGGCATAGCCAATAGGTCTCGCTTTTGGGGCCTTATAAGTATTTAGTTATGCAGCACAATATCCTTGGTGCAACAACATCAACTGTTGCGTGGCTAAACACTTATAAGGTCCCAAAGGCAAGACCTATTGGCTATGCCAATGCTTGTTTCGTTTTAACATTCACAATGTGTGCACAAGCCGGATAAAGGAGGTCTGCAGAACACGGGGCTGCATAAACATATTAATTACAAACTGACACCTTAGATCATGTTCTTGATTCGGGGTCCTCCCTTAACGGAAATATCTCAACAGGAACAGGCACTAATTTTAGGACACTGGGACTTACTTTTCAGGGTTTGACCCAGAGGGAGATAGAGAAAAGAAGACAAGGGAGAAAGGAGAAAGACAGGAAAGTAATGACAAAGGGAGAAAGGAAAAGATTAAAAAAAGAACCTGCAAGATTGATATAAAGAAACAAGAAGTGGAGGGTGGAAAAAGAAAGTGACATGAGGTGGTATTGGTATCAGTCTTGGCATTCAGACGCATTTCCCATTTGGCAGAGGGCACTGAAGGAAAACTCTGGGCTCTAACCCTTTTTTTTTAGAGATAAATAGCTGACCTCGGAGATCTGATGTACAGGCTTACTTGCTCTGGAACATCCCCCCTATGGGCATCAAGCCCTGCAAGATCACCCCTAAAAGGCGAAAACTCTTCTATTGCCTATCTGAACTCTGCGAACACCAGCTCCCAACCCATGAAGATGTTGTAGTGTTTTCTGGTCATCCATACGTCTTCTATTCCTGTTCCCTCCCCACACACACACACACACACACACACCTGCTGGCTTCCCTGCTGGACACTGAAGTTGCCCCCAAATATGCACGATAAACACACACACAACCACCCACAATTTTCCTTGAGAGAGAAACACATATCAAGACAAGAAACAAATATCAAGATGAGAAAGGCACTTCAGCCTAACTAAATTCTGATAATAAAGCCAAGCCTACCCTGTCAGGGTCTCGAGGCCTCCTCTCCCCTCACCCTGTGTCCGGCACCTGCCAGCACAGTGAGAGTCCGTCTGTGCAGCGGAATAGTGAGAAAGTCCCTCCAACTAAAAGACAAGGACGTAGTAATCAATAGTGCCGCAGGTGCAGTGGCACAAAGACACCAAGGTGTGAGGGCCTACTATCACCCCAATAAGTGTATCTTATTTGCTATAAAACCTGTGGATGGGAGGTCGAATTTCCTCCCTTGTATTATGGCCCAGGGTACCCTTGCTAAGCCACTACTAAAACAAAGTTCAAGACATGCACACTTACACGGACACCAGGCCGATGCAATAATCTTCTACTGCGGTCGAACACCGAAGAAGTTTGGCTTACTGTCTCGGCCGATCCTGGTTATAAAGGGGTCGTTCTTAGCTCAGCCCCCCTACTCTAGATGTCATCTCCGGAGGAACTCCCGAGGAGGATTAGCCAAACAGCTACCTTTTGGCCAGTCAGAGTTTTACATTCAGTACTCGTGTGCAGAGCCTGCAAAGGGCACTGGTTCCTCTCTAAAACAAGGAACGGCATCAAAGCCACACAATTGGCAGGAAGTTACTGCAATTTCACACCATCTTATGCCGAGCAATGGATAAGTCAGCACGCATACGCTCACAGCATGGTCCACAAAATACATTTTAAAAAAAGACTCTAGGTGACCGTCACCGTCTCCAACGTAATCCATTACTAAACCATAAACAAATCCACTACAGGATTGCCAGCCTCTATCTGATGCAATACATCCCTAAAACAATAGGGAAAAAACATCCAAACGAAACTTCAACTGTGACTCGGATCACTGAGGGTTCCAAAGCAGTGCAGGGCGCCCTAATCCTGAAAGCACTCCGAGATCATGCAAACGGTAGGGGTGTGGTGTCCCAACGCACTTTTCAAAAGATACACACATTCTTTGGAGTCTGCTGCAACCTTTTTGAACAATGGATTAAAACATTTCGGTTTAAAACCGAAAACAATCTTGGTGTACTCCAAACTGCAAGAGTGTAGTGTTGCAGGAAATTAAGAGTATAAAAGCAGTGTAAGAAGTGAGGAGGGAGGCAGGCGCTGCTGCGGCAGTCTCTGGTGGCTGTATCGGTACAGAAAGCCAGGAGTGGGAAGTCTGCAGACATACCTGATCGGCAGGGAGAGTACTCAATGAAGGTGGTGAAGTTATTCATGGAGAGTTAGCAGGTACCGACGGGGTCTCAGTGGGCCTCATCCTTCAGCGTGTGCCAGCTGTACAGTGGGGCACAGGCCTGTGAAGATGGACAGAAAGCCAGTGTTATCCTAGAACAAGCATGCGAGTGGTGCACGTGCGCGTGCATGCGCCACAGCGAGACATCTGTTTTGAATTTTCGCACACCCGTCTGAGCACGATAATTCAAAACAGATGGTGCCTGTGCAGGTAACCGCAAGCAATAGGCCGTGGCAGAGCAAAGGCAGGACATGCACCCTCCTTTGCCCAATTGTGTGCTGTCTTTCTTAGAAAGACGCACGCAAAGGCCAATAGCCTCTGACCAAAAACAAACCACACGCACAAGCGTGTGGTCAGATTTTGAAGCCCCCTTATAAAAACTCTTACAGAGCAGCGCATGTGCGTTGGCTCAGGCGAGACCTAAAAAGGAGTTATCTCCTAACATAACCAAGGCAAACTTCTTAGTACAGGCATAACCTCAAAAACAGGTGATGGACTGATCTTTATGTACACCAGTAAGCGACATAAAATACCCACAAAAGATGAAAGCTTCACCTCCACATAGACCAGACAAACGCCTCAAATCAGACAACAGAGAAAGGCACTGTCTACACAACAACAGATGTGGGCTTTATCACCGCAAAACACATAAATGCCCATCTGCAAGCAAAGACAAAAAGGCTCACATTCACCCACAGAACAAAGGCCTTACCTCCATGCAAAGGACACATACCTCACTGCCACTCAATCAACAACGCACTCATGGCCACCCAATAAAAATGCCTGATGTCCAATGAGTAGACAAACAATCCTCAAATGAGTGGACACTGCCTATTTTCATCCCAATAGGCAAATGCTTAGAACCTCTTCCCAATGGATAAAAGTATCGCTTCCAATCAGCAGGGGAAGGCTTTGTCTCCACCCAAACACCATAGTTCAGTCTGTTAGGAGGGGTGGGGCGTTCAGGCCTTCATGAAAAGTTTATAAGAACCTCAATCACCCATCTTAATCAGAGACTAAGATATCTTGAGACTGGGCTGCAATCAGATCGAGGAGAGGATCTTTACTAAAGGAATTCCAAATCTAGAGAGAAACATGCATATCTGCGAAAATATTTGCACATTTCTGTGGTAAAAGGAGGCAGCTTCTGTGGAAATAATGACGAAAGAGCATATTCTTTTTACTTGGATCAGTGCCTAAAAGAAATGTGAAAATTGCAGACTGCATTCACTGTACTTACTGTAAGCATTATTTAATGCTTATAGAGAAAGCTAACTGAAATATGCTGCAACCTCTTCAACTCTCTCTTCAATTGCAGTTTGTGAGTTCTGATGTCGAGTTTTATTCTCCAGAGCCTGGCATGCACCTGGTTTGCACGCACTCTTGGATAAGAAGGAAATAAACTTGGAGGAACATTAAAATGAATGGTGTGCATCCCATTTACCTTGCTGAGTTTTATTCTCCCCCACACATCACCCCCAAGTCTACACCTCTCGCCAGCCTTTCTCTGGGTTGATGCCAGGGTGTCAGCATCCGTCATGTACCTTTCTTCACTATCCCATTGCATGTTTGAGCACTTGAGAGCACACACATACCTGCTACCTTCAGTCATGTTACAGGAAAGTCTTGGTAACAGGGTGACTTGGGGTGTGTGGTTTCCCTGCAGACTTGCTATGCAGGTGCCCACTGTTCATCCTAATATGCTCTGTTACTAGTCTGTGTTAAAATATACCACTGCTGCACCACCATAGAGATTCAAAGTAAGACAGAAAAGAAAACATGTGGGTAATATCTCTAATTTAAAAAAAATGTGCGAAGAGTGTGTAAAATGTTAAAAACCAATGGACAAAACCGATGGAATGCCAGTGCTAAATTGGTTGAGGGGGAGGTAATGGGGTGCAGGTTCCTTTGAAGTCCAAGCCCCTGAAGGTAGGGGACACAACGCTATTTTTTGAACTGGAATGTGTTAATACAGGCTGATGCACAGGATGTGGGACCGTTTCATAGTTTGCACATGCTCTTCTTCACTGCAATGTGGACGTAAGAAAAAATAGCACGTAATTTCCTTTGGCTGAGAGTTCCAGCTGTGACTTGTGATGGTGTCTAAGGTTCCATAACTAACGTCCACCAAGAGGCAACAAGGAAATCATGTGAGTTTGCTCTGAAAAGCTGGCACACCAGGTCACTCACGTTTCAGGTTTTAGCCTGATGATTGGCTTTACACCAACAGAACTCAGATTTTAAGAAACGAGCAGGATATGTGACAAACTCTAATGGCGATGAAACATTGTATTCGTGAGCTGCAGTCAGAAATGTGCAATTTTAAGGAAATTCCCACCTTTGAGTTACAGCCAAAAGTTTCACTCAGCCAGGGGGACCATATGTGCACTTGTGCAACACCCGGATTTCCTGGGGTGTGGTGGGTTTGTGCTCGTGGCAGGACCTCAGACACTACCAGCGAGCCAAGCTGCGGTTTATTGGTTTCCTGAGCTTACATGGATTCAAAACAGAACTCTGAAGGTAGCATACTTGTGTTTGTGTGTACATACTTATGCATGGGTATTTGTAGAGCGCAAATCTAGCTAAAGAGCAACAGAGCACAGAATGTAAGTGGAGCCCTTATGCACAATTCAAGGCAATTTACACGAGGCGAAACAATTAGGGGAACGATTCAGATAAGAAAGAGATGCAGTGTTCTCTGAAGTTGGGATTTTTTAGCCGATTTGTGAATTGTGAGAGAGCTGGGACTGTTCTCATGTTGGAAGGGATCTTGTTCCAGACCATGGAAGCGTAGATGAAGATCTGTCTTCTGGTGAGAGGTGGTGCCTAAGCCACCACTACCCTCCCAACCAAAAACTCCTCCCTTTTTCGAGACCAGTCAATTCCCTTTAGTACCAAGGTCAAAATGCTCCAATCAAAAACAATTATTGATGCATAGACACAACTCATGGTCAGCTCAACTGACCACTACGTCAAGATAACCATGCTGTTGATGATAACAAAGTTTATTTAGACAATAGTCTATAAACCATACATAGAACAATGGATCGCACCTTGTGATAAAATATTTAAAACTACAGTTCATTTTACACATTTCGACACTTATAAAACCTAAGCATACAATATTTAAAACCACAATTCATTTTACACTTTTACAACACTTATAAAACCATAAACATAAAATTAGGATACTCTATATTTTTTTTAACTCTCCCGTTCTCCTTTGTTATCTCCATTACATATTCTCTTGTTGCTTTCAGAAATTTCCCCAATGCAATTGTAATATCTAAAAAAGGCATTTCTGTAAGAAGGTCGATAGCATCAGCACGAGAGGTCACCTCATATTTTTTAAAAATTGGACGTAAAAAAGTTTTCCGAATTACTAAAATACAAGTACAATCAAGCAGTATATGTAAAATATCATTTCTTACTCCTAGACCACATTTACAAGTACCGTCCGGATGGATCAGGGCCACTCATATTTCTTTCGATCTTCCATGGATTTAGGCCCACCCGAACCTTCAAGATATCATGTCTTAGCCATCTACTAGGCAGTAAATCCAGGTATGGGAACCGGGTCTCCTTTTCCCATTCATTCTTCACCCAATTCACCGATTCTTTTAGCCTCAGATAGTCCATGTCTTTTGATCTAGAGTATTCAAGCCCTTGTTCTCTAAGCATTTTTTTTGAGCATGCTATATTCATCAGAGGAAGGGAGAGGCTCAATTTCAAGTGCGCGGCTACCATTTGGAGGGTTTTCTTTACATCTCGCGCCCAGCGTAAGCTGCTTGCTCGAATTTCTTCTCTACACCAAATTGATACCTTCTCATCACCACCAGGCTCCTGTCGATTCCAAAATCTTATTAGGGACAATTGAGTCTTTACTTCCCATGATGTTAAACCCACCTCCATTCTAATAGCTTGAATCATGGAGCTATTTGGTAGGGACAATAACATTTTCACAATTTTACCTTCTTCCCGGTCCCACCCTCTTTTACCACTCAGAAAAAGCACCTCTGCTCCATAGAGCACTTGAGGGGGGATCATAGCTTCAAAGGCCTTCAAAAGCGGTCTGTGTGACATATCGCCATAATCTTTATTACATTTTTTCAACCCACAGACCGAAGAGTAGGCCTTTGCCGTCTGTGCCTCCAAGTGGGTATTCCACTTTAAAGCACTATTAAACCAAAGGCCTAAGTATTTGTATTCACATACTACATCCAATTTATCCTGGCCTAAAAAACAATTAAAATTGTTTACCTGCTTTCCAAAACATAGGATCTTTGTTTTTTCCATATTCACTGTTAAGAGCTTTTTATCACAGTACTTTTTGAACACATTTAGCTTTCTTTGAAGGCCCATTTCAGTTTGATCCAAGATCACCAGGTCATCGGCGTATAAGAGACATGACACTTTGTTATTATTCATTTGCGGGCTCGCACTTTTTTCAACTTCCAAAGTCGCTGGGAGGTCTGCCAAAAAGATTGAGAAAAGCAGGGGTGCCAATACGCACCCTTGTCTCAAACCATTCTTTACTGGAATTTTATTGGTCAGAGAGCCCTTTATATCTTTAATAACCTGGGCCCAATTGCCACTATGTAGTTCTTTTAATATGTTCAATATACCCTGTGACATTTCATAATTTTCCAATACTTCCCAAAGGCTATTTCGGTCTACTGTGTCAAACGCCGCTCGGAAATCGACGAAACAGCAAAATAATTTGCCGTTTTGCTCCATCGATTTCCTGGCCAGAGCCCACAATGCAAAACAATGGTCTATCGTGGAATGGCCTTCTTTGAAGCCCCCTTGTTCAACTGGTATAATAGATCTATGTTCCACCCAAGCTTTTAGCTTATTAAGAATTATTTTAGAGAAAATGTGTTCTCCTATATCCAATAGGTTGATTAGCCTATAATTCTTCGGGGCATGTACATCCCCTTTCTTGTGTAGAGGTCTTATTATGGCTCCCTTCCAGTTTAGGGGCATAATCCCTTGGTCTAAAATTAAAGCAAACATTTTTGCGTAGAATTCTGCCCACCATGTCTGATTTGAATTTAATATTAGGGCTGGTAGGTTATCTGGGCCTGCAGCTCTAGTTAGGTTCAAAGTTTTTATTGTTCTAAGGACATTCATTGTTGTACATTCTTGTTGTAAATCCTCTACTAGGCCACGCCAGTCCCCAGATGCCTCATTTCCAATCCCACTTCTCGGGGCGTATAAATCCTGTATATACTCTGCCCACGCTCCCTCTTCCACTACGCAAATCATTGGAGCAACCAAAGGTCCCGTTGCTGACTGGATTAACTTCCAGAACTGCCGAGTATTCTTGGCTTCGATTGCTTCCAATAATTTGCACTAACATATTTCTTTAAAGGTCCTTTTTGCATTGCGGATTAGGGTAGTATATTCCCTTTTTATTTTTATTAGGTTTTCTGCCCTAGATTGCACAAAGTTTTTCCGTAGGCTATGTTCTTCTCGCCTAACTTCTCTTTTCTCTAATAGGCATTCCTGATTAAACCAAGTTCCTCGCTTTGCTTGTGGCCTTCCATTGTTCTTATTGGCGCTTGCATCATACCTTAATTCTATGCTTATGCATTTTACTATTTGACTTATTTTCTCGACATACCAAGGTAAATTCTCGCCACACAGTTGACCTAATTGCACCTTTTGTTGCAGACTAGTTAACCTTTCGATATATTTTTCAGTTAACCGAGTGGTTATCCGCTTTGGATAATCCATCTCTTGTGGGATAACTATGTCACCTGCTAAATGTTGGGCCATTACAAGCTCTAGTTTTAACATTTTATGATCACTACATTCCGCAGGGGCAATCCTAAAATCTTTTATCAACTCAAAATTCCAAACCAACATAAAAATATAATCTATCGGGCAATTTTGAGTCCCGTATTTAAAAGTTTTCCTTGCGGGGCAGTCCTGAGTTATCCTCCCATTTAGACAGAATAAACTTTTTGTCGCCAAAAAGTTGCCCAAGTTGGCCGCATCAGTCGTTATTTTAGTTTCCAGAAATTCTGCTTTTTTCACTTCACAAGCCTCTAGAATTTCAATGTACCACTGATCAGACCATTTGGGGTTTAATTTGAGATTAAAATCTCCCAATAATAACATCAAATCATTTCCATACTTATCACACAATGTATCCATATCGTTCTTAAAATATAACAATTCATCCCCATATTCCCTCCGTGAGCTCCACTGCATATACACATTTAGGATCAACATATATTCATATTTTTTATCAGCAAAAGATGTTTGTATTCTACAAGCCAAAAGCCACTTAGACGTCACAGGTATCTGAAAAACCGTAGTTAATAGGCATGTTGAAATCAAGGTCAGCAAGCCACCGGCAGGGCGGCCAGAGGTAGATTTTTCTGCTGGGCAGTAGATTTGTTTAAATCCTTCCACTACCGGGGGTTCTCCACAGAGCCAGGTCTCTTGTATACAAATGATTTCACACTTTTTGGCGAGTTCTTTTAGAGTTTCCTGTTTTATTTGTGTACCCATCCCATTTATATTCCAAGAGACCATATGTGTGCTCCGTGGTTGCCCCTTACCTATTCTACATCGTTTAGGGGATCATTTATTTCTGATTCTTCCCTATAGCTTTGTGAGGGGCCTGCCGGGCTTTCGATATAACTCCAGTTTTTCCATGACTCTACTAGGTCCGAATTATTTATCACTATATTGATATTCTCCCGCCCTCGTTCCATTTCTTTTCCGGGTAGCTTCACTTGTCTCTTACCTAACCCTGCATGGTACTTTAAAAAAGTTCTCTGCTGGGGCACCGTTAGGCTTTGTACTAGCTCTTCTTTAGGCACTAGTCTAATCCCCTCTTTTTGGATCTCCTGCTCTGCATTTATTATTGCTGTTAAGGCCAGAGCAGAATAAAACTGTACCTTGGTAACCTCCTTACCATCCCTATTTTCCTGAAAGCCCACCTGTTTCAAGTCCTCTGTACCTATGCATTTTAAATTAGGGCAGTGTGCAAATATGTTAAGAAGGTGGGACCTATTTAAATGCGTGCTCTTTTTTGCTTTTTCTCCCCCCCTTCCCAATTTTACTCGTTCGAAATAGAGTGACTTGTTCCCTTTATCCATCTCTTCTCCAGAATTACCCTCTCCCTGATGAAGTTCTGGGTTAATTCTACAATCCTCCTCCAGGCTACTTTCCCAGTATACCTTCTTTTTAACTGGTACCTTCCGGGCGGGTGCACTCACTTGCTCAAGGGCCACCTGTCTTATATTTTTTGTTAACTTTGCCTGGTGGGTTTGCTTCTTACTTCTGCTTTCCTCTTTTACTAGGCTCCCGCCCCAGTTCTCTGAACTCGTTCTCATTAGACTGGATTTTCTCACCATTTTATGGGGCTGGGCCTTGGGATCATGCACTACTGCTTCTGTTAACTCATGCCTTTCTTCATAATTTTTTGTCACTCTTTTACTTATCTTTGCTTTCGCACCCCTTCTTTCCACTCTTACTCTTTTTGGTAAACCATAATTCCTAAGTTCACATCTTCTTTTTACCAGCATTGGCCATCTTGACACGTGCACTTGATTTTCCCCGGAATGGGCTATATCGTCTTGACTTACTGAAGGGGATTTAGTAATTCCACCTTCCTCTTCCCCTTCCCTCCCAAGACTCGCAACCACCGAATCTACGACGGGTCTTAACATTGAGGGCATTTGCACCCTAATACCATGTAATTCTCCCTCAATTTTAGACAGATGCGTTTTTTGACTTTTCAGAATGTCATGGTTTAACATTGTTACTTCTAGCAATCCTTGTAATGATTTTTTCACCATTATCATCAGTTCCAGGATTGAAGATGCTGGGGTTTCAGACGACTCCAAATTTGTCTCAAATTGCTGGTTTTCCCCATTTATGTCGCCGTTTTTATCCACAACAAGGGGTGGTGATGGACAGAGTCTCTGAATTAAGCAGAGTACTCTCACCCAGTCAAGAGATCAGGGCTAGATCCAACACCGTTTTTTAGCTCATTGCACCATCCCAGTTTCAGAACCTGGCTGTATGCAAATTAGTCTGTCCCTGGCCCAGTGCATCATGGGAACAGGGCAGACCAGACTACAAAAGCCAATTCTTACACTGGGAAAACCCCGGAAGCTTGTTTCCTTCCCAGTGTAAGAATTGGCTTTTGTAGTTTGGTTTGCCCTGTTCCCATCATGCACTGGGACAGGAACAGACTAATTTGCATACAGCAAGGTTCTGAAACTGGGATGGTGCAGTGAGCTAAAAAACGGTGTTGGATCTAGCCCTGATCTCTTGACTGGGTGAGAGTATTCTGCTTAATTCAGAGACTCTGTCCCTCACCACCCCTTGTTGTAAATAAAGGGTATACTCAGACATGAGTCCCTTGCTCATTGCACCATCAGGATTCAAGCAAGCCGGGCCGAAGACGGCTGTAATGCCAGAAACCGGTCCCCGGAAGCTTGTTTCCTTCCCAGTGTAAGAATTGGCTTTTGTAGTTTGGTTTGCCCTGTTCCCATCATGCACTGGGACAGGAACAGACTAATTTGCATACAGCCAGGTTCTGAAACTGGGATGGTGCAGTGAGCTAAAAAACGGTGTTGGATCTAGCCCTGATCTCTTGACTGGGTGAGAGTATTCTGCTTAATTCAGAGACTCTGTCCCTCACCACCCCTTGTTGTAAATATTTTTGTCCACCCTAAGCGTGGAAGGGTATACTCAGACATGAGTCCCTTGCTCATTGCACCATCAGGATTCAAGCAAGCCGGGCCGAAGACGGCTGTAATGCCAGAAACCGGTCCCCGGAAGCTTGTTTCCTTCCCAGTGTAAGAATTGGCTTTTGTAGTTTGGTTTGCCCTGTTCCCATCATGCACTGGGACAGGAACAGACTAATTTGCATACAGCCAGGTTCTGAAACTGGGATGGTGTAGTGAGCTAAAAAACGGTGTTGGATCTAGCCCTGATCTCTTGACTGGGTGAGAGTATTCTGCTTAATTCAGAGACTCTGTCCCTCACCACCCCTTGTTGTAAATATTTTTGTCCACCCTAAGCGTGGAAGGGTATACTCAGACATGAGTCCCTTGCTCATTGCACCATCAGGATTCAAGCAAGCCGGGCCGAAGACGGCTGTAATGCCAGAAACCGGTCCCCGGAAGCTTGTTTCCTTCCCAGTGTAAGAATTGGCTTTTGTAGTTTGGTTTGCCCTGTTCCCATCATGCACTGGGACAGGAACAGACTAATTTGCATACAGCCAGGTTCTGAAACTGGGATGGTGCAGTGAGCTAAAAAACGGTGTTGGATCTAGCCCTGATCTCTTGACTGGGTGAGAGTATTCTGCTTAATTCAGAGACTCTGTCCCTCACCACCCCTTGTTGTAAATATAACCGTTTTTATCCAGGCCCACAAGGTCATTGCTTCTTGTTAGTACCAGCTTTTCTGATTCATCAAGACTTCCACCTGGGTTTGGGGTTCTTCCATCACTGTGTCTCGAGCTCAGACTAACTACCTCCTCTGGCGTCTGTCGTAATAATCGCGGGGAAGAAGAAAGTCGCGGTGACATTAATGTCCCCTTATGGCCTAGCAAGGACTGTACCGATCGTTCGGCAAATCTATTGAGTCTGCCAAGCAGTCATCAAAAATCAACGACGTGCCCCCCTTCCATGGGTCCTCCTCCTCTTCGGTAGCCATAGCTTTAGCCGGTGAAAAAAACATTTTAAAATGCTTTCCCACTAATTGTTTGATTGTATGCGTCGCTACACTCCCCTTACTTCCTCCCTGTTGAGCTTCTTTGGGAGTTTTCTCTTTATTCCTTTGAGGACGTTTGGTTTTTTCCTTGATTCCTGGTGACGTCAGGCTCTCTAGGTCATCTTGTCTACTTTCGCTATTAGATTTTGCTTTCCTTGTTGTTCCTAAAGTGCTTTTATTTCTCCGTGGGGCCATTTTAGTCCTTAAGCACTTTCCCTCACGTACTTCAATTTAAATCAGTTTAACTTTATAAACTTAGATATTAATACAAAAGATGCTTCCACTTACCTCTGCTGTGCCTTGCGCATGCGCTTGTGCCCCGTGACCTTAGGGATTGACAAGGATATAATTAGAGGGGATTCCTCCTTTACAGTTTTTTGGGGATTCCTCTTTTACAGTTTTTAACCCAGGAGTCTTCTCCCTAAGCCTCCTCTTATCCTCTTCTCCCACTGCAGTTTCCACCGGCTTCCTCTAACCCCTCTCTGCCTCCACAACACAATTAGCACTCAAGTGGGGAGGGGGGGGGGGAGATGTTTTCTAGCTTGCCCCCACTGGGCTATAGCCGATTTTGTAGATGCTAGTCCAGCAGTTCTTGGCTTTATCAGGGCTCTTGGCCACTCCTGGCAACCCGGTTATAACCCAGGACTCCGGGATCAATGCCCCCGAGGGCGAGGACGCTGCCTGGACACACGGGTCCCACAGGCGCCAATCGCCTCGCACCTCGCTCCTCTCGGGCTTTGCACTTCCTTTTACCGGTTAATATTTTCCAGCGTTCAACCCACGCTGAGATTTGCGGGTTTCAGGCGGCCCGTCGCTCGGTTCCCGACTCGATTCCAGCGACCGGCTTCACCTTCCTCTCTTCGCGCTCCTCGCGCACTAGCTCTCACATCGTCACATTGGGGTCACGGGTTCACGAATCGCAGCGGCAATACGGCAACAACAGAGCAAAGTCTCACTGCTAGCCCACTGTCCTCGTGCACTGAATTGAATGCTTGAATGCTTGATAACCATGCATTCCAGGTTCAATTATGACTATTCATACCTAGCACTGCCATGTCGACTTGGCCAAGAGCACCCACTTGCCAGTCCCTAAACCTTCACTTTGCTTCATATTAGACACCCCTGTGGTAGGCCCAAGGGCAGGGTGCATTGTAAGTATAAGGTAGGACATGCTCTGATGTGTGTAGAATGTTCTAATAGTGAATTACAGCCAGTTTAGTTTTTCACTATTGAAGGCTACCTGTTCTCATAGGCCAGAATGGGCAGTTAAACTTGTTACATTCTTACAATCCTAACTGACTCAGGGAACATGGTAGAAATTCGAATTTAGTATGCCTGAACTGAGAATAATAAAATACATCTTTTAGTAAAGTTAATTTTAATATTCTGTGTTTGCAAATACCACTTTTAGAAAGTAGGTATTTGCTTGCCTAACCATTTAAGCCCACCTCTGCTGAGTTGTGTATTCCTTGTCTGGGTTTGTGTGTGACAGGGCTGGGGAAATTCCAGGAGACAGTCAGGGACAGCCCAGTGGTGAATGGGGAGATTTACATCCAAATGGGAGGGAGGAGTGCACCTGGGACCTGATTAGGGCTGGGCCTTCCCTCTACAATGCTGGCTCCACCCCCTGTGGCTTGTCTGATGTCTCTGCCCTGCACAGTGAAAAGAGAAGAGGAATCCTGTCAACAGAGTGCTCCAGAGCTGTATCTTCCCTCCCCTGTGCTGGCTCCACCTCCTGTGGGGCGGCTGATGTCTCTGCCCTGCACAGTGAAAGGAAGAAGAGAGTCATGTCAACAAAGTGCTCAGGAACTGGTTTGGACTAGGCAGAGGTCTCTCTGCCTTCAGAGAACAAAGGATTTTGGAGTATAAATATTGGGACCCTGATCCCAATAAATTAGATCACTTCTGGAACAAGAGACTTTTCTGCCAAGGAGAAGAACCAAGGAAGCTGCAGGAGTTTGGACTGCCCCTCTGCCAGTGTGCTGTTTGCTGGGTTGTCCTGCAGTGGTTGCTTCATTGCCAAGGGAAAGGAGAAGGAACTTTGTAAGGACTTTCATCTACAGAATATTCTCCAAGGGCTTGAACTGTGCTTGCCTCCTGCTGAAGTCTCAGGGTCAAAAGACTTCACCTCCAGCTCCCTCCTGAATTTCCCTGCTGGGAATTCTGACTCCAGTCACTTGCGTGCTGCTAGGAGCTGGAAGCGCGATGTATCGAGAAGAAGCGTGTCGCCGCCGCAGCTGAAATCATCGCAACACTGGAGAAGCGAGCCTTCGCCGCATCTCCCTGGAAGCGTGTGTTCATCGAAGCTGCCTGCTGTCGCATCGCCGGAGAAGCGTGACGCCATCGAGAGAGTCGCCATCGCATCACCGGAGAAGTGGGTCGCAGGGCCTGTCGCGGCTCCAAAGTACAGAGTCGTGGCAAGGCTGCCAGGGCGTCATCGCATCGTCATTGCATCACCGCATCAAGGGCGCCATCTTCTCGCATCGCAACTGGATCATCGCATCGCATCAAGGGCCGAGAATCTACGCATCACCTCCGCACCGGTAAGGCTCACGACAAGTCCCCGGCTCGACAACCTTTTGCAATCCCAACCTGGCATCTAACCTCCCTCTCCCCTTAGGCATTGTACCTGAGCCCGCCTCCATTGAAGATTAAATCTCCCACGGCTCCCCTCATATGAGTAGCACATGTTTGAAAGGAAAACGCTGTCAGGAAGATTGTTTCCCGAGCGCTTAGCTGCCCGCATAATTTCAAGTTCTAAGGTAAACGCTCTACCCTAATCCTTCCATCACTTTGACCCCATGAGGGACCCCTTTTTAATTCCTTTTTTGCTGCCGCTTCCTTAGATTATGGCCACCCGAGGTACGTGCAGAATTAGGCGCACTCCCTGTGGCTGAACGAAATACCCCCCAAGCCTCACTTCAGGTAAAATAGCGTTCCAACGCAGACTCCAGCGGGTGTTTTCACTCTCACTTCCCGCCTGGCCAGACACTGTTGTACTCTCTAGCGCCGGCTACTCCATTTCGTTTCACGTACTCTCACGGGCACTTTTATTTTCACTATCCTCACTTTTCCTGAATCATAGTCAATCGCCGATGACTCTAATCATGACCCTCACCGCTGGTCTCAAGGTCCTTAATTTAAGCAACACCATTTCTTCAACTATTTGCCCCCTTGCAATTGATAGTCACGCCAAAATATACTTTTGCCCTGACAACTTCAACCAACTGGTTTTTAACAGAATTTTTGCAACTTACTGGTTTCGCATAGTCTGTAATTGACCCTCCATCTCGTGCATGGTCGCATGATTATGTGTTTTAAGAAACTAGCTTTCCTTTTTACTCTAAAGCCTTTCCTACCTTGTTTTTTCCCAATTCTCTCCGCAGGCTTGCTAACTACATTCAGGCACCTAATATTCCTAAAGTCCTGATGATGATCCTGGTTATTGTTGTGTGGGATCGAAACGCCGTTGACCGATAAATATAGTAGCACACAGTTTCACATTGTAATTTATGAGTGTGTTTACTATTTCTGGTTAGCTCAGACAAGCAATTGATTGATTGAGAGCATCCTGTGTTCCGTTGCCTGATAAACCCTTCCCCTGTAATGTGTTTTGTTATGTTTTCATGTTAAAGGATACAGGAGTGTATCCCATTGTATTTTCTGTTCAAAAATTCCTTTACACAAAGCATTGATTAAATACTGTGTCCGGCTGGACACCTTCTTTGAAGTCAGCTCACATTGTTGACTATACTTTATGTATTTTTATAAAACCTGTGGTGTGTCCATCTGTAGTGTTATCACTGTATTACTGTCTATATTCACAAATGCTTAACACACTGCCTCTGAGATAAGCCTGTCTGCTCGTGCCAAGCTACCAAGGGGTGAGCAGGGGTTATTAAGGAGTGTAATCCCCTTATCCTGACTTAGAAGTAAGGGCCCCTATTTGGACAGAGGTAATAACCATTGCCAACTAGCGACCCCCAGATCTAACAGTGTGCTACACAATAGAACTTCCCCAAGAGCAGGTTGGGTGAAAGGTGTGAGAAGTACCCACACGGCACAAGGTAAATTTGTAAAATGCAACATATGCAATATATGTGGATGAACCACATGAAACAATCGTAAAGTAAAGGAGAAGAAGGTGTGGGAGGGACCCACACAGGACAATGTAAAAATGTGAAATGCAACATGCACAATAGATGTGGAAGTACCATGTGAAAGTGTGAGCAAAGCACATGGAACCATGCAAAATATACGTAAAAGATGTAGGTGTAAGCTACATGACAAAATGTGTACGTAAATGATGTGGGTGTAAGCCACGTGACAGAAATGTGTACGTAAAAGATGTGGGTGTAAGCCACATGACTATAAGCTACCACACTGTAAAATGCAATGCATAGAAACCAGTACTGAGTAAAATACAATAAGTGTATATTTAGGAGTGGTGGTCAAACCACATGGTACGAAGCATTATATGCACACTGTAAAACTGGTGCATTTGGCATATAATGCCACACAGTATAATGTAACAACAATAGAACTAATCTCCCACATCAATTCCATTGCAAAGTCTGCTCGATACCAACTGTGCCTTCTTTGGGGAATTGGTCGCTTCTTCTTGGAGCAAGACCGTAAAACCCTGGTCCAATCGCTGGTCCTCTCCAGACTGGACTACTGCAATTCTCTTCTTACTGGCCTCCCCAAACTCACCTGTCCCCCCTTAAATCTGTTCTCCATTCAGCAGCTCGTTTAATTTATGGGGCCAAAAGAAGCAACCACATCACACCCATGTTATCCACCCTCCGCTGGCTTCCCATCAAGGCAAGATCTATCTACAAGACTGCCTGTATCACCCACAAAGCCTTGCACTCCTCTTCTCCTCGCTACCTGGCGAATAAACTGAAATTCTCTGGAGGCTCTAGACCAGCACAACGGAAAATTTACTGCTTGAACCTCCCACTTTCAAGAAGGAAAGTTTGATGGTCCAATCCTTTTCAGGCAACGCAGTGAGAATCTGGAACTCACTTCCGCCTCAGCTGCGGACCACCATCTCCTCCCAGGCCTTCAAAACTGACCTAAAAATTCTCCTCCTTCAAAGACACTTCCAAATTTAATTCACGCCCTCTCTATTATCTGAAGGGAGACCTTCCATTATAGAAAATTCTATTCTCCATGACTATGGAAGTGCCTTCCCAGTGTGTTCTTGTGGTTTGAGTGTCTGCCATTTATTGCAGTAGTATCCTTCTACTTGTGTTTGGTACTCTTTTGTAACATGCACACGTCACTTTTCTCTTGTAACACACTATTTGCTACCTCTTGCATTTTGTTTGCTTTAGATACTTGCACAAGTGCCACCATTGCCTGCGTAACGTTTGCTCTTGTGTTTGAGTGACTGCCATTTATTGCAGTACTATATCTCTACTTGTACTTTGTACGCTTGTGTAACCTGCACACATGTCACTTTTTCCTCCTGTAATGTACCGTTTACTAGCTCTTGTATTTGTTTGCTCATGATTGTCACTTTTCCCTCATGTAACCTAACGTTTGATTTTGTAATTTGTTCACTTGTAATCTTCTCCTCATGTATCAGTACTGTTCCTATTGTGAAGCGCTCTGACACCTTCGGGTAAAGTCCACGCTATATAAAAACACATTAAATAAATAAATAAATGAATAAATAAAAAGGACTTATCGCCGAGTTAACTGCACTTTATCCCAGCCAAAGTGGCGATAAATTTATCGCCCCATTCACAAGCTGATGTTAACAGCCCATATCACCAGTTTATCTGCGATAACAGCCGCAAAAAACATCGCACAGATGACCCCCGCAACTATCCCTAATGAGATGCAGAGTAGGCGTTCCCGTGCCAAAAGTCGCAACAACACCACCCGCAACATTCTCAATGACCAGCCAGATCAGCGATAAGAACCCAAAACAGGCGATAAGGCGCGTTAGCAGCAGGAAACTGACACCTGCTCTGACCTGGTGTAAAGTCAGACAACAGCCTGCACCACAAAAGGGAGCCCAGCCCAGAGCCACAGCTGAAGGGCAACAGATGCCATGGAGCCAACGATCATGCAGCTGGGAGCCTCAACAGGGGCACAACACCCACCGCCACCACCCCCAGGACCCCCTCCAGGGCACCCACCCCCCACCAGGGCAAAGACATGCCACATCAAATACACGAAACATGTACCAAATAATCAGCCTGATGTCGCACACTCACATTTGGTGACATGCATGTGTTGTCACAAAAATGAGCATCACACATTCACCTTCGAATTAACAATCAAATATTTATTCAAATAAAAACAGAACAGAAACGAAGACACATGGCGGCTCTCCTCAGGACAATCTGTAGGTCACAGCATGCAAGACAAAAATCCAGATGAGAAGGTGTGACTTGCGCTTATCAAAGGACAGCGAGAAAGCGAAGGAGAGAGAGAGAGAGAAATAGAGGGCGAGAGAGAAAGACGGACAGAGAGGGGGAGAGAGAGAAAGACGGACAGAGAGGGGAAGAGAGAGAAAGACGGACAGAGAGGGGGAGAGAGAGAAAGACGGACAGAGAGGGGGGAGAGAAACACAGATAACAGAAGAGATGGTGTGAGAAGTTGGCCTGATGTGCAGTGCTCACTATTCTAGTGATCACTATATATCAGTCCAAACAACCCTTATTGATGATTGGTTGTAAGTCAACCTTATAGACCAGCTATCCTAGTAGCATGGATACGAGCAGTCTAAGGCTAAGACTCTAGAGGGCGTGTTAAGCCAGCTGTTTTACCATCACATTACCCCTTGAACACCCAGTGAAAGGACACCACACAAGTTGTTATGAAAATAAACAGTGTATTTATTTATAACAAGACTACCCTGGCTCTTTATGAGACAGGGAGCTAAGCACACAACAAAACTCTTACGAAAATACTTTTAAGTTAGCACGTTACACAAATGCCCGAGGGGCACGAAAAACCATATACGCTAAAAGTGGAATGCGAATTACTAGCAGGTAAGTAACAGTTCTAATAGGCTTTGGAATCGCTAGGACTGGACTAGGGAATCGTTAGATTACTACTAGGAGGCCCAGGGGACTCGGGTGCAGAGTGTGCACTCTCACGCGGGATGCGGGACAAAGTCTATGGAAGCTAGAATTCACAAAGTTAGTGTTCACGGGCGAACCCGACCTGGTAGGGAGAAAACGACAGTGGATCCTGACCCTTGGATAGTGAGGCTATGCTGGGACACCGGAGTGCCGAAGTTACCTAGCCCAGGGGCTGCAGCTGCATAGGTCTGAAAAGACGTCGGGGATCTCGTTGCCGGACCAGGAGCCTGGAAGGAAGAAGTTGCTGGCAGGCGACCAGTGAAGGAAAGTTCGATGGATCCAAGCCTGGATCAAGGAAGAAGAAAACCTGAAAGCAGAGGGGACCAAGTTCTTGAATCACTAGCCAGTGATTAAGTGGGCACCAGGATGGCACCGGGCGAAGTCACCGCAGTCAGGTGAGTGGGCACTGCTGGGCTCTGCAGTCTCTCGGACCAGGAGGCGTTGTCGGCGACCAGGATGGAGGTGCGAGCTGTCCCACGGAGGATGAGGTCGTCGGCGTCGAAGTTACCCAGGATTGGGCAACAAGCCTTGGCTAATTCAAGCCCACGCGGTGGACTCAAAATGGCGTCTTGAGTGGACCAGGAGGGTCCGGGGTGCTCCTCTTCTGGAAGGGAGCAAGGGCCAGTCTGGAGCAACCAGACCAGCAGCAGAAATGTCGTCGGGCGTCGTCAGGAAGGCCACAAGCCAACGGGCTAGTAGCCAAACAACGCGGTGAGCAGCGGAAAGCAGAAGGGCCCCACGCAGATCGTGGAGATGCTGGGGGGCTGCACTTCGGAGCTGGAGCTGCTCAGAGTCGGGGCTTCTCGGACCCCAAAGCACTCACCAGTAGAATACTCGGCGGGCTTGCTGGAAAGAAGTCGGGCAGTCTTGAAGATGGCCGGTCCCTTGAGGTCTCGTCGCACCCACGGTTCTCAGCTGGGCTGTAGAGGTGGGTAGAGGTCAGAGGTGCCAGGGAAGCCGGTTCTCGTCGAGCTGGGCAGTCGGATTCCGGAGGAAGGACTTACAGCAGACCGCAGTGTTCTTTAGATGGTGCCTGCGGATGCAGGGTGACTACTCCTTAGTCACAAGGGAGAATCTTGAAGAAGGAAATCTTGAAGTCCTTTCGCAGAAAGTCGTGTCTTGATTCCAAAGATGATCTGAGTTGGAAGGGGGCCAGTCTCTACCTTTATCCTGTAAAAAGGGGCTGGCACGCGACTAAGTCCTGCCCTATGGGTGGGGCTAGGAGGGGGGTGGTTACACCCACTTCCTTGGCGGGCTTTTCCCCAGCACAGGGTCTGGAGTGACCCTGGAACTGGTTCAAGCCGGCCTATGCACAGTGAGCACCGGGGTGCCACTTGCAGTCACCTTCCTCTAAAGCCCTGCCTACCTACAATACACAAAACCCTGTCTGGGACGGTGCTGGCACCGCCCCTGGCAGGAAACCCTTTGTCCTTATCTCCTGCTCTGGGAGGACTCCCAGCAGCAGGAGGGCAGACTTGTGTCTCGGTGGCAGCATCCATTTTGTGGATGCTAAGGCTCTGTCTGACTTTTAACCGGGTTATAGGTTACATGCATGTCGTGTCCCTCTAGAAGGGTGGAATGCTAACCCCGTCGCCAGAATTGGCGAGGGGTTAGTATTCCAATTCGTATGACACCTTACTCGACATGTTTTGATAAAGCGATACCAGAGTTGGCATTTAACCGCGAGGATTATAATGCACTTAAGAGTATATGGTATGCGATATCATGGAAACGGCTAAGGGATGGATCCCGAAAGCCGCAGACAGGCTCAGCTCATGCTAGAGCACCATCTCACACGATTCCAAGCACTCTGCCTTCAGGATTGTTAAGGCCTGCCATAGGAGTGACTGATAGGAGATCTGTGTGTCCATTTTAGGGTTAGATATAGGTATACTATATCTAAAGCAAAGGGTGAGTACACCACCTTGCCCCAGCTGTCAAGCAGCCAGTTGTGTCAGATTTGGATGGCCAGCCAGGGGTGGCATAATACATGCTGCAGCCCCTGGTAGGCCCTGGGTACACCTATGCCCTGGGTACCTAAGGTACACTGTACAGGGACTGATAAGGTGACTCAGTATCCAATTTAGATATGTACCTAAGGTACATGGAATCCATTTTACAGAGAGAGCAGTAGGCCTGGGGCCCTGAATAGCAGGGTCCCAGGTCAACTAAGTCAGAAAACCAGCAAAACACCAGGCAAAAAGTTGGGGGCAACCATAGTCAGGGATCTACCTTCCTACATAACCCCCCCCCAAACGAAAGGAGATAAGGCTAGCCTTGCCAGGTAAGCCTATATTGCCTGAGTGGCCATATAAGGAAGTACCAGCACTGGCATGGTTACCCCCTATCTCATGGTCCACTAAGCAATCCCTCACCCTAAGGGTGTCTGAGGGTCTCCACCATAGGGAATCTCTACCTGTGGTGTGTTTTGGCAAAGTAAAAGGCTGGTGCTGAAATGGAGTACTGAAGTGAGGCTCCACTAATTTTGGGCTCAGCTTCCTCCAATCATTTTCCACCATAGAGGCCTTTCTTTCCAAGACTGAGTTGTTTTGGGCTCTCAGGGTCAACCTCTGGCTACCGACAGCTGGAGGTTGGGTCCCTCTGTTTGGCTTACTGGAGGGACAGGTCAGGTCTGGGGCCCTCAGGTCCCAAGTTTGGCTGTGCCCAACAGTGTCCATCTGTGGGAGGTCCCTAACTAATTTTAAGGGGGATCCCTCAGGAGTCTGTTTTATTTTCACTTGGCTAGGATTACTAGCTTCAGTGCCCTTATTCTGCTGATTGGGGAATTCTTTTGGACAGGGGGCCCTTTGGGGTCCAACACTGGCCTCCCTGACCTCTACAGCCCTGGGCTGACTGAGGCAGGGTAGAGAGGGGCAGGTTACCTGCTCCAGACTGGGTCCCACCTTGGAAGGGTCCACTGACATCAGGGGTTCTGCCAGGCTAGGCCTGACTACCTCTGTGGCAGTTTCCTCACAAGGGGTCAGATCAGTTCCCTGAGGAGGCTGATCCTTTCCTAAAGTCTGGTGGGAGGGAGATTTCTCTTCCTCCTCAATACTCTCTGTCTGAGTGGAGTGATCCATAGTTTCAGGCTTCACAACACTATCATCTGTCTGAGTTTGAGCTGTGGCCATCACAACTCTCCCAACCTTTTCAGGAGGGGGCTCAGTTTGGGTGTGGGCTGTTACCATGACAGCCTTGACAACCTGTTCTGGGAAGGAAGTTGTCTGAGATTGGGTTGTGACTGGCACAACCCTCCTGACCTGTTCAGGGAGGACATCTTGGACTGGGGCTGTGGCTAACACTGCCCCACTAACCTTACCATGGATGTTCACCATTCTAGAATGGGTTTCTTGCTCTACTTCAGCCCAGGCTGAGAGCTCTAAATCATTCCCCAGTAGGCAATCTACAGGCAAGTTTGGTGACACTGCCACTCTCTTGTGGCCAGTGACACCTCCCCAGCTGAGATTGACCACTGCCATGGGATGATCTCTCTGTACTCCATCAATATTGGTCACCTGGTATGTGGCACCAGGTAAAAGTTGCCTTGAGGGGACTAGACTCTCAGTCACCATTGTGATGCTAGCCCCTGTATCTCTATAGGCCTCAACTTTTATACCATTGATGAGGGGCTCCTGTCTGTACTTGCCCAAAGTGTTGGGACAAGTTGTGAAGTTGGCAAACCCCATGCCAGTCTCACAGACAAGGGTATCTAAGTTTGGGGACCTGGTTAGGCCAGAGTCCCCAGGAACTCCCAAAGTAAATGCACCCAAATTCTTGGGGGCACTCCCACCACCTGGGGGATTACTACTAGTAGTAACAGGAGGTTTGGAAATGTTACTTGGGGGTATGTTTTCCTTATTGTTATTCTTGGGGCAACTGCTGTCAGTTTTTAAATGACCCACCTGTTTACAGGGATAACAATAAGGTTTCTTCTGATTGTTGGAAGGATTCTGGGACCCACCCCCCTCAGAGGATTTTTGGGGCCCTGGTGTGGTTTGATCTGAAGATTTATTCCCACCCTTCTCTTGAGGCTTGGTTGATTCCTTTTTCTGGTCACCACCTTGGTTCTTGGGCCTAATCCTGGTTCTGACCCATTTGTCTGCCCTCTTACCCAATTCTTGTGGAGAGGTCAGATCAGAGTCTACCAGGTGCTGGTGTAATAACTGGTTCTGACAATTATTTAAGACTTGCTCTCTCATAATTAGATTATACAATCCCTTGAAATCAGTAACCTTACTACCCAGTAGCCAGCCTTCCAAAGCCTTAGTGGCACAATCAACAAAGTCTGACCAGTCCTGAGACTGAGTTTTCTGGGTGTCTCTGAACAGCAACCTGTACTGCTCAGTGGTTAAACCAAACCCATCAACCAGTGCATTTTTCAGGACCTGGTAATTGTTAGCATCCTCCACTCTTGTAGTGAGGAGCTTATCTCTACCTTTACCATCAAAGGAGAGCCACAGTATAGCTGCCCACTGACTCTGGGGAATGCACTGCACAGTGCAGGCCCTCTCCAGAGCAGCCATCCATTTCTGGATGTCATCCCCTTGCTTAAAGGGGGGCACTATTTTAGTCAGGTGTTTAGTATCTAAACCCTTCTCTTTATCTCTTGGGAGATTGCTGCCACCAGTGGGAGCTAGCCCACTCATCTGCTGCTCTCTTGCCAGGGCAAGCTTCTCTTTGGCCAGGGCAATTTCTTCCCTTTCAATCCTCAGTTCAGCTTGTCTCATCCTAGCTTCATGCTCCCTTCTCTGAGGGGAAGTAAATCTCCTCTGTGGAGGATTCCTTCTCCCCTGAGAAGAGGCATTAGAGTGCAGAGATCTATTGGAGTCCCTAGAAAGAGATCTATCTCTCCTAACTCCAAGGTTAGGCCCACTTCGGGTTAGTACTGGGGGGCCCCCAGATCCTAGCCCAAGTAAGTCTAAGTTGGTCCTAGTTAGCCTTCTGACTACCTCAAGACCCTTGTCTACCTCATCCCCAGAGAGTACCTCCTGATCCTCCTCCTCAACTGCTGAATCAGTGTTGTGGAGATCTGGATCCCCAGAGGTTCCCTCTAAGGCTGGCATGTTCTCATGTAACTGAGAAAGCTTTCTGGCATCATATGTCTCTAAGAGACCTATCAGAAAGGAAGTGGTGGGGTTAGACCCCTGCTTCAGTTTTCTGGAGACACAGATCTGTCTCATCTCATGAAAGCTGAGAGCTGCATATCTTGAAGTGACCTGTGGAGGGTCAACACTGACCAGGGGAGTCTCAGTAGAGTCCCCCTGAGTCGACATGCTTTTCTAGTGAGGTGTAAGTGGTGCACTTACCTACACTATATGTTTGCCTACTGATCCCTTGCTAGAGTTGTAGTTTAGGGTGTGCTAGGCCCTAGGAGCTACAACAGCTGGTTCAGTAGAACTCAGAGTATTCTAAGCTAAGTTATATGTACCTTTAGTACTTATGTGATCTTTCACAAGATATTCTTAGGGCATGTGTGGTAAAACAACAGCAAGCTCAAATCCCACCCGCTGCTCACCAATGTGAGAAGTTGGCCTGATGTGCAGTGCTCACTATTCTAGTGATCACTATATATCAGTCCAAACAACCCTTATTGATGATTGGTTGTAAGTCAACCTTATAGACCAGCTATCCTAGTAGCATGGATACGAGCAGTCTAAGGCTAAGACTCTAGAGGGCGTGTTAAGCCAGCTGTTTTACCATCACATTACCCCTTGAACACCCAGTGAAAGGACACCACACAAGTTGTTATGAAAATAAACAGTGTATTTATTTATAACAAGACTACCCTGGCTCTTTATGAGACAGGGAGCTAAGCACACAACAAAACTCTTACGAAAATACTTTTAAGTTAGCACGTTACACAAATGCCCGAGGGGCACGAAAAACCATATACGCTAAAAGTGGAATGCGAATTACTAGCAGGTAAGTAACAGTTCTAATAGGCTTTGGAATCGCTAGGACTGGACTAGGGAATCGTTAGATTACTACTAGGAGGCCCAGGGGACTCGGGTGCAGAGTGTGCACTCTCACGCGGGATGCGGGACAAAGTCTATGGAAGCTAGAATTCACAAAGTTAGTGTTCACGGGCGAACCCGACCTGGTAGGGAGAAAACGACAGTGGATCCTGACCCTTGGATAGTGAGGCTATGCTGGGACACCGGAGTGCCGAAGTTACCTAGCCCAGGGGCTGCAGCTGCATAGGTCTGAAAAGACGTCGGGGATCTCGTTGCCGGACCAGGAGCCTGGAAGGAAGAAGTTGCTGGCAGGCGACCAGTGAAGGAAAGTTCGATGGATCCAAGCCTGGATCAAGGAAGAAGAAAACCTGAAAGCAGAGGGGACCAAGTTCTTGAATCACTAGCCAGTGATTAAGTGGGCACCAGGATGGCACCGGGCGAAGTCACCGCAGTCAGGTGAGTGGGCACTGCTGGGCTCTGCAGTCTCTCGGACCAGGAGGCGTTGTCGGCGACCAGGATGGAGGTGCGAGCTGTCCCACGGAGGATGAGGTCGTCGGCGTCGAAGTTACCCAGGATTGGGCAACAAGCCTTGGCTAATTCAAGCCCACGCGGTGGACTCAAAATGGCGTCTTGAGTGGACCAGGAGGGTCCGGGGTGCTCCTCTTCTGGAAGGGAGCAAGGGCCAGTCTGGAGCAACCAGACCAGCAGCAGAAATGTCGTCGGGCGTCGTCAGGAAGGCCACAAGCCAACGGGCTAGTAGCCAAACAACGCGGTGAGCAGCGGAAAGCAGAAGGGCCCCACGCAGATCGTGGAGATGCTGGGGGGCTGCACTTCGGAGCTGGAGCTGCTCAGAGTCGGGGCTTCTCGGACCCCAAAGCACTCACCAGTAGAATACTCGGCGGGCTTGCTGGAAAGAAGTCGGGCAGTCTTGAAGATGGCCGGTCCCTTGAGGTCTCGTCGCACCCACGGTTCTCAGCTGGGCTGTAGAGGTGGGTAGAGGTCAGAGGTGCCAGGGAAGCCGGTTCTCGTCGAGCTGGGCAGTCGGATTCCGGAGGAAGGACTTACAGCAGACCGCAGTGTTCTTTAGATGGTGCCTGCGGATGCAGGGTGACTACTCCTTAGTCACAAGGGAGAATCTTGAAGAAGGAAATCTTGAAGTCCTTTCGCAGAAAGTCGTGTCTTGATTCCAAAGATGATCTGAGTTGGAAGGGGGCCAGTCTCTACCTTTATCCTGTAAAAAGGGGCTGGCACGCGACTAAGTCCTGCCCTATGGGTGGGACTAGGAGGGGGGTGGTTACACCCACTTCCTTGGCGGGCTTTTCCCCAGCACAGGGTCTGGAGTGACCCTGGAACTGGTTCAAGCCGGCCTATGCACAGTGAGCACCGGGGTGCCACTTGCAGTCACCTTCCTCTAAAGCCCTGTCTACCTATGTTAGAACCGGGAGTCTCTGGTTGGCAAAGGTAAGTACCTTGGCCCAAGTAGGGACCCCTAGCTCCGGTCAGGGCAACGGAATAACCCTCTGAGATAACCCCTGCTCACCCTCTAGGTAGCATGGCGCGAGCAGTCTAGGCTAAACTCGGAGACAATGTGGATAACATTTGCACTTAACACAACAGCAATTCCCAATCCACCACAAACTGAGACCACACGGGTAAGTATATTTTTATAAAAATATATATAACTTTATCTAGTTTCAGCAAGGTAAATCAAGCAGTTGCACGATAATCAATTCTTTAGAACAGATAGCATTTCTAGTTTAAAGGTTGCACGTTAAACACTTCATCTAGAACAAGGTTGCACTTAATTCTTAATTGGTCTTTCTTAATTTCAGGAAGTTCTCAAAACAAATGTCTCTAGTCTCTTAAATCAGCACTCAAAGATATGGCCACTGATTTATGTTATCAAAAACGCTCTCCAAAATGATGAGTAAACAATGCCAATGTAGAACAACTATCCCCCAAGGGTCCCCTGGCTTCAGGGACCACAAGCGCTTCTTGCGCGGCTCACCCGGTATCCTGGGCGAGGGGGGACTTCTTTCCTTGTGCTTGTAGTGACGCGGGTCCCCCAGGGGCACCTCGCGGGTGCCGGCTCAGTGTTGCTCCCGCCCGGCCGGTCTCAGGACGCTCTCCGCCCGCTCTGGATCCTTCACAGAGCAGCGGGGAGCAGAGACGGCAGGCCAGGGGCTGGAGCACTTACGGAGATCCCTCGGCGGGGTCAGGTCACGTCTTCCCGGGCCCGGCGGTGATCGCGCTGAGTCCTCGGCTTCGTCAGCTGCCTCAGCGAAGGCAGCCAATCCCCTCGCGGCTCCTCAGGCGAGCCTCCACAGCACCCGGGAGTCAGCCAATGGCAGGGCGGCTCCCGGGACAGCAAACGATGACGCTCCGCGACTCCGGCCAATCACGGCCCTACTACTGCTGATGACGCTGCGCCGCACGGGCCAATCCCGTCGCGGCGTTAGTGAGGGGGCTCGGCTCCCTCAGCCAATGGGGTCGCGGCGGCTTCGTTCTTCGCCGCGGCCGCTCCTGGTCACGAACAGCCACTTCCAGGGGTGATCCTGGCCCCGGGCTGCGACGGTGATTTGGCGGCAAAGGGTTTTAGAGGGCGCTGGTCAGAACTAGACCCCCCCTCTCGACCTTGCCGCCACCGGGGAGCAGATTTCACGAGGGGAGGCTCCACAAGCCTCCAACCCTCACGATTAATGTGCCGATGAGCACACCGATCTCCTCCTCACGCCCCGCAGTCCAGCACCACGCGTCCTGGGTCCCAACAGCACGACTTTGCAGCTGTTTCCTGGGATAGCTTTAGGAACCTTTAGCCCTGGGTTCCCAGCAGGAGGCCAGCTCTTCTCAGGCCCTTGGAGATTCAATTGTAGACACAGCTCACAGCAGAGTCTTGGCAGTTTCAAGTAGGCAGGGTCACAGCACTTCAGCAAAGTCCCTTTCTTCTCCCTAGCTTCCAGGTGGACAGCAGAACAAGTCAGCCCTTAGAGCACACAGCAAGGCAATCTTCCTTCAGTTCTCTAGCTGCCCTCCTTCCAGCGAGGGTTCCTTCTTGCTTGCAGAATTTCAGAATCTAACTTTCTGCAGACAGGGGTCCTTTCCTTATACCCCCAATGTCTTTGAAGTTCTTGGTGCATGGAGGCCCTGGGTCCAGTCTAAACCAGTTCTGGGGGTTGCGGAGCACTGAGGTGTCTCTGGCTTTCTTCTTCCTGTCAGCTTCAGGGCCAGGGGGGTCAGTTGACCACCAGGAGAGAGCGAATGTGGGGGAGGTAGGCAGGCACAGTCCAGCACTTATCTGGCATTCCTTCCTCCCTCCTCCCAAGCAGGCAGATGTGCCCTTTCATCCCCAGGATGGCTCCGACCCTCTCCTCTGGGGCTCTGCAGCCCCTTCCTGTCACATCCAGACCAGGCAGACATTCCACAAACCCAGGCACATAGAAAAAGGTTTAGACAAGAGAACAGCCACTTTCTAAAAGTGCTATTCTCCAACACAGGATTCAAAAACACCCTTCACTAAAAGATGTGTCATTAAATTCTGAGTCCAGGGATATCTCTCATGGATGTTCCATCTTGTTCCTATAGGGAGATAGGCTGGGATCCAATGGGACCAGCCTCCCCAGGCTACCCTAGGGAGCCCTACAGCCCTACAGCAGTGAGCACACAAAGTGGCTGCTGCTCTCTACCAGAGCATGTTACCTGCACTAGTACACGCTCTACCCTATCCATTCACTGCACCCTACCCAGGGGGGTACCTGGAGCCTTCCATAGGGGTGGCTGATGTGCACAGACAGGGGAGGGTTAAGCCCAGCCAGTGGGGACACTGGCCAGGCTGACATGGCAGTCACTGACTGCACACAGGCTCCGCGCTGGCAGGCCTGAGTCACCATTTTAAAGCTACTCATGTGGGTGGCGCAATCCGCGCTGCAGGCCCACTAGTAGCATTTGTCATCACCGGCCCTGGCACACACAGTGCACTTTACTAGGGACTTCGTGGTGCTACAAATATGCCAATCAGGTATATTCAATCAATATCACCATTTACAGAGGGAGCACTTACACTCTGACACTGATCAGCAGTGGCAGAGTGTCCAAAACATCTAAATCAGCAAAAACGAAATCCAGCACAGCATCAAAACACATGAGTCAGAGGCAAAAAGATGGGGGAAGAACCACGCCAAAAGGTGTCAGGTCTAACACGTGTCCCCTCCAGCTGAAAGTGGGGAGAACTACCCAACCTCTTGGGAGTCCTCATCACTAAGGCGGAAGAATCTGGACAGACCGTCAGCGTTGGCGTGTTCTGTACCAGGGCGGTGCTCCACCGTAAAGTCCATCCCCTGTAGGGAAATGGACCACCTCAACAATTTTGGATTCTCACCCCTCATCTGCATTAACCATCTGAGGGGCCTGTGGTCGGTCTGAACGCGGAAGTGAGTCCCAAACAGGTAGGGCCTCAGCTTCTTCAGAGCCCAGACCACAGCGAAAGCTTCTCTTTCAATGGCACTCCATTTTTGTTCCCTGGGGATTAGCCTCCGGCTAATGAAAGCCACAGGTTGGTCTCCTCCCTCATCATTGATCTGTGAGAGCACTGCTCCCACGCCTTGCTCTGAAGCGTCAGTTTGCACAATGAACTCACTTGAAAAGTCAGGTGCCTTAAGCACCGGTGCTGTGCACATGGCAGTTTTGAGGGTGTCAAAAGCAGTTTGACAGGCCTCAGTCCAATTCACTTTCCTGGGCTGATTCCTAGATGTCAGCTCTGTCAAAGGGGCCACAATGGTGCCATAGCCTTTGACAAACCGTCTGTAATACCCGGTGAGACCTAGAAAGGCTCTCACCTCAGTCTGGGTCTTGGGGGGTTCCCAAGCCAGAATGGTATCAATCTTCGCCTGTAGGGGCGCCACCTTGCCGCTCCCCACCTGGTGTCCCAAGTACACCACAGATCCCTGCCCTATCTGGCATTTACTGGCCTTGATAGTGAGGCCTGCCTTTTGCAGAGCCTTCAACACTTCAGTGAGGTGTTGCAGGTGTTCCTCCCAAGTGGAGCTGAACACCGCAATGTCATCCAGGTAGGCCGCGCTGAATTGCTCCAGCCCTGCCAGCACCTGGTTGACCAACCTCTGAAATGTGGCGGGGGCATTTTTCAACCCAAAGGGCATGACACGAAACTGGAAGTGTCCTTCTGGCGTTGAAAATGCTGACCTCTCCTTTGCCCCGTCAGTTAAGGCAATCTGCCAGTACCCTGAAGTCAAATCAAAAGTACTCAGGTACTGGGCAGCTCCCAACCGATCCACCAGCTCATCAGCTCTGGGGATGGGGTGCGCGTCAGTCTTCGTGACCGCATTGAGCCCACGGTAGTCCACGCAGAACCGAAGTTCTGGGGGGCCACCGGGGGTAGCAGCTTTCTTAGGCACTAAGACCACTGGGCTAGCCCAGGGGCTGCTGGAGGGCTCAATAACCCCAAGCGCCAACATCTTGGAAACTTCTTCCTTGATGCTAGCTCTGACCTTGTCAGCCACCCTGTAAAACTTCTGTTTCACAGGCATGCTGTCTCCAGTGTCCACGTCGTGGACGCACCATTTGGTGACACCTGGGGTCAGGGAGAACAGTGGGGCGAACTGACCCAAGACTTGGCGACAGTCCTCCTGCTGTTCTGGGGTCAGGGTGGGGGAGAGGACCACACCATCCACTGACCCATCTTGCTCCTTGACTGCCAGGAGGTCAGGGAGAGGATCACTATCCTCCTCCCCTCCAACATCTGTAGCCATGAGCATAGTCACTTCAGTCCTCTCAAAGTGGGGTTTGAGGCGGTTCACATGTAGCACTCTCAGGGGCTGCCTGGGAGTCTTCAGGTTAACCAAATAGGTAACCTCGCTCTTGCGCTCCACCACCTCATATGGGCCAGACCACTTGTCACGGAGCGCACAAGGCTCCACTGGCGCCATCACCCACACCTTCTGACCAGGTTGGAACTCAACCAGAGAAGTATTCTGGTCATACCACCTCTTCATTTCCTCCTGGCTAGCCTCCAGGTTCTCTTGAGCGAGCTTCCTGAAGCGCTTGGTCTGGTTGCGAATGGCCAGCACATAGCTGAACACATCCTGAGGGGTTTTCCCACGGGATTTCTCCCACCCCTCCTTCACCAGAGCCAGAGGCCCTCTGACAGGGTGGCCATACAGCAACTCAAAGGGACTGAATCCTAATGATTTCTGAGGCACCTCCCTGTAGGCAAACAACAGGCATGGCAACAAGACATCCCATTTCCGCCTCATGGGCTCTTCCAGGCCCATAATCATGCCCTTCAATGTGCGGTTGAATCTCTCAACCAAACCATTTCCTTGAGGGTGGTAAGGAGTGGTGAATTTGTATGTCACCCCACACTCACTCCACAGGGACTTCATATATTTAGAAATGAAGTTTGTCCCGCGGTCCGAAACGACCTCCTTCGGAAATCCCACCCGGGAAAAGATCCCCATCAGGGCACGGCCCACCACTGGGGCGGTGACTGTCCTGAGCGGAAGGGCTTCCGGGTACCGAGTGGCATGGTCCACCAAGACCAGGATAAACCTGTTGCCTAGGGCTGTCTTGGGATCCAGGGGCCCCACGATGTCAATGCCCACCCGCTCAAAAGGGGTGCTCACCACGGGAAAGGGTTGGAGGGGTGCCACACGCTTCCCTCCACTCTTGCCACTGGCCTGACAAGTCTGACAAGACTTACAAAAGGCAGAGACGTGCGTCTTCATCTGGGGCCAGTAGAAATGGGTGACAAGCCTGTGATAGGTCTTGTCTTGCCCCAGATGTCCTGCGAGAGGCACGTCATGAGCCAGACCCAGTAGGAAGTTCCTGAAGCGCTCCGGTACCACCAGCACACGGGCTGCGCCGGGCTCAGCGAACTTAGGCTCACTATAAAGTAAGTCATCCTCCCAATAGATCAAATGCTCCTTGGACCCCAGGCCTGCGGCCTGGTCAGCAGCCTGCTGCCGCACACCAATGAGAGAAGGGCACTCCTTCTGAGCCTGGCAGAATTCCTCCCTGGAGGGACCACCCTCTTGCTGCCACTGGGACAGCTCAGGCAATTCCCCTAGTTCGGCCACCTGCTCCCCCGTCGGTTCCAGGGCATCCCCCTCTGGGTCTGCCTCCTCCTGGACCGTGGGAACAGTGGGGGCCGGTTTCCCGCGCCCTCTACCCCTTCCTCTCTTGGCAGGTCCCTGGGCCATTTTTCCAGGCTCCAGCTCTGTTAGACCGCCCTCTCTTGCTGTCATTGCACGGGTGGACACACAGATCCACGCAGGCAAACCCAACATCTCCAAGTGAGTCCTGTGCTCCACCTCTTTCCATGGGGAGCTCTCCAGGTCATTACCTAATAGACAATCTACAGGCAAGGCATCACTTACTACAATCTCCAAAACACCGGAGACTCCTCCCCATTCAAATGGAACTTTCGCCAGCCTGCAGTAGCGCACTGAACTGTCAGCTGCCACCACAGGCCGGAGTACCTGGGGAACAATTTGCTCTTCAGACACCCACTGACACCTAACAGATGTCACGCTGGCCCCTGTGTCTCTCAGAGCCTCCACTACCTGTCCATTGATGGTCACCTTCTGCCCGTATTTCTTAGTGTTTTGGGGCAGCAAGGTTTCCTGGGCCATCTCTCGGTCTCCTAAAGAGACAAGGGTCATCACTGCTAACCCTTCCTCCCCACTAGAGATCAGATCCCCTCCCAAAGCTACACTGGCCAATGCCGGTGCTGGAGCACCAGAGGGTGCTGGAGGTTTCTTTGGACATTTGGGAGCAATGTGCCCCACCTGCCCACATGTAAAGCAGGTAGGTGGGGGCCTGTTGTCCTGCTTGCCCTTACGGGGCCAGGACTTCTTAGACTTGGGGGGTTGAGACACCTTCTCCTGGGAACCAGTTTGGGGCCCTTTAGAAGACTCCTTTTGATTACCCGTGTCCCCCCCACTCTTCTGCGGAGGACCCTGTCCACCCTTGGCTGGGGTACTTACCACCCCCTTGTGGACCCTGGTGCTAGTCCACCGGTCCGCCTCTTTAGCAAGCTCACTGGGATCAGTTAACTTACTATCCAAAAGATGCTGGCGCAGCTCTGGGACACACAAACTACTTAAGTGCTCCCTACTAATCAAGTGACACAACCCCACATAATCAGTAACTTTGCTGCCCTTCATCCAACCTTCCAGTGCACGCGTGTACATACTCACACACTCCACCCAAGTACTTGAATCAAGCTTCTTGAAGTTCCTAAACTTCTGGCGGTACTGTTCAGCAGTGAGCCCATACCTGAGGCACAAAGCCCCCTTCATGGCGGAGTAGGACAAAGCATCCTCTGCTTCTAAGGGTGCCAAAACATCCCTCCCAGAGGCCTCAAAATGCTTCCACAATCCTGCTCCCCAATTCTTCTCAGGCACTTCATTCATCCTTAGGGCTAGTTCATACGCTCTAAACCACGCATAAATATCATCACCCCCCTGATAATTCTGTACCAGATCCTTTGGTATGTATACCTTACTCGCCTGTACTGGTTGTGCGCTGCCACCATTAGAACTGGGCACCCTCTCTTTATATTTGATGGCCAATTCCTTCATGCCCCTCTCATGGGCCAAGTCGAGCTTCTTCTCCTCCAAAGCGAGAGCATCCCTTCTCTCCTGTGCCGCTCTCTCCTGCGCCTCTCTCTCAATTTCCAGGCGCAGTCTCTTCTCATCGGCGTCCGCTCTGAGTTTCAAAAGCTCAATCTCATGGGCCCTAGTTCTCTGATTCTCCTCCACTTCCTCTGGAGAAATATTCCTACTGGAGTGGGTGCTGCCGGCCCTAGACGCTGGCTTCGCCACTGGCAATTCACTGGGCCAAAACCCAATCTCCTGTGCGCCACCCTCTTCCATAGGAGCTTCTGGGACACCATGTTTGGCCTCCCACCAGGCCCTCAGAGCTGTCTGTAGCTCTTCCTTATTTGCGCCGCCCCTCACTGGGCATTCAAGCTGTTTGCAGACTTTTCTCAGTTGCTCCTTGTTATAGGTTAACAACTTCTGGATTTCAAATTCCACCTCCACGTCTCCATTCACGCTTGGCGCTTTCCGAGACATGATGCTTCCTACCCTTTTTCAACTAAAAAGGTTTCACCAAAAAGAAAAAGTCTTGCGCAACCTGTTCTGCTAAACTAGACTAGTGATGTACAAGAAATTACTGCCGGTCAAGTGCAATTATTAGTTCAAAATCCCACCGCTGCCACCAATGTTAGAACCGGGAGTCTCTGGTTGGCAAAGGTAAGTACCTTGGCCCAAGTAGGGACCCCTAGCTCCGGTCAGGGCAACGGAATAACCCTCTGAGATAACCCCTGCTCACCCTCTAGGTAGCATGGCGCGAGCAGTCTAGGCTAAACTCGGAGACAATGTGGATAACATTTGCACTTAACACAACAGCAATTCCCAATCCACCACAAACTGAGACCACACGGGTAAGTATATTTTTATAAAAATATATATAACTTTATCTAGTTTCAGCAAGGTAAATCAAGCAGTTGCACGATAATCAATTCTTTAGAACAGATAGCATTTCTAGTTTAAAGGTTGCACGTTAAACACTTCATCTAGAACAAGGTTGCACTTAATTCTTAATTGGTCTTTCTTAATTTCAGGAAGTTCTCAAAACAAATGTCTCTAGTCTCTTAAATCAGCACTCAAAGATATGGCCACTGATTTATGTTATCAAAAACGCTCTCCAAAATGATGAGTAAACAATGCCAATGTAGAACAACTATCCCCCAAGGGTCCCCTGGCTTCAGGGACCACAAGCGCTTCTTGCGCGGCTCACCCGGTATCCTGGGCGAGGGGGGACTTCTTTCCTTGTGCTTGTAGTGACGCGGGTCCCCCAGGGGCACCTCGCGGGTGCCGGCTCAGTGTTGCTCCCGCCCGGCCGGTCTCAGGACGCTCTCCGCCCGCTCTGGATCCTTCACAGAGCAGCGGGGAGCAGAGACGGCAGGCCAGGGGCTGGAGCACTTACGGAGATCCCTCGGCGGGGTCAGGTCACGTCTTCCCGGGCCCGGCGGTGATCGCGCTGAGTCCTCGGCTTCGTCAGCTGCCTCAGCGAAGGCAGCCAATCCCCTCGCGGCTCCTCAGGCGAGCCTCCACAGCACCCGGGAGTCAGCCAATGGCAGGGCGGCTCCCGGGACAGCAAACGATGACGCTCCGCGACTCCGGCCAATCACGGCCCTACTACTGCTGATGACGCTGCGCCGCACGGGCCAATCCCGTCGCGGCGTTAGTGAGGGGGCTCGGCTCCCTCAGCCAATGGGGTCGCGGCGGCTTCGTTCTTCGCCGCGGCCGCTCCTGGTCACGAACAGCCACTTCCAGGGGTGATCCTGGCCCCGGGCTGCGACGGTGATTTGGCGGCAAAGGGTTTTAGAGGGCGCTGGTCAGAACTAGACCCCCCCTCTCGACCTTGCCGCCACCGGGGAGCAGATTTCACGAGGGGAGGCTCCACAAGCCTCCAACCCTCACGATTAATGTGCCGATGAGCACACCGATCTCCTCCTCACGCCCCGCAGTCCAGCACCACGCGTCCTGGGTCCCAACAGCACGACTTTGCAGCTGTTTCCTGGGATAGCTTTAGGAACCTTTAGCCCTGGGTTCCCAGCAGGAGGCCAGCTCTTCTCAGGCCCTTGGAGATTCAATTGTAGACACAGCTCACAGCAGAGTCTTGGCAGTTTCAAGTAGGCAGGGTCACAGCACTTCAGCAAAGTCCCTTTCTTCTCCCTAGCTTCCAGGTGGACAGCAGAACAAGTCAGCCCTTAGAGCACACAGCAAGGCAATCTTCCTTCAGTTCTCTAGCTGCCCTCCTTCCAGCGAGGGTTCCTTCTTGCTTGCAGAATTTCAGAATCTAACTTTCTGCAGACAGGGGTCCTTTCCTTATACCCCCAATGTCTTTGAAGTTCTTGGTGCATGGAGGCCCTGGGTCCAGTCTAAACCAGTTCTGGGGGTTGCGGAGCACTGAGGTGTCTCTGGCTTTCTTCTTCCTGTCAGCTTCAGGGCCAGGGGGGTCAGTTGACCACCAGGAGAGAGCGAATGTGGGGGAGGTAGGCAGGCACAGTCCAGCACTTATCTGGCATTCCTTCCTCCCTCCTCCCAAGCAGGCAGATGTGCCCTTTCATCCCCAGGATGGCTCCGACCCTCTCCTCTGGGGCTCTGCAGCCCCTTCCTGTCACATCCAGACCAGGCAGACATTCCACAAACCCAGGCACATAGAAAAAGGTTTAGACAAGAGAACAGCCACTTTCTAAAAGTGCTATTCTCCAACACAGGATTCAAAAACACCCTTCACTAAAAGATGTGTCATTAAATTCTGAGTCCAGGGATATCTCTCATGGATGTTCCATCTTGTTCCTATAGGGAGATAGGCTGGGATCCAATGGGACCAGCCTCCCCAGGCTACCCTAGGGAGCCCTACAGCCCTACAGCAGTGAGCACACAAAGTGGCTGCTGCTCTCTACCAGAGCATGTTACCTGCACTAGTACACGCTCTACCCTATCCATTCACTGCACCCTACCCAGGGGGGTACCTGGAGCCTTCCATAGGGGTGGCTGATGTGCACAGACAGGGGAGGGTTAAGCCCAGCCAGTGGGGACACTGGCCAGGCTGACATGGCAGTCACTGACTGCACACAGGCTCCGCGCTGGCAGGCCTGAGTCACCATTTTAAAGCTACTCATGTGGGTGGCGCAATCCGCGCTGCAGGCCCACTAGTAGCATTTGTCATCACCGGCCCTGGCACACACAGTGCACTTTACTAGGGACTTCGTGGTGCTACAAATATGCCAATCAGGTATATTCAATCAATATCACCATTTACAGAGGGAGCACTTACACTCTGACACTGATCAGCAGTGGCAGAGTGTCCAAAACATCTAAATCAGCAAAAACGAAATCCAGCACAGCATCAAAACACATGAGTCAGAGGCAAAAAGATGGGGGAAGAACCACGCCAAAAGGTGTCAGGTCTAACAACCTACAATACACAAAACCCTGTCTGGGACGGTGCTGGCACCGCCCCTGGCAGGAAACCCTTTGTCCTTATCTCCTGCTCTGGGAGGACTCCCAGCAGCAGGAGGGCAGACTTGTGTCTCGGTGGCAGCATCCATTTTGTGGATGCTAAGGCTCTGTCTGACTTTTAACCGGGTTATAGGTTACATGCATGTCGTGTCCCTCTAGAAGGGTGGAATGCTAACCCCGTCGCCAGAATTGGCGAGGGGTTAGTATTCCAATTCGTATGACACCTTACTCGACATGTTTTGATAAAGCGATACCAGAGTTGGCATTTAACCGCGAGGATTATAATGCACTTAAGAGTATATGGTATGCGATATCATGGAAACGGCTAAGGGATGGATCCCGAAAGCCGCAGACAGGCTCAGCTCATGCTAGAGCACCATCTCACACGATTCCAAGCACTCTGCCTTCAGGATTGTTAAGGCCTGCCATAGGAGTGACTGATAGGAGATCTGTGTGTCCATTTTAGGGTTAGATATAGGTATACTATATCTAAAGCAAAGGGTGAGTACACCACCTTGCCCCAGCTGTCAAGCAGCCAGTTGTGTCAGATTTGGATGGCCAGCCAGGGGTGGCATAATACATGCTGCAGCCCCTGGTAGGCCCTGGGTACACCTATGCCCTGGGTACCTAAGGTACACTGTACAGGGACTGATAAGGTGACTCAGTATCCAATTTAGATATGTACCTAAGGTACATGGAATCCATTTTACAGAGAGAGCAGTAGGCCTGGGGCCCTGAATAGCAGGGTCCCAGGTCAACTAAGTCAGAAAACCAGCAAAACACCAGGCAAAAAGTTGGGGGCAACCATAGTCAGGGATCTACCTTCCTACAGATGGGCAGGGAGAGAGAGTGCCGACACTGCGCACCCAGGCCTCACTGCTCACCTGCTGACACCGGTGTGTCTCCAACCACGTGCCGGTATGTAGTGCAGTTCACCAGGTCCCTCATCTGAAACAGATCTGTCATCTGAAACAGAGTCCAGATACATGAATGGCAAAGCACATACAATTGCATACGACATCATCGCCTGTCCGTCCCTGCGCACCCATGCAGATGCACCCCAGCCCCTCTCGCCGCCCAGCAGTGCATGCCTGCCCCCTGGGCACCCAGGCAGATGCACTCCAGCCCCTCCCGCCGCCCAGTGGTGCATGTGCGCCCCCACGCACCCATGCAGATGCACCTCAGACCCTCCCGCCACCCAGAAGTGCATGCCCGCACTTGCGCACCCATGCAGATGCATCCCAGCCCCTCCCACTGCCCAGCGGTGCATGCCCGCCCCTGCGCACCCAGGCATCACTGCTCACCTTCGACCACCGGCGTGCGCAATGAGAGCCCAACACGTGCCGGTGCAAGCCCTTAGCCTGGGGCCTGCGGACAGGGCACCCTCCACATCATGCAGCCCCGCTCCGCAGGCCACCAGGTCTCACATTTGATCCTGGGTCTTGATTTCGCCATGGCAGAGAACATACCAGTGCACCCGGCATCATCGCAGGCTGCACACCCGCTCAGCCCTTGAGGTGCCACTAACTCATTAATCCAGAAGAAGACGCCACGTGGTGGTAGGCCCACGCTAACCACTGGCTCTGGCTTACACTGCGGTCCAGCAGGGCACATACACCTGAGCAGTCCGGACCGCCGGGACGGGGCATCATCACAAGCTGCACACCCACTCAGCACTTAAGGTGCTCCTACCTCAGTGCACCAAAAGTCACCGTCCTGTGGTGGTGTGCCTATGCCGACCGCAGTCTAGCCGGTGCCACCAAGTCTGTGCCCTGCAAGTCATGGACCCTGTATGATTGGGCATTGTGGTGCGGACGCCATCATGTCACCTCCGGGCCGGGGGAATGTGATGCTGCAGGGCCCTGGGCCCTCATGCCTGCATCAACATTACACAGATACACCCAGAGAGAGGTAGGAAATGGCATCGAGCACGTGTGCCCGGCCCTTTTTATTGGCAGGGTACATGTCCTGTGACGCGTGTGCTGGATGCGTGTTTGTGTGGGTGAATTCCAGCCATGAGGGAGTGGCTGTGGCATGCTGACAATTAGACCTGTGATCAGCAGATCACTACAGAGTAGACCTGGGTCATGTAGTGTTGTCATCCCCCCCGTGAACGTAAGCAGATGCCAGTCCAGCGTAAGGGTGTGAACTATGACCCGGGGCTCTGGGCGTGGTTGCATACGGGGCTGGACAAGGAAGTAACTAATGCGTGTGTCCCTGTTGTTGTGTCTGCGCCACCCGGTCCGCATTCGGCAATGTGTCACCCTGTGACCCAAGTCCAACGACATGAGCCACCTGGACGTAAGAGGAATTCACTGAGCCTACATTCATCCATACTTCCACACTTGAAAGACCATAGACATGTCACATCTGTGTGATTATGAATGTTTAATGCACATTCAGTGGAGTGTTGCATCTGGATCAGCACAGGGCTGTGCAATCCCCACAATGACAATGTTGGCCCGTGGAGGGCCAGCCAGAGTCCTTCATGGAATTACAAGTCCAAAGGAAGGGGAAGAGTTCAGTCCGCAGTCTGATTGCTGTGTCATTGGCGATCAAACAGAATATAGCAGTCCATGTCGAGGTCCAAGGTGAGTGTCGCAGAGTGCATCGGGGGACAGTGGAAGGTGATGATGCAGAGGGCAGGACCAAGCAGAAACAATCCCTATGGCAGAGATGCATGCTACTGCATCCTTCGTACCATGAAGGCAGATTCATCCGCATCTTCGTCCCCTGCTGTTTCATGTGCCTCACACGTGGGTGGTGGTGTTCTGTCTCCAGCACTGTGTGCCAGTGATACCTCAGGGGCAGGAGGTGGAATGTCTGCCGCACTGTGTGGCACTGACACTTCAGCGGGCGGAGAGGTGGATGTAGTGGTAGCAGTAGCATGGATCAGCGCTAGGCTTTGTGGCAGCAATGGCATGAAGATGGTTTTGAGGTCATTGAGGAACCCGGCTACCACTCGCTGGTGTGCAGCCGTGGCAGCTGCTTTTCCACATTCACCTGCTCCATGGTCTCCATTTATTATTTATTTATTATTTTATTTTTTAAACTTATAAGGCGCGACAGCTACCCAATAAGTGTTTCCCGGCGCCGAGACAAATCATAAAGATGGCAGGGGATTACTGGTTAATCAGGATGTTAATCGAATAACCAGGTCTTGATGTGCTTTCTGAACCTAGCATGATTTTCCTCCTTTCGAATATAGAGAGGGAGTGCGTTCCAGAGGGATGGTCCTAGATGGGCAAAGGATCTGCCACCCATTCTAGCCAGTTTAAATCTGGGTACGCAGAAGTTGGCGGCTGATTGCGATCGAAGGTTTCGCTTGGGAGCATAAGGATGAGCCAAAGCTAAAAGGTATTTGGGTGCGATTCCTGCTTTGATTCTGAACATATAGTTCAGGGCTTTGAAGCGGATTCTGTTTTCAACCCTGAGCCAATGGAGCTCACGACGGTAGCTCGAGACTCCGGAATTTTTGGGGATTCTGCACAGTAGTCGAACAGCTGCGTTTTGGGCAAGCTGCAGCCGACTGACTACCGCTTTGTTGGAACCAAAGTATAGAATATTGCCGTAGTCAAGCCGAGATGTTATGAGGGCATTGACTACGGTTTTTTGAGTGGAGGAGGGCAGCATCCAAAGGATTTTCCTCAACCATTTGATGATGGTAAGGCACAGGCCGACAACTTTGCTGGCCTGTTGCTTCATGGAGAGAGAACTATCCATGATGACTCCCAGATTTCGTACTTGAGTAACTGGGGTGGGAAAATTTCCCATCTGGTTGGGCCAGTGTGAGGGGTTCCAAAGATCTCGTTGTTTCCCTAGTAGAAGAATCTCTGTTTTGTTTCCATTTAGCTTTAATTGGTTTCTTGTCATCCAATTAAGGATGTTTTGAAGCCCTAATTTGAGAAGGGATGGAGATAGTGGACTAGATTCAGACAGGGAAAAAATAATTTGAGAATCATCGGCGTAGGTCATGAGGGTGAGACCAGATCTCTCCGCTAGGTCAGCCAGGGGTCTAAGGTAAAGGTTAAAAAACAGGGGGCTCAAAATAGATCCCTGTGGCACTCCGTGAGGAGCTTAAAAGGTGTCGGAACAGGCCAAGGAGGATGTTATTTGGCAAGTCCGTTGAGCCAAGAAGGACCGAATCCATTCGAGCGCTTTCCCACGGACACCGTTTCTGTGTAACACCTTGATGAGTGTTTCGTGAGAAATGGTGTCAAAGGCCGCGCTCAGGTCTGAGAGTACGAGCGCGACCGTTTGACCATTATCAAGGAGGTTCTGGATATGTTCCGTAACTCCTAGAAGGGTGGATTCTGTCGAGAAACCAGCCCGGAAGCCAGATTGCGAAGGGTGCAGGAGTGAATTGTTTTCAGCAAATGTGGATAAGACTGAATGGACGTGTCTCTCTAAGCATTTGGAGAATGCAGGGAGTAGAGATATAGGTCTATAGTTTGCTGGAATTTCCGGGTCTGCTGTGTTTTTTTTTAGCAATGGCGTTATCATGGCGTGTTTCCAGAGGGCCGGGACTGTGGAAAGCTCGAACGAGGAATTGAGCATATCCACGATGATTTCCAGGGAGCGATCGTGATCCATTAACCTCTGCATGTTTCCCAACTCCCGTGTAACATCGCTGGAGCCACTCTGACTGAACAGTTGTTCTATTCTCTGAGTCAGGGCTCCAGCAATGTCAGCCATGGTCCATTGGAGAGCATGGAGCGGACTGTGGGTGTCTGTTAGGGACTGTGAGTGGTCCCTGATAGGACTTAGACACCCACGTATGGCATCTAGTTTGTCTGCCATGCGGTCGAAGCCCACAGCCCACACAACATTGGAAGGTCATGTGTTGTTCGTGAGGGTCCTGAGAGGCAGTCGTGGTGGTGGGTGCTGCCTGCTATGTGATCTGTGCAGAGGGTGGGGTCCCCTCGATGCAGCTGGTCTGCCCAGATCCTGGAAGTGGGCTGCGGAGGCTGTCCACGAGCTGTTGGAGGGCATCGTAGTCGAAGCTGTTGTGGTCCTCTTCGTCATCAGAGAAGAGAGGGTCGGGCTGCTCTGCAGGAGGTGTTGATTCTCCCTCTGCAATGTGAAGGGGAGATACAGTTTAACAATGTGTCCACATGTATGTTGTCGCGTACATGTTTTTGTACATACTGCATGACTGTGTATATTGTGGCAGTTTGGGAGGAACTGTCTATTTGATGGGGGACAGTGGACATTTCGACAACATGACGTGTGTGTGTTTGTACTTGTACATTGTCAACTCACAGGTCCCTGCAATGCCAAATGTGATTGGCCAGTGTCTCCACCCAGTCTGCACCAGTTGTGTCCTGTGTTCTGTTGTGGACGTGTTGCGGTTTGTACCACATTGTTGTCAGTGTTGATGTGCTCTGCTGTTATGTGTGTGTGTTGCATTTCGGCGGAGTAGCCCCTGCAGCACTGATTTTGCTGCTCCTTCTCTATTTCATACGATATGCCTTTGACTTCTATGCTTATACAGTGCTGAGATGTTGCAGACTTGGGTACATTGGTCTCTTGGTGGGAGTTGGGGGCTAGGGCATGGTTTGGCCGCAGATGTGTTCAGCTCAATTGTGCATGTGTGCGATGGTGCCCATCTCCCCCTGTCCACCCAGTCCCTGGTCGTTACTCACCCTGGTGATGTTGTGTCCGGTCATGTTGAGCAGTGACCGGCCCCCCAACTCCTGCCACCGTCTCCCCACTGATGACTGTGGACACCATTTTCTCCATCTCGTCCGGTCCTCCCACGGCGCTGGACTCCCAACTCTAGTCTGGTTTGCTGCCTTCCGGTTGGTGGCGAGTTTCAGCTTGGTTTTGCTCTTGACATCATTCCAGCGCCTCTTGACCTCTTCTATTGTCCTCTTCAGCACTCCAACTGCATTCACCTTGTCCACGATGGACTGCCATAGTCCATTTTTGGTTGCCAATGATACAGTGGAGGTGACGAATAGTTGTTGATGGTGTTCTACCACCTCCGTTATCATAATCCAGTTTTCCTGTGGACTGAACCGTTTCTTCCTACTCTTCTCCTTGGCCTTCCCTGACCGCGAGGTCCCAGGCAGGTCCTCCGGTGGGCTTGTGTTGTTCTGGTTCTCCTCTGTACTTGCTCCGGCAACATCCATTGTGCTTCGCTGTTGTTTGGCATTTGTTTGTCTGGTTTTTACTACCTTTATGGTGATTTTTCCCACCTAACGCGTGTGAATTGTAGGCCTGTTGCTTATTTTTGATGATTTTTGTATCGCGATTGACCTCATCGCAGCTTTTTTTGCGTTCAAGTTTTGCATTTTTCTGGCGTGGCGTTGATTTTTACACGGTCATTTGATGAGTTATCTGGAGACTATCGCATGGTACCACCGTGTTGTGAATACATAGTTAACAAAGTGTAATTTTCCTATGATAGACTGCGATGTTGACAGCTGCGTTAAGTTACTTTTGCGATGGTTATCACACATTCTTGAGAATATCCCCCAATGTTTTCAAAACCCCCTCAAACTTCTCAAAACACCCTTTCAAAGTAAACCCATTTCCCCCCCCATGAAATACTTCACCAAAACGTACCCAAATCCTCGGAGCACCTCGCCCAAACAAAATGTATTCCAGGGGCCTCAAATAATAATTACAAAAATCTACTCCAAATACAGCAAACACATCATCCAGCCAGAATGTATTACAAACCCACTGAACACCTCATCCAACCAAAACCAATTTCAGACCCTGAACGCCCTATTCAAACAAACCACACTCCAGGTACTCCTGTACAAACCTCATTAAACTAAAGCCTATTATAGATATACTAAATAGATCATCCAACCAGTACTAATCCAGATGCTACAAAATGTAATCGCTTCACCAAAACAAAACTCTAGATCCCCATCCAACCAAAACCAATATAGATGACTGAATATCTCTGCCACCAAAATACAGTACATATCCCCAAACACCTTCACCAACCAAGCTTATATAAATCTCCTACAGCTGATCCAATCAAAACCAGTAAAAGTCCCTGAAGAGCTCCTCCTGCCAAAACCCTTCTAGATCCTAGTATACACCCTAAGACCAGAATCTTCATAGATTCTGCACACCTCATTCAAGCAAACCCAACTGAAGGTTCCTCCTCTCCCCAGCACCTGATCCTCCTTACCTACTTAATTTCCCTGGAAAACATCATTCACCCACAATCTATTTCCCCACATATGATCCATTCAAAACACATTCTATATCCCTTATAAACCTCATAGTTAAGACCCACCGCAGATCAAGCTTACACCTAATCCAACCAATTCATCCTCCAGACCTCAAAATCAAAATGCCAAAATCATACTCTAGATCTCCCAGGCCTTATCTTGTTTTCAACAAAATATTTTATTAGGTCCCATAATCATATTGTACATAGGTAACAAGCAGATGAATAAGTAGGGCCAAGCACACTTCATGTCCAAATCAATAAACAGCACATGCATCCCTGGATTCATCATGAAGGACAGTTACGGCCTGTCTCAACCCCCTCTCTGTTGGTGGGCAGCAGTCTAGGTTCCAAAGACAGCAATTTCCCTATCCAGGATCTGGAATCATTCTCCACTCAGTATCAAAAGAATACCCCAGTATTTGCACCAATCTGACCATAGTCTGTGGTGTTCCTGTGAGTATCCTGTATCATTATACATAGGACTCGCCAAGCTCATGCACCGATCCATTCCCCAATTTCACTCTCCAGCAACATTGTATCTCCTCCCTTCCATGACCCTTGCAATATCCCCTTTGGCTGCTTCAATGCCCAGCCACATCAGGGCCACTTTGCACCTACTATTATCTATGCCGTAGTAATGTGGAATTGGGTAAATTTTGGGTCCCTAGTGACCCTCCATCCCAACACGTTCTAAGCAAGTCAACACCCTGTCCCAAAAGTGGGGGTCAGCCTCTCACAAGCGCAAACAGTATGTGTTGAATCCCCTCTTAGAGCAACACATCTCAAACATTTCGGCAAGGGTTTACTCCTATCTGCCATAATCTCTTGTGTGTACTAATCCTATGTAAGTATTTCATCTGTATGACCCTGTATTGTGAAGTGATGGTGGATTGTTGGGGGAGGTGTGTGCCTTCCCTTCCTCCAGTCATCCACACTCTAGGGACCCAGGTCTCTCTCCTCTGCTTTTTGTAGCTGGTAAAAGGTGCCACCTCCAGAACTTCACTTATCAAAGTCCATTCCATCTACGCCAAACCCTTATTCCTCTCAAGCCTAGGGTCTGGAATCCACCAACTGCACCATTCATCTACAGTTTACTCCAGATAGTCACCCCAAAATATACATTCCAAACCCACCAAAATCAATTGTTGATCCGTCAAACACCTCACACAACCAAATACTACTCCAAATACCAAGAACACCTTGGTCAACAAAAGCCTATTTCTACCCCTGTTAAATATTGGAGGGATTTGTTAGCATGAGCTGAAAGCCATTTTGTATTTCTGGCAGCCATCTTGTTTGCCATGTGCTTCCACGTGCTCGCCATGTGCTCTGTCCTCCCTCAGTGTTGACTGCTCTTGTAGTCTGCCTAGAAACAAACTATATTTAGCATCTTCCACCTTAGCAAATGCTCAGAAGAGCCTAGCTAGTAGAATGCGCCTGCTCATCTTGTAGAACTGTCAGGCTCTTTTTGCTGCTGTATGGAAAAGTAACTCTCCTCCCACTTTGTTGAGCAAGCAGATCTTGCATGTCCATATTAGTAATTTTGCATGCTTGCATGAGCCAGGACTGCCGCTTGGTCTTATGCTGACTATGTAACCCTAAGCATATATAAGGCCCCAGTTTTCTGTACTCCTCAGACTGCCTCATTTAGTTGCTAAGGCTTCTGTGTGACGTAGTCTTCCTCATTTGAGGTTAATAAAGATATTCTTTTATATTTCAGCTTCTGTGCCAATTTCTTCTTCGTTGGTTTAAAAGGACCAAGTATCAATGAGACCCCAGAGAAGGTTTTTATTTTCTACACCCCTTTCCCCCCAAAAAAAATTCACATCAAAAATACTTCCACAGCAAAACCCTTGAATTCTAACCAAACAAAACCGTGCTGAATACTTCACATACCTTATCGAGCCAAAACTCACAATCGATACCCCTAAAACATAATCTAACCAGAACCTACTTAAAAGCCCCCTCCCGACAGTTTGTTACTCTTAGCTGCCCACGGGCCGCTGTTTGGTTTGGTTGCAGCTTCACTTCCTAGCACTACCTTGCGGGTGAGTCCCTGCTTGACATGCAGCTCCTTGTGTCCACTAATTTGTTATTCTCGACCTCACTGGGGCTGCCATTGGGAAGCCTTCCTCCCTTGGTTCCTCGGCACTGTTGACCGAATCACCAACCCCGTGCGATTCCCTCAGACTCGGGTTTTGGTAACAGGGCCTTCCCTATCTGGATGTGCGCCCCCGCTGTGCCCCGCCCCCTCATGTCCTGTCCCCTCTTATGGCATACACGCTCACTAGACCCCTCCACGTTCTCTCCTGGAACGTCAATGGTCTCCTGGACCGCATCAAATGCGCGGCCATCCTCCGTGCTGCCCATCGCCACACGCTAAACATCCTCCTTCTCCAGGAGACATACCTTCTAGGTACCCCGTGTAACTTCCTTGCCCGATACGGCTTTGACAGTGTCTGGCACTCTGGTTTTGCACGCGGATCCCGAGGGGTGGCAGTCTTACTTAAAAAGAGCCTTCCCTTCACCTTGACCTCGGGCAAAACGGACCTGCAGGGCAGGTATGTGGTGGTATCGGGTACAGTGGAAGGATGCCCCTTACACCTCCTGGGCCTTTACGACCCCCCCACCCTCTTGCCCCCGACGCTCCGACACCTCACACAGGTCCTCTCCTCCCTCCCACAGAGTCTCACAATAGTTGGGGGAGACTTCAACACTGTTATGCAGCCCCGACGAGACACGACCAGGACTCCGTCTGTGGCCCGAATCACCTCTGCTAAGGCACCGTCGAGCTGGGTGTCGGCTCTGGGGCTCTGCGATATATGGCGTGTCTGGAACCCTCGCACGGATCAATTTACCCACACATCGGCCTCCCATCATACCCACTCCCGCATTGACCTCCTGCTGCTGCCGCCCACCAACTGCCGGCTTGTTTCTGGCGCCGTTATTCTACCCAGGGGACTGTCCGACCACTCTCCGGTCTCCCTCAGACTCCCGTCGGGTCCGCGGGCGGTCAGGCGTCTAAATGCTTGGTTCCTGCAGGACTCCGCTCTGGTGGAGTCCCTCGATCGGGAGATCAGTCACTATTTCTCCACCAACGTGGGTTCGGTCCCCTCATAGGGGACGTTGTGGGAGGCAGGCAAGGCCGTGATTCGCGGTGTGGCCAGAGGCTTGGTGCATGCGAAGAGATCGGAACAGCTGGCCCGCCTCGAGCGACTGGAGTCCCGGGCGGCACGGTTGGAAACTGCGCACTCCTCTGACGAGTGCTCGGACTCCTCCCGGCAGCTGGCACTGGTCCGTGATGAGATCCGTCAGATCTCGCTGGACTCGGCCAAAATGCTGTGGCGCTCGTCGGTGGCGCAGGTGTATGGATGGGGGGACAAAAACGGCAAGCTCCTTCACAATCTGGTCTCCTTTCCCAAGATCAACCATATTATTCCGGAGGTTCGCTCACACGATGGCACCCTCAATGCGACTTCGCGGCCATAGCGCAAACTTTCGCACACTTCTACACGCGCCTCTATGCCGCTCGACCCCCGGAGGCGCCCCTGGTTGCCCTGCTGGACGGGGCCGACGACTGACTGCTTTCTCTCCCCCAACACACCGCAGACGAACTGGACCGCCCCTTCACTTTGGAGGAGGTTCAGGAAGCCATACCCCTCCTGTACCCCGGTAAGACGCCCGGTCCCAACGGGTACCCACAGGAATACTACGCTGCCTTTCGTGACATCTTGGCCCCCCGGCTGCTTGGCCTTTTCCACCATGTAGCGGAGACTGGTTCCTTTCCCCCTGAGTCAGACTTGGCCACAATTGTGGTCATCCCGAAGACTCAGCCGCCTTCTCTGAGTTGTGCGGATTACCGATGCGCCTGTGGGCACCGGCGCACAGGAAAAGGCAGGAATGCGTCGTATTGCCGTAAATGCGGCACATTCCTGCCCTTTCCCTGTTACACAGTGCAGCCAGCACATTTGGGCACTGGACTGCATGACTTTTACATAAATAGGCCCCTTCGTCCAGCCAAAACCTTTCGATCGTGTTTCTTATATATCATCCATACTGTCCAACAAAGATCTACTCTAGATCACCCAAACAGGTGACAGCTTCAAAGGGGGTACACGTTTTAAAAAGGGCCTAGTCTATGAAAAGCAACATCCGCACCTAAATCGATGACATCGAGTAAAAGCTTTGACACACTTGTGTCCGCAGAGCTGACCTAAACTGGCTGTCTACGATGCACTAGCTCGCGGCCAGCTAGGACGGTATGGAATTTTCGAGGTAGCTCTGTCCAATCGCAAAGCCCTTACCTCAATCCCTCTTTCCTGATACCTCTTTTCCTCTCCCAGTCCTAGCGCTTTGAGGCAGCCCCAGCACTGCAGTGAGCCCTTTAGAAGCAGCCGACACAAGGTAACACGCACTGGCGTAACGAAAAGTGAGGGGGCCTCCCTGCGCGGTACTTAGAGGGGCCCCCTCCGTGCTCAATCAGGAGCTCTCCGGCCACAGTGCAGTGCCGAGGGGGCCCCTTGGAGCTAGAGGCCCTCCCGCACCGCGGGGGCTGCGTGGGCCTGTGTTACACCCCTGGTAACACGCATAACACCGCATAATGACGCTAAATATCAGCCATTGATCATCATCCTGGACCCCCCAGGCTTTTCAGTATTCCTTTATCTTCGAGGAATTGTCATCCCTGTTTTCAAGTTAGAATGAGGGAATATCCGTCCCAGACTCCATCCTTCCTGGGCGAGAGAACAGTTCTTCCACTTCCTGGGTCTCAGCATCTAAGTATTCTAATACATTGCTATGAAAGAACTATTCACTTACATGCTTACGTGCTTCCCCAGGCGCTATGACGGTGGAATGTAGCGCTTGACAAACGCCCACACAAATACACAACAGGTCCAAAACGGGATGAGGTGGACACGTAACTCTTCCAGATGGATGCCTAGTGCACTGCATGGACGGAGGCCCCCAATCCCCCGTTTGACCTCTCCCACGTTAGCACACAGAAATCTGGTGCCATGGATTCCAAAATGCAGAAAAACAACAAGGAGGGATTTTTAGCAGCAGCTAATGTGGAAACGTGAGTCACGCAGCTTGCAGGCACATGATGTGGAGAACATCTGGAAGGCCGCCCTGCAGTGAAGCACACACCCTGGTACCAACCACGGAAGCGCAGTGGCAGCCGGTGAGACCCAGACACACACGCTGAGGCCATGGGGGCTCAATGAGGCCCAGTGTGGTCTAGAGCCGCCATTCTGCACGGCACACGACCCCAGACACGCACCCTGGGAAGGAATGCGCCATCTCAGCTCTTCTTGCACGCTGGTGCCACTGGGACACTCCATGACTAGCGTGACCACAGGCCGGTCTGTGCTCGGGAGAATGGCGCCTGACAGAACCACCTACCACTCGCATTCCCAGACTCTGAGGCAGGCCCGCCCAAACTGACAGAAACGGGTCAGGACATTAGGGCTGGGAAAGAATCAGTCTCGTGTCAGGCGGGGGCCTGCGAAAGGAAATAAGTCAAAACGCTGCACCCAGGGGCGTAGTTTCCATTAGTACAGCGGGTGCAGTAGCACCGGGGCCCGGGGGGCCCACTATACCCTGATTGTTGCACCATTTTATTATTCAAGCAGCAGCCGGGAAAGGGTGGGGGTGGGGGGTGGGTGGTGGGGGGGGGGGGGGTTGCATCTCCTTCTTCGAACTAGGGCCTCCGACATACTGGCTACGTTACAGGCATCAACGGCCTTTGACCGGTCTGGTTACTGACGAGTAACACGTCAGTCCAGTGCCTGTCTGAAAGGTCACGAGGGGAAGCCAGGCGGTGCTTTTCTGGAAAGCTGGTGCAGCTCAGACAGAGAGAGAGTCACGTGTCAAACCATAGGGGCAATTTTTTTTTAAAACAGGTAGGGCCGGGGCACAGACTGCCACATAGAGGCAAGTGCCTCCCTGAGCAGCCCGAAAGACAAGGGAAGGGTTAGCCACGTCAGGGTCGGCATTATATGTAGGTCTGGTTGGGAAAGGGCACTGCTTCTTAAAAGTAGGTAGGGCTGGAAAGTGTCAGTTATGCCCCTCGGTGCCGCAAGTAAAAACAAAAACTGTTTCCTCGGTGAGATCCGTGGCATGGATTTTTCTAATATTTTTGTAGTTGAAGTTTACAAATTTTAGCCCTACAATCTACACCAGAATCCGAACTACAATGCTTTGAGAACCGCATTAGTTGAATTAGGGTTGGGTTAAAGCAAGGAGTGGAAAAATTATGTTACAGGTTCAGTGAGATTAGATTATTACATTGAAACACAGTTAAGATTGATTTTCAAAGGTAGTAAAAAACGAAATATTCGCATTCATGCAGTTTACATTCGATGTCAGCCCGAGGTGGACTATGTAAAGAACAAGGGACTAACTAGTATTAAATTGTCCACGTTGAGCAGAGATAGGTTTATTAAGAAACTTTGGCTTGCGGCCAATGAGGAGCTTTTCTTATTTCTGTAATTTTTTATTGTGTAAAAAAAATATATATTTACATGGAGCACGGAATATACATGAGTGGAGGAAAAAGGGAGGAAAAGAAAAAGAGAAAGAGAGAGGCGCCGGGGGGAGGTAGGAGGGGGGGGTGTAGGCCACCGCTGTTCCCGTGACTTCTTTCGAGTGTCCGTTTCAAAGTCCAGTTTATCATTATCTTCTGCCGCCCCCTCTGCTTTGCTCGGCTGGTGTCCTGGACCCACGCCCCGGACGAGAGCGAGGATAGCGGAGAGTAGAGGTAGAGAAAGAAAGAGTGGAGGAGCCTATCGTGTTGGTTTCCTTTTGTTGGCGCGTGGATCCACAGGCTGCGACCCTCTGCGGTGGTCTAGAATCTGTGCCTATGGGGGTTTCTGCGAGGATAGGTAGAGGTCAAGGGGTTCCCACATGTTCGACTGCCTATGAGTTTTCGGCGTGTGTTTCGCTGTGATGTTGTCTGCCCCCCTTAGGAACGTGACCCAGTTTAGCCATGCCTTCGGCGCAGCCTTTGAGGTGTCCTTCCAGTTACTTAGGACTATTTTGACTGCAGCCGTCAGCAGTAGGTCAATGAGGTCGCGTTCCTCTTTCGTTGTGATGGCCGGGGATGCAAAACCTAGGACTACACTTGGGAAATCTATGTGTATGGCTACTCCAGTGATCTCTTTGATAAGTGCCCCAATTCTGTCCCAGAATCCCCTGATCTTAGGGCAGCTGAGAAGCAGGTGTTCTAAGTCTCCCTTCTCTCTGTCACAGTTCCAGCATGCATCACTCTCTCGGATCCCTATGGAGGCCAGGCGGGCTGGTGTCCAGTACGCCTTGTGCACTAGCCAGTATTTGGTCTGGTTTAGCGTTGCAGTTATTTTTTTTCTAGAAGTTGATCTCCATAGTTCCGCGAATACATCCCAGCATGGCTCACACTCGAGCGAGGACTACTAAAAGGCATGAACCCCATTGCCCTCCTCACCGCCACTCGACACCCAGCAGCCAAGGACAACCCAGTCCTAAAGAACACGAAATCAGCTCTTCTAAGTGTTGACAAACTCCTGACAACAAGCATCAAGGGAGGCCAATTAGAATCCATCTGGTATAACCCTAAGTTAAGATACAGGGATAGGGTTCTAGACATGCACGAATGGTACAAACATGGCATCTCCACTGCCCACGACCTTCAAAAGCAAGGCGAGTACACAACATTTGACACCCTCAAGGAAGCTCACAATCTACTAAGCATAGAGCTCTACAACTTCCTGAAAATCAAAGTGGCAATCAGGAAGGCGAACCTTAACAACCAGACACCATCACTCATACATCTGGCAGCCAGTCTCAACACACTAGGACACCAAGTAGCACACCTATACAAAGCACTCCGCCCCAAAAAGACCAAACTCAATGATAAGATTACAAATTTCTGGGGTGGTGCAGCAGGAAAGGAGCTCAATGAGGAGCTTTTCTTGAGCCTTGAGGTGTGTTCTTCGCTGGATGTGATTCGGTCTGCCTTTGTAATATTAAGCCAAGCTAAAAAAAATTGTTAACCACTGCTTCTCATCCTATAAACAACAGGCATTTGCAATGCAATAGGTCTCGCATTAGGAAAGTTTGAGCTATTGGTATTGTATTGACAATTTTTTTATTCATGTGTTGGTTTTGAAAGTCGCAAAATTAATAACTTTGTCATTTACAATGCCAATACTTTTAACTTTTGCAAATGTGACACCTATAGCATTTATAATGCAATATGTGTTGTATTTATGTGACTTAGATGTATTGATATTACAAATAACAATGGCTTTTAATTTTTTAAAATAATTAATACTTAAATAAAAATAGAGTGAGGGCGATAGATAGAGTGAGGGCGATAGATAGAGAGAGTGAGGGCGATAGATCGATAGATAGAGTGAGGGCGATAGACAGATAGATAGAGTGAGGGCGATAGATCGATAGGGTGAGGGCGATACATTGATAGGGTGAGGGCGATAGATAGATAGATAGAGTGAGGGCGATAGATAAATAGAGTGAGGGCAATAGATAGATAGATAGATAGATAGATAGCTAGATAGATAGATAGAGTGAGGGTGATAGATAGATAGAAGAGGCGAGTGTGTTGTCAAATTTCAATCAACGCGATTCCTCTTATAGGGGGAAGAGACATGCGCTGTTTTAACCTAGCCAATACATCTCCGCAAAGAGTGCCCCACCCCACACTTAAATGTAAGTAAAAGTTCTAGGCATCAGAGTGAAAAGGTGGTCTTGCTTTTTATTTTTCATTTCATTTTTACTGGTAGCATATTTGCTTTGGGTAAATGCGGATCCAGGGGCTATTTTAAGATGTTCTTATATGCATATGAGCCGTTTGAATGTGGTGCAGCATAGGTAGTACATTATATGATCATCGTTGGTAGCCATGGGATAAGCATGTGGCCAGCCAAAGGGTAATGCTGTCAGATTTCCTTTACCCTAATGATAATGAAGTGCGATGCCCTTTTAGCAAAATAAGAGGTGAAATAACTAGATGGTAGTACTGTCCCCACTAATGTCTGAATGACATGGCAAACAGAACCTATTCCGTGGTATGAATACATTAATCTTTCTTGTTTTTTCCAAAAAGCCTATTTAATGCACCTTTATTATGCCGCTCTGGACACGGAAGCTGAGAATTAGAGTGGCTTGGGGCACTTGCAAGTGGTGCACTGCCTAGTGAAGAAGCACGAATGAGCCACGGTTTAAGTGAGGGAATTCTAGTTTCTGAAAAGCAGAATAAATCCACTGGTGTATTCTTGTGAGGCAGGACTGCAAAGTGGCAATCAATAACAGATGGGTGTAATCCACACAAATAGTGAACTGCAACACAGTGAGAGGTGACAGTGAGGTGAAAGTTCACAGAGATGTCATGCACGGGGTTAAATAGCACTGATGATGGGGTGGTACCTTTAAGAATCCTGCAAGTAAGGGGCTGGGGGGGGGGAGGGTCTTAGTTTCATTCAATATAAATTGAGATCTTTACAAAGGGAAAAAGCCAGTGCAGTATTTCTCTGAATAAAAAAATAAATATGGCTTAAGTGTCGAGAAGTGCTTTATTGCCGACGTTATCAAAGGTCGCTGAGATACCAAGAAATGCCAGAAGGCAGATGATGTTACCTTCCTTTACGAAGCAAAGGGCGTCATCCAGCACCTGCAAGCCCATCCGCATCGCTACATGTTTTATTAGTAAGCCAAAATTTGCTCCAGTGGGGCAAAGTCACCCTGTTCCATAAATACCGTAAAAAGGAATGCATCACATTACACATATCAAAACAAACGGTTTCCAGTAACAGAACAGCTCTGTTCATGTAAGATAATTTATTGTACTGGTAAAAATCAGAAGGCCGCGCTTCATGAAAATAAGAAACACTAATGCATTTCATATGTACACAAAATGCGCAATGTCTTCACATTTTTTCATGAGTAAAACAACAGACTCCTATATGGACATCACAGCTGCAGACATGTTTTATGCACATTTTCTATGTTTATATTTTAACGCGTTTCAGTCTCTCGAGAACAAAAAGTTATCAAACCAAAATATTTAACTGATTTCGTGTATTATATTTTATGTACCACTTTTTTAAATGCTAAAAAATGCATTTTCAACCGCTATTCGCAGTTATTTTGAAGTTAATAATATTAAATAAATATCCACTGAGGGTAAATGAAAGCAGAGTCCTGTAGACTGAGCCGCTTTATCGCTCTGCTTAAAAAACATAATTTCCATGCTGTTGTTTCCATCAGGCTGCTGCTGCGGCAGATGTTGGCTGTTAAACTGTGCAGACGACATAGTTCATGACTTCTCGGGAGACGGTTGCGTGCCACATCTGTAGCTGATGAAACAGAGTGCAGAAGTGTGGCAAACGAGAAGAAAGTGCGAGAGAGACAGACACAGCTCGGGCCAAGTAAATTGTCTTCAACGCCGTGCTAAACTAGAAGTAAACCTCTTCTAAAATGAAAACGGGCACCGTGGTGAAACAAAGTAGGGTGCCCTTCTTCATTAAAACATTTGAACATCCACCAGGTAATTCATTATGCCCACAAACATCAAACAAAAACGCTCTACACACACTAACCTGCCATTCAGCATAAGTGCCGGTCGGAAACTGGTAGGCACAGAACAGTGGGGCGGAAAGGCAGATCAATGAAATATTATTACACCCCAGATATCTGTAGTATAAACAGGGACACTGCGCGCGGGACTCCAGATATGAGGCAGTGCATGTATGGAGAGGAGACGCAGTTTACGGCAATACAAATACGCTACTGTCCAAGTTTACCTGACCTTTCCGAATCTATGAATAATATTAGCATATGTTACGGGCAGTAATTGGCGTCGTCTCACCATCCTGTTTTTCTGGCAAATCGCGTAATCTCCCAGTGCCTAAAAAGTGAACATTACATAACTAGTGTTCATATAAAGCGCTCCAGTACCTTCGGGTCGAAACCGCAAAAAAGTTTAGCTGCATGTATAATCATCTTTCTACCACGTGCAAATACAGCCTCTGCGCCTGTTTACATTTAAAACCACCAAGGGAGCGTGCCCGGATGTGGCGGCGGGGATAGGGGAGACGCTGCTGTGGAATGCCAAACGTTCCCGAACAGACTAGACATAACCAGAGAGACAGGAGATTGGGAACGCGCGCGCGCGGCCGGCTCCGATCGCTTTCCTGAGCGTGCGCGTGCCAGTCTCCTGTCTCCTGGGAAGCAGACTCGGCAACTATAGTATCGCGCCTGCGCGATGCATATGGCTGCGCCATATGCATCGCAGGCGCGAGACCTAAAAACGAATGTACCTGGATTTATTCTGTCTCTTCAGTGGCGCAGAAGGGCTTAATGTGAGCTCTAAAAAAGATTCTGAAAAACTGAATTAAAGTGCAAGCTTCTAGAAGGAATCACAAGGGGATCCTTAATGGCAGGAAAATAATGATCAGGGAAGGAGTATGAGAGGCCCTACAAACTGGGAGTGTTTTTCACGATAAGCCCCAGATCACACCCTTAACGCTGTAATACAATCACATTCATGGAAAGAGTATTTTAGGGCTATGTGCACTCTAGGGACTGGCTCCATGTGTAAACCCCCCTTGAATATAAAACTGACAATTTAATGTCAGTAAACTGTTGCTAAAAGGCCAAAGGGAAAGGCTTGCAGCCCAACCGGGGTATCCATCTATTTAAAAGCAATATTGATTTCTGAGCATCCCCTGTCGCTAATGTGTTGAGGGCTGCGGAAAGAAGTTATTCTCTTTCATCCGAGTCTTCCTCGACTATTGTTCTCATATTCAAGAAAGGGGACAAAGCTGACCCCCCAATTGTTATAGGCCCCTATCATTATTGGACTCCATTGTCAAAGTTGCTGTTAGAGTTCTATTGTCCAAACTTCGATTCTGGCAGAGGAGAATTACATTCTCTCCAATGTCCAATATGTTTTTTTTACATTGTATTGGCATCACTGAGCAATGTCTCAACTTGTATTTGCTAACGTCTAAATATGCTAACGCCAACAAGGGATTTATGCACTTGGACTTATCTAGAGCCTTTGACCTAGTCAACAGATCAAAACTATGGTCCACAATGATTTCTATGGTAAGCAACATCTCCAGTTCCCATTTCTTGAGACAGCTTCATTCAAATACTACTGCATGCTTTACATATGATTCTTGCAGGGAATGCTCTAAGACTTTCAAAATTCATAGGGGACTGAGGTATGACTATGTTCCTGCCCACTTCTTAATTTGAGCCTGTGGTTGCTGGCAGGGGCCACTAGCATTCATTTTTGGGGACCGACATTTATATTTTCCCATCACACATTTCTTGAGAACAAGATAGGGGGAAAATACACAAACAGGAAAAAAAGAGGAAGAGAAAGATGGGAAAGTGTCACTTAGGGGAAAGTAGGAACCTGCAATAGTGAGATAAAGGGGCAGGGTGTGTATGGAAATGGATTAAAGAGGTCTGTTTTGGATTCAAGACTACACAGTCTTGATATTCCGGGGGCAACATTTAGTAGTACCGTAAGCAGGCTTCTGAGCGATGCTTTGGTTATGGGTACTCATTATTTTACAAATTAAGTACTGCCCTTGCCTCTTTTCTTTTTACTTTGTAAAATTAATACATTTGATTTTTTTATAATGTCTATGGGGCAGGACATGAAACTTTTGAAAATTCAACCAATTACTGCTATTCACAACCCAGGACACCATCACAAGGTCCACCAGGAATGTCTTGTGGAGGACGATGAAGGGGAGGGCATAAACTGCAAATTACTGTCCAATTTCTCCTTTGTTTCATCCTGCCGGAGACTGAGAAAGAAAGAGAACCCCAACGAGACATCTAAAGACAGACAGGCCATGAGAGACAGTAACAAAGAGAAACCAAGCAATAATTTAAAGTAAAAACATGTCCTAACATTTTTGTTGCTTACTTGCACAACTCTTTCACCTCAAAGCACTGAGAATGAGGGAGACAAGAGAGATGGAAAAGTTGGAGGATAAGAGAGAAAGAGACAAGATAGAAGGGATGAGGAAGGAGCATTTTCATGTGAGTCGTCTTCCCCTGAGAACTGATATCTGACTGCACAGTGCAAAGGTGCTTTGTGGGTAGCGGGCCTTAATCACGTGACTGACAACTTTGGAGGGAAGAAAAACATGAAACCATGACACATAGAGGGAAAACGGAAGAGGTTGGGTTGACAGTTCACAGTGAAAGGAATCAGCAATGACAGGAACTTGGAAATAGGGTTCTATATACAGGATCTGCTGACCCGAGAGAGCCCGGGGGAGGGGGGGGCAGACTGTCTGCCCACTCCACAGTGTCTACTGTCAGACCTCGTCAGAGCCTCCTGATGATATTCAGTTTTAGCTGTGTGCTCAAAGTTAATGATGGAGAGGGATGGAGGGAAAACTGAACCCTGGGAGAACAGAGATCATGGAGTTTAGCAATAGCAGATCTTTTAATCATGGCTTCACGGGGCAGGAAAGAAAAGGGCTCAGCAGCAAGAGTATTGTTTAAAATTGAAAAGATCAAGTGCAGGAATCTGCTTTCTTGGTGTACCTACGTCCTGTCAGAAGATCTAGCACCGTGCCTTTGCAAATCAGATATGACTAGGACTACCATTGCCAAGGACATATCTTGTGGCTACTTCTCTGTCTGCTACAGCACAGTTCAGACCTTACAATGTCTGCAAATCACTCTTTTGCTCACATTGCAATTAACCCGTTTGTCCAGACTTTAAAAAATGTTATTTCTAGTTATCCCTACCACTCATGCTAGCAACTGGATGTATGCAAGAATTTTGTGATGCCCCTGATTCGCCCCACACAGCTAGTCTCCTGAAATGCCCTCTCAGTGTTGTGCTGCTACCTTGTCGCGGCGCCAGGACGCTCCTTCGCTGGAGCATCTGTGCGCCTAATAAAAGTGCATAACATAACATAACATAACATTATGACACAGCACTGAGCACGAAGTGTTCTCACATTGCTCTGCATTTTAATAATTTAGACCTGTTTAGACCTGTGTTTAGGCATTTTAGGTTGCTTGACGTTTTTAATGTAAATTGTTGTATTTTAAAACGGAATAATTGTAGCAGTCTGTTGAATTGATTTTGCGCATACTTGCACTTTACTCACCCTTCCACATCAGAGGGAATAGGCATTTCGAATCGGACTCGTCCTCGAGCACCACCCGCCATCTTGGGGCTGCCTCGGGACGCGTTCTAGCTCTTCTCCACTTCCGGGAGAGAGCTACTTAGACCGAACGAGCCTGAGGCTCTGTGATAACTTTATGACACAGCACTGAGCACGAAGTGTTCTCACATTGCTCTGCATTTTAATAATTTAGACCTGTTTAGACCTGTGTTTAGGCATTTTAGGTTGCTTGACGTTTTTAATGTAAATTGTTGTATTTTAAAACGGAATAATTGTAGCAGTCTGTTGAATTGATTTTGCGCATACTTGCACTTTACTCACCCTTCCACATCAGAGGGAATAGGCATTTCGAATCGGACTCGTCCTCGAGCACCACCCGCCATCTTGGGGCTGCCTCGGGACGCGTTCTAGCTCTTCTCCACTTCCGGGAGAGAGCTACTTAGTCCTCTCTCATCAGGATGCGCAGCGGACGTGCGCAGCGGGCGCGCGCCGAAGACGCGCCTAAGACAAGCCCGTCTGCGCCCGTCCGATCCAGATCCGGGCGCAGGGCCACCCCCCCTTGCCGTGCTGCCATCCATGATAGTATACCAACATTAACCTATACCTCCAGCCAACTAAGAGGTATGAACCCTGGATTAGGTAGGTCCTGCATTATGCTTACGCCTCCTAAAGATCTTACTCCCATAGTGTCATCCTGTATGGGCTGTCATTATACCCTCCCGCCGCCTGTACTTGCAGCTAATTACACTTTACATCTTCCTTCAATTAGCAAGGCTCATTCTCGAACTGTTCAGTACTTCAGAGCAGCACTTATCAACTCTCGCTCCCTCCCCAAACATAGTCTATCTATTAGGGACTGTATCATTAACCAGGAATTGGACATTCTGTTCATCACCGAATCCTGGGGTGACGAGGCCTCTGGTCCTGACTTTGTCTCGGCCACCCCCGAAGGCTATTGTGTCGTTAGACAAGATAGAACTTCTGGGCGAGGTGGTGGCTTGGCCATCATCCATAAAGATGCTTATCGGACAAAAATTGAGCTTATTCCAACCCCAAACTGCGAAGCTATCGCGTTTGTTATTAATCTTACCCAGAAGCAAGCTTTTAGAGGGACATTGGTCTATAGGCCACCGGGTCCCCGAACAAAATTCTTAGCTGCGCTTGCAGAAATCACTGAAGCGGTCATAGGATCCTTGGATTATACTATCCTTGGAGATTTTAACTTTCCGCTGGAAGATATGGAAATTAAGGACACTGCCCAACTTATCACAGACATGCAAGCAATAGGAATGCAACAGTTGGTAAGGGGTCCCACGCATGAAGCGGGGCATACACTGGATGGTCTGTTTACAAACAATCCAGACATTGACCTGATAGCAGTACTACCATTGGTATGGTCTGACCACCAAGCCATCATCTTTAGAATTCGAGCAATACAATCCAACCCCCCCCAGACCAAAGCCCGGTTATCACTGGGAACACGAGCCTGGAAAAATGCCGATATTCCACATCTCTCAAATATCCTTAGGACTTCGGTCCCGGAAAGTTCTTGTGATCCTGAAAGTTTGTCTACTAACTTTCAGGGATGGTTATTAAAGGCAGCCAATCAGGTGACACCTGAGAAATCTTATTGCCCAAATAGAGTTACACCATCGGCCCAGTGGTTCACAGAGGAGTTGCGTCTCCAACGTCAGTATTGTAGAAGTCTAGAAAGACGCTGGAGAAAGCACTATAGCCCCTCTGCTAAGCAAATTTATAAAGATGCTCTGGCGATCTATAAGAAAGCTATCATTATTCAAAAAAATACATTTTTTACTGGTAAAATTGAACAGGCCCAGAACTCAGCGAGGATGCTATTCCAGGTGGTAAACTTTCTCTCTACTCCTCCCACTGGCCCTGCAACTGAGCATTCTCAGGAATTCTGTAACTCGCTGGCCAATTTTTTCACCACTAAGGTAATGGACATTTATTCCATTTTCCCACAGCTACCAGCGGAAATTAGGACTGATCCATCCTCCCATTTGGCTGTGACCCATCCTTCTTTTTCTGGTTTCAAGCTAGTGACAGAAGATCAGGTCAGCATTTTAGCTGCCAAGATCAAATCGGGTTCTCCGCTTGATCCATGCCCTCCTGATATAATGAATCAACTTTACAATACCATCGCTCAGCCGCTCACCACCATTTGTAACGCCATCTTTAAAACAGGCGTCTACCCAGAGATCTGGAAGAAGGCCATTGTTAAACCTTTGCTCAAAAAGCCTTCCTTAGACCCCACGGCTACGGCCAATTACAGACCCATTGCTTGCCTTCCCTTTCCCGCTAAAATCGTAGAGGCCATCATGACCCAACAGCTTTCAGAGTTCATTGAACATCATGAACTCCTGGATGATACGCAGTTCGGTTTCCGGAGGGGACACGGAACCGAAACTGCGCTGATAAAGGCCTCCGATGAAATTAGAAACATCTTGGATTCGGGAGGAGCAGCAGTGCTCATCCTGTTGGATCTCTCGGCGGCCTTTGACACGGTCGACCATGCTATCTTGGTCGACCGTGTCACAGCCCTGGGGATTAATAATTTGGCCAAAGATCTTATAGCCTCTTTTTTGGCTAACCGCAAACAGGCAGTCAAACTGGGCAATTATTATTCACCGACTTCTAAACTGCCATGCGGGGTCCCCCAAGGATCGTCGTTAAGCCCTGCGCTTTTTAACATTTATGTTGCAGACTTGGCAAGGGTCATAAAATCTCATGGGATGCGCCTAACTACTTACGCCGATGACACCCAACTTGTGTTGGCGGTCCATAAGAACGGCCCAGTGGTAGCAGCTAATTTCCAGGAGGGGATACTGGAGGTACAAGCATGGATGCACAGTAATTGTCTAAAACTGAATGCGGAGAAAACGGAGGTTATGACCTTTGGTAACATCTCTCCAGAATGGTCCCCGATTTGGTGGCCTACTCAGATGGGTCCTCCTCCGGTCCCAGTCGCAAAGGTCAGGAATCTTGGAGTGATCTTTGATAAACATCTGTCCTTCAAACACCATGTAAATAGGGTTGTCTCAGCTGCCTTTTTTACGTTGAAAAAGATAAAAAAGCTGCTACCGTACTTACCATCATCAGCTGGAAAAACCCTAATTACCACCTTGGTGTTTTCCAAGCTTGATTACGGAAATGCCCTCTTTCTCAACACTCATAAATATATCTTGAACAAGCTTCAATCTGTTCAAAATATGGCAGCCAGAATCCTTCTCCACATTCCAAGGCGCCAGTCCATCTCGGCAGCTATACGCCATCTTCATTGGCTAAGAGTGGAGAGCAGGATCAAATTTAAGGTCTTATGTATTGCTTATAAGGCCATTCATCATACTGGCCCGAAGTTTTTAAGAGAGGCATTTCAGCTATACACCCCTATAAGGAACCTAAGATCAGCAGCTAGCTGTTTACTATCTGTGCCCCGAACAAGAACCTCCACTTGGGGAGATAGACGATTCTTGGTAGCAACTCCCAGACTGTGGAACTCTCTCCCTTCACATATCAAAACTGCCCCCACTCTTATCTGTTTTCGTAGGGCTTTGAAGACTTGGCTCTTTAACCAATAAGTTTGTGTGCTGATTACTGTTTCCTAAAGCATCATACTGCGCCTAGACACCCTCGGGTATTAGCTGCGCATTAAAAATTCCATAAATAAATAAATAAATAAACATGACATCCACAAAAATTCAAGGGACTTAAGCCGTAAAAAAGGATTTCTGTGTGCACTGTTAACAAATATTGGGGCATATTATCAAGGACGGGCGATACGTTATCGCCGCTTTTATCGGCAGGAAACTGCCGATAAAGCGGCGATAATGGGCTTGATAATATGCTCTATGAATTCCTATCGAAGCCCATGTTAGATGTGAAGACATCTAACATGGGCTTCGATAGGAATTCCATAGAGCATATTATCAAGCCCATTATCGCCGCTTTATCGGCAGTTTCCTGCCGATAAAAGCGGCGATAACGTATCGCCCGTCCTTGATAATATGCCCCTTTGTCACTATTTAATACCCTGCTTTTACCAGTGTTTATGGATGTGCTGTAAGTTTGGCTATCATGTCTGTCTTCTTCAGGTTCTGTGCTTCATGTGAATTTCTACAATTAACATCTTTCTAAATGTGGGCTGTATTTGAAGTTGGGGTACTGCCCAACCAGCTCAAAGCCAAGAATATTTCATGGAAGCTTACACACAGGACTACAAGGTAGAACCACATTATACACTGTGTGCCATGGAGCACGGACAGGAGGGATCCTTCCCATGACAGCAATAGAGTTTCCCCTTGTACTAACATTCCAGCTTGCAAATACTGTAAAAGTAATGTGTGGTGGTAAAAGTAACATGAACCGAATAACTAAAGGGTTTTGCTAAAGGAGCAAGCACCATTTGCCACTATTTCCCCAAAATGTAATGTAGGGACAAAGCACCCATATATCTTCTGAAGGTTTTAATTTTATTTTATTAAGCCCTATTATGGTGATGCATATGCAATTGTTGTAGTGGGTTTTAGAATGCACTATTTGCCCCAGATATTAATACTTAAATTCCATAGCCTAACAGGCATAAGGGCACAGTGCATCTAAAAATGCAACATTCGTAATTCTTTCTACTAAATGTTCTTGAGCAAGAAACCTATTGCACCATCATGGCACACTCCCCACCCACAAGCACATAGCATGCATGCAAATAAGTACACACCACACAGATTTTGTTTTGGGAAAACTGCTGCAGGTTTATTACATACAATGTTATGTAATATGGTGGGTTATCTTACGGGTGATCCAAGGGCAGGCAACCATCTGGGCCACCTGCCCGCCTGATGGGCCAAACAGCACTGGGGCAAACCCCATCTGTGCTGCCCCTTCTGGTGATCCTCCTCCCGGATCACGTGACACCTGGTCCCTTATTACTCACGCCCCTTTCAGGGCGGAGCATAGCAAGGCAAGCCCCCGGTTGTTCAGGCTCACAACTGCCCGAAGGACTAACGGGGCGCCGACACGGTTTCCAGGAACCTCCCATGAGGCTCCTGGGCTTTGGCTCTGGCACCCCTATGTGCTGTGCAAAGGTACCCATTTGCTTCCATATCGCCCTGTAACTCTGCCTGCAACGAAAAAAGTACAACATTCCAACATTCTCATCATACTTCCTGCCACGCCGGGTAAGCGGTAGGGTGGGAAACGGCGTGTCCAGCGAGGCAGCAGCCGTGACGTGTTCGGTGCGACAAAGAGGCCATCAGCATGGTGGGGGTCCTATATACCCCTCACCCCGCCTCGCGCACCGGACATGACGCGGCACTGCCCGCGCCCAGGAAGGGGACTCCACCAGTGTCCCTGCCCCCTCAGGAGGGGGGGGGGTGCCCGATGCCACTAGAGGGCTGCCCTCTTAAGTGGCCTCCTGCGGTGGCCTCGGGCAGCCGCATAGCACCATCATGGCACACTCCCCACCCCCAAGCACATAGCATGCATGCAAATAAGTACACACCACACTGATTTTGTTTTGGGAAAACTGCTGCAGGTTTATTACATACAACGTTATGTAATATGGTGGGTTATCTTACGGGCGATCCAAGGGCAGGCAACCATCTGGGCCACCTGCCCGCCTGATGAGCCAAGCAGCACTGGGGCGAACCCCATCTGTGCTGCCCCTTCTGGTGATCCTCCTTCCGGATCACGTGACACCTTTGTCCCTTATTACTCACGCCCCTTTCAGGGCGGAGCGTAGCAAGGCAAGCCCCCGGTTGTTCAGGTCCACAACCGCCCGAAGGATTAACGGGGCACCAACACGGTTTCCAGGAACCTCCCATGAGGCTCCTGGGCTTTGGCTCTGGCACCCCTATGTGCCGTGCCCTTCTGTACCCATTTGCTTCCAGATCGCCCTGTAACTCCGCCACAGCTCTGGAGGGGGCCACCGTCGCCGACAGAGCCCCACCAAAACAGCTCCTTTTTCACCTGCAACTTCTCCTTTACAGGCCTCCTGCAAATCTAAGGGAAAGGATACCTCCCTAGTGGTGATAGATAAACCCCATCTATATCTCAATAGCCATTGTTAGCCAGGATCAGCTAGTGTCTCCTGAAACCAAAAGTCCTTCTGGCCTGTGAACTTGTGCCAAGAACTAATCCTCTTGTGGGAAAGTTCCACTGTTTCACATGATGCTGCCCCGTGCCAGCTCTGGGTGGGGCGGATTCAGACACCATGGCTCACATAGCCCCATAAATTTGCTGATCTCACCTAGCTACCGTCCAACTAGCACCGTGTGTCCTGCACACCTGTGCCCCACATCTAAGGGACAGCAGCCCACTTGTTAGCTGACCGCTCCCACAGCCGCCTGCCTACTTTAGGCTAGGGCGAGAAGGATTATACTTTAGCATTTGCACAATCCTTTTGCTTTCTAAATCATGACGCACCTGAGTGTCCATAACTAGAAGTATGTGACAATGAACAAGGGGGCCCTCCTGCCCTTGCCCGGCATCCCTTATTCCTTATGGCTGTGCTTCCCAAACTGTGCGCCGCGGCGCCCTAGTGCGCCGTGATGAGCAGCCAGGGGCGCCGCGGCGCGCCAGGCAGGATGTGGGTGATCCTACATTGAAGCCCAACATGCGGGGGGGTTTTAAAACGGCGCCCTCGTAATGGTTTGGCCCAGCACACGCATCCATGCGTACGTGCGCACGCACGCATCCTACTTAAGCTGCGTAGGCTCACCATTAGTGCCTTAGCAAGCTTGGAGCGTAGGAGGATCGTTGTCCTTGACCCCCGTGTTTTGCCCTGCCCTGCCCTGCCCCGCCACACCCCACCTCACCCCACCTCACCTCACCTCGCCTCGTCTCTGGGACCCTGTGTAACGGAGGAACGTTGCCCTTGACCCCGTGTTTTGCCCTGCCCTGCCCAGCCCGACCTCACCGCACCGCTCCTCGTCTCGTGGGACCCTGTACTTCGGAGGAACGTTGGTGTTGACCCCAGTGCCCTGCCGTGCATCGCCTCGAACATTGCTGTTGACCCCAGTGCCCTGCCCTGCCTCGCCTCGCCTCGTGGGACCCTGTGGAACAAAAATCGGTAAGTAAGCTAGTTGTAAACTAATGCAGCAATCACTAATACTGTATTTTACACGTATGCATGTATTTGAGACGGTAGTGTAGTTGCGCGCCTCCATGTTCAATTTTATTGGCATAAGATTTTCTTTCTGAGTTGATTTATGATGAGAAGCGAAACTTGACCAAAGCACCCACGCATCTGGCTGAATGAAAGGGGCAGAAGTGATATTTACATTTTTTTGCAGGAAAAAGTGTCTTCGTGAAAGAAGGGGCATATGGTATCCATCATTTTTACTAATGTGTCCAATTAAAATCTAATTTATATCATGGTTTGCCAATCTCCTCTGGCCTGAGCAGCTCTTCAATGCTCGGTGCATGCTACGATTCACAGGCTTCCATCTGACTGCACAATAAGCTTTGTTAAGGTGATGGGAAACCGTGTTTTCCCCTTTCAAATGTCGTCTCCGTTTTAAAGGACATCTTTCCTCATTCAAATGATGCATGTGGTTTTCTCCAGCGGTGACATCGTTACCTCGGTCAAGAAAATTGTATGCACGACTCTGATGCTACAGTAAGGAGCAGAGAACCAATTCATAATATAGGGGTCACAGCTGTGGCATCAGAAATGGAAAACTCTGTGGGAACATTTTCTGAATAAGAATAGGTTATTGGCAGTGGAGCTCTCTGGAATGGCACAGAGAGAGGTGGGTGGGACTCACCTGCTAGAAATAGTCCTGCATGCTCCAATGAATGGGTCTCCACTTCTGCATCATATTTATTTATTTATTGATTGATTTAATGCATTTTTATATAGTGCAGACTTTACCCAAAGGTGTCAGAGCACTTCACAATAGGAACAGTAATGATACATGAGGAGAAAATTACAAGTGACCAAATTACAAAAGCAAACGTTAAGTTACATGAGGCAGTAACGTGAGCAAACAAACTACAAGAAGTACCAAAAGGTACATTACAGTTGGAAAAAGTGACTTGTGCAAGTTACAAAAACGTAGAAACTACAAGCAGAGGTATAATACTACAATTGCTGAGCATTCTCTGTGTTCATGACTCCAGTCTATCTGCGGCTCAATGCTGTTCTGCTGCGCTCCCATTGTTGCTTTATGGCAGGTAGCACACACAGTGTCTGAAGGCTCTTTATTAAGGATGTTATTTAGTTTTTGCAATAATGCAAGCATTCTGTACTTGGTCCTTGATGCCCTGTTTTGGTGCTGACTGCTGTGTGGTAAGCACGTGGTTTTACCAAATGCCGTTCCTTTGCAGTCTATCTATCCCACACATCTCTTCACTCAATTTTAGTGGGTGAGGCACGGGCCCTCTCGACCAGTAGTAAGGCCCACCAGGATGTTGCAGATGGCTCAAGCCCCCTCCAGGAGTGAGAGGGAGGGTGGTTTAACCCGTCATCAGTAGAGAGCAAAACGTATTAAGGGGCAGAAAAGTCATCAGGGGTTGCTGAAATGGTGCCCAAGTCTTCACAGGTCACAGTACCTCTCCACAGGCACACAGGCGTCTGCGTTTACATGTTTCGGGCTTTGCAGCATTTGCCTCTCATCCCAGCAGAGTTCATCCCATTGCATCCTGGTAAATGCAGTATGCTTACTTTCAAAGTTGCTGTAGTCTTTCACCAAAGTTGTAGGTAGTCCTGTTCTTTCTAGACACGTGTTTCTCGGTTTAGCCCGTTCTCAGTAGAGAGCAAAAAGTATTAGGGAGCAGAAAAAACTCAGTAGGGGTTGCTGTAATGTCAGTCAAACTACTGCCATGATTTGGATTAAAAACGATATGTCCGTTCTGTAGCGTACTCTGTACTACTGTGATATGTCCTTGGCTGGGCCCAGGAATTGTTGAAGTGTGGTCTTTGGTGTTACAAATCAGTCTGATGTACACATTAGCTGCAATTTGGCTTTCTTCATTGTTTGCAAAAATGTGCCATCTTAGATCTCATTACAAAACTGAATGCTATTTCTACCTGTGTGGGGTACCAATAAGAATAATTAATCCAAATGGTCATCATCATCACGGGCTGCTATTGGATATTAACATCAATAATAGATCCATCATTAGAAAGAGGATAACTTTTGTTCTACTTATACTTTTCTTACCTGGATGTTTTGTACTTCAGACTTATTATACCGTGGAGACTGGATGAGACCCGGAAGAAACCTGGACATACTTGAGCAAAGGAAAAGCAAAGAAGGCCAGGAACTTTACAGATAGAAAGACTTCTCCATCCGAATAATTCAGACGCGTGAAACTGATTTCCATCTTTCTGATTGACAATGAAGAGATTTCTAATCCAGAGTTCAAGTTCATCTGCGCAAAGTGAAGTTGCAGGTTCTTCTGACAAAGAGGACGGGAAACGAAAAGCCAAGTACAGAAAGTACGATGACAGGTATCTGGATTATGGTTTCACATGTGTTCAGGTTAATAATGAGGACCGTCCGCAATGTGCAATCTGTTTAAAAGTTTTGGCTCTGGAATGCATGCTTCCAAGTAAACTTAAGAGGCATCTTGAAAGTCTTCACCCAAATGTGGTGGGAAAACCAAGGGAATTTTTTGTAAGAAAAGTTGCAGAAGCCAAAGTACAAAAGTCCACTTTCTCTAAACAAACCAAAATTAATAGTAATGCCCTCCTGTCCTCATATCAAGTGGCCTATCTAGTTGCACAGAGTAAAAAACCCCACACAATTGCAGAAGAGCTGATTTTGCCTGCTGCTGTTAAAATGGTAACAAACATGGTCAGCGAAGATGCGGGTAAACAGCTGCTGAAAGTGCCTCTTTCTAATAATACTGTCAGCCGGAGGATCAATGATATGGCTCAAGATATTAATGATCAGCTCATCTGTAATCTACGAGGAAAAGACTTTGCACTGCAGTTGGATGAGGCAACAGACAACCACAAAGACACCCATCTTATTTGCTATGTCCGGTTTGTACACGAAAAACAAATTGTTGAGGATTTGTTGTTCTGTAAAGAAATCAAAGGTGGAACTACAGGTCAAGACTTGTATGCAGTTGTGGATGATTTTATGCAACAGAATCAAATTGACTGGGAGAGATGTGTTGGAGTTTGTACAGATGGGGGTCGTTCAATGGCAGGATGCTACCAAGGACTTCAAGCTCGCATACGATCTAAAGCGCCCAATGCTGTTTGGACACACTGTATAATACACCGAGAAGCACTGGCAGCAGGAAACCTCAGTGAAGAACTGCATGGTATTTTGAAAATAGTAATCAAAGTGGTAAATCATATTAAAACAAGACCAATGAAAGCACGATTTTTTGCTAAACTGTGTGAGGACATGGGTGCCGACCACTCATGCCTCTTGTTCTACAGCAGCTCTCGGTGGCTGTCTCTTGGTAATTCCCTGCTTAGAGTGTATGAGCTGAGGAATGAAATATACTCATATTTACATGATGATGAACATTGTTTTGCTGACAAATTTATTGATGCAGACTTTCTAATACAATTGGGTTTTCTTTCTGATCTATTTGAAAAACTGAATGTACTGAACAAGTCCTTGCAAGGCAATAACACTAACATCTTGCAACTGTCATCCAAAGTTTCAGGCTTTAAGAACAAAGTGAGCCTTTGGAAAAGCAGTGTAAGCAAGGGTGACTATAAATGTTTCCCTTCATTGGACCAGTTTCTGCAGGAGAATGGAATGGTGTTAAAGGAGGAACTGCAGACAGTTTTTGTTCTGTATTTGTCGCAACTGCGTTTTTACCTTGACAAATATTTTCCAGAGGATGAAGTGGAGCCAATAAAATGGGTGAACAACCCTTTCAATGCTGAGATACCTCAGCATTTCAACAATGAGGAAGCAGAACAGCTTATTGATGTTGCAAGTGACTTGGCATTGAAAGTAAGGTTCCAGTCTCAGTCACTGTTTGAGTTCTGGTGCCAAGCTGGGGATGAATACCCAATGATAAGCAAGAGAGCCCTGCATGTTTTGATCCAGTTTGCTACTTCATACCTTTGTGAAGCTGGTTTCTCAGCAGTTGCAGTAATAAAGTCCAAATATAGGGCAACAATTAACCTTGAAAAGGAAATGCGTGTTGCGATCTCAAAAATAGCTCCAAGATTTCAGGAGCTATGTAAGGAAAAACAAGCACATCCATCTCACTAGAGTTTGTAAGGTAAATTCGGATTCCGTTGTTTTCCCTGTTCATTGAAAAAGATATTTTATTATACAGAAGTTTTTAAACTATTGTTGTGTGGTCCAAAAAAGTCTTGTATTGTTTCTCACTTAACAAGTTTTTATTAAACAACTGTTATCTTCTTATTTTGTTACTAATATCATTATAATACCTTCATTGCGTCCCAATTACTTTACGGAAGACAACAGGAAGTACTCCCGAGGTCGGGCTTACATCCCGCCCACTGGTTAAAAAAAATAAATGGTGGGGAGCCACGGCCAACTGCCGATTAGGTCAAGGGAGCCACGGGTCAAAAAAGTTTGGGAACCACTGCCTTATGGGGATCGCCCGCTCAGCTCCCTCTGTGGTGAAAACCCCCTAGACATACCGGCTCAGAGAATATCTGATTTTATACAATGCCCCCTGCCGGTCATATGGTGCCTAACATTAAGGATTGACTAAGTCCTACTTACCCCCACCCTAGCATATTCACGAGTAGGGGAGCGGGGGACTTCACACTGCCTACACTGAGCAGCCCCAGGGGTGGACAATAACCCGCCCGTTGAATTAAAAAACAATTTGAAACACTGGACGTGCCAAATGTTCTATTGCATAGTAGCCTTCTGTGCTTGACACCTTGTTTCCCCATTTCCTGGGACGGCAGCACACTATGTTGGCTGACAGCGTCCCCACCCGCGGGGCTAATATAGCTAACCGGGTGGGGCATATAAGCTTAACTGCAGGCACATGCCACCTACCCTTGGTTCTAGGGTGCACCTACTATGCTTCATTGACCAGACGCTTGTACAAACTCCTTTGCTTGATAAACCCTGGTGAACACCTTAACGGTGTAAATCAGGTTTGAAACAATATTTGTCTTGTGCCCACTATTGGAGGCACCTCACCTTTTGGTGCAGCGACCACTTACGCAGAGCACCCCGCTTGCTTAACTGTCGTCGGATCAAGGATGCACAGTACCTACTGTCCATCTCTTACCCTGGATGCTTCCAACCCCCAAAAGTGTCAGAATCCCAGTTCCCCCGTTTACTGTTTATCTGCAGTACACCGTCAGTTGCCCCGCTAGGAACTACCACAAAACGCATTGGTCGTGAGAACCTTGAAAAGCACCCAATTTCCACCTGGGCGAACCTCAAATTGAGAATGGCTTCACACCGCTGTAAGGCCATGGAGATCCATCTTAAACCCATTTACTTGTTGTTGCCACTTGGCACTTTCCTGGTTGCAGCTCTGTGTTTTTGTGAAGCACGCGTGGCCCCGGGGCACGATGATGCTGAATAGCCGGTATATGTAACCCCCTCGCTGATACTTATCTATCGCTAACTGCCCTTACTTGGATTGAAGGAATGCTGGACGCTTCCTCAGGACTGTAGGCTTAATGATCCAACCTAGTTTGACCCCAAAACTTAGAGACAACCCAAGTAGTGATCATGCCCTTCATGGTACATCTACCCCAGCGTTGACTATCAATGTATTTGGGACACCGGTCGCAGAAGATGCCCCTTCCAGTCTCAGGTTCTATCCCATCCCATAGAAGGATAGCCCAGGGGGCAGACAAGTCTGTGGGAGCCAGAGGGGAACATTCTGAGCAAATACCTGCCCTTTCCTGAATATTGGGAATGCCAAATGGTCTAGAACCCTGTCGCCGTTTGGCTCTAACACAGTGTTTTCCCAGACTTTTTTGCACCGCAGCACACTTGTTAGATGGCAACTACCACCCCCGCCTGCTGCCCTGCCTAAAGCGCCGGTGAGCATGTCATAACTGAAGCGATCTGAAACCTGCCCATGGTTGCAGAGGGATGCCCACCCAGAGTACATGGTACCTGTCTCTATATGGTGCCAGCAGATGTTCCTCATAAAGGCCCTCGTGCCCAATCCATCTCAGCATTTCGCAGCGCCTCTCTTTGCATTGTAATTTCCAGGGAAAGTGTAGAATTATACTTCCCACCATTGGGCTGGTAACCGGTGGCACAGGCAGACAGAACATGGGCATAAGCTCAGTTTCCTAGAGTAAAACAATAATTATCCCACACCATGACCACAGGCGGTGAGTGTGCCCCATGAGACATCCTCCAGTTCTGTGTGACACAAACCCTGACGCGCCGTGTGCCAGTTGTGCATATCATTCTAGGGTGGCTAAGCCCTAATGTGCCCGCTTCCCAGGATGATCCCCGTACGAGGGTACAGACTGATGACCAAGTGCTGCGCCAGCCAATATTACCAGTCAGTGCAACTACTGCAAGGTGACATGCCGAGGTCAGCCCACCCAGAATTCGCCTGCCAATGCGAGAAGACCAAGCATTTGTCGCTTCTTGAGCTCTCACTGTCGATGGTAGGCACGCCCCGCCTATGAGACCACTCTACATGAGCAAAGGTTGTCTCACACAAGGTCTGTGTTACCGCAGCCTCGGTCCTCTGGCAGAGCAGTGCCCCACAGGCTCCCTCCTGTTTGTGCGGTCAATGCAATCTGGCATGGCTGACCCATACGCTGGCATTTCGTGCTAAGCTTAGTGTGCGGCCGGCTGGTGTGGTATCTGACATTGCCTCCGGATATATACAACAAAACCACAGTACACCTACAACACGCCAGTACCATTGGCTTTAACAATGCTTGTTAGCTGTATAAGATAATTGAAGCCACAATTCTGGCATGCTGCGTAGCATATTGAAAATGCTTCCATTCTGAACTGGTGGGTCTCTCACCCTTACATGTTGAACATTGCCATAAATGTCTCCAGTCAACGTATAGCAAGCTCAACCGCAAGTGATACCATTACACTAAGCAACACCACCAATCAACTGAAATCAACCATGCCACCCTGTAAACAGGTAAATTGTATGTAAACCCAGCCATAGCCAGACGAAACCAATAGAGGAAGTTTCTCTGGGGCATTGTAGAGACATATCAGATACTAGACCCTGTCCCTTCTACTATAGGTGAGGGGGCGCGACGCGAAGGCCGCGTGTTAGCCCTCGCTCCCCCGACGTGCACCATAAGCACGGGGTGAACCCCCTGGCACACACTGGCCCGAGACTAGGCAGCAGCCGGAGCCAAGTTGTCCCGCAGGCCAAGCTCCCAAGACTGGGCCACGTGAGGACGCCACTGCATTACCGGTCCACCCTGTCACCAATTGGTCTGCCGCCATCCCTCCTGCACTGCGGCGATTAAGCTTTTGTGCAGAATACCCATTACTAACCCTAAGGCAGCTGCAATCACGAGGCCGAGCAGCGAGCGGTTAACCAAACACCCCCCTTCCTCAGGCGGCTGGGCGGGAGGGGGAGTGTAACATGGATGCACTCACGCTGCAACTCAGCAGCTCCTAGAGGGGGGCACTCCTCAAAACGAGATGTCCAGTGAGGTAGCGGCCATGGCGTGTCCGGTGTGACAAAGAGGCCGTCAGCATGGTGGGGGGGCCTATATACCCCCCACCCCGCCACGCGCACCAGACGTGACGCGGCACTGCCCGTGCCCAGGAACAGGACTCCACCAGATTCCCTGCCCCCTCAGGAGGGGGGTGCCCGATGCCACTAGAGGGCTGCCCTCTTGAGTGGCCTCCTGCGGTGGCCTCGAGCAGCCGCAAAATGACGGTAACATTTTTTAATTCTTATATACTGAAAACATTTTTTACTAGTCCACTGCCCTTTAAAATTCAATATACTCCACATAATGTTCAGATAAATAAAACCCCATATTACACATTGCACCATACGGTGGAAGGGAACGCCCACAAATAATTAAAGGATACTGGTAGCAGGTAAGAACCCCGCTGCCAATAACACTAAAGGTTTTGGGGCAGCACGCTTAGGGGTGAGCATTTATGAGGCTAAATCAACCTCAGCATATTTTGCATTACACCACCCCCTACAGATGTCTCTGGGAAAGGCTGGTAGGGCTCCGGGCTCTTTGAAGTCATGTTTGGCTGGTATAGTCAATCATGTCAGACTACTAAGAAATGGGATAAAAAGTGGGGCAAGTGGAATGCCTATCAAGGTGACCTAGGTGTGTACCCGTCAACAGAAATGGAACTGCATCACACAGAAAGGCGACGGTTTAATGCACCCTGATTGTAACAGTTGCCTTACCCTGATGACTGCTATGTATTTTGAAATATGCCAAATATCTTTTAATTTTGTAATTTTGTAAGTGATTTATTAATGGTAAAACTAATACAAATATTTTATAAAAAAATCATGTCAGACTAGGTAGGGGAAAGAGGAGGAAAAGCATAAGCAAATATGTTGCACCAGTTCATAGAAAACACTTCTCCCCAATTTCTAGGCTGACCCCTGGAAGTTCGTCCAATGAGGATCAGAATAAGTACTAATTTGCAGACTGTGTGTGTTTGTCTAGAGTGGCACAGTGGGGAAAAAATTACGGGTTGCAATTCTACTCAGAGCGATTGTCAGAAGTGTTTAATATACAGCCCACAGTGGCCAAGGGTACGCCCAGACATGGGTACCTTGCTCACTGTGCGACAGAATCCGGGTTCTGCCTCACTGGCGAGGTTAACATCGACAAAACTTCTTTGTGGTTGCTTCTGTTCACTTTTGTAGGGGGCTTTCTGGCAGATTGGGGAGACTGTTCCCATGAAAAGAAAGGCCAATACTGGTTTGCATGAGGCAGTAATCTGTCTAGAGACTGAAACAGTGAGTGAAAAACAATTCGTTCTAATGCTATCCAGAACAATTGTCAGTGATTTACACTATCTGCATGGACCCCTCCCATAATCTTGTGTGTGTGTGTGTGTGTGTGTGTGTGCGTGTGTGATATAGTACCCTACATGGGTAAGGGTATGCACAGGCAAGGGTTACCTCCTTACTGCGCCAGTAGGGTTCAAGCTATGCCTCACTGAAAAGGCCTAACATCGCCAAAACCGGACTTGAGTTGCTTGTTTCCCCTACTGGAGGAGACCTTGCCTTGCGGTTTGGGATCAACTGATACCATGAGGAGCATGGTCACTAATTATTTGCACAAGACAGGACTCTGTGTGGAGTGGCACAGTGGGTAAAAAAGAAGGGTCTCAATGCTACCCAGCGCAACTGCAAGTCACAAATATATCCAGCTAGGGTTGACCTCATCTTCTAAAGAGTGCTTTCCAATCATGACATTATGAGATGATTCGACTGAAGACATCTGTCAGATTACTGTGAAGTACTGGCAGATCTCATGCTTTGAGGTTGATGTTGTTAGATATCGTTCATTTCTACAGCGGTTAGATTTCCTCTAACAGAATGCGTAACATCGCTCCACCTGGTTTGAGAATGTAATACAACCCTTGTTTTGTCTATTCGAACTGTGCAGCGTAAGATTTGACAGAAAGTATGGATTGTTCCTTATAAATATAAAGGAAGCACTGTTACAAAGTCAAAGTCATAGGAAGGCCACATTTCTTTGCCACTCTTTCTAGTAGCCAAAAAACAAAGAAGGGTTTAGACTCCAATCAGTGAGGCTGAGCCCTGTTCAAACAAAAAAAAACAAAATGCCAATACTGATAAACAATTATCTAATTTCTAACGGCACATAGAATTGAAACAATGTCATCTTGAAACAACTGTTTCAGTATGATTTAATCAAAATGTATTCAAAAAATCACGTTTCAATCAGGTGAAGAAGATTTGATCCATGACATTTTTTTGACAAACACCAAACTACCTTGTCTAAACAAAACACAAATTCACTACGCCTTTTTACATACTTAGATCCAAAACAACCTCTCTTTCAAACCCAATCAATCATCCCATATCCACCATTCTTCACAACCATCCACTAATTTCAATCCACACACATTCCAGCAAACCCACACCCAACACACCTTTCAGTATTTCATATTTGTACACAACATGCATTAAACAAGGTAAGCAGACTCCTTGAGACGAGGCAGAGTATAAGGAGTGTGGCTTTATGGAAGTTTGGTTACATATTAAGACATAGCTGTCTTTTTGTTCTTTTCCAGCTTTCTGGTCCTGAGGAGAACCCCATAGCTGTAGGGGTTCGAAACGCGTCGACCTGTTGTGGCCAATCAAGTGTATAAATCAAAGTTAAATTTGAACATTCTTGCAATTTGTGAATTTTTTCCTTGTTTGGCTTTTTGTTTGCTGCTTGTCTTCATATGTTGTGGTTGGACAGCTTGCACAGGCCTGTGGCTCTGGATGGAACGTGACGGGGCACCCCTTCCGTAGCTACGAAAGGGGCAAAAAGCAGACTGCGTGGGGGAGAGGTGGAAGCGAGGCCCAAGGACCTGGCCGTAGCCCTGGAGTCCTTAAAACGCTTGAGGTGTTGTCTGCTTTGTCGCCAAACAAGCGAATGCCATCAAAGGGCATGTCCAAAAGTGTAGCTTGGACATCACCTGAAAAGCCAGTAGACCTCAGCCAGGTGTAGCGTTGTAGGGCTACTGACGTTGAAATCGTCCTGCCTAGCGAGTTGGCAGTGTCCAGCCCACACTGTATGGCGAACTTCGCTGCGTCACTCCCTTCAGCAACTGCACAGAAGAGCATGGCCCGGGCCTCCTCCGGGCTCTGTGGCAGCACCTGCGCGACCGTGTCACACACAGAGTGGAAGTAACAGCCCAAGGGACATGCGGTGTTCACTGACCGCAGTCCTAAGCTGGAGGAAGAAAACATCTTCTTCCCAAGGTGGTCCAGCATCTTGTTTGTTTTTTTTGTAACTCTTTTTTATTGTAATGAAAAATATAGAAAAAACCAACAAGGCAATAGAACAATAATACAATAATCGGGCGTGTGCTCAAGGAGGACGGGAGGTGCACAGCAATACGGTACAGGGTTTTACACAGATGAGGGGCCGGAGGCAGGAAACACAAAGTCAAGAACAAAAAACGCTACACAACGCCAGGAATGTCGGGTCAGGGGGACTGGGGAGGATCTGATATCTCCGTGAGGGGGGGCGTACATACGTCTCCCCGATACGAGTTCCATTGGCTCCAAATTTTTCCCCATTTTCTGGGTCTGCCTCGTGCCACATACACAGTCGTCTCCCTAAACATGCACCAGTCCATGTTCTCCTTCCAGGCCGCAACCGTGGGGGGCCTCTGGGAACCCCACAGCTGTGCAATGTCTCTCTTTGCAATCATATTACCAAGGGTCGCCCATCGTATCTGTGACACATCATAGTCATTCGGCTCCCATACATTCAACAAACAACGTCGAGCCTCTGGCAACATCGCAACACCCGTTACCTCATTCATCACCTCTTGTATGCGATTCCAGAAAAGCACCATCTCAGGACATTCCCAAATTATATGGAGAAAGGTACCAAGCAGACCACAACCGCGCTTACATAAACCATCCGTCGAATAACCTATACGAATCAAGCGGGGGCCGGTAACATAAATCCGATGTAAGATCTTAAGCTGGACCAGGCGGAGACGGGCCGGGATCGCGACCTCCTTGGGTGAGGATATCGCTGATTGCCAGTCCTCATTGTCTAATTCTATACCATCCGCAATCCAGATCGCCCTGAGGTGCTCGAGCAAGCTCGAGCGATCATTGATCATTTTCTTGTAGATCAGAGAAATGGTGCTATCCGGCACATGACCATCTAATATACGATCTTCGAGGGGGGAAGACTCCGGAATGTCGCTACCCACGGGAAAGACCGAACTCAGCGCGTGGTGGGCCTGGGCATAGCGAAAGAATTCCCTATCACTTATTTTTTATTCCGTCTGTAGTTCTACGAAAGTCTTTATCCGCCCCTTAACCCAGAGATCACACACTTTACTGATACCAATCATATCCCATTTCTCGAATCCTTTCGTTCCCCACAGGCAACCCAGTCTCGCAGATGCATAAAGCGGAGTCGCACGGGTCAGTCGATCTCTCCAGCCCATGGCCGCAGTCGCACAATGCCACACTCGTACTGCTATCTTTGTGGGTCCCGAAAGCTGTGAGCGAGAAGATCCAGAATAGAGCGCCCTGTTATAATCGCCCCCCGGTAGTAGCCATCTATTCATTTCAAACGCTGGATTCAATGCCGGTCCATACATCACATGGTTAATTGCTGCAAGCTGGGAAGCCCAATAATATCGCCTGATATCCTGAAGTGCGATACCGCCGTCATACCAGGGAAGTGTTACGTTTGGAAGAGCGATACGCGAACGCCCGTCCCATATCAACTGCCTCTGTAAAGTCTCCACCTCTCGGAAGTACCTCGCCGGAATTACATCAAATGTATTCTGGAGTGCATATAAAAACCGCGGCAAGGACATCATTTTAAAAAGAGCTGCTCGCCCTAAAGGAGATAACGGCAGTTTACGCCAACCCACCACGTCTGATCGTAAACGTTGAAGCGGAGGAAGCAGATTACGCTCGTAGCGAACCGCAGGGTCCAATGTTATAAAGACTCCCAGATATTTAAAACCCGTCTGTGTCACCTGGATAGGACATCCACGCGGCAGGAGGGGGATGCCGCCGGCGAGCACGTATATGTGAGATTTAGTCCAGTTAATGACGAGGCCGGAGTTTCTTCCGAACCAGTTAAGCACATCAAATAATACATTCAATGATTTTTGAGGCGACGTGAGGTACAACAAAATATCGTCCGCATAGAGCGATATGCGGTCCTCAAAGTCCGGAGTCCAGTGTATGCCTCTCATCGAGGGCTCCCACCGTATCCAGGCAGCAAGAGGTTCCAAGGCAAGGGCAAAGAGAAGTGGAGACAGAGGGCAACCCTGCCGCGTACCTCTCCCAAGAGCAAAGGGCCCGGAGACCCGGCCGTTTACCACAACCTGTGCCAATGGTGTCTCATACAGAAGTTTTACCCAACTAATGAATCCAGAGCCAAAACCAAATTTTGTGAGACCAGCCCAGAGATATGGCCATTAGATTGTATCAAAGGCCATCGTGGCATCCAAGGACGCCAAGATGGCCGGTTCACGCAGCGACGTCCCCCTTGCGAGAACACCATGCAAGCGCCGCAAATTCAATGCTGTGTTGCGATTTGGAATGAAACCAGACTGATCTGGATGGATTAGGTCACTGACTACCTTTATCAGGCGGTTTGCGAGCAGCTTAGCTAGAATCTTAGGTTCAGCATTAAGGAGCGAGATAGGCCTGTAGGACGCATAGCGGTCTCGTGGCTTCCCCTCCTTATGGATCACCACAATGGTCGCAAGACGCTGATCACGAGGAAGGGAGCCAGTTTCTCGCGATGCTAAAAACATATCACGGAGATACGGCGCTAGCGTGTCAGGGCGCAGCTTATAAAGTTCGATGGGAAGACCATTAGGGCCCATAGCTTTCCCGGAGCGAATAGAGCGTACAGCGAGAGCCACCTCGTCAACCGTGGGCGCAGCATCCTACAAGTCCCTGTCTGACTCCGACAAACGAGGCAACGCAATATCCCGTAGCAACAAATGAGAATCTTCCTCGGGCCTGTTAGATACTGGGGAAAACACGTCCCGAAAATATTCAGCAAAGCATTCAACGATGTCAACAGGGTCAGTCGCTCGCGTGCCATCAGGTCTCTCAATCACTGGAATCACACGACTTGCCCTCTCCCTTCTATCTAGCCAAGCAATCAGTTTCCCAGCCTTATCGCCCACATCATACAGTCGTCCCTGCAGCTCTCTACCCATCGTCTTAGCTGCATCGGTAACTAAAGTCCTAAACTCAAGTTGCTTGAGACTGAGAACATGAAGCGCATCACGGGTAACATTCCGCTCCAAAGCACTTTCCAACTCAGCAATTTCAGTCTCAAGGCGGACTACTGCCTCATTCCTGCTTTTCTTAGCGCACCCAATTAACGACAGCGCCTGTCCCCGAATGACCGTCTTAAATGCCTCCCACAGTGAGGCAGGAGAGGACACAGACCCCACATTCTCAGCAAAGTACAGATCCAAAGACTTAATCAGTTCAGTACGGGTTTTGGGGTTGAGGAGGTAACATGGATTAATCGGAGCCACCCTTCCCTCAGCACCTACATTCATATTTATCTGAAACCACAGGGGGGAGTGGTCCGATATGCCTCTAGCCAGATGTCTGATCTCCCCAATTGACGAGGACTGGGCAGCCGGTATCAGAACATAGTCCAATCTAGAAAGACTACCATGTGCACCTGAGTGGAAAGTGTACTGTGTCTGTCCTGGATGCATCAATCTCCAACAGTCCACAAGTCCCAGTGCTTCTAAAAAACCACCCAACCAAGACTGTGCTCTCGTAAGGTCCCTGGGGGGATAGCGATCCTCCCTCCCGGAGACAACTGAATTGAAATCACCGCCCAGTATCAGGATACCATTTGGGAGCCCCAAAACTACTCGTCCCAAATCCGCAAAAGTAGTGGTCTGTAAGCCAGGTGGGACGTATACCGAGAGCAATGAAATAGTTTTTCCCTCCCACCTACCAGTGAGTGCAACATAACGCCCCCTAGTATCCAGAACTATGTCATCGATTTCCAGGGGAAGAGAGTTCCTGACCAAGATACCCACCCCTCTAGAACTAGTAGTGAACCCAGAGTGTGCAGCGAGACGATATCCCGCCTGTTCAGAGCGTAGCAAGCGTTTCCAATCAAATGAGTCTCTTGTAGTAACTCTACATCAGGGGAGAGGCGTCGCAACATTTGCAAGACTACCCCCCTTTTTATCCGGCCTCCCAACCCATTTACATTCCAGCATAATAGCCTCAGCCCCCTACCCCCATCTAGACCTTCGATGATCTCCCACCTCATGACGAACACAATACCCAAGTCCAAAGTTGAAACAGTCCGGTGCCTTGAAAAAGAAAGAAAATTGAACACTCCCAACATACTTCCCCCCTCCCCCCGACAATACCCCAGTACAACTCCCCCCACCCTGCACCCCTGCGTAGACTCAAAAGCCACCCCAACTTGCAGTGTGCCTGTCGCCCTATCAAAAAGTAATCTACACAAAGAAACCCAGAGGAGGAAAGGGTCCCTCTCTCCCCCGCCACCTCCGGGCGTGTACCTCAAAGCATACGATCACAAAAGTCAGCAAGCCACAGTTGTCTATTGTACTCATTGTCCGGGACTAGGGTTCCATCGCTCATTCTTGTTCCAACAGGCCCCCTTCAGCTCCACCTGAATGTTCCGTACGATCTCCCCGGGTAGGCAACGTATCCAGCCAGTCACTCACCCCCTCGGGGCGATCAAAAAAGAGTGCCCGGTCTTCATACTCCACACGCAAACGGGCCGGGAAAAGCATCGCATACTTCAAGTCCATATCTCTAAGTCGCCTCTTCACCCCCTGAAATCCCATCCTTTGCTTCTGGACGGATTGGGAAAAGTCCGGGTAGAAGTTCACCGTGGTGTTTTCAAACTGCGTAGGGCCGCCCATCCGCGAAGCCTGCAAAATGGCGTCTCTATCCCTGAAATTAAAAATTCTGGCGATGATCGGCCGCGGGGGGAACCCCGGCTTCGCCTTCCCTCCCGGCACTCTGTGTGCACGTTCCACCGCGAAGAATTTACTCAGTCCCTTGGGGGTGAGGTGATTGAGGATGAGGTCTTCGACAAGGAGATCAGTGGTCAGTGTTCCAGAGTTTTCAGGGACCCCAATAATACGCACGTTATTACGCCTTGCACGGCCCTCAAAATCCTCCAGTCGACGAGCAAAGAAATCGTTGGCGAATCTCAAATTGCGAACTTCTGTCTGCAAGTCGGACATATCCGTCTTAAGGCTGGAGGTCCTCAGGTCTAGAGATTTGACCTTCTCATTAGTCTTCGCCAAATCTGTTCTGATGAGATTAACGTCGATGGCCACTGTGTCAAGTTTCAGGGCCAGGGCCTCGTATTGCTGGCCGATGGATGTCTTGATGCTAGCAATGGCGCCCATGACGTCTTGCAGTGTTAAATCCGCCGACACAGTAGGATCATCAGTTGCCTCCTCCCGGACTCTGGGTGTGCCACCGGGGGACCCTCTGGGATGAGTGTAACGATCCAATAACATTTGTTTGAGTTGCACCCCCCCGGAAGGTGGTTTTGACTCTCCGTTTCTCACCCTCGGGCTTGCCTGTCATGGTGGGCTGCGTGCCCCCGAGGGGCGCCTGAGATCTGGTCCAAATGGCTCCTCAGAATTCACCCACGGGAACACCAAAGGCTGATTCAAGCCAGTATATGTCTGCAGCCACGCACTCGTTGTTCCCAGGCCTATGTGAAAGTCACGGGATCCAGTTGCACCCAGCGTTGGTCCGGGTGAGGGACAATGCCAGTGAGCAAAAACGAAACCGAAAGCCAACTCCGGGCTATGGCCTGGACCCCTTTAGCCGGTGTTGTTGAATTACTGCCTGGGCACAGCAGCAACTCAAGACCCGGGTGTCTCCAAGGGGTGGGCCGCAAAAGTGCAGGATGTCATAGCTTAGGAACCCGAAGTCCAAATCAATTTCTGAAAGCAGCTATTATATCAGCTGGGCAGCGTCATTAATAACCCATCTTCGTAGTCAGGATATAATTCAGGATGGATGCGGGAGGCGGCGAGGGTCTCGGGAGCCCTGTGCTCACGCGGTCATCTCGGATGCGCGCGAAGCTCCTCCTCTGGTCCAGCATCTTGGATTCCCTATCAGGTGGTGCGGTAGGGAAGGGAGAGGAAAATGGGGTCATCCGGGACCGGGCGGTGGTGTCAGGCAATCCTATCCACAGGAGCCCCTGTGTTGAGCTTGGACGAAGTGCCCAAAAGAATGTCCGTGAGGGCCTCATTGAATGGCAGCTGCGCCTCCAAAGAGGCCGCTGCCGGTTGAAGCACCTAACTGCCACCGTAGGAAGCTCAAGGTTTAAGGCCTCAGCCGCCCTACGCAACACCTCTGCGTAAGATGCACCCTCCTCTGTAGCCACGGTAGGGGGAGACACCATACCAAGGTATGGGGAAGTGTCCAGAACACAGGCCTCACCTAACTCTTTTCTCCTGTCCGTTTCCTCTAACTGGTCTGTCAGAGGGTCCACAGACCCCTTCCGGTCCTCCTCACCCTCCTCTGGTAGCCACTCAGGGTGATAGGGAACAGCAGGGGAGAACAGGGGTACAAAAGTACCGTTCAGTGCCGGTACCAATGTTGGTCTGGCTCTGTGTCCGTGTCGAGGGGAAGGCTAGGGTCGATGTCGGTTGGGGACACAACCGGTGTCAGAGGGGGCGGAGGCGTCACCAATGGATTCAGCGCCGCAGGAGGTGTCACGAGGCTGAACTGGACCCAGGCCTGGATCCCTAGGGGCCCTGCGGTGCCAGAGCTGAAGCCGCAGGCATTGAAGCCCTAGAGCCTCCAGTCGAGTCCACGGGGCCCAAAGGCGCACCGGCGGAGTCGGGCTGCCCAAAAATAGATGGAGGGCTTTGTAAAAACTACAAAGGTGGGCAGGGGTTGCTCCGGCTCCCGGAAAGGGAGGGAGGGTCAGAGTCGACCCAACAGGTTCTGCGGGCGGAGCCGGATGACTACCTACCACATTCTGCGCTGCGCCAGCCGACGGACGGGGAGATCGCGAAGAGCAACGATGCTTCTTCGCCTTCTTCTTGTGCTTCAACTTACCCGAAGGCGAAGAGGAGGAATAGTGGTGATGGCTCTGCAACGGGTCCCGCGACTGGTTCCCGAGAGCTACCTCTCGACTGGGTCCTCGAGCGGCGCCGAGCCTACTGCGGGGCCTCCAGAAGTTTTCAGGGCCGCTCCCGCAAAGACTTCGGAGCCATGGCCCGGCAGTCGGAGCACGACTTCAGGTTGTCGTCACACTCCTGGCACCAGAGGCACACAAGGCTTGAAGCCGGTCCGCCGAGATGACATCCCTGTGCACCAGGAGTCGTAACGACTCAAACAGACGTTGACAAAAAGTCACAAAAATGGAGTAAAAAGTGACTCGAGGGACCACTCTCTCGGGATCTGCGCTGGCTGGCGCAAAAAGAAAGAACTCACGTCAGCACACAGGGGCGGTGTCTAAGTAGATACCGCAACGTAATTCCGGCGACCAGGGATCCAGACTGACCCCTGGGGGTAATTCTAAGTTGAGGAATCCATAACTAATTGTCTCTTTCAGATACTACTATTTGTGGTGGAATCAGACTCAGATAGCATCTCCTCTCCATCATATGGTATGAGGGGATATGCATGGTTATCTTATGAAACGTCATGTTTGCCACTGTCCTCCAGACTGATGTCCTCTTCTTCTTGACTATCCAGTGTCCTTTACTTCATGCTTGCTCTCCTCAAAGCTCTGGTCCCCCCTATTCTATGGAGTCAGCAGAATCGGCAAATGCTTGGGGCGGAGGCAGTAGTGCAGGTTGTTGAGGTGGAGATGGCTGTGGTAACGGGTGTCACGAAGATGAGGGTGATAGGGTGGCTTGCAGAGCAGGCTGCTATTTGGGAAAACATGGTGCTGTCACTCTTGCGCAAATATTTTTAAATCATCTGCTAAAAGGTCATAAAAATTATACTGGAACCTATGCCATCTCCGGCAAGTGATGGATAACACTTCACTTTGTCATAGTCGCAATGAATATATATTTTGTGTCTATTATAGTACCTCGAGTCTTTGTAAAGGACATCCTTGTAATTTTGTGGGTCAAAATGGTAATATTTAATAACATAGTCCACCTTCAACTGCTGCAGAATTTACCCCATATGGGACTGCTCCCCCTCTGAAACTATTTCTAGACTCTCGTCTTCCTCTTCGATCTATGAATCTAAAATATGGTTTTTGGATGTTCCATCACCTTCAGAGTGGATGGTACTTTCATTGCTGATGGATACTTAGAGCCTGATTTACAATTCAGTTGTTCTCCTTCAGAGAAAAACTTGGGCACTTCAAGATGCTTTCATGTTTACCTTGTTGTGAAAGTTCTCACAGAGTTACTTCTTATATTTCCTTGTGAAGGGGGCATCCCAGAGGCGGGGGCAACACTTTGTGCTCCTCCATATAAAAAGCTAGGCGCCTGTCTCTTTCACGTGGGGTCTTGAAAATGAACTATTTGCAGAGATTTCATTTGGATGCCTTGTGTTTTGGGTAAAGGCAAAAACTACACTTTAGATGTGTATTATGAGCAAGGATCTTTTTTAAAAACAAATGTTTTTGAGCTGTATTTGTTGCACTCTACAAATGTGGGTAACATAGCATACCATATTTAGGAGGACAGCCTTTGAGGATAAATGTTTCTTTTTCTGAGAAGCTGGCATTTTGGCATTTTTCCACCTAATAATAGAGATCATACAAATGTAATTGAATTTATATTGCGGAATTGTTATTTTCTGTCAGGTAATGATATGGATGATTCAATATCAAAAAATATTGACATCCGCCTTGAGATGATTGATCATTTCTTTGCCTTAGCGATACCATCAGGTGAATTAAATGTCAGGATATCTAGAGAGAATTATCTCTCAGATGTAGTAAGAGCCTAAGATTAATGTTAGAATACATGAACAAAAGAGGTCATCCTTTGTTACACTATCTTGAAGCGCATAATTAGAGACACCTAAATGAAGAACTAGCACATCATTGACCTGCAGAGCCCTCCAGACTATCCACTATCTGGCAATCAGTGCTTATTAACTGACTGAACGTTGTATCCTGCACATAACAAAACTGACCACATCTATTTACTTCCATTTGGTTTGGGCTTCCGCAGTGCATCATCTGTAAATTAATTAAATAAATTAAAAATAAGAGCAGGACCCCAAGCTCCCTTAGGGGCCCAACATCGGGGCTCCTTAATGTTGGAGTTAACAAACACCACAGCTGCCTAGTGCTGATTCCACCGTGGGCCTCTTTTATGTACCCTCTACATTTTTTCTCTCTCCATCTCACTTTCGTAAATTCCTTTCAATCCCTGCTTTCTTCATTTCTCCCTGTTTTCTTATTTGTTTCTCCCCTTCTCCCATCTCATACTTTCTCTTTTTAGCTCTGGCTCAAAACCTGTTGACCAAAAATAAGTCTAGGTTCCCCAACATTAAGGTTTTTGTTCACTATATGCAACCATCAGCGGAAAATGTGGCCAATGCTTCTATGGGTTAGTTGGAACTGTTGCAAACAATTATTTGTTAATAAGGGATTGAGTTTGACAGGGATGCACTGGTCAACTTCTAATCTGTAGTTGTTTCGGGAAAGCATCTAAAAATGACAGGGAAATATTGAAATCTGTAACTATGGATGTAGCGACCAGCCCAATCTGTTTAAGCTAATAAAACAAACCGCTTAATAAACGGATATAGGATTACTTTATGGTAGTTATGTAGTATATCAGCCGAGATTAAGATTAAAAACTGAAACTATAAATTGGCAAACAGATTTTAAAATGATTATAGTAGGCCACTCTAAACCATTAAAAGCATAAGGTCCTGTTGAGTTACCCATTTCTGTACATAAAGGCTGGTGGGGATTTCATTCTAGTTTAAAAGAAGAGTAGAATGGAAGTCCCTGTTAACTATATATTAGGATCTATGTTAAGGTCCCTTTCTATGATGATTACAAAAATGATGCCTGACAAATTGTTGCAATTTGTGAAATGATCCAATATTATTTCCCTAACATAATTTTACTTTAGGAAAGAATGTCTATAAAGCAATTGTGTATGATTATGGTTAAGAGAACCATGCAGCATGGCTCAACACTGCTGCAATGTGTAATTTGTGGAATTTAAATTATTAGGATACATAATGTAATATTGGTAAAAGTTATCATGAGGGGCACCTTTGTTATCTTGGTAAGTGCCTCTTACCAAGCGAGTCCTTATTTACACCATAACATATTCAGAGCCTATAACTGGAACGTCAGCAGTCGCTTGCAGTGCACCAGATACCACACTGTGGAGCTGCTACCAAATTAAATTCCAAGCAGAGGAAATCTCTAACTGGACACAGTACCAAAACAAGCATTGCCAAAACCAAAAGGGCACTGCTATGCAAGATCTATTGGATTTGTCAATGAATTTTTAGCCATTTTGTACAGCAGAGCAGCTGCTGTGCAGTATGGTTGAAAGTGAAAAAATAAATCTGCAATTGTCGCCTGAGGCTTGAGCCGGGCAGTCATTCTTTTCTATTTGCTCCTATTTTAAACTACCTTTTGTGTGCACTGCCCTATGTGTCCTTTCCCCCCTGCACTAGCGCGTGGATTTAGCGCGACGCTGCTGTCTACACCGATTTCGGGTGAAGGCATCTTTTTATCTTGATTTTAAATTGTATTGGTTTGCACTCACCCCACTTAGCGCTGTCTCCCACAGAGGGTCCGGACGATTTTAGGGCTGCTCGACCTGGGGCACGGGCAGAGTTAGTGCGGCGGCCATCTTGGGTAGGGTTATCCTCCCTTGGGGCGAGAGGCAACAGTATAAAAACAGTAGAAGGACAAAATCGCGAGAAATCTGCAATTGTCGCCTGAGGCTTGAGCCGGGCAGTCATTCTTTTCTATTTGCTCCTATTTTTAAACTACCTTTTGTGTGCACTGCCCTATGTGTCCTTTCCCCCCTGCACTAGCGCGCGGATTTAGCGCAACGCTGCTGTCTACACCGATTTCGGGTGAAGGCATCTTTTTATCTTGATTTTAAATTGTATTGGTTTGCACTCACCCCACTTAGCGCTGTCTCCCACAGAGGGTCCGGCCGATTTTAGGGCTGCTCGACCTGGGGCACGGGCGGAGTTAGTGCGGCGGCCATCTTGGGTAGGGTTATCCTCCCTTGGGGCGAGAGGCAACAGTATAGAAACAAACGGCATTGGCTCCGCGCAGCGGACGCATTCAGCGGGCGCACCGTATTCGCGCCGGAGTCAAGCCAGAGTCCAGCCCGTCTGCGCCCGTCCGCGACAGACAGGGGCGAGGGGCGACTCCTCTTAGTCCCCTGATGCCATCCGAGATCTCGGAACCAGTAAGGCACTATATGCAATATACTAAACATGAGCCTCTTATACTACGCCCCAGTGAGGCAAACTGCTGTGATCACAGCTATCAACCAGATCTATTACCTAGGGCTTGTGACTTTTGTGACCAGACTTTCCAATCCCCTAAGAGCAACATACAGGTTACATCTGAACCTAATATGATATTATTAAACTGCAGGTCGTTGAGAAAACACAAACTGGAAGTATACGATTTATTAATCACTAATAATCCTGATGTGCTTTTCCTAACCGAGACGTGGTTGGACGAGGAATCATCTCCAGAAGCGCTGGAGGCTACCCCCCCGGGCTACTGCCTACTTCGTTTAGATAGACATAAGCAAAGAGGGGGAGGGATAGCACTCATTCATAAGTCAGAGATAGATTGCACCTTAGTGAAAGCCACTTTACTTCATAGTGAAAGTGGTTTATTCACCATTAAACTCGGACCGAGAAATATCATTAATGGTCTATTGGTGTACCGCCCGCCTGCAGTAGCTAGACAATTTGATAGTCAGCTTTTAGACCTTATCATGCAGCCAGCTCTCCGATACAGAAAGTTTATCATTTTAGGTGACTTAAACCTTCATTTTGACGATAGGGAATGTAAGGAGGCACAGGAGGTGGCGACAGCTCTGGCATCACTGGGGCTGAAACTACAATCTGATGCCCCATCGCACCAACATGGCCATCTCCTGGATCCTATCTTTGCCAATTGGGAGGGTATTACGATCTTCCCCTCGGTTAGAATAATTTGGTCGGATCACTTCATCATCCCGTTTCTTTTTGATAATACCCTTACAGAAAACAGACTTTCTAACCCCCCCTCCTTGAAGCGTAGAAATTGGAAAAAGTTTAACCAAGAAGCCTTCAGACAGGCCTTTCAAAAAAATCCCCCCCGCAGAGCAACTCCCTTCAGGAGGCCTGGATAAATTATGAAAATGGTTGACCACTGCTCTGGATGAGATAGCCCCTTGGACATCTAAACCCCCGGTTAGACAATCCAAAAACGCTCCTTGGTTTTCAGAAAAACTTAAGCTTGCCAGAGCTAGATGCAAAACTTTAGAGTGCAGCTGGAGAAAACACTACAACCTTGAAGATAAACTAATATATAAGAAGGAACTAAAGAAATACCATAAACTAGTGAGATCGGAAAAAAGCTGCCATCTTAAAAGTAGAATAGATTTAGCGGATAACCCCACCAAAGAACTCTTTTCGATCTATAAAGAACTCACGATCCCAACTAGATTGGAAGCTCAAGATACTTACTCGAAAGAACTATGTGACTCCATTGCTGACTTTTTCGTAAGCAAGATCGATAAAATCCATGCTACTTTTATAAAGGATGAGGCCAGTTCGAGTAAACTTGAAGCAACCTACAACAGCAACACGGGGACTCCTGGTCTCACGTGTTTCATCACTCCTGAGAAACAAGAGCTACTTAGCATCGCAAACAGTATACAATCTGGCTCCCCCAGCGATGTCTGCCCATCGACTCGCTGTAAAGGAGTCTTGGAGACCACAATAATTGACTATATTAGTCCTATTGTGTCACTCTCCTTTCAAGAGTGCCAGGTATTAGATGCTTGGAAAACCGCTCAAGTCATTCCCCTAAAAAAAAAGGCCAATGTCCACATCTCCCAGTTTCAAAATCTTCGCCCTATTTCCCTCCTCCCATTTTGTGCTAAGATCGTGGAAAAAGTAGTGAACAGGCAGCTCATGAGTTATCTGAAAGAACACTCTCTCCTGCACCCCTCACAATCAGGCTTCAGAGCGGGACACTCTACTGAGTCAGCCCTACTTTTTTCCACTGAGAGTCTACGGCACATAGTGGACGAGGGAGAGACAGCGGCGTTGGTACTTTTAGATCTAAGTGCAGCCTTTGACACCGTGCTGCACTCAACGCTGCTGTCTAGGCTATCTGATATGGGAGTAAAGGGGCATGCCCTTGCATGGATGGAGTCCTTTCTGGTCAACAGGAACTTTCAGCTGCACTGCCCCCCCTTTAAATCATCTCTCAGGAAGACGAGCCATGGGGTTCCTCAGGGCTCGAGTCTGAGCCCTACTTTATTTAATATTTATATGGAACCCCTGGCTCGTATAGTTGAGACTTACGGGGTGGGCATTGTTAGCTACGCTGATGACACCCAATTGATGTTCAAGCTTACGCCCGACCACAAAGAAGATGCCACCAATTTCTCCAACTGCCTTTCCTCCGTGGCAGCTTGGATGAACACCAACTGTCTCCGCCTTAATGGCGACAAAACTGAGCTGCTGGTGGTAGGAAAATCATCTTCCGCATGGTCTCACATGTGGTGGCCTGCGGAATTAGGCAGTCTGCCCTGCCCTGTGGCTTCGGTGCGTAACCTGGGCATCACACTTGACTCTAATCTATCATACTTGCCTCATGTCAACAAAGTCACGGCTAAGTGCTTCAGCGTACTGAGAGTCCTCCGGAAGGTATTAGATCTCCTTCCTATGGACTCCAGGAAGACCATTGTCCATGCCCTAGTAACTCCCCATCTGGACTATGGGAACGCCCTGCTACTTGGTTTGAGCAAAAAAGGACTTCACCAACTCCAGTGTGCTCAGAATGCCGCTGCGCGCCTTGTGCTCAAACTTCCTCGCAGAGCTTCAGGGAAATCTGCTTTGTCCAAACTACATTGGCTTCCCATTAAGGAACGAATTAAATTCAAATCCTTATGCTTTGCCCACCGAATCGCACAAGGCACTGGTCCAGGATACCTACAACGCCTTTTAACAATACATCGCCCTACCAGGAATTTGAGATCTTCTGGAACAATGGTTTTTAAAATCCCTAAAATCACCAGAGCCAGGATGGGTGGCTGCTCGTTCAGTTATCTGGCTGCCAAGTGTTGGAACGAGCTCCCCCTTGAGCTACGAATGGAACCCTCTGCTATTAGGTTCCGGGGAAAACTGAAAACTTTTCTTTTCCCACGTACTTAGTCCATTTCCCTTCCCCAGCCCATGTTTGCCTCACCTGTGCTCCTTCCTTTGAGCTTCTTTGCAGTTTTCAGCGCGGGGACACTCTGTCCTTGAGTAACCAGGCGCTTTACAAATGGCTTAAATTAAATTAAATTAATTAAATCAATAAAGCACTATGATGTGGCACGCGTTGACCATGTTGCAGCATCATAGCACTTAAATTTTGTTTTACTTTCAGTTATGTTGCACAGCAGCCGTGCTGCTGTACAACAAGGTTACAAAAACATTGACAAAGCCAATAGATCTCTTATTGGCTAGACCCAATGCTTGTTCATTTAGCACAGCCGTCTGGATTATTTATGTTGCAGGCCATGGGATAAAGTGCGGCTTTTCATGGCCATTGTATGATATTGTGCTCCTCTAGGATATAAGGCAACAAAAGGGCCTCAATAGTTGCACTCTTTCAGGCAGCTGATGAATGCACTTCTGATGCATAAGTCATACTTATGTTTAATAGGCCTGATGTTTAAATGGCAAGTACTAGCAAAGAACGAAAGTGAAAAGGATTGCCAGCTACTCAATGACAAGCCTACTTGTCACGGCTGCACAAACAACACCCTGTGTTTATCTTCAGTCAGGAACATTCTGTGCCCTCAGATGTGATCGGGCAGACTGTACACAAACCCTCAGACCCACCCTGATTCGCATGGTGCAATACTTGGAGGCAGATCACAAGTCCTAAAAAGATAAGTGGGAGGACTAACCAAGGTAGGCAATATGCAAGCAACATCATAGCACATGACATCACAGTGTGTGACCTTGCATGTGGCATCCCAGGAAGTGGTGTCACAGCCAATGACCTCACAGGAAGTGACATCACAAGAAGTGAAATCAAATCTTAACACCTCACACATATGTTTAGCAAGCCTATCATGAGCACATTTGACTGCATTACGAGATTTTTCAAATGAGATTTTGCATCGGATTGTGCCAAGAAAGTGATGCAACCCTGACGTAAAATATGGTCCTCAAATTATACATGTTTTAATCTGCCACAGTGAAATTGACAACAAGGAGAAACATGGCAGTAAATCTGTTCTGTTTAATTAGCTGCAAAGTCTGCGTTTTAAAATATCTAAAGGGGATAAAGGGACTTGCTCCAGAGATCATTGTGCGCCCACTAAATCTCAGGGAAATTTAATAATGGTAAGATATCTCAGGAGGTTAACCCATTTGCTGGAGAGATGTGTGTTTTATTTAGTCCCAATTTTTAATAAAGTACCATTGAGGGGTAATGTGTCTCCAACAAAGAACAATATGTAACATGCAGATGACAGATTTTAATTTTTGTAGTTAGGTAAGTGGGTTACTGCTTTTAACACAGACATCAGGGGCTTCTCCGGTAAGGCAGAGGAGCTTCGCCCCAATGCTCTCTGAGCAGGAAAAAGGAAAACAAATGATAATAACATTGTTACTATAATTTTATTTTTCATAGCTACAGGGCGGGGTTAGGGCAGAGCGAAGCTGGTGGCACAGGAAGGAGGAGTGGTTTGCGCACAATAAGTGCCCATGACGGTTTGGTCGGCCATCTTGATCCGGCCAAACAAATTATTGTGTTACCTATGTCACATGCAAAAAGCAGTCCTTGCTTATACCTCTATTGAACTTCACTTGGTCGCTGGTGGTGTCCACCCTTAGAACAGAGAACACACTTCACTCTTGAGAGTTTGAGAAATTAAGCCATTCATAGAGGGATTAAAAAGAGTAATTTTACCCTGGGTGCTACCCATCCCCGTGTAGTATCTCAATATAGTTCTCACCGGACTCATGGTTCCTGCTTTCGAACCACTTCACTCATGCCCTTTAAAGTAGCTCATGTGGAAGGCAGCCTTTCTAGAGGCCATCACCTCTCTCAGGCGTGTCAGTGAACTTCAGACCTTGACTCTTCAAGACAAGAACCCTTCTTCCAAATTTAACGCAGATAAAGTAGTCTTTTGGGCAAACTACAAATTTCTCCCCAAGGTAGTCTCTTCTTTCCACCTCAACCAGACCATATAACTCCCAGTGTTGTTCCCACATCCGGAGTCAGTGGTGGAGTGGGCTCGCCACACACTAGATGTAAAAAGAGCCCCCAGGTGTTACACTGACTAACAAAACCTTCCTGCAAGACACAACAACTTTTAGTTTCTTTCTCCAAGCCACATAAAAGCTGTGTTCCCCACAGGGCAGGCATCGCACACTGGCTGGTCAAATGTACCTAGATATGTTACGCTAAAGCCAAAAGATCTTTGCCTATACCTCCCAGATCCTACTCCACTTGTAAGAGCGGAGCCTCTATGTTTTTTTGGGTAACATTCCTTTAGCTGACATCTGCAAAGCAGCTACCTGGTCCACTCCACACACACCAAGTACTACTGTGTGGCTGTCTTAGCACACCAACAAGCTAGCATTGGCTAAGCCATAGTCCATACACTCTTTCAATCCTCCGCAACATCCTCTAGCTAGCATTACTTAGAGGAGGACTGCTTTACAGTCTATGTATGGCAAGTGTATCTACAGCTCAGGCTCAGGGGTTAGAGGCAGCAGACCCGGAAGCTGAGATCGGTCCTGGACCAGGGTTCAATTCCCCGCCTTGGCGGGTCTTGGGCTAAAAATTCCACGGACTCGATAATTCTCGCCCCGGTGCCTCCTCGACTCACGGGTTCACACTCTGCGACTCTGGGCAATAGCTTGCTTAATCTCCACAACGGCCCCTCGCGGCGGGATGCCTGACTTTCACCTTGTGGATACCCTGCTATCTCACAGGGGAATACCAGGAAGGGTTCCCTAAGCAAGCGCCGGGAAACCCACTGCGGGTAGCTGTGCGCTATATAAGCTCAACTACATTTACATTTACATTTACATTACAGCTACACATGCACAAACGGAAAATGTTACTTACCATGTAAGCATCTGTTTGTGGCATGTAGTACTGTAAATTCACATTTGCCCAACCTCCTCCCCAGGAGCTTTGGTCATTGCAGAAGTCTAGGAGGCTCTGACCCATAAGAAGCAAGGAAACAAGAGTGACGTCAGAGCCAATCAATGGTAAGAAAAGTGCGGGCTCTCAGCCCGTTTTCAGATTTCATTTTTTTTGTTTACAAGAGATTTTACAATCACAGCACAAAGACTGTGCAGGCAAATACTAAAAATAGCTCCCTCTGCCTGTTTCAAACTGCTAGAAAAAAATCTAAGATAGGGCACAGCAGACACTTGATAACAGCAAATACTTCAATAAGAGAGCAGTATTTGTCTAGTAGGGGATTTAGTCAAAGGAAACTGCAGAGATTGCAAAATATTAATACATTTTAAAACAAAATGTTAAAAAGTATGACAGAGTAAATACTGCACTGAATTTTAAATGCATTTAGCCAATCATTCAAATAGTGCTTATTCTAGAGAAACAAAGATGAGCTGTGAATCTTAAAATGTTAAAAGAAGTGAACATCACCTGTACATTGCAAGAAAATGCTATTTTATAAAGAACATGTTAACACAAATAAAAAGTGAAAGCATACAATTCATCTTAAGGCTAATTTAGAACATCAACAAGTGATATATAGATCAGGGAGATAGTCCACACAGTGGTCGGTTAGGTACATATTTCCGGAGTATCAGAATCAAAATAATACATAATCCTTGACCCTCAGTAAAGTCCCCTCCGATCCCTCATATCCACTAGGACATCAAGCTGTTGAAACAGTTAAACCTGAAACTTTACCACTCTCCCCTTGATTTTTTCATCCCTGTTTATGTAAAATCATCACTTATAAGGGCACTACACACTCTTTGAAGTTCCTGTCAAATTATAATCTTTTCTCCAAAGTATTTCACAGCATTCTTTGGATACCTCTGCTCAGTGCTCCTAAATAATTCTAACTCTAGCTATTCTCACATTTCTTCTGCTTTCTTCTACCTCTATAATGATTCCACATTGCTGTTTTCTCTTTTATATCTTAGTCTCTCTACTTCTGCCACTCTTCTTGCTCTTTGTGCTGTTGCGTCCCATGCTCATCTGTTCTACTCTTCAATTTAGATCTGGATTTCTTTCCTTGGTCTAATTTTTTACCTTACCGTCCCTTTTTTAACCCTTCCTATTAGTTGTTTTTTACTCTCTTTTTTCATATTGTTTGGTGAGTGCTCTTTCGTTTTTTGTTTTTCTCTTTTTATACTGTGCATATGTTACATCTTTATTAAATAGATGGTGTCTTTTTGTTTCCTGTAGTGTCTATGCAGAAGTGTCATCTGCATTCCTGTATCTTTTATCCCACTCCCCAATATGTTTAACATTGTCTTTTGGAATGTTCATGGTTTGGTACATCCTGTCAAAAAGTACTTTCTCACTTGTCCAGATTTAATTCATATGTTACTTTTTTTACAGGAAACTCACTGTAACGATGTTGAATATCTTAAATTGAAATGACAATTGGTAGGCCAAGTTGTATATCCTCCTGCGGTTAATCATAAAGGTGGCGTTGCTATTCTTTTTTCATGAATCCTTGCATGCACACATTTTATCAACTCAATGTGATATGATGGACGATGGGTATTGGCTAAGGTTGTCTTTCATAACAGACAACATCAAGATGATATTAGCTTCTACTGATAACCCTATAATTATTGTTGCAGGAGACTTTGATCAATGGTTAGATCCCTTTATTGATAGACAGTCTAAATGTAAATGTAATCCTGACAAATCCCATAAAGTATTTCAATCTGTCATTGCCACTCGTCCATTAATTGATGTTTGGAAAACTTGTAACCCTGATTCACCTGAATTCACATTTTTCTCCAATGTGCACCATACCTGTTCTAGAATTGATTATATTTTGGTTACTAAACCTTTACTTCCCTCTAGCCAATCCTCAAAGATTGGCTCTATTTTTATTTCTGACCATGCCCCTGTTTTTTCTTTCCTTGATTTATCTCTGAATAATTCTAAAACTAGTTGTTGGAAATCTAATAAGTTTCACTTCTCCGATAATAATTTCCTGACGGAGGCTACTACCTTTATTAACAAGTTTTTTTTCAAATTAATCAATCATCGTACATTTCTATTCCTAATACTTGGGATGCCTTTAAGGCCTACTTTCATGCCTTTACCATAGCCTACTCAGCAAGGAGGAAAAAACTCAATCATGCAAAATACAATACATTATTACAACAACTCAAAACATCAGAACATACTTATTTTTCCTCTTCTGTCCTACATGAGTTAAAGTCAAGTCTACTCTTAACACACTTGCCTGTAATATCCTCCTTAAAGTTAAATCTAAGTATCATGGAGGTCAAAACAAAGCGGGCAAGATGTTGCCTAATTTCTTAAAAATCTAATCTGAACGTAAAAACATTGGCCCCATTCTGAATAACCATACCAATAAAAAGGCATTTTCTGATGCTGATATCTCTACAGCTTTTCAATAATATAACCAACTATTGTACTCTGATGAAATCAACACCTCAGAACTTAATATGCACACTCCCTAATCCTTCCTCATTGCCTGATAAATGTGATCTATTAGTATCTGAAATAACTCTCAAGGAAATAACAGATGCCATCAGATCCTTAAAAATAAGCCAAGGCTCCTGGTCCAGATCGCCCATCTGTTGAATTTTTCTCCTCTTTCTCTTCCGTTTTTGCCCCTAAACTACTTGAACTTTTTAATTCTTTTTTTTGCAGATCCTAAGGCCACTGTATCTTTTCTAGATGCTTTGATTGTCCTTATTCTCAAACTCGATAAGGATCACACCCTCTGTAAAAACTATAGTTCTATTTCATTCATTAATTATGATAGCAAAATATTTGCCAAAATCCTTGTGTCCCGCCTTGAGACTATTGTTCCTTTATTGGTCAAAACTGATGAATGTGGCTTTGTTAAGGGCAGACTGGCCGTTGACATTGCTAGAATGTTTTCTAATGTCATTGCTTTTGGGAAAAAATACCACTCTCCTCTAGATGCGTTGTCTCAGGATGCCGGAAAGGCATTTGACCGTATTACCTGGCAATATAAGTTTACCACTCTCAGATGGTATGGTTATTGCCCTAATTTCATTTCATTTGTAAAACTGTTATACTCTGCTCCCCATGCTAGTATTTTCATCAATATTCGTTTTCCCCATTATTTTCAGTTACATAGAGGTACACGACAATGTTGTCCTCTTTCCCCTTTGCTATTTGTTCTCTGTTTAGAACCTTTCCTTGAACCTATTTGCTATAATACACAAATTTAATTCCAACGAAACTAAATTATCAGCTTATGCTGATGATATTTTAGTTTATATGTCCAATCTCCTTTCTTCTTTACCTCCTTTTTTACACAAAATTAATGTATACTGTAGTATCTTTGGATATAAATTGAACGTTTCTAAAACTGAAATATTTCCACTAAATTCTCCATGTTATTTATATGTTTGCTAACACTAATTTTACTTGGTGCCCCACCAAAATAAAATGTCTTGGAATTCAGTTCTCTTCCACCGTTTTGTACACAATTAGTTGTACTTTTAACACTTTAACACCCATGCTCCAGAAATTATTTTCATCATGGTCTTCTCTACACTTATGGTGGGGTAGGTTGGATACAATTAAGATGATTATTGTACCACATGTCCTTTATACACTATCTATGTTACCTTTAAAGATCTCTATTTCTTATTTTTTATCAACTCAATTCACTCTGCACCAAAGAGTAGAATAATAAACATTCCCGTATTGCTTTGGCTAAACTTAAACGTCCCAAGAGTGAGGGTGATGTCCATTTTCCTGATTTTAACCTATATATACATATATATATATTTATTTATTTTTTGTACAAAGATGCACACCAATTCCAGGTTTCAAGCTTATTTATTCAGCTTTCTCTGGCTATATATCACTCTGCATTTTTAATTAGACAATTTTTTGCCTTAACTCATGAATTTTGTGATGCTCCCATTCCACGGTGCATTGTGTTTGAACGTTCTTTATTGAAGGGTTTCTAATTTAAAGATGTAATTTATATGTCTAATTGCACCTTTATATCAAATAATCCCATACTGAAATATTCACATTTGTTACATACTGTATTTTCTACAAGTTTTGATGTTCGGTAATGTTTCTTTGCTTCCTCTATTTGATAAAACAATGTATCAAATTTTGGTGTAATTCATTCTATTATAAACATTGGAAAGAGAAGGGTATTATGTTTATTTATCACCTGGTCCACCATCATTTTGTAGTCCCTTTTCCCAATTGCAAACAAAATACAGTTTACCAAGTTTGTTTTTCTATGAGTATCTTTTAATATCGTCTTCTCTTCAGTTGTATTTAACAGCCAATACTGTTCCTACAGATATTCTATCACTCACTCCCCAAACACCGTTACTTAACATCTCTCATGACTATACCCAAGGCTGCCTATTTATATAATATGTTACTATCACCTATCCCTGAAAGAGCCAAAAACAACTATTGTGCCACTGTGGGAAACTGATTTATCCATCTCATTTCCCACTCCTGCATGGGAAATTCAGGTTTAAAATATTTAAAACATCCAAAGCAGCTCGTATTAAGCAGTATTTTTTTTATTTATAACAGAGCTCTCATTACCCGTGAATGTATCTCCAAGTTCTCTTCCACCTGCTCTCCATTATGCTGGTCCTGTTTTTCCTTCATAGGGACTTTAACTCACCTATTATACTATTGTTTCAATGTGTTGAAATTTTGGGAAATGTATCTGGTCAAAGTGTCTAAAAAATGTTCAATGTAATATTCCATTATCAATGCAAAACGTTTTTCTTGGAACTGCCTCACCAGACTTTGACAGCATTTCTCCTAAGCCTATGTTATTTGATCTTTTTATTTCTCTTGCACTTAAGATGATACTTTCTTGTTGGGAAGACACCTCTAAATTTACTATATTAACATGGTGGTATTTTATTTGTGATGAACATATAATAGCTACTGTTTCTACACTCTCAGTGTCTCATAAAATTAAGTCTGATCTACTCTGGTTATCTTTCACTACGAATCTTTCTGCTCATTCACCTATAGCTTAGATACCATCCTTTTTTTCTTTCTCTTTTTCTTTCTTCTTTCCTCCCTTTCACAATACAAAACAAAATTGTAATATATTTACCGACTTATATTGCTCTTTTTCACTCTCTGAACTGTTTCACTATTTTGTACTCTAATTGTTATTATTTACTATTGATGTTGTATTGCTGCTGTTGCTAATTTTCTTGACTTTAATACATCAATAAAAATTATTTTAAAAAAAAGAATCTCTCACTTTTTGGTTGTTTTTGTGTGTGAGTTTAGGCTATGTAATCCACTGTAAGGGTAACAATTGTACTACTCATGAACCAGTAACCGATTCAGCGGATTATGCTGCTCCAGTGGATCTCAAAGTTTATCAGGTCTTTGCAGTCTTTATATGGTAAAATTCCGTTTGCCAAACAGGGTGATATCTCTTTGGGTCAGTCTGATTTTTATTTTTTCCATGTTCTGTGACAGACTTCTGCGCAAGTGCTGCGGCATTGAATAATTTAGGGCCAGTGTTTAATCTGAGCCGGTGGTTGCCAGCGGGGGCCACCGGCACTCATTCATTCCGCATCTGACATTTACCAAAGCAAGAAAGGGAAAAATACACAAAATGGAAAGACTGAGGAAGAGAAAAACTGGAAAACCATCACAAAGAAGCAGGAACCTGTAAGAGTGAGAAGAAGGGGCAGGTAGTGTCTGGAAATTGATTGAAGAGGCATGAGATAGATTTAAGACTATGCAGCCTCAGTATTTGGCGCACCGACATTCAATTGCACCCACCGTGGGCTTCCGAACAGACCTTTGGGCACCGGCACTCATTCTATTACAAGTCAAATACTATATAGCGCAAGTCAATGCTGAGCCCCTGTGATATCATCAATTAACCACTGGTTTTGAGGTTAGGAGTAGGAGTTTTTGTTGGAGTAAGATGGAAGATGGGTGACTAAGAAGGCAGGAGTTTTCCTGGTGGCCAGTAGGGAATTAAAGCCGACATACCATTGTGCATTTCATGTAACCAAAGTAGAATTGTTTGTACCGTTTAGCCCTTGTGAGACTTAGTAGGGCTTCTCTGGGGCAATGTCTGGAGGTTTTACAGAGTATCCTGGAAGTCCGTGTAAAACTGAACTTCCTTTCTCATTAAAAAGATGAGCGGCTGGAACAAAAGCCCCAAATTGACTAGAAATTTGGAAGAGCCGCCTGGATTAACATCAGGGAGCCGCACTGAAGAGTCCGTGTCACTCCTCTAAGTTTATGGAGGAGTTTAATGATACAATGCCAGGAATATGTGAAAGAATATGAGGCAGTCAGTGCAAGAGTAAAATGGAGAAGGGCGAGAAGAAATACTCAGGATCTCCACTTGAAAGAAAAGAGTGACAACACAGTCACCTGGGGAGAATAGTTAGAAATATTTGAGTAGTGGTAAGTGACTAAGGGCATCATTATGATGGCGGGCGGACAAAGTCCACCCGTCACTGTAACGGTATGCGGGACCGGCCGCCAGGGGTGCAGTGGTCCCACACCTGCAATTATGATGCCACCTCGGCGGGGCATCCTCTATGCCCAGCATTGTGGCAGGCGGTGCTCACAGCACCGCCCGCCACAATGCTGGGAATGCACGGTGTGCATTGGCATGCAAAAGGTGACAGGCACTGCGCGGTGCCTGCCACTTTGTCCATGCCAATGCAGGGGGATACCATAGCTACCCCCCATGTGAACCCCCCACACCTCCAACATCCTGGGGGCCCGCTATGGGCCCCCAACAGCGTAGACGCATGCCTTTCCATGATGGCAACGCCGCCATGGAAGGGCTGCTCTCCGCCATCATCATAATATGGATGGTGGTGTCTTGCAGACACCGCCACCATATTATGCATGTTTTCCGCCCGGTCGACGAGTCGACCTGGGGAAAAGCGGCGGATGGTCTTTCCATCTGCCGCAGACCCCCCCCAGCCATTTTAAAATGGTGGAGGGTCTTTTAGGTGTGGATGGCGGGCAGATCGCTCCCGCCGGGCCAGCGGTGGCTACCGCCAGCTCGGCAGGGCCGAATCACCCGCCATCCTAATAGGCCCCTAATAACAGTTTTACCGAAGAATGGGTTTTAAGTATCAACAGGACATCCACATTTGTCAACCTATTATCCATAAGGCCTTCAGGCCTGTATTAAAACATATAGAGCCCAGCAAAGAGCCGAGCCTTGCACATATCCCAGTTGACTGGTTAACATTGAAATAAATCGAACAACAGGGCTTCAAAAAGTGTGCACAGCTCATTATGTTTCCAAAGCTGTATATTTTATACTGTAATCATGATGCCTTAGCCCATCAGATTTACACAGACACACCTGTGGTGAAATGTTTTCAGGCTTTGGTAAAGTGGAGGTACTATGTAATATTTCTCACATTTTATTGTAGAACTAACACAGTTTAAAACTATAGAATTTACAGGATAATTCGAGTTGACTTAGTTTTAGCCTAAGTTTGAGAGATAGAGAATTCCATCTCCTATTATGCCTATTGAGACAAAGAAGTGGTATAAAGCGTGATTGTTTAATTTGTGTGGAAAAAGATAACAAGCATTGAAAATGCAATAGGTCTCGCAATAGAAGAGTTTGACATTTTTCGTTTTGCAAATGGATGAGTGGTGTTGCGTGGATGAGTGGCGTTGCGTGGATGAGTGGCGTGTGTGAGTGGCGTTGCGTGTGTGAGTGGCGTTGCGTGTGTGAGTGGCGTTGCGTGTGTGAGTGGCGTAGCGTGTGTGAGTGGCGTTGCGTGTGTGAGTGGCGTTGCGTGTGTGAGTGGCGTTGCGTGTGTGAGTGGCGTTGCGTGGATGAGTGGGGTTGGAATGCAATAGGCCTCGCATTAGAAAATTTGTAGTTATTGGTCTTGTAAATGACATAATTTATTTATTTTTTCGTTGTTAAAATTGTTAAATTGATGGCTTTGTCCTTTACAATGCCAATAGTTATAACTTTCGCAAATGTGACACCTATAGCATTTTGAATGCAACATGTTTTGTATTTACGTTACTTATATGGCAGCTCTCGTCGTTATGCTACATCTCTAGATAGTTTTATCTTTCGCAAATGTGACACCTATTGTAACACAATATGTGTTGTGAGGGTGAGTGAGGGTGAGGGGTTGAGGGTGAGGTGTTGAGGGTGAGGGGTTGAGGGTGAGTGAGGGTGAGGGTGAGTGAGGGTGAGGGGTTGAGGGTGAGGGGTTGAGGGTGAGTGAGGGTGAGGGTGAGGTGTTGAGGGTGAGTGAGGGTGAGGAGTTGAGGGTGAGTGAGGGTGAGGGTGAGTGAGTGTGAGGGGTTGAGGGTGAGTGAGGGTGAGGGTGAGTGAGGGTGAGGGGTTGAGGGTAAGTGAGGGTGAGGGTGAGGGTGAGTGAGGATGAGGCTGAGGGGTTGAGGGTGAGTGAGGGTGAGTGAGAGTGAGGGTGAGTGAGGGGTTGAGGGTGAAGTGTTGAGGGTGAGTGAGGGTGAGGGGTTGAGGGTGAGTGAGGGTGAGGGGTTGAGGGTGAGTGAGGGTGAGGCGTTGAGGGTGAGTGAGGGTGAGGGTGAGTGAGGGTGAGGGTGAGTGAGGGTGAGTGAGGGTGAGTGAGGGTGAGGGTGAGTGAGGGTGAGTGAGGGTGAGGGTGAGTGAGGGTGAGTGAGTGTGAGTGAGGGTGAGTGAGGGTGAGGGGTTGAGGGTGAGTGAGGGTGAGGGGTTGAGGGTGTGTGAGGGGTTGAGGGTGAGTGAGGGTGAGGGGTTGAGGGTGAAAGGGTGAAGGTGAGGGTGAGTGAGGGTGATGGTGAGGAGTTGAGGGTGAGTGAGGGTGAGGGTGATTGAGGGTGAGGTGTTGAGGGTGAGTGAGGGTGAGGGTGAGTGAGGGTGAGGGTGAGTGAGGGTGAGTGAGGGTGAGGGTGAGGGGTTGAGGGTGAGTGAGGGTGACTGAGTGTGAGTGAGAGTGAGGGTGAGTGAGGTGTTGAGGGTGAGGGGTTGAGGGTGAGTGAGGGTGAGGGTGAGGGGTTGAGGGTGAGTGAGGGTGAGGTGTTGAGGGTGAGTGAGGGTGAGGAGTTGAGGGTGAGTGAGGGTGAGGGTGAGTGAGTGTGAGTGGTTGAGGGTGAGTGAGGGTGAGGGTGAGTGAGGGTGAGGGGTTGAGGGTGAGTGAGGGTGAGGGTGAGTGAGGGTGAGGCTGAGGGGTTGAGGGTGAGTGAGGGTGAGTGAGAGTGAGGGTGAGTGAGGGGTTGAGGGTGAAGGGTTGAGGGTGAGTGAGGGTGAGGGTGAGGGGTTGAGGGTGAGTGAGGGTGAGGGGTTGAGGGTGAGTGAGGGTGAGGCGTTGAGGGTGAGTGAGGGTGAGGGTGAGTGAGAGTGAGGGTGAGTGAGGGTGAGTGAGGGTGAGTGAGGGTGAGGGTGAGTGAGGGTGAGGGTGAGTGAGGGTGAGTGAGTGTGAGTGAGGGTGAGGGTGAGGGGTTGAGGGTGAGTGAGGGTGAGGGTGATTGAGGGTGAGGGGTTGAGGGTGAGTGAGGGTGAGGGTGAGTGAGGGTGAGGGTGATTGAGGGTGAGTGAGGGTGAGGGTGAGGGGTTGAGGGTGAGTGAGGGTGAGGGTGATTGAGGGTGAGGGGTTGAGGGTGAGTGAGGGTGAGGGTGAGTGAGGGTGAGGGTGATTGAGGGTGAGTGAGGGTGAGGGTGAGGGGTTGAGGGTGAGTGAGGGTGACTGAGTGTGAGTGAGAGTGAGGGTGAGTGAGGTGTTGAGGGTGAGGGGTTGAGGGTGAGTGAGGGTGAGGGTGAGGGGTTGAGGGTGAGTGAGGGTGAGGGGTTGAGGGTGAGTGAGGGTGAGGGTGAGGGTGGTTGAGGGTGAGTGAGGGTGAGTGAGGGTGAGGGGTTGAGGGTGAGTGAGGGTGAGTGAGGGTGAGGGGTTGAGGGTGAGTGAGGGTGAGGGGTTGAGGGTGAGTGAGGGTGAGGGTGAGGGGTTGAGGGTGAGTGAGGGTGAGGGTGAGGGTGAGTGAGGGTGGGTGAGGGTGAGGGGTTGAGGGTGAGTGAGGGTGAGTAAGAGTGAGGGTGAGTGAGGGGTTGAGGGTGAGGGGTTGAGGGTGGGTGAGGGTGAGGGATTGAGGGTGAGTGAGGGTGAGGGTTGAGGGAGGGTGAGGGTGAGTGAGGGTGAGGGTGAGTGAGGGTGAGTGAGGGTGAGGGGTTGAGGGTGAGTGAGGGTGAGGGTGAGTGAGGGTGAATGAGGGAGAGTGAGGGTGAGTGAGGGTGAGTGAGGGTGAGGGTGAGTGAGGGTGAGGGTGAGTGAGGGTGAGTGAGGGTGAGGGTGAGTGAGGGTGGGTGAGTGAGGGTGAGTGAGGGGTTGAGGGTGAGTGAGGGTGAGTGAGGGTGAGTGTGAGTGAGGGTGAGTGAGGGTGAGGGGTTGAGGGTGAGGGGTTGAGGGTGAGTGAGGGTGAGGGTGAGTGAGGGTGAGGGTGAGTGAGGGTGAGGGGTTGAGGGTGAGGGGTTGAGGGTGAGGGGTTGAGGGTGAGTGAGGGTGAGTGAGGGTGAGGGGTTGAGGGTGAGTGAGGGTGAGTGAGGGTGAGTGAGGGAGAGTGAGGGTGAGTGAGGGTGAGGGGTTGAGGGTGAGGGTGAGTGAGGGTGAAGGGTTGAGGGAGGGTGAGGGTGAGTGAGGGTGAGGGGTTGAGGGTGAGTGAGGGTGAGGTTTTGAGGGTCAGTGAGGGTGAGGGGTTGAGGGTGAGTGAGGGTGAGTGAGAGTAAGGGTGATTGAGGGTGAGGGGTTGAGTGTGAGTGAAGGTGAGGGGTTGAGGGTGAGTGAGGGTGAGTGAGAGTGAGTGCCTTGTCTTATTTTGTATGTAATGTAAATGTGTGTGTTTTGTAATATGTGTTGTGTTATGTGTGTGTTTTGTGTCTGTTGACTCCCGTATGTAAGTGAATAATTGTAAAATGGAGGACGCAATGCGTGTCCTTGACGCTACCTACGTTAGCGTTCTAGTTTTTTTTTGTATTGTTAAATATTGTTTTTGATTGACGTTTATTTTTAGCCAATCGGAGCGCTACGTTTTTGACGTAGCGTTCCGATTTGCTTACGTCAACGGTGGAAATGCCCAGAAGATCGAGAAACTTCGGGCGCGGAAGGCGTGTGCTTGTTCGTGTGGTGTTGCTGCGTCGTTTGACAGGTAAGATATTATTTGTAAGTGTTTTGTTATCTAATTAAATGTAGTATCCATAGTATGTACAAAGTAATTAATTATTAGGAGTGTGTTTATATAAATATAGAAATTTTTTGTTAGCGATTGTAATTATTGTCATTTATTTATGTAAATTAAATTTAATTAAGTGTTTTTCTTGTTGATATATAATGTATATGTTAGCGACAACTCTAATTTAATTATTTTGTAGCTGCTGTTCGTTATTTTACGTACATGAAATGATTTTAGCACTTAGAAGGGCTATTTCGTTTCGAGTATATTTATGTATAAATAAGAAGTACTGTTATTTAATGTGTACAATTTAAACTTTTTACAAACTGCTATTTTGTAATTGTATGTAATAATGTTCGTGATATTTTTAATTTAGGGTATGTAAATATTGTGTTCTAGTTGCGTAAAAGTCAATTTTAATCCTTACTGATGGGATGTTTTCCTGAAAGTTTTAGTGAGAAGCCAGTTATAAATGTTCTGGTCCTTGTTAAGTAAGCTTTGTTCCGTGTACCTTTGCATGTTTATGGTCACTGTCTATAACCAGATGTACTAACAATGTGGAAGTTCATCCATCTTGTGACTGATGATTTTTTAAAGGTGTATTTGTTATATTCATTTGTCTTTGTATTAGACCGTTTATTATTGGACTTAAGTTGTTGCTTGTAGACATCTTCTTTCCCTTATTGTTTCGCATACCTTAATGAATTTTTTACATTCCTTTGCTTACTTAGAGTGGAATACTTTATTGTATTTTTTGCTGAATTGCAATTAGGCTGTGAAGGCTCGTGCTTTTGTGATTACGCACTTTGTTTGTGTTTTTGAATTACTCCGGCATGGTTTAATGGTTTATTTTCCCTTACTTTAGTAAGTGCTTTATGTTGTGAATTGGTGTCCTTTTGATGGCTTTGTCCACTTTTAACGTGTTGTATTTGCTGTGTATTCAGATGTTTCCCTATTTTTTGTGCATTTATGTTATATGTTAAAAAATGGTTTTATTTTACAATCTCTTTCAGCATTTATGTGTACTAATTGATGCACTGTCCTAAGTTTTGAATATCTCCAAGTGTGTTATCCGATTTGTATTTATTAAAATAAATGTTGCCTAACGCTATTTATGTGTGTAGTTGGAGGGTGGAGTTATATTTGGAGGGTAGAGTTGTAGGGTGGTATTGTAGTTATAGGGTGTAGTTTGAAGGTGGACTTGGAAGGTGTGAGCGTTAGTGGATGTGATGGTCCGGGGGTGTGAGGGTGTGTGATGGTGTGTGAGGGTGATTGAGTGTGACCGTTTTAGTATGAGTGAGGGTGTGAGTGTGTGTGAGGATGAGGGGGTGAGGGTAAGGGGATGTGAGAGTGTGTCATGATAGGTGTTGGTGAGTGAGGCTGAGAGTGATTGTTGTGAGGGTGTGAAGGTGAGTGAGGGTGTGCGAGTTTGAATGTTGAGGGTGAGTGTTTCTGAGGGTTGAGGGTGTGTGAGGGTGTGTGAGGGGGTGTGAGGGTGAGGTGGTGATGTTGAGTGATGGTGTGTGAGGGTGAGTGAGGGTCTGTGAGTGAGATGGAGTTGAAGTTGTGGTTGAGGGTGTGTTGGTGAGTGAGTGATGGTGTGTGATGATCTGAGTGTGATTGAGGGTGTGAGGGTGTTAGGTAGGGTGATGATGAGAGAGGGTGTGTGAGGCTGAGGGGTGAGGGTGTCATTGGGTGTGAGTGTGATTTGTTGTGATGATGCTTTTGAAATGTTTGCACTGTCTGTCAGGGGGCTTCAGCTGTCCTCTGCGGGCGCCATTAGAGGAATAAAAAGTGGCATAGATTTTGGTAAGTTATGCTGTACAGGTACATATCATAATAAGATAATTAAAATCCTGATAGGCAGGAGAAATAGATTACCATGTTAAAGGTGTGTAAGATTATGGGCCCAGGTGAGTATGGTGCTTAGAAATATCCTAAACTGGTAATCTCGCGCCATCAGAGTCGAGGTAGTTTTAGGGACAGTGGGTGGCGGTGGAGGGGGGGGGTTCAAGATAGTGTATATAAAAATGGGCAGGATTTTAGGTCTCAGGACAGGGGAGGGAAATGTGTAATCGGGATAGTTGTTAAAAGAAAGAGCGAAGGAATATGTAAGCTGAGAGATGTGGCATAACAGAAGGATTGGTAGTGCGGGCACTGCTGCTTAGGGTTTCTGCGAGATTTGTGTAAGTAAATGGAGAGGGGGAGAGAGTTGGAAGAGAGCGTGAAAGAGGCAGAAACGTGGAGAGTAAAAGAAAGAGCGAAGGAATATGTAAGCTGAGAGATGTGGCATAACAGAAGGATTGGTAGTGCGGGCACTGCTGCTTGGGGTATCTGCGAGATTTGTGTAAGTAAATGGAGAGGGGGGAGAGAGTTGGAAGAGAGAGTGAAAGAGGCAGAAACGTGGAGAGTAAAAGAAAGAGCGAAGGAATCTAAGCTGCGAGATGTGGCATAACAGAAGGATTGGTACTGCGGGCACTGCTGCTTGGGGTATCTGCGAGATTTGTGTAAGTAAATGGAGAGGGGGGAGAGAGTTGGAAGAGAGAGTGAAAGGGGCAGAAACGTGGAGAGTAAATGAAAGTGGTAAGGAATCTGTAAACTGAGAGATGTGGCATAACAGAAGGATTGGTAGTGCGGGCACTGCTGCTTGGGGTATCTGCGAGATTTGTGTAAGTAAATGGAGAGGGGGGAGAGAGTTGTAAGAGAGAGTGAAAGAGGCAGAATCGTTGAGAGGAAAAGAAAGTGCGAATCTGTAAGCTGAGAGATGTGGCATAACAGAAGGATTGGTAGTGCGGGCACTGCTGCTTGGGGTATCTGCGAGATTTGTGTAAGTAAATGGAGAGGGGGGAGAGACTTGGAAGAGAGAGTGAAAGAGGCAGAAACGTGGAGAGTAAAAGAAAGAGCGAAGGAATCTGTAAGCTGAGAGATGTGGCATAACAGAAGGATTGGTAGTGCGGGCACTGCTGCTTGGGGTATCTGCGAGATTTGTGTAAGTAAATGGAGAGGAGGGAGAGAGTTGGAAGAGAGAGTGAAAGAGGCAGAAACGTGGAGAGTAAAAGAAAGAGCGAAGGAATCTAAGCTGCGAGATGTGGCATAACAGAAGGATTGGTAGTGCGGGCACTGCTGCTTGGGGTATCTGCGAGATTTCTGTAAGTAAATGGAGAGGGGGGAGAGAGTTGGAAGAGAGAGTGAAAGAGGCAGAAACGTGGAGAGTAAATGAAAGTGGTAAGGAATCTGTAAACTGAGAGATGTGGCATAACAGAAGGATTGGTAGTGCGGGCACTGCTGCTTGGGGTATCTGCGAGATTTGTGTAAGTAAATGGAGAGGGGGGAGAGAGTTGTAAGAGAGAGTGAAAGAGGCAGAATCGTTGAGAGGAAAAGAAAGTGCGAATCTGTAAGCTGAGAGATGTGGCATAACAGAAGGATTGGTAGTGCGGGCACTGCTGCTTGGGGTATCTGCGAGATTTGTGTAAGTAAATGGAGAGGGGGGAGAGACTTGGAAGAGAGAGTGAAAGAGGCAGAAACGTGGAGAGTAAAAGAAAGAGCGAAGGAATCTGTAAGCTGAGAGATGTGGCATAACAGAAGGATTGGTAGTGCGGGCACTGCTGCTTGGGGTATCTGCGAGATTTGTGTAAGTAAATGGAGAGGAGGGAGAGAGTTGGAAGAGAGAGTGAAAGAGGCAGAAACGTGGAGAGTAAAAGAAAGAGCGAAGGAATATGTAAGCTGAGAGATGTGGCATAACAGAAGGATTGGTAGTGCGGGCACTGCTGCTTAGTGTTTCTGCGAGATTTGTGTAAGTAAATGGAGAGGGGGGAGAGAGTTGGAAGAGAGAGTGAAAGAGGCAGAAACGTGGAGAGTAAAAGAAAGAGCGAAGGAATATGTAAGCTGAGAGATGTGGCATAACAGAAGGATTGGTAGTGCGGGCACTGCTGCTTGGGGTATCTGCGAGATTTGTGTAAGTAAATGGAGAGGGGGGAGAGAGTTGTAAGAGAGAGTGAAAGAGGCAGAATCGTTGAGAGGAAAATAAAGTGCGAATCTGTAAGCTGAGAGATGTGGCATAACAGAAGGATTGGTAGTGCGGGCACTGCTGCTTGGGGTATCTGCGAGATTTGTGTAAGTAAATGGAGAGGGGGGAGAGACTTGGAAGAGAGAGTGAAAGAGGCAGAAACGTGGAGAGTAAAAGAAAGAGCGAAGGAATCTGTAAGCTGAGAGATGTGGCATAACAGAAGGATTGGTAGTGCGGGCACTGCTGCTTGGGGTATCTGCAAGATTTGTGTAAGTAAATGGAGAGGAGGGAGAGAGTTGGAAGAGAGAGTGAAAGAGGCAGAAACGTGGAGAGTAAAAGAAAGAGCGAAGGAATATGTAAGGTGAGAGATGTGGCATAACAGAAGGATTGGTAGTGCGGGCACTGCTGCTTAGTGTTTCTGCGAGATTTGTGTAAGTAAATGGAGAGGGGGGAGAGAGTTGGAAGAGAGAGTGAAAGAGGCAGAAACGTGGAGAGTAAAAGAAAGAGCGAAGGAATATGTAAGCTGAGAGATGTGGCATAACAGAAGGATTGGTAGTGCGGGCACTGCTGCTTGGGGTATCTGCGAGATTTGTGTAAGTAAATGGAGAGGGGGGAGAGAGTTGGAAGAGAGAGTGAAAGAGGCAGAAACGTGGAGAGTAAAAGAAAGAGCGAAGGAATCTAAGCTGCGAGATGTGGCATAACAGAAGGATTGGTAGTGCGGGCACTGCTGCTTGGGGTATCTGCGAGATTTGTGTAAGTAAATGGAGAGGGGGGAGAGAGTTGGAAGAGGTGAATGGAGGGAAGGCAGAGAAGGGGAGGGGGGATGAATGTGACACGGCGGGCAGGGGAGGGGGTGAGCGGGGAGAGCGGCATGAGGGTGTGAAAGCAGCAGGGGCATGGAGTGCGGCTAAGATAACTGAGACGGCGGGCAGGGGAGGGGGTGAGCGGGGAGAGCGGCATGAGGGTGTGAAAGCAGCAGGGGCCTGGAGTGGGGCTAAGATAACTGAAGAAACGCGACACGGCAGGCAGGGGAGGGGGCGGAGCGGGGGTGTGGGAGGAGTGCGGCTGAGGGATGTTAGCGCTGAATCCAAGTTGCGTAATATGTTTTTTATATTTGATGTAATTCCGTGTGATGAACTGCTATTGTTATATGCCTACGGCTTTTTGTGTAACTCGTGACAATTGTGTTTAATCCGTCCCATTTACCGGATGAATAGTGCTTGTTTATTACCCAAGTTAAAAATAGGCTGTTTTACTTTTGTGTTTGTACATCCTCGTCCTCGCATCCTGACCGATATTTCTTCGTTCTTTTGTTGGTGTTATGTTGTCCTAATAATTGTTGGTTTGGTGACCTGAAGCTTGATAAACATCATTGCGCGTATTTTTACTTTGGTTGTTATTTTCTAGGATGTCTTTCTGTTGCGTATCTTGAGGGTGTATTTGTAGGGTGAATTAGGCTGTTGGTTTATTAGGGTGAATTAGGACTCAGGATTTCTATCTTGGAGTTAGAGTGTGGATTAGGATAGTTTATTTCTATTCTTCCTTTTGTTGTTGTATGTGTGTGTGTGTGTGTGTGTGTGTGTGTGAGGGTGAGTGAGGGTGTGTGAAGCTGAGGGTGTGTGACGGTGTGTGAGGGAAGCTTGCACTGCTGCTGTCGGTGCTGTACCTGTTCCATGTGTAAGGGAAGCTTGCACTGCTGCCGCCTGTGCTGTACCTGATGTATGTGTGAGGGAAGCTTGCACTGCTGCCGCCTGTGCTGTACCTGCTCCATGTGTGAGGGAAGCTTGCACTGCTGCTGTCGGTGCTGTACCTGTTCCATGTGTAAGGGAAGCTTGCACTGCTGTTGCCTGTGCTGTACCTGCTCCGTGTTTGAGTGAAGCTTGCATTGCTGTTGCCTGTGCTGTACCTGCTCCGTGTGTGATGGAAGCTTGCACTGTTGCTGCCTGTGCTGTACCTGCTCTGTGTGTGAGGGAAGCTTGCACTGTTGCTGCCTGTGCTGTACCTGCTCTGTGTGTGAGGGAAGCTTGCACTGTTGCTGCCTGTGCTGTACCTGCTCCGTGTGTGAGGGAAGCTTGCACTGTAGCTGCCTGTGCTGTGCCTGCTCTGTGTGTGAGGGAAGCTTGCACTGCTGCCGCCTGTGCTGTACCTGATCTATGTGTGAGGGAAGCTTGCACTGCTGCTGCCTGTGCTGTACCTGCTCCGTGTGTGAGGGAAGCTTGCACTGCTGCTGTCGGTGCTGTACCTGTTCCATGTGTAAGGGAAGCTTGCACTGCTGTTGCCTGTGCTGTACCTGCTCCGTGTTTGAGTGAAGCTTGCATTGCTGTTGCCTGTGCTGTACCTGCTCCGTGTGTGATGGAAGCTTGCACTGTTGCTGCCTGTGCTGTACCTGCTCTGTGTGTGAGGGAAGCTTGCACTGTTGCTGCCTGTGCTGTACCTGCTCTGTGTGTGAGGGAAGCTTGCACTGTTGCTGCCTGTGCTGTACCTGCTCCGTGTTTGAGGGAAGCTTGCATTGCTGTTGCCTGTGCTGTACCTGCTCCGTGTGTGATGGAAGCTTGCACTGTTGCTGCCTGTGCTGTACCTGCTCTGTGTGTGAGGGAAGCTTGGAGTGTTGCTGCCTGTGCCTCACCAAGATTTGTGTAAGTAAATGGAGATGGAGGGAGAGAGTTGGAAGAGAGAGTGAAAGAGGCAGAAACGTGGAGAGTAAATGAAAGTGCGAAGGAATCTGTAAACTGAGAGATGTGGCATAACAGAAGGATTGTTAGTGCGGGCACTGCTGCTTGGGGTATCTGCGAGATTTGTGTAAGTAAATGGAGAGGGGGGAGAGAGTTGTAAGAGAGAGTGAAAGAGGCAGAATCTTTGAGAGGAAAAGAAAGTGCGAATCTGTAAGCTGAGAGATGTGGCATAACAGAAGGATTGGTAGTGCGGGCACAGCTGCTTGGGGTATCTGCGAGATTTGTGTAAGTAAATGGAGAGGGGGGAGAGAGTTGGAAGAGAGAGTGAAATAGGCAGAAACGTGGAGAGTAAAAGAAAGAGCGAAGGAATATGTAAGCTGAGAGATGTGGCATAACAGAAGGATTGGTAGTGCGGGCACTGCTGCTTAGGGTTTCTGCGAGATTTGTGTAAGTAAATGGAGAGGGGGGAGAGAGTTGGAAGAGAGAGTGAAAGAGGCAGAAACGTGGAGAGTAAAAGAAAGAGCGAAGGAATATGTAAGCTGAGAGATGTGGCATAACAGAAGGCTTGGTAGTGCGGGCACTGCTGCTTGGGGTATCTGCGAGATTTGTGTAAGTAAATGGAGAGGGGGGAGAGAGTTGTAAGAGAGAGTGAAAGAGGCAGAATCGTTGAGAGGAAAAGAAAGTGCGAATCTGTAAGCTGAGAGATGTGGCATAACAGAAGGATTGGTAGTGCGGGCACTGCTGCTTGGGGTATCTGCGAGATTTGTGTAAGTAAATGGAGAGGGGGAGAGACTTGGAAGAGAGAGTGAAAGAGGCAGAAACGTGGAGAGTAAAAGAAAGAGCGAAGGAATCTGTAGGCTGAGAGATGTGGCATAACAGAAGGATTGGTAGTGCGGGCACTGCTGCTTGGGGTATCTGCGAGATTTGTGTAAATAAATGGAGAGGAGGGAGAGAGTTGGAAGAGAGAGTGAAAGAGGCAGAAACGTGGAGAGTAAAAGAAAGAGCGAAGGAATATGTAAGCTGAGAGATGTGGCATAACAGAAGGATTGGTAGTGCGGGCACTGCTGCTTAGTGTTTCTGCGAGATTTGTGTAAGTAAATGGAGAGGGGGGAGAGAGTTGGAAGAGAGAGTGAAAGAGGCAGAAACGTGGAGAGTAAAAGAAAGAGCGAAGGAATATGTAAGCTGAGAGATGTGGCATAACAGAAGGATTTGTAGTGCGGGCACTGCTGCTTGGGGTATCTGCGAGATTTGTGTAAGTAAATGGAGAGGGGGGAGAGAGTTGGAAGAGAGAGTGAAAGAGGCAGAAACGTGGAGAGTAAATGAAAGTGCTAAGGAATCTGTAAACTGAGAGATGTGGCATAACAGAAGGATTGGTAGTGCGGGCACTGCTGCTTGGGGTATCTGCGAGATTTGTGTAAGTAAATGGAGAGGGGGGGAGAGAGTTGTAAGAGAGAGTGAAAGAGGCAGAATCGTTGAGAGGAAAAGAAAGTGCGAATCTGTAAGCTGAGAGATGTGGCATAACAGAAGGATTGGTAGTGCGGGCACAGCTGCTTGGGGTATCTGCGAGATTTGTGTAAGTAAATGGAGAGGGGGGAGAGAGTTGGAAGAGAGAGTGAAAGAGGCAGAAACGTGGAGAGTAAAAGAAAGAGCGAAGGAATATGTAAGCTGAGAGATGTGGCATAACAGAAGGATTGGTAGTGCGGGCACTGCTGCTTGGGGTATCTGCGAGATTTGTGTAAGTAAATGGAGAGGGGGGAGAGAGTTGGAAGAGAGAGTGAAAGAGGCAGAAACGTGGAGAGTAAATGAAAGTGCTAAGGAATCTGTAAACTGAGAGATGTGGCATAACAGAAGGATTGGTAGTGCGGGCACTGCTGCTTGGGGTATCTGCGAGATTTGTGTAAGTAAATGGAGAGGGGGGGAGAGAGTTGTAAGAGAGAGTGAAAGAGGCAGAATCGTTGAGAGGAAAAGAAAGTGCAAATCTGTAAGCTGAGAGATGTGGTATAACAGAAGGATTGGTAGTGCGGGCACAGCTGCTTGGGGTATCTGCGAGATTTGTGTAAGTAAATGGAGAGGGGGAGAGAGTTGGAAGAGAGAGTGAAAGAGGCAGAAACGTGGAGAGTAAAAGAAAGAGCGAAGGAATCTAAGCTGCGAGATGTGGCATAACAGAAGGATTGGTAGTGCGGGCACTGCTGCTTGGGGTATCTGCGAGATTTGTGTAAGTAAATGGAGAGGGGGGAGAGAGTTGGAAGAGAGAGTGAAAGAGGCAGAAACGTGGAGAGTAAATGAAAGTGCTAAGGAATCTGTAAACTGAGAGATGTGGCATAACAGAAGGATTGGTAGTGCGGGCACTGCTGCTTGGGGTATCTGCGAGATTTGTGTAAGTAAATGGAGAGGGGGGAGAGAGTTGTAAGAGAGAGTGAAAGAGGCAGAATCGTTGAGAGGAAAAGAAAGTGCGAATCTGTAAGCTGAGAGATGTGGCATAACAGAAGGATTGGTAGTGCGGGCACAGCTGCTTGGGGTATCTGCGAGATTTGTGTAAGTAAATGGAGAGGGGGAGACAGTTGGAAGAGAGAGTGAAAGAGGCAGAAACGTGGAGAGGAAAAGAAAGAGCGAAGGGATCTGTAAGCTGAGAGATGTGGCATAACAGAAGGATTGGTAGTGCGGGCACTGCTGCTTAGGGTTTCTGCGAGATTTGTGTAAGTAAATGGAGAGGGGGGAGAGAGTTGGAAGAGAGAGTGAAAGAGGCAGAAACGTGGAGAGTAAAAGAAAGAGCGAAGGAATCTGTAAGCTTAGAGATGTGGCATAACAGAAGGATTGGTAGTGCGGGCACTGCTGCTTGGGGTATCTGCGAGATTTGTGTAAGTAAATGGAGAGGGGGAGAGAGTTGGAAGAGAGAGTGAAAGAGGCAGAAACGTGGAGAGTAAAAGAAAGAGCGAAGGAATCTAAGCTGCGAGATGTGGCATAACAGAAGGATTGGTAGTGCGGGCACTGCTGCTTGGGGTATCTGCGAGATTTGTGTAAGTAAATGGAGAGGGGGGAGAGAGTTGGAAGAGAGAGTGAAAGAGGCAGAAACGTGGAGAGTAAATGAAAGTGCTAAGGAATCTGTAAACTGAGAGATGTGGCATAACAGAAGGATTGGTAGTGCGGGCACTGCTGCTTGGGGTATCTGCGAGATTTGTGTAAGTAAATGGAGAGGGGGGAGAGAGTTGTAAGAGAGAGTGAAAGAGGCAGAATCGTTGAGAGGAAAAGAAAGTGCGAATCTGTAAGCTGAGAGATGTGGCATAACAGAAGGATTGGTAGTGCGGGCACAGCTGCTTGGGGTATCTGCGAGATTTGTGTAAGTAAATGGAGAGGGGGGAGAGAGTTGGAAGAGAGAGTGAAAGAGGCAGAAACGTGGAGAGTAAATGAAAGTGCTAAGGAATCTGTAAACTGAGAGATGTGGCATAACAGAAGGATTGGTAGTGCGGGCACTGCTGCTTGGGGTATCTGCGAGATTTGTGTAAGTAAATGGAGAGGGGGGGAGAGAGTTGTAAGAGAGAGTGAAAGAGGCAGAATCGTTGAGAGGAAAAGAAAGTGCGAATCTGTAAGCTGAGAGATGTGGCATAACAGAAGGATTGGTAGTGCGGGCACAGCTGCTTGGGGTATCTGCGAGATTTGTGTAAGTAAATGGAGAGGGGGAGAGACTTGGAAGAGAGAGTGAAAGAGGCAGAAACGTGGAGAGGAAAAGAAAGAGCGAAGGGATCTGTAAGCTGAGAGATGTGGCATAACAGAAGGATTGGTAGTGCGGGCACTGCTGCTTAGGGTTTCTGCGAGATTTGTGTAAGTAAATGGAGAGGGGGGAGAGAGTTGGAAGAGAGAGTGAAAGAGGCAGAAACGTGGAGAGTAAAAGAAAGAGCGAAGGAATATGTAAGCTGAGAGATGTGGCATAACAGAAGGATTGGTAGTGCGGGCACTGCTGCTTGGGGTATCTGCGAGATTTGTGTAAGTAAATGGAGAGGGGGGAGAGAGTTGGAAGAGAGAGTGAAAGAGGCAGAAACGTGGAGAGTAAATGAAAGTGCTAAGGAATCTGTAAACTGAGAGATGTGGCATAACAGAAGGATTGGTAGTGCGGGCACTGCTGCTTGGGGTATCTGCGAGATTTGTGTAAGTAAATGGAGAGGGGGGAGAGAGTTGTAAGAGAGAGTGAAAGAGGCAGAATCGTTGAGAGGAAAAGAAAGTGCAAATCTGTAAGCTGAGAGATGTGGTATAACAGAAGGATTGGTAGTGCGGGCACAGCTGCTTGGGGTATCTGCGAGATTTGTGTAAGTAAATGGAGAGGGGGAGAGAGTTGGAAGAGAGAGTGAAAGAGGCAGAAACGTGGAGAGTAAAAGAAAGAGCGAAGGAATCTAAGCTGCGAGATGTGGCATAACAGAAGGATTGGTAGTGCGGGCACTGCTGCTTGGGGTATCTGCGAGATTTGTGTAAGTAAATGGAGAGGGGGGAGAGAGTTGGAAGAGAGAGTGAAAGAGGCAGAAACGTGGAGAGTAAATGAAAGTGCTAAGGAATCTGTAAACTGAGAGATGTGGCATAACAGAAGGATTGGTAGTGCGGGCACTGCTGCTTGGGGTATCTGCGAGATTTGTGTAAGTAAATGGAGAGGGGGGAGAGAGTTGTAAGAGAGAGTGAAAGAGGCAGAATCGTTGAGAGGAAAAGAAAGTGCGAATCTGTAAGCTGAGAGATGTGGCATAACAGAAGGATTGGTAGTGCGGGCACAGCTGCTTGGGGTATCTGCGAGATTTGTGTAAGTAAATGGAGAGGGGGAGACAGTTGGAAGAGAGAGTGAAAGAGGCAGAACCGTGGAGAGGAAAAGAAAGAGCGAAGGGATCTGTAAGCTGAGAGATGTGGCATAACAGAAGGATTGGTAGTGCGGGCACTGCTGCTTAGGGTTTCTGCGAGATTTGTGTAAGTAAATGGAGAGGGGGGAGAGAGTTGGAAGAGAGAGTGAAAGAGGCAGAAACGTGGAGAGTAAAAGAAAGAGCGAAGGAATCTGTAAGCTTAGAGATGTGGCATAACAGAAGGATTGGTAGTGCGGGCACTGCTGCTTGGGGTATCTGCGAGATTTGTGTAAGTAAATGGAGAGGGGGAGAGAGTTGGAAGAGAGAGTGAAAGAGGCAGAAACGTGGAGAGTAAAAGAAAGAGCGAAGGAATCTAAGCTGCGAGATGTGGCATAACAGAAGGATTGGTAGTGCGGGCACTGCTGCTTGGGGTATCTGCGAGATTTGTGTAAGTAAATGGAGAGGGGGGAGAGAGTTGGAAGAGAGAGTGAAAGAGGCAGAAACGTGGAGAGTAAATGAAAGTGCTAAGGAATCTGTAAACTGAGAGATGTGGCATAACAGAAGGATTGGTAGTGCGGGCACTGCTGCTTGGGGTATCTGCGAGATTTGTGTAAGTAAATGGAGAGGGGGGAGAGAGTTGTAAGAGAGAGTGAAAGAGGCAGAATCGTTGAGAGGAAAAGAAAGTGCGAATCTGTAAGCTGAGAGATGTGGCATAACAGAAGGATTGGTAGTGCGGGCACAGCTGCTTGGGGTATCTGCGAGATTTGTGTAAGTAAATGGAGAGGGGGGAGAGAGTTGGAAGAGAGAGTGAAAGAGGCAGAAACGTGGAGAGTAAATGAAAGTGCTAAGGAATCTGTAAACTGAGAGATGTGGCATAACAGAAGGATTGGTAGTGCGGGCACTGCTGCTTGGGGTATCTGCGAGATTTGTGTAAGTAAATGGAGAGGGGGGGAGAGAGTTGTAAGAGAGAGTGAAAGAGGCAGAATCGTTGAGAGGAAAAGAAAGTGCGAATCTGTAAGCTGAGAGATGTGGCATAACAGAAGGATTGGTAGTGCGGGCACAGCTGCTTGGGGTATCTGCGAGATTTGTGTAAGTAAATGGAGAGGGGGAGAGACTTGGAAGAGAGAGTGAAAGAGGCAGAAACGTGGAGAGGAAAAGAAAGAGCGAAGGGATCTGTAAGCTGAGAGATGTGGCATAACAGAAGGATTGGTAGTGCGGGCACTGCTGCTTAGGGTTTCTGCGAGATTTGTGTAAGTAAATGGAGAGGGGGGAGAGAGTTGGAAGAGAGAGTGAAAGAGGCAGAAACGTGGAGAGTAAAAGAAAGAGCGAAGGAATATGTAAGCTGAGAGATGTGGCATAACAGAAGGATTGGTAGTGCGGGCACTGCTGCTTGGGGTATCTGCGAGATTTGTGTAAGTAAATGGAGAGGGGGGAGAGAGTTGTAAGAGAGAGTGAAAGAGGCAGAATCGTTGAGAGGAAAAGAAAGTGCGAATCTGTAAGCTGAGAGATGTGGCATAACAGAAGGATTGGTAGTGCGGGCACAGCTGCTTGGGGTATCTGCGAGATTTGTGTAAGTAAATGGAGAGGGGGGAGAGAGTTGGAAGAGAGAGTGAAATAGGCAGAAACGTGGAGAGTAAAAGAAAGAGCGAAGGAATATGTAAGCTGAGAGATGTGGCATAACAGAAGGATTGGTAGTGCGGGCACTGCTGCTTAGGGTTTCTGCGAGATTTGTGTAAGTAAATGGAGAGGGGGGAGAGAGTTGGAAGAGAGAGTGAAAGAGGCAGAAACGTGGAGAGTAAAAGAAAGAGCGAAGGAATATGTAAGCTGAGAGATGTGGCATAACAGAAGGCTTGGTAGTGCGGGCACTGCTGCTTGGGGTATCTGCGAGATTTGTGTAAGTAAATGGAGAGGGGGGAGAGAGTTGTAAGAGAGAGTGAAAGAGGCAGAATCGTTGAGAGGAAAAGAAAGTGCGAATCTGTAAGCTGAGAGATGTGGCATAACAGAAGGATTGGTAGTGCGGGCACTGCTGCTTGGGGTATCTGCGAGATTTGTGTAAGTAAATGGAGAGGGGGAGAGACTTGGAAGAGAGAGTGAAAGAGGCAGAAACGTGGAGAGTAAAAGAAAGAGCGAAGGAATCTGTAAGCTGAGAGATGTGGCATAACAGAAGGATTGGTAGTGCGGGCACTGCTGCTTGGGGTATCTGCGAGATTTGTGTAAGTAAATGGAGAGGAGGGAGAGAGTTGGAAGAGAGAGTGAAAGAGGCAGAAACGTGGAGAGTAAAAGAAAGAGCGAAGGAATATGTAAGCTGAGAGATGTGGCATAACAGAAGGATTGGTAGTGCGGGCACTGCTGCTTAGTGTTTCTGCGAGATTTGTGTAAGTAAATGGAGAGGGGGGAGAGAGTTGGAAGAGAGAGTGAAAGAGGCAGAAACGTGGAGAGTAAAAGAAAGAGCGAAGGAATATGTAAGCTGAGAGATGTGGCATAACAGAAGGATTTGTAGTGCGGGCACTGCTGCTTGGGGTATCTGCGAGATTTGTGTAAGTAAATGGAGAGGGGGGAGAGAGTTGGAAGAGAGAGTGAAAGAGGCAGAAACGTGGAGAGTAAATGAAAGTGCTAAGGAATCTGTAAACTGAGAGATGTGGCATAACAGAAGGATTGGTAGTGCGGGCACTGCTGCTTGGGGTATCTGCGAGATTTGTGTAAGTAAATGGAGAGGGGGGGAGAGAGTTGTAAGAGAGAGTGAAAGAGGCAGAATCGTTGAGAGGAAAAGAAAGTGCGAATCTGTAAGCTGAGAGATGTGGCATAACAGAAGGATTGGTAGTGCGGGCACAGCTGCTTGGGGTATCTGCGAGATTTGTGTAAGTAAATGGAGAGGGGGGAGAGAGTTGGAAGAGAGAGTGAAAGAGGCAGAAACGTGGAGAGTAAAAGAAAGAGCGAAGGAATATGTAAGCTGAGAGATGTGGCATAACAGAAGGATTGGTAGTGCGGGCACTGCTGCTTGGGGTATCTGCGAGATTTGTGTAAGTAAATGGAGAGGGGGGAGAGAGTTGGAAGAGAGAGTGAAAGAGGCAGGAACGTGGAGAGTAAATGAAAGTGCTAAGGAATCTGTAAACTGAGAGATGTGGCATAACAGAAGGATTGGTAGTGCGGGCACTGCTGCTTGGGGTATCTGCGAGATTTGTGTAAGTAAATGGAGAGGGGGGAGAGAGTTGTAAGAGAGAGTGAAAGAGGCAGAATCGTTGAGAGTAAAAGAAAGTGCAAATCTGTAAGCTGAGAGATGTGGTATAACAGAAGGATTGGTAGTGCGGGCACAGCTGCTTGGGGTATCTGCGAGATTTGTGTAAGTAAATGGAGAGGGGGGAGAGAGTTGGAAGAGAGAGTGAAAGAGGCAGAAACGTGGAGAGTAAAAGAAAGAGCGAAGGAATCTAAGCTGCGAGATGTGGCATAACAGAAGGATTGGTAGTGCGGGCACTGCTGCTTGGGGTATCTGCGAGATTTGTGTAAGTAAATGGAGAGGGGGGAGAGAGTTGGAAGAGAGAGTGAAAGAGGCAGAAACGTGGAGAGTAAATGAAAGTGCTAAGGAATCTGTAAACTGAGAGATGTGGCATAACAGAAGGATTGGTAGTGCGGGCACTGCTGCTTGGGGTATCTGCGAGATTTGTGTAAGTAAATGGAGAGGGGGGAGAGAGTTGTAAGAGAGAGTGAAAGAGGCAGAATCGTTGAGAGGAAAAGAAAGTGCGAATCTGTAAGCTGAGAGATGTGGCATAACAGAAGGATTGGTAGTGCGGGCACAGCTGCTTGGGGTATCTGCGAGATTTGTGTAAGTAAATGGAGAGGGGGGAGACAGTTGGAAGAGAGAGTGAAAGAGGCAGAAACGTGGAGAGGAAAAGAAAGAGCGAAGGGATCTGTAAGCTGAGAGATGTGGCATAACAGAAGGATTGGTAGTGCGGGCACTGCTGCTTAGGGTTTTTGCGAGATTTGTGTAAGTAAATGGAGAGGGGGGAGAGAGTTGGAAGAGAGAGTGAAAGAGGCAGAAACGTGGAGAGTAAAAGAAAGAGCGAAGGAATCTAAGCTGCGAGATGTGGCATAACAGAAGGATTGGTAGTGCGGGCACTGCTGCTTGGGGTATCTGCGAGATTTGTGTAAGTAAATGGAGAGGGGGGAGAGAGTTGGAAGAGAGAGTGAAAGAGGCAGAAACGTGGAGAGTAAATGAAAGTGCTAAGAAATCTGTAAACTGAGAGATGTGGCATAACAGAAGGATTGGTAGTGCGGGCACTGCTGCTTGGGGTATCTGCGAGATTTGTGTAAGTAAATGGAGAGGGGGGAGAGAGTTGTAAGAGAGAGTGAAAGAGGCAGAATCGTTGAGAGGAAAAGAAAGTGCGAATCTGTAAGCTGAGAGATGTGGCATAACAGAAGGATTGGTAGTGCGGGCACAGCTGCTTGGGGTATCTGCGAGATTTGTGTAAGTAAATGGAGAGGGGGGAGAGAGTTGGAAGAGAGAGTGAAAGAGGCAGAAACGTGGAGAGTAAATGAAAGTGCTAAGGAATCTGTAAACTGAGAGATGTGGCATAACAGAAGGATTGGTAGTGCGGGCACTGCTGCTTGGGGTATCTGCGAGATTTGTGTAAGTAAATGGAGAGGGGGGGAGAGAGTTGTAAGAGAGAGTGAAAGAGGCAGAATCGTTGAGAGGAAAAGAAAGTGCGAATCTGTAAGCTGAGAGATGTGGCATAACAGAAGGATTGGTAGTGCGGGCACAGCTGCTTGGGGTATCTGCGAGATTTGTGTAAGTAAATGGAGAGGGGGAGAGAGTTGGAAGAGAGAGTGAAAGAGGCAGAAACGTGGAGAGGAAAAGAAAGAGCGAAGGGATCTGTAAGCTGAGAGATGTGGCATAACAGAAGGATTGGTAGTGCGGGCACTGCTGCTTGGGGTATCTGCGAGATTTGTGTAAGTAAATGGAGAGGGGGGAGAGAGTTGGAAGAGAGAGTGAAAGAGGCAGAAACGTGGAGAGTAAATGAAAGTGCTAAGGAATCTGTAAACTGAGAGATGTGGCATAACAGAAGGATTGGTAGTGCGGGCACTGCTGCTTGGGGTATCTGCGAGATTTGTGTAAGTAAATGGAGAGGGGGGAGAGAGTTGTAAGAGAGAGTGAAAGAGGCAGAATCGTTGAGAGGAAAAGAAAGTGCGAATCTGTAAGCTGAGAGATGTGGCATAACAGAAGGATTGGTAGTGCGGGCACAGCTGCTTGGGGTATCTGCGAGATTTGTGTAAGTAAATGGAGAGGGGGGAGAGAGTTGGAAGAGAGAGTGAAAGAGGCAGAAACGTGGAGAGTAAATGAAAGTGCTAAGGAATCTGTAAACTGAGAGATGTGGCATAACAGAAGGATTGGTAGTGCGGGCACTGCTGCTTGGGGTATCTGCGAGATTTGTGTAAGTAAATGGAGAGGGGGGGAGAGAGTTGTAAGAGAGAGTGAAAGAGGCAGAATCGTTGAGAGGAAAAGAAAGTGCGAATCTGTAAGCTGAGAGATGTGGCATAACAGAAGGATTGGTAGTGCGGGCACAGCTGCTTGGGGTATCTGCGAGATTTGTGTAAGTAAATGGAGAGGGGGAGAGAGTTGGAAGAGAGAGTGAAAGAGGCAGAAACGTGGAGAGGAAAAGAAAGAGCGAAGGGATCTGTAAGCTGAGAGATGTGGCATAACAGAAGGATTGGTAGTGCGGGCACTGCTGCTTAGGGTTTCTGCGAGATTTGTGTAAGTAAATGGAGAGGGGGGAGAGAGTTGGAAGAGAGAGTGAAAGAGGCAGAAACGTGGAGAGTAAAAGAAAGAGCGAAGGAATATGTAAGCTGAGAGATGTGGCATAACAGAAGGATTGGTAGTGCGGGCACTGCTGCTTGGGGTATCTGCGAGATTTGTGTAAGTAAATGGAGAGGGGGGAGAGAGTTGGAAGAGAGAGTGAAAGAGGCAGAAACGTGGAGAGTAAAAGAAAGAGCGAAGGAATCTAAGCTGCGAGATGTGGCATAACAGAAGGATTGGTAGTGCGTGCACCGCTGCTTGGGGTACGACAAACAGGAGATGGTGACTAAAGTTTCAACCATGAGGTTGGAAGGCAGTGAAGTGAAATGTGAGGAGGCACTCCGATTACCTCTTCAAATTGTAAAACAGACGGAGGGCATTGCTGTGGGGAGGGGGTGTAGGAGAAATGCACACGGCGGGCAGGGGAGGGGGCGGAGCGGGGAGAGCGGCATGTGGGTGTGAAGAAGCCGGGGCCTTTGAAGTGAAGCTAAGCTTCACTTCAAAAGGTGTCGGAGGAATGCGGCTGAGGGAACAGACGGCGATTGCGGCTGAGGGAACTGATGTGCACGCGCTTTTAAGCTCAATGCACATGCGCATTGAGCTTAAAAGTCACGGGCACTGCAAGGAATCGCCACGATTCCTTGCTTCTTAGTTAAAGGTTGTTTAAGCCGCAATAGGCTCGCAAGCTCGATGCGCATGCGCATCGACAGGCGAGACCTAAAAATGAACCTGGGGAAGAAAGGGGAGGGGTTAATTTCAACTTGCATTTTTTAAAATTGTTGATAGAACATAGGAACCGCAGAAAACATTCCACCAAATTTTTGCCAGTTTGAGAAAGAGATGGGTGACATAATCAGAAACAGAACGCGATTCGTGATGATTTTATCAATGCTGATCCATGAGATAACAAGCATTTGCAATGCAACAGGTCTCCCATTTGTGAGAGTTGAAGCTAATGGTGTTGTTACCAATGTTTTACTAGTGTTTTTGTTTGGAGTATTGTGGTTGTATGTGGTGTACAGTGGAATTATGTGGGTTGGATTGGAATTGTTAGTTGTGGAATAGTGTGGGGTGGTATTGTTTGGTGTATTTGTGTTGTGGTGAAATTAATTTATGGTACCAACGTGCCGTGCCCCCTGTGGGTATATGTTCACATGCCACCGCCGTCCCGAAGTTTGTCACAATGTGGCACCATTTTTAGACTCTGCTGTCAGAGGCTGAGCGCTAGGGAAATGAAGGGCTGTGTTGAACGAAAATATGATGTGAATAGTTCGATTGTACTGAGCCCTAATATACAAAGCGAATGATTGCAGCATGAGATGATTCATTTTCATAATAAAAGAGATATTTTTAAATGTTATATTTTTCTGCTTTCATTTTATCATTCGCAATCATTGGTGTAAGTATGGATGACAAATCAGGCCTCTTCAGTCCTTTTGTTCCTTGGCATAGCTGAGCAGATGAGCAATGTGCTGAAGGTAAGAGAGGCATCCAGCACGTCATGTTTCTTTCTGTATTTCGCACAGAAAACTGTTCAGATTCGCTGATTAGAGAAAACATGGCGACGACAGGGCCCAAAAATAATATATGGAACATATAAAACGCTTGTGAGACAGCAGAGTTTGTTGATACAGTAAGTGGTGAAAGGCAAAGACAGATAGATTAACTCCTGCCTCAAATGAGGCTTTAGGAAAAACATATTTTCAGTGGAGAGCGGAAATGATACAACAGTTGAGCTAAAATATGTTCAGTGTTACAGTAATTGGAATCAAAGGCAAACAGCTGACACAATTCGAAAAAAAATGATTTGATGTGTGTGTAAAAATACCATTTAAACTCAGGCTATTGTAAAGGTCGAAGCATCATTAATGAACAATATCCCTCAGAAAGGTGGTTACAGTTTAGTATACCGGTGTGTCAGCGCACTCACTTCACCACTGAATTCATTATTAATATTTGATGCCAGATGTACCCTGTTCAGCTGTTTAATTTATGAACTATATAATATGACAAGTGATAAAGGCCGAATTCTCTGTAGGCAGAGAATAGTCCTGCCTAGTGACAAAAAAGGTCAATTACGAAATCATCTGCCTCAGAGATTGCTGCTGCATGTATAATTCATTTTTTTCCCAATTTATCTTCCTCGTCTCAGTTTATTTGCATGCAAGATGTACCCCAAAATACCCGAACAAAAGAAAACACTCACCATCACAATAGAAAGAATTTAAATGTTAAGGACACCATGCAGTGCAACCTATTTTTTTCATTTGCTGAATCCAAGTCAGATTATGGATGAATGACGCTTCGGACCATGGCTGGTCATTCCAAGTAGTGTTGTCTCTTCCGGTCCAGCTAGAGAGTTGCTTTTGGGGCTGAGTAACCTCATCCGGAGAAGTATTGTCTCTTCTGGTGTAGCAGGAGAGACAAACAATTTAACACCAGTTCCCGCTATAGAAAACTGAATAAAAACAAGCATTGGAAATGCAATAGGTCTCGCAGCATTAGAGTTAGTGCTTTTAGAATTGTTTATGGGTTTTTTTGTAAATCTTTAGCATTTTTGTTTCCTGTAGCCAATGCTAAAGAATAAAAAAAAAAAAAAACATAAACATTTCTAAAAGCTCTAACTCAAATGCTCCGAGACCTATTCCACTGTGTGAGGGTGAGGGGTTGAGGGTGATTGAGGGTGAGTGAGGGTGGGTGAGGGTGAGTGAGGGTGAGGGGTTGAGGGTGAGTGAGAGTGAGGGTGAGGGTGAGTGAGGGTGAGTAAGGGTGAGGGTGAGGGTGAGTGAGGGTGAGTGTGAGTGAGGGTGAGTGAGGGTGAGTGAGGGTGAGGGTGAGTGAGGGTGAGGGGTTGATGTTGAGGGTGAGGGGTTGAGGGTGAGTGAGGGGTTGAGGGTGAGTGAGGGTGAGGGTGAGTGAGGGTGAGGGGTTGAGGGTGAGTGAGAGTGAGGGTGAGTGAGGGGTTGAGGGTGAGTGAGGGTGAGGGTGAGGGGTTGAGGGTGAGTGAGGGTGAGGGGTTGAGGGTGAGTGAGGGTGAGGGTGAGTGAGGGTGATGGGTTGAGGGTGAGTGAGGGTGAGGGTGAGTGAGGGTGAGGGTGAGTGAGGGTGAGTGAGGGTGAGGGGTTGAGGGTGAGTGAATGTGAGGGTGAGTGAGGGTGAGGGTGAGTGAGGGGTTGAGGGTGAGTGAGGGGTTGAGGGTGAGTGAGGGGTTGAGGGTGAGTGAGGGTGAGGGTGAGTGAGGGTGAGGGGTTGAGGGTGAGTGAGGGACCGCAAAGCTATGGGGGGCAGAAATACCACAGGAGGGGGCTATAGCATAAATACCACTGGGAGTTGATAGAGCGGGAAAACGGCCAGAGATTTGCAGGGCAGAGAGAGCACCACAGCGAGACAGCAAGGTGCGAACTGTGTGAGATATTGTGACCGGCGCACGGTGGGGCATTCCCAGGGTAGAAACGCACTGGGACAGTGGCAGGACAGAGAACCCGCGCGAAGCTGGAATGGCAAGAAGATCTCTGGGGTTGGTATGGGTTGAGTACCACTAAGGCTGGTAGGAGGGGTGTACCACGTGAGACTGGGGAGTGTGAAATAGGAGCAGCTTTGTGAAAAACGCCGGAGGGTGGTCCGTGGAGAATTTGGAGATTATTGAAAGCATGGCGGCGCCCCCAGATGTTCTTGTTCTGCGTACAGTGTTGTGGACGCGCAAATAGCCGGAAATCCGTGAATTGCTCACGGCAGCAGCGGCGGTGTTGCAGGACTCCTGCATGGTGCTTGCCAGAACTTGGATAACTTCAGAGAATACGGATAAAGTACATTTCAATGCACGCAGGAGACTCCAGGAAAAGGTGCAAGGCGCACCGAAAATGGAACTGCCTGACAGGATGCAGATTTAGAAGGTCGCGTGCCAAATGCAAATAATTAAGACAGTGCTGCATTCCGTAATGTAGCCCGTGAAGCAGCATGCTGGAACAATGACAGAGGGATCTGCTTAGCAAAACAGTCATTCCAGGGAAAACAGCATGACCAGGCGAGAGCAGAATGCTGTGACGCACTTAAAGCAGGCATGGAAATTCTGCCAGGCTAACTCAATCTATCTTCGATGATTCAAGTCTCTTCTGCAGGTAAAGATTACGAAGCGGACGGCACATGAGCGTTTGTTATAATGCAAACCGCTCGAGCTAACTCGACAGACGTCTGAAGCAGGACCAGGGCGCCTAGAAGACCACCCGAGGTGATACACAGTGGTATGCAAGGGATGGCACCCACTCATTCGATCTCACGCAGGTTCACATAATAACAGCTCTCTAACACTCTAGGTCAAATTTTGAAGTGCATATTAGGGAGTCAGGGAGGAGATATGGTGGTGGTGGGGGGGAGGGGGGGTAGTGTTGCTAAAGGAGATTTTGAAAATCGTCAGGTCATTTAAGATATAAATGCGCGAGCGATAAGGATTAACACAACCAAGAATGGGGAAATGAAGCAAAATACACGCAGAATGGGGCAAGTGGCAAGACAAACTTGAAACAAAAGGGGGAGGGTAAGGGTTCGTAGGCATGCTATAGATGCCGATCCTGCCACGCCTCTGTAGCAAACTAGAAACTATATGGTAGGCAGGGACATTCGGAAAGATGTCAGCTACTTTAGGCAGTGTTCTATCTACCGTAACAGCATAAAAAATGTTTTTAAAAACGGTTCGACTTAATGGTTTGACGGTAAGAGCTGTAATTTTAAGTACTGAAAAATAGAGCTTGTGCAAAATTCCATGAAAAATAAACTGGAAATCTTTAGATTTATACAGCAGCTGAGGAAATTGCCCACTTATTTTCATTTTTTTCCATTTCAAAATACTTATTTTTTTTCACGCTGCATACAGACATGTAACATAATTTTGTTAAAGATTTGATCCAAACTTCAAGTTACCGGCAATATTTTCCATTATACAGAAAACCATGGCAGTTCACAGCAGCTGTGCTTTAATGTACAACAAATCGGGAATCTTTTTTTATTCCACTGATACATTTGCCTTTTAGCGGAATTGGAAGTAACATTTTCTTAACAGCTAAGGTGTGTTTAAATTGTGCCTGTGGTGGTGGGCCCGCACACTCGATGGTGACCCAGAGCTAAACAGAGAAAGACAGAAAACGAAGAAAGACCGAGGAAGATATAGATAGAAAAACAGTCACAAAGGAAGACAACAAAGATGAAAACAAGACGGAGGGAAGAGAGGGGAGGGGGGAGGAGAAATGCGACACGGCGGGAAGGGGAGGGGGCGGAGCGGGTACAATAAACAAGACGGAGGGAAGAGAGGGGAGGGGGAGTAGAAGTGCGACAGGGGAAATGCGAGACGGCGGGAAGGGGAGGGGGCGGAGCGGGTAAACAAAGACGGACGTGCACGCGCTTTTAAGCTCAATGCGCATGCGCATTGAGCTTAAAAGTCACGGGCACTGCAAGGAATCGCCACGATTCCTTGCAGTGTGGATAAAGAGCGGATAAGTCCCAATACTCTCGCCTTGCTCGATGCGCATGCGCATCGACAGGCGAGACCTAATAAACGTGTACTCCAGCAGAAGTAGTAAAGCCCCGTCCGAGCAGTGTGAAGGTCACCTCTGATCAGTGGCGGGGGCTAATCTTGCGCCACTGAGAAGATGCCAGAAATGCCTCTTATTTCAGTTATGGAGCTATCTCATTAGAAAAACAACGGACCTACAACTTCGTGCCATAAGACATTCACTTTAACACCAGGTAAAAAAAACAGAACACATTCATTTTTCATTTCAAAACTTTATTTCGATTTCATATAGAAACCATAAAAGTATACATAGACAATTTTAAAAAGCAGTAAAATTAATCAACCATAAAATCACAATACATGTTTTCATGGTTTTTCTTAAAACCAAATTCCATCAATATCTATTTCTAACAAAACATTCAGACTAATGGATTAACACAATATAAAAACAAAAAGAACACATAAAATTCGTTACAAGTTGAGATCTACATATTAATAATGTCAGTGTCTATACAATTTAAGAGAGTAAGTGAAAATGATTAGAAGTGGGGATGTTGTAACCACTCGAGACGAGGGAACTTCTGCTCGTCAAACAATTGTTCTCGGGTCTTTGACTTGATAATGGAACGTATGACGTTCTAGGGTAGAAATCAGTTAGGCCCCAAATCGATATAGGGCCATCCCCTATTTGTGGCTGCCTTGATTGGAGATGTGAGACGACGTGTTTATTTCTAAATCTTACCAGTACCAGATCACCAGCTATATCCTTTGACAGATGTCCTAACCAGCCCACCCTTCTAACACTTTGTATACTTCCGTCTATGTTGGTAGGAAGAGGTCTATTTTTAGTTAACCAAAAGACAACCTTATTCCTAAGGTCCTGTTGTCTTTCGCTTTTCCCCTTGGTAAGTTCCGGTACTCCCGAGAGGACACAGACAAAGGGAGTAGCCTCCGGTGGCAAATGTAAATGATTAGTTTTAGGTACGTTATTGTCATAATTGGCAGCTGTCCCCTTGTGTGATATAAAATCTTTCTTAGTCCCTGCTTTGGGGTAGGCACTCCGTGCTACTGCGACTGCTTTCGGGGTATTTAAAGATGTTATATGAGGGGATACTGAGTGTTTGTTGGGGATTTTACTTAGTGCAGTATTTTTAGGCACTTCTGTGGGGACTGGTGTCTGTGATGACTGTGGTTGAAAGGGACCTGCCAAACTCTTTATGTATGCCGAGTTGGCCTTAATTGCTTCCTCAACACCTGTGAGCCTTTCCCCTAAGGTGTTCATTTTTTCCATCAGAGGGGATATTATTAATTTGATCATGATTTCGATCTGGGCCAGTAAAGTAGCCGGCATAGGTACTTTGAGGGTGGGAGTGTTGGGAAGTGGGGAACTTGGTTTTGGTTGTTGAGTCTTTACATGTTTCCCCCATTGTTTGGCCCCTTCTCCCTTCCCTTTAACAGAAAGGCTCTGAGGGGACAGTGTACATTGGGAATTTGCTTTTGTTTGTACTAAAAGGGGAGTATCCTGGAAGCTTTCATTTGATTGGAATGATCTAGTGCGCTGGGGGCTAGTAGTTACTGTGTGACAGGTCGAAGCACTAGTTTGCGTACTTCCTGCATCAACGGGAACATACTTAGATTTACAGAGTTTGTTTAGCTCCGCTAGGAGTAATGAATCTAGAGCTGTTTTTTCTGTCTGGGAAGAAAGGCATGTGCTCAAAGAACTACCCATGTCCATGGATCGTTCTATACTCTCAGGGTCGCTGGTAATGGGGGATGTCACCCTCTTTAAGTAATTGTCCATAGTTCCCTGGCACAGGTTACTCTGCGTGAAAAAGTTTTTAGTGACCCCCTTGCAAGTCATAGCTTAACAGTTTTGTGTTGGAAAAAAAAGGGGCGTCAACCACCAGAAATTTGATCAAATGTCACGATGTGGTTGCACTTCGGAGGAACCTGTAAGGCACAGAACGATAGATTATCTTTAACTTCCTATGCCAAGGGGGGTGTCCCGACCCGGCCTCCTCTGGCCTTGGATGGCCGCTGATGGCCCCGCCCTTGTCCCGGGCTTAGCCCGGCGCCGCCCGCGCGCGTCCCGCGGGCCGGAAATGAGGCGTCGATTATATCCTCCCCGGTGTCCAGGGGGTGTGGCTGCCGGTCCTCTGCTCGCAGCCTCCTGGGACAGGTAGTCCCGCTGCGGCCCCCGCTCTCCCCAAGCAACAACTGGTGGCAGGAACGATGCGTCTCCCGCGAAGCGGGAGGCGCGAGAAGTATTTCAGGGATTTCCCGGTGTCCAGGGGGTGTGGCTGCCGGTCCTCTGCTCGCAGCCTCCTGGGACAGGTAGTCCCGCTGCGGCCCCCGCTCTCCCCAAGCAACAACTGGTGGCAGGAACGATGCGTCTCCCGCGAAGCGGGAGGCGCAAGAAGTATTTCAGGGATTTCCCGGTGTCCAGGGGGTGTGGCTGCCGGTCCTCTGCTCGCAGCCTCCTGGGACAGGTAGTCCCGCTGCGGCCCCCGCTCTCCCCAAGCAACAACTGGTGGCAGGAACGATGCGTCTCCCCCAGAACACATTCATTTTGCACTGACATAGCAACAATAATTAGCCCATAGTACGCTTATTCTATTTTGGCCACACCACAAAAATAGAAAAAACATTCTCATGTGCCCCGGCGGTGAGGTCTGTGGGACTGGCAGCTTTTTGTGCCTGGGGAGGTCTGTGGGAATGGCAGGTTTCTGTGCCCAGGGAGGTCTGTGGGTCTGGCAGGTTTCCCTGCCTGGGAAGGTCTGTGGGACTGGCAGGTTTCTCTGCCTGCGGAGGTCTGTGGGGCTGTCAGGATTCTGTGCTTGAGGAGGTCTGTGGCGCTGGCAGGTTTCGCTTCTTGGATAGGTCTGTGGGGATGGCAGATTCTATGCCTGTGTAGGTCTGTGGGACTGGCAGGTTTCTGTGCTTGGGGAAGTCTGTGGGGCTGGCAGGTTTCTGTGCCCAGGGAGGTCTGTGGGGCTGGCAGGTTTCTCTGACTGTGGGGGGTGGTGGGACTGGCAGGTTTCTCTGCTTGGGGAGGTCTGTGGGGTTGGCAGGTGTCTCTGCCTGTAGAGGTTTGTGGGAATGGCAGATTCTGTGCCTGTGGAGGTCTGTGGGACTGGCAGGTTTCTGTGCTTGGGGAGGTCTGTTGGGCTGGCAGGTTTCTGTGCTTGGTGAGGTCTGTGGGGATGGCAGGTTTCTCTGCCTGGGGAGGTCTGTGGGGCTGGCAATATTCTGTGCTTGGGGAGGTCTGTGGGGCTGGCAGGTTTCTCTGCCTGGAGAGGTCTGTGGAGATGGCAGATTCTGTGCCTGTGGAGGTCTGTGGGACTGGCAGGTTTCTGTGCTTGGGGAGGTCTGTGGGACTGGCAGGTGTCTGTGCCCGGGGAGGTCTGTGGGACTGGCAGATTTCTGTACCCTGGGAGGTCTGTGGGACTGACAGGTTTCTGTACCCTGGGAGGTCTGTGGGACTGGCTGGTTTCTGTGCCTGGGGAGGTCTATGGGGCTGGCAGGTTTCTCTGCCTGGGGAGGTCTGTGGGACTGGCAGGTTTCTCTGCCTGGGGAGGTCTGTGGGGCTGGCAGGATTCTGTGCTTGGGGAGGTCTGTGGGGTTGGCAGGTGTCTCTGCCTGGAGAGGTCTGTTGGGATGGCAGATTCTGTGCCTGTGGAGGTCTGTGGGGCTGGCAGGTTTCTGTGCTTGGGGAAGTCTGTGGGGCTGGCAGGTTTCTGTGCTTGGTGAGGTCTGTGGGGCTGGCAGGTTTCTGTGCCCGGGGAGGTCTGTGGGACGGGCAGTTTTCTGTTCACTGGGAGGTCTGTGGGGGTCTAACAGGTTTCTGTGCCTGGGAAGGTCAGTGGGACTGGCAGGTTTCTCTGCCTGGAGAGGGCTTTGGGACTGGCTGGTTTCTCTGCCTGTGGAGGTCTGTGGGGCTGTCAGGATTCTGTGCTTGGGGAGTTCTGTGGGGCTGGCAGGTTTTTCTGCCTGGAGAGATCTGTGGGGATGGCAAATTCTGTGCCTGTGGAGGTCTGTGGGACTGGCAGGTTTCTGTGCCCTAGGAGGTCTGTTGGGCTAACAGGTTTCTGTGCCTGGGGAGGTCAGTGGGACTGGCTAATTTCTCTGCCTGAGGAGGTCTGTGGGACCGGCAGGTTTCTTTGCCCGTGGAGGTCTGTGGGGCTGGCAGGTTTATCTGTCTGGAGAGGTCTGTGAGACTGGCAGGATTCTCTGCCTGGAGAGGTCTGTGGGACTGACAGGTTTCTCTGCCTGGGGAGGTCTGTGGGACAGGCAGGTTTCTCTGCCTGGAGAGGTCTGTGGGGATGGGCGGTTTCTGTGCCTGTGTAGGTCTGTGGGACTGGCAGGTTACTGTGCTTGGGGAGGTCTGTGGGGCTGGCAGATTTATATGCCCGGGGAGGTCTGTGAGGCTGGCAGGTTTCTGTGCCCGGGGAGGTCTGTGGGACTGGCTGGTTTCTCTGCCTGGGGAGGTCTGTGAATCTGGCAGGTTTCTGTGCCCGGAGAGGTCTGTGGGGCTGGCAGGTTTCTGTGCCCGGAGAGGTATTTGGGACTGGCAGGTTTCGGTGCCTGGGGAGGTCTGTGGGGCTGGCTGGTTTCTGTGCCCGAAGAGGTCTGTGGGAGTGGTAGGTTTCTGTGCCCAGAGAGGTCTGTGGGGCTGGCAGGTTTCTGTGCCCAGAGAGGTCTGTGGGACTGGCAGATTTCTCTGCCTGGGGATGTCTGCGGGGCTGGCAGGTTTCTCTGTCTGGGGAGGTCTGTGGGGCTGGCAGGATTCTGTGCTTGGGGAGGCCTGTGGCACTGGCAGGTTTCTCTGCCTGGAGAGGTCTGTGGGGATGGCAGGTTTCTGTGCCTGTGTAGGTCTGTGAGACTGGCAGGTTTCTGTGCCCGGGGAGGTCTGTGGGGCAGGCAGGTTTCTGTGCCCAGGGAGGTCAATGGAACTGGCAGGTTTCTGTGCTTGGGGAGGTCTGTGAGGCTCGCAGGTTTCTGTGCCCGGAGGGGTCTGTGGGGCTGGCAGGTGTCTGTGCCCGGGGAGGTCTGTGGGACGGGCAGTTTTCTGTTCACTGGGAGGTCTGTGGGGGTCTAACAGGTTTCTGTGCCTGGGAAGGTCAGTGGGACTGGCAGGTTTCTCTGCCTGGAGAGGGCTTTGGGACTGGCTGGTTTCTCTGCCTGTGGAGGTCTGTGGGGCTGTCAGGATTCTGTGCTTGGGGAGTTCTGTGGGGCTGGCAGGTTTTTCTGCCTGGAGAGATCTGTGGGGATGGCAAATTCTGTGCCTGTGGAGGTCTGTGGGACTGGCAGGTTTCTGTGCATTGGGAGGTCTGTGGGGCTGGCAGGTTTCTGTGCTTTGTGAGGTCTGTGGGGCTGACAGGTTTCTGTGCCCGGGGAGGTCTGTGGGACAGGCAGTTTTCTGTTCACTGGGAGGTCTGTGGGGGTCTAACAGGTTTCTGTGCCTGGGGAGGTCAGTGGGACCGGCAGGTTTCTCTGCCTGGAGAGTGATTTGGGACTGGCTGATTTCTCTGCCTGTGGAGGTCTGTGGGGCTGTCAGGATTCTGTGCTTGGGGAGTTCTGTGCGGCTGGCAGGTTTCTCTGCTTGGAGAGATCTGTGGGGATGGCAACTTCTGTGCCTGTGGAGGTCTGTGGGACTGGCAGGTTTCTGTGCATTGGGAGGTCTGTGGGTCTGGCAGGTTTCTGCGCCCTAGGAGGTCTGTTGTGCTAACAGGTTTCTGTGCCTGGGGAGGTCAGTGGGACTGGCTAATTTCTCTGCCTGAGGAGGTCTGTGGGACCGGCAGGTTTCTTTGACCGTGGAGGTCTGTGGGGCTGGCAGGTTTCTCTGTCTGGAGAGGTCTGTGGGACTGGCAGCTTTCTCTGCCTGGGGAAGTCTGTGGAACTGACAGGTTTCTCTGCCTGGGGAGGTCTGTGGGACAGGCAGGTTTCTCTGCCTGGAGAGGTCTGTGGGGATGGGCGGTTTCTGTGCCTGTGTAGGTCTGTGGGACTGGCAGGTTACTGTGCTTGGGGAGGTCTGTGGGGCTGGCAGATTTATATGCCCGGGGAGGTCTGTGAGGCTGGCAGGTTTCTGTGCCCGGGGAGGTCTGTGGGACTGGCTGGTTTCTCTGCCTGGGGAGGTCTGTGAATCTGGCAGGTTTCTGTGCCCGGAGAGGTCTGTGGGGCTGGCAGGTTTCTGTGCCCGGAGAGGTATTTGGGACTGGCAGGTTTCGGTGCCTGGGGAGGTCTGTGGGGCTGGCTGGTTTCTGTGCCCGAAGAGGTCTGTGGGGCTGGCAGGTTTCTGTGCCCAGAGAGGTCTGTGGGGCTGGCAGGTTTCTGTGCCCAGAGAGGTCTGTGGGACTGGCAGGTTTCTCTGCCTGGGGATGTCTGCCGGGCTGGCAGGTTTCTCTGTCTGGGGAGGTCTGTGGGGCTGGCAGGATTCTGTGCTTGGGGAGGCCTGTGGCACTGGCAGGTTTCTCTGCCTGGAGAGGTCTGTGGGGATGGCAGGTTTCTGTGCCTGTGTAGGTCTGTGAGACTGGCAGGTTTCTGTGCCCGGGGAGGTCTGTGGGGCAGGCAGGTTTCTGTGCCCAGGGAGGTCAATGGAACTGGCAGGTTTCTGTGCTTGGGGAGGTCTGTGAGGCTCGCAGGTTTCTGTGCCCGGAGGGGTCTGTGGGGCTGGCAGGTGTCTGTGCCCAGGGAGGTCTGTGGGACCGGCAGGATTCTCTGCCTGGAGAGGCATGTGGGACTGGCAGGTTTCTCTGCCTGGAGAGGTCTGTGGGACTGGCATGTTTCTCTGCCTGAGTTCTGTGGGACAGGCAGGTTTCTATGCTTGGGGAGGTCTGTGGGGCTGGCAGGTTTCTGTGCTTGGGGAGGTCTGTGGGGCTGGCAGGTTTCTATGGCTTGGGAGGTATGTGGGGCTGGCTGGTTTCTCTACGTGGGGAGGTCTGTGAGTCTGGCGGGTTTCTATGCCCGGAGAGGTCTGTGGGGCTGGCAGGTTTCTCTGCCCGGAGAGGTCTGTGGGACTGGCAGGTTTCTGTGCTCGGAGAAGTCTGTGGGTCTGGCAGGTTTTTCTGCCTGGAGAGGTCTGTGGGGCTGGCAGTTTTCTGGGGCAGGATGCAGGGTGATCTTGTCACACCCACAGAGTCAGGGATTTGGAGCCATTTATGGACCAGAAACATTGATCCTTTTAGTGCTACTGAGCGGGGTACGACAGCTTCAGGGCAGAAGACTGCACGGAGCGCTCCACAGTTCAAAGGTCGCAAGTGAGTTAGGTTGTGCTGGTTTAAAAAAAAAACAGAAAAAGAAGAGAACTACACACGCTGGTACCTGTTTCCACGGATGTCACGTGCAACCTTTGGTAGAACATGCTCCGTAAAGTAGAAAGGCTCAAAATGTTATTTCTTTCCTTTCATATCAATGGGGTAGGATTGGTGACTCTTTGCAACAGCAGTAAACAGAGGGGAAGTACATGGTATGCAATGCCATGAAAATTATGCTGCAAGTACTCAATTATGCAGCAGGAAAAGGCAAATTATGCGGTCTAATGCAGCACATTTTGTGATACTTATACTTAATTTTTTGTAATTTTTGCACCATTTAAGACTTCTGGCAAATGTTTCACCTCAGTCTCAGTTTAACAACCAAACAGCAAAGAGTAACTGAAAGGTGGCCTGTCAATTTTAGCGATGGGATTCGAATGTGCAGCAATACATGTTGCTGTATTTTAGTAACTTTTATCTGTTTCAGCTAGAAACCATTTTTTCTGCAAGCTGCAATTTATGTAGCACCACGGCCACCACGGCCCCAATCCTCACCCTCTCTGCCCCAACCCTCCCCCAATCCACCCACTCACACCCTGATGTCCAGTTCAGCTGGACCCGCCCCTTCAGAACTGACATCACTCGGCAACTATAAATCAGCGACAAGAGATCGGGTCAGTTTTGGGGGGATGTGGGTACCACTTTGCATTGACACAGCCAGGCGAAACCGGGAAACTTCTCCCAAAGTCACAGACGAAGGTGTAAATTCATAGGTGAAGTGTACATTTTCTTGGTCCCACAAACTTCAATGACCATTTTTGTGTTTTCTGTGAAATCTACAAATCAACATAAATTGCAGGTGACACTGATGACACGCACTTTTAATATTTAATGTGTAACATAATCCCCCCCCCCTCTTTTTCAAACAACCTTCATATACCAAAGGCGCCTTTCTTTTACTAAATGCCTTCACTCTAAACTGGAGACCTTACGCACACATGTTGTCGTCGCAATGAATATTGGGTGGGGTGCACTTGTCTGCTGGGGGTGGCATAGACTGGGGGAACAGACAGACTCATCTGCGCGGGTCGCAGAAGACAGGGCAAACAAGGCTAGCCAGAGGAATAATTCAATTATGGCCGGCGGTCGCCGTCGCACGTTATCTCTCAATTGTCTCCACTCTGGCCTCCTCGCTTTACCAGTCTGCAATGCGCATGACAATTGGTCACCAGCCCCACGCTAAGGGTGAAGCATAAGACCGCGCAGAAAATGTTACCATTTAATTTATGAAGAAAAGTCTAGAGCGAGCGTAAGTTACATAATCCACCTATATTAATTAATTACCTATCCCAGACGGTCACGGATGTGTAGTGCTTGCTGGCACCGCTGAGGGGGCCCCTGGAGCGCTGGGGCCCCCCACAATGTGGGGGCTACAGGGGCCTGTGTTATGCCCCTGGGGCCTGTGTTACGCCCCTGCTAATAATTCCACGCCACACAATTCAACTATAAATAATTTAACCCTACAACATTCCATACCACATAATTACAATCCTAAAAAACACATTTCCACTTCACTCCATACCACATAATTCCACATCACAGAATAACATTCCACACAACTTAATACCACTCCCAACCACTTAATTACACTCCACACAACTCAACTACACATAATTCCACTTCAACCTATATAATTCCACTTCACACAACATATTTACTCGACTCTAAAACACATAATTACCCTCCACAAAATACAACTCTGCAACATGTTGCATAATTCCACTTCGCATAATTATACACCACACCATGCCACATAATTACACACTTCACACAATTCCACAATTCATCCTCACACAATTTATCACACAGCATAATAATACTCCACATAATACCACTCAGCTCCACATAGTTACCCTCCACATAATTATGCTCTACTCCATACTGCATACATACACTCCACATAAATCCAGTCTATGCCACGTAGCAACACTCCACATAGCTACACTTCACACCATGCCTCATAATACCACTCAACGTAATTTCACTCTACACCGCAACTTCCACGTCACACAATTCAACTCTACACATTTCCATTCCACACCACATAATTCACAACACACTACATAATTCAGACTAACACCACAAATTCACAACACACCACATGCATCCAATCTACACCACAAAATTCCACATCATGCTACAATATTTAACAGTACACCACATAAGTAAACTCCACTACATACCACTCCACAACACAAAATACCATTCCAGATAATCCCACTCCAAGACACACAATCCCACTCCACTCAATACCACATAATTACACTGCACACCATGCCACATTTTTTCACTACACAGATCCAATCCACGCAATACAATTCCACAACTAACAATTCCAATCCAAACCATATATGTCCACTTGACACCACACACATTCCCTCCACTCCAAACAGAAAAAGCATAGATAAATGCATTGTCCATTACAACATCAATAGCTTTAACTCTCACCTTCCAATGTGTCTCAGCAGATCCTGTTTCTGGAGCTGCAAACTTTCTGGCTGAAGTCAGCTCTGTGCTGCCTCAGAGGAGCAGAGTCCTGTGGTGAATGCTGTCTCTGGGGCCCCCACCCCATCCTTTCCCCTGTCAGCTCTCCTCTGTGCTGCCTCCTGCTCTCTCCGGGGCCCCCACCCCCATTATTTCCCCTGTCAGCTCTCCTCTGTGCTGCCTCCTGCTGTCTCCGGGGCCCCCACCCCCATCCTTTCCCCTGTCAGCTCTCCTCTGTGCTGCCTCCTGCTGTCTCTGGGGCCCCACCCCCATCCTTTCCCCTGTCAGCTCTCCTCTGTGCTGCCTCCTGCTCTCTGGGGCCCCCACCCCCATCCTCTTTCTGGGCCTGGCTCGTGGCTCTGACTGCAGAGAAACAATGTAACTTGTTACATAGTTTCTCTTCAGTCCTGGGTCAGAGCGAGGGGCTCAGAGCAAGTACACCGGCTGCAGACTGCAGCTGCCTTAGCTGCCTTAGAGCAAACCTCCCACAGCTCTCTACCAAGGAGCTGAGGGGGCCCCCTTCATGTACTGAAGACTAGGGGCCCCCCGCACCGCGGGGGCTGCGGGGGTGTTTGTTACGCCCCTGCCTCTGATGTCATCATAGAGGAATAAGTAAAGGCGTGCTGTGATTTACCTACACGCTCTCTGTCCTCCCACAGCACCACCAAAAGCGTGGTTAAAAGTACTACGACCACAGCACTTACACCCACACCCTCCTCTGTCCCAGGTGCACCAGTGGGGCAGGTGGGGCTAGCAGAGGGAGATGTCAGTGTTCCCAGACTGACTGTGGTACACCAGATAAGCATGTCCACCGAGGTTAATAAAGGTCACGGTACACAATCATTTGTTTTAATGTACCACTTAATATCACATTTACCCATTTGTAAGCTGTGCGCTGGCCAACGTACTATTAACCAATTTAAGGCTATTCAGTTTCTCGACCTCTGAAGCATAAGCGGATAAGTTGGTCCTGGTCGACTTTGTAAGCTGTAGGTCAATGCTGATGTCGTCATAGAGGAACTAGATGTAAGCGAATGTGTGCTGTGAGTTACCTACGCACTCGCCTACACCACCACCACAAGTGTGGTTAAAAGTACTACCACAACAGCACTTACACCCACGCCCTTCTCTGTCCCAGACGCACCGGAGGGGCGGGTGGGCGCTAACAGAGGGAGATGTCAGTGTTCTTAGGCTGACTGTGGTAAGCCAGATAAGCATGTCCACCAAGGTTGATAAAGGTCACAGTACACAATAATTTGTTTTCATGTAGCAGTTAATATCACATTTACCCATTTGCAAGCGCTGTGCACTGGCCAATGTACTATTATCCAGTTTAAGGCTATTAAAGGGACCATTGGGAATGGACGCTGGCTAGACGAACTAACGGTAGCCACCAATGGTCTACAATATCTGGGTGTATATCTGTCTGACACACAATCAGTCTCATGGAACCGAAATTTAGGTGCCCTGACAGACAGGGTTAAAGTCGAGGTGCGTTCCTGGTCAAATCTCCCCTTGTCAATCTACGGAGGATCCGCCATCTTTAAGATTGTTTCCCTTCCACGCCTCATGTATCAACTCCAATCTCACCCTTATCCACTTCCATTGAAACCAAATCAATACAATACTGGGTCAATTCCCATGGGGAGGAAGCACAGCTTGAGATGCACTTCGCACCTGCTTCAAATCCACATACTGCGGTAGGATAGTGGTACCCGGTAAACAATCATATCACACAGCAGCACGCCAGCATATTCTAAACAAGTGGTGGTATGGCTCTAGAGATGACCCAGCATATAGGGTTGAACAATGGATCATGGCAGATCCATCTCTCCATACCTATTTATATAACAGATCAGACCCCTCAGACTTCCCCCCTGCAACTAGGGTGGTGATATTGGCTTGGAGCCAGTCTCTTTGCCGGATGGGCTGGTGGAACAGTATCACAAGATACTGTGGCGAAACCACCTACTCCCTCAAGTGGCAGATCTACAGGGGTTCGTCCAATGGGATCAAATCAGAATGTCCTCCATTGGCAATGTGATGAAGGGCCCTGTCCTCATATCGTTTCAAGAACTCCAATTAGAATTCTCCTTGCCCCACACACAGTTTTATAAATATGTGAAACTAATACATGCTTTACATCCATACATTAGAGAACTAACCAGCATCCCAGAGTTTAGCCCACTGGAAGGCAATATCCTGATGGGCGACCTCGGTAACCACAAAATTTCAAAAATATATAAATCTCTGAAAACGAAGAATCCATGCATCTTAGAGGCCCTTAGGTCACCATGGGCAACTGACATAGGTCCAATTGAAGACGATGATTGGACTGAGGCACTAGAATTCCCTAGGGGGGGGTGGTGATCTCCATACGCTTTAAACTAATACAATTTAAACTCCTTCATAGGGTATACTATACTAGGTACACACTATGGAGGGCGGGGCTGATTGCATCCTCACAGTGCCTTCGCTGTCATAATGACGCAGGCACTTTACTACAAACGACATGGACCTGGGTTGACCTGGACCGCTTCTGGCATGGAGTATTAAACTGCCTGTCGGACGTCTTTGTAGTATTCTTGCATTACGTTTCATTTCCTATGTTACCATGTCCTAGCTGCTCAGCCTGTGTGTCTGTGTTCTATATGGAATGTTGGTGAATGGGCCATGAGTGAATGCCTGTGTGACTGGTGAGTGATAACAGTTGGTGGATGGGGCTGAGCAGCTAGCTGGCTGCTCCTGGTGAGGCTGTTGATGATGACCAACGTGCTGCCCTACAGGACTTATATACTTGTTAATAATTACCTGTTTATCTACCTGAATAAACCTACTTGGATTACAGCATACCAGCGTGTCATCATTACTACAGTCTTGGCATGGGATATTCCCAGATCCTCTAAACTAAGATTTGGCAATGGTGGGCCGATTACAGAGGCATACCACTGCATCACACACTACATTTAACAAAATAGTGCCGGGAGGCAGTAATTAAACCTTACTGAGTAACATAACAAGTAACAGGGGGTGTCCTCATGGAGGGTTACAAGAAGAAATAAGGCAATCCTAAGGAAGGACCAGTAAGCCTATTGACCAATGAAAAGCCATCATTTAAAAAGGTCAGTGACAGGGGCCAATTAACAAGACGGTTGGAGATTGGGCTGAGCTTTATGTCCATATCCTGAATCCGGAGCAAAAAAACGATGGATTTAGGCCCAGATCTCTGCACTGGGGTGAATGTATGACATTGCTTTGCATTCTGTCCATTAATTGTTGTTTTTGCATTTGTCACCATGAGTGGAACGGGTATGCCCAGACGTGGGTCCCGTGCTCTCCATGCCACTGGAGTCAAGCTATCCGGGCTGATGAGGGGTGAAACCCTGAAATCGGTCCTAGGATGCTTGTTTTCAGTCTAGGAAGGACCTGGCCTGGCAGTTCGAGCTGGACTGTTCCCATTGGGCACAGGGTCAAGACTGATTTGCATATGGCTGGGTTCAAACCGGAATGGAACGGTGAGCAATAAAACAATGGATTTAGGCCCAGATCCCTGTACTGGGGTGAATGTATGACATTGTTCTGTATTCTGTCCATCAATTGTTGTTTCTGCTTTTGTCACCATGAGTGTGACGGGTATGCCCAGACGTGGGTCCCGTGCTCTCCATGCCACTGGAGTCAAGCTATCCTGGCTAATGAGGGGTGAAACCCCAAAACCGGTCTTAGGATTCTCGTTTCCAGTCCAGGGAGGAACTGGCCTGGCAGTTCGGGCTGGACTGTTCCCATTGGGCACAAGGTTAAGACTGATTTGCGTATGGCTGGGTTCAAACTGGAATGACATGGTGAGCAAAAAAACGAACAATTTAGGCCCAGATCTCTGCACTGGGGGGAATGTATGACATTGTTCTGCATTCTGTCCATCAATTGTTGTTTTTGCATATCCTGAATACAGCATGTCTCGAAGAGACAGCGCAAGCGCTGCCTAGGCATGACCTAAAAAAGCTGTCACAGAGAGATGTAGCTTAGCCGAGAAATGGAGTGTCTCTTGAGATGTGCTCCAGCTTTGTGCGGCGAAAATAGTCGCTTTTGGCCACCCTGGAAACCCTGAAGATTTGCCACAGTCAGAGATGGTAAAGTTCGGACAGTGATGGGGAGCTCACTGAGAGCAGCGCAAGACAAGGGTGCAGCAGTCTCTGGGGATGAGGGCAGCACCATCTTGCAATAGTAGCAGCAGTCAGTGAGTGGGGACTGTCCTGGCATTGGTTGGGTTTTTTAATGTAATGCTTAATAACAGTAACACGACAAGTGGAAATTAACATCTAACTGAAATGCAAACATTATGGTGGGCTAATTGTGCTTATGTTAACATTAGTAAATGTAGGCCTCGAACTCAAAATGGCAACTCTGCTTGCAGTCATTCGAAAGCATACAGTCATTTTTTCATTTCTGTCTCACTCTGCGTACACATAGAAGAAACTTGGTAAACACTCCCTTCAGATATGTCACTTTCCTAGGTATAAAATGATAATTCTTTCTTTAGGACTCTATATCCAAATTTCCACTGAGAGTCGAATTGCCTCATTTGAGACCCCAGTGTGATTCACATGAGAACTTGACCTTCTACAACAAGTAGCAATATTTGTACGAACTATTGAGGTGCCTGATGAGAAAATAAAGAGGAAATGTGATTTCAGAACTATATCATTATTTCTTAAACCTGATTGGTCTAAATCATGGTACCCTTATACATTGTATTCATGCCCGGATTTTATTTTATTTTACAATACAAAAGAAGTCCATTCTTGAAGGTGTTGTGCTCACTCTCCTTTGACTTTTAGGAGGCGACTCCACTCGATCTGGCTCTGATTTATAACTTAGATTTTTTAGAGCTGAACTGTATTTGGTTCTGCTTGTTCGTGTATTGCATCATAATATTACCCGATTTAAATAAATAACTGACTGATTTTAACTATTTATTTTGCTTTCTGTAATGCCTTTGAATTTTTCAATAAACCTTCATGGTTTTATTTTAATTTCTTGTCAGGCTTCATTGTAAAGCCTAATGTGTTTTACATTAATTTCACAATTGTTATTAAATCAAATTCTTGGACAGGTCCAGTTGAGGAGCAATAACATCTTTAGAGGATTGACAACGCTCCCTGGTCCGTCTGAAGCGCTTTGATATTTCTCACTAGAAAAAGAGCTAACAGTATCGGTCTCTCATTGGGTGGGGTCTAGGACGTTCCACGCATGCTCACTGTTCTACCATAACTAAGGAAACTGCTGATGACCGAAGGTGAAGCAGTAGAGGCAAGGGCGGGCAAAAAGGAGAGAATCCAAAAGAGCAGGGGTGCACAGCCTGTCTCTGCTGAGCGGAGCCGCCGTGACCTGGTAGAAGCATAAGAAAGGAAAACGGATTGAAAGAAACCTTAAGATCAGTGGCAGCTCTTCCGCTAAGGCGGAGGAGCGTCACCCCACTGCTTTTTGCACTGCAACAGAAGGAAAATTGAAATGATAATAACTCAAGGTTATCATTTTAGTTGTATCTGTTGCAGCACCTTTGTGGGGGTGGGGTTGCTCCCAGAGCGGTGGGGGGAGAGGGAGAGGTTTGCACTCCCTATGTGAGCTTGGTTTGCACTCCCTATGTGAGCATGAGTGCTTGGCCCGCCCTCCTGGCCCACCCAAAACAGTTGTGCGCACATACTGTGTTCTCCTTGCAGGCTGCATTACACCCTGTGTGGAGAACAGGCCCACCCCTCCAGTCCTTGGCTGAGCGCCGTGTCGCGGCACTCAGGTCAATCATAACGCTGCATTGCAGCGTTGTGATTGGCTGTAGGAAGCCTGGGAGCCCTGGTGATTCCTGCTTCCCCTAAGAAACCAGGAAGAGGACGTAGGAGAAGTGGCGGCTGGCCAGCCGGCCGGTAGGTGTTTTTGTTAACCCATAACCCCCTTGCTGGCCATTTCCCCCACCCCGCCCCACTGCTGCTTCCAGGTAGCAGCCACTACTGCTTAAGATAGTTGGATTGCATCAGATTCATACCCATGTGGACTGAACAGATGATTTATGAGACAACAGGCCCTGTGATCTGCCCCCCAGGGAGGACCCCCTTTGACCCTGAATGCTCGCTAAAAACTTGCCCCCTCCTAAACAGTACCCTGACCCGCTCCCTGAGCCCTAAAGACTCTCCCCTCCATGAGCCTAAACACTTGCCACCAATTCCCCCCCCCCACGAAAGCGACTCCCAGTCCCACTTATCTGTCCATTCCCGCTTTCCGCTCCGATGCTCCTCTTGCTGTTTGGAGTCCCAGCCCATCCCGAACACTAGAGCGCATTTGCCTTAACCATGCATATGCTTGGTTTAGGCAAATGCTTTGTTCGGGTAAGAGTGATTACACTTGCAAGCTTCTGGAACGCGTGGCTCCGGCCGTGTAGTTCCGGATGTTTCACTCACAGCATAGCTTCATCCTCTCACTAGTAGGGGTAAGTGCTGGACACACCCTTAACAGGGCAGGCAGGCTCCGATGTGAACTATACAACCCTTGTAGAAATATTGTGGGAGGTTGATTAACTACCATACGCTTGCCGAAGGTTGTGACTTCATATGACCCAGGATCACCAAATTACTGATGGAGCCCAGATCATAGAGTTCCATGGAGAAGTGAAATGTCAAGTGTTCCCTGCAGGATGCTCTTACTCATATGAATCATGGTCCATGAAAAAGATCCTGGAATTAAATAAATCCCCCTAAATAAAGAACATTAAATAAGCAATTTACCAATTCATTTTGTGTAGAAATAACTGCAATATATATATTTTCATATATAAACTATACGTATGGATCTAAGGTCTAGGATCAAGATTTGTTTTTATTGGTGCGTTGAAGAGGCCTTGTTTGTACACTATAACTAGTGTGAGGAAAACCCCCTTTTTGCGTGGTCATCCCTGTCTTTGCTGAATTTTATTGATGGTTTTTAGATTCTGCACTGCTGAACAGCGCCCGGTGTATGTGTTCGGACCCCTAAAACATTTAGAAATTAGCTAACCCCCAATTGCCAATTTTAACTCTCATATAAGGACCTAGTATCACAGTATATAGTCTATATAGTATATAAACTACACTCGTGGCATGGAAAATTGTCACCTGTGAACTGCAGCACTTATTGTACCATCCACTAGTGAGACAAGGAAAACATGGCTATGGTTTAAACCTGCAGCCTGACTTGTCAAAATAGCTCTTTTCACATTTCCTTTAAAATATTAACAAGTCACCCTTATGAAATCCTTGTAGACTACTAGTTAGAGTGCATAGTATTTAATAAATAATGGGACCTGTAGAAATGTAATGTCATCATTTCTCTGCAGTGACAAGCCCCCAAAATGTACATTAGCTCTGCAGCAGCTGCACAATGAAGTGCTTGACCTTAATGAGAAATGAAAACTGCTCCCAGAGCAGGGACAATGGCCTAGGTGTGGGGAGGTGTTTTTCTTCCCCTCAGCTCAGGTTTGAATTAATGCAGCCTTTAACTGGCCCTAACAGGTCTGTGACTTTATTAAATGTGGTGGACTCCCACCCAACCTAATATTTCACTTTCTTATAAGTAGATATTGTTCCAAGTGGAAACGTAAAAAGAGCATTTGCGATTTTACTAACGTAAATTCCACATATTAAGGAATGACCGTATGAATGATCCAAAATAACATTGTAAAACAAGAGGTACACTTGCATAGAGCATTTAAAAGGGACAGTTTTTCAATATATAAAGTCAATGCTATGCCTTGAATGTAATAATAATTGGGTCCTAAAGGTATGAGAACTGAGAGATGACTTTGAATTGCAGCCTTATAGGTCTGACACCCCACCAAGGTACCCCTTATGAATTCTAATCACTCTCACCTTGTTACTTGTCTTTCTAAAAGTTTTCACCTGTCAAGCCATAAAGCTCCTGTTGGTCCAGCCAGTAAACAGCGTGCAAGGCCTTGGTCCAACACTTGGACACTTATTTTAAATTATTGGTGGGGCCCACTTCCCATTAGCCTTTGTAGCATGGTACCTATAAGCGAAAAGACTCCAGTGGTAAAATAGTGTGACTTGTAGTGAACCACCCACCAGACCCCCAAACTCCCTCTGCTGATCCAGATGGCTACTAAGGGAGGTAAAAATGTAACTAAAGGGAAAGATATGCTCCTGGAGACGGAGGTGCGACAGGACAAGCAAGACTTCCAGGCACTGTGCACCAAACTACAGTAAGGAGTCTGGCCCAGGCAATCAAATATTACACAAGACTTTCTCTGCTTGTTTCTATTGGGCATCAGCTCAGAGGTGAGTTCCATTAAGTCACAACAAACATCTCACATTCCGGACATCCAAAAAGACATTACTGATTGGGAACAAGCTTGATGATCTTGAAAAGACAGTAGACGAGCAATCGCGAGAGGAGCATCCCATTGGAAAAAGGCAACGCCAATGAAAATGTGCACAATATTCTTCATTCTATCAGAGGTAACTAGAATGCCACTCCCATACGTGTTGACCATGCATATACAGTAGCAGATGGAGGCCAGAAATAGGACTTACTCCATTTTGAGGGACAACAGTAAGCAGCTATTCCAGATCTGGCAATGCCTACTCTCAGGGGGCAGAGAGACCTCACACCAATCACCAACCATTTAAAGACCAACAATGTCTGCTGCCAGTGGGGTCACCCCTTCAGCCTCCTTTTTACACAGGAGGCCCTAAGGACTGCTGGAAGCAATAGAAGTTCTTGTTCTGGAGTATGAAGGGGAAGGGGAAATGAAGATGAACGCCTACAGTCTTTGCAAACCAAGGGTTTGAGTTGACACAGAGTGCAGTGCTCTCAGGAACAAATTAATCCATCACTAACGTGAAAACAATAGATATATCATATGTGCCAGAATGAGGCAAGCATGCATGAGCTGTAGAACCCAAAAGTACGGGGACAGTAGGGTTATAGTCGTTTTCTGAAGCCTGGAAATGAGATGTAGAGGGAGTATAGGAAGGAAACAAGGGCACAGCAAACAGGCAAGGGAAACGCAAAAAAGGAGACCAATGGCATACTGTGTTGTGATGGGCTGTCTCCAAGTGCTAAGGGACATGGGGTAAAGAGGGAACACAGAATGAATGTGGCACCACGAAAGAAATGGAGAATCATGAAAAAGAGTGTGAAGATACAGAAGAGGGGGAAGGGATGAGGCTTATCAGCTTTCAAGACTCAGGGAGGTGTTTGAGATACAAGCTCCTCAGAAGACATTTGGCTGATGGGAAGAGAGGGTGCACGGCCTGGCTGTCAGATGGGACTCATCATGGCTAGGGGTATAAGGTACTTGCGGCTTCCCTAGATTGTAGATGCTAAAGGCAGTAACACGAAACCCCATCCCGGCCTCCATTCCTGCACTTAAGATGCAATCATTTAAAGAACAAGGTTAGGTTTAGGCGTAAGAAGATGAAGAGCCTCGCCCAGGATCACATGACATTGTGGGAGAGCGAAGGTTTAAAACACAGGCATGTTAAAGGTTTGCTTTGGGAATATATAAACACTAAGGGCCAGATGTAGTTCGCCAATTACCGGTCGGTAACGGCCTATTTCGGCCATTACCGACCGGTAATTGGTTTTCGAGATGTAGGGGCCAATATTTTACAGATTCGGTAAATTTACCGAAACGGTAAATTTACCGAATCTGTAAAATACAGAATCGGTAATTTTACCGATTCGGTAAAACCCAGATGTAGGTAGCATTGTTTACAGTGCTACAGGCCTTCAGAATTCAGTATCTTACCACCCAATCCAATTGGGTGGTAAAATACCGAAATCAGGTGTGCATGCACATCTGTGCATGCACACCTGTGCCACATGGCACACATGCCTGTATTTGGGGTGCTAGAGGGTGTCAAAGTGACACCCCCTGCACCCTTGCTGAAATCGGTATTTACCGAATCTGTAAATACCGATTCGGTAATGCCCATTGATTCCTATGGGCTTTAATGCCCATAGAAATCAATGGGCATTACCGAATCGGTATTTACAGAATCGGTAAATACCGATCTTTACTCCTAACATATTTGCTGTTGGCCTACATACATGTTCAAACGTCATATCTTTATCAATGGCAAACAAATGAGTCTTCAGAATTTGACTAGGTATACTCGGAACTCCACCCAATTATGCCCCTATTATAGTTACAGTGAAGGACTGTTAAGATGATGTGGGAAGTGCTCAGCCTGAAAAATAGGACCCTGCTCTACCCCCTAAACTGCTATGGCTAACATCAGAGAAGAAACATAAGAAACACCAGAGCTGGGTGGGAATGCCATCTGAAAGCCAAAGCTCAAGTCCCATCAAAGCTGTACTTAGGGAAAAAAGAAAGGATAAGAAAAATGCTTAGGTAATGTTGAAAGAGAGGATGAGTCTGCCGGTTGGAGCTCGCTAATCCAGATCCACCATAACTGCGCCCAAGTAAAGGATACATTTGTCAGAGATTATCGCTGTAACATCTAGGACAGCGTTTCCCAATCTGTGGATCCCGACCCACTGATGTGCTGCCAGCCAATTTCTGGTGGGTAGTGAAAGAGCAATATAGATGCCTTTACATTTTGTATTTATTGTGTGCTTTAAAGATTGAGGTTAAATATCCGGCTTAGTCTTTTGACAAATGAATGCTTATTATGTTAACACGCAGATTGGGGTTTACTTTTCTTTCTCTGATTTAAAGTGAGAGGAACTTCTAAAGTGAACTATGTGACAACCTTGCTAGGGTACACATTGTACGAAAGGAAAGGCTGTATAATGTAATTTGTTTGTAACGTCCAACAAAATGTAAATGCCTGTAATCGAAACGTACACAGGTTTCAGATTATATCAGCAGGTTGAAAATAAAACAAGCATTGACAAAGCCAATAGGTCTCACACATGGGCAAGCCTTTGGCAATCAGGTGGGAACTTGACAGCATTTTTTGCTGGGTTTTTTCCCCCACCAAGTCATTCAACAGAGAATGTGCTCACTATATGTGTCATACACAATCATCCCACTTGTGTATGACTTTCACACATAAATTGAGGAATGTGGATGTGGCCTAAAGGCCAGAGCAGCCGACTTTCAATCTGGGGAACCAGGTTCAAGTACCGGCGTTGACTCTAGGGAAATCACTTAATCTCCAATGCTTAAAATAAAATTATTCTGACCTTATGTAATGTAATCTGGTGTTCATGGAAATCCCTCTAATGCCCTTGGGTAGTGTTTGCGTTATATAAAGCCGCAAAAGAAATATATATATATGGTCCACTAAAAGGCTGGGAGCCGAAACGCGTAGACCGCCCTCTACCGTTTTGTTATGCACGATGGTTTAAGATAATAAAACAATACGTACTTGAAACCTCTGCGTGTGGTGCTGTGATGCTTCACTGAGTGATGGGAATGGAGGAGTTTGGAGCATCTATTATATATATATCTATAATACAGACCAAATGCACCACTGAACCGTGTTTTAAAGATATGAGGCCTTATCCATACTCTGCTGTAGAAGAGGTTTTTCAAATTTGCTAAAGTGACTGGTATTAACACCCAGGTTTTTCAGAAGCCTTTTGAATATTGTAAACAGATGCCATAGAACAGCACCCCACTCTGAAAGGTGTTCCAGCTGCAGTGCAGTTCACCATCTGCCACTTTTATAGACAGAGCAATATCATGGCAACAGTGCGATAAAGACAAGTCGTGGTCAAGGTGGTGACATTTACAAATAATTGCTGTTAGAGAGGAACACAAGTAATTGTAGATAATATTATTTTGACAATTCACATCATTTTGCAAGCAGGACTACTATTACAATGAAAAACAGACCCCGCCTCATGTCTGTTAAAGCTAAGTGGGCCGGGAATGCTTATTATTCTAAAAAGTAAGTTGTTGCTCTAAGAAGTTTTGAAAGCACTGCTCTAGGACCTGCCTGGCTGGTATTCCAAAGCAGTGAGCTGAAGTATGATCTGGGGGTTGCAGAGGTAATCCGGACCACAGTGCTTCCTTAGCTTGTAAAAGTGCCAGGGCCTAAGGTTTTGCACAGTCTATGCCTGGCGCTATTGAATGTCCGGATGCCTAAAACCAAAGCTGCCTAGTTTGATTCCACCTCATGTCTCTTCAATTCTCCACCAGACACTCCCTGGCTCTTTATCTCAATCCTGATGTTTCTTTTTTCATTCCTGCTTTCTTTGTCACAGTTTTTCTGTCTTTCTCTTTTCTGCCTTGTGTATTTGCTCTCTTACTCTAGGTCAGTCCGATGAGAAAAAATAAGTGCCAATCCCCAAAAATAAGTGCAGATAGACACCACTTGCAACCCCTGGCTCAAAGTAAGCACTGATTGACCACTAACATCACTCTAGCCAGACTAATATAATACATTTCACCTCTCTGGGAAGCCTCAAAATGTGTTCCCATGTGACCTTTTGTGTTAAAAACCACAATTGCTTCCTGGACATTAACAAGGTCATTACCAACTTATCTGCCTTCCTTCCTTCTTGCCGTTCTAATGAATTAAGTTAGTACCTCAGCAGACACAGGCAGACTTGATTACCCCCATATAAAAAATTGATGCCTTTCCTTGCGTTACTCGTACAGTTCGAGGTTGCGGGGCAGTGGCGGCTACTAGCAGGGAATAGTGGTGAGGAAGCACAGGGGACAATAAGAAACGAATTAAAAAGAAAACGTATCTGCCGCCTCAGTGCTCTTCTGCTTTTGATCACAGGCTCCCAGACTCCCTGCACCAATCCAGACGCTGCTCTCATTCTGGTAATACTATTACCCATCATGTGAGCAGCGCTGGGATTGGACTGAGCTGACTGATTTTAAGCTCCCAGAGCGACTGGGAGTCTGTGCCTTTTGTTCTCCATCTTTAGCCTTGAGATATCGAAGTGCACATGAAAGTTTAGCCATACTAAGACAATTGGCCAAACCGTCATGCGCACTTGCAGTACCCTGTGCTCACCACTCCTCCTGCTGCTGTCAAAGGATGGCCCCACTCTCAGAACTCGGCTCCATCATGTAAAATAAAGTTATAATAAAACTGCTTTATTACCATTTTTTTACATGTTTTTATCTGCTGGCAGTGGGGTGACGCTCCTCTGCTCGAACAGAGAGCTGTTGCAGGGTCCAACCCCTGTGTGGTTAAGGTTATTTAATACTTTTTTAATAACAAACTTTATTGATGTTTTAATTCAATAAAAGGCAGTAATGAAGAGATTCGCATATCAGCAATTATAAATCTGTAGAAATACATGTCAAACAGATACAGTGCGTGTTAATACATATACTTCGGTAGAGTCTAGCCAAAACATTCCCACCACTATCCCCATATTGTTTGGTGCTTGACCAGGCATCTCTTGTCTGATAAATCACCTCTTTGCTTCGAGCACAATAACTCATACCTCTCAAGCAATCTGCCAATGGGGTACTTGTTGAAGTGCCAATAGCAAGCAATGACACGTGTGGCTAAAATAACTCCTAAACCCATGAGGTACCTCCTTACACATGCGTCCTCCCAATCCTCCACGCGTCAGAAGGGACTTGATTTAAGTGTAAGTTTCACAGCACAGGATGGTACTTTGGAACGAGCTCCTTAACCAGTAGTGGGTAAGTCTGAATTGTCAGGCATGACCAAATCATACGGAAGAACTCTCTCGTTTCTGAGTGACATCTCTGACAAGACGGGGAATAGCATCTATTCATTCTCCATAATTTCTCAGAGGTAGAATAAGTTCTGTGTAGGAATTTATAGTGGTTAAAGGGTAGCTTCGGTCTCGGGGAGCAATCTTGGTCTCTGTATGTTCCTCGCTCTAATACTAGGTCACTACTCCAGTGTGATCTGTCTGGGCCTATCACTGTTAAAGCATGATAGATCTGTGACATGTCATGTCTAACTAGGGCGCGGATCAGTACATTGGCCTCAATGGGGCTTAACTCAGGGAGGGCCTTTAAATCTTACTCCACGCCGTACGTAACTGCAAATATTTTCAAAAGTGGGAGTTGTGACACATATTCCATAATAATGTGTCCACATGACTTTATATAGTCGCCCAGAAAACTCCCAATGTCGACTTACCAACCAGCAGATTCTGGTAACCCTGTATAACACAACAAGGGTGTCACAGGGCCAATTTGTCAGCCTAGCCAATCCAGGACAAATCCCTACATTAGCAATCTAGTGTAATTTTCTTGACTGGGGCAGAAGAGCAGGGGTCAAGGCACCATTAAGGAGTCCCAATAGAACGAGACCTCTGACCAAGTCAATCTTTAGCAGACAATAGTCCTGGAAACAAAGATCAAGTCATTCACTACTAGTAATTTGATAGCCCAGTATTGCAGACATATGTCTGCCATACAGTATCTGCCATGGTAAAATGACTGAGCAAATCTGTTGAGATTCTGGGTTGCTTGGAGCACATTAATGAGCAGGATATGGCTTTAACTGGCCTGGATAAGCTCCTTTGGATCTTCTAGTTGCAATTCTGGATCATGCAAAGAAGCCTTGGCAATGCTATCATTCTGTGCAGGGCCACTATGCCCATTACGAAAAGTCTCTCCCGGCAATCCCTAAGCAGGACATAAAGCTGCAGGCCTATATTAAGATCACATCTCAATTTTGGGTCTGTGCTAACACATAGTCATAGGTACCTAAATCTATGTGCCTGCACATGCATCCAAGTCTGCCAGCTCAGATAGGAATACCTTTCCTGGTCAAGAACTATGAACGATTTATAACAGTAGATGACCAGACTACAGCCTTCGTCATACAAGTCTAGTCTAGTGTTTGACCTGTCCCTCTTGGGTACCGGAAGAACATGAGCTCATTGTCCAAATATAATAAGATTCAGCCCGTAATCCTCCACTTTAACTGAAAACCCTGCACCAGGAAATATTTAATATCCAGACAGCTAGTTGCTTGATTGTTATGGCAGAAAGCAAAGGTTGGAGGAGACAGCCCTGCCTGGTGCCTCTCAGAGGAGGCGCTGTTTACATGGACTCAGGCCCAAGAATGATTGCAGAGGACTTGGACGTAAGTCAAGAAACTGGGGCCAAATGTATCCTCTCTATGACATACTAAAGAAACTCCCTTCTCAAATAATCAATTGCTTTCTCAAAGTCTAACAACATCAGAGTACTAGGACCAGGAAACTCTAGGGCACAGGCCAGCATGATCTCTCTTTGAAGGCAGTGCACACTGCCCGTGAAGAACATGAAATCATTCAGGGCTGGACTAGGAGCTAAAACCAGCCCTGGCAAATCTGGTCATATCAGCCCCACTATTGCCTGGCTCAAGCAAGCTCAGTGAGTGACGGCAACCTCTGAAAGGAGAGATTGGTAGGGAGCTCTCCTCCCCAAGATTTGTATTTTAAAAGATGCATTTTACCTCACACTTTTCATCATGTTCTACCGCGTCTCCTCATTTTTCTCTCACTTCTCAACCTCTAATCCTTCCTCTAGATTCCTTTTTTCTTTCTCTCTAACCATGACCTTCTTCCCTGTTGTCCTTACTTCTTTCTTCTTCATATTCTGTATTCCCACTCTTTCCTTGCTCATATTTTCTTGGTTCACTTGATGCCCTATGTAATCCTCCCTTCTCCTTCTCTCTCATCTTTGCACCTTCTCCTCTTGTCCTTTTTTACCCACTACCTTCCCTTCCCTTACTCTACTTCCTCCCTTCCTAAACTCACATTTATATTTTTCCTTCTTTCTATTCCTGTATCTTTTCTCACAGTACTTCTTTCTCTCCCTTTTTTGTCTTCAAAGCACAGGCAAATAATGACGCATGTACTGTCAGAGAGCCTTGAGTGGAGATGGCAACCCGGCAGCGTCCCATAACAGTAATCATCAGACTACAACGCAAAAAGCATTTTAACTCCTTCATCAGGGCAAAAATGTGAAATAACCCTGATTAGCCAATTAAATTACAGATTACCTGGGTATGCCCTAACTGCAGCTGCCTACATCTTCCTTAAATAACCTAACACTGGCAGTGTTGACTCTACTCAGCGACTGGTCCCTCTTGCCAAGTTACAGCTTTGTACAATAATGAAGTAGGAGCCCGGATTTGCACACTCGACACACTCCAACCCTCATGCCTCCCATGCTGTTGATGTATGTAGGCAATATATCTTGGGGGCCGCACATAAGCATCTCTCAGATTTTGCTCTTAACCCGCCCTAAAGTATCCATAAATAAAGACTTGACAGGGAGCAGAAATATGAGGTAAGGAGAATGCAGATTCTGAAGCAAATTCTCTGCGTCCGCCTGCCTTTCAGTCGTGTACTAAGGAGTGGTGGGCACTTTTGCCACTGTTAAAAAAAAGGGACCAGACTTGTTTTTAGGTTGTAAAAGCATCCAACATTGAGTTGCAGAGGGCCACAAAGAGTCTTTAGCAGCAGGACTACTGCACTTGCTGCACAACTGATGACCACAACGCTGCTGGCCTGAAGTCATCTCAAAATCATGACAACTGTGCATTTTTGTATTTTTCTCCTGCTAGGGAGAGAGAGTATGTAACAGCCCGAGTAAGGAGGCAGGGAGTGTGATAGAGTGACGTAGAAATACAGGAAGATAGACCACAATAGGGGAGAGGACGATAGAAACAAAGAAAGAAGTAAGGAACTGATGGAAGAGGAGACAGAACAGAACTGTGGTGTGGACTGAGAGCAAGCAACACATGCGTTTGTAGAGAGCGAGGTTAAGAGAGTTTAGGAGTAAGAGTTACACACAAAGAGAAAGGGAGATAAGCTTGGTGAAGCATCACAGGGTAGGAAGGTGTTCGCTTATATTATTTAAACACCACTTAAAAGTTCCTGAGGTCTCCTACAAGCATGGCTGAGTCACATAAAAACCCTAATGAACTTTGGAAATGGGTTTACATATGGTCCGTGCTTCACCTGCATCCAGTGTGCAGAAGTTCAATGGAAGCCGCCAAGTCAGAAGAGATCCACTTTCAGACACAAATGAATACATACATGCACACCCCCCGCCCCCACCCCTATCACCAAAGATGTTCATCTTTGTACTTAACGGCTGTGCTTGCTTCCTGAAAAAAGGCCCTGGCTCCTTTTCTGTGCACTGGCTTGCTGAGTAAGTGCCTAGTAAAACTGTATGGCTTGTCCTGCCTTGAATATTTTTTGGTCCTGATAAATCAGGAAGATCATTTTAACCACTAAGCCAGAACCTCCATCAGGGTCACAGCCTCTTAATTGATATGTGAAGCAGGGAGATATGAGGAAATTCCCAAGGATGTCCAGGTTTTGGTATGACCATGATCATAGCCCTTTGGAGGTCTCTCGCGAGGGAACCTTTCTGTTTGGAGTCATTGGTCATATTCAGTAGGTGAGGAATGAGAGTCAGGGTGATTTGCAGGAATGTACAGAACTCAGCATCTTCAGATGGAGTAAGATTGAGTGCCCCCTGGCCCGAATTCAGGAGAATCTTGAGCAGTAATTCCTGTGACAAAGGGTTGGTGGTTTTGTGTGAAGATTTTTTGTAGCATTCTGCAGATGGAGAGGCTATTTTAAAGACACCGGATGCCATGACACTGGAAGAATCCCAGATTCCTGCAACAGTCCTTGAAGCCACTTCCCTATTGACAAGCCAACAGAGAAGCTTGCCCAACTTGTCACTTGCATTGTAGATGCAGCTTTGCGAATCTATCAAAACCAGTCAGGTGATGGTGAGAAGCCAAATCCTTAATCTCTATTATATCTGGATGTGTGAATTTGGCGGAACAATTGTATCTCCATGGAGGCGGCGACTTCCTGCTCCAGCACAAGGATGTGAGGTTCTATTGCAAGAATGGCGACTTCCATGGGGGCGTGGCTAAGATGGCCACCACCACGGACGTGTCTCAGTGAGACTCCATGACTGGGCTGTCACCTCGCCTAGTCCCATGGAGTCTAGCTGGTGCTGGCCAACACTCAGCGGTTCCTGACCACTTCAGGTGCCCAGTGCTCACGTCCATGCTGCAGGCCCGGCATTGCAGGGGCTGAAATTCGGACTTTGAAGCGGGGAAGCGGCACCGGGTATATGATGGCGCACGTCAGTTTCGTGTCTTCCCGCCTGGTCGGTTGAATTTCCATGGGCCAGCTGACTCCCTGCTGCGCCATACCGGGCATTTGTCAACAGTAAGAAGAGGTGGACGCAGTAGACATCGGAGGAGGTGACCCCAGGCCTCCAACATTGGGAGCGCCGCTTTATTTCTTCCTGGGGGCGGCGGGGGGCCCGACGCGGTTCCTCACGGCAACCAGCGCCCTCCTATTGACCCACCCGGCGATTGGCGGAGGCCTCCCCCCTGCCGGGGGCCCATTGCGGAGGGAGGGAGATCTACGTGCATCAGCGGTTGGCGCGCATTGCCCAGGAGCACCGCCACCACCTGCATCGGCCACAGGAGATCTGTCTGCTGCCGACTTGCGGGGCCCGTTAGCAGCTGGCTTGCGGGGCCCATCTACTGCTGATCCGGGATACCGCTGGGGCCCAGGTGATCCCGCGTGAGAGTGGCGGTGACCCGGTGGGCAGCTCTGCACGCCTCGTAAGGATTACTGAGAATGCAGCCATAGCGTGGCCTACCTGACCTTAAAATGGCGGCCTGTCGTGCCCCCGCCTAGCAGCCTACATCAGTGCGCAGTAAGCCCGGAGGACTGGACTGACGACCGCTGGGGCCCAGAGGCTCTGCCCCAACACCAGACTCCGACATAGAGGCCTGCCTGGACTCCCTGTGGACTGAGGGGGGACGTGGAGAGCAACTGGTGATCTGACCTTGGCACCACCCCTCACTGCCGAGCACTGGAGCGGGACAGCCCCCCTAATCTGGGCAAGGACCGAGGCAGGGGGGCCCGGGGTGACTGGGACAGGGTTGGGGCCCCCTCCTTCAAGAGAGGCTAATTGTGCCACCACGGGGCGTTGGCAACCGCTATCGCCACGCAGTTTATTGCAGTAGGCGACTGGCTGACCGGTGTCTACATCACGCCAGACCGCGCACGCAACTAGCCTTACCTGCTGGGGCTCCGTCTGGTTGTAGAGTTACCACCAACCCTAGAACCCTCCCCCACCATCCGGGGCTGGCAGTGGGCAGAGTGCAAGTGGTGTGGTGACTGGTTAAGGGACACTGCACACGCACCAGCTAATCAGGACGAGGAAGACCAGGGACTGATGCCAATTTCAGTGAGTTGCATTGGGTGGGTCCACGAGATCCAGTCTCTCCCAGCGGCCTACAGTGAGTGCACCCCAACTCCCAAACGGATAGCACTTACCTTCCCAGAAGCCCAAAACCCACAGTCCAGTCTCAGTTCAGCCTCCCTCTGGAGTCATTTCCACTCGCGTGGGACGCTGCGCAGTAGCTAGCCCCAACGCTAGGAGATCCATCATCGGCTAGGACAGCACTTTACCCCAAGAACAACATCCTCCACTTTCGTGCGGTCCCCAACTGACAACATGGGCAAGCAGAGAGCGCCAGCCCCTGGGGCTGCATTAGCAGCCCCTAACCATTCCAGTGGTGCCCCCGGGGCCGATGGACCAACCACGGACATCTCCCTATTGGCCAAGCTGGACAAGGTACTAGTGGCAATAGAGCAGTCCAGGCTCTCCATGGAACAACAATTGGGTACCCTCACAACGGACGTTAGCCTCCTCCGTGATGACCACCGAATATTATCGGGCAAGGTTTCAGACAATGCGAGAGCGGTCACTGACATCCAACCCATGGTGCAGACACATCAGGACTCAATACGGACTCTGATAAGCCGTGTGTCCACCATGGAAGAACGCATCGATGATCGGGAAGGGCGATCGCGGCGCTGCAACATCCATGTTTTTGGTCTGCCGGAGGGAATTGAAGGATCTGAAGCAGTGGAGTATATGGAGACCTGGACTAAGTCATTCACCCCAGATATTGAGCAGACAGCGTTCTTCTCCATCGAAAGGGCGCACCGTGTTCCAGCGCGTCGTCCTCAGCCGGGAGCCCCGCCATGCCCAATGTTGGCAAAATTCCTACACTTCAGAGACCGTGATGCGGTGCTCCGGGCAGCTCGACAACATGGACCGCTCCGAGTTGAGAACAATACCATCATGCCCTTCCCCGCCTGTTCACGAGTGGTCCAGCGCCAAAGGTCATCCTTTCTGGGAGTGAAGCTGTGCCTACGAGCTGAAAAAAAATACTCCCTGCTTTTTCCCGCTCGCCTTAAAGTCATACACGATGGCACTACTCACTTCTTCGCGACCCCGGAGGAGGCGTATGATTGGGCGGACGAGAACTGTGCCACAGGCCATCGGGTGGAACGTAGCCAGGAGCAACACACGAGAGAAACAGACCCCAGAAGACAGCGCTCCTGGAGACGCAACCGTCCGGGCGCCACGGCATCACTTCCACGCACCTGGGGTCCCCAGATGTGGAGAAAATAGTTCAGGAGAGACATAAAGCCCTGAAGGCAGTGGCGTGCCTTTGTCTCGCCTCCCCTGCAACAGACATTGAATGGGCTCCCCACATCTTTACATCGGAGGAAGAGGGGGACAGTGAAATGACGCAATCCGGGGCGGATTTGGTGGCTCTGCCCTCGGTTACCCCGCGAACAGCAGACAACCTGATGTGAATGGACCCTTGCAACATGCTGAGGATGTGGGGCGGAGGGTGATGCCTTCTGCATATTGCAACAGATAGTCCTCGTGACGCATGCGCCTCCCTGACCTCTCAGGCTTAATTTGTCCATATGCATAAAGGCGGACCAGCATACGGTCACAGATTGCGCATATAGCCCACATGTTGAGATCCCTCGTGGATACAGGCCGTCACCCCTATAATATGTTGCTACTCTCGCACCAATTGAGAGCTAGTTTTGACGTATCGCCCTTGACGATAGGTTCTCCACGTTGGGGCGGGTTCCGTTTGCCCAACCTCAGTTTCCCCTTCCCCCGATCGTACCTACTTCGCACTGTGTCCCCGCCCATAAGCCACTGAGCAGCTGTGCTGAAGTCCTAGCAGTGTGGGCATTAGAGGAATGGGTTAGAGTTCGGGACTTCCGGGGGAGCCCATTCGCCTACCCTGCCTTATACACACTACGCATGCATTGATGGCATACACTGGTAACATCACCATTCTTATACTGAATGTGCGCGGTATGCACACCGCACGCAAGAGGTACTCAGTATATGCTTACATCAAACGCCACCATGCATAAATTGCGTTCCTGGAAGAGACGCACCTTACAGCAGGAGAGGTGGCGAAGCTGCGCAGGTATTGGAGGGGTATCATATGTGCCACTACATATTCGGCCTTCGCTCGAGGCACCCTCATATGGGTGCATCCCGGTGCCATTTCAGGAGCAGTCCCATACCATCGATCCAGCTGGCCGATACGCTCTATTGCAGGGACGGTTGGACGGTCAGGCAGTACTGCTGGGGAGTATCTATGGGCCCAACATAGATCAAAAAAAAATTTGGGACATGCTTTCCGCCATTTAAGCACATACACACAAGTACCCTGGATCCTGGGTGGGGACTACAATTGCGTGCAAAATATAACACTGGACAGATCCCATCCTACTCATCCGACATTTCCCATTGTAATGCAGGCAAAACAATTTGTAGCATGGGCACAACACTGGTGCCTGGCGAACCCGGAATCCTACTGCCAGACTCTACTCGTTCCATTCGAGGCCTCACGACCTTAGGGTGTGCCTGGACTGTTTCCTCTGCTCCCCCGCTATCCTGCCTATTATTTCAGACACGGACTATCTAGGCAGAACCATATCAGATCACGACGCCCACACAATAGCGATCCGATGGTGCCCGCAGCACCCTCCTGTCCCTACTTGGCGCCTCCCCAGGGACTGTCTTGATGACCCGGTTTTCAAACAAGCTCAAGCGGACCATATAAGCCATTACTTCCAGAACAACACAAACACGGCCACTACACGCACGAGTGGGACGCGTTTAAAGTCGTAATGCGAGGTAACTGCGTTCGCCACATTGCGGGAGTCCGACGGGTCCTGGAGCGTGATATCCAAAGCGCAGAACAAGCGTTGGCCGCCCTTACCAAAGAGACCGACCCGGATAAAGCCACGCCGGCCCACATTGCTAATGCCAAAACCGCATATGAGGAAGCGTTGGCAAGTATGTGCCGATATAACTTTGCGGCGTATGCGGCCCGTGTCCTTAATGAGGGAGATAGAGCGGGCGTGTTATTGGCATGGCTTATTAAACAGGACTCAACCCTACCGCCTATCACGGCCATCCGTAATGCTCAAGACACTCTTCTCTACTTGCAGGACTCGATCCTTAAAGCCCTTCAAGAGCACTACACACTATTATATGCAAGTCCCACCCAGGTGCCTGAGGAAACCCTTTCCTGCTTGCTAGATCGGTTCCAGCTACCCAACATAGACCGCGACACCCGCCAAGACCTCGACGGGACCATCAAGGTGACGGAAATTAGGCATGCAATGAAGGCATTAGCCACCCGCAAGGCCCCTGGTTTAGACGGCCTTCCACTAGAATTTTACCACGCCTTTGCGTCCCAATTGGTTCCTCAGTTGGAGCTGCAATTCCGGGCGGCCCTAGACGGAGGTGCTTTACCCCAATCCATGTGCAAATCAGTCATAGTGTCCCTTCTTAAGCCAGATAGGGGCCCCCACCGATTGGGCTCCTACCGGCCCATAGCCCTATTGCCCGCGGACTATAAAATTGACAGAAAAATCCTGGTAGATAGGTACGCCACGGTCCTTCCACAGCTGATCCACCCGGATCAGAATGGTTTTGTTCCGGGCAGAAATACCTCTTACAACATCCGGCGGCTGTTTCATGTACAGGACCAGATACGAGATCGATTCCCCCGGGCAGCGTGTCTTGTATTGGACCTCGAGAAAGCTTTCGACACCCTCTCGTGGGCTTATTTATTTCAGGTCCTGCAACACATGGGCATAGGACCACGTCTACTAGCCTACACTAAGATCATCTATTCCACGCCCAGCTCCAGAGCGAGACTAGGCCCCCTCATTTCTGCCTCCTTTCCAGTCCGCCGGGGCACCAGGCAAGGCTGCCCACTCTCCCCCCTCCTTTTCGCCATGGCAATGGAGCCTCTGACAATTCACCTACGAGCTGCGGGCGAGGAGTGGGGTATCCCAATCGCCATCTCCACCCATGCAGTGTCACTATACGCTGATGATGTACTCATTTATATCCGGGATATTGCGGCAGACCTATCCCCTATACTATGCATTTTGCAAGACTTTGAGGAAGTGGCGGGACTCAAAGTCAACTGGCCCAAATCCACTGTATATCCCTTGGTGCAGGCTCTGCCCCAGAGTCAATTACGACTGGTTAACATGGACCTTTCATGGAGCCCCCAAACGGTCAGATATCTAGGAGTTCGGCCGTATCATACGCCGCAGGACATATACGAGGGCAACTACCACAAACTGATGGCTAGCATTAGATCCTCGGTCCACTTTTGGAAAGATCTCCCACGGTCAGTCACGGGGAAGATAGCGGTCATGAAAATGATCCTTGTTCCGCGACTTCTATATTTCTTTTCTAATCTCCCGGTGGTTCCCCCATGATCCCTTTTTCGAGCGCTCGATACCCTGCTGGGGATCCTCATCTGGGGCTCCAGTCGCCGATGTATTGCCCTTGCAAAACTGCAACTGCCCCTTGACCAAGGAAGACTAGCGGCCCCATTATTTGAGGCGTACTTCTTGGCCGCCCAGTTGCAATGGGTGTCCCGCTGGACGGCGGGCCGGGCGCAAAGGGAACTGATCACCACAACCGGGCACATTCAAACCCCTACGATCAACTGCATGCTGCTACCAGGGGCTGCGCCACCGCCGACTAAGCCGCTTCAGGTGATGACTGCGCGCGCCTGCCTAACGCGCATTCACAGAATGCATTGGACTGCACCTCTGTACTTCCCGCTTCTACCGCTAGTAGGGTTCCCCAAAGGCCGGGTACACTGCACAGAAAGAATGCTACACATATGGACTGACTCTGCCTTGACAGACGTTGGTGCGCTGTATTTTAAAGGACCATTACAGACATTTGAGGCGCTTGCCACCGACTTCGAGCTTCCCAGGGGACAGATCCTATTGCATAGACAGCTCTTAGCAGACTGCCGCAAGCAGTGGCATGCGATCGACACGGAACCCCCACACATCCAGTAATCCAGGCGGTCCTGCAGATGGGTCCAGGGCGACACCTAGTCACCTGGATATATAAAGCCATATGAACCCTTAAACAGCCCACACTTGCACCCCTCAGAGAAAAATGGGACCACTGCATGACAGGAAATGGACCAGGGCACTTGAACCTACCAAATATGTATCCCGCAACTATCGCTTCAAAAACATACAACTGCGCACTCTGCCATGTTTGGGGGGTGGGCAGTTCTAAATCCACAGGCAGGGAGGCAGGGAGGGGGGTGGAGGGGGAAGTAAGGGGTGGAGGGAGGTGTTTTGTGGTTAAATGCTGTTGCTGTTTTCAAAGCAATTATATGCTCTTATACTGTGGACAAGTTTGCTCTTTTATCATGGGTTTTGGAGAAGAGTTTCACAGCGATTGTAATGCGTTACATTGTTTTAGTTTTCATGTTCCTATTTTATGTGACAGATTGGATAGTGATGCTTGTGCCTTTCCTTGCAAGTTGCGAGTGGTATTGTTGGCTGTGTTTTCAACCTGTGGGATGCTGGGGGATGGGGGCTGAGCAGGATTCAGTGCGCTCTGTCCTTACCTGTAATGTTAATGGCTTAGGCGATAAAATAAAAAGAGGCATCGTACAGCAGTACTTGAAGAGACAATCCCCAGACTTGGTTCTACTGTAGGAAACCCACTTGGTTGGCAATAAAAGTAAGGCGCTGAATAGATGGGGGTACAGGCTCCTGGTGCACGCTGACTATACCACCGGATCTCGGGGTACAGGTATCCTTGTTCGAAAGAACACTCCATTGATTGTTCATAATACATGGGTGGATTCTGCTGGGTGGTTTGCGGTGGTTGAGGCTCAGTGGGAGGGGAGGTCCTTGAACATAGTTTCTGTTTATCAATGGGTGGGGATTACAACATGATGATGGACGAAACGATTGACAGGTACCCGCAAAGGCAGGGGGCGAGGCCGAATGAGCTTATGGCAGAGTTTACCGTAGCATTGGGCCTCTCGGATGTGGGGCGGGAGCTGCAGGGCGCAAATACTGACTTGACCTATTTTTCTAATGTGCATGGCAGTCTCTCCCGAATTGATTACTTTTTGACATATGCGGCCTCAATGGGTAAATTCAGGCGGCCCAGGACATATCCCCGGGGTTTATCAGATCACTCCCCAGTGGAGATAAGCAGCAGAGTAGCACTATTGTTATTAACCCATGGTTGCTTAAAATCCTGGATATCAGGGAAGAGCTTGGGGTGCAGACTGGATACTTTCTGGAAGAGAACGTGGGGTCGGTAGCGTTGGCACAGACGATATGGGAGGCGTATAAAGTGGTTCTAAAAGGCTATACCCTGTCGTTAAAAGTAAAATATGTTGCAAAACGGCGTGAGCTTCTGGTGCAACTGGAGGAAGCCCTTCGAGAACTTGAGGCGGCGCATGCACTCCACCCTTCGGCGGAGGCGCTGCATTGTCTGACGCAAAAAAAAGAGGAATACACACTTAAGGCTCGGGAACAGATGTTGGCTAAACAGGCGGCTACCCACCATAGGCTGTATGAGCTGGGAGATAGGGCAGGAAAGACTCTTGCATGGTTGGAAAGGAAGGAGCAAGGCGCGAGGTGGGTGCCCGGATTGACAATGCCCAGTGGGGAGGTTCTCTACCGCCCCGGCGAAATAGCGGACGCATTTGCAGATTACTTTGAAACGGTGTACTCCCCCCCGACGTCATATACGGCGGAGGATTTGCGTCAATTGCTGGCAGAAAGCGACGTACCGACTCTTTCAGACATAGATAGGGTGCAACTTGAAGCGGATCTATCCAATGAGGAGATTCGAAAGGCCATTGGCCAAATTAAGTCTGGGAAGGCGATGGGGCCTAATGGTACCCCGGTGGAGTTTCTCAAGGGAGTGACTTCCCAAATGGTCCAGCACCTGCGGGAAAAGTAACAAGAAACCTGGGAGAAAGAGGTTCTACTGCGGGACCAGCGGCTGGCAAGTATTGTGGTAATTCACAAGGCTGGCAAACCGGTGGGTGATTGTCGTTCTTACAGGCCGATCTCCTGGATCAATGTCGAGGCAAAGGTTTTAGTGAAGGTCCTCGCCATGCGGCTGGGGACAGTGATATCCTCCCTTGTGCACCCAGACCAATCCGGCTTCATGCCAGGGAGAAACACGGCTCTTAATATCCACCGGCTCCATAATGTGCTGGCGGGTCGGCAATATCTAGAGGATGATGCAGTCATATTGTCACTTGATGCCTCTATGGCGTTTGATTCGATCGAATGGCCCTACATGTTTGAAGTTCTGGCGAGAGCAGGGTTGGGCCCTAAATTTATACTGTGGGTACGACTACTCTACACCGATATCTTAGGGCAGGTCAGAGTAAACAACTATACATCCAGGCAGTTCACCTTACGGAGGGGCACCAGACAGGGCTGCCCTCTGTCGCCGTTGCTTTTCTCGCTCATGCTGGAGCCCTTGGCAGCATGGATACGTCGTGACGTAATGACAAAGAGTATACGATGGTCACACGAGTGCGAAGACAAAATATCTCTTTATGCGGACGATATATTGCTATACCTTACATACCCATACAGGTCCATCCATATGGTCCTTAATATTTTTACAAATTTCGGGAAGTATTCAGGATATGCTATTAATTGGGGCAAGTCAGTGTTATATGTGCTCCATGGACAGACCCCCCTCCTCCCAAGAGATTGTGCACTGGTGGTGTCGGAGGATGGATTTAGGTACTTGGGAATCTTCGTCACGCCAGATGCGGCTCTCTTTTTTTGTCTCAATTTGGCGCCCCCGCTGGCAAGGCTGCGGGACGATGTCAAGCATTGGAGGTCACTGCCATTGTCACTGGTGGGTCGCGCGGCTCTTTTTAAGATGCTGGCCCTTTTCACTATTTTTATATATTCTCCATAACTGCTCGCATAGGGTTCCGGATACTTACTTTGCTGCAGTAGAAGGGGAGGTACGTACACTACTCTGGGATGGTAAGGCCCTGAGGCTTGCGCTTCAGAAATTAATGAAAGGATGGTATGATGGGGGCATCGCGTTGCCTGGTAAACAGCTGTACTATTGGGCCTCGCAATTGGTGACTGTAAATAGGTAGCAATATGCCCCGCTAGATGACCCGGCATGTGCCCTGGATAGATATCAGATGGATAGATCCAGTTATCTTGAGGCTCTTTACTCTCATACTAGGAGGCAACATTATATAGGACCCACTCAACACATGGTGCCGATCTGGAAGTTAGCTAATTCCCATTTAGGCTGGACAGGAATGCTTACTAAAGTGAGGCCATTATGGTACTTGCAGAAACTCGGTATGCTCTGCCATCACCCGGGATTCGACAGGTGGGATATGATAGGTATTTCAACAGTTCACGACCTGATCAAAAAGGGTAAGATTCTCCGGTTTGAGGAGCTACATAAGACCTACCGGTTGGCGCAGAGTGAGATCTTTCGATATCTACAAATCCGCCATGCTTTGCAGACGGCGTTCCCCAGCTGTGAGGATATACCTGAATCGTCCCCTCTTGAAGATCGTCAGCTGGATGGGCAGTTGCCCTCCAAGGCGGTCTGGGCTCCCTCACTTATAGGAAACTCAGTAATAATATGCCTGATTCCTTCGGGAAGCTTAAGGAGCATTGGGAGGGTGACCTTGGGTCGATTGATGACAAGGATTGGAGACCGGCGTTAATGTCATCTAGAGAGGCTGCCATCACACTTAGATTTCGACTAATTCAACTTCGTATTTTTCACCGCTCATATTTGACAGGGATAACTCTAGCGAAAATTGGGTCCCGACCAGATGATCGGCGTCTGAAGGGCTGCCAACAGTCGGCCACCTTTTATCATATGATATGGGACTGCCCGCTGGTGTGAAGACAATGGGACAGAATCATGACACATATGCAATCTGCACTAGGGAAAACGCTCCCTTTGACGCCACAATTGGGCCTGCTCAATATATGGGACGCTACAGACCTCACTGAGACGGAGCAGCAGTTCGTGACGTTAGGCTTCACATTACTTAAGAGGAAAATTGCTAGGGGCTGGGGCAGAGCGACACCTCCTGTTGTGGCGGTCTGGCAGAAAGAGCTTGATAGATGCATGATAGCTGAGAAAGAAGTGTTTGTTGCTAGGGGGTGCCCGAAGAAGTGGGAAAGGAAATGGTCCTGGTGGAATTTGTATAGAGGGGAGATTTGCGTATCGCCTGTGGTAGGGTTGGAATTACGAAGGCAAAGAGATGGAGTAAACAGTGTTTAAGAAATAGATTATTTCTGCCTTGGTCCTCGGTACAGTACTCAATGTAACTTGCAAATGTATTGTATAAGAAGCAGCTGTGTTGTCTGTCATGCAATTTTTCAATAAAAATATAAAATAAAATAAAAACATACAACTGCACGTTCTGCACAGGGCTTACCTCACCCCCGAAAAATTACAGAAGTATTTCCCAGCCAGCTCCTTCGCCTGCCCCAGATGCCTGGGGCCCAATGCCTCATTCTTACACATGTTCTGGGATTGTCCATCGCTTCACAGTTATTGGCACATGCTCCACACTGCCCTTCGAACGGTCACGGGGCTACGGGATCTATATACATGGGAGGCTAGCACCCTGGGTATTCAGAAGCGGTATAAGTACATGAAGGTAGAGAGATTTGCCTCCTTGGTGCTCCTCCTGGCCAAACGATGCATCACTATGCACTGGAAGAAACCGGAGGGTCCTCCCCTGGCGGCATGGGTGGGCGCAGTCAAAAAGTGGGGTTCGGCAGAAGAAGGGCTGCTCCGAGCGGGGGAAGTCCAGAGAATCCGCAAACATCCAATCTCCATGCCTTGGGCTATGTTACTTCATTCCTTTGCGCAAGAAACGGTAACAGTGGCGGGACCACAGGCGATGGGTTCCCCCGGGGCTCCCGTGAACCAGGAGACTACCCAGGGAGGCACACAAAGGGCCCAGGCACCGGACAGGTCGCAAATGTCAGCTGTGACTGACTCACCACCAAGCTCTCACGCGGACAGCGATCAGCGATCCCATCTCCCCTTTTCCCCCGCACATGCGTAACTCCAGCAAGGTACCCCGCAACAGTACAGCTCTCAGGCAAAATTATACGCGCAACATTACATGAGACTTAGTGCACCCCAGTTTTATATATCCCCATTTTGTTCAAAGGTTAACACACGGCTGACATTCCATAACCCCTACGGTAACGTGCGAGGGGGCAACAGGCACGGCCCGCAACCCCAGCAAGGCGCAGCAACCACCCTGCGAGCTTGTTAGCTGCAATCAGACACAGGCCTCTTGGGACGGTCACCAGCTGAAAGACTGAACTGGGGGCCTTCATGCTCTAGGCCAGCACATTCTAATGCAAGCGTAGGGCATCCTTGCACGATCTTGCTTGTAAATCAATATCAACGGCATTACCAGATATGTTGTATGCGTTATTAAATAAATGGCAATAAAGAAATTTAAAAAAAAAAATGGCAACTTCCATTAGCCAGATTGCAGTAAGCCTTGCCCATCCCCGAAAATACTGCTTTAAAGGCTTGCCATAAAACACTGGAGGAAGGGACCATAGCTTTGTGTAGCTTAAGGTATTAGTAGTTATCCTCTCGAAAGAAGGCAGAAAATGTGTCATCCATGAGACACTCAATTGCCATATTCCAGGTATGCCTGCACTTGTTCAACTGATGGGCAATTCTACTAATGAAAAGTCTGAGATGCCCTGAGGGAGGCTACATGAGCTTAAAGCCCATACCAGATTGGTAGCTGGAATGAAGAAATGGTTGATTCAGGACTCATGAATGGCTGAATAAAAAGCGAAGGATTGCTTGTCTGAATGTCAGTTTCGCCATAAGTTGCATCCCCCAACAAGACGTCCAACTAGGGTGTTTCTAAGCGTTCTTTAGTGTGGTGGAAATGGCAGACATTGAGTTATACCTCCAGGATTGCAATGAAATATCTCCTTATCACTTTTGAACCTACTGGGTTAGTTCATTAGGTCAGTTATCATCCAAGCACGTTGAGCACGAGGTTGGCACAAATGCGCAATATTGACCAAAATTGACCCGCCAGTTTGCCTGTTACCGGAACATATTGTCCCAGAATATCTAGGTGCTCTCGGGATGCTACTAGTTGAAAGGGTTTACAGAATAGGTCTATCGCGCTTAATGACCCTATCATGAACCTGGAGTGGTACACAGTGTTATATAGCCAAGTCTTTGCAGGAAGCTGCAATGAGTGCCCTCAAAATACATTTCTTACTGTGACAGGACCTCAAGGAAGTTCCAAACAGACACTGCAGAACTGCACGATCGTATCGAGTCAGTTAACAAACCATGCTAAGAAGCGATACAAAAGATTCATACTGCCGCTATATTTGAGCCATTAGGAGATCTACGTAATACTAAGAAGGAACAAGTTGCATGCGCATGCTCCTGCCATATCAATCCATGGCCAAGCAAAGCATGTCTTTGTTAGGCTGTGTTGTTGTACCTAGAGTATCATGTGCGCCCTCATTAGCACTGTGAACACACTGCCACAACAAATTTAAATTCTGGAGAAAACTCCTTTCCAAACTCTCTTACACCCCACGCAGAAATGTCTGCTGCCCTAAAAACCAATGATCTAAAGTAACTGGAAAAACATAATGTTGGGTGGAAAAGACCCAAAAGATAGGTTAATCTGTATAGTCTACAGGTGGCATAGTACTGTTGCCATGTGGGATGGCCACGCAGCCTGCCCACACCACATTCACAAGATCCCATCTCACCTTTCAAGCTAAGAGGATGAATTAATTAATGTGGACCAAATCCATTCGGGTTCCCCGACAGAAAAAGAAAGACTCAAGGACAAGGATAGCCAAGTGACCAAAGCAGATGTTGTGTGGTACCCAAGGCCCTGACATAATAGCCTCAACAGTGGTTGCGATTTTACTGGAGAATTTGTGATAATTGTGCCCCTCCCTTTCACTTAGCCCTCCATGGGATACTTTGCTTGCACTCAACACTTGTCAACAAGCCATTCATAATACAGCACTGGTGTTTTATCCAAAATATCCTTTATTTGGGGGAACCATAAGTGAATCCTCCCTTACAGCAAACACATGGGAAGCGGCTTTTGAATGTCCCGAAGGACTGAAGAAGACCATCTTGTCTTCCCTCTGTCCCAGGTACCTTCCAAGATGTTGAAGGAGTATGACTTCCCCCAGAGGATATCCTTGAGTTAAGCCAGGTACATCAGGACGAGTTCTAACGTCATAGCATTTAGTTTCTGTTTGGCTTGCAGAGAGGATCTGGCCAACAAATAAGTATCCCACCTTGTAACTAGGAAACGTCGGGCAATACTCTCATCAGGTGGTACACCATCCGCTCAAGAGTGGGAAAGGAAGCAATTCCTTTGGTATATAACCCTCAAACACTAGTAGTGTCATGCTTCATCATTGGGTTCACCCTTACTCCTAAAGGTCAGGGTGGCTCGACCATCTTCCATGGAGCTCTTAGGAAAAAATAGGCCAGGGGGTTTAAAGATTAAAAATCCTCTGGAAACTTCAGGTATCCCTTCATTGGCAGAGATGCTGGGGATATTAAAACTAATAAGAAGTAGGATTGTGAGGATGTAATGGTCCTTAGACCCTAGTGCCAACATATTCCAGCCCTTAGAGATTGGCCAGAGCTGGTCCTGGGCTTTTTTCAGGGTAACTTAAATTCCCTCCCTGGATTGCAGTGAGGTACTACCTCGTATCTGATACAAAGTGCAGAAAGCTGCAGTTTCAGGAAAGGTGTGATATACACTTATCAATGATCCAGTAATTCGGTATATCATGTCCAACCTGGCAGAGAGGATAGTCTGTGCTGTTGAACGAACATCTGTAGCATGGCAATAGCATAACTCTGGTTGAGTCAAACAACATATCACCTACTTGACGCACTGCATGAAGTATTGTGTTGTTGTCCATTTCTTTTTAGCAGTCCTGGGATTATGGGGCTGGGAGAAGCCTCAGCAAGAGTGCATGGTGGACCATCTCGGGGGTGATGAATATGGAGTAGGTTCTTACCTGTAAATCCAGTTCTGTAGTAGGCATATCTCTGTTATAGTCATAATCTAGTGAAATAGTCCCGCCCATGTGCGGGGACCCTGGAGCAATCAAAAATAATCTCTTAAGCAGTCTTCTTTGCAGTCCTGCATAGACACTTAAGAGAAAATCAAAGACAAATAATGCAGCCTACAACTACAAGGCTACACTGGCCAGCACTTCAACTTAAAGTGAAAAGGATAGCCAAATAAAACCAAATTTTACATATATTACCAAGTTTCACTCATAGAGAAACTTCCCTTCACCAAAATCTCTGAAATGATAGAGAGGAAGGGTTGGACAGACAAGCCCCCGTAGGGTGCCATTATGTGTCTGGAAAAGGGATACCGTGCCTTTAAGGAACTCTCCAGAGACCCTCGGTATCCCAGAATGCACAGCCAAAGTCCTTTTACTTTCAGTTCTTTTTGACGGTGTATAAAGCAAGGCCTGTAGCATACAGTCCATTATCATTTCCTCCACCTGGGAGGAGGGCGGGCGCTTATGACTATAACAGAGATACCCCTACTACAGAACTGGAGTTACAGGTAAGAAACTACTCAATTTATTTATTTATGTTTTGGCTCTCGAAAGAGGGCCACATAAAATATACAAAAAAGAAAAACAGAAATAAAAACAAAACACATACATTTGCATATTAGCAGAGAAAATATACCACTTACATCAACAATAATTAAATACCGAGCTAACATAAAAGTCACTAATACAAAAAATCGGAAAGTCAAAACATCACCCAGGACATATTAATAAATAGCTAAAAAACCTTTTAAAAAGTTAAAAATATAGAAGCAGAACATTTCATTAGGAGGGCAATAGAGTGCATGCAGAAAGCCATTTAAGGTGAGAATGCCAAGGCGGAGACAGATAGCTTTTAACCATCTAGCGCGCAATTTACGAAGCACAGGACAAATCAGTAAAACATGCATGCAGTCCTGAATATTCGCTTTACATAAATTGCACAAAGCAGAGGAACCATACCATTTGGATAACAGTAGATTTAAAGGGATTAGATCATAACGTAAAAGAAACCAAAATCTACGAATACCATGCGGCAGGTTCCATATAACATAAGTTTGAGGTTGCTTCATCACATATGAATCAAGAAGAAAGTCTACCTTCCTTTTACCACAGATAAACTTTTTGTCTAAATGAAAACTTAAGTCCCACGAGGCAACCTTTAGAGCAAGTTTTAACTGTGGGGGAGAGTACGAAAACAAAACGTTTTCATCTAATTTTAGAAGGGCTACAGCTTTTCTAAAATTACATACAAGTTGGGAAAACTCATTAAAATTACCCAAGAGTTCACTACGAAGGAGAGCTCTTATTGTCCCTTCTTTTGCTCTAGCAAGGCAGGCCACCCATCGCACAAGGGCACCTAATCCCTGTACCAAACTACTTCTAATGCCGAAATCAAGTCTACAAGCGGCCACAGAGCATGCAGTGTTAAAAGAAGAGAGAACTCTAAAAAGTTTCCCCTCAATCTTATGGCAAAAGTCCCAATTTTTCACTTCTATAATTTCAATACCGTACAATACTGTTGCTGGGATTTTTGATCTATACACCTCCAATAAACTCCGGAAGTGTCGCTTCCCCGTTGCCAGGTATAGAGACTTTAAACCTTTGCCATGGGCTAGAGCTTTGCGCGAGCAATGCTCAATATGGAGCCTCTCACTTAAATTAGCCATGATGATTTTTCCCAGGAAAGTATAGGACTTCACAACCTCCAATTTATGGCCCCCAATGTGCCAACCATAATCTACGGAACGGCACTTCTTTTTACCAGCTATACACATCACCTTACTTTTGGCGATGTTGATTTTCATGCAGTGATCTACCGCAAAAGCATGAAGAGCATGTAACCGATTTGCCAATCCTTTAGGGGTTAGATCAAAAATAAGGACGTCGTCGGCATACATCAGGCAAGATATGGAGGTCCCCCCCACCACCGGAGCAATGCCCTCACTGGCGGACACAACGGCGGGTAAATCTGCCGTGTACAAGGAGAACAGAAGGGGCGCCAGTAAGCAACCTTGCTTAAGGCCATTCATAGATGGAATTACAGAAGAAATTCCCCTCTCACCCCCCATCAGGACCCTACACCAGGTCTCTGTATGCAGAGCCCGCACCAACTCCAACAGATAGGGAGGGAGACCAAGCGCAGCCAGTTTTCTCCACAGCGTTCTACGATCAACTTTGTCGAACGCCGTGGAGAAATCAATAAAGGCAGCATACACAACCCCTCCTCTCACCTGGACATATTTATCTGTCACCACATGCAGAGAGGTGAGATTGTCCAGCGTACCGTGATCCCTACGGAAGCCCGTCTGTTCAAGAGGCAGGATGTTATTCTCCTCTACCCAATCGGAAATTAACTGTAAAAGGCATTTCGCAAAAACCTTTCCGATAGAGACGAGGAGAGCGATCAACCGGTAGTTACTAGGGCTATCCCTAGTTCCCTTCTTAAAAATAGGGACCAGGATACTTCCCCTCCAGGAGGCGGGTACCATTTTAGATAAAAAACAGGCTCTATACAGGGGATACAAAATTTTACTCCACCTTGCGGGATCCTGTTTCAGGACCGTCATGGGGAGTTCGTCTGGACCCATTGCCCCAGAGACGCGCATCTTTTTTATTGCCATCTCAATTTCAACTTCTGTGGGATAACAAATGGGTCCTTCGAAGGTGGCATCTAAGACAATATCATCACCTGGGATCCCGTTCCCCGCGTACAGGTCCCGAATATAAGAGATCCATACCTCTTCTGCTATAGGAATAGGAGAGGGACTTAGTCTGGAGCCACATCCTTTACCGATTATTGCCCAAAATTCTCTGGTCCTACCCCGAATAACAGATTCCCTCAAATTAATCCAAACCTCATCCTCACTTGCCTTTTTTATTTTTAATTTGAGTCTGGATCTCTTTCTCTTTAACCTGGAGATCTCATTTCCGCGTTCCGTGACTCTGTCTACATATTGTTGTCGGACTAGCTTATTTATTTCCTTGTTCAGGATACGCAGTGTACTAGGGACCACTACCCTTTTACTAGGTCGAAGAGTTTTTTTAGCAAAAGAGATGATATTTCGCATAAATTCTTCGAAATATTCTATTTCATTCCCGCGCCACTCATTTAACACCACTAGAGTATCAGATAGAAACTCCTGTATCCCATTAATGGCGGAAGGATTCCAGAAACACCTTCCCGAAGAAGTATGGAAGGCAACATCACTGCCATTAAGAGACCAGGGTGCAGTGGACATGGGATTTAAAGAAATAGTTATAAACATTATGCTGTGGTCACTCATAGAAGTAGGTATGATCTTAAGATCCTGAATAAAAGGAAACAAACCATAGTCAGCAATAGCATAGTCCAAGATGGAAGACCCAAAAGGAGATTTGTGAGTGAATTTAGCGGGCACGTCGGATGGCAATCTCCCATTTAAAATAAGACCATCAACGGCCGCTAATTCTTTTAACAAAATCTTCCCTCTTTTGTTTGTTACTAACTTGTCAGGAAAGAGTGTTTGAGGAACAAAATGCGCCTCTTCTTTAGATTTATTCCTAAATAATTTTAAGCTAGCGTTTGAGATTTTACAATTCAAATCTCCCACAAGCAAAATTTCAGGCGGTGATGAGACATTTTTGATTTTATCAATATAACCAAATAACTGCTTCAATATTACATTAAAACGCTCTTCTGGAGGAATGTACACATTTACAATTACGATAGGAGAATTGATGCCGTTGTTAGACAAATTTTCAATGGTTATCACCTGGAAAAGTTTACTAGGATCAATATAGTGGGAGAATCTCCATTGCAATTTGTTAGATAATAGACAGGCGATTCCCCCCCTAGCATGGCCCCTCTTAGAAGGGGCAGCAGGGACTTCCAGGACATAAAAATCCTTAGGGACAACCAACGTACTGGTGCACCATGTTTCCTGTAAACAAATCACATTCCCTCCTAATGAGAATAGGAGTGCAAATTTCTCCGGACTACTGTGAATCCCTGCCGCGTTCCAAGAAATAATTTTTAATGAGGTGTTAAAGATGATGAAACAATCTGGGATTATCCTTAGTTTTAGTAACTAAGGCGCTGTGGAGCCAATTCCACTGATTATTATCCTCTAGGGACGAATTCTGGATCAGCGGGTGAGGCCTCACTTGCGAGACCGAGCGTTTTCCCTTGGAGACCCAAATCTTCAGGTCTGTAAGGGGAAAGGAAGTCCCATTTTGCTCATCCCTACTACATACCCCCCCAGAAGAAGGGTTTGTATTACAAAGATTATACAACGGGAGAATATCAATACCTATACGTTGGAAATTCTCTGCACGCTGCAATATCAGATTTACAATAATTGGAGAATAAAATTTCACCCTTATGCTTGATACCCTAACTTCCCCCATCAGGGACACCAACTCAATGTCCCTAGTCTGGATATGGCGAAGACTTTCAATCTCGCTAAAACACTTAAGAAGCCAGGCTCTATTTAAAGGTAGATCAACATCAAACAATGGTAAGAATTCTAGCACAAGAGTGTCCACTGGAGTTTTTTTCGATGTTAAGCGACGGTCCAAAAAGGGGCGGTCACCAGTCTCCAGGGCTGCCAGAAACGGAGGGGCCAGAGGGTTGAGAGCCCCAATTGGAAATTGAATAGTAACTCCAGCCGTACTCGGTGGTGAAAGTCCAGGAGGAGGTCCCCCCAGTTGTGGCACAGCTTCCGAGGGCGTAAGCGGTCGTAACTCATTAGTGACCTCTAGGGGTGAGGAGATCATCGAGTTCAATTCAATTTCCGCCTTTAAAGATATAGGGTTCGGCTCCAAGTCATTTTCTTCATTCTCCAGAGCAGCCAGAGAATTTTGAAAGATTATCCGGCGCTGTCTTTTCTTCATGTATTTTCGGATTGTCTTCCTTTTATTCCCTTTCTTGTTTCTGAGTTTACCATTTTTTATCTTTACCTCCTGTTTATAGTCCAAGGGTTCTTGTTTATTTTCAGACATAAAAATGGGGAATAATTCTTGCACCACTTTAGGGCCGGGAGTAGATTTGTTGTCCTCCTCGATCTCTAGAACTAAGTTCTTGACACAGTTGGGCACTGCAGTTAAGGGGATAGTTGTAATATGAGATTTCAGGCCTGTCGTTACGGCCTTCATGGCGGAATCCGCTGATTGCTCATTTATTTTCCCTTTAAGCAAACTGGGTTCCTTCGTGGGAGAGGGAACACTCCTAGTGTCCGACGACTTTTGTAGCAGTGCCTTTAATATTTGAGTAACTGACTCGAAGATACAGTCCGAGTTGCCTACAAATTTCCCCAAAAGAGCTAAAATGGAAGCTAACAGTTGTTCCAAAGCAATCATAGATTCAGAGATTGGCTTTTCACACGCTTCCACAGGACGGCATATCCCCGAAAGGATGAGACCCGGACTCCCAGAGACATCTAACAGGTCGGACATATCCTGTCCATTTAAAGAAGGGGTGCTACTATACAACAATAACCCAGAAGGGGTAACACCCCCCGAAGACTTGGTAGGGACTAGAGTCTCTAATTTAGCTGTATTAACATATCGGCCACAAAGTTCAAGATCAATAGATAAAGCGGACTGATCACCTCCCGGCCTATCCGTCACCACAGCTTGAGACAAAGATGGTTGATTCAAGCATTCCCTTTCGGCTACCAATGGGTCAGAGTTATTGACTTCCTTCCCTTTAGGAGAAACGCGGGGAGGGGACACCATTGCCGCGGGTTGTGAAAAGTTAAGCTGCACGGGGGGAGACAAAGGATCTATAATGGCTTGAGTATGAGGCTCTAGACCCATAGCTCCAAGTGATTCTTTTACAGCAATGTTAGATTTCTTAGTAGAAGACATGTCCCAAAGCTCAAAAAGCTGACATTGACCCTTCAACGGGGGATTATTTACAGATTTATTCCTTGAGCGGATTATATCCTTTTCAACACCAGGAATGCCTCCTACTTCCCTTCCTGAACGTAGTTTTTTTGACATATTCTGGCGGGTGATTCAACAGTTGTTTTAATGTACCAAAAAGGAGCTTAGGACCAGAAGAGTTATCACTTAAAAGAAAATGCAAACTTAGGTACTATGTTGCTATTAAAATAATAAATAATAATTATAGTCCTGAATGAACAGTTATGGCTGACCGATAGTAAAGTGAGAGGAGGCGACTGGTAATGACCAGTAGATCGATCTTCCTCCGACTAACAAACGTATCAATGTTAGCTAGATACAAAACAATATCACTTGCAAATAACCGGGCCCAGCCCAGCCTACCTCGGCCACTGAGGGCCCGCCCTTTGCCCGGGCTTAGCCCGGCGCCGCCCGCGCGCGTCCCGCGATGCGCGGTGCCTCAGCGCAATTTGTTCCAGCTGAGGGGGGCGTGGCAGGGAGGTTCACAAGCCCGGCTGGCTTCTGGTTGTTGGTGTTCCCTGGCCTCCTGGACGGCCAACAAGCCCTCAGCAGCGAGTGTTTCCCGCGGAGCGGGAAACGCGAGCGGTAGATCTCAAGCGCTGGCAGATAGCGCTGCAGATTTCTGTTGAGCACAGGCGCTTACAAATAGCGCTTCAGAGGACACGGGAGTCTTGTAGATTCAGTCCCCGCAGCGAACGTTCTCTTCCACACAGAGGCTTAACAGGCAGCTTCAGCAGCATACAAAGAAATTCAGCTCTTCAGCGCTGCCTCAGCGCAATTTGTTCCAGCTGAGGGGGGCGTGGCAGGGAGGTTCACAAGCCCGGCTGGCTTCTGGTTGTTGGTGTTCCCTGGCCTCCTGGACGGCCAACAAGCCCTCAGCAGCGAGTGTTTCCCGCGGAGCGGGAAACGCGAGCGGTAGGTCTCAAGCGCTGGCAGATAGCGCTGCAGATTTCTGTTGAGCACAGGCGCTTACAAATAGCGCTTCAGAGGACACGGGAGTCTTGTAGATTCAGTCCCCGCAGCGAACGTTCTCTTCCACACAGAGGCTTAACAGGCAGCTTCAGCAGCATACAAAGAAATTCCTCCTTCTGTAGTAGGGGATCTCTGTGTATAGTCATAATCTAGTGAATAGAATGGCAAGCCCATCCCAACAAACCAATCCGGCGGTGGAGGAAAAAGGCAACACCACCACTGTGCAAACAGATTTCTTAACAAAGCCTGCCCAACCTGAGCATCTGCTCTGGCATCAGAGTCCAGACAGTAGTGTTTAGCAAAGGTATGGACCGACTTCCATGTGGCAGCCCTACAGATATCTGCAATGGGAACATTACGTAGCAAAGCTGTTGTAGCTGCTTTGCCCCTGGTAGAATGAGCCTTAGGCTTACCCCCTAAGGTCGTTAGCTTTCTGATAACATAACTGAATACAGGACACAATCCACCTCGAGATAGACTGCTTAGAGGTGGCAAGACCAGTCCTGACCGACCCATAATTGTCAAACAATTGGTCTAACCTACGAATGTCCTTGGTCTTATCCAAGTAGAATTTCAACACCCTTCTCACATCCAGGGAATGAAGAGACCTTTCCGCTGGAGTGGAAGAATTTTGGAAAGACGTAGGTAAAGTTATAGTCTGATTGACATGGAAATCAGAAATCACCTTAGGAAGGAACTTAGGGTGAGTACGCATCACAAGCTTAGCAGCATGAAATACAGTATAAGGTTCTTGGCAACACAATGCCTGAATTTCACTCAATCAATCAAAGTCCTTTATTCGGTATTTCAGATAAAAACACCATAAAAGTACATATAAAATATACATTTGAAATGTTTGAATAAAAATAAAAATCATTAGTAAAAATAGTAACAAATTAATAAAATATTCAATCAGTAGTGTTACAGCGCAGGACAATACATGTTAAAATACAATGTGCAAATCTCATAATTTAGGATAAAAGTTTAAGCTTTATGCAGTGAGTGAATAAAGGACCTAATCTAGATTTTGTCTATGCTTAGCACAAAACTTCAAAAATTGGGCTACATTTTTTTGCAAAGCTTGGGTTTTCCAGAAATTGTAGTGCAAGGTAAGCTGGACGGCATCTGCTAAGGCCCAAGATTCTTAACAAAGGAATCAACCATTGTTTTCTGGGTTCTGTGTAAAACTTACAGAAAATAACTACGTGTATTGTTGATTGGGGCGAGATGTCATCGCAGGGACATAACATCAGGGCAGCTGATCAGTCGTTGATTTTTGGGAAAGACACCATACGGTGAAAAGTATTCAGCCTGAAGCGTATTAGCAAAAAATGTTCAAATACTCTTAATTCAAATGTTAAATAAGGCTGCATGTCTAGAGTGGTTTGGATAATTAGCGCATGCTGGACAGTAGGTTTAGACGCCTCTGAGGACAGCTGTAGTTGTTCAAGGTGAGATAAGCATAATTTTTTTTAACTCTTTCTTGGAATTTCGGAGATTGACAGGGGGAAGTTTTAATACCTTGTCAAACCTAGGTCATTTAGGAATTTCTTGACACAAAGCAACCAGCCTAGCTTGTGTCCATACTCCAAAGACAGACAGTCTTGCAGTAGTGCTCGAGTAAGTGTGATTTTGGTTGAAGTCCAGATGCGATACCACAGGAGAATTGGTTGGAGCTTGACAAGGTCAATAAGGTATGGTAAGCCCAGTTCCAAATGACAGCTATAAGTTGAAGTGCTGCGGGGTACTGCAAGGAGATACCTCAGGAAGCTATTCTCAACCTTCTGGAGTGAATCAACATTGCAGTAGCCCCAAACTCCCGCTCAATAGGTGGCTATGGTTACACATTTTGCCAATAGATATTGATCAATTCCATGGGGGGCCTTTTCCCTAACCGCTGGGCGAATTTAACCAATGCAGCTGTTGCCCTGATAAAGAGTAGTTTTCTTGTATCGATAGCCTGCTTCCAGGAACTTTTGTCGTCTATTAATACACCCAGGTAGGGATAGGTCTTGGTATGTTCTAATTTGGTATTTTCTATGAAAAACTCCCTGGAATTCTGCGCGCTGGGTCTGATAGACATGACAAACGTCTTTTTGATGTTTATTCGAAGGTCTAGCTCTACCATGAAGCGGTGATATCTATTCAGGGAGTGTTGCAGTTCAGCTGGGGTTCGGGCCAAAATCACAGCGTCCTCGGCGTATAAGAGGGCGGGACCAGGGCGTTTGTTAATCATAGGCAGGTCCTGACACCCCTCAAGCATGGCGCGCTCCAGACCATTTGTGTATAGAGTAAAAAGAACGGATGCCAGGACACAGCGCTGCCTCACCCCCCTCCCCACGCCGAATGGAGCCGTGAGTTCGCTGTTCTTTCCGAACCTCACCCTGGCTGTGGCATTAGAATATAGTTCCCGGATGAAGTTTAACAGCGGAGGCTCTACTCCCATGTCGTACAAGATAGACCACAGTTTGGAATGGCTTACGCAGTCAAACGCTGAAGAAAGATCTACGTAAGCCATGTGGAGAAGTGTGGCTCACTGGTTAGAGGAGGCAGACCCTGAAGCAGAGGTCAGACCCGGGACCAGGGTTCAATTCCCGACGCGGCAGGGTCTTGAGCCCAAATATCCACGAACTCGATAATTCTTGTTTCGGTGCCTACTCGAATCACGGGTTCACACTCTGCAGCTCTGGGCATTAGCTGCTTAATCTCCACTACGGCCCCCCCCCCGCGGCGGGATGCCTGGCTTTCACCTTGGGGACGCCCAGTACGGGTATCTCACAGGGAAAAAGCCAGGAGGGGTTCCCAAGGCAAGCGCCGAGATGCCTACGGGTAATCGAGCGCTATATAAGAACGCATAATAATAATAATATGCAAGTTACCATTCTTTGCATTAACGTATTTTCCAGTCAATAGGGTGAAATTTAGAACTTGGTCCACCGTGCCTAAGCCTTCCCTCAACCCAAACTGGATGTCACTAAGTTTGTTATTATCATCTGCCCATAACTGCAGGTGTTCAAGAATGATCATTCCCATTGTTTTCCCCAAGGAATCTAGCAGCGAAATCGGACGGTAGCAGGACGTTGACTGACGATCACCCTTTTTGTAAATTGGGACCACAATAGACTCTGGCCATGATTTTATGAGCCCTATGGCACAGGACGCTTCAATGACTCTGGTCAATAGCGGGGTCCACAATTCCAAGTTGTGCTTGAATAGGTCAACTGGACCCCCATCTGGACCAGGGGCTTTCCCTCCCCTACTGGCTAGCAGAGCTCGCTCAACTTCCAAGTGGGTAATTCTGAGATCTATGGGGAAGGCTGTATGGACAGGCTGAGGGGCAGTTATTTCCCTTGCATGTTGGACCGGGAAACATCACTTACAACGCAACTTTTACCACGCAGTGCCTTTACATCGCAACCATTACAACGCAAACCATTACAACGCATTGCGCTGGGGGGCGCTCTAGGATAGGGAATAGGTTAATTTACTATCCAATAACCTTCCCTAGTGTCCACGGGGACTGGAGTTGGAATAGTAAATTAAACTATTCACTATCCAGCGCCCAAAAGCACTATGCGTTGTAATGGTATGCGTTATAAAAACCGCGTTGTAAAAGCATGCGATGTAAAAGCATGCGTTGTAATGTCGTACATCCTGTTGGACCTGATGCTCGTCGGTCGGGATACTGAAGATCCCTGTAAAATGCTGGACCCATAGAGCTTCATCTATAGCAATATCTAGTTTGGGCTTGTCCCTTTGTTCTAAGAGAAAAGGGGACTTAAGAACTTTCCAGAATGAAGTACTGTCCTTCAGTTTGGAGCGGTTATGCAATCGCAAGCAGAGGTCTTTTTTAAGCTCTATTTTCCTATCCTTTATAGCCCGATTATATACCTTTCTAAGGTTAGCTATTGCTTGTTTATCTCTGACTGTTTTATGGAGGGCTTTTTTAAGATTGGAGTAGGCTTTAGTACAGGCACCATTGAACCATCCTGTGTTTTTCCCCTTGCCGTCACTCAATTTCCTGCTTAGGGCTGATTTTACTACATTAGTAATATTTGAGAAACTGTCCAGAATCTAATCGTTGGAAGCAATTGGGTCTAAACAGTTCTCAATTGATATTAAGGACTTCCTCACAATCACTGCGGTGAGCCGATTTGGGTCGATTTTGTCCCACTTTAACGTGTACCCGTTTATTTTATCTAAAGTTAACGATCCTAACCCGTAGATCCTTGGAGAATCTCGCTTCTGTAAGTTGTTAAAAAGGAATATTGTTCGGGAAGTGGTCACTGGTAGCATTTCCTAAAGTACCATAGTTTAGAATACGGGATGCTGCGCATCGTGAGACAAAAGTAAAATCTATTATGCTTGAGCGCCCCCTCCCGCTAAATGTAGTTGTAAGAGGGACTGCAGGCACCACTAATTCGTTTGCCAACCCCAGATCTAGGGCGAATAGAATTTCATTCAAACAGTCGCCAATTGGTGTATGGGGGAAGTGAGCCAAAGTATTTTTATCCTCATCCTCAATCCCACAATTTGAATTTGAATTTCACTCACCCTACGGGACAATGTAATGGCCACGAGGAAAGCCGCCTTCCATGACAAGTGCTGTAGTGAAGCCTTATGAATAGGTTCAAAAGGTTCCTTCATCAACCTGGACAGCACGAATAGGTTCAAAAGGTTCCTTCATCAACCTGGACAGCACCACGTTCAGCTCCCATGAAAGCGGAGGACGCCGAACAGGAGGAAACACTTTCTTCAATCCCTCCAAAAAATCTTTAATCACAGGAATCTGGAAGAAGGATGTCGGCGGAGGACATTTCCTATAAGCAGTTAATGCTGCTAGGTGGACCTTAATAGAATGAAAATTAAGGTAGATTGTGCCAAATGCAAAAGGTATGGAAGTAGGACATCTTCCTTGTAGGTCGTCGGATCATAGTTCTTGGACGTGCACCAGATGCAGAACCTCTTCCACTTGTTGGCATAGGAAGTCCTAGTGGAAGGTCGCTTAGCCTCCTTGAGTATGACCATGCAATCGTCAGGCAGATTCAGGTGTCCATATTGCACTATCTCAGGAGCCATGCCGCCAAACTCAACGATGAGAGCTTGGGGTGCACCATCTGCCCCCCGAACTTCATGAGAAGGTCCGGCCGACACGGCAGTCGCAGGTGGGGTAGGAGAGACCTGTGAAGAAGGTCCGTGAACCACCACTGCCGGGGCCACTCCGGAGCAATGAGGATTATCCGTGCTCTGGACTGAGACAGCTTGATGAGGAACGCCGGAATCAGGGGAATGGGTGGAAAAGCGAACAGAAAGCTGTTCGACCAGCTGATCCAAAGTGCGTTCCCCAGAGTCCCCGGTTGGTAAAACCTGGAGGCGAAGTCTCCGCATTTTCTGTTTTCGGTGGTGGCGAACAGATCTACGTCTGGAGTGTCCCACCTGTCGAAGAGGTCTCCTAGCATGTCGTCGTTTAGAACCCACTCGTGGTTTTCCTGCACCAGCCTGCTGAGTGCGTCCGCCTGAGCATTCTGCACACCTGGCAGATGGGTAGCCGTTATCGTCAGTCCTCTGGCTAGCAGCCAGTGCCAGATCGCCTGCGCTTCTTGTGACAGTGTGCGCGATCTCAGACCCCGCTCCTGGTTGAGGTAATACATTGTGGTCGTATTGTCCGTCTGTACAAGCAAGGAGTTGGTCTGGAAGGATGGATGAAACGCCTTCAGTGCCATGTGAACAGCTCTGAGTTCCAGGAAATTGATGTGATATGTGGATTCCGCCAGGGACCATGTTCCCTGGATCTGAAGATGGTCTGAATGCGCTCCCCAGCCGTGGGAGAAGCATCCGTGACGATAGTCTGAATGGGAATGTCCTTGTGGAATGGGACCCCTTTGAGGAGATTCTCTGCTGAGCACCACCATCTCAGGGACTGTTGAGCGAGAAGGGACAGCTGGATCCTGTCGTCCCAGCTCCCCCGCTTCTGGTCCCACTGATCCTCCAGACATTCCTGCAACGGTCTCATGTGGAGGTGTGCGTGTAGTGTGAGGAAGATGCAAGAGGTCATCGACCCCAGTAGAGAAGACACCGTCCTCACTGTCGTAGCTCGATCGGCTATGAGAGCCTGAGCCTTCCGAAGGATCGATAAGCGTCGCTCCTCCGGAGGAGACACACTTGCTGAAAGAGTGTCGATGGAGGCTCCCAAGTACTATAGGCACTGGACAGGAGTCGGAACAGACTTGAACATGTTTATGTGCAACCCCAGCTTGTTCTACAGAACAGCCGTCCTGTTGAAGTGCAATTGCGCTTCCTGGAAGGTGGAGGCTTTGATCAGCCAGTCATCTAGGTATGGGTAGACAAACACCTTGTTTTTTCACAGGTGCGCTTCCACCACTGCCATGCATTTTGAAAAAGTCCTGGGTGCAGACTTCAGTCCAAACGGTAGTACGGTGCACTGATAGTGATTGGTGCAGACTAGAAAGCACAGGAACTTCCGGTGTTTCCGTGCAATAGGCACATGGAAGTACACATCCTGTAGATCTATTGCGCAAAGCCAGTCTCCTCTTTGCAGCTGAGGATAGATCTGGTGCAAAGACAGCTTGCAAAACTTTTCCCTGCAAATCCATTTGTTTGCTTGTCGCAAATCCAGAATGGGCCTGAACTCGTTCTTGTTCTTCTTGCGCACCAGGAAGAACCGTGAGTCAAGACCCTTTCCCCTTTAAGACAAAGGGACGTCTTCTATCGCCCTTTTTCTTAACAGGGTATCGGCCTCCGCTTGGAGCTCGCGTAGCTGGAACTGCGAGCGAACCGGTAGAATTGCTGAAGGAGGGCTGACAAAAGGAAGACTGTATCCATTGCAAACAATATTCAGCACCCACTTGTCCTGAGTAATTTTTCTCCACTCTGCCAGGTAATTTTGTATGCTTCCCGCCACCGGAGCGGCTAACGGATGAGGGGGAAGTAGCACATCAGTGCTTAGACCCAGTCGGGCCCTTGTTCGCCGAGGAGGACTGCTGGCCGCCTCTGCCCCTCTGACGCTTTTGGAAGGGCTGCCGCTGGTACTGCTGCTGTTGTTGTTGCTGCTTGCCAGCTTGACGACTTTGCCCTCGTTTCTGGTAACCATACCTCCTCTGGAACGGACGGAAGGACTTCCGTTGCTCCTTTGGTTTCTCCAAACCAACGGCCTTCAATGTCTCTACTTCTGCCTTCATGCGGGCCATCTCCTCCTTCGCATGTGTCCTGAAGAGAGTCGATCCAGAGAACGGCAAATTAGCGACTCTCTGCTGCGCCTCCGGTTTGAGAGAAGTAAGGCGCAACCAGGAATGGCGTCTTAAATGAATGCCATGGCAATAACCATGCTCCGCCAGGAGAGAAGCGTCCGCCACAGAGCTGATAACTTGATTAGAGACCATCATGCCCTCGTTCAATATCTCCTGGAAGTCTTCCCTCCTATCCCTCGGGAGGAGCTCAAGAAACTGTTGCAGGGACTCCCACAGGGCGCGGTCATAGCGACCCAAGAGTGCCGAGGCACTCGCCTCTTTCATTGAGGTGGCAGCCGTACCACAAACCTTCCGTCCGGCTGAGTCCATCTGACGGCTCTCCTTGCCCGGAGGCACCGTAGAAGACGGCACAGTAGCATGCTGTTTCTTGGCTGCTGTCACGATGACAGAATCCGGTACAGGATCTGACCTCAGTAACGCCGGATCAGAATCCGGGGGCCTGTACTTCTTTTGCAGCCGAGATGGAGCCAACTTCACCGAAGCCGGGGACAGAAACAGCTCCATGGCCGGTTCCTCCAGTCCTGGCACCAAGGGCAACAACGGGTGAGAGAGATGCCGTCTGTGCAAAGTCTCAAAGATCACAGAGGTAGATGGTGTGGGTACCGTCAATGTGATCCCTAACTTCGCCGCCCCCCTCAGCAGCACCTCCTGAAATGTCACAATGTCATCCACAGGTGACACTCTCGTAGGAGGGGAATCCGATAACGTTGGAGAATACCTCCGGTCACTCGAGGAGCCCGTGTAACGGGACCGCGACCTGTCCCTCCGATGGCGATGACGGGACCTTGTGTAGGAGCGGGGTCTACTGCGAGTGCGATCCCTTCCTCGAGACCTTGAGCTAGATCTCGTGGGCCTCACCGGAGCCGCCGGTTTTGGAGGAGGCGGAAGCAGAGAAGGAGGAGCCGGAACCTCAGGCCGAGGTTGTGGAGGCGGTGGAAGAAGAGGGAGGGGCGGTGGAAGTGGAGGAGAAGGATGATGAATCGTTGTTGGAGGAGGAGGAAGCTGCGGATGAGGCATTCCCAGAGGCAGCGGTTGAGGCGTAGGCGTCCTGGGCCTAGAAGGTGAGTAGGTCCGTGAATACTCCGATTCCGATGACCTCACCACTCTCCTCTTCGTCTTAGCAGGCCTCGAAGAAGATGTTCTGGAGGCAGACCTCTTCGCGGCCGAGCACCGGCGCTGCCGCGACCGGGAACTCTCCGATGACACTGTCCTGGGCCTTGAACATCTCCTTGACGTCGATTTTTCTTTTCTCGACGTCGACATCTTCGACTTTCTACTTCTCGACGTCGATCTTCTAGACGTCGACAAACTCCTCGACGTCGAACGTCTTCTCCTCGACGTCGACTTGCCTCTTCTCGACGTCGACCGTCGTGTTGACGGCGAACGGCAGTACAGCCTCGAGAGCGAGCGCCGTTGCCTCCTGGAATCATTTCGACGTCGATGGTGTGTCGATGCCGGTGAAGTCCTCAATGTCGACCTCGTCCGAGGTCTCGACGTCCTGCCCTTCGACGTCGAGCGGCAACGCCGCTTGGACCCAGAGCGCTGGGTCGACGGGGAGCAGATGGTAGTCATACCTCTCGACGCCGACGTCGAAGCTATCGACGTCGACCGGGATCTGTGCCTTTTCTGGGCCTTTTCTTCACTGGGGAGCCCCCCAGAGGCCGAAGTATGGGCAGAGGACGATGACTGAGTCCCTCCATGCCCAGAAGTCCCACATGGTTCTTCATGTCTCCTCGGCTCCAGTCCTTGGAGACGAATCTTCTCCCTGTCACGCAGGGTCCTCCTGGAAAAAGAGTGACAGATCTCGCAGGAGTCAGGGACATGGGTGGAAGGGAGACAGAGTATACATACTCTGTGGGGGTCAGATTTAGCCTTCTTCCTACCACACTCAGGGCACTTTTCGAATAAAGCTGGCTTTTCGACAGAAAGAGGTGGTAAAACTGGTTAAAAAACACAGCAAATGGAAGAGGAAGACCCCAGACGTCGAGTGAAACACTCATAACACTGGAAAAGTGCCAAAAATTGATTGAAGAAATACCCAAAAAGGGAGAGCTCAATGCTCCAGGTTCCTGCTAGCAGGAGCCGGAAAAAAGAACTGAAAGTAAAAGGACTTTGGCTGTGCATCCTGGGATACCGAGGGTTTCTGGAGAGTTCCTTAAAGGCACGGTATCCCTTTTCCAGACACATAATGGCAGCCTATGGGGGCTTGTCTGTCCAACCCTTCCTCTCTATCAGTCCAAGGATTTGGTGAAGGGAAGTCTCTCTATGAGTGAAACTTGGTAATATGTGTAAAATTTGGTTTTATTTGGCTATCCTTTTCACTTTAAGTTGAAGTGCTGGCCAGTGTAGCCTTGTAGTTATAGGCTGCATCATTTGTCTTTGATTTTCTGTTAAGTGTCTATGCAGGACTGCAAAGAAGACAGTTTAAGAGATTATTTTTGATTGCTCTGGGGTCCCCGCACATGGGCGGGACTATTCACTAGATTATGACCATACACAGAGATCCCCTACTACAGAATGAGAAATACAGGAGGCATCCAGGTTTTAAACCAGTTTCAGATAAACTATTCTGGCCCTTCTATGTTCCTTCCATTACATGCTATAGTACAGCTTGTTTCGATTGGCCCTCCCTTCTGCATCCTCAGGCTTTCTCCAACTGCTTTGTGGTCTGGGTGTGCAGAGAAACTATGGTTGGGAGAGCCTGAAGCATGTTCTCCATAGCCAAGCTTCGACCCGATCCTTTAGTGGCAGTCTACTGGGTTACAGAGGTCTTGGTGGAGCAGAAACATATCCAGGCGGGTTTCTCCTTCAAAAATACCCTAATTTGCTGGATAGTCTGAAATATTAAGTCAGTAGGGGATGTGTTGTGGGTTGTTCTGCTTTCTGTTTATTTTACAGGAGAGCACATCTGTGCCACTGTACCCTGGGAGGATTTAGCACATTCAGCCATTTTATTAGGCGGGGGAGCAAGGACAGTGTTCGAATATCTTCTAGGGGATTCGTTGCCAAGGCTCGGAGTAATACTGAGACAGAAGAGTGGGCAAGTTGCTTGGGCATGTAGACTCTAGTAGGACCACACACCTTCCCTGCCAACACTACAGTCCCTGTCCAAGGCCCCAGTTAAGAAGTTCATGCGGGGTGTCACTCCTCCACCATATGCTGGGAGTGACAGTCAGTTATTTTATTAGAAATTAGGGTTCCACAGGGGTCTTCCTCAATTTTGCGCTTCAACTCAGCAAAATGCATGAGAAGCACCTCTGGAGCCCCTCAGTAGGGTATTACAGGGGCATTTGAGTAGCTGGCGGTTCCTTGGGTGCCGTGTGCCCCCAAAACAAGGCATAGGACAACTTCAATGTCTGTTTCACTCTTAACAGAGTAGCTTGGGTGGTGTAATTTCCCCGAGAGCTGTTCCAAAATCGGGTAGCTGTCCAATTCAGCCACAAATGTCCCCACTGATGCGTCTGGCCAGAGCATCTTTATCTGGATGTGACACACTCAAACTCCAGGGCCTACTGCCAGTCTCTCCAGCTCCCACTCATGTCACATTAAAAAGAGCCAAATGTTTCTGTCTGATGACAATGTTTTTCCTCATATCCTCCATTGAGTAGGGGCCACACCTAAACAACTCTGCAAGCCGCTCGTTTGGGGAAGGGCAGCTCCCGATGAAGGCCTCTGGTCCAGGTCAGCCTTTCATTCCTCACAGTCATGATCCGGGTTCCACTGAGTAGCCAGCACCGCAGTCACAAGGGTAAAAGCTCAGAATCCACCATTGTAGTTTAGAGGGACAAAGCAGCCAGCAGGGGCTCCCCATTACGGTCAGCGAGTCTCACAGGGGATGGAGGAGGTGGGGTCCCGTCCCAGGAAACCTACGGTGTCAGTGCGCTCTACAAGTGTAGCTTAACATAACATAACATAACCCAATCAGGCCTCAATTTGGATCAGGGATTTCTACTGCGCAACAGACTAAATGGAGAGATGCCTGTAGTGTGGTGTTATCAAATGTGACCAAACCTTTAGTCTTAAGAATTCCTCTACAGGAGTGTTTTCATAGCCAAGGGAGATTGAATCCCTCCTTTAGAAATCCGTTCATCCTTTCTATTAGACCATCAGATGATGGAAAAAATAGAGCCACTTTCAAATGCTTTATGTGATGTGACTGATGGAAGTCTTTCATTGGAGGAGAGGTGAAGTGTGTACCGTTGTCGGTCACCAACTCGTTTGGAGAACCTTCAAATCTAAAAATCTTGCTCAAGAATTTTATCCAACACAGTGGTGGGAGCGGACATGAACTCAAAGTAGACCCATTTAGAATAGTAATCAATCAATATCAGAAGGTATTTTTTAACAACAGGTAACAAATCAAATGGTCCTGCGATGTCCAAAACCACCTTACACCATGCATTTTCTGTCACTGGCACCACATGCAGGGGAGTACGACACATTTTCCAAGATTTGTCTGACATAAGACAGGTGTTGCAATTATTTACCCACTTAAGACACCTCAGTAGCCATTGAAGACCACCGAAAAAGATGTTTCACATTTCTAGAAGTGCCACCAACACCATGCTGTCCCTCATGAGCAGCTTCAACAAGTGCCTGCCAACAGAAATGGGTGGTAGGCAGACATTATTACACATTAGAATGCCTTTCACAATGGAGAACTCACTGCCTACCTGAGCATATAGTTTGAGAGGTGAAGGTAAGATCTCTCTTAGGGCCAACCCTTTTCGTTTTTTTCTTCTTTCACAAAGTCCATGGCTGTGCACAGTGCTTCATACTTTTCCGTCGCAGATAACCAGTCTTTATATTGTAATATGCCAATGCAATCTGTCACATATTCCACTGTGGTTGCTGCACACCATACATCATCAGAATCCTCATCCTTCGAGATTGCTTTATAGGCGTTCTTGAAAGAACACCAGCTCCAACATTTTGCCCTCCATGAAATGTATTTAATGGTTAAGTTAAATTATTGTCAAAGTGACAAAAGCCTTGCAATGGCTTTGCCAGACCCATTACTACTAAGAACATGGTTATGAGGTTTATGGTCAGTGAAAATCTCAAAATTTGTCACCATCGAAATGTACTAAACTACTCTACTGCCCAGGAACAGGCAAGAACCTTTCTTTCTATTGTGCTATAATGAAATTCAGCCTGTTTCAAACATCTCATAGCAAATGCAATTGTATTTTCTCTACCACACAGCCACTGGGCTAAGATTATCTCTAAGCCGTATTGGCGGGCATCAACAGTAAAAAAGCATTTTGACCTACTGAGTAGGATGAGAGGGCAGATGTAGAAACAATAGATTAATTTTTTAAAATGCATCATGGACTCTGACATCCCATACAAATGTCACTCCTGTTTAAAAAAAAAGATTGCATAATGGTTGAACCACTTGGGCATACTCAAGAACAAATCTAGAGTAATATTCACTCACACCCAAAAACGACCTGACATCTTTGTATTTGGGAGGTGCGACCTCAGAAAGAAGTGAAAACTTTGGTTTGATGCCTGAAGGAGTGATTTGATGACGCAAGTAATCCAACTCCCTAGTTAAAAGCTGGCATTTTTCTTGTCATAGGGTAATTAAAATATCCCTGAACGTGTCCAACACTTTAGTCAAAATGTTATTGTGGTCACCAATTGTCTCAGAGAATATTGGAATGTTCTCCTGATAAGTCTCGGCGCCTTTGAATTCTGCCAAAACTGTATCCATTATTTCTGAAACACACTAGCTACTGCGGCCAAGCCAAAAGATAATCTCAAAAACGTGTGTGCTCCAAAAGGTGTTACAAAGGATTTTAAATCTTTTGATTCTAATGCGAGTGGTATTTGGTGATAACCTGACCTCAAGCCTAAGAGCCTGAACATTTTTGCATTTCCAACACTGGATAATAGATCTTGACATTTTGGCAAGGGGTGCCCATCTAATACTATTTTTATTGAGGGTGCGTAAATCAGCACACAAACAGATGTCCCCTGTTTTTTTTCATACAATAACAATGAGAATGACCCACTCTGATGAGTCATGAACATCCCTTCATAACACAGTTTGTCCAACAATTTCTTAAGATCTTCCCTTACACTAAATGGAACGTGTCTAGGTATGTGTACTACAGGAATAGCATTCTGTTTCCGATTGATGAAGTATTCAAATGTGCTGGTATTCCCTATATAAAGGAGGAGGCCTACAAGTTCCCAGCTTTGAGGCCTACTATCTAGCAGTAGATACAGTAGTTAGCTAGGTGGCTCTTGGGAGAGACACTGAATGAGGGCAGCTAAAAACCTGCGCTGCTTCATCCCACAGACCTATTACAAACGGTGTTTTCCGGACCTATTCTTACCTCTGAAGCTATTCCAGGTGGTAATACAATGCCTAGCGAGACTTCATTGGATTTCCACAAATCTACATATTCATACGCTCATGACATTCATCTACAAGGTCTCTCCATGAATCATACCACACTTGACCAACTGGAACTCACTCACTGAGAAGCGGCAGGCCTCGAAAAGCTGGGAGACCTGTTTCAGAACAGCTTCCTTCTTTCCTTTCAAACACTGCCAGATTGATACGCTTTTCACCCTGGATAATTCCTAACATATGGCTTCTTAACTCACATCATACGCACCAAATGGGGTATAGTTGAAGAGGAACCCTCCAATATACCAACCAACACAAACTCTTTACAATATAGGTGCTGCTAGACACAGTACCACCTGGTTCTATAATTCAAATTCAGTCCATCCCATTATCTCACCAAGGCCTGAGTGACACTTAAGAAATGTAGTTTGGGAGAGCACTGCATGACAAATTGTGGACTAGAGCTCTGAACTACCCCATATGGTCTTCAGTAACACCAGATTTGAATTGATCCAATTCTTTATATTGCATCAGGTGTATCTTTCCCCCATTAAATTACATACATTTTTTGAGGGGAGCTCGCCTCTTTCCCCCGTTGCAATTTTGGAAACATGGACCTGCACCACATGCTATGAGCTTGCTCCTCCCTTTCCACGGACTGCACTCATATCTTTCACACGCTCTTCACATGCACAGGATACCCTTTTAATAGATGTGGGAAGGAGGCGCTCTAGGCCCCCCCAGTCCTAAACACCATAAAGTGAGGGCCATTTTTGGACCTCAATTTGATAGTGGCTAAACGAGCAATCACAAACATCTCTAAATCCCTCCTCAGCCAAAATGTATTTGACCAGTACGTTTAAGGGATGGGCCCAAGGAGAAAGAAAAACCCTACACAGTGAAGATTGTAAAGGTCTTCTCACTCATCTGATAATGGAATCCTGGGATCGCTTATGGGCCAAACAAGAGGAAAAACCTGTGGACAAAACCCTTCCTCCGCGACAACTCCAGACCCCTTGCCCACACCCTGCACTGCCCAACTCCTTGAGTATCTCATTTCGCTGACCCCTATGACCACTTCCTTACCTCACTCCTTCCAAACATTCAAGAAACACCCCGTCCAGGTCCAGATTTACCTCCTCTCACACAGACTTCTGACTTTGTCACTCAACACAGATTCCCTCCCCACCCCATCCACTAAGCACCATCATCTGATCCCCCAGACTGTCTGTCTGCTTTCACCCCAGTTTCTCCCATTGTCTTGAGTACAGATCCTGTGCACACACACGTGTGGTAAATAGTCAGAGTATGAGGACTGAGGTTTCTACTCATAGAGAATGATTGCTTCAAAAAAGAGCGTAGAAAGTCAAGATTTGTGTGAATAAAGTTTTTTTATAAGTCATGTAGTGGACAGTACAGTAAGATAGTAGCCAGCCGACACGTGTTTCGTCACACCGTGAAGGAGGTGTAACTCATCAGGGCTAAAGTACTGAGAGGAAGGAAAATATGAAAATAAAATAAATGACTTATTAGTGACAAACAATAACAGAGAGCATGGACGTAAGGGTGAGGATACTAAGTGAAAGTGGAAACCCTATGGTGCTAAAAATTATGCATGTTGTGAATTGTCATCAAGAGATGGCGAACCCCAAGAATAAGTGTAGTGCACAGTGGAACGTAAAAGAAGGACGGGCGGAACCATGAAGATCTGAGGAGCTATTGCTCAGATAGACTGCATATACCTAGTAGGCCTCAGGGTATCTAAAAGAAGACAAATGGAGAAAACAAGACTAGACATACAGGAGTGCTGTAAGGCAATGAAAGCACGCATTGGTTGGTGTAGCTCCGCTATGTGATCTATGACGTTGGTATAGTCCTGCTCTCCTGGAGGGAAGAAAACAGGAAAAGCAAACAATATGGCGGAGGTTTTGTTGGGCCCGTAAAAATTTTTAAAATCGCGGTGACAAGGGTGTATAAGTGCAGGGTGAAGCATACTGAAAAAGAATGAAACATGGAGTGTTGACCGGTCGTGGTGGGTGATAAAACATAGTATAGTACAACAGTGGACTGAAACGGAAAACACACATGTTGTTCGAACTCAAGGTAAATCTGCAAATGCATGTACAGGGTATAAACATGTTTAGAGAACGAAAGCAAGGTAAATAAATGAAAGTGTATAGGCAGTTGGCATTGTCAGTATGCAAACACTGCTACGGGAGTATATACACGTGTGAACCACAAAGTAGAGATAAAGGGTAAGGACACGGGGTAACATGTGGCAACCATCAGGGTAATATGGGTCTTGTAAATATCGTTATAATGGAGGGGCAGTAGCTGCAAATGTGTGTGATATGGTATGTACTCAGAACAAAGGTACACAGAGAAACGATAAGATGAACATGTTCTCATTCAGGGTTAGCCTATCAAGCAAAATGGGTCTAACATATGCAACAATGGCGGGCACATTGACAGTGAAGAATAAAAGATAAACTGGGTATAGTAATGCTTCTAGGGATGGCAAGACCGGTCAAGGTAGTGGAACGTTGAAAACAAGTCGAAACTAAACCAGGTAACAGTATTAGAGAGCTCCAGTATGTGGTAGATACAGAGTAGATAGACAGTAAGGCACATGAAAAAGAAATGGAGAGCGTAGTGAAGGAGGGGTGGGAATAATAAAAGGACAATACCTGTAAGGCTACAGGAATGGCGGGATCGTGAAAAGCACGGGGCGGTGGAGGAAGGCCCCCGTCCGCGGAGGAACTTGAGGCGATGAACACCAGGAAGCTGCTGAAAGGTCACGCAAGGGTTGCAGGGCCAGTGGCATCCTGATCTGGAATGCTGACTAGGGTACACAAGCGAGGATGGGAAACGGGTCAGAGCATGTCAAGACCCAGGGGTTGTACATGGGGCTGGGGTTCTGCAAACGTAGGCTTACCTGCAGCGGGAAAGAAGCGCACACGATAAGTGCGTCTATGGAACAAACGGCATCCGGGTAGAGGATCTACCACCAGAGTCAAGGCCGGGGATAAATATGGCCAGTAGCGTGCAGGGCGGCGTGGTGGGCGTGGCTGAAGAGCCAGCAGGGGTAAACACTAGTGCGTGACATCGGTGTTGGCGGGCAGGAAGTGAGGATAAGGAGTAGAAGTCCTCGGAGCCTGGGGAAAAGGAAAGACCGGTGGCGTGCACCTAGGTATGGTGGGCGTGGCTGAGGCCCGGAAAACACTAGTGCGTGAAATCGGTATAGGCGGGCAGGAAGTGAGGATGAGGGGTAGAGATCCTAGGGTGGATTCGAAAGAAACGGAAGGGATGGGGGAGAAAAGGGAGACATGGCAATATACTTGAGGTGGGAAGAAGGGATGAGCCAGATTGATGATGTGGATGGTATGAAAAAATCGGTAAAGGATATAAGAGGAAAAAAGGACAGAGGTAGTTAGAGTATGACCAGCGACACAGCAAAAAAAAAAATATATATATATATAAGCCAGGGAAATAAAGGTACCACAGGTATGTAGCAAGTGTATAAAAGAGCATACCTGGATGAGGGCTACAGAAGTTGGAGAAATTGTGGCATAGGAGACAATAGTACAGTAATTATAATGCATAAAACAGAATCAAGGTAACACTACGTTAATGCAGACAATGCAGGTATTGACACAGGAGGTTGTGGTTAGGAGCCGAGGAAGTATTGTAGCTCATGATCCATGTTGAGCCCGTGTCTCACTGCTTGAAGTCTCATGATCCAGGTGGCTTCCAGTCTTCTTAGTTTCAGTTCACGGTTTCCACCTCTGGCACATGGTTCCATGACGTCAATGCCATAGTAGCTGAGACTCTTGTTTGGACCTTGTGTGGTACAGTTGTTGATGTGGATTGCCGTTGGGTACCTGGCGTCTCCGTTGTGCATGGCTCTTACATGTTCCATGATGCGTTCTTTTAACGATCGGATAGTGCTACCTATATAGTATTTTTTTACAGGTGCACTCAACGATGTAGACAACATACCGGGTATTGCAGTTAATGTTTCGATTGATCATGAATTTTCGGTTTTTCCAATCTGAGAACTCTTTAATTCCGTTGCATGCCCATTTGCATGCTCCACAGCATCCACATTTGTGGAAGCCCCTCGTGTGGGGGTTGAGCCAGGTTGAGGTGGCGGTAGTTTTAGGAACTGTGGGGCTCAGCCATGTTCCTTAATGTTCTCCCCTTTCTGAAGGTGAATTGTGGTCTTGTAGGAATGAGATCTCCGAGAGTCGCATCTTTGAGCAGTGTTTTCCAGTGTTTGTTGCAGCTTTGCCTCATGATTACACTGGTGTCATTGTAGTCTGTGATGACTCTTATTGGTTGTTTGTTAGGGGTGGCCCTGGGTTTGGTGGCGAGCGTGCTTTCTCTCTTAACGCGTTTGATTCTGGCAGCCGCTTTCTCTATGGTGGCCTGTTTGTACCCTCGTTTTGTGAATCTAGTTTTCATGTTGTTCAAGCAGTTGTTGAATTCAGAATCGTCACTGCAGTTTCTGCGTGCTCGCGTGAATTCTCCAAAGGGGATCGTTTCAATTTGATGTGCAGGATGTAAGCTGTCCGCGTGTAGGAGTGCATTGCACGAAGTCTCTTTTCGATACAACCTAGTCTGTAGGGTGTTGTTGGTGACATATAGTTCAATGTCCAAAAATGAGATGTGAGAGAGGCTGGACTGACAAGTGAATTTCATCTCCATATTGTTGTTGTTAAGGTAGTTACAGAAGGCATCAAGTTGTTTCTTTGAGCCTGACCACAGTAGTAGCCATTGTCTTACCAAGTTTCCATTTTTTTAACCTTCCCACTACATTACCCCCCTAGAAGCGAAGTTACTCGTGACCTCTACATATCAGACCACTTACCCTATGGATTCTCTGAAGGGTTGACATCCCATTGAATCCCCCACCCCCCAATTAATGGATTTTGAATGCCATATGATCCGGTACACTCACACAATGTCACCATCCGATTTAGAACTTCACTGCCCATCCTAGATTTGATCTGGCAGCCCTCATTCCCAACCTCACTTGTCACAAGTGATATTCCTTCTTCAAAGGCGATGAGATCGACCTTAGACGGAGGCTCCACCCTACAAGTGGACTGTTTTCACCCAATGTACTTTGACCTTAATCTGTTGTAACGTTCTGCATTGCATAAGACTTCACTAAATATGTGTGATAAAAAATATAAAATTCCATTGCTGGTCCAAGTAGTCCTGGGGCTAGTGGATACAAAGGGACAAGGCGCCGTGAGATGGTGCAATGTCTCAAAGATGACTGAAGTCTTTGCCCCAGTCACAGTTGCTGTCAACAATAGGTGAGAAGTGTGCAGGTGGAAATTAAAAAAATGTTGAAGAATGCAGAGGAATTAAAGAGGAGGAATCTGAGAATGTGTCTGAAGACCTCCAATATCTAGAATATTTAGATTGCCCTTTTAATCTAGAACAAGTAGATCTTCTAGACCAACAGCACCTTCTGAAGAGGTCTCCTGAAGATCTTGGACTTCCAAAAGATGCCAAAGGAGGCTCTGTAGGCAGGGGAACTAGCAGAGGCGCAGGACACACCGGAGATGGAGGAGGTAGATATGAAGCTCCCATATCAAGTGATAGCCAACATGAAGGAAAGAGTCACTGCAGTAGATATTTCTCTGGTAGTAGAGAAAGTCCTGCAACATTTTGTAGTCGGCATACATGGAATCTCTCCTCTTTTTTTAGCCTGCTGGCCCATTTTTGCAAATAAATGGCAAGATTGCCTAGGAAAAGAGATCCTTAACATGGATTGCATCCTACACTTCTATATAGTTGTCGACATGTCATCCTTTTGAGCACGGTGCCAATCTACCCTTCGTTGACGTCAAGCCAGCTCTTTATAGCAAACAGATAGTGAGAGACTCTACCATCAATATCACAGTCCTTCCCCCAGATCAGTCTTCTTTCTTCCGCTAATCTTCCCCTGGATATCACCCACAAGGGTAGCCAAAGCCTTGGAAAACGTGGAAGGAGCAGAGGTAGCGAGGGCAACATCATTATGTCCCAGGTCTTTCAGACAGCTCTTCACATCTGCATTGATCCTCTTGAAGGCTATGCAGCCTAATAGTCTCCCTCTCCTCTAAAGTTCTCCTGGACCTGTTGCTAAAAAAAAGTGCAGGAATCAGGATATATATGACATCCCTTGTAGTGGCACATTTATAAAAACTGGCTGCCAGAGATCCTATTCTTAGACAGTCTGTAGTTACAGGCATCTTCTTTTCTATGGCAAAGACTGATAGCCAGTATGTGTTCCTCTTTCTGAAACACCATGGCTGAATCCAGTACTGAATGAATCTTCACCAAAAAACAAACCTACATTGGAAGTCTTCTTGCCTTGTAGACTCACAGAGGAGCAACATAGCTACGACGACTGGTGCCAGTCGGCTATCCAACAGCAACAGCCAGACAATAGCTTCCCGCACTGGTACATTTGGTGGGAACCATAGATGTAGTAAATTGGTCCCAGCTGCACTTAAACACATTGGCATTCTGTCCCAGTGGGTCACAAACTATAGGGATTATGTTTTTCTGATGCCAGTGCCAGGCTCAATCAAGAAGGACCTAGATTGGTGACTGGAAATATGTCAAACAGCCACGATTACCTTCACCCATAAACATACACAACTTCTCAAAACCAATTTGACGGTTCTGGGTTATAATTTTCAGGCATGTTGGATGGCACAGGAGTCAGCAGTCTTTCAGTTGGAGGGATCTTCTAAACACAGGGCTCTGCCTCACTTCGCTCCACTACTGGAAGGACAAATTGTTTCAGTGCGTAGTGATAATCAAGTATACAAGAGCTGTGTTACCTAGCTATAGTTGAGGAGGCACAGTGAACTTAGGTTCCACAGCTGAGAAACTTTGACCACAGCAGTTGTCCATGACCTAGCATACCTGTGCAGGTCCGGACACCTACATATGGGTCAGCTCTGATGTGAATTTCCTTCCTCTGTTCACTTTCATCTGCATTTCTCACTATTTCGGCAAGAAGGGGAGGCGGGGGAGGGGGAGGTCCTCGGAAGGTCCTCTTTGCCCAAAAACAGTGTCCATCTACCAATATTCTGCCCAGAAGCTCCATCCCTACACCCTTGGCGAGTCAGGGGATTATTGGATTAACGTTCCAATGGTTGAGAAGTCCATTTTAGGCCTTATCCGCATTCCCATGCGCCGCCAAAGACAACCTCCACAGAGGCATGAAGGCCGTCGCTGAATGGATGAAGGACAGCAGGGTGAAACTGCATTAAGACAAGACAGAGGTCCTCATCCTCGGCCCCACCCCATCAGCCTGGGACAACTCCTGGTGGCCTACATCGTTAGGAACTGCCCCGGAACCCACCGACCACGCGCGTAACCTAGGGGTCATCCTCGACTCCGCCCTCTCCATGACCAAGCAAGTCAACGCCGTCTCCGCGTCCTGCTTCAACACCCTCCGAATGCTACGCAGGATCTTCAAATGGATCCCCTCCAAGGAAAACCGTCACTCAGGCCCTCGTCACCAGCAGACTGGACTATGGGCACGCCCTCTACGCAGGAACAACAACCAAGCTCCTTAGACGGCTGCAACGCATCCAGAACGCCTCAGCACGACTGATCCTCGACATCCCCCGACGCAGCCACATCGCACCCCACCTAAGAGGCCTACACCGGCTCCCCGTCGACAAGAGGATCACCTTCAAACTCCTAACCCACGCACACAAAGCCATACACAACGCCAAACCGGCATACCTCAACGACCGACTCGGCTTCTACACCCCCACCCGCAGTCTCCGCTCTGCCAACCTCGCCCTCGCCACGCATCCGGGAAACCACCGCCGGCGGCAGATCCTTCTCCTACCTCGCCGCAAAAACCTGGAACACGCTCCCCACCGACCTACGGCAGACCCAGGTCCTGCTGCCTTCAATAGACGCCTCAAGACCTGGCTCTTCGATCAGTAGCAGCCCCCCCCCCCCAGCGCCTTGAGACCCTCGCGGTTATGTAGTGCGCTTTACAAATGTAATGATTGATTGAGTATCCATGCTTGTACAAGGTTTTGAAAAAACTCGAGAAGGTGTAAAAATTTTTAGAGCTTAGGGGACGGGGTGGGGCTTCAGTTCATGGTCCTTGCTTTGAGAACATCTCTAATTACCACCTAGGTTCTTCTGGTTCTATATGCGAACCTCCTTTTCAATTACAGCATTGCACTGGCTTCAAATGATGGTCTAAAGGCATATAGTGTAGGGCTGCATACGAGTTGTTCCTTGAGATTTAGAAATCTTATCAGCCAGAGATGTTTAACAGATGTGAGCAGTGCTTCCCAAAGTTTATCAGGCATGCATCAAGGGAGTTGTGCCAAAGGTCCGGCCATCTCCTATGCATCCTTGACTTTGAGAGTTTTTTTATTTACTAAGCTTGGAACAATCATTGCATGACTTATGTCTGCCAATTCAAGTCTTAGGAGGGTTTGGGCTTAGGTGTCACTGAGCCAATGTCAAGTAGGTGCCTAAAAATCTTAGCGAATGGGCGCATCAATTGATTTCCCATCGGTCTTGCTACTGCTCCAGACTGCTTCATTCGAACGACCTGAACAGTTTAATTTTGGCTTCTCAATGGCAGTAGTTGTCTTTTTGACAGCCATCACGTCTTCCATGTATGAGAGTAATGAGCAATCTTACAGCTGAGTTCTCCCTTTTGAAGTGTTTAAGCCAACCCTTCAAAAAGGTGATAAGCCAAATAAACACGATTGAGAAGCACCAATCTGCTAGGGAGAGATGGGATTCTTCGCTTGAGTGTGGCAGAGGGTATGTAAAGGCCATGGAGATTGAGAGAAGCAATGGAGGCTTGAATTAAAAGAGTGATCAGCAGCTCGAGAGGACAGATGAAAAGATGCAGGAACTACACAAGGTGTGACTTTCCCTATTGCTAGAACTGTTGCACCACCTCTGACGGCACATGTTGCTCAGAATGACAGGCACTGCAAAAGCTGCAAATGGTGGCCTATAGTCAGCATCAAGAATAAAAGAGTTCCAAAGACAAGGTGGAATGGAAGTGAACGTTCCTCATATCTACCTATGTCGCAGCTGTTCTTTACCCATGGCTCTTCTCATAATCTTCACAATTTCTAAGTCAACCTCTTTCACAAATAGCAAAAATGTAGGCATATCAAATCCACTTTAATCCATTAGCTCAGGGACAACCATCTGCATCCCAGCGTCTGGGTTCAGTTGTCAAACGTCACAGGTCATATTCTCACAGTGACTAAAGTAACAGACATCCCTGTAGGTGACCTAGTTATGCAGTGAGCGCTCTGCTTTTCTCATGATTCAAATCACCTAAATCAAGCTTCTTTAGTGCTCCTATGTAGCTTAATCTGGTTCAGCCACTGATACTAACCTGTTCATCAATCAGTTGTGCATCTCTGAGACCTTCTGAAGTCCCAGAGCTCAAGGCCAGGACATTTTATAGCAAAACAAATCCTGGGCAGTTGACCCAACACTAAGTTAAAGAAAATGTCACAAGGCATCTATAGCAGAATACACATTTAGTGCCACAGTCCTTCATGTTTGTATTGTCGTCTCTACAATGCGGCAGACAGTGTTTGTGAGATCTGGTTTCTCTCAGAATCTTGGTCTTGTAACCACCAGATTGGTTATGAGCCTCTTGGAGGCATTTAGAACATTCATTTCTATTTTGTTTGGTCTCATCACCATTGATATCTTGTTGGTACAGTCAGTTTCTTGGGTCTCTCTATATTATCTTTAATTGAAAGTTCCCCAAAAGGGCCAGCGAGGGAATAGGAGTTGAAGATTTGTTATTGGTCTGTCTTGCAGCTAGCACTGTTTTCTCTGGTGCATTTAGTCTCTGGAGCATTTTTCTCTGGTGGCAACACACTTTAAGTTTCTTATGAGATATGGAAGCACAGGTAATCTCATCTTGATTAGAGAATATAGTTTAGCAAATATCTTTGTTGGTTTCATCACCAGTTTCCAGTGAGTAGTGTACTCTAACAGATCTGTGACATATAGACAATTGCTCTCTATTGTGTGGTCTTGTCTCTACAAACTAATGAAAGACTTCTGGGAGGTTTAGAGTATCACACACAATATCTTGTTCTCACCACTAGCATAGTCTTCAATACCTCCAGGAGACACAGTTTATCAACAGGCACTTATTGCATGATCCCACCTAACAGAGGTGGCGCTGAATGTCTCCAGGAGGCACAGTTTCTCATCATTTTGCTGCTCTTCCACAGTGGATTTGCTCCAAATAGTTCCTCAGTCATGCACCCACGGGGTGGCTAAGGAGGTAAGAATGGGAATGAGCATGGGAGATGGCTTGCCACCCATTAACTACCATAAAGTATACTATCAGGAGCTCTAGTGAACACTGCGTAGACGAATCCCAGATTCTGGTAGGGAGGGAGTGTCATCCAAGCTTCCCTCCGTCAGGATAGCTGGATCAGGCACAGCTGGAGTCTCTTGCACTGAAGTAGTAACTGGTGGAAGGTTTACACCGGAGAGCAACGGGGCATCGTCAGTGAGCTCTGAAAGAAAGAAAGAGCTCTGTTAGAATCAACCTGGTAGCTCAGGACAACGCAGGCACTGTGCCGGAGCCCCCTTCTCACCCAACAACCCTCGCTTATTTGACTCATAAATAACCAATCAGTCATTTCCCACAACTGACTAAGGTAGTAATTGTGTCCCCCGTCCCCCATCTTTACCACCAAAAAGACAGACCATCCCTTTGTTCCATGTAGAGGCTGGATGGCAATGGTCTATTCAACATTAAACCCTCAAACCTGAGTTAGTTCTCACCTGCAACCCAGAACACTGCACCCTCTAGTTGCAAGGACTAAAACATATGTCCCCAAACTAAGAAGCTGGTAAGCAAAAATGGGGGTGCAGAGTGAAAAGAGCCAGTGCAACTAAGCAGCCAAACCTAAGAAAGCATTCTCTATCCACACACCTGGCTGTACACAGACCAATACATGCCCAGACAAATCAAAAGGGAAAAAGATCTACTCCACATCTCAGGTTGACAAGTCACAGAAATTGGTACACACTCATAATAATGAGTAATTACTCACTTTTTTGTATTAGTGGGCCCTTTCTGACATAAAAAAAAATGCCTCCTCCCAAAAGATGAGCGATATTCATCTAGTTTTGTCTGCTGTAATAACAGCATGCCAATATGATGTAGTCTGTAACATACTGCCCCCAGTTGCATAATGTTCTTGTCTTCCATATTTTTTAATGTACACATGGCTAACAAAGCACGCCACACATCTTTCTTGGCATAAAGCCACTTGCTTACCTGCTATTTAGTTTAAAGGTTCTGGTGCAGAGTGGCCGCTATCAATACATTTGAGAAGCTCTGACTCCCAGTCCCCAAGTTGCATTTGTTCTCAATCTACTTGGACCTACTAATTGGACCTAGTAATCTGTGGTTAGTGGTGTTTTTCAATGTATGTTTTATGGTACCATTTGTATTTCTTGGCTTGTTTTTCTAGTTGTCTGCGGAAGCAAACTCAGCATTTCCGTCACCATAATGGGTGGTCAACTGCCATTATACATTGGATATTGGAGATAGGTAGAACTGCCAGTTGCATTTTAAGGGCTTCCTTTGGCAGGCTGTAATGTGCTGGTCAGTCAACCAGTTTAAAGACCTGGCATCAAAGTATGCGGAAGACAAGCGAAGCTGCACTTGTACACACCAAACATTTGCTGATGGAGGGAAATGCTCTTTCAGCTGGAAGCAAATTTGTGAACACTTGCCGATGGAGGGAAATGCTCTTTCAGCTGGAAGCAAAATTGTGAACACTTATGTGGAAGAGGTGTGACGGAGCGGCCAGGGTGCCTGACTCCGGACCACAGGGTTCACGGTTCGATCCCTAGCTCCAGCGGCAGGTTAGCCCAGCACCATGTGACTCTGGGCAATAGCTTGCTTAATCTTCCTGACGGCCCCTAGCGCCGGGACACCTCCGTTGGAGGTAGCTGTGCGCTTTACAAATGCTGGCATGTTATGTTATTAACACTTATAACGCGCACAGATATTCGAGAGTGTCCCGGCACGTAAAGCAGCTGCGAATGCAAGGGGCTAGGAGGAGCTGTGGGTTAATTAAAAAGCAAGATCTTTAACTGCTTCTTAAACAGCCTAGGAGCTTGAGTATGCGGCAATTCATAAGGAAGGGAATTCCAGGCTTTGGCTGCCTTAAAAGGAAGAGCTGTCCCCCGTTCGCGTAAGACGAAAACGGGGAATCACATGAAGACGCTGCGCGGCTGAGCGCAATTGTCTTCGGGGGATGTAGAAATCCAAAGCGTCTCCTAAGATACGGCGGCCCAAATTTCAGAGGGCTCCGTGGGTAAGAGTGAGAGCCTTGAACTGGATGCATTGCAACACGGGGAGCCAATGAAGGTCCCGGAGATTATGTTTTATGCTCGATCTACCAGAGATACCGAGCAGCACTCTTGCTGCCACGTTTTGAATAATTTGCAACTTTTTCAGCTGGTATCCAGGTAAGACAATATACAATGCATTGGCATACATAGACATAGAGAAACAAGTGGGTTTGCTTATTCAATCTGCACATCTACTGACATTCTAAGTCTACAACAGAATTCACTGAACTCCACACAGTAGGAGGTGCTCAGAAAAATGGCGTCCTGACACCCACCCACTGGGATGTAAATCAATCTGTGGACCTAAAAGATCCAGCCCAAATATTATACACACTGCACCAGAGCACACTCAATCATTATGTCTATAATCCAATCAGAACACATTTGAAATGATGGAGGATTATGGATAGGATTTCCTCTTGGCAAAGTTTCCAGTAAGTTTTTGATCCAATTTCCTGAAAGTCAAACTTTAATAAGTACTTCAGCCACACTTCCAGATCAGGTCTTGTGTGTTTTATTTACAAAAAATGAATGTAGATACAGCAGCAGCCGACACGCGTTTCGCCCGCAGGGCTTTTTCAAGGCTGCAGAGGAACATATGTACAGTACTTTTTAAGAATATTGTTTAAATCAACAATATCCACACTACATGCGTACAGTTTTTTCCAACCCCTCCCGGTGTATGTTGAGCCAACACAGGATTGACACAATCTCATGCGTCTTACATTCAAAAAATTGGTGACATAAAAAATTAAAACTCTCCATGATCAACACCTCAAGAGAGATTATAGAAATCATGTTAGTGAGATGCACCATAATTCATAGTGAGAGGTGAACCAAGTATAGCGCCAGACAACCTAAAATGAAGTGCCTAAAATGAATGCGTGTCCTCATGTAACGTAACTGGTGCTATGTAAAGCGCTCTGATACCTGATTCAGTTCGGGTCTAGTTCGCGCTATATAAAACTCTGTAAAATAAAAAAAATAAAAAATAAAAATTAAAAAAAACGTGAGATAGAGCAAAGACAATAACTGCATGTGAGTCCATGAAGCATTGGAACCAGGATTTTCTCCTCGTCTTAGGTGCAAAGAAAAGAGACCCGTCCCCCATGGGAATTGAATTATAGGTGAGTAAAAATAATGTCTCACCTTGAAGAGAAAAATGTATTGTCAAGGAATGTAGTTGCCACTGGTGTGTTGGAATCGGTATGTTGACGATGAAGTTTCTAAACAATCCAAGTGTTCAATTTCTAGAAGGGATATGTTGCAGCAATTGTATCATTTTTTTTAAATGTAGGGTGAGATTACTGTAATTTAAATAGTCATGTATACAAAATGACTCCTCCATATTTGTGTCCACTGACATCTAACACATGAAAAGAAAAAAGTAGCTTGACTTAATATGCATAATAAGACCATGAGTCTGTGTTAAGAATCACTATGACCCATCAAACTCTATAGTTCATCGTTAGCGCAGCCGAGTATCGATTTAATAATCACACTATGTTGGTTTCATCCTAATTCTATTTGGGATTAGGGTGAAAAGAGGCTCACATATCCTGAGCAAACAGTTAAAAAGACGTCATAACGAACATTTAAGAGCAATAATAAAATCAAGCCATATGCCTTGTTCCGCAATGCATTGGCATAGTCAATACGTGACAGAATAAGAGCACGAGTCACCAGTTCCTCAGCTGGCCTGGGTAGCAATGGAAGGAACTTCCTAAGCGATTTCAATGTACCAAAGCATACTACGGGCAGTTTTTTTTTATCTGTGTAGAGAACCAGAGGTCCTCACTAAACCAGACCCCAGATTCTTAACAGGATTGCTCACAGAGTTAGGCATAGGATACTCTGTGTGCCAAAGATCCTCCCTAAATTGTGGGGGAAAAGACCCATACAGAAGTACTTCCAACTTGTCCTCATTAAACTTAAGCGGAGCCTGTGCGAGCCAGTTAAAAACGGCTGAAAGACAGTTATTGGCTCGATCCTGGGACAAGTCGTTTTCCTTCCACGTGAAGAGGAGCTGTGTATCATCGGTGTACGCTATGATCTTAGCTCCCAGCTCCTCCACCAGATAGATCAGGGGAGTAACGTATAGATTGAAGAGAAGCACACTCAAAGTAGAGCCCTGTGGAACTCCTGTGGTCACCTTTCTTGGGGCCGAGGAGAACAGAGGCAGCCATACCTGCTGTGTTCTATCCTCTAAAAATGATTTGAGCCAATCCCATGCTAGACCCGATTTTCCAATGCTTGAAAGACGGGACAATAGTTGGCGAAGAGGCACCGTATCGAAGGCGGCAGAGAGATTCAATAAAATCAAGGCCGCTCTGCCGCCTACATCCAAACATTCTCTTAAAGCCTCCGACATCTCAACAAGGGCCGTCTCTGTACTATAAGTGGCCCTAAATCCCGACTGGGCTGGGTGAAGAGCTTCAGATGTCTCAACAAAGTTGGCAAGTTGTTTGTAGACTGCTTTCTCACACACTTTCGCCACAGCCGGGAGGAGAGTAATAGGTCGGTAGCTGGCTGGCGTAGAAGGGTCTAAAGAAGGCTTTTTTAATAGTGGGAGCAATTTAGCCTGTTTCCACTCAGGTGGAACTGGGGCAGTCTGAATCGACATGTTAATAATGGTTTTAACGTCAGAGTTGACCACCTCAGCAGCTGCCACTAGCAGCCTAGCCAAACAGGGATCGGCTGGAGAATCAGATTTAAGTGAATCAGTCAATTTCTTCAGCATTCAAACCTCTCAAGTCTGCTTCTACACATTATGATGCTACTTTCTAACAGTTGAGAATTGCAAATAAATTAGTAAATGCAAGAATATGTAATTCAAATTATTTTGTCATGTCCCATTTCTACACTGAGTGCTTTTCTGCTAATTTATCGCCGTCTGACCTAATACTTGGATAATATAATTGATATAATTGGACAAACAGTCTTAAAATCAATCATGACTACCAACATTCCGTTCCCAAATGGCCTCACATCACCCCTCACCTCAGGAACCTCCACTGGCTCCTCATCAAGAAGAGATGCCAGTTCAAGAGCCTCACGCCTACAAAGCCCTCCACGACCAAGGACCATCCTGCCTTAACCACCACCTGAACATTCACCAACGCTCCAGACACCTCCGATCCTCCTCAATTACCCTCGCTTACACCCCCGCATCGGTCACAGCCATAGCAGAGGCCACTTATTCTCCTACATTGTTGCCAAGATCTGGAACAACCAGGTCCTTCATCGCCGAACCCCACCTTCCCTGGCAGATTTCAGAAAGAGACTCAAGACTTGACTCTTCAGCAGTAAAACAGAATCCTCAGCGCCAAGATACCCCTAGGGGTGACAGAGCTACGCTTTACTAGTACTGAACGATTGAACATTGGTGAGCTTATTTACATGTGAACAAGAACACACTGCCGGGGTTGCGGTGCTAGAGTGCGGAGCAACAAGATTCCAGGCCCTTGAAAAGCTTCTCCAGCCAAATTATCCAATATGAATCCGGTTGAAACAGGCCCTACCGGGCAATCCAAGCTGGAGGGAGACTGACTCCACCTCTTCCAGGGATTAACTGCATTAACATTCATCTGGCCTGGGTCTGTTAGTCCGTACCTTATTTCCCCAAACTCATATTGGATGCATGAGGCAACACTGTTTTGGCGGGGTGAGGCAGGACCCATTCTGACAGCACTCTGCAGTGATGCCCTCAATGTTATCCTCTGTTGCTCCCTGGAAGGTCTGGCAGAGGTTAGCTATTAAATCAAAGAGGCTCTTCCTGCCAATACCAAACCTCACTAGGTGGAGAGCTAATTTACCTGCACAAACTACGCACGCTTATAGACTGAGCAATTGCGCTAGTTTTGGAGCAAACAAGGGGAAGCATAAGAGCAAGGAATCTACGATCATCTTTGATTCCCGGTGCATGGCGAAGCCATCCGACCAGAACCCCGCTGTAGACAATCTGCACCATTCTGGGTCAGGAGCTACTCTGAAGCATGATCGTCGGAGTCTTGTTGACTGACATGAAACCAGGTCTGATCATGATCAACCTGAAGATTGATAGGCTAATGAACCAATTGTATCCAAATAGACCTACTGGCCAGGAGGGAATAGAGTTCTCCCACAGAACCTGTGAAAAGACCTGAAGAAAACAGATCAGGTGAAGCTCATCAAAACTTGGCTAGCCACTACAACAATAAAGTATGCTGTAATTATTAGAACGTTTTATAGATTGTGGATGCACTGTAGCTTCCTGAATGTGTGCATGTATTGGGGCCGTTATTGCAAGCATGTATTCTGTACTTAGGGTCTATAAGCTGCAACATAATTTTCTTTTTTCGCTTCTCATAAACTGTGCAGCAGGGTGTTGCCGGTTGTTTTACTAGCTTTCCTGTCAAAAACTAATTTTACCAAATTAAAAACATGCACACCCTTATTTGTACATTTTGTTGTTAAAAAAGGCTTGAGACCTTTGTTCGACTCCAATTGGTGGTTCTCAGGACTTAGTGGCCATTGCTGATATTTACTCTCTTACTTGGAAAGATCATTATTTGGTTTCCTTTTTTTGCCAACTTTCTGAATTTTCAAGATATTAGGCCATAATAATGTGAGCCCGCTGTTGATTATGAGTGGAAAAATGTAACTTGTTGCTTTGGAGGAAGTATAGTCCAGTCCGGCTAGGAAACGCCCTTTGACTGATTGAATGACTTCTTTCTACTACTTTTATAGCCGTCGCAAACATTTCTTAAACCACACGAATCTTTGTAAGTCTGCAGGTCGCAAAACTGCAACACCTCCAAATTCCTACATTTCTTTTATTGCAGAGATCCTACTCTTTTAAGGAGCATAAAAAAAGATCCAAACCGAAAAGCACAAAAAAGGCTTTGTTAAAGCCAGAGCAGATCCACACCAATATTAACAAGGCATGAAAACGTATCTTCCACTCATTTTGTCGTCACTGGTTTTTCGGGATCAATAAAAACCATACTTTCTATTCCTGGGCACAAGCCCAACAAAACCCCATAGAGAAGCCTCATTACCTGTCCACTTCGTCGGCTCAGAACTTTCGTCTTCCTTCTAACTGATTTCTTATTAGGAGGTGGTAGTTCTCGGGCAAAAGGGTCTGAAAACCGGATCCAAATAGCCGGTGCCCACTTGCTGCTCTTAGATCTGTGGTCTATTCACTGGTCAAACGAATGTGTCTGCTTCAGGATTAGTCTCATCTAAATACAAAGGAGGAGGGATTGTTTCTTTGGTGAAGATGGCTAACCCTGATGACAATGATGTTACTATTTATCATCTTATTGCCCTTCTCCAGTTTTGTGTAAATTATTGCATAAGCTTGCAATAAAACACCTCTTTACAATTCTGCAAGAACTGATGCAATGGAACTCTGGAAGCTTGGTTTAATCCAAGGCATAGACACGAAACTGTCCCAAGTTACTGTTGACAAAATTAGGACAATTCTGGATGATGACAGTGATACAGCAGAAGTGATCACAGTTGACCACTTCACCGCTTTTGCTCCTTTGGTCCAAGTGCTAGTAGACAATATAACAAGTAAAAGTACAATGAGCTTTGCATTGCCAGAATGGAAGTTTCACCATCTCGGCATCTAAACACAATCTCTTGGTTTTAGCCTGGAACAAGACCTGGCCTAAATGAACAGATTTTGGATTAATCTCTCAACTGTTGCAACATCCAAAGAAGATTCTTCCCTTTCTCCCAAACAAGTGTGATTTTAAAGTAGCAGCTTCTTGTATCTGCACAAGGCTTGCAACTGTAATAGCTTGGATTCTTGAATGATATCCTAAGGTCTTGCTAAACCATAAAGAGTATAGAACGTTTATGACAAGATACGGAAGTGGCTTCCCATTCAGCATAGTCTTATTCGGCAGTAAGTGCATGGTTTATTACTCCCTTCCTACCTAGTGGCTTTTTCTACTAGGTAGTTATAGTTCAGTCTCCTTTTCTGTAGAAAGAGGGTTTTTTGGTTTTCTAATAACTTTGACCCGTTTGACAAATCTTCACAAAACTTCCCAAAACCAAGTTAATTCACCTCAGCTCTTTCCTGGAAAGTTTCGGGGTGATCTGTTAAGTGGGGGCAGAGAAAAAAAGGGGATCCCAAAACACAAAATACCCATGCATTTTCCATAGACTTCAGGCAGGGCTGCAGCAAAAACTGCTTAACAAAATTATACTAAATTCGGGAGGAAGCTAGATATTGGTCAGCAGATTGTGCTTTTTGTTACTTCATGTAAATCCATTCAGTAGTTTTTGACAAATTAAATTTCCAGAATAATTGTACATCTGGACGGTTGGGTCTGCAGGAGTACCAATTTAAATATAGAGCATTCAGATTGACCCAAGCACCTTTACTTACCTTGAGCCATCTCCCTCCCACAGGAACGAGAGCTTTGATTGCCAGCCAGCAACATGAGAAAAATGTTTACGACCGCCATTACAGGACTCAAGAAGTTATTTTCCGGTCCTGAAAATATAAAAAATATTGGCAGAGACAGATAACTGTCCGGGAAGGGGGACTAAGTGACCATTGAACATCACGATGGGCTCCACGGGATGGGGCCCACGGGTCCAAAAAACAGCTGGGGGGCAGCAATTGAAGATGGGCGCAATTTAGCAGAGCTCCCGTATCTCACCTCACACATCCCACATAATCTGTTAAACCATCCGCCAACCTGGGAACCACAGACATAGTACTAAATCCCCGAAGCGCTGCAGTTGCGTCCGGTAAAGAAAGAACTCTGGAGCACCATAGCCTTAGAAAAGAGGGAGCGGGCTGGAGGAACAGAGCAACCGGGACCTAAAATGAGCAGCAACGCCAAAACGCAAGCGGTGAGCGCTGTCATAAGGGTGACAAATGCAAAAATAACAATTGATGGACAGAATGCAGAACAATGTTGTACATCCACCCCAGTACAGAGATCAGGGCCTTGGATAGCTTGACTCCAGTGAAATGGAGAGCACGGGACCCACGTCTGGGCATACCAGTCCCACTCGGGGTGACAAATACAAAAACAACAATTGATGGGCAGAATGTAGAACAATGCCGTACATTTGCCCCAGTACAGAGGTCCGGTGAGCGGCACAGTCCTCGGCACAATCTTCAGTGAAGGACACAGCGGTCCAGCAACAGATTCACGTCTCGCCCCGGGATCGGGGAGTGGCGGACTGTGAGGCACAAGGTGACATGACTCTGAAGGAGTAGGAGGCGAGAGCCCAGTTGACAAAGAGACTTCATTGACAGAGAAGGCCCGAATTTGGCCGCTCCCATACCTCAATGGTGCGACCCAGCTGGTCCCACAAAAGCGGTGGAGGAAACAAAAGACTGACTGCATACTTGCGCTCCCTCCGTCCACTGCGAAGGCTGACGCAAGAGGCCGCAGGTGTGAAGAACTGTAAGTAAGGAGGACTGGGTCAACCAAGCCACTGAAGCGAAGATACTATGTCCCATAAGGAGAAAAACCCACTGGAACACCAATGGGGATGAAAAAAGAAGCGGACTAACAAGATAGTGCAGCTGGGGCCCAAATCGAACAGAAAGCAGAAATTCAGGCAGTGGAGGCGGACTTCGGAGCGATCGGAGAAGCCCAGGCGAGGTCTTTGGTGAGTGTTGCAGTGACCCGGCAGCGGATGGATGCTGATGCAAGAGGTTAGAGGTGTGGAGGACAACACGCCGTGAAGCCGGCTGGCTAGCTTAGGAAACACAGCCCGGGTGTGGGGTGGGACCAGGAGGCATCAGACCAGCCGATAAGCAGAATCAATCACTGGGAGAAGAACTCAAATAGCCTACATGAGGTGGTGAATAGGTAGGCCCCACAAAGATGGGGCAAGAGAAACAAAAGGGGAACATCAACAACCTGCAAGAAGAGGTGAAGGTACTCTAACCTCAACCAGAAAATTGAAGTGGATGGCAAGGAGTCCCCGGTCAGCCATCAGGCGAGATGTCCTAATTATTCCCAACAAGCCAAAGACACATCGAAGACGACCGAGATGGCGGCCCCGCCAGAACGGGGAAGCAGAGAGGCCACACAGGAATGGATACTGGCCTGAATAGCAGCAAAAAGCGCTGAATCAAACCCACAGACACAGGTGAAAGACCTAGCCAACTGCTCTTTATGTCTGGCTACTCTGTATTTCAACAATAAAGACTTTTTTTGAATGATACAACCTGAAGAACCTTCTTTGGACTGATATCTCTCACTCGATATTGTATTGTTGTGCTCGGGAATCAAGTTTGCTCCTATTTAGTTCCTTCTGTGTTCACAGAGGGACTTTTCTGGCACGCTAGTGGTCGCTGCCTGTTTGTTCCCTTGAGCATGCGCTACATGATAATTGGTTTCTTTTTCACTTGTATTGGTTTTGCGCAAGACACTACCCAACCACGTACCGCAGTAATTGACCTAGCCAACACCTCAGTCGGAAATCTCAACTCTGAACTCACCGGGATTGCCACTACATTAGAGGGAGACTTAGTCCATCGCACTCACGAAGAATAAAACCGTCTTGCGAAAAAGTTAAAGAGTGAACAGTGGCTCTACTAAGCGGAGGTCACATCTGAGGGGAAGTGAAACTTTGGCCATGCAAGGGGAAACCCAACACGCCGCGTGGATCATCCTACCAATCCATGGACAGGCGGCGGTTACTACCTCTGAGTCCGGAGCCCCTATAGGACCTACATCATACAACCCCAAATGACCATGATGACAGGTGGAAAAGGACTGTGTGACACACACCAAACCAAATTAGACAAGTACACCATGCAAAAAATTAAAATAAAAAATTAAATTAAAAAAATCGAGAAGCGGTGCATACTTCATGAGGCAGTCTCTGCCACCCACCCAGGCACCGGCAGAAGGAGGAGAACCCACATTACGAGATATCATGTCGGCAATAAGTGGGGTGCACACATCTCTAAAAACTCGCATGGACTCAATCACAGCGGAGGTGTCGCTGGTAAGAGCAGACCTCTGAAATATGAATGAAAGACTTACAGCAGTGGAATCCACCATGGCCAAACTCCAGACAGACTCGAAAGTACTACAGAAACAAGTTAATCTGCAAGCCGCAAGTCAATTGCTAGAAGCCAACCTCAATGAATACTAGGCCATATCACAGCAAAATAATGTAAGAATAATTGGAGTCCCTGAACGAGCAGAGGTGCCGGCAACGGACCTTTTCGTGGAGGAACTGATGATGTAGCACTTACAACTACGAGGCATATCAAGGTTTTTCTCAGTTGAAAGAGCAAACCCGGAGCCCCATCAAGGACCGATCCTGGCCCGAATATTGAATTTCCGAGGAAGATGCAAAACTGCTGAAGCGCTCCACCTGTAAAGTACGAAATAGCACGATAACCTTTTTTACGGATTTTGCCATGAAGGTTCAGAAACAAAAGAGAAGTTTCTTAGAAGTCAAAGAAGTGCTACGCCACTGAACTCTTTGACAGAATGACAATGAGAACTGCTCAGTTGCAACAGGGCAGAATCGCTCTGCTGCACTGGTAAACTGTACTGGTTCTTACAAGAGATGAGAAAGCGGGAGGAGGCAGGGGTTGGGTCACAATACTCCATAATTCAGTTAGGGGTAGGGAGACAGGCACTCTGCAGAGTTGGGAAAGCAGGTTTGTTTTAGACACAGTATGCAGGGAGGCAGGGCAGGGAGGGTATCATATTTCACAGTTCTAGGAGGGAGGGGAAGGGATTGTACTCAGTGTTCCCTAAGTTATATTTATACAGTTTGACAGGGGGGCAGTTGTGCTCCCATTCGAAACAGGGCAAGAGAACAGAGCGTAGAGCAAGTTTACCAATCTGGGTCCGCCCCAGAGATGGCGGTTCACCGGGGGGGGGGGGGGGGGGGGGGGGATTAGAGCAGGCTCACATAGATCATGACTCACTCACAGATGAGCCCAGGAATGAGTCTGCTTTCCTGGAATTTTAATGGATTGGGAGGCAAGCTAAAATGAGGAATAATTCTCCAATACATCAAACGACACTCCCCGGATGTAGTATTGATGCAGGAGACTCATTTAGTGAGCAATACCTGTAAGATATTAGACCATGGGGAGTACAAACTTGTTTCCCATGCTGGGTTTACCACAGGTTCATGAGGGTCTGAGATACTCCTGAGGAAACTATTCCCCCTTAACATAGAACAGACCTGGACAGATACACAGGGCAGATATGCTGTGTCCTGCACATGAAAAGAGAAGATAGTGACTATCCTTACGGTATACATTCCCCCAACGCTGCACGACATTCCCTTCCAGGACCTCGGGGAGGTATTGTTAAGTTAACTGGACGGTAGGGAAGGGAATTTTATGTCAGACAAATCGTGGCGATTCATAAAGAGGGTAAGGCAACAGATAAATGCTCCTCCTTTCGCCCTATCTCTCTCCTTAACGCGGAGGTCAAAATATTAGCCAAGCTACTCACTTCGCGACTCATGCACATCATCCAGAGATTAGTACACCCAAATCAATCCAGCTTCCTGCCAGGGAGAAATACGGCACTCAATTTAAGCAGACTACATGGAGTGTTGGGGAGGGTTGACACCACAGGAAGACGCAGTGGTCATGTCACTAGATGCTTGTATAGCATTCAACACTTTTGAATGGCCACATGTATTCACAGTGCTGGAGAAGATGGGCTTCAGACCTAAATTACTGGCTTGGTTGTGGATCCTGTACGAGCAGCCCCAAGAGCAGGTAGTATTGAATGGCAGGACGTCCAGCCCATACCCCCTCCAAAGAGGAACGAGACATGGATGTCCATTCATGCCGCTTTGGTACTAGAACCCCTGGCTACCAGGATTCGAACAGACCCACTGATACGGGGACTGCGTTGGGCAGAGGACTGGAAGGAGAGAATAACCTTATATGCAGATGAAATACGTCTTTACATAGCAGCCTTCGACCCTCATTAAGTAGAGTACTGAATATAGTCATGAACTTCGGGAAATACTACTGCCATACTATACATTGGTCTAAATCCATAATTTATGTACTACATGCCCCACCCTACCTAGAGAGGAAGAGACAAGGGCGGTGATGAAGAGTTTGTTACCTTGGCATTTTTGTAACCACAGATCCAAATCAGTTTTACACCTGCAACCTCAAGCCACCCTTGATACGACTGAAGGGTGATGTTCGACACTGGAGATCCCTACGACTCTCCCTGCTAGGGCGAGTCACCCAATTAAAAATTATGACGCTCCTCAGTTTCTATACATATTACAAAACACGCCGTTCAAGGTCTCAAATATTACTTTGGAGCATTAGAGAGTGAACAAAGACTACTACTGTGGGATGGGAAGCTCCCGCAGATAGCCAAGAAGAAATTGGTGCAGGGATGGTATGATGGAGGGATTGCACTGCTAGATGTACAAACATAATACTGGGCAGCGCAACTAATGGTTTTTATTCAATGGGGACACCTGCCACAGGAATAAACCAACATATTGAATGGACAGATCTTTCCTACGGCCTGAAGGATATACAAGGGCGCTATACACTAACCCCAGAAACCTCTATCTCACAGGCACAACACAATACACGATGCAGCTCTGGCACATGGTCAATGAAAAGATGCAGTGGCACTACAAAGTCACGCAAGTAATGTCTCTGTGGGATGCAGAGAGGCTGGGCACCCTACGCAGGGTCCCCAGCTTTGATAGCTGGGACCTTATAGGGAATAGGGGGGAATAATTCCCTTTACCACATTACAGCAGGACTATGATAGGACTATGATCGTGGACACCGAAACCTTTCGATATTTGCAGATCAGACATGCTCTCCTGACTGCCATCCCAAAAGGTGAGGAACTCCTCGAGACTTCCCCACTAGAAGACAGACTTATGACAGACTACATGGAATGGAATGCGACCTCCCTGACCTACCAAAAGTTAACAACTTTCCGGACCCACTCCTGGATCTTCAAAGGCAGTGGTAGAGAGACCTGGAGGAACTGAAGGACGAAGACTGACTAAAAGTGCTGACTTCCACTAGAGAGGTAGCCATATTGGCGAGATTCAGGTTGCTACAACTCAGGATGTTACATAGATCATATCTTTCCTGTGCAACCATGACTAAGATGGGCAGAGGATTGGACTCCGACAGACAGTGTGGCGAAGTGGGAACATTTTACCACTTAATATGGGACTGCCCAGTAACAAAGCACTTCTGGGAAGTAATTATGCACTGCCTGTGCGAGATATTGGGAGTAGAGATGGAGCTGCTGCCTCAAAGATGCCTATTAAGTGTGTGGGAAGCCATCAACCTCACTAACAAAGAGAGGAACTGGGTTTTCGCTGGGGATGAGAATAGCCAAACGTAACATTGCCCGACTGTGGTAGTTGCAGCAACACCATCACTCTGTGTTTGGAAGAAAGATATACATTGGTATATGGTGGCAGAGAAAGTGGTATATGAAAGTAGGGGATGCCCCAAAAAATGGGAGCAAATCTGGGGTAAATGGAAGGTATATAGGAGAAGCCCATGTATGCCCCCCTTGGGGGAATCTAGAGATTGTACAAATTCACAGGAAAGGGTGTTCATGGAGGTAGATGGTGGAGAATAAGTAAAGAAAGGGAGATGCATTATATCTCGGAGAACAAACATATTCCAAAGCTCTAATGGTCTCCGAATGTTCTGATGCAACTGCTGCTAGGTGCCTTGCTATAATAATAATGAAAAGTTGTTTTTTCTTTTGTAAAGAAAGGAGGGGAGCCACACAGCCCTTCCCCTCCTCCTGGAGCCACAGATGGACCTGAGGACCGCCTCCCATCAGGGCCAGCTCCTGCTATGTCCCGGGTTGCCCACCCCTGGGACAAAGCTGGTTGCTATCGCTTGCTCCCACCAAGCCATAGCAAACTGTGCTCCGCTTCCAACAAGCGAGAGCATAATGGTTTTGCTTGCTGGAAGCGGAGCAGAATTGCTTTCATAGAGAGGGAGCTGCATGTTCAGTAGGTCCCTCTCTGTAAAAGCAATGCCAGCTCCCGCAGGAGGCAGGGAGCCAGCAGGGAACGCAGGGGAGCCTCCTCCCACCCTCCACAGTCGCTATTCGTGGTAAGTGGGTGCCCTGGATGGGACCAGGGCACCCACAATACAGACCGGGCCCCGAGGATGGGTTCCCCAGGGCCAAAAGCAGCCCAGAAGTGGGGGGTGTTCAGCCCCCCCTTTAATTATGAAAAAAATGTTAAAAATGTATTTAAAAGGCCGGGCCCAAGGGCCGAAATTAGCCGATTGAGGATACTGCTCCCTTCTTCATGCAAATAAGACCTGATCCCTGGGGATGGGATTCCCAGGGCCAAAATCAGCCCAGGGAGGGTGGGACACATGTCCCCCCCCTTACCCTAGTAAATAAAAGAAATACAATTAAAAAAAATCAGACCGCCCAGTCACCGAAGGCCCCGACCCTTTCATCACCACGCTGCAAACGCACCTCATGATGCACAACTGGTTGGGGGATGAAGTCCCCTTGGCTGCAGAGGGTCCTTGGGTGCAAACAACCCCGCCTGCTACCTCCAGTAAGCCCCACACAGCGGGATTGCTAAGATGTGATCGGAAGACCGGCCCCTTTTCTCCACCACTTTGCAAACGCTCCTCCTGGAGCACTACTGGTTAGGGGACGAGGTCCACTTTACTCCTGGCGGTCTTTGGGGGCCCAACTACCCCATCTGTTATATCCAGTAAATCCCACACAGCGGGATTGCTGAGAGGTTGTGGGAGGCCATACTCCCTTTCTCCACCACTCTGCAAACGTGCACCCTAGTGCACCACTAGTTGGGGATTAAGTCCCCTTGGCTCTTGAGGGTCGTTGATTAAGAGGCCTTCAGAGCCCACTCCCCCTTTCTCCACCACTCTGCAAATAAGCCTCTTGGCGCACTACTGGTTGGGGGATGTAGTCCTATTGGATGGTGAGGCACGATGGGGGCCAAGAACCCCTCCTGTTTCCTCTAGTAAGTCCCATACAGTGGGATTCCTGAGAGTTGGTACGAGGCCTGCCCCCTTTCTCCACCACTCGTCAAACATGACTTGTTAAAAAAAAGAAGAAAAAAATAAAAGAAATTCACTTTAAAAACCAAAGGATACAGGGACGTTATAGTTAGGGAGCAGAATTTTATAAACCTTAGAAATTCACTTAAAAGAATTAAAAAAACTTACAGTTATTGAAAAAAACCAAAGGTTACAGGGACATTATAGCAAGACTAAGATTTCACTCAAACAAAACCAGTGAAATTCAGCAGTTATAGTTACCTGAGCTAACTATAACTTACTCCCCCCACAATGCACCGCTTATGACCTCACATATTACATCACTCATAACATGGTTAGTGACACCACTGATATCACTGATGACATGACAAATGACATCATCCACAGAGCCACTGAATAACCCATATAACCACTGCACACCCACTCACCAATACAGCATCTCACTCACCCACACAACGAACACTCCCACTTATACACCCATACAGGCACTTACACACCCATACACACAAGGACACAGTCACACAGCCACTCACGTAATATATGTTAGAAGTAGTATAATTCAGTAGCAGTGCACCTAGTATACGAATATAATTTTTGTAACAGGTTACTATATATGTTTAACACCCATAAACTCTTAAAACACTTACTTGATGTCATGAGTGATGTCATAAGCAGTGCATTGCAGGGGCGTAAGCTATAGTCGTGGTCCCATAGAGTAAGAGCGACTACCCAGGGCCCAAATTAAAAAAAATATTGGCAGATTTTCCCACGATCCCATGGGACTGGTGCAGGATTGCAGAAAAAATGGAAAAGAAAAATATTTTTCATTTAATATATGGTGAGGGAGGGGGGTAAGTCGGGCCCCACTCCCCAAGCCCATTTTAGGCCCCAAGGACCCCATCCCCTGGGCCAGGTAGATTCATTAAGGGGAGGGGACCAGTGGACCCTCTCACCAAGCCATGTTAGGCCCCAGGCACCCCATCTTCTGGGGCGGATATAATATTTATGGAAATGGGGGCCACGCAGCCCCTTCCGCGAGCCTTGAAAGGCCTCTGTCCTGAGACCCGAGGACCCTGTTCTGAGCGGAGGTGAATTTGCTTTTCTTTGGAAAGTTTTGTGAAGATTCACCAGATTTTAGAGTGTTGGTGGATGCTCTATATAGGAGCTGTCCTGAGTCTAAACTTGGGAACTTCTTGGAGGTTTTTACTTTGTTTTTGCATAATTCATGCGTCACTCTGAGCCTGAAAGGGTATTGTTATAGAATAAATATATATATCAATCAGAGTGGAGTTGACTGCCACCATTTAGTTTCTTGTGGGGGGGTTGCCGTAGGCCAGACCCTGCGGCCAATCCCAGGCCACATACGGCCAAAGGCTGTGCACAGTGGGGGGGTTGTCTTAACGTATGGTAATAAAATATTACTTTAAGTTATAAAAAAATAAAAATCACTGTAATAACCAAAGGTTAAAGTAACAATGTCAGTGACAACATTAACGGTTTGAGCTAAAAAAAAACAAAACGATAGATAGATTCCAACATTAATGCCCTACTAGGGACAGCTTTTATCTGTATCAAACCCCTCACAGTCACCAAACCTACATTGGGGAATGAAAATGATGATTAGAAAAGTGGGTGTTTGGTCTATGGAGAGAGTTGACTCTGTATCACACTGTTTGCAGACAGTGAAACTCATGAGAAATATACCATAGAGTATTAAAAAGAATCTAGAATAGTGTACACACTATTCAACACTTGTCAAAAAAGACACTATCTGCTTAAATTATCCTAGGACTGAGGGTGCTAAAGATCATACTACCTTAAGCCCTCAGACCCTGGAGAAAACTTTACAGATATCCCATCTTCTGAAGCAAAAGAAGCACATGTAGATAGGATAGTAGCGGATGCATTCAGTCTTCTATTTTAAGTAGAAATCGTCATGCTGAGACTATTCTAAAAACTCAAGGCTGCTTACAACACTTAGTTCGTACTACGTAGAATATTTACCCTGTTGGAAACGTTTTCTGCAGAACCAAAAAAACATGTGTGGAACATGCGGACACAAGTCGTCAACTCTCATCTGCACACAGTTACTTTTTAATACAAAGATTTATAACGTGCTCAATACCTCTACACACCTATGATGCATTAAAAGCAACTACGTTTTGTAAACACTTAAACCCATTAGCTGGACAAAGGCTGTACAAAAGCAGGTATAAAAGTAATATGGTAGCTACCCGTCACAATGTTATCTATCAAACAAACTAACACATTGGATGAGGTAATCAATGATGTCATTTGAGATGTTATAAATGATTCCATAGAACATGTAATGAGTGATGTAATAGGTGAGGTCATAAGCAGTGCATGGTGGGGGCTTCAGTTATAGTTCGCTCTGCAAACTATAACTGATGAATTTCAGTATTTTTTGGACTTCAAAACAGTAATGTCACTGACATTCACCATATGTATGAGATACCCACACAGTGGCAGTTGCCATAGATGGGACCGGATTTCCATAGAAAATAGATTTTTTTTCCATTTGCTAATAACTTTGGTGCGGTTTGACAGATCTTCACAAAAAACTTTCCACAAAAAAAGTTTGTCAACTCCGTTCCTTCCTGGAAAGCTTTGGGGTGATCCAGTAAGCAGGGGGCTGAGAAAAAGGGAGGGGTCCCTAAACAGTTCCCCCCATACAATTTTCCATTGGAAAACTAAACAGTGATACAACTAAACCAGCTCAACAGAATGACACAGAATTTGACAGAAAGTTTATCTTGATCCAGAAACTTTTTGTTTTGGTGTATATCTGTTCACTAGTTTTTTTTTTAGAAATTAAGGTTCAAAATGTACATAAATATAGCGCTGCGATACCTTCACAGTTATTCCGCAAAGTAAAGCAAACTCATAATATGCAATCTGATTGGCTTGCAGAGAACTACCAAGGTACGTTGAGGTCCAACACAAAATCAGATTGGCTGGCAGCAACATCAAGTTGGGGCTGGCATTTTATGGCTCTGGAACTCTCTTCCTGTGTATTAAAAAAAAAATAATAATAAATAAATAGGGATGGCAGGGTAGGAGGACCCTGGCCCTTGTGTGGCGGTCCCTGGGGGACACCTCCTGGAGGGAAATGTTTTTTTCCCCACACTGCAGCGGTACTACAGCGACGCTCAGCGCATCCCCTGTGTAACTTTGTGGTAGTACTGCAGCACGATGAAAAAGATGGTGCAAGACCTTGAGGGTTGGCTAGCAATGGGTTTTGGCCTTTGGAGAGTTGGACAAAGTTTGGGCACCGTGCATGGCCGACCGCCCTGCTGTGCATGACTGAAGGCCAATAAAGGGTGGAGCAAGCTAGCCCAACTAACTGTTGTAGACTAGCTTGTGAGGGTGTCAAAAACTGCAAACCCAAAGGATCGTAAGAGCCTCAACCATGTCACCATACCCTTCAAACATCAAAATAGAGATGCAGTGGACAGCTAGCGAAGAGGGTTCCACAGAGTAGCGTCACCCAATTGGGCATCTGTTTTGGATGCATTTCTAGGGTCCTGCCTATTGGTAATTGCACCTGAAGTCTTGACATTTTATGTTTTTTGCCAGTCCATCTATGACCTTTCCCAGTGAAGCAATATTTTGCCAATAACTTCACAGAGTAACCATTTGGGAGTTTCTCCAATGATTTTGATGATACCTGGTCGGTCTTGCCAGTTCAAATCAGTGACTGACGAGAGTTTCAATCCTGCGAACCTCAAGCGTGAACAGTAGCATCAGTGGAAACGTTGTGGACCGGATTATTAAAAGTGAATTTGCAAGAACTCTTTGCCAATATCCAGACACAAAGTACTGGCATTTACGATTCAACTGTTAATGAAAGGTGGGCTTGATTTGTAGGGGCACCAGAGAGTCGCTGCCCACAATGGCCAAAGTTTGCATGGTTACGCCCGTAGGAGCCAAAATACTTTATTATCCTGATCAATCCTGACTGAACTGACACAGGTGGTGAGCAAGGAGATTAAAACAGACACTTTCGGTGCACTAAAGCACCAGATGAACGTAGGCCAGCAGGAGCAGTTGGGAGAAGAGAGAGAGGTGGCTTGGCAAAAAGAACACAAGACCCTCAGAACACACTGGAGCCAATGCTGTACGTGTCCCTAAACCACATCTAAGAATCACCTTTGGCAGTGACCGCTAAGGGGAAAATCGCCCAACAGCCACACTGAACAGAGAGGGCACAGTGATAGGGGGAACCATCAGGCTGGGATTGGTCTGCGAGCCGGGCCTCGGGTGCAGACAGGAGGAGGCCGTCTGGCCACGCGGACCCGCGGCAAATCCTGGAGAACTAGGAGACGGGGGCCCTGAGGAACAGAGTGTGGGAACCGGAGACCCAACGCCACGCCTTGAGCCCGGACCCCGAGTGTGGCTGTGCCCGTCTTGAGATCAGACGGATTGCAGTGAGCGGGGCCTCCTGTGCTGACGGCAGACTACTGATGCTGCAGCCCCGCCTGCATCAAGCGTGAGTGAGTGCCTTCGGGGAGCGGAGGGTCCCGGAGCCAGGGGAGGAGGAGAGACCTGGGGCCTGGTCCCACGCTGCGGGCCGGGGCCTCGGACCCGCGCCGCTGGAGGGGGGTCGCCGCTGCGTACTGGAGGCCGACTGGCAACACAACCCTGGATGCCCGTCCGCTGAATAGCGGGACCGCGAAGCCGCGAGCCCGACCCCCCTCTGCCACTGACTTCTGAGCGCCAGGGCGGGACTGCTGGAGGGCACGGATTGCCGCCCGACGGTGGAAGCTCCTGGGGGACGGATCTGGGCCATCCTTCTGTCTCCCCCTCCTTCCCCACTGCTCATGTTGCGACTGCGACGCCGGGACCTGAAGCAGACCCTGGGCGGGACTGTGGACACGGTGGGGCTATCTGCACTTGCCCTGAACGGGTGGAAAACGCTGGGGCCCTGAGCGCAAACCTACAGTGGAAACCGGAGCTAAAGGCGACTAGAGGGGCAAGAACTTACGAGTCTGGCACACAGAGGACGACAGAGGCTCGCCCCACGAAGTGATCCCGCCAACACACGGGCCTCCCAGCGCTCGACATGGGCCGGAGGGGCGTGAAGGCCGCGGAGGGCAGGGATGAGGCATCCACGGAGCCCGTTATGGATGTGGACCCCAGTGGATCTTCACCACAGACACTGACCTCCACCCTCTCAGCTACTCAGCATGATGACAAGCTGGATCTAATACTTAGAGATCAGAGACTCTAGGGCTGCGATGGAGACACAAATGGGCACACTCACCACTAACCTCTCCTTGCTTAATGCTGACCACAAGAAGCTGGCGGATACAGTCAAAGACCAGGGACTAGCACTGACGGACCTTGCCCCGGCGGTGGCGGAGCACACGGAATCCATCCAACGAATCCAAAACCAGGTAAAATCTGATGGAACGCGTGGAGGATGCCGAAGGATGCAATAGACGCAACAACATCCGCGTCATTGGTCTTCCGGAACGCAGTGAGGGGCCCCACGCGACAGAGTTCATGGAACAGTGGTTCAGGGAGAATATCGCCTCCGAGGGACTGTCGCCGTTCTTCTGCGTGGAACGGGCCCACAGGATCCCTACTGGCCAACCGAGACCGGGACAACCTCCGCGACCACTGATCGTTAAAATCCTGAATTACCGAGATGGGGACGTACTACTGAGTCAAGCCCGAATAAAGTCAATCATAGAGTACGAGAATAAACGCATATCGCTGTATCCGGACTACACCAACTTGGTGCAGAAACAGCGATCCTCCTACTACGAGGTCAAAAAGCGGCTTCAGAAAGCCAAACTGCGCTACGCTCTGTTATTTACGGCGCGCCTGAAGGTGATCCACGATAACAAAACTCACTTCTTTGAAAGCCCCACAGACGTGGAAGAATGGATGGAGGTGATGGATATCGATGAACGCCTGAGCCCGGCGCGGGAATCGCCGACAAACGGATCTAAAGCAGGCTCAAGCCGTGAAGAGGACAGGACTGGCGCCCGGAGTAAGGACTCGAGACGGCATAGACCTACTACCCACCAACAGAAGCAAGGACAAGAAGATGCTGTTGCAAAGGTGGGTTCGTTCAGAGAGGAGCGAAAGACAATCGACACGGACACTGAAGACAGCACTATCCACTCTGACTCGGACTATAGTATGGTGCTATTCCCGACTAACGCCCGGGACGGCGGAAGAACTACTGGACAATGCTCACGAATAAACTCCTCATATAGACAGGAACTGCAGTCTCAGACCAAATTGGTATCCTTTTCTGTATGGCCTGCTGGTACAGCGGGGTGGTAGGACGGGAGGGAACCTGTGAACAGGGTACAGTTATGTGTTTCCTTTTTGATGGTGCGTAACTTTGATTTCACAGTGGGGGAGGGAGAGAGGATTTTGCTGCATATGGTGCACAGGAGGGGAAGTACATACTTCCCACGCTCCTGAGATACATAGAAATAAGCTGTAATATGTATGGAGAGATGACCCGCCTCCTCCCCCCCCCTTTTTTCTTTTTTGTTTTCCCTTGTTCCCCCCACCGTACAACGCGGCTACCAGCACTAGACAGCTCCACATTGGCTCTCCCGGCGGCACCGTTGAGCCGACGGCAAGGACGAGTGTGGCCCTTAGGACACGGCTCATGCTTCGCCAGCCCCCCATGAGCGTATGCACCGCAATTTGTTTAACTCTGTTTTATAGTTTATTGTTTGGCACAGCAGGGTTCGGAGGCTGCGCCTCAAGAGTTGGGGGTTGGGATAGGGAGGGCACCGTCTTCTGGTCGACACTGCAGGAATACACCATGCAACGTACTAGGGCACTCATTTCGACACCCACAATGGGATATGGCTGACACGAGAGGGAAATACAGGCTGGTCACCTGGAATGTCCGAGGGCTAGGGGCCGTCCAAAAACGACACGGAGTACATGCTTTTTTGCTTCGCCAAAGGGCACACATAGTATTCGTACAGGAATCGCACTTAACACAATCCGAGGCACACCTGTTACGGAAAAAATGGAGGGGGGCTGTATTCTCCACGACATACTCTGCCTTTTCCAGGGGGGGCCACGATATGGGTACGACATGGTACTCCGTTTGTAGAGATAGAACGGCGAACGGACGAACATGGACGTTATGTACTGGTGAAGGGCGATTTTGGAAAAAGGGGGTGGTGATGGACAGAGTTTCTGAATGATGCAGAATACTCTTACCAAGTCAAGAGATCATGGTTTTTAATCCATCACCTGTTTTTTAGCTCATTGCACCATCCCAGCTCAGAACCTGGCTATATGCAAATTGGTCTGTTCCTGTCCCAGTGCATGATGGGAACAGGGCAAACCAAACTACCAATTCTTATACTGGGAAGGAGACAAGCTTCCGGGGACCGGTTTCTGGCATCACAGCCTTCGTCGGCCCGGCTTGCTTGAATCCTGATGGTGCAATGAGCAAGGGACTCGCGTCTGAGTATACCCTCCCACACATAGTGTGGATAAAATCGATTTTGGAAAAAGGGGGTGGTGATGTACAGAGTTTCTGAATGATAACCCTTATCTGTAATGGGACGAGTGGCGATCTCTAAGATGGTCCTACTCCCCCGGGTACTGTATTATTTTGTCAATCTACCGGTGCTACTCCCACAGCAAATTTTTACCACACTAAATTCATTATTGATTAAACTCATCTGGGGCTCGGGGAGAAGAAGAATTAGCCTTAAAAAATTGCAACTAAGCACCAGACGGGGAGGCCTGGGCGTACCGGACCTACGGAGTTACTACTATGCAAGCCAACTCCAATGGCTGACATGATGGGTGGCGGGCAGGAACCTACATGAGATCGCTTACACTACGGACAAGTTGGCACGCGGGGATCTCCACTCCCTCCTCCTACCCACTGCCAGGATCCCCAGAGACTGCCACCCACTCCTACATGTGGCTCTGTCCTGCTGGAGGAAGGCGTTGAATTACACAGCAGGGACTCCTCCCTATGCGGATAACATCCCCCTCTTGGGACTCCCAACACCGCAGGGACACCTGACGCGACGCAGACTGCGTCCCTGGTCAGAAGCCGGGGTGGATAGAGTAGGAGACCTGTTCGGAGACGACACTTTACTGGATCATGCCTCATTTGTACAGCTCACAGGAGCCCCACCGCGATTATACCTTTTACATGCCTCGGTGACACACTGCGTACGGGGAGCCTGGGCTCCGCAACGCGCAAAACCAGACCAACATGAATTAGTACATCTCCTACATTATATGGGTACGGGAGGACACCTGGTGAGATGGTTATATGCGGGCATCAGAGAGCATGTGGCGTCGCCCCTCACCACACTCAGGGAGATCTGGGCCGAGGACACAGGGGAACCCATAACTGACGGAGCATGGAAAATCATTCTTGGTCATCACAGGAGGGTGTCTAGAAACGTTAAGTTCAAAGTTTATACAGGCCATGATTCTCCATAGAGCATATCTCACACCCCAGCGACTCCACAGGATGTTCCCTGCCACTACAAATTGCTGCCCCAGATGCCTAGAGGAAGAAGCTCACATCCTCCACATGCTATGGACATGCCCGAAAGTACAGCGTTACTGGGGGACGATCAAAACCACACTGCACACTGTCACGGCACTACAGATCCCGGAGGGGGCATTACCCTGTCTGTTAGGACACAGGAAAAGACCCAAAACACGTAAGGCACAACTACAATTTCTGGACCTGGCGCTCTTATTGGCACTCAGGGTACTTACTATGAGGTGGAAATCGCCCAGACCCCCAAATGCAGAATTATGGAGATCTGACTTGTTGAAATGGGGCGAGGCGGAAACCGCAGTGTTGCGGGGCGAGGAGGAAAAGGGCCTTCGCAAATACCCCATTGCGTTGGATTGGGACCAAATGCTGATAGAACTGGAAGAGGTAGACTTAGAAACATCACAAGACCCAGTGCTATGATTACACACACACACAATCTTAGATGGCCGAAGGGCACGGGCACGGCTACCGGACGACGTAGGTAACCTAGCCTGCGAGCTGTAACAACCCCTGAAAAAGCGGAATCTCCCAGAATCAACGTGTAGAGGGTGTGCAGGAGAACAACCAGGAGACCGAGGGAGGGAGGATGGGGAGGGAAGGGGAGTTGGGGGGGTTTAGCGAACACTGTAAATTGCATGTAAGGATAAGTTACTTACCTGTAATCCTAGTTCTCTTCCAGGGGTATCCTCATCAAAGTCATAAGCACTGAATATTCCCGCCCATGTGCGGGACCCCAGAAACAATATAAAAATATATATGTAAAAAACACAGATATCTCGCTCCACATGTATGTACATATATTTTTCTCACACCAATGCAGCTCCATAACTGAGGCTAAAACAATGTAAACACATATACATGCACTGCAATTAGTAAGGAAGTAAAAGAAAAACACATTAGGTCAAATAACCTTTGAACTTTGTGTTTTAATGAGTAGACCACTCATAAATCCTGAAAATTGCTTGTAAATAGACATTGTTAGCCCTCAGGCTGCATTGCAAAACAATAGCATAGAAAATGTAACCATTTTCAACAAAAAACTGGCACCGTGCCTTTAAGGCAGCCATGACCCCAGGCTTCCCATCATGCCTCAGGGGTGACAGTTAGGTCAGTTGCTCTTTGCATAACCCTGAAGACAGGGCTCAACCACAAGATTGAAAAAGTACCAAATCTCATTTACCTGGGGAGGCGGGTGGGTTGCTTATGACTTTGATGAGGATACCCCTGGAAGAGAACTAGGATTACAGGTAAGTAACTTATCCTTCTCTTCCAGGGGATCCTCATCAATAGTCATAAGCACTGAATAGAATAGCAAGCCCATCAACCACCTGCAGGTAAATGAGAAGTACATGACCCAACCAAGCAATAACAGCCACATAACTCAGCTGTTAAACAGATTCCTCAGGGAGGCCTGGCCCACCTGGGTATCTGCTCTCGTGTCAGAATCTAGACAGTAATGTCTGGTAAATGTATGGACAGACCTCCAGGTCGCCGCTTTACAAATCTCAGACATGGGCACATCATGTAGGTAAGCCGCCGTGGCCGCTCTACCTCTAGTGGAATGCGCTTTAGGAGTAAAAATCAGAGGTTTCTGCGCCAATTGGTAAGCAAGTTTGATACACGAAACGATCCACCTGGAAATGGACCGTTTCGATGCTGCATGGCCAGTTCTGATCGATCCGTAGTTAAACAATTGATCAGAATGTCGAATAGACTTGGACCTGTCAAGAAAGAACTTTAAAACCCTTTTCGGGTCCAAAGAGTGTAACGCCCTCTCAGCTGGAGTAGAGGGATTAGGAAAGAAAGTGGGTAAAGAGATAGACTGATTGACATGAAAATCTGACACCACTTTCGGCAGGAAAGAAGGGTGCGTTCTGAGCACCACTCTGTTCAAATGAAAAACTGTATACGGTTCTTTAGTACATAGGGTCTGAATTTCGCTCACCCTACGGGCTGACGTAATCGCTACCAAAAAGCCGCTCTCCAGGAAATATGCTGTAAAGTAGCTTTATGAATGGGCTCAAAAGGTGGGCCCATCAACTTTGATAGTACTAGGTTCAGCTCCCAGGGAGGAGAAGGAGGCCGTACAGGAGGGTAGACCTTTTTCAGACCTTGCAGGAAATCTTTTACTGCTGGCAACTGAAAAAAAGAGGTTTGTGAAGGTGATTGCCTATAAGCAGTTATAGCGGTTAAATGCACCTTAATGGAGTTAAACTTCAAACCTGCTTTAGCAAGGTATAACAAGTATGGAAGAACTGCTTCTTCCTGACTCTTCACCGGATTGTGACCATTCTGCACGCACCACATATAGAACCTCTTCCACTTGCATGCGTAAGAATGTCTCGTGGAAGGACGTCGTGCTTCTCTCAGAATGGACATGCAGTCTTGTGGCAGCCCTAGATGGCCGTACTGAATGACCTCAGGAGCCATGCTGCCAAGTTCAGTGACGGAAGGTTGGGATGGTGAATCCTCCCGTTCATCTTCGATAACAGGTCCGGCCTGCATGGAAGCCTCTTGTGAGGAGACACTGACAGGTGAAGGAGGTCCGTGTACCACCATTGCCTCGGCCAGTCGGGGGCAATCAGGATCATTGTTGTGCACGAGTGGCTCAGCTTGCTCACCACCTTCGGGATCAGAGGAAGGGGTGGAAAGGCGTACACAAATTCCCCTGACCAATCCATCAAAAGAGCATTCCCTCTCGTTCCTGGTCGATAGAACCTTGAGGCGAAGCTTGGGCATTTGCTGTTTACGTCGTCCGCGAAGAGATCTATGGAAGGACGACCCCAAGACTGGAACACGTCATCTAGCACTTCGTCGTTGAGAACCCAGTCTTCTCTGTCTTCGAAGTGCCGACTTAGTGCGTCCACCCTCACGTTCTGCTCTCCTGGGAGGTGGACTGCTTGAACAGACAACTTGCGAGCCAGAAGCCAATGCCAGTTGCCCTGAGCTTCTAGTGACAGAGTCCTTGAGCGGGTTCCTCGCTGCTTGTTTAAATAGTACATAGTGGTGGTGTTGTCCGTCTGTACTAGAACCACCTCTTTCTGAAGCGAGGGAAGGAACGCTTTGAGAGCCAGGTGGACTGCTCTCAACTCCAGCAAGTTGATGTGGTAGGTGCTTTCCTTGGACGACCACAGACCCTGCACCTGAAGGGGACCCATGTGCGCCCCCCAGCCTTGCAATGACGCGTCTGTGATGATCGTTTGTGTAGGAGGAGATTGATGGAAGAGAACTCCCACTTGCATGTTCTGCTTCTTTGTCCACCACAGGATGGAAGATCGTGCTACCTCCGACAAAGTGATCTGATCGTCCCAGCGATCTGATTGCTGGTCCCATTTGTCTTCCAGATCCTGCTGAAGAGGACGCATCTGAAGTCTGGCGTTCGGTACTAAGAATATGCAGGAAGCCATCGATCCTAAGAGGGAGGCTATCTTTCGCACTTTCTGAGTCCTGTTGCGAAGAACTTGCTGTCACTTGAGTGCTATTGAAAACTGTCTCTCCTCCGAAGGAAACACTTTTCCTACCTCGGAGTCTATCAGAGCTCCTAGGAAGTGAATCTTCTGAGTGGGATGGGAGACCGACTTCTTGTCGTTGACATGCAGGCCTAGACGTTGACAAAGTTCTATGCATGTCTGGAATTGATTCCTTACATTGTCTGGAGTTAGACCTTTCAACAGCCAATCGTCTAAGTATGGGTATACGAAGACTCCCCTGCGGCGTAGAGCTGCCGCCACCACTGCGACACACTTTGTGAACACTCTGGGGGCCGACTTCAACCCAACCGGAAGGACTTTGAACTGGTAGTGAGAGGTCCCCACCCGGAACCGAAGGAATCTTCTGTGATCTGGTCGTATCGGGACATGAAAATATGCGCCCTGAAGGTCCACCGAACACATCCAATCCCCCTTCCTGAGATGTGGATATATTTGGTGAAGCGCCAACATGCGAAATTTTTCTTTTCGTACATGTAGATTGAGTGTTCTCAAGTCCAGAATAGGCCTGTATTCTGCCTTCTGGCCCTTTTTTCTGACCAGAAAATACCTCGAGTATACTCCTTTCCTCCTTTGAGCCACCGGTACTCTCTCGATGGCTGATTTCGCGAGGAGTGTCGCTACCTCTTTCTTTAACATTTGTAGCTGGTGGCTTGACGTTGACATCGGAGGAACGGGTGGAGGTAGACGATGGAAACGAAGACAGTACCCATTCTGCAGCGTAGACAACACACATTGATCTTTTGTAATGGCCTGCCACTCTGTCCTGTGATGCGCAATGCTTCCCCCACTGGAGTGGACAACGGCGCTGGGTGAAGTGAAGACTCATTGCTTCTGCTGAGACTTATTGAAGTTGTTGCGTTGTCGCTGATTTCCATTTCCTTTGGAATTGCGCTTGCCTTTGTATTGCGACTTTTGTTGGCCTTGCTGGTTCTGGCCCTTCTGCCAGTGAGGGGTTTGAACCCTCTGCTTCGAAGAGCCCTTGTTGTCCGAACGGAACTTCTTCCGGAATTCCTTTTTCTTTTCAAGCCCCACGGCTTTGAGGGTGTCTAACTCAGTCTTCATCCGCTGCATCTTCTCATCAGCACTCGCACCAAAGAGAGACGTGCCCGAAAAAGGAAGATTTAGAAATCTGGCTTGAGCCTCGGGTTTCAATGCCGTAAGGCGCAACCATGAGGATCTCCTCGCTGTGATTCCATGCGCATAACCATGCGCAGCCAACGTGGCCCCATCTGCCGCCGCTCCTATAATCTGATTAGAGACTTGACTGCCCTCCAACAGAACCTCCTCAAAGTCCTTTCTATCTTCCTGAGGAAGTTTTTCAGAAAACCTCTGAAGTGAGTCCCACAGAGATCTATCATATCTGCCGAGCAGCGCTTCCGCATTGGAGACCTTGAGGAAAGAAGCTGAGGTGTTACAAACTCTTCTCCCCCATGAGTCTTGCACCTTGCTGTCCTTATCCGGCGGTACCGTGGATGAGGATGCTACCGCATTGGATTTTCTTGCTGCCGCAATGATTACTGAATCAGGCGGGGGATCAGACTTGAGGAACAGAGGGTCCTCATCAGGAGGACGATACTTCTTGAGAATCCTCGCTGGGACAGACTTGACCGTTGCCGGAGTCAGGAAGACTTCATTCACTGGGTAAATTATACCCGGGACCAACGGCAACAAAGGTTTGGGTGTCGTTCTGTGCTGAAGGGTTTCAAATATGACCGTCGTCTTGATCTGCGGAGCAGTCATAGGCACTCCTAGCTTCAGGGCTCCCCTGCCCAAGATGTCTTGGAACGAGAAAATATCCTCAGTTGGAGATATCCTCGAGCGTGGACTGTTCGTCAGGGTCGGAGAGTAATCCCTGTGAGATCGGGTCCTCGAAGAACTTGAAGAGCTACGGGTCCTCCTGGACCTAGATCTTCTACTTGAGCGCGTTCTAGAATGAGATCGGTCTCTGTGACGAGATCTTCTATTACTTGAGTGCCTAGAACGAGACCGTTCCTTGCGGCGGGTAGCCTGGTCTCGATACGCCTTCAGCCGATCTGCCGTCTCCTTGTCCTTGGCCCAGTGGTGAAGAGGTCTATACCACCTTGGGGAAAGACGAATAGGAGGAGATTTGAGTGTGGGATCCTTCACTGGTGAACGTGACCGTGGAGGCTGATCTGCTTGATCCTGTTGCGATCTTGCAGGGGACTTGGACCTCTCCCTATCCGAATCGCTGTTTTGTCCATCCGAAGATCTGCCACTGCGAGATGCTGAAGAGGATGAGGAAAGGCTCACTAGAGATCTAGAGGAAGACCTCGACCAAGATCTCTTCTGCGACCCTCCTTCTCTTGGCAGGAGGATCCTGCACTAGAGATTGTCCCACCTCCGCAGCCGATGCTGATCCTGGAGAATCTAATTGAGGCCTTAGGACTTGAGACTGGTCCAATGGTTCACCCTCTTTCTCCTGCAGCACCTGCTTCAAAGGCGACCTCTCCTGTGACCTTGCAGGAGAGATGTTCACTGGCTGCGAAACGCTCCGTTCCCTGGATCTCCGCTGATCCATCGACGGTGGCTGTATCGACGCCGAGCGCCGAGCAGATAGACGCTCTCTCGACGTCGACCGTGGTTTCCTCGACGCCGACCTCGGGTGGCGATGAATTTCCTTCGGCATAGAGCATCTCGCCGTTGAAGGCGGTCTACTCGACGACGACTGAGGCTGCTTCGACGCCGATCGCAGGTGCTCTGTCGGCGACGGGGTGTACCTCGAGGCCGAATGCCGCTTGTCTGAATGCGACGGAGGCTGCCTCGACGTCGAATGCCGTTGATCGGGCGTCGACGTGGGCTGCTTCGACGTCGACCGACTATGTGTCGACAGAGGCTCCCTCGACGCCGAACGACCATGACTAGTCGTTGACGGAGGATGTTTCGATGCCGAACGCCGGTGGCCAGGCGTCGACGGAGAATGCCTCGACGTCACAGCATGACGATGCTTTTTCGACGTCAGGTGGCTCACCGTCGAACTCTTCTGCTTCGACGGTGACCTATCCCTCGACGCTGTCTGTAGCGGAGGTACCTTGGATGTTGACGCTGAAGACATCTCCAACGCCGATCTCGACGCCGAATGTGAACCAGTCGGGGCTTCTTTCGACGTCGACCGCGCCTTCCGACTTTTCTGCTTCTTGGGAGATCTTCCTCTCTCAGAAAGCCCATAAACACGAATCCTCTCACGTTCTTTCAGAGTTCTGAATGATAAAACCTGGCAGTGTTCACAGGTTTGAGGAATGAGAGTCTGGTAGGCACAGGATACACACTGAATGAGTGTCAGTCTTGGCCATCTTCCTTCCACATGAAGGGCATTTGTCAAAGAGTGAAGGCATCTCTGACAGAAAAATCACCTTTTTTAAGCCTAAAAAAGGTAGCAGTAACACCCTAGGTCAAAAAGACGTCGAGTGAAAGCAAAAAATTGTAGGTAACAAGAATATTTTTTGACAAAAAGCCAAAAAGAAAGGGAGCTGTTTCACCAGGGTCCTGACTGAAGGAGCCGGAAAGAACAACTGACCTGTCACCCCTGAGCCATGATGGGAAGCCTGGGGTCATGGCTGCCTTAAAGGCACGGTGCCAGTTTTTTGTTGAAAATGGCTTCATTTTCTATGCTATTGTTTTGCAATGCAGCCTGAGGGCTAACAATGTCTTTTTACAAGCCATTTTCAGGATTTATGAGTGGTCTACTCATTAAAACACAAAGTTCAAAGGTTATTTGACCTAATGTGTTTTTCTTTTACTTCCTTACTAATTGCAGTGCATGTATATGTGTTTACATTGTTTTAGCCTCAGTTATGGAGCTGCATTGGTGTGAGAAAAATAATATATGTACATACATATATGTGGAGCGAGATATGTGTTTTTTACATATATATTTTTATATTATTTCCGGGGTCCCGCACATGGGCGGGAATATTCAGTGCTTATGACTATTGATGATGATCCTCTGGAAGAGAAGTTACTTGAATGTTATAACTGAGATACACCCGGAGAAATGTGAGATAAGATGAGCGAGAACCCGGATGATATGCTACTACAGTTAATGTTAAAGAAAAGAGAAAAGACTGACTCAAAATGTATTGATGGTATGTAATGTAAAAGTACTGATACAGTCATGAGTAAAGAGTTATAAAAAAAAAAATACAAAGCTACAGATGGATAGTGTACTATCACCAAGCATCTGGGATAGTGTTAAAAAAGGACACCAGAATTTTGGAAAACATGGAACGCAGTGTCACTTGGAATGCTGCTGCAAAAAGGTTCTTTCCAAGTTCAACAAAGATTGGATTGATATTGTAGTGATTCAGCTACCTATATGAAAAAAGTTGTTTAATGACCTGTCAAAACTGATACCTGAGCTGAAGTGCTTCCCTGTAAGAGATCCTTGCCACTTGTTAGATGGTATGCTGAAAGCATCCTTACAATCTTCAGAGTTCATGAAGAATGCTTTTGACTTTTTAGTCTATTTCGATGCCCTGTTTTGATATGCACGGGAACTAAAACGTAAATATTTCTCATTTTGTGCTTTGCGTGACATCAAAGAATGTCATCCCAACTGTATCATTTACACTTAGCTGATGGTTCTCAGTCCAAGGAAAGGGGCTGTGAATCCTATATTATCCATGTGGCAACCGTTTACAGAGTTTTTGATCAGTAATGATGCTAAAAGCAAGAAATGTGAGGACATTCGGTCAGATAGTGATGTGAAAAGAACTCTACTGCATTCTTAGATTTATTTTTTTACAGGAAAACATAACTGCTGTAGTGGACATAATAAAAAAAATTAGAGTCTGAAAACATTCTTGTCTGCCAAGTGTTCCATATACTTGGTTTGGTGTAGATGTGAAACATCTCCTTGAGAGTAGGCTAGGTGACACCTTTTTTGAATTTGGCACTGCAACATGTTCCATGTTAGAGTGCTTGCCACCTTGTAAGCAACGCAATGTTGAAGAGCAATTTGGGAGCTTTTATTTTACAATGTATGAGAAATGGCTGCAATGATGCATAGAAATGTCCCTTCACCAACCATGGCATTTGAAGTCAATGAAACCTCACTGTCGTACTCTGTACAAGTTCTAGATCCCTTCCATAAATAGAATCTTCTCCGTAGTTTCAAACGTGCTGCTTAATTTTTGACTGCTTCAATAACTCTGGGGCATAAGCGCCCACTTTAACGCAAATGTTGCAGAACCTGCACAGAGAATCACAAATTTCAAGTGCACCAGTATTGGCATGGAAAGCTCTGTGAGTGGCCAGAGTTAGCAAGTTGTGTACTGGATGTTTTGGTGTTGCCCGTCTCGAGTGACAATGTTGAGAGGGCCTTTTTACAGAAAAAAGTTTACATGAGAAGGAAAGAGCGAGCACACATGACCAAAGACTCACTGAAGAAGTTTTGTATGGTGTAGTACAATAAGTTTGATTTACAAAAAAATTATTTGGACCTTGTATGCACTATCAGTGCAGAAAGCAAGCAATAATAAAAGCAAAACATTCCATAAACACCAGAAAAAACACTTTCTGTTGTTTTTAAAGGAGTAAAAATCTGTAACCACTGTTACTTTTAAGGTATTGAAGTCACTTGAAAACACTGGGGAAAAAAACACCAGAATTTATCAAAAATAGAAACTGAAAACAGGAAAGCCTACGTGCAGCCTTTGTCAGCACCATGCACAACCCAGATTGAACTTTACAATTTGTCACTTTTTCATCTTGCTATATGCAGATGATGTGCTGTTTGTCAGGGACGCTTCAATCAATATTTCACCATTAGTTAGGATATTTATATGGTTCAGAGGAATATCTGGGCTTAATGTAAATTGGGAAATGGCTTATAGACTGACTGTGTCCTTTTTTGCACCACCATGTCTTTAATTGCCCTGGAGAAAAAGTTGATCAGCCACCCGATGGTCTTTGATGTTGGTGTAATCGATTTAAAAGCTAAAAGCTCTTTTGGGGTACAGCTGATGGGTGTCTCGCGTCCTCTTTCGACATCAGAGGGGCAAAGAACAGCTGGAGGTTGATGGATTGCCCAGTTTGAAAATGAATCACCACTTTTGGCAAGAGGTCACCCTTATGTGCAATACTAGTTTGTCTGGAAGAAAATGTGGCGTGGAGGGAGGGCTGCACTGAGAAAGCCTGGAGATTACTTCAGCTTGTCCTGGGAGTGATCCAACAAGAAAGCATCCTTTCACATCAGAAGATTCAACAGGCAGCTGAGCATTGGTTCGAAGCGTGTACATGAGAAACGTCAGGACCAAATTGCGGTCTCATTGTGGATCACAAATGGTTTGGAAGAGAATACGTGTCAAACCTTTAAGAAAAACGGGGAGTTAAACCAGAACAGTTGGTCCAGTGAGAGTAGAAAGGCCAAAAGGTCTAATAAATAACATTTATTTTTGCCCACTGCAAGACTTTGCTGGACCAAAGACAAAGCAACAAAATATCCGACAGCTTGGCTTGCAAAGGGACTGTCCTGCAGACTCCACACCAGCCACACATTTGTTTCTGAGACTGGCGTAAATAGACTTAGGTTAGCAGCCAAGATGGCTTCCACATTTTCAGATGGCTAATTAAACGCCATCAACTGCCACAGCTCAATCTCCACGTATTCAGGTGGTGATTGTGCAGGTTCGGGTGGAGAACACTTGCCTGCTGCTGTGTCAGAAGAACCTCCGAAAGTGGCAGCCTGACCAGATGGCAGAAGCATATGCTCCAAAGTTTCAGGTACCACACTCTCCAGGCCCAATCCGGGGCTACTAGGATGACTTGGGCTCAGTGTTTCCTGCCTTCCCTCAGAACTTCGGGCTAGATCGGTAGAAGCGAGAAGGCATACAGAGGTCCAGTGTTCCACTCCAGTCTAAATACTCCACCTAGAGACAACCTTTGGCGGAAAAAACAAAGCTCAGCAGTATGGACACTCTGCGTTCTTGACGGTGGTAAAAAGATCCAGCCAGGGTTCTCTCCATTGGGTAAGATGACATGTGGCACCTCTGGGTGCAGTCACCATTCGTGATCCACCAGGTAACACTATCTGAGCAGGTCTGCCATGGTGTTCAAGGATCCCACCAGATGGTTCACAATCACAGAGTTGACCGGACATTACAACCACCTCCAAAGGTACAAAGCCTCCTGGGCCCCTATGCCTCTGCTCTGCTTGTTGCAGTACCACATGGCCGTGGCATTGGCCAGGAGAACTGGTACCTGCATCCCCTTGATGGGTGGATGGATGGATGGAAGGCCTTCAACACCTGACAAATGACCCACAACTCCAACAGAGTGATATGGAGGTGGGCTTCTACCAGAGACCAGAGTCCTCTGATCTCCATCACTCCCAGATGACACTCCCAACCCAGCAGTGATGCATCTATCACCCCTGTCCGCTGTGGGTGGGGAAAATAAAGGGATCTGCCAGTAGTCAGGTTGCAGACAAGCAGCTCCCACGGGTGATCTTGTGCAGTGTCCTCTGAATCTGGATGACATCCAACAGGTTTTCTTGATGCTGGGCTCAATGAGACTTCACATTCTACTGCAAAGCTGGCATATGCCATCAGGTGAGCTGGACAAACAGGATGCATGAGGCTAAAGGGCCAGGAAGTCTCAGAGATGCTCTCACCGAGATGCAGGACTAGGGCTAAAACCGAGATCATAGCCATAACGTCCTGAGCTCACTGCAATGATCCAAAGGCCCTGAACTGCATTGTATCCAAGATGACGCCTATAAAAGGAAGTTTCTGTGAAGGAGTCGGGTATGACTTTTGTTCTTTGACAGAACTCCGAAGATATACAAATCCTCTGCACGCGCTTAAAAGTAAATACATAAAGTTTCATAAAATATCACAATGATGCTTGTCTTTAGATTTTCAGATATCTTTAATTCAAGATCTTAAGCCTTCTTAGCCAACACGTGTTTCATCATTGATATAGAGGATTACCCCGCCACTTCTTCAGGGCTGAGGTCAGTTTCAAGCAGTCTCTTGGTTCCGGTGATAATTCCAACCCGGTAAGGGTTCCCATAATTTCTGCACCTGGAGAGGTAGACTATTCAGTGACTGCTGATTTGCACGGCCACGGCCTGGAGATCCAAGGGGTTCTACCTGATACTGCCGGATGGGGCAGTTCTTCTAAAAGGAACTCCCTTACACTTGGAAGCACATTAAGATCTTCGGACACAAGACTAAATAGTCTACCTCTCCAGGTGCAGATATTATAGGAACCCCTTACGGGTTAGAATTATCACCGGAACTAAGAGACTACTTGAAACTGACCTCAGCCCTGAAGAAGTCGTGGTGTAATCCCCTGCAACTGCGACGAAACACGTGTTGGCTAAGAAGGCTTAAGATCTTGAATTAAAGACATCTGAAAATACAAAGACAATCATAATTGTGATATTTTATGAAACTTTATGTATTTACTTTTAAACATGTGCAGAGGATTTGTATATATAGTAGAGTGGTCTGCTAGCCACACACGTGGGGATTTGGTGGTTTTTCACTACCTTATGTACCATGCCAGATTACCTGCCATAACGGATTAGTACTTGTGATAGACCTTAGAGCGCCACTTTGCCCATCGCTGACCACCGACTGTATACCAGAACGCCAAAGATGTCAGATGTCAGACGCCATCGTTTAGAGGTGAGCCATGACCAACTATAGCAATCTCATATACAGGAGCCAGTCTTCGAGGCAGGGAAAAACTAGTATCCCCAACCTCCAAAGATAGGCAGCGACCACCACCATCACTTTCATGAACACCTGAGAGGCGCTGGGAAGGCCGAAGGGGAGCACTGCAAAAAAAATGCTTTGGGCCAATTCTGAATTGCAATTAATGTCTGTGTGACTGCAGGATGGGCACATGGGAGTACAGGTCATGCTAGTCCAAGGATATCATCTAATCACTCTGATCCAGGGCAGCCAGAACCTGGGCCAGAGTACACATTTGGAGTTTGCCCTTCCGTAGGGAAGGCATTCAGATGGAAAAGTTCTAAATTAAGACTAAAGCCTCTATTCTTTTTCAGCATGAGGAAATAGCAGGAGTAACATCCTGTCCCTATTTCTATTTCAATATTTCACTCAATGGGCCCCTTGGACAGTAGAGCTCGCACCTCTTACAGTAAGATGGATAGGAGCCCCTCTGAGGGCTGCTATGATCTGGGAGGAAACGGGCAGGTCGGAAAGGAACAGAAGCAGAGCCTAGCACTGCTCCCCTGTTTAGAGGACCTATCTGCCAAATGTGATGGATTGCCATTCTAGGCGAAAGTTTTGGATTCTGTCTTCCACAGAGCGATTTTGTCCTGGTAAAGATGATCTAAAATGACTTGGACAGTGATGTTGCAGGGGGTGGGGTCTAGGAAGATCAATGCCCCTGTGACCTCTGCGTTGCCCATCTAATCCTAGTTCCCAGCTACGAAAGGGCTGGGGTGACTACGGTGGGGGGACCCAGACGTTGCTTCTATGCAAACCCTCTGCAGTAGCCTTGGAAGGGCCAAAACTGATCTGGAAACTTGCTGCCAGGGATTGAGAGGCCCAAAGAAAGCCCTGTGGCCTGACTGGTCTTAACGCCATCGAAGGCAGAGTCAACTTTTTCACAGAATGGGCAGGAACCTTCAAAAGGCATATCTATAAGGGATACCTGCTAATCTCATGAAAATCCTGTGGATTACATCAATGCATGGCGATGGAGCACAACACTTGTGCTCACTGCTCACCCCAAGCAATCAATACAAATGAATGACCTATTTGGCTGCATGCACACCAACTTGGATGATTTGAGACAGAATTTAAATTCCTCATGGGCCGCTGGAAAAATCTCACTGGCCATATCCTACACAGCGTGAAAACTGCATTGACCTACCTCAAGTCTAGGTTTGCCGAAGAGAACATTTATTTTCTGAACACCTAAATCATTTTTGACTCCTTGTCCAGGGAGTCGTGGGGAATGAATTAGAATTTACCTTGCTAGTGAAAGCTTGAATCACCAAATTCTCAGGAGGAGTACTCTGCATGAGAAAATCAGGGTCAAAAGGGGCCGGTCTGTTGCATCGGGTCACCTTCTGTGGCTATGAACAAGTCTTAGACCAAGTGTACATCAGAGCGTCAAACTAGGGCTTCACTGAATGGAAGTCAAAGTTTGAAGGAAGCAGGCCCAGGTTGCATAACTTCAGTAAGGGCAGACAGTTGTACATCCAGTACATCAGCAGCACGCCAATTTACCACAGCAGCGCACCAATTTACCACAGCAGCACACCAATTTACCACAGCAAAAGAAGCACTCTTCCATTGGTTTGTCGAGAAGAGAAATAAATCCTAAGTCGGGGCGAAGAAAAAAGCCTCCAGTATTGGAATGTATAAATGTCAACACCAAATGTTGGGTTAAAGCATACCCATCATCTCCATTGTCATCCTGGTGGAGGTAAACTCTGGTCGGTCACAGTTAGAACCAAAAAGATAATGGTTCCTCGGAGTACAGCTCAGCTAAAGTGGTGATTGTCAGAATCGGAATGTCAGAAACCAGGTTTACTGGAGCTGGAGCCCGACCTGTCGGGAAAGAGACAGATATGTCTCAGGGTTGAACATCAGAGTCAACACCAGATCCCACTCCAGTATTGGTGAAGTCAGTGCCCGCAACACTGAAAAGGAGTCCAGCACAGGTTTTGGGGATGGAATGAAGCTGGCATAAGAGTTGGAGTGCAACCAGAGACAAGTTCTAGGGGCACCAATGACACATCTACTGCCAGCAACCCAACTAGAGGCCCCTACAGATACCACGAGACCCTGAGGTGCAACAGGGGGAGCTAAAAGACTGCCAGAAATATGCAGCATCAACCTGATGCAGCATTGCCAATGGCCCGGAAAATTCACGTTGCCTCTGGATCAACAGTGGAACCATAGCCTCAATCTGGGATCAGGAGCGAGGTTGAATGGCACTTTGTCGCCCTCATGACTTCTCTTTAGATAGATGGCAGGATGGAGTCAAGTCCTGCTTTGTCTTTTTAGGATTCCTTTTAAATTTGGACTTCAACTTACTGGATGTCTTTGACAGCGAAAACCTGGTGTGGGAACGGCCTCAGGAACAGGAGAGGATCAGCACCTTCGACTTCAAGCAGGAGAGGACTTATGTGAGGTCCATGACTTCTTCCTATATTCAGCGACAGAGCTTTGCTTCACAATTCCGGATCACCTTTCGGGCCATAAGGGTGCACGAGGGGACACTCACTGCATGACTTAAGAGTTGTGCCCCAAGCCCAAATACCATAAGAACGCCTTCTGCAAGCCGGTTACCAACATTTGTTTTCGACAGTGGTTTGAACCTTGTAGTTTAAGGTGGGAACATTATTCCCTTGTACACTGGATTCTGATTTGGAAAATCATCAATTCTGACAAAAAAGGGGGCAGAGCTCCAGATCCAGGTTTAAAGGCATGGAAAGAAAAACTGACATCGGCACACAAGGGTGGCAGGAATTAAGTCAAAGTGAATCCACCACCCGCCTCCTAGTGGTGCGCAAAAGTACTGCAATGAAGAGCTTCCATATACAGTCTGGCTCCTGGGAATTTTTCTAAAGGCGACTTCTATTTAGGCTACTTATATAATGAATGTGCTGCAAAGGCATGGGGGATTCAGTTAAAACTCAAAGGTTTACCACTCAGTTGAGGGATGCAAGAGGTTAGCATTGTCCTAAGCCAACAGGTTTTTGGTAGACCTCATCTCTGCAATTGGTCCCTCCTACCCAACTCACCTTATGGCAGCCCATGAAGCTACTCTTTGCAATCACATTGTGTAGGAGGTATTTCGACTTTGAAGAAAAAAAAAAAAGGAGCGTCATTTTTTCCAGGCCAATGGTAGCATTTTAACCTTGAGCATTTGGGTTTTTTCAGCCCCAATTGCTCAGAAATGCAGGGCTTTTCTCGGATTAGGTACTACTGCTAAAAAAGCCATCTACAACACTTGCACAGCTGTCTGATTTTTCACAGCCAAAGAATTAGAGTTTCCTTGCAGCTTTCTGGAAGTCACAAACCCCAAACTCTAACTGCCATTGATCATCTTCAAAGTGTGCAGCCTTTGTGGCTTCCTGGAGAACACAAATGCCAAGCCCCTGCTAGACTCCATTGAGAGTCAAGTGCATCACTTTTTATTATGAAAAAGAAGAGCTCTGCACTGGGGTCTACCGCTTGTCTTGCAGGTGTCCTCGCCATAGACGGAAATTGGAAACTGAAGACACACCCAACCATAACAACCATCTGAAGCAAAAGGGACAAAACAAAAATGGACCATTTCCATAATCCAAACAGAACATTTTGAAACAAGCGGTCCATTGACTCTGCCAATGTATTTTGTTCATGACATACAGCATCTCCAAAAACACCAATGTTGTGCAGCATGAACAAAAAGAAAAATAATGTTGTTAACGCTTATGCATGCGTCTTGACATGCATGTAACGAGAGCGCTGTTTGTATTTTAACTTACTGGGCCACAGTGGATCAGTATAAAAACAAATGACTGTATTAGGCTTGGGAGTGGGGATCCAGGCCGTAGTCAAAGGAGAAGCGGGTCAGAATAACAGGGGGAGGGGAAGACACATGAGAGAGGGAGCAACAAGAAGGGTGGTGAGAGATGCACAAGGGAAAGAGACCAACAAAGGGCAAAAGGAGAAGCACACAGCAGAGCAACTGAGCACGGGGGACAGGCTCATTTGGGTTGCAGAATAACAGAGCAAGGGGTGAAAGAAATGCAAATTGTGTTAGCTTTCTCATAGCAAAGGAGTATGCAAGAGATTATTCATCTAGATAAGTTTTGTTTTGATGTTGCAAACATGTTTGCAATGGACCATAGTTCACAAACAATTGTTTGGACTTTCTAAAGTCCTTAGTTTTGTCCAGATACGATTTTAACACCCTTCTCTCGTCAAGAGTGGGGAAAGAACTCCATGCTGGAGAAGAGGGATTCTGAAAACTGTAGGCAATTTTATAAACCAATTAACATGAAAATCCAATACCACTTTAGGGAAAAATTTGGGGCGAGTCATTATTACCTCAGTACTGTGAAAAACTATGTAAGGTTCAGAACAGCAAAGAACTTCAATGTCGCTAACCCTGCTTGCAGAGGTTACATCGTCTTGGAAAGAAGTATTCCACCATAAGTGTTGTAGAGAAGCCTTATGTATTTGCTCAAAATTGGGGCTCATGAGACCAAGAAGGAGGTGGTCTTCAGAAAGGAAGGTGATCTTTAATACCTTCCAGAAAACCCTTAACTACAGGAGTTTTTTTTATGTAAACAGATTTTATTGATCTTTTTTGCCGCAACAACTTATTACATTACAGTAAGTCAATTTGTTTCACATGGTTAGCTTCTCCACATTCTTTTCATTTGTAACATTTGTGATCAATCGGAGTACTCAAGTACCAATAAATCTATAACATTAAGTAATTCCCTCTGCCCCTTCCCCAGAGTCATCCAATGAGTAGAACTCTTGTGAGGTGCTGGGTTCAGGTGTATCATCAGTTTTCTGGTTACGTGGGCAGGGCAGGTTGGGGCCATCTTAGTGAAGTAGTAGTTAGTATCATGGTGGTTGGCAATTGTGCATGTGTTGTTTGTTATTGACATGTTGCTGTCAAAAGTGTTCGCTTTATGCGGCTTCCCTTTCATCTTCTGAGGGTTCTAGTTCCGGGTATTCTAGGTTGTGTACTAGGGTCTCTCAGGCTCTAGCTAACTATGTGCTATAGTCGCCTCTTAGCTTCTTGCATCAGGACTCGTCCCTCATATCCCGCCAATTTCAGGAGTTCCTTGTGCCAGGTTGATATCCTAGGTCCCGCCTTCATCTTCAAATTCCTGGTTATTTCCTGTTTTGCCAAGATATATGCTAGGTCTTGTAATTTGCTAGTTTTTGCCTAAGGGGGGGAACCAGCCCAGGAGGCAGCGGGCCGGTGAGCATGTCAGCTCTTTATCTATAACATATGGGAGGGCCCTCAGCATATCTAGAGGGATGTCTGGGGACTATGGGATCCGAACTCCCATTCTCTGCAGTCCTCGGCTCCAACATTTGGTCTGTACTTTAAGTTCTTGAGGGTCCTCCCTAGTGGATCTGTTCACCCTGAGAAACACCCTAAGCAAGTCATTCAGTGATACTCTTGTCTTTCTGGGAGCGTCGCTCTGCCGTAGGTCTAAGGCTATATTGCGTACAAGCCACTGTAATTGGACTGCAATGTAGTAAGTTTAAAAGTTCATGGTCGCTAAGCCGCCCTCCGGCACCGGTCTCTGCAGTAGAGCAAGGGCCACTCTGCGGCGGCCATTGTCCCAAATGAAAGGTCCAGATATGGGAATCAAGGTCTCTGAACAATGCCGTCGGGATCCAGAGCAGGAGTGCATTAAATACAATAGGCAGGGGAGTGCCATCATTTTAAGGAGTGCAATCCTACCAGCCACTGAAAGCGGAAGGGTCCGCCAGAAGTCCATAGTCATGCGTAAACTGTAATAGGCCCTTCCTATATTGCACTCATAAAGGTCTGACCAATCATGGTAAATGTGGACCACCAGGTATGGCAGGCATCTAGGTTCCCATTGTAGTCGCGCCAGGTCCATCGGAGGTTGGCCCATCTGTGCCACTAGGAAAATTCGGGATTATGGCCAGCTCACCCAAAGTCCAAATATGGAGCCTAATCTCTCCATCATATCTCAGGCTCATGTGAAGTTATCGTCCTCCCCCTTTCCCCTGAACCCCCACAGCTACATGATGGTAGTCCTGTTAGACTTTCAGACCCTCGTATGAGTGCCCCGTTCTGGCTGTTATGGCGAGTGGCACCATGGCCAGAGCAAACAGGAGGGAAAATGGGCATCCCTGTCTGGTGCCACGTCCTATCGGCCAGCTCCGCGACACTGTTCTTCATGTGCATACTCTGGCAATAGGTCCAGTGCATAACAGTCTGGTCCAGTTAATGAATCACTCCCCATGTCCCATAATTCTCATTACCTCGTACAGGTAGGGCCATTCAAGCTGTCAAAAGCTCTTTCAATGTCTATTGCAAACATTGCGGCTTGATCCTGGAATATCTTGTGTGCCTCTAGGATGGCTAGCAGGCACCTAATATTTCCTGCTATGTTGGCTGCCAGGATAAATCCACCTTGGTCCTTGTGCACTAAATTAGTCATGAAGGGCAAGAGGCGTGTGGCAAGGATCCAACTTCAGATCTTACAGTCAATATTAAGCACCGATAACGGTCGGTAAGCTGTCTTATCCTGCAGGGCTTTATTTGGTTACAAGATAGAGACTATTACAGCTTCCCTCGCAGTGTCTGGTAGAGAATATGTCTTGTTAGCCGCTTCATAGAGCTTTGGGAGATGGGGGTTAATTTGGTTGAGTCTGTGGAGTAGAACTCTACAGTGAGCTTGTCTGGGCCAGGGGTTTCATTGCGTGCCATATGTTTAATGGCAGCGGTGATCTCGTGGGTAGTTCGGTCCCACAGCCCCCCCCACCCTAGGCTTCTGCTTCATCTACCGTAATCTGCGGGATCCGGAGGTCGGCCAGGTATGTGTGCATTCGCAGCAGTTCATGTGTGGTCGAGTTAGTATAGAAGGCAGAATAGTAATCTACAAATATGTCAGTAATCTCTTCTGGTTTGTGGACTCGGACTCTCCCCTCGGTCGCCAACTCCAGGATGGCTAAGTCTCGCTTGTTGGGGTTGGCCGGCCATGCTAACAGTGAGCCCGATTTATCTCTTTCAGTGTGAGTTTTGTCAATATAGGCCTTATAGTCAAAGCATCGCAGTCTCTCCACATGCGTCGCTACTTCTTCCCTGGCGGCTGGAGCTCTGGGGATCCCGGTCGTCTACGTTCCACATCCTTCAGGTGGCCCTCTGCCCTCTCAATCTCAGTCAGTAAGGTCTGTCGAATCCCTTTGTGTTCAGAAATACAGTGCCCACCTGTCACGGCCTTAAAGGCGTCCCATTCTATTTGGGGGGTAGATGCTGTTCCCATGTTTTCTGCAAAATATTGGGCAATTTTGGTAATAATTGTCGCCAGGAAGATCTGATCCTCCAGTAGCTGTCTTTAGTTTCTATGTGTGTACAGAAGGTCTAGGGAGTGTCCATTAAAAGTGCAGCAGCACAGGGTTGTGATCTGAAATAGTGCGGTGTAGGTATTCAATTGTCCCAATGAGGGTGTATGTTCGGGTGGGAAAGGTATAGATCTAAGTGTACATGAACCTCATGGAGGCATGAGAAGGAGTAGCCCCCATCATGCGGGTTGTGCCGTCTCCAGGAGTCTATCAGGCTCCATTGCTGCTGCCAATCCAAGAACATTTCAGAAAATGTGGGTCGTTTTGGAGTCTCGCAGGGGGGGGGGGGGGGGGGGAGGGGGGTGATCGTCCAGCTGGGTGTCAGAAACACAATTGAAATCCCCACCAATTAATGTTGATATCATGAGCCATGTATCTAGGCGTTGTGATAGTGTTGCAAAAAAGGCACCCTGTTCAGTGTTGGGGGCATATAGGTTGAGCAATGTGTTAGATCTTTCCCCTCTAGGTGACCTCTTATGGCCACATATCTCCCTTCCGTGTCAATTATAGTATCTGTAAGTTGGAATGGGACCCCTGCACGTATCCATATAAGTGCTCCTCTGGCATATACAGAGTATGTGGTGAAGTATGCCTGTCCCCTCCACCGTCTCTTTAGCGCTTGACCCTCTGTAGCAACTACAGGAGTTTCCTGATGCTCAAACGAGCGTAATTTCTAATATTTATAGGTTTCCCCGTCTTCATTGCTTGATTTTGCTCACGAGAAAGTGTCACTCAGTCATTGAAATGTCACTCATAATAACACTGAAATTATGAAAATGTCACAAATAATTTGAAACCTTGGCAGCTATATGCATAGGAAAAGGACATTACTAGATTTACCATCTGCACAGGAAGTGACATCATTGCATTTCCCACTATTACAATTTATTTTTACTGTAAACGATGCCCACAGGGCTGCATTTTTTACAATGCAAAATCACTACTATTAAACCCTTTAGTGAAAAACATGGGAAATTATTAACTTTCTCCAAAATATTGCAAGAGTTAGAATAGTAAATAAGAGTCCTGGAATATTTGGGGGAGGGGGATTGCACTTTCCCCAAATAGTCTAGGGCGAGAGTTAGAGTAGTAAATTTAACCTCCCAGTGCCTGCACCTTTCACTGCTGCCCCGAGGATGCAGATTAAGGCAAGAAATACAAACATGCGCACTTCCCATCATCAATCTGCAGAGGAAGTGACATTTCTGCATTTCCCATCATCCTTCTACACAGGAAGAGACATTACTTCCTGTCTTCTCCCAATCAACTTTTCAGGGCCCCCTATTCCCTGGGCGGGCGCAGATAAGGGCGGGCGCAGATAAGGGTGGGCGCAGATAAGGGTGGGCGCAGATAAGGGTGGGCGCAGATAAGGGTGGGCGCAGATAAGGGTGGGCGCAGATAAGGGTGGGCGCAGATAAGGGTGGGCGCAGATATGGGTGGGCGCAGATATGGGTGGGCGCAGATATGGGTGGGCACAGATATGGGTGGGCACAGATATGGGTGGGCACAGATATGGGTGGGCACAGATATGGGTGGGCACAGATATGGGTGGGCACAGATATGGGTGGGCACAGATATGGGTGGGCACAGATATGGGTGGGCACAGATATGGGTGGGCACAGATATGGGTATTGCCTGTTTGAGCTCTTAAGGCCAGGAACAGCCTTGGGTCAGAACTCCTTTTCCACTGAAGCTTACAAGGTAGATAAAAAACGTGCCTCACCCAGCACCCTATGCTGCAAATCCCCACAATCACAACAGAGCTAGATGACCCACTCATAGCATTTGAACAACACATACCCAACCTCATACACACCCTCAAACTACAGAACTCACATTCCAACTCATGCTTATTAACACGCACTCCGCAATATTCCAGATATAGCAGGTCTCATCACCTACCACGAGCTTGGAGGTCTTTTTAATCACAGAAACAAGGTTCACTCGCACATCCTAGATGTTCTTCCCACAGGCTACACCATCCATATTGTGGACCACGGACATAAGAAAGAAGGAGTCTCACTGTCATCCATAAGTCCTCCTGGTCCTAGACAAGCAAGTAGCACTTAACCCTATGGTGCAAATGATGTGCAATTTTTCGCTTTATGCAACTTAGACCAACAAATGACATCTCATCTACAGACCTACTGGCCAAAATAAGGGCATCATTGATTAACTCTCTGATCTCACCACCTCATCCATCAGAAAAACTCAAATCACTCTCTTGGGAGACTACAACTTCCCAGAAAACATGAACTACAAAGAAAAAGGAACAAAAGAGATACACACACCCTCCTCCCCCTCCCCACCCAGTCTTCATCAGCACAGTCAAAGTGGTACAGTGAGTCACACAACCAGCATACTCCAAAGACCACATCTTTGACCTTGTCTTCTCAACTTAAAACAATCCAATGTAAACTACCAATACCCTTGAATTGGATCAAACACTTTGCCTTCCCTATCTCCCTGGTCAGTGGCCTACCTCCAAACCAAGGTTCAACAAATAAGACCAAACAAGATGTAGATTATCCCTCCTTCCTGATACTGCTGGACCTCTCAGCTACCGTCTAAAAAGGTGACCATCCCACCCTTATACAAACCTGAGTATCATATAGGAGAGAACCAATAATGCCCTTCATTGGTTCGCTTCCTACATTTGCAACTAACACCAAGATTGTGCACATGAGCAATCCAGGTCTCAGAAGATCCTACATTAACTGTGGAATCGCGTAGGATTCCATACTGTCTCATGTCATATTCAACCGCTACATGGAGCCACTTGTTGCTCTAATCTCAGATAACAGCATCAAGATTCACCAATATGCCAGCTGTATACAGATACGATTGCGCACACACATGTATACAGAGAGACACTCATAGCACCCTTGAAAGGTAAACTCACCGGATGCAGGTTCATCTTGCTCTGCTTCTACCTCCTGTTCAGAGCGTTCACTTCCGATAGTTTCTGTGTCTGCTTGACTGCGCCAATGCAAACCATGCCCTGTGTAGATAACAGAGAGGGTATTAAGCTTTACTTAGATTCATATACATTAAACTATCCTGTACTCCATAAGACCTGCATGTAACATACAACACAAACAATGTTCCGCCAGGAACAAGTCGCAATAGGTTGCGAGCTAGCTTGTTTACAGGGGATTAAAGCACCCCATTCAGCTGATACATCATAATGTTACAAAATAATCCAGAAAAGACAGAAGAGGACTTGCAAATAAAATTGTTTTGATGAGTATTAAGTGGAGGAATGCTCTCCATAGGATGTTAGCTGCATGTACCTATGGTCGTGCGTTTGTGTACAATGGTAGGTATGTGAAGGTATTAAGTTGCTTCTGTTCACTTGTTTGCAATGATTTTTATTAAATCAAGCAATAAAGATCTTATTATTTATGTAATTGTGGTTGTGTCGGTGTACAGTGCCACTTATGTGAACAAATTAAAGTGGGGTATTGCGTAGGATGATGGTTGTGTGGAAGGAGGTATGATAGAGTGTGTGCGGACATTTGATTGTCAGTATGTTGGTGTTTGTGTTGTCACCCACTTCAGTCACTGTGGGTGCCCCACCAACCCTTCGAGTTTTTTGCTCTGTCCCCTTCCCCACCCCTCAGAGCCCCGAGACACTCCCCCTTCCCTGTCACCTGTGTTTCACACGCCCTCTGCACCCACTTTTTGTGCATCTTGTCCCGCCTGCAGCCCCCAATGTGTCTCTCTCCCGCTTGCAGTCTGTGTGTCTCTCTGCCTTGCTCTTGCCAGACCCTAAGCCCACCCCTTTAGCACCTCTGTGTAACCCACGCTCAATTGCACTGCAGCCCCTCTGAGTGATCCCTCTGTATGCTCTTTGTGTTCTGCCCTGCTTTGTTCCACCACCCTATTGCAGTGCTTTTGGGTGCCTTCCCCCTTTATTTATTTTTTAGTGTTTTCTGCAGCACGAACATGACCTTGCGTAGGGTATCGGAGCGCTTTACAGTTGCATTTCCACAAACAAAACCTTATAAGTTACCAAGTCATCAGTTATTTTACCATGACCAGATCTAAACATTAAGCTTAAAAAACATATACAAGCCCACAATGGGTAAATGAACGACTAGAGGTAGCAAGACAACCGTCATGAGAAGTTCGTAGACAATAGTTATACTGTAGAACATTAAGGGAGATATTTCCTCATATAGAACGATTTTGCTTCCTTTTTGAATGCTGCGATGGATGGGATTCTTCTAATGTTAAGGGGGAGGGCGTTCCAGATTCTAGGAGCTCCCCCAGAGAACGCTCAGTCATAAGTTCTTTTCTTACAAAAGCGGGCCGGTTTTAGTAGTAGGTCTGCGTGACTCCTGGAAACCCGGCACCCTCCTGATAGAGTGAGTTTCTGGGCTAGGTAACCTGGTGTTTTGTAATGTATCACTTTGTGAGTGATGCATGCCAACTTGATTTGAATTCTTGTTTCGAAGGGAAACCGGTTGAGTGCTTTCAAATGAGGGGAGATATGGTCGAATTTTTGGGATGCAGATATTAGTCTTGTGGCTGCATTAAGACACGCTTTCAGTGGGGCTGTTGAGATCTTGGGGAGCCCGGCCAGAGTTTTACAACCATACTCTATCTTTGATATGATCAGTGCCTGAACTGCTATTTTGAGATCTGCTTTATTTAAGAATGGTTTTAGTTTTCCAAGGTAGCTTAAATGGAAACAGGCATTTTTTGCCATCGTGTTGATATGTGCTAACATGTTCAGATTTTTGTCCCGAATAATTCCCAGACATTTAGTAGAGTCAACAATCTTCGGAGTACACTTTAGAGCTGTGATTAGGTTGGTCCATTCTACTATATTTGATTTGCTTTTCTGGGGCGTAATCAGCAGGAATTCGGTTTTTTCAGGGTTTAGCTTCAGGTGGTTGATGGTTAGCCATTGGAGGGTTCTCGTTAGTGCCTGGTTCATGGCATTTATCTCTTCTGTCGATGTGACTCTGATGTACAGCTGAGTATCATTTGCGTACATGTGGAAGGAAATGTTTGCTTTTTATAATATATCTGGGAGTGGTTCTACGTATAGATTAAATAACGCCGGAGATAGTGTTGACCCTTGCAGAACTCCGATTGTATTTCTGGTTGGGCCTGACAGAGCTTGGTTGACAATACATTTTTGCGATCTGTTCTCAAGAAATGAACTAAACCATTTTAGGACTGTTCCATCTAGCCACATTCTGTTTTTCATGCGATGCAGTATTTTAGCATGGTTTACCGTGACGAAAGGTCCAGCAGGATTAGGAGACATGTTTTGTTGTGGTCGAGGGCAAGTAAAGCGTCATCCACGATGTGCAGAATTGCTGTTTCTGTGCTACGGTTTGGTCTGAATCCTGATTGGAAATCATTTAACAGATTGAATTCCGAAATGTGAAGACTCAATTGTTGTTGGACACATTTTTCCAGTACTTTCACTAGCATGGGAATGTTTGTTACTGGTCTGAAATTGTTGGCATCAGAGGGGTTCTCTGTTGGTTTTTTTAAGAGTGGAATGACTTGACCAGTTTTTAGTTCAAATCTATTTTATTTTGAACACAGCGTTAAGCCTACAACCTCGTGTCGAGGCCGGCCGCGTATGATAGATCTCTTTGAGTTCAGTGCCGGAGCGGCCGGGGAAAAGGCTTTAACACAGCGCCTTGCCTACAACCCTCTCAGGAGGGCCGGCCGCATGGCTTAGGGATGCAGTGTCGAAATGCTTGTCGTGGGCAGGAGTGTAGTCGCTTTAGCAAGTAGGATATGTGAAGGGCGAGTAGCCCAACTGTCTCTAACTGCCCAACGGGGCGCAACCGTCTCAAAGAGAGACAAGTGCCAGAGTGGCAAGCAGGAAGAAGGAAAGTAGGAAAGACGGAGAAGCCTTAGGGCAGATAGAGAGGGGGGGGGAGATAGAATGGCGGGTACAGGCAGCATGGCGGAGGACAGCTTGCAGGGGGGCGTGCGTGTTTGCAGCCGCAGCTGTGATGTGTATGGTGGTCAAGGATGCAGTCTGGCCGGGTCTCTAGGGACAAGTGCGTCCTCGAAGAGGTGAAGAGCGCGGAGTCTAGTGGGCATGTGTCGCGCATATTCCACAGAGCAGAGGCGTCGCACCAAAGGCTCCCAGACCGCCTTGAAGCGCGTATCCCGCGCCTGTAGACATGCCGTAAGTAGCTCCATCGCTAGGACCTGCCAAAGGCGCACAAACCAGGAAGCTATGGGTGGCGCCTCCACTCGCTTCCAGTACAAGGCGATGAGTTGTTTAGCGGCACCTAGCATTTGGAGTGTGAGGATCCAGTCGCCGCGAGTGAGTGCCTTGAGCGCAGCAGGGCGTATGCCAAGTAGGATCGTGCTCACTTCTTCGGGCAGAGGGAACCCCAGCACCCCTTTGATATGGCTTAGCACCTCCTTCCAGAAAACAGTAAGGGTCAGACACGTCCACCATATATGCACAAAGTCACCAGTCGCAGACTCACATCTCCAGCACATCGGGGAAGCGTTGGGGAACATCCGGCTAAGGCGGAGAGGGGTGTAGTACCATTGCGTAAGCAGTTTGTAAGCGTTTTCCCTCTGTGGGATGCTGCGATATACCTTGGGTATATCCCGCCACAGTCTGTTCCATTGGGAGGGGTCGATGTCCGTGCCCGACGCTAATTGCCATTGCCTCTGATAGGGATGTGCAGGCGCCAATGTAGGGTGCTGCAGTATGCAATATATTTGGGAGATCAGCCTCTTCAGTCCCCCGAGGGAGCGCGCCAACTTCTCAAAGGGCGTGTATGCTCGGATAGCCGCTTGGTACATTTCGTCGCTTGCAGTCCAGTGGCATAGCTGAGCATGTTGTAGGCTAGCCTGTAGCAGCACCCGAAATTCCTCCCTGCAATCTTTCCAAGTTTTGGGCAAGCCCTCAAGGAAGAGGTCTCCAGCTACTCTACAGTCCCCTTGAGTCCATTTATCAAACGCCCGAGTCCTGTGGGCAGGGGGGAACTGCGGGCTCCCCGCTATCGGGGTGTGTGGGGACGGGAACGTGGTCAGACCTCTGGTCACGGCTACGCTATCCCAGATGTCCAGCACAGTTTTTGTGGGGACTGCAAGGTATGCGCTTCTGGAGCGCGCCGCCCGCGGGAGCCAGCGTAGGTCCCATATGGTACGGCCAGTGACCGCCCGGTCCATGTGGAACCAGTGCTTATCGCTTTCGCGTGTGCCCCATTCCACCACGAAGCGGAGATGTGCCGCCCAGTAATAATGCACCAAGTTGGGGCATGCCAGGCCTCCTCTGTTTCTAGGTTCCATGAGGACCTTTTGCGAGAACCGGGGGCGCTTCCCACCCCAGATAAAGGACGTGATCTCGCGCTGGAGGCTCCGAATACAGTGAGGCGGTATAGGGGTGGGCAGACATTGGAATACGTAGAGGATGCGAGGGAGGATCGACATTTTAACTGCGTTAAGGCGCCCCAGCCAGGAGATCATCAGAGGTTTCCATTTCCTAAGGTCCTCCAGCACTGCCTTGCGGTATTCCGTCCAGTTCACTGAGGACCAGGAGTCTAAGTGGGGGGTAAGGGCGAGGCCCAATTATCTAATGTGGCTCTCCGCCCATTGATAGGGCACAGCCTCCTTCAGGGAGAGGACGTCCTCGGTAGGCACAGTGAGGTTGAGTGCCCAAGATTTAGTATGGTTTATTTTGAGACCCGACGCCCGTTCATATAGACAGAGTACGTCGTGGACCGCTGGTAGAGACGCACGAGGATGTGTGAGGGTGAGGATCAGATCGTCCGCGAAGAGCGCCACCTTATTGACCCTCCCCCCATGGGCTATTCCATGTATTCTGGGGTCACGTCTGATCAGCGCCGCCAGGGGCTCCACTGCCAGGGCAAACAGGAGTGGCGAAAGTGGACACCCCTGCCTCGTGCCTCGGTGTATCGCCAGCGGTGATGTTAACTGGCCATTTACCCTGATCCTGGCCTGCGGTCCCAGGTATGGGGCCATAATACTCGCTATCATTTTGGGGCCCAGGCCCAGCTTCCGGAGGACCTCCTTCAAGAAGGTCCAGTCCACCCGGTCGAAGGCCTTCTCTGCGTCGAGCGAGAGAAGGCAAGCAGGGATATCCCAATGTCGCACCTTGCCCACCAGGTGGGCCAGTCTGCGCACATTGTCGGCCCCTTGCCGGTCTCGGATGAACCCCACTTGATCCGGATTCACCAACCCCGGCATGTATGAGTCTAGTCGCTTAGCCAGGATCTTGGTATAGACCTTCAGGTCGGTGTTCAAGAGGGCAATAGGCCGATAGGAGGCACATAGCGCAGGATCCTTCCCTGGCTTCGGTATTAATGCGATCTCCGCCATTCCCATGTCGGGGGACGGACCCACCGTGTCCGAGAAGGAGTGGAACAGTCTCAGCAGCTGAGGGCGAAGCTGGGTTTGGAAGACTCGGTAGAAGGATAGCGGCAAGCCATCGGGCCCCGGGGTTTTCCCCATGGGGAGATCTTTAAGAGCCGAAGAGATCTCATCTTCTAGTATGGGCTCTTCCAACTCCGCTGTTTGGATTGGCGATAGGGGGGTCCCCTCAAAGTCAGCGAGGACGGCGGCTCGCGCCTCCGCTGATGTAGGTTCCTCCGCATATAGGGAAGTATAGTAGGCCACAAAGGCGTCCTGCTTGGCTCGCTCAGTGACGGCACATGTGCCATCCTGATGTCGTAGATTAGCGATATGAGCTCTAGCTGTCCGTGCCCTCAGTCGTCCCGCCAGCTGTCTTCCCACTTTATCCCCCCCTTCGTAGTATTTTTGTTTCAGTGCTAGAAGGGAGTGTTCTGCCTTGTTGGTGCGTATGAGGCGAAGTTGACCCCTGAGGTTCGCCAGCTTCCTTCTGGACGCCAGCGAGGACCGTTCTCTGTCCTGTGCCTCCGCCTGTTTGATCTCGCTTGCCAGATCGGCCTTCAGCTTACAGGCCGCCCTTCTTCTCGCTATCGCCAGGGAAGTGATGTGCCCCCGTATGGTGGCCTTAAAGGCATCCCACACCACCGGAAATGGCGTCTCCGGGATATCATTGAGAGCGAAGTACGATTCTATGGCTTCCCGAATGTTGTCAACGTCTGCCGGGTCTCGAAGGACGCTCGGTGGGAGAGTCCATCGTCGCTCCCGGGGGGCGCGCGCCATTGGGTCCTGCAACAGCAGTTCCACATGCGCATGGTCCGATAACGAGATATCGGAGATGGTGACCTTCAGCGTGTCCCGCGCCAAGTCTAGAGAGGTGAAGAGGTGGTCAATGCGCGAGTACGTTCGGTGGGAGTGCGAGTAGAAGGTATAGTCACGGACTCCTGGATTATGGTACCTCCACGCATCTACTAGCCCTAAGTCCGTAATCTGCTCCTTCAGTGTGGCCGACATTGCGCCCGCGCCGCTAAACGCGGTGTCCCCACGATCTATGTCTGGGTCCCACACTAGGTTGAAGTCCCCGCCTAAGATTGTGCGCGGCGTGCCAGACTGAAACTGTTCCCGTAGGAGTGTCTGGAGAAACTTATCTTGCGACTGGTTAGGGGCATATACATTGCCTAGAGTGTACTGTGTTCCTCCCATCTGTACTGTGGCCCGAAGGAAGCGTCCGTCTCCACTCTTGTAGGGTTTTGTGGATCCCCGCCTAAAGCCAGCTCTGCATAACATGGCCACCCCCGCCGTTTTAGTGTCAGCCGACGCCCAGAATTGTGTGAGGTACCTGGGATGCGCCATGCGTCCAGTGTCTCCCCGCAGGAGGTGCGTCTCCTGAAGGAAGACAATGTCAGGGGAGTGTTGAAGGAGGTAGCGCCACACCTGGTTCCGCTTGTTGGGGGAGTTAAGTCCTTTGACATTAAGTGTCAAGACTTTGAGAGGTGCAGGAATACTCATCGCCATGACACTAAGGGGGTTAAAGCCGCCTCATCACCCCGCATCCCCCACCCCGTCAAGCAAGGGGGGCTCGCCTCTCCCACCCACCGCGATCGCGCAGGCACCACCAACAGCCCCCAGTTCGCCACACTACACAACTGGAGAGGGGACCAGATAAAAGGAAAGGTCGAGCGAGAAGTAGGAAGAATAGAACAGGCAAGAAAAAAGGGAACACAGAGAAAGTATATAACCACAACAGGCCAACGTGGCCGTAGTACAATGTCCCAGGTTCCGGGCATCCTCTACCCGAGGGTTTGGATGTACTCAGGAATGTCACTTCCTAGGGGACAAAGAGTGGGGCGTCCTTGTCAAAGAAATGAGTCTCAGTTGCCCCGAGGCCCGTCCGCCCCGCTGCTCAAGGTTGATTCGGGGGTAAGTAGCATAGAGGCAGTATAGGGAGAGTCGTGTCATAGCAGCCAGTTCAGCAGTGTTAGGCCCCAACGGTTAGGACACCATTCCCGGACCATCGGGCTGTCGGATTCGACCTTCGTGGGCGTCCACGGGAGAGCAGCTGTGAGCCGTTGCCTTCCAAAACAATCCCTTTCCCATCAGTGCCTCGTTAGGGCCACCCCCAGTATCCTGCCGGCCCCACTTGCTGACGCGGCGGGCTCAGGTGTCAAGGATGCACGCTGCCTAGTACGCCTGGGCACATAGTTGCAGAGGGGCCGCAGACATGCAGGCGTCTTCTAGTTACTCTGCAAGGGGCTCAAAGTCTCAAAAAATGTCCGATGCATTGATATGGGGTGTGACAACGTTCTCCCCGGTGGTCTTGGAGCGCCGAGGGTCCGGGGCCGGTTTTGTATGGGTCGGTTTGAGATAGTTCACGGAGTGTGGGGCTCCAAAGTTTGTCCCTCGCAGTCGTCTTCAAGGGAGCGGATGTGTTCTATGATGTCCTGCTTAGCCTGGGACATGGAGCCTGCATCCATCGGGGGAGATCGGCGGCGTCGGGTCACCGTGGTCCAGTCGGGTCAGGCCGGGAGCCTCTCTGGGCGGTTGGTGCGGGCGGGGCTGCGTTCTGGGGATACCGAGAGTCTAAGCAGCTGTGCCGCCTCGTTGTAGGAGCGGATGGCTTTACGCTTGCCTTCCCAACGGAAGATGAGAGCAAAGGGATGTCCCCACTGGTAGGGGATTTCGAGGGCCCGCAGCTTCACCGGGCGGAAGACTTTCCGTCTGTGCAGGGTGTTGGGGGCCAAGTCTTGGAAAATTTGAATCTTGTGGTTTCCATAACGCAGGTCCTGCTTGTCCCTTGCCGCTTTCAAAATGGCCTCCTTCTCCGTAAAATAGTGCACTCGGGTTATGATGTCTGGGAGGAGACCCGACTTGCCTCCCGCACCGAAGGTTCGGTGAGCACGGTCCAAGAGCGGAGGGGGGGCTTCCTTGTTGCCCCGCACCTCGTGCAGGAGTTGCGCCACGTAGGCCATGGTGTCCGTCCCTTCTTCTCCGAGTGGCACACCCAGTATGCGGAGGTTGTTGCAGCGCCCCCTATTTTCAAGGTCTTCCTGTTTAATCTGGAGTTCGATGTTCTGCTCTTCCAGGGTTGCCACTCTCTGCCACAGCTGTTCCATGTCTTCAGTGCGCGTGTCCACCAGCTTCTCGAGTCCGTCGACCCTGTCCCCCAGCTCTGTCACGTCGTTACGCAGTTCTTTAACGCACGATTGCACCTCCGATCTCAAGGATCCTATCTCAGACTTCAGGTCTGCCATGAAAGAGGACATGAAGGCTTGTGTCACCGGCGGGGAGTCAGCAACCGGTGGCGGCACTTCTTCAGGTGGCGCTGCTGCTCCTGCCTTGCCCCACATGGCAACCACCGAAGTGCCCTTGGAAGTCGCCGCCTGGTCCATCCTGCCTCCTCTTCCGCGGGTCATGGTCCGTCCTAAACGTAGCACTCAGCCACCCAATGCGTCGCTCGTCGCTGTTGGCGCAGCACCCCCCTGGTGCTGCAGTAGTGCGGTGGCGGGTCAGGACACCACCAGTCGACCTCCCCCGTGTCGAGCGCCTCTTCCCGCGCAGTCCTGTGTCGCCCAGAGAGTGGTGTGTTTAGGCCCGCTTCTTCAGGGAGTCGCAGGGTGACCTCAGTACTCAATAGGGCCACTACGGGGGTCAGCCCTCACCTCGAGTTCGGGATGCTGCGTCGTTTGCCCCCTCCACTAGTGACGGTGCCTCTCAGGAGTGGCTGGGGTGCGAGCCGCCGCCCCACCTCCGTTGCTTCCCCTGAAGGGCAGCCGGGTCCCAGGCCCCCTGAATAGATAGAGGGGTACTCACGTTTTGTAGGGACCTCTCACCCCCGCCTCGGGCCGGTCCACTAGGCCGCAGGGGTACAGTCTCCAACAGGCGGCGTGGGTCGTCCAGCCAGCCGCCCGCTAAGTCTCTGCCAGCAAGAGGGCTCAGGCTACACACTCCCGCAGCACTGGTCCGGCGAGCGAGGAGAGTGGCGCCCGATCCGCCCTCACGGCCTTCCAGGCGGCAACGAGCGCTCCAGAATCCGCTCGGAGGCCGGAGGGCAGGGACCTAGGCCAGCGCGGGTGCTCCTGCAGGATCGGCTGGGCCAGGCACTCACCAAAGGTTCCCACAGGCTGCAAGGTCGGGCGCTCTGGGTGCAGATGCCAGTGGGGGGAGCCAAGATGGCGGGCGAGACCCCGTCCGGGAGCGCAAGATGGCGGGCAGCTCCTCCGGTGCGCTAAGTCCCAGCGCAGCGGCTCAGGGCGCCGTCACGGCACCAGGCAGCAGGTCAGTGAGGGTCCGCTGGGCACAGTTCACCGGGGCGGTCTTTCAGTAGATACTAGTTCCGCAGTCGTGTGGCCGGGAGCCGCCCCACCCCCGGCGCGGCCTTGCAGCCACACCAAAGCCGGGTCCTCGCGCAAGGTCAGCAGCCGGGTCAGCAGCCGGGTCAGCACCACGTCCCCGCCCAGGGGCCACTTCGCCGCCAGTAGCTCCGTCGCCGCTGTCCGCTGGTACCGCGGCGTGTCAACCTCAGCCGGGGTCCGCCTCAGATAGTCCGGCTGTGCCGCCAAGCTTCCTCTAGCTCTGTGCGCCGCCCTCCAGAGAAGCGAGGCCAAGGCGCGGAGGGAAGATGGCCGCGGTGCTCCGGCAGCCGGACTGCCGAGTCTTCAATCGCCCCCGGTATTGATTCCTGCACCGGAGCGGTCGCTGTGCGGATCTCCTCTCCTTCAGGGGCCTGACGGATATCAGGGTCTCTTAAAAAGCCCCCGAATAACGCTAATAATCGCTTAATAAGGCAACGGGGCGACGGAGCTCACTCGAGGTGCGCCCGTTTACATCGCCGCCGTCTTGACCAGTTTTTAAGCAGACCAATATTTGGCCTTGTGTCAATGAAGCATTTATGACCCTTGTCCATGACGGGATTGGCAGGTGGTTTTTTGAAGACCAACACTTTGCAGGTAAAGGATTGTTATAGTGATTGTTAGGTTTAGAGGTCAACATGATCTTTGCAATGTCTAGTTCACTGACCAGCTTAAACCCTGACCTTTGAGCATTGTTTTTTGGTTTTTCTAATTCTAGTTGAAACTGTTGATCCTCTAAAGTACCCTTATCGCATTCAATGTCTTTGGCTGCTTTTTTGAGCTCCCCCTCCAGTGAATTTGCTTTGTCTGTAAAGAAAGAGGAGAAATCTTCACTATTTAAGATTATTTTTGTAGAGACTGGTGCCGATTTGGCAGATTTATTGGATTGTTCTTTTAGTAAATCGAATAGTTTCCTTGGTCTGTTTACAGCATTATCCAGTTCTTTCCTGAAAAAGTCTTTTTAGATTTTAGAATGCTTTTATTATAGCCTTTCCTGGACTGTCTCAGTTGGGTTAAGTGGAGCGATGAAGGGTGTTGTCGCCATTTACGATCTGAAAGTCTCAGTGACCTTCTTTCTTCATTAAGGGCACTAATAAACCCTACAACCCCTCTGTATGTCACTGCCATCTCTGGAGCCACCCTCTTTCTAATGACTATGTGCGTCCCTTTTCAACCCTGCTGCATCCCCTTCCATTCGGTGTTGATCCCTCAGCCCTCCTACAGTCCTTTGTCTACACCCACTAAGCCTACTGCACCGACAAATGCAATTGATCTGGCTTGTAACTTATTGTGCCAGTCAAACGGTTTTTGTCAATTGCTTTACAAAAAAATCTCTAAATGTTTTCAAACACCAATAGAGGTGTTTTTTCTTCAAAAAACAATTGGAGCTAAGGACCTGGGGTGAAATAGACTACAGTGTGAAGCTGGTATTTCTTGTCATGGCAAGTCTGGAGGATTGAAATGTCATTCACTTGTCTCCCAAGAAACTCTCTGCAGAATAACAAAGAACAAAAACCAGGCAGCCACAATGAGCTTAAGCTTTTCAAAGCACACCCACCTAAAACTACAAATAATATTCGTCCATTGGCTACAAATGGGACCCAAAGATCAAATTCAAGGCCCTCTGCACCGTCCACAAAACATATAGAATCACAGTCCCAGCTAACCAGCAAATAATGGCAGCACATTTAAAATCTTAATTTAACAACAACACACCTGATTAAACAACAAGCCATCAAGAGGCTAAAACACAGAGGCAGATACTTGGCAGTAGAATCACACAGAATGTAAAACGTCTAAAACAAAACTCTGGTGCAGACTCTACCCACAAGCAGTTGACAAGTGTCTGAAAACAGATATTTAAACTTGCCATGAACAGCAGAGTACAGAGGTTGGGATTGAAGAATGGTTCCCACCTCATCCAATTGAACTCTAACGTACCCATCCCTGACATGGTACGTCATCATGCAGGGAATGAGGTCTTATTCTAAAGCAATAACTGAAAGTGAAGTGCAGCACATATAAAATCTCTAAAAAATAGAGGCACAGGGCACGAAAACATCACTTCTCAGTAAAAACAGAAATGTTTATTTGTTATAGATTAACATGTTGTATATACTTCAGCCATCTAATTCTTCAGCTTGGAATAGCATCTAATTTTGTGCTGACATAGATGAACATATATAAGTGAAAGTGATAAATTACCACATTGTGTTTGCCACTCCTGATTATAGACTTGTACTTACTATTCATACAGAGCAGTTTGCGTGATATATTAGATTGCCTTGGACAAATGCAGTTTTTGCCTTTCTGCAGAAAAACTAAACTATTGTGAACTACTGATGTTGTATTGTTACTTTTGCTTTTTTTTTTATTTCATTCCAGAGACTACACCTTGTTGACCAGAGACTATCAAACTCAATGTCCTTAGATACTCAGGTAAGGGTTAATGCCCAATATGCCATGTCAAAAAAGTTCAGGTCAATGTTGAGAACTCTCCTCCAAATTCGACTTTTTAGTTTTTTTTCCTCAGTACGGACTCACAGGGATTTTGGGACCCAATGATAAAGATTTTGGGACCACAAATACCAGTTTCACAACTCTTCAAGGCTGAAGGAATAGGTGCAGCCCCGATTGTTCCCCACTTTTCCTTACTTTTTTGGTTATTGCCTTTTCTAGCTTAAAAGCTGGCTCCTGCCATCTTTTAAAGCTTGAAGCACTTAATATTTATAAATTATTGAAGGATGAAGTACGTCTAGGCAGTGCAGTCGAGGTGTAGGGTAACTAAGCGAACATAAGAATTAAGAAGCCCAACTCTATCCATGGTTAACTGGAGATTGACCCAAACGCCCATTCACCTCCTGCACAAAGAGGAAAACGATTACGGTAACAGGCGGGACCGGCTCTGTAAACCTGGTCTGCTGCGGTGGCCACATGAGTGGAAGAGAGGAATACTGTAGAGCAAGCACTGAACCAAAGCCGAAAGGATACCGTTGGCTGCCGGGCTAGCAAAAACTGTCAGCCAAGTGCTACTACACAGCAAGGTAATTTCTATGAGGCACTGCCAAGTACTAGCCATCTCTGATGAATGAGAGCAGCCCAAGTGGACAAAGAGTTGAGCACAGAACCTGCATGAGACATGAGATGCACTCAGAAGTGGAAAAATAGACCTGCTGTACACTAAGCAATGCAGTCTGCATGATGATAGATGAGCTCAATGTCTGGATGGATTAATACCCAAGAGAACCATTTTGCTTCAGGGCACGAGTATAGGGGAGCAGATGAAGAGAAAAGCAGACATGTGAAGCCAATGATGAGTTAACCAATCTAAGGTGCACCCACTTCCAGATCAATTCTTGGGTGCATGATATGATTTGTTGGTCACACCCGATCTACGCTGGTGGCCACCCTCCTTTCCCACCTGGACATAATGAGGACTGATTCGAGAACCGGTGAAACATACTTCTAGACATTAAACACTAAAAACTAGATCTTTTAGTACTGAAGCAACAAGATTCATATAAACAACCAGATCCCAAGGAGAATAAGAGCTGCCGTTGATGACCTGAGAGAGTAAGATGGTGCGGACACAAACTTAATTTTAAGTTGAACCTAAAAACAATAAAAGATACTAAGGAGTTACTGAGGGCTTGTTGTGCAGGTAATTAAATAGATAATCAGATGCGATTCATCCAAGGCATCATCCACTCAACTACACAGTATTGGATGCACACAATGACAAACGGGAAGTAAACAACAGTAGAAGACTTGAAACAAAGGCAAGAAGCCATGTGCAAGTTCAGAAGATACAACTAAGTGGTCAGACCTGTGAATAGTGGGAATATTAAAAAGAATGGAAGAAAGAAAAATTGGAGGCTTTCTAGAAAATTACCTCGGGGACTTGATAGTGTCAAGTAAGCTATCATGATGAATTATGATTTAAAAAGCATACAGTGCCCTTCAAGAAACACTGAACTGGAGGCACTCCCTAGCACAGCAACTGGAAAAGTACTGACTAATAAGGACAGCCTACTACCAACTAGTGAAACCTGCAGACTGGTATGGAATGGAATTACAACTGAGCTAGATCCACTTCTTCCCACACTACACACAAAAGACACAGCAGAAGAGAATACAATTAAAAGGTGTGAAACTAATCTGAGCGCTATGAAACAACTACAAAGTGTGTTTTACAGCAAAATTAAAGGTGACACAAGGAAAAAAAAGATTTTTTGGAAACCAGTAGCAAGCATGGGGTTGAATGAAAAAGAAGACTAATTACTGGAGGATTCTGAGGCACACATTCCATAGGAAGCAATGCTGATAGACAGATCAAAAAAGGAAGAAAGGGAGGCTCAGGAGGAGAACCCGGCGACTGGGCCTTTAAAACAACCTAGCCAACTGAACTAGAGAAAGGATGAAAGATGCACAAATCTGGTTAGAACTGGTTTGAAGATAAAGCTAGTGTTGATCTGGTAGTGCATGATGCGGAGGGGGGGGGGGGGGAGAGAGGTAATTGTCAATCATCATGTACTGATTTTCCTTTCACCGGAGGATGAAGGGAAAAATCAGTATCAAACATTGTGCCCTAAACAGATGATCACAAAGAAGAGCTGCCTCACTTTTAAGACTCTGTGTAAACAGGGGAAGAAAGTACTTGGAGCAGGGACTGGCCAAGATGCATATTAAAATAGGAAGCTCACTACATTGTGAATAAGCTAAACAAGCTTCATGGGAGAAAGCATAGGACGGTGATATGATGTGGAGGTTAGCGCTCTTCTAAGTTGGGGGATAGCTTAGTAAACGTGATAGGAAGACTGATATATAAGACAAAAGAAAGTGGACTGAAGCAATAAGCTGGGATGGGGAGTTTCACACTGGATAACAAATATAGACCGTATGGACTGTAAGACCTAGAATGGCAAAGTACTGTGAGACAAGGGGGAACTAGTAACATAATAAAGAGACACACATTATCATATAGGACTTGTTGCTGCTACAGGAGCCAATTGGTGGGCTTGAATGATATTGCCTATGTAGAGCGCGGTACCTGCTTCTGGCACAATAAGGGTTTGATACAGGAAATTAGTCAGGCTGTAAGGAGGGAGGTGTCACCCGTTTTCAATTCAAAGGGTTTACACAAACCTCAAAAAGTGCTACATGTGGTGCTGTGACAGGAACTCAACAGTAACGTCAATCTATATTACACCAATGCAATCTTTGAGATTTCTACAATAAACACCAAGTTTACGACTAAGCATTCTCAGTGGAAGACTGGTTTTGGGAAGGACATCAAGGAGATTATGGACGGTTACCCTGACCAGTCAACCAACCAATAAAGTAACACATCCATTTACATAAAGGTGGGCAAATGTGTGAGTGGTAAGGGCTTGAGCAATGCAAGTACAGAGACAAATGAAGGTGAGAAATACCCTTTTTACCCATATGAACACAGGTTATTCTACAGACTGGATTAAGTGCTCCTCAGGAGTGCTAATATTCACCTGACCCAGGAGACAGCTTTTCTCTCCATGGTAATATTTAATCATATATCAGCAAATATGGCATGGAGGGGAAAAAGGATATGCAGAGGGTCAATGTCTGGTATCGTTCTGAGAAAAATCTGTCTCAGCAATTAGGATTGTTAGTCCACGGTTATATTGAAAACAATAATCAATGGACTCGGACGCAATGCCAGTGAAGGTATTTTAAAGCTGGTCATGAGGCTACTTGATGCCACTACTCAGTGCTGAACTATGAAAGAACAGAAAGTATTGGAGAACAAACATGGGGTTGGAGAAGGTCTTTCAGTTAGATCCAGCTTTGCCTCCACTGCGGAAGCCAGTTCTGTCATCTCTCCAGCCATCCAAAGTGTGTTGCAGCTGAAGGAAACCATAGGACTACTAGAGGTAACCAAAATTATGCGAGAGCCTTTAATGTTTTCATAGTCCAGTCTGTTTTCATAGTCCAGTCTTGTATAAGAGCTCTTAATTTAGCGATTACACATAGTCAAGTCTGTTTTCATAGTCCAGTCTTGTATAAGATCTCTTAATTTAGCGATTACAAACACCTTATGTAAATCTTCAAGAGAATCCATAACCACCTGAATGGCAAAGAACGACTGTTTCAGCGATTCTTTCTATAAGCATACAAGAATTTTGAAGGCATCACCTTGTGGCAAGTCAATGGTGTTGTAACGAACCTGGAACGTTAAGAAATTGTTTGTTCCAACCACCCTAGGTCATCTTAGAATGACCACATATGAAGGATTCCAAGTTGGACAGTTGAAGTAGGAGAGCTGTAGGGTGAGGCTTCTTCCATGGTTGGTGCCTTATTGAAATAAAGTTATACTACTACTTTGGATAGGAGTTTTGGATCATTGGAGATCTTAATACTGGCGATGAGCGCGTGTGAGGAGACTGGCATCCCTTGGCACCAATCTCTCCTGAACCCACTGCTCAGAGAAAAACTCACAACGTGGGGTAAGACTATTTGCGTGTAGGTTTAAAGAAGATTTATCCCAACGTTTAGGTGGATACAGTACGAGACATTTTGGTAACTGGTCAGGCATTCTGGTCACTTTCGGGATTGCAGGAAATGATAGGTTGATTTGCTACTTTTAACTTACTAATGGTTGCTGTGGCTCGTGTGAGTGTGCTGGACTAGGCTTCTGATTCCGCTCATTGAATTGTTTGACATGCATTCCAAGCAAATCGCCTCCAAACACTTGTGCAGAGTGATGAATACCATGCTTGTAACACAAGCTCCAATTCCTGCAGAGGACGTCGCTGAAGCATTTTTGTCTGTTACTTGCTTCCTTGTGGTGAGCATTTACAGCAGTTTTGTGCTCACTATTCATGTTAGAAGGTTCCTATGTTGATTGGCACACCTTGTTTTACTGATCAATTACAGCCAAGTTGCAGTCACTGTTCACAAAGGAAGGATCCTACAGTGACTGGCACAGTGACTGGCACACCTTCTCTAGCCAATCACAGCAGTTTTGTGATCACTGTGCATGAAGGAAGATCCTATGGTGATTGGCACACCTTGTTTAGACAGACTCATCATAAGTTGCATGTTTTGGCTGTACGGTGGTAGGCACGCCAAGGGAACAAAGTGCTTTATCCACAATGTTAAACTACACAAGTGTTTTTAGGAGGTGATAGGCACACCTGTGGGTTAACTATTGCACTGGGAACATTATCTAGACAGTACTAGACACATTTTTAAGACATCCTTGCTGTTCGGTCTTTCAGGATTAAACTACTTGTACTGTCACCAGTTTTTCTGTCTGAGAAGTCTGAACCAATTATATCGTGGAAGAACCTTTTTGATTCATATTCGGTTGCCATTGGAAGGGAAAAAGAGGGTGATGGCTAGGAAACAGGTAGTGCTGCTCCAACATTTGTGGGTGGAGGGGCGTAATATTTATGATAGTCTAGAGACCTACCTAATGCAGATGAGAACACAGATATGTTTTTTGATATGCCAGTTCTGATGCTAGAGAAGCATTTTGAAGCAAGAATTAATATAGTGTTGGAGCGTCATAAGTTTCTTTTTCACAGAACACAAGGGAAGGATGAAAGGGTAGAGGGGTTGGCCTAATGGCTAAGGCGCTCGACCTCGGACCTGGGGATCTGGGTTCGAGTCTCGGTAACGACGCCAAAAACCCCCTGTGATTCTGGGCAAATCACTTAATCTCCCCGTGCCTAAAATGAAAGTGTGTCCTCATGTAACGTAACTGGTGCTGTGTAAAGCGCTCTGATGACTGATTCGGTTCGGTTCTAGTTCGTGCTATATAAAACTCTGCAAAAAAAAAAAAAAAAAGGGTTAGGAATTCTATAGCTTGCTTACGAACTCTGGCTCATACCTGTGAATTTGATCCATTGACCGACTCTCTTGTTAAGAGACCAATTGTCTCTTACTAACAATATAAGAGTCCAAGAGAAATAGCTGGCCAAAAATCCAGATCTGAGGGAAGCTATTGCTATTGTAGAGGGGCAGAGAGTACAAACACATGGGTACAGGAGATGTGGGTTGTGCCTTCCACATCACAAGATGATGCGAAAGACCCTGATGTGTGTGAAATGGTAGGTGAAGTTGGTGCTAAAGTGTGGTGTACAACGGAATAGTATCAGCAAAGATGGTTTGTTTACCAAAATTATGTTTTATCGCTGTGGAAACCTTGGCCACTCATCGAATAGTACACAATGTTATTCCAGGAATTCAGTGTGCAGAAGAGGTGGTAGGACGGGCCATTATGCGCGAGTGTGCAAAGGAGAGATAAGTCAATCCCATAGTATGGATTCAGTCATTGAGGATGTAAGATGGTGTTGACTATAAAACCTGATCCAAGTGAAGTGGATGTAGGTCCTTTACAGATGCCAGTTTCTCATATCAGACTGAATGACAGATGTGGTGGTGTTGGCGGATTCGGGGTCACCATATACAATGGTGGGTGACCAGAATTGGGAGAAAGTTTGGGGGTGGAGGAGTAACCCTGTCTCCACCGGGTATAAATCCAGTGAGCTATGGGGGTCCAATAACTTTTGAAGACTAAGAAACTGTGGTGAAAGTGTATTTTACGAAACAAGGGGATGACTTGCTGGGGTGGCAACACCACCGTGAAATTGGGAAAACTCTTAATCCCAATATTGTGCATCCGGTCATGTCAGTATCATTGACGCAAAGCAATGAGGACATTGTTTTGAAGTTTCTCGATGTTTTTAATAACAAGTTGGGCGGTCTCAAGATTTTCAACCGGAAGATCATTCTGAAGAAGAATGCAGTCCTGTGTGTTCATAAAATGAGGGAGGTTTCTAATCTCATGCTTGAACTATTAAAGCTGGAGACTGACAGGCTGATGAGAGAGGGGATAATCAAGGAGATAAAATCTTCTAAGTTACTTGCACCATTTGTGCTAGCATCTAAGGATTGGGGGAAACAAGTTAGCATGTGTGTTGATCTTCGTGATCTGAGCAGACATCTATGTGTGAATCGTCAGCAACTTCCGAATATTTCTGAGACCTTGTCCTTGCTAGGTGTTGCAGATTTTTGGTGTGGTAGATCTTTCATCTACCTATCACCAGGTGAAGTTGCACAAGGAGTCCAGGCACTTAACTTAATTTGTAATGTGTCTGGGAGCGTATTAGTTTGTGAAGATGCCTTTTGGGCTGGCATCCACAGTGGCATGTTTCCAGAGGATTATAAAGTAGGTGCTTGATGGTGTTAACAATACTCTTTTCTTCCAGGATGACATCTTGATTCACGGGAAGCATTGTAAAGAACATGATGACATTTTAATGAAAGTTTTGAGAAGGCTGGCTGAAGCAGGATTGACGTTAAAAAGTAAAAGTGCAAGTTCAGAGTTACATTTGTTTCTTATTTGGGTCACACTATTTCGGAAGAAGGAATCGAACCAAAAGCAGAATTGGCTAATTCCATTATTAAGACACCAGAATGTGCAGACAACGATCAAGTGAGGTCTTTCCTTGGTGACGCCGAATTCTATTAGAAGTTCATACCAATTTCTCCGCATTGGCTCAGCCGATCAGAATGTTATTGAGGAAGAATGTGCAGTTCGAATGGTCTGATTGCGGGACAGCTTTTCAATCTGTCAAAAGACATATCAGTGTGTTGCCTTCATTAGGACATTTTGATGCAACGAAAAGAACCACATGTCCTCAGGCATGTGTGTGCGCAATCAGAAACTTTAGGTTTTATCTGTAGGGGATACCATTTATTGTTCGGTTTGATCACAGCGCATTGGTTCATGTGTTTTCTACCAGAAAGAATGATGAACTAACTCCTTGCATTAAAAAGTGGGTCGAGTAATTGAGTGACCTCAATATCCAAGGTGGAATACATCCTGGGTTCATGTCATGTCATGTCAAAGGTTCTTATATAGCGCCTTTTCACCGCAAGGTCTCAAGGCGCTTGCTTTGGGAACCCGTCCTGGCTTTTCCCTGCGAGATAACCCGTACTGGGCATCCCCAAGGTGAAAGCCAGGCATCCCACCGCGGGGGGGCCGTAGTGGAGATTAAGCAAGCTATTGCCCAGAGTAGCAGAGTGTGAACCCGTGATTCGAGTGGGCACCGAAGCGAGAATTATCAAGTCCGTGGACATTTGGGCTCAAGACCCTGCCGCGTCGGGAATTGAACTCTGGTCCCGGGTCTGACCTCTGCTTCAGGGTCTGCCTCCTCTAACCAGTGAGCCACACTTCTCCACTGCCATTCAAAGAATGTGGTTGCAAACTGTCGCGTTGTACAAGAAATGGGGAACTGGGAAGCAAGTTGTTGGGTGTGGAGTCTGATCAAACTCTTACGGTCAGTTGGATTAGTGAGTATTTTGCAGGAGAGTGAATAGAAGTCTGAAAGAGGTAGATAATGTTACGAGTAAACTCATGGAGTTCATGGTCAAGGGCTGGCTGTATTACAAAGCTCTTTCAGAGGAATTGAGGCGGTATTGGAATGCGAGGCATGAACTCAGTTGGATTGAGGGAGAGTTGTACAGGGGCAACAGGTTAATTCCACTTATGGCAATTAGAGAAAAGATAGTCAACCTAGCACATGAGGGTCACTTAGGGAGGAACCTCAATAAGTCCAGGGTAAGGGAGTGGTATTGGTGGCCTGGCCTGGTTAGTCAGGTAGGTGTTGTCAAGGAATGCGATTTGTGTGCAAGGAATGATAAAAGCAAAGTTGTCTGGAAGGCTCCATTATCTCTGCTTGAGATACCTGTTGAACCAAGGGAAAAATTGGGATTAGACTTTGCTGGTCTGTTCCGTCTTTTACCCCAGAATGAAAGTTATGTTATTCTTATGGTGGATTACAGGTCTAAGTGGGTTGTGACAAAGTGTGCGAGTCCATTGACACCAAAGTTGTAATCAACTTTTTGAAGAAGAAATTTCTCCTGGAAGTAATTCCACTAGAAATCATTACTTATAATGGGTGTTCAGTTAACCTCCCATGAGATGCAGGAGTTTGAGTAGTTTGTTCATTAAGCACCTTTACACAGCCTTTCATTCTCTTTCCTCAAGCCAATGGTCTAGAGGAGCGTATGAACGGTATGGTCAAATCTTGTGTGCAAAGAGCTGTTGAGACAAGAAGACCTTTTCCTGAGGTACTGAATGTGGTGTGTTGGGCTCACCGGAAAGCACTCAGTTCTGTCACATCCAAATCACTGTTCTTCTGGATGAGGGGTTGTGTTGGCAATAGTAAGTTGAACCCAGCATGGTTGTGTGGAAAGGAGAGTAGAATGGAGCAAGTGCAAGATGAAGAGATGAGTGAGATCATAAGGAAAGGCTGGTGGCTCAGCAGAAAATATAAAGAGATTTATTGGTGTTCTTATGATGTAAGGAATTGTACGAAGAATAAACTGTAAGAGGTTGGGGACGAAGTTCTGGTGAGGAAACCGGGGTTTGTAAGGAAGGGGGGGATCAAATGAACATGGGTCCTTAAGTGATGAAAAACCTTCTCAAGCTGAACAATGGAGATGTATGGAGCACATCTCAGTTAGTGAAATCTCATGCTTTTAAGTCTATGCAGGAGTCAAAACCCAATGGAAGCACTTCTGGCCTGGGCTGTCAAAATAACAGTGTGGCTGCTGACTCAACACCTCGACATACTGGAAGAGGTCATGCAAAACCTAAGCGGTAAATGATTCTGCTGTACCAACATCATGCACAGGTTAATATGCACATAATGGTCTGCCTGTTCTTGGATGTAGAACTTTTGAAACTGGTACTTTTATGGTTGTCCTACGTGGAGTCCAGTTGCACTTTTTTATTTTTTTAGATTTCAAAAATATTTTTGTACTTATCTTTTTCTTTTTGTTATTATTTGGTTGCATGCATTTATAGTTTGGGGATGGATATGCGGTGTAATGAACATAGAATGTTAAAGAACTGTTTGTTCCAAATATCCTAGATCATTTTAGGGTGACCACATATGAAGGATTCCAAGTCGGACAGTTGAAGTGGGAGAGCTGTAGGGTGAGGATGCTTCCTGTGAGAAGCTGGCCTGGCATATACTGTCCACTAGTTATAGTGGGTACCTTGCACCAGTCCAAACAGCCCTTATTGATGATAGGTTTAAAGACAACCTTCATTGAAAGCTATCCCAGTGGTAGCTATGGAGAGGGTACCTTGCACCAGTCCAAACAGCCCTTATTGATGATAGGTTTAAAGACAACCTTCATTGAAAGCTATCCCAGTGGTAGCTATGGAGAGCTGCCTTCAGGCTAAGTCTTGAAGGAGTGTAAAGCAGCTTGGTTTACCAGATTATAACCTTTTGAATGACCAAATGAAAGGAGAACCACACAAGGTATATATAAAATATATGTATTTATTACTAAACATGCTCTACTAACTTCTTTATCAGATTAGAGAACAAGATACACAATATCAACACACAACGCAAGTAAATAGCACAATATAGAATGGGCCCCAGGGAGGGACCAAACCATATATTAAGAAAGTGGGATAAAAACCATGACTTGACTAGACAGTGCCGAGAGCACATAGAATCGCTGGGACCCCAAGGAACCACCCTAGGTAGTGTCACAGGGGACCCGCGGGGGACGCGTGCAGTGTGAGAACACAGCCGCAAGCTCCGTACAATCCTATGGGAAAGTCGCAGTTAGAATTTTAAAGATTAGGGACACTTCGGAGAGGACTTGGAGCAAACCCTTTTAGACTTAGAAGGTTCTAAGGCCAGCACCCATGTGAGCACCGGAATACTCGTGGTACCTCACCCAGGGAAGCCGGGTGCATAGGTGCCAAATGGTGTTGGGAATCGTCGCTGTTTTTAATTGCGAGTTGCTGCAAAGTGCTGCTGCCATGGAAAGGAAAAGTGTCCGGTGTGATCCAAGCCTGGATCGGAGATGTGAAGAACCTGAAAGCAGAGGGGAGAGAGTCTGGGTCACTTCAGGGTGACCAGGGGCATGGTAGACCAATGACCACCAATGTCAGGTGTTTGAGGTGCGATGAGGTGAAGCTGGACTCCGCTGCCACGGGGACCAGGAGTCGTCAACCAGAGTCCGCAGGCGAGCTGTCCCACGAAGGATGTAGAGTGCTAGGGGTATCGGTGTCTGGATCAGAGACCAACAAGCCTTGGCAACAGCAATCCACGCAGTGAGAGTAAAATGGCTTTAGGATGGACCAGCAAGGTCCAGGTGACTCTCCAAGCGATGGAGAGTCAGGGCACGTCTAGAGCAACCAGGTAAGCCCGTTCAGAGTTACAGTACCCTTCTCAGGGACCCAAAAGTCGACGGACAAGGGATCGCGAAGGGACCTCAAGAGGAATCACTAAATACCAGCCCACGGGTCACTGGTGGAGTGTAGGCCAGTAATCTTTGGTGGAATCATTGCTCGGGGTCTGGACTACAAGTAGCCCAATTCACAATGCCTCAGGGATCGCCAAGAAGCATATGCAGCTGCAAATGATCACAGTGTCCAGGGGTTCGGGTTCCACAGTCCCCACGAGGGCTATGGATCTCAGGTTTGCTGTGAGCACGGATCGGCCTCGGCGAAGCTTGGAAACCCACCTCCTGTGTTGCAAAGTCTTCGGAGTCCTTCAGGAGCTGCGTAGTTGCAAACCGGACAGATGCGTCTTTAGTGCCTGCCTTGCAGGGGAGTAACTCCTTTACTCCAATGGAGATTCTTCGGTCACTTCGGTCATCCAACGAATTGGAGATAGCTGAAGTTCTGGGATTCTGTAGCAAAGTTTCGTCCAGGTAAATCTAAGGTCCTGTAGTCAGGGGTTCCTACTTTATACCCAAGGAAGGGGTGGGACAAACTCTGGGGACCCACCTATGGGAGGTTCAGGGTAGAGGGGTGGTTACACCCATATCCTTTGTCAAGTTTCGCGCCAGAGCAGGGACAGGTAGCCCTGCAACCGGTATGAGCTGGACTATGCACAGGGAACCCAAATGTGCCCCAGGACAGACATCAAAGCACTCTTGGAGTGCACCCACCCTGCCCTAATACACTATAGCCTGTCTGGAAGGTGGTTACACCTCCCTGTGACAGGAAACGTATTGTCCAGCCTCCCCTGTCGGAGTTTCATCCAGCAGCAGGAGGCCAGATTCGTGTCTGTGGCTGCAGCATCCATTTTGTGATTCCAGGGTACTGTTAAGCTGGTACCAGGTGTACCGGTGTAGTCACATTTCTCCCTCTAGGAGGGTGGAATCATACCTCCGCCGTCAGGACTGGCAGGGAGGTATGATTCCAAGGTGTTTGACACCAAACACAAAATGTTTCCTTGCAGCCTTTCCAAAGTTAGCATTTACTGCAAGGTTACAATGCACTTAGTATATTGTTTGGCTCCATCACAGAACAACCCCAGATAATAGATTCCAAAGGCTGCAGGGGGCCCTGCTCATGCATAGACACACTCACACAAAACCCAGCACCCTGCCTTCAGGATTGATAAGGCCTGCCATAGGGGTGACTGACCGGTTTATATGTGCAAAGATATAAGGTAGATATAGGGAACCTATGTCTAAATAAGGGGTGCATACACCACCTTACACAGGCTGCTGTAGCAGACCTGTTGTGTCATTTTGAGTGGTCTCTCATGGGTGGCACGATACATGCTGCAGTCCCTGAGAGGCCCCTGGGGTACCTATGCCCTAGGTATATAGAATACCATATGCTAGGGACTTATAAGGGTACCCCACAATCCAATCTGTGGTGTACCTAAAGTGCCTGCAATCATTTTAGAGAGGAAGCAGCTAGGCTGGGGCCCTGGATAGCAGGGTCCCATCCAGACTAAAGTCGAAAAACAGTGAAACATCAGCGAAAAGTGGGGGTAACTATAAGAAGCAGATCCTACTCTCCTACACTTCCATGGCTGGGGCCCTATTGGGATAAAGATCTTCTACTACTTTGTATATGAGCTGTGGATTATTGGAGATCTTAATAAATGGATACAATTATCTCAGATTAAACCATAGAAGAATATCTTTTCTAGTTAAAAGCTAAACACATTTCTGTTGAAGGCATCTTCACCCCTCTGTGGGTGTGCATATAATTGGGTGGAACCTCTAAATGGCAGCCTGACCGCTCTGAGTTATACTACTGCTGAGGCTAGATAGAGTTGATAGGAATAACTGATGCCTCAAAAGTCTTTATATGGCAATCAGGCGAGTTAGCAGATAAGTGTACCACAAAGTCCCCAACCACTGCATAAAGAGTGATTCCACCAATGAACCATGTGCCAGAAACCGCAGAATGAAGAATGGGCATTTTGTTTTTAATGCGACAATTGATCTACTTCTGGATGTGTACACAACTCCAAAAGGTCTTTCACTACATCTTTGTGCCATACACACTAGAGTTCCTCCCAGAGCACTACACTTAATGTATTGGCTGCAGAATTTTTAGTGACTAGAAAATATACTGTTAGCATTAAGTTCTCATTGAGTCCCTAATGCCACAATGCCTGGGTTCCATGTAAAGGGAACAAAAACATACTTTATTTCAGAATATAAATCTTTGCTGCTGTATTGTATGAGTTTATCAGTTAAGAGACTCCTCGAATCATTGGCAGAAAAGCCTTTGGAACTAGATGGGCTGCTAGGAGTTCCAGTATGTTTACATGCAGTAACTTCTCCATAGACCATTCGCCTTGCACCGACCTCTCTGCCAGAAGAGGTCTACAGATTAAGGGTAACACTGCTATTCAACAGACCCTTTGGAGCCATGTGCCTTTCATGCCACAAGCAACCCCACCATCCTCAAACAATTAGAATCACATCACTAAAAATTAAAGGACCCAGATCAAAGATGGGTCTCACTGATCGAATCCCTATGAAACAAAAAAATCCTTCAACATAAGCCCAACTAATCATAGCTTATCCAAGTGAAAAGACAAATTAAGTCACATGAGAAATAATACATAACACTTGTTATTAGACAGAAAGGGAAATTAATATATCCACGTAACACCTATACACATTGTTTAAATAATTCCTTCCACAAAATTAAAAATGAAATATCAATTAGGATATTTGTACAAAACAATACCAATTCAGTATCTTTTAATAATACACCTTAATGAAATTATATCCCATGTCACTCCTGAGGAATACAATGTTCCACTTCCCGCGTGAATACTACTATGTTCTTGCAATTATGTCAAATGCTCTAGATTCTTAAGCACAAAGATGTTCTATACAAAACCACAAACAGGGCTACATTTTTGTCTGAAAGCAGAACGCTTTCCTATGCATACAACAAATTAGAGTCTTGATTCAGAATCTTTGAATCTCAATTTTGAAAAATCGAAAGTCACTAGTACAAACATTCCTACGGGCGCATCAAGTAGAGCTTCGTGTTCATGGGAAAAATATACAGAATGTGATCAACCCTAACACCACCGACATGTGACTTAGAGTCAAATACTGTCCACTTACAAGTGAGCTTTTCAAGTTAGGAATGAAGGCCTCGCCTTCTCAGAGGTAAAAACTCTTCAAGATTCCACATTGATCAGACCTCCTCGACAGGATACCCTTCTTTATGCTGAAGAAGCCAGCTTGTTCCGATTTACTGAGAAACCTAGATCCTAAAGCAATTATGCGGTAATCTACAGGGATTTAGGAGCTACTTTTGAAGATGGGGAACTCTCAAACCATTTACTATTGTGCATATATAATGTTTATTTCGTGGATAACCCCCATTAAACATACAAATACAATAACACACTGTAGAAAGCTGGCTCTGTAATATACTATACTAAAATGAGGTATAGTGTACACAGAGTCCAGTGGAACTCCAAATGTAGGCAGAGGTAAAAGTAGATAGAACCTTGCTCTCTATTTGTGGTAGTGAGGGCGAGCCGTAAGGCTTTATCAGAGGGTAGTGTTAAGCAATCGTTGTACACACTCAGGCAGCAAATGATGTCACACACTCAAAGACTGAACTCAGACCAATTTGTTTGCATCAAAAATATTACGTTATTTTATTTCTTATAACCAAGCGTGGTGCAGGTATATGCTTTGCAAAATCTTATGCAATGTTTTACAATTGAAAGCAGGTTCAAATGCAGTTGATTGAATTACAGGTAAGTCAATGTTACGAAATTACTTTTTAGATTACTTTTGCCAATCAGTGTGATATGCCTAGATATTACACCGATACAGCTCCTAGACAAAAGGTAAGTATTTCACTTTTACTGCATAAGACAGTTTTTCAATGTTCCATACAAGCCAACTCAACACTTAGAACAATTTTGAAGGACAAACAGTCAATGCATTCCTATGGAGAAAAATGATGTTGCCGGTTAGCAGGTAAGTACTGTTTTGTGGGAGTTGGTATTCTGGGGTTAGAAACAGAGTTCCCCCAGGGTTGAGGATGCACTCTCAGAACACCGTCTGTGGCACTAGGGCGGACGGGTGCTGAGGCCCAATGTTATCCAAAGGGGAATAATGGGCCTCCGGTTGGTGGCTGCTCAGGGTTGTGGGAGCAAGGCTCCTGGTGTTAGGCTCAGGACAAAGGGGATCCGGTTTAGCACACAAAGTGCACCAGCAGCGGCGGCTGGGTGCTAGGTGCTGCTTTGGCGTTGGGTGCCCTGTTTTCAATGGGAGTTGCCAGTTTTGGATTTTGGCTGCAGGCTCGGTCCAGGAAGACTTCCGGGAGAAACCAACAGCTGGGCAGGTAAGTTAGAGGGCTTGGGGATGTAGGTGCACCTCTGGTTCTTTTCTCCAGGGCGCAAGGCGGCTGGTTGTAGGGGTGTCTTTTGATGTCAGATTTCACCTTATCGGGCCACTCGCAGTGGCGTGAAGGGGGTCTTCGTGCAGAGGCTGCAGGTGACGTCGGGGAGACCTGGAGGGGTAAACCCACAGTGGGCTCAGACTCTGGAGCACTGGGGGATCTCGCTGGGAACGGTGGGCCACTCGGACTTGGGCCACAGGTGTTGGGTGCAGCAGTGGTTCCAGGCGTTGGGTTTCCTTATCCTCAGCAGACTCAGATGTTTTCTTGGCTGTTTCTTTTGAACCGAGCTGCTGTTCACAGGCGATCCGGTCTTTGTTGAAGGCAGTCAGTCCTCCCAGGGTTCTGGAGGTTGCGGACTGCAGGACAAGGCGACTTCTGGCAAAGGATCTCTGGAAACTGCAGATTGTCCGGTAGGGTTGGAGTTGTTCTCTGCAGTCTCCTCTGCTGGGTGTCTACTTTTGTCATTCTTCTTCGTAGGTTGCAGGAATCTGTATTCTTGGTTCCGGGCTGCCCCCTAAATACTAGTATAATAATAGGGGGTGTTTTAAGGGTCTCAAGGTTGGCTACTGACCTTAGGGTGACCACACCTTTGGTGTGCTCACCCCACGTGGGGGAGGGGACACAATCCCTAATCCTGATTGGACAGTGCCTGCCATCTGTAAGATGGCAGGCACTGAAGAGTGGGCTTCACCTCATCTCCCCCACCTGAGGGGTGGGGTTGGCAGAGGTGGGAACACCTTCTGGGCTGTGCTAATTTTTCTCACCTGTCTTCCTGCCTAAAAGGAGGGGAGACAGGGAGGGGACCTGCACCTGATTGCAGGAGAGGCTGGGGGTCGACTTACAAAGGCAGCAAGGCCTTTGAAGCTCCCCTACCACAGATGCCTCTTCCTGACCTGGGGGAGGCGAGACTACCTCCGCCAAGGAAAGGCTTTGTTTCTGAGCTCAGGGAGCGAAAGCTGCCACAACAGTGGTCCAGAAACAGGTCTCGTGGTGGCAGGCTGGTGTTTGCCAGTCAGGGAACACACCAGAGGCTGGTCGTTTTTCTGGGGCATTTATAAGATGCCCTCAGAGTGTATTTTTCATAAAATCCCACACTGGCATCAGTGTAGGTTTAATGCGCTGAGAAGTGTGATACCAAACTTTTTTTTTCAGTAAAGCCATTATGATGCTGCTGAGTTCGTAATGACAAACTCCCAGTACCATACACACTTTATGGCATACTGCACTTGCAATGTCTAAGAATTGGTCTAGACACTGTAGTGGGAACAGGGCGCATGCACCTGTATCCTCACCACTGGTATAGCGCACCCTGCTAGAGGGATGGCTGACCTTTGCCAGGGCAGGGGGTTGTAGGCATAGGTGTGTAGGCATGGGACACAGGGATGTGTACCATGTCGACTCTTCACTTTGTTGTGCACCAAAACACGCAGCCTGCAATGGCAGTGTGTGTGTGTGTGTGTGTACACAAAGGTACAGGACCTCTAAGGGTGGCACAATGAGTGCTGCATCCCTTAGAGGCCCTTCCCTGGCCACAGCGCCCTTGGTGCCCATGGTACCTTTTACAAGGGACTGATATGTGGCCAGAGAGGTGTCAACTGGGGGTACAAGGTACAGTTTTGGGAAAGAAGACAGGCCTTGGGAACCTGATTGGCAGGGACCCACAGCACAGTGCATCAGTAGTCTGGCAAAAAGTGTGTGGGGGGTACTGCAACAGAAACACACACACATATATATATATATATATATATATATATATACATACATATACATATACATATATATATAAATCCACAATCCTGAAGCGCCGAACAGCAACAGCAAACGGACACAGCCAGGTACAGACCACAAACCAAGGTTTTAAAGAGAAATGTAGTGCTTTATTCCATCAATGGGGATGGCGGCATGACGCGTTTCGTCCGGGAAACCCGGACTTGATCACATATATATATATATATTAGATAAAGGATCACGATGCTTGTGGGATTTTAAAAGTTCTTTATTCCGCCGCCAAACGCGTTTCGACTGCCACGCAGTCTTGCTCACTGGACAAGAGGAAAAAGCGCGTGGCCATTTTTAAATAAAGAAATTGCACGTAATGAACTACATGTCGAATGACATGAAAGACAGACTCGTAGTTTTTTCACATAATCATATCAGTGCTTATAAAAATACAAATATCCTTTTCAAAACAACATGATAATTGTGTGTTATACATTTTCGTGGTTCTGGCATAAACTTTCAAAATTGTTTGGCAAATACGAGCATTCTGTTAAATTATCTGTATGCATTTTCGCATTTCATTGAAATTTGTCAACAAACTTTATCGACAACCTTATCGACAATACTAGGGTGTATAGCCAAAGTCGCGCCCAAGTGGGCTTTCAAAATTTATCGATTAACATTGGGCTGCAAATAAGTCAAGCTCAAGTGAGCATATACATCCTCCAACTCTGTCAACCTGCTCCTGTCATGCCACATTTCAATAAATGCCAAAATCACTTAAATTAATATATCAATTTTTGCCAAAATTCATTGTCGAATATCATTTTCTGGAAATATCAAGCAAAATCAAATCAGTAAATTTGCTGTGGGTCTGTCTAAAAAAAAATTCTTACTCGTGAACATTTAATACATCAATTACAGGCGGCTTCTCCTACTGTATTCACATATTTCATATTAGAGGTGTGTATATAAATCCTCCTCCATATTGAGACCCTTAGGTTGTTTTGAATCTAACTTGATTATGTATCGAGATTCCAACCGTCTCAATTTTTTAAGGCGGTTACCACCTCTCAAGCTTGCTGGAATAGAGTCAATCACATAATATGTAAGACCATTAGGGTCTTTATTATGTGTGCTCTCGAAATGTCGTGCTACAGGGTAGGATCTGTCAGAATTTTTAATAGCTCTCAGGTGTTGCAAAATGCGTTTATGTACCTCATTAATTGTGCTCCCCACGTAACGCAAGCCACAAGGGCATTGCAACACGTAGACAGCATAATCTGTCTTGCATGTGTATTTGCCCTTAATTTTTTCCATTCTGTTGGAAAGGCCCAATTTGTACTTGTTACAATTTACACCATGCATACATGCCTTACATTTTAGGCATTTTACAAATCCGTTTTTCTCCGATAGCCAGTTTTTCTTCGGACGTGGTTTTTTAAGCGTGTTACTCACTAAGGAATCTCTGAAGGATTTAGACTTTCTAAAAGTAATTTGCGGTCGCCTGTCTACCTCCTTTCCCAGAATCGGATCATTCTTGATGATATGCCAGTGTTTGTTGAGTATTCTTCTCACCTCAACATGTTGTTTACAAAATGTAGTTATAAACCTACACTGACTGTTTTTGCTGGGCGGTTTTCTGGTTTGAAAACAGAATATCCTCTCTTTTCTTTTTTGATGCCTTACAGATTCCCTGATCAATCCAGTTCTCAGGGTACCCTCTTTCTGTAAATCTTCTTTTTAGCACCCCTAATTCTTTTGCTGTCTCTTCTGGGGTACTGCAGTTACGTCTAACTCTTAAGCTTTCCCCATAGGGGATGCTACACTTCAAATTTAAGGGATGAAAGCTCTGCGCATGCAGCAGTGTATTGCCGCTTGTAGGTTTTCGGTAGAGACTAGTTTGTAGCCTACCATTCTCTACATAAACTTTAAGGTCAAGGAAATTTACACTTTCACTACTGATAGAACTCGTGAACGAGAGGTTCATATCATTAGTTTGTAGACTGTTGATAAATGTCTTAACTTCACGCTCTGTACCCCTCCACACCAAAAATAGGTCGTCAATAAAACGACTCCAGTGAACTATGTGTTCCTCCCACTCTTTCTGGTACTGCGTCCGGACAACCTGCTCCTCCCACCAGCCCATATGCAAATTAGCATAGCTGGGGGCGAAGCAGGTCCCCATGGCAGTGCCACATATTTGGTGGTAAAGCTGGCCATAAAATAGAAAAAAATTGCTTGTTAAACATTTTTCTACCATACGTAAAATCATTTGAGTATGTGACCACAGTGTAATAGACCTGGTTCCCAGAAAGTGTTTTACTGCACGTAAACCATCACAGTGCCTTATGCTGGTGTATAGTGTGGCGACATCTATTGTGACTAATAGGTAGTCATCTTCCCAGGGTATATCAGATCCTTTTAAGGAAATCCCCGGTGTCTAGTATAAATGATGGAAGTGCCTTAGTGAGTGGATTAAGGAAAGAGTCTACAAATTTTGAAGTATTTTCCAAAGCAGTGCCTATCGCAGATATTATTGGGCGGCCAGGGGGATCAACAATGTCTTTGTGTACCTTAGGTATTAAATAAAACACAGCTGTAGTAGGTTGGTCAATTTTAAGAAACATGAATTCGTCATGATTTATCAAAGATGAATCATACCAACTTTGTAGTTCCCTGTTAAATTGTTCGTTGCTTTTTACCATCATACTTTCTGGTACTTTGACATAACATTTTTTGTTATTCAGTTGTTTGTAAGCTTCTAACAGGTATTTGTATATATATACACACACACACACACACACACATTAAAATATGTATATCTCAAAGTGCAAATAAGGATTGAGTTCCAATAAGATAAGATAAAGAGTCAATAAAACAGTTCTATATACACACATCATAATCACCTTATAGTTGGACACATGATCTATATCGTTGGCACCAAGCAGAGTATACAAATTTAGACAGAACAGAAACTATCAATTCATGATTGTTGGTTTTAAAAATCATGAGAGCAGTACCATGTTGCCTTATAGCCCCATTCCAGCAGTCTGGGACAATCCATTTCCTCCTGAAGTATTGATAAGGCGTACAGAAAATAGGCCTCTGTTTTGACCTAAGCCTTACAGATCGGAAAGGCATAAGATTCTGCTGGTGAGTGCCTCCATTTGATACAAAAAACGTTTATCAGTAAAATCCCAATCATAAAATGTAGGTACAAAGTTCTTGCCTCAGATGGCTTGACTATTGAGGAAGGGTTCAAATGCCAACATTTTTGCCATCAAGAAGCATCTCTCCACCAAGGGATAAACTATGTGCAAACGGCGTTAGAGGCCCTCCAGCAGACACATGGGACGATTACCTAAGTTCCCTGAAATCCACAACAGATGATAAACCGCCCTGAACAAAAGGCAGAGAAGGACCAGAATCTTCATGATTGGGTGGATATCAAAGCACAACCTGGGGTGCAACACACCCCACCTGCATCAAGAATCCATTGGTACGGAATATAACATGCATGAAGGATACCCTGTGGGCAGTCCAAACACTTTCTGAAGAAAGAACAGATACAACAGGCACATATTATGAGAGACTGGTACCTAACAGGACAGGGTTTGGCAGAGGGGAGCGCCCGGACTCGCTACAATAGTCCTCTCCCCCTACTTGCAATTGTGAAAGAATAGCAGTACGGAAGCACAATTCTTTTGTACCAACCAACCCAGCTGATGAATAGCAGGAAACAAAAGGTTTGAGAGATAACATTCTGAACTTCTTACTTAAGAATTTGTTGACCAGGTTGTGGTCTATGATGGGTTTCAGATCTCCCCCTGGAGCTTTCTTTTGAATTCAGAAGTTTCAAGATGGGCATCAGACCATCTCCTGAAGTTTTCAATTGACTTTACAAGTTCTATGATGGATTGCAAACCTCCAGCTGAAAGTTTGTGAATTAAAAAAGGTCTTGAAAAACAGCCTCTCCTCTGTTTGAGGGTTTAGCAGGAGCATGATCATTTATTTTCGAATGCAAGATCACACGTTCCTGCTGTAATTGAAGCAAATGCCTTTGACTGTACTTGTACCAACATGGAGACATTAACAGGAGGCAAAAGTGGGGGACTGGGGGAGGGGATTTTGAACAAACTAAGCAGACCCAATCTAGAAAATGTCCAGTATCTAGACATCTATAGTTCTATTTTCCCTTGTCTTCAAGAATTCTGAAATCCTCCCTTCCACCTAAAGGAGGGAGCAGGCTAAAGGTGTCACTTTGATTTGATGGTGAGAATGATTTTTTACTTGAGCAGCCAAAGGCTGGCCACCTCCTTTACCTCTGTTCCGGTGATATCCAGACTTGGGACTTCTTTGCTGCTGCTGATGAACAGAACCTTGTGCCTCAAAGGACTGACATATAGAGTAGAGTTTGAAGACTGGTAAAGATGGCTCTTTCTTTGTTCCAGGTCTACCAATTGTACGACTGGATCTTTATCCTATCTTCTGATCCATCTGAACACTACAGAAAGAGGAAAACTAGAAGGCACGTCCATGATCAGCTGCACTTCTTTCTTCATTCTTGACAGCGTCAAGTATACGGGTCTCTCTATGCAATAAGACTCCATGAGAGACCCTTCTAGCTTTAAATTCTGCCACATCAGCTGCCGTGCAAATCTAATGATTTGACAGCACTTGACCTTCAGCTACAACACCCAATTTAATTTCAGCCAGATGATGTTGCTGCACAAAACTCACTAACTTTTGCTACAGGGGGCAGTCAAGCGACAAAGAGGTTTTGAGCTTGCAGCCTTCAAACTGTAGACACTAGTGGTACGCATCTTCTTTTCCTAATACTTCAACTTTTTACTCTCCTGTTCTGGAGGCACTAATGAAGCAAGTGAATCCAAATATCTCATTTTATCTTACAAAATACCTATCGAATCTGCCAGCACTTCATTTTAGCAAACCATATTCTCAGAGAGGGACCTATACTTCAGTTCATATCAATTCATGATACAACATTACTAGAGTAGTTGTAAGAATACATTCATGACCTGCTCCAGCAAAGTCAGCACTATAAGCAAATTATTTGTAAGCATTGCTCTGCCCCGGGCTAGTGACCAATTTCGCCAACACAGGAATCTGAGCGTACTTATTCTGTGGCCTTTCAGGAATTTCCAAAAAGGATATCAGACTAAGCAGAGGCAAGGTCTCTCCTCGATTTCTGGAGGCGGCAAAGGTGTAACATTGTTCCAGTCATACTCTGAAGATGAGAAGGAATCTAAGCCAGCAGATATGGGGTGCCCTATGTTAAAGGCACTACAGAAGGATGAGCAATCTGAGGCACAGGTGTCCATGGAATTAGATTGTCATTCTTTCAGGCGCTCTGAAGAGTCCTTCACTGAAGTAAAATGGTCATGATCCTTCTCAGACTACAGAGTTGGATAAGATAGAATGTGATGCAAGGTTTCAACCTCAGTATACCAAAGAGTTTCTCATCATCAAACCTTCATGACTGTAAAGGCACTGACTCTGAAGCAATCAGCGCAAAAGTTGTTGGCACAAAGTCAAATTCCTCTGTGGTGAAGAAACACTCTTCAACAAACTTGGCAGGTGGTGCACTTAGTGTCAATGAGCCAGCCTGCACCTATTCACTCCTTGGAACCACCACACCGATCAGTCGACCTTAAACTGGTTAAAGAAGGGAACACACTGGAAAATTCAGACAATAATTTTAGGGTATCTGATGCAGAATCAGAGGGAAAAAAGGACAAGCTAAAGACACTTCGGTTCTTAGCTCCTAGCTGGTCGCAAGCTCACTCCCACCCCACTTACCAGACGTAATTGTTCTAACTCTAATAGTGATAAACAATGCTGGAGACGAAGGACTCATACAACCAAAAATCTCCCTGCTTCCCTCTTAGAGGAATCTGAAATTGATTCCAGAGGCAGCAGTGCTGGGGTAGGTTGTCCGGTGGAGTCCACACTTTGACATTCACGCTAAATTAGCGGTTTCACTGCTCTACTTGAGGAGACAACATCTCTGCCCTAATTTGGTCGGCCACTCCTTTTGCAAGGAACAATGTTCAGTTATCAAATACAGCAAACACAAGGAAATGATGGACGGAGCACTGAAACTTTTCAGACGCTCACCCCCAGTCACAGATCTGGGTTGAATCCATCATCGTTCTTTAGCTCACTTTGCCACCCCAGTTTAGGCCCAGCTATATGCTAATCAGTCCTGACCCTGTGCCTCATGGAACAATCCAGCCCGAACTGCCAAGCTAGGTCTTTCCTGGACAGGAAACAAGCATCCTGGGACCGGTTTTGGGGTAACACCCTCATCAACCAGGCTAGCTTCAATCCAGTGACAAAGAGAGTAAGGGACCCATGTCTGGTCATACTCTAAGAAGGCGAAGTGAGCTAAAGAACGATGATGTATTCAACCCAGATCTGTGACTGGGGACGAGTGTCTGAAACGTTTAAGCACTCCATCCATCATCTCATTGTGCTTGCTTTGTTCGCACTAAGTTGGCAGGGTATGCCCAGACATGGGTCCCTTGCTCACTCTGCCACTGAATTGAAGCTAGCCTGGCTGATCAGGGGCATTACCCCAAAACCGTTTTTGTTTTTTCCAGGTTTAGACAGGGCTATGGTTTGTTTTCCAAGTGTTTCTTGAAGAATGGGTATGATCAAGAGCAGCCTGCTTAGGAAGTACACCATTTCAACTTGTTCTGCAGCTAGGATACTTCTACAATCTGTGTTAATAGCAGGTAGGAATTTGCAGAAGGGACAGTCCTGACTGTAGCAACCTAGATTGTGCAATGGGAGGACTTACCTTGACTGTGAGAGGCTCTCCTGTGACGGGCTTCCTCACGTCTCTGCTCCATGGTACGACGTTGTGCACGGAACACCTGAGTTTTTTTAATTAACAAAAATTATGAGAACCACTTTACAAGACGTAGTAGATGCAGGAACAGGGGCAGAAGAAAATTAAGGCATGCATGTAGAACTCACCACACACTAAGGCAAAACTGTTTGCCAACACACAAGCATGTGCAACTCCCACCAGAGCCAAAAAGGACAACCATTCACTACTAGCTGCCCTAGTATGTTTTTCCGTGGTCCACATTGCATATTCACCTCCAGTTATTCTGGGGCTCACTTGGTCACATGCCCAGCTGAAGCCATGGATCTATCTCAATAATGCCACAAACCGACTTTCACCTGCCTTGAATTGGTCTCTTTGGCTCGCACCGTCATAAACAGGCCTTCAATACTGAATCAGTAGTGACAGGCTAAACTAAAATTTAAGCACTTCAACCTCACTGAATCTGCTCCTGTAGGTAACAGTTCTGTGAACCCACTTCTAGCCCAGCAGCTTTCCCCCATGGTCTGCACCATCATGCACCTGCATCCAGCAGTCTCTCAGATCTACATCCTCCAGTAGACCATAAGCTATCCCTCCTCCACTCCTTGTACCAGATCAATGATTAATTCCAATGTCATACGAGTGCCCTCTAAACGCATGCTCAGCATACTCACCTGTGCTGGTGGCCAGATGCTGCCCCACACCCACTGCAGGTAACTGAAGATCACAATGACGCTCAGGAAGGTGAAGTTGCTAATCACACCAACAACGGCAGATGTCACAGGGAAATTATACAGCAGGTACCTGGAAGGATGAAATCAAAGCAACTGGTGAAGGTCAGACACTGGTCCAGTAGCGAGAGGACTCCAGAATTCTGTAATGGACCCACTGGTTGTAGGAACATTAAAAAATTAATCTGTACACACTTTACCCTTAAGAATTACTTCTTCGCCCTATTCCTGGGACCCGTTGCCAGCTAGAGGACTTGAAGCTGCTTTTCCAAACTGTCTGTTCACAGAATTCCAATAGCTATGCACTGGCATGTGCTAATAGGCAGGCGTTCTACGCCTACCTACCATTAAGAATTCACTTAGGCTCTCTGTATAACTCTCTGTTGAACTTTGCCAACAGAAATGCTTTGGTTAGCTGAGGCTTTTTTTCTGTGCCTTCACAATGGGATGGAATGCACATCACAGTAGAGATTGTAATTATATTTATATAGCACTTACTACCCCCGATTATGCGATTTTGGCAAGTAGCACGCTATTCTGGAATCCACAGAGATGTAGAGAATAATGGCTTACAGTGCAGTGGCGTAGAGTGCCACAGAGTGCAGTGGAATGATGCAGAGTGCAGTAGTGTAGAGTGCATTGGTTTACAGGTGAGTTGCGCAGAACAACGCAGAGTTGAGTCTTGTATTGTTGCTTAAAGTGCAGTAGCATAGAGTTTTGCAGAATAGAGTGCTATAGAGAGTAGTGGCATTCAGTACAGTGGTGCAAAGTAGAATAGAGTGGCGATGAATTCAGGGAAGTAGAGGACAATGGTGTAGAGTTGCGTAGCATGCAGTGGTGAAGTGTTGTAGAGTATAGCGGAGCAGAGTAGTTGGCATAGAGTGCATTGGTTCAGAGTAAAGCGGAGTAGAGTACATTGGGTATAGTGTAGTGGTTTAGAGAGAGGGGCGCAGTGGTGTAGAGTAGAGTGCAGTGGCATACAGTAGATAGTTTCAGAGTAGAGTGGAGAGCTGAAGGGTGGAGTGGTGCAAGGCAGAGTGCAGTGGCATAGAGTAGTGGCGTAGAGTGTTGCAGAATAGAGTGCTGTAGAGTGCAGTGGCGTACAGTTCTGTGGTGCAAAGTAGAACAGAGTGGCGTAGAGTGCAGGGATGTACAGCACAATTGTATAGAATGGTGTAGCATGCAGTGGTGTAGAGTGTTGCAGAGTATATTGCTTTTAGAGTGTAGTGGTGCAGAATAGTTGGAGAGGAGTGCATTGGTTTTGAGTACAGCGGTGTACAGTACATTGGAAAAGGTGTAATGGTTTAGAGGAGAGGGGCGTAGTGCACAGTGGTGTAGAGTAGAGTGCAGTGGCATAGAGTAGATTGTTTCAGAGTAGAGTAAAGTGGCGTAGAGTGGAATCGCGAAGGGTAGAGTGGGAGTGTGCAGAGTGGAGTCAATGTAGTGGAGAAGAGCGCACTGGTGTAGAGTGAAGAGGCCTAGACGGGAGTGGTGTAGAGTGCAGTGGTGCATAGTAGAGTGCACTGGCATAGAGTAGTGCACAGTAGAAAGGTGTGAAGTGGAGCACAGCAGATTAAAGTGGCATAGAGTAGAATAGTGTGGTGGCATATCGTGCAGTAGCGCAGAGTAGTGTGTCGCAAAATTCAGTGATGGAGTGTCAGAGTGCAGTGGCAGAGCAGAATACAGTGGCATAGAGCTCAGTAACAGAGTATAGTGGTGTACTCTAGAGTGGCATAAAGTGAACTGGTTTTGAGTGCAGTGGCGTAAAGTGCAAAGGTGTGGAGTAGTGCAGAGTGGAATAGACTGCCAGTGAGTGCAGTGGCATAGATTAAATTGTCTCACGGTAGAGTGACTTAGAGTTGATTGGCTTAGAGTGCAGTGGTGTAGAGTAGAGCAATGTAGAGTAGAGTGGTGCAGAGTGAAGTGGAGTATAGTGCATTCGCATAGAATGGCTTAGAGTGCAGTGGTGTGGATGCAGCAGAGTAGAGTCACGTAGAGTTCAGTTGTGCAGTGTTGCAGAGTAGACAGTCGAGTGCAGTGGTGTATAGTAGAGTGGCATAGAGTGCAGAGATTCAGAGTAAATTGGTACAGAGAAGAGGGGTGTAGAGTGCAGTAGTGCAGAGAAGAGTGGCATAGAGTAAAGTGGAGAAAAGTAGAACAGAATGACGTAGAGGGCAGTGACGTAGAGTACAATGGTGTCGCGTGCAGTGGGGCAGAGCGTTGCAAAGTAGAGTATAGTGGCCTAGAGTGCAGTGGTCCCAAGCAGATTGACATAGAAGTCAGTGACAGAGCCCATTGGTTTTAAGTGGCATTGAGTGCAATGGGTAGAATAGAGTTCAGTTGAGTAGGGTGGTACGGAGTAGAGTGGTACGGAGTAGAGTGGTACGGAGTAGAGTGGTACGGAGTAGAGTGGTACGGAGTAGAGTGGTACGGAGTAGAGCGGAATGATGCACAGTAGACTGGACTGGTGCAGGGTAGAGTGGAATGGGGAACAATAGATTAGAGTGGAGTAGAGTGGATGACAGAATGCACTGGAGTGGAATGGTACAGAGTAGAGCGCAGGGTTGCACAGTGGAGTGGTATAGCATTGAGTGGCGCATAGCGGGGTAGAGTGCATTGGCAGAGTAGAGTGATGTGGTGTAGAGTGCAGTGATGGAGTGCAGAGTGGCATAGTGGGGAGTGGTGCAGAGCTGAGTGTGGTTAAGTGGAGTATGCATTGTGTGATAGAGCACTGCCATTACACACAACACATCTCCAACTAAAATGACAATTACGTTTGCAGACATACAGTTTTAGTGATAAAAATAGATTGTGCACAAACGATAATGTGTGGAAATGTCATCACTTAGTGTATTGATTTTTTTTAAGGCATTCAAATATTTGTTTACACCACACTTCGGAATTACCAGAATTGTCCCTAGTAGCCAGCATGATTGTCACAGAAACCCTCTCATTTTAAAGTCAGAGAAAGAAAAGTAAACACCAAGCTCCTCCAGAAGACAAAGCCTGACATTGAACCTCTGACTTAATGCACAGCAAATGTGACAAGATAAGAACAAGATTTAAAGGAATGTTAACAGAAATGGAGCACCAGGAAGGATACTGTAAAGAAGATTTGGGCAACGAGAGGGACGAACTCAAGCTAGACAGCCTAAAACAAATAAAGCCAGCAAATAGAAAAAAGAAAATGCGATTCACAAACCACAAAGCCAATGATAAGCAACGGGCAGGATGCATTCCCTGGGAAGTTTTCTGAATGTCCCCAATATATTGTTAGCAAACCAGACAGCTGCGCTGGTAGGCTTCAACTTAAAATCAGCTACTAAAAGGATGCATCATTTTGTGGGAAAAGGTCATCATGAAAACGATTTCCATTGGTTTGTATTATAAAAATTAAAACTTAACAATAATGATATGGTCAAGACCAACAAGATTTGAACAGAGATGGGTCTATAGGCTCCGCACAGACTCAGAGGTTCTTAATGATGAAATAACCTGGTCATAGATTGGGTGGATGGGATGATCGCCTTCTAAAGATTTCACTCAAGATTGATATGTTCACTAGACGTACCTTGTGGCACCCTTTCTACAATGGCTTTTATGAGGGTCCTCTGGACGACACTGTCCATGTAAGTACGACTGCATCACAGTATGGAAGGAAGAATACTCATAAGACTACTACTATGTTGTGATCACACATTTAGGCAGATAAGTGAGTGCTAGATCTGCGAGCGTAGCCAGACCACATTTCGGAATCCAAGACCCTAATGAGGATTACGTTTTAATGTCGAAACAGACCAACAGGGTGGCACATACATAAGTACAGGGATGAAATCAAATAGTATGATGAACCGATAGAGACTTCACCCTATGAGGAGTGTTAAGGTGTCATCAAGTTCTAACAGGCACTGGCATACATAAGACTTAAGATGATCCTGAAAGGGAACTACATTTCTTATGTTCTACTACCATTATGGAACCTAGACCTATAATCACGATTCCCGCTGGCAGTTTATTGCAACAAGGGATGATTGCCCTAATAAAATTATAAAATCATCAAAACAACACTATGCTAGTAGTCAATGACGATAGTAAGGCTGAGTTTGCACCGGGCGCTATGTGGCTGTGATGCATTATGAAATGTTGTGCTCTCCGATAAAAATACCAGCGGCCACCAGGCTCGGGAGCGGGAGATGAAGTGCACCGCCGGTGGCAGCGGTAGGTTACCAGCAGGAGCCTGTACCTTGACGAAGAAGATGGGGGCAAAGGAATGGAGGCCGGATTACCAAATATGGGGGCCTGTTAAGAGGGCTTCATGTGTTTATACACACCTTGAAACTCAATACGGGTTTTCTGAGTTCGCTATGGCCTGATGTATGGGTAATGGTATGCATGGATTAATGTCACACAATGTATCTCAGTCCACGTTTTGTATTTCATACAGGAGGGGCAGCATTGAATTATAGTGCTTTATCTATGGGTGAAATATGATCACGACGGAGCTATACTATACAAATTTCATGATGACAATGGAGTTGTCAAACGTGATAAAATGGGTGCTACGATACTGCGGTCTCAAATTCAGACACTATCAACCTGCTTTGGGGGCACTGAGCCAATGGAACAGTATCAACATACGATTTCTACCACTGTGCATTTATAAATAGAATATCTAAGTATGTAAGTGCCATCATTAAAAAAATGGAAAATATGGGTGACGAAACCAACATCAATTAGAGCACTTGGACTTGTGTATCACCCTATAAATAATATAGTAAAACTGATAGGAGTATTTTGTCACAATCGTATATATGTTCAATGAATGATCTTCTCTAAAACAAGTGTATGACTACAGGAGAGGTTCATTCCCGATGGGACCGCCTGGTGAAAACCGGACTGTTTTAAGGTAACTAAATGTATTAGTTGTGCATGTTCACCTGCGTTTTCTCCATGTGTGCTTACTGTGCTGTGAATTTTCTTGTGTACCACAATAGGTGCATTGGAATGAGAAAGATTAGGCGTGTCTACATATAAAGCAAAAGGAAATTAAAAGAATGTAATAAAGAAATCATAGTCATGTTTTATCCACAGGTGAAGACGGTGGACGGGAAGGTAAAACGTATTCACCTGTTGTGAGTTATATAATATGCGAGTGTTGGACAGACCAGACTAAACCTAAAGAAGCATTATGCAACAAACGGATAGACTATAGTTAGAATATGAAGACTCCTGGGAAACAAAAAATGAAAATCAGGACTGCCATAATGAGCAGACCTAGGAAGAACGACTATGTAACCAGGCAATGGAGAAGAGCACACAGGAATCTCATGATCTGGTTTGGATGCAGAGAGCCATACTTAGGTCAAGAGCGCATATAAGCAGTTCCTTCCAATCAGAACCTCCATCAAAACGTAATAACTGAATGCTTATATTTACTAAATCAACCAGCATGTACAGAAAGAATTTGAGCCGTCAACCATCAATAAATAATGTATGTATAGGGAACCTCCCATTGCCATCTTGCAGCTTCCTAGGAATTGCCTCCCTCATAGAAGTTCTCATCTTCTAACACACTCTTAAACAGCCCGCCCACTGCTTTGTTTTCCCATGACATACCTTCAGCAAGAGAAGGAATATCTCTAGAAAAAAAAATCTCAAAAACACCCCATAACGGAAACAGATATGACAAACAGCATTATAGATTGTGGAGTAGTCTCTAATACACATACAAAGGAGGAAACGTGCCACAGAAATTCCTATCAGGAACCAGTTTGTCGAAAAGGTAACTTAGGGGAAACAAGTGACTTGCACAAAATGCACATCATTAGGAATGCTAATAAGGTGAAATGTCAACACCGGCAGTGAACGCCTTTAGGTTGCCGTTGCTTTCCACTGTCTCAAGGCCATAAAGGTAGCGACAGGGTGGCTAATTAGTACAGTGGGTTTAACAGACTGCTGATCATTTTGACTCAAGTTCATATACTTTCGATGCACCACAAAAGTCAATTGTCTCCCGAAGGTTTACCCAACTCTGCTCGGTAATATATGACAAGTTATTTTTATTGGCCATGTTGACATAATTATGCACAGAGACAATATGCAGGATCTGAATTTATCAGTTGTTGCAAACGTAGGGTATTGTAAGGTTTAAAAACAGGCCCATGAATATTCAATGGTATGTGCTGGGTAGAAAATAAGAACAGAGAAGGAAGAACACATTTAGCTTTTTGTTAGGGAAAGTGTTTGGTTAAAGAAGGTAGAGTGTGAGGTTTTGCCACCAACACGGTCTTAGAAACAGAAACTCATAATGGACTTTAGATAGTTAAAGCGGACTGATGAAAGGCCAAAAAAAAGATAACCGAAGGTGGGAAATCCTATCGTAACAGCAAGACTTGTAAAGCATAATAAAAACAGCAGCTTCCAGTGCAAACCAACCAATGAAAGTCAGAGAAGCAGTGAGGAGCACAACTGCTCTGTGAAAGGGGAATATCCTCAAACGCAATGTTGGGTCATGGTGTGCAAAACTTAGTTCTGCAGGTTTGAGACACAGGTTATGGTTTCACCGTTAGGAAGTAGGACACCTCAGTGGTTGGGACGGATTCAAGAGAAGAGAGGAGCACATTCTCTCTCACCACGTTCATCGATCTCATACATTCTTATGTTGTTTTATATACAAGAACATTATGCCTCAGGGGCTCATTGCACGCACACGCATTGTCTGAAGTGACATGGTATCTAAAAATTGCTTTATTTGTCTAAGTATATATGCATTCTGTTTCACATGGGTCAGTGTATATGTCCACTGTCACATGTGGCCCAGTGTGCATGCATACCCACAAGTATGACACGTTCTGGGTTAATTTAGTCTCACAGGGCCCAGTGTACACACCCTTTGCCTTATATGGCCTAAGATACATTTCATCTTAAGTGGCTAATTATGCACACCCATTCCCACATTTAACTAAGTATATTTACAGGTCATTCCATTTGGGCCAGCAAGTATGAACAGTAGATCTTAATCGGTCATGTGAATATGTATTCTCTCGAACATGACCCAGTGCATCTGCCGCCTTAGGGGAAGAGATAGGAATACCTCAGCTTAGAAGGGTGTTAAAGAAATGGCTCAGGGGGAAAACCCTGGTATCCGATGGGCTTCTGCTTAAATATTACACCCTATATGCAAAAATATGGACTCCAACCCTCGCAGAAAAGTAAACAAGGCAAGGCGACAGAAGGAACTACCTTATCGTTGTCTGAATCAATAGTAGTAGCCATTCCTAAGGACGAAAGATCTGTCATTTGGTGCCCGGATCGTGTCGTATGCCGACGACACCCAGCTCCTCTTCTCTTGCGAGAGGGGGGCTGACTTTGACGGGGAGAGTATCCGGAATTGCCTTGGGGCGGTGTTCGCATGGTTCCAACGGAACAGCCTCAAGTGCAATTCCGATAAATCGGAGGTACTCTTTTTCGGGTGCGATATAGAGCCCAGCTGGCAGGCCTGGTGGCCCGTCGACATGTTCCCACCATCCAGCTCTTCCCCTATGGCTAAAAACTTGGGGGTCAAGATGGACAAGGGGTTGACGATGAGAGCCCAGATTCTTGGGGTGACCGGCACTTGCTTCGGCCTATTAAAAATGCTGCGGAGGTTTTTGCCTCTCCTGTCAGAGGAGCATAGGAGGCTGACTGTGCAGGCTCTGATAGGCTCCAGGTTGGATTATGCCAACATTCTTTACCTGGGCCTACCAGAGTACTTGCTACAGCGGCTTCAAGTTGCGCAGAACGCGGCGGCCAGGGCCATTTTCGGTCTAAATAGACGTAGCAGCGTCTCTGGGCTACTGCTGACGCTGCATTGGCTACCCATCCGCAAACGGATTGCCTTTAAGGCTTTGACTTTGGCCTACAAGGCGCTCCATGCGGTGGGGGCGAAGTATCTCCAAAAGAGACTGGCCTTTTACCATCCGGCTTGCTCGCTGAGGTCTGAATCTCTGCTCTTGGCGGCGGTCCCTCGTGTTAAGAGGGCCCGCCTGGGTGGCCGTTCCTTTAGTCTATTGGCCCCACAGATGTGGAATTCATTGCCGCTCCCACTTCGGGGGGCCACCACTCTTCTTGAGTTTAGGAGGGGGCTCAAAACCTGGTTGTTCTCCCAGTAGGCTTCTAGGTAGTTCTTTTTTTATTCTCTGTGTGTTGTTTATTTCTTTTAAACTGTGTTATGTTACTCTGCATTACGTTGCCTTTCCTAAAAGCGCCGGGACACTCTTTTTGAGTAACCGTTGCGCTATACAAAACAACAAATAACATAACATAACATAACAAAGGTTAGCGCCTATCAGCTGCGCTCAATGCTGAACACGGACTATAAGCTGCTTAATAAAATTCTGGCCAATAGGCTGCTTCCCCACATGCAGACTATTATCCACCCATAGCAATAAAGGTTCATTCCTGGATGGAACACAGCCTTTAATATCGGGCGATTGCTGAGAGGTTTGGAAGCACCCGCCAATATTACCAAACTTGCAGTAATCGTTACTATTGCTATCAAAAAGGCTTTCAAAACTCAAGATTGGCTCTACCTCTACGAAGTGATGAACAAGAGGAGTCCAGACCTCTGGTTTCATCACTGAGTGTGTAACTCCTACACACTAAACTTCTACCAAATGGTCTGGGACTGCCAGGACCTCCACCAGACTATTGACGGTAGGTCACACATTTACACCATGAGGCCACAGATAGAAATCTGAGTGCACGGCGGATACTTGTGTGCTGGGTATGCACCCTCGACCGGCAGGCAAGAAATGTACTAGCACGTTTATAAACCTGGCTTAGGTCTTAGCCAAAAGACAAATAAATAGCCATGAGGTGAAGGAACAGACAACCCCCTCCTAGCGGGACGTGGTAGCAGAAGTACAAAAGTGGGTGGGGTATGCGAGCACACTGCTCCATATGGAAGAAAGTAGTGGACTGAGAAAACCCGAGCTAACGGAGGCGTGGAATGCGACCCTAGCAGATTTTTAAGGAGGAGGATGGCGAGAGTGAATGCTGTGGGTGATTTGTTGAATACTCATACCACACCACTTTGTGATTTTCCACCTCCAAAGAGAATGCGGATGGCGCCTTCTGTCCATTTCCCCGTATCGGTTTATGCCTTTGTCCAGGAGAAATACAGGACGGTGGTACAGGTTCGATATTGAGGGCTGAGAAAAACCTCAAAGTAACTGATAGGATGAGACTTTAAAAATGGCAAAGGTCTAAAAAGGGAACCAAGCAACGGAAAACAAAAAACAAAAATAGTTTCTTTTCAGGAAAGAAAAAGAGCTCAAAATACAACTGGACCCTCGGGGGAGAAAAGGTGGAAGAGGCAAATGAATACACATATCTAGGCAGAATTTTCACCAAGACTCTACAAAATCGGCCACACACTGTGAACTTGACCAGGAAAGCTGATGTACACACGGGAGGTCTCTCAAGGTTATATGCAGCGTCAGCATACAGGCATTTCTCTTCCCTGCTTAAGGTATATAGTGTCAAGATACCGCCTGTACTATCATATGCCTTGGAATATATTCCCATAAACCAATGGAACTTCTTAGACTTAAAAGAAGGGAAAATATTACGGAGACTAACGAAGGTGTCACAAGCTGTTCCAGTACAAGCTCTCCGCCTCGAGTTTTCACTAACCAGCTCCTATTCTCGAGGAATTGCCAACGTCATCAGGTGGGCGTATAATCTCCTGCACGCCGAGGAAGGAACTCTTCGATCTCTGCTCAAAACAGAAACATTTGATCGCGACTCATCTAAACACGTTTTTAGAAAAAACATGTCAGTTGCCTTGAAGCTAGCAGAGATTAACACCAATTTGCTGCTAGCTTGGACACCAGCCCAGCTTAAGCATTTTTTGAAACATTTCACTTCAAGGCTTAGTTTTGATCTTGACTTTTCGCATTGCTCTAAACTATCTACATATAAGAATTTTATTGAAACTATAACATATAAGAAAATTCAACAGTATATTGCTTTCAACCTAAATCATAGTGTCAGGAGAGCGATTGTTCTGCTCCGGTTCGGTATATTACCGGTCAAAACTGTAACATCTAAATGGCACTTAAAGGAAAGCCCTAAATGCAATTTGTGTAATGGAGGAGAGCAAGACGTTGAGCATTTAATGTTTGTATGTCCAAATCTAAAGGTGGTAACGGCAAGGAAGAGGTATCTGCAATCCATATACGTCAAATGTAGGATTAAGTCAGCAAAGGAACTGATCATCTTATGTAAATTCCCGCCAAATGAATTTGTCTGTTATAATTTTTATACATTTTTAAAACCTTTTTTAACTTTGTATTAGTACAAGAAATTTTAAATGGTGTAAAAAACCTGAATATTATGTTTAAATTATTTGTGGTCCTCAGTAGAGTACCAAAGCAAATAAAAAATAAACTTGATAAATAAACTTGAAACTTGAACCAAGCAACGGAATAAGTGAGGTTTCACAGTTTGTTTGGCGTCTTTTTTTATACATTTTGTTATTAGTGCTTCCTTCTATGGTTGGTTTTTCTGGGTTCCTCGTTGCTTGACGAGTCTCTACTTTGACCCATACAGTGAGAATTAAATGCTGATGAAGTGGCAGTCTTTACGAAAACTGCGGATGATGGAAAAGCAGTGGACTCTGCTAGCAAAGGAAACCTTCCGAAAAGGTTTGTATATAATCTGATATTCATACATGTGTAAATTTGTGCTGCAGCAAAAGCATGTAAGCATTAACAACCGGATAAAACTCTACAAATCAATAACATTATGTTTTAAAAAAACAGTGCATGTGTGCACTCTGACTAACAAGGCTCAGTGTACAAACACAGTGTCCAACATGACAAAGTACATGCACTGTACATCTGGTATGGCTATTCAGCATTCATGCACACTGTCTCATGCAGCCAAAAGTAAACTGACATTCTCTCACACTTCCAAGTTGCCCATTTTTACGTACACATTCCTTCTCGCATTTGCCCTTGTGTATATGCCTTCTGTCTTAGATGGCCCAGACCCACTGTGTATGTGGCTGAGAGCTAGGCAACTTCTGCCAATTAAATGTCTACTTTCTCTTCGGAGGCCTTGCTTACAGGATAGGTTTTCTTTGCTTGGCCACCAATACATGTGTCTTCTTGCCCTTTGCACAATACAATGCCCAACAACATGTGAGACTGCATCTGCAGCATCTATTAAACATCATTCTCTGGGAAGTCTACTTCGGCCACACTACTGAGAGGGCGCAGCACCTACCGTAGGCCAGTGAAGTGCGCATGGATCTTGAGCTCCGCAGAGTAAATCTCTATACGTTTGCTCTGTATCTCAATAATGGCTCCCAGCGTTGGCACATACTGCAAAATAAGAGCACTGTGAATGTAAACAGAACAAGCCCAGAAAAGAATGGAAGAAACTCTAGAGGGATAACTAAATGTAGCGACTTGTAAGAAAAAAAGCACAGAGAAAGCCAGAAAGTGTGCTAATGAATGGCGTGAGGTTTTGTATGCGCAAAACAAGAAAACATCAAACCTACAGCACAGACAAAAGCATTAGAAAAATGCATCCTACAAAAAAAGGTTGATTTGTTCTCTCTAGCACCCATTTGTCAGATGCCTTTTTCAACGACCACTCCCCTCCGATACCAAACTGCTCACCAACTGATTATAAAAATGGTGGCAACAGTGACAATACTTCAGTATTGGCAATACTGTTCCATGATGACTGCCATGTTTATAATCAATCAGCAATGTGTGCAGCAGCACTGGGGTGCAGTCACTCACAAAAGCAGCTGAGAAATGGTTGCAACAGAAAATAAAGAACACTTTATTTCCCTGTAGCATCCCATTTTTCTCGGCGCTCACTCCCCATTGCTGCCAGGGAGCTTGCCTACTAATTTTGTTGACATAATAGGCCTTCATAAATTTCACTAAATTGGGAGGGACACACTTAACCAACCACAGAAAAACAATGAGACTCAAATACTAATTTGGGCTGTTCTACAAGATGATTGACAATGTCGCAAGCCAATGGTGGAAGGTTCAGTAGCAAAAGCATCCAATGGCTGAAGACGCTGACCCAATGCCCCTTAAAGTAATTATAAAACACAAAGCAAGATGTTCACCATGAATAGCACAAGCCCCATACATGTTGAAACTAAAAAGGAGGGGATAGAGACACATCCCTGCGTGGGTCGGGAATGTGGCAGTGCCAGGTGTCGAGCAAGGAGAAGCAGAGAGAATAAAGAGAGGAAAGACTGCTACATGCCCAAGAACACTCAACCTCAGAAATTAATTACACGTGCAACCCCTTCACGCTCTACCAAAAAAAACGTGCATGCTATTATGCTAGTGCAGCAACAATGTTCCTCACCGAGTCCTCCTTGTAGTCGGAGTACAGCTCCACCTCGACTACTTGCTTCTGCTCCAGGAGCCCGAACAGGAAGAGGCTGGCAAAGGATAGTGTGTTGACGATTTGCAGAAGTTTTGACTTGTAGTGCAGCATGGCCTGCATCGAGAGCAGAGGAGACAGGCTCAGGAAAAGTGGACTGAAGGATTAATGGCATTAACAGTCCACAAACCAGCTGCCTCTCCTAACACTTTTTCACTTTATGCTTATCTTTGACCCTGTACAGTGCTTCACTGCCTTTTAGCTTTTCTGTCCTATAAAAATACCACCTTCATACATGTATGCATACAAAGGGTGGGACTGATGAGAGAAGATGGAGACAGGGAACCCCTTAATGTGACAAAGAAAGGCATCGTATGTATACAAAGACACTACAAAGCACCTTGGCATCTAGGTAAACTGTATTCCTAGACTGTGCACCTACCGAGCGTGCAGACGAAGAGATGACACTTCCGCCCCGGGTGTAGCAGGAGATGGAGACCATGAACATGCCAAGGTTCTGGTTCACAGGAGACTCCGGCATGTCCAACTCTAGTGCAAAGCGGTAAGGTTGTCCGTACATCAGCACCTGCAGTGAAGGGGGACATGACGTCAGCTATCAAAAGAGGAGCATCAAGTGCTAAGAGGGGCGAGAGGGCATCAGAAACAGTAGATAAGTCAGGTCCTGAATGGGGAGCCAAGGCATAAGGTACCACCAAGTGATCCACTGCATCAGGCATGAGGGAGCAGGAGGTTATGTGCCAAGGCTGAGTGGCGGGGGGGGGCATCAGGTACCAAAAGGGTGAGGAAATTAACCACGTACCAGTGAGCAGGCAGGGATAGTGCACTTGAAAGAGTATCGAAAAGTGTTATCAAGTACCATTCAAGGAGGTAGGCGTGGGGGGGGTGGGGCAAGTGTGTAGTGGTTGGAATAGAGGTAAGCACTGTGGTGGAGAGTATGTCAGGTACCACACTAAAAAGACAGTAGGGCAGACAGAAAAAAATTATCACCTGGGTTTGACCTGGAGATGAAAACCAGGGGCAAATATTGACCCTAACTATAGACGATACCTGAACTCTGGCAGATCCTGAGACACCATAACAAATATCAAAACATTTATTGATAGGGGGGATTGCCAAGACCTTCTCTCTTTCCGGAAAGCCTTGAAGACCTGGCTCTTCAGACAAACACTGCAATAAACCCTCAGTCCTCTTCATCTATATCTATGTCATACGAAGGAATTAGAGGACTGAATATTTACAAAACACCTTAAAAACCTATTCTTATGTTTGATTTACAGGGAAGGATAGATGCAGATAATTTATTATATTAGATTTATTTATGTTGTATTATAGCAATTTGTAAAACAACAAAAAGTGATGGGTAGATTACTTGCAAAGTCTCAGCCACTGGCAACTGCTCCAGGCTGCATTCCTGTCTAACATTATTTTGCCCAATGTGCCACTACACACTGGGAGTAACCATACAAAATGTTTAGTGTTGGTCTGATTATCAACCGCAGTCCAGCCTAAACTGCATGCCATGTTCCTTCTGAATTTAGAACACAAGCAACCTCAGACCAGTCCCAATCTTGTTGGGCCTCGTCACAGATGTGAACCTTGATCATATTGCACAACGAACATATCCCACAAGTGGCCACAACCCCGTACTTAGGGCATCACATCAAGAACACACAAAAGGGCAGGGCCAAGTCTGATTTGCATTTGGCTGGTCCCAATCTGGAGAGCATGGGGGTAAAAAAAACAACGGCCTGGAAGGCAGCCCCAAGTAATTACCAGTGGCTGAGATTAATTCAAGCTTTCAATCCATCTAACAGGGATTTATCTGTATCACCACTGTACTGCCAGAACAAAACCTTATCCTGATTTACTGTGCAAGTTACTAGGCTGGTCAACCAACCTAACAATTAACACAATTAACATATTGGTTGAGCTCATTGGCAAAAGCTTCGTAATCAACACACTACAAATGTGAGGAAATGTAATTACAAATAATTTCTTGCAAACAAGACCATATACCTGAACTAAGAGCAAACAACCCACATACGTGGTAGAAGTCAACTAACAACTCAAGTTACAAACTTATTTCAAATAAGGGTGAAACCTCTCAGATATGCATGAACGTCTCCCCATACTTTAAAAACAACAAACACCATTTGACCAGCCATAACACGTATGGGCTTCTCTATGGGCCATCACCTGCCTCTACCACTAGGAATCTGACCTAGAGCAGAAAATGTCCTCACCCCGGTCTACCTGCATATTTGTATCTATACCTCTCCAGCATTATATAAACTAACATGGCTTAACACCAGCCAGTCTGCTAAATATTAAATTAAGTATCAAAACAATCTTGCTGCACACTGATGACACTTAGAATTTCAGTAGTAAAAATACGAGACATCAAGAGCAGTATAAATCACTTAATTCTGTGCAGGAAGGTAAAATAACATTCCAACACATTGTCTAAAGATGTGTTAGGAAAGCCCCTGCTCGATCTCTGCTTACATTCAACCTAAACCAGTATGCACCTCTCCAAAAGAGCCATACACTTTGCCTCAAAACCTAAATAACTATACCTCGCCTAAAGGGTCTCACATCCACCCTGTAAATGCAGATACCTGCACAACTCAAAAAAGACATCAACTCTTCTTTTAACCCCACCTACCTGCAATTCTCATACTGTACCTTACACTTACCCTCTAACAACTCATACTGGGTCCTACACTCGCACTACAACCATAGACAACTCTTCTCATGTAGAAAAAAAAACACATCCTCGAACCATTTATATCTGTACCACTTATAAATACCCTATGAATCGAATCCTATACAGCAACACCTCTCAAAAGGGATTAACACATGCATGTCAATATTTGGGACTGTCTAAGAGGGGGCTATTGAGAAAAAAATGTGGGCAACGTAAGTCCCCCACTTACTTGAACGGAAGTTGAGAAAGACACTGACATTTTTTTGTCTTGTCAAAATAGGGAATTTTTGGCATCTGTGCAACACCAAGTCTTGAACCCAGAGTCCAGTAGTTGTCTTCGGAGGTCTCACACCCTAGGCAACTCCTAGTAACCTGCAACCCACCTAAAGGGCCGAAGTAAGATGCACTTGACTAGAGTGCTAAAACACCCCCAAAAAATGAGGGCCTAAAAAATTAGCAGTTGAAGGACACAAGTAATAATACATCCATACTCCAGTGAAGATTAAACCGTCTGAAGAGGAGGGAAGTCTATGGCCGATGACCAATAATAAACAAACGAGTGACAATGCGCCCAACCAATTGTACGCAACAGGCAGCATCTAAACTCACTGGTCCGAAACAATTTGACTCACAAGAGTCTTTTAGTGGAGACCTAAAAAAGATAAAACATTTTAGAATGGTGATTATTGAAGTCTACGTAAGCATGTTACTTTTTGGGAAGGTAAAGAGGGCGACAAGTTCCAAAGGAGGATGTGCCTTTCCACCAGCAGGCATAGATTCTACTTCACGGGGCCAGTACCCCCAATAACACACCTATCAACTAACTCGACATAAACTGTTCAATCTCCTTTCACTTTAATGGGATCGTGATCCTCTTAAACATGTGGCTTCAACCTAATTTGTGGGGGCAATGGGGTGGGGGCCAGGTTGACATGAATACTCTAGAGCAGGGTTCTCCAACCTTGTAAGTAGCAAGGGCTACTTATGTTCAATGTAAATCATCCTTAACAACTACTATCATTAGTGGTGTTAACAGGGACCACATCAGACAAGAATAAATTAGTATTGTTTGGCTTTGTCAATTTGAAGTGATTCTACAGGGATAATATAGAACCGCTTCAATGGCACTGGCACCAAGGTAATATTATTAATAGTCTCCAATGTTGTATATTTCATCAGTCAAATATTAGATTTAAGGATAGTTTGGAAATTAGGACTTCTTAAAATACACACGTTTCCTTCTAAAAACACACTTTTCTATTTTGATATGGATATATTAATGTAAACAAGCAAACACTTCCAATTTAGTAGGCTGGGCTGCACACAGCAGAGCTACTCAGAAGAAGCTGGGGAGCTACCAGGAACTGCTCACGAGCTCCTCGCTGGTTGGAGAAGCCTGCTCTGGAGCAGTGGATGACGCGCCTCACGCGGCACTCACCGGGTCGCGCCCGTTCCTCAGCAGGGACACGTTGGCGACGGGGAAGGAGCAGAGCTCCAGGCCTACAGTGTCGCAATCCGATCTGGGGAAAAGACAAAGGACAGTCAGCATCTGGAGAAAGGGCAGAGACGGACAGCCTGGACAGGACTAGGACTCACCTGTAACCGTAGTGCACGGGGGCCGCGTGCCGCACCGTGGGCATGTAGGAGTAGTAGAAGCTGCCGTACAGGAAGATGGACACCCAGAGCAGCAGGATCACCACGCACACAAGGATGGCGACCTGCAGCACCACCCGGCGAATATGCACAATAGCCAGGCCGGCCACCTCCCGCGCCAGGAGCAGCAGCGGCAGCGCCGGGGCGGCGTCCATCTTGCAGCGCCGCCGCCGCCGACTGACGAGGAAGGGTCACTGGACGCGGCTGAAGAAGCCCGACGTGTGCCTTCCTCAGCCGCGGTAATCACTGGGAGGCGTAACGTGTCATGAGGGAGCGCGCGGGTCACGCTGCGGGCCGGGCTGAGGGGAGCAGACTGTCACAAGGCACCGGGGCGCTGGGGTGTGGGGGGGATCCGCTGGCACACACCCAGCTAGGCCAGAGTGTGTCCGACGCCCCGGAGAGGGCGGTGCCGTCTCGGTTCTTTTCACAACTTCCTGTTCTGGCCACCGGACCGCTGCAACTTATGCTGTCGGTCCCCAAACTCTAGGCAGTAGGGACATAGCAAGTAGAGTAGGCCGCAGGCCTCAGGTCCGAGGATGATGAAGGGCCGCAGGCATCAGGTCTGCGGATGATGAAGGGCCTATCTCGCAGTGGCGGATAGGGTACTAACGCCCTGGTCTTGAGATCTGCCTCAGTACCAGTACACACTGGGCGTCTGTGTCCTCGTGGTAAACAGGGCACATTCGTTTCTTAAATGGTCGGACTCCAGAGCTCAGGCCCTGAAAATAACAAGAAAGAAGAAGCCTTTAGTGTAGTAAACACAACGGGGTTAAGAGTAGGACAGGGAGCAACGCCACCTACAAATTACCAGGCAACACTCACCCAAACATTCCCCGCACCACCTACAAGGCTACAACGAAACACTAATTGATACCGCTGCCACACATCGCCAATTCCAAAACAAATCTACCACCCTAATACATCGCGAGTTAACAGAACAGTCCAACACCACCCCCACACATCACCTCCACCACATATGCACAATGCACTGCCAACCTCAGCAGTACAAAATCGCCTCCAAACCATAGCAGACGACCACCCACCCAGTCAAACTTAGCATCGCCAACGCAACAACTCCCATTTCGTAAAGAATTGCCAGTGACACAGTGCAATCTAAACCACCCAATACCAACGTAATCCATATTATTAATGACTTCGTTCCTTTTACCTGTCTGTCAGTCATAAGCATCTTCTGTCACACCCCCTTAAATTTGTAGGTGTTTTCATTGTGACTCACAATACACCTTTCATATTTCAGACACGGTACTTCAGTGGGATTTGCAAACCACTTTATACCACTGACATGTAGGGTGTTCTCCCAGGAGGACAGAAGATACCCTGGTTATGGAGTTTGATTTCGAAAATGTGTTTCTGGTATTTTCGATGTGTTGATGAACCCTGCCTTGTATGCTTTGTATCTAGTGTCTGCTGTCTGTCTATGGTGTCCATGAGGTAATGTAAAACCCTGGCGTCAGTAGATTTGACAATTCATTTGAAGGACTCATAAGTGCTATGACTGACCTGGTGTGAACAGCCTCCGAGTGGGGTACTATTAAATGTAGTCTAGAAAATCAACTTAAAGGCACAATTACACATGGATTTCTTTACTTCGTAGCACTGGCAACGAGTTGGCTTGGGACTGAACCCTGCAGAGTGCCTACATGAAACTGAAAATTGAAGAAACTGAAGACAAGGAAAAAACCCTTAAAATAATGAAAAGAAGAAAAGCACACCACACCAGGGCCAAATGCCAGCTGCCCTAGAAAGCAACCGAAGCACTACAGGTGTATATCCCCTGTAAGCAACGGCAGAGGACTATAGCAGTCTGACTGCAAGAGGATGGAGCAATATCTGACCAAAAGCGCTTACGTAAGAAGCTCAGAAAAATGATGTAGCGCTCTCTGAAGAGAAGTAAGAGGCTGTTATATATTTGCCCAAAACGAACTTGTGAGGATTTTCCCACCTGCTTTGGCTAGACAGCTCAGTGAGAACGCCCAGGATGATGGCAGGGTAAATATTGAAGCTCATTTTGGGGGAAATTATGTTTAGGAAGCTGATTCACAGCGGTCAGCTGAGTCTTCTCTTAGGCAGTTCTGTACAATAATTTGTCATATCGTGAAAATGAACATCCACAACATGCAGATGAGAAGTTTATTAAAAAGTGAGACAGCTCAGCCACAGCTTCTGATCACAGCTCAAACCCTCTCCTTAGAATCTCATACCTTGTTCATACAACATTCAAAAGGAATGGACACTATGAATTTAAAGAGATCATTCATCTTCGTACTTAAACGTATGAAAATCTAGGCAAAATTACATACTAACAAACCAATAACTAAAACAGAATAATATTGTCCACAAATGGTTGAAATCACTCTGCTCTTGAAAAAGCAACCTCTCGATCCAGAGAACCTGAATAACTACCACCCAGTCTCAACACTCCCATTTTTTAGGCAAAGTCGTCGAAAATTGCGTAGTGTCAACTAGAATCACACATTCGAACAAACAACCTCTTAGACACTCTCCAGTCAGGTTCCCGTCAGGTTCACTGTACAGAAACGTATCCTCTAATTAGTCGATGACTCCCTTAGAATCCTCGACTCCATCAACACCTGCCTCCTGGATTTATCTGCCACATTCAACACTGTCAACCATCTCAACCTCCTTCGTATTCTTGAACTATGCATGGGATGTGGAGCCACTGTCCTCAACTGGTTCTTCTCTTACCTATCCAAACGTTCCCAAATTGAGAAAATGGGCATCTCGTTCCCAAGACCAGTCATCGTTCACCAAGGGACGCCTCAAGGTTGATCCTCTGCCAATCCCTCTTTAACCTCTACCTAGAACCACAATGTGTGATTTTCAGAAACTCTGGAATTCTCTTCCACCTCTACACCGACAACACCCAAATATACTTGAAAATCTCATCCCTGGAAGACGTTGCCCTGCTTTCAAATACACTCTTAAAGAGTCAGAACTGGATGTCCAACCACCATTTAAAACTGAACCCAACACAATTTATTTTGCTCTCACATCCGAAAGCAAAACTTTAGTACAAGAATGGATGGCCAACTTTCCTGCCCTGGAGGGCTGCCCCCCATTGTCCAGAGTGCTGGATCACTTTTCATCACCCTTGATAATCGTCTCAATCTTCACAGCCACATAGCAGCCATGGCCAACAAAGCACAACACCAACTTACACAGCTTTGGGGCATCAGACAGCTGAATCTGGAAAAATACAAAAAAAAACAGTGGCGTAGTCCCTTGTTCTCTTTAGACTAGACTATGGGATTGCCCTTCTCTTAGGCATTCTCAAAGTTCACCTAGGCCCACAGAGAGCAACACTACATGCTGCAGCATGCTCCATCTGGAGTATCAAGAAATTTGACCACATTTCCCCTGCCTTGCTAACCCTTCAATGGAACCCCATTGCAGTGTGGTCCCATTTCAAAATAGATTGCATTCCCACAGAGCCCGACACTCCTCACCATTCTATCTAAATGAGACACTGAAAATCTCCAGAGTAAATAGGCCTTCTAGAAATGCCCAATCCCTGCTCCTTGAATCCCTCCTTCAGTCAAGAATAATACATGAACCAGTCTTTCTCTGGTAGTGCCAATAGAATCTGGAACTCTCTGCCCCCCTCACTCCATCTTACCACCTGCCAAGCAACCTTCAAAAATGACCTCAAGCTCTTCCTATTTAGCAGACATCTTGGTTAATTTACCCTCGACCAGACTTAAGTCCTCTCACCACTGCGCCCTGATCTGTCTTAGTTATATGATCCAACCGTCTAAATCGATGCTTTAACTATGTATATCCTCTGCCCAATTGTTTTAACTGTCTCATGAGGTAACTCCTGTACACATCCACCGATGTGAACACCCAAGATTAACTACTATTGCTGTAACCCTATGTATTGTAAAGTGCTCTGATGCCTTCGGGCCATGTCCGCGCTATATAAAATTGCAAAAATAAATAAAAGAGTAAAGGTTAAGTCATGCAACAAGAGCAAAGTTATACACAAATAGAAATAGCACCTATGGGCACAACCCCGTTTCAAATAAATACACAAAAAATAAGATCTTATCAACCTTACAGTCTACAATATAAAACTGGTTTAAAATAGTTCTGCAAATATGAAGGTCTCCTTAATCTTTTAGGTCAACATGAAACATCCTGCTCTTCAACCTGCTTGCTATGTAAGCCCACATTTTTCTTCACATTCAACCCAAACACATCTTTGCACTATTCAAACTTAACTACCCTGGCTAAGTTACAAACCTTCCTATCCTACGTTTTCACAGCATTAAAAAAATACTTTAACCACCTTCGAAGAATAAGTAAGTGAAAAGTTCTACCTGGTAACAGTAGAAGCCCTCACTCAGACCAGATGTACTGTCGAAATTACCTGTTCCTTTACGCACCATTATGTTATCAAATCTTCCCTTCCCATCAGCAACTGCCTCTCCTTCTATATCCTTCCACAAATCACTAACAGACTAGTCTTTCTTCGCGTACATCCCTTGAAGAACCAACATCCTACAAGGCCTCCTACCATGAAGTAACTCAGATTTCCCTGTAGTTGCATGTGGCGTAAGTCTGTAGACAATCACTCTTTTGCCCATCTCATTCTTTTAGTTCAGCCTCAAAGCCATAGCCAGGTGAATTACTTCAGTGGTCTATTAAATCTCTCAATTACCCTGCTTGTTTATGGATGATACAATGAACACTTCTAGTGAGAAACAACAAAGCTCTTAAAGAATTCCTTCATTTCTACAGGACACAACTGTGTTCCATTATGGGCCAACACCACTCTAAGAACACCTTCACTCTCAAACACAGTACCTACAAATCTAACTGTAGTCTTTAAGCGGACATCACTAACACTCTGAACCATGGGTCACTTGAAAAACAAAACCAACAAATACTGTGTGACATTCTCTGATCTTAAATAACCTTCAATATCAATTGCCTCTTCTTGCCAGGAAACATCTAATGGAGATCTAACCTGCATAGGCAGAACTCTAGTCTTCAAAACCATGTCGCTATTACTACACTCTGTGCATTCCTTAACCACTTTCTCCATCTGAAAATCCATTCCAGGCCACCAGAAAACCAACTCAAATCCTTTCCATGATCTTAACAATTCCCAAATCTCAAATATGAGCCAACTGAATCACCGTTCGACACAATATTGGTACTACCAACCTCAGACTCATAAAAATAAACCATCTTGAACTGACCACTCATTTCAAACCATTTCATGATTTCACCATGCTTTCACCATGTCTCCCATTCACCACCAAGTCAATTAACCCACTTGGAACCCCATCATTGCACCCTTCCTCATTCCATTTCTCCTCCTCCTCAATAACCCCATCAGTTATATCACAAACACATGGCCATTGACCTTCAACCTCCTCTTCATTTCTTCTAGCTCCACTACTAGATCCAATCCTCAAGAGATAATCTGCAGTTCTATTCCCCACACCAGGTACATGCAAAAATATTGAAGGAGTACTCCTACAACATGAATCACTTCCTGGTCTTTGCAGAAACACTGTCCAAAATTTGAGCTATAAATCAAACACAGGTTTGTGATAAGTTCTCACACCCCATACAAATATTTGGCATTTCTCAAACTGAAGCTAACAATCTTCAACATAACACAACTTCCAGTTGGGATTTCAACCCCAACACACACTCCTGTGGATGATCTTCATCTCATACTGGATAAGGGAAGATGTGCAGTGTTAATACTTTTGGATTTAAGCAATGCATTTGATACCATCTCCCATCTTATTCTCATCAATTGGCTGTCCTTCATTGACATCTAAGGTATAGCCCTATATTGGATAACCTTTCTTAAGTACTGCCTTCAAGCTGTTTATCTGCCTCCTTTTTAGGTCTCGACTACGCAGCGCGCATGAGCTGCATAGGAGGAGACCTCTTTTAATCTATTCGCTTTTTTGCCCCAAAACGTGCACTCTTTGCATTTCTTTCAATTGCAACGCGTGCACGTTTGGCGTTTCCGTTGCGGGAGAGCGCTTTGGCGACATTGGGTTGTAATTATCCTGCAAACAGATGGTGCCTTTGCTCGCTCCCACAAGGAAACAGGCGCAGGGGCCATATGTTTTTTTTTTTTTTTAATTAGCGTGCTCGGGGCTTAGGCTACAATTAACCCAAAGCACAACTTCAGGAGACATCAAGAAGTCAATGCACTAGCAAATGTGCACGGTGTCCAGAGTTCCGGTTCCACGTCCCTCACGAGGGCTGCGGTCTCAGCTTTGCTGGGGACTCGGGTCGGCCTGTGAGAAGTCTGGAAATCCTCTTTCTGTGTTGCAAATACTTCGAAGTCCGGCGGAAGCTTCGGAATGCAGACCGGCAAGATGCTTCGTTGGTGCCTGCTTGAGCAGGGGAGTCACTCCTTGACCCCAAGGGAGATTCTTCCGTCCTTTAGTCTTTAGTAGAGCGTCGAAGTTCCAGGATTCAGTTTCAGAGTTTCGTCCAAGTGTAATCTAAAGTCCTGTTGCCAGGGGTCCCTTACTTATATTGAAGAAAGGGGTTGGACATACTCTGGGGACCCACCTATGGGAGGGTTTGGAAAGAGGGGTGGCTACACCTATTTCCTTTGTCCAGTTTCACCCCAGAGCAGGGGCTGGTAGCCCCTGCAACCAGTTTGAACTGGGCTATGCACAGGGACACCAAATGTGCCCCCAGTGCAGACTTTCTGGCACTCTCAGAGTGCAACACACCCAGCCCCAACACGCTAAAGCCTGCCTGGGAGGTGGTTACACCTCCCTGTGACAGAAAACCTACTGTCCAGGTCTGTGCCTGCAGCATCCATTTTGTGATGCCAGGGCTCTTTTAAACTATTACCGGGCAAACCAGTGTGTACATGTCTCTCTCTCTAGAAGGGTGGAATTCTACCTCCGCAGCCAGGACTGTTGGGGGGGCGGGGGGGGTAGGATTCCAAAGTGTTTGACACCAAACACAACATGTTTCCATGCTGCCATTCCAAAGTTATCATTTACCGCGAGGTTATAATGCACGTAAGAGTATATGGTCTGGCTGCATCACAGAACAGCCTCAGAGAATAGTTTCCGAAAGCTGCAGAGGGTTCCTGCTCATGCATGGGCACCCTCTCTCACAAAACCAAGCACTCTGCCTTCAGGATTGATAAGGCCTGCCATAGCAGCGACTGATAGGTTTATATGTGTCAGTGATTAAAGGTATATATAGGCAACCTATATCTTAGTAAGGGGTGCATGCACCACCTTACCCAGGCTGCAGTAGCAGTCCAGTGGTGTCATTTTGGAAGGCTTCCCAGGGGTGGCAGAATACATGCTGCAGCCCCTGGTAGGCCTCTGGAGTACCTATGCCCTTAGTACCTAGTGTACCATATACTAGGGACTCACAAGGGTACCCCAGTAACCAAACTGGAGTGTACCTATAGTACATGAAAATCAATTTAGAGAGGAAGCAGCTAGGCTGGGGTCCTGGATAGGTGGGCCCCAGCCAGATTAATGTCGAAAAACAGTGATACACCAGCAAAAAGTGTAGGTAACCATAGTAAGCAGATCCTACTCTCCTACAGCTAGTGTTTTGTTAATCACAAAAGGTAAGGGAACAACTGTGTCGTCAAGGCAGCCTTAAAGATGCATATCAGTTATTGTAACCCGAGGCATCTCATTTAACTACACTGGGGACCACACCCAACTCATGATAAAAGCCATGTATCATACCACAGGCAACTGTAGTGCTATAACTCTTGCCAACAATCTTAAAAAGAAAACAATTATTACATCTTTTATGAACAAGAGCAGATATTGAACGCCTTTATAATACTTTATGGAAAATTATACCCCAGGGAGATCTCTCTTTGAAAAGATGACATTAAGAGACACCGCCACAAGATATCAGCACAATCATTATCAAACCAAGATAAAGCAACTCTGGCATCAGACATCAAAGAACAGCACATCGAGAAAATCTTATGAACTGGAAAATTTACCTTAGTTCTCTCGAACAGGTGGAAACATGGCTCCAAGTCGACTATGACACTTCCACCAGATAAGACGTCCCAGACCCATATGTAGTGCCGCCCAGCACTCTGATGTCAGTTCTCGTCCTCCCCCACTCCACCCCCATGCAAATTGAAAACAATACATTCCACAAAAACTTGGCACCTTGCTGGGAGCACAGTAGCCACTCCTCAGAGGGGAAAGTGGGTGCGTCAGTGAGCAATTTGGAGAAAGACAGAGTATCTACCAGAAAGATAATAGCAAAGGTAAGTAACTTTTTCTTATAATGGCTACATCTAACTACAGTTCCGCACCTTATCAAGATACTCAGGCAGTATGCCATGGAGGTGGGTCTATGAAGCGAGATGGCTAAATTGTATGCCATCAAAGTAAGTAGACTAACCAAATAGCTCTAAGAAGACAGACAGAAGAGCATCTTGAGAGATGCAACAAGACCGCAGCCCCTTCTGTAATACCAAAGTTTTTTCAGGGACAAACAAAGCAGGCACAGATGCTTGTTACGCCCCAAGGCACTTTCTGTAATACAGCCCTAGACATTCACAGGCTGACAAGGAAGCTCAAACAGCAATGCACAAACCTTTGGAACAGAAGAAAACTTTCAAAGAAAGTGATGATCCACGTCAAAGGGTGTGAATAAAAAGAAAACTTACGTAAGAGCACAGTTCGGCACCCTTTATGGCTCGTGACATCACATTCAGGAGAAGTTTTGGAGTCTTTTTAGAGCCATGAAGCCACCTGTCGGTGCCAGATAACTACTGCCAAATTTCCAGCCAGAAAACTGACCAATATTGGTCTAACATTGTTCAGTTTGTGGACTTCATTTGTGGTCTCACCCCTGAGGCGGAAGCCAGGGGCTCAATTTCATTTTTAAAAGTGTGCATTTATTATTAATTTTGTGGCATTTTGTTTAAAACTTCTGTCCTTTTTAAATATCGCGAGCCTCACCAGAAGGAATCGCCGCTTCCCCGCGCTGTTCCCAGCGCAGCAGACTACGTGCTGACGCCGGGGATTACAGCCGCCATATTGGGAGAAGGAAGGGTGGCGTTCCAGTAGCTGGACGCCTCCCGCCCTCCCAGACTATTTAAACACCGCTCTGCGCGTAGCGCGCTGACTTCATTTGTGGTCTCACCCCTGAGGCGGAAGCCGGGGGCTCAATTTCATTTTTAAAAGTGTGCATTTATTATTAATTTTGTGGCATTTTGTTTAAAACTTCTGTCCTTTTTAAATATCGCGAGCCTCACCAGAAGGAATCGCCGCTTCCCCACGCTGTTCCCAGTGCAGCAGACTACGTGCTGACGCCGGGGATTACAGCCGCCATATTGGGAGAAGGAAGGGTGGCGTTCCAGTAGCTGGACGCCTCCCACCCTCCTTAGCATTGGATAAAAGGAGAATGTTGGCTCGTCCGCGCAGCGGGCGCGCCGAAGGCAAGCCCGTCTGCGCCCGTCCGCGCCGGGCCCGTGCCTAGCGCCATGACCCCTGGCTCAGCGATGCGGGAATGGATTAGATACTCCGCAGTCGATTTACATCAGCTGAGACCCTCTAGGGGGCATGTATGCTCCCAACACGACCCCGGCAACATTAACGGAGTGAGTACCTATTGCCCTGGCTGCAAAATCTCTGTACCGTTTTTCGATCACAAAGCCATATCATCTCAATCACATAATAACAAGCCTAAGAACATTACCATCTCACTTATAAATACACGTTCCTTGCGAAGGCACAGACAGGAAATCGCCGACCTGATTCAGGATAAGAAAATAGACTTGCTTTTCATCACAGAAACATGGATGGATGAGACATCTGGCCCTGATTTAGTGGTGGCTGTGCCCAGTGGTTTTACTGTATATCGGCAAGATAGACAGGGGGAAAAAGGTGGGGGCTTGGCAATTATCTCCCGTAACAACTTTCCAGTTAGAATCTCGCCTATACCCTCTAAAACATGCGAAGCTTTGCACTTCGCCATTAAGCTTACTCGATCATACAACCTCAAAGGAGCACTTATTTATAGACCACCGGGGGCACGCGCTGAATTTCTGTCCTCTTTTTTGTCACTTATGGTACCCTTGGCAATTGAAGACACCTTTATGGTATTGGGGGACCTAAATTTCCATATGGAAAAACTCGAAGATACCGAAAACAAATCTCTTATGGCTGATTTTGCCACTTTAGGATTAGCCCAGTTGGTAACAGCACCTACACATGAGGCTGGTCACACATTGGACGGCATTTTCACCAACATAAACGAGATAACACTAAAAGAGATACTGCCCCTTACCTGGTCTGATAATTTTGCTATCCTGAGTAACATTGTCGTTAGTCAGGCCAATAAACCTAAACAGAACTCCCCAACTCAAGAACCTTTTAGGGTTTGGAAGGATATTGACAAGGGGATGTTAAGAACGTCCCTAATTGACACCTGGCCGACCATTTCTGTAGATTCTAATGTAGCCGTGCAGCAATTCTCTGACTGGCTAGGTTCGGCGGTAGAGATATTGGCCCCCCTAAAAACTATTTCTAGAAATAGGAAGATGCCTTCGGCACCTTGGTTTACGGAAACACTGAGAAAGCAAAAACAAATCTGCAGGAATCATGAAAGAAAATGGCGAAAAGCCTATGATAGTGAAAGTAAAATGTCATATAAACAGACATTGGCCGTCTACAAAAAAATGATTATTGAGGCCAAAAAGAATTTTTATGGGGAACAAATTGAAAGCGCAAAAAACTCCAGCAGACAACTGTATGAGGTGGTGAAGTCATTGGCTGGAAAATCGCCCGATCTGGTCCCCCCCCCCTCTCAGGCGTTTTGCGACGCTCTGGCAAATTTTTTCTGCTCTAAAATAAACGATATTTATGCAGAGTTCTCAGTGATTAATAAACCTACTAATTCAGCATCTACTTTCCCTAGTAAACAACTTGAGTGCTCATTCGCCCAATTTAAAGAGGCAAATGAGGATCAAATTACAGACATCATTAAACTAATTAAATCAGGTTCAGCCCTTGACCCTTGTCCTCCCAAGATTTTTCCCCCTGTAATCGACTTGATCAGTGATTTCACCATGCAAATCTGTAATGCGATGTTCATATCAGGAGTTTTTCCTGATAGGTTAAAGAACACGTTCCTAAAACCACTTCTGAAAAAGCCAGGCTTGGATAAAGAGTCACTGAAAAACTATAGGCCCATTGCCAGCCTGCCTTTATTAGCCAAAGTGGTTGAGAAAGTGATGAATGTTCAGCTTTCAGAATATATTGAACATAATGATTTGCTCGATGATTCACAGTTTGGCTTTTGGAAAATGCATGGTACCGAGACTGCGCTCATCAAGGCCGCTGATGATATCAGAGCCATTAGAGACCAGGGTGGTACGGCGGTACTGGTTATGTTAGATCTATCTGCGGCTTTCGACACGGTCAATCATTCCATCTTGATTGACCGTGTCGGAGAGCTGGGTATCCATTCCAAGGCTGGAGCTCTGCTTGCTTCTTTTTTGGCAGGCAGAACGCAGGCAGTAACTCTGGGGCCATTTAGATCGGTCGACCTAGCTCTACCCTGTGGAGTGCCTCAAGGCTCGTCCCTAATTCCGACACTTTTCAACATTTATGTGTCGGACTTAGCTAGGGTTATTAAGATCTACCGGATGAGCCTTACCACATATGCTGACGATACCCAGTTGGTGCTAGCCATCAATAATGATGGAGAAAAGGTGGCAGCTCGGTTTCAGGAAGGCATGCTGGCAATTAAGGAGTGGATGGCCTGCAACTGTTTAAGGCTGAACTCCGAGAAAACAGAGGTGATCATTTTTGGTAAACTTTTTCCCATCTGGTCATCAATTTGGTGGCCTCCGTTACTCGGAGTGCTACCCTCTCTTGTGCAGAAAGTTAGAAATCTTGGAGTCATCTTTGATGAGAAACTGAACTTCGTTAATCATGCCAATCAAGCAGCTTCCACAGCATTTTATAAACTCAAACTCCTAAGAAAGATAATTCCATTTCTCCCAGAAAATGCAGGAAAAACGGTGGTGAGCTCACTAGTACTGTCCTCCTTGGATTACTGTAACGGTTTACTGGTGAATGCTCAAGCTCGGGTGGTCGCCAAGTTACAACTGGTCCAGAATGCGGCAGCAAGACTGCTATCTGGGACCCCCAAATTTAAACCGATTAAACAAGTAATCAGGAACTATCACTGGCTGACAGTTAAAAACAGGATTAAATTTAAAACATTGTGTCTCACCTTTAAAGCCCTCCATCAGTTAGGGCCGGAGTTCCTTAAACAGAAGCTCATTTTTTATCGCCCCACTCGACAATTAAGGTCAATAAATTCACTTCAACTTATTGTACCAAGAACCAAGACTGTCACCTGGGGAGATAGATGCTTCACCAATGCTGCAGCCAGACTTGGGAATACGCTTCCATTGGTGAATAGATCTACACCCACATTGTTACAATTTAGAAAAATGTTGAAAACATGGCTGTTTGACCAGTAAGTTCCACTCCCCCACCCTATTATTTCTTATAATTAATAACACACCTTTGCCCAGCACACTTCAAAAACATTTGTTACAGATAGACAAATCAATAACAGTTTTTTCAAATTTACGAACAAGTCGATGTTTTTAGTTTACAGTAGTTCTTTATTGTTCAATCTTTTAAAAGCCTTTAGACAGCATCACTTTTGGAACCGCCAACGCGTTTCGTCCCATCCAGGGACTTCTTCAGGGCTTGAACAGTTCGTATGATCTATACTAGTTGGTATTGTCTTGTAAATCCTTAATAAGGACAATCTACTGCGTAAGTTTCTAGTCAAAGACCCCTTATGTATTCGCAGTTGCAGTTTATTTAATTTCACACTTTTTTTTCCCTTCTTTAATTCATGTGGTATGGGACTTCACATTTATTCGTAGGATGGTCAGTTTACGAAGGTAACGACCCGGATATGATAAAGCGGGTCCGGAAGAAGGGGTCCGTCGATCGTCTCGGCTCCAACCAGGGATCACCTCGAGGTGATCCCTGGTTGGAGCCGAGACGATACTTATAGAGTTCCTGGACAGAAGGCGGTAAAGATTGAACCATACTGCCATAAAACAACAAGTATACAAATTTCCCCTTTAATAACTTCCACTCATACCATTTCCAACTCAGTTCTCTCAATCTCTTAAATACCTGTATTCTTCATCTGCAAGTGCTCATACCATTTTGCAAAGCCTCACAACAGTTGCCTACCCACATCTAATTCATCACAAGCTCTTATCTGTACCCCACTGCTCCTCTTGGTACCTACGTATGTAGTCTGCCTTGTCTGGACTAGGCCTTCAAATTAATAAAAATTTTAACATTTAAAAAAAATCTATTTGAATAGGTTGCTAGTTTTTTTGTCAGATATGCAATCTCCACTGTAAAGGACAGTTAGCCTAGTGACTGAAAGACCAGGGGCTGGACCCAAATCATGGATGTTACAGCCCCAAGCGTCTACTCCTATCACTTCTTTAGTATTGTCCTGTGCCTGCATTTTTCTTGTACCCGGTTAATGCAGAAGATGCCCTCTGCGATAGCTAGAGTAATATCCCTGGACACACCACCATACTAGATCTCAGAATCAAATTGAATCCTCTATTGTAGCCAAAATCATTAACTTGACCAGAAGATTACCCCTATAGCTATTAAACATGTGATTACTACTCGAACTTGATCCCTTGGTACCTAGTAACTATGGTCCGCTTACTGACCTAACCAGTCTCAGTAAGCTCGTAGAGAGAGTGGTGGCTTCACACCTCAAAAGTATTTTTAGAAGCCCAAATTATAGAATTTGCTCAATCCGGCTACTGATTCACACTGACAGACAGCCTTGCTGGATTTTATTGATCGCATCTAGCCAATTGTTGATGGACATATGGCTGCTCTTGTCCTCTTGGATTTGTAGACTGCTTTTGTCCTCATTGCAGACTCCATCTTCCAGAGCAGATGGTGGTAGGTGTTGAATTTGGGAGACATTCCTTGCATCGCATGCGATACATTGCATGCCATTACAATGCGGTTGTTACAATGAATGCGTTGTTACATCACAAACCATTACAACGCAAGTCGTAAGGGGCAGAAGGTGTTGGATTTTAAATCCAACACCTTCCCTACTGTTGCACAGACTGGAGTTGGCATAGTAAATTATACTATTCCAACATCCAGCACCCCCTACAGCAAGTCGTTGTAACGACTTGCGTTGTAATGGTATGCGATGTAACAACGCGGTCGTTGTAAGAACCAAGTTGTAATGGTATGCAATGTATTGCACGCTTTGTAACATTGCAGATTCGTTTAATTTCTGCAATTGAAATGGTTTGATCCATTCTGGAATAATCGAGTCACAAGTACTGGATCCAATTCATACAATTGAATACAACTAGCAATTGGTCGCAGGGCATTCAAGAACTCCCGCTCTCCCCTTACCTTTTAAACACCTGGATTTACCCTATTCTTAAAATAAGTTATACAGAAGACATTACATAAAAGTATGCAGATGATGACTTAATCAAAGTAGATTTGTATTGGTCTGAGGATCCACTTAATAAACCATAACAGTGTCTCACAGACATCAAGGTGTAGATGCAAGAATACATGTTACGATTAAGCAGTCAGGAAGCAACTTCTGATTCTAGGCACCACACAGCAATTGAAGTCTTTTCCTAACATGTTACCAATATCTCCATTTCCTAGCCAAGTTCTTTTGCCATCAAGGAAAGAGGTCAAAACTGTAGGTGTTCAAATGGATGTTCGCCTTTTTACAAGAACCCAGATGACCTCTACAGTAACAACACTTTCTTTTTATTGTTGTACCTGAGGATTTAGTTTCCATCTCATTTCAACTCATTCCATCAACATTTAGCAGCTCAGTGCTGAGCTCGAAATTAAACTCCAATCGAACTATGCAAATTCTCAATTAATTGGCATCCCTAAGAACTGATTTGGAGATTGGGAGCTAGGATATAAAACAGGAGTTAGTGTAACTGAAGGCCTAAGGAAGTAGAATTCAATTTCAGCAAGAAGTCAAAGACTTTATTGGCAACAGGTTGAGGACGGGGCCCACTTTAAATGTCAATAGATCATATGTCATCATATGAATGGCACTGCAACACAGTAATTGTCTGACAAGATCATCAACCCTGCCCACCTCATCCCTGGACCAACTTGGAGTTTCTATCTTCCAACAAGGGCACTTCTGGCTCACACCTTATAATCCTCTTGATACAGAGGTTTAAACTCTGGAATACACTCCCAGAATATCTGTGGATAGTAGCTTCTTTCCCAAAATGTAGAAACTCAAAGGCTAGCTGGGTAAATTAATAATTTGTAATGCATTGAATTTGTAACCAAGTGGAGCAAGAAGACAGTCTGGCCACAGTGGTGAAGGTAAAAGGACCTGTACCACTGAACTACAAATCCGCTGTCACCACCACATATTCATGGGTTAAGTGGTCGGTAGCCGCTATCACTCAGAACGGGAGTATAATTTGTATGTGCTTGCTCAGTAAATGCTAGCTTCAATGATGGACAGAAAAGCAAAAAAGATATAGCACCTCCAATGAATTCATTTGATTAAGAATGCTCTTTTTTAAGGTTAAAAAAAAAAATTGCATATGTAGAATATTTAAAGGGTAAGATCACTGAAGCCAGCAATTCCCCTCAGGAAACTTTTAAAGTGATTCAAGCTTTTCTTAAACCTAACACTTGAATTTCCAGGACCCCGCAATCACAAGAACTTTGCGATAAGTTGTCAGTTTTTTAGGAGGTTACAACTTCTATTCAGCTGAGTCTTTTGCAAGAGAGGGGTGCCAACTCTTCCCTGATCGCCTTTGCCTCCAGTAGCGCTGTTCCAGTGAAAACTTCAACTTCTCTCTCTTGTTTTAAACGTATTTTATTAGAGGAATCCAGGTAGGCTAGTTTTCAATGTTGATCCGGGTACCAAATAGATCCATGTCCACCCAGCTTCCTCTCCTCTGTTGTGGATATTAATCGCATCTTTAACAAAGTCTTTAATGATTCTTGAGCCACAGAAGTAGGTCCCAAGGTCTGGAATCAGGCCACGGTGATCCCTTTGTTAAAACAAAAACCATGGCCGATCCCATCAAACTGGAGATCTTTAGACCTATGTTTGCTACCTGGGGATTCTAAAATGTTAAAGAGGTTGGTGAATTTTCAGCTAAACAAGTTCCTAGAGCATCACGAGTGGTTGCTTCCGTCTGAATCTGCATTTCGCCAGACATAGTACTGAGACAGCCTTGGTGGAGATTGTGGAATCCATCAAGAGCTATTTGGATGAGGATCAGAATGTCACATTATTCCTTTTGGACTTGTTGGTGGCGTATAACACTATCGCACATCAAACTCTTTAGACAAGATTTTCAGATACTGGAGTAGGGGGGACAATCTTGCAATGGATGTAATATTTTCTGTCAGGCATGACACACGCTGTTAGACTTGAGCCTTTTCTTTCCTCTGCCAAAACTCTTAAAACTGGAGTTTCATAGGTCTCATCCTTGAGTCCTACTTTATTTAATGTATATATAGTACTTTTGCCCTATATAATTGGAGCTTTCAATATTAAAGCTATTACCTACTCTGAAGATACCAAACTTATTTTCTCATTTGGAGATAGCTCAGCAATAGGATAAGAGACTTATGTACTGTTTTCTGAAGGTGGTGGAGTGAATGAACCAAGATAGCTTGTTTAGGAATGCGTCCAAAACAGACATCCTGTTTTTGGGCTATAATGCTACTGGGTGGTCCAATGACTGGTGACCAACAGCACTCAGTGGTAAACAACCTTGGGAAAAAACGTGGTAGTGTACTTTCCTTTCGTCCTCATATCACTTCTTTGGCTGGATGTGTTGTGCTCTACTCCGCATGCTGATTAAGATATTAGATTTTGTGCTGGTGGAAGCCTGGAAATCAACTGTTCATACGGCCATTACCTCTAGGTTGGACTATGTGAATGCCTTATTTTTGGGCCTCCCAGCCTATTTGATCAAACATTCGCAAGTAGTTCAAAATGCTGCTGAAAGGTTGATTTTAGGAGTTCCAAAACGCCATGGTTTAGCAGGTCGTCTCAAGTAATTACACCAGCACCCTATTGAGAAGAGGACTGTTTTCAAGGCATTGCTGCTTGCTTTTTTCATGCTGTGGCGCCAAAGTATCTTAATAGGAGGCTTTGTCACTATATCCCTGCTTGCCCCCTCTGATCACAAAAGGCCTCGTTACTGAAAACTCAATGTTTCCATTGGAAATCGATAGGTAACCACTCTTTTACTTATCCGACCACCAAGGTCTGGAACTTGTTACCTTTTTCCTTACACCTGGCTGTTTGTCAGTACAGTTTTATGTTGTATGACTGCTTGCACTTGCTGTTTAGCACCAGGACGTCTGTGTGCCAGCTGTGCGCTTTAGAATTATTATTGTATATAGTCTGTCTGTTACCAAGAAAGGGCATCTTGGCAACTGGCAATGCTGACGATCAGGAAGGCAGAAATGGTGTACATTTAGGGCTGCTGAAATAACCAACTTTTCAATTTTTTTTCTCGCAATGAGATATAAATGAGTGAGATGACAGAGAAGAAGGCAGTTGGTCCCATTTTTTGTCTTCTAGATAAGAGCGGCCATTAATATGAAAATGATTTTTGTGTGTGAAAGTGGCCAACATCTAGCCTGAGGATCATAGAAACGATACGTTGACAATTTTTTTTCTTTAAGTATATCGGGCCCCAGACATTTAGAGAACTGAAAGCAAAACGCAGTGCTTTAAAACAAGCACATTTCTGGGCTGGGAGCCAAAAGAAATCGTGGAAATGAGTAGGCGTGTCTGAGTTTCTTGGAAAATTAAAAATTAGATGAGAGATCTATGTAAGAAGGATGTTGAATTGTCCACGCCCAAGGAATTGCAGTAGTCTGGACAAGAGGTTGTGAGATTGTGCAGCCGTCTTACAGCTAGAGAGTGGGAGAAAATTCAACATTTTCCTCGGCATATCGAGTATAGCAAAATAAGTGGTGGCAACTTTTGTCCCTTGCTGGACCATAGAAAGGTCCTTATCAGCAAAAACCCTTAGATCTCTGGCAGAGAAAACAGTGGGCAGCCTTAAAATGGACAGCCATTAGCAAGAGGACCAGGACTTTTCAAACAAAACGAAACAAAATCTGTTTCATCACAATTCATTTTCCGACAGTTAACTTTCAGTAAATTGGTAATGGATGACATGTAGGAGCAAAATGTGTCCAGAGTGTCAGAGGCGTTCTTAGAAATAGAAACAATTTGAGTATCCTCTGCATAGTAGATGATCTCGAAACCAAGAAAGCAAACTAACTGGGCAAGAGGGGAAATGTAAACGTTGAACAGTGGCCATTCCTGAGGGACTTCACAAGAGTGTTGTGGATGTCAGGGAAGAACAGAATCTGGATGTCGGGGAAGAACAGAATCATTTAAGTGCTTACCTGCAAATGCCTATAAACAAAAGGTGTGCGAATAGAGTGGCATGAGACATAGTATAGAAAGCTTCCAAGAGATCAAGTAAGACAAGAAAGGCAGAGCTAAGATCATCCTCAGATCGCCAGTAGCAGCAAGCAGAGCAGTTTCAGTACTGGGACAAGTATGAAAACACAAGAGACAAGAAACCAATTTGGGTGATTGTTGCGCTCTAGAAATATACTTCACTTACTGACTGACTGAGTCATCCAAAATGGAACAGATTTCCAACTATTCAGAAGTCATTTATTGAGTGTTTTCTCAATGAGCAATGAATTTAGCTAGCAGGGGTAAGTGTGAATTAGTGCAATAGTGGTAGAGATTGTTATGATCAGCTGAAAGCCTTTTCAAGAGAGGAGACACCTGTGCTTGTTTCCAGATCTCAGGAACCGATGTCTGGAGAGGAGAGGCATTACAAAGAGTTATCAGGCTTGGAGCCAGAATCTATGAGGCCAATTAGAATTGGCAGGGGGACAAAAACCGAGGAGGGACCCCGATTTTATCTGTGAAAGAACTGAGCTGGTCTTCGACCCTGATAATAGCTTAAAATCTTAAGAGGTGCCATGAAGAGCTGCAGGGCTGTAATTGATGTGGCCCAAATACATTAATTGCTGGGGAGCCTCAAAATGCAAGCATTTTTGCAAACTTCTCAGTCACTTAATGCCTAGTAAAAGAAGCACCCTTCCTCCCAACTCAACATAGTAGTACAAAAGTACTGGAGTTCAAGATCATCTAGGGCAATCAGACCTGAAGATTTTAGATGGAGATGGATTTTGACCATAAAGACCCCCTTACCCACCACTTCTCTGCTGGACCATCTACTCCCAAGTAACCTCCTTACAACTGCCAACTTTGGAGAAACCTGATTGGAGTCTCCTGCCTGTAAGGATTTTACTGGCCACTATATTCGAGATTGACCAATCTGTAAATGGGCAATAACCTTAAACTCTTACTGAACCAGGGCTCTGCTGGTCACTAGGCTCTAACCTGTTTTTTAAGCTAGTGGGATAGTGTCCAAGAAGATTAGGCAAAAGCACTCTTCTAGGAGGTGGAATCTCTGTTATTACATGACAGACTCTTCAGAATAGCATATTGTGTCATTTGTAGTCAGTGACACATACTCTAGCTGTAACTCACTGGCAGGCTGATACCCACATTTCATCTCATTCTCTGTCACACCAACTATTTTACACGTTCTCAGATAAAGTACATACCAACAATCCGGCCACACTGAAAGAAATGGATATTAAAGTTTCTATGACTCTTTGTTGTGGTGAGTAACTCAAAACATGGCAATTTCTTACACACTGAATGTAAAAACAACTTTGAAAAGTAAACAATTATAGAAGAGCAATACAGAACATAATAACCAAGCAAGGATAGTTCATAAATAGTTTAACATGGGACGACCTAACTTGAAATAAAGTAGCAGATAGCTCTCTCTTAAGACAAGATAGTGCTCAAAGGCTGCAGGAAGTAATCAACAGTTTCAAAGGTAGCTGTAATCCTAACATGTAGTTTATTTGCAGAATTCATTGTGGAGCCATCTATAATGTAACACTTTACGGTAATCGCAAACCCCAGTTAATTTCGTCCTATGGAAGGGATCTTCAGAAATAAAGGGGAATGGTTGATAAATAGGGGAGCAGCGGATGTCTTTCAATTGTCCAATTATAGCTGGTCTGCAAGCAAGCAGTCTTGTTCTGCTGTCTTCTTTACAGTTAGGTCAAATCATGGGACATGGTTTCCAGTGACTAACTAGGAACCAATGGGGAGAAAAGAGCACTGCCAATTAAATTCATGTCAGAACCATAAATGCCAAGACTTGAGAGTCTTTGCAGCAAAATAGTGTGCAAGACTGAATCAAAAGCCGAAAACAGGTCCAACAACACTATGGGTGTAGAGATCTCTGACCCAGAATTGGTCTAGAGTGATCTGATACTGCTAGCAGTGTTGCTTCTGAACTGTTTTGTGGGTGGAACCTACATTGGGATAGCTGACATACAGAGTGGAAGTCTAAGTATTCAGGCAATGGACCTTGTCCAATTTTTTCAATATTTTGGAATTCACAAGGAGGAGGATATAGGCCTGCAATTGGCCAATTCTGCTGGATCACCTCCGGGTTTCTTGAGAAGGGCAACCCGAACTTTTCTCCACATCTCAAGAACTGTAGCTGTCATGAGAGACATGTTGAACAGATGACACCGAATAGGGCAGATAGTGCCCGACATTGTACCCACAAATGAGGGGAGAGGGGGGTTCAAGGGTTCCCTGTGACCTTGATCGCAGGATGTGAGGGTAGCAGCGTCTGCTTAAGTAGAAATGGAGAATAAATTAGGAAGGGAGGCGCCCAAGGGTGTGGCAATTAATCTTTTTACGCAAGGCAAGTCCGTCTGTAGGTGACTGTGCCGCAAACTCAAAATAAATCTTAGTAATTTTATCTTAGAAATATGATGCAAGGATCTCACAAATAGAATTGGAAGGGTGGATAAGCAGTGTACAGGCAGAGATTTGAGGATGAAGGACATGTCTCTGAAAGCATTTGTGGCTTGCTCAATTTTATTATCATAGAATGCGGCTCGAATGGACCGAATAAGCCAGTGATAATTATTAAAGACCGTTCTTTACAGTTTCTTTAGAGTCACAGTCATAATTAGTTCTTCACTTCATCTTCAAAGCTCTGGAATGAGCTTTGACGTATGCAAAGAGTTCACAAACAAAAGTGCGGACTGTCTCTTATGTGAGAATCTGCTAGTTTTGAGAGGCAATCTTATTCAGTCTTAATGAGAGTCCGCAGTTAAATCTGGAAGCATCAGAGGAAATCTAGACAGAGATAGAGAGACAGGGAGAGCCTTGAGAACAGTGTCCAGGTTGGTCTGAGTAGCCTTAGAGCAGGCTTGGTAGGATTTTTCAGCTGCTGGGTCTGGTAGTGGGCTTGATGACAGAACATGTATACTGGATTGCATAGTAGTCGGACAAGACAGAACATGTATACTGGATTGCATAGTAATCGGACAAGATGAGCGAAATGGGACTAATGCAGAGTAACTAAGTTGGAGAATATGATGTCAATTGTATGACTGGCTGTATGGGTGGTGGAGACTACCTGCTAGGGTAGGTTTAGTGCAGTAAGCAAATCTAAAAGCATAGTAGTTTCTGGATCAGACATCTTGTACACATGGTTGTTAAAATTGCAGCGAAGCTGGGGTATTTAATGATAAGGGCGCTAGAACTTCAACCAAGGAGTTTCTAAAAGTGGGTGATCAGTCCTGTTGGTCGATAAATAAAAACATCTGAAAAAGAAAATGCAGAGCCTTTTTCCAGGGTAAGGGTAATGTCTTCTGCTTCAAAGAGGTTGTGGAGAGTGAACACTGAGCATCCAAATTTAGATGGGCAAATTATGGCTTGGCCCACGTCCACATGATGGGCACATGATGGGGAGGTCCTGATGAATGATGGAATAACCATAGGGCTCTGGGAGCCCAGAGTTTGGCGCCGAGGCCTCATTAAGCCTTGTTTCGGTTTTAAAAGTGCTTCATTTTTTGTGGGTAAGATGAAGTAAAAAATATCAACACAATGTTTGGGAAGGGACTTAATTGGTATAAGAAAGAAACTTAGATTGGCACTGATAGAATGACCGTGGTCTTTCAGAAGGGTTTTGAGAGAGTCATGAATGTTATGTACAGGAGTAAGTGCCCCTTTTGCACGAAGGCCTTTCTGAATAAATACTTAAAATAGTGGCCTATTTATTGTATTTTAGTGATGTGTTGTAGGTTAGAAGCAGGTATTTGCGATGGGCTCACAGCTACGTTATTTTTTTATTCCATTACGATGGGGGCTTAATGTCTTGGACCCAGCGTAGGTGCTATATTTGCTAATTCTTCCTGGTTGCTGTTCTATTTTGGTGGAGGTTGTAGCAGAAACTAGGATGGTGCCGTTTGGTTATGCTGGTGCTATATTCGTTGCAAAAGTGGGAAGATGTCAAATATGACACCTGCAGAAATCGCCCCTTTTTAGATAACATCACTTTACACACCAACAGCTGTAGGCCCACACCTATAACTGGAATCAACAAACCAAGTTCCGGCATGCAGTTTGTGATTTGTTGTGTTAGTAATGGGGGGGGGTGATGTTTGGAGTTCATAGTGATAGCGGTGAGTATGATCTTCTGATGATATGTTGGGCGTGGCTCTATAAAACTGCACCGCTTAGTCACATGGACAAAGTGTTAATCTGGTTTGTGAGGAAGACTATGTTTTTATAGTTTGACAGTCTTGGGGATTATTGTCCAATTTCCATGATAGGAGTTCTAATGAGCTACACTCCAGGATGTGGAATTCCTATAGCCCGACGCCCAATTCATATTGTTTGGGCTCAAGGGCAACAAGTATTCATGAGTATTTTGTCCTTGGGACAATTGGGCCCAACCCCCTGCAGCACAAACCCTTTGGCTGTCAGTTTGCAGTACCACATTATGGATCAGGAAAGGGCACCGTCAGCAGGTAAGGTAAGATTTTGTCCATATGTTAATGCTGTTCAAACTTGTATTTATGGTTCATTAATTGAAAGCCTTTATTATTAGGGTGAGCGTTCTAAGTAAATGTTGTAAGGTCTGACTGCACTGCTGACAGTGGTTCCAGTATAAAAATGTGTACACACATTTTCAAAGTTTAGCAACTTGAGGCTATGTATAATACTCCCAAAATGCGCTCCGATTTGATGCAAATATTTGCAGAAGCTTGAAAGCAGGATGGATGATTCTTTGCTTTCAAAAATAAATGTTCATAAAAAAATAAAAGCAGGAAAAAACATTTTGCTAAACTACTGTAAAATTTCAGGTACCATTTCTTTGCAGCATTATTTAGTAACATGTGTTGATGCATTCTAGAATTTTCAAAAAATATTCATAATGGAAAATCAGTGTAACCAGTTTCAATAAGATTATGGGAAACAAAAATGAACAAGCATTGGCAAAGCCAGTGGGTCTGAAATTGGTGGTCAGCTTTTTAGTTTTATCAACGTGCGACGTTTTTTGGCATGGTTTTTGTAAAACCTTATTGGTGTGGGAGCTGCCGGGCCCCCACCATTATACCAAACATTGGCAAAAGCAGAAAAAATGTTTTAGTCTCAAAAAGCACACACTGCCACAGTAGTTACTGGCACTGAAACTACTTTGTGTGCCGATATACTCCTTGTGTCACTCACAGTGAAGCCAGCTGATAGTGAGCGAGAGAGAGACAGAAATTTAATAAACACAAAAGGTCACGTCAACGCCAGACCAAATTAGGGGCCCACTTATTAAAGAAAGTCTCAAAAGTGCACCATGGCTTTAGTGAATTCCCAATAATTTAGAGAACTAGGACAAGAAATAGTACTCTTAGAAAATATTTGTGAACAACATTTTAGCATGAGCGAATACGCATGTGTAGATTTGCTCATGCAAAAATCTGAGTGTTTGCAAGTTCACTTTCCCTCCAACCACTTTTTTCGCCCAATCTGGAAGAATGTTTACGTCTGCCATTGTCAGGAGTACATTTCCAACATTTCTCAGTATGGGAAAAGATTAGAGAAGAGTTGTTGAAAACCCTTAAAACATGCAAGTTCATAGGTTTGCACACACTCCAAGGGTATTCTAACCCTGGAACTATTGCTTATCACTACCTTCAGCCCCAGTATGTAGATCTGCGGAAGCGTGGCAACATAAGGGGACTGCCCTGGTATAATCAGAGAGGCTATATCAGAGGTCCTATATAATGAGATTGCTGCCATAATTTGTCGCTGGACTACATGGCACCAAAGAGGCAAGTGGACTTTGTTACAGGACAAGTAGATTTATGAAGCAACCTGCCCTATGGACAAGAAGATATTTTAATAAATTTCACACCCCTGTCCACTGTTGTGATGCATGCAAATGAGGCTTCTGTACTGTGACTGCTTGGAAGTCATAATCCTCATCATAACATTTATATTGAAGACTCTACCTTCAAGGGTCCGTTGACACTGATCCCACTTACAGTAGTTATACAGGCAAATGTTTTTTTTATCATCAAAATTGTATTGTATTGTATTGTAATTGCATTTATATAGCGCTTACTACCCCTGATGAGGCGTCAAATCGCTTTTTTGGCGAGTAGCACGCTACTCCGGAACCCATAAAGGATTAGTGTTGCATTAGTATAGTGAAAGATGAAAGTAATTTGAGTGGTCGATAGGTTAGTCAGTTATTTGGATTGAGAAGTATAGCGGAGGGAAAAAGGTTTGCATTTATATAACACTTGTTACCCCTAATCGGGTGTTGAAGCACTTTCTTGGCGAGTAGCATGCTACTCCTGAACCCATAAGGATTCGTGGTGAATTAGTATAGTGAAATATGAAAGTAATTTGAGTGGTGGATATTAATCAGTTATTTGAATTGAGGAGGATAGCGGAGGGATATAATAAGGAAAAAAGGTTTGCATTTATATAGTGCTGTTACCCCTGATGAGGTGTTGAAGCGCTTTTTTGGCGAGTAGCACGCTTCTCCAGAACCCATTAAAGGATTAGTGTTGATTCTGTATAGTGAAATATGCAAGTAATTTGAGTGGTGGATATGTTAAACAGTCATTTGGTTTGAGAAGGGTAGCAGAGGGATAGAAGAGGGACAAAGGTATATATCGCCAAAAGTCCTTTCCAGTAAGTACGCTCTCAGTAACAAAGATGTCCACCAGGTTATAAACATCCAAGGGTGAACAAGGCTTCTTCGTAAGCCGAAACATGTTGTAGTCGAATAAACACCCTTGGATGTTTATAACCTGGTGGACATCTTTGTTACTGAGAGCGTACTTACTAGAAAGGACTTTTGGCGATTAATTACCGGCGTGCTCCGCCGGCGTGTACGCCACCTCCCACGGGGCTAACGCAGTCGGAAGGAGCGGGTTTCTTGGAATACATATTTCACTATACTAAATCAACACTAGCTATCTATCTATCTATATCTATATCTATATCTATATCTATATCTATATATATATCAACACACTACCTCCTTTGAGCTTCAAAGAAGTGCACCGACACTTGGCAAAGTTGCATTTCATTTAACATTTAATGGTGAGACAGCACGAAGGTAGCAGCAATCAATCCCAACGTTTCTGCTCTACTCGAGCCTTGATCACGGGAGGCAGTCTCTTTTTTCAACAAGCATTGGAAATGCAATAGGTCTCGGATTTATTTGAGTTAGAGCTAATGGCATTGTAAATGGCAATGTCTTTTAGCCATGTGTTATGGAGTGTATGCATGTGGTGTGTAGTGGAATTATGTGGGTTGGATTGGAATTGTAGCATGCTGCGCTTTAGATGAATATCTTCAAAAGTAAAGTGCACCATACTGCGATTGCTACAATAGTTAATTGTGGATGTGTTAACAATTGGGAGAGGTGTGGCGCCGCGGCCAGGGCGACTGACGCTGGAATCTGAGGACAACGGTTCGATCCCCGGCTCCGGCGGCAGGTTAGCCCAGCACCATGTGACTCTGGGCAATAGCTCGCTTAATCTTCCCGACGGCCCCCAGCGCCTAGAGACCCTTACGGGTGATTGTGCGCTTTACAAATGTGGACTTTATGTGGACTTTACTTCACTGATGGCTGGTGGTGTGTGTGCCTGTAGAAAATGTGCACTGATTGCTGGTGGTGTGTGTGCCTGGTGGAAGCGTGCACTGCCGGCTGGAAATGTGTGTGCCTGGTGGAAGCGTGCACTGACGGCTGGTGGTGTGTGTGCCTGGTAAAAGCGTGCAATGATAGCTGGTGGTGTGTGTGCCTGGTAAAAGCGTGCAATGATGGCTGGTGGTGTGTGTGCCTGGTGAAAGCGTGCACTGATGGCTGGTGGTGTGTGTGCCTGGTGAAAGCGTGCACTGACGGCCTGTGGTGTGTGTGTCTGGTGAAAGTGTGCACTGATGGCTGGTGGTGTTTGTTGAAAGCGTGCACTGATGTCTGGTGGTGTGTGCCTGGTGGAAGCCTGCACTGACGGCTGGTGGCGTTTGTGCCCGGTGAAAGTGTGCACTGACGACTTATGGTGTCTGTGTCTCGTGAAAGTTTGCACTGACGGTGTGGTTGTGTGTGTGTGTGGTTGTGTGTGTGGTTGCGTGTGTGGTGGTGAGTGTGTGGTGTTGAGTGTGTGGTGTTGTGTGTGTGGTGTTGTGTGTGTGGTGTTGTGTGTGTGGTGTTGTGTGTGTGGTGTTGTGTGTGTGGTGTTGTGTGTGTGGTGTTGTGTGTGTGGTGGTGTGTGTGTATGGTGTTGTGTGGGTGTGTTGTTATGTGTGTGGTCTTATGTGTGTGGTGTTATGTGTGTGGTGGACTTACTTTGAGTTTTCGTACCCTGCACACTCACCCACTGCTCACCCTGCACACTCACACTCTGCTCACCCTACACACTCACACACTGTTCACCCTACACACTCGCAAAATGTTCACCCTGCACACTCACACAATGTTCACCCTGCACACTCACACACGGCTCACCCTACACACACACACACTGCTCACCCTACACACTCTCACACAGCTCACCCTGCACACTCACACACTGCTCACCCTACACACTCACACACTGCTCTCCCTACACTCTCACACAATGTTCACTCTGCACACTCACACGCTGCTCACCCTACATACTCAAACAATGTTCACCCTGCACACTCACACACTGTTAACCCTGCACACTCACACACTGCTCACCCTGCATGCTCACACACTGCTCACCCTGCACGCTCACACACTGTTCACCCTGCACACTCACACACTGCTCACCCTACACACTCACACACTGCTCACCCTACACACTCACACACTGCTCACCCTATGTAATCCGAAAAGACCTAGCTCTGCCCTTTGGCCTGTGTTGTAATCATACAGTAGGTTGTGAGTTATTGCGCTTGATTGGTTGGGGCGTTCCCTCCTTGCAGCTCCCCTCACAGTTGGCCGGCTGCCTCCATGAAGCTCCCAAGACACGTGTTCAGCTGTTCTTTGTTTTTGCTCCTGTGTGTCAGTGCACCGTGTAAGCGCACAAGCATACCCTGCTCTCTCTGGAACACTCACACTGCTGAGTCTCTCTCACTCTGCTGTCACTCTCACTCTGCTGTCTCTCTCACTCTGCTGTCTCTCTCACTCTGCTGTCTCTCTCACTCTGCTGTCTCTCTCACTCTGCTGTCTCTCTCACTCTGCTGTCTCTCTCACTCTGCTGTCTCTCTCACTCTGTCTGCTGTCTCTCTCACTCTGTCTGCTGTCTCTCTCACTCTGTCTGCTGTCACTCTGTCTGCTGTCTCTCTCACTCTGTCTGCTGTCACTCTCACTCTGCTGTCACTCTCACTCTGCTGTCACTCTCACTCTGCTGTCACTCTCACTCTGCTGTCACTCTCACTCTGCTGTCACTCTCACTCTGCTGTCACTCTCACTCTGCTGTCACTCTCACTCTGCTGTCACTCTCACTCTGCTGTCACTCTCACTCTGCTGTCACTCTCACTCTGCTGTCACTCTCACTCTGCTGTCACTCTCACTCTGCTGTCACTCTCACTCTGCTGTCACTCTCACTCTGCTGTCACTCTCACTCTGCTGTCACTCTCACTCTGCTGTCACTCCCACTCTGCTGTCATCCTCCCACTCTGCTGTCATCCTCCCACTCTGCTGTCATCCTCCCACTCTGCTGTCATCCTCCCACTCTGCTGTCATCCTCCCACTCTGCTGTCATCCTCCCACTCTGCTGTCATCCTCCCACTCTGCTGTCACTCCCACTCTGCTGTCTCTCTCACTCTGTCTGCTGTCTCTCTCACTCTGTCTGCTGTCTCTCTCACTCTGTCTGCTGTCTCTCTCACTCTGTCTGCTGTCTCTCTCACTCTGTCTGCTGTCTCTCTCACTCTGTCTGCTGTCTCTCTCACTCTGTCTGCTGGGTCTCTCACTCTGCTGCCACTCTCACTCTGCTGCCACTCTCACTCTGCTGCCACTCTCACTCTGCTGCCACTCTCACTCTGCTGTCTCTCTCACTCTGCTGTCTCTCTCACTCTGCTGTCTCTCTCACTCTGCTGTCTCTCTCATGCTGTCACTCTCACTCTGCTGTCTCTCATGCTGTCACTCTCACTCTGCTGTCTCTCATGCTGTCACTCTCACTCTGCTGTCTCTCATGCTGTCACTCTCACTCTGCTGTCACTCTCACTCTGCTGTCACTCTGCTGTCACGCTCACTCTGCTGTCTCACTCTGCTGTGTCTCTCACTCTGCTGTCACTCTCACTCTGCTGTCACTCTCACTCTGCTGTCACTCTCACTCTGCTGTCACTCTCACTCTGCTGTCACTCTCACTCTGCTGTCACTCTCACTCTGCTGTCACTCTCACTCTGCTGTCACTCTCACTCTGCTGTCACTCTCACTCTGCTGTCTCTCGTGCTGTCATTATCCCTCTGCTGTCACTCTCACTCTGCTGCCACTCTCACTCTGCTATCTCTCACTCTGATGTCTCTCTCACTCTGCTATCTCTCACTCTGATGTCTCTCTCACTCTGATGTCTCTCTCACTCTGATGTCTCTCTCACTCTGATGTCTCTCTCACTCTGATGTCTCTCTCACTCTGATGTCTCTCTCACTCTGATGTCTCTCTCTGCTGTCACTCTCACTCTGCTGTCTCTCATGCTGTCACTCTCACTCTGCTGTCACTCTCACTCTGCTGTCACTCTGCTGTCACGCTCACTCTGCTGTCTCACTCTGCTGTGTCTCTCACTCTGCTGTCACTCTCACTCTGCTGTGTCTCTCACTCTGCTGTGTCTCTCACTCTGCTGTGTCTCTCACTCTGCTGTGTCTCTCACTCTGCTGTGTCTCTCACTCTGCTGTGTCTCTCACTCTGCTGTGTCTCTCACTCTGCTGTCACTCTCACTCTGCTGTCACTCATGCTGTCATTATCCCTCTGCTGTCACTCTCACTCTGCTGCCACTCTCACTCTGCTGTCACTCTCACTCTGCTGTCTCTCATGCTGTCACTCTCACTCTGCTGTCACTCTCACTCTGCTGTCACTCTGCTGTCACTCTCACTCTGCTGTCACTCTGCTGTCACGCTCACTCTGCTGTCTCACTCTGCTGTGTCTCTCACTCTGCTGTCACTCACTCTGCTGTCACCCACTCTGCTGTCTCCCACTCTGCTGTCTCCCACTCTGCTGTCTCCCACTCTGCTGTCTCCCACTCTGCTGTCTCCCACTCTGCTGTCTCCCACTCTGCTGTCTCCCACTCTGCTGTCTCCCACTCTGCTGTCTCCCACTCTGCTGTCACTCTCACTCTGCTGTCACTCTCACTCTGCTGTCACTCTCACTCTGCTGTCACTCTCACTCTGCTGTCACTCTCACTCTGCTGTCACTCTCACTCTGCTGTCACTCTCACTCTGCTGTCACTCTCACTCTGCTGTCACTCTCACTCTGCTGTCACTCTCACTCTGCTGTCACTCTGCTGTCACTCTCACTCTGCTGGCTCTCACTCTGCTGTGGCTCTCACTCTGCTGGCTCTCACTCTGCTGGCTCTCACTCTGCTGGCTCTCACTCTGCTGGCTCTCACTCTGCTGTCTCCCACTCTGCTGTCTCCCACTCTGCTGTCTCCCACTCTGCTGTCTCCCACTCTCACTCTGCTGTCACTATCACTCTGCTGTCACTCTGCTGTCACTCTGCTGTCACTCTGCTGTCAGTCTCACTTTGCTGTGTCTCTCACTCTGCTGTGTCTCTCACTCTGCTGTGTCTCTCACTCTGCTGTGTCTCTCATTCTGCTGTCACTCTCACTCTGCAGTCTCCTCTGCTGTCTCTCACTCTGCTGGCACTCCCACTCTGCTGTCACTCTCACTCTGCTGTCACTCTCACTCTGCTGTCACTCTCACTCTGCTGTCACTCTCACTCTGCTGTCACTCTCACTCTGCTGTCTCTCATGCTGTCACTCTCACTCTGATGTCACTCTCACTCTGATGTCACTCTCACGCTGCTGTCACTCTCACGCTGCTGTCACTCTCACGCTGCTGTCACTCTCACGCTGCTGTCACTCTCACGCTGCTGTCACTCTCACGCTGCTGTCACTCTCACGCTGCTGTCACTCTCACTCTGATGTCACTCTCACTCTGATGTCACTCTCACTCTGATGTCACTCTCACTCTGATGTCTCTCATGATGTCACTCACTCTGCTGTCACTCTCACTCTGCTGTCACTCATGCTGTCTCTCACACTCTGCTGTCTCTCACACTCTGCTGTCTCTCACACTCTGCTGTCTCTCACACTCTGCTGTCTCTCACACTCTGCTGTCTCTCACACTCTGCTGTCTCTCACACTCTGCTGTCTCTCACACTCTGCTGTCTCTCACACTCTGCTGTCTCTCACACTCTGCTGTCTCTCACACTCTGCTGTCTCTCACACTCTGCTGTCTCTCACACTCTGCTGTCTCTCACACTCTGCTGTCTCTCACACTCTGCTGTCTCTCACACTCTGCTGTCTCTCACACTCTGCTGTCTCTCACACTCTGCTGTCTCTCACTCTGCTGTCTCTCACTCTGCTGTCTCTCGTGCTGTCACTCTCACTCTGCTGTCACTGGCACAACCCTTACCCACCCACCCCCAACAATGTGAGGGATCAGAAAAGGCGCGTAGAACGGGGATGATCTGGTGGAAAAGGCTCGATGACTTGTGTGCACAGGAGCCAATAAATGTATGTTTTAATTGACCCAGTTCCCAGCGAGGATTCTCCAGACACAGGGGACTGCATAAACATAGTTATACAGTATATCAACCTCACTCCCTAGCTCAAACACATACATCCCCAAGTTCTTAAGTACTAAGTAGTCACTCACAAACTTCGAACGCTCACGAGCATTACACACGCACTGTCATCCGCCATTAAGATCACCTGATCAAATCTCACGCGCCTCTGGGGCGACCCTCCCTCCTCCCAGCCGTGTTAAGTATACCAAGTGTCAGCCTTACTCTGAGGCACTGGCATCTGTGTGCCGTGTCCTTATTTTCAGGAAAATATACAAAGGCAGTGATGTTGGGGCCATTGACACCAAGTGTGCAGGAGTGTAAGTGTGCATTGCACAAACCAGCTGATCTGCGCAACTGCAAGACACGGGGTGAGGATACTTTCCGATGGTGACAAAAGTTTACAGAGTGTATACAGGAAAGTAGGCTCCCGAAACACCTGCATCACACATCTCCCCCTACAGCACAAAGTCAGCCACAGGGACACTTTCCTGCAACAACAAACTATATGTGCCTGTAGTCTTGCCCCGCCCCTCGCTGCTGCCATGCCATGCCCATGGGTGCCTGTCGAGTGAGGCTGCATGGGTGCTGTGGCGGGTTTCCGTGCTTTGGATTTCATCTCAGCGCTTTAAAAAAAAAAACACCCATGCTTTTTCCTGCTCTCCGCGGTTGCTCCTACGAGTGTGCAGCACCCCTCCCTCCTCCACTGTAACACGAGCCCCCCTCCCCTGCACGTCCCATCAGAGACTGGCAGAGGCAAGGCAGACAACAGGATTCACTTTAGTAACTGCTAGTGAATGCCCCATCATGTCCTCTACAAAGCCACCCTCCGTGCGTGCCCCGCTCACGGTGGCTGTGAGGGGCGGTGCACTCCCTGGCCGCCCGGAACAATCTTCCAGATACTTTACTTGTGTGCCCTGGAGGAGAGGATGGTAGAAAAATTGGTAGGGGGCTGAGAGTGCTTGCCGGGCCTTCAGCGGCAACCAAGTGATCGCGAACTACAAACAAGAACAAGGAAGCTGCGCGCTGAGCGCTGCAGAATTGTGAACGCGCCCGGCCATCTGGATTCACTAACGGAGGCACCCTGACAGCTCCTAATTATAATTTATGTACTTCTTTGCGCGAGCACGAACGAAATATGCCCAAAATGGCGGAACAAAACTACATTTACCCTATCACTTCAAGCCTATTAAAACGAAAACACAAGGAAGACGAATCACTGGCCAGATGACAGAAAACGCTAAGGAATGTGTGGAATTCCTCTCGCCAAGGCCCTAGGAGATACTTCTTTTTTTTCTTCAGTAACATTAGGATCTCGAAACTCCTCCCCCACTTACAGTGGGGAGGAGTCCGAGCCCTAAAAATGGCCCATGTGACTTCCATTTATATCTGATTTGCATGGGCCGTATTTTTCATGAAGAGCACGCAAAGGAAAACTTTTCAAATTAATAAAGGTGTAACAGCGCTGTCATTTCATAATTGTAGAAGACAATTTTGCGCAAACACTTCTTAATAATATATTGTTCCTTTGCGCTCAGGGCCAAGTTTGCCAGCTCACACAGTTCGTTATTTAGTTTCACTCACTGTTCTGAAATGCTCCTTAAGCCAGCAGTCCGGAAATATTTTCCTCTGCTCCCAACTCGCCGCACACTGCAAAGGCTGGGGGCAAGCAGGTAAGGCTTCAACCATTAATTTCTCACGACAGTGCCCCACGACACAAGCCTGTTCCTTGAAGGGCGGTCAGTGCATTCAGCGCAGGGCTTCTGTTTAAATATCAACACACTACCTCCTTTGAGCTTCAAAGAAGTGCACCGACACTTGGCAAAGTTGCATTTCATTTAACATTTAATGGTGAGACAGCACGAAGGTAGCACGAAGGTAGCAGCAATCAATCCCAACGTTTCTGCTCTACTCGAGCCTTGATCACGGGAGGCAGTCTCTTTTTTATATATAGTGTTGATTTAGTATAGTGAAATATGAAAGTAATTTGAGTGGTGGATACGTTGGTTATTTATTTGGATTGAGAAGGATAGCAGAGGGATAAAAGAGGGGGAAAAGGTTTGCATTTATATATAAAATGTATCCTCCAGGAGCACTGTCCTACTTCAGTGTGGGGACGCCTATGAAGAAGCATACAACAAAATGTTGTGGATGAGGCGATCCCTTAAATATCTTGTTTAATGAAGAACACCTTTAAGGACCTTTATCTGAGCTTCATCCATGATGAGACAGAGACCCAAGCACCTTTTTGTGAAGCATAAGACTGCTCAATGTCGAACATTACAGCCAGGACTTGGACAGTGGCTACCTGAGATGGAGAACGGCCTAGCATCACAGATCTGCATGGGACGGCACCTGGTGGCCCCCCGCCCACGGCAACCCTCCCACAACCACGGATCACGCCCCCAACCTCTGCATCATACTCCACTCCTCCCTCACCATGAACAGACAGATCAATGCTGTATCTTCCACGTGCTTCAACACCCTTCCACATATTCCACAAGACCTTCAAATGGATCTCCCTGAATCCAGAAAGACCGTCACCCACACACTCATAACCAGCAGACTGGACTACGGGAATGCCCTCTACGCCGGAATCAACAAGTCTCTGCTCTTCAAAGTCCAGACAATCCTGAACGCCGCAGCCAGACTCATCCTCAGCATCCCACAACAAGACCACATCATCCAGCACCTATGAGACCTCCACTGGCTCCCCGTCGAAAAGAGAGTGACTTTCAAGCTGCTCACGCCTACAAATCCCTCCACAACGGACCTCAATGAAAGAATCTCCTTCTATGCTCCCAAGAAAAACCTCTGCTCCACCGAACTTGCCCTGGCTGAAATCCCTTGCGTTCACAGATCCAGAACGGGAGGAAGAGCCTTCTCCTACATCGCGGCCAAGACCTGGAACAAACTTCCCATCAACATCAGGTGAACCCCAACACTGCAAGCATTCAGGAAGAGTCTCAAGACCTGGCTCTTCGGCTGAATCGGAGCTGCCTGAATTTCATCCCTTCCCCCAGCGCCTTGAGACCCTCACGGGTTACTAGGGCACTTTACAAATCCCTGATTGATTGATATCAACGTTGCATTATTAATTGAAAACCACCCCCTCGGTTTCTCTCTGTTTTCATTGAACTTTCACCAGTTCTGGTTCATCCATGAGTAAATATTGAAATTGCGTCCTTAGGCAAGAAGTTGGGATTATTGTTTCATGACCTTTGTCTATTTTGTACCCAATTTGTGTGTTGTCAGCAGAACTGAGAAAAAAATCTAAGTGAGTAAATCAAGGAAGGGGGAGGGGGAGTGATGGAGATCAAAAGCAGGGGATGTAGAGACATTTACCTTACAGGACACTATGTAGATGTGACTGGTGACCTGGACGGTCTCACCTGGACGGTCTCACCTTTCAGTTTGCTTCTGTAAATGTTCTACTGTTACAATGCTTGTAGAAAGCGATACAGCCGGTTTGCCCAAAGAGGAAGACACTTAGTTAACTAATTGACGACATTGAGACTCTGAGATGAATGGTATGACCAATGGCACATTCAAGCATCTGACTGGATACATGCTGCACAGGAGTGGCTGTGGGAAGCTTGAAGAGCAAATGTTCTGGAAAAATCAGCTGGTTATTGTTGACTTATGCACTTTAGCCAGGATACAGAACACGCCCATCTGTTGGGATGAAAGTCCACTGCATGGCTTTGTCAAGTTGTACTGCCCTGGCCTTACGTGGTTTCTGGTCAGCCCCGTTTGTTTTTCTCCCAGTGAGTGCAGTACACACAGTGGAGGTGCTCCCTGCAATAACGCGAACACACAGGAGGTGCTCCCTGTTTAACCATCCTGAGACTTCAGAGATGGGATCTGAGGTCTTGGAGGCACCAAAGGCATGCCCTCGTTTGACAGAGTGTTTGCTGCTCTCTTGTTGTAGGCTACAGCAGATGAATGCTTGTGAGAACATGTCCTCTATTCCGGGGCAAAGGCCTTTTTAACAGTGTTCCTGTGGAGGGCAAACTTCTGGCTTTCCCTTTGAAAAAGACAGTTCACCTTCTCTCTCTCCCCCTCCCGCACCCCACAAATAGGGTCCATGACCCGCACAATAGTTGGGCCACGTTAGAAGGATGCGTCTACGTGCTTGTGGTGGTGGGTGGTTACACGTGTGTTTATTTGGACTGGTGAGTGTTGGAATCCACTGGACTCCACAAGTGAGTGCCACAAACAATGGTGGTCTCCTTTTGTTCTCATGATAAATCACCTAGCAGGCGGACTTTAAATGTTCTCCTCTTCTTAACTAGATGTATCTGGCGGGTGGGTTGGGCGGGATGGAGTAGCCTGCCCCGATCTGCTTTATAGCCAAGGTTTCCCCTCCTCCATTACATGGGTTGTGGTGGCCTCCCTGACAACCAAAGCCTCCCAAGAACATGAATCCACTATTTCTTTATCTGGCAAATATTTGATGCGGAAATCAAAGTGTCTTTTTGCTATTGCCCATTCCCCCCCCTCTCCAATTCTGATTTAATGTTATCTTATTATATGCTTTATTATATACTTTTTCTTTCTCTTTTTTCCTTTCGCCTCCCCTCCTTCTTATCCTTTTTGCACTTCCCCTGTTTCTTTTCCACTCTCCTATGGTCAGATTCAGAATACAGGGAGAAAGTAACTGTAATAGGAAAAATCTGGTATAGATGTACAATGATATTCTGATGAATCTAATTATCAAGGATGATAATATGGACTACGTTGTGCTCTGCTCTGTATCGTAACTATGGTCCTGTATGTTTTAACCCTGATAGTACACGTTTGATACATGTGTCTTTTTATATGTGTGACTTATATTGTGTGTATTTAGGTTTGATATTTAGGTAGGCTAGAGGACCTACATCACATCTTGGCTGAAGAGCCATTAGGCCCTCTGCTTAATGCTACCTCGGGCTACGACCAGTTCTGCAGCTGGATTACCAAGGCGCTTGATGCTCTGGTGCCCATCATCTCTAGTAAATCCAGTTCCCGGCATTCGAGCCCTTGGTATGACAGTGCTCTTCGCGCTTTGAAGGGTTCATGTAGACGGGCAGAAAGGGAGTGGCGGAAGACGTATGATGCCGTTAAAAAAACTGCGTATTTGGCTTCCGTCAAGCTCTACCACCGAGCCATATGTAGAACCCGTGCGGCGTTCTACGCGACGGAATTCCGCAACAGCCTCAATCCATCCAAGACCATCTTCAAAACTATCAAAGATCTGATGGTTAAGAGAGCTGTTCCGCAAGTGGATGGTTCCATTTCCCACTGTGAGACTCTAGCCGTTTTTTTCTTGGACAAAGTCAAGAACATCTATCAGTCGTTCCCTAGTACGACGTTGCCCTCGAATCCCTTGAATGGCTCTCGTAGTTGTCCGGCATTGCTCTCTCTCCCCACTCTCTCCTGGGATAAGTTTGTCAAGCGGGCACAACAAGTCAAATCCGGTTCTCCTGCGGACCCTCTAAGATCTGCCCTTTTTAGAGACCCCTCTTTTCAGGGGCGCACGATAGTGTGCTCGCTGATTAACCTCTCCTTGACCTCAGGTATCGTTCCTGCCAAGTGGAAGCAGGCGGTGGTTTCTCCGATCCTGAAAAAACCATCTTTGGATCCTTTAAAACCAGAAAACTACCGCCCTATTTCCCTGCTTCCCTGGCCGGCCAAAGTCATGGAGGCTCATGTCAACCTGGCCCTCTCTGAGCATATGACCCGGGCCAATGTCCTCGATCCCACGCAGAATGGGTTCCGTGCTGGACACAGCACGGAGACGGCCCTTCTGGCAATGGTAGAACATCTGCGGGTTGTGTTGGATGCAGGTCAAACGGCAGCGCTCATTCTATTAGACCTTAGCGCTGCCTTTGACAAAGTGTCCCATCGCATCCTTCTGCACCGCCTCGAGGGCATTGGCATCTGTGGCTCTGCTCTGCAGTGGTTCCGCTCCTTCCTCAGCGATCGCTCCTTCTGCGTTGCCACCCCCCCTTTCAGTCCAAATACCATCAGCTGGACCTGGGGGTCCCTCAGGGCTCCTCGCTGAGTCCCACGCTTTTCAACCTATACGTGCAACCGCTGGCTGATGTCGCCAGGCAGTGGGGCCTAACCATGGTCTCATACGCCGACGACACGCAGCTAGCGGTTACGATCAGCGGGGATGCCGAGCAGGATCCCCCAGGTTCCGAAATGGGCTGAGAGAGGTGGCCAGCTGGATGAATAACAACTGTCTCCAGCTGAACGCAAAAAAAACTGAGGTGATGATCGTCGGAAGAGGAGCGGATTGCTGGGGGGACAGCTGGTGGCCTCTTGAGCTGGGGCCAGCCCCCTCACCAGTGTTGGAACTCAGAAACCTGGGAGTGTGGCTAGATCATACCCTCTGCTTTACGACTCATACTAAGAGAGTGGCGGCAGGATGTTTTGGTGTCCTACGTGGGCTAAGGCCGGTGCTCAAATTTTTTGATGCTCCGACAAGACAGCTGGTCATCCAAGCGACGATTATCTCTCGGTTGGACTATGCCAGCTCGCTCCTATTGGGAGCTAACCAATCAGAGATCGTTCGCCTACAACGCGTACAGAACGCGGCTGCGAGGGCAGTGGTCGGTTTGCCAAGGTCCTGTCCTACTTCTAATACTTTACGGTCCCTACACTGGCTACCGATCAAAAGCAGAATTCACTTTAAGGCTCTCAGTCTTGCTTTCAAAATTTTAAAAGGGTCGGCACCAGAGATACTTAATAATCTCGTATCTATTTATGTTCCGACCCGCCCTCTCAGATCTCTCGGCCAATCCCTTGTGGTTGTCCCGCGTTTCAGACTTAGCCGGATGGGCGGTCGTTCCTTTCGGGTGAGAGCCGCGATCCTCTGGAATGCTCTCCCTTTAGAAATCCGCCTGTTAGAGGACTTATTAGTATTTCGTAGGGCCCTGAAAACCCACCTGTTTTAATTTTTATCTCCTTAACTTTTTCGTTCCTCTCAGTGTTGTGCTGTGTCCACCATTCCCTGCGCCAGGACGCTCCTTAGCTGGAGCATCTGTGCGCAATAAAAATGATAATAACATAACATAACATTTTCAGCCCTGAGGAAGCTCCCTGTACGGGAGAGAAACGCGTTGGCTGATCAACTCTTTTTTGTATATAATGAAATCAATGGACTATTGCACTCAATAAATCTTTTGTATAAATAAAAAAAAGGACTTCCAAAAAATACCTTGCTTGTTCTGGACTTCATATTTGTGCGCCCCCACCCAAGCTTAAAAAGTACTGTTTGATCTGGATTCACAGGGACGCCACTCAGCAGCTGGCGCCAGGGGTAGCGGCACATACACAGACACGCTGTTGGAACTGGGATTAGGGTGCGGCATTCTTTGGGTCCGCTGCTGCTTCTTTTCACATGAACCACTTTAGCCGATGTGCCCAAAATGGTCTAAGTGGCCAATATTGTAGGAAGCTGACGAAAACTCCCCAGCAACAGCGGGAAAAATGCTCCCCTTGATTGGAAGAACCTTTGAATATTTACAGACAACAGATTTCATAGTTGGCTGAAGGCTGCTTCCATGATCACCAGAGGAGTATAAATATTGCCCCTCAAACCAGGTCTTTCTTCACTGTTTGACTCGACACCGAGACCTATGTGCCAGCATCACAAAAGAAGATAAACCATGAGTGGCACCTCTACATGGTTGCTTTTTCCTTCCAGACATGGAAGCCTACTCATTAACCTCGCTGCTTACCTGTGGCTTGAATGAATACCTACCTACGAGAGCAAAAGGATTGCACCCGATCGGAATGACCCGAGTGATGAGATGAGAACAGACAACCCAGCGCAAGTCCTTCCAGTCAGCCTGATATCTCAACAGACAGACTGTCCAAGAGCCATACTGTCTCCCCAGGTGACCTATCCAGAAGAAACAGACACCTGGGTTGGAAGCTGCTTCATTTCTATTAGATGAGTGAGCATGCTCTGACCTCAACACTCTTCATGCCTGTTAGCAATCTGTAGCTACCTTCTTTTCGGTCTAAGGAGCACAGTATGGGTGCTAAAGCCAAATATACCCAGGGAGGTCCTCGGGTTGGACCCTGGAGATGTGACGGCACCCCGTTAGTCCTACAGGCGGTTGTGGACTTGAGCAACCGGGGGTTGCCTGCAACGCTCTACCCCCTTAGTGGGGGGGCGTGAGTAAGGGGGTGGACTGGCGGTCTACCAGTGGGAGGGGCTACCCCCTCCCCCAAATTTAACAGAAACAAGTTGGCTAGGGCCACGGGGTAATTTGGCTCATCAGGCGGGGAGGGGCTGCCTGCCCTGGGATCGCCCGTAAGATAACCCACCATGTTGGCCTAGTTGTTATGCAAATAAACCTGCAGCAAATTTCTCCACTGAGAATGTGTCTTGTCTGATTATTTCTCCAAGTTATTGCTGTGGGGGGATGGGAAGTGTTGCTGATATTGGCACTATGATCTAGCTCTGTCAGTGTTAATGGCTCTTCTAACGTAGCTGGGGAGAAAAATCTAAAGGTCAGAATTTTTGTAGTCATTTCTCCCATCATCTTATGTGTGTTACCTGATTGAGGTCAAAGCAATGATAAGGCAGGTGGTCACTGGGGCTTTGTCTTGGGCTTAGAGAAATCCTCGAATCAGAGCGAGCCTCAGGTTTAGGGGGCACTGGCTCCTAGAGTCTGACAGACCCTTAGAATTAGGGGTGTGTCTCGCGGCCAGAGGGATACTGAATGAGAAAGGAGGTCCCCCGAGGTAGTAGGATTTCCTTGGTGAAAGAAGTTCTCAGGGTCATGTGAAACCCGAGGGTCTGGATTTCACCAAAGGGTTCTTATAGGAACCAATAAGCCTTTGGGACTGGAGGGGTGGGGGAGTAACACTCGAGGCATGTTCGTCTTCTACTCCGACAGGCAGATTAAAATTTCCTGAGAGATGTGATTTTGAACAACTCCACCGTCCCCAAAAACTACGTGGAGAGACGTTGTTGCAAACTCGCGCTTAAATTGCCTTCAAAAGCACTCACCCGAAACACCTTCCTGATAACACGCCAAATCTGCATGCGTCGCAAGCCTCTCCCTTTACAGCGTCCAGTGTCACGTGCTATCGGGGAGTCACCAGATTGGTTGAATTATGCGGCCATCTTGGAATGGGTGAACTTTCTGCAGTACCAATTCGCACAATGTAAAATGTGATGGCAGTCTAAAGTAATATTATTAAAACAGCGTCATGAAATACCTCAAACGGCCAACCCAAACTCATTTAGGAGGCTAGTGGGAAGAAGGCGTCGTATATACCGATTGTTCACCTCACTCCATGTCTCCACAGACACGATTTCCAGTGCGGGAGTTATGAGTGGCAATATAACTCCTTCTGGGAGTTGTAGTTTTTTTGCTATCCTGTTCCTAATGTGACTAAGATGTACCCTAGCGATCACTTGGTGAAACTTCCAAAACAAGAAAAGCTTGCGTGGAGACAATAAAGGAGGTGGCCCAAAATCTTCAAGCGGGGAGATTTAGAGAGAATGTAGATTAAATGGGAATTGTGTGGGCGATAATACAATAGTACTAACGTTGTAACCATGTGTGTGCCACCTTGTCAACCTGAAAAGTCCTGTACGTTTGGATGAATCCAAATACTAAATTATCGAAAACGACGCGGAAGTGGTGTGCATTGGCTTTATAAACTGTTTCCTTGGCAGCAACAGACTGTGTATCGGCGACTAAATGGATAATCGTGGGGAAGGTATGGGGCAATCAGCCTGGGTGGGGACAAGAGGCATATGAGAATGTTACAACGAAAACAATGATGTAACTGGGTGAAGATTGGGTAGGATAACGGCGAAGGGTGGGGATGGGGAGTTAAGGTGAATGAGGAGATAGATAGGGGCAGCAGGGTGGGTGTGACTGTCCGCGAGAATGAATGTCGGAAGAGAGGATGGGCGGAAAGGAGGAAAGCATGAGCTGGTGCGCGGATAAAACGAAGGTGAGGGTGTGTGACAGGAGGATGCTGGACGCTGGTCCTGGGATGAGGGAAACCTTTCATCCTCCCTCTCCGCTGAGATGGAGGTTGAAAGAGAGATCAGGAGGGAGGAGGGGGGGTGGGGTTGGATGGAGAGTGAATGACGGGGAGATTAAGGTGGCTATGAGGGTGTATAGGGCTATGTCAATGTAAATCGAACACAGTTCAACGGTAGCAAAAGAAATGAACACAAAGGCGAATAAAAGGGAACCGACAGAGTATGACGGGAAGGATAAAGAGTGCAAGGGGGGTGAGATGGGTAAGATATCATATCATTGAGTCCTCATTTCACCCGATCTGAAGTAAGAGGGGACACAAATGTCGAGGAGGGTGAAGGAAAAGGATGCGTAGGATGGTGAGAAGGGAAGAAGACTGAGTAGGAAGAATGGGTGGGATGGAGTCGGGGGATGAAGGAAGAGAAGCAGGGATGAGAGGGTAAGGATGAAAGAGTGGGTCATGGGCGGTTGATGGGAGAGGGAGGGCAATGGTATGGGAGAGAGAAAAAATCGGGATAGGGAGTATAACGAAGTTAGTAAAGGGAGGAGTGTTCGGGGGGGGGGGGGCAGCTTGACAGCATGAGTGATGAAGGTGACCGAAATTATACGGGGAAAAAGCTGAAAATGAATGAAAGAGAAGAAATGGTGGCGACGGAAAAGGGGGGGATGGCGGGAGGTGAGTACAGGATGAAGTGCGGGGTAAGGACAGCGGATGAGACTGGGATAATTAAGTAGAGGGAATAAGGGCTGAGGATAAAAGATGAGAGATGTGGTAGAACGATGGAAAAAGGGCGAGGAAATGATGGGCAGAGTAATAAGCGAGGAAGGGTGGGTCTGGGAGGGGGTTTGGGCGTCTCCATCCCTGCTCCTTTCACATCTCTTCACTGCGGCTAAGGTTGGGTAATACCATGCACCAATAGGTGAAATCGAGACAAAGAATAAACGGTAGCGCTGCCACCCCCAGCACTGTTTACTGCGTGAGTGAATGACAACAAATGTCCCCCCTACATGGCCAAAGACTGAGATATATATGCTGGTGGGAGCAGTGGGACACACCCATCTTGTACCTTGAGTGGGCGCCATCCTCCCCCACCCCGGAGATGGTACAGTCTGCCTTGCTCAGTGGTCCTCACTCCTGCATCCCACGGGGCTCCTTGGGACCAGTGATGCTAGCAGGGCTCGCAGACGCGCGCCGACTTTTCACCATTTTCTAAGCAGCGCGGAACGGAGATCGCTCATCTCTTAGACAGGGGTGTTGAAGAGCGCGGGTCCCAGACAGAGGCTGGATGCGCAAAGGGGGTTCCAGAATCGGGAGTGTGTGAGGATAGTCCCCTGCCGACGGTGCCCCACCTCCCCTGAAGACGCTCAGTAGGAAAGCCCTATCACTCTCCTCCTCAGTGCTCTGGAGAAAAACATCTTCTGCCGCCTACCAGCATACAGCACCCAATCAATGCCGAGGACACCCAAACGACAACCATCTTATGTATCCAGCTCATCTCGAAGACGCCCAGTAAAGGAACACCATCTGCCCGAGGGCGTCTTCAATTGATGCAAAATACAACAATCGCGAAAACATCGCAGAGAGGAGCATTGTCTAAGGAGGGAACCCGCTCAACCCAACAACGCCCAATATTAGAGTGTCCTCTGCCAGAGGACGTCTGAGCTGTTTTTGAAGACGCCATATAGAGGAACGTAACGTTGTGTATTAGAGAACCGCACCTAACTCACCCCCACAGCGCCCAGTAGAAGACAGCGCCTAAATCACCCTGAAGAATTGTTTGTCCACAGACGCGCCTTCTTGTGTCAGCGACTGGAAGGGGGCGATAGATGTAGAGACACCCACCCAAGGGACGACTGCTAAAAAGGGGGCAAGCTCAGCGCAAAGAGACCCTGACACGGCGAGGAGACGGGGCTCCGCTTCCCCGAGGGGCTGTCGCCATTGCCAGCACGGAACCGTGACAGGTGAGTGTGGACGCAACACTAGTGAGGCCGTCATTCACCGCCTGCCGCCACTCTTCATTCAGCCCACGTGCCGTGTCCTCTCGTTTTGCTCCACATTTCATCCTTCCCCATTGTCCCTACTTCTCCTTTCCCCTCCATCCAGACGTTCCATTTTAAGCAACACTTCACCACCGCATCGTTACACCACATCTTGCCCATCTCGCTTGCCTCATGCCCAAATCTTTCCAACAGCACCCTTCCCCCATGCCCCACCCTTCTCATTCTCTGCAGCATCCTTTCTACCACCCCCACCCTCCTGCATCCCTGTTATTGCTTCCCTCCCCGCCATCTCCCATCACTCCCCACCCACCATCTTCCTCCAATCAACATCTTTCTCCATTTCCATTACCCCCTCCTCACCGCTCAGATAATCTTTCCCCTTTCATCATTTCCGCAAACCCATCTTTACTTATTCCCATCTTTTCCCATCCCCCATTCCATATTGGTACCCCGACCGTCACCATGGAGATTAATACTGCCTATTACCAAACTCTGCTCGTGACAGGCAAGAAAAACCAAAATCCTTTCAAAACGGGCAGGTTCACAAATACACACGGGGCGGGTCCGAATGCGCGTAAAGAATAAGGTCAAACTAGTAAGGTTTAAGGAGCGATGTAAGTAGTCAGGCTAATGCGGCTTTCTAAGTCCCGGATCACAATTACTCTTGTTTATAGTGGGATGGATCTCATGGGGAAGGTAAGTATCCAAGCAGAGGGGATATTATAGGGCAGAAGCAACGGGAGCCCTTGGTAAGGGCGTCTCTTGTAGGAGGAGGGGGCAGCCACTAAGGACAAAGGGGACTTGTACGATGGGAGGGGTGAGCACTTTGGGTGAGAAAGGCTTGTAGGAAGGGAGGCCTTAACACTCAAAGCTGAGCGGCCTTGTAGCAGTAGATATCAGTATTAAGAGTAAAAGGGCCTTGGCAGGAGGCAAATATACTCACGGTGAAGGGCCATGTGAAAAAAGAAGCATAACAACTTAGGGTAAGGGGATTTGAGGTAGGAGGAGGCATGGGTATCCAGGGTTGCAGGGTCTTGTAGAAGGGGAGGGGTAGGTACTCAGACATATGGGATCTTATGGGAAACATCCTTTACAACGCAACTTTTACCACGCAGTGCCTTTACGACGCAACTTTTACAACGCAAACCATTACAACGCATTGCGCTGGGGGGCGCTCTAGGATAGGGAATAGGTTTAATTTACTATCCAACACCTTCCCTACTATCCACGGGGACTGGAGTTGGAATAGTAAATTAAACTATTCACTATCCAGCGCCCCAAAGCACTATGCATTGTAAAGGCATGCGTTGTAAAAACAGCATTGTAAAGGCATGCGTGGTAAAAGCATGCGTTGTAATGTCATACATCCGGGATCTTATAGATGGGGAGGGATAGGTGCTCAGGTTTATGGGATCTTGGAGAGTGGAAAAATAAGCACTTGGCGTTATAGGATTTTGTAGAAGGGGAGGGATAGGTACTCAGGGTTATGAGATCTTGTAGAAGTGAAGGAATGGGTACTCAGGCTAACAGGGTCTTGCTAGAAGGGGAGGGATTGGGACTCAGGGTTATGGGATCTTGTAGAAGTGGATAAATGGGCATTCTGGATTCATGGGTTATGTAGAAGGGGAGGCATAGGTACTCAGGGTTATGGGATCTTGTAGAAGTGTTGCAATAGGTACTCAGGGTTAAAGGGTCTTGTAGAAGGGGAGGAATAGGTACTCAGGCTTATAGAATCTTGTAGAAGGGGAGGGATAAGTACTCAGGGTTAATGGGTCTTGTAGAAGGGGAGGGATTGGTATTCAGGATTATGGGCTCTTGAAGAAGTGGCGGAATAGGAATCAAGGCTATAGGATTTTGTAGATGCAGAGGGATAGGTACTGAGGGTTATGGAATCTTGTAGAAGGGATGGGGTAGGTACTCCGGTTTATGGGATCTTGTAGAAGTGGCAGAATAGCTACTTAGGGTTATGGGACCTTGTATAAGTGGCAGAATAGGTACTCAGGGTCACAGGGGTTTGTAGAAGGGGGGGGATAAGTACTCAGGGTTATGGGACCTTGTAGAAGTGCCAGGATAGGTACTCGTGGTTATGGTGGTTATGAGAGCTTCTAGAAGTGGCAGAATATGTACTCAGGTTACAAGTTCTTGTAGAAGTGCATGAATAGCTACTCAGGATTATGGGATCTTGTAGAAGTAGAGGAATAAGTACTCATGGTTACAGGTTCTCGTAAAAGGGGAGGGATAAGTACTCAGGTTTAAAGGGCCCTGTAGAAGGGGAGGGAACAGTTCTCAGGGTTATGGAATCTTGTAGAAGTGGAGGATCAGATACGCAGGGTTATAGGACTTTGTAGAAGGGGAAGGGTAGGTGCACAGGATTATGAGATCTTGTAGAAGTTGTACTCGGGTTACAGGGTCTTGTAGAATGGAAGGGAAAAGTACTTAGGCTTATGGGGTCTTGTAAAAGTGGAAGAATTGGTACTCAGTGTTATGGGATCTTTTAGAAGTGGCAGCATATGTGCACAGAGTTACAGGGTCTTGTAGAAGGGGTGAGATAGGTACTCAGGGTTATGGGATCTTGTAGAAGTGGTGCAATGTATACTTAGGCTTATGGGATCTTGTAGAAGTGGTGCAATGTATACTTAGGCTTATGGGATCTTGTAGAAGTGGAGGAATGGGTACCTCAGGGATAACGGGTCACATAGAGAGTGAGGCATAGGTACTCAGGGTTATAAGAGCTTGTATAAGGAATGGGATAGGTACTCAGAGTTAAAGGGTCCTGTAGAAGGGGAGGGATAGGTACTCAGGGTTACAGTGTCTTGTACAAGTGGAGGATTAGGTACTCAGGGTTATGGGCTCTTGTCCAATCAGAGGAATAGGTACACAGGGTTGCAGGGTCTTGTAGGAGGGGAGGGACAGGTGCTCAGGGTTAAAGGGCCATGTAGAAGGGGGTGAGATAGGTACTCAGGGTTATGGGATCTTGTAGAAGTGGTGCAATGTATACTCAGGCTTACGGGGTCTTGTAGCAGTGGATGAATGGGTACTCAGGTATAACGGGTCACATAGAGAGTGAGGCACAGGTACTCAGGGTTATAAGATCTTGTATAAGGAAAGGGATAGGTGCTCAGGGTTAAAGGGTCATGTAGAAAGGGCGCGATAGAAACTCAGGGTTATCGCATCTTGTAGAAGGAATGGGGTAGGTACTCAGGGTTATGGGATCTTGTAGAAGTGGCAGAATAGGTACTCAGGGTTACAGGATCTTGTAAAAGGGTACTTGGGAAAACGGGATCTTGTAGAAGGGGAGGGATAAGCACTCATGGTTAAAGGGCCCTGTAGAAGGGGAGGGAAAGGTACTCATGGTTATGGAATCTTGTAGAAGTGGAGGAACAGGTACTGAGGGTCATAGGATTTTGTAGAAGGGGAGGGATAGGTGTGCAGGGTTATGCGATCTTGTAGAAGCGGTACTCAGGGTTACATGGTCTTGTAGAATAGTAGGGAAAAGTACTTAGGCTTATGGGATCTTGTAGAAGTGGAGAAATTGTTACTCAGTGTTATGGGATCTTGTAGACTTGGCATAATAGGTGCACAGAGTTACAGGGTCTTGTAGAAGGGATGAGATAGGTACTCAGAGTTACAGGGTCTTGTAGAAGGGATGAGATAGGTACTCAGAGTTACGGGATCTTGTACAAGTGGTGGAATGCATACTCAGACTTGTGGGATCTTGTACAAGTGGAGGACTGGGTACTCAAGGTTACCGGACCCTGTAGGAGGGGAGGGATAGGTGCTCAGGCTTGTGGTTTCTTGTAGAAGGCGAGGGATAGGTACTCAGGGTTAATGGGTCCTGTAGAAGGAGAGGGATAGGTACACAGTGTTATGGGATCTTGTAAAAGCGGAGGAATAGATACTCAGGGTTATAGAATTTTGTCAAAGGGGATGGATAGGTACTTAGGGTTATGGGGTCGTGCAGAAGTGGAGGACTGGGTACTCAGGGTTACAGGGCCTTGTAGGAGGGGAGGGATAGGTACTCAGGCTTGTGGGATCTTGTAGAATGCGAGGGATAAGTACTCACGGTTAAAGGGTCTTGTAGAAGGTGAGGGATAGGTACTTAAGAATATGGACTCTTTTAGAAGGGGAGGGATAAAGGTCCCTGTGGAAGAGGAGGGAAAGGTACTCAGGGTTATGGGATCTTGTAGAAGTGGAGGAACAGGTACTCAGGGTTAAATCATTTTGTAGAAGGGGAGGGATAGGTGTGCAGGGTTATGGGATCTTGTAGAAGTGGTACACAGGGTTACAGGGTCTTGTAGAAGGGTAGGGAAAAGTACTTAGGCTTATGGGGTCTTGTAGAAGGGACGAGCTAGGTACTCAGGGTTATGGGATCTTAAAGAAGTGCCAGAATATGTGCACAGAGTTACAGGGTCTTGTAGAAGGGACGAGATAGGTACTCAGGGTTATGGGATCTTGTAGAAGGAATGGGGTAGGTACTCAGTGTTATGGTATCCCGTAGAAGAGGTGGGATAAGTACTCAGGGTTATGGAATCTTGTAGAATTGGCAGAATAGATACTCAAGGTTACAGGGTCTTGTAGAAGGGGAGGGATAGGTTCTCAAGGTTATGGAATTTTTTAGAAGGGATGGGGTAGGTACTCATGGCTTTGGGATCTTGTAGAAGGGAAGGGATGGGTACTCAGGTTCATGGATATTGTAGAAGTGGAAGAATAGGTATCCACAAAGGAACTTTTTAAAATTGTTGGGGAACTATGCAATCCAACAAATCTCTCAGTAAAACTTACTCCATCACAGGAGAACTGCAACAAATTAAATGATTTCTTCTGTGAGAAAATTGATAATATCTATGCCTCCTTCTCCAATTGCACACCAGAAACTATCGAGAACAATGCACCAACTACGACTCAAGTTACTTGTACAGGTTTTGGCCCTTTCTCAGAAGCCGAGGTGGGCAAAGCCATGCTTGAAGTTAAGTCGGGATCCCCACTAGATCCATGTCCACACCACATTTACTCTCAGCTAACCCCTGTAATTTGCCCCACCGTAACGAAAGTTCTGAATCTTTCCTTATGCTCTGCTACATTCCCAAGATCTTGGAAGCAAGCCCTGGTTACTCCACTAGTAAAAAAGGCAGGATTAGATGTTAATAATCCTGCCAACTACCGGCCAATATCCCAGTTACCCTACCTCTCAAAAGTGCTGGAGAAATTGGTCAACAGACGGCTTTCCAACTATCTGGAAGTCAATGAACTGTTGGACGATTCCCAGACGGGTTTCAGGGTGAACAACAGTACTGAAACAACACTTCTGGCGGTGACGGATAACATTAGGGCCCAGGTAGATCAAGGCAAGACAGTCGTCTTAATACTCCTTGATTTATCTGCGGCTTTTGATACCGTTCCACACGACCAATTACTGAAAGCCCTGGAAGGGAAAGGTATACGAGACAAGGCATTGGGATGGCTAAAATCTTTTCTGGAGGAACGAACACAATCAGTGTGTTTGGGTGATTTCATCTCTCCCCCGCGAAACATTAAATATGGGGTTCCCCAGGGGGCCTCAATCAGTCCAACTTTGTTTAATGTTTTCGTGTCCTCATTGGCAGCCATTGGAAGAAGGTGGGGTGTTGAAATGTGTTCTTATGCTGACGACACCCAGTTAATGGTTACCATTGATGAAAAGAATGACCCTAAAACCCGACTGATAAACTGTCTGACTGAACTGGCCAACTGGATGCAAGAGCATTGTCTGAGATTAAATGCAGACAAGTCAGAAATCCTCTTGTTTGGCAAAAATCCCCAGCTCTGGGATAACAGCTGGTGGCCAAGCAACCTGGGGTTGCCTCCGAATCCCACCCCAAAAGCAAACAAGCATTTACAATGCAATGGTTTTGCCTTTGTTAAAGTTAGAGCTATTGGCATTGCTCTTGACATTATTTTAATTTATGTTTGCTTAACATAAATAAATGGCATTGTCATTTACAATGCCAATAGCTTAATCTCTCGCAAATGCCACACACAAACACCCACACAGAGCCCCCCACACACTCACACACAGAGCCCCCCCCACACACACCCACACAGAGCCCCCCACACACACACCCACACAGAGCCCCCCACACACACAGCCACACAGAGCCCCCCCACACACACAGCCACACACAGCCACACAGAGCCCCCCACACACTGCGAGCCCCCCCCCACACACACTGCGAGCCCCCACACATTGCAGGCAACAGAGGCACGTAAACAGCTCTTAGGCGTAAGGCATTCTGAATCATAATTTGAGTAAGCTGAGGTGGGGTTGCTTTTGGAGAATTGTATGCTAGGAATGTCATTCTATTGTAGAAGACCAAGGCAAAAAAAAGTAGAAATAATATTTCAACAACAATAGAAAATGTAAGGGAAATATATTTGGAGTTTCAAGATCATAGTTCTGACCTATAGAGAGAATATTTCAACTAGGAAGTTAAGCTACTTTGTTTAAGGATATCCAATTCCCTAAATTAACACTTTAGAAAATACTGGAATAAATAAAGGAAAATCTGCAGAGCCAGTTGGTTTTCCGGAAAAGATATACTAGTTATTAGAGGAATAATGAGTTACTGTAGTTCAAGAAGTTATAAACACAATTTGTCTCTCTCTATGTGTATCTATCTATATATATATTTTTTTTGAGAGAGAGATATATTTTGTATTACTAGCATCATAAAAGTATGTTTGGCATTGACTTACTGAAATGTGGAGAAGCGTACAGTCAAGTACACAAAATCGTAGGTTTACACTGATACAAATGACACAAGTCGAGTTGTGCACGTGAAGTGCAGTGTTTTCAAAAGTGTGCTTTGCGACATTCCTAACCAAAAGATAAAGATCTGCCTCAGCATGAGGGTGGGTGTTGCCCAGGATCCTACATAGAGATGCCCGTTGCCTACAAAGCGTGGATCATTTCTCGCCTCCTACATGCATTATTTTTATGATTTTTCAGTGATTCCAAGTTTTCCATACATGCTATAAAGCATAGACTGCATAAAATGCGGAACATGGAATTGTTTAGGAAAGGGGTAGAGGGTCAAACAATGGAATGGAATTCCTATAAACGACCCTTCGCTTGGGTAAGTAACGCCATAGGCTGGCAGATAAAGTCTCTGTACATTTTAACCTTTATGAATATGCAATCCTACAAGTTTAGAAAGTGCACACGTTCTATTGGCTAAAATATGTAATTTGTGAACAAGTAATAATCTCAGCTTTGACATAATTCATGTGAAGTGTGGGTCAGGAAACCAGTGCCATTTGCCCAATATATAGGTCGTAGCTATTGCTTTGCCAAGTTTTCCCTTGTAATCTGCGCTTCGAAATAGTGACTCAGAGAAAGTGAAAGTCAGCTGCCATATTCGTACTCTGAGCCAATCTCAGTCACCCGCTCCAGCATTCGCAGAATCTTTCAAGCCTCGTGCCAGTCATTGTAAGCTTCCAACCTCTGAGCTGTCCTTGCTGAAGGAGTGGCCTAGCAGGAACCTAGCATTGCAGACTGTTCAACGGATTCTAATGAATCCGAAAAGTACTGCACGTAGCCTTATCTTGACACTGAACTACTGTTGCTTTGGTCCGAGTTTTGCATCCTCAAATTGCGTGTAGTTACAAAACGAGCCCTCCATTTATAAAATCCAGCATGAAAACCAGTCACTTAAAATCGAACTAGAACCCCTTTCAAAAGACCTTTTCTTTTCCCCCATCCACTGCAGGTCATCTCTTCATGGGCACAATCTTCTCCAAGTCACGTGCATGCCTGAAGCTCTATTAAAGCATTTCTGCAACTTCCGCACAGCTCATTTCAAAGATCACAAGTACAACCATCTTTAAAGCCAAACCCCTCATGTGCAACCTCTTCTAGCTCACCTACCAGTCCCAAACATGAACTGCCATACAACCTCCACTCACTAGTGACAACACCCAACTCCTGATAACTTATTCTACCATATTACTGGAGTGAAGGCATGAAATGGTTTGCTTTAGTGCCTAAGACTACTTCCAAAAACACTGCACTAAGCCCTAACCTTTGGGCTGGAGTAGTGTTGCCCATCATAAAGTGCTTCAACGCACTGCCAGGGGGGAGTATGAGCTATAGAAATGAATGGCACTCCTTAGCATTGCAGGAACACCATCAGCAAATGCCTGAAAAAACTCAGACAGCTGTACCATTGCCCAGAGTAGGATTCTGGAAGCAAAATGGAATCAAAAAGTCATTACCCAGATTTAAACAGTAAGAAAATCAACCCCTGCCATAGAACACCTGCAAGTGAAGCAATAGTTACACAGCAAGGAGTGCAAGCTTGCGGAACAATTGCCTTACCGTAGCCTTCAGTGGTGGGGCTTCGGAAGCAGCACTTGGCTCTCATCTGCATTTTTAACACTCACTGACCTGATCCAATGATTGGCGAAAGCAACATTCCTAAGCCCTTTCCACTTGTGGATGAGCAGAACACAAGCTTAGCAGATTTTTTTTAAATAAACACGTTATGGGTGATATGGTTTACAATAACTAGAAACGATAAGGGTAGCTCATTGGAGATAATGAAACGGTCCAACGATACAGGTTGGCACAAGGAGCTGCAAGTTATGACTTGTGCAAAAAGCCTCATCGACTTCAAAGAAAGTAGGCCATCCAAGTCAAAATGCTCCACTAAGGGCCCCCAACTCTTCCGGTATCTACTCAAACCCCATATATTTTCCATGTAATTAGGGCTTTAAGTGGGCCGGGTCTCGGCTGTGTTCCGCACCGGCAGTTTTACAAAGCAGGTGCCGAGTGCAGTTCCTATCGGAAGGTAGATCACCCGACAGTGATCTGAATCAGCAGTGGGGCAGGAGGGGTGAAGGGCAGAGATTAGGCTCTAAATGCAACAGGTCTACGGCCTTAGAGCCGCTGCATGGACTCCTGCGGTCCAATATGAGCAGCTTCTAGATATCTCAAGCCCACCATAAATAGAATTACATATTTTCAACATCCTTAGTTGGGCGTTCGTTATTTCACAGTTTCACGACTTCAAAGAAAGTAGGCCATCCAAGTCAAAATGCTCCACTAAGGGCCCCCAACTCTTCCGGTATCTACTCAAACCCCATATATTTTCCATGTAATTAGGGCTTTAAGTGGGCCAGGTCTCGGCTGTGTTCCGCACCGGCAGTTTTACAAAGCAGGTGCCGAGTGCAGTTCCTATCGGAAGGTAAATCACCCGACAGTGATCTGAATCAGCAGTGGGGCAGGAGGGGTGAAGGGCAGCAGTTTAGAGATATTCAACACGTAATGACGCATGGCCACTATGTATCGCTATGGCTGATGCACGTACAACCCAGGAGAATGTGCTCCAAGGGCCGTGGGCTTGTCCTGCTCATGCAGGGGCAACCTCACACTTGGAACCGTGCACCCTACCTTCAGGATTGAAATGCCTTGCCTTAAGGATGACTTACAGGCTTTAATTGCAGTGACATCAGACATAAGGAAACATATCAGACGTAAGTGGTGCTAGCACCAGCTTACACAGGCTGCAATGGGGGCTGAGTGGTCACTTAAATCTTGCACCTATCAATTCGTAGACAGATAGAATCTAAAGAGAAGACAAGAAAAATAGTGGACACAGTAGTCCTAAAAGCAGTGATGAGACCAGCACAAACCCCTAGGTCAGTGTATGGGGAAAAAAAGGGGGGGGATACACAAGTTAAGGATTCAGATGTTAAGGATTCAGATGTTAAACATATATTAAAAGCGGCGACATTGAAAAAATTGTCCTGGAGTAGCTCACATCTCCATCATGTAATTGAGGGGCATGGGGTAGACAATATGACACAAGAAAGACGCTGTATAGTAGCACCAGGGTGAGCTGGATGAAGATGTGGGGGGCGGGCTCAGGAGAAATGAAAACCTATTCAAAAGGTACTAAGCAAAGGTCTCACCTTTAAAGAAAGAATAGTCTCTTATCTTTACATCTTAATAGCCAATGTAGTCACTCCAGTTTATTGCGCTGGATGTAATGGGAATTCCCAGGGCATCATCTTGACCATATGCAATAACCTATTATATATAAAACTGTGTAAAAACTAATGTATATTACCCAAAGTACCTAATAACAAGCGATAATCCCAATCTCTTGTAAATCATAATCAAGGTAAGGTAGAATCACCACAGGTTCAGGATAACCTCGTATAAACCATGTTAAGTGAAACTCATTTGACATCACCCATCATAAGATAAACAAGAATATGTCTCTGTAACGAAGCAACGTCCATGGGTGAAAAGGCAGTCTTGGTGTAATCAGGTAAAAAGCTTACAGTATACAAGTCATTATGTGCATGCGCCCAGGTCTAAAGGCCTAGTAACAAATCATGGCTGTAACAAGTGAACATGAAACCCCCTATGAGCTTTAGAGTATTTTAGCCCTATGATATGAGGTAAGCTGCTCCCAATATAATGGTATATTTAAGTCAACATGGGCAGTACACAGTAGCCCCTGAGAGCGTGAGCATGTCCCAGTGAACAATACCCATGATTCGTGTTCCCTATGTCTCCAGGAGCCCCGTAAAGTCCCATTGGTGCAACAGACATAATTGACATCAGAAAATGCTTTCATCTCAACCATATTAATTAAAATTCAGTGTCCCGCATTGGAAACAGCGCGTGCAAAGAAAACCATTTGTACCCCTGTGGTGGGCGAATAGTCAAGAGCGTTATATTGCAACCTGTTTGTCATCATGTGGTCACAACTATGCTTCCTACGCTAAACACGATGTTAGCACTCATGGTCATGCGAGTGTTAAAGTGAGGCCCGCCAGTACTTAAAAAGGGAAGACAAAAAAGCATAGGGCTCACAGCAACAAACACTCCGTAAGCACCCTAACATGCGAGTACAATAAAAATTAAATGTACACATATTGGTATTAGCCTGTGTAAAGACCACAATAGCACCACTGTACCAGGAGCCCCGTAGAGTCCCATTGGTGCAACAGACATAATTGACATCAGAAAATGCTTTCATCTCAACCATATTAATTAAAATTCAGTGTCCCGCATTGGAAACAGCGCGTGCAAAGAAAACCATTTGTACCCCTGTGGTGGGCGAATAGTCAAGAGAGTTATATTGCAACCTGTTTGTCATCATGTGGTCACAACTATGCTTCCTACGCTAAACACGATGTTAGCACTCATGGTCATGCGAGTGTTAAAGTGAGGCCCGCCAGTACTTAAAAAGGGAAGACAAAAAAGCATAGGGCTCGCAGCAACAAACACTCCGTAAGCACCCTAACATGCGAGTACAATAAAAATTAAATGTACACATATTGGTATTAGCCTGTGTAAAAACCACAATAGCACCACTGTAGTCTGTGCACAGTAAGAGATGGTTGAGTTATAACATGCCAGTAGATATACATGCACAACTCTGCTAACTAGTTTAAACACTCCGCTCTCCTCATGGCAATGCGAGTGTTTAAACATGCCCTGCCAGTACCTAAGCAAAACCAATACTAAATATGATCTTTACTTGTCCCCATAACATGTGAATAAAACATGAATCATATCTTCAACTCAGTAGCAATTAAAGGCTTCTGTTACGCCCTAAACGTAGAAAAGAAAAAGTATGTGTCCTTACCCTTTCCACAAGTCTGTCTGTAAGTGTCCTCGTAAGAAACAATTCGCTCACTGGGGCTTATATTTAAAGCCCGAAAACCGTCTCCCATTAACAAACGTGCAACCAATCACCGCTGTCAAGGGAGCAAGTTGCTTGGGCCCATGTCTTAGCAACTTGTGCTGCAAAACTAATGGCGGCGGTATGAGCTGTGAGCCCTCCAACGAAAATGTAGCGAGAAAATACAGGGCGAGTGGCAGCCGTCTAGATGAAACAACAGAGGAGATATCATCACCAACCGTGTGGGGTGACTTAAAAGAAAAGGGGCATGTTAATCTGCACTCACCTTCGAGTAGAAGGTCCTATTAATGGAGCATTTCATAAGCCATACATGCAGCATACGAGGAGCTGCTGCGCCGTGCAACATCGAACAGTTTAAATGACTGCGTTTACCTTTCCAATTCCCATTTCTCGGCTTCACCACCTTTCTAGAGGTTCCAAAGTGTTGGGTTAGCATTAACATAGTGTAACCTGGAAGACCGGTGCCGGCTCAATGGCGGACCAGATTCGGGGGCGTTCCCGGCTTTCGGCTGACGTCGCGTGACGTCGGCAAAAGCCAAAGAATCTCGGGAACGCCCCCGAATCAGGTCCGGCATTGACGGACAGGCCCCTCGTCCAATGGCTAGGCTCCATTTATGGAGCCAGCCAATGAATGACGAGGGCCGACCCAAACCCACACTACAGTTCTCATTAGGTTTTCGCCTGCGCGAAAAAGATGCGCAGAGCGCATCTTTTCGCCAGGCAAAACCTAAAAACCTGGGAGTGGTATTGGACAGTGCTCTGTCCATGAAATCACATGTCTCCATTGTTTGCGGGAGAGGCTTTGCATTGCTGAAAATGCTCAGACGAGTTTTTCCCTGGATCCCGACTGAATGTAGGAAAACCCTGGTTCAGTCATTGCTGATGAGCAGATTGGACTATGGCAACTCACTGTTTGTCGGAATGGCAGACTATCTCTTTTCTAAATTGCAGATAGTGCAAAATGCCGCGGCAAAGGCTGTCTGTAATAAAAAGAGATTTGATTCGGCTAAAAGCTACATGCGAGAGCTTCATTGGCTCCCGATGCGACAGAGAGCCAATTTTAAATTACTGTGTATCACACACAAGTTGCTCTACAACACAGGCCCTACTATTCTACATAATAAAGTCGAATTCCACAGACCACCGAGGAACCTTCGATCCAGTACTTTAGGAAGAGCTACCACCACTCGGGTGAAGACTGTCAGGATGGGAGAGCGGGCCTTCTCGCATCTGGCGGCTACTCAGTGGAATGAACTACCTCCCAGTCTTAGACTGACAGACGATCTTCTATCTTTTAGGAAACAACTAAAGACACTACTTTTCCCTAAATCAGAATAAATCATTACTCAGTGTGGTTATTGTACCTCTCAGCATCCAACCTTAGCGCCGTGATATCCTACTCAGGATGATTGTTAGCGCTCTATAAATAAATTAAATACAAATACAAATATGGGATCTTGTACAAGTGGCAGAATAGAGTCTCATGTTACAGGTCCTGTAGAAGGGGAGGTATAGGTACTCAGAGTTATGGTATAATGTAGAAGTAGAGCAATAAGTACTCAGGGTTACAGGGTCTTGTAGAAGGGGATAGGTACTCAGGATATTAGGATCTTGTAGAAGTTGAGGAATGGGTACTCGGATTTACAGGGTCTTGGAGAAGGGGAGCAATAGGTAATCAGGGTACATGGTCTTGTAGAAAGGAAGGGATTGGTAGTCACAGTTAAAGGGTTTTGTAGAAAGGGAGGAATAGGTACTCAGCTTATAGGTTCTTGTAGAAGGGGAGGGATAGGTACTCAGGATATGGGGTCTTGTAGAAGTAGAGGAATGGGTACTCAGGGTTAAAGGGTCTTGTAGAAGAGGGTTGATAGGTACTCAGGGTTACAGGGCCTTGTAGAAGGGGAGGTTTTGGTACTCAGAGTTCCAGGGTCTTATAGAAAAGGGGAGGTATAGGTACTCAGGAATACACTGTCCTGTAGAAAGGAAGGGATTGGAACTCAGGGTTATGTGATCTTGTAGAAGGGGAGTAATAAGTAATCGGAGATACAGGGTCTTGCAGAAGGGGAGGAATTGCTACTCAGGGTTACACGGTCTTGTAGAAAGGAAGGGATTGGTACTCAGGGTTATGGAATCTTGAAGAAGTGGAGGGATCAGTTCCCAGGTAAGGACTTTAGGAGGGGAGTGTTAAATCAACCAGGAGGAATGCGGCTTGTAGGAAAAGGATGATTAATAGTTAAAGAGAGGTAAAGATCCAGCACTAAATTAGTATTTTAGAATGCAAGGATAAGCATTGAGAGAAAATTAAGTCTTGCAGGAGGGGAGTGGTAAGTATCAAGTGGAAAGGCACCTCTTGTAGGACTGAGGAGTAAGACATGAGGGCAGATGTTTTCAGATGTACCTAAAATAAAAATTGTATTGGAGAAGTAAGTACTTAGGACAAATTTGAGGCCGCCACAACTCTACTTTTTAATTTAAGGTTTACACAAATATATAATGTAAAGTTGATACTTTGAACATTTTGGAAAACATACCCAAGTGACCACTCTGCGCAGTTCGCATTTAAGACGGAGTTGCCATATTGGTTACTGGCATAATAAGCTATCTCATGGACGAGTTTAGGTCAACCTGACGGTTTGGAAAACAAGATGGTGGGTAACTCATGTGTGACTCATGACTGTTTTCTAAATAAATCATACTGTACAGCTCAATACAGGTTCCCTGAGGATGGGTCAGAGACCCCGAAATGTGCCAGGAAGTGAATGACAAATAAACAAATATCAACTGAATTACTATGAAAAGGCAAAATATCCACAATATGGGAAATCAATCTTTGGACAAGAATATCCTGAGTGAAAATCGTGAATTATTAAGACATGAGGGTCGCAGTGTGTCCCTGGTTGAGTAGCATGCGGATGTCGTCAGTGGCAGCGAGGAGGATGGTCTTGGTACTGTGGTTGCTGCAGAATCCAGACTGGGAGGCGTCTAGGATGGAGTTCTCTTCGATGAAGGTGGTTAGTTGGGCGTTTACGAGTCTCTCTGTGACTTTGGCTGCAAAGGGAAGGAGAAAGATGGGCCGGTAGTTTTTCAGGCCCGTAGGGTCGGCCGTAGGTTTCTTGTGGAGGGGTTTCACCTCCGCCCGTTTCGCCTGGCCAGAAGCCGGATCTGAGGGAGGCATGATGGTCCGTCCTAGTGCGGGTGCGGTTGCAATGGTGGCCCTGTGGAATATGTGCGGAGGGCTGGGGTCTTTTGGGGCTCCTGAGTGGGTTTTCTTCATTGTCGCTGTGATGAGTTCGATGGGAGCAGGATCCTAGGTAGTGATGGTCGGCTTGTCGGCTGTGGTGGGTAGGTGGGTGTTGTCTGGCGCTGGCTCGCTTAAGTTGTCGTAGAGGACCTTAGTCTTCAGGTGGAAGTAGGAGCTGAGCTTTTCGCAGAGTTCCTGGGAGGGTGTGACGTTCATGGCTTCGCTGGTGGGTTTTGTGAACTGCTGTATGACGTTGAACAGTTCCTTGGCGTTGGTCGCGTTGGTCTGGACTTAAGTCTCTTATGAAGGTCCGTTTGGTGTCTCTTATGCCCAGGTGGTATTCCTTCAGGGCGTTCCTGCGGTTGTTCTGTGCTTCCGAGGTTTTCTGGTTACCCCAGGTCTTCTCTAGGCTTCTGCAGGAGCGTCTGGCTTCTCGAAGTTCTGTGGTGAACCAGGCGGCCTTCAGAGGGCGTAGTTTGGTGGAGTGGTGCGAGCTTGTCGGCGCAGCAGGAGATCCAGCGGTGAAAGTCCATGGCTGCGGAGTTGGTGTCGGTCGTGGCACTGGGAGTGGGGTGGGGGGGTGGAGGAGGGGGGTGGTTGAGGCGTTCATGCTCCAGTTCATGCTCCAGTTCCGTCGTGGCAGGCGTGGGGAGGGCTTGGGTGCGGTGGTGGTGTTGAAAGTGAAATGAACGCAGTGGTGGTCCGTCCAGGGGGGGCTGGGTGGTGTAGCTGAAGTGGATGTTTGTTCCTCCAGCAAAGATGTGGTCGAGGGTGTGTCCAGCTCTGTGCGTGGACGTGTTGACCAGCTTCTTCAGTCCGAGGTTGCCGAGGAGAGTGATGGAGTCTGGGTCATTGCAGTTGTCGAGGTGGAAGTTCAGGTCCCCGAGTAGAATGTAGTCTGTGGAGGTGATGGCGTGGGGTGCGGCGAGCTCGGTGATGGTATTAGCGAGCTGGGTGCGAGGTCCTGGCGGTCTGTAGATGAGGGTGCCACGAAGGGTCGTCCTGGGGCTGGTCTGGCTCTGGAAGTGGAGGTGTTCTGTGTTGGGGTGGGGGTCACTCATGCAGGACGTGGAGAGTCGGAGGGGGGTCTTGTGTGCGATGGCGAGACCTCCTCCCGGGTGGTGAGGGCGGTCCTTTCTCTTGATCTTGTAGCCGTCACGGATGGCAGTGGCGATGTCAGGGCCGGAGGAAGCGTTGGTCCAGGTTTCTGTGAAGAAGGTGACGTCGGGCGAGAGGGTGCGGATCAGGTCCCAAATCTCTATTGCGTGTCAGTTCAGGGAGCGCACGTTGAGGAGGATGCATGTCAGGGTTTCGGAGGTGCGTGCATCACGCGGGCCTTCTGCGGCCATGGGAGCTTTGATGATGGTGAAGGATCTGCTGCAGAGTCTGCACGAGAACTGTCCATGGGTGGTGTTCGGCGAGGATCTTGCACAGTCGGCGTGTCTTCCGTGATTGAGTGCATGGAGGGTGCCTTTCCAGGCGTCCCTTCAATAACTGAGCACCCAATGTTTGGATAGAACCATAAGAAACCTACAACAGGCCCAACCAACCTCACAGTATCAGTGTCATCTTAAGATTTTGGAGGGCCACTGGCAAAATATGTTTTGGGGGCGCTTCCCTGTATGGAACAGCTTTGAATTGTATTACCCATGCCAAGCCCACATAATTCTCAACAATATGAAAAAATATGTTAAATCTGAACAAAATCATACAAAAACAGTTAAAATAGTATAGCCCGGGACCCCAAGATTCCTTAATACGGCACAGGTTTTGAGACACAGCACTAGAGGTAAAGGTAGGTAGTGAGGGAGAGCGGTTTAGATGGAAAAATACACGTGGCAGGTGAAATAGAGGGAAAGTTTGGTTTCCCAGGGGGCCCTTGGAAGGAGGGGGTCCTGGGCAATTGTCCACTTTACCCATGCCTTTAATGTCTTCGCAGAGTACTGCTTCACAATGCACTACCTGGCAACAGCACCCCATGTAGTACTCCTGTCCAGGGCTGGCTCAAGGCATGGGCGGTGTGGGCAGCTGCCCAGGGCCTTGCACTCAGCCTACCATCATGAGGCCCCGCACAAGTGTAACACACCACCGGTGCTCATGAACCACTGTGGATCCAACTGAAAGAAAGGTGTCTCATAACACTTGGGCCCTCTTAACGTTCAGTATATTATAATGAAGTCCAGTGTGGTATAGCACTGCAATAGCTACCTACCAGCTCCACGAAATCTGCAAATTGTGCTCTTTTATTCCTGAGGATACCATGGATTTGTGTGTGTGTGTGTGTGTGTGTGTCGGGGTAGGAGTCTGACCCCATACCTTCATCTAGTTTGTGTTGCAGTAGTACTTACTCCCTTCACGCTGACCTAACATCCCCTTACATAAGTGGCCCTCACTATTGCTCTGCCGCTATCAAGTGAAGCCCACACAACTCTCCCATCATTGAGTGGATCAAGCTTTTGCAATGCCTGACATCGTAATGGTCCCTGCATATCTGGTTCCTGGAAGCTTTGCCACCGTGTGCACAGCAACCCACCAGCAAGGCTCTGCCTGCTTCCATTTTACACGAGAGCCCAGCGAGTCGGAAGGAGAGCTATGCACTTAGCAGGACAGATTTGCGCCACAGCTCCTATGCCACCAATAAAAGTATCAACAAGGTCTCCTACTACTTCGCGTGAGCTGAGAAGAGCCCAGCACACAACTAAGGGGAGCAAAATACTTAAATAGCGCTTAACAGAGATGACCTAGTGCCAGCGCTGCGAAATTTAAAAAGGGAACCGTACTTGGAGATCAGGCAATATGGCTGATGCCCGGTGGAGCTGTCTAGACACCTATAGAGGAGATTGTCCTTGGTTCACCCCCTCGGCCGTCACCTACCTACCTACCACCTACATTGGGTACTGTTCTCCCCATCTCCCCGCTGTGTCCCCTTCCTCCCCCTCTCTCTGACGAATTACCGTTAACATTGCTTCTTTTTTTCTTATGTTCTACTACGCTCTTGTAAGTATGTAATTTGTAACTTGTAACTCACTGATCCTCATGTAAAGCACTCTGATACCTCCGGGTCTAGCCAGCCCTATATAAAAAAAATCGTCAAAAATACCTTTGGACGTTTGAAAGGGGAAAAATAGTATTTACTTACATATACAGGTATCCCAGCTGATGCAAGGGTGGCGTTGTGTCCCGCTGGTGCATACAGGTGAATCTTTTGTGCATCGGAGTGCTGCAACCTCCCCCTTAAGCTTCACTAAGTTTGCAACCATCTTGGAAACAAAATGTACTCCTGTGGGGGTTCACAAGCTGTTTCTGGGCACTGACACGTGTACGATGCTACTGTGCTGGAGAAAATCTGGTCATTTATTCTGGGACACTTCCTTTTCCCACGTGCCTTGTGCAGACTGTACAGAGGGGAGGCTGAGGGAATCTCTCTCCAAGATCCCTTTTCAAATCTCTCCTCCCTCGGAGATTCCATACATTAGGAGCTGTCCCTGGCTTATAGAACTGCTTAGACTCAGACTCTTCCAGCAGTTATTAGTGGATTCTTATTCCATCTTTAAGCGATTGACTGATTTCATGCTTAACTCAATTTTCATTATAATGACCATCCTCGATCGCCAAAAGAAACATTGCGCAGAACTGGGGCACACAGCAGCCACCTAAGATTGGGAAATGGAGGGAAGATCTTGACTGGTGTATGTTCAGGGAGATGTCGGTTTACATTGCTAGAGGGTGTCCCAGGAAGTGGAGTAAGGTTTGGGGTCCTTGGAACTCATATAGGGGAGACATTTGCGCCCCGCCAGCGCCATTACACGAAGATGACCAACTCACGCCCCCTTAAACTATATGGTATTTGTCACTGTGCATTCGATCTGTGTAATAATAAATGATTCTCTGTTGTGGATATTGGCTCCCAAGTATGATGTAAATTTGTGATGATGTTGTTGTCTGATGATTAATAAAAAAAATATTTACAAAAAAAAATAATAATGACCATCCTCTTTCATTTAAGAGGCTGTTTGGACACATTACATATGATATGCCTTGTTCTTTTGACACTTCAGACGCCAGGTCGCCTTGAATCTGATCAGGTGCATTATATAAACAGTGCGTTAGTTAAATATATTCGGTACTCGTAGCTATGTGGGGGTTTGTGAGAATAAGTTACATATTAATACACATTTTGAGTGCGCTTAAGAGTTGGCTTTGTGTACTAACTCAGACAAAAAGCATTTTTCTAAGCCTTGATGTCTGGAGCTGCTTAGAGAATTGCTCACAGAATGCTGCTCGCATACCAGATGCCTCTCATGACATAAGTGGTGGCAGTGGAATGTGACAAATATTCTCAAGCTGATGGCACTTTGCGAAGCACACACAACATGAGCCAAGTCTGTGCTCCACAACAAAAGTGTTTGGACAGGGCATCGCACCATGAGCTCTGTGAAGGAGGTGGGCTCATCAAGGAGGCTTCATGGCAACCGCCGTGGATCTGCACAGGAGGCAGGCAGTGTTTAATTTGAGCCGGGGGTTGCGGATTTGCGGGGACCAGGAATCGTTTTACTCATCAGACTTTGATCCAGAACAAGGGAGAGAAAAGTAGTACAGGGGGTGGAGGAAAGAATTAAGAAGAGAAAGATGGAAATACAGTGGCAAATGAAGAAAGCATGGATGAAAACGAATTTACGAGTGTGATACGGGAGCAGGGGGAGTTATTTGTGGATGAAAGAGACAGGAGGTGAAATAAAGACCAGACAGCCTTGATATTGAGTAATACCCATATTCAGCAGCGCCGTCAATTGACTTCTTGGAAAATTTGGGCTCTATCACCTACTCTTTTACATCCTGTGCACCGGAAGTAGGTGTCTCCGGATATCAGCGGAACTGCCCAGGATCTGGCTGAAACTCATCCTCAGACGGGGATCTCTGAATTGAAGAGACAGATCCAAGTTAATGGTGCACAGGAGAGAAGGCATGACCAGGAAGAGGTGGGGCCCACTTGGAGTGAATGCATGACATCTAAGACGGCACTTAAAAAGGGCACGGGACGTGCAATACCCTACATATAGCTCTTCACTTAAGTTGCGCTCTCTGCAGCTTGCAACTGTCCAGTGGGAAAACCAGAAACAGCTATATGGATGGTCCTCAGACAGTGAGAGTTCAGGGTGTGATGCCCAGTCCACCCAGTAGAGTTCTTTCAAGACAGGTGAAGAACAGTGCAAGCAGTTTGATGGCCAGAGTGCTCAGCGACAGACGAGAAAGCCCCAGGAGACACAGCACAGCTCGATGGACCCAGCTGCACCTTTGTGAAGGGAATCGTCTTCAATCGGTGAAGGGCGCATCAATGAACTGTGCCACTGCTGTCCCCCTACAGGTAAGGGTGCCTTCTAAGTAAGGATGAGCTTCCACCATCACGCGTAAAGACGGTATGGTCCCCTCTGGAGAGGAGGTTCCCCTTCTTCCAAAATGGCTGCTGTTAGGCAGGCCTTCTTCAGTAGCATTGGACTACTTTTCACTACTTTCCAGTGCCCAGCGCCCCAGTTTGCTCAGGAGGAGCGGAAACTGGCAGAACAGATCAATATGCGCAAATCACAATCGGAGATGCTAGAACTTCAGTGGGCAGAGCTCTCGGTGAATATTGAATCCATTTACTGTCTGGTTCACCAGTGGGAGTAGTGAAATGGGGGCATGACAAGCATTGCTTTTTGGGCATCTTCTAAAGCCACTTTTAATGTGTTCATTTGCCACATGCTGGCATCTCCTATCTCCTCCCCATTGGACTTCCAGCTCTCAGGTAGATGAAGTAATCCTAGAAGATGGCAACTGGCTGCGGTAAGTCTGACCACATCTCAGAATCTCTTAGAATTTAATCTGATACGTTACTAGAGCAGAGAGACTCTTAAGAGGGCCAGTATCATTGCTGGAAAAATATATGATGACCAATGGTAACCGGAAGAATGATTTTTCATGGTTGTGCGGCTGAACGAGGAACGACAATCCTCTTTATTACTTTTGGATATGGATTGGTCTTTGAACATGCCAATAGGACAGAGGCCTCAGCAAAGTGGGGGAAGCCATTTTCTGTGACTTCTGGAACTAATGCAGCTTGTAGCTATGCAGACCCAGATAGATACCATTAGCGTAGCCCAGTCTCGTCAGAAGCAAAGCTACAGCCATACCAACTCTTTGAGTGTGTGCCAGATAAGGAAACAGACTGTGTGGTGACCAAAGATGGGAACAGCCTGTCTTGAGACTTTAGAATCTATTGTGCGGCTTCAATGGTGCAGGACTTTTATACCAAACGCCGGGCAAGTTCATTAAGGGCGTTCTCTTGGCCACACATTGGGGCTAATACAGTTGCCTAGCCAACAACATCTCCATTTTGGAGGGTTCTAGTATGTTAATTTACATCCAGTGATTAATTGTAAATAATGCATCAATTCTGGGTTTTTCATTCTTCCTTTTGCTTTAGGAGTAACAATGACCAGAATATTCAGAATATTCAGTTAATGGACTAAGAGGCCCTTCGAGGGATTGGTGCAGTAGTAAGGGCAGCACTAGCGGAGTTTCAAAATGGCAGCTCCAAGTTTTCCAGACAGCCGACATCTGTTTAAGGAGAGATAGCTTAGCCTACAGCAAGGGCCCTGCCTGTGCTTCCCTAGGAAAAGGACAGCCCCTACTTGACTCATCAAGTCAACTACATAAAGTAATCTCCACACCAAGGCTCAGATTTATTATTTTGCCTTGCAAATCAGCTCAGAATCCACATTAAGAGCGCTGCATTATGCAATGTAGAAAACGCAGCGCCATAGCTACAAAGATTGGTCTGCTGCTGGTATCATCACCTGCACTGGTGCACAAACAGGCTGACTTGCTCAACAATAATCACAAAACTGGTAGTGGAGGGTCCAAGGGATATTTTTAAGACCTGCCCAAGCTAACATCCCCTAGTAGTCATACTAAATAACACTCAAAACCTGGGGGTCTAAAAAGAGTCAACCAAGTACTCTCAAATTGCTTACAGGTGCTCAAAAAAGGATATAATTAGTATACAAACAAAACTGTCCAACGCATTCTCTTCCCAGCAACAGTAGGTAAGACCCAAGGACCAGAAATGGACTCCCATCAATGTCTTGTGAGTGGTCTCATGATTTTATCATTTGGTCGTCCAAAAGGTTGAGATGGGGTACCTCTGAGTAATTGAGATACCTTGCACCTCACCTTTTAGGCCAGGGAACAAAGCCCACAGTCGCTCGATAGACCATGCGTGGGATCACTCAATGGGATACAGTGCAGTGAAAAAGTGAAACAGTGTGAAGTTAAAAGTAGAATAGTAAGCATACAATGAAAAAACTTTAATAGCAGTATGCTTCTTTCTCTTTAAAAACAGGAACAGTGCAAAAAAATGCAGTTCAAACAAATAGCTGCATGTTGGCCGACATGTTTCTGGCAAGTAAGGGAAACATCCTCTTACGGCTTCATCAGGGCCTCTGTTCTTAAAATTTTTTTTATTGTCACTGCTGGTGCGTGCTACCAAAAGAAACTACCATCACTAAAGTGAACAACTTAAACCATAAAGGATATAATTTTTCCTTATTCCTCCATGTCTGATGGTGTTATTCTCACCTACAATACAAAGCACGGGAAAGATGAGCACCAAACACAGCATTGTTTGTAATTGTGAAAAGAAAGGGTTAAAATATACCATATTGCTGAGCACAGCAAAATTTCGTTACTCACCCTTCAAGACAGGGGATAGTACCTCACCTCGCCTGGACCAAGCTCAGATTAAGGGAGGCCACGCTCTATGGAGGTAAGTGAAAAAGGAATTGCTAAGTTGTGAAAAAAAGGTTCCAAATGCCTTTATATACACCAACCGAGTCCTAAATACCACTTAACTCCAGAAGTTCTCTTAAGTTTCAGCCCACTTCTATGCTCACCCACTCTTCAACTAGTCTAGACTAGCCTTTCATTCTATCACAAAATAGTGCCTAGACTGAGGTAAGTGAATTGTCCATCAGTCTATACTATATTCATCAACAGTAAGTGGTAAATAGTAAATAGTAAAAAGTAAATAGTAAACCAGTCCCTACCTCTCCGTCGTTACCTCGAGCTGTAACTGAGATCGGGGGAGGCAACGAGAGGGAGGGCCAGGGAGGTTTTATTCATTAAGCCTTTTATTGCTCCGCCTATCATGTACAGCCATTATGAATGCATTAGCGCACTAGACGGGAAGAGAGATGTAGAGTGAATGGAGACATCGCCGAGTAGGGTATCAAGCAGAGGACTTGTGAGTAGAATCGAGTCCTTTTCCGGCTATTTCTTAGAAACGAAGGGCAGTTTTACCTGTCAGACCATTACGCGCTAGTACGCTAATGCATTCATAATGGCTGTACATGATAGGCGGAGCAATAAAAGGCTTAATGAATAAAACCTCCCTGGCCCTCCCTCTCGTTGCCTCCCCCGATCTCGGTTACAGCTCGAGGTAACGACGGAGAGGTAGGGACTGGTTTACTATTTACTTTTTACTATTTACTATTTACCACTTACTGTTGATGAATATAGTATAGACTGATGGACAATTCACTTACCTCAGTCTAGGCACTATTTTGTGATAGAATGAAAGGCTAGTCTAGACTAGTTGAAGAGTGGGTGAGCATAGAAGTGGGCTGAAACTTAAGAGAACTTCTGGAGTTAAGTGGTATTTAGGACTCGGTTGGTGTATATAAAGGCATTTGGAACCTTTTTTTCACAACTTAGCAATTCCTTTTTCACTTACCTCCATAGAGCGTGGCCTCCCTTAATCTGAGCTTGGTCCAGGCGAGGTGAGGTACTATCCCCTGTCTTGAAGGGTGAGTAACGAAATTTTGCTGTGCTCAGCAATATGGTATATTTTAACCCTTTCTTTTCACAATTACAAACAATGCTGTGTTTGGTGCTCATCTTTCCCGTGCTTTGTATTGTAGGTGAGAATAACACCATCAGACATGGAGGAATAAGGAAAAATTATATCCTTTATGGTTTAAGTTGTTCACTTTAGTGATGGTAGTTTCTTTTGGTAGCACGCACCAGCTGTGACAATAAAAAAATTTTTAAGAACAGAGGCCCTGATGAAGCCGTAAGAGGATGTTTCCCTTACTTGGCAGAAACATGTCGGCCAACATGCAGCTATTTGTTTGAACTGCATTTTTTTGCACTGTTCCTGTTTTTAAAGAGAAAGAAGCATACTGCTATTAAAGTTTTTTCATTGTATGCTTACTATTCTACTTTTAACTTCACACTGTTTCACTTTTTCACTGCACTGTATCCCATTGAGTGATCCCACGCATGGTCTATCGAGCGACTGTGGGCTTTGTTCCCTGGCCTAAAAGGTGAGGTGCAAGGTATCTCAATTACTCAGAGGTACCCCATCTCAAACCTTTTGGATGACCAAATGATAAAATCATGAGACCACTCACAAGACATTGATGGGAGTCCATTTCTGGTCCTTGGGTCTTACCTACTGTTGCTGGGAAGAGAATGCGTTGGACAGTTTTGTTTGTATACTAATTATATCCTTTTTTGAGCACCTGTAAGCAATTTGAGAGTACTTGGTTGACTCTTTTTAGACCCCCAGGTTTTGAGTGTTATTTAGTATGACTTGCTCAACACACAGCCTCCTGCCATGTTGCAGAGGTCAGTGTGTGCTGCCTAGCATAGAATTTGTTCTAGAGGCATATCCTTTCACCACAAATCCCTATGCCTGTATTGAATCTGTACTGTGCACTGTAGCATACATGCAATGCTTCGATTAATACTTTTTTTTTTAGAAAATAAAACATTGCCCCTTCTTTGTGCCTGCTTCATGTCAGCTTTAGCTTTTGATGTAAAACCAGGTCTGCTTATCTTAGGAGAATGGCTTTCCGTCAAAACCCAAAAGCTTCTACCCAGTAACTCCCCCTTGATGCAAAGCAACTCAAAGTGATGCAAAGCAGTTTTTGCATTGTAAACATGTCGCCTTACCAGGGCAAAATGCTTTTGTGGTGGATGGTAAATAGCACCCACCAGTTTGTATCACTTTGTGTCGTGTTAGCACCAGCACTAAGCCTTAGTAATCTGGGCCCAAGTTGCTAATTTAAAGAGTTACCTTTTCTTAGAATTTGTGGGTGGAAAAGCCAGGAACAGCAAATCATGCATTAGTTTGACAGGAATGGGTAAAAGGGATACTCCCTGACAGGGAGTAGTATTGTGACTAGTCATAGTCTCAGCAGTAGCAACTGCTTTAGTAGTGACAGAAGAATTTGGAGCAGTAGAAGGAGCACTAGGAGTTTGAGGGGTAGTAATTGAACAAGTTACTACAAATACTATAGCCTAGTAGTATATATGGTGGTAAGACCAATAGCAGTACAAGTACTATTAGTAGTGCCAATTGCACCAGTATTTGTAGTAACACCCTAATAGTAAAGGTGCAGAAAGTATGTATGGTATTACTATTAGACTGTTTCCTGTGAAGACAATCAAGTGCCTTCTTCTGTCGTGAATAACATCTCCAGAATAGAAATTACACCACTACTGAACATCAAGGAATCTTAAAAAAAAACTCTTATGACTGGGCAGATCCTCCCACTACTCAAAAAACCTTACCAGGGCCCAGAGGATCTAGACAAAAAATGTGTAGTCTTACACTTATCATTCCTGAGAAAGACTCTATTGAGAAGGTCCTCGCAAACCATCTCCGTGATGAGATCAAATCAGACACCCTCCTGCAGGACCTCTAGTCCAGCTTCAGATCTCGCGGCAGCCACCAATGATGGTATATTAAAACAGACCCTGACCTCTTTTCCAGCTTCATCTCTTCGCATTCTTTAACGGTATGAGCTGCCAAGTCATGCTCGACACTCTAGCACATTAAATGTGACTCCACTACATTGTCCTATAGTGGCTCGAGTAGCATTTGAAGACCAAAGCCCATTTGTTTAAGATGAATTTCTTGATGTATCCCTATAGAAGGTGGTATTTCCGAGGGTGCACTCCTCTCGATGGTGAGCTGCTTATGCACAGAGTGACTGGGAATCCTACTGGCTGACAAGAGTGTCAGCATATAGTAATACATGAATAATACACAGTTATAATGGAGAATCACATCTGGCCACTACTTTGCCCAGCAGAGTTATATCAACACCACCAAAGCTTAGATGTCCTAAGGATTTCTCAAATTGAACCCAACCAAGATACTCTTTATAATCATTGTTAACCCAAGTAAGCAACACTATATCCAGGAATAGCTTGAGAAAATAAATATATGGCTTCAGGCTATAGCTCATCAACACTACCAAGCTCTTGGCCATACACGATACCAAATTCAGCTTTACACGGCACATGACATGCAAAACCAGGACCGCGTGGTGTCAGCAGCTCCTACCTTTTAGAGTGGATTAATTCTTTCCAGAAGAATACTTCAGTATGGCTATCGCTGTGCTGGTCGTGGTCCACCTCAACTGTGGCAACAGTCTACTCGCCAACATCTCAGAGGCTCAGAGGCTCAACTCACATCTGTGAAGAGTGTCCGTGCTTCAGAGAGTCTTAGTAAAGGGTTTGGAACTTTAACAATATAACTCCAGCTTTCCTCAGAAGTCCACTGGTTTTCTCTGCCTGACTCCTTAACCTTCAAGACCTGCTTCATCTGGAAGACAATCAGTGACAGCAGCCACTTTGCATGACATGATAAAAACCTTTGGAAGGCCATGCAAGACACTTGGCAACAGCAACGCCGGAATAGAGACCAGGAAATGCAGAAAGGAGAAGACCAGATGCCAGACCATCTCTTTCTACTTTTCCAAGGATGTAGAACTCCATGCCAGGAAAAACTCACCAAGCACCATTACTTCTACACTTCAGAAAATACTCCAGACAATGTAGGATTTATCAACAAACAGACATTGCAGGGTTCCTGCTCGCCCTCTCTCATGCCTTTTCAACGGTCCTACAATCCTCACATTGGTAATCTGTGCTTGTCCTCACCATGCACCCCCACTGTAGCTCCCTCAGCTTTCCTCATCCACCACTTCTTATCCAGTCCCTCTTCTCCATTATTTTGTAGTAGGTTTCCACTGTATAAATCCACACAGTATATACCCATTCATTAATGCTAGTGATGACAGTGTTCCTAGGGTCACCTGTTAACATAGTAGTAGTGGTACTGCTAGGAGTAGCATTTAAATTCTGTACTATGGGTTGGGTGATAGAGGATTACTGTAAAATGAAAATACATTCATTCATTCATTATTTTTGTTTGTCATCAAAGTCATGTCCAAAGTATTAACAATGGAAGTATTTGTTGTTAGACTACTACGAGTGCAAAACCAGGCAGCAAGAATGTGTCAAACCCGTAAAAGGTGATGGGAGGACGCTTGCAATAAGTCTAACAACTGGCAATCTCTCCGGCTAACATTACATCCCATCGTTTTTTGCCCAACATGCCACCTCAGATTATAACCAGCTATATGCAAATCAGTCTTGACTCTGATCCAATAGGGACAATCCAGCATCAACTGTCAGGCCAGGTCCTCTCCGAACCGGAATACAAGAAACCCAAGACCGGTCCCATTCTCCCATCACCTTTTTTGTGTTCGAAGCAAGAATGTGTTAATACCCTCTGAGACACAAACAGAAACATGTCAAACCAGCATTGAGAGTACTTATATGGCTCCCAGTGGAATTCAGGATAACATTTAAGACATTCTGCATAATGCATAAAGCAAACTGGGGCAACGTTTCTGCTTACGCTCACAAGCTGGCTTACTATCATGCTGGCTTCCTCTCAGCTGATCCATCATCGCTCCTTAAAACAAGATGGAAGATCATTAGGCATCCAGGGCCCAAAACTCTGGAATTCCCTCAGCCACAAGCCAAATGCAGTTCCTTCCGATTTGGGAAGCTTCTCAAGACCTAACTTTTCTGTGCAGCACTTAAACAGAAGCAGGAAAGAATTGAATGCCGGACCTAGGGCATTTCATACTTCCAGCTAAACTCAAATTCCATGATTACGTTTTTAAAATGTATTTTCGGAGCTCTGAATTTACCTAGGGTTTAGCCTGGGCGGAGTTCGCAAAGTGTAAAAAAAATTCAGCGGTGCTACGAGAAGCTCCGCAAGCGGCAGAGTACGTTAAATAAATGCCATTCGCCGTGAGCTTCAGCGCCGCGTGTTTGTTCGCACTGTGCAATCATCGCGAACTGTACCATGCACAGCGAAAGCGGGCGCTGCTTTCTTTCTGCCACTCAAGTAGATTTTTTTACTCGAGCGGCAGCTTTCTCACCGTAAATGGACGTTTTTTTCAAAGCGAGCGGGCACAAGCATACGCGACCACTCTCAATGAGAAATTCAACTGCCCACGTTGAGAAATCTCGCCAGCAGGTTGATTTTCCATGCTCGTTCTCATCAACTTGACGTTGACGATCGTAAATGAGAAAAAATCTTGCCGGGAGGTGGATTTTCCTTGCACGCACTCGCCAACTTCCTGTAGACAAGCGCAAGCGAGGAAAAAAACTCTGCTACCCGGAGTGAAGTTTTCTGGAACTCCGCATAACGCGGAGTGCGGAAAACTCTGCAAACTCTGTGAGCAGAGTGGAGTTCACCACCCAGACTTACCTAGGCTACGTGTCAACAGTTTATAACACTCTGTATGAATAAATAAAAGAATTCCAAAAAAAGTAGCATGATTTCCCCAAAAATGTAGGCATGGAATTTTATGGTTTCCTTCGCAAGTCAGCTGTATGTTTTTGTAGAACATGTTTGATTGGGAAAGCCTCTCTCTGGGCTTGTAAAGGGCAAACACTAGTTTCCTTTTAGGTATATAAGTGTGGGAGCTTTAGAGGATCGTGGAAAGGGCTGTGGCCAATCTGTCGCCCCCAGGTACTGCAGCCTTGTGACCTCATCTCATGCCACTTGAGCTTAATTTGAGAAAGAAAACAAAGTTTGTCAGGGCCCAAGAACTTCTCAAGAGGCCACTGCAGCTTGCATCAGTCACTGCCATTGCCCAAGCTGCTAACTACCAGTACCAACACAACTACTAGTCATCACACTCCTACAACTGCAACAATCTAGGGGCCATATTATCAAGGAAGGGCGATACATTATCGCCGCTTTTATCGGCAGGAAACTGCCGCTAAAGCATCGATAATGGGCTTGATAATATGCCCTTGTGAATTCCCATAGAAGCCCAGGTTCTGGTGTTAACCTGGGCTTCTATGGGAATTCACAAGGGCATATTATCAAGCCCATTATCGCCGCTTTAGCGGCAGTTTCCTGCCGATAAAAGTAGCGATAATGTATCGCCCTTTCTTGATAATAGTGCCCTGGATTACTCCAGGCCACCCAAAGCTACAAGAACAGTCTGGACATGCTGGTATTATTCATTTTTATTGTTTATTTGGTAAACACTATGCTGATGTGTTCAGAAATAGAAAAAGAGGGACACCATCTTCTGAAGTGTTATAAATGCTCCACCCCGCTCTTACATGCGTTTGCTGCAGGGGCGTCAAACGCATAATTTATCACCAGCACCCCCTCCCAATCCCCCTGCTCTTCTGCATAGCTACAGGTGGCAAAGGCAGGGACTTCCACGGGCAGTAGAGTGCCTAGCTACCCCACTGGTCTGTAATGACCTGCAGAGAGGGAGTCACTGTACTTGTGCACTCCATTATGCCTGTTTTAATCAGTTCCTTTAGTAATCATACATTGGGCAAGATACAAGCATACGTCAAAGCTGTCCACAAGCAAACACATCTCAGTAACCACCCACACACCCTCAAGTGCACCTGACATGACATTATTAAATATAAATTAGGGAATGAAGAGAGTACTTCTGCACATTGCGAACTCATTAAGTTGATGTAAGGTTTACATTAAAACGCGTAAGACATGGTACAGTAGAGCTGTGATCATAGTATGTATTTTTTAGCACTCGCTAGCAGACTCCCAATGTCTTCAGTGCTGTGTAAAAGCAAGAAATACAATAAATAGTAACATGGGTAACTAATGCCAAAAGCGCAGCGAAGGGTGGGTTGCCAGCACCCTGGGCAAAGCAGCGATTGCGCAGCGCAATTTGCAATTTGTGCTCCCAATTTTGCGCCTCTAACATTTTTGCACCCGGGGCAACTGCCCCTGTGCCCGTCCCACGCTACGCTACTAGCCAAAAGCACATTTAGACGTCATTTTTACTTGTTGTAAACATGTATCTCTTTCACAGACATCATGAAAACTGAGCTTAGAAATCACCCAAAGTGAAAACAATTCTGAAGTACCTTGGTTAGAAAATAAAATAACACCTGCTTGTATTTTTTTAAAGAAGTGATGGTTGGGATGCTAAGAGATCACAGCCATCCATGTACCCTAATAACAGGCTTTTACCAAGGCTAATTACTCTATTTACCACTTTTATAGACTTTCTAGGAAACAGATGTCATGGCTATAATGCAACCATGCTGGGATGAAAGCATTTCCCGAGAGGAAAGCGTTTTTCTGACCCTTAACTCCAGACACCCTAGGCAAATGTCTTGGTGTGCCAGGATATAGGGAAGACCGTGTTGTGTAGTTCGGTTCAATGTCTTGTTTCCAGTCACACCCTGGTACAAGCCAGTCAAGACTGGGTTCGGCCTACGATGGGTTTGAAGGTCACCTTGAGTTACTGCCAGTGGTTACACTATTTGCAAGCATTCCTTCCATCACCTTTTGTGTGTTTGATGTAACACTCTATGCGGCCAAAAGTGTGCGCAGATGTGGGGCCCGGGCTCACTGTCCCACTGGAACAAAGCTGCACCCAAGTGAAGAGGCCCAGATAGGCCAAAACTGGTCCTATGTTGTTTGTGTTCCAGGTCAGAGAGAACCTGGCTTGGCTGGACCGTTCCTATTAAAGCAGGGCCAAGGCTTATTTGCATATCACTTTGCATAATCTGAGGAGGCATGAGAGCCCGCAAACGAAAAAGATGGGTTGGAATACTACCCACAGTGATTGCCAGTATTTAAACTATTTGCAATCATTCCTCCCATCACTTTTTGTGTGTTTCACTACCTCCTTACCCATATCCTGATATAAATAGTTAGGGCTCTTTTAAACACATTAGGTCACACGGAAACTTATTGATGATCCACTCTACTCTCTGAATAAGTGATAGGTTGATCATCCAACTTAAATTCAAACACATAAGAGTTCATTTAAAAAATGGCCTCCCTCATGCATTTCTTTCTTTAATCACAATGTTAAGATACGATTTTATCTCAATGCGGTTCAGGTCTAGGATTCTTCTCGGGAGTACCTTATCAGAATTCAATTACAACTTTAAAATGAAAAAAAAATCAAAATCTATTACTTTTTAAAGTTCACAAATCTATCCAAACTTAAATACGCTCCAGTAGAATTACCCACAGCCACCTGATTCACCAACTCTGGGGGAAACTGTGGGATTTAGGTAGGTCCTTTCCCCTTTGCCCTTCTCCAACTCTTCCCAAAACCTTTTGATCACAGGTCCTAGAACAGGAGTCTGCCTCAATCATAGTGTTTTCATTTTAGCAATTTTCACTATATTAAACAAGCATTTGGCAAAACATATAAGTTTGGCCTTGACAAGCCTGTGGTTTTTTTGTATTGCTTTTATTTTTGCAAGCATGTGCAATAAAACTAAAAGTGTAAAAGTATTAAAAAGTAAAAATCTCGCTATCTAAAGGCTTGCAAAATAAAAAAAGATCCATCTCAAAAATAAGTTTTAAAAAATTCAACAAAAGCAAAGATTAGCCTACCGTTGTTGGCACTGAAGTGAACTACTTTTTAGGTGAATGTGCACATGTGCAAGAAAAAAATGCTGCCATTCAGTGAAGAATGCTAATGGCTGTAGTGGGCCTTCCCATTGCTACATGCTATAGACTGGGCGGAAGAAAAATGTGAATGACACTTGAACGGACCAGTGGATGAAAAGGACTGACTAAAAGTCCCTCTTTGTACACAATGATATGTATTTTCATGAAAATAATTTTTGTGGAAACGTGAGGAGGCTGGCTAGACATGTGAGGATGTCTCTGGGCAAAACCAAAAGAAAAGTTTTAAAAATCACAAGCGTCCATGTCTTGCATCTTGCAGTGACATCAGTAATTATTACTCTCCTCTGAAATAATTATTTCGTCAACCACTGCTGCTTCTAAACAAAAGTTTATAAAAGTATTAATTTTCATTTTTAAATAAGGAAAATGCACTGAAACACATTGGTAAACATGGGTGTGTGGTTTGGACGATAAAGGGTATATTGTGTACAACACATTCAGCTATATGCATATAAAATATATATCTAGTTGGCACCTCTGCTTTGACTGCAAAATAGACCCATTCCCACTAAGGGTATAATGGGCTGTGACAGCCAAGACTATTTGGTTTTACTAAAACTATATATAATATACTTACATATATGGGCTTTCAGCCAGCCCTGTTCATCCATTGGTTTATTGTTGTGTCATTCACATTTTCCTTCCGCCCACTACAGCATACAGCCTGAAGCAATAGGTCTGCCCACTTCAGCCATTGGGTAGCTTCACTGTGAGTGACGGCATTCTGCCCTTTCACAAAGAGTACATCCACACACAAAGAAGCCCCCTTGACTGTCAGAGACTACTATCGCAATGGGTGTTTTTTGAGACCAAAAATATTTTAGCATTTAGCCAGTGTGTTTTTTTATTTTAGATTAATGAAGACCTTGCAGCTTTCCCAACAATAAAATTAAAAACCATGACAAAGCAAGCATGAACAAAGTCAAAAGATTGGCAGGCCAGACTTATTGGCTTTGCCAGTGCTTGTCCCTAGCTTTCTGTGCTCAAAGAAGGACTGCTTGGGTGTTCGACGCTGTTTGGGCAGTGCTATACAAAAGTAATGAATAAGTAGTTGATGCGTATCCCTGTGGTCTACCCTGGGAGTGTGGTCAGTTCCATGTTGAGGGCCCTGAGCGAGGGCATGCGGTCAGAAGTGCACAGAACGTAGGTCCATTAGAGTTGCTCACAAGACGAGGGATGGGCCATACCAATAATTTGAATAGACTAACTCCAATGTGTGTGTGTGTGTGTCTGTGTATGTATGTACGTATATATGTATATGTATATATATATATATATATATATATATATATATATATATATATATATATTATATATATATATATATACACACACATATATATATATATATGTGTGTGTGTGTGTGTGTGTGTGTGTATATATATATACATACATATCCTAAGCTATGAAACTTTGACAGCTAACATTCTCTGCTGAGCGTGCTCATGCCCCTGATCTATATTTCCGGGAAGAGTCTATGTTATATTATGGCATGTTATGTTAATGACCTATTGGTTAAACAAACAGCCCTACAACATGGGCTCATCTCATTCAGTTTCTAACCTGAGTGCTTTTGTCATTTCATACAACACACAGAGCACCATCTGTTCTGCTGGGGATAGGTAGCCTACTTATAATAACTCAGTCTACACAGACAAAATCCAAGGTTCTCCCACCGGATACATGGTTAGGGGCGGTCCCCTCTAGCTGCTTCCTCCACTGCCCTCCACCACCCCACCAAAGGACAGCAGCAGTCCTTCAGTCATGCCATGTCATAGATTTGTGTCCATCACGACTTTGTCACCTCCAGATCCAAGGGCTGAGCTAAACGCTTACTTTTCAGGGAGACTAAAGACATCAGCTGTCCACCCTGACAAATGACTGTTCAATCCGGGGTTCACCAAACTATCTTTTCAGGTCCAGACTACTGATGCCATGTAACTCCTCCACCACCATCCTCTTTGTCATTTGATAACCGTGAGTTCTTGTTTAAGATGTATTGTTTAATGTCACTCTAATACTCATGATAGTCCTCCTTATGAGAAACTCACTTGGTGAAAGTGGTCATGCCAGAGTGTGCCAATATTTGGTCAGTGGTTGTTGAACACATCTAATGATGATTCAGCCAGAGATGTTGAAGCCATTCTTGCATTGTAACTGATCTCATTTGTTCTCCAGTAACACCATGAAGGGAGAGACCCCGGTGAACAGCACAATGAGCATCGGGCAGGCGCGGAAACTGGTGGAGCAGCTCAAGATAGAGGCGAGCATGTGCAGGATCAAAGTAGGTATCACCTAAACCACACACTGCTACGTACTATCCGAAGCAGACCGCCTACACTGCTCACCAGCAGGGCAGTCCTGCAAAACACCCACAGCTAGCATTCCTACTCCATCCATATTCTGCCACCAGCGAATGAGTCCTACAGTGTCCCCCACAATCCATGCTCCTTTATTCCTTCCCAGTTTGCACTCCTACACCGCCCCGCAGCTGCCCCTCCTACACTGTCTCCCACAGTGAGCGCTACTACACACGCAGCCACAGCCATCCCTTGTACCAGGCCTCCAAAGATAGCCCTTCTACACCACCAGCCACAGAGAGCACTCTTACTGTCTCCGCTCTCAGCACTCCAACACCGCCAGCGCTTCTACACCGCCCCACAGCAAACATTCCCAGAGCCTGGTCCTACATCTTCCGCCACAGCCATCCCTTGTACCAGGTCTCCAAAGATAGCCCTTCCACACCACCAACCACAGAGAGCACTCTTACTGTCTCTGCTCTCAGCGCTCCAACACCACCAGCGCTTCTACACCACCCCACAGCAAACATTCCCTGAGCCCGGTTCCTACATCTTCCGCCACAGCCATCCCTTGTACCAGGCCTCAAAAGATAGCCCTTCTACACCACCAACCACAGAGAGCACTCTTACTATCTCCGCAATCAGCACTCCAACACCGCCAGCGCTTCTACACCGCCGCACAGCAAATATTCCCTGAGCCCGGGTCCTACATCTTCCGCCACAGCCATCCCTTGTACCAGGCCTCAAAAGATAGCCCTTCTACACCACCAACCACAGAGAGCACTCTTACTGTCTCCTCACTCAGCACTCCAACACCGCCAGCGCTTCTACACTGCCGCACAGCAAACATTCCCTGAAGCCGGGTCCTACACCTTCCGCCACAGCCAACCCTTCTACTTCATCCTCTTCAGAGAGCAATTCTCAATGGCTTCTAATTAGATCTACACCCAGTGGATCACCTATTTTGTAATCACAAACCTGAACTTGTTCCATTTCAGGTATCTAAGGCCGCTGCAGATCTCATGACCTACTGTGACTCTCACACCTGCGAAGACCCTCTGATCACACCCGTGCCCACCTCAGAGAACCCCTTCCGTGAGAAGAAGTTCTTCTGTGCCCTTCTGTGATGGCCCAGACAGAGGAGGAAGGGTCACCTGGGGGTTGCAGGCCAGACATCACAGTAACATCTTCCACCGCCCAGGCAGGAGGGACCCCTCGCTTCCTTTTCTTCACCATCTGGGATTTTGGAAATTGCTAGAACCGAGTCTGCGAAAGATGTCACCAGATTGCTCTAGGGGCAGGAGTGCAGAGAAAACTTGAACATGGACTGTCTCATGGTTAATGGAAGAGGAAGGGGAGAGAGGGCGTCTTTTCCTAATTCAAAAATTGTGTATTCTGTGTATAAGGGCTAAGTGGTAGAACAAAGGGATACATAGAAAACAGCACAAAATTGACAATATCGTTAATTTAATGGTAAAAATCCTTAAAAAAAAAAAGTCTACTACAGTTCAGATATGACCAAAAATTCCCCCAGGTCCAGTTTGTCAGGAGCTATTAGTCCAACCAGGACCTCCAACTCTTCCTATCTGCAAATGATTATTTATGGAGGTATGTATGATGACTAACAAAAGAAAATTCTTGGTATATGGCCTTTACGGAAGATGTCTCCCACTCTACACCTTTAGTGGAATAAAGGACTCCACGCTCCCTTAGCTAATTTGCATGTCCCTTTTCCATACCCACCTCTAGAAGGAAGGCACCTGCCATCCAAGCCAACACCCACAAAAAGCATAGCCTCTAGGGTCATGCGTATGGCACATGACACTCGTTCCCCCTCTCCCAATAAATTCGGGGTAAGCTATGCAGTGTTTCACATTATTCCAGTGTTCCACATTACTCCAGTGTTCCACATTACTCCAGTATTCCACATTGCGCCAGTGTTCCACATTACTCCAACGTCCAGCCTCAGGCACCTTGAGTGATGCAACCATTGCAAGAAAATTCTGGATTACATAGCACAGTGACACGAAGAATCCTTTGAAGCTCACACCTCAAGTATAGGAGCATGGATCCTAAATTAAGAAAATGCTTGGGATAGGCTGTGTTTATATCCATCGAGCTGGGTGGTGGGCTTGTGTCAAGTCAAAATGATTCTATTGTGCTAATTCTACAGAGAACTTCTACAGTCATCTCATAGTTCAAGGTAATAGAGAAAAACTAAAAGTAAGTAGGTCCTCACTCTCCTCAAAGTTCCTGTGAAGCTCCCATCCTACCCAGCCTGAAGCCAAATCTTGAACACATTCTCCTGAAATGTCCTTCAAGCAGGAGCAGTGGTGCTGAGGTTGTTCAGGATGGTGTAGGGAGCACTAAGGTTTCAATTTCCAGTATTCTGAAGGCAGCTACACCAGAGCACCGATATTAAGACCATCGAAGGTGCCACGAGCTACACTATGCGCCGATCCATTCTCCAGTGTTCAAGGTACCTCGGACTGCATGGATGCCCCCAGGTCCCTGAATGCTTCTTGAGTTGCAACAATGATCCATTCACACTTTGGGGTTCACAAGTACAAAAGGGTCAATCCTTTCTTACAATCATTAAACTGCAGCAATGGCCTCCCTTACACACTATTCAAGACACTGGAACTACTTGGTGGCAGATCTTGACACACACAGTGTAACTCTATCCCAAATAAACCAGTTGAAATCACATTGAGAAGTTTGCTTCTTTCTTTTGGTGGGAGTGGCTGGTGGCATGGAACGCATGTGTGTTTTGCAATGGAAGGCGATGGGCAGAAATCCTCTGCCAAAGGCAGGAAGTCACCTCTGATAAACTTATTTTCAAACTCAATTCCATCCATTGGCGACCTTAGCTCCTGGATGATCAGCTCAGATCTATTCACCCAGAGAAGGAATACGGAAACCAGCAAGTCCTTGTACCTTCGCCTACTTCTGTCCAACTAAAACAGAACCACACACAAGCGTTGGGAGTCTAACACTAGCACAACACACAAGAAACAAGGGGCAGCGACAAAATACAGGAAACTTAACAGGCAGTAGGAATGTTATAGCTAAGGGGTACCAGTGCCATTCTCAGAATACAACTTCCGAAGATGGCAGAATCGAGCCGTTCAGATAAGGTTGGTAGCAGACAGTGTCAGGTTTATAGCTGTACCCTTGAAAATACCAGGATGTGGCTCAGTCCAGAAACATAAAGCTGTATGAGGTGAGGGATTTAAGTTGCCGTAGAATAAAAATCACTCTAGACGTGCAGTTTGGCTTTTTCAAGGAACAAGAGGATCAGATGGCCTGGTACATCTGTCAATGCCTTTAGGAACTACTAGTCATCTCAGCCCATCAGGCTACTGCTCCCCACCTCAACCCTTTAAGAGTGCTAGGTTGCCAGATATACCACCTTGCAAGGAGACATCCTGCCATGCTAGTAGGGGGCGGCTAGATTAATAATGCAGGCCCTGTGTCGAGGCTTGGATCCATTATTATCTCTTGAACACGCTGTTGTGACCCGATCTGGCCACCAGCACACCCTACATTTTTATAGCATGCAAGGGCATATTTGGAAATGAAGAAACCAAGATATGCCTGGACAGTTATTACTAGCCATCAAGGTCACATTTTCACACCGCCAACTTCATTGCTTCAATTCGCTGTATCCAAATTTCTTGCTGAAGTCATTCATCATAAAGTCCTTCCCAAGAACAGACTCATGATGCCAATTTCAGGCAAGTCACATACAAGAGCAGCTGAACCGTTAAGTTAGTGCCTATTCATATACTGGAACACACTCCATTATATGAATACCCCCTTCTTGGGAGCATCAGCACCCAGACCTCATTATGCAAATAGTAGGTTTTCCTAGCAGTGACCCTCTGTGGGGTGGGTGTGGGGAGGTCGAGGGGCTGGGGTTCTTCTGCCCACCCCCTGGTCATGACTAGTGCAACTGATGTGGTTGGGCAAGTGAGTTATTTATTAAATATAGTATGAAGTGCAACATTGCTTAGTGTGAGGGCAAACAATTTTGCATATATATATATTTTTAACTAGGGCAGCTGTGCAAAACAAGTAGCTACTCGTAGTATTGAAAACATTTGCAAAAAGAAGCTTTGAGACTCTTCTACTGCGATGGGAAGCTAATGGAAACAAGGGACTTGATGCTGTTCGAAAGTAGTCAACCACATCTCCAGCCTGTAGTCCAGTGATGTATATTAGGATCACAGCTTTATTCTTCAGATAGGATCCAAGTTATGTCTAATGCTATGCCCCACCAGGAGCAGCCTCCTTGCTCCTCAGCCCTTCCACACCAACTGATTCCTTCTTCCACTCAAACACTCTCAACATTCTGACAACTTCACATAGACTGAGCAGCAAGGCAAAGGGCAACAACGGAGAGGATGCATTAATCACTTACTAGATTATAACAGAGTGCTAGGCTGCCAGACCTACCACCTTGCAAGGAGACATTCTCCCATGCTAGTAGGGGGCAGCTGGATTAATAATGCAGGCCCTGTGTCGAGGCTTGGATCCATTATTCTCTCTTGCGCATGCTGTTGTGTCCCGATCTGGCCACCAGCGCACCCTACATTTTTATAGCATGCATGGGCATATTTAGAGATGAAGGAACCAGGATATGCCTGGACAGTTATTACTAGCCATCAAGGTCACATTTTAACACCACCAACGTCACTGCTTCAACAGGGCCAGACTGGCCGTAGTGGGCATCGGGCATTTTCCCAAGAGGCCGGAAGGGTGGGGGTCGATTTTGCAGCAGCGGTGGTTGCTTTTTTGTTACTGGGGGCTGTTTTCTTAGCGGTACTGCAATATCGGCCTCTAGTAACAAAAGCAGCAGTGCTTCACACGTGACATCCCCCACCCTCACCGGGCTGGTCGTACAAAATCGCCAGGGCTGCTTTGAGTTCCCAGTCCGGCCCTGTGCTTCATACACTGTATCCACATTTCTTGCTGAAGTCATTCATCATAAAGCCCTTCCCAAGAACAGACTCATGATGCCATTTCAGGCAAGTCACATACAAGAGCAGCTGAACAGTTAAGTTAGTGCCTATTCATATACTGCAGCACACTCCATTATATGAATACCCCCTTCTTGGGAGCATCAGCACCCAGATCTCATTATGCAAATAGTAGGTTTTCCTAGCAGTGTCCCTCTGTGGGGTGGATGTGGGGAGGTTGAGGGGCTGGGGGTTCTTTTGCCCATCCCCTGGTCATGACTAGTGCAACTGATGTGGTTGGGCAAGTGAGTTATTTATTAAATATAGTATGAAGTGCAACATTGCTTAGTGTGAGTGCAAACAATTTTGCATATATATATTTTTTAACTAGGGCAGCTATGTTAAACAAGTAGCTACTTGTAATATTGAAAACATTTGAAAAAAAGAAGCTTTGAGACTCTTCTAGTGTGATGGTAAGCTAATGGAAACAAGGGACTTGATGCTATTCGAAAGTAGTCAACCACATCTCCAGTCCAAAGTTCCCCTTTGGCTCAGCCCACCAGTGCCCTGTACGGTCACACCCCTCACAGGAGCTCCAACTACTATCCTTCCCGACCTCCGCCCGTGATCACTGTAGGGTGCATCCTTCGCAATCACCACTTCCTCCTCCAATATGTCCTACCCAAGAACATCCTTTGGCAAGAAACAGGAATGGGAGGTGGGACAACGATGCCTTGCGTATTGTGGTAAAATCGTAAAACTCTGGCAACTAACTGTAAACTGGAACTTTCTGATTTTTTTCCAATTATGGGGAGTGATACAAAACATTTGCACACTCTACAATGAAAGGAAAGTATGACATATTGTAGGACTTGGAGTCTTTGGGGTGAGAGGATGTTCAAGGTCAGTCACCCAAGAAGGACCTTTTCCAAAATGTTGCACTAGCCACTTCTCTTTATTGAAGTTTTTCTCAATCAAACAAGGTGTTCATATATATGCAATCAAGTGCTCCCAGCTACATCGGGCATCAGACCTCAGCATGCACACAAAGGTAACACACAACTCCAGGGCGAAAACTACACCTCTATCCGCAGTCCTCAAGAGTCCTGGGAGGGAACATAATCTGAGAAAACTCGGCTTGGGAATGACACCCCAAGGATGGAAAGCAGGTTGTTGGGTAAACCAACAACACTGACAAAAGATCAAAGTGATCAAGACACCAGGTGACATCCCCCCCCCCTCACCCCCCGGAATGTCTCTTTTTTGTAAACAGCCTTCTCAACGAGGTTTTTACCTCGTTGTGCCTTTACCACGCATTTTTAGCACACATAGTTTTACCATGTGTATTCCTTTACAATGCATGCCTTTACCACGCTTTTAAGGTAAGTTGGGGGGGGTGGACGGTCTCCCCCCACAAATACATTGTTTTTGTATATAAAAACAATGTGTGGTAATGGCATGCGTTGTAAAAGCATATGCGTGGTAAAAACATGCGTGGTAAAGGAATGCAATGTATTTCCCTGTGTTGTACCATCGAATAACGGACCTTCAGCTGGAGGTCTATAGGCTAAAGTATCGGGAGAAAGCATGTCATCAATCGGCACACTTCCGGGCGCACCCGAGTTATTTACAATATAAAACGGGGTTGGGTTAATTAAAATGTTCATTTGCAGGAATAGAGAATCAGTGGATCTCCCCTCCCAGCTGATCCTGTGTACATCTCCAGCTGCAGTCTTTAGGAGACAGGAAGCTTTCTTTAAAAGAGAAAAGCCGGTCCATCGCAGTGATCAAAATAAAGCGGAGCATGGTCCTCAGAAGAGCTTAATTATCGACTCATGAGATTTACCAACTCCGATCCATTTAACTGTAGGAAAAAGAAATAATAGGAGTTATCAGTGAGGAAAACCACATAGCGTTCCAGCCAAAACAAAAAACATCTTGTGTTCTGTGACCAGTACCACATATGTGCATAGCCTCCAGTTCTGGAGGCCACATCTCCAGCAAAGCCCCAGTTCTAGAGGCCACACCTCAAGTAGAGCCCCAGTTCTGGAGCCACATCTCAAGTAGAGCCCCAGTTCTGGAGGCCACATTTCAAGTAGATCCCCAGTTCTGGAGGCCACATCTCAAGGAGAGTCCCAGTTCTGGAGGCCACACCCCCAGTAGAGCCCCAGTTCTGGAGCCACATCTCAAGTAGAGCCCCAGTTCTGGAGGCCACATTTCAAGTAGAGCCCCAGTTCTGGAGGCCACATCTCAAGTAGAGCCCCAGTTCTGGAGGCCACACCTCAAGTAGAGCCCCAGTTCTGGATGCTACATCTCACGTACAGACCCAGTTCTGGAGGCCACACCCCCAGTAGAGCCCCAGTTCTGGAGCCACATCTCAAGTAGAGATCCAGTTCTGGATGCTACATCTCAAGTAGAGATCCAGTTCTGGATGCTACATCTCAAGTAGAGCCCCAGTTCTGGAGGCCACATCTCATGTAGAGCCCCAGTTCTGGAGGCCACATCTCACGTAAAGCCCCAGTTCTGGAGCCACATCTCAAGTAGAGATCCAGTTCTGGATGCTACATCTCAAGTAGAGCCCCAGTTCTGGAGGCCACATCTCATGTAGAGCCCCAGTTCTGGAGGCCACATCTCACGTAAAGCCCCAGTTCTGGAGGCCACATCTCAAGTAGAGCCCCAGTTCTGGATGCCACATCTCACGTAGAGCCCCAGGTCTGGAGGCCACATCTCAAGTAGAGCGCCACTTCTGGAGGCCACATCTCACATAGAGCCCCACTTCTGGAGGCCACATCTCAAGTAGAGCTCCAATTCTGAATGCTACATCTCAAGTAGAGCCCCAGTTCTGGAGGCCACACCTCAAGTAGAGCCCCAGTTCTGGATGCTACATCTCACATACAGCCCCAGTTCTGGAGGCCACACCCCCAGTAGAGCCCCAGTTCTGGAGCCACATCTCAAGTAGAGCCCCAGTTCTGGAGGCCACATCTCAAGTAGAGATCCAGTTCTGGATGCTACATCTCAAGTAGAGCCCCAGTTCTGAAGGCCACATCTCATGTAGAGCCCCAGTTCTGGAGGCCACATCTCACGTAAAGCCCCAGTTCTGGAGGCAACATCTCAAGTAGAGCCCCAGTTCTGGAGGCCACATTTCAAGTAGATCCCCAGTTCTGGAGGCCACATCTCAAGGAGAGTCCCAGTTCTGGAGACCACACCCCCAGTAGAGCCCCAGTTCTGGAGCCACATCTCAAGTAGAGCCCCAGTTCTGGAGGCCACATCTCAAGTAGAGCCCCAGTTCTGGAGGCCACATCTCAAGTAGAGCCCCAGTTCTGGAGGCCACACCTCAAGTAGAGCCCCAGTTCTGGATGCTACATCTCACGTACAGCCCCAGTTCTGGAGGCCACACCCCCAGTAGAGCCCCAGTTCTGGAGCCACATCTCAAGTAGAGCCCCAGTTCTGGACGCTACATCTCACGTACAGACCCAGTTCTGGAGGCCACACCCCCAGTAGAGCCCCAGTTCTGGAGCCACATCTCAAGTAGAGCCCCAGTTCTGGAGGCCACATTTCAAGTAGATCCCCAGTTCTGGAGGCCACATCTCAAGGAGAGTCCCAGTTCTGGAGACCACACCCCCAGTAGAGCCCCAGTTCTGGAGCCACATCTCAAGTAGAGCCCCAGTTCTGGAGGCCACATTTCAAGTAGAGCCCCAGTTCTGGAGGCCACATCTCAAGGAGAGTCCCAGTTCTGGAGGCCACATCTCAAGTAGAGATCCAGTTCTGGATGCTACATCTCAAGTAGAGCCCCAGTTCTGGAGGCCACATCTCATGTAGAGCCCCAGTTCTGGAGGCCACATCTCACGTAAAGCCCCAGTTCTGGAGGCCACATCTCAAGTAGAGCCCCAGTTCTGGATGCCACATCTCACGTAGAGCCCCAGGTCTGGAGGCCACATCTCAAGTAGAGCGCCACTTCTGGAGGCCACATCTCACATAGAGCCCCACTTCTGGAGGCCACATCTCAAGTAGAGCTCCAATTCTGAATGCTACATCTCAAGTAGAGCCCCAGTTCTGGAGGCCACACCTCAAGTAGAGCCCCAGTTCTGGATGCTACATCTCACATACAGCCCCAGTTCTGGAGGCCACACCCCCAGTAGAGCCCCAGTTCTGGAGCCACATCTCAAGTAGAGCCCCAGTTCTGGAGGCCACATCTCACGTAAAGCCCCAGTTCTGGAGGCAACATCTCAAGTAGAGCCCCAGTTCTGGAGGCCACATTTCAAGTAGATCCCCAGTTCTGGAGGCCACATCTCAAGGAGAGTCCCAGTTCTGGAGACCACACCCCCAGTAGAGCCCCAGTTCTGGAGCCACATCTCAAGTAGAGCCCCAGTTCTGGAGGCCACATTTCAAGTAGAGCCCCAGTTCTGGAGGCCACATCTCAAGTAGAGCCCCAGTTCTGGAGGCCACACCTCAAGTAGAGCCCCAGTTCTGGATGCTACATCTCATGGACAGACCCAGTTCTGGAGGCCACACCCCCAGTAGAGCCCCAGTTCTGGAGCCACATCTCAAGTAGAGCCCCAGTTCTGGAGGCCACATTTCAAGTATAGCCCCAGTTCTGGAGGCCACATCTCAAGGAGAGTCCCAGTTCTGGAGGCCACATCTCAAGTAGAGCCCCAGTTCTGGAGGCCACATCTCATGTAGAGCCCCAGTTCTGGAGGCCACATCTCACGTAAAGCCCCAGTTCTGGAGGCCACATCTCAAGTAGAGCCCCAGTTCTGGATGCCACATCTCACGTAGAGCCCCAGGTCTGGAGGCCACATCTCAAGTAGAGCGCCACTTCTGGAGGCCACATCTCACATAGAGCCACACTTCTGGAGGCCACATCTCAAGTAGAGCTTCAATTCTGAATGCTACATCTCAAGTAGAGCCCCAGTTCTGGAGGCCACACCTCAAGTAGAGCCCCAGTTCTGGATGCTACATCTCACATACAGCCCCAGTTCTGGAGGCCACACCCCCAGTAGAGCCCCAGTTCTGGAGCCACATCTCAAGTAGAGCCCCAGTTCTGGAGGCCACATTTCAAGTAGAGCCCCAGTTCTGGAGGCCACATCTCAAGGAGAGTCCCAGTTCTGGAGGCCACATCTCAAGTAGAGATCCAGTTCTGGATGCTACATCTCAAGTAGAGCCCCAGTTCTGGAGGCCACATCTCATGTAGAGCCCCAGTTCTGGAGGCCACATCTCACGTAAAGCCCCAGTTCTGGAGGCCACATCTCAAGTAGAGCCCCAGTTCTGGATGCCACATCTCACGTAGAGCCCCAGTTCTGGAGGCCACATCTCAAGTAGAGCGCCACTTCTGGAGGCCACATCTCACATAGAGCCCCACTTCTGGAGGCCACATCTCAAGTAGAGCCCCAGTTCTGGAGGCCACATTTCAAATAGAGCCCATTTCTGGAGGCCACATCTCAAGCAGAGCCCTAGTTCTGGAGTGCACATCTCAAGAAGAGTCCCAGTTCTGGAAGGCACATCTCAAGCAGAGCCTCAAGCGGAGCCCCTGTTCTGGAGGCCACATCTCAAGCAGAGCTCCAGTTCTGGAGGCCACTTCTCAAGTAGAGCCCCAGTTCTGGAGGCCACATCTGAAGCAGAGCCCCAGTTCTGGAGGCCACTTCTCAAGTAGACCCCCAGTTCTGGTGGTCACATCTCACGTAGACCCCGTTCTGGAGCCCACATCTGAAGTAGAGCCCCAGTTCTGGAGGCCACGTCTCAAGTAGACCCCCAGTTCTGGAGGCCACATCTCACCTAGAGTCCCAGTACTGGTGGTCACATCTCACATAGACCCCCAGCTCTGGAGGCCACATCTCAAGCAAAACCCCAGTTCTGGCAGTTCGGGCTGGACTGTTCCCATTGAGCGCAGAGTCAAGACTGAATTGCATATGACTGGGTCTAAGCTGGAATGGCATGGTGAGCAAAAACACTATGGATTTAGGTCCAGATCTCTGTACTGGGGTGAATGTATGACATTGTTCTGCATTCTGTCCATCAATAGTTCTTTTTGCAATTGTCACCCCGAGTGGAACGGGTATGCTCAGACGTGAGTCCCGTGCTCTCCATGCCACTGGAATCAAGCTACCTTGGCTGAAGAAACCGGTCTTAGGATACTTGTTTCCAGTCCAGGGAGGACCTGGCCTGGCAATTCGGGTTGGACTGTACTCATTGGGAGCAGGGTCAAGACTGATTTGCATATGGCTGGGTCTAAACTGGAATGGCATGGTGAGCAAATAAACGATGGATTTAGGCCCAGATCTCTGTACTGGGGTGAATGTATGACATTGTTCTGCATTCTGTCCATCAATAGTTCTAGCAATTGTCACCCCAAGTGGGATGGGTACGCTCAGACGTGAGTCCCGTGCTCTCCATGCCACTGGAATCAATCTAACCTGGCTGAAGAGGGGTGAAGCCCCGAAACTGGTCCTAGGATGCTTGTTTCCAGTCCAGGGAGGACCTGGCCTGGCAGTTCGGGCTGGACTGTTCCCATTGGGCGCAGGGTCAAGACTGATTTGCATATGGCTGTGTCTAAACTGGAATGGCATGGTGAGCAAAAAAACGATGGATTTAGGCCCAGATCTCTGTACTGGGGTGAATGTATGACATGGTTCTGCATTCTGTCCATCAATAGTTCTTTTTGCACATCTCAAGTAGAGCCCCAGTTCTGGAGGCCACATCTCAATCAGAGCCCCAGTTCTGAAGGCCACATCTCAAGTAGAGCCCCAGTTCTGGATGCTACATCTCACGTACAGACCCAGTTCTGGAGGCCACACCCCCAGTAGAGCCCCAGTTCTGGAGCCACATCTCAAGTAGAGCCCCAGTTCTGGAGGCCACATTTCAAGTATAGCCCCAGTTCTGGAGGCCACATCTCAAGGAGAGTCCCAGTTCTGGAGGCCACATCTCAAGTAGAGATCCAGTTCTGGATGCTACATCTCAAGTAGAGCCCCAGTTCTGGAGGCCACATCTCATGTAGAGCCCCAGTTCTGGGGGCCACATCTCACGTAAAGCCCCAGTTCTGGAGGCCACATCTCAAGTAGAGCCCCAGATCTGGATGCCACATCTCACGTAGAGCCCCAGGTCTGGAGGCCACATCTCAAGTAGAGCGACACTTCTGGAGGCCACATCTCACATAGAGCCCCACTTCTGGAGGCCACATCTCAAGTAGAGCTCCAATTCTGAATGCTACATCTCAAGTAGAGCCCCAGTTCTGGAGGCCACACCTCAAGTAGAGCCCCAGTTCTGGATGCTACATCTCACATACAGCCCCAGTTCTGGAGGCCACACCCCCAGTAGAGCCCCAGTTCTGGAGCCACATCTCAAGTAGAGCCCCAGTTCTGGAGGCCACATTTCAAGTAGAGCCCCAGTTCTGGAGGCCACATCTCAAGGAGAGTCCCAGTTCTGGAGGCCACATCTCAAGTAGAGATCCAGTTCTGGATGCTACATCTCAAGTAGAGCCCCAGTTCTGGAGGCCACATCTCATGTAGAGCCCCAGTTCTGGAGGCCACATCTCACGTAATGCCCCAGTTCTGGAGGCCACATCTCAAGTAGAGCCCCAGTTCTGGATGCCACATCTCACGTAGAGCCCCAGTTCTGGAGGCCACATCTCAAGTAGAGCGCCACTTCTGGAGGCCACATCTCACATAGAGCACCACTTCTGGAGGCCACATCTCAAGTAGAGCCCCAGTTCTGGAGGCCACATTTCAAATAGAGCCCATTTCTGGAGGCCACATCTCAAGCAGAGCCCTAGTTCTGGAGTGCACATCTCAAGAAGAGTCCCAGTTCTGGAAGGCACATCTCAAGCAGAGCCTCATGTAGAGCCCCAGTTCTGGAGGACACATCTCAAGCAGAACCCCAGTTCTGGAGGTCACATCTCAAGCAGAGCCTCAAGCGGAGCCCCTGTTCTGGAGGCCACATCTCAAGCAGAGCTCCAGTTCTGGAGGCCACTTCTCAAGTAGAGCCCCAGTTCTGGAGGCCACATCTCAAGCAGAGCCCCAGTTCTGGAGGCCACTTCTCAAGTAGACCCCCAGTTCTGGTGGTCACATCTCACGTAGACCCCGTTCTGGAGCCCACATCTGAAGTAGAGCCCCAGTTCTGGAGGCCACGTCTCAAGTAGACCCCCAGTTCTGGAGGCCACATCTCACCTAGAGTCCCAGTACTGGTGGTCACATCTCACATAGACCCCCAGCTCTGGAGGCCACATCTCAAGCAAAACCCCAGTTCTGGCAGTTCGGGCTGGACTGTTCCCATTGAGCGCAGAGTCAAGACTGAATTGCATATGGCTGGGTCTAAGCTGGAATGGCATGGTGAGCAAAAACACTATGGATTTTGGTCCAGATCTCTGTACTGGGGTGAATGTATGACATTGTTCTGCATTCTGTCCATCAATAGTTCTTTTTGCAATTGTCACCCCGGGTGGAACGGGTATGCTCAGACGTGAGTCCCGTGCTCTCCATGCCACTGGAATCAAGCTACCTTGGCTGAAGAAACCGGTCTTAGGATACTTGTTTCCAGTCCAGGGAGGACCTGGCCTGGCAATTCGGGTTGGACTGTACTCATTGGGAGCAGGGTCAAGACTGATTTGCATATGGCTGGGTCTAAACTGGAATGGCATGGTGAGCAAATAAACGATGGATTTAGGCCCAGATCTCTGTACTGGGGTGAATGTATGACATTGTTCTGCATTCTGTCCATCAATAGTTCTAGCAATTGTCACCCCAAGTGGGATGGGTACGCTCAGACGTGAGTCCCGTGCTCTCCATGCCACTGGAATCAATCTAACCTGGCTGAAGAGGGGTGAAGCCCCGAAACTGGTCCTAGGATGCTTGTTTCCAGTCCAGGGAGGACCTGGCCTGGCAGTTCGGGCTGGACTGTTCCCATTGGGCGCAGGGTCAAGACTGATTTGCATATGGCTGTGTCTAAACTGGAATGGCATGGTGAGCAAAAAAACGATGGATTTAGGCCCAGATCTCTGTACTGGGGTGAATGTATGACATGGTTCTGCATTCTGTCCATCAATAGTTCTTTTTGCACATCTCAAGTAGAGCCCCAGTTCTGGAGGCCACATCTCAATCAGAGCCCCAGTTCTGAAGACCACATCTCAAGTAGAGCTCCAGTTCTGGAGCCACATCTCAAGTAGAGCTCCAGTTATGGAGGCCACATCTCAAGTAGAGCTCCAGCTCTGGAGGCCACATTTAGATTATACAGTCTAGTTCTTGAGGTCATAATTAGAGCCCATCATCTAGTTCTGGCAGCCTTATCTGGAGTAAAGTGTCCAGTTCTGAAGGCCACACCTCCAAAATAACATACCACAGACAAGCCAGAGAAGAGCTACCAGGACATTGCAAGAACTGTATCAAAATTAAGAGATGCACAGAATAAAATCTTTATAGCTTACCAAAGGGACAGGCGAGAGGAACCAAACAACTGTAAGAGTAATGATACATGGAGAGATAGGGAAAGAGGGAGGGAGGGAGAGATAAGGAACGAGGGAGAGAGATAGAGAGAGGGAGAGAGAGAGAGGGGGGGATAGAGGGAGAAAGGAAGAGAGAGAGATAGAGAGAGAGACATATTCCTGTGGCTATGTGGCTCCAGTAGGAGCACCATGTGAGATACAACCCGGGATATTGACTCAAGAGTAGCAAAGACATTCTTCACAGAAAGGAGGGTAAATCTATGGAACAGTAAAGATCACTCACTGGCATAACTACATTAATAGTAACTGTTGTGTCCTCCTCGGCATATGGGATGTCCAGCCTTGTAACGAGGGAGGTGCTAACAACATAGAGAATCCCCTCAATCAGCCACTTTCCAGTGGCTCTGTGGTGTTTTATAAAGCGCTGCATTGCCTAAGTAGACACGTCAGAGCACACTTTATAGAGAACTAGTAGGGCATGGTAACACTAACAAGAAAGCACATGGTATAAAGATTTATGATATTCTCCACATTTCAGATTCATTGAAAATGGAAGTAAAATGTAGCAAAAACTAGGGGATGAGTGAGGGTTGCTTAATATCTTGTACTCTGGTCCCTACAGTGAGAAACTTTTGTTTCTGCTGGTTTTCCAAACATTAATAACAGTAGAGCGTAGCAACAGGATGTTCATTATACAATCTAGGCCCAAACATGTTTAGGTCTTTGGTGACCTGTAACTAACATACAATGCATGGTGTCTACAGAATGCAGGCAGAAGACAACACAATTGATATACTTCTGAAAAAGCTAATGACGATGCTTTGAGTATTATTTGCATGAATCATTGAACCGGTATCAACACCATGGGATGCATAGCACAAGCTTGTTTGACCACCTTCCTTAGTGAGGAAATGCAAGCAAAAAGTGCACAGTGCATAAACCAAACCTGGTTAAATAAAATTGGAACTGGGACTTAATAGAGAATGATAGATTGATTTGTGCAGGGGCTAGAAACAGGAGGGGGTCTCCCATATCGCCATGTTGGTGACTAATAAGCCTATTGTCCCTGGAGCAGTACGCCTCCTTGATAATACTTTTGGCATTCAGGGGAATTCCTTCAGGGTTTTCAAAAAATGTTCCACACCAATCTCATTGTAGTTCCTCCAAACATATTGAAACCATGGAACCTTTAAAATATTGTCTGGTTTTAGGCAGACTTTGATAACATCATGTGAACACATTACATCAGCTGAGGTCCATATCTTGGGCATAGGAGCAAAGGGGCACTGCCTATGCGGTCGTATATAAATTCAAAATCAAGTTCCATATGGCAGAATAGGGTAGGTGCGATTTTCGGGAGCATATGTAATCTTTTCATACATTTGTTTTCCATTACTACAAGCTGTTGGCTTTTAGGGTAGCCCCAAACCCCAGCTCCATACGTGGCAATAGAAAGACTACTGGCTCTATAAAGGGTAATTAATTCCTTCACAGGCTTATGCCCAAATTTACAAGCAAAACGGAATAGTGCGTCCACCGCCCTGCTTGACTGCTGCCATCTTAAAGTTAAAAGTGGTTCTCATGTCAAGTGATTGTTAAAAAGATTGCCTAGGTATGAAAAATTACTGACCTTTTCTATTTTCTTACACTGCACAATAAAGGTTTTAGTTTTTGTGGTTTTAGGCCCACATACCATTTTACCAGTCATGATTGAGTCACTGGTGGTCCTCCAACGTGTGCCTTGGAGTGGGTCCCTGCCGTTGCTGCAAGGATTCGGGGCCAGACTGCTTGGCTGCTCACTGGATTTGTCGAGTGTGATCCGGACTGGGCAGTTAGCCGTCCACCTCTGGGATCGCTCTGCTGAGGCCGGGATTGGGCTCGGGTATGAGTGTGTGGGCATTTGGTCCCTCCCCTCCCTCTGGTGAGAATGAGATGTGGGCTTGGATCCGCCACTAGTCCCTCGAGTGTCACAGCGTTCACTGGAGGTGTGCAGGAAGGGACCATAGTATGCTGGACGGCGCCCAGTGTCTCATTGAACCACAGAGTACGAGGGGGCAGTGACCATCTTGCTGAGGTCACCTTTGAGAGTGGATCAAGGAGGAGGTGGCCGAGTAAGGCCTCCCAGATTCCTGCTGGAGACTACACTGGAATGGTGTTAAGCTGCTGGGAGAGAACTGGGACCCTCCCTATTACAAGGTAGATAAAAAAAGAATCACTTGAGTCAGGTATGCTGTATCTTCTTTATTTCTCGTATCCACCCACGACATGGAGCAACCTCTAGGCTCACCGTTCAAATTACAACTCAAGATGCCGTTAGAACCCTAACCCAGTGCCCGCTCCATGCATGAGTTTTAGTTGAAAACAATTGCATTCCATGTAGTGCGCGCAACTACACGCGCACTGGAGTGCCAGCATGACAAGAGTAGCACACCATGACAAGAGTAGCCCACTACACTCCCACACTGCGGTGGACAAATGCTGCGAGGGAGTCTCTTGCATGGACAGTGAGAATTGAAGATCAGTGAAGTTAACGTGCCTTGACGCTAGTGTGGATCTGAGAGGTGGTCAATAAATATTAAACTAAGAGCGACATTTTGCACCTTACGTCCCACTGTTGCTGCATAGTGGAGACGCTCTCTTTCCGGATTACCTCAATACATTTACAAGACCCTGCCGCCCGCCGATCCCCCTTATCTATTTTTGTACCACCAGTACCTCGCTGCTGTCTTCTATACAGGAGAGAGACTTCCTCAGACTCGTTCTGTGCTCCTTTCCACACAGAGCAGACTTCTTACAATTCACCCAAAAAATTAACTCACTCGACGTCTATGGTGGACTCTATTCAGTATCCTCTAGACAAATCTGCTGAGCTTGTGGATGGTGCCGAGAGATGTTTCTGGGAAGCTGAGGATGAAACAGCAGCACATTCCTAGAAACTGCAGGACTTCAAAAAGACTGGGGAAGCAACTCAGGCAAAGAACGAAGAACTCGAGACAAGCTTTCACTGGAATAATCTGCACATTGTAGTTGTCCCGGAGTACACAAACGTTTGGAAGATGGAGGTTTTTTGTGGTAAAGCCTATTCATACTATCTTTGCAGCAGAAAAACTATCATCTTTATTCCTGATTGAAAGGGTGCATCATTGCTTGGGAGCCCGATCCCCCTCCCTCATCGCCTCCTCAGCCCATTATTGCCCTGGTATTGAACCATAGTCATCCTGATACCATATTAAAACTGGCCAGAGAGCTAAAAGAGATATCTTTCAAAGGCTCCAAGCTCTAAATTTTTCACAATTTTACCCTGGCGGTTCAGGAGGGGAGTTGTGCACCTTCCCACGACCACCATCCGCACCAACTGCCTGCTCTCCTGGACCAACATAGACGACGACACCATCAAGACCATGAACACCATTCACTCCGGCTCTCCATCAGACCCATGCCCGCACCACATCTTCAACAAAGCCAGCGACGCCATCGCACCCCATCTCCAGAAGGCCATCAACATTTCCTTCGAGACAGCAACCTTCTCGGAGAGCTGGAAGCACGCCGAGATCAACACCTTACTCAAGAAACCCAAGGCGGACCCCAATGATCTCAAAAACTTCCGGCCCATCTCCCTGCTCCCGTTCCCGTTCCCGGCAAAGGTCATCGAGAAAACCGTCAACAAACAACTTACCCGCTACCTCGAGGAAAACAGCTTCCTGGACCCATCCCAGTCCAGGTTCCACAGCAATCACAGCACCGACACCGCCCTCATCACCGCCACCGATGACATCAAGACCCTGCTAGACAACGGAGAAACCGCGGCCCTCATCCTCCTGGACCTATCAGCCGCCTTCGACACGGTCTGCCACCGCACACTACGCACACACCTACACGCGAGGTCGGGATCCAAGACAAGGCCCTGGACTGGACTACCTCATTCCTCTCCGACAGAACACAGAGCGTCCGCCTCCTCCCCTCCCGCTTCAAAGCCACCGAGATCATCTGCGGCGTTCCCCAGGGCTCATCCCTCAGCCCTACACTGTTTAACGTCTACATGACACCGTTCACCCATGTCGCCCGACTCCACGATCTCAACATCATCTCCTACGCCGATGACACCCAGCTGATCCTCTCCCTCACCAAGGACCCCCACACCGCCAAAACCAACCTCAACGAAGGAATGAAGGCTGTCGCCGAATGGATGAGGACCAGCCGGCTGAAGCTGAACTCAGACAAAACGGAGGTCCTTATCCTTGGATCCACCCCCTCGGCCTGGGACGACTCCTGGTGGCCGACCGCACTGGGAACAGCTCCAACACCCACCAATCACGCACGCAACCGAGGGGTCATCCTCAACTCCACCCTCTCCATGACCAAGCAAGTCAACGCCGTCTCTTCCTCCTGCTTCAACACCCTCCGCATGCTCCGCAAAATCTACAAGTGGATCCCCACCGAAACGAGAAGAACGTCACCCAGGCCCTCCTCAGCAGCCGGCTGGACTACGGAAACGCCCTTTACGCAGGAGCTTCGGCCAAACTCCTGAAATGGCTGCAGGCATCCAGAACGCCTCTGCACGCCTGATCCTCGACATCCCTCGCCGCAGCCACATCACACCCCACCTGAGAGACCTGCACTGGCTTCCCGTCAACAAGAGGATAACCTTCAAGTTCCTCACCCACTAACACAAGGCACTCCACAACACCGGCTGCCCTGTGATAATAGCCCGCTTTACCTTCCAAGTGCGTAGCCTGATTGTGCCAGTGCCCCTGCCCACAGCGTTACCCTGTGTGTGCCCCAACCTGTAGTAGTTTCGCTTTTGCAGCCATTTTGTTGTTGTTGTGACTCCGAGCCCGCCCCCTCCACCTCGCTCCCGCCTCCCAGCTGATCCTCCCTCGCCCCTCCCCTTCCTCTATCCTCATATGACAGATGTTCCCGCGCGCAGCGTTCACGCGCAGCGGTGGCGCCCCATGCTCGCCGAAGGTGCGCCAAAGGTAAGCCCGTCTACGCCCGTCCGCGCCTGGACTGCGCCCAGCGCCAGACCCCCTGGCCCACGCATTTCCCACTCCTCCCGCATTACCTATGACGCCGCAACCCTCTCAGCCCTTAACCCCGGCCGACTCCCTAACTGCTACCAAGCCGCACCAGGTCACACCCATGGACCCCTCGCCTGCCACTCCTGCAAATTTGCCTGCACCAGGACCCACACCAAACCCACTAACTCCAAAAACAGCCCCAACACTAACCACCTGAATTGCATCCTACAGAAACCCAACTCAGTCCACAGACACGCCACTGAACTCTGGGACCTACTCAACACTGCATCACCGGACGTCGCCTTCCTAACAGAAACCTGGATGAACACCTCATCAGCGCCCGACATCGCCATAGCCATCCCGGACGCTTACAAAATCATCCGTAAAGACCGCACCAACCAAACAGGAGGAGGCATCGCCATCGTCCATAAGAACACCATCCAAATCACGACCAGCTCCGATGATAACCTCGTTACCGCCAAACACCTTCATTTCCAGATCCACACCGACCCCAGGACCACACTCAGAGGCACCCTCATCTACAGACCACCAGGTACCCGCACACAATTTCATCGAAGATATCACTGACTTCGTCAGCCCACATGCCCTCACCTCTGAGAACTACATCCTACTGGGAGACCTCAACTTCCACCTGGAAAAGAACAACGACAGCAACACCACCACCCTTCTGGACAACCTGGCCAATCTCGGACTCAAACAACTTGTCGACACTCCCACCCACCTTGCCGGACACACACTCGACCCTATCTTCACCTCCAGCAAATACATCTCCTTCGACCACACCACAGCTCTCCATTGGACGGACCACAGCTGCGTTCACTTCAGCTACAAAAAGACCTCGACCCACAACCCCCCACAACCCATTCCTCGAAGAAACTGGAATAAAATCACCACCGACCAACTTTCCACATCGCTTAACAAAAACCCTCCTGCCATACCTTCGGACCCAAACAAAGCTGCCTCCAACCTCACACAATGGATCACCAACAGCGCTGACGAACTAGCACCCTTGAAAATCCACCAGAACAAACAAAATAGCAAAAAAGCCCCCTGGTTCAACGATGACCTCAAGAAATCCAAGAAGTTGTGTCGTACCCTCGAGAAAACCTGGAGAAAAAACCCAGCCACTGACAACCTGACCACCCTCAAGGACGCCACTTGCAAACACCACCAATTGATCCGATCCACTAAGAAATCGGCATTCAAGGATCGACTCGACAACAACGCCCACAACAGCAAAGAACTATTCAACATCGTCAAAGAATTTACCAACCCCACCGCCGGCACCAACGACATCACTCCCTCCCAAGACCTCTGCGACTCTTTATCCTCTTTCTTCCACAACAAAATCGCCGACATACATAACAGCTTTGAAAACCAGCCCGAAGAACAATCCACTCCACCCACTCCCGAACCTAAACAACACCCTCACAACCTCTGCGCCTGGAACCCAATCACCACTGAAGACACCATCCGCCTGATGAACTCCATCCACTCAGGATCGCCTACCGACCCATGTCCCCACCACATTTTCAACAAAGCAGACTCCATCATCGCACCCCATCTCCGCGATATCATCAACTGTTCCTTCAACTCCGCTACCTTCCCAGAAAGCTGGAAGCATGCCTAACTCAGCGCCCTTCTGAAGAAACCCACAGCAGACCCCAGCGAACTTAAGAACTACCGCCCCATCTCGCTCCTCCCATTCCCTGCTAAAGTCATTGAGAAAGCCGTCAACAGTCAGCTCGCCGCCTTCCTTGAATCCAACAATTCCCTCGACCCCTCACAGTCCGGCTTCCGAGCCAAACACAGCACTGAAACCGCCCTCATCGCAGCTACTGACGACATCCGAATGCTACTGGACAACGGAGAAACAGCTGCCCTCATCCTACTTGACCTCTCCGCCGCCTTCGACACAGTTGGTCATAGCACCCTCATACAACGCCTCAGCAACGTCGGAATACAAGGAAAAGCTTTGGACTGGATCATCTCGTTCCTCACCGGAAGAACCCAGAGAGTCCGCCTCCCACCATTCAAATCAGACGCCACCGAAGTCATCTGCGGCGTACCTCAAGGATCTTCACTCAGTCCCACCCTCTTCAACGTTTACATGAGCCCCCTCGCATCCATCGCACGACAACACAACCTCAACATCATCTCCTATGCAGACGACACCCAGCTGATCCTCTCCCTCACCAAAGACCCAAACACCGCCAAAACCAATCTACACGAAGGAATGAAAGAAGTAGCCGAATGGATGAAGAACACCCGCCTAAAACTAAACTCGGACAAAACGGAAGTCCTCATCCTAGGATCATCCCCCTCTGCCTGGGACGACTCATGGTGGCCACCGGCACTGGGTACAGCACCCATACCCACAGATCATGCACGTAACCTGGGCTTCATCCTGGACTCCTCCCTCTCGATGACCAGACAAGTCAACGCCGTCTCATCCTCATGCTTCAACATCCTTCGCATGCTCAAAAAAATCTTCCGTTGGATCCCCACCGAAACAAGAAAGACAGTCATCCACGCACTGGTCACTAGCCGACTGGATTATGGAAATACCCTCTACGCCGAAATCACAGCCAAACTACAGAAAAAACTCCAACGCATCCAAAACGCCTCAGCCAGACTCATACTGGACATCCCCCGTCAAGCCCACATTTCCGGTCACCTGAAAGACCTCCACTGGCTCCCCGTCAACAAGAGAATAACGTTCCGTCTCCTCACCCACGCACACAAAGCCCTCTACCACATAGGACCCGAATGCCTCAGCACACGAATGTCCTTCTACACACCCACTCGCCAACTTCGATCCTCCAATCAAGCGCTCGCCGCAATTCCTCGCATCCATAGATCCACCATGGGAGGAAGGTCCTTCTCCTACTTAGCAGCCAAGACCTGGAATTCTCTCCCCACTCACCTCCGCCTTACACAGAACAACCTCTCCTTCAGAAAGCAGCTGAAAACCTGGCTATTCGATAAGTAATGCTCTCTCCCTCCCTCAAGCGCCTTGAGACCCTCTGGGTGAGTAGTGCGCTATACAAATGCCGAACTTGAACTTGAACCGGACCAGCGTACCTCAACATACAACTCAGCTTCTACGCCCCCACCCATCAGCTCCGCTCTGCCGACCTCGCCCTAGCCACAGTCTCCCGTATCCAAAGAATGACCTCCGGCGGTAGATTGTTCTCCCACCTCACCGCCAAGACCTGGAACACCCTCCCCATCCACCTACGGCAGACCCAATACCTGCTGACCTTCAGGAAACTCCTCAAGACCTGGCTTTTCGGGCAGTAGCGGCATTACCCTACCCCCGGTGCCTTGAGACCCTCACGGGTGAGTAGTGCGCTTTATAAATGCTATGATTGATTGATTGATGCTCTATCTCGCAATATTCCTGATTACACATAATGGAAATCCAATGTTTTTCTCTGATCTTAAGGCTGCACTCACATTTATGAAAAAGCTTGCCAAAGAGCTACTTGCTGGGTCTGTGAAACTGCCTGCTGAGATGCCCCATGATAGGGATGATAATGATTAGCCACTTATGCAGACAGCCTTGCCTTACTTGTTACTTTACCTGCTTACCTGTGTCCTATTATACTTGAGTATACACATTAATGTTTACCTGTGGACCAAGGTCTATGGGTTTTACCAGCATGTTATGAATATGCCTATGACTTGACTATTAACAACTAGTCTTTTGCTTATTTCCCATAAGCCCAAAATATACTCTAATCAGGTTTAGCACTAGGAGTATGTTATGCAATAATTCATTAGGTACATGAATTTGGTTGCCCTCTGGCTCACCCATGCTATTTTCACACTTAGAGGGTTCTGTGTCATATTTTTACTGGTTTCATTGGTTTGGTGGTTGATGATATTTTTGGGAGGAGGTTCTATTGCACTGTGTATGGGGGTTTCCACTGGGAGAGGATTTCAGGGCATCGTTGTGAGCTTTTCTTTCTGCTTCCTTTCATTACCACAGTCATGCATATTTTATCCTCTGGGCAACACCCTTGGTATTATGGCATTAATATGGTCTATTCACTTGACCAATCCACTAGCCCTGATCATGCTGTCTAAGCATACTATTTACGATACCAACATGATTTGTTCAGAAACGGCACCCATTACATTGTTTCGAGAACAAGTTACTTACTTTTAGTAACACCTTATCTGGTAAAGACTCTATCTAGCTGCAGATTCCTTATGTTTGAATTATCCCCAGTCGTCAGACTGGATCCGGACACTTTTTGTGAGAAGTACCTCTGCATGCCGGTAGGCGGCGTTGTTCAGCTCTGCATGGTATTGTCAGAGCAGGAAGTGGCATGCACGGTGCCTATATACACACCACCCAGTCATGCTTCTTCAATTTCCTTTCGCTACTTTTCACGCTAGGAGCGGAGAGCCACAAAGAACACTGACAACTGATGTGGAAAACTAGGGCCCTGAAAGGGGAAAGGCCTGTCCCTAGAAATTTGTTCGCAGAGCGGGAAGGTTGGGTGGATTGGTAAGGAATCTACAGCTAGATAGAGTCTCTTTCAGATAAGGTGTTACCGAACGTAAGTAACTTGTTCACTGAATAGAGAATTCTTGCATCAGATTCCATACCATTGAATAGATACCAAAGCAGTTCCTACCTGGAGGTGGGTCTGCAACACCATTTCACACTAAGAAATCCTGCAGGACCGAACGGGCAAAATATCCATCCCTACAGACCTGAGTATCCAGGCAGTAGTGCTTGGTAAATGTGTGCAGACACGCCCAAGTTGCTGCCGGGCAGATGTCCAGGACCGGAACTCCACGTGCTAACATAGTGGTCGCAGCCTCCGCTCTATTGGAATGAGAATGCAAGCCCTCAGGGCGTAGCTTTTTGGTAAATGCGTAGCAGATTTTTATGCAGAGCATGATCCATCAGTAGATGGCCAGCTTCTGAACATCCTTTTCCTCATTTACTCCGACATACCCCACAAAGACTTGGTCGTCCACACGGAACTCTTTCATATGGTCATGGTTGAACAACACTCTTTTTGGGTCCAGAAGGTGAAGCCGCTTCTCTTCCTTGGAGGGATGTGGCGGAGTGTAAAAAGTAAGCAAGGTGATGGACTGGCCAACACGAAAGGGAGTGACAACTTTCGGAATAAGGGAAGCTCTAGTACAAAGAACCAGCTCCCCTGGGTAGATGTTCGGGTACGGAGGCTTGGACGACAAAGCCTGAAGCTCATTGACCCTCCGGGCAGATGTTATTGCCACAAGGAAAACAGTCTTGATGGTAAGGAGCCTGCAAAAATTGTGCAATGGCTCAAAGGGAACGCACATGAGGAAATTTAAGACCAGAATAAGGTCCCACTCAGGCATGATGAAGGGTGAAGGTGGAAATGTGTTGCAAACCTTTCAAAAACGTATTTACAACAGGGGATTTGGAGCGGGATGGCTGATCAGGCAACCGCAGAAAGGCTGAGATGGCAGAAAGATAGCCCTTTATGGTGCCTAGTGCAGAGCCCATCTCGGCAAGAGAAGGGATAAAGTGAAGGACCTGAGAAAGGGGAGCAGAAAGAGGGTCAACCTGTTTCTCTGCACACCATGACACAAACTTGCCCCAACGGCAGGCGTATACAGTCTTGGTGGAGGGACGCCTGGCTGTCAAAATAAACGTGCAGACTTCAGGCAGAAGGTCAAAAGCTAACAATTGCCGCCGCTCAATCCCCACACATTAATGCAAAGCTACGATATACCAAGTGATTATGGCATTTCGGGAGGAAACTAGGGCTGAGAGCTCTCGGACACAAGGTGCCTGTAGAAAGTTGCAAAATTCTATCCAAAGAATTGCAAAGACTTGTGCAGACTTCACAACTAAAATCAGAGAGGCAGAAACCAGGATCTCCCAATTGGAGGATTAGCTAAACACGCAGAAAAAGAAGACCGAGTCAATGCAAACGTTAAGAGATGACACGCTGATGAAACTGACCGATCTAGAAAATTGCGCCAGATGAAATAACCTGCGAATTTTGAAGAAAAGAAGGGTCTGATATTCACCAGTTTGCGATAGACCTCTTTGAAGAGGCCTTCCTGGCTTTGCTGCAATGGGACTGGAAGATGCAAATACAAATGGCACACCGCTTCCCTTTTAAACAACGGAGAGCAGCAGGGCAATCTGACAATCGCCCACGAGCCATTATGATTTCTTTAAATAATTTTTTTGCCAGGGAATCTCTATATGATCTTGCTAGACCTGACCGTAAAAGAGCAGGGAAGTGGTGCGATTTCTTTGTTCGTCCGGACTTCTGTCAAAAGACAGTTGAAAAGCACTGGCTTCTTCGGGAATTAATATCGGAATTCCAGGCAAAAGGGGCTTAGGCTTTTTCTCATTAATACAGCAAAATTGAAGGTGGCTTTTCAGGGGCGAACTCAGTATTTTCAGTCAGAAATCCAGGCTTAAGAGTTCTTACTGTCTCTGAATACGTCTTAAAATTCTGCTTGAACAAATTCTTGTGTACTAAGATGTGAAACATTATCTTTGAGCCTAGAATTCCAAGACCTCATTTGTTTTCCCTTTTGTATACATATTCCTGCTTTTCACTCTATTCACCATTTATTTGATTCTTAGGGTGTTCAAACCGCTCATCTTACTAAAGAAAGGCACTGAGACTTGGATTAGAGGTCTCGCTGTCCGGAGGGATGGGCTGGGTTAGCTCAGCATCACTAGGGACAGGTGGTCCCCATGCCTCGTGTGGTTGGGGGTGTGGTGGGGGGTGGGAAGAGGTCCGCGGGGCAGGGATTCAACCGAGGGGGTGTAGGGGGGGCAGAATGGGAACAGGGTAGGGGAGAGGGTGGAGCGCACTCTAGTATTTGTTCAATTGTGTAGTTACGGCAAATATAGTAATTTTGACAAGATTCAATATTACGTTAAGTTCTTTTTTGTAGAAAAGTTGGTGGGAAGGTCATTGTGGGGTTTTTTGGATTTCAGAAGTAATTTTTAGGTATGGAAGGTAGGAATAAATATATCAGAATTTGTACTTTAAATTGTTGTGGCCTCAATGATGGGAAAAAGAGGGGTATATTAGCCAAACGTATTTGATATATAAGGATCGATGTACTATGTCTCCAGGAGACTCATATCTGCTGGAACAATCGAATATGGTGAAAGGATTTGTGTCTCGATCTCCTTGCTTGTACCCGTCAAGCTATCAACACTCGAGGAGTCGCTATAATGGCAAGGCATGGGCTTTTAACTTGCAATCGAGTTAAGGAAGATAACTTAGGTAGATGGGTAATCGTAGAAGTAGCTATCAGGGGGACATTATATACCATATGTTCTCTCTATTGCTCCAATTTAGACGACCCCACTAGTCTCGGCCACTTAAACATTGTACTAGCTCAGTGGTCTCCCTTGATAGTTTTCTGTGGCGATTTTAATATCCATTTGAATGCCAGCTTTAATCTTCAAACTAATGACTCTTATACGGGACGGAAGGTCAAGACTTTCAAGGCTTTACAGGGGCTATGCCAGGAACATGGATTAGCTGATATATGGCAAAGCCAGCGTCAAACGGATTTAGGGTGTACGTTCTTCTCTGCCCCCCCATAAAACATGTGTACGCTTAGACTATTTCTTTGTGACTAACACAATAGCGGGAAGGGTTACCTGAGAGCTTTTTCCAAAACTTATATCCGGTCATAACCCTTTAATGATCCAACTCCCTGTTGGAAATGCTATACAAGCAATAACAACCTGGACTTTTGACAGAAAGCTACTACTTGATCTAGAATACTGCCTATATATTTCAAAGGGGATTGTGGAATTTTTTGAGATGAATAGGGGGTCGGCATCTGAGTTAATAGTCTGGGATGCCCTTAAGGTGGCGGTGAGGGGGGAAACTCTTAGCTTCTCTCTGTATCAACATAGGAAGAGAAAAGAGAAGGTTAATGGCTAGGTAGATCTGCTCAGGGAGGCTGAGGAAGAGCTTATCCGAGTAATTGGGGATCAGCAGAGGAGCGAGGAATGTCAAAAAAAAGATAGCAACCGCAAGAACTAAAATACATCAACATTATGGGGAGGATTTAGCCATAAAATTCAAGCAGTACAAGGCTGATATATACGAATATGAGGAGAATACCATCAGACTACTAGCCAAGCGTATACAGCAAAGAGCAGTTTCAAATAGAATATGTTGTATAACAAATGTAGGGGGACAGATTCAGGACCTCCCGGCTAAAGTCCTGGAGGTTTTTCAGGAGTTTTATCAGGGGCTTTATTCCACTGAGAAGGATGGATCAGTAACCTCAGGCGAGGACTTTCTGCTTGATTATGTTTCCTCTCAGGTTACTCCTGAACAGAGGGGTATGCTTTCTGCCCCGATCTCAAGAGAAGAAATTGAATCTGCTGTAATCTTGCTGGCGGCAGGCAAGGCTGCTGGCCCGGACGCATTGCCCCAGGAATTTTACCACACTTTTAGACAAGTTCTCATTGGGGAACTCGACACCTTATTCTTAAGAGCTCAGAAGGGCCAGACTCCTGACTCGTGGCACAGAACAACTATTGTAGTTATTGAAAAGATGGATAAACAGGAACTTAGTCGCCCTATTTCTTTAATATGCGCTGATAGCAAGATCTACTCGATAGTAGCATTGAGGCTTGGAAGGGTTATTGCTCCCCTTGTTTCTGTCCGTCAACATAGCTTCATCCCTGGCCATGACACATCTGACCATGTCAGGCGGGCAATAGCCTTGTTTGATTGGGCCCAGGCCTCGAAGGTACCCCTGGGGATGACTCTGTTGGATGCAGAGAAAGCATTCAACAGGGTCTCCTGGGGGTTTCTCTGGCTGATGCTGAGGACTAACGGGTTCCCGTCGGAATTTGTTACAGCTATACAGGCTTTGTACATTTCACCTAAGGCCCGTGTTCGGATTTCCGGACAAGAATCCAATATACTATCTATCAGTAGAGGAACACGTCAGGGATGCCCCTGTTCACCATTACAATTCGCCCTGTACATTGATCCGTTACTTAGTAAGCTGGACGCTGATCAATGGATTGAAGCGGCTACGGTAAATGAGATCTCGTACAAAACATTAGCTTATGGTGAGGACGTAGCTATTTTTACAACAAATATAAGATCTGCCTTGCCGGTGGTTTATGACATTGCGAAACAATTTGGCTCTGTTTCAGGCTACAAATTAAACGGCGATAAAACCTAGGTCATACATTCTGATACTTTAAGACCGCAGGGGATCCCAACAGTACCAGTAGCAACTTATTTGTGTATAAAGATTACGGCCGCGGTCGAGCAGATTCCTGAGTTGAATACATTACCTATTATAAAAGCACTGATCAGACACTTGCAAGATTAAACGATTTTCATTTCTCATTGCAAGAGCGCTGCAATGTTATAAAGATGATCATTTTTCCAAAATGTTTATATTTATTTCGGACAAAATCTCTCGAATTTCCAGCTTCTTGTATTTCCAGAGCAGAAGGAGTTTGGATTGGATTTTTATGGAGTTACCATAAAGCTAGAAGGGCAGCTACATCCTCCTGAGATTAAGGGGGGGTTGGGGACTTCTGTCTCTCAGGCTTGATCATTGGGCAGCATTACTACAATACATGAGGATATTGTTGGGCGGAAACAAGATGTCAGTTCCTGAACCAGTCAAACCTACAATATATGAGCTCTTATTAGGTGAGGAAGCTCCAAATTGTTTAACCAGAATTATCGAACCCAGTTATTAAAAGAAAATCAAGTTTAAAATAATTCAATCGGCATTTTCAACTTGGAAATAAATGAGGCATCTGTTAGAGGTATCGAACTTAAACGCGTATACCCCCTTGTCTTCATATGGGCTGCTACCACCAATTTTCCAGGATCAATTAACCAGAGGCTGGGAGCCCTTGGAATTCATGTTTTGGTTGATTTTTTTTAGTAATGGTCAAATTATTTCTTTTTCTGAATTACAAGAAAAAAATGGGCTCTCCACAAGATACTTCTTTAAGTTTTTACAAATTAGAAGTTTCCTGATTAAAACTATGGCACAGGGGAGGGTCAATTACGCTAAGATACCGCTGGTGGACATTATAGCATCCAAGTCCCGGCTTGAGAAAATTTACCAAATTCTACTTTCTACTCTACCGGATGATCTAGCCACTCAGAATGACAGATGGGATAGGAAACTCGCACTGGAGGGTACGGATTTTGAAGCTTCTATGGAATTGGCTAATCAGATTTTAATAACGGGCAGTCAGAGAGCACAACATTGCATGTCCATTTTTCATTTATATTGCACTCCGGGGGAAATTGCTAAATGGTCTGGGTCACGGGGGAATGTATGTAGCAGGTGTGGGTTCCTGGAGGCTGACACGATTCATATGTTTTGTAGCTGCCCCAAGTTGGCTCAATACCTACAAGACATTGAGTTTTTCTTGGCCCAGATCCTTGGCAAGCCGCTCTCAATAACAGCTGGTCTAGCGATCCTGGATATTGATCAGACTCAGAATTTGATGGGATGGACTAGAGCGGACATAGGCCTAGTTTTCATAGCAATGGCTTTTCTAAGAGCTAATATTACATCTCAATGGATTAGCCCCAATCCTCCCACGTTTATAAATTGGAGAGCTAGATTACTGGCCATATATAGTAGGGACCTAGCGGTTTATAGACTTAAAGGTCGTAGGAAACAGGATATGGGCAAGAAGTTGGGGGCACCAGTAATTAAATGGATTGGAGAATAATGTTGTCCTTTTCTTTACATTTTGTCTGCCAGCAATCTGACTTTGTTTAGCTAACTAGTGACATTTGTATCACTTATAAGTTGCATTTTCTTTTGCCTAGATTCGCTTGCCAAGTAAATTAACTAACTGTGTTGTATGATTTCTCTTAACTACTGTCATCGTTTAAAAAAATAATATCAAATTGTTTTAAAAAACAAAACATGTCTAGGGTGTATGTTCTGCCAAGAATCCCCTTACTGGATGATTCAGCGCAGTTACATGGTGGGTTAGTATGTAAGACCCCATCTTGCGCACAAGCTGGACATCCTTCATGGAGATGTTAATCAGCTGCTGGGCGAAAGCATCAGCATGTTGAGACCTCTCAATGTCAGCAGAAGTGCCCCCTCTGTCTACACTTGGAAACAGATGATTATTTTAAAAAAAGGTATCCTTGCATTGGGCTGAGATTGTGATCAGGCTACCAATGTTTGTGTGCTACAGATAACTATGTCGCCATATGGACGAAAATAACAAACATTTGCAAAACATACGTGTAGGCCTTGTACACTGTGTCAAGGCAATACAATGGTGTTCTCGCAAAATGTAATTGTGTAAGCAAGGTCGGTGTTTCTAGGAACCAACCCAAAGTGTCAAGAATGTAAACGTGTATCAAAAGTTGATGTGAAAAGTGAAGGCAACTTTAGGAAAGCCCAGTGTTTATGTAAAATGGCAACATTTACTTCTAGGCCTAACTGAGACACATGACAGACCTTAAATGACAATGCTCCCTCGTCGGATGACTTTGACGTTATGGAGTGAAGTCGAAGACCTCTTTCTTACTCTTCTTGCGCTCGTGGGACTTACCCGAAGTCGGCCTTCCTAGTTGACATCCTGCCACACCAGGAGAAGCATCTCAAAAGACTTGGACAAAAAGTCTAAAAATGTCAGTCAAAAATTGACTAGGGGTAGCACTCCTTGGGTCTGCGCTGACTAGAGCGGAAAGAAAAGAACTGATGTCAGCATGCTGGGGTGGTGCCTAGATATAGGCACCACACACATCTCTTCCGGCTCAGACGACACGATGCAGAGCAGAAAAATACTACATACCAGTGCACAAGGGTACTGCTCACAAAAAAATTGAGGATCCAGTCTGATGGCAAGGGAAAATTCTAAGGTAAGGAATCTGTGGCTAGAAGTCTCTATCAGATTGCAGTGCACAATTTGTAAAAGAATGAGTGCTGGTGCCCAAAGCTCTGCTTAGAAGCACGCGTCCGTTGCAATGAAATGTTAGTGAGCTGAATAATAAGGCGCGTCCATCTCCTGGCCATTACCAGACACTTCCTACTCCTTTGACTGGCTCTTGCAGGTCCCTGCTTTCTCCCTTTGTGATTGTTTAATGTGTTTTTTTCTGGCTCGGTATATCTACTTTGTGTGGTTTTCCCTCTTTTAGGAACAATAAATATCAGATGAGGAAATATAAGTGCTGGGCCCCAAATATGAGTACCGATGGCAATCACCGGCTCAAGCCAAGCACTGCTTACATGAAACTTTCGTGGCCTTAACCAGCCAACCAAAAAACAGACAAGGTACCTGCATCTATCAACCGCAACAAGGCGGACATAGAGTTTCTCCAAGAAACTTTACTCATCAAAGAGAGCCACACTTTGCTAAATCATGGGGTATTAATATCTCACTATACTGCACTGTACAGTAGACACAAGAGGACCATTTCTGATCCTGAAGGCCAATGTGTCCTACTTCAAGGCATTATAGGTCATAAGCGCTACACTTTCCTGAACACACATGGTCCCAATATGGACTGGTCCACCTCCTATGACGAGATTATGACCATTTGTCTCACTCTACCTCAGGCCACAATCTTATTGGGGGCGGGGGGGCAGTAATCTGAACACCATAATATAGATCTGGATAGATCATACATACTGCAAGGTTAGATCCCTTTCCACTTCCGCCTAAACTATCCGCAAACTAATGCAACAACTTTCACTCATTCATATCTAATGTTTCAGGCACCAACACTCATGCAAATATTCATATTATTCAAACATACACAAGTCCAATTTTCGCATTGATTATTCGTCAACGACGGGCGACATAAGTATGGCATGTACTGATCTTTGCATGCTCCCATGCACCCCATCAGACCAATCTCCGATTGTACGCGCGCTTACAACACAGCATACCCATGGTTCCGACAGACCTTGGACCTTCCTATCACAGGCTCTAACAGACACCGTATTCCATGACAAAATAAAGCAAAACATGATAGATTACCTCCTTAGCAAAGATGGTTCAATGGAGAGTCAGGCCTCACTATGGGAGGCATTTAGGGCCTACATTCGAGTCCATTGCATGTCCAAGCAGACTGGCATATTGTGTTCACTCCATGGCACACTTGATGCACTTCTGAAAAAGCTGAAACAATTTAGAAGATCATTATTTCCATTCTGAAGATCCTCGCCCCTCAAATACAAGCATCATAACTCCAATTTCAGGAGGAGACAGATAGGGAGGTGAAATACTTTGGGAGAAATGCAGTGGTGAGGGGGGATCTACCTAGTTGAACCCTGGCTATGCGGTTGAGAAGTAATTACAAGCCTAAGGATGCATTGTGTGTTCTGGGTGGAGATAGTTCCAGACATATGAAATAAGAGGATATTATTGCTCTCACTATTGCTCCATATTATGCTGTCTTGAACACAGCAGAGAACCCTACCACTTCCTCCCCTGATGTGTCCCTAGCAGACGCAGCACTTGGCTGCAGACTCAAGATCCTGAGCTCCTTAATGCCCGCTTCACAGGTAAATAAATGATGGGTTACATTTATTGGTTTTGAAACATATAACATTAGGAATTCCAGGCCTGAACTCTATCAGGCCAAATAGAATTAGAATTCAACACATCCCTCAACGCACCCCTCCCTCCCCCAGCTCCAGGACCCGGCAGCATGTAAAAACAGAACACTGTCTCATGCTCATCCAAACCAGGAATGGGACTCTCTCAAATGGTAGGGAAAGCGGCCTCAGACAGACGAAGAAGTTGTAGATATTTGGGACAGGCGAGTTTGTGGAACACTGACGTTAATAATTAGAAAATGGGTCTCCAGAGCTTTGGAAAGGAGTCACCCTGATTCGATAAAGTGAGGGTTATGTGTTCCATCCCCAGGACATACCACAATCGGTGAAGCTTAAAGAAATGAAAGATGAAATAGTCACCCTTGCAAAAGGAAAAGCTCCTGGCCTGGGTGTCCTAACTGTGGAATTCTATAACGAATTTGCCACAATACTGGCCCCCAGACTGCTGGAGATGTATGATGGGGTCTGTTTATCTGGCACACTTCCTCGAACCCTCCGAGGGGTGATGATTACTGTGCTGTCCAAACCTGGGAAATCCCCAGAGGATTGCTCTTCCTACCACCCTTTCTTGATACTTAATCTTGACACACACACAATTCTTGCTAAAATTATCACTAGAGGTCTTCAACTTGGAATACTATTATCTTGTAGCACAAGCCAAATATTTCTTCTACTGAGTACCTCCCAATTTCTGCCTACCTCCATTCATCATTGATAAAGATACTGCTGACACCATTTCCTTGAGTACTATCATCACTGAGAGGGTCCCCCATGCATGAATTCATGGCTGCACCATGACCTGCAGTGTCTATGCTTGGCACTTCCTTACATGACATTCGGTTATTGAGGATGTATACTCCAAGGCTTGCAATGTGTAGTAACCCACTGTTGCTGCTCACCTATGAGCAGAAAGCAGATGCGACCAACATCTTTGGCTCTCAGTACAATGGGAGACTTATTCCCTGAGGGAGCATTTATCTCAGTTAAAACATTTAAGCAGTTGGGAGAGACTTAGTCTATGGCAATCTTCTTATACTGGCCTACAAGGAAAACATTCCAAGCACGATTTCCTCAGTTCCCTGCCACACCCCAACCCTCCCAGCATTGTAGATGGCATTTGCCTCACTCTCACCGCATGGCACTTATAACAAAACTATATTCCACTTTGATGGACTGTCTTCAGGTCTCCATTTCCCCCCAGCTAGAGTTATAAGGAAAGCAAACTTGGGTTCACCAATCACAGAACCTATCTGGATTTTTTCATGCTTGCAGATCCACAGAATGTTATGTTATGTTATGTTATGAAAATGTATTCAGCGCACAGCTGCTCCAGCGAAGGAGCGTCCTGGCGCTTGACAAGGTAACTAACACAACACAACTAGAAGGCAGCAAGCTAAAAAAAAACAGGCTCAAGGGAATAAAAAAGTTTTTATGGCCCTACGAAATGAAAAGAGATTGTCAGAAGCTCGTATCTTTAAAGGAAGAGAGTTCCACAGGACCGCAGCCCGGACTCGAAATGAGCGGCCACCAGCTCGGCTAAGTTTAAACCGAGGGACCACTACTAGATCCTGACCTAAAGATCTCAAAGAGCGGGTAGGGACATAAGGCGTTAAAAGATTCCTAAGAATCGGGGCAGAAGAGCCTTTAAGGATTTTATAAGGCATGCAGAGGACTTTGAATTGAATCCTCTGCTTAACTGGAAGCCAGTGGAGAGAGCGTAGAGTGTTGGCAACGGAGCAAAACCTGGGCTGACCCACCACAGCTCTGGCTGCCACGTTCTGAACACGCTGCAAACGAGTAGTTTCTGCTTGGTTCACTCCTACCAAGAGAGAGCTAGCGTAGTCAAGCCGAGAGATTACCGTTGCCTGCAGCACCAGTTGCCTGGTAGAGGCATCAAAAAATGTCAATGCTGGTCTTAAACCTCGCAGAATACCAAAGCAGCTGGCGGCAATCCTCTTGGTATGGGAGACAAAACTAAGGGCGGGATCTAGCCACACTCCAAGATTTTTTGTCTCCGTTACCGGAGTCGGGGTAGGCCCCAGTTCCGGAGGCCACCATATGTCGCCCCAAAGTTCCGATTTCTTGCCGATGATCATTATCTCGTTTTTTTTTGCGTTCAGCTGGAGATAGTTGGAATTCATCCAGCTGGCAAGCGACCTCAGCCCATTCTGAAACCTAGGGGCATCCAAATCAGAGTCCCCGCTAAGCGTGACCGCCAGCTGAGTGTCGTCAGCATATGAGACCATAGTCAAGCCCCATTGCTTGACGACATCAGCCAGCGGCCTCACGTACAGATTGAATAACATGGGGCTCAGCGAGGATCCCTGAGGGACCCCCTGGTCCAGCGGATGGGATTTGGACTGATGGGGTGGAACAGCTACGCAAAAAGATCGATCGGCAAGAAAAGAACGGAACCACTGGAGGGCAGTCCCTGAAATACCAACTTCTTCCAAGCGCTGGAGAAGGATTTTGTGAGAAACGGTGTCAAAGGCGGCGCTAAGATCTAATAGAACAAGCGCCGCCGTTTGACCCGAATCCAACACCACGCGCAGATGTTCCACCATGAAAAGAAGGGCTGTCTCCGTGCTATGGTCAGCGCGGAAACCATTCTGCGTAGGGTCTAAGATGTTTGCCCGCAGAAGATGGTCAGAAAGGACGCTATTCACGTGTGCCTCCATAACTTTCGTCGGCCATGGGAGGAGCGATATCGGACGGTGGTTCTTTGGTTTGAGAGGGTCTAAACCAGGCTTCTTCAGAATAGGCGTGATTACCGCATGCTTCCAACTGGCAGGCACCATGCCAGTAGAAAGCGAGAGGTTAATCAGCGAACGCACTGGTAAAAGATCAAAAAACGACGGGTCCCTAAAGAGGGACGGTCTTAGTGGATCGGCCGGAGAGCCGGACTTAATATGTTGGGCCAATTGATTAAAAACCTCAGGCGATAAACAAGGGAAGGTATGCAATACCGTATGTTCCTCGGGCCTAAGGGACGGTCCGGAGTCCAGTATGGAAATAGGAAAGGAACGACGGATGCCTTGGACCTTCTCAAGAAAGAAGTTTGCCAGTGCCTCACAATGTGCAATCGATCCAGAGTCATTGACAGGGGCCTTTTTTGCCATTAAATCCTTAAGAGCCTTAAAGATAGATTTGGAGGGGTTAGAGCTGTTACGGAACTCAAGAGAATAAAATGCCGCACGCGCTCTGCAGACCGCGCGATGGTAAGATTTAATAGTGGCAAGATATGACACTTTTTTACTAGTGTCATAGGCTTTCCGCCACTCTCTTTCAGCGCGTCTGCACGCACTCTTTAATGTACGTAAAGATCCATCGTACCAGGGGCTAGGATCCCTTGCGCTACATTTGCTCAGGGTCACCGGGATAATAGAATCCAGGGCCCGGGTAATCCACTCACAAAAAAGATTGTAGCCCAGTTCCACGTTGTCAAACGGGCTAAGTGGGTCCTCCGACAGGGTTTGGTACAAGTCCTCTAATCTAAGTTTGTTCCAGTGTCATCTCGGGACGACTCTGGCCATAGGTTTAGAGGGGGGCTCAAACAGAGGGCACTGGATCCTGACCAGATAATGGTCAGTCCAGGCAAGCGGGGTAGAAGTTAAAACCCTAGCCTCTGTGAGATTGGTGAAAAAAGGGTCCAAGGTATGCCCTCCCACGTGAGTGGGGTAGGTAACCCGTTGAGACAATTGAAAGGCTTCCAGATCCGCCAAAGTACTGCTGACAGCAGGGGTGGACAAACTCTCAAAATGGAGATTCAAATCCCCCAAGATGGAGAAGTTAGCACAGCCTACGGCCAGCATACCTATAGCATCTGGGAGAGCCTCCCTGAACGCCCCGTCACTACCCGGAGGGCGGTAGATTAACATGCCGGAGAAGGAAAACTGGGGACTGATAGAAATCTGGTAAGAAGCACTTTCACAGCCCGCAATTTTTAAACCTCTCCAGTCACAGGGATAGCATGATCTGACAGCAAGCGCTATTCCCCCGCCTCTAGTAGGGCGATTAAGCGTATATACCGAGTATTCCGGCGGAAAAGCCAAGCTAAGGATAGCAGTATCAGCCTCCTGCAGCCATGTCTCGGTTATACAAAAGATATCGGGAGACTCATCCTTAATCAGGTCATAGATAGCCTGGTAGTGATTCACCAGCGACCTAACGTTCAGGTTCCAAATATTAAGCTTGCGTGGGAGGAATTTACTCCTGGGTACTGAGGATTTACCCCTAGATCGAGGAAGAGCGGGAGTACAGAGCGCCAGCCTACCGCATGCACACTGGTAGGGGCCACACAGTGGGCTCACAGGAGCCACATCACAACTGGCGACCTGCGGTCTAATGGATAGTAAGTCATCTCTAGAATAGGATATCGGCGCACTCACCGCAGAACTAACAGAACGAAGCTCTGACATGACCGACACGACCGGCACATCCAGGCGCGGACGGGCGCAGACGGGCAGGACTCTGGCACAAATCAGGGTAAGCGAAGGCGCGCCCGCTGCGCGATCCCGCTGCGCTTAGCAGGGAGCATTAAGTAGGCGTCCCTCACGAGGTCCTGCGCACTAAAGCGCTCGAAAATGCTGGCGTCCAGGCAACAACACCACTCCAAGATGGCCGCTAAAAATATTGACCCCACCCCGGGAACCGGACCCGCTCAAACAGCGGTGCGGTACAATTAAGATGCAGGTAGATTGTTCTGTGAAGCCACACAGAATCCCTTGGAATAGCAGATAATTTTACATTTCTTCACAGAATACATTACAGGCCTGCTTGGTTAAAGGCCATGGGTCTCACTAAGGATTCGAAATACTTGCAATGAATTTGTCAGACTGAGGATTCTTTTGATGGAGTATGGGCCTTCCTTCCGACTTTTGCATGCTGGGAATCAATCTTTTATACTCTCTCAAAAAGAATTGATACGGGGGCGTGGCTACGAGCCGACAGCGATGGCTGCGTAGTGAGAGAGCTCTCACACCGAGGCAGCTCCTTTGCCATTGATCCGACACAAAATCCGCCTCCAGTGTGCCACAGGCGAAAGATTCGGCGTGAGGCACTTTAGCGACGCCGGCCGGCGCTTCCCCGGTCAAAATTGGACTTCGATTACCGGTGTGACGGGGGTGCTTCGGTGACGGCCCTGCCGAGTGAGAAGAGCACCGGCCTGCCGTAGCGCTGCCCGCCGCCCGGAAGTGGCCGCGAGACGGGAGGCTATACCGGAAGGAGGTGCTGGAAGTGCCGATCCTTTACAGGAGTGTCTGCAGCTCCCACATCAGTGCTGTGCCATTGCGAACGAGGGTTCCATGACGGAGTAGCCCTCCAGCACGTTCGGACTGCCCTGGGGCGTGGAGGCTCCACATGCACGCTGTGACCGGCTCGGCGGCAGGTACGAGGCCAGGACGGGAGAGCGAGAGCGAAGTGCGCCATTGCCTGTGTGAGCGGTGGGGCTGATAATCGGCGATAACTGAGCGCTTGACCGCCCTTACATAACAGACTGCCGGGCGGCGGACAGTGCGTCCTGTGAAGGAGGGTGCGATAACCTGGCAGTGCGGGGGAGAGTGAGGTGCCCCTGACCCCCAGGGCTGAGAGTGGCGGTAGTTCCTGGCGCTGAGCCGGAGTCCCGGACTTTTGGGCGCGAAAGCTGCACCCCCCTGGCCCGCGACGCACGACTTGGTGAATCTTTGAGGCCTCCGCGCCTGCAGTTGCCTGGCTCTGATTCTGGCCACGAAAGGAAGGAGGCTGTGGGGACGTCAGCCGCCTGGAGCGACACAGGAGCCTGAGTTGCGAGGTCCTTCAAGGGCCCTCGCGCGCCGGAGGAATCTGACCGCTGCCCCCTGCCCAACAGCACTATCGCGCAGCATACCCGGAGGAGTGGGAGCGCCTTCACATTCAGCGCCATTTTCAGTCACGAGGCTTCTCTACAACGGCCCCCCTCGTGCTCACGACCTGTAGTCATGGCTAACAGGGGTCACAGGAGCGCAGCTGCACAGGCGAAGCTGGAAAAATATGCCTTTGAAAAAAGTGCCGCACCTCTCTCCGAGAGTCGTCCCTCGGGGGGCAAGAGTCCGGTAGGTGAGGGGACCAAGAAAGTGACTTTAGAGGACCTGATGAGGATGCTTACGAGCGTGCAGGCGACAGTGGGAGCAATCTCGACTGATGTTGGGCTGCTGAGGGCGGATTTCCACAAAATGACGGAGCGGGTGGCCCAGGTGGAGGTGGTCACTAAATCGCTGGTGGAGGACACCTCTGAACTACAGTTGGCCACTGAACGGTTGGAGGCGATTGCCAAAAAGCTACAAGACCGCCTGGACGATCAAGAAGGGAGGTCGCGACGGAACAACGTCCGCATCCTGGGCATTCCGGAATCCGAAGGCAAACGCTCGATGGATTTATATGTGGAGGAGCTCATCACGACAAAGCTGCAGCCGAAGGGTCTCTCCCGATTCTTCTCAGTCGAAAGGGCGCATAGAGTCCCGGGGGGGACGCCGAAGCCTGGGGCGGCGCCGCGGCCGGTGCTGGCTAGACTCTTTAACTTCAGGGATCGGGATGCCATACTCCAGTCGGCCAGGAATTCCGCCCCAATCAAAGTGCTGAACTCCACTATAGCGTTCTTCCCTGATTACACGGCTGAGGTGGCCCGAAGACGTAAGACTTTTATCGACGTCAAGAAAAGCCTGCGGGACAAGGACATACCATACTCGATGTTATTTCCGGCACGACTGAGGGTCGTGGACAATCACAGGGCATGGTTCTTCGACACACCAGAAGCGGCGAGGGAATGGCTGGACGGATGGAGGCGAGTGGAGGCACCCAGGCGAGATGGCAGATTTCAACGCGACAGAGGCCCCCCGCAACAATCGGGCCAGGAACCATCTCAGGGCCATAGCCAAGACCTGTTTGCAGAGCCGGGTCTGGAGGAGAGAGAGTATTCCGAGGAGTGAGGACCGACGATCGTTTGTCACGCATTGCCTGTGGACACTTGGGCCCTGTGCAGGGCCGGGAGGCTGAGGTAGCTCGGAGCTGCCGTCGGGTTGGAGAGCTTCACACCCCCGACAAGCAAGTACTATGGGTTGTGATGGGACAAAGCGCTCTGCTAAGTTGGGGGAGGCGGGCGGTTTCAGACCCGTACAGCAGGGAGGCAGGGAGGGGGGTGGGGGGGTTTGGATGGTTGTTTTAGCTCTAGGTTGTTTGTTTACCTGTTGTATTGTTTGGCACAGCACAAGCTACACGGCACCGAATGCGGGCGACTTGTTCATAGGTGACGTTGTTTCCTTAGATTCATTCCTCCTGGACTCATATCACACCTTGATCGATGGCGACGCTCTCACAGGCTACACCTGAGTTCCCCATGACACGCCCCTCCCGCTCTCTAACACTGACGGCACTCACATGGAATGTCCGAGGATTGGGTGACAGAGTAAAACGAGGCCTAGTGCTACAATATTTGAAACGCTGTAAACCGGCGGTAGTTATGCTGCAGGAGACCCATTTAGTGGGCACGGCCTCTAGAGCGATGGACAGGTGGGGGTACAAATTCGTCGCTCATGCGGACTTTACGTCCGGTTCTAGGGGGACTGGAATCCTTATAAGAAAAAATTTCCCATTGATATGCACACACACTAGGGTGGACACTCAGGGCCGCTTCGCAGCGGTAACAGTACAGTGGGAAGGCCAGCTCTTTAATTTCGTGTCTGTGTACATCCCGCCTAACCTACACACTGAGGCTCACACTGCACTGGCCTCCTTTCTCCTGGCATTACCGACGGCGACGCTGGTTTTAGGGGGAGATTTCAATGACGTGATGGACCATGCCCTTGATAGACACCCACAGGCTGCGACGGTACGGGGAGGCGGGCGACTCTCCGGTCTGGTAGACGCCTTAGGACTGACGGACTGCTGGCGATACAAACACCCCCACGACAGACACTACACATACTACTCAGCTACCCATAACTGCCTCTCGCGAATTGACCATGTGTTCATGTCCGGTGAAGGGCTTTGCGGAGTCGAAGAGGTGACCATCTGCCCCAGAGGTGTCTCCGACCACTCCCCTCTCCTGCTCACGTACACGAATCGCCGCGCGCACAGGTGCCGTACGTTTCCGATCCATGCGAGCTATCTGCACCATGCCCCTTTGAAAAAATCGCTCACCGCGACTGCCGAGCACTATTTTCAGGAGAATGTGGGTTCAGTGGCCTCCCAGAGTACTCTATGGGAAGCGTTTAAAACGGTGCTGCGGGGGCAGGCGATCACATCGGTAGCAACCCACAGGAGGACGCAACAGCAAGAACTCAGCGCACTGGAGGAGGCCCTTACAGAGGCCATCTCTAGACAGGAATCCAATCCATCACTGGGGGCCGCCCAGGCGGTTCGGCTGTGCCGCATAGAATGGATGGCGTACCAGAGGGAATCGGTTAGGACATCACTCCAGGCCACCCGCCATAGAGTGTATGAACTGGGCGATAAAGCAGGAAAGATGCTGGCCTGGCTCGATAAAAAGGAAAGGGCGGGCAGGGTTATTGCTCAACTGACGCTGCCTGACGGACGGGCGACCTCTGACCCCGAGGTCATTGTTGGCCTGCTGGCGGACCATTACGAGGCTATCTACGCCCCTCAGGCAGGGTTCTCGACGGAGGGGGCATATGACTACATCGCGGATCTGACGATCCCCTGTCTCTCGCCAGAGGCGGCACTCTTGTTAGAGGCCGAGGTTACCGTGCAGGAGGTACGGGACGCGACCGAGGCGTTGGCGTCTGGGAAGGCCCTGGGACCCAACGGCATCCCGGTGGAATTGTACAAACAAACGTCCCAGACGACAGCCCCCCATCTTCTTGACATGCTCACGGACAGCCTAGAAATGGGCATGCTGCCGAGTGACCAGCGCCTGGCCGCCATCATCCCGATCCACAAACCTGGTAAAACGGCAGAGGAATGCACTTCCTACCGCCCCATCTCCCTGCTCAACGCGGAGCCGAAGATCCTAGCCAAGTTACTGGCGTTGCGGTTGACCCCCCATCTTGTCACTCTAATACACCCAGACCAATCCGGCTTCATGCAGACTCGCAATACCTCACATAATTTGCGGCGTTTGCAGGCGGTTTTGGCTCGCAGGGAAAGTATACGGGAACCTGCGGTACTGCTCTCACTGGACGCCACTATGGCGTTCGACACGGTGGAGTGGCCTTACCTCTTCGCAGTGCTCCGACGCATGGGCTTTGGGCCCCGCTTTTGTGCGTGGGTCCGACTGTTGTACACTGGCCCCCTGGCGCAGGTGGTGGCGAATGGCCATATCTCTAGGACCTTCCCGCTTGGCCGTGGAACGAGACAGGGTTGCCCATTGTCTCCTCTACTGTTCACATTAATCCTCGAGCCGTTGGCAATTTGGGTTAGATGGGAACCATCAATTAAGGGTATCCGGTGGTCGCCAACGTGGGAAGATCGGATATCGCTGTACGCCGATGATGTCCTGCTCTACCTCACGGCCCCGCGGAAGTCGGTCCCGGAGCTGCTCAATGTCTGCGAGAAGTTCGGGAGGGTATCTGGCTATAGAATTAACTGGTCGAAGTCAGTTCTTTTCGTTCTTGTTGGCCACCCCCCCCCCCTTCCGAGGGGCTGTCCGTTGGCATACACTGCTGCCCCCTTTAAATATCTGGGGATTTACGTTACTCCTAGTCCGGACGTATTCCATGCTTTGAACCTGAGACCCCCACTGGAGCGGTTTGTTCGTGATGTCAAGGTATGGCGCTCCCTTCCACTCACTCTTCTGGGCAAAGCTGCCCTGTTTAAAATGATGGCTCTGCCTCGTTTTTTGTACCTCCTGGAGAATACGCCGTTTCCGGTGCCCCCGGCCTACTTTAAGGCCATCTCGGCGGCAATTTCTAATCTGCTCTGGGACGGGAAACCGGCCCGCATTGCGCAGAACAAGCTGGTGCGGGACTGGTACGATGGGGGGATAGCACTCCCTAGTATTGAACTGTATTACTGGGCTGCCCACCTTAAACAGATCAACTTCTGGTTGCATGCCCCACACACGGACCCCGCCTACATGGCGGATAGGCAGAATGTCGAACCCAGAGGTCTGCTGAGAAACCTGTATGGTCGCTCCGTCCCGTCTGAGCTACAGGGCCCGACACGCCATACGATCCAACTCTGGTATAAGGCACACAGACACCTGCACTGCGCACACACTGTTACACTGATGACTCCCCTATGGGACTCACATAGGTTGGGTTACATGGGCAATACCAAAGGGTTTAAGGCATGGGACGACATTGGAATTTCAGTGGTGGGGGACCTCTGGAAAAATCACAGAATCGTTGATTTTGGGTTTTTACAGTCCAAATATGGTATGGGAGAGTCCGAACGGTACAGATTCATGCAGATACGCCACGCGCTAGGGGCAGCCATTCCAGCAGGTGCGACTTTGCAGGAGTCTACCCCCCTTGAGGACCGTCTGCTGACTGAACACATGCCACAAAAAGCCACCTCATACACATACCGGAAGCTGGTTAACAATCTCCCTGACATGTTGTCCAAGTTGCGCTCCAGTTGGGTGGCGGACATAGGTGACCTTGACGACTCGGAGTGGCAGGAAGCTCTCTCGTCCCCGTGCGAGTCGGCGATTCCCTCCAGGCTTAAGCTGGTGCAACTGAAAGTCCTGCACCGTACATACTATACCAGGACGGTTCTGTATAAAATAGGAAAGGCTGATCGGGAGTACTGCCTCCGTGGCTGCGGAGAAAGGGGGACGTTCTACCACACCATCTGGGACTGCGGGAGGCTGGCAGGGTATTGGACAGCGGTGCTCCGCACTATCTCCCAGACTATGACTGTTTCCCTGCGGCCAGACCCGCGCTGCTGCCTGCTAAACGTATGGGAGGCCACGGACTTGACCCATCGACAGCGGGACTGGGTGGTGTTGGGCCTGATGGTTGCGAAGCGCAATGTGGCTAAACTGTGGGGGTCGCCTGTAGTGCCCCGACTGAGAGATTGGTGCAATGATATGGATGACGCAATGGTGGCGGAGAAGGCGGTGTTTGTCCGGAGGGGTTGCCCCAAGAAATGGGGTCAGATCTGGGGGGCATGGAACGTATACAGAGGAAACATCTGTGAACCACCGGGAGAGGAGTTGGATGAGGGGTTGTCAGATTAAGATTTAGCATGTGGCTGGGAAAAGTGTGCTGCTGAGATCTGCAGCCTTGGTGGATGCCTGACTAGAGCAGGGGAGGGTGGAGCCGGGAGAGGCCATGAACTACGTCACTACTGTTATGATGATCTGATGATGGATACAAGTCTGTTTGCCCGCTGGGAACGCTCTGTGGTTTTCTTCGACGACTGTGCTCTTGTTGTTTGGTGCTGTTTGGTTCCAAGGTTAAAAAGCAGACCTTTATGTCTACCGACAAAATTGGCGAAGTAATGATGCGCGCTAGATATGATTGCCGCCGGGCCTCAGGGATGCCGGCTAAACGGCTGTGTAAACTTCCACATTCAAACTTGGTTGCTGAATTGATTGAGACCGGCCCCAGAGGTTGTAGGCATTCACCAATGTCTTGAATTAAGTGTGCAATAAAGGTCTTAAAAAAAAAAAAAAAAAAAAAAAAAAAAAAAAAAGTCAGAAATCCAAAAAGAATTGATACTAATGTACCTCCCTCTCCAAACCAGACCATATTAGGCTATGTTAAATACTTTCCTAAACCTGCTAGAAGATACTCAGGATTGGCACTTCCATTGGCAAAACGAAGAGTGGCCATACGATGGGGCCTGGTACTCCATGACCCAGAGATATATGGTCATCTCTGCGAACATACTTACTGGCTATTGATATCCCAGCTGTAAACGATGTGAATAATTCATCTTGGTATATTGTCGCAGATATTGATATCCTACTTATGTACATGATCAATTGTTCACCGTTGGACACTATGTATGCCTTCTGAGGGTTTTCTTCTTTCTTGTTTTTATTTCCACTTTTATTCCATGGTCTGTACTAATCAGACACGTGCAAGCTGCATCTGAAAGAAACAGGTTAGTATTAGATTCCTTACCTTAGAATATCCCCAGGCGTCAGACTGGATCCGGAAATTTTTGCGTAGCAGTACCCTTGCGCGTCGGTAGGCGTCGTCTGCGGCTCCGCGTCCGTCGTCGGCGTCGTGGGCGCCGTGATGACGTCATCGGAGTACTTAGATACCGCCTCCGTGTGCTGACGTCAGTTCTTTTTTCCGCGCCAGCAGCGCAAATCCGGAAAAAGTGGTACCTTATTCATTTTTTGACTAAACTTTTTTGATCCCTTTTGATCATTTTTTCGAGTCTTCGACTCCGAACGGTGCCGATAGGGATGCCAGGTTTTAAACCCTGGGAGGACTGCGACCGACTGATGTCGGTCACCGACCCTCACCGTCGGTGTCTCCACTGTCTCGGCGTCGACCACGACAACAAGACCTGTTCAGATTGCCGGGCCCTGACTTCGAAAACTAGGCGGGAGCGGTCCCGCAAGCGACTCGAACTCCGGCAGTCGGCCCCGCGCCGCGAGAGGTCCCCGTCCGGACGGAGGTCGAGGGACCGGTCGCGGGATCGGAGCCATCATAGCTCCGGGAGTCGACATCACTCCTCAGGTTCGAAGTCGTCAGGTAAGCACAAGTAGTCGGAGAGACGTCATCGCTCTCCCCCCCACCCCCGACGCTCGCGCAACGCGGCCGGGGGTTCGGGTGACACCACCCATGTGGCTCCGTCGGAGTCGCGGGCGTCGCGTCCGGCCCCATACCCTCGGGTCCCTGGACCGCATGCGACGCCGGAGGAGATCGAGCGGTTCCTCATGGCCATGAGGTCTCTCACTTCTCCGGCGGGCTCCGCCTTCGGGCCCAGCGGACCCGTCTGGGGGCCCTAGCGGGTCGGGGGCTTCGGCCCAGGCGCCGCTAGCGCCTTTGGGCCCGGCGCCGCAGGCCCCCACTGGATCCGGTTCCGGATCCGGGTTGTCGCCGGTTGACCTGACGACCTCACCGGCGCCGGTCCCTCAGGTGTCACCTCCGGCGCCATCTTCTGGCGGCGCCGTCCCCGATGCCTCCCTCGATCCGGTTCCAGCGTCGGAGCGGCGCCGCTGGGCGCCGCTTTCAACACCGCATGGAGAGTTTTACTTCAATGAACCAGCCCCATCCTTTGACACCCCTGAATATTAGGAGATGGGTGATGAGGAGAATTGGGAGGGATCTGAGGACCCTCTGACATGGGAGTGTCAGTCCCAGGAGGACTGGACAGGTGGACTTGGGGATGCCAGTGGTCTGGATACCTCGCCAGACACTGGTTTTGTCTCACCTCCTACCGTGGCTACGGAGGAGGGGGCAACCTACAGTGTGGTGCTGACGCGGGCGGCCAAGGCCTTGGGCCTTGAGCTCCCCGTCGCGGCCCTGAGGACTAACCTCCTCACTGAGGTCCTTAAACTGCAGTCAAGCTCGGCTGAGCCTCTGCTGCCGTTTAATGAGGCCTTGACCAACGTCCTTTTGGGCACTTGGTCCAGGCCCACTACAGGTTCGCCTGTAGATAGGAACGTGGCCAGACGCCACCGCCCGGCCCGGGCGACCCTTGTTTCCTGTCCACCCACCCCACCCCCGAGAGCCTAGTTATTCAGGCTTCGAATTCCCAGTCCGCATTTCCGTCGGCTCCGCCTGACGGGGAATCCAAGAGGTATGAGCAATACGGCAAGAAGGTATTCTCCTCCCTGAGTCTGGGACTGCGGTCTTCCAACAACACATGCCTCTTGGGCCGTTACACCCACTCCCTGTGGGATACGGTCGCAGACGTGCTGCCAGAATGCCCGTTGGAGGTACGGGCTAAACTCGGCCAAGCCCTTGTGGAAGGCCGAGATGCGGCACGTTATTCTATCCGGTGTGCACTGGATATCACCGACTCACTGGGCAGAGCGATGGCAACGACGGTGGCGAATCGTCGCCACGCCTGGTTGAGGTCCGCCAACTTCTCGGCTGATGTCCAGAATACACTCATGGAGGAGGAGGAGCTACGCATGCAACCAAGATGGCCGCATAAGCTCCCGGCTCCGTCGACCTCTGTCGCTGGCGGACTTATCCTGAACTTCATCCTGACCTCCCGCCAGACTCCCGTGTGTCTGAATCGTTGCTGAAACCAGGGGGGCAATCCAGGAGTTTTTATCGCCTTTCTTGACGAAGTTACACCGTCTTTCATTTTTGGGCCTACTCCAGTGTGTAAGCCGGGGCCTCGAGTACTGACCCAACCGGGTTTCAGTTGAACAACATCGGCCGCGGGCACCCGGCAGAGTCCGGTCTCATCGGAGTGGAACATATTCTCTATCCTGGTGGTGGTCTTTGGTCTCTGCGAATACTGGACGAACGGTGACGAGACGTGGTTGCCGTGGTTGGTGGGGGGCCAGGTCCCAGGACCCTGCTGCAGCCCTCGGGGTCCGCGGGTGGGCCCCCGCTCTCGGCAGCGGTGTAAAGATTGCCAAGCCTGTGAGTCGCCAGTCGCTTCCGTCCACTCCGCGCCTCTTGGTTTCCCCGGAGTAGCCGGCCTCCGGGGTTGAAGATCTGCTTTGTTATCGTTCACGCGGAGATGGATCGGACAATGTGTGGACCGACCCTGGGGACCGTAATGGCCGCCATCGGGGCTCTTCGCCTGCAAATGGAGGCTGCTCTCCACAATTTGACTGCAAGCCTCGAGACTGTTTGTTTGAGACCGGACTCCAGCCTTGTGTCAGACCTGCAACATACGGTGACCCCCGCGGAGCTTGATCTACCTCGAGATGAGAACCCCGAATATGATCAGAAACTGGTGCCAATTGTACCCGCACAATTACAGCGGTACGTTACTGGAGCCCCTGAACAACTAGCAAGATCGGCAAAGTAATCGCCCGCACAGGACTCATTTCTTCCTTCTCTTCTGGAGACCTCCACTAATATTTTTTGGATTGACTTTCGTGTATCTGATAGACTTCGAGACTTAACCTTTTTGACTCTTTCAGGCTATATTGATCTCCTTTTTCAACAACGCTTTGACTCTTTTGCTACTATACTGGTCCTACTGGATGGGGTTTGTGCAATGGATCGTAAGGGCCAGGGCTGAATTTGATTGTTGGAATTTGGTACAATTACTTTCTTTTGGCTCTGCTGGGTTGTATCTGTGGGAGTGAGGGCCAGATGGAATTCTGATTGTCTGAGTTTGGTGTGACTACTATGATCGAAAAGGGATTTGCTGCCTCTGTGGTGCCGGGGGCTGGGCGGGACGGTCTTTTCTCTGTCGGTGGCTCCCTATTGGTTTGCTTATTAGTCTGTTATAACTCGCTTAATACCGCGGTAGGGGATGTCTGCTTTTGGCGGGGGGAGGGGAGTCCGGGAGCCCGTATCGTTTTGTAACATATTTCCTCCTCCATCTTTTCCCTTCCTTGGGGTGTAGTTTAGGGGGCGACAGGCACGCTGCTAGTGGGGTTAGGTCGTAGCCATCTGCAGGGGTGCAGGGTGGGGGGTTGAGGTTGTTTTTTTTTTTTTCCTTTATTTTGTTCTATGACCTTTCTATTTCCCTTTTCCCTTCTTCACAAGAGATGTGGCATATTCTCCTGATCCTTTTGTTCCTCATATCCGGGTGTCGAATGTCCAATCTTCATATCCTGTATCCCTGGTGGGCGGGTTCTGATAAGGTTTGCTTATGGTTATCTGTATCGTATTGTTTTGCCTCAGCTCTAAGCTGGTATTGTTTTTTTTCATATGCCTATGATTATAGTGTATTTCCTCAATTCATTTGCCCGTTCGCCGCTGTAATATGTTTCACCAAATGACACCCGATATGTATATGTTTACTCTTGTGTTATAATCAATAAAAATATATATAAAAAAGAATACACTCATGGACATGCCGTTTGATGGCCGTCGCCTTTTTGGCGACAAGGCAGACCATGCGCTTGAGCACTTTAAGGACTCCAGGGCTACGGCCAGGTCCTTGGGCCTCTAGGCCCCGTCCTTGGGCCTCTCGGCCCCGCGCCAGCAGATGGGTGCCTTTCGCTCCTTTCGTGGCCAAGGAAGGGGCGCCCCCACACGTGCTGCCAGCCACGCACCGCAGGGTAATACCCAACGCGGTGGCGGCCGTAGAAACCGCCGTGGTGGCGGTCAGGGACAACGGCGAGGACAGTCCACACCTTCCCCAGCAGCATCCGCCTCAAAACCCTCCTAGTCCGTGCTTTCAGGCCTATGTGACGCCAGTGGGGGGGCAGGGTTCGCCATCACCTCCTCCACTGGCGCACTGTCACATCGGACAGGTGGGTGCTGCAAATCGTCCGAATTGGCTACTCCCTCCCCTTCGAGGCGACCCCTCCAGCCATGCCACCGCAGAACCACCGTGTATCGGGGGATCATTTGCGACTTCTGCAGGAGGAAGTTACGGCCCTCTTGGCCAAGGAGGCCATCGAGCGCGTTCCTGGGCCAGAAGTAGGGTGTGGTTGCTACTCCCAATACTTTCTGGTACCCAAGAAGGGCAAAGGGGCCTACGCCCTATCTTGGATCTACGGAATGTCAACTGCTTCCTCTGGAAGGAGAAGTTCAAAATGCTGACACTGGCTCAGGTCTTGGCAGTCCTGGACCCAGGAGACTGGATGGTAGCGTTGGACTTGCAGGACGCTTATTTCCACATCCCCGTCCTGCCGGCCCACCGGCTCTACCTGCAGTTCACGGTTGGCCGCGAGCACTTTCAGTTTACCGTGCTCCCCTTCGGCCTTACCAGCGCCCCACGGGTGTTCACAAAGGTGATGGCGGTGGTCGCAGCTCATCTGCGCAGGTTAGGGGTTTCAGTCTTCCCCTACCTCGACGACTGGTTGTTGAAGGCGGGCTCGCCCCAGACAGTCGTCCGCCACCTCCAGACGACGGCAGACCTCCTGCACCTGCTGGGGTTCTCCATCAATGTGCCGAAGTCACACCTGTGCCCCTCTCAGAAGCTACTCTTCATCGGAGCGGTTCTCGACTTGGCGCAGTTTCGGGTTTATCCCCCCAAACAGCGGGTTCGGGATATTCAGGCTCTGATTCCACTCTTTCAGCCTTTATCCTGGGTCTCGGTCAGGTTGACGCTGCGGCTTCTGGGGCTGATGGCCTCCTGCATCCTTCTGGTGCATCACGCCCGGTGGTGGATGCGGGCTCTGCAGTGGGACCTGAAGTTTCAGTGGGCCCAGCATCAGGGCAACCTGTCCGACCATGTCCTGATCTCGGAGGGCACTGCGAGACAGCTGCAGTGATGGCTCACGGACCGCGATTGAGTCAGCCGCAGATCCCTCTCCCTACCCCAACCGGAGCACGTAGTTGTGACGGACGCCTCCCTCCAGGGCTGGGGAGGCCACATGGGAGAGGCGGAGATCAGAGGCCTCTGGTCTCCGGCGGAGTCCCAGCTCCATATCAACCTTTTGGAGCTGCAGGCAATTCGTCTAGCATTGAAGGCATTCCTCCCCTCTGTCCGGGGGAGTGTAGTGCAGGTGTTCACGGACAACACCACCGCCATGTGGTACTGCAACAAACAGGGCGGGGTGGGGTCGTGGACCCTTTGCCAGGAGGCCCTGCGCCTCTGGCAGTGGCTGGAACATCAGGGCGTGACCCTGGTGGTTCAACACCTGGCAGGTTCTCTGAACGCCAGGGCGGAAAAACTCAGCCGTCGGTGCATGATGGATCACGAATGGCGTCTGAACTCGGACGTGGCGCAAGGCCTCTTTGAGCAGTGGGGAGAGCCTTGGTTAGATCTATTCGCCACAGAAGAGAACGCACAATGTCATCAGTTCTGCGCGTTGGAATTTCCAAGGCGGCACTCGCTCGGAGACGCCTTTCATCGGGAGTGGAGCTGCGGTCTGTTGTACGCCTTTACGCCTATACCACTTCTGCCCAGAGTGCTGAAGGAGATCAAACGCGACCGGGCTCAAGTCATCCTTGTGGCTCCGGACTGGGCACAAAGGTACTGGTATCCAGAGCTACTCAGTATGTCAGTCGATCCCCCGGTTCGTCAGCCTCTTCAGGAGGACCTTCTGTCGCAGCAGGGGACGGTCCTACACCCGAACCTGTCCAGTCTCCACCTCCATGCTTGGAGATTGAGCGGCGACAGTTGAGGCCATTTGACTTGCCTCCTGAAGTCTGTAATGTCATTCTGACAGCCAGGCGTCCCTCCCCAAAATCGGTATACGCCTGCAGGTGGAATAAATTTGTGGCATGGTGCACAGCAAAGGCTGTGGATCCACTTTCTGCCCCTCTTTCTGAGGTTCTTCTCTTCCTTCTTTCTCTTGCCCAGCAGGGCTCTGCTCTGGGCACTATCAAGGGCTACCTTTCAGCCCTTTCAGCCTTTCTAAGGCTGCCTGATCAACCTTCTTTGTTCAAGTCCCCTATTTTAACTCGTTTTCTGAAGGGCATCACACACATGTTCCCTCCTGTTCCGTTTGTGATGCCTCAGCCGGACTTGAACCTTGTTCTTACCTTTCTGATGTGTGCTCCCTTTGAGCCACTTCATAACTGTCCTCTCCGCCTTCTTACTCTGAAAACTGCTTTCCTGGTTGCCATCACCTCTGCCAGGAGAGTGAGTGAGCTCCAGGCTCTTTCATCTGAACCCCCTTTCCTTTCTGTCCACCCGGACAAGGTTGTGTTGCGGACTAGGCCATCTTTCCTGCCCAAGGTTGTCACGGCATTCCACATCGGGCAGTCTATCACCTTGCCCACCTTCTTTCCGCCACCGCATCCCTCTAAAGAGGAAGAGCGGCTCCACCGTCTGGACCCAAAACGTGCGATTTCTTTCTATCTAGAACTCACAAGCCAGTTCCGGGTGGATGACCAACTCTTTGTTGGTTACGTGGGCGCTAAGAAGGGACGGGCGGTGCACAAGAGGACCATCTCTCGGTGGGTCGTCTTATGTATCAAGGCATGTTACTCCTTGGTGAGGAAGGAGCCTCCTGTTGGGCTGAGGGCCCATTCCACTCGGGCCACGGCGGCTAGCACTGCCCTGGGCCGGGGAGTCCCCTTGCAGGACATCTGTCAGACAGCTACGTGGGCATCCCTGTACACGTTTGCAAGACACTACTGCCTGGACAGCCAAGTCCGGAGGGATGGCTTCTTTGGCCGTTCCGTCCTCCAGGACTTTCTGGTGTGATTATTAGTTCGCAGACCCACCTCCGGGGTTGGTATTGCTGGGGTATCTATTCTAAGTTAAGGAATCTAATACTAACCTGTTTCTTTCAGATGAACAAGGTACTTACCTTCGGTAACGATATATCTGTAAGAAACAGTAGTTAGTATTAGATTCCTTACCGCCCCACCCATCCTCCCCGTTCTGCGAACTGATATCTAGGGTTAAGGTCATCCCCTTTCAGGGCCCTAGTTTCAATGGCACCAGTGTTGGTTTTTAACACGGCTCTGCGTTTCTGGCGCGGAAAAGCTGTGTCTAAGAACTGACGTCAGCACGCAGAGGCGGCGTCTAAGTACTCCGACGACGTCATCACGGCTCCCATGATGCCAACGACGGACGCGGAGCCGCAGACGATGCCTACCAATGCGCAAGGGTACTGCTACGCAAAAATTTGCGGATCCAGTCTGACGCCTGGGGATATTCTAAGGTAAGGAATCTTATACTAACTACTGTTTCTTACAGATATATCGTTACCGAAGGTAAGTAACTTGTTCTTATGATTCACTGTTCTTTTTGTGCATTTTGGATTTTTGTTTTTTAATAAAGTAAAAAAAAAACACTGCAGGGACTCTCCCTCTGAAAAAGTCTATATGCTAAAGATTCCTTAAGCTTGTTACTGCATCTAAAACTATATTTTCTACAACATTCATTTAATTTCCAAGATACGTTTAGAAGGTGTACAATCAAATTCATTTAAAGTCCGTTCAGTCCCTTTGTGGGGGAGGTTTTCAGATAGAGAAACAAAGCAAGGACACCATCAACAATTCTTCATCGTTCTTACCTCAAGGTAGGCTTTACATGAATACACTTGTGCACCTAAATAGGTTACTGAACTTTGTTGAGGACAGTTCCCAGTGCATTGCAGTTAGAAGAATTCCTTTCTTGACCACAATGGGTTATCCACCACTAGGTGACTTAGATCTATCTACTGGTTGTTGCAATGCTTGTTCATGTAAAGCATAGCAGTGGTGGCAGTAGTGTAGAAAAGGGAGGAAAACTTCCAAGAGTTAGGAAGCTATCAGCCTGTTCCCAGGCATGAACAAGGCGCACACATCTGGCAGGATAGATAGATCTTGGTCCACAAGGGCTCTTGGGTGTATACATGAACTACTGATAGATCGGCTATTATGGAACTCAAAATGGGTCTCCTCTGAGACAGTAGTTTCTGTGGTTCTCCAACTGTTTCCCAAAAAGTGTTCAGTATAAGAATTCTTACAGGGTAGTTTTTTTTTAATAAAGCTCGAATGGTCGACCAACTTCATTTAAGGCTTAAGCTTCTGAAATTACCATGCAAAGACAGGGCTTCTCTTTCAGAAACACATTTATCATTAAAAGTGTTCGAATGCACTGTAGTGGCCTACAGCTCCAAATGTAACACCCATAGATCCCAAACTGTTCAATGATGAAGGTCTATGTGTTCCACCAGAAAGAAAATGATTGTACAAGTGTCCAAGACTTATGAACAAAAATGCATCTACTTAAGGCAAGAAAGGTCCTAAGAAAGAAAACAGGAGGATGTGGGCTTAATACAAGTAGGTGAGAAAGAAAGATTTAGGAGGATGGTACTTCACCAGCTTTTCTCAAAACTTCATTAGGAGGATGGTTTGTCTGCCATATAATATAATAATTCCAGATTTGTAAGGCGCGACTTATCACCCCTAAGGGTATCCAGGCGCTCGGGGCAATCGGGGAGAATAAGAAAGCTACTGCCCAGAGTCATATGATGCTATGCTGAGCTGCCGGGGATCGAACCCCAAGTCCAGTGCTCTGGAGTCAGCCGCTCTGGTCGTTGCGCCACACCTCTGCAATAGAACACCAAGACCTGCGTTTTCATAGTACAAGTACATTTCAAAGTTTACATCAATTAGCATTTACAATTCAAGATCAATATATTCGTCTCGAACTCTGTCCAAGTGCCCAGCTGTAGTGGCCTCCTAGCTAAGAAGAAAAGGGATGTCCTCTCACTCTTCTAAGGACAACTTGTTGTAAAAATCTTACTCACATCAGAATCCTGCAACACTATGAACAGTAGCGTTAACAGTGCAATGTGTATATGCTCACTAAAGTAGAGGAATCAACAACTTCCTGGGTCCACATCAGGAAGACTGAGGATTAGTGGTAATCCTATGGCAGCTGTGTGTTCATGGTTTGTTACCAGCACCAATCTGCGGTAGTCTAAACTTTGCTAGCCTGGGGACTTGCGAGTCTCATTCTGCAAAGCATTGAGTATCCCGCACCGTGTTACGGACATCCAAATATCATTTCAAATGTGCATGTGCTCATGTGTGGGCCTAGGAGCCCTGATGCGTAAACAGGCCCTCCTTCCAGTCCCAGCCCCAAATCCTGCTTGCAATCCCTTCTGCCCCACAAGCAGGATAACCAGTCCTGTCTGGATAGGGCAAATGGAGCAAAGAGAACAAATGATGGACGGAATGCAGAACAATGCAAACATTCAGCCCCGGTCACAAAGATCTGGGTTTAATCGATCCTTGTTTTGCTCACCACACCACCACCAGTTTGGACCCAGCCATTGGCAAATCTGTCTTGACCCTGCTCCTTATGGGAGCAGTCCAGCTTGAACTGCCAAGCCAGGTCCTCCCTGGACCAGAAGCACAAGTTACTTACCTTCAGTAACGATATATCTGTAAGAAACAGTAGTAATGATAGATTCCTTAACGTAGAATTACCCCCAGGCGTCAGACTGGATCCAGAAAGTTTTCGTCACCAGTACCCCTGCGCGCCGGTAGGTGTCGTCATGAGGCTCCGTGTGCGTCGTTGGCGTCGCTGGAGCTACTTAGACACCCAATGTGCGCTGACATCAGTTCTGTACACAACTTTCCGAGCCAGGAATCCAGAGCCATGTAAGAAACTGACCACTGGTGCCATGAAACTAGGGCCCTGAAAGGGATGTCCTTAACCCTAGTAATCAGTTTGCAGAACAGGGAGGATGGGTGGGGTGGTAAGGAATCGATCACTACTAATATTTCTTACAGATATATCGTTACCGAAGGTAAGTAACTTGTGCATCTGAAAGGAACACGTAGTGATAGATTACTTACCGTAGAATACATACCCCAGCAATACCAACCCCGGTGGTGGGTCTGTGAACCAAGATCACACCAGAAAGTCCCGGAGAACAGAACAGCCAAAGAAGCCGTCTCCCCATACTTGGCTGCCCAGGCAGTAATGCTTGGTGAACGTGTGCAGCGAGGCCCACGTAGCTGCCTGACAGAGGTCATGCAAGGGAACTCCCCATCCCAAAGCAGTAGTGGCTGCCGTCGGCCTGGTAGAATGGGCATGTAGCCCCACCGGAGGCTCCTTTTTAGCCAAAGAATAACAAGCTGTGATGCACAGAACGACCCACCGAGAGATGGTCCGCTTGTGCATGGCCCGACCTTTCTTAGCGCCCACGTAGCCAACAAAGAGCTGGTCATCCACCCAGAACTGTTGTGTGCGGTTAAGGTAGGATGAGAGGGCACGTTTTGGGTCCAGACGGTGGAGCCTCTCTTCCTCTTTAGAGGGATGCGGAGGCGGAAAGAAGGTGAGCAAAGTGATGGTCTGCCCGATGTGAAAGGCAGTGACAACCTTTGGCAGAAAAGAAGGACGAGTCCGGATGGACAGAGGGAAAAAGAGGTTTAGAAGAAAGAGCCTGGAGCTCACTCACTCTTCTGGCAGAGGTGATGGCAACCAGGAAGGCAGTCTTTAAAGTGAGAAGACGAAGAGGACAGTTGTGAAGTGGCTCAAAAGGAGCACACATCGGATAAGTCAGAACTAGGTTCAAGTCCCACTGAGGCATTACGAAAGGAACAGAAGGGTAACGATGAGTAATGCCTTTTAAGAATCTATTTACAACGGGGGAGTTGAAAAGGGAAGGTTGATCTGGAAGCCGTAAGAAGGCTGAAATGGCCGAGATATAGCCCTTGACAGTGCCCAGAGCAGAGCCCTGCTGGTCCAAAAAGAGGAGAAATAGAAGGACCTCTAAAAGAGGGGCAGAAAGGGGATCCACAGCCTTTGCTGTACACCATGCCACAAATGTATTCCACCTGCAGGTGTATACCATTTTAGTGGAGGGACGCCTGGCTGCCAAGATAACATTACAGACTTCGGGAGGCAGGTTGAAAGAAGTCAACTGCCGCCGCTCAATCTCCACGCAAGGAGGTGGAGGCTGGACAGGTTTAGGTGGAGAACCCACCCCTGCTGCTGTGAAAGGAGATCTCCCGTAGAGGCAGGCGGATCGGGGATCGATCGCCATGCTGAGTAGCTCGGGACACCATACTCTTCAAGCCCAGTCCGGAGCCACAAGAATAACTTGGGCCCGGGCGCGCTTGATCTTCTTCAGCACTCTGGGTAGAAGAGGTATAGGTGGAAAGGCATATAGTAGACTGCAACTCCACTTGCGACAAAAAGCGTCGCCTAGCGAAATTCCAACGCGCAGAACTGATGACATTGAGCGTTCTTTCCCATGTGGCCGCCCCATCCCAGAAGGGACACGTCCGTCACAACTGTGTGTTCCGGTTGGGAAAGGGAGAGGGACCTGCCATTGACTCAATCGCGTTTCGTGAGCCACCACTGCAATTGTCGTGCAGTGCCCTGATCTGGACGTGATCGGGCAGATTGCCCTGATGCTGTGCCCACTGGAACTTCAGGTCCCACTGCAATATCCAGGACTCGCTGTTCAGGAGGATAAACCCGAAACTGTGCCGAGTCCAAAACCGCTCCGATGAAGAGGAGCTTCTGTGAGAGAATCAGGCGCAACTTCGGCACGTTGATGGAAAACCCCAGCAAATGCAGGAGGTCGGCCGTAGTCTGGAGGTGGGAGACAACTGCCTCCCACCTCGGATCCCGGATCCCAGGTGGTCCTGAGGGGGACGGGGCCAGACCCGCCAGTGATGGAAGAACAGGACTCCCAGTCAGGTCCGCGGGGCCCGTAGGCGTGGCCAGATGGCCCAAAGAGTTGGGCCATGGCAGCAAGAAACTCTTGTATCTGAGCAGGCGTCGCCTGTCACGATTCGCTCTCGTGCCCACCACCAGGGGGCCGAATTGTGGGGCGCTCCAGTGTTCTAATATGCCTCCAGACACTCACCTGTATGCATATCCTGACTTCCAGGCATTTGGACACTTATTGGGAATTGACATCCATTCCCAATCCATGCCGGGTTTTGTGAAAGCCAGCCTGCTTATACATGAAGCCAGCCTATTCATGCCTGAAACTCCATTACCCAGAATTCCCTGTTCACTGCTTTGTCTCCACCCCTGCAGGCCAAGGATGGGTGAAGGAATTCAGCTCACCTGTGGCTGGCTGCTGCTAGCCTGCTCACACCTGATGCATATGATTACTGTGAGCTCTTTTAAGCCCCAGCTCCCTTCAGACCAAGGTTGGTCATTGTAGCTGTTTACCGGTGAGACCGATCCTTGTTTCCAGTGCTCCCTGAGCCTTTGCTAGCCTTGTTTCCAGAGTTCCTGTGCTGCAGCAGTTTTCCTTGTCACTGAAATAGCACTGCCTGCAGTGCTACCTTGATTCTTGAGCTTTAGCTCAATTCTAGTTCCTGCTCCTGAGTCCCAGCATTTCTTGTTTCCTGAGCTGCAGCTCTTTCCAGTTTCCTTGAACCAGTACTACCTGCAGTGCTACCTTGACTCCTGAAGCTTTAGTAATTTCCCTGTTCCTGAACTAGCACTGCCTGCAGTGCTACCTTGACTCCTGAAGCTTTGGTAATTCCCTGTTCCTGAACTGGCACTATCTGCAGTGCTGCCTTGACTCCTGAGCCTTAGCTCACTTCTTGTTCCTTCCTGCCCCAGCACTGCCTTCTATGATACCTTGTTTTCTTGAATCCTTAACCTGCACTGTTCTAGTATACCCTTGTAGCCTCCCCTTCAGTATATCCCTTTTTTTTTTTTCATTTTCAAAAACCTTTATTGTCATTCGTGCTCATATACACAGCAGTGTGCCTACAACCATACCAGGCCGGCAGCGATTCACTTTCAACAATAAGGGAGCAAAAACTATTAAGATAAAACAGAGCATAGCTGCAAGGAGGCACCCAACATCACAGTAATACATGAGCAGTCCATTCGCGACTGGGCATACAGTAGGCCGATATTCGAGTGAGTGGTTACTATGGAATGAACATTGTGGAATAGTACATACAGAGGTGTAGGCATTCCGGCAGCTTGAATATGTATCATGGGACTAATCTGATACCTAAAGCATCCGTGCCCCCCCTAACACCTGTGTCAACATAAGCATTATGCGTGACTGCTAACTGAGAGACAGAGAAGATCATCACCCCAGCTTATTATGATCCTCCATTACAGCCCCACAGTTCAGTCATATAGACATAGTCCTGCGGGTCCGCAGAAGGCAATCCCGGCAACAGCCTTCACATCCACCAACTCGATGGCACTCGAGGCGACCATAATCTCAGCATCCCTACCCCTACCAGATGCAAGGCGCATGTGCCTATTCTGGGTCTGCCCTGGTGGGCAAGTTCTCAGCCTCGTCAATCCCAGTATCATCTGTCCCCTGTGTTGCAGTTTGTATAAGGTATGCCTGCAGTGGACTCCATATATCAGCTGGCCTAGATGCCACAGGTTGCAGTTCTGAGAATATCCCATATTGCTCCTGACAGTATAACATATCTTGTAACCATTCTTTGAATTTGGGGGCTCGCCCTCTCCCCGACCTACAGGCCAGTCGCCGTTTTGCTAATAACAGTGCTACATTTGTGTACTTTCGAACAGACCTCGCTATCTGTGCTGTGTAACCCAGCAGGAACAGCAATGGATCTAGGTCTAATGTAGTCCCTATCATAAGGGAAACGGCATCGCAAATCTGTGTCCAATACTCCTTCACTCGTGGGCATTCCCACGCCAAATGGAGGAAGTCTGCCCCTCCCTGACCACATCGCTCGCATCTATCCGATTCAGCCAGTTTGAACCTAACCTTCCTAACAGGTGTGTAGTATAACCTATGTAGGAACTTGTAATGTATGATTTTAAAACGACAGCTAGACATCACTGTACCCGATAGGTCACAACAATACTCCCACTGATCCTCCGTAATCTCTCTGCCATGATCCTGTGACCAATGTGTTTTGGCTGTCCCGTCCACAACTGGTAGTTCCCTCCGGAGGCATTTATATATGTTGGAGACTAGGTGTGCACCATCCGTGCTATTCATCACAACCGTGAGTGGGGCAACACTGGGGGGTTCCCGAGGGTAGTCAGGTAGCAAAGCCCTTAAGCCTTCTCTCAGCCGTATAAAATAGAACACCTCCAAGGGGTTAGGCGTATGTTCCCCAAAGAACCGTTCTCGGGAACGAAACATACCATCATGGAATAGATCGCCCCATGTGTGAATATGTAACCGTCGACACATGTTACGAAAGCCCAATTCTTGGAAGAGCGCCATTTGAGGGTGATATGACAGTGGCATCCGGGCCGTATATAATAGCGGTGTTTGCAATCGTCTTCCTATCCTTTGCCATGCATCCATGGTACACGTCACCGTATTAGCCTGCATGTCCAACACAGATATAGGGGCATGAACCACGCCATCCAGCGGTAGCGGGTGAGCAATCCAGTCTTCCGCCGCTATCTGTGGCATGAAAGCGACCGGTTTCATCCAGTAGTACAGGTAGTGGGGGCCTGTGCGCTCAAATAATAAACTTCAAAATCGGGGATGTCAAAGCCCCCCACATTGTAAGGTTGTGTCATGACCGCCCATCTAAGGCGCGCCTGCCTGCCTCCCCACACTAGTCGTATAAGTTCAGACCGCAGGGTTTTGAAGAAGAAAGCACCTGGGTGATATGGGACATTAAGAAATAAATATAAGAAACGAGGCAAGACCACCATTTTGATGAGGGAAACTCTAGCCGCCATGGATAAGGGTAATTTAATCCATCGAGTCACCGAATCAGCTAATTTTGTAATGGCTGTACCATAGTTCAATCGTAATGTGCCCCCCTTATCTCTCGAGACTTGTATCCCCAAGTAGCGCAAATCCGAAGAACACCACTCCAAGGGATAGTCTAGTGGAAACTCTGAGACAGCAGGTGTTAGCGGGAATAATTGAGACTTACCCCAATTAATTGAAACTCCAGACAGGCCACCAAAGGATACAAACTCCGGCAGTAACGCGATCAGAGTGGTCTGGGGCTCCTTGACATAGAGCATGACGTCGTCAGCATACAGCGAAACAGAAAGTTGCCGCTGTAAGCAGTTAAAGGCATCACAATTCAATAGTGACAGAGGACGATATGAATCACACTGCGTGGCATCCTTACCCGGCTTAAGGAGAGACGTGATGACGACCTCCCTCAGGGACCCTGGCAGCACACCCACCTCCAAGGCATCCTCAAACACCTCCCTTAGCACCGGTGCCATGATATCCACATAACATTTATAAAATTCCGCGGGGAGCCCATCAAGACCAGGTGCCTTCCCGTTGCTCAAGGACATTATAGCATCGCGAATCTCATCCAGCTCGAGCGGTGCCCCCAAAAACTGTCTATGGACGTCCCTTAGCCAGCATAGTGCAAGATCCCCCAGAAAGCCTTCCAAGTCGAAGCCTCCAGTGGCCCGCGATGTATAGAGCTGCTCGTAATGTGTCTGGAGAGTAGTCAGTATTCCATCTAAGTCTTTGCACACCCCACCCTCAGCCGTTGTTAACTCCACAATAGTATTGGTGCCACGTGCCATGCGAACTGTCATTGATAGTGCCCTACCCGGCCTTCCTCCCTCATTGTACGCTCGAGCCTTCCAGTATTTACCTCTGAAATGGACCTCCCTCTGCGCTTCTGCCTCGTATTCCGACAACTTAGATCTGTATTCCTACTGTGCAGTCCCCACGTTACCCTGTACCATACTCCTTTCCAGCACCCGTAATTCCTCTTCCAACCTGCCGAGAGTACGTTGTATATCCCTCAAGACTCCAGAGCTCTTAGCGATGCACCACCCCCTCACCGTAACCTTAAAGGCTTCCCAGACAGTTTCTACACTATCCACCGTATCTTTGTTACGGGGAAAAAAGTCCTCTATATCCCCCCTAAGTTCCTCCCGGAAAACCGTGTCCACTAGTGTGTTAGGTTGTAGTCACCAGGGCGGTCGCGGTGTATCATACCCAGGTATATCCATAGTTAGCAAAACTGGACAGTGATCGGAATGCGTCCTGGGAAGATGTTGTGCATCCAGTATATGCGGTGCTAGACATCGTGACACAAACAGATAATCAATCCTAGCCCATGTGCCTGTGTATGAGGTGTAATGTGTACCATCCCTTAGGTCAGGATGAACATGTCTCCATCCATCGACAAGCCCATCCTCATCCACTATCCCTCTGATGACATCCCTTGCTTTGGGATGGTATGTTGTGTAACCATCCGCTCTATCCATCGCCGGGACTAAGGCAACATTGAAATCTCCACCCCAGATAACATAACTCGATCCAGTATCCATCACAACTCCCAAGAGCATAGCAAAAAAGTCCGGAGTGTCCACATTGGGTGCATAACAATTGGCAATGGTAATCGTATTCCTACCCAATCTCCCCCACAACACCACATACCTTCCCTCTGTATCTATCCGCTGACCTTGCAGTAGAAACGGTAGAGCACGATGTATGAAGATAGTCGTACCCCTGGCGTATGAGGAATAGTTCGAGAAAGCTCTAACACCCACCCATCTACTACCGAAAGTGGGAGTGGTGTGCGGGGGGACATGAGTTTCCTGCAGCATGACCACCTGTACTTTATGTCTATCCCAATATGCAATCAGCCGTCTGCATTTACGGGCATCTTTTAGTCCTCGCACATTCCACGACAGAAAGGTACATTTGTTAACATCTCCTGCGCCCTTCAACATTATCCTTGATAGCCTTTATGATTATCCCGTGCATTAGTAATGTCTGCATCATATCTCAGCCACATAGCCACTATTCAAGAATCCAATATAACGTCCGACCCGCATGCAGGCCTCATTCAAGACAGCTCTATGCAAAGATGTAGAGTCCAGCGCCATCCCATACAGCTCAAAGGAATGCACTACTTGCTCGTGTATACAGCACTTAACCAACTCATTCAACCCCCAGTCATACTCCCACTCCTCCCATCCTCCCACTGAAGCATCCCCAACTTGCCAGTTTCTCCACCCATCCCATCCCGCCCCGATGCCCTCAGAAAACTAGGGTGGAAACATACCCTATCCCAATGCAAACTGTGTGGGTAATTCCTGCCAGGTAGCATTCCAGGTGGCAACACTATAGCCCCTCCACTCCACCAGCGCTATTCGATGGAGCGCACCAGGCTAGTGGGAGAGAGGGGGGTACCTAGCGAACAGAATCAATTTCGGTCTCCCCAGGACCAAATCCCATCCCATCTCAACAGAAGGAAGGAGGGGGAAGATCACAGACAACAGCAACCGCAGTCTTGTGCATAGGCCAGTACTCACATACAGACTCAGCTCGGCCAGAAAGTTTCAATGTTCGTGTGGTCACGGTTCATCCTCATACATTCCTTCTTGTCGGTCGTCAGGATCATCTTCCCTATCCCCCCTTGGTCGTGCCGCACGTTTATAATGTTTGATAAATTCTTCGACCTGTTGCGGTTTCGTGAAAAACCTCTGGCGCCCTTGACACGTGACCCGCAGGCGGGCCGGATAGAGCAATGCGTAGTCCACTTGTAGATTACGTAGCTTGGCTTTCACATCTAAGAACTTGCGACGTTCCTCCTGCACCATAGGTGTGAAATCAGGATAAATGGTGAAGTTGTTGCCGGCATATGAAAGTGTTTTGGAGTTCCGAGCCGCACGCAAGGCAGTATCCCTATCTCTATAGTTCAGCAGGCGAGCGATTATAGGTCTCGGATTCATGCCTGGTTTGGGCACAGGCCCCAAGGATCTGTGCGCTCTCTCCACTATAAATTGGGGTGAGAAGGCTTCCGGGCCAATGGCCGCTAGTAGGAGTTTCTCCACGTAGTCCTCCATTTTTCCCACATTGGTGGACTCCGGGACACCAACTATGCGTATGTTATTACGCCGACTTCTCGCCTCCAAATCCTCGTTCTTGGCCGCTATAGTGCGTAGTAGATTGTCCATCCTGGTGAGTTGAGTTGCGTGCTGCGTCGAGGTATCCTCTACATCCGAGACCCGCTGTTCAGCTTCCTTCAGTCTCCCCTCATGTACATCTAATTTGTGGACAACGGCATCCATCCGAGATGACATCCTATCGACCTTGTCCGCAATGGTTGCAAACCCTTGGCGCATTTCTCGGAGGATTTCCTGGAGATCCGGGGAAGTGGACGCCTGACCATCAGGAAGTCCGCTAGCATCCGCCTGCTTCTGCTGCTCCGAGCCAGCTCGAGTCATCTTTTTTGCGGAGTCAAATGTGAGTTTCGGTTGCCTTGCGTCCGGCTTCCCCATCTCCACCACTGGTAAGGTCAATGAGTCGCAGGTAATAGCGTATTAGAGGAGGACAGTAAAGCAATGTGTCCAATGCAAGCCGCTGCGCAGCACCCGCAGTGTATGAAATATACCCGCCCAGTCCCGGCAGCCCGTACACGGGTAAAGGTACTCACGCTACCACAAGGGATTAAGTCAGTATCCAGTAGGCCTTCCTCCACACAACAATGCCTCAGATACCACTTGCACTCGAGCCCGTGCTGCGAGGGATATCCGTGGGCAAGTTTATTCGGAGCTTCCCTGGCGTTCGATCTCGTAGCCCAGGCTGCGGTACTTCCCGTAGCGTGACGTCTATCTTTTTGCACCAATTAGGCCACATCCAGTGCCCTGCGGCGGAATGACAATATAGTCAATGTAGCAGCACGTGTGTAGCCCCGCTTCCCTGCAAGATGGACAGAGTGGACCACTCTCCAGTGCCGTCTGCACCCCGAGTTCAGCAGGCGCCGTGCCCTGATCCTTGCTGAGGGAGCCCCCTAGCCAGCCATACAACACACCGCAGGCCTTACCAATGCTCAGGACAAGGGCGTACTGGTGTGTGACGATACTCGCTCCATTACCCGATCCAGCTGAGTTGCACGTTCGTCGCCCAGATCTCACCGCCTAAAATGCCAGGTCCGCTCCGGAGACGACCGCAGCAGCCGGTAGGCCTCCCCCAGGGTGCCATCGATACCCGGCGCAATCCTCCGCAGCGATCCGGTGCCTGCCGGAGCCTCAGGTACAGTAGTCACGTAGGAGCCAGGTCACGCAAGGATTACACTTGCCGCTTTTATCTCCGATGAGCCTGAAGTGCAGGGAGCGTTCCCTCCAGCCGTTCTCTCTCGGCCGGCAGATTTTCGCGCCACTGGAGGCCTAACCTCTGTAGCTGGATCCTCGGTCTCGCGTCCGCTGCCGAGCCGCCCAGCCGCGTTGCTTCCTCCGCCAGTCAGTGCCGCCAGGAATAAAAGAACTCCTCCAGCCCGCTAGCAATTAGCGAGGAGCTCCAAACTTGAACCGGAGCCGCCTGGGAGTCCCCCGAGCTGATGGGAGATAATTCAGCCCAATTGGCAGCCGATTATAGGATAATTGTAGGATAGTTGTCACTAGGTCATGGGAGCCTCACACGAAGGCGTCCATTCACCAGTGCGCCACCTAGCGCCCCCTCCCCTTCTGTATATCCCTTTCCAGTGCCTGCCTTTCTTCCCATTTCATTGGTTCCAGTTCCTAGTTTGCTGTCTTTCTATACTGCTGTCTTACTTCTGTTACCGTGTATGTTTGTTACATGCTTTCTGCCAAGTGTGCCCTGTGATATCCTTCCTTTCCTGTTAAGCACTCCTCCTTGCTAGCTCCTTGTCTATTGTGCTTGTGTTTAGTTCTACCCCCTTGCTGTTACTGCCTTGCGTGTTCCTGTTTGATCTCCAGGATCCGTGGGCACAACTGACTACCTAGGTGGTGTTTCTTGTTCACTGCGAGTATTGTCTTTGAGTTACATTTATAACATCACCATAGGTATAAGCTCCACAGACCCTGCCTTTGCATGCATATCCTACATGTGGGTATTAGCAGTCAGTATCTGTAACAGCAAGTGTGGGTAAGAAACTTACTGAGCTTCAGTCTTGCCGTGTGGAGCGCCCGAGTGCTTTACCCCACACCCCCCTTTATTGTTAATGTTGTTTCATATATATGTCTTGCACATTCATCCTGGGTGTAGTTATTCTGAATGCTAAATTGCCTTGTGAGTGCCCTTCCTTTCTGAGTCTTACCCATCTTGTTCACTTGTACAGGCTTCCCCTTTGGATCCCTTTTTCTCCTTTGACTCCCTGTATGGGCAGTGCTGTACTCCCCTTCCTGTGTAAGTTTTCTACCCAGTTCCTAGTCCTTGCCCAAGTCCCTGACTGTGTTCCCCACATAGTCCCGGACAGTCCCCGACATCGCCGATGGACCCGGAAAGAGTGGGTAGGCTGGGGGCGGCAACACCCGCACCCTCAGCCACGTCGGACGGCGGGCGAGGGGAAGTCGAAGAGTGACGACACTGCATTGACTTTTTTTTGGAATGCTTCGAGTTACCTGACCCCGAGTGCGAAGACATAGATCCAGAAGAATGATGGTGACGGCTCTGAGACCGGTCCCTCGACCTCCCTCGGGACTGGTACCTTGAGCAGCACGGAGCCGACTGCCGGACTTCCAGCAACTTTCGGGACCGCTCCCGCAAAGTCTTCGGCGCCATGGCCCGGCAGTCTGGGCACGACTTGGGGTCGTGGTCGCGCCCCAGGCAGTAGAGAGACACACAGTGTGGGTCAGTCACTGACATCATGCGGAGACAGTTCCCACAGTTCTTGAAGCCGGGCATCCCTACGACAGCAGGAGTTGATCGACTCAAAAAAATTAGACAAAAGGCCTCGGAAAAACTCAGTCAAAAAGTGACTGGGGGTACTAGCTCTTCCTGGATCTGAGCTTGCTGGAGCAGAAAAAGAACAGGATGTCAGCGCGCATGGGCGTTTCTAAGTAGCTCCAGCGACATCATTCCGGCGCAAACGAAGCATGTGGAGCATACAGACGCACGTGGAGCCTACAGACGCGCTGGGGTACTGCTGATGAAAATTTTCCGGATCCAGTCTGATGCCTGAGGGTAATTCTACAGTAAGGAATCGATCACTACTAATGTTTCTTACAGATATATCATTACCGAAGGTAAGTACCTTGTGCTTCTGGTCCGGATAGGACCTGGCTTGGCAGTTCATGCTGGACTGTTCCCATGAGGAGCAGGGTCTTTCAGATACAAGCATCCTGGGGCCGTTTTCGGGGTATCACCCCTCATTAGCCAGGCTAGCTTGAATCCTGTGGCACAGTGAGCACCAGACCCATGTCTGGCATACCCTTCCCACTTAGGGTGACAAAAGCAAAACAGAACAAATGATGGATTGAATGCTGAACAATGCTAACATTCACCCTCAGTTACAAAGATCTGGGTTTAATACATTGAGTTTTTCTCAGTACGCCATCCCAGTTTGCACCCAACCAGATGCAACTCAATCTTCACCCTGCTTCTCATGGGAACAGTCCAGCCCAAACTGCCAAGGCAGGTAATTCCTGGACCGGAAAGAAGCCTGGCTGATGAGGGGTGATACCCCGAACCAGTCCCAGGATGATAGTTTAAGTCCAGGGGATGGCGTGGTGAGCAAAAAATCTTTGTGACTGGGGCTTAATATTTGCATTGTTCAGCATTCCATCCATCATTTGTTTATTTTGCTTAAGGGCCAATGGAGGCCACCATATCTGCAGGCTTCCCAGTCAACAAACACCTACACATAACTGCATAATTACCCTGTACACCACCCTCACAAGACTACACTACATCTTGCGAGACAAACTACTGACCATAGTGGGAGTACATCAACAGAAGAATTTAATACTGCTCTTTGGTAAAAATGCTACCACCAGACCCCAACCTGCAACAGTATTAAATATCTGCTCCTCTGTTCTTAAAAGAACGTCTTTCTGCAGCATCTTTGAAAGCATGAGAGTAAATTTATCGTAACAGTTTGGCCACTATTATTTTAATAACTCACTTCGAAACGTGTATGCTGCCAATTGAAGTCACTTCCTTCTTACTCATGGTATCCAGGAGTTGGAAATTAAATACACTGGAGTGTCTTCTGTAACTTCAAATGTTTTGAAAAATGAGCAATACATTCTCTAATATCATGTAAAGTGATGCCACAGGATCCCTAGTGCTCTACAGCAGCTGCTGAATGGCATGAATGATAGTCCATCTCGTGATACACAGCCTCTTCTTAATCAGTGTCTTCCCATCTGTCGAACTAAGATACCCCCATATACCACACCAGCGGGATTTCCTGTTACGAGCAACTTCTAAAATATGTTACCCTCATGTTTCAGAAGATTGTAAATGTTAAAATAAAATAAAAAAGAAGTACAAAAAACGCATTTGCAATTAGTTTTCATTTTAACAAAGCCCTTTTTTTTGGGTGCACAAAAGAGCCTTTCCAGGATAGACTAAATTCTTAAGTCCTCAACCAGTCTGGAGAGTCTCTGAGGTTCTCCACCTCCCTAGAGGCATCTCAGATCATTCGCTGGTTAAGATACAATATGCATCCCACCTCAAGGGGGCGACGTATATATCCCATATATCCTTGGCTTTTTAAACGACCCCAGTATTTGGAAAAGTCTACGCAATACCACGAAACACTGCTTTATAGAAAAGGCACAATCAGTAGCTTCCCCGATAACACTGTGGGAAGCCTATAAGACAGTTCTTCGTGGCCAGGCGATATCCTCAATTACCTCACACAAACGCGATACACTGCTCCAAGTGCAAACTCTTGAACAGGCGGTAAGTCACGCCAAAGCTGCACACTCCTCTGATCCCAACGAAACTACAGCCCATAAACTCGACCTTGCAAAGCAAGAATACAAGGCCTAACCTACGAAGAGTAGCCAATTGGATGGTTGTGGTCAAGGACCGAGAGGAGGCTCATTTGTTGCTCTCCCTAGACGCGGAAAAGGCGTTTGACACCATCCATTGGCCCTTCATGCGACACACTTTAGAGAAATTTGGCTTTGGCCCGGGATTCCAGGAATGGGTGGCATTACTATACACTGCTCCGGAGGCCAGGGTTAGGGTCAATGGTGCTCTTTCAGAGATCTGGCCGATTCGGCTGGGCTGCCCGCTATCCCCCTTATTGTTTGCACTTATTTTGGTACCTCCGGCCTGTGTCGTTAGGGCCTCCCCGGGACTGGGTGGCTTCGTGGATGATGCCAGACAGATAGCGGGGGAACGCATATCGTTATTAGCAGATGATATTTTGCTGTATGTGACGAATCAGACGGAGACGCTCCCTCAGATCCTGCGAAAAGTCAATGACTATGGGTACCACAAGGATATAAGATTAACTGGACCAAGTCCACCTTATATCCAGTGGGGGGGAGGGGTGGGGGGGTGGAGACTCAGGCTTTACCTAGCTGTTTCCACTGGTCCATAGAGGACTTTACCTACCTTGGTCTTTACATTACTTCAGATGTGCACACCAGTCTTGCTCCCAATATTCGGCGGGTCTTCTCAAACTTCCAAGAGGATGTTAGGAGATGGCGGAGGCTTCCCATAACCATTATGGGCAGGGCCGCCATGTTTAAAATGGTAACGCTCCAGCAGCTGCTCTACATATTGCAAAATACTTATATTAAGATTCCAGATCTGATATTTAAGGGTATTGATAGTGAGCTACGCTCCCTCCTCTGGGATGGGGCCCATCCACGTATTGCACTTTCAACACTGCAGCTGAATCCCTATAATGGGGGTTTGGCTTTGCCAGACATTATGTCCTATTATATAGCGGCTCACCTTATTGCCATTAATAAATGGATTCATGCATCTGGGGATCATCAGACCTGTAGGCTTGGAAGGCTGCAGGTTAGAGAACGTACCCATCTTCACTATCTTTATGGAGGTAAGGGAAGTAGTAGACTACTCCAGGCGACCCAGAGGACGTTGGAGGCATGGAAGAGTGCAGAGCGACAAATGAAGTGGGACCAAAAATGCACCAGATAAACCCCACTGTGGGAGCGGAATAGACTAAAAGAGATTGGAAAGTTGAGTGGCTTTAGACACTGGGACCTAATAGGGATCTCTAAAATTGGTGACGTCCTTGAACATGGTGTGTTGGCCTCTTTCCACATGCTCCAAGCTAGATATCAACTACACAACACTCAGACATATGCATATCTTCGTCTGCAGCATGCTTGGGTCGCGGAGGGGTTGGATGGTACGACGTTACCGGAATATACCCCATTAGAAGGTTGTTTTCTTCAGGAGGAACTCCCAGCAATAGCTATTTCCTTTACATACAAAACTTTACTTAATAACATGCCCGATAGACTGGGTTCACTTCGTGCAGTGTGGGAAAGGGTTACCGGTGGATTGGAAGACATTGATTGGGAGGCAGCTCTGATGCATCCACGAAGTAGCAATCAAGTTGAGGTTACGTCTCATCCAGTACAAAATACTACATCGCACATATTTTGATAGAGTAAAATTGCACACAATAGGAAGAGCTGCAAGCCTGGAGTGTCTTCGTTGTCACACTGAGCCTGGGACGTTTATACATACCCTCTGGGAGTGCACTGAGATACAAGCCTATTGGGATGTGATTGTGGAGGGAACTCAATCGTATATTGGAAGCCCAGCTAGAAGTAGAGCCACGATTTCTCCTTTTGGGAATTCCAAAAGAGGTAGACATCCACAGGCACAAACTTGTTTTAGCTAACCTGGGGTTGGTAGTAGCCAAACGAGATATAGCTAAGTACTGGGGGGCTCCGCAAACACCTTCTATTAACGAATGGATGGCAAGGCTGGACTTATACATGGTTGCGGAACGGGTGACATAAGGCCTGGGGTTGTCCTAAAAAGTTCCGGAAAATATGGGCCCCATGGATTAAATATGGTCTGGAGGTGGAAGGAGATGAAGAGGGCGGGACACCGTCGCCCGAGAGGCCCGGGGCAGAGCCTTGATCGATTTATTTGTTTGTTTCAAGTATGTGTAACCATGAGAAATGTACTACTGCCTTTGATCTCATTTTGCACCTAGTCCGCTCACACTTATGTCTAGATTCAACAGAGATGGTCATTTTGTTATATGCTTCCCCTACAGGGCAATGTGGAATGCTATGCAATGTGTATTCATGCTTTGCTTTAGGTTTTTTCTTTTTTTTTGGAAAACTTAATAAAAAATACATTTATATAAAAAAAGACCTACATGTAGGAGGAAGCTAAGGCAAAGGACACTAAGATACAACACATTTACGAAGTAGGCGACAAAGCTGGCAAGCTTCTAGCTTGGCTTAACAGAAGGGAGCGTGCAGACCGCTGGGTAGCACAATTCCACTTAGCCGACGGGGCCACCCTTACAGACCCGCAGGACATAGCAAATGCGTTTGCACAGCACGACAAAACAATATACACTCCCAAAGCTACGGCTACAATGACAGAGAACCTTGCATTTCTCAACGACATACTGATGCCTACACTTGCACCTCATGAAGCTCTGGCCCTAGATGAGGAGCTAACTTCTGACCAACTAACCCGAGCTACAGATAGACTCCAATCAGGGAAAGCTCTAGGCCCAAATGGCATTCCCATCGAACGCTACAAAAAGGCACCATCTAAACTTGCGCCTCACCTCCTCAAAATGTACGAAGCTAGCCTAGAGATGGTTACACTCCCCAGAGATCAGCACAAGGTGACAATAGTAGCCATTCCGAAACCCGGCAAGCCCCCCACAGAACTGTTCCTCCTACAGACCAATTTCACTGCTTAATGCAGAGACCAAAATATTAGCAAAGGCGCTGGCCACTCTGCTCCAACCATATCTCATGACCCTGGTTCACCCAACCAATCCGGCTTTATACCCAGCCGTAATGCAGCACTCAGACGATTGCATAGTGACATAGCTCGCATGCCCACTATCCAGGAAGAGGCTGTCATACTTTCCTTGGACGCTCGTATGGCCTTCGATCTTGTTGAATGGCTCTTTCTTTATGCAGTACTACAACACCTCGGCTTTGGGCCCAAATTCTGTGCCTGGATCCAACTACTATACACAAAGCCACTGGCACACGTGGTTGTTAATGGGCGAGTTTCCACTGACTTTCCCCTTGGTCGCGGAACGCAAGAAGACTGTCTACTATCCCCCCCTTGTTTGCTTTAGTACTGGAACCTTTAGCGGCCTGGATAAGAGGGGACCCAATGATACGAGGACTTAAATGGACGGAGGGATGGGAAGATCGTTTCTCCCACTATGCCGATGACATCCTGCTATATATGGCGTTACCCCCCCCCCCCCGACAAACGATAATGGTCCTGTTGGACATCTGTGCATCATACGGAAGGGTCTTGGGATCCACAATTAACTGGGATAAATCTGTTCTCTATGTGCTCAGCGGCTCGTCTCCACAACTCCCACCAGACTGCATGATACAAGTTTCAGACGGGGGGGTTTAAATACCTTGGTATATACGTCACTCCTCTACCCACACACTTCATCGAACGCAACCTCATGGAGCCCTTCAAAAGACTCAGCCGGGACGTCAGGCACTGGCACTCCCTACCACTGACTCTCCTGGGTATAGCTGCCCGCTTTAAGATGATGTTACTCCCTAGGTTCTTATACGCCCTGCAAAACACTCCCTTCCCAGTTCCCCATTCATATTTTAAAGTGATTGATGCAGAAATAAGTCATCTTCTCTGGGGGGAAAAACCTGCTTGAATAGCCCAGCATAAATTAATACAGAGCTGGTACGACGGCGGCATCGCCCTTCCCAATATTAAAACATACTACTGGGCCTCGCAGCTCATTCTGATTAACCACTCAATGCATGCGCCGCAGGATGACACGGCATTTCGCCTAGATAGGCACACTCTTGGGCCGGCGGGTGTTATGGGTGCATTATACAATAAATCTTGCACACCTACACCAATAGGACCCACTACACACACACACAGTCCATATATGGTTCACGGCGCTCCGCGCGCTTGGCTGGGAGGGGGTCATAACGCAACAAACCCCACTTTGGGATACTCGACGTTTAGGTAACATCCGTAACAGTAAAGGCTTTGACAAGTGGGACCTCATAGGTATATCGAGGGTGGGGGACCTATGGAAACAAGCATTTAAAATGCTATAGGTCTCGCCTTTTATTAAGTTAAAGCAATTTGCTTTGCTATACAATACCATTAGCAAAGCAGATGGCTTTAAGTTAATCAAATGCGAGACCTATTGCATTTTCAATGCTTGTTTTTTACTGCTGAGCTTCTTACCCGACCTTTAATTTGGTTTAGGCGCACTTTAACGTAATTTCTTTTTGAAAGGGCTGTTTGACAAGTATTCACTAAAGGCGAAGGTTGCCTTGTGCGAAAGTGTATGTATCGCGTTAAGCATAAAACTGTACACACCAGCACTGACGGTGTAATTGTTTAAGTTCATGGTTTCTCATACCTCCGTGGTGGGCGGCGAAATTGGGGACCCAAATATTATGGAACTGTGTTGGTAATTTTGGGCATGGAAATGTGAAGCGCAGCTTAAATACGACAGGTGCCGTGTGTGTCAAGAAGTGGTGAATTTTTGACATCCAATAGGCCCTGGTAGCAGTGAACAGAAAGTCCCCTAGCAAGTAGACTCGGTGAATACATTCCGGTGAGTAATGGGGTGAACACGAGCTGTGAAATTTTTGATCAAAAAAGTACAATACAACCAGTAGAGTGGATCAAAGGATTGAGTGAAGTTTCCTCAAAAGTAAAAATAAAAACGTCACAACGTTCCCGAGAGTCGAAGATTTAACAAGTGATATGGTGGACATGCATCAATAAAGTTTAATTGAAAGTGCAGTCGAGTCAGATGAAAAAAGAGGAGAGTTATGAAGTTACATCTGTGCACTTCACGACGATAGTTGGAAAATACAAGCGAGGAACCCTAAAAGGTGAAACCCAGAGCGAGAGCGGTCAAATGAGCTGAAATCATGCTGGCTTGAACGGCCATTCCCAGTGTGAGCGTGGGTGAAAGATGGAAGTCGCGCAAGCTTTACAAGGGTGAAAGGCCCGGAAGGAAAAATGTGAAGAAGTGAATGCTGGTAGCAGCGAACTGCAGTGGTGGAAAAAAATAAAGATCGGGCACCAAAAAATAATACTTGGTGAGTTTTGCCTGACAAGTGCCAATGAAATGTAAAAGAAAACAGGAGAAAATTTACCCAGAGCGAGAGCGGTAAAGTCAAATGCCTGTGAAACATGCAAACATACAAACGCTGTATAAAAATGTCTCAGCCCGTGTGTCAAAACGCTGCTAAATCCAAGTTGTCCGTGTTAAAGCAACAGGGGCTTACTTACAAATGCTGTGCTTTCACAGGTATTATTCTGATCGATGGTATATCAAACACTTTGAGAACAGCTGGACAGAAATAACAAGTCAAATAAGGAGACACGGCCGGCCAAGCGGATGTAAACTGAAAGCACGGCCGGCCGGCCGTGAAAGCCTTTGATCCGGCAGGGGGTGGAGCGGCACCAAGCTGGGCAACAGATGGCTGGCGATTTGATGCTGTGCACGCGCATTTTAGGTCTATGCGCTTGCGCATTGACCTAAAAGCGCACGGGCACAGCACCAAATCGCCACAGTTAGTTAAACTTTGTTTAAAGCCCTATAGTCTCGCTTCTCTCAATGCGCATGCGCATTGAGAGGTCACGAGACCTAAAAAGGTGAGATGCTTTCATTCTCCTGGCTGCAAGACACCTATGAGATGGCCCCCTGAACACTACAGTTACATACAGATCAGACACGCGCTCACGAAAGCCATTTCACCAGGCACTGCTCTCCCAGAGTCCTCACCGCTTGAGGATAGATTACAGACAGATTACCTGACTAAAAAGGCAATCTCCTTGACCTACCGTAAAATCATAAATAACTGGCAGGATCCTATGCTAGCCCTCCGCGACAAATGGCGGGTCGAGCTTGGGGACTTGGATGATGCAGATTGGCAGGCGGCCTTGGCATCTCCATGTGAGGTAGCCATATCCTCCAGGCTCCGGCTTGTACAGCTTAAAATTCTGCACCGCATATATTACACAAGAGACACACTACACAGGATGGGAAGAATTGACAACCCGGTGTGTCTGAGAGGTTGCAGGTCACTAGGTACTTTATCATACCCTGTGGGACTGTCCTAAAATTATGCAATACTGGAGGGCTGTCATGGACACAATCACGCAGGTATGCGGGCCTGCGCTCCCCCCGGACCCCAAGAGATGTCTTCTTAACCACATGAGCGCTAGCGAAATTCCCCTCCTGTGCTCATGTTTTAAAAAACCCATTATTCATGACGAGCTGGGCTCGTCATGAGCGTGCTGGGAGGCTACCTCATGACGAGCCCAGCTCGTCATGAGCGTCGAAGGGGTTAATATCTGGGAGCCGACGGATCTAAATCACACAGCCCAGGACTGGGCGACCCTAAGTATGATGTTGGCTAAGCGCAACATAGCTCAGCGCTGGGGAGCACAGGTAACTCCAACACTTGGACAGTGGTGTGGGGACATGGACAGAGCAATGGTGGCAGAAAAGGCGGTTTTCACTCATAGAAGGTGCCCTGGGAATTGGACATGGGTGTGGGGGAGGTGGAGGTTTGACGAATCAGACCCGGACCGGTGTGTCTAATTGTCATACTTATAGTCAATTTAACCAACAAGAGAACTGTATTTGTTGCGTGTATTAAGGGGTGCATATGCGGGGTTGGAGCAGCAGATTCAAGACAATCGTTGCCATGTTGGCAAAGCGGTTCAAGATGTGGAAAATATACCCTCAAGCTTCATTGTTCAAGATGTGGACAATATACCCTCAGCTTCATTGCAACCTGTAATGTTCTACTCGAAATTACTATAACATGTTTTACACAACAAAATCTTTTTTTTAAGTTCCTGCACCCTTATCACAAATATTCAGAGGAAAAAAACCTCAGAGGCCCAATCCTCCGGCTACAACACACAGGTATAGAAATAATATCCATGACGTACCCTTTAACCATCAAATAAGGCTCTGTTTTCCGTTTTTACTGATTTTTACAAATAAATAGAGAAAACATTCATTTTCTTGTCTGCATTTATTTTTAAATGTGGATAAATACAAAAATTGAGTTGCTTTTTGAGTAAATCTAAACACTGTCTGCCAGGCCAATAGATGTGTGGGTTGACAGAAAAAGGGGTTACAAAAGAAAGGAATTTTAGTAAAGAGGCTTTAAAAGCAGTAGATATGCACAAGGTGCATGTGCACTTATTTATCTTCTGCGGGTCTTCACAGCGCTGAAACATGGCAGACATTCAAGCATGACTGCATATTTATTGGTTAAATAAATGTGGAAATATACTAATTTCAGCTTAATTCTTCCACTAAACCAAAAATAAATAGATAAAATTAGCAAAAAATAAATTTGGATAAATACAGACGGAAATGGCAAAAAAAGAAATACCATACAACCGGGAGCCCTAGGCATTATATGCAGAACAGCAAAAAAATGGTCTAACACACTACCAAATAGTGTCAGGCTTATAACTACGCCCTTGGAAATGCCAGGTCGTGCACAGACCAGAATCAAAACTGAACGAGGTGAGCGTGTTAAATCGCCATAAGTGGCAAAATTAAAAAACATTCTAGTGATGCAGAGTTTGGCTTTTGCAAGGAAAGAGGATCAATTGACCTGGTACATTTGCCAGTACCTTTAAGATCTTCTACTCCCCTCAACTTATCAGACTACCAACCCATTTGAAGTACCAGGATGGCAGGACCTACCATCTTGTAAGGCTTCCAGTTATGCTGGTAGGTGGAGACTAGAATAATAATACAGGCCGTGGGATGAGGTTTTGAACCACTTTTTCGCTCTGGCTCTAGTTATTCTGACCCTCTCTTGCCACCAGCTCGTCCTATATTTTAAAGCAAGCAGGTGCAAGTTTAGAGACGGAGAAACTAGGCTGTGCATCACAATGTCCTCCTTAAGATTAGACTCAATGCACCATTTTAGGCAACTGCAACAAGCTCATTAATTTTTGTGATGGATGGCATGCTTGAGGTAAACTGATCCAGTGGCAATCGCTCATAACCGTGCTCAAGTCCATCGTTTTACGGCCACCATGCTACCTCAATTTGGACCCTGCTATTTTCAAATCAGTCTTGACCCTGCTTCAACAGGAACAGTCCAGCTAGATCTGCCAGGCTAGGCTCTCCCTGAACCAGAACACAAGCAACCCAAGACTGGTTTCATCCTTCAGTGGGGTGTAGCTTGGCTTCAGTGAGCCACGTCTGGGTATACCAGTCGCACTTAGGGCGGTAACAGCATTAACAAGGTGATGAATGGCTTGAATGAATCCCAGCCACTGGCAATCACTCTGGGTAACACTCCAGTCCATCGTTTTTCGTCCACCATACCACCTCAGTTTGGACCTCGCCAAATGCAAATCAGTCTTGGCCCTGCTTCAATAGGAACATTCCCAGACTGAGGTGCCCAGTCTGGTCCCCACTGTACTAGGTAATACCAGTGGTTGAGATTAATTCAAGCATTCCGTCCATCACTTATTTACATTTTTAGTGCGTTGCCCTAAAAGGGGTGGGTATGCAAGTCGTGAGTCAGTGCACACTGTGTCACTGGAGTCAAGCTATACATTGCTAATGAGCACCTAACTAGGTCGAAACCAATCCTATGTTGCTTGCATTCCGGGTCAGGGAGGAGCTAGCTTGGCAGTTCAAACTGGACTGTTCCATTGAAGCAGGGTCAAGACTGATTTGCATATGGCTGGGTCCAAACTTGGGTGACGTTGCAAGCAAAATAAAGATGGATTAAACTCAGATCTGGGACTATGGGTGAGTGAAAAGTTTCAACACTCAAGCCATCATTTTATTTTGTGATGTTGCTTCTCGGAGTAGTCAACAGCATCTCCTGCCCAAAATTCCCACCTTTGGCTCAGCTCCCTTGTGACCTGCATGATCCCATCCCTCACAGGAACTCCAACTGCTATCCTCCCTGAAATATGCCTCTGATCACGGTAGGGTGCAACCTTCGCAATCACCTCTTCCTCCTTTGGAATGTCCCACCTAAGTACATCCTTGGGCAAGAAAAGGTAATGGTAGGCGGGGAAAACACACACCATGCTGTCAACATCCGTGAGGTTGCTGTGGATATGGTGGAATGGCCCTTTATGTGTGCCGTTTTGGACAAGCAGGGATTCGGACCGCTTTCCCAGTCTTTGATTCAGCTTTTATATGCAGATCCGCTGGCTCAGCTGACAGTGAACAGGGTCACTTTGAGGGCCTTTCCGCTGCGGCGAAGCATGAGGCAGAACTGCCAGCTTTCCCCATTAATTTTTGTCTTGGTGCTGGAGCAATTAGCGGTCTGGATAAGGGGCGATCCACTGATCAGGGGGCTGAAATTGCCTATTGATTGGGAGGACATTTCCCTCTATGCGGACGAAATCTTGCTATATGTGGCAGACCTGTACACCACACTAAATACTACAAATATTTGAGTTGTATCGTAAATTCTCCGAGTATACCATAAATTGGGATAAATCGTTAATTTAGGTACTCCATGGAAATAGATACCCCATGCCTCCGCAGGGGCTGTACAACACTAGTGGTGACGGAGAAGTTCCACTACCTGAGAATTTTTGTCACTAGAGACCCTGATGTCTTTCTCAAACAAAACCTAGAGTCCCCACTAATATGTCTGCAAGGTGATGTCCAGCACTGGAGAGCCCTGCCACAGTCCCTATTGGGGAAAGCATCACTGTTTAAATTTATGGCACTGCCCTGTATTCTCTAGATCCTTCACAACACACCATACATGGTTCCACCCTTATACTCCTATGCAGTGGACACTGCTGTTCGTACACTCCTTTGGGATGGGGGAGCCACCAGGATATACATCCCAAAAAAGACTAGGGGCTGGCATGATGGCAGAATAGCACTCCCGGCCCTTCAAAATTACTACTCGGCAGCTCAGCTCATGATGGTAAATCACTAGGTTCACCTCCCCTCACGACGATACAGAACAGACCAGAGACAAATGCAGCCAGGGAGCTACCTTAGAGCAATCTATGAAGGGAAACACTACAAATTACTACCTAGCCCGATTTCAGTGACAAGTCAAATATGGGACAAGACACTGGCGGCATTGGGATAAAATCACTTGTGCCATGCAGTTATGGGACACTGTGCAACTGGGTGTGCTAGCCGAGTAACAGGGCTTTCTTAAATGGGACCCAATAGGCCTGCAACTAGCACACACGGAGGCCTATCGGTAACTCTACATCAGTCATGCACTACGTGGGGGAAGGGACAGGATCTCCCAGAGTCCTCTCCACTAGAGGACAGACTGATTGATGAATATATGTATAAAAAGGCAATTTTTCCAACTCATCGTAAACTCCTAAACAACTCCCGTGAACTCTTGACGCGTCTGCAAGAAAGCTGGGGTGAGGATGTGGGGTAGTTGGAGGATGATGAGTGGCAGGAGGCAACAGCATCCCCTAAACAAAGTGGCCATGGGGTCCCATTTTAGACTTTACAACATAGATCTTACATAGGTCTTACTACGCCTGTACAATGCTGGTTAAGATATGCAGGACTGAGTCAGCGTTGTACCCCAGGAAGTGCGATTGTGAGGGCACATTCTTTCACATGCTGTGGGACTGCCCGGAACTCCAGGACAACCGAGGGGGTGGTGAAGTCCTGTATCATGACAGTTTGTAGAGGGGCCATGACGATATCGGCAAAGAGGTGCTTATTAAATATATGGGAGGCAACAGACCTTAACAGCAAGGATTGTCTCTGGGTGACACTGGGCATTATGGATGGCCAAACGTGACATAGCTAAGATGTGGAGGGCTATGTCCACCCCAATTTTTAGGGAACGAAAGGACATGGACTGGTGTATCCAAGCTGAGAGGATGATCTAGGAGGGCTGACGTCGCCCAAATAAAGGAGCAAAGTGGAATATAGATGGATGCTAGGGGCACCTGTTAATCGAGTCGACCTGGTGGAGTGGTCTTAAAGAACTTTGCATGAAGGGGCTGAAAAATGTTGGAGGTTGGGATACCGTGAATGTCTAAGACGTCAGTGGTACTCGTCCACTGTTATGTATCTCAATACACTATACCATGATAGGTGCTGTCATCGTAAAAAACAATGTCTTGCGCATCGTATAAAAAATGTTAAACTCTGGCAGCAAACCATAAGCTTGAATTTTCTGACTTTGTCCAACTATGGTAGTGTAATAGCAAAACCCTGCATTGAAAGGAAAACATGACATATTGCAGATCCTGGGTCTTGGAGGAGAGAATGTGTTTGAGGTCAGTCACCCAAGAAGAACCTTTTCCAAAATGTTACAATAATTACATCTCTTTATTGAAGTTTTTCTCAATCAAACAAGGTGTTCAAAAAAATAAATGCAATCAAGTGCTCCCAGTTACATCGGACATCAGACCTCAGCCCTGCACTCGTAGGGTGAGCATGCACACAAAGGAAACGCACAACTCCAGGTCCAAAACTCTATACTTCTGTCTGCAGTCCTCAAGAGTCCTGGAGGGAAAAATACTCTGAAAACGTGGCTTGGCAATGACACCAAGGATGGAAAGCAGGCCGTTGAGTAGACAAACAACAAGACGAAAGTGATAAAGACACCAAGTGACTCCCCCTCCCCCCACACTTTCCCTGGAATGTCTCTTGATAATGAGGGACCTTCAGTAAGAGGTATATAGGCTAAAGTATTGGGAGAAAGCATGCCATCAATCTGCATGCACCTGAGCGCACTCTGCTTATTTACAATATAAAACAGGGTTGGGTTCATTAAAAAGTTCATTTGGAGGAATAGAGAATCAGTGGACTCCCCTCCCTACTGATCCTGTGTACGTCTCCAGCTGCAGTCCTTAGGAGTCAGAAAGCGCTCTTTAGAAGAGAGAAGCCGGTCCATTCCAGAGAGCAAGATAAGGCAGAGTGTGGCCCTCAGAAGAGCTTAATTATCGACTCGCGAGATTTACCAACTCCGATCCATTTAACTGTAGGAAAAAGAAATAATAGGAGTCATCAGTGGGGACAACCATATACTGTTCCTCATTAAACAAACAGATCTTGTGTTCTGTAACCAATACCACATACGTGTATTGCCTGCAGTTCTGGAGGCTACATCTCAAGTAGAGCCCCAGGTCTGGAGACAATATCACACGTAGAGCCCCAGTTGTGGAGGCTAGATCTAGATTATACAGCCTAATTCTCGAGGTCCATTCATTCATTCATAAAAGCTTTATTTGATCTTAAATAGAAACAAAGATCATAAAAGCACACACACTATTAACACAAATACAATTCATCAAAAACTCCAGTAAATACATTAAAATTACAGATAAATCCCAATTTTTAAATTAGTTAAAAAGCTTTATTTTCATTACACAGGGTCAGAGGAAGTTTGCCATTACATAGCTAATAAAAGGATCTGCAAGTTTTTGAGATAGGTATGGGCCACTCTACATTGCCTAAAATTGTGCAGTTTCAAAACTGGTAATAAATATTTCGCTCGTTCCTCTTTGTACAGATCACAGAATAAAATAATATGCAAGTCGGACTGATCGGACATTTCGTCACATGGGCAAGCAGAAAGGTCGCTAAGCTAATATTTTCCTGCTGGATACTCTACCAACAGTGGGAACAGATTCAAACGGAATCTTACTAGTATGAATCTGTGTTTTAGATTTTAAATCTCCTCTACGTAATGATAGTCAGACTCTAGAAGGGGTGCAAGACTCGTATGTCTTGACTGATGGCTTATCGTTGTGCATCTCTGTACGCTCGTGGGCCATGTTAGCCAAAATGTTTCTTTTAAAAATTTCAGAAATTCGGAGACAATTGCTTGGATTTGGTCCTCCATGCCCAGTCTAATCTGAGTCGATCTTACATAGCCCAATCGTCTTAATTTGTGCACATTATCCAGCTCAAGGCCATCCTTTATGATGTGTTGTGTTGGGGGGGGGAGCGTGTTCTTCTTCCAGAAAGAGTGCCATAGCACTAAAGGTGCTAGTCTTATCTGATCGCTGATGAACGGATAATCCAAATCCACATGGCAGTTAAATTTGGGACATGAAAGCAATAAGGAAATTAACCGTTTCAGAAATGTATTCTCAATACCCCACACCCCCGCTCCATATGTGGTCAGGGATACTGTCTTTGCCTTGAAGATACTTTTTATAGCTCTTAAAGGCTTAGAGCCCAATCTTTAATAAAATTAATAATACCTGCCAGGCTTTTCCCCCCCCTATTTTTAATAATAGGTGCCCAAGTATAGTGTTTATCAAATACGACACCCAAGTAGGGGAAGGAATCGACTATCTCCAGTTTGCAAGCCCCTAAGTAGAAGGATGGGGTTTTACCTCGCCCTGCTTGCCTGGCTATTAAGATAAATGATTTTGATTAATTTACCCTTAGATCAAGGGAGCTCATAAATGAGGTACGAGCTGTTAGCATGTGTTGCAACGCTCTCCCCGTTCTGGCCACTAAGACCGTATCCTCTGCATACGGAAGGAGAGGCAGTGATAGTGATCCGAACTTTGGAATGTCCTGGGCAAAACCTGCGAGTGCCGCTCCTACCCCATTCGTAAATAAGGAGAAAAGGAAAGTGGTGAGAACGCACCCTTGCCCAACTCCTCGAAGAATCTTAAAGGAACGGGTATAAGCCAGTTCTTACCATAACGCACTGAGGCGGTAGTCTGAGATTAGAGTTGTCTAATGAACAGGAGTACTGGAGGATCCACCCCATGGCCTCCATTATCTCCCACAGCCTTCTATGATTTACACAGTCAAATGAGGCTGAGAGATCCATGAAGGCCATGTAGATTGATTCACCTCTAGCCCTGGTATATTTTTCAACTATAAAGCTTAAGCTCAGGCGCTGGTCAATGGTACCTCTGCCCCGTTGGAATCCATATTGAGCTGGGATCAGTATATTTTTGTTGTTTGCCCATTCTTCCAGCCGGTGTAGTAATAGCCGCCCCATTAACTTTGAGGTGCTGTCCAGGAGAGACATTGGCCTATAGTTTCCTGGCTCGCTTTTGGCTCCCCTTTTAAAAATAGGAACGATAACACTTGTGCCCCATGCTGCCAAAGGGCCATCTTTGACAATGCATTAAATACATTCTGTAATGTGGTACCCATGAGACATGATCTTCAAGAAACAGGTCTATGGTGACCCAGTATGGGCCTGGGGCCTTCGCCCTGCTGCACCAATCCAGCCCTTAATTAATTCCTCAAGAAAGTCAGTGTGGGGGAGAGGGACTGGGGGATGCTCCACCATCTGCGCTACCTCGGACCCAAAGATTTTCTCAAAATGAGCCACCCAAGCATCCTCACCGACATGAGATTCTAGGGTTGGATCAGTGGCATCCTTAAAATAAGGTTGGTTACCACCCTCCAGAAGTCCCTGCTATTGTTAGTTATGGAAGCTCTATCCAGTTCTTCCCAGGCATCTTCTCTCAGGGCTTTCCCCTCTGCTTCCTAGAATCTTTATATATCTTTCGTAAGAATGTTATTCTCTCTTGGTTTCTGGGTACTTCTTCCAAGGATTCATGAAGGGTTTTTAGGGCTTGGGAGCATGCACAATCAAACCAATGCCCCTACGGAATAAGGCCTTATTTACAGCCTCCAATAATTTTGAGAAATCCTGGATGATGCGTTCAGCAATTTTGTATGCAGTCCAGATTTTCTGTCATTATTCTCTGGGTTCTGTTTACCTTATCTACGGTAGACCATTTTAGTTGGTAACCGTTCTTTCTTACTAGGGCCGGTGTCTCCATTATCTTAGTTGGCATCTCACAAACGGAGCACAATGCTACAGAAAAGAAAAGGATGGTGTGATCACTAAAACAGGTAAAAACTGATTCCACCCGAGTCAGTTTCCCATCTAGGATATCAGAAGTCACAATGTAATCAATAGGTGACTCATATTCATTGCGTAAGAAGGTTGTTACAAATTCCCCATCATGTTTGATTTGTCGGTTTCTTATCTCCAGGTTTCTAATGGTCATAATTAGAGCCTATCATCTAGTTCTGGTATCCTAACCTGGAGTAAAGTGTCCAGTTCTGAAGGCCACACCTCCAAAATGAACACCTCACAGACAAGCCAGAGAAGAGCTACCAGGTCATTGCAAGAACTATACAATATATCTCAAAACGAAGAGATGCAAGGATTAAAATCTTTATAGCTTACTAAAGAGACAGGCGAGTAGAAACAACTGTAAGAGTAATGGGAGGGGGACAGGGATGAGGCATATTCTTCGAAAACGTGTGGGTCTAGAAGGGCCACGATGCGAGATACAACCCAAGATGCAGACTCAACAGTAGCAAAGACTCTTCAGAGAAAATTGGACAAATGTGTGGAACAGTCTAGGGGTGCAGTATTGTATAAAATATCTACTTTCCGTGGGAAGGGATACATCATAAATGTACTTGTCCTGTAAAAACAAAATCCACTTGTTACTTTGGTGCCATGCTGTGAGGCGACAAATTATGGCAGTGTTGTCATTACTTCAGAGCTCGAATAATAGCCTTTCTGATTATGAAGGACTTTTATTATAGCTGTGTTTGTATTCTTGTAGTGCCTCCTTTAAGCAAATCCATGTACCAGAGCTGAAAATGACGAGAAGTGGTCGTTCCAAGGTTGGAATAACCTTTTGAATCTGCACACAATGTGAACCTTAACAGTCTTCACCAACTGCACTGTAAGCTCTTCAGACATGGGGAGGGATTGGAAACTTGCTCCAGACAAGGGCAGAAATAAAACTTTTCCCAGGATGGGAAAAACAGGGGTTGTAGGGAGTGAACTTGCACACGCTCATCAAACTTTCGCATGAGCAGATATACACATGCATATTTGCTCAGGCTAAAATGCAGTTAAAAATTTTCTAAGAGTTAAGTTTCATCACCCACTTCTTTAAATTCTTGTGAATTCATTAAAGTTGCACATGTGCACCAATGCAAAGCCATATCATGTCTTCGTTGTGCGCAAAAAGAGTAAATTTATCATAACAGACCTTGGCTACTATTATTTCACTCTGAAACGTGTATGCTGCCAATTGAAGTCACTTTCGTTTTACTCAGATTATGCCCCGTAGTTGTGGAAGACACTTGAGTGTCCCCAGTAACCTGAATAGTTTTGAAAAATGAGCAACACATTCTCCAATAACATGTCCACATTAGTGATGCTATGGCACCCCAGTTCTCTTTTGAAACAGCTGAATGGCACACACGATAGTCCATCTCATTATGCACAGTCTTCAACCAGTGGGTCTCTTCTTAATCAGGGTCTTCTCATTAGTGGAAAAAAAAGAAACCCATATATACGCCCCACCTGTGGAGATTTCCTGTTATTTACGTTTCTCAAAATGGGTTTCCCTCATCTTTCTGAGGATCGTTTGTAAATGTAAAAAAATATATATAAATAACCCCCCCCTCCCCAAAACCAGCAATAGTAAACACATTTCTAGGTCTCAGCTGGCATGGGCTGCGCACATACGCAGTCTCGCTGGTGAGATTTAATGATTTAGAGGGCTCTCAGTATCGGGCTTTAAGACCAGGCCCTCTTTCCCATTGGCCGGCGTCACCGTTTATGCTAAACGGTGGCCAGCCATTGGGAAAGAGCTTTTCCTTACGTAGACTTTTCTCTCTTTCAGACGGCTCACTTGGACGGGCTCGTCTTATATCCGCTCGTCGCAAAAGCTCTTATCTTTAAGGGGCCAAATTCCAGTGATACAGTTATCCAACAACATTGAGCTTGCAGATAAAGCACGGTCTAATCAAATCAACACCAGTTCAACCCTGAAGGCAGTCTGGATACCAAGTGCCCCATACCTGAACCTGTTGCTTGCCTAGCCTCGACATCAGGGTTGGAGACAAATGCTGACCTAGAGGACTACCTCTGCTAGATAATAAAGTAATTCAGAGGGAGAGCGCAATGGACTGGTATCACATACATTTCCAAAGCTTCTTCCCTATAGTTCTATTGCACACTGTGATTGCAACGTTAACGGGTCTTTCATCACAGCAATGGTCTACAGGCCCTCAGGATATCACCTAACCTTCCTCAATGAAATCAACACTCCACCTCCATTGCAAAGATAACAAAATGCTGAAGATAGAAAACTTCAATTAGTACGTCCCATCTCCTTCAAACAGGTCATGAATGGTCTGATGCACACAAGTGGCTACACGCTGGGCCTGATGTTTAAACACAATCTTGAAACCTCAAACCCAACAGTACACCCAGAGACATGGTCAGACTTTTCTTTCAATTCCATTATCCAACCAAACTTAACCTATAAACCCAACAGCTGCATCAGTAAATACATGTCTGTCAGTCTCATCAGGCATGTCACTAAACGAATGCAGGGGAGATAGAAAAAACTTGTAATACCATCAAAGCGAATCAATAAGACTGAATTGACTATGAAACCGTGTCTGATACACTGTACCACAATATCTTATCTGGTCTAGACACCCTATAATCAACCAAAGCCAAAAACACGAATTGGGCATTAAATCAAGTGGTTCTGTCACGAACTAGCCATACTGAAACACACAAACAACAATCTAGAAAGCCACTGATGCAAGTCAAATCAACTAAAACGCAACATGCTGCAAGGGACACAGGAGAGGGTGCCATGGAGCCACCAAGAGAGCCAAAAAACATTACTTTGCCAAATACATTAAAGTAGACATCCAATCAAACAAAATACATCTTTATTTATTCAGAGTTTTATATAGCGCGAACAAGATCTTTACAGATATCAGAGCGCTTCACAGAAACAGGGGGTGGCGATAGCATGAGGGCGACGCAACATAATATTGGGTGCAATATAAACTTCAGTAGCATGATCGGATAGCAGTCATGTTCACTATTGAACAGCAACTGTTTAATTTTGAAGTCCTGAAAAATAAAACTAAGCACATCACAACAAAACTGAGTACTTAATTCAGTTCACCACTTCAATTGTACTGTTAAAAAATGAGTTTTCCCTTATTTCCCCCCCCCCCCCCCAATATGGAAACCCCCGAGATTCTAATCCTGGAACTCAAGATTACAGTGTCTAATTCTCCTAAGGACATTGGCTTAGCCCCATGTGCTTCAAAAGACACTTTCACACGAGTGGCTAATACAACAACCGTGATAAAGGTCTCCATTTTTTTAACGTGTTCAAGCCTTTTGAAATGAGCAATCATTACCGCTATCCTAAATAAATCAACACAACACCCAAAAACCTAGTGTATCGCCATAACTCCAGTATTTGGCTTAATAAGGCTTTCAGCTTTCCCAAACAAAGGTTGCTGAGAGCTAATTATGATCTGCCTTGGGTGGTCTTTCACTAAAGGATACCTAACCTGTGCACACCATTTAGATTCCAGTCTCAGAGGGTGTAGGGGCCGGGCCCTTGGCCCTGAGAAAATGGGCAGCGAGACTTGGGTCCAATTCCTTACATAGTGTTCCATAGAAACTAAGTTGGTCAAAGAACCCCACCCCTTATCTTTTGTGATTCTGCAGTTTCATATAAATTAGGGTATACCATATGAGAAATTTTCCTGCAAACGTTTCTTCTCAAGTTAAAAGGTTCCTTCAATGCCTGGATGGGGAAAGGATCTCCAGTGCAATGCACACTTGACACAGCCGTTTAGGAAATGTAAAGCAAGGATCTGACAAATATCTGGTCTCATGTGTAAAGAGATGGCTACATCCAAGCAATCCAAACACCACTGCAAAATAACCTGCTTAATACCTCAGACAGCAATGCAAACATCTTTGCTGTGTTTGAGATTTGCAGAGCAGATACCGGAAAATCATTTTGCAAATTTACAAGGCACTGCTATGTAGACTGACTAGACAGCAGATACACAGCTGAGCAACAGAGCTGGTTTACTTAGATATTAAAATCAATAGGCCATCCTTCTCTTTTCCACTATCTTAAACTGGCATTTCCCACTGCAAGCGATGGGGACAAACTTGGTACTCTATTCAAAACAGTGACCGATTCAAAAAGAGAGAATCTTTAATTATTCAATTCTCATGGAGGAAACCATTGTAAGGAATATGCTACTTACCAGTATGCATCTGTTCTTGGCATAGAGGGCTGCAGAGTGGTACATTTATGAATAGATCGCCATCTGGTGTTGGGCTCGGATAATTGCACTTTGTTTTTCTTCTGGAGAAGTCTTTGTCGTCATAGATGACTCCTCCTCTCGGTGTTAGTGCGCATGGGCATCGGCTCCATCCTTAGATTGTTTTGCCATAGTAGGGTTAGATGGAGTAGTGTAGTATAGTACATAAAGATATGCCCATGTAAGTGTATCTAAATAAGATAATGTTGGGACAGACACAGGTTTCCGGGGAGGCTGGGAGGGCATGTACCACTCTGCAGCCCTCTATGCCAAGAACAGATGCATACTGGTAAGTAGCATATTCCGTTCGAGGCATATGGGCTGCAGATGGTACATTTATGAATAGATTGTAAAGCAGTTACCTCCCTAGCGGTGGTCACCAGTGTCTGTCGCAACTGTTTGAAATAAAGTTTTTAATACAGCTTGGCCCACTCTGGCTTGTTGTGCAGCCTGTACATCAACACAGTAGTGTTTTGTGAATGTATGTGGTGTAGACCAAGTTGCTGCTCTACATATGTCATCTAGGGGAATGTTCCCTAAGAATGCCATAGATGCTCCTAGTTTTCGTGTAGAATGAGCTCTAGGAGGAACAGTTAATGTTCTCTTTGCTTTAATGTAACATTTGTATACATCTTACAATCCATCTAGCGATGCCTGCTTTAGAGATAGGATTGCCTTATGTGTTGGGGAAAAAGCTACAAATAGTTGTTTAGTTTTCCTGAAGTTTTGTGTTCTTTCTATGTAGTACAAAATGGCTCTTTTGACATCTAGTGTATGTAGAGCCCTTTCTGCCACCGTCTGTGGCTTTGGAAAGAAGACTGGTAATTCCACAGGCTGATTGATGTGGAATGCTGAAATTACTTTAGGCAAGAACTTTGGGTTTGTTCTAAGAACCACTTTATTCTGGTGTAACTGTAGGAATGGTTCTTGTATTGTCAATGCCTGTAATTCACTTACTCTCCTGAGTGAGGTAATGGCTATAAGGAAAGCCACCTTCCATGTAAGGAATTGTATTTCGCACCTATACATAGGTTCGAAGGGTGGCCCCATTAGTCTGGTGAGTACTACGTTGAGGTTCCAGACTGGGGAAGGTGGTAATCTTGGTGGAATGACTCTTAAGGCCTTCCATGAATGCCTTTATCGCTGGTACTCTGAACAGTGATATGTGTTGCCTGTTTTGTAGGTACGCTGCTATAGCTGCTAGATGTACTCTGATAGATGTGTACGCTAGATTACATTGCTGTAAGTGTAATAAGTAGCAAATAATCTCCTTTGTTGATACGTCCAGAGGGTTGATATTGTTATTAGTACAGTGTATAGCAAACCTCTTCCACTTAGCTGCATAACATGCTCTGGTGGTTGGACGTCTCGCTTGTTTAATTATCTCCATGCAATTTGGGGGTAGATCTAAGTACCCAAATTCTAGGATTTCAGGAGCCAGATCGCTAAGTTCAATTGAGTTGGATCTGGGTGCATTATTTCTCCATGGTTCTGTGTAAGATGCATGGGTAGAATTCGTAACTTTTGATGTGGCACTTGTGAGAGTTGCAGGAGCGTGGTGAACCACGGCTGTCTTGCCCACGTGGGTGCTACTAGTATCATGGTCATTGAATGTTGTTGCAGCTTCCTGACCACTAATGGAATTAGTGGGAGAGGGGGAAAAGCGTATTCAAATTTGTTGGACCAATTTATCCATAACGCATTGCCCTGCGACAGGTGATGTGGATACCTGGACGCGAAGCTTTGGCATTTTGCGTTCTGATGAGTGGCAAAGAGGTCTATCTCTGGTTGTCCCCATCTTTGGAAGAATGGCTGCAGTATTAGGTGGTGCAGTTCCCATTCGTGTATTTGTTCCGACTGTCTGCTTAAGATGTCTGCTATCTGGTTTTGGACTCCTGGTAGGTGTTCGGCTAACAGATAGATGTTTTGAGGAATGGCCCATCTCCAAATTTCCTGTGCTAGTCTGGATAGTTGGAGAGAGTGCGTCCCCCCCTGTTTTTGAATATAATACATTGCTGTCATGTTGTCTGTTCTGATCAGGACTGCTTTGTTGGTAACATGTATCTGGAAGGCTTTCAATGCTAGAAACACTGCAAGTAGTTCTAGATGATTGATGTGCAGTGTTCTTTCCTGCACACTCCACCTTCCTTGTACTGTGTATTTGTCCATATGTGCTCCCCATCCGGTGAGCGATGCGTCTGCTGTTATTGTCACCTGTGGAATTGGTTCTAGGAACGACCGCCCCTTGGTAATGTTTGTTATGTTCCACCACTTCAGAGAGCGGTGTGTGCGGTCGTCTACCAACACCAGATCTGTAATCTGCCCTTGAGCCTGATTCCACTGTGTCGCTAAGCATTCGTGTAGCGGACGCATTTGTAGTTTGGCATATGGTATTAGCAGTATGCAGGATGACATCATGCCTAATAGCTGCATGAACACTCTTGCTGTTAGTGAGTGTTGTGGCTGAAATCTTTGAACGATTGTAAGCATTGTTTGGATCCTGACTGGGTTGGGGTACACTTTGGCTTTTTCTGTGTCTATAGTAGCCCCCAGATATTGTTGAACCTTGTTTGGTTGTAGGTGTGACTTTGTGTAGTTCACCGTGAACCCTAGCTGGTGTAGTAGCTGAATTGTCTTTTGTGTGTTTTGAAGACATTCCTCTTGTGACCTGGCCTTTATTAGCCAGTCGTCCAAGTATGGGAAGACATGAATTTGTTGTCTTCTTAGGTGAGCTGCTACCACTGCCAGGCATTTTGTGAACACTCTTGGTGCCGTTGTGACACCAAACGGAAGGACTTTGAACTGATAATGTTGTCCTTCTACCACAAACCTGAGGTATTTCCTGTGGGCTTTGTGAATAGGGATATGAAAGTAAGCGTCTTTTAGATCCAGTGTAGAAAGAAAGTCCCCTTTCTTCAGTAAAGGAAGTACTTGTTGGAGCGTGACCATGTGGAAATGTTCCGAATTTATGTATGCGTTGAGAGGTCTTAGGTCCAGTATTGGCCTTAGAGACCCGTCCTTTTTGGGAATTAGGAAGTATAGGGAGTATACTCCTGTTCCTTGTTGGTGCTGTGGAACCTTCTCTATGGCATGCTTTTCTAGCAGTGATAGTACTTCTTGTTTTAACAGTGCCAGGTGATCTTGTTTCATTGGACGCTGTTTGGGGGGGATGTTTGGTGGGGTAGCTGTGAGTTCTAGGCAATAACCATGTTGGATAATTTGTCTTACCCACCTGTCTGATGTGATGTTCTCCCAGACAGGTAGGAACTGTGATAGGCGTCCCCCGACCGGTGTTATATGGTCTGGGGGGAGCTGTATGAAGTCACTGTTTTGGGGTTGGAGAGTTGCGGTTGTTGTTGTTTCCGCGACCTCTACCCTTGTTGTTGTTACCCCTGTATCCACCTCTAGAATTACCTCTGGGTGATGTAGGTGTAAAAGAGGTTTGCTGCTGGCTTGTACCTGTATTTTTGGATCCTCCTCTATAGGTGGATCTACGAAAGGAACCTCTTTGTGTCGGCTGTTGCAATGCTCCCATTGATTTAGCCGTTTCGGTATCCTTCTTCATCTTTTCTAGGGCCTCATCTGTCCCTGTGCCGAAAAGTGTTTTCCCATCAAAAGGTTGGTTCAGTAACGATGTTTGTACCTCTTGTTTGAACCCTGATACTCTGAGCCATGCATGTCTCCTTAACATGATGCTTGTGTTTGTAGACCTTGCTGCAGTTTCTGCCGCGTCTAGGGCGCACTTTATTGAAGTGTTAGTAATTAACTTCCCTTCTTGTATGAGTTGATCTGCCCTCTTCTGATGTTCTTTAGGGAGATGTGTGATGAGTTTTTCTAACTCATCATTATGCGCTCTGTCATACCTTGCAAGTAGTGCATGCGTATTAGCTATGCACCAACTGTTTGCCGCTTGAGATGCTACTCTCTTGCCAGAGGCATCTATTAGTTTAGACTCTTTGTCAGGAGGTGGAGCTTCTCCTGTAGATAAAGAGTTTGCTCTCTTACGAGCGTTTGTGACCACTAGTGAGTCTAGAGGAATTTGCCCTTTAATGTATATTGGGTCTTTTGGAGCTGCCCTATATTTTTTATCGATTCTTGGGTTCAATACCCTAGCCCTCACTGGGTCTTTGAATATCTCTGCTGTATGACTGAGAAGGCCCTTAAGCATTGGTAGTGTTCCTGATGTTCTTTGTGAAGTAGGTAGTGTTTCTAACAAGAAGTCCTGTATTTGAGGTTCTGCATGTAGTTCTACCTTATGATATGTTGCTGCTCTATTAATGAGTTGTGCAAACCCAGTATTGTCATCAGGAGGTGAAGGTTTTGAGGGATACAATTCAGGGTCGGTATCATTATCTGACCCTACATTATACTCTTCCCATGGGTCTGCCTCCTCTGGGATTGTGTCTTCATCATCCCCAGGATGTTCCCCCTCCCCTGTGTCACTCTCTACATCTGTTGTAGGTGTAGATGGTCGTGTGGGAGGAATATTTGGCCTATTGTGAGGAAGAGGAGAAGATGGTGTGTGTCTAGGTTTGGGAGAAGAGGGAGGAGTTGTATTCGTCCCCATTGTTCTCTTCTTCGGATGAGTCTTGTCGTCCGAATGTTCATTCTTCCTCTTTTTAGGTAGTTCTGTGACTACCTTGCCAGTCTTTGGGTCAATAAACAGAGTCTTTTGTTTAGGATCAGTCCCGTGTTCCTGTGTCGGTACCGCAGTTTTCGGGTCCGAAAGGTGTTTTTTCTTTTGAATGTCCATTTGTATTTTCGGTGCCGAGATTTTATTCGGATCCGATTTCTTCGGTATCGAAGATGTCCCCGGTGTCGAGGGTGTTTGACGCCGAAGCGTGCTTCGGTGTCGACATGGACTGCTTCGACTTCGAGCTTTCATTGACTTGGAGCTTCGGTGTCGATGTGGTCCGTTTATCGGAACCGGAACCACTATGATGGGAGACCGAGTGTTTCGGTTTCTGTTTCGTTGCCGGGCTCGAAGGCGGGGCGTTGGAAACTTTTTTCGGTTGTCTGACCGGGCTCGAAGGCGGGGTCGATACCGTGGGGGGTCTGTTTTTTGGTAAAGGGACGTCGTCACTCACGGTTTGTTGGACGTCGATTTCCTCGACGTCAGACTCGTCCGCTTCAGACCCCGCCTCGTCGGCCTCTTCTTCCTCCTCTTCTGGGTGCTGGTCCTCGAACAGCTCCGGGATTGCTTGTGACTGCATTCTCGATACCTCGTGTCTTCGGGCTCGACGGTTTCTAATCGTCGACTTTGAAGAGAACGCTGCACAGGCCTCACAGTCCCTGGATTCGTGTTCAGGGGACAAGCAGAGGTTGCACACCTCGTGTAGGTCCTTGTGTGGGAACTTAGCACCACACGTTGGACATTTTTTGAATGGAGTCCTTTCCATGGACCCCGGGCTGGACTACGTCGAGTTTCTCGTAGTCGTCGTCCTTCGAACCGCGTCGGTATGGAGTAAAGTCGCGTTCGATAACGATACCGTCGATTTGGAAAGGAATACGCGCCGGTTATAACCTTCTTTGTTGAAGTCGGTCCGGAGCGCTTCGATCCTCATCCGAACCCGATGGCGGAAAAAAACAATCTAAGGATGGAGCCGATGCCCATGCGCACTAACACCGAGAGGAGGAGTCATCTATGACGACAAAGACTTCTCCAGAAGAAAAACAAAGTGCAATCATCCGAGCCCAACACCAGATGGCGATCTATTCATAAATGTACCATCTGCGGCACATATGCCTCGAACTGTACTATTCCAAGAAACTAATCTCAATGGCTGGATATAATAAGCTTGACAGGCTTATTATCCAAACTAGTTAAGTTTACAGATCGAATCTAAACAAGGTGGTTCTTACAATAGGCCAAGCAGCTGGCATGGATCTAACGACTGTAATAATGTATCAAAGTGATACACAAATAAAGCATTCTATAAAGGGAAGCATTGGAGATCTGAACACGTGGTAGTGCCTGCAGCTGCTAAACATGGCATGATAATCTGACCAACATGCAAGACTTCCTTTCTAGAGCTTGGCGGCAATACATCATTTAGTAACTTGTGCAATCTTCATTAGAAGGGTTCCTGAAAAAGTCTCCCAGTCCTGAAAAAGTGTCACTTACGAGGAACAGATAACTGAAAGAAGATGAAATTTGCTAAATTTAGACAGTCAGAGAACCAATACTAATTGGGCCATTTAGGAGCATTCACCGTCACGTTACACCTCCTGTATCTCAATGCATGTATATCACCTTAAAAACGAGAAGCAGAGGGGGCAAGACATTGAATAGTTGAAGGTTCCTGCTGATTAGAAACAAATTATCTGTGAAACCTAGCCCTGTACCCTTCCAGGAAGCAAACAGATGGCATTTCATAGCTCATTCCGTAGCTCGTCAGGCGGCCCCATTTCAGAAAGCGAAGAGGGAACACCTCAGCTAGTCTTCACATGGGGATGTAGAAGTCAGTTCAGAAAGTCTATTTAAATGTTGTTCTCCCATGCCAAAAGACGAATATTTGAGGGGGTTTAAGTCCAGAGCTTAAGACTCGGCTCCCATAAATGGGGGCTAGAATCCTCACACATTGGATGAGCTAGTACTAGGCCCTAGTTTCTGTAAATTAAGAAAGATCTTCAGTGCCAAGAATTTGGACTTACTGGCTGATTCCGGAGTCCACAAGGTGTGTATTTAGGGGGTGATAGGAGTAAATCCTTCACTGTACACAGTGGTGGAAGTTGAGGGGGTCAGACGCAAGTAAGGAGCCCAGGCTGCAATATTCTCGTCCTTCACCCATCAAAGAAGGTTGATCTTCATTTAAGGCTGTGATACTTGAAGTACGGACCTCCTGACCTTCATATGCGGCCCCCTGGGCATCAGCAGCAATGGACTGCTCTTTACTCGACTCAGCACTAACATGACATTTAGAAAAAATATATACAGCAAGCACTTATTTAAAGGTTAATTGCAGTTAGGGAAAGGAAGGAACTAGGCCCTTAACTTTAGGAACACCTTGATTTTTTTTTAAGACAGCAAACGTGTAAACATACCAAGTTTATTTCATAGACGTGTAGAAGCATTTCAACTTAGTAAATCAAATTATAGCAGTGCAGTTAAAAAGTATTTTTCTTTAAGTGATGGTTTTCAAACATGAATTTAGAAATGTTCATGCTTACTCCCTCCCATCCTGACAACAATGCCATTAGTGATTACATCCAAGCACAGGAGGTGGTTTTGAACAGCATGAATCCTGAAGTCATGTATTTGAGTTCCTCTTATATGTGATAATGAAGAAAAAGGAGGGAATATGAAATAAAACATTTGCCCAGGGTCACACAATTTGGTCAAGTGGAGAAGCCAGGATTCATCCCAGGTTTTCTGGTTTAACATTGCGCAATTGATTTCAGCCACTAAATATACATGCATTGCTTCCCCTACACTGACTTTACACCCCCGCTGGCATCAGTGCGGCACTCGGTCACACCAAAGACTGAACTTTGCGGCCCCCGGGAAAATGTTTGTGAGTACCCATGATCTAAGGTAAGAGAACCAGTACCGATAGTTTCCAAACACAGTCTCCAGTGATGTGGCATATGGTGTTGTGGACTCCTTTAATCCATAACGAAAGGGAAACTTGTACGCTAAATGCCACGCCTTCTCAAACCACCAACCTGAGACTTGCTATCTTGAACACATGTAAATTAAGGTGTCATTAAGAACCACACATTTCAGGAGCAAATGAAGAAAATTGTTTTCAGGTACTGGGGCACTGCGGGATTATGTTCAATGTCACATCAACTACTACTGCCTCAATCTACAGTCGATACCAAAAACTAAACAAAAAACTTTATTACCAAAGAAATATCTGGATCCAATCAGCAAATGGTGGCATAATGCACACCATGTGAATCAAGAACATGTTTGTACTTCAAAACTGAAGCCTTGTGTTGGAACCAGGGAACATTTTTCCACATTAGCAATCACCCAAGACATACATGTCCATCGTCAGTAGCCATAGAGACTCGCAGCAGCCTTGAAGAGACATGGCCCTGATTTACCTATTTCCTAGGAAAGGGGAGATGTTGGTTCCCACGTACCGAAAAAATAAAGGCAACAACTGCTGTCACCTTGATTTAAGACTCCGGAAGCAGAAGTACAGGTGGTTTGTTACACTGAAAACTTTTCATTTCATCGCAAACCTATGAAATTCCTAGAAATGCTGGCATCATTCAAGTTGTCGGCAAGACGCAATTCCCTAACTGTCGTGTCAAAAGACTCTCAACCAGGATCACTATTCTAAAAAAACTCAGGAGAGAGAGATAAGGGATTCAGGTATACGTTGGTGCACAGACTGTCCTCATTCTTATGTTACTGACTAAGGGAAAATAAAAACTTTGGACAGATTGTCCTAAAGGAATGGGTTTAACCACCAATAGATAAAAGCAACCTCTCATCCTGCAGCATGAATTCTATTTTTGTATCCAGCCTGCTGTGGAAACTTGCTGGAGCATTATGAGAAGATCCTGTTCTAGCCAAGGTCCTTGTTGGCAGAGAGGTGTAAAGTGTGCATTAAAAACCCATAAGGATGGCATGACAGCCCAGGTAAATCATATACCTGGCTTTGGCACAGTGGTCAGCAAGAAGTCCAAATAATTCTAGTCAGTTTCTTTGGGGGGGGGTGTGCTATTCTAATGGCAAAGAGGGCAAGATCAACAGAGTAAGGCCATGTACAGCTGGACTGTCCATTAATTTTCTGACCAGCAAGACCATGGTGAAGTCCTGCCAAGATGTCTCCCTTAATACCCCTACTGGTCACATAGCTTGAAGAACAAAGTTCTTCTGACTAAAGAATGGGAGATGAGTATTGTCCCTCCTTTAGTATGGCCCAAGAGAAGTCTGAGTTGCATCATCATGCTGTAAACTTCCTGAGAGGAAGTGAATGTCTAAGGGTGCAAATGGCATATGTTTTTAGGTGTGTAGCTGTCAGATGCAAACAGGTCAGCTACACTATGTGTATGACTAATGCAGTCAAGTACTTGCTTATGCAGTAATGAAGACCCCCCCCAACCCCTTTTGCATATTTTGTTAGATCAGCATGTGGGCAGAAAAATGCAGCTTGGTCTACATTCCAAACGGTCAGATAAAGCTTTGTGTGTTACAAGTACCACTCACTTCAAGTTCAGAGAGCAATTCTAGGATTTTCCGTGCTTTTAGGTCTGACACCACAGATTATGCCATGCTTTCCAAGTGTCTCAAGCCCACTCAGGCATTTTAGAACATGTCCTGGTGAACACGAGACAGCAGAATCAGGTTGCCCCTGCTGAAACATACCCCCAAAGAAAATAACCTATGCAGATTTCTCCTTTAACGAAAGGTTGAGCCCAAGTGCAAAAGGGAAGCAGTCACTAAGTCCAATGAGAAGAGACACCTACTTTATCTTATACATTCTAGCAGGAAGACTTACAGAAGCTTGGTCCCAAAGAGAAATCCTCGACATACAGGCCTTGAACGCCATGACTAAGTAAACAGGACACTAAATAGTAGTACACCCAGAACACCAATTAGTATTTGTGCGAATCTGCTTTTAAGTCATTTGAGCTGAAAGATCCAGATTTTAGCCATTGGCTAAGAAAAGGCATTCGCGTAGTCCTCTTAAATGCAGAGCAAGAACTTCAATCCTAAATGACGGCAGAGATCGTGTTAAGAGCAGGACTACCTTGAACTCCGAATACACAAAGTAAAAATAACATTTGCCTAAACTGCTCTCATAACAGGAAGAAAATCCTATTAGGCTGAGTCGCTAAAATCTTTTCCATTCTCAAAAATTCTGAACTACCTTTTGCAAATGGAAATACCAAGTATAAATAGGTTGGTTTACACAACTCCGAAACATAGTGGGTTGAAATCCGAACGACCTAATCAATATTCATGAGTTACGTTGCAAATTGTCTCACTACAACTGGACGCTATCACAGTGATGGTGGCCTGCTGGAGACAGAAAACCAAAGAGTAGAAGAGGTATGCAGCTCCTGTGGGGGACGGAGGAGATGGCTGGGTGGGTCAACAACCCTACCCTAAGGTGAAAATGGGGTGTCTCCCAATTTAGAAAGTGGGGCTCTTACACACCAGTTAGGGTGTCATGCTTCATCATAGGGCTTGCTCCTCGCCAGGCCGGCGCTGCAATGCCTGATGGGCACCATTTTGAGGGGCTCTTTGTTGGAGAAAAGATGGGATCTGGCAGTAGCCAGGACGGTGGCATAGTTGCTTTCTGTGGTTCGGCTTGGCGTCAGTCAGTTTAAGTGAGGTCGGTCAGCCTTGGGAAGAGTGAGACTAATAACATGTGATTTCAGAAAGTTGATTTTGAAGCCAGAGGCTTGTTCGAAGGCTTCTATCTCCTGCATCAGAGGAGGTAAAAAGGTGGGAGGTTTTATCTGCACAGTCATCAGCGTAGAGTGCTAAATTATGCTTCCTGCACCCCTTCTGTAGTCCCCCAATACCAGTTTCCCTGCGTATTCGTTCGAGAAAGATGGCAAAAAGTAGAAGGGACAGGGGGCCCTAGTGCTACCAAAAGAATGCGACATCAGTCCATTGACCTGAACCACTGCCTTAGGCCGCAGTTAACTGCACCATATCCCGCTGCAGAATTGCGCACCAAAGCACATATAGCCAAAAAACAGGCCTAACTAGCCTTGTCAGGGGGTGGGCTGGGAGTTCCCCAATTAAGATGCTATCAACCAGCTCAGCTCCCTTACATGGTAGAATGGTCTAGGTCATACACGGAGAAGCACTTGTGCTTCATAGATCATGCTGTGGCTGGCATAAAGACCTGGAAAATACCATGGCTGCCATAAAGCTAACGCACTCCAGGGGTCTAGGTCACTCCAGTGACCTGTGCCACCACAGGAGTCTGGGACATGGTACATCGCCAGTGTAAGCTCTCTAACCGCAGAGCGCCCGACAACCGTTATAGGGAACCCAGATTTCCCGCCAGCAGTACAGGGACCTTCCTTCGCGCCCTGGCAAGCTGCCAACTGCAAAAGACTGGGTTACCTCGGAGGTGACAGGGATTATGGAGTTTGCGCAACTCCAATCTAATTATGGCACTCCGTCCAGTACCCATTGGAAGTACATTGCCCTTCAACACTGCCTCCTGCAATGTCCCATTCACCTACATGCGAGCAGACCCCGAACTATCTTTAAAAGTCGCTCCTCTGATAAACGCATACTCTGACATATACAAGTTCATTAATGTCCTACTAGTGCTCTCGACGTCACAAGGACGCTGGGAGCACGAATGTGAACGCACCGTCACTGCCAAAGAGTGGGGCGATATCTGGCACAGGACCCGCACTTCTGCATGCAGTGTGTATGGTAAGGGAATTATGCTCAAGATTGCCCTTCACTGGTACTTTACACCAGTGAGAGTGGCTAAGTGGAAACAAGGCAGGATGCAACTTGATGGAAACACTGTGGACAAACTGGCACACTTCCACATCTTCTTTGGCACTGCCCCAAGGTAAAATAATTTAGGGCGGAAGTCTAGGCTGACATTGAGATTTATGACACAATATCCCAAGATTCCCCAGTTACATCCTTCTAGGACTTCCAAATCCTCTTATACACCCTTTAAAGTAATAGAGGGGGCAGACTATTACACTAGCACTTGGTGCAGTCACACCTGGACTGGCATCCCATGTGTTATGGAATTTCCTGGGGATGGAGAAATTAACAGCAGCCATATCCAATACGCAACCACACTTTGATAAAACGTGGGGGTCTTTCGTAAGAATCCTGTTCGATGAAATCAGGGAGCTAACTTGCTAAGCCTACTGAAGAGTTCTTGGCCTTACCCACTTGGGCTATGATACTCAACGAGGTGCTAGGGACGGCTTCCCCCATTTCTTCGCTGTCTTTAGTACTAGTTGCTCTACATTCTTATCTGTCGTGAGCTGTGTGTTATCGTGGTTTTCTTATTGTCCCCCACCAGCCTTTAGATGTAGGTGGGGGGATTAATGTTGTTTTGAAGATGGACTAAAATCAATAAAACAGAGTTAAACCTAAAATTACCTGGCACCAAGGTCAGCGTAAACAGCTGCCTGTGATGCACACAGTTTGGTACTACGTGTAATATGGGAACGAGGAGATAAATTGAAGGTTGCAAACACATCCCTAACCCAGGAGTGGCTTAGTTTTACCAGTTAGTCACTGGACAGCCCCACTTTAGGGACAACAGGTGGAAGGGGGAAAGAGGGAGGGTTTTCTGACATATGGAATGGGATTAGAGTTATATTGGAATGCTGAAGCCAATGGTAGATCTCTCTTCAAAGAGATGGGAGCATGGTGAGGCCACTCAGTTTTCGGCCCACAGAGGGTTTGGCTTGTGTTTAAGTGTGTTGAAGATACTAGGAACTGCAATGGGGCAGAACTCTGAACGTTTTCCTCTCTGATTTCATGCCAAAGAACCGGTTTGTTGTTAACAGCACACTCCCTGTGGAAAGGTAGGAGAGCACGGGTTCTGCAGCAGGGTACAGGAACTCTAGTTTTGCAAAATGGCGAAGAGGCTCTGGATCAGTGAAATAGTATACGACGGCAGGGCTAATATAACAGTGGTAGTTCTTGGAGGTGGTGTAGACATGAGGTTTCGTTAAAGCAGTCTGGAAAGGGGCATGAAAGATAAGCTCAGCAGCCCTTATTCATAGTCAGTAACCAACATGCACCAGAAAAACAGCCTTCTGCATTTTCAGATGCTTAACAAGCCACAAAACATATGCTGCTGCATTTCCACTATGCGCTGAGCAGAAAAATAAAAATACAATATGTCCTTTCCTTATTTCTAAGGGTATCTGTAATTTATTTGTAGGCCATACACAAACTGTTGAGGGTACAAGTCAGTGCCTTTTTATTTAAATTCAAGACTCAAAACTGAACTATTCAGAGAAAGAGACACAGCATGTCGCAAATGTATAGTCTTTATCCGCTATGGGAGAAAACGGAATAGCTAACAAACTAACATCCAGCTGCCCGAGCATTTTCAAAACGAAATGTCAAAATGTGGATTAAAGTTTATGAAGAAAATATGCTCTCTAGAAAAAGAAATTCAGTCGGAGGAAAAACGAGAGAATAGGAAAGAAAAGATCCATGAATATGCATGCTTAAAATTAGTAAAGACTTTAATTGATGGAGAAAGTTTAAAAAAAAAAAAAAATCAGTCATATAAACATTCTCTACATGCTCTATTGCAGGATGTACTTGCCTCCTTCTCACTCCAGATTAATTTATCTCCACTCAGCAGATACCAACACTCACAACCCAGCTTACTGCTTGTTGTATGTGAAGGTAGCGAGGTTTCTGTGATCACCTACAAATCACCTAAAGGTCACAAAGTCGTTTTCTCAGTGCTTTCCTGTGAGAGACATGAATAAAACCAAACCGGTTCTCCTTTGCCTCATCTTCGGATACTGAGGATTCGAGAATCCAAAAGTGAGCAGACCCAGTCATTAGAAGGGGCATTACAGGACCAGAGAAAGGATGGAAAATAGGTACTGGGGACAACAAGGTGTATTTTGCTTATGTTTTGAACATACCTGGCACTTGTAGATACTCTTCAATGAACCGGATGTATTTCTGTGCATTCGCTGGCAGGTCTGAGAAGCTCCGGGCGTCCACTGTGCTGCACTTCCACCCTGGGAGAGTCGTGTAATCCACATCTACCTTATTCAGCACCTCTTGATTTGCTGTGGAGAGAAATCTTTTGAATTAAATGATCTGCTCTATGATTTGTAAGGACCCGTGCCCTCATAGAATACCCAGTCTCTCACCCAACGTACTCCCAACTGGGCCAGAGGATCAAGAAGACTGCAGCTGCACAGACTCGATAACTCTCTGTTGCAGAGCCAGTGAGACCCAATGGGGCTGCAGCTGCACAGACTAGAAAGATCACAACCACAGAAACTGTAACCACAGAGAGTTAGGACGCCCGCTGCTGTACAGCCCCAGAGATCGCAGCCATCCTGCTGTAGCAATCGAATTAAGTCAACAGTTGCAGTTTCTAGCTTTCTTGGGTCCATCCAGCTGAACAGATCCAGCCCTATCAAAGGGCTAGTGTTTCCACTAGCATTAAAAGTGGAAGGCTACAAAAAGAGTGGTGTTTAAAAAGCGTACATAAAACCTCTTTACAAGATACGTGGCCTGGGTAATGTAATCCTGCATATAGTGAATCTGAAAACATCAGGCGTGCTGAATTCACATACCGAAAGTGCTTTTTAAAAGACAATCTTGTTTGGGTCTCCAGCAAGGTGGGCCATTCCCTGGGGTAAGCAAGCAGGAAGCATTCCCCTCCCAATGCTCGACATCTAGACCTGGCTTTACCAAAATATGTTGGAGAGAACATGGGAGAAAAACCAATATCAAAATGAGATATATTATGTAAAGAATCCAGGGGTCCCCTTAAGAGTGGACAAGGGCTTGCTATTTAATTAATTTAATGTAATTTAATTGTGGGTTTATATAGCGCTAGGATCGACTCCCGGAGGAGTATCTCCGCGCTTCGACCGCTGGGGAACCCGTCCTGGCTCACCCTGAGAGATGGTCCCTAATGGGTATCTCTAAGGTGCGACCAAGCATCCCCGGCGGTCTGGGGGGGCCGTTGTGAAGATGAGGCAAGCTAATGCCCAGAGTTGCCGAGTGTGGTCCCTGACTAGAGTAGGCACCGAAGCGAGAATTATCGAGCCCGCTGACCCTGGTCCACGACCCTGCCGCGTTGGGGAATCGAACCCTGGTCCCGGGCCGTCCTCTGCGTACGGGTCTGCCGCCTCTAACCAGTGAGCCACACTTCTTCACTATGGCAATCCCAAGGTGCTCGGCTAGAGGGTAGTGTGGTCGAGCAGCCTTAGGCTTAACAGAGGAGTGCAAGACATCTGAAAATACACACAATGGTCAATAAATGAGACACACCACTCAAGGAGGAGATCCACCCCAATTTACAAAAATAGCAAGCATCTTTATACATGGTTAGGCATCAGTAGAAAATCGTTTAGGTAAGTACGTTTTTAAATATGAATTTCCTTTCATTCAAAAAGTTGACAGTGCCATTTCTGGAGGCTGCAATGTTTTTCTATGGGAGGAAAAGTCAATGCAGCATTCAGGTACAGTGCAGTGAGTTAAGGGACCCTTCTCCAGGAGTTAGGGTGAGTGGTGGGCAAGGTCCAAGGCAGCACCAGCAGAACACCACTAGCAGCACTAGGGCAGCCGGGTGCATAGGAGCACAAAAACGTCGGGTGTCCAATATTATTCTATGCAAAATGGTCACAGTAAAAAGAGGCTGCAGGTTTTGACTAGGGGACCAGTCGGGCTGAACCAACAAGGGGGATGGGGGGGTGGGGGTGAGGGGGCAGAAGCTGCAGGCAGCGTCTGAGAGTCTATGACAGGTGTCATTACACTGGACTCTGTTTCTGAGGGGCTGTGGACCACGCTGACACAGTTGGCCTACTTCAACTCTGGCTTGGTGCAACAGAAGCAGTGGGTGTCTTCACTGCAGTCAAGGAGTTCTTTTAGGGGTCTTTAAATGCCTGCAGGGTTTAGGGAAGCAGGTCCACTTCTTCTGGGTGGGTCTCGGTTCCGGAGTGAAGTGCTGGCAGGAATCCTGGGCTTTGGGGACTCCACAGCTGCAAGGCAGTCGACTTTTGGTGCAACTGGCGAAGGCAGCAGGCAGGCCGGCAGGGTTGGGGGCAAGTCAGTTGCTGGATCTTCTGTTCTTGCAGGATGCAACTCTCGTCCTTCTTCGTCTTTTAGGTCGGCAAGATCTGTTTTTCTGGTGCCAGGGGCTTCCCTAAATGCACAGAATTCCTAGGTATGTCATCACAAAGATGGCTACTTCTGAAAAGTCGTGTCCACCTCAGTTTAGCCCGCCTTAGAGGTGGTACTTGCCTGGGGGTGGCAATCCTACATGACTAGCTAATTTTCCCGCCTGTCCAGGTGCCAAAAGGACTATGGATAAAGGGGGGGTCGGCTTCCTCTCCTGTGCGGGGAGCCAGATTTGTATTTCAAAGGAAGCAGCTCTTTGAAGAATGTAAGTCTAACAAGGGTAATCAGCAGGTCATCCTGTGGGAGGGGGTTTGACACCCTCTTTCAGGACAGGCTTTTGATCTGGGTCTCCTGAGTGCAAAAGGCTCACCCTAGGAGGTCAGAACAGCGCCTCAGGCTAGCAGAAACCAGTCAGCGAACACACCAGAGGCTGGTAGGTTTTCAAGGGGGACCCTCTGTGTGCCGGCATTGGTAAATCCAACACTGGAAACATCCCCATCGTCGGTGAAGCCATCATGTAGCTGGGCAACTCGTTTTCACCAGTGTCCAGCACATGTTTTAAAACTGCTTCCTTGGTCACTTGTACTGACAGTGATAGGATTGACTAGCACAGAGGCATATCTGCTCATGCGAGTATGTTCTCACAAGTAATATTAAGCACCCTGCCGTAGGGTTACTAGGTCTGCTGTAGGGTGATTTACAACTATTACATGCAGTATTAGGGGACATGGCACACGGGTATGTGTGACATGTGTTTTCACTTTGGTGTGCACCAAGACACAGCCTGCAATGGCAGACTTGCATGTGCTTGGTGAGGGGTCCCTTAGGGTGGCACAACTCGTGCTGCAGCCCTTAGGGCCCCTCTTTAGTACCTCAGGTACCAGGGGTCCCATTTTCTAGGGACTTACAGAGGGTGCTTAAGGTTTTGCGAATTGGAGGAAACAATTGTACAGTTTTGGGAAAGAGCTCTGGCATTGGTGACCTGGTTAGCAAGAACCCAATGCGCTTCCAATAAAAATCACATCAGTTACCAGGCAAAAAGCAGGGGGTTACCATGTCAAAAAGGGGTACTTTCCTACAGTCTTCAAAACAGTAACATTTCTCTAGGTCATGTTTTTTCCTTTAAGACGCAGAGAACAGAAAGATTTCTCTGTAGAGCCCAGTTTCAATATCAATTTATTTTGTTTGGTTAGGGCTCAGATCCATATAAACCTCTGCCTAGGGGTATCACCTATGCTAATGTCCTGCAATTACAACTGTACACCCTCTTTCCACAACCTCATATACTGACCTGGAAAGTATGGAATCTTTTTCCCATTCAGGCAGTACTCCACGCCTACTTTAATATCTTCCAACCCATCCAGGATATCCAGCTTGGTCAGAGCAATCCTGCAGAAAACACAATAGAGTTAAGCAGTGACTTTCTAATACTGTAAGCACCACTATCCTACATTAGAACCAAGGAGAAGGAAACGCTCAAGGCAACAGGTAGAGACACCAAGGGGCGACAAAGGAGCCCTGCCATGATTACACAACTCTGACTGGAGGCAGAAACAAGAACTTTAGAAAGGATTATTTTTCAGACAAAGGAGTGATGGAAACGAGTTACGTAAACCAAGATCTGAACAGAATAAAGTGTTTACTGAGATGTAGGGAAATCTCATTGAATTAACCAAGGGTAAACCAAAGAGTATCAGCTTCAGTGCAAATTTGTCAAAGAGAAAGTCCAAGGAATAACCCATTGTTCAGACCGCCCCAGGATATTGCGGCATAGTTTTGCAAATTTTGCAGCACAAAAGGTGAAATTTTGCGGCACAAAAAGTGAAATAAATTTTGCGGCATTATTCCGGTACCTTATTTTACTTGTAATCATTACTTTTCTGTCTTAAAATCAATGGAAATTGTTTAAGCAGAGTATTCCACTTTCAAATAGGCATGTTTAAAGTGTCTGAGAGTATTTGTTTGCTATGCTAAGTCCCCAAGTCCTGTAATGGCTGGCAGCAAAATTTTTCGCATGTTGCTGGCAGGCAATCAGAGAACCTGCGGGAATCTGACTTCCACGGGAGCGATATGGCCCAAGGGAAATAAAAATCCCTGAGCCAATCATAACTCTCTACTTTTAAATTGGTGGTCCCGCAATAGTCTAAGACACTCTTGCATGCCTAAATGCACCCCTGCTGGGTTCCGAAACAAGAAGAGAGGGGATGCGTTGGTGCTCAATGCTGCTCCCCACTTCCCGTCTACTCTCGCCCCAGAACAGGGTGCAGGCACCCCTACCCTGACCAGTGGCATCAATCCTTCCACTCTCCCGCCACCGACCCTGCTTACAGGCCTACAACATTTAATTCGATTCTCTCCCGGCTGCTCATGCACTTAAAACTGTGCAGTAAACAGTTAGTTACACACAGGCTTATACTGACTGCCCCCCCGCCCCCATCTTCCACCTACCACCACCACCCCACCTCCAGGGAACAAGTCTTTAAAAAAAAAAAGTGGGGGGACTAACCAAGTTAGGTAGTTTGCAAGTGACCTCACACACGTTTATCAGGTATATCAGGAGTACATTTAAGCGCATTATGAGATTTAACAAATTAGATTTTGCTTTGGGCTTGCTCCAAAAAAAGTGGTGCAATTCCAACGCAAAATCTGGGCCTCAACTGATATATTTTTCTTACAAAGCCTTGTCACAATTAAATTGGCAACAAGGAGTAGCATGGCAGTAAATCTCTTTGTTAATTGGTTGCAAAGTCTGCATTTGAAAAATATTTTATGGGGTTAAGGCTTCTGGTACTGAGGTGCCTAGTAAATTTCAGGGAATAATAATAATGGTGAAATAATTCTGAAGGTTAAAGCATTGCTGGAGAGATCTGTGTTTTATGCAGTCCCAGATTTGCAAACTAGTATAGAAGGTTAATGGGCCAACCATCTAATAATGCCGTACAAAAGGGGGTGGTGATGGACGGAGCATCTGAACCAATCAAACACTCACACCCAGTCAAAAGATCTGGGTTTGATCCATCACCGTTCTTTAGCCCACTCTGCCACACCAGTTCAGACACGTCTATATGCAAATCAGTCTGACCCTGTGCCTCATGGGAACAGTCCAGCCTGAACTGCCAAGCCATGCCTTCCCTGGACCGGAAACAAGCTTCAGAGGACCGGTTTCTGGCATTACAGCCGTCTTCAGCCCGGCTTGCTTGAATCCAGTGGCAAAGTGAGCAAGGGACTCACGTCTGAGCATACCCTGCCAATTTTCACCCCGAGTGGGCTGGGTATGCTCAGACGTGAGTCCCAGGCTCTCCACACCACTGGAGTCAAGCTATCCAGGCTGATGAAGGCTGATAGCCAGAAACCGGTCCTTGGATGCTTGATTCCGGTCTGGGAAAGACATGGCTTGGTAGTTCGGACTGGACTGTTCCCATGAGGCACAGGGTCAGAGCTGATTTGCATATAGCCAGTGTCTAACCCAGGGTGGTGTGGAGTGCAAAAAAACGATGGATTTAGGCCCAGATCCTTGTACTGGGGTGAATGTATGACATGGTTATACATTCTGTCCATCAACTGTGTTTTTTGCAATTTTCACCCCAAGTGGGCTGGGTATGCTCAGACGTGAGTCCCAGGCTCTCCACACCACTGGAGTCAAGCTATCCAGGTTGATGAAGGCTGATAGCCAGAAACCGGTCCTTGGATGCTTGATTCCGGTCTGGGAAAGACATGGCTTGGTAGTTCGGACTGGACTGTTCCCATGAGGCATAGGGTCAGAGCTGATTTGCATATAGCCAGTGTCTAACCCAGGGTGGTGTGGAGTGCAAATAAACGATGGATTTAGGCCCAGATCCTTGTACTGGGGTGAATATATGACATTGTTCTACATTCTGTCCATCAACTGTGTTTTTTGCTACCTTCTAATAACACCAGGTTACTTTTTTGGAGCATGGATCTTTCAGAACTCCCTTGAACTAATAAAGCAACACTTTACTAGGGCAGTAGTCCCGAATTGTTGCAACCAGTAAAGCTACTGCACCTTTGGGTGCCGAGGGCTCTCTGTAAGCCAACTACTAAATGCGGTCACACCTCTCTGATGCACAAGCTCTTCAATGTGCCCACCATCTACTGTCACTATGCCTTTTATGTTCTTTAGGGCTTTCAATGGGCCAATGACCTAGAGCAACTACACTTTCCTGGTCTCTAGGGTTAGCTATGTATCAAGCTAATGACTGGATTATTTTGGGAACACAATTCTCTGTAAATGCTAATCGCTCAATGTTGCAACACTGGCACACAAAACTCTTATGGCAAACCATCTACTGCAGCTACACGTTACTGGTGCACAGGCCTCATGTGGCAAGCACAGTGTGAAGTGCTGCTTCTGCTACTGGAGGCTGATATTGCAGCCCCCGTGCAAAACTGCCCCCAGTAAGAAATCCCACCCCACCTTTCCAGCCTCCCGGAGAAACGCCAGATGTCTGCTGGGGCCTGTCCGGCCCTGGGAAAGCATATCCAAATAAATCAAGCATTGGCATAGCCAATAGGTCTCGCCTTTGGGACCTTTTAAGTGTTTAGCCATACAACACATGATGTTGTTGCACCAAGGATTTTGTGCTGGATAAATAAACACTTATAAAGTCCCAAAGGCGAGACCTATTGGCTATGCCAATGCTTGTTATACTAATGGAACGTTTGTTAAACAGGACCGAAGTAGCCAATCTCTGAGCACTTCACATGCAGCAACATATCACAAGAGATACAAAAATTAATGTAGCACCACCAGAGAGGTCACAAAACTATAAACATGTCAAGTTACCAGAGACGCTCAAAACGAGTAGACCGTTTTCGGGTGTTATCTACGTCATTGATGACTTCTGCAGCGGTGCCAAACTTTGCTCTGGACAGTGCCAGCACTTCGCTACAGAACTGGCATATAGAAAATAGGATATTGCCAGCTCATGTCTTCTGTAACAAAACATTCAGACTAATTGCATCTGCGCCCTCCCACTATCATTCACATTGGCAAAGGGTAATCATCATCCACGATACAAAACAACACATTAGTTTAGTACGCGGACATCAGAAAATATATAAACTAAGATGGCTGCACTCTAAGTGGGCTCTGCCGGCCAAGCTTTAAAAAACGCCATAATCCTGCACTTCGCCACTGTATCCTGCATCCCCGTGGCGAGAGGCACCGTCCGGAGCGGTTTCTGTGCTCCTGCACGACTGAGAAAACACCGTTGGAGGCGGCGCCGGGCCTGTGACTCCGCTCCCGTGTGGCCGTAACAACTCTCCCTGGGGCCGCGCGGGCTCCTGGCGCCGCCCGCTGCAGACTGGGACCAGAGATCCTCCCATCAAGTCTCCCGGTGACTGGCACCGCCACGGGGGGTGTTTGCTGGCATGGTTGGGGGTCCGCGGGCCTCACCACCGGGTCCGGGACACTGTGGCCTTTCCGCCGATACTCTGCTCCGCCCTCCACTGGCCGTCTTCACTGGCGGCCGCCAACGCCCTGACTTGGGTGACGGGTCGGCAGCCCCCCCATGCCTCCTTGCCGACCCTGCCCCCTGAGTGCTGTGCGCCCCCCGCTTGCCTTATGCTGTGGCCCGACCGCGCCGGGATCCTCTGTGCAGCAGTCTCTGCCCCTCGGCCTTTCTGAAGAGGCCCACCTCGACCCCGCCATCCGGTTCCTAGGTGCTGTGGGCCCGATCCACCACGCCTGAATGCACAATCGCCTGGCTGCCTCGACTGTCGGAGCGGCAGGGGCTCATACCCTGCTGGGCCTTGCCGCTGTGGACTCCTAGCGCCGGCCGTGAGTTGGGCCTGCGCCTGCCTCCTGGTGTCTCCCGCCGGCCGCTGGTGCCTCCGCTGGGCCCCTCCCGCACCTGGCGCCCTCTCTATCCTGCTGCTGGCGTGGGGTGTCTTGGAGGTTCTCCGGACATCGCCTGGAGGTGAAGGACCCGCCTGTACCCGGTCTTCTTTTTGGTGAGGTTCTCCCCTGCTCGCCACAGATGTCGTGGGACTGGGGGAGCCCATACCCGGCTGCTCCATTGTTGCCTGAAGGCCTAGAGAGACTGCCCGTTGACAGTGGGCGGCCGTCTTGGGGGCTGCAGTTTGGTTCCGGCACCGCCCCTGTTCTTCCTTCGCCTGGGGGGGCCCATGTGTTGGTCACACCCCGTACCAAGATCCATACTTGTTCCTGGTGCTGCTTGATACCGGCCATTACCCAGCTGGTGTTCCTCATCCGCTTGACAACCCTCCGGGTGTGGACATTGTCTGCCCAGCATCAATACCATTGTGAAGCCACTGTTTTCTTCCCCCTCACCCTCGGGTCGCCTCTGCCGCACGACTACACTCCTTCACGTTGCTGTGCTGGTGGTCCTCCTCGCAGGTGGCGCATACTTGGCCCTGCCAACCCCCGCGTGCCTGTCCTCGTCAGCTAAAAGCCTTCCTCGCCATGGGAAAGTCCGACCCAAAGCAGCCTAAGATTGCCTTTGAACTCCACAGGTCCTCCCGTCAGGAAGGTTCCAGTGCTGAGGGGGGACGCTGTCACCTTGGAGGCGCCCCCCTCCCAAGACGACGACCTGAAGGCGATCACGCTGGACGTGCAGTCGACGGTCACTGGCATCTCCACCCAGTTGGACCAGTTGTCGGCCAGCCTGGACTCAGTGAAGGCCCGTGTGGATACTCATGCTATTCGCCTGTTGCAAGTGGAGTCCCAGGTCTCCGATGCAGAAGATGCCGCCATGCAGGACCGTCAAAAACTGCTGGAAATGGACAAGATCTTGGCGGTCATCTGGGAGAAAAATGAGGATTTGGAGGCCCGTTCCCGCAGGAGCAACCTCCGCATAACAGGCCTTCCGGAATCGACCAACATCTCCCGTATGGAGGACTTTGTAGAGACCCTGGTCAAAGAACTCTTTGGCGACATCCTCTCCTCTGTGTTCATTGTGGAGCGTGCACACCACTCCCTTGGTCCTCGTACTGTTCCCGGCCTACCCCCACGCCCTATCATCGCTAAACTGCTCAATTTCCAGGACCGCAACGCCATACTCAGAGCTGCACGGGACAGGGGCACCATCATCCACCAGGACAGTACCCTCTCCTTTTCCCCGGACTACACCACGACTGTTCAGGCGGCCCGGCGGGAATTCCTACCTGCCAAACGCATTCTACAGAAACACAAAGTCCCATACTCCCTGGCTTATCCGGCAAAGCTCAGAGTCCACCAGGACGCAAAGACTCTTGTCTGCCCAGATCCTCTGGAGGCACTGGCGTTCGCCAATAAGCTCGTAAAATCATCCCAGCCACCAACATCTAAATCCCTATCGGAGGCTGCGGACCGCCTTAGCGACAATGACTGAAGTGCCATTTATTGATTGCTGTTGCTTTCCATTTTTACGTGATGCCAGATTCTACCCAAGCTTGGCCACCCTGCTTTACTGCGGGGGTGTATGCCTAGCCCTGCCATGCCCTCACGGAATGATTCCCAACTGCACTACTGTTTTTCCCCTTCCAAGTTGTGGGTCCCTGTGGTGTGGGTTGGTGTCTCAGCCTGATTGGGGGGGTTGGAGTGGGAGTGGGATTGGGGGTCTTTCTGTTTTTCGTTCAGTCATTCCAGTTTGGGGGGGGGGGGGGGTTAATTGGGGTGATTGGTGGAGCATTGTTATCCCGCTGTGGTTCAGGGGGGGTGGGTGGGTCTGGTGGGATTGCGGGGGTTCTTTTGTTTTCCTGTTTGTTTTAGGGATGTTGTTTTCTTAAGGTACTGTATGGTTTTTCTGCATTGCTTACACATGTCCATTCCTAGACACTGCATTGTGCTTCCGGCTGCTTATTTCGCCGGGCTGATGGCCATTAAATCTCCACTTCCATGCTGCTTGTTCTGGGGGGTTTCTGCTCCTCTACGGGGGAGATGGCTTCAATCCGCCATAGTATGTTTTTCCAGTACTGCTTTCACAAGTCTTGACTGCGACACTGCATTGTGTTCCATGCCTCGTTCTGTTTCCGGTCACTGGTCATTTACTGTTTGTGATGTTGCTCCATGGGTCCCTCCTTCCCCTTACCTGCTGCGCCTCCTGTGGTTGGGTTTGTGGGGCACTATCACTGCTCACCAGCGCGCTCTGCTCTCAGTGCCACATCCGCCAGTTAGATACCCGTGTGCTCTCCCCGCGCTACCCTGTTTGTGGAAATCCCCGGTGGGCTGCTTCTATTTGCTTGCGGAGCCTCCTGCCTGCGCTGCATTCCGCTGCCCTTTGACTCACTCTTTTCATGTTCGCTGTGCCTGCCTGTGGTGCTTACCGTCTGTGCTGCGCAGCGTCACACTCTGGACCACCCTTTTATGGCTGACATCGTCTGCTGGACCTGGAATGTCCCTGGTCTGAATGACCACCGTAAGGCCCGACTGATTCACTTACACCTACAGCGACACAAGGTAGATATAGGTCTCTTACAGGAGAAGCATCTGCTGCCCGGATCCGTCTCCAGACACACACTCGACCCGATCTTCTCTTCCAGCAAGGACATCGCCTTCAGCCACGCCACGGGACTCCAATGGACGGACCACAGCTGCGTCCACTTCAGCTACAGAAGGACCACGCTCCACCATCTCCAGCAACAGGCTCCCCGCAGAAGCTGGAACAAGATCACTGCAGACCAGCTCACTACTTCCCTGAGCAAGAACCCTCCCACCAGCACAACAAACCCCAGCCAAGCGGCCACCAACCTCACGAAATGGATCAGCGACTGCGCAGACGACCTCGCCCCTCTGAAGACCCAGCCGAGCAGACCCGGCAGCAAGAAAGCCCCATGGTTTAACGACGAACTCAAGAGCTCCAAGAAGAACTGCAGAGCACTCGAGAAAACCTGGCGCAGAGACCCAACACCGGACAACATGACTGCCCTCAAGCTCGCCACCCGAAAACACCACCAACTGATCCGCGCCACCAAGAAAACCGCATTCAAGGAACGACTGGACAACAACGCACACAACTGCAAGGAACTCTTCAACATCGTGAAAGAGCTCTCCAACCCCAACGCCGGAAACAACGACATCACCCCTTCGCAAGACCTCTGCAACTCCCTCGCCTCCTACTTCCACAACAAGATCGCGGACATACACAACAGCTTCAGCACTCAACCAACGCACGCCACGACCGAACCACCGCCCCCCACCGCCACCCTCCGCGCCTGGAACCCGATCAGCACCGAAGACACCATCCGCACGATGAACTCCATCCACTCCGGATCTCCAACAGACCCCTGCCCTCACCACGTCTTCAACAAGGCCGACGCTGTCATCGCACCCCACCTGCGGGACATCATCAACACCTCCTTCGACAGCGCCACCTTCCCGGAGAGCTGGAAGCACGCCGAACTCAGCGCTCTACTCAAGAAACCATCAGCAGACCCTACCGACCTCAAGAACTACTGCCCCATCTCGCTGCTCCTGTTTCCAGCCAAAGTCATCGAGAAGACCGTCAACAAGCAACTGGCCGCCTTCCTCGAGACGAACGGCTCCCTCGACCTCTCGCAGTCTGGCTTCCGGGCCAACCACAGCACCGAGACCGCCCTGATCGCAGCTACAGATGACATCCGAGCCCTGCTCGACAACGGAGAAACAGCGGCCCTCATCCTCCTGGACCTCTCCGCGGCCTTCGACACGGTCTGCCACCGCACCCTAGTACAGCGCCTCAGCAACGTCGGAATCCAGGAGAAGGCACTGGAGTGGATCACCTCCTTCCTCGCCGGAAGGACACAGAGAGTCCGCCTCCCCCCGTTCAGATCGGAAGCCACCGAAGTCATCTGCGGCGTCCCTCAAGGCTCCTCGCTCAGCCCAACTCTCTTTAACGTCTACATGAGCCCCCTCGCAGCCATCGCACGCCAGCACAACCTGAACATCATCTCCTACGCAGACGACACCCAGCTGATCCTCTCCCTCACCAACGACCCCGCCACCGCCAGAGCCAACCTGCACGAAGGGATGACAGACGTAGCCAAATGGATGTTGAACAGCCGCCTGAAACTGAACTCGGACAAGACGGAAGTCCTCATCCTGGGATCCTCACCCTCCGCCTGGGACGACTCCTGGTGGCCCCCCGCCCTGGGCAGCGCACCCAAACCAACTGACCACGGACGCAACCTGGGCTTCATCCTGGACTCCTCCCTCTCCATGACCAGACAAGTCAACGCCGTCTCCTCATCGTGCTTCAACATCCTGCGAATGCTACGCAAGATCTTCCGATGGATCCCCACCGAAACCAGGAAGACTGTCACCCAGGCCCTCGTCACCAGCCGGCTGGACTACGGCAACTCCCTCTACGCCGGCACCACCGCCAAACTCCAGAAGAGACTCCAGCGGATCCAGAACACCTCAGCACGACTCATCCTGGACATCCCCCGCCGCAGCCACATCTCCGGACACCTGAGAGACCTGCACTGGCTCCCGGTCAACAAGAGAATCACCTTCCGGCTCCTCACCCACGCACACAAAGCCCTACACAACCAAGGACCAGGATACCTCAACAGCCGCCTCAACTTCTACGCTCCCACGCGCCAGCTTCGATCGACCAGCCACGCCCTCGCCGCCGTCCCCCGCATCCGAAGAGCCACCACAGGACCTACCTGGCCGCCAAGACTTGGAACTCCCTCCCGACCCACCTCCGCCTGACCCAGGACCACCTCGCCTTCAGGAAGCAGCTCAAGACCTGGCTGTTCGAGCAGTAGCGGACCCCCCCCCCCCAGGGTGGGTAGTGCGCTATGCAAATGTTCTGATTGATTGATTGATTGATCGACCTCTGCTCTTTGGTAAAGAGATACCTGGTCACATATTGGGGATGTTACCAGGTATCTCTTTACCAAAGAGCAGAGATGGATTTATAAACTATCGACAGACACCTGGGGACTGAATGATGAAATTCCGTGGACGACGCTCTGAGACTATTACTTACTGTGAATGTAAGGTCCTGAGCCCTTGGTTAGGCATTAAACACCAACTTTGACTCAACGAGGTCGATGACTGACGAGAGTCCTCTTGATAAGTTCCCAATTCACTGACAAGACAGTATACTAATACCAGTGTTGGGTGGTACACTACACCATAGCAGTCCTATAGCTTATCTGGGGGACCCTGCTGTGATGTGGGAGAGCTTTTGTAGAAGGCCATAGCCCTCTGAACTAGAATCGGTTTGGGGTGTTATCTATACCTTTCCGAATGACTCTTACCAATTCAGTATATACATGATCTTACCATCACCACAGCAGAATACACTACGTAGGTCTGTATTTCGAACGATACAACACTACAGCATCGCGTTTTGGAACTCTGGGGATGTAATCTCGTCTTAATAAGTGTGGTTACACGCGATGATTAGTTTTTTCTTTAGCAGCTCTACAAGTGATGGATTTGCACTTTTTGGAGCATACACGGTATAAGAGTGTACATTAACCTACATGTCATGCGGTAGGTGTGAATGATATCCTATCGTTATTACACCTTATCAGGATGGTACCCTAGCACTAATTTGTGCCACATTACCAGACTTTATCAAACTACATTACCGCTCGATATCTATTCCGTTTCCTTCGTTGTGATTACACGCGATGATTGGTTGTTTACAATACTTCTGAGAGTGAGAGACTTGTCCCTCCCCTGTACTTTGAGAAATAGAGGACATTATATGTTATATATCATTTCACTCGCAGTGGTTGGCATTAGTTTAAGATTCTGAATAGCAAAGACTACTGTGAAGTCTCGGATGACGTCACTTTGTAGTTCCACTACAGGCTGAGTCGAAGTTTCGCCGTCTATCGCGAGAACTCGCGAGTGCAGGGAACTGGGTTGAACTGAGCAATGGACGTCTCCGGTTACCACATCTTTACTCTGAGTAAGTTTAGTGCTCGAGTTAACCGATTTTCGGTTTGTTTGAACTACTAATATGGTGTTTTTTTGCATGGGTACTGCCCCGATTGGATAGGGGCTTGGCCCTCACATTTAGAAAATAGTTCTGCTTTCCTCTCCGCGTTGCCTCCCCCAGACTTAGGATCAGTCTGAGGCAACGACGGAGAGGTAGGGAGCTTCTTGTTTGCCATCTCTGATAGGCACGAGTGAATAGCTGGAGTAATTATACTTGAGTGACTGCCTCTGAGTGAAGGGTGGGTGAGCTCTTTGCTAGTGAGCTGTTAAGAGATATGGGAAGTTCAGCAAAGGGAGAGGTGGCAGAGATTTGTTTGAACTAAGAAGATCAATCTTCTGGTTTTTGGATCTAGCACCCTCTTTTTTCCTTGCCTTTTTAGCGCGTGGCCTCCTCTACCCTGAGCTTGGTCCAGGTGAGGTGAGGTCCCATCCCGTTACTATGGGTGAGTTGAATACATTTTAAATTCTTTTTCATGTTAATATGTTCAACGCTTTGACGTCACTATTTGCTTTTGTAGGTGAACATCACACCAAGTGACATGGAGGAATAGTCACGTATATCCTTTATGGTTTTTCATTTATTGTTTTTGGTTTATTGATTTATATGTACTATACATTTGCAGTTGCAACAACTATTTAAAACAGAGGCCCTGAAGAAAGCCTTAGGAGTTTTTTCCCCGTTTGGCAGAAACATGTCGGCCCCTCAGCAGCTATTTGTTTGAACTGCTATGATTGCGCTGTTCTTGGTTTTAATCTGAAAGAGACTGATAGCCATTAAAGTTTACCTTGCTGTCTTTCCCTATTCATTTTTACTCTCACATTTCTTTTTGCACTGCACTAGTTCCCACTTAATGATCAAACATATGGTCTACGAGTAACTCGGGTGCTACAACCCTGTCTCTTATGGAGAGTATGGATCCTGTCTCAATGATCTAGAGACTTACCATCCCTACCTTTGGATGACCAAATGATAGTATTGATCATTAACAAGACTTTGATGGGAATCCATCTCTGGACATTGGGATACACCTACGGTTGCTAGTGGCTATGTGCATTGATACATGAACATCTTGCTAATGTTTGTAAGGATTTTTCCTCTGCACCTAAGCACCGGGCATTGGTTTTATCACTTGGTAGGATTAATAATTTTTGTTCCTATTAGACTCCCAGGTTTTCTCAGACTGCCCAGGTACTCACCGATCCTGAGGGCAGGTATGTGATCCCCCACGGTTTACTATTGGCCCAGTCCGTTACGATTGCCGCGGTCTACGGTCCCAACTCGGACGAACAAGAATTTTTTAACCTCATCTCCGCTTGTGGCCCCGCAGCGGTCGTCTGGGGAGGTGATTTTAATGTCACTATCGGCGGCCTTGGACCGGTCGGGCTCCTGTACGTCCAATCCACGTGCCGCGGCGGCTCTCACGTATATTTTAACTGATAACTCTTTATGGGGCCACTTCCGTCCCGACGCCCTTGAGGGCACCTGCGTTACCAGGAAGAGGGGCTGTTGGTCGCGCATTGATTTCTTGCTGACCTAACCGGACGCCCTGTCTTGGCTCACCGACGCAGTGCACATGGCTCGCACCTTTGCCGACCATGCGCCGGTTCAGATCCTTCTCCGCAATGGGCTTTTACCTGGCGTCTTCCCCACCAAACCCCTCCGGAACACTGCCTTTTGTGCGGACATCCACACCGCTATAACCAACTATTTTGATTTAAACACGGGATCCGTGGACTCCGCTTCGACATTATGGGAAGGGTTTAAGGCAGTCATTCAGGGCAAATGTATTTCTAAACAGGCCGGTGTCCTCCTCTCTATCCGCACTACTCTGGCTAAGCTCGAGGCGGAAATTAAAGATCTAGATACCACCCAGGCGGCACACCCCAGTCCTGAGACGCTGGCGTTAAGTCAAAAACACAATGAATTCTTAGAAGAGGCTGGCCGCGAACTGTCCTTTATGGACAGGTAGGGTCGGGCGCGACGTTTTGGTGAGGGGGACCGCCCGGGGGGCACTCTTGCCAATCTTCTTCGCCCACCGCGAGCTGCTTCCTATGTAACGGCCCTCAGTGATGGTGGCCCGGGTAGGACTACTTACCCGGAGGAAATTAAGTCCCACTTTCTGGACTTTCATTCTCAGTTATATTCTGCCGGTACCCCTCTGCCACGGGAGGATTTTGATCAATATTTGGAGTCTATTGCGCTGGTCTGGTTTAAAGACTACCACCGTAAATTTCTTGATGAACCTCTCTCTAGGGAGGAAATACTCGCAGCCATCAGTAGCATAAACGGGGACAAGGCCCCCGGCCTGGATGGCTTACCAGCCTTGTTTTACAAAATGTACGCCGATCTCTTAGAACCACACTTGGCGGCTATGTATAATGAATCCTTCGATACTGGCCTCTTCCTGCTATAGTTTTGTGAGGCGATGATAACTATGCTTCTTAAACCAGACAAACCTGCCGACCGTCGCGACTCCTACCGCCCCCTTTCCCTGATCAACATTGATAACATTTTTGCCAAATTGATCGCCTCCCGTCTTCTTTTACTCATGCCCCTCATTGCTCTTCCCGACCAATCCGGTTTTATTCCCGGTAGGGCAACTTGGCATAACCTCCGCACAATCTTCTCAGTTTTGCATCAAATGAATCCTAAACTTCAGGCTGTGGCTGCCCTGTTGGATGCTACAAAGGCGTTCGATTCGCTGAAGTGGCACTTTTTATTTTACCTCTTACCTAGCATGGGCTTCAGCAAAATTTTTATGCGCAAGGTTAAACTCCTTTACACCAATCCCTCGGTACGTCCCCGTATTAATGGCCGGGTCTCCAACCCTATTAGTATTGCTTGTGGCACAAGTCAGGGGTGCCCTCTATCGCCCATGCTCTTTGCCATTGCAATGGAGCCCCTGGCCGCCAGCACCATACTCACAGAGGAATAGGCTTTTCATCCCGTTCCCTACTCGTCTCCATGTACGCGGACGATGTTACCCTATACGTCCGCCATCCTCAGGAGAACCTCAGCCCCTTGGTCCGGGAAATCATACATTTTGGCAGGCTTTCAGGCATTCAAGTGAACTGGAGGAAGTCTGCTTTATTCCCCTGAACGGATGCCACTGGGTCATTCACACCGGACTTTCTGTTTGTGTGGACCTGTGGCCCCAAGCGATATCTGGGCATTTGGCGGAGTAGGGACCTGGACGAACTGTGGAGATCTAACTTCAGTTGTGCGGTCGACTGGCTGGAATCTAGGATTCCATCGTGGAGCAGACTTCCGCTATCCCTGGTGGGCCAAATCGCAATCGCCAAGATGGTTGTCCTGCCTAAATTTCTCTACTCGTTTTTAAACATCCCTATTCCTCTTACTTCTCATTTCTTTCGCAAATTACGCTCCCCAATCATTTCGCTCGTCTGGGCGGGTAAACAGCCAAGAGTCGCGTATGACATCCTTACTCTCCCCATGAGTGCCGGTGGTATGGGCGCGCCTTGTGTGTCCAGGCCAGTTTTCTGCATTTTTGGATCCACCCTACCCCTTATCAGTCTCACATTGCCGTTAAGACGGATGTAGCTTCTCCCTGGCCTCTTTCCATGGCTTTGTTCGCGCCCGCGGTCGACACTGTCGAGACTTTGCGCTGGGCCTGGTCCGGCCTACGCGGCTTTCTCTGCCAATTCCGTGCCAATAGTGAACCACCCAGATTTTCCCCCACTTCAGCCTTCTGGCATGTCTAGGCATGCGTCACGGTTGGGTTGGAGGACGGTGGCAGATCTCTACCCAGAGAACACTTTCTATTTTCTTCCCAACTCTTCAGGACCGCTGGACACGCTTTTATTTTACCATCTGTGTGCTATTTGCCGGAAACTACACCCCACATTCCCTCAGCCCCCACCCACCATGCCGGCTCTGGATTTCATATATACGTCCCCGTCGCCGCACAAATTAGGTACCAAATTATACGCGCTTACAATAGTGTCCGCCCCTATTTCCTCGGACCGGGGGCGGATCTTGGTATTGACATTTCGCAGGCCGACTGGCTATACTGCTGTAACCAGACGGAAAAGCTGTCACAGAACTACCGTCTCCGTCTGATACATTTTAAGTATTTGCACAGGCTGTACCACACCTCAGTTCAGCTCCACAGGCTCGGGCTCATTCCAAGGGACACTTGTGTGCGCTGCTCCTGCTGCGGACTTCGCACATTTAGAGTGGCTATGCCCCAAGGTCTCTGAGTTCTGGCGGGTGGTGTGTTCCACTATTTCTGACATTACTAGCGCCACAGTGCATCCCGACCCTCCCCTGTGCCTCCTTGTCTACATAAAATTCTGTCCTGATGCTTCCCAGACACCTGATTTTGATGCAGCTGGTCCTGGCTAGGTGGAGGGTGGCCATGTGTTGGGGTCGTCGGCCTGCTCCAAGGGCTGAGAGCAGGCTGGAGGACGCCTCTCTGTGTCAGACTCTATCGGAGTCTGGGACTTATTGCCCGCCAAGTCCCGACCTGTTGATATTTGGGGCCCTCTGGTTACTTATCTCCATTTCCGTTCCCACTCCAGTGGTGCTGCCTCTACCGCGCTCCCCCTGTGCCTGCGGCGGCCGCCGGTGTTGGTCAGTGACTGCCTCCTCCCTTTCTATAGGCGCCCCCACCTTTTGGTACTCACCACTGATGTTATGATCATATGGGTGTTCCCCTTAGAGGGGAGGGACCTCTGTGTAGTGGAGCTGTGATCTCAACCTTCACGTTTTTCTACTCTCTGTAAGATGTAGTCTACTTGTTACCAAATGCTTGACTTGATCTGTACTTTGTCGATTTGAGCTGCAGTTTTGCACAGTGTAATGTGTCTAACCTGATTTCCTTAATAAAAGGTTTTTGAAAAATGTAAAAATAATAAAAATAAAAAAAAAGATCCCCCGTGAACCAGTGTTTATGTTATAAAACGGCATATTTCCTATCTCAGCACTCCCAAATCAAGAGGCAGGTTCCGGAATGTAGACTTACCTCCAGTCGCTAGAGTTTGGACCTTAAACATTTTCTTGTCTCCACTTTCCAATTCCAAACTAGTCCCATTCAAAAGTACCCAAAGACATGTAATCAGAAGGCTAGTTTTAAACTGATAGGCTACGGTCAGGTCTTTGTGACTGTACTGCCCAGTGAGTCCGGCTATTGGTTAGAAGTGGTGACAAGCCCAGAAACCATACGACCAACATGTTATGGGGTCAGCTGTTCATAGCTCTATTGAGAACAGGGGGCGGCGATCCTCCGTTATCTTGACAGCCTCAGCCAACATTACCGCATGACCCGGGCAGAGCCCACTGCTGCACTACCATCAAGCCCCGTGCCCGGAAGAACGCAGCACTACACTGAAGGGAGTCGGAGAATGAAAGGATGCTAGTACAAGATGGGACATCAATACTGCGTTCTGTGTGAGAAGGATACGCGGTGAAGAGCGCAGGGTGCGGGGAGGCGCGCGGGGGCATGGGGGTGGTTAGTGTGTGCACTTTGATGGTGTGTGAGCTGTGCATGTTTTGTAGAGAATCGTCACATGTATGACAACATTGTGTGGGAGGTTAGTGAGCTGCGTTTGAGAAGCTTCTGTAAGAGAAACCAGAGTGAAAGTGACATGTATGCGTGACCAGGGAGTATTGGTGAGTGAGCTTTGTAAGATACTGAGTGAGAGTGCTGTGGAAATACGCAATTTGTGCACTTATGTGATAATATATGCATGTTAATAACAGGTGCGCGCTCTGATATCCTGCCTTGTTGCGATCCGTGAGAACCAGTTTGCAAAGGCACCCGTAGTAAAGCTCAGAGAAGGCCTGCACTGTAGAACATCAATAGAGGGCGAGATTACAGAACCCCGGATTGACAAGCTAATGCACAGCAGTTCCCGTGCTCTCTGAAGCTGTTCAACCCCAAGCGTGAGCTACGCAAGCACGCTCTGCATCACAATCACTATTGCGTAAATCACAGTTACGAAACGTTTGAGTTATGGTAGAAAGTGATAATCGCCCTGCATATTTGGAATGCGGTGCTCCCATTCCTGTGTTGTGGCACCAAATCTCCGATATAATTAATTACCCATCCTGCACTGCAGCTAAGTAATTTTTTGTTACAAGAGATTATGAAATTGCGCAGAATTCACAGCTGTCTCTGCATAGCGTCACCTTCGGAGCAGGAGAGCGTGTTCTCTTTGTTTGACATCGGATGACAAGCCTGACATTTCTGCAGCTCAAAGAGTTTATAAACAGATGGATAATCCGACCTATCACAAACTCGCATTTTGGGTGAAAGTCCGGGCCTTGCGGTAGATTCCGATCATTTGTTATTCACGATAGGCTATAAATTAAGGCCTTCCTGCCCATGCATCTGTTCACTAGAAAAGATGGAAGGTGACAACTCCATTTCATGCTTTATAAGAGAATGAGTGAGAGTGCTGTGGAGAGAGAGAGAGAGAGAGAGAGTGCTGTGGAGAGAGAGAGAGAGAGTGCTGTGGAGAGAGAGCGAGAGAGTGCTGTGGAGAGAGAGAGAGAGAGAGAGAGAGAGAGAGTGCTGTGGAGAGAGAGAGAGAGAGAGAGAGAGAGAGAGAGAGAGTGCTGTGGGGAGAGAGAGAGAGAGTGCTGTGGAGAGAGAGAGAGTGCTGTGGAGAGAGAGAGAGAGAGAGAGAGAGCGAGAGAGTGCGAGAGAGAGAGAGTGCGAGAGTGAGAGACAGTAGGTGAGCACACAAGTGGAGCGCACGCCTGGGAAAGCAGTCTGCTCATTTTGAAGTACTGCACTCACGCTTGCAGCGCGCCGCTGCGCGCTCCGCAAGGTGGATGCCACCAAGAGTGCAGTGCTTGAAAATGAGCAGAGCAACAGCTAAAGGCCCTCCTAGGCAGAGCATGCTTGCTGCGTAGGCGAGACCTAAAAATAAAAAAATAGATGACGGAAACTCCTGTTGTCGCTAATGGGAAGGGCTGCCCTCTACAAAATGAAATGCATTCACATCCTATAAAACTCATTTGAGGTTCTGGATTTCTTCTTCAAAACAGTGGACACAGTGACCAGGACCCCTTTAAGAGGATGGGGGAACCCCAAGAATAGCTCTGCCTATGCCGACTACGAAATGCCTAGTGTGTGGAATTGCTCTCCCCAGTCTGCACCTCTACTACTAGGCAACACAGCCCCACGTGGTCAATGACTGGGCTTTCTCATCACAACAGGAGCCATCGCTATTGGCAGACCAGCGAGCGATGGACCCTGAGGGCTACATCTGTTGCCTATATAAGAGCAGGAAGAAGTTACATCCGTCTCTTCAGACTGCGATCAAAATCCGGAAAAAAGGCAAAAAATGCTCTAGGGTGGAACAGTAAAGCCATGCTGGAAACCCAGACACTTGCCAGGGTACGAGTGATAGGTCATAAGAAATGGAACCTACTTGGTATATCGACGGTGGGTGATGGCTGGTGTGATGGTAAATTTATACCCTTTTCCAAACTGCAGGATTACGAGATAGCAGGTAACCCATACCTCCGATACCTGCAACTGTCACATTTCATATGAAGTTACAGGGAGTTGGTGAGGGTGCTCTCGTAAGCAGGGGCAGCTGCTCCGCTGAGACGCGGTTGCACAGTAAGGTTGCTGACTACAGTGCAAACACATAGATCACCTGGAAGTCACTGGAGACTTTGCACAAGCTTCCCGCACAACAGAAACCTCCACAGCTGTACTAAAGGATGATACCCAAAAAATCACAGCCTTTTGGAGGATGGGTAAGGGGTTGCTTCCCTGCAGTGGCTGGGGAGAGGACGAAGAGGAGGAGGTAGGTAGGGAGCAGGTTAGCTCATTTTCAACGTTTGCCTCATCTTGTATATTGCTTGTAGAGGGGGGTTTGCCCTGTGTTGTTGAGTTGCAAACGGTCAACAGCTTCAAAAAGAAAAGCCCCTGCGGAAGTCTCGTAAATTGAAAACAGATGTCAGTCTCTGAGTTGTATTAGAAGAACATCAGATCAGGCTGTGGCTTTACTGTCCTTAAATTTCTCCAGTGCAGAGAAGGCATTGGAGAGACTGTATGTATGGTGAAAATCCTGAATTTCTTAACTAGTAGGGCATAGGGAGACGGATGTCCTCATAGCTCTTGCCACCGATTTAGCAGAATAGAGGCCAGACTTTATCACCGACTTTGTGGCAGCATTACAATCTCCAATCAGCTCTGTGATATTCGGAGATGGTGGTGTTGTGTGGTGTGCCAGTGGCGTAGTCTGCAGCACCAGCAAAGTGTCTAGCTCAGAGGAAGAATGCATGATGACCAAAGGATATGGCGTCATATTTGGAGCAGGAGTTACATTTTTCCAAGTCTCAGGGGGCAATGGTGCGGAAGGCATCTGGTGGTAGGACATATGCAAACCCCCTAAAACTAGGGTACAGGATTATTGGGGCCATCCACAGCTCCAGAAGGGACCATGGCTCTGTTGAAGATGCTGAACATAGTGTTCAGAAAGGCGAATAGATTTGTCCCAGGTGTTGGAAACTCTAAACTCTAGGAAACTCTGGGGCCTTGTTCTTCCGTCGGTTCATGGACCGACGCTGGGTGAAGTCAAAGGTCGTGGTAACTTGCTTGGTGACATGTGGCGGCTGCTTTCTAGGAGATTTTGATGCAGGAGGTGACTCTGGTGTCTTCAACATCAGTCGAGATTTTAGCATCCACGCCGGTCTTCTCTCACTCTGGCCAGAGTTTTATATAGCGCGAACTAGACCCGAACCGAAACAGCAGCATGGGGGAGGTTTTAATTGCATAGTGCATGGGTCATGAGTGAAACAACTCAATACAGAATGTCAAAAGTTGGCTTGAATAATCAGTAGCAAAAAGGTACTGCCAATAAGAATGAAATGTAATTTGCCTGCATGCTAATTGCATCTGGTTTGTTTCTATTATTTTGCGTGAGCAAAAGAAGAAAAAAACAATAAAAATAAAGTATATATTTTTAAAGTCATCAATTCCATGAGATATGTGCATTTAAAGTTAGATTTTTCTTGCAGACCGACTTGGGGTACCAATGTTGTTTCAAAACGGTAGGAATATAGTTTAAGAGGGACACCAGCAAATTCATTTTCATGACAAAAAACCTCTAACTTTTGGACTAATTTATTTTTTCAAACTGTTTGGGCGAGTTGGGGGGACAACTTCCCTTTCTGTGATTGGTTTACATGATTTGAAAGATTCATGGCATGAAGACAGCCACCTGGGTTCAAATTAGCTGCCAATCTCTACGAAAATCCAAGTCAGTTGGCATTTTTTAAACTGCTTACGGAACAAATGAGATACGAAAGGGTTTCCAGAGATTGGCATGGATTTCCAAACTCCAACCAACAGCTTAAAAGTCCCACAGACTCACTCATCACTCTGAACCTATTACCTTACCTACCACCCATGCACTGCACAGCAGTTTAGAGTCTCAAATTAGACGAAAAAAGTAGCCAGATTATACTATTTTAGAGAGTATAATTTTCATTCTTTTATTTACCAGTACATAAATCACATTTATTTTTAAAAGATAACGCTACAAATAGCCTGAATCTTAATGTACACTATCAGAGGTGAACAGTCATGGGACACCTGCTATCAGGGTACTACATATACTGCCGATGATCACAGAGTAAAGAAGGTTCTGTCTAAACTAACCAAAGAGCGTGGCAGATCAGATTAGAGATTCAAAATTTCCACTGTGCTATTTAAGTTAGATAAAACTAAAGATTTTTTTTATACTCCGCTTATCACTGATAATCGGCTGCCACTGGGGCTTCAATCCACATCTATCTCAAACACAGATTCACACTTGCATTTTTTGATATCAGGGGCCAAGCTCAACTTCTCCAGTTATAAGCAGTTCGGTCTCGAAGTACTTTAAAATACTTAAGGATTGTACAATATCAGGCATCAGTAAATTTCGTGCAAACGAGACAAGGGTATACAAGATTACGTATGTTCAGACACTCTTAGCTGCGGGGGAAAAAGTAAGATTTGTTTTTACTTTGAACCATATTCATATGTTAATCCACAGAGCAGCGCCTTCTTATTTGAAGGACAAGCTGCAATTCTACTAGTATGTTTATGGCTGACACTACAGGGAAAGCTCCAGCTAGTTGTGCAGATGAACCCTGAAACTGCTGGCGAAAATCTTAAGACAAAAATGGCAACCTTTTCTCCCTTCGAGACACATGGCCTTCTCTGCAAAAGCACCTTCCTGCTAACTTCTTTCACCAGTTAGTAAGATCAGTATTTGTTCTTACCTCTATAGGGTGATCAGTGGTTCATGAATACAAATAAAATTAAATGGGAAGAAGTATTCTGTACAGAGGCTACCAGGTGGTTACTCCATAAGCACCAGGAGGTTCTGCACAAAAATCCACATTTTTAGGTGGAGCCTAGAGCCATTGCGCTGCTCTGCAAGACTTATTGTAGAGGAGTAAGGAATAGAAACCCTGCCCATATTTGCCATTGGCGTGTGTCATTGTCCATCCTAAATGCTGGCTCCTGATTCATCAATAGGCTTGTTAGTCCCTCCTTAGTACCACTTCTTCTTCATTTGTCACCTACCATGGCGACTGGCCCCTTTACTTCGGTTGTTACATGTTAGACTGTGAACAATGCCCTTTAAATAAGTTCTCCTACTGCAGGCAGTGCATCCTTTGGTGCCTTCTTTACCCTGACCATCCACCCCGTTGTCCGTGCCTTCTCCTCCGTCCGCCCTCCCGATGTCCGTGCCTGCTCACCCCCCGCCTGCCCATTGTCCGTGCCTTCTCCCCGCCCTCCCTCCCGCTGTCCATGATGCCTACCATTTGCAATGCAATAGGTCTCATGTAAATGTGAGAGCTATTGCATTACAAATGCTGGTTTGTCCCTGCCACACAGAGAAGAAATGCTTACGCGCTGAATCCGTTGATCATGTGGGCATATCGAACGAGGACCAGGTCCAGCCAACCACAACGCCGCTTCCTCCCTGTAGTCACCCCAAACTCCCGGCCGTGCGATTGCAACAGATCACCAATGGCCTGCGGAAGGAAGAAAAATAAAACTTGACTACCAAAGGACTTTAGAGCATCGAAAGATCTTCTTGAGTATGTATGGGATACTTCTCCCAAAATGCTACTGGGCAATAGCAAAATCTTAAGAGAACGGACAACATCCATGCGGCCTTGTGTGCTGCACAAGCTCCCAGCCCTTCCTCTAACGAGACATGGACAACAGGCACTCACGTTAGTCTGCTCTGTTGGGAAGGCTCCCACTCCAACCCGGGTAGTGTAGGCCTTGACAACCCCATACACCTTCCCAATGTATCGAGGTGGGATCCCGAGGCCTGTACAGACTCCGCCCACCGTACAGTTGGAGGAGGTGACAAAGGGATAGGTGCCTGCAAGGAAACAGAAAGGGATTAAGCAAAAAAAAAATAAAAGTAAAAACAGTTTTTAAAGTAAAAAACAAATACATCTTCTCTGTGGTGAGCAGGGTATCTCAACAAACAAGACAATTACATTATAAGTAGAAAGTCGAGTAGTGGGTCTCTTACCAAAATCTATATCTAACAGAGCTGCGTTGGCCCCTTCTACTAAGATCTTTTTCGGGGGTCCATGCAAGGCTTGGTACATGAAGTAAACACCGTCCTTCACAAGGGGTTTTATCCTCTCAGCGTACTCCTGGAAATCAAATGCAATATTACTGAGCAAGCGAAATACGAGACGTGCAGGATTAACGAGTGCAACATAGGAGGTATTTTTCCACAAAAGGACACGGGCCCGCGACATATAAATTTGCACAATCCATTTACCCCTATTATATCAATATGGATATACTTCAGGAATATTAGATTAGGATCAAGCACAGCTATTTTAATAATTATTTTGTGATTCAATCTTTCAAGGTATCCGAATGTTCTTCATGATCTGTTCATCGTGTAAGGTGGGTCTTGGATACTTTGGTATCAGTATAGTTGCCACTACTCAAATTTTTTCTATCTACTCGTAAGCTTCATTACACCAGATCGCTGGTCATTTACCCAGATTCAGTCAAACATTTTTAAAGTATATGGTTAAACTTTTATATTATCGGATATGCTTGTAATGCCATCTTAAAAGCAGCCTACAGTCACCCCACTCGCCATAGATTTCTGAGAAAGCGTCTGTTTAATATAGAAACGTTTTAATGGTGTTTATGAATAGATTTACTTGTTTGTATGCTTATGAAAAAGTTCACACCACGACATCAATAAGTACATCCATTTAACAAAAACATACATAGAACAGTTGGCTCACACCCACAATAACTCAACTTAACACAGTGAGCTATATGTCTAACAAATTAAGAATTCATCTCTTTAAGTATGTTTTGAACCGCAGTTCATGAAGTCCCAAAAAAGAGGGTGGTGTCCATTCAATAGGCGCCAAAGTCCATTCATTCAAAGATTTTGCTAACTTATATAACCTATACATATCCTATAATGAATTAATTTGCCTCCAAAAGACTAAAATCTATGGCAAGTGGGGCTCTCTATTTGTAGGCATTCTTGATTTTGATCCCTCCCCGCTGGGCCTGAACGGGACAAACCCAATTGATGTAGGCCAAAGGAGAGTAAAGCACATAGCAACAGAACTTTTAAATGGCTGAGTGAGTCAGTCGGCCATACTCTAGTGACACAGGTTAAAAAAGATCTGCTTACTCCTACTGATCACTACACGGTATGCTGCCACCAGCGTGCTTGCGCCGTTTTAACTCCTGGTAAAGGCGGTAGCCTTCCAACACTATTAGGGTAGCTAGCGCTTCAGGCGCTCCTCCTTGTCCAACAAGAGTAAAATCTGTGATACCGGTCTATGTCATATTTTGTACGAGACAGGGGACCCTAGTTATTTAGGATCATTAGGAAAAATGGAGATATACTAAATAGTATATAGCCTCTGTCCATCCGGACAGGAATTTATTAATCAAATTTCATATAATGGTTCATTGTTTCACATTAATACAAAAAGTGGGCACGACCTGTGACCCACAGAAAGCAAGACAAAACAAGTGACAAGAATTCATGTGGAAAACGCACAAGGCGGTCTGCACTATTACTCAGTAATACAGACTCAAATTCACTTGACAGTAGTATCAGACTATATACAAAGTCATGCCTAGCTCTCTAACGAAAATTATTTTGTTTATGTTTGTTTGTTTCCTTTTTCTCCCCATATCTATGTGAATCGCTAAAGAGGTTCTGTAACATGTGCAAATTAATTTTAAGACAAACATGACTTAAATAGCTTTGTCCTGAAGATGATGCATGTATCTTTGAAATTGCATCGAAACGTCGTCGACTTTAAAGCACCATATGTTGTTATGAATCCACAATAATGTCGCCAACAATGGGTTGCTAGAAATGAATTTGAGTCTGTATTACTGAGTAATAGTGCAGACCGCCTTGTGCGTTTTCCACATGAATTCTTGTCACTTGTTTTGTCTTGCTTTCTGTGGGTCACAGGTCGTGCCCACTTTTTGTATTAATGTGAAACAATGAACCATTATATGAAATTTGATTAATAAATTCCTGTCCGGCTGGACAGAGGCTATATACTATTTAGTATATCTCCATTTTTCCTAATGATCCTAAATAACTAGGGTCCCCTGTCTCGTACAATATATTACCGCCCAAGGACCCTAGTGTTATTCCTTCGGGTTTCCCTTGTCTCAATTAACAAAACCGGTCTATGTCATGGCACACATGCATGATCCATGTTTGCCTATGACAACAACAGACAATATCAGTATTAGGAATCCAGACAATAGTACAGATGGGCACTTAGGGCAGGGGTACACGTCTTATCATGCAGAGAAGATTTTCGGCCAACACACCTTACGCAATGTCACTTTCAGAGGGAGTCTAAATTACTTTTCTTGGCTGCTTCGGTCAGACCAGTAAAGGAGGGGGAGGGACAACTATGTTGCCATAGTTGTTCACCAAGTTGCTGTAATGTATGACAAGGCCTAGAAAGGTTCTCACATGCAGGTGGGAGACAAGGATCTCCCAGTTCAGGGAAAAAAATGATTTAGCTTCAAGAAGCTGAATATTACACCTGCCCACTTGGTGCTCAGAGTACTCCACAGAAGACAGACCAATTCAGGAATTGGCTGTATTAAATGGTCAGATTGGACACAAAAATATATCCTAGCCAGTCAGCACCTGGTACAACATCCCTGGAATACCGCTTGGGCGTTCTGCAGTCAAAAAGCAGAACTTTGATTTGTTGGAGGCCCTATGGCATTAACCTATCTTCCACGCTACAGTAATACACCAGTAGTCATCAGACAAGTCAAATGCGCAGATCTAGAAGGCTGACCCAAAGTATCAATATATATGGATACTTAGGGTCAGCCTTGTACATCTGACAAGCACATCAAATCGTGAAAACTGAGGAGTTCTCAATATAGCGCCTGGTATAAATACCTAACAGTTAATGCCGAAGCACAGAGCCATCAACTCTTGCTTGGGCAACAGAAGCGCTGGGGCGTAACCAAATCAGACCTGCAGATAATTGGTCTAAACCTAGAACTATCATCTTCAACTTAGTAAGCCACAACCATTTGACATACTGTCAACTGTGCTATACACGAGCAGACTGTCAGTGGCTATGTCAAGAACACACACACACACACACAAGTCAGCACATCTGTCAGGGAGAAAAAGTGGGCAAAGTGGCCCAGAACTGCCCTTCAGTGTCTCCTGTGCAGGTGTTAAGTTGGAAGTAAGGTTAAATCCCTTCATCAGGCTTGCTCTACCACATTTTGCAGGTCAAAGAGGGGCGAACTATCCTACTTTTATCTATCAGAGTCTTAAGAGTGGCGATGCATTTTCTGCTCAGAGGTATGAGCTGAAATATGAGGAACACCATGCAGGGATACCTGGTGGGACCAATATCAACTAGGTAACCTCACTGATAATCTTCATGGATTGTGGGCGACACCATTAGTCTTCCAATGCCTAAGCACAAATCAGCTCAAGGGCTCCTGGTGAACTCCAAAAACATAAATGTATTTTCCAATCGCACTCCCTGCTCTCAGAGTTGCTGCAGACAGGTGAGTCTATAGTATAGATGTTACCAGCGCAAACATTATTTAACAGTCAACTTTCTTTTCTCCAACTGAACCCTTCCCTCAGCCCATCTTTACAGCCAAGCTCTTTATTTTACTGATCTCTCAGTCAAACAAGCTGAAATCTAGATTGCAGTCTTTATTTCCACACCCTCTTCTTTCTTGCTAGGGCCTCTATCTGCAAATAAAGCAACAATATTTCTCGACAGGTATTTGTGTAAACATCAAAATGGAGTTCCACTGCCAATTGTAAATCAACTGTGTGTACGTGTGTTTGCACTTCTACCTTTTTGCACACTACACATGAAAATGATGGGTCCTTCCTTAATGCCGTTTTCCTGTAATGTGTTACCTCAACAGATGAATGTCATCAGCTTAACCAAACACAAAGTAGGGATGAACGAACAGGAGCATTTTCTCTGCAGATCACTTTTTGGCTTGCATGTTTCTGGTTCAGGGAAGACCTGGCTTGGCAGTTTGGGCTGGAGAACAGGGTCAAGACTGATTTGCATATGGCTGGATCTGACCCGGGGTGGCAAAGTGAGCTAAAGAACGATGATAGATTCAACCGAGATCTGTGATTGGTGGTGAGTGTCTGAAAAGTTTCAGCGCTCTGTCCATAATCTCTGCTTTCTGAAATCCCTTGCCTTCACTGTGGTTGCCACTACTAAGATGTTATCTATCTACTCTTAAGCACCATTACACCAGATAGATATCCATTTAACAGATTTTTTTAAGCTGTATTCAGGTATGCTTAGAAGCTAAGAAAACACAATTAACAGAAATGTAGCCACTTAAAGAAAATTGTTGCATCCAACTCACCTTAAGCTGCTGTAGTTCCCCTTCCACATCTATACTCAGCGTCGGATACATGTTGAGGTACTGTTCTGCTAGGACCTTAAACCTAGAGGGGATGAGAAGGGTTGCTCAGTTTATCTACTCTGCAAGTCAATAGGATGTTACTGCTGACATAGGTGACGGGGGGGGGGGGGGATTCAAGGCCCAGTGAATGGGTTACAGTCAGGCATTATTAATTGTTTGAATGAAGAATTTTGGCACCTAGTATATGTCCTAAAAAAAAGGCCAAATAAAATGAAGTAACAGATTTTCTCCTGCACACATGAAACATGCAAGTTTATTCTGCTGTTGTATGTGTGGCCATCTCTACAAATAAAAGATGGACAACATAACTATTTACCTAATAAACAATTACTTTCCAAGAAATGGAGGGAAATTGCCCAAAGTGGTAATAGATATACAAGGCTGTACATGTTTCTTAAGGGGGGGGGGGGGGGGAATGTTGAGTCATGGGTTCCGAGGGGTCTAGAAACATGCCAATTAACTCACTTTTTAGAGAACTCCTCAAAGTCAGCAAGAAGGTCACAAATGCGAAGTCCTGTGCGAGAGGCCTTGGATGAATAGACAGGCCCAATGCCCTTCTTTGTGGTACCAAGACTGTGGAAAACAAAAACAAAAAAGCTAGTAGTCGAAGGCCTTAGTGCAGGGCTTGATTTGTGCCGGAGTTTTCTGGTGCTCAGCACCGGCACTTATTTCAAACCACCAGTGCTTACTTCTGACAGTCCACCACAAGGTGGCACTGTGTATTAATTTATAAGCAGAGATTTAAAAAGTATTTAAAATTAAAATAATAGTACCTTGTCCAGGTCGTTCTTACAGATTTGGGTGCTATTGAACAGTTCAAATTGTCACAATTGTTTGAGTGTGATGGTTAGTAGAGAACAGTAGCAGTTGTATTAGGCAGCACTATCAGGGGCATTGGGTCATGCAAGCTGCAGTACCCTGAGGAATACCTTGGGCCCTAGCACTTTTTAATTATGTATTTATTAATTAGCCCTGCCTGAGTTTGAAGTGAGTGGCACTGAAACTAGTATCCTAGCACCAAATCTTCAAATGTCCTTTCCCTTTACAAGTCTTTTTCACCCCAGATTTTTCTTGAGCCAGTGAGCGTGTGCCTTTGCAGTATAATAATCTGTTTGCAGTTTCAACGTCCAGGTCTGTATAACTTGCTTACACAGGCAGCGTGCCACTTTCAAAGTCAAGCACAGAGTTCAAATGCTCTAGGACCTAAATGTGGGTTTTACATCTCTTTAAAAGGAGTGAACTGACTGTGGTAACTAGCATGTATCTCGAAGATGCAAACTGTGCCACCTTAGACCACTACAGGTGCAGACCCATTCCAAAGCATAGTCCACATAAGCAGCAAAAATGTATGCCCAATTTTTTGCGCATCCCCAGGTATGATCTGAAACTGATGACCTGTTTTACGTTACCTTTTATACTCTGTTCCTCTGGGTCAAAGTAAGATGATGAAATGTATATTTTGGTCCCCAAAAATGAGTGCAAATGCCCACCACCTTACCCACAGACTCTACAACATAGGCATACAGCAAGACCCCCTCAAGTGGATCACTTCCTTCCTTACAGGACACACATAGAGCATCAGACTGCCTTCCGTCCCCTCTGCACCTAAATACATCATATACAGCATACCACAAGGATCATCCCTCAGACCCGCCCTGTTCAACAGCTACATGAACCCCTTCCACCCCTCCAGACGACGATGTAAGATTTGACAGACTCAACATAATCTCCTACGCAGGAGACACTCAACAGATCCTCTTACTCACCGAGGAGCCCAGCAACACAAAATCCCACTTCCGCTACGCCATGACCAACGTAGCCAAATGGATGAGAGACAACTGCCTCCAACTCAATTCTGACAAAGCCGAAGTACTGATCTTCGGGAAGAACACCTCCGCATGTGACCATAACCTGTGACCTGCAGGACTCGGACCTACACTCACACCGATCCACCATGCATGCAACCTCGCCATCATCCTCAACAGCCAACTGACAATGGAATGACAAGTCAACCCAGTAGCCGCCTCCTGCTTCCACACTTTGCAAGCTCAGCAGAATCTTCAGATTGATCCCAACCAACACCTTAAAGACTGTCACTCAGGGCCTTAGCACCAGCTGCCTCGGCTAGGACAATGCCCTCTAAGCCAGCATCTCCACCCAGCTCCTCAGAAGACTCCAGACCATACAGAAAGCTACAGACTCATCCTGAACCTCCCCAAACGAACCCACATTACCTCCCACCTGAGAGACCTCCACTGGCTGCCCATCCAGAAGAGATGCCTGTTCAAGATCCTAACGCATACCTATAAAGCCCACCATGACCTAGTACCTGCCTACATCAATTGAACTCCCACAAACACTCTAGACACCTGCGCTCCTCATCACTCGCCCTCAAACACACACACACACACACACACACCCCTGCATCCATTGCAGCGGTGGCCAATCCTTTTCCTACATCGCTGCCTAGACCTGGAACGACCTTACCCTCCAGCTCCGTGCTGCCCCCTCGCTGGCAGACTTCAGTCAGACTCTAGACCCAACAGTGTTGCACTTCTCAAATGCAGTTTGATTGATTGACCTCCTGCAACTGCCAACACAAATTAAGTAATGGAGGAAAGAACGAATGGTGGTGTGCAGGGACACACTTGTATCCAAGCAGATTCCTAGGTGTTGGTGGCTCACCAGACAGACCCACCTGACGGAAAGTTAAGCGCTGATATAAGTTTCAAGCCTCCAATGGAATCTGAACTAGCACTATATTAGGAACTCCAAAGCTCTATCCCCTCATAGGCTTAGGACATCCTGGATTCGAATCCTGCAGTTCCCCAAGTTCAAAGAAAAGCAAGATTTCTAGGCTAGACTCACTTTTTGCCAGCCTGCTGCTGCCGCTGCAGCTCCTGGATCCCATCAGCAGCTTGGTGGAAGTTAAAGACTAAGAGAGAAACCAGAGACTTTACTGTAGGGTGCTTTAAAAAGTACAGAATCCATCACGCCAGCACAAAAAATAAACAATAAATAAACCTCTAGAGCCCATCATACCTACCACTTTCCCATCTGCTATTCCATTAACAGGCTTACTTCATCCTCAGCAGTCACTTACCTATGTGTGCTCTGTCTGAAATGACTGTCCGTGACTCCCAGCCATGGAGCCCTATGAAGTAAGAAGAGCGAGAGTGGTCAGAGGAGAGCCATCACACAGTGAGATGATGTGGTGCTAAAGAACAGGAGTGGGCATGTGTTATTAGAGTCTCACTGTCATCCCACACACAAGGTTCGTTCAGTATACTTTATTCGCCTTACATAGCCATACAAAAAAAAAAAATACAACAAACATGCTGTTAAAGTGCGAGCAGTACAAATTGTGCATCAATAAGATAAGACAAAGACAGTGAAAACATACAATTCAAATACAAGCAGTGCAACAATACATCAAGGGTGAGAAATGGTGCAATAAACACGGGACCACACAAGGTGATATGCAGCACTCACCTGGCCCCTTCTTACAGTTCTTCTCAGCTTCTTCAAAGAGCCCAGGGAGATGGATCACAACACCGTTGCCTTAGTTAAGAGCAAGAGAAAGATTGTGTCAGGACAGCAAGTCTAGAAGAGGACAGAAACAGATCCAAGCGTAACATATAACACACAGTAATCTGGCTCAGGTCAAAGGGAGTGACACAGGGCCCTAAACCTGTAACACTCACACTAGCGCCCACAGAGGAAGATAGAGAACATAATCTGAAACCCCTCTGTTCCCAGAAGTTGAAACAAAGACTACCTCCATTCTCCGGACCACATATCTTTCACACACTACTTTCTGCCATTGCTTGACTTGGCCCTCTCTGCAGGGTCACCCCCAAACCGTTTGCCTTTTCCCCACCTTCACTTTTTCCTGAATTTGGTTCTGTCATCTTAGGGCTCTGTGCACTTTAGCACTGGTTGACAGTGGTTACGTGCTTGAGCTAACTCACTAAAACATGGTTACATTGTCTTATACCCAATTGGCATTTTTACTTGTTAGTCCTTCTAGAGTGATACTACATGTACCCAGGGCCTGTAAATGAAATGCTACTAGTGGGCCTGCAAACAGTAAAACTACAGGAGGTAGACCGTAAACCCGGTAGAGTCCAGGGCAACGGTGTGTAACATACAACGTCTCATAGGGTATTATTTGTCAGACAATTTCAAAGGGAGCACGAGTAGTTACTATGAGCACAGCGGGAGAACAGGGGGACAATCATTTGAATAGACAAAGAAAAACTTTTGTATATAGTACCATCTATTTAAAAGGTAGGGAAAGCACTGCGTTACATTAAATGGCATGTGACCTGTGTTATGCTGTGCACAAGTGCTCCTGAAATGGTGAACGGCGCAAGTGAGACGTTAGAAAGTATGTACAGCGGGCAGGGGGCGCACAACAAAACAACTTATATACAAGGTGTATTCGTAGTAATACCCATACAGTAAATGCAATTGAATACGGAGTAATTTGAATGGGTAAACACAAGAAAGGCTCCGTAAATTTCGCCCTAAAAGTAGACGGCGTTACAGCCTATTTGCAATGTAAGGCCATCATCATGACCAAATTACAGATAATTACATGACAATGAGGTAGTGAGGGAATTACAGCAGAAATGGAGCGGTCTCAGGCGGAGTCTGAAACCGTCATTGATCTGTCCCCTGAGTGCAAATACGTAGGTTAAATACCTGTCACCAACTAGCCCCCCACATGCTTGTTCCCTCGGATATGTGTGCCAATGATCCAAAAATATTGCAATCTGTCCCAAAGAGCATTGTGCATTTACACCAGGAGGACGGAGGATAGGTGTCACAATGTTAACGCAAGTCACAAACAAAAAGGAAGAACAGTAGGGACTCAGGCATGCAACACACAGCTCTCTGGATGCTTCCAGTGGATAAGTACAGGATTCTTCTCACCGATGAAGGAGATGGCTTTCTTATTCAGCACACCACTGGGCAGAAGGTGGAAGTCATACTCCACAGAATCCACGACCACGGTGTGTCCAGCGTTGTTACCTCCCTGATTAAAACACAAAGGGGTGGGGGGGGGAGTTACTGTAAAATGTCAAATTAGTCCACTTCCCGACAAAACACAAAGGTGGCACGGTTAGTGCCAGACTCCACTTGCTACACAACACCCGCGCCACTCAGTCGATGCCCATGCAGCTTCAAGGGCGTGCCTAGCTGTCACTACTGTGCTGGAGCGTAGCCTTTATTTGTAGCGGGTGCACTGGCGCCGTAGCCCATAGGGGCCCACTGAACCTACAGTTTGATTATTTCCCATTTCAAACAGGGGGAGGGAGGATGGATTACAGTCCACACAAAACACCTGTTAAGCCACTGCCGCAGCCTTGTCTTACAGTACACCTGGTCTAATAGGTGCAGGCTTTCGTTTGGTAACTAAGTGTCTGAACAAATATTTGCCACTGAAATGCCCTAGTGGGCAATGTCGACACATCCTCCGAGAACAATGATACAGCATTTAAAAAGTTGCGAAATGTTGACGATGCATTATGGGTAGATCATAGCGTATTCGCTGTGAGAGATGTGTATTATAGGCTAACATGGCAAGAGATAACTTCCGACCTGAAAAGGACTATCCTTTCACCGCAGTCGCCCATTATAATGTACATTTCAATAAATTGGCCTGTCCTTCAAATTGACTAACTGACCTTCACATTTGGCCCTCAATAAACTCCCACCTCTTCGATGGGCGGTGCTTCCCGTCTCCTCTAAGCGGGCTCCTACCTGACACCTGCACACCAGGTCCGCGTCCATGGCAAGCAGGTCGACTACCTTCCCTTTGCCCTCGTCGCCCCATTGTGCGCCCAGCACTACTGTCACCCGGTTGCCCCCGTCGCCACCCTCCAGCGTCCCGTTGGTAATGCCGCTCAGAGCTGCCATGCTGCAATTAGAGAGCAGGAAAGGGCGCCAAGAACCGCTTCCGCCCTCACCAACATGGCGGAGACCCCCGTCTTCCCCATCAAATATGGAGGAGGGTCTTTCACCATTGCAACATGACGCTACAGAAACTCACATCCGGGTTCGTCACGTGATGTTGCAGAGTACTATCGCGTTCCCGCTGGGTTTTACTATATAACCTAAATTGTGTTTACGATACAGCCTACAGCAGTGATATGGTAACATAATTAGACAGCTACGTTCTACAATTGGATTCGTAGTACGTTTATGCTTCAGTCTGCAGAAACGTAGTAAAATGTGTTTTGTATGTACTACTTTTTTTTGCTTAGAAGTTAGAACACCTTGTTAGGGGCTCCTCCTAAAACGATTGTTTTAAATCTAAACAAGAGTAAACCGCTGTAAATTGACAATTTAAGCATATTTTTTTGTCAAATGTGGTACTCTATAGTTTAAAATGCCTATAAATAATTCGTTGGCATTTTTCTGCATCATAGATGCGGCTAAAGCTACCGACTTTGAAGCTGGTGAGCCAGGTTCGAGTCTGGCGAGTAGCTCAAACATCCTGTGGTTCTGGGCAAATCACTATATATCTCCCCTTGCCTAAAATTGAATGGGTCCATCGGTAATGCAACTGGTGCTAGTGTAAAGCTCTGATACCTTCTGGTCGAGTTCGCGCTACATAAAAATGCAATAAAAAACAAGCATTTACAATGCAACGGTTTCGCCTATGCAAAAGTTTGAGCTATTGACATTGTAAACCATAAGTGACCTATTGTGACATAATTCACCATACGTGACCTATTGTGACATCATCTAGTTGTTTTTGCCTGTTGACTGCAACCTGGATTTTTTTAACAGCGGTTTCAAAAATAACAATAGCTGGTGGAAGAAGCTCCAAGTAGACCAAAAATCATGCTCTGACATTTACTGTGACACCGTCACAAGGTGTCATAGAGTGTGGGGTGTTACTTCCGCTAACCCTCCATCTTGGGAATAATACAACACAGCAACACACTATCTGGAAAGATAGATTCGGCTCAGACTCGGTAAAAATGATTTCAGACACAATCGTAGTACAAAAACCATATCTATGTTTGTTCGTAACTTACTCAACTCAGAATGTACTTATCATCTTAAAGTCAACATTTTATATTTTTTCTGCCATTTTATTTCAACCAATATGATAAGGTGCAAAAAACAAAACCGTTAAAGAAAGTCTGCCTGTGTTTGATACATTGCAGGGATACATTTTTAAGCAGGGAAAGATAGAGACGCGAAACGTGTATTTACCGAGTTGTAAACATGTGCAGAGGCTTCCTCTTTATCTGACGCTCCCGCACAAATAAAGCTGTCACAGATACTCTACTTGTGACAAGACGGAGTCACGAGCCGCCGGGATCTGATAATGCCGGCCTCTGCAGACATCCTGAGAGCTCGTGACAGGGGCCGCCCCGGGGGCTCGCTAACATCTGGGCTCCGTGTCAGACGGGGGCTGGGCCCTGTTACACAGCATTGCTTCCGTTAGAGGACCTGTTCTCGGAGTGCATCGCACACATGGAAGTGCAAGCAGCCAGTGGGCGTGGCTCCTGCTTGGAGTGCACATGTATGTGCTTCCACGCGAAGGCCCCTGCCAGGAGTGCAGAGCACGCATGTATGTGCTAGCAGCCAGTAGCTCCTGCTTGGAGTGCACATGTATGTGGTCCCAGGAGAGGGATCCTTCTCGGAATGCAACGCACACATGTATGTGCCTCCAGGCATGGGCTCCCGTCCGGAGGGCAGTGCACACATGTATATGCCTCCAGGCATGGGCTCTCGTCCGGAGGGCAGTGCACACATGTATGTGCCTCCAGGCATGAGCTCCAGTCCGGAGGGAAGTGCACAGGGGCCTGCATGCAAGAGCTCCTTTTGGCAATGCAGTGCACACGTGCATGCTGCCCTGGCTGAGGTCTGGTGCTTGTAGTGCCCACGCATGTACCAAGGGGATCTGCCAGTACGATGTGTACGCGCCTCCAGTCAAGGTCTCGTGTCATGTGTTTAGCACCGCACATGGACTCCTGCTGCTAGTGGAGATCACACATGTTATGCACCTACAACCAGGGGCCTGCTGGGAGTGCTGCTCACATATGTATGTCCCTGCTGCCTGACTTTTCATGCGCCTGTCTGCGTGAGACAGGAAGTTTAAATTTAAAGGCGCGAGAGAGGAAGTTTGCAAAGTAGAACAAAACACGCTTTTCTCTCAGCCTGGCTCACTCCAGGCGTCCGCATGTATGCTGCGGCGGGGGTGCAGAGGGGCAGGTGGTTAACTCAAAGGGAAATAACGCGCTGGTGAGGGAGGGGCAATGTGTGCCACCAACCCTGTATTCGGCGCGCCGATCCAGCAGGGCGGCTATTAAAGGGGCGGAGACGAAAGTAGTACAGCTAAACGGTATGGGGTGGGGGGGTTCATTCATGCTGCTCTGGGGTGAGGGGGTAATTCTTCAAGGTAGCACTGATGCGGTATATCTTTCCAAACGACCATTGCATGGCATGCATACAACATATACTTAGCAAATGCGACTAGTGGTCAGTGTTTCATTAACTGACTGAGATTGTGTGCTGTGGGCAGGTAAGTACCTATTGTGGACTTGTGTCTGAAGGTGCTGGGTCTCCGGTCTGGCGGAAGAGAACTCTACGAGGGAACTAGGTATCCGAGGGAGCACCTGGAGTGCTTGATTAGTCAACCCATACTCAGTCACTCCTTACTCACAGATGGGTGCCAGCTGGCGCACGTTCTGGCGAGAAGAAACACGGCTTGTTTGTTGTTGGTCGGGTGGAACACCATAATTAAACTAAACTAACCACTATAAGAAAAAGTGCTGATTCTGTGCGTTTATCCGTTACCAGGGGTAAGCTCTGCAACTCCGGTATATGTCTGTCTGTAAGGAAGGAGGTGAACGCTTCTATAAGGCAGGTATTTTTACAGTGCTTAATTTGTAAAATATGAAGTCCAGGTGCTCAAATGTTTTTGGGGGGCCCACCCACTTCCCCGGGCTCCACCCCCTTCCTCCACTGCTCCACCTCCTTACCCTATGGGCCTTACCCACATCCTCAAATGGCACTGCTGAAAGTCAAATGTAACACCCTATCTGAATTTCAGCAAGGGAGCCTTCCTCCAAGTAATGTTTTGATAGGAATTAAATAACGTAAGATGCTATCACTGGTCAGTAAAATGCCAAACAAATACTAACAGTTGGGATGTTTTGCTCTTCCTTGCCACATCACTACCTCCGACTCCTGACCCAATCCTCAGGTCATTCCCGCCCTCTGATTCTCTACCCACCCTTCCCCCACTTTTTCCCCCACTTTGACTACTGGTTAGGCCTTAGTGTGAAACATATTTAAAGTGCCATTAGAATACTTGTTTTAACGCCAGGTTTTCTGGCAACCATAGGCTGTTACCTCAAGTGGGATTTAGGAATCGGAGCTGGAGAGGGTGACATTCGACAGGTCAATTAAATGCAGGTGTCAGTGTTGCGTCGCCGTGGCACAGAGAGGTTGCAAACCTGTCCTACCTCACTTCTACTACCAACCATACCGAACATGCACACAGATCTACAGGGAGTATATCTTGCATCTGTCCTGGGTGGCAGTTTGTTCAAAGGAGCCCGTTGGGGTTATGGGAGCTCTAGAAAGAGCAGAAGATACTGCAGCCTGTATGGGAGAAGTACCAAACACAGCTTTTGAAAGGCATGAAATGCGAAGGACATTCTTACTTTAAAAATACGGAGGCCTGTTGGTTTAGTTCATTTTAGTTTTGGATAAGTTTGCTTCCTTTTCTTCAAACCAGAAGCCATGGGTCTTGTGTGGCTCCAAGGCTTGGAAGAGTTCTTAAAAAATCACACAGCACATACAGTACTCTCAAAGTGGCTACTGCATATGTATTCCAGTTATGTACATGTAGTTGCGTCGAATAGCCCAGAGAGCCAGTCACAATGAATACTAAAAACCACACAGCACATACAATATTCTCGAAGTGTTGAAATAAAGTAATTGAATGTAAAATATGTCATTTAAATGTTTTTGGGTTTGATTTGTGCAAATAAGGAAGCAAAAGTCACGAAATGTCAATGTTATTAGTGGTTTGATAAATATAGATGTTGAGATTACAGAAAAGTTATTGCTTGCTATATTATCTTACTTCTGACAGATTCGTGCAAGTGCACATATCACACAAGTGCTTCAAAGCATTGTAAAGCCGACATTTCCCAAAATAAATGTACAAATAAAGTATTTCATGGCTACAATAATCCCCAGCCCTCACTCAGCCCCACGGCCCATAATTCCACTATCCCTCAAAGCAAGCTCTCACTTCATTCCATTCTCGGTACCTGCTAAAAACCTCTGAGGACTTTGGAACTTCCTATCTGCATCAGGACACAAGGCCTGCTTGGAAATAGAATATAGAGCTGAATTTCTGTCAGACTCCTGGGCATTTTAGTTTCCAAAGTCTTGAATTAGAATTCAAACACGACGACAAGGTTATAAAGTATTGACATTTAATGCTACAAAAGCTACTAAAGGATCGAACGAGATGCCTAACTGACCTCAAGGCCCTCTCTCACATCAACCTGATCGCGCTGCACTAGTCATAAATCAACCCAGTAGCAGAGACTAAAAAAACGCCTTGGCACATCATATAACACTTTCAAATTTCAGTTTTACCACTACATAAAAATAATTATAGAACAACAGCTTTGCAACTTAACGTGCATATAAATCACCTTAATTACAGTGGTGCCTTGTGTCGGTGAAGTCCCAACGGGTGCTGCCAAACCGTGTCACATACAGAGTTTGGTGCAAGTGGCCCATGTAAGTCTGCAGGTACATCACCAGCTCCTGCCCCTAGGCAACGGGACCCCAGGCATGACTCGACGAATGATCCTGAGGGCTGTTGTTCTCCTGAGCTCCAGGTGCACCGTGAGAGCTGCGCAGTCATGATTGCCGCCAGCTACTAACTTAACATAGGAGCTGCGCAGAGTGCGCACACTCATGTTGGCTGTCTCACTTAACATAGGAGCTGCGCAGAGTGCGCACACTCATGTTGGCTGTCTCACTTAACATAGGAGCTGCGCAGAGTGCGCACACTCATGTTGGCTGTCTCAGTGGCTTTTGAAGACACTTAGCAGACACAAAATGACCCCTGCAGCCGTGCCCCATACATACACACGATAGGGCAGCAGCATGTACGTTGAGGACAGCCAAACTATGGCGGGCGGCAGCAATTCCAGCCTCCAGAGAGCCCCTAAGTCCGCGTTAGCTTTGCTTCATTTTCACTTTCATTTCCAGTTTTGAAAAATGTTACGCACACGCACGCTACCGCGGCTGCCTCATCCCCTACCCTACAGAACCAAATCCAGCCCAAACAGTGGCGCGCCCACTTCTAACACTGAACTGACAGAAAATAGTGGCATGCATTTATTATCGGCTGATGGCTCGGCAGCACCAGCACTCTTCACCGGGGCTCAGGAGACAGTTTGCAAAGTCCATTCTACTTACTGTGACACTTAATATGTAGTGGAGTCGTTGATGTGAGGTGGGAGTGAGACTGAGATGTAGACCCGGCCCTGAGAATTAAGTGCCGGTGCTAAGCACCGGCACAAATTAAGCACTGTATTTTTAGCTCTAGAATCGCTGTGCAGGCTGTGGGAGGTTGGAGGCCGGAGACTGAGGGCGCGCTGGATCGGCCGCGGCCCGCCATGCGGAGATAGATCGCTGCACCCGCGGCGGAGGTGACACAGGCGACGGCGCATTATAGCCGCGGGGGGAGACCACTGGTGTCCGAAGAGGCCCCGCACAACTGCAGCTTTTTGCCGGCGCGGCCGGGCACCGGAGGTCGCACGATAGAGTTGCGCAAGTCACCCAGAGCCTCCGGAGGCGGCAACTTCAAAAGCTGCCCCCCACGTCAAGGACATTGTGACCGGTCATCAGGGGTGAAGCGGCCTGACGCAACGCGGCAACCGGGACGTCGAGTGAAGGCTGCTCCCGGGCTCTGAAGGGCCGATGCAGGACTGAGGTAGACGCGACTGACGGGGAAAAGTTAAGCAGCCACCACCGTGCATCGACAAACCGCAGTCGGACGGTGCACCCGAGGTCGGGGACATAAGAAGGACCACCAGTGTGCGTAGTACTCCGGTGCGGCTGGGGCCCATTGAGTCAGCTGAACTGACCCGGGATGCAGTGGATGTAAGCGACCGGCGTAAGATAATTACTGCCAAGTCCGGTGAAAACGTGCAGCACTCGAGCACAGACACCGAAGGTCTAACAACTCTAAGGGTGCTCATCCGTAACAGTCCACCAGCAGGAGTCGGAGGAAATAGACCGTGAGGGCCATCAAACCCACCATCTGGTTACAACACCGGTGCAGACGCGGTGAAGTGCGCGGCGGAAATCAGACTCGCTGCCCTCGAGCGGACCACACCTGACGGCACCGAGTGATAGGCCTGCTAGAGGAGCTACTCCGGCGCAGAGATGAGTGGGAGAGGGCCTAGAAAACAGTGGGTGTACAAAATAACTCTATAAACCACAAGATGGCAAGAAGACAGGCAGCAGAATAAACAAACAAGTCAGGTCCCGGGCCGGCAGCCAATCACAGCGCGGCCCGGGAAATGACGTCACGGGGGTGTCCCGGGCCGGCAGCCAATCGCAGCGCGGCCCGGGACAAAGGGGCGGGGCTTAAAAAAAGCACCAGAAACGCCCCCGAATCGCGTTTTCGTGAGAAAGCGCGATTGACAGCCTCTGCCTCCCAATGGCTAGCCTCCATTTATGGAGCTAGCCAATTGGAAACAGAGGCTGTCCTAACCTCACTATTGAAAACAATAGATTTCGATCTGGGAGGGGCTTCGCCCCTCGCCAGGTTTCGAAACCTAAAAAATCTAGTAACGTGCTGACTTTTAACCACAGAGACTTACATAGCTGCCAAGGTATCAGATTGCCATGTGTGACATTTTCATATTTTAAGAGTAATTATGAGTGACGTTTTAATGAATATGAGTGACACTTTCTCGCAGGCAAAATCAAGCTATGAATATGAGGTAAACAGAAATATGAGTAATTACACTCATTTAAGGAACGAGAAACTGAAAATTAACTGGTGCACAGCGTAATAAATAATTGTTAAATGACTTCCATGTATCAGAGTCATGTCTAAGTCATACACTTGGAATCATATAAATATCAGAAAGCTCATTTGTAATATATTAAATCAAGACTGCACACTAGCCCAGGAGCTGTTTTCGGTTGTGTGTTGTTTTGAGGCTTGTGCTTTCAGCCTTTGCCAAACGGAGATTGCCAGCCTTTGTGGTGGGCCCCTCCTTCCCGTAAAATCAGGAAAGCATATGGTCTGGGCCTCTCTCTCAAGAGGGAACCGATTTCAGAGAGGCCCAAACAACATGAAACATGCAGTTAGATATACTCCTCACACGGCGCAGGTCCAGCAACCTATGTCACCTTCTGAGCATTACTACCAGCAGGCACCTGATTGCGCCGTACGAGACACAGGCTGGTAAATTTAACATATTTCAGCTGCAGATAGGATTGCTGTGGTTATGAAGCTCCATTGGCGGCAGCGATAGACTCTGCGATAGACTCTACCAAGGCTGGCCAGGAGGCTGAAGGCATTGGCAAGATCAGGGTGTGAACTACCGTGGGCCACTGGAATAGGAGTTTGCCGTCCGGTGACCCCAGCCCGCCTCCAGTGTTCTCCAGGATGGGCAGAGAGTGCCCCACTCACAGGTAGCCATAGCCACGCCGGGATCACTAAGACAGGAGCCTCATCACACATTGTGCAATCAGCACCTTGCAGTACCCGCATGCCATTTATTATCACACCAGCTTGAATATACACCTCCCGCCCAGCATCCAATGAGCATCAGACAACTAAACCCCTGAAGTAAGTGAGCGTGGACATGAAGCATACACACTTTATCATCTACCTCCGCCAGCTGGCAGGCACTCAGCTTCTCCCCCGGGCTGCTGCAGTATACGGTCTCTCTCCTATGGCTCCTCCTGCGTGTGCATGCAGTACTGTATAGGCAAAATGAGCATTGGCGAAGACCGTGGTACGTATCAGGGCTATATGGCTGTTCAGCGGGGCCGTCCAGTAAAAGGCTGTCCAGGCAGCCTCTGCACCCCGTGTCACACACTCCTGTCTTCCTTGGCTGGCTACAGCAATTAATAATTGATTCGGCCGCAGAGCTGACAGCACCCGGGATGTGGCCCATGCATGCCATATGAGCTGCAGCAGACAGCGCAATGCTGCGGGCCGTGCCATGATTGAATTTGGCGCCAGCCCCTTGCAACAAACTCAACTCCAGTCGAGTCCGACTCCAGCCCAGCCTCGTTTCCTGTTCCAGGGCGCGAGGTCACATTCGCCCCCCCACGGCGCCACAGAGCTGCCTGTAAGGTAACCCCGCCCGGGTCTTCAGGCAGCAGCCGGGCAGATTGTAACATTGTAGATGCGCACTAGTGAGAGTACAATCTTTTAACTGTAAAAATTTTATTTTAGCAATCATAAATGTATGTTACCATAAGCCTTGAAAATGTAATTTTGTATGTATCGCTTTTAAGATATTTACGTATCGAAATAAAGCTTTTACAACAACAACAACTAGTAAAACTGAGCTTGGCAGGTTAAGTCTGCTGCGGTCCGGGCCGGGCGCATGGCACAGAGGTGTCAGAGGCGTCGTTTCAGTGCTGTCAGCAGAGTGCCAGTCACTGGCAAAAAATGCGTGACAATGCATTTCAGTGCGGTGTTGCGGTAACACCACACTGAAATGCGTTAGCGTCACGCCTGAAGAGTGATACTTGGCGGGACTGGACTTAAGTTCTGATCCCTGCTTAAATTGGTAACTGATCTGTTGGGGAACAAATCTTTAAGCAGTGAAAATCATTTAATCGCCACATCTGCAACAAAAGGGAATACAAACAGGTTTATTGCATATGCCAGACTACTGGAGAGCGACCTGTACAGAGAGAAGCACAACTCGGTCTCAAATTACACATGCTGCGAGTCTAGTCTTCTAATACTAATTTTGGCATACATCCATGTGTTTAATACAATGTTAACAATAGAAAAAGCATCCTGCTTTTCCGTTATGTCCCACCCAGAATACATACTTTCCCTGCAGCTCTATCCTGACTTCTAGAAGTCACGTCACACTTACAGACTACAATTGGAACATTCTCTGCTGCTCCAAATTTCCTGTTACACATTCAAGTCAGAAACGTTCTCAGCAAACATACAATGAGAAGAAAAAACACTTAAGTCAGATCGCATTTAGACCTTTTTTGGAAAGCAGACTGTAGGTTGTTACCAGATAAAATGTGCAACTTAAACATGCACTTTTAAGCACACATTTAAAACACATTATACTGTTTTTCTTTCTGTACATGATAATATTTCACAGTTTGTTGGCAAGTGATAGGTAAAACAGAATAATGAACAGAATAATTAGTGCCTGAATCTAAATTAGGGTTTTGATTCCTTTCATTCCCCTCTCTAGTCGATTTTTCGACTACTTCTTTACTACCCCTGTACCTTTCTTCCAATTCTGTATTTTGCATATCTTTATTTCTTATTATAGGAAACATACCTCCCAGTTTAGCTGTAACCCTCTTGCAACATGCTAAGATAACCTGAAATACTGGGCACATCAATAGCAGCAGAACTATTATAGGCAACAAGGCCTTAGACAACCCGACATCCGAGATGGCACCCAATCAAACCAGCCAGTGAACCACTCATCTGGAACACCCCTTTCTTTCTTCATCTGTGTATGCAAATTATGCAAATTTAATATGGCCAGAGTTAGATTTCCTTCATCTTCATCATTTGCCGGTATGAAAGTGCAGCATACGTCATTAATTTATCTACATACTGATCCAGCGCAAAAAACCCTCACAACTCATCTCACTTAACCCAGGAGTCAACTTAATTTTTTACTCATCGGTGGGTCCCATAACACCGCGAGTCACACATTCACACATCACACTACTCCTGAATCAGTGAGAACAGAAGGCGAGCTGCTGAACAGTGGAATACCTTATTAGTCTAGAATTTGAATTTTATACATTATATACATTTATGTACATTTTCCCTTTCTCTAAAATATAAGGAAATAACATCAAGGCACCCCACTGTTTTGGTCGATGGACCAGCTAGTAGAAGTTAGTTGACGGAGATTAAGACCAGCTAAGTAAGTACATTTATTTGTTGATTAATTAAAATAATTACAAAAAAGTACATATCTAGAACAAAATACAGATACAATGCCATAACATGAGTTGGTCAACATTAGTTTAACCATTTTCCAATACTAGACTAAAGTGCATTATGCTAGCAGCAAATATTAACAGTTTTTTCTGATTTGTCAATAACAGTTAACAACAACAAAGTAAAGTACGATGTGCTCACGGCACCAAAACTAATGTGCAATGTGCTAGCAGCAAATATTAACAGTTTTTTCAATGACAATTAGCAGCAAAAGGAAAGTGCAATTAATGACAATTTTTACAGATTATCTGTAACAATTAGCAGCGGAATATAAAATGCATTAGGTTTTTAACGGCAAAGCTAAAGTGCTTTAGGCTAGCAGCAAAAAGTTACGAATTACTGTAATAGTTGAAAAATGATGTATAATATACAATGCTCCTATCGAAAATATAGTGCACATGTGCTGACCTCTAAGAACATAGAAGTTGATTATACATAAAGTGCCATCCACAGTTATGAAATTACCTTTAAAATACAACATTACAAAAGGTAAACTACAACATTACACAGATTCAGAATGAATTATAAATACGATAAAATAGCCACCTACTCCCTAAAAACTATAAAAATCATTATATCATTACCCTAACTGATATATCATTTGCCTAAACTGTCTACTCTACGTAATTTCTTTTCCGCTATAAAGATGAACTGAACAAATTGGTGTATAAACGTATATTGACACCTCTTAAACAAAATATAATTGCCGTCCTACAAGTTCTAACTCCCAATTCTTTAAAAATAGGCTTTAAAACAGACTTCCGCTCTTGTAACATATTTGGACATAGAGTTACAATGTGCTGCAAGGTTTCCTCACACAGCCCGCAAAGCCTACAGATGTGCGACGACCATTTATTCTCCCATTTTAGGGTTCCGTCTTTAGTTGGATATATGCCAAACCTTAGTAGCATACATTTATTTTTAATCAGAGGTTTTAAATGAAAAAGCAAATAAGGTTTGACTAAGAATTTATCAAAAGAGTTAACTATGGTCCAGAAGTGATTTTTTTTCCTCAGTTCATCTTTATCCGTTATTTCAGACAGCAGAGCAACAGTTTGTTTAATTGATTTTTTATAAACCGTTTTACTCCTCACTTCATCTACTAAATTTGGGCATTCAAAATTGCAACTACTCGAATATTCGCCTTTTAAAATAAATCTCAAGCCAGCACACATTTGCTATCGTGCCCTCTTCAGCACGAGATAGTGCCAATAATGTTTTTGAATATGTTGATTGTCGGACCAATAACTGTTTCCTTAGACCAAATTCCAGTCTTAAATTGGCACGAGTAATCTGTCTGGGAATCTTGAAAACTGATTTATACGTCCTTACTTCTATGTCATCAAGCAGTTTCGCATCCAGTCTCGAAAGATTATTGAACCGTAGTCCAAGGATGGAATTAGCTTTGCTCTCATGACCTTCAGCAAGTGATCATAATTGGGGCATGATAACTTATCCCTCAGTTTTCTAAAGGCAAAGGCAAGTGAAATACCTTTGGCCTCTACATTTTTAAAATGCTGCCTAAATGACAAACCATCGTCAAATGTGATTCCCAAATATTTATATATTTTTACACATTCTATAGCCAAACCATTAATATTCCATTCCTTTACTCCCAGTTTACCTTTTCCAATTGTCATTATTTTTGGGTTTTTTACATTAATTGTCAAACCATTTTGTATAAGATGTATATTAAAGGAATTTATTAATCTTTTTAACCATATAACAGTTTGGCTTAACAAATTTGTGTCGTCTGCCTACTGTAAATATTTAATCTCTTTACTGAACACAGAAGGGGAGTGTGAATTGACATAATTAAAATGGGCTGGGAGATCAGACATAAAAAGATTAAAAAGGCAAGGAGCCAGAACACATCCTTATTTCAAGCCGACATTAGTTTCAAGGCGACGGGTCATATGTCTACCGTCGCCAATTTTGATCTGTACCCAAGTGTCGGAGTATAATAATTTAATCATTTTTAAAAGTGTTTCTGATATGCCCCAATTGAATAACTTCAACTAGAGAATGTTTCTGGGGACAGAATCAAAAGCGTCTTTTAAATCTATGAAACAGATGTACAATTTTTGTTTCCTACATTTTTCTCTTTCGCCTAATAATGTCAATAAAATCAAATTAAAGCCAATCTGGTACCCCCGAAAATTGGATCTACTAGACTGTTTCTACTGCAGTATGCAGACAACATGGTGCTCATGGACCATACCAAAACGGGCATGCAACGAACACTGAATGCATTAAGCATCTATAACAACGAAAACGATTTAAGAGCAAACGCAGGGAAAACAAAGGTAGTAATTTTCGGGAAGTATGCAAATAAACTAAAAAAACAATGGATAATGGGTAACCTGAAAATAGCAACAACAACTAAATACAACTACCTAGGGGTCTGAATTATGAGCAGTGGGAAATCAGCAGCATACACTGTATCCATGGAATCAAAAGCTAAGGCAGTGACATACGCCCATTGCAAATTGAACTCCAAACTAAGTAGCCCGACAACTGGACCCATGAGAAAGGTCATAAAAGCTAAGTTACTCCCTTCAATTACATATGGCCAACTAGCATTCCCCGCGGCATCAATCAACATCATGGAGCGTGCCAATTGCCGGGCATTTAAGCAGATCTTCCATATACCCGCTCATGCTCGAAACATCTTGGTATGGCTTGAATTTGGGCTAAACAAACAGTGCTATGAACACTGGGCGTCGATTGTTCGGTACTATCGAGAGGTCTGTGCTGCCCCCTCAAACACAATGAAGGCAATCTTGAAGAAAATTTTTATGAAAAGTAACAACTCGTGGGCCAACGGCCTTCTAACTGCTTGCACTAAATTGCACCTTGACTTGTCCAATTGACAGGATTTTATTTACCAACCTGGAATTTTAAAAACCATTTTAAAGAAACAAGTTAGACTACTATCCAAGGAAGTGGACATGAAGGAACTAGAGTCCTCTAGTAGCAACATCAGTCTACTAGCCAGTTCCTTTCATGATAAACTGAGTCAGCCATACCTTGACTCCACATTGAACAAGTCTATTTTAAAGCAAATTCTGTCTGTGAGATTGATGGTATTACCGATAAAAGACATCAACGGGCGTTGGAAAACACTAGAGTCGGTTACTACTTACAGATTGTGCCATCAGTACGAGGAATCCATGACCCATATGATCTGCTCATGCCATCGCTTGTATTATGCACGTCGCACTTTACTGAAACCCCTCTTTTTAAAATATGGGATACGCCCCTGCACAGACACTATAAAACTCCTCTTCAAGATGGAGATCCCAATGGAATTAGCAAGATTAGCGAAATTTGCACATAAGTTGAAAGAACTACTACACAATGACTCAGTCAAAGACTAGAAACAGTAGTTTTAACCCACGTTTCATTGCTGTAATTATGAGAATGGCTCAGAAATGATTATGTTTTAGATATGTTTAACAGTCTTGTTAAATAAAATGACCATGCTTATTTATGATCGAACCCAACCAGTTTCCTTTTGTAACAATTTTAATTAATTGAAACAATAAACAAAATACATACATACAAATCAAATTAGTGAGAGTTGATTCACCCTTTCTAAAACCGGTTTGTACATTTGGAATCAGTTCTTCTCTTAGAGCCCACGACTCCAGTTCGTCTAGCAAACAACTTGCAAATATTTTTGCATCTACTTCTGTAAGTGTTATTAGGCGATAATTTGAAGGATTGTCCTGGGGCCATATAAATTGGCTGAATAATGCTTCCCTGCCATGATTCCGGAATACAGCCAGATTTAAGAACATCATTAAAAAGGAGCGTTAATAACTCTGGAAAATTCGTTATCTTAGCTTGAAAAATGGCATTTGGGATTCCATTAGGGCCAGGCGCTCCGTTAGATCTGATCTTAATTAGGACTTTAAGACCAGCTCAATCACAATATTCCCATTAGTTTATCATTTACTTTGACATAACTTTTAATTTGAAGGAACACAGACTCAGATATTTTTATAGAAGTATTTATCTTATTCATTCAGGAAAGAAAAATAAAATTTCAAAGAAAATATTTAGTATTTATTAAAACATTCAGGAAATAGAAAATTTAGAAAACATATTACCGGTCTGCCATAGACGATGACAGAATTACAACGAAACAGGTTCCCAAACTGACTGTCTTTCTAATCTCCTCGATGTCTATGTCCCAACAAAACTCGGCATTCTATCTTTTGCCCCATCAAAATTTAAAGTTAAAAAATAATTCAAAGTCTTTTCAGCACCAAAAATTGTTTAAACCGACAGCATGTTGTGGTGCACAATAAAATTCACGGAACCAGCTTTTGAAGAAGCTTGGAAAAGGTGTGGCGCAGCGGCCAGGGCGACTGACGCCGGATGCTGGGGATCACGGTTCGATCCCCGGCACCGGCGGCAGAGGTCTGCCCAGCACCATGTGACTTTGGGCAATAGCTTGCTTAATCTTCCCGACGGCCCCCAGCGCTGGGAAACCTACTACGGGTAGCTGTGCGCTTTACAAATACAGGATTATTATTATTATTTTTCCCTCTTTCATACGGGCTCATTTATACCCTTTTTCCCTAACTATCTAACTCAAAATTGAAACTTTAGGGTCCACACTCATTTCTCATTGGTCCATTAGAGGGGTGGTGATGATCACCTCATGTTCTCCTTGTCCAAACCAGTTCATAATTTTGCTATGTCATCCTTGCATATTCTCTCACGGTCAAAATTGTCCACTTTGCAATCTATCATCCTGTCCTTGTATCTTTTGTACATCATGAAGTTACAGCACAAAAGTTTCCCAGGCTTTTAGACTTGAGCATCCTTTCTTACCACGTCTCTGGTGTCCTAGGCCAAGCTGACCTTGACATCTTTCACTCTGAGCACAGGCCATTCAAACACTCTAACACTGTCGCACATGCATAGGGGCCATGTTTCTCGAAGTCTCACTTAAGCTGCAATTTTCGAACTAGGCCATACGGGACTCAATGGGAACTAATATGAAATCAAACACAACAGATGTTAGATTTAGAATTTTTAGCCCTTCTGTTTACTTCCCACCATTCTAATTTTTCCCTGTTAGTGGTTCCCTAGCAAAAAGCAAACACATATGCGTCATTTACTTACCAATTTCATTATATTTGCCACAAAACGTTAAATAAAAAGCACAAATACACACTTTTATCCAATTAATTTTAAAATATCACAGCTCTATATAGTATGACTTCTTCACTTTATCAGTAAATCCTTTTTTTTTTCAAATCAGCAAGTTAGTTTTTCCCACGTGTAATTTTATTCTGTGTATGCGTGGCTGATTAATTCTCATGCTCCACACATTTAATACATGTTATTGTTATGAGAGATTGATTTTACAAGGGGTACACAACATTTTTTGTCTCTCCCCTGCTTCATCAACTCCCCCCTTTTAGTGATTTTATCACCACCAAACACCCCAACTAAATTTCAAATTAAACATGTTTCAGGTTTGTTCATTTGTTTTAGCTTAGACTTTAGTATCTTTTATACTTTGTCTTTTTGTATTATTATCAGTGCTTTAAATGGGCCGGTACTGAGTACCGGCACTTCAGAATCTTTGGGCCCTCAGTACCAGCACTTCTTTGTAGACAGGGAGAGTACCGGTACCCTGATCGACGGCAGGCTCAGGTTAGGCATCTCCTCCAGGGCAGGGCAGGGCTTCAGAGCAGCTTGCAAGTAAATGAGCCGTGAAGTAGCCGCCGTTTTGCAGAGTTGCTGCTGAAGATTAGCAGCGCCAATTTCATTGTTCCCTAACTGCAGGGGTTTGAGTGGGCGCTTATCACACAGTGATTAACAGGGCAGGGTCTCTAGACAGACCCTGCACTGTCAATATGGTGTGCAGCGGCAGCGATGAAAGTGCTTTAGCGCCCCTACCCCCTCCCCTCCGTCAGGTGTGTGAAATGAGTTGGGGCCTCTAGTCACTAATCCAGTCCCTTTTACGGTATGTCAGTGTCTATAGTAAGTGAGTGGCAGCGCATGTCAGTCCTCCACCTTCGGCAAAGACAGGGCTTTTAGGTCTCGCGACCTATCAATGCGCATGCGCATTGAGCGGAGCGAGATATAAAGGGGCTTAAACAGAGCTTACCGAGATCGGGCGATTCCATGCAGTGCCCGTGAAAGCTCGCTCAATGCGCATTGGCATTGCCATAAAAAGCGCGTGCACAGACACCAGCCCCCCTCCCACAGTCATCCCCCAGCGTACGCTGTGCCAACAAGCCTTTGAAGTGAAGCTTAGCTTCACTTCAAAGGTATCCGCTACCCCCACCCCCTGCTTCACACGTTTCTCGCATTTCTCAATCTCCTCCCTCCCTCGCCCTTCAGCGTGCCTTCAGCCTCCATCCTTTCTTTCCCTCTTCCTTGTTTGGCCTTGGTACTTAGAATCCTTCAACTTCCAACACTCTCTTTCTCACCCTTCAGTTATGAGCTAAATCGTATTTTGGTTGCCACCGCCTTAGTGAAAGAAAACGGTTTGTTGCTGTATGCGTGCACGGAAGGCTTTCACGGCCGGCCGTGCTTTCAGTTTCACGGCCGGCCGTGTCTCCTTATTTAACTTGTTACTGTTTCATTATCAATTAATAGCGCGAGATTTAGAGCGTTAGAAGGAACCTCTCAATTAATATACACCGGCACTCCTTGTTCTATTAATCCAGAACGTTAGCAGCCTTAAGCTGTACCTTTTAGAATATCCATCTTTTTGTTGTGTTCTATACATTCACTTCACGCTATTTTTTAGGGGTTCTGAGGGCAGCGTGACCTGTCACACCGTAGCTTTTGCCATTCGCTTCATTGCCATTCCATCTATTTTCTTGGCGTTCCCACTTTCTGGCTGCATGGCGCAGTGACCCTTGCAGCCGCGCACCACCTTTGAAGTGTTTGTGCTGCGCCTTGAGTATCACAGGAAAGAGTCGAGCAGATAAATTGCCGACAGCAGTCACTCCCATTCCAACTTCCCGCGCTTTTGAAATGTGCTCTTGTCGAACAGCTCCGTGCTGATCAAAGCATCGCTTTGATATTCTTATCACAATCACCTCCTGAACCAGCCTCCTGCCTTGGCAGAAAGCAGCCTTAATTGACACTCAGATGCAAAGGAGCCTGGTTGCTGTTATCTGCGTGCAGCTCCTGAGAAACATGTTAATTGTGACAGAATAGTCCACTTCTGGCAAACCGTGTTCCTATCTATTCTGTAGAATCAATATCACCACCACAGCATCACTGGTTCAAATATGTTCTTTCAATGTTTCAAGCAGTTTTCAAGCTTACAATCTTTATTACAAATCACAAAAAGATGTTAATTTTTCACTTCTGTTCTTGAATTTTCGACACAATAAAAAACACTAAACATAATCTTCACAAAAGTTATTTACAAAACTTAAAGCTATTGACATTACAAATTAAATAAATTATTTAAGTATTAATTATTTAAAAAAAATAAAAGCCATTGTTATTTGTAATATCAATACATCTAAGTCACGTAAATACAATACATGTTGCATTACAAATGATATAGGTGTCACATTTGCGAAAGTTATAATAATTTATAAGACCAATAGCTCAAACTTTCCTAATGCGAGACCTATTGCATTTCCAATGCTTGTTTCTTTTCATGTTTTTGTTCAGCACTGTAGTGCGTCTCTTAGTGTGCCCCTCCAACACTAGTTGCTGCATTTGGTAATGGGTTCATGGGTGTGAAGTTAGCCCTGCCCTTAGGGCAATGTATAGCAGGGAACCTGCAGCGCACCAGGACAACTGATGATGTATTTGGTTTGGGGAAAGACCAGGTGAACATAAAAGGAAGAGGGAGGGAGGAATGTAAGGAAGTGAGGTGACAGGTGAAGTTAGGATTGGCACTTTTTCAGATAAAAATGCCAGATATTTGATGAGTTCTGAAATCAGAAATGGGCTTAGAAATGTATTTTAACACATATTTGTGTAAAATCAAAACTCTGGTACATTACTTGTTAACATATAGATATATATAATTATATATGTGAATATATATATGCGTGTGTGTATATATATATATATATATACACACAATGAAATATAGCAGAACAAAATAGTGGGCAGGTGGCAAACTTGGGGGATGAGTATAGCATGGAGGGGAGAACTGGAGGCAAGTAGGGAAAAAAATTAGTGAGAAAATGTAAGCGACTTGTGCGGAGAGTAAGGCAGAAGTGGGAGTAAGAGAGACAGAAATAGCGAGAGAAGGTTAGAGGCTGGCTAAAGATGAGAGGCAAGTGGAGCAGGAGACGTGAATGTAAAAACACGGAACCAGCAAGAGACAGGAAGGGCCTGGTCGTAGCGAAAAGGGCAGTGGCAGTGCTTTAAATGGGCCAGCACTCACAGGTACTGACTATGTGCACTTCTTATTTTCATCACTATAAGTACTGCACTTCTCTTTTGTGAGGAGAGTACCAGTACTCATGAAATATAGACGGATTGGCTGCAAGTGCTGGTGAGCACTAGGCTGCCAGCGTTGGAACCTATCTGACAGCCAAGGCCCGCTGTATTCCTGAGCTGAGCTGCGGCTGAACTATTCAGGCTGGGCTTTTTCGCATGATGTTCCTCGTTCACCATCACTTTGTGTTTGATAGTGGAGACCCCATTTAGGCCCTGTGCTATTAATCACATTCACACTATTGTGTGGATTTGTGCAAACACAGGTATGGAGGCAGCAGGCTGACAGCAGCTATTAAAAAAGCCATGGGAGGGAAGGAGTTAAAAATGGCATTAATTCCACCTGAGACTTTGTGTGAGTGTTTGCATATGGCTGTTTGCTTGTCTGCTTTTGTCTGCCTGCCAGTGTGTGCCTGTTCTTTTGTTAGAGAAAGAGAGAGAGAGAATCAGGACACTGGAGATTTTTTAAGGGGACTGTGTGGAATACTTTTGTGTACATGTGTGCTTGTTTCTTTCTGTGTGTGTGTGCACGCTTGAGAGTTATAGGATTGTGCCAAACAACAATAAATAACAGGATGGCATTAAGAAGTAGCAAATATTACAAAACAAGGAAATGTTAACATGTAATGAGTTAATCTGTTTTGTTGACATAAACACATTTCTCATGTGTTTTGATATGTACTGCAACTGGATCAGAAGTCATTATGTATGATCATATCTTCCCGTAGCCCCGCCCCGTCCCGCCCACTTTCCACACCTCTAGCTCATTTTAATGAGTACCTGCACTTATTTTTTTCCATTTAAAGCTCTGATTATTATACATCTTCTCCTTATATTCTTCCAGCTCTATTTCACCCATTTCACGTTCTCTTTCCTTAATTTGTCTATTTTTTCTTTTATTACTTTTTCAGTTTTTCTTTTTCTAATACACTTGCACACTAATCTTAATATTAATGCTATACAAATTACTAGCAGAAAAACTCTTACCAAGTTTCTCTAGAACACCATCAACCTCCAGTGGAGTAATTTCTCTATGTAATTCAGTAATATTCTTAATATATCTTTGAATGTTCTGACTTTTGTCTGGGATATAAGTACAACAGTGTTGTACTTTTAAAACTCCACAGACTCTTCCTTCTTTTGCCAATAAAATATCAAGAGCAAGTCTGTTTTGCATCACCATAGCTCTCAAAGAAACCATTTCATTATTTACCATTAAAAATCCTCCAGCAGTATTTGTTGATAAACGATATTCTATCGTTGACAATTTCCGAATTTTATTTGCATGAAAAGATATACCCACTGCTTTTATCAATGCTCCAAAAATGTCACCTACTATTTCTAAGAAACTTTCCCTTCTCCTATGTGTTAATTGTTTACCTATCTCATGAATTCCATGAGTACCTCTATCTACATGAAATATTTTTGGAAAGACCAAACCTATGTAACAAGTCCCATACCAGTGGTCAGGTAATCTATAATAAGCTTTGTTTCCACATATAAAATAAATTCCAGGGAAACAGGATCATTTCCACTTTTAAATCCCCATCCCCCTGTGATTATGTATCTGATTTACATTCACTTGCACCTACAAAATATTTGTCATATAAAGTGTTGTCTAAGTGTTGTTTCTTCAAATACACAATTGCCCTTGTTGTGGCGTATCTATACCTATTGTTACATTTACATTACTCTATCAAGATTTTCATCTTCAAAGTTACACTTTGTTGATTTTGTTTTACTTTCAGTTGCTTTTCTTTGATATCGGATTCTTCTTTCTTCTACCATGTCCATATAGACTTTTTCCTCCTTACGCATTCTACAGGTCAAATTATTTTTGAAAGCATATTCTAAAGTTAGTTCTTGTGATTCCAGAAAATATTCACCAAAGACTTTACCCATTTTCATTTTGTTCAGTCCATGTGTATTTGGCAATGTTGCAAAAGTGTCATCCGAATCAGAATAATAATATTCTAATTTACCCGTTTTGTAAAATAGTCTAGCTAATACACTACATGTTATGCCATAAGTCAAAGGAAGATGATGGTACGTTACTCCCTCTGATACAGATGCAGGTAACTGCATGCAGACTTAGCAGTCCCTAATGTCCATCGTTTCAACATATTCATACAAAAGTCTAGTAAAAGCATTCATTCGAAAAATCATTAATAGATCTATCTCTATGCAATTCAGTATTATCTACAAGTTTCACATTATTCTTTAAATCATCAATTTTTTCACTTCTACTATTATTCTGTTCTCCATGTTCAAAATTTGGTCTAAAAGGGATCACTATTGCTAAAATAAGCCATACAAGCATTAATAAACCTGTACAAATTAACCACATTGTCATGTATTCCTATAGGTTCTGAATCGATCCCCCTATTCCTGACCCTATTCTGGTTAAACTAACTATCAAGTTAACTAACAGTCAGCCCATGAGGCAAGAAAAGCCCCCATGATGCAGATACCGTTATCTGACGCAGTCACACTACGGCACAGGAACGTGTTATCTGATTAGGTCATAACGCTTGAGATCTAATTAGACAAGCGACATTCCTCCAGCCCCTGATAAGGCATACGACGTTCTCATAACAAATCAAACCTATGACAACCTGGAAAATCCGTGCGGCCATTGTTTTGATTTCACAGAGAACTTCAGTAAAAGAATGTGCTAACGAGCAAGTCGTATGACATCTTTATTGACGTATCTATGTCCATCCTTACGTCAATCTCGGCACCTTTAAGGTATAAATATTGCCGATCTTGCCCTATGCAAACACACGCGTGGTGACGAGACGGAGCAGCCATACTTGCCGAAGCCCAGAGCAGAGCAGACCCCGCTGGCAGCAGCCCCGCCTTCCTGACGCGCTGAGAGACGCGCTGCTATCTCCTACCGAGAGACCCAGCACCGGCGTTTTCGGGCAGCCCTCGCAGGCAGCCTGGAATATCGAGAGCAGAGAAAGAGATACCATTCCTCATTCATCCTAACTTCCAGGTACAGAACTGAATAACCCCTCACAGAGAATTCTTTAGTTATTCACTTGGCAAAAACAAACTTAACTTAAACTGTAACTTTCTATTCCCGCCCACGCATTAGACTTAGGTCAGGTACACGGGGTAGGCGTATTTAGAAACACCAGTTGAGTACGTTTAGTCAAATGTATATGTGTATGTAAATATATTTTAATCATTTTAAACATCATATGGCTCAGAAACCATATCAATGTTTTTACAGTATTATTTTATACTATTGCTTTTAATGTATGCACTTTACTTAACTATAAGTATTGCAATAATATCGATCCATTTCTCTTGTATGAGAAAAGAGACTGATCAATAAATAACACCTTTTTATTGAACACGCCCGTCTCTTCCTTTTCTCTACAATCTGATGAGACTAAGAATGCACGTACTGACTGAGTAAAATAATTGCCTTGTGCTCACACGACTCTGGAGATATACTCTTGATTAGGGGAGAGCAAAGTTGTCATGTTCTATGGTTGTCAGAAACTAAATCCCTTCTTGTCTAATCAGGGGAGTTAATTCTTTCCTGAACATTCGAGAAAGTTTCTAGCGAACTCTGAGCTACGCTGGCAAACCCAAAACTTAAGTCTAGTATCGACAGTAGTAGACCTAGTTAACGTCTGGCCTAGGCCTTTACTGCTGTAGGTATTATTCCAATGCGCAGAGCCTATTGGGAAGATAGGAACTACACTACATGGCGCCCAACGTGTTTGGAAAGGGCGATAAAACTAACGTAAGACATTTAGAGTAACTCAGTCGTGCTTTCTCACTCAGACCCCTTTTCCCAAATACTCCAAAGACGTCTGGAGTGGGTGAAAGGTAATATCCTCCAAAACCTCGCAGGAGGGAACTCCTATGTAAGGTTCTTGGTATAGTCAACGTTGAAGGATACACTGTTCCAAAATATTGTGCATCTAATCTTTGTTCCATAAGAAACCTGATCTGCAAACAAACATAATACCATCCTGTCGGTAAAATGGGAGACAGTGATGAAGAAAGAGAGGCAGTTAGATTAGCAGCTGAAATAGTAGCAGCTGATACTGCAGCACTAGATGCGGACGGGGATATAATACTCATCCCGGTCGCCAAAAGGAAATCTATAACCTTAAAACTTATAGAAAATGGACTGACACCTAGAGGTGGCACAGTCATATTCGTAATTGAGGCACACGAATATCGGCAGACAGAGGTATACTATACATGGATACATTTTCCAGCAGCAAATGCTGTAACAAAGTACTTCCACTATTACAAAATAGAGGTTCCACCCGACATTTACACTCCTTTCGAGGAGGTGGAAGTACCACTCAAATTCCAAGAGCATTTGCTCTTATTTGATGGCGCCCTAATACATAACAATCACATTACAAGGCTCGGTCCTTTAGGTAGACCAGGAGCAACGTGGCCGGTCTTAGCCGGATACACACCACACCCAGACATCGAAGGAATGTCTACTGGAGAGCTGTTAATACAGCTAAAACAATTACTAAAAATTCATAGACAATTAGTCCAGTATGTAATGCGGACTTCAACAATTCAGCCAGCGATTAAACTTCCACAGCTGACCCCTCACCAGGGGAACACAAATAAAATCACACCACAGAACATCCAATCCTGCCTAGGTAAAGTTCCGGCTAAACGGGAACAAATACCATTCTGGTTGGCACAGAAAATCACCCAAATAGAGGCGGTGTTTCCTGACACCACCCCATTAGAAAAACACAGGATTCTGACTATATGTCTCCCAATGGGAATCGCACCACACATAGAGGACTGTGACACTTGGGGTACAGTCTTTGCTTCAATCTACACAAAAACGCACGGTGTTCCATCCATTTCGGTAATACCAGATGTGCTAAAACAAATTCAAGATGAATACGGTCCAGAACCAGCTTTAACTCTTGGTATGAAATTACTGAAAGACTTCAAGCAGGTCTCGGCTATATTATTAGCCAATATAAAAGGTGAAGCAGCAAACGTGGCGATCCGCCAGAGGTTAAAAGAGACAGATATAGCAGACCAACCAGCTGAAATTGCCAGAATCATAGAGAAATCCTATGAAGAACTAGGTAGAGATAGTTTAGGTGGAATACCAGTAAAACCGCAACTGACTGAAAATCCAGAAAAAATATTTTTTAATAATAATTCACCAAAAAAGAACTGGGATGGAAACAAACAATCCAATCCAAAAGAAAAGAAATTCCAGTCCCGAGGAAGGTCTCCTAGGCGAAGGGAGAAATCTCCGAACCAGAGACACAGGTCACCCCAGAGTGACCCCTCTGGGAAAAGATATAACCTTAGAAATAGGGATAATATTAAAAAACCTGATAGATATCAAGACATTGATACACGTCCCTCTCAATCTTTTCAGACTTCCTCGCAGAAATCGGAAAGAAGAGGACGATCAGAACAAAGAGAAGAGCACGCCAAGTCCAAAGACAAGGAACCTGCTCAACAAAAAAAGAAATTACAATTTCCAAAAAAGAAGGTAGCCAGTATCAAGGTAGTTAACAATGCCGAGAATACTGAGGACACAACTGAAAAACGGAGAGTGGGCTCAGACAATGCTAGACAGCGCAGCAGAAGTGAGCATAGCTCGCAAAGTCCTTATGAATCATCTGGAGACAGTGGACACGAATGAATATCTTCAAATGGAAACTGCAGACACCAGAGTTAGCAAACCCCACAAGATATACGAGATAACATTACGTATAGAGGGAGATAAGACTAGGAAAATAAGGGGACTATTTTGGGATAACCTCTCCAAGGGTTATGACATCCTTCTAGCTGAAAAAGACTGGCCACCAGAGTGTGTCAGGGAGTGCCCTCATGGCGAAGAAGTAATTATGCCTGCCTTCTCGAATCAAATACCGATTCATAAAAAATACACACTTGCTAGAAAGTGGGCAGTGGCCTTAGCACCTGCTTTATATAAAAATCATGTAGGATGGGATGAGGATTCTCCTCCTCACAAAATCCAGTTAAAATCACAACCTACTGCACAAAGGCAGTACCCAATTAAGCAAGAAGCTAAAAAACAGGTAAATGAAATACTAGATCAGCTAGAATACCAGGGGGTGATTGAAACTTGCACCTCACAAATGAACAATCCTTTGTTTCCGGTCTCCAAACCAGACAATTCATATTGTCTAGTTTTGGATTACCGACACCTTAACACATGTTGCAAAACCTTTGCAGTGCAAAACTCACACAGTGCTGCACTAATGAATAACATAGTGCGCAAAAAATACAAAACAACCTTGGACATCTCCAATGGATTCTTTTGTCAAAACATAGCACCAGAAAGCAGATCTTTAACTGCATTCTCAGTAAATGGCACTCAAAAGCAATTCTGTCGGTTAGCCCAGGGGTACAAGAACAGCCCGGCGGTATTCTCAGCGAGAGTAACAGAATTACTACATCTATATGATGATGAAGCATTATCTTATGTCGATGACATTTACTTAACAGACGATGACTTGGATACTCACTTGAAAAGAGTGAACACCATAATACTTGGGTTCGCAGCAGAGGGTTACAAATTCAACTTTAAAAAGTCCAGAATTGCCCATCTGACAGTCCTGTTCTTAGGATATGAGTTATCAAGTGAAGGTAAAAGCCTGGCAGACAATTTCCTAGAGAAATGTGCCGTAATCCAAGCTCCTAAAACACTAAAAAACCTACAGTCAATTCTAGGCTTCCTAAATTTCGGAAGAACATACATTGCAAATTACGCAGAAAGGGTCAAACCCCTTTATGATCTAATTAAACCAGACTTTAAAAGATCCAATTGGACTCAAACACACACAGAGATTTTGAGATCCTTACAAACAGACATGCTAATTAAAACAAAATTAGAAACACGTGATAACACACGCAATCTTGTGATTCGAGTCATCCCAGGGAGATGCGGATTCACATACCTAACCTCTAATGAGGGAGAAAAGGTACCAATTGCATTCAAATCACACTTGTACACAGAAGCTGAACAGAAATTCAGTAATACAGAAAAAATCATTCGTGCAGTTCAAACCGCAATAGCTAGAGAAAAAGACATAGCTGACGGTAGACATATAACAGTAAGAACAGCAGAATCAGCCTTTGAGGCACTAACAACACCGTGTAATTTACCAACAACAACATTGAATCCGGAATGGATACAATGGGTGAATTCAATCACAACGGACAAAGTATACTACTACTTTGATCCAGAACTAGAAGAATAAAAAAATCTAAAATATGAAAAGACGTATCCTCTGCCAATCGACATTCTGCCTCTACGACATTACGCCTGTGTAATCTATACAGACGGACATGCTCAACCCTCCGTTTGGGGAGAACAAGCATACAACCCCACATGTGAGATTACAAAAGAAGTGTGGCGCGGAGGTAAACTAAGACCTCTATTAACAAAAACACACTCAGTTGAAACTAATTCAGAACAACAAACTGAAATAATAGCATTGAAAATGGCGCTAGATAATGCGGATCGCGAATTCCCGACACTTATAGTGTCAGATTCATATTACTGCGTCAAATCATATAACAGCGATTTGCAGACATGGATTCAAAACGGTTACAAAGATGACACAGATGCACCAATAAAGCAGAAACTGCTCTGGGAACAAATAGCTCTTTTACAAAAAGAACTACCAAAGACTCACGTGACTCACTCACTGAGTCATCAGCGTGATGGCGTTCACGTTGTAGGGAATTCATTGGCTGAGACAGCCACAGCGGCAGCCACTAAACCGGCTCCCGTAGATCGAAAAAAGCGTACATTAAAATACATTGACGGTGAAACAGTGCTGGCGGTGAAAACGTCATCAAAAGGCGACTGCTCAGCGTTACCGATCAACTATCCACTCAATTATACATACATAATCGATGCAAACTCCGTCCCTTTTGCTCGAATCCCTGGAGTGGGGGATAGAGTGATTCCAAACATGGACAGGAGAAGCTTGTTAATCGCAGACGCACATATGGGCGAGGGTCTCAGACACCTCAAACTGAAAGATTCTCTGGAAGAATTACAATCACGGTACTGGTGGCCAGGCATAAGCCTGCACTACACCATGTTTGTAAAAAACTGCCCAAACTGCAACAGAGATCGCAGTGGGGAGAGAAACAGTTTAATACCTCGTCGTATCAAGGCAGATAATATGACCAATAAAAAGCAGGGCTTGCGATTAACATATACAGGCTAGTTTCCACTTATAATGTAGATCACCAGCACTCGGCTGACGTCCGGACTGTTATACAAAGATTTGCGAGTCTAAATGGCATATACGCTAAGAGCATGCTACGTTCGACCATTGTTTTCACTCAAGCCCACCAGCCTGGGGGGAAAAATGGCCGAATGAGCACAGTCCAGCGGGAATCTTCTCACTTCCTTCCTGAGGGTACGGGATGGTGTAAAGAAAAAACCAAGGCATAAAGCAATCTATAGCGGAAAGGAAATTAGGTTCGGGAGCTGGGTGGGTCAAACATCTAATAAGTGTCCAACGTAGTCTAAATAACTTGCCAAGAAATTCTCTGAAGGGATTCAGTCCGTACGAATTATTATTTGGAACTAGAATGATTATCTCTGACCTCGACAGTCAGACTTCAGTGGTTAAAGAAAAAAGCTTTGATGTCAAAGACCGTTTGGCTATTTTGCAGGACTTAAACAAAACAAGAAAAGACCTGAGCAACATACAGTTGAAACAACAGCCAACAACCACTGAAGAATCACCACCTGTCCCAGCAAGACCTGTCTGGATTCCAAAAGTCGGGGATCTAGTCAGGGAGAAGATCGCAGTAAAGAAGGAATTTGGGCCTTCTTACAGAAAAGCAGTTCCTGTCTTGTCTGTCAACGGGACAAGATCAGTTGTACTACCGCCACTTGCTGGTAAAAAGGAGAACCGAGTTGTATCCATCGACCTGGTAAAACCACAACATGTGGCCGATAACAAACAGTAGGCCAAGTGGACTCCCAATAAGTAGCAGAACACCAAGGTTTGCTACCAGTACAGAGGTCCTAACAAAGAGGCTCATCACATTCGAAACGCCTACAGAAGAACAACAAGGACTATGCAACAATGCAATAGAACTCAGACCTCTGAAAACCCAAATAAAAACATTTAGCAGAGACACACCAATCTATAATGAAGTACCAAGTGAAAATGCAAGCAACAAAAATCCTGAAGCAATTGGAACAATTGACAGAACTGCATCCGGCTACTTCATCAACTTCGATGATTCCTCTGAAAGCCTCAGTGAATCAAAGACACAGCCATCATCAAAATCCTTTAAAGACAAAGCTAAGGAACTTTTGAACCAACTGAAAGAAACATATCTGATTTCTCCATGGATTGAATTTTGGGTGGGTTTTGGTGCATTTATCCTCATACTTTGGCTCATCATGGTATTAACTTTGGGACGCTTCATTGAGGGAAAATATGCTAAAATGGACACAGCAAGTCAGAACATCAACTTGGTCCTCAAACCACACACATCTTCACACGTCGAGAAAAGAGAACTTTCTTCAGCCAACTTCACAGCCAATCCTATACCTGGTGGGGTAGCCTGGGACAACACTGACTATGAAATTTATGGTCCGGTCGAGATCCTGAAATATCCACACCAAATCAAGATCTCCTTGAGTGACTTTGCAAAACCAAACTCATTTGCTGATGATTGGGACTTCGAAAGCATTAATAACATGATGTCTGACTTAGTAATGTCTGCTAAATTTACAAAACATGATTATTTGCAAGGTTCTACAAATTATGATAGTATGTATTGCTATAACCACTATGGTAACCATTTTTTACATAAATCTGCACAACCTAGAAATGTTTTAAATTATAATCAATGGGAACATTGTGCAACACCTCCAAAAGGGAGCTCAAGAACCGTTTACGACAAATATTCATATTTTTCAGGTTTTAACACAAGTAATGCTGAAACATTCTATTTTAAATTGTCAAACAAGACAGGGATGAAAACCATGATAACCAACACAAAGTTGATATATTCAGATTCATTCTTCGAAGAAATGAATACTTTTGGATTTGATTATTGGGACAAAAATGTTGATTTGAAAAGTGTTTGGGGTACAAAAGAATGGCAAGTACAGGGTTTAGAAGCTTTGTTTAGAGCTTGCATGATCCCAGAACAAATGATATTTTTAAATGACACTGTTCAACAAACCACCTGTCTTGGCCTAGCCAAAATCAAAGATTTAAATAAACCGTCTATTCCAAAGCCAACAATGTTTAGCAATAGCTCTGATACGGATGAAGAGATAGACGTAAACCATATATTAAACCAAAACAGAACACATCCTGATTGGAAACAATGGTTAATCTGGCCCACAGATACAAATAACTGTCAAGACAGATTCCTGAATAAAACACAGGGGTTCAAAATGACCAGGCCAGACCCTAGATATCCCCAAAGACATCACCCAGGGATAATAACAACCTACAGTGTGGGCAAATTATGCCTTCAGTGGCTACAAACTTCCACACTGCCTGAAATTAAGCAACACCTAACTTTACTTACTGATGGTGCTGACTTGCGTGATTTCATAATGGGACCACGCAAACAGCGTCAAAAGCGTTTCATAGCAGCCTCTGTATATGCAGCATACAATGAGGCCTGGAAGGTTAATCAAATTGAAACAGCAGAAAGAATACGGGAAATTGACCGTATTAATTTGGAAAAATCACTTTCTGTAGTGGACAATGGGTTAATGACTCTGTCCTCCAGAATTTTTTCATTGGACAGCATTGTGTCTTCAGCAATCGATATATTATCGCAAGACTTACTATTATTACAACATGGTCAGTCACAATTGCGTTCTATTGTACAGCTTGGCTGGACGTTACAAAATCTGCGTTCAGGCTATGTGCCTTGGCGTTTAATCAACACAACGTCACTATTCCAAATCTTTAACCTTACTGATAGACAAATCGGTATGGCGCAAAAGGGTGCTGATTATACAATCTTGAGCATTGAAAAACTAGAAAGATTACCAATGACAATGTCAGAACGACCTGTCAGTGAATGGATAATCCACGGAATCATAAATATTCCAATCTCAACCTTCAGGTTTCAATACTGCCAAAAATATATACAGGCTGGCATGTACGAGAAATTGGGGAAGGGGTACCTTAACCCCTTCAGCGCGGGTGACAAAGCCAGCTCGTCATGGGCGTTACCTGCGCTGCGCGCATGACGAGCTGGCTTTGTCACAATCAAGCCATTTTTCAAATTTCAGCGCACGGCGGGAATTCGCGGTAGCGCGGAAGCGGTTAAAACAACTTGGAACCTGCCCTATTCACATGCATGTGTCAGTAATAAAGGACAGAAAGTGTTTCTTAGTGGCAACAATTGTGCCATGTCATTAAGCGGCACGCTTCTGTGTAACGGAATTAGTTTGCATGGAGCCTGTGAAGGGAATTCATACAACCTTTCATGTCACCAGCAAGGCGCACCTGCAACTGAAATAGAACCATTCTTTCAAAGACTCTATAATGGGAGTTACATTCTTATTGTAGACCGCCAATGTTGTAGTCTTATGCCCGGGACTCCTTATCTAGTCACTACGACTGCGAAGGTCAAGTGCTGTGGTCGTTCTTTGTTCCCCAGCTCCTTTCCAGACAGGGAGGCAAGGGCATGGCCCAGTTTGAAAATTACTTCTATTCGAATAGATACTTTAAGCAGAATGAAAACAGTGCTTCTTCAGACGCCTACAAGGCTCACGTCATCAAAAGAAACGTATGATCTACAAGTCGCAAGGACGACTGCAGAGATACATACATTATTATCGACTAATTCCCCCGTACATTTCGCGGAAATCCTGAGCGAAATCTTAAATATTTCTGATACCACTGGGGTCTCAAAGGTATTTAAGACAGTATTTTCGATGGCATTAACACCATTCAAAGCCATACTGGGTATTTTTCCAGATTTCGTCCATTCGATTTTTGGCGGACTTCCCCTGATCCTGGGACTAATTGCAGGAATCCTATTCTTAGTCCTTATTTTTCGTTATGGCAACCCATGTCACAGATCAAACTCTCGCGACAATGGAAGAAACAATCCTAGCCATTGGATACCGGGACCGGATATCAAAAATCCTGGGACTCTCCCGGCTTAGAGACCTGAACATGACTTGGTTTCTATCATTTCGACCAATGTGGCAAAGATGTGTTTTACCTGTATTGAGGTGTCTGCTATGCGGAGAAGAATGCGTGTTAGACACCTGTCTGACGCTACAATCGGATGCGCCAGTGGATGCAGATACATTGTTGGTTCCTACCAACGTTCACGCTTTGTGCTGCCCTCAAAGGCTGCCAATCCTGATGACGGCATTCGTGGAATCTTCACCACTACGATTGAAGAGTAGTGAAGTTCAAGATGAAAGCAGCATCGATCAGGTACGACCTTCTGTCAGCAATGCGAATCAGAATGTCAATGGAGGCAATCATGCGCACGAATGCATGGTTACACCTATTTCCGACTTAGTGGAACTTTCCCATGAAGCTGTTGACAGTTTTTTCGAAAGCCTTAATGATATGATGTTCTCTCCAGAACAGAAATAGAGACTTTTGAGCAAGCTCGCACACGGCGTTCCCTGAATTCGGCCTTCAACTTTAAAAATAAAGTCACATGAACAATTTTTCCCACCAGTTCACGGACAACAATTTTTTAGCAGCCCCAAATTATTTTTTACAAAATTTTCGGGACACTTATCTTCTGCTTAAAGTAAGAAACTATTCCTAGAGAACTAAGATTTCTATTTTTAGATACTTTATAAACTTTAGTTGCCCGCTGGTATGTTCACAAATATTTTATTATGTGATGAAATGGTCTCGAACTTTCTTTCTGTATAGCCATATTAAGAGCCATTTCATGTGTATTTCTCATATACCAAATAAGCAATAATGTCTACAAATGCGTGTTTACTTTAGCGTTTAATTCATAGCTTAAGTGCATACAATATATATGACTGCAATTTTTCAGTATATTTGAAAATTTCAAAATGCATTAATGTATTTTGGGGTGGTGAGGTATACACTATACTCTATAGTATGTTGTACTATGTTATACTATGCATAGATTAGTTAATATGACCATAGTTAGCGTGGAGTGGGTGTCATGTATTCCTATAGGTTCTGAATCGATCCCCCTATTCCTGACCCTATTCTGGTTAAACTAACTATCAAGTTAACTAACAGTCAGCCCATGAGGCAAGAAAAGCCCCCATGATGCAGATACCGTTATCTGACGCAGTCACACTACGGCACAGGAACGTGTTATCTGATTAGGTCATAACGCTTGAGATCTAATTAGACAAGCGACATTCCTCCAGCCCCTGATAAGGCATACGACGTTCTCATAACAAATCAAACCTATGACAACCTGGAAAATCCGTGCGGCCATTGTTTTGATTTCACAGAGAACTTCAGTAAAAGAATGTGCTAACGAGCAAGTCGTATGACATCTTTATTGACGTATCTATGTCCATCCTTACGTCAATCTCGGCACCTTTAAGGTATAAATATTGCCGATCTTGCCCTATGCAAACACACGCGTGGTGACGAGACGGAGCAGCCATACTTGCCGAAGCCCAGAGCAGAGCAGACCCCGCTGGCAGCAGCCCCGCCTTCCTGACGCGCTGAGAGACGTGCTGCTATCTCCTACCGAGAGACCCAGCACCGGCGTTTTCGGGCAGCCCTCGCAGGCAGCCTGGAATATCGAGAGCAGAGAAAGAGATACCATTCCTCATTCATCCTAACTTCCAGGTACAGAACTGAATAACCCCTCACAGAGAATTCTTTAGTTATTCACTTGGCAAAAACAAACTTAACTTAAACTGTAACTTTCTATTCCCGCCCACGCATTAGACTTAGGTCAGGTACACGGGGTAGGCGTATTTAGAAACACCAGTTGAGTACGTTTAGTCAAATGTATATGTGTATGTAAATATATTTTAATCATTTTAAACATCATATGGCTCAGAAACCATATCAATGTTTTTACAGTATTATTTTATACTATTGCTTTTAATGTATGCACTTTACTTAACTATAAGTATTGCAATAATATCGATCCATTTCTCTTGTATGAGAAAAGAGGCTGATCAATAAATAACACCTTTTTATTGAACACGCCCGTCTCTTCCTTTTCTCTACAATCTGATGAGACTAAGAATGCACGTACTGACTGAGTAAAATAATTGCCTTGTGCTCACACGACTCTGGAGATATACTCTTGATTAGGGGAGAGCAAAGTTGTCATGTTCTATGGTTGTCAGAAACTAAATCCCTTCTTGTCTAATCAGGGGAGTTAATTCTTTCCTGAACATTCGAGAAAGTTTCTAGCGAACTCTGAGCTACGCTGGCAAACCCAAAACTTAAGTCTAGTATCGACAGTAGTAGACCTAGTTAACGTCTGGCCTAGGCCTTTACTGCTGTAGGTATTATTCCAATGCGCAGAGCCTATTGGGAAGATAGGAACTACACTACAACATTCTACACCATTTACGAAAAATAGCAAATTTTGATCTTTTAATATCGTTAGCAGACATTTTTTTACACACTAACCAATGTCCTTTAATTGTTCTATTTCAAATAATGTCTCTTTAACCTCTTGCTCATGAAAAATATGTGTCCATAAAAATCTTTCTTTTCTGTGATGTCACTTTCCTTTTCAAATTTCCCAACTTAAACACAATCTGTCTTTATTCACTCACCCAAAGTGTCTTGGTTCTCTAGACTACTTTCTACTTCCTCTATATTAGGCAGAGAAATATACATCCATTCGGGTGATTTGTATTTCTGATTTGGTCTCCTTACTCTTTTTGGCCTTTGCACAGTTTCTTTGTTTTCTTTTATTTGATCCTTTTGACTTGATATTTCATTTACTTGTTCCTCTTGATTTTGGTTTATATTTATCAATTTGAACTTCAGTCCTACAATGTTTTTAGGCCAATTATCTCCCTTTCTTGTCTTTTTTTATTTCAGGCTCTATGATTCCACGTGCAATTCCCCAAGCTCTTTTCCTGGAGCTTCTTCGTAGTTTTGTCTCTCCTTCACTGTCATCAGACTCTGTTTCAGACCTTATTTTGCTTCCTCTTATTTTGAATTTTATGATTTCTGATTCACCAACTGAACCTGTGTTTTCTTTCGTTAGTTCAGTTAATTTGCAAGGAACTTTTCCATGGCTGGTACTTGGAATCTCATCCTCATCATGACTTTTTTTCCTTTTCACCAGTTTCAAGATTTACGTTCCTGTCCTCAGAATTCTCTGTTTGTTCTTCAGAGCTTTTACCGTTACCAGTTTTATTTTGCCCTTTGTCAGTGTCCAAACTAGTACTTGGTACTTCCAGATGTCGACTTTCAGGTCGATCTTCAAGATCTGGAATTTCAATTATCTCATTCTCTGCTTCAGATGCTGAACTTGTGTCTGATATCTCCAGATTTCGACATACAGGTCGAGCTTTAGAATCTAGAGTTTGGTCTGTTTCGCCCTCTGTGTCAGAGTCTGAACTATTATTTGTCTCTTCCAGATGCTGATTTTCAGGTTCGGGTACTCGAATAATGTGGCTAGCATGTACCCATCTCTTCACACCGGCACACTTCACTGCTGTGATGCTGACCAGGATCACTTGTCGTGGTCTGTCCCAGCGTGGAACTAAGCAGTTTCTCCTTCTGCGCACTTTTATTCGAACCCAGTCTCCAGGACTTAGGTCATGAGCTGGATGCTTTTCCTATGTACGTGCATCAATCCCAACCTGGTGAAATACAGAAGTCACCACGTCAGACATACTCTTGCAGTAATCCAGTATGATATCATCGTTAATAGTTTGGCAACTGGTACAAATGCTTATCTCATTACTCTTCCCATCAGTATTTCATGATGACTCAACCCTGTCTTTCCATTAGGTATGCTGCTTAAGGTCATTAGAACTAGTGGTAAAGCATCAAGCCATTTCAGTCCTGTGGCCAAACACATTTTTCCCAGTCTGTTTTTGATTGTTCCATTTACTTGTTCGACTACCCCAGAAGCCTCTGATCTGTAAGCACAATGCAATTTCTGACGAATGTCCAGTGCTTCCCATATCAACTGTATCCGTTCATTTTGGAAGTGACTTCCTCTATCTGTTTCCATTTTCACTGGAAAACCAAACCGTGGAATGATCTCTCTTAGAAGAAGCTTTGCAACAGTAACGCCATCATTTCTTCTTGTGGGAAATGCCTCAACCCATCGTGAAAACAAACAAACTATTACTAGTACATATCTCAATCTATTACATGGTGGCATCTCAATAAAGTCTAAATGCACTCTAGTGAAAGGACCTCCCTCCCGTCCTATGGTTCCCAGGCTTACATCAGTGGAGAAGCGTGGCTCAGTGGTTAGAGGCGGCAGACCTGGAAGCTGAGATTGGCCGAGGACCAGGGTTCGTTCCCCCGCCTCGGCGGGTCTCGGGCTCAAAAAATTCCACGGACTCGACAATTCTCGCTCTGGTGCCTACTCGACTCACGGGGTCACACTCTGCGACTCTGGGCAATAGCTTGCTTAATCTCCACTACGGCCCCTCGCGGCGGGATGCCTGGCTTTCACCTTGTGGATACCCTGCCGGGATATCTCACAAGGGAATACCAGGACGGGTTCCCTAAGCAAGCGCCTTGAGACCCCTGGGTGATTTGTGCGCTATATAAGTCGAAATACATTTACATTTACATTTACAGTTATTTGTCCTGGATTCAATTGTTGACACACTAAACATATTTGACATAAGCTTTCCGCAATCATACGGAACTTTCGATTATACCATGTTTGTCTAAAAAGTCTAATCATTGCATCTCTACCAATGTGTGCTTGACCATGGTATATTCGGGCCATATTAGAGATCATGCTATCAGGCATTACTGGTCTTTCATCTCTGTACACCCAAATTTTGTCTTCTTCTCTTTGCCTGCAACCTGCTTTTCTCCACGTATCTTTTTCCTCATCACTTGCCTCTTCTTGCAACTGTATCACTTCCTGCCAAGTCTCAACTATGTTAGTAAGCATCAAAGGACTTGAAACATGTTCTTTTTCTCTGTCCCAATTTATAGAAGCGACATTTTTAGCACAGTACTGAGCAATTGCGTCCTCAAACCTCTTACCTTCAGTGACATAGTCATCTCCATTTTTGTGAGCTGCACACTTTACTAGAGCAATCTTCTTAGGTAGCTGTTTCGCTTCGAGTAACATTCTCACAAACTCAGCATTTCTGATAGGTTATCCTGCAGAAGTCATTTATCCTCTTTGAGACCACAGTTGCCCATAATCATGGACAACTCCGAATCCATATTACCTGTCACTCACTACGGTAATTCGGGCATCTTTTCCCAGTTTGCATGCTTGAATCAAAGCAATTAGCTCAGCCACTTGGGCGAAACGTACTCCTTTCAAACAAGATGCTTCCATGACATCTGCCACTGTACACACAGCATATGCAGCACTCAAAACACCTTCATCTGTTCTTAGGCATGAACCATCCACAAACATCACAAAATCAGATGCTTCCAAAGGTTCATCCTTAATGTCAGGTCTTGGTTTGGTCCACATCTCAAGCACATCCAAACATTTGTGATCAACATAATTTTTAACTTCTACATCCAATGTATCAGGCAACAAAGTGGAAGAATTTACGTTTACATATCTTGCCACTGTCACATTGTCTGCATCCAGAATTACTTTTTCGTATCTGGTCAACCTACTGTTTGTCATATACTGGGTCCTTGTCCTAGTGAGTAGGATTTCAACCGAGTGTGGCACATAGACCTTCACTGGGTACCCCATCACTCTACCTTCACTCTGTTCCAAACACACACTTGTGGCAGCAACTGCTTTCAAACATCCAGACAATGCTCTAGCCACTGGATCCAAGACTGCAGAAAAATAAGCAATTGGTCTTCTCATTCTTCCATGCCTCTGAATTAGAACTGATAATGCACACCCATCTCTTTCACTGCAATACAGTTCAAACTCTTTTTCATAATCAGGCATGCTTAAGGCTGGTGCTTCCCACAAGCTAGTTTTCAACTGTTCAAATGCTTCCATCTCCTTTTCATTCAGCACTATAGGGTCTTTCACATCTCCTTTTGTTAAGCGCTGTAAAGGTTTTGCAATTAAATAAAATGCACTTATCCACTGTCGACAATAACCAACCATTCCCAGAAACATTCTCACCTGCTTCTGTGTTTTTGGGGGATTCATTCCTCTAATAATTTTGATTCTTTTTGAGGTCACTTGTCTCGTCCCTTTTCCAATCTTATGACCTAGATATTGTACTTCTTGTTGGCAAAACTGTAGTTTTGATGGAGACACTTTATGTCCTCCTTCTGCCAAATGATTCAGCAATGTAATGGTGTCAGAAATACAAGCATCTTTGGTTCTTGACGCCACTAATAGGTCATCAATTTATTGAACCAAAACAGATTTCTCAGGCATTTTTAGACTTTCCAATGATTTTTTCAACATTTGATTAAAAATGGAGGGACTTTCATTATACCCTTGAGAAATTCGGCACCATGCCAAAATACGCTCACCAAACCTGAACGCAAAAATTGGCTGACTTTCAGGATGTAATGGAACTGTAAAGAATGCATTACACAAATCAATGACTGTGTACCATTCTGCATCATGTGGAATCTGATACAATATCACAGCTGGATTTGGTACACTTGAACAACATGGAACAACAATATTGTTTACTTTTCGTAAATCCTGCACAATCCTAAATGTTCCATTTGGCTTTTTCAGTCCCATTATAGATGAATTACATGGGCTACTCATTATTTCTTTCAGGATTCCTTGCTCAATAATTTTGTCAATTACAGGGGGTTACTCCTTCAATTATTTCTGGTGTTAATTTATACTGTGGTGTATTTGGATAAATAGCTCATTCTTTTACTGACATTTTTACAGGACTCACACCTTTCATTAGACCTATCTCTTCTCCTGTAGAGTCCCCACCTCTTCTTTGACTGTTTCTTTTAATTCATTTGGGATTTTCTCTTTGTCAAACACAGGAAACATTTCACTCTTTTCTGAATCTATTATCGACATGGTCATTTTTTTCAGAATATCATCATCTGCTGTTTGGAAAGCAAAGCCATCTGGTGAACAGTAAAAGGCACAGTTCATCTTGCAGAGTATGTTGCGTCAAAGCAAATTAACAGGACTGCTGTCACATACCACAAAACGATGCATCTCTTTAAAATTTCCAATTTCCACCTCCACGGGTTGTGTGAGAGGAGTTTTAATCTGCTTATTTGTTACACCTACAACTTGGATATGCTCACCTGAGAGAGCAAGGTTTTGAATTTCTACTGATCTAACTGTAGAACGGGTAGCACGTGTGTCCACTAGGAAAGCAATATTTACACCATTCACCTTTCCATTCACAAAAGGACCAGACTGATCTACGTCCAGAGTCGCGCCAAGCACGCACTCCATTACCATCCTCGTCCGTCTTCCTCGTCACAGTCACTAAGGAGCACCCCGTGTTCCAGGCACAGCATTCACCCATAAGTTAAAAGTTAAAAGGTCCTCACCCAATATGGCCGTCTGACAGGAAGAACCTGTCACCTGGCCTATAAAGGTGGGACCAACACAGGAAACATCCTGTTATTTTCTCTGTGTTCCTGCAGAACACCCTTCAATTCCTACCATTGCTGTCGACTGGTTGTCTGCCTTTGTCCTGGCTTTTGATGTGGCTGGGCCTGGCCGTCTACTCCCTTCTTTCTTCTCTGGGTTCTTGGTTCCCCGCATTTCGCTGGGTGTCCTCGTCTTGGGTGGTGCTGGCTGCTGTGTTTGCTGCCCCTGTGCACTTTGCCCTTCTCCTGGTGACGTATGGGGTTCAGGTCCGCCTGTTCGTCATGTGCCCAGTGCCTACTTCGCCTTCTGGGGGGTGCTCGCTCTCCTTCTATGCACGGCACGGTTGGGTCACGTGCGGTTCGGCTGGCTCGCCTTCTCCTTCGGGTCCTCTTCAGGGTCCTGGCAGGGTGTTCCGGTGGCCCTGGTTAGCTCTCTTGCATCCCCTCAGGTTGCTCTTCTGCCATGGTTACGCCCTTCTTCCTTGCATGGGGTGTTGGTGCCTCGCCCGCCTTGGTGTCCCCTCCTCCTTCCTGGCGGTTGCTCCTCTGTGCTGATTCCCGCTGTCCCCTTCTCCGCTCCGCTTTCCTCTCCTGTTTCATCTGGCGCTCAGCTGGTTGGCGTTGGGGGTTTGGAAGTTGTTGGCTGTGTTGGAGTGGCCTGGTGTTTCAGGTCACAGTCCTTCCTCCATGGATTTTGTGTTCATTTCTGGTGTTTCCCTGGTTTGTTGTTCCCGGTCACTGGTTGAGGCTTATGTTACAACCATTGCGCTGTTGCTCTATGGTGCGTCTTGTGTCTCTGGTGGCTCTGGCTCCCTCTGCACTTGGGTTCATTTCCTGCCACTGCTTCGTGGTTTCTCATTGTGCTGTACCCTTGGGGTCTGCGGCCGTCACTGGCGGTTTTCTTCTTCTTGGGGTTTCTCCCTGTGGCCTGTGAGGGGCTTCTGTACTTCCGTTCCTTCAGGGCGGTTTGTGCCTCTCTGCTCTTGGCTGCCGGTGGTTCACCTTTTCATCTCCCTTGAGTCCTTGGCTTCTTGCCTTCTGCACAGTTTTTTCCTGTGCCAGCCTGTTGTTGCTTCGCCTGTTCCCCCCTGGGGATCTTCCTTTGGTCCTTCCTGCTTTGCATTCTGGTCCGTTCTGTTTGGGCGACATTGGGGGTGCTTGTCATCTTCTTGTGTTTCTTCCCTGCCTGCCTGGGCCTTCGTCCTGACCGGTCCTTCTCCTATGTCCTCAGCTGCCCCTCTTCGGGGTTCAGACCCGGCTCCGTTCTCTGGATTGCCTTGGGCTCTGGTGTTCTACCTTGGCATTCGGCCTCCCTTTGCTTGGTGGATTTTTCTTGTCGCCTTTGGGGTTGCCCGGCGGGGCCATCGTCCTACGTAGGCCTTTATTTTTGTTGGGTCTCTGCTCAGCTATCTCAGTCGGTGGGGCATGTGTCTTTTGCTCTCAGGGTCAGCATGTGGCTCTTGTTCTCGAGGTCATGGGTTCGAGCCCCATCTTGGGCGTATTGGGCCTTCCTGCTTCCGGGGGTCTTTCCCCCCGGTCATTCAGGGTCGTTCCACTCAGTGTGCGTCTTCCTCCTGGCCTTCTTTCAAGGTGCCTCTATGCTAGTGCTTTGTGCTTCAGCGTCTTGGTCCTCCCCTTGTACCTTCATCTCCCGTTTTGGATGGGAGTGTTTTTTTGGGGGATTTTGGCTCACTGGTTGTGTGCTTCTCTGCATTGAAATCCCTGGCATCCTGGATGTCTGTTGCTTGGTTCGTCCGGCGCTTGGGTATACACTCCTTAGTGACTGTGACGAGGAAGACGGACGAGGATGGTAATGACTCGGTTACTTACCAGTAATGTTCATTACTCCGAGTCAGTCTTCCTCGTCACTGTCATGTTCCCTCCCGCCCGCCCTTGGTGGTGGGGGGACGAACAATTTTCTTTCTTTCCTTTAGATTCTGCTTTTGTATTTCAGGATGTTTCCTGTGTTGGTCCCACCTTTATAGGCCAGGTGACAGGTTCTTCCTGTCAGGCGGCCATATTGGATGAGGACCTTTTAACTTATGGGTGAATGATGTGCCTGGAACACGGGGTGCTCCTTAGTGACTGTGATGAGGAAGACTATGACTCGGAGTAATGAACATTACCGGTAAGTAACCGAGTCATTTCCTCTCCTAGGCACCGTCAATAACTCTCATCTGACTCATTTCCATCCGACCTCAACCAAAACTGCGGAATTGCAGCTACACGCGGGCGATCTTTTTACCTGCTCTCCTCTGTTATATCCTGTCTCTGCACTGTATTTCTGGAGATTAACACTCTGTGGGAGAGGTGGTACTGGCACCTGACTCTGTTGAGTAACTACCTGTTGCCGTGGCGATGACTGTAGATATACCTCATTCTGCACCTGTGGATTCAATGATTTATTTTCAGGATTAACTTTTGGGGGTAACTTACACTCGTTCCTCCAATGCCCTATCTTGCCGCAATTATGACATGGCCATTTCTTTTTAGCTTCATCTATATTCATTTGTCCTTTCCCTTTATTCATATTGCCCTTCATTTTTACTTGACTCGCTTCATTATTTTGATTATTTAACTGTGCTTCCTGTTGTTCTGCCACTTTCACTTGTGCCCACATAGCCTTTTCTTTAAGTTTTTGCTGTTTAGCATCAATTTCATCACTACAATATTTTGCATATCTCAGCACATCATCCACTGAACTGGACTGCCAACACATCATGTGGTGCTTTATCATTTCACCAATTTCAGGTCTTAAACCAAACACAAATCTATATGCAAAATGACTCATAGCCTTATTACTCAATGTTTCATATTCACTATATTGTTTAAAAACTAAAAGCAACTTTTCATAATAAGCATGTACAGATTTGTTAGGTTACTGAAGAGTTCTATCAATTTTTACCCAATCCGTTTCTTTTGGAGGAATTTTATTTTTCAAAAATGTTATAACTTGATCATATTTCCTCATTACCTCCGGACCTGGAGCACCTGTTTTAGCATCTCTCGGATATTCTTCTTTTGGCCAATCAACTGTAATTTTACATTCTGTCCACAAATCTGCAGGTACAACTATGTCAAATAATCCATCCAAATATTCCCACAACACTTTTGAAACTTTCACATACCCATCTACCTGTCTATACCATTCAAAAGGTTTTTCTCGTAATCTTGGGAAATCATTTGTAAATGACAATATATCCTATCTACTCCATGATACATATACATAACCTCCTCCTGGTATTTCTCTCATAGGAAATTTGGTCACTACTGGTTCTTTTTCTTTAACGGGGAATGCTATGGACGTTTTTATCATTGGCCTCTTACTTTTTCTTTATCCATCTGCTTCTCCATCGATCTACATCTCCCATTTTCTCAGTAACACAATTAATTCTTTTATTTGGGTCAATCTTCCTGAGGTGTTCAAATTATCTATATCCTTTTCATGTCTAACAGTTTAGGTTACAAATCTTTTTGTTGTAGGGTTTTAACCCAATCATTTAATTCTTCTGCTGCTGGCCCAATCAGAGTTTTTGTCAAATCTATTTTATCTATACTTCTCTCTGGAGTCTCAGATGCTGATTCTGCTCCCATAGAAATTCTATATATTGGACTTTGATTTATAGTTAAATCAGGTGGCGTAGTTCTATTTGTATTCCTAGTTTAATTTAAGTCTGGATAAATCTTTTCCTTTACTCTTTGCAAACTCGGATTCAATGGAATGGTTAACGAAGGCTCATTTATTATTTGATTTTCAAAAACTGGTATTACAGGACCTATAGTTACTGGCACAATTACAGCTTCTATATTTCTGGTAAGTTCTTGGATTTTCTCAGCCGATTCATTTGTTGATCGCGCTAATTCAGAAGTACTAGTATGTACAATTTGTTTTAACTCTTGTTTTTCTGAGTTACTTCTTGTTTCAGAATATCGTTTTGGGGTTCCTGTCAATCCAATCCCCATTGGCGGTGCATTTGGTGTCACCACTGCAGAAATTGGCTGATACGGAGGGGGTCTTCTATTTAGAATCTCCTCCAACACCTCACCCTCAGTGTCACTGATTCCACAACTTCTCTTTTCCGATTCTAGATTTTTTCTTTTCTCTGTACATTTTCTCCCTAAAGTCTCATCATTGGTTCGCATTGGATACATCCCATCCCACATATCAGCATTTCTCCATCTTTTCATTCTACTCTCATGTGTCTCTTTCCACAATCCTCTGGGACTACAGTGATAGTCTTTTATTTCTCTAAATCTCTCTCTTTCTCTTTCACGCATCTTATCTTCCCATGCTGTTAAAGCTTCAAATTGTGTAGGTCTAGGTCTTGGTTCTAGCCTTATAATTTTTCTCTCAAATTCCGTAACACTGCAGCGCCAAACAAACCTACATCTGGAAATGCCAATACTCCATCATTTTTAGTATGTTTCGCCCAATTCTCTAGCCAAATGCAAGTATGATAGCCATATTTCGTCATCATGTATGATGCGGGCATTTTCAGGGGAGGAAGTACTTTTCCCTCTCTATTAACTATTTCCATGTCCTTTTTAAATAAATTCGTACGTTTCTTAAACCATGAAGGTTTCTCCCTGGCATGCTCATAATAATAATCAATTTTTCCACAGATTTCTTCTACTTCAAAAAAATCGTACGTTCTTTCTCAGACTGCTCCGATATGCTCACCTATCCCAGCGCAATTCACACTAACGCACCAATCAGAATAGAACACGTCACAATTACATTGCCCTATGCCTGCGCATTTCTCGCTAAAGCACCAATCAGCTCTTCCAAAGTCTTAGTCACGTGGACCTATCGAAGGGCGACTCTTGCTGATGTCAGCTCTGCTCTGACTTCTGCTGACCCCTCCTTTACAAAATTTATCGGCACTGTATTTATATATTATATACAACCCAAATCAGTTAGTTACGACACGAAAACATTTCCATTGTCTTTTTCCCTAAAACCAAAGGAATAGTTTACTCAAATACACAAGTGTTCTGTATTTCGAGTAGGCATCGCTTACCTCTTCCCTACCACAGAATTTTTATTTCGCCGATAAAGTAGCACTTCCCTCTACTTTACCCTTCTATCATGCAAAAAGCAAGCCCGTTTCTCTGGGGATAAAACACATGTAGAGACTACTGCTCCTGAGAAATAAGGCCAGAGTTTCACGAGGATACCTAATGCGACTCATTCAACGCAACTCATACAAGAATTCCCTAACATAACACCTTCCTGTGTTATCAACTTTGAAACTAGACCATGTACAATTCCATGTAACTACCCTGTTACACTTTTCCCCTGCCTGCATACAGGGCAACCAACTTCCTACTTCCCGGAAGCCGCAAATTCCAACTACACATAACATAATATGAACTCAACATAAAGTGTTAGACATAAACCTTGAATATATGTTTTATATACACTCAACTAGTTAAACTTACCCTTACTAACCTATAGCAACCAGACCTCTGCTACCAAGAAATATGATCCAGCGCGTCTCTCAAACAACCCTCACAACTCATCTCACTTAACCCAGGAGTTAACTTAATTTTTTACTCATGGTTGGTGCGGCCCATTACACCGCGAGTCACACTTTCACACATCACACTACTCCTGAATCAGTGGGAACAGAAGGGGAGCTGCTGGACAGCGGAGTACCTTATTAGTCTAGAATTTGAATTTTATACATTATATATGTACATTTTCCCTTTCTCTAAAATATAAGGAAATAACATCAAGGCACCAAACTGTTTTGGTTGATGGACTAGTTAGTAGAGGTTTTTTGATGGAGATTAAGACCAGCTCAATCACAATATTCACATTATTTTATTATTTACTTTGTCATGACTTTTAATTTGAAGGAACACAGACTCAGATATTTTTATAAAAGTATTTATCTTATTCATTGAGGAAAGAAAAACATTCAGGAAATATAAAATTTAGAAAACATATTACCGGTCTGCCATAGACGATGACAGAATTACAACGAAACAGGTTCCCAAACTGACTGTCTTTCTAAAATCCTCGATGTCTTTCTCCCAACAGGACTCCGCATTCGATCTTTTGTCCCATCAAAATTTAAAGTCCAAAAATAATTCAAAGTCTTTTCTACACCACAAATTGTTCAAACCGAGGGGGCGTGGCCGGCGATCAACCAAGATGGCCGCGTTCTAGTGGAGCTCCGGGAGTGAGACCGTAGCCCAGCATAAATCCGGCCAGTTATCCTGCTCCGACACAGCCCAGACTATAGGACCTTGTAACGGAGGTGCATCGACGAGTATCGATCCCACTCTGAGCTCGCTGCGACTCCGGAGCCCGGAGCTGCGCCGTGCGAGAGCCCGCGGCCTACATCCGCGTCATCGGCACCGGCCTAAATTTGAGAGGACTGCCGGAGGAGCGCCGGTGGCTGTCCTGAGGCGGGGGCGCGAGGCGGAGCTGAGGACACCTGGAGGCGGGTGAGTGGTGCTCCAGAGGCCCCCCCCTCCCGCCTGACCTCGCCCCTTCAGCGAACACCCGCACAGAGTAGCTGGTTCCCATCGCCGGTGGCGCCTATGCTCAGGAGGCCGTGAGGCCGGGACCAACGCCGGCCAGTCCTGCACTCTTGGCGGCTCACTGCGGCGCACACAGACTGAGGACACTTCTGCTCCCGCGCCGACGGATACAGCCCACGCTTGCTCGGGGGGCCCTCCTCCTGCTGTGAAGTGCCTAATCGACCGTCGAGGGAGCCTGGGGTGGGTGTCCCCGAGGGGCGCCTTGACGACTTGGGAGGGGAGAGGCCTGACTTCCTTACCTGGCATACTGACCGATTTCAAGGCGCACCCCCTCGCCTGCGCTGGTGTGTCCCGAGGTGGTGCTCCCCTCACTGTCCCATAATGAGCGGCAGGGGTACTCGGGGGTCCCAGCAGGGCAAGCTGGACAAATTTGCTTACGCCAAGGACTTTCCCCCGCTGGTGGAGCAGAAAAGGACAAGTGCTAAGGGCGCGGAAGGCGGCGCGGTCCCCGCCATAACGTTGGAAGACATCATGGCAGCCCTGACTCAGGTCCAAACCACGGTTGGGTCAATCTCGACAGATGTCACACTTCTGCGGGCGGACCTACAAAAAATGTCTTTGAGGGTTTCTGTGGTGGAACAGGTCACCAGGACCCTCACCTCGGACACGGCGGCACTGCTGAAGCGGGTGGCAAAATTGGAAGATGACAACAAATTCCTAACAGACAAAATGGACGATCAGGAAGGGCGCTCCAGGCGCAATAATATCCGCCTTATTGGTCTGCCGGAATCGGAGGGGGGGCCTGCCATGGACCTGTATGTGGAAGACCTCGTGAAGAATGTGCTGCAACCGAAAGGCCTGTCCAAATTTTTCTCGGTGGAGCGGGCGCACAGGGTCCCGGGAGGGCGTCCACGCATCGGGGCACGTCCGCGACCCGTTATAGCGCGCATATTTAACTTTAGAGATCGCGATGCCATCCTGCAAACGGCGAGGACCGCGCCGACAATAAAGATATTAAACTCGGAGGTACTCATTTTCCCGGACTACACGACGGCGGTGGCGGCGAAACGGAGAAGTTTCATCGAGGTGAAGAAAACGTTGAGATCTCGTGAGTTGCCTTACTCCATGCTCTTTCCGGCGCGCCTCAGGGTAGTGGCTGATAAAAAAACTTGGTTCTTTGATACGCCGGAGGACGCACACGACTGGCTTGAGGGATGGCGACCGGCTGGAGGCCATGGCAGACCACCCAGCAGGCACAGAGGGCAGGGGCAGGCCGACGGGCCTGACCAGACTGGGCAAGAGGAACGGACCGAGGCCGACCCGGCTGCAGACTCTGGGGAATGACTCCTGTTGCCCTCAGGGAAGTACCTCTGATTTTTTGCAGTGAACTATAAACGGTGAACTGAACTTTGTCCTACTGATGTTCACCCCCCTTGTTATGCTACTGTGACTTTATAATTGAGCTGGGACGTTGGAACAGTTAGGGGCTACTAGGTCCTCCTTGGGCTTTCACCCCCCCCTACGCTTTTGCGAGCATTGTTGTTTCCTGATGGGGATCGTAAGCACTCTGCTGAGTTGGGGTGGCGGGCAGTTTGGAGTCAGCGAAGCAGGGAGGCAGGGAGGGGGGAGGGAAGGGGGGTAAGTTTTCTGTTGTTCGTTATGTTTTTTGTTGATGCGATACACCAAATTGCACTCAGAGGCACACGGTTTGGAACCACAGAAACAATTATTTGTCGAGTTGCCACACTGATCCAAGATGATGGGGGTTGATGCACACACAATTCCGCGGGGAGATGGGGCTAGTATGACGCCTTCTCTTTCGATACTCTCCTGGAATGTTCGGGGCCTTGGGGACAAAATCAAGCGGGGTCTGGTCCTGAGGAGCATTAAAAGGGAGGGGGCTGCAGTAATCCTCCTACAGGAGACACATCTCACCGGCACGGCCACGAAAGCAATGGACAGGTGGGGTTTTAAGATGGTGGCCCACTCCGAGTTCACTTCTGGGTCCAGGGGAGTCGGTGTTCTAGTGAAAAAACAGTTCCCCCTCCTCATACTGTCGACCAAGTCAGATACGGCGGGTAGGTTTGCCGCTATACACGCACAATGGGAGGGTAAGCCTGTTAACATCGTTTCCGTTTACATCCCACCTGCGTTGCAGGCGATGGCCCTGTTGGACCTTAGCACTTTCATACTGGGACTCCCTGAGGGAGATTTGCTTCTTGGGGGTGATTTTAATTTGATAGCTGATAGCATAATGGACAGGGCCCCCCCGACATTGGCACCAGCAGGTACAACACGACTGGAGGGCTTCCAGGCGGCTATGGGTCTGGAGGACCTCTGGAGGAAATACAATCCCCAGGGCCGACAGTACACATATCACTCCAGTGTACACAACACTCTCACCAGGCTTGACTATTTCCTTAGCTCACCGGGTGGTCCGGGTACTGTGTCCAGGGTGGAAATAAGGCCGCGTGGTATCTCTGATCACTCCCCGCTACTGCTTACCTACGCACATCACCAACCCACACGGCGTCGGATTTATCCGATCCGCGCTACATACCTCCAAAGTTCTAAGATCAGGAAGGAGCTGAAGGTAGGAACCAAACAGTACTTCCGAGACAACACAGGCTCGGTCTCATCTGCCACCACTCTGTGGGAGGCCTACAAAACAGTACTTTGGGGACATGCAATAGTCTCCATTACAGCGCTTAGGCGGGAGGGTCGGGCGGAACTGTTGGCTCTGGAGACAGCGATGGCTGGGGCAGAGGCGAGGCATGCGGCGGACCCAAACCCCAATACAGCACACATTTTACGAATAGCTCAACATCGTCATAAAGCACACCTGACGGAGGAAGTCAAGCTGCAACTGTCGGCCACGCGACACAAAATTTACGAAATGGGCGACAAAGCAGGCAAGTTGCTAGCTTGGCTCGACAGACGTGACAGGCGAGACAGGTGGATAGCACAACTGGCGATAGGGGGAGGGGACCCTATTAGGGATCCTGCTACAATAGTACACGCACTAGCCCGTCACTACGAAACAGTATACGCGTCGGAATCTACGATCTCAGAAGACGAAGCATACACCTACATTAGAGATCTTAAAATGCCGTCGCTAACAGAGGAGGAGGCTCAGGCCCTGGACGCAGACCTAACGATTGTTGAGGTACAATTGGCGATTAAAGCCCTGCAGACGGGGAAGGCACTGGGACCCAATGGAATACCAGTTGACTTATACAAGCAACAGGCAGACACGCTTGCACCACACTTGATACGTATGTTTGCGGAAAGCTTAGAGGCAGGGGAACTCCCGCTAGATCAGCGCACGGCCACGATTGTTGCAATCCTAAAACCAGGGAAACCGGCTGACCTCTGCACGTCGTACCGCCCAATCTCACTCATTAACGCAGAGGCTAAAATACTCACGAAACTGTTGGCACAACGCCTCACGCCCCATCTGCCCAACCTCGTGCATAAGGACCAATCCGGCTTTATGCCGGGTAGGAACACAGCGCTTAACTTACGCAGAGTACACGGTGCACTGGCGCGCGCGCAGTATCTCTTAGAGCCCGCGGTGATATTATCCCTCGACGCCCAAATGGCGTTTGACACGGTCCACTGGCCCTTTCTATTTGCGGTGCTACGTCACTTTGGTTTTGGCCCAAAGTTTTGCTCCTGGGTCCGTCTGCTGTATACAAGACCGATGGCGCATGTAGCCGCTAATGGCCACATCTCGGCAGACTTCCCGTTGTTTAGGGGCAGGCGCCAAGGCTGCCCACTATCCCCATTGTTATTTGCCATGGTCCTTGAACCTCTGGCCGAGTGGATTAGGTGGGAGCCCACGATCAGTGGTATCCGCTGGGCGGATGACTGGGAAGGTAAAATTTCCCTTTACGCCGACGATGTTTTAATATATCTCACCTTGCCCAAGCGCTCGATTAACACACTGCTAGATGTCTGCACGGCATACGGAAGAGCTTCCGGTTATTCGATCAACTGGTCCAAGTCCACCATGTACATACTGCGCGGCCCTGCGCCGCGCTTACCGGACTCTTGCCCGCTGCGGATCTCGGATGCGGAGTTCCAATACTTAGGGATATACGTTACGGCTGACCCTGATGTATTCCGCACACACAATCTACAGCCCCCTCTTGACCGCCTCAAGCGTGACGTCCGACACTGGGCATCACTGCCGCTGACACTATTAGGTAAAGCGGCCCTGTTCAAAATGATGGCCCTGCCGCGCTTCCTCTACGTTCTAGAAAACACGCCTTACTCTGTCCCTCCTGCGTACTTCAAAACCATCGCGGCGAACGTCTCGGTGCTTCTATGGGGCACCAAGCCGGCCCGCATAGCGCAAGCCAAGCTCACGCGCGGCTGGTACGACGGAGGCATAGCACTCCCGGACGTCCAACTGTACTATTGGGCATCGCAGTTAAAGACCGTCAACCAATGGCTTCATCTCCCCCAGTCTGAACCAGCTTTAAAGGCAGACAGAGCACAGTTAGGGCTCCCTGGCATGCTGGCTCCCCTGTATGATAAAACGTTGATCTCCACAATGATCGATCCACTGCATCACACGCTCACAGTGTGGCATGCGGCGCTAGGCAGGTTAAAATGGCGGGGCGTGCTGACGCAACTGACCCCGTTGTGGGACATAAAACAGCTGGGACGATTGAGGAACTCCAAGGGCTTCGACCGCTGGGATGCTATCGGCATCTCGACCATTGGAGATCTGTGGCAGAAGGGGCAGGTGCTACCTTTTGAGACGCTGCAACAGCAATATGACTTGGCGCTGACGGAACGTTTTAGGTACACACAGGTGCGGCATGCGTTGGCAGCAGTGTTCAAATCCGGAACAGATATCCCAGAGGCATCCCCACTAGAAGACAGGCTCCTGACTGACTTTATGCCTTCGAAGGCGACATCTCTAACCTATAGGAAACTGATAAATAATTTACCCGACCCTCTAGTAGCCCTGCGGGAGAAATGGACGCATGACTGTGGTGACATTGACGACTCAGAGTGGCAGGAAGCCACTTCATCCCCGAAAGAAATAGGTATCCCTTCGCGTCTTCGCTTAGTCCAACTCCGTATATTTCACAGATCATATTACACAAGGGATGCACTACACAAGATGAAGAGGATACCTCACCCATACTGCCTGAGGGGTTGTGGGGAAATAGGTAGCTTCTACCATACGATATGGGAATGCCCCCACATTGCACACTACTGGGTCCAAGTGATGCGCACCATGTCTCAGTCTGAGGAACTTTCCTTACTGCCTGACCCCAAGCGATGCCTCCTGAACATTTGGGAGCCCAACGATCTCACACAATATGGACAGACCTGGATGACATTGGGTATGATGGTGGCGAAGCGGAATATAGCGCAGAGGTGGGGAGGGGGACTGTCACCTTCAATATCGGCCTGGAGGCGGGATATGGATGCTGCGATGGTTGCGGAGTGTTTAGCAATAGGGGTTGTCCCAAGAAATGGAATAGGGTCTGGGGAGCGTGGAATAAATACAGAGGGAACATTTGCGACCCACCTTCTGATACGGAAAGCACTGGCTCTGATACAGAATAGAACTGTAACTCTTGACTTATGGTTCCCCACCCATGCTTTGATTTGTACAACGGAGTGCTCCTATGTTACAGATGTATTTTCACACGTTTCTGTTGCCATACTGAGATGCCTATCGTATTATGAATCTTTATGTGACACTGTATCGCATTGTTTTGAAATACCAATAAAAATAATTTAAAAAAAAAAAATTGTTCAAACCGACAGCATGTCGTGGTGCGCAATAAAATTCACGGAACCAGCTTTTTCCCTCTTTCATACGGGCTCATTTATACCCCTTTTTCCCTAACTATCTAATTGAGAATTGAAACTTTAGGGTCCACACTCATTTCTCATTGGTTCATTAGCTGGGTGGTTATGATCACCTCATGTCCTCCTTGTCCAAACCAGTTCATAATTTCGCTATGTCATCCTTGCATACTCTCTCACGGCCAAAATTGTCCTCTTTGCAATCTATCATCCTGTCCTTGTATCTTTTGTACATCATGAAGTTACAGCACAAAAGTTTCCCAGGCTTTTAGACTCAAGCATCCTTTTGGCACATCTCCGGTGTCCTAGGCCAAGCTGACCTTGACATCTTTCACTCCGAGCACAGGCAATTCAGCCATCTCTTATTTTATAGATCAATGGTCCTTAGGAGGCAAGTATAAAACAACAACAGATACAATATAGACCTGGATGGGCACTATAACATTTACGATGTCCAGCCGGACAAAGAGTTTAATGTGCCAATAAGAACAAAGATTACTTTGATACTGGAAGAAGGAAAAAATACAACGGGACGTAATCCTGCACCCGATCTGTGAGTCAGAAGAACGAAAGAAACATTAAACATAAAACAGAAACAGAAAATAACAGGCACAATTTGGAGCGTTGGAAGCTTGAGCTAGTCATACAGTGAAGCAAGCTAACCAATTATAGTGACCACATTGAGCATACATAATAAAAATGAATACCACTATTTAACATGTCGACGACGTTTTGATCACAAGCTCATTAATTTATAGGGATCATCATCAGGACTACACAAATGAATTGCCTGGTGTCAACCACACTGCCTGTTGGGACAAGACATGGGAAGAAAAAACCACAGGGGAACCTGTCAGAAACAGTTTTCTCAAAGAATTTTAGCAAACGTCAGCAAGAGCATGCAGCATTAAACTGTGACTTCTGTGTGGTCTCTTACTTGGAATTGACAACTAATTTATACCTGCAAGAGCATGAAGCATTAAACTGTGACTTCTGTGTGGTCTCTTACTTGGAATTGACAACTAATTTATACCTGCAACCCAAGTAACAAGCATTTGCAATGCAATAGGTCTCGCATTAGGAAAGTTTAAGCTATTGGTATTGTAAATGACACATTTTGTATTTATGTGTTGGTTTTGAAAATAGCTAAATTAAAAGCTTTGTCATTTACAATTCCAATAGTTTTAACTTATGCAAATGTGACACCTATAGCATTTGTAATGCAATATGTGTTGTATTTACGTGACTTAGATGTATTGATATTACAAATAGCAATGGCTTTTACTTTTTTTAAATAATGAATACTTAAATAAAAGTTATTGTAATTTATAATGGCAATAGCTTAAACTTTTGTAAATAACTTTTGTGAAGATTATGTTCAGTGTATTTTATTATGACGAAAATCCAAGAACAGAAGTGAAATAGTAACATCTTTTTGTGACATTTGTAATCAAGCTTGAAACATTGAGAGAACATATTTGAACCAGTTGTTGAATGGTTGCACAGATTTATGCTGTAGTGGCGCTGAGTGATGTTGTGGTGGCGACGAGTGATGCTGTGGCATTCAGTGATGCTGTGGTAGCAGATAGTGATGCTGTGATAGCGCATAGTGATGTTGTGGTGCCTGTGAGTGATGTTGTGGTGCCCCTGAGTGATGTTGTGGTGTCTCTGAGTGATGTTGTGGTGTCCCTGAGTGATGTTGTGGTGCCCCTGAGTGATGCGATAGAGGGAGTGCGATAGATAGATGGAGTGATGGCGATGGAGTGAGGGCGATAGATGGAGTGAGGGCGATAGATGGAGTGAGGGCGATAGATATAGAGAGAGAGAGGGGTGTAGAGAGAGAGTGGGGTGTAGAGAGAGAGAGAGGGGTGTAGAGAGTGAGGGGGGTGTAGAGAGCGAAGGGGGTGTAGAGAGCGAAGGGGGTGTAGAGCGAGAGGGGTGTAGAGAGAGAGGGGTGTAGAGAGAGAGGGGTGTAGAGAGAGAGGGGTGTAGAGAGACGGGTGTAGAGAGACGGGTGTAGAGAGACGGGTGTAGAGAGACGGGAGAGACTGGTGTAGAGAGACGGGAGAGACTGGTGTAGAGAGAGGGGTGTAGACTGAGGGGTGTAGAGTGAGGGGTGTAGAGAGAGGCATGTAGCGAGAGGGGTGTAGAGAGAGGGGTGTAGAGAGAGGGGTGTAAGAGAAAGGGGTGTAGAGAGAGGGGGTGTAGAGAGAGGGGGGTGTAGAGAGAGGGGGATGTAGAGAGAGGGGTGTAGAGAGGGGGGTGTAGAGAGAGAGGGGTGTAGAGAGAGAGGGGGATGTAGAGAGAGGGGGTGTAGAGAGAGAGGGGTGTAGAGAGAGAGGGGTGTAGAGAGAGAGGGGTGTAGAGAGAGAGAGATGTGTGTAGAGAGAGGGGGGTGTAGAGAGAGGGGATGTAGAGGGAGGGGGTGTAGAGAGAGGGGTGTAGAGAGAGGGGTGTAGAGAGCGAGGGGGGTGTAGAGAGAGTGGGCTAGAGAGCGAGGCGGGTGTAGAGAGAGAGGGGGTGTAGAGAGAGAGGGGGTGTAGAGAGAGGGGTAGTAGGATTGATGCATGAAACACTGCAATAGAAAATAAGCAAGCCATGAAAAGAAACAGGTGGACGTGCAATTGTAAAAGATCAGTTACCTTTATGTTCGCTGCTGACATCATGTGTGATGGTATAGTTTCAGCACGTGATTGTAACATCAACTCACCCTGCTATACGTACGCAGTCGGTACATGACATGGCAAGGCATTCATTTGGAATTCGTAAGGCCAGAGGTTACAACTATAAAACAGCCTGAAGGGTTGAGCCCATGTTCACTATAACACGAGCATAGCTTAAAATAAGGATGTTTCGTTTTGTGCAGATACATGTGCAATTTTAAACTGCAGCGAGTTTCACGCTCGCTGCTGACATCGGGTGGGATCATATATTTATGGCACTTAATTCTGACATCAACTCACCCTGCTATTCTTATGCAGTTGGTACATGGCAAGCCATTAGTAGGGAATTGGTAAGGCCAGAGGTTACAGCTATGAAAAAGACTGAAGCGCTAAGTCCATGTTCACTATAGCATGAGCATAGCTTATAAGAAGATTGTTTTGTTTTATGCAGGTGGCCGTGCAATTGTAAAAGATCAGCGAGTAGCACGCTCGCTGCTGACATTTGATGTGATAGTATATTTACCGCATTTAATCAAGACATCAACTCACCCTGCTATCCTTACGCAGTCGCTACATGGCGTGCTAGTTGTTGGGAATTCATAAAGGCAGAGGTTACAACTATAAAACAGCCTGAAGCGCTGCGCCATTGTACCCTATATCACAAGCATAACTTAAAATAAAAATATTAATCCTGCTAATATATTATGCGAGAAGGTGTACATTTGAAGAACAATTTCATGTATGCTAATGATGCAGCGCAGTGGACTTAGGCCCACTTTGGGAAGCAGATCATATGTTCACAACCACAAAGAATTGGCTCCAGTGTCCTCTATCCGCGTCCATGCAAAGTGCATGCAGCCAGTTCGGCATTATCCCTCAACTGTAAATAATGTCTGAAAAGGGGAAAAAAAAGACAGACAAAGTCTAGTATAGTGTGAAATGTTAACTTGTTTTCGCCAGTTGGGAAAAGAAATCAGGACAAGATAATTAAGTGTTTAAGCCTTGCAGTAAAGATTGTAATCTCTTCGTTCCCAACATCTGTGAGATGCAAATGAACAAACAGCATGATGCTAAGGGCCTTAAAAAAACAGCAGATCACTGCTAAAGTGAGGGGTACAAAAACAACATCCCCTTCGCATTCACATACCTTTAAATGCCTGCTACATATAATTACTTTGTTAAAGTACAGAAAAAAGAATACTTCATGTTTCCCCAAATGCAACATTAAGTACGGATACAGAAGACTCCATAAAATGCCAGAAAATAAAACGAACTAAGCACTTTCACAAAATAAAAAAGAATGCATTCAATGGCAGTAGAAGTGATGCATCAAACACTGCAGACCTAGGAGACTCCGTGAAATGACTGAAAATAAAATGAACCAAGCACTATCCATAAAATAACAAGGCATGTGGCATAGAAGGATGCTGGTAAAAACAACAAGCCCTTGGCATTGCGCGCTGGGGAAAATTCACGCTTGAATGACTGAAGTCGGAAGGGTGGGAGGGAACCTTTGAAGTGTGAAGCTCTCGGCATTGCTGTGGCGGGTCTGAAGCGCGTTCACGGGCACATGAACTGCATGTAATCCGAATCCGCGCTTGGTCCAAAGAGTTTCTTTCAGCTACAATAGATCGACATCTGCAATGCGCAAGCGCATTGGCAGAGGTCTACCTAAAAACAATTGGAGAAAATAATTACTTCACATTGCTAGGCCTGGAGGGCTGTGCTAATGTGCAGGGCTAGCATGCCAGGACGGCGAGACAGTCTCTTATGGTGAAAAAAACGAGTTCTGCAGGGTGTGCTGTCAGCGAACCATGTGAGAGGTGGTTCAGGTGAAAAGGAGATAACGAAAAGTGGCGTGTGATCAATTGTTCTACTCTATGCAGTAAAAAATAACGTTCTTAAGGTCTAAAGATTGGTGCAGCCCGTGATGGGACAGCGCGAGTGAAGTTGTAAATCGAGCACTAAAAAATAACGTTCTTAAGGTCTAAAAATTGGTGCAGCCCGTGATGGGACGGCGCGAGTGAAGTTGTGCCGAATAATGAGCCTATTTAGGTGAGCCGGATAGGTGTTTGTTATACTACGGCGCAATGAAGGCAATAGTAGAGGATAGGAACAAACCTCGTGGAAACGGTAGTGGAATTCCAGGGCGGGGTAAAAATGAGCGCAATGGTGTTCACTGAAAACGAATTTACTATGGAAGGCAAATCCTTCACTTTCAACAATGTTACTGTGAGCAGCCGAGCATTTTCAAACTGTAATACGTGTAGTGTGGTGTATTTCATTCAATGTCCCTGTCCGAAATTTTATGTTGGGCAGACAACTCAGAAAATAAAAACAAGGATCTGCCAGCACCGCAGCAGGATTAGATGTAAGACACAAAATGCCCCTTTGGTCGAACATTTCACATGGGCGAACCACAGTGAGGATGATGTGAAGTGGACAGTTCTAAAAATACTGAAATTACCGCAAAGAGGCGGCAACATGGCCCAACTACTGAACGGAGAGGAGTTAAAATCTATAATTCTGTTTGATACCATCTAGAGCGGTTTAAACAAGAGTGAAGACTGGACAACGCTACTATAAGTACCACCAAAGACTTATTGTTCTGTTTCCTCTATGCCAAAGGTGTCTACCATTTCCCAAACCGTGACTCAGAATGAACTTTGGCAACTGCACATTTTTCGAGCATAGATCTAGATTGATTCTCCATGTGCTCCCGCCAACCTAACTCGTTGATCCATGCTTGCCAAGTTTTTCTGTACAGAATAAGATGTAACACCTCATATTCTTTTCCACATGCTTGCCAAGTTTATCTGTACAGAATAAGAATAAGATGTAACAACTTGTATTCTTTTCCACAATCGCGGAAACCATTTGGTTTAATGTGGTTGTACATGAAGTCCATGAAATGCTAATATTTTCCTATTGAGGCTGATGTACACTATTCTGACCGGCGCCGATTTTCACCTTCACTGCGCAACTATTCGGAACACCTGCCCTTAGCTGCACAGAAGTCTTTCTTCCACCTTCACTAAACACTCACGCAAGATGGCGCCTAATTCTTTTATCCGTGACGCTCCATCCGTCACTTCTAGTTCCTGCCAACGCGCTAGGACCACTGGCCTCACGCCGCCGGCTGAACACAAGGTACGAGTCACATCGGTTCTCGTTTCTGTTCTTTTTTTCCCCCTTCGTTTAATTTTAATTCTGACTCCCCGGTCTCCCCACAGCCGTTTGGAGACTTCGCTGATACCAGCTGGCTCCACAACCTCGGATCCATGTGCTGACAATAAGACGCGCAATTAACTATTAAGTTAGTTTCCAGCCTTGCATATCGCCCAAAGGTAATCGTGCTTAACATTAACACCTTTTCACGTGCATGTGCCTAACTTTAGCCCTCATTTTAATTCTCACTTCCCGGTCTCCCCACAGCCTTTTGGAGTCCTCGCTGACTCTGGCCGGCTCCGCTTTCTAGGATCCACGCGCTGACCATAGATACCATTACGATAGGATCCTGCTTGCATTTAGCTCAACGGTAACCTTGCGCAACCTTAACAACCTGTTACTTGAGTTCGTCCAACCTTAGCCTTAATTAACCCTACCTTAATCCCTCGTTTTCAGTGAACACCATCGCGCTCATTTTTACCCCGCCCTGGAATCCCACTACCGTTTCCAAGAGGTTTGTTCCTATCCTCTACTATTGCCTTCATTGCGCCTTAGTATAACAAACACCTATCCGGCTCACCTAAATAGGCTCATTATTCTGCACAACTTCACTCACGCCGTCCCATCACGGGCTGCACCAATTTTTAGACCTTAAGAACGTTATTTTTTAGTGCGTCGATTTACAACTTCACTCACGCCGTCCCATCACGGGCTGCACCAATCTTTAGACCTTAAGAACGTTATTTTTTACTGCTTTGAGTAGAACAATTGATCACACGGCACTTTTCGTTATCTCCTTTTCACCTGAACCACCTCTCACATGGTTCGCTGACAGCACACCCTGCAGAACTCAGTTTTTTCACCATAAGAGACTGTCTCTCCATCCTGGCATGCTAGCCCTGCACAATAGCACAGCCCTCCAGGCCTAACAATGTGAAGTAATTATTTTCTCCAATTGTTTTTACTTGGGTTGCAGGTATAAATTAGTTGTCAATTCCAAATAAGAGACCACACAGAAGTCACAGTTTAAAGCTGCATGCTCTTGCAGGTATAAATTAGTTGCCAATTCCAAGTCAGAGACCACACAGAAGTCACAGTTTAATGCTGCATGCTCTTGCTGACGTTTGCTGAAATTCTTTGAGAAAACTGTTTCTGACAGGTTCCCCTGTTGTTTTTTCTTCCCATGTCTTGTCCCAACAGGCAGTGTGATTAACACCAGGCAATTCATTTGTGTAGTCCTGATGATGATCCCTATAAATGAATGAGCTTGGGATCGAAACGTCGTCGACATGTTAAATAGTGGTATTCATTTTCATTATGTATGATCAATATGGTCACTATAATTGGTTAGCTTGCTTCACTGTATGACTAGCTCAAGCTTCCAACGCTCCAAATTTTGCCTGTTATTTTCTGTTTCTGTTTTCTGTTTAATGTTTCTTTCGTTCTTCTGACTCACAGATCGGGTGCAGGATTGTGTCCTGTTGTTTTTTTTCCTTGTTCCAGTATCAAAGTAATCTTTGTTCTTATTGGCACATTAAACTCTTTGTCCGGCTGGACATCGTAAATGTTATAGTACCCATCCAGGTCTATATTGTATCTGTTGTTGATTTATACTTGCCTCCTAAGGACCATTGTTCTATAAAATAACTGACACCCGGGGTCCTTAGTTACTTTTCGGGTTCCCTTGTTTGTTTAAAATATTCATCCATCTCTAGCACAGTCACGCATGCGTAGGGGCCATGTTTCTCGAAGTCTCACTTAAGCAGCCATTTTCGAACTAGGCCACACGGGACTCAATGGGAACTAATATGAAAACAAACACAACAGACGTTAGATTTAGAATTTTTAGCCCTTCTGTTTACCTCCCACCATTCTAATTTTTCCCTGTTAGTGGATACCTAGCAAAAAGCAAACACATATGCGTCATTTACTTATCAATTTCATTATTTTTGCCACAAAACGTTCAATAAAAAGCACAAATACACACTTTATCCAATTATTTTTAAAATATCACATCTCTATATTAGTATGACTGCTTCACTTTATTAGTAATTTTTTTTTGGGGGGGAAATCAGCAAGTTAGTTTTCCCGCGTGTAATTTTATTCTGTGTATGCTTGGTTGATTAATTCGCTTGCTCCACACATTTAATACATGTTATTGTAATGAGAGATTGATTTTACAAGGGGTACACAAACATTTTTGTCTCTCCCCTGCTCCATCAATACCCCTCCTTCGATTGCTATCATCAAGTTCAAAACATATCTTTTTTCCATTACCATAAGTCTGTATGAACGCAGTTCTTCTTTAATTGCATTAAAGCCATCTTCAGTAGCATTTATTGCTTTCATCAATTCCCACCGGTTGATTTGAACCCAGCGAGCAGTTGTTTTTGCTTGAAACATAGGTAACAGACTCCCCAAAAATGTTTGGGCGTCATTGAACAACCTATACTCTTTAGGCACATCCTGCCATACTGAAGTTTCAAAGTACTCAGCCATCCTTTTTCTTCTGTGAAGATGCAGCAAAGTTGATGCTTTACTCATGAGATGCAAATCTTTTATTTATTTTGCTGGTATTACCATAGATGGGGTATGCAAAGTCACCAGAGAGCAGATTCCGCTCCAGTCGGGGAGTAATTGAGTGTATATTCGAGCTCCAAACTGTCAGAATAAATCCATAAGGCTGGAGGTACTGCCCTGCCTATCAGCATTGTAAATAGTTGAGCTGCAATTGAGATTCCGTCCCACTTTAACAATCCCATTTCCCTGAAAATAAAGATAAAATCACATTAGTTTCACAGCCAGCTTATGAATATGATGGGGCCAGATGTAGGTAGCTAAATACCGGTCGGTAACGGCCGAAAATCGGTGAATTTCCCGTTACCGACCGGTATTTAGCCCTTTCTAATGTAGGAGGCTGGAAATAAGGATTTGGTAATTTACTGATTCCTTATTTTAAGGAATCGGTAAAATACTGAATCCTTATTTTAAGGAATCGGAAAATTACCGATTCCTTAAAACCTATGTAGGTAGCACTTAAGTGAGTGCATTTTTGCTTTATGGATTTGTTATTTACCACCAACTACAAGTTGGTGGTAAATACTGAATACCTTTAAAAAATCAATAATTTGCTTTTTTCAAGGTGCCATGTGGCAGACATACATGCCCTTTGGGCATGTATGTGCACTACATGTGCACACATGCACCGATTCGGTAAATACCGAATTGGTAACAGTGAATGGCTTCCCATTCATTCCTATGGGCCTCCAGGCCATAGGAATGAATGGGAAGGTATTCCTTATTATCGAATTAGTATTACCGAATCGGTAACAAGGAATATTACCGAATCGGTAAATTTTACTGATTCTTTTACCTACATCATATTTACCGATTCCTAAATACCGAATTGGTAAAATTCGATATTTAGGAATCGGTAAAATGAGATAACCTACATATGGCCCTTAGTTCCAGTCCATGCATATCTCTGTATGTTTTCATCCTATACTTGCTGATATGATGCATTTATATCATCAAACCTCAAATGATTTTTTGTTTCTATGCCGTTCCATAAAGATATGGCCCTACATGAAAACCTAGCTACAGTAAACCATTTATTATTGGCAAATATTGATGCTTCAATACTTAATTCTGGCCTGGCTGCGCAATCTGGGGGCAGGGGTTTGGCAGAATAATTATTACAGGTGGATGGTGGATTAGATCTAGAATACCTCGTTCCAGTTCTGCTTCCTCCCAATTTACATAACTATATTTCTGCCCTGCTCCCTTCATTCTGGACATCTCTTTCATTATCTCTGTTTTATCTGTCAAAATTAGCGAAATTTCAGGGGTTGTATCAAATCTAGTTGTATTAACTCGGGCTGTCATAAGACTAACATGAGTTGGCTGTAACTGTGCGTTTATCCTACACAAGAAAAGGTGCAATAAACAATTTGTTATATTAACAGACACTTCTTTAGGAATTCAATAAAGGTGGTGTTTCTATGTCTTGGGGAATAAGAGAAAATACATTATAACTATCATTTTGTGTATTGGTACCTATATTGTGGATGCTTTTGTACCACAAATTATCAAGTAAAGAATCCTGCAAAGGATGTCATTCTGTTTCATTAAAAACAGCTCTTTGAAAGCGTAATATTTCTTCCCTATGGGTGGGATCTTTTGCATCTACATAACACATAATAAAATAGCAAATTATCAGAGTAATAATCATAACCACTGAACTCATTATTATACTATGATAAATATCACTTAACTGTCTCTTCATTGTATCATTTATTCTTGGACCATTGCCTCCTCCCCTCTCTGCAGGAGTGAGGCCAAAAATTGAATAAGGTCTGTTACGTGCACCCATTTCTGCATCCCCTCCACTTTTACTGCTGTTGGCATGCTCTGTGTTACTTGGTAGGGGCCTAGAAACTTGGGGTCATTCCATGTTCAAAACAAATTTGCGCACGAAGAATCAGGAACCAATGCTGATGGCTGTAGACAAGGGGAGGGGTGGTGCAGTACTGTCGGCCTGTTGCAACTGAACCTGTTTAAAATAAACTTGTACAGCTTTTGTTAAGGCAGACATGCATGCATTCATTTCTTGCCAAACACTTTCTGATGCAGACTTAGTATCAGAATGAATCATTTGATTTTGTTTACAGGAAAAGTTAGAATGCCTACCTGTTACAACTTGGTGAGGGGTCAAATGATGATCCTTTGAATGGGCATTTCTCAATGCATACAGAGCAAGGGGAAGGCAGTAAAGCCAATTCTTTTTCAGTGTCTCATACTTTTTTGACACTTTGCTTTTCAATAAGCCCTTAATCCTCTCAACAATTCCATTACTCTCTAGGTGGTAAACTGAAGTAAACGAATGTTCCACTCTTAATAGTTTAGTAGTTTGCTGAAATAATGTGTTAGCAAAGTGTTTGACATTATCGCTGCATATTGCCGCTGGAACCCCCCACATTGGAATTACCTCTCTCACTATGAATTTGGCTGCCTGGTCAGCATCACACCTGGAGCAGGGGGGTTCTGCTTCAATACATCATGAAAATGGACACACCACTACTAACAAATACCTACATCCATTACATTTTTGTAGCATATCCACAAAGTCTATGTGTAACTCTATCAAAGGATCTATTGGTCTTGGAATGGAGGATGAAGGCAATTTTGGTGATCTCTTATTAGAGTACTGATAACACACATCACATGAAGCTAGGAATACATCAACTAATGGTCCTAGATTAGGGATAAACAAACTTTTATTTAATTCATCCATCATTACTCTTTTAGAATTGTATGTTGGTAACAGTGTTGCCAGATTGGGCTATTTCTCGCACAATTGGGCGATATTTTGCCCGATTGTGCGAGAAAAAATCGTGTTGTGCTGGCTGCCTAAATTTGGGCTAGAATCCGTCCAGTGTGCAGCAGATTCAAGGCTTTGTGCAGCGCCGCTGCGCTGCAGCCCATGGTTGCCCTGCCACACCCCTTTCCTAATTTTAGATGTGTCTGCCCTGCGGTCCATGCCCACAAGTAACACCTCAAGGGCCATGTATCCTGGCGGGCGAGAACCTTCTTCCAATTAGGGTCCTGCAAGACCTGCAGTGAGCTCCTGACCTGCCCCCAATACTGTGCTGACCTGCCTTGGAGTTCATTTGACCCAATCCTGGGTCAGATTATTTTGTCAATGGTGGGCATGTTAGGTACATTACCGGCCCGCCCCATACCTGTTTGTCCTTTATCTTTTGGGGCTCCCCCTACTTCCTCCTTTTGAACTTCCTCTGCTGGCTTCTGCGAACCCCCGACCCCCTCGATCGAGGCCTCCTGTTGCCACGTGTCGTGCGGTGCTACTTGGCCTTCGACTTGCAGCTTGCCCTGCAGTCAGCTGTTCCTCCCGGTCCCAGCCCTATTGCATTTGTTTGTTTTACTGTCTCGCTGCTAAAGAAGTAAGTGCCTTGCGAGTGCAGCTTCATTAAATAAAAAGGCATTTTTGGTTGTGCTATCATCCAAAGCAATGTATGTGATGTTTGGTTGTAAACTTTCTGGTTTGTCTGCCCTAAAAAGGTCTTCCTCCTTTCTTTGTAGGCTGAAACATCATTGCCGCTATTGACATTTTGTCACGGATTTCAGGAGTGAGCACCGCCCATTTCTGAGAGAGAGCAGAGAACGAACGAAGAACGGTGGTGTGTGAAACTGTGGGGGATCGCACCGTAGGAGCTGCAAGCGGCTAGAAACCGGCTAGAACCACGGCAACAGAGAACAGGTAAAAACCAGCTGAAAAACAACGGAGCTGGCTTGCCGAAAAGAGTGCCGGGCGCCGAGAAAAGCGGACATTGTGCGCTGTGCCCTGCCGGGTCCCGCTGGGCTCAGAGGAGCAGAGAGCAGAGGGGAGAGGCGCGGTCAGCTGCTGCGAGCTGAGTCGAGACGGAGGCTGCGAGTGTGAGATTAAGTGTTTGCAAGTGAGCGGTAGTGGAGCGCGGTGAGGCCCGCGGGGGAGGCGAAAGTATACCGCAAACTACCAACCACAAATCTGCAACCCGCCACCCACTTTCAGCTAACCGCCCAGCAAGCCACTCTTCCTCCCTCCCCCCCCCTCCCCCCTCTGACTCTTGGTCCTTGTTCCATCTCTACTAATTTCTGGTCTGCCTCAGCCTCAGCTTACCCTCACTGTGCTGCTAGCATTGCAAGGACTTACATCTTTGTGCATCTGTTTCGAGGGTGCATGCCGCTCCCTTTGCACAACCAGCGACCCTTCAGTGACCCTTCGGCAGGAGCCAAATCAGCCCTCAGAGTGTTCTTCCACTGTGCCTGCTTTCATTTGCCTCTATTGCCTTTTTCACAGCAGGAGCAGTGAGCTGTGAGCCATGAGCACTCCCAACATAGCCGGTGCAAAACTGCAACTAAACCATCCGAAAGTGGCCAGAGCCGCCATTACACCTGTCTGAGAGCCGCAACTAAAGGTTAGGAATCTTTCCTTAACCTTTTCTCAACATGACAGAGTTACCTCTCCTGCAGTAGGAGCCGAACTGCATAAAAACATCTTATCTAGCACGGCAGGAGGATCAAGTGTTTTGTTACCTCCAGCAGCGAAATAGTGAAAATCGGCAGCGGTCAACCCCCTCTCTCATTCCCTCCCTCTTCACGGCAGGAGCTGGCAACACCACCTCCCTAAGGAGAGGAAAGAGGATTGGCAACACCACCTCCCTAAGGAGAGGAAAGAGGATTGGGAAGAGTACCTCCAGGGATAAAGAAAGCTAGAGAAAGCCAGGGAAGTAGAAGCGCTTGTGGATTTAGAGGACTCTAAATATACTCTATACTCTAAACAGACTCTAATTATGAGGTTGGGCAAAAAAAGGGGGCAGCCAGAGGCTGTCATCCATAAGGCTAAGCAGAAGGTAAAAGTAAAACCAATTCCGGTAATAGCCGAGGAGGAGGGTCACGAAACACAGGCCGCCAATAATTCAGTACTAAATCTAGGAAGCTGTCGCCCCTACCTATACCAACCAAAAATACCTTCAAAATTCCAGTTTTTAAAAGATCTAGCTTCATCTATATTTTCCACCAGTGACAAAATCCAGGGTCTTCAAGAACCACTCCTCCCCCTTTCTTCACAAAAATCACCACTACAATCACGGACCACACCAGTAATAGAACAAGTCACAGTGGAAATTCTAGCGGCCCAACCTATGGTCACTATGCCATCACCAGAAAATATCTGCAAACACAAAACAACAAAAAAATAGCCCACCTGCCCTCCAAGAAGGGGAGGTGGAATGGAAAACCAAGGACCATATCACTTGCCGACCCCAGTCCACTCCCTCCCCAATTAGCAATGCCACAATTGACTTAACTGATCCTAAAACGTGGAAAGAAGCTCAAAATGTACAAGAGTCTACAACAGAGACTGGCAAACTCACAAACTTAGGGCAGGAGGTCTTAAGTGGACATAAACCAAACAAATCACCAGAACTTGATCACCACTTTAAGACTTTGTCTCAAACAGACCCCCACAAATACCCCCAAGATCTTATATTATATCAGGAGGCATTCAGTCGGCCCAATCGCCATTAGGCACTGAAACAGGGGGCCCCCAGGTCAATCCCAAAGAGCCCTCTGAAACTACATTGGATTCCCCGTCTTCTAGGGGAGGTGGGTCGGACCCCCTCTCCTACCTGGGATCACAGGAGTGGGCGGACCTACTATCATCCTACGCACAGGAAACTTATCCAATTATAAATCATTTGGATCCCAGGCATACTTTGTATTAGGGTATTCAAGGAAGTCTAAAGAAGCCTTTTTAAAGCATAGGCTAGGAATCCTGCCAGCCATACCACATCTTCCACCATGGCTAAGAAAGAACTACGGGAACTTATGCCGGTTATGTGGTGCTGGAAAGGAAGACATCGAACACATAATATGCTCCTGTGTCAAGCTTAACAAGGAAAGGGTTGACCTGCTAAATACTAACTTTAACGAACGAGGCATACACACACGGAGACAAGCAGTACTTGCATGCTTCAATCCACTGGATCCACAACTGAATGGGAAGCTTGTCAAGTTTTTAGTTCTAGTAGCATCCAAGCAAAAGATGCTTGTTACTACAACTAGTGTATAATTCCTCACAGGCCTCCAGCAAAAAGACTCTGAACATTCTGCACTTTTTACTAACGCACGTGTGCACTGATAGCTAAAAACCTTTTTAACAGAGCATTGATTGAAAAGCCTTTTTATCAAAACGTTTTATCTGAATGTATTTTGTAATGGTTTTAATTAATCAAAAACAATAAATTTGGCTTACTTACTGCTATTGACTTTTAGAATTGTTTAATTTATGATCTAGGAGATAATGACATTTTTTGTTCTGGCCATTCATTTTCTGATGGCCCACAAGTGCCTATTGGCATGGATGTATCATATATAATATTTTTAATTGCCATATTCTGCAGCATAATTATTTTGGGCTTTGTTGGGATGTGATAAAAATAGGATCATCAATCTATCCAAATGTTTGGCTTCCACGAGGATTCGTGTTACGACAACACTCTTTTTGATTCACAGGAACAGTGAATGGAATTATGCTCGAATGTCGTGTTTAAAACTAGCAATAGTATTTTAAGATGGTTACATTTTCACTGTGTGGCATACTGTATCTAATAGACACGTTTTCTGTGACACTAATACGGCTTCTATTCTCTGAGCCCCCACAAAAATAGAGTGCTGCATGCAAGTGTTACCCCTTAATGCCATCGTAAGGGCATGCTAAATAGAGCAGGTCAGTTTATTTGTCTGTTTAGTGTGCGAGTCACACCAATAGGCGTCCGGTCCCTGCTTTACACACAGTGCTCTGAAGTAGCTAGAAATAAAATCAGCCCCAATAATGATCCGTTGCCCTTCTCCTCCTTGGACCAATAATGATCCGTTGCCCTTCTCCTCCTTGGCCCAACAGTTCTCGCTCTCCAATCTGGATTTCTATACTTTTCTAAAAATTAAAGTAGCTCTTGCTAAATTACGCCTGGAGCCCAATTCTCCCACTATTATGTTATTTTCCTTGTGGCTCAGATCTGGTCATGTGGCTTCAAAAATGTATAAATGTTTGTCTTCCACTTCCTCGGTCTTACATACTGTTACCCAACAAAAATGGTTACATCATTTTGATAAGGATCTTATTGAACTTATCTCTCCGGAAACTTGGCAGTTAATTGGGAAGCTTTCTCTCCGCGATAAAATTGCCCCTTCTTTAATCCAATCCAAATTCTTCTCTATCAACCTTCTCCATTGGACTCCTGTGCATTTACATTCGCTACATTTAAAGGATGATGATCTCTGTTGGAGCTGTGGTCTGGCTGCTGGTGATTATCCACATATGTTTTTTACCTGTTCTTTCTTACAACCCTTCTGGAATCTCATAAATAAACATTTCAAATTAATTTTTAATACTGATTTCCAACTTTCCTTTCCCATGGTTTTGTTGGGCCCATTGGCTTCCCGGGTGCCTTTACCATTAGATACCTTAGATTTGCAATTGTTGGATCTTTTATTGACAGTTGCTGGTTTTTTTTTAAATATATTTTTATTGCAGAATCAGAAATAAAACCATTCAATAGACCAACCAGCACACTTGTGGCATCCCAACAGTTAGCATGACAGAATTACAATACACAGCCATTTAGCCCACATCCCGGAGGCTGGGCGGCGCTTCAAAGTACCATTCTTCGGGAGCTGCCTCAGTGCGTGCCCTGTCCGGGCGTTAGGTCTGTCATGTCGTGTAGCATCTGCTTTTACCCCACAACACCCATCCCACCCCTGCACCGCCAAGCCCCAGGCTGCACCCATGGTCGCTCCCTGCGAATCCTGTCTATTTCCTCCCTGGGCCATCCGGGTCTGATAAACTGCTTCGCGGTGCTGAACCACCTACCCCACGAACACCCCCCCCCCCGCCCTCCTCCCCCCACAACTGCTGCTAATGCGGGCACCCATCATCCTTCCCAGCGCTGAGGCACGCCTTCCACCAGGATATGCAGACAAACATTCAAGCCACATGGAATTCCTTCTTATCTCTCGTCTTCCTCCGCGTTGTCTGTCATGTAGTCCCGTAACGCCTGTACTACCAACTCCCAGGACCTTGCCAGTTCCAGACATTTCTCGTCGCCAGTCCTAGTTGCCTGACGCATCCTGAGCACACTCTCGCAGCCCGACCACTTCAACAGCTCATTCCTCCATCTCCTCACTGACGGGCCTTCCTTAGACTTCCAATGCCAGGTTATTTCACGTTGTGCCAGCATGATCCCCAAATCAATGAATTTGCTCGTTATTTTAGTCTTCCTGGTATGCGGGAACCAGAGGAGCAGGCATGCAGCCATATCTAAGTCTATCTCCCTGTCCGTAATAGCGTTCAGGAGTTCCCTCACTTCCGGCCAGTACTCCCCTAACTTCGGGCATCCCCACAGCATGTGGTCTAGATCTACTTCTGGCTCTAAACATCTCGGGCACTATGGACGATGAAAAAGTGCACCTGCTGGAACCGCGCATTCCTCGTTCCCTTCCAGGTCCTATGCAACACTTGGCCCCAGACGGTGTCTGGTATTTGTTTACCTATGCTGACCTCCCATCGCGACTTTAGCGCCAACAAGGGCGCTAGTCCCTCATTCAGCATTCTGGTGTGGAGGCAAGTCACAGCCTTGACGGTGCCCGCGGCCATTACCACATATTGGCATGCCATGGTCACCTCTGGCTCCGCCAGCCCCCCCCCCCCAATATCGCTGCATCGCTGTCACCACCGCCGCATGCAGTAGGAAGGTGCCGTCTGGTAAGCCAAATTGCTCCTGTAATGTCTGGTACGGGACTAACGTCCCGTCCATATAGAGGTCTCCTACCATCTGCAAGCCCAGCTCTTCCCACGTCAACAATCGGGACCAATCGCCCCCGTGCGGTAGCGCGGTCAACATTCCCAGCGGTATCTCCGGTGCATACGGCCGGTTTTTCTTCGCTCTTTTCAAGCTCCTATTCCAACACAGTTTAAGCGTCTTTTCTTCTATCGTAAGATCCCTCGCATCCAGCGTCTGTTGCATTATGATAGACGACAAGATATGTCTCTGGATGCCCGTCCCCCGGTCGCGATCAGGACCCCTGAATTCCCTGGCCACGTTCTGTGTCAAAACCTGGAGTTGCGCTGCCAGATAATATAACTCAAAGTCGGGGACGGCCATCCCCCCCTCGCTCTTGGGCCGTGTCAGAGTAGTCAGTGCCACCCTTCGTCGTCCGTGGCCCCAGAGGAAGCCGGTCACCAACGTCTTCAACTCTCTAAAGATCCTCTGCGGGATCCAAACCGGCAGCGTTCGGAAATAATAGAGTAGCCGCGGGAGTGCCACCATCTTCAACAGTGCTACGCGGCCCAACACGGAGAGCGGGAGAGAGGCCCAGAAGTCCATGCAGCCCTTCAGCGCTCGAATACAGCGTTCCACGTTCCCCTCTAAGAGGTCCGCTGCCTCGTGGTAGATGCGCACTCCCAGGTAGATGAAACAGGAGGGTTCCCACACCACCGGTCTTGTGAGCTGTGGGCAGTGCGTAGACTTCCGCAAAGGGAAGACACAGGTCTTGGTCCAATTCACCCTGAGGCCTGACAGCCTCCCGAACCTGCCCAGCATGTCCACCGCGCCTTCTAGAGCTCGCCCAGGATCCGCCAGGTACAGTAACAGATCATCAGCGTATAGCGATATGTAGTGCGACTCAGGTCCCTGCGCTATCCCGTCATATACGGTGCCTGACCTTGCCTGCGCTGCCAGCGGCTCCATCGCTAAGGCAAATAGCAGAGGAGACAGCGAACAGCCCTGCCGCGTGCCCCTACAAACCGAATAAGCTGGAGATACTATAGGCCCCAGCCGTACTCGCGCCGTCGCTGAAGAATAAAGCACTCTCGTCAAACTCCGAAACCCCTCCCCAACTCCAAACTTCAGCAGCACTCCATCCAGGTAATCCCATTCCAAGCTATCGAACGCCTTTTCGATATCAACTGCCAATACCACAGGATCCCGTTCCGTTGTAGCGGCATCGTCAATGACCCGGACCAGTCGACGGATATTCATCGAGGTGCTCCTGGTCGGGATGAATCCCGCCTGATCCCTATGCACCAAGGCGGTCATCTGCGGTAGGAGCCTGGTAGCTAGTATGCGACTCAAGATCTTGTAGTCCACCTTTAACATAGACAACGGGCGGTAAGAGGTCACATCTAACGCGTCCCTGCCCGGCTTCAACAGCGGCACCACCAGCGCCTCCCTCATGGATTCAGGTAACCACCCCACCTTCTTCGCCTCTTCGTACACTATCAGCAGTCTGGGCGCCAAGACATCCACGAATTTGGCGTAGAACTCAATCGGCAACCCATCTACCCCTGGCGTTTTGTTCCATGCCATGTGTTTAATTGCCCCCCTTATCTCCGCTAAGGTGATGGGGCCCCCCAGGTCCCTCGCCTCCTCTTTATCCATCGTCGGTAGGGGGATCGGATCCAGGTATTCACCTATCTCCGAAGCCTCTGCCTCTAGGTGGCATTCGTACAGTCCCATATAGTAGGACTTGAAACGCTCCAAAACCGCTGATTGAGAATAAACCACTTCCCCATCCTCGCGTCTTATACTCATGATCGGGCATCCTCTAGGTTCCGGATCAGCCAGCTTGGCAAGGAGCGTGCCCACTCTATCCCGTTCCTCATGCACCTTAACAACATACAACTTGTAGTCATAGCACCGCAGCCTTTCCGTCTCAGTCGCCACCACCTCTTTAGCTTGCATCAGTCGTTCCTGCAACTCCGGCCTCTCGGGCCTTCGCTGTTCCAGCCCTCTCAACGCCTCTTCCGCTTTCGCAAGGTCATTCAGAACCGTTCCTCTCACATTCAGAAACCTACCCATGCACACCCCTCTCACCACAACTTTCATTGCATCCCATTCAATCGATCTTGTTGCCGCTGAGCCTGCATTGTCTGTAAAATAGCAGTCAATGCTGCGACGGACCGTGTCGCTGATCACCGGGTCTTCCAGCGTGTCCGGACGCAGTCGCCATGATGGAACTGCTGATCTCGTCAGCTGCTACTGCATTGAGATCAACAGGGGATTATGGTCCGAAATGGTCCGAGACAGATACTCAGAATGAGTCACCACATTCGCCAAGGAGTTGCCACACAGCACTGAATCTAGTCGAACATGTAGGTCGTGCAGCGTGGAAAAATAAGAGTAATCCCTGATCTCAGGATGTTGTGCCCTCCACACATCCACCAAACCCCACCTGTCTTGCCATTCCCTCCTGTGGGTCGCTAGTCGGCGTACCGGGGAGTCCACTAGTGGGGGGTGTGACCTATCTAACAGCACATCAGAGATGGAATTAAAATCCTCCGCCAGTAGAATAGGGCCCGCTAAATAATACGCCAGCGAGCGCGATAAACCCTCAAAGAAATGAGCTTGATCAGAGTTGGGGGCATATATGTTACACAGCACCACCTCCCTACCAAAGAGACGTCCCTCAACCGCTACATATCGACCCTCTGGATCCACTCTCTGACTCGTGACTTGAAATGGCGTACCCGCCCGTATCCATATTAACACCCCTCTGGCGAATGCCGAGTATGTCGTGCCAAATACCTGACCTCGCCACCTCTTCTGTAAAGCCCCGCACTCCTTCTTGGTCAGGTGAGTTTCCTGAAGCATTGCAATCTGAACGCCCCTCCTCACTAAATATGCATGCACCTTGTGGCGTTTCACCATCGTACGAATACCACGGACATTCCATGTGACACATTTCAAATTAGGTAACGTCCCCATAAAGTATCGTTCTACACAGTGGCGCTAGCCAATAAAGGACTCCCGCATTGCAGCAATCGTACTTCCCCTTCAAAACATTACCCAAAACTCCCCTTACCCCCCTCCCCAGGACAGGACCTAATAACCCAGCTTCAGCCCCGTTCCAAACCTTAAACACCCCACACATCACACTAACCTGTGGTCGTCACCACAGAAGACCTTAAGGGCCTGAAGAGGCAATGGAGCCCCGAACCAGGTCGGCAGAGCCACCACCCCGCGCCCGCTGTCCCAAACTGCTTACGCAGCCCCATACCTGGCAGTCCAGTATAAGTCTGGAGAGTCCGTACCAACAGGCATCCCGGAATTGTACATTAGCTACGATCCTCACTCGTTAAACATGCCATCCGAAGTCTGTGGGGTGACCTCTGGCCCCCGTGCTCCCTCCACATCCGAGTCGTCTCCTCCGGTCTTCTCCTCTTCCTCTTCCGACGCCGAGTCTCCAGACGTTTTCTCCTGCTGCGATCCCGTGATGGTCGCTGTGGCCGCCAACGCACTCTTCCTGTCGGCCAGCATTTGTGCATCTCGCTCGGCCCGTTTGAGCTTATTCCGGGAGCGGATGCGCTTTGATTTCCTGAGCTTGACTGGTTGCTGCCGATCCCTACCGACTCTGTGTGCACGATCCGTCCCCGCACGATACAGTTCAAGCCATGACCATGCCTCGTCGGGTGTTTGGAAAAAGTGGGTCCTGTCATCAAGGATCACTCTCAGCTTGGCGGGAAAATGCAAGGAATATTGGATCCCCTCCTCTCTCAGCTCCTTCTTCACTGACAAGAAGGAGGCTCTACCCCGCGGCACCTCCTGCGTGTAGTCTGGAACGATCGTGACCCTGCTATTTTCCACCTGGAAGGGACCTTGGGATCTCGCCCTCTGTATCAACAGATCACGGTCTTTATAGTGCAACAATTTGACCACCATCGGCCGAGGCGGTCGGCCCTCCAAGGGCGGCTTGGCAAGCACCCTGTGCGCCCTTTCCAGAGAGAAGAAGGGGGACAGACCCTCCGGTGCCACCACCGTCCGGAACCAGTCCTCCATATAGGACACCGCATCACCTTTCTCAACTTTCTCTGGAAGCCCCACCACCCTCACGTTGTTCCTCCGGTTACGACCTTCCGCGTCCTCCGCTCGTCGTTCCAGGAGCGCCAGGCGGCCAACGATGTCTGTCAGTTTATGTTCCGCGGTGACCACCGCCGGTTTCAGCTCCTGAAGCAGTTGTTCGTTCGATTTCACTCTATCAGAGAGCTTGGCGTGGTCGGTCTTAGTAGGCCCAGCCCCGTCGCTACCTGCGCAATGTCCTGGTGCAGCGCGTCCTTTGTAGCAGCGATCGCTTCCAGAATAGCGTCAAGGCGTCGGTTCAGCCTCTGTTCTTGCGGCGAAGCCTCCACTGAGGTCGGGGCGCCGCCATCTTTGGCCAAGGGAATCCCGCCCTCCTGCTCAGGCAGTGCAGCGAGGCCAGCACCCAGCGCGGCCATCTTGGCTGCGAGAGACGTGCCACTCGAGCTGCTTCCACCGATCACCGCTCACCGTGGCAATCCCACTAGTCGTTCCGTTCTTGGCCCCTCTCGGTACTGCCCAATGGCAGATAATAATATGATCAGCTCTCACTGCCCCAGATCCATCCCGTCCACACGATACCAACAGGCCCCCTTCTGCGTGCAGCCGCCTACCACCGATCCATAGGCGTGCACTGCGTGGTTCCACCAACACGCTCACAGCGCCTTCAGGATCCGCAATGGCTAGGGCAGCAAGTCCAGTGCGCTCCTCCAAGAAGGACTGGCAAATGTAGTCCTGGGCAGACTGAGCTCGCTGCTCACAGCAGCACCACACCACGCGGGTCCCAGCGTGCTGCTCACAGCAGCACCACACCACGCGGGTCCCAGCGTGCACCGGCCGCTATCCTCTGTTCCACCAGCCCAGTGCCCCACGGCCCCCACCGAGCCGACCCCGCCTCCGGCCTTTAGGCCCACCGCTCACTTCCAGGTCCGTCTGCTCCCTGGGGCATACAGAAACCGTGGGAGGCTGGACTCCGGCCCAACACCGCAGCCAACTCGCTCCACGCCGCTATTCCGCAGCGGTCCTCAGCCGGGCGTTCGGGCCCCCAAACAGTGCCGATCCCGTCTGCCCAGCCTCCGCAGCAGCAGTCCCATCAGCGGGCAGCCCTCGTAGGCCAACAGCGTTGTCACCCGCATAGTCAGAGTCCGGGCCCCCTCGCCAGGGGCCGGAGAGCAGGGGGGGGAGGGGCTCCGCTTTCACCGGATCTCAGCCGCGGACCGCCTTCGCCGCTCCGGATCAGCCCCAACAGTCCTCGCCCTGGGTCCCTGCTCCGCTCGCGCCGCCCGGCAGCCTCCAGCGCGCTCGCTGCTCCCCGGTGCACAGCCTCTAGCGCTCCCGATCTGGCAGCGCCGCCATCTTGCCTTTGTTCGCCGATCAGGTCGGCCAGGCTCCGAGGTCCGGCAACGTGTTTCTTCCGGGGTCCCGATGGGATCCAGACTCTCCCCTCTGGGTCAGCGACCCCTCCTGATCCCGATTCACGCTGCCAGGGGCACCGAGGGCAAGTCGTCCAGGATAATAGCGGGACTCGGCGCGGAGCAACTCGCTCACGCAGCCATCCCGGTCGGTGCCTAAACCACGCCCCCTTATTGACAGTTGCTGTTAAGGTAATTCTTATGGAGTGGAAGTCTTTTTCTTCCGTATCATATCATACATGGTGGGCATGTTTTTTTTTTCTACGAAGTGCTCACATTTCAGTTAATGTGGCTCATCTTACCCCTACTATTTCTAGTAATGTTTGGAAAGCTCTGGACGCATATATGGACTTGGCCTCAAAAGGTTTGGTTGACCAGTATCCTTTTGTGTCATCTACTTGATTGCTGTTTCTTATTTGTGTGGTGTGTTTTTGTAGTACTGCAGTGGATCTTCTTTTCTTTCCCTTCTTGTCTTTCCTTTCCCTTTTCTTCCTGTTTTCCTTTCTTCTCTTTTTCTTCTTTTTACTTTCCTTTCTTCTCTCTTTTTATTTCTTCTATTCATAAGAAGTGATACTATTCACGAACATTTTGGTTCATTGACATATCCCGTATGGGTTTCTTATATTTCACCTATGTATTCTTTACGGGATTTATTTGTCATTGGATCACACATAATCCTGTACCTATGGATCTTTTAATTGATTGTATCACTGTATATTGCATTTAATTATTTATTATCCTTCTTAAAATTTAATAAACTTACTGAACAAAAAAAAAAAGAAATAAAATCAGCCGCTGTAAAGGTCAGTACAGGAGGCAATAGGGATATTTACGCACTTGGCGCCTCCTTTATCCAGGTAACAGTTAGGAATCTCAAGCAGTTGATGCGAGTCACTTCCGGGTGACTCGTTGGAATAGAAGTCGTTTGAAGCCATTTGAGGTCCAGATGTGTGGGGAAGGCACTCTGAGTTTGTGAAAGGCCACAAGTATCATTGGCTCAGGAACTCAACTCCCACTTCCTACAACTGCAGGTTAATCTGCATAGCTGAGTGAGATGTGCAGTTGCAAGAGATTTATTTAAATAGAAAGTGTCCCAGGCCAAATTGAATTTCCAATATGCCGTGCACATACATTTGCATTATAAACAGATTTTTTTTTAAATAATCTGCCCCTTTGTGTATTCAGTATCCAGCTTCACCCTCGCAGCCTTGCGGGTCTCTTTCAAACTATTTAAACGACGGAGGAGGTGGGGAGGGTGGTTTGGGTTATTTTCTATAAGCCCACAGGTCTAAATGTTTTTTTGAGCCTTCTAGGCCCAGCGCATTCTTTACACTATTACTGTGGGTTCCGACTGAAGGTGCCAACACCCTCCAACCCCCGCCTTCCAGGCACTCCAGATACTGATATTCTGGGGGAGGGGGCGGGTGTCTGATATTTTCGGAGCCGTGTCCCGATGTGGTCTTGCCCGGGGCAGTGCTGGGTATTAAACCCCTGTTTAACAAAGCAGCCGCCAGTCACCGGGGCCTGGGTGCTTTAGAATTCACTTTTTTATGGGCAGGCAGCCGAGGGCTGTCTGAGGCATAATTGTGACTTCAAAGATGCCAGGCTTGGATCCCTGCCAACTTCTAGCCGCCTCCTGCCCCCACTGTGTTAAATGATATTCCTCGGATACATTTCCCACTGTTTTAAGCTAATCTGCCTATTTTTTAAGGCAGACGCCTACTGATTTTGAAGCAAGAAGCAAGGGGGTACCAAGTAATCTTATTTCAGACTCCACCCCTGTCCTATTTAACCATATTGTGTGATATTGTGTTATCCTGGTCAAAAAGTTTTATATAAATGTCCCCATATCTACCAACGGGAGGTGTAATTCGAAAAGTGTAATCTGAGTGTTTACGCTTTAGATAAACTGCACTGGTCCTTTACTGTGCACCCACTGGGGCGGCTCTAGGCTCATGGAAGCCCTGGGCAGGGAGTGTAGGTAGGGGGCCCCGGAAGAGGTGGTCCGTGCGGGGCTTAGCGCGGAGGCCAGTGAAGAGGGGGGGGTCAGGATGTTTGGAAGTGGAACAGACCCGGAGGCCGCCAAATCACTGCCAGGGGCCGCCATGCAAATATGTATCCATCCTCAGAGGATTATTATATTAAGGATATATATTGGTGTGGTGTCCCCTGGGGTTTGGTGGCCCTGTGCAGGTGCACAGCTTGCACATGCCTAAGGCCGCCCCTGTACCCAGCACAGCATTGGATGACCAACACAGGTCTTGAAACTGGACAAGCATGGAGGCCGGCCTCCAGGGGTCTGTATCTGGACTGTGGAGCTCTGTGCACCGAAATCTTAGCCTGGAAGCAACACACATATGTCAGGACAGGTGCTGAAAAATAACTGGTCCAACGCTTGTCACTTGACCCCAATGACCTGGGCAGGTGAGGCCCTCATTACTTGGTTGGACATATCCAGGTGGTTGGGGTAATGTTCATGACTTTTGGTATTTTTGTTTTACGCATGCAACTATTCAGCTGAGTGCTATGTTTTTTAAAAGTTAGGTTTACACCATACAAAAACACTGAGCAGAATAAAATAACATTTGCACCAAAATGGTATCTGTCTTCAGAGGAGTAGTGGAACAGAAACATAATCTCTCACTGTTGCCAAAATAAAAGCTGTGCACCTTCTATTTCACACATTTGCAGAACTGGCTTTGGACTGGTTGTTTTTCCCGAAATAAATTTGCGATCAAGCCATGTGTTGCCCATGTGTGTTTGCTTGGGTGTATGTTGCTTGTGTCCATATGTATGCCAGTGGTGACTGTGTGCGGTAGTCTGTTGCCATGGGTGCATGTGCTATAAGTAAGAGCTATTGGCTTTGTCAATATTTGTTTGTAGTTGTTCTCCACCCAGAATTTACAACCCATGGATCCCATAGGCAGGCAGTATTTGATGGTCTTAATGACTCCATATTTGCATGCAGTAAATATTAATATGCCCCACTTGTGCCTCTAAGCGCTCTGCGGCTCTTCTGGGGCTGACAGTGGGATTTCTCCAAGTAACACAATTGCATTTCTAAAACTACTGTTGCATTTCTGCCTGAGTTTTATATTCACAAAAGTTTTAGGCAGATATTTGACACTTCTGGAGTTCAGTGTGCTTCTCATCAGAGGGGGCTGGTGTATGGGTGGAACTCGCCAGCATATCCCAAACCTACAGACACATGAACTAATGTGGCAAAGCGGGTTAAGGGCCATAGAGTGATGGACCCTTTGCTTCAGTCTCCTCCTGGACTGATTCATTGGCTGGCTCCATTCCTCATAAGCAAGGCAAGTCTCTGAGGCCGTGGTGTATCCAGGAAGCGTTGCACCTTTGTGATCCTCTGCCACAGATTTGTATTGAGTCCTTTTAAATAAATATTTAACATACTGCATGTGAACCTCTAAATGGATTTACTTATCATCTTCGTTCCAGAACCTTATGGGTTTTTGCACTTAGGATAATTGTTCCATGTTTGGTTGTGTGAAAAAAGCCAAAGAGATAGCCCTGACTTTAATCCAACCTTTATTGTTTACACCCCATTAGGGGTAACAAGCGCTTTATAAATGCAAACCTTTTTCCCCTCTTCTATCCCTCCGCTATCCTTCTAAATCCAAATAACTGACTAACCTATCCACTACTCAAATTACTTTCATATTTCACTATACTAATTCAACACTAATCCTTCTTGCTTTCCAGAGTAGCGTGCTACTCGCCAAAAAAGCACTTAGACGCCTTGTCTGGGGTAGTAAGCGCTATATAAATGCAATTACAATACAATACATGCACAAATATTTACTTCCAAAGTAGGACAGAGTCCAAATACAAAAAGAGTAGCTGGTGGCTCCAAAGAATGTCTTATTTTATGGGGGTAGAGGTTTCATCCTACTGAATATTTCTGTGCTGTGAGCAATCCGCAGGTAGTACGTGATAACAAAGTTACTAAGAATAAAATTAATAATCATTTTCTTTTATCGGTTTTGTTGCATCTGCGTTTCAGACCTGCACTGGTTAGTGCCTGCAGCTCGGTGAAACTCTTTTAAAAAAAAAAATGAAATCATAAAACGATATATCTGAGATAAGCAGGTAAAGCGAGTCCAATTCTCGGTCGGCGAATGCACTGCTGCACATTATTGAAATGACAGGTTTTTATTCCCACACACCACAGAAGGATGTACCTAAAACCGCATTGCCTAAAATACACTTGAGTTCTGTGTTTGATTAGGGTATCAACCTTTTTAACTGTGATATATACCATTCTTTAAAAAACATGAGCCGAAACTTCTCATGGACATTTAAATTTAAGAAAATGGCATTTAACTTTTTGCAAACATCTATGCATTCAGTCACCGCGCCGGTCCATTAATTTATCTACATCCGCCCTTCCACCCATTCGTCCTCCTATCTGGCACTACCCCACCCCCGATGCACAGCCCCCCACCTATGCCCCCGTGCCTGTACCCTTCCACACTGCCTGTCCTCCTCGTGTCTCTCCAGTCAGAGGCGTAACAAATACCCCGCAGCTCCGCGGTGGTGGGGGGGGGGGGCACTCTCTAGAGTAAATGAAGGGGGCCCCGGACCCCCTCAGCTCTTCAGTGAGAGAGGCTTGAGCTAAAGCTACAAGCCTCTCTCCCTCCAAAGCAGGTGCAGGCTGTCTGCAGCCTGCTCTGAGCCCCCCACCTCCTCCCTTTGACTGAAGAGAAACAAAGTATCAACATACACTGTTTCTCTTCAGTCAGAGCCGCAAGGCCACACAGAGGATGGGGTGGGGGCCCCAGAGAGCAGAAGGCAGCACAGAGCACTGCTCAGGACCCTGACAAGGGTGGGAGTGGGGGCCCCCAGAGAGAGCATTCTCCAGGGCAAAGCTTATATGAGAAGGGATGAGGCAGCAAAAGGGTGCCCTCAGGTAAGCACTCTTGTTAGACCGCACCATGTGGGCGTCCGCAGGGGGGCGGGGGGGCAAGGGGCGGCTGAGAAGGGTGCAAGGTAGAGAGGAGAAGGGTGCAAGGCAGAGAGGAGAAGGGTGCAAGGGAGAGAGGAGATGGGTGCAAGGCAGAGGGGAGAAGGGTGCAAGGCAGAGGGGAGAAGGGTGCAAGGCAGAGGGGAGAAGGGTGCAAGGTAGAGGGGAGAAGGGTACAAGGCAGAGGGGAGAAGGGTGCAAGGGGTAGGGGAGAAGGGTACAAGGCGGAGGGGAGAAGGGTGCAAGGCAGAGGGGAGAAGGGTGTAAGGTAGAGAGGAGAAGGGTGCAAGGCAGAGAAGAGATGGGTGCAAGGCAGAGGGGAGATGGGTGCAAGGCAGACGGGAGGTGCAAGGTAGAGAGGAGAAGGGTGCAAGGCAGAGGGGAGAAGGGTGCAAGGGGGAGGGGAGAAGGGTGCAAGGCGGAGGGGAGAAGGGTGCAAGGCGGAGAGGAGAAGGGTGCAAGGCAGAGGGGAGAAGGGTGCAAGGCAGAGGGGAGAAGGGTGCAAGGCAGAGGGTAGAAGGGTGCAAGGCAGAGAGGAGAAGGGTGCAAGGCAGAGGGGAGAAGGGTGCAAGGCGGAGGGGAGAAGGGTGCAAGGCGGAGGGGAGAAGGGTGCAAGGCAGAGGATAGAAGGGTGCAAGGCAGAGGAGAGAAGGGTGCACGGCAGAGGGGAGAATGGTGCAAGGGATAAAAGGGTGCAAGGCGGAGGAGGAGAAGGGTGCAAGGGGGAGGGGGAGAATGGTGCAAGGGGGAGGGCGAGAAGAGTGCAAGACAGAGGGGAGAAGGGTGCAAGGGGGATGGTGATGAAGTTAAAAATGTGCCCCCCCTCCCCCCCGGAACGCACACTACTTTGTAAGAGAGAGTGGCAGAGAGTGGAGAGATAGTGGAGTGAGAGAGAGAGTGGAGAGAGAAACAGCGGAGAGAAAGAGAGAGATTAGAGAGAGGGTGGAGCGAGAGAGTGGAGAGAGACAGTGGAGAGCGAGTGGAGAGAGAGTGGAGAGAGAGAGAGAGTGGAGGGAGACAGTGGAGAGAGAGTGGAGAGAGTGGAGCAAGAGAGTGGAGAGAGAGAGAGAAAGAGAGTAGAGAGAGTGGAGAGAGTAAGAGTAGAGAGTGAGAGTGGAGAGAGAGTGGAGGGAGACAGTGGAGAGAGAGGAAAGAGAGAGAGAGAGAATAGAGAGAGAGAAAGTGGAGAGAGAGACAGTGGATAGATATAGTGCAGAGACAGTGGAGAGAGAGTGGAGAGAGACAGTGGAGATAGAGTGGACAGAGTTGAGAGAGATAATACATAGCTGCCAAGGTTTCAGATCGCTATGTGTGACATTTTTATAATCAGTGTAATAATGAGTGACATTTTATCAACTATGAGTGATACTTTCTAAGGAGCAAAATCAAGCAATGAGACGATGGAAACATATAAAAATCATTAATTACACCCATTTGTGCAAAGATAAACTCTAAAAAGATCTTAGAATTGCTGTAAAGCATCAGAAATGGAAGGGCATTTTTGGAACCTGGAGATCCAGCAACTGCTAACTGTGGATGCCAGTCACACTACAGGAGTCTCGGGGGTTTGCAAGTCACAGTCTACAAAGGAGGCCTGGAAATGATCAATGCCTCTGAGTTTATATAGGAGAGAAGTGCGCACAGAGAAGGAACGGAGGATACATCCTGACATTTAAAAAGGTTATACAGGATGTCGATTGCCTATGTACTAAACTTTAAGGTGGGGCTCAGGGCCCTCCTGTGGGTTGTGTAGAAGTTTCGGGGAGCGAGGCATAGGCCTGCTTGGGGGTACAAAGGAGTTCCACGGACACCCACAGCCAGTGCAAGTGCACACAAAATGGATAGGGGTCACGGAGTGACACTAGGTGTACAATCATGGAGGCCCAGTGGGCTGCCTATTCCCCCTCTGGACCTCGTTCTGCTGTCTGTGCTTCATTAGGCCAGTGCTTGCTAACCATTAAAGAAACGTTCACGCACCAGTCACTCTACTGTCAGTCAGACTTCCTGCAGGCAGCTCCCCCAATTATGACAGTCATCAGCGCCGCGGGCGGCCCGGTGGGCCATGATCATCGATCCGGAGTGTGACAGTCAGTACAGGGCAGCTAGACAACGCGCTGTCGTTCGTCGTCCTGCCTCAGGCTGGTGAGTTATGCACAGCGCAAACCAGCAGCACCTGAGGCAGCACTGCTGCAGCGGCACAAGCGCACTTCCACTGACTCCATCGGACTAATTCCCCGCCACTGGCACGTGAGGTCACATCCGGATTTTGGGCAGGCCCGAGCGCCCTTGAATCGGGCTCTAGAGTGTGGGCTGTGAGTGTGTCAGTCACTGACTCCTGCCTCGCTGCGCCGTGAGCCCCCCCCGCTCGACAATAATTAATTAATGAAGCCGGAGCCAGGCTGGCAGGCTGCGGCTGAAGTGAGACCGCAACATTGTAGAACTGCAACACTCGGTGACTCAGCCAGAGCTGAGGAGCAGCTGCAGACAACATGATTGTTAACTGTTTATGAGCCAGAGCTGCTCGGGCAAGTCTGCTGGGAAAAAGCAGAGGCAGTGGCTAGCAACGCTTTAAATGCGTGACAAAGCATTTCAGTGCGGTGATGCGGAACACCACACTGAAATGCGTTAGTGTCACAAGTGATGCGTGATGCTTGGCAGGACTGATAATAGAGAGAGAGAGAGATAGAGTGGAGAGACAGTAGAGACTGACTGACTCAGAGACTGAATACTGACTGCCCGAGAGACTGACTGGCTGAGAAACTGACTGAGAGAGAGAGAGACTGACTGACTGAGAGAGAGAGAGACTGACAGACTGACAGAAAGAGAGAGATAGAGAGACTGACAGAGAGAGAGAGACCGACTGACTGACAGACTGACAGAAAGAGAGAGAGACTGACAGACTGACTGACAGACTGACTGACTGACTGAGAGAGACTGAATGACAGAGGGAGAGAGGCTGACTGACTAAGAGAGAGAGAGACTGACAGAGAGAGAGAGAGAGAGAGAGAGAGAGAGACTGTGATGGAATTGGGGTCACAGTGTGTATGAAGCTATGCAATCTCTCCTAAGATTGCTATTGTCTACTAATAAAAATGTATTATCAAAATTTGCTCTTTGTAGTTACATCTGCTTTTGAAATACTGCATTGTCGCATTGTCTAATGTTTTAAAATGGAAACGAGAAGGAGCAGTGGATGCACTTTTGCCAAAACTGACTGATGAGTGGGCCCGATGTTGTATATCATGACAGGAGTCTGCATCAGGAAACCCACCTAAAATTGGGCAAACTTCCCCGGCCTACTGATGGCAGGGACCCTGTAATGAATGGACCACCACCTATGATAGCCTGCTGGCAGACTAAGCCCAACCTTTGACTCCACCATCCAGTGTTACTTATAACGGCTGGATTGGTGACAGTGGCATAACAATAGCCCCGCATCCCCTGCATGCAGTATGGTGGGTCGCTGGCCTGAGAGCTCTAGACTGGCACAGAGAATGGGAGGGGGGCCCCCTCCACGTAGTTTGCAGGTGGGCCCCCTCAAGTTTCATTACGCCACTGTCTCCAGTACTGGCAGTCACAGACAGTAAATGTAAATGCGTTTGTATTCATATAGCGCCTTCTACCCTGAGGTCTCGTAGCGCTGTATTCATACCGCTGTGGAACCCTTCCTGGCTTTCCTGTGAAATGTCCACTCCTGGGCACCCCCAAGGTGAAGCCAGGCATCCAAGCGCTGCTGGGGCCGTTGTGGAGATTAAGCAAGCTATTGCCCAGAGTCACAGAGTGGGACCCATGATTAAACTAGGCACCGAGGCGAGAATTATCAGGTCCGGGGAAATTGTGTCCAAGAGCCGCCGAGGCGGTAATTGAACCCTGGTCCCGGGCCAGAACTCTGCATCAGGGTCTGCCGCTCTAACCATTGAGCCAGGCTTCTCCACAGTGCGCAGAGGCAGGCCTAGCTTGGAGGGTGCGAGGCGACATTCTCTTGTGCCTGGGGATGCTGGCGCCAGGGTTGTCAGTCTAGTTGCCGGGTCCTAAGGGGGCAGGGTTTGATGGGCGCTGAGCCGCTCTGCCTCCAGAGGACTGGCGTTATTCTGAGGCGCTATGGGCACTATAGCTGAAAAACTCCAGAAAGAATGTGTAGTTTACAACTCATTAGTCATAGTTTAACATCCAAAGCTAGCAGCAAACAACAGAAATAGGAGGCGTCAACCATCGCAATGGGTCTGTAACTGCGTGGCAACAGCTGTCTCGGTTTTTAGTAACTTTTGATCCATTTCAGGTGGAAACAATTTATTTGCCGCTGGCACCACGACACGAAGGGGAGTATGGGGGGACAGCGCCCTAGTACCACCCAGCTGGCGAGCGCAGCCAGCAGCGCGCCCTCGTTACCGCCCCCCCCGGACAACAGCCAATAGGGAGGGCTCATTGTGGACGGGGGAGGGCGTTTCGCAAGTATATCCTGGCCAGCAGCGTGGCTCGGCCTTCTCTCCCGCGTGGCTGCTCTGCGCTGTACTTTCCTGCCGTCGTGTTTCCTGGGCTGCTCTGCGCTGTTGGCTCTGCGCCCCGGACGCCGTCGGTTCTCGTCGGGAAACTCTTTGCCGAGGAGTTACCGTTTAATTAGGACGTCGGGTCCCTGGTTTATCTCGTGCACCTGGTGAGTGGCGGGGGCCGGTGTTGTAAGCCCCCTTTGTGCTGGAATGTCGGCCGTTTTGTGCTTCGTTGCGTTAGGGGCATTTGGGTGCACGTCCGGTTTCTCTCACGCGGGGGAGCATAGAGAGTGTGTGGTAGAGGGGACGGAGCAATTGTTAGGGGCGCTGTGCTCTCGGCGGTCCCAGGGAAGTGTGACATTCTGGTTAGTGCGGCGGTCTCGGAAACGGAGAACGGGCCTGGGACCAGGTTTCAAGTAGCGGCACGGCAGGGTATAGCCGCGCATAGGTGCCTACTTCACGTCTGCTGAGTGAGCTGTTGAGCAGCTGCGCGGCGCGAGGCTGTGGATGTGGTTAGATTGGCACCGTATGTATGGCCGTGTTTAGTGCAAGAGCGACGCTGCCACCAGTAGAGTGTCTATATTTTGGTACTACGTTTCCTAATACCTTGCCAGATAGCTTCATGGACGAACGTTTAGAAGTCCTAGACAGTCTGCGTATATAGCTTGCTTGCTTTCTGAGGGTCAGTGAGAAACAAACACGCGCGCATGAACCGGCAGATGGTTTATTTATCGGGCGGAACTATTACAGCCATGCTGAGTTACCAGTTCCTTCCTGGTTGGCTACCGTTGCTACGTGAGCGGGACCCTGCGTTGGGGGAAGTGGTATATGTAGGACATGCTTCAGTGAATGGGGGTTGCCGAGTTTTCATAAAGCATCGAGCGCTTGTAGTTTAGGCTAACGTTCCCCTCGCTCGAAATGTGTTTCGATTAGGCCGGTTTGGTATGGGTCCGCCTTGTGGGGAAGGTCGTAATCTGTATAGGCCATGCTAGTGCGGAGGTTACCGTGCATTACTAATTTGCCGCCGATGTTTCCATTGCTGGAATCAGTCTATGTAGGAGTTAAGGGTATACGGGGCGGACATGTCTTTCATTGGGCATTACGTTTAGAATTTTGCTTTGTGCGGAGGTTCCGAGTACGATTAGTTTAGGCATAACGCTTATTCCGTGTCGTATGGCTCTATGTCGGCGGGGCTATCTTCGTGTGCAGGGCCTCATGACTATGTGGCCTGCCGTTTCGACCCTTCCCGCCATGGGGATGCATTGTGGTGTGTGTCGTGCAGACAGCTCCACGTGGCCGGCGGCAATTATGTTCATCTTTGGTGCGTTGGTTGCAATGTGGTATGCCACAGGCCGTTTTGCGGCGAATGATGCGTTTTCGTACTCTTGCCTCGCCTGGATATTCACGTGGTGGCTCGCCAGCATCGCACATACAGCTGGTCCGCCATGGCTGTGAGAGGGGCGGGTCCGGGCGCATTTGTTTAATGGCGCACAATGTTATAAAGGGGGTAGAGTATCATTGGGTCTTGGCATTTCGATGCCCAATTGAGTGTCTTGTTCTCTTTAAATTGTACAAATGCATAATGCAGTGCGAGGGACAAACAGTACGCGCACAAATTTGTTGATTGTGACCGTAGTTATCGAGGATGTATAGTTCCATTGGGCCATAATGCCGTGAGACCCAATCGTGTGACCGATTCCGTTTTGCACGAGCATTGAGCGTGAGGGTTCAGCCCATTTCGCGCGTAAATTCGGGGTGAGACCGTATTTAAAACAGGAGTACAGTGTCTTTGGGCCATAGTAACTCGAGGCCCATTTGTGTGTCTTTTATAATTTATGTGTGGCATGGTAATTTCTGCGCGATGGGTAAGCATATGTTGGCATTGTTTACTTTATGGCGGTCGTATTTACGAAGTGTGGGTTGTATCATGGGGCCATATTGCCTCGAGGCCCAATCGTGTCTGAGGCACTTTGGCAAGTGGCATCTTATGAATTGTGTCGTTTCCTCCCGTACAGGCCCAACTCGCTGTTTTGTCGCCCTCCTCGGGCTGCGCGGTGTCCTGCAACAAACTGTTGCGTGAGGTATGTATCAGCAAAGCGCGGGGGGCAGGCTTATGATGGAGTCGGGGTGTGAGGGACTTTGTGTAAGGTACGAGGCCTTTACTTAGGCCGGAGTGGCATCCTGGGTTGTAGTATTTGCAGATGCGTGCACGCCCCCCATGCGCCCCTGCCCCGGGGCGTGCGGTGGCGCGTGTACATAGAACCAGTCATCCGGTTGACGTGAACATTGCTTCCATGCTTACAGTGTATGTGCTATGGGAGTACAGTTCAGCGCGACGGGTAAGCCTATTCTGCGCGCGATTGGGTTACGGCGTTCTTAATTACAAGGGGGTATAGTATTCATGGGGCCAGGGTATCTTAGGCCCAATGGAGTGCCTTGTGCAATTTTTAATAATGTGCTTTTGTTTGTTGCTGCAAGATTGTAGTATTTTGCGTGCGCGAAGTTGTTGCCTGTGCCAGCATGCTTAAGGGTTCGTTATGGCAAAAGTAGGTAGTGTCTTCGACAATAGTACCTCCAGGCACATTCGATCTAACACGCGGCGACGCATATTCCTGCGTGAGATATGCCGTTCGGCCGCAACCTTATTTGGGTTCCGAGTGAGTGTGCTGGTTTCCTTATTAGCGTCCTTATTTAAATATGGGTCGGAGTACCATTATGCCATGGACCACGGTGCATGCGGTGTTGCTTGGGTTGGACAATCACGCCCGACGTGAGATCCAGGGGTACATCCGTTTCATGTGCGTTGTGGCGCTGTCAGATTTCTTCCTACATCAGCAGGTTTGTGGTACACGATGCATGAGGCATCAAGTCAGGAGCTATCCTTGTGGTTTCAATGTTACATGGATAGGTGCTTATGTGAAGGGAGGGGTGTACTCACGTGATGTTTGTTTACGGCCTAGATCTGTAGGGACAATCAGACGTGGCGAGTCCAAATTCTACGTGTAATTAATGTTAGGTGCACTGGTTCCCCGTAATATAGAGTTCCTCCACGTAATTTCATGTGGTGGGAAGGGAGTCCGTTTTGCAAGTTCCCTACACATTTGTGGGTAGTAGACCAGGGTTCCTGTATGATGTGGCGTTCCACGTGGTCTACCTCGAGGTCACAAGTTCTACCTCGTCGGGTCCCCCAGCCTTTTATCAGTTTGAGGTCGTAAAGCGAGCTCCTTGCAGCCAGAATTGGGCTTCGAGATTCGAGTATAGGAATGTGTAGCATTAAGTAGAATGTGTCACTAGATACCGGAGGGTTAGGTTTCATCTGCGTGCCTATGCGAGGCGTCACCTTCACTAGGAAGGCTTTGCTTCTTCCCTCCATTACTTATTACTTAAATTAAGCGGATCCACCAAATATTCTTGTAGTCTCCATGGATAGGGTTTCCGCGCTTATCTTTAGCCTCGTTCGTGTCAGGGTGCGAGTGTTCTCTCAGGCTTTTGTCCCGGCGTTCGTCGGTCTCCAGGACCACGGGCCCCGTTCTAGCGCTGTGATTATCGTGGCTACATGCGAGATAGTGTGCCCCCCCACCCCTTTTTTCTTGTATTGGGGGGTTAGCCACCAAATCTTCTTGTATTCTCCACAGAGATGGTATTCGCGCCTATCGTGAAGCTTCAATCGTTTTCCCTGTTTGCTTATAGCATTCTCCAAGAGAGTGATGCGACCTTCACCCCAAGCACTGATTTGCACGACACTTTAGAAGCGAGGAGGTAGGCGACGCCGGCTAAATGAACACATGTATGCTGAAAGGAAAGTCCTTTACCTTGTGCTTTGTGCTGTGGGAGGAGGTGGAACAAAACATGTAAATCCCAACGTAGCTCATTTCGTATTGTTTAAACAGAGGCAGTAAAAAAAAAAAAAAAAAAAAAAAATATAAAATTGCAAGCAAGGTTTTTTAAGCGTAGAATGTGTTCGAAGCTAAGACTAGCAATTGTAAAAGCTGGCAAATTGCACATAATTTCAAGCATATGGAAATCCATGGGAACAAATGCTCCAAGCATTAACATGCCTCGTGAAAGAGAGGGAAACAGGGTTCCGGGGCATCATTCGACAGCCCTCGGTTTTGCAGCGCAGGAGCTGGGGCTCTTCAATCCCACTCTGTCCTGTGATAAATGACTCTGCGGGCCTATGCGGTAACGGTGGGTTCCCGTCTGGCGTCTCCATGCCTCGTGGTCTTGCGTCGGGTTGTTACTTCAACGGGTCTGCGGTGAGTCCTGGTATTATTGGGCCCGCTTGCGGGTTGTTAGGGGTTTGAGGACACGGAGCGGGAAGAAGCATTGATCGGGGGCTTTGGTCGTTTGTTGTCCTGTCGCAGAGCAGCGGTTTGGGGGGGCCGAGGGAGAGCGTGGGTATCACTGTTCAAGCAAGTCGCGTTGATACCGCGAGTTTGGTATGTTTTTTCACCCGTCATGGGTTTCCCCATCAAATGTTTAAACTCGGTCAGAAGCCGAGGGATGTTGGGAACGGCAGCAGCGGCGCTATTAGTGCGTGTCCCTTCTTTGCGCCTATTCTAGCCGGGGCGTCTCAGCATTGTTGCTTGCATCGGCCGCGCACTTTTGAGAGACCCCCGCCGGGTTATGTTCCACCACGAGCTGCAGCTTGTCTGCTCGCACCTTTTTAGAGTTTGGAAATGGATGTTGGTATTGTTTATGTGGGCCAGTGCTGGCAAGCTGAGCCGCGGGAGCGAGCACAGTGAAATAAATTTCGAACGTCCTTTATCACCAAACAAAGATATATTGGCGAACTCATAAAATACAAACACTTGAATAAAAGTATGGCATTACGGTAGCGTGTGAACTTTCCCCAGCAGCTTTGCGAACAGCTTGTTTCCTTGTGTAATGCGACCCGCTTGCCTTGTTTATATGTTCGGCCTTCAAGATCCCGCTAAAATAATTCGTGCAGGATGTTTTGCATTGGCTGCCCGAGCGCCTTTTCCTGTTGTACAGTACCCTGCAGTCCGTGAGAAGTCACCTTAATTCATAGCGCGGTTGGTAGAGCATCAGGCTTGTGATCTGAGGGCCCAGGGTTCAAGTCCCCGTTCGGGCCGTTCGTTATCCCCCCCCCCCCCTTTTTTGTATGGAGAAGTGCATTGTGGGAAATGGAGGGAAACAGTGTAGCGCCATAATGTTGTCAACGGGAGGTGCGCGGCATCTTTGAGGCGTCGCTTTTTCGGACGAGTCTCCTTCTAATACGTAGCATTGTTTTGTGTACTTTTCACAAGAAATGACCGGTGATATTGTACAAAAGCAGACGAAGTTATATGAGGTAAAGCGATGGTGAGGCAAACAAAATACATGAGGTAGCAAACAGTGATACAGAAGGGACAAGTGATAAGTGCGCAGATTACAAGAGCGTCAGGATGCAATGGGTGGTGAAATACTGCAATATGTGCTAGACACACAGGCCTAGAACAAACGTAAGATAGGCGATGGTGGCTCTGCCAGTCTTTGTCTGTCCGGTACTACCCGAATAACAATTTAAATAAGTGCAGGCACCATAAGAATGCCAGTCGTCTTTATCTGTCCCGGTACTTACCCAAATAACAATTTAAATAGCACTATTTTATGCTTAACAGCAACACGCATCCCCATGCAGGATGGCAGAGCACGGTTGGGTAACATGCGCGTCATACAGGGACAATACATTGTGGAGTGGTGAAGGAAACAGATCATATGTATCACATGAGACAGCGAGGGTTACAGGTACAAGAGTCCCACATCCTTCTGAGTCCACAGTGCGATATTAGAAAGGATTCCAGTTTGGTGTGCCGCATAAGTGGGTATGACAGCGGTAGACATGGTGTTTCAGGGGACGGAGAGGGTCACAAGGTACAGGAGTCCCATATCCTTCACAGTCCACGGTGGGGCGTTAGAAGGTTTCTAGTTATGAGCTGCAAGTAAAAAGCTACAACAATTACGGATCAGTTTTCTACATGATGATGAGGGCTTTTCACTGCAGGCATTAACGTTATACCTGCCATACCCATCCCGTTGGTTCCTGGGACCAATATCACCGGTCTTCCAGTAGCATCCATGAAACATTGCAAATAACATGCAGAATGCAACAGAGAAGCGGGGCTAAGCAAGGATGTGCGGCTCCTCTTGTAGATATTGGCAGGTAAACAGCCTAATGAAAAGACAACAGGATTCACAAGAGGTGGAGGGCCCGGGCCAGGTACACTAGTAAGAGGGCAGGGCGCCCCGAGCAGTGAATTATGGGTTATTCAGGTCCCAAGGTGGCAAGACCAATGCAGTGGTAACCAGTCCTGCGAGAGTGAGACCTGGCCGAAGAACAGTATCCACGCAACGACCCATTAGAGGCGCGGGTTGTATGGCTAAGGGCGTGTCTACGCAGTCCTCATTCGAGGTGCGGGGTATGTAACTAAGGGCGTGGCTAAGAACGGTATCTAAGGAATCCCCATATTTACGACCAAGGGAATACAAAATAGCACTATTGAACTGATACAAGCACCTTATCCTGTGTTGTCCTTCAACAATCTGCTGTTGCGATTGTGTTTAGTTACAGAATAGATACGAGATATTTGCCGAAGACCATGGCTGGTATCCGGTTGTAATTTCACGCACATATGCCGTCAACACAAATGCGATATTAAAAGTACCTACAGCAAGACCCAGCAGTTGATGCCCCTATTAGCTACATGCTGAAACATTGGCTTGAAAGGAATTGCCAACTGCAAGCATGTCCCTACTTGAAGAACTGTCGGCTGCAGGGTGTCGGTAGCTGGGTAGGTGGGGGGGCTCTGTCATCGACGGGGGCCTCTTTCAGAGCTGTGGCGGATTACAGGGCGATCTGGAAGCAGATGGATAGTAGGGGTACCTCTGCGGCAGAAGGATACAGTCTAAATACCTCTGCCCGGCACAGTAGGGTGCCCGAGCCAAGAACCTGGAGCCGAGGGGGTTCCAGCAGCGTCGGCGCCCCGTTAGTCCTTCGGGCGGTCGGGGGGCCTGAACCGACCGGGGGTGTGCCTCATCTTCCGCCCTGACAGGGGGGGCGGGAGTCTAACAAAATAAAGTGAATGTACTGCACCGTCTGAGCATCGACTCGCCGTGCAAGATGGCTCCTTGGGCATGCGGGTCAGCGAGAGGCTGCCGCTTTGGATCGCCTGTAAGATGACCCACCTACCAGTACCTGTGTTGTACGAAATAAACCTGCACCACTGCTTTCCCACAAATATGTCTCATGGTTTTCTTGGTATGTAAGTTATGCATGCAGGGCGAAGTAAGCCTGATGGTGTGGGCACTATGCCGCTGGCACCACGACACGAAGGGGAGTATGGGGGGACAGCGCCCTAGTACCACCCAGCTGGCGAGCGCAGCCAGCAGCGCGCCCTCGTTACCGCCCCCCCCGGACAACAGCCAATAGGGAGGGCTCATTGTGGACGGGGGAGGGCGTTTCGCAAGTATATCCTGGCCAGCAGCGTGGCTCGGCCTTCTCTCCCGCGTGGCTGCTCTGCGCTGTACCCACCCTGAACCCTGACCCAGCTGCAGAGCGGTTGGCACTGTTGGATATTTTAATGATCATGTTTTATGTTGCAGGCGGAGTCACAGGGCGATCTGGAAGCAGATGGACAGTAGGGGTACCTCTGCGGCAGAAGGATACAGTCTAAATACCTCTGCCCGGCACAGTAGGGTGCCCGAGCCAAGAACCTGGAGCCGAGGGGGTTCCAGCAGCGTCGGCGCCCCGTTAGTCCTTCGGGCGGTCGGGGGGCCTGAACCGACCGGGGGTGTGCCTCATCTTCCGCCCTGACAGGGGGGGCGGGAGTCTAACAAAATAAAGTGAATGTACTGCACCGTCTGAGCATCGACTCGCCGTGCAAGATGGCTCCTTGGGCATGCGGGTCAGCGAGAGGCTGCCGCTTTGGATCGCCTGTAAGATGACCCACCTACCAGTACCTGTGTTGTACGAAATAAACCTGCACCACTGCTTTCCCACAAATATGTCTCATGGTTTTCTTGGTATGTAAGTTATGCATGCAGGGCGAAGTAAGCCTGATGGTGTGGGCACTATTGGTAATATCTGCAGATTATGCAGCAGATCAATTTGCATCCAATGTGTCAAATCTATAATTATGTGGAAAAATGTCTCTGACTCGCAGTCTCACAATTCCAGTGGTCCAGCCTATGACCAAATATTTACTGAGGCAAACACAGGTGGAGATATGTTGAAGGTTACTTTGCATTGCATATTGGGATGAGTGATGAACAGAGCTAGAATGCAAAGGAGGTGCCTAGTACATGAGCCATTGGTGATGTGCGCAATGCATTTTAAGGTTCAATTATGATTTTACTTTGGCCTTTTGTGCGGGTTTTTTGGGTGATCAATGCAGGAGACCATGCACCAGACCAAAAACTGGGTTAAGCTCCTCACTGCTACACAGACGCTTGGGACTAAGTGATGTTATGGTTTTTGGCTAACTTTATTGAACCAGGGATGTTGATGGATATTCTATCTCTTCCAATTGCAGATACTTGACCTGCCACACACCAGAGGTTTTACAGTCCTCTACTAGGTCCCGACAAGCTACCAACTAAGTAACTTTCAGAATGGGCAAGTGGTCAAAGTACAAGAAAGTGTACAGAAAGGAATGGGAGTCTGCCCCCGAACTAAAAAAGTGGATTGCCCCTGTAAAAACAGATGAAGCAAAGGCAAACTGTAAATACTGTCACATACAGCTACGGGCCCACTAACATGATTTAAAGCTGCATGCATCCACAGTAAGACATCGTGCGCGCATGAACACACCTAGCCTAACCATGGCATCTTTTGCACTACCAGTTTGTCAGTTATCAAATGGCCAGAAAAGGAGAGAGTTTAGGATTGCAGTGCAAACTGCATGTAGCACATCAATCAACAGCATTGACAGACTGGGAGACATTTTAAGCGAAGAAGTTCCTCCTTTCCGTATGCACAGCTTTAATAAATGGACCTTTAGGCCCCTATTTCAAAGGGGATCTCCTTCAAGATATGGGCAGTTCACCTTACTCTTTGATCATTGATGAATCCACTGACGTTTCTGTAAAGAAACTACTGTGCATCTGTGTACAATACTACAGAATTAAGATTAGTTAACTTGGGATGATAGAACTGCAAGAGTCATGTGCACAAGACATTGCAAATGCACTTCTGGAGTTCCTCAAGGACAGCAGGCTTCCAACTGAAAATTTGGTTGCGGTAGGTACAGATGGTGCAAGTGTGATGTGTGGCAAAAACCACTCCACATACACTTTGTTGAGAGAAAAGCAGCCTACTTTGCAGCTTGTATGGTGCATCTGCCACTCGCTCAACATTGTTGCTAGAAAAGCAATGCAGAGTTTGCCCAGCAATGTGGAGTTCATGGGGAGAGAAACCTACAACTGGTTTGCACATTCTCCAAAGCGCCAGGCAGTCTACACAGATTTATATCAAACCTTGGATGGAGGAATGCCTTGAAGCTTATTTCGCCATGTGAAACGCGGTGGCTCATCATTTTTTTTTTGTTTTTAATGTTTAAAGACCTTTATTATATAGTATGCATTTCACACAGCACCTGGCCTACAACCCCTCGGGGCCGGCCGCGTAGTGTGCAGAGCGCATGGATAGTAAGCAAGATAACACAGCCTTTCAGCCAGCAAACCTGGGGTCCGGCGGCGTAAACGCACACATTACGCATCAAACATCACGTGGAATAAACAGGTCTGCAATTTTTATTTTTGTAGCGTTACAATTTTACCCTGGCGTACCTGCCATGCTATCAACAGTCCGTGTCCACGAAAAATTATAGTGAATGGCCATGATAGGAAGTGACTGCGAGGACAGGAGTCAGAAGAACGAGATATCTGTCTCATGAGACGCCGCTTTAACTCAAACGGTATGTGGAGGTACAGCTCACCATGTAAAGAGAGTAGTCTTGTGCGAGTGACGGTGTCAGGCAGAGACCGCCATAGCCGAGGCTGGTGTGTCCGTCGGCCCTGCATGTGGACGTGGTGGCTCATCATGGCGGATTGTGTGGAGCGTTTTCTGGAGCAGTATAATGTTATAAAGCGGCAATTTTGCAACGCATCATATGTAGAACATTGCTATGCAGCTAGAATGCTGCAAGAAATGTACAATGACGAGACAAATTATCTCTATCTTATTTTCCTCAAACCTATGTTGCTAGAAATTAAGCAAGTGAACAAAGCATTTCAGCTTGAATCTGGTGATGTCCTCCACATAGGTCAACTATGAGAAAAATTCTAAAGCCAAGTGTCTTCAGTAACAATAGTGAGCAGCAGATGCGTAATTTGGATCTTCAAGGTAGTGCCATTTATCTGCTGACCTTGGCCTTGACTTCAGTAAAAAGCTCCAAGAAAGCAAACTGCCTGCTGCTGCCAAGGACTGCATAGGAAAAACTGTGCACAGACTTTGTTAAAGTTCTGGCAGCTGAGTATCAGATGCGCTTGCCAGATTCGCTGAGCCTCCTAAGACATTTGGAGCTTCTGAAGCCCCATAATGTGCTTTCAGATTTCAAACCTCTGGTTACTGACTTGCCAAAAGAGTTTTTTGCAGACCCAACACACATCTTAGAAACGCAGTGGCGAACAGTGATTTCATATTCATTCAATACCTCTTCAGGCATGGAATAATTCTGGATTGATGTATGGAATTATAGAGATGCAGCTGGGAATCATCAGGTTCAGGAGTTGGCCATGGGTGCCATTAAACTTCTGACCCTACCCATATCAAATGCACAAGTGGAACGAGTGTTCTCACAATAAACCTGCCGTAACTGAATGGGGCTGAAACTGCTATCAAATATACTAAACATAACATTTGAACTAAAGCGCAATGGTCTTAAATCCTCTTCGTTTAAGCCCTCGCCGGAACTGCAAGCAAAGTTCAAAACAAGCATTTACAATGCAACGGTTTCGCCTTTGTAAAAGTTAGAGCTATTGGCATTTTAAATGACAATTTTTTTATTTATGTGTTGGTTTTGAAAACAGATAAATAAATGGCATTGTCATTTACAATGCCAATAGCTTAATCTCTCGCAAATGCGAGACCTATTGCATTTGCACCCACACGCACACACACAGAGAGCCACCCACACACACACAGAGCCACCCACACATAGAGCCACCTACAAAAAAAAGCTAGCCACACAGACAGAGCCCCAACACACACAGAGCTCTGTAATGAGTACACATTTGCAGGCAGCTGCACACTGTAAAGAATGCATGCTTATTTTGTACATATATATTCAACCTAGCTCATTCACATATTGTAAGCACAAAAAATCATAACTTTGAAAAGATACCGTAAACTGTTTTAAACATGATGCTAATTTCAAATATTCATATAATTCTTTGTAAGTGTGCAGAACAGGTTGAAAAAAGTCCAAGAAAACATTTTGCTAAAGTTCAGCAAAATGTTGATAGAACAATCTCGTGGTCTCTGTTAAGAAGTCTAATTGACACTCGAGGTGTGTGGGGGGGTGGGGGGGTGTAGGGGTGCAATAGTAAAATTTAAAAAATGAAGTGCATCCTCTGAAAAAAAGGTGCAGACATTTTTCCAAAAGTGTATATATAACGAAAAGTTGGGTAAAACCTTCTGAAAAGGTGGGAAGAAATGTAAAAGGTGCACACAACTCTTTCAGAAAAATGCCTTGAAATGTTCGAAAAATAATTCACAACTCTGTTTAAGTATGCTGAATTATTTGAAAATGACACCAAAAGTTTTGAAAAAGTGTGCAGAACTCTTTGGAAACGTGTAAAGAAGTCTTTGAAAAGTGAAAACGAGTCTCAGAAACCAGGAAATCATTGTTAGAAAAAACAACCTAAACAGTTTATGTCGACAGAACTCTTTGAAGAAGAGCAAAAACATCCCTTCAATAAGCGTGCAGATATTTTGAAAAAGTTTACTGAACTCTTTCTGAAGTTTGAAGAACTCACTGATACGTTAGCCCTTCTTTTCATGAAGGAACAGTCCTCAAGAAAGGTGCACACACTGCTTTATAGAAGGGACGGGACTGTGACAGGAGTGCAGAGCACTTTAAATGTGTACAGGCTTTTCGAAGAAACCTGAAGAGAATGGTTGACAGAGGCGTCTCACAGCCCGAGGTGTCCAGGTAAACACCTGCCCTGTCATCTTCAGACAGCCACCGCACCTCCCAGACGCGGAATACCTCCTTTAAGCCTCACAAGCCCAGACAGCTGTTTCAGGGAGAGTTACGTAAGCAGGAAGGGCGCACTTGTCTGTGGCGAGCCATCACTGTGCATCTGACACTCGCTGGTGACAAGGCAGCGCCTGGGTCACTCTGCTCGCTCAGTTCTAATCCTGGCAGCCCCAAGAACATTTTGTGTGACTCTGAACAACCCCCCCTCCAAATTCCTCGGTGTTATAATCTGGCAGAAGTTTAGAAACAAGCTAACATATGACTAATAGACACACATACGCACATAAGCGCTATGTGTACAGAACATGTATCAGTTTACCAGACAATGTGCGCAGTGCAGGCCTCTCGGCGCTATGCTGATGTCCTGTCATTGGTAGCGTTTAGAATGCACTAGTGCAGCAGCATACTGTACAGATTAATTAATGCATGCTGTCCTACAGCATGTGAAAGCAGACGGACTTGTTTCTAAGCACTACCTGTTTTAGCATAGAGTAATTTTAAGGTAAAGGGCGCGAAAGGGATTAGGTAAAGGGCGCGAAAGGGATTTGATGAAGGTCACACAATGGGATCAACAGATGAAGACAGCATTCCAGACCATGTCTGCGACCTAGCCACTCTAGATCACATGTTCTACCTGGATAAAGAGCAATGCGCATAGAAATTAATAACAAAACGCCTGCGTGACGCGCGATCAGAGCCCCTTACCTGGGACTGCACCTCTTCCGGCACCTCTCGGAGCCCCCCCACCGCTCCGTTCAGCGGGCGCCCCTCTCCAGAGTTTTCCATTCAAAGCACTGCCCGCACCCTCCCTTTCAGCAAGCCCGGCCACGCCCTCTGCCCCAGGCCCCGGGGCACAGGAGGCACTGCACACAGCAACAACAGCACGCTTCTATTCGGCGCTTAGAAGGGAAATCATGAAAAAAGCAGTAAAAATACAGCGTTTCTCTGTTTTGTTGTTTGGGAGTACAGGCCACGCACAAAAGTCCGGTAAAACCTCTCAATGCATCTATCAGGGAAAAAAGCATTGTGTGCGAAGGTATAGAAGTCGCTCGTTCATCCTCAAACTACCAACATCTCGATGATCCCTGCAGGAAACGGACGGCTGGCTTTGGAAAGCGAGGCCGGTGGGGGAGACCGCCCGCACAGCCTCACTCCGAATAGCAACAGCTCGTGTAGTGCTCCCTCGCCCAGAAAGTGCCCTCTTGCAGCCGGACGCCTCTACTGAAACCCCGCCAGGAGCGTGACTGGGATGTTCAGCTGAATGGATGTGTCAGATAGGCTCCGAATGGGTTTTCGTGGGTCAAGGTTCCGTCGGCTGCAGGAGCAAGACTATTATGGGCACACGGACAGCGGGAGGGGGGGGCGGGAACACGAACAGCGGGAGGGGGGGGGGCAGAACGGGCACACGGACAGCGGGAGGGGGGGCGGGAACGGACAGCGGGACATCGCGCAACCCACCCCTACAAAGGACACTTCCGAAATGGTGGAAAACAAAGCTGTAAAACAAAAAAAAATAAACACCGCCCACCGCCGAATGACGATCGCAAGGGGGCGGGATGAGTAATAATGGCCGGAACGCCCACGAATCTGCTCCGGCCATGACGGACAGATCTCTGTTCCAATGGCTAGCCTCCATTTATGGAGCTAGCCAATGGAACAGAGGGGCGGGACATGAGTACACATCTCTAGACATAAGCTTTCGCCTTGCGCGGAAAGTCTGCTGCGCAGCCTTTCGGCGAGGCAAAACCGAAAAAGTATCTACAATTAATTGTTTTACTGTCTAGCTGAACAGCAGACCTTTGTTCGCTAACAGCAGTCCTGCCACTGAACATTATCAGGGGTTTTATGTGGGCAAACACCAGCTCAAAATACAAATCCTTCCACAGCACATGGCTTGCCAAAATGGTTCCAAGCAACTCATTGCTGCTGCTGCATTGTCCTCTTACCCTACCACTGCCAGACTTGGAAGGATACTGCTGCTCCTGGCAGTCCCACCGCCAGACTCTGAAATATGCTGCTATTCTTGGCAGTGTTATAGCTACAATGGTTCGAGGCAATTCTTAACAATTCAAACATTCATATGCATGAAAAAGCAGAAAAAATAGTCTAAGCAAGAAATCCTGAAAAGGCACCCGGCATAGAGACAAAAGTTAATGCAAAAACATATTTTTACTCACACGGCAAATAGAGAACAGTTTAAGAACACTTAAAAGGTGCTCACATGGTTACACAGGGGACAGCAATAAAGACCTAGGGCCCCATTTATGAAAAGTGATGCATCTCTGCGTGAAAACAGCGATGCGTCACATTTCACTGCGCCCTCCTTGCGACACCAATGATGCGTCATATTTACAGTATGACGCATCATGGCGCAAGGAGTTACAGCTACGTCAGTATTTCTGAAGTATCTGTATGGTGCAAAAGTGACACATTGCTGGAGTGTGTCACAAAAGTGACGCAACTCCAGCAATGTGTCCTTTCACATGGGGCAAGCCCCATGTGAAAGGGCCTGCATCAGTCTTACGCCTGCTGTGAGGCAGGCGTAAGAAATTGACGCATTTGTGTCCTAGAAGTGGCGCAGTGAAATCTTATAGATTTCACTGCGTCACTTCTATGACCCTTTCTTGCGTCAGAACGCCCCCCCTGCATACATTATACCTGGCGTAGGTATAATGTAGCGCAGGGGTTTACAAAGTGACGCATCTACCTAGATGCGTCACTTTGTAAATATGGTGCAACAAGACACATTGTTTACGCTGCTGGTGCGTCAGAAAATGTGACGCACCGGCAGCGTAAAAGTGACGCACGGCCTCATAAATGAGGCCCCTAATGTACAGTGTGAACAAAAACAATGTCAAAGGGAATCAAACTTTCAAAACAAAAGTCCAACAAATAACACGAATAGAAGATCGCAATCAATGCTTCCTCATAAGTATGTGCCGCAAGACAGGCGTCACCTGTGTTTGGACCTATAATGTTTTCAAGGTCTTCATCAGGACAAGGTAATTATCACAAGAGCATCCAAATCAAATAATTTGTATAATCCGAGACAAGCGTACTCAGATAAAATGTAAAAGGGACCACATAAAGACAGCATCAGAAGTCCAACAAAAAAAATGAATCATAAATCGGCATGTCTTAAATTTAGTCCCACTCAGGCCCGGACTGGCCGTTGTGGGCACCGGGCAATCCCCCGGTCGGCTGCAAGGGTGGGGGCCGGTTTTGGGCCCTGGGCACGTTTTTGTTGCAGAGCCGTTTTTGCAGCATAGCTGCAAAATCGGCCCTGTAACAAAATCGGCTGAAAAGCGGCCCTGGCAAAGCGCTCGCCCCCCTCCCGCCAGGGGGGCGGGGGGGGCGGCCGAGCACTTTGCCAGGGCCGGTTTTGGTTCCCAGTCCGGCCCTGGTCCCACTGTAGTGGCCGGTACAATTTTCAAAACCGACCCGTTCGCAATACAGAGCACAAAACACGAACGTGGCTGGACTAGTCAAACCAATCTGCAAATCGGTCCCTGTCAAAGCGGTGGAAGCGAGACCTTCCTGGCGTCTTCACGCTGGGACTCTTGCGCTTCCACCGCATCGCCGGGACTTTTGCGCTTCCACCGCATCGCCGGGACTCTTGCGCTTCCATCGCATCACCGGGACTTTTGCGCTTCGACCGCATCCCCGGGACTCTTGCGCTTCCACCGCATCGCCGGGACTCTCGCGCTTCCACCGCATCGCTTGGGAGTGATTTGTGGATTGGTTTGGCTAGCCCATCCGCGTTTGTGTGCTTTGTGCTCTGAATTGCAAACGGGCCAGTTCTGAAAATTATACCAGATCCTACAGTGGCACTAAATTGATGACGTGCTGATTTATGATTCAGTTCTTTTGTTGGACTTCTGGTGCTCTCTTAATGAGATCCCTTTTTTTCGTTATATCTAGCTACATTTGTCTTGCAATATACAAATTATTTGATCTGGATGCTCTCTTAATAATGCCCGTGTACTGATGATAACCTTGAAAACCTTATAGGTCGAAACGCCATCAAAGTCTGTCTTTGGCACCTACATATGAGGAAGGACTGATCGTGATCTTCTGTTCTTGTTATTTGTTGGCCTTTTTTTTGTTTTAAAACTGTGTCTCCCTTTGCCATTGTTTTTGTTCACATTGTACATTAAGCCTTTAGTCATGTCCCCTGTGTAACTATGTGAGCACCTTTTAAGTATTCTTAAACTGTTTTGTAATGGCTGTTCTATATTTGCTGTTTTAGTAAAAATATGTTTTTGTATTAACTTTTGTCTCTATGCTGGGTACCTTTTCAGGATTTCTTGCTTAGATCATTTTTTCTGTGTTTTCATGCATATGCATTTTTTACTTTTTAATAATTTCCTTGGACTATTGTAGCTATAACATTGTTTATTTACCCCAGGTTTGGGGAGTAGTGTTGCTCCTGTTGGTTGTAAATGCTATTCTTGGCAGTAGCAGGACATTTTTGCCCACCTCAACCTGCCAGAACCTGAAGGATGCTGCTAACCTTGGCAGTGCCACTGCCAGACTCTGAAGGATGCTGCTACATTCTGCATTGCCTGAAGCATTTTCCACACCTCAACCTGCCACACCCTAAAGGCTGCTACTACTCTTGGCAGTGCCGCTGCCAGACTATGGGACGTTGCTAATCTTGGCAGTGCCTGGCCCAGAAGAAGACTTTTGTGCACCTTAACCAGTCAGAACAATTTTGCCCTCCTCAGCCTGCCACTGCTAAACCCTGAAGGATGCTGCTACATTCTGCATTGCCTGAAGCATTTTCCACACCTCAACCTGCCACTGCCAGACTTCGGGGATGGTACTATTCTTGGCAGTGCCACTGCCAGACTATGGAATGCTGCTAATCTTGCCAGTGCCTGGCCCAGAAGAAGACATTTGGGTACCTTAACCAGTCAGAACATTGTTGCCCACCTCAACCTGCCACTGCCAAACCCTGAAGGATGCTACTACATTCTGCACTGCCCGAAGCATTTTACACACCTCAACCTGACACTGCCAAACCCTGAAGGATGCAGCTACATTCTGCATTGCCTGAAGCATTTTCCACACCTCAACCTGCCACTGCCAGACTTCGGGGATGGTACTATTCTTGGCAGTGCCACTGCCAGACTATGGAATGCTGCTAATCTTGCCAGTGCCTGGCCCAGAAGAAGACATGTGGGTACCTTAACCAGTCAGAACATTTTTGCCCACCTCAACCTGCCACTGCCAAACCCTGAAGGATGCTACTACATTCTGCACTACCCGAAGCATTTTCCACACCTCAACCTGCCACTGCCAAACCCTGAAGGATACTGCTACATTCTGCACTGCCCGAAGCATTTTCCACACCTCAACCTGCCACTGCCAAACCCTGAAGGATACTGCTACATTCCGCACTGCCTAAAGCATTTTCCACACCTCAACCTGTCACTGCCAGAGTCTGGGAAGCTGCTATTCTTGGCATTGCCACTGCCAGACTATGGGATGCTGCTAATCTTGGCAGTGCCTGGCCCAGAAGAAGACATTTGGGTACCTTAACCAGTCAGAACAATTTTGCCCACCTCAACCTGCCACTGCCACACCCTGAAGGATGCTACTACATTCCGCACTGCCTGAAGCATTTTCCACACCTCAACCTGCCACTGCCAGACTCTGGTATGCTGTTAATTGTGGCAGTGCCTGGCCCAGAAGAACACGTTTGTGTACCTAAACCAGACAGAAGAATATTGTCCACCTCTACCTACCACTGCCAGACCTGAAGGATGCTGCTACATTCTGCACTGCCTGAAGCATTTTCCACAACTCAACCTGCCAATGCTAGACCCTGAAGGATACTGCTACATTCTGCACTGCCTGAATCATTTCCCCCACCTCAACCTGACACTGCCAGACCCTGGAGGATGCTACTACATTCTGCACTGCCTGAAGCATTTTCCACACCTCAACCTGACACTGCCAAACCTTGAAGGATGCTGCTACATTCTGCACTGCCTGAAACATTTTCCACACCTCAACCTGCCACTGCCAAACTCTGTGATGCTTCTATTCTTGGCAGTGCCACTGCCAGACGATGGGATGCTTCTAATCTTGGCAGTGCCCGGCCAAGACGAAGACGTTGATGTACCTTAACCAGTCAGAACAATTTTGCCCAGCTCAACCCGTCACTGCCACACCCTGAAGAATGCTGCTACATTCTGCACTGCCTGAAGCATTTTCCACACCTCAACCTGCCACTGCCAGACCCTGAAGGATGCTGCTACATTCTGCACTGCCTGAAGCTTTTTCCACAACTCAACCTGCCAATGCCAGACCCTGAAGGATGCTGCTACATTCTGCATTGCCTGAAGTATTTTCCACACCTCAACCTGCCACGGCCAGACTTTGTGATGCTTCTACTCTTGGCAGTGCCACTGCCAGATGATGGGATGCATCTAATCTTGGCAGTGTCCGACCCAGAAGAAGACGTTTGTGTACCTTAACCAGTCAGAACAATTTTGCCCAGCTCAACCTGCCACTGCCACACCCTGAAGGATGCTGCTACATTCGGCACTGCCTGAAGCATTTTCCACACCTCAACCTGCCACTGCCGGACCCTGAAGGCTGCTGCTAGTCTTGGCAGTGGAACTGCCAGACTATGGGATGCTGCTAATCTTGGCAGTGCCTGGCCCAGAAGAAGACGTTAGTGAACCGTAACCAGTCAGAAAAATATTGCCCACCTCAACCTACCACTGCCAGACCCTGAAGGATGCTGCTACAATCTGCACTTCCTGAGGCATTTCCACACCTCAGCCTGCCACTGTCAGACCCTGAAGGATGCTGCTACATTCTGCACTGCCTGAAGCATTTCCAAACCTCAACCTGTCACTGCCAGAGTCTGGGAAGCTGCTATTCTTGGCATTGCCACTGCCAGACTATGGGATGCTGCTAATCTTGGCAGTGCCTGGCCCAGAAGAAGAAGTTTTTGTAACTTAACCAGTCAGAACAATTTCGCCCACCTCAACCTGCCACTGCCAAACTCTGAAGGATGCTGCTACATTCTGCACTTCCTGAAGCATTTTCCATACCTCAACCTACCACTGCCAAACTCTGGGATGGTACTATTCTTGGCAGTGCCACTGCCAGACTATGGGATGCTGCTAATCTTAGATAAACAACAAGAAAACCTAGGGGTCTCTGTAGGAAAGTAACATAGAAATTCCTATTTGTTTAACCGGACGTCTAACGGCGCGTAATTATTTTGTTCGAGCTCTAATTGTTTGCAATGTCTGGTAAGGGGTTACACCGGATTATAATTTGATTATCTCTGAAGTACAGGTGTTATTATATGCAGATATGAGGGTTGAACTTCTAACTTTGTTACCTACAATTGCTTATAGTTTAGAATTGTGCAAACACATTTTTTTCTCGTATTCACGGGTGATTTTGTTTAATTCAGTGTCACGATCCATTGTTTTACTTAGTTTCACGATCTATTTTGAACATCTTAATCTTGTGGCGTTGACCTTCTCACCATTTCACTCACTTCATTGAATAAGTCACATCAGCTTCTGTTTCCTCATGTGTTCTCATGTATCATGTTCTTTTGATTATAGACTTATATCCCTGACGAAGGCTTTTTTGCTAGCCGAAATGCATTGGATGATGGATTTGTTTGAAGAATGAGATTTAATACTTTCCATTTGGATTTATAAACATAAAGAATGAAGGAATTCTTGAAAACAATGAAAAATTAAAATCAATATGAACTTTACTACGTTGTAACTCATTACTAATTGGATTACCCTTTTGGGATGGATGAGCTGTGACTAGGGGACGTCTCCCAGATGGGACACGCTGTTGGTTTATATTTGACGCACCCAAGCACGGAGGGTGCACCCTAGAGCACGCCTGAACTGACAATATAAGAGGATACAGTGTTTGTGCAAGTGGGATATATACTTGACTTTGATTATTCCGGACCCACTCACTTAGCACCCCATTTACAAACATGGAATTTGAATCTATAATAAATCTTACAGATCAAAGAGCAGACACTTTCGCTTTTTCAACAGATGAAGCATCTCGCATTTATTCATTGATACGTGGGGATAGCACAGAAACTCCTACAATTAAGAATCGAGAACAGAATATTCGACATTTAATGTATCTTTCTAAACGTGAGATCAACCAAAGACTACACGCAAGCACTCTAGTGAAATATCATAAAGCTTCGCGCATACCAAGAGGTTTAAAGATTGCTTTGAAACCATCTCTTTGCAAAAATTCTCTCAAATTTAAAGACAAGTGGTTTGCGATTCTGAACAAATGTTCCTTAGATCTCATCCTCCTGATAATAGAGGAACTTTTGTCAATCTTAGAGGAACTACATACAGAAATTGAATCGATCACTGAAGAAATTAGCAAAAGCCTGTCAACGGAGGACTGGACTAAAGTCCTTGAAGATATAAAGATACAATTGGCTAAACATTCTCAAGAAATTAATGACCGTAAAATAAGAAAATTACGCAGAGACACCATGGATTATAAACTCGGGGAGGTCTACACCTGGGCAGAGGTGTATGCCCGCCGCCGACAACAGAAACCCTACACACAAAGCACAGAAACATCTTCTTCTGATAGTGATCAACACTCTCGACAAAAAATGATAGGAAAACCAAGACAACAACTTGCTACTGAACGAACAGTAGCTTTATCGGATTCACAAAGTACTACACCTAGCTCTAGTACAGAAAGACAACAACAACAAAGAAATGGGGAGTCTTTTTTAGAGAAAGGCCATTCGGACAGAGACGAACCAGGAGGAGCAAGAGAAAAGGAGAAAGAAAAAGAGGCGCCCGTCACACGGAGTGTGACCAACCCCAAGAAGGACAAGCCAAAGAAACCCTAAATGAGACCAATCTAGTGATTAACATTTCAGGTACTCCTTTGGATAGTATCACCAATGAAACTTTACAAAAAGGATTATCATTTGTTCCCACTACTGAGGCTGATAAACTGGAAATGGAAGTAACCTTTTACAAGTTGATGAGAAAACTTCGCTTGCGTAATTTTTTTGACAACGTAGTAACTGAGAACAAAAAGACAGAAGAAGATCAACTATTGGGGCTATCACCTCATAGCACATACATCGCTCCAATCTCACACAAAACCCTAGATACTTTTGAAAATCTAGTTAAACTAGATATATCTAAATTGGGATTCGATAAGAGAAGCAGAAAACACAATCTAACAAATAAACAAAAAGATGCTCTTCAAAACATTTCCAAAAATCCTGAGCTAACTTTCCAGAAGGCGGATAAAGGTGGAGCAATTGTTATTTTGAAAACTTCTTACTATGAACAAGAAGTAGAAGCCCATTTAAATGATAAAACCATCTATCTACCATTGGATAATAATCCAACGGAACTGTTTTCTAAACATTTGCAAACATTGATCAATGCAGCTTATGAAAACGGAACTATAAATGAGAGAACAAAAAAATTCTTGACTACGAGTAACCCGAGAAGCCCGACAATATACATGTTACCTAAGGTACATAAGTCTCTCGAAAAACCACCTTTTCGACCCATTGTCTCCACAGTGGGTAGCATTCACCAACCCATTGGACAACTCCTTGATCGATATCTACAACCCTGCGTGATGAGAATGAGGACTTATGTCAGAGACACAACCCACTTTCTTGAGATTCTTGAACAAACTAACATTACTCCTGAAGAACAAATAATAATGTGCAGTATGGATGTCAAATCCTTATACACGTCGATACCTCACCAAAAAGGCATAGATGCCATTGAACGTGCCCTCTTGGAAACTGAACTTGAAGAACAATTCAAAGTGTTTCTTATGGAACTTCTTTATTTTACTCTATATCACAGTTATTTTCGTTGGAAAAATCAATTTTACCTTCAACAAACAAGGACAGCCATGGGAAATTCAGCAGCCCCAGGGTATGCTAATATCTTTATGGAATCTTTCGAGACAGAACATATATTGAACCAAGAACCCTGGAAATCACAAGCGAGACTGATACTACGATATATTGATGATATGTTCATCATTTGGACTGGAACTGAAGAAACATTACTGGATGAAATTGCTATTCTCAATTCTAAAGATGAGCAAATTCAATTTACCTCAGAGATAAACAAAGAAAAAATCATATTTTTGGATGTGCAGATATCAAGAACACACTCTGGGTTTGAAACTGACATTTACAGGAAAGCCACTGATCGTAATAATCTTCTTCACCATAAGAGTTTCCACCCGGATACTCTTAAAAAACATTTGCCATATTCTCAAATGCTTAGGGTTAAGCGAATAGTTTCCCCTGTAAATACATCCGAAATCAGAATTCAAGAAATGGCTACAAGATTCAAAGAAAGAGAATACCCTATGAAAATTTTGGAGGAAGCACGAACACGTTGTGCAACTAAAAGCAGAAGAGAACTTCTTCAAAAAACACTGAAGGAAAAAGAAACTACCAAGATGGTTGTGGTGTCAAAATACACTACCAAAAGTAACATCTTTAAAAAAATTGTGAAAAAACACTGGATTTTGTTATCCCAAGAACCAGATTTTAATAACATATTCATTGACTTCCCACTTTTTGCTTATCAACGTGCTCCTAACTTAGGCAGTTTAATTAAAACTAGAGAAGTAAGCACAACCCAAAACTTCAGAGGAACATTGCCTTGCTTGAACTGCAGTCATTGTAACTGCATAATAAAAGGAAACACCATGACTCATCCAAGTAAAGGATTCAACATAAAATTGAGAGTAACGGCAACATGCGACAGTTCCAACATAGTTTATCTCTTGAAATGTCCTTGTGGTCAAGGATATGTGGGTAAAACTGAAAGGAAAATGAAGGTTCGCCTAAATGAACATAAGTCTAATATTCGTAACAAATCCACTAAATCCACAGTAGCCACACATTTTCAAGAAGCTTCACATAACATCAGCCAATTGAGGTTTTTAATTTTGGAATCAGTTGCAAAACAAGAGGGAGTTGACAATAACAAGCTCCTCTTGAAACGTGCAAACTTTTGGATTTACAAACTTGATACTCTTAAGCCCAACGGGATGAATGATAGGGTTGAATTTAGCTGTTACCTATAGAACTACCTCATTGATATTGTACTTGCTGGTTGCGCCGAGGGGCAAGATGGCCGCTGACAGGCCGTAGGGAGCAGTCGCCTCCCTTCCTGCTCCTACTATGCTGAAGTTTTATGCGCTGCCTCTGGGTGCCACCGCTTGTTGCTGCTGCTAAAGGGGAGAAAAGGAGCCAAATGGAGGGGCTGGATGCAGGAATATGCCTCACACATTTGATCTAATCCGCCGCTTCATTCACTGGTTAGCAAGAAGTGTATCACGATTACCGCACTTTTATCTCCGGGCAAAAACGCTGAAAACTGGTCCTCCACGCGGGGGGTTAAACAGGGTGGAAAAGCAAGCGCTGATACCTGGGCATCAGAAACCCCAGAAGGAAAGGGGAAAAGAAGCGTGTAAAATCTTTTGTAGTGACCCAGGCACAGCTCTGTTCCCAGTCACAATGTCGACAAAACCAAAGTTAACAGCTCAAACACGAAGAAACAGAAGGCATGAGAATATGGAAAATTCGGAGAATGCAGTAATCGCTCCTCCGGAGAGAAGCACGACGTCGAAGGAAAAGGAAAAGAAGCCCGAAGTAATTAAAAAAGTCTCTAAAAAACAGGCTATTGAGGTTTCCAGTAAAGAAGCGAATTTACGGCAGCCCACCCTCCATGAATCATTTGCGAACCAGATGCCAGGCTCTGTAACCAATCCCTCACCTGCAGCTCGGGGAATAGATGGCAGCGCGGGACATCCAGCAGAGACGGAGGTGCCGAGCCAAGAGCTGCGTGATGGTATGAGTGGAGCGGTAGAGAACGCCGCAGCCATCCAAAATGACGTGCAGATCCCAGAGAGCCAGGGAGCGTCAGCACCTCTGCCTACAGCCGCAGGCACTGCGCAACAGACGGCAGCACAGCAGATGGCAGCGGCTAGCATGGACGATGGGATCACGGCCGACCATGGCGCTGTGGAGCCGCAGTTACAGGCTACACTAACAAACTGTATGGACCCTTAATGCGGTAAGGAGAGCGCGGTTAGCGAGATACCTGCGTTATTACCGATTGGGCATAAAACTGTTGTTGAGACTGCTGATAGTGGAGAATCACATTTAGATATTGATAATCGTCCTCCCCCTTCCATATGCAAGGCTGTTGTTGTGCATACCGATGATCAATGTAATCTGCCAGATCTGGAGGCTATAATAGGACAATTAAGGAGTAGTGAGGTCTGCCCGAAGGACTCGGAGCCTAATGCGCAGATAGTATGCCTGCGGGATAACTACTCTGTCCCTGTCACTGTCGGAATTGAGGGCAGTGGTGGTCCAGAACCCCTATCCAGAGAACGTAGAGGGCAGCCTAGAGGTAGACTCCCCGATCCAGGCTCTCCTAGTGATGATTGCTTCTACTCTGTTAACGATGAAGAGGGGGAGGAGGAGAGTGATGAAAGCACACCATCTGGCTCTGTGTCAGAAAGCCAGTCTGATACTTCAGAAGCTGAGGGGAGAACAGATTCACCTGCGTCATCCCAAGAAATTGCATCAGCCTATAAGGTCTCCACAAAACGGAGGGCTAAATCACTGAAAAGCCTCAAGAGTAGATTGCACAATCGGACAAAAAGCAATATGAGTCCAAAACAGATAGAAGTGTCTAAAAAGTTAGACTGGGACTATTCAGCGACTTCCCAAATGTATCAAGAAGGAGGCAATATCACACTGCAAACCCTGAATGATAACCCTGGGCAAACAACCACTATGGATATGCTTTATGCTACTTTAAACAAATGCACGGGGAGGCTAGAAGTGAGTCTCGGAGGGCGAAGCAGGCCAACCAAAAGATTCAGGGCTCACTTCGCAAAGTAAATAAGCTCTACGCAGATATGGAAGCGAGAGTGACAGAAGTAGAAGCAAGAACTGAGAGACTAGAGGAAGATGTTGGGAAATGGAATGAGTTCAAAAATGAACAAGAAAGGATGGCAACGGACATTCATTGGAAACTAGAGGATTATGAAAACAGACAGTGAAGGAATAACGTTAGGCTCCTTGGGGTCGCGGAAGGAAAAGAGGAGCAGGATGTACGAGCATTTGTTGTTACCCTACTTAAGGGGGCTTTTCCAGAGCTGTCCTCTTGGAACTGGGACAACGAAGTCCAAAGGGCTCACAGGTTCCCTATGGTGCAAAGAAAGGAGCAGACAGCAGACAAACCAAGAGCGTTCCTGATCTACGGTGGAAATTTTCTATTAAGACAGGAAATTATAGACAATGCCAAACCTGAGGCCAGACGATCTTATAATGGCACGACGTTTTTTGCTTGGCCAGACTTCTGCCACGCAACGGTGGAAAGGCGGTGGCGCATGAGACAAATGATTACTCCCTTTCAAAATGCTGGCTGTGAGGCCTACTTAATGTTTCCCTGTCGCCTCAAAGTTATAGATAAAGGGCAGGTTAAGATCTTCTTTTCAGAAATTAAAGCGCAGGCATATTTGAATGAGGTGAAAGAGAGGAAAGAAGGATCAAAGACCATGATGGTGGTCTCCAAGCTGCGGGGTCGGAAAAAATAATGCATAGATATAATAAAGGACTGGCAGTAGCGGCAGCGGTGGGTAGCTCAGAGACATGGATTTTGTGAATGGGAGCGGGAGGGGCAGGTGGCACATGGGGCTACAGCTGTCACGTATAGGTCAGGACTGACCTATTTGCCCGTAAGGGAGGGGCGGCAGGGAGGAAGGGGGGGAGGGGGTGGAAGAGGGGTACAGAACACAATGTTTTTTTTGTGAGCCAACGCATGCAGGGTAGTAGGGGAAAACGGGTAGTGGCTAATTGGAAGAATTCAAATGCTGAAAAACTGTATATTACTGACATAAGTTTGATGGGAAATTTTTTTGATGTGCACTAATGAGTACACATGTAATTACGGTCAATGTTTGTGGTCTAAATGATCGAACTAAAAGACAGAGGGTTGCAACCTGGCTGAGATCTCTAAACGTGGATTTGGTGTGTCTGCTGGAGACCCACGTAGAAGGGGGGCAAGGTTACCTGTTAGATCAATTTGTTGAAAATTAGTACGGTTTGGTGAACATTATCTGCGCCATCTTGCCTCTTCCCCTGATGCCACACTTTTGTCGTGTGCACCCGCCATTTTAAGATGCCCTGATCAGAGCGAACCCTTTTGCATGCCGCTGGCCCCTGATATAGCCCTTCGCCCTCACTAAGCCTGCACGCTGACCAACCCCCTGCTTGCACCTGCCTTGGACCATAAACCCCTCTTCGGCGCTGCTCTGCCCCAGGCCCTCATCCTGTTCCCAGCGCGACACCTCCCTTCTTCCCTTTCACGATCCCCGGCCCTTAGATGCAAACCCCCTTTTTTCCCCCGTGCGCCCGTTTGTCTTCCCCGTTCCCAGGCCGACACCCAGCTCTGCCGATACCATTCCTTGCCCCTCCCCGTACAATAGAAAGCTTCCCCCACCAAAGGATCCCCGGGTTGATCAAAGCCCCCACTCCATGAGATCCGATCAAACCCCCCACATTCCGTGAATCGGCGGAATATCCAGCTGCGCGATACTCATCACCTGTTGTGACTAGGGTGGGGACTTCAACTGTAAATGTGTGTGGGAACGGGCCCAAAGGGGAGTTCCGGGAATGTCTTTTCCATACATCAAAGCTTTAACATGAATATGTAATCTGCAATAAAGTCATAAAACAGTGTATAAGAGGCCAGGCCTCAGAAATGTAGCTAGAGCACCTCAGAACGATACCTTCTGCCCGTTTTGTTGTGTTCTCCTCCGGAGAGAATAAAAAACCTTGTTTCCTGCTTTCCAGTCTCCAGCGCCTGCCTCTTCATTGATTAAATAACTAGAGGGTCACAGAGGCAATACCGCCGGGCAAATACCGATTGTCCCCGACCCGTCTCAGGTTTAACAATTGGCGTCCCAAGCGTGGGGCCCATCAGCGACTCGTGGATCCAGTGGGAGAGGTCCCAACGACAGAGTGAACGACTGCAACGATCGGGAGAGCTCTTGCCCAATAGACCCTCGTCTGGCAGCCGATCATCCGAACTTCACTAGTTCCGAACAGACCTCTCTCGAGTGATCTACGGTCCTGACTGGGAACCATTAGGAGTGCCGTGAGAAATACGAGAAAAAGAGGACGAACGGGCGCTGGATTCGGAAGACAAGAAACTGTCCACATGGTCCGGGTAAGGTCGTGTAATCACGACAAGTTGCGAAATGATTGCTTGATTGTTTGATTGCTTGATTATTTATAAAATACTAGTATTACTCTTTGTTTGACCTATTTGGAGATTCACTGTCTGCACACGGAGAAACAGTAGGCTCCTTCTCTTTTGCAAACGGTGAAGGATAGGTAACGTAACCGTCGCGCCTATCTTTCTCCCCCACTGACTCTATTATTTCTTAACGGTTTTTGGGAGACTCCCCACTCCCTCACTGATTAACTGGGTTCTTTAACCCCGAACTACTGTTCACAGATTGTCTTCTGGAGATTCTCTGTCTGCAAACCGGAAACAACAGCTTCCTCTTTGCGGTTAGTGAAAGGGTAGAGGACGCAGACTTTTGCGCCCTACTTACTCTCCCCATTGTCCTTTTTCTATCCTATTTATTTATTTATTAATTGCTTGATTGTTCCGCGCTCTTGGTTACTCTTTTTTTATTTTTTGTTCATGAGGTATTCACTGCCTGCAAACAACGTAGAATAGGAATATTCTGTCTAGTCTTTGCACCTAGTGATAAGATAGGCACTGCTGACTTATTAGTCCCTCGTTACGAGCCGTCATGTCTGTCTTCTCCACATTGATTGATAATTGGTTCAGCCCGGACCGTGTATTAGAGGTGGACCATATAGCTCCACTAGAAGGCACCCCTAATAAGGACATGTTCATAAACTATGGATTAGTTACCATAGCCTATAATAAATTGTGGCACAGGTATACCAAAGAAAGTCAAGACAAACAGTGGCCACTGGCAGGATCCTTTGACCTTGATAAAATAGAAACGTTAGAAATAGCCCTTCGAAGTAATAAGACAACGCCTATTATGCTCGACAGTCTCGGTATGTGGCGCAGAGAGGCTATGCAACGACAGAGAAAAGACGAGGACAAACCAAGTAGAGAAATATACCGACAGGACAACCCCAGGACACCGCTACCCACAAGTTATCCCCCGACACTACGCAAAAGACGACCAGACTTAGGGCCAGACCAATGCGCTTTTTGTAGATATGTCGGTCACTGGAAAGCCCAATGCCCGACTCTACTGAGCGTGAGTAAAGGCAAAGGGCCGAAAGGAACGACAGATCGGCAGTATGAGAAAAAGCGCGAGACAAAGAAGAACCCGACTTACATAGACAGACCAGATAGAACCACCACGTTTGATTATGCCCGATGGCACAGATTTCGCCAGGACAATTTCAGCGGCATGCTCAAGTTCTCCTAGGTCGGGCAACGACAAGACGGGAACCCAGCCACGCTTTAAGATTCACAAACGGAAAGAGATAATTATGACCAATAACTGTTTGATATTCGTCTTGGGTCTTTGTATGTCGTACTTGTACTGTCCCCCCCCCCCGTCTGAGTTTGTGTGTATGTAATGTACGAATCTGCGTCATCCCTCTACACGTGTTTCCGTATTACTCAACCTCTGTTAAGCAGAAACTTAGCATAAAAGCAACCTGGAAAGAAAGAAATGGTACAACAAAATCCGTAGACCATTGATGAACTTGAACTTTTAATTTAACACAGCAAACAAGAAATAATAACGGTAAACTGTAGAAAATGAAAGTCAAACAGAACATTCGCCCCCCCCCCATTCTGGAACCTTCCAAAGTAGGGCAGGGTTACGGCTACGCCCAACCAGCGGCAACCCATATAAGGCGGGCCCCGCTGCCAACTCTTGGTCAGGAAATCTTAACATATGGGGAAGCCGGAGGAGAGGCAGGGGCCAGCGGAGTCCAGCCGCAACGGCCCTAGGTAGTTGCAGGCAATCCCGCCACATGCCTCCTCGGCTCAGCCGCAACGGGCCTGGATAGACTTAAGTAGTCCCGCCACATGTCCAGAGAAGAGCGAGGCACCTCTTCCTTTTCTCCTCCGCAACAGCCGCAGCTGCTCTGGGCGGCGGATGCCCTGTCCATACCCCTGCAGGAATGCGTCCAGGTCGGGCCGGGAGGGAGAGGCGACGCGGACGAGCCTCTCCCACCTCCACCGATAGGAGGCTTCCCAGCCCCGGCCCAACGCCAAACTCCTCCAGCCAAGCGGCGACGCCAATACTTGCGCAGCACCGAATGTACAATGGTGCCCATATTTTCGGAGCACCGAATATGCAATGGCTGCACCGATACTTGTGCAGCACCGAATGTGCACCGCAGGTGGCCATACTCCCACAGCGCTGAGCACAAGACTTGGGGAACACCGGATGTGGAGAGACCTTCATGCGGGGCGATGAAAAAGAGCAGCATGGAGTGCACCGGGAGAAGGAGACGGCGCGAACGAGTCTCCCTCGCCCCCAGGTGGGGGCATCACAGCTGCACCCCAGCCGAACGTCCCGCTTTCACAAAACAGAGCCCTTTTTCTTTCACTCCGAAGGGCCTCTTCCACTCTTATAGACTTGGCGAAGGGTGACTGCTGCAGGACCTCAAAATGGCGTCTGGGCCTGCTGGAAGGCGGGTCTCGGCCGCTAGAGTAACTTTGAACAGCAATGTAACTCGGTCGCTCGCCCACCGGAGCACGAGCCCCCCATCTCCGACAGCATCTCCACAGCCTTGAAGATTCTACAAAAGTCCCCGGCGGAACCTTCGGCCTCTGCAGGTTTCCGGTAAGGGACGGCTGCCTTGACCGCCAACGAAATAACCATGACATTGCCACTCCTTCTGTTAGCATGAATTCTAGAACTGCCGAAAAGGACTCTGGTCCAAACTGCCAGTAATGGGAAACATTTCCCCCTGATGCTACTTCCGGACTGAGCCGGCCCCGCCCAAAATGGCGCCGGTATCAAGAGGGACTTGCGAACACCTCGTGGTGTTCCTTCGCACTAATATAAACTTGATGTTCTGAGACTTTATATGATCCTTTGTACACTTGGCTAGAAAAGACAAGGAGAGCTCACTCGACGAACAGTATGAAAGGATCCCGTTAAAAATGTTGATTACAAATGTACAATGTATTATATTTTTATAGCTGGTGTATAACCTCACCTACGACGCACACATACAGTATGCATATAGGAAATCTGATTGCAACTATTATGATTATGCTTCTAAATTATGAAATAAATGCCCCCGAACCCCCAGCCAATTAATAGACGTTTTAGTTTCCTGCAAATGAATGAATAAAACTTTCCAATGTATTTATTTCCGCAAGACGACACTCCCACTGTACGCGCTTTAACCATTGCCATGTCCGACCAAATACGACTGCACCCTCATCATCCACGTACTGAAATGATTCCGAGAAATAAAGGTTTTCGAAACTATGGACGGGTATTGCATGCTTTATTTTAAAAAAATGTGGGATCGGTGGGAAAGTTCTTTTCTGTGCACCCTACTCTGCTCTCTCTTTAAGGTTGAAAGAAGATGGTTGCCCAGCCCTGGAGGACGGATCGGATCGACAACACGACACTCTGCCTTCAAAGTACGCGACTGACTCATGAACTCTCGCGTGGAGGAAGACCTTGACTTCCAAGGATGGGTAAAACGAACGGTGTAAATGAGGGAATGTAAAAGGAGGGTGAAATGAAATGATGTAAACGTTATAAAGTACAACGTTCCAAGGTATCAGGGAACGGAGCTGACCCAAGAACCGAAGAACCTTAGAACGCCACAGCGTTGAAGGAGGTTTAAGGATCCCGATAGTGAGATACGTCCTTTGACTAGATACCTCGCACTAGGCACCTCTGGTTTCCTTTTCACGTTCCCCGCACACGACCTATATGGACACACTGCCCCCCCCCCGACTCCAGAAACCATATCCCCGGGGACTCTGCCCCGAGGAGGGAAGACGAGTAAGAGGTGAGTAAAGGACTCTTGAATACATGTATTTAAATATGCGCGAATGCTGTTCCCTCCCCTCCCCCCTTTTTTTTTTCCTCCCTCTGCAGGTTACATCAGAAATTACAGCCGAGGTGTGGCGAAGATCTGAAGCCTTGCCATGTCTAATACACGAAGCAGACTAGCGCCGCAAGGTGGTGCCTAAGCACGCCTGCAAACTACTCACGTATCGAACAAACCCGAAAAATTAGCACGACCTGATAAAAAGTGATCACCCTTAAACCAGACCGGACGAATGAACCCATGTCACGTATGATGCGAAACTATGAGAGAATGTGTATGTGTGACCGAGGCGCTGACCCAACTGGTCGAAGGACCGAGAATGCGAGAAAATGCGACAAAATGGTACCTCCTCTCTTCTTTCCTTTTCTCAAGGCACGTCCCCTCTACCCTGTCTAATACTCGAACTGCATGATTACAAGATCCTAACGCAGACCCGTGAATGTCCTTTACTGTGTAATGCACTAAATAGCCTTTCTTGAATGCACTGCCACCCTCTCTGTTGCACGTGTACTATTTAGCCTGCCGTTGCACTCTCTCTCTCTCTCTCTCTCTCTCTCTCTCTCTCTCTCTCTCTCTCTCTCTCTCTCTCTCCTTCTATTTTTGCACTCCCACTCTTCCGAGCGATTAGCCCCGAAATTGGCAAACTGCCACCCCTAGCGCACCACCTATTTGGCTTCAAATACCGTCAGTATTTGCACGAAAACTTGTCTTTAATGCAATCACCCTGAGACCGTGTCATTACCTCTCCTTTTCCGCTAGAAGTCAATGAACCGAGGTTGGGCCGGAAGGGAAAGGACAGGTAAGACGACAGAGGTTCCCTAATCTGGCCCGTAATAAGGGAACTACATGTCAACGGCTCCTATGGTATAAAACAAGGACCTCAGAATACGCGACCCTCCCCGCCCCGAATTGTCGCAATACCCAAGCAGGAAAAATGATCACCCCTGTTACATCCCCTGTATCAGCCGCTCCAAACTGGAGTTATGAAACTACCCCTCATTCCCGGTTGTGAGGAATGGGTCGATTTACGCCCTTACCACAAGTTTCTATGTCCCTAGTTGTCTCCCATAAAACCCCTGTCTTTTCTGATTAAGTACTCAGGCCGTAGGAAGCTACGTAGGAACCAGAATGATGTTTTACAAGGTTAAAAGACTAGACCAAAGTGAAGAAGTCGTTGAAATGAACCAGGACGCATTGATAAAAAGAACTGTTTAGCCTATGTTCGTCCCTCAGCAAAATATCTGTTTAGTACCATGTCGATAGCACACAGTACCCTTGGTAAATATAAAGCCCTAGAGAACGGCATAACTTTGTCAAGCCCGTCTTACGAAGGTGGGTCTCCATCAGATAAACTGTCGAAACTGTAATAAATAATTATGAATGAAAGCCATAATACCTCCAACAGGCCCGTCATCGGTCATTTATATGTTAGTTGTGAACCCTAAAATAACGGACGTTTTCATTTCTATCTGAAGCTGGGAGAGAAATAGACTTTTGTGACTTCCTTCCTCTGCAAATTCTCTAAAGACTGTCTTTTCAAACTCGTTTTAGGGTACGGCTGTCAGGAGAGAGAAGGACCGGATGTGGGAGCACGAGGCCTGACTGCAGACTATGGAACACCTACGACATGGGCCAAGGCGAGACCGCGACAGAACAGAGCTACAGGACGAGGCGCTACCTCCAGCAAAGTGAGAAGAAAGGGCTAAACTGATGCCCCCGCTCTATGTTCGAATGTGTGCCGAAAGGTCCCCGCTCTCCAGACTCGGTCATGAGCCCGCCCATCTGAAGTCTCTCGTTCCCCCTAGTTTGTTCCTAATTTGGCCTTGCTCCATCCCCCTTTTTCTCCGACCTACCCTATGGACTGTTTTGTACGCTCTTCTTCCATCTGAACTTTCTGACAATCACCTCAAAGGACACAGGGCGAAAAGGACCTTTCCGACCAGAAACGCGAGGAAAGGGTCGTGCCCTGCAACGCAGAACTTAGAATAGAGCTGGACTTGTAGCTCCACCGCGCCAACGAAAGACAACAAAGAATAATGAGAACTCGTTAACTTCGAACATTTGACATCCTCAATCACCGTTTCTGCTATGCCTCATTTCTCTCCCAGCCGCCATTGTATTGATCATGCTCCAATCCGAATCTGATATATGTAATAACCTACCAGTTCACGTTATGAAATGTACTTGCTGCTCTCGCTACAGAATCGTTTTTTGTATTACATTTCTATGACTTTCCTGCTAAAACAAATTGATCAAAGTTTATCAAATAGGTCCACCTCCTAAAACTAGAAATGTTAAAATGTATTGTTTACAACTCTTTTCATCTAGGGTTCCTACCGTTTTCTTTCTCATGCCCACCACAATAGAACCGAGTAGAAAATGAACCAGCAAGATGTCTTGAATATGTTAAAGGGAGGACTGTTGAAAATTAGTACGGTTTGGTGAACATTATCTGCGCCATCTTGCCTCTTCCCCTGATGCCACACTTTTGTCGTGCGCACCCGCCATTTTAAGATGCCCTGATCAGAGCGAACCCTTTTGCATGCCGCTGGCCCCTGATATAGCCCTTCGCCCTCACTAAGCCTGCACGCTGACCAACCCCCTGCTTGCACCTGCCTTGGACCATAAACCCCTCTTCGGCGCTGCTCTGCCCCAGGCCCTCATCCTGTTCCCAGCGCGACACCTCCCTTCTTCCCTTTCACGATCCCCGGCCCTTAGATGCAAACCCCCTTTTTTCCCCCGTGCGCCCGTTTGTCTTCCCCGTTCCCAGGCCGACACCCAGCTCTGCCGATACCATTCCTTGCCCCTCCCCGTACAATAGAAAGCTTCCCCCACCAAAGGATCCCCGGGTTGATCAAAGCCCCCACTCCATGAGATCCGATCAAACCCCCCACATTCCGTGAATCGGCGGAATATCCAGCTGCGCGATACTCATCACCTGTTGTGACTAGGGTGGGGACTTCAACTGTAAATGTGTGTGGGAACGGGCCCAAAGGGGAGTTCCGGGAATGTCTTTTCCATACATCAAAGCTTTAACATGAATATGTAATCTGCAATAAAGTCATAAAACAGTGTATAAGAGGCCAGGCCTCAGAAATGTAGCTAGAGCACCTCAGAACGATACCTTCTGCCCGTTTTGTTGTGTTCTCCTCCGGAGAGAATAAAAAACCTTGTTTCCTGCTTTCCAGTCTCCAGCGCCTGCCTCTTCATTGATTAAATAACTAGAGGGTCACAGAGGCAATACCGCCGGGCAAATACCGATTGTCCCCGACCCGTCTCAGGTTTAACAAATTGGGATTTACCGTATTAGCGTATTCTAAGCAAGGGGCTAAGAATAGAGGAGTGGCAATATTAGCAAAACGTAGGGATACTCTAGTAAGGAGAAAGCTTGAAGACCAATGGGGGAGATGGGTTCTAATTGAGTGTAAAGTGAATGGAAGCTGGATTACTGTAGGTTGTTTGTATGGATCAACGGAAGATGATCCGGATATTCTGGATTTCTTGGATTTGGAATTGGCTACTTGGTCCTCTACTGTAATTCTGGCTGGGGATTTTAATATCAATGGGGCAGGTGGATTGGGTTTGACTTCTAGTGGGGGCTATCACGGTAGGAAAAAGAGAGTTTGGCGCTCATTGTATAATCTCACAAGGAACAACGCGCTAGTAGATGTATGGGGGGCTCTAAAACCTGATGAACTGGGTTTTACTTACTACTCAGCCCCACATAAAGTCTGTGCTAGGCTAGATTATTTTTTCATCTCATATTCCTTGCAACCCAAAACTAAAATTGAAAGACTACCACAGATAATATCCGATCACAACCCCCTGATTCTAACACTAAATATCGGGGGAAATACCGATGCGGCCCGAACTTGGACATTTGAGGGAGGGCTACTAAAGGATGATGCCTATATTTTGCATATGAGAGAGTGAATCAGGAGTTTTCTAGATATAAATAGAGGTAGTACGGCAGCAGGGAATATGTGGGATTCTTTTAAGGCAGACATACGGGGGGAGACAATAAGCTTTAGTGCAGCAAGCCGGAAGGAGGATAGGCAAAGGGAGGTTGTGCTGGCTCAAGCACTGATAGACGCAGAGGAGGAATTAACCCAGAGTGTGCTTAGAGGAGCCCCATTAGATCAAATATTGATTAGGATAGCAAAAGCAAGGATGGCAGCTGAGGGGGGTATAGCTAATAAGGCAGCAAAAATATATTCAGCATACAGAGAAAGATGTTATGAATTTAATTAATCCGTTGGCCGTACGCTCGCCATCCGCACAAGACAGAACGTCTCTATAGGGCAAATAAGAGAGATACAGGATGATGCAGGAAAAACAATTACAGACTTCGAAGGGATTCAAGAAGTTTTTAGAAATTATTATACCTCTTTGTATGATCAAGAGTGCCTGACTAATATCACTAAAATAAGTAATTACCTGCATAACATAACAGTAGATACGTTAGCAGACGAGCAGATTAATACACTAGAGGCTTTGTTTACACCAGAAGAAGTATTGAATGCCCTAAATAGCCTTCCATCAGGGAAGGCTGCAGGACCTGATCAAATCCCGCTCGAATTTTATAAAATATTTTGGGATGTATTTAAAATGGATTTCATTACTACAATGCAGCAAGCACAGACAGGAATATCAGCTCCAAACAGCTGGGCGGGGGCAGACATTGTTATAATTTTGAAAAAGGGCAAACCATCAAACCAACCTGCCTCTTATAGGCCAATAACTTTAATGAATACAGACACAAAAGTATATTAAAAAATACTTGCACTGAGAATTGCAAAAGTAATCGAAACTTTGGTTAGTATTAATCAGCACGGGTTTATACCAGGGAGGGGCACTACGCACCATACACGAAAGGTTATCACTCTGTTTGATTTCGCAGAAGTCACAGGAGACCCGCTCGCAGTAATGTTACTGGATGCTGAAAAAGCCTTTGACCGGGTCTCCTGGGACTTTCTATGGTTTATTCTGAGAAGGGTAGGATTGGGGGAGGGAACGGTGAAGGCCTTGCAGATACTATATGCAGAACCAACCGCTCGTATAAAAGTAAACGGGGGGTTTACATCATCTTTCCAAATAAAGAGGGGTACACGACAGGGGTGTCCCTGCTCCCCGCTGTTATTCGCCCTTTATACGGACCCATACATAAGGCGTATAGAACTAAACGATAATATTTCCCCAGTTGAGACCGGCAGGGGCCCCTGCAAAATATTGGCCTACGCTGATGATGTGGCAATTGTAACATCTAGTCCCACGGAGGCTATAGAGTTGGTCGAGCTAGAAGCACAAGTATTTGGTGAAGTGTCTGGTTATGCACTTAACGCTGCAAAAACACAAATTATTAAAAACAACAAGATAGATTGTACTGACTCACGGGTGGTCCACAGCGGAGTTTATTTAGGGGTAATAATAACCCCGGACCTGGACAATCTTGTGGAATTAAATATATCACCAATAATAAATAAAGCTAAGAAGGATTTAGATAGGCTTAACAACATACATTTTTCATTAGTAGGCAGGACTAACATAGTCAAAATGATTTTTCTCCCAAAGTTTTTATATTTATTTAGGGCTATACCCCTATTATTTGAAGGGAATTGGTTTAAACTTTTGGAACATATGATAAACCGTTTTGTCTGGGCACACGGGAAGACTCGAAGGGCGCTTAGATATATGGCACTACCGAGGGCACGAGGGGGGTGGGCCTTACCGGATCTAAAATTCTATTACTGGGCAGCCTGCCTTCAATACATGACATGTTTGCTTGGGGGAGCAGAGAGTGAAGTCTACTCTGAGTTAGGGACGCTAGCAATTTACTCATTAGTACTGGAGGATCATGCGGAAAACTGTTTGTTGAAATATACAGAGTATAGTTATTTCAAGAGAGTTAAATTCAAAACGGTTATGGCAGCATATAAGATCAGGTTTTCTTTTTCGAAAAAATTTGGCTTAGGCAAATATAATGCTTATACAAGGTTGAATAATAACCCTGGCTTTCCTGGGGACATATTCTCAGGGGCAGTGTTCTCGGAATGGGGAAAACATGGGATCAACAGACTGGGTGACCTGATGGGAGCAAATGGGCTGATGCAGTTCAATAATTTACAAGCAGTATATGGGCTAGACAACAGCCATTATTTTAAATACTTGCAAATTAGAAGTTTTGTTTTGACTAAAACTGGAGGGCCGGCGGGATTTGCATCAAACTCAATTCTGGATACTATACAGGCTGGTGTAGATTGCACAATTAAAAGATTCTATTCCGAACTAACAGAGCATCAAGCAGATGACCTGGGAAAATTTGAAGATAAATGGGTACAAAAAGTAGGTACAGAGAAGGAAAGTTTCCATAGATCTCTGGAACTAGGGCAGAAATTATTATGCACAGCATCACTTCAGGCACAGCATTTTAAAACTCTGTATTTCCTATACTATACCCCATCTAGGTTGGCACAGTGGGGAGCAACAGCGGGTGCTACATGTCCGAGATGCGATAGTACTCAGGCTGATTTAGTGCACATGTTAGTTACCTGTCCACACTTAAAAACAACCCAAGATGAAATTGAAATATTCCTTAAAAGATCTCTAACAATAGAAATTAACTTAACTCCCTCACTTATACTTTTAGGAACAGACATCAGTCTTGATAAGACTAATTATCAGTATTTTATTTTTGTGGCTATGGCCGTTTTAAGACTCTGTATGGCTACAGCATGGCTGGATCGACTTCCCCCCACTTTTCATCAATGGCTAAGGAAATTATTGGCTGCCTTTAACATGGAGAAGGAGATCTATGCAAGAAGGGGTAGAAAAGGCAAGAAACTTGGAAATGAGATCTGGCATCATATTCAGGAGTGGAGAGAGAGAGATCCAGGGTAGACTTGGAAATTACCTGTGATAAACCTCTGTTTACTTATAAATGCATACCGTGAATTGTTTTCATGTATATTTTTTCCTCTCTATGGTTGAACCTTGTGTATAAAAATGTTCCTTTTTTTGGCTTTTCTCATGATCTGTGACAAATCCAGCATGTTAAAATACAATGTACTTTCGCTGTGTTCTGTACAATGAAAATGGGGGGGAGGGAAATCAAATAAAAATATAAAAAAAAAAAAAAGAAGATATTGTACTTGCTATGTATGCCATTGATTGATCTGAACAAGAATGTTCTCCGCTTATCAACTTTGAGATAATGTTTTTTCACGCTTATCCTAACATGAATTTATTTTCATTCATTTTTTATTATTTAATTTTAATTCGATAATAGTGTTTACCTGTCATATTCGTTAGTACACTGTGAAGGTTTTTTGTTTACCGTTCCAATATGGCACCCACTTTTCCCGATGGAACCATAGTCCTTTGTTTATCTTTATTAATGATAGCTTAACCACTGCCACGCAGGTCTCTAGATGTCGAGTGTATACTCGGAGATGCACTATTTCGCTTTCAAGTAAGTTCACTTATAATAATGTATAACCAGGATGACAGGAACACTCGGTTCCTCGTTTTCAAATTAGTTTATTATGGTTTACCACGGATTCTCCGTGTGTGTTTGAAACGCATTACGGCAATGAAAATGGCGCGTAATTATTTTGTTCGAGCTCTAATTGTTTGCAATGTCTGGTAAGGGGTTACACTGGATTATAATTCGATTATCTCTGAAGTACAGGTGTTATTATATGCAGATATGAGGGTTGAACTTCTAACTTTGTTACCTACGATTGCTTACAGTTTAGAATTGTGCAAACACATTTATTTCTCGTATTCACGGGTGATTTTGTTTAATTCAGTTTCACGATCCATTGTTTTACTTAGTTTCACGATCTATTTTGAACATCTTAATCTTGTGGCGTTGACCTTCTCACCATTTCACTTACTTCATTGAATAAGTCACATCAGCTTCTGTTTCCTCATGTGTTCTCATGTATCATGTTCTTTTGATTATAGACTTATATCCCTGACGAAGGCTTTTTTGCTAGCCGAAATGCATTGGATGATGGATTTGTTTGAAGAATGAGAATTAATACTTTCCATTTGGATTTATAAACATAAAGAATGAAGGAATTCTTGAAAACAATGAAAAATTAAAATCAATATGAACTTTACTACGTTGTAACTCATTACTAATTGGATTACCCTTTTGGGATGGATGAGCTGTGACTAGGGGACGTCTCCCAGACGGGACACGCTGTTGGTTTAAACTTGGCAGTGCCTGGCCCAGTAGAAGACGTTTGTGTACCTTAACCAGTCAGAACAATTGTGCCCACCTCAACCTGCCACTGCCAAACTCTAAAAGATGCCGCTACATTCTGCACTGCCTGAAGCATTTTCCACACCTCAACCTGCCACGGCCAGACTCTGGGATGCTGTTATTAATGGCATTGCCACTGCTAGACAGTGGGATGCTTCTAATCTTGGCAGTGCCCGGCCCAGAAGAAGACGTTTGTGTGCCTTAACCAGTGTCATGGTTCTGGGGTCCGATCACCGCAGCGCGTTTCCTTTCTTCGAGCATGCGTGATCAGATTCATCTCCTCCTCACACGGGCGGACAGGTTGCAATCTAGTTGACGGACCGGAAGCCGCCAGCACACCTCAGCGCTTCTGGAGGAAACTACTTAAACCACAACGGTTCCCCCAGGTCAGCGCTTCAGCTTGACGCTGACGTCTGGCCGCCCTCCTGTTCCGTGTTTGTGCCCGCATGCGTGTTTCCGCGCTGGACCTCTGTTCTGGTTCTTCCTGAGGTCGCGCTGAAGCTATCACGCCGCGCTGTAGCGCTGACAAGCTGCCTCCGATTACCACGCTGGAGCGCTGGCAGGCTGCCTGCAAGGACCGCGCTAGAGCGCTGACAGGCTCCCTGCACACACCTCGCTGGAGCGTTTGTCTGAGCTTCTTTTCATAGGTATTTAGTTTGGGATATTTTCTCCCCGCGCAAGAGCGCTTGTTATTTCTTTTGTCCTTTGCGCAGGAGCGCTTGTTTCTTTTTGGTTATTTGGACAGAAGAACCTCATGTAGTTCCTTTTGACTACATTCTGCATTAGCTGTTATTTTCCTAGTTTCCTAAGAACCTCAAGTTCTGAGGCTTCTGTCCCTGTGGAGCTGCTTGTACTTACCCAAGCCCTGGCTGATGAACGCTACCTTTATAAAGTTTCCTTGAAGACATCTCCACGAAGGGTCCTCCATACCCGAGGTAAGAGCTGGTTGGCATGCGCGCAGGAGGTAGAACCTAGAGAGGGTTATACCTGCGCCAGATATAACTGGGTCCCTCTGTCTTCCCTACAGCTAGAGTCGCGGTCCTTCTATATTCCAAGGGTGGTCCTTTTCTTGGTCTTCCGAACACCATTCCCGTCATCTCTGGCTATCATCCCCGGTCCCATCTTCATTCCGGTTGATGTTCACTCCATAGCAGGGGTAAGGTGGGTACGGGGACGAGAGCTCCTGTCGTCTCTGCGAGAATACTTCACACACAGCAGGTACGCCTTGTGAGGTACCCGACAACCAGTCAGAACAATTTTGCCCAGCTCAACCTGCCACTGCCACACCCTGAAGGCTGCTGCTAGTCTTGGCAGTGCAACTGCCAGACTCTGGGATGATGTTCATCTTGGCAGTGCCTGGCCCAGAAGAAGACGTTTGTGTACCTTAACCAGTCAGACAAATATTGCCCACCTCAACCTACTACTGCCAGACCCTGAAGGATGCTGCTACATTCTGCACTGCCTTAAGCATTTTCCACAACTCAACCTGCCACTGCCAGACCCTGAAGGATGCTGCTACATTCTGCATTGCCTAAAGCATTTCCACACCTTAACCTGCCACTGCCAGACCCTGAAAGATGCTGCTACATTCTGCACTGCCTGAAGCATTTTCCACACCTCAGCCTGCCACTGCCAAACCCTGAAGGATGCTGCTACATTCTGCATTGCCTGAAGTATTTTCCACACCTCAACCTGCCACTGCCAGACTTTGTGATGCTTATACTCTTGGCAGTGCCACTGCCAGACAATGGGATGCTGCTAATCTTGGCAGTGCCTGGCCCAGAAGAAGACGTTAGTGAACCTTAACCAGTCAGAAAACTATTTCCCACCTCAACCTACCACTGCCAGACCCTGAAGGATGCTGCTACATTCTGCACTGCCTGAAGCATTTTCCACAACTCAACCTGCCACTGCCAGACCCTGAAGGATGCTGCTACATTCTGCATTGCCTAAAGCATTTCCACACCTCAACCTGTCACTGCCAGACCCTGAAAGATGCTGCTACATTCTGCACTGCCTGAAGCATTTTCCACACCTCAGCCTGCCACTGCCAAACCCTGAAGGATGCTGCTACATTCTGCATTGCCTGAAGTATTTTCCACACCTCAACCTGCCACTGCCAGACTTTGTGATGCTTATACTCTTGGCAGTGCCACTGCCAGACGATGGGATGCTGCTAATCTTGGCAGTGCCTGGCCCAGAAGAAGACGTTAGTGAACCTTAACCAGTCAGAAAACTATTGCCCACCTCAACCTACCACTGCCAGACCCTGAAGGATGCTGCTACATTCTGCACTGCCTGAAGCATTTTCCACACCTCAGCCTGCCACTGCCAGACCCTGAAGGATGCTGCTACATTCTGCACTGCCTGAAGTATTTCCACACCTCAACCTGCCACTGCCAGACTCTGGGATGCTGCTAATCTTGGCAGTGCCTGGCCCAGAAGAAGACGCTTTTGTACCTTAACCAGTCAGAACAATTTCGCCCAGCTCAATCTGCCACTGCCAAACCCTGAAGGATACTGCTACATTCTGCACTGCCTGAAGCATTTTCCACACCTCAACCTGCCACTGCCAGACTCTGGGGTGGTGCTATTCTTGGCAGTGCCACTGCCAGACTATGGGATGCTGCTAATCTTGCCAGTGCCTGGTCCAGAAGAGGACGTTTGTGTACCTTAATCAGTCAGAACAATTTTGCCCACCTCAACCTGCCACTGCCAAACCCTGAAAGATGCTTCTACATTCTGCACTGCCTGAAACATTTTCCAAACCTCGATCCTGCCACTGCCAAACTCTGGGATGGTGCTATACTTGGCAGTGTCACTGCCAAACTATGGGATGCTGCTAATCTTGGCAGTGCCTGGCCCAGTAAAAGACATTTGTGTACCTTAACCAGTCAGAACAATTGTGACCACCTCAACCTGCCACTGCCAAACTCTTAAAGATGCTGCTACATTCTGCACTGCCTGAAGCATTTTCCACATCTCAACCTGCCACTGCCAGACTCTGGAATGCTGCTATTATTGGCATTGCCACTGCCAGTCTATGGGATGCTACTAATCATGGCAGTGCCTGGCCCAGTAGAAGACGTTTGTGTACCTTAACCAGTCAGAACAATTGTGCCCACCTCAACCTGCCACTGTCAAACTCTAAAAGATGCTGCTACATTCTGCACTGCCTGAAGCATTTTCCACACCTCAACCTGCCACTGCCAGACTCTGGGATGCTGTTATTATTGGCATTGCCACTGCTAGACAATGGGATGCTTCTAATCTTGGCAGTGCCCGGCCCAGAAGAAGACGTTTGTGTACCTTAACCAGTGTCATGGTTCCGGGATCCGATTACCGCAGCGCGTTTCCTTTCTTCGCGCATACGTGATCAGACTCATCTTCTCCTCACACGGACGGAAAGGTTGCGGTCTAGTTGACCGGAAGCCACCAGCACACCTCAGTGCTTCCAGGAGAAACCACTTAAACCACAGCGGTTCCCCCGGTTCAGCGCTTCTGATTGACGCTGACGTCTGGCCGCCTTCCTGTTCCGTGTTTGTGCCCGCATGCGTGTTTCCGCGCTGGACCTCTGTTCTGGTTCTCCCTGAGGTCGCGCTGAAGCTATCACGCTGCCCTACTACGCCGCGGTGGAGCGCTGACAAGCTGCCTCCGATTACCGCGCTGGAGCACTGGCAGGCTGCCTGCAATGACCGCGCTGGAGCGCTGGCAGGCTGCCTGCACACACCGCGCTGGAGCGCTTGTTTGAGCTTTTTTTCATAGGTATTTAGTTTAGGATATTTTCTCCCCGCGCAGGAGCGCTTGTTATTTCTTTTGTCCTTTGCGCAGGAGCGCTTGTTTCTTTTTGGTTATTTGGACAGAAGAACCTCATGTAGTTCCTTTTGACTACATTCTGCATTAGCTGCTATTTGCCTAGTTTCCTAAGAACCTCAAGTTCTGAGGCTTCTGTCCCTGTGGAGCTGCTTGTACTTACCCAAGCCCTGGCTGATGAACGCTACCTTTATAAAGTTTCCTTGAAGACATCTCCACGAAGGGTCCTCCATACCCAAGGTAAGAGCTGGTCCACATGCGCGCAGGAGGTAGAACCTAGAGAGGGTTATACCTGCGCCATATATAACTGGGTCCCTCTGTCTTCCCTACAGCTAGAGTCGACGGTCCTTCTATATTCCAAGGGTGGTCCTCTTCTTGGTCTTCCGAACACCATTCCCGTCATCTCTGGCTATCATCCCCGCTCCCATCTTCATTCCGGTTGATGTTCACTCCATAGCAGGGGTAAGGTGGGTACGGGGACGAGAGCTCCTGTCGTCTCTACGAGAATACTTCACACACAGCAGGTACGCCTTGTGGGGTACCCGACAACCAGTCAGAACAATTTTGCCCAGCTCAACCTGCCACTGCCACACCCTGAAGGCTGCTGCTAGTCTTGGCAGTGCAACTGCCAGACTCTGGGATGCTGCTAATCTTGGCAGTGCCTGGCCCAGAAGAAGACGTTTGTGTACCTTAACCAGTCAGAAAAATATTGCCAACCTCAACCTACTACTGCCAGACCCTGAAGGATGCTGCTACATTCTGCACTGCCTGAAGCATTTTCCACAACTCAACCTGCCACTGCCAGACCCTGAAGGATGCTGCTACTATTGGCATTGCCTAAAGCATTTCCACACCTCAACCTGCCACGGCCAGACCCTGAAAGATGCTGCTACATTCTGCACTGCCTTAAGCATTTTCCACACCTCAACCTGCCACTGCCGAACCCTGAAGGATGCTGCTACATTCTGCACTGCCTGAAGCATTTTCCACACCTCAACCTGCCACTGCCAGACTTTGTGATGCTTCTACTCTTGGCAGTGCCACTGCCAGACGATGGGATGCATCTAATTTTGGCAGTGTCCTGCCCAGAAGAAGACGTTTGTACCTTAACCAGTCCGAACAATTTTGCCCAGCTCAACTTGCCACTGCCACACCTTGAAGGATGCTGCTACATTCTGCACTGCCTGAAGTATTTTCCACACCTCAACCTGCCACTGTCAGACCCTGAAGGCTGCTGCTAGTCTTGGCAGTGGAACTGCCAGACTATGGGATGCTGCTAATCTTGGCAGTGCCTGGCCCAGAAGAAGACGTTAGTGAACCGTAACCAGTCAGAAAACTATTGCCCACCTCAACCTACCACTGCCAGACCCTGAAGGATGCTGCTACATTCTGCACTGCCTGAAGCATTTTCCATAACTCAACCTGCCACTGCCAGACCTTGAAGGATGCTGCTATGTTCTGCACTGCCTGAAGCATTTCCACACCTCAATCTACCACTGCCAGACTCTGGGACGCTGCTAATCTTGGCAGTGCCTGGCCCAGAAGAAGACGTTTGTGTACCTTAACCAGTCAGAACAATTTCGCCCACCTCAATCTGACACTGCCAAACCCTGAAGGATACTGCTACATTCTGCACTGCCTGAAGCATTTTCCACACCTCAACCTGCCACTGCCAGACTCTGGGGTGGTGCTATTCTTGGCAGTGCCACTGCCAGACTATGGGATGCTGCTAATCTTGCCAGTGCCTGGTCCAGAAGAAGACGTTTGTGTACCTTAATCAGTCAGAACAATTTTGCCCACCTCAACCTGCCACTGCCAAACCCTGAAAGATGCTTCTACATTCTGCACTGCCTGAAACATTTAACAAACCTCGATCCTGCCACTGCCAAAATCTGGAATGGTGCTATTCTTGGCAGTGCCACTGCCAAACTATGGGATGCTGCTAATCTTGGCAGTGCCTGGCCCAGTAGAAGACATTTGTGTACCTTAACCAGTCAGAACAATTGTGACCACCTCAACCTGCCACTGTCAAACTCTAAAAGATGCTGCTACATTCTGCACTGCCTGAAGCTTTTTCCACACCTCAACCTGCCACTGCCAGACTCTGGGATGCTGTTATTATTGGCATTGCCACTGCTAGACAATGGGATGCTTCTAATCTTGGCAGTGCCCGGCCCAGAAGAAGACGTTTGTGTACCTTAACCAGTGTCATGGTTCCGGGGTCCAATTACCGCAGCGCGTTTCCTTTCTTCGCGCATGCGTGATCAGACTCATCTTCTCCTCACACGGACGGAAAGGTTGCGGTCTAGTTGACCGGAATCCACCAGCACACCTCAGGAGGTAGAACCAAGAAAGGGTTATACCTGCGCCATATATAACTGGGTCCCTCTTTCTACCCTACAGCTAGAGTCGACGGTCCTTCTATATTCCAAGGGTGGTCCTCTTCTTGGTCTTCCGAACACCATTCCCGTCATCTCTGGCTATTATCCCCGGTCCCATCTTCATTCCGGTTGATGTTCACTCCATAGCAGGGGTAAGGTGGGTACGGGGACGAGAGCTCCTGTGGTCTCTGCGAGAATACTTCACACACAGCAGGTACGCCTTGTGGGGTACCCGACAACCAGTCAGAACAATTTTGCCCAGCTCAACCTGCCACTGCCACATCCTGAAGGCTGCTGCTAGTCTTGGCAGTGCAACTGCCAGACTCTGGGATGCTGCTAATTTTGGCAGTGCCTGGCCCAGAAGAAGACGTTTGTGTACCTTAACCAGTCAGAAAAATATTGCCCACCTCAACCTACTACTGCCAGACCCTGAAGTATACTGCTACATTCTTCACTGCCTTAAGCATTTTCCACAACTCAACCTGCCACTGCCAGACCCTGAAGGATGCTGCTACATTCTGCATTGCCTGAAGCATTCCCACACCTCAACCTGCCACTGCCAGACCCTGAAGGATGCTGCTACATTCTGCACTGCCTGAAGCATTTTCCGCAACTCAACCTGCCAATGCAAGACCGTGAAGGATGCTGCTTAATTCTGCACTGCCTGAAGCATTTCCACACCTGAACCTGCCACTGCCAGTCCCTGAAGGATGCTGCTACATTCTGCACTGCCTGAAGCATTTTCCACACCTCAACCTGCCACTGCCAGACTCTGGGATGCTGCTAATCGTGGGCATGCCTGGCCCAGAAGAAGACGTTTTTGTACCTTAACCGGTCAGATCAATTTTGCCCACCTCAACCTGCCACTGCCAAACCCTGAAAGATGCTACTACATTCTGCACTGCCTGAAGCATTTTCCACACTTCAACCTGCCACTGCCAGAGTCTGGGATGGTGCTATTCTTGGCAGTGCCTGGCCCAGAAGAAGATGTTTGTGTGCCATAACCAGTCAGAACAATTGTGCTCCCCTCAACCTGCCACTGCCAAACTCTGAAGGATGCTGCTACATTCTGCACTGCCTTTAGCATTTTCCACACCTCAACCTGCCACTGCCAAACCCTGAAGGATGCTGGTAAATTCTGCACTGCCTGAAGCATTTTCCACACCTCAACCTGCTACTGCCAAACTCTGGGACGGTACTATTCTTGGCAGTGCCACTGCCAGACTATGGGATGCTGCTAATTGTGGCAGTGAGTGGCCCAGAAGAAGACGTTTGAGTACCTTAACCAGTCAGAAAAATATTGCCCACCTCAACCTACCACTGCCAGACTCTGAAGGTTGCTGCTACATTCTGCACTGCCTGAAGCCTTTTCCGTAACTCAACCTGCCACTGCCAGACCCTGAAGGCTGCTGCTACATTCTGCACTGCCTGAGGCATTTCCACACATCAACCTGCCACTACCAGACCCTGAAGGATGCTGCTACATTCTGCACTGCCTGAAGCATTTTCCACACCTCAACCTGCCACTGCCAAACTCTGGGATGGTACTATTCTTGGCAGTGCCATAGCCAGACTATGTGATGCTGCTAATCTTGGCAGTGCCTGGCCCAGTAGAAGACGTTTGTGTACCTTAACCAGTCAGAACAATTATGCCCACTTCAACCTGCCACTGCCAAACCCTGAAGGATGCTGCTACATTCTGCACTGCCTGAAGCATTTTCCACACCTCAACCTGCCACTGCCAAACTCTGGGATGGTACTATTCTTGGCAGTGCCATAGCCAGACTATGTGATGCTGCTAATCTTGGCAGTGCCTGGCCCAGTAGAAGACGTTTGTGTACCTTAACCAGTCAGAACAATTATGCCCACTTCAACCTGCCACTGCCAAACCCTGAAGGATGCTGCTACATTCTGCACTGCCTGAAGCATTTTACACACCTCAACCTGCCACTGCCAGACTATGGGATGCTGCTAATCGTGCCAGTGCCTGGTCCAGAAGAAGACGTTTGTGTACCTTAACCAGTCAGAACAATTTTGCCCACCTCAATCTGCTACTGCCTGAAGTATGCTGCTACATTCTGCACTGCCTGAAGCCTTTTACACACCTCAACCTGCCACTGCCAGACTTCGGAGATGGTACTATTCTTGGCAGTGCCACTGCCAGACTATGGAATGCTGCTAATATTGCCAGTGCCTGGCCCAGAAGAAGACGTTTGTGTAGTTTAACCAGTCAGAACAATTGTGCCCACCTCAACCTGCCACTGCCAAACTCTGAAGGATGCTGCTACATTCTGCACTGCCTGAACTTTTTCCACACCTCAACCTGCCACTGCCAGACTCTGGGATGCTGCTATTATTGGCATTGCCACTGCCAGACTATGGGATGCTACTAATCATGGCAGTGCCTGGCCCAGAAGAAGACATTTGTGTACCTTAACCAGTCAGAACATTTTTGCCCACCTCAACCTGCCACTCCCAAACCCTGAAGGAGCCTGCTACATTCTGCACTGCCTGAAGCACTGTCCACACCTCAACCTTCCACTGCCAGACTCTGGGATGCTGCTAATCTTGGCAGTGCAACTGCCATACTCTGGGATGCTGCTAATTTTGGCAGTGCCTGGCCTAGAAGAAGACATTTGTGTACCCTAACCAGTCAGAACAATTTTGCCCACCTCAACCTGCCACTGCCAAACCCTGAAGGATGCTGCTACATTCTGCACTTCCTGAAGCATTTTCCACACCTCAATCTGACACTGCCAGACTCTGGGTGCTGCTAATTCTGGCAGTGCCCGGCCCAGAAGAAGACGTTTGTGCACCTTAACCAGTCAGAACAATATACCCCACCACAACCTGCCACTTCCAAACCCTGAAGGATGCTGCAATTCTTGGCAGTACCACTGCCAAACCCCGAAGAATGCTGCTAATCTTGGCAGTGCCTGTTATAGAAGAACTCTTTGGCACAATTGAACTTTCCACTGTCTGAACAAGGATCCATCATACTGTTGCCTGGCACAGAACATGATATGGAGCTTCTTCTGTGAGTCTGCAGGATGCACTTGCACTTTATCGGGTATCAGCTCATGGGAACATCTAGCAGTAATCTCTGCACCCCATGCCTTGAATTGCTCTCTTCTGATGAGTACCAAAAGGTACGAAACATACGTAATTTGCGTATGTAAAGAGATGTTCAGCATTGCTTTGGGAGCATTTAAACAAGTGTGAAAAAACATGGAACATTGGCCAATTTTGCCTTTATTCTGGCCATGTTCTGAACTGGGATGGTGCAGTGAGCTAAAAAACGGTGATGGATCAAGCCCTGATCTGTTGACTGGGTAGGAGTGTTCTGATTAACTCAGATACTCTGTCCATCACCACCCCCTTTTTGAAATTATTTTGGCCACCATGAGTGTGGAAGGGTATGCTCAGACATGAGTCCCTTGCTCACTGCACCATCAGGATTCAAGCAAGCCGGGCCGAAGACGGCTGTAATGCCATAAACCGGTCCCCGGAAGCTTGTTTCCTTTCCAGTGAAGAATTGGCTTGGTAGTTTGGTCTGCCATGTTCCCATGATGCACTGGGCCAGGGACAGACTAATTTGCATATAGCCATGTTCTGAACTGGGATGGTGCAGTGAGCTAAAAAACGGTGATGGATCAAGCCCTGATCTGTTGACTGGGTAGGAGTGTTCTGATTAACTCAGATACTCTGTCCATCACCACCCCCTTTTTGAAATTATTTTGGCCACCATGAGTGTGGAAGGGTATGCTCAGACATGAGTCCCTTGCTCACTGCACCATCAGGATTCAAGCAGGCCGGGCCGAAGACGGCTGTAATGCCAGAAACCGGTCCCCGGAAGCTTGTTTCCTTTCCAGTGAAGAATTGGCTTGGTAGTTTGGTCTGCCCTGTTCCCATGATGCACTGGGCCAGGGACAGACTAATTTGCATATAGCCATGTTCTGAACTGGGATGGTGCAGTGAGCTATAAAACGGTGATGGATCAAGCCCTGATCTGTTGACTGGGTAGGAGTGTTCTGATTAACTCAGATACTCTGTCCATCACCACCCCCCTTTTTGAAATTATTTATTCTGGGGGGGCCTGACGTGAGTATGCAAAAGAAAATTCATACTGAAGAGCACCTTTCCCAAGAAGAACGTTTCCGCAGTTGCAGTCCCCCAAATTGAACCCAGAACATTTTTGGGCAGCTTGCTTCACACCATGCGATATCAAGTGAGTCAGTGTTCCTGACAGACCAACTTTGATTTCAGTGTACAAAATAGGTAATTTGATAAATGTGGGTACTAAACATATAATCCATGAAATAAAAGTATATTTGTGAATGTTGTAGGCTACATGTTAGTTAATGGAGTGGCAACATTGGGCTATTTTGGGCTACTTTTCCGTTGCTTTTGGGCTTGAAAGTTGTGAAAAAATCTGGCAACACTGGTTGGTAAATGAAGTTGTCGAACGGCTGTTATAAGTAGTGACTGAGGCTTTATAACTTTACCTGAAGTTGCTGATCTATTAAGCATATAAACTAGCTTCCTTTGCTGCTGTATCAGCAGCTTCATTTCCCTTAGACACCAAATATGTTCCTTTTGCATGGGCCTGGCACTTAACCACTGCTACTTGACATGGTTTTTGCAATGCAGCAGTACAGGCAGCTAAAAGATGTTGGTGCGCTACTGTTGTCCCATCAGATTGAAGAAATCCTCGCCGTTCTGACCTCTTCTGCCCTGAGTGAACTGTGAAAGCTACAAATGCTGAATCAGTGTATATTGTTCCTGGCTGACTCTGACAAGCCTGTAGGGCCATTATCAATGCTTTTAATTCAACCACTTGGGCTGGGTCTTGGGATGGTAAGGGTAAGAGGTGCAATGTGTGTAAGGTATAATCAGTAGGTGTACCAATAGCCTCAACAATAGCGGCACCTGTATGTCTTTTGCCTGTCTCCTGGTTTATCCATGAGGAACAATTAATAAACAATTGTGAGCCATCAGACAAGTGGTCCTCATGTGCCAGGTGAGCGTCCTCCTCCAATGTTACACTACATTCATGATCAGTGGGCTCTAGTGGGTGCACTAAAAAAGTTGCAGGATTGACTGAGTGTACTCACTCAATGCAGATAGAATTATTGTTTCATAACCTGTCACTCTTTGAGTGGTCAGTGTACTTTTATTTTTAAGCAGCACAGCAAATAGTGAGAGCTCAACATACAGTGTTACAGGGCATCCTGCTGTAATAGTACTCCTCTTTTCTACTGCAATAGCTGCTGCTGCGAGCGCTCGCTCACAAGGAAAGTGACCTTTCATTACTGGATCTAATAGTCCACTAAAATAGGCGACAGGTTTGTGACCCATCGGGTATTTTTGAGAAAGGACTGATATCATGGAATTCTCTGTGCAGCAGAAAACAGAAAAAAATCTCTTTGTATAGTCTGGATCTGCTAGCACTGGGACTGAAGACATTACGTCTTTCAGTGTCTGAAAAGCACTTACACTGCCATCACTCCACTGTACGCCTGTGTTGTCAGTTTTAGCTTTCTTCATTGCATAAAATAGTGGTTGTATGATGGTAGCATAATCAAATACCCACTGTACAAAATTACAAACGGCTGGAAATGTCTGCATGTCTTTTACTGTCTTGGGCTGAGGCTGATCACGTATAGCTTGTACTATCTTTTTGCCTTCTGCAGACAACACTTGGCCCAAAAACAGCACATCTTTTTGCACAAACTGTAATTTTTTCTGTATCCCTTAGTAGCAAGTACCGTTAAGAGATTGACAGTGACCAAAACACATTCAGATTCTGTTTTACTACATATTAGTAAATCATCTACATATTGCAAGACTATACTGTCTGAATTGATATTTAACAAATCCTCTCTCAATACTCTATTAAATACAGATTGAGACTAACAATAGCCTTGTGGGGGTCTAGAGTAGACAATTTGTTTGCCATCATAACTGAAGGCTGTCAAATAATGACTATCAGGATGCAAAGGTAAAAAAGAAAAGCATTCTTTAGATCCACTACAGAAAACCATTTGCTGTCACTTGGTATATTAGTCAATATCAAAGCTGGGTCTGGCACTTTGGGGTACTCTGCTAATACTATGGCATTAAGGGGGCAAAAATCCTGAACCATCCCCCCAGGTATTACATGTAGATTTGTTTACAGGATAAATTGCAGTGTTTGAAGGTGATGGACAGGAATACAGGACTCCCTGATCCTTTAGTCTTTGTATTCTCTCTTTAATACCTCCGTTTGCTTCTTTGGACAGTGGATACTATTTTACATGTGACAATTGTGTCCCTGGCTTCAACTTTATCTTAAATGGTTCTGCAAATAGTATCAATCCTACCACATCTGGAGCTGATGGCCAGAGGCAAGGCGGGACTGCTGCAAGTGCTTCAATATTATGGGAGGGGGAAGGGGGATGGCACAACTGGTAACATGGTCTGTGCACGGTAAACACACACTAACAAGGGTGCAGTGTTTGTATAAACTATCTCAGTCCTGGTGGGATCGTCTGAAAAGAGTTCTGAGTCAGAAATGTCCTGTGGTCTCAGACCAGGAATTAGAAAAATCAGGACCTTCCAAATTCCTCCATTGTTATCTGATGCCACCAGGGTGCCCCACCTACGGGATATTTCCATGCACTCAAGGTAAAGGGTATTCACTTGTCCCAGTTTATCACCACCAGCTAGCCTCCTGAGAATTAGTCTAGGCAGAAATTCCATCCATCTCCATAAAAGTATTTTCTCTGTCTTCAGAACCGTAAGTACTGCTTCTGCTAGCAATTTATAATGCACTGGCTCTGCCCTGCCAACCACATTTTCCTCTGGTATTCTTAGCAGATGTATCCCACATTTCGCTTGCCCTGGTATCTCACATGTCATGGACCCATCAGAGGAAAGCCTTATTGTCATGTTTAATTTAGACATGATATTCCTTCCTAATAAATTTGCTGGTTAATTTGGAGAATAAAGGAGACGCTCCTGCGTTTGCACTCCTGCCACCTCTATGGGCACATGTGTTGTGTATGGAATGTGCTGTACTTCACCAGCGAAACCCTGTGTATCCATGGTGGCAAAGGACAATGGAACATTTCCTTCTTTTTTTTAAAATCTTTTTTTATTGGCATATTTCACATAGGAAGATACATTATGCATAATAAAAACATGTCATAGTCATATTGAATGTCCTGCACACAAGTGTATCTTATCAGTAGTAACCATTTCCATTTTAAAGTTTGAACATCCCCAGCTACAACCCCCCCCCCCCGTTCCCTCCCTCCTCCGGCACATATCCAGCCCGCAATGGTCATTGTACAATTGGTACCTGCCGCAGCCTTACTGTGAACTACACATAATTCTCATCATATATTAATGTCGCACTTGGCACCTAGTATTACATACATCCTCTAATGTATGGGGTAGTCTCTATCAAGAAGGGGGCTCCACCTCCACCCATTGTGACACATCACACCCTAAGCATCAGTTATCGAATCATTAGATGCGGGGTCCTCACTGGACTCGAATGACCCCAGCAGGGTGTTCCACTCTAAAGATATTAGGGTCTTCCTAAGTCCCTTACGCTCCTCGCGCTGCAATGTCATGCTTTCTGCCTTCCCCCATCGTACCACCTCCGCCCTCCACACCTCTGGGTCAGGTGGTCTAGTCGATTTCCATTTCATTGTGATGGTGCGTTTAGCAAGAAGCAAGGCCAGGTCAGTGAAACGTGTAGCCACGCTTTTCTTAAGTTCCACAGGTCCCAACCCCAGTATTGTATACTCCAAAGCAGTGCATGGTTTGGAAGGGGCCAGCCTGGTTAGAGCATCCTGCACTGTCTTCCAATAATACCCCAATTTTGGGCAATCCCACAACATATGTATTAGGCGCGCATCATCCGCGCCACAACGGGGGCATGTGTCAGCTGTATTGGGGAACATGGCGTGAAGGCGGTGAGGTGTCAGGTATGCTCTATGCAGTAGCATAAGCTGTATGAATTTAAATTTCGGGTTCCTTGGCACTGCCTTCGGGAACTTGAGAATCCTCTCCCATTCCTTGTCCCTAATTGGTCTCCCCAGATCTCCCTCCCATTTGGCCCGCAATGGCTGTAACGTTATTGCTCTCCCTTCTCTGATGCCACTTGTGAGCCATTTGGTCAGATGACTGCCGGTTCCCATCAGGTACTGCGTTGTTAGTAGCGGGTTCGTAACAGTCTCTTCTCCATGCGGCGCCCAAGTCAGTGCTATATAACGACATATTCTTGCATGTGTTAGAAACGTTCCTCCCGGGGTGTGGTGTGTGTTCCGAAAGTCCTCGAAAGACATAACCTGGCCATTTACAAACAAGTCCCCTATTTGTGTCACTCCCGCTTCGTGCCATGTAGCGAGCGCTCGACTCGATAGCGTTCCCGGTCCCAGAGGAAGTCCCAGTAGCGGTAGTGTGGGGGCATAAGAGGCCGCAGGATAAGTGTATTTCACTGCTCTCCTCCAATAGTTAATCGCTAGTTTAAGCAGGGGGGGTGCCGTGCCCGGTACCTCCGCCCTCGGCAGTAACAGAGTGTGAACCTTCCCTCTATTCCAGCCCGCCTCTGACATGTCAATTTCATGCAAATTGCGGCCCGCCAGCCAGTAGGCCAGCCATTGTAGTTGGCAAGCGTAGCTGTACGCCCGGAAGTTCGGGACTCCCATTCCGCCCGCCGTCGTGGGAAGCTGCAGTTTAGACAGGCTGATTCGGCGTCTCCCCGACCCCCACACCAGCTTCGTTAACAGAGTATCCAACATCTTAAATAATGGGGCAGGGACCATGAAAGGCAAGCTCGTGAAGTAGTAAATAAGACGGGGGAGGACTACCATCCTAGAGATGGCCACCATGCCCGCTACCGACAGTGGCAACGCAGTCCAGAATTGTACCTGTGACTTCAGCGCCGCAGCTGCCCTACCCAGGTTTCCATCCAGCATATCCCTCGCCTCCCTGTACACTTGAATTCCCAGGTAGCGGAAGGTTGTCTCCGCCATCTGGAAGGCGTGCGGCGCAAAGGGCAGTTGGGTGGTTGCCCCAGAGGCGGCGAAGCAGAACCCATATGATTTAGTCTCAATAATGGTGAGACCCGATAGTGCTCGAAAGTTTTCAAAGATTGCAGGGACGGGGTCCAGCTCCCCCCTCAAATCATGTAGGTATAGTATGATATCGTCCGCATATGCCGATACCACGTGAAGTGCCCCACCCCTTCGAATGCCTCTTTGGTGTGCCGATCTACGGAGCTTGCAGAGCAGTGGCTCTAGTGCTAGAATAAACAAGAGAGGGGATAACGGGCATCCTTGTCTCGTTCCCTTCGCTATATCCAGTGGCGCTGAAATGCATCTGTTCGTGCGGACCCGGGCCGTCGGTCGGGTATATAATAACTGGACCCATGCAATATATTCGGGCGGAATCCCGAACTTCACAAATGACGCCAACATGTAATCCCACCTGAGGGAATCAAGTGCCTGCTTCAGATCAAGAGAAATACATCCCTCCGTTCCCAGCAGTACTTGTTCGCCGAGCATGAGTTGGCTGAGCCTCCGCAGGTTCATAGCCATACTCCTGCCGGGTACAAAGCCACATTGGTCAGGGTGAATCAGTTGTGGGATATACTGGGCCAGTCTCGTCGCAAGGATTTTACTCAATATTTTATAATCCGTATTCAGTAATGACAGAGGTCTATAGTTAGCTAGGTGTAAGCCGTTTCTGCCCGGCTTCAAAAGCGATACTATTAGGGCCTGCAACGACGATTGCGGTAATCCCCTTGTCCGTAGCGCTTCCTGATACACTACATGTAAACGTGGAGCCAGCAAATCAATAAAGGCCCCATAGAACTCTGCCCGTAGGCCGTCCGTTCCAGGGGTTTTGTTACATGGGAGTGCACGCATGGCCTGACGTATCTCCACTATCGTGATAGGGCGCGATAACTCTTTACTCTGATGTTCCTTAAGCCTCGGTAGATTTAGCCCCTCCATAAACTCCCCAAAAGCTAGTTCAGACAGTGGTTGGTGTGGGCCATACAGTGTTTCATAGTAGTCCCTGAAGGCATTATTAATGTCTAGTTGTGTCTTAACAGATGTCCCCCCTTGATCAAGAATTTCCAGTATGGGCATAGGTACTGGTTTCTCCCGTACCATCCGGGCTAGCAGGGGCCCGACCTTTCCGCCTGTGCGTGTTGCCTACTCGTGTACTCTCTATAGTCCAGCACCCGTAGCTCTTCTAGTAACTCAGCGTGCTGTATATTTGCCTCCTGTAGTGGTGTTAAGGGTATGTTCGTACCTGCAGCCTCGCTTTCCAGCAGAGCCAGACGCCCCTCTACCTCCCGAAGCCTGTCCATGACAATATGTCTCATGCCCACTCTTGTGCTCATCGCCTCCCCTCTGATGTACACCTTAAAGGGGTCCCATTCTAGCTGCCGAGAGCTAGCCGAGCCTGCATTTGTGTCAAAATAATTCGTTATTGCGTCAGCTAGGGATGCCCGGAAGACCGAGTCCTCCAGTAGCTCCGGTTGGAGACGCCATGTCGGAATAGGTGTCGGGGCCTGTCCCCACTGTAGTGTAACCTCTACTGGATTGTGGTCAGAGAAGGTCTTGCCCATATGCTCCGCCATGACTATTGCCCCTATTAGTGGTGTAGCACAGAAGACGTGATCAATCCTGGTGTGCAGCCTATGGGGTGGGGAGTAGAAAGTGTATTCTCTGTTCAACAAGTGTTTACAGCGCCATGCATCCGTCAAATCCCATCCCTCTGCCCACCTCGCAAGCGCATCAGCCTGTCTTCTGCTCTCGGTGGTTTGCAGAGGTGGGTGCGACCTGTCTAGAGAGACATCCAATACTGCATTGAAGTCTCCGCTTATGATCCAACGATATTCTATCCAATCCGCCAATACCCTATTCATGACAGTCAAAAAGTCTGATTGGCCTGAGTTCGGGGCATAAACACTGCCAATTACCACAGGGGAGCCATCCAACATCCCACGGATGAAAGCGTATCTGCCGTCTTTGTCCAACCTCTTTTCCAGTAGCTTAAATGGGACTGAGTTTCTGATCCATATCGCTGCCCCTCTCGAGAACACAGAGTAAGAGGTAGCAAACAGCTGCCCCCTCCATTTCCTAAGGAGTTTCTCGCCCTCTGCCCTGTTTAGGTGGGTTTCCTGGAGGCAAGCTATCATTACATTCCTCCGGTTGAGCTGTGCCAACATCCTATGTCTCTTATGTATGGACCCCATACCTCGGACATTCCAGGTGCACAGTTTTTTAGTTGTTGAGAGTCCCCATTTCGATCTGCGGTAAGTACATTCATTGGGCTCCAGACCAGTAAAATCATGTGTTGGAAATACAGTGACTTCAGTGCCATAACTACTCGTAACCCCCGAACTTCAAGGTCCCCAAGTGAAAACCCCTGAGGTCCAAACAGTATTGCCCAACGTGGGCAAGGACAAAACTGGAACATGGCTATGCTTTGGGGGAGTGGAAGCCACTTGCACCTGCCCGAAGCCCGCTGGTGTTGCTTCAGCGTGCCTTAGTCTAGTGTGTCTTCTCCTACCGGTCACCCACCCGTCTCCCATGTATTTCTCATACGTTACCAATCGGAGTCTTCCAAAAGCGCAATCAGAGGTCATCCGCCACCTGGGCCGTGATCTTGGGAAAGAGTTGCAGGCTGTCAGCCGAGCCCGATACCTCTGTATGAGTACCGGATTGGCTGCCCGTATCCGATTTGTCCCTCGCATCATGTGCTGCCAGCGCAGCCTCCGTCAGTTGGCCTATCTCAGTCGATTTCCCGGATCGGGCAGACTTTGCCCCTCCACTCGCCGATGAGCCCTTCACGCGACCTTCTCGCGTGGTAGGTCGGTGTCGACTCCCCTTGTGTGAAGGTTGTCCCCCTTGGTCCTCTTCAAACGGGTCTTGCGTAGTAGGTGGAGACAGGGCCACTTCCATCCATTCCGCCGCTTCTTCCGGTGTGTCAAAAAAAAATGACTTGTTTTCATGTATTATTTTGAGGCGCGCTGGAAACAACAGGGCGTATTTCAAATTTCTGTCTCGCAACTTGCGCTTTACCCGCAGAAACGTTGATCTAGCTCTCTGCACCGTCGGGGTGAAGTCTGGGTACACTGAGATGGTCTTGTCCTCATATCTCAGCGGTGCCTTTTCTCTCGCCACTCCCAGCACTGAGTCCCTGTCCTTGTAATGCAATAAGCGCGCTATTAGTGGACGTGGCGGTGCTCCCGGTTTAGGTGGTGTCGCAGGTATTCTGTGCGCCCTCTCCACACTGTATAGTGGGGTAAGATCTTGCGGCCCAACAATTTTCTTCAGCCAGTCTTCGACAAACTGCGTGGGGTTCCTCCCCTCACTCCGCTCCGGTATTCCCAAAATTCGCACATTATTGCGGCGGGCCCGCCCTTCTGCATCGTCCATCTTGTCCTAGAGCAGTTTAATCTGTTTCTCCATAGACTCTATTTTCGTGGAGTAGTCCGTCTGCTGTGGTATCAGGTCATCAAGGGCAATCTTATGTTCTGAGACCCTTTCCGCTAGTTTGTTATGGTCTGCTCTGAGAAGCGAAAGGCCAGTCGCCATGTTATCCATACGCAGTTCTAGTGCCTCTCTGGATGCCTTTATTTCGGCCGGGATAAGGTCTAGTTTGGCGTCCTGCGAGCATTGGCCCGTCGGCGGTATGATCTCCATGTTCGAGGAGGCCAGCGGATCCTCCGACCCAGTGGATTGGAAGTCTACGTTAGTGCCATGTTCTTGCACCTTGGCCCTGTTCTTCCCCATGGCTCTCGTCTGCAGGATGGCGGTGGCAAAGTCACTGCTGCCCACCGGTGTCATGGTATGTACAGCGTCTCTACGGCAAACGCACACACAAGCACCTCAGCCGGTCTCACAAGCGCTCGTGAATGTGAGGGAACATGCGCATCACTGATCTGTAGAGTCGTGGTCAGTTCGAGTACTGGGTTCTGGCAGTATCCCTAGCCGTTGTTTGCCCGGCACTCCGCAGTTTACCGTTGAAATTCCTGTCACTTCCAATCGGTATTGCACCCAGCACTCCCGTTGTTTACACAGTCGACAATCAGTTAATGTTCAGGTGTATGCTTTCCATTGACCCAAATCAGACGCTGACCCAGGAGTTGCTCCCTTCAGCTGCAATTGCCTACGAAGTAAATCAAGCCCCACCAAGTCAGGACCACATGTGGCTCCTCGTACTGCTCCTGCACCTCATCTGTATTACAATGCGTTTGTCAGGGCCCCGCTCTGCTGCCTGCACTGGGCGCTAATAGATCTCTCTCGGCCCTGTATCAGCAGGGCGGCTGGCGCGTCAGACTCAAAATGGCGCCCGTCTTTTCCGGTCCGGCTGTGGCGACGCGGAGTGCCTCCGAACCAGGCACGAGGCTCCCCGGTGGGTCTCGCGAACGTTTTCAGCGACCATCCGGCCCCCGCAGCATTTCTCGGTGAGTCCGCCGCTCTCCCACAAGGTCCCCACCGCCTCACCGCTCACCGGACCCGCTGCTCACAGCGCCGCGTTCAGCCTCAGCCAGGGTGCCTCCGTTGCCTTCGCGAGGATCGCCTCTATTCCGCCACTCGCTTCCACTTAACGTGTGGGCAGGTACAGCAGTAGTGTGGCCTCACTCCGGTCGCCTAGTCTCCGCTTGGTGCTATCCCTCTCCGCCGGGCCGCTTGTAGGGCAGGGTCCGTGGTGCTCTCCGAGACTGGCCCTTCCTGCTACTTTAGCCCGTGGTTCGCCTCGAGGTTCCAGGCCTCGCTGCAGCCGAAAGTGGTGCTCGCTTCGTTGTGAGTTTCGGAGCTCGCAGGTTATCTCCGATTGTTCGCCGCAGTCACTGCTTTTGCGGGGAGTTGCTGGGCGACCGGGGTACACAGTGACAACAGGATAATCAGCTTATTATTCGGGCGGTGGACGGAGCTACTCTAAAGTTCGTCCGCCATGCTCGGCTCGTGGCCACGCCCCCCAATGGAACATTTCCTTCTGAGAGGCAAGATTGTGTTGCCCCTGTATCAACCAAGAAAGCATACCTCCTTCCCATTATAATCATTTCTACCATTGGTTCTTCCTTTGGGTCTAGAGTCCTAGCTACCACAGAACAATTGGGATTCATTAGCAAATTGCTGTTGTGGCATATAAACCTGTGGTAGTGGAGTTATTTGTTGTTGAGGATAGGAGAAATACTGATAAAGACCATATTGACGCGCTGGCCCTGACATGTTCACATTTTGTCTTTCCCTTCCTCTCTCTATTCCTATCACTCCCTGTGCTTCATCACTCTTCTTAAAGCGGCATTCAGCAATAAAATGTCCAATGTTACCGCTGTAATGGCATTTAAAATGTCTTCTTCCTTTCATCTGTCTCCTCTCTATTTGACCCGTTTCTTGCTCCCTGTTTGCAACAGGGACATGCAGAGTCATTTCTTTTCCTGTCTTTTCCTTCTCATTTTTCTGTATTTTTTGTGTCACCAGTTCAGCCTGGGCTCTGTCACTTTGGTCTTTATTTTTCCTCTCCTTTTCTTCCTTTTTCCTACAAAAATGTATAATATGTGCTTGTATTTCTGCCTCAGGTTTTACATCTAAGGCCACAACCTGGTCTAAATAGTCTTGTATATCTTCTGGTAGCCCGTTTTAAAACTTTGTAAAATAATCTACAACTACCTCCCATGTCTACAGGTCCTACATCTTTCTTCCCACTTTTTCTTCATCATTGTTATATAGTCTGCTGCACAGGGTTGTCCTGGAGACATAGTCTGTGTCATCAATGCCCCACTGTCTGGTCGGTCTGGGTACCTATTCCTTAATTCAGTCCACACCCTAGAGCGCACTACTCCAAAAGCAGACACATCATGTTTCCCTTTAATAATAGTTACTCCTTGTATCCCTGCACTTATCATTATACTGTCCACCTCATCCCCTACTATGGAGCTCAACAGGCTCTTTACATCCCCAAGAGCTAAAGGTATCCCAGCTGTTGCATTTTCAAATGCTTTTATCCATTTCCATCCTCCTTCGTGTAATGGAGGCAGGCCTTTTTGGCAGGCTTTTTTTTTTAGATTTTCTTTATCCATGTGTTGCCATGGAACATAAACAGGCTGTGCTCTCTGTGTCTTATACACCAGTGGCATCTGCATTACAGCGGTATTCCTGGCACCATGCCCCTCATAAGGTGCCTCAGACCTTAAAGCATATTTCTTCCACACACATGGACTTTGTTGCATGTAATCTCAATCCCACTCTAGGTCCCCATAACCTTGAAAAGTACATCGATCAGCCTTATTTATCAATTTAGGGTCGAAGGATCCTGCTCTTGGCCACACTTTCATCTGTGGCACCATACCTTCTGTCCACCCTGAAAGGTTATTAGTAAATGGGACAACATTATACCAACTGTTATTTCCCTTCACTACTATTTCATTGGGTGTCAAGTCACTGTTTCCTTTCCTTTCTTTTCTCTGTATAAAACTTCTAATTCCCTGCATATTTCATACATGAAGGGATCTTACTTCAGCAGGAGGGGAACTTTGTCCTAACTCTATCATACCCTCTGCTCGAAATGGACGCCCAGACCTTGTTATACTACTGGGAAACACCTGGTCTCCTCTTGTTTGTTCTCTAAAGGCGCTTTGTTCCTCTAATCTTCTTCTATTTATTTCAGTATTTCTGTTCTCAGCCTCTTGCCACAATTCCATGCGTTCCCAGTCAAGAACCCTTCTAATTTCACTCCCCACTGAGTTTATTTCTTCCTCATCTTTCTCATCCTTTCCTGTCACATTCTTGATTTCTATATCATATCCTATATCCCTTACAACTGGCTTTTCAACTGGTTTAAGTAATATAGATTTACATATATTTGGATAGTCATCAGCAATAAGGCTTAATCTCTCAATTGTATTCTGTATTCCCTTTACACATGATAACTCTTCTCCTCTTCCTGATGTATTTTTGATTGTGCCCCTAAATTAAACTTCACCTGTGGGGTTCTGGTATGGTATCCATTTCCTCCACTTGAGTTTTGAGGAATCTTGCTAGCCCATTCTTATAAGTCTTTTGACATTTGTTCCAGCAATTTTCCATTACTGTCTTGTCTTAATTTTATTGAAATGTCTCCTGTTAGGGACACTGTTCCCTCATATACTTTATCAGGTTTAAGAGAATCTTTATTAATTGTTTGAGCAAGATCAACCTCCCCCATTTTTAATAAGTCAATAACCTTTGGTTTAACTTTGTTTATGTCAGTCAGTGTTATTAATATTGGATCTTTATATCCTAAAGCTGGAACATCAGTGTCCACTGAGTCTATTGAGGTAGTGGATACCTTATCTTCCACTGACAATGATGGATACATACCCTGCCGGCATAGGGGCCTTTAATTATCTCAGAATATGTCGGGGTGGTGCTGTGGTTTCTACATGGGAATCCTGACTGAATATCTTCCACATGTCTAATGATGTTAATCTTTTAGTTCTTTTATCTCATTTATATGCTCCTAAAATATATGATATTACACGGCTATCACTGTACTATCAAAAGAGCCACCTGGTGGCCATGGAACCATGGAAGTCTTTTTACCTTCTGCCTATTCCTGACAATGTCTTTTTATTCTATGACAGTCTCTGGGAAATGTGGAAATCATATGGCCTAAAGGAGTCCCTTTCTCTCCCTACCTCCCCGGGGGAAGATTTCTTAAAGAAAGGCATGACCTCACAATTGTTCTTTTAATCTACCAAAAACCTTTACTATTCCTGTTCATGGGGAAAAAGCTTGTGGACCATAACACAGACTACTCCCTTTTATTTAGCCTCGTCTTCAGTTATCCCTAAATAAGCAAGTTGTGGGATTGTGGTATATAAATAAATAATACCGGATCTATTTTTGGATGAATGAATGAATAACAGATAGCTCAATAAAATAAGAGTCAAGATTCGAGGTAGTAGGAGTTTCTGCAGGTTTATTACAGCATAAGGACAGGATCAGGACAACCTGCATAGGAACAGAGGTGACAGGGCCCAGCAGGACAACTGGGGCCCAGCAGGGGAAAAGAGGCCCAGCAGCTGCTGGGGCTAGGTCTGGGATGAGCGCGCTAACTTTTAATAACAATACATTGACTTATATACATAGCGCAAACACATAGCATTACATTGCAGTAGGCGTAGCAGTGGGTGGAGCAGAAGGCGTGACGCGTAGCAGTCGCGAGAGATAACAGTAAAAGTAGGTGTAACTGGGCGTATACATAGACATGTGGTGCAAACGTAACAGAATATGTCATGAATGGGGCGGAAACATTGGAGGGGGCTACCTAAGGAGCCGGGACCTCTAACCTAATGGTGCGCGAAAACTGGCAATGACGTGTTACTAGGAGAAGCTGGGGGCTACGAACTCTGTGCTAGGAGCAGAGACTAGAGTCTGGAGGGTCGGAGCGACATGTACCTAAACCCTATCTGGTATCTGGTGTTTAGGGAACATGTTGATATAAACTAGAAGTCATGAGGGGAAAAGCTAACTTGATTCTAAGACTGGACCATGCATTATTCTACATGTAGTGCGTGATGAAGAATATTAAATGACCATTAATACAGTATTTCTCTAACATGGAGACGAAAAGGCTAGACAATGACGGAAACTATTGATGCAGTTCAGTAGCTTAGGAATGCAGAAGAGGAGGACTGAACTGATAACTGGAACTATAACATACTCTTGGCAGACTCAGAGGCAGAGCCAAGCTGCACCGGGCACTGCGAGGCAGGAAGTAAGTGAAGGGTCGAGGATACAGGTGGGGGCTGTATCGCTCCTCAGCGAGGCTTTCAGGAGACAGGAGCTGAATCTGTGGTCCGGGCCCTGTTGAGGCCTGGAAACGGGGACTTTATAATGGAATATCGTGCACACTGGGAAACGTGGCAACATAACTTTACATAGGCCTGATATTCGTAGTATTCACGAGGACTGGAAACTAGCATACTAAAGGTGGACACAACTGTAATTGCGTCATTAATCAGACATGGGGAATAACATATGCATATTGGTCATGCACACATAACATATGATGGATGAGGAGTAGGGACACAGAACATGGCAAAATTTACTTTTCCACATTCCCTCCTTGTCACTACGTTTCATCAGGAAACATCAATTTTCATGATACCATCTATCATTTCATACAGTACCATTTGCTCGTCTCGAATTGTCTTGGAACGGGATTTAGAACGGGGCTTGGGACTAGGAATACAAGAGGTAGCGCACATGCTGCAAATCGCAGGGCCACATTGTATACAGAGGCAGCAGCTAAATATGATCGCTACTGCAATACCTAGAAAAGACAGGACTTTCCATCCCCATGCGGAAATTATATTCCAGAACCAACCGGACCATGTCCAGGTGCCTGGATCTTGGTGTAACAGATGGGCAATTTTATGGAGTCTGGTTATAGCTGAATAAACAGACGGCGCGTTATTTGGAATGAAAATGCAGCAACTAGATCCGATGACTCTACAGGCCCCGCCCCTATCGGCCAGTATGACGTCAAGGACGAGACGATTTTGCAAAACGACAAATCTCATAGCAGATTGTTCTTCGGTTAGATTACCTAGAGCAGAGGCAGTCTCATTTACTACAGCTTCAAGGGTTCTTGTTAACCTACGGATCAGTTTACTATTCTGGACAGGTCCTACAAAGAAGAAGAAACCCTTATTGAAATCTTTATACTGTTCTAGAGTAGTTTCAGTATAATCGACAATTGGGGACTCCCTTCTATGTCTAATGTGTACTAGATGTGTGTTTCTGTGATAATCAGATGGGGCTAGGAAAACAGGTGGCAGTAGGAAGGCAATGTAACAGGTTCCCTCCCAATCGAGGGGCAGACGAACATATGCAGTTTGACCACAAATAAAATAAGAATGACGTGAAGCTTTGAAAACAGATTTCCCACTGTCACTATACTTGACAACAGTAGTACATTCACTATGACCTACATGTATGGAACCATAACTACGGACACATAATTCGCCTTTGACAGGTAGTACTGAAATAGCAGGTAAGTCTGGAGTAGTATCAGACTGAACATTCAGGACCATAAAATTCGACGAATAATTACCTAAATTATATACTTCATTTTCTAGATCTAAACCTGTTCTGTGGGGGAGACCTTGCTTGTCTGGGAAACATGTACTGTTAAGAAAAGACATATCTGTTGAGGATGACGTTATCGTGGACCATGCTCCACACGAACCATTGTGTGAGAATGGATAAGGAAAGAGTGGCAGAACTCCCTTCGAGGTCTGGAAAGGGGGGAGTCGACCACACACCCAACAATTAGTGGCATTGCTGGTCTGGTGTGAGTAATGTAACATACGGATAAATGTGTTGTTGCGCATAGCGAGGCGGTAAGAGAGTTCATGAGGAGGCAGATCACTAAACGTGTGCTCTACTGTAGCATTAGCAGACATATTTACATGAGGAACTGGAAAATACAGATAGAACGCATAGCTGGTGCAGGAAATCAAAATGCTGATGAATAATACGAAACTCAGAAAAACGATACATTGAATTGAACTTCGACTAACTCTCTCACTATGGGGGTCTATTTTATACATGTCAGAAACAGTCTAACCGTTTCACCTAGGGGAGGACTTATACAATCAAACTGACTGACTTATTTTACTAGACCTGAGCTTTAACTTATACTCCTGCTGCGGAGTTTTCTCTAACAAGGGAGGGGTTGTAATAATGTCTTGTGCGGGACAGTCCTTAAGAGCAATATTCTGGCAGTCCTTCAAATCCTGGGAAATGTTTTTAGAAACGGATTTCAGTCCTTTAAAAAGTTTAACATGAGAAAGGTGGATCCATCCTTTTCTGCCTTCCAACTTGACGGCTGTACGGGTGGTGAGGAGGACCTGACGTGGCTCCTTCCAACGTGGTTCCAGCGGACTTGATCTGTCGAAATTCCGGACCATCACTAGGGAGCCTGGAACGATTTCATGCGGTGCCACCTCGGTATTGTCTGGAAAGGCGGCAGCAACCTGTGAACGACATGAGTTGAGGGCAGACATCAAGGAAGCTAGGTAATCTGTCAGCATATTACATGAAACATCGGTAATACTTCGGGGTCTAGGAGTACCCCACATGTTAGGGGGGCGGCCGAATACGACCTCATACGGGGACAGACCTGATCTGGAATGTGCGACCATGCGCATATAAAACAAAGCGACTGGCAGAGCTACTAGCCAGTCCACACCTTTTTCTTTACAAACTTTGGCAATACGGATTTTCAGGGTCTGATTATGTCTCTCGACCAGACCGGCTGCTTCAGGATGGCGTACACAATGAAACTTCCACTGGTACCCTAACAACAGGGAAACATGCTTCATGAGTTCGGATGAGAATGGCTGGCCGTTATCAGAATATACGACTCTAGGGAGTCCATACCTAGGGAAAAATTCACGAACCAACTGTTTGGCAGTGGTCGCGGCTGTGTAATCTGGGACTGGATATGCTTCTGTCCACCTGGACAAAGCGCATACTACTACAAGGACATACTTGAAACCTCGACATCGCTCCATCTGAATATAATCCATCTGGAGGACCTCAAAAGGGTGGTCAGGGGGCTGGAAACCACCTTGTTCCACCGGGACACTTTTACCTGGATTAAACTGACAACATATCATACAGGTGCGGACTTTCTGCTTGGCTGCAGCTCGTAAATGCTTGTTGAACCAAATGTTCTGGATACTGTCTAACATAGCTTTTTCTCCTAAATGTGCTGGACTATGTGCGGTGTTGATAATGACTTGAACCATAGAGTCGGGGAGAAACCATGTGGCTCTGCCCTTCGTTAACCATCCTTGATCTGTCTGGACCCCTCCTTGTTCAGACCATTTCTTGATTTCATCGGGAGTAGCATGTAACTGGATATCTATGACATCTTGTGTAGGGTCCTTAACTGTCATGCAGGTAGTCAGATCTGGAGTATGTGTCTGATTAACTGGAATGCCTGGAGTCTGTGCTGTAAGCTTGGCTGTGCGATCTGCTAGATCATTACCTTGAGAAATAATGTCAGTAACTTTCGTATGTGCTTTACATTTCATGATAGCAATGGATGTCGGTAAATGTATGGCATCTAACAGGGCTTGAATAAGGAGACCATGCTGAATCTTGGTTCCATGAGAAGTCATGAAACCTCTCTCCTGCCAGAGCACTCCGAAGTCGTGTACAACTCCGAATGCGTAACGTGAATCTGTGTAAACATTAACTTTCAGGTTCTTGGCATGTATACAGGCTTGTGTCAGAGCGACTAGCTCTGCTGCTTGAGCGGACAGGGTGTCAATACGGTGTGTCTCAATAACTTCGGTGTCAGTAGTTACTGCATATGCGGCGACTAGTTCTCCTGTACTAGTTCTCATACATGAACCATCCACATAAAGTGTCAGGTCAGGATCTGGTAACGGAATGTCTGTCAGGTCTTGTCTTGGCTTAGTCGTAATGTTAACTACTTCCACACAGTCATGTGGGTCTGGATTTGAATTAACTGATGGTAACAGTGTAGCAGGATTCAGAACGTTGCAGCGTCTAATATCTATGTGTGGCTGGAACAGTGTCAATTCATAACCTGTTAAACGTGCAATTGTCAAGTGCTGTGTTTGTGTTCGGTTTAAAAGAACTTCTACTGAATGTGGGACTTGTACTGTCAGGGAATGTCCTAAAACTATGGAATCACTTTGTCTGATAGCTAGTGCTGTGGCTGCAACTGACTTGAGGCACGCAGGCAACGCCTGGGCGACTGGATCTAATGTGCTCGAAAAATAAGCACAGGGCTTGTATTGTCCTGCTTGATCTTGTGTGAGAACAGATAATGCTGTACCTTCGCGTTCAGTAACGAAAAGTGTAAAAGGCTTACTGTAGTTCGGTGTAGCTAGAACTGGAGCTTGACATAGGGCTTTCTTTAACTCGTTGAAACTAAGTGTATGGTCAGATGTCCAAGGGAGGACAGTCGATACGGCTGCCTCCTGTGTCGTTAACTGTATCAGTGGCTTGGCTAGAAATGCATACTGGGGAATCCATTGTCTACAATAAGAAGTAAGGCCGATAAAAGCACGTACCTCCTTCTGGGTTCTGGGCTGGGGAAGACTCGCTATTAACTGGATACGGTCGGGTGTCAACTGCCTACCCCTCTTGGACAGCAAGTGTCCTAAGTATACCACTTGCTGGACACAGAATTGAAGCTTCGAAGGTGACACCTTGTGCCCCATCTCGGCTAGAAAATACAGAACTGTAAGGGATGCTCGCTCGCAAGCACGTTCAGAACGGGCTGTGATCAGTAGATCATCGACATACTGAAGCAGGGCAGTGTCAGTTGGCATGTGAATATTGTCTAGTTGTCTCTTGAGTGCTTGACTGTAAATACTAGGACTTTCTGTGAAACCTTGAGGAGCGCGTGTGAACATATAGCTCCTTCCATTTAAACAAAATCCGAAAAGAAACTGGCTGTCTGGATGAATTGGAACACTAAAAAATGCATTCTTAAGGTCTATGACAGTGAAAAACATGGCTTCGGAATCAATAGCAGTTAACAGGGAAGAAATGTCTGGAACAACTGGGTACTGAGGAATAATACATTTATTAAGCTCTCGTAAATCAATCACTAATCGATATACTGGGGGTGCATTTGGATCAGTACGTTTCATGACTGGAATGATCGGAGAATTGCATACATTGGAGTCAGTTTCTACAACTACTCCTTGAGCCATGAGCTCGTCAATAATTTTGGATAAAGCTGCTACAGCCTCGGGTGGCAATCTGTACTGCCTGATTCGGGGTAACACTACACCTGGTTTGAGAGTCACACGATGGGGTGTGATTTGCATGTAACCTACATCAGTTGGACCTTGCGCCCATAAATGCTGTGGAACATTAGACAATCTCGAATCAAAATCTCGTAATACATAGTGACCCTTAAAGTCACGTAGGAACAGACGTATTCCCTCTGGGGAACAGCAAATAACTGCACCTAATTCTTTCAGTGTCTTAATGCCTAATAGGTTTTCTGGACATGACTTAGTAAGTAACAGATCAGTAGTACGGGACAATGGGCCTACTTCTAGAGTGACTGGCTTTGATATCTCATTAACTATTGGCTTTCCTGAAAATCCAAGGGAAACATTTCTTGAGCCTGAGAGCGGAGCCCCTGGAACTTCGGCATGACTAATTGTGGTCCTACTTGCCCCTGTATCGATCAAAAACTTTCTATCTTTCCCTAATACTTGACTGTGAACATAGGGACCTTCTTGATCTACAGGTATCTCGATGAGAGGCAAGCCTACCTCCCTCTCTAGGCTGTTTCATGAATATGACTGGTACTCTGGATACTCAGACTGCGCATACTGGTACATCTGCGATGTGACATGCTGTGTTGCAGCAATAGGCTGCGGTACTGTAACTGTCTGTTGTGCATTCTGTGACTGAGGAATCTGTGAAACTTGTTCTTGTCTAGGCGGACGTGGTCTTTCTTTAGTCTTACCAGTAGCTATGTTATGTTTCAGAACTGCACACTCGTTTATAAAATGACCTGGTTGTTTACAATAATTGCAGTTCCCTTTAACGGGAGCTGCAGGGTGACTGGCTTGATTGGCTTGATTTGGACCCCTCTTCTGACTGTCTTGAGGAACAGATTGTGCAACTAGCACTTTCATTTTCGTGTCTTTCATACGTTTTCTTTCGTGTTCTTGCTCTTCTCTAATTCTATTCTGGTGATACTGGAGCATCTGGAGCATCTGGGACGGGGTATTTGCTTGCCAGGTGCTTTCGACTTTCAAAACTCGATTTTTAATTTGTGGGCTTGAATTCTCGACTAATTTGGTAACGAAAAGGTGAGGGTATGACTCACTACTTGTCTTGAGACCACTATTAATACTGAAACATTTCTCGAATCTAGAATAAAAATCACTAATATCTTCATCTTGTTTCTGTTTACAGGCTGAGATTGCATCCCAGTCTTCTTTTCTCGTTGTCAATAATCTGGGTAAAACTTGAATCAATAATTCTGGTAATTCTTTACATTTATCTCCAAGACCGGTACCTGGTACTCGTGCCTTGTCTTCAGCTTCTAGAGCTGTCCAATCGATCTTTTTCTCTCCCACCTCCCATTCTTTTTCTTTTAATTTTTCATATACCCCTGCGGGTAACAGGACCTTTAACATTTTAATGATATCTGGGTAAGTGTATTCTCCCATACGGAGCATGTCTTTTAATTCTCTATGGAACCCTGCTGGATCTTTGTCATGACAGGGAATTAATTTCTTCATTTCAAGGAGTTCCATCTTTGAAATCGGAGTGTATACAAACACTCGTTGCATTACGCCACCCGCCCCTTGGACTGGGTGGACTTCTCGTAACGGATTCTGTCTGTCTATGTAGAATGATTTACTTTCTGGGGGTGAGACATGAACAAAATGCGGGTTCAGAAACGTTCTGTATTTGTGGCGCTGTTCTAAAATGACACTAATTAAATCGGTACCTAGACCTCTCCATCTATACTGGAGTAACTCGTTCAGGACATCGTGCAACGGACCTGGATCAGAATGTTGATCCTCATACAAAGTAATGAGGTGCTGAATCATATACGTACCCACCAGTCGTTGCTCGGCTGGGGGCATTTTCAGAAACATTTGTGCCACTATTTCGTCTGGAAAAGTGATAGAATCAGTAATCCATCGGACTGCTGATCGGGCTAGTTCTTGTTCATGCATGGTACTTAATTCACTATAACCGATTCGTGATTTCAGAATGTGATCGGTAGCTTGAAATACTTGTTCTAGAGAACCTTGTTCTGGTGCTGGATGATGAAAAATAGACTTGCGTTCTAGACGTAAATGGCGATCTGGAAATCTAGATTTTCCTACATACGCTATTCTGGCGGGATTCTCGTCTTCCTCTTCAGGATCAGAGATACTTTCTTTCTCGCTTACTTGTGTTGCTTTACGCTGTTCGTGTATCTTTACTATTTCTTTACGGATTTTCTTGTACATACTCTCCATGGCACCGACGGTCTTGTGCTTACCCTCGGCTATATTATCACTCCACCTTGTCAGGATTCTCATTTCGGCGGGATCTTTAGACGGGTAATCTTGTTCTCTTATTAGACAATTGATCAGGAACTTTAATATCATGAGCTGAATCTCGGCTTTCCTTTGAGACATAATCTCGCCAATACTTTCTGGATCATCCCCTGTACGGATGAAACGATATATTCTGTCTAGATCTTCTTTCATATTCGGTAAGGTGACTAGATACTCGGTCACTCTCCTTACACGTAAGGAATATAAAACCATATTGTATTCGCCTGGAACTGGATCATAGACACATTCGGTAAGGGTTTGCCTGATTTCTGTAACAGACTGATGTTTGGGCGTACGCTGTAATGCTTGAGCATGTAATTCGAGTAATGTTGAACGCTTGTGTGGCGGCGGGGTTTGAGGAGGACCTCCTCCTGCGGCCCCTAGACTAGAATCGTCGACTGACATTCTTCGTCCTGGCAGAGTCGGTAATTGTAACGTGGCTGGACTTGTATGGCGGACTGGACCGGGGGAGCTGTTAAGGGCACCCCGGTGTCTGAAGGAGCATGAATTACCTGGTTTACAGGGACTGGCGGAGCGCGAACAGGATTTGCATATTCGGGGACTGTGTCGTCCAGATAGGACGAAATAAAAATATCAGCTGCGGTCGGTTTGTGACGTAGCTTGGTCGGAACTAATGGTGGCGGGAAATTACTAGATGCCTCTGGGGTCGCTTTTGGCACACCTTCGGCAAGAAGAGGATACATACCCTTAATGAGGGCATGCCTCTGTCTGTCTGACTGTTCGGCTTTGACTTGTTCACCTATCTCGATTAATTCTCTTTCTTGGGCTCGTTCCTGCGATTCTCTACTTAACTCTGACTTTCTGACTTCTTTCTCGGTTCTTCTATGAGCTTCCTTACGCCATAACTCGATGGCATCTTTCTGTGACTGTCTGGCTTTCTTTTTCCATAATGCTTCTTCTACTCGCATGATACATTCGGCATCCCATGTACCCGATACGGGCCATCTATACTTTTCTTCTAACTGTTTGGTATACTCTACCCATAAATCTAGATACATTATGGCGCTTATGCCATGTTTCTGATACATAAAGTGACCTGGACTGTCCCTGGGCGGGACAGGAACTGCTTCCTCTAACAGACCCTTTCTAGTTTTTAACTGACGTAACTTGGAAAATATAGGCATGACTGAACTGTAATCTGGACACAATACAATACACAATGAAAACACGAAATCACATCACACTCATACCACAACATTAAAATACATAAAGAACATTATAAATAACAGTTCGAACAGAATATTACCTGGAATACTGAAAACAGAAACAGAACAGAATTTCTCGAGAACGGAACAGACTAGAGTTACTGGATGCACTGCTGTAACAGTACGGAACATACCGGTCCCATAAAGGGACGCATCAAGACCCGTATCCACCTAGGTGAACACTTCGTTTGTGAGTCTGGGCACCACCAACCCACGGACCAGGAGTCAATTTAGATTGGTCCTGTCTAGATACTACCCCAGCAATGGTACTCACCGGGCAGCACGGAACGGAAGGCCTCGAACGGGACTGGACTGCTACGACGACGAACTTCGGACTTCGGACTTCAGTTACGGGTGGGCCTCCGGATACCTCGGACCTTGGACTCTCGGCTTGGGCTCTGGTCGGGACTCGCCGCGTTCCTCCACCGTCTCGTTCGGATGCTGGACCGCCTCCTCCGTCTCCTCCGTGGGCCTGAGGGATACTTGGAGCAGAAATATCTGCCAGTGCACGGTATGGTTCCGTCACGACTGCAGAGGGTCAGGGGGTCGGCGTGGCTTCACCGACGCGTGGGGAAAGGGCAAGTCCCTGTTCGGGCGCCATTATGTGGTATATAAATAAATAATACCGGATCTATTTTTGGATGAATGAATGAATAACAGATAGCTCAATAAAATAAGAGTCAAGATTCGAGGTAGTAGGAGTTTCTGCAGGTTTATTACAGCATAAGGACAGGATCAGGACAACCTGCATAGGAACAGAGGTGACAGGGCCCAGCAGGACAACTGGGGCCCAGCAGGGGAAAAGAGGCCCAGCAGCTGCTGGGGCTAGGTCTGGGATGAGCGCGCTAACTTTTAATAACAATACATTGACTTATATACATAGCGCAAACACATAGCATTACATTGCAGTAGGCGTAGCAGTGGGTGGAGCAGAAGGCGTGACGCGTAGCAGTCGCGAGAGATAACAGTAAAAGTAGGTGTAACTGGGCGTATACATAGACATGTGGTGCAAACGTAACAGAATATGTCATGAATGGGGCGGAAACATTGGAGGGGGCTACCTAAGGAGCCGGGACCTCTAACCTAATGGTGCGCGAAAACTGGCAATGACGTGTTACTAGGAGAAGCTGGGGGCTACGAACTCTGTGCTAGGAGCAGAGACTAGAGTCTGGAGGGTCGGAGCGACATGTACCTAAACCCTATCTGGTATCTGGTGTTTAGGGAACATGTTGATATAAACTAGAAGTCATGAGGGGAAAAGCTAACTTGATTCTAAGACTGGACCATGCATTATTCTACATGTAGTGCGTGATGAAGAATATTAAATGACCATTAATACAGTATTTCTCTAACATGGAGACGAAAAGGCTAGACAATGACGGAAACTATTGATGCAGTTCAGTAGCTTAGGAATGCAGAAGAGGAGGACTGAACTGATAACTGGAACTATAACATACTCTTGGCAGACTCAGAGGCAGAGCCAAGCTGCACCGGGCACTGCGAGGCAGGAAGTAAGTGAAGGGTCGAGGATACAGGTGGGGGCTGTATCGCTCCTCAGCGAGGCTTTCAGGAGACAGGAGCTGAATCTGTGGTCCGGGCCCTGTTGAGGCCTGGAAACGGGGACTTTATAATGGAATATCGTGCACACTGGGAAACGTGGCAACATAACTTTACATAGGCCTGATATTCGTAGTATTCACGAGGACTGGAAACTAGCATACTAAAGGTGGACACAACTGTAATTGCGTCATTAATCAGACATGGGGAATAACATATGCATATTGGTCATGCACACATAACATATGATGGATGAGGAGTAGGGACACAGAACATGGCAAAATTTACTTTTCCACAGGATACTTACTAGAGTTTCACACGACACACCTACACTCTAATCAGATGGATTTATATTACATGCAATAAATCTACCTTATATCCTAGTAGACCCAACTTTTACTATTCCTAAAGGCTCCTGTCTTAATGGAGTTAACACTAAAAAAACAGTTGGACCTCTGATAATGCAAGAGAACTCGTGATCTATTACACATGATATAACAATCACAAATCTACAATATATATATATATATATATATATATATATATATATATATTGTTTAAAAAAAGCAACTCACATAACATATTTATACAAAATATAAACTTGTTCCTTTCTTTCTCTGACGTTTTCCTAATTCAAACTGTCAGGATAAACTTTTTATATAATTCCCAATTCTCTAATAATTCCCCACCAAGTTTAACTAAATAAACATCTATTGCTTGGACGATTCCTAAACAAAGGTCTGTCAGGATCAACAAAACACATTTAATTCTCTCTCTCCCTCTGTGACGATTCCTAATCAAAGGTCTGCCAGGATCAACTAAATACACATCTTCGTTTGTAACAGTTATGGATCAATACACAAGGATTCGATGATTGCCCTTTTTTCCTAGTTTATCTGGCCACTGCAGACGTCCCCCAGACCGGTACCCCTGTCATCCAAAAACCAGACCTTACGTCTCAACAGGCGTTTGTCATCCTATTCAAATTGTGCATGACTAAATTAGTTGTCCGAAGGGGAACCTCCCCAGCGGCAGGCCGGAGCAAAGGGGATCTATTGGCTGGCTCTGCCACGATGCCGGGGAATAAAATCCTTTAAGCAGTGAAAATCATTTAATCACCACATCTGCAACAAAAGGTACAAGTAGGTTTGTTGCATATGCCAGACTACTACAGCTCAGAGAGCGAAACGTACTATGAGAGAAGCACAAGTCAGTCTCAAATTACACACACTGCGAGTCTAGTCTTATAATACTAATTTTTGCTTACATCCATATGTTTAATACAATGTTAACAATAGAAAAAGCTCCCAGCTTTTCCGTTTGGTCCTACCCAGAGTCCATACTTTTCCTGAAGCTTTTTTCTGTGTTCGTGACTTCTAGAAGTCACGTCACACTTACAGACTACAATTGGAACATTCTCTGCTGCTTCAAATTTCCTGTTACACTTTCAAGTCAGGAAGTTTCTCAGCAAACATACAATGAGAAGAAAAAACACTTGTCAAACTGCATTTAGACCTTTTTTTGAAAGCAGGCTTTAGGTTATTACCAGATAAAATGTGGAACTTAAACATGCACTTTTAACCACACATTTAACCCGCATTATACTGTTTTTCTTTCTTTACATGATCATTTTTCACAGTTTGTGGGCAAGTGATGGGTAAAACAGAATAATGAACAGAATAATTAGGGCCTAAATCTAAATTAGGGTTTTGATTCTGATAGAGCGCGCAGGTCACCCGACTATGAATTTACCATACTCACCTGGGCCCATAATCAATTACACACTTCTAAAATCAGGTAACCTACGCTCTAACTACCAGATATTTTACCTACTAGGTCCTATACCATTGACTTACCAATCCTTGTCACTGGTACCTGTAACCTATTGGATCAGGGAGTTAGTTTACATTAGGTAGCAAATAACATATGCACTCATATAATAACCACAGACTCAGGAAAGTTTTAAACTCTTTATCTAAACTTCATAAATGGTAATGATCCACAGATTGAACACAATAAGACTCTCAATAACGAAAATCAGGAATAATGTATAGCTATGTAAAAGATATATTATGCCAATCATTTAGCAATTTAAAGGGAAAGTAAGAACAAGGAACATGCTATTTAAATTTAAAACAGCCTTACACAATTTGTCTAAGGGTGGGAAACAGAAGGAACATGCTAAATAACACAGCTTTAAGCAATTATCAAAGGGTGGGTATGAAGAGGGAACATAATATGCAATCACGAAAACAATTGAAGCATATGACTATAGGGAAGGTAAGAAAATGGAACACACTATTAAACCAAATGACGAATTTATCATTAAAAAGGGAAAGGTAAGAAAAAGGAACATATGCAATCAAAGCTTTTATCGATTTAGGGAAGGTAAAGAAAAGGACACACAGAAATATAATGACGATACTCACACAGATTTATATTTACCTAGAATGGTATGAAGACCAACCCTGGCCACGGGTCAGTTAAGGACAGAAACCCCAAAAGTTGCAGTTGCCAGTAGGCCAGCAGGTGCAGATCAGAATCAGGACAGGATAAACCATATTTGGATCAGGACCAGACCACCAAAGGTTAAGACCAGCACCCGCAGTTCAGTTGCAACGCCTGCGCTACTCCCTCTCTGCAGCTAACAGTCAGAACCCCGATTGGGTTATCGATTTCACTGACAAAGTGCTTCGCCAGCACCTCAGCTTCCCGGACCCCGATTGGGTCAGCGAATCTTCTGACAGAGTGCTCCGCAGCCCTCTGCTCTTAGTCACCTATTGAGTGCGTTGGGTCAGTGACAGGTCAGCTATTCGGACAAGTCGGACAATTTCTCTATCTAAACCTACGCTAGTTATACTATTTTCCAGGTCAGTGTACCACCCCCCAATGTTGCAAGTGTAAGGATCCCCAATTTTGATTGGACAAAAGAGGAGGAGAGGTCGTCACACCACACCAAATTTGAGACTTTTACCATCTCTTATTCAAATTTACGTTCCCGCCCATTAAATTCAGGTTCTCATGGGGTTATATTCCACCCAACAATGAATGTTCTATTGACAAATACATTGTTTAACATTGTATAAATATGGGTTCACAAGTGCGTGTTCCCATGAGCATCTTCTAATCAGTCAGTTCTTCGGCCATAGTCCAAAGGTCACTGTTCCAAAGACTTGAGATTTTCGCGCAGTCGCAGTTTCACAAATATGGAGTACAGCATTACAAGTCAGGGCAGTTTTCAAAGTGCGACATGAAATGGAAAAGAAACTGTTTTAGAACACAGAATAAATGAGTACACTGTATACCATGTATTTCTACTCTATATCCATTATCTTAAATTTAACTATAGCATTAGGATTAGGCAGAACGAACAGCTTGGCGAAAGCAGCAGTGCAAGCTTCTCGCATTTGAGAACATAGAGCAGCCATATTAGCACTAGTGCGCAGAAGCGAAAAGTTTCCCTCCAAAGCAAAGAATACGTCATGTCACGTGGGTATGACAGACGCATGCGCAATAGAAACCCTCGCGTAGCAGCAGCCATCTTAGATGCAAGCGTATTATGATTAGTAAACACATAAGCAAGCTTCACTCAGACACCCAATATTGATGTAAAATATGCAGAATTAGTAAAACAAACATGTTGGTTACTTTATTAACATTATTCGAGGTTCATGAATATGAGCAAGTCGCTTTACGTGCGAATCCTTGCTCCATCAAGGATTAGGGTTTTGATTCCTTTCAGATCGAACATATGATTTCGATGAATTCACCCAATCGTCCTATATATTACAATGTGAAACAAGCGTGCAGTTTGTCTCAAAACGTACTTGCCGCCCTTCCATGACCAGCAAGCATTGGCAAAGTCAATACTTCTCGCCTATTGCTTTGTTAATATTTGTTTTAGTTATGTTTTATGCTATAGCATTGTGTGGGAAGGCCTGCCATTGTATGGTATGGCCTGTTATTGTATACTATGATATAGTACGGTGTGGCCTATTATTGTATAGTATGGTAAGTTATGGCTTTGATTGGATAAAACATGAGACAACTAAAAATGCTTTCTGTGGCTACAGTGTTAGCGCGGAGAAGAAGCACGGCAGATGAAATGGTAAAAAATTGCACTTTGAAAAAAAAACTGCTTTTAAACATTGAATGAGTCTGCATCTGTAGTGTTTGTCTGGGGTATATACAAAGAAAGTGGTAATAAAGATTGCATTTAGAAAACAAAGTGCTTTTAATCATTAAATAAGTCTTTGACTACAGTGTTGCCTCGTATATAGAAAAGTAATGGTGTAGTAAAGATTGCAATTGGAAAACAAACAAAGTATATTTCAAACATTAAAGTAAACCATGGCTGCTGTTTCTCCCTGGAGCTTGTAAACATTAAATACATCTGTGGCTACAGTATCAAAATGTTTCAGTCAAAGCAGCGGAACACTAATAAAGACATTTTAAAGATGCTGATCAATTGCCTATTTCCCTGCTCAGTAGAACAAAACCAGCTACTACAGCCATCTCAATCGGGCGTTCGCTCTGGTTTTCGCAAGGAAATCACCTTGTTGGAGGTTGCGGGAACCTTTAAGCTGGAGGTAGATCGGGGGGAGCAGATAGCTTTGCTTTTCCTGGATCTATCTGTGGCTTTTGACATTTCATATCCAATTCTACTGCAGCGTCTAGGAAGCATCGGTGTATGTGGTCCTGTATTAGACTGGTTCTAGTCTTTTCTGTCAGGAAGAAGCCAATCAGTATGGATGGCTCCATAAGCCTCATAGCCCATATACTTAGGTTTTGGAGTCCCTCAGGGTTTGGCACTAACCCCAACACTATTCAATGTTTATATGACTCCATTGGCTGCGCTTGTTGAATCTTATGGTGTACAAATAGAGTCTTATACCACAGACACTCATATTCTCTTTATCCTAGACAAAAACTTCCCCAACACTTTTAGTATATGTAAGGCTTGCCTTACAGCAGTATTTCTGTGGATGTGCTCTAGTAACTTGCAATATAATGCTAGTAAAACAGAAATTCAGCTTTTTGGTCTAACCCTTTCTAGTTTGGATAATGACTGTTGTCCTAGTGTTGTGCCAGCCACCACCTACCCCTGCTAACATAGCACGCAATCTGGGGCGAAGTTTGACAGTTCTGTCTCATTTGAACTTCAGGTGGCTGGTGTTGCAGGGTCCTGATTTGGACATATGAGAGTTCTAAATCCATTTCTATATCTGCTTCCAAAGCAGCAGCAGAAAACAGTGATACAGGCCCTTATTACATCATGGCTGGACTATACCAATTCTTTATATTGGGGTCTTCTTGCTTTGCGACTCAAGAGATCCCATCTGGTTTAGATTTCAAGGCGCAGCTTCTGCTAAAACTCCCAAGTAGGGACCACATCAGCCCTTTTCTGAAAGAGCTGCACTGGTTACCTTTCAAGAAACGAGTAAGGTTTAAAGGACTTGTGCTGACGCATAGAGCTTTTTATCACTCGGGCCTTCAGTACATGGTCGAGAGAATAATTCCTTATCAGCCATCTAGAATGCTCCATTCTTTGAACAACTTGAAGGTGGCTATCCGCAATTCAAAAGAAACGGTGGGGTGGTATCTCCTTCTCTTTTCTGGCTGCCAGGGACTGGAATGCTCTTCCTCAGCATCTCCACGCCATGAAGGATGTACAGACATGGTAAGACTTGGCTTTTTGGGGTGGTTTATTAATAACAGAGTCAGCAGGTTGGTCAGCTTTTCTATCGAGCGCCAGGATACTCATTGAGTAGCTGTTTCACCAGTCGCGGCTGGTGATATTTGAAAGTGGTGAGGCATAAAAGTTGGGCATGACTTATGTCGCAGGCAAGCAAGCTTAATGAAGGAATGTGGGGTCCAGGTTGGGTCCTCCTCCCAAGAAATTTTTTGAAAAAGATTTGCAAATTGTGCATTTTAAAGCAAAGGAATTTAATGAGAAAACAAGATTTCTAAAGCAGTGGGATCACATAGTCTTGAAATATTAAGCACATTAAAAATTGCCACATATCTTGGGTTCCTCGAGATCCGGTGCTCCGAGGTTTCGACTGGCCGAGACCGCAACCAGACCGTATTGCATTATATGCAGACGGCATCTTGTTCTTCATGACTGATCCTTGGATCTCGGGCCCGCGAATCTTACAGATTCTCCGAGTCTTCTGTCAGACCGCCAGGCTTCATACTAACCCATCCAAATCGGTGCTGTTCCCAGTATGCAGGCCACAGGGCAGAGGTACATGGGCATCTCAGCTGAAACATGTTACAGACGGATTCCAATACTTAGGTGTATATATATATATATATATCTCCCTGCCCCACTTTGTGGACACACAATATCAACCCACTCCATGCCGACCTCCGTGATGAGGCTTCTATATGGTCATCCCTACCTCTCTCCATATATGGGCATTCGGCAATCTTTAAAATGCTTTCTCTTCCCAGAGTGCTCTATCGTCTTCAAAACTTACCATATCATATACCGTGGTCATGGTTCACGCAAATAAATGCTATACTTAACAATTTTCTATGGGGTGGGGGAGCAGTTAAAGTTGCACTGCAGACCAGTGTGCAATCTACATATTGCTGCGGAACTGCCGCAGCGGATGTGTACTCATACTATGTGGCATCCCACCTCCTGGTCATCAATGATTGGTAGTATAACTCACCTACAGACCCGGCGTTTGCTCTAGAACACACTGCTGTGGAAGGGATTCCCCTCCTTCAATTATTGTATAGTGCACAGAATTTTGAGGCATGGTACCTATTTACGCCAGGTGACGACATTGAAGGGGCTCCGTCAATGGGATCAGATCGTTATCTCCACACTGGGGAACGTCCTGCGAGGTACCACTCTAAAATCCTTCCTAAATCTACAGGAAGATTTTAGCTCCATAAAACCCAGTTCCACAAGTATCTCCAACTACGCCACGCTATGGGTGATTTGGGCGCGCACAAGATTTGGCAGATATATCAGACACTGACAACACACTCCACCATGACTCTTCATAAAACTAGGAAGGCATAACAAGATGATATCCCAGAATTAACTGATGACGATTGGGCGGAGGCTATAGCTAGTCCCAGGGGTGCCGCGGTGTCCTCCAGATACCGTCCCACTCAATTGAAATATGTCCACCGCGTCTATTATACACGCCTTCGCCTCTGGAAGATGGAAGTCATCGTATCCCCTCAATGCTTACGCTGCGACAGGGAAGAGGGGTTGTTCTTTCACACGGTATGGAGCTGCGCTGCAATACAGCCCTTCTGGCACAGAGTCCAGACCTGCCTCAAGGAGGTATTATCTTGGGACATTTCACTTGACCCTAGACTGTTCCTCCTCCACAGTACGGATGAGATAGGAGGGAATCGCTACAAGCAACACCTACTCTTACTTGCTGTCACAATTGCCAAAAGCGATATCGCTCAGTATTGAAAAGGAACTTCCTCACTGACAATAGGGAAATGGAAAAAAGGGTCTATGACAACTGTATGGGTGTGGAAATAGAAGTCGTCCAAGCGCTGGGTTGCCCTCAAAAGCATACAAAAATGTGGTCTTGGTGGGCTACTTTCAGGGGCATAGATCTTCCCCCTCTTCCTTCGCAAACCCCCTAAACGTTAGCTTCCACAGGATGTTACAGTTCATACTATATGACATGGTGTTTTCTTTCTCTGGACTTGTATCTGTTTCTAAAAATGCTCGCCAGTGTGAGTGGGGTGGTAATGTCTCGGTAAAGTTTTGTTTTTCAATTTTGTTATATACACAAAATGTACCCAATGATATTTCCATACTAATTAGTCAATATCCTGTCTCAAAATGGTATATCAAAGGGGATGATGGACAGAGCGTTTGAGAAAGGGACCCACGTCTGGGCGTACCCTGCCAACTCAGGGCGAACAAAGCAATACCAAAGGGGATGATGGACGGAGCATCTGAGCAAATCAAACACTCACCCCCAGTCAACTGATCTGGGTTTAATCCATCATCATTCTTTAGCTGACTCCACCACCCCAGTTCAGACATGCCCATATGTAAATCAGTCTGACCCTGTGCCTCATGGGAACAGTCCAGCCCGAACTGCCAAGCCATGTCTTCCCTGGACCGGAAACAAGCATCCTGGGACTGGTTTCGGGTTTATAACCCTCATCAGCCAGGCTATCTTGAATCCAGTGGCAAAGTGAGCAAGGGACCCACGTCTGGGCATACCCTGCCAACTTAGGGCAAACAAAGCGATACCAAAGGGGATGATGGACAGAGCGCTTGAGTAAATCAAACACTCACCCCCAGTCAACTGATCTGGGTTTAATCCATCATCATTCTTTAGCTCACTCCACCACCCCAGTTCAGACATGGCCATATGCAAATCAGTCTGACCCTGTGTATCATGGGAACAGTCCAGGCCGAACTGCCAAGCCATTTCTTCCCTGGACCGGAAACAATATCCTGGGACCGGTTTGAGTTCAGGTTCATAACCCTCATCAGCCAGGCTATCTTGAATCCAGTGGCAAAGTGAGCAAGGGACCCACGTCTTGGCATACCCTGCCAACTTAGGGCGAACAAAGCGATACCAAAGGGGATGATGGACGGACGCTTGAGCAAATTAAGCACTCACCCCCAGTCAACTGATCTTGGTTTAATCCATCATAATTCTTTAGCTCACTCCACCAACCCGGTTCAGACATGGCCATATGCAAATTAGTCTGACCCTGTGCCTCACGGGAACAGTCCAGCCCGAACTGCTAAGTTTTGACTGACATTTTGGTCCATTTGGTGCCGCTCGTAGTCGTGGAACTGCTGTCATTCCTCACTGGTGCTTGGAAGTGTTCCTCTGCTGACCTTTTACCGGACCTGGAGGGTATTTTATAATCCCTGGATCATCGGAGCTGACGCTGCGGGGGAGAGCGTAACATAACATAACATAACTTAAGTGACGCCCCTAACGCTACCGCGGGACGCGCACGGACGAAGCCCGGGCAAAGGGCGGGCCGTTTGAGGCCATTAGAGAACGTAAGAGACCGGACCGGGCCACCCCTCCAACTCCCCGCTTTCTTGATCCCATTTACTGACTTGTTGTTTGCCCTGAAGCAGGACGCTACAGAATGGCCAGCAGGGAATCAAGAAGCAAGGCTGCTTCTGTGGTCTCAGGTACATTGGACAAATTTCTCTTTAAAGCAAACTCTGCGGCCAACATTGGTCCTCTTGTGCTTGAAAAACTAACTGAGGAGGGTGCAGAGAATACAGGTTTTTCTTCTCCTGGTTTATTAACTAATGCTAGCACTCCGCTATTGCTTGATGCTACCCATTTGTCTTTAATGGATAGTATTGACCAAACCATCGAGTCAGTTCTACAACAGCTAAGGACACCATCAACCTCATTAAGGGATTGAGACACATCACGTATCATCAGTGATGTGGAGCTCTCCCCTGTCGTAGAGTTGGTACAATCCGGGGCTCAGGGGGAGGGTCTCAATTCATTGGAGCATATGGGGTGTAGAGAGGATCCTGTATTGAAATTGAAAAGGAAAAGATCTAGAAAGCCCAAAGGTGATAAAAGGGCCAGAACTGATCCCATAATGCCTACTCAGGAAGATAATGTGGGCGCTCCTGAGACATTAGCTGTGGGAAATGATATGGAAATGTCGAGCACTCCATCTATCTCCTCCATACCCGTGCACACTGAGCCATTTTTCTTTGGCGGGCCTACCCCCAAAACTACAGAATTCCTTATCACCTCGCTTACTGATATTTTTTAAAGTCTTTTGAATCCTCTTTCCCTCAAATTGGACTCAATAGTATCGAGACTGATAGCTCTAGAAAGATAAAGTGCTGGCAATGGCGTTCAGTCAGGGATAGGAGCTAGCACACATGGAGCACATGGGCCTAGTGCTGGAGCTTCCCACTCCCCTCTAATTACTATGGTGTTGGCTCCAACTACCACTACTCTAATAAAAGAGAGAGGGACCCCAAGACCAAAGGGATAGGGTTCCACAATTGACACAAGTCAAAATATAATTCCCTTTGGGCGAATTATCGTAGAAAGACAAATTCTAACAAACATGCACATATACACTCAACAATATCAAATCATAACAAGGAAGCAATATAAAGAATATTAAAAAAGTATTAAGTGAAAACACTATAATAAAAGTAGATCTGCACAGTTTATTACCATACACTATAATTTGTTAAAAATGGGAAACATATACAAGACGGAACACTATACAAGAAATAAATCCAACATTCCAATAAAAAAGGAGGTACAGGTAAAGGGCTAAATTCCAACAAGAATTCAGAATTTTCCTTAATTTGTTATTCCAGTATTGCTCCTTGTGCATCGACGCGTTTCGGCGGTGTATTTATTGTTTAACCACCTTCATCAGGACAAAAATAAATGTTTCCCAATGGTTCTGAAATTCAAACAGAGCCAATCTTAGTTACATATAATAATATATTTACTTTTTTTTAAAAAAACATAATGTATACAGATTTCTACATCCCTAAGACATAAAATAACATTGCTTCCATGTTACACTAGACAAACAATACATTCTATTACAGCATAACGATAAACAATACATTCTATTACAGCATAACGATAATTACTATCTTCTATATATATACACAAACCAAATCATAGACAGTACATTTACTGACTTTGGTCACATAGGTATATTCCTCGTACTCACAATATCTCATAAGGTCTCTACAGGTAGGTCATCTGTTATTAAGTACCCTACACAGTGCTCAAGTCACTAAACATGCAGCATTGAGTCCACATTGGTGCCCTTCCTAAAGACTTAATAACTAGGTAGCACCATTCAAGTTTATTTTGGACAAGAGAGGCGGCTATTGAAACGAACATGATATATCACCTACCTCAAATATTATATATCATTCAATATAAGGTATGGGGTACTCTGCCTCCTTTCCAGTCTCACAAGATATTCGTCCAGCGAACTATCTCTTCGAAGTTATAAATAGTGTTATCCTATATAGAGTAGATAAACAGATTATTTTAGTGTCAGCGAACACCATTATCTTTGAAGGCCATAATCTTTAAAGGGTGGTATTTATTGTCACACTCAAATATTTTCTACGGGCTTGCATGTTCTATTAAGTAATAGCCCCATTCGGGATCTATACTAGACTCATAACCAGCAGTTAGAATAACCGTCCACACACAAACCTAGAAAAAACACATATCCAGGTATGTCTATACTGCACCTTCAACTTTTAGGATTAACAAAAGAGGTGACAGGTGATTTAGATTTTCACTCGCCACAAGAACGCTCACCTCCCAATTTGTCTGGATAATGATAAGGGGACAGTAGCACTTGTATTCTGCGTTAATCCTAGGCTTCGTAACTAGCAACATGTGCCGATATAAATCCGTATAGATCTGTGAATAATTAAAAAAACGCCATTATGGGCTCCTGAGAATTCAAAGTCCGAGCGGCTATTATTGCTCCACTTCCCTGTTATACTTACATAAGTCTGGAGTAGTAAAACGACACACGCGGTATCGGTATGGTCGTTTACATACACTCTATAAGAGTTTGTGATTAAAATTTCACTGAAAAAAAGAAGAAGAATCCACATCTTACTCCTTATTCTATATTTAAAACATCACTATTTTAACAAATCCCGAGTCTGGTACAACCATTACGAAAGGATATAGCTTACTTGCTAATAGGCTATCCCAGGATAGGGGAACCATTAGTCGCACGTGATGATAGCAGCGTGCACTCCCTGAAAAACATACAAACGGACACGACACGTTTTAGGGGCTTAATTAGAAAAAATCGGTCGCATTATCCAAAGCACCGCCCGTCCCTTACCTGTCGGCGCTAAAACAGAAGCGTCCCGCGTGTAGGCAAACGAAGCTGGAAACGGCAAACAACAACGCCGCACCAGTCGCTGATTTAAATACCCGATCTCTCCAAAGTATGTCAAGGGTTCCTGTCACATGGCCTGATACGTTGCCAATACAAACGACGGACTAAAAAACGGAGGCAGAGCTAAAAATACTCACTTCCTCCCAAGTGTAAACAGAGCCAGCAATAGATGTTATAATTAGACTCTCACGCCGAAATTGTTGTTATAAGTTTGAAACATGCTTAATTCATGCTGTATCAAAAAGCAGTTTATACCAGACCCAAGGTATATAGGGAAAAGATATTATATTCCAATAGGTTTATATTAGACATAGATGTTTAATATGGTTGCCAGACATAACCATGATGCTTATAACTTATTTTCATGGAATAAAATGTCAAATTATGAAAAAAGTTAGAAATTAATCGTCCCTCCAAATTCAGGTTTCGATGGATATCCATACAACTCCTAACTATTTTTAATTTGGCCATACTTCGATCAATGTTAAGGACATCAGACCAGTATCTGTTAGATTGAAATATCAGGAGTGGGTAGGGAGGTGATTATAAACACAGCTCGTAGATTCTGTAAGTCACATCAATAAGGCATAGTTAAACCGCTCCAATAATGCGGTCCCATTCCTCTCTCGAGTTAAGACCCCTTCTTACCGTATCGAGATAGGAGATATACCACTGTTCTCTCTCTTAATGTGACAGCATGTGCTACGACTGAATTATGGATATGATTATTATGCCGTTGTATGGATATTATTGATTATAACCGGACAAGGGCATAAAATAGGAATATCGATTCAGGTCCCTAGATCAAAACACTACGCCCACTCCACGAATTAATGTCCATCATTACTAAAACTAAGCAATAGTAAACATTTAAAAGGTGCATGTGTATACCATCCCACCCCAAAATACATTTTTGCATTTGAAATGGTGTATGCGAAATACATGAAAATGATTATAGGTACTGTACGCTTTCATGCAGTGTAATCATTCATTAAAAAAGGATTGCATAAATTCATCAGCTGAATGATAATGCGAAAATTACACATGAAATGGCTCCTAATACAGAAAAGAAGTGCAAGACCATTCCATCACATATAAATACAGTTATTTGTAAATATGCTAGAGGCTGAGGTAATATATTGTCTCTAGAGTTCCTAAAAATAGAAGCTCTGTTCTCTAAGAATAGTTCTACTTTAAGCAGAGTACAAGTGCCCAAAAAAAAGGTAAATATTTTGGAAGGGGAGATGGAGGATTTTTTTTTTTCGCTTTCAGGGCAAAAATAGTTCCAAATATTTTCAGTAGCTTTTTGTTTAACAAAGCCGAAGGCCGAATTCAGAGTTCATGGAACGCTGTGTGCTTGTTTGCTTAAAAGTTATTCTTTCTGTTCAGGGGAGAACATAATTTCAGACAGACTCGCAAAAACTTTGTCTACGGCTTCAGGTGAAAGTTCAACCAAGTTTGAAAATGCCGCAACTGTGCAGTCGTGAGAATGATTGCTATCATCGATGTCTTGATCAGCAATGCTCACAGAAGGTCGTACCTGGGTGATGTTGCTCTCATCTCGTACTTCACTACCCTCTAATCGCAGTGGTGAAGTCTCAACGAATGCCGTCATCAGGATTGGTAACCGCTGGGGACAACACGATGCATGAGCCGTTACAGGACTTAGCAAAGTATCTGTATCCAATGGCACTGCTGATTGTAGTGTAAGACAGACGTCCAACACGCATTCTTCTCCGCATAGCATACATCGAAGCACAGGTAAGATACAATTCTGCCAGATGGGTCTGAATGAAAGAAACCAGGTCATATTCAGATCTCTTAGCCGGGCTAATCCAAGGACTTTAGTTATGCGGTCCCGATAGCGTATAGCTAGGATTGTTTATTCCATCGTTGCAGGAGTCTTGTCTGCGATTTGGCTTGACATAACGAAGCAGAAGTATCAAAAATAAAATGCCTGCTACGAGCCCCAACAGGAGTGATAGGCCGCCAAAGACAGAATGGACAAAATTAGGAAAAATGCCCAGAACTGTTGTGAAGGGTGTTAACAGTCCCGAAAAAATTGTCTTAAATATATGTGGGATACCGCTGGTATCAGACATATTTAGGATTTGGCTTAACATTTCTGCGAAATGCAGGGGACAATTTGTTGATAAAAGTGTACGTATCTCTGCCGATGTCCTTGCAACTTGCAGATCATACGTTTCTTTTGATGACGTCAAGGGCACAGTTGTCTGTAGAAGGACAGACTTCATTCTGCTTAAAGTATCAATTCGAATAGAAGAGATATTCAAAAAGGGATACATTTTTGCTTCCCTGTCTGGAGTGCTGTTTGGATACAATACTTGCATACAGCAAGTGACCATGGAACTAACGCTCACGAGATAAGCTTTTCCTGGCACCATGCCACAACATCTGTGGTCCACTATTAGAATATAGCTCCTGTTAGAAAGCCTTCTAAAGAATGGCTCTATTCGAGTTGCAGGTGTGCCATGAAAGGTTATTTGAAGTCCCCCCACAGGCCCCATGCAGGTTAATACCTTGACACAGAAGTATACCACTTAGTGATCGTTTACAATTGTTACCACTAAGAAATACATTCTGTTCCTTTTCACTATAACATGTGTGTGTGTAAGGTAATTTCCATGATGACTTATTGTACCCTTTACCCAACCTTTCATACTGGCCTGCTGGTATATACTCTTGACAGTATTTAAATTGGAAAGTTGTTATCGGAATAGTTATTATTCCGTGTATTATCCATTCAATGACAGGTCTTTCTGACATTGTCAATGGCAATCTCTCAAGTTTTTCAATGCTCAGAATTGTATATTCTGCTCCTTTCTGTGCCAAGCTGATTTGTGTATCAGTAAGGTTAAAGATAGAGAATAATGACGTTGTGTTGATTAAACGCCAAGGCACGTAGCCTGAACGCAGATTTTGTAACGTCCAGCCAAGCTGTACAATAGAACGTAATTGGGACTGACCGTGTTGTAACATTAGCAAGTCCTGCTCTATTATATCTATAGCAGATGATACAATACTGTCCAGTGAATATATTCTGGAAGACAGAGTCATTAACCCATTGTCCACAACAGAAAGTGATTTTTCCAAATTAATACGGTCAATTTCCCGTATTTTTCTGCTATTTTAATTTGCGTTTCTTTCCAAGCTTCGTTGTAAGCTGCGTATATACCAGCCGCTATGAAACGTTTTTGACGCTGTTTGCGTGGTCCCATTATGAAATCACGCAAGTCAGCACCGTCTTTAAGTAAAGTCAAGTGTTGCTTAATTTATGCCAGTGTGGATTTCTGTAGCCATTCGAGGCAAAGTTTCCCTACACTGTATGTTGTAACTATCCCTGGATGTTGTCTCTGGGAGTATCTGGGGTCTGGCCTGGTCAATTTGAACCCCTGTATTTTGTTCAGGAATCTGTCTTGACAGTTATTCGTGTCTGTGGGCCAGATCAACCATTTTTTCCAATCAGGATGTGTTCTGTTTTGGTTAAAAATATGTGATACGTCTATCTCAACATCTGTAGTGCTATTACTGTCAGGTGTTGGCTTTGGAATAGACGGTTTGTTTAAGTCTTTAATTTTGGCTAGGCCAAGACAGGTTGTCTGTTGAATTGTGTCATTCAAGAATATAATTTGTTCTGGGATCATGCAGGCTCTAAATAATGATTCTATACCTTGGACCTGCCAATCTTTGGTACCCCAGATGGTTTTTGTTTCAATATTGTTTTTCCAAAAATCAAAACCAAATGTAATCATTTTTTCATAAAATGCATCTGAATAAATAAATGTAGTATTTGTCAGCATTGTTTTCATTCCTGTCTTATTTAACAGTTTAAAATAAAACGTTTCAGCATCACTTGTGTTAAAACCTGAGAAGTATGGGAATTTCTCGTAAAATGTTCTAGAACTACCTTTTGGTGGAGTTGCACAATGTTCCCATTGATTATAATTAAAAACATTTCTAGGCTGAGCAGATTTATGCAAATAGTGATGTGAAAAGTGGTTGTAGCAGTACATTTCTTCCTAATTAGATGAACCCTGCAAGTAATCATGTTCTGTAAATTTTGCTGACATTACTAAATCTGACATCATATCATTAATACTTTCAAAGTCCCAATCATCAGAGAATGTGCTCGGTTTTACAAAGTCACTTAATGAAACCTTAAACTGGTGTGGATATTTCAAGAGCTCGACCGGGCCATAGATTTCGTAATCTGTGTTGTCCCAAGCTACCCCACCGGGTATTGGATTGGCTGTGACATTCACGGATGATAGTTCTCTTTTCTCGATGTGAGATGACTTGTGTGGCTTTAGGACCAAGTTGATGTTCTGACTTGCTGTGTCCATTGTACTGTATTTTCCTTCAATTAATTTTCCCAAACAAAGAACCATGATGAGCCAAAGCAGGAGAAAAAGTATACCTAACACAATCCAAAATTCAATCCATGGAGAAATCAGATAGGTTTCTTTGAGTTGATGAAAGAGTTCTGTTACTTTGTCTTTAAAAGATTTAGTTGAACGTGGCAAGATGGCCGCCGTAGCTCTGTAGAGGAAAGTCGCATTTTACCTCTCTCCTACCCTGCTACTATGGTACCGGTGTTTTGAATACAGGGATGTGGAATTCGGCTGGGCTGCTACACCGCATCATTGCTGAAACGCCTGGCAAGGGACAATTAAGACAAGTAACCCTAGCAGCGAAACAGGCTTGGTGCAGGTATTGGAGAAGCATAGTCAACGCTTGCAATATACCCATCAGGAAGTCGCAGCGCGGCAAACAGGATAAAGAGAAACCATCATTAACTGGGACGAATAAAGGTCCAGCATCTCGGGACGATCAACGCTCAGGAGCTATACCTAAAGTTCTGTCGGGCGCTAAGAAGCAGATGGACCCCCTCAGTCGCTCCTCAAAGGGTTCACAAGGGAAAAAAAGCGACAGACCCGAAAGAAAACCAGAGACAAGGCTCGCCGCGGTCGGCTTGAGCAAAGCACAGAAAGAGACGCCACAGGATGTCGAGGGAAGCAGAATACATCGAGCGCATCCCTCTTTGTCAAAGGACCCCATGCGGCAGCCTACCTTGACTGAATCCTTCGCGCTCAAGGGGCCCCCAGCTTCACAGAATCGCGGCGGTGATCTACAGCAGCCAGCCGCGCTGAGCGCGGACAGCGAGGAGGCAGAGAAAGCCGTCCGCGAGGACGCAAGCGTCGAAGCTTCAGTTGCCGGGCAACCAGCAGGCATGACGGGAAGCAGCACGCATCTCGCGGAAGCCGAAACAGAGGTGAGCAAAGGTGCTGCAAAGCTGAGCAAGGCGAGCGAGGGGGGAAAGGAGACTATTGGGGCGCATCAAGAGGAGATTGAGAGACACAATAACGATCAAATGTTAGATGCCCTTTTAACAGTAGAAGCAGGGCTTAACAATAAAATCAACCAGCCTCCAGAATCTAATTGGGGGAGTACGCTAAGCATTGAATCTCGGCAAGAGCAGGAGCAGGAACAAGATGGTGGCAAAGGTAACAGAGGCAATAGAGGGTGATCTCCTGAATTCTTCTCAGTCAATGAGGGGACAGACTCAACGGACATTAGTGAACCGGAATATGAAGAGGAGGGAAGCTCTACTGACCGTACTTCCGGCTCAGATATAAGTAAAGGCTCCAGAGACATAAGTACACAAAAAAGAAAGAAAGCTGGAGCAAGAAGAAACGGGCGAGGGTCCAGGAATAGTATGAATAAAAAACTGTCTTGGGATTACTCTGCCACCCCAGAGACTTATCAAGAAAGCGGTCAAGGAGAAGGCGATAATGGTGGACTACCAAAGTCTACACCACAGAATGTAACACTGGAGATGCTGTTTGGCATGCTTAAGCAGATGCAAATTGAAGCCAGGGCAGAAAGCCGGAGGGCAAGGCGCGACACGAAAAAATTGCAAGCCTCACTGAGAAAAGTAAATAGAAAATATGAAGAGGTGGAGGAAAGGGTAACCCAGGTGGAAGAAAGAACCAGCAGGGTGGAAGATGAGGTAACGGACTGGCAGACCTTCAAAATTGAACAAGGAAAGATAGTGGAAGACCTGCAGTGGAAGGTCGAATACTTTGAAAACCGCCAAAGGCGGAACAACGTGAGACTCTTGGGACTTGAAGAAGGGCTGGAGGGGCAGGATCCTAGAGGGTATGTGATAAAACTCTTGAAAGGGGCCTTCCCAGATTCGCAGTGGCAATGGGAACTAGAAGTTCAAAGAGCCCATAGATACCCGCTATTCTTAAAGAAAAATCAAGGGGCTCAGCAGAATACACTTCCCAGGGCAACGCTGGTGTTTCTAGGGAATTTTTTAGCGAGGCAAGAGATTATGGATAGGGCTAGACCAGAGTCAAGGAAAACATTTGATGGAGTTACATTTTTCGCCAGGCCTGATTTCTGTCATGTTACTGTCGAAAGAAGGTGGAAGCTAAGGCAATTGATTGCTCCCCTCCAGAAACAAGGTGCAGAAGCATATCTATTATACCCAGCAAGATTAAAAGTTATCAATAAGGGGCATACTAGGATGTTCTTTTCTGAAATAAAAGCAGGAGAATTTCTGACAGAGATTACTGAGCAACATAAGGGGAGGGAAAATAGAGGAAGAAGTCCACCAAAAACCCCGTAGAGGAAAGGACATAAATGGGAAAATCACAACTGTAAATGAATGAGATAAGAGAATAGGGTAGGGGGGAGAGGCGGCACTACAGACTACAGAGGCTACACATAGGTCAAGATTGACCTATTTGCCTGTAGTAAGGGGGGGTGGGATCCCAGAGGGGGGGGAGGGAGGGGGGGCTAGGGGAGGGAGGGGTTGGGGGGGAGGAATCAAAGTTGGCAAGTACAGCACTAAAAAAGGAAGTAGATGAAGATGTAGATCACGTATGTAGGAAAGAAGCACTGCTTGGTTATGGGTATAATAACTACGAGTGGAACAACAGGAAGGAAAAGTTTATTATACCTAGATGGCAATAAGGATAGCTACCATAAATATTTGTGGTTTAAATGACGGAGGGAAAAGACAGAAAGTCTCAGCCATGCTAAGAATGTTAAAATTAGACATAATATATTTACAAGAAACCCACATTGAGGGAAATAACAAATATCTATTAGAACAAATGGGCTTTGAGGTACTAGCTTATACGAGACAAAATTCAAAGACAAAGGGGGTAGTCATTCTAGCAAAGAAAGGAGTGTTTATAGTAAAGTGAAGTAGAGAGGATCAGGGAGGGAGATGGGTTATGATTGAGGGTGAATCAAAGGCAGGATTTTGTACTATTGTTTCGGTATATGGCTCTAACGAAGATGATCCGGAGATTTTTGAATTTTTAGACCATGAATTACCTTTATGGCCTGAACCAATTATCTGTTGTGGGGATTTTAATGTGAATGGATTGATGGGTTTGGGTATGATGGGAGGGGGGATATATGGGGGAAGAAAAAAGAAAGTATGTAAGGCAGTAGGTAACCTTGCCTTTCATAATGCATTGACTGATGTATGGTCTTATAAACACCCATATGGCACAGGGAGCACATACTACTCTGCACCGCATAAAACGGTGGCCAGGCTGGATTACTTCTGGGTCTCCAACTCTCTGTTAGGCAATAGCCACATAGAGAGGCTACCGAGGATATTATCGGATCATAACCCTCTGGTACTAACTCTCCCGCTAGTTGATAAGGGGGAAAGGAAGCCTTACATATGGACATTTGAGAGAGGCCTCTTGAAAGACGAAAAATATCTGAATAAAATGAGAACTTGGATTAGCCAATTTTGGGAGACTAACAGAGGTTCAACTTCAGCAGGCATGGTATGGGACGCCTTTAAGGCGGGTGTTAGGGGAGAGACTTTAGGTTATACGCTACAAAGGACAAAAGAGGAGAAAGAGGAAATGACGAAAAAGATAAGGGATTTAATCGATTTGGAGGAGCGCTTAATAGAAGCCATTTCGAAACAAGAACCTTTGGAAGATATACTCTTAAAAATAGTACTGAACAAAGCTGATACAAGTGAAAGTATTGTGAGGAGAACGGCAGCTAATTACTTGTCTAAAAGGGAGAAAAGCTATGAGTACAGTGAAAGAATCGGACACCTCCTCGCAATTCGTACTAGGCAGAACTTGGCTGCAGGGCAAATAAAGGAAGTAAGGAACGAGGTAGGGGAGGTAGTAAACAAGTTATCAGAAATACAGGAGGTTTTTAGAAAGTTTTATACTAATCTCTATGATCAGTCACTAGTAAATGCAGAACGTGAGATTTCGGGTTATCTCGAAGGCATATATTGTGCAGGGCAATGTGATGTGGAAAGGGAAAAACTAGAGCTTAGATTCACAGCACAAGAAGTTCAGGAAGCAGTAAGTATCCTCCCAGGAGGAAAAGCCACAGGCCCAGACCAAATCCCAGCAGAGTTTTATAAAGTTTTTTGGGGCGTATTAGGGAAAGATATGCATGAAACTCTCCTACAGGCACAGTCTGGTAAATCAATTCCTCCCTCATGGGGTGGGGCTGATATCATTATAATACTTAAGAAAAGTAAACCCCCATTAGAACCCGGGTCATATCGTCCGATAACACTCATGAACGCAGACGCCAAAATATATTCTAAAACTCTTGCACAAAGATTAAGTAAGATTATAGGGCACTTGGTGAGCATTTCACAGCATGGGTTTATTCCAGGGAGAGGGACCACACAACACACGAGACAGATGATCACGATTTTAGATGCCATGGGTGTTGCAAGGGACCCTGTCGCGGCCAATTTCCTGGATGCAGAGAAAGCTTTCGACAGGGTCTCTTGGAAATATTTATGGGAAGTAATGAAATGGTTTGGGCTGGGGGATGGATACATTAAGGCAATTCAGGCACTGTACGCAGAGCCAAATGCTAGAATAAGGATCAATAAGGGATACACTGAACCAGTACAAATTAGACGGGGCACAAGGCAGGGATGCCCTGCATCTCCGCTATTATTTGCCCTGTATATTATTGACCCTATCCTGCGCAGATTTGAAAACAATTGTAGGATTTCCCCAATCAGGCTACATAACATCAGCTATAAAGTGTTCGCATACGCGGATGATGTGGCAATAATTACCAACAACCCGGATATTGCTCTACCTGAGATAGAGATGGAAGCAACAGGCTTCGGAGCAATTTCTGGATACAAAATTAATAGCGAGAAAACACAAATAGTACAAAATCCCTTTATGATATATCAAGACAGCAGAGTCGTTAAAGTAGCCACATATTTAGGAATCAAAGTCACTGCCGATCTAGATAATCTGGTAGAGATGAACATGAAACCATTGGTAGCTAAAGTGAAGGAGAACACGGAAAGGATAGACAAGCTTAATTTAACGTTGATGGGCCGAATAAACGTGATCAAAATGACTACCTTTCCAAAATTCCTGTATTTATTCAGAGCAATACCACTCTTCTTTGAACATTCTTGGTTTGACAAAATAGAAGCTATTTTAAATAAATGTATATGGGCACAAGGCAAAACCAGGAGAGCATATCGCCACTTAACACTTTCAAGAGAAAAGGGGGGATGGGGAGCACCGGATTTTCGTTTTTATTACTGGGCCACAGCGATGCAATATTTTCAGGGACTAATAGGTGGTGGGGGTATAGAGACAGGAGAAGATATACAGGGATACACTAATGTTTATGCTGCACTGCTGGGAAAAGGGGCTGTAAACGGATTCTTAAATACAATTGATTTCAGCTATTATAAGCATACTAGGTTCAAAACTTTAAAAGCTGCCTATAGTATTTGGAAGGTCTTACAAAAGAAAATAGGTTTAGGAAGATATAACAACTACACACGAATGTATACAAATAGCTCTCTACCTGGTGACATTTTTAGAGATACGGTGATGAGGGACTGGGATAACAAAGGGATTAAGAAAGTTGGGAATCTTATGAACCAACAGGGTGAAATCCTACAGTTCCAAGAAATCCAAAGCAAATTCAAAGTAGCTAATAACAGCTTCTTTAAATATTTACAGATTAGAAGTTACTTGGCAAACAAACAGGGTGGAACGTTGGGTTTCGGGTCTTGTCGCATAATGGATTATTTAGAGAGAAGCCCTCATTGCACGATTCGTAATTTATATGCAGAATTATGCACATATAAAATCGACGATAGAGAGAAATATGCCAGGAAGTGGTCGGTTAGACTAGGGGTACAGCCAGAAGAGTTCCAGTTATCTCTTGATCTGGGAAGAACTGTTTTATGCTCTGTTCCCTGCAGTCGCAACACTACAATACTACATATTCGCTTTATCATACTCCAGCCAGACTTGCACAATGGGGGAGCAATACAGGAGTAACATGCCCACGTTGCGACTCAGTTGGGGCAGACATTATTCATATGTTTTCGCAGTGCCCACAATTGTTTTCCCTCAAAAAAGAGATTGAGAAATTTTTGGATGAATCACTGGGATGCAAACTTAAGCTCACAGATGAGATATTACTGCTGGGGGTTTCGGGGAGAACTGAGAATGTTTTTCTTGAATTTACTTTTATGTTGGCCGCTGTTTTCCGAATTTGTGTAGCGATATCATGGCTTGAAAGGGTCCCACCAACTTTCCAGATGTGGATAGCTCGGTTATTATCAACTTATAATCTAGAAAAAGCGCTATATGATAGAAAGGGGGAAAAAAGTAGATCTTTGGGAAAGAAGATCTGGTACCCAGTGACAAATTGGAAAAATGGGGTGATAAATCGGGTAGGGTTGGCTGATTGTATCGAGTAGTAAGCTTAAGTTCCATAACTGTTTTAATTAGACGAATTATAATTAGTCGCAAATGATGGTATGAATATTGTAATGTAATGATTATGGTCTTGAAATGTATAATTGTGCTGTAACATTTATTGGTTTGGTATGATGGAAAATTATAAAAACTTTTAATAAAAAAAAAACAAAAAAAAAAGATTTAGTTGTTGGCTGTTCTTCAGGCTCGCTTGGATCCTCAGAAAAGTCATCGAAATTGATGAAGTGTCCAGATTCAGTTCTGTCAATTGTTGGAATCGCTTCCGGAATTTCATTTGCTTTTGGAATTTTCTTTGTTTCATTAGCATAGGCTGAGGCTACATCGTTGTAGACAGGTGTTTCTTGACGAACTGTTGCAATTTGGGTTTCAAGAGGCATAAGTTCCATGGTATTGTTGCATAGTCCTTTTTGATTCACTGTAGGTTTATCAAATGTGATTAGTCTATCAGTTTGAACCTCTTGTATTGTAGCAAACTTTGGTGTTCTGCTATTTTTCGGGAGTCCACTGGGCCTACTACTTATTATTGGCCACATGATTGTGGTTTTACCAGGTCGATGGATACAACTCGGTTCTCCTTTTTACCAGCAAGGGGCGGTAGTACAACTGATCTTGTTCCGTTGACAGCTAAGACAGGTACTGCTTTTCTGTAAGAAGGCCCAAATTCCTTCTTCACCGCGATCTTCTCTCTGACCAGATCCCCAATCTTTGGAATCCAGACAGGCCTTGCTGGGACAGGTGGTTTATCTTCAGTGGCTGTTGGCTGCTGTTTTAGCTTTACGTTACTCAGGTCTTTTCTTGTTTCATTTAAGTCCTGTAAAATAGCCAAACGATCTTTGATACCAAAGCATTTTTCTTCTACCACTGAAGTCTGACTATCTAAGTCCTGAATATGCATTCTAGTACCGAACAATAGTTCATACGGACTGAAACCTTTTAGAGAATTTCTTGGCAGATTGTTAAGACTACGTTGGACACTTGTTAAATGTTGGACCCACCCATCACCCGTACCTAATACCCTCGCCGTTATAGATTGCTTTATGTCTCGTTTTTTTCTTTCCACAATCCCATTTCCCTCAGGATGGAAGGGAAAAGAGTACCGCAATGCAATGCCCATGCTGGTCATGGCCTCCTTATAAGCTCAAGAGCTAAAAGCAGGACCATGGTCAGAATGTAGCATGCCAATTGCGTATGTGCCGATATAGACTCGCAAATCTTTTATAACAGTTCTGGCGTCAGCCGAGCGCTGGTGTCTACATTTTAAGTGGATCTAGTCTTAAATAATATACATTGGGACGCATTTTTCTTGTTTAATCATGCGTATAGATCGCCTTATGCTTTCTATTGGGTGCTCTGGCACTACTTCGGCCGGTTCGCCACTGCGATCTCTGTTGCAGTTTTCACAGTTTATTGCAAATTTGTGATTATGCAAGCTCATTCCCGGCCACCAGTATTCTGATTGTAATTCTGTCAGAGATTCTTTGATCATCTGATGCCTTAGACCTAATCCCATATGTGCTTCTTGTATTAAGAAGATTCTCCTGTTCGTGTTTGGAATTACTCTATCCCCCACTCCAGGGATTCGAGCAAAAGGAACGGAGTTTGCATCGATTATGTATGTATAATTGAGTGGATAGTCCACGGGTAATGCTGCACAGTCGCCTTTTGAAGACGTTTTTACCGCTAGCATGATTTCCCCGTCTATGTATTTTTCTGAACGCTTTTTTGTGGCTACGGAAGCCGGATTAGTTGCTTCCGCTGTGGCTGTCTCAGCCAATGAATTCCCTGCAGCGTGAACGCCATCACGCTGATGACTCAGTGTATGTATCACGTGAGTCTTTTGTAGTTCTTTCTGTAAAAGAACTACCTGTTCCCAAAGCGATTTTTGCTTGATTGTGGCACCTGTGTCATCTTTGTAACCGTTTTGAACCCATTTCTGCAAGTCATTATTGTATGATTTGACGCAGGAATGCGAATCGCACACTATTAGTGTCGGGAATTCGCGATCGGCAATATCGAGCGCCATTTTTAAAGCTATTAATTCAGTTTGTTGACCTGAATGGTCTTTTACAGATTGTGACATTGTTACCAGTGGTCTCAATTTACCTCCGCGCCACCGGCATTTGACAACCTCGCACGTAGCGTTATAAGCTTGTTTCCCCCACACTGAGGGTTGTGCATATCCGTCTGTATATATTACACAGGCGTAGTGTTCTAGAGGCAGGATTTCGGTCGGCAGAGGATATTCTCTTTCATATGTTAGATATTTCAATTTTTTCATTTCCGGGTCAAAATAGTATTTCACTTTTTCTGTAGCAAGAGAATTCTCCCATTGTATCCATTTTTGATCTAATGCCACGGTAGTTAAATTGCGTGGACTTGTTAATGCCTCAAAGGCTGATTCTGCTGTTAAAACAGTTATCCTTTTGCCTTGGGCTTGGTCTCTTTCGCTGGCTACAGCTCTTTGAACCGCATTTACAACATTTTCCGCAAGACTGAATGTTTTTTCAGCTTGTGAGTACAAGTGTGATTTGTATGCTATTGGTACCTTTTCTCCCTCATTAGAGGTCAGGTACGTAAATCCGCATCTTCCTGGGATGACTCGGATTACAAGGTTGCGTGTGTTATCGCGAGTTTGCAATTTTGTTTTAGCTAACATGTCTGTTTGCAATGATCTCAAAATTTCTGTGTGTTTTTGAGTCCAATTCATTGGTTTAAAATCAGGTTTTCTTAATTCATAGAGAGGTTTAACCCTCTCCGCATAATTTAGAATGTAAGTTCTTCAGAAATTCAGGAAACCTAGTATTGATTGTAAGTTCTTCAGCGTTTTAGGTGCTTGGAGTACAGCACACTTCTCTAAGAAATTGTCTGCTAGGCTTTTGCCTTCACTTGATAATTCATATCCTAAAAACAGGACAGTTAGATGGGCAATTCGTGACTTTTTAAAGTTGTATTTGTACCCCTCTGCTGCGAACCCAAGTATTATGGTGTTCACTCTTTTCAAGTGAGTATCCAAGTCATCATCTGTTAGATAGATGTCATCGACATAAGATAATGCCTCATCATCATACATTTGTAGTAACTCTGTTACTCTTGCTGAGACTAATCCTGGGCTATTCTTGAACCCCTGTGGGAGTCGACAGAAATTTTCTGCGAACCCATTATTGAGAAAGCGGTCAAATACCTGCTTTCAGGTGCAATGTTTTGACAAAAGAATCCATAAGAGAGGTCTAATGTTGTTTTATATTTTTTGCGCATGATGTTATTCATTAGTGCTGCACTGTGTGAGTTTTGTACTGCAAATGTCTTGCAACATGAGTTAAGGTGTCTGTAGTCCAAAACTAGACGATATGAATCGTCTGGCTTGGAGACAGGAAACAAAGATTGTTAATTTGTGAGGTGCATGTTTCAATCACCCCTTGGTATTCAAGTTGATCTAAGATCTCCCTGACCTGTTTTTTAGCTTCTTGCTTAATTGGGTACTGCCTTTGTGCAGTTGGTTGACATTTTAATTGGATTTTGTGAGGAGGAGAGTCCTCATCCCATCCTACATGATTTTTATATAATGCAGGAGCTTGGGCTACTGCCCACTTTCTTGCAAGTGTATATTTTTTATGAATTGGAATGTGATTTGAGCAGGCAGGCATAATCATTTCTTCGCCATGAGGGCACTCCCTGACAAACTATGGTGGCCAGTCTTTCTCAGCTAAAAGGATATCATAGCCTTTGGAAAGGTTATCCCAAAATAGACCCCTTACTTTCCTAGTCTTATCTCCCTCTATACGTAATGTTATCTCGTATATTTTATGAGGTTTGCTAACTCTGCTGTCTGCAGTTTCCACTTGAATGTATTCATTCGTGTCCACTGTCTCCAGATGATTCATCAGGATCTTGCGAGCTATGGTCACTTCTGCTGCACTGTCTAGCATTGTCTGGGCCCACTTTCCGTTTTTCAGTTGTGTCCTCAGTATCCTCGGCATGTTTGATTATTTTAATACTGGCTACCTTCTTTCTTGGAAATTGTAATTTTTTACTTTGAGCAGGTTCCTTGTCTTTGGACTTGACGTGCTCTTCCCTGTGTTCTGACCGTCCTCTTCTTTCCGATTTCTGCGAGGAAGTCTGAAAAGATCGAGAGGGACGTGTATCAATGTCTTGATATCTACCAGGTATCTTCAGATTATCCCTATTTCTAAGGTTGTATCTTTTCTCAGAGGGCTCCCTCTGGGGAGACTTGTGTCCTTGGTCCGGAGATCTTTCTCTCCGCCGAGGAGACCTTCCTCTGGACTGGAGTCTTTTTTCTTTGGGAGTGGATTGTTTATTTCCATCCCAGCTCTTTTTTGGAGTGTTTAGATTATTTTTAATAAATATCTTTTCAGGATTTTCAGTTAGTTGGGGTTTTACTGGTTTCCCACCCAAACTATCTCTTCCTAGTTCTTCATAGCATTTTTCTATGATTCTGGCAAGTTCAAATGGTTGTTCTGCTATATCTGTTTATTTCAATTTCTGGAGGAATGTTATATCCTCCGTTGCCAATTGAACCAACTCTCTATATGCCTTTGTTAATTCTTTTATTTTAACTAAGAGTTATTCGCTTGACATTTTATCAATGTCTGGATGTGGTGTGTAGCTGGCTAGAACCGGCCACGTTGCTCCTGGTCTACCTAGTGGACCGAGCCTGGTGATGTGATTATTATGTTTTAGGGCGCCTTTAAACCAGAGCAGGTGCTCTTGGTATTTTAATGGGATTTCCACCTCCTCGAAAGGGGTGTACTCTTCCGGAGGTTCCTCTATTTTGTAATAGTGGAATTCGTGTGTGACAGCGTTTGCTGCTGGAAAGTTTATCCAGTGGAGAAGTGTGGCTCACTGGTTAGAGGAGGCAGACCTGGAAGCAGAGGCCAGCCCGGGACCAGGGTTCAATTCCCGGCTCGGCGGGGTCTTGAGTTCTAAAATGTCCATGGACTCGACAATTCTCGCTCTGGTGCCTACTCGATTCATGGGTTCACACTCTGCGACTCTGGGCAATAGCTTGCTTAATCTCCACAACGGCCCCTCGCGGCGGGATGCCTGGCTTTCACCTTGCGGATACCTTGCCGGGGTTATCTCACAGGGGAATACCAGGACGGGTTCCCTAAGCAAGCGCTTAGAAACCGCTTGGTGATTTGCGCTATATAAATTCCTGTACATTTACATTTACATTTACATTTCCTGTACATTTACATTTATCCATGAATAGAATACCTCTGTCTGCCGATATTCGTGTGCCTCAATTACGAATATGACTGTACCACCTCTCGATGTTAGTCCATTTTCTATAAGTTTAAGAGTTATAGTTTTTCTTATGTTGACCGGAATGAGTATTGCATTTGGGTCATTCTGTAGGAGACTTGTGTCATCCTCTAGGAGTCGAGCTGCTATTCTTGCTGCCTCCCTTTCGTCGTCACTTTCTGTCATTTTTCTGACAGAAAGGTTTTTTGTTGCAGATCAAGTTTCAAGGAAACAAAGATTAGGTGCACAATATTTTTGGAACACTGTATCCTTCAACGTTGACTAAACCAAAAACTATACATAGAAATCTCTTCCTACTAAGTTCCGGCGGATTTTTAACCTTTTACCAACTCCAGACGTCTTTTGGAGTATTTACGGGGAAAAGGGTCTGTGTGAAAAAGCACGACTGAGTTACTCTAACGTCTTGCGTTAGATTTATCGCCTTACCAAACGTTGGGCGCCATGTAGTGTAGTTCCTATATTCCCAATAGGCTCTGCGCATTGGAATAATATATTCAGCAGTGTAGACGTAGGACTGAGGTTATCTAGGTCTCTACTGACTATATTAGACTTAAGGTTTGCCAGCTAGCTCAGAGGTCACTAGAAACTTTCTCGAATAAACAAGGAGGAGTTTAACCTCCCTGGATAGACAAGAAGGGATTAGCTTCTGACAACCATAAAACATGACAACTTTGCTCTCCCTGAATAAGAGTGTATCTCTAGAGTCGTGTGAAAACAATAGACAGCTATTTCACTCAGTCAAATGTGCGTACTTAGTTTCACCAGAATGCAGAGAAAAGAGAGACGGGCGTTTTCAATAAAAGGTGTAATTTATTGAGCAGTCTTCTTCCTCATACAAGAGAAATGAATTGCCACAATTGCAATACTCATAGTAAAGTAAAGTGCGTACAGTAAAAGGAGGATTATAAAATAATACTGTAAAAGCATTATTATGGTTTCTTAGCCATATGATACTTTAAAATAGATAAAATATATATACATATATACATTGACTAACGTACTCAACTGGTGCTTCTAAATACGCCTACCCCTGTGTACCTGACCTAAGCCTAATATGTGGGAAGGAGTAAATAAGTAGCAGTTTAAGTTAAGTTTGTTTTGCCAAGAATCTGACTCAAGAATTCTCTTTAAGGGTTTAGTCAGCTAAGTACCTGGGTAAATGAAAGCAGGAGGTCTTGTATCTCTCTCTCAGGACTCGATATCCCAGTAACCCGCGAAGGTATCTGGAAACACCGGAGCTGGATTTCTCGGCAGGAGAAAAGACAGCGTCTCTCACAGTGCGTCAAAGAGGAGGGGCAGCGTCCGTGGGCTTTCGCATCAGCTGGGCTCTCGGGCAAGTAGATAGCTGCTCCAAAACCACCACTGTGTGTTTGCTTAAGGCAACGTTGGTATATTTATACCTGAAAGGTGCCTGGGTTTGACGTAAGGTTGGAAATAAGACGTCAATAAAGATGTCACTAAGAACTGGCCGTTCTTACAGTGCTTTACAGGAGTTCTAGCACGAAATCAAAACAAAAGCAAGGGGGATTTCCCAGGTTGCTGGAGGCTTGGTTTTGTTTAGAGAACTCAGTGTGCTTTCTAGGGGGCCGGAGAAGTAGCCTTGTTTAATGTGACAGCATGTGCTACGACTGAATTATGGATATGATTATTATGCTGTTGTATGGATATTATTGATTATACCCGGACAAGGGCATAAAATAGGAATATCGATTCAGGTCCCTAGATAAAAACACTACACTTTGCCTCTGCACTTGTGTCTATAATGGGAGCGCAATGGGCATAGAGATTCCCTTATTTGCATGGGACCACCCCCCCCATACAAATGCGGGAACGCCCTCGGATACTAGCGCCCATTGGGACTACAACCTGTCCGCATAGCCGCTCGCCCAACTTCCCGCAGCCAGAAGAGAAGAGTACCAGCGCAGATCAGAGGGCAGTTAATGGGGTTACCCGACCCAGCGAAACCGCTCAACTGCTTCCTAGATGCGCAGCATGCAACGTACGCGTCTGGGAAAATAACCAGTTGGAAGCAGCAGACTTCCAGATAAGAGGGAAGTGTGCACCCATGTGGATGAAAGCCATTATCGCAACCGCTTTTCTCTCACACAAGTGCAGGTGCAGTCCAAACAAATGAGATTTGCCTAGTGGCGTAACAAAACCTCAGCCCCCTCCTCCCCCCAAGGTGAGGGGGCCCTCATTACCCATTCCCTAACTACCTTGCTGCTTCTAAGTGTTTTATTGATTTGCAGCTGGACAGCCAAGGTAGCCCCCTTTGAGGTGAACGTGGGTCTCTGTTACGCCGGACACAACAGCAAGGGTTTCCCCCACATGGTGCACTGCTGCCATCATGGCCCTCCCAACACTGGAAACATACAGAACATACAGCAGCAGCTACAGCCTGTCCACTTCATAAGTCTTTCTCCCTTGTTTATCATGTACAACACAAAGACAATCCAACTTCCCCGTGCACATCATTGCCACATCACGCCCCTCATGATCAATGAAAGTATTAACATGGTCGCACTCCCCTCTGCTCCCAGCCGCCGCCGCCACTCTGGCCACCAGTATTCAATGTAAGCTCTATTGGAAGTCTTGCGTAGCGGTGTTCTTCCCCTCCATGTTCTCCTGGATATCTCCCTCCCTGACCTCTGTGGGCTCACCTGTTATCTCAGTTGTCATGCTCGCTCAGTCTCTCAGGTCTTCCTCCACTCTCATCAGTCCTCAGTAATTTCAGTTGCACTTTCTCCACCAGGGACCATTATAGCATGCCCCTAAGCCATTTTTGGGTTGTGGGCCCCCGCTCTGTGCCCAGCATATCGAAATATTGCGCTTGGTCAATAGAAGACCGAGTTTTGCAAATCTATACTGCATTATCCCCCGTTTGGGTTTCAGTATTAAGCAGGCAGTGACTAATCGTCCGCTGGAAGAGTCTCTCCACCACTCACTCCAAATATCTCTGCAGGGCATTACAGGTCCAAGTCACATGAAGGAAAATAGCACTATGTTCCTGACATTTTAGGCATGTCAAGGGTCTATCAGGGTAGATTTTATGTAGACTGTCGGGTATTAGGTAGGTTCGATGGAGACAGCGGGTAAGCTTAAACCTGGCATTGCTAGCCACCTCTTGTGTGCACGCCTACTTCCACTCTGCATCCATCAGTGGGGTCTGCAAAACCCTGTCCCATGCATGAACTTTCAATTGGTTGCTTAATCTGATAGTAGTGCTTGTTATATATGAAATCTTCGTCTCCACTCCCCCCTCCCCCCAACAATAGTGCCTCTAATGTGGGAGATGTTGGGGTGTGCTTGGGAACCCCAACCATATGACTCTAGCCGTTTGTACCAGATTGGCAAACTTGAGGAATTGGCCTGCCGTAAAACCAAAGCTTTCTTTGGCCCCTTGAATGTCAAACTGCCCTGCTGGCTATAGGTATTCCACAAGTCGTCACCCTACCGCTCTCCATGCCCCCAGTGTCGTAACCTCTCAGATTTTGCAGAAAGACTGTAGCCAGTCAGAGGTAGAGATCTGCTAAAGGGACAGCATTCAGCACCCGGTGCACTGCACACTCCCACACCGCTTCCACCTGAGTGATCACCTCCGGGATGCCTCTGGGTTGTTTCTGGCCCCACCAATAAACTGGCAGCATACCTTCCTCCACAGCACAACCCAGCAGTTTGTGTTCCCAGTTTGGCTTGTCGCCTGCACCACTGAGCAGTGTGCTGAAGCTGGGATGCCATATAGCATAGATTCAGGTCTGGCAATCCAAGCCCGCCCTCCTCTCTCCTACTCTTCAGCAACCCCAGCCAAACTTTGTTCTGCCCTAAGCCCAGATTCGGGCAACCAACAGGCTGTCCAACTCCCTAAAGGTTGCCGCTGTTATGGGTTACAGCGTGTTTTGTAATGTGCATAGCATTGGACCAGTATTTGAATTTTTGCAAGCACCACCCTGCCCTTTATGGATGGGGGAGAGTGTTCCAAAAGGCCACTGAAGTTTGAAGACTGTCTACCACTCTTCCTTCATTCAGTTGGTAGTGTTGGGTCACAATCTCTGCCATCCAGACACCCAGGTATCCAGAGAAAGGGGCAGCTAGGTAGGTGCAGTCACTGCATCACCTAATAAAGTCACACATGCCTTTTTTAACACCAGTATTACCCTCCTCAAAGGACCAGCTGCCAAATGGTCACAAATCATACATGAAGGAACACAGAAAATGAGCGGCAAAACATAAGCAAGGAAGATCAATTTGACATCACATCAACTATTAGGGTCATTTCCAATATTATTCGACGAGTCCAGTGTTGCTTGAATGTTCTTTTTTATTTTCTCTCTTTCAGTTTTGAAAGTATAGCAAACAGGCACAACCAACACGTTTCGCCCCAAACTAGGGCTTCTTCAGGGCAAAAGAAAGTCTTGTGCTGGAAAAGTTTTTGAGCCGTGCATAGACCAAGACACGGAGGGCCAGATGTCATTGCCGAACAAAGTACTTCTCAGGGTGGGACTACTGCTTCCGGAATCTATTACCAGTTTGTGCAATCCGGGACACACACTGGTTCGCCACATGCTGTTAATCACAAATAATATTGATGTGAATTGGGTAGCACTGGATCTGGGACTCTGACATTACTTTGCGGCTCACAATCTTTATTGTATCCTAATGCTCACTGCTGCTATGGCATCCCAACGTCCGGCAAGGCCAATTGGTCCTGCCACCTCAACAACTACGTCTGGGCCAAAAGGGAGACAGACAGAATGATAAAGAGGTCACTTCTACTGCACTTTGCAGGAGGAACTATCCATATTGTTTGAGAACCGTCAGTGAACAGGAGCCGATCATGACAATGATGCTGCAAAGCTGCCATAAATGCCAACTTTAATCCGCAGCTTTACCCAATCTACAAGCACTTCAAACTGCAGCAGGCCCGACAAAAGGAAGGAGAAACAATCAATGGATTCTATGACTGTCTAAAGGAAATGGCCAGTACCTGCACGATGATGACCATCAGAAAGAAGTTAGGGTCCTGATCATCTAGGGATGTAGATTATGAGTGATGCTTCAACCAGTGATAAGACTGGAAGAGGCGAGATCCCATGAACTTTTCAACAGCAGGGCAGAAGAAATGGAAGTGGCCTTGGTAAGGGTACCACCATATCCAAACCACACCGGTCTACTACACGTCAAGGAAGAGTTAGTAGAATTAATAACGGGAAGAGCAGAGCCACAGCAGCCAGAAAGGGCACAACAGGACATAACAACTCCATGCAGAACCTGTGTGTTGGAAGCTCATTCAGTGGCCAAGTGTTCCATCCATGGAAAGACATGTTCTAAAGGAGGCAAAGCGAACCATACACCTGAGTATGCAGAGGCAGAGAGATAGGAAGAAAGCCCATAGAACGGCAACTCCTCAACTCAGCACTGCATCAACTCATGCTAAAAAAACTACTATCTGCCGACCACCACCAGGGCCATGACCCAAGACAGAGAGACTATGACATTGATGAAGAGATCTTCTTGGTAACAGATGGCGATCTCAAACTATTTTCGATGTAATATTCACGGGCATGGTCCAGCCGCTGATCAAATCTGCAAGCAGAGAATGGACAGACAGAGAGACCCTCTTGCCCAAACTGAGTGACAATTCCTGGCCCTAGGGGCATGGCTTGCTGCAGAGAGTAATGGCCGCTTAATCGAGCAGCTCCGCCGGGCCAGCTCGACTTTCCCCTATAAATCCGGTCAACCATCCGTAACTGGGGTGAGAGTGAGTTCCCCATGACTCACTCTGCGCCCGGGTGCAGAGCCAGTTCCAGTTCCAAAGAGAGAGAAATCGGACCCGAGCCAGAGGCAGGACAAAAAGCGGCCTGTTAGTGAACGGCATCCCTAAGCTCAAGTGTCGGAGCTGGAATACAGCGTGAGGCGAGCGGCGAGACAAGCCGGCGGTCAGCCCTGCCCAAACCATGTTCCGCAGCCCGGAGATAGTGTAAAAACTGACCGCCAAAGAGCTGAGGAAACAGAAAAGCGGGCGGCGAGGTAGCAAAAGAGAGAGAGAGCACAAGCTGGAATACACCCTGCGCCCTGGGAGATTCAGGAATAGTCGGGAAAGCAGGTGGACCCACAATCACCGGTGCTGGGTCTGAGCAGGAATGGTGGTGCATGGGAGAAGGCGACGGCAACCATGATTGAAGGGGACACAGAAGGCGAGCACCAGCACTTAAGGTACCACATAGTAGGGAGGTGTGGGGCGCGACACCGACAGAGGCCGCAAGTGAAAGTGCGGCCATTTTGGTGAGGCCTAATCCGATATACAAAGGCCAACTTGAAGTGGCATATGTGTAAAAGAAAATACTGGGAGCAAGGAGGGAGACCCACGAAAGCCTACGATCCATAAACGGAGCTGCAATGATATCCACCACACCACCCTACTATGTGGTAACTTGTGTGCTGGTGCTCGCCTTCTGTGTTCCCTTCAATCGGGGATCGAAAACTTGAGAGAGGGGCCACCCACAGAAGCGGCCACAAGCAATACAATGTGAAGAGGACACTAATGATTCTGAGTGGTGCAGTAGGGGGGTTACCTTAACTGAGAAGTGGCAACTCGCGCTTGCGACAAAGAACAGAAAATATACCAATAACTGGACCACGCCCGCCACGGTAACCCTATGCACAACCAACACCGTGACCATGACGGGGCAGAGGACCTCGTGCCAAAACAGACAAAGCTGGACAAATATGGTTTGCCCAAAGAACAGGTGACTAATCCAGAAGGAGCAGACGCAACTGGGTCACAAATGGTAACGTTCCAGCCTGTGAACCCAGAGCCCACATTGCAAGACGTCATGACTGCCGTACAGGGGATTAAAGCAGATCTGGCAGGTAAAATTGACGCGGTAACCACAGAGGTGTCGCTCCTCAGAGCAGACCTCCGTAACATGAGGGAAAGATTAACGGAGGTGAAAGGAACGACAACGAAGCTGGTTACAGACATAAAGACCCTACAGAAACAAGTTAGAGAGTGGACACAGACGGCGAGGGAGTTGGAGGACAAGCTTGAGGACCAAGAAGGGCGTTCCTCTCATAATAACATCCCCATAATAGGGGTGCAGGAGAGAGTGGAAGGACAGGCAGTAGACTTATTTGTTGAGGACCTAATAACTAAATCACTCCAGCCCAGAGGCCTGTCAAAAATGTACTAGTTGGAGCAAGCCCATAGGATCCCGTTTGTGCGGCCGAGGCCAGGAGCCCCACCGCGACCTATAATTGCAAGACTATTTAACTACAGAGACCAGGATGTAGTTCTTCAAATGGCTAGGCAGGCCCCACCACTGAAATATGAAAAGGCCCTCATCACGGACTTTACAAAGAAAGTGCAGCAAAAGTGACAAACCTTTCTGGAAATAAAAAAAGAGCCTATGGTCGCAGAACATCAAGTACTCTATGCTTTTCCCTGCAACTCTCAGAGTGATAGCAGAGGGCAAGGTATGGCGATTCACAACTCCAGAGCAAGCTCAAGACTGGTTGTATGGCTGGAGGACGAATAGAAAGTCAAGACATCAACAGAAGGGTGCACCAGTAATAGATGCAGCAGAAAGAGACCCTGATGATGGGCCTGTCAACAGACACCGACAGAAAGAGGGACAAACTTAATCGATACGGGAGTGTTAACTTTGTGAGAGAATCCATAGGTGGGGGCGAGGGGGGTTCTGGAATCACCAACATGATTGAACTGATGTGGAGCAGGAGAAACGAAATAACATACTGGCCCATCAAACAAAGACCCTGTATACAGATAAGATTTATGCCTTTCTATATATAGTCAATTGTAATACTGTGTTGCTACACCTGCCTTGACACAAGTTGGCATAGCACCTACACAATGTATGCTCAAGGGGGGTTGGGGTGGGACCGGCGGACTTTCGGCTCCGAGCCAACCCCAGTTGTGATTATTACTATGAGACGACAGGCACTCAGCAAATTGGGGGGGGGGGTTCTAATCCCACAGTGCAGGGCAGCAGGGGGGGTGTTATTTACCAGTGAGATGGCACAGTTTTAAAGTTTCACAATTTGAAAACCTGGCAGGGGGCGGGAGGAAGACGAGGCATACCAAGGGGACATGAAAGACAGAATAGATCCCCCCACATACGCATGGCAGCTTGGACACAGCTTGAGTAATCAACCACATACCCATGTTGGAAAGAAGTCAGGGCACGGATAAGCTATGGGCTCCCCCCAGGCAAATACAGGAATACGGGTTCTGACCTGGAATGTTAACGGGTTGAGACACAATATTAAACGCACAGTGGTCTTGCAATATCTCCGTAGATAAAATCCTGACATCTTATTAAACCATGATTCCCATCTTAAAGGTAAAACCTGAAAGGCACTCAACAGATTTGAATGCAAATTAGTTGCACATGCAGGATTCACAACGGGATAGAGAGGGGTTGGTATCCTGTTCTGGACGACTCTTCCCTTCACTCCGGAGACAATATGTCATGACCAGCTGGGCAGATATGTGGCCATAACAGGAAGGTGGGAGGGTAAAGTCCTTAATCTCTGCTCAGTGTATGTACCATAGAGGCTACACTCAGACACGTTGAAGCAGCTGGGCGTCCTACTAATAGACCTCCCTGAAGGAATACTAAGGGTGGGGACATAAATTCAACGATGGACCCATGGATGGATAGAATAACGACCTCAGATCGGGACTGGGGACCCGATCCATTAAGAGAATTTGCGGGGGCGATGGGGCTGGTTGACTTATGGAGAGTACATAACCCAGAGGACCGACAATACACTTTTATTCAATCCCACATAAGGGGTACTTACGCTTAGACTATCTGATGGCACACAAAATTAAGATGGACAGTCCTAGAGATGCTGACTAACAAAACCCTGAATGTAGAGAAGACACTCTTCGAGAAGGAACAAAGGTGGGTGAATCGTCTTCAAACCCATGTCACAGGTTTAAATGACAATATACCGTGGCATCAATTCTCATAAAACGTGTGGTTAAGAATTCCATCTGATAGAATAACCCCCTCTTTATTATTTTTTTAGGGGATCTCATAATGAGTTTCCTGTACTCAAAATTTTGACTTCACTGTAAATTTGGACACTGTGTTGTTGTCGAAATAACGTTAACTTAATTCGCTGGCATATTAAGGATTACTTAATACAATTCGTATGACACACCATAAAGTTTTCAGTGTTTGAATTAATAACACGATCTTAGTCCTACGTCGACATCTGTGTGTCTTTAAAATAGGAAGTAGGAACAGCGCCCGCCCATCCAGCGGCAGAGTCAGCACAAGACGCTAGGATTCGTGTAACACGCGGGTAAGAATGGCAGCTGTGCGATTCCCTTTCCAAATCTCCACTAATAAGTAAGTGACGCGCTAGTTAAATTTCTTGTTACTCATTGCAGCTCGGGTTTATACTACATACCCACGCACCCTGAGGAAGATAGCACTTACCGTTATAAAGGTAATTTTCCTATCTTAACATTTACGCGCGAGTCTGAGCCTCCTTTTGGGTAGAATAATAGAGTAACATGAGAATAGCACGAAGAACAAGCCCGTAAACATAGAAATGTGTTTGAAATAACGATATGCTGTCAAGGGTCTCACATTTTGATTATTATTCGTGACAATTGTATATACCTTAACCTTAGAGAATCCTGATGCATTTGCAGATAGATCAGTTGAATATGTGTTTTTTTTTAAATCTGTTTATTAGCAGGGTAGTCAGAGCATTTGTACAGTGTCAGTAACATAGCATATATTCAGAATTAAGGCAGCTCCATCGGGCTCAGCAACAGCGTGAATATTATACATTTTAACTTTTGTTGTGTTTTCAGACAATCAAACATCCCCCTTAAGAATTACAGAAAGCCCACCCTCCACCCACAGAAAAGTCCCACCCAAGACACTCCCATCATACGTATGTATACAGTATTTAGTACCAGGGCGCACCCAACAAGCAGATCAATTCTAATATGCATAGTTTTGCATTTTTACATAACCAGACAGTGGCATAAGCAATATTATCACGGGGTACCCCGTATCACAATTTAGTGCAGCATGTTCGTGCGAGGCACATGTAGGTCCATCAACAGCTACACATAGTACAGTTTACGGTATTGAAATATCAGACTCTTCATCACTCCCTGTCTCAAACCTCCCTAGTATGGTAAACCAATCTAATGAGATCGGTGTTTTTCTGAGGCCTCTGCGTTCTTCGCGTTGTAGCGCCGCACCTTCCGCTTTGCCCCAGCGTAACATTTCCGCTTTCCACAAATCAGGGTCAGGTGGCTTGAGAGACTTCCACCTCATTGTGATGGCACGCTTCGCAAGCAACACAGCTAGGTCAGTAAAACGTGCTGCAACGCTTCTCTTGCGCGCTGTTGGACCCAACCCCAGGAGCGTGTATTCCATGGTGAGCGGCTGCATCAATGCACCTGCGTCTGTAAGTGTGTCATTAATAGTAGTCCAGAAATAACCCAGTTTGGGGCAGCTCCACAACATATGTGTCAGTGACGCATCATCAACAGCGCATCTAGGGCAGGTGTCAGTGGCATTGGGGAACATTGCATGTAAACGGTGTGGTGTCAAGTATGCTCTATGCAGGACCATCAGTTGGATGAACTTAAATTTGGGGTTTCTAGCTACTTTTTTGGGGAATTGAAGGATCCTCTCCTATTCCTTGTCTCGTAATGGCCTCCCTATATCTCCCTCCCACTTGGTCCTGAGAGGTGATAGTGAAACCGCTCGTCCCGTTCTAATGCTAGCAGTGAGCCATTTTGTCAGATGACTTCCCGTTCCCATGAGATATTGCATCGTCAGCAAAGGGTTCGTGGGTGGTTCCACCCCCCCAGGCGCCCACTTCCCCAGTACGTAGCGGCGGATGCTAGCATGCATAAGGAACGAACCCCCAGGTACGCCATGCGCGGACCTGAAGTCTGCAAATGACAGCATCCGCCCTCCAGTAAAAAGGTCTCCCACGTGTGTTACACCTGCGTCATGCCAGGGCACTAGTTTTTGTGTTGTGAGCGGTCCCGACCCCAAGGGCATACCCAGCAGCGGAATTGTGGGGGCGTAAGATGACAGAGGAGTCGTGTACTTCACCGCCTTCCACCAGTATTGTACTGCAAGCCGGAGGAGCGGTGAGGTGGTACTCGGCAGTTCCGAGCGGGGCAGGAGCAGGACATGTATCCTCCCCTTAGTGCGATCGTCGTCCACCATGTCAATCTCGTGTAGGTTTCTACCAGCAAGCCAATAGGCCAGCCATTGCAGTTGACATGCAAAGTTGTAGGCCCTGAAGTCTGGTACTCCCATACCTCCGCGCTGGTTGCGAGCCGCAACTTAGCGAGGCCTATAGGCCTCCGCCCCTGTCCCCATATGAGTTCCGTAAGGAGCGTATCCAGCGTTGTGAACGTCGTGGCAGGGATCAGGAGCGGTAAGTTCGTAAAGTAGTAAAGGAGACGGGGAAGCATCACCATCTTGAAAATGGCAATCCTGCCGGCCACCGAGAGAGGGAAAGACAACCAGAATTGTATCTGGGATTTAAGTGTCCTCATAGCCCGTCCAAGATTGCCGTCAACCATCATTATGGCATCCCTGTAAACCTGTATCCCGAGGTATCGGAAGGTAGTATCCGCCATCTGAAACGCGTGTGGCGCAAATGGCAGTAGCGTAGTCGAGGCAGCGGTGGCAAAGGTAAACCCGTAGGACTTAGGTTCGCTTATGGTGAGGCCAGATAACGATCTAAAGTCCTCAAATATAGAAGGGATAGGGTCCAGGTCGCCTCGCAAGTTATGCAGGTATAGGATAATATCGTCAGCATAGGCGGACACTATATGTGTTGTCTCACCCCTCCTAATTCCACGGTGGGGGGCCACAGTCCGGAGTTTACAGAGCAGTGGTTCGAGCGCCAGAATGAAGAGAAGCGGGGAGAGGGGGCAACCTTGCCTCGTACCCCTTGCTATGGCAATGGGACCCGAAATGTATCTGGATGTGCGCACCCGAGCCGTGGGGTGTGTGTATAGCAGCTTGACCCACGCTATATACTCTTGGGGGATTCCGAACCTTGCGAACACAGCGAACATGAAATCCCATCTGAGGGAATCGAAAGCCTGCTTCAGGTCCAATGAGATGCATCCCTCCGAGCCTAAGTCTGTCGGGTCGCGCAGCGTCAGCTGGGCCAAGCGTCTAAGATTCATGGCCGTGCTCCTGCCCGGCACAAATCCGCACTGGTCAGGGTGAATCAGTTGCGGGATGTATTGTGCCAGTCTTGTCGCCAGCACTTTACTCAGAATCTTGTAATCGGTGTTAAGTAGAGATAGGGGTCAGTAGCTAGCAAGGTGCAGCCCATCCATACCCGGCTTTAAGAGGGAGGTTATCAAAGCTTGGAGGGAGGACTGCGGTAAGCAGTCGGTCCGTAGCGCTTCCAAATAAAGGGCATGGAGGCGCGGGGCCAACAGGTCCATAAATGCGGTATAGAACTCGGCCGGCAAGCCGTCCATCCCAGGGGTTTTGTTTCCCGGGAGTGCGCGCATTGCCTGCCTAATCTCCGCGATAGAAATGTTACGTTTTAGATCGTCGCTTTGCCTGTCAGTAAGTTTGGGCAGCTCTAAATCCCTCATAAAACCCTCGAATGTAGTTTGTGATAGGCAGCTGTGAGGGATGTAAAGCATGGTGTAATAGTCCTCGAACGCGGCGTTGATTCCTGCTTGTGTCAAAACTAGTATGTCGTCTTGGTCCAGTACTTCTAAGATGGGATGGTGTACTGGGGAGTCACGTAAGATACGGGCCAGCAGAGCGCCCGTCCTATCCGCCTGTGTGTGCTGCCTCAGCGTGTATTCCCTGTAGTCTAACAATCTCAATTCTTCCAGTAGTTCGGCGTGTTTTACATGTGCATCCTGCAGTGGCGTGAAATGTGTGTTCGTGCCCGCAGCCTCACACTCCAGCATTGCCAGTCTACCCTCCACATCTTTCAGATCTGTAATGACTGCCCTTCTCATGCCCACTTTAGTGGCCATCGCCTCCCCCCTGATGAAAACTTTAAAGGCGTCCCATTCCACTTGTCGGGAGCTGGCAGTGCCAGTGTTTGTGTCGAAATAACCCTCAATGGCATTCGCCATAGTGGTCTTGAAGACCGCATCTTCCAGCAGCTCCGTGGACAATCTCCAGGTCGGGATTGGGGTCGTCTGTCGGCCCCATTGCCAAGTCAGTTCAACTGGGTTATGATCAGATAGGGTCTTTCCCATGTGCTGGGCTTGAATAACCGATCCTAGTAAGGAACGGGAGCAGAAGATTCGGTCTATCCTGGTGTGGAGCCTGTGCGGAGGGGAGTAAAAGGTATATTCCCTGTCCTGTGGATGTGTACTGCGCCATGCATCTGCTAAATCCCATCCCTCCGCCCACTGTGTCAGTGCATCTGCCTGTTGCCTGCTTTCCGTGGCATGTAGTGGGGGGTGTGACCTGTCCAGGGCAATATCCAACACAGCATTGAAGTCCCCTCCAACCACCCAGTGGTGCTCCACCCAATCCGCAATGACCCTGTTGACATTGATCAAAAAATCAGATTGTCCCGCGTTTGGGGAATATACACAGCCAAGCACAACAGTTGCCCCATCCAGTAATCCCTTCACAAATACATATCTACCCTCCTTGTCAATTCTTTGCTCCAGTGGCTTAAAGTGAACAGAATTACGGAGCCAAATAGCGGCCCCCCTAGAGAATGCAGAATAGGACGTAGCGAAAAATTGGCCCTTCCACTTCTTATGCAGTTTCAAACTTTCAGCACAGTTCAGGTGTGTCTCTTGTAGGCAGGCCATCACAATGCCCCTGCGGTTCAGCTGGGCGAGTATCCTGTGCCGCTTATGAATCGAGCCCATGCCCCTCACATTCCAAGTGCACAAATTATAAACATTAAGTGGCCCCATGTCTGGTCGTGCAGCGCGGCATAAATGAGTATGTGGGCGCACGCGCCTGGTACTTCTTATTGCAGAGAGGAGTGTCAAGCAAACAGTTAATCCCTGAATACTAAGGTCCCCAGGCCAACGGGCTCGAGGTCCAAACCATGATGCCCAACAGGGGCAAGAGTCAAACAGTTCCATGTGCCTGTGGTGGGGGGCGCAGACTACTATCGCCGTACTTGTACTGGCCTGCGATGACATGGCGGCCCTTAGTAAAGCATTCCCTCAAGCAACCCACCCGCGTCCAAGGAATAATACAGTCAATACGTTGCCACCTGGAGTGCGGTCACGATGACGATGCTAAAATTCTTCCGCTGTCTGCGCCGTGATCTTTGGGAAGAGTTGTATGCTGTCCGCTGATCCTGACACTTCTGTGCGCGTGTCGGAGTTGCTAATCAGGTCTCTAGCTGTGCCCGCATCATGGGCGGCGAGCGCCTCCTCCGTCAATTTCATCACCGGCGAGGGGCCCGCTGGATGGTTCGTAGCGGCCGCATCCGTCGGCGTTGTCCTCTGCGGCGGGGCTTGTCCAGTGTCCGATGTGGTACTTTGCAGAGCCGAGTGAGTCCTACGGCCTTTTCCCCTAGCGGCTAGAAAAGGGTCCTGCGAGGCTGGTGGAGTTAACGTCACCTCCATCCACTCTGCCGCTTCTTCCGGCGAGTCAAAGAAATATGATTTGTTACTGTGTAGTACCTTAAGGCGTGCAGGGAACAGAAGGGCATATTTCAAGTCTCTCTCACGCAACTTGCGTCTCACCCCCAGAAAGGTGGATCTAGCACGCTGGACCGTGGGCGTGAAGTCAGGATACACGGAGATATTCTTGTCTTCGTAGCGAATCGGTGCCTTCTCTCGGGCCACGCGTAGCACAGTGTCCTTGTAGTGGAGGAGGCGTGCGATCAAAGGACGTGGGGGCGCTCCTGGCTGCGGCGGCTTGGACGGTATCCTATGCGCCCTCTCCACGCTGTACAGGGCAGTAAGATCATGTGGGCCCACTAGTTGACGGAGCCAATCCTCCACAAATTGGGTAGGGTTCCTCCCCTTGCTGCGTTCTGGAATGCCTAAAATGCGGACGTTATTGCGGCGGGCACGTCCTTCCGCATCATCCACCTTGTCCCATAACTGCTTGAGCTGTTTTTCCACGCCTTCCAGTTTCGTAGAGTGCTCCGTTTGCTGGGGTATGAGGTCATTCAGTGCGAGTTTCTGTTCGGAGACCCTCTCTGCAAGTTTATTGTGGTCTGCTCGAAGCAATGAGAGACCCGTCGCCATATTGTCGATACGCGTTTCCAGTGCCTCCCGTGTGGCTCGTATTTCGTTGAGGATAAGATCTACTTTGGCGTCTTGAGACCCCTTCCCAGTTGGCGGTATAACGTCCATGTTCGAGGAGGAAAGAGGGTCCTCCGACCCGGTGGATTGCACGTCCGTCGATGCACCAGGGTCCTGGGCCTTGCCCCTGTTTCGTCCCATCGACCTAGTATGCAGAGCGGCGTTGGGGTGGCCGCGTTTCTGTCCGCCGATGATAAAACCCTCAGGGCACCGCTATGTACGCCGTGGATCTCCACGCGGTCACCGGTATCTCAGTAGGGAAGGCAATAGGAGCGGTGTCCCCCTGGCAGCGGATAGGGTCAAGAGCGGTGTAGCAGAGGCGGCACGCCCGGTCTGCGTGTTGTTGTTCCGTAGGAGAGCCCCCGTGTAACTGCCGCAGTGGCCCCAGCGCGGTGGCAGGTGTGGGCAAGTGGCTGCAGGAGTGGGGGGGGAACGCCAGAGGCAGGACACCGGTATGGAGCTTCTCACCTGTCCCAGCGAGGGCGGCCTTCGTAGTCAGTGGTTTGCCCCGTGGGTTCCCATGCAGCCGGACCCCTCCACGCTGTGCTGGTTCCTCAGTGGCAGCGTGGCTGTAGAGGTCGAGTAGACGCTGCGTCTCTACCTCAGCTCCTCGCTGCCCCCGCTGCCCTCATGGACCGCCGGTGATGCCGACGTCCTCTGCGTTCCTCCTGAGGCCGCTGACAGTCAGAGTGCAGGCAAAATGGCGCCCGCGTCTCCTCCTCGGTGCCAAGGCCCGCCAGGCCGCCGCCGAATGGCCCACGCAGCCACAGCAAACCCAGGGCTCCAGCGTCCTCCACCCAGCTCACTCAGCGGTCTTATGCGCCGGTCGCAGGCGCCCCCGCAGCAGTCCAGGGGGCGCAGCGTGTTCCGGTGGCCCTCCGGTCGCAAGCCGGGCAACCAGGGCAGTGCAGGTCTCGAAGGTCCACCGGCGACTGGGAAGCCGGTCCGGTGAGTGTAGGATGAATGGCCGGTCCCCCGGCAGCAGCGTGCACAGTGCAGTGCCCCAGCGCACTTCCGGCGTCTCGTCGGTGGCTCGCCGGCAGTCAGCGGTAAGCAGGTCTCAGGGCTAATCGAGGCCGCGGCTTTTCCCAGCGCAGGAGGCCCCAGCGGTCACCGCGACTCACCCAGGCGGTAGGCGTCGTACGAAGATGTTAGCGTGCCGCCACTGCCCGCCGCTCGTCCGTCGCAGGTCAGGGCCAAAGATTGGGGTGGTTGCATAGAGGGTAGACAGGATCAATAGCGAGTATCAAAGGGCTAAGGACGGAGCTACTGCACGACACGTCCGCCATGAACGGCTCTCAGTTGAATATGTGTTAACGTGTATTTTTCTTATATACCAAATGTGTTTAGATCTGTTAAACAGTTTAACTAACAGCTAGAGGTTGTTTTAACCTACTATAAGGTTGTTTCTACCTGCCAGAAGATGTTGAATAAGCACCGCCCTTTGACTACGTGTAGTCACTGACCATTCTTACACTTATACTCAGCTTATACACAAAGTGCCAAATGGTTGTTCTGTTATGTAAATACTTACCAGTCTTTCATCATCCAAATTGACGATCATTCTTTAAGTCAGCCATTAGATAATGATTTCATTGTTCCTAATTGAGACCCATTGTGCCACTAATGATTCTACCCCCTTTCCCTGTCCCACATGCCCATAACATGGTGCAAGTTTTGTGTTCGAATTTCTTAAACTAGAGAATTTTGATTGCTATATGACGAAACCTCCGAACATTAAAAATAATATAGATGTTTGTTTCCCTATTTCTTTGTTTTTAGGAACCAAAATTGCGTTTCAATTAAGTGTTGACTAAAAGCATACACCTTATTGAAAACTACACAAATGGTGTGAGTACTCAATTTTTTGTCTTATTTGTCCTGACGAATGCTCTACAGACCCGGCTGGGCCAGAAAGAGCAGAAACATGTCGACCGTTCATCAAGAGATATAGGGCGATCTAGTAACTTGATTGACCATCATATCCAAATAATTTTAATAAGAATATATCTCCTTTTATATTAAAGTTTTCTTTTGGAGATAGATTGTTTTTAAATCAGATCTACAATTTTTTCTATTTTTCCTTTCCTTACACCTTCCCCCTGGGGGTGTCCTCTAATCTCTAGACACTGCTACCCAGACCAGAGGTTGCCTTGGATAAGGCTGGCATATAGCACGTTATTGGACACCCGATGACTATGCCATAACGCTGAATGAGGGGCGGAGAATAGATATACACCGCAAATAACATCACAGTGTTTATGAGGGTGATCCATTATAACCAATGGTCATATAGCTACAAGTGTCCATTCTCCTTTCTGATTAATCGACACACAAAATACCTGCACACTTTAATGGAACAGAGCATATGGCAAGAGGACTCTCCGATCATTCACCTGTAGAAACTCTACTGAAAGGACCCACGAGAATCTATACCTTGCCCCCCAGAATGGACCCATGGCTCTTTCGAGACAAAAAGATTAGAAATAAAATAGGAGAGCACACAGAACAATACTTTCAGGATAATATGGGAACGGTAGACTCGTCCTGCACACTATGGGAGGCCTATAAGACAGTGATGCAGGGCTATGTGCAGGCATTTGTTGGAGGGAAAAAGAAGGAACAATGAATCCAGCACGATAACCTAGAGTTTGACATCCTACAACTGGAAAGGAAGGCCATGGGGAACAGCGAGGCAGCAGCACAGGCTAGGCAGCAGATGTGTATCAAGCAAAAAGAGCTGAAAGATATAGTAGAGGAGGTAGCCAAGATGTACGCTAAAGCAACCCAAAGGCGACTATACGAAGTCGGGGACAAGTCCAACAAGCTGTTCGCGTGGTTGGAAACGAGGGACAAAGAACAAAATAGGGTTCTAGAGATTAAGACTCTGTAACTGGAGAATAAAAAGACAGGCGAGGAAATGGCCTTGGCATTTGCGGATCATTATGAGGCTCTGAATAAATCCAGATCTACTAGAATGAAGGAGGATTGTGCGGAGCTACTTAGAGAACGTCCTGTCCCAAGATGACAGGGAGAACCTGGACAAAGAACTCCCAACAGAACACATAGTAGGGGCTATAGGAAACTTGCAGTCGGGGCATGGCTTGGGCAGCAATGAAGTTGGACGTGTAGCTACAGAGCCTCGTCAACAGCTCCCTTCCCTGGCTGCAATAATCTGATAATACATGAGTTGAGGAGGCCGCTGCTGGCCGAGGCTTTCCCTGAGACGGCCCTGCCGCCATGCCGGGTGAGTAAGTGGTTGGCAGCGGTGCAACGCCGAAACGGATCCTCTGCCTACTCAGTTGCCGAGAGCGGCTCTGGGACATCGGGCACGTAGAGGTACGTGGAGCCGAGGATTGGCTCCACCCTCTAAGCCCGATCTAAGCTGCAGCTCTGACTTGCCTCCCAGCTCATCCACAGCCAAGAAGTTCCCGGAATCCACCTAAACAATACCAAGAAGGGGACGTGATGCGAGTCCCGCCCGACACTGGATTTCACCCCGCTGAATCCTAGGTCCTCGCTCGTGGAGCGCTGCTGCTGGCGACAGCCTTGAACGAGAGGCCGGGGTCTGACTCCTCCCACCAGGCCTGCTCGGGCAAGGTGCGACTGGGCCGTGTGGAGGTCTCGGTCGGCTGTGAGGACTCTTAGCTCACAGGTGAGGCGTTGCGGCAGATCCTCGGAGCGGACACTCCGGGATTGGCCTGCCCTCCCCCACGGTCACAGAGTGAGATACGGTGAAGACATCGGGTCCCACAGCACGCATGGGATCAGTGGCTATTCCGCCCCAGAGCCGGGGCATATGCATTGAAGGCCCTTCATCGTGGCAATGCGCTGTAGCTGAGGAGTAACGCCACCACATATCCATGCAGAGACAGCGTGCTATCTACCCGCATAGACACCTGCGGCCTGTGCTGCCTGAGCGACAAGACTGAGGCCACTCGGAGAGGTCTAAGCTGTCACTCGTATTGTACTAAGCAGGAAGTACGGAGTTATTTCAGGAGTTCCAGAGGGTCCCGAATGGGGGACGTCCCATTATTGAACGCCCTGCCACATTAGGTGCCTTGCCCTCAGGGTCCATTTTGCACTGAACTGAACAGGCTGCTGCTGTAGTTACAGACAAGTGCATGGTGACATAACATACCTCGCCACCTCTACTAAGTCCTGCTTTACGGGATCATACTACCGGACCAGAAAACAGTGGTCTCACCCAGCTGCCTTCATATCACAGCCTAGCAGCATAGCCAAATGCGGTGCAGTCGGGGCGCGCCTGCCACTTTAGGCCGGCCCGGACTTTGTCTGTGTTGGATGGTGGATGGGGATCTCGGGCACCACTCCAAGGGCGACTGAGGAGTGATACTTCCAGCACATTGCTCGCTCTCTGCTGCCTCATGTCACAAGGGGGCCGAACGAAGACTGGCACCGGAGGTGCGACGGACCATCACTCACAGACCCTGGCGCAAGCGGACAAGATGGCAGAGGCGGAGACAATGGACCCTATATCGCATAAGCTGGATGTGGTGCTGGCGGCAGTCGAGAAGCTCGGAGAGACAATGAATCAAACTCGCACTTCTCTAGAAGGTAAAATCGACAAAGTGGCACTTGATCTATGCTGTTGCATGCAGACCATGGGGAAACTTGCAGACCGTGCTACTGCCACTGAAGGGGAAATTGTGGAGGTTTCACCGATAGTGTCCACGGGAGAGAAGAATATCCGTGATCTGCTCAAACCCCCACCTCCGGGCTCGAATCCAAAGCGGTTCTTAATCCATTTATTAAACTATAGGGACAGGGACGCGATTCTTCAAGAGACTAGAAAAGTGCAGGACATACAAGTGGACAATGATAAAGTAATGCTCTTTCCGGACTACACTTTCCAAGCCCAGAAACAGCACCACTCTTATTTAGCGGTGAAGAGACGCCTGCGGCTAAGTGATCTTAAATACTCGTTGTTGTTTCCCGCAAAGCTGAGGGTCGTCGCAAATGGAAAGACTCATTTTTTCGCCACACCGGAAGGTGCAGAGGAATGGCTGGACTCTTTCATCCCATCACAAACTGGTCACAGAGAGAAACCGCCAGAGACTACTCTACGGCGCCGCAGAAGGAGACAGAGACAGAGAAAATCGCAGTTCTCCCTCCATCAGGCATCTGGTCTGACCCCAGAGTTGATACTGAGCAGACTGCTTGAGGCCTTGCAGGCCGAGGTGAACATCAGTGGATCTCCGGAGGGGGAATCCGACCATCGGGGGCCACACAACGACGAGGCACTATCGGACACTTTCCCTGTCTCCTGTGTACTGCCACATGTCACTCCGCAGACCTCTGATAACATTGCCTGATTATGTACACATCTATCGCTCACCTTTTTTTTCCTCCATGCTCTGAGTGACGCATGGACCTTTTGGGCACACAAGTATGACAGACTGAGTATGGTGTTTCTACATTGTAATGATTAAGTCTGGTATTTATATGCTGGTCAACATTGCGGGGTGGGTCCTGGGATTGTTGGCACACTTTCTGTCAGCTTTGCAATATATGGAAATTTTATGTATAATACGCAGTCAGCGGTCCTGACCAAAATGAGGAATGGCCGGGGACAGGCTCAGCTACATATGATGGTTCCCTCCTTTATTTGCTTTAGTTCGTAGGTTGCTATACACAATAGCCTACCGCAGATGTTAGCTGTGTGCTGTTGCATCTCAAGTTTGGACAATTGCATGATGCAAAATTGCTCTCATGGTATTTTTGGTTGTCAGTTGTTTTTTTTTGTTTTTTCTGCCATCATTTTCAGACAAGGGTATGATTATGGTATAGTAAGACTGCCACCCTCTCCTGGCATTCGGCTGGACAGGCCTAGATGCCCCCTTGACACTCACTGGTCATGGCACCCATTAATAAAGGCACATGGAACGTTCGTGGCATCCACAGCCCGGAACGTCACTTTCTCATTTACTCCTACCTAAAATGCCATCATATACAAATAGAGCTCCTTCAGGAGACACATTTAGCTCAAACAGAAGTTGCACGACTCCGAAGATGCTGGGGAGGGCAACTGTATGCGACAGGCTATCCTGCATACTCGGGGGGGGGGGAGTCCTAGTATAGGTGTGACCGGGTACTCCATTTAAGGTTGCGGATGCATTGGTGGACAAGGAGGGTAGATATTTTATAGTTAAAGGGGTACTTGATGGGTGCATAGAGTGATGCCAATACTACTGGCTTCCCAACACTGAGCAGGCAGCCTTCTTAGATCTTTTATCATGGAAATTGACCACATGGCATGATCTCCCTATGATCCTGTGTGGAGACTATAATTGTGTACTGGACGTCTCCCTGGACCGGTCCTTTCCGCCATTGCCAGGCACCGCCACACACAGCCGCGAAAGCGTTGGGGCACTGGGCCCTACAGTGGCGTTTCTCCGATGCATGGTGATACACAAACCCATTAGACGGTGTATTCCTAGTACTCCGGGGCCCATAGTTTAAATGTACGCTTGGACCGCTTCATGGTCTCAAACGACCTCCTACAGTGTATTTCGGACTCCACTTATATGGGGAGTACACACTCTGATCATAATCCGCATAATCATGGAGTTACAGTGGGAGGATGAGTCACCGCCAATCCCAATCTGGCGCTTTCAGCCGGATGTCCTCTTGGATGCGCCCTTTCGAGACTTACTAGCTACCACTGTGGCACAATATTTTGAGGATAATGCAGGTACAACCACGTCACCATTAGTGGAATGGGACACCCTTAAAGTAGTTGTTAGGGGACATTGTCTGGGGTCGCAGGCTGCTATGCGTTTACAGCTGGAGAAGGAACTCACTATTTTAGAGCGCAGGCTAACCGTCACGGAACAGGCAGCTATAGATGACACTCGGGGACAGCTGGGTTGCCTCCGGGAGTAACATACACGACTGCTAGAGCGATTGAGATGTCTTAACTACGCTGCACATTCGGCAAGGACCCATAATATGGGCGATAGAGCAGGCAAACTGCTCTCACGGCTCATCCGTCAGAATGAGACGTCGGCGCCCATAGCATCGGTGAGGAAGTCGACTGGGGAAATTGCATATACACAGCGGGACATACACGGTAAGTTCGAGTCACATTATCGGGATCTGTATGAGTCACACTCCCAGAGATACAGACATACCTGGACGGTCTAGATCTGCCGCGGCTCACGCACCCACAAAGCGAAGAACTAAACTCCCCTCTCCACTCAGAGGAGATTCAAGATAGTATATTATCCCTGTCCAATGGGAAGTCGCCAGGGCCAGATGGCCTACCGACTGAATTTTATAAGGCGTACGCACACATTTTGGTAGCACAACTGCTAAAAGTATACGAGACGGCGCTCGTGAGAAGCTGCCACGCAGAACGAGGCTCTGTTGGTCTCCCTCCTTAAACCTGATATGAATCCTGACCTTTTACGCTCCTATCATCCATTAGCGGTCCTTAATACAGATTATAAAATGTTTGCATCACTATTAGCTAGGCGCCCCTTGCCTCTCCTAAAAATGTTGGTGCACCCCGATTAGAATGGTTTTGTTCCTGCGCGCTGCACTTCCCTTAAACTACACAGATTTTTTAGAGTGCAACAGTATGCAAGCATGCCTGGCCTCGTTTAGGCTGCCTGGTACTGGATTTGGAGAAGGCTTTTGATTCTTTGGAATGGCCTTATCTGGCGGCTGGGTTGGATAAATACGAACTCGGGGAACACTACTTAAATATGGTTTTTCTATTGTACCAGCAGCCCCCTGTTTGGGTCCGTACTGGCAGGTTAATCTTGGACTGCATTACAGTGAGACTGGGAACTCATCAAGGGTGACCACTATCTCCGCTATTGTTCTCCCTAGCTATGGAGCCTTTGGCAATGTTGCTGCAGAGAGATGGCGAGGAGTGGGGGATACGGTTGGGAGATGGGCTGCATGCCGTTTCCCTGTATGCGGATGATTTGTTATTGTACCTTCATGATAGCACTGCAATCCCGATGTCCATTGCAGATATTTTTAAAACCTATGAGGAGAAGTCAGGACTCCGGGTCAACTGGGCCAAATCAGGGATCTATTCTTTCAGCGCTAATACACAGGAGGTGGACGTATCACTAACTGGCACGCCCCTCACATGGTATCCTACCGCATTCAGATACCTCTGTGTTTTTATAGATTGATCACCTGAAGACTTGCTGGAAGGTAATTTAACGAAAGCGAGATCAGCCATACGCGCCCAGATGCAATTCTGGAAGACACTTCTATTAGACGTAATGAGCCGCATCACCTTGCTAAAAATGATTGTACTCCCTAAGCTACTATATTATTTTTCAAATAGCCCACTCTATGTCCCGCCTAAGACATTTCGAGATCTGGAGCGACTGTTCCTGGACTTGATATGGAACAAGGGGAGACCGCGTGTAGTTTTGTGGAAATTGTACGCTCCTACTAGTCTGGGACGTCTGTTGGTCCCCAACATGGAATTTTACTATTTAGCTGCCCTGCTTCAATGGGCGACAAAGTGGTTGAATGGTAAGAGCCTGGAAGACACAGCGACCATGTATCCGCCCTGGACCCACTCCCAAATTTGCCATTTATTCCACCCCATCGACAAACCCCCACGACCACCGCAGTTGCATTTGGGATTAGCCCATAAACGCTATAAAAGAAGTTTATATCTTACCCGAAAGACACTCCCATACACCCCGATTTTACTGCTGCTGGGGACACCAAGGGTTAGACTGGGTACCTCGGAGGCAGCGCTAGTGACCTGGCACGCAGCAGAGCTTGACACATTGGGCGACATATCGAGATGGCGCATTACTAACATTCGAGAACCTAGTTGATGACAATGACTTACCAGCGGGTCAATTTCTCTTACACACCTCCCTCCTGAAGGCTCTGTCAACTGCCTGGGGAGATTTGGCAATTGAGCCACAGACGCATTTGTGGTACATTGGTTAGTGGAGGCACTTCTCGCACATACACTGAGGCTGATGAAATGGCTTAGAGAAAGATGGGAGGTGGATAGAGGCCGGCCTTGGACGGACAAGGAATGGGATGTCATATTAGCAGGCGCTTGGATTATACCATGGAACTCGAGGTCTAAGCTTATTCAAACATATTTTATAAAGAGGGAATATCTTTCGCCGGACAAGATAAATAGATACTTCCACATCGCAACCTCTACATGCCCACGCTGTCAGCATCCTGATGCAGACCTGCTTCATATGCTGTGGGCTTGTGCATCCCTTCAGCATTATTGGCAAGAAGTCACAATCCTAGCTTGATGCACGAACACGGTGCTACCGTTGTTATAGGAAGTCTGTCTTCAAGGGCTTTACGCTAGATCCCCTAAAAAAACCAAAGTCACCTCGAAGTTCCGAGATCTGGGCCTCATCACTGCAAAACGTCTTATAACCAAAAAAATTGAAAAATGCAGTCCCATCAGAGATACTTAGCTGGAAGCGCTCACTCACAATATGGGCGCAGGCAGAAAGCGCGGCACTGCATAGAGAAGAGACTGCGGGGCTTTGTCAATTTCCCATTGCACAGAGCTGGGATACATTGCTCACTGCCTTCCAAACCGGCAACTCGATCACAGTTGACACCACCCCAATAGTCAATCAGGGATAAACCTTTCAGCCCCCCCGTCACCCAGATAGGTGGAGAGGACATGTCTCAAAGTATGCAGAGTAAATATATGTCGCTCCCCCCCTTGTCTGCCGTGGATAGCCACCTATACCACACCTGCCCTCATGCACAAAGACCCACTTTGTTGACAAGTTATCATGTCCTGGTAGGTGCATTATTTCAACCACTCATTGGATACACAGTTGTGCGAAAGGGTACCAATAATGAGCATTCATACTTAATCATGCTTAATTGATAGTGTTTGTATGTAATAAATGGCAGAAGTTCTTTTTATGTTTTTAAGTTTCAGTTTGTAATGTATATTTTTGAAAATGAGACTTATTGGTATTCCCTGATGACCATTATCTGCACTCTATCATCATTCAAACCTTTTCTCCTCATATGCAGTAAATTGACGAATAGGCCTAACTGGTAAAGATGTACAAGTATGTGGTATATACATGTCTGATCCGGTTATAACTGCTCAGATAAGAGGTGGTGCAAACAAGATGTGGATAGCAATGGCATTGAGTTACAAATAATGATATAGCTTAGCAGTGGGCAAAGGCACGCAGAGATGCTAGACCGTGAGCTTATGAATGATATCAATGTTTGTAAAGATGAATGGCACATTGTTGATTATATATTGTCGTGATGGATGATGCTATTCTGTATATGAGATTTGCATTTCTGTCATGAGCATCTAAACATCTTTGTACAAATTCGTGATGATAGACATGTTAAAAAGAAAAATACGAATAAAAAGATTTAAACAAAAAAAAAATAGGAAACTTGCAGTCGGGTAAAGCGGCCGGATCAAACGGCAAACCCATAGGGGAGTGGCATCGAAAGTGGCTCCGCATATGTTGATAATGTACAATGAAGCTCTCAGTTATGGGGAGCTACCAGCAGAGCAGAGACTAGCCACGATTGTAGTGATACCGAAAAACAAGGAAGCCGCTGGAATATTGCGGATCATTTTGTCCAATATATCTGCCTAATGTGGAAGTTAAGTTACTAGCAAAAGTGTTAGCAAATAGGCTTGATTCGGTCATCGCCTTTGTAACGCATCCAGACTAGTCCGGTTTCGTGCCCCACAGGAGCACCAGGCTTACTCAGCGGAGACTATATGGGGTGCTGCATGCTACTAGGGTCGAACCATGTGGGGATGCCGTGCTGCTGTGGTTAGACGCATGCATGGGGTTTGATAATATAGAATGGTCATACCTGCAGGCAGTATTGGAAAGGTTAGGATTTCAGCCTGGCTTCTTCAGGTGGGTGCAGGTACTATACATTCGACCCGCTCACAAGGGTACGAATAAATGGGGCAACCACGAGAACAATACAGCTGAACAAAGGCACGAGGCAGGGATGTCCGCTTTCGCCTATGCTGTTCGCGTTAGCATTGGAGCCCCTGGCGGCATGGGTTAGAATGGACCAATTCATCCGGGGCAGAGATTGGGAAGCAAAAATATCTCTATAGGCCGATGACATGTTACTAACCCCAGATCTTCGATTGGCCGAACTATCCACATATTCCATCTGTTCGGGATACAGAATAAACTGGAACAAATCTCTACTGCCAAGATTCTTATACATACTGCAGAGTACCCTGTGTAAAATACCATTTAGCTTTTTCAAGCAGATAGATACCGAACCAATACTGCTTTGATGGGACGGAGGACAGGCCAGAATTGCTCTGCACAAGCTGCTGTGCAGTGTCTACGAGGGCGGACAGGTAATCCCAGACATAAAAAAATCTCGGCTTCGCAGTGCGACGGTAGCCTCGACCTAAAAAGTATTACTGGGCAGCACAACTTATAACCATCAACGAGTGGGTGTTCATGGGGAGAGAGGAACCAGCATACAAAATGGACCAACATTACATGGGAGGGGGAGGCTATTTAGCTGTGTTGTACAAGCAACGCACGAGCAGTGCACTACCCACACATACTGAAGCGACAGTACACATCTGGAGGGAAGCTACCACATTCCTAGGTTGGAAAGACAAGTTGACTGAACGGACGCCACTATGGGTCTGTGACCACCTATGGGAAGTGGGCTAACTAAAGGGATTCCATAAATGGCAGACCATAGGGATTGAATTCCTTGGGGACATATGGAGGGGGCAAACAATGATAAGTTTCGAGGAATTGAAAGTAGAGTACCAAATGTCTGATAAGAAGTTCCTACTATATTTGTAGCTAAGACATGCACTAAAGAGACATATCCTAGATGGGGGAACAGCTTGCAGAATACACTCTACTCGAGGATAGACTACTCATGGACCCCATGCTTGAGAAAGTGGTTTCTCTGGTGTACAAAAAAATAATGAACAACTCCCCTGCCCCCTTGATAGCTCTCAGAGAAGCTGGGACAAGATACCCAGAGAGCCTGGACAGAAGCGATTCAGAGTCCGAGGGAGGTAGTATTCAGGGCACGATTCAGATTGATACAGGTGCGTATACTACACAGATCGTATACCTCCAAAATGCTCTTGCACCAGATACTGACCAGTGTGCACGGGGCTGTGGGGAAACAGGCAAATTTTTTCACACACTATGGGCATGCCCAAAGATACTACTATTGTATAGGATAGATGCACAGCTGTTTTTAGTCTTACTTTTGAAAATAAATATTTTACTCCTGTTTTTTGGTGCTCCTAGAGGTGGCGTCGAGGGTCCAACGGCGCCTTAGAACACTGATAGTAGTGAAACTAGCAGCAATTTGATCTATGGAATAAGATGCCCATGCGGAAAAATGTATGTTGGTAAGACGGAACGGCGCATTAAAGTGCGCCTAACAGAACACAAATCCAACATACGATTGAAAAACACTAAATCAGCCTTGTCAGCACACTTTGTGGAAGAACAACACAACATTTCACAAATAAAGTTTGTGATACTTGAAACAGTACAGAAAATTGAGGGAAGAGACAATACAAAACATCTACTAAGAAGAGAGAACTTCTGGATACAAAAACTCGCTACCCAGAAGCCGACTGGCCTCAATGACCAGATTGAACTGTCATGTTACCTGTAATAATTGCTCCAATGACCATAACTTGTTAATACTGTGATTGTTCACACAGATATACTAAAAACAGTAGAAGGTAGGTCACGAATTTCCATTACACAGTATCACTCCCTAGATCGTTCCAAATCGTTCGCAGCACCATAGTAGCTCAAAAACAGAGGAGCACACATTCGTAGATACTTGAACCGCAGGTTCTAGTCCCACATGAGCTTTTTCTAGCGAGTTCTTTATGCCCGTTCTTGGTAGTCTGTTTAAACAACTTTTTTTCATTTAATCCCATTTTGAATTAATTTTTGCACATGCATCTTGATAACATCAGACCCGTATGGGTTTTTGCAATGCACAAATTAATTTACATCTTTCCACATAAGACATTTATAGTCTATCGTCTATCTCCATAGTCACATGAACGGAACTTTTTTTGAATAAAGTAAAACGCGGCCAGATTTCCCCTGAGCCGTCGCTTAGAAGGGTTCCAACGGACCGAAGCACGCCAAACTGATATCACAGGTTAGTTTTTACAGCCGACCCTACCGGGAGAATTCGTAACGTTTCCCATATAACACATAGACTGAATGTGACGATGCCTTTCATCGTTCTCTTACAGATCCAACTACACCGATGAGGAAAGGCTTGTAAGTGATACACCAATTTATCGTGAACGTTATCTCATACGAATCTGAATGCATGTATACCGAGACATTTTTTGAGACCACGAGTCAATTTATTTAGCATTACATGTTCAAAACTTTAGCAACGTGCATGTACCATTTTAAAAAAACTTTTTCAGCATTGCTTGTGATTAATACCTTCTATGTAACAGTATTGTAATTGATATTACACTATTCTTACAGTGTCTGTTCCCTGATGAAGGGCATAACAATAATGCCCGAAATGCATTGGATATCTTGAAAACGACATTGCCTGAAGCTTACGAGGTTTTAAATTACATGATAAGGATGAAATGTAAAGAAAGAATTATACCTCAAATGAATTAAATAGACATTTACGAACAATTCACAAAACAGAGTGGAAGTCTTTTTCTATTGGAAAGACAACGTATGTGTGTGCCCTAAAGAGATGAAACTAGAGGCTTCTAGTTTCACTACTATCAATGCCCAAAGATACAACAGTTCTGGAAAAGAAGTAACAGAGGTCATATCTGAAGTAATAGATCAGGAGGTTACATGTGAGGCTAAATGGCATATTATCTGCGTGACGGGTGAAGAGACATGGCCAAAATACTCCAAGATATGGCTTATGACAGCGGGCATAGTAGCCAAACGCAATATAGCAAGGGAGTGGGGGAGGAGGAGGGGGGGGGGTGTTGTAACGCCGAAAAGGTGGGGTTCCAGGAAAGGGGATGCGCAAAGAAATGGAGCAAATAATGGGGGAAATGGATACAATACAGAGGACTCAAAATTATTTGTTAGTGAGCTGGGTAAAGAAACAAGGGGGGGGGGAGAATACATACTATATCGTACTTGAATGTCCTTGGGATAGCTTTGATGTTATGATTTTGCACTGTATACAATACGATACATGAAGGTAATGAAAATAACGAAGCAAATGTATGGAACATAATTGTTGACCGACACACTGCCGGGATTTAGTTACTTATAAAAAGATTTACAAGAAGAAAATAAAAAGAGAGAGACCCTGCCCATGAAGTGAGGATGCTATCACGTTTAGCTGTATCTCAATGAGAAAATGGTTCAGGTGACATAAGTGTCTACCGTTTTGCTGGCAGGTCTCAACACCCTTAACCAAGGATTGAGAGATGGATGGTTCAGCTTCAGCAAAATGACTTAATGGTCGGCAGCCCTGTGGACTATCTATCGAAATACCCACCAAGAACCCAGAAAGGGGACGACCTCCCCAAGTGATGACACGAAGACTGCGTTCCTCTAACCACACTGAAATCATGCCTCAAAGCCATGGATCTAAACGAAATTGCAATCATTTTCTCTGGAAGATTAATGCATACAGAAAGCTGTGAAGGCACTGCAGCAATTTAAGTGGAAGGACCTCCAGCTGGACTCTCGCCTGTGGAACCATACTGGCAAATTTATGCTCAGGCAGCTAATAAGAGTAAGGAAGAAACTAAGCACCACTGATGGACGACACCTTCCGCAGGGGCAATGCATTGTGGTACCATAGGTATTACAGAAAAAGAAAGTGGAGCTAGGGAACCAAGGGGGTTACCAAAGCAAAGTCACGACTGAGGAGAAAATTGTCATTTTCAGGGATGGATAAGGCCAGTGGAAGAAATGGTAAAAGCATGCCGCGCCTATCAACTGACCGGTGGGGGGTGGTTGCAGGACCCTCAGCCCCAATCTTGACTTAGGAACTGTGCAGGACACTGTGGACATGGGCAGCTTTCCTGTTGTCTGACTGAAGTTGATGCTTGTGTATGAAAACTCCAAGTTCTCAACAGTCGAACTTACAGCGTCAATGGCTTTTCACAAAGTACACCCTCTGCCGGAAAGAAGTGTGCCACTTACAAACAGTTAATGGAAATAAGGACAGACAATGGGCCCCGTTCCAAGGGGCTGAATTTAGAGAATACCAGGATCACCTGGGAATCAAACACCGGAAAATCACACAACAATTGTAGCACAAGTTACTACTTGTGCAACGATATATCTGTAAGAGACATTAGTTTGTGATAGATCCCTTACCTTAGAATATCCCCAGGCGTCAGACTGGATCCAGAAAATTTTGCGTAGCAATACCCTGCCCGCCGGCAGGCGTCGTCCGCGTCCGTCGTTGTTAGAGCCGGAATGACGTCGTCGGGTACTTAGACGCCACCCATGCACGCTGACGTCAGTTCTGATACACAGCTTTTCCGCGCCAGATACGCAGAGCCATGATAGAACCAACACTGGTGCCATGAAACTAGGGCCCTGAAAGGGGATGACCTAAACCCTAGATATCGGTTCGCAGAACGGGGAGGATGGGTGGGTCGGTAAGGAATCTATCACTAACTAATGTCTCTTACAGATATATCGTTACACAAGTAGTAACTTGTGCATTTGAAAGAGACACGTTAGTGATAGATTCCTTACCTTAGAATAGATACCCCAGCAATACCAACCCCGGTGGTGGGTCTGCGAACCAATAATCAAACCAGAAAGGCCTGGAGGACGGAACGGCCAAAGAAGCCATCCCTCCGGACTTGGCTGTCCAGGCAAGTGTCTTGCAAACGTGTGCAGCGAGGCCCACGTAGCTGCCTAGCAAATGTCCTGCAAGGGCACTCCTCGGCCCAGGGCAGTGGTAGTCGCCGTGGCCCGAGTGGAATGAGCCCTCAGTCCAACAGGGGGCTCCTTCTTAGCCAAGGAGTAACACGCCTGGATACACAAGATGATCCACCGAGAGATGGTCCGTTGTGCACCGCCTTTCCCTTCTTAGCGCCCACGTAACCAACAAAGAGTTGGTCATCCACCCGGAACTGGCGTGTGCGATCCAGATAGTAAGAGAGCGCACGTTTTGGGTCCAGACAGTGGAGCCTCTCTTCCTCTTTCGAGGGATGCGGAGGCGGAAAGAAGGTGGGCAAGGTAATCGACTGCCCGATGTGGAAGGCCGTGACAACCTTGGGCAGGAAAGAGGGTCTCTTCCGCAACACAACCTTGTCCGGATGGACAGAGGAAAGGAGGTGTAGAAGAAAGAGCCTGGAGCTCACTCACTCTCCTGGCAGAGGTGATGGTAACCAGGAAAGCAGTCTTCAAAGTAAGAAGGCGGAGAGGACACTTATGGAGCGCTCAAAGGGAGCACACATTAGGTAAGTAAGTACAAGGTTCAAGTCCCACTGGGGCATCACGAACGGAACAGGAGGAAACATGTGTGTGATGCCCTTCAAAAACCTATTTACAATTGGGTACTTGAACAAGGAAGGCTGATCAGGTAGCCTTAAGAAGGCGGAAAGGGCAGAAAGGTACCCCTTGATAGTGCCCAGAGTAGAGCCCTGCTGGGCAAGAGAAAGAAGGAAGAGGAGAACCTCAGAAAGGGGTGCAGAGAGTGGATCCACAGCCTTTGCTGTGCACCATGCCACAAATCTGTTCCACCTGCAGGGGTATACCGACTTTGTGGAGGGACGCCTGGCTGCCAGAAGGACATTACAGACTTCAGGAGGCAAGTCAAATGGCCTCAACTGTCGCCGCTCAATCTCCAAGCTTGTAGGTGGAGACTGGACAGGTTCGGGTGGAGGACCGTCCCCTGCTGCTGCGACAGAAGGTCCTCCCGAAGAGGCAGACGAATCGGGGGATCGACTGACATGCTGAGTAGCTCTGGATACCAGGATCTTCGTGCCCAGTCCGGAGCCACAAGGATAACCTGGGCCCGGTCGCGCCTGATCTTCTTCAGCACTCTGGGCAGAAGTGGTATAGGCGGAAAGGCGTACAATAGACCGCAACTCCACTCGCGACGAAAAGCATCTCCGAGCGAGTGCCGCCTTGAAAATTCCAACGCGCAGAACTGATGACATTGCGCGTTCTCTTCTGTGGCGAATAGATCTAACCAAGGCTCTCCCCTCTGCTGAAAGAGACCTTGCGCCACGTCCGAGTTCAGACGCCATTTGTGATCGATCATGCACCGACGGCTGAGTTCGTCCGCCCTGGCGTTCAGAGAACCTGCCAGGTGTTAACCCGCCAGGGTCATGCCCTGATGTTCCAGCCACTGCCAGAGGCGCAGAGCTTCCTGGCATAGGGTCCACGACCCCACCCGCCCTGTTTGTTGCAGTACCACATGGCGGTGGTGTTGTCCGTGAACACCTGCACTACACTCCCCCGGACAGAGGGGAGGAATGCCTTCAGTGCAAGTCGGATCGCCCGTAGCTCCAGAAGGTTGATGTGGAGCTGGGACTCTGCCGGAGACCAGAGGCCTCTGATCTCCGCCTCTCCCATGTGGCCCCCCCAGCCCTGGAGGGACGCATCCGTCACAACTACGTGCTCCGGTTGGGGTAGGGAGAGGGATCTGCCACTGACCCAATCGCGGTCCGTGAGCCACCACTGCAACTGTCTTGCAGTGCCCTCCGAGATCAAGACATGGTCGGACAAGTTGCCCTGATGCTGGGCCCACTGAAACTTCAGGTCCCACTGCAGAGCCCGCATCTGCCACCGGGCGTGATGCACCAGAAGGATGCAGGAGGCCATCAGCCCCAGAAGCTGCAGCGTCAACCTGACCGAGACTCGGGATAAAGGCTGAAAGATCGGAATCAGAGCCTGAATATCCAGAACCCGCTGTTCGGGAGGATAAACCCGAAACTGCGCCGTCTAGAACCGCTCCGATGAAGAGGAGCTTCTGAGAGGGACACAGGTGTGACTTCGGCAAGTTGATGGAGAACCGCAGCAAGTGCAGGAGGTCGGCCGTAGTCTGGAGGTGGCTGACGACTGTCTGGGGCGAGCCCGCCTTCAACAACCCATCGTCGAGGTAGGGGAAGACTAACACCCCTAACCTGCGCAGATGAGCTGCGACCACTGCCATCACTTTCGTGAACACCCGTGGGGCGCTGGTAAGGCCGAAGGGGAGCACAGTAAACTGAAAGTGCTTGTGGCCTACCGTGAACCGCAGGTAACGCCGGTGGGCCGGCAGGACGGGGATGTGAAAATAAGCGTCCTGCAAGTCCAACGCTACCATCCAGTCTCCGGGGTCCAAGGCAGCTAAGACCTGAGGCAAAGTCAGCATCTTGAACTTCTCCTTGATGTTCCGTAGGTCCAAAATAGGGCGTAGGCCCCCTTTGCCCTTCTTGGGTACCAGTAAATGTGTGGGGGGGGGGGGGGGTGTGTACTTGTAAAGCGCACTGCGACTCCATGGAGTATCCTGGCGCTGAAGACCGCTGGGGAACCCGTCCTGGTTTTCCCTGTGAGATGGTCCCTTTCTGGGTATCTCCAAGGTGAAACCAGGCATCCCCGGCGTCTGTGGGGGGCCGTTGTAGAGATGAGGCAAGCTTAATGCCCAGAGTTGCCGAGTGTGTTCCCTGGTTAGAGTAGGCACCGAGGCGATATTTATCGAGTCCGTTTTGACCCTGGTCCACGACCCTGCCGCGTCGGGAATTGAACCCTGGTCCCGGGCCGTTCTCTGCTTACGGGTCTGCCGCCTCTAACCAGTGAGCCACACCACTCCACTAAGTAGTGGGAGTAACAACCACACCCTACTTCTGGCCCAGGAACACGCTCGATGGCCCCCTTGGCCAAGAGGGCCGTGACTTCCTCTTGCAGAAGTTTCAAGTGATCCCCCGACACGCGGTGGAATTGCGGTGGCATGTCTGGAGGGGTCACCTCGAAGGGGAGGGAGTAGCCCCTTCGGACGATTTGCAGCAACCACCTAGTCCGACGTGACAGTGCGCCAGTGGAAGACGTGATGGCGAACCCTGCCCCCCACTGGCGTCACATGGGCCTGAAAGCATGGACTAGGAGGGTTTTGAGGCAGGTGCTGCGGGGGGAAGGTGTGGACGGGCCTCGCCGTTGTCCCCGACCGCCGCCACGGCGGTTTCCACGGCCGCCACAGGGCTGTTGAACATTCTGCGGTGCGGGACTGGCAGCACGTGTGGGGGCGCCCCTTCCGTGGCCACGAAAGGAGCGAAAGGCACCCGATTGCTGGCGTGGGGCCGAGAGGCCCAAGGACTTGGCCGTAGCCCTGGAGTCCTTAAAACGCTCAAGCGCATGGTCTGCCTTAAAGAGGCGACGGCCATCGAACGGCATGTCCAGAAGAGTGGCCTGGACATCGGCCGAAAAGTTGGCAGACCTCAACCAGGCGTGGCGTCGAACCGCCACCGTCGTTGCCATCGCCCTGCCCAGTGAGTCCGTGGTATCCAGCCCACACCGGATGGAATAACGCGCTGCATCTCGACCCTCCGCAAGGGCTTGGGTGAGTTTTGCCCGGACCTCCTCCGGACATTGTGGCAGCACGTCCGCGACCCATAGGGTGTGGGTGTAGCGGTCCAAGAGGCATGCGGTACTGACTGACCGCAGTCCCAAACTCAGGGACGAGAAAACCTTCTTCCCGAATTGTTCATACCTCTTGGATTCCCGATCGGGCGGAGCCGCCGGGAATGCGGTCTGGGAAGTGGAGGCCTGGATGACCAGGCTCTCGGGGGTGGGATGGGTGGACAAAAAGCAAGGGTCGCCCGGGGCCGGGAGGAAGCGTCTGGCCACGTTCCTATCCACAGGTGGACCTGTGGCGATCTTGGACCAAGTGCCCACAAGAACGTCACACAAGGCCTCATTAAAACCGCAGCAGAGGCTCAGTGGAGCTTGCCTGCGGTTTAAGGACCTCAGTGAGGAGGTTAGTCCTCACTGCCGCGACGGGGAGCTCAAGGTGTAAGGTCTTGGCCGCCCGTGTCAACACTACACTGTAAGCAGCCCCCTCCTCCGTAGCCACAGTGGGAGGAGAGACAAATCCAGTGTCTGGCGAAGTGTCAAGTCCACTGGCCTCCCCAAGCTCATATGTCCAGTCCTGTTGAGACTTGCACTCCTGTGCCAGAGGGTCCACAGACCCCTCCCAATCACCCTCGTCACCCATCTCCTGCAGATCAGGGTCAACAGATGGGGCCGGTTTGTGGAAATAGAAATCTCCAAACGACGTCGAGAGCGGCGCCCAGCGGCGCCGCTCCGGCGCCGGAACCGGACTGAGGGTAGGATCGGGGACGGCGTCCATAGTGGGCGCCGGGGGCGACACCCGCAGGGCCGGCGAGATCCAGGATCCAGTGTGGGCCTGCGGCGCCGGGACCGAAGTCGCCGGCGGCGCCGGGGCCGAAGCACCCGACCCGCTAGGCCCTCCAGCCGGGGCCGTTGGGCCCAGAGGTGCCACGGGACCCGGCTGAGGAGGGAGGACCTCATGGCCATGAGGTACCGCTCGACCTCCTCTGGCGTCGCATCATGCCCAGGGACCCGAAGGTGTGGGGCAGGCGGCGACGTCCGCGACTCCGTCGGAGCCGCGTGGGTGGTGTCACCCGAACCCCCGGCCGCATCGCGCGAGCGTCGGGGTGGGTCGGAGGAACGATGCCGTCTCTCCGACCTCTCATGCCTCTTACCTGAGGACTTGGATCCTGACGACCGATGTCCACTCCCGGAGCTGCGAGGGCTCCGACCCCGTGACCGGTCCCTCGACCTCCTGTGGGACAGGGACCTGGAGAGGCGCGGGCCGACTGCCGGAGCTCAAGTCGCTTGCGGGACCGCTCCCGCCTAGCTTTAGACGTCAGGGCCCGGCAGTCAGAGCAGGTGCGGTCATCGTGGTCGAGGTCTAAACACTTGAGGCACCGGCGATGGGGTCTGCAAACCGACATCAGTCAGTCGCACTTGGAACAGGGTTTAAACCCGGGCATCCCTATTGGCACCGTCGGAGTCGAAGACTCGAGTAGAGAAATGATCAAAAGATAAAAAAAGTTTACTCAAAGCTTCTCCGGATCTGCGCTAGCTGGCGCGGAAAAAAGAAGAACTGACGTCAGCGCGCATGGGCGGCGTCTAAGTACTCCGACGACGTCATTCCGGCGTTAACTACGCCGATGACTGACGTGGAGCCGCGGACGACGCCTGCCGGCGCGCGCAGGGGTATTTCTATGCAAAATTTTACGGATCCAGTCTGACGCCTGGGGATAGTCTAAGGTAAGGAATCTATCACTAACGTGTCTCTTTCAGATATGTGGAACATTTTATGCGCACCCTCAATAAAGCACTATGTATCAAAGTGGAGCAAGGAGACTGCACCATTTCTTGCGAGTATACTGCAACACGCAACAAAGCACCCCTGTGGTGCTAATGCTCAGGAGGTTTGCACCCAACAGCATCCCGACAGGGCCCAGGTGCCGCACTGCCACTCTCACATCACCACAACCCAACAACGACAAAAACAGACAACTGAGTAGGAGTCAAACTAAAATGGCTTAAGACTACGAAATACACCCAGAGACCAAGTACTTAAATGGGACTGCCAACCCTGGTGAAAGTTCCGAACACACTTTGAAAGGTGTCCTTGGATTGCTGATGAGGTCCAAAGTACGATGGGATCACCATACAGGGGTGAGGAAAAGAGGATTCCCAATTTCATGGTTCAAGATACTCCACATGAAAAACATGAGGACACGGTTGGCCAAAGGCCAAGTGTCCCCGAAAGCCCCTCCACCAGGAGGAACATACACAGTACCCGGCTGCCATCTGGAGAAGGCTTACGGACACCAGCAGACATAACCAAGAGGCAAGGGGATGCCTTGACAAAACCAGGACCCTTTGCTGGGGGGAGGAAAAATCACAGAAAATCCTCTGACAAGACCATGGACCAACCCAGCCCATAACCAACCATTATAGGACTATGTATGCAGCACCTACTGAGACCCTGGGAAGCAGGGAAGATGCAAAGGACCTAACTAAAGTTAGAAGGAATGTAGGGAGCTACCTGGCCCCTACTTGAATGGGAACTTAAGCCCTACACACCATAATGTCTGGGCGCATCTAAAGGATTAAATAAAGGGAAGCGTGCCACAAGTAGCTCACTCCCAGACATAATAAGTGGTGTCCTGTGTCTGTTTGTGCTGTCCTGAAATGGAGAGGTCCAGCTACACTACAGTGCCTGGCACAGACTATTAGCTTGCCCTCTTTCTACTGGACAATGCCTAGCATTCACCCTATGCACGATAGCATAATCTCAATTAGCCACTGTAGTAGTGGTGCAGAAGTGATGGGTGGACTGTGGGTGGCATAGAAAGACGTGCTGTTCCAATAAAATATAATTTTGCTTAACACACAATACCCCATGCAAAAACCTACACTGCAATATGATGCACTGTAATTGAAACTATTTTGTAAGTATAGAATGAAACAGTAGGTTAGTGCAGCTTCCTGTAACAGACCACACGTGCAACACCAATGAAAGAGTTTCTAATTAGTGGCAGTAAAGCAATACTATGCCATAACTATAAAGAACAGAACACTTTTGTGGCTGATACTGAGTGCAATATTTATTTTCAGCAATCTTAAGTATAAAACATGTTAATAAAACAAGTGTGAATTAAAAAGCGGTGTCATGCAAGACACACCCAGCCAGTTACTTCTTCCCACAACAGCTCAACAATACAAAACTTTACACTGCAAATAGCATCATTTGACAGGCAAACAGGCAGGAAAGATTTAAAAAGAAAACACCACAGAATTCAAAAGAAAAAAGTAAACCTTTGACTCCCTTGTACTCATCAGCATGTTATCATCCTGTTGAATCCTGTAGCAGCTGACAGGAAGTTTGTTAGTTGATGCCACACAGGGCCACTATTAAAGTAATGTTACAGTCACAAGGTGTTGCTGAAAATGTCATTGGTAGTTTATCAGGTTTAAATTTGTTTTGTAATTCTTGCCAGATGATTCACTTAATCAGGAAGTATCACCAGTCGTCATCCGCTCATGAGACTGTCACGAGAAGTCCCACGGAGAGGACAGCACATCCTCATAAAAACATCAGCATGTGACTTTACAACCATGAGTGGCAGCGACATCATTGGCTGTCCTATCAAATGAATTTCTAAATAGGAAGTCACCCACAGGATTGGCAGCAGGCGAGTAGCAGTGGCACTATCAGCAATTGTGTGATGTTGCTTTCCTAAAAGGAAGATACTTACAAGCATGGCAAAGTTAGCCTTCATGGCTTGGGACATGTCGAGCAGAAAGATGTCCACAGGCGTGGCACTGGCATAAGTAATGATATGTGATTTTCCAAACAGCAAACCATCCAAAGCAGCGACAGTGACAACATCAAAAATCCTGCTGTGTAACTTTAATAAGAGGCAGTCATCAACAATAGTGGCAGCAACATCAATCACCTGATCCAGTTAAATTACAGAAATGTGTGTAGGGCTGTACTGATAGTACGGCGTTGCAGCACTGTCGGAGCTTCGATATGTTTACGCTCAGGTCTGAAAAAGTCCTGTGCTAGTTGTCTGACTGTTTGATCTGGATCATGGATTTTAAATAGGAAAGGGAGTTTCCTACACATTCCCCATCCTGTCGTGACATTTTATGTAATGAAAACAGCAGTCACAGGCAGCTATTTTTTTTCTGAGTCTTTCAAAATAACCTTGACTGAATTCTCCATGGATATGTGACCACATTACAGAGTAGGACTGTGTGATTTATTTAGGTAGCAGAAATAGGTCTGGAGAACACAAACTTCCTGGTTCCCGCAGGGGAGACAGATACAATAGTGACTTTGGCTTTGAAAATCAGAACAGTTAGCAGACAGAAGCCAACCCCTTTCTTCTCTTGGGTACTGCACAGGTTACATCTGACCATGGACAGCCCTCGCTGTCACAAAATATTGGGGGTTCACCCCTCAGCAAAACCACATGCCTTCATGCCACGCCAACCTAACGACACCTCAATTTCGCTCTGGCTCACTGACATATATATATATTTATACATTTAGGGATATCAATATTTACACACAGTTACAGTGCAAGTAAGGAACTATAGGCATATATTATGGAAACAATCTTTCACATTACTTTAGGCTCGTTCACATGCTCACCATCAGTGCTACACGCATTTGTCATGTCTCCATTACAGAGGAGGAGAACCTAAGTCGGGTTTCAGAGCTTTGCATGGAAGTAAAGGGTGATGGGTTACAGCTTTGCAGTCAGCTGCCATACAAGGTGCAACAAAAACGGCCTATAATGGTCATTGGCAAAGGTAAGGTATGCAGAAATTTCTCCTGCTCATTTGTTGCTACCTAATAAAATGTCAATTAAATTATCTGGTGTATCAGACCAAAAGGACTTGGATCACTCGAAGTCTATCTTTTGTGGAAACTAGCAGTACAACCGATCTGCTTGTAATCAAGAACCTTTTTCCATCTTATTCGGGGAAGATTGAAAGAGAACTGCCTCCCCACCCTTTACAATAAAAAGTGAGGATCTTACAACAGAAAGGTAAAAACCAGCCAGGTATGGTTGGGAAAGCGAACTGTAAACATGGTGGCAGATCACTGCCACCCACAGATGCCCTCTGGAATACAATCTCCCAGCTAATGTTCATTAAATAAAAATATATACTCTTTAAACTTAAAGCTACTCTTGTTATAAAATAAAAATGCAAAGTCTTCTGGAAGTGACAACGAAGGAGATCAAATCTCACGACGGCGTCAAACGTCAGGAGCAGATTGCATGACGCCATTGCATACAGGCTATGTATGGCAAGCAATACAAAAATGTACAGCTTGTATATTACCTAGAAAACAAATAGCAACTGTTGGCAGAGGTTTCAGGGTGAATACCGGCACTTGGCAACATAAGGAGATTTAGCAGCAGTAGAACTTCGGTGAGGAATTTTCAAACAAGGAGCACAGGCTATACAGAAACAGAAGCCGCAAAGACAAATCCATAGCCCTCAAATTCCGTGTGGCTAGCAGCTATGGTCAGCAGAGGGCTTGTGATTGTGTACTAGTGTGTTACGGCAGCAGTGCTCATCTATGTAATCATTACATGTTCAATCTGGGTAGTGGAGAGAGAGGGGTTGAGAATGAGTGGGGTCATATAGAATCTACGCTGGTGCAAAAGCAGTGCAAATCAATTTGCACCATTTTTTGCTGATAATGTAATAGGGAACTGAACAAACTGTATTCACTCCAGTGCAAACATGGCACAACATGATTTCACAAAATGTATGCCATGTTACCTATTAAAAAGTGGAAAAATCAATTTTCTACACTTTTCAAATGTGAAAGACAATGTGACTATGAAGCAATATCAGATTGTTCAATTTATCACTTAATAAGCAAACATAGTGCAATATCAACCTGCTCTATTTTTAAGGGGTATTGGCCAACACGGATTTCTTTTTTTAATGTGTCAATAATTCAGTAAAGTGTTTGAAGAGCAAAACATTGTCACACATTGTTTCCTAATCGCTTTCCTCAATTTTTCCCCAGAGAAAATATTTCGATAAATACAGACTGAAGATACACGTTTGCAACCATTCCATAGTACATGAGTGGTACAATTTGTTCAAATGGCCTAGCGGTATTGTTTTGTATGAGTGAAAAAGTTCTGTTGTATGGCCCCGGATGTATCTGAAAGATGGCATTTTCTTGAATTCCTTATTTTCTGATCATCTCCCACTCCATTGAATGCAGTAACAGTTAACCGAGCATCTTGGACTGGATGATATGCAAGAATCTTGGACTGGATGATATGCAGGATCAGCAGGCGAATGAAGTAAAGGCTGCATCCCATGCAGGCCACAAAAAGCCAATCCAAGTGTGAATTCAATACTAAGGTAACCTACGTTTGGCATCCTCCAACATTAAAGTTAAAACAATTAATAATTGTCTTTTAGGAACGTTTTGTAGAAACGCAAGTACTTAAAACATGCTGCCCTTTGAACTTTGCTATGCAACCAGAATGTTCAACTCACAATAAACGAAATCCAACCCCTAACCAAGCGGTGGAGCCTATCAAACTCTTCCATATCAACTAAATTGGCTTTGTGGAATTTCCATGATGTGCAGAACTTCAGGAATGGAATTAACAATGCTCCTTTATTGAGACTGTCATTGGCACAGAGGCAGCACTGCTGTAAACTATGTCTGAAGAAGCCTTCTTGCCCTTGGGTTACAAGAGGTCAAGGGAAGAGATTCTGCTCAGACCAGGGCCTATTCGGACAACATTCAACATACCTTCCCATGTTATGTTCTCACAGTGGCTATGAGGAGACAGCAATACTGAGGTCAGGGTTAGTTGCCATGTCCCTACAGATATTGGTAATCATTTTCAAACTAGAGGTAAGCATCTAGCTAAAACTGGACTTATTTTCAAATAACTTACTGCAAGTTCAGTTTAAATAACTAGGATTGCAAATTATAAAATACAGATTTCTTTTTATCCATAAGGCAGGCCCCTCTTGACAGTAAATGTAGGTTCCAAAAATTCATCATGGCTGCCATGTTGGAAGGCAGGTGGGGAAACTTTCGCAGTACCCAACTCCACCCTTCAAAAAACCCTGGTATATCTGTATAAAATTACAGTGCCACCGCCAGCCTCGCTCCCCAAGAAAACCTGCGTAAACATGAAATATGCCCCATCCCCTTCCATGAGGCCCATCATGGCCTTTGAGGCCGAGCTCCGAAGATCGCGTCTGTCTCGCCCGTGGCCCACTCGGGGTCAGAAGCAGCTAGGGGACGGAAGGTGGAGGAGCCAGATGAAGACTCTCTCCGACGCTGGATGATGAGCAACACCAAGATAATGATCCAGAACACCCAATTGGCCCAAGCGGAAGCCTGTAAAAAAAAAGCAAAGAAGGGGGTAAATAGCACAATAAACAAGGTTCACATATTACTAATCTTCCCTAAACAATCCGTAATGCATCACTTTCCTAGCATCATCACATCATCATCACCCTTTGTAATCAGAAATTGTTAAATTACCTGTAACGCCCATTTTGCATCTCGAATACTACAAATACACATATGGTGCAAAATCCTGTCATCTAGTAGTTGATCAGGACATCCCGTATTTAACTCTGCTGCTGAGTAGTTGATCCAGTCATGCCATTCATAAAACTACCACAGTAGGTAATCCAGGCAAGCGCATACCACATGCTCCCAACACGGAGACTCAAAGCCTCAAAATGCTTTAGATCATACCTAAAACGCAACCTATCCCAGGCTGTGTCACACACCTGTATAGATAAAGATGGCAGATCGATATCTTATCCTAGTAGGTGCATGGGATGCCGGCCTCTTATTGTAGCCATGGTCTTTGTTCCCAATGCTGCTCAAAACTCTTACATAGTGAAGTTCCTGGAGACACTGGCAAATGTGGTCTGAGGCATTATTGTTTTGACTGGAGACCTTAATACTGTGTGAGACCCACACCAAGATTGGGATGGAGGGCAAGACACTCAGGAGCGTTCTCCAAGAGACTGAGAAAGCCACTGGGAGAATGAGGTTTACGAGATATATGGCGGGAATTATACCCCTCCGCAATGGCCTTCTCTTTTTACTCACATGTGCACCTTATACACTCACGGATTGATTACATACTGTTAAGCAGTACCCTAGTAGCCCTGCCCAGCACCGCAGAGACCGGACCGATTAACCTCGGTCTGTGCAAGCTGGAGTAACTGGAAATTGTATCCATCCTTACCCAGAGATCTAGTCACAGATATGAAATAGGATGGCACATACATGATACCTCTGAATACAATGGGGGGGGGGGGGGGTTTGTGGCCATTTCTGGTGTTTGGGACGTCTTTAAAGCTTTCATCAGGGGCCACTTTATAGCCATCAAATAACAAAAGAAATGCCAATACTGATGATACTTATTCAATTTTTATACTTGACATCCACACTAAGAAAACTAATTCGAAATGGGGTATTTGCTTATTATTCGCAACTTTATTCATCAAGATTCACAATTATTACAAAATGTTTTTAATTAAAAAAAAAAAAAGAGAAGCACATAAGAAATTTGGGACACATAATAACTTCATACATTCTATCTCATCAATCATATCACAGACAGCAAAACATTCGACCTATTCGTATCTCTAACATACATATCACATACTACCACTATAGTAAAAGTAACAAACGTACTGGATCTGCACAAATTATACAATCATTTGGTACAATTTAAAGAAAATACATTCCTATTTGTTAATGAATTTAGAATCATTCATTAGAGCTTAGTATAGTTAAAGGAAATGTACAAGGAGGGATGCGGGGAAAGGGGATATTACTGCCCCCCGAATCCACAAGCAGACCAGTTAGACAATGGCCTACGCGTTTCGAATCCACTGTTACTCGTTAGGGATTCTCATCAGGGCCTCAGACACTAAATATAGAAGAGAAAAACATGATAGTGACTACTTGATAAAAATAGTGAGTGAGCAATTTTGCTACAATTGTACATGAGCAGTCTACATATATAGGCATCCACCTAATGGACAGTCATTATTAATTAAGGATTTTCAGAGACAGGGGGGACCTCTAGTGTAGCACTGGGTGGCTGGTAGTTTTGCCAGAATATACTTACTACGCAATTGTCTTGTGGTGAAGTCTACAGGGGTCGTAGACGAAGGCTTCTCTCTAGTATAATACCTGGAAAAACCAAAAGAAACCTCTCTCAGTTTTCTGTACCAATCTATTTTGGCAGGAAGCAAACAAGGTTGTGGACAACCGGGTGCTTCTAAGAGGCGTGACATCAGTAAACTCAGACTACCTTTTAGACAACATCTAGCTCTAAATCTAATCTATCATACACCGTGAGTTTAACTTGGCTACTAGCTAAAACCCTACTTTGATAAAATTCGATAGGGGGCTGATACCTTGAGGATTGTAGGCAGCCGCCGAGAAGATCACTTAAACGTGAGGGGGAAAGAAGACGCTTCGTTGGTTCCTTCGTCTCCGATAGTTTTGCCGGGGGCAGCGTCAGCACATGTGGGTTCAGTCGACGCGTGCTAAAGAGTCGAGTAAACCCAAAATTAAATCCTGCCATGACTTAAAAGGCAGTCAAGCCTGATTTTATTCAAAAATATCTGCGGGCTGGTGAGTTACCTTGGAATGAATCTCCAGCCTGGGTACTTTTAAATCTCTGGATGGACGGCCGGCGCTGGTTTGAATCGCAGGCACGTTGGCTAACACAGGATGGCGTCAGCACTTCCCATAGCGTAGAAGTGTGCTGAAAAGGAGTGAAAACATCCCGTTACGAACGTGCTCCACAAAATTATAGGCACATAGCTAAGGTTTTAACTAAATAGAAGGGAGACGGGCAATTTACCTCATGAACTTGATCTCGTAACGTCCCTCTGCAGACTGTCGGCGTGTAGCGAAGCGCTAGTCTCTCACGCATGCGCATGTTAGACCCTGCGAATGATGCTTTTATGCCGGGCAATGCGCTGCTGTAGCCAATCGGTCGCTATGTAAAAAAAGCGGGCCGAAGAGTAGCGGTGCGCTAATCTCTCGCGCAGGCGCTGTTTAGACGCCTGAAGTTGCTGCAATTATACTGGGCGATGTACTAAGGTAACAAGAGGTTACTTCACCGTTGTTTCTAAGTAAAGAAACGGTATGACAATTTTATAGTATTGTCAGGGTGTGTATCCGGGTGCCCACATGAAGAGCTTCAAGGGTTGCCATTGTGTGAATGGCTTCAAGGCGCGCAAGGGAAGACATTAGTGCGTATTGTAGTCAAAGTTTTCTGTAGTCAAAGTTTAAAAATTTCTGAAAGCTCGTTCAGACCTGACACTGCAGTATCAAATTTGACAATTAGCATTGCCTCCCTTTTAGACAATTTGAGGCTCAGATCACCACCTCGAGGGTCTCTTTCTATCCGTGATATGACAGTCCATTTAAATTCATTGGGACCATGATGCAGCCTGGTCCAATGATTTACCAAAGGAGCGTTCTCCACGTTTCTTTTCAATCTGGACTTGTGTTGTGAAATGCGCTGTCGCACTTCCTGCTCAGTCTTTCCTATGTACAGGCAATCACACGGGCATATGATGCCGTACACTACAAGTTTCGATTTACAATTACTGAATGCCTCATGTTTCCATGAGACACCCTTGTGCTGGAAGACCGTACCTTGTATCGTGTTGTCACAACAGAGACACGTGCCACAGTACGGGCAGTTTTTGCGAGTACGCAGAAACTGCACATATGAGAGTGATTACACATACCATGCTGAAAAATTAGTCTCTAAACTATGTGATAGAGGGTACCCCAAAAAACTGGTCAAAGATTGTATGAAAAGAGCGAGATGGACACCCCGTGAGACACTACTGGAACGAAAACAGAAAACAGAACAGAAACGCCAAGTTTGCGTAACCACCTTCTGCCCTAATGCCAATAAGTTAAAACGAATCATTGGTCAGAATTGGCACTTGGTGAAGAATTTAGATGAAAGCCTTAAAGAGCCTCCGCTCTTTGCTTTTAAAAAAGAGAACAGCATTGCAAACCATGTGGTTAGAGCAGCAATGCCACTCCAAGCCCAACCTTCCCTTCGCCAAATGTTGGGTTTAGCACCTGTGCTTGGCCATCATAAATGTGGCACGTGTCTCTGTTGTGACAACACGATACAAGGTACGGTCTTCCAGCACAAGGGTGTCTCATGGAAACATGAGGCATTCAGTAATTGCAAATCGAAACTTGTAGTGTACGGCATCATATGCCCGTGTGATTGCCTGTACATAGGAAAGACTGAGCAGGAAGTGCGACAGCGCATTTCACAACACAAGTCCAGATTGAAAAGAAACGTGGAGAACGCTCCTTTGGTAAATCATTGGACCAGGCTGCATCATGGTCCCAATGAATTTAAATGGACTGTCATATCACGGATAGAAAGAGACCCTCGAGGTGGTGATCTGAGCCTCAAATTGTCTAAAAGGGAGGCAATGCTAATTGTCAAATTTGATACTGCAGTGTCAGGTCTGAACGAGCTTTCAGAAATTTTTTAACTTTGACTACAGAAAACTTTGACTACAATACGCACTAATGTCTTCCCTTGCGCGCCTTGAAGCCATTCACACAATGGCAACCCTTGAAGCTCTTCATGTGGGCACCCGGATACACACCCTGACAATACTATAAAATTGTCATACCGTTTCTTTACTTAGAAACAACGGTGAAGTAACCTCTTGTTACCTTAGTACATCGCCCAGTATAATTGCAGCAACTTCAGGTGTCTAAACAGCGCCTGCGCGAGAGATTAGCGCACCGCTACTCTTCGGCCCGCTTTTTTTACATAGCGACCGATTGGCTACAGCAGCGCATTGCCCGGCATAAAAGCATCATTCGCAGGGTCTAACATGCGCATGCGTGAGAGACTAGCGCTTCGCTACACGCCGACAGTCTGCAGAGGGACGTTATGAGATCAAGTTCATGAGGTAAATTGCCCGTCTCCCTTCTATTTAGTTAAAACCTTAGCTATGTGCCTATAATTTTGTGGAGCACGTTCGTAACGGGATGTTTTCACTCCTTTTCAGCACACTTCTACGCTATGGGAAGTGCTGACGCCATCCTGTGTTAGCCAACGTGCCTGCGATTCAAACCAGCGCCGGCCGTCCATCCAGAGATTTAAAAGTACCCAGGCTGGAGATTCATTCCAAGGTAACTCACCAGCCCGCAGATATTTTTGAATAAAATCAGGCTTGACTGCCTTTTAAGTCATGGCAGGATTTAATTTTGGGTTTACTCGACTCTTTAGCACGCGTCGACTGAACCCACATGTGCTGACGCTGCCCCCGGCAAAACTATCGGAGACGAAGGAACCAACGAAGCGTCTTCTTTCCCCCTCACGTTTAAGTGATCTTCTCGGCGGCTGCCCACAATCCTCAAGGTATCAGCCCCCTATCGAATTTTATCAAAGTAGGGTTTTAGCTAGTAGCCAAGTTAAACTCACGGTGTATGATAGATTAGATTTAGAGCTAGATGTGGTCTAAAAGGTAGTCTGAGTTTACTGATGTCACGCCTCTTAGAAGCACCCGGTTGTCCACAACCTTGTTTGCTTCCTGCCAAAATAGATTGGTACAGAAAACTGAGAGAGGTTTCTTTTGGTTTTTCCAGGTATTATACTAGAGAGAAGCCTTCAGTCTACGACCCCTGTAGACTTCACCACAAGACAATTGCGTAGTAAGTATATTCTGGCAAAACTACCAGCCACCCAGTGCTACACTAGAGGTCCCCCCTGTCTCTGAAAATCCTTAATTAATAATGACTGTCCATTAGGTGGATGCCTATATATGTAGACTGCTCATGTACAATTGTAGCAAAATTGCTCACTCACTATTTTTATCAAGTAGTCACTATCATGTTTTTCTCTTCTATATTTACAGTGTCTGAGGCCCTGATGAGAATCCCTAACGAGTAACAGTGGATTCGAAACGCGTAGGCCATTGTCTAACTGGTCTGCTTGTGGATTCGGGGGGCAGTAATATCCCCTTTCCCCGCATCCCTCCTTGTACATTTCCTTTAACTATACTAAGCTCTAATGAATGATTCTAAATTCATTAACAAATAGGAATGTATTTTCTTTAAATTGTACCAAATGATTGTATAATTTGTGCAGATCCAGTACATTTGTTACTTTTACTATAGTGGTAGTATGTGATATGTATGTTAGAGATACGAATAGGTCGAATGTTTTGCTGTCTGTGATATGATTGATGAGATAGAATGTATGAAGTTATTATTTGTCCCAAATTTCTTATGTGCTTCTCTTTTTTTTAAAAAAATTAAAAACATTTTGTAATAATTGTGAATCTTGATGAATAAAGTTGCGAATAATAAGCAAATACCCCATTTCGAATTAGTTTTCTTAGTGTGGATGTCAAGTATAAAAATTGAATAAGTATCATCAGTATTGGCATTTCTTTTGTTATTTGTTGTACAGGCTCAGCCTTGCTGATTCCGAGCCAACCCTATTTGTGTTCTCATAACTTTATAGCCATAGCAGCGGAACGTAGACACCTCCACACTATAGAAGTCCGGAGACTTGAGGGAGAAATCCAAACCAGAGGCTGAGAGGCTGCAGCGGCCTTGACAACACACTACCTGTGCACTTACAATGGCAAGAGGCCAATTATGCATGTATTGCACCAATAAGGCAGAACTCTCACTATTCAATTCAATTCAAAGATGCTTTATTTGGTATGTAGAAATACAACCATATAGCAACATACATAAAAAATAAATACAGCATACATATGTATCAATATTGTTTGCCAAATACCTTGGTTGCTTGAATACATTATACATTAACAACACATACCCAACAACCTTTAAAATGCTTTTTGGTACATTTGTCAACTGATGTATATGCAAAATTTAGTAATATCAAAGTGCAATATCAATTACAGATGTATAACTTACATTAGGGTGAATTACTACCAATACATGTACACTTGTCTACTAATGTCTGTGCACATTTAGCAATATTAAAGTGCAAAGATAATTATGTCATCCTTACAGATGCATAGCTTCCATTTGGGTATACTTCCACTAGAACATGTGCAAAATAGCAAGATAAAGTGCAAAGCAACTATACAGTACTTTCTGTCTGCAATATACAATAGCAGCATTTGTCCGGCATTAGTAGATGTGCAAATTAGCATACTAAGGTGCGGAGTGACAATACCATCCTTACTAAAGTGCAATATGCATTTGACAGTACAAGTCCGAATACTTTAAGAATCTGACTCACCACGTTCTATTAGCTGTAAGGGGTATAAGTGATAAAAGTGTTCAATTTCAACATAATAAAAAGTTCAAAGTAAGCATCATTGATTGAATTCGTACGATGATTGATTTTCGTACAGAAATACATTTTAAAATATAAGTTGCCACATGAAAACATACATCCGGGGTCTCTAAATTAAACATCAGTTGCATCGCTGTTTGTATATCACGCGTATTGTATTTTAAAAAGATGGGTTTCAGGTAAAATTTCCTAAAAGAGGTATAAAAGTTACAGGATAACATAAAATGACATGTGCTCTGTTTGGATTTATCATCACAGGGACAAAGACAGGTACCGGGTTTCTTAGCCACGGGGAAAGCCACTAAATGATGCACGATTCCCAACCGGAGACGAGTCAATACAAAACGGTGGGAATTAATACTAACAGCAGTAAGATAAGTTTGGAAGCCCTCATTAATATTATATTCCAGGTAGAGATTAAACGTACTTTGTTTTATATATCTTTCCATTCTAATCCCAACTGTATATTTAAGGAATGAGACTTTAAGCTCCCGTTTCGACAGCGGAGACCCCATTGTTAGATCTTTAAAGATGTTAAAACCATACAGTGTCTTATACCAATGTTGTATGTGGCTTAACCAGGGGATATTTGATCGGCGATCGAGTTTAATACAATCAGTAATTACATCCTGGGTGAACTTTGTCTCTTCCTTTGCCCAAATTGAGCGCCATAGGGACAGAGGACGTAAAACAATTAAATCAGTAACATAGTTTATGTCAAATTCCCTATGTATTATGTCAGTTGAGGCTGTAGCCGGGGCGCAAATTAATCGTTTTAAAAAAGCATTCTCCTCACGCTGAATCAAATTAGCACTCTGGGCATCATGCCCCCATACCCCGGCCCCGTATATGGCTGATGTTATGCATCTTGCATTAAATATAGACAACATTTCATGAATTCTGCGGCCCCTAATTTGGCAGCAAATCTAAAAATACAACTTGTATTCCGAACCATTTTAAAAAGGACACTTTTTTGTTCATTAGCCCATCTCCCGTCTCCTGAAAAAGTAATGGCTAAATAACAGAAACTCCTGACAGATTCTAATCTCTCCCCATCTAAAACAAGCATTTACAATGCAATGGTTTTGCCTTTGTTAAAGTTAGAGCTATTGGCATTGCTCTTGACACTCTGAAGCTCCACTCTGAAGCTCCACTCTGCACTCTGAAGCTCCACTCTGCACTCTGAAGCTGCACTCTGCACTCTGAAGCTGCACTCTGAAGCTCCACTCTGCACTCTGAAGCTCCACTCTGAAGCTCCACTCTGAAGCTCCACTCTGAAGCTCCACTCTGAAGCTCCACTCTGAAGCTCCACTCTGAAGCTCCACTCTGAAGCTCCACTCTGAAGCTCCACTCTGCACTCTGAAGCTCCACTCTGAATCTGCACTCTGAAGCTCCACTCTGCACTCTGAAGCTCCACTCTGAAGCTCCACTCTGAAGCTCCACTCTGAAGCTCCACTCTGAAGCTCCACTCTGAAGCTCCACTCTGAAGCTCCACTCTGAAGCTCCACTCTGAAGCTCCACTCTGAAGCTCCACTCTGAAGCTCCACTCTGCACTCTGAAGCTCCACTCTGCACTCTGAAGCTCCACTCTGCACTCTGAAGCTCCACTCTGCACTCTGAAGCTCCACTCTGAAGCTCCACTCTGAAGCTCCACTCTGAAGCTCCACTCTGAAGCTCCACTCTGAAGCTCCACTCTGAAGCTCCACTCTGAAGCTCCACTCTGAAGCTCCACTCTGAAGCTCCACTCTGAAGCTCCACTCTGCACTCTGAAGCTCCACTCTGCACTCTGAAGCTCCACTCTGCACTCTGAAGCTCCACTCTGCACTCTGCAGCTCCACTCTGAAGCTCCACTCTGAAGCTCCACTCTGAAGCTCCACTCTGAAGCTCCACTCTGAAGCTCCACTCTGAAGCTCCACTCTGAAGCTCCACTCTGAAGCTCCACTCTGAAGCTCCACTCTGAAGCTCCACTCTGAAGCTCCACTCTGAAGCTCCACTCTGCACTCTGAAGCTCCACTCTGAAGCTCCACTCTGCACTCTGAAGCTCCACTCTGAATCTGCACTCTGAAGCTCCACTCTGCACTCTGAAGCTCCACTCTGAATCTGCACTCTGAAGCTCCACTCTGAATCTGCACTCTGAAGCTCCACTCTGAATCTGCACTCTGAAGCTCCACTCTGAATCTGCACTCTGAAGCTCCACTCTGCACTCTGAATCTGCACTCTGAAGCTCCACTCTGCACTCTGAAGCTCCACTCTGAAGCTCCACTCTGAAGCTCCACTCTGAAGCTCCACTCTGAAGCTCCACTCTGAAGCTCCACTCTGAAGCTCCACTCTGAAGCTCCACTCTGAAGCTCCACTCTGAAGCTCCACTCTGAAGCTCCACTCTGAAGCTCCACTCTGAAGCTCCACTCTGAAGCTCCACTCTGAAGCTCCACTCTGAAGCTCCACTCTGAAGCTCCACTCTGCACTCTGAAGCTCCACTCTGCACTCTGAAGCTCCACTCTGCACTCTGAAGCTCCACTCTGCACTCTGCAGCTCCACTCTGAAGCTCCACTCTGAAGCTCCACTCTGAAGCTCCACTCTGAAGCTCCACTCTGAAGCTCCACTCTGAAGCTCCACTCTGAAGCTCCACTCTGAAGCTCCACTCTGAAGCTCCACTCTGAAGCTCCACTCTGAAGCTCCACTCTGAAGCTCCACTCTGAAGCTCCACTCTGAAGCTCCACTCTGCACTCTGAAGCTCCACTCTGAATCTGCACTCTGAAGCTCCACTCTGCACTCTGAAGCTCCACTCTGAATCTGCACTCTGAAGCTCCACTCTGCACTCTGAAGCTCCACTCTGAATCTGCACTCTGAAGCTCCACTCTGCACTCTGAAGCTCCACTCTGAAGCTCCACTCTGAAGCTCCACTCTGAAGCTCCACTCTGAAGCTCCACTCTGAAGCTCCACTCTGAAGCTCCACTCTGAAGCTCCACTCTGAAGCTCCACTCTGAAGCTCCACTCTGAAGCTCCACTCTGAAGCTCCACTCTGAAGCTCCACTCTGAAGCTCCACTCTGAAGCTCCACTCTGAAGCTCCACTCTGAAGCTCCACTCTGAAGCTCCACTCTGAAGCTCCACTCTGCACTCTGAAGCTCCACTCTGCACTCTGAAGCTCCACTCTGCACTCTGAAGCTCCACTCTGCACTCTGAAGCTCCACTCTGAAGCTGCACTCTGAAGCTCCACTCTGCACTCTGAATCTGCACTCTGAAGCTCCACTCTGCACTCTGAAGCTGCACTCTGAAGCTCCACTCTGAAGCTCCACTCTGAAGCTCCACTCTGAAGCTCCACTCTGAAGCTCCACTCTGAAGCTCCACTCTGAAGCTCCACTCTGAAGCTCCACTCTGAAGCTCCACTCTGAAGCTCCACTCTGAAGCTCCACTCTGAAGCTCCACTCTGAAGCTCCACTCTGCACTCTGAAGCTCCACTCTGAAGCTCCACTCTGCACTCTGAAGCTCCACTCTGAAGCTCCACTCTGAAGCTCCACTCTGAAGCTCCACTCTGCACTCTGAAGCTCCACTCTGAAGCTCCACTCTGAAGCTCCACCCTGAAGCTCCACTCTGAAGCTCCACTCTGAAGCTCCACTCTGAAGCTCCACTCTGAAGCTCCACTCTGAAGCTCCACTCTGAAGCTCCACTCTGAAGCTCCACTCTGAAGCTCCACTCTGAAGCTCCACTCTGAAGCTCCACTCTGCACTCTGAAGCTCCACTCTGAAGCTCCACTCTGCACTCTGAAGCTCCACTCTGAAGCTCCACTCTGCACTCTGAAGCTCCACTCTGAAGCTCCACTCTGCACTCTGAAGCTCCACTCTGAAGCTCCACTCTGAAGCTCCACTCTGAAGCTCCACTCTGAAGCTCCACTCTGAAGCTCCACTCTGAAGCTCCACTCTGAAGCTCCACTCTGAAGCTCCACTCTGAAGCTCCACTCTGAAGCTCCACTCTGAAGCTCCACTCTGAAGCTCCACTCTGAACTCTGAAGCTCCACTCTGAAGCTCCACTCTGCACTCTGAAGCTCCACTCTGAAGCTCCACTCTGCACTCTGAAGCTCCACTCTGAAGCTCCACTCTGCACTCTGAAGCTCCACTCTGAATCTGCACTCTGAAGCTCCACTCTGCACTCTGAAGCTCCACTCTGAAGCTCCACTCTGAAGCTCCACTCTGAAGCTCCACTCTGAAGCTCCACTCTGAAGCTCCACTCTGAAGCTCCACTCTGAAGCTCCACTCTGAAGCTCCACTCTGAAGCTCCACTCTGAAGCTCCACTCTGAAGCTCCACTCTGAAGCTCCACTCTGAAGCTCCACTCTGAATCTGCACTCTGATGCTCCACTCTGAATCTGCACTCTGAAGCTCCACTCTGCACTCTGAAGCTCCACTCTGAAGCTCCACTCTGAATCTGCACTCTGATGCTCCACTCTGAATCTGCACTCTGAAGCTCCACTCTGCACTCTGAAGCTCCACTCTGAAGCTCCACTCTGCACTCTGAATCTGCACTCTGCAGCTCCACTCTGCAGCTCCACTCTGAAGCTCCACTCTGAAGCTCCACTCTGAAGCTCCACTCTGAAGCTCCACTCTGAAGCTCCACTCTGAAGCTCCACTCTGAAGCTCCACTCTGAAGCTCCACTCTGCACTCTGAAGCTCCACTCTGAATCTGCACTCTGAAGCTCCACTCTGCACTCTGAAGCTCCACTCTGAAGCTCCACTCTGCACTCTGAAGCTCCACTCTGAAGCTCCACTCTGAAGCTCCACTCTGAAGCTCCACTCTGAAGCTCCACTCTGAAGCTCCACTCTGAAGCTCCACTCTGAAGCTCCACTCTGAAGCTCCACTCTGAAGCTGCACTCTGAAGCTGCACTCTGAAGCTGCACTCTGAAGCTCCACTCTGCACTCTGAAGCTCCACTCTGAAGCTCCACTCTGAAGCTCCACTCTGAAGCTCCACTCTGAAGCTCCACTCTGAAGCTCCACTCTGAAGCTCCACTCTGAAGCTCCACTCTGAAGCTCCACTCTGAAGCTCCACTCTGAAGCTCCACTCTGAAGCTCCACTCTGAAGCTCCACTCTGCACTCTGAAGCTCCACTCTGAAGCTCCACTCTGCACTCTGAAGCTCCACTCTGAAGCTCCACTCTGAAGCTCCACTCTGCACTCTGAAGCTCCACTCTGAAGCTCCACTCTGCACTCTGAAGCTCCACTCTGAATCTGCACTCTGAAGCTCCACTCTGCACTCTGAAGCTCCACTCTGAATCTGCACTCTGAAGCTCCACTCTGCACTCTGAAGCTCCACTCTGAAGCTCCACTCTGAAGCTCCACTCTGAAGCTCCACTCTGAAGCTCCACTCTGAAGCTCCACTCTGAAGCTCCACTCTGAAGCTCCACTCTGAAGCTCCACTCTGAAGCTCCACTCTGAAGCTCCACTCTGCACTCTGAAGCTCCACTCTGAAGCTCCACTCTGCACTCTGAAGCTCCACTCTGAAGCTCCACTCTGCACTCTGAAGCTCCACTCTGAAGCTCCACTCTGCACTCTGAAGCTCCACTCTGAATCTGCACTCTGAAGCTCCACTCTGCACTCTGAAGCTCCACTCTGAATCTGCACTCTGAAGCTCCACTCTGCACTCTGAAGCTCCACTCTGAAGCTCCACTCTGCACTCTGAAGCTCCACTCTGCACTCTGAAGCTCCACTCTGAATCTGCACTCTGAAGCTCCACTCTGCACTCTGAAGCTCCACTCTGAAGCTCCACTCTGAAGCTCCACTCTGAAGCTCCACTCTGCACTCTGAAGCTCCACTCTGAAGCTCCACTCTGAAGCTCCACTCTGAAGCTCCACTCTGAAGCTCCACTCTGCACTCTGAAGCTCCACTCTGAAGCTCCACTCTGAAGCTCCACTCTCCACTCTGAAGCTCCACTCTCCACTCTGAAGCTCCACTCTCCACTCTGAAGCTCCACTCTCCACTCTGAAGCTCCACTCTCCACTCTGAAGCTCCACTCTGAAGCTCCACTCTGCACTCTGAAGCTCCACTCTGAATCTGCACTCTGAAGCTCCACTCTGCACTCTGAAGCTCCACTCTGCACTCTGAAGCTCCACTCTGCACTCTGAAGCTCCACTCTGAAGCTCCACTCTGAAGCTCCACTCTGAAGCTCCACTCTGAAGCTCCACTCTGAAGCTCCACTCTGAAGCTCCACTCTGAAGCTCCACTCTGAAGCTCCACTCTGCACTCTGAAGCTCCACTCTGAAGCTCCACTCTGAAGCTCCACTCTGCACTCTGAAGCTCCACTCTGAAGCTCCACTCTGCACTCTGAAGCTCCACTCTGAATCTGCACTCTGAAGCTCCACTCTGCACTCTGAAGCTCCACTCTGAAGCTCCACTCTGAAGCTCCACTCTGAAGCTCCACTCTGAAGCTCCACTCTGAAGCTCCACTCTGAAGCTCCACTCTGAAGCTCCACTCTGAAGCTCCACTCTGAAGCTCCACTCTGAAGCTCCACTCTGAAGCTCCACTCTGAAGCTCCACTCTGAAGCTGCACTCTGAAGCTCCACTCTCCACTCTGAAGCTCCACTCTCCACTCTGAAGCTCCACTCTCCACTCTGAAGCTCCACTCTCCACTCTGAAGCTCCACTCTCCACTCTGAAGCTCCACTCTCCACTCTGAAGCTCCACTCTGAAGCTGCACTCTGAAGCTCCACTCTCCACTCTGAAGCTCCACTCTCCACTCTGAAGCTCCACTCTCCACTCTGAAGCTCCACTCTCCACTCTGAAGCTCCACTCTCCACTCTGAAGCTCCACTCTCCACTCTGAAGCTCCACTCTGAAGCTCCACTCTGAAGCTCCACTCTGAAGCTCCACTCTGAAGCTCCACTCTGAAGCTCCACTCTGCACTCTGAAGCTCCACTCTGAAGCTCCACTCTGAAGCTCCACTCTGAAGCTCCACTCTGAAGCTCCACTCTGAAGCTCCACTCTGAAGCTCCACTCTGAAGCTCCACTCTGAAGCTCCACTCTGAAGCTCCACTCTGAAGCTCCACTCTGAAGCTCCACTCTGAAGCTCCACTCTGAAGCTCCACTCTGAAGCTCCACTCTGCACTCTGAAGCTCCACTCTGAAGCTCCACTCTGAAGCTCCACTCTGAAGCTCCACTCTGAAGCTCCACTCTGAAGCTCCACTCTGAAGCTCCACTCTGAAGCTCCACTCTGAAGCTCCACTCTGAAGCTGCACTCTGAAGCTCCACTCTGCACTCTGAAGCTCCACTCTGCACTCTGAAGCTCCACTCTGAAGCTCCACTCTGCACTCTGAAGCTCCACTCTGAAGCTCCACTCTGCACTCTGAAGCTCCACTCTGAATCTGCACTCTGAAGCTCCACTCTGCACTCTGAAGCTCCACTCTGAATCTGCACTCTGAAGCTCCACTCTGCACTCTGAAGCTCCACTCTGAAGCTGCACTCTGAAGCTCCACTCTGAAGCTCCACTCTGAAGCTCCACTCTGAAGCTCCACTCTGAAGCTCCACTCTGAAGCTCCACTCTGAAGCTCCACTCTGAAGCTCCACTCTGAAGCTCCACTCTGAAGCTGCACTCTGAAGCTGCACTCTCCACTCTGAAGCTCCACTCTCCACTCTGAAGCTCCACTCTCCACTCTGAAGCTCCACTCTCCACTCTGAAGCTCCACTCTCCACTCTGAAGCTCCACTCTCCACTCTGAAGCTCCACTCTCCACTCTGAAGCTCCACTCTCCACTCTGAAGCTCCACTCTGAAGCTCCACTCTGAAGCTCCACTCTGAAGCTCCACTCTGAAGCTCCACTCTGAAGCTCCACTCTGAAGCTCCACTCTGAAGCTCCACTCTGAAGCTCCACTCTGCACTCTGAAGCTCCACTCTGAAGCTCCACTCTGCACTCTGAAGCTCCACTCTGAAGCTCCACTCTGCACTCTGAAGCTCCACTCTGAAGCTCCACTCTGCACTCTGAAGCTCCACTCTGAATCTGCACTCTGAAGCTCCACTCTGCACTCTGAAGCTCCACTCTGAAGCTCCACTCTGAAGCTCCACTCTGAAGCTCCACTCTGAAGCTCCACTCTGAAGCTCCACTCTGAAGCTCCACTCTGAAGCTCCACTCTGAAGCTCCACTCTGAAGCTCCACTCTGAAGCTCCACTCTGAAGCTCCACTCTGCACTCTGAAGCTGCACTCTGAAGCTCCACTCTGAAGCTCCACTCTGAAGCTCCACTCTGAAGCTCCACTCTGAAGCTCCACTCTGAAGCTCCACTCTGAAGCTGCACTCTGAAGCTGCACTCTGAAGCTGCACTCTGAAGCTCCACTCTGAAGCTCCACTCTGAAGCTCCACTCTGAAGCTCCACTCTGAAGCTCCACTCTGAAGCTCCACTCTGAAGCTCCACTCTGCACTCTGAAGCTCCACTCTGAAGCTGCACTCTGAAGCTCCACTCTGAAGCTCCACTCTGAAGCTCCACTCTGAAGCTCCACTCTGAAGCTCCACTCTGCACTCTGAAGCTCCACTGAAGCTACACACCGCGCAGGGCAGCTCTGGATGCTGATGCGAGAGGCCAGCTGGGAGGCGCGCTGCTCGTCTTCCTGCTCGTGCTGACTCGGAGAGAAAACTTGTTTTCATTGGGAGAGCGGCCTTCAAAGACCCGGTCACTGCGCCTCTCCGAGTGTTTAGCTTGGGATAAAATGGGCGCAGTGTTGTGGTGATGACAGTAGAGCAAGGGAGGTGCCGGCAATGCCGGAACAGACTCGGGGGCGTTCCCGGCGTCCCGTGACGTCGGCAAAAGGCAAAGAATGTCAGGAACGCCCCCGTGTCTGGTCCGGCATTGACGGACAGGCCCCTCGTCCAATGGCAAGGCTCCGTTTACGGAGCCAGCCAATCAATGACGAGGGCCGAACCAAAGCCACACTACAGTTCTCAACAGGATTTCGCCTGCGCGAAAAAGCTGCGCAGAGCGCAGCTTTCGCTAGGCAAAACCTAAAAAAGGGCTTGCATTTTCTTAGTTTCTTGCCACATATCATTGTAACCGTCTTTCCTTTATTAATTTTCAGCTTCCTACTTTCGATAAATACGTGGAACTGATTAATTGAATGTTGCAGTCCGTTATGAGTCCTGGAGAGAAGGACCGCGTCATCCGCGTATAAGAGGATTGGGATTGGGTTACCATTAATGATAGGTGCATCTGCACTGGTCTGTCTTAAAATTTGGTCAACTTGATTTATAAAAAGGGAGAACAGGAGAGGGGCGAGTACACATCCTTGTCGGATACCTCTCCTGATTTTAAAAAAGGGGGTGCACTCTCCATCTGTTCCAAATCTGACTTTACTAGATAGATTATTGTACAGTCTAGCAAGCAGATGGATAATTTCAATAGGAGCACCCATCGCCAACAGACTAGGCCAGAGCAGTGCGTGTTCCACCAGATCGAATGCTGAACTCAAGTCGGCAAAGCACAAGAAAAGATTACCATCTTTAGCTTTAGTATACTTGCCAACTATGAGTTCCATGTTCACGCACTGCTCCATAGTACCCATCCCTCTACGAAACCCATACTGCACTGGGGATAAGATGTCATTTTCCTCAACCCAGGCTTCCAATCTCACTAATAGGACTCGACTAAGGATTTTAACTGTCGAGTCCAGAAGTGAGATGGGACGGTAGTTTCGAGCTTCGGAACTAGATCCCTTTTTGTAGAGGGGTACAATAATTGACTGACCCCATGTCAGTGGGAGGCTGTCTTCCACAGCCGCGTTAAAATAGCGTGTCAATATTGGCGCCCATAGAGTCATTTCGTGTTTATAAAAGTCCATGGGTGCCCCATCAGGCCCGGGCGCTTTACCACCCTTACTATTTTTAATTGCCTCTATGACTTCATCCAAAGTTAAAAATAACTGCATTTTCTGCCATTTAGGGCACGGTACTGTATCAGCATTTAAAATAGACCCATCTGGATTAAAATCAGAGTTAAAAATTTCTGAGAAATGAACAATCCATGCGTGGCAACTGACATGTGAACTGACTTCGGGAATATTGTCATTCTTTAAAAAAGGACCATTTATAGTTTCCCAGAATAATTTGTGATCTTTTGTTTCAGCAGCCATATCCAATTTATACCAGGCATCATTTTACAACTCTTTTTTCCTAGATGCTAGCGCAGCCTTATAATTAATTCGCTCTTCCCTGATTCTATCTTTATCTCTAGGTTTATCATCAAGCGCTGTTTTTAACTTTTTTAGTGTCTGACCACAATGCTTGTCAAACCACACAGTTTTATTTCTCTTGGGCTTTCTATTTCTTACAGCCAAGGAGTTCTCAACAGTACTCGTTATTTTCAAAAAGTTAGAAAGTAAGGTGGACGCGGTCACATTAGATGTTAGGCAATAATCAACCTCTCTACTACATTTACAGTTAGTATCCATCATCAATTTATTGGGGTCTATTTTGGTCCACTTGATCCTCATGCCATTTGGTCTCTCGGCCGAGATCCCTTGGACGGGTCTACCATGCACATTTGTTTTTGGGCCCCAACCCATTAATTCCACTGATATACTATTATGGTCACTCACTGGCTGCTCTATAACCCAGACATTAGAATAAACAGAGCCATTGGACACCAAAATATGATCAATGTTTGAATGGGCGTCTCTCCCTCTGAATGTTGGGTACTTTTCATCGTTTTTATTCTTTGTACATTCTAGTAGCTCCAGATTTAGTTTAGCTACCAGATTGTTCAGTGCACTACCGTAATTACTGTGGGGGAAGTGATTAAAGATAGTACTGTCACCACCCGGATACTCTTCTCGATGTCCACAAATCCCCTTCCAGGAGTGATTACATGCTTTGATATTAAAATCTCCTGCCCAGAGTATTACAGGACTTTTGTTTGAAAGTGCGATTGTTTCTTCTATTGCACACTCAATATCCGGTACAATCTTACCCCGATTGGACCCCACAATATTATTATAAAAATTCACAATAATTAAATCCCTACCTTTACTGTGTGTTAATCGTAAGACTGACGCATGCACACACACCTCCACATATCCCCCAGCATTAAATTCCGTTAATTTAGTGGAAACCAGGGTCAGTAGGCCGCCCTTTGCTCTGCCTGCCTTGGATGCTACTGCTGCCATGCTATAAGAGGTGTAACCATCAACTTGTATTTGATCTCTATGCCACGTCTCTTGCAGACATACTATGTCGTAGCCCTGTATAATAAAGTTTTCCCAAAAAGGGGTAGTTAGTTTAGAGGCAATTACCGCTATATTCCAAGTGGTGACCTTAAGAGAATTGACGGGGTTGCCTCGTATAACCTCAGGATGGTCAGTCAATAATGATGTTCCTAGACTCGCAATCATGTTAATGTCTGTAGATGTGTTTACATTTGTCACAATTACACCATTATCTTTACATTGTTCAATGCTAGTCAAGTTTGAATTTAACTCAATTACATCTTCTACCCCACTTCGGCCCCCTAACTCTTGTTCGATTGTAGCTATGACACCAGATACAGTAATTTTAGGATGTGGGACCATAGATGAAACATTCAGTCAATCGTTCTCCTCTAATGAGTTGAACACTTGAAATCTGTTACAAATCGGGACTGTAAAGTTGTCATATATATTGTATAGTGGAGATGGAATGGGGGGGAACATTGGGATAGTTGATATGTATAGCTCTGGGATGCTGAAAAGACTGCGTTGTAATTTGTCTTCCTAACTGGTTCCTGTAAAAATAATCAAGTGGGAACAACGTGATGTTATATTCATGATTAGATGGTATGGGTGCATTTAGAATCTAATCTCTCGCCCATTCAGTGGTCCTGTAGTTTATAACTATGCAATCCCCATTTATCTCCTTCTTACTTGGTCCCACCCATCCTACCCTCTGTGTGGAGATAATCTGGCTAGCTCCTCGTGTTGGGAAACCGCAATTTTTCACAAGCCAATGCAAGGTTTTATTTTTCAGGGTTTCCTGGTTTTCAAATTGGGTAGGCTGCAATTTAGGTACATTTGCAAGAATAGCTACGTACGGTCTGCATTCCGGTGGTAAGTTAATTGTGGCAGGAATGATGTTATTAGTGTGGCGCCTGGGAGCTAACAAATTCTTGTTGTTATGGATGCGGTCACCTGTCTCCCTTTGTCCCCCAGCAACTTTCTGACCAGTTGTTATATTTGGGGTGGTGGTTGCTAACGTATTCATTCCACTTGTAGTTGGTGCCGAGTTCACTATTATAGAGGGCCCACTAGGGACTCTAGTTGCCATACTAGGTGTATTTTTGCTCAATCTCCCAGTCGGTGCATTAGTTGTGGGGGACTTGGCTTGTGTGCCCAGATGTTCTAAAATATCTAAATTAGCTATGCCCAGTTTTTTCTAGGTTCTCTACCTTTTTACTTAGGCAATCTAAGATTTCAGTTACTGGTGCAATATAACCTGGCGTCTGTCTTCAGACGCTTTGAGACCATATCTGGCTTGGCTATAAATCCGGGAAAGTCTCTGGGGTTCTTCTTCCGGGATGGGCAACAGCCCCCCCCCATATACAGTTCGGTGCCTATGAAATCCAAGTGGCACCGACCACGTTTAAATATCTCGGAATAAATGTATACAGAGACCCGGAGGCCCAAATTGACGGTAATATCCGTAAGGCCATTACTGGCCTACGAGGTAGTATAGGATTCTGGATGTCCTTACCCCTATCGGTAATGGGACGAGTGGCGGTCTCGAAGATGGTCCTGCTCCCCCGCATACTGTATTTTTTTGTAAACCTGCCGGTCCTGCTCCCGCGACAAATTTTCACCGCGCTAAATACGCTACTGATCAACCTTATATGGGGTTCGGGGAGGAGACGAATCAGCCTTAAAAAACTGCAACTACCCACCAGACGGGGAGGACTGGGCGTGCCGGACCTGCGGAGCTACTACTATGCCAGCCAACTCCAATGGTTGACCCGATGGGTGGCGGGCAGAGATCTACATGAGATCGCTTATACGGCGGAAAAATTAGCACGTGGAGAATTACACTCCCTCCTCTTGCCCAATGCTAGGATCCCCAGAGACTGCCACCCCCTCCTGCATGTGGCTCTGACCTGCTGGAGGAAAGCACTGTCATACACGGCTGGGACCTCTCCATACGCAGACAATATACCCCTACTGGGACTCCCGACACCACAGGGAACCCTGACACTATGCAGACTACGTCCCTGGACGGAGGCCGGGGTGGACAGAGTGGGAGACCTAAAAAAATCAAGCCAGAACAGGGGATTAAGGCTACTATGCCCGCACTGGTGACAAAATCCCTAGTGTATATGTGTGTTCTGGTGCAGGTAGTCTGGGATACAATCCCCTAGATCCCAATTTTCGAAAAACAAGAATCTTGTTTTACAAATCAAAGTTTGCTCAAATTGACCCCGCACACTTAAACAATAAATGTTACAATGTCATTAATGTTATTCACATCTCAAAAAATATACTGAAACTTGATTGACCACGAGATTACGATAATCACTAAACATATGGAAAATATTTATACCTCGAGCTAGAAGACCATTGTGAAGCATCATAAAATAGAGAATTCTAAATAAAGCCCTGAAGAAGTCCGGTCACGGACGAAACGCGTTGGCTATTGATCTTAAAAGTTTCTTGAAAATAAAGAATTTTCTACTGAAGAAAACCTGACTTTGGAATTCTTGGGAGAATGACTGAAAAGATATTGGATCGTTGTGAATAACATTAATGACATTGTAACATTTATTGTTTAAGTGTGCGGGGTCAGAGTGGGAGACCTGTTCGGGGATAACACCATGCTGGATCACGTTTCATTTGTGCAGAACACGGGGGCGCCTTCGCGCTTATACCTGTTACATGCCTCGGTGACGCACTTTGTGCGGCGAGCTTGGGCTCCGCAACGTACGAAACCAGAACACGAATTAGTGCACCTCCTACATTAAATGGGCACGGGGGGACACCTGGTGAAATGGCTGTATGTCGGTGACAGAGAACATGTGACGTCGCCAATCACCACACTTAGGGAGATTTGGACTGCGGACTCGGGAGAGAACATAACGGACGGGGAGTGGGCAATAATCCTGGGACATCATAGGAGAGTATCTAGGAATGTTAAGTTTCAGTTCATACAGGCCATGATTCTCCATAGAGCATACCTTACGCCCCAGAGACTTCATAGGATGTTCCCTACCGCTGCACATTGCTGCCCGAGATGTCAACAAGATGAGGCACATATCCTTCACATGCTATGGACATGCCAGAAGTTACATACTTACTGGGGGACGATCAAACACACGCTACACTCCATAACTACGCTCCGGATCCCTGAGGGGGCATTACCCTGCCTGATAGGGAACAGAAAACGACCCAAAACATGCAAAGCACAACTAAAATTTACGGATCTGGCACTCGTACTGGCAATCAGGGTGCTCACTATGAGATGGAAGTGGCCCAGGGCCCCACATGTAGACATGTGGCGAACTGACTTGCTGAAATGGGGCAAAGCCGAATCCGCAGCGCTGCGGGAGGAGGAGGGCAAGGGCCTTCGCAAATACCCTATAGCACAGGACTGGGACTTAATGATGATTGAATTAGAAGAGATGGACCTGGACAGTGCGGGAGACCCGGTGGGGTGAGCACATGCATATAACAGGGGGCGGCCGGAGCTCACGAGCATCATTACCATTCACAAGGGCCAGACCGAGTCTAGAGCCTTAACTATCTCCGGATAGCTTGAGACACCTTGGACCGAAATGTAGAGTGTATAAGACAGGAAGACCAGGAGACGGGAGGTGGGGGGGCGGGTACAGAGGGGTAGTTGGGGTTAAGCACTTATATAAGTCAAGATTATGATGTTTAAAGATCACTCCTGAATCACATCCGAGCATGGATATGAAAAACGACTCATATTTGTAATGATATGCTACCTAAAGTTACTGGTAAAGAAAATGGAAAAGACTGATATGTGGTATGCTGAGAAAATGTAAAGAAATGTATAACATCCTGCGACAGTCACAAATAAAGAGTTTAAAAAAAACAACAAAAAAAAAAAACTGGTGCAATATAAGATTTTATCATTTTCTCTAAATATTGCACCAGTCCCTCGGTACTGGTTGGGGATAGCTTTTCCTTTGAGTGTGTATTTCCACTATTTTGGTGTATCTCACCCTCCCTCTCATGGTCTATTAAAATTTGGGCTACTCTCTTCCTTTTGCGTCTGTATCTCTTACCCTGCTTACTAACTCGCAGCATTTTCCTACTATGAGTAGATTTCCTTTTGTGCCGGACGGACCCGTGACCAATTGCACTACTTAACAGACTAGTGTTGGTTGAGTCTGCAATAGGAATAACACCATTGATGTCACAGCCATCCAGCTCCCCTATGTCATTAGACACATCATTCAGTGTTATAGGTTGCGGTATGACACTTGTTGTCAAATTGGGCGTCAATGATAATCTACTCTCCCTAGCAGAGAACACAGTAGGTTCCAAAGTTTGTGGTACAACAATCTGATTTTGGTCATTCCCTGGCAAACCTGCGAAGGATTGTAATAAGAGGGAGTCATGTGATAACGTTGTTTCATTTGTAATATTTGCAGGTGTATTAGCTACTTTTGGTGATTGAGTTATTAGACACATGCTAGGTGGTAATGATAGTCTTCTTTCAGTATTTTCAATCGCGTTAACAACAACCCCAATTGTTTGCTGCAGCATTCTGTCAATGGCGGTTAAGGTAGGTAGTGGAGTTGGCGCCAGTGTTAGTTTTCTGGTAGCAGAGCGTGTATACATAGGTGTCTTTTTAACTACAGCTCTACTTTTACCTTTACCCTCCATCAGAGCTAGCTATTTATACTTTTTACACTCAGACGTGAGGGGGTATTACCTTTGTTGGAATACTAATGAAGCCAAAAGGGGGGTGGCCCAGCCCAGTCTCTTTCGGTCTCTGAGGGCCTCAGAGGGCCCGCCCTTTGCCCGGGCTTAGCCCGGCGCAGACCCGCGCGCGATCCCGCGATGCGGGAACTGCAGGTGTTTTTATCAGTCCTCCGGGCGCTGGGATTCGGTCATCAGGCGTCGCCCTGGCAAAGGATGCTGGGAAATGGAGTCCCCCACTCGGCGGCCGCAGATAGCAAGGAGCGGCGGCGGGGGGACTCGAGTCAGCGTTTGGTTTTTTTCGCCGACCTCCAGGCACAGGAACCAGGTAGGGGGAGATATCCTCTCAGGGCACCACAAGTTAGGGAAAGGAAAAAGACGCCACCACTACTCAATCTTAAAATCTCAGATGACAAAGTGCCTCCCGCCCCCACACACCTGCTTGTCTACATAGGGGAAAACAAGAAAAGGAATATGTTAAGAAAATTATACATCGAAGATTTCACTAATCAAAAATGCTAGGAAAGTGGACGGAATTCAAGATTTTTATGAGAATCTCTATAGAAGCGGGCCACTTTCACCATGAAGTAGAGGAGACCTTGAAAATAACTTCCACCTCTCCTAATTTATGAATGATCAAAGAGTCGCTGGGGAAGCCAATCCTCCTTGAGGACAGAGCACTCATTAAAACCCTTTAAGCAGAACATAAATGCAGGGCTGGACAGCTCTCAGCTCAATTTTACAAAGTATTTGCACTCCGACTGATCCCCATGCTCATTGCCTTATTCAAGCATTGTGCTACAACAGGCGCGGTCACTCAGGGGATAGGCAAGGCAGATGTCACAGTGATACCTAAACCCAATAAAGATCCTATACACTGAGCATCCTACCGACCTATTGCTTTGCTCAACATTTGCATCAAAGCTATACACAAAAGTTACTCGTGAACCGCCTCCATGAAGTGCTCCTCACACACTTACACTGACCAGAGTGGTTTCATTTGATGAAGGCAGGTCCACGATAACATTTGAACGGCCATCCACCTGCATGAATTACTCTTAAGGCACACTTCTCCAAGCCCCTACAACTTTACATGGACACCAGAGAGGGCTGTCCCCTATCCCCGCTTCTCTTTGCCCTTTTTATAGGTCTATTTATGCGGGTCTAATTCGACAAGCACCAATGGTGATGTGGATTCAATTCAGATCTAGAGACTGTAATATCTTCCTTTTATGCTGACGATGTGCTCTTTACGGTCAGCATCCCATACTCCTCACTCTCAGCAATAGTCGCATTACTGGAGGCCTTCCTTTTTCAAGCATTTCCTATATATCTAGATTCTCCATATTTAGCACATATCCAACAAAAACTGATGGCTTTATTTGAAAAGGCAGAGCCCCCAACACTTATGTAAGGACCCTGGTAGCGACTACATTAAAAACATGGGAAAAATATGTGATCACACCAGGCTTTACAACCTACCCTTCTCCATATACACCAAGTCACTTTAAACCAGAGTTTCCCACCGCACAAGCCAAGCATTCATTTCTTAACTGGAGGGAGCAAAATGATGATAGATATGTATGAGGCCACTATGCCCAAAACTTTTCAATAATGTAAACACGATCAAGAGGTCCCGGATTCAGGACGGTTACGCTATGCCCAGCTTTGGCACTGTGTCCTCTCATTCAAGCAGGAGCCACTAGATCTAAAACCACCTTTGAACTCAATTTCCCCAAATGATTGGCAGGCATGGTATGATTTTAACAATGTACCAGCTTCTTCTAGCCCAGGAGACCCCATAAACTTGGTGGAACAATACCAAGTGGGAGCAAGCACTGGGAATGCCGATAGAAGGTGGGATAAACTACACAGACTTTCACTCCTCCTCCGCATCCATCCACGGTCAGGATATACATTATGACATGTGGTTGGGATGGCACTAAACCCTACATAGACTACAACGCATGTACCATAAAACCTTTTCAAGGTGCTGAGGCGGATATGGCATGCTCAATGATGCACTACATATATGGTGGGGCTGCCTAAAGATTCAACCCTTCTGAAGCAATGTTGCGTCACTAATCCAGAGGGTCTGACCTTCCCAATCACTGCCAATACGAAATGATGCCTCTCCTAACTAGGTTGATGAAGGATAAGTGGCACATGTGCCTACAGTGTTAAGGGGGTGGTAAAACTCAATAGCACAAAAAAACAGACTCCCTGCCATTCATACAATGCCACCAATTACTCTGGACAATGCAAGCTATTGAACGTCTGATGAGCAACATCCAGGGAACACACGGAGCTTTTGAACTCAGATGGACACCAGTGGTTAAGAGTTTAAGTGAGGGGACGCCTGGCTTGGTGGTCCTGCTGTGCTGGAGGGCTGTTTTCATTGCAGGGGTACCGCACAGCCACACACTGACTCTGTAGTCATTACATACTAACCCTGCAATGAAGTGACACACCGTACGATACTTTTGAGATTATGGGGTCTTCTAGGTGGAAGTGTGCAGACTCAATACCCTTCTACAGTTGGGGTCAACAGAAGGAGGTGAGGGAAGAGGAGGCGAGAATAATTAGACATCCTATAGCAAGAATCACTTGGCCCATCCAAAACTGATGGACTACTTAACCACAGCACAGTGAATATAGACATCTGGGACATCCACACTTTCTATTTCTATCTATTCTGATACTGAGGGATTGCACATGTTCTTCAAAATACCAATAAAATGTTTGAGATAGTTTTTTTTTTTTTTAAAGACTGACCGGGAGTACAGCCCATGCTATAATAAGATGTCATGGTATACAAGCTGCCATCCTCCTTCCTCCACACAGTGTTAAGTTGTCCAAACTTACATGTCTACAGGAGGCAGACTATTACACGTCTACAGACATAATAGAATATAAAATCCCAACCTCATCAAAGTTTAAGGGGCAAATTATTGATATCCCTAAGAGGGTCCGTAAATGTTCGAAGATGGCACTACTACTGGCCAAACTGAGTGCAGCCCTGAAATGAATGTAGTTTCCAATACCCCAGAGGACAGACTGGGTACAAGATATTAGATTCTGTAGGGAGAACGCAGATAAAATGCCATTCGGCAACCTTCTTGCTTAAATATGGAGTCTACTTTGCTCACACTCGAGTTACACTACAGATCCAGTTTTATCTATCACACAACTATAGTAAAAGAGAGAAGAGGGGTGATGACAGACGGAAAACGGAATCTGATATTTGTATAATGATGGATTATAGCTATCTTGACTGGTTGAACTTGTATAACGATTGTGACTGAAATCACCATGATATGAAATTGTGACACCCCACTGACATCCACAACAAAAGATATGGATGGACTAAACTGTATTGTGCTTTTGCTGCCTTGAAAGTGTTGGGTTGGTGTGAGTTTAAGTGTGTTGCCAATAATACTGTTCAACCTTATATGCATATGTACTATTAATGTAATGACTGGCAAAGTTTAATCTGTTTAAACTCCACAAATCCGTATCCCTCCGAAAATGGTATGCAAGTAATTATATCCATTAACAAAAACACTTTTTTGAAAGCATTTCAAGGTGCTTAGGTGAATCACTCACTGACAAATCATGAGTATAACTTCAAAAACAAAATCTGTGGTAAGTGCCATAAGTGGATCTATACTCAAGTCTATGATAAGAAATAACATGCCAGTCTCTAACAAGTTTCTTGTAGGTTTAGCCGAGAGATACTGAAGCAAAAATATTGTTGCACCTGCCCATACCTTGCTCTCATCATTTTAAAGGGAATTTACATGTTGCATGTGATCTTCTTGAATAAGAGTTCTGTAACTGAAAAGGCGTTGAAGATTAATAATTGAGATTCATGTTTGAAAACAAAAAAGGTATTTTGTGTTTTTGACAGGTAACAAAAATAAAAAGCTGAAAATTGACAAAACATGTTTTGGATAGAGATAGCTTTAACTCAGAGTTCTTGTCGCCATAAAAAAGAGAAAAACGTAGAGATGATCTTTGAGTGAAATGTTGATTAGCTGTTGATTAGCTCTTTACGGGAGCCAACCATTTGACTGTATGAGGTGGTCTGGTAAGAGAGGCAAGCTTTTTAGGTCTTTCTAGACACCACTTGATTGTATGCTAGAACTCGGATGAATAACAAACAAGGAATATATGGAGAGAGATGCGTTCGGCCCAAGACCTCTTCTCCCTTACAGCAGCAGTAACAGCTGTAATAAAAGCAGAGACTAAAGCAGTAACCACTGCTGCCACCATGGTAGCAACTATCTCAGTGACCACAGCTATAACCACGGTAGTGATCGTATTAGTGACCACAGTTGCCACCATCTAGGGAACAACAGCTGTAACCACAGCAGGTTTGATGGCAGAAACCAGAGCTAAAACCACAGCAATAACAGCCTCCATCATAACAAGGACAATAGCTGTGAGCACAACTACATCCCCAGCAGGAACAACAGCACCAACAATAGCTTTTACGAGAGCAAAAACCACAGCAACAGGAACCCCAGCAGCAGTTACAATAACTGTGGTCACCACCAGCTACAAAGTATTAACAAGCAGAGGAGCGACGACTTTAGTGATAACTGCTGCCATCACAGCTATAACCAAAGTAGGGACTACAGTTGGCACTAAAGAAGAGATAACAACATTAACAACACCTTCCATCACAGTACCGTCATTAGCAGTAACTGCAGCACTGACCACAGCTTTCCCCACAGCAGGGACCACAGGTGCTACCATGGCAGGAACAACAAAAGACAGGTAATGTTAGCAGGACTGACCAGTTATTGAAACAAACTGCAGCAGCTGCTAGAGCATGGACAACAGCAGTGATAGCAACTGCCACAACAGTAGTGACCACAGCAGAGAACATCAAGGACTACTGCAGTAACAACTGATAGCACACCACAGCAGCAATGTATGACAAAAATGCAAGGATAACTACAGCAACTTTAGCATTCATGGCAGCAGTGAACGCAGCCACTGCAAAAGAGAGACCATAACAAGGACTCCTATACAAACCACAGCTGTCCCTTTGGCAAGTATATAAACAGCAACAACAGCTGTCGGCAAGCGAGGGAGAACAGAGGCGACCACAGCTGTCCACAAAAGGTTCCACAGCAGTGGTAACAACTAAAAATACAGCGGGGTCATACCTGCCACCAGCCGATCTCAAAACAAAAACAGCTGCCATAACAGCAAAAGCAACAGCTGCAATAACAAGCATTTGCAAGGCAATAGGGCTCGCATTTATGAGAGTTTAAGCTATTGGCATTGTAAATGACAATGCCTTTTATTTATCTGTTTTGACAATTAACACATAAATAAAAGGCATTGTCATTTACAATGCCAATAGCTTAAACTCTCGCAAATGTGAGACCTATTTCATTTCAAATAAGGCGCCGCCATTGTCCCGGGCTGCTTGAAAAGTGAAAGCACGCATGGCGCACTGAATGTTGCAGGAAAGCATGTTGTGCCTGCAGTAGGAGAAACTCATTAAATAAAATAGTGCTTATATTGTGTAACAACCAAAGTAAAAAGGCCAGTCCTCATGGGAGGTTACAAATGAAGACAAGGCGGTACTAAGGAGGGACTAACAAGCCTATTAGCGAATCTGAAGTCAGCATTTACAAAGGACAATGACACAAGCCAATGAAAAATAGGGGTGGGGAGTGGGCGGAGTTTCAAGTCAATACTCGAATAGACATGTCTCTCAGAGCAGCGCATGCGCTGCGAAGGCTCGACCCAAAAACAGGGACCACTATAGCAATCAAAGTAGGCAGCATAGTAGTAACCAATGGAGGGACAACAGTTGCCACCCCAACTGGCACCACAGTATGGACTACAGCAGTAACCACAGTGGGGACAACAGCAGTGATGACAGCTGCCAACACAGCAGGTACCACAGCAGTAACCTCAGATGCCATCAAAACAGGGGCAGTAGCACTGATCAAAGCTGTAACCACACAAAAGACCCACATCATCATCCACCAGCTGGGCCTACACCCACCACCACTATAGCAATATCAGCTGCAGCAATAGACACAGCAATGAAAACCCCTTCAAGTCAGAAATGCAACCATAATAGAGCTGGTACGAAGACAGGGACAACATCAGCAGCTATAACTGTAATGAAATAAAGACCACAGCTGCTAGAACAACAGGGACCCTAGGCGCAAGCACAGCTTTAAACAAAGCAGGGACTACACCAGCAACGATATGCTAACACCCAGTAAGGACAACTCACATGACAGCAGCAATCACAGCCGCTACAACACCAATGGCCACAGCTACACCCACAACTCCCTTCATGGCAGGGACAACAAGAGTAACACCAGATGTCAGTTCAAAGGGGAACACAGGAGACAGCCTTTCATCTAAAGGAATAAGCCCTAGCTTTAACAGAAATTGGCTGATTAGCCATTAAATATACTCGGGACGATGGACACCATCTAGCTGAAGATTGCTTTGAAGGAGCCAAACAGTATAGGTAACCCCATTAGTTAATAACTTTTATTTCGGGTTGCCATGATCTTAAAACTATCATCTCTATTTACATATAGTGCAAGATGCTTGGAAGGATGGGCCTGGGAGGGAAAAGGCTGATTTATTTGAAAACATCAAATGTGTTTCTGGAAGAAGTAAGGGTGGATTTTTAACAATGCAGGGTAAGATGAAATACTTCTTAAGATTTGTATTAGACTTGGAACTTAGACTCCTCTTCTTCCTTCCCCCGCAGCTATGTTGTAGAAATAATGTAAAAAACTACCAAGACAGATGCCGATGGTCGCCCTAATGTATACCTTCAAAATGAGGGCTCATAATTCTGAAAATTTTGAAAGGATAACTATTGCACATCAATGGATAAAAACGTGTAAGCTTTATCTAGTCAAAATTAACGTAAGTTCATACAGCCTCATCCTGAAATATACTAAGGCTGATATTACTCCCAGACATTAAATGCAGATTGTCTCAAATTTAAAGGTGTGTTTGGCCTCCTTCAGGAAAGTCATGAAATCCTTCTGAAACTTCACATACTCATGCCTATCATAGCTAGGATCCAGACAGAGAAGGTCAGTGATGGAAAGGTGTGTAGAAGGATCCTGTCTGAGATTCTGCAGATGAGATTCAGACTGCATGAAACTCACCATGTTGGTTTCTCCGATAAAGAAAGATCTAGGTGGGGAACCTATAACAATGACAAGCATCTAGGACACATGCTGTTCGAGTTGAATTAGAAACTTTAGCAGAATTTGTATTAGCAGAAAAACAAAAGGGACCTGCCTACCCGGCTTATGAACAGGGCCGGCCTTCTACATTTTGGCTATGGGAGCCTACGAATGAAAACTCTGCATTTTTAGCTGTGTGAAGCATGCCAAGCTCAGGGGGGTCTTCGCTTGCTAAATTGGTCTGTGAGAACCTAATCACTGAACACCATGGAGATGTTCCATCAAATGTTTGCTTCATTTGTCTGTTTTAGTAGGTTACTGTCCTGGAAGGTGCATCATCAGTCACGGTTGGTTTTCTGTCAGAAGGCATTGCAAAATCAACTGAGTGACCTTAGAATGGAGTCCAACTTTGCTAGCTTTTTCAATGAAAAAAAAAAAAAAAAATCGCCAAAATTGATAGTTCTTTAAGCCCGAAACTTTCCTCTTGCACAGAAACCCGGAGTACTGCTACTAAACACATCCCCCCAATAACCCAGTCTATCAGCTGGTCATCCTTCCAGCCGGTCAAGGAGGAAATGATAAGCAATCTTATCGCCTCCGCTAAACCCTCATCTCATTCCCTCGATCAACTTCCCTCGAGACTAACCAAGGAGTTGAAGCTCACTCTAGCCCCAATCTGGGGCAAGATCACCAATAGCTCCTTGAGCGAAGGTTCCATTCCGGACTGCCTTAAACTAGGACAAGTCACCCCACTTCTGACAAAACCTGGCCTTGACCACATGGTCATGAACAACTTCAGACCAGTCTCGAACCTTCCGTTCCTATCCAAAATTCTTGAAAGATGTGTGCTTTCACAATTAACCCAACATCTTGAGAACACTAATCTACTTGACCCACACCAGTCAGGGTTCAGAAAGGGCTGCAGCACTGAAACCGCAATCCTAAATGTCCTAGACGATATGCACATGTCACTTGACTCCAACCAATGTGTCCTTCTCATCCTCCTTGACCTCTCAGCTGCGTTCGACAAAGTGGATCATACCCTCCTACTGAATGTCCTCCAGGAGAGAGCGGGCATTGAACAGACGGTCTTAAAATGGTTCTCCTCTTTTCCCAACAACCGCACTCAAAAAATAAAGATCGACAGCTTCGAATCAGACCCCTTCCCCATCAGCAGAGGAGTTCCGCAAGGGTCAGTACTCTCCCCACAACTCTTCAACATCTACATGGAACCCCTCACCTCACTTCTAAGGAACTCCAACATCCCCTTCCACCTCTACGCGAACGACAATCAACTATCTGGAAACCTCATCGATCGCAGACATTCACAGACTTAATGTTACACTCAGGGAGGTCCAACACTGGCTCTCAACCAATCACCTCAAACTTAATGAAGAGAAAACAGAAGTACTCCTCATCTCGAACAAAGATGAAAACCTACAAATAGTGGAATGGCTCAAAGCCTTAAATGCCCTCAATGTCTCTCTAACGCCAACAGCCTCCGCAAAATCCCTAGGGATCACTCACGACCCCAACCTGGCCATGAATAAACATCTCAAATACCGCCAAAAGTGCGTTCCTGAACTTGAAACTTCTCTACAAAATTAAACCCTTCCTCCCCACCCCAAAGACCTGAAACAGGCCACACAGGCACTTGTGCTCTCCAGAATTGACTATGGCATCGCAGTGCTGACTGGAACAGCCAAGTCGCACCTGGGTCCTCTCACCTCCACCCTTAACGCAGCAGCAAGAATGGTCACAGGAACAAGGAAATATGAGCACATCTCTCCGGCACTCAAAGAACTGAAGTGGCTTCCGATTGACCAACGAGCCAGCTTCCGCACAGCTTGCCTCGCACATAAAGCCCTGCATACAGGTAAACCAGAATACTTGGCCAACAAACTCAAAAGGCCGGTCAATCCAGGAACCTCAGAAGCTCCAACAAACTCCTACTCATCCCTGTGAAATCACAGAAACACAAAACCGCAAATAAATCCTTTGCGGGGAATGCTCCTAGGATTTGGAACTCCACCCCCCCCCATATCAGAATGACCGCCTCCTTCCCGCAATTCAAATCGCTACTCAAAGCCCACTTCCTTGCGCTCTCCGGCGCTTAATGAGATCCCCGAGCCTGTCGGTGAAAGGACGCTATCTCTCCGAATCCAGAGCCGGCTGATGCGCTCCTGATCTCAGTCCCATATTGCGTTCAAGTTGTTGTTGTACAGACTCTATTTCCTGCTTGTGTTCTTAATTCCTTATTTTCCTTTGTTGCATACCTGTACTTGCTGTGAAGCGCTCTGATACCCCCGGGCCCAGCTAGCGCTATATAAAACTTCAATAAATAAATAAATAAATGTCCCTTGCATCAAAAAAATGTGTTGTAGTGTTGTCTGTTCGGACCAGGATTTACTGTACAGTGAACATTGGAAGAAGCAACCTGAGTGAGAGAAGTACAATTTGCTGCTCTACCATAATCACACAGCTCAATGTTTCCTTCAGGGACATAATTCTTGAACTAACAGTTTATCCATATAAACACTGCATTTCAGCATGGATGTGCCCTTCCTTCACTACTGTCAGAGAAAAGAGTTGTTTCTCGAATGGGGCTCCCTTTACTAGATTTACTTGGGTATGCCAAAGGAGTCGCTGAAGAATCACTTTGCCCTGCCAATGCCTCTATTTTAAATACCCTGTGCCAAGTGTAACTTGGCATAAGGAGTGCTGAATATACATAATGTAATGGGGCCATGAAGGGAAAAAGGTTTTTGCTGATGGAAGATTTATTGTGCAGTGGACAACCTGTCCTTCGAAGGGTACAGATATTCAATCCTTTGTGTCCAGCTCTACTTCAGGTTCGTATAGTGTTTGGACTAACTTACAAGCAAGTGGGTTCGCTGTGATTTATTTCCTAACCAAGGTCTCAAAAATTGTTGGCCAGCCCAGCTGCAGTTTTGAAGCGCTTTTTTTTAATAAGAAAAACCTTTGATGGATTTCTCGGCAAAAATATTTGTTTTCTCATTATGAACATTAAAACCATTGCCAATCCCTTGGGGGGATGCTCCGGGCAAGTATTCAGTCCAAATGGAACAAGTTATTTATGTAAATAGTGTATCTTGCAAGCCAATCATATAATTTGCGGAAATTTCACAGTGGGACAAACACACACTCTCAATGCTGGTGTTTGCCATGTTTTTACTGGGGTGGGGGTTGGGGCTTCCCCCGCTGCCCTCCCTGCCCTACTCACAGGTATTTCGCCACCTACAACTGCTGCGCTGTTTAAATGAAGTGCTGCAGTGCAGGTGGCAAAATGTCCCTCCGCATGATAAACACGGAACAAAGTCATTATACCCTTTCACACATATACAGTCAGAGTAAGGAGAACCAGCATTTAAATGCACTCCACCTTCCCTGAGGCTCATTTATTCTGTATGGCAGGTTATGGAAACAGTACTTCATAAAATATGGGGAATACATGAATACATTACCAAATCTCTTGCAATAAAAAAAATCTAAATGGAAAAGAACACGAAGGAGTAGGAGAAGAAGATGGAGGAGGAGGCGAGGAAGAAGAGGATCCTATTTTCATCAGTACATTTGTCTAGCTAAATATTCTTTAGTAATTGAGATACTTTTCCAAACAATAGGATACGTCCTTTGCTGGAATGAAACAATTTCACTCAAAATTTTTGAAAAGTGGAACTGTCTTCCCATTACAATCCATACCCAAATTCCCATTAATACTGGGTTGTCATGTTTTAGTTTATATTAGCCAGACTTGAGACAAGATAGGCGGGTGTGTGAGCCTTTGGATGTCAACAAGCAGCATCAATAAAAGTACAGGACAGATTTAAACAAAACAGATGCAGGCCCTTCTGAATCATGATGATTAAGAGCTACCTACCCCATGTAAGCGAGCAGTGGTGGCAGGAACAAAGTATTGAGATGGAAAACCGTGAGCAGTCACCGGAAATTGTTAAGGGGCCACTCAATACAAGAGGCGTTCGCTCTTGCAGAACTGCAATATTAAAATACCTAGATCCGGAAGATCCACAGCTTAACTGTTGTTTGACCACACTCCTAATTAAATATGAGGAAATATCAAATAAAGACCAGTGGTAAGGCTAAATGGTTACAAGATGTATTATTGGAGACTATGCTAAGTGGACCACTTACTCTTGAGGGACTGATATATCAAAATGCTCCTGAGCAGCCTAGTCGACCCTTGATTAGCCTCAAAATCTAGTAAAAGGAACATTCAAAACAAGGCTAGCGGCCTGGTAAAATAGTTGTTTGATGTAACACTTGAGATATTGTTTTTAATATTAGGTTATTTTATTAAATCTCTTGTTTACATTATATAGGAAGAAGTGTAAATATCATAAGAAATAGTTTTATCTTTAGACAACACAAAAAGTGGTATTTGTTTTAATGTTGCTATTGTTGTGGTTTTAATTAACTGAATAACAGTATTTTACAGTGGTTTTTACTCTGGGCAGTCACAACAGGGAGTGTCTTGGAAGTAGAATATAAGACAGAAGGGTACCCAATGCTGTATTCATACAAAATGAAATTACAGATTCAAGGTAAGCACATGATGACATGATACGAAGCAAAGGTGGTTCATTACAAGGAGGGAGGTGAAAAGGACTCCAGATGACTTGACATACAGTTTGGGAGGCATACACCTTCAGTGACTAAAAGCAGAATTTTGTTGGGCTCTCGAAGAAAGAGGTGACGAGGGTACTTCTTAAAACTAGTCAAATAATGGTATGTGGCAAGGTCTGTGGTTAACACCACATTAGGCAAGATGCTTTCAAGATTGAAGTCATTTTATGTATTATTGTGGTCCTCTTTGAGGTTATAGTTGTATAGATCTGCTGTGTTCAGAATGGCTTTGTAACAACTCAATATTTATGGTATCGTAGTTGTGGTATTCTCGTTTTATTTTTTGTGAGACTTCAGAGCGGATATCGCATGTAAACTGCGAGACTACAGCGGGTCTGCCTTTAGGCGGGTGACTAATGTCCCCTCTAACAAGGCTACAACAGAATGACAGTTGTAGCAGGATGAATCTACATTCAGAGGTACAGGCCTTTTTACCAGTTTTAACTGGACCCCTGTGAGGGGATGGCCTACCTTCTCCCTCCATGTCAAGACCATGCAATTTTTCATTATTGTGATACTTAACCGCCTTGTCTAGAACGTCTGAAGATTTCCCGGTATATGAATAAATGTGGTCGAGCTGTTCACACTTCCGGGGAGAGCCTATAATTTCTAATGCTCTCCCGGTCGGCACAGCAGGCCCACCAAAAGGCAAGCCCGTCTGCGCCCGTCCGCGCCCATGAGGCGCTCAGCGCCAGAACCCCTGCCCAATCTCATAAAATCTGGTTAGCCCGTGATGAGCTCCTGGCCCTCAATACTCGGGAATGCCTTACTCCTACCACACTTCTGGACCATAACACCATTACCCCTAATGTATGTATATCTTGTGGTCTGAGTATTTCCTTTCTACCGCTACAGTTGACAAACTGCCACCAAAACGGCCTCTATCCCGACGGCCAGAGAACTACAAACAACCCCGAGCATGGGAACCACTTAGGCAGGGATGTACAAACATATAAGCCCAAACACAACAGCGGGAACGCAATGAAATGTGTCTTGTTAAACATTAGATCTATGCCGAAGCACAAATACGAAATAGAATCCCTGATATCAGATAACAACTTAGACCTAGTATTCCTCACAGAAACCTGGGCATCTACCACCTCAGGGCCTGATTGGAACACGGCTGTTCCCACAGGATACTCAGTGGCACAAGTAGACAGAATAGGAGCAGTGGGAGGGGGCCATTGCACTAATATATCGCTCACATTTTAAAGTGAAATCCTCATCAGAATCAGCACTGGAGGCAGAGGCAATGTCCTTTAACATCAAAAGCAATAACCAAGCTCTTATCACAGGCCTATTATTATACAGGCCACCTGGAACGAAAGGTCCTTTCACCAAAGCAATCCAAACTTTTCTGGAATCGTGCCTAGACACCCCCACATACACAGTCCTAGGTGACTTTAACTTCCATATGGAAGATAGCAGGGATTCTGACACCTCGTCTCTGGCTGACGATCTCCATAGCTTTGGGCTGAAACAGTTAATTGCCAAATCTACTCATCAAGCCGTCCATACCTTGGACGGCATTTTTACGAATAACGACAATATAAAAGTGACGTCGGTCCTACCAGTTCCATGGTCAGAATAACGCGGCTATTCATTTTATAATAAACCACACTACTCAAACCTGTGGCTACAGGAAACGCCCTATACTAGCCTCAACCAGGCCATGGAAATGCATTCAGAGGGAAGATCTACCCAAAATCCTGTCAAACAATCCCCTCTCATTCAATGATAGTAATGACGGGGCAATTAAACTCAACCTCTGGATAAACAAGGCAGTAAATGAACTAGCCCCTGAAGAGAGTAAGAAACCTAGGAGACAATCAGCCACCTCACCTTGGTATACGCCGGAAGTCAAGCGATTGAAAATCAATTGCCGGCACAAAGAACGGACCTGGAGATCTGATTACAGCTTACCCCATAGAAAGGAGTACACGAAAGCCCTAAATGAGTATAAAATAATGATACAGCAAGCCAAATCGACCTACTTTACTCTTAAAATTCATGAGGCCGCAAACTCCTCTAAGGAGCTATTTAAAACTGTGTCAAGTTTACTCAAATGTCCGAGGGACATACCATTTGCCCCAGACCAACACTTTGTAGACAAGATGGCCTTGTTTTTTCAACAAAAGGTCTATGATGTCTATAATGAGCTTCATGAGGTATCCGACTCAGGAAGTAATATCAACAGGGAACCAACAGTAGTCCCCCAAAACGGTTTATCCCAATTTCCATATCTTGAGGAAGACCAGATCTCTAAAATGATAATACGAGCCAAGTCAGGATCACCTCTAGATCCCTGCCCCCCCTACATATTTCATTTGGCCCCAGAAACAATCAGCAAGACCCTAACCCCGCTCCTCAACGAGATAATTAAATCCGGTGTCTTTCATCAAAAGTGGAAAAAGGCTAGGATGTTATGTTATGTTATGTTATCGGATTCTTCTATAGCGCAACGGCTACTCCAGTAGGAGTGTCCCGGCGCTTTGGCGAAGAAGTCCTTTAGGGCGAGGAGACATAACTGCAGAACATAAAGGAGCAATGAAATTAACTGGAAAAAAGCCAGGTTTTCAAGGCCTTTCTAAAAGACATCAGATTAGGGGCCTGTCTGAGAGAAATGGGAAGCTCATTCCAAGCGCACGGGGCCAGGTAATGAAAAGAGCGCCCCCCTTGTCTAGTCCGCTTAATGGACGGAACGACCATTTTGGACAAGGAGGCAGATCGCAAGGCTCTGTTCGGTTTGTACAGAACAAGACGTTTCCTAATGTACCTAGGACCAGAATCATGAAGGGCCTTGTAGGTCAGCGTCAGGCTTTTGAAAAGAACCCTCTTGGCTATGGAAAGCCAGTGCAGTTCAGACCGTTCCTGAAGAAGGATTCCCTGGATCCAGGGGAGACAAAAAGTTATCGTCCTATATCCTGTCTCCCTCTACCAACTAAAATATTAGAAAAAGCCTTAAATCAGGAACTAATGGAGTTTGTCAATCTCAACAACATCCTCGCCAATACCCAACACGGCTTTAGGTCTTGTCACTCCACTGAGACAGCGTTAATAATAGCCACAGAGGAAGCCCGTAGAACCATGGACAAGGGAGGCAGAGCGGTGCTGATACTGCTGGATCTTACGGCAGCGTTTGATACTGTCAACCATGGAGTCCTGATTGATAGGCTAGAATCAGTAGGAGTCAGAGATACTGCCCTGACCCTACTTAAATCTTTTCTAGGAAATAGAATCCAACAAATCTATTGGGAAGGCCTGCAATCGGAAGAATTCTCTCTTCCGTGTGGGGTCCCACAGTGCTCGGCAATCTCCCCTACCCTGTTTACCTTCATGTGACCCCGCTCGCCTCACTAATAAAAGCACATGGCCTGAAATTGGTGTCGTACGCTGACGACACGCAACTGATGGTATCACTTACGCAAATTATTGAAGTCACTGCGGAACAGTTTAGAAACTGCCTCCTAAGCATATAGAGCTGGATGAATAAGAAATTCCTAAAACTAAACACCGAAAAAACGGAGGTGATTGAGTTTGGACATAAGACCTCCATCTGGAGCCAACTTTGGTGGCCGCCAGAGGCAGGTACCTGCCCCGTGCCTGCACAAAAAGTCAGAAACCTAGGTTTCTGGATAGATAAAGATCTTACTCTCACCTCACAAGTAAATCAAGTGACATCCGCATGCTTCTTTACCATCAAAACCCGTCGAAAAATAGTCCCCCTGATCCCACCTACATTAAGGAAAACAGTGGTCGGTGCTCTAGTTCTCTCCCGCATCGACTACTGTAACGCTATGTACCTGGGAATGGGTGAAAGGCAGCTTTCTAAACTACAGTCACTGCAAAATGCCGCGGCAAGAGTACTGCTGGACCTCCCAAAGCGCCACCCAACATCTAAGGCCATACGTCAACTCCATTGGCGTTCAGTTCAAAGCCCTCTGTCTAGTTCACAAAACAGTAGTTGGAGGAGGAGCCGAGGACTTGAAGGCTCTTTTTCCGCGCTATGTCCCAAGCCAAACACTAAGATCTGCCGGCCTGGGCCTGATTACCATCGCGAGAATAAAGAGAGCACGCTGGGGAGGCAGGTCTTTCTCTCATCAGGCAGCTAAGCTATGGAACACCATGCCCATTAAGCTTCGCCTACAATCTAATAAGAGCTGTTTCAGAAGGGCATTAAAGACCTGGCTTTTCACTACGCCCTACTCACTCAGTAGTAGCCTTACCCTCCTTGCAGCGCCAAGACGCCACGGCATAAGTGCGCTTAATAAATACTTCAGTCAGTCAGTCAGTCATGTTTGGATTTCACCCATGTAACTGGACAGGACAACTGTGGAATTGAATTGACTCCATATGTGTGTGTTACAAGATGGTGGTTGCCTTTGATTGAAAGTGCTGGTGTCTATCTCTGATACGGGATCATGGATGTGGCCATTGCCTATATCTCTTCCCAAAGTTTGGTTGTGTGTTGGATGAATAGGTATGTGGTCCACCAGAGCCAATCTGACCTAGCCAGAGTTCTACAGTCAGAGTGAAATTTACTTCTCCTATTTTCCTGTTTGAGATCTGTATTTCTTTGAGGGATGGCCTCTGTCTGGGGCCATTCCACATTCGAGTTGCAGCAGCCTAAAACTGGTCTCAGATTAACGGCATGACCCAGGCAAAACGTCAGCACACCAGGATCATGCTACACAGGAGTGAAAGCGTCCCTGTAATTTCGAAATCTACATACAATCTGGCGTAGCTCTCCAAGAAGTTCATTTAATGCTGCGATTCTGCCGCCACTTGTGCACCATCATGAGAAGCACAAAAACATGAGCATTTGAAAATGGGACTGCGTCCTCCAGACAGGGCTTATGTCTGGGAAGCATCTGTAAAGTGGCCTTGCAAAATCTGTGGAAAAAGTAATCTTACCTTCTAGTTGAAAAGGGGGAGTACTCTTGCCAAGGGGAAGCGACATACATCACAGCCTGCTGGAGCCAACCTGCTAGTAGGACCTGCATAGGACGGCCTCGAAAGACATATATTGTTCCAGAAATGAGAGTTTGCCCCAGCAAGCAGTCCAAAAGAAGCATCAAGGAGCACTGCAACCTGTGGGTACAGGAGTTGCTCCATCGCCCACAGACATTGAGAAGGGTGAGCCTGTTCCATGCAGATGCTCTTGGTGCCCTCTGAAGGTGTAATTGTCTTTCTCTAAAAGTCCTGAAAAACCTTGACTTCCACTATGCCCTGTTAAGTTCCACAGATTCTGGAACCTTTGGAAGAAAACAAGTTACTTACCTGTAACTACGGTTATCCAGTATTGGTATCTTTCATAGATTCACATGCCTGAATCATTCCCCGTCGCCGAGGCGGAAGTCCCACGGTAAATAAAAAAGCAGTGCCAAAGGTAAATAACAGCAGTAGGCCTAAAAGAAAAGGCCTGAGGCCTAGATCTTAGTAGCCTATCTACATCATTATGCTAAAAGAACCAAAAATTTGGTCACAACCAATCAGCTATCAGCACCCTCCAGAACCCTCTCTGCAGAGCCAGTTCTCCTCAGATTTTCGTAAGTACAAGTGGGAAATAAGTATCCCAAAACAGAGAACTGACTCTCCGGGGAGAAGGATGGGTGTATGTGAATCTATGAAAGATACCAATACTGGATAACCGTAGTTACAGGTAAGTAACTTGTTTTCTTATCTAGTATTAGGGTACCTTTCATAGATTCAAATGCCTGAATCAGAGTAGCAAGCAGTATACCAAGTATACAGTTGGTTGCGGATGGTGGGAGACTTGTGCTGATAAACTCCCAGTTGCATCCATTATTTGTTAACAGAGGCTTGAAAATGCAAACCTTCAAAGTTAAAACATGAGTTATAAGAACTAAAGAGACATGCATAGTAATGTCCATACATGGATATGTGAGCCTTTTACACATTATATATACGAAAGTACATATAAATATAAAGAACGTGTTATAATTGCATAACCTTATGTATATCATGAATAATGGCGGTAGGTATGAGAGGTGCCCCTTAACAAGAGTCAAGGGAATTGGGGTTAGCTAACCAGTAAAACAGGATGTTCCCTTGAGTGTGGATAGATGAAGTGAGCCAAAGGGTCAAGAGAAAATAATTACAAATTACAAATTAAGTCAAGAATTCTTACAATTTATTGAGAATACAAAAAGTTTTTTTTTAAAACGAAGAGTGGACCAGAAGGATCCCACTCCACACAACTAAAACCATAAAAAAGTTTTTACATTCAATATTGGCCAGCAAGATTGAAACACAAAAGACAGAAAGGACTGTAAGACATAGAATAATGCAATACTGATTGTATATTCAGACCCGTTTGTAAACACCTAAGCTATGTACACCATAATTTTGTCTATCAGCAAAAGATGTCGAAATCATGAATTATACTTGGTGTAGCGTCGACGCGTTTCGGTGGTATTCCAAAGTCCTATCCACCTTTATCAAGACAATGTTTTGATTTCTGTCAGGGTTCAATATAATTGCCCTAGAAAAATAAACATACAATAAATTCCGATGCATATCAAGTAATTTATGATCGTTATTATTAACGGTTTTATCTCTTTAGCCTGTAAAACATACAACATGGCAATACATTTATATAAACCCACTCTAAAATATCATGGTGGTATTGTAACTGATGTTTTTTTCAATACAACATACAAGTAGGTGTACAGTCACTGTTGAACAGATTATGGTTCTTCTTACAAATTTATACCAAGGGAATTAACAGTTATAATACGTCTTTATGCAGGATCAATTGTTTACCCTACTTTCACAGAGATAGAAAATTCAGTTCGTTAACCATTTGTTAGTTTCTTTATATCACTCTCTTTGAGGAAAACCTAGTCTTATTTGAGTGGAAATTAACAAATACTATGCATCATCCAAAAGGATGAAAAGCTGAAAGGCTTTTGAAATATACAAAATTGATACCATGTCTAACCATCTGTAAATTATTTCCTGCCTCTTTCTTCGAAGATAAACTATTATCTTAAGGGTATAGGTTACCAGATTTTATGAGGGAGAAAGACAATGCTTTTAAGAAATGCGACTGGTTTTTTATAGTAGATATCCATATGAGACCGTATACCAGATTAAGAAAGCCGGACAATTTAGTCTATTTTAAAGTGTTTATATAAAGTGAAAGATAAGTTTACCTGGGAGTCCGTGTTGGGAAGATATTTTCAGATTCGATGTTATTCGGTATTTGTGTAGAAATTGTTAAAACCGCAAAACAAGTTGAAGCTGCCTACAGAGTGCTCCTGTGGATCAAAAAAGGATATAGGATAATCATAAGGGGGGGGGGAGAACTGTGCTCTAACGCTTTTTTAATTAAGAAGATGTAATATCCCAGGCGGTTAGCTAGACATGATTCGTGACAACTGGACCTACCTGATAATATAAGCTTTTGCGCATGGAGTATGGGCTATCCAGAATTGTTATGCTCCATGTTGTTTTGCTTCTTTTCTTTCTATTATTAAAACCCAGAGGCGCCGAAGTCTTGTCCTAGCAGTGTCAGCGTTAGTTTCGCTAAACAGTAGATGAAAGAAAAAGGAGAGATGCAGATATGGCAGATAAGGGCATTGCTTTTAACCTCATGGTGTTACATACTGCCCAAGTGTTGACTTGGCTTACCTATTTATCTGCAAAGGACTGCTCGCTTCTCTGTTTATATATAGCCTTAAGGTAGCAGAACCAGAGGCATACACTTCATGTCCTCCTGTTTAGTGATTCTTTTCCTAGTAAAAAAGTAAGAAGAGAGCTCAGCGGTTGGATCTAACTTTGTCTTATTTGATAAAGTATCCCTCTGGATTCCTATTTGTCTAGTAGCGCTTACCTGGTGTATCACGTAGGACTGCCTGCTTCTCTGGTTCCACGAGAAATGCCAGAGAGAAAGAAGCGGCGTGTTTAAATACTAAGCTCGCATGTGGTTGGTCAAAAATTAAACCAATCAGGTCCATGTCTTATTTGATAAAGTATCCCTCTGGATTCCTATTTGTCTAGTAGCGCTTACCTGGTGTATCACGTAGGACTGCCTGCTTCTCTGGTTCCACGAGAAATGCCAGAGAGAAAGAAGCGGCGTGTTTAAATACTAAGCTCGCATGTGGTTGGTCAAAAATTAAACCAATCAGGTCCATGCTATTGGGAGCCACGAAATTTGCATATCCGGGCTTACCTTGCTTTGTCCTGATTGGCTAGTTCTGTGTTGGTGTAATCCAATGGGTTAGCGGCATCGCTCTATCTGTATCTAGAACTCAAGGGAAGTAAACGTGGCTTTGTATTATCGGCAATGGTGCTGAATAGCAATGTATAATTCACAGAAGAGGAATGTTTGGGTCAACGTCGCCACGTTATTAGTTGTAGACATTTTTTCAAATCCTCGAGTGTAATTAAAATTCAAGAGGATGTTAAGCGAGGGATTAAAATAGTCCCAGTATGCCAATATGGGCAAGAGAGATGACTATTAACTAAATCTATCGTAAGGGGACTGCCGGATGGTGATGTCTTTTTGGTGATATCTAACTATTCTGCGGCTGGTGTCTAGTTTTTTTAAATTAAAGAATGCGTCGAGTTCTCGTGCCAATCTGGAGGATCAGCTGAACCTTAAACTGCCAGTGTTGGTATGATATATTGGTTATTTATTTGTGTTAAGGAAGAAGTGTCTGTTGTTATTGTATGACTCATAAGGGGTTTGTTGTTATCATCTGGGTTGCTGAGGTCTATATTGCAATAATGGACTGTGGCCTGTAGGGCTAAATGCATTTCGTCCAGTCCTCCCTAGTGTTTAGACCTTTGAGAATGGTATTGAGAAAACAAAAGTACCATTGTTCTCTGGTTTTTCTCAATTTCTCGGTGTCACCTCCACGTCTGGTGGTTCTTACCTTCTCCAGAATGAACCAAAGTAGATCGTCACAAGTGTGGTTCTCCTGTTTGAAGTGTTCTGTTAGGGGGGCATTGCATTTGTTTGTGCGTATGGCTGATTTATGTTCGAGAACTCTTAGTCTTAGTTCCCTACTGGTTTCCCCCACGTAACCTAAGTTACAGGGGCAGATCAGAAGGTAAATAATGTTTTGGCTTCTGCAATTATTGAATGTTTTTGGAGTCAACATTTTTCCATTGAATTTCAAACTAGTGCCTGTAATGCAGTGTGAACAGACCGAACAGGCACCACATTTGTGATTACCTGAAGCTATTGAGCCTGTCAGGGTACGTTGGATTTCCATAGGTGGCTTGTATGTGTGAACCAAGCTGTTGCGTAGGGTTTTATTTCTACGAAATGAAAACAGTGGTTTATTGAGTTGGGTGTCATTGTTATAGTTAAGAATACACCAATTCCTGTTCACGATGTTTTTGATTTGATTGCTTAGGTGTGAGAACTGCGTTACAAACACTATTTTGTCCAGGTTCTGTTTGTTACGGAGTTTGTACCTTCTGATCTGCCCCTGTAACTTAGGTTACGTGGGGGAAACCAGTAGGGAACTAAGACTAAGAGTTCTCGAACATAAATCAGCCATACGCACAAACAAATGCAATGCCCCCCTAACAGAACACTTCAAACAGGAGAACCACACTTGTGACGATCTACGTTGGTTCATTCTGGAGAAGGTAAGAACCACCAGACGTGGAGGTGACACCGAGAAATTGAGAAAAACCAGAGAACAATGGTACTTTTGTTTTCTCAATACCATTCTCAAAGGTCTAAACACTAGGGAGGACTGGACGAAATGCATTTAGCCCTACAGGCCACAGTCCATTATTGCAATATAGACCTCAGCAACCCAGATGATAACAACAAACCCCTTATGAGTCATACAATAACAATAGACACTTCTTCCTTAACACAAATAACCAATATATCATACCAACACTGGCAGTTTAAGGTTCAGCTGATCCTCCAGATTGGCACGAGAACTCGACGCATTCTTTAATTTAAAAAAACTAGACACCAGCCGCAGAATAGTTAGATATCACCAAAAAGACATCACCATCCGGCAGTCCCCTTACGATAGATTTAGTTAATAGTCATCTCTCTTGCCCATATTGGCATACTGGGACTATTTTAATCCCTCGCTTAACATCCTCTTGAATTTTAATTACACTCGAGGATTTGAAAAAATGTCTACAACTAATAACGTGGCGACGTTGACCCAAACATTCCTCTTCTGTGAATTATACATTGCTATTCAGCACCATTGCCGATAATACAAAGCCACGTTTACTTCCCTTGAGTTCTAGATACAGATAGAGCGATGCCGCTAACCCATTGGATTACACCAACACAGAACTAGCCAATCAGGACAAAGCAAGGTAAGCCCGGATATGCAAATTTCGTGGCTCCCAATAGCATGGACCTGATTGGTTTAATTTTTGACCAACCACATGCGAGCTTAGTATTTAAACACGCCGCTTCTTTCTCTCTGGCATTTCTCGTGGAACCAGAGAAGCAGGCAGTCCTACGTGATACACCAGGTAAGCGCTACTAGACAAATAGGAATCCAGAGGGATACTTTATCAAATAAGACAAAGTTAGATCCAACCGCTGAGCTCTCCTCCTACTTTTTTACTAGGAAAAGAATCACTAAACAGGAGGACATGAAGTGTATGCCTCTGGTTCTGCTACCTTAAGGCTATATATAAACAGAGAAGCGAGCAGTCCTTTGCAGATAAATGGGTAAGCCAAGTCAACACTTGGGCAGTATGTAACACCATGAGGTTAAAAGCAATGCCCTTATCTGCCATATCTGCATCTCTCCTTTTTCTTTCATCTACTGTTTAGCGAAACTAACGCTGACACTGCTAGGACAAGACTTCGGCGCCTCTGGGTTTTAATAATAGAAAGAAAAGAAGCAAAACAACATGGAGCATAACAATTCTGGATAGCCCATACTCCATGCGCAAAAGCTTATATTATCAGGTAGGTCCAGTTGTCACAAATCATGTCTAGCTAACCGCCTGGGATATTACATCTTAATTAAAAAAGCGTTAGAGCACAGTTCTCCCCCACTCCCTTATGATTATCCTATATCCTTTTTCGATCCACAGGAGCACTCTGTAGGCAGCTTCAACTTGTTTTGCGGTTTTAACAATTTCTACACAAATACCGAATAACATCGAATCTGAAAATATCTTCCCAACACGGACTCCCAGGTAAACTTATCTTTCACTTTATATAAACACTTTAAAATAGACTAAATTGTCCGGCTTTCTTAATCTGGTATACGGTCTCATATGGATATCTACTATAAAAAACCAGTCGCATTTCTTAAAAGCATTGTCTTTCTCCCTCATAAAATCTGGTAACCTATACCCTTAAGATAATAGTTTATCTTCGAAGAAAGAGGCAGGAAATAATTTACAGATGGTTAGACATGGTATCAATTTTGTATATTTCAAAAGCCTTTCAGCTTTTCATCCTTTTGGATGATGCATAGTATTTGTTAATTTCCACTCAAATAAGAACAGGTTTTCCTCAAAGAGAGTGATATAAAGAAACTAATAAATGGTTAACGAACTGAATTTTCTATCTCTGTGAAAGTAGGGTAAACAATTGATCCTGCATAAAGACGTATTATAACTGTTAATTCCCTTGGTATACATTTGTAAGAAGAACCATAATCTGTTCAACAGTGACTGTATACCTACTTGTATGATGTATTGAAAAAAACATCAGTTACAATACCACCATGATATTTTAGAGTGGGTTTATATAAATGTATTGCCATGTTGTATGTTTTACAGGCTAAAGAGATAAAACCGTTAATAATAACGATCATAAATTACTTGATATGCATCGGAATTTATTGTATGTTTATTTTTCTAGGGCAATTATATTGACCCCTGAACCCTGACAGAAATCAAAACATTGTCTTGATAAAGGTGGATAGAACTTTGGAATACCACCGAAACGCGTCGACGCTACACCAAGTATAATTCATGATTTCGACATCTTTTGCTGATAGACAAAATTATGGTGTACATAGCTTAGGTGTTTACAAACGGGTCCGAATATACAATCAGTATTGCATTATTCTATGTCTTACAGTCCTTTCTGTCTTTTGTGTTTCAATCTTGCTGGCCAATATTGAATGTAAAACTTTTTTATGGTTTTAGTTGTGTGGAGTGGGATCCTTCTGGTCCACTCTTTGTTTTAAAAAAAAACTTTTTGTATTATCATGAATAATGACAATCATAGATAATATTTAAAAAGCCAAAGGGTACCTGAAACTGGTGTCAAAGAAAAAGGTGGCGTAGGACAGCCTGTCCAACTGCCAAATCCTCTTGACATGTAGATTGAAGGCAGTAATGTCTCGTGAAAGTGTGGACATTTTTCCATGTCGCAGCACAACATATTTTCTGGAGTTACTCCAGGAAACAAAGCTGTCGACGTTGATACTGTTCTTGTCGAATGAGCTATGACTTTCCTCTGCAAAGGTTTTTTAGCCTTGTCATGGCAGAAATGAATAGCAGATGCCAGCCATCTGGCTATTGTTGCCTTTGTTACAGCGTTTCCAAGAGTTGCTTGACCATAAGCCACAAACAGCTGGTTGGATTGTCTGATCCTTAGTTTTCTATAGGTAAAATTTTAAACAGCGCTCAAAATCCAGCGAGTGTATTGCTCTTTCAGCTGGAGTGGATGGATCCGGAAAGAATGTTTTTAATCTTACCGGTTCGTTTAAGCGAAATTGTGTTGGTACCCTAGGAATGAACCTGGGATTTGTTCAAAGGGTTAGCAAAATGTAACAAGCATTGGAAATGCAATAGGTCTCGCAGTAGTAAAGTTTGAGCTATAGGTGTTATTTATTTTTTTGTTTTTTATTTATGTGTTGTTTTTTCTAAATAGCTAAATTAATAGCTTTCTTCTTTACAAAGCCAATAGTTATAATTTTTGTAAATGTGACACCTCTAGCATTTGTAAAGCAACATGTTTTGTATTAACGGGACTTATATGTGACTTATATGTATTGATATAAAAAAAATCAATGGCTTAAAAAAACAATTAATAATTAATACGTAAATAAAATGGATTTTATTTTATATTGCCAATAGCTTAAAGTTTATTAAATATATTTAGTGAAGATGCTGTGGTTGCGCTGAGTGAGGGTGAGTGAGGGTGAGGGTGAGGGTGAGTGAGGGGTTGAGGGTGAGTGAGGGTGAGGGGTTGAGGGTGAGTGAGGGTGAGGGGTTGAGGGTGAGTGAGGGTGAGTGAGGGTGAGTGAGGGTGAGTGAGGGTGAGTGAGGGTGAGAGGGTGAGGGGTTGAGGGTGTGAGGGTGGGTGAGGGTGAGTGAGGGTGAGGGGTTGAGGGTGAGTGAGGGTGAGGGTTGGTGAGGGTGAGGGGTTGAGGGTGAGTGAGGGTGAGGGGTTGAGGGTGAGTGAGGGTGAGGGGTTGAGGGTGAGGGTGAGGGTGGGTGAGGGTGAGTGAGGGTGAGGGTGAGGGGTTGAGGGTGAGTGAGGGTGAGGGTGAGTGAGGATGAGGTGTTGAGGGTGGGTGAGTGAGGGTGAGGGTGGGTGAGTGAGTGAGGGTGAGGGGTTGAGGGTGAGTGAGGGTGAGGGGTTGAGGGTGAGTGAGGGTGAGGGGTTGAGGGTGAGGGGTTGAGGGTGTCCAGGAAGCACATATGTTCGATAAATACTCCATGGTCACCCCAAAAGCATTTTAGGCCAATAGAATGGGTGTCTGATGGTCGCAAATCATAAAGTGATTGAGAAATCTACCTCATTTACCTAGTACCTCCTCTGCCTGGCCTCTACATGACAACGCACCCTAAGCAGATTGTAGCGCCTAAAAGCATCCTTGGAGAAGAGCATTAGTCATGCATTTGTAATATTTTGGCCACATTTCAAGAGCTATCGGCAGCCTCATCTTCAAGCCCTCATAAACCAATGAACACTCACTAAAGCGTATAACTCTCGGTTGCAACATTGGGGGGCTGTACCCTAAGGACACCCCAAAGTGAAGCAACCACGGCTTCCCTTTAGCCAAAAAGTGTTGCCTCAGTGCGGTCACGTGACCCACCCACTTCTTAAGAAGTCAGAGCAGCCTCGTCGCCGCCAGTTCCCCTTCCTGGTTGCTGCAAGCCTCAGGTAAGCGAGGTGCAGGCTCGCCCACAGCTTGGGATGCTGCCCGTCCTCGCCATGTTTATTTCTGTATCTAGTGCCGACTTTTATAGTTAGCAGGTTTCAAAGCGCTGCAAAGGCTCTCAATTTCAAATTAAGAGACTGTGAAGTAAGAGAGTGTGAACTTAGTCTATAGTGACTGTTTATGTGTGCAAGGAAGTCGAGTTATTTTCTTATCATAAACAATCGAACTTTTAACCTGTTGTATTAGTGGGGGAGGGATGGAGAGCGGTTGGACAGGAGAGGGGAAAGAGTTATAGACGCGAAGACAGAGGAAGTGAGAAGGTGAGTATCTAAAGGAGTGCATTGGGTGAAAGGAGTGAGATGACAAACAATGAGTGAAGATAGAAGAGAGAAAGAGAAAAGGCACAAAGGGAGGAAGAAAGAAAAGAGCAAAGGAGGGTGAGGGGGCGTGGAAGAAAGAGAGGTGGGTTTGGGGACGAGAAAGAGCGCTGCGGTGCTTCTACCCTGACACATCTGCGCTGGAAGCACCACATAGTTACTCCCACGGACCCGGAGTCACATCTGTGGACACCAGAGAGTTGAACGCCCACCTCAGCAAACATACACACTGTTAACTCTTTGCAAAGCCCGCAGTCTCCAGCCAGCCGCAGCTCCTTACACAAAATGCCTCTAGCTTGGAGTTGGAATGGTCAGTCTTGTAAACTCCCTGGTGGCATCTTAAGGAATTTTGGACCCTGGGCAAGACATACTTTTGAGATCCCTGCGCGGTGCAACTTGTACTTTTATTATCCTTTTTGTGCGAATTCAAGCCTGTATGGTTCCAAATAAAGTTTCCGAAACTGTGGTCGCTGAAAAAACAGCTGAAATATGCCTTGAGTGAGGCGCCAAGATATCCTTAAGAAATGTAAAAGGAGCCTGGGTCAGAGGTACGCAGAGGAAAGCAGAGAGGTTTAGATGCAGAAATAGAGGCGACATTGAGAGTAAGTTCACTTTTCCCAGGGCGGGTAGGGCGGATGAGCTTGCATGGTGGGGGGACGGGGCAGTTGCCCAACTTGCCCAAGCTTTAAACTGTATCTGTCATCTTATCCACGATATAGTGCCGAGAAGCATTCTAGAGGGGGATGGTTTTTTTGGGAGAGAGAGAGAAAGAGAGGGAGAGAGAGAGAGAGAGAGAGAGAGAGATGGTGGCAGGGGATTCTTCAGAAGGGGACTGGTTTCAGGTTGCCGGTACGAACGATGATTTGAAGTTAATGAGACAAAGGATAAAGGGTGGGGTGAGGGGGAAGCATCGTATCGCAGGAAAGGCAACGCATTGGGTGGAAAGAGTTAAGACATGCACTGGCCAAGACAACAAAAAAAAAAGTGTGAGTCAAAGAAAAGACAAGCATGGAGTCCAATGTTGTGAACTGCGCTAATGCAGCAGACACAGGATGCTTTTAGATCCACTGTTAGTGCTTGGAAGGGGCCGTCGGAGGCACACGACACGTTACAAATGACTTGGCATTACGGAGATTTAATTTCCTACCACAATTTCTGCTCAAGCTGTGCAAACACTTGCTCGTATGTCAGATCCAATGAAAAGAAGATATTACAGGTTCCGGAAAACATTCTGTTCCGGAGGACAGACCCGATATTCACAGTTTAAGAGCCAAACCATGAGCAAGGAGACTGTCTACAAGTCCTCAGCCAAATTCAAGGCTGCATCACAACACGAGTTAAACATGCTGAACGTACCTCCGTGGTGAGCAGAGCCCCGGATGTCCCTCTCTCTGCCTGCGTTACTCGACTGTGTGTTGTTGCCAGAAAGCATAACGAAAAAAAAAAAAGGAAGAGAGGGGAGGGGGGAGGAGAAATGCGTCTCGGCCGGAGCAGGGGGCGGAGCAGGGAGAGCGGGCTTTGGAATGTAATTGACACGGCCGGCCGGTCGTGAAACTGAAAGCATGGCCGGCCGGCCGGCCGTGAAAGCCTTTGATGCGGCAGGGGAAATGCGAGACGGCGGGAAGGGGAGGGGGCGGAGCGGGTAAACAAAGACGGATGTGCACGCGCTTTTAAGCTCAATGCGCATGCGCATTGAGCTTAAAAGTCACGGGCACTACAAGGAATCGCCACGATTCCTTGCAGTGTGGATAAAGAGTGGATAAGTCCCAATACTCTCGCTTGCTCGATGCGCATGCGCATCGACAGGCGAGACCTAAAAAGGGGTTCCTTTTTTGCTGAGGTAAGAGCCAGTAAATGGGCAACCTTCCAAGTGAGGAATTTGAGATCAGCTTTATGGATCGTCTCAAATGGACGCTTCATTAACTGCGCTAGCAGTGTTGAGTTCCCACTCCGGAGGGGTGCTCGCACTGGAGAGAAGGCTCAGGAAAGTCCTTTCATAAATTGTTTGGAAAGTGAAGAAGAGCAGAGAAAAGAACATTATAAACATTTCCTGAATCTGAAAAGAGCAGCAAGAGGTACTTTGACCGATGAAAAAGTAAGCCCCGACTTGGCTAGAAAAAGCAGAAAATGGAGAACTTGTCCTGCAGGAGCTGTAATTGAGTGTATATTATTCGCCTCACACCAACAGTAAAATTGCTTCCATTTGAGGCGATAAGTCTTGACTGTGCTTTGGGCACGAGATTTGGCCAATATTTCACAACAGTCCTAAGAAATGAGAAGCTGTGCGTGCAAGTGAAGTGACTGTGGGTCCGGATGAACCACTTGGCCTCCGTCCCTTGACAACATCGTAGGCGTCGGCAGTAGGTGAATGGGCTTGTCTGGAGACAACAGTAGAAGTTCCTGGAACCAATATTGTCTTTGCCAACGGGGTGCAATCAGAATTAGATGGCAACCTTCCAGCTTCATCTTGCGGAGCACCATTCGGAACCAATGGGGGAAAAGCGTACGCACAAATCCCCGACTATTGCATGGACAGGGCACTCATTCTTGATCCCTGTTGAGGGAACCTGCTGGCATATTATTGGCATTCCTTGTTCTCTCTCGTTACAAATAGATTCAGTGCTGGTTTGACCCAAGCTTTTAACACTGGGTTCATCTGTTCCTTTTCTGCTTCCACTAGTGACAGTCCGACTGAGACGTGCTCAGGGTATTGTGGAGAGCCCTGACGTGTTCGGCTCTCAGGGCATCTTTTGGAATGTGACGCCTTCCCACAATTCCTGAGCCTCTTGCGAGAGCGTAGCTGATTTAGTTCCTCCTTGTTTATTGATATAGTACATGCTGATGGTATTGTCGGTCTGGACTAGCACAGAGGAACCCGCAATCCTCGGGAGGAATGCTTGGAGAGACAGAAAAACATTGTGGAGCTCAAGCCTGTTGATCTGCTGTTTTTGGCTTTGAAACCATCTTCCTTGAATTCTGCAACTCCTGCAGATGACCTCCCCATCCTTCCATGGAGGCATCAGTCATTAAAACTAAATCTGGAATGGTCTGTAGGAACTTGAGACCCTGGGTTAGAGTCTCTGTCTGCGACCACCAATGTAGACAATTTATAGTGCACGGCGTGACCTTGATGGTATCGTCGAACGAACCCATGGTTTGTTGCCATTGAAGTTGCAGTTCCTCCTGAAGAGGTCTCATTTTGAGCTATGCCAAGGGTATGAGATGTATCGCTGAAGAGCACATCCTCAGGAGCGAAGCTAACATTCGAACTGAAACTGACCTTTTTTAAATTAACCTTGCCAATTTTTGAAGACACAGCTGGCGGTCGTGTGACAAGAATGCATTGCTTTTGACCGTGTCTAACCTTGCTCCGAGAAAAGACATTACTTGGAGAGGACGTAACTGTGATTTGCTGTCGTTGAGAATCAACCCCAGAGAAGAGAAGAGATGGGTACATTCTACTGTGGCAATCTTGGTTTCGTGTTCTGAAGGACCTTTGAGCAGCCAATCGTCTAGATAAGGAAATACTTGTATTCCTCAAGATCTCAATGCTGCTGCCACTGGTGACAAGTACTTCGTGAAGGTTCTTGGTGCCGATTTCAGCCCAAACTGGAGCACTTTGAACTTATAATGGGCGCCAGCCACTTGAAAGCGAAGATATTTGTGCTGTTTGGGGTGGATAGGTATGTGGAAATATGCATCTTCCCTATCCAGAGAAGCCATAAAATATCCTTTGTTTAAACAACTCAAATCTTGTGAAGACGAGGGGGAACACCCTGGACGGAGTAGTAGGTGGCTGTTTGATGAATTCCAGGGAGTGGCCATTGGTTACTAGGTCTAGTACCCATTGGTCCGACGTAATTTCCTGTCACTTGTGAACAAAAGCTGAAATCTTCGGGTCCACGGGTAAGGAGGGTAAAATGGTTGGCGCCCTGTGGAGATCGCGGCTTCCTGTTAGTGTCTCGGCCTTGATACTGTGATCTCTTTCGACCACCCTGACGGGAGAAACTAGTCGTAGACCATCAACAGTATGATGTCTGGCTGTAAGGCAGTACTGGGATTGATACTGCTTATTCGGTTGGTTTTGGTATCCTCCTCTTGATGAAAAAGCACGTCCTCTCGCTCCTCTGAAAGATCCGTGCCCGTATTGAAGGGTGCTTAATGATCGTGCAGTATCCGTGTCAGTTTTTATAGCTAAGAGGGCTTCATCAAAATGTTGACCAAACCAAAAACTCTCCATCATAGGCCATGCCTAGAATCTTTGTTTGCCCCTCAGGTCTGAAAGTAGTGGCTTTAAGCCATCCCTGGCGTCTAAGCACTGCAGCCCCTGCTAGCTGACGGAGGTTGGTGTTCACGATGTCCAAGGCGCAATCTATAGTTTCTGATGCGGCACGTTCTCCTTCCAACAGAATCTTTCTTGCTTCCTGCCTTCGGTCCTCAGGAATGAGTTCAATGAGACTCGCCATGTCTGACCACATTTGACAGTCATAACAGCCGATTATGGCTAGAGGATTGGCAGCTCTAATAGAGGCTGCTGCCAAAGTAGAGAATGTTTTGCCTATAAGGTCCAGACGACGTCCTTCCTTGTCAGGCTGTGTGCGATAGGTGTTGCAGGATTTTAGATTGTTGTTGGGCAGCCTGTGAAATTACTGAATCTGGCAGAACAGTCACCTATTAGAGAGGATGGGCTGTTAGCAGGTGCACATTATTTCTTTTCTATGCGCAGAAGCACTGCTGGAATAGACTTAGTCTATTATAGGTACCACTCTCGTGATCTTCCTGGATTCTTCCTTGAAATCATGAAGGAAATATTCTGTCTGTTCGACTGTAACTGGCAGTTGAAATCTAGCTGCTGCCCGCTGCATTAAAAAATGTACAGGGTGCTGTCATAGATGAGGCCATCATAGACAATCTCATCATAGACTTTGCTGTCGTAGACATAGGTCTGTAGGCGAGGTTATTGCAGATGACCAACCATCATAGACGAAGCTGTCATAGACGACAGTCATAGACAATGCCATCTTAGATGAGGCAATCATAGGTGAGGGCATCCGTAGGTGAGGGCATCCGTAGATGAGGCCATTCATGGATGAGGCCATTGGTAGACGGGGCCATTGGTAGACGGGGCCATACATAGATGATGAGGCTGTCAGACGACAGTCATAGACAATGCCATCTTAGATGAGGCAATCATAGGTGAGGGCATCCGTAGGTGAGGGCATCCGTAGATGAGGCCATTCATGGATGAGGCCATTGGTAGACGGGGCCATTGGTAGACGGGGGCCATACATAGATGATGAGGCTGTCAGACGACAGTCATAGACAATACCATCATAGATGAGGTTAACATAGGTGATGTCATCCATAGATGAGGCAATCCTAGATGAGGCAATCGTATGATGGCCATCCGTGGATGAGGCCATTCATAGATGGAGCCATTTGTAGTTGAGGCCATTCATAGATGAGGCCATACGTAGATGAGGCTTCATCGATAAGGCTGTCAGACGACCGTCGTAGATTAGGTTGTCTTCGAGGGGAGGCTGTCCTAGGCAATGCAATTGTAGATGAGACCATCTTAGACAAGGCTGTCATAGACGACCGTCGTAGATGAGGCCTTCGTCGTCGACGACCGTCGTAGATGAGGCCGTCGTCGTCGACGACCGTCGTAGATGAGGCCGTCGTCGTCGACGACCGTCGTAGATGAGGCCGTCGTCGACGACCGTCGTAGATGAGGGTCGTCGACGACGACCGTCATAGACGACCGTCGTAGATGAGGGTTGTCGTCGACGACCGTCGTAGATGAGACCGTCGTAGATGAGGCCGTCGACGACGACCGTCGTAGATGAGGCCGTCGACGACGACCGTCGTAGAGGAGGCCGTCGACGACGACCGTCGTAGATGAGGCCGTCGTCGACGACCGTCGTAGATGAGACCGTCGTAGATGAGGCCGTCGACGACGACCGTCGTAGATGAGGCCGTCGACGACGACCGTCGTAGAGGAGGCCGTCGTCGACGACCGTCGTAGATGAGGCCGTCGTCGACGACCGTCGTAGATGAGGCCGTCGACGACCGTCGTAGATGAGGCCGTCTTCGACGACCGTCGTAGATGAGGCCGTCGTCGACGACCGTCGTAGATGAGGCCGTCGTCGACGACCGTCGTAGATGAGGCCGTCGTCGACGACCGTCGTAGATGAGGCCGTCGTCGACGACCGTCGTAGATGAGGCCGTCGTCGACGACCGTCGTAGATGAGGCCGTCGTCAACGACCGTCGTAGATGAGGCCGTCGTCGACGACCTTCATAGATGAGGCAGTCGTCGACGACCTTCATAGATGAGGCAGTCGTCGACGACCTTCATAGATGAGGCAGTCGTCGACGACCTTCATAGATGAGACCATCGTAGATGAGACCATCGTAGATGAGGTCCATATAGGTGAGGCAGTAATAGTAGACATGGAGTTTTGGTATAGACTCCTAATGTCAGGTTAAGAGGATTTCCCTGGTGTAGTGTCAGGGATGAAAAGGGAGTTGTAGGATCAGCCTCAGAGGAAGTTTTTTCCAATTGCCTCGCTGCGAGAAGTGCCTTATAAAGACTCAAGGTGAGTCTTTATGGCTTGTATGCGCACCCTCTGGAGGCTCATGGCGCGACTTCTCCCTTTGACCTCTCCTATGAGGTGAAGGAAGCCTCGTTGTCCTCATCAGAAGTGGCAGATTAAAGTCTCTGTAGTCCCAATAATAGCCTCATCTCTCAGAACGTGAGAGTTATTGAGGGAAAGGTTAGACACATTTCATAGTCTATTACCTTGTTTTCTGCCAATCTGCCATATTACTGCCTTAATAGGGTCAGAGAAATGAAGTATGATCTTGGAAGATCCAAAAAGAAGTAACAGCTGAAGAAACTGAGCAGAGCTCAGGGAGACTCCCTTCACACACGACGTGCGGTGAAAATCTGAGGAGAACTGGCTCTGCAGAGAAGGTTCTAGAGGGTGCTGATAGCTGATTGGTTGTGACCAAATTTTTGGTTCTTTTAGCATAATGCTGTAGATAGGCTACTAAGATCTAGGCCTCAGGCCTTTTCTTTTGGGCCTACTTCTGTTATTTACCTTTGGCACTGCTTTTTTATTTACTGTGGGACTCCCGCCTCGGCGATGGGGAATGATGCAGGCATGTGAATCTACGAAAGATACCCCAATATTAGATAATAATCTTTAAAGTCCTTACAGCTTTGGAGGTATTGCAGTTAAAGATGGGGTCGGGGACCTCTTCTCCTACCAGTAGAAAAGTGAGTATTGGCTTAATGGTCCGTCCCACTCGACACCTGAACATCTATGCTGCAACTGGTAGACTATAAACTACAGGCACTTTACCATTACCACCACCAAAGGGATATCTAGGGTGAACTGGCAGCAAGTGTACCCTTGGTTTTGTTCACTGGTCTGCATCTTAAACAGACTTTGAAAAATTGCAGACCCAAGCACTCCAAAGACAACCCAAATCACAGCCACACCTCCCTCAAAAGAGAAACACTAGCCATATGTCTCATAGTTGAACTAGAATTATAGTGCCTATTGCTGAGAAGCTAGACCGACATTTAGGTTTGGTTCTCTGGCTCAAAAGTTGATAGGCAGTTCTGGTTTTTGATGACTATTTTTAGAGCGGTAGGAATGTCTGGAGATTGAAGTTCATACAACGTTATCACCTGTGCCAACTGTTTCTGAGTGTCTAACCTCAACCCACATCATGAAGTAAGCCTGGACTGCTCGACCATGCTACACTGAAAGAGTCCAGTACTAAAGGGAAAACTTCCATTACTTCCCCGTCAAGTGGAGCATAACACTATTGTGGCTTCAGGACACTTGTGGTAAACAACATTAATTGTTGCACTTAATGTGCTGGAACCTCTTACTAACGTGGTACCCCAATGAAAGGCATCACATCAGCTGAGAGAGACCATATTCTTAATTCCTGAGAAAAAAAATAAGCAGCTGTGGAACGTTTTACTTGTTTTCTTTCCTTCTCACTACCTTGTCAATCCTACCACTCAAAGTGTGGGAAAATAAGGCTACTGTGCACATGTGGTTCCTAGGAGTGGCCCTACTAAACAAGATGCACTGACACATGGGTTTGTTATTGAGTATACTAAAATGAAACACAGAGTGTATGCTCCAGCACGAAAGGTAATATAATGCAATGGCAAAAAATGTTTACAACAAGAAGGCAATAGAAATAATGAAAGAACCTGAATAACCCAATTTATTATGGTGAAAGATTGTAGTTGGAGTTAGTTCTTCGGCTAATCAAGTCCTTTCCAGAGGGAAGTTTCAAAAGAAAGCTGTGAAATACAATCATACACTGCACAGTGTTTAAGTAGCAATGCAAGAATATGCACAATTACCTCCCTTCATCCATCCATCCATCAAGACAGTAACAAACATGTAGGTAACATAATCACCCCAACAACATACCTAAAATAGAGGAAGATGGGGGTCCTACCCCAGAAACAAATCCACAGGAAAAGGACCAAGAAACCTATATCTGTCAGGAATTCAGTGAGCCCACGCCTACCTAGAATCGGCAAAGACTCCATTTCCCGGAAGGCCGTCCTTCGGGGAAGCCGATTCTCTATTTTAGAGACGTGTGACGCAGGACGCGTCGTAGGTGATTGAAGAGTTTCCTGTTCGTACAGTAGCGAAGCGGCTGCTAGCTACTCTTGGATCTTTGATGCCGGAGTTTGTTTAGTGCTTCTCGATACTGTGTCCACGCCCGGGACAATGACTGCGGATCGGCAAGCACAAGAATTGTGTCCTCTCCTGTGGAAGTGCTCGGCTGAGCATTTTGGTTCTGATCGCTGGTTCTCCCACACACAGACGCGTCGGGAGTTCACCAGCCCCTCCTCTTCTGATATTCACAGTGGATTACAGGCGAGCGCGGAAGGGCGCTGTTATTTGGGTTTCCTAGTCTTATTCTCTAGCGGTTGTTAGAGGATGGCCCGAGGGGTCTTTGTTGAATATTCCTTGGCAAAGAAGCGCAAGAGTGAAGGTGTCCCTAGCAGGTTTTGCATGCCTGCGGATCTATAGGGAAGCACCTCCACTCATCTCTGCATACTGGGGCTCACGTCCGGAACTGGCTGTGGAAGTGAGGTACATAACTCTTGTTTTGATTTTGTGACATTGGTTCTTTTGGTGCTCCACTTACTTGCTGGATATTCTGGAGATAAGGTTTCTTCTGTGGCTGTTAACAGGAAGAGACTACAAGAGGATTCTTGAGAAACCACAAACTATTTTTTATCCAGTGAAAAAGGGGCTATCATTTCTTCTCTGCATTGTGTGTATGATATAGGGTATGTATGACTGAGTACTTGCATATGGTTTAACTAAGCTTTAAAGAAACCGAGAGTTGATGTGCTTGTGCTTGACTTCTAGGTACCAGTTAATTTGTTCCAAGGCGCGAGAGAGGCATCTTGCAACCCTGGGAATTCACTTCAGTCAGTAGAAGGTTATATGAGGTATGAGCATACATATAGCGAGATACTACTGAGAGTAGTCAGGATGGTTAATCTGTATTAATGTTATGTTTATTTTGTTACAGGTATCCCTATTCCTCGCTTGATCGCCTCAATACTCTGGGTATTTTCCAGTCAGAGTTGGGGATGCCAGGAGGTGGACCCCCTTTGAGCATCGCCCAGATCCTGAGGAGTCCTGGTGGTCTCGACAATATCCATGAGACACTACAATAATACAAAGACCTTCAGACAGACTCCCACTTCAAGACACAACCCAACACTCCACAGGCGGGAAGAAGAGTGAACTCAACCTGGAGATACTACAATCATATGAATAACACGAGGAAGGCTCAAAACACTGGTCTGGTCTTCATTTTAGCTAAAATCCAGAAGAAGGTTGTTCAGTTGAGTTTGTTACATTCCTTCATGTCAGAGTCTGCAGACAAACACTCACCTCGGCACTGTGCAAGTTGGCATAAAACCTGGATCCGTCAGAAGGTGCTTGCCAGGGCTTCGACTCAGCCTGTGAGCAGCTAAATACAAAATAAGGGTGCATCAGAAAAGAGGGAAGACAAAAATAAAAGCACAGGCGGACAGCCAAATAAAGAAAAGGAAATGATATAGGTAACAAGAAACACACAGTCATATAGGTAGGAAGAACAATTGATATATCGACAGACAGTAAGATCACTGTGTAAACCAAGGTTAAAACATGTATTTAACTTTTCAAACAGAAACCGATATAAAGATCTGCAAAGGTATATAGACCTTCACACATACAGACCCCAGCAATCGGGCGACACCTTTCAGACGCCCACACAGTAACACGCACACGCCCAATCTCAGCCTGGAATCCAACTCCCTACACCTCCACAGGAGGTGACTCTAGCCACATATCCTGGGGAACCATCCACCGGTAGATCCACTGCCGCCAAATTGTTTAACATGTCCCCGAACGCTCCAAATCTTGTTCTGCGTGGTTGTCAGTACTCACAGCACATAGCCGTCTCTCCTCAGTCACACCCCATTTGAACACCAGTTATAGTTAACTGAAATTACTATGACTCCCGCCCTCATCATGCACTGCTTATGAACTCCCATTTTACAAAACTAATGACATGTTCTATGACGTCATTGATAACATTACTGATGGCAACTGAAATGACATCATTGATGACAACACTGCATGGCAAGGATGCAAGCGGACTTAAAATTGTTATTCACGTGAAGTCTTTGGGAGGTTAATCCCATTAAGGGGAGTAAAACATTGTGTACAGATGTAGTGCTGAATAACTTTAAGTCCATAAATCCTATAGAACGGTGTCACACTGATTGTATGATGTCATCAATGATTCCATTTAACATGTCATGAGTGATGCATTATGTGAGGTCAGAAGCGGTGCATGGTGAAGGTAGAACATGGTTGCTCAGTAAACCAGGACTAGTACATTTCAGAGGTTTTTCTATTTTTAAACATTAGTGCTTACGTTAGATTAACACCTAACTAGAACGTCCCTTCAACCTTTAGTTTTTTTCAGTGCACAGGGAACTGTGAAGTAAGGGAAATACTTGATGGCTGCTGTGAACTACGGATTTAATCATCAGAAGGACAGCCCCTAAACCACTTGGTAGAGTTTTAACAATCTCAGGACTACTAGGGTTATGTGACACGGCAGGCTTAATTATGCAGCAAGGTTATCTAAATGTTGTGGGCGAATTTTTTTTAAGTATGTGGCACATTCTCTGACAATAGTATATTCATTCATTGGTGCAAGAAAGAACATTTATGTTGAAATCTGTAACTTTTGAAAATGATGTGGCAAATTAAGAGGCAAACACACTAAATCCATAAATATATGGTAAATACTTCAGCTACCGAACAGCATAAATCAACTGGCCCTCACCATTGCATATTGATTTATCAGCAATTTATTCAAGAAAGATAAACAAAACCTCAACATTTTAATCCCAGTCTGTGCACATTGTTAGATAGCCTTTGAAGAAATCAACTTTTTCAAAGTAACTGCCCCAAAATAAACATGTAAGATAAAAAAAATACATAACGGGTAGCATATGTAAAGTGGTCCTATATTGCAATCGTGGGGTTCTAGTGACATTCAAAACCAGAACCCGAGGGGGCTGTGGCCAAGATGGGGGGCGCTAGGATGTCTTTCATGATCCCTCCGAGCCACTGCCAACACATGCCTTTTTATCAGCCCGCTGGCACCTCGCCCACGACCCTGAAACAGTGCCGCTGCCTGCGGAAGTTGAGACGTTTGCTGGAGGAGGTTGATTCTGCCCGGACACCTGCGGGGCATCGGGACCCCGGGGGCTGTCGAAGAGTGAGGCCCTACATTTTGAGCGTGGCCTACTGAGTGGTGCTTGAGCTTACCTGCCATCCACAGCTCCTGTCGGACAGCAGCGTGCCAGTGGGCCGCAGGAGAGGACCTCGGCCGACACAGTGAGGTGCTGCTGGCGGCGTGGAGGTTGCACCCCCCACCTGGATTGCTGCGCGGGGGAGGGGGGGGGCAGAACCGGATAGTAGTCATCCGGGGAGTAAAGACTTGGAGGGAGTTGGCCATGCATGAGACTCCCCGCCCACTTTGAGTTAGTGCTCCCAGTTGCCCAACCTGTTCGCCAAAGGCCCATTGGGGAGGACCCCTTTTGATTCAGAAAGAAGTTGCTGGCAGCATTGAGCTTGACCCCCCCCCCCCCCCCCCCCAGATTGCTGCACGGGGTCAGAGCCCCTCTGGGAATATGTCAAGGCCGCAACTCTCCAGACAGGGAGAGTAAGAAAGAGTGCGCTCCCCCAGCCCGGGCTCTGAAGCTCCTGCCACTCCAAAACATATTCAAGAAGTATGTGACTCAAACTCCCAGGCACTACTCCCCTCCAATTAAGGACCATATCGCACACTGGGCAAACAGCCCCAGGAGCGTTTGAGCAGCGTCAGCGGCCCTGTGGAACACTCCCTGCCCGCGCTGGTTGGGCACCAATCCACCCAGGCCGGCTTTAGGCATGTGCAAGCTGTGCACCTGCACAGGGCCACCAAACCCCAGGGGCCACCACGCCAATATATATCCTTAATATATTAATCCTCTGAGGATGGATACATATTTGCGTGGTGGCCCCTGGCAGGGATTTGGCAGCCTCTGGCTCTGTTCCACTTCTAAACACCCTGACCCCCTCCCCTCTTTACTGGCCGCACGCTCCGCCCCGCCCGGACCCCCTCTTCCGGGCCCCCTACCTACGCTCCCTGCCCAGGGCCACCATGAGCCTAGAGCCGCCCCTGCGGGGGGTCAAAGAGGTGAGTCTCTTCATTTCAAAGGAGAGTGCCTCAAAGTTCAATGCTTCAACTTTGTATGAAACGAAGACTGCCAGCGCCGGTGACTCGAGAAGGGACCCGATAGTCACGAAGAGGAATCTAATGTGTTCACACCAGGGCCTAGAGAGTTGAAACCTCCCTAGCCCAAAGGGGCTGGTGGAGTGGGAACCAGGGGTACTAGAAGGTTTTGCAGAAGGGTTTAACTGCCATACTCAGAAATTCACTTAAATATACAGTCTGATCTTGTGGGACAAAATAATCAATATCAAACTTTTGTGTTGCTTCATTCATGGATTCATAAAATATCAGAATGTTGTTAACCTGAGAAATACGCCATGCTGACATATTTTATGGCATGCAGGTCACACATCTGCATGTCAGCAAAACTAACATACAGCGAGGGCAAACAAGCATGCACACCATCCAGCATAATGATTTGAGTACAACCCCTAAAAAGTGTTGACTGTATTGGAGTACTCTATGTAAACCAGTCTCTGCATTACGAAGTTCTTTCATAGTGCAGTGACAGAGAAGCAGATCAGTTGCAAAGATATCAGCACAAACAATGACCCAGCATAACGAACTGGGAAACCTACCACAACATAACCTGAATATTGAAAACTGAACACAAAACATTTGAAGCCCAAACAGGGTCTTAAAACGTCCAACAAATAGTTCACCTGCGGATTATCATTTTTGTAAAGACAATGCCAAAATCTTGAACGCTTAAGACATTTCACAATTTGATCCTGACAATAACCTCAATCATCTAATTTTACTCCTTACCACTTTCAAACCAGCTTTCGAGGGGAAGATAAGAATGTCCACCTCAAAGATTCAGGCACCTAATTTGCCTATGGATTATTGTCCTGTGTGATACATGAAGCAATTTTTCCCTAGGCTAGCTAAAGACTTATCGATTATGCTGTATTCCTCTCTGTCGGCCATCACCAGTAGTCGGAAACATTATTAATTTCCACACAAATAAAAAATACAATATTATGTACCCCTTCCCCTGACAAATTATAAGCCGATTTCCACTCTACTGTAGCCAAGCAAAATCCCAGAAAGAATAGTAAAGGAACAACTACTGAAAATAATTCTGCTGTTTCTAACCATCAATAAGGATTCCTCCCTGTTGGAACCACTCCAACAGCAGACAGGAGCTCCTCCTCACACTTTGTCAAGGCCAGCAAGCTGTTCTCATACTCCTCGATTTATCTGCCTCTAACAAGACAGTTGACCATAAAATGCAGCTGTCCAGGTTGAATGAGTGGTTAGGATATCCATGGGTCATTAATTGTATTAGTTTATTCCTCCAAGGTCAGGCTCAACAAATATCCATAGAATCATCAGAATTGTTCTCCCGTCTGTGGTCACTATATGGTTCTCTAATGCTACTTTTTAATCGCTATGTAGGGCTCCATATTAGGTCCTAGTCCAGCACAAGAAACATTTCCAGATATTTGTCGAAAACAGACACGTCTACGCCGATTTGAAAAATAAATTAGAGTGACATTTCGGTGTCACCAATGTCCAGAAAATACCTAAATGTAGACAAAAGCATGTTTTCTCTGCCTAATTGGAGAAAAAATGACAATCCTAGAACTGGGAAGACATTACACTGCATCCCTTCCTTTCAACTGGCCATATATTCGGGGCATGTTTCCACTCCACTGGTAAAGCTGAAGTCCGAGGATGATCTTGGAGTTCTTATACAACCCTCAAAATCAACACTTTGGGTAATGAGTGTTAACTTGCAATTTTCCATGCATCCCAGAATTCTTACTCCTACAAACCCCCATCTAACAAGGGGTCTTGGGGCTTGCAGACTATTGTACTGGTTTATACACGTATTCAAAAGAAACTGTTAAACAGACTTCAACGTCAACCCACAGAAATGCGCCTAAAGTTAAGGAAGATTCAACCCGCTAACCTGTCCACTACTGACTTATAGTGGGTGTCAGTATAAAAAGAGAATTACTTAGCATTATCCATAGGTCTGGAAGAAATTGATATATGCAAAAAAATGTACATCCCCCCCCCACTAGGAACCTCCACCCAGCATCACTTTACATATAACAGCAGCATGGCAGCAGATATCCCATTATAATGCAAGGCCCTAAACTGTAGAACTGCATGGACCCCCAACTCAAAACTGACTCTGGAAAATCTTGAAAACTAAAATGTTTGAGATTTATTGTATCCGTAGTATCTCTCCAGGGTTGCAACAAAAGAATAACAGGTAGTATTAACGCACCATACTAAACTTTAAGAGTCCACTTATTAACTACTTTGAATTGCTCTTTCTCCCATATACAAAAGATCGAAATAAATAAATCTAAAAACTCAACCTTCTATCCCTCCAATGTTGATCAATCGAGTATTATTATGTTAGATAACAGTAACATCTGTATTGTACAGAAGAATGAATCCCTTATAAAAGCATCTATGACTACTATTAAAAGTGAGTGAGCGTCTTATAATCGCTGGTGTGATCTGCTGCTTCTTTTGGCATGGCAGAATATTTACCATGATGAGAAGATTTGTCTCTGGCATGTGATCAGTCCCATGTAAGTTGAACTTCTACTAGCTGTGAAGCCTCTGCCCTAGGGCAACGTTACAGAGGAGAAACTTCCTGAACATATAGGGGATCCACAGGATACTCTTTAGGTAGTAGTTAAAGGCCTTCTCTTTTTTCTTGAGCTCATGCTTTTTGAGGTCTGTCAAAGGTTTCTCAAAGTGACAGCAAAAGGAGACAAGGACGAAGGTGTCAAAGGCAAAACTATTATTGAGGAGAAAGCGATTGATAGCGAATAAGGAGCGTTTTACTAGAAAAAGGTGTCTTGATATCATACAAATTGCAAGTGGGGCGATCAACAATATAGGGATGCAGTAATGGCAGTGATGGTGCCACTCTCTGAGGGAACAAAGGATGTGGCAGAGTGGCATTAGTCAAGTCTCGGATGGACTGGTTCGTTTTCTTGGCCCTTTTGTTTGCATGACATTATGAAGTGTATGGTTCTTTGCTTTTTGTGGGACGGCTGAGCTTAGCTATCAGCAAACTCTCTCTGTGACCTTCAACCTCCTTTGTGGCAGTTACTGACATATGCCACACTCTTGAATAGTGTAAGAGCCTAGAACAATGAAGTCTAAAACGTCTTACCATCACAGGATAAAAACCTATCAAAGAGAGTCGTCATAGTAGTGACAAAATAAATCAGGAAATGATTGATTTGTTGAAACAATAGAGATACATATTATTATTCTATAGCCAGGAAAAAGGATAATTCAGTAAGTTGACATCCTAAGACAACCATCTTCAAAAATATGATACATGACCGGAATGGGCAAATTAAAGCAATAGTCTGTTTAGGGATTTTAGTTATTTATAATCAGTCAGAACAAGCACTGTCATAGCTAATAGGCCTCACCTTTTGGATGTCAATGCAGACCTACTAGTTTTGCCATTGGTTTTGGCCATGGGACCCAAGACCCTTTCAACTTAAAGATACTGGTCTGGGAAAAAAGTAGAGGGCTTAAAGTTGCTTTAATGTCGTTTGGCAGTGTGATGTTAATTGCAATTAAAATAAGGACCTAAAACCAGCCCTTTCAAATATCCTGACAACAGGTGACAACTTAACAGTGAGAAAGATTAATCCATACTCGCCGAGCACTGGAAAGAACAGATAAATGTTTAGCTCAATCTATCAGCAGTAGTAGCATTACTTCCCTAAAGTGAATGAAAAAGAAAGTATGATCACCAGCGGTGGCACAAGAACCTTGTTGGCCAAGCAGAGAAGTATCCGATCAAAGCAATAAAATAAACATACTCTTCCCAGCATTCAGCTCCCTTGGTGAGCAGCACAGAGTGTGTATTCCTGACAAATGGTCTGCACAATTCAAGTAAAAAGAGGCAGCCTTAGTGTGCCTGTTGACAAAATGTAAATTGACTAGACGATGCACTCATATGAAGGCGTGGGATAGTTATAACTGAAACGAAACATTCAAGACTGTCAAAATGATCACCCAACCTGAAGGGTTGACCACCCTACCTTCAGAGACCACCCTACCAACCAAAGCTGTGACCACCCTACCTTCCTCGGAAGCGGTCGTCGCTCCTCACGCTCCCTGACCCTCCCGACTTACTGCTCTGCTCTCTGCTGCCTGGGATCTGCTGCTTGGGATCGTAGCGCTATACTGATCACTGCTGCCTGGTATCGTAGCGCTATACTGCTCATTGCTGCCTGTTACCGTAGCGCTATACTGCTCACTGGTTTAATTTCCATTTGGGTACTGCTTGCATTGCCTGTTGCTGCATTTGTGCCTGATTCGCCTGATTTCCACTGCCCATTCCACAGCGTTACTCCGACTGTGCCCCAATATCGTCCTGTTTCTCTTTGTTTGTGCTTCCATTTTGTTGTTTGAGCCAGTCCCTCCACCCCGCCCCAGCCTCCCATGTGAGAGCCCCTCGCTCCGCCTCCCTCCACTATCCACATATGTCAGATGCTTTTACGCGCAGCGTTCACGCGCAGCGGTCGCGCCCCATGCGCGCCGAAGGCGCGCCAAAGGTAAGCCCGTCTACGCCCGTCCGCGCCCAGCGCCAGACCCCCTGGTCCCCGCCATACCCACCCCACTCGCTTTAGGTATGACGCCGCAACTCTCCTCGCCCTTAACCCCGGACACACACCACAATGCTACGAGGCTGCCCCGGGACGTACCCACGATCCCTTCGCCTGCCGCTCCTGCAAATTTATCAGCGTTAAGACCCACACCACATCCACTAACCCCAAACACAGCTCCGACTCTAACCACCTGAAGTGCATCCTGCTGAACACCCGCTCGGTCCACAGACACGCCACCGAACTCTGGGATCTACTCGACACTACATCACCGGACGTCGCCTTCCTTACGGAAACATGGATGAATGCATCATCAACACCCGACATCACCATTGCCATCCCGCACAATTACAAGATCATCCGAAAAGACCGCACCGTCCAAACAGGAGGAGGCATCGCCATCGTCCATAAGAACTCCATCCGCATCACGACCAGCTCCGACGATAACCTTACAACCGCCGAACACCTCCACTTCCAGATCCACACCGACCCTAGGTCCACACTCAGAGGCACCCTCATCTACAGGCCTCCAGGAACCCGTAAACAATTCAGCGAAGACATCACTGACTTCATCGGTCCACATGCCCTCACCTCCGAGAACTACATTCTACTAGGAGACCTCAACTTCCACCTGGAAAAGAAAAACGACAGCAACACCATCACCCTTCTTGACAACCTGGCCAATCTCGGTCTCAAACAACTTGTTAACACCCCCACCCATGTAGCCGGACATACGCTCGACCCAATCTTCACCTCCAGCAAACATATCTCCTTCGATCACACCACAGCTCTCCATTGGACGGACCACTGTTGTGTTTACTTCAGCTACAAAACCACCTCAACCCACAACCCCCCTCAACCTATCCCCCGGAGAAAATGGAACAAAATCACCACCGACCAACTCCTCACATCGCTCAACCAGAACCCACCCGCCCTCTCATCGGACCCAAACCAAGCTGCCATCAAATTCAAACAATGGGTCACTCACAGCGCTGACGAATTAGCACCCCTGAAAAACCATCACACCAAACAAAACAACAAAAAAGCCCCCTGGTTCAACGATGACCTTAAGAAATCCAAGAAGCTATGCCGTACTCTCGAGAAAACATGAAGAAAAAACCCAACCACCGACAACATGACCACCTTCAAGTCAGCCACCCGCATACACCACCAGCTGATTTGAGCCACCAAGAAATCAGCATTCAAGAATCGACAACAACGCCCATAACAGCAAGGAACTATTCAACATCGTCAAAGAATTCACCAACCCCAGCGCAGCCTCAAACGACATCACTCCCTCCCAAGACCTCTGCGACTCGTTATCCTCCTTCTTCTACAACAAAATTGCCGACATACATAACAGCTTCGAAAACAGTTCCAACAAACAATCCTCTCCACCCCCCTCAGAACCTAAACCGCCTTCTAACAACCTCAGCGCCTGGAACCCAATCACCACTGAAGACACCATTCGCCTAATGAATTCCATCCACTCTGGCTCGCCAACCGACCCATTTCCCCACCACATCTACAACAAAGCAGACTCCATCATCGTGATGTCATCAATTGCTCCTTCAACTCTGCTACCTTCCCAGAAAGTTGGAAACATGCCGAAGTCAGCGCCCTCCTGAAGAAACCCACAGCAGACCCCTCTGAACTTAAAAACTACCGCCCCATATCCCTCCTCCCATTCCCGGCCAAAGTCATTGAGAAAGCCGTCAATAGCCAACTCGCCGCCTTCCTCGAATCCAACAACTCCCTTGATCCCTCACAGTCCGGCTTTCGAGCCAAACACAGCACCGAAACCGCCCTCATCGCAGCAACAGACGACATCCGAACACTACTGGACAACGGAGAAACAGTGGCCCTCATTCTACTCGACCTCTCCGCCGCCTTCGACACTGTCTGTCACAATACCCTCACACAACGCCTCAGCAACATCGGCATAAAAGGTAAAGCCTTGGACTGGATCATCTCGTTCCTAGCTGGGAGAACTCAGAAAGTCCAACTTTCCACATTCAAATCAAAAGCCACCGAAGTCATCTGCGGCGTACCACAAGGATCATCACTCAGCGCCACCCTCTTCAACGTTTACATGAGTCCACTCGCTTCCATCGCGCGCCAACACAACCTCAACATCATCTCCTACGCTGACGACACCCAGCTGATCGTTTCCCTCACCAAAGACCCCAACACCGCCAAAACCCACCTTCACGAAGGCATGAAAGAAGTAGCCATATGGATGAAAAACAGCCGTCTAAAACTTAACTCAGACAAAACGGAAGTGCTCATCCTAGGATCATCCCCCTCTGCCTGGGACGACTCATGGTGGCCTTCGGAGCTGGGCTCTGCACCCACACCCACAGACCACGCACGTAACCTAGGCTTCATCCTAGACTCCTCCTTCTCGATGACCAGACAAGTCAACGCCGTCTCATCCTCCTGCTTCAACAGTCTTCGTATGCTCAAAAAAATCTTCCATTGGATCCCCACCGAGACAAGAAAGACTGTCACCCACGCACTGGTTACCAGTCGACTAGACTACGGAAACACCCTCTACGCCGGAATTACAGCCAAATTACAGAAAAAACTCCAACGCATCCATAACGCTTCGGCGAGACTCATTTTGGACATCCCTCGCCAAGATCACATTACCGGCCACCTGAAAGACCTCCACTGGCTTCCCGTCAATAAGAGAATACCATTCCGTCTCCTCACCCACGCACACAAGGCCCTCTACAAACTAGGACCCGAATGCCTCAACACTCGACTATCCTTCCACACACCCACCCGCCAACTGAGATCCTCCAATCAAGGCCTCGCCGCAGTTCCGCGTATCCAAGGATCCACCATGGGAGGCAGATCCTTCTCCTACTTGGCGGCCAAGACCTGGAACTCACTCCCCACTCACCTCCGCCTTACACAGCACCACATCTCCTTCAGAAAAGAACTTAAAACCTGGCTATTCGATAAATAATGAACCCCCTGCCCAAGCGCCTTGAGACCCTCTGGGTGAGTAGTGCGCTATACAAATTCTTGAACTTGAAGGGAAATCCCCTTCATTGTCTAGACTCTAGTGTAACCAGAAGCTAAATTGCTCATAATATTTGAGCTGATCAGAGTGGCAGCCCACTAGGCTAGATTGTGGCCCCATCTGTCCAAAGATGGCAGCCGATCTCACACCCACTCCCACCCCAAACCTTAAACAAGGGAGGAAGCCTCCCAACTAAACATGGCCACCCACAGCCGAAAATGAGCTCAGAGGCATACAAATCAAGGTCAGCCCAATTATAAGAAAGCTGCACAAACTGCAACTGGCAGAAATCGGTCAAACTGAAATATGGAGGAACGGAAAATCATTCCTCCAGAGCGAAAACGAGGTAAGCCCAATTGGGAGTTTGGGGCAAATTACAAACTAAATAGAATTAATTATTTTTAAAAAACGATTGAAAAATTAACAGTATTGGTACTGTAACACGCAAAACAATGGGAGAGCAGAGGCAGAAATCGGAAACAATTGAAAGTATATGTTGAAATGTAACCATGTCCTTACTTTCATTAGAACGAACGCCGAAACACACAATCTCAGCTCAACCCATAAATACTTTAGGAAGAGGTGGACACCACAAAAGGAATTTTATGGAGCATGAGGAGGGAAGAAATAGTACCTCTATTCACGACAGGAGGCATAAAATGGTTGCAATTCAAGGGGTGTGAATTTGTGGCTGCCTTGCACAGCGTGCGCTCTCTGTAAGGGTGACATTGTTCAACTGGAATGTGCTGTGGAAACACGTGCTCGGGCTTATGATGCCTTTGAGCTGCCATGAGAAAAGGAATCTTCAACAAAGACAAGCAGGAAAGAAATAAATAAATTGTCCCAGACATGAACAGATAAGCACCAAAGTGGAAAGATAGTAATAATTAGGTACTGCTCCGTGGGAGGAAACAAATGACAACAAGGAGGGACAAAGAGGAAAGATTTACCACTAGCAAGCAAGTCTTTTTCAAGGACAATCGAACTCACAAACAACAAGCATTTACAATGCAATGGTCTCTGCATTATTAAAGGTAGAGCTATTGGCATTGCTCATGACCTTTTTTTTTTTTTTTTTTTAAATCATAAATAAATGGGATTGTCATTTACAATGCCAATAGCTTAATCGCTCGCAAATGCATGACCTATTGCATTTACACCCACACAGAGCCACACACACACACACAGAGCCACCCACACAGTCATTCACACAGAGCCACCCACACACGCAGAGCCACCTACACAGAGCCACCCTCACACAGACAGAGCCACTCACACAGACAGAGCTACCCACACAGAGCCACCTACAAAACAAGAAAAACTAGTGCAATGAGGGGGCAGAAGGCAAGAAAAACGAGTGCAATCAGGGGGCAGAAGGCAAGAAAAACGAGTGCAATCAGGGGATGGAAGGCAAGAAAAACGAGTGCAATCAGGGGGCAGAAGGCAAGAAAACGATAGCTTAATCACTCGCAAATGCAAGACCTATTGCATTTGCACCCACACAGAGCCACACACACAAAGCCACCCACACACACATACAGAGCCACCCACACAGTCATTCACATAGAGCCACCCACACCCACACAATCAATCAAAGATCTATATAAACACCAATATCTATATGGTTATGCAGTGTCGTCCTCTACATATTTGCCCATCAGAAAGAATCACTGCAGCTTTATTTAAAAACATGCCATGTTTTTGCCTTTTCAAATATTAATAACTATAAGACATATCTACCGTGTGAGCATCACAAACTGAATTATAGCTAGGTCCTTGAATGGGAGACTTTTACACTATGATACTTGTTGAATCGACCTCAGAAAGATGAGAGGCTGACACAGCCCTTTATTGATTCAGAACTATGCAGTTCACAAGGCTGGCACTCTGCCCACAGATTGATCCTGCGGCTGCTTCCTTCTTCTGTGTCCAAATGGCACGGGGACACTGCTTTAATGTGTCACTAGCAACCGGAAATGCGCTCCTCAGAAGATTATTGCATAGGCAGACTACGTTACTCAGTTTATTTATGGGCCTTATCTGAATCCAGCACTGGAATAAGGTACCAGGAACTTCCCTGTCTGAATTAATACTAAAGTGCTTACAACTCATTAACTTTATTATTGTGACTCGGATTATCTTCTTTTTACCACTTAAGTAGTAATTTATGGCTTCAAATTCCTGAAAACATACTTACACATTTAATCTAAATTACCACAAACAACAATTCCGCTTGAAGTAAAATCAGGAAGTTCACTATAAAAACACAGATTGTAAGTGACACAGAAAATACATAATATAACTATTCCCAAAGCAATCACTTCCATTACTCACAGAACCCATCTTAAGAAACCTGGGATAGGGCGTGATCGAACACACCTCTTATCTGGTCCTACTGGCCCATACCATTCCTAGGCTGCCTATGGGCTGGTGCTGACCAAAAGAACATGTCCAAAGTTCGTATGAGAAGCCTCCAACATGTGAAAGAATTTCAACAACTCAGTCTTCAAGTGCAACTCTTCTTCACCTGGATTGACTACACAAACTTCGAAAACCAGAACATAAACCTCGTCTAATATTTATTTGGTTTATTTTATAATATGTTCTTTAGTATGGCACTCCGGCTGCCAAGGTCGTATTTCAGAGGACTAAGGGTCAAACACACAGGAGAATTGGAGAATAAGCAGGTGGCGGGGAAAAAAAATACGTCAATTAGTTTACGATTGATGATTCCTACACAGAGCAGAACAATTTGGTCTTCAGTACTCTTCAGAACTTCCTACATCCATGTTCAAACAGGGTGCAGCGTAAGAGCCTTTGCAGCAAAGGACTCTGACCCTAAAACTGTGGAGCGCCGGGGGATGGGGCAGCGCCCGGGGGGGCCTGGGGGTGACAAGAAGGAGCGCCGGGGGATGGGGCAGGGCCCGGGGGGGGCCTGGGGGTGACAAGAATGAGTGCCGGGTGACGGGGCAGGGCCCGGGGGGCCTGGGGGTGACAAGAAGGAGTGCCGGGTGACGGGCCAGGGCCCGGGGGGGGGTTCCTGGGGGTGACAAGAAGGAGTGCCGGGTGATGGGGCCGGGGGATGGCTCCGGAGGGGGCCTGGGTGGCAGAGGTCTGGCCGGGCAGTATGGCTGGCACAATAGTGCGGTGTAAGCTCAAGGGCCAGGGGGGGGGGGGGTGCTGAGAGGGGGCCCCTAAACCGATACATTATTAATAAAAACAAACACGGCCCCCAGTCCCCCACGACCCTCGAATGCTTCAGCGGGGTGAAGCCTGCGCTGAGATCACAAGTAAACATTGTAAACTTACTGTGTGTAAAGCAGAGGCGGTGGAGCTTTGAGCGTCGCTGCTGTCCAGGTGTGGCGTCATGTGTCAAGAAGAGCTGCCAAATGCTAGTTTGGGGGCATTTAAGTAGCAAACCAGTTTGGGGGGAAAAAGGGGTGTGTTTGTTAAATAACAAAGGTTTCGCACTTGCCTTCAGTCTCGCCAAGAAATGCACGTGAGCGAGAGATGCTTTGCTAATGTGCACTCGTCTGCCGAGGAGGTGCGAACCTTACAGGTCTCCGTAAATCCCTAGACTAGCTCTGTGTGGGTGTGGCATTTAATGCAAATAAAAAAAAGACGCTACACAGCTCCCCATAGCGCCTCAGCTCTGTACACTAGGTGAGGAAGTAAGATTTGCGAAATGCCCCCTGTAAGCTGGCTCCGGTACCAGACGCCTGTAATGGCGTGCATGTGAGCCGGCCAACCCAGCTCCCAAATCAGCAGGACACGGCCCACCGGCAGCGCTATTTGTGCGTTTTTATATAGCGCGGACTTTACCCGAAAGTGTCAGAGCGCTTCACAATAGGAAGGTTAAGGATACAAGAGGAGAAAATTACAAGTGAACAAATGACAAAAGCAGACGTTAAGTTACATGAGGTAAAGGTGACAATTGTGAGCAAACAAAAAATCAAGAGGTAGCAAACTCGCCGGCAGGCAGCCTCGACCCCTCAAGAAGCGTACCACCCCCCACCCCCCCATAAGCCTATGCCTCAATGTATTCTCACATCCTTCTACCACCCCCTCCTCGCCCCACCCCGAATCCCATCGTTCCATCGCTGTCCCTCAGTCGGTGCTCTGTCTCTGTAGATGGCCCGTTCTTTCCATAAACTCCTCCTCACTCCTTGCCCCGGACCTCGGGCTCTCTGGTTCCTCCACTCTAATGTCAGTCTCTCATGTAGCCTGTAAATCCTCCCCCATCACTTGCTCCATCACTTTCTCTCCTCCTCCTACTTGGAGCCCGGGCTGCGCGCGTCGTCCTCTCTCACGAGCCCCTTGTCCCCCTGCAACACTGACTCGGCCCCTTCTGCAAGCCATGCCTCTGCAGCCCCTGTTTCCTCCTGCAACCACCCACCCATGGTACCTCCTGAAGCTTGTGGGTCCTTCAGGCCTCCCCTCCCTTGCCCCTCCTTCATTCATCCCTCCATCCCTCTGCAGTCCTGGCCCGTCCTGCGACCCTTCTAGGTCCATAGGGAAAACGCAACAGGATAGGGACCCATGAGCCTCCCATACCTCATAGATGTCCCTTGGCCTCTGGCTGAACGGGGGCCTCCTGGAGGGCTGCCCCGTCGTCCCCTAGCCCCCTCCACTCCCTCCACTCCCCCCTCACCCCCCCCACTGAAGCACGTGTCGCCTCTCCCGGTGTCCTGACTCCTGAGTCCCCGTACTCTCCCCACGAGTCACCGGGCCCTCCGTGTTCCTCGTACAGCAGCTCTCCGCCTCTCCTCTATCCTGTGGCCCCTCATGCATCCCATACGCACTTCTCTTCTTCAGCGCTCTGTCCCTTCTGCGGCGCTAGTCACAGGTGTTTGCGTTCCCCCACCCTCTCCTAAGCTGCGGACCCCACAGTATGCAGTTTTGGGGCAGCCGCCAGTAGAGCTGTCTATTGTTACGCGAGACACCCCCTTCATTCCCGCAGCCCCCCCCCCTCTCCTGAAACCGAGCTCCATGTATGACTCTGCTTCGGACCTCTCCCGTGGGCCGCCCTGATAGACAGACTGTCTGGCAGCAATCAGCCACCTAGAGAGTCGCCCCCGCCTCTGATGTACTTATTATACTTCAATCTCGGGGAGGGGGGGGGGGTTGTATATTAAGACTTGGACCGGTCCAAGGAGGGCAACTGTGGGGTCCCAGCCACGAGGCTCACTCAGCGGACCTTACAGCAAGGCCACGGGGTTACTCGACCTAAGGTGCGGGGAATGTGTGTATTTTGGCAAATAAGACAGTTTCCCAAAAGAGCTTCCTTTTGCTGTTTCCAAACACATCCCTGCCCCATCTCTCTGCCCACTAGTACAGATCTAGTGCCGCCCACTACGCTTCTCAGTACTGCTCGCTCCATTATGTCCACCTGTCTTATTGCTGACCCTTCTCCTCCCATCGTTCCCCGGAACACGACTTCCTCTTTCTGCTTTTCTGCAGTACTTATGTGCTGTGTTATATAGCGCCAACTTCACCTGAAGGCTGTCCAGAGATCTGTACACAAGATGGGCGTGGACCCAGCGGGCAGGAGTCAACAATTTAGCTTCATCGCTCACTGGGGTGGCGTGGTGAGCAAAAGAATGATGGATTTAATCCAGACCTCTTGACTGGGGGTGAATGTTTGATTTGTTCTGCATTCTGTCCATCAATTGTGTGTCTTTTGCTTTCTCACAGCTCATCAAAGCTGAATTCTATGGCAGGACCGGAGGCTTCGGATTATGCCTTCTTCCTTCGCTTTATTCTTTTCCACAGCAGCAAGAAAGAACAAATAAACCACGTTTCCCATGAACATTAGGGAAAGAAACAACAAAATGAGTCAGTCCTTTGTTAGTCTCTGCACTCCTGACAGCTCCCATCATGCTCTGCAGCCTGCTCCCCTTCCTCTTTCTTCGCTGCTCAGCAGCAAGTTAAGTGGTGTTTTCCTTACTCTCTTCTCATTTGGGGGCTTGTGGGGCAGTGTTGACGTTTTTCCGGTAGCGCTGCCTGTATTTGCCTTTCAGAGCCCCTGTTCTAATCGCGGGACGCTTTTGCGCGATCCTCACGCGATTTTGCCCGTTTTAGGTGCGGTGGCGTCCTCTCACCGCTAGGGGGCGCGCGCTGTCAGTCTGCGCTGGTGCGTGTGGAGGGCGCTTTTTGAGGGCGTTTTGCGCCCTTTGGGAGCGTTTTTTGCGCGTGTTGGCGCGGTCTGTCCGTGGGGTCCCCCAACCACCTGGCATACACCCTTAGGGGTCGCAAACTTCCCTGTCTTTTGAACGCCCGGTTTGGGTCTGTATTTCTACCTTTTACACCCTGCGGGGTCGCAATGGGCACCGGTGAGGTGCTTGGGGCGCTTCTAGCCGGGTGGTGCCCAGTGATTCTGTGGGCTGCAAGCGTCCCTGGGTTTGGCCCGTGAATTGTGCGCCTGGCGCCGCTGTATCTGCCTGGGCTACTTCCCAGCGCCAAATTTGTGCCCGTGAGGGTTCAGTTGTGCGGGTGCTGTCTCGCTGGCCTGCGGAGCCTAATTTAACTCGCTATGCAGCGCGGGCAGGACCAGTACACAGAGGAGGATCCTCTGAGTTACGCCACCTGGGATGAGGACTTCTACCAGGCGGTCGATGACTCGATTTATAGGGCGGTGGACCAGGCTATGGTCCCTCTGGAACAACGCCTTACGGCCAGACTGGACGAGGCGTATGCCAAATTGGCGTCCCTTATACCCGCGCCAGCCCAAGACCCGGGGTCCGCGCCTTCCCCCTCCGCCAAAGAAACCTTGTTCCGACGGAGTGGATACTGAGGCTTTTGCAAGGATTAAGAGCGCCTTTATGGCGCACGAGGGTTCCCTTCCGTCCCCTGCGGTCCCGGCGGAGGTCCCGCCGCCGACTCCTGGAACGGTATCCCCGGTTCCGCAGGATGACGATGATTCTCCGGACACGAACGAGGAGGCTTGTTCTTCCCGCTCGTGGCTTCCGTCCCAGGCCTCCTCTTCGGCAGGTCCCTCAGATATGCTGGACCCGGACGATATTGTCCATCCCCGGTCTTCGGAGTGGGTGCCTGGTGACAAGGTGGCCCAGTATGTGGCTCACCGGCTGCGCAAGCCAGTGGACAAGGACGCCCGTAGCCGGCTTCGCGACGAGTGCCCCCGGCCTTCCTTGGAGGGCAAGGTGGCCATGACCCCTGACATCGACCCGAAGATGGCCACTTTTCTGGCTAAGTTCGTCAAGGAAGGGTATTGATAGGTCCTGGCGTACGTGCCAGGACAAGCTGTTGGATGCTGTGGGGCCCATTACCAAGATTTTAGATATGGCCGAGGAGGCCAAGGTTTCAGGTGCCCCTATATCTCCGGAGGTGCTCTCCAATTGGGCTCAGCGGGCCATTGTGTTTCTCGGGAATGCTAACTGTGCCCTCTCTACTGAGAGGAGGAGGTCCTTGTTAATCAAGATCGACCCGAAGCTGGGGGACCTCGCTTCTTCTGAAGCCGGCGCGGTGGCGCAAGGTGGCCTGTTCGGTGACCCGTTCATAAAAGAATTAGGAAAATTCGTGGCCACCTTCACTTCCTTAGACAGGGCGCAATCAAACATTAAAAAGGTCTTTGCCCCTCGGGTTTTCGACAAGACCGGACGTGGCCGGGGCCGCTCGTTTGGTCGAGGGGGTAGCTCCGACCGGGGGCAAGGTTCCGGCCGCGGTCAGCAGCAGGGTACCAACCGCTACAACAACTTCTACCCCACACGAGGACAGCGTTTTGGGGGTCGTGGAGATCAGAGAGGCCAGCAACGAGGTGCTGGAAGAGGTGAGTGTGCTGCCTTCAGCGTGTTTGCAAGTGGGGGGGCACTTAGCGCGTTTTCATCATGCATGGGTTTCCCTCACGAGCGACGCCTGGGTGCTGCAGACGGTCCAGGGCTTCCAGCTGGAGTTCCATGGTCGTCCCCGTCAGCTCCAGCGTCCGCAGCCCATTGTGTTTTCGCAGCGCGACGCAGACTTAGTGCGCAACGAGGTTTCCGCCCTCCTCTCAAAAGGGGCGATTTGCTGCGCTGGCTAACATCCCGACGGTTTCCTCAGCAACCTCTTTTTGGTCGACAAGGTCGACGGGGGCCGTCGACCGGTCATCAATTTGAAACAGTTCAACGAATGGCTGGTGTACCGCCATTTCAAGATGGAGGGCCTACACCTCCTCAGGGATGTCTTGCGGCCCTCCGATTGGATGGTCAGGCTAGACTTGAAAGACGCCTATCTTACGGTACCGGTTTTCCCTCCTCATCGGCGCTTCCTCCAGTTCAGGTAGGACGGTCAGGTGTACGAATTTACCACGCTTCCCTTCGGGCTCTCCTCGGCTCCGTGGTGTTTCACAAAGGTGCTTCGCCCGGCGGTGGAGGCGTTGCGCGCCCAGGGCATGCGTATGATTGTCTACCTGGACGATATGCTGTTCACGGACCAGTGTCCGAGGCGTCTCTCCTCCCAGCTTCAGACGTCGGTAAATCTGCTTCAGGGGCTGGGGTTTGTTATCAACGAGAAGAAATCTCTTTTGGTTCCCGTTCAGTCGGCGACCTTCTTGGGATTCACAATAGATTCAGTGGCTGCAACCCTCAGTCTCCCGGCCAGAAAGATGGCGAAGATTCGCCACGAGTTGCGCCAAACTTTGGCGAGACGTCAGACGTCCCTGCGTCAGTTGGCCAGACTGGTGGGTCTTAGGTCATCCTCTATCCAGGCCATTTTTCCGGGGCCTTTGCATTATCGAGCCATGCAACGGTTGAAGGCCTCCCATCTCAGGAAGGGCTTGACTTACTCTCAGCGGATTCCTTTGTCGGAGGAGGTGCGGGGCGAAATGCAGTGGTGGCTAACCCACATGGAAGCCTGGAACGGCCGCGCGATTTTCGGCTTGGCTCCGGACATCATCATAGAGTCGGACGCGAGCCGTACCGGCTGGGGGGGCCAGGTGCGGAGATTTCTCCACGGGTGGCGCCTGGTCCACTCTGGAACAGTCGTTTCACATCAACTGTTTGGAGTTGCTGGCCGGTTCCTTTGCGGTCCAGTGTTGGACGAAGGACCGCGTGCAGTCCTGTGTCCTTCTGCGGATGGACAACGTGTCAGCGGTCCGGTATATAAATCATCTGGGGGGTACCAGATCCAAGATGCTAGCGGACCTTGCGCGGGACTTTTGGCACTTTTGCCTGGATCATCAGGTGTCAGTTACGGCGGAATATCTGCCGGGCCGTCAGAACGAGGTGGCCGATTGGCACTCCCGTCATCTCCTCGACGCCAGTGTGTGGAAGCTGGACCCTCAGGTGTTCTCCATGTTGGCGGAAAGGTGGGGTCCCTTCACGATGGATCTGTTTGCGTCCCGTCTGGACCATCAGCTTCTAAGGTTTTTCAGCTGGCGTCCGGATCCGCTTGCAGTAGCAACGGACGCGTTCCTACAGGATTGGTCGAGCGAGCGGGGGTATGCGTTTCCCCCGTTCTCGATGATCACGCGGGTGTCGGCTCTGCTACGCCGCCAGTTGACAGACGGTGATAGTCACGCCATGGTGGAGATCGCAAGTTTGGTTTCCAGTTCCTCTGGAACTTTCTTGGGATTCTCCAATCCTACTCCCCCATCATCCGCAAATTCTGCTCAATCCGGACGGGGTTCCACACCGGTTAGTCCAAGAAGGGTCTCTCCGCTTGATGGCATAGAGGATCTCCGGCGTCGCTGGGCGCTCCCGGGACTTTCGGGAAAGGCTGAGGACTTGCTCGATAGAGCGTGGGCCGCGAACCCGACCAAGAGATATCGGTCGGCCTGGCAGCGCTGGCGCAGTTGGTGTGTGCGACGGAGTGTGGATCCCGTGGGGTCTGATGTAGTTCACGTCCTAAATTTTCTGGCAGGTCTGGCTTAAGACGATCTGGCTTATTGGTCTATCAATGCCGTTCGGTCTGCGATTTCAGCAGGGCACGCACCGGTCCAGGGTTCTCCGGTGGGCGAACACCCCCTGGTGTGTAGGCTCCTTAGGGGTATTCGCCTCTCGCTACCCCCGGAGCCACGTTACTCGGCACTTTGGGATGTAAACAGAGTACTAAACCGGTTTCTCTCGTGGCAACCGAATAGGTTTTTGTCTAGGAAGGAGTTAACGGCTAAACTGGCCATGTTGTTGTGCCTGGTTTCCTGTAGGCGAGTCTCCGATGTACGAGCATTGGAAATCTCGGCCAGAGTCTTTTCTCCTGAGGGAGTATGTTTCACGCTCAGTAGGCGGACGAAATTTAACACGAGAGTTCTCTCGTATCCGGCTTTCCCGGACTCCCCGAAGCCGTGTGTTGTGCAGGGCCTCCGTGCTTATAAAGATGCCACTGAAGATACCCGCCCTCCGGGCGAGAGACAACTCCTAATTGCTTTACGTAAGCCATACAAGGCTGTTTCCTCCCCGACTATCGCCCGTTGGGTGCGTTGGGTCATGCAGGAGGCGGGGATCGATACTAAACAGTTTGGTGCTCATTCATCGAGAGGTGCTATTGCATCTAAAGCATTTGCTCTTGGTGCACGGTTGGAAGATCTGATGCGAGCGGCCGATTGGTCGTCTGATTCCACTTTTAAACGGTTTTATTTCAAACCAGTGTTGGAGGTGGCTAGTTTGGTGGTCAACAAGCTTTGAACTGACATAATCCGAAGCCTCCGGTCCTGCCATAGAATGAAAATTTTCCTAGCCATAGGTGCTAGTAAGTTTCAATTCTATTAAGGACTCTGAGGGGAGGATTATCCCTCCCAATGACTTCCATGAAGTGGACCCTTCCCCGTACTGGCTGTAAGTAACTCATTTTCTCATACGTTGACTGACCTTGTGTTCAACTGTGGTTGCTTGTACTGTTGCTTACTTGCTTGGTTTCGTGCTGGTTAAGGTTCGGTTCTGACATAGTGGTTTGTTGCAGGTAATGACGCTGGCAAGGCGGATGCTTAATGGTGCTGAACTAGATGCTTCGCGCGAAGAAAGAGGAAGGGGAGCAGGCTGCAGAGCATGATGGGAGCTGTCAGGAGTGCAGAGACTAACGAAGGACTGACTCATTTTGTTGTTTCTTTCCCTAATGTTCATGGGAAATGTGGTTTATGTGTTCTTTCTTGCTGCTGTGGAAAAGAATAAAGCGAAGGAAGAAGGCATAATCCTCGCCTCCGAGTCCTTAATAGAATTGAAACTTACTAGCACCTACGGCTAGGAAAATTTTCATTACCCCAGTAGCCATTGTTCCTCGAAAAGGTACTTCCCTGGATACCTCTCAACTTAAGTCCTGTTTTCCACTCCTCCATCCCCACATCCCATTACAGGGCGATTATCTCCCCCAAACACACACACACACCACCACCACCACCACCACACACACACACACACACAAGCTCCTGGAGACTGTGCTGCGCCTCGTCAGGCGCTTGCAGAACAGTCCTGGCCAGCTGTCCCACGCCGTGCAAATGTGAAATGTTTAGCACACGCTGGGGGAGGGGGGTTGATGGGGGGATGGCTAAAGGTCATAAGGGGGCCTAGGGAAAGAGAGACAGCGAACTGAGGACTCAACTGTGTCATTCAGAATGGATGTACCCCCTCCTCACATATTAGGGAGCGCTACAGGGGGGATGGCACGGTTTGCAATCTCTGTCTCTTCCCCATGTGTGGCCCCCCCTCCGGCCCCCTACTCTCCCAGTGGCACCCAGAGCGTCTCTCCTCACCGCTCCGCTGGAGAACAAAACCCGACTTCAGGAGAAGACTTTGAGGCTGAGCCTTTAATGTCTGCTAACTGCTGCCCCAGGCATTGTGCGCAGGCAGCATTTTGATGTGGGATACTGGTGTGTGTCATTCCTTCCCACCTCGAAGGCAGGGGCGGGAGCCCCTTCTCGGAACCGTGCCAGGGAATGGGTGTTCGTTTACCTCAGGCCGGCCTGCGCGAGCTTCCATGCGCCTCACACCCGCTGGGGGTCCCAGCCACCCCCGGCCGCCTCCAGCAGGGGGCGCCCACGCACCTTGCAGATCGCAGCGCGTCATTAATTCCTAGACATCTCAGTTCTAGCTGAGGCGGTTGCCTGGAAAGCATAATCCATTGCAGCGTGTTGGATTTTACCATTACTGAAATGACAGCCCTTTCTTTTCTCTATAGTTGACGCACTGGCAATACTTGCGTTTTCAGTCAGGACAATAAAACACGTATGTAAAGATGTGTCACACTATCCGCCAACAGCAGCCTAATTCATGTCAAATGGAAAGGGTGCTCTTTTAACGTGCTGCAGAGAGTGCATTGTTTTCGCAGGCGCTCCAGCACACCGCCCCTGCTCTCAAGCACAACGAACTTTAGTTTTTCAAGGCCCTCTCTTACCAGGCTTTCCCCCCGACCCTCTCCCTGCTTTCAGTCACAAGCCTTGCCTCTCAAGCTGTGCTCCCCGGGGATCTGACCCCCGACCCTCACTTCCCAGGTCCTCCGCCCTCAGTGCTGTCATCCTAGGCCATGTCCACCCAGATGCCACCCCGAGCATCTGCCCTCCCAGCTGCTACCATCCACACTTCTGCCTCCCCAACATCTGCCCTCAACCTCCCCAGCCCGTCTGGACGTCACCTCTAGCTTCTGCCCATCAAGTCCTGCTGGCTCAGGGGTGTCCACCCAGGTTCTAGCCTACAAACCCCTACCCCAAGCGGTGTCCCGCAGCTTCTGCCCTCTTAGCTCCTGGTCTCTAGCCCTCCCAGCTCCTCCATCCCACCGCCTGGCCGCTTGTCTCCTATTCGTCAAGGTCCTGTCCTTCTCCGTTTGTACCCTCTAGCTCTGCCCGTTTTGGTTAGGCCCAACCTCATGCAGTCTCCGCTCCTGACCGCGGTTGCCCAATTCCATCCCAACTTTTGCTCTCCCACCCCCCGACCCGGACTCACCGGTCCTAGCTCCTGTGTCCGGAGTCCTCCCTCCTCGTCCCCGGCCTTAGCTCTGCCCTAGCTCCGCCTGATTTCAGAATCTGCTTCCCTGGTTCCCCATCTCAGCGTCCACCACCGCCACTCTCTCACCCACCACTGCCTGTAAGTGTTATCCTTGTGCGGTCGGACAGCGCGTACCTCCAGTCTGCAACAACCACAGCGCCCTCCTCATCAGTGTACCCTCTGCACTGCTCCACCCCAACAGACCTCCTCTCGCAGCACCTTCTGGAGGATGGAAAGTAAACACTGTGGCCCCTCACACTTCCATGCTCTTCAAAGGGAGCCCCCGGCCCGCGCTGAGTTCATGCGGGGGTTGTGGGGCAGATTAATGGCTAACCTCTTGGGCTGCCTGGCAGAAACACTGCCAGCGCTAAGTCAATATTTAACTGCCGACCACAAGTCCCAGCGCAGGTCCCACGAGAATCCCTTCCTTAAGTGCTAACAGGGCAGTTCACAGCCTCACCCTCTGCCCGGTGTGACTGGTTGGGGGTAGTAACGGGGCACTTCAAGGAAGCCACCCCACGGACACCAAAGGGGTCGCAATACACATGGACAGCGGCGCAATTGTGAGGGCTGTGACATCTTGAACCTTTCCATGTAGTGTAGACACGGACAGCGGGAGGGGGGCGAGGAAAAAAGACGGCGGGAGCGAGAGCAGCCTACCTCAACCTTACCACAAGGGGTGGTGATGGACAGAGTCTCTGAATTAAGCAGAGTACTCTCACCCAGTCAAGAGATCAGGGCTAGATCCAACACCGTTTTTTAGCTCATTGCACCATCCCAGTTTCAGAACCTGGCTGTATGCAAATTAGTCTGTCCCTGGCCCAGTGCATCATGGGAACAGGGCAGACCAGACTACAAAAGCCAATTCTTACACTGGGAAGGAAACAAGCTTCCGGGGACCGGTTTCTGCCATTTCAGGCGTCTTCGGCCCGGCTTGCTTGAATCCTGATGGTGCAATGAGCAAGGGACTCACATCCCTTCCACGCTTAGGGTGGACAAAATAATTTACAACAAGGGGTGGTGATGGACAGAGTTCATCACCACCCCCTTTTCTGAATCGTTTTTGGCCACTATAGGTGTGGCAGGGTATACTCAGACATGAGTCCCTTTCTCACTGCTCCATCAGGATTCAAGCAAGCCGGGCCGAAGAGGCTGAAATGCCAGAAACCGGTCCCCGGTAGCTTGTCTCCTTTCTGGTGAAGAATTGGCTTGGTAGTTTGGTCTGCCCTGTTCCCATGATGCACTGGGCCAGGGACAGACTAATTTGCATATAGCCAGGTTCTGAGCTGGGATGGGGCAGTGAGATAAATAACGGTGATGGATCAAGCCCTGATCTTTGGACTGGGTAAGAGTGGTCTGCTTAATTCAGACACTCTGTTCATCACCACCCCCTTTTCTGAATCGTTTTTGGCCACTATAGGTGTGGCAGGGTATACTCAGACATGAGTCCCTTTCTCACTGCTCCATCAGGATTCAAGCAAGCCGGGCCGAAGAGGCTGAAATGCCAGAAACCGGTCCCCGGTAGCTTGTCTCCTTTCTGGTGAAGAATTGGCTTGGTAGTTTGGTCTGCCCTGTTCCCATGATGCACTGGGCCAGGGACAGACTAATTTGCATATACCCAGGTTCTGAGCTGGGATGGGGCAGTGAGATAAATAACGGTGATGGATCAAGCCTTGATCTTTGGACTGGGTAAGAGTGGTCTGCTTAATTCAGACACTCTGTTCATCACCACCCCCTTTTCTGAATCGTTTTTGGCCACTATAGGTGTGGCAGGGTATACTCAGACATGGTGTCCCTTTCTCACTGCTCCATCAGGATTCAAGCAAGCCGGGCCGAAGAGGCTGAAATGCCAGAAACCGGTCCCCGGTAGCTTGTCTCCTTTCTGGTGAAGAATTGGCTTGGTAGTTTGGTCTGCCCTGTTCCCATGATGCACTGGGCCAGGGACAGACTAATTTGCATATAGCCAGGTTCTGAGCTGGGATGGGGCAGTGAGATAAATAACGGTGATGGATCAAGCCCTGATCTTTGGACTGGGTAAGAGTGGTCTGCTTAATTCAGACACTCTGTTCATCACCACTCCCTTTTCTGAATCGTTTTTGGCCACTATAGGTGTGGCAGGGTATACTCAGACATGAGTCCCTTTCTCACTGCTCCATCAGGATTCAAGCAAGCGGGGCCGAAGAGGCTGAAATGCCAGAAACCGGTCCCCGGTAGCTTGTCTCCTTTCTGGTGAAGAATTGGCTTGGTAGTTTGGTCTGCCCTGTTCCCATGATGCACTGGGCCAGGGACAGACTAATTTGCATATAGCCAGGTTCTGAGCTGGGATGGGGCAGTGAGATAAATAACGGTGATGGATCAAGCCCTGATCTTTGGACTGGGTAAGAGTGGTCTGCTTAATTCAGACACTCTGTTCATCACCACCCCCTTTTCTGAATCGTACCTCAACCTTACCAGCAGCAAAATGGCGGCCTCAAGCTTCTGAAATTTTTCGGATTCGGGGCCGTGTTTTGCTGTCCTGAGTGACGGACGACGTCACGAGCTAAAGAACAGCAAAACTTACGCCCCCAAATCTGAAAAAGACGGAGCTTCTTTGGAGGGACGGCTCTCTCCTCCAATGGCTGGCCTCCGTTTAGGAAGCCAGCCAATGGAGGAGAGACGAAAAGAGAGGCGGGATAAAGCAGCCACTCTAAACAACAATAATTCTCCGGACTTCCGGTCCCTCGACCTAAAAAGTGATGGGCAGGCTATGCTGTAAACCCACAAAGTGTATACATGTCTCAAAGGGACAGTGCAAGCGTTGCCTATGCTCCACCTAAAAACGAATTACTATGGGTCTGCAATGCATGCTTGGAATGCCAAATTGAATATAAGAGGGGTTGCTAAAGTCCATAAAGAAGAACTGTCAACATTCTTCCATATAAAACGTAATACCAATAAGCACCATTTTCCTGCTTTTTCTCCTTTGATAACATATTAAAGTAGACTTTTCAGCTAAATATGTTTTTTAGGGCTACGTTGTAATTGTAGTTTGAAATAAATAAAATGTTGCCTCCTATAGGGATCTTTACTTTGGGACAACATTCATTTTGAAAAATACAAATTGTACCCAACAAAATAAGCATACGAATTCCAAAGTTAATTAACATCAACAAGGATTCCATTTTAGAGACTGTTAACCTACTGAGATAGGTGAGAAAAGAGAATAGATTCAGAGTGTTGATGGGAAGAGACACCAACAAAGTGTACAGGCAAATATGAACAGTGAAACTCAGTGCAGGACTGAAGAGGAAGAAGTGAAAAATAGAGGGGTAAGGTGACAGAGGGGAAAGAGACAAAGAAAAGAAGACGGGAGCAATGAAGGAGACATGAAAGGGACAAGAAAGAGCAAGGCAGCCAAGTACATAGACGAAGGATAGAAGGGAAAGGAGCTGGAGGGAGGTCAATGTGAAAAAGAGAAAAGTCGTGGAGACTGAAAATGTTGCTATTACCTTTCCACTTGCTTGGTCTTCAGGATAGACTCGCACAAAGTATCCATGCCGACGCGCAGGATACATGATGAAATCAGCAGGAAGAAGAGAACAAACGAAGACACTACCAACGAGATATTGAGCCAGATAGAGCCACTGCAAGTCAAGACAAAATAAACTGCATTAGCAATCAAACCTAGTACAAAGAAGACAGAACATCAGAGGTGGTCGGTGTAATACAACCTAAGTTGTGGGAAAGCATGGGGTTACAGAAATAGTGGGAGATAATCTGAGGAGTAAAATAACCTCTTGCTGGAGGAGGTAAAGAATCTAATGAGGAAGAAATAGGAATGAATGTATAAAGTAAGAACCATAAACATCGGTGCACGGAACGGTTTGCTCTACGAACTAAAAAAATCTAATAGGAGAAAGGTAGGATGATATGCAGTAAACACATGTTTATATGCTGCTAATTTATCTTGCCAGTATACTGACATAGTCTGTACTGACTGCTTCAGGGCAATCAGCTTAAGTAAGCATTAGAAGGATGCCTAACACAACGAGCATATTTGCAAGCTCTTACTTTGATTAGGGTAAAATTATTTTTGTCACAGCACAAAAGAACATGCTTTCCGTTCTGTACCGCTTAGTTTAAGGGGAAACGGTTTCCCTTTCACCGTTCAACATTAATAGCAGAAAGGAGATTAAACTTTTCATCAAAATAGCCTAACTAAAGCTCCTTTTTTTGGGGTTCTGAAAATAACATGTAATAATGCTTTTGACTGCTTTAAGTCAGTAAGTGAGAGGGGATGGGACCAGGACCCGAAGTGATGGGATTTCATCTGCTAGGTTCTTGGGGGTCTAAGTCTTCCTTAGTGAGGTTAGCTTTTCAAGAATTTCTATGAAGGATTTTAGGAATGAAAATCTTCATTGAACAGTGCTATTTTCAGCACTCGTTTGACAGCTGCAAGATTTGACCTCCTTCGAATTCAAGTGTCCATAACACGAGTGCGATTCCCTAGCCTCTTACTATTTTTTCTTTTTGTTTTTGTTCAATCTGAATGGGTGACCAGGAACATGGTGTGGGGTTAATTTCTGAAGATAAATTCCATGTTCCCTGAAACAACTTGTGTATATCGTGCAAAGCAATTTGAAACGATTCTTTGTTGTACATAGAGCCAGTATAAATAAATACCTTTATGGTGGAGGGTGTGTTCCTTTCTTTTTAAGTTCAAACACAATTGCACTGCTTGGTTCTGGATCCTCTGGAGGTTTGGGTTTTCATTCTTTGCAGGTCCTAAATATATTACATTGCAGAATTCTTAGCAGGTTGGATCAGTGTCCTTATCAATTCTATTATGTAGTTCAGCAGGAGAGCCAGCAGATCTTTCAGTCTCATCATGGTTCTGTGCGCCATCAAGTGCATTAAAAAGTTATGGCCATGTTGACAATTGACTTCTGCTAGTGGTCACAAAAACATATTAAAAGGCAGAGGAAAGACGGAAAATTCCTGGGGTACCCCTCATATGCCTTCTTCAGTGGCAGAATAGGAGTTGCTAAAGTTAATGTGTACAGCTAAATACTTGTGAGACACTCTCCCCTGATGTAAAATTAATGATATACCAGCCTAGGCGTGAACTGAGATAAGAGACTCAGGGACTTCTCTTGCCTCATCGTTCCTATGTTTTGTTTTGTAAGTTTGGAGACAGCCATATTTGTGTGAAGGAGGGCATCCTTTGGAATCTATTACCAACCCACATCGACCAGGAAGCCAACCATCTGAAGTTTTTTAACACCTTTAAGATACAACTATTTGACCAGTAAACTGAATTGAATGCAGAGATCAAGCTGGTCTTCTCTTTGTTCCCAGTTTCAGAGACAAGATACCAGTTTGAGGGGAAGGTGATATATAACTTTACTTAACAATAGATAACAGATGTAAAAAAAATGACAGCTTAGAGAAAAAAACAAAGGCTACCAAACTCAAAAAGAAAAGTGCTTTTAGACGTGAGAACAGAGACAGATAGTCATAACAGGCAGATGGTCATAACAGGCAGAGAGTTGCCTAGTTTTTCTGTTTCACACCTCAGAGGGGTGTGCTTTTGCCCAATTGCCATTGCAACCTCCAACATGAAACTTGTAATTCTAGCTTGCCATCATGGGTAGTCTTATTAAATTAATAATCATTAAGTCTGTGCTTACGAGTAGCAAAGCAGGGGACATTTTCAAAGATTAATATTTATTTCCATGAACATTTAAACATGGTCTATTCTAAAACATTTTGATAACTAGATCCCAATTATAATTAAAATCAGCAGCTTTTAAAATAGTTCCTTTACAAATTTATAATATATTAATGTTGTGTTAAATTGGAAGAATGTTTAATGAAGAGGCGGGCACCCACTTCAATTCAGTAGGCTGCTCTGGATTCCCATACTGCAAAGCAGTCGGTTCGCTCACATGTCACTTTTTACAGGTGCGCTAAAGGAAGGATATTAATCACTATGCCATTATTCGTCCTTCTTGTTTTACCTGAGAGGCAGTTGGGATGTTTATGTAGTAAATTAAAATATATATGATGGAGGAATATAGATACAAGCAAGTAGCATTTCATTCTCCTTCATGAAATCTTCTTGAATACTCGTTACATTTACAGGGGATTGAAATCATGAAAACCAAGGAAGATGTAAAAGTATCAGTTCAGTTCTGCAGAGGCCTGATGTTAAAAGGTTTAGACTAATCTCCAGGAGGTAACTCCACAGATGTTGTACATTGTCACATATGTCTGATGGAATAGATTATTGATGCGATCTAGAAGGGGTCAGTCCCATATAAAATGCACAACATTATATATTGGGTATGTCAGGTTTAAGAAACCCTTTATGTTTTATCTAGACTGGCAGGGCAATGAGTCCAGAAAGAATAATATGAAGTAATCTAAAACAAGGATAAACCCACACAATACATCTGTTGTCTTTTATACAATTAGCAATGTGCACAATCAGACCAGGGTTGTTCAGGACTCGGGAACTACAAAGCACAAACAAACAGTTTGGTTCAACATCTGATAGCAGATATTGGCACTATTGTTATGGCTTGGACAATAAATGCACACAATATCTGGTGGTTGTCTAAGAAGTAAATGACCTAAAATACACCTAACGATCTCAAAAGGGATAAAAAAATTCAAACATGCAAAAAATGCACAATCCCATGCAGTGGAAGAAAGGTCTGGGAATCAGTGGGAACATGGCCAGTGGCATTTGTCTGCCACACTTATGCACATCGCCAATAAAGTAAATTGTTGACTTTTGTAGTGCCAAATGTTCTGGACTAATGGGCTGCACCTTGGGCACCCCTGAAATCTGGAGAAAGGGATCTGGACAAAGCCAAACATCGCCAACTAAGGAACCTGTCTGGAGTCTTAGCAAATCATTATGGGAACATAGTTTTGGGGAGAAGAGAAGCCTGGGCACTGAAGCTTCCATAGTGAATCTGAGGAAAGAGAGCTTTAGGGGATGGAAGCAGTTATGACAAGAGGGCCTCGAGAAAATGTATAGGTGGGAATGATGGAGGAGGCTAATCTTGGGGAAACGTAGAACGGTGTTTACAAAACTTGTGTATATATTACAAGAGAAATAAAAAAAAATTGAAGGATTGCAAGAGAATGGGGAAGAGGACAACCGGTGAAAACATGATTGAAGTGGAAAGCACAGGGAATATCCCCAACAGAGAGAACCGGGGATGGGAGGGGTGAGAGAATGGGGAGAGGGATCAAGAGTGAAAAGAACCTGAAGACACAGCACAGATTCACTCATTAAACTCAGTCCAAGATAAAAACTTTGAGGGAAAGAAGGTTGCACAGCAACACCTATTAATAACACATTAATCATGGGTGAGCAGCAGAGCATTTTTGTGCCTTGGTATCCCGATACTTAAGCATAGCAGGGTAATGCCGAATCCTTGGACCAACTTTATGACACATAAAAGTTTAACAGATTCCTTGAGTGATGCTGTGCCCTGGTATCCAGGCCTCTTTGCACAAAATGTACAGCATGTTCAGTGGCATACCCGACCCTCTATCCAGGAGTCCGTGGAATTTGGGGTGCAAAATACATTGAAAGCATATTAAGTGGCTCCTCACCGTTTGATGTCGTCAACGCAGCTGGCATACACCCAATACAGGACGATGGAGAAGCAGTACAAGGCAATCAGCACTGAGATAGCAGATACGAAGTAACAGAGTGAGAAGCTGCTGAAGCCTGAGAAGTAGAAGAACTTGCCGGTCTCATTGTATGATGCCGTCCCATACAGAATGCACTGCCCACCAAACTCCCCCTAGAAGGCAAAATGCAGCAAGAGTGAGAAGCACACAAAAGAAAACATTAGAATGAAAGACTGAGAAATGGGGAGAGACAGGTACGAAGGGAGCAAGAGAAAGGCAGGAGCAAGGGCAGGAAGGACAAGAGACAGGAAGGATAGATTGCAAAATACCTGTACTTTGGATGTGAAGAGATAGTAATCAATCTTTATTTTAGACCTCAATAAGGATAAACAAATGATTACAATCATAAATCCCTTATCAAAGTTAATAACACTTAAAACAGAGTCTAAAAACGTTTTTGTTTTAAAAAAAGGAAAACATGTAAAACTAATGTGCTCATCCTGTAAACGTAGGATAAAGGTTTGTAATTCACTTGCCAAGGATACGCCAAATGTAAGAAAAGGTGGATGTAAAAACTGTAACCCTTGCAATCTTAAGAAAGAGCAAAAAAGATTGATTACATTCCTGAGTTCCATTATTACATAACGTTCAAATACACCCATTTATGCTAGTATTGTCTATTCCCCTTATTACATAAAGTGCAATACGTTCATTTTATGCTAGTATTGTCCATTCCTCTTAAAGAGAGAGGATTTAAAAACAATCACCATAGTTTATGATCAAGAGCTAATTCAAGGTGTGTTTTTTTTTCTTTCTATCGAACCAAAATCCACAATGATATTGTATTTACTAAAACATGAGCAGTGGCCCTCAACACGTCTTAGGCCAACCTGAGAAACTAATGTTTTTATAGATAGTTGACCAAAGGATAGTCTCTGGAGGGTTCCCTGAGAGTATCCAGAAAGCAGCAGGGTATAAAAAAATGTTGTGGAAGGAACTGGTTGTCACCTTTCCCCCTGATGATAGCAACATTCAACAATTCTCTCGTGGAATCCTCTACTGATTGGATCGAACGAAAACCCTAATGGATCACCACGGCCAAAACTGTAACAAAAGTACTAGACAAACCAAATTCAAGTTGTGTAGCGTGAATGGAAACTGCGAAATTTAGGGAGCAAAGTTTTGTAGAATTTTTCTAGAACCAAGTAGTATAAAAAGTACCCATTATTTCTTAGGTCAAAGAAGGAGATAGTTTAGTTGTGTACATATAGTAATTATAGGTGGTTGAAATGGCTACGGCCTACAACATTGTAAAAAGAACTCCCCTGCCTCATCCAATTGGGCAAAGCCTTTCCTCCTTGTTGGAGGACATAGTGCTTATCACTTAGACTACATCTTCCTTATTGGGAGTAAGTTTTCACCCTTTCTTTTTTTCCCTGACCTAGTAAAAATGAGTACTTTATAAATTTCTTAGTTCTACTCCTAAACATCATCACCTCCGTTTAAAAAATATGTATGTGCAAAAAATTAGCAGACGCATAAGATAGTAAATCAGTTAGATCTTTTTGGAGGACTTTTGCAGTTCAGTTCAATCAGATCACATTGTCAGCATAGAGTAAGGTGTACAATGAGTGGGTGGAGAGCTTAGGGCTCACCAGTGATCTGACTTAGCCAAGATGATAAGTCATATATATGAATAGAGAATAAGGGCAACAGCAAGCATCCTTGCTTCAAGCCGTCCTTAGTTTGGATCCTAAAGACTGACCAAAACACCCTCCAAGGAATAACTGGTACGAAGTGGAGTGAAGAGCAATAATTAATTTCAGCACCCCTGGGAGAATGTCGAGAGCAATCAATCAGTGTTTTTTCCAAAGACCTGTTCTAGCATTTCTGTTGAAGGACAGTACACTGGCTGACCCATGGGCACAGACATAACTACCCATTATGTCCTGCATTACAGCTATATTACCAAGGGTTGAGCAATTTGCTTTAAAGCCAGACTGCTCAAAATATGTACCGAGTTGAGGAGAGCAATTTGTAGCTTGTAGGTAATTTACAGAAGCTTTTTGTAAACTGAACTAATTATACTGCTAGTCTATGAGCCAGGAATAGAGTCCGATCCTTAGCAATGAGAAAATAAACAGGTCTCGAAACTGGCCCAAAGTTCAGGTTTTTTATTTTTTAATCACACCAAAAAGCATTTAACTGAGGTCTCATGCCCGTAAATGTATAGCTCCATAGATATAATCAACTATCAAGCTTGATGAAGAGGATTCATATTCAGGAAGACAATGGAAGTTTCCTATCCAGCGTACCAAAATGAATACCAGGGCATTATAAAAATCAGATAAATAATTAATGTACGCCTTTTAAAGAAAAGTTATCAGTAATTTAGGGACCTTGGTTCCACATTGTTCTGCAATTGACATCAAAAATGGTCTAGAATTTCTGGATATTGCAGTTGGACATAGGCCAATCCACAACTGCCTTTTAAAAGTAGCCTGGTATCTAGCTTTCCTCTAACACAACACCCCAATTAATCTAGCTAGGCTTGGCAAATAACGCATGTAAAGCCGAAGGATATGCTTATTTCAATCGGAAGATATTTTCTGGTCAACTCTCTGTCCCTGATGCTGGTCTGACAGCCTAATAAAATGTTTTGCTGAGCTGCTTTATTTTATTTATTTTTTACAAATGTTTACATACATTCCTTTAAACACCTCAATATTACTCTCACAACTAATCAGGATTTCAACGGAAATAATTACCCAATCTTGATGCAATAATATATTGGTTGGGCTCTGGTGTATTCAGTTACAAGATATCTGTATTATGGTTGATATGCTTTTTAGATTCTATCTATAGAAGCTAAGAACCTAATAATAAGGATTCTATGGCAGGACCGGAGGCTTCTGATTATGCTTTCTCATTTCTTTACTGCACAAAACAGCAGCCAATGAAAATGAAAACTACAATGTAAAAAACATCATTTCCCATGAGGCTTTGAACCACGCCTCTCATATAACAACCAATCACAGTGGCAATAAACATATATAGTATTGAGACACTAATCTGGCCTCCTCTTTCTTTGCTGCTCCGCAGCCCAGATAAGTGCTCCTTATTCTTATATGCTTATATAACTGACAGTACATACTTCGCCTCTGGAGTATGCTGTATTTCGCTTGTGAGCGCTATGCGCTGATTCATATGATTTTCTGTTGTTTCTTATTATGCATTGGTGCTTGTGTGCTTCTAACGCGCTGTGGCGCACTGACGGCTAAGTGCTCCCGCCGCTGTCGGCGTTTCTTCCCCCAGGTCGCGGAGCGGTGCTGTCAGGCCCGATCCTCGCTAACCCCCCCCCCCCTCGCCTTCCCCGATTTCGGAGCGGTGCTGCTTCGACCCGCTCCGTGTCCGCTTACTTTACGATGGGGCGCGTGTAGCGCTCATAGGTTCCCCGTCCCCGCTCGCTGTCTGCGGCGCCTGCCGCTGTTCAATCGCGGTTGCGATTTGGAGGGACTTGGCCCCCCCCTCGGGGAGGAGGCGCACGCGGGAGCCCGGCTGAGGCCCGGCGTGCGTCTGCAGGGGCTCGCGCACGCACTCTGCGTGCGCAGCCTCTTCGTGCTGATCAAGACGCCCTAGCCCCGGCTGAAAGAGGACTACACGCAGTTTGGCCAGGAGCCGAGGGCCGTTTTTCTGACCTAATGGGCCGCGTTTTCCCCCCAGTTCACTATCGGAGGTCTGATACATTAACCCCTAGCTTCCCAGTGACAGAGGAAGTAGGGTAATTTTTGGAAACCCTTTTCAATCCTGATTTGGGTTGTTTTCCCTCCATTAGTCCTAGAATTGGACTTTATGTGCAATTATTCTTTGGTATTTCCGGCTCCTACGCCTGGCACTTCCCCTGATTGACGCCCCTACTTGGGCTGGCAATTTCTGCTTCCCTCTGGGGATTTGGAGTGGGATTGATTCAATCCCTTGATGATGGCAGATACTGTGTACTGCGATGAGGAGGGCACTGCGTACGAGTACCAGGGCAATGCTGAATATTATGAAGAAGAATCTATGGAAGATTTGATTGACAAGAAACTGGACGCTAAGCTTGATAGGGCCCTCTCCTCAGCCCTACTTCCACTAGCCAAAAAGTTGGAACTGTTGGTCCCTGGTAAGTCGCTGCCTCTTCCTGACCAGGATCCTTCCCGTCCCCCTCTCCGTAAGAAGAAGGCTCTTGACTCGTCCTGGCCCCACGCCCAGTCCTATGATAAGCTTTGTAAATCTAAAGAGTCTTCCGCTGGCGACAAGGCCTTGCCGTCCCCCCCCCCTCCCAAAGACACTGACACTGATACAGACACAGATTCCTCTGACGCTGCGCCCCGCAAGCGCTCTAAGAAACGCAAGCATGCCTCCCCTCCTGTTACTCCCTCGCCCTTCTCCTTTGACCCAACGGACATTGTACATCCTAGGTCCTCTGATTGGGTCCCTCCCCCTGCTGTGGCGACCTACCTGGAGACGCATCTGCGTAAAGATTTTGATAAAGAGGTGAGAGCGCGCCTTAAGTCCGAGTGTACCCGTCCCGACCTGGCCCACAAGGTGGCCATTACTCCAGATATCGATCCTTCCATGACTACTTTCCTCAAAAAACCCAAGAAAGACCCCAAAAAAGGCATTGATCGCGCGCTCAGAGCGTGCCAGGATAAGGTTCTTGACCTTTCGGGGCCTTTGGCCAAGATACTGGAGCTGGCCCTCCAGGCTCAGGAGACTGGTGACGCCATCCACCCGGAAGTTCTTGCGAGTTGGGGGAACGCAAACTGCGCTCTGGCTTCTGAGAGACGGAAATCGGTCTTACTCCGGATTGACCCCCAACTGGTTGAATTGGCTTCATCGGAGCCAGGCCCTTTGGCGGAAGGGCAGTTGTTCGGGGACAATTTTGTAAAACACATTGCTAAATTTGTCAATACGTTTGCATCCTTGGATAAATCTCAAGCCTCCTTGAAGAGGGTGTTGCACCAGGTCTCTAACAGGGCCGGGCGTGGCAGAGGACGCTCGACCGGCCGCTACTCGAATACCAGTCCTCACCGTGGTTACGCCCCTCGATGGGGCAGAGGGTATACACAGGAACCAGATCAGGCGGGCTTCTACCCGTCAAGATCCCGCGGCTTCCGGGGCCGCTATAATCGAGGGGTCAACAGAGGCTACAAAAACTTCGACAATCAGTCCTCTGGTAAGTCAAATGTGTCCTTTGGTCCCTCTAGGGGGGAGGCTGCGTCACTTTGTAATGAATTGGAAGAGTCTCACGGCAGACGCTTGGGTCTTACAGACCGTCCAAGGCTACGAAATAGAGATGGTGGCATGTCCCCTGCAACCTTCTCCCCCTCATCCTCTCCTTTTTTCCCATCTCGAACAGAGTTTTATAGACTCAGAGCTGGAAGAGCTTTTGACAAAAAGGGCTATTGCGGTAGGACCCTTCATTCCAGAAGGCTTCTGCAGCAATGTCTTTCTGGTTCAAAAGAAAGGAGGCGGTCAACGCCTTGTTCTCAATTTGAGAGACTTCAACCCCTTTGTGACTTATCGCCACTTCAAGATGGAGGGCATCCATCTTTTACGGGACCTCCTGTTGGAGAACGACTGGATGGTCCGATCAGACTTAAAAGATGCCTATCTGACAGTCCCCATCTGCCCATCTCATCAAAATTACTTGCAGTTCCCCTGGAAAGGGCGTTGGTATCGTTACAAGGTGCTTCCCTTCGGTCTGTCCTCAGCCCCTTGGGTGTTCACCAAGCTTCTCAAACCTGTGATCTCTCGCCTCCGAGAGATGGGAGTGCGTCTCATTGTTTACCTGGACGACATGCTTGTTCTGTCCCAAGACAGGTCCCTTCTTCTTGTTCACTTGGAGTGGACGAAGGCCCTACTGCAGAATCTGGGATTCGTGATCAATACCAAGAAATCGGTGATGATACCGAATCAACAGATGGAATTCTTGGGTTTCCTGATAGACTCTGTTTCAGCTCAACTGCTCCTTCCCCTTCACAAGATCAGGTCCATCAAGAGGGAAATAAAATCCACCTTGACCAAGGAGAGGATTTCCTTGCAGGTGCTGGCGCGGATTGTGGGCCTTCTGGCCCCGTCGATCCAAGCCATCTTTCCCGGTCCCTTACACCACAGGGCCCTGCAGAGATTAAAAATTTTACTTACAGAGGAAATTTCACTACGATCATCTAATACCTCTTTCTCTCGAGGCCCGGGAGTTACTCCAGTGGTGGCTGGAACACATGTCAGCCTGGAATGGCCGAGCCATCTTCGGCGCAGCCCCAGATGTGGTGGTCGAACCGAACGCCAGTCAATGGGGCTGGGGCGCTCGCTGTGGAGACTTTACCACAGGAGGGCGATGGTCAGCAGACGAACTTTCACTTCACATAAATTGTCTGGAGTTGTTGGCAGGGTCCTTTGCCATCAGGTCTGTCTCACCGCTGAAGAGCAATTGTTGTATTCTCCTCCGGATGGACAATGTCTCCGCGGTGAGATACATCAACCGATTAGGGGGGACGAAGTCCCGAATGTTGGTACACATTGCGAAAGAGATTTGGCATTTCTGCCTGGACCGCAAGATCTCTGTAGTGGCGGAATACCTTCCGGGGAAATTCAATCAGGTGGCGGATTGGAGCTCCCGATTTCTCAGAGACTTCAGCGACTGGAGACTTCACCCATCGCTGTTCTCTCAGATCATGACTATGCGAGGCCCCTGTCAGATAGACCGGTTTGCCTCTCGTCTCAATGCCCATCTTCCCCTGTTTTACAGTTGGAGACCGGATCCAATGGCGATGGGGACGACGCGTTCCTTCACCGTTGGGGGCATCGGAGGAATTATGCTTTTCCTCCATTTGCCTTGATTCCGAGAGTGGCGGCATTGGTACGCCGGCAGAGGGCGACAATAGTGTTGGTGACTCCGTTCTGGTCGACTCAGTCGTGGTTTCCCACACTGTTGGAGTTATCTGTGGATCTCCCCTTCCAGCTCCCAGTCTTCCCGACGCTTCTGCAGGACCCAGTGGGAGATTGCCATCCCTTGGTCCTGCAGAACCAGTTGACCTTAATGGTGTGGACGCTCTCCGGAGACATGAATGCCTTGCAGGCCTTTCACGAGAGGCTTCCGGCTTTATGCAACAAGCGTGGGCTCCTTCCACCCAGAAACGATACTCTGCATCTTGGAAGAAGTGGGTGGGTTGGTGCCTTTCAAAGCAGGTGGATCCCGTGGGATCAAATGTGACTGAGGTACTGAATTTTCTGTCTGAGCGTGCAGCTTCAGGCCTGGCTTACAGGTCGGTTAACAATTTCAGGTATGCAATTTCTGCTGGTCACGACCACATTGACGGTAAACCGGTGGGGATGCATCCCCTGGTTTGTAAGTTGCTTAGAGGTGTGCGTGTGGCCAACCCTCCTCGGCCCAGGTATTCCACAATATGGGATGTTACAAAGGTGCTTAATTTGTTGGAAACCTGGCCCGATAATGGTGATTTGTGTTTGAAACAGCTCTCTGCTAAGCTCACTATGCTTTTGTGCCTCATTTCATGTCGCAGAGTTTCAGATGTTAGAGCTTTAGATTTGGCTGGTAGGATGTTTTCTCCTCAGGGTGTTTCCTTTGTTATCACACGACAAACTAAGACCATGTCACGCTCAGTGGAATATCCCGCTTTTCCTCATAACAGCAAGCTATGTGTGTTGCAGTGTCTCAAATTTTATGAGGAGCGTACTATTGCACACAGGGTTGATCCTTTGGGCCAATTGCTCATATCTATTCAAAAACCCTTCAAACCTGTCGCTGCGGCTACTTTAGCCAGATGGGTTAGATGGATCATGTCTGAAGCTGGCATTGATATCTCTGCTTATGGTGCGCATTCAGCTAGAGGTGCGATGGCTTCTAAAGCCTATTTATTAGGGTTACGCTTAGAGGATATCCTCAAAGCGGCTGATTGGTCTTCGGACTCAACGTTTAAGGTGTTTTATTATAAGCCTATTCCTCATGTTTCTGATGCTGTGCTTGATGAGCTTGATTTATGAGCTTTGAACCAGCATAATCAGAAGCCTCCGGTCCTGCCATAGAATACAAAATTTTCTAGCTATCGCGACAAGAATTTTAGATTCTATTAAGGACACGGAGGCGAGGATTATCCCACCCGTTGGGACAGTTATATAACTGTAAAGTTGTCTCGAAATGATGTTGTTTAACATCTTTGTACCCACCCTCTGAGAAATACGATTGTGGGCTTCTTTTCTCAAACTTCTTTTTCTGTTTCAGGAAACGATTCCAACAAGAGTTACCTGCCTCCTGTGGATGGTGTTGCTGTCCCTTTCTGGTGGAGGATGATTCCTTGTGGTTCTGGATTTTCTACGTTGGGAATTCCTAAAGGATCTGTTCTCTCCGTTGAGAGTTAAGACCTTTGTTCACTATGACGAGACTGTTCGTGCAAAGAAAGAGGAGGCCAGATTAGTGTCTCGATACTATATATGTTTATTGCCACTGTGATTGGTTGTTGTATGAGAGGCGTGGTTCAAAGCCTCATGGGAAATGTTGTTTTTTACATTGTAGTTTTCATTTTCATTGGCTGCTGTTTTGTGCAGTAAAGAAATGAGAAAGCATAATCCTCGCCTCCATGTCCTTAATAGAATCTAAAATTCTTGTTGCGATAGCTAGAACATTTTGTATTCTTCCTTTCGATGTGTCACTGTTGCTACTCTGGGGAGTGGCCAACATAACAAATCAGTTCGAAAGAATCAAAATATTACTGTTTACTGCTGCTTCTTTTGTTACACTTTAAATCTTCAAAGCAGGGTTCTGATAATAACCAATCAAAATGGCTGATCGGCCCAGAAATGGAAAAGTGTCAAAGGCAAAACAATGTGGTGTAAAGGGGCACACTAGATTATATAAGCGCTACAACATGCATGAAATGTTTCAAAGATCTTTCCCTACATATCAAGATTAGGCCTGGACGGAGTTAGCAGAACTCCGTGAACTGCCGAAAAAAGTCTGCTGCGCTCTGCAGAGTTCTGTAAGTGACTGAGTGGCACACGTCTCGCTGATTTTTAGCGCTCAGAATTTGTCCTGCGCTGTGAAATCAGTGTGAAAGGCACCATGTGCAGTGCAAGAGGACGCAGTTATTTTTTGCCGCTCGAGTGGATGTTCTACTCGAGTGGCATCTTCCTCAATGCAAGCGGCAGTTTTCTCAATGCGACCTGTAGAAACATGCAGCAATGGCCCGCGTTGAGAAATCTCGCCGGGGGTGGTCCATCATGTGATTTTCTGGGCTTGCATTGGCCAACTTAAAACTGGTGAGCCACGAGAGAGGAAAATCTCCGCTGAGTTTTTTGGAACTCCACGCTCGTTGCAGAGTGAGAAAAACTCCACAAACTCTGCAAGTAGAGCTGAAGTTTAGGCCCAGGCCTAATCAAGATAACATCCTGTCAAACTGCACATTCTAACTTGGTAATTACGCTACCAGGAAATACAAAGAATACTTCACTTTCAATATACTCTAAATCCACCAAATAATTTCAAGGTTTGACTATGGAAACCTCGCCATGTCATCTAACTTGCTGGTGAGGTTTCCTCAGTCATTTCCGTACTTGCAGGTGTTTTTTATTGGTCACTTAATGGTTTGATCTGAAAGTTCTGAAGCATCATTAATGGCAAAATAATATATTTTCTTGTAAAGGAATAATGGTAAGCAGAAGTGACTCAGATCGTCACCAGGGTACAAGAATTACTGTAATCATATATGGGAGCCTTGCTTAAGAAGAAAAATTAATCTGCCAATATTTGAATTTGTGAAGCAAGGGAAAAAAAGAATTTTCACTTGCGAAGTGTGAATTGAAGATTCACCAATCTTTAACTTCATCTTCCAAAGATTTTGCATTGTTGGCATGCCATGAGCAAAAGGAACAATGATAACCCTTGTTCACATATAGCCAGAATAACATCCTGATACACTCACATACCGAAAATACTATAACCAACTGTCAAAACTGAGGAGATAGTTGCACAATCTCCCAAATCAATGGTAATTACATTGATCACCAATGAAATCATCATAACAACAGAAGCTCTTCCTTTCCTTTTAACCCCTTCGCTGCTGGGCCGTTTCCGCCGCTGTGCGGTAAATAAAAGAACAGGGCAGGGACGTGACGAACCCCAGCCGTCATCCGCACACGAGCACCGTGGAGTGTGACGGCTGGGGTTCGTCACCAGCATGCAAGGGGTTAAACAAAACACCCACAACATTAATAAACCATTATACCGCAACCAAACAACACTAACTTTTAGACCACTAATATCAGGATGCATCAAAAAATAAAGTGAAGGATGGAATGCTTGAATTAATCTCGGCCATTGGCGATTGCTTGGGCCACATCCAAATTAATTGTTTCTCTGCCACCTCAGTTTGAACCCAGTCATGAGCAAATCAGTCTTGACCCTGCTCCAGTAGGAACAGTCCAGCCCAAACTGCCTGACCAGGTACTCCCTGAACCAGAACACAAGCAACCCAGGTCCAATGTTGCTCTTACTATGAGCTCATCACCCAGGTATAGCTTGATTCCAGTGGTACAGTAAGCACATGACCGATGAATTGGCATACCGGTCACACTTCGGGTATCAAAAAACAAAATGATGGATGGAATGCTTGAACTAATCTCAGCCACTTGGGAATCGCTTGGACTGCATCCCAACCCATCGTTTCTCACCCACAGTGCCATCTCAGTTTGGACCCAGCCATATGCAAACCAGCCTTGACCCAGCTCCAATAGGAACAGTCAGGCCCAAACTGCCAGGCAGGTCTCCCCTGAACCGAACACAAGCAAGCTAGGAACAGTTTGGCTCTTATTAAGGACTCATCAGCCAGATATGGCTTTATTCCAGTGGAACAATGAGCATGGGACCCACAACTGGGTACACTTGTCCCACTTAAGGAGACATACTATAGTATACAAAAAGTGATCGATGGAACGCTTGAATTAATCTCAGCCACTGTAATCACTCTAAACTTATCCCAATTCATCGATTTTCACCCACCATGCCACCACAGATTGGACCTAGCCATAAGCAAATTAGCCTTGACCCTGCTCCAATCGGAAAAGTCCAGCCTGATCTACCAGGCCAGGTCTTCCCTGAATCGGAAGACAAGCAACCTAGGACTGGGTTCGCCCTTATTATGGGCTCATCTTGGAGTTGAACTAAGAGAACAAAGACTTGGCTGGAGATTGAGTCACAATGGAGCAAAATCCACACAACGTTTTACCATGGATCTTAAAAAAAGAGTTGGAGATAAATGGTCTAATGTGTGTTAGAGCTCAATGCCATGACCTGCAGCCTAGGAATCTACGGGATGCCATAATTCACATACTATAAAATGAAAGCAAAGAAAGAGCTGAGGACTAAGTGGCTATAGTTGAAACTAAAATAGATAGCTGCACCACACAAACGGCAATCTTTGAAACTCGAGGAGACCACATTGTGCAAACTTGTGGCAGATAAGTAATCCTGATGTGAGAACAGCAGAACTGACAGTTGTATTGTCAAAGCTCATCAACATTTACAGACAGAATATTTGAGTTCTCAGAGTAAATACCGTACAAAATCTTTATAGTACAGCAACCCCAACTTGAAAGCACATAGTATATGGTAAACCATTGTGTGTGCAACAGCCACACAGAAAACAGCCTGGGAAAGGTAATGATCCTGCAGCATGCATACCGACCGAAGGAACGCAGTCAATACTTGAGAGCGAAGCCAGAGCTCAAGAAAAAATATAATCTGGTGTCAGGCATGACTACCCAGGAGCATAAACTTATAGTGCAGCTTGGAAATCTTGTGGGATGGCGGAGAGCAAAAAATGCAAGAAGGCAGTCCTACTAAGAGAGCAAAGCCAGAACTGAAAAATAATTAGATTCTATGGTGCACTGTCAGAGCTCAGAAACACTGGCACAGTGAGAGGGCTGAAATGGCAGTACAACTTGTTGCACTGATAATAACAATCAAATTATTTTACGTCCATAAATTATTACCTACGAAAATGTTCTATTATGTGAGGAGTAAATTTCAAGCAAGGGATTCGGAGTAGGCAGTGTAAGGCATGTTCAGCCTTGACTATTTGTGAACGCTGACAGAAACGTCTGTTTTTATGCATTCACAAGCTTCTTCCAACCTTTCCCAACCTACAATCAGTTTTACCCCAAGCGATGGCTGAAATAATTCGCTTTTAAGAATGGGAAAGGAAATGTAACACTTAAAAGGAATTGGTTTTTCTCTACATGGAAATATGCGTTTCCAGTGGCAAAACAATTGGGGGGGGGTACTATTTTAGCACAACAAACATGTTTGGTGTCTGCTTATAACCAAGAAACCTTCTGGGCAACTGGCAATACTCAAAAATGTATTTTGTAAATCAGAACTTTCCTTCAACAAGGTTGGTAATGCAGGTAAAGCAATATATTGTGGCTACGGGAACCTCACACATGCTTTAAGCAACTGGTCAAGAGTCAAGTTGCTTAGCAAAGGGCACATTGGACACCATTTTCATTGCTACCAAACGGCTTTCTATTTCACTATCCACAACTCGGGACAACTAAGGGCCAGATGTATCAACATTGCATTTTGCGATTCCATAATGGCAAATTTTACCGATTCGCTATTATAGAATTGCAAAATGCAATGTATGTAGGTTTCACTATGTCTTGGTAAGCGTTATACAGCGTTCTCGGCTAACAACCAAAATACGCTTTTGTTATGTTCCGCATGGTAGCAGCAGGGAATTTATTAAGTTCCATCTGTCTTTACTTTCATTAGGGAGGACTCTCCCGGTCACCCAATTCCTACTGAATAGGGCAGAGGAAGATAGTCTTACTATCTGAAGTCCACATATATTTTTTAGGACACAGCATAAATAAGATATTGGACCTTTCAGTGAGGTAGGCCCCTTACCATTTCCAATACTCATGGCCTATAGAATTACGGTATGATTTGGTCGTACTGCAATCGGATTACTTGGTTTTCTGTTATATTACAGGTAAATATAAAAGCACAATATTGAGAAGAATATTAAAAGGCGATGTTTACTGACGACAGATTATCTCTGTGCACCTATTATCAATCAATAATTTGTAGAGCGCACTACATACCCGTGAGGGTTCCAAGGCGCTGAGGGGGGGAGAAAGGGGGTGCTGATGCTACTGGTCGAACAGCCAGGTCTTGAGTTGACTCCTGAAGGTTAGAAGATCTTCGGTTTGTCGCAGGATGAGGGGGAGGGTGTTCCAGGTTGTGGCGGCGCTGTGGGAGAAGGATCTGCCTCCGGTTGTGGTTCTACGGATGCGTGGGATGGTGGCCAGGGAGAGGTCTGCGGAGTGGAGTTTCCTGTTGGGTGCGTAGAAGGAGAGTCGACTGTTGAGGTAGGCTGGGCCGGACTTGTGGAGTGCCTTGTGTGCGTGGATCAGGAGCTTGAATTATAATACAGATCACGCTACAAAACCTATACTCTGGTAAGCCTCGAATTGTATTGTCATTTCAAGTGACTGTTTTTGGATATACATAGCATTGCATCAGGCTGGGTACTATTATAGTGACCTGTGTTACTTTACAGGGTAGACTATCCAGCAAGTAGTGTCGATATTATGTCTAGTGGGACACGTTAAGGCTGAACATTAAATATTGGAGATAAAATTGCAATCAAAACTGAGGTAGGCACATTCTGGCTCATCGTTCATATCACCTTCTTACTATGGACTGTCGGATATAACCAATTTTATTGTTACACTACAGGACCATATTTACGGTCTCAGGAATTTAAGAGGTACACACATATTTCCTGAGTGAGCCACATTAGAATAAGCCTCACCAGTTATACTGCACCCATACACACCACTTATACGTACCCATTGGAGCATAAGGCTCTATGGTTTGAACCAACCCATTTTTTTGTTCCCCATTCCGGTTCCGCATGACATATCAATGAAAATCCAATCAGTTTTCATATTCATAACAACGAGCATGAATTCTTTGAATCTGTGATAGTCATGGGTTTCCACTAAATAGAACTTCTTAATGTTTTCCATGCTTTTAAAAGTGTATGCCCACTGAAGGGTGTTTTTCTAAAGAATAGGAGTTTGTGGATTATTAGAAAGTCTGCAAATATTGTTGCTACAATGGATTTTTAGGGCTCGCCTGCTGATGCGCTTCAGCGCATAGCTGGCGAAGCTCTATAGGGGCTTATCCAGTGTTTATCCACTGGCGATTCCACTGGCGATTCCTTCAAGTGCATGTGCTTTTTAGGTCATTGCGCTTGCGCAAGCCCTAAAAAGCGCGTGCACAATGCCACCAGCCGCCTGCCTGCCTGCCTCGCATTACCACATCAAAGGCAGCCCTCCGAGCGCATTTCTCACCCCCTAATTATTCACGGCCGGCCGGCAGGCACATCAAAGGCTGCTGCTGCCGTGACTCGCATTTCTCCTCCCTCCTCCCCTATCACTGCCCAGGCCGGCCGTACTTTCTCTTTACAAGGGCCCCCATTCCTGAATCACTTGAAATCTCTCCACATTATTTGCATTTTGTTAATTAAAAAAATTAACTTCAACACAGCGTTGCACATTTTTCTCGACTTCGGAAGGATGAGTCCCAATCTCATTTGTACAAAGTGTTGTAATGGGATTATTGGAGAGTTAGAGAAACGTGCTCACAAGTTACATTTTTATGCATATCATCTGAGTAAATAAACAATAGCATGGTGCCGTTTGCGTCCTTGACTTGATCTGGTTTTTATTTTTATTTTGCTATTATTCTCACAAAGGCTAAGAAGGTCTGCCTACTTTAGTATTAAGTGCTATACGTCGCATAAGCAACAGCTAACCATTCACTCACCCACGCAACGCCACTCACCCATGCAACGCCACTCACCCACGCAACGCCACTCACCCACGCAACGCCACTCACCCACGCAACGCCACTCACCCACGCAACGCCACTCACCCACGCAACACCACTCACACACGCAACGCCACTCACACACGCAACGCCACTCACACACGCAACGCCACTCACACACGCAACGCCACACACGCAACGCCACACACACACGCAACGCCACACACACACGCAACGCCACACACACACGCAACGCCACACACACACGCAACGCCACACACACATGCAACGCCACACACACATGCAACGCCACTCACACATGCAACGCCACTCAACCACGCAACGCCACTCACACACGCAACGCCACTCAACCACGCAACGCCACTCAACCACGCAACGCCACTCAGCCACGCAACGCCACTCAGCCACGCAACGCCACTCAGCCACGCAACGCCACTCAGCCACGCAACGCCACTCAGCCACGCAACGCCACTCAGCCACGCAACGCCACTCAGCCACGCAACGCCACACACGCAACGCCACACACACACGCAACGCCACTCACACACGCAACGCCACTCACACATGCAACGCCACTCACACATGCAACGCCACTCACACATGCAACGCCACTCACACATGCAACGCCACTCACACATGCAACGCCACTCACACACGCAACGCCACTCACACACGCAACGCCACTCACACACGCAACGCCACTCACACACGCAACGCCACTCACACACGCAACGCCACTCAGCCACGCAACGCCACTCAGCCACGCAACGCCACTCAGCCACGCAACGCCACTCAGCCACGCAACGCCACTCAGCCACGCAACGCCACTCAGCCACGCAACGCCACTCACACACGCAACGCCACTCACACACGCAACGCCACTCACACACGCAACGCCACTCACACACACGCAACGCCACTCACACACGCAACGCCACTCACACATGCAACGCCACTCACACATGCAACGCCACTCACACATGCAACGCCACTCACACATGCAACGCCACTCAACCACGCAACGCCACTCACACACGCAACGCCACTCAACCACGCAACGCCACTCACCCACGCAACGCCACTCACCCACGCAACGCCACTCACCCACGCAACGCCACTCACACACGCAACGCCACTCAACAACGCAACGCCACTCAGCCACGCAACGCCACTCAGCCACGCAACGCCACTCACCCACGCAACGCCACTCACCCACGCAACGCCACTCACCCACGCAACGCCACTCACCCACGCAACGCCACTCACCCACGCAACGCCACTCACCCACGCAACGCCACACACCCACGCAACGCCACTCACCCACGCAACGCCACTCACCCACGCAACGCCACTCACCCACGCAACGCCACTCACCCACGCAACGCCACTCATCCACGCAACGCCACTCATCCATATGCAAAACGAAAAATGTCAAACTCTTCTATTGCGAGACCTATTGCATTTTCAATGCTTGTTTTAAATTGTTTTAGCCTTGAGAAATGGTGGGAAGATCTCCCCATTTACAACAAAACATGTGTTGGCTAAAGCTTATGAGACTGTCTTAAGAAGAGGTCAAAGTACCAAACAATAAATTCTTACTAGCAAGAAACATTTCTCTTTCTGTAATGTACACTGTTCCAGATACTACGTTTTTAATATAATTACGAGTGCCTCAAGCGTCAATACAAGCAAACTAATGGCAAAAAAATAAAGAACTCAGTGGACACATGTAAAGCATCACTGATCCAGGGGAGGGACACAAAAACAAAGAGGAAGGAAGCCTACAGCAGATGATTAATAAAGAGTAAGCAAATGAGAGTGGCAATGAAGCCAATCAATGAAGAGCAATGGGTGGGCTCTAATCCTACTGATAGAAAACAAAAAGGTCTACAGTGAGCAGTCTAGGGAAGAACAGGAGAGGTGTTAGGTACTACTGGGTCCAAAGACCTTTGCATGGCTTGTTAAAATCATGCTGCATTGGCCTTGTAAGTGCTATGATTATCGGGGAGAGGTGTGGCGCAGCGGCCAGGGCCACGGACACCCTAAGGGTACTTTGCGAGTACCCTTAGGCAAAGACTATATAGGTGACCAGTTGGCGAGTGCGCTGGTTAGGATAAGAACTGTTTGCTGCTGCTGCCTTTAATTTCTTGCTGCTATTTTTTAAAGTGTTGGAGTATCTGCTCCTTTTAAAAATTTGTATTTGCTTTGCCTCAATAATTTTTAAAAATTCTTGCTGTCACTGTCACTTTGTAATTCACGTTCCCCTGGAACTCCGCATTGCCTGCACTTTAATTAAGAGTTAAGCACAACTCACCATTCAGGTGATTTCCACGCCGCCTCCCGCCCAACCGCCATCTTAGGTGTGGGCTAGGACGCTGACAAGACGTCTCGGGGGTTAGCGCTATAGTCTTTGCGAGTACCCTTAGCCACACACTACTAATACGTCCAGTATGCAAGCGCGCAGTGGACGTGCGCAGCGGCGCGCCGCAGGAGCACCAGAGGAAAGCCCGTCTGTGCCTGTCCGGGCCCAGGGGCCACCCCCCCCCGTCCGACCACGTATATATTCGCCCGATACCCCCTTAGGGCTCTTAACACAAGCAATACTGCCTTCGATGGGATAACCCTAGCCAAACTACGGTCAGAGGCTTTGTTGCAGGTAGAGGATGTACTCACCCATACCAGGACCCAAGGCCTTATTATTGCAACGTTAAATACACGCTCTCTGCAAAAGCATCACTTAGAGGTATTCTCGCTTCTGGCGGAGGGCGAGATAGACATCCTTGCTCTCTCAGAGGCTTGGCTGGGCATGTCATCGACACCGGACGTCCTAGCAGCCCTGCCTCCTGATTTCGATGCGCTTTGGTACAACCGCCCTAATGACAGCAGAGGGGGAGGTGTTGCCATCCTGTTCAAAAAGAGTCTTAAGGTGACACAGATTGTAGCAGAAAATTGTGCTTGCGCTGAGCTCCTAGGGATAAAAATTTCACCAAAATCCTCATGCATCCTGCTGTTGCTAGTATATCGCCCACCTCAGAACTCACCTGAATTTAATTACACCTTTTTTGAATTGCTGACAGACTTGGCCTCTAGATATAAGTCCCTTATAGTGGTAGGTGATTTCAACTACCATTGGGATAAGGTTCCTAGAGAGCCCACTGAGACAGAGTTTGAAACTAATTTCTCTGCACTTAACCTACAATTAGTAATGGACCCTACTCACGTGAAGTGCCACACACTTGATCTTGTTTGGTCCTCCCTGTCCCATATGGAAATAACTCAAGTTAGCCCTTGCATTTGGTCAGATCATTTTCTGATCAAGTGCTGGGTTCCGGGAGATCCCTTGCCGGCTGCCTCAAAGCAAATGCGGAGGAAAGTTCGGTCTTGGAAGAAGATTGAGGTTGACTCCCTAATTTCGACCCTGCTCTCTTCTCCCCCCCCTAAGACGACACAGATGAACCTGGACTCTGACACTACTGTCCTGATGACCTGGATCCGAGCCGCCTTAGATAAACTTGCCCCGGAGCGAATGGAGAGGACTAGAACAAAAGGAAAGGGAGCCCCATGGTTTGACGCCTCTCTCAAGGAAAAGAAGCAAGCCCTCCGCAAGGCGGAGAGAAGGTGGAGACTCAATTACTGTCCAGCAGAGTCACTAACCTTTAAATCACTTCTTGCTAGTTACAAGATGGACATCCTGGCGAGGAAATCCGCCTTTTATGAGAACAGAATTAGGGAGGCTACAAACAAACAAAGGGAGACCTTTGTGATTTTAAGGGAACTTACGCAGCTGGGCGAGAAAAGTCCTGCGGGTGATCAACCCGATTGCGATACCTTTCAAGGCTTTTTTCTCCAGAAGGTACAGGACATCTTGACGGATATTACTACGATCCCAGCTGGACCGCCTTTGCCATCCTGTCAAGATAGTCAGCTGCAAACTGGGACCATGAACAGCTTCCCATATATTGATGAAAAGCGACTGGTGGAGCTTGTCGGCCATGTCAAATCAGGCTCTAGCACAGATCCCTGCCCCCCGAAAATTTTTAAACTGGCCTTGCCCGGTATTCAGTCTCAGTTACTGAGCCTAATGAATGCCTCACTAGAAGTGGGCTACCTTCCAGCCCAGCTGAAGGAAGCTAGAGTCTCCCCACTCCTCAAGAAAGCGGGAGCCGATGTTAAGGTACTGAAAAACTATAGGCCTATCTCCCAGCTGCCACTCCCGAGTAAGATCTTAGAAAAACACGTCCTGAACACCTTAGCCAGCTTTCTGGAGGAACACCATCTACTCCATGCCAGGCAGGCTGGTTTCCGGCCACAGCATAGTACAGAACTAGTTATGGCCACGGTCACCGATGAGCTGAGAGTCAGGGCAGACAAGTAACAGCCATGCGCCCTGATTCTGTTAGACCTGTCGGCAGCTTTTGATACGGTCAGCCATACGATCTTGCTGGACCGTATCGCTAAGCTGGGGATAACAGGACAGGCGCTCAAGTGGCTAGAATCCTTCCTGTCAGGACGTACTCAGAGGGTTCAGATGGGGGACCAGCTGTCAGGGATTAGTGAGGTGACATGGGGTGTGCCCCAAGGGTCCGCACTTTCTCCCTTACTTTTTAACATCTACCTACAACCACTGATGGAGAAGCTCATGCGTAGGAATTGTGAAATCTTTAACTATGCAGATGACACCCAGCTGCTGGTGCAGCTGGAAGATACAAGGGAGGCTCAGGAATCAGTGAGGAACTTGCTCAGATTCACGGTCAATTGGATGACCAACAACCTCTTGAAGGTGAATGCTGAGAAAACAGAGGTACTGGTGCTCACCAACGAGGCAAATCCTTGGGGTGATCTGTACTGGCCCCCAGAATTAGGAAAAACTCCTACTCCCGATACGGTGGTAAAAAGTCTAGGTCTAAAGATCGATGCAGATCTTACCATGGCCCCTCAAGTTTCGGCTGTGGTAGGCTCTTGCACGGGTGTGTTGAGGCAATTATGCAAGCTGGCCCCTATTCTTTCAGCCTCCACCCTACAAACCATCGTCTCTGCTACAGTCATCTCGAGGCTAGATTATGGCAATGCTCTTTATCTTGGTTTGCCACTGAAGTTTCTGAGGAAGCTGCAGGTCGTGAAGAACGACGCAGCCAGATTGATTTTTTTCTCTACAGAGAAACTCACATGCAACCCCACTCCTTTGGAAGCTGCACTGGCTGCCTGTGAAGCTCAGGGTTCAGTTTAAATGTCTCTATGTGGCCCATAAGGCACTCTTTGGTAAAGCCCCAGAGTACATTAAGCAGCGCCTGAGGAGGTATGTTCCCGGCAGAACTCTTTGCTCAGATCAGACCTCCAATCTGACTCAACCCAGATTTAAACTAAAAACTAAAGGAGGCAGAGCTTTCTCTGTGATCCTTCCGCAACTTTGGAATGAGCTACCAGCCAGTCTGAAGGAAGATTCACAGCTACTTTCCTTCAGGAAGAAATTGAAGACATACCTATTTAAAAAGGCAATACTTCCGGCCTAATCAGAGATGGCAGAGGGTTTTGGGGTGACAGCATGTTATGTTCTTTCTGTTTAAGCGCTTACAGACCGGCGGTGATAGGCGCTATACAAAAACTTTATAACATAACTTATGTGGCGCCAGGGCGACTGACACTGGAATCTGGGGATCACGGTTCGATCGCCGGCGGCAGATTAGCCCAGCACCATGTGACTCTGGGCAATAGCTTGCTTAATCTTCCCGACGGCCCCCAGCGCCTGGAGACCCTTACGGGTGATTGTTTGCACTTTACAAATGTGGATTATTATTATGATAAAGACAGGAAATTGCAGGTGAAATCCTCTACGCTTTATTCACGTCTCCTCTCTCCACCCATCACTTTATTCTAGCTCTCCTGACGGGGTTAGAATGTTAACAACTTTCAACATTCTAAGGAAGACAACCTTTCCAACTGTGGGAATGTACTAGCGGGAAACAAAGGAAGGGTGGCATAATACGGGAATTGGGTAGGTGCATTAAGTTAATGGTTAGTGCCAATGCTAATCGCATTTTCAAATTAAAAGAACACTACAACATTCTGGAACGCCCCATTTGCGGCAATCGATGTGCCTGGTCATCTGACCCAACTACATTATGTACTTCTTTGTGGTCTAATTTTCTTCTTCCTGTTAGGCATTACAGGATTCGCCAACTCCGCCCATCTTTCGGGATTCTCCATGCAAATCTGATGGCACTCCCCCCTGTAATCTGACTCAGACCCTTTTCTTCTGATGTCTCCCTCTGGTCAACTCACGCATGTCACCATCTATGGTGGCATGACCAGGATCGAGACTTAGAACTCATTGCTACCGGCGTCTTAGCCTAATAATGCAATCGAAAAGCGTATCTACTGCACCCAGAATGCATTAGGTAGTGACATGAAAGCCCGGAACTGCTAGCAGAGCCCATGAAGATACGGTGAGCGGTAACTACCCTCATCACTTGATGCCATACCAATTCCCCCGTCTACCTAACTTCTGGCTCCTCCTGTGCCCCTGCACTGGTCCCTTCTCTTTGTTCCCCTGACTATTCTCGAGCATTAAGCGCTACTCCAACCTTGTAACAAACTATTTACGCCGTTGCTCACTTAACTCGTTTAAAGCCCCGCCCACTGTTGATCTTAAGCCCCGCCTCTGCACGTTCGTCTCCACCCCCTCACCTGACCCACTGTTGCCAAAGAGCACCACCCATCCAACCTGTATCGCCGTCTCTGGTCGCTTGGCCACAACCCTCACCTGTCCTACAGTCAGACTGGTCGCGCTGATAATGCCGCAGATAAAGGCCGCTGCGTAGAGCAGCAGCTCAGCGCGTTCCAGCCAGGACAGCGCCATTCTTCCGGAACAGGGGGAGAGAGACACCCCGGAAGTGACGTCAATACGTGACTTCACATCTAAGGCGGCAGGACATTGCTAGTCACACCCCCCGAAGAAACAAGGTAGTCAAAGCAGCTCAGAAACCGGTAAGCACCGCAAGCGGCGGGGCTCCGCCCTAGTCAGTGACGTCACAAAACGAGATCCGCTCCATGCTTCAAACGTCATACGTCACGGCACCCCTACAGAACTTCACAGACATACTTAACTACACATCGCATATTCTATTTCTGGTGTGTTCTCTTCTTCCTTAGTGACTTTTGGTATTTTAACTGTTTGCAAAAAGGCTAATATTAAATAGATGCTGTATAACATGTTTGAGCTTTAATACTAATGACATTATTTTTAATTCTTTATTGTTTAAGTTAATAAAAACCATAACAATATTCCAATAAAACTGTAAAGATAAGAACAATGGTTATAAACATAATACAATTACATTGTCCTTAGATATTCAATTGACTTTGAACATTGTTAGTCGAGGGTAAGCATGGGCGGATTTTGCGGATCCACGATTCGCGGATTTGCGTATTCACAGATCGTGGATCCGCAAAATCCGCGGATTTTGCGGATCGGCGGATTTGGGGCGGGGCTTCCGTGCCAGGATCATCGTGCCAGATTGAACCCTGCCCTTCATATTTATTCAAGAAGACGCCACCGTTTTGTGCCATACCTCTACTCAACTGGAGTACTTCCTACTAGATAATCAGTAAGTGCTACCTCGTTGGGTAGATGTATAGTGCTTTTACTACACTACAGCTGCCTAAAGTGCCAGAGAGTTGTCTACAGCGACCATGTGTGTGTTACTATGCAATCGCGCCGAAGGGCGCAGGGGTCCCATGAGTGAGCTGTCATAGTGGGTAAATGGCGGGAAGACGGTGCACACCACGAGTGTGTGGGCGGGGCCAAACGGACGGGGCTTCCATGCGAGTGCACATGCCTCTTGTGTGCATTAAAGGTGAGAGACCGATCAGAGCCGCAGATAAAGATACAGAAGCTCCTGGCCACAGGAACAGCACGAGGATTGCGCTTGTGAAAGTCAAGGATGCAAAGGCCTCTGTCCAGCATCACAGCTGATTTGCGATGGTATATTAGGGAAGAAGGCACATCTGCCTAGCCTTGACAACGCTCACGATTGTTTTTGGGCCAATGAATGAGTCACTGAATTTAAGCTTCAACTAGGGCACATGCTTAATCGATATCTGAAAGTGCCTGCGGTTGAGGTTTAATTTTTGTGCCAGGACCGTCGTGCCAGAATGAACCCTGCCCTTCATATTTATTCAAGAAGACGCCACCGTTTTGTGCCTCTTGTAACTAATTTACGATGGCGCCGGCAAGCTGCCAGCGCCATCCTTAAATAGTTACTAAATTAGCTTCAACAGGAAGCTCTAATAGATAAAATAAAGCAGGCGCTCGATGACCTGCTTTATCTTATCTATTAGAGCTTCCTGTTGAAGCTAATTTAGTAACTATCTTAGGAAGGCGCTGGCAGCTTGCCGGCGCCATCGTAAATTAGTTACAACAGGCCAGCAAGGCTTGAACTTTTGCCCCCGGAATCCGCCGCTCGCGGATTGCGAATTTTCGGTAAATTCGCGAGAGTTCGCGGATCGCGGATTTACCGAAAATTCGCAAAATGCGCGAGCGTAGCGGATTTTGCGCTCATGCTTAGTCGAGGGCAGCTTTGAATTATACCATACAAAATAAAAAAGAACGCTAAAAGTTGAAAGCGTGATGACAAAGTGCTGCAGTTCCCTATAGTTCAATATTTTTCCTATACGCGTGGCCCTAGCCAGTCGAGTGCTCTGCTTTAATACATTTTTCATATCAGAACAAGAATTTCATCGTTTTACGGTTAAGCTCAGGGTCCGTGGGATCAAGACATTGTACTATGGAGGCTCTGCATGAATGTATGCCTCTGGCATTGAAAGGGCTTTTTAGCAATGAGATCCGGCTTGATTTTAATGCCAGGCACATACATATCAAGTGTATAAAATCCTGTTTCTCTGCCCCGCATAAGCTACATGACTTTGAACCTCTGTGCTTACAAGTTGATATGTCAGCCAAAGATGGTTATGTTCCTAAGCGTGTGGCCAGTAACGTCCTTTTTAGGTCTCAGCTATAGACAGCGCGCAAGGGCGATCTCAAACAAGACCATGTGTTACTACTTTTGTGGGCTTTAACCCCTCCACAGCCTTCCCATTGGCTGGCACCATTGTTACCCCATTTGTCTTCCTCATTTGTTAAGGCATGCATACATCATGCCTTTTTCCGAAGTTTAGCCCTCCCCAAGCGATCAACCTCACTTCTTTTTAACAATACGCACAGCCATTTTTGGATTGTTTCTGCACTCCCTTTTAGGTCTCACCTATTCCATCCCGTAGGGATGATAGGCCAGATTATAGTAAGCGGTCCGAAAAGTCTACCTAGCTGCGGATCGCGTACAGTTCATGTGAACACAATCACGCGCATTTTCAACAGCTGCCACAAGCACGGGCATTCTCAACAGCTTCCATTTGCTACCAGACACTTCGTGCGCGCGTCCCTCCTTTTTGCCACACGCATTCAGCTCACCAGGCTGCACACCCCTCACACTCCATATGGTCGCTCGCCTTTTCTTTGATCTCCGCCGCCCGTTCTCACAGGCTCCTCTCCGCCCACGCTTCTCTCCCCTTCCATGTAGTTCCGCCCCGCCTTTTCTTTCTCGCATCTTTTTCGGCTTTTCGGCTTTGTGTGACTCACTACTTGACCTCGTGCCTTCGTTTATTATATTTATTTACTTTGAATGTGTTTTTTTTAATTTTACTTTACGCACCCAAACACGTATGCTTTTGTCTGATTTTAATTCTTTACTTTTCTGCTTACATTCTCATGAAGATCACTCTCTCCACTAACAGCACTTATATTCTGTCGTGCCTCTCTGTGTCTTGACGTCTGCCCTCGCAAGTCGCTTGTCTGATTTTCATTATTTTCCTGCTTATATTTTCATGGAAAAAAAGCACTCTCTCCACAAACAGCACTTTTACCCTGTCTCGCCTCTCTGTGTCTTGCTGTCTGCCCTCGCCTTCAATAGTTTCCAGCATCTGTGTTCTGCTTTACGCACCCAAACACGTATGCTTTTGTCTGATTTTCTTTTTTCCTGCTTACATTCTCATGAAAAAAAAAAACTCTCTCCACAAACAGCACTTTTATCCTGTCTCGCCTCTCTGTGTCTTGCTGTCTGCCCTCGTCTTCAATGACCTTGTGCCTCTGAGTTTTGCATTCGTCTATTATTTCTTTACTTTTAATTTGATTTTTTTTAATTTTAATTTACGCACCCAAACACGTATGCTTTTGTCTGATTTTCATTTTTTTCCTGCTTACATTCTCATGAAGAAAAAAAACACTCTCCACAAACAGCACTTTTATCCTGTCTCGCCTCTCTGTGTCTTGCTGTCTGCCCTCATATTCAATACTTTCCAGCTTCTGTGTTCTGCATCCCTTTCTTATTTACTTTTAATGTAATGTTTTGAGTTGAAACACTGAAACACGTATGCTTCATGGCACACTAGTTGTAAATGACTGAGACTTTACTTAGCTTACATGTAAGTTAATGGTGCCAAGAAATGCAAGTCGCCTGCAACAGGCCCTTCACATACACTGCCCCCTCTCACATAGACCACTCACACTGACCCCTCCACACAGACCACTCACACTGGCTCCTGTAACACAGGCCACTCACACTGCCCCCTTTTCACACAGACCACTCACACTGCTCCCCTCTCACACAGACCACACACAGATCCCTCTCACACAGACCACTCACACTGCCCTCTCTCACACAGACCACTCACACTGACCCCTCCACACAGACCACTCACACAGACCACTCACACTGCCCCCTCTCACACAGACCACACACACTGCCCCCTCTCACACAGACCACACACACTGCCCCCTCTCACACAGACCACTCACACTGCCCGCTTCTCACACAGACCACTCGCACTGATCTCTCTCACACAGACCACTCACATTGCCCCCTCTCTCACAGACCACTCACACTGCCCCCCTCTCACACAGACCACTCACACTGCCCCCCTCTCATACCGACCACACACACTGCCCCCTCTCACACAGACCACACACACTGCCCCCCTCTCACACAGACCAAACACACTGCCCCCTCTCACACAGACTACACACACTGCCCCCTCTCACACAGACCACACACACTGCCCCCTCTCACACAGACCACACACACTGCCCCCCTCACCCAGACCACTCACACTTACCCCTCCACACATACCACTCACACTGACCCCTCCACACTGCCCCTCACACACTGCCCTACCCACATTAGACCACCAAAAATGCCACCTCACACACTGCTCTACACCCATTAGCCCCCACAAACTGCCACCTCACACACTGCCCTACACACATTAGCCTCCACAAACTGCCACCTCAGACACTGCCCTACACACAATAGACCCCACGAACTGCCACCTCACACACTGCCCTACACACAATAGAGACCACAAACTGCCACTTCACACACTGCCCTACACACAATAGACCCCACAAAATGCCACCTCACACACATTAGACCCCACAAAATGCCACCTCACACACTGCCCTACACACATTAGACCCCACAAAATGCCACCTCACACAATGCCCTACACACATTAGACCCCATACAATGCCACCTTACACACTGCCCTACACATTAAACCCCACAAAATGCTACTCATACACTGCCCTACACACATTATCCCCCTCACACTCTGCACCCCCTGACACTCTGCACCGCCTGACACTCCGCACCCCCTGACACTCCGCACCCCCTGACACTCTGCACCCTCTCACACTTTGCACCCTCTCACACTTTGCACCCACTCTCACTCTGCCCCTCTCACACTGCCCCACACACAGCCCCCACAAACTGCCCCCTCACATACTGCCCTACACACATTAGCCCACTCACACTCTGTACCCCCTCACTCTCAAATAAATATGAATACAGTTTACTTCCAAGGCACTGCAGTGATTTACGTGAGCCCGTGTCAGACTGTGCGTTTTATTTCTAAACAAAAACAGCATTTAAAATACAAATACAGTTTACTTACAAGTCACAAATCTCACATGAAACGTGACTGAATAAAAAATTCAAAAACACATACTGCAAACTCACACCCCGCACGCACACACAGCCCGCACCCTTACACACTCACACTGTGCCCTCATACAATGCCCCCACACACTGCCCTACACACATTAGCCCCCACAAACAGCCACCTCACACACTGCCCTACACACATTAGACCACACAAAATGCCACCTCACATACTGCCCTACACACATTAGCCACCACAAACTGCCACCTCACACACTGCCATACACACTCTGCACCTACCCACTCTGCACCCCCTCACACCCTGCACCCTCTCACACTCTCACAATGACCCCTCCTCACACACTGACCCCCTCACACTCTGCACCTTCTCACACTGCCCCACTCACACACTGCCCCTACACACTCTGCACCCTCACACATTACCCACTTACACTACTTTAGGCCACACACACTGCACCCTTACACCCCGCACACACGCACATTCCGCACCCTTACACACTCACACTGTGCCCTCATACAATGCCCCCTCACTCACTGCCCTACACACATTAGGCCCCACAAACAGCCACCTCACACACTGCCTTACACACATTAAACACCACAAACTGCCACCTCACACACTACCCAAAACACATTAGACACCACAAACTGCCACCTCACACACTGCACTACACACATTAGACCACACAAAATACCACCTCACACACTGCCCTACACACATTAGCCCCCACAAACTGCCACCTCACACACTGCCCTACACATATTAGCCACCACAAACTGCCACCTCACACACTGCCCTACATACATTAGTCCCCCCAAACAGCCATCTCACACACTGCCCTACACACATTAGACCCCCCAAACTGCCACCTCACACACTGCCCTACACACTTTGCACCTACACACTCTGCACCCCTTCACACTCTGCACCCCCCTCACACTCTGCACCCTCTCACACTGCACCCCCTCACATTCTGCACCCTCTCACGCTGCTCCTACACACTCTGCACCCTCACACATTACCCACTTACACTACTTTAGGCCACACACACTGCACCCTTACACCCCGCACACACACACAGCCCGCACCCTTACACACTCACACTATGCCCTCATACAATGCCCCCTTACACACTGCCCCCTATTTTGTACGATGTCAGTATGTGCATTTTCACAAACCTCACATGAAACGTGAATGACGAAGAAATTCAAAAACACACACTGCACACTCACATCCCGCACACACACACACAGCCCACACCCTTACACACCCACACTGTGCCCTCATACAATACCCCCCCACACAGTGCCCTACACACATTAGCCCCCACAAACAGCCACCTCACACACTGCCCTATACACATTAGACACCACAAAATGACACCTCACACACTGCCCAAAACACATTAGACACCACAAGCTGCCACCTCACACACTGCACTACACACATTAGACACCACAAACGGCCACATCACACACTGCACTACACACATTAGACACCACAAACGGCCACATCACACACTGCACTACACACATTAGACCCCCCAAACTGCCACCTCACACACTGCCCTACACACTCTGCACCTACACACTCTGCACCCCCTCACACTCTGCACCCCCTCACACTCTGCACCCTCTCACACTCTGCACCCTCTCACACTCTGCCCCCCACACACTCTGCCCCCTCTCACACTCTCACAATGACTCCTCCTCACACACTGACCCCCTCACACTGCCCCACTCACACACTGCACCTACACACTCTGCACCCTCACACATTACCCACTTACACTACTTTAGGCCACACACACTGCACCCTTACACCCCGCACACACACACGGCCCGCACCCTTACACACGCAGACTGTACCATTTTGTACAATGTCAGTAGGTGCATTTTCAAATTTTTAAAAAAGTCACAAACGTTACAGGAACAAAGCGTTTCCAAAACGTATTATTAGAAAAAAGAAATTCTATTTATTAGGTCAATGTCTGTCGGTGCTATGTATTTTGTGCTTAATTTTAGTTTAATTTTATTTAACAAATCAACAAAGTGCACGTGGACGTTGCGGTCTGAAAATGCTGTGGCGCGCACGTACTGCGCTCTCCCTCTGCTGGCACACGCATTCAGTTCACCGGGCTGCACACCCTCTCACCCCCATATGCTCTGTCGACAAAGTCCCTCCCACCCTTCCTTTCATCTCCCCTTTTGTTTGAACTTTTAGCGTGAGTATTCACAGGCCTGAAGGCACTGGAGTGATTTACATGAGCCCGTGCCAGTGTGTTTGTTTGGGTAGAATTAAAAATACAGTACTTTAAATAAATACGAATACAGTTTACTTCCAAGTCACTGCAGTGATTTACGTGAGCCTGTGTCAGACTGTGCGTTTTTTTCTCAAAACAAAAAAAAGATTTACCCTACAAATACATTTTACTTACAAGTCACAAACCTCACATGAAACGTGAATGGAAGAGAAATTCAAAACACATAGACTGCACACTCACACCACGCACACACAGCTCGCACCCTTACACACTCACACTGTGCCCTCATACAATGCCCCCTCACACACTGCCTACACCCATTAGCCCCCACAAACTGCCACCTCACACACTGCCCTACACACATTAGCCCCCACAAACATTAGCCCCCACAAACTGCACCTCACACACTGCCCTACACACATTAGCCCCCAGAAACTGCCACCTCACACACTGCCCTACACACATTAGCCCCACAAACTGCCACCTCACACACTGCCCTACACACATTAGACACCACAAACTGCCACCTCACACAGTGCCCTACACACATTAGACCCCACAAACTGCCACCTCACACATTGGCCTACACATATTACACCCACAAAATGCCACCTCACACACTGACCTACATACATTAGACCCCACAAAATGTCACCTCACACACATGCCCTACACACAATAGAGCCCACAAAATGCCACCTCACACACTGCCCTACACACAATAGAACCCACAAAATGACAACTCACACACTGCCCTACACACATTACACCCCACAAAATGCCACCTCACACACTGACCTACACACATTAGACTTCACAAAATGCCAACTCACACACTGCCCTATACACATTAGACCCCACAAAATGCCACCTCTGACACTGCCCTACACTCACTAGCCCCCTCACACTCTGCACCCCCTCACCCTCAAATAAATACGAATACAGTTTACTTTCAAGGTACTGCAGTCATTTACGTGAGCCGGTGTCAGACTGTGCATTTTTTCCAATACCAATACAGCCTTTATATAAAATACAAATACAGTTTACTGGCAAGTCACTAACCTCTCATGAAATGTGTATGAAAACGAGATTTAAAAAAAACAAAAAACAATTTAGCTATGTTTCTCCCTTTCGGTCACTTTTGTACACAACTTGTTGGGTTACTGCAATTTCAAATGCACTGATTCTAAGATAGTATAACTTTTCAAAACATAGTTACTGATAACTGTTTCTTATGAGTAACTGTAACACAAATTTGGGGTTGTGGTGCACACATGCCGATGGCACCTCTTCCCTGCTGTTACATTAAAATGCTACGTTTACAAGTGTCAGAAGGAAACAGACCAGCGGCGCCAGTGAAGCACAAACCAGACATTAGCTTCCTCCTTTAATCCGGCTTACTTTCGGCAGTGTCTTTTGTTTACGTTTACTTTCTAACACTTCCATCCCCCATAAGTCTGTCCTTTCAACTGCCAGACCTTTAACACTGTGTAAAAAAATACATTTCTTTTTAACATTTTATTATTTAAGCGAAATATCTATGCTCTACAGCGAGGAGGCTTATTCCCAGTTAATTAACTGTGTACTGTTTAGTTTTTAGTACCTACAGTTGGGAACATGGTGTTTATGTTTTAACCTACGGTAGGGAACATGATGTTTGTTTTTAACAGTACAGTCCATTTTTTGCCTCACTTACTTTCTCAAACTGCAATGCCAGAGTTGCACCATGAAACGCCCCGCAGTCTCATGTACCCGCCAGCCTCAAGCACCCCACCAGCCTCACGCACCAGGTACCCCCTCAAGCACCCGGCACCCCTCACACACCCGGCACCCCTTCACGCACCCGGCACCCCCCTCATGCACCCGGCACCCCTCACGCACCCGGCACCCCTAACACACCCGGCACCCCCTCACGCACCCGGCACCCCCACACACACCCTGCACCCCACCACACACTCTGCACCCCCCACACACTGCACCCCCCACAGTATGCACCCCCCACACAGTATGCACCCCCTACCCACTCTGCACCCCCACCCACACACTCTGCACCCCCACCCACACACTCTGCACCCCCCACACACTCTGCACCATCACACACTGCTCCCTCACACACTATTCACTCACTGCGCAGTCACACATTGCCCAATCTTACTACTTTGCACCATTTGACACCACTCAGTCTCACGCACCCGCCAGCCTCACGCACCTGGCAGCCTCACACACCCGCCAGCCTCACTTACACGCCAGCCTCAAGCACCCGCCAGCCTCAAGCACCCGCCAGCCTCAAGCACCCGCCATCCTCAAGCACCCACCAGCCTCACGCACCTGGCACCCCCTCACACACCAGGCACCCTCTCACACACCCCCGGCACCCCCTCACACACCCGGCATCCCCTCACACACCCGGCACCCCCCCACACGCCGGCATCCCCCACACACTCTGCACCCCCACTCTGCACATCCACACACTCTGCAACCCCCACACACACTCTGCACCCCCCACACACACACTCTGCACCCCCCACACACACACTCTGCCCCCCACACACACACTCTGCACCCCCCCACACACACTATGCACCCCCACACACACTATGCACCCCCACACACACTCTGCACCCCCCACACACACTCCACCCCCACACACACTCTGTACCCCCCACACACAAACTGTTTTCTCACACACTCACTGCGCAGTCACACATTGCCCAATTTTACTACTTTGGACCATCACACACCCCGCAGTCTCACACACCTGCCAGCCTCACGCACTCGCCAGCCTCACACACTTGTCATCCTCAGGCACCCGCCAGCCTTACGCACCAGCCAGTCTCACGCACCCGCCAGCCCCATGCACTCGGAAGCCTCACAGACTCTGCACCCTCACACTCTGCACCCTCACACTCTGCACCCCCACACACTCTGCACCCCCACACACACACTGCACCCACACACACCCTCTGTACCCCCACACACTCTGCACCCCCACACACTCTGCACCCACACACACTACACACTCACTGTGCAGTCACACATTGCCCAATTTTACTACTTTGCACCATTACACACCCCGCAGTCTCACGCACCCGCAAGCCTCACACACCCACCATCCTCATGCACCCGGAAACCTCATGCACCCGGCACCCTCACACACCCGGCACCGCACACACACAACCACACACACCCCCACACAAACCCCCACACACGCACACACCCCCACACACGCACACAACCACACGCACACAACCGCACACACAACCACACACACAACCACAATCAACTACACACACAACCACACACACAACACCAAACACAAAACACCACACACACAACTCCACACTTACAACAAAAACCATATGCACACACACAACCACACCCACAACCACACACACAACCACACACACACCCGCACACCCACAACCACACACACAACAACACACACATACACACAAACACACACACAGCCATCTATCTATCTACAATATACAATAACACACAAAGAATCACTTTTCAAATTTGATATCCATCTTAAAATGCCACAATACAATAGAAATAACACAATGATCCAGGGTGGGGGATCATTTAAAAATGAAAAATCAAGAGTGCCATTTTTTTTAGTTCATCCTATACCAATAACAAATAATACATATTTTGCAAAATACTGTCCCCAAAAACATACAGATGCACTAGCTCAGGGAAATAATGGGAAAAGTAAAACAAGAATTCAAATCTCATAATTAACCATGTCCCAAAATAAAAGGAGTTATGCCCCATTTAGAGTCAAAAACAACTTTTTGCTCAAAAAGCTAATTTTGAAAAACGGAGTAGTGCTTCATGAAAGTTACAAGCAAACTGTGCTTCCCGAAAGTGAGCTCAAGAATGCACTAATGTTTATCAGGCTTCTTAATAGAGAAAAAAGTGAGTGATTAGCTCAATCAAATACAAACAGAAGAAAGAAAAACATCTGTCAGGAACCGAGGAGGAAGCTTTGCAATCAAAAATTATAAACGGCCAATTAATTTTTACAGCAAGCATCCTCAATAATCGGCAGGATGATAAAACGGATTACACACTAAAATAAACACTTTCCAAATATGGCGTTCGCTTATATCAATCTCAATGTCACTGAAGTCAGCTTTTGTTAGTGAATATATAAATATATAATTTACGGTTCGTAAGCACTGTCTAAATCGATGCACACAAGGAAAATCAGGAACAAATTGCATATTACACTGTGGCATCACAAATGGTTAGGGGGGAATGTGTGTCAACTCTTTAATTAGCTGCATCACAGCAGGTGATTTCAACAGAGACGGTGTGGCATAAAACACATACAAATTTAGATAACATACTTCTCATTTACGATAAAAAAAACATCAAGTATAAAAACAATATGAAGAAAATCGTAAATGATGCTTACATAAATCACGAAGCAAATACAAACATGGATAACGCATATATAACGCTAGAAATAACCTCATGTTAACAAATTATATGGACAAAAAAATGCTGAGCCATTCCATTTATGTCAAAACATACAATAGTATCCCAATACACAATTCAAAATTGAGATACACCAAACATTAAGAAACCAATACAAAAAAAATAAGTATAATACAAACATCCTTTGACTATTAAAACACTTCATACCAAGTTGGGTTGCTAAGAAGTAAATTAATCATGGTCATATACAACATATAACCAGTTATTCACACACTTAAAAAAAAATACAAAACAAAAAAAGATATCAATTGCATATATCATAAATTTAATATACAGCACATAAAATACATTTACAGCCAACACACCGTTGCAAAGGTACATAAAACTTCTTTACAAAAATAAGATAATTAATTGCCAAAAACATATACTAGTATACAAAAAAACTAGTTCAAAACAACAAGTGTACAAATACATTAAACTACACAAACACATAAAATGGAAGAAAAAAAAAACATACCTGTCGAGCGATGCACGAGACCACCAGCAAACCCGACACTCCTTACACGAAGCGCACCTTCACGATTGTGGGGATTTCTAACAATACGCGCTTACATTGTTACGCAACATAAGACAACGTAAGAATTGCATTGTCGGACACGTCAATCAAAAAAAAAATCCATTCCAGAAATACACTAGTACGCAACATTTAAAAACATTTATAATGGAACATTCACACATCTGTAAAACCAATAACAAGAAGAGAAAAAAATCCACACACACACACACACAACACACCCACCACAACACACACACACACCATGCACACAACTCCCAACACACAACCAGAGCCCCACCACACACACACACAACACCACACACACAAGCAGCCACACAACACCACACACACACAATAACACACACACAACACCACACACACACAACCAACCACACAAACAAAACCACACACACACAAACCCCCCCACACACACCCACAACAAAAGCCATCTATACTTCACTGAAACATATTTGTAAGCAATGGAAGAATACAGTCCGAGTTAAGTGTTCTAAACGTTTCAGATAAACCACTTTGCTGCTTTGTCAGTAGAGTAGGTTTTTATTTGGGGTCACGACCACTGGTGGACTAGCCCTCTGGCAGCATAAATGACTTTTCTTTTGCTAATGGTGACTACAGCATCACCCGATGGCAACGGGCTGTATACTCAATATCCACTGGTTCAAGTAAAATTTCAAGCACAACACTGGCCAATAGGAAAGGGGAGGGGGTTGGAGCACATTATAAGTCTCAATGAAATCACACTTTGTAGCTTCAGTCTTCGATTTTTAAATACCTTAACTGCTTTCAGGCAAAAAACACAACCCCACACAACAACACACACACAACACACAAAAACAACACCACAAACACAATCCCACAAAAACACAACTACACACACACCAACACAATCCCACACAACAACAACCACACAAACAACAACACACACAACACATACAACATACACAACCACACATACAACTAAACTTTTTCAACCACACACAGAAACACAAACAGACACACAAGCATCTATCTATCTACAAAAGATAAACACATAAAGAATAAATCATATACAATAATATACATCTTCAATTGCCACAAAACATTAAAAATAACACGATCCAAGATGGGGAAACATTTAAAGAAAAAAAAAACAATAGTGCCAATTCGGTGAGTTCATCCCATACTAATAACCAAAAATACATATTTTGCAAATTACTGTCCCCATGACCATACTAATGCACAAGATCACAGCAATAATGGGAAACGTGAGACAATAATTCAAAACACATAATTGACCATGTCACAAAATAAAAACAGTAATGCCACATTCAGAGTCATCAACAACATTTTGATCCAAAAGCACATTTCGGACAACGGAGTATTGCTTCAGATACGTTACAAGCAAACTGTGCTTCCCGAAAGTGAGCTCCAGCATGCCCTAATGTTTATCACGCTTCGTGTCAGAGAGAACAATTAATAGCTCAAGCTCACTATAATACAAACAGAACTAAGAAAAACATGTGACAGGAAGCGAGGAGGAAGCTTTGCAATCACAAATGTTAAACAGCTTAATTTTTATTGGGAAAAAACTCCACAATATTCGGCCGGATGATGGAACGGATTACACACAATGTTCAACACTTACAAAACAAGCCGGTCACTTATAACAATCTCATTTATTAACAAGAAATTACATCAAATATAAAAACCATATTACGGAACTCTACATTAATGCTTACATAAATCACAATGCTAATAGCATAATGGATAAAGCATATATGACAATAAAAAAAAATTAAAAAATAAAACGGTCCAAAAACAACGCAGAGCCGTTGCATTGATGTCAAAACATACAATAGTATCGCAATACACAGCGCAAATTTTAGATACACCCAAAAAAAACTACTACAAACATCCATTTAATATTAAAAAACTTCATACCACGTAGGGTTGCAAAAATATAAAATAATCACTGCCATATACAACATATACCACAATTACACAATAATTCACACACTATTTTCAAATAAATAACACAACTAGTAAACAAACAAAAACTATTGCATATATCAGAACATTAATATACAATATATTTAATACTTAAACAGCCGACAAACCTTTGCAAAGGAACATAAAAGTACATTACAAAAATAACATAATTAATTGCAAGAAACATACACTAGTATACAAATAAAACATTTCAAAACAACAAGTCGACAAATACTTTACACAACACAAAAAAAAATAAACTTACCTGTCGAACGATGCAGGAAACCGACAGCAAACCCGACACTCCTTACACGAAGCGCGCCTTCACCAATATGGGGATTTCCAACTATACGCACTTAAATTGTTACGCAACGTAAGAGAACGTAGGAATATCATTGGCTGACAGACATGTCAATCAAAAAATTACAGAAATCCCCCCAAAAAACTAGACTGCAACACTTGCATACATGACTTTCATAATGGAACATTCACACATACGGAAATTAAATAATAAAAAATACGTATCCACACACACACACCCCACACAACCACAATACACACACACACCAACACCTCCAAACACACACCCAGAGCCCCACCGCATACAACATCACACACACACAAACCCACACACACAAGACACCACACAACCCCACACACACAATCACTCTCACACAACACCACACACAACCCAACTGTGGAAAGGAAGCGGCCCTTACCTCAGCAGGGCGGCGTGCGAGCCTAACATCCTTGGTTCACGAACCCAGCCATAACGCGTCCTTGTCAACCCGGACTCCTCCCCTCTCTCTCCCTCTACAGAAGCCAGTGGTGGCGTGCGCAGGACCGGAAGCAGTTCCCCTTGACCCCGGAAGCACATCCCTGGATCAAAGAAAAGACGTCAATCCGGAAGAGAAAGCGTTCCGAGCAGCAGACCCGTGGCAGGAGGAAGCAAGCGAAGAACCCGAGACTGAGAGCGGAGGCAAAGAGAAGAATCGTGGCGAGGACGAGGAAGAAAACGTCTGGTCCGAAGACTGGTGTAGTCCTCAGGAGGTGGCTGGAGAGCGGCCGTAACTCACAGGAGAGTTACGGCGGGGCACGTGAGTACACAGTTACATCGACCCCGTGTCCCCTGTGTACGTAGTTGTAAATAGTGTAAAAATAATAGCACCGGAGATCTCACCGCCTCACTGTATATAATAAAATTGCACCGTTTCATGTATAGAGACCCTTGTGCTAGCCCTCACTTAATCACCCTCTTCCCCTCCCCTTTTCTGACCCTCTCCTTCTTAGCCCTCCCCTCCGTCCTACACTCACAGTTCGTTTTCCGGTCCCACACATCCCCGATGTCGGTGGCAGTGCTTCAATCGTCCTACGCTAAAGGACTAACGGCCCTGTACTTTCTCTCTTTTCCATATATCTCCGAGGGACACCAGTGTACATCACAGAACCAGATCACCCTCATTCAGCAGGGAACCCCTCCCGACGACGTCCATCCGGGCGAAGACTTCAAAAGACCTACCGGACATTACTTCTTACATTTCTGATATTCTTACCATCTCGTCTAAGACAATAAATACAGCTAAACATAGCACACTATATCCGGCCTCCTCGCCTGTTATTCCGGTCCGCCCGAACCCCTACTCCACACTTGGTGTCAGAAGTGGGATTCTCCGGATGCATGAAGGAGGCGGTCAAGAAGCTGGCGGAAAGCCAAGAGGTCCTAGGGAAAATGATGGAGCAGTGCCTGAAAACAGCTGAGGACGATCGCGGACAGCTGCACGACGTCCTAAAGGGCCAGGGCACAGCTCAGGATCAAGCCATAGGGTGACTCACCGATGTCATGGGACAACAAAGCCCTGTTACCTCGCTGCCCTCAGTCGTATTGCAGAAGTACGTGCCGGGCGAAGACCCTGATTTCTTTTTTACGAACTTCGAACGCCTAGCCCAAGCTGCCGCCTAGCCTGCGGATCGTTGGGGCCATTATCTGGGTCCACTGTTAACCGGGGAACTACAAGCAGCCTATCAACAGGCGAACATACAGGGGCAAACCCCTTACCAGGACATAAAAACATGTATCCTGGAACGTCTGGGGATCAACGACGAAACATACAGGGTTCGTCTCAGACAAGTACGGGAAGGGCCCCAGGAGACACCCCGGGCTTTGTCGTTCCGTATTCAGGACTTAACAAATCGGTGGCTGAAGCCTGCAACGGCCTCAAAGGAGGATATCCTCTCAAAGATCTACCTAGAGCAGTTCTTGGCCTCACTCCACCCGGCTACCCAAAAATGGGTACGACAGCACGCCCGTCTAACGTTAGAGAGTGCAGTTGAGATAGCCAGCGCCTACAGCAGGGCGCAAGACTTCAACAGAAGTAAGGATGAACACCCTCCCCGCGCACCACCTAGCAGTCACCTCCGGGCCCAAAGACCTCCCCTACCCAAGAAACCTGATCCCGTTCCATTGTTACATTATCCGGTACCTTCTCGACCGACTCTTCCAGGCCCTCAGTGCTACCATTGTGGTGGGTACGGACATATAGCCCGCATATGCCCTCAGAAGGAGGAACCCATGGACATTGGTTTTGCCAGGAACTATGTATGTCTCACTAACGAAGCAGCTCCTCCTCCTTACAGGTGTCCGGTAAGAATAGACGGTCACCAAGTGATGGCCCTTGCCGATTCTGGATGTCGACAGAGCGTCTTACGGCCCCAGGAATTGCCAACCCCAGTCGGCCCCGTGACCGGCACTGTGGCCATTAAATGTGTACACGGCGATACGAAGAGCTACCCAACAGTCAGAGTGCGAGTACAACATCCCGTCAATGAAGGAAGTTTGCTAACAGTCGGCCTAGTGCCCAATCTGCCAGAACAAGTCATCCTGGGCAGCGACTATAGTGGTCTTCCCCGCCTTCTTCATGAAACCACTGACTCCCTGGAAAGGTGGTGGGCCAAAGCCCCATTTTCCCAAACCCCGCCCGCATTGGAGCCACCTCCTAAAGCCCTTAAAACCAAGAGCCAAAAGAAGAAAGAAAAAAGGGACTATACCATGGCCTATCCAGTTCAAGTGGACACCCATCCTTGGGAAACCGATAGAGAGTTCCGCACGGCCCAGCAAGAGGACCCTATATTACAGGACGCCTGGGGTCGCGCCTTGGATAACGAGGACCCGCTACAAGTAGGTCCTTACTTCTTCAAAAAGAATGGGCTCCTATACAGGAAGGGAGGGCCCCAACAAATCCCTCAATTGATCATTCCTGGCCTTTTCCGTGACAAGGTACTGTTTCTGGCTCACAGTCACTTACTAGGGGGTCATTTTAGCGACGAAAAAACGGGACAAACAATCCTGGAGAGGTTCTATTGGCCTGGGGTGTACGGACAAATAAAACGTTATTGCCGGGAGTGTCCGGTGTGCCAGAAGAACAGTCGGTATCGACCCCCTAGAGTTCCTTTACAACCCCTCCCTCTTATAGATATACCCTTTAGTAGAGTTGGGATGGACCTAATAGGACCCCTGCTTCCCTCTAGGGATGGTTATAGGTATGCTCTGGTTTTGGTGGACTACGCCACCCGCTTCCCTGAAGCAGTCCCACTACGCCAACCCACCACACAGAACATCGCAAAAGCCCTCATTTCCATTTTTTCTCGGGTAGGATTTCCCCAGGAGATCCTAACTGATCAGGGGACCCCTTTTGTTTCCTCCCTCATGCGTCAAGTCTGTTCCCACCTAGGTATTAAACAAATAAGAACCTCAGCGTACCACCCCCAAACAGACGGGCTAGTGGAACGCTATAACGCCACCCTAAAAACCACGCTCAAGAAACTATTGGGTCTAGAGAGTAAAAGATGGGAAGAGCTGCTCCCCCTTGCGCTGTTTGCGATCCGGTGTAAAGTCCAAAGCAGCACCGGGTACTCACCGTATGAGCTCCTGTATGGGCGAGCACAACGCACCCTGTTGGACATGACTTGGGAGGCCTGGGAAGCAGATCCAGACCGAACCCGACCCTTACCCGAATACGTGGACAACCTGAAGACCCACTTAGGGCAGATACGAGAGATAGTGAGGCAGAATATGGTAATCGCCCAAACCACCCAAAAAAAACCAGTATGACAAAGGAACCAAGCCCCGTTCCTTTGTCCTCGGGGACCTTGTACTACTACTCATGCCATCTTCCGACCACAAACTGCTAGGACAGTGGCAGGGCCCATTTCCCATCCTAAGACAAGTGACCCCTGTCACGTATGAGATAGAAACGGATGCCACTCGAGCTCTAACCCAGATATACCACGTGAATCTCCTTAAAAAATGGGAGGGACCTCGTCCTGTTCTCTCGGCGACACGAACCCAGAAAACCCTCTCTTTTGAAGTTTGCATTGACTCAGACTTGCAGGAAAAAAACAAAGAGGACCTCAGACGGTCCTTAATCGCCCTACAAGCGAGTTTTTCCTCTCTCCCGGGTCACACCACCGTCGTAGAACATGCCATTCCCACGGAACCAGGAAAAACAGTGAGACAAAGACCCTATCGGATCCCCGAAGCCCGCCGACTCGTCATCAAAGAAGAGACGGATCAGATGTTGAGGATGGGCATCATAGAACCGTCCATCAGCAGCTGGAATTCGCCAATCGTCCTGGTTCGCAAACCCGATGGCTCAACCAGATTCTGCATAGACTTCAGGGAGATGAATAAGGTCTCTAGCTTCGACACCTATCCCCTACCCCGCGTAGATGAGATGGTCGAGCGCATAGGCAAGGCCAAGTACATAAGCTCTCTTGACTTGTGCAAGGGTTACTGGCCAATACCACTAAAGGAGGAAGATAAAAAGAAAACAGAGTTCTCAACCCCTGAGGGCCTGTTTCAGTTCAAGGTTATGCCCTTCGGGCTCCATGGGACCCCGGCTACATTTCAGAGGGCCATGAACCTGGTACTACAGCCCCATTCCCAATACGCCGGCGCCAACCTGGATGACATCGTCATCTACAGTGACAATTGGGGACAGCACCTAGACCATTTGCAGGCAGTCATATCGTCTCTTAAGAAACATGGATTCACCATTAACCCCACTAAGACTACCCTAGCCGCCCAAAGCGTGAAGTATCTGGGATACCTGTTGGGGGAAGGGGTTATCAGACCCCAGGACAACAAGATAAAGGCCATCCAGGCCATAGCCTTTCCTCGCACAAAGAAAGAACTCCGTGCCTTCCTCGGCCTGTTGGGCTATTATAGGAGATTTATCCCCAATTTCTCCCAGACTGCAGCCCCGTTGACCGACTTGTTAAAAAAAGCCACTAGAACCGAAGAGACACTACAAAACCCCTCTTCCCAGTTACAAAAGGCGTTTCACCAACTCAAACACTCCTTAGTCTCAGAACCTGTACTCATGACCTTCGACTTTACACAGCCCTTCATCCTTCAGACAGATGCCTCAGATCAGGGTTTGGGAGCCGTCCTTTCACAGAGGGACCCAAAAGGGGCAGAACGACCAATCCTCTACCTCAGCAGAAAGCTCTTCCCTCGTGAGATGAATTATGCAGTTGTTGAGAAAGAGGCCCTGGCAATCAAGTGGGCAGTAGAAAGCCTTAGATATTATCTTGAAGGTCGGGAATTCGTCTTGTACGCCGACCATGCCCCGCTGGAATGGATTGCCCGGAACAGGGGCCACAATGATCGAGTGCTCCGATGGTTCCTGTCCCTGCAACCCTATCGTTTCAAGACACTACACCGGAAAGGGATGGAACAGGGTAACGCGGACTACCTCTCCCGTTATCCACCTCCCTCCACCCCCACAAGAAAGACTGCTAGGGAAAGGGGATGTGGAAAGGAAGCTGGCCTTACCTCAGCAGGGCGGCGTGCGAGCCTAACATCCTTGGTTCACGAACCCAGCCATAACGCGTCCCTGTCAACCCGGACTCCTCCCCTCTCTCTCCCTCTACAGGAACCATTGGCGGCGTGCGCAGGACCGGAAGCAGTTCCCCTTGACCCCGGAAGCACATCCCTGGATCAAAGAAAAGACGGCAATCCGGAAGAGAAAGCGTTCCGAGCAGCAGACCCGTGGCAGGAGGAAGCAAGCGCAGAACCAGAGACTGAGAGCGGAGGCAAAGAGAAGAATCGTGGCGAGGACGAGGAAGAAGACGTCTGGTCCGAAGACTGGTGGAGTCCTCAGGAGGTGGCTGGAGAGGGGCCGTAACTCACAGGAGAGTTACGGCGGGGCACGTGAGTACACAGTTACATCGACTCCGTGTCCCCTGTGTACGTAGTTGTAAATAGTGTAAAAATAATAGCACCGGAGATCTCACTGCCTCACTGTATATAATAAAATTGCACCGTTTCATGTATAGAGACCCTTGTGCTAGCCCTCACTTAATCACCCTCTTCCCCTCCCCTTTTCTGACTCTCTCCTTCTTAGCCCTCCCCTCCGTCCTACACTCACAGTTCGTTTTCCGGTCCTACATATCCCCGGTGTTGGTGGCAGTGCTTCAATCGTCCTACGCTAAAGGACTAACGGCCCTGTACTTTCTCTCTTTTCCATATACCTCCGAGGGACACCAGTGTACATCACAGGACCGGATCACCCTCATCCAGCAGGGAACCCCTCCCGACGACGTCCATCCGGGCGAAGACTTCAAGAGACCTACCGGACATTACTTCTTACATCTCTGATATTCTTACCATCTCGTCTAAGACAATAAATACTGTTAAACATAGCACACTATATCCGGCCTCCTCGCCTGTTATTCCGGTCCGCCCGAACCCCTACTCCACACCAACACACACACAACAACACACACACACACAACCAACCACACACACACACACACACAACCCCCACACACACACCACCACACACACATGCCACACACCCACCACAACACACCCACCAACACACACAACACTACACACACACACAACACCACAACACCACACACATACAACCACACACACAACAACACAACAGCACGCACACAACCACAAGCACACACGCAACCACACACACACAAATCAAAAACCACACACACAACCACACACACCCCACACAAACACAGCACCACACACAACGCCACACACACACAACCCCACACACACAAACCCACACACACACACAAAAACAAACACAAACACAACTCACACACACACCCCACAACAAACAACACACAACCCACCACAAACACAAAACCTCCCACACACACAACCCCACAAAAAACACACACACAAATACACAAACACACACACAACAACACACACACAAAACCACACACACACACAACCACACAAACACACACACACAACAAAGACAAACAAAAACACACACTCAACCACACAACACACAACACCACAACCACACACAACCCACAAAAAAGCAACACACACAACCCACACACAACCACACACACACAACCCTACACACACAAAAAAACACACACACACAACAAACACACGCAACACACACAACACACACAACCACACACACCAACACACACACAACAAACAAACTATCTATCTATCTATCGATCTATCTCTATCACCGTCAGTCTACCTATCTATCTATCACACTCACTCTATCGCCATCAGACGATCTATCTATCTAGCTATCGGCCTCACTCGATCTATCTAGCTATCCCACTCAATAACATTTTTTATCACCAACACTCTATCTATTGACCGCACTCTATCTATATATTGCCAACTGTATAACTATCTATCTATCTATTGACCTCCAACGATCTATCTATTGCCATCCTTCTAGCTATCTATCTCCCTCCCTGTATCTATCTGTCGTACTCACTCAATGTATCTATCGCACTCACTCTCTTTCTCGCAATCCCTTAATATATATAGTGCACTCAATCTAACTATCGCATCACCACAACATCACTCCGAAACACCACAGCATCACTCAGGAGCACCAAAACATCACTATGCACTACCACAGCATTACTGATCCATACAGCATCACTCGTCGCAAACACAACCTCAATCTGCTCCACCACAGCATCATTCTATGCGACCATTCAACAACAACTGATTGAAATATGTTCTTTCAATGTTTCAAACTTTATTATAAATTGCACAAAAAATGTAAATATTTCACTTCTATTCTTGCTTTTTCGTCACAATAAAATACAATAACCATAATCTTCACAAAAGTTATTTACAAAAATTAAAACTATGGCCATTAAAAATTATATTACCTTTACTTTAAATATTAATTAATAAAAAACATTAAAAACAATTGTCATTTGTAATAAAAATACATATAAGGCACGGCAATACAACACATATTGAATTACACACGCTATAGGTGTCACATTTGGGAAACATTAAAACTATCGCCATTGTAAATGACAAAGCTATTATTTTCAATATTTAAAAAAAAAATATTGAAATAATTGACATTTACAATGACGATAGCTAAAACTTTCATAATGCGAGATGTATTGCATTGCAAAGCTGATCTGCTGCTCTCTTCCAACACGCCTCATTCTTTAACTCCATGTTCTCTTGTGCTGATCTGCTGCTCTCTTCCACCCCAAATCCTTCTTTAAATCCCTGTTATCTTCTGATGTGCTGATCTGCTTCTCTCTTCCACCCACTTCCTTCTCTAAAGCCCTGTTCTCTTCTCTTCTCCCGTGCAGATTTGCTGCTCTCTTCCACTCTGCCTCCTTCTATAACTCCCTGTTCTATTCTCTTCTACTGTGCTGAACTGCTGCTATCTTACACCACTCCTCCTTTAACTCCCTGTTCTCTTTTGCTGTGCTTATCTGCTGCTCTCTTAAAACCGCATCCTTCTTTAGCTCCCTGTTTTCTTCTCCTGTGCTAATCTGCTGTTCTCTTCCACAGGCCTCTTTCTCTAAATCCCTGTTCTATTCTCCTGTGCCGATCTGCTGTTCACTTCCACCCGCCTCCTTTTTAATTCCCTGTTCTCTTCTCCTGTGCTGATCTGCTGCTCTCTTCCACCCACCTTCTTCTCCAAATCCCTGTTCTATTCTCTTCTCACAAGCTGATCTGCTGATCTCTTCCAACCGCCGTCTTCTCTAGCTCCCTGTTCTCTTCTCCTGTGCTGATCTGCTGCTCTCTTCCAACCGCATCCTTCTTTAAATCTGTTCTTTTCTCCTATGCTGATCTGCTGTTCCCTTCCACCACCTGCTTCTCTAACTCCCTGTTCTCTTCTCACATGCTGCTCTGATGTTCTCTTCCTCCCGCCTCTTTCTCTAACACCATGTTCTCTTCTCCTGTTATCTTCTGTTCTCCCTCAACCCGCCTCCTACTCTTAAACCATTTGTTCTTCTCCTGTGCTGCTCTGCTATTATCTTTCACGCCGCCTCCTTCTCACAATCCCTGTTGTCTTCTCCTGTGCTAATATGCTGTTCTCTTCCACACGCTTCCTTCCTTAACTCCATGGTCTCTTCTCCTGTGCTGATCTGCTGTTCACTTCCACCCGCCTCCTTTTTAATTCCCTGTTCTCTTCTCCTGTGCTGATCTGCTGCTCTCTTCCACCCACCTTCTTCTCCAAATCCCTGTTCTATTCTCTTCTCACAAGCTGATCTGCTGATCTCTTCCAACCGCCGTCTTCTCTAAATCCCTGTTCTATTCTCCTGTGCCGATCTGCTGTTCACTTCCACCCGCCTCCTTTTTAATTCCCTGTTCTCTTCTCCTGTGCTGATCTGCTGCTCTCTTCCACCCACCTTCTTCTCCAAATCCCTGTTCTATTCTCTTCTCACAAGCTGATCTGCTGATCTCTTCCAACCGCCGTCTTCTCTAGCTCCCTGTTCTCTTCTCCTGTGCTGATCTGCTGCTCTCTTCCAACCGCATCCTTCTTTAAATCTGTTCTTTTCTCCTATGCTGATCTGCTGTTCCCTTCCACCACCTGCTTCTCTAACTCCCTGTTCTCTTCTCACATGCTGCTCTGATGTTCTCTTCCTCCCGCCTCTTTCTCTAACACCATGTTCTCTTCTCCTGTTATCTTCTGTTCTCCCTCAACCCGCCTCCTACTCTTAAACCATTTGTTCTTCTCCTGTGCTGCTCTGCTATTATCTTTCACGCCGCCTCCTTCTCACAATCCCTGTTGTCTTCTCCTGTGCTAATATGCTGTTCTCTTCCACACGCTTCCTTCCTTAACTCCATGGTCTCTTCTCCTGTGCTGATCTGCTGCTCTCTTTCACCCCACCTCCTTCTTTAACTCCATGTTCTCTTAACCTGTGCTGTTCTGCTGCTCTCTTCCACCCGCCTTCTTCTTTAACTTTGTTCTTTTCTCATGTACTGATCTGCTGCTCTCTTCCACCCGCCTCCTTCGTTAACTCCCTGTTCTCTTCTCCTGTGCTGATCTGCTGCTCTCTTCCAACCCAAATCCTTCTTTAACTCCCTATTCTCTTCTATTCTACTGTGATGATCTGCTACTCTCTTTCACCCATCTCCTTCTTTAACTCCCTGTTCTGTTCTCCCTTGCTGATATGCTGCTCTCTTCCACCCACCCACTTCTCTAACTCACTCTTCTCTTCTCCTGTGCTGATCTGCTCTTCTCTTCCACCCCGCATCATTCTGTAAAAACTTGTTGAGTTCTCCTGTGATGATCTTTTTGCTCTCTTCCATCCTCCTCCTTCTCTAACTCCCTTTTCTCTTCTCCGGTGCTAATCTGCTGTTATCTTTCACCCGCATCCTTCTCTAACTCCCTGTTCTCTTTACTTCTCCTGTGCTAATCTGTTGCTGTCTTCCACCGTCTCCTTCTTTAACTCCCTGTTAACTTCTGATAATCTGCAGCTCTCTTCCACCTCACCTCCTTCTCTAACGCCCTGTTCTATTATATTCTCTTGTGCTGATCTGCTGCTATCTTCCAACCCACCTTATTCTTTAACTACCTGTTCTATTATGCAGTGCTAATCTGTTCCTCTCTTCCACCCACCTCCTTCTCAAACTCCGTTCTCTTCTCTTGTGCCAAGCTGCTGCTCTTTTCCACCCTGCCTCCTTCTCGAACTCCCTGTTCTCTTCTCCTGTGCTGATCTGCTGCTCTCTTCCACCCCACCTCCTTCTTTAACTCAATGTTCTCTTTTGCTGTGCAGATCTGCTGCTCTCTTCCACCCGACTCATTCTTTAACTCCCTGTTCTCTTCTCCTGTGCTAATGTGCTGTTCTCGTCCACCCGCACCTTTCTCTAACTCCCTGTTATCTTCTTATGTGCCGATCTGCTGTTCTCTTCCACTCGACTCCTTCTTTAACTCCCTAGTCTCATCACCTGTGCTGATCTGCTGCTCTATTCCAGCCCACCTACTTATTTAAATCCCTGTTCTCTTCTCCTGTGCTGATCTTCTGTTTTCTTCCACCCCACCTCCTTCTTTAAATCCCTGTTCTCTTCTCATGTGCTGATCTGCTGCTCTCATCCACCCACCTCCTTCTTGAACTCCCTGTTCTCTTCGATCGTGCTGTTCTGCTATTCTCTTTAACCCCACCTCCTTCTCTACCTCCCTGTTCTCTTCTCCGGTGCTGTTCTGCTGCTCTCTTCCACCCACCTCCTTCTTTAACTACCTGTACTCTTCTGTTGTGCTGATCTAATGCTCTCTTCTACCTCACCTCCTTCTCTAACTCCATGTTCTCTTATCTTCTCCTGTGCTGATCTGCTTCTCTCTTCCAACACACCTCCTTCTATAAATCCCTTTTCTCTTCTGCTGTGCTGATCTGCTGCTCTCTTCCAACCAACACATTCTCTAACTCCCTGCTTTTTTCCTCTTCTGTGCTAATCTGCTGTTCTCTTCCAACACACCTCTTTCTCTAAATCCCTGTTCTATTCTCCTGTGCCGATCTGCTGTTCACTTCCACCGGCCTCCTTTTCAACTCCCTGTTCTCTTCTCCTGTACTGATCTGCTGCTCTCTTCCACCCACCTCCTTCTCAAAATCCCTGTTCTATTCTCTTCTCACAAGCTCAGCTGCTGCTCTCTTCCATCCACCGTCTTCTCTAGCTCCCTGTTCTCTTCTCTTCTCTGGTGCTGATCTGCTGCTCTCTTCCAACTGCACCCTTCTTTAAATCTGTTCTTTTCTCCTATGCTGATCTGCTGTTCCCTTCCACTACCTCCTTCTCTAACTCCCTGTTCTCTTCTCCCATGCTGATCTGCTGTTCTCTTCCAAACAGCCTCCTTCTCTTACTCCCGTTCTCTTCTCACATGCTGATCTGATGTTCTCTTTCACCCCGCCTCCTACTCTAAATCCATTTTCTCTTCTCCTGTGCTGATCTGCTGTTATCTTTCACCCCACCTCCTTCTCACAATCCCTGTTCTCTTCTCCTGTGCTAATATGCTGTTCTCTTCCACACGCTTCCTTCCTTAACTCCCTGGTATCTTCTCCTATGCTGATCTTCTGTCCTCTCTCACCCCACCTCCTACTCTAAATCCATTTTCCCTTCTCATGTGCTGATCTGCTGTTATATTTCACCCCGCCTCCTTCTCACAATCCCTGTTCTCTTCTCCTGTGCTAATATGCTGTTATCTTCCACACGCTTCCTTCCTTAACTCCCTGGTCTCTACTCCTGTGCTGATCTGCTGCTCTCTTTCACCCCACCTCCTTCTTTAATTCCATGTTCTCTTCACCTGTGCTGATCTGCTGCTCTCTTCCACCCCGCCTCCTTCTTTAACTTTGTTCTTTTCTCATGTACTGATCTGCTGTTCTCTTCCACCCGCCTCCTTCGTTAACTCCCTGTTCTCTTATCCTGTGCTGATCTGCTGCTCTCTTCCAACACACCTCTTTCTCTAAATCCCTGTTCTATTCTCCTGTGCCGATCTGCTGTTCACTTCCACCGGCCTCCTTTTCAACTCCCTGTTCTCTTCTCCTGTGCTGATCTGCTGCTCTCTTCCACCCACCTCCTTCTCAAAATCCCTGTTCTATTCTCTTCTCACAAGCTCAGCTGCTGCTCTCTTCCATCCGCCGTCTTCTCTAGCTCCCTGTTCTCTTCTCTTCTCTGGTGCTGATCTGCTGCTCTCTTCCAACTGCATCCTTCTTTAAATCTGTTCTTTTCTCCTATGCTGATCTGCTGTTCCCTTCCACTACCTCCTTCTCTAACTCCCTGTTCTCTTCTCCCATGCTGATCTGCTGTTCTCTTCCAAACAGCCTCCTTCTCTTACTCCCGTTCTCTTCTCACATGCTGATCTGATGTTCTCTTTCACCCCGCCTCCTACTCTAAATCCATTTTCTCTTCTCCTGTGCTGATCTGCTGTTATCTTTCACCCCACCTCCTTCTCACAATCCCTGTTCTCTTCTCCTGTGCTAATATGCTGTTCTCTTCCACACGCTTCCTTCCTTAACTCCCTGGTCTCTACTCCTGTGCTGATCTGCTGCTCTCTTTCACCCCACCTCCTTCTTTAATTCCATGTTCTCTTCACCTATGCTGATCTGCTGCTCTCTTCCACCCCGCCTCCGTCTTTAACTTTGTTCTTTTCTCATGTACTGATCTGCTGTTCTCTTCCACCCGCCTCCTTCGTTAACTCCCTGTTCTCTTATCCTGTGCTGATCTGCTGCTCTCTTCCAACCAACACATTTTCTAACTCCCTGCTGTTTTCTTCTCCTGTGCTAATCTGCTTTTCTCTTCCACACGCCTCTTTCTCTAAATCCCTGTTCTATTCTCCTGTGCCGATCTGCTGTTCACTTCCACCCGCCTCCTTATTTAACTACCTGCTCTATTTGGCTGTGCTGATCTGCTGCTCTCTTCCAACTCAAATCCTTCTTTAACTCCCTGTTCTCTTCTATTCTTCTGTGATGATCTGCTATTCTCTTCTACCAGCCTCCTTCTTTAACTCCCTGTTCTGTTCTCCCGTGCTGATCTGCTGCTCTCTTCCACCCACCCACTTCTCTAACTCACTGTTCTCTTCTCCTGTGCTGATCTGCTCTTCTCTTCCACTCGCATCATTGTGTAAAAACTGGTTGAGTTCTCCTGTGATGATCTATTTGCTCTCTTCTATCCGCATCCTTCTCTAACTCCCTTTTCTCTTCTTCAGTGCTAATCTGCTGTTATCTTTCACCCCGCATCCTTCTCTAACTCCCTGCTCTATTATCTTCTCCTGTGCTGATCTGCTGCTATCTTCCAACCCACCTTATTCTTTAACTACCTGTTCTATTATGCAGTGCTAATCTGTTCCTCTCTTCCACCCACCTCCTTCTCAAACTCCCTGTTCTCTTCACTTCTCTCGTGTTAAGCTGCTGCTCTTTTCCACCCTGCCTCCTTCTCGAACTCCCTGTTCTCTTCTCCTGTGCTGATCTGCTGCTCTCTTCCACCCCACCTCCTTCTTTAACTCCCTGTTCTCTTCTCCTGCGCTAATCTGCTGGTCTCTTCCACCCGCATCTTTCTCTAAATCCCTGTTATCTTCTCATGTGCCGATCTGATGTTCTCTTCCACTCGACTCCATCTTGAACTCCCTAGTCTCTTCACCTGTGCTGATCTGCTGCTCTCTTCCAGCCCACCTCCTTCTTTAACTCCTTGTTCTCTTCGATCGTGCTGATCTGCTATTCTCTTTAACCCTACCTCCTTCTCTACCTCCCTTTTCTCTTCTCCGGTGCTGTTCTGCTGCTCTCTTCCACCTCACCTCCTTCTTTAACTACCTGTTCTCTTCTGCTGTGCTGATCTAATGCTATCTTCCACCTCACCTCCTTCTTTAACTCCACGTTCTTTTATCTTCTCCTGTGCTGATCTGCTGCTCTCTTCCAACACACCTCCTTCTTTAAATCCCTGTTCTCTTCTGCTGTGCTGATCTGCTGCTCACTTCCAACCAACACATTTCTAACTCCCTGCTGTTTTCTTCTCCTGTGCTAATCTGCTTTTCTCTTCCACACGCCTCTTTCTCTAAATTCCTGTTCTATTCTCCTGTGCCGATCTGCTGTTCACTTCCACCCGCCTCCTTTTTAACCCCCTGTTCTGTTCTCCTGTGCTGATCTGCTGCTCTCTTCCACCCACCTCCTTCTCCAAATCCCTGTTCTATTCTCTTCTCACAAGCTCATCTGCTGATCTCTTCCAACCGCCGTCTTCTCTAGCTCCCTGTTCTCTTCTCTTCTCCTGTGCTGATCTAATGCTCTCTTCCGCCAGCCTCCTTCTTTAACTGCCTGTTCTCTTCTTCTGTGCTAATATGCTGTTCTCTTCCACCGCCTCTTTATCTAACTCCCTATTCTCTTTTCCTGTGCTGATCTGCTGTTCTCTTCCACTTGCATCCTTCTTTAACTCCCTGGTCACTTCTCCTGTGCTGATCTGCTGCTCTCTTCCACCCCACCTCCTTCTTTAACTCCCTGTTCTCTTCTCCTGTGCTGATCGGCTGCTCTCTTCCACCCGCCTCCTTATTTAACTACCTTTTCTATTTGGCTATCCTGATCTGCTGCTCTCTTCCACCCACCAACTTCTCTAATTACCTGTTCTCTTATCTTCTCCAGTACTGATCTGCTGCTCTCTTCCACCGCCTCCTTCAATAGCTCCCTGTTCTCTTCTCTTCTCCTGTGCCGATCTGCTGCTCTCTTCCACACCACCTCCTTCTTTTACTCCCTGTTCTCTTCTCCTGTGCTGATGAACTGCTCTCTCCCCCACCCCTCCTTCTTTAACTACCTGTTCTCTTCTCCTGTACACACACACTACCACACACACACACAACCACACACGCACACAATACACACATCCATCTATCGCCCTCACTCTATCTATCTATCTATCGCCATCACTCTATCTATCTATCGCCTCACTCTATCTATCGCCCTCACTCTATCTATATATCACCCTCACTCTATATCTATCTATCAATCTAGCTATCTATCTATCGGCCTCACTCTATCTATCTATCTATCTATCTATCTATCTATCTATCACCCTCACTCTATCTATCTATCGCCCTCACTCTATCTATCGCCCTCACTCTATCTATCGCCCTCACTCTATCTATCTATCTATTGCCCTCACTCTATCTATCTATCTGTCCATCGCCCTAACTTTCTATCGATCTATCAATCTATCTATCTATCGGACTCACTCTATCTATCGCCCGCACTCTATCTATCGCCCTCACTCTATCTATCGCCCTCACTCTATCTATCTATCTATCTATCTATCTATCTATCTATCTATCTATCTATCTATCTACTTCACTCTATCTATCGCCCTCTATCTATCTATCTATCCATCGCCCTCTATCTATCTATCTATCTATCTATCTATCTATCTATCTATCGCCCTCACTCTATCTATCTATCTAGCTATCTATCTATCTAGCTATCTATCTATCTATCAACCTCACTTTATCTGTCTATTTATCGCCATCGCTCTATCTATCTATCGCCATCTATCTATCTATCGTACTCTATCTATCTATCGCACTCTAGCTATCTATATATCTATCGCCCTCACTCTATCTATCTATCGCCCTCACTCTATCTATCTATCTGTCCATCTCCCTAACTTTCTATCGATCTATCAATCTATCTATCTATCGGACTCACTCTATCTATTGCCCTCACTCTATCTATCGCCCTCACTCTATCTATCTATCTATCTATCTATCTATCTATCTATCTATCTATCTATCTCACTCTATCTATCTATCTATCGCCCTCACTCTATCTATCTATCGCCCTCTATCTATCTATCTATCGCCCTCACTCTATCTATCTATCAACCTCACTTTATCTGTCTATCTATCGCCATCGCTCTATCTATCTATCGCCATCTATCTATCTATAGCACTCTATCTATCGCCATCACTCTATCTATCTATCTATTGCCCTCACTCTATCTATCTATCTGTCCATCGCCCTAACTTTCTATCGATCTATCAATCTATCTATCTATCGCCCGCACTCTATCTATCGCCCTCACTCTATCTATCGCCCTCACTCTATCTATCGCCCTCACTCTATCTATCTATCTATCTATCTATCGCCCTCACTCTATCTATCTATCGCCCTCTATCTATCTATCTATCGCCCTCACTCTATCTATCTAGCTATCTATCTATCTATCTATCTATCTATCTATCTATCTATCTATCTATCTATCTATCTACCTCACTCTATCTATCTATCGCCCTCACTCTATCTATCTATCACCCTCTATCTATCTATCTATCGCCCTCACTCTATCTATCTAGCTATCTTTCTATCTATCTATCTATCTATCTATCTATCTATCTATCTATCTATCTATCTATCTACCTCACTCTATCTATCTATCGCCCTCACTCTATCTATCTATCACCCTCTATCTATCTATCTATCGCCCTCACTCTATCTATCTAGCTATCTTTCTATCTAGCTATCTATCTATCTATCGCCCTCACTCTATCTATCTATCTATCAACCTCACTTTATCTGTCTATCTATCGCCATCGCTCTATCTATCTATCGCGATCTATCTATCTATCGCACTCTATCTATCTATCGCACTCTAGCTATCTATCTATCTATCTATCGCCCTGACTCTATCTATCTATCTGTCCATCTCCCTAACTTTCTATCGATCTATCAATCTATCTATCTATCGGACTCACTCTATCTATCGCCCTCACTCTATCTATCGCCCTCACTCTATCTATCTATCTATCTATCTATCTATCTATCTATCTATCTATCTATCTATCTATCTATCTATCTATCTATCTACCTCACTCTATCTATCTATCTATCTATCGCCCTCACTCTATCTATCTATCTAGCTATCTATCTATCTAGCTATCTATCTATCTATCGCCCTCACTCTATCTATCTATCAACCTCACTTTATCTGTCTATCGCCATCGCTCTATCTATCTATCGCCAACTATCTATCTATCGCACTCTATCTATCTATCTATCTATCGCCCTCACTCTATCTATCGCCCTCACTCTATCTATCTATCTGTCCATCTCCCTAACTTTCTATCGATCTATCAATCTATCTATCTATCGGACTCACTCTATCTATCGCCCTCACTCTATCTATCGCCCTGACTCTATCTATCGCCCTCACTCTATCTATCTATCTATCTATCTATCTATCTATCTATCTATCTATCTATCTATCTATCTCACTCTATCTATCTATCTATCGCCCTCACTCTATCTATCTATCGCCCTCTATCTATCTATCTATCGCCCTCACTCTATCTATCTAGCTATCTATCTATCTAGCTATCTATCTATCTATCGCCCTCACTCTATCTATCTATCAACCTCACTTTATCTGTCTATCTATCGCCATCGCTCTATCTATCGCCATCTATCTATCTATCGCACTCTATCTATCGCCATCACTCTATCTATCTATCTATTGCCCTCACTCTATCTATCTATCTGTCCATCGCCCTAACTTTCTATCGATCTATCAATCTATCTATCTATCGGACTCACTCTATCTATCGCCCGCACTCTATCTATCGCCCTCACTCTATCTATCGCCCTCACTCTATCTATCTATCTATCTATCTATCTATCTATCTATCTATCTATCTATCTATCGCCCTCACTCTATCTATCTATCACCCTCTATCTATTTATCTATCGCCCTCACTCTATCTATCTATCTAGCTATCTTTCTATCTAGCTATCTATCTATCTATCGCCCTCACTCTATCTATCTATCTATCAACCTCACTTTATCTGTCTATCTATCGCCATCGCTCTATCTATCTATCGCGATCTATCTATCTATCTATCGCACTCTATCTATCGCACTCTAGCTATCTATCTATCTATCGCCCTCACTCTATCTATCGCCCTCACTCTATCTATCGCCCTCACTCTATCTATCTATCTGTCCATCTCCCTAACTTTCTATCAATCTATCTATCTATCGGACTCACTCTATCTGTCTATCTATTGCCATCGCTCTATCTATCTATAGCGATCTATCTATCTATCTATCGCACTCTATCTATCGCACTCTAGCTATCTATCTATCTATTGCCCTCACTCTATCTATCGCCCTCACTCTATCTATCGCCCTCACTCCTATCTATCTATCTATCTATCTATCTATCTATCTATCTATCTATCTATCTATCTACCTCACTCTATCTATCTATCTATCGCCCTCACTCTATCTATCTATCGCCCTCTATCAATCTATCTATCGCCCTCACTCTATCTATCTATCTAGCTATCTATCTATCTAGCTATCTATCTATCTATCGCCCTCACTCTATCTATCTATCTATCAACCTCACTTTATCTGTCTATCTATCGCCATCGCTCTATCTATCGCCATCTATCTATCTATCTATCTATCTATCTATCTATCTATCGCACTGTATCTATCTATCACACTCTAGCTATCTATCTATCGCCATCACTCTATATACCAATCTATCTATCACACAAACTCTATCGCCCTCACTCTATCTATTGCCCTCACTATCTATCTATCGCCCTCACTCTCTGTCTATCTATCAATCTATCTATCTATCTATCTATCGCACTCACTCTATCTATCTATCTATCGCCCTCTATCTATCTATTGCCCTCACTCTATCTATCTATCGCCCTCAATCTATCTATCTATCGCCCTCACTCTATCTATCTATCTATTTATCGCCCTCACTCTATCTATCACCATCGCTCTATCTATCTATCGCCCTCTATCTATCTATCTATCTATCTATCTATCTATCTATCTATCTATCTATCTATCTATCTATCTATCTATCTATCTATCGCACTCTATCTATTCATCTCCCTCTAGCTATCTATCTATCGCCATCACTCTATATACCTATCGCCCAAACTCTATCTATCTATTGCCCTCACTATATCTATCTGTCTATCTATAACCCTCACTCTATCTGTCTATCTATCGCACTCACTCTATCTATCGCCATCACTCTATCTATCGATCGCCCTCACTCTGTCTATCTATCGCCCTCCCTATATCTATCTATCGCCCTCACTCTATCTATCTATCGCACCAACACATCATCACTCAACAGCACCACAGCATCACTCAGGGGCACCACAACATCACTATGCGCTACCACAGCATCACTGAAGGCCACAGCATGAATCGTTCACCATCACACCATCACACAGCGCCACCACAGCATCAATCTGTGCAACCATTCAACAACACCTGGTTCAAATATGTTCTCTCAATGTTTCAAGCTTTATTACAAATGTAACAAAAACATGTTAATATTTCACTTCTGTTCTTGGATGTTCGTCACAATAAAATACACTGAACATAATCTTCACAAAAGTTATTTACAAAAGTTTAAGCTATTGCCAATATAAATTAAAATAACTTTTATTTAAGTATTAATTATTAAAAAAAATTAAAAGACATTTTTATTTGTAATATCAATAAATGTAAGTCACGTAAATACAACACATATTGCATTTAAAATGCTATAGGTGTCACATTTGCGAAAGTTATAACTATTGGCATTGTAAATGACAAAGCTATTAATTTCGCTATTTTCAAAAACAAAACATAAATAAACAAGCATTTACAATGCAACAGTTTCGCCTTTGACACAGTTAGAGCTATTGGCATTGTAAATGACAAATTGTTTATTTATGTGTTGGTTTTGAAAACAGATAAATAAATGGCATTGTCATTTACAATGTCAATCGCTTAATCTTTCGCAAATTTCTGACAAGATAGGTCAAATCTGGTTTGGCAGGGTATAAGCCAACTGTTATTATGTTATGTTAGTAACATGTTACTGACTGGGTAATACATTTGATATATTGGACTTCAATTGATGTCCTGATGCCTATATGTCTAGACATTAAACTATCTCTCTGTTTCCTTCTCCTCTTTCTTTTATATGTGTGATCTACATGCCTTATTGTTCCCAGGGGTCCACTTTTAGCAGCCTGTGCCAGCTACGGAGGCCGGCATTTATTTGTGACTCAGAGTTCAGATGTAATAAGTTGCTATAAGAGGCCACTCATGGTATTACAAGTAGCATAACATCAGAAAGCGACACGCTGCTTAAGTAAATGGTACGGTATCTCCAGGCATTCGCATAGAACCCATAATAAAAGATATGAGATAGCAGGAATATAGCGAGTGTTGTTAGCCGGGCCGCCTCTAGGCGCTGGAGGGAATTTTGGAAGCCAGACTCGCACCACATAAGAATGTGCGGACCTGAGTGTTTCGGAAATTAAAGCGCTTCCCGCAGTGCCTGCAGCTTGTATAGGGACAGGGTATGCCGATTCGGTGGTAGGCTTCCCTGCTGAGGGCACCTCTTACAGTGGTGTTTTCTTTTATGTGAATGCGCCGGGACTTTAGCGGTGAGGTCTCTAGCTCTATTCACGGGTACCACTTAAATCCACCTCAGCCACTTTTGTCGCTCTCTCTGATAGGATCACGGACCCACCTCAGCCTCCTTCCGTGGCTCTCACACTCTCTCCCAGACGGAGCTTCTAACAGACTTAATAACAGCCCGCTGGCTTTCCCCACAGTAGAGGAGCTGCTCCTGGTAGCACTGAGGTGGCGTAAGGGCCAGAGCTGCCGCCTTTTGAACAGGGGAAATGAAATACTAGCATTTGTAAAGCGCACAGCTACCTCCGGAGAGGTGCCCGGGCGCTGGGGGCCCACGGGAAGATTGAGCGAGCTATTGCCCAGAGTCTCACTGGGCTAACCTGTCGTGGGTAGCGGACCCTGAACCCCATGGTCCGCAGTCAGGCACCCTGGCACCCTGGCCGCTGCGCCACACCTCTACCACCAGGCTCGAGTCTCGGCGTCCACTCAACATCCTGTGTTCTGGGCAAATCACTTAATCTCCCCGTCCCTACTAAAAAGGAAGGTGTCCTTATGTAATGTAACTGGTGCTCGTGTAAAGCGCTCCGATACTTTCGGGTGGAGTTCGCGCTATATAAAACTGCAACAAATGAAAGCTCTGTAAGTTAAAGCACCCTATGTTCTAAAATTGAACTTGCTTGCGCAACTTTGCACATCACACACTGTTTACATTATCGGCAGTGGGCGTGAGATGGTGTAAACACGCAGAGAAAAAAAGGGTATAATATCAGCTGTTGCACTGCCAGCACAATCTATGTTGGGCATTAGTTGGTATCAGCCTGCAGCCACGCTCTGCACTTTTCATGGCCCCTAGAGTGTACAATACATAGGGCCTGTGCAATAATGAGTAAACAACACCAACTCCTCTCCACCCCCCCACCCCCTTCCAGAAAGATGCCACGGAGGGGTTATCTGTTAGCAAAACATATGCATTTCACACAAAAAACCCGTGCCCTCGCTCTCTCGCCCCACACATGGCATCGAGACAACTATGGCACGTGATGGGTTTAGCTACAATCTAGATTTCCTACAACCGCTTCCCAGAAACTTCGGAGCAAGCTAGCATACCGCGTGACGCCTTCATAAGTGCATTACAGATTCAAATCCCTTTCAAGAAGCAGAGCACTCAAAAGGCTGACAGCTCTTAACTGAAAGGGAAAGGCTTCGCCTGCAGTATTTCCCAGGTAGCCTTTCCAGTAGAGGTTCATGAAACTACATTTCCATCTTGAAATATTTATGAGTTCTCGGAGATTACTCCATGAATGAAATAGGCCTGGAAGCAGGAACACAAAAGAGAAACACATTGATGTTTAAACAACTAAAAGCAAGTGTAAGGGGTAGCGCAACCCACATATCAGCACAGAAGAAGAGGAATGAGAAAAAGGCTCTGGAGAAAACTTGTTTTATTTTCCCTTTACCTTGCAGATTCTGGACTCGGATGTCGCTTATCTGTCCAATCAGCTCCTCCAGCTGGAACCAGTCCTGTTCGTGCCCGGCCATGGTGGCTATCCAGGGTGAAATGATAAATGCTGGAAACACACACCAAACGGTTCAAAGAGAGCGTGGCGGCGAAGGGGTCCTGTTCCTGTGCCGGGGGGAGGAGGGCGGAGGGCAGCAGCTTCCCAGCTCAGGGAGCAGAGCGGGAGGGGGACGGCCAGGGGGTGGGGGGGTGGGGGGGTAGGGGCAACACCACATGTCAAAGAGAACCAGTGAGGGGCGGCACTATGCTGACCAGGATCACACCTGGTGTGCCCGAGGAGCTGGGATGAGTTATGGGTAATCCTGCCCAGGATCACACGTGGTCCCGCCGAGAACCTGGTGGGGGGTTTCGGCCAGAAATACCAAAAATAAAAAAAGGAGACCTAGCCTCTGTGCACTCAAAGGCGCTCGTTCTGTCCAAACTTCCCAATGACCGCTGGACTCTCCGAAACAGAGTGAATAATTACTCCCAGCACACCCCTCCACTCCAAAGCTTTTCAACCGGGTCTCCACCCCTCACCTGTCCTCCAATTCGGGACTCCTCCGTTACCTTCAGATCAGGTCCCAGCCCCGCCCTGCGGCCCCAACAGTCCTTGATTCATTCTGTTTTCATTAATGAGCAAAGACTACTGCCCGAAGTAAAATGGCAGCCGGAAACACGTCACTTGCCCGGGTCACTCTACATTCCTACCCATTGGAGCAGGCGGTTCACGGGAGCGGCCTATCGTCACCAGTATAGGGAGCAGCTGCCAATGACACGGTAGTGACGTCACCAGCCCGGAAGAGTGGCCCGATGCACTTCAATGGCAGAAAGAAACGAAAGTAACTGTAACATAGGATCTTCTTCTAAAGTTCGAGTTCGAAATTCATTATTTTAAAACGTCACCAGGACGTGCATGCAACGTTTGGGAAAGCACAGAATGGAAATGAATGTAGGCGATCATTTCATGTCTGCTCTGTGCTCCCCTTCCATATCCAGCAGCACCGCCTCCCTCGGGCCCCTGCCTCGGTCTCCCACGGGCCCCAGGGTCACCTCACTGCACACGGATGGGGACAGGATCAGATGCATTAGGGAGCTCCGAAGAACCGAGCAGTCAGGAATGAATAATTCCAATATTCAGCTTTTGATATTATAACTGCAAATACCTGTAGTTTAGGGATCGGCATTTTAACTTAATTTGGGCACACAAATGTTATGTTTAATTAGAAGAGGCACTTCCTCAAGGAGCTTTGTTTTAAATTAACGTTTCAACTTTGAAATAGGTTCATGAAGTGCAACGAGAGAGAACATTGTTTTTTTGTTATCTAGACATCCAAAGGAGGGAAAACAAGTCCTGAACAGAGCAACAGGTCGTTTCGGGGGCGTGTTTGCGTGCTCTCCCCTTCCCATTGGCTGGAAGGTAAAATTCCAGCCAATGGGAAGAGGAGAGGGCGGGACTTAAAAAAAGAGTCAGAAACGCCCCCGAATCGCGTTCTGACCGGGCAAAAGTGATTGACAACGATGTCTTCCAATGGCTAGCCTCCATTTATGGAGCTAGCCAATGGAAGACAGAGGCGGGACAAAGCCCATACTGTAGGATCATAAGATTTCGCCCTGGGCGGAGCACTGCTTCGCAGTGCTACGGCCAGGGCGAAACCTAAAAATGTCATTTACAATACCAATAGCTCAAACTTTCCTAATGCGTGACCTATTGCATTGCAAATGCTTGTTGTCATTAGCCATTTATATTTCATGTATTATACTATTTTCTTCAAAGTGCAATTGCTTTGTTTCATAACTGTGTTACATTTTTCTTTTGTCCTCTGCCCTTGTCTCGATTCTTCGCCTCTTACTATTATCGACTACTATGACTGTTGTTTGCAATTAGGCATTGGCCTACGAGACGTCACTGTGATGCCCACGGAACTCTCCCTCGGTAACACGCGATTACACGCCTGACAGGTAAGCACGTTGTGACACTTATTTCTGTCAATTTGCCACAGTTGCTTGTCCAGTTGCTATTAGTTCGCACCTATCACCTGCTCATTTGGACGTGGGCAAGTCCTGCTCCCACATGCTATTTATGCCTATTTTGTGACTTTTTAGGGGCGTACTATTACATTTTATGTATGCACTAAACTATGCTAATACATGCATTTTATGCATAGATCTAAGTTGGACTGCATTTGATGTCTATTATTATTTTTTCACATTGTGATTACGGGACGGCTCTATGAGCACACAGTAGCACGAGCGCCGTGCAGAGACTCTGTTCAAAACACGCTGGTTGCAATTTTAGGTTGAGCACTTGATTCCAGGCATGCTGGTTGATCGGATCTCCAGTTGGAACCATGTTACTTTATTGCTCATGAGTGTTGTTTAGCCTATACACTGTAGTAAATTATCATTGTATTATTTGTACATATTATGAGGCACAACTACACACTCCAAGATGTCTGCCACACATCGGACTGTACTGGAAGCATTTGAAGTCCTTTGTTCATGTTTGCTGCTCAATGCTTTATCAGTCATGTTGTTGTGCACATACATTCACGTGAACAAGGCTTCGCAGTAAGCCGAAACGCGTTGTGAATAAACACCCTTGGAACTTTAGGATTTTGTGTGGAGTCCATGTTACTGAGAGCGCACGTTATTGGCATTTTCATATTTGGATTAACTTACCGGCGCGCTCCGCCGGCATGTGCAGCACCTCTCTCGGGTCCCCAGCAGTCGGAAGGAGCAACTTTGTGTATGATTTTTTGTTTATCTGCCACTTGCATTATATTTTGTATTGTTTATCTTTGATGCTTTGATTCATGTTATTGTGTATTGCTAGGTATGACTTACTCTCAATAAACTTACCCTTTGGAACTTAAAAAAATAGTTAGGTTAAGGCCTGTTGTAAAAGTAAGCTGAACCCCCAGTATATCTTGAGATTCTATTATCAACTATTTATATTTACAAGCCTTAGGGTTCTTTACAAACATTATCAGTCCCCCACTCACTCTGCCCATTTTTTTGGGTGGTTTTGCTTCCACACCGTAGGTCATGTAGCCATTTATTAGTGACTTATCCACTGCCCAAGTTTCTTGAAAAGTATAAATGTCATTAGAACCAACAAACAGGTGCCATTCTGGATCTTGCAGTTTAGAATGTATCCCCGCCAGAATCCAGGATACTATATTTAAGCTATTATTTGCCTAATTTTTAGGTGTGGTTGGGCTTCTACAGGACTCCATAACGGTAGGATGCCCGTTGTCAATGGTTGGATTAGGAAATCCAGGTGGCGAGGAAGTTGGTACAGGATACGCAACCTTGACTACACCAGAAATACTAAAAGAGGATACACCGTTGCTTTCCTCATGATGTAGAATCAATACGGAAGACTCCTTAGTATTATCAGCCTCTGGAAGTATTGTACATGAGGGTACATATGACAGGGAGGTAAGGTTATCGGTGTTGCTGAGTCAATATACATCTTGTAAAGGTGATGAATGCCCTACCCGAGATGTGTGACCCTGCATTAAATTGTATCCCACAATACTAGAATCTGATATGAGAATTGTTTAAAGGATCTGTCCTAAAGTCTAGTGCCACTAACTCATCCACCATCTTTTAGAGATAATTCTATTGAATCAAGCATAGGATTCATGGTGGAAGTCTTTCGGGCACGGAGAATATCTTCTCTAATGATCGAGCGGCACCCTCTAATAGGTCTTATCCAATGAATGGTCTTATTAGTAAGGGAGTCTTTGGATTCAAACTTCACATGTGGCAGTAGTTTTGGTACATTTATTACAATTACTTTATTTATCTGATTAAAGGGCTTATTTCTGGTGTAGGATGGAATTTTCGGGTTCTGCCCTCCATTGGTGGAAGCATACAAATGATTAGTAGTGACTGGGATAAAGGAAGGTTGTAGCGGGTGAAAATTAGGAATCCTGGAATTGTTTAAGTAATATTGGTTATACTGAGGGTACAAAGGATACTGGAGTTTAGGCTGGCTAGGCGGAGCTCTCCTAATCTGACTTTCCATCTCTTTTGTCCCCGGAGTCCCCTGTAAGTCATAAGCAAAAGATTGGGATACAGATTGTTGTATGTCTAACTGATGAATAGACTGGGCAGGTTGGGTGGTCTGTGTGCACTGGCTGTTCGAGATAATAGATTTATCGATGTTATTTACTTACTTTAACTTGTTTATAATGAGAACCAGTTTAGATATGGCAATTCGCCCACTTCAGTCCTTAATTCATTCATTTGAATTGTACATTCCTGGCTTATTTGTAATTGGGAAACAGATGGTACAGTCCCCGGAGGGAGTTTGGGTGGAGAAGAGATAGGTGGAGCAGAGGTTGCCATGCCCTCTACAGTCCCACCGGGCAAGTCCAGCAATGACAAAAATCGATTCTTACAATGGACAGCTTCTGCTGGTATTGATGGATGAGATAATCCAGATGCCTCCGGACTAGAAGAATTCCCCGTCAGTAACATCTTGTCCATAGGGTGTTTAGCTACCTTTCCGAACATTCTAGGTATGCTTGGCTGTAAGATGGATGTAAAAGTGCCTGCTTGAGTAGGGTCCAGGATGGTTATAGAGTCCCAGAGTGCCAATGGATCGCATTCGGTGATTACATTATCAATGCAATCAATTACACAGTTTCCACCAGAAGATTTAACTATTCTTTTAGGTTTTTTTGCTCAGTGGGGACCGTAGGTCCTTCAGTAGCCTTCCTCTTTCCCATTATGGATGTGATGATCGATGGTACAAAAGACGGGTGTCAACTTTCTTAACAATACTCAATTCACACCATCTAGAAAACATGTCAGACACTACTATAATGTACTTGATAGTACCATCCTGCCAAATGATAGGTCCCATGAAATCTATCGCTAAATCCTCCCATGACAAATTTAGGCAGGGTAAAGCACCTAACGGGGGATTACGATTTTTTTAAAGATTTGTCTGCAACTTCCCAACTCACACACATCCTCACATACCTTTCAATAGCATGGTCTACACTAGGCCACCAATATAGATCTTTGAGCCTTTGTTTTGTACAAGTGATATCTGAACGCCCTTGGTGGCAGAAAAATATAATCCTCTCCCTCAGTGTCCTAGGAGGGACATCTTTTTCTCCCCTTAAAAGAAAATGATCAGACACACGTAATGTATTTCTGACCTTTCAAAATTCTCTTTACTCATCTATCAAATGACTTTTTTCCACATTTCACCATCGATTAATCACCTTGGATTTCACTTCAACCAGAATAGCATCTTCGTTTTCAGAATTTAACCTTTCATCCTGATCTATGCTACTTTGCAACATGTTCACTTGTGAAACACTAACTACAGAATATTAATTCCATGGATCCTTATCAATCTTTGTTAAAGGCAATGCCATTCTGCTCAAAAAGTCTGCAGTGAAGTTTTTTTTTCCAGGAACTTAATGAACATACCTGAAATCTTGCAATCTCATAGAAAATCTAGCTATCCTGGCAGTTGCACTAAATAACCTTTCTGTAGTCTACAATTTTGTAAGTGGTTTATGGTCACACCTTAAAATGAAATGCCTGCCTCCAAAAAAATTCTAAAGTGCTCCCACACAAAAGTTAAGGTCTCTCTTTCAATTACAGAGTACCTTTCCTCTGCGGGGGTGAGTGACCTGGAAGAGAACGCAATGACCACTTTTTAGGTCTCGCCTGTCGATGCGCATGCGCATCGAGCTTGCGAGCCTATTGCGGCTTAAACAACCTTTAACTAACAAGCAAGGAATCGTGGCGATTCCTTGCAGTGCCCGTGACTTTTAAGCTCAATGCGCATGTGCATTGAGCTTAAAAGCGCGTGCACATCAGTTCCCTCAGCCGCAGTCGCCGTCTGTTCCCTCAGCCGCATTCCTCCGACACCTTTTGAAGTGAAGCTTAGCTTCACTTCAAAGGCCCCGGCTTCTTCACACCCACATGCCGCTCTCCCCGCTCCGCCCCCTCCCCTGCCCGCCGTGTGCATTTCTCCTCCACCCCCTCCCCACAGCAATGCCCTCCGTCTTGTTTTTTTTTTTTTTGCATTACCATTACCATTCTATGATTTAAACACATTTAATAATGTGAGGAACATAATTCAAATAAGGTGAATCACTGGCACATAGAGAGTTGGTAATCTATGATGCTCGGTCCACAGCCTATTTTTATGCAGGCATTTTCAAATGCGAGACGTTTATTAAAGCAGAATGTGGTGCGATAGCACCGTCGACTGAGAGCTGGCTTCTGAGGTCTGTGCACAATCTTTTCGTGTCACACAAATTTAAATCCTGGCAGGGTCGAGTCAGCATTTTATTCTTCTGAAAAGCTCAGTAATAAACCCTGGAGCCTCGTTCAGCTAGTGGTAAAAAAACACCCATCATCGTTGGGCTCTGTTTTATGTTTAACTAAAAATCCCACAAATGTGTAGGCTTTCACCCTTTCTGCTTTGTTATGAAGTTTGTGTTTATTTCGGCTATTTGTTGTCATTTCTAATTCAATGTTTTTGGGCGTATGTTGCCTAAACATGCCTTGCCATAGACAATGTTTTGTTGGGGAGGGGTTCTGTGTGCATTCCAAATCCGTGTGAGTGCGCGAGCTCCTCATAGCCTATCAGCGAGTTTGTCGGTACGAGTTTTCTTCAATGTCTGTCATGCGGTTTCCGAGAACAAGCTCTCTCGTCTTCTTCTAGACAAGTCCCTGTATTTTAGCACATATTTAGTTCTTTACTTGAATTACATCACACCAGTTCCACTTGTTATGATGCTCCAGGGTGCGCGCGCCATTTTGAGTATGCAAATTCCGAATTTCCTTCTGCGAGGGGTTTGCTGAAATACGTAAAATCCCGTTGCAATGAAAAAGAACGAGCCGAGTGCCCGAGAACGTCTCATGGTTGCTACTTTTTCTGCACAGCTGGATACATCGGAGCCTAGCACGCAGAGGCGATTACATATTTTGTTGCGGGAAACACCTCCCCCGTGCCCCTTTCAACTGCAGCATCCTTACGCCTACATACAGCCGTGGGCTCCAATTGTAGAGCACTTCATTTATTTATAAGGAGAAGTGGAATCCATATTTTTACATATAAATGTACCTTTTAATACAAAACTCCAGATTCATTATATAGACTCAGACTACAAGAGTGAAAAGAGCCCGTTCTGGGGGCCGACGATTTACGGTGCAAGTGGCGACACACTGGAACTCTTTGCCCCTTAAGATCCGCGCTGAGCCCAACATCCTGCACTTTAGGAAACTTTTGAAAACACACTTGTTTCCGGTGTAGGACTGAGCGAGAGCCTTTCTTTTCTGTGTTCACAGCGCCGGGATGCCCCTGGGTAACTGTGCGCGTTATAAATTTTATATAATAATAATAATAATAATAATAAACTCTGCTTGTTGCCTTCTTGCATTTTTTATTTAGCAAACTCTTAAATGATATCATGCTTTACGTTTGCACCTACTGCTCTATAACAATGCACCTCAGTGTAAACCAGGGACCCAAATGCCTACTGTGAATGCATTTTTGTGAAACTCTTTTGTAACTACGATGAGCCAAAATATAATTTAGAAGGGTGCTTCACATCTCAACGCTGCAAGATCTTTGTATGCGTCTAGAATCATGCATTTTTAAATGTAAACCGGATGCTCTACAACGCGTGATTTGCTTCTATTGAAAGCCAACACACCTTGCATACACAAAATATTCACTTTTTCCAAATTATTAAAACATTTAATATAGAAGATATACATGCACTAAATACCACCAACATTCTTCATCTCATTCTTTAAAATCGTATTTCCTTGGGTTTGTTGTACAACACTGAGTGACAATCAAACATTTCAAAGTCCAATAAAAATTACTATCAAATGCAAAAATGCCTTGAACATTTTTTGTAAATTGAGAAAAGACAAATAGACAAATTAGCTTTTCAAATACATAAAGACATTAACAACTTCCCCAAAGTATTTTTTGCTTAAACTACTGCAATTCAGCATTGTAAAGACAAGAGGGACTTATTTCACAGGGGGTCACACAATGACTAAGCGGATCCCTAGCTGACTTCTTCAACATTATGAACATTTGAACGGTATTTCCTTTCCGGTATTTCCATATGAACGGTATTTCCTGCCTCTCGGAAGCCCGGCGAGGACCCACAGGCGGCCGTTGTACATTTGTACCCTAAAAACCATCGTGTGAGGGGCAGGGATCCACTTGTGTTTGCACTTCGGTTGCCTTTGAAAAGAAATGCTGTCACCCTCACTCACCCTCAACACCTCACCCTCACTCACCCTCAACCCCTCACCCTCACTCACCCTCACCCACCCTCACCCACCCTCACCCTCACTCACCCTCAACCCCTCACCCTCACCCACCCTCACCCACCCCCACCCACCCTCACCCTCACTCACCCTCACCCTCACTCACCCTCAACCCCTCACCCTCACCCTCACCCTCACTCACCCTCAACCCCTCACCCACCCTCACCCACCCCCACCCACCCTCACCCTCACTCACCCTCAACCCCTCACCCTCACCCTCACTCACCCTCAACCCCTCACCCTCACTCACCCTCAACCCCTCACCCTCACTCACCCTCACTCACCCTCACTCACCCTCAACCCCTCACCCTCACTCACCCTCAACCCCTCACCCTCACCCACCCTCAACCCTTCACCCTCAACCCCTCACTCACCCTCACTCTCACTCACCCTCACTCACCCTCAACCCCTCAGCCTCACCCTCACCCTCACCCTCACCCTCACTCACCCTCAACCCCTCACCCTCACTCACCCTCACCCTCACTCACCCTCAACCCCTCACCCTCACTCACCCTCACCCTCACTCACCCTCACCCTCACTCACCCTCACCCACACTCACCCTCACCCTCACTCACCCTCAACCCCTCACACTCACTCACCCTCACCCTCACTCACCCTCAACCCCTCACCCTCACTCACCCTCAACACCTCACCCTCACTCACCCTCACCCACACTCACCCTCAACCCCTCACCCTCACTCACCCTCAACCCCTCACCCTCACCCACCCCCAACCCTTCACCCTCAACCCCTCACTCACCCTCACTCTCACTCACCCTCACTCACCCTCAACCCCTCAGCCTCACCCTCACCCTCACCCTCACTCACCCTCAACCCCTCAACCTCACTCACCCTCAACCCCTCACCCTCACTCACCCTCAACACCTCACCCTCACTCACCCTCAACACCTCACCCTCAACCCCTCACCCTCACTCACCCTCACAACACATATTGTGTTACAATAGGTGTCACATTTGCGAAAGATAAAACTATCTAGAGATGTAGCATAACGACCAGAGCTTATAAGTCACGTAAATACAAAACATGTTGCATTCCAAATGCTATAGGTGTCACTCATCCATTTGCAAAACGAAAAATGTCAAACTCTTCTATTGCGAGACCTATTGCATTTTCAATGCTTGTTTCTTGTTTTCTTCTATTTAGGTAAGAACACTACCCAAAGCTTTACTGCTACCATCAATGGTTACAGTGGGGCTAGAAAATAGATCAAAACCATGAATATTAGGTGCTTTGCTTCCTTAATCTTTTCAAAGGCTTGTTGACATTCAATTGAACAAAAGAAATTTTCCACAAATTTGAAATAAAACTCTGCCAAACCCAAGAATGACCGTAGATCATCCTTGGATTTTGGGAGATGGAGCATTAACAATTTCCTTAACTAATTATTCTTTAGGTTTTATTCCTTTTGTACTTACTTCACGTCCTAAGTATATAACCTTCCTTTCTGCAAACCTGCACTTGGATACTTCTGCAGTTAATCCTTCTTGACTCAACACACTTAAAACCATCTTTATTCTCTGATCATGTTCATGTTTATCAAAATCCATGATGAGGATATCATCCTGAAAAAACACAATCCCCGGTATATCACCAAAAAGCTGTGACAAAGTCTTTGAAATACGGTGGCCGCAGAATACAAACCAAAAGGCATGCAATGAAATTGCTAACAGCCAAATTACTTCTACTCAATGGATTTAAGACAATCTGGTGATACGCAGAGGAAAGGTCGATGGTGGAAAACCACTTAGCATCCTTGGTTAGTGTAAGCATTTCCTCGATTCTTGGTAGGGGAAACTGATTCACCACTATGTTGTCATTTAAGTTTCTGAGATTCACACATAGACACATTTTTCCATTGGGTCGTCTAGCTATGACCAATGGAGAAATCCACTCGAAAGCTTCTATAGGTTCAATAATACCTGCATCTTGTAATTTCTTAAGTTCCAAATCAACTTCATCTCTAACAATGATTTGAACATTGTGTACTTTATGTATTCCTGAACAGCTGAAGTGAACCCCTTGAGGTTACCCGCTTTGCTACTAAACACATTTTGGAACTCATTCAAAACCCACTTCTTAGTGTTTTCACCCTCACATGCTCCTAAGGCCTGCTCAGGACTGTTGGGGTCAAGCGTAATGTGCAAAGCTCTTTAGTAACAATGAACAGCGCTGAAAGAAGAGAGAACGCTGGGGCAGCAGAGAATGTGGGCAATGCGCTTACCATCACACAGTAGGTCTGACGAAGCATAAAGCATGAGGAAGCCGAAGAGTTTAAAAGCATACAAAGCTGGTGCAATTAATTCCATGCGTTGATCATGGAAAAAGGAATGCATAAGGGAGTTTTCAGCTGTCAATACCTTACTGCCTGACTCTGCTACTCCTGATAACTCCCACCAGACACTTTCCCAAAAGCACATGCTGAGCAGAAAGAATTTCCCCTGATCTCGAAGGTTTGTGGTAAATAAAATATTACCCTGGCATAATTTCTAGGCATTAACAATTAGCATGTATCAAATGAGAGGCAGAGAGTCCGTGGTGTCCAAGTTAAAAGGGCTTTATTCCAATAACTCGAGTTAAGGGAGAATCTGTTCCATCTCCACTGAGGATCAGGAAGGGTCTTCCAACATTATTTACAGAGAACAACACATATATACATTTTTCCTTGTACATAGGGAGGAGCGCTTCAGGCAGAGCAAGAAAGAAAATGAGATAAGAGCATGTAGGCGTGCATGAGGGTGTACACTTGATGAGTCATAGGTAGGTGATAGGTAGGTGTCATAGGTGGGTGGTACACAGAGGAGGAGTTACATGGCAGGCTGGAACTTTGCCCTACTTGTGCACGCAATTTGAGCATGACGTGCAATTGACGTGTAACTGGGAGGAGAGCTGACTTTCAGTCTAGTAGAGAGATCTTTAGTGTCAAGGCGACCAGCACGTCTGGTACTAACTGATATCTTAAGTCAGGGGATGTATTATCTGAAGCAAAGGTTGCTCATCACTAAGAATCAGAAAAAGCATATATTTCTTCGTTCATTACATGGGGGCTGTGAGCTTTTTACAAATGCAAGCACTGTGATTTACTTTAATGGAGACAGAGAGGCTAGGCCCTATCTTCCGCGGACGGGTTCTGTTTACCTTTTTCACCGGGCATGCAGATAACTGTTAAGCAAAATATACTGTCTTGGCAACCCTTGCTGGGCTTCTTTCGGCTGAGCTAGAAGCATGCGAGGTCAGAGATACGTAACTGCAGCTTTCAGTGTGTCAGGAGTCATGAAAACCCTGATCCAGAAAGTGGCTCAGACTGAACCACAAAAAGGGTTCATTACGATATTTATTTAAAAGTGCACAATGCAAATACATGGGCCTTCATGTTAGCTTAACGTTTGGGAAACTTGATGACGGGCACCTTAATGCAGGACGTGATTGCAGAGGCCTTGTGATTCAGGCCACTAAGAGAAATATGCATGGGTGACATGCACATACATGTAACATAGGGTATAAGTAGGGGGCATCTTGGTCAGGCAAAATTTCATTTTTCTCATTCCCTCCTTGTCCCCTACTTAACCCTTCAGGATACATCTATATTCATGAGACCGTATAGTTGATCATACAGCATCATTTGTTCGTCCTTAACCCTTTGTATACTTGGATGTGGAACACATGCGGTTGCACACAGGCCGCAAATGGCCGGGCCACACTGCAGACAGAGACAGCAACCAAATATCATAAGTAGGATCATTCCTAGGAAGGACAACACTTTCCATCCCCAAGCAGATATCACACCCCAGAGCCAACTGGACCAAGTCCATGTGCCTGGGTCTTGATGTATGACATGAGCAATCTTGTGGAGCCTTGTTATCGCTGCATACACAGATGGCGCGTTATTTGGGATGAAAATGCAACAACTAGATCGGATCACTCTACAAGCTCCGCCCCTATCCGCCAAGATGACGTCTAAAACGAGGCGATTTTGAAGAACAACAAGTCTCATAGCAGACTGTTCCTGGGTCAAGTTCGCCAGGGCAGATGCAGTCACATTCACTACTGCCTCAAGAGTCCTTGTTAACTTGCGTATCAGTTTACTGTTTTGGACGGGACCTACGAAGAAAAAGAATCCTTTGTTGAAATCTGTATATTGCTCCCAAGCTGTTTCAGTCTGATCAATCCCTGAGGCATCTGTCTCTCTCCTTACTCTAACATGTTCTAGTCGTGAATCTCTATGATAATGGGATGGGGCCAAGAATACAGGTGGCAATAAGAATGCTATATAACAAGTCCCACCCCAGTCTAAGGGCAGATGTACATAGGCTGTCTGACCGCAAATGAAATAGGTATGGCGTGATGTTTTGAAAGAAGAAAGTCCTTTATCATTAAACTCTACTACAACTTTACACTCGCTGTGTCCCATATGTACTGAGCCTTTCTTACTAACACATAAATCACCTTTTGCTGGTAGAACTGAAATAAACGGTGGACCTGTATTTTGCTTGGGCTGAACATTTAACATTATAAAGTTAACGGATGCATTTCCTTGCTCATACTCTTCATTTTCTAGATCAGTGCCTTTCCTTTGGGGAAACCCTTTTTCGTCTGGGAAACATGCCTTATTCATTACTTTATTCAAGTTTCCATATATCCAGCCACCTGGATAAGCTATGTACTTGCTATCTATTGAAGTCATTAAAGCAAACCATGCTCCACATGACCCATTGTGTGAGAACGGTAAAGGATAGAATGGCAGAACTCCCTTCGTTTTCTGATAAGGGGGCAGTTGGCCACATACCCAGCAATCAGTTGCATTGCTGGTCTGGTGAGAATGGTGTAACATTCGAATAAAAGTATTGTTACGCAGAGCAAGACGATATGACAGTTCATGAGGTGGCAATTCACTAAATGTATGCTCTATGGTGCTGTTACTGGAAGAGTGTATATGTGAGGAAATAGGAAAGAAAACATGTAGCAATAAACTGACACAGATTATAACAATGCACAGAATAAAAAGAATGATCAAAGTAACTATACATATACTGCGTAATAACTTGCAGTATTTGGCTTTCTTTTCGCTCTTTTTACTATTTTCATATGTGATCTTATACATGTCAGAAATCTAGTCTAACCGATTCACCACCGGGTGGGCTTAAACAATTAAACTACGTCTGACTTACTAGATCTTAACTTAGACCTATACTCCTGCTGTGGAGTCTTTTCTAGCAAAGTCGGCGCAAAGTCTGTATTGTCCTTAATGTTTTTAGTGTCTGTATCTTTTTCTAAAGTACCAGATTGTCCAAAGTATCTTTTGCAGTGATGAAGGTGAATCCAGCCTTTACGTCCTTCCACTTTTACGGCGGACCTCGTGGTTAGTAGCACCAACTTCGGCGTCTTCCAACGTGGCTCAAGGGGGCTTGATCGATCAAAATTCCGGACAAGAATAAAATCGCCTGGTGATATGGCGTGCTCCTTGACCTGGGTGTTGTCAGGGAAGGCGGCAGCAACCTGTGAACGACAAGAGAGTAGTGCAGACATCAAGGAAGCCAGGTAATCTGTCAGCATGTTACTGTCAACATCAGTTATTCTTTTAGGCATAGGCGTACCCCACATATTTGGTGGTCTACCGAAAACTACTTCATACGGAGATAGGCCTGTTCTGGAATGGGCTACCATACGCATGTAAAAGAGGGCAACCGGCAAGGCTACCATCCAATCCACGCCTTTTTCTGCACAGACCTTTGCGAGTTTTGTCTTAATTGTCTGATTATGTCTTTCTACAAGGCCTGCTGCTTCAGGGTGTCTTACACAATGGAATTTCCAAGTATATCCTAACAGAAGAGACACTTGTTTCATTAATTCAGAGGAGAATGGCTGACCGTTATCAGAATAGACGACCCGAGGCAATCCATACCTGGGGAAGTACTCGCGCACTAATTGCCTGGCTGTTGTCACAGCAGTATAATCTGGAACTGGATATGCTTCTGTCCATCTAGACAGTGCACACACAACTACCAAGACATACTTGTAACCTCTACATCTGTCCATTTGGATATAATCCATTTGGAGAACCTCAAAAGGGTGGTCAGGAGGATGAAATCCTCCTTGTTCCACCGGAATGCCTTTGCCTGGATTGAACTGGCAACATATCATACATGTTCGTACTTTCTGTTTCGCTGCTGCACGCAGGTGCTTGTTAAACCAGATGTTCTGTAAGCTGTCTAACATTGCCTTCTCTCCCAAGTGTGCTGGACTATGTGCTGTGTTTATGATTACTTGTACCATAGAGTCTGGAAGAAACCATGAGCCTTTTCCCTTAGTCATCCAACCTTGTTCAGTCTGGACCCCTCCTTGTTCAGTCCATTTCTTTATCTCATCTGCAGTGGCATGTGTCTGTATGTCGAGTACATCTTGAGTGGGATCCCTGACTGTCATACATGTTGTCAGTAATGGTACCTCTGTCCTTGTCGTGTCTGTTGGTGTCTGGGCTGTCTAGGCTGTAAGTTTAGCTGTTCGGTCTGCCAGGTCATTACCCTGGGAAATGGTGTCTGTAACTTTGGTGTGAGCTTTACATTTCAGGATAGAAATGGCTGTAGGTAAATGTATGGCTTCTAACAGGGCTTGAATAAGCTGGCCGTGCTGAATCTTGGTCCCATGGGAGGTCAAGAAACCTCTCTCCCTCCAAAGTACTCCGAAATCATGAACTACGCCAAAGGCATATTGTGAATCAGTACAAATGTTTACTTTCAAGTGCTTAGCTCTTATGCAGGCTTGTGTCAGAGCGATGAGCTCTGCTGCTTGTGCTGACAGTGTGTCTATTTTCTGTGTCTCTATGACTTCTGTAGCAGTGGTCACAGCATATGCTGCTACTAACTCTCCTGCACTCGTTCTCATGCATGATCCATCTACATAGAGCGTTAAGTCTGGGTCTGGAAGTGCAATATCTGTCAGGTCTTGTCTTGGTTTCGTCACTATATTCATTATTTCCACACAGTCATGTGGTGGTGCATTTACTGTACTTGAGGGCAAAAGTGTTGCAGGATTCAGAATATTACAACGTCTGATCTCTATGTGTGGTTGAAATAATGTCAGTTCATATCCTGTCAGTCTCGCTACAGTCAAGTGTTGTGTCTGTGTCCTGTTTAAGAGAACCTCCACTGCACGTGGAACCTGTACTGTCAGAGGGTGTCCTAGCACTATCGAGTCACTTTGTCTTATGGCTAGGGCTGTTGCTGCAACTGATTTCAGGCACGCAGGCAGAGCCTGGGCCACTGGATCTAGTGTACTAGAAAAGTAAGCGCAAGGCTTGTGTTTTCCTGCTTGATCTTGTGTGAGGACAGATAACGCTGTTCCATCTCGTTCAGTTACGAAAAGCATAAAAGGTTTACTGTAACATGGAGTCGCTAAAACTGGCGCTTGACATAATGCTCTTTTTAATTCCTCAAATGCCAAGGTGTGTTCTTGTGTCCAAGGGAGTACAGACGAAGTGGCTGCCTCCTGTGTAGTTAACTGTATGAGTGGTTTGGCTAGATATGCATACTGGGGAATCCATTGCCTACAGTAAGAAGTGAAGCCAATAAAAGCACGTACCTCCTTCTGTGTCTTGGGCTGTGAAAGGTTAGCAATAAGCTGTATACGTTCTTGTGTTAGCTGTCTACCCTCCTTGGAAAGCAAGTGTCCAAGGTACACCACTTGCTTTTCACAGAATTGCAACTTTGAAGGGGACACCTTGTCAGCCAGAAAATGTAAAACTGTCAGTGATGCATTTTCGCATTCTTTTTCTGAACGTGCTGTAATCAGGATGTCGTCTACGTACTGAAGTAGCGCAGTGTTGGCAGGCATGTGAACACTGTCTAGCTGTCTTTTCAGTGCCTGACTGTAAATACTAGGGCTTTCTGTCAAGCCTTGTGGAGCTCTTGTAAATACAAAGCTACGACCTTTTAATGAAAATCCGAACAGGTACTGGCTATCCGGGTGAATGGGAACACTAAAGAAAGCGTTTTTCAAGTCGATGACAGTAAAGAAAGTAGCCTCAGAATCAATAGCAGTCAGTAATGAAGAAATGTCTGGCACCACTGGATATTGTGGTACTACACATTTGTTAAATTCTCGTAGGTCAATAATTAGTCGGTACACTGGCAGTACACTAGGGTCAGATCGTTTAAGGATAGGAATGACAGGCGAGTTACATACATTCGAGTCAGTCTCTACCACTACTCCTCGTGCAATAAGTTTGTCAACTAATTTCAATAAGGCTGTTTCGGCGTCAGGTGGTAACTTGTATTGTCTAATACGTGGAAGTACTACTCCTGCTTTGAGTGTGACATGCTGTGGCGTTATGTCCATGTAACCTACGTCAGTCGGTCCTTGTGCCCATTGAGTCTGTGGCACATTCTTGAGTCTGTGGTCAAAATCAGTCAGTACATAATGTCCCTTAAAATCACGTAAGAACAGGCGTACTCCTTCTGGAGAGCAGCAGATAACTGCTCCTAGGTCTTTTAATGTCTTCATACCAAGTAAGTTTTCTGGACATGACTTAGTAAGCAGCAAGTCAGTGGTACGTGACAGTGGACCAACCCCTAGGGAAACTGGTTTAGATACTTCATTAACAATAGGCTTTCCTGAAAATCCCAGGGATACATTCTGTGAGCCCGAGAGAGGTGCCCCTGGAACCTCGTCATGGCTGATGGTAGTTCTGCTCGCCCCTGTGTCAATCAGAAACTTTCGGTCCTGACCTAATACACGACTATGTACATAAGGACCCTCTTGATCTACAGGGACCTCAATAAGGGGCAAGCCAACTTCCCTCTCGAGGCTGTTTCATGAGAACTGTTGATATTCTGGATAGTCTGACTGTGTGTACTGATACATTTGTGGTGTGGTGGAGGATAATTCGCTACTGTCTGTTGCGTGTTCTGTGGCGTGTTATTCTGTCTGGGAGTGTACTGTCGTTCTTTTGTCTTGCCTGTAGCTATATTGTGTTTCAGAATAGTGCAGTCCTTTACAAAGTGACCTGGTTGTTTGCAGTAATTACAGTTCCCTTTGACAGGTGTCCTGTTATGTTTGTTTGAATTCGCCGGTACCGTTTGGGCAACCAGCACTTTCATTTTTGTCTCTTTCATGCGTCTCTTTTCATGATCCTGCTCTTCTCTAATCCTGTTCTGGTGATACTGTAACATCTGTAATATTTGTGAAGGGCTGTTTGCTTGCCAAGTACTCTCAACCTTCAGTACTCTATTCTTGATCTGGGGTAGGGAATTCTCAACTAATTTGCTCACAAAAAGATGTGGAAATGACTCGCTACCTGGCTTAAGGCCACTATTAATAGTAAAGCATTTCTCAAATCTAGAATAGAAATCACTTGTGTCCTCGTCTTGCTTTTGTTTACATGCTGAAATAGCGTCCCAGTCTTCCTTTTTAGTGATCAATAATCTCGGCAAAACTTGTATCAGGAATTCAGGTAGTTCTCTAGCTCTTTCCCCAAGACCAACCCCCGGGGCCCTGCCTTTTTCTTCTGTTTCCAGTGCATCCCAACTTAACTTTTTCTCGCCTACTTCCCAGTCTTTTTCCTTAAGCTTTTCATAAATCCCTGCAGGTAACAGTACTTTTAATAACTTCAGAATGTCAGCGTACGTATAATCTCCTATGCGGAGGATGTCTTTTAATTCTCGGTGAAACCCCCCTGGGTCTTTATCATGACAAGGCAACATCTTTTTCATTTCCAGAATCTCTAATTTCGTTAAGGGGGTGTAAACATACACCCGTTGTAACTCATTGGCTGCATTCTTGACGGGATGAACCTCTCGTAGGGGGTTCTGTCTGTCTATGTGTACGTTATGTCTACCGTGGTGTGAGACTGGAGGCATGCATGTAGTCAGAGAATCTATGTACTTATGTCGTTGATCCAGGATAACATTAAGTAGAGAGATCTTTAGTGTCAAGGCGACCAGCACGTCTGGTACTAACTGATATCTTAAGTCAGGGGATGTATTATCTGAAGCAAAGGTTGCTCATCACTAAGAATCAGAAAAAGCATATATTTCTTCGTTCATTACATGGGGGCTGTGAGCTTTTTACAAATGCAAGCACTGGGATTTACTTTAATGGAGACAGAGAGGCTAGGCCCTATCTTCCGCGGACGGGTTCTGTTTACCTTTTTCACCGGGCATGCAGATAACTGTTAAGCAAAATATACTGTCTTGGCAACCCTTGCTGGGCTTCTTTCGGCTGAGCTAGAAGCATGCGAGGTCAGAGATACGTAACTGCAGCTTTCAGTGTGTCAGGAGTCATGAAAACCCTGATCCAGAAAGTGGCTCAGACTGAACCACAAATAGGGTTCATTACGATATTTATTTAAAAGTGCACAATGCAAATACATGGGCCTTCATGTTAGCTTAACGTTTGGGAAACTTGATGACAGGCACCTTAATGCAGGGCGTGATTGCAGGGGCCTTGTGATTCAGGCCACTAAGAGAAATATGCATGGGTGACATGCACATACATGTAACATAGGGTATAAGTAGGGGGCATCTTGGTCAGGCAAAATTTCATTTTCCTCAGGTTGAATAAACTTGAAGGAGTTTCCTTCACACTAAGACCAAAATAAATTTTAACGGGTAGCGTGGCATAAAAGTTCCTGGAAGTACCCAAATCAAATAAGAATCCTCAGAGCTCCTGGGCCCAGTGGTTGATAACAATCCCAACTCGTTGCCAAATCTATGTATTATCCTCCTTAAATGAACAGAACATCCATGTTCCAAATTTAATTTCTTTATTATCAACCCAACAGCAATCATGTACAGCTTCAGCTGCCAGCAACAGAATAATGCTTACATTCCATGTCTCACATCTTATAAAGAGAACTTGGAATGCAAGCTGTGATCTAATACATTCTACATAACAAATGATTCTACATACACCTGTACTTCAGAACTTAAACACAAACTGGTCCGCACATCACCCACACCAAAGTTACTTTTCAAAATCTCAGGATCGTGTGGCAGGCTAAGGGTGAGCACGAATGTTACACTGGGGGTGCCCTCTCCTGAGCATGACACTGCAGAGCAATTACTTATCTGAGGAGAACTCAACTGAATTTGAGGGTGATCTCTCCTGGACATGGCTTGAAGTACCATCACTTCTCTGAGGAGAACTCAAACCCTCCTGCTGACTCAGAGTTGTTGCCGGGTTGGGCTCTTCCAACTCCACCAGCGATACCCCGAAGGCAGTGTTACTGCTCTCAATGTGTGTGGAATTGTCAGATGGAACTGGCAGATTGTGACTGATAGGCAACACCCCTGCCAAATTAATGAACGACTGATCCATCTCTCTGACCCTCTTGAACAACTTAACATTTCTCAAGACTTCTTCGTCACCCCATCATGCAGTCACTATAGTGCCATCGATCTGCACCACTTGGCACAGGGAAGGCTCAAATGTACGCTGAAATCAGCTACCAAGTTGGTGATTTCACACCATACCCATATTTCCTTCTTTTATGACAAAGACCTTGGCAAGACGATGCCTACTAACTGCATTAATTCTCTTTTTCAGATTCCACAAAATCCGTAAGTCATCCAGCCAGGCCGGTGACCAGCACAGATGATGAGTAATGGCATCAATGATGATCCAGCCCAGGTACAGCTGACTATTGAATCAGCCAGAGATCATATGGGGCATCTTCTGAGTCTCCCAGATTAAGCAGTAGAGAGCCCATTCTAGGTGGTAACGGTTGACGCAGGCAATTCAAATGACTTTACATTCTTCTTATAAAATACACTCCCTCTCCATTGCCTTGTGGCCATCTGAGAGTTATCTTCTTATGTTTTTTTTTTATTTTTATTTTTTTTTTAAAACCTTTATTGAGAGACACATATAAGTACAAGCGCAGGCCTACAACCACAGGGGCCGGCCGCAAAATCAGGAGATTCAAAAAGGAACAACATCAATGTGTACGGTAGAATGAATACAGGATAGACGTGGAATAAAGTCGTTACACAGTCAGCGCCAGGATAAGAAAGGTTTCATTTTATGATTTATAGAGGAGGCGCAACCATATCTACCAGGGCGTCATGCAACAGATACAGAAAAAGAGGGGGGGGCGGGAGGGATACAGCCCCCCACGCAATCAAATAACCACAGTAGGGCGAGGCCCAGAGACATCCCACGCCCATCTAAGGTTCAAAAATAAAGGACAAATCGTAGCAAACAAGTAAATTGGACGCCATATAGACAGCCCTCCCGCCCCGAAAAAGGAGAAAGTGCAGACACTTACGAAACGAAGGAGTAAAAACAAAGGGACATAGCCCACCCCCTAGAAAAAGGCAAAAAGGGACCATAGAATAAAACAAACTAAAATAACAAACACCCCCCCACCCTACATCACTGTAATGGCTATGGCCTACCCCACTAAACAGCGTGCCTGTCGCCCAGAGTCACCCGAAATATAGAAGAAAGAGAAAGGGAATAATAACAAAGAAAGAGAAAGGAGAAAAAGAGAGAAGGAGAGGAAAAAGGAGGAAGAGAGAGGAGAGGAGCCGGCGATCGAAATACAGAACACCACCCCACCCGCAACAACGGATCGCTAATCGAGGTCAAAAAGGATACTGAAAAAAGCCTACACAAGGATGAAAACAGGAACTGTCCAAATAATGAGGCCCGGAGATGCCATTTAACAAAACAAAGGTCCCGCAGGCACCCAGGCACGATCACCCCTGTCCACTTCTATGAAGAGCCGAGCTGCCAGACCCCGCCACGGACAAGAAGCAGCATGATCCAGTGGGTCCATACCAGTCAGGGAAAGACAGTGGGATCTTCGCGGAACACCGTCCCGGCCAACAAGAAGCAACCAGGAAAACTCGGCAGCAGTCAGAATGCAAAAGTACCTCAAAGATCCACGTGGCCAAGCACAATATCTGGGCTGTCCAGCACGAAGCAAAGAAATCAGGATGTAGGAAACACTGCAGCATCGGCACCGGGTCCACTTGATCCCATAGAATCGAACACCCAGCCGGAGATCCCAGCACAGCAGCTGGAGAAGTTTTAACCATAACAACTCGGGGAGACGACACCGCGTCACAAAATGGTGGAGCAACCATGGCGGCGATCCGCAACTCCAAATCCCGGGATTTCAAGGACAGGTCGATCCGCAAAACAGCCAGGGCAAATAAGACAGCACTCCGAGTAGGGGCCGCCCGAATCAAACGGGGTTTGGAGAGAGCAAATGCAGCAACGTCCCTGTCTCCAGGAGAAAGACACTCCGAGGGGCCATCCGCCATCTTGAGCACATCGCCCGCCGCCATTGTCGCCTCCGCCTACAAGTCCACCAGGAGCACCAGAGGCCCCAGGACACAGAGCCGATCAGCAGCGGATGGCGCTCGGCGGAGAAAGGAGAGTCACCAGAAGAACGGGCGTGCTCCCCACAACACTCGGGGGCGCCCTGCACCGGATCCCAGGCGGGACAATCAACAGGAGTGGGCTTCTCACTCGAGGGGTGCCGGACAGCGCGGCTTCTCTTCTTCGGGCCGGCAGGCAATCGGGCATGCGGGGTGGCCCACCATCGGGGGTGGGTCCGCTCCGGCGCTTCCGGCTCGCGGCTCTCAGGCTCCCACCATCGGGTCTCTCCACCGGTTCCGGACCACCGGCACTCCGAACACCTCCGGGCAGGCACAGCACTCGAGGCCCCGGCGTCAGAGCCGGGAAGGCCAGCAAGGCGACAAGGGCAGAACGCAGAAACCACTGCACGCCAGAGCCCCGGAAAAGGACGGTAAGTGAAGGCTCTTCCTTGGTAACTGAATTCGGAACACCCCGAACAGGATTAAAGTCAGGATAGGTGGCGGGGAGGAAGGGATCTCGGAGCGAGGCATGTATGCGACTGTTCTGATCGCCATCTTGGCTCCTCCCCTATCTTCTTATGTTTGATGTTCAATGACTGGAGATAGTCGGGTATTTGCTGCCCCTGAAACTGGTTCATTATCAATCCTTAAACCATGTGTGGTCATTATTTTTTTCTAGGTTTGGGATCGCTTCACTAGCAGAGAGGCTTTTCATGAACTCTACTTCCGGGTGCATGGAGTAGTCCTCAACAGTGACCAATAAATACCTGCCATCGGGAAGGCTGCAAAATCCATAGTGTACAGAGGATGTCTTCTGTGATGACCAGTGCTGGAGGATCCGGCCTGGTGGCAACCTGGCATGCTGTGCAAGTTTAAACATCTCACTCCACCATTTCACCCGGGTGGGATAACCAGAACTTGCTTCTGATTCTGTTCTTTGTCTTTACCATTCCCTAATGTCCCACGTGGATGTGCTGGATCACTTGCATGACGAGACACCTCAGGATTACATATTGGTGTCCCATGAAGAGGTATCTTTCTGCAGCAACTGGTAGCCTGTGCCTCACATAGAGAGAGGCTAGCACTTGCTGCGCCTCCGGGGTTCGGTGTGATGCATGAGTCTTCAGGGCAGTCTAGTTTCCAATCTGAGTTGCCAGCCCTCAGGACCATCGGTAAACAGTCATCTCCCTACGTTGCTTCCAGGATCTTTGTCAGTGACTCTCAAATTGTTGCAGGGATTGTGTTTTGGAAACAGAACTATGCCTGGGATCACAAAACGTCATTATGTAGGGACTGAGTCACCATACCACATCAGTACCTATGGGCCCGAATCCTGACCAGCTCATAGTGCCTTACTTGCTATCCTAACCTTCCCAGAGTAACAAGTTAGCACACCAGAACACAACACTCTAGCCCACTCAGGGAACCGCGGTAACAGATCATCACCTTTCGTTCTCTCACTCATACATGTCCATAATAAACAAATGGAAGACCTGAGGAAATTGAACAATAATTATTGAAACTATCATGTTCTAGCATGAAGCAACTGCGCTGCAATGATTAAACATGCAAATTAGTAAAGTGATTAGCATTATCAATAGCCTAAACACAATAAAAAGCCCTACCATGGCGAATTATATATTTGCTTAAGCCTAACCTCTCTATGGGAGCACAAATTATATATCACAGATCTCTAGGATTAGAATCAGACCCATACCTGGCATTTGCCGTTAGCGGGTCTGCATTTCAGATTGTGCAAGCTCGTTGCCGGGATCCTTCCTCTGCGAGAAATTTACCTCTCTCTATTTTCATAACAACAAGTCTCAACTAATATGATAAGAACCACCGTTCTCGAAAACATATATACAAAAAAGGAGGGGGGTTCTTCAAAACAGTAGCTGGGCATCTTAGTTATGTCTATATGTTAGGTGTGTTATTGGCCGACCACAGAGAAAAACTGCACCGTTTTATTTGACCTTGTACGAAACGTTCTAACTGAATCGCAGCAGAAGAGCTTCATAACAAAAACATCTGCAGTCTATTTCTAAAATAATAATGTGACACAAACATAAATGTGTAACTTCATAACGAGTGGAAAGGAAAAGCGGCCTACAACCAGCAGTTAGGCTAACACATGGGAGAACTACAATGGGTCTTATAGGAACCCACAACAAAATACAAATTGGATATACTCTTCTGTCTCTTATACAGTGTTTTCTCCCTCTGTATGAGCAGACCTTGCAAGTCAGGAAGAATACTCCACCCGGTTTAATAGTGTGGCTTGTGTCCCACTAAAATTGGATATTGTTTTGGCTGCAAGACCCACTTCTATAAGGGCGGCTTTGACGGTGACAATTGATAAAGTGGGAATACTGGTTTGTGGTCCGTGTGTACCATTAATTAATTCTCATACAAATATAGATGGAAGTGTCTACAACCCCAACAGGTGACAATGGCGTCCTGCTCAATATTTGAATATCTTTTTTGAGGGGTGAGCTCTCTGTTGGCACATGCTATTGGGGCCAACTCTCCACAGGCTTGTTTTGTGACAGTTGCACCCCCAACCCGATGGGGCTAGAGTCTACTCACTGTTCCATCTCCTTGCACTAAGTTGATTTAATCAGAGAGTGCCACTTAGGTGCTCCGAAATGGCAGGTCATGTGCCTCTTCTCCTGACCACAGAGTTGACGCTTTTGTGAACTCTTACAGAGGAGCAATGAGAGGCATCAAGATTTTATAAATCGTCCAGAGTCATTGACCATCCCCAAGAAACTCCTCACTTCTGTTGTGAAGATTAGGGAAGGGGCAAGTTTAATGTCTGTCACCTTAGCAGAGTCCATGGCTAGCACTTCAGCTGAAAAATGGTAGCCGAACAAACTGATGTATGGCTGCAGAAACTCGCATTTGTCCTTGTGCATCGTGAGGCTGCAGTCTCTGAGTTTCTGCGGCACTTTGTGGAGCCTGGGGTAGTGTTCTTGCAGTAACAGCTCACACACAAATATGTTGTCTCTTACACTGATGACACCGGTCAGTCTGGATAGAACCTCTCAGACAGTATTTTTAAAATCCTCCACCACGCTCTAAATCACAAAGTCCCACCTCTTGCAGCAGCGGAAGCAAGATGAATAGAAGAGGTTGTGATGCATCGGGTCTCAGTATCTAGCATGATTTGGTTTTTATTCAGACCGGCACCCCATTTTTGAGAGCCATCAAGATCCGCTCTGCTCACTTACTATGCCATCAGCAGTTGGAGTAACATACCTTTCACATTTGATTGCTAGGCTTAAAAGGCACATGTCTATATAGTTTCACTTCTCTATTTTGCTTGGGTTTACGTGTCACTACAATTGTTGGTAACACCTAGTGGAGGATCCTTCTACTTTTTCAATGATTTCAGCTTTTTTCAGTTTCTGGAGTTTTTCCTCCACTTTCGGTTGTGGATTACTTGTGGGGGTTCTCATGGTGTTCACTGTCTTCTTCTGGGACATCTTCTGCAGGCAAAAAGACCTCCATACCTTTGCAGAATGGTTAACAAATTCCTTGCAGCTGGCTGGGCATCCTCCTGAGTGAGGATAGAATCCTCCACAGTATCCACATGGGTGTTTCAGCTTTTGCCGCCCATCTCCCTTTGGTGGGAAACTGGACTTGATGATCGGGAGGGCAGCATTCGTATGCAAGGCCCTCGACTTTGAAAGTTCTTTTGCGCACCATAGCGTCAGTATGTTTTGCAGGGGCATGCAGGGCTCTTGGAGTATTTATTCCCTCAATTTGGAACAGGCATGGCCTTTATTGAACTGTTCCTGCTTCCTTCTGTTTCATCTTGTAGGGTGAATGTGCTGGCAAGCTCCTTGATCTGGGTATAAGCAGCATTGATGGATTTATCTGGACCTAGCTGAGTCTCGCTAAGTAGGAATTACTCATAGCCTGGGTTCGACACTCCTTCAAAATAGCTGTTAAGCATGGCAACTATGGCGGCATAGATAAACGGAGGACCTGTATCGGGGAGATTGCATGATAATGTGGACATGTCTTCTCCTGCCATGTAGCTTCCTTTTGTCTTCTATATCTCCAGCCTCTTTACCCAAAGCTTCTACTTGGTTATTTACACAGATGGCAGTCTTGAGATGGCGAAGGGCTCAATGGCCCTCCTACGAATGACCCAGGACCACCTCACCTTCAGGAAACACCTCAAGACATGGCTATTCGAGCAGTAGCAGCACCCCCCTCCCTTCAGCGCCTTGAGACCCTCACAGGTGAGTAACGCGCTCTATAAATGTACTGAGTGATTGATTGATTGGAATGGTTGCCATGCTCTGCTGCCCGCACTGGCTCTCCCATGACTCCGTCATGCTGACATACCCTTTTCTTTTGGCGGCCTCTGGGATGGCGTGAATTTTAGGGCGCAGGCGATTCGGCTACTGTGATAATTGTTGTGGCTCTCGCCCCTCGGTGTGATTAGCCATACCACTTCATCCAGCTCCAGTGCCCTGCTCCCTATCTAATAGCTCAGGTGGGACCTTGCTGATCTGACGGCATCAGATTTTCTTTCAGCATCAGTCTTTTGCTGGGCCTCCTCACTGTTTTCAGAGGGGTGCCAGAGGGCTCCTGGAAAAATATTTTTAAAGTTTTTTTTCAGGCCCTCAAGGTAGACTGCTATTACTTGTAGTGAGAGTGAGAGATCTGGGCTGGCACCACTGGAGTTATGCGCCTTCAAGTGGTCGGCCCACAGTATCACCTGGTTATCTGTAATGTGACCTTTTGTTGGATGGTTGAGTGCCGTCGCACTCTCAGGCCCTGGTTTCTCAATTCCCCATTCAGAGTCACAGGAGCGACTTTCCTCTGCTAGAGGCACAGCTCTGTGTACTCGCAGACTCATCTGATTTTGCCAGCAGGCGTTTAGGGCAGCCACAACTCGGCTGCTGAGCTAAAGTAGCCTGGTTCTTCCAGGCCTTGTGAAGAGTGCAGGTTATACTTCTTGTCATCAATTATGTGCTAGTGGGCAAGGAAACCAGCGAACAAACACGACTACACACAGTTCTTTGGAATGGTGCACTGGAATCCCAGACCACGGGCCTCAGTCCCTTTCTTTTACTTTGTCCAGGTCACGTGAAGCCAACCAAGTAACTCCCTGAACAGAGCAGGCACACCATGCCTCTACCACTCCCAGTGTTATTTCTGCAATGCTGCTAAAGAACAACACTACAACGGTTTTCGTGTTATAAGACACAGTGCTTACCTCATTTCCTAGTGGAACGCGCCCACCGAGTCTGAGCGCGGCAGCCACCAGAGGGGGTAGGGTGACCAACCGTCCGTAAATTTCATGGACCGTCCGTTATTTTAGTATTATGTCCACAAGGCGTCCGTAATTTGGAGTCCCCAAATTATGGACGCCTTACAGACATCATACTAAAATCAAATTGGGCAATTTCAATAAGGTGTGCTTTTTACCTGCAAGAGGGCCCATGACTTAAAAGTTTTCACTCCGGGCTTCTCGCACTTATCTTCTAACCCCTTCGCTGCTAGGCCTCCCCCCGTGCTAAGCCATTTTTGCCTATTTGGGGTAGTTCGCGCTTCGGCCACTGTAACATTTTGACCACTTAAGGTATCCACGCCAAATTTGCGTCCTTTTCTTCTAACATCATGGGGATTCTAAAGGTACCCAGGGTTTGTGGATTCCCTTGGTGGGGACCCAGAACTTTGCCAAAATACAGCTAAATTTTAGTTTTTATGGGAAAAAGGGCTACAGTTGAAAGTGTCTGTGTTTTTTCCCTGCAAATGGTATCAACAAAGGGGTTGTGGTGCTGAAATCACCAGCTTCCCAGCTTTCAGGGACAAGCAGACTTTTGTCAGAAAACTAAAATGTTTCACACAGTTTTGGCATTTTTCTGGGACATAGCCTATTTTTGCTATTTCTTGTGCTTTCAACCTCCTTCCAGTTAATGGTAGAAATGGGTATAAAAGCAATAATGGATCATGGAAAGCTATACATTTTAGAAAAGTAGACAAAATTCCAAATTTAGTAAGGGGTCATTTGTGTAGATCCTTCAAGATTTCTTTATAGAAACTAACAGTCAAATATAGGAAAAATTGAAGATTTGTTGAAAAAATCAGCCATTTGTGTCAACGTTTTCACCTGTAAATTATTCTAATTATGACAACTGTTTGAAAGCAATATACCATTACATCCGCGGGACCTTTCTGGTTGTGGGTATATATAGGACTTGTAGGTTCACCAAGAACCCGTCGAATGACTGAGCAGTGTCTTGCAATGGTTTTTTATTGTGTACCGTGTATATAGCAATTATTTTGGGAAAATGTATACATGGGAAAATTGGTATGAAAGACACCTATGTATTTCTGAAATGGAAACAAAATATAGAGTTTAGAAACAGTAGATATTTTCACATTTCTGAAATTGGGAGTAGCCATACTGGCATGAGTACCATAGGTCATTTTTCAAAATGACTTCTTTTTTACACATTGTCTTTCATTTGGAAGGCAGAAATGCATCAAAAGTCAATAGGTAATAACAGTTGTTCTACAATTCTGTGTTACCCTAAGTCTCCCATTAAAAATGGTACCTCACTTGTGTGGGTAGGCCTAGTGCCCATGACAGGAAACGACTCAAAACACAACGTGGACACATTTTATTTTCACAGTGAAAACTGACCCTTTTTTTGCGAAGTGCATAGTTGTAGTTTTTTAACCCTAGCTCTGCCGGCACCTAGGGAAACCTAGCAACCCTATACATTTTTGAAAACTAGACACCCAGGGAAATCCAGGATGGGGTGACTTGACTGGCTCTCGTCAGGTTGTTACCCAGAATCCCTTACAAACCTAAAGAATTGTCCCAAAAAACCAAATGTTCCTGTTATTTCTGTGGTGGAAAGTTCTGGAATCTGCGTGGAGAAAATGGAAAAATGCGAGGAAAAAATTCCACCCACCCCGCGTTCCCCAAAGTCTTCCCAAAAAAATGGTACCTCACTTGTGTGGGTAGGCCTAGTGCCCGCGAAAGGAAACGGCCCAAAACGCAACATGGACACACCACATTTTCACAGTGAAAAATTACCCTTTTTTTGCAAAGTGCCTAGTTTTTTAACCCTAGCTCTGCCGGCACCTAGGGAAACTTAGCAAACCTATACATTTTTGAAAACTAGACACCCAGGGAAATCCAGGATGGGGGGACTTGACTGGCTCTCAACAGGTTCTGTTACCCAGAATCACTTGCAAACCTAAACATTTGACAAAAAAACACATTCTCCTCACATTTCTGTAGTGGAAAGTTCTGGAATCAGGGTGGATCCACAAAATTCCACCCACCCCTTGTCCCCAAAGTCTTCAGAGAAAAATGGTACCTCATTTGTGTGGGTATGCCTAGTGCCCACGACAGGAAACGGGCAGCGGTTGATCTGCAGTTTTGCGTAGTTGCATTTTTTTGGTAAAAAGATTTTTGTTGTGTTTACTCCAAATGAGTATTAATGCAACTACGCAAAACTGCAGATCAACCGCTGCCGAAACCAGAATCAAAAACTTTGCACTAGAATAAAAAGGAGAAATAAAACATTACAATCACATATGCAAATAATGCACTAGTCCACATACTATCCACCAGCCAAGCAAAGGTGGTAGGTGGACCTAAAAGCATAAGGCCGATCTGCCCCCACAGGGAGCAATAACAGCCAAAAAAGTCACCCTCATAATGGGGGAGTGACCCTTGCCCAATGGGTCACTCCCCAACACCAACATTTTAAAAGCCCTGGTGTCTAGTGGCATCTACCCCCCTAGGGGACAGATGGGCCTGAAAACATATGGCCGATCTGCACCCAAGGGGGGGCAGAAACTATCAAAATAAATGATCCCCCAAGGGGAGCAACCCTTGCCCAAGGGGCCTCTCCCCAACAACACAAACCATCCCTGGTGTCTAATGGCTTCTGCCCCCCTTGAGGGCAGATGGGCTTAGAATAACAAGACCGATCTGCCCCCAAGGGGGGCAGAAACAGCCACAATAAATGATTCTCAAAGGGGAGCGGACCTTGCCTAAGGGGCCGCTCCCCAAAAACCTATTTAAATAAAATTATAATCCCTGATGGCCTAGTGGGCTCACAGAGATTTATTTATAAATAAATATAAACTCAATCTGCCCCAATTAAAAAAAATGTATCCCCCAGGGGGAGCGACCCTTGCCCAAGTGGAAGCTCCTCGACACAAAGGCACTTTTAGAAAGACAAAAAATTCCCTGGTGTCCTAGTGGTCACATAGTGCCTTATTAATTAATTTATTGGGGGTGGCAGACCCATCCACAGAATGTATCCCCTAAGGGGAGAGACCCTTGCCCAATGGGCCGCTCCCCGACACAAAGGTACTGTTAGAAAGAAAAGAAATTCCCTGGTGTCCAAGTGGTCACATAGTGCCTTAATAATTAATGTATTATTTATAGATCTGCCACCCCCAAGGGGGGCAGACCCATCCACAGAATGTATCCCCCAAGAGGAGCGACCCTTGCCCAATGGGCCGCTACCCGACACAAAGGCACTTAAAAAAAAAAAAAAAAAATCCCAGGTGGCCTAGTGGTCACATACTGCCTTATTACTGTATTTAATGTTTTATAGATCTGCCCCCCCCAAGGGGGGCAGACCTATCCACAAAATGTATCCCCAAGGGGAGCGACCCTTGCCCAAGGGGCCACTCCCTGACACAAAGGCACTTATTAAAAAAAAATCCCTGGTGGCCTAGTGGTCACATAGTGCCTTATAAATAAAACATTTTATAGATCTGCCTCCCCAAGGGGGCAGACCCATCCACAAAATGTATCACCAAGGGAAGCAACCCTTGCCCAAGGGCCGCTCCCCAACACAAAGGCACTTATATAAAAAAAATCCCTGGTGGCCTAGTGGTCACATAGTGCCTTATAAATAAAAACATTTTTTTATAGATCTGCCCCCCCCCCCCCCAGAGGGGCAGACCCATTCAGAAAATGTATCCCCCAAGGGGATCGACCCTTGCCCAAGGGGCCGCTCCCCGACACAAAAGGCCCTTTAAAAAAACAAGCATTTGCAATGCAATAGGTCGCGCATTAGGAAAGTTTGAGCTATTGGTCTTGTAAATGACAATTTTTTTATGTATGTGTTGGTTTTGAAAAAAGCTAAATTAATAGCTTTGTCATTTACAATGCCATTGAGTAAAAACATCTGCGGTCAAAACGATGCCAGGAAAAGCGGGAAAATGAAAAGCGACGGGAAATGCTCTCGGCATTGCGGGGGCGGGGGATCACTTTTGGAGGAAAATAGACATTTAACTGCTGTGGCTAATTATTTTCGCACTGGAAACAGGATCTGCATTTTATAGTCACTTAGCCCTCATTTAAAAGACTACCTGTATTACATTAGCAACGCATTCACTGCATAAATATCTATTTATCCCTGCGGGATATAATAGTCGAGACCTAAAAAAAGCATTACTGCTGCACGATCGCACCCAATGCGCGATTGTGCAGTAGGAATGCTTGAAAAAGACATCGGAGGAAAGGAAAAGACTTTCCTTTCCTCCGATGCCTTTTTTAAATTCCCCCCACCCTCCCCGAGGACAAACTCACCTCTACTCCGCCGGACATACTGGAAGTAAATGGCTTCCTGCACGTCCGGTTTCATGTAATGATGTCAGCGCGCGAGGAGAGCTGACGTCATTACATGATGTGGTGGGTGGGGAGGGAGCGGAAGGGCTTCCCATTCGACTGCGGGTGGGAGCAGGTTTAGGGGCAGCCCACGAGGGGAGCGTGCTAGGCCTGGAGCCGTCCGACGCACACGTGACTTCGGACGGTTCCCGGCCGTCTGATGCCTGGAAAGGGCTAAACTGAAGAGGCTGCCTGCAGTGGCCCCTCCCAGACCTCGCACAGACTGTGGAGTGGCCCATTGTCAGTCTGAGACTGCAGCTGATTAGCACTTATAGAATTACAATGGACCCAATTGTAGTGACAGCATGTGGTTTGCTTTGCAAAGCTGCACGCATACGGAAAAACTGTGAAGTGCACGATTGTCTCAACCTTACATAAACTTATTTTGACTTGTACTTATTTTGGTTGTCTACTTACTTATATATTATTGTGCGACCTCCTCTGATATGTTTGTAAAACTTTGTTTTGGCCCACATTTTTGCCCTGAATTTTGACCTTCTGTCCTGAATTGTTGTCCTGAATTTTTACACTGACCGTCCTGAATTTGCACCCATGCCAGTTGGTCACCCTAAGAGGGGGCTCCCCAGGCCTGTAGTGGCAAGAATAGTAAATTACAGGGATAAGGAGACAGTTCTGCAGGGAACCTAGTCAGCTGGGCCCCCCAATATGAAAATACACAAGTATTCATTTTGCCGAATTACACGCTTTCGGTACTGCGCCGCCGCTCCTCATTCCTGAAGTTAAATGCAGTTTGCTGCAAGTTATTCACTTCTCTTCCCAGCCAAGATGAAAGTGATGGTCATAGATAAGAGTTATTTCTTCATCGAACCTGTGGGTGCCTGGGACTGGGAGGGACAAAGATGCTACGACTCGTCCGTCCCGCCATCACCGTTGCATAGATCACATGTAGCAGGCGTCCACCGTCATGGCAGGGCTCGGAGTGCTGGCAGTGCCAGGATCCAAGGGGCTCAGACTCCGGAACAAGCAAGAGGAGAGCAGGCTCAGGCCCTAATGGCTGCTATCATGCTGTGGGCAGATCAGCGCTCGCCACCTCTTGAATCCCAGAATGGAGAAACGTCAGACAATGATGCCAGTTATTTCACAAATAGTATGTCCTTGGTTCTGCTCCCGACAGTGACACCGTGTCTTTTGCTTTGCTAATGGTATTGTATAGCAAAGCAAATGGCTTTCACTTAATGAAAGGCGAGACCTATTGCATTTTTAATGCTTGTTTTGTGCAGCAGCGAGGGTGGCTTGTAGCAGGGTCGAGAGACCAAGATTTGTATAGTTGGGGTGGGGGGGGGGGAGGGAGGGGAGGGATTGTGTAGCCAAAGGAGACGCTCATGCAAAACAAAACTGCCCGGAACCCACAGCTCGGGTGTGGACATTAGGGAAAGAGCCGAGCCCCCTGTGCAGTGTCAGATGCTCGGACAAGGACCACTACGTTTGGGACAACTGGGGGCATGTACGTGGCAATGCCCAACTCATTCCAGCTGCATGGTGAATAATAAAATCAGGAACATACTAGGTGGAGAAAAAAAACCACACCACATGTCTCTTGAAGAAACCACTCAGGCAAGCACTGCCACGTACATATTCGCTCTCTTTTGTAAGATGCAAATACACGCACCTGCATCGCAAAACTCGCATGGTAAATATAGCACTATCAAGAAATTCCATCGCGAGGGAAGGAAGAAATGTGACAGCTCGCCAATGGAATCCATGAACGTCACCAAGGAATGCCGCAATACCAGAGCTACATTCCTAGCAGTGAAGGAATGCCAACCCAAAGACCATGACAGCACCCAGGGCGTGGACCTGTAGTGGGCGAGCATACCTCACGCCCCTACGGCCTTCAACTGGGCAGAACAGAAGTTCTTGCTACACAGACATACATGGAGAAAAGGAGGGAAAGTGCTGCGGCGCGCCTCATCGTTAGTAATGCACTCTTTTCAGTAGGTGAGGTCCCTTCATATTTCTGGCAACCCACCCAGTATGTGGGCAGACAGATCCCTTTGCGGGATCATCCACGCAGGGCGGATACAGGAACAAATGCCACCCGCCCAAGGAGTAAAACACAAGTCTACCCAAGTAGTGGTTACTGTAGCCACTCGGCACCCCTAGCAGATGCCCTAGGCCACACTGTGCGCTCACCAGGATTGTGCAGTCAGATCAAATCAGAATCTACACTGGACACACACCCAGGGCCGTAGCTACCATTGGTAGCAGCGGGAGCAGTACCGGGCGAACGCTGAAAATGGCACTGTACTGCTACCCCGCCAGCAGTGAGGGGGAAACTTTCTACTGATTTCACCTTGTCTCGCGCATCTGCCACCACCTCGCTAGTTTATAGGATTGCCACATGTTCTTATTAGGAACATCACTGATATTGTGTGAACCCTCACATCCCTGGGAAAGGGGTGACCAGACATTGTCTTAGAATACTGGGCCATATTATCAAGCATGGGCGATAAAGCGGCGATAATGGCCTTGATAATATGTCCTTGTGAATTCCCATAGAAGCCCAGGTTCTGGTGTTAACCTGGGCTGCTATGGGAATTCACAAGGGCATATTATCAAGCCCATTATCGCCACTTTATCTGCAGTTTCCTGCCGATAAAAGCGGCGATAATTGATCGCACATGCTTGATAATATGGCCCATCTTTTTTTATTTCTCTTTCAACAGTTCTCTCTGTAAAATGAAAACCCTTACCGCGCGCGCAACAAAATTGCAGAGCTTCCCAAGTAAAAACAGATAGCTAATGGCATTAAAAACAAGCATTTGCAATGCAATAGGTCTCGCATTAGGAAAGTTTGAGCTATTGGTCTTGTAAATGACACATTTTATATTTATGTGTTGGTTTTGAAAATAGCGAAATTAATAGCTTTGTCATTTACAATGCCAATACTTTTATCTTTTGCAAATGTGACACTTATAGCATTTGTAATGCAACATGTTTTGTATTTACGTGACTTAGATGTATTGATATTACAAATAACAGTGGCTTTTAATTTTTTAAAATAATTAATACTTAAATAAAAGTTATTGTAATTTGTAATGGCAATAGCTTAAACTTTTGTAAACACCTTTTGTGAAGATTATGTTCAGTGTATTTTACTGTGACGAAAATCCAAGAACAGAAGTGAAATATTACCATCTTTTTCTGACATTTGTAATAAAGCTTGAAACATTGAGAGAACATATTTAAACCAGTTGTTGTAGAATGGTTGCACAGATTGATGCTGTGGTGACACGGAGAGATGTTGTGGTGGCGACAAGTGATGCTGTGGCGTTCAGTGATGCAGTGGTAGCGCATAGTGATGTTGTGGTGCCCCCGAGTGATGCTGTGGTGCCCCAGAGTGATGCTGTGGTGGTGCGATAGATAGGTAGAGTGAGGGCGATAGATAGCTAGAAGGAGGGCGAAAGATAGAGTGAGGGCCATAGATAGATAAACAGAGTGACGGCGATAGATAGATAGACAGAGTGACGGCGATAGATAGATAGACAGAGGGACGGCGATAGATAGATAGACAGAGGGACGGGGATAGATAGATAGACAGAGTGAGGACGATAGACAGATAGAGTGAGGGCGATAGATAGGCAATTGGGCTTCCTCCTTCCCTGAATTCATTGCCCCATTTCTGGCGCAATCAACCAATTTTCTTATTGTCGGCGACTTAAACATTCATTTTAATTCTGAGTTGTGTGCTATCTCTACACGCCTCTAACAGGACCTTGCAGCCTTAGACCTCCACTTGCACAACTCTGACCCCACTCACAAAGCCGGCAATCTTTTAGACCCCATTATCTCCAATCTCACTGGCATCTCCTATCAATCCTCAACACCAGTTATTTGGTCGGACCACTTTATTGTTAATTTCTCAATTAAAACAGCAATAGTTAAACCCTCGAATCCCGCTCTTCCTCACAAAGCCAGTAGGAACTGGAAACGTTTAGATATTGATAAACTTAACTCCCTTCTTGTTAAGGAAAAACCTACGCTTTCCAGAATAACTACTAAAGAGCTACCTATCATCAGAGGATGGTTGACAACAGCTTTGGATTTTTGTCTTCCAATTCAAAAAAATAAACCTCAAATCCATCACCCACCAGCACCATGGTTTACTGATGCTCTTCGTCAGGAAAAATCCAACTGTAAAAAATTGGAACGCATTTGGCGTTCCAAGTATAATTCTGACCAGAAATTAAAATATAAGGTAGCTCTTAAAGCCTATCATTCGTCCTGTGACACCGCCAGAGCCAACTTTGCCAATTCTACCATTCTTACGGCACAAAATAGACCTAAGGCCCTGTTTAAAATCGTTAAAGAGCTCTCAGGTGCATCTGCTATACCTAAAGACCCCTGTTTGGACACTGCCCAATGTGAGGCTCTAGCCAACTTTTTTGTTGAGAAAATTGATAAAATTTATGATACTTTTAATTCTACCTCTGTTGTGTCAGCTAGTCCTGATCCAACCTTATGTACTCCCGTTCCTGACACTACTCTTGGTCCCACTTTCGTGTCTCCCATTCTGCATGTCTGGGACCCTATCTCTCCTTCGCTTTTAAAAAAGTATCTTCTAGATATTAAATCCGGCTCCCCCCTTGACCCAATGCCTCCACAAGTCCTGAGCTCCTTGGATCCAGCTCTACTTCATATTATTCTGAAGGTTCTGAACGCATCTTTAACTGAAGCTATTGTTCCCAATGAATGGAAACATGCTATGGTGGTTCCATTATTAAAAAAGGCCAACGCAGATCCCAACATCCCATCGAACTTCCGCCCTATCTCTTTGCTTTCTTGTTTTTCCAAAATCTTGGAGAAACATGTCAATTCTTTACTTACCTCTCACGTTGAATCTTTAAATCTTCTTCATGGTTCCCAATCCGGGTTCAGGGCGGGTTTTTCCACTGAAACCACTCTTCTTGGTGTATCGGAATCCATTAGACTAAAGGTGGACAATGGGGAGTCAGTGGCGCTCATATTACTTGATTTGAGTGCCGCATTTGACACCGTCTCCCACTCCATCCTGTTGTCCACCTTGAAATCTGTGGGTGTCGGTGGTTCCGCCCTGGCCTGGATTGCTAACTTTCTTTCTGATCGCACGTTTCAAGTGTTTTCTCCCACATCTGTTTCATCAATCTTCCCTTCTAAACACGGTGTTCCTCAAGGGTCTATCCTTAGCCCTCTCTTTTTTAATTTGTATGTGAGACCCCTGGCTTTTCTGGCGGAACAGGCAGGTCTCACGATTTACTCTTACGCCGATGACACTCAAGTCATCTACTCACTCTCCACCAATAAAAATTGTCCTTCTTCTTCTCTCCAAAATGGACTTCGAAAAATATCTGCATGGATGCTTGATCACAAATTAAAACTAAATGGGGACAAAACAGAACTGCTTCTGTTTGGCCAAGACATCTCGCTATGGGGCCCACAACATTGGCCATCGGAGATGGGTCCTCTCCCTACCCCGACTACGACTGCTCGTAATCTTGGGGTCCTCCTTGACAATCAATTGTCTTTCAAGCAGCACGTCGTGAAAGTCTCCGCCACCTGTACTACCATCATCAGGTGGCTGAGGAAAATCACGTGGATGCTGCCGGCTGACACCCTGAGGACGGTAGTCCAGGCTCTTGTCATCTCACGTCTGGACTACGGGAACATCTTACTCTTGGGTGCCTGTAAGGAGGTAACTAGGAAGTACCAGGTGGTACAAAATATGGCTGTTCGCCTTATTTGTAACCTTCCTGCTAGAACATCGACCTCGGCCCACATGCGTAAACTGCATTGGCTGCGTATTGAGAATAGGGTTAAATTCAAGGCTTTGTGTCTTATGCACAAAATCCTGACTGGAAAAGCCCCTCACTACTTATCTGTTTTAGTGCAGCACTATGTCCCCTCTCGCACACTTAGGTCCTCCACCCAAAATAAAGTTAAAGTACCGCGTGTCAAGAGAGCTAAAATGGGAGGTCGGTCATTCTCCCTGCTAGCACCCTCTCTTTGGAACTCCCTTCCCTTATCGCTACGCTCTGAAATGTGTTTTCTGTCTTTCCGTAAGGGAATCAAGACCTGGTTATTTAATATGTAAGCTGTTGATTCAATGCTCCCCTCACCTCGTATACTTCTGTTTGCTTTAGCGCCGGGAAACCTTCGGGTAGCTGTGCGCTTAATCAAGTGTAATTATAATAACATAATAATAATAGAGTGAGGGCGATACCTAGAGTGAGGGAGATAGATAGACAGATAGATAGAGTGAGGGCGATAGATAGAGTGAGGGCGATAGATAGATAGATAGATAGATAGATAGATAGATAGATAGATAGATAGATAGAGTGAGGGTGATAGCTAGAGTGAGGGCGATAGATAGCTAGAGTGAGGGTGATAAATAGATAGAGTGAGGGCGATAGAGGGCGATAGATAGATGTTGGGCAATAGATAGATAGATAGAGGGCGATAGATAGATAGATAGATAGATAGATAGATAGATAGATAGAGTGAAGGCGATAGATAGAGTGAGGGCGATAGAGTGAGGGCGATAGAGTGAGGGCGATAGATAGATAGAGTGAAGGCGATGGATAGAGTGATGGCGATAGAGTGAGGGCGATAGAGTGAGGGCGATAGATAGATAGAGGGAGGGCGATAGATAGATAGAGTGAAGGCGATAGATAGATTGAGGGAGATAGAGTGAGTGCGATAGATATAGTGAGGGCGATAGATAGATAGAGTGAGGGCGATAGATAGATAGATAGAGTGAAGGCGATAGATAGAGTGAGGGCGATAGATAGAGTGAAGGCGATAGAGTGAGGGCGATAGATAGAGTGACGGCGATAGATAGAGTGACGGCGATAGATAGAGTGAGGGCGATAGATAGAGTGACGGTGATATATAGAGTGAGGGCGATAGATAGAGTGAGGGCGATAGATAGAGTGAGGGCGATAGATAGAGTGAGGGCGATAGATAGAGTGAGGCAGATAGATAGATTGATAGATAGATAGAGAGTGAGGGTGATAGAGAGATAGAGTGAGGGGAATAGATAGATAGAGTGAGGGCGACAGATAGAGTGAGGGAGATAGATAGATAGAGTGAGGGCGATAGATAGATGTGTGTGGTTGTGTGTGTGTGTGGTTGTGTGTGTGAGTGTGGTTGTGTGTGTGGTTGTGTGTGTGTATGTGTGTGTGGCTGTATGTGTGAGTGGTTGTATGTGTGAGTGGTTGTATGTGTGTATGGTTGTGGTTGTGTGTGTGGTGTTGTGTGTGGGGTTGTGTGTGTGGGTGTGCGTTGGGTGTGTGGGGTTGTGTGTGTGGTTGTTTGTGTGGTTGAATGTGTGGTTGGGTGTGGTTGTGTGTGTGTGGTTGTATGTGTGGCTGGGTGTGTTTGGGTGTGGTTTTGTGTGTGGTTGTGTGTGAGATTGTGTGTGTGGTTGTGTGTGTTTGTGTGGTTGTGTTTGTGTGGTTGTGTGTGTGGTTGTGTGTGGTTGTGTGTGGTTGTGTGTGGTTGGGTGTGGTTGTGTGTGTGTATAGTTGTGTGTGTGTGTGGTTGTATGTGTGGCTGTGTGTGTGGTTGGGTGTGTGTGGTTGGGTATGTGTGGTTGGGTGTGTGTGGTTGGTTGTGTGTGTGTGTATAGTTGTGTGTGTGTGTGTGTGTGGGTCTTTTATTGGATTAAAAGTATTTTTTAAATAAGCTTAATCAGCATTCGTGTACTCATTTGAATTGCTGCTGCCTTTACCCGCAAAAAAAGGGGTTTCCCGCACCTTACTTGGCTTCCGCTAAATAAATTGTGGCAGATAAAGTGCACTCATATATAGAGTCCCAAAGAGGACCATCATTCGATCCGCCAATGCCTATGATTTTTCCGCTGTTAATGTAGCATGTATTTAAAACAGCATTCATATTTAATCGACCATGAACAGTAATCTAGATCAATACTTAAACAAACAATAAATAGGAAAACGGTGTACACGTTTGCCTTGATTAGTCACTACACAGCGAGGAAATAGCTCCAAAATGACGCTAACTGCCCACCCCCTTCCTGGAAGGATGCACATTATTCATTTGCAGGAACGAAGGGAAAATTTTGCCCGAAAAAAAGATGGCGGCAAGCTCGCGCTCTGAGGTGCGAAAGTAGCGTCACCTGCGCAGAAGCTAGCGAACGGAAGAGGGGCGTGAGCCGGAAAGGGCTGTTTGTTTTCAGCGAGGGGGAATGGTGGGGGATGGTGACAAGAACGGGTGCATGAGAGCCGGGACGGTGTAGATTGGAAGGGGAGGTGCCAATTGAGGCAGAAGTGGGCGGGGGGGAGTAAAATGCAAGCATTTAGTGGTAAACATGGTGATGTGCGTGGATGGAGCGGGCATTGAAAAGGAGTAATACGATGAGAGCGTATGTACAGTGAAGGGTGCCGTGCACTTTCCCTTTGTCATTAGAGCTTTAGTCAAGTCTTTCGCTTAAAAACTATTGTATTCCAATTAATTTAAAGCGAGTCAAGATTACAACTCCTGCAATGCAGTAAGCCAGTGAAAGCTTATGTCTCAAATATATGACTTGGCTCCAGTGGTATCGCTAGGCACAGAGGAGGGCAGAACAAGCGTCCACTATCAACAATGCTGTCAGGGTCACAGGTTCGAGTCCTTACTGAAAAGCCATCGAGCCTATAACTATTTGGTGCGACTGTATTCTTATCTGTACGATAAGATACAGAATGGTGGCTGAGTAGTGGAGGGTGAGCAGATTTCCAATACCAACAAGTCGGATGGGGGTGGGGGGGCGGGGGAGCAGGGGAGCGAGCGAGTGGGAGGGAACGAGCATATGGGGTGTGAGTGAGGCCAAGCGCGCGCTGGCGAAGCGTCGCGCTTCAAGAGCCTGGTGGTGTGCGAGGCTTACTTTCAAGTCGGATGGAGGAGCAGGGGAGCGAGCGAGTGGGAGGGAATGAGCATATGGGGTGTGAGGGAGGCCAAGCGCGTGCTGGCGAAGCGTCACGCTTCAATACATCACATGTATTGGGAGGAATCCGCGCTTGTTCAAGAGTTTGTTTCCCCTACTATATGTTCGAGCTATTAATCCCTGCGGGATATAATAGCTCGACCTAATAAAAACCATCGGTTTCTACTAGCACCACTTTTGGTATCTACTGAACTCCTTTGCCCGAGCTTCACCTGCCAACACGTAAAGGGGGGGATGTCTGGAGAGCAGCTGGGCAGTCAAGCTGCGGATCAGTGATTAGGGGTCACCAGAACAGACTAGAGCCCTCCTGTAGGTCAGGGTAACACCATCCCGCACCTCAATTTAGTAAAACATTTTTGCGAGGAAAAAAAAAACCCACACCACGTTGTTTTAAGTTTGCACGTTCAAAGTCAAACACGGGCAGGTGCACTAAGACTTGTGAGGTAATGCAACATCAGCGCCTAAAACGAATCCTTATTTTGGGGGAGCGCAGTCAGTCTGAAAACCTAGACATCGATATTAGAATCCCTCAATGATCGTCAGGAGGGGTAAGTGGAGAACCCCTCCCTCGGTCCGTGCACGCACCACGCCCCTGCCCCATAGTACAGGCATGTGGGCAAGCGTGACATGAAGCTGGAAACCACGGCCAGAGATGTGCAATTAGAAAACGTAACAAGAAACGCAGTGCTTTCTCCCTAAAAAAGTCTCCAAAAAAAAGTGCCTAGTGTCACGCCACCAGTGAAGCCTCCAGTCTGCGCGTGCACATCTTCTGTCCCTTCTGTCCCACCGCGTGCACATCGGAATCATGTTGATTACAAAAGGTACTTGCATGGCGAGGGCAGCGCATGCGCGCTGCTAACGCCAGGCGAGACCTAAAAATGAGTCTTCCGAGGGCGCAGGGCCTTAGAGACTCTGCCTGTCTAGCAATGGAGATCACTCTTTACATGATGGTCAACCCCCACCTCGCTCCTGGGCGATAACAGTGCACACCGATGCACAGTTAGAGTCCCCCCATCAATGGGACAGTTTATTCAATGTATGGGCAATCATGTGTTTAGTGACACCCTGGGAGAGGAGTTGTGAGTTCTGACTTTACAGTTTATAGAGGCACCTAGTGAAATGGGTTATCTCAAACGTCATGGAGTTCCCTTCCCTAGTACGGCGGTGGTGTTGGACCCAGAAGGCCGTTATGCACTAGTGGAGGGTCAGTTAGATGGGAGACCTGTCCTGCTGGGAAGTGTATATATGCTCCGAATGTAGTGCAACCAGCCTTTTTCTCCCGCTTATTCAATATACTCACACGATGGGCCCACATACCATGGATATTGGGTGGGGACTTTAATTGTGTCATAGACACGCAGTTGAACCGTCCCCCCCACGGTTACCAACCTCCCTGGTGGTGACAGCCGTTGCTTACCTGTCACAACGGCTTGCACATTGGTCTTTATTAGACTGCTGGCACTCGCTGCACCTCGATAAGGAGTACTCCTTTTATACGCCTGCACATGATCTACATGTGACTGGACCGCATACTCTGTGCCCGGCCACTAGGCTACAAGCCCTGGGAGCAAAATATCTAGGAAAGACATTCTCTGATCACAACCTATTGCAGGTACAGTTGAGGTGGAGGGCGCCACGCAACCAGTCCCTACCTGGCGCTTACAGTCAGCCATGGTGCAGTACCAGGTCTTCTGGGATGTTAATTGGCGAGACACTGCTGCAGTGTCTGACTGACAACTGGGGCATGCCTCTTCCCAGCTGGTAGACTGGGAGGCCTTGAAGGTTGTACATAGGGGTCACTGTATCTGTGCAGTGGTAGGGGTTAGGGCAGATCTACAAGAAGATCAGATACATATTGAAAATGTAATAGAAGTCCTAGAAGCAGTGACTCAGCCTGACGGCGCGAAACAAGGAGAATTAACAGAGTCGCTAGTGCGACATGCTCAGTTGATAGACCAGCTATGCTGCTTAGACGTTAGGGTGTACCAATCCAAAATACACGCAGAAAGTGACAAGTCAGGCCGCTTATTAGCGTGGCTACTGTGTAGTGCTACGCCACCTACACCTATCACTGTGATCAGAATTACCCCTACACTCATGGCTGGATGTATGACGTTACAACGCATACTTTTACAACGCCTACCATTACAACGAAACTTTTACAACGCAAAAACTTTTACAACGCATACCTTTACCACGCAAGATTTTACAACGCATATACCTTTACAACGCATACCATTACAACGTAAGTATTGGTAAGTATATAATAATTTTTTTTAATTTAAATTAATTAAAAATATTGTAATATAATTTAATTTTATTTAATTTTATTTAATTAAGTTAATTTAAATGTAATTTTATTTTATTTATAAAAAATACCCCTGTACCCCAAAAACCCAAAACTGACCCTGAACCCTAAAAATACCCCTTTACCCAAAAACTAAAAACTGACCCTGAACCCTAAAAATACCCCTTTACCCCCAAAACCCCAAACTGACCCTGAACCCTAAAAATATCCCTTTACCCCAAAAACCCAAAACTGACCCTGAACCCTAAAAATACCCCTTTACCCAAAAACTAAAAACTGACCCTGAACCCTAAAAATACCCCTTTACCCCCAAAACCCCAAACTGACCCTCAACCCTAAAAATATCCCTTTACCCCAAAAACCCAAAACTGACCCTGAACCCTAAAAATACCCCTTTACCCAAAAACTGAAAACTGACCCTGAACCCTAAAAATACCCCTTTACCCCAAAAACCCAAAACTGACCCTGAACCCTAAAAATACCCCTTTACCCCAAAAACTCAAAACTGACCCTGAACCCTAAAAATACCCCTTTACCCAAAAACTGAAAACTGACCCTGAACCCTAAAAATACCCCTTTACCCAAAAACTGAAAACTGACCCTGAACTCTAAAAATACCCCTTTACCCAAAAACTGAAAACTGACCCTGAACCCTAAAAATACCCCTTTACCCAAAAACTGAAAACTGACACTGAACCCTAAAAATACCCCTTTACCCAAAAACTGAAAACTGACCCTGAACCCTAAAAATACCCCTTTACCCAAAAACTGAAAACTGACCCTGAACCTTAAAAATACCCCTTTACCCAAAAACTGAAAACTGACCCTGAACCCTAAAAATACCCCTTTACCCAAAAACTGAAAACTGACCCTGAACCCTAAAAATACCCCTTTACCCAAAAACCCAAACATATAACATTTTAAAAATAATTATATACTTACCAATACTTACGTTGTAATGGTATGCGTTGTAAAAGTATCTGCGTTGTAAAAACATGCGTGGTAAAGGTATGCGTTGTAAAAGTTTTTGCGTTGTAAAAGTTTCGTTGTAATGGTAGTGCGTTGTAAAAATTGCGTGGTAAACGTTGTATACCCTCATGGCTACCAACCAAATGGACATACACAATGCCTTGATCACTTACTAACAAGCCTTAAATGATCCCCCCTTCATTGACCGCTGGGTGACATACAACTATTTCTTACCTCAGTTACCTTAACCACTATTGACCTCCTGGATAGAGACGAACTTAATGCAACCATTACACTGCAAGAAGTGAGGGGCTATACAGGGTGCAGCCACTAATTAAAAAAAAAACCAGCTAGATGGGTTCCCCATCGCTTTCTACGAGCACCAATTGGCTCCCAAGTTGTTAGAACTGTACCAAACCACCCTGTCAATAGGCCGTCCCCGCCATCACCCTGAGAGTCTTTATTGGTGTCACTATAAAAGCCAGGAAAGGATCCCCATGATCTTTCCTCATATAAACCACTGTCCTTGCTTGGATCAGACTAAAAGATTCTGAGCAAGATTATAGCAGGCCGACTATATGAGCACATGCCACGCCTGGTCCATGGTTTTATATCCGGCAGGTATACCACTCTTAACATCCATCGCTTACACAGCGTATTGGAGCTCTCTCCGATCCAGTCGCCTTATGCAGTATGCATTGTACTGGATCTAGAGAAAGCATTCGAAACAGTGGATTGGGATTATTCATTCTCAACTCTAACTACTCTGGGCATCTTGGGTAGGCTACATAAATGTATCCACCGCACCTTCTATACATGAAACCCACAGCTAGGGTGAAGATTAGTCACTGTATCTCCCTCTCATTCCAGATAAGCAGTGGAACACATAAATGCTGACCCCTGTCTCCTCTGCTTTTCGCCCTTGCGATGGAGCCCCTTGCACAGAGGCTCCGGCAAGGAGGGCAGGATTGAGGCATCTCACTAAATGATGATCTCCACTTAGTCTCGCTATATGCGGTCGACGTCCTGATTTACATCTGTAACAGCCAAGAGGGTGATGAAGCAAGATTTCACATACGTGACTTGCTTAAATCAAGAACCTCGAATAACTTATAATCCTGTAATTCAACTTGTATGTCTTACTAATTTTCTTTTATTTTGGATGTGCGTGTATATTAGTGATGCTTGCCTATGTGTTTACTAATACGAATAACCCTTGTTCTTAAAATGGCCGCCGCTTGGGGATTTTCTACTGCGCATGCGTTAGTCACACTCACGTGACGTAGTTGTAGTTCTGGTGGGAAAATGTGCGCATGCGTATTTACCTCTTAAATGGCTGTCTGTATTCTCACATGGTGAAGCTTGCGCTGATGCTCTCGTGTTATTGTCTGTTGCACTAATTCGTAATCGCATAGTATATTTTTATAGTAAGAAGTATAAAGTGGCTACTCATGGTATATAGTACATTCATTTATTTCTATGTTTTAATTTGTTTTCGCTTACTTTTCATGTACCGTGATATTGGGGGTCTGAGTGAGACGTGAACCATCTTGAAAGTCCCTACTGCGCATGTCGCGCAGCTAGGGAGAAGGCAACCTTGAGCAGTGGAACTCAGCCAGCTGGCAGCCACAGTCAAGATGCTCCTGTGAACGCGACCTATGAACTAGCGGGATGGAGCTGCCCGGTTCCTTAGTTGTTACAATTGTTATTTCTCTATTGTATTCTCGTGAGAACCCCAAATCTGTTAGGCGGTTCCATAACATGCAAATATGAGCTTGTAGAAGTTTGTTCTGATTGGTGTGTTAACCTATCCTACTTGAGGACCAATCGAAATTGGGGATTCTGACACTTGCAACATTTGGGGGGTGATACACTGACCCGAAAACAGTATATCTAGCCTAGGTTTAGCTAGAGAAATTGTCCGACTTGTCTGAATAGCTTACCTGTCACTGACCCAACGCACTCAATAGGTGACTGATACAGAGGTGCTGCGGAGCACTCTGTCCGAAATATACCATAGACTCTGGAGGTTTTACTGAACCTTAAGTGCTGGCGGAGCACTTTGCTGGGGAGTTCGCTAACCCAATCGGGGTTCTGACTGATAGCTGCAGAGAGGGTGGAGCGCAGGCGTTGTTTCCAAACTGCGGGTGCTGGTCGTGCCTTGGTGGTCCTGTCCTGATCCTAATCTGGTTTTCCTGTCCTGTCCTGGGGTGTCCATTCTGCACCTGCTGTCCCATTGTGACTGTCCTTCCTTGGGGTATTTCCTGTCCTTGACTGATCCGTGGCCAGGGTTGGTCTTCACACCATTCTAGGTAAATATAGTGCTGAACTCTATACCGCACCTTCTATTTTTCTGTCTTTGCTTCAATAAAGACATACCTTTGCATAATTGATTTCCATGCTTTCGCAGAGCTACTGAATGAAAGCTCATACGTTATTGCTGTTTTTCTTAGCATGTTCCTATGTTACCCTACCTTTTAGAGCACATTCTCTCCATACTGTTTTGAATCATAGATGTGGTTTATAATTTTCTCCTGCAAGCTGACTTGAAGTAATTGTTGCTATAATTTAGCATGCTCCATTTTTCCCCTTCCTATAGGTGTATAGAATTTTTCTAAGTTCTCTCCCTACCCCTGAAGTATTTTCCCAGTAACAAAATTCTAGTTTGTGCATAAGTTTACCCACCCATAGCTATACTTCGTGAATTTCCATTCCTGAAATCTGTTTAGCATATTCCTTGTTCTTATTCTCCCATTAGACTCATAAATGGTTGCCCTGATTTACTGTTTGTATGGTTATGTGATCTTCATAATCTTGATCGTTGACTGTCTCTTGGTCGTGAACTGTTTGCTCTCAGAATCTGAAATCTAGATAAAGCTTTTAAAACTTCCCAGTAGTCTGTGGTTATTTGATGAATACAAAGAAATAAAGGTCGATATTGTATTTTGCCTGCTTTTCTTTTACAGCTAGCTCCCTGATCCATTGTGGTCATAGGTACCCGTAACGGTGGATGGGTAAGTCGGGTACACTAGAAATAAATAGGAAGGAATCAGGGTTACTGGTAGTAGAGTGTTAGGTCACCTGATCAAGGTATATGATAAATTGGAAATATATGGGCCTGGTACGTGTAATGGTGAAATTATTTGGCCGGGTGACCTGCGATCTCTATCAGTAATTTTCTGGTAGCAGAGCTATGGTTAGGGACTAGTTAAAGTTAGGTAGGACTAGTTAAGCTAGATAAGTGGATGCTGCTAACAAAATTTTATTGCTGCTAAAAAGGTAAACATTTTGGTGAACTGATCACTCACGTGAAATGCTTGCTTTGAGAAATTATGAAATGTTTTAAATTGTTTTTCTTATTATTATACTGATATATGTATTAATCCACTCGTTAGTAAAGTGTTTTATGTTTGTTGGGAATCCCTGGGGAATTGAATAGCGAGTGGTGAAGAGAATCCACTTCGCTTTGAGGTCACTGGCTTAAGGAAAGTTGGTGCAGGTTAGGCAGAACTGGAAGCACTAACTAGGGTTTTCTGAATATATACTTGAATAAATGGTAGCAACGAGTTAGCTGGCAAAACTTCCATTGTGATACAACCTAGTAAGGGTCGCACCAGAAGGAGTAGCAGGTTCATCGGGGCTTGGGTGATAGCAAAGGGGTTCGCTGGTGAAACTTTAGACTTAAGTATAAATCCCGGAAAGAAGGGAATGAGTCAAAGAAGGAGCAGGTTCCCTAATGCTTGAGTGTAGGGTAGGCAGAAGAGATCTATCCGTAGTGTGTGAAAAGTAAATGGAAGTAGTTTACTTGCAGTGAAACAAATCTTTACTGTCTAGACACTTGAGTACAGTGGCGAATGTGTATTCGTTGTTAAATAACCAAGCACTAGCACTTTAGAAAGAAATAAAGTTTCCGTTACCTTGTAAAGGAGGGAGTCAGTTGCGAAGCTGCTCTGACGTCACTCCGTGCCGCGCTGGGATTGGTAGACGCAGCGGGTGTGTAGTGGAGCTGGAATTGTAAAGGAGGGGTGAGTGCCGAAGCGTGAGAACTGTCTCGCGAAAAGGCCGCGCACCCATTGGTCGCAATTATTTGAAACCGTGCACTTCATTGGTCGCACGAAAATAAAAGACGCACTTGGATTGGGAGTGATTTTGTAAACAAAAGTCGCCTGTAGGAAGTTATATGTGGAATTCGTATAGACCTGCGACTAGACCCGATCCAAGACTGTTAGGGTTTGAGAACGATCAGTGGAAAGGTCATAAAACAGACATTATGTACGGAAATAAGAGAAAATTGTCCCTTGTAAACAAAGTGAAGAATTATTTCAAGAAAGACAAACCTATTAGAACTCGAGAAGGTGTTGTCATTCCGCCACCGAATACTCCCGCATCTTTCATGATGTTTGATAAAGGGTACCACTCGTGTGTATGGTTGGAAAACTGGGTGGAATACACCAAGGATGACGGAATTTTGGCTTTTCCGTTAGACGGTACATTTAATGGCAGGATTCTATTTAACTTGAGAACCCGGATGAATGATTTACATCCCAGACCTAGATTAACGCAGTACGAAGCACTAGAGGAATGGGAGATCGAGGCTTTTGAAAGGAATAAGCCACGAATGGATAAAGGGTTAACAAAATTTTACCCAAAGTTAAAACAGGAGACCCGAGACAAAAAGATGAAACAGTGGAGACAGAATATGATTGTAGAAGGACTGTTTCCAATGATGCCAATGGGTGGTCCTCCGGCGGGGGAGAAGAAGACAGAAAAGTGCAAACATTGGGGCCCATTGGGGAGTCGGATGATGAATTATTAGATGACCTGTTTATGAGAAGTCCGCCTCCTTATAATGAGAGAAATAGACCCTCTAGTGTAGGGAATACTTCCCAACAACCTCCGTGTCAGGAAGGGAATAGATCCATAAACCCAAGAGACAGTGGCCTAATGCCTGCTTATAATGAGGGCTTAGGACCCATAGGTACTAGAGATACCTGTTCAAGACTACCATTTAGTGGGGAGTCAAGATACTCAGGTTAGAGAGATTACAGTCCCAGACCACCCCATGAAGGTGAGGCAAGACCCCCAAATACAGGGAATCCGTTCTCAAGACCTCCATATACGGAAGAACCAAGATCCTTGAGCACAGGAAGTTTGTTCCCGAAACCCAATTATGGTGAAGGGCCTAGTATGACGCACCCAACTGCCCCAACATTGACTCCGCAAATAGTACCTGAAATAAGCCTGGATAGACTACTGCAGGAAAGAGAGTGAGAAGCTCTAGCTAAACAAAGAACTGAAATAACTCAGAAAATTTCCCAGTTGAATACAAGTCCTGAAGCATTAACAATCCCGGTAACTATCGGACCAGTGATTCCGTTGTATGGGGACCGACAGGGGAGTCCAAAAACTCCAGTTATTACCCCAGTTATAGCACAGCCGAGACCAGAACCCTTAATCGTAGATGACCAGACCAGTGAATGCGAATCTGAGGTCTCGCTAATGGATCTGCCCATTAGGGATGCAGGGAAAAGATTACAGAAAAGGCATAATCCTTTCAATACGAGAGAGATTCAAATGGAATCGACTTCGGGTACTAAGAGTGTCACGTTAGTGACTCCTGAAGAAATTGAAAGATGGAGTCGCGAATTAGAAAAACAAGCTCCTCAGACGAAACCTTTAGATATCTACAAACTGAGAGTAGAAATAGAAGAACTGATGGCAGGAAACGTAGGATTAGACAGATTAAATACCTACTCTGAAGAAGAGCTGCTGTTTATCTGCAAGAGTCTTACCCGAAATGCCAGAGTACTCCATGAAAAGTTGACAGACACTGCAGCTAGTATGGGAATAGATTTTTCAAAATCAAAACCATTGCAAAAACCGTACAGAGCAGATTTCTCAGACAAAGATTTGGAAAACCTGAATGTGTCAGGGAAAAAGGCCCAGGTCAAAGAATTATTGACAGTGTTGCAAAAATGGGGAGACGTAGAAAAGTGGAAAGCCAGATGGGCCAAAAAGAAAGATGAGGCTAGATCCAAACAAGCGACTCCAGAAATTGTTCTAAAAGAAGCTGACAAACCAGAGCAGTTATACCCTATGCGCGAAGTGCCAGGTGGAAAATATGTGCACGTTCCATGGTCCAGACAGGATATTGTGTCCTTTACCAATGACTTTCCAAAATTACGAGAAAAACCTGTGGATTGGTACAGGCAAGTGGAAAGGTTTGTAAAGGTGCAAAAATGCCTATGGAAAGACCTGGATGGTTTCTTCGATATTGTGGTTCCTGTGGATTTATGGACCGAATGTAAGATTGCCATTGGGTGGCCTAGTGAGGAATACCCGAGGGACTCCAAAACAGGAGCTCCTTCTGATGAGGTAATGAAAAAATACGAACAGGTCATGTTACACTTGAAGAAAAAGGTGCCTGCAAAGGAAACTGATTGGACCAAGATAGATAGGACCACGCAGGAAAGGGATGAGACTGTGCACTCCTTTTATGAAAGACTGTTACAGGTGTTTAAAACATACAGTGGTATAGATAACATCGAGATGAAGGATATGACCCACTTCATTTACAGGTTTGTAAACGGTTTAAGACCCGAAATTTGCCAGTGGATCAAAGATAACAAAATTTGTTGGCAGTCTAAGAAAATGGATGAAGTATTGCGTTATGCAAAGTATTGCGAGGATGAGATGGCAGACAAACGAAAGGCCCTGAAAGAGAAAGTGATGTGGGCACAGGTGAAATCGGCAGAACAACAGGAAAAGCAATTGAATAAAATGAATAAGAATACCCAAAATCAAGGCTCTGGGGGTGGAGGGAAGCCCAAAGTAAAAATGAGCAGAGAAGAAGCTAAAAAGAAATTTCCCTGCCACCAGTGCGGAGAAATCTGGCACTGGAGAGACGAGTGTCCATATTTACAGCATGATAATACCCAAACCCCTGATTTAACTCCACTGACGCAGAATGATAAATCAAGAAAGACCCAGCATCAGGTAAAGGCAAGTCAATTGCCCCGAGCGCCAAAACCAAATTATAAGGGAAAGTCGCCACAGGGTGATGACATAGGGATGTGGGGAGGCAATGAGAATAGAAATGCAGCAACCTCGCAGTTTCTGTTGAATGATACTTTTCTCTGTGATGATCAATACTGACGGGGCCTGAGAGGGGAGGACGAGGAGTGCGTACTTGGCGCCTCCTTGCCGGTAGACCAGTCAGGGCCATACATTGAAGGAAAGGTTGACGGAAATGATGTCACCTTTCTATTGGACACTGGTGCTACCCGTTCTACTGTGAGAACAGCGGACGTTCCAAACCTACCCCTCTCGGGAGAAGCAATCCAAGTAGTGGGTGTGTCTAATCAATTGATTAGTACCCCAGTTACTGAGCCCATGGAGATCACAATAGGGAACTTCAAAGAAATGCATAGATTTGTAGTGTGTGATACCAGTCCAGTAAACTTACTGGGACGTGATTTGTTGTGCAAAATGAACTGCACCATCTTTTGCTCACCAAAGGGCGTCGAAATTCAAACCCCAGATGAAGATGGCATATATAAACTAATGTTAATCAGACCTGACTCAGAAATTAAACAAATGACTATACAAGTGTGGTATATAAATAAATAATACCGGATCTATTTTTGAATGTATGAATGAATAACAGATAGCTCAATAAAATAAGAGTCAAGATTCGAGGTAGTAGGAGTTTCTGCAGGTTTATTACAGCATAAGGACAGGATCGGAACAACCTGCATAGGAACAGGGGCCCAGCAGCTGCTGGGGCTGGATCTGGGATGAGCGCGCTAACTTTTAATAACAATACATCAACTTATATACATAGCGCAAACACATAGCATTACATTGCAGTAGGCGTAACAGTGGGTGGAGCAGAAGGCGTGACGCGTAGCAGTCGCGAAAGATAACAGTGAAAAGAGGTGTAACTGGGCGTATACATAGACATGTGGTGCAAACGTAACAGAATATGTCATGAATGGGGCGGAAACATAGGAGGGGGCTACCTAAGGAGCCGGGACCTCTAACCTAATGGTGCGCGTAAACTGGCAATGACGTATTACTAGGAGAAGCTGGGGGCTACGAACTCTGTGCTAGGAGCAGAGACTAGAGTCTGGAGGGTCGGAGCGACATGTACCTAAACCCTATCTGGTATCTGATGTTTAGGGAACATGTTGATATAAACTAGGAGTCATGAGGGAAAAAGCTAACTTGACTCTAAGACTGGACCATGCATTATTCTACATGTAGTGCGTGATGAGGAATATTAAATGACCATTAAATATAGCATTTCTCTAACATGGAGACGAGAAGGCTAGACAATGACGGAAACTATTGATGCAGTTCAGTAGCTTAGGAATGCAGAAGAGGAGGACTGAACTGATAGCTGGAACTATAACATACTTTTGGCAGACTCAGAGGCAGAGCCAAGCTGCACCGGGCACTGCGAGGCAGGAAGTAAGTGAAGGGTCGAGGATACAGGTGGGGGCTGTATCGCTCCTTAGCGAGGCTTTTCAGGAGACAGGAGCTGAATCTGATGTCCGGGCCCTTTTGAGGCCTGGAAACGGGGACTTTATACTGGAATAACGTGCATACTGAGAAACGTGACAACATTACTTTACATAGGCCTGATATTCGTAGTATTCACGAGGACTGGAAAATGACATACCAGAGGTGGACACAACTGGAATTGCGTCATTAATCGGACATGGGGAATAACATATGCATATTGGTCATGCACACATAACATATGATGGATGAGGCGTAGGGACACAGAACATGGCAAAATTTACTTTTCCACATTCCCTCCTTGTCACTACGTTTCCATCAGGAAACATCAATTTTCATGATACCATCTATCATTTCATACAGTATCATTTGCTCGTCTCGAATTGTCTTGGAACGGGATTTAGAACGGGGCTTGGGACTAGGAATACAAGAGGTAGCGCACATGCTGCAAATCGCAGGGCCACATTGTATACAGAGGCAGCAGCTAAATATGATCGCTACTGCAATACCTAGAAAGGACAGGACTTTCCATCCCCATGCGGAAATTATATTCCAGAACCAACCTGACCATGTCCAGGTGCCTGGATCTTGATGTAACAGATGGGCAATTTTATGGAGTCTGGTTATAGCTGAATAAACAGACGGCGCGTTATTTGGAATGAAAATGCAGCAACTAGATCCGATGACTCTACAGGCCCCGCCCCTATCGGCCAGTATGACGTCAAGGACGAGACGATTTTGCAAAACGACAAATCTCATAGCAGATTGTTCTTCGGTTAGGTTACCTAGAGCAGAGGCAGTCTCATTTACTACAGCTTCAAGGGTTCTTGTTAACCTACGGATCAGTTTACTATTCTGGACAGGTCCTACAAAGAAGAAGAAACCTTTATTGAAATCTGTATACTGTTCTAGAGTAGTTTCAGTATAATCGACAATTGGGGACTCCCTTCTATGTCTAATGTGTACTAGATGTGTGTTTCTGTGATAATCAGATGGGGCTAGGAAAACAGGTGGTAGTAAGAAAGCAATGTAACAGGTTCCCTCCCAATCGAGGGGCAGACGGACATATGCAGTTTGACCACAAATAAAATAAGAATGACGTGAAGCTTTGAAAACAGATTTCCCACTGTCACTATACTGGATAACAGTAGTACAATCACTATGTCCTACGTGTACGGAACCATAACTACGGACACATAATTCGCCTTTGACAGGTAGTACTGAAATAGCAGGTAAGTCTGGAGTAGTATCAGACTGAACATTCAGGACCATGAAATTCGACGAATAATTACCTAAATTATAAACTTCATTTTCTAGATCTAAACCTGTTCTGTGGGGGAAACCTTGCTTGTCTGGAAAACATGTACTGTTAAGAAAAGACATATCTGTTGAGGATGACGTTAACGTGGACCATGCTCCACATGAACCATTATGTGAGAATGGATAAGGAAACAGTGGCAGAACTCCCTTCGAGGTCTGGAAAGGGGGGAGTCGACCACACACCCAACAATTAGTGGCATTGCTGGTCTGGTGTGAATAATGTAACATACGGATAAATGTGTTGTTGCGCATAGCGAGGCGGTAAGAATATTCGTGAGGAGGCAGATCACTAAACGTGTGCTCTACTGTAGCATTAGCAGACATATTTACATGAGGAACTGGAAAATACAGATAGAACGCATAGCTGATGCAGGAAATCATAATGCTGATGAATAATATGAAACTCAGAAAAACGATACATCTGATAGAATTTTGACTGACTCTCTCACTATGGGGGTCTATTTTATACATGTCAGAAACAGTCTAACCGTTTCACCTAGGGGAGGACTTATACAATCAAACTGACTGACTTATTTTACTAGACCTGAGCTTTAACTTATACTCCTGTTGCGGAGTTTTCTCTAACAAGGGAGGGGTTGTAGTAATGTCTTGTGCGGGACAGTCCTTTAAAACAATGTTTTGGCAGTCTTTAAGATCTTGGGAATCCTTGGAAATGTTTTTAGAAACGGGTTTCAATCCTTTAAAAAGTTTAACATGAGACAGGTGGATCCATCCTTTTCTGCCTTCCAACTTGACGGCAGTACGGGTGGTCAAGAGGACCTGACGTGGCTCTTTCCAACGAGGCTCCAGCGGACTTGATCTGTCGAAATTTCGGACCATGACAAGGGAACCTGGAACGATTTCATGCGGTGCCACCTCGGTGTTGTCTGGAAAGGCGGCAGCAACCTGTGAACGACATGAGTTGAGGGCAGACATCAAGGAAGCTAGGTAATCTGTCAGCATATTACATGAAACATCAGTAATACTTCGGGGTCTAGGAGTACCCCACATGTTAGGGGGACGGCCGAATACGACCTCATACGGGGACAGACCTGATCTGGAATGTGCGACCATGCGCATATAAAACAAAGCGACTGGCAGAGCTACTAACCAGTCCACACCTTTTTCTTTACAAACTTTGGCAATGCGGATTTTCAGAGTCTGATTATGTCTCTCTACGAGACCGGCTGCTTCAGGATGGCGTACACAATGGAACTTCCACTGGTACCCTAACAAAAGGGACACGTGCTTCATTAACTCTGAGGAGAATGGCTGACCGTTATCGGAATATACGACTCTAGGGAGTCCGTATCTAGGGAAAAATTCACGAACCAACTGCTTGGCAGTGGTCGCGGCTGTGTAATCTGGGACTGGATATGCTTCTGTCCACCTGGACAAAGCGCATACTACTACAAGGACATACTTGAAACCTCGACATCGCTCCATCTGAATATAATCCATCTGGAGGACCTCAAAAGGGTGGTCAGGGGGCTGGAAACCACCTTGTTCCACCGGGACACTTTTACTTGGGTTAAACTGACAACATATCATACAGGTGCGGACTTTCTGCTTGGCTGCAGCTCGTAAATGCTTGTTGAACCAAATGTTCTGGATACTGTCTAACATAGCTTTTTCTCCTAAATGTGCTGGACTATGTGCGGTATTGATAATGACTTGAACCATAGAGTCGGGGAGAAACCATGTGGCTCTACCCTTCGTTAACCATCCTTGATCTGTCTGGACCCCTCCTTGTTCAGACCATTTCTTGATTTCTTCGGGAGTAGCATGTAACTGTATATCTATGACGTCTTGTGTAGGGTCCTTAACTGTCATGCATGTAGTCGGATCTGGAGTATGTGTCATGTTAACTGGAATGTCTGGAGTCTGTGCTGTAAGCTTGGCTGTGCGATCTGCTAGATCATTACCTTGGGAAATAATGTCAGTAATTTTCGTATGTGCTTTGCATTTCATGATAGCAATGGATGTCGGTAAATGTATGGCATCTAACAGGGCTTGAATAAGGAGACCATGCTGAATCTTGGTTCCATGAGAAGTCATGAAACCTCTCTCCTGCCAGAGCACTCCGAAGTCGTGTACAACTCCGAATGCGTAACGTGAATCTGTGTAAACATTAACTTTCAGGTTCTTGGCGTGTATACAGGCTTGTGTCAGAGCGACTAGCTCTGCTGCTTGAGCAGACAGGGTATCAATACGGTGTGTTTCAATAACTTCGGTGTCAGTAGTCACTGCATACGCGGCGACTAGTTCTCCTGTACTAGTTCTCATACATGAACCATCCACATAAAGTGTCAGGTCGGGATCTGGTAACGGAATGTCTGTCAGGTCTTGTCTTGGCTTTGTCGTAATGTTAACTACTTCCACACAGTCATGTGGGTCAGGATTTGAATTAACTGATGGTAACAGTGTAGCAGGATTCAGGACGTTGCAGCGTCTGATTTCTATGTGTGGCTGGAACAGTGTCAATTCATAACCTGTTAAACGTGCAATTGTCAAGTGTTGAGTTTGTGTTCGGTTCAAAAGAACTTCCACGGAATGTGGGACTTGTACTGTCAGGGAATGTCCTAAAACTATGGAATCACTTTGTCTGATAGCTAGTGCTGTGGCTGCAACTGACTTGAGGCACACAGGCAACGCTTGGGCGACTGGATCTAATGTGCTAGAAAAATAGGCACAGGGCTTGTATTGTCCTGCTTGATCTTGTGTGAGAACAGATAATGCTGTACCTTCACGTTCAGTAACGAAAAGTGTAAAAGGCTTACTGTAGTTCGGTGTAGCTAGAACTGGAGCTTGGCATAGGGCTTTCTTTAACTCGTTGAAACTAAGTGTATGTTCAGATGTCCAAGGGAGGACAGTCGATACGGCTGCCTCCTGTGTCGTTCACTGTATCAGTGGCTTGGCTAGAAATGCATACTGGGGAATCCATTGTCTACAATAAGAAGTAAGGCCGATAAAGGCACGTACCTCCTTCTGGGTTCTGGGCTGGGGAAGACTCGCTATTAACTGGATACGGTCGGGTGTCAACTGCCTACCCCTCTTGGACAGCAAGTGTCCTAAGTATACCACTTGCTGGACACAGAATTGAAGCTTCGAAGGGGACACCTTGTGCCCCATCTCGGCTAGAAAATACAGGACTGTAAGGGATGCTCGCTCGCAGGCACGTTCAGAACGGGCTGTGATCAGTAGATCATCGACATACTGGAGCAGGGCAGTGTCAGTTGGCATATGAATGTTGTCTAGTTGTCTCTTAAGTGCTTGACTGTAAATACTAGGGCTTTCTGTGAAACCTTGAGGAGCGCGTGTGAACATATAGCTCCTTCCATTTAAACAAAATCCGAAAAGAAACTGGCTGTCTGGATGAATTGGAACACTAAAAAATGCACTCTTGAGGTCAATGACAGTGAAAAACATGGCTTCGGAATCAATGGCTGTTAACAGGGAAGAGATGTCTGGAACAACTGGGTACTGAGGAATAATACATTTATTAAGCTCTCGTAAATCAATCACTAATCGATATACTGGGGGTGCATTCGGATCAGTACGTTTCATGACTGGAATGATCGGAGAATTGCATACATTGGAGTCAGTTTCTACAACTACTCCTTGAGCCATGAGCTCGTCAATAATTTTGGATAAGGCTGCTACAGCCTCAGGTGGCAATCTGTACTGTCTGATTCGTGGTAACACTACGCCTGGCTTGAGAGTCACACGATGGGGTGTGATTTGCATGTAACCTACATCAGTTGGACCTTGCGCCCATAAGTGCTGTGGAACATTAGACAATCTCGAATCAAAATCTCGTAATACATAGTGACCCTTAAAGTCACGTAGGAACAGACGTATTCCCTCTGGGGAACAGCAAATAACTGCACCTAACTCTTTCAGTGTCTTAATGCCTAATAGATTTTCTGGACATGACTTAGTAAGTAACAGATCAGTAGTGCGGGACAATGGACCTACTTCTAGAGTGACTGGCTTTGATATCTCATTAACGATGGGTTTTCCTGAAAATCCAAGGGAAACATTTCTTGAGCCTGAGAGCGGAGCCCCTGGAACTTCGGCATGACTAATTGTGGTCCTACTTGCCCCTGTATCGATCAAAAACTTTCTGTCTTTCCCTAATACTTGACTGTGAACATAGGGACCTTCTTGATCTACAGGTATCTCGATGAGAGGCAAGCCTACCTCCTTCTCTAGGCTGTTTCATGAATATGGCTGGTACTCTGGATACTCAGACTGTGCATACTGGTACATCTGTGATGTGACATGCTGTGTTGCAGCAATAGGCTGCGGTACTGTAACTGTCTGTTGTGCATTCTGTGACTGAGGAGTCTGTGAAACTTGTTCTTGTCTCTGCGGACGTGGTCTTTCTTTAGTCTTACCAGTAGCTATGTTATGTTTCAGAACTGCACACTCGTTTATAAAATGACCTGGCTGTTTACAATAATTGCAGTTCCCTTTAACGGGAGCTGCAGGATGACTGACTTGATTCGGACCCCTCTTCTGACTGTCTTGAGGAATAGATTGTGCAACTAGCACTTTCATTTTCGTGTCTTTCATACGTTTTCTTTCGTGTTCTTGCTCTTCCCTGATTCTATTCTGGTGGTACTGAAGCATCTGGAGCATCTGGGACGGAGTATTTGCTTGCCAGGTGCTTTCGACTTTCAAGACTCGATTTTTAATTTGTGGACTTGAATTCTCGACTAATTTAGTAACGAAAAGGTGAGGGTATGACTCACTACTTGTCTTGAGACCACTGTTAATACTGAAACATTTTTCAAACCTAGAATAAAAATCACTAATATCTTCATCTTGTTTCTGTTTACAGGCTGAGATTGCATCCCAGTCTTCTTTTCTCGTTGTCAATAATCTGGGTAAAACTTGAATCAATAATTCTGGTAATTCTTTACATTTATCTCCAAGACCGGTACCTGGTACTCGTGCCTTGTCTTCAGCTTCTAGAGCTGCCCAATCGATCTTTTTCTCTCCCACCTCCCATTCTTTTTCCTTTAGCTTTTCATACACCCCTGCGGGCAACAGGACTTTTAACATTTTAATGATATCTGGGTAAGTGTATTCTCCCATACGGAGCATGTCTTTTAATTCTCTATGGAACCCTGCTGGATCTTTGTCATGACAGGGAATTAATTTCTTCATTTCAAGAAGTTCCATCTTTGAAATCGGAGTGTATACAAACACTCGTTGCATTACGCCACCCGCCCCTTGGACTGGGTGGACTTCTCGTAACGGATTCTGTCTGTCTATGTAAAATGATTTACTTTCTGGGGGTGAGACATGAACAAAATGTGGGTTCAGGAACGTTCTATATTTGTGGCGCTGTTCTAGAATGACACTAATTAAATCGGTACCTAGACCTCTCCATTTATACTGGAGTAACTCGTTCAGGATATCGTGTAACGGGCCTGGATCAGAGTGTTGACCCTCATACAGAGTAATGAGGTGCTGGATCATATACATACCCACCAGTCGCTGCTCGGCTGGGGACAATTTCAGGAACATTTGTGCCACTATTTCGTCTGGAAAAGTGGTAGAATCAGTAATCCATCGGACTGCTGATCGGGCTAGTTCTTGTTCATGCATGGTACTTAATTCACTATAACCGATTCGTGATTTCAGAATGTGATCGGTAGCTTGAAATACTTGTTCTAGAGAACCTTGTTCTGGTGTTGGATGATGAAAAATAGACTTGGGTTCTAGACGTAAATGACGATCTGGAAATCTAGATTTTCCTACATACGCTATTCTGGCGGAATTCTCGTCTTCCTCTTCAGGATCAGAGATACTTTCTTTCTCGCTTACTTGTGCTGCTTTACGCTGGTCGTGTAACCTTATTATTTCTTTACGAATTTTCTTGTACATACTCTCCATGGCACCGACGGTCTTGTGCTTACCCTCGGCTATATTATCACTCCACCTTGTCAGAATTTTCATTTCGGCGGGATCTTTAGACGGGTAATCTTGTTCTCTTATTAGACAATTGATCAGGAACTTTAATATCATGAGCTGAATCTCGGCTTTCCTTTGAGACATAATCTCGCCAATACTTTCTGGATCATCCCCTGTACGGATGAAACGATATATTCTGTCTAGATCTTCTTTCATATTCGGTAAGGTGACTAGATACTCGGTCACTCTCCTTACACGTAAGGAATATAAAACCATATTATACTCGCCTGGGACTGGATCATAGACACATTCGTTAAGGGCTTGTCTGATTTCTGTGACAGACTTATTACTTTTAGGAGTACGCTGTGATGCTTGAGCATGTAATTCGAGTGCTGATAAACGCTTGTGTGGCGGCGGGGTTTGAGGAGTAGCTCCTCCTGCGGCCCCTAGACTGGAATCGTCTACTGAGGCTCTACGTCCTGGCAGAGTGGGAAATGGAACTGTAGGCTGGACCGGGGGTACCGTAACAGGTACTCCGGTGTCTGGAGGAGCGGGAAGTGCCTGATTTACAGGGACAGGCGGAGCGCGGACAGGATTTGCATATTCGGGGACTGTGTCGTCCAAATAGGACGAAATAAAAATATCAGCTGCGGTCGGTTTGTGACGTAGCTTGGTCGGAACTAATGGTGGCGGGAAATTACTAGATGCCTCTGGGGTCGCTTTTGGCACACCTTCGGCAAGAAGAGGATACATACCCTTAATGAGGGCATGCCTCTGTCTGTCTGACTGTTCGGCTTTGACTTGTTCACCTATCTCGATTAATTCTCTTTCTTGGGCTCGTTCCTGGGATTCTCTACTTAACTCTGACTTTCTGACTTCTTTCTCGGTTCTTCTATGAGCTTCCTTACGCCATAACTCGATGGCATCCTTTTGTGACTGTCTGGCTTTCTTTTTCCATAATGCTTCTTCTACTCGCATGATACATTCGGCATCCCATGTACCCGATACGGGCCATCTATACTTTTCTTCTAACTGTTTGGTATACTCTACCCATAAATCTAGATACAATATGGCGCTTATGCCATGTTTCTGATACATAAAGTGACCTGGACTGTCCCTAGGCGGGACAGGAACCGCTTCCTCTAACAGACCCTTTCTAGTTTTTATCTGACGTAACTTGGAAAAGAGCGGCATGACTGAACTGTAATCTGGACACAATACAATACACAATAAAAACACGAAATCACATCGCACTCATACCACAACAGTAAAATACATGAAGAACATTATAAATAACAGTTCGAACAGAATATTACCTGGAATACTGAGAACAGAAATAGAACAGATTTTCTCGAGAACGGAACAGACTAGAGTTACTGGATGCACTGCTGTAACAGTACGGAACATACCGGTCCCATAAAGGGACGCATCAAGACCCGTATCCACCTAAGTGAACACTTCGTTTGTGAGTCTGGGCACCACCAACCCACGGACCAGGAGTCAATTTAGATTGGTCCTGTCTAGATACTACCCCAGCAATGGTACTCACCGGGCAGCACGGAACGGAAGGCCTCGGACTGGACTGGATTTCTACGACGACGAACTTCGGACTTCAGTTACGGGTGGGCCTCCGGATACCTCGGACCTTGGACTCTCGGCTTGGGCTCTGGTCGGGACTCGCCGCGTTCCTCCACCGTCTCGTTTGGATGCTGGACCGCCTCCTCCGTCTCCTCCGTGGGCCTGAGGGATACTTGGAGCAGAAATATCTGCCAGTGCACGGTATGGTTCCGTCACGACTGCAGAGGGTCAGGGGGTCGGCGTGGCTTCACCGACGCGTGGGGAAAGGGCAAGTCCCTGTTCGGGCGCCATTATGTGGTATATAAATAAATAATACCGGATCTATTTTTGAATGTATGAATGAATAACAGATAGCTCAATAAAATAAGAGTCAAGATTCGAGGTAGTAGGAGTTTCTGCAGGTTTATTACAGCATAAGGACAGGATCGGAACAACCTGCATAGGAACAGGGGCCCAGCAGCTGCTGGGGCTGGATCTGGGATGAGCGCGCTAACTTTTAATAACAATACATCAACTTATATACATAGCGCAAACACATAGCATTACATTGCAGTAGGCGTAACAGTGGGTGGAGCAGAAGGCGTGACGCGTAGCAGTCACGAAAGATAACAGTGAAAAGAGGTGTAACTGGGCGTATACATAGACATGTGGTGCAAACGTAACAGAATATGTCATGAATGGGGCGGAAACATAGGAGGGGGCTACCTAAGGAGCCGGGACCTCTAACCTAATGGTGCGCGTAAACTGGCAATGACGTATTACTAGGAGAAGCTGGGGGCTACGAACTCTGTGCTAGGAGCAGAGACTAGAGTCTGGAGGGTCGGAGCGACATGTACCTAAACCCTATCTGGTATCTGATGTTTAGGGAACATGTTGATATAAACTAGGAGTCATGAGGGAAAAAGCTAACTTGACTCTAAGACTGGACCATGCATTATTCTACATGTAGTGCGTGATGAGGAATATTAAATGACCATTAAATATAGCATTTCTCTAACATGGAGACGAGAAGGCTAGACAATGACGGAAACTATTGATGCAGTTCAGTAGCTTAGGAATGCAGAAGAGGAGGACTGAACTGATAGCTGGAACTATAACATACTTTTGGCAGACTCAGAGGCAGAGCCAAGCTGCACCGGGCACTGCGAGGCAGGAAGTAAGTGAAGGGTCGAGGATACAGGTGGGGGCTGTATCGCTCCTTAGCGAGGCTTTTCAGGAGACAGGAGCTGAATCTGATGTCCGGGCCCTTTTGAGGCCTGGAAACGGGGACTTTATACTGGAATAACGTGCATACTGAGAAACGTGACAACATTACTTTACATAGGCCTGATATTCGTAGTATTCACGAGGACTGGAAAATGACATACCAGAGGTGGACACAACTGGAATTGCGTCATTAATCGGACATGGGGAATAACATATGCATATTGGTCATGCACACATAACATATGATGGATGAGGCGTAGGGACACAGAACATGGCAAAATTTACTTTTCCACACAAGACTTACCCGAAGAACTACAAAAGACAGTGAAACCAGAAGTATGGGACTTTACTGGAAAGGATGTAGGATTAATGGCAAATGTAGACCCAATCCAAATAGCTATGAAAGAAAATGCAGTTTACCCCAATACCAAGCCTTACAAAATGAGTGCAGAAGTGAGAGCAGGAGTTGCCATTGAAATAAAAAGATTGCTAGAAGCGAACATCATACAAGAAGTGATGAGTAGCCCATGTAACTCACCCATAATTGGAATCAAGAAACCTAGTGGCAAGTACAGGGTAGTGCAGGACCTGAGAAAGGTAAACAAGATCGTTGTTCCTTGCTGTCCTATTGTCCTGAACCCAGCAGTGATCTTGTATCAAATTCCCTGGGATGCTGAGTGGTTCACCGTGATAGACCTATGTCACGCATTCTTTTCGATCCCATTGCATCCAGACAGCAAATTTATTTTCTCATTTGCTTTCGACAGTCACGTGTACGTTTGGAATCGTGTCCCCCAAGGGTACACAGAAGGCCCCTCGATCTTTAATCGGATTCTGAAAAAGTCCCTTGAATCCTTAGTTTTACCTGGAAACTCTGTTTTGGTGCAATATATAGACGACCTCTTGGTGGCGTCAAAAAGTCATAGAGATTGTCTGATTGACACCATTGCTTTACTGAATCACCTAGGTGGAAAAGGACATAAAGTATCCCCTGACAAATTGCAGTTCTGTACAAAGTCAGTGAAATATCTGGGGCACCAGATAGAAAAAGGCATCAGAAAAGTCACCTCAGAGAGAGTCAGAATAATTCGGAACATGCAGTTACCCCGTACTCAGAAAGAAGTCAGAATGTTCCTTGGGGTGATAGGTTACTGCAGGCAATGGATTGTGGGATTCGCAGTCCTGGCAAAGCCTTTGATAAAAATGACAAAGAAAGGAGCAAAAGACCCAGTGGAATGGGATGATGAAAGCTTAACAGCATTTACTAAATTACGAGAATGTCTGTGTACAGCCCCTGCTCTAGGTATGCCTGACTATTCCAAGGAATTTGCACTATTCTGTGACACACGAGATAATTGTGCACTGTCAGTCTTAACTCAGGAGCATGGTTTGACTAGACGTCCGGTGGCATATTTTTCTGCCACTTTGGATCCAGTGGCTGCTGGATTACCTGGGTGTCTGAAAGCAGTAGCTGCAACCTGCACGAGTTTAGAACAGAGTGAATCCATTGTTATGGGACATCCTGTAACTGTGTATGTTCCACATGCAGTTGTAATTTTGCTGACCCGAACTAAGACCCAGTATCTCACCCCTAGTCGGCTGACTAAGTACGAGAGGATTCTCGTGGGTGCTGCAAATGTAGTCATTACTCGGTGTAATATCCTGAATCCAGCTACCCTGCTCCCTGACTCAATGATTGTAGAAGCCGAGGGAGAGGACGAGCATGACTGCATTGACCTGACAGAATTCAGTACTAAACCACGCCCAGACATTAAGGAAATGCCTTTGCCTGTGGAAGATGAGGAGTTTTTCATGGATGGCTCATGTATGAGACATGAACTTGTAGGCCTAAGTGCTGCTTATGCTGTAGTCTCTGTAGACAGCATTAAGGAAGCATCCTGTTTATATGGAGTGAAGTCTGCACAAGTAGCCGAATTGATTGCATTAACAAGAGCTTGCAAAATTGGGAAAAACAAAAGAATAACAGTATATACTGACAGTCAGTACTGTTATGGGGTTGTGCATGACTTCGGCCAATTGTGACTACAGAGGGAGTTTCTGACTTCTTCAGGTACTCCCATCAGAAATGGAAAAATTGTACAAGACTTACTGGAGGCAATCCAGTTACCGAAAGAATTGGCAGTGGTCAAATGTGCGGCTCATAAATCTGGCTTTGATCATGTAACTTTGGGAAATCAATTTGCTGATGAGGTGGCCAAACATTGTGCCAGAAATCGCATGTCTGTAAATATTAAACTGGGGGGACCTGGAAACAGCTGCCAACTTATGGTGTTTGAAGAGGTGCCTACCTGGGAAGAGTTAAGAGATTGGCAGCATGCTGTGCCATCAAAGGAAAAGGAAAAGTGGAGGAAACTTGGTTGTCGACAGAGAAGTGAGGATGGTGTCATTGTGGGCCCAAATGGTATGCCTGTGTTGCCTAGACATCTGCTTGCTTCTATGGCCAGACTGATACATGGAGATTCACACACTGATAGGGATGCCATGGTTCTGGTTTTCCAACAGACATGGTATAATCCGAAGTTCAGGAAGGTAGCAGAGTCACTCTGCCAGAGGTGCTTGACATGTCAGCAGTTCAACGCTGGGAAAAGAACAGTAGTTGAGTTGGGGAAAATTGGGAAATCAGGGGGTCCCTTTGTAAGAGTACAGATTGACTTCATCACCCTGCCTCGCTGTGAGGGAATGAGATATGTCCTTGTCATTGTCTGCCTGTTTTCAAAATGGGTGGAAGCCTACCCTGCCAAAAAGAATGACGCCATAACTGTAGCCAAATTGTCAATTAAGAGAACTAATACCTAGGTTCGGGGTGCCAGTCACAATTGAATCAGATAGAGGCAAACATTTTCAGAATGAGGTAATCGATCAGCTCTGTAAAGCATTCAAGATCACACAAAAGCTGCACTGTGCATATCGTCCAGAGGCTTCTGGAGTGGTGGAGCAGATAAATGGCACTATAAAATCGAGATTAGGAAAGATGTGTGAATCTACCGGCATGAACTGGATAAATGCCTTGCCTCTTGTTCTGATGGGACTCAGAAGTATTCCAGACCGAAAAACAGGCCTGAGCCCTCATGAAATCCTGATTGGAAGAGTAATGAGACAGGCATGGGTACCAGGATACAAACTGTTAAACATTTCTGATGATTTGGTACTTGAGTACTGCAAGCAACTGGGTGACCAAGTGCGTTCTATCTCTCGCCAGATTGGGGAAGACGCCGTCGCCAATCCAACAACTCCAGGCCACAAATTGGTTCCTGGCGACTGGGTTGTACTCAAGAAACATACTCGTTCAAGTTGCCTGGCACCAAGGTGGGGAAGGAAACGCCAAGTGATACTAGTGACCACGACAGCGGTGAAGTGTGCCGGCGTTCCAAAGTGGATCCATGCCAGCCATACACAGAAAGTGCTTCCAGACGAGAAAACTGACGCTGAAGGTTGTCCAGCTGAGGGGTCTGCTGACGTTGGTCCCGAAGTAGCTGACGACGAACAACCGAGCACCAGTCGAGATGAGTGGATACCTATAATCGACCTGACTGACGACCCCATCAGAACAAGAAGTCGAACACGAGCAGACAGAGAGTGGGATAGAGAGGAAGAGATAGGCACAGGCGAAGATCCTCAGATTATTGAGATTCACGTCAAGTCTGAGGAAGAAGAAGGTCAGACAGGGACAGGGCAAGTAATCGACACACCTCCACAAACTCCTGAAATTGAAAAGGGACAGACTATAACTAGTGAAAAGGTTCGAGCAGAAGAAAATCAAGGGATCAAAGTGCTTGAACAGGATCAGATAGGATTAGAAGAACATGTTCAGGACACAGAAATAGAGACACCTGAAAGCCAAAACCAGAATTCACCTGAACAAGGCCAGCTTAGTAACCAGGCAGAAGAAACAGAGATAAGACCTGGAACTAGTCAGACAGGAAGGGAAGAAACAGAAGTAGAAGTGCCACAAACAAACGAAAATAAAAGAACATTAGAAGAAAGTCAAATCACAGTGTCAGCTAAAAGACTTAAGAAAAAGAAAAATATCGAACCAAGATATATTAAGAGACTGAGACTAAGAATAAAAACAGTAGAAGAGAAACTTGCAGAAAGAAGGAAAAGTCCTCGTATTACAGAACAAACTGGAGAAAGCTCCAAACGAAGGAGTGATCGAATAAAAAGACTGAACGAAAGATACCAAGATCCTGAATGGACATATTTAATTTTGGAGGATTTTGGGGATCTTGATATAACTGACGAAAGTGATGGAGAACCGATTGCTGATCAGTCTGCGGAAGAAGAAGACGAACTAACCTGAAGTTGCGCAGAGTAAGCTACCTGTGCAAAGTTACAAAGAGGGGTTGAAAACTTCTTCTGAGCGAAAATGTCTGATTCAAATGTGAATGGAAGGCCTAGACGCAGTTGTTGCAAAACGTGCTGCAAAATATGTATATGTAGTGTAGCTATAGTGTTAATAGTTTGGATAGGACTAACAGTTTTCATTCCTTATATGGTAAGCAAAAATACTAATATTGACCCTACAGAGACTGTGACTACTGATACTGAAGAACTGACAACACGAAGTATAGAAAGACGTGAAAAAGCACTCAGACAAACAAGATCAGACTTAGAAGCACCAGATGAGGAAGGACTACATTATCACGGAGTTAAGAACCAGACTCATTTAAATGTTTTCGCAAACTTGTTAGTGCGTTATGTAGAAACTATGGAAATAGAAGATTGCTATGCCTGCATGAAGCTACCTACTTCTGTAGCTGAAGGCGTGACTTATCATCACCTACCCCTGACTTATGGAATTTCCTGTAGTATTTTAGCAAGCTTATTCTACAAAAGAGGACCGTTACAGTACTATTACTCTAACTCTGACGTGATATTTTCTGAACTTCCAATACGTGGAAATCTGAATCCTGTACACACTAAAAGTGACGTTACACGTTATATGGGAGAATACTTTCTGACTATAGGTACCATAGATTTAAATGACGCACACAGAGATAACTTGACCTGTTCATTACATGAGCAAGAAAAGATGTTTTTAAACATGGCAGAGAAAAGAAGGGAGAGTTTCCAAAGAAAGGCAAATGACAAAAGACAAGAAACTCCTAAATGGGCTGAAAGCATGGAAAGCACCTCAGATGGTGGGAGTGGTCCTGCTTTGTTGCTGGATTTCGAAAGGAAGGGAAAACTCTGTCTTCACCGTGAAAAGACTAGTTATTATAATAACACTTTCATTGGTTCCAGTCAATGTGAACACAATTACAAGGTAATTGGAGGTTGGGGTTTCAAAAATGGGTCAGAACCTGTGTTTCCCGGAATTTATTATATATGTGGAAACAAGGCTTATTTCAAATTGCCGGATCACTGGTATGGAAGCTGCTACTTCTGGAGAAGCGTGGCTCAGTGGATAGAGGCGGCAGACCCGGAAGCTGAGATTGGCCGTGGACCAGGGTTCGATTCCCCGCCTCGGCGGGTCTCGGGCTCAAAAAAATTCCACGGACTCGACAATTCTCGCTCCGGTGCCTACTCGACTCACGTGGTCACACTCTGCGACTCTGGGCAATAGCTTGCTTAATCTCCACTACGGCCCCTCGCGGCGGGATGCCTGGCTTTCACCTTGTAGATACCCTGCTGGGGTATCTCACAGGGGAATACCAGGACGGGTTCCCTAAGCAAGCGCCTTGATGCCTTCGGGTGATACGTGCGCTATATAAGTCGCAATACATACATACATACTTTGGCATTGTCTTCCCGAAAATATACCATGTGAATGAAATTGCTGGAAGCAATGAAAACACTAATGGCTTAGTGCGTAGGAAAAGAGAAAGCGTAGGTGAAATAATGGGTAGTATTTTTAGTGCACTGATACCTGGAGTGGGAGTGGTTCTGAACACACACAGAATTTGCAAATTATCCACAATAGTGGATGTGTTGTCTACTGACACAGCTCATGGATTTCTGTTGGTCAATACCGAAATGGTTGCGATCAGATCTATGGTTTTACAGAACAGACTTGCTCTTGACACCTTATTAGCGAAAGAGGGCGGAGTCTGCCGGATGTTGAAAGCGCAACATTGTTGCACTTACATTCCGGACAAAAGTATGCAAATCCAAAAATATGTAAGGAACATTACAAATTTGGAAAAAGAACTCAAACCACTGGAGGTTGATAGTGCCTGGAAGAGACTTACTGATGGTCTCTCCGCTGTAGGTCATTGGTTTGCTAATTTAGGTAAAGGTTTATTGTTTAAGGTACTGATGCCAATTGGAGTGATAGGTTTCATCATATTTCTCATATTTGTCTGTTGCAAATGCCGCAAACACACAAAGAAATACGCTGTGAATAAGAGAGGTGTGAAACGGAGTGTGGATGAACTTGAATTGGTAGAAATTAATAATCAAATTTACAAAAGGGTGAAAAATTCTCACCCTAACAAAGATGTGAAAGAGAAATTGAATCGTCTGTTGGAAGAGATTGAGATGCACAAAGTGTGAGAGAAGTTGGCATCTGATTCCATTTGTTTGTGATGATAGTAAATATCATCAAAGAGGGGATTGATGAAGCAGGATTTCACATACGTGTCTTGCTTAAATCAAGAACCTCGAATAACTTATAATCCTGTAATTCAACTTGTATGTCTTACTAATTTTCTTTTATTTTGGATGTGCGTGTATATTAGTGATGCTTGCCTATGTGTTTACTAATACGAATAACCCTTGTTCTTAAAATGGCCGCCGCTTGGGGATTTTCTACTGCGCATGCGTTAGTCACACTCACGTGACGTGACGTAGTTGCAGTTCTGGTGGGAAAATGTGCGCATGCGTATTTACCTCTTAAATGGCTGTCTGTATACTCACATGGTGAAGCTTGCACTGATGCTCTCGTGTTATTGTCTGTTGCACTAATTCGTAATCGCATAGTATATTTTTATAGTAAGAAGTATAAAGTGGCTACTCATGGTATATAGTACATTCATTTATTTCTATGTTTTAATTTGTTTTCGCTTACTTTTCATGTACCGCGATATTGGGGGTCTGAGTGAGACGTGAACCATCTTGAAAGTCCCTACTGCGCATGTCGCACAGCTAGGGAGAAGGCAACCTTGAGCAGTGGAACTCAGCCAGCTGGCAGCCACAGTCAAGATGCTCCTGTGAACGCGACCTATGAACTAGCGGGATGGAGCTGCCCGGTTCCTTAGTTGTTACAATTGTTATTTCTCTATTGTATTCTCGTGAGAACCCCAAATCTGTTAGGCGGTTCCATAACATGCAAATATGAGCTTGTAGAAGTTTGTTCTGATTGGTGTGTTAACCTATCCTACTTGAGGACCAATCGAAATTGGGGATTCTGACACTTGCAACATTTGGGGGGTGGCACACTGACCCGAAAACAGTATATCTAGCCTAGGTTTAGCTAGAGAAATTGTCCGACTTGTCTGAATAGCTGACCTGTCACTGACCCAACGCACTCAATAGGTGACTGATACAGAGGTGCTGCGGAGCACTCTGTCCGAAATATACCATATACTCTGGAGGTTTTAGTGAACCTTAAGTGCTGGCGGAGCACTTTGCTGGGGAGTTCGCTAACCCAATCGGGGTTCTGACTGATAGCTGCAGAGAGGGTGGAGCGCAGGCGTTGCTTCCAAACTGTGGGTGCTGGTCGTGCCTTGGTGGTCCTGTCCTGATCCTAATCTGGTTTTCCTGTCCTGTCCTGGGGTGTCCATTCTGCACCTGCTGTCCCATTGATGACTGTCCTTCCTTGGGGTATTTCCTGTCCTTGACTGATCCGTGGCCAGGGTTGGTCTTCACACCATTCTAGGTAAATATAGTGCTGAACTCTATACCGCACCTTCTATTTTTCTGTCTTTGCTTCAATAAAGACATACCTTTGCATAATTAATTTCCATGCTTTCGCAGAGCTACTGAATGAAAGCTCATACGTTATTGCTGTTTTTCTTAGCATGTTCCTATGTTACCCTACCTTTTAGAGCACATTCTCTCCATACTGTTTTGAATCATAGATGTGGTTTATAATTTTCTCCTGCAAGCTGACTTGAAGTAATTGTTGCTATAATTTAGCATGCTCCATTTTTCCCCTTCCTATAGGTGTATAGAATTTTTATAAGTTCTCTCCCTACCCCTGAAGTATTTTCCCAGTAACAAAATTCTAGTTCGTGCATAAGTTTACCCACCCATAGCTATACTTCGTGAATATCCATTCCTGAAATCTGTTTAGAATATTCCTTGTTCTTATTCTCCCATTAGACTCATAAATGGTTGCCCTGATTTACTTTTTGTATGGTTATGTGATCTTCATAATCTTGATCGTTGACTGTCTCTTGGTCGTGAACTGTTTGCTCTCAGAATCTGAAATCTAGATAAAGCTTTTAAAACTTCCCAGTAGTCTGTGGTTATTTGATGAATACAAAGAAATAAAGGTCGATATTGTATTTTGCCTGCTTTTCTTTTACAGCTAGCTCCCTGATCCATTGTGGTCATAGGTACCCGTAACGGTGGATGGGTAAGTCGGGTACACTAGAAATAAATAGGAAGGAATCAGGGTTACTGGTAGTAGAGTGTTAGGTCACCTGATCAAGGTATATGATAAATTGGAAATATATGGGCCTGGTACGTGTAATGGTGAAATTATTTGGCCGGGTGACCTGCGATCTCTATCAAGGGTATAGCGAGCATATTGAACATCCTGTGGGACTTTCAAGCTGCCTCCGGAATGGGAATGAATTAGGCTAAGTCGTGTCTCTACCCACTTCACCCCGTTTCTCCTTCAACACAGTTGTAGGCACTTATCCACTGCGGTGGGAGCCCCGCACATTCCGATACCTTGACATTAATATTTATCATGAGATGCACGATCTCCTAGATGGTAATCTAACCATGGCAATTGCCTCTTTCCAATCCCAAATTGCGTTTGGAGCACATTGCTACCCACAATGCAGGGTAGAGTGCTGCTATTCTAGATGGTCATGCTGCCCCGCCTACTATACTACTTTCACAGTCTTCCATTTCATATCCCTAAATCTACATATAACCACTACACTCAGCCCTAAGGAGCTTTATTTGTAACAGAAGTAGGCAGCGAGTTGCACTTCGCAAGCTACAACTCCCAATAGCCAAAGAGGGGGCTTAGGCCCTAACTTTGAACACCATTCTCTGGCAGCACAGCTTCAGTGGCCCACACGCTGGCTGACTGACATATTACAGGGGAACTAAGGCACCCCACCACTGAGCGGGTGGTTCAACAGGTTTCCTTCCAAAAACTAGAACACCACACGATTCAAATAGTATACTAAGGGTAGCAAGTGAGCCTTATGCCTTCCATCCCGCATTATTCACCTTAAATCCCCTCAAGCTCCATCGCATTGTTTACTGACATAAGACTGGAAGATTTAGAACTATGGAAGTCAGCAGGGGTGGGCACACTGGTTGTCTTAATTGATGATGGGTGCTCCTTCCCATCGATAGACTGCAGTAGGAAAACGAGCTACCAGTGTGTTGTTTCCTGGCTTATGGCCGCCTGTTAGCCTAGATGGCCCAGCTATGAAATATCACGAATGTGGAGCCAGACCAGCACCTGCTGGTACACACGCTCCACATAATAGGTGTAGTTGTAGACTAATCAGGTGTTTTGTTCGATCTTTGGCCTACACAGCACATGACCCATTGGCCGCATTCATAGGTATTGGGTGATGGACATAGGCAGGGAATTGATGAAGGAGTGGTAGAGGGCTCTTTTGTACCCAAGAAAATGATTACGAAATCAGTAGTGGCTGGAAGAGAATGAGGCTGGATGGGGGGAAGTATGGGTGGTGGGTAATGGCAAAATAAAAAAACACGTCCCTGGCTGCGTCTCTCCTCCGCTTCTCGACGAGTCCCGGAACCAGGAAGCATCCAGGCTCCCCATAGCCTTTCACAAGGCTGCAATGCAGTGTTGTGATTAGCTCCGCCAAGCCAATCACAAGGTTGCCACGTAGCGTTGTGAATGCTCAGATGGGCACTGGGGGCCTGGGCATATTCCCCACCAGGCTGTGTGATGCAGCCTGCTGGGGAACCTGCAAAGTGTGCATGACTGTTTGGCCGGCCCCAAGGCGGCCGGACAAGCAGTCATGCCCACTTGGAGTGTGCAAACTACTTTCCCCCCTGTGCCCCAGCCCTGCCCGCCCTAACCCACCCTCAAACCTGTGAAAAATAAAATGATAATAACTACGTTTATTTTTCCTGCTCAAAGAGCAGGGGGTGACGCTCCTCCGCCTTAGCGGAGGAGCCCCCCTGCACGAAATGCTAAATTTCAATAAATACAGCGTAACATCCTGCATCGAGCCTCCCTCAAGCCAGCAACACTCCATCAATTGTTTGGGTTTGTCGTGAACTGTCCCAGATGTCACAGACCAGGGGTGGATATGGCTCCCATGTTTTGGAACTGCTCAGTGGTTGTGGCTGTAGGGACAATGTTTCCAATGCATCGGGAGAGGTGACCAGTCACACGTATGTATGTAAGATAGGGACGCATTGCTAAGACTGTATAAGCTCTCAAAAACAGTGAAAGCCATAAAAAGATTTATCAACTAAGCACTGCTTATGGTTTGCAGACTCCTTGCCATGCACTGGAAGGCTCAGGCACTGCTGAGTATTACCCATTGGTGTGCAGTGACACTTGAGTGGGGAAAGGCAGAGACTGGGACATTGGGGCAAGAAGAAGCAAGTGGTCTTGCTTCTTCTTGCCACATCACCGGTCACTTAAAAAACCTCCACTGGCTTCCCGTCAACAAAATAATTACTTTCCGCCTTCTTACCCACGCACACAAGGCCCTTTATAATCTAGGACCAGAATGCCTCAACTCCCGACTGTCCTTCTACTACCCCACCCGCCAACTAAGATCATCCATTCAAGCCCTCGCCGCAGTCCCGCGCATCCGAAAAACCACCATGGGTGGCAGATCCTTCTCCTTCCTGGCTGCCAAGACCTGGAACTCACTCCCCACCCACCTCCGCCTTACTCATAATCACATCTCCTTCAGAAAAGAACTGAAAACTTGGCTATTCGATAAACAATGAACCCCTCCCTCTAGCGCCTTGAGACCCTCTGGGTGAGTAGTGCGCTTTATAAATGCCTGAACTTGAACTTGAACTTCGTAGACTTTCCTTAGCAGCAGACTGGGAGGCATTGCTGCAATACTTACCGACTTACGAAGATGGGATACCTTTATTAATTCTTGCAATGTAAAGCTGCCTCGGCTTCTAGGTGCTAAAAGTTGAATGTACTGGTTCCTTCCCTCCCTCCTTTGCTCCCCCTTTCAAGCCTTAGCGGGCACTGGCGCGTATGTCTCTGACCATGAGGTTGTGAATTTGTGCACGTTATTACTGAGATATAGGCCTCCTTTTTAATTGTTAGTGCCATGATCTGTGGGACTTTACTTTAGACCAGAGTACTTGAGAAATACCTTAATCATTCAGAATAATTGACACAGTTGAGATATCACTTCATGACCAATTGTTGCTTATTACTTTATTGTTTTTTTAAACAGTTTTTATTGATTTCAAACAAACTACAAAAACATATATTGCGTGTTGACAGCATCAACTTCACGTCCAACGACGTGATAAGACAAATTGATATAGAACCAAGGCAACAAACTAAGCAATATATAAAGGAGCAGCATTATACACTTGGTAGTCATAAAGATAACCAAGACCAATAGCACTAGGATGGATCAATACTCGGCCTTGGACCCATCCCCAGAGGACACGTCATCATTGTCCTGAAACATGCCCAGCAACTGGGCCTAGAGCAGTATAGCCTCAGCCGCCCCCCCCCCTCTGTGTATAATGCTCTCATGCGTTGTTCCTCCGCCACGTCCCACTCCGACAAGTCACAAAGCCAATGTGTTAACAGTGGGACCCTGGTACCCATCCAGCCAATGGCCACCTGCCTCTTTGCCAACAATAAGGCCAACTGGGCTAGTCTATAGGGGATCCTGTGTCCCCTGGGGCGCACCACCACTACCAGAAAACAAGCAAGCGGAGTCAAGGGAACATGAACTCCAGTAACCAACTCCATAAGCGGCACCACTTGTCCCCAATAAGCCTTACCCTACACACAATCCCATGCTAAATGTAAGAAGGTGGTGCCACCCTCCCCAAAGCACGCACATGTGGCCCCTTTAGTGGGGTCTATTTTATTGAGGCCATGCGGAGTAACACATATAATGGAAGTGCAAGAGTTTAAACCTGTTGTTACCGGATACAGTGCGGACAAGGCCCAACGCGCTTACCCAGTCCCAGTGCGAGACCCAGGCCCCACGCGCAGAAAATTTGCGCTGTTGCATATCAGCCCAAAGGGCTCTGTAAAAATGGATAATTAAGTGGCATCCCATCCAATAAGACCATCCAGGACCGCAGAGGGACAGGGCGCTGCATGAAAATCCGACCAGATCTCCCTTGCCACATTTTTCAATTTAGCATAATGTAAGGAATGGCCTGGTCCTATCCCAAAAATGTCCTGTGCCTCCTGGCATGAGATAAAGGGGTCTCCTGGGTAAACAGCCCGTGTTTCCATACACCCTGCCTCCTGCTACTGCTCCATAGACATGATTGAGTCAATATTCCTAAAGAGAGTCAATTCCCATAGTTTTAATTCCCTACTGAAAGGGGCTCTTCAAATTACTTTGTGAAGCACTTCTTACCATATACCAGCCATATGTGTGACCAAGTATGGAACAGGAAGTTCCAACCTGCCGCCTCACATTAACAGTTAGGGCAGAGTGTCACCTCCGAACACGGTCCCCAGAAGCTGTTTCTCCCAATTGTCTGACGCTGTAAGCCACTTGTCGAGAACAAAAACAAGGGAAGCCTACTCACGTGGAACCAGGGTACTATAATTGTTAACAAAAACAATGGCTTCTTGGTTGTAGGTCTCCCAACCGGATGCCAGTGATATCAGTTTTCAGGGAGAAGGAGCAGCCGCCTCTGGTGCCAAACCGTACCATCGTGTTTCAGAATATAGTTAGGAAGCCTGAACTTCTAGTTCGCAGTCTGGGTAAGCCTGCCATATTAATAATATTAGTCATCTACAGTGTACACACGTTATGGCAGTACTTGAAAGTAATAGCCCATTATACATGCTACCTCTTCCACAGACTGCACATACCCCGTGCTTTCCAGATCTGTACCCGTTTCGGACACTTCCCTGTTGTACTATTGAGAATGTTGCCGGCCTACCTCTACCCTTACATGGGGTAAGTTTCTCATTTCTTTGTACCATCTCAGTGTAGTGCTGCATCCCTAATGTATGGGCCTGATAATAACACACAATCATTTTCTCACATGTACAGCACCCGGCTGGGTCCCACGTGAGTATTTATTCCTTCACTATACTCACGGTGACCCAACCTTCACACAAGGCTGTGCACAGAGATCCTTCAGGTATTACATAAACAGCTCCCTCCATTTACGAGCATATCTACTTCGTTACGAGCGCACACTGATGCTATCCCTCCATCTTTTTGTAGGTGTCCCTATACTCCTAGGTCCTGAAGAGAGTCTACATTGCACAAAGGGTCGAAACGCCGTCAACTGTTTACAAAAGCGAACCATTAAAAAACAGCACCTATCATTGTATAAAGTGTGGTTGATACACTATACATTTTCCAACGGTTTTTAAGATTTATAGGAAACCTTGTACATATGTCACAAATATGTCACTACTAATTTAAGGTTCCAATTTTTCACTGGGACACCACTCACTACTGTTCAACTATTGTTTCAATATTCTGCGTGTATTTTTGTTTACAAAATTATATAAATAACTGTTGAATTACAAATTTAAAGTGTGTTGGGCATACTCTCTTTTGATATCATAATAACCCCTTGTATTGCCATTGAGCATCATTTTATCAAAATTACGTTGCCACTTGTCCGCTGTGCTGGGAGGAATGCCAATGAGGGACGGGCAGTGCAGAGATGGGGTGCCTGCGAGGGACATCATTCTTTACCATGTGGGGTGAAGATCCAAACCGGTTGAAAATCTAGACCTGGAATGTCAATGACTTGGGGAATAAGATAAAGCGGACACTAGTGCTTCAATACATCGCAGGCACTTCCTGGACCTAGTTCTACTCCAGGAAACACACCTTACAGGTAATCCTTATAGAGCTCTGATCAGATTTGGTTATAAATTGGTCACCCTTGCTGGGTATACAACTAACTCCAGGGGTTGGGGATGTGGCTTAAACAGTCAATACCATTCATAGTCCGTCAGACGAGGCAGGATCCTGGGGGGCGCTTTGTGGTCATATCTGGAGTATGGCAGGGGCTCACTCTTAATATATGCTTGATGTATGTCCCACCGCGACAACATGCAGTCACGTTCCCAGAGGTGAGGGCTTTGCTGCTGGGGGCGCCGGAAGGGATTTGGGTCCTAGGAGGTAATATGGATGCAGTGATGGACCCCTGCTTGGATAGGCAGATCGGCCTTCCGATCTGGGCAACTTTAGGCCCTTTCTAGAAGCATTGGGTATGTTAGACCTTTGGCGCTTTAAACACCCGAAACTCCGACAGTACACGCATTTCTCCCCACCCCATGGTAGTTTCTCTCAGCTGGATTATCTCTGCACCCATCTGGGAAGTGCCAGTCAGTTTAGGGCCGTCTATCGTTATCCACAAGGTATTTTGGATCACTCGACGGTTGGAGTGACACTAGGAGGTCCCACAAAGGATTTTTCCTTACCCCAGAAAATAGACCCGTGGTACGTAAAAGAGGAGAAGATTAGACGATGAATACCATTGAGTTGGGTAACGATGAAAATCTGTTATTCAACGCCTAGATGCCCACGGGTGAAAGTGCGCTTTACAAATATATATGTTATGTTATATTACAATAGCTTAAAGAAGGGGCAGAGCAGTACTTTGCAGAGAATGTTGGCTCGATTGAATCCGCATGTGTGGTGTGGGAGGCTTTTAAGGTGGTTATGCAGGGTCATGGGAGGCTTTTAAGGTGGTTATGCAGGGCCGTGCTCAGGCATTGATCGGGGGGAGGGGGGGAGGGAGGGGTTGGGTTGAAAAAGGAACATAGATCAGCTTGCTCTGCGATGGAAGAGGAGATAACCCAACTGGAGGCAAGGGTGGTAATCGATAGGGAAACAAGTTTGAAGCATCAACTACATCTCAGACAGCATGATTTGAGAGCTCTGGCGGAGCAGACAGCTCGGAAACATGCCTTGGCGATGCAGCGTCGCCTTTACGGTATTGGGGACAAAGCAGGCAAACTCTTAGTTTGGCTTGAGAAGTGGGATAAGGAAAGCTCCCGGGTCCTTGAGGTGAGAGATAAGTCAGGCACGCCCCAGACCACTAGTTCTGCTATTGCAGACTCTTTTGCAGAGTATTACGAGGAATTCCATAAATCCACAGGGATCCGGTCCCTGGCTGACTGTGCAGACCTCTTGTGGGATCTCCCCATACCCATGCTTAATAAGGAAGACCGGGAGGCATTAGAGACTGATCTAACAGAGGGTGAGCTTGTCGCTGCGGTGCAAGCCCTTCAGTCGGGTAAAACACCCGGACCTAATGGCCGGCCTGTGGAACTGTTTAAGAGGATGATGAGTAAGGTGGCATCGCATATGTTAGCGATATTCAATGGGGCAAGGAAGGAGGCTAGTCTTTCTCCGGACCAGGGGACTGCCTTGATAGTGGTCATCCACAAAAAGGGTAAGCCCCCAATGGAGTGTGAGTCATATCAACCTATATCCTTACTTAATGTTGATGTTAAAGCGTTGGCTAAGATTCTGGCATCTGGAGCTGTGATGGAGGCTGGGAGGAGCGTATATCGTTATATGCAGATGAAATGGTGCTCTGCCTGACCAACCCGACCTCCTCCATGCACATATTTGATCTCTTTAGTAGCTACTCTGGTTACTGTATTAATTGGTCGAAGTCACTGGTCTTCCCGCTGCTGGGTGGTGAAGTGAGACTCTCTGATCCTGCTAGGTGCTGCTCTGTGTGTTTGGCTTCCAGTATCTTGGGATGTATGTTACTAGAGACCCCTGGGACTTTTTTGACAAAAATCTCCTACCACAGCTGGAGAGACTGAAGGGTGATGTGAAACATCAGGGTAGGCTTCCATTCACCCTGGTGGGGAATGCGGCATTATGTAAAATGGTGACATTGCCGCAATTGCTTTATGTGCTCCAAAATATGCCTTATCAAGTCCCCAAGGACTTCTTCCCGGAGATTGAGGGTGAAGTTCGTACATTATTGTGGCAGTGCAGAGCACAGCGCATAGTACTTGCCAAGCTGGGGGGGTCTATAAGGGCGGATTGGCGATCCCGGACATTACCAAATATTACTAGGTGACTCAACTCCTCGTGGTATATGGAGTTGACAGGTAGGTTACAGGGTGAAGGGCCCATGTGGCATTCCTCTACCATGGGAAGAAGAATAATGGATTACCATAACATACACAGGCGGTAGCCAGGGCATGGCGAGAAGCGACAGGTTTTTTGGGGTGGAGGGGCGATTAACAACCATGACCCCCTTATGGTGCAGTCACTTGCTCAGTGATATGGGTGGGCTACTGGGCTTCTCCATGTGGAACCTAGTGTGGATGGAACATTTGGGGATGTTTGGCCTTGGTTAGGCCTATAATGCATTCGAAACACTAGGTTAAGGCTATGAGCTACGTAATATGGAGAGGTATAGGTATCTCCAGCTGGGACACACACTGGCACGACACATACGAGAGGGAGAATAGTTTCCAGATGCCTCCCCCCTGGAAGATTGCCTGTTGACTGACCATATCCCTGACAAGGCTATATCCATAATATATCGCAAGTTGGTCAATAATTTGTTGGATCCTTTTGTGACATTGAGGGAGACCTGGACAGAGGACCTCAGTGTCCTAGACAATGATGATTGGCAACAGGCCCTGCAAAGTCCTCGGGAGGTGGCCATTCATGTGAGATTTCACCTGGTTCAGCTCCGGGTTCTTCATCGCTGCTATTACTCCAGGACCGGGTTGGTTGCATTTGGGGGGTCACCTACCTTGTTGTGCTTTTAGGGCTGTGGCAGGGAGGGTACCTACTTTCATATTCCTTGGGAGTGCCCAGTGATACAAACGTATTGGACTGGGCTGATGTGGACAGTGGCGATATGCTGGCCATGAAGGTACCTATGGACGCGAAATGGCTCTTGTTAATAATTTAAGGGAGGCAGCTTGGCACAAGTATCAAAAAATGTGGTTGGCACTGGCGGCAGGGGTGGCCAAGATGAATATATTTAAAGCCTAGGGTTCAGCGGCTCCTCCCCAAATCTGTGACCGGAAATCAGACTTAGACTGGTGCCTGCGGGCAGAAAAGATAGTCTACCAAACCAGGGGCTGCCCGAAGAAGTGGGAGAAGATCCGGGGACCATGGCAGGCATACAGGGGGTTCTGACATGGATGGGGAGGTGAGGGAGAAGGTTTTGGGTCTTGTTGATGGGCTGTAAAAGTGCCTTTGTAGTCCAGATTATTTTACTGCTTTGCAAGATTTGTCATTTGTCATGTTGGTATTATGGCATTTATTTATTATTCCTAAATTACCACAGTCCCAGATAGATCTCAGAGCTTGGGTGGAGGTCCGCATTTTGCAGTTTACATCACAGGAGCAAGAGAATGATAAGGATGCAGAAGGGGAGGATGAAATGGGGGAAGAGGAAGAGAATAACCTGCCTATGGCCCCAGAACCTGAGAGGTGAGAGGGGCCCACCAGAGTGTGGTTCCTGGCCAGCAGCAGTATGCCCACCCTCAGCTTGACCCACGAGGAGCTGGTTTAAAGGAGAGCAGAGAGAAAGCTGTAGTGACAACTGGCCATGCTGGTTATGGAGAAACCAGCCACAGCCAGGGCCATGGAGGAAAAAAAAAGGCAAAAGCTGAGAGGTTCCTAGAGGAGAAATGGCTAGCCCTGAATGGTGTTTCAGGCCCCACTTAGCAAAGAGGGAGGAAGTCCAAGGTAAAACAGACAAAGTCCAAAAAGGGTCCCAAAATATTTCTTTCGGGGGGAGGGGGGGGGGGGGGGTCTGTTCCCCTTCAAAGAATAAGGCGGAAAGTTCAAATGGGCTTATACACAGAGTTCCCTTTTTTATCCCAAGTGCTTTGACTCTCTCCAATTAGGGCACAGCAAGGTGAATTCTGTCTGTACCTAGAAACCATCCACTGGTGGGACCTCCACAGGAGTAGCCAGTATGGCCTTATGAGGAGGTAATCCTAAGGATTGGAGGGTAGAGCATGCCCTAGCATCCCTTAGTTGGGAGGTGGAACCAGAGGGTAAGCTTTTGATCCCTGAGGGTAGAAGTCATCACTTCCATCTAATCACAGCGAATGAAGTTCCTGTCAGTGCCCTAAGGAATACTTCTGCCAGTCAGACCATGGTAGTGGAAAGGCTGGTTTCCTCTGAGCATTATCTGCTAAGATGTATGCATGGCAACCCAGGCACATAGGCAGGACTTTGCCCACTCTATGTATCTGGTCTCCCTGGAATGGGGAGTGGAGGGAAGTGGACCATAGGAGGGTCATGGTCAGTCCATAGATGGCTATTGACTCGATCTCTGGAAATGTACTGCTGCAGGATTACCCCATCTTTTTTGTCTTCTTTTACTGAACTCATTTTTGTTGCCATGGGACTCCTGTTAACCAAGGGTAAAGTGTTTGTTCTTTCTCTTCCAAATACGGTAAATTGGTTTATTTCGCATTGGTATTTTTAATTTACTCAAAAGTCTCTTGCTTATGGTACTACAGACACCAAGTGTCTGTAAATTAAATACTTGCTGCTAGGGTGCATGACTCATTGTGCTGCCCACTAAACTAGCACTGAAAAACATGTCTCAGGCCTACCACTGCAGCCTTTAGTGCAGTTCAAAGCTGCCATTTCGACCTGGCAAAAAAGCATTTTGCCAGGCCTAAACCTTCCTTCTTGATACTTATAATTCACCCTCAAGGTAGGCCCTAAATGTCCATGAGAACGATGAATTAAACCCAGATCGCTTGACTGTGAGTGAGTGGTTGAAAAGTTTCAGCACGCCGTCCATCATTTTGTTGCGTTTGCTTTGTTCGCCCTAAGTGATTAAGAGTAAGCCCAGGCGTGGGTCCCTTGCTCGCTGTACCACTGGATTCAAGCTAGCCTGGCTGATGAGTAGTGAAACCCATAAACCGGCCCTAGGATGCTTTTTTTCCGGTCCAGGGAGAACCTGGCTTGGCAGTTCTCGCTGGGCTGTTCCCATGATAAGCGGTTCAAGACTGATTTGCATATGGCTGGGTCCAAACTGGGGTGGCATAGTGAGCAAAAGACTGATGGATTAAACCCAGATCTCTTGACTGGGGGTGAGTGGTTGAAAAGTTTATGCATTCCGTCCATCATCTTGTTATGTTTGCTGAATGCTCATATGCTGGCCCCCTGGAGTGAAATGTATATTGCTCCCAAACAGTGATCAAATGGCATGGGTGTAGAGATGTGTAGGCCTTCCTGACAGGGTGGCTGGGTAAGATCTATGCCTCTGCCCTGATTACACTTCAGCAGAACTGCCCCGGCACACACAGAAGAACCCTGTCTTTGTTTCACTAGCTAGGCATCAACCAAACCGAGAGTAAAGGGGGGAACTGACCCCAACAAGTTTAGGAAGTAGACAAAGGACACCCTCACCCACGGGCTTGCACTAGGTGACCGACTATGGTCTTTTCCGCAACAGTCTGAAAACTTGGCTAGTCAATTCTTATACCTCCCGCTAACCTTCTGATCTCTGATCTGGCTGGCATCGGGAAACCCCTTAGGGTAGCTGTGCGCCCGACAAATTCAAATAACAACATAACTGGGCATAAAAGTGCCACCCCCAGAATCTGAAAGCAGAACACTCCTGAGCCTATTGAGATCAGAAACACTTTCCTGCTATTTGAAACCTGAAGGAAGCCTGGACCTGCTTTTCTTATTTCATTTATTTTATTTTAAAACCAGGCATCAGTAAGCGGACCTCCTATTTAGGCTACAGGGACACAACAAGCTTCCAGAGGACCTTTCCCTTGACTACCCAGCTGACCCGACCTGACTGAACCTGACCTGGTCCCCTCTGCTGGCCTCTGTGGGAGTGAGCCTTGCCCCCCATGTGCTGTCCTCAAGGCCCTGGACCCTTGACTTGTGCTAGAGTGCCCTTCTCTCTGCCTAACGGAAGGTTTCACCAGATCTGACACCGAGCAACAAAGAGTCCTACAGCCCCGCGCAGCTCCTGATTAGAGGTTTCACCATATCTGATGCAAAATGCCTCATGCAGCTCCCGCCTGAAGTCTTTACCTGGTCTGATGCAGAGTGATAGAGTGAAGCAGAGCAACTCTGCGAGCCCCTTCACGGATGTCAGAAGGTGAAAGTTCCAGGAGGACGAACCGCATCCTATTTCTGTCCCGCCCTCCATTGCAGTTGGCCTGAACTTGTGACTTTGTCCCGGTCCCACGTAACCAGCTACACGCAGTTTGCGATTGGTGGGTTGTTGGTGGATTGATAACTTGGAGCTTCACAGCACAATTTTTTACTTAAAACTTTTAAAATGTATATCTCCGGTTGTACTTTTAGGATTTTTGTTGTTTCATTGTTTATTTATTTGTTAGAATTTACTCTATTCTTCGAAATTGGTTTGGCGTATAACTACACACAAGCAACAACTGTGTTACCTCAATTGTAGGATCTGGTTATGATTGGGAGAAGACTGAGAATAGTATAAGTGTGAATTTGTATGACTGTGCAAGTGTGATTGGTGATTTATGTGTATATATCAGGGTGATGTTTTGTATTATGTAACTTTTTGATTTAGGTAGATATTACAAATGTTTTTTGATATGATGCAATGCACTTTTTATAAATTAATTCAATCTGTACTACCAATCATGTTACTGATGTATATGGAAGAAATGAACTAAAATAGGAAAAAGAAAAAATATATTTTTTATATACTATAGAAACAATAAAAACAAATAAAATTATAAAATGAAAATTGTGGATGGTGTTGTACCTATATGGATTAGAAGGCTAATGAAATAATTTGATGAGACTGATCGCATGATAAAGTAAATAGTGACCACGGGGTAATCTCTCATATGTTGTGTAGTTATAACAAGTTAATAATGTTTTCAGAACTATACCAGAATTAAACCAATCACTTTGGGGCTATAGTATTTTTTTATTTTATTAGTGTTATATAGTTTTAGGCAAAAACGTAACAGGATTAGAACAATCCAAAAACCCCTTTCAGAGTTCATTAGACAATCCCAAGCCAAATTAGTCAAACATACGAGGTTTCCTCTCATATGTTTATTCCAATGTTCAGAAACATACAACGTCTGATCGATATATTCCACACTTGAATTGTCTACTTTCTTTAAAAAAAACACAGATATTTGCAAAACAAACATACTCTTTTGAGCTTGTGGCCTAAATAAGTGACATACCAACAGTTCCTTAGCAATTCCTGGAAAGCTTAAGAGATTGTAAGAGGGGGCTGTTCCACTATACAGAAGATCATGTTTATAATTTAATTTAGTAAGTCTATCCTTTAGCACTCCATTGTAAACTAATGTAAGTTACGGTCTTCGGGATAGAGGCGGAGGGAAACAAGCATTGTCAAAGCCAATTGTATATTCGTTGTTAGGGGGTAATGTTTGGTTGGCTGCGTGTGTCCCTGCAGCTGTCCTAAAAAGAATCCCCCCAAAAAATAGCAACATTTTGAGCTACACCATTATCAGTGCAGTGCCTTATCACAATTAAGCTGTACTCTTAAAGAACACTACTATATAAGGGAGTTCGTAGTTGAACTGTACATCAAAGTTCTGAACTTAAAAGGCACACACAGGAAAATATTGTATAGTAGATAGGTTTGACCAAGGGCCAGAATTGTGCTTGCATCTTTAACAAATCCTATGTGTGTGCATGTCTTTACTTTGCACAGAAAAAACTCTGTACATGTAACATTTTATCATGAGAGCAAAGTCAAACAAATGAGTATGCAAAGATCATTAGATAATTGTACTGTGTAAGGCGCGTGCCAGAGAAAAGAGGCCTGAGACTCCGCAGACTGGAAAGCTGCTCCAAGTCAGGAGCATACACTCGCAGGAAACACTTGCTAAGGGACCACAGACCAGTAGTCCCTGGGCAGAGTAAGCACCGCCTCTGCCAGAGAAAACTTGCTAGGTTCTCCCACAGTGCAGGACACATGCAGCTTGTCTGGCTGCTGCCTGGGCAAAGCCCGGACCACGTGTGGGCCTATCTCTGATTGTTCATGTCGATATAGGATTCACAGTCAGCAGTGCACATTTTCACCATTCAGTTTTATTGTGGAGGATGCAAATTGGGGAGAAGATGTTGCTTAACAGCCAGAGCAGCCGATTTTTAAGCTGGGGGACCAGGTACGAGTATGGGGGGAGGCTCCAGCACCCTATGATTCTAGGCAAATAACGTAATCTCCCCGTGCCTAAAAAAAATGTGTCCGTCTGTAATGCAACTGTATACCATGCAAAAAACAAAAGAGGGACCCTGAAACCTAAACAGGATAAGAGGGGAACAACCCGCCAGGGCGAGAAAGTTATCAAACAACATGAAAGGGGAGTTCCCAATAATAAGAGGAAAAAAATTCCAACAATGCAGGAAACGCCCACAGAGCAGCTAAATAGTGTCAAATATATTTCTTTATTATTATTCACATAGAAAAATATATATCAGATATAAATCATTGCAGTCAATACACAATACCTTTACTTACCGCATTAGTGTATAACATTTTCTTAGAAGGACACACATAAAAAACATTATATCAGCCTAGCAACACAAGGGGCAGTAAAAAATTGGCACACAATTTAATCACTCATCCAATCAAACACAAAATCATTCCAAAACCACTATACACATACATACTCAAGCAAAGACAGCAATCCATCAAACATCCAGGAACAGCGCCGACGCGCGTTTCGGAACAGTGCCAATAAAAGCTTCCTTCATCAGGGCGCAGAGTACAGATATAATAATTAGCACGGTCTCTCAAGATCCGAACACCCAGTCATAGACAAGTGTCCTAGTCATAATCGTGGCTGGCGAAGCATCTCGTATGGCCCGCATCAATGGTGCCTCCAACGATGCTATCGGGAGGATATTAGTACGATGGAAAGGCCCTCAGAGGCTCCGAGAAATGAAGTCAGGACAGGAATTGGATTCAGATAGTGGGTCGGAAACTTGAACAGTGTGCAGGGTACAGAACTAAATTGGGGTCCATGGCACCTCAACGTATGTACTTCAGTGACCGTGCTTCGTCGGGCGCAGAACTGTGGCTCGGGCACTCAAGCGGTCGACCACAATATCTGGAGTAATGCGGAGCGAGTGCTTCACTCGCAAGAAGTCTAGCGGCAATTAAATCAGCAAATATGAAGGCAAAAGATCTGTACTGGCCTGAAAATGGGCGAAACTCATCTCAAAGACGGAACACATCCGAGCACCTCCCCTCGCCTCCACGGGCCGGATGCAACTGTATACCTCCATATACTACTGAACAGAAAGGAGTCTGCACGGCTGGAAGAACTTATAGTTCCACATACTGAGCAGATTTTGAGGTGAGCAGCCTCAAATTTTAGTAACGTGTATGGTTGATCAGAAATAATGTGTTATAGGAGTGTTAGTTGCAGTCTGGGTGTTGTATGACCGTGTATATTGGCTAGAATCAGGAATAGTAACATTTATTGGATAGGTCAGGTTACTGGTCACACTTCTTGGAGGTGCACGTTAATGGGATTAGTAGACTACATTTTGACAGAGGTCCTTTTGGTAGTGGTTAGTAATGGTTAACAGAGTGAGTACGTTGTAGAGTACTCCAACAAGAAATTAGGAGCTCATTTTCAAATCCAGAATTTTGGCAATGAAGGAGTCCAAGTTCTTGGGATCCTCAAAAATAGTAGTCTTTCCATTGTGGATTGTCTTCATTCACGCTGGTCCAATGAAGGAGAACTGTATTGTTAAGACTTTAAGAACTTGACATTTGGACAGAAACGCCTTTCCCTTTTGAAAAGGTCTTTAGAATAGTCTTGTGAGATCCCATTGGAGGAGCCTTGCCATTTGATCCTGTGCATCTTTTTTATCTGATTGAGGATAGTCTTGATGTGTGAGTAATGGAGGGGTCAGAAAATGAGGGCTCTTGGAGCATTAGTGTTTTTGGGTATGTAGATGGGCACTCTGTTAGCACACATTATTTCAAAGTCTTTTGTAAAGTTTATTCCGCGCACTTGGCGGATCCATTTTTCAATGAATACCGCCCAAGATGGAACATGACCCTCCATTCCTTCTGGGAGCCCAAAAACGCACAGGTTAACCCTTCGGTTTCTGTCCTCTAGTTCTGTGATGTTCTTCTCCAGTTGGGCCAATCTTGCAGTACTGGTTGATATTGGCTTTGCAGAGCTGTGTTTGTGGTCTTCCAGGAGGCTTATATGCGTTTCCACTTCAGTGACTCTGCCTCCCAGCAATAGCCTTTCTTGTTTCAAGGAGGATCGATCAATTTGCATGGATTCCGTGGTGGTCTTTGTGGATTGCGCAATGGTGTTCAATGTGTCAAGTTTTTGCAAAATAAAGTCGAATGTCACGCTGTTATCAGATTTTTATTTCATAGGGGTGTCTGGGGTGTGAGACTCCTGCTTAGACCTCTTTTGTGTTGGTTTAGCGTCCTTAGAGTTTCCCCTTGCCTCATGCGTCCCTTGATCAGCCATGTTGGAGCGGGAGGAAGACCTACCTTGTGAGGCTCTCTGGGAGTGACTTAGGTTGATTAGTGAGGCTGGCTGTGTGTATAAATTGTCAGTAGCTGTGCGTGGAGTCTGGCGAGGGGGAGAAAACTCAATTGGTTTGGGGTCCCAAATTGACCAACTCGGCAACGACACTCAGCATCCTGTGAATCTGGGCAAATCACTCCCTGTGCCCAACAAAAATGAATGTGTCCGTCTGAAATGCAACTGGTGCTCATGTAAAGGGCTCTGATACCCAACATCTTCGGGTCTAGTTCGCGCTATATACAACTCTAAAAAAGATTTTTTAAATCTGATATCCCACTGATGTGCCTCACAACTGGTTGTAAGGTCCAATAACGCCTGCAATATTACTTGATGGAAGACGAGTGCAGTAAATCTGGGATCATATTAGAAAAAGCACAGTGTTTCAATGGTGGCCATCTTAGGCTCAGGCTCAGTACAGAGGGACCCCTATGTTATAGAGCTTGAGGTGGGCAGGATACCATAGGAAAGTGCCCCTACCATAAATCTGGTGTGCAGTAGGTAGGAAAGAAGAACACTTGTGTTGAACATAGGTCAGTGTTAAGCAGAGGATCTTTTCGTTAGGGTGGTGTTCTCTTGTGGGCCATTTTGAGGTCAGATAGGCTCCTGCAGCAGACCATGAGGGATGAGATCGCTTCAGAAGCACTGCTAAAAAAATAAACAACAAAAAAACAATCGCCCTTGCCGCTAAATCGGCACTGAACAGCTTTTTGGGGTCACTGCATGTCAGCTGAGACAGGAATTGTCCTCGCTGTGAAGGGCCAATTTTGATGTCTGGTAAAGTAGAGCTCACAGGCTAGGTGGCAACTTTCTCTGGCGGGAGCTACGCCCCCTCATTTACCATTGCCTTAACCTCGGAATACTATGCCCAACCAGAAACAATGGGGGCTTAATTGCTCCAGTTAGCCCCCACCCCAGTATCCCTTTAGCATTTAAGATCTTGCAAGTGCTACTGTAGCCTAATAAATAAAGTCTGTCTAGTGATCGTGCAGATTTGATTTTGCAGATTTTTACCAGTAAACAACATCCACAATTGATGGGAATTAGGGAGATTTGGAGCTGCTGTGCAGAGTGGGGGTGGCTGCTTAAGAAAATATTGTGTTAGTGGCAGGCCTACTGCTGGAGTTGTATTTATTCTCTCCGCTTTAGATCTCTGAACTTGTATTACTTCCCCGGGTGACTTTGTGAGCCCCGAGGAGGGTTGTAAAGGCACCTAAGCCAGTGATGTAAGAAAGTGAAACACTCCCACAAAGTCAATGAGCTGCTCACATGAGTAGAGTAAAGGAAAGAAAAGTGCTATGATGCGGCCAGCACTGGCATCGTCATGGTGCATTTTTGTGTCTGTTACGGAGGGAGAAGCGGGCAACTCGGACTGTAGTGTAGTTCTTACATTCCCAATAGGCTCTGCGCATTGGAATAATATATCCTATAGATTTGACGTAGGAGTTATGTCGACTAGGTCTCTATCGAATATATTAGACTTAATTGTGAGTGCCAGCTAGCTCAGAGGTCACTAGAAACTTTCTTGAATACACAAGAAGGGATTCGTTTCTGACAACCGCATAAACATGACAACTTTGTTTCCCCAAGAATAAAACTGATCTTCAGAGTCGTGGAAACAATACATAGATATTTTCCTCAGTCAATCCAACATGTGTGTGTGTATGGTAATTCCCAGGTTGACTTTATATATTCCTTACCCAACCTTTCATACACGGCAACTGGTATATGTTTCAAACAGTATTGAAAATTGTGACAGGAAGAGTCATTATCCAGTGTATTAGCCATTCTGTTGCAGGTTTTTCCGAAAGAGTTAATGGTGATCTTTCCAGTTTCTCAATGCTCAGCACCGTATAGTCTGCTCCTCTCTGTGCCAAGGCGATTTGTTTATCTGTAAGGTTAAATACAGAAAACAATGACGTGGTGTTGATTAGACGCCATGGCACATATCCAGAATGAAGATTTTGCAACGTCCAGCCTAAAAGCATTATAGAACGTAATTGCGACTGTCCATGCTGTAGCATGAGCAAGTCCTGTTCCATTATGTCTATTTGAGAGGATACTATGCTGTCCAAAGACAGAGTCGTTAATCCATTGTCAACTACAGAGAGTGCTTTCTCTAAATTAATACAATCAATTTCTCGTATTCTTTCTGCAGTCTCTGCCTGTGTCGCTTTCCAAGCTTCATTATAAATGGCGTATATACCTGCGTATATGAAACGTTTATGACGCCGTTTCGCAGGACCTTGTAAGAAGTCCCTTAAATCAACACCATCTTTAAGTAAAGATAAATGTTGTTTAACCTCTGTAAGTGTAGATGTTTGTAGCCACTCAAGGCACAGTTTTCCTACACTTGTAGTGAATCAGCCATTATAGTGGTCTGATGCTCTGTGATGACCCTCGATCACCACCATTGTGTACTGACTTTAGTGTGCTATGTTGCCTTAATGTAGGATGGTCTTGCATTAGAATAAACTTGCCAAAGAATAGAAGGTATGGGATGTCGAGGTGCAGAGTTGTTGGTGATGGTGCACACATGTGCTCCATAGTGGATACTGGGGGATTAAGTGCATAATGTTATTCGAGTTAGGTGAATTATGACTTTAGCCTATTGGCTTTGACGTGGTCTAATATCATTCTGCCTTTCCAAGTAGTAGAGGCCTATGCTTGAGCAACTCCATATTCTAAACTGCAGCCATCTTCTGAGCCTCTTTAGGTGAGAGGTTACCCAAGTGTTGTTCACCAGCAGTGAACCAGAGCGGACCGGTTCTTATCGGAAAAAATGTGCTCTCTCGATCTTGGAGTCATAGCAAAACGCTTGGCCAGCTGCTTGTTGTGCTCTTGGTACGAGGTGGTACAGGAATCCAGTGAGAACTGTAGGGGGAGTTAGCTAGAAACTCTGATGGAGAGCTGCATTCTATATTAGAGAAAGGGGGTCCGAGACAGGGTGAGATGTTGGTCTGGTGGTCTGGTGATACATCACGGTGCAGACGTGCAGTCGTGTTTGTGGAACAGAGAGTCCTGACCCAACCAGAGAGGGAAAGAGAGCCGGACCCTTCTTCAGATAACAAGATGCTTAAGATCATGGTGAGGTGTTCCATGTATATCTAACTTTATCTAACTATGCTTTTATTTTCAGGTTCTATGTATATGTATGTGTTGGTGATTGCTATAAATGTTTACTGTGATATTTAGTTATTTCTTCTTCCTTGTCATCCTATTATCAGGTAATAAAGAAACTCTAGAGCATATCATTTGTTTGTATTCCTTGTGAGGGAAGGTCGGGACCCTTTTTTACCAAGTACTTACAGAGGGATGGGCGATTCGCCTCCAATGGGTAATTGTTGATACGGGAGGGAAATCGGCTCCCATCAGGGATGTCTAAATTCTAATTATTCTATCCAATACATTGCTAGGAGGAGCATGCGTTGTGTACCCTCTCAGATGGGAAGGTGTTGTGATTTGCTGCATACCCTCTCGGATGGGGAGGTGTTGTGACTTGTTGTTATTTGCGAGCTCCTTAGCAATGGTCTTATATGTTGTCAGTGTTTATTCCTTTCTTGGGTAAGTATTGTGAAATGTGGTGTCTTTCTGGATCCTGAGAAAGGATGTGGTAAGTAATGACCTGGTGACTGACAGAAGCACCAAAACATACAGAGAAGTCGGTCATTACAATTTGGCGTAGTCGGTTGCAGGATATGAACGTTGATTTAAAAAGGGAAAAATGTTTTTTTTTTTTTTAAATTGAAAGCAGACTCTCAGATATCAGTTGATTTATTTGCATGGGGGTAGCCCATATGGTGTTCTGGCTCGTGAGTGAGCTAATTGTGTTTGGTTGAACGAGAATTGCTGTGTGTTTAAATGTGTTTTGTATAAAGGGCTTGTAAATAGCTTTTTTTACGTTAGGCAGAAAGGGCTGGATCCCTGTAAAGTGTTCAGTAAGAGATGCATTTAAAATGTGCTCAGCTGCAACGTGAATGTAACATCTCAGAATATAACCCTGAAAGGTGGGATGAGGTTTCAGATAGAGATAGTGGGGTTATTTTTAATGTGTTGTTTAATATGCATCTACAATTGTGTGAGGGGGTACCTTTGCAAACAGGATTAAATGTGTATGATTCAGAGGTCAAAAATGTTACAGAAAATCTAGTCAGGTTGCCAATTGCACAGGCTATTTTAATTAATTCTTCCGAAGAGAGTTTTCAGTCAGAAAGGAATGTGCAAGAAGATAATCAGACCAGTGTTTTAGAATTAACGATCACCGGTTGTGGAGATAAATCAGACCTACCAGTGCATGATAAACTTTGCTTTAAAAGAAAAATGCAACCATATGATTTTGAGAGTGAACAACAGGACACTGTGTACAATAATTATGACTGGTTTACTCAAAGATTTAAAAACATATTTTGTGGTTTTACCCAAAAGCAATGTGCCCCTTTTAGCAGGGAAGAAAGAAGTCAAATGCCCATGACTCTGTGCTTTTGCACACTAAAAGATACTGGACAGAACAGTATGAGTGAAAATGTGATTTGCTTATGGGAGATTGCATTGGTTATAAAATGGCCCATTTAGACAGGGAAGGTTGTCTGTGCTGAACAGAACTAAACAGAAACAGATTTGGTAACATCAATCACAAGAATAAAATGTTTTCGTAAATGTGAGAATTCCTAGATTATGTCAATAAACTGATGCTGCCCCAGATATTGTTATAGAGGTACCATGAGATTTGGTATATGACTTTTTAATGTTGCCAATGTTTTGTCTTTTAGTTACCAATAGTCCTATTGACAAATGATAGTTTAAAAGAAAATATATATATATGAAGGTGCATGCATTCAAAGGTGGGCTGTTCAATGTGGTTTTAGTTTAGTGTACTCCATCTAAGAACGGAAAGTTCCACAGTTTTGGGCTGTGAGCATTTAATTAGGAAAATAATATTGCATGCGGACTGGTTTGTCTTGACCTTGGTGAGATAACATAGCATTCCACAGCCTTTCTCTCTCAGACAGCTTTGTGAAGGCGGGGCCAGCTACAGCGAGTACAGGGAGCAGAGACGTCTCTACTTGTTATGTTTGGCAATGGACCAGCTTTTCTCCGCTGAACTTTGTTTTGTAAAGGGGGCAGCGCAAGGAGTGAAGGAGAAGAGAGTGCAGTAGACTTCCCTAGCCCTTCTGACTGTGTAAGAAAAAGTTAGATTTTGCCCAAATAAACTTAGAGGATATAGTGCAGGTAGTATTCTTGAACTATTCCCCAGATCTAGAGGAGAGTTTTGCAGACAGAAATGACTTTTAGACATATAAAAAAAAAATGTGTGCTTTTGAATTGGAGTTTTTTGCAAGACAAGTGATACGTGTTTATCGTTTCAGATTGCGGCGCCGGGGTGCAAGTGATGTCTCCCCCTCCCCGCCCTGTTTGTTTTTTTGTCTTTTTTATTTTTATTTGTTATTTTAGTTTGTTATTTTTTGGAGTGTGGACCCCCCCAAAGCCTGGAGCCAGACAAGGTGATGTCCAGTGGCTGATGGCGGACGGGAGCTGATGATCTAAGGAGAACCAGATCGGATGGGGTTCTTCCTTGTCGAGGGGATACTGATGGAGATGGATGTCGAAGAGCTGTCATCTACACAGTTGAACTGCTTCTTTCTAAGCGAAGAAGGGATCAGCAGAGTGTGCTACAATTGGAACTGTCCCCTTCGTAAGGCTGACTTGGAAAGCATGAGAGCTGTGTGTCTTTCGCACAGGAGAACTGCTTGTGCACCCTGACAAGAGACAGCAGTGTTTTTGTTTTCTTTTTTTTTTCACAGAAAAGAACACGTTTTTTTCAATAGAGACACTTTGTTGTACTTAGAGTAGATATTTTCTGAGCTACAGTTGGCTGCCTTGGCAGTAGAATTTACAGTTTAATCATTAGAGGTTCAAATGACACAAGCATCCAGATGGTTCTGAATTATTTTTAGATATTTCACCTGAGTTATTGTTTTAGGTAATGCAGTCTTTGCCTGCTTCATAGTGATCATACGTGATGAAGTTTAAAATACAAAAAGAGAAAACCAGTTAGTTATGATCTGCTTTGAATTCAATGTCTTTGAGTAGTCACTTCAACACGAGAGTTATTGATTCAAAATATGCTTTTTGACAGTTGTATTTTTGATTCTAAAAAGCAGTTTTTTACTTGTAGGTATTCTTTACAGTCTTCAATCTTTCACTCTGAAAATTTAGTTTTTAAAGTTTCGCCTTTAAATGAGACATGCAATGTTTTAATGACAATCAGATCTTCAGTTAGATTGTATTCAGTTGCTGGTTATTCTGCATTGCTATCACCTTTACAGTTAACAGATAAAGTGCCCCAATGATAGTTTTGTTTTTCAGTCATAATGTTCAGTTGCTAGTTACTTTGCAATAATACCAATTTTACAGTTAAAAGATGCAGTCATAGCTGTGCCTTTAGTTCAGTGATTTTATTGTTGATATATGTGAATGGTGATGTTCAAGGGTCATGGGGTGCAATGTAGTGAATCAGCCACTTTAGTGGTCTGATGCTCAGTGATGACCCTCGATCACCACCATTGTGTACTGACTTTAGTGTACTATGTTACCTTAGCCTTAATGTAGGAAGGTCTTGCATTAGAATAATCTTGCCAAAGAATAGAAGGTATGGGATGTCGAGGTGCAGAGTTGTTGGTGATGGTGCACACATGTGCTCCATAGTGGATACTGAGGGATTAAGTGCATAATGTTATTTGAGTAAGGTGAATTATGACTTTATCCTATTGGCTTTGACATTCTGCCTTTCCAAGTAGTAGAGGCCTATGCTTGAGCAACTCCATATTCTAAACTGCAGCCATCTTCTGGCCTCTTTAGGTGAGAGGTTATCCATGTGTTGTTCACCAGCAGTGAACCAGAGCGGACCGGTTCTTATCGGACAAAATGTGCTCTCTCGATCTTGGAGTCATAGCAAAATGCTTGGCCAACTGTTTGTTGTGCTCTTGGTACGAAGTGGTACAGGAATCCAGTGAGAAATGTAGGCGGAGTTAGCTAGAAACTTCGATGGAGAGCTGCATTCTATATTAGAGAAAGGGGGTCCGAGGGAGGGTGAGATGCTGGTCTGGTGGTTTGGCGGTCTGGTGATACATCACGGTGCAGACGTGCAGTCGTGTTTGTGGAACAGCGAGTCCTGACCCAACCAGAGAGGGAAAGAGAGCTGGACCCTTCTTCAGATAACAAGATGCTTAAGATCATGGTGAGGTGTCCATGTATATCTAACTTTATCTAACTATGCCTTTATTTTCAGGTTCTATGTATATGTATGTGTTGGTGATTGCTATAAATGTTTACTGTGATATTTAGTTATTTCTTCTTCCTTGTCATCCTATTATCATGTAATAAAGAAACCCTAGAGCATATCATTTGTTTGTATTCCTTGTGAGGGAAGGTCGGGACCCTTTTTTACCAAGTACTTACAGAGGGATGGGCGATTCCCCTCTAATGGGTAATTGTTGATACGGGAGGGAAATCGGCTCCCATCAGGGATGTCTAAATTCTAATTATTCTATCCAATACATTGCTAGGAGGAGCATGCGTTGTGTACCCTCTCAGATGGGGAGGTGTTGTGATTTGCTGCATACCCTCTTGGATGGGGAGGTGTTGTGACTTGTTATTTGCGAGCTCCTCAGCAATGGTCTTATATGTTGTCAGTGTTTATTCCTTTCTTGGGTAAGTATTGTGAAATGTGGTGTCTTTCTGGATCCTGAGAAAGGATGTGGGAAGTAATGACCTGGTGACTGACAGAAGCACCAAAACATACAGAGAAGTAGGTCATTACAATTCTGTATGTTGTTACTATCCCTGGATGTTGTCTCTGGACATATCTTGGATCTGGCCTAGTTACTGTAAACCCTTGTGTCTTGTTCAGGAATCTATTTTGACAGTTATTTGTGTTTGTGGGCCAGAGTAACAATTTTTTCCAATCAGGCTCAGTTCTGTATTTAAGTAAAATAGTTTTTACGTCAACCTCTCCCTCTGAAGTGTTTTTACTATCAGCTGTAGGTGTAGGTATGGACGGTTTGTTCAAATTTTATCTTGGCCAGGCCAAGGCAGGATGTCTGTTGAACAGTGTCGTTTAAAAACATTATTTGTTCAGGGATAATGCAGTCTCGAAATAAAGCTTCTATTCCCTGCACTTGCCAGTCTTTTGAGACCCAGACAGTTTTTGTTTCTATGTTGTCACGCCAAAAGTCGAAACCTAATGAGAACAGCTGTTCATAAAAGGCTGCTGAATAAATTTGCTTTGTATTTGTTAACATACTTTTTATTCCTGTCTTATTAACATTTTTTAAGTAAAATGTTTCTGGATTTGTATTAAAACCTGAGAAGTATGGAAATTTATCATAGAATGTTTTTGAGCTACCCTTTGGTGGGGTTGGACAATGTTCCCATTGATTAAAAGTATAAATATTCCTAGGGTTTGCAAATTTGTGAAAGTAATGATGACCATAGTGATTATAACAATACATTTGTGCATAATCTGATGAACCTTTTAAGTATTCATGTTTTGTAAATTTTGCAGACATATCTAAGTCTGACATATTATTATTAACAGTCTCAAAGTCCCAATCATCAGAAGATGCGCTGGGTGAAACAAAGTTACTCAAGGAAACCTTGGATTGATGTGGAATCGTCAACAGCTCCGCACGACCAAATATGCCATAATCAGTTCTGTCCCATGCTATACCACCAGGTATAGGAACGGCTGTGATGTTTACTGAGGTCAAGTCTCTTTGTTCACGATGAGATGATTTGTGTGGCTTCAGGAGTAAGTTGATGTTCTTTCTTGCTGTGTCCATTTTACTATATTTTCCATTTATCAGCATTCCCAAACTTAATACAAGAATTAGACAAAGTAGGAGAAAATGTACGCCTAGCACAATCCAAAATTCAACCCATGGTGAAACCAGATACGTTTTTTCAAGTTGCTGAACAAGTTCTATTACTTTTTCTTTTAACGTTTTATTTGCTGGCGTCGTTTCAGGCTCACTGGGGTCCTCGGAAAACATATCAAAGTTAATGAAATAGCCAGAGGCAGTTCTGTCAGTTGTAGGTATTGCATCAGGATTACTTGAAATCATTGGGGCTACTGGATTCTTTGTCACATTAGTATAGTCAGATTCTACATCATTGTAGACAGGACTGTCTTGACGAACTGTTATTTGGGTCTCAAGAGGCACAAGTTCTATTGCTTTATTGCTTAGTCCTTCTTTTCTCACTGCAGATTCTTCAAAGGTTGAGGCTTTCAGTTTGAACCTCTTGGATAGTAGCAAGATTTGGTCTTCTGCTACATCTTTGGAGTCCACTGGGCCTACAACTTATTATTGGCCACATGATGTGGTTTTACCAGGTTGAAAGATACAAACCTGTTCTCCTGTCTTCCAGCAAGGGGCGGCAGTAACACTGTTCTCGATCCGTGGATTGCTAGCACAGGTACTGGTTTTCTGTAAGAAGGCTCGAATTCCTTCTTATCCGCGATCTTTTCTCTGACTAGATCCCCAATCTTTGGAATCCAGACAGGCCTTGCTGGGACGAGTGGTTCTCCTTCAGTGGTCATTGGCTTCTGTATTGTGTTGCTTTGACTTCTCCTTTTCTCATTTAAACAGCTAAACAGCCAAACGGTCTTTGATATCAAAGGGTTTTTGTTCCACCACTGAAGTGTGACGATCAAGATCCTGGACAAGCATTCTAGTACCAAAAAGGATTTCATATGGAGTGATTCCACCCAGAGAATTTCTTGGCAGATTATTTAAACTACATTGGACACTTATTAGATGTTTGACCCACTCGTCACCTGTACCTAATACCCTAGCTGTTATAGATTGCTTTATGTCCCGGTTTTTTCTTTCCACTACAGAATTTCCCTCAGGATGGAATGGACTTGAATACCGCAATGCAACGCCCAGATTGGCCATGGCCTCTTTGTAAGCTTTGGAGCTAAACGCAGGACCCTGGCAGAATGTAGGGTGCCGACTGCGTATGTGCCGGTAAAGACACGCAAATCTTTTATAACAGTTTGGGCGTCAGCAGAGTGCTGAGGCCACATCCAAATGAATCTGGAGCATGAATCCACTGCGACTATGATATATTTGTAGTTACTATCACTCTGTAAGGGACCACAGTGGTCCAGGTAAACGCATGCTAATGGTTTATCTGAAATTAAGAGGGACGTCTGCGCCGGGTGTTTCACTGTTGAAACCTTCATTTTCTGGCAGATTTCACATTCCAAAACATAGTTTCTGGTCTGTTTCCTAATTCGCGGCTACCAGTATCTTTGCTTTAATAATGACACTGTAGCGGAAACACCTGTGTGTGCAGAGGCAAGCCCTTCATGTGCTGCTAAAATTAGTGCTAATCTATGTTCCATGTTTGGAATTATCTATCCCCCACTCCAGGGATTTGAGCAAAAGGAACATTATTTACATCAGTTATATATGAGTACTTGAGTGGAAAGCCTTTTGGTAACGTTTTACCGCTGTCTTTGCTTGTGGCATTGACAGCTAGCATTGTTTCGCCGTCAATTTTTGTTTTCGAATGAGTGATTGCAGCTACGGAAGCCATTTGGACTGCTGCCTTCGCGGCTTTATCAGCCAATGAATTCCCTGCAACGTGAACGCCATCACGCGGATGACTCAGTGTATGGTTCATGCGAGTCTTTTGTAGTTCTTTCTGTAATTGAACTACTTGTTCCCAAAGCAACTTATGCTTGATTGTGCCACCTTTTGCATCTTTGAAACCGTTTTGAACCCAGTTCTGCAAGTATTCATTGTAAGATTGAACGCAGTAATAAGAATCGCACACTATGAGTGTGGGGAATTCGCGATCGGTATTTTCAAGCGCCATCTTCAAAGCCTGTAGTTCAGCTCGCTGAGCTGTACAGTCTCCGAGAGATTGAGTTTTTGTGACCATAGGTCGGAATTTACCACCGCGCCAGCGACCTTTAACAATCGTGCACGCAGCACTATAAGCTTGTTTACCCCCAATTGCGGGCTGTGCTGACCCGTCTGTATAAATTATACATTCCTGCTGTTCCAGAGGCAGAATCTAAGTTGGCAGAGGACGTTCTTGTTCGTATTGTAGAAATTCGTGTGTTTTCAAATAAGGGTCAAAAACGTATTCAACGTCTGTTGCAGCATGAGAGTTAACCCATTGTATCCATCTCAGATGTAAAGCCTTTGCATTTGGAATGCTAGCTTTTGTCACTGCCTCTAAGGCAGGTACAGGTGTAACGACCATAATGTGTTTACCCTGTGCGAGGGCTCTCTCTTTTGCTACTGCAGTTTGAACCGCTGTCAGAATTTTTTTATGTTGAAGTGAATTTCATTTCAGCTTGTGTGTATAAGTGTGATTTGTAAGCAATTGCTACTTTTTCACCTTCATTAAAGGTTAAGTACGTGAATCCGCATCTTCCTGCGATTATTCTGATTACAAGATTGCGTACGTTTACGCGTGTCAGTAAATGTGATGTTGCTAACATGTCTGTTTGCACTGAACGCAAAATTTCTGTGTGTTTTTGAGTCCAATTTGTTGTTTTGAAATCAGGTTTGATTAATTCGTAGAGGTTTAACCCTTTCTGCGTAGTTTAGAATGTATGTTCTTTCGAAATTCAGGAAACCTAGAATTGTAAGTTTTACAGCGTTTTTGGAGGTTGGAGCAACGCACACTTGTTACTCTGGCTGAAAATAACCCCGGACTATTCTTGAATCCCTGGGGGAGATGACAGAGGTGACATTGTGTCCCCATAATTGAGAAAGCGGTCAAGTTCCTGCTTTCAGGTGCAATGTTTCGACAGAAAAAAAAGTTAGAAATATCTAATGTGGTTTTATATTTTGTGCTCACAATGTTATTCATCAGTGTTGCACTGTGTTCATTTTGTACTGCAAAGGTTTTGCAACAGGAGTTTAAATGTCTGTAGTCCACAACTAGACGATATGTATTGTCAGGTTTGGAGACAGGAACCAAAGGATTGTTCATTGACGAGGTGCATGTTTCAATCACCTCTTGGTATTAAAGTTGATCTAATATCTCCCTGACCTGTTTTTTAGCTTCTTGCTTAACTGGATACTGCCTCTGTGCAGCTGGTTGAGGTTTTAACTGGATTATGGTGAGGAGAATACTCATCCCATCCGACATGATTTTTGTATAATGCTGGAGCCTGGGCTACAGCCCATTTTCTGGCATATGTGTATTTTAAGTGCATTGGAATATGTTTGGAGAAGGCTGGCATAATGATGTCTTCGCCATGTGAGCACTCCCTGACAAATTTTGGTGGCCAGTCTTTTTCAGCTAGAAGAATGTCATAACCCTTAGAGAGCTTCTCCCAAAAGAGTGCTCTTATTTTCCTAGTTATGTACCCCTTCATCCGGAGCGTTACTTCATATAACTTATGGGGTACACTAACCATGGTATCAGCTGTTTCAACTTGAATGTACTCATTCAAGTCCATGGTCTCCAGATGATCCTTCAAGATCTTGCGAGCTATGGTGACTTCTGCTGCGCTGTCCAGCATTGTCTGGGCCCACTCCCCGTTCTTGAGTTGTGTCCTAAAGATCCTCGGCATGTCTGATTTTTAGACCTGCTACCTTCTTTTTGGTGAATTGGGTTTTCTTATTTTTTTGGAATGTGTTTATCGTCTTTGGACTTCATGCGTTCTTCCTTGTGTTCTGACCATCCTCTTCTTTCCGATTTCTGTGAGGAAGTCTGAAAGGTACGAGAGGAACGTGTATCAGTATCTTGATCTCTATCAGGTTTTTTCAAATTATCCCTGTTCCTGAGGTTATACCTCTTTTCAGAGTGCTCCTTTTGAGGAGAACTTCCTCGGGACTGAGAACGCTTCTCATTAGAAGTCTGTTTAGTATTTTCCCAATTCTTTTTAGGAGTAGTGAGAGTGTTTTTAATAAAGACCTTTTCAGGATTTTGTGGTAGTTGGGCTTTACTGGTTTCCCATCCAAACTATCTCTACCTAGTTCTTCTTAGGATTTTTCAATTATTCTGGCCAGTTCATATGGTTGCTCAGTTATATCAATATCTCTTATTTTTTGGCAGATCGCCAGGTATGCTGCTTCACCTTTAATATTAGCTAATATTATAGCTGAGACCCGTTTAAATCTGGTTATGAAATTACTGAAAGATTTCAAAGCAGGCTCTGCCCTGTATTCATTTTGAATCTGTTTCAGGACGTCTGGTATCACTGCCATAGACGGAACACCATGTGGTTTTGTGTAGATTGCAGCAAAGACTGTACCCCAAGTGTTGCAGTCCAGCAGGGATGCACCAGATGAGTTGCGACGTGGGCCACCACTGATGCGCTGCATTTACAATGCGGCGCACCGTGGGCACGGATGGGCAGATGCTTGTCTCATCCCCCAGCGGAAAGGCGGCGCATTGCTCCAGCAAGGATCGGGGTGCCCCTATTCCCAACATGCTGTGTCAATCCTTACGCCTAGTTCAAGCAGGTGCAGGGTTTTGACGCAGCATGGCCGTAAAAGTGACTGAGTGAAATCTCAGCCACTTTTCGGAGGCGTTCCTGCGCCAGAACGCCCCTCCCCCGTGCTGGAACACTCACATGTGGTGCAGGACTTTACAACGTGACGCATCTCCCTAGATGCGTCACGTTGTAAAGACCCAGCAGCATGGCGCTGGCTTTGCCCGCCGCTGCGTCACAAAAGTGACGCAACGGCGGCGCAAATGTGCTGTATGGGGCTTGTAAATATGCCCCATAGTGCATATTTTTTACATTTAAATGCAGAATATTTTTTAACTGAGAACCTGCTGAAAAATGTACCTCTAACTGCTTTACCAAACAACTAACTGGCCTTATTTTTGTGTTCCTGTAAGAGGGCAACAATATTCGGTTTAGCTATTCGGGAATATGAGAATATAGATGCTTGTCTTGCTTACTTTGAAGTGCATGAGTTACTTATTGCTGTGATGTAACAACAATTTATTTTTGCCTGTCATACTTTTTAACCCATATGATTTAGTGTAGCCAAACCGTCACAGGCTTGTTTCAAGGAAGAAAGACATTAGGTTTTGGCTGTGCCCTGGGAGTGTACAGGAGAATCTGCATATGTGAGCCTCATTATCGGACTCATATTAAAATGTTTCCCGATATCATGTTAGTAAACTTATTTGAGGTTGCATAGACCACCCTGAATTGTGGGCTCCCTGAAAATATGTTTCCTAATAACATGTTAGTCTACTCATTTGAGGCAGCAAAGAACTCCCATAGCTGCCAAGTAGATGAATATCATGCGTGATACCTTCAGCCAGCCTTTGTTGTTTAGTAAAAGCATGTTACATTCATGGGCATGGATGTTTGCTTTTATCACTCTGAAATGGGCTCAAAACCCTAAGCATGTGAAGTGCTCCTGGTTAAAAACCCAAGACTGGCTGATGGTGTCACACATGATAAGACCCTACATGGCAACTATGAACATCACCCGCAGGAAAGCACCATACACACTTCTAGATATAATATTTCTAGTAGTTCCAGATTAGCAGTGTTTCAGGGCCAGACTTTCTTGGTTCAGCTTTTATAAGATATAAGCCCAATAGAGAACTACGATCGGCCAAAGCCTACTTATTAGCTGTCCCTAAATTAAAAAAGATGCAATGGGGTGGTAGAGGTATAGTCCTCAATACAATCAAACTTTGGAACAACCGCTCATCTCAGATCAATTCCTTCACTAACATCATTAAGGAAGGAGATAAGGACCTGGCTTTTTAACCTCTAGTCATCACTTACTTGCTCGTCAGATAGCGCCAAGACACCTTGTGGTAATCGCGCTCTTTAAAAATCTCATAACATAGCAGATGGAATCCTAGTGAAGTAAGAAAGAGTTTACAACAAGTCTCCCAAAATCTGGGAAAACTATAGCCTTACCTTAGCCAGTACTGCCATATTTTGAAAATATTTTAAGCCACTAGGTGAGCAAGAGTACTCATAAATAAGCCCAATGATGTATGATTCAATTAGTGTCAATTAAAGCCCCAGGAAACATTTGATACGCATACCTTTATTTGGTAACTTAAGAATAATGCCCAAAATAACAGTATTTATGATTTGAAAAGATACAATTAAACAAACATACATCTAAGCTGTGTATGAACCCTCTAAAATAAAGACATGGTTAAATAAGCGCACATGAGACGATTTCCTGCTCTCCCTCTTCCAACCACATCTCACTGTGCCGCGGCTCCTACAGTTGCTCTAAATGTTTGGTGAGGCATCGGGACTTGTGTTCAATTGGAATAAGTTGCTTCTTGTCTCAGTGCGGTCTGGCAGTGAGGTCATGAACTGGCAGGAACGCCTCCCGATGCTTAGATTGAGTTTTCTCTGTCCGGGGCTGGTCATTGTTCTAGAGCCCAAATTGACATATTTTTGGGCTGGTGGAACCAGCAATAAAGGCAACACAAGCCTCCAAGCGCGCTGACCCTCTGCAGAAGACCGTGTCCAAACTGCCACCCAGCGACCTACCACACAAAATATGCATATCATGCTAACCTGCCTCCAGGCGATTCACGTGGTTATCACCGCTGTACAGACCCCAGCAGGGCGTTCAAAGAAAGATCTGGGGCGAATACAGACCCAAAACGGGCGTTGTTGGTGAGGCGGTAGGGGGCAAGGCTCCGGCGCAATCAACTCCCCTCCGCGGCTCCTCTCTGTGAGGAGAAACCGTGCTGAGGAGCAATGAGACGCCACAGCTGCCCCTAGGGGTTGTTATATGCACCGCACATGAAAACGAATAGTTTTCTTACCTGTCGGTATAGTTTTGCAGCTTGAAGATCTTTCTGGATTCACTATGCTGTGCATTATTCCGCGGTCTTGTGGTTGGGTCCGGAATCGTAGTCTTTTTTTTTAAATTTATTTTTTAGCCCAGGTGGGCGTCGGCGTCCCACCCTTCTGGGTGTATTTCCGGTGACGTCGGCATGCTTCCTGCGGAAGCTCCCACTCTTGGGCGCCATCTTCAGATTCTTTTTTCCGTGTTTGTTCTGTTTCCGAAGTTATGGCAATGTTCCATTAAGTAATTTTCCGCTTTTAACCTTTAAGGTGTTTTGTTTTAGTATTTGTCTCTGTTTTAACCACCTTTTCCCTCTCCAGCCTCATCTTTCTGGCGGAGGTGGGTGGGTTCGCTAGTGAATTCAGAAAGATCTTCAAGCTGCAAAACTATACCGACAGGTAAGAAAACTATTCGTTTTGCAGCGTGAATCTTTCTGGATTCACTATGCTGTGCATAGACTTTGTAGTGGTTTCTTATTTCTGTGGCGGCTGGGTGGAAGATGTGCGTTGGTTATTGAATATGTGTTGAAGTACCTTTTGTCCGACTTGTGCTTCCCTGTTCATCTGTATATCCACGCAGTAGTGCTTCGTAAACGTGTGCACCGAAGCCCATGTTGCTGCCAGGTATATGTCTTGTATGGGTGTGTTAGCCAAGAAGGCTATTGTAGCACCCTTTTTCCTAGTGGAGTGGGCACGTGTCCCCTCTGCTAGTTCTTGTCCTGCTCGCTTGTGGCAGAACTGTATTGTTTGTGCGATCCAACGTGCAATGGTCTCTTTGGTTACTGCTTTTCCCATGAAACTGTTGGCGAATGACACAAAGAACTGTTTTGTTTTCCTGTGTCCCTTCGTTCTCTCAATGTAGTGCATGACTGCCCTTCTGGCGTCCAGGGTGTGCAGAGCTCGCTCTGCGCTAGTGGCTGGTTTTTGGAAAAAACTCGGTATCTGTATAGACTGGTTCATGTGGAACTTGGACACCACCTTTGGCATGAAGTGTGGGTCAGTTCTCATTACAACCCTATCATTGTGTATTTGTGTGTAGGGTTCTTGTAGCGTTAGTGCCTGAAGTTCGCTTACTCTGCGTAAGGACGTTATTGCAACCAGGAAAGCTGTTTTTATTGTTAGCATCTCTAGGGAGGCTTTGTGAAGTGGTTCAAAAGGCTCTTTCATGAGTTCCGTTAGGACTATGTTCAAGTTCCATGCAGGTGGCGGCACCCGTTTTGGTGGTGCGATCCTCTTTGCTCCTTCCAGGAATCTTTTCACCACTTGTGACGTGAAGAAACTCTTGCACGTTTCTCCTCTTGTGTAAGCGACTATCGCTGCCAAGGGAACTCTTAACGAGGATGAACTAAGGTTCCTCTCTAGCAGTTGCGTGAGGTACTTTAGCACTGTGGAGTCCTTCTTCATTTTATTGTGAAGCTTTTCTCTTCTGCACCACATTGCGAATCTTTTCCACGTCGCAACATAGCACTTCCGAGTGCTGGGTTTTCGTGCCGCCCGAAGAACCCTCAGGGTGCTTTCTGGTAGTTTTAAATGTGCAAACTCTATGTCCTCAGGAGCCACGCCACCAGGCTCAGGCCCTCTGGTTCTGGGTGCAGCACTTCTCCGTTCTGCATGGAGAGCAGGTCTTATCTTTTGCCGAATCTGTGGGGTGCACACTGTGTCATCTCCATGACCTGCGAGTACCATGTCTGTCTGGCCCATTGCGGTGCGACCAGTATCAGGGTCACGTTGCTCATTCTGCATTTGCTGAGCACTCTGTGCATCCGCGGTATCGGGGGAAAAGCGTAAGCAAATGTCCTGGACCAATCTATCCATAGGGCATTCCCCAGGGACCTCTCCTCGGGCTGTCTGGATGCGAAGTTTTGGCATTTTGCATTCTGGCGTGTGGCAAAAAGGTCCACCGATGGTGTTCCCCATCTGTCGAACAGCCACCTTGTCTCTTGAGCATTGAGCTCCCACTCGTGGGATGCCGATGTCTGTCTGCTGAGCAAATCTGCTTGTACGTTGTCCTTTCCTGGTAGGTGTATGGCTAGCAGGTCTATCTTGAGTGGGATGGCCCATCTCCATATCTCCTGTGCTAGCTTTGAAAGCATGGCTGACTGTGTCCCACCCTGCTTGTTGATGTAGGACATTGCTGTGGTGTTGTCTGTTTGTATCAATACCGTGTGCTTGTACAGCCTCGTTTGGAAAGCTTTCAATGCAAGGAAGATTGTCTTCAATTCCAGGTAATTGATGTGCTTGGTGGCATCTGCTGGTGTCCACAGTCCTCTCACTTTGAGTTCCTCCATGTGAGCGCCCCATCCCTTCAGGGATGCGTCTGTGGTGATGGTCACTGTTGGCGTTGGGGGCGTTAGAGGCTTTCCCCATGTCATGTTCTCCATGTTCCACCATGTCATTTCCTTCTGCACGGAGTGCGTTACAACCACTAGATCTTCCCAACGGCCTTTAGCTTGTGACCATTGCCCCTGTAGCCATTCTTGAATGGGTCTCATGTGGAGCCGTACATTTGGTACTAGGTGGATGCATGATGTCATCATGCCCATGATCTTGCTCGCATTCCTCACTGTCCGAGCTTGCCCCTTCTGGTAGAGCCGAGTTTCTTTCACTAGCGTTCTCGCCCTCTTCTCGCTGGGGACCACCTTGCCCTGCAAGGTGTTGATCTGTGCTCCCAGGAAAATCTTCACTTGTTCCGTTTCCATTGAGGATTTCTTCCAATGGATGGAGAACCCCAGGTTTATGAGCGTGGTCGTCACCGTTTGTGCGTGCCGCTTGCATCTCTGGTATGAGTTTGCTTTTACTAGCCAGTCGTCTAGGTAAGGATATACGTGTATTCCTTTCCTTCGTAGGTGTGCTGCGACCGCTGCGAGGCACTTTGTGAAGACCCTTGGTGCTGATTTTAGCCCGAAGACTAGTGTTATGAACTGGTAGTGGTTTTCTCCGATGGTGAATCTGAGCATATGCTTGTGCTTTCTGTTCATTGGGATGTGCAGGTAGGCATCCTTGAGGTCTATTGTGACCATGAAGTCCCCGATTTGCAATTGCGGGAGCACCTCTTGCAGGGAGGTCATTTTGAACTTTTGCGTTCTTATGAATTTGTTCAGGAACCTTAGGTCGAGAATGGGTCTCATTGTTTCGTCTACTTTTGGTACCAGGAAGTACGTTGAGTATACACCTTTGTTCCTTTCCCTGAAGGGTACTGGTTCTATGGCCTGCTTTTGCAGGAGCTCCTTTGCTTCTTCCTGAAGACGCTCTAGTTGTTTGTTTGCTAGTGGTCTTCTTTTTGGTTTTCTGCTTGTTGGCCTCCCCTCCAACTCTATGCAGTATCCGAATTGGATGATGTTGAGAATCCATTTGTCTGATGTGATTTCTCTCCATGTTTGGAGGTAAAATCTTAATCTTCCTCCCACTGGTGTTATGTGGTCGTAGGTGATTAGTTTGTGTAACACTTGATCCCTCTGTACGTGCTGCACCCTGGGATCTTTTCTGTGGGTGGGCACACAGAGTTTTTTTAAGTCACTTAGAGGCAGGCTGCTGACCCCCACTTTTATTCTGTCCACGTCCATTTCCTCTCCCTCGAAAGGACTGGCCTCTTGGCTGGTACTACCAGGACTGCTTATGCTGACCATGCTGAACTTGTGTGTCTGCCTGGTGCGCTTGTTGGAAAGCCTGGTGTGATGTACCTGGCTGGTTTCCACCTCTCCCGCTGGGTCTTCGTGACGGGGTGCCATTTTTGCCACCTCTGAACTGCAATGCTTCAATGGACCTTGCCGTTTCGTTATCCTTTTTCAGTTGGCTGAGCTTCTCATCAACTTGTGCTCCAAACAAGGTTTCGCCGTTGAACGGTGTGTTCAGGATGCTGTGCTGCACCTCGGGCTTGAAACCTGAAATCCTGACTCAGGCGTGTCTCCTCTCAGTGATGCCCATCATCATGAGCCTGCTGGAGGTGTCTGCTCCATCCAGGGCAGTCTTGAGGCAAGAGTTTGCCGCGTTCTTCCCCTCCTCCACCAATTTCTCGGCCTTCTGCCTGGAATCTTGAGGCAGGTCTTTCACCAACTGACCGAGCTCCTCCATGATCTGGTACATGTGCCTGTTGATCAGGGCGTTGGAATTCGCCAAGCGCCAGTGGGTTGCGGCATTCCGTTCAATCCTTCTGCCCACCAGGTCCATTCTCTTGCTTTCCTTATCTGGAGGTGGCCCAGAAGTAGTGGGCACGTTTGCCCTCTTTCTTGCTGTGGCTGTGATGATGGAGTCTGCTGAGACCGTGCCCTGAATGTAGGGTGGGTCTTTTGACGAATGTTTGTATTTTTTCTCCGTCCTGGGGGTGACTGCCTTGCATGTTGCGGGCTCCTTGAATGCTTCCCTTCCCTGAGCCAAATCGCTGTCGAGCATGGGGAGGTACTGGCTCTTCGTTTGGGTGGGGAGCAGTGTCTCTAGAAGTAAGTCTGCTTTCTGCTGCTCTTCGTCGAGCTTGATCCTGAATGCTGCTGCAGCAGTCTTTATCACCGAGTTGTAGGCCCCGATGTCGTCCGGCGGCGAGGGCCTCGAGGGATATGTGTCGATGGCCTCCTCTGGGCTTAAGGTGTCGACATCCAGATAATCCACATCCTGTGTTTTAGAGGGAGCAGACCCGGGGTCCGTCCTGCTGTCCTCTTCCTCCTCCTCCTCACAGTCGTAACTATAGTAGGGCCTCTCTTCCTCTCCCTGGTCTATTTCCTCGACGTCAGCCGCCTGTTCCTCGGCGTCATAGTCTTCCTCCTCGACCACCTCTACAACCTGTGCCTTGGTTTTGTGGGGGATCGTGTAGACCTTCATCTTGGCGTCAAATTCCTTCTTCCGCTGCAAGAAGCTTTCCAATTTGGCCTCGAGGCGCCTTTTCTTTTTCTCCATCTCGGCTGCGTGTTCCGCGTCGGATGGTTCGGCCGCTCTTTTCGGTGGTTGGCTCGGCGCCGAGCTGATCCTCGGTGTCGAAGGCTTCGTCGCCGAACTGTATTTCGTGTCTCTGGTCGGCGTCGACCTCGAAGGTGCTTTAGGGTCCTTCTCCCTCGGCGTCGAACGATCCTTTTCGGGAAAGTTTTTCGACGACTTTTGCTGTTCAACAGCCCTCGGCGCCGGGGACTCCTTCTCAGAGGATCCGCTGGGCCTGGATACAGCAGCGGGCGCCGAAGTTTTTGGCGCCGGCGCTTTCGAGGCCTTGCCCTCGTACTTTCGAGACTCAGAGTCTCGCGTGTGTTTAGGGGCCGTAGAACCTCCTACCTTATCAGAAGTCTTGGTATTATCGGTCTCTACGACCGTGTAGCCGTCGTCTTCGGCGGCGGCGTTGTCCTCTTCCTCGGAAGACATCCCCAGATCGTGAAGGGATGGAGTCGGGGCTTTGCCCTGCAGGGTGGCGTGCGCTACCCTCTGCCTCGCTCTCACACAAAGGGTCTTCGGGGTGAAGACGGAGCAGGCGTTGCAGTCCTCGCTCCCGTGGTCGACCGGTAGGCAAAGGTTGCAAACCGGGTGCTCGTCCTTCTGCGCGTACTTGTGGTGGCAGTTACGGCAGAACTTGAAGGGCGTGTTGTCCTTCTTGAGCGCTCAGGGGACCCCCTGGTCGTGCGTTCGTCGACGGGCGTCGAAGTTCTCGAAGTTTTCTCCTTCTCCTTTGTCGGCCCTTGGTTGATGAAGTCTCTTGAAGTCTTCTGAGTTGTTTTCCGTCCAATTTCTGTATTCGTCGTCTACTTTCTCCAAAAATGTCTGGAGCCCAAACGGGAACGATCCAGACCGACCGCGGAAAAAAGAATCTGAAGATGGCGCCCAAGAGTGGGAGCTTCCGCAGGAATCATGCCGACGTCACCGGAAATACACCCAGAAGGGTGGGACGCTGACGCCTACCTGGGCTACAAAACCCCCCCAAAAAAACAAAGAAAAGACTACGATTCCGGACCCAACCACAAGACCGCGGAATAATGCACAGCATAGTGAATCCAGAAAGATTCACGCTGCAAAACTGGGCGACCGCGTAAGGACGGAGAACGTCCCCGCGATCGTGTGGGGATCCGAGGAGAAAACACAGTGAAATCAGCAAGAATGTTGGCAACACGTTGCATGCGCTAGAGCCCCCAAAATAATCACAAAGCCAGTAACATGCAGGCAATTTCAATAACGAATACACAACAAAGAGGCAAATCAACTTAACTGGCTGCGGAGCAGAGAAGAAAGAGGAGGATGGCACAAGATGGACGCCCGATCTAGCCTTCATGGACACTATGAAAGGACTTGTGTTATGGACCACCCATATGGACTGATGGGAGTTGTAGTTCGATTACTCTGGAACTTTTATATTTTCTCTTGTCAAAATGCGTTTTTTCCTGTGTTTCTGGGATATAAGCATTTTGTTGGCTTTTCTAGGCTGCTGTGAGCTTGTATAAGAAAGAAAAGAAAAGCATAATCTGAGCCCCCGGTCCTGACATAGAATCAGGCAGTACTCTTCATATAACAGATCTTGGTTGATTTCCCTTGCCTATGAACCCCACCTCTCACATCCCCTTAAGGCTGGCTGGGAGCAATAAATTAAACCTTGGCCTGCATGCACACACGTCCAGACTCAGAAAAAAAAATTAAGTGGCGGCTCCTCCACTAAGCAGAGTGTTTTCCTACTGCTCTCAGAGAAGTGTAAAAGAAAAAACAAAATGATACTAACAAAAGTTATTATAATTTAATTTATAGTATCCGCCAGGTTAGGGTGGGGCTTGGCTCCAGTGATGCTGGGGAGGAGGCGTGGTTGCTGCACTCTGAAGTGCCCAGGACGGTTGGCCAGTCATCTTGGCCCAGTCAAACAGTCATGCGCACTTTGCATGTTCTCCATCCAGGCTGAGAACAAGCCCAGGCTCCCATTTCTCGTTTGAGCGCCGAACCATGGTGCTCAGACCAATCACAACGTTGCATTGCAGTGTTATGATTGGCTTAGGGGAGCCTGGGTGCTTCCTGGTTCAGGAGCGGAGTAGATACGACTGTTCGGAAGTTAGTGTTACATTTCATTTATTTTTTTCCTCTCCTTCTCCCCCTGCCACCCCGTACCATACCGACAGCCATTGAAAAAATAAATGGAATGTTCATTTCTCTTCGTAGGGCTGTGGGAGGTGACTGTCTGCAGGCCTGGAGAAGCTGGATCGTCTTCGAGCAGCCAGCAATGAGTATCAGCAATGCTAGCCTTAATCTCCACAGGGGCCTTTACCCCTTCGCTTTATTTCCAGTGGGGCTGCTTTCTTGCTGCACCCGTAAAGTCCGCACCACTATACACAATATGGGGGTTTGGAATATCTCCATTGTATGACCACTGTAAGCAAATGGAACACTTGTGCTTCCACCGGAGGCGACTAAGAGCACTGCAGCTATCTGAGCAGACTGATGTAAAAAGTGGACTGACAAGGCTCCTTTTCCTGGATGTAGCACTGTGACAAACTCCACCCTTGCAAGCTTTCTAATTTTTCTCTTCATCCGCATTGCACTGAACCTAGGGGGTTGGATGTGGTGGAGGGGTGAGGGACCACAGAGAGTTGATGAGGTATCTCATCAGAGGTGCAAAGGCACAGAAAATGACCCCGCACCCTTCAAATATTATTATAATATTTATACATCAACATCAAGTATTGACCATATGTTCTGGTGAGCATCCGAATGTTCTCCCAAGAATTTCAAAATCAGTTTCTTCAAGAAAAAGGTTCTTTATTCGTAAATAGTGACAGAATCAATAGCCATAGCCAAGGAGGTGCAAAGGCATTTGTACTGTATAGTGTTGAAGTTTGTATCTGATAACTGATGAAATTAATGTTTTTTTCTGGAAAAAAGGCTGAAGGGTAATGACATAAGGCTCACTTTCTTTCTCTGTAATTCGTTTGAAGAATTGATGACATGAGCTCTTCTAAACACCTACATCTGTGGGTAACCAGACCTAAAAATGAGACTCAATAGCTTAATCCATTTAGTGGCACCAGACACTATCAAAGTTGTAGAAAAGTATTTGGATAATCACCCAGCTATGCGACAACTGCATGTCATATATAATACTATCACCACCTGCAATGCAGCAGTATTATGGGATGTTGACGCAAGCTCAAATTGTATTTCCTAGATTAGTATTGACCTGTCCAGCCTTAATGTTTCATTTCATAGTGGACCTTTAATGCTGTCTAGCACACAGAATGCTTGTAGACCCCATACAAAAGCTTTATAAGTTAACTGCAGAAGAATCTTTACTTCATAGGAAAACTTGAGCAGTTGTATCAAGAGGCCACCATAGATTTTAGTAAAACACCTAAGCCCTCACATTACAATATTAGTACTTTTTTTGCAATCACTTGAAGCCTCAAACAGAGGCCATAAACCATCAGTTCCCACAAAAGAGCAATACTCGTGCACCCCTTTTAAGTGTTCCACCATCTAGCCACCCTCTTTTGCACAACTGCATTTCATTAAACGGGATAGACTAGATCTTGGCAAATCATGACCATGTTTATTTTAAAAAAATTCCCTAATTCAGTCAGAATAGGGTGGATCCCAACCACGTGGGTCCTGTCAGTATAAAATGAAGCAGAAATTTTAGCAACTCCAATTATTGGGGTTTGCTCAGTCATTAATTGCAACACAGTCAACATCAATCAAAAATATATTGATTGATAATGGAGAGAGAATGCACTTCTGTTCTATTCCATGACAGGACGTAATTGTTAGGTCACGCCTACACAGAGCATGCTCTGTGCTGTGGTTCTTTTGTTTACATTTCAGTGGGCTTACAACCAGCCCACACACAGCATACCATTAGTTGTTATTGTTGTCACTCATTTCCAATCTTTAAACTGCTTAGCTCCCATGGGCTTCCCTTCCTTTCTTGTGTTAGCTCCTCCCTAGAACAAGGACCAAGTATATGTATTCTTCCTCGTCTACTGGTAACACACTGCTGGTTTAATTCTATAAAAGCTTCGGTATTATTCTGTGACATAAAATATGCTTTCCTACTTAAAACACAGGCATACAGCTTCGTATTTATGTTCCTTTTGCCCTATCTGCTGCCTCTATTGACGCTTTGGTTACTTAAACCCACAACTGGACTACTCTGAGCCACTCCACTCAATGCCACTCTACAGCACTCCACTCATCACTACCAAAAGCCACTCTATGCCACTCCACTCTACTCTACCCTTTGCTATGCCACTCTACTCAATCCCACTCCTCCATTCCACTCTACTCTACGCTAGTCCACTCCACACAATGTAATGCTACTCTCTGCCACTCAAATCCACACCACTGTACTCTAAACCACTCTTTGCCACTCCACTGTTAGCCTACTCTACTCTACACCACTCCAAGCCACTTTAATCTACCATTCTACTCTACACCACTCCATGGCTTTGTATGTCATTCCACTCTACTCCCCGTCACTTTACTCTATGCCACTCCACACAATGCTAAACTGTGAACTCTATGCCACCTCCATCTACTGAGAGCCACTCTACTCAAGGCCACTATATGCCACCTCATTCCACTGCATGCCATTTCACTCCAGTCTACTCTCAGCAACTCATAGTGCTACTTGACAGCACTCTACTCTATGCTACTCTACTGTACACCATTCCAATCAACATTGCCCCTGTATGCCACTTCACTCTATGTCACTCTCTTCCAGTCTGTGACACTACGCCACAACAGTTCACTCCACTCTGCCACTCCAGTCTACTCTACACCACAAAACTCCACTCCAATCTACGCTACTCCACACAATGCCACACCACTATTTCCCCTCACTCTGTCACCTCACTCAACGCTACTCAACACTATGTCACTCTACACCATTCCAATCCACTCTATACCAATCCACTCTACGCAACTCAACACCACATAATACTACGCTACGGCACTCTACACCATTCTACTCTATGCCCTCACCACTCTATTCTTTGCTACTCCACTCTATGCTACTCTCCCCATTATCATTCCACCCTAGTCCACTCCAGTCTCCTATGTGCCACTCTACTCCACTAACTTTTAGGTGCAAGGAACAGAGCCATGCTGCGGCACAATATGGCTAAAAGACATTGGCAAAGCCAATAGCTCCCACATAGGCAAGACCTATCGACTTTGCCAAGGATTCTTCTCATATGCAGATTCATCAGTGGCCACTCAAAATGTAGCACAAGGGCTCGAGGATAGAGGTGGAAGACATTTTAATAATGACTCCAGAATTTTTAAACACCCTAGTGTAGTCCAAAGTAGTCCCCTGTGGTTTTGAATAGTTATTTAAAACTCGATAAAATTATATAAATTGGAGTTAAGTTCTTAATATTCTGTGCCTTCATCAAAACTGAAAAATGAAATCTTTAAGCTTGTTTCTTAGTGCGTGGACTTAAACCTGCCAGGTTTTTTGGTCACGGCCAGCAGCAAATCAAGGTGGCTGTAGCATTGGTAACCTAATTTGTCCAGCCATCTAGGATTAGCACCTTTTGAATTTTAACGATTTAATAATCTCTGCAAAAGTAAAAGCTGGCATTAATGAAGAATAGAGTTAAATTTAAGTCAGCTAGGGGAATCTATAGACTGGCCACCAACTATTTTAAAATATAGTTATTCCACTGCTCACAACTTACCAAACCAGCACCAATAACAGTGTAGCAGTAGGCCATACAATTCAAAACTAGTTTCGTAACTCTGAACGCCTCTACTACTTATGATAGCCAACATCTCTTCCGAATGAAGGTGCATACTGATTTTTTAAAATTGTTAAACTTTTCTAATTCCTACCCAAGCCTTTTCATTTCACAGTAATTATCTGAGATGTTTACATTTGAGGGTCTCTAGATTGACCTAACAAGTCGCTTCACATCTTTGCGCCTCATCCGTGAAGGAAAAGAGTCCTGGGACCCTGGTTGGAGGAGAAGCCTGTACAGGACATAGGATTATTTTGAAGGAGTTCTCATGGAGAGGGTAGGGTTAGCCAGATGCCAAAGTTTAGAAGTGAGGGGCATAATCACAAACTGCATTTTGTAGTGCTTGAAGTGATACTGAGGCCGTACTAAAAGAACAATTTACTTACCTTTGGTAACGATACATCTGTAAGAGACATATTAGTTATAGATTCCTTACCTTAGAATTACCCCCAGGCGTCGAACTGGATCCAGAGAACTTTTTCTCAGCAGTATCCCTGCGCGTCGGTAGGTGGCATCGGTTGACTCCGCATTAGTTGTCGTGATCCCCGTGGTGACGTTGCAGTATTTACTTAGACGCCACCCTTGCGCGCTGACATCATTTCTTTTAGCTGACAGTCCACGCCAGAAGCGTAGAGCTATGCAAGACACAGACCAGTGGTGCACAAAACTAGCTCCCTGAAAGGGAGTCCCTTACTCTAGAAGTCAGTTCACAGAACGGAGAAGATGGGTGGGGCGGTAAAGAATCTATAACTAATATATGTCTCTTACAGATATATCGTTACCAAAGGTAAGTAACTTGTTCATCCGAAAGAGACTATTAGTTATAGATTCCTTACCTTAGAATAGATACCCTAGCAATACCAACCCCAGACGTAGGTCTGCGAACTAAGTTCACACCAGGAAGTCCCGGAGAACTGAAGGGCCAAAGAAGCAGTCTCTCTGGACCCGACTATCCAGGCAATACTGTTTAGTGAATGTGTGCAGTGATGTCCATGTAGCCGCCTGGCAGATGTCATTGAGGGGGGACTCCACGTCCCAAAGCAGTAGTGGCTGCCGTCGTCCTGGTGGAATGGGCGCGCAGTCCTACCGTAGGTTCTTTTCTCGACAAGATATAAAAGATTTTGATGCAAAGAACAGCACTCTGGGTAGAAGTGGTATAGGCGGAAAGGCATTAGAGGACCGCAACGCCACTAGCGACGAAAAGGACAGCCGAGCGAATGCTGTCTTGGAAATTCCAATGAGCAGAACCGCTGACATTGTGCATTCTCTTTGGGGGCGAATAGATCTAACTTATGCTCTCCCCTCTGCTGAAAGAGACCTTGCACCACCTCCGAGTGAAGACGCCATTTGTGATCCATCAAGCACCGGCGAGAGAGTTGGTCTGCTCTGGCATTCAGGGAACCTGCCAGGTGTTGAACCACCAGGGATATGCCCTGATGTTCCAGACACTTAGAGGCGAAGGGCCTCCTGACATAGGGTCCACAACCCCACTCCGCCCTGGTTGTTGCAGTACTACATGGCGGAAGTGTTGTCTGTGAACACCTGCACTACTCTTCCTTTGGCAGAAGGAAGGAATGCCTTCAGAGCTAGACGAATCGCCCGCAGCTCCAGAAGGTTGATGTGGAGCACAGACTGCGCCAGGGACCAGAGGCCTCTGATCTCCGTCTCTCCCATGTGACCGCCCCATCCCAGGAGTGACGCATCAATCACCACTGTGCACTCTGGTTGGGGAAGGGAGAGAGATCTGCTGTTGACCCAATCATGGTTTGTGAGCCACAACTGCAACTGATGTGTAGTCCCTTCCGGGATTTGGATGACATCAGAAAAATTTCCCTGATACTGTGCCCACTGGAACTTTAGGTCCCAATGCAGAGCCCGCATATGCCACCTGGTATGACCCATCAGCAGGATGCAGGAGGCCATGAGGCCCAGCAGCCACCAGGTTAATCTCCCCACAAATCCGGGATAGAGGCTGGAACATCGGTATCATAGCCCGAATACCCCGGACTCGTTATTCGGGAGGATAGGCCAGAAACTGTGCTGTGTCCCGAACCGCTCCAATGGAAATGAGATTCTGAGAAGGGTTCAGGTGCGACTTCGGCACGTAGACTGCAAACCCCAGTGAATGCAGGAGGTCCGCTGTAGTCTGGAGGTGGGAAACGACAGCCTGGGGCGAACTCGCCTTTAACAACCAGTAGTTGAGATAGGGGAAGACTGGAACCCCTGATCTGCGGCCACCGCCATCACTTTCATGAACACCCGAGGGGCACTGGTAAGGTCAAAGGGGAGCACGGTAAACTAAAAATGCCCATGGCCTACCGTGAACCGTAGGTAACGCCAGGGGGCAGGCAAGACGGGGATGTGAAAATACACGTCCTGCCAAGTCCAATGCTACCATCCAGTCTCCAGGGTCGAAGGCAGACAGGACCTGAGCCAATGTCAACATTTTGAACTTCTCCTTCTGGAGGAAGCGGTTGACGTCCCTGAGATCTAAGATGGGACGCAGGGCTTTGTCCTTATTCGATACCAGAAAGTAGTGGGAGAGGCAACCACGACCTACTTCTTGGACCGGGATGCGCTCAATAGCTTCCTTGGCCAAGAGAGACGTAACTTCCTAACGGAGAAGGGCCAAGTGATTCTTTGACATGTGATGGAGTGTAGTTGGCATGGATGGAGAGGTAGTCTTGAAGGGAAGGGAGTAGCCCCTTCGACTATGCCCAAAATCTAGCTGTCTGACGTGATGTTGTGCCAGTGGGGGAGGTGATGGCATATCCTGCCGCCCACTGGCACCTGGTGGCCCTGAAAGATTGTACTAGGAAGGTTTGGAGGGTGCTGCAGAGGGGGCACTGGTGGACTGGCCCACCAGCTGGCCCCCAGACCCACTGTGCTGGGTCCCATGTCCCTGGTCGGGCAGAGGCTGAGCAACTTGGGCCGGCATGTGGTCCTGGGTGGAGCGTGGTGGGGCACCCCTTCCATAGCCACGAAAGGGGCGAAAAGCAGACTGTACAGGGCGCAAGGTGGTAGCAAAGCCCAAGGATCTGGCCATAGCCCTAGAGTCCTTGAAGCGCTTGAGCACGTTGTCTGCCTTGTCGCCAAACAGGCGATGGCCATCAAATGGCATGTCCAAAAGGGTCGATTGGACATCCCCGGAGAAGCCAGTGGACCCAGGCGTAGCGTCTCAGGGCTACCGACGTAAAAATCATTCTACCTGACTCTGCCGTGTCCAGCCCACAGCGGATGGTAAACTTTGCTGCGTTTTTACCCTTGACAAGAGCATGGGAGAGTACAGTCCGGGTCTCCTCCGGGCACTGTTGCAGCACTTGGTGACCGTGTTTCATGCGGAGTGGGAGAAACTGCCCAAAAGACATGCTGTGTTCACTGACCGCAGTCCTAAGCTGACAGAAGAAAACATTTTCTTCCCAAGATGGTCCAGCTTCTTGTATTCCCTATCTGGAGGAGCAGTAGGGAATGCGCCTTTGGAGGTTGAAGCTTGGACCACTAAGCTCACAGGGGTAGGATGCTGGGAAAAGTGGGTCGCCCGGAGCCATGCGGTGGAGTCGGGCAATCATCCTGTCCACATAAGCCCCTGTGCTGGGCTTAGACCAAGTGCCCACTAGGATGTCAGTGAGGGCCTCATTGAAAGGCAGCAGGTGCTCCGAAGAGGCTGCTGCTGGCTGAAGCACCCGAGTCAGGAGTTTAGTCCTGACTGCCACCGTAGGAATCTCAAGGCCCAAGGCCTCAGCCGCCCTACACAACACCACAGCGTAGGAGGCTCCCTCCTCCTAGCCATGGTAGGGGGAGAAAGAATACCAGGGTCTGGGGATGTATCAAGACCATTGGCGTCACCCTACTCCTCTCTCCAGTCCGGCTCTTCTAGCTGGTCTGCCAAAGGGTCAACAGAGCCCTTCCAGTCCTCCTCATCCTCTCCCAGGCTGCCACTCAGGGCGAAAAAGAATGCCAGGGATAAACAGTGGTACAAAAGTACCTCCCGGAGCCGGTACTGGTGTTGGTTGATGCCAGTCCGGCTCCGTATCCATGTCGAGGTGGGAGGCCGGGGTTGATGCCGCTGGAGGACATAACCGGCGTCGGAAGTGGCCGAGGTGTTGTCAGAGGAATTGGCACCAAGGGAGGTGTCGTAAGGTTGACAGGCACCGATCCGGAACCAGGAAAGGATCCCTGGAGGCCGGAGCCACTGGCATCGAAGGCCTAGAGCCCCCAGCCTGAAGGCGCGCCAGCTGATTTGGGCTGCCCAAAGATGGCGTGGAGGGCTTCGTAAAATGCATAAAGCTGGGAAGGGGATGCTCCGGCTCCCGGGCGGTTCCAAAGGATGACGACCTTCCGCGTCCTGTCTCGCGTCCGCCCGACGGACAGGAAGAAGGCGAAGAGCGACGATGCTTCTTCGCCTTCTTCTTGTGCTTCGACTTACCCGAAGACTTCGAGGAATGGTGGTGATGACTCTGCGACCGGTCCTGCGACCTTCTCGACGGGGACCTCGAAGGCGCAGAGCCGACTACCGGGCTTTCCAGAAGCTTTCGGGACCGCTCCCGCAAAGACTTCGGGTTCAGGGACCGACAGTTGGAGCACGACCTCGGGTCATGGTCGTGCTCCAGGCACCAGAGGCACACGAGGTGTGGGTCCGCGACCGACATCAACTTGTGACAGGAGTCACAGGGTTTGAAGCCGGGGCGAGGACGAGACATTCATATGTGCACCAGGAGTCGGAAGACTCGAAAAAAGATGTCGACAAAAGTCGAAAAATAGTTTGTCAAAAAGTGACTAAAGGTACCGCTCTCTCTGGATCAGCGCTGGCTGGCGCGGAAAAAGAAAGAACTGACTTCAGCATGCAGGGGTGGCGTCTAAGTAGATACGAGAAACAGTGATCACAATGCCGAACGTGGAGTTGACAGACGCCATCCACCGATGCACAGGAGTACTGCTGAGAAAAAATTCTCCGGATCCAGACTGATGCCTGGGGGTAATTCTAAGGTAAGGAATCTATAACTAATAGTTTCTTTCAGATGGAAAATGCTACTTACCAGTATGCATCTGTTCTTGGCATGTAGGGCTGCTGACATTGATATCTTTGCATAGATCGCCGCCTAGTGTTGGGTCCGGATGATTGCACTTTGTTGTCTTGGAAGAGTCTTCGAAGTATCACGAGATAGGCGACTCCTCCCTTGGACCATAGTGCGCATGGGCATCCACTCCATTCTTAGATTGTTTTTCGCCATTGTGGCAAAGATGGAGTATAGTAGAGTAAAGATGGCCATGCAAAGAAAACCCTGCAGCTGCGACAGGCCCCGGGGAGGAGGAAGGGCGATATGAATGTCAGCAGCCCTACATGCCAAGAACAGATGCATACTGGTAAGTAGCATTTTCCGTTCGATGCATGTGGGCTGCTGAATTCATATCTTTGCATAGACTGTATAGCAGTACCTCCTCTAGCGGTGGACGCCTGTCCCAGCTGCAGCAGTTTGAAAAAGAGTTTTGAGGACAGCTTGGCCTACAGCAGCTTGCTGCTTTGCTTGCACATCTACACAATAGTGTTTGGTGAAAGTGTGTATTGTAGTCCATGTGGCTGCCTTACAGATGTCTTCTGGTGGAATGTTTCCCAGGAAAGCCATGGATGCCTCCATTTTGCGCGTGGAGTGTGCTCTTGTGGGTACTGTTAGAGTGCATTTAGCTTTGTGGTAGCATATTTGAATGCATTTAACTATCCATCTACCTATTCCTGATTTAGAGATGGGGTCACCTTTATGTTGTGGTGAGAAAGCAACAAACAGTGGCTTTGTCTTTCTGAATGGTTTAGTTCTGTCAATGCAATATAACAGAGCTCTTCTTACATCTAGTCTGTGTAAGGCTCTTTCAGCTGCTGACTGCGGATTTTGGAAGAAAACGGGCAGTTCAATGGACTGATTGATATGGAAAGTGGAAATGACCTTTGGCATGAATTTAGGGTTAGTACGTAGTACCACCTTATCTGCATGTATTTGCATGTAAGGTTCCTGAATAGTTAAAGCCTGTAACTCACTTACTCGTCTGAGTGAAGTGATGGCAATTAGAAAAGTCACCTTCCATGTCAGAAATTGCAGTTCACATAAGTGGAGTGGTTCAAAAGGAGGTCCCATAAGTCTGGTAAGTACTATATTTAAGTTCCAGACCGGTGAAGGTGGATATTTGGGAGGGATTATCCGTTTGAGCCCTTCCATGAAAGCCTTGATTGCTGGAAGTCTGAACAGAGACAGGTGTTGTCTGTTTTGGAGATAAGCTGCTATAGCTGCAAGATGAAGTCTTATTGAAGAGTATGCTAGATTGCATCTTTGAAGATGCAACAGGTAACAGATAATGTTTTGTATTTAAGCGTCTAATGGGTTGATTTGGTTATTGTTGCAATAAATTACAAATCTTTTCCATTTAGCTGCATAGCATGCTCTAGTGGTTGGGCGTCTTGCCTCTTTGATAATGTTCATGCAATCAGGAGGCAAATTGAGATATCCAAATTCTAAGACTTCAGGAGCCAGATCGCTAGGTTCAGTTGATTGGGATCTGGGTGCCTGATTTCTCCATGGTTCTGAGTTAGGCGATGTGGTGATAGACGCAGTCTTTGGTGTGAACCACGGAGAGTTCTAGGAATGTTGTGTACCATGGTTGTCTGGCCCATGTTGGAGCAACCAGGATCAGTGTCAGAGACAGCCGACGTAGTTTGCGTGCCACTAGCGGAATCAGTGGGGCTGGTGGAAAAGCGTACACAAATCTGCCTGACCAGTTCATCCATATCGCATTACCCTGTGACAACGGATGTGGGAACCTGGCCGCAAAGTACTGGCATTTGGAGTTTTTGTTTGTGGCAAACAGATCTATTTCTGGATGCCCCCATTCTTGGAAGAATGGTTGGAGAGCTTGAGGATGAATCTCCCATTCGTGTATCTGTTGGCTGTGTCTGCTTAACAGATCCGCTATTTGATTGTCTTTCCCTGGCAGGTGTTGTGCTAGGAGAAAGATGTTCTTCGGAATTGCCCACCTCCATATGCTCTGCGCTAAGTAGGAAAGCTGTAGAGAGTGAGTCCCTCCCTGTTTTTGGATGTAATACATGGGTGTCATGTTGTCCGTCCGGATCAACACCGCTTTGTTGTATATGTGGTTTTGGAACGCTTTCAGTGCCAGAAAAACTGCTAGCAACTCTAAGTGGTTGATATGCAGTGTCTTTTGCTTGGCTGTCCAGAGTCCCTGGACTGTGTATTGATGTAGGTGGGCTCTCCATCCTGTCAGTGATGCGTCCGCTGTCAATACTACTTGTGGAACTGGCTCTTGGAACAGTCGCCCCTTGGAAAGGTTTTGTGGATTCCACCACTGCAGAAAGTTGTATGCGCAACTGTCTACCAACACTAGGGGCCCGATGTAGGTAATCCCAGATTACCGATTCTTAAATACCGAATCATACCGATTCGGTATTTAAGAACTGGCAATCGGGATTTAGGTAATTTTACCGATTTCATTACAGAATCGGTAATTACCGAATCGATATTTACCGATTCGGTAATTGCCATTCATTATGAATGTCAATTACCGAATCGGTAAATACCGATTCAGTAATTGGGGGAAACATTGAAGGGTGGCAGGGTGTCACTTTGACACCCTGTTGCACCCCTCAATTGTGCATGGGTGCACATGTTGCAGACATACATGCCCTTAGGGCATGTATGTCTGCAACATGGCACTGTTTAAAAAGCAAATAAAATGCTTTTTAAAGGGTTTTCATTATTTACCACCAACTTCTAGTTGGTGGTAAATAACGAATTCTTAGACCCCTGTAGCACTGATTGCAGTGCTACCTACATGTCAACATACAGAATCGGTAATTTTACCGATTTGGTATTTTACAGAATCGGTAAAATTACCGATTCTGTAAAATTACCGAATCTGTATTTTAACATGCCCCTACATCTCCATCTTCAAATACCGGTCGGTAACTGCCGAAATCGACCGCTACCGACCGGTATTTGTCTTCCTACATCGGGCCCTAGGTCTTTTAGTTGTGCTTGAGCCTGGTTCCATTGCCTTGCTAGGCATTCTTGTAATGGACGCATTTGAAGTCTGGCATGGGGGACAATGAATATGCAGGAGGCCATCATGCCTATGAGTTGCATGAACACTGGAGCTGGTAGGGAGTGTTGTGGCTGAAACCTTTGGATTAGTGTCTGCATGTTGGCTATCCTGACTGGATTGGGATATGCCTTTGCTACTGATGTATCTATTGTAGCTCCCAGATATTGTTGTATGTGGGAGGGTTGCAGATGAGATTTTGGGTAATTTATTGGAAAACCCAGACTGTGCAGCAGCTGGAGGGTTTGAGACGTATGACTTGCACATTGGATGTCTGACTTGGCTTTTATGAGCCAATCGTCGAGATAGGGAAACACGTGGATGTGTTGCCGCCTGAGGTTGCTGCCACTACAGCTTGGCACTTGGTGAACACCCTTGGAGCTGTAGTTACTCCAAAGGGGAGAACTTTGAATTGATAGTGTTGTTCTTGTATTGTGAACCGGAGATATTTCCTGTGAGCTGGGTGTATAGGAATGTGGAACTATGCGTCTTTGAGGTCTAATGTGGCAAGGAAGTCACCCTGCTGAAGCAGTGGGAGAACTTGTTGTAAGGTTATCATATGGAAGTGCTCTGATAGTATGTATTGGTTCAGAGGTCTGAGGTCCAAAATGGGTCTGAGCGACCCGTCCTTTTTGGGAATTAGGAAGTATAGAGAATATACTCCTGTTCCTTGGTGTTGAAAAGGGACTGGCTCTATGGCGCCCTTTTGTAGCATGGATTGGACCTCTTGCTGTAACAGTGTTATGTGCTCTTTGGACATAGGACGGTGTTTGGGTGGTATGTTGGGTGGAGTAGAAGTGAGTTCCAGGCAATAACCATACTGGATAATTTGTCTCACCCACCGGTCTGTGGTAATTGCGTTCCAGGCAGGTAGGAACTGATTGATTCTGCCTCCGACAGGTGTTGTGTGTTCTGGAGGGAGTGTGGTGAAGTCACTGTTTGGTGGCAGTGGAGGCTCTGGTGTTATTGCCTCCACTTCCTCTGCCCTAATTATTGTTTCCTCTGTAACCTCCTCTATAGGAGCCTTTGTTAAAAGTGCTCTGGGTATTTGACTTGAAAGTGGAGGAGCTTTGGAAGTGCTGCCCCTTCCTGCACCTCTATATGAGGCGCGACGAAAGGAGCCCCGGTGTTGTTGGAACTGAAGCGCCCCCATTGATTTGGCAGTTTCAGTGTCTTTTTTCATTTTATCTAAAATGGTGTCAACTGCAGGGCCAAACAGAAAGTCTTGGTTTACTGGCTGATTGAGGATGGTGGATTGCACCTCGTTCTTAAATCCAGATATGCGTAACCATGCGTGTCTGCGCAGTAGAACACTGGTGTTGATAGACCTGGCCGAAGTATCGGCTGCGTCTAGCGCGCATTTGATGGAGGCGTTTGTTATGAATTTTCCTTCCTGAATGAGGTCGTTGGCCTGCGCCTTAAAGGGTTCTGGTAGGTGTTGCATTAGAGTTTCGAGTTGATCGTAGTGTGCTCTATCATATCTCGCTAATAGAGCTTGTGTATTAGCGATTCTCCAAGAATTAGTAGCTTGTGAAGCTACTCTTTTTCCTGATGCTTCTAAAATTTTAGATTCTTTATCAGGAAGGGGAGCGTCTCCTGTTGTTTGCGAATTGGCTCGTTTACGAGCGTTTGCAATGACTAAAGAATCTAAAGGCAACTGTTGTTTTATATAAGTAGGGTCTGCTGGTGCTGCCTTATATTTTTTCTCTATTCATGGATTGAGCACTCGTGCCCTGGCAGGATCTTTAAAGATATCTGGTGTGTGCTTGAGGACCCCTTTAAGCATTGGAAGAGTTTTGACATTTTTCTCAGCAGTGGGGAAGGTGTCGAACAAGAAATCTTCCACTTTAGGGTCAGTGTGCATATCTACCTTGTGATATTTAGCTGCCCTATCTATAAGCTGATTAAACATGATTGTGTCGTCTGTAGGTGACGGTTTTGTTGGGTATGGGGAAGTATCTGGGATGGGCTGTTGCTCGTCATCATCTTGGTCATCCCATGTGTTATCTTGTTGATCAGGATCCCCAGTGTCATCATAATTGTATTGAAGATCTTCCCCCATGTCCTCTCCCTCATTGTGATCAGAGTGTGTGGGAGAGTAAGGAACGAAATGCATATCAGGCAGAAAAGGAGGAGGAGTGAAAGGCCTTGAGGGAGATGTGCTAAAGTCTTTTTTCTTTGGAGGAACTGGAGAAGGAGTGTTTTGTGGTAAAGGCCTCTTCTTCCGATTGGAGTAGTTCTTCCTCGACAGTCCGTGGCTTTGGTGTCGAGGGTTTAGGTTTATGAACCTTTTTTGGAGTCTGTGGCTCGGTGCTTTTTGGTGTCGGAGCTCCTTTGGGCTCGACAGCTGATTTAGGTTCGATAACCTTTCTTGGTTCGACACGTTCCTTGGCTTTAGAGTCTTTCTTTGGATCGGCGGCCTTTTTAGGCTCGACGACTTGTTTTGGATCGACCAGGGCTTTTGGTTCGGTACGTTTTTTGTCCGAAGCCTGGTGTTTCTTTGGGTTGATTGTCTTTTTTGTGTGTTCGGCAGCCTTTTTAGGTCCGTCTGTATCAGTTGGATCAACGACCTTTTTCGGTAGTACGATTTTCTTCGGTTCCGATGTCTTCGGTACCGATAGTTTTTTGGGCTCGACGATTGTATTTGGTGCTAAGCCTTTTGGTGCAGAGTGTTTTTGCGGCGTGACGCTCTTCGGTGCAGAGGGTTTTGGTGCCGATGGTCTTTCGGCGTCGACAGCTTTCTTAGGCTGTACACCCTTTGGATCGACAACCTTACTTTTTGGGTCGATGATCTTCGGTCGGGCCACCTCTTTTGGTTGTGCACCCTTCGGGTCTACCAGTTTTTTTGGTTCGATGACCTTTGGCTGGAGAACTCTTTTTGGCTCGATGACTCTCTTCGGGCCTGGGCTACCTGAAGGCGTTTATTTGTGCTTCGGAGCCGGGCCGAGAGGTGGGGTCTCCGAAGTAATGTCTCGATCTTGGCTAAGGCCTTTCGGCGATGCTTCGACCGGAGCCTTCTTTGTTGGGGTGAGTGGAGTGGGGGGCTGGATACTCACAGTTTTTTGCCCCAGTGTGATCTGGTCATCGGAGTCTGATTGGTCCTCAACGGTGACGATCTCGAGATCGGAGTTGGCAGCTTCGGGAAGCTCTTGGTCATCCTCGAAGATATTCTCCGGTTCCGGTACCGACTTCTGCATCTCTTGCCTGGCAGCCCGTCGATTGAGGATGGTTTTCTTGGATCGAAATTGGGCACACGCCGGGCAATACTCTTCTTTGTGTTCAGGTGACAAACACTTGTTGCATACTGTGTGTTTGTCAGTATGTGGGAACTTTGAGTGGCATTGTGGGCACCTTTTAAAAGGACTACTTTCCATCGACGGAAGTCGCACGTGGCGTCGATAAGGCCCAACAGCCCGCGTCGACGACTGGATCAAGATGAAAATCTGGATGGAGTCGAGGGGTACAGAGCGAAACAATACCGTTGAGTTTGAAGCCCTTTTGGCCTTAGGGAGTAGTTAGTTTCGATTCCGAGCTGGAGTGTAGGAAATAAAATCCGAACCCAATGGCGGAAAAAAACAATCTAAGGATGGAGTGGATGGCCATGCGCACTATGGTCCAAGGGAGGAGTCACCTATCTCGTGATAATTCGAAGTCTCTTCCAAGACAACAAAGTGCAATCATCCGGACTCAATACTAGGCGGCGATCTATGCAAAGATATGAATTCAGCAGCCCACATGCCTCGAACATGTTATTCACTCATCTGGCCCTTGTTGACCTATGTTGCACCCCCAATGTTTGGAGTGCTTCAAGTGCAAATCAGCACATGCTCTATTGGTGGACTATATAACTGTTGGTCCTTGGACACCGTAAGTTCTTCCTTAATGGAGGAAGGGGGAAAAGGTGCCCAATTCTCATTTAACGGACTCCCGAAGAGTACTTAAAGCTAAAGCCGGAGAGAAGTACACAGCATCAATGGCTAGGTTTAAGTAGGTTTATTTTAGCAGGGTGAAATGGTACATCAAATGGTTACATGCTGAGTTCGCAAAACCAACCCTTTTGCGAGCCTCAAGTTCGCGGAACATTTGAAAGATTGAGATAACCAGAGATTGATGTTGACAGATACTATTTCATCACGTCCAAGCTATAGATAAATGTATCCTGAAGCTCCCTGCATGGTGGAGATTTGTATCTTTCATTGTATCTCAAATTAGAGGTAGATTTCATCATGATCAAATCTAGCAGTGATAGCAGCTGTACTGGCATCATCCTTCAGCAGGAGCGTAAATGTGCTACAGTAGATGGGGCTCCTTAGGAGCAAACAAGGTTGGGATGCAGAGTGGTCCCCTAAATGTAGCATGCCTGTAGTATGTCTCCACAATGGTCCCAGGATGCAGGAGGTAAGAGGATTAGCATGCCAATTACAAACACAGTGCACAAGAGGTAGGAAAAAGAAGAGAAGAGTCAAAGCGACCCTTTGTCATCGCTAAGCTAAAACAAGGATGCTAGATTTCAAAATACATTTATTTTGCATAAAATGTCAGAAATGGTGCATTGACAGTTTATATGTAGAAAGTGTTTTGGTTCTTCTGGAAGAACATCTTTTTTTATTGTTGCAGTGTACCGAGTAGATCATCCAGCAACAAAAACAATCCAAAATATTATTCACTTTTTTTTTTTTTTTTTACAAAATACATCATACAAAAAGCAGCATCAGATTACACATGCACAAAAAAACGACAATTGTTCACATTTATTCCATATTTGTGATATCTTTGTCACAATAGCATTTAATCAAGAGTGTCCTGCCTTCTGGGACCACAGTCTTCCAGATTCAATCTACAAACAATGCTGACTTTAATCCAAGTTGCAGACCAGCCCACCGGAGGGAGTGGTCACATTTGGTGTAAACAGATTTCTTGCAAATTATAGTTGAAAATATGATAAGTTAAAAGTCGAACACATAGACAAATAATCCTAGAATCGCTAACATAAGGGTGCCTAAAAATATGGAGAAAAAAAACAGCATTGCCATGTTGCAAGAGGGAAGGATCACAGCAAAGTTTATAACAAAGGCCTTCGTCTCCGGGATTTAAAAACATAAATTATGACCAGAGTCCTGACCCCATTAAGCACCATGAAGAAGCGCTGGCCACCAGGCAAACACTTGGAGAGATGTGAAACAGAAGGTGTAGTAGCCTGAAAAACTGCAGGTACAGATGGTTAAGAAGATACCGATATTCACCAATGTGAAGCTACAAGGATGTTTTTTTTAAAGAAAAAAAAATACCTTGGAGGAAGTGTCCGGAGTGTCTCAGATACCACACCTAGAATACCTATATATATATATATATATATATATAGTTTCACATTTGCGAATACCAGTGGCTTCTTGATCACTTGCACCAGCTGTCAACTGCCGCTGTTGGTCTTCTCCTCAACAGGTTCACAGCAGCAGCATTCTAGGAAAATCAAGAACACTATCTGATCCGTGAGCTGTTTGAAAGTATTTTACTCATTTAAAAACTAATATGGCAGACGCGTTTTGACATAACTCCTTCAACTGGGCTCCGATCCTTCTCGACACCATTCCTATGATGTAGAAATGTAAAAAAATTATAAGGAGGACCCTAGTGGGTAATGAGACAAGCTATATGAAACAAAGATGCCAGTTTGTCCTCTGCCTTCTTTTGTGTAGATTCCTTGTGGCAATACACTGCACTTGTTTTATACTGAAACCAATAAAGAAATTTAAACCTAGAAAATTATAAGAATTGAAGGTTACTATAGATATTATATATATATATCTATAGTAACCTTCAAATGTTATCTTTTTCGATTTCGGTGACTTGACCTCTCTGCCGCCCACTATAACTAAGTGAAGGCAATAGGGCCCTTTAAAGAGCTATAGGAACAGTGCAGTTTAAACTTAAGTATTTAAGGGAAGGCGAGAGAGAAAAAATGATGCAGCTTACACAGGATAATTCTGATGGAGCGAATGAGAAGAATGTTTTTTAAAGATTGCAACTGGTTGTTGTTAAAGTTGTAAGTTTTCCAACAGAGAGGTTGTTTTACAAATGGTCCTTCTTACTTAGCAGTCATTCTGCTGGCAGGCCTCATAGCGATTAATTCTTAAGAACATAATTCACTTTCCTCTCTTCAGGCTCACATTTCCCAGTTAAAAGACAATGCCCTTGGCTTCAGACGCATTTTTTGTTTTTTATGCTGAAACATGAGGGACGTAAATCTCCTATCCGCTGACACCATCAAACATCTAACACTACCGTAGATACAGACACCCTCAATAATCAGTTGCAAGGATGTGCGTCAAGCAAGAGCACTTCACAGAGAGAGATGTACCAAGTAGAAATTGGAAGGTTGGGTTACCACCGTACACACAATTTTTTCAGCTTTGTGACTTTCTCAAACACATCATTGTCAGTGAGTTACAACGTTCAACAAGGGAGTGCTAAAAGTTCGTATGCTGCAGGTCGCGACATATTCTAGTAAGCCTTTTAACTTCTAGAAAGGAGGGGGTCCATTGCTACTAATCAAAGCTGAACTCTAGATCAGCCCACACAGTGTTTTACACAGGCACGTAAATCCTGCCTTGATGCATCGTTCAGTGTTCCAGTACTGGGCATACATTGAATTCTAACAATACGCCTCAATCTTCCATTACAGCCGTCTGCGCTTTCCTGCGCCTGTGTGATAGGTCAGCAAATGAACTCATTATGCTCCACCGCCTGCTGCTCCAGTACTAGGATTGATATGTAGTACTAAATATGAAGCACAATTCTGCATTAGATCTGTTACACAGCTTTTGACAATGCACTTGCAGCTCAATGATGAACAGAAGCGCTACTCTTACCTTTGCATTTTTGGCTACCTAGAAAGCTATGGACTTGTCACTGCCACATTCGAGTTGCCATGATGCAAAAACCACATGCAATAAGCAGAGAAAAAATGGTAATTTTCAGTGATTGTCAGAAAAGGGAACAATGAATAGCCAATGGGGAATGTTGGATCATCTACGGTCCTCCACAGTTTGACGTTGGATTGTGCAATTGAAAGCTTCTATGCCAGTGTCCACAGTTCAATGAGTCATGGTGTAGCATCTTTAGAGGGGCAAGTATAGGGATGTCTCAGACTGAGTCCACTTCTTCACTGGCTTACTGGTCCGGCCAATCATGGGCAGCTTCTGGGCATAGCGGGAGACATGGCTGGGGCCGTGGTGCTGAGGAAATGCTGTCTGAAAGACGCGGCCCTTGCAACGGCGTCCCATCTGCCTCCCAGCAATTACAAAATTGAAGTGCGGTGCACGAGGCGAGAAGCGTGACTTCTGGAATACTTCACGAACGCCTGCTCCACGGTGGCTTTGGCGGGAGATGCTGCGGGAGCGCGGCACACTGGTAGAACGAGGAGCAACTGTCCTACCTGGCGTGTGGTCTGACTTTGGGCTCTCTGCATCCCGGGGGCTGACGGTGGCATTGGCCGTCAACTGGGGCATCTTGCGCACTGCATCTCCTCCCGGACCACCAAATGGCCCCGGATCTTTCTTGACATCAGGTGGCTTAGGATCTTGCAGGCTTCTCTCAGCAGGCTGGAGGCCTAGACCTGTACCAAAGCGCATAGAGAGGCTATCTCCAAAAAAGTCATAGAGTTCCTGGTACATTTCATGCAGGGAGGTGGATGGAGGATCACTAGCAATGGATGCACCAGGTTGGAGCAGGTGGCTGGCGACCCCAAAGCCAAATTCTGCCTGTGGGTCCTGGAGGGGACTAAGCCGAGGAGAGCTCTCTCGTCGTCGGTGGTCCAGTTGGGTATTCTCCGTGGTCAGAGGCTGAGAAAGAGCCTTCATCTTCAGCAGCCGCTCCACCGCCACCTGTATTAAATGAAATGCAAAGAACAGCAGTGAGCTCACAAGCACATGTCCCCGCCCCCTTCTACATCACTGTAAATCAAGTGGCTATTTGAGGAGGGTAATTGAAGCACCTTGTCATGCATCCTAGCAGCACACCAAAATAGTCTCCTGACAAGAAAGGTATGCTCTGGATAGCTGTCCACATTAGAAAACAATAACTGCACAACCAAATTCACTACTTAATCCTATGAGACCAGGGGATGTTGTGTAGCACAAGAGGGAAGGAGCCCTGAAGGTGCATGAGCAGACATCCAAAAACAGATGGATTAAAAAAATCATACTCTGTCAAAAGTAGTCTGTGACATTGGTGATTGGCTTGGAAGCAGACAAAGTCCTGGTACTATAACTGCTCAGTGAAAACCTTAATCTGCAAAAGCACTGGACACCCATTGTTTACGGATGGGGCCTTCCTTTTAGGTCTTCGGCCCAAGATAACTAAGGAAGTGAACATCCTGAGCTTCCTGGTGCCATCTGTGTGCAACAGATGAGAGCTCTAATAAGCAATGGGACTACAACACAGTTATCAAAGCATCTAGAGAAAAGCAGGTTCTACGTATGGTCAAGTCAGTGTCATGTCTTGAAATCTAAGATCACTCAAAGGTCTGATAGGCCTTGCTGCAGTGATGTCCCTGCAATATTATCAGCTATGAAAATGTAAGGGTTGGATATAAACAAGTTACCTGCAATGATGGTTTGGTAGCGGAATATCAGATTTCAATTCACATGCTTTACACACTCCTAATATCAAGTAGTTCATTTTGAAATTAGGGCCTGATTTAGAGTTTGTCGGATGAGTTACTCCGCTACAAACGTGGCCGATATCCCAACCACTTTATCACAAGTGCATTGTAACCAATGGTACATTTAATAAGGCATACAGCATATACATCAAATTTGCAATGGAGATACTTGTCCATCAAACTCTAAATCAGGCTCCATGTTAAAAATATATAATAAGTATCAACAGGAAATCAGGCATAGGCTTGAAAAAGCTAGCAATAAACCTAGCGCCCACTTGGTTCGTATAATCTTTTGCAGCCTTCTTGTTAAAAACAGCCCACTTTTCCCCACCCCTTTGCTTCCTGGAGAGCGGAGATGAGTCCCAAGCGCATTTTAACAAAGGCTAACTTGCAAAACAGCTACAACTATTATATCTTTCTGCAAGCTGAACTGGTTATGTTCTTTGAACTGAGTAATTGATAGTAAGGTGCATGCGGGGAGGGCTAGGGGTAAAAGTCCTATCTTAAGTGATTCAGGTAGTCTATCTGCTTAACTTTCGAATCTAGATAAGCATCTCAAGCTAAATAGTAATGGTTAAAGAAGGAATGTACATATTTTAGCCAATGCTGTATTACCAAAGCATGCAGCTGATGTTACTCTCCCTCTTGAGGGATGTGTTTTGAATTAGCAGGTAGTTGCCTGTTGGTCAGTTAACAGCATGCTGCAAGCAACTGGTGTACGCTGGCTAAAAAAGGGGAGTATGACGCTCTGCAGGTCCAAAAAGAACCAAATTGTTTGTAGGGTTCATTGTGCTGCATGTTATGGGTTCAGAGAGACTCCAGCAAGAGCAGTGCTGGTTCATGTAAAAATCATAAAACGTGAAAATCATTCATAAAATACCAAAGGAAGTAATACAAGGCGTGTCCATAGCACTAGCCTATTTTACTGAAAAACTTTCAAGGTGCATCAGTAAGTAACACATGCGTCTAATATACTGATTCTTTATGCTGAAGAGGCTACTCCAATTAATAGGAAGTTAATATTTCACTTGTGTATGACACCACCAGTTGTAATCAGCTTTCTAGATGGGGCAGGTTCTCCTACCGAAAAGACTGGTCTTTTCAAAACCCTTCAAAACTACATATGAACTACCACAAGGTTTTCTACAATAGGCAATTAAAAGATTACCACTTCATTCTACTAGATCATAGATCACAATGTAAGTCTCAAAAGTGACGGGAATAAGACAAAATAATTGACATCACAAACAAAAGTCAAAATGCATTTTGATCCACACTACTCATCTAAACCCTCTTACCTCTCTTCTGATTCCTCTTTTCCTCCCCCCTTACCCCAAGAGACCAAACAAGTGTCCAACATAACAAATACGTTTTCAATTTAAAAGACTATTATATGTTAGTGGAAGTTCTTCCATTTCTTTTTATGAATGGGCACACAGACATTTGCACGAGGTCTGAAAACCGTTATGATCTGATCAGTGATGGAGCAATATGAATCATTATCTTTACAGGCTTAGTTTTCTGGGAACCTTCAAATCATTAGCAAAAAAAGAACCCTGTAAGCAAAGGGTATTGTCCAGCTGATCAAAAGAGACCTCCCAAGTGACTCAATAGGTTTCTAAATTCTTACTTTTAGTGTTTTGCATGTGCACCTCTTGCAAAGGGATCTGTAGATAAATTGTGCCATCCCAGTGCTATGTGAATCACGTTGTCTCCTATGTTGTTGTTCTTATCTTTGAAGTAATTGTGCCTGGTGCAGTATCTAATTGTGGATGGGCAGTGCCAGAGTCCATGCTTCCTTCAGTAGCGGATTGCAATGAGCGCCTGTGTGTCGGAAGATATAGTACATCGGAGTGCTGTTGTCTATGTAGGTAAGAACTATGTTTCCCTGATCCTGAGACTAGAACAGAAGCAAAACTATTACTTCGTTTCTGAGTTCCAATTGGTTATGTGTACGTTTGCCAAAACTCTAGTCCACTTGCCCTGTGCATACAGAGTACTAAAATAAAACCTCTACCTTTGGCAGATGAATCTGTCACCAAAATGAAACACAGCATTATCAATTTAAAGGCCTTGTCCTTCATTAAGGTGCAGAGGGTCCACCAATAGAAAAAGTGCTACTTCCTAATCTCATCACTGTATTAACTCTCAGTGCCAGAGACCTCCAATGTATGAACTGTGGCTTTATTTACTGAACATATTCTCTTCGGAGGGCGATAAGACACCGCCTTCTCAGTGTCTAAGGCAACACCTTGGAATCTGATGAATTGTGTTGGCACCTAATTTGATTTTTCTGTATTTACCTGTACTACTAACTGGTGCAAGGGTGTATGCCGGGAAGGATTTTTATTTTAATTTTATATTCAGTACATTTTCTCTGTGGCTTGAAGACCAGCGACTTGGCAGGGGCTTCTGACAAGGGAGAAAGGTCTCCTGTCTCTTGACATATGCATCAACTATCTGCATCACATAGTGAACTCTCATGGTGCAGAGTCTAACCCAGGAGGTCAGCATGAAGTAGTAAAGCTTCGGTACGAGTATTTGTTTGCAACAGACATGAATAGTAGGTATTTTTAGTGATGTTGTTTTTATGCAATCTATTTTCTGCCATGAAGGAATAATCTTGTAGTGTGAAGTCAAGTTCAACTTTCAATGGGGTGGTAAGTCAATGGATAAGACCCAGTTAAAGCAAGTGCACAACATGGTTTCTGGAATGGGAAGAACAGCATATAGGCAAGTGATTCAGGGTCTCAGGAGCTTTTCTTACAGACACTATAATGTAATAAAAAAGGAAAATGGTCCTTGAGTGGCCCGACATCTTGCAACGAGGAAAAGCAAAAAAATAGGAGTGACAACAAAAAGGAGGCAGTATTTGTGATATATGTGATCCTAAATAAAAGGGATCCAGAGAGAACCAAAGAAAGGACGGAGCCTGCTGCTAGGAACACCAGCCATAAATGGAATACTGTAATGATGTGGACAAGAACATTATCATTAGGAGTCCAAAACAATAGGTCAGCAACCAAGCTGTAAAGAAGAAGGAAAGATAATAAACAAGATAAAGAAATACTAAGTACATTGTTGCAAAGGCGGCAATCCTAGCGATTTCCTGCCTGGTACACACTGTGAAACAGACATATTGGCGAGCCAATAAGCAGCATTTACTTAAGAGATTTAATACAAATCATAGTGAGCATGTCCCAGAAATGGAATCCTGCACAACTTCACAAATTAGATTTGAATGCCTGGAAAGGCCTACGCACCAGCAAAGGAATGCGATCACATGCCACACTGCTTTGGAGTCAGTAGGTGAAGGGGCTGTGTCCCATGCTCTGACAAAGATTCTGATGTCTCTACAACTGCCATGTCCATCAAGCAGCCAGAAGAAGCTGCATCATCTACCTGCCTGGCTGACATGAAGAAGGTCAGTTGTGACAAGGGAGCCGGTTTACCAGCGTTTAGCCAGTTGGCGCTGGAAACAGATCTCAGAGTCTGAGTATTCACACCATCAGGCTCAACATGGCCTTTATCTTGACAAATTGGTGCTCAACGTGTTTTGATGTACAAAACTATTAAGCGTGTGAATGTTTACGACAGGATGCAAAGTACATTTAAGGGAAGAGTACATTCTATAAAACTGCTGTTACAAAGTGGCACCTCTACAATTGAGAGCAAAGAGGGAACCTCGTCCCCATTTTTTTTTTAAGAACCGGGTCCGGATTTCACCGGTATAGAGGGGGATTGCGAAGACTGGTTGAATCAAATTAGATATTAAACTCATCTATGTTAAAACAAAATACTCAACCTCTGTCTTTCTATGGTGGTGTGGTCTCAGACTAATGTACCTGCATGCCATTGTCATGGAGAAGCTAAAGCCTTTGGCTTGTAATCTGACATTCACCACTTAATGGAGTGGCGGTGTGTTGCCGTCCGCAATGATATTGCTGGTACAAGATGGCATGCTTCATACAAGAACCAAGGACTGAAAGGCTGTCTCACTGCCACCAGCTGTTCTGGTCTTCTAAGCATTTTGTTTTGCAACAGTGCACTCCTTTGTTTTACTGTGCCTGTTCTGAAACTTTAATAGTTCTTTATCAACTTTTTAGCAAAAAGATGTTTTAACGCTAAATAATGTGTTAATCACATATGCCTACACTCAAGGTCTGAGACTGTGTATTACAAGCTAATAATGTTATTACAAAATAACTCTTGTACACAAATGTGTGGTGACATTGTCTCCAGCAGGAAATATCTGGCAGGACCTTAGGCTCTTCACAGTCAGTGAAGATATTCAGTAAAGATAATGGAAGTACATACAATTCATTCTGAAGTGGCTTTAAATGTCTCTCGCACAAATCTATTTTGAGGAGGCTGCGATCTACTGCACTTCCGATCCATGTAATAGTGCTGTGTAAGCAGGCATGCAACTTTGTGGCAATGGGTTTATTGAATGCGTCCCCTGATATAAACCCTTCAATATCACAGGAATCAGTAGGAAACTAGGCCTCTTCCTTGTCCTCCACTACAAATTCTAGTTCCTTAAGTAGGATCAAAGGTAACAAAGATACATAAAGAGGGCGAAGTCCATTGCTTTAGCTTTGCCACAGCAGTCGGTGCCAACATATTTGGCACCAATACCACTATTCTGAAAGTGGGCCCCTGATTTGATATCAGAAGAACCTTGTATCGCTGATGCCAACGTTTTTAAGTGCACCGTTGAAATCTCCAAAGTCAATGGTGCTATTTATGGCAATAGCCTTTACATTCAACATCTGGAAAAGCTATCTTTGATGCACAGGGGCCACAAAGCTTATGCTCTCAAAAGTGCCTCGTTCGTGGCTCCCCACCCCTTATACACCCAAAAGACAACAATTCACATAAACGTTAGAAGGATTATGTAGACCTCACTGTTGACAATATCTTGCCATTGACCACAGTGTCATCTTTTAACTAATCTCTAGGGGTGTTTTTTTAAAAATAATGCGAGTAACAGCTGATTGCTCAACTAAACGCAAAGGTGAGGAATATGGGGGGGGGGGGGAGAATCAAGATTGGCTGCTGGAGAACATCGACCTCATTGAGCTCTACCAAGCAAGTTCTCCCCTAGGTATGCTCTGTCTCTTCCTGTTGCAGCTTGCCTTTTAATTAGCAAGATAGAAGGCTGCAGTGTCACGCTACCATTAGGGCAAAAATATGTAGGTAAGGTTAGGAAGGAGAACAGTGGCACCTGGAGGAGTCTGCCTGGGGTGTTTTGGAGGTGCAACCAGCACTGTGACTAGATCCAGCACAGAGGACAGCTAAAGGCAAACTTAGTGATGTTAAAAATCTTACTGCATATGGCGTACAAGACAGGAGACTGTACTGGGCTGGCACCAGTGGGCTGCATCTTCCCAACGGTTACTCCCATGTAATTTGGACGGAGATTGCAAAGATGGTGGCAATATGGGTGCTGTCCTGGATTCACAGCTCTTTAACTTTACATAGTGGCGATTGACTTATGAAGAGGAGTTTTCACAATCCCATTTCAGAGGGCTATGGGGAAAGCAGGAGTTCTTTTCTCAACCAAGGTGGTTGAGGCCTTTTACCTCTGATGTCGTGGGTCCGACTTACTATAGACTGTGCACCTGGGCCAAGTGCCCCTTCAGCACATGACTCTCAGTGGTAGCACGGGTCAAGCTGTCTAAGGCATCTCATGGAGGAGGTAGGTGTAGGGTAAACATCGGCTAACAACTTCTACCATTTCAAAAATGGATCTTAGAGGTTCAATGCAGAATTATAAAGTTAACATTTGGGGGAAAACAGAGGAGGGCTAGAGTGATACATTTTGCGGGTCATACATACCTAAGTCGTAGAAAGAAAAAGATGAAGTAGGCAGTCAAACATTAAGGGGGAAAGGAGGTTCTACAAAGAAGGAAGGAGAGGAACACAATGGAAGCCCATCATGTCCTGGACTCAATGCAAGAGCCTCCCACCTCGACTGCTGAAAATCTCATATGGTGCTTGCCGGATATTACAGCACAATTGCTCCAATAATGTCTTGAGAGATCAGCACCTTATCCTTTAGCGCTGACAGACCACAATAACTTGATCATGGCATGAACAGGCATAAAAGCTGAAGAACTTGTTAAGAAGTGATAATTCAGACGTTCTAGATGGGGTCTCATATGTGAACCCCTTCCCAACAATAGTTTGTGCCCACCTGTCCCCTCAACCCACTGCCCATTCTCCTCGCCACTTTTACACTACAAGTTCTTTGTGTAACCCAACTTTCCTTCACCCCCCCTTTTATCATGTACGCTTTATTATTCCTTTACACTTCTTGACTCACGCTTTTAGGTGGTGGTGGTGGTCATAGTTGGCAGCCACATCTGTCGGGCCATATCATTTTATAATGTGTGAGACAGCTAAAGGGTCAAGTGACATTTAAATAAATGTGGTGAATGACAAGGTTTTGTGATGAATATGTCTCCTCAACGAACATCATTTTATAGCTAGTTGCTGCATGAAATAACGTTGCCCTGTTTACCTTTGAAGAAACTCAGAGTTAAAAAGCATTAACAGATGTAGGTGAAAGAAGAGGGTTTTTGTGGTTCCTGATGAGGTCATCTGGATCCAAAAGGAACATTTAAAGAGAGATAATATTTTAACACTATACCGGATAGAACTACTAACTGGTAGGATTCTACAAAGCATGTGAATCCAGACCAGCTTCATTGTGCAAAAGTTCTCCAGGTTAGGTTAAGAGCATTGGGAGGGTCTTGTCTGGGTTCCTTATCACTCACCAGAATAGCTCCATACACCTTGTGCCCATCTGCCTTCACCTGGGCGTTGGATACGGAGTGATCATCCAGAACGGTCTGCAGGTTTGGCCAGTATGTGGCGAGGTGAGGATACAGGACACACTCTACAGCCTACAAGAGAAAGATAGAAGCTCTCAGAAGCAACACACACAGTAAGGGGTGCATAAGTACAGTGGGAGGAGAAAGACTGAACAAAATCACCATTGGGACAGTGTGAAATAGAACAAGTGAGAAAAGAGAGGGAGAGGTACTAGAAAAAGGAACATATAGATAAGAGTGAGTGGCATGGGTGGAAGGAGGGTGAGAAAGACAGAAAGAGACAGAGAGAATGACCGGAAAAGAAAATGGTGAGACAGCTAGAGTAGATACATCATCAGTTTAACAAATCTTAGATTTGTTTTCCTTACTTCATAAATTGCAGCACAGACCATTTTGTCTATCTGCTGTTTACTGCTTTCAAATATCTTGGCTTATGCACCATGCCTCTCTGGTTTCTATGTCCCTAACTATTCTATTAGTTTTGCCTGTACATACTGTAGAGGGACCTTGCTGTTCTTTGCTCCCTCTTTCTTGTATTCTATCTAGTGTGTTTAGTGATCCATAACATTGTAATTTTTTAAATCCTTCGGTTTGCACTGCTGTTTTTCATTCTAATTGTTAGTGCTTTCTGGCGGTCCGCTTTCTACATTCAGCAATCCCTAAAGACCTCCTGTGCAAGTCAAAAATATAGGTTTGGATTTATACTGATTACGTAACTGTACATACATCGCTTTGGAAAATGTGTGGAATGCATAAATATGAAAGGCAAGAGGGGCAGAGTAAGAGCATCTAAAAGTGGGAAAGAGATGTTTTTACTGGGGCAAAAACATGTCAAGACATAGCATAAGCCGGACCTCAAGCTGAGAAGAGGTTGCCACCATTGTCACCCAGGCACTTGTGGCTGATCAAAATAAATACAGCCGTTTTTATAGCTTGATAGTAACACTGTCTAAGAACGGAGTGGGTAAGGAAAAAGAGAAGAGGAACGAGGAAGAGGTAGAGAGAAATACAGAGAGACCAAGAAAGAACAACGTAAATATGATCAAGAGAGATAGTATCTATCCAGAAAGTAGGCTGGGCAGCTCGCTCACCTTCCAGCCTAGTGCATGGAGTGCCACCACAGCCCCATAGTGAGAGCAGAGTGGCCTCACCGGATCCACCAGCACTTTCTGTAGTGAGAGCAGGATCTGGTGGTACAGACCACTGACTAGATCACCATGGGTCCTGTAGAAGAAAAATGAGAGAGTACATCACCGCAGGACAGTCAGCAATGCAGAGAACGGCAGCCATGAAATGACCTTCATATACATTTTATTTCCCTTGGTCTTTGTGGCCCTCACCCAGCCAACTTGTTTGGTATCCTGCTTTCTGAATCAAGGTACAATGGAATTATTTATGGTTATAAACTACAAATGCTATGTCTTTGACAGGGGTCTACCATATGTCCCTAGTGCTCCAGGGCCTCCTTCCTCTAAAGCACCAATTTCCAAGCATTAGTTTCAATAGGCATTTATGCTAAGTCACCAGTGTTGTGACCAAGTATATGCAGAAGTGATGCCTAGCATTACTAAGAAAGTTCAGCAAGTTCTAACAGTATCCACATCACCCTGAACGTAGTTCAACAGCTTACAGTTGTCCATTAAACATAAAAACTTCAGCAACCCCTTCAATGGGGGCAACATTGAGTCCAAGTAGCTTTGATGGCTGACACTTAACCTGTGACACATAATCGGGACCCATGGTGCTACGAAATATAGAGTTTAAGTCGCTGTACCTAAAGTTCATTTAAAAACTGTTGGTCTTTTTTTAAGCAGTGGCACAGCAGGAGTTTCAATGATATATTTACAACATCAATAATCAGCAAAATCACATCTCAGGGCAGTCCGTCAATGGCCAGTGATCCAGTATAGGTTTTTTAAAGATTCCCAGCTGCTCTTCCTTTCGCAGATCCGCCCTTTCTGTCAAAGCTTAGTTTTCCACGGCCTTACTCCACCTACAATGCGGTGGGCTGCCAGTCAATCTCCAGCGTAAGGCTATATCCCTCCTGGTCAATGCAAGGGCCAGATTCGTCACTATACCTAGAGTTGACCAAAAGTGGTCTGATACAGCAGCACCCTCTATAAGATGTGAACATGTTTACCCACTGAATTTGTTTTTGTTTTGCTGCATTTTTTTCTAATAGATAAGTTTCAAACCTGGACTGCTACTGAAAGCAGGTATCCCAAGAAGTTGGAAAGCAGGGATGTCAGAGTATCAGTCTTCCTCTTTCTTCATTTTCCACCACTTACCAGGCGTCCTCTTCCCTCTACTCCTCTCCCTTTCTATCTACTTTCCTTTTAGGCCCCCATTTGTTTTGCAAACTTTGTTCTACCTTTCTCTTTATAACAACTCCCCTTTTCCTATCTTTATCCACTTCTTCCTCCCCTTGCTGCCACTTCCGCTTTCCTCATTCTCAACCACAGTCTTTTCCTAGTACTCCCCAAACGTATTCCCCTGGCTTGTACCTTACCAGAAGATGTGGCTGAGCAGAATAGCAGCATAGTCGCGCAGAGTCCAGTGGTCATTCAGAGGGTTGATGGAGGCGGCAAGAGGCTCCAGGGCACAGTACATGACGCTAGAGATGAGGCTCTTCACGTAAGAACCCAAGTAAAGGTAAGGGTTCTGCACCAGGCTCCGCACCATATGCAGGAGGCAATTCAACTGCTCCAGGTCATGGCTCACTGACTTCACCTGAAAAAGACACATTGTTAACAAGTTAGCAGGATCCAGGAAAGCTCAAATTACACACAAATCCCTGCTTCCATTCAGAGTGCACACAATACAGCTCAAGTAAATACACTCAATGATTTAAAGAAAACAGTGCAGCAAAAAGCATGTGATATTTATTTTCTGGTCAGAGATGGCAGGCTTATGCTGAATGTTTATACTGCAAGCTGAAAGGCACTATTGGAGTTTGATGTTCAGATTAAGTGCAAAAAGAACAATTGATGGACAGAATGCAGAACAATGTCATAAATTCACCCCAGTACAGAGATCTGGGCCTAAATCCATCTTTCTTTGCTCAACATGCCATTGCAGTTTGGACCCAGCCATGTGCAAATCAGTCTTGACCCTGCACCCAATGGGACCAGTCCAGCCCGAACTGCCAGGCCAGGTCCTCCCTGGACTGGAAACAAGCATCCTAGGACCGGTTTTGGGATTTCAGCCCTCATCAGCCAGGATAGCTTGACTCCAGTGGCATGGGGAGCACGGGACTCACGTCTGAGCATACCCGTCCCACTCGGGGTGACCAATGCAAAAAGAACAATTGATGGACAGAATGCAGAACAATGTCATACATTCACCCCAGTACAGAGATCTGGGCCTAAATCCATCATTTTTTTGCTCACCATGCCATTCCAGTTTGGACCCAGCCATATGCAAATCAGTCTTGACCCTGCACTCAATGGGAACAGTCCAGCCCGAACTGCCAGGCCAGGTCCTCCCTGGACTGGAAACAGGCATCCTAGGACCGGTTTCGGGCTTTCAGCCCTCAACAGCCAGGGTAGCTTGACTCCAGTGGCATTGGGAGCACGGGACGCACGTCTGAGCATACCCGTCCCACTCGGGGTGACCAATGCAAAAAGAACAATTGATAGACAGAATGCAGAACAATGTCATACATTCACCCCAGTACAGAGATCTGGGCCTAAATCCATAGTTTTTTTGCTCACCATGCCATTCCAGTTTGGACCCAGCCATATGCAAATCAGTCTTGACCCTGCGCCCAATGGGAACAGTCCAGACCGAACTGCTAGGCCAGGTCCTCCCTGGACTGGAAACAAGCATCCGAGGACCGGTTTTGGGCTTTCAGCCCTCATCAGCCAGGATAGCTTGACTCCAGTGGCATGGAGAGCACGGGACTCACGTCGGAGCATACCCGTCCCACTCTGAGTGACCAATGCAAAAAGAACAATTGATGGACAGAATGCAGAACAATGTCATACATTCACCCCAGTACAGAGATCTCACCATGCCATTCCAGTTTGGACCCAGCCATATGCAAAGCCCAATGGGAACAGTCCAGCCCGAACTGCCAGGCCAGGTCCTCCTTCATCAGCCAGGATAGCTTGAATCCAGTGGCAAAGTGAGCAAGGGACCCACGTCTGGGCATACCCTGCCAACTTAGGGCGTACAAAGCTTGCCACTGGAGAGGTAAGGGAAAGAGCAGCTCTTTATATAAAAACAAAAGCTAAGCGGATGAGCAGTTACAGGGGTAATTCTATAGAGCAAAACATGTGTTGGAGTATGCCCTTGGGTGAAAAGTTTTAGAAGCTTCAGGACCAACTTGTCTGAGTGAAATACTGTGAATGGCTCTGAGGTATGACAGGCATGTTACTGCCAGAGCCTGAGGGAAATCCGATTGGGAACATCCTGCTGTAGTGAAATAATGCGGGTTTCCTACAGTATGAGTGACATCCGACTGGGAACAACTTGTCCTAGTGAAATACCGTGAATGGCTCTGAGGTATGACAGGCATGTTAGTGACAAGAGAGAGGCATAGTAATTGTTTTTCAAGATACGATTAAAATATAATTTGCCAATACATTAATGGCTAATTGGGAAGAATTAGGTATTTTCAAACTAAGGTATCCTTCTGGAGACTTATGGAAAGGATCACTGCCCCCCCCAGCCCCCGCCAGGACCTAAGAAAGATTTTAGTTGCTGCCTAACTGAGCCTATTTCCACTCATGTATTATCTTGTTGGAAATGGCCATTTTTGGCAGGGTTATACCCAAACTTTTTGCTTCTTCCTCCTATTTTTTTCCTGACCCGTTTGTGTTGGATTTAGGACTCTGGGCACTTTACCACTGCTAATCAGCGCTAACGTGCATATGCTCTCTGTAAATTGTGTTATGGATTGGTGTTTCCATGATTGGATATTTGATTTACTTGTTAGTCCCTAGTAATGTGCACTGAGTGTGCCAGGGCCTGTAAATGAAATGCTACTTGTGGGCCTGCAGCACTGATTGAGCCACCCACATGAGTAGCCCTGAAAAGGTAACTCAGACCTGCCATTGCAGAGTCTGCGCGCAATTTGTAACTGCCATGTCAACTTGGCCAGTAAACACACTTGTCAGTCCCTAACCTTCCCTTTTCTTACATGTCTGCCACCCCTAAGGTAGGCCCAAGGTATCCCTGTGGGCAGGGTGCAGTGTATGTAAAAGGTAGGACATGCCCTAGTGTGTGTGGCATGTCCTGATAGTGAATTACGGCCAATTTCATTTTTCACTATTGCAAGGCTGCCTGTTCCCCATAGGACAGAATGGAAAGTTTGTTTATAACATCTTATAAACATAACTGGCCCGGGGAATTAGGTAGGAAAACAAAGTTTGGTATGCCTGAACTCAGAATCTAAAGATGCATCTTTTAGTGAAGGTGATTTTTACATTCTGTGTTAGAAAATACAACTTGTAGAAGGTGGGTATTTTCCTACTCAGCCATCCTGTGTGCCTCTGCTGGAATGTGGATTGCCTGTTAGGATTTCGGATGACAGAAGGCTGGGGAGCAGGAGTAGCTCCAGATAGTCTAGGTGGGTCAGGAAAGGGCTTAATAGACCTGGGCTGCAATTGGGGAAGGGGGAGAAGAGTTCCTTGCACCTCAAAGGGCCTGGTCTGCCTCTGACCATGCGGTCTCCACCTCCTGCCAGAAAGTCACACAAGAGAAGGCAGAACTGGTTGTGGCTAGGCACAGACCCTCCCTGCCTAAGAGATCAAAGGATTTTGGGATATAAATATTGGGGCCCAGACCCCTGACCTTTAGAACTATTTTGGACCAAGAAGAAGAGCTGGAGAAGCTGTGAGGGGGGACTACCACATTGCTGTGCGCTTTGCTGTGTTGGCCTGCAGTGGCTGCTTCTGTCTTGGGAATGGATTGAACTTTCTGCAATCTACTTTGTGAGTTTCTCCAAGGGCTCGAGGTAGAGCTTGCCACCTGTTCAAAAAGTCTCAGGAACAGCAAAGACATCAAGCTCTTCTGCCCTCAGCACTGGGAACTGTGTGTTTTGTGCTGCAACAAAAAAAAAAAAGCAACCAAACGCAGTCAACGCCGCTGCCAACTCGGTGTCCTGAAGGCACCGCCGCACTGTTCTCACCAACGACGCTTGCTGACGACGCCACTGAGCTGCTGCTCGCACGACGACCTGTGAGCCCTGCAGTCCGCACTGCCTCGCTTCATGACGCCTTGGTATCCCCGACACCAAAGCTCCACGCCGAAATCGACGCCGCTGCTTGCATCGTGGTTCGAGGGCACCGCTCATAAAGTTACACGACACACCGCTCTCATCCCACACCACAGCATTGGCCTGCTTGCACCGTGACCAAACAGCACCGCGATGAGCACCGCCTTCACCTCACACCGCAACCCTGGTATCACCGGCGACGCCATCTGACGCCGCCACCGAGCCGCTGCTCGCACAGGGACCTGAGGGCACCGCACGCCACACGGCTGCACTCAGCACCGCAGCACCCATACCTGCCAACGCCAGCGCTCCTGATGTTAACAGAGGGGAGTTGTGACTTCGAGGGCCCGACGACTCCTGCACTGACCTCCGGAACCAATGCCAGCGGACGCCGTCGTGCTTTCGGAAGCTCAACTAGAGGTCGCCGTCGCCCTGCATTTCTAAAAGGTACTGTTTGTGGGTCTTCCCGACACCGTAGCTGGCCCGCGACACCGCAGTCAGCCAGAACTGTTTGGATTTGTTTTCTCACAACGCAGTGATAGCCCTGGACAGAGCTATCATCAAGGAACTGTTTTTCAAGCATGTTTTGATAACCGAAGATTTTTAATTACTGTATTGTGGATTTTTATTGTTTTTGGTCTTGTCTTATGTATATAAAAATATTGGATATTTTTCTAAACTGGTGTGGTGTCCTTTTGTACTGATTACACTGTATTACTGTGGGTTATGTGCAAATGTTTTACACACTGCCTCTAAGATAAGCCTGACTGTTCGTACCAAGCTACCAAGGGGATGAGTAGGGGTTATTTTAGGAGTCTAACTCCCTTATCCTGACTAGAGTGGTGTTTTCTTCCTGGCTTTGGCACATGCCCCAGCCTACCAAAAATCCAATTTCTAACATATCTACAAAACATTTACTCCTGTTGGGAGACTTCAATTATCATGGGGAAGATCTTTCTAATACAGAGGTTGCGAATTCATCTCCGACATGGGCTTGTTAGGTCTACATCAAAAAGTCAAAGGCCCCACTCATAAAACCCGGTCACAGCCTAGACTTAATCTTTACTAATGCCAGTGAGCCATGCCGTGATGCTACCTTATAAAAGATAATTTCCTACTCCAGTTTCAGATGACGACATCAGTGGGGACAGTCAAACCCAAATTTAGGGGCCATAAAACTCTGCAGCAATGGCATCGGTGACTTCTGATTCTTTTACTAAGGTCTTTGAGCAGGCATTGCCCTTCCCGCATGAGGCATATTAATGAAATCCTTATATCGGGACTTTGATAGTATTGCTCCTTTAAAACATGGAGTAAACTTACCATCTAGGCCATATACCCCCTGGTACACAAAGGAGTTGAGACAGGAGAAATCCTCTTGCAAAATACTAGAAAGGCGCTGGTGAAAAACTAAACTCAAATTGATAAAGATGCCTTCAAACTAGCTCTGTCTCCCTATCACAGGTATATCAAAGTTGCCCAGAAAGGGCATATTATCACTCAAATAGAGCACGCGAATAATTCTTCTAAAAAACTTTTCAAAATCCTTAACGATTTTGTGAATCCTCTGCCTGCTCTCAAATGATCCCGCCTCACAAGATCTGTGTGCTGCCTTAGCTGACTTTTTTGAGAACAAAATCAATCTAATCTATTTGAAATTCACCTCGCCCACAGTCCGACCCAGTGAGACATCAAACTACAATGCCCCTTGTCAAAATGGCAATTGCTCTCTGGAAAAATGTGTTTATTTTTCTTTCCAGCAGATTCAACACGCTCTAGACAAATTCAAACCCAAATCTGGCTCGCCCCTGGACCCATGTCCCTCTTGGGTCACAGCTTTGCTTTCGCACCAGCTGGCTCCCATGGTCATGGCTTTGTTTAATGTAGCCATTGACACAGGAAGCATTCCCTCTGCTTGGAAGTCAGCACAGGTTGTTCCTATACTAAAAACGGCCAATGTTGACTCAATGAATTTGGCTAATTATCCTCTTCTGTCGATGCTCCCACTTTTAGGCAACTCTCTGAAGGGTCTAATTAATACACAACTTTCAGCTTATTTAGAAGCCAATAAGATTATCGAGACATCTCAAACAGGATTTAGGGCAGCTCATAGTACGGAGACCGTCTTGGTTGCAGTCACAGACTTTATTCGACTTTCTCTAGACAAAGGCACCCCTGCCATGCTGGTATCATTAGACCTATCTGCTGCCTTTGATGCTCTGCCTCAATCAAGAATGATTCAAAGGCTGTACGAGATTGCCATTTCTGGGTGTGCCTTGAAGTGGTTCAAGACTACCTTAACAACAAAACACAGGCTATTTTGTTAGGCACCTTCAAGTCTCACACTATTTTAATTGATAAGGGGGTGCCACAGGGGAGTGTTTAAGACCTACTTTATTTAACATCTACGTAGCACCCCTTGCTACCATATACAGATCCTTTGGTATCAATATTATATCATATGCTGATGATACACAGTTGATGATCTCCTTTGATAACAATGGGAAGACAATTATGGAGCAGTTTTCCGATGAGTTGAAGGCCCTCGCCGGCTGGGCGATAGCCAACTGCCTACAATTAACCTGTTTGCTGCTTCAAACGTTCCACGCCAGTGCGGAACGTTTTATTCAGCGGGCGGGGCCACATCGGCCAACGGACGTGCGCAGCACTACCGAGGGAGTGCTCGCAACGGCCGCTGGCTGACACCCGCAGCGAACGGGTTAAAAGCAGACAAAATGAAGATTATGTTATTGGGCAAAGCCCAAATATTATGGACTCCAGGCTGTTGGTCGTCTAATCTTAGTTCGGCCCCCTTGCCTAAGCAGGTCAAAAACTGTGGCACAGAAATTGACCAGTCGTTTTCTACAAAAGACCATGTTGCTACCATTAGCAGCAGCAGTTTTTACAAATTGCGTTTGCTGATGAAGGCTTTACATTTTCTTCCACCCTCATCGAGGAAAACTTTAGTCCAGGCCCTGATTATTAGTAAATTGGACTAAGGCAATGCCTTTCTTGCTGTGGCAAATGAGATTTTGCTGGTGAAATTGCAAGTGGCCCAAAACACAGCCACTTGGCTTGTTTGCAATCTTTCTGCCGGCTCCGCCTCCGAATCTTTATTGAGATCACTACATTAGTTACCCATTAAGGAAAGGTCTATTTTTAAAATCTGCTGTCTGACCTATAAATGACCAGCGGTCCTGCTTACTTCGCCCAGAAACTCAAATTCTACTGGCCTACCAGGAATTCACGTTCCAAAGATAAAGCTCTACTACTGTCAGTTCCCCAAATTCGCTTGACAAGATGTGGGAAGGTCTTTCTCCCACGCAGTTTTATTGGAACAATCTGCCTTTCCAAGTACGAACTTGTTCTGACTGTGTCCGTTTTAGGAAAAATCTTAAGACAGTGCTGCTTTAGGAACGGTGTTCTGTAATTTTGACTGTGCTGTACCTTTCCTTAGCGCCGAGATAACCCTTTGTGGGGGGTGATTCATGCGCTATCCAAGTCATATTAACGTAACATAAGAGTCTGAGGGACATCCGATTGGGCACAACTTGTTTTGGTGAAATACCGTGAATGCCTCCAAGGTACGACAGACATGCTAGTCTCAAGAAACTGAGGGACATCGGATTATGAAAAACAGGCACACCATGCCTCTAAGGCAACTTTTTAATTTAAAATATTTTGTTTTATTTACATGAGCAAAACAACATCACATTGCAGGTTGTAGCCAATTTCAAATGAGTTCTCCTTATAAATAAATAATATCTTCAGGTGGCAGACAAGTAGTTGCATTATCTATATATGTTCACATTGTCATCCTAAGTTAGGAAAGGGTATGAAATTCTTAACATTTTGTTAATGAATTCATTACGACTACTCCTAGTGAAATCTGATACAGTTTCCATCCTCCAGGCCGAAAAAATAAATAAAACGAAAAAGAAGCTCAATGTCTCCATGTACAAGCCCTAATGAGTATGCAGACTTTCTCCACCATCCAGTTCACCCCAGTCCCTCATTCCATACCCCACCCCTCTCCCCCCAGCACCCTTTTTTCTGGGATTTTAAAAGTTCAATGCCGCTGTGAAGGTCCCAAAGGACATATTCTTTCTTTTCAAAGTTAACTCTACATTTTGCAGGGTATAACAGGCTTGTCTGGAATTCCCTCGCCAGAATTTCTTAACTTTTTTCAGAGCTATCCTCTTTATTCTAGTTTCCGGGGCCAGGTCTGCATACAGTAGAATCCTGTGACCTTCAAATCAAAGTCGCCCCTTTTGCTGCAAAAAATATTCTTCTGTAGTGAAATCTCTGCTTATTATCAGCCTTTGGCAAGCAAATACATTGGATTCTTTTCTTCATCTAGGTTAAGCAATTGCGTAATCCAACTGGCGGTCAATCATGATGGGGCACCCTCCTTCAATGGTTTGATCCTTTTCTACATCTAGGTTCAGCACTTGTGTAATCCAACTAGCAGTGAATCATGAGGGGTCCCCTCATGCAATGGTTTGACCCCTTTCTACATATAAGTTCAGCACTTGCGTAATCCAACTGGTAGTGAATCATGAGGGGATCCCCTCCTTCAATGCAAGCAGGTATTCTCAGCACCCTTATTTTATTGTTGTGATCTGGGTACCTCAATATAGAGTTGGAAAGCCACACATGAGAGTTTAGGGTTGCCCACCATCTGCTGTGTTAGGGCCTCTTTCATTTTGCCCTTTCTTGCACCAGCCTGTCCCTCCAGTACTGTCACTTACTTAATTTATCGGACATTGCATCAAGGCGTGTGATTGTTTTTTCAATTCTGTACAATCCAAGCAGCACGGTCTCTTGAATCAGTGATGTAGGTTCTCTTGGAGAATGGTCCTTACACCTTATTTTCAACTTGGGGCCTCAAGGAACAAAGAAGAGTTTTCTCTTTGCACACCTTTTCTATTCTGTTATCAGTCCCCAAAACTGTTTTTTTTGAGTAAGATCAGCCCCTCGAAGATTAAGTGTGGGCAGACAGACTTTGCCAAGTGCGGAGTCTGTTCACAGTTCCTGCAATCAGACGCCTCCTCATCCAGCGCCTCACTTCTCAAACTTGAGAATGACATCACTTTTTCAAGACTACCCTCCCTCTGTCATTTAACTCATTAAAGGTCACTCTTTCTGCTTCTCGACTGCTAACTGTTTTTACTCTTACAACTGATAGAAATATCCAAGAAATTCCACCAGTTCATCAACTGTCAACCTGCATTATTGATTCATAGCCCAACAATTCCTTTATCAACTCTCTAGTACATATTATCCTTATGTAGAAAGGACAATGCAGTGCACAAAATGTAACCCCATACTGTACATTTTCTGCTTCTCTGCAAGTTATGTGGACTGCAGTTGTTCATTCACTCTTCACGTGGTACTATCTTCTGCACTGAGGCCTCCAGAACCACCACCCGAGCCTTCCTCCAAAACTAGCAAACCAATGCCATGTCTTTCATGCTCCTCCTGCATTTCCTAAGGAGAATCACAGGCAAGACCACAAAACATTATGCAAAGTTCATCATTAATTCCTTCCAAATCACTTACTATACTTCAATGTATGGGACTTCCTATGAGTTTCCTGGCCTGGATCCGGCTTCTATATACCTCCCTGAAAGCGAAAGTACTGATCAATCGACATGTCTCTCTCTCTCTTGTGGCACCCGGCAGGGGTGCCCGTTATCTCCCCTTTTGTTCACCCTCACCATAGAGACTCTGGCGGCTAAGGTCCGACAACATCACCAAGAAAAAGGCCTCGGTTGTTTTCGCCGCCCAATTATCATTTCTCTGTATGCTGACGATGTTACCCTATATATTAAAGAACCCCACGAAAACCTTAATCCGCTCCTTCGGGAATTTGTCAGATTTGGTGGTCACTCAGGCATCCATATCAACTGGGCCAAATGCCAAATTTTCCCATTAACTGCTTCAGCTACACCATTCGACACAGACTTCCCCATTGAATGGTGCTCTACTGAAGTGAAATACCTAGGGATACACATCACGGCAGACCGCGAGGAACTGATGAGGCTTAACTATGTGTGTGCCTTGGACCATGTTACTGGCTGCATCACTAGGTGGAATGCACTCTCCCTTACTATGGCGGGCCGTATCTCCCTCATTAAAATGGTGGTCCTACCTACATTTTTTAATCTATTCTTAAACATCCCATACGATCCAGGATGTCATTTTTTCTCCTCTCTGCGAGCAGGGCTGATTAGATTAGTGTGGGGGAGCAAACATCCACGCATACATACACTTATGCGACCATACTCCCAGGGTGGCTTTGATATTCCTAATTTTGAATTGTATTACATATGTGCCCAAGCACATTATGCTCACTTCTGGTTTCACCCACCTCGGTATACACCTCATGTTGCGACTGAGCACTGGCTCGCAGATCCTATTCCGTTGGAGTGGGTCATGTTGACTACGGTCTCACCACGTGAGCCTCACCCGTCCTCTGTGGACTGCACGATCAAAGCATGGCGCAGCATTACTGACCCCCTACAGACACCTTGCCTATACACCCCGCTACTCCCGCTTCCATACCACCCGCAGATGCCATTATTGCAGGAAGGTGTGTTTAAGAGGGTCACAAATGCGCAACAAATCCAATGCTGGGGCGACCTATACCTAAATGGCAAATTTCACACTCTCCAACAACTATATCCAAACCCCCACCTTCTGCTATGGATGTTTTTCTGTATGCCCGATTAAGGCATGGGATTAAAGACTGCACCCCTGCGTACCCATTGGAGCCCTTAGTGGTAGCCCCTTTGCACCATGTACTACGTGCACCCACTGTTCTCACTTAGTGTCTACATTATATCACAGTCTATACATTGATGCCGAGTACTCTCAGTGTGCAGCTCGGGATAAATGGTCGGCTGAACTGGAACACGCCATCTCTGATCCACAATGGACGTTCTGTTGTAAACAAACAGACAGGTCTCCTCCAGTAGCCGCCTATGAATTACTCACTACAAATTCCTTCATCGCAGTTATTATACCCCGGTTAAACTACACAGATTTGGGTTACGCGACACAAACAGATGTGATAGATTTAAGACGGATGCGGCTGACTTCCCTCATCTCGCTTGGGAGTGTCTAGCCATTAACACATATTGGCAACAGATCTTCACAGTGTTAGACTGCATGACTTCTTTATCCCTCTCGAGGTCTCCTCTTGTGGCCTTACTCGGCTAAACTGAGCAGATTCCGGCAAAACATCGTACATTTGTGTCCTTTGGCCTAGTTTTGGCCAAATGGCAGGTGGGCTGTAGATGGGGTCGTGGAAGATCACCCAAGTTCAAAGAATGGATTGGAGACATGACACTATGGCAGGATTAAACATGTACATATGCTGAACTTCTCCCGGTCACCTGACGCACCCGGGACATCTGGGGCCCACTTCAGGCATACCTACTGGAGCATCCAGCTGCCATTGAACATGAGTTCTGAAGCTCACACTAATCATTATGCAATCAGGCCTAAACACTCCATGTTACGTTTTTTCTTTACGCACCCCCCTGTGTATATTGCCCTTCTTATTTAACTACACATTGTCGTATGATGGTCCTAACATGAGACATTCCTGTAAGATAACACAGTAGTGAAACAAAGTAGAGTAATTGACGACCTCCTGAGGCGGAAGCCGGGAGCTACGAGCTTTTCATTTTAAAACTGTATTGAATTGTCACTTTGTACCTGCTTTTAATCACTGGATCCTCACTTGAGCACCGACCAGCTATCCTGATTACCTCTCCCCGCACAGCCGAGTTAGGCGCTGTAGCGGGTCGCAGAGGGATCCCCAGGCCACGCCCACAGCCTCAGGCCACGCCCCCAACACTACTTATATCGCGCTGGTGCTGCACGCGCGCTGTTAGTGTAATTGACGACCTCCTGAGGCGGAAGCCGGGAGCTACGAGCTTTTCATTTTAAAACTGTATTGAATTGTCACTTTGTACCTGCTTTTAATCACTGGATCCTCACTTGAGCACCGACCAGCTATCCTAATTACCTCTCCCCGCACAGCCAAGTTAGGCGCTGTAGCGCGTCGCAGAGGGATCCCCAGGCCACGCCTACAGCCTCAGGCCACGCCCCTCCGCCTCCCTATTTTTATCATGCGCCTCCCCCGGAAGCGCAGCGGGCGCGGAGGCGGCCCGCCGAAGGCGCGCCAAAGGCAAGCCCGTCTGCGCCCGTCCGCGCTCGACCCGGGTTCAGGGCCACCCCCCCTGCCCTATTCACTCTGGATAGGGTGATTCATAGATATAGTAGGGGACACTGATAATGCTTGATCCATTGGCCGGTAAGGCAATTTGCCCACGACTAGCACCCAATATAACATCTAAGGATAAGAACCCCTGCCCAAACTGTCTAACTTGTCTGCCACATATAAACCCCCTCCCACTCGACCTATTATCTAAATCTGACCAGGCCTCAGCTAACAGCCACATCCTGCTAGGCCAGACACCGCATACAGAACAAGGACACAGACCTAAGGGAGAGTTGAGAAGCGGGCTACTAAATGTTAGATCCCTCCCAAAACATGCCACCGAGATACAGCTACTGATCGAATCCAGCAACCTGGATATCCTGTTTCTAACTGAAACATGGACGGGGGCCGGCATGCCCAGTGGGGTATAAGATTCTCCACAACCCCAGGCCTAAGGGACGAGGGGGAGGAACGGGAATCATCTTCAGGGAAGAATTGAACATTGCGATGTTGGACATTGATAAGGTCTCATGTGCTGAATTTCTTGGGATATCGATCAAGCATGATTCAGGTCACTGCCTTACTGGCCTAATCTGCTACAGGCCACCAGGGTCTATTAATGTTATGCAACAGCAGGAACTGATTGCTGTCATTAACAACTTGACACTCACCCATAGCAGATTACTAGTACTGGGAGATTTTAACCTATGGACCAACGGCAAACTAGACACAGCCTTCTATAACATCACACAATCCTGTGCCAACTTAGGGCTAAATCAATGGGTAACCACCCCCACACATAGGGAAGGAAACATTATAGACCTAATCTTCGCTGCAGAAGATCTTATAGCCATGGGAATAATCCAACCAGTGGAATGGTCAGATCACTATCTTATAACATTTAATATTCACACTCTGGTTAACGTAGGACCGGCAAACATTCAGATCATAACCTTTATTAGCCGTGACTGGAAAGGACTACTAAAAAGAAAAGAGGAAAATGAGACTGACCTCTTTCAACTGGGGACCTTGTTTAATCCAGAGAACGATATTACCGCAAACTATCGCTCACTTTGTGATCATGTAACCAGGAAACTTGACCATATGGCACCGCTGAAAGTAATCAGAAAAAGAGGTAACCCTTCCGCGCCCTGGTACACGGAAACACTGAAAGATCTGAAAAACGTCTGTAAAAAGGCGGAAAGGCAATGGAGAAAAGATTACACAGAGCAGAATAGATTACTCTGGAGGCTGACAATAACGAAGTACAAGAAAGAGATTGCTACAGCCAAAGCAAAACACTTTGCAGCCATCATCCTAAAAATCTCCAATAAGTCATGCAACATTTTTAGGATAGTAAAAGACCTGTCCCACCCTGACTGCGCCAATAGCAATATCAAACCCTCACAGGAATTATGTGATGGTTTGGCCTCCTTCTTTCAGGAAATAATTACCAAGATAATAGAGAGTATGGAGGATGCCCCCACTTCCCTAGTGCAGCACAAGAGCAGCATGGAGAACGGGAAGAAGAGAGAAGGAATGGATGGACATCTAATGCCAAACGCCATTCTGGACAAATTCGAGACTCCCGCAGAACAAGAGTTTGCGCAAATAGCCCTCAACATAACATCTGGATCCCCATTGGACCCTCTACCCCATAAAGTAGTAAAGGAGTTTGGGGCTGAATTCTTTCCTGTACTCCGTCAGCTATGCAATCAATCCCTCGGCACAGGTATTGTACCGAGAGAATGGAAACAGGCAGTTGTCACACTCCTGCTGAAAAAATCGAATTTGGACCCCAGTTGCCATAAGTATTACCGACCCATCTCGCTCCTGCCGTATCCAATTAAGATCATGGAACGGCTGGTCAGCAGGTCGTTGTCCCTCTTCCTGGAAACTAATAACATCCTTGAAGAGGAGCAATTTGGGTTTAGACCAGCCCATGGGACTGAGTCAGCTTTGCTGATGGTCCTGGACAACCTGCGAATGAGGGCGGACAGGGGAGAATCAGCAATTCTAATTTTGCTGGACCTGTCCGCCGCATTCGATACGGTGAGTCATGACATCCTGCTGACAAGGCTGAAAACTTTTGGAGTAGAGGGAGCGGCACTCGACTGGCTTCGTTCTTACCTGACAGATAGATGGCAGGCAGTGACACTCCCTCCATACCAGTCTGAGTTTGCTATAGTTCCACATGGGGTCCCACAGGGGTCTACGATCAGTCCGATCCTTTTTAATGTCTACATGCAACCCCTGATGGGCATCATCAAGGCTCACGGCATTAGCGTGATCAACTATGCGGATGACACGCAGCTGATGATCTCTCTTGATGGTGCCCATGCAGAATCACTTGAGACATTGCACACCTGCATGCTGGAAATGGCAACTTGGCTAAAAAGTAATTCACTACAGTTTAACAGTGGTAAAACTGAGATAATGCAAAGTGGGAAGAATCGCCAGAAACCTGCCTGTTGACTTTTGGCCTCTGGATTCAGGTGAGTTACTGACACCAGTAAAAACAGTGCGGAATTTGGGGGTCAGCTTTAGTGACAACCTGAGTCTAGAGACCAACGTCAACAAACAGGTGAGCAGCTGCCTCGCCTTAATGCGAGGCCTTCGAAAGCTGCTGCCTCTCCTCCCAGCACACACTAGAGCTACCGTAGTCAGGAGCACTATTCTCAGCCGCCTGGATTACTGTAACGCTCTGCTACTGGAATCTCCTGCATATTTGATTTCCAGACTCCAGAGCATCCAGGCGGCGGCAGCGAAAATGGCACTCTCTTGAGGACGACGATCCTCCACCACCCTAGCATTGGCCGAGTTACACTGGCTGCCCGTGCATCAGAGGATCCTTTTCAAATCTCTATGCACCGTCTTCAAGGCAGTACATGGGCTGGGTCCTAAACCGCTACAAAACAAATTCAAATGGTTTGAGCCCACACGGACCCTCCGTTCCTCTTCCACTAATCTCATTAGCATACCTAGGATCAGGAAAGCTACTCATGGTGGCAGAGCCTTTAGCATAGCGGCAGCCCATCTTTGGAATAGCCTCCCTATTGCAATCAGGAAAACAAGCGAACTGATGCCTTTCCGAAAAAAGGTGAAGAGATGGCTCTTCCCCAAAGTCTAACTGCCCCAGGAGTAAATTGCTCACCTCCCCCATCCTGCCCCATGATGCTCACTTCTTAGTTGCACTTTCACAGCGCCAGGATGCCCGTAGGGTTGCAGCGCGCTTTAGAAATGGCATAAATAAAAATAAAAATAAACATGGTGTAGATATGTGTCCTATGTGCAGAAATGGATTGAATATCGCTGTGCTACATGCTACTTGCTCTGCCCTGTTCTTGGAAAATGCTGCTTGTCTAATACATATGCTGTACTTTGTTTATGTGCTATTTCAATAAAATAAAAGAAAATAAAAAAATCCTTCCACATCACCACTCCATTAAAATTCACACTGTTCCCCTTTCACTAGAAGCTACTAAGATGCGTAGCCACTCCTCTGTAGTTTCAACATTCTTTTCCCTCACTGCAATCTCGCTCATGGGCCTATTAAATGCAGAATTCCTGTTTGTGTTGAAATCTAGCAACTACACTTTGACCCTATCACTCTCACAACATCTTTCATCTCATCTATATTGCCTGCACTCCTCTCCTTACATTTCAGCGGTATACCTTTCGTCTTCACTCATACTCCGCTCTTAAAGGCCGCTCCTGAAAAAGCCTTCATACTCCTGAACAACACAAAAGCGACCAACTTCCATCACCAATTGTGGGGAGATGCAATACATCCAAATCCAATCTTGCACCATTGTCTGCCACGGTTACCTACTAACAAAATCTGTTTGTACACTTTCCTTTAAAACATGGGTGTGTCTCTCAATCTGCCTATTCCACTGTCGACTGTAAAACAAAGTGGTTTTATACCACCTCCCAAACTCCTCCTATCCCCTTCTACAACACCTATGTGCTGTTAACTAAAACAAGTTCATCATTCATTCTGTTGGAACACTGTTTCGTAAAATAAGATAAATAGGAAAATAAGAGGGTAAAGGGTTCAGGTATTACAAGTTAGGTATGGGTAACGAGATAAGGCTTTACAAGTAAGATGGTAAGGGGTTTAGGATAATGGGCAAGGGGCTAATGGTGTAAAGGTAAAGCATTAAAGGAAAGAGAAGGTTAAAGGTCAATGGTTACAGGTAAGGATTTGAATTGGAGTAAAGGGTGAAAGGGGCAAGAGAAAGGAAAGGTATGGTGTTGTTAGTAGGGTTACAGGCTTAAGCATAAGTGTTTAAGTATGAGAGAATTAGTGGTTTGGGGGTAAGCCGTTTAGGGTAAGGATGGAGGTTATGCATGTAAAGTTAAGGGATTAGGGTGTATACTTATGGGTACGTGTAAACATATAAAGTAAATGGGAGAGGTTAAGGTTGTAAACATAATAGTAAGTGGTTATAGTTAAAAAGGGTGAGGGGCAAGGAGGTCACAGGTTAAGGGTGCAAAGGGTTAAGGGTAACCTGATAAGTATTTGCAGGGTTCATTATTTATTAAAGTGAAGCAAAGTAAACATAAAAAGGTAATTGAACAAACAATGAGATGGTGTCAATAACATTGCGAAAAAGGGGCTTTGCCATTGAATGGCCAGCAAATTGTAAAAAATGAAAACGCTTCAACGAGACGGTCGAAAAATAAATAGCATGCACGCAAACCGTATTTATCTAGAGGTGTAAGTAGAGGAGTCAAAGAAGCTCCAGCACAGTATTCCTTTAAGGAAATGCGTAAAATTCAAGACCATTTTATTGGTCTGCAGAGCTTTTATAAACATAGGGCTCTCCTCCTAAGAACGTCTGCTTACTTACTCCTATCTTCTTAAAATCTCTCACTTAATTCTTTCTTCTTTAAAATCATAGGATGCAGGCCCTTCCAGATCCATGCAGCCATACTTTGAACTTGCCTTCCAGAACCTTTATGGAATGAAGACCGCCATCTAAAGCTTAGAAATAGGTTCTAGATCTGGCTTCACTGCATACTCTAGCACAGTCTCAACATAGATAGGGATTTAGAGGTTACCCCACTTCCTCTTTAGATGGCCAAAATGCCTTTTAGGCATACATGCATACGAACAGAAGCATTAATACAGCACATGACATAAGCTAACAACATCCATACAACCAAGCAAGGTACCCAAGGCCCATTCTGTTAACTGCACCTATGAAAGATGCTGCCGAGTAACACAAGACAGTCTTAGAAGGCAACAATGTAAAAGCCAATATTAACAATATAAAATTACTCAGTGGCCAGAAAGCAATGTGCAGAAGTTAATAAATGTACACAACAATAAACCTGAAATGACCTATAAAAAGAGGCGCCATGTTTCACTAGAACCAGTTTACTTCACTAAATTGTAGCTGAGCCAGGCAGATAAAAGTGCAGAGTAGATGAGACTATGGTTGATATCAGTTCTAAATATCCAAAAATGCAGCAGACACACTGAAAGACAGAGCATAGAATTCTTAGCAGTATGGTATACAGGTATTCTTTGATGGGAGCCAAGGAGTGATATGTGTCCTGTCAAGTAGAAGTATACATTCCTGAAAGTATCAAAACTTTGTCTGCGCAGTGCATGCACCATTTGCACTAGCAACCCCTCTCCTTCTCCCTATAACTTACCCCACTAACGACATAGACGAAGTATGGGAGCAGGGCTGCAATCTTTGAATTGGTTTGTAAGTCTTGTAAGGCGACCTGTAAAAATAGAGACAACTGGGTTACGGCAACAGAGAAAATTTTCAATCGTATAGAAGGGAGCAAAAATAAGGTCTGAACATTGGGAAATAACCCTGACAATCTGCATTTTGTATCCAGGGCATTTACAAAAAAACTGCATTCATTAAAAAAAAAAAATATATATATATATTTCTTCAATTTAAAAAAAAAATCACCGGGATGCCAGGGATAAATTGATATTAGCAGTGGCTTGTAACAAAGCTAGTTCTACACAAATATTGAAGTGGTCCCACATACTGTGGAACACTGCGGAGTGAGATAAAATTATATATTCAATGATTCAACAAAGGGAAATAATTTCAGAACTTGGAAGTCATTGAGTGACTACTTCACTAGAACAGACAGAGCATTCACATCAACACGTAGATTAAAAACATTTGATTTATACTGTTAATGTGTGGAGAGAAGTCTGAAAAGAATCAGAGGGCATGGGAATAGTTATCCATTTGTTGGCAGGTGGGGGGGGCACTGAAATGTCCTAGCAGGATGGAGCTATTGCATGCTTCAAAGTGATTCAAAGGGTTATGTTATCTGAGCTGATAATATTGCTGTTTTTGTGTTTTTAGCTGGGGTTCACATAGGAGAAAAATTAAGGCATTCTTGAGGCATTTGTTTTTTTAAATATAAATGTTTTAATACTGCGGAAATGTTATCCATAATTAACAATTGTGAAATTTCTTTGTGCTTGAGAACATTGAAGATGAACCTAAAAACACATTTTAGTGATTCAAACATGGTTATTTCATCCAGTGTATTTCTTATTGTGTGCTTTGAGCTTCAGTCTGTTAACTAGCAAACGTTTATATATAATCTGGATTGTAGTACGTGTAGATAATGCAGGGGAACATATGGCTGTATGTCCATGATTACTTACTTTTAGATTCTGTGAAATAGTTTCGACCCAAACGACTGCCTGACAAAATATTGGCCCCATGATTTTCTTAACATATTTTAACCTATTGTTTACATTACAGATTGATAAGGTGTTAATTAATGTATACAATAAATGTATTTAATGATTGATGAATAAATATTTGAACAGCACTGTTAATCTGAAGGCGTGTGGTGTTTATGCATATTTAAAAAATAAACATTTTATGAAAAATGTTTTACTCCTACATCCAATCCTGTTTAATCAAGATTCATATTTTAATCAGAAGGCCATAGGACAAGAGCACATTTATGCTCAGCCTAAAAACTGTATAGCTAACTTTCAAGTTTTCTAGAAGATCATATGGAGCCCATGGGTTTAGCCAATGGTAGGCCTAGTAAGGGATACAGGATTCCCCTTCCACTTGATACCTCTGTTCTCTCTACTTTTCCCTTTAATCTGACTAGCAGAAATTCAGAAGTGATGTTATACCACTGGTCACCCAATACGAGATCCATCTGATCAATTTTATTTTTCAGTAGAATTAATGTTTTGTCCATTACATGTTGATCCCAGAATAGATTTTTTAAGCCTGGTCAGATAACATTTGGATGGCCAGAAATGTTTACTAAATCTCCCCACGAAAGAAGTATGTTTTGCAGTTCTTAATTTCATAAGGCAATTAATATCAATCAGTGAGAGATATGAGATGATCCTACAGTGATAAGGAAAGTGCCACCCTCTGCATTTGCACTTTATTTTTATAGTACTGTTATACTGATTTAAGGTGCTTTTTTAATGTTCCTGGAGGAAAAAATAATAGTTTATGATTTCTTGTCATTGCAACGATTATGAGGGGTTGTTTCTCCAGTAACTATTACAGACAGTTTTTGCACCTTAGGTATTACCAGGTGAGGTGATTGTTTTAATATTTTAAGAACTACTTGTACTGTACAATTTTATTGCTAACTTTTATGGCATTGGCGAATAAAGTTTTACTTGACTGGAAGTTGATGAATGCTCTCGGGTTTCAGATTCGTCCAATACTTTCACACCAAAGAAGTTCTTCAAATGTGAATGTAAATGTAAAAATGCAGCAAAATGAATAACTTGATATCCCCCAATTCCATTGAATATAAATCAGAGCAGTAAATTAAAAACCACATATTTAACTTTTTTTAAATCTATTTTTACTTTTGTGATTCTAGATACTTGCCTAACAAGCAAGTGGCTGAGGAAAATAGCTAAGTGGGAAATAAGTTGAGACAATGGTTAGCGTTGTTTAATGTCATGAACATTTAATGAACAATCCAAGCATAAATGTGAAATAACGCATATTAAAGTGCCGTGAGTGGAATACATTTTAACAATGAAGCTTACTTTAACATCCCTATCTGTGGCCCCCACAGTAAAAAGATAATGTTTATGATACATATCATCAATTGCTGTTAGAGGGAGTATATTCACCAATTTCCAGTTCAGTGACTGGTCAGTGCTCCTGTGCTGCAAGCCACCCTGAAGTGTTAAAGTATGGTTCAGTATTTTTTCTGGGCCTCCTTGTGAACAAGCAAAGCCCACTTTAATCGATCACATCTTCTACTGTTGGGGTAGTTCAGGGCACATACATGCACCAGACTATCATTTGTAATAAACAGGATACTCGCCCTGTTGCGTACCCTCTAATCATGACGAAATGGTTATAGAAAGCCTGTAGCCTCATCGTCCTCTCAGTGCAAGTAGTTCATTTAGAAGCAAGCTTGGATGCATGCTACTCCGCTTTGTACAGGATTGGGAATGAAAGACGTAATTCCGGTGCACTATGAAATCCAGGTTGTTCCATAGCAACATATTGAAAGTAAAATGTACTGTTGTTAGTTCTAAGGGCTCTGCTTCCATCGGTTTGATGGTGTGGTGAGAGTATTTTCTTACAATATGACTGACATGTCTACTTCAACAAGCAAGATGGTACTCCCAGCTTTGTTGTTTATTTGTGATACTAGGAGAGTTTTTTCTGATCAAGATGGTGTTTCTGGTAGCCACCCATTTAGCAGGGCCTTGAACCTGCTGATGGAGGCTCAGCAGACTTTTTCATTTACTTCCACAAAAAAGAGCTATTTATAAGAGGTTTATCCCGTCCTGTTCCAGAGGTAGTATGGCTCGAACGTTAGTGGGACAGAAAGACTACTTGTCGGTAACAAGAGTACTTCAGGCCATCGTTTATAGATTCCCTGTTGTGCATAGTAAGACATCTGATTGTTAGGCATAGAATGGAATTTTTCAATTTTAAGTGAGGGTACGGACCCAAGCTGTGCCTTAAAATTAATTTCTATGGTATTAAACTGAAGCCCACAATGCTGCAAATTTTAGATGGCGTCTTCATATTGTATTTTTCCTGGACAACTGGGCAAGAGAGATCATATAGTGGTTTACTAAACAGCCACATCCTTTTTTTCTCCCCTGCAGAAATGATGGGCCAGCCACGTGCACATTTATTATGCATATATGCTGCAAAACTTTGTTACAGGTAAATAATGTTTTGCTTTGCAGTGTCAATCTATTACAGAGTCATCGGCTAAAATTATTCCTCATTTACAGTGGAGGTAGGAGTGACAGTGAAATAGTAGCAAGCAAGGTTTTCAACATTGTTTGCTCTTCTACTGCTTCTTGGTGTCTATCAATGCTCACATAATGCTTAGTTATTACATGTACTTATGGAACATCTTACACATTTGCAAATGACAGGAAATTAATGAGCATAAGGATTGCTGCTTTTTTTCATGTTTAATGTGATCTCACAGTCTCAAGAGTGTTCTATCGGCCAATGTGGAAAGCGGTGGTTCCAAAATCTTTTAGAACCACGACCCACTTCTTAGAATTGTTTATTTGCCCCCTAATTCTCTGACAAAATCATTTTTACTGGAATTAGCTTGTTATTATGATGAGATTATTATTAATCATATTTGCAGATAAAGAATTATGTGGGTTATGTGACGAATTGAGTGTCAATACTGTGCACTGTTTGAAAGAATGTCTTATGAAATAAGGGTTAAAAAATATTTCTCTATTTTGATGGAATTTAGTGCATTTGCCAAAAAATTATTCTGAATTTTTTCCACCTGTGCTAAGCAGACATAACACTGTCTGTGCTACAGTATGCAGCAGAGTTTAGAATGCAGGACAACAACATTTGGAAACCAAAATGGGTACAAAGCCATCAGCAACACGAACTACACATTTAGGTCAGGAAAAGCTGCACATGGTCATGTACTGACCTTCATAAGTTGGGGGTCATCTCCCAGGACAGCACGGGTGACTTGTTGGTAATATTTTAACAGATCATCGGACAGTACTGAGACTGCACTGGGAACTGAAAAGAAGCAAAAAGCATACACATGAGCAAACAATGCAACCTCAACGGACTTGTGATATGAAATTATTACTGCCAAGGGAGTCAAGAATGGGGGGCGAACATGGAAGGGAAAGCACAGGGCACAGCCAGTAGGGGAGCCTTGGTGAAGACAACACATATGGAGGCAGGGCATAGAGCACACAAGTTAATCTCCTTAGCTGGCCTCCTGCTTACTCTCTTCCTCCCTTTAGCAGTACCTGATTATTGTGCCACTACTTCCCAGACCTCTCCTACCCACATACATATCAGCCTATCTTCACATCCTTCCCTACTTCTGCCCTTTCTCTTACCTTTCTCTTATCCCTAACCCTTCCATCTTTTCTATTCAAGGTCTTTCACTCCAAGTTCTCCATTCATTGGCCTCCATCTTGTTATTCCATCTCGGACTTACTTTACTAGGCAATAAGGGTGACATGCTGCATATTTTGCTAGATTGTATGGCGCATATACATCAGCGTAAATTGCATTTGAGACCTGTTTTTGTAAAATATGAAATAAAGTCTCGTGCTCAGGCGGTTGACTTACTCACAGAAATGCCTAATCTCGAGATTGCAATTGCAATCGGAAATTATATGAAGTCTGTAAAAAGCTCTTAGCAAAAGATTGTAATATATTTAGAATTATATTGGATTTTAGTGATTTTATGATGAGTATTTATACATTTTAACTTAATATGAATTACATTTTTCTTTCCCAGTGCCATACGGGTAGAATTTTAATGAGTAAGTACGTTTTGTATCTACTTTGTGAGCCCCAGATTGAATTTGGTCATCAAAAAGCATATCCAGGAATAAGAATGTATTGATGAATATGTTGTTTCTTATTGTTTGTTACTGAATACGTATTTATCCCTGTTTTAATGTTTATATTGTTGGGTATTGCAGTTTAAAGACTAAGGTCTAAATAAACATTGCTTTTGACTGACTGACTGACTTACTTTACCCCCCTTTTATATCATCCACCTGAATTCCATGGTACCAACCTCCTGCCCTTTGATCTCGCCTTGTTCTCATATCTCACTTTAACACAGATAACATTGACTGTTGGATGTTACTGGAAGAGTTAATACCCTATTTAGACACCAGTATAATATGGGCTGGGGACTTTCACTTTATAAAGGACACCAGCACAGATAGGGTGTAAGCACTGTCTGACCCACCTCAGGAACTGACCCACCCTCAGTTCCTGAGGTGGGTCAGACTGCAACATACAGTTGTCCCTGGTGCTTAGAAAAAGGTACTAGACAGAGTTGCCCTCTGTCCTCGCTATTGTTCGCCTTGGCGATAAAGCTATTAGGCTTAGAGATGTTTTAAAGGACTGGAGAATATGAGTGGGGGACAAACTACGTGTGGTCACCCTGTATGCAGACGAGACCCAGGAGTGTCTTAACCGACCAGGGAGATAGGCCCACATCTTGAGGCATGGATTAGAGGGGCACAACAGAGCACCAGGCCTCTGTATTAATAAAGAAAAGACAGTTATATTCCCGCTGGAGAATTTAGAAAGAATGAACCTTGAGGAGCCCGCACTGATGGGAATCTGCTGGCATAATAACAGTTTCTGATACCTGTTTATATAAATCATGCATTCAACTGATAAACAATATGAATATAAAAAGGGGAAGGTAATGCAGGGCCTAAAGAGGGCTACACAGTCCTGGAACAATCTTCTCACATCTACAATGGGTAGGATTGTGACTGCAAAAACGGTGCTTCTGCCCCCAATGTTTGTATGTGCTGTAAAACACAATATGTCAAATTCCATGAGCTACATTTAAAGAATGGGTAGCTTATTGATAACACAAGGCTGGGCCGGGAAGAGAAGCTAAGTAGGTCTGTAGGTGATGCAAATGGACAGAGAAAGAAGTGGAGTTGGCCTAACTTATCTTGAGTTGTATTCCATTGTGGTGCAGCTGTAGGATGCAGTAAAACAGTGCAAGGACATAGCTAATTGGGGAAAAGCCTGCTCAGCAGGCTATTGGGTGTGGAATCATTCTGGTGCTCCTCATGAGGGGTGGAAATGTGCCCAAAAGATATCCCTATATAGTATGGCTGACATCTTCAGCATGGGAGGCAGTGGTCAAGAAAGTGCTGGGACACCCTCCTTTTTCAAGGAAACTGGAAATTGGGTGGCTAAAACCATTTAAACGTATTAGTGAAGATATGTCAATAGCATAACTGATTGAGGGAGAGTGACTACCCTAGGGAAATTTAACTGGGATAAGTGTTCATCTCCTTTTGGGAGGCTCAGAAGGCATTGGAATACACCTGAGGTTGTTACGTCAATATGCAAGACTGTTCCGGACAACCAGAGAAATATGGGCAGACTTCCCCCAACATTCCTGCCACGCAGAAACCCTGAAGGCAAGACAGACAATGGTAGGGTGTCGTGGGCGAGTTTCACAACTCTATATGCCTCTAAAAGCACATAGGAAGAAGGCCCAAATGAAAGTAGAACAATTATTGGAGGGCGATTCGCAGATGATATTAATAGATGCGTTTGAGATTGAGTATGCACCGTGGTGCAAGAGATTTCTAGTAATACAAGATTCACCCCAACTCATTTAAAACCATTTGCACAGAACCTTTATAATCCGGACACCAACCACCTAGAAGATATATAGAATTTATTCTAGAAGTCCGTCCCCAAACCATATATGTAAGACACCGGATGCCTCATTCACCTATATGACTTTGGCCTGTTGAACTCCGACAAACTACTGAAGGCAAACTACAACGAAAATAAAGTTAATCAGAGGCACAAATACTGATATATTGGTAGATCACTTCTAACTGAATACGATATATAAGTAGGCCAAACCTCAAGAGAATCCACTATAAATTTGCAATATTCGGTTTGTGCTGCCCAAAAGGCATACATCAATTGACTGGATATACCACACAGGGCCAGCAGAGGCAGGCTGGAGGGGGGACCTACTTGTATGCCCAAGCGGAAGAAATTAGGATGAGAGCATTCAAGACAGGTGATAAGATTGACAAACAGGAAATAAATAACATGGGGAAATGGCTGAAATGTAAAACAAATAAAACATTGTTATGCCAACCATTTAAATACTATACTGCTAGTGTAGCAATAGTTGCTCATAATACAGGTGTGTATGAGATGATGAATAAAAATCACACACACAGGTTGTTAACTTTTTTTGTTTCTATATTGCTTTTACTTTAATTCTAGGGTGAAATCTGCAGCATCAAACTAGGGCAAGTTGTAACATTGACATTTATGAGGGATGGCACATATACAGCCACTATCAAATGTAAAAATGCGTTCTATAAATGCTGTAATTTATAAATAAAAAGTTATGAAAATGCAATGGTATCACCGTCTTTGGCGTTTGATGATACTCTGGCATTCCTGTGACAGTAGTAGCAATGCTTAATACTAGACCAATCAGAATAGCATGATCAGTGAGTGAGGTTCTTACCAGTTCCTTGGGCCTCCTGATTTCCCTTTCCATCCAGGTAGGAGACATGCACTGCAAAGGAAAAGAGGAGAGCATCACACAGAGTCCTTCACTTTTATCCAAATCAATGGAAAAGGGTAAATGCCCAAAGCTTTACATCCAAGGTCAGTGTGAAACCTCAAGTCTTATAAAAGGGCGTTAAATACTGGAAAATACCTAGACAACATCTGCCATTTCTTCAAAGGAAAGGGAAAGACCTCACCAATGTTTAGATGTCCCTAACATTTGGTATTTCTGGTCCCAACAGATTTGGCACCTAGATAGCCCCTCTGCTTTAACTAGGAAAGGTGGCCCCTCCCCCCAACTGCCAACTAGTCAGGGTCTATCTCATAAATGTTCTTTGAGCACAATCTCAGTGTCTAAGACACTCACCTTGGATGATACCCTCAGACAGGATAGTCTCCGTGTTTGTAGACATGTGTTATGAGCAACACCCCGTGCAACGTGCCGTCTTATTAAATACTCGTCCGAGTCCCAAGAAAAAAAGATGGAAAAAAAAGAGCAGGGTGTAGGGTAGGAATACGTTGACCACCCCCCCAGGCTTGGTGGTGGTATCCCACATGGAACCTGACAGGAGCCAGAAACATGTTTTCTCTATTTTGCAGAGGATTCGTGAATACGCGACATTGGTTGCATGATTAGGGGGGTTTGGATGAATGTTGGGGTTGGTCACGGCCAACCCCCATCTGCGTTACAAAAACTGTCAAAATGTATTGAAAAAAACAAAGCTTACAGGGACATTATAGTTAGGAAAAATAATTAGAAAAACCTTAGAAACTCACAAAAAACACAAAGGTTACAGGGACGTTATAGTTAGGTTCAGAATTTACACACATAAAACCATAGAAATTCAGCAAGTTCTAATTATCTCAAGAAACTATAACTCATGCCCCATGGTAACTATAACTCACACCCTCGCCACGCACTGCTAATTGCCCCACAGATTACATCACTCATAACATCTTCTATGACATCATTGATAATATCACTGCAACGTTTGCTATAAAATTATTGATGAGAACATTGCATGGTGGGGGCACGAGTTATAGTTACCTCTTAGGGCGTGAGTTATAATTTCTAGGGATAAGTCTAACTGCTTAATTTCTGTGGTTTTGTGTGTGCAGATTCTGAACCTAACTATCCCACCCCTTTAACCTTTGTTTTTTGTGTGAATTTCTAAGGTTTTTAAAATTCTATTTCAAAACTATATAAATTCAGCAGTTATAGTTATACTTATAGTTATACTTATGTTAAGAAACTATGACTCGTTGCCGTAGGTTACTTAACGGTTCAAGTTATAGTTTCTTCAGGTAAGTCTAACTATAAGTATAACTAGAACTGCTGAATTTCTATGGTTTTGTGAGACTACATTCAGAACACAACTATAATGTCTCTGTTACCTTTGTTTTTTTCAGTGAATTTCTCTGGTTTTTTTTAGCACGCACATTAATTTAACCAGCGCCACGCACTGTTGGCTGCAGGTCCCGAGGCCAACCCTACCATATGAACCCAAACTCAAGTTGCGCACAGCTGAAGGCCGTGCGCAGGATGGGGCTAGATGCAGTGCATTGTTTTTTTCTCCATTTTTGATTTGAATTTGAGGACCCTCTGCGATTTTACACAGAAGGCCACAGTGAGCCCCACAAGGGATCTGACATAAAAAGAAAAGTGGGCAATGTTTTGCCCATGAGGTGTCCTTAAGGCAGTGGTTCCCAAATTTTTTTGTTCCGCGGCTCCCTTGACCCACTGGCCATTGTCCGTGGCTCCTCACTGTTACTTTTTTTGGAGGGTGGGGGGATGTAGGCCGGGCCTCGGGAGTACTTGCATTTTTCTCCTTGAAAATCATTGGGATGAAGCTGATGAAGGTAATATAATCATATACTCAGGGTGTTTCGTATTACGAAGGTTGCACCTCTTTTAAAATATTCCTAAGTACACTTCTTTGCTCATGCCTTTTTAGAGTACTCTATCAAACTTTTTTATCCCACTTACAATGCTAGATAGCACCTCTATGCATGTAGGCCCCATTGCGAAAGTGTTTCTGTGCTTGAAGAATATTTGCAAGCACTTCCATTTCTACCCATGTCATACGTGCCAACACACCTGTCTCAGCAGGGTGACTCATGTTTTTTTAAACCTCATGCAGCTTTATTTTTGCTGTCTCCTCCCTAAAAATTACCCCCAAATCAACGCAAGCCAAATAAATTCCTATGATTTTTGTTTTAATCGTCCTTCTTTCTTGCTTCTAAATGGTGGCAATATGCCGTATATGGCATTTTACTTCCCTGTGCTTCAAGGAGAGAGCAGGCCTGGCTGGAAATGTGTGTACTGAAAGAAAGGTGAACTGGAAGTATACCTATGGTTCAAGTACAAGTGTCAATACTTAATAATACTTAATGTGTTTAATAGACAGGACAACTGTACTTTCCTGATAACTTGTACTGGTGTAAAATGCATTTGAAAAACACCAAAATTATTATCGAATGTAACAATATAAATCAGGCATTTTCCACTTACTTTGGGAGTGAAATATGGAGGTCATCTCTCTCTCAACATGCCATCAATTAAGCACTAAGTTTACAGCTTTAGGCATGTCACTTACAAATCATCAACATCATGTGTTTAAGTCTAATTAGTTTAAATGAAGCCAACAGACCCTTCAACATTAAATGCATTATAATGTTTGATATGCGGCTCCCCTGACTAGGTTTGATGGCTCCCCAGGGAGCCATGGTGCACAGTTTCAGGACCATTGCCCTAAGGGTTCCCTCTATGTGCCCTATGGGGTCAGGATATGTGTATTCTGACCCCTTACCTGGTTTTGCACTCTTTTACGCACCCCCAGCTAATGCAGCAAACAAAATGGTGGCTGCATCTTTTTTGTGAAGATGGGCCAGCCAATCAGGGCCTTGCTTCCACACAGGGGTTCGCAGTTCCTTTGCAGGTGGATCGCCTGAGGATACTCATCCCTATATATACAAATTTGTTTATCGCTTAATATCTCAAAAACTACTCAACAGATTTACACCAAATCACGAAAGCACGATCAGCAGACCAAAAGTTCGCTTTCTGCCAAAGTTCTGTCATTCCATCTAGCAGTTTGGGCTGCAGCCACAGCTAAAGAGTCTATGGGAATTATCATGGGGAAAACGCTTTTTTCTCAGCCCCCGCTTCCCAGACCACCCCAAAACTTTGAACAGCAGTTCAAGTGAGCGGCGTATTAGTTTGGAAAATTTCGGAATGATTCGTCAACCAGCGCCAAAGATATAAGCAAGGGCAAAAACAACAGGTGATGGACAGAATGCAGAACATTGTCATACATTCACCCCAGTACAGAGATCTGGGCCTAAATCCATTGTTTTTTTGCACTCCACACCACCCCAGGTGAGACATGGCCATATGCAAATCAGCCTTGACCCTGTGCCTCATGGGAACAGTCCAGCCCGAACTGGCAAGCCATGTCTTTCCTGGACCGGAATCAAGCATCCAAGGACCGGTTTCTGGCTATCAGCCGTCATCAGCCTGGATAGCTTGACTCCAGTGGTGTGGAGAGCATGGGACTCACGTCTGAGCATACCCATCCCACTCGGAGCGACAAAGGCAAAAACAACAGGTGATGGACAGAATGCAGAACATTGTCATACATTCACCCCAGTACAGAGATCTGGGCCTAAATCCATCTTTTTTTGCACTCCACACCACCCCAGGTCAGATATAAGCAAGTCAAAAACTGCTTTTTATAGAAATTAGGTCCCAATTTTTAACTACCAACTGACTACTGCCTAGTTCTGCTATTTGTACCATCACTAGAGATTCCAGGCTAGGTGCAGCAGGTGACGTAGGAAGTTCTTCTCAGTTGTTTGCAGTGTTGACAATCTTTTGTGACCATATACCTCAACTTCATACAAACCTGTTATTTTGGCTTTCATTTTGTAGACAGTGATAGCTGGCTCAACTAGCCTGTTACCTTTCCTTATTTGAAAAGCGTACTACATCTCTATTGCATTGGCATAAGGTAGAATCATTTTTGACTAATTGCTTAGCCCCGGGACTGGTCCTCAGTCGTATTCCCAGATAGTCGTAAGAGTGGACTCGCTCGCAATGCCATAGATTTTGAAGGTTGATTTTAGCTTGGACACTGGCTTGAGTAACATAACCTTGGTATTTTTAGTATTGATGAATATTTCTTTGTGTTAGAAAAGGGGTTCAAAGCCATTAAGTATGCGGTGCATTGCGATTTCTGTACATGCCAGTAAGACTGCGCGGTCTGCATTTAGCAAAATTGGTATTTGATCTTCTCCCAACTTGGGGACATCCAGGTTAAGGAGGGATAAGGTTTTACTCACGTCATTTAAAAATAAGTTAAATAATGCGGGAGGGAAAACACAGCGTTGTCTGACTCCTGAGTGTATTCCTATGTTCTGTGGACATTTGCCTTAAAGGTCACATTGTCCCCTTCCTCTTATCACTGTATAATTTGATCATCAAGATGTTAAGGAGTTTGTCAGGTAAACCAGTGTAGTCAATAAGATTGATATATCATGGCAATCAAAAGCAGTTTTAGATAGAGGATGACCATGTATATTTGGGTGTTTTTCATTATGGTGTATTTAGAGCAGATGAGGTGCAGCCACATATCTTGGTCTAGAGCACTTTTCTCTTTATGACAGCCTGCTTTTAAGTGCTTTATGATATGTCCATCGTCCATCCATGCTGCCAACCGTGATAAGAGTAGTCTTTTACTACAATGCCTGCCCGGGATTCATAACTACTTCGAGCTAACCCACATGGTCCATTGCCTGCAAGCCCTGGAGATATATTCTGATAATAACAAACATGTTAAGTGTTTCAAGACATTAGCAACCTGATGACATCTACAAATTTCTAACATCACAATACGGACTCTTGGCTACATTGCCATAGTGATCTCATTATAAGCACGCTAGACACTGTTCGTTATAGCATCCCAGACAAAATTGATGACATAGTCTAGGGTTGTAGAACTAGACATTACTGAAGCTTTACTGGCACTCTCATATCCTTAGTCTCAGGATAAAAAAGCTTAGATTTTTCCATTAATAATCTCTTCAGCCACAACAGCCGTCTAAACATGTTCATCATAAACTCAAACTCTAGTTCTCTTTGGTCTGGAACAAGAAAATGTGTGAAATGTTTCCACTGATTGGCCGTCAGACAAACAATGGACAACTTTCCTGCTTTCAAACAAATCTGTCAAAGTCATATCAACACAATTGCCGCTACGTATCAAGCACAGATTAACACGCTTAATTCCTGGCTCTCAAAGGAGCTTAAATATGTCAAATTGAGATCACTCAGTTCGAGGTTAAAAGCAGAAAAATAGAGAACATATAAAGATCACTTGAAAACATTTCGGAATGCAATTAACAAAGTCAAGAGTCTGCCACTGGGAAAGTAAATTGAGCCTGGATTCAAACACCTTCAGCAGATTACTTCAGATAATCGCTTTCTCAATAAAACCATACACAGAACAGCAACTGCCACACGTTACCAAGTCAGGTACAACAAAACAGCAAACATTCTTTAAAACAGAGTTTTTTTTTTCATACTGATTGTTTCAGTTATATAAAAGGACTTATAAAAACAAAAAAACTGAATTGGCTTTATGTAAATGGTCAATAAAATGGTAATTTATGTTGACTTCATTACCAATCATTCTTCTCTCTTTCAAGTTTAAACCCATCATGACTGATGAAATTTAAAATATTTTCAAAGGATGAAGACTAGTCAACCCCAATACTGCAGTCTCAAGACTAGAACTTTCTTCCTTCCTTAAATTACTGTCTTCTAACTTACAATATATTCTTAAAGTAAATCTTATACGGTGACAACCAATAAAAAAAAATAGATATTGAAGACTCTGGTAGAGTGCCTTTCAATTTTAAGCAAGGTTCCAAATAAAGCGATCAGCAGTTGGGACGCGATTTTGGCAGAGGACTCTACTGCTCATATTGCCATGCAACTCTGACTTGGGAGGAGGCAGGGCAGAGCCTCAGAGCGCTATTTAGTGCCAACAGTTACCTCACTGCGTAGGATGCGATATATGTAGCGGAAGGACTCCGCCGCCCATACTGCCCCGCAGCTGTGACCTAGGTGGAAACGGGGCAGAGCCTCAGAGCGCTATTTTGCGCCAAGTTACCCCACTGCTAGGAACGTGATTTTGGCAGAGGACTTGACAGTCCATACTGCCATGCAGTTGTGAGCTTGGAGGAGTCAGGTAGAGCCTCAGATCACTATTTAGCATTGAAAGTTACTCCGCTGAGTGGGATGCACGCAGGCACAGCCCGGGCGAAGACTGGGCCAAGTGCGGGCTCGTCTGCGCAAGTCAGAGGCTGGGCAGGGCCACCCTCCTTGGATCGAGGCAGATTGGTAAGAATAACTGGAGGTTTTTCATGAAGGTAGACTTGTCTTCCATTCTATAGTCATAATGGACAAAAGAAAAGCTAGTAACCTCAAAGGCAGAAGTAGTTCAAAGACTTTTAAAACTCCTATCACCAATTATCTTTCGTCAGTATAGGGGGTGGTTAACATTGAACTGGGTTTGGTGGAGGAAAGGATCGATTTGGTGCAGCGTCAGTCTAAAGACGTGCCCTCCGCTTCAGGGTCCCATGTCCCCTATGTGGGGGAGAGTGTCTACTCCCCCACATAATTAAGATACCACTTTTAACGCCATCAGTAGTTAGTTCCACATGTGAAGCCCAGGGGCTTCTGCCAGTTTCAGCCAACTTTCTTACCTTTGAAGCGGTTACCTGACTAAGCCATAATGTTGGCCGTTTTTGCATCTCTGAAAGGTGCTTTACACTGCAATAAAATTAAGAACTCATAATATTTTTTTTTTACTGTAAACCTATGGGCAGTAAATGGAGCCTTATCTTGTACTAATACACTGCCTTTGCCATAGACTATACTGTGCACTTTTGGTTACCATTTCCCACACAGGGCACTTGGTTTAGGTCCCTTACCGGATGTCCTTCCAACAACTTTTCCTGTATAAGTACATTTCACTTTTTGCTATTTTGTCTGGTATGCAAACGTTTACGTTCTAGATTTTTGTTTCCAATCCTACAAGATGTGAATGTTAAACACTACCAGACTGCTATGGCCTATTTACAACAGCTCGGTTCGCTGGAAATTTGTTTTGCTGTTCTTGATTACATTAAGAGGTTGTAGGAAGGTAGAGCCCTGACTATGGTTGCCCCCAACTTTTTGCCTGGTGTTTTGCTGGTTTTCTGACTTAGTTGACCTGAGGCCCTGCTATTCAGGACCTCAGGCCCACTGCTCTCTCTGTAAAATGGATTCCATGTACCTTAGGTACATATCTAAATTGGATACTGAGCCACCTTATCAGTCCCTGTACAGTGTACCTTAGGTACCCAGGGCATAGGTGTACCCAGGGCCTACCAGGGGCTGCAGCATGTATTATGCCACCCCTGGCTGGCCATCCAAATCTGACACAACTGGCTGCTTGACAGCTGGGGCAAGGTGGTGTAATCACCCTTTGCTTTAGATATAGTATACCTATATCTAACCCTAAAAATGGACACACAGATCTCCTATCACTCACTCCTATGGCAGGCCTTAACAATCCTGAAGGCAGAGTGCTTGGAATCGTGTGAGATGGTGCTCTGGCATGAGCTGAGCCTGTCTGCGGCTTTCGGGATCCATCCCTTAGCCGTTTCCATGATATCGCATACCATATACTCTTAAGTGCATTATAATCCTCGCGGTTATATGCCAACTCTGGTATCGCTTTATCAAAACATGTCGAGTAAGGTGTCATACGAATTGGAATACTAACCCCTCGCCAATTCTGGCGACGGGGTTGGCATTCCACCCTTCTAGAGGGACACGACATGTATGTAACCCCTAACCCCGGTTAAAGTCAGACAGAGCCTTAGCATCCACAAAATGGATGCTGCCACCGAGACACAAGTCTGCCCTCCTGCTGCTGGGAGTCCTCCCAGAGCAGGAGATAAGGACAAAGGGTTTCCTGCCAGGGGCGGTGCCAGCACCGTCCCAGACAGGATTTTGTGTATTGTAGGTAGGCAGGGCTTTAGAGGAAGGTGACTGCACGTGGCACCCCGGTGCTCACTGTGCATAGGCTGGCTGGAACCAGTTCCAGGGTCACTCCAGACCCTGTGCTGGGGAAAAGCCCGCCAAGGAAGTGGGTGTAACCACCCCCCTCCTAGTCCCACCCATAGGGCAGGACTTAGTCGCGTGCCAGCCCCTTTTTACAGGATAAAGGTAGAGACTGGCCCCCTTCCAAATCAGATCATCTTTGAATCCTGAAACTACTTTCTGCGAAAGGAACTCAAGACTTCTTCCTAAGATTTCTCCCTTGTGACTAAGGAGTAGTCACCCTGCATCCGCAGGCACCATCCAAGAACACTGCGGTCTGCTGTAAGTCCTTCCTCCGGAATCCGACTGCCCAGCTCGACGAGAACCGGCTTCCCTGGCACCTCTGACCTCTACCCACCTCTACAGCCCAGCTGAGAACCGTGGGTGCGACGAGACCTCAAGGGACCGGCCATCTGCAAGACTGCACGACTTCTTTCCAGCAAGCCCGCCGAGTAATCTACTGGTGAGTGCTTTGGGGTCCGAGAAGCCCCGACTCTGAGCAGCTCCAGCTCCGAAGTGCAGCCCCCCAGCATCTCCACGATCTGCGTGGGGCCCTTCTGCTTTCCGCTGCTCACCGCGTTGTTTGGCTACTAGCCCGTTGGCTTGTGGCCTTCCTGACGACGCCCGACGACATTTCTGCTGCTGGTCTGGTTGCTCCAGACTGGCCCTTGCTCCCTTCCCGAAGAGGAGCACCCTGGACCCTCCTGGTCCACTCAAGACGCCATTTTGAGTCCACCGCGTGGGCTTGAATTAGCCAAGGCTTGTTGCCCACTCCTGGGTAACTTCGACGCCGACGACTTCAACCTTCGTGGGACAGCTCGCACCTCCATCCTGGTCGTCGACAACGCCTCCTGGTCCGAGAGACTGCAGAGCCCAGCAGTGCCCACTCACCTGACTGCGGTGACTTCGCCCGGTGCCATCCTGGTGCCCACTTAATCACTGGCTAGTGATTCAAGAACTTGGTCCCCTCTGCTTTCAGGTTTTCTTCTTCCTTGATCCAGGCTTGGATCCATCGAACTTTCCTTCACTGGTCGCCTGCCAGCAACTTCTTCCTTCCAGGCTCCTGGTCCGGCAACGAGATCCCCGACGTCTTTTCAGACCTATGCAGCTGCAGCCCCTGGGCTAGGTAACTTCGGCACTCCGGTGTCCCAGCATAGCCTCACTATCCAAGGGTCAGGATCCACTGTCGTTTTCTCCCTACCAGGTCGGGTTCGCCCGTGAACACTAACTTTGTGAATTCTAGCTTCCATAGACTTTGTCCCGCATCCCGCGTGAGAGTGCACACTCTGCACCCGAGTCCCCTGGGCCTCCTAGTAGTAATCTAACGATTCCCTAGTCCAGTCCTAGCGATTCCAAAGCCTATTAGAACTGTTACTTACCTGCTAGTAATTCGCATTCCACTTTTAGCGTATATGGTTTTTCGTGCCCCTCGGGCATTTGTGTAACGTGCTAACTTAAAAGTATTTTCGTAAGAGTTTTGTTGTGTGCTTAGCTCCCTGTCTCATAAAGAGCCAGGGTAGTCTTGTTATAAATAAATACACTGTTTATTTTCATAACAACTTGTGTGGTGTCCTTTCACTGGGTGTTCAAGGGGTAATGTGATGGTAAAACAGCTGGCTTAACACGCCCTCTAGAGTCTTAGCCTTAGACTGCTCGTATCCATGCTACTAGGATAGCTGGTCTATAAGGTTGACTTACAACCAATCATCAATAAGGGTTGTTTGGACTGATATATAGTGATCACTAGAATAGTGAGCACTGCACATCAGGCCAACTTCTCACAGAGGTCCTTAGCAGTCAGGAAAAGATTTGAAGCTAGATGTACTAACATTAGGAATATCGATAAATCAATATTCCTAATGTATGAAACTGGTATGAGTTTCGTTAGCGAATCCTCGTGGGTTGCAAATAAATCTACCTTATGCATATTAATGAGGTAGGTCACAATTGGTGACCCATTCGGGATCGCAGCCATCACAGGGATAGTGGCCCGCTGAGGTCAGCAGACCACTATGTCTGTGATTGTTTTTTGATAAAGCAATTTTTTTTTAAATGCATCCAGTTTTCCTTAAAAGAAAACCGGATGCAACTGAGAATCAAAAATTAAACTTTGCAGTTTCATTTTTTAAGAGCAGGGAGTGGTCCTTGGAGCCCGCTCTTTAAAAACATTTTCATTTACATGCTCAAAGGGTCCTTTGGGACCCCCTCCCCTTTGCGAATGGGTTACCACCAGTTTCTAATTGGAGGGAAAGTTTTACTGTTTGGTAAACCGGAATTGGGTCGCAAAACAGTAATACATACCATATCAATTTGGTATTTGGAAGGGGCGCCCTAAACACGCCTTTTCCTAATTCCGAAAAGCATTTTGCATTTTATACATTTTTAAAAAGAGGAAAAATGGTGTTGAAATCACTTCCCAAATCTGATATTTTAGTTATGCCTTAAATGTTACTTGCCATTGAATTTTCTGGTGACACTGCACTTAGATTATGATGTATTGCTTTTAGGAGTGACTGGGGATGTAGTACTGTTTTTACTGCTTTTATTCTGTAAACGTGTTTAACCCTATGTAATGTATATTTGTCGTGAGTGTGCTTCTATGGCTGTTTTAGTCAAATAAAGATTTTATTAGATTTGATTTAAGTGGTCAGCAGTCAGCTGCAGTTCCATTTGGACCAGCATAATTTATTAAATAAGGACCATTCAAAGTTCTGCCTTCCGTGAGGCAGTGTGTTCTACTAGAAGATGCTGTCAAAATCAGATGCACTGCACACAGAGAATGGCTTGGCTTGCTGGTGCTATCAGACATATCCTGTGTGAAAGGTACAGAACACCAACCAGTAGCGTGAGGGAGTTTGATACAATGACAACATGGAGAATTCTTGCTCTTTTTCACACCAGTACATTATGATCAAGAAAGGCTCTGTCTTTTCAATTCACACTGCTTGTGCCTATAGCATGTCTCTGAGCTTATTGCTTCACATGTAAGTTTAGTATCTTGATTTATTCTATTTTGTATGTCATACACGGTCAAGACACTTGCAACAAACCACACTGAGGATATCCAAATTGTGATGAGACTAGTTGGGTCATTCCACCAATCTGACACTCTTCGGGTGCATTAAAGCACAGCAGTAACTGCATACACTAAATTTGGTTACAATTTAAAAGTAGCAATTGCTGAGTTTACTAGTGAATCCAATGTAGGAATATGGGTTTTAACTAATGGTCACTGGATCAAATACTGGTGGGTCCACTCAGATCTCCCTCCTAGTGAGTTCTATAAAATAAGCAAACATATCTACTACTAAGGACCATTTATGGTACACTGGGTACGTATAGCAATGCTGACTAAAAATGTGCTGAGCTATTCTTCTAGAGCAAATTATCCCGTCACACAATCTCAAGAATCCAGAGATTAATCCTGACAAACTACTTCCCATGCAACCTCAGCTAGTCAAGGGCAGCATCTTGCATTATCATCTTATAGCCATTTCTTTAAGAGTGGTCGCTCGGGCTGGAGAGCACAACACTTCAGTACAGGCCCTTCGTATATCTAGCAGCAACTAAAACCTTACAAGGAAGTGGCAGGTCATATGGAGCATTGGAGTTTGACTGGCCACAGGTCGAAGGAGGCAAGACCATATGAGGTGCTAGTAGAAAATAACATTGGTTGCAAGTATAACTTAGCATGCAATACAAATCTTTTTGCCTACCACATAGCTGTTTTCACAATGCTTTTCTTTTTTTTTTTGTTTAAAACAATATATTTGTATTGCTTGAATTGCATGTTTAGCGCAGTGAAATAACATAACAGTATGACTGCACCAATTCAATCCCACTACATATGTATAAAAAGTAAACATGCTACAAAACAGTGATGAAAACAAGATACAGCCCCAATTTTAGAAGGGTACCAACATACCCATTCAAGTCCTCAGCCCCAATTTTAGAAGGGTACCAACATACCCATTCAAGTCCTCATCTCTCTCAACTCTAGGCTTCAGTATTTTTGTAGTGAAGCTTGTTCCACCACCCTCCTCAAATATTCTTGTATTTTCAAGGACACTCGCCCATTTTATACACTGTATCCAGCTATTACACAAATATCCATGTCTCTAGACCCCTCATCCATAGCCGGGCGGTGGGAGTCTCCTAATGTTGCTTTATGTCCCTTTTGGCGATTAAATGCCAGTATTGTCCATGCCCATTCTCCACCCTCAGCTGTCATCAACCGAAGCAGGGCCACTTGGGGTCTTTAATGAGTGACCTCCTACTGACTAGTTCTAATGCATTGTGATCTCTCGACCAATAGGACTGAATCACAGGACACTCCCACACAACATGGATGAAGGTACCCTCAGTTGAGTGTTATCCGATGCATATAACATGCTTCTATCCATCTTGTGCAGCTTGGAGGGCATATAATATATTTGGTAAAAATACTTCAACTGTATCAGGCAAAGGCGAGCAGATATTCTCAACCAAGCGATACTTCACCCAGTCATCCTCTTTTAACAGTCTCAAAACATATTCCCATTTATCTTTTAGAGATTGAAGTGGATCTGGGGTGCTCAAAACTACAGCACTATAAATGCAGGGAACACCTTTAGTCTCTATCTTTTTTAATACCAACTTAGTTTCAAACAAATTAAATTTAGGAACTGCAAATAGGTCAGCCTTATGTTCCTCCATAATTGTGCCTGACTTGTGGGAATTGGAAAAATGTGAATTATGCAAATCGAAATCTGCCTTCAGTTGATCGAAGGCCTTCATGTGATGTCTCTCCCATAGATCTCCCACTTTGCATAACCTGATGCCCTCACAGGCACTAAGCCCAGTGTAAATGGCGACCGACGACAACCAGGTGCCATGCCACAAGGGTGTCTCTTTGGTTATCATTTACTGCCAGTCCATCATCTTCAATGTCTGATGTCAGCAATATATTGGGATCCTGGTGATCGAGTGGAATGTCAGAGAGATTCTCCCCGCACATCTGAGAAAGAAGGTTAGGAATCCTTACCTTCTTTCTTGATGAAAATAATATTTATTTCACTGAGAAGCAGCCAGCCAAAAGTTTTTTCTGCTTGTTGCATGTATGTGTAATCACAGCTGCACAAGTGGAACATTCTTAAACATCAGGTCAGATTTTGGAACATAGCGTCTGAGCACCTAAGACTATGTCAACCCTACAAAGATTGCCAGACAGACTCCATGCTTTTCTTCATCCTGACTTAATTACATTGGCTTGGAAGCATCGGGATGACAGAGCTTAGAGATGTGGTTATCTTTAGTCAGCAATATACATGTTATCATCAATGGATGATTCCAGCAACAATAAGTACTAGAGACAATATTTAACACATTTTATATGTGGCAAACCTTCAATGACTTTGTCTCCATTTATTATATCTGTACTTATTTATTGATGAATGAATTAAATACTTCTTGCATAGCGCAAACAGCAGGTCGAAGAACGTCCCGGCGCTTAATGTTATGTTATGTTATGTTACAGGGTTTTATATAGCGCTCAGCTGCCCCAGCCAAGGGGCGTCCCGGCGCTCTCAGTAGCAAAGAGAGCTGACTGCCGCGGCAGGAAGCTCAGCACACCCCAACATAACACTTGTCTGAACTTACTTTAAAGGAAAGGGGTAGGTTTTGATGGCCTTTCTGAAAGTTAGCAGATCCTCTAAGCCACGCATTTGGAGCGGCAAAGAGTTCCACAGTTTAGCTGCAAGATAGCGGAACGAGCTGCCGCCCGCCCGGGAGCGCCTCACCCGTGGAACTGTTACCAAGTGCTGCCCCAGAGAACGTAGTGCTCGCAGAGGAACATACGGGGTCAGCAGGGTGCAGAGCATCTGTGGGGTGGCGAGCTTCAGGATCTTAAAAGAGAGACAAAGAGTTTTAAATTAGATCCGCTCTGCCACATGGAGCCACTGAAGTTTGCGGATGGTGTCGGTGGTAGGATGGAAACGTGAAGTCCTACCAGAGCTCTGGCCGCCACATTTTGAATTCGCTGCATCCTCCTGATCTCCGCTTGATTAGCCCCCAGAAGCAAGGAGCTGGCATAATCCAGGCGGGAGAGGAAAGTCGATTGAACTATCAACTGGCGGGTTGGGGAATCGAAGAATTTCACGATGGGTCTAAGACCCCGTAAGAGACCGAAACATGTCCCTGCCACTTTTTTAGTGTGGGTACAAAAGCTAAGGGAGGAACATATCCACACCCCTAGATTTTTTACTTCCGTCTTGAGATCCGGGATCTTGCCCGATGTATTCGGCCACCAGTGTTCACCCTAGAGATTGGCATTCTTGCCGACTAGTAGAACTTCTGTCTTGCTCGCGTTTAACTGTAAGTAGTTAGCAGACAGCCAGTCTGCCACGGCCGCCAGACCCTTCTTAAACCTGGAAACGTTCAGAGTGGTGTCACCTGCCAAGGCAACCACTAGCTGCGTATCGTCCGCATACGAGACCATTGAGAGTTCCCATTGCCTGCGACTGCAGCCAGTGGCTGAATATAAAGATTGAACAGCGTGGGGCTGAGTGCCGAACCCTGAGGTACCCCCTGCTCAATCGATCGTTTCTGGGATAGAAAAGGAGGAGTGGAGACACTCCAGGGCCAGGCCCGAAACACCCGCTTCTTCCAGGCGATGAAGCAGAACACCATGCGCAACCGTGTCAAAGGCGGCACTCAGATCCAGCAGGATTAGTGCCGCCATTTGACCAGAGTCGAGAATGGTCCGCAGGTGCTCGGTCATGGCTAAGAGCACGGTCTCCGTGCTGTGGCCGGAGCGGAAGCCATGTTGCGTGGCATCCAGAATGTTGTTGGAGCACAAGAATTTTGTAAGAGAAGTGTTCACGTGCGCTTCTGCTACCTTTGCCACCCAGGGCAGAAGGGAGATAGGCCTGAAATTCTCAGGTTTGGTGGAGTCCAGGGTAGGCTTTTTAATAATGGGGGACACCCACGCCTGTTTCCACTGAGCCGGTACCACGGCAGACGGGAAAGAGGAGTTTATAATCTGACGGAGGGGGGTCAGAAAAAGGGAGGACGTTTCCCTAAATTGGGCGGGCTTTAAAGGGTCGGCTGGGGAGCCAGACTTATTTTTTCTACACAGTCTGTTGAGTTCTTTATAGGAGATCTCAGGAATGGCCATGAACTTGGCGATTGGCCCTGGACTAGACAGAATGGATTTGCAGGGAGTCGACATGGGTGGAAAAGACCTATAGATTGTGCATATCTTCTACACAAAAAAGGAGGCCAGTTCTTCGCAGTGCGATTTAGAGTTGGTTACAGGTACCGAGGATCTCCTGGCACTAAGGTCTTTTATGATTTTAAAAATACATTAGGCAGGGTTCGAGCTGAGCCTAATCTCATTAGCATAATAGGCCGCACGCGTCCTGCAAATGGCTCTATGGTAGATTTTAAGTTCTGCCATATAATGTGTTTTTATTTCAGAATCATAGTTCTTCCTCCAGTCCCGTTCAATTCTTTTACACGGTTTTCTCAGTGTGGTTGAGGAATTATTATACCATGGACTGGACTCTTGAGATCACCCCTTGAACCAGCTTGCTGGGATAAGAGTCGAGTGCCCGCGTAATCCAGGCACAAAACAACTCGTAGCCTGCCTCAGCATTGTTGAAAGGTTCAAGAGGGTTTGCTCGGAGTAGAGCATGGAAATCTTCTAGTCGTAGTTTCTGCCATGGTTGCTTATACACCGATCGCTGGGTAACCCTGCCCAGTGGTTCTGATAGAGGGAAGGGTCATTTCAACCAGCATATGATCCGACCAGACTACCGGGACAGGGGCTGTCACATTAGCTGATTCAATATTAGAGAAGATGGGATCTAACAAATGTCCCCGCTATGAGTGGGACTTGCGACTAGTTGATACAGCTGAAAAGCCGCTAAGTCTGCAAGCAGGCTGCCAATAGCTTTGTCTTGAGTAAGATCAAAATGGAGGTTCAAATCTCCAAAACTGCTGAAATTAGCAGTCCCTATATCGAGTGTCTCTATTGCCTCCAGAAGAGCATTTTTAAAACAGCTATCTGGGCCAGGCGGCCCATACACCAAAATCTCAGAGAGGGTCATGTGTGGATTAATCGAAATGCTAAAGCCAGCGCATTCGCAACCTTCCATATCAACTTTTGAGAAGAGGCAGGAATAACAGGATTTAACAATCGCTGCAATCCCACCTACCCTTGTCTGCCTATTTATCGTATACATGCAGTAGCCTGGAGGTAGGGCCAGGTTAGACACAGCCACCATGTCGTCCTTCAGCCACGTCTCTGTGAGGAAGAATATATCCGGGCTTTTATCCGTAGTAAGATCATAAATTTCAGAATAATGCTTAGCTAACGATCTTACATTCAGCTGTATGATTTTTAGCCGTTGTTGGGGGCAAGTGGCACGAGGGGGTAAGAGTGCCACAGGTTTAGGGAGGGAAAACATACCACATACACAGTTAGTGGGACCACTCAGAGGGTGTAGAGAGATTATGTTATATCGGTTATCTAGCGGGTTCATGGCTAGTAAAGTTTCCCTTGAGTAAGAGTAGCCACCCGGCTCATCTCAACCAGAATTTCTGGCGAGAGGCGACGTACTGGCGCGGACAGGCGCAGACGGGCTTGCCTTTGGCGGCCTATGGCGCCCGCTGCGCTTCCGCACTGTGATGGACATTTATGCCTGGCCCACCTCCAAGCTCCGCCTCCTGGATGATTGGATGAGGCCTGAGGTGGGGAGCTGACCGAGGACGAGGGGTGCGGCAGAATGAGCAAAAGTAAAATTTTTAATAAGGTGCAACGCGATTCGGGAAAGTACAACCAATAATGCTGAGCGAGTCAAGATTGTAAAAAACAAAGCGCTAACATGCGAGGTCCGCACGGCAAAGTAACAGCAATTGCCTACTTCCTACGCTGCCGCTGTTTTTACGTGCCTGGCCCCGCCTCCAAGCTCCGCCTCCTGCCGGCCGATTGAATGAAGCCTGAGGTGGGGAGCTGCCCGAGGACGAGGGGTGCGGCAGAATGAGCAAAATTAAAATTTTTAGGGGCGTAGCTTCGCGGGCAACGAAGGTGGACGCAGCTTGCTAGAGCTCCCACCGGCCCGATTATTATCCGGCAATTTATCCTGGCTCCTGGACCAACCTTGGAGCCCACACCTGCGGCAATTGTGGCGGAGAGCAGGAGGTGTTGCCCGGTGCGGTATTCGGCGCTCCCGGGCCCTTTGCTGCGGAGACAGCAGCAGCGGCGGCTTGCGGCCTAGTCCCAGGGAGTGAAGCCGGGGCCTCAATTTTGGCGCCTCCCGGTCGGGAGGTCTCTGCGTCGGCCGGCTGTGCCTGCATTCGTCCTGGGTCTGGGGCCCCCACTGGTGGTGGAGCTGTGGGAGAGTCCCCGGGCCTGTCCGGTGCAGAGGAGGTGACGACCTGTGCTTGGAGAGCGGCCGGAGGGAGCTGTGGCCTACCTTGAGGCCGCGAGACCGGGACCTCGAGTTTAGCGACTACCGGCTGTGAACGCTGGAGACTTGCGGTGGCCAGGAAACCGACTTGGGCGACAGATGGTGCGGTGCCCCCGAGGTGAGACCCTGCCCAACGAGACTGGTGTGGGGCGCTTGTGCTTCCTTGGTCCATAAGCTGGTGGGCGGCCCGGGACTCAGGCGAGTGTAGTGATCGGGGCCTGGGGGGGCCCAGAGGCGGCGCCAGGAGAGACGGCGTGATCGACGTGGGTGACTCTGTGTGGCCCCATCTGAGCGTAGCCACGAGGCGGCGAGGGGTAGTGGCCGGCACATGCAGCACCGGTGAGTGCCCGGAGCAGTTGGACTGTGTGGCAGAGGGGCTCCTCTACCCGGGGCTAGCGGCTAGTCGCTGAGAGGCCTGGTGCGGGGACACGGGGCCCCCTCTTGTGGTGTGGAGATCGGACCAGAGGCCTCTCGGTGCGGGGGCTGGGCCCGGCCGGGACACCATTGTGCGCATTGCTTTGGGGAGCAGCCTTGTGGAACCCGGTATACCCCCTGGTAGCAGACGGCGATAGCGTGGGGGAGCTGTGTGCCTGGAGACACTCGTGTGGTGTACCCTTGGATGCGACTTGTGGTGTGGGGTGTCGGCACCGAGGCAATCTACGAATAATCCGGAGACAGTAGCCACCAGGTGTGCCGCGGCCATGACCAGAGGCGGAGGAGTCAGCGGGTCCGCCAAACAGGGGCCCATCGATAAATTCACGGGGCCGAGTGGGGCGCCCGGTGCGTCAGGTGGAAGTCAAGGGACGGGCCCTGATAATGCGGCGCTCATGGCAGCGATTACCCAGTCCAGGGACATGCTGGACGCCAAGATAGGGGCAGTTGGAGCAGACGTGACCCTACTGCGTCAAGACCTACGGAACGCAGTGGCGCGTATCACTGAGGCGGAATCCAGAATATCGGTGGTGGAGGACGACGTTGGGACCCTGAAGCGGAAAATGGCGGCAATGGAAAACATCCAGAGGGGCCTTGCGCTCCGTGTGGAGGATGCCGAAGGGCGGGCACGCAGGAACAACCTTCGCTTTGTGGGGTTTCCGGAAGGATGCGAGAAAGGGAATATGGAACTCTTCTTGTCCCAGTGGTTGGAGAATTAGCTTCCTCCGGACGCTTTGTCGCGCTGTTTTGTGATTGAACGCGCGCATAGAGCCCTGACGCAGAAGCCGCCGGCAGGGGAGCGGCCCAGGCCGGTGATAGCTAGAATCCTGAATTTCCACGACAGGGACACTATCCTACGGGAGGCAAGGGCCAAAGACTCTCTTCTATTTGAAAACCAGAAGATCATGATCTTTCCGGACTACACCAGAATCGTGCAACAACAACGTCATTCGTTCATTGCCGCCAAGGCGAAACTACGAGGTTTGAAGATCCAATACTCCTTACTTTATCCGGCCCGCCTGCGGGTAGTCTTCCAGTTGCGAACCCATTTCTTCGATACACCGGAAGACGTCTTTAAATGGACTGATGAGACAGTGAGGGTCAGGCTGCATGCCCAACTGGGACTGAACCCGGGCCACTCGAGGGGCCCATCGCAGGAAAGGGAGGATCACAGTGCCAGGAGCAAGAGGAATAGGAGGTCGAGATCGCGGAAACGCTCCTCTTCGCGGGGTGGAACACGAGATGGCGCGCCCACTGAGGGGTATGCTAGACAAAATCAAAAGGGGCGCTGTGCTGCGACAGGGAAAAAAGGAGAAGGCTGATGTCCTATTGTTACAAGAGACTCATCTCCTAGGTACCAAGACTCTGAGTTTACAGCCCTATGGGTACCATCAGGTGTTCCATGCTGGGTTTGTCCGGGGGTCCCGGGGCGTAGCGGTCTTGGTTCACCGCTGAGTGTCCTATACTCATTCTACACACTGGATAGATGCCCAGGGCAGATATGTCTTTATCAAAGGAATGATTGGCGAGGAACAGATGGTCTTTGGTAGTGTGTATGCTCCCCCCCCTTGCAATGGTCCCTGGTGGAGAAGCTATTCGCAGTTTGGGCTGAGGTACCGGACGTGCTGGCGGTGATAGGAGGCGATTGGAACGATGTTATGGATGGATCGGAGGATCGCTGCAGGCCGAATGGCGGACGCCCCTACGAGACTGAATGATATGGTGAGAGGTATGGGATGGATGGATGCCTGGCGTTACCAGCACTCACACAGCCGGGAATTTACCTATGTTTCGGCGGTCCATCGGTCCTTCTCACGGCTGGACTACTTGTTCGTCCCGTGCGCCAAAATAGGAAGGGTGGCATCGACGGCTATACTGCTGCGTGGGCTTTCTGACCATTCCCTCGCTACGATTGATATCCTCCTTGACAGAAGGCGGCAGCCATTTCGGTGGCGCCTCTCCACTTGGCACCTGCAGCATGACGGTTACCAGTCCCATATGCGGGAGGCCATTGCTCATTACTGGGAGGAGAACGAGCGGCCAGATTCAGACGTGGTGACCCTCTGGGAGGCCATGAGGCCTACACTCAGAGGAGTGGATATAGCCTGGTGTGCGAGGGCCCGCAGGGCACGAGGGAAGGATCTGGAGAGGGCGGCGGATCGCGTCCGCACTCTAGAGGCACGGGCTACTGAGACCAGGGCGGAAGAAGACACGCGACGCCTCCTGCAGGCGCAGAGCGATGCTGCTTCCCTACATCTTGAGGAGTCACGCCATATATGGCTCGCAACATAGAGTAGAATATACCAATGGGGGGACAAATCCAGCTCGCTGTTGTATAGGCTGTGCCAGGGCACGTTCCAGGCTCAGACGCTGCCGGCACTGAGAGATGAGGCCGGGAATTCTATAACCGATCCAGGGGTTATAGCCGACAGTTTTGCGCGCTACTATGAAGCACAATACGCCCCCAGAGATTCTCTCCCAGCGGAGGCTGTGGACAAATTTCTGGCGGACCTCCCGCCGCGGAGGATCTCCGACGAGGAGCGTGACAGTCTCGAGCTTCCTTTGTCCGCAGAGGAATTGGGCGAGGCACTTGGTGAGCTGAACGCCGGGAAGGCCCCGGGGCCGAACGGCTTCCCATGCGAGTTTTTTCGATAATACCATCTCCAGCTAGGGCCCCATTTCCAGAAGGCACTGGCTGCTGCTAGAGAGTTGGGCCAGCTGCCGCCGGATTGGAGGCATGCCGAGATCGTGGTGTTCTGCAAACCGGGTAGACCGCCGGATCGTCATGAGTCATACCGCCCTATCTCACTTCTGAATATCGAGGGGAAGATACTGGCGAAGGCGCTGGCCAACCGCCTCCTGCCTTTGATTGCCGCTCTGGTCCACCCGGACCAGGCTGGCTTTATGCCACACAGGGCCACTAGACACAACATTAGGCGGGCCCAGGTGGCCTTGGAGATGATGCGGGCCACCGGCTCCCAGGCGGCACTTCTATTGGCTGATATTGATAGAGCCTTTGATTCGCTGAGCTGGGCGTATTTGCAGGCACTCCTACCCCGTCTGAATCTCGGTCCTCATTTTCTCTCGTATATAAGGCTGCTGTATACCGATTTGACGGCGTCTGTGCGGGTGGCTGGTGCGATTTCAGACGTCTTCCCCATCGGGCGAGGTACCCGGCAGGGTTGCCCGCTCTCGCCGTACTTGTTCGCTCTCGCGATGGAGCCTCTTGCGGCATGGGTGCGAATAGATGCACAAATGAGGGGGTTCGAATGGGAGGCAGGGCCGTCAGACCGAATTGCGCTTTACGCGGACGACGTACTGTTCTTTCTTACAGATCTCAATAGGTCAGGCCCAAGAGTTCTTGACATTATGAGAGTGTTTGGCGAGGTTTCAGGGCTTAATCTCAATGTGCAGAAGTCTGTCTTGTGGACCCTAGGCGGCGGTGTAGCTCTCGGTACTTGGGCGTCCGCCCTACAGAAGGCGACAGGGGGTTTTAAATATCTTGGGGTATTTATGACAGACATCCCTGGAGTCTCGTGGGAGCGTAATGTTGTCCCGGTCTGGGACAGAGTCAGGTCGGACATGAAAACGTGGTCCCGTATGCCCTTGAACCTATATGGCCTCGTCTGCTGTATCAACTGCAGAATCACCCATATCCTATCTCGCCACAATGGTTTCGCCAAGTTAACTCGGCGCTGGGCCGCTTTCTCTGGGCGGGGGGGGGGGGGCGGTTCGTGTGGCCCTTCGCACCTGTTTCCTCTCTACGTATTGCGGTGGCCTGGCATCCTCGGACATCCTCTCCTACTACCAAGCGTCCCATCTATTGATACTCAACGAATGGTGGTATGGGGATCGGGGCGATCCGGCGTATGCTCTGGAGAGGTATTTAATGGAACCCGATACTTTGCATACGTTGCTGTACTCGGCGGGGAAGAGGAAGAGACTCCCGGTGGTTACGCAGGTTGTCTTCCAGGTGTGGCGTCGGGCACTTAGCCGTATGGGATGGTGGAATAGGCTGACTGGGGAGACCCCGCTTTGGCAGAACGGCCGCCTGCCGGCCTTGTCGGCCCTGCCGGGGTTTCGCGGCTGGGACTCGATAGGGATCTCGGCGCTGGGCCATGTCATGAGGGGCACAACCCTTAAATCCTTTCAGGAACTGAGGGATGAGTACGATATGCCAAGTGCCCAGTTCTTCAAATACCTGCAGTTCCGCCACGCTATCACCCCCGCCTTGGAGGGGTTGGACTCCCTGCCGGAATTTAGTCCGCTAGAAGCTAAACTGTTCATGGGAGGCTTGGGGGAAAAGAAAATATCCTGCATCTACCAATCACTTGTTACCCATTGTTCATCCTCCCTAGATAGCCTGCGGTCCAAATGGGAGGGGGATGTCGGTAAAATTGACGAAGAAGGGTGGAGGGAGGCTCTTGCGGCTCCGAGGGAGACGGCCGTGGCCGTACGGCTGCGCTTTATCCAATTTAAGTACCTACATAGGGCTTATTACACAAGAGAGAGGCTGTGGCGGGCCGGACTGATAGCCTCCCCCGATTGTCTGAGGTGTGGCAGAGAGGTGGGCACGTTCCTTCGTACTGTGTGGACCTGTGGGGCAATGGAGAGATATTGGAGGCGTGTATGGGACTGTTTGGATGAGGTCCTGGGTTGGCAACTCCCACGTACGTCGCAGCTGGGCCTCCTGCATGTCTTGGAGCAGGTGGGCGGCAACATATATAAAAGACACCTGTGGCTCCTAGGCCTTACAGTGGCCAAGAGGGATGTGGCCCGCGCCTGGAAAGACCCTAGGGCTCCCCCGATTGAAGTATGGAAACGGGGCATGGATTATTGTATGGGACTGGAACGTCCAGTGTTTGAAGCCCGTGGTTGTTCCAGGAAACACTATAAAATTTGGAAGAGGTGGGCGGAATACAGGGGGCTGAGGCTGGAGCCGCCGCCGCGGCAGGATGCGACAGTGGACCAGTTGTCCTGTGTGCCGGGGTGAGGGTGAGAGTGTATTACCATTATTGTATAGTCTGCTTTGCTTGATTCCGGGTGACCATCGTGAACGGGGCTAGGGTGGGACCCGGGACGGGGCGGTGTTACGGGGTTGGGGGGGCAGGGTAGTTTAATATCACTGTCTTATCCTGATTATTGTACTGATTGCTATACTGTGCTACTTGATTATATGCTCGCAGCCCCTCCGGTGTTCGGAGTGCTGTGGAAGTTTTGCGATCATATCTGAAATGTTAATAAAATCTAGTTCTGAAAAAAAAAATTACAATTTTTAAAAAGGTGCAACGCGATTCGGGTAAGTACAACCAGTAATGCTGAGCGAGTCAAGATTTAAAAAAACAAAGCACTAACATGCGAGGTCTGCGTGGCAAAGTAACAGCAATTGCCCGCTTCCTACGCTGTTGCTGTTTTTACGTGCCTGGCCCGCCGCCAAGCTCCGCCTCCTGCCGGCCGACTGGATGAGGCCTGAGGGGGGGGAGCTGACCGAGGACGAGAGGTGCGGCAGAATGAGGAAAAGTAAAAATTTTTAAAAGGTGCAACGCGATTCGGGTAAGTACATCCAGTAATGCTGAGCAAGTCAAGATTTTAAAAAACAAAGCGCTAACATGCGAGGTCCACGCGGCAAAGTAACAGAAATTGCTTAACCAGTAGAAAGACATTGACCAGTAGATTTACCTTGATTAAACAGAAAAGCCTTCAGGTCTTTTTTAAACCATGATTTCGAGTCTAATTTCCTAAGTTGTTCCAAAGTTTATCAGCCTGATAAGAGAAGGCACGACTCCCTGTTCTAGCTCGCTTTACGCCAGGTAAAGTCAAGAGTAGCATACTGCTGGAATGCAAATCTCTTTCTGGCCTGTACCAACTGAATCTCGGCTGGTAAAAATCGGTCCCTTCTTGTGAATTGCTCCGAATGTGATCTGCAGAGATTTAAAGGTGATTCGCTTTACCACAGGAAGCCAATCCAGCTGTTCGAGACCCCCTTATAATGGAGCGACTTGTCGGGACCCCTAAAAGAAGATGAGCTGCAACATTTTGAACTGTCTGAAGTTTGTGGAGAGACTTGGCAGAAGTACCTAAGAAGAGGGTATTGGAGTAATCTAACAGGGAGGGTGATGGGGCCTTTACAATTAGTTTCCTGGTACACTCCAGTAAACATTTTAAAAACTTGAATAAAGATTTTCACAGGCCGAACCATGCATCCATATTTACCAATAATCAACCCTTAAGGGTCTGCTAAAAATATATTAAAACATTTTCTTGTTCATTTGTCTTAAAATATTTAATTTACAAAGAGAATGAGAGATTTCTATTGTGTATTCCCTTAGAAAAGCCTGTAAAGTGTTATTTACTAAAAATCAATAGGCATACAGGAAAACATCATCACTTGTAGACCGCAGGATCACACTACCCAAATCTTCAGAAAAAAACACCTCTCAGAAAAGATCTATTCAACTGACATAAACATGCTGTAGCACAGACTATGGCCAGAAAGATTTTTATTACCTTAGAGGTGGAAAGAGAATTAAGTGAAATGCTGTAACACGTTCATGCAATGAAGTCTCCGATCGAACAGTCTCAGTGTAAGATATACTCACAAGAAGGGTCTGCGAGTCAGCCAAAGACCTTAAAAGTCAAATTCAATGTAAAAGACTCTGGCTTTGTGCAGAAATGTTAGCAACACATTCGTTGAATGCCAGTCTCCTTGTTGCAAAGCAGTAAGAGTTAGAAGACGCACCTAGCACAATAGTCAGAAAGGTAGGATGCGTTTTTGCATGGCGATGTCACAGCGAAGGATATTTATTTTATTTTATTTTATATGCTTATAGAGCGCCAGACTAGACCCCCGAAGGGGTATCTCTGCGCTATAACTGCAGGTATAGAGAGAGTAAGAGACTATGTCCAAGGATGGGAGGGTAGTTAATAGCTGGGAAACAGATGGGTCTTTAGGTTTTTTCTAAACACCATGTGATTGGTGATTGACCTCAGTCCGAGCGGCAATGAGTTCCATAAAACAGGTCCGGTATGGGCCAGTGCACGTCCACCTTGCCTGGTTTTCTTAATTCTAGGTACTTTAAGTAATAGCTGGTCGCTGGAACGCAAGGAGCGTCCTGGGGTGTAAGGCTTAAAGATATCTATAAAATACTTAGGGCCCATCCCCATTAGACTCTTGTGTATGGTGCACAGAGTCTTAAAATGAACACGCTTCTTCACAGGAAGCCAGTGAAGCTGAGACAATAGGGGACAGGATGGAGTCCTAGGAGGAGCATTCATGATAATCCTTGCGGCTGTATTTTGAATGACCTGCAATTTCTTGATTTGCTCCTCATTAGCACCTTGGAGCAATCCGTTGCAGTAGTCGATCCTACTAATAACAAGAGCCTGCACCAGAGTTTTCCTGTGGTGATCCGGGAGATAGGGAAAGACACGTCTGAGCATCCCTATAGCCCGGAAGCAGGTGCCGGCTACTTGATTAACATGGTCCTTAAAAATGAGTTGTTGGTCAAACAAAACTCCCAGGTTCTTGACCTTAACCTTGGGGGTGGGAACAGGGCCAAGTTCCAGAGGCCACCAGTCAGATGACCAGTGTGTTGTCGCTTGACCGAACAACACAACCTCTGTTTTCCCAACATTGCACTGCAGACAGTTCGATGACATCCAGTCTGCAATGGCTCTCATCCCCTCTGCAAAAGATCTTTTTATTGCAGGTGTGAGAGTTTTAAAGGGAAAAAGAAGTTGGGTGTCGTCAGCGTAGGATACAGGGGTGAACCCGAAAGATCTTGCTAGGTTGGCAAGGGGGGCCACATATATGTTGAAAAGTGTCGGGCTCAAACAGGAGCCCTGTGGCACCCCCTTATTGAGCTCCCGATAGGTGGACTTGTGGGAGCCCAGCCTAACCTCTTGAGAACGCCCGGACAGAAAACTCTCCAACCATGCCAAAGCCTCTCCCTCTATTCCTACCTCCCTCAGGCGATGGAGAAGCACCTTGTGAGACACCGTATCAAAAGCGGCGGAAAGGTCCAGCAGCACCAGAATCATAGAGCAACCATCATCCAGTGCCATTTTGATGTTATTGGTCACTGTCTGAAGTGCTGATTCTGTGCTGTGGTTAGGCCTGAACCCAGATTGGGAATGGTCCAGGCCTTCCGTCGCTTCAAGGTGTTTCGAGAGATAGGTGTTCACGTGCTTCTCCGTGATCTTGCCTAGGTAAGGTAGGAGGGAGATGGGACGCAGGTTGGATAGGTCTGTCCAGGGAGATGAAGCCTTCTTTCTTATTGGGTTCACCACTGCCTTTTTCCAGTCTGCCGGGACTTGGCCTGTTCTGAGGGAGATGTTTACCATTTCGAGAATGTGGGGACCTAATAATGGGATCAAAGGGCCGACCATTTTAGCCGGTACAAGGTCATTAGGGGATCCTGTTTTGATATGAGTACAGAGAGTAAGAAGCTCTGTATGAGTGATGGAAGGGAAAAGCGTCAGGAAGGTTTTATTGTCTGAAACAGAAGTAGCGGTGGGACCGATTTTAGTTTGACTTTTGCTGGTATTGTTGGCAGCTAATATCTTTTCATAGATAATGTTGATTTTGTCCTCAAAGAACAGCGAGACTTTATCACACAATTCCTGTGAAAAGTCGTCTGAACTTTCACACGCTGTGGGTTTTATAAAATTTTGTAGAATATTTAAAAGTTCTTTAGGGCTGTTACCTGCTTCTTCTATTTGTTGTGTCAATTGTAGTTTCCTCGCTGACTTAATGTTTTTATAGTATTCTGATTGGGCCTTTAGGAAAATCAGACGGTTGTTTTCAGTTTTAGTTTTTCTCCAGGCTTTCTCGAGACGTCTACATTTTTGTTTCTCTGCTCTCAGTTCTTTTGTATACCATTTTTCTTGTTTTGATACTAGGTGTTGTTTGTGTCTTTTTAGGGGAGCAATGGTGTCAATGGTTTTTTTGATAGATTCATTGAGTTTGGCTAATGCAGTATCTGCTGTATCGGACTCCAAAAGAATGGGATCTATCCATACCTCATGAGCCGTATCGATATTAATTTTGTGCCATTGACGTCTCCAAGAGGGGGGGGGGGGGGGGGGACATTCTTTATGGGTCTCGTAGGAGTAGGGAGAGTGAATTCCAACAAGGAGTGGTCAGTCCATGATATGCTGGTGGCCAGGGAACAGTTTATTTTAGTAGAGTTAGAGAAGATAAGATCGAGCATGTGTCCCCCTGTATGAGTAGGTCCATGGTTTTTTAATTCCAAGCCTAAATTCAGTAAATCTGTAATTAGAGCCATGGATTCGGTCAACAATGGCTGGTCAACATGTATATTAAAATCGCCTAGAAGCAGAAAATCTTCTTTTGATTTAATATGTGGGGCTAAGATTTCTTGGAGAGTGAGTGCGAAATTGGGATCTGCTCCCGGGGGTCGATAGACCAAGGCCCCTTTCCAGGTAAAATGATTAGTTAAATGAAATTTAAAAAGCAGGGTTTCTAATTGTGCGTTTGAGTGTTGTTCAATAATTGTACAATGTATATGATCCCTGTATATGATCGCTAAACCGCCTCCGGTTTTAATGTCTCTGTCAAGGTGTTTGATCTTATAGCCAGAGGGAATCCCCATTGCAATGGCTGTGACAGTGTGGGGTTTCAGCCAGGTTTCCACAAGGAAGCATATGTCCGGTTGGAAGGAATGTATTAAGTCCCAGACCTGATGCTGATGTTTAGGTAGGGAACGTACGTTTAATAAGAAGCTTTTCAAACCCTTGACTGAGGTATGACGGTCTGCAGAAGACACATTGGTGTTAGATAGATGTCGACATTCAGGGCAAGAGTAAGCTGCCTCAATGCGATGCCAGGGTATGATTGTATTACAACATGTGACAGGTCTTAGGCTGCGTAAGAGAAGGGATGAATATGGAAGGGGTTGGGAATTCTTACCGGTGACGGTTTGTGGGACAGAGCCAGGGTCCATCGCCCCTCGCCCCGTCCTGTCGCGGACGGGCGCAGACGGGCTTTTCTTCGGCGCTTCTTAGGCGCGCTCGAAGGCGCCCCCTGCGCGCAACCGCTGCGCGCTTGTGGGAAGGGCGTGGCTAAATAGCCCGGAGTAAGGTAGCCACTAGAGCGCTAACCTCAACTCCGGGGAAACCGGAAGTGCAGTCTGCCTGGCTCTTGCCTGTCCGCCCTCCGCACAACGGCACTATTGCCGGGTCGGAACGAGGCGGGCAGGCGGGAAATTGAGCCCAGGAGATTCAGAGGGAGAGGAGCTGATTTAAAAAGGAACACGTGAGTCTGCCCAATTTAAAACACAGTAAAACACAGTTAAAAATGCTACAGACTCTAAAAACAGTCTGTTTGTTCAGCGTTTAGCGCTTCTCGCAGCCCCCTGAAATTACCAATCTCTTACAGGTGATGACACTCTCTTCGCACAGCAGCGGGTCTGGGAGACACTGCCACCGTCTCCCTACCGCGCCGGCTCGAAGGTCAGGACGGCCTAAATAGCCCGGAGTGAGGTAGCCACTAGAGCGCTAACCTCAACTCCGGGGAAACCGGAAGTGCAGTCTGCCTGGCTCTTGCCTGTCCGCCCTCCGCACAACGGCACTATTGCCGGGTCGGAACGAGGCGGGCAGGCGGGAAATTGAGCCCAGGAGATTCAGAGGGAGAGGAGCTGATTTAAAAAGGAACACGTGAGTCTGCCCAATTTAAAACACAGTAAAAAATGCTACAGACTCTAAAAACAGTCTGTTTGTTCAGCGTTTAGCGCTTCTCGCAGCCCCCTGAAATTACCAATCTCTTACAGGTGATGACACTCTCTTCGCACAGCAGCGGGTCTGGGAGACACTGCCACCGTCTCCCTACCGCGCCGGCTCGAAGGTCAGGACGGCCTAAATAGCCCGGAGTGAGGTAGCCACTAGAGCGCTAACCTCAACTCCGGGGAAACCGGAAGTGCAGTCTGCCTGGCTCTTGCCTGTCCGCCCTCCGCACAACGGCACTATTGCCGGGTCGGAACGAGGCGGGCAGGCGGGAAATTGAGCCCAGGAGATTCAGAGGGAGAGGAGCTGATTTAAAAAGGAACACGTGAGTCTGCCCAATTTAAAACACAGTAAAACACAGTTAAAAATGCTACAGACTCTAAAAACAGTCTGTTTGTTCAGCGTTTAGCGCTTCTCGCAGCCCCCTGAAATTACCAATCTCTTACAGGTGATGACACTCTCTTCGCACAGCAGCGGGTCTGGGAGACACTGCCACCGTCTCCCTACCGCCGATATACACTTTGCACATGTGTTATGGACATATCCCCAAGTCATTGCTAATAAAACCAGCAGTGTGTATTAGGAGAACTAGCCTTGCATGGCATTATTATGAATAGGGACGTGCAAATCATACTGCAAGGTTGGGTTCACTTGCCTCGTCCTTAAGGACTAAGTTCACTCACCTCGCACAGCAGTCTCTGCACAGCCCTTTGGGATGTTTGTGGCCAGTGCCAGCTCCACAAGGTTCACTTCTCGGTCTTCGACGAAGAAAAGCTCTCCATCCTTGATCGTACGGAAGGGAAGAACATCCTGGGAGCCATAGCCACACACTGCCTGTGGGAAGAGGGATCCTGCATGAGCAAAGGACTTTAAACCCTTAAATACTCTCTCTCATCATATGCGGTCATCCTAATACCTATATCTCTCTGTTGCTCTCTCCTGCTCTGTCACTCTATCCGCTTTACTTCCCTCAGCTTCCCTTGCCTCCTGCTGCATTAGTTGCCTGTCTGGCTTGGCTTCTTCATCTGAAGGGGACTACACAACCTCATGCCCCCTGAGATGCCGCTTCCAACACCTGATCAGCAGATAATGGTTCTAAGCAGAGTTCATTCAAACACATAATTCAATAATTTACATTGACATATTTTGGTTAAAAATCTATTACTTCAATATGAAAATCAGTTCACACAACTAAATTGCACTAAAACAATATTTTTAAATATGTGTGGGTAATCGAAAATGCAATTATGTGCTCCAGGATTGTGAAGACTCTCAGTGCTGGATACTGAGTCAAACTTATGTGAAAGAATAATAGCTATATGACCAGTGGGCTAAAGTAGGCAACTTTGCAGTCAGTTATTTAAACTATGCAATGTTCAAATAAACTCAAAGATCTAGTTCACAAGCGGGAAACTGGATGAAGTTTCAACTCAAACAGGAGTAGATAAGTCATCATCAGGATACAAAATAGGGTCCGAGGGACAATTGAGGGTGGCCAAATGGTCCAAAAAGAGGTAAAAAGGTTTTCAGAAATGCGAGCACCAATTCAAATATAGCAGTTGGTTGCCTGAAAAGGGACTGTGAGGGTCACACAGCCTGTTTCAGTGCAGATTTGAACATTCTCTTTTTTTCAGCCTTGCTGTGTGGAGCAAGGACTCCTTTTGATTGAATGTTCGCTTATTTTCATGATTAATTCAAGTCCATGTAAATAAAGCAGTAGCTGTTGCTCATCATGTATAAAACTGAGCGTGGCAGAACCCACTCCGGGATTGCAAAATGAAAATGCAATCCAGGACACCATATAAATCAAGGATTGCCACAGCGGTATAAATGGAGAATATAATTCTGGACATCATGCAAGTTGAATCTCCCACACAGCCCCCTCACTGCAAGATAGCAGCACCAGTAGTTGATGTGGAGGCATAAAGCAAAGATGTGTTGAGGAGACGTAGAAGCGTTGCTGGTATTCACATAAACCAGTGCTTGTCACATTACAGCATCTGTCAAAATATTCCTTTGTGATGCTTGGCATGCTAACTTATGCATTCCCTACCCCACATCTTCTTTTGCTCACTGATCCTTGTCTAATCGGACATGTCAATTTTTGTCTTGAGTCTGGCATTATACATGGACTACGGCTGTAACAAACCATAAACTGCTTATGTCTGAATTTCCTCCAGAATGTTACATGCTTTTCACAGACCCTACAACAGAGTATGAGAACAGATTCAGTGTATGGGATGTCTTCAGAACCGAGGATTGTACTTCATTGGATGGACAGCTTCCAGAATGTTGAGTAAACACTGAAATGAATATAAAAATGGCACTCAAAGAACCTATTCGATCTCTATTATACCAAAGTGGTCCTCAAATGCCATAGCTGGTAAACTTGAAAGGGATAATACAGAACTTATAAAGAACTGTGTTGAGTTAACCACAAAATGCATGCAGACACTGGGTTAGATCATCCAAGAGAAAATTAACTAAATATATTAAGAAATGTTTTTTTTAAAAATATTTGAAATAATATACTAAATAAAAAGCTTTATAGGCATAGATTATGGAACTCTTCCTTACGGAGCTGAATTTGCCATTGGTCGCTAGACCACCCATTCGGGGGGGGCAGGGGGCGGGGAGTGGCAGATATTTGTCCATCTTAGATCATTCAAATCTTCATTTTGAGAATTCGGGCCTAGTAAAAAAACTGTTTGGTTGGATTAAATGTTCATTTGCATACTAAATGACATGGGTTGTATATCATTTTCTTTCATTCTTGTTTTCATGGTTGGACTACTTCTCTGTCACCTTTTCTGACATTATTATCATTGGGGTGCAAAGGTGGGGTTAACAAGATAAGCTTTTCTTGAGTGCTACTTATATTGAAAAAAAGATTACAGCTGAAGCTTTGCAGATTTTGTAGCCACAGCAACGATATTATCTGATCATCAGCTGGTCTCAGAGCAGTATGATACTGCGGTCTAGCTTTACACCGCATTGCACTTCTAGTCACAAGACTTCACAAGCAGTAGTTGCATTTCTCCTGATCTTGCGGATCTAAAACATTCTTGCGGAATCTTGAGGGCCCTTGGCGTCCAGTCTATGACCCGGCTATTAAAGTTAAAAGCTTAGGCTTAATCATGCATATGCGCATGCTGAGAGCACTGTGACAGCTTATTTAATCCAAAAAATTCTTCTGCCCCTAACACCATCGCATCTATTTTTAAATAAGGGAGCCTGCTAGACTTGATGACCTATTCATTTTCTACGAGAAATGTTATGTTATTATAGAGTTCTTGGATGGAAAAAATGTCCCACCTCCTCTACTCTAGACAGTAGGAATGAAGAGCTACATCAGCTCTTTCTCATCCCCAACCTGCTTCACCCTATTGAGTTATCTGCACTTTGCTTTTTAAGTAAAGAGCATGTTCAGTAATTTGCTTCACAGCAGCAGAGTGCATGGTTAATCTACAGATTTTGGATTACAAATTATGCAGCCAGGCAAACCCTGGTTCTGAAATTAAGAGAGTGTGCGTGTACCCAACCCTAACCCACCCCATCCCCCGCTCTTACTTTTACACATTGGCTACTGCTCAAGAAATGTATGGTCTTTAAAGCCCTGTGCCTGGATCATAAAGCAGTTGAGGCTAAGGAACACCCCATTCTTGGCATGTTTTTTCACTTGCATGAGTCAAGTCACTATCTAAGCTCTGCGGACCAACTTCTTTTGACAGTCACGAAGGTCAAGCGTAAATTTCTAGGCAGAATGTGCTTTTTCAAGAGCAACAGCAGTGAAACTGAACTCTCTTCCTCTTGTCCTATGTCAACAGTATAATGCTGTGGAGGACTGTCACATATTTGTTAATTTTAGCTGTTGTTTTTTTTGTTGCTGTGCCGAGAAACCTATTAAGGAGAACAATGCAATTTATAAAACCCAATAACATAACATAAATGCATCTTGGATTTTAGCACACTCATCCACACATAGTTTGACTACATGTTTAACTCCCTCAACATAGTCCAACGCAAACACACATCTGTTCCCGGTCCTGTATATAACTTCACAATTAAGGTCATCAAAACAATAGGTGTTATTCACATGTCATTGTGGAACAAGGTTATCAAACATTTCTAACAAGCAAGTTGATGTAAATGCTTAATAGCCCAACTCTTTTCCATGTTCCCTCTTAAAGGACGAAGGAATTAAATTAATTGAATCTCTATGCATGTAGCTTCAAATAGAGGTAAAATATGTGCTACCACTTGAAGACTGACTGAGGGCATTCACATCCGCAGCATGAAGAACAGTGAGAAAGCCCCTCAGTTATATATTCCTGCGCTTGAAGAAGGGAACTAGAACACACTACGGTGATATCTTGCAGATATACATATTGTCACATAAATTCTCATTGAAGCATTTTATTGACTCTCTAGACATTGGGCTGTCATCTCCCTTTGTTAGTACAAAGAAGGCGGAGGTGTGTTGGCTTCACTCCATTTTTCCTCTGGCTGTCCAGCCCTTTGCTCTTGAATACATGGTTTAGTGAAAGTTGGTGAGGGATTTTGTTGAGAATTGACTATTGTTTGCTCGCATTGTAAAAAATGTCATATGTAAAATGCAGGTTTTCACTTCACTCTCGCATGGAATCTGGACTTCCAGTATCACTAAATGATCACCGACAGAGAGTACATAATCCAGTTGCAAGATCCGTTTTTTGGCCTGAGCAAACAAAATTACGGTGTGCAATCTGAAGAGCTTTACACTCGTTGAGTGTGTTAACTAGCATCCGCGTCAAGTAGCCAGCCCTTTAAATGCCTTAACCCCAAGCACCGCTCTATTTCGATTCAACTCTTCAGCCCTGTAACCATAAGACCTCTTTAGCAGAAGTCAGGCCTTACTCACAGAACCAAAATTTAACGTAATTACACATGATGGTCGCTCCATCTCGGCTAATGGCTTTTGGTTTGAAACACCCTACCAACTGATGCAAAACAGACACCTTCTCTCACTGACCAACGCGAAGGAAGCCCTTGAACGGGCAGAAAAAGCACTAACGGAGTTTAACACTGTAACCCTGAACAGGAAGCTTGCCCAGGATATCAGGAATTACGATAAGAAATACACATACCCTTATTTGGCTGACAAATATTACCAGCAGGACCACCAATGATTTTTTACAAACAAAAGCAGACAAGGACCAAGACGCTTCACCACCTCCTCGGACTCCTCCGTTGGCAGTGGCTCAGAATCAGAGTCAGACGGTCCATCAACAAGCAGACAGGGCAACCAGGCACCCCAGCAGCAGCATTTTTTAGATCAGGGCTACCGCCAATCCAATCGTGGTGGAGTTGTCAATCAAGGTTGGGGCCCCCAGAGAGGATGGAACAGAGGAAGAGGACCCCAGAGAGGCAAAGCGCGTGTGAGGTTCTTCCCGTCGGAAGGACACGGGGAGATTTCCACACGGAAACAAACCTACCGATGGTAACAGAAGCGTCAGTTATTGCTGATCAAACCACCATACCAAATGCAACAGATCGGCAGATCAGCACGACGGACATAGTTGGTTCTGGAGTGCCTCCTGAACCTCACAGGAAGGCCACAGACCCCATCATCAATCTTTCGGACCATAAAATAACAACAGCAGAAAGAGAGATACTGAGTAAGGGTCTCTCCTTCATACCAACAAGTAGACCAGATTCATTCACCACCAAACTTGAGCTACAGAAGTTTTTTTCGCAAAGTAAGACTGAGATATTACTTTGGCAGGACTACATACAAACCTAAATCTACGGCAAAACCATTCAAACCACCCTCTACCTTCACGTTAGGGGCCTACTGTATGAGCCAACGCATACAGGCATTTGAACAGGTTGTCATGCAAGAAGTGATGGCCTCACTGGAAGAAAGACCGTATATTAGGCACAATGTCACCAGAGAAGAAAAACTTGCACTCAAGGACCTGCGTGAGAACAACTCCATTGTCGTGAAGGCTGCCGACAAGGGTGGAGCAGTGGTGGTACAAAACACCACATACTACACTGAGGAGATTGAGCAACAACTCAAAGTACAAGAGAGTTATCGCACCACACCGAGGGATCCCACGATGCGCATCAGATCACACATAGAAGCTCTTACAGAAGAAGGTGTTCGTGAAGGATTCTTGAGTATACCTGAGAAGGAGTTCCTGAATAACAAGGAGCCCCGAATACCTACCATATACACTTTGCCGAAAGTGCACAAGCGCTTGGAGAATCCACCCGGGAGGCCGATCATATCCAGGTGTGGATCGATATTAGAACCAGCTAACCAATTCATCAACCATTTTTTACAGCCCTAAGTCCCGGAAACTAAGTCCTATGTGCGTGACTCTATGCACATTATACAACTGCTGGAAGATCAGCCTTTCGATAGCACTACACAATTCCTGGTAACACTGGATCTTTCATCACTCTACACCTCTATACCCCAGGGCAAGGTGATAGAGGTCGTACGTGCCACACTGGACAGACGTCCAGCACTGCAATGGATACCAACCAGCTTCTTGGTTGATCTACTTGAAATCGCCATGAAGAAGAATTATTTTGTGTTCAAACAACAATTCTACTTCCAATGCAAAGCGTGGCCATGGGTGCAACTTATGCACCGAGCTTGGCTAATATCTATATGGACAGTTCTGAAGAAGAACACCTGTACTCACATCAAAACCCATTCATCGATTGCATCGCGGTCTGGAAAAGATACATAGATGATGTGGCCATGATCTGGTCGGGCACTGAGTCCCAGCTACAGGATTTCTTCAAATGGCTAAATGAAAGAAGCAGTGATATCCAATTTACAATAAATTACAATCGCCTGACCATAGACTTTCTAGACATAACCTTTAAAGTGGACAATTGGCTTGCTTTATTGTGACCTCTACAGAAAACCTACTGAAAGGAATACGCTGTTGAAGTACGAATCACATCATCTGCGCAACCTGCAAGAATACCTGCCCTATGGGCAATATTTAAGAATGAGGAGAAATTGTACAAAGAGGGATGATTTCTTTAGAGAGACGGATGTACTTACAAAACGTCTACGTGAACGTTGTTACCCATTAGGGCTCCTGAAATGTGCCAAGAAAAGGGCTTGGTATTGCCCCAGAGAGCAACTTCTTATACCCAAAAAAAAGAAACCTGGCACTGACAACATAGTGTGCGTCACCACATTCCACTCAAAAAGTAACAACATAAAGAAGATTGTCACGAAGTACTGGAGTCTGGTCGCATCCGAACTAAACACCTAAGAGAATCCCTTATTTGCATTTAAGAGAGGTAGGAATGTAAAAGACAGTGTTGTCAAAGCGTACCTTGAAGCCCGGAAACAACCGAATCTACGTGACCAACTAGGACTCCCGCCCATACTGGTACATTTTAAGTGTGGCACATGTAAAGCCTGCCCCCTGTGCATGGAAGGTCAGACACTCGTGCACCGCAACAAAACATACAAATCACCCTCCTTGACGAACTGTAACACTGCAAATGTCATATACATCATTCTGTGTCCGTGCAACATACCATACATTGGTCAGACCACCCAGAAGGTCAAAATGAGAATCTTGCAACACATGAGTAAGATCAGATGTAAGGTACAGGGAGCGTCACTTGTAGAACACTTTCCGAGTCTCAACCACGCACCAGAGAGCATGAGATGGAGGGTGGTGGAAAAGATCAACGCCAATCCAAGGGGTGGCTCTATTGCATTGGCTCTGAACCAGAAAGAGTGCAAATGGATTCACACCTTAAACTCGGTGGCGAACGGGTTGAATGAACATGAAGAGATAGCCAAACAAATGAGTCTGTTGTAAGGGCATTGGGTTATCTCACATGTTCAGTACTTGGCTGCATAAATCGGTTATCACAAACATTGGAGAAGGTGTTCATATCATGGCTGCATACACCTGCCATTATTTCTTTCAGAGTACTATTATTACATACATTTGAGATGGTGTTCATAACATGGCTGCATACATCTGCCACTATATCTTTCAGAGTGCTTCACTTGTGATGCAATGTTCATTCACTGCAGTAATGGATGCCATCTTATGCCTCAAACAAAGATATTGTCGTTTGTGATTCATGTAATGGTTCATAATATGCATATAGTCTAATTTTAAAACAGTCATTGTTTAGTAATACTCTGATGTTCATTAATTTATCCTTTGCTATTGTTTACTATTAATCTGCATGTCTTAAACAAGTTCATTAATGTATTCGTTGAGCTTTGCCACTTGTTAATCATGCTACACTACTAGGTGATATTGTCATATATTAAATGCATCCTTGCCATTGTTTAGTAATACTCTGCAATTTATGACAGGTTCATTTATTCGTTTAGTTTTGAGACAATGTTAAGCATGAACATGCGCTCCTTCCTTATTAACACGCTAGTCCCTAGACCTTAATTAATTTCTTGGTACTAGGTCAACGCGACTCTTTCAGAACAACCAATAGAGATGGCTACACGTTTATTCCCGGGCTCACGCGCACTGCGTGTTACACTAGAGGACGTCACATCATCTCTAGGCAACCGCACTCGGTCATTAACGTGCATGCGTCCTCGCGGAAACGTCTTTTTACAAGATCATAACTAGGCAGTCATGGCGATCCTGCCTTCCTGACTACCCGCAGCAGATGGATGCCACTGCGGACCATCCTCTTGCGCTGTAACCTGACTGATCCAGTTTACCGGTAAGCACGTGTTCAGGGTTGCTTCACACGCTTGGAACACGTACTCAGCTACTGTAGTAATCTCCTTTAACCGCGGTCAATCATAGTTCCCATTAATTCGGTCTAAGCTCACTTTATTTCTCCCATATTAGTCACTAACTTTCCCTTTCCACCCAGTTCGGTCGTAGCCATTACACTGCAATGAACCTGACCGCACTGCTCCCCAGCAACGAAGTGTCGCTTTTACCCGTTTTTGTATTTTAAATTCTGGTTTTAATCACCCCACTGCGGCGCGTACGTATCATCACTACCCTGTTTAACTGCAGTAATGCTCCATTACGCTGTGCCTTATAAGTTCTCACGGCATGCACCCGGCAGCGTGCACAGTTCACGGTAACCTTCCGTCGATATGTGTCCCTGTGCTCGCAAACGCGTAACTCAGTTTAGCCCTACTGTAGCGCATTCTAACCTCACTGCATCAGTTCTAACATATGCGCAGAAGTAGAATGAAGTAAATAACAATCACCCGTACTCCGGCTGTTTCACTGCACACAACCATGTGGGTGCTTTCATGAGCATTTTTTATAATTTAATAAGCTTTCCTGACGCAACACTACCCCTCTCCCACAGATAATTGGCTATTGTGCCGGTCTGCTCCAGGCTGAGACTTCCGGCCTACTAATAGGGTGAGTATTAGTGCTCCCCCTACATTAGGTGTAACTACTCCAAGTGCACCTACAGTCTCTCTTACACACGGCTCATTATTTGATTTCAGACTGTCTCGCATCCCCCCCCGCTAGGCGCACCTATCATGAGGAAGACCAACCATGGGGGCGTGGCTAGGAGAGCAATGGCGGAGGTAGCAACCGGGTAGAGCTCCCCTTCCCCGGGCCGATTCTCCGACATTTCTCCTCGGAACAGCCTGAAATCGCAAGCGGACCATCGGAGAGCCGTTCTCAGCATCCTGGCCGATTTTCGGATCGGAGACCCGACAAAGCAGCACCGGCCTCTCCTGAGACCTCCTGGCGGGACTTGCCGCCACCCGGACGGCGAGAGCAACTACTGGAGGCCGCGGCTCGGGCCTACCACCTGGGCCTCAACACCCGGCCCGCGACCTGGCCTCCACGGCTCCCACACACATCGCGCCCGTGACCTGAGGGCCATCTGGACACTCTAACTCCTGCCCCCCCCCCCCCCGCTCCGGAGGGATCGCGGGAGGCCCACATCGGGGATTGCGGAGGCAAGGCCGGCGTGACGCAGCCACTACACTGGCGGCGGCCCAAGCCTGGGACGCGGCTGCCAGACTGCCTGCTAGTGTGCCCGAGGGTGGCGTACCCCGGAGGTGTTGCCGGCAACATACAGGCGGGACCGGTGGACAAGGTGAGAGGGCCCCACGCACTGGGAATCGCTGGACGGCTGCGGCCCCCCTGCTGACGCACCCACCCCAGGCAGTGATGGCGGAGTTGCGGGAGGCGGTCACAAACGGAGGCCTGCATTCAACGCCTTAGCCCGCACGTTAGCACCGCTGTGACCCTACCGACGTCCATCACCCATTGCGGGACGCTTTCTGCAGGCGGTGGCGCTACCTAGGTCTATGCGCTGAGGACTCCCCCCCCCCCCCCGGACCCCCTTGGGATAGACAAGTCTACGGGACCTGGTGGCGGCTGGCTGCCGCCGCCCCCACCGAAGATCCGACCCCATAGGGGCCGCGAGTAGTGCGGTGCAGAGGCTCCAGGCCCGGTGTGAAGGGCAGGGACATGGACATACTAGGAGGCACCAGACACAGGCACCAGACACTGCATAGACCTGCCTCCTCAACAGCGCTTGGAGGTGCATTGAGGCTACGATCTGGCGCTCCTACGCTCTCCAGCAAGCACGCGGCGCCATTTGGTCTACCCCACCTGCTCGGGGACAGACTACGCCCCTCACGACTGCAGGACACCTCACGACGGTGAGGTTGGCTTGCTGTGGTGAGTGCGACCCCCTGATACTGTCGTCCACTATCTGCTACGACGAGGTACTGCACCAGACTACCACCGGCACGGAGGACATGCAAGGGGCCAGCTAATCAACCACACGACACCGGACACAGGCGATAACACGCTGCGGACCACGGACACTGCCGGACCCCAGCCCAAGACGCCGCCTCATCCCCCGGCCCCATTGGAATAAACTGTTGGCCAGGTCGCCTTGCACATGTCCGGAGGGGTGAGAACTCGCACTGGTACCGGAGGGGCCCCGCCGAAGGGAAAATCCGACAAGTCGCTGCACAAGATGGCTGCTGATCAAGTAACCGCGAGATTGGACAGCGTTCTAGCCGCCATGGAACGCATGGAACAGTCGCTTCAACTAACCAGGACATCTTTGGAATCCAAAATAGACAGTGTTGCCATAGATCTCACCCACCTATGAGACGACCATAAGAAGCTGGCTGACCGGACCAAGACGCTGGAAGGCACGGTGGAGGAGCTTGGCCCCAAAGTCACACAAACTGATAAACAAGTTCAAGACCTCCTGAACAGGGTGGAGTTCCTTGAAGACCGCGCTGAGGACGCGGAAGGGAGAGCGAGACGCAACAACGTCAGACTCGTCGGAGTCCCGGAGAAATGGGAAGGCAACCGCCCGGCTCAGCGAGTGGAGGACTGGCTAAGAGATCTGCTGCTGGAAGACACGCCATCACCCCATTTTGTGGTGGAACGGGCACATCGTGTACCCACAAGACCTCACACCACCGGCTCCAACCCGAGACCTCTGTTCTTCAAGGTCCTGAACTATCGGGACAGGGACACTATACTGAGGGAAACCAGACGACTCGGGGAAGTCCGCATCGACAATGCTACCGTGATGTTCTTCCCAGACTACACCATTCAGGTGCAACGTCAGAGGCACGATTTCTTGGAAGTGAAGCGACGTCTTCGCGCGGCGGGCCTTCAGTACTCCCTGCTCTTCCCTGCAAAACTGAGAGTAGTGGCGCAGGACAAGACCTACTTCTTTAGCGCTCCTGCAGAAGTAAGCGACTGGCTTCACGGCGGCGTGGACACAGCACCCAGGCAAACACAGAACGCTGAGACAAGACCCCGGAACCGCGGGCCACGACGCCACCGCCGGAACAGAGACCGCAGGTCCGGCCGACCGGAGGAAGCGACACGCCACTCCCCGCCGGCGGACCAAATGATCAAGGAGCAGAGGGATGCACTCCGGAGGGTCTCCCAGCTGAGCGCCTCACCAACTTCGGACAACATTCAGGTCACCAGCCCACGGATGGTTCCGAGCGATGACGAAGCTATTTACGGGATACCGGACTTCCAACTGTCTGTGGAGCTACCCGACGTTACGCCGCAAACGGCTGACATGCTCCATTGAAAAATGAAAACCCACCGGACTCTACCGGGGCGGCGGAGACGGAACCGGGGACCAGACGGTTGCTGGGATGCTGTGGCTGGGGGCTGTCGCCGGGGATGTCCCTCGCCGCCCCGGAATCAGACTCGGAGAGAGAGGCCTTGTCGCAGTGAGTACACACCCAGACATATAGACACTGAGAGGGTGTTATGGTGGTGGGGCCATGCTGCAGGGCTCCCCCTTCTCTCTTACCCATAACGTCCGCCCATGCTGCCTGGAGACCTCCCTACTCCGGGAACTTGGGGGGTGGACCTTACCTCTCTCCCTTGTGTGTACATGGTCGAACAAACAGCCGCACTACAGGAATTGACACTGCCTGCCTGAACGCTGCTTCTGGCTGCATGGTGGGCGTGACATATGGCCCGGGGAAGGGCCACTGATCTCCTTCTCTTGGTTCGAACTGAACTGCTGCCGAAACTGTGCCTAGCACACGTTACCCCCTAGACTAAAATACTGTTCTATTGCCCTCTTGGTGCGTTTGGACGGCGACATGTTGCGTTGCTGACCTTTTGGTATTTTTTACTGTTTAGCACTGTTTGCATACCCAGTTCCGTTTCCCACCCTCAACCTCAGAGAATTGCCCATACCCTTTATTGCTGTGCGGATGTCGGGGTCTGGTGTGGGTGGAGGGGGGGACCGGGGGCCTGGTGGGGGCGCTTGCCTGGGGGGCGGATGGCGGGCGGAGTGGGTATTTCTTGCCGTGACAGTGAATATGGCTGAGATCAGGATATGCAAGTGGAATGTGAGAGGCATGCACACACCGTCGAGACGTTACCAAATCTATTCTTATTTACGGCGTCACAAATTTCATGTAGTGCTGTTACAGGAAACTCACCTAAACACAACTGAGGTACACGCACTACGCCGACGGTGGCGCGGACAACTTTACGCCACAGAGTACTCCTCCTATGCTCGCGGGACACTCATATGGATACGGCCGGGCACTCCCTGGGCAGTCATAGACACACAGATAGATTCGGAGGGTCGCTATGTGATGGCCCGAGGCAGACTCGATGGACACCCCATGGTGCTTGCCTCCTTATACTCCCCGAACACTGACCAGGGCAGCTTCCTTGAGAGCCTCTCCACGACACTGGCACCCTGGCATGGGCTCCCGTGGATCCTTGGAGGCGACTACAATTGCGTCCTAGATGTGAACCTAGACAGGTCTACCGCACCCCCGGCCAATGCACAGGCACACGTCACCACGAAAGCCCTCCTCAACTGGGCCCAGCAATGGGATCTTCATGACACATGGAGAGCATGCAACCCTACAACACGCACATATTCCTACTGGTCGGGTGCGCACGCACTCCACGTACGCTTAGACAGATACATGATCTCCTCTGATCTCCTTCCATTGGTTCAGGACACACAATATATGGGTCGCACTCACTCAGATCATAACCCACACACACTGGTCATCGCCTGGGACGTCCCGCACCCTCCTATTCCCACCTGGCGTCTCCAGCCAGACCTTTTGCTAGACGCGACCTTCCGCGATTCCCTAATCACACAGACAGCTCACTACTTTGAACTCAACACCGGCACGGCATCCTCTCCCCAAATAGAATGGGATGCTTTCAAGGTGATGACCCGGGGACTCTGCTTGGGAACACAGGGACACGTGCGACGACAACTTGAGCAAGACCTGACGCGACTAGAAACCGAATTACTGGACCTTGAACGTGCAGTGGGGGGGGATGCGATCGCCCGATTGACGGAAGCCAAGGCGGAACACGACCGCCTACTAGACCGTTTGCGTAATGTCAACTTCGCAGCGCACTCCGCCCGGATCCACAGGCAAGGTGATAGACCTGGCAAACTGTTGGCCTGGCTGATCGCGCGGGAGGATCGCTCGGCCCCCATATCGACAATACAGGCGGAAGACGGTGGATTACTCTACTCCCAACGCCAAATACACGAGGCATTCACGGGTCACTACTCGGGACTATACTGCTCCCGACTACGCATCCCACTGGCGACCATCACTGAATATCTCTCTGACATACGACTACCTGCCCTGACGGTGGCACAGCAGAATGACCTCGGAGCACCGCTGGACTCCGAGGAACTTCGTGATACCATCTTTAACCTGTCGAATGGCAAGTCTCCGGGACCGGATGGCTTGCCAGCCGAATTCTATAAGGCCGCCTCGGACGTCCTAATCCCGCACCTAGCAAAAATGTACTCTGCGGCTATAGATGACTTCTCCTTGCCCCCGACACTTAATGAGGCCACGCTCGTATCTCTACTCAAACCTGGCAGAAATGGCAAGCAGATGGGTTCCTACCGACCTCTGGCACTCCTCAACACAGACTACAAAATCCTCGCCTCCGCACTTGCGCACTCGCCTTACCCTTCGAAATCGAGAGCCGACCCCATGTAGCCGGCCATTTGCTGGACTGTATTTGTTCCAATTCTGCTAGGCTCATAGTCGGGCAGCCGCGCCCTCAAATCTGGTCCGACCATTCCCTTATTCCATTTGACATAGTGTTAAACAATAAACCTTCTGCCGCTATTATGTCGAATGATGAAACACGTAACAATACTTTTAAACCTAACTGGAAGAAATTTCCCAGTAGACCTGACTTAATAGACATACTATCAGAAACGTCACCGGAATTAATAGGAGACACCATAACAGATAATCAGAAATTCTGTGACTGGTTAGGCTCAGCTGGCGATCTATTAGGACCAGTCGGTAGGAAAAAATCATCTGCCAAAAAGAGCAAAGGGAGCGGCCCGTGGTTCTCGCCAGCTCTGAAGCTAGAGCTGGGAGAAGTAAGAGCTCTCGAGCGGAGATGGCGTAGAGATTATGAGAGAACGGCCCGCAATATCTATAAAACAGCCAGAAGGCATTACCATGCCGGGATCAAACTAGCGAAGAAAGCCCACTACCTACAGGCCATATCCACTGTGGGCTCTAGACAAAAGGAAATTTTTAAAATAGTAAGGGACTTCACTAAACCATTAGCTTTGTCACAAGAGATTCCCCCCTCACAGGACCTCTGCAATTCAATTGCCGATTATTTTGACAAGATTGCTGATATTGTGAAGACTTTTCCTCTACCGTTTTCCTCTCCTTGCAGCTTAGAGCGGGCTGAGGGAGTTGAAACGGCGAGTTTGAGTCCTTCACACCTGTCTCGTTGGAGGACACAGCTAAAGCCATCTTGGCCAGTAAATCTGGATCGCCTTTTGAACCTTGCCCACCCTTGGTCCTTCAGGCGGCGGTGGAGGTTGTTAACCCCATCATCAACGACCTCATAAACTCATCGCTAGCCACAGCGGTAATTCCACCTGAGTGGAAACTCGCAGCAGTTAAGCCCCTTCACAAAAAGACCATCGCTGATCCGTCGACTCTCTCCAACATGCGACCGATATCCCTGCTTCCCGTGGTTTTCAAATTGGTTGAAAAGTTCGTTAACAATCAACTTACGGACTACTTGGAGGTGAATAACATTCTACATCCCAACCAAGCTGGGTTTCGGTCGAAACATTCCACCGAGTCTGCCCTCCTGTTCACGGCGGAAACCTTACGAATGGCTGTCGACCAAGGCAAGAAGGCTGTCCTAATACTATTAGACTTGTCGGCAGCCTTCGACACGGTCTCTCATACCATCTTAGTAGACCGGATGGTGGCTGCAGGAATAGGAGGGACAGTTTTGGGTTGGTTGAGAAATTTTCTGAACAACAGACAACAAATTACTGTCTTGGGCAAATTCCAGTCAGAAGCTAAGGTCATCAGCTCCGGGGTTCCTCAGGGATCGAGGTTAAGCCCGATCCTGTTTAACCTATATATGGTACCCCTGCTTGAGCTAATTGCATCGTTTAACATCAGCACAATATCATATGCAGATGACACTCAGCTAATTCTGGTACTGGATGGAGAACTGCTGGGAGCGGAAGAAAACTTGAAGAATTGCTTAACAGCCACATTCAAATGGATGACTGAAAACCACCTTAAATGCAATTCCGGCAAAACGGAGATCTTGCCGTTTGGAAATCGAAACCTGTTTTCTCCAAAACAATGGTGGCCAGACGATGTTGAATCGCCCCCTGAGACCATAACATCTGCTCGGAATCTGGGCATCAAATTTGACGACCAGTTGTGCTTTAAACAGCAAGCGGTGGCCGTAGCTGGTATGTGTTTTCACACCATTAAATCCTTGAGGAAGTTTTTTGACCTCCTTCCTCTGTCAGCCAGGAAAGCAGTTGCAGTAGCCTTAATAAACTCAAGGCTAGATTATTGTAACAGCCTGTATGCCGGAGTTAATAAGTCCGTACTCCATAGGCTGCAGATGATCCAACATGCCGCTGCCAGACTGGTGCTACGCTGGCCCCGAAAATCATCTGCGTCAGCTGCACTAAAAGCGCTACACTGGTTGTCAGTTGGTAAAAGGATCCTTTTCAAAATCCTGTTGATCACATTTAGAGCCTTCCATCAGCATGGGCCTAAATATCTGTGCACTGGCTTTAAGCGATATTATCCCACTCGCTGCCTGAGGTCTGCTAACCAGAATCTATTAACCATCCCCAGATTTAGATTGGCCACCAAGGGAGGAAAGTCTCTTTTTGTCCTGGGTTCCAGAGCCTGGAACAAGCTTCCTCCTCACCTTAGGTTACTATGTCATGAAACACAGTTCAGGAAGGCGCTAAAGACCTGGGTGTTTTCCCTCACAGATGCAGCCTGCATAGCACTGGTTTAAGCGCCCCCATCGATCCATCTCTCCCTAAACCGTTTTCCATCTGGTTGAGCGCCAAGATACTCCATGGAGTGATAGATGCGCTATATAAGTGTCCCCTACATTTACATTTACTTGCTCGCAGATTAGCCCCTATGGTTCCCGCGCTGGTACATCACGACCAAAATGGGTTCGTACCGACACGACACACGTCCCACAACATCCGCCGCCTATTCCGCTTGCAAGAATACGCCACGAGACAGTGGCCTCGAGCCGGCTGCCTAGTACTCGACCTAGAGAAGGCGTTTGACTCGGTGGAATGGCCCTACCTGCGAGCGGTCATGGACAAATTCGAGCTGGGGGACGACTATCAAACTATGGTTGGACTACTATATCGCAGACCCACAGTCCGAACCCGCACTGGAGCGTTGCTCTCTGACCCTATCTGTGTGCGGAGAGGCACCAGGCAAGGCTGCCCCCTATCGCCCCTGTTGTTCTCCTTAGCTGTGGAACCCCTAGCTGAGAAACTCCGGTCCCAAGGAGTGGATTGGGGTATACCGATGGCGGATGGACTACATGTGGTGTCATTGTATACTGACGACCTTCTTTTGTATGTCAATGACCTGTACAATGTCCCGGCGTCCCTGACTGCCATCTTCAGTACATTCGAGGAAGTGTCGGGATTGCGGGTGAACTGGGCCAAATCGGGGGCCTACTCCTTCAACCTGAACGTTCCTGAGTGCGAAATACGCATCGGGGGCGAGAGATTGCAGTGGTACCCCATGACGTTCAGATACCTCGGGATACACGTCTATAGAGACCCTACGGATATCTTGGAAGGAAACCTGATGCGGGCGATCGCATCTACCCGAGCACAGGCCGGGTTCTGGAAGACACTGCCACTGAATGTTCCTAGCCGCATAGCCCTTGCAAAGATGATAGTCCTACCGACTCTTTGTGCCCAGTCCAGTGAAACAAGGATGACATGGGTCCAGTAGTTACTAATCTTCTTTAGAACTCTGGGCAAGAGTGATATGGGAAGAAAGACATACAGGAGGCCTGAGCTCCAATCGAGACGAAAAGCATCCCCCAGTGAAAGCCAACTTGGAAATTCCAGAGTGCAGGACTGTTGACATTGCGGTAGCTCGGCGGTGGCGAACAGATCTAACCATGGCTCTACCCACTGCTAAAAGAGACCTTGCACCACCTCTGGATGGAGATGCTATTTGTGATTCGCTAGGCACCTTACGCTGAGTTCGTTCACTCCTGCATTCAGAGAACCCATCAGATGTTGAACCCCCAGGGATATGCCCTGCTGTGCCAGCCATGTCCAGAGATGCAGAGCCTCTTGACAAAGGGTTCCCGACCCATCACCACTTTGGTTGTTGCAGTACCACATGGGGGTGGTGTCCGTGAAAACTTGCACTAACATTTCCTGGATGGAGGGCAGAAAGGCTTTCAATGCCAATCTGATCGCTCAAAGCTCGAACATGTTGATGTAGGGTCCAAATTCTGCCTGAGACCAGAGTCCTACGATCTCCACGTCACCCAGATGGCTGCCCCATCCCAGGAGTGATTCAGCTGTCACTACTGTCAGATCTCGTAGGAGAAGGGAGAAGGGTACGCCGCTGATCCAAACCCAGTTCTAAACCACCACTGCAGGTCCTTTGCAGTTTCCTCTAAAATCTAGACCATGTTGGAGACATTCCCCTAATGCTGCACCCACTGGAACTTCAGGTCCCACTGCAGAGTCCGCACATGTCAGCAGGCACGTGTCACAAGCAGGATGCAGGAGGCCATGAGGCCCAGAAACCTCAGAATCATAGCACGAATATCCTGGACTCACCATTCCGGAGGACAGCGCAGATGAAACAGAGCATCTGAGAGGGACTCGGCATGTTGGCGGTGAAGCCCTGCAAATGCAGATCTGCTGTTGTCTGGAGAAGGGAGACAACAGCCTGGGGCAAGCCCATCTTCAACAGTGAGTTGTCGAGATGGGGAAGATCAGCACCCCTGATCTCCACAGGTGAGCTGCAAACATCGCCATCACCTTGATGAACACCCGAGGAGAGTTGGTGAGACCAAACGGGAGCACATCGTGAACAGCAGGCAGGGCAGAAATGTGAAAGTAGGCGTCCTGTAAGTCCAATGCTCTATCTAGTCTCTGCGCTACACAGGACCCGAGCTAGAGTGAGCATCTTGAATTTCTTCTTATTGAGGAAGAAATTGAGATCGCATAGGTCGATAATAGGACAAAGGCATCTGTTCTTCTTGGGCTCCAGAAAGTAGCGGGTATGGCAACCACAACCTACTTCTGGAGCAGGTACTCTCTCTATGGCTCCTTTGGATAAAAGAGCTGTCACTTCCTGGCGGAGAAGAGATAAGCGGTCCTCTGTCAGCCTGGGGTTTGGGTCTGTTGGACAGACCAGGTTGATGTGACTCCAGGATATTTGGGACCATCTCAGTAGTCCATATAGTAGCAAAGATATAAATATGTTAAGTTGTGATTGGTCCCCAACTATTAAGTCCAGTTCCTACTGGGAATTTGTGAAGAGGAGTTGGCCTAGCGGCTAGGGCGGTCGATCTCTGAGCTGGGGTACCAGGTTTGAGTCTCGGCAGGGACGCACAACATCCTGTGATTCTGGGCAAATCACTTAATCCTCCGTGCCTAACAAAAATGAATGTGTCCTCATGTAACACAACTGGTGCTCATGGTAAGCGCTTTGATACCAGATATCTTCGGGTCAATTTTGAGCTATATGAAACACTGTAAAAATAAAAAGCCTTGGTGACCAAAACCCCACCAGAAAAGGTTGGCAAGGTCTGGTAGTTTCTGAGATAGGGGCTCCTAGTGACAGGTGACCCCACCCCCATGGATTTTGTGGTGTGCTGATGCACCATTACACCTGCTCTCTTTGCAAAAACCCCAAACTATTTGGGACTTTAAATTATTTGAAGACCTGCTCAAATATTTTGTGACTGGAATCTAGTAATGAGAATCTTGGTAACCACAACTTTGACAAGAGACTGAAAGAACCCCCAAACTGGACCACCAAATATAAATGGGTTGTAGAGCTCTCATTTGGTGGTCGTTTTAGTTTAAGGATTTTTTATATGTATGTTGACTAGAAATACAGCAGCTGGTCCTTCCGCTAACTGAATTATAAAGCCTTGCAGTTAGAGTCATTAAAACAGAGGGAGATAAATTGTATAGCAAGGCTACTACTTTATGTCCTTTTCCAATGAATGGAATTTCAAAGACTATTTGGAAACACTGAATGAAAAACTCCCACAATTCCTGAAGTCCCTCAAGGCAAACAGAAAGATAGCATTGACTATCCGGCCCATATTAAAGAAAATCTAGTGCCAAATACATAAATATTGTAAAGGCATTAGGGGTTGTATATTCAGTTGGCTCCTTCTGGTTTGCTTTATGCAAAAGAATTTCTCCAGCTCTTGCCTTGCCTGTAAATAAAAATGGCATTCTTCCTCGATGATCTAACAATGGCTGGCCATTTCGCTTATGGTGTGATGATCTGTGTCATGGTACATCCGAATTTCTAACCCCTACCAGCTCCTTCAGTAACCTTTGGCTGCTAGACTTCATTATCCCTAGACAGACCAGTGTCAAAGGCAGGGTAACTTTATTATCCAGTTGAAGTACAATAGTACTGGTGGTCCTGGGCACTGCTGTTAAATGACAGAGGCACAGTGGATCCAGCCCAGTAAACACTGAATACCACAGGTCCCCACATCTGTCAATAAGCCACAGAGATCCCAGGCTCTCGTACTCAGCCGCTATCTTAAACAGCCACAAAGACTGCAGGTTTTGAACTTCCGCTCTGCCTCATCCTCCCAGCCAAACAATACAATGTTACCAAAGTATACTGCTTACAAACTCTCCCAGTATCACTGACCTCCCATGCCATGGCTCTACCCTCACCCCAACCAACCCCAGGCAGATAGCACTCATGCTTTCAATCTGCTTAACGACCCATGGTGGTGATCAGAGTTCAAGATTGCCACTTTTCTCCTCCCATTCACTATCAATTAGTCTATTACCTCCACGTTGCTCCAGCGAAGTGCTCTGTTGAAATCTTCTACAGTCAGTTTTCGTCTTTTTGCATGTTTTAGAAACTGAGAGCTGTTCTGTAGCAGCAAAAACAAAATATACAGAGTGGGTCACAGTGTACATTCAATTCTGTAGATCGCACACAGAGTCGGAGACTGGACAAGTTATTTCAACATTATTAGGACACATGTACAATATCAAAGATATATTTCTAGAGATATGTACCAGGGACACCCATCCTGCTCCACTCTGATCTTCCACACTTCTTACTGCTATTAGAGGACTATTGCCTGGCTACAGTAAACCCCTGCAATGTGTAACAATGGGGAGCACTGATTCACAGAGCTAACAGCATTCCACGCAGAATCATAACAAATCACTCGCAAAGCCACGAGGTCTGGGTTTGGCAAGCTGGTGTTATGGTTATTTATTGATTTTCTTTTTAGTTTTTATTGCAAGCAAGCCTCAAAAATAACAAGAAGAAAAAAAAACAAAGCCATCTGCTGCTTAAACATTGCGGACTTATGTATGCAATACTGTTTCTTTAAAAATAAAAGAACCATTCTTTATAATTGTAGTATTATCAATTCATGGGCATCCTAGCAGGCAGGAGTACTCAGAATAGCTGCAGAAACTCTTTTTAGTTTTACTACACATCATAGGACAATATGATTTTTTTTTTGCAATAATAGGGTCTATTGGCTTCTAATTACTGTAACCTGAAGACCTAGTTTAAACATTACAACAACAAAAAAATAAGGATAAAAAAAGGAAAGAAAATTGACGACGATATGGATGCCTGAGTAATACAGCGTATGCGACTGAGTGATTGTTCCTAGGTAACTGTTCGCCATACATTCTCTTTACGGAGCACCTGCTACAAAGCTGGTTCTTAATGTCTGGTGTATATCTGTTAGAGTTACGTGGGATGGCAAATTAACTTGCCAGTCTCTTCTGTCGGTCGAGACTTGGCTAGCACAAGTGACCTCCCTTTAGAGTTCTCAGTTAAAAGATGCACTTTCACAATCCAAGCTTACATCTTTTTAACTACAAAAATATTTACATTTTAATAGACCTCAGTTTTTCTGAAACATCCAGTCATGCCATACCATTGCCCGTTTTCTGAGTGCTTTGGAGGACGTTGCAGACTTTAACACTGGGGAAGCTATACTAACGTACGGGGGGCACTTGGGGCCAAAAGATGTCCCAAGTCTATATGTAACAGGTCATTAATTCATACTTTAGAAAATAAATCCTGCACAAGACATGGGAGGCAGAGTCAGGGACATTTCAGAAGATTGGAGGGGTGGCTCCATGTTCCCCAGGGAAATTGTTGTTTCCACCCAATACGGTTTCATATAATTCAGGTTTTTTACGCTGCAAAATGGGTAGACATTTGTCCCCTCTATGCTCGAGGTGTCAGTAGAAAATGGAACATTGTATCTCCTGTAGAACCCTTAACCATTAGGTCTAGCCTGGAGACTGCTTTAGCCGGCTGATCAGTCTTATGCTTTCCAAATAACCACAAAGCAATATATACATACATACCTGGGCATTCGGTCTGCTCTCTGCATTAATTGGTCTGTACAAGTGCCATTCACATTTTGCTTCCATACACTACACCACACATCATGAGGCAATCGATCAGCACAGCTCATCAAAGAACACCATTACACATTCAATAGCATCAGGAGAACAGAAATACATCAAAAAATATATGAATAATATACATCTGCTTCACTGTGCACAGAAGAAGGATAATACAGCATGACATGTGGGATAGAATAGCTCCCCCTCTAAAACAAGCATTTACAATGCAACGGTCTCGCCTTTGCAAAAGTTAGAGCTATTGGCATTGTAAATGACAACATTTTCATTTATGTGTTGGTTTTGAAAACAGGTAAATAAATGGCATTGTCATTTACAATGCCAATAGCTTAATCTCTCGCACATGCCACACACAAACACACAGAGCCACACACACAGAGCCCCACACACACACAGAGCCACACGTACACACAGAGCCCCCCACACACACACACAGAGCCACACACACAGAGCCACACACAAACCAAACAGAGCCACCCACACACACACATAGCCACACACAGAGCCCCCCCCCACACACACACAGAGCCACACGCACACAGAGCCACACACACACATATAGCCACACACACACAGAGCCCCCCTCACACACACAGAGCCCCCCCACACACAAACACACACAGAGCCCCACCCCACACCCACAGAGCCCCCACCCACACAGCCAACACAGGTCCGGAGCCCTGGCCGTGTCCTCTGAATCACCCCCGCTTCTGGTGCACCGCTGTCAGCCCTCTGTGTCGCCGGTGGTCGGGGATGCCCGCTGCTGCTGCCGGTAGGTGCGCTGCGCTCCTGCAATGGATTGTCGGCTGGTTCACAGGTTGTGCCTGGGAGGAAAGGACTGTGGCAGGGGTTGCAGCGGGCATTTGAATGCCACTGGGTAGGTCTGACGTTGGTCTGTGCGTGGCACTCACTCCAGGCGGAGTGATGCTGGCACTACGGCCACTGACAGTCTGTGGGTGCATCCCACTCGATGAATCAGTTAGTTAACCAGTGGTTCCGGGTCACACTGCATGACTCAATGAACCTCAGTGTACCGGTTACCCTGGGTTACAACCGTGACACTCCCAGCGCCCGCTCTGCACACCCTGTGCCCAGTTTACAGACCCAGCAGCCTGTCTATGAACCCAGTCCCGAGTCTGTAAACGCAGTGCCCATTCCAGGAGCCCGGTGCTCAGTCTGTCCATCCGCGTCCCGTCTTCAGACCTAGTGCCCGCTCGAAGGACCCAGGACCCAGTCTAAGGGTTGAAGGATACCCGCATGCCCAGGAATCAGACCGGCGCAACCTGCAATCCCAATGGCCAGTCTACACAACCATCCTCCAGACCCACTGCCTACTGTAAGCACCCAGGGACCAGACTACCAACCCACAGCCCAGCTCGTGAACCCAACGCCAACTCGACAGACCAGGGTCCAGTCTACAGACCCACTCTCACGTCTACTCATCCAAGCCCTCGTCAACAGACCAGCCTACATACACACTCTGAGCCAAGTTTATTAAAGCAGAGCTCCTTTTACAGACCTGCGTGCAGACTGCACACCTCAGCCTAAAGAGTAAAGATCAAGCGTTGATCCACGGACCTCAACCACCAGTCCACAGACCACACCCCAACCTCAGCTGGCTTATCCAGTGCCTAGTCCACCCCAGGATACAAACCTCGCGCCCAGACCTCACCCCCAAGGCTACAGACCCCGCGCCCAGTCTGCAGACCTCACCCCCAGGCTACAGACACTGCGCCTAGTCAGCAGACCTCACCCCCAGGCTACAGACACCGCGCCTAGTCAGCAGACCTCACCTCCCGGCTACAGACCACACGACTAGTCCACATACCTGATCCCCAGGAGACAGACCCCGCGCCCAGTCCGCAGACCCTGCCACCAGTAGCAGTCTGTGACAGCGCTCCCCGGTGTGCGGCGCTTGGATCCTCGCTGCCGCCGCTCCTGCTCCCGAGGCTGCAGGACGAGTATACGGTGCGACCGAGGCGATGGCTGGGCGGAGGCACGTGTGTATCATCGCACCGGAGTGAGTACAAGGGAAGGGGTGTGGAGCGCGGGGAGGGAGGGGGAATCCCCCGTGTATTCAAACATCAAACAGAGCACTGTATAAAATGAACAGAATCTGTAATGACACGAGAACTGACATTGCCATTGTTTCTTTGGTCGTTGTACCTGCAAGGACATGTCCTCCTCTCTTTCTGCCGTCCCTTTGAGACTGGCTTGGCCTGACTTACGTTTGTGGTAAAAGCTTTCTCATCTTCTTTATGGGACGAAACAGATGGCCCCATAAAGAAGATAAGAAAGCTTTTACCACAAACGTAAGTCAAGGAGCCCAGTCTGAAAAGGACGGGGCTTAGCGAGAAAGAAGAACGTCACTAGGACCTCTTGTCTAATGGCTGGCCACCGTTTAGAAGGCCAGCCAATGGAGAAGAGGGGCGGGGCTTAACCTCGCTAGTGAAACTCTCCCTACATCATTAAATCTCGCCAGCTCGACTGCGCATGTGCGCAGCCTTTCGCAGGCCGAGAGCTATAACAAAAGGATATGTCAAAATAGTACTCACAGAGCACATCTTGAACAAAACAAAACAGGAGTAAGACAGCAACATAATGACAGGCACAAAGAAAGAATCAGAAATGTGCCCACCACAGTACTAGTGTATACTGTTAACAGCAGAGTGCATAGTTTTAGCAGATACAAATGTTCTCACAGCATCTGGCACACGAGAGCAGAAGTAAAAAAAAACATCAGCGTCTCGTTTCAGCATGGAAGCTTCTTCTCTGGTTTGCCCAGTAAAGATGTTGTGCTTATATAACCAAAAGTTGCCCTCAGGGGGTATATCTAGAATGGTACTGTGGGCCTGTCGTTCAAGGATGGCGATAGTGGTGATTCTTGTACAGAGTTATTATACAGAAGATGGTAATCCTGCTGTGATACTAAGAATCCTCATGCATATTAAATTAGGTTCATTTTCGAAGAAAACCACACAGCTTTTATTTGGCACATAAAAAGGTAAAAGGTCAGTGCCAGAACCATTATGTTATGTTATGTTATGTTAATTTGGTCTTTTATAGCGCACGGCTACTCCAATAGAGTGTCCCGGCGCTTTTATTGACAGCCTGTAACAGACGAACACAACACAATTAAAATAAAAGACAGACCCAGCAGAAAAAGAAAAACACACTAAAGGGCAAAGAGCCAAGTTTTAAGGCCCTTCCTAAAAGTCAGCAAATTAGAGGTGCTGCGTAATGCCAAACGATTCAGAAAAGGGGGTGGTGATGAACAGAGTGTCTGAATTAAGCAGACCACTCTTACCCAGTCCAAAGATCAGGGCTTGATCCATCACCGTTATTTAGCTCACTGCCCCATCCCAGCTCAGAACCTGGCTATATGCAAATTAGTCTGTCCCTGGCCCAGTGCATCATGGGAACAGGGCAGACCAAACTACCAAGCCAATTCTTCACCAGAAAGGAGACAAGCTTCCGGGGACCGGTTTCTGGCATTTCAGCCTTCGTCGGCCCGGCTTGCTTGAATCCTGATGGAGCAGTGAGCAAGAGACTCATGTCTGAGTATACCCTGCCACACCTATAGTGGCCAAAAACGATTCAGAAAAGGGGGTGGTGATGAACAGAGTGTCTGAATTAAGCAGACCACTCTTACCCAGTCCAAGATCAGAAGATCAGGGCTTGATCCATCAACGTTATTTAGCTCACTGCCCCATCCCAGCTCAGAACCTGGCTATATGCAAATTAGTCTGTCCCTGGCCCAGTGCATCATGGGAACAGGGCAGACCAAACTACCAAGCCAATTCTTCACCAGAAAGGAGACAAGCTTCCGGGGACCGGTTTCTGGCATTTCAGCCGTCGTCGGCCCGGCTTGCGTAATGCCAAAGGCAGAGTATTCCAAAGCTGTGGTGCCCGCAGCCTAAAAGAGCGGCCTCCAATGCGGGCCTTTTTTACTCGAGGAACCACCGCAAGGAACAATGATTCAGATCTCAGAGATCTGGCCGGATGGTAAAAGGCAAGCCTTCTTTGGAGATATTTAGCTCCCGAGGCGTGAAGAGCCTTATGTGTCAAGGTCAAGGCCTTAAAAACTATCCGCTTCCGGATAGGCAGCCAATTAAGTGACTGCAAAAGGCCGGAGACTCTGGCTCGCCTGTGAAGGCCAAAAATGGCCCGTGCGGCCGTGTTCTGGACCACCTGCAACCGTTGTAGGAGATACTCCGGCAGGCCAAGGTATAGGACATTGGAATAGTCCAATCTTGAACCAATTAAGGCCTGCACCGTGGTCTTCCTGTGATCTTCTGAGAGCAAAGGAAGAAACTTCCGGAGCATCCTAAGGAGGCCAAAACAAGTACCCGTGAGAGCAAGGATCTGAGATCTTAAAGTCAGACCATTATCAATCTTGATCCCCAAATTCTTTGCTAGCAGAGACGAGCTCGCAGGAGGAAACATATTAGCAGGCCACCATTCCTGCCAGTCTGGCTCGAATAGACAACCGAAGAAGAGTACCTCAGATTTGTCTGAGTTGCACTTGAGGCTATTAAGCTGGAACCATTTAAAAATAGCCCCAAGGCACTCACGGATACTCTCTCCATCAAAATCTTTTCCTTTCCCGCACGTAAAGAGGAGCTGGGTATCGTCGGCATAAGATACCATCTGGGCCCCAAAAGACTCGGCCAATGCCGCCAGAGGGGTCATAAAGATGTTGAAAAGAGTCGGGCTCAACACAGAGCCCTGCGGGACTCCGACTCCCAAAGGCGGCATCACGGCAGAGCTAGGTGAGGCCCAGACCGTTTGTCGACGGCCAGCCAAAAATGATCTAAACCAGCTGAGCACCGTCCCCCTCAGACCGATCTCATGAAGTCTGGCGAGGAGACCCTCATGGGGGACGGTGTCAAAGGCCGCCGACAAGTCAAGCATTACAAGCATAGCTTTGCCTCCCGAATCCAATGCCTCTTTAATGGCTTCAGACACCTCCAAAAGCGCCGTCTCGGTGCTTAGAATGGGGCGGAAGCCAGATTGAGTGGAGTGTAGCAAATTGTGGGATTCCAAAAAATTGGAGAGCACAATATGCACATGCTTCTCCAAGATCTTGACCAGCGCAGGGAGGAGAGAGATGGGCCTATAGTTGGCCAAAACCTCAGGGTCTAGGCCAGGCTTCTTGAGGAGGGGAATGACCATCGCCTGTTTCCAGGCCTGCGGGACCACCCCCCGGCTCAAAGAGAGATTCAGAAGTGGGTTCGCCAACGGATTTACAACTGCCGCCATTTTCGCCAAAAATTTGGCCGGGCATGGGTCGAGAGGCGACCCGGATTTAAGATTGGCCATAAGTGCCAATGACGAAGGGACTGAAATTGGCGGAAAGTCAGCCAAGACTGACCTCGAAAGGGCCGATGGAACTGGCCCGTCCTCGAGGCTGGGAGAGACTTCAACCAGCCTCAAGGGAAAGGAGTCCTGGATCAGCTTTATCTTGGTAGTAAAAAAGTTGGCAAGGGCAGAAACCCACGACTCGGAAGGAGCGGCCTGGGCCGAATTAGATCGTGGGGCCGTAAATTCCCTGACAATCGTAAAAATCTCCTTACAGGAATTGGAAGCAGCCTCTATCCTCCTAGCAAAATAGCCTTTTTTTTCAAGGAGGATATCCCGATGGTAAGCTTTAACCGTTGTCCTATAGGCAAGCCTGGCGGCGGAATCATACTGTGAACGCCAAGCCCTTTCAGCCACCTTGCACTGCCTTCGAGAAGCCGACAGCGCTTCAGTGAACCAAGGGGCAAAGACCCGTTTAGATGTTAAGCGGGGGGCCATCGCAGGAGCTAGATCATTCAGCCTGTCCGTCAGCCACATCTGCAGAGACTCTAAATCCCTATCCAGATCACCCGTAAAAGGGCAAGGATGGTCAAGAGATGCCTGTGCCAGCATTTCTGGAGTCACCCGATGATACGCCCTGGGTGCTAGTCCCTGCTGTCTGAGAGCAGTGCTTGATGGTTTCTTTGTGCCCAGCACATAAAAATTGGCCAGCCGATGATCTGACCAGAGCACCGGCAAAAGTGCCGTCACCTCTATGGGGGACGTGGAAAAGACCTGATCCAAGGTATGGCCTTTATCATGTGTTGGTCCAAAGAGGTAGGGGACCAGGCCTACGGGGGCCGTCATGTCGATCAGTTTGATCGTGTCAGGGTCCAATCCCTCATCCATATGAAAATTAAAATCCCCAGCCAATACACAATGCTCAGCTCTCAGGACCAGCGCTGACATAGCCGACTGGAGCTCATCAAAAAAGGATCCGGCCGGACCAGGGGGCCTATAAACTAAAAGCCCTTTAAAAGATTGATGGAGTGCCAATGCTATAGAAAAAGCAAGGGATTCAGATCCTGTGATAGCCTCCATAGGAATAATGGAACATGCGGCGGATTTATTCACTACAAGTGCCACCCCCCACCCCTCCCTTCCGATCTATCTTGCCTAAAGATATTGTATTCAAGGGGAATTGCTGTGGCGATATCAGGATTAGACGAATCTCCTAACCAAGTCTCTGTCAGCATCAGACATAACGGTTTTTCAGTGGCCAGGAGATCAAAGATCTCCTGAGCATGTCTACGCACTGATCTGGTGTTTAAAAGCAGGCAGAGATGCTTCACACTGTCCACCTCCCTGTTCGAAAAAGTGGCCGGGGCATTGCCTGGTAAACAACCACAACCAGGACATCTCCTCTTACCCCTATATCGACCGGGGAAAACTTTATAACAAGCGCACGATACCTTTTGCAAAGACCGAAGCTCCAGCGACGTATAACATACCATAATGGCGGCAGGAGATGAAATTCTCGTAAAGCCAGCCCCGCCCGCCGCTCCGCTCGCCTCCGGGATGCTGACGGGCGCAGACAGGCTGGACTCTGGTGTGACTCCGGCGTCACTACGGCGAAACGCTGCGCGCAAACGCTGCGCGTAGAATGGCTGCTTTATATGCAGGTCAGTGTGTCCTTGTGACAGCTGATCTGCTAACCCCAAATGGCCAGGCGTCCAAAAACTCCCCCCAAGATGGCGGCCAAAACTAGAGATGAGACAGGGACCCGCAAAGCGCGGTGTTTAAACAATTATAGTGCAGGAGAGGGAACGGAGCACGACCTAAAAGCAAGGTAAATACAAAATAAATGAAATCAGATACAAAAACGGGGATTTTAAAAAACGCTACCGCGTTAATGAATGGTTCGCCCTGCAGCGCGCTAATATTTTGTCAAGTCGGGTCAGGCGTCCGAGGAGGAACTAAACAGGACAGCCCGCCTAGAATGCCCCCTTATATGCAGGTCAGCGTGTCCTTGTGACAGCTGGTCTGCTAACCCCAAATGGCCAGGCGTCCAAAAACTCCCCCCAAGATGGCGGCCAAAACTAGAGATGAGACAGGGACCCGCAAAGCGCGGTGTTTAAACAATTATAGTGCAGGAGAGGGAATGGAGCACGACCTAAAAGCAAGGTAAATACAAAATAAATGAAATCAGATACAAAAACGGGGATTTTAAAAAACGCTACCGCGTTAATGAATGGTTCTACATAATGAATTATGTAGAACAAGGTAGGACAAATGTAGGTAAAAGGTTGTGTATCTACCTAGGCCTATAATGGAGTACATTGGGGCTCATAACAAACGTATTTAGAGAATGGTATTATAGTGGAAGTCAATCATGGATCACCACTGCCAATCCATGAAAAAAGTAACTCCTCAAGTTCAATAACTACGTTTGGAACTCCCAAAACATGAATACTCTCCACAACTTCATAAATCCATATGTGCAACCACTAGGTGACTTCATAAACACAACTGATCTAGCTTTCCTTCAATTCCCTGCAAATCTAGACAAAACTGAATGCAGTTCATCGATTGATCACACCAAAGAATGTTAGAAATTCAAAGCTAGGGGCGTGTTCCTGACTCCGATCTGAACAGACTTGTTACAGGGAGGCTTTGGTTGGCCTACCCCACACAAATCCTGTGGCCATCTCGTGCTACTTCGATTGAGGCAGTGGTGGGGGTAACTTGGCTGATCCAGAGAGGAGGATAGTGGTAACGTGACTCGCTGCCCATAGCTGCATTGCACGTTCCCAAGGAGGTTCCGTGCTCACATACTAAGAAAGAAGAAAACGAAAGAACAACTGGAAGTGAACCCCCTGCATGGCTGCCACTGTTCATATTGTATTCAAAGTCTGGCCGGGCTCCCGTTTTCATCAGCTGGGAGAGTTTGTCCTGATTTTGGAACTTTTGGAATCATCTACTGTTCAGCCTCAGCAAAAAGAGAAAATAAAGATGTTTTTCCAATGCTATGGGGGAAACAAAATTGCAATGATGTCTATGCCCATAAGTGTCAACACACAGGCTTACATATGCATCATGTTACAGCAGCATAGTGTGATGTACACATGAACATGCGTCAACACACATGTACATGCATAAAGCATGACACACCTATGTTTTTTTAAATAGGTTAAACCAAGACGACAGTCGGCAGTCATGGGAGTGGGGAAAAAAAAGTAAGAGCATAGCAGCATGCCTCTGCCAGACCCTAAACAAGCATTTACATAGCAATGGTCTCGGGATTGTTAGAGCTATTGGCATTGCTCATGACATTATTTTTATTTATGTTTTTGATTTTAAAACATAAATAAGTGGCATTGTCATTTACAATGCCAATAGCTTAATCGCTTGCAAATGCGAGACCTATTGCATTTGCACCCACACAAAGCCACCCACACACACACACACACACACATACAGAGCCACCCACACAGAGTCATTCACATAGAGCCACCCACACACACAGAGCCACCCATACACACTCACAACGAGGGGGCAGGAAAGCAAGCACAGCGAGGGGGCAGGAAAGCAAGCACAGCGAGGGGGCAGGAAAGCAAGCACAACGAGGGGGCAGGGGAGCAAGCCCAGCGTGGGGGCAGGGGAGCAAGCACAGCCAGGGGGCAGGAGAGCAAGCACAGCCAGGGGGCAGGAGAGCAAGCACAGCCAGGGGGCAGGAGAGCAAGCACAGCCAGGGGGCAGGAGAGCAAGCACAGCCAGGGGGGCAGGAGAGCAAGCACAGCCAGGGGCCAGGAGAGCAAGCATAGCCAGGGGGCAGGAGAGTAAGCACAGCGAGGGGGCAGGAGAGCAAGCAAGCACAGCAGAGCCATTACTCGGCGCCTCCAATGCCTGCCCAGAGTGGAGGTTGATGAGGCGCCCTTAACTCCAGTACCACAGCTGCAGGTCAGTCTCGTCCTCCAGGAATGGTCGAACCTGGACAGGCCCCCCTCTCGACTGCCAGGGAGTAGAGAACAGGGGAACGTGTCGACTTGTAGGAAGGAGGGGCAGAGCACCCTCTTCAGCTGCTCCTGGATGCCCGGGTTGGGGATCAGCCGCCAGTGCTTCTGCTGCCCTCGGGGGGCCGTCGTCTGGTTCTGGGGGGCGTCGGGCAGAGCCTTGAAGACCACGGAGCAGTCAGCCAGCACACTGCCCCCTCCGGCACGGGGCGGGGGCAGAGGAGGCATGTTGAATCCGCTGGAACTGCAGGTAGTCCAGGCTGAGGGCAGCGCCCGTGGCGCGGTTGCGCAGCCGGGCACCGTCCACCCATGCCCAGAGCTGCCCCTCGGCCTGCACCTCGTCGTAGTCCTGCTTCGAGGGCGCGCTCTGGTTGGCTCGGCTGGTCAGCAGCTGGCACTGCCCACGTGCCTGCAGGAAGTACAAGCTCTGCCCCCCGGGGCGGGACAGGTTGGCATGGGAGGGCAGGTGCCTGGCAGGGAAGTCCAGGGCCATGTTCCTGGTGAGGGCCCCCCCCGAACACGAGGCCTGCGGAGCCCGTGTTTTGCCTCCTGCGGAGAAGCGCTGGGCCCCGGGCGGGGCTGGCACTCCCCACGGAGCTGTTGCGTTATTGCCATTCAGAGTGCCCTACGGGTATGAGGGGCGCAGACAGCCTTTAGGTTGACGTGGCATTGAGTGCCCCCCGGACGAGCATTTCGGAGGCATCCACTGGCCCCGGTCTGCGGATGAGTTCTGGGGAGGGTTGGCGCCGCTTGCCAAGGAGCCCAGGGCGACGCCCCGGGGCTCTGTTGTTCAGCACTTTAGGACGAAGGACGAGCGCCAGGCAGCAGAGTGCCTTTCAGGAGAGGGTGTGAAGTGCTCTCGGTTACTGGGCTTTTGCTGAGAGGCCCTTCGCCCTCTGCAAAGTCTGCAGGCAATGAGAGGCCTCGTGTGCGCAGAGAGCTGGCGCCGGGGTTCTCCGCTTCTCCTAAATTCCTGCTTCGAGATAGGTTTTAAGATATTTTGCGATATGTGCCGAGAAAAAAAAGAATAAAAGAGAATTTGACGGGTTTCATATAAGTAGGCGAATTAATCAGTACATTCGATTGCCAATTAACTCGATGCGTTGAGTGTTCGCTGCTGACATCAGTCGTGGACTGCTGATAGGGAACACGAATCCCAGTGGCTTGACTCAGCTTCCTTTTCTCCCAAATATAGTAATGGAAGTGATACCGCCTGTCTTTACTGCTGTTAAAATTTGTGGCATGAGGCACGCCAGATCTCTCTCTCTCACACACATATGGGTGTAATTACGGTTACTGGACGTTTCGTCAATGCAAAGCATGCAGCCCACTAAGTAGATCAGTTTGGAAAGAAATAGCGTCGCCAGAGGCAGGTTTTAATTAACAACGCAAATAAACTTATGCCACTCACTTTGTTCGATGCCTCTTCTTTGATGAATTATTTTTACCGCATTTTAAAGTGAGAAAGGGATTTCATGTCTCACGCTGCCTGCACGCGCCAGTCGGCCCTCTGATTGGTTAAAAAGGAACACCAATCAGAGGGCGGACTGGCGCGTGCAGGCAGCGTGATGAGGGGCATGCTCTCTCCCGATGACATCAGGGAGAGAAAGAAGAGCAAAAACACACCCCTCTGTCCCAAAAAGACGGGGCTTAAATGGAGTGACACCCCTCTCCTCCAATGGCTGGCCAGCATTTACGAGGCCAGCCAATGGAGAAGAGGGGCGGGTTTAAGCCCCCAATACAGTAAACATTAAATCTCGGCTGCGCAGTGTAATGCTAGGCCGATACCTAAAAAAGGAGGCGGGGGGAGGGATTTCAGTATTTTTAATAAAAAAAATATATAATGGGGAGTGGTGGGAAAGCAATGGTGGAGAGGGTGGAAAAGATTACAGAAGTAAACCTTGTTATGCGGCCAGAATAACAGGGTGGGGGGGGCAATCGAAGTGGTGGGTGGGAGTTCTTAAAAAAAGAAAGAATATTTTAAAAGACTCACCAGGAACAACATGAACAAAGCCAAGCAGGATGGGAGGGAATCAACAGATAAGCTTGATTATGGTGGAGGAGTAGAGAGCAACAGGGAGAGCACGGGGCGATTGATGTAAGGAGCAGATCGTTGGAGAAGGTGAGAATTCATATGCACCCCTATGGAGTGCTAAAGGGTAAAAGAAAAAAAGTAATAGAAAGATACAAGTCTCCGAACAAAAGGACGGTAAAAAAAACTATGGTCCAGGAATGGGACCAACTAAAGAAGAGGAAGGAAAGCCATTAATCAGGGTTCCAACCACACTGCAGTATTGAAACAAAAAAAAAACACTTGTCTCCTGGTCCTGCTTGACCACCCCGCAGCTGTCAACACCATCCGCCAACTAGCATTAAACCACACCCTGAAAACTTGCATGGGTTTCACTGGCAGAATCCTACAGTGGTTCACATCCTACCTCACCAACTGGAGCAACTCGTTCAGATATGAACTACAAGACCCTGTTAGAGGAGGAATCTGCTGTTGCTACCAGCTAGTTTGTGCTTCAAAAATATCAAAACACACATACATTTATATTGAATAGGGAACAAGCAAATGCGAGTGGAAAGGAAGCCAACAAAAGGTAAGGAACTGGTTGGCCCAAAGTCCACGAAACCTATTGGTTTTGACCACAATAGGTCTTTGACAATTGACAGAGCCCCGATTCTCTAACTGCATTTTCTAGTACGTTTTGTAATACTACAAACGTACTACAAATTGCAATTCACAAACTACATGCCGTGTTTTACGCCTCCACGTTACCTATACTTATGTATGAGGGAGTTCTCAGCCCCAACTGCAGTATCTCTGCACACATAACTATATGATTTAGTAGTAAATGTCAGAGGGACACAGTGAAGTGGCCTAAAGAAGGGGCGGACTTACTCCAAAAGGGTATGGGATCAGACAGCAGTATGAAAGGTTTAAGGAGGATCAGGGAGGGGTTTAGGGAGGGACGACACCCACCCACACATGAGTAAGCAAATTGCAATACTCAGGGCGTGAAGACACGTAACTTACATGTTTAGGGTCCAGCCTGCAATAGCATGCTCTAGCGCATGAATCTCGCTTGCGAATATACTGTTGAATATATAAAAGGGCTTGGAGCTCCCAATCATCACTTACCATTTGATGGCTTGCATGGCACTCTTCTTTACAGCCTCGTAATTCGTCAAGGCAGGCCTAACATTTCCGTTCCTCTCTATGGAGCAGGGACCAACCAGTCTGCTGCTCCCGTCATGATTGAGGTACTATTTGTTCTGTTTAACTTTTAGTGCCCTGCAAACAGAAGGCGTGTAACTGGCAAAAACGTGCCCAGCAGGACAAACAAAATTGCAAATATTTGTTTCTTTAGTTACATTTTTTTTTTCCAAGTCTTCTTTTCTCACATTGCACTCATGTTTTATTTTGTTTTTGCTCGTTGGCTTTGTTCTTAAAAGATGAGGATTATTTGATTGCAAAGAGACATTGTTTCTTTCTTATGTGTAATTTCTGAAATTATGCTTTAACACATCGTGCAGTACATCCCAATCTGCCCCACTCCAATACAAACCGCTCATCGTAATCCAATCCACTCCAATCCACCACACTCCAATCCTCCCAGTCCACGCCACTCCAATCTGCTCCACTCCAATACAGTCTGCCCCATTCCAATCCAAAAAAATCAGCCCCACATAAATCCAAAACAATCTGCCCCACATAAATCCAAAACAATCTGCCCCACTCTAATCCAAAACAAACTGCCCCAAAACAATCTGTGCCACTCGAATCCAAAACAATCTGCCCCACTGTGACGGGGTCAAGAGGAATCGGCAACAGGCGGGTCTTAGTTTTAACGGGTTTTATTAAATTGAGTAAGTGATCAGTACACTTCTTTCTTGAGGACGTATTCCGTCGCGGCGACCTGCTTCTACTCGGCCTCCTGTGATGGCGTTCAGACGGGTCAAGTCGACGAAACACCTCCGGGCTTCTTCGTGGCTTTCCGTCTGGATCCGTCTTGGCTCTGAGACAGCCACACACCTCCCCTGGGTGTGTGGCGGGCGATTCGTGAAACCGTTGGCCTCCTGGCTTCTCGTCCGTTCTCATTCTTCCAGCTTCTTCAGGCTCGGAGTCGACCCTCCTTTCTGGCTCCGTCTCCGTAGTCCTTCGCTCTTCTCCGACTTCTCTCCACACGTCTTCCTCTCTCGGGGTGAACAAGCACACCTGGTGTTGGCGTTCCTCCGCATAAGACGACTCCGGGTTAGTATACAGCCCCGCCCATTCCTCTACTGTTTCCTCGTTAAAGGGCCAGTGTCTCTCCTCGGTCTCTGGCGTGCTGTCTGTGGTTTCGAGATTCTGTGAAGGGTAGAAGAGGGGAGTTGAAGGGGAAACAATGTTGTGTACTGGCAGTGCCACTTTGTTACACCCACATAAATCCAAAACAATCTGCCCCACTCCAGTCCAAAACAATCTGCCCGCTCCAATCCAAAATAATTTGCACTGCTCTAATCCAAAACAATCTGCCCGCTCCAATCCAAAACAACCTCCAGAAGAATCTACCCCATCCCAATCCAAAACAATCTGCCCTACTCCAATCCAAAACAATCTGCCCTACTCCAATCCACCCCACACCAATCCAGGATACACCAATTCCAATCTACCCTACTCCACCTCACTCCAGTCCAATCCACTCCCTCCTGAATCCACCCCACTCCAATCCACTCCACTATCTCCACCATCGACCCCACCCCAAACCAATCCACCCCACCACAAACCAATCCATTCCACTCCAAAACATTCTCCCCCACTCCAATCTACCTCACACTAATCCAAAATAATCTGCCCCACTCCAGTCCAAAACAAATCTGCCCCACTCCAGTCCAAAACAATCTGCCCCACTCCAGTCCAAAACAATCTGCCCCACTCCAGTCCAAAACAATCTGCCCCACTCCAGTCCAAAACAATCTGCCCCACTCCAGTCCAAAACAATCTGCCCCACTCCAGTCCAAAACAATCTGCCCCACTCCAGACAAAAACAATCTGCCCCACTCCAGACAAAAACAATCTGCCCACTCCAGTCACTGGCGTAATGAAAAGTGAGGGGGCCTCCATGCATGGTATGTAGAGGGGCCCCCTCCGAGCTCAATCAGGAGCTCTCCTGGCCAGAGTGCAGTGCCGAGGGGGCCCCTTGGAGCTTAAGGCCCCTCCCCGCACCGCGGGGGCTCCAGGGGCCTGTGTTACGCCCCTGACTCCAGTCCAAAACAATCTGCCCCATTCCAATCCAAATCAATCTGCCCCACATAAATCCAAATCAATCTGCCCCACTCCAGTCCAAAACAACCTGCCCCACTCCAGTCCAAAACAACCTGCCCCACTCCAGTCCAACAACCTGCCCCACTCCAGTCCAAAACAACCTGCCCCACTCCAGTCCAAAACAACCTGCCCCACTCCAGTCCAAAACAACCTGCCCCACTCCAGTCCAAAACAAACTGCCCGCTCGAATCCAAAACAATCTCCAGAACAATCTAACAATCTGCCACCTCCCGTCCAAAACAATCTGCCCCACTCCAGACAAAAACAATCTGCCCACTCCAGTCACTGGCGTAATGAAAAGTGAGGGGGCCTCCATGCATGGTATGTAGAGGGGCCCCCTCCGAGCTCAATCAGGAGCTCTCCTGGCCAGAGTGCAGTGCCGAGGGGGCCCCTTGGAGCTTAAGCCCCCCCCCGCACCGCGGGGGCTCCAGGGGCCTGTGTTACGCCCCTGACTCCAGTCCAAAACAACCTGCCCCACTCCAGTCCAAAACAACCTGCTCCACTCCAGTCCAAAACAACCTGCTCCACTCCAGTCCAAAACAATCTGTCCCACTCCAGTCCAAAACAATCTGCCCCACATAAATCCAAAACAACCTGCCCCACTCCAGTCCAAAACAACCTGCCCCACTCCAGTCCAAAACAACCTGCCCCACTCCAGTCCAAAACAGCCTGCCCCACTCCAGTCCAAAACAGCCTGCCCCACTCCAGTCCAAAACAGCCTGCCCCACTCCAGTCCAAAACAGCCTGCCCCACTCCAGTCCAAAACAGCCTGCCCCACTCCAGTCCAAAACAGCCTGCCCTACTCCAGTCCAAAACAACCTGCCCCACTCCAGTCCAAAACAACCTGCCCCACTCCAGTCCAAAACAACCTGCCCCACTCCAGTCCAAAACAACCTGCCCCATTCCAATCCAAATCAATCTGCCCCATTCCAATCCAAATCAATCTGCCCCACATAAATCCAAATCAATCTGCCCCACTCCAGTCCAAAACAACCTGCCCCACTCCAGTCCAAAACAACCTGCCCCACTCCAGTCCAACAACCTGCCCCACTCCAGTCCAAAACAACCTGCCCCACTCCAGTCCAAAACAACCTGCCCCACTCCAGTCCAAAACAACCTGCCCCACTCCAGTCCAAAACAACCTGCCCCACTCCAGTCCAAAACAACCTGCCCCACTCCAGTCCAAAACAAACTGCCCGCTCCAATCCAAAACAATCTCCAGAACAATCTAACAATCTGCCACCTCCCGTCCAAAACAATCTGCACCACTCCAGTCCAAAAAATCTTCCCCACTACAGTCCAAAACAATCTACCCCACTCCATTCCAAACCGCCCCACTCTATCCCAAACCATGCACTCCAATCTACCCCACACCAATCCAATCCACCCAATCCAATCTACCCCACCCTAATCCACCTCCCCCAATCCACCCTACTCCAATGCAAAACAAACTCCCCCACTCAAACCCAAAACTATCTACCGCACTCCAATCCAAAATAATCTGCCCCACTCCAATCTACCACACTCTAATTTAAAACAATCTACTCCCACTCCAATCCAAAACAGTCTTGCCCACTCTAATTCACTCTATTCCAATCTAAAACAAACTTCCCACTGCAATCTAAAACAACTTTATCCACTCCAACTGCCATCTCCAATAAAAAAAACACTCAAATCTGCTCCACTCTACCTCACCCCAATCCACCCACTCCATCCGAATTCACCCCACACCAATCCAATCCATCCCACACCAATCCACCCCACACCAATCCACCCCAATCCACCTCACCCCACTCCAATCCAAAGCAATCTGCCTAACACCAATCTACCCCACTCAATCCAAAACAATCTTTCCCACTCAAATCCAAAACAATCTGCCCCACTCCAATCAAAACAATCTGCCCCACTTAAATCCAAAACAACCCACCCCACTCAAATCCAAAACAATTCGCCCCACTCAATTCCAAAACAATCCGCCCCACTCAAATCCAAGACAATCCGCCCCACTACAAGTTGCCCCACTCCAATCAAAAACAATCTGCCCCACTCTTGTCAAATCCACCCCACCCCAATCTAGCCAAATCCACTCTACCCCACTCCAATCCACCCCACCCACCCGATCCACCTCGCTTCACCCCAATCCTATCTAACCCACTCCAATCCACCCCTAGCTAGCCAAATACAATCTACCCCACTCTAATCCATCCCACCTCACCCCAATGCACCCCAATCCATCCCACCCTACCTCAACCAATCCATCCCAATCCACAGCACCAAATCAAATCCAATCCACCCCACTACAATCCAACCCACTCCACTCCACTCCCTCCCCAATCCAAGTAACTCCACTCTAGTCCACCCATTTCCATGCCACCCCACTCTAATCCACATCATTCCAACTTAATCCAACCACCCCACTCTACTGCCCTCCAATCCACCCCACTCTAGTTCAATCCACCCACCCCACTCTACCCCAGTTCAGTCCACCCCACCCCAGTCCACCCCACCTCACCCCAGGTCAGTCCTCCCCATTCCAATCCAATGCAATCCACACCCTTCGAGTTCATTCCAATCCACTCTAAATCACCCCACTCCAAACCACACTACTCTAATCCAATCCACCCCACACCAATCTACACGAGTCTAATCCAATCAAATCTAATCCACCCCACTCCAATCCACCTCGCCCATGTCAATCCACCCCACTGCAATCCAATAGACCCCATCCACTGTCTGTCACTGAACTCTAGTCCTCTCTACTCACCACTACGAAACTCTACTCTCCCCTACTTCACTCTACAACACTAAACTCCAACAAGTTCAGTATATGACACTCTATTCCCCCACTCCACTCTAGGCCACTCCACGCCACTATCTTTAAGCCATGCTGAACAGCAGCCGTACTGGCGTACAACATGACAATAACGCATTGCCAAAACCAATAGCTCTTGTATAGCTTTGCCAATGCTTGTTGTAGTCATTTCACACTCAGACTCAGAATTTGTGAATAACAAAAGTGGTAAACGTACCCCAAAGTGTAATGTTACTCAAAGGTGTAAGTTGTCTTTGTGAATCAGGCCCCATTGTTTACTTGTACTTCCTATTGAGAGGTTTAGGGTATTATAGAGTGTACTATGCGGTTTCATATGAATTCAGCATAAATAAGCTGGGCTATATTTATAGAGAAGCAGGAACGACCGTCAGGCTCGCAGGTGGAGGGCACGGTGGGGAGGGGCCCACGGGCAGCTTTTAAAAAACAAATTAAAGAAAAACTAAAAAAAAAAGTACCTTGCTGTCGCCGCATCCCACGTCTTCTCTCCTGCTCGCCTGAGTCCGACTCCAGGTCAGATAGGAAGCAGGCAGCTAGGCTCCCCTAAGCTAATCACAACGCTCCAATGGAGCGTTGTAATTGGTCTGAACAGAGGAGTGCACATGACTATTTTGGATGACAAAAAGTCATTTCACACAGGAGTGTCTACCTCTCCTCCCCTGCAGCTTTGCCACACCCCCTCACACACTGCCGCAGCAGGAGGAAAAAATAAAATGATAATAACATCCCAATTATTATCATTTTGTTTTTTTCCTTTCTTTGCTGCTCCTGGCAGTGGGGTGACGCTTCTCTGCCATAGCGGAGGAGCTGCCACTGGGCAGAAGATGTAATGCAACTATGATTCCATCATGAGGTTACTCAAGTTCTATTACCTGGGCTTTTTTTTATTAGTTTGGTCATTTTTAATATTTATTTACATAGCAATTATCCAAATTAAAAGGCTGTATTAGAACGACGAGGATACTTATTCATGTATACCATTATTTTTTAGCAATGCATTTTGCTAAATGGCTTCCAAAATAAAAACCCTATAGGAATAGAAAGCAGTAAGAAGTCCACACAGTGCTAAAGTCAGGATTGCCTACCTGAGTGACCTCTCGTAAGCGGTAACAGACGTCCTCCGCTAGCATGGCTGCGATGTCATCTGTGAGGTCCACGCCCACACTCTCGGCCATCAGCTTCACCGACTCTCGCGGGAGCTCCACGAAGCGCCGTTCCTCCCGCTCCGACATGGCGCCTGTACCACACTGAGGCCAGTAGAGAAAACCACAAAGTGCTCAATTTTCATACTTTAGGTTATATATGCATCTAACATTTACTGTAGCGCTCGTGTTTTTTGATCTGTTTTGTTCCTTGTTTATAATTTTTTTTTTATAATACATTTTTGAATTTTACATTGTTCATTTAAGTTATAATTTTTTATGGACATTGTGAGAAAATTGCATCATAAGTGCAATAAAGTTAATAATAACTTACAATTTGAATGATATGAATAAATATAAAGAAAAAATGCATATATGATAATGACTATGCACCAATAATTTACACTTACATCTATAAAGATAAATAGTATGGTATACAGTTGAATAAATATGGTGTGAAAGACGTTAAATATTTAAATAATGCAAGCAGCATATATAAGAAATATAAGTCTTAAAGAATGAATTGTATGTTAACTCAATAGAAATATCAATTGAGCATATAAATAAAACATTATATATAACTACAAATATAGGAAATAGTAACATGACAAATCCCAGTCCTTGAGAAGTAATTCATCTGTAAAATCTAAAATTGTGAAATATATCAAGAAAAGAGTATTGAATAGAATATAGAAAAATAGTTGATATAAGAACAAAGCGTATCAATAGAAGTTATGTGAAGAGAAATGAGAAACGAGATGTCAATAAGATATAGTACGAATAGAAGAAAGTTAGAAAAGATAGAATAGGGGCGTGGCTTGGACGCCAGAGGAATGGCGACGTAACTTTGGTCTTCCTCCAGGCGGCAAACGATTCCTGATCCGAAAGAGCGGCTGGACGGGCTTGATTGAGCCCAAAACGCATGACTGGGCGTCGGAAGCCGTGATCAAACAGCGATGTAAGTTTGAGGCGATTCCGCTCGGAAGGAGCTGTGGAAATCGCCTTTCCCTTTCACCGCCGGCGGACGCGCTTGCCGACGGAGCCTTCACCCGTCTGCATCCACGAGGCTCCCCGGTCCGCCTACGGAGCTCCGATGAGAAGGCCTCGCGCACACGGCCAAACACCACACCGTGAGTAAGAGCGAAGCGAGTGATTCCTACTCGGATCGCTAGAAGTTAAAAGCTCCATAAAATGAAATGACATTACAGTGCACACATGAAAAAACGGAATGAGAAGGTAGCGATCAGCTAAAATGGCGGACTTTGCCGATATGCATATCCCTAGCTGCACGAACTGTACCCACGATGTCGCCTGACCTGACTCTTGGGAATCTCAAGTGTTTTTGAATACACACCATCACTGCACTGTGTTCAGAAGGTGCACTTCAGCCAATATTACAGGGGTATGCAGAGATGTTTGATCTCACGTGCTACTATCTCTAATGAATAGCGTGTCCAGATCCATTAAGTCTTGCCAAATATGTGACTGAAGCATTGAACTTTACCCAGACCATGTATTTGGGACACACGCGTGTCTGCCATAAATCTAAGTGTTCTATCAGCAAATACGACAAATGCAAGTGAATACAGGCATAAACAAGCAGCGGTGAAGGCAAATATCTATAGACGTTACATCTATGTTCTTGCCTGATGTATGCATTGGAGATTCACTTGCTTGACGGTTAGCGCACAGCAAACTCCTGTCCTGGATTACAAATAAGGGGCCTGCGGATTATAAAATAGGAGTCCTACACCAGTGCGTGCATTCATTGTACTACTATCGAACTGCCATTCACCCGTGCTGTCCTACCACATTATCGCTGTCAACCACGTAGTGCTGACACAAGGTTAGCACCTGAGGTATTGGTGCCGTTGCTCTGCATTCTTCCAATACAAATACTGAAACACACTAAAATGAGTGACGATAAGAATGGCAAAACCCCTAAACGCCTGAAATCTGATCCGCCGACACCGATCAAAGGTAGGAAAGATATGGCAGACGCTATGGACACTATCCTGAATAGGCTAGATGAAGTCAGAGATCTGGCTAGGTCCACCAAAGAGGAGGTTACTGCTATAAGACAAGACATTAAAGATATTAATTCAAGAATGACAGAATCTGAAAGCAGAATAAGTAAACTAGAAGATACGGAGAATAAAACCTGTGGAGCTATTAAAAATCTCACCTTATGCTCGGACCATCTGGTAAAGAAGATTGCGGAGTTAGAGGACAGAAATAGAAGAGGGAACCTGAGAATTTTCGGAATTCCAGAAAAATCAGAAGACAGCTATGGATCGTGTGTCCCATTCCTTGAGAACTGGTTTACACAAGCGACAAATTTAACCTTTACTCAACCATTAGAATTTGACAGAGCACATCGAGTTCCGGGACGGATAACCAAAGATCAAAAGGGGCCGAGAGCGATAGTGTGTAAACCACTGAGATACCAACACACAGAACAGATCCTCTCTTTCGTTCGCAAACATAATCATGTCTTATGGAGAGAGCATAAGATTTACATCTCACAAGATTACAGTAAGGAAACAATGGACGTAAGGAGAGGTTTTCTTGCACTGAGACCACAATTGAAGTCACTCGGTTTCATGTATGGATTTGTTGGTCCGACAAAGTTCAAAGTGACGATAAGAGGTGTGACTCACATATTCTCTGACCCACAAAGGCTGCGCCATCTACTCTCTATGCAGGAGGAGGCCAATATGGAGGTTGCTTTCTCGAGTCAGGGAGGTGCTGGAACCACAGGCGCCACTGGACTTGGTTGACCTGTAAATTTCCCTTTTGCCTAGGGATCACAAGTATATACTGCTCCGAATGTGTGCCTTATCCGATCTTAAATGTTCTTTGCTGCATCCCGCAAGTGCACTCGTGCTGCTCATAATGTTCACTTTATGCGGTATTCATTGGCTTACTCTACTGTGTTATGGGGTTGGAATGACATGTTCCTCTAAATGATTACTGAATGCTTATTGAATAATGTCTGATAGATCTAGTTGATACCTGTTGCTGTACTGTCCACTAAAATGGTCTCCAGCTGGTGGATATGGTGTTGTTCACTCGCACGACCTATACTTTAAAAATATGATACAAATAGTTTTTTCAAAATCTACTCATAATGGTTCTTTGTCCTTAGAGACATTGCGTTTATAAGTGAAGCTGTCTACTGTTATACCTTGTTGATGGTTATTGGAAGTTGTCTATCCTATATTTCCGGACCAAGATACGATTAGTTTTCTCTAAATCTAGTCATAATGGCTCTTTGTCCTTCAAGATATTGCGTTTATAAGTGAAGCTGCATACTGTTATACCCTGTTGATGGTCATCGAAAGTTGTCTAGCTCTCTTGTTAGCAATTGTTCCAGTAGCTCAAACGTTAAATTTTGTTGACTACGCTTGCTTGGAGGCGACCTCGTGGTCGTTCCCGAGTCGCCATGCTCCTATTTTCCTGTGGGGGAGGGAGGGGTGGGACTGGGGGAAGGGCGGAGGGAGGAGGGTGGTATGGGGGACTGGGGAGGGGGTCTAATTTCTCACTTTTTCTGTTTTTCTCCTTTTTCTTTTATTCCACACACTGCGCACGCTGTATTATTTTGTATTCCGAAGCTTCCGCTCTGTTTTTCAGAACATTGCCAGCCCTGTGATTAATGCGAGTTATGTTACTGCTTATAGTATCAAATGTACGGTATGTCAAATGTATGTCACTGCCTGTAGTGTCAAATGTATGGTGCTCTCTTTCAGATCTGAATCCCATACATACACATGTGTTATGGTACGATATCAGACGCTGCATAATTGATGGCTCCAGTTGTAGATACCCCAATAGGGACAACAACCATAGCTAATCTTAAAATATTGTCGCTGAATGTGAAAGGCCTAAATCAGCCGGTTAAACGCCAGAAGGTGCTTGACTATCTACGTAGGCAACGTGGGGACATAGCTCTGTTGCAAGAAACTAAATTAGAAACGAAACATTTTCACACACTGCGAAACAAGTACTACACTGAGGTAATAGGCTCTGGGGCAATCTCTAAAAAGAATGGGGTGGTAATGCTTGTAGCAAAGACTGCGAATGTGGAGATACTTTCTTCCACCATGGACACGAAAGGGAGATGGGTATCGGCGAAATTATTTAAAGATGATACTGATTCTTTTTTCACGTCAATATATGCCACTAACGCCCATGATCCGTCTTTCTGGCTAGGCCTCACGAAACAGATAGACTCCATCCCTGATACGGCAGTTCACATTTTAGCAGGTGATTTCAATCTTCCATATGACCCGGTGTTGGATAGAGATTCCAAGTGCGCCTTTCGCCCAGGTAAAGCTCACAAAGCGTTCATGAAATTATGCAATAGGTTCCATTTGGTAGATACGTGGCGCTTGCTACACCCTGATGGTAGAGATTACTCCTTTTACTCCCCACCACATGACTCGTTCTCGAGAATTGACTACATACTCGTTTCTAAAAATGCGTTGGCCAGAGTTGAGAACTCGGACATAGCCCCGAGACTGGTTTCTGATCACTCTTGCGTCTCTCTCACACTTTCTAATGTCACGCCAACCACTCGACACTCTATGTGGAGATTTAATGATGCTATTCTTAATGATACGAAACACAAAGAAGCCATTGACCATGCCAGCACAGATTTCTTAGCTACAAACAAAAAAGGGGACACTTCGGATACCATGAGATGGGAGGCGCTCAAATCAACCATTAGAGGGATTATCATAAAAATATCCTCTGCAATTAACAAGAACCGACTAGCGGTCTTGTTGAAATTGGAGGAGGACATCTCTACACTCCAACGCAAATACCTGAATAATAGAAACCCTGAAGATCTGATTGAATTGTCCAACCAAAAATACACATATAATAAACTTATTAGTGAAAAGGCGGGAATTTGGCTTGATAAAAGGAAGCGTTTTAAAATCTGTGACTCTAATAAGGCAGGAAAAGGACTGGCGGCATATCTCAAATTTAAAATTCAAAAAAACGCCATAACCTCCCTGCTAGACGGCAATGGCGCTCCGAGCTCTGATCCCAATAAAATTGCGAATATTTTCAGAGAATTCTATGAGAAACTATATGCTAGGAATGTACATGTCGACAAGGAAAAAATGGAGAAATATCTCTCAAACTGTACACTCCCAACACTCACTCCCATAGAAAGGGAATCCTTGAATGAGCCGGTCTCTGAGTCAGAGGTCATTACCGCAATCAAATCCCTCAAAAAAGGGAAAGCCCCTGGCCCGGATGGCTACACGGCGCCATTTTATAAGACATTCGCCCACGTTCTAGCTACTCCGCTCTTGGAGGTATTCCAAGAAATTAGCACCACAGGAGAAGTTAAAGGAACAATGGCTGAAGCCGTAATTGCAGTGATACCCAAAGAAGGCAAAGATTCTAAACAGCCAAAAAATTACAGACCTATTTCGCTGATCAACTTAGACTGCAAGCTCTTGGCCTCGATTCTTGCTAAACGCATCCAGAAGGTTTTACCGTCCTTGATACATCCGTCACAGGCGGGATTCCTGAAAAATAGGTTGTCAAGCGACAATACTAGAATTCTGGCTCACGTTATTGAAAAGGCACACCTACTGTAGCGATAACATTGGATGCAGAAAAAGCGTTCGACAAGGTTGATTGGACGTATTTAAATGCGGTGCTTCACAAATTTGATCTGGGTCCTCTTTTCACTAAATTAGTCATGTCCCTGTATGCCTGTCCCTCCGCTAAAGTGAGAGCTGGTGGTGCTTTTTCCTCCCCTTTTAACCTAGAACAAGGTACAAGACAGGGTTGCCCCCTGTCCCCGTCCCTGTTCCTTCTAGCTATTGAACCCTTCTTGTATTACATAAGGGAGAACCCCGAAATTCCTGGAACTAGATTCACAGGATGCACAATTAAACTGACGGCCTACGCCGACGATGTGCCGGTCTTAAGTGAAAAAGCTGATAAAGCTATTCCTGCATTACTATCCACAATTGAGGAATTCTCATGTGTCTCCGGGAACTCCCTGAATAAGGATAAGACAGAAGTGAAATTACTAAATAACCTGGGTGACAAAAATATTCTGGGTGACTCGGGGCTTACGTGGCAGCCAAAGAGCTTTAAGTATTTAGGTATGGAATTCGAGAAAGACCTGATAACCACCCTAAAAATTAATGAGGATATACTCTATAAGAAAATACAAAAACTATTAGATGGATGGTCGCCGAAGTTCCTCTCATGGTGGGGTAGAGCGGAGACGCTAAAGATGATGATCAGCCCCTTAGTAAACTACATGGCGAGTATGCTCCCCATGACCTTCACGGAGGATTTTTTGCATGAAATAGATAAATCTTTTACGGACTTCCTATGGAAAGGGAAAAAGCCCAGAATTGCTATGAAAAAACTACAACTCCCCAAGCTTAAAGGAGGAATAGGTTTGCCAAACTTTAAAAACTACCAGACCGCCTTTCTCTGCAAGCAAGGAACGTCCTGGTTTGCCGAAGACCCAAATTATACGCCTTTGTGGATTGATATTGAGAAATCCATCATGGGCAAGGCCCCGCTCTCTGCTGCACTCACAATGGACCTTTCGCACCTTCCGCACTCTAAATACATCATGCTTAATACCAAGAGGGCCCTCTTGCGATTAGATCAAGTTCATAAGACCGGTCTGCAGATTCACAAATCTGCTTCTGCATCTTTATGGCGCAACCCATTGATCAAAATTAATGGTTTGCCCCCCATATGGGACCATTGGTCGGACGGAGGTATCAATGTGGTTTCAGATCTCAGTGAGAATAATATGCCATTACCCTTCTCGACTCTCCAGACTAGGCACTCCCTATTACCGATCGACTTTTATGCCTTCCTTAAACTTAAAACAGCTCTATCTACACGCACATTCAAATTAGCGACACCCTGGCTACAATCTATGCTACCATGCGTCCAATCCTCGGGGCACTTCGTCTCAAAAATGTATAAGCTACTTGCTCCGACGCCTAATAAAACAATGAGGAGCAATGAAATCAAATGGGAGACAGAACCAAATAACACCGGTATAGATATAGACTGGACCAGGATACACGCATCAGCACTTACACATAAAGTGTCACCGATACTATCACAGACTAAGTATATGATACTTAACAGAACATTTTGGACCCCGCAGAGATTATTTAAAGCTGGCCTACGAGACACATCAACATGCTGGAATTGCTCATTAGGTACTGGTGACCTACCACACATGTTATTCAACTGTCCCATGCTTCACACATACTGGGGAAATTTTTTTGATTATGTCGAACACATTTTTGCCATAAAGCCCAAAAGAGAATTCATCTATATTATCCTGGGAGCCATAGACCCAATAGTGGGGGGAGACCATGACCGCCAGCTTCTGGACCTTCTACTAACACTGGCATGTAAGGTTGTATTATGCAACTGGAAGTCAGCAAATGAGGTATCCTTTAATGCTTGGAGAGAATGGCTGTCCTGCATTAGAGGCACTGATAATCCCGCGCTGCACTCGTCACCGTGGCAGGTCACCAACAAAAAACTATGGCTATCCTTATATGAGGCCTCCTTTACCTTCGATCCACCATGAGATGCATATGTGACTAAATCAACGCTTAATGAATGGGCAAAATAACTATGGACTTACTCTACAGGTTTGATAAGATATCACATGGTATTACCTGGGCTAATTCTAATCGAAATGCTTATACGGAACAGTGAGCTGAAGGAATAATGAGATGATAATTTGCTATTGTTTGGTTACTGGCGATCACCTTTTTATGGACCTGGAACGATGTTTATTGTATTGTTTCATTTTCTTATTTTACTTCATGTATCATTTCCTATGTGTTGATCCATCTTTGTCTCGGCACTGTACCAATATGCTCATATGGATACTGATGATGTATTGCCGCTCTCATTTCTGCTTTTTTTTTTTTTTTCTCTTTTCAATAAAAAAGATTTGAACACAAAAAAGAAAAGAAAAGATAGAATAATAAGATAACAGAATAATAAAATAATAATACAACAAAACTACAAGTTAATACAATAATAGAAAAGCATGAAAACCAAGGGTGAATGTAGGGGGCGGGGGGAAGAGAGAAAGAAAAAAAAAAGGTAGGGGGTTATATTGTAAAATATATGATCAATGGGTATTAGTATCCACTCCTGAAATGTTATCATCAATATCCATTATTCAGGTTCAGGAAAGGCGACCAAACATTAAGAAATATGTCAGTTTGATTTTGAAGATTGTAGATTATTCTCTCATGTGATGCTGTTTGGAACATAGTTGTCAACCATTCTTCTTGCGAAGGAGGAGATGGAGATTTCCAATGGCGTAAAATACATATCTTTGCTGTGGCCATTACATTGTTCATTTATGCCAAATGAACTGTCCTGCATTGTGTTAAGATATATATTTATTGCAATACTGATTTGAATATTTTTATATTCTATATAGGTGGTGGTATTTTGAACGAGAGCAAGTTTAAATACAAACTCGGACTGCTCCATTAATTGCACCTTGAAGCCTGCCATACCGTAGCATAATGTGGACATATATGCATATCCTGAAAGTGGGTAAAACATTCATTGAAAACTCCCTGGAAGGGGCGAATTCTGCTGGAAACTGGAGTAAGAGAGCAAAGTCTCAAAATAAATCTTTGTAAGCAAGAAGTTGTGTCAAGCTTTTGTCAACTGGAAGCAGGTCCTGACATATCAACTGTGCTTCTCTAATTTTTATTGAAATATAATATGAACCTTTATCGAAGGGCTACAAAAAACGGTACTAATGGATTCATGTTTTCGTTACAGTTATATATTATTGTTCCATGTTGTTCTATTCCTTATGTGCTTATTCAGTATATTAGTTCTATATGTGTATTTCTTTGAGGCATCCAAGCACTAGTAATCCATATTTTGTGGCCTCATTCCGTTACTGTTATTTTATTCATATTACATGCATAACCTCAGATGTCTGATACCCATCTGGGCCTGTTCTGGAGAACACCCCAACGCAAATACAGGGCTAGTGCATTGCAGCCAGGACTCTAGGGGTCCTGTATTGCAGTTTTGTGAGACGTCTGCCAGAAGCACTGAAGATGAAGTTGAGGGCACTAGAGAGCCGTTTCCTGCTAGTCCTGACAACCCGCATCTTCATTTCACATTACAGCATGTGTGCCTGAAGAAAAGGTATCTCAGTCACCAATACCCAGTTTACCCCCGAACCCTCTCCAGCCTGTGTGAAGCTAGGCAGCTTAATAGCAACTCTTTGTTTTGGAGCAAGACTGACCTCCAGTGGTCACTTTTGATAACGCTCTACTGTTTCCATTGGCGTTTCGATCTAATTGTTTTGGTGCAGCTAAAATACTTTACTCGTATTTTCTCTGGCGAAAACCAGCTGTTTTACTTCACTGCTACGAAAGGTGATCCCTGGATTCTTCGCAGACACCGACTATTACTTTCAGGGTACTAGACAGTTTACCTTTGCGAGAGCTTCACCATGGATCACAACATTGAGACTCGGGTTGCTCGCCATCCAAACTCCCAAACTGTAGTCTCGAACACAAACATTCACATAGTGTGAAACCAAACTCAGTTCTGTTTCTAGCATAACAGCAAAAGATGTATAAAAGAACCGCCCATAAATACAGAAACAAATGATGGACGGAATGCTGAGTGAATCAAACGTTCACCCCCAGCCAAGAGAGCTAGCTAAGTTAAATGCATCGTTCTTAGGCTCACTGTGCCACCCCAGTTTGGACCAATTAAACCAACCACTAAAAACTTTATGTGGAAAAATAGATTTCACAACACTTGTTAGTAGTTAGTGAATTAAATTTAAATTTCTTTTACGCACCTCATCCACCAGGGACCGAATTTTTCCGTTGCAGTCTTCACATTAATTACCACAACTCCCTTTTCATAAATAAAAGCGGCGATGCATTTTGTTGCAAAGTCCAATACCTGAAGAGAAATTAAGACCAATATTGTTAAGAGCTAACTCCACTGTGGAAAGAAACTAAACTAACTTGTAACCATTCCTCTAATTTCTCCTGTGCCCCTCTTTCTTAGGTGTCCGTTTTAAATCTGTTCTCTCTCACATCTCGTTCTGTCAACACCCTTACACTCTACTAAGATTCCATATACGACTAACTTCTTTTTTAACTGCACTGGTAAACATCTTTCTAACCCTGAGAGGCTCTGAGTATTTTGACTCTGTCTTGTTCCCAACAGGTGCTTTTAATCCTCACAAAGTTTCCGGCATACTTCTTTGTGACCTTCACTGCATTTCTATTCTCAAAAACCATTTTAGTGTTTCTTACCTTGTTACTTTGTTCCTCTCCTTTTCCCTCCATATACACCTGGAGGAGGGATCTTCAATCACCTCCCCATCATTGTCCCAGGCTGGACTTACTATTGGATGTGGTTTTCTGTTTTTAAATATCTCAAAATGTGTTCTTCCTATTATTGCATGTAGGATAAGCCTGTACATCATTAACTTTGTAAGTACATCCTCTTTCCAATTCTTCCTACTACATCTTGCCAGCTATATCACTTCCTCGATCACTTTGTTTAATCTCTTAACTATTCCATTTGTTTCCGGATGATATACTGCATATCCTTTATCCTTGACACCCCTCTCACTCAAACATTTTTGTTATGTTTCTAGAAGTTAACTGTAGACCACTGTCTGCGAGTAAAGTGCTAGGGAACCCTTCACTAGGAGATTCAACGAGGCACCTTATTTTAGTATTGTTGGCTATTACCACTTTTGACCATCTTTTGAATACACGTCTATCAAGGACAACAAACATTGATCCTCCTTTCCCCTTGTATATACCCTAACAGATCAAGAGTCATTTCCTCCAAGGCTTATTCAGCAATCTTCTCACAGGTTGTACCTTTCTCTTAAGAATTTTATCAAGCTACATTTTATACACTTTCTTACCATTCTTTCAACTTGCTCATCTAGTTCCGGCCTACAATAATCTCGACATAACCGTTCCTTGGTTTTATCGATATCCATGTGACTTTCATGAGCTAATATTTAATCTAATTCTTGAATTCGGGGAGAAACAAGTCTTGTGACTCTAAAAATCATTCTATCACTTGCTGACAATTCCTTTTTGACTTACCCAAATTTCTTAGCCTCTCGCTAGAATTATTTTTCTCTTTCCACTTCTCTTTTGGAAACAACTTGTAATGACATCATTTTCCACTTCTTGCATCCATTACTCCTCCTTTATAGATTCTCCTGTGATGGTACAAAATAACATCTTCATTTAGTGGGATCTCTTCTTCATCAAATTTACATATACTATTCGTGGAAATTATTCTGAACTGACAGTCAACTATTCTATTCTTTGCACCTGGAATATATTAAATCTCAAAAGCATTGATTCTGCATCTATCCCCCTTGTTTATAAACACCTCCTTCAACAGCTTATGGTGTTTAGAGCAAAGATTTGTCCCCCCCCCAACGCCCATTCAGAATTTCAATGTCCTTTGGCCAAAATATTGCTAACTCGCCTCTCTCAATCACAGACCTGTTCAATTTGACCTTTTTCAAACTTATAGAAATAAACAAGATTGTTTCTTCTCTTCCCGTACCTTGTAATAACACTGCCCAAAAGTCTCTGGTGCTAGCATCTATTACTATTGTACGTTTTTGTCTGGGGAAAAGCTTCACAAACAAAAAGCTTGTTCTAATTTGCTTTTCTCAGTTTCAAAATCCAAGTGACAACGTTCATCACATTTGAATTCTACCATTTTCTTTAATGAACATCTCAAATTCAGTGTAATATTTGCAAAGTTATGAATACAATAGCAGTAGAATTCTGCCATGCCCAAACAGGTTATCAAAGCTTTTTTGGCCCATGTTGTGGGCATGTTTTTAGGCTTTCTCCCTTCTGTGAATTTGTGTCCAAAGTAATTAAATTCTTATTGGCTAAAAAGCATTTCTCGACTTTTAACATGAGACTTTTCCACTGCGCTTCGGAAAACTGGGGTTGGTGAAATGAGACAAAACAGAACTCTAAAAAAAACTTGATGAATCCATTACGAGTGAGGATTGCTGTTAAATCCTCTGAGTAATCATTTAGTCTTACCTAGTGACACACAGAGTCTAAATCAAGTGCTACAAACATTTTAGCATCTCCTAACAGACATAATTTTGGTTGTATGTGAAAGGGAGTATTTGACCACTACTATACACTTGTTAAGCTCTCCTAGATCTATGCATAGCCTAACATCCCCTCTATTTGTGACCTGCACCCACTGGCACCAACCACTCCATAGCTATAATTTTCTATATAATGACTGCTGTTATGAGTGTCACTAATGCTCTAGTTCCATAATCCATGATGGTGATGGATACTGTAAGGAAAAAGGCTTTTTGCAGGTTTCATCCCACTTTTTGCCCCATTTTGACTGCTAGGTGCTGGTGTAATGGCTCTGAAATGCCCTGAATGTGCTCAGACCCTTAAAATGCTGTTTGTTTAATTGGCTTATACCCGATTGGCACAGCCTAACTTACTTGTAAGTCCCTAGTATATGGTACTAGGGGTACTCAGCGACTGTAAGTTAAGAGTGTCCCGTCATGGACTGCATCACTTAATGTGTCACCTGCGGACTGGAAGGGCATTTTTAAACTGCTAACTCGACTTTGCCATTTTGATGTAATGGCAAAGCCCAGTCCTCCCTTTTTAGGTCGAGCCGAGGGCAGCGCATGCGCTGCTCGCTCTAGGAAAACGACCTCTTGAAATCAATCTGTACTTTTCACACGCTTGTGCATGTGTTTTTTTTTTGCTTTCTTTCTATTGGTCTTTGCTTGCGAAGGCAGCACGCAATTGGGCAAAGGCAGGTGATGTCCCACCTTTGCCAGGAATTGTAGCCACCCAAGGCCTACGGCTTGCTGTTAGCGCAGTGGCGAGCAATGTGCCATCTGTTTTGCACGTGCAGTGGCGGGCACAAGCACGCGCGAGTGCACCACTCCCGGGCTTGTTACTTTTTTATGTGTGCTTTTCTCGAGCACCGGGAACTGCTGAGCTGGGGACCATCCGGCTCACTAGCGCTGCACCATGTTGTGCACAAAAGGTATGTTACAGTTACCCTTATTGCAGATTGCTATGTTGTTATCAGGAACAAAGATTGGCCACAAGCTGTCAGTAACGCGCATTTCGTTCACTTTTTGTGCTTCCTTCGGTCACATACGTACTGGTGAGAGTCTGAAGGGAATGAAAGAGACAAAACTCAAGGATTCACTAGTTCCAGCCTCGGAAAAAGAGTGGGTTCAATGCCAATTGTGTGAAATGCGCCTCGAAACACGGAGGTGTCAATTACATGACAAATGCACTCAAGATGGCTCTACCAGTTGAACCCTCACCTCTAAAATCTGCAGTGGGATATAGATTGCAAGCTTGAATCCTGACTGAGCATCCCAGCCTCCTGTACTGTTGTTTAAAAGTAACAAAAACGGCCATTTTAAACCGATTGCAGTGCCTGGAGGCACTATATAGTAAGGCGCTAGGAACTATATAAACACAATCAACCTCATTTATCCTCATTTAACCCGTTGCGTGCTCATGACGGAACCGTTCCGTCACGAGCCTCAGGTGGGCTGTGCTGGTGACGGAACGGTTCCGTCACGGCCCGCTCGCCGCGCCTGCGCGGCACGAATTCCGCGCCTGCGCTGAGCAATCTGATGAGCGGCGGGGCCGTGACGGAACCGTTCCGCCACAAGCACAGCCCACCCGAGGCTCGTGACGGAGCGGTTCCGTCACGAGTACGGGAGCGCCGCGCAGCCCCGCCTCCCCCTTAGCGCTGCAGCGTAATAGCCGCCGCAGCTAAGGGGTTAAGTGAAGAGATGCAGAATAATTGGTTAGTATATTAGAAGTGCACATAACATCAAGAGAGTCGTGTTACTTTGTCTGCTTTTCACTCTTTATACTAGTGAATGACTTCAACCACGCACACACTAGAATTGTTCTGTAGTTTCCCAACTACCCTTTGCTTTTACCTTTTTAGGTCTCGGAGCCATTGAACACCATAGCATAGTGCATTGTGTTTAATTTTCGAGGAGCAAAATGTATAAACTGTGGGAAGTAAAGTCTCCCATTACACCGTAAATCAGGCAGATACAAGAAGTCATGATAGAAAAAAAGCCGCTATCATGGGCTTCCTGGCCTTCACACCTCTCGTCTCAACACCTCTATGAAGCCAACTAGGAGAATGACCAGAGTGGGTCCTCAGAGATCCCCGAGTTCCAAGTGTTCACCATGGCAAAAGTTAACGCGGAGCTTTACTGCAGCCAGACTTTAAAAGGAAACTCACACTTAGCATTTTATTTTAGTTTGAAGAGTCTGCTCTATCTGCCCCAGACTCACTCACATTCTAGAGTGTATTTGCTTGGCCTATTTGCAGCAGTATATTCATTTGCAAACGGAAATCATTACTCCTGAAGCAAACAAGCATTGGCATAGTCAATCAGTCTTGGAATTGGGCATGCCTAATTGCAGAGACGTTCCGATGTTCAGGAAAAGACCCTGGCCTGAGAGCGACAGAAGCATATTGCCAGAAATGGTTATAACACTTTTTTTATTATACCTTATAACTTTTAAACATGCTGCACAACATTCACAATATTATACAACACATATTAAAAACGTTAACACAGCCCATAGCTCAGTCAAAACACTTGTAACGCCTTAAAGGCGAGACCTATTGGCTATGCCAATGCTTGTTAATATATATAAGTCACCCCAAGGTAGGCCTGCCAAGCCTGAAGACAAGGTGCTGTATATTAAAACTAGTTTCGACAGTAAAAACTCTAAATTGTCGTTTTTACTGTGGAAAAGGATAGTAATCCCTCTAGCAAGTACAGGGTTACAGCCTGACATCTCAGAAGTGCTAACTTCTGAATGGGATACTAAAGTTGGTTCTCCAAGTTATCAAACAACTTGTTATATTAATCCCAACTTGATACTCAAGTCGAAATTAATGTAACTTGTTGCTGTGTGCAACTTTTGCAAAATAGTCACTTTGCTGCCATTCGTCCCATGTGCCCTTAATGCCAGCATATGGGGGGAGGTGTCTCAGAGACAGTTTTCTGCCCTCCTGGAGAGATGTGCTCACAACTCACAGGATAGGTTAGACTTGAAGCCTGCACAGGAGAGAGGTGTTACCTCCCTCCTATAGGAAGTCACACAGGTGTTAGCCCAAAAGGTGAGCTTCAAAGGAAAGGCTGCCTTTGAAGGGCAAATGGGAAACACGTGGAAGAAGAGCTGCCCTATTGTTTAAGCAGACAGGCTGGCACTAGGGACAGGGAAGAGCAGACCAGTTGTCAAACCAGTTTTCCTGGGGTTTGTAGCCTTCTTGGCCGTCACACCTTTGGGTTGGGCTATGGGGCGCTGGACACCAAGAGAGGGGTTCTGCCTTGTTGGGAATGGGCAGAATGGTGCATCTTGGGATATCCAGATACAACACTTTAAAGGGGGCTGTCATCAGGAATGGGAGAACCTGATAGCACATTGGCTACCAACCGCATAATACCCAGAGGGAAATTTATGGGCATAAAAAGGGCACTCCCAACACCCAGAACTCAGATCTCGACTGGACTGGAAGAAGGATCGAAGGACTACCCTGCTGCACTAAAGACCGTCGAAGAGGGGCTGCACCAACATGCACTGTACCTGCTGAACCTGGTTGCTAGCAAAGGAGAAGGGACTATGCCTGCTGTGTCCTCCTTGTGGAGAAGTTGTTTCCGGAGCTCAGTCGAAGCTAGGGTCAGCTGGCTCACCTCTCATTCACAGCAAAGGGCCACAACACCCGAGGAAGCCTGCTGGGACAAGTTGGTAGCCCAGATGTTTGCATCGCTGCTGCCGTACGGCACCAGAGACCTGAACCTGATGCTCAAAGTTGCACACAAGTCTGCTAGGCCCAGGAAAGTCATTGACGTGCAGCTTGGTCACTCAGAAGATGAGTTATCGCCCTGGGAATAAATTGGCTGTGACCACAATATCGGGCAACTGGTAGCGCAGTGGCAACAGGACTTCTACCAGGACCTGAATCATTTGAAGGGACGGTGACCCCGTGACCAGGACCACCTCACCACAACTGTGGACCGAGGAGTCGTCGCAGGAAGACCCCCATTGACAGCATTGCATCCACAGCATCCTTGAGTATCTTGTATCCCTTATCCCTTGATAAGGCTTTCCTTTGCTGCGCGCTGCGCTGTGGCATTTAGGCGCTGTGTCTAATTTTAAAAACCCTGTTTTTGTCTTTTTAGTTTAAAAATAATTTAATACATTTTCCCTGTTTTTAAAATATTGCCACTCACTTGCACTATAATCGTGCCCCTCACCGCGGCTTCAGCGGTTCTTTCTCAGCGCGCCTCGCGCTTCCTGGGAAAATCGGCACCATCTTGGGGGTTTGTAGGGGACGCTGACAGGACGCCATTCCGGGTAGCGCTCTAGCAGTCAGGCTGACTGGCTAGAGGCTTTCTGAAGAGGCGTACTTGAGGGGCAGTGGAAGGTGGGTCTGCCTGTTAAGACTTTCCTTTGCTGCGCGCTGCGCTGTGGCATTTAGGCGCTGTGTCTAATTTTAAAAACCCTGTTTTTGGTTTTTTAGTTTAAAAATAATTTAATACATTTTCCCTGTTTTTAAAATATTGCCACTCACTTGCACTATAATCGTGCCCCTCACCGCGGCTTCAGCGGTTCTTTCTCAGCGCGCCTCGCGCTTCCTGGGAAAATCGGCGCCATCTTGGGGGTTTGTAGGGGACGCTGACAGGACGCCATTCCGGGTAGCGCTCTAGCAGTCAGGCTGACTGGCTAGAGCCCTATATAGGCTCAGTATGCAGGCGCGCAGCATGTGCGCGCGGCGTGTGTGCCGCAGTAACGCCGGAGTCACGCCAGAGTCCAGCCCGTCTGCGCCCGTCCGCGCTAAGGACGGGCTGGATAGCTGGGAGACTGGACATACGGAAGGTGAGTACGTTGGGATCTGGTACTCATGGCAGGATATGATTACTCTCAAGCCTTCTAGGTTGCCATGTCACCATAGGAACGCCCCGGAGACACTCCATTCTTTCCCCGGCTGCAGCTGTTTTCTGACTGCCCCTACGGTGCCGGTTTCGTCCGCGGATGTTATACCGGCAGGTCCGAGTGTTAAATCGGGTAATAGCTTGAGGAGAGAAAAGGGGTTTCTTATAAATGCGAGGTCATTGATTAAGAACAATCTCGCATTTAAGGATTTTGTTTTGGCTAGGAATCCCTATTCCTGCCGTATCACTTCACTATCAGAACCTCAGGACGCTTTTCAGGCCCTTCAGTTTTCGATTAACGGATCATATATGTTTCCGTTCATGGGTTTTCTCATCTATCGACCCCCGGGGACTAGAGCGGATTTTGGCCATCATATGCTCAACATTCTAGAGCCACTATTTTGTCCATTTTACCCCATTTCTAGTAGGTTTATCTGGGTAAACTATGAAAATGGAGGTGAAGTAACATTTTGCATAATTGGGAAAGTTTTGCCCATTGTTTCATATACAAACTACTTCGCTTTGTAACACTTTATAAAACTGATGACTCTAACTTGTAGGAACTTTTTTGCTCTAATAAAAACTACTGCCAATTGACCTCCTGGAGAGGTGCTTATGAACTATAATTTGAAGCTCACAACAGAAAATGTGCCAGTTATGGGCTGACTCCTGTACAGGTCTGGGCTGAATAAATGCCACTCGCGTCCAAGTGAAGAAGTGACAGATAGAAGTAGAAGACAGACTGGTTAAGGGTTCACTTCTGCTCCTGTCCACAGACATACTGTTCACGAGCTCTCTTCGGGACAAGAAGCCTCATCACTGGGGCATAAAAAGTCCTGAGCTGCCATTCCATTATTGTCACCCTTCTGACGCACACCCAGAAAGCACGTCCTGCACCAGATCCTCCTCAACGCAGTGCGACTACAGACTGAGTCAACTGGATCGAAACTAGCACTGCACTTAACTGCATGTCCCTGGTGCAGTGCTGCATTAAACACGGTGGAGGCCCCGGGCAGTCGGAATTTCTGGACCCCGCCCTTGCAAATTATCTCCAAATATTTTTTTAATTTTACTAACCAACAATTTTAATAAACCAATTTTATTACACAAAACTAAACATTAACAATGATTGTTATTAAAGAAAAATTAACTGAAAACTTAAAAAAGCTGATTGTAATTTTCTTTCAAGATCAAATCAATATTATTTTGATCCATTGTCGCGGGCCGCTAAAAGGAGTAGGGCCCATAGGTCGGGGCCTACTTTGCCTATTTGGTAATCTGGAACTGCCCTGGCGACCCTCTCTGACATTATCTCACTGTGTCATATCTCACTTGTGAATAAGGTGAAGATGAAAGAGAAGCAAATGGCTGCAGACCACAAAAAGGTGAGGGTTAGGCAATGCTCGAGCTCAGCAAAGTTAACAAACATAGATCACTCTAAAGACAAACTTCAATGCTGTAGGTGGTTATATGGAACAATTAAGACATTTTGGTTCAAATTGTTGAATGCAGGTATAGCTTTAATTAATCTCTTGCGCAATTGGCAGAAAACAGAGGAAGGACAAGACTGCCCCGAGCAGACTCTCGTCTGAGTGTGATCCTGATCTAAACATCCAAAGTGGTTCCCAAATCTTAGATGCTTCAAATGAGCAAATATCATCTCCATCAAGTTTTTCGCCAATGTGGAAAAGTTGGCTTCAAGAGACTTGTTAGAAGTATCTCGTCTAATTACTTATAAATGACTCAAACACATGTCACATGATCCGACTGTTGCAGCCTTCAAATTGAAGGAAGCAAGTGAGGGAATTCCATTTGACAGTCACATTCTAAACACTCAGACTTTCTCTGCTAGTGCATTCATTAACACACTGTGGTTCTGAGCAGTCTCCCTGCTCCTCACCTATGAGAACAGCACACATGGTGTTGGGGCACTCTGTTGCGCTATTTCTTCCTAACAAAATAGAAAAAGTAACAACACTGAAGATGCTGCAAAGAAACTTTTGTCCTCGGAGTAAAATTTGTCCTGGTTTTTTTCTGTGATAAGGTGACTAAACCAGAAGGTAGGAGAAAGACACAAATAAACCCGTGTTTATTTCGGGGCGAAGGAATGGTACAACCACAACTGTTGTTTTGGAAAAGAGAGAGAAAAAATATACTTGCCATTTTGGTACTTTTATGGTTTTAAAGAGAAAAATCAACACATATGCCTGTTGCCCCACATGTTTACAATTATGAGAGATTGTAATTGCATTTATATAGCGCTTACTGACGAGGCGTTGAATCGCTTTTCTGCAAGTAGCGCGCTACTCTGGAACCCAAAAAAGGATTAGTGGTGGATTAGTACAGGGAAATTTTAATTGTTAATTTGAGTGGTAGACATGTGAGTCTGTTAGTTGAACTGAATAGGATAAAGGAGGGACAGAGGAGGGAAGAGTCTAGAAAGGGATTAGGAAGATTCATAGTAAAATGAGGTTTGGGATGAGTCAGAGAAGGGATACATGAAGGAAGAATCTAGAAAGTGTTATTTGGGAGATCACCGTAGTAAATTGAATGTTTGGGGTGAGCCAAGTATGGATAGAGGACGGAAGTCTAGAAAGGGTTATCTGGGAGATCATAGTAGAATAATGAGGTGTGGGATGAGTTAGAGAGTGGGGGTAGAGGATATATTGAGAGAGGCATAGGATGAGAAATTGAGTAGTGGATTGGAGAGTCGAATGTTTTTTTTCTACAGTAGGAGTAAAGTAATAAATATATAGATACATAAGTACATAGAAATGGTATACATATATGAAGAAAATAATATGTTGAGATATAGTAGTATTGTAAAAAGTTCCATATATGAATGTGCGGATAGATAGAAAAACAGATTTTCAAGAGTTCCTGTATGTGAAGATAATTTATTGGTGTATTTTTATTTTTAAAAACCCTGTATTTATTTTAGTTTTATATTTTCCTAAATTTTTTAATAGTGAAGCACTTATTGATACAATTATTATGATTGGATCAGAAATCAGATCAGAACAGGATTTATAAAACGCCACTAATCACCCGCGTGGGTATCAAGGAGCTCAGGGTCTTGCTGCTTCGAGAGTGTTCCGTTGAACAGCCAGGTCTTTGCCGCAAGGTAGGAGAAGGAGCATACTCCGCTGTAGCTTCGGTGGATGCAGGGATTGTGTGCAAGGGAGGCGGAGCACAGAAGTCTGGAGGGTTGGTGGAAGTTCAGGCAGTGGTTGATGTAAGCTGGTTCTTGGTTGTGTAGGGCTTTGCAAGTGTGGATGAGCATCTTGAATTTGTACCTCTTCTGGAGGGGGAGTCACTGGAGTTTCTTGAGGTGTGAGGTGATGTGGGTTCTTTTGGGGACAACAAGGAGGAGGCTGGCAGCTGAGTTCTGTATGGTCTGCAGTCTCTTCAGGGGGTGAGTGGTGATTCCGACATAAGAGTGTATTGTCGTAATCCAGCCGGTTGGTGACTAGGGCTTGAGTGATGGTTTGTCTGGTGTTGACGGGTAGCCATTTGAGGATTTTCCAGAGAATAGGGAGAGTAAGAAAGCAGGCAGATGAGACTGCATTCATCTGACTTATCATAGCGAGTTTGCTGTCCAGTATAATGCAGAGGTTGCCTGCCTGGTCTGTCAGAGTGGGTCCTAGTTCGGAGTGCCACCAGGAGTCTTTCCACAGGGAGGTGTTGTTCCTGAAGACCAGCACCTCAGTTTTGTCTGTGTTGAGTTTTAGGCAGTTGCTTTTCATCCAGTCAGCAACGCTTGTCATGCATCTGCGGAAGTTGGCCCTTGTGGTGGAGGGGTCTTCTGATAGTGAGAGAATGAGCTGGTGGGTGTCATCTGCATAGGATAGGATGCTTAGTCAATGGGTTCTTACAATGTTGTCCAAGGGGTTCATGTAGGTGTTGAGCGGAGTGGGGCTGGGGGACGAGCCTTGAGGAACAATGCAGATGATGTACTTGGGTTCCGAGGTGAACGGTGGTTGGTGCATTCTCTGGGTTCTTCTGGTGAGGAAGGAGGTGATCCATTTGCGGGTGTCTCCTCTGGTTCAGATGTGATGAAGCCTCTTGATAAGGGTGTGGTGGGATACTGTGTCAAACGCTGCTGAGAGGTCGAGGAGGATCAGGGCAGCCGTTATTACCCGATCCAGGAGGATGCAGATGTCGACGGTGGCAGCAAACAGAGCGGTGTCTGTGCTGTTGTTGGTGTGGAAAACGGATATGTCCAGAAGATTGTTGTTCTTCAGGTTTTGACTGAGTAACTGGTTATGGCATTTTAAAGGACTTTTGTGGGAACGAGGAGCCAAGAGATGGGATGTTAGTTCTTGAGTTCGCTGGGGTCGACAGATGGTTTCTTGAGATTGTGAGCTTCCATTCTTCTTAGGGGAAGGTGGACGTGGTGATGGATGCGTTGAAATTGGCGGTGAGCTTGTTGCTGATTTTCTTGCTCCCAAGGTTGAAGATGTCTGTGGGTGTTCCTGAATGGACAGAGTTCATGATGGCTGTGGTGTTGAGTGTGGTGAGCTGGTCCCAGGAGGTGAGTAGGGGGTTGAGGTTCACATCTGTGGGAGTGAGGAAGCTGTAGTTGTCGGAGGAGGTGGGTTGGGGTTCAAAGTTTTTCCTAGATGGTGGTGATCTTGTCACGGAAGAAGTCCGCCAGGATGCTGCAAAGTTCCTGGGAGGGGATGATGATGATGTTTTCAAGGGTTGAGGGGTTGGAGAACTCTGGTGACGTTGAAGAGTTTTTTTGCTGTGGTTGGTAACTGACTTTGCTGCAGTCGGCCAGGGTGCTCCTTTTTGTCTCTTTCAGAAGTTGGTGGTATTAGTTGAGGACTGTCTTGAAGGTGTCTCAGTGTGCGGGATCCCTGCTGGCGCCCCATTTTCTTTCTAATTGCTTGCAATTGGTGGTTCTTAGTTCCGTGGTGTACCAACTGGCCTGTTTGGTGGATCTCTTGAGTTTGGTGGAATTGATGGGAGCGTCTTTGTCAGCTCAGTCAGTGATCCAGGTGGAGAAATTCTTGACAGCCTGTTTTAGGTTGGTTCCAGTGTCAGGGTGGGAGGTGTTGAGGGTATCGTATCGGTCCACTGGCACTCTGACACTTTACTTCCAGCTTCGGTGGGAGGTACTGGGCAGCTTGGGGTCGGTGCCAGCAGGGTGGGCGGCCCTGTGATAATGAAATGGACAATAGCATGGTCTGTGCAAGTGAGCTCGGTGACATGACTGAACTTGACTCTGTCGCTGGCCGTGAAGATTGGGTCAAGCGCGTGTCCAGCGTTGTGGGTAGAGCTGGTGACTAGTTGGGTGAGGCCGATGTTGTTCATGCTTTCAGGAAGGTTGGCGGTATTGGTGTTGTTTGGATCGTCAAGGTGGAAATTGAGGTCTTTGAGGAAATTGCCGTTTTTGCAGTTAAGGGGAAGCGGAGTGCTGAAGTCGGGAATGGCGTTGCAGAAACAGAGGCGTGGTCAATGGGATCTGTAGGTGAGAGTGCCTCCAATGGTGGTTCTGCCATCAGTTTGGAGTTGGAGTTGGAAATTAGGTGTTCCATAATCGGGTAGTGTCTTCTGCTGTGGTGGTGCAGTGGATGTTTTCTTTGTGTATGATGGAGATTCCACTTCTGTGTTTGTTGATGCGTGTGGACGATGGAGATTCCATCTCTGTGTTAGTTGATGTGTTTCCTGTGTGCTATCTTGTAGTCTTCAGGAGTAGCTGAGGTGATGTCGGGTGCGGATGCGGGGTTGAGCCAGATCTTGGTGAGGAAGATGACGTTGGATGTGTGGGTGGTGACAATGTCCCAGATTTCGGGGTCTTTCTTGCAGAGTGATGGCATTGAGAAGGAGGCAGTTAAGTTGTTCCAAGGCAGTCTTGGTCATAGTGGTTGGCGTGGTTATGGTTGTCATGTTTATGGGTGCTTTGACATGCAAGAAGGTCAGACAGTGCCGGCAGGGGTAAGGTCCTACCGTAGATCAAGGTGAGGTGCGGCAGCAGTTGTTGTTGCGGAGTTTGGGGTCCAGAGCTCGGTGAAGGTGCATCTTCGTGTGACAGGAGAGCCAGGGTTCCTAGCACTGGGCATGGTCCAGGCACGGACGGGCACAGGCAGGCCTGCCTTTGGCACGCCCACACTGCGGCCTTCATTAAGTAGGTCCAGGGATGAGGGAGGGGCACTGGGTGGTGGTGGGCGGGCCTGGTGTAAGGCAGGAAGCAAGAGAGAATAATGCGACAAAAAACAGTTGGAAAAGCAAGCTGGCAGTAGGGTAAAGCCAGTGGAACACAAACCACAATATAAAACCAAACCAAACAGTGCCAGAATCTGAGAAAAGACCAATAAAACAAGTGAGTACCAAGCACTGGGTAACAACACAAAAGTGCAACAAGCAAGACGGCAAACAAGTGATGGAGGACTAAACTGTAGGGAAAAGTGTAGAATGAAACAGAATAATCAACGTAACCAATTTAAACAGAAGTTTAACAAGTGAGGTAGTAAAGCTGCAAGGGGGAGCGAGCATGAAGGAATGATCATATTTATATATTGTGATAGATAAAATAAAATAGAAACCCATAAGCATCCAATCAAATAACTTATATGAAAACTATGCAGTCATCGATATGAATGTTAAGCTTTATATATATATAAAAAACAAAAGTAATATAAACATTTGTTTAGCAAAAAACAGTGTCCACATATTTTTAAACCCTAGGTATGTATATTTGTACAAACAAATGCACATATCTAAATACATACATATAGTTAAATTATAACCAATGTAGGGCTCTCAAGGCAGGGGAGAAGTGTGGCTCAGGGGTTAGAGGCAGCAGACCTGGAAGCTGAGATCGGTCCTGGACCAGCGTTCAATTCCCCGCCTCGGCAGGGTCTTGGGCTACAAATTCCACGGACTCGATAATTCTCGCCCCGGTGCCTCCTCGACTCACGGGTTCACACTCTGCGACTCTGGGCAATAGCTTGCTTAATCTCCACAACGGCCCCTCGCGGCGGGATGCCTGACTTTCACCTTGTGGATACCCTGCTATCTCACAGGGGAATACCAGGAAGGGTTCCCTAAGCAAGCGCCGGGAAACCCACTGCGGGTAGCTGTGCGCTATATAAGCTCAACTACATTTACATTTACATTTGTCGCTTTACATGCACATGTTGGACCCAACGCCAACACACTAACTGTAACTCTACTCATGTCATACACATGATCACGTGCCCTCGCGACATGAAATACATCGGCATGACTTGCATGAAAGTGAGGATTGGGGAACATAAGAGCAACATCAAGACCAAAAAAATAACCACCAAGATGAGTAAACATTTCCTCGAACAAAAACATACAGCTGAATAAATCAAGTGGACAGTCATAGAAATGCTACAAATGATAAACAACAATGCAGAACAAATTTTATTTGACAAAAAACAGAGATGGGTGGACCGTCTGCAAACAAATGTTTCCGGACTCAATGATGATGTGCCATGGCACCAACTGTACTGAAGAAAACAAAAACAAAAATTTGGACCAACTATGGGTGAAATGAGAAGATGAAGGCAAAGTCATCTCTATATAGAAATGAACAACTGAAGGGCACAACTGATCCTCTTATAATTGATCTGTATACTCTTAACACTCTTCGTATACATTAACAAAGAATTCCAAACACTTTTTGAGTCAATACCTATAATTCAGGTAATTTCTAATCATTTATGACATAGGTAGGTATTTGATACAAGTAGGATACCTTTGCACATGAAGGGAAGATAGTCTTTTCTCCATCACTACTGCAATAGATGATAGTCCTCTATCTACCTCCTCAAATCGACCCGTACACTTTCAACATTGTATACATACACTCACAAACAACTCTTAATATTTCCGAGTAAACACCCATGATTCTGGTTATTCATAACAAATTGCAAAATAAACTATATTATGAGAAGTTTTTGTACATGCGAGGGTAAACAGTCTTTTTTCCACCTCCATTGCAACAAACGACCGTCCTCTTTCTACCACCATAGCTGTGGCGATAGAAAAGAATGAGGGAACTTCCAACCCCTGTCTACCGGGGGCAGAGTCAGCACAAGAAAGAGAATCGCTACAAGCCGGTAAGATTAACGCGAGGACACGAATGCGGGAAAATAAAGTAAGCGAAGAGAAAATGTCTTGAGGAACCAGATGATACACACAACTTTTATGTGAGGTATAAGCGTGTCCGCGGCTAATTAAACCGCAATTTGCATTTTATTATTCATAAGCATGAGAACGCGGGTATTTAAATCAACCCCGATATTGAAATTACCAAAAGAGCAATAAAAAGGTTTAAGGGAATATGAACAGGGATATCCTTGCGAACACTCAGTAAACATGCCCTTGAGACTTCGCAAATATAAAGCCAACACAGAAACCATTAAGCCCCTTAGGAATATACTGGTATGATACACTTAACAACAACTGTAATAAGCACGCTTGGGATAAATAGCGAAATATACGATTTCAATCCATTTAAGAGTGAACTAAAAAGATCTACACTTCCAGGAATTAATGCAAGTAAAATTCCTAGATAGAATCGATACTTTTTAAGAAAACCTCAGTGCACCTTCCAATGTCGATACCACCATATGATGTCTCAAAGATAAAGAGGGCTAGTAGCAACCTCGTGAAATGAAGCTAAAATGTAGCGAGAAAATTTGAATGTAATTGTTGATGTCTGTTGTATTTGTCTCTGTCTTTTGTGTTTCTTTTCAATTACAGGCACAATTGGCCTTTTTTGTTTATTAGTGGAACACAAGAACCACTGACAGTAGCTGCACTAATCGTGTGAGTACTTACCCTTTGATTTGGTCCTGAAGAAAGCCCCATAAACCCAGCTGGGCACAGTGGGGCTGAAACATGTCGGCCTGATTTTAACCAAAAGTATAGAGTATCTAGTAACTCGATCCATACCTACACACCGTTGTTTTTACTGATCTTGAATCATCCTTTTTTGTAATAAACCAATTTGACTTGAGATGAACAAGAATTTTTTAATTCACATTCTTTTTTGAGCACTTATAGACACATTATCTAGACACTACTACGTATCCAGTGGTTACCTCTGGCTAGAGGTAAGCATACAAGAAAGAAAGACCCGATGATGATGCACCAAAGCATTGTAATTGGGGGAGAACCAAGATATACCGCCTTCCAACTACGTGCGTGTATGAGGGTTTTTTATTAAGAAAAAAAAAACTGGAAAAGTAGTTACATGTGCATAGTTATAGCATATGAGATGGTGGGGACTACTACAGCATAGTAGATGGCAAATGCGCCCCAACATCGTGCACTGTTGCTTTGAATTAATTTTGATCATGTGATCCAATGGAGTACTTTAACTGTGTGTCATATAGAAAGAATAACATTTGGTTTATAAAAATATGTTTTTTAAACCCTTATCAGATGGCCCTGTTAGGGGGTGGGGAGGTAATGTCTGGTTAGAAACATTACCTCTCACAGAAAAGTAGTTTACTACTTGATTTGTATCAAATATTTCAAACAACCTCCTTGTTATTCATGTGCATGTCCTCCTCTTAAACCCCGGTAATGGCATAATTACTTAAGGGTTATCTTCATTACTTAGAGTCCTGGGCCTCACACTTATTTTTTTACTGTTTAAGGGCAAACCCTCTCTCAGGAGACAGGTAGAATGCCATTCCCTTCACCAACCCCATACGACAAATACAAATCTTCTCTTAGAATAGGTGGATATCCTCATCTCCCATTTTCTTCTTTAAAATCACAACTGTGGAAAGGGAGGCTGGGAAGTGAAGTAATTAAGATTACTGATAAGTAACCCAGTCCTTACAACCTCATTCAGTTAGCTTGTCACAGTACTTACACTTTGAGGATAACCCCCACTACAGATATCCATGATGACCAAAGTCAAACATAACCACACATGTAAATGTATTGACAGTTCAAGTAAAAATATCAGAGACAAAGAGTTCAAAATCTTCTCAGCACAGAACCGTGTTTGAGCTGCTTATCCTGCCACCCTGTAATGGACAAAAAACAAAAGAGGTGTCCTCTTGGCTACCCTGCAAATTTCCCCTGAGCGAAACATCCTGTGGCTTGGACCAGAAAGCCGCTACCCTTCAGGTCCACCTTCTTTGAATTCGCCCTGGAAGAACCATCTTTCACATGCTTTAGTAATAGACAGTCTGCCCCAAATGATAATGGTAGAAGTGAAGGCGTGTCACTCTTAGCTGCTGGGATAAAAGTGGCAAACAATAAATAAAAGCTAGGGTGTAATTAAGATACAAGAAAACAGTGTGGCACACACCTAATATACACAATGCCTCCTCTTCCAGAGAAGCAGGGTGGGCAGAAGGCAGTAAAGAAAATGTCATGTACCTAGGAGAATTATAAGCGGACTTTTGACAAGAGTACTTGAATTGAGCAAAGGACTATCCTAACGGGCAGGATCTTAAGAAAGGAAGTTCCTAATGAGCACAACCACTTTCTGTCCAGTTTCTGTTCTACAAAAGCAAATTCAATTGCCACAACGAAGAAGTCTGACAGGGATAACACAACACTGGGGGTTGCTTATGAAGTATCAAATGGACGACGGCCTAAGAAAAAGGCTGAGTACACCATTGTTAGGTACTGCAGGTACTAAATAATGAATGCAGGTACCTACCACTAAACGTGAAGTAACTCTACAATTATCAATGTGTCTTTGTTCTTTCTTTTTATGTGTTGTTGTGTTTGTCTGATGCACTGACTTGCTCTACCTGGACGCCATCTCCTTTAGAAGGACGATAATTCCACAAAGACGTCCAGGTGACATCTTTAAGTTTTTTGAACAATTTACACACATTCCTTGAATCACTATGCAGTAGCGAAGTTATGGTCCTGAAGAAAGCAGCGGACACCATCTGAGGTCCACCAACTGCAGAAACATGTTGACCTTTTACATCAATATAGCAGATATTTGTTTTAAACTGCTATGAACCCGCACTGGTTTTTAGACTTGGAAATATGAGAGACACCTAATAAAGCTCCTTAGCTCTCTATTATCCAACTTTTATATTCCTTCACATATTTCACGTTTTCATTCACCTTTTCACGCACTGCTTTTCAGTCACCTCTATCAGGTTACACTACCCATACTCTTAGTTGCATTGGGACATTCGTATATACACTGTGCAATTACAACTAATGCAAGTGTTTTCTCCTTGGTGAAAGGAGTCCCAAATGATGACAAGGGCGAAACCGAGAGATGACTGATGGGTACTTTTTCACCTGAAAAAGTACCTTGCACTGGAGGTATTGACTCCTTTCACTACGTTCTCACTAAAGATTAGGTCAGTGATCGGACTCTCCTTCATACTTTAGGTTTAGACCTTCAGTTACTCAGTGTTTTGTATTAAGTATCAAACGTGCCCCCAGGAACATCTGTACAGACACCAGATCACAACAAATGCAAATGGACAACATTTCCCTTTATGAGCCTAAAAACTGTGGAAAATAAAAGGAAACCACATTTCATCAATCCAAGCCAAAGGCTATTGGTACATTATCTGCAGCTTACTGTTCCCAAACGATAGGGTGACTACCTCACTCCAAGTCATCTCAAACACTGTTTCCAATCCTGAACCTTTCATCTACAAATCATTGATTTCAGGTGTGCTTGTCTAGTTTGTTCAATGGAAGCAAAAAGAGACTACGATACCCAGAATGCATTAGGGTATTACACATTAGTCCAGGACAGGCAACAGTGTATGTTATGACCTGGAGGGTGGTGGTCATCCTAGACCCCAAACAGTGATGGTGGACAAAATTTCAAAGAGAAAAAAAGAACTAGAGAAATTTCAGTACCATAAAACATTCACAGGTATGTGAAAGGAGACCCTTGAACATGCATGTATCACATGGAGATATTTCTGTATTGTCAAACACAGGCACCTATACTGCAACAGAGGTTGGTCTGCAAGGCTACTAGAGGAGCTACATCTATACAGCAGTCCATCCTGTGCACGTCCAAGCACTAAAATGCCATGTTATTAGCGAAGCCAGACTAGAGCTGGAAGAGGAAGGCCGGTCAGACATGCACGAGGGAGGAGAGGCAGGCCATCAACAGGATCTAGGAACTCGGTGTTTCATGGTCACGAGAGACTAGTCAAAGTAACGAGTGAGAACATCAACAGGATCTGGTGCAGATGTTCCAACGTAAGGAGTGGAAAGTGGAACTTTAAGGCCAAGTAATGACCCATCAGGCTATCTTCCAGAAACTTCAGAAGAGTTACAGTGCTTTTTAGAGAAATCCAGCTGACCAGTGGAATGTCAATGGATTCTTTGCTTAGCTTAAATCCTCTAGGTCGAGAGACTTGCAGCATAAGTGCACACAGAAGCTTTGCATTGCGATGCAAACAAATCCTGCCATTCAATCCCAAACCTGACGAGTGGGAGTTATAAATGATATGGGAGAAGAGATGACTCTCCACTGAGGAACAGGAGAGCCAACCGAGACAGTCTGCCCATAAGTGCTCCTTCCCCAAGAGATGGGATAAAGTCAAGCAAGCAGGTTTGCCTCTCTTCACAGACACAGCATGTGGGCCACATCATACAAACCCAGGTACAGAGATTGATATAGACCATGGGAACTTGACTAACTGATTCAAACCATTATAGAGCACACTGTTACAGTAGGGTGTCTGGCACTACACAACATGGATTTTTCTCCTAACAAATGCATTTGACCCCAAACAAGGGGAGGAAAAACCTGATGGAAAACAAAAATTACATTGCTCTCCAACTGGAGGAATAAGCAGGTTTGGGATCCGTTGCTCGTCTCTGCCATCTAGACTTGGCACCAAGCCATGGTGTCTTTCATAATGGCAACCAAGAACGGAAAAAATGGGGGCATCTTAACCCATGTCTTGTAATCCCAGTTTGATGGATGCCAAAATACTTCAAAATGGACACATGCATCTCAGATACCAAGCATTGTCAGAAGGTTCCCTAGCCTGAGTAACCTAAAATTGACCCTACAGAGCCCATCTTGCCAAAGAGGTATTGAGCAAACGGGTCTACACCCTTTGGATAGAAAACCGGCGTGAAGTCACCCAATGACATTTGTACCAAAATAGGATAAACTATTTTTCTCCCGGCAGTGTTCTAGGCTCCATTTCCAGTCCTTCCTTGCTATTTTATTCAGATCGCGTTGCTCAGGAGGGTGGGTCCCTTGGAAGAGGTTAAATCATCAGACTTAGCCCATTAAGTCTAAAAGGGTGAGGATTGTCAAGCTAATTGGCAATAGTGGAGATAATGGGGAATATTATCTTGGATACTACATATAATGGACTCTGTTATGCATTGACAGGCTGCAGCATGGTTTGCCAAGTGTGAAGTATATCTGGGAGCCTCATTTTTGTGAAGCAAATAGCTAAGGAAAAGAAGATACTGCAGACCTACAGGGTTAAAGAGGAAGGGCTAGATGTATCTTACTCAGTGCATATCATCACCACCCGACATTTTAGCTTAATGAATCCAGGACATCTATTGCTGGGTGGAAGTAGCAGGCAACCTCCAACGAGATTTTCGCCTTATGCCGATTCAGCACAGTTAGGAAACAAGTGACCGTTTTAACGTCAGTAGATACTGACTCAATTTGCCAGAAAAAGTGGACCTTGGGCCTGCCTTCAAGAGGAGCACCTCTTAAGCAGTCACTGAGGAAGAAAACATCTAGCCTATTGCTAGACAGTAGTATTGAAACATGTTTATGCAGAGCTCACGTCAGTAAACACATGATACACACATATATATTGGTATTCAAACATGTTTATTCAGAGCTCACTTCAGTAAACACGATACACACACATATATATGCACAGCTCACATATTAAATTACTCAGGACATGGTCAGTGACATCCACGATGATATCACTGATGACATCTGAAATTACATTACTGAAGACATCACCCTGTGAGTGTTTCGAAAATGTTTCTGAGACTCAAAAAAGATAAATACTTAGCTACAGCATAAGTAACATTACTATTCGGTCTGTGCTAGTAATTAGTCAAACTATTTCTAACATATCTCATCTGAGTGGCTGCGTGACTGTCTGTATCAGTGGATGCCCGAGTGGCTGCATGGATGTGTTAGAGGGTATGTGAGTAGCTTTATGGGTGAGTGAGTGAATGTTAGAGAGTGAGTGGGTGTGCAAGTGGCTGTATGGGTGGGTGAGTAGCTGTATGGGTGAGGGAGTGGGTGTGTTAGTGGCTGTATGGATGAGTGAATGTGTGAATGGCTGTAAGGGTGAGTGAAACAAGCACAAACCACGTACATCAGAGGTAGGAGCAGTGTGAGCTTTTTTCTCATATAGAAAACACAAACAGCAGCAATGTAACCTTACCTCACAAACACAACTTGTAGTGCAGGTGCAGTGAAAAGCTAATTGTGTAGAGAGAGCCTCCTGGCATGCTTTGGAGTCCTTCTACCCGTGCCATATAGAGAGGGACTGAGCAATGGCCCAGGTCATCCTGCTGCCAATTTTGCATGCAGGAGAAAAAGGAGACAGGGGCATCTCCTAGGGCTTCTATCAGCTCCAGAACATCTAGTTCATACTTCAGAGCACCTCTGCAGATCGTCCAGTCCTTTATGCTTCTTCTACTAGCCACTAAAACGCACCACCTTGCTACTGGGTGTCAAGACTACACTTAGTCACCCTTAGCCAACTGTTAAGAAGGCACTCGCTTTGCATCACAAATCGTCTCTTGGCTCACAGGGCCTTTAGCTGGCTCTCACATAATGTATGCAATCTCTCATAGACACTTAGTCGGCCATTAAAAACCTTGAGCCAAACACAGGAGATTATGAGTCTGTCCGACAATCTCTACTGGGTCTCTGACTTTTCCCAGACACCATCAATCTACCTTGGGCAGGCAACAAGTCTCCCTCAGCAGAGAACTCTGAAGACCCTTATCTGAAACTTTAAAAGTCCTTAACTGGCCCCTATATTCACTCCGCCAGCCTTCACAGACTGCCTTTACAGACCTCCAACTTGTGCTTACAGACCTCCAACTTGTGCTCACAGACCTCCCCTCCTCCCCCAAGGATCCTCAGCCCTACCATGCTAACTCCAGAGGACTCTACTACTCTCTCTAATCACTCAGGTTTGCAAGAACAACTTAGCTGGCCCTACAACCTATCTTGCTGCTTCTCAGTTACCAGCAAAGCACACCTTCTACCCATTATACCTTCACTTTGAGCTCTGACAAAACTTCAACCCCTCCACTGTGGCTCTCAGACCCCTTTATACGCAATCCATTAGCTCTCAAGTCCCCTTCCTGACCCTCAGAGCCTAGGAGTCTCCATTATAGCCTATCCTTAGTTCCCTAGTTCACTAAGTCTCAATGAACATCCACTTACCGTGTAGAAAAGAACTCCACTAATCAGAAGCTCCGAGGGTACCACCTTTGTTTGATGCAGAATCTGGAATGTAAGCCTTGCCCACAGAAAAGTAAAATGCTGTTTGGGGAATATCACATACAGTACAGTGGGCGTGTGCACACACACACACACAGTTCTGTAGTGTAGTGGTGACGCACATGGGCTATTTCCACATTTTGGTGCGTGACCTTTGTCACATTCAGTACCTACTACAATATCGAAGTAGATTAAATCCTCCAACTGTTAGTGAACTCAAAGGATTTTTAGACAAGTGCACATCAGGATCCCCTCTGGATCCCTTTCCTCCTCACCCTGTGAGGAAAATAGGAGAAATCCTAAGCTCAATCTATCAGGATCTCTTCGCTTCCTCACTGAATTCCAGGATAGTCCCTGCATCATGGAAGAGGGCAAATACCATCCCCTCCTTAAGAAACTGAATGTGGAACCAGAAATCCTGGATAACTTCAGACCAATCTCCTTGCTCCCTGTGGTTGCCAAGATTATTGAGAAGATTGTAAACACTCAACTTTCGGTATAACTAAATTCCTTCACTCTCCTCCACAACTCACAATCTGGCATTAGGACTCTCCACAGCACGGAGACAGCGCTTGTGTAAATAACAGATTCCATTACATTTGCTTTGAATGCCAGCCAAAACAGAGCCTTAATTTTATTAGACCTCTCCAAAACGTTTGACACGATCTCACATAAGATCCTGAAACATCGCTTGGCAGCTATTGATGTGGAGGGAACGGCCCTAGCATAGTTGAGTTCCTACTTGGAGCACAGAGAATAGGCCGTGTGACTGAAGCTACTACCCCAAGGCAAAGATTATTTTAAGTGTGAGGTGCCTCAGGGCTCGGCCCTGAGCCCTACGCTTCTTAATATTTACATAACGCAACTGGCATACCTAATCGAATCATTTGATATCCAAGTGGTTTCATATGCAGATGATACCCAGCTACTGCCGACCTACGACAGCAATACTTTGGAATCAAGGTCAAAATGTGCAGCCTGCATAATAGCTTTAATGGGATGGCTTAAGGCCAACTTGCTCCAATGCATCCCGTAGAAAAAAAGAGGTCCTGCTATTTGGTGCCAACCCACTACCCAGGTGCTCCGGGGCACGGCCAGACAGTTGTATCTCTCTACCCCCTTCCCCCCACGGAGGTAGCCAAGAACCTAGGTGTGCTCATTGACACTCACTTATTGTCCAAATTCCAGATATCAGAAGTGGTCTTAACCTCCTATCTTGGGAAGCCCAGAAAACTGTAGTCCAGGCATTAATGCTCTCCAGACTCGACTACGCAAACATTCAGCACCTAGGTGTCCCAGACAACCTGCAGCAATGATAGCAAATGGCAATTAGGGCCCGATGTAGGTCGGTCGGTAACGGCGGAAAATCGGTATTTTCGGCCGTTACCGACCGGTATTACAGAAATGGGATGTAGGGGCATGTGTAACTGATTCGGTAAAATTACTGATCGGTAAATTTACCAATCGGTATTTCTACCGAATCGGTAATTATGAGATGTAGGTGGGACTCTTCTGAGTCCCACAAGCCTTACAGAATCGGTATTTTAACATCAAATTCAATTTGATGTTAAAATACCGATTCCGGTGTGCATGCACACCTATGCCATATGACAGGCAGACCTGCCCTTAGGGCAGGTATGCCTGCCACATGGCACCCGAGCCTCTTTTGGGGGTGCCAGAGGGTGTCAAAGTGACACCCCCTGCACCCTTGTGTAATTCGGTATTTACCGATTCGGTAAATACCGAATCGGTAATGCCCGTCATTCCTATGGGCTTCAAAGCCCATAGGAATGAATGGGCATTACCGGTCGGTATTTACCGAATCGGTAAATACAGATTTTTACCGATTCGGTAAAAGAAACATCTGGATGCTCCTACATGTCCCCCCTTCTTATTTACCGATTCTTAATTACCGAATCGGTAAAATTCGGTAATTAAGAATCGGTAAATAAGTCCTACCTACATCGGGCCCTAAGTCTTTTGTTTAAACTTACCAAGCATGTCTCCCACTATTGTCACCAATTGCACTAGCTACCGGTAAAAAAAAAAAGGATTATGTTCAAGACACTGACAGTGGCACATGCCGCTTTCTATAAGACTGGGCCCAATTATTTATCTAACAGTATTGTTGGATACTGTCCCAAAAGAACTCTCCGTTCACAGTCTGCCCGGTTACTGCCATCCCCTTTACTAAACTGAAGAAATGGGGTGGATCAGCACACTCATTCCAGCAGCCTCACTACCATACTAAGGAATAAGTGTGGTATGATTGTAGAATTGTAAAAAAGTGAAGTAGTGAGTGTGAAAAACAGCTACAGGTGGTGGTATGAGAGATATGTGGTCTTCTAAAGAAATTTTAGTATGTGGATGAATTTTAATGCAATAATTCTCAATAATCCATAGAAATGACTATGTGGATAAATACATTTTTTATTTATTTTGAAAGTTTTATATAGCGCGAACAAGATCTTTGCAGATATCAGAGCGCTTTACAAAGGCAAGGGGTAAGTGAGTGGTAGGGTAGGTACACGAGGGAGCATAGTTAGGTAGGTAAGTCATCAATGCAAATAGTACAAATAAGAGGGAGCATGGACAATCAGGTAAGTCGATAATACAAGTAATACAAATGGGCAAAGAGATCAAACAAGTAGTACAGATCGACGCAGAGTCTTAAAAGGTCCAAAGTAGTAGTTCAAGTGTATTTAGCCATGAGGATAGCTTTTACTTCTTTCCTAAAAAGAGGAGTGGAGGAGATGAGCCTGGTTTTAGGAGGGAGTGAGTTCCAGATCCTAGGCGCCATTCCTGAAAAGGAGCGTTTGTAAGTTTTTTCCTTCCGGAATCTTCGAGGCTTCAGCAGAAGATTGTCTGTGCTTCTGGTGGTTCTGGAGCCGCCAAAAATTGTCAGCTTCTGAGTGAGGTAGCCGGGTGAGTTCAGGTGTACAGCCTTGTGCGTCATGCAGGCAATTTTCAGATGTATTCTGGCTTCAAAAGGCAGCCAGTTCAGGGATTTAAAGTCAGGGGAAATATGTGAGTGTTTTTAGGTCTCGCCCTGGAATTCGCATCCGAAGGATGCGTCCAGGGTCGGAGACTTATAGCGAGCTGACACGGGGGAATGACGGACAAAAAACTGTCACGCGCTTCTCCCCGGCTGGATTCAGCTGCTTGCACGCGCACCAACATTCACGCATGCGCACATCACAGGCACACGCATACACAGCACTCACGCATGCGCACATACACACGCGCTGCTTACTTTCACTTTGCAACCCCCCCACCAGTCATCGGATTTTTTTACACACGCACGCATGCATGCATACATACACACACACAGACACACGCGCACGCACAGGCACACACGCACACACAGGCACACACACAGACACACACGCGCGCGCGCGCACATGTCCCCTCCCCCCCTCACACCCCACTCACCGAGTTCTTTTCGTGTGTCCCTCTCTCCTTCCCTCTCTCCTTCGGCAGGCAGCGGCAGGCAGCGGGTCATCCTCAGCAGCAGGCGGGGCTCTCCACGAGCACAGGAGCCCCGCTAGCTGACACGCAAATCTTCCGGCAATCTTCCGGCTGACGGGCACAGGAGCGCGGGGTAGGCTCCCGTCTGCTTCCTGTCTTTTTGCGGCCCCGCCCCCGTCCCAACACAGGTTGCCTGGCTTCCTGTTCGAGCCGGGCTGCGGCGGTGAGTTTTTGCACAGGGCACACGCTAACCCATATACCCGGCTGTAGCTACGCCCTCTATGCACACCTCATCAATCAATGAAAATGTACTTAGTTGGATATGGTTGTTGAAAAGATTATGCAGAACGGTGCAGTAAAGTGTTCGGTAGAATGTCGCCTTCAGTAAATTGAATGGAAACGAGTGACGAATCTCTGTGGGTAAGTGCGCATTATTTTGTGCCAACGTTTTTTTGTCTTCAAATAGCCTTTTTAAAAATGCGCTCATCTGCAAGATTGGGAATTTTAAAAAGCTGCTCTTTGTAATGTTTATCTATTAGTCGACAACTGCTTTTATTGGTGGACTTGGAATGTCGCTAGAATTATGTAATATCAATCAAATATCCAAGAAACAAATCAAGGGTTTAAAGTGAAAGTAACTGCAAGTAAAACATTGCGCCTAGAATCCTGAATGTCTAATCTATGAGCATCGAGGTCTCGGTTTGCATAGATCGGGTTATAGCCATGTGTGTTCCATCACTTGACCCGGCTGTAGCTACGCCCTCTATGCACACCTCATCAATCAATGAAAATGTACTTAGTTGGATATGGTTGTTGAAAAGATTATGCAGAACGGTGCAGTAAAGTGTTCGGTAGAATGTCGCCTTCAGTAAATTGAATGGAAACGAGTGACGAATCTCTGTGGGTAAGTGCGCATTATTTTGTGCCAACGTTTTTTTGTCTTCAAATAGCCTTTTTAAAAATGCGCTCATCTGCAAGATTGGGAATTTTAAAAAGCTGCTCTTTGTAATGTTTATCTATTAGTCGACAACTGCTTTTATTGGTGGACTTTGGAATGTCGCTAGAATTATGTAATATCAATCAAATATCCAAGAAACAAATCAAGGGTTTAAAGTGAAAGTAACCGCAAGTAAAACATTGCGCCTAGAATCCTGAATGTCTAATCTATGAGCATCGAGGTCTCGCTTTGCATAGATCGGGTTATAGCCATGTGTGTTCCATCACTTGGCTTAACATAGAATGAATATTCTTATGCTGCGCATTCGCCTTTTTATGCAAAGAAAATTAAAATAGCGCATAAATAAAAATAAAAACATTGCCATTTACAGTACTAGTAGCTTAAACTTAAATAATGCGAGACCTATTGCATTGCAAATGCTTGTTTAGATCCAGTGATGAGTCTCGCTGCCGCGTTTAGCGAAGCTCTTAGGGGTGCAGTTGTAGTTAGGGGAAGATCGCAGAGGGCGATGCTGCCGTAGTCTATGCGAGGGATGACTAGTGCTTGTACTGCAGTTTGGAAGTCTTTGGCTGGGAGGAAGGGTTTAAGTTTCCTCAAGGTATTTATTTGGAAGTTCGCTCCCTTAGTTGCCTTGCTGATATGCTGCTGCATGTTGAGATTGGCGTCAAGTGTTATGCCTAAAGATTTTGCTGAATCCACGATGGTCGGTTGGACATTGAGTGCAGTTAGGTGCTTAAGCCAAGTTTGAGTGGTAGAGATTTTCGCGGGAGGTGAGATCAGAAGGAACTCAGTTTTCATAGCATTGAGTTTGAGGTGGTTATCGGCAAGCCAGGATTGGGTGCTTCTGATCGTTGAGTTCAGAAGCATAATGTCTTTGGGGGATTGTAGTTTGAGATATAGTTGGGTGTCATCGGCGTACATGTGAAAGTGTACATTGGATGCTTGTAGCAAGGTGGTGAGAGGTTCCATAACTAGGTTGAACAAAGTGGGGGATAGGGAGGATCCTTGGGGGACACCTAACGATACAGATACTGGAGAGGACATCAAGTTGTTGCTCTTGAATTTCTGAGACCGGTTGTGTAGAAAGGAAGTGAAACACTGGAGAATAGTCTCAGAAAGACCCATTCTTGTGTTTAAGAGTTCGAGTAAGTTCTCATGTTTAACAGTGTCGAATGCTGAAGAGAGATCAAGAAAGATGAGGAGGCAGGTATTGTTTTGATCTAAAATTTGGAGGGCGTCGTCAATTATGTGAGACATAGCAGTTTCGGTACTGTGCCCTGCTCGGAAGCCTGATTGATGAGGGTTTAGGAGATCAAACTGTTCTATGTGCTTTGTCAATTGTAGTTGAACGCATTTTTCCAACAGTTTGGCGAGAGTGGGAATGTTGGTAATAGGACGGTAATTGTTTAGATCAGTGGGGTCGGCTGTTGGTTTCTTTAGTAAAGGTGTGACTTGTCCAACTTTGAGGGAGTCAGGGATGGTTCCTTGTTGAAGTGAGTTGTTGATAATTTTAGTCCAGAGTGGGAGGAGCAAAGGGGTGAAGTCTTTTACAGCGTTAGCAGGAAGAGGGTCAGTGAGGTGATTGGATGGTTTCAAGGTGCTGAGTAGTCTGTCAATTTCTTCTTCAGAGTAAGTGCCAAAGGATGACCATGTCGCATTGTTTTTTGGTTCAGTGGGTGTTATGCAGTGAGGTTTGGAGTAAAGGCTTGGGTCAATGAGATCGCTCCTTATGTTGTCAGTTTTTTGGTTAAAGAAAGCAGAGAAATCTTCACAGGAAGGTGCATCGCCCATAGTGCCGACTGATTGGGGTTGTTCCTTGGATTGTGTTCGGATTAGCTCGAACAGTTTTCTTGGACAATGTTTTGCTTGGTCGAGCTGGAGTCTGAAGAAATCTGATTTTGAGCGTTTTATTTTCCTGAAGTAGGCGTTTCTCTTTTTCTTCAGAATTTTTAGGTGCAGTGCCGAGGGAGCAGATCTCCAGGTGCGTTCTGCCATTCGCATGGCCCGTCTATCTTCATTGAGACTCCCGTCGTACCAAAGGTTGGAGATCTTGGTGGAGACTCTTTTCAGTTGCATCGGTGCAGCCTCATTGATTATTGAGGTCATAGCGTTGAGATAGTGGTCAGTTAAGTATTGAACGTCAGTAACGCCGGTAGGGGGAAGTAGGAGATTGCAGCTGTTAGGGGGTAAAGAGTTTGGATTGAATTTCATCAGGTCTCTTTTCCAAACTTTGGGCTTGGAGGATTGGACCGGGTTAAGTTTAACTTTTTCATTGATGAAGAATGTGACAATATGGTGATCTGACCAGTCACAGAGTTGGATTGAATCAAGTTGAATAGTGCCTTCTTTGAAGATGATAAGGTTGAGGATAGAGCCTTTGTCATGGGTCGGACTGTTGCAAATTTGGGTGAGGTCAAAAGCGTTAAGGAAATTTTTGAGGCTATTTACCACTGCGTCACTGCAATCATTCCAGTGAAGATTGTAATCGCCAAGGAAAATTTGTGTGTTTTGCCGTCCTGAGTTGGTTGAGATTGTGTCCATGAGTTGTTGGGAGAAGGTGAGGTTGTCCCCAGGTGGGTGGTAGATGATGTGTAGTGAACACACAGGTTTGTTTTTGCTGATGACATCAAGGCAGATGTATTCACAGGAGGTAAGAGAGGGGGCGGTGAGTTTATTAACTGAAAGGTTGCTCCTGTAAATGCATGCGATTCCACCGCCTCTCTTGCTGGATCTGTCAAGTCTAATGATGCAGTAGTTGGGGGGGAACTAGGATATCCATGATAGGAGTAAAAGATTCAGTTAACCATGTTTCAGTTAGGATGGCTAGGTCAAGGTTCAAAGTAATGATGAGATCAGCGACCTCCGAGGAGTGTCTTTGGGCCGATCTACAGTTGAGAAGTGTGCATTTGAGTCTGGGGGTGCAGAGGGAGGAGGAGGGATCTAGAGTGAGGGGGACTTTTGTGAGGTTGTTGGGGACGGAGCCTCTGTTGTTTTGCGTGGGGTGCCTGAGGGGGTTGGAGAGAATCGTAGGAATGGACAGGTGTGTGGTGGCTAAGAGGTTTTGGCGAACCGGGACATATGTGCGGAGTAGGGTGTGTATGTCGAGGTCCGAAAGAGTATTGATAGTGCCACGGGGCGGTTGGAGGTATTGCGAGAGGGGATAGAGGTCCAATGTGGGGGGTAAGTAGGATGTGAGGGGGGATATGTTGTTAGGTGGAGAAGTGGTGGTGGGAAGGGGGTGTCTGGGGTGTGTGAGGAGTAACTCTTTGAGGGTGTGGAGTTCTTCTCTCACTTGGAGGAGGGTGGACATAATCATGTTCAGTGTGGGGTTGGGTAAGGAGTTGGGGGTGGGCACTGAAGGAGAGCAGGTGTCTAGGTTACTGGAGTAGGGGGGGAGAGGGGTGGGGGTGTTAGTGAAGTGGTTGGAGTTGGAGGTGTTAGTGAGTGTGTTGATGTTCGGGTAGGTAGGGAGGTTGGGGGAGGGGAGTGAAAGGATTAGTGATGGTGTTGGTGTTATTGGACAGGGAATCGTGATAGGAGGGGTGGGGCAATTGCGGGAAGTGTGGAGGCTGGGCGTTGCGGTAGTGGGGAGTGAGAGGGGGGGGAGAGGTTGAGGGAAGAGTGAGGGCTAGGAGTTGGGGGAGTGCAAAGAGTGGGGGGGAGATGGGTTGGGAGAGAGTCATGTTGTGTGGGGTGCAGTCAGGTGAGGTGGGTTGTTCTGAGAAGCTAGTCGGAAGTGTGATTCAAACAGAGACAAAAGGTCTTGTGGTAACATTGTTTGACTTCAATGTGGTACGTCTAAAAAGACAAGCATTAAAAATGCAAAAGGTCTCGCCTTTCATTAAGTTAAAGCCATTTGCTTTGCTATACAACACCATTAGCAAAGCAAATGGCTTTAATTTAATCAAAGGTGAGACCTATTGCATTTTCAATGTACAGGGATGTGTGTTGGGCAGTGGGGACGGTTAGGTGCAGTGTCTGATGAATTACAAAGGATTTATCGACATTTGGAGGCTGATGAGCCAAGCAGCCCCGCACGGATTTGAGCCTATGACCACAGGGTCTAACACAGACAAGTAGGTACACACATTAGTTCGCTGAGCCAGCAAACCCGCGGGATGCAGAAAGAAGTAAAAAGGATGACTGGCGAATGGATTGAGAAGGGGGCAGCAGAATGTGGAGGGATGTAGATGGCTGTGCAGTGGAAGGAGAGACAGAAGGGAGGAGAGGTGAGAAAGGTGCTGCATTGGAAGAAAGCACGGAGAGAGATAGTTATTAGCCAGCGAGGCAATGACGGAGCCAAGAGAAGGCGAAGGGGGAAGTCACAGTAATGACTGAAGGCGAGGAGTGACTGCCCTGGCATGAAAGGACTAGTTTTAACCCCATTTTACCCCATCCCACTCAGGTTGGCCAGCATTCATGTAGTCCCTGCCTCTTGCAGAGCGCCGCACGTTACCTCAAGACAGCTCACAGCACTTTATTTCTATTCGTTTTGCTGGGAGTACTTATAGTGCCCAGAGGTACTACTTCTTTAAAGCACAGCAACGCCTGCAGCTTCTAAGCGCTATACAAGATATCATGGAGAGGCTTTCAAAAGAGGAACAGAGGAAGGGAAAACGACAGAGTAATGTTCAAGACTTAACAGCAGCCCTATATATTTCTGAAAACGAGTGCCTTCGCCTTCTTCCTTTCTCGCATTACGCAACTTTCCTCGTGCTGGCTATAACTCCTCTCTGCAATATCCTGGACATTCCCCTCACCACCCTGTACATTACACCCTGCTGCCCCTCCCCTCTTCTGTTGCATCTCTCCCTGCTAGGTTGTCTAGCAGCCATTCTCACATATATGGCACTCTGCACCATTCCAACAAAAGTGACAAACGCCTTGAAGCCTTCAGGGAGCATAAGGTACAACAAACACCAAACGCCAAACGCCCTTTTAGGTCTCGCCTGTCGATGCGCATGCGCATCGAGCTTGCGAGACTATGGGGGCTTATCCACTCTTTGTCCAACTTGCAAGGAATCGTGGCGATTCCTTGCAGTGCCCGTGACTTTTAAGCTCAATGCGCATGAGCATTGAGCTTAAAAGCGCGTGCACATGCCCCCAGCCGCCTGCCTTGCCTACTCTCCCGCCCCCTCACTTCTTGATTGCACGGCCGCTAGGCCGTGCCTCCCCTACTCTCCTCCCCCCTCCTCCTCCTACTCTCCTCCCCTGTCTGCCTGCCGTGTCGCACCTCTCCCCTCTCCGCCCCCTCCCCTGCCCGCCGTGCTCTCCCCTCCTCTCCTTTCCCACGCTCGCCTCCTGAAAGTCGTCTTCGTTTTGTCTCACCGTTCTCCGTTTACTTTCCTGCCTCCCCCTCTTTCACCCCTTTCTATTTTATATCCCCAATTTTCTCCTTTTTAGTTTTTATTTATTCCACTTCCCCAGCAGCACCGCACACACGCCCCTCCCCCGCTGTCCCCTGGAGCAGCGCGCAGACACCCGCTCCCTCCCCCGGTGACATGTCTCTCGCTGCCTCTGTTTGTGTTGGTGCAGCGAGAAATGTTCTGTCACAATCCCGTCCGTCAAATCCGGCTTCGTATCCTCACTCACAATGTCACGGGCACCGCGGCCTGTGCCCTCACACCTCCGACGACCACTCGGTGCAAATACGGACTCTCTCCCTCAGTACTGCGTCATCAGTGCCTCCCACGGCGACCCCCTCTTCCAACAGACCACCCTCCCAGACCAGCAGCCCTCCTCTCCCTTTCACCCCACAGAAACCGTGCCCGCACTCATGACGTACACGCCGTCCTTTCCTACCCACACACCTGCACTCACACTGCCTCTCATCTTCTGCATCTCACAGCGACAGTCTCTCCTATCCCAGGCGTCCCACGCTGAGTCTATTTCAACTCCGGCTTCCCACAATGACCGTTTCTCCCGCCTCATTGACAGTCTCTCGTTTCCAGTGTCTCTATCTCCTGCATCCCACACTGACAGTCTCTCTCGTATCCTGCACGCCACACTGACAATCTCTCTCATTTGCTGCACCCACCCTACATGACAGTCTCCCACGCCTCGTACACCCAGCAATTACAATATCTTACGTCCCCTGCACGCCACACCGACGGTCTCTCTCGCCTCCTGCACTCCATACTGACAAGTCTCTCTCTCATCCTGCACGCCACACTGACGGTCTCTCTCGCCTCCTGCACTCCACACTGACAAGTCTCTCTCGAATCCTGCACGCCACACTGACGCTCTCTCTCATTCCTATACTCCACACTGACAGTCTCTCTCGAATACTGCATGCCACACTGACGCTCTCTCATTCCTATACTCCACACTGACAGTCTCTCTCGAATACTGCACGCCACACTGACGCTCTCTCTCATTCCTATACTCCACACTGACAGTCTCTCTCGAATCCTGCACTCCACACTGACGGTCTTTCTCGCCTCCTGGATCTTAGGCTGGCAGTCCCTCTCATCTCCAGCATTCTACAGTGACACTCCTCTTTCATCCTGCATGTCTCAGCTGCCTTTTAAATCATCTACGCTCCGCGCTCCACCAGACAAAGGCACCACGAAGCTTTGCTGAGCGGCTATAACTGTCAATGCCTAGAGCGTGGAAACAAATGTCTGGAGCTCGTGTTACAAACACCCTACAGTTGTAGCTAACATGGCATAGCCTCGGGCAACTAATGGTATAATATTGTGCTCTCCATAGCTACACAGTCCTGGACGGCTGCATTGCCCATTGTTGCTCCACCGGGGCAAGAGCTGTGCCACCCTTTGAAGATCCCCGCTGGCTTTGTAAATAAGCCCCGTCTGGGTTATATATATGCCATTTGGCTATCATTAACATCGAGCAGAAGACCTTTCTGTGCCTCCCCTACTCTCCTCCCCCCTCCTCCTCCTACTCTCCTCCCCTGTCTGCCTGCCGTGTCGCACCTCTCCCCTCTCCGCCCCCTCCCCTGCCCGCCGTGCTCTCCCCTCCTCTCCTTTCCCACGCTCGCCTCCTGAAAGTCGTCTTCGTTTTGTCTCACCGCTCTCCGTTTACTTTCCTGCCTCCCCCTCTTTCACCCCTTTCTATTTTATATCCCCAATTTTCTCCTTTTTAGTTTTTATTTATTCCACTTCCCCAGCAGCACCGCACACACGCCCCTCCCCCGCTGTCCCCTGGAGCAGCGCGCAGACACCCGCTCCCTCCCCCGGTGACATGTCTCTCGCTGCCTCTGTTTGTGTTGGTGCAGCGAGAAATGTTCTGTCACAATCCCGTCCGTCAAATCCGGCTTCGTATCCTCACTCACAATGTCACGGGCACCGCGGCCTGTGCCCTCACACCTCCGACGACCACTCGGTGCAAATACGGACTCTCTCCCTCAGTACTGCGTCATCAGTGCCTCCCACGGCGACCCCCTCTTCCAACAGACCACCCTCCCAGACCAGCAGCCCTCCTCTCCCTTTCACCCCACAGAAACCGTGCCCGCACTCATGACGTACGCGCCGTCCTTTCCTACCCACACACCTGCACTCACACTGCCTCTCATCTTCTGCATCTCACAGCGACAGTCTCTCCTATCCCAGGCGTCCCACGCTGAGTCTATTTCAACTCCGGCTTCCCACAATGACCGTTTCTCCCGCCTCATTGACAGTCTCTCGTTTCCAGTGTCTCTATCTCCTGCATCCCACACTGACAGTCTCTCTCGTATCCTGCACGCCACACTGACAATCTCTCTCATTTGCTGCACCCACCCTACATGACAGTCTCCCACGCCTCGTACACCCAGCAATTACAATATCTTACGTCCCCTGCACGCCACACCGACGGTCTCTCTCGCCTCCTGCACTCCATACTGACAAGTCTCTCTCGAATCCTGCACGCCACACTGACGCTCTCTCTCATTCCTATACTCCACACTGACAGTCTCTCTCGAATACTGCATGCCACACTGACGCTCTCTCATTCCTATACTCCACACTGACAGTCTCTCTCGAATACTGCACGCCACACTGACGCTCTCTCTCATTCCTATACTCCACACTGACAGTCTCTCTCGAATCCTGCACTCCACACTGACGGTCTTTCTCGCCTCCTGGATCTTAGGCTGGCAGTCCCTCTCATCTCCAGCATTCTACAGTGACACTCCTCTTTCATCCTGCATGTCTCAGCTGCCTTTTAAATCATCTACGCTCCGCGCTCCACCAGACAAAGGCACCACGAAGCTTTGCTGAGCGGCTATAACTGTCAATGCCTAGAGCGTGGAAACAAATGTCTGGAGCTCGTGTTACAAACACCCTACAGTTGTAGCTAACATGGCATAGCCTCGGGCAACTAATGGTATAATATTGTGCTCTCCATAGCTACACAGTCCTGGACGGCTGCATTGCCCATTGTTGCTCCACCGGGGCAAGAGCTGTGCCACCCTTTGAAGATCCCCGCTGGCTTTGTAAATAAGCCCCGTCTGGGTTATATATATGCCATTTGGCTATCATTAACATCGAGCAGAAGACCTTTCTGTGCCTCCCCTACTCTCCTCCCCCCTCCTCCTCCTACTCTCCTCCCCTGCCTGCCGTGTCGCACCTCTCCCCTCTCCGCCCCACCCCTGCCCGCCGTGCTCTCCCCTCCTCTCCTTTCCCGCGCTCGCCTCCTGAAAGTCGTCTTCGTTTTGTCTCACCGCTCTCCGTTTACTTTCCTGCCTCCCCCTCTTTCACCCCTTTCTATTTAATATCCCCAATTTTCTACTTTTTAGTTTTATTTATTCCAGTTCGTGTGTCACCTCTTTCTTCCTTTGCCCATCCAACCTCCGTTTTTGTTCTGCCTTTGTCCCTGCTCAGCAGCCCCGCATGCCTTCCCCAGCAGCACCGCACACACGCCCCTCCCCCGCTGTCCCCGGAGCAGCGCGCAAACACCCGCCCCCTCCCCCGGTGACATGTCTCTCGCTGCCTCTGTTTGTGTTGGTGCAGCGAGAAATGTTCTGTCACAATCCCGGGAAATATCACCACCTCCGGGGATTATTTATTAACAAGCGGGCTCCTGCCCCGCCTCTCTCCTCATTTGATCTCTCTCATTCGGCTTCTTCTGCTGCTCTCCCCTCCTCTCCTTTCCCACGCTCGCCTGGGAGCCCTAATGAAATGTATTGACGCGGGGGCTTAAAAAGTTTGAAGACTAGGGCTCTAGGGCCTATTGGCTTAGCCTGTGGCCAATGTTAAGCTCCAAACTCCTACGAAAGGTGATGTCACCCATCAAATACAGGTAGCCCCGCCCACACTCCACAAACACCCTCTGCCTAACAGCTGAACAAAGCCACACTTGCGTCGAAGTGGAAAGTCCCCGACGATCTCTGTTCGATCTTTAGTCTGCTTTGCTTTCACTTTCTTTTAAGACAGTAAAGTTAGCATTTCCAGGAAAGGAAGGACACCCACGCGCAGTACATGTGAATGCCCTCACCCTCACTCACCCTCAACCCCTCACCCTCACTCACCCTCAACCCCTCACCCTCAAACCCTCACTCACCCTCACCCTCACTCACCCTCACCCTCACTCCCCCTCACTCACCCTCAACCCCTCACTCACCCTCACTCACCCTCACTCACCCTCAACCCCTCACTCTCACTCATCCTCACTCACCCTCAACCCCTCACCCTCACCCTCACTCACCCTCACCCACCCTCAACCCCTCACCCTCACCCTCACTCACCCTCAACCCCTCACCCTCACTCACCCTCACTCACCCTCACCCTCAACCCCTCACCCTCAATCACCCTCAACCCCTCACCCTCACCCTCACTCACACTCACCCTCACTCTCACTCACCCTCACCCACAACACCTCATCCTCACTCACCCTCACCCTCACTCACCCTCAACCCCTCACCCTCACTCACCCTCACCCTCACTCACCCTCACCCTCACTCACCCTCAACCCCTCACCCTCAACCCCTCACCCTCACTCACACTCAACCCCTCACCCTCACCCTCACTCACCCTCACCCACCCTCACCCTCACTCACCCTCAACCCCTCACCCTCACTCACCCTCACTCACCCTTACTCACCTCAACCCCTCACCCACCCTCACTCACCCTCAACCCCTCACCCTCACTCACCCTCAACCCCTCACTCACCCTCACTCACACTCACCCTCACCCACCCTCACGCTCACCCTCACTCACCCTCAACACCTCACCCTCACACAGTGCAATAGCTCTCAGACCATTTCAGTTACAGCTTTTATAAATATTTATGGCTTTTTTTATTTGTAATTCTTTAGCATTGGCTACAGGAAACAAAAATGCTAAACATTTACAAAAAAAAACCATAAACAATTCTAAAAGCACTAACTCTAATGGTGCGAGACCTATTGCATTTCCAATGCTTGTTTAACAAGTTGTGCATGCGGACAAAAATCATTATGATTTACGAAGCGCTACATAACTGGGCTGCCACTTGCTATATTTTATTAATCTGCTTTCGGTACCGCCAGCCAACATTATTACTGCTTCCTAGCGGATTCTCCATCTGAGCATCCTTTTGGGCGGATGAGTAAAGGTGAAGATAGAAACATGATGTCGAAAAAACAATATACGAATGCAGGTCTAAGTGTAATCTATACTAACAGGAACTAAATAAACAGTTAATCAGCCACTTCCAGCGCTGCGCCGAGTCATCCTGCTGACAGGAAGTCACATCCTTTAAGCAACACACGCCTGAGGAATTCAGCAGCAAACTGCAGAACCTCTGACTGAATCACATCTGTAACACGGCAGGATGTGTGCGCCATCCGATTTTCAGACAAGATAAAAAGTGAGGGCAGTGCTACACAAAGGTGTGCTGTGCACCCCCGTATTCCTTGAGCCACCCTCAAAGGTTTGCCCGCCTCCTCGAATAGGATCAGGGCCTAGATTCCCGGGACCCACCAGTGCCTGTGACACTGAGGAATGTGGTGGAGTGACGTCACAGGCTCACCGTGTGAGCTCCCTCCCCAACGCCTACCAGGCCATCTTCAGGTGACGACACAGAGGTCTGGGGGCTGGGTGCGCTCCCCTTCCCGCTCCCATAGTGCACTGGGGTTGAGGACACGATATTAAGACACTTACTTAGCACACGGTGCCAGAGGGGGTGCAATGTTTCGTTCTAATCTGGTGCATGGGTAAACATTGTATTATGTGCCCAGAAACCGTGCTGGCACAGCAGGACTACACCGTCGGCGTGTGGGACCAATATCCAATAAGCCAGCCCCGGGAGCTGTATTATTTCCACTTGATATAGCAACAAATTATACCCGAAGGTTGTGCCAGGCGTGTACCATTTTACGCTGCTATTATACATGACCCCAGAGTAGGGCAATGGAACCATGCCCTGAAGACACCATGCATACCACCCAAGGAGCAGGCCACCGCTGCCCTGAAATCCACCAGTGGCATGGAGGACTTTCGTTGGTGAAAACCTGTGTCTGACACTTTAGAGAGTCTGTTATTGAACCCCTTCCACAGGGTCCATGAATGCCGATATACCGAGGTACACTGGTGGCCCTTACTCTTAAGAACTAACTACCGACAAGCACGTGATAAGTGAATCATGAGCACTTTCTTTCAACAAACCTTATGCACGACCACACTATTCACCAACTGCTGTTCTGCAAGACGATGTACAATACACGTGCTTGCAGAGTACACAAATTTCACAAGCCAACCGGTGCACTATCACCCACAGCACACAAGACCCTTCCTCAGACAACAGACAGTTGGTAAATTGTGCAGTCAGGGTTAAGTAACTCCTCACAAGTGAAAGCATCAAAACACAACTTGCACCACACCACAGTGCAAGGAGCTTTAAAAGTGAAAGAGGATCGCGCCAGAGCTTCTCTTTATGGGGCCATGTGTTTGAAACACATGGCCCCATAAAGATAAGAAAACGTTTGCGACGGGAGGAAGGCAGACAAGCCCGTCCAAGTTGGCCGTCTGAAAAAGCCAAAAGTAAACGTCCTAAAAAGCCCTTTTCCAATGGCTGGCCGACGTTTAGCATAAATGGTGAAGCCAGCCAATGGAAAAGAGGGGCAAGGCTTAAAGCCCTTTACTGAAACTCCTCAAAAACATTAAATCTCGCCGAACGAGCTGCGCATGTGCGTAGCCACGCTAGCCGAGACCTAAAAAAGGAAAGTGTTTATCAGTACTGGCATCTTGCTGTTCATTCATATTACTGAAGCAAAATAGCCCACGTGCCTATTCGTTGCTGAATAAACAGCGCACATCCATTACGTTGTAGCCAAACCATGGACATTCCTATTTATTACGGATGACGAAGGGTGGCTGCATCACGGAATTAAACAAAAATAGTTCTCTTCAACTTTAAACAGAATAGCTCAGGCTTCCTTCTTCACACACCTTTCTAAACTTCAACTGGGAGGGTACTCTGTGTAACCAGATTTCCCCTTGCCCTTGGAATCTTAAGCCCGTACCTTTATGGAGCTGTAGCGTGCCTGGGTTTCTGAGAAGTTACGAAGCTGAGGAGCGCGCCATCAGAGAGACCACTTCACTCCAGGTCCTTTTGGACACTGTCTCCATTCCTAAAGTTTACACCTACAAATTATTGTTTTCAGGTGTGTTTGTCTAACTAGTACAAAAAAAAACAAAAAAACAAGACTATTAGCCTAAGGCTCTGCAGTTCAGAATGTTCTCTTTCTGGCGCACAGCGCACATCCCCACTTTCCAGGGCTGGTTGTTTCGACTTTGGGCAGTGCTCGGCATGGAAAAACTATCCTTATTCAAAGCTGGGGAAGGATCTAGATACGCAGAACTGTGGCAGCCGTTCCTTGCTTTGTTGGCCACAGAATTCAGGGAAGTGACATGTCCCCGGTATTTGCGGCTGCTACGTCTATCACAGGCTCATCATTGAGAGGCTTTGGTGTGGTTGGTTGTGTGTGTGCTGGGGATCACGGACCTGGAACCGGGGTGGGGGGCGGGTAGACGAGGGGAGGGATGGAGGGTGGGAGTGGGGGGAGGGAGGTTGTTGTTTTTTCTTTTTTTGCAGCCGGCTTGACTTTATAATTCCTTTGGAAATGAGAGAGCATGCCTCTTCCATTGTTTGGTGCGTTCATGATCAGCAATGCTTCTCTGCTTGTGTATGAGCTGCCTTTTTCAATAAAAAGATTTAATACTAAAAAAACAAGACTATAATGACCAGAAGGCACGAGGATATCGCACAAGTCAAAGACTGCTAACAGTGTCTGTATACGAGGGGGGTTCACTCTATTCTGTAGGGTATTTCTTTTGAGCCTGGGGGTCTAGGGACGTTCTCAGGACAATATACGCAGGCTAGTGGTAGCTCTCCACCTACATGCAAGTAGCTCTTTTTTGTGCTGCCCAGCATACTAAATTAGAAAGTTTCTGTTTGGTTAAATTAATATATGTTGACTAAATTTCAACATTGTGAAGTTGAGAATAAAATGTGTGTATTTTTCAGACCTCCTAATTTCCAAAATAGATTTAAAGCTGATATTTGAGTGATAAATCAGGTGACACTGGGAAGCTTATTACTAATTTTATGAAATTGGTACCAGAGGCATTGCCACTGTGGCTGTTATGTATACGCCATGTAAAGGCATTCCAAATTGATAACGCCTTTTTTACACTACAGCTGGCAACCCTGTCTGATGCACTGTGGCGATCACTGCTAACAATGTTGCCTATGGTGACCAGCAATGTAAAATCTATTATGGTCGCTATTACAGCACTGATAATATTAGTAGTTCATCATAGTTTTCATTGAACAGAAGTAGCTCTTTTAAGTAAATAAAAAAAAAAAGGTTGGAGACTCCTGCACTAATATGCAGAAGTTTAATTAGAGAGCAGAGTATGTCACATGCCCGTTCTTAAGCACCCGGGTGAAATGTTGAGACTGTCGTGTAAAGAATGAGAGCAGGAAAGATTACAGATGTATGAGAGAAGGGAAAGAAGCAACACAATAAAGGTATGAGGGGAAGAAACGGTACAAAAGAAGAACGACAAAATGACATAGACGAAAGAAAAGATAAGGACATAGAGGACCGGCGGCACTCTGCCAGCTGCCCGTTCCCTCACTGCCTCCTCGTCTACCTGACATGCCCTCCACAAATACCTCACCTCTTTTTCTCCCAAACCCCCTTCATTCCCTTGACTCCACACAGCCCTCCCCTCTCCTTCTTCCCTCCCGCTGTGTTCTGCACCCTTCTCCCCCTAAAATTATCCCTAATTCCTCTCCTTCTTGCAACACCAACAAAGGCAACTCTCCCTTAACCTTCGATTTGTTAACTCCCGCTCTCAACATCCACCCTTCCCCGCGTTTGAACCTTTCACCCCTACTCACCTCCTATCCCCCCACCTCTCCCTGCCTTCCACCACCAATTCCACCCCCACCTGTGTCCATCGATCCACCCAACCTTCCGTGCTCTGCATTACTCTCGATGGAAAACAAACTAGGTTCCCTTATCACTTACATCTCACAACTTACTGATGCAATCTCACTGCTTAGCTCTAAGATTTCCACCTTTTTGTGCACCCCCCCTCCGTCCCAACCTCCTACGAGATGCACCTCGCCCCCTCACCTCAACTTAGCCAAGCTCAATCAGTCGTCAGCAAACTCTGTTAATTCGCACAAGCCTTTGAACGCCGCCCTTCCTCAACCTGCATACCCTAGCAACCCTACTATCTACACTATTCCAACCATCTCCTCGGTTAGAACCAAGCAACCACCTAAACCCTCCCGAGCACCCCCACATAAACACAACATCCTGATCACCCTTCAGAGCCCAAGTGCCCCCGTCACCAAAACAGTCCTGACAGAGCTGCGCTGTCTGCTCCACAACTGCAGATCTGCAGTAAAACACAAACTTGAAATCTCAGATATCATCACCCACCACAATATTGACATGCTCTTCCTCACAGAGACCTGGTTCAAAGATACCTCGCATGCTGTGTTTGATCTCCTATTTCCTACAGGCTATTCTATACTTAAGAATGACAGAACAGAAAACACGGGGGGAGGTGTTGCAGTCATCTTTAGAAACTCCCTTCAACTTAAGGCCTCTCCTATCAGCTCCTTTCTCACCTTTGAATGCCTTTCATTGGAGTTACAAGTGCATCACCATTCACCCCTTAGGTTCCATGTCATTTACCGTCTGCCTCGTAGCGGCCCTGCGTTTTTGGAGGAACTCACTGACTTCATCAGTGACCAATACTCGCAAAGTGACAATCAGACTTTCGTAGGTGATTTCAATCTACACTGGGGCTCACCGCAAGACTCGTCCGCAAACTCCCTGGCCACCTTCCTCTCTGATAACGATCTCATCCAACACTGCACAGAATCAACACACTCTAAGGGCTCAATCCTGGACCTTGTTATTTCCAAAGCAGGCTTGCTTTCCATCTCCACCCCTATTCACGTAGATTGGTCTGACCACCTCCTCATCCCATTCTCTATTCAACTATCACACGCTATTACACTTGGCCAACCCAAGAGGGCTATCTCCTGGTTCCGTGATGTTAAAAATATTGATGTCGGTCCCCTCTGTGAATCAGCTTTGTTATCACTTCCAAGGCTAGACCCGAACCTAGATGTGGACGATCTCACCTCCCAATGTCTCACAGTTCTTGCAGATGAAATCAACAACGTCGCTCCACTCAAAAGCAAAAGATTAAGGCCCACCCCCTCAGCACCTTGGTTCAACAAATCCCTCTATGAAGAAAGGAAGCAGCTAAGATTCCTGGAGAAACAATGGAGGCAAGTGCCATCCACCGATAACTTGTCCACGCTCCGCTCCGCAAGATCCAAGTACCACAAACACATCTTCCTTGGGAAAGCGGCACACTTCAAAACCCTCCTTGACTCAGCCAAAAATAGACCCAAAAAACTATTCGATCTCATCAAGTGTCCTGACCGCTCTCCCCCTTCCTCCAAGTTGGAGGACTCTGCAAAGAGAGCAGCGGATTTCGCTTTATTCTTCGACGAAAAAGTGAAATCTCTTGTGGATCAGGTCGCTCATCCTACCCCTCCAGAGGAGTGCAAGTCCTCAGCTGTTTGGCATAACTTTGACCCCATTTCTGAAGATGCCCTTCTCAAGTGCATCCGCGAAACAAAGCCCTCCAACCATCATCTGGACCCCATCCCCAGTGCCATTGCCATTGACTTTTATTCCCTTTCCATCTCCTACTGGTCCACTCTGGTCAACCTCTCCCTCTATCAAGGCTCCCTTCCTGTCTCCTTCAAAACTGGGCAGGTCACCCCGCTTCTTAAAAAACCAACTGCTGATGCGTCTGACCTCAACAACTTCCGCCCCATCACTAACTTACCCTTTCTTGCGAAGGTTACAGAAAGATGTGTAGCAAAACAACTCTGTCGTCATATCAAAGACAATGATCTTCTTGACAATTTCCAGTCTGGCTTCATTCAAAACTGCAGCACTGAAACTGCCCTACTGCAAGTGGTTGATGACGCTCTGAGGATCCTCGACTCAGGGGGGTCCTGTCTCTTAATTCTCTCTGACCTTTCTGCAGCCTTTGACACTGTCAATCACAACACCCTCCTCAACATTCTTAAACAGAGAATGGGCATGGAGGGCACTGTGCATAAATGGTTTGCTTCCTTCCTCTCTGATAGATCACAAATGATCAAAATAGCGAACAGTCTTTCATCTCCTGTGGCGGTAGGTCAAGGTGTTCCTCAAGGCTCTATACTTGCACCCACTTTGTTCAACCTTTATTTAGAACCACTAGGAAATCTCCTAAGCAAATCCGGGATCCATTATCATCTCTATGCTGACGATACTCAAATCTACCTCAAGGTTGCCTCTACTCACGATCTCTCGATCCTAAGCTCCACTCTTGACACCATTCATAACTGGTTGTTTACTCATCAACTGATTCTGAACCCCTCCAAAACCGAATTCCTCCTCTTCTCCTCTTCAATCTCTCCCCCCCAGTGCAATCTTGGATGGATCAGCTGAATCTACTGAACACTAAACCCATCATTGCCGACAGCGCAAAATCCCTGGGTGTCATCCTCGACAAAAAACTCAATCTTGCTCGTTACCATCTGCGCCTTCTTTGGGGAATCCGTCGCTTCTTCCCGGAGCAGGACCTTATAACCCTGGTGCAATCGCTGGTCCTCTCAAGACTGGACTACTGCAATTCTCTTCTTACTGGCCTCCCCAAATCCCACCTGTCCCCCCTTAAATCTGTTCTCCATTCAGCAGCTCGTTTCATTTATGGGGCCAAAAGAAGCGACCACATCACTCCCATGTTATCCACCCTCCGCTGGCTTCCAATCGAGGCTAGAGCCATCTACAAGACTGCTTGTATCACCCACAAAGCCTTGCACTCCTCCTCTCCTCGCTACCTGGCGAATAAACTGAAACTCTCTGGTGGCTCTAGACCTTCACGCAATGCGGAAAATCTTCTGCTTGAACCTCCCACTTTCAAGAAGGAAAGAACGATGGCCCAATCCTTTTCGGGCAATGCGGTGATAATCTGGAACTCCCTTCCACCGCAGCTCCGGACCACCTCCTCCTCCCAGGCTTTCAAAACTGACCTCAAAGCTCTCCTCCTTCAAAGACACTTCCTAATGTAACTCATGCCCTCTCTATTATCCGTAGGAAGCCCTTCCATTTTAGAAAAATCTACTGTACAGGACTATGGAAGTGTTTTCCCAGTGTGTTCTTGTGATCTGAGAGTCTGCCATTTTGTGCAGTACTATCTTTCTACCTGTGTCTGGTACTCATGTGTATCTTTCACCCGTCACTTTCTCTTGTAACACACTGTTTTCTACCTCCTACAATTGTTTATTTTTGATACCTGCACAAGTGCCACTATTCCCTTCTTATTGGTTCTTGTGCTTGAGTGCCCCCCATGTATTGCAGTATTATAGCTTTATGTTTACTTTGTATGCTTTTGTAACTTGCACACGTCACTTTTTCCTCCTGTAATGCACCGTTTGCTACCTCTTTTATTTTGTTGGTTCACGATTGTCACTTTTGTAATGCACCGTTTGCTACCTCTTTTATTTTGTTGTTTCACGAGTGTCACTTTTGGAATGCACCGTTTGCTACCTCTTGTATTTTGCTGGCTCACGATTGTCATTTTTGCTTCATTTAATGTAACGTTTGCCTTTTTATTTGGTTCACTTGTATTGTTCTCATGTACCAGTTCGGTTCCTATTGTGAAGCGCTCTGACACCTTCGGGTAAAGTCCGCGCTATATAAAAATGCACAAATAAATAAGGGGCAGATGATGGAACAGGAAAAAAAACAGCATAAATATGCAAAGTAAAGGAAGGTGGGTACAGGGAGAAGAGCAAGGGGAATCTACCATACAGGGAAAAGAGCAAGGAGGATCTACCGCCTAATGCGAGCACAAATGCAAAAAGTGCAAACACAAGCAAAATAGGAAATAAAGGGAAAACAATAAAGAATAGAATGGACGGAGAGCGCACGGCGCACAATCCGAAATATCATGCATCACCACTGCTTCAACCAGGGTACACAACTCTCACGAGGCAGGCGGGGGATTTCTGAACGCAACACTTACCTCCCGTCCCCGGTTTCCCGATCGAAGACCTTAATAACTTCTATGAAACACTTCAAAAATTGAGGGTGCCGAGTGCCAATTGGAAAGCTGGAGTAAACTGACTGGCACGCTGTGGGCGGCGCTAAAGAAGCTGAGTCTAACAATTGGCCATAAAGAGTAAGTCCCACCCCCTCACACAAACGACATGCCCCGGAAATGAATGCCCCAGCCGCTCAAGAGCCGATAGTTGGAGCTAATGACAAGTACGCGCGCATGGCCATTTTCGTCGTCCTTAGGTTGCCAGCCACTAGTGACAGAAAGAAAGACAACATATAGAGGCAATAAGAGCTCTAGCCTTGGCAAACGAGAGCATTTTTTTACTGCAAGGAAATGGCACTGAAATAAAAAAACAATGCAGCCTCAAAACATAGTTGCCAAGTCCTTGCAACAATGTTTTTTATTTAAAAAAATCACCAGATTATTTTCAGTTCAGTTCATACGTCTTTATTTTCGAAGTATTTCATCATAAAAGACGACAAGAAAAACACACAATACACATCCTAATACAACATTATCCTACTAAAAGCATACAAAAGCCCTAAAATTCATAAAATATTTCTCATACAAGGGACTAATAAGGATATTAGGAACATTTTGTGGGGAAATAAATACAATAGTTAAAACTAGATTAAATAACATTTGAAAGACGTATACAGAGTTAAAATTTCTAATCATAACAGTTTCATCATTTTAATTTAAGAATTGAGGTGCCTCGCTCTGATTATCCATATCCATCCTAGAAACTTAGCTACTCCCACAGACACGGGCTCTGCGGTTTTAGTCAACAGGAACCATAACGCCTCCCTACTCTCTCTAGTACCCAGCTAGATACAGATTGGCTTTAACCATTTGCGTCGCGGCACCTGGTAAGCAGGGCAAGCGAATAAAACATGACCTATTGTTCCCTGTCTCTCCAGACACCAGGGGCAGGACTCACCAGACTGTCCGCTCCATTTACTTGTGAATGACCTCAAGGGTAATGACCCGACCCTAAACTGGTGGTACAGTTCTCTGTCCAGGGATTACATCCCAATAATCTTCCAATGAGGGATCGATTTTGTGGGCCAAAAACCTACCAGTCAGGGAACCAGATGCTGACTGAGCTACTAATTGGGATCTTATGGTCGCCCAGTATAATTCTTTAAATTCTTTTTTAGAAGGAAAAGTGTTTGACCCTGGAAACAACCATAGCTGACTCAGACCCATCTTCTCCAATAAAGATTTCACTGTTTGGAACCATGGAATATTGCCCGAACCAATAATTGATCTTAGGTCTGAGATTCCATTTGCAAAAAGGGCAAGTTCCGGCGATGACCAAATGCGCCGCCAAAGGGCTACCATCCTAAACCGAGCTACATCGTCGATTGCATTACAACCCAGATCGAATAGCAAAGGTTTTCATCTGAGTTGATTTCGGTAGCCCAACCAAATTACGGAGAAACTTATTTTCAATTCTTATCAAAGACGAGAGGTCAGAGAAACCCCAAAGACCTGCCCCGTACAAAATAGAGGAGCATATTTTTGCGTTATAAATCTTAAGTACGGGCGCTATCCTCTTGGTAAGGGAGGTGCGTTGCTCCTTGATTAAGCACCCCGTTAGTTGGGCACATTTTAGGCAGAGTGCATCGAGCTGCGGCTTCCATCTAAGCTTATTGCCCAAAGTAACCCCTAAATAGGTCATAGCCTCCACTTGCTCCAACTCGGTATCATTCATTTTGACGTGCCCCACCTGTGGCTTATCTTTAGTAAAGACCATGAATTTGGTCTTATTTACGTTCACCTCGAGGTCTTTCAGCCCACAAAATTCCTCAAACTTTTTGACTGCCAGTTGTAAACCCTTCTGAGTCTTAGACAGGATAAGGGTATCATCTGCAAAGATAAGGAGGGGAAATTTAAATCCACCCAGGGAGGGGGCATCTGTCGGAGTGTCACCAAAATGCTGTGCTACCCGATTTATAAATAGCAAAAACAAGGTTGGTGCCAAAACACACCCTTGGCGGACTCTGCGAGTCACTGGAAATTGCACGGAAACCTGCCCCTGCAAACCCCACCTTACTTGCGCAAAATTATCTTCATGAAATCTGATAACCAGATCCAGAAGATCGCGCGGCATACCCATCAATCCTAGAGCAGCCCATAATTTTTCTCTGTGGACAAGATCGAAGGCTGACTTAAGGTCAACAAAAGCTTCAAATACTGACCCACCCCCCAATAACACCACCTTCCAAAATATCATAATAAATCTAAAAACCTGATCTATAGTGCTTATACTTGATCTAAAACCCGCCTGCATGGGGGACAAGATGTTCCCTTCGGCCATCCAGTCCTGAATCTTGGCCAACACCATCCTGGCTATGATTTTTTGCAGCGCATCTATAAGGCTGATTGCCCGATAATTCCCCGGGGCTGAACGATCCCCCTTTTTGAAAATAGGCAGGATTTCAGCCCCTTTCCAGGACCCCGGTAAATGTGCCCCTTGAGCAATGGCATTTGCTAAAATAGTAATATAAGGTACCCAGTTCAGCTGATCTTGTTTAAATAAATCGGCTGGGATACAAACCCTGCCTGGAGCTTTGCCAGCTTGAACCTGTCCCAATGCCATCTCAGCGTCTTTATTGGTAAACACTAAAGAATTACTATGTGGAGGTAGTAAACGGGGGAGGGCAACTGACATACCACCGGCTGCCAAGTCTGGTGCTCTAAATTGGGAGGCGAAATGTACAACCCAATCCTCCGTCGAAACAAAGTTCGCCGGGGTTTGGGAGTCCATGCACCACCACCCCCGCCCCCCCCCCCCCCCACCTAAGGACTTGCCAAAACTGGACCTGGTTGTTAGACCTAACCGCCTCATATAAATCTTGCCAGCGACTGTCTTCCCAGTCCCTCTGCTCTGGGCCACCCGTTGGACCTTCTTATATGCAAGCCTGGCCAACCTGATTTCTTGTCTCTCTCTTGACTTAATAGCTTTAACCAAGGTACTATGAACCTGGCGGCAAGATTTATTATACCATTTACTTGCAGGTTTAGGCATGGAAGGTTTCCACCAGATTATTTTAAATAACAAGCCTTTCAGTTGTGCTATATGTTGTGTCATTGTTCATGAAAACAAGAATAAATCATCTAAACAAGTAAACAAACTTCAGGCAACTAAAAGTTTACAGTGTCACGCAGGGCTTTAGGTGGGCCAGGTCATTTAAAAGCAGGTGCCGAGACGGGTCCATATCAAGCACTATATTTTTACCCTTAGGGTGGGAAAAAAACGTAACTCTGCATTAGTACAACCCCTCACTGCCTTTCAAAGAGACTCGTTTTTCAGTTGTATATAGCACAAACTTAGAGCGCTTTATGGCAGCAGCAGATACATCAAACAAGGGCATTATCATGTTTTGAATAACAGGACGTCAAACCTGTTTTCTCTGCTAGAGGGTTGGCTGCTGTAGCCTTACCACAACCTCGCCCACCAAAGACTAGCATTTTCAATATTTTATACAACAAAGTGATAGTTGTTGCTTATTTATCTTATGCAACAATGGACAAAGCCAGTAGTCATGGCTTGTTGTAGGTGTAATGTTACTTGTTATGTTATATATCTGGATGAATGGACAGAAGCAGCAAAATACCAGTGGGGCAGCACACTATGCTAAGCACAGATTTTTAGCTTAAGTGTTTTAAGCCATACTCTTAATTACAGTGACCACGCCTCTATGAGAGACTCCTCCCCCCGCTCCTCCAGTTTTTTCATCCCACTTAAAGCCCTGGTATCATGTAATAACAGCAACTTTGGAAAGGTGACAGGAAATATAGCATCCTCTATAAAAGGGCACCTCATCTGCAGATGAAATAAATAGCCAGGACTTAAAGTTAATAAATAAACATAGCTGTAACCAGATTTGTCTTTAAGAAGATTTACAAATCCTGGTTCCTGTTGTGCCAAAATTATTCAATTAATTTATTGATTTGGAAAAGGTGCCTTCCTTTGGAGGAGAAACATATTGCGGTATTTCTTAAAAAAGGGAAATATCCAACTAAATGTGGTCCATACCGCCCAATCCACTAACTAACGCTGATTCTAAAATCTATTCACAAATACTTTCTACCAGGATGTCGCAGATACTCATCATTGGTAGTTCTGATGCAGCATGGTTTTATTCTGGGTAGAGACACATCCTCGAATGTCAATACAGGTAGAACGGCACTGGATGTGGCAGGTGTGTAGGAAGCTGGCTCTGTATATACTATACCAAAGTGAGGTATAGTTTGCACAGAGTCCAGTGGAACCCAAAAGGTAGGCTGGGGTAAAGTAGATAGAACCTCACTCTCTATTTGTGGTAGTGTGGTCGAGCAGTAAGGCTTTATCAGAGGACAGTGTTAGGCATTTGTTGTACACATTCAGTCAGCAAATTAATTCACACACTCAAAGACTGAACGTCAGACCAATTGTTTTTGTATAAAAATATTCTTTTAGTTATTTTATTACCTAGAACCAAGCAAGCCTGGCACAGGTAAGTGATAAATACTTTACAGTAAATATACAGTTGTAACAAAGTTTGAATTGTAATTGTATATGCACTTTGTTATGATATACAGTACTGTTACTGAGAAATTCAATGCTTTGGAAATACAGTGCATATACTTTGAATGGCTTTTTAGTAAAATGACCAGTACATTACTTTCAGATTACTTTTCTTCCACAGTGTAGTATACCTGGATACTACACTGGGACAGTTCCATGAAACAGGTAAGAAAAAGCGTTTTTGTTATTTTATTACAGTTGTAAAAGGATTTCTTGGATTTTCCAACTCCACACTTCAAAACTTTTCATGAAAAAATAGTCAATGTTATCCTATGGAGGAAAATAGTGTTATCAGTTCAAAGGCAGGTACTTTCTTGTGGGCGTTGGTATTCTGGGGTTGGACTCAGGGGTTCCCCAGGGTCAAGGATGCACTCTTGTTACACCCTCAGCGGCACTAGGACGGCCGGGTGCAGAGTGCTGAGGCCCAAGGTTATCCAATGGCAGATAGGGGACCTCTGGTTGGTGGTTGCTGACGAGCAGGCCACTGGGTTGTGGGAGCAAAGGTCCTGGACTTAAGCTCATGGCATAAGGGGGTTTAGGCCAGCACAAAAGATGCACCCTCAGCGGCACTGGGGCGGCTGGGTGCACACTGCTGTTTTGGCGTTGGGTGCCCTGTAGCTTTCAATGGGGAGTCTCCGGTTTGCAAAAGCACTGCAGGCTCAGGGACGAAGGTCTTCTTGGTACATCTACCACTTGGAGAGGTAAGTTGGGATGTTGGGAGTTAGTTAGGCACCGTCGGTTAGGCCACCCAAGGCCGTGCGGCGTTGGGTGCAGGGGTGCCTTTTAGGGTTGGATCTTCTTACCAGCTCCTGATCGCCGTTGTAGGGATCTTCCGGCTTGAGGCTGCAGACGTCGGCTTGGGGCAGGACAGGAGTCACCGGATCTCGGGTCAGGATCGCCGGGGAGACCTCCTCTTGGTGTTGGGCCACTCAAACTCGGGCCGTGGGCGTTGGGTGGAGACAGGGGCGTAACAAAACCTGAATGGGCCCCCCGGCGAAGTACATGGAAGGGACCCCCCACTCAGGACTGAAGGAGCTATGAAGTGGTATGAAAGAGACATGTGCAAACTGCAAACATGGGCTTAGAAATGTACTGTTTTTCATCAATCAATCAATCAAGAAATTTATAGAGCGCGCTATTCACCCGTGAGTGTCTCAAGGCGCTGGGGGGGGGGGGGGGGTGCTACTGCTCGAAGAGCCAGGTCTTGAGGTGTTTCCTGAAGGTGAGGTGGTCCTGGGTCAGTCGTAGGTGTTTGGGGAGGGAGTTCCAAGTCTTCGCTGCCAGGTAGGAGAACGATATTCCTCCGGTGGTGGTTCTGCGAATTCGTGGGACGGTGGCGAGGGTGAGGCTGGTGGAGCGGAGCTGGCGGGTGGGGGTGTAGAACGAGAGTCGGCTGTTGAGGTATTCGGGGCCCATGTTGTGCAGCGCCTTGTGTGCGTGGGTGAGTAGCCTGAACGTGATCCTTTTGTTGACAGGGAGCCAGTGGAGGTTTCTCAGGTGGGCGGATATGTGGCTGTGACGAGGGGTGCTGAGGATGAGTCATGCGGAGGCATTCTGTATGCGCTGGAGGCGATTCTGAAGGTTGGCAGTAGTTTCTGCATAAAGGGCGTTCCCGTAGTCCAGTCGGCTGGTGACGAGGGCCTGGGTGACTGTTGTTCTGGTTTCGGTAGGGATCCATCGGAAGATCTTCCGGAGCATGCGCAGGGTGTTGAAGCATGAGGATGAGACGGCGTTGACTTGCTTGGTCATCGTGAGGCAGGAGTCCAGGATGAATCCCAGGTTGCGTGCGTGGTCCGTGGGGGTCGGTGCGGTGCCCAGCGCCGTGGGCCACCAGGAGTCGTCCCATGCTGAGGGGGATTGTCCGAGGATGAGGACCTCCGTCTTGTCCGAGTTGAGCTTCAGACAGCTGTGCTTTATCCATTGCGCTACATCTTTCATGCCTTCCTGAATGTTGGTTTTGGCGAAGGCTGGGTCTTTGGTGAGGGAGAGTATCAGTTGTGTGTCGTCGGCATAGGAGATGATGTTGATGTTGTGTTTGTGTGCGATGGTGGCGAGGGGGCTCATGTAGACATTGAAGAGAGTTGGGCTGAGTGAGGATCCTTGGGGTACGCCGCAGATGATCTCGGTGGCCGCGGAGCGGAAGGGGGGGAGGCGGACTCTCTGGGTTCTGCCGGAGAGGAACGAGGTGATCCATTCCAGGGCCTTTCCTTGGATTCCGGTGTTTTCGAGGCGGTTTATTAGGGTGCGGTGGCAGACGGTATCAAAGGCTACTGAGAGGTCTAGGAGGATGAGAGCGGCTGTTTCTCCGTTGTCCATCAGGGTTCTGATGTCGTCTGTGGCAGCGATGAGGGCGGTCTCGGTGCTGTGGTTGGCTTGAAATCCGGACTGGGAAGGGTCGAGCAAGTTGTTTGCCTCGAGGAATGCAGTCAGCTGTTTGTTGATGGTCTTTTCAATGACTTTCGCCGGAAAGGGGAGAAGAGAGATGGGGCGGAAGTTTTTGAGGTCTTTGGGGTCCGCTGTGGGTTTTTTCAGAAGGGCGTTGATTTCTGCGTGATTCCAGCTCTCAGGGAAGGTGGCTGACGTGAAGGAGCTGTTAATGACGTTCCGAAGGTGGGGTGCGATGATGGTGTCGGCTTTGTTGAAGATGTGATGGGGGCATGGGTCGGAGGGAGAGCCGGAGTGGATGGTGTTCATGATGTGGATGGTGTCTTCACTGCTGATGGGGGTCCATGCGCTGAGGGTGGTGGTGAGGGTTGCTGGTTTGGTGGCCGGAGGTGGTGTTTGGGGTCCGAAGCTGTCGTATATATCTGATATCTTGCGGTGGAAGAACGTGGCGAGGGAGTTGCAGAGGTCTTGTGAAGGGGTGATGTTGTTGTTGCTGGCGTTGGGGTTGGAGAGTTCCTTGATGATTCTGAAGAGTTCCTTGCTGTTGTGGGTGTTGTTGTCCAGTCGCTCTTTGAACAATGTCCTCTTGGTGGCCCGGATCAGCTGGTGGTATTCGCGGGTGGCGTTTTTGAGGGATGTCATGTTTTCTGTTGTCCGTTCGTGGCACCAGGTTTTTTCGAGTGTTCGGCAGGATTTCTTTGCGGCTTTGAGGGCCATGAGGGTTTTCTGTTGCCGGTCTTGCCTTGGGGTTCTTCAGTGGAGCGAGGTCGTTGGCGCAGTTGGTGATCCACTGTGCGAGGTTGTGGGCTGCGTTGTTGGTGTCAGGTAGATTGGTGTCGGCTGGTGGGTTCTGGCTCAGCGATGTGGTTAGCTGGTCTGTGGTGATTTGACTCCAGCATCTGCGGGGGATCCGATGCGTGAGGTGGTGAGATGTGGTCTTCTTGAAGGTGAAGTGTATGCAGCTGTGGTCGGTCCAGTGTAGTCCGGTGGAGTGGTTGAAGGAGACGTGGTTACTGGCGGAGAAGATGGCGTTGAGCATGTGGCCAGCGAGGTGGGTGGGGGTGTCTACCAGTTGCTTGAGTCCGAGGTTGGCGAGCAGGGTGGTGGTGTTATTGACATTGTTGTTCTCCAGGTGGAAGTTCAGGTCCCCTAGGAGGATGTAGTCTGATGAGGCGAGGGCATGTGGGCTGATGAAGTCTGCGATGGTTTCGCTGAATTATGTGCGCGGGCCCGGGGGTCTGTAGACGAGCGTTCCTCTGAGGGTGGTCTGGGGGTTGGTGTGGATCTGGAAGTGTAGGTGTTCGGCAGTGGAGATGATGTCTTCGGCGTTGGTCGTGACGCTGATGGTGTTCCTGTAGATGATGGTGACTCCTCCTCCCGTTTTGTTGATGCGGTCCTTCCGGGTGATTTTGTAGCCATCTGGGATGGCTATGGTGATGTCGGGGGCTGAGGAGGCGTTCATCCAGGTTTCCGTAAGGAAGGCGACATCTGGTGCTGATCGGTCGAGGAGGTCCCAGAGTTCGATGGCGTGTTTGTGAACGGAGCGGGTGTTGAGGAGGATGCACTTGAGGTGGATGTTTTTGCTGATTGGTTTGGTGGGCGGGGTGCGGGGTTGGGGGCAGGTGAATTTGCAGGCTTGACAGTTGAAGGGTCCGTGGGTGCGCTTTGGGGTGGCTTGGTAGCAGGCGGGTGGTCGTCCGGTGTTGAGTGCGATGAGTGCGGCGGCGTCGTATCTCAGTCGGGTGTCTTGGTTCCGGCGGGGGCCAGGGGTTCTGGCGCTGGGCGCGGTCCAGGCGCGGACGGGCGCAGACGGGCTTGCCTTTGGCGCGCCATCGGCGCTTCCCCGCGGCGTCCTCCATAAATGGCGAAGTGGGAGGGAGGAGCAGCTGGGAGCGGGGCGGCCAATGGGCGTTAGGAGGGGGCGTGGTACAGAAGAGAAAGGGGCGGGGCTGCAGGGGAGCAGCGGCGGGGAGCGGGGGGCACAGAAGCGGGAAACAGTCATGGAGAAATTTAGAAAATACACTGGCAATCAGGAAACAATCAGGGCACAAAATGAAAACAATACTGGTTACAGATAACAAAATACTCAGAAAAACACGGGCCTACAGCAGGTTGTGCAGCGGCGAACTCGCGGCAGCAGCGGTGATGGGCAGAAGTCCTGGTCACACACGGGGAGCCGTGCGATGCGTGGAGCGACCGGCCCTGCGAGCAGGGTCAAGAGTCATCAATCCTTCCAAAATCTTCAAGAGTAGTCTATAAATTCTCATTAGTATAGACTTCACCAACTACAGTGTTATGTTGTTAATCCTGAGTTTTAACACCTGATTTCTCTAGACAAAGGGCTCTTAACATATGATATCTATGATTATCGATGACAAACAAGTGACTCTGACTCCTACATCTTTTAGACCTCATTATCTTAAGTAGAATTTCCTTTCTGCTGATTGTACACACTTGTATGATACACGTCGCAAAGGGCACGAGGAATACTTTCTGATAGTTGCTATGCCGGATTAAGGATGTATGGCCTACTGTGACCTTCTTTTTAACTCACGTTTCTGTTACTGACGAACCTCTACACTCGACCCCGTCTTCTCCACAGGCACCCACGTTGCCTTCGAGCACACCACCAAACTCCACAGGACCGACCACCGCTGCATCCACTTCATCTTCAAGAAACCAACCACGCACCACCACACCCAGCAGCTGACTCGCCGCTGCTGGGGCAAAGTCACTGAAGACCAGCTGACCTCCACCCTCGCCCAGAACAAGCCCGCCGACCCCACCGACACAGACACCGCCGCCCAAAATTTCAGACAGTGGATCGACAACTGCGCCAACACCCTCGCCCCGCTCAAGAAACCCCCCATCAACCACTCCAGCAAGAAAGCCCCCTGAAGAACTCTAAACGCACATGCCGGAAGCTGGAGAAGACATGGCTCCACAACCGCACACCAGACAACCACACAGTCCACAAGGACGCCATCTGCAGTCATCACCACCTCATTAGAACAGCCAAGAGATCTTCCTTCAAAGCCCGCCTAGATAACAACTCACACAACAGCAAAGAGCTCTTCAACATAGTGAAGGAACTCTCCAACCCCAGCGCCAACACCAACGACATCCCGCCCTCGCAAGATCTGTGCGACTCACTGGCCACCTTCTTCCATCGCAATATCGCCGACATCCACGACAGCCTCAACACCTCATCCACCCCCACCGCGACAGACCCCACCCCGAACGCCACCCGCACCAACCAGCTGACCTACTGGTCCCACGTCAACGACGACAAGACACGCAAGGTTATGAACTCCATCCACTCAGGATCTCCGTCAGACCCACCACGTTTTCAACAAAGCAAACGCAACCGTCGCACCCCAACTACGGAAGGTCATCAACATCTCCTTTGACACAGCGACATTCCCGGAAAGCTGGAAGCATGCCGAAATCAACGCCCTCCTCAAAAAGCCCAAGGCGGATCCCAAAGACCTCAAGAACTTCCGGCCCATCTCCCTGCTCCCCTTCCCGGCGAAGGTCATCGAGAAAATCGCCAACATACAGCTGCCCCGCCACCTTGAGGACAACAATATCCTAGACCCTTCACAGTCCGGATTCAGACGAAACCACAGCACCAAAACAGCCCTCATCGCCGCCACAGACAACATCAGGCGCCAACTAGACAACGGCGAAACCTCAGCCCTCATCCTCCTGGACCTGTCAGCCGCCTTCGACACGGTCTGCCACTGCACACTAAGAACACGCCTCCAAGAAGCCGGAATCCAGAAGAAGGCCCTGGACTGGACCACGTCCTTCCTCTCCGGCAGAACCCAACGAGTCCGCCTCCTACCCTTCCGCTCCGAAGCCACTGACATCATCTGCGGCGTACCCCAGGGCTCATCCCTCAGCCTGACCCTGTTCAACGTCTACAGGCCCCCTCGCACAAGTAGCCCGCCAACACGACCTGAACATCATCTCCTATGCCGAAGACACCCAGCTCATCCTCTCCCTCACCAAGGACCCACACACCGCCAAAACCAACCGCCGAGTGGATGAGGAAAAGCCGCCTGAAGCTGAACTCGGACAAAACTGAAGTCTTCATCCTTGGCCCCACCCCCTCTGCGTGGGACGACTCCTGGTAGCCAACCTCACTGGGAACAGCTCTGACACCCACGGACCACGCCCGCAACCTAGGATTCATCATCGACTCCTCCCTCTCCATGTCAAAGCAGGTCAACGCCATCTCACCCTCCTGCTACAACACCCTCCGCATGCTTCGCAGGATCTACAAGTGGATCCCGACCGAAACCAGAAGAACGGTGTCCTAAGCCCTCGTCAGCAGCAGGCTGGACTACGGCAACGCACTCTATGCAGGAATCCCGGCCAATCACCTGCGACGACTACAACGCATCCAAAACGCCTCCGCCTGACTGATCCTCAATGTCCCCCGCCGCAGCCACATCACCTCCCACTTAAGAGACCTGCACTGGCTCCCCGTCAACAAGAGGATCACCTTCAAGCTCCTCACCCACGCACACATAGCACTCCACAACTCCGGACCAGCTTACCTGAACAACAGACTCAACTTCTACACCCCCGCCCGCCAGCTCCGCTCCACCAGCCTCGCCCTTGCCGCCGTCCCGCGCATCCAATGAACAACCTCCGGCGGCAGATCTTTCTCCTTCCTCGCCGCCAGGACCTGGAACACCCTCCCCACCCATCTGAGGCAGACCCTGCTCACCTTAAGACGGCTCCTCAAGACCTGGCTCTTCGAGCAGTAGCAGCACCCCCCCAGCCCAGACCCCCACGGGTAAGTAGTGCGCTTTACAAGTTTTATTGATTGATTGATTGGAATAATACTCCGAAATGCTCTAGGATTTTAAGGATATTCCTAGATACTATTAAATCTATGGTTTACGAGTATGATGATTATGATGATTTATTCTTTAGCCCTGATGAAGTATATGGCTTACAGCCGTATAGATTAAACACGTGTTGGCATGGTTTGTGACTTGGACAATCAGTGTTAAGAAGATGGAAAACATGGATGTACACCTTAAGAGCTTGGAATAAAGCAAGAAGAAAATACTAAGGATTGACATTTGGACTTTATTTGTTGCTTCTACTTTTGTGCTTTCTGCTCAGGTTGCCAACTGTTATTCACTTGTATGATGTATTGTCTTTGTATAATATGTGTGTGATGTAAAGCGCTCTGTAACCCTACATGATGAGAAACGCCCTTTGGCCTTAATGAAATCACAGGTAGTGACAGCATACAATATTTGACTCTGAATTTTCCCATGTGATCATGTCACATGACCGTAACTCTGGTGACATCACAATAAATGACATTACTGAAGTTCTAGAATTGCTGCATGATTATATAACAACGCAACACATACACGTCTATTTTAGATACCACATATATTAGGGTGGTGACATGATCTTTGAAAGTTGTGGGGCATAATATTAACCTTGAAGAGTAGTGACCAAGTAAAGCAAGTGAGCCAGACTTCTTCTAAGATGGTTTGGGGGGCTGCCCCTGAGAACATTTTGAAAAAATTGGGGTAAAATAGTGCTTTTTAAAAGACAACTTTCACATAACTTTGCTACAAAGCCATAGTCTCCGAAAAAACACTTTAAATATTCAAGTCCTCGAATGGTGTGACAATCCAATGGAACCAGACACTCCCCTAGAGTTGACACCATTTTTTCAAAATGTGCTATGGGTGTCCCAATATATCAAAAAATGCCTCCATTGTGCCAGGGCCAGCATTTTGTCATGGATGCCCTCTTACGCCAAAAATTACTAACAATATACCAGAGCCAGAATTTTTGCTATTAATGCCATCCATATACCATGAGTGACACTTACCTCAAAAATTACCTCAGTATGTCATGGCCAGCATTTTTCTAAAGGTTCCCCCTTTCATGCGACCCAGTTGCCCTAACTCATGACAATAATTACCTCCAATGTCATAGTGCCAGCATTTTGACACAGATGCTCAAATGCCAAGAATTTCCTCGAGTATGCAGGTGCCCTATATGCCACCAATGACCTCTCATATGCTATTGCCAGTATTTTATCATTATGTCAAGAACTACCCTCAGAACTAATTACCTCTATCATATCAATTCCAGCATTATACTGTTATGCCAACAACTACATCCAGTATGCCACTACTTTGTCAGAGATGCCCGTCATGCTAAGAATTGCCTCCACGATGCCAGGGCCAACATTTTGCCATTGGTGCCTCCATCAACAATTACCTTCGGTATTCCATGGCAAACAGCAGACTCACAAGCATATTATCACAATCTCACTCATGCTCACTTACACCCACTTATTCTCACTCACACTCACTTATTAATTTTCACCAAATTGTACTCACTTGTTCATTGCCACTCACTATCTTGCACACACTCTAACTTTTACTTTCTAACTCTCATTCACTTTAACTTTTCACTCACTGACTCACACATTCTTACTCATTCACAGTCACTCAAATTCACTTTCTCTAACTCAGTCATACTTTCACTAACGCATTCCAAATCGTTTTTTCTCACTCACTCATTGTTTCTGTCCCTCAATTTCACTCACATTGATTCTCACACTCTCTAGCACTACCTCGCTCATTCATTCGCTCACTTGCATTCACTCTTACTCGTACAGTCTGACTCACTCATACTCACTGTTAGACCTGGCACCTTGGTGTGGGTCTCCCTTCCATTTTTTTCTGTGCAAGTGCTCCATATTGTAAATTGATGTATGGATTAGTGATTCCATGATTGGCTGGTTTGGTTTACCTGTCAGACCCTAGTACAGTACACCAGGAGTGCCCGGGTCTTCTAAACCAAATGCTGCTGGTGGGCTTGCAGCACTGGTTTTGCCACCCACTGAAGCAGCCTGTAAAAGTGTGTTTAAGGCTTGCCATTGCAGACCCTGTTTGCGGTCTGGTACTGCCATGATGACTGGGCAAGTGCACCCACTTGCCAGTCCCTAAACTTTCCTTTTTCTTCATATCAGATACCCCTATGGTAGGCCCAAGGACAGGGTGCATTGTGTGTATAAAGTAAGCCCTGGTGTGTGTGGCATGTTCTAATAGTGACTTACAGCCATTTTCGTTTTTCACTATTGCAAGGCTACCTATTCCCCATAGGCCAGTATGGGCAGATTTATTATTACATGTTATAATCCTAACTGACTCAGGGAACTAGGTAGAAATTCGAGTTTAGTATGCCTGAACTCAGAATGATACAATACATATTTTAGTGAAGTTGGTTTTAACAGTCTGTGTTTGAAAATACCACTTTTAGAAAGTAGGTATTTTCTTGTCCAACTATCCAAGCCTACCTCTGCTAGGTTGTGTATTCCTTGTCTGGAGTTTGAGTGACAGGGGCGGGGGGATTCCAGGAAACAGGGTGAGTCAGCACAGTGCTGGAAAGAGAGATCTGCTTCTAGATGGGAGGGAGAAGCTGCACCTGGGACCTGAATAGGGTTGTGCCTTCCCTCCACAAAGCTGGCTCCGCCTCCCGTGGTGCGTCTGATGTCTCGGCCCTGCACTGTGAAAAGAAAGGAGTCATGTCAACAGAATGCTCCAGGACTAACCAGAACTGGTTTGGACTAGGCATCGGCCTCTCTGCCTTCACAGAACAAAGAGAAACTGTGTATTAAAGAGGGGATCCAAACCCCAGAACTTTAGATCCCTTTGGACAAGAAGAAGAAACCTTTGCTGAGGAGTGGAACCAGAGAGACTGAGGAGAGACTATCCCTAAGCTGAAGTGCTGCTTGGGGGATTGGCCTGCAGTGGTTGCCTGACTGCCAAAGAAAGGAGAGAGGAACTTTGTGTACTTTCATCAACGTGTAAGGATCTCCAAGGGCTTGAGAAAAGAGCTTGCCCCCTGCTGAAGTCTCAGGGACAACAGACTTCACCCACCAGCTCCCCAGGAGTTCTTTTGAAGTGCCTGAAGTTGTGTGGGACTTTCCAAGGAACTGCATGTCGCAAGGAGCTGGAAGCGCGACTCACGAGCAAGAAGCGTGATGCCAAACTGCCGCTGCCGCTTCACAACACAAGAGCGCCTCGCATCGCCGGGAAGAGGATTGACGTCACAGTAGACGCCGCCGCATCACTGGGAAGCGTGTCGCAGGGCCTATCGCGGTCCCCAAGAACTGCTGAGTCATCGCAGAGCCCCCGAAGCGCCTCGCATAGCTGGAGAAGAGGATCGACGTCGCAGCAGACATCCCCGGGAAGTGTGTTGCAGGGCCTGTCGCGGCTCGCATTGTTGTTGAAGCACCGCGCATCGCTGGAGAAGAGGATCGACGTCACAGCAGATGCCGCTTCATCACCGGGAAGCGTGTCACAGGGCCTGTCGCAGCTCGCATCATTGTCAACGCGCCTCGCATCGTCGGAGAAGAGGATCGACGTCGCAGCAGATGCCGCCGCATCACCGAGAAGCGTGTCGCAGGGCCTGTCGTGGTCCACATTGTGTCGCATCAAAAAGAAGACGCCATCTTTGTTTCATCGCACCGTATGGTCATCGCATCACGGTGTTGCGATCTGCATCGCCACAGAAGCGCAGTAAGAAACCGGCGCATCACCGCCCCATACTCAGCAGTAGGGAACCAATGCATCACCTTCCCTGTAACACTTTTGTTGTCTTGCGGTAAGCATCTTAAGGTACATTGACTCAAAGTGTCGCATTTTAAGATCTAAAGAGAACTAAGCTAATTCTACCATTTTAAGTACAGTATTGTGGATTATTGTAATTTGTGGTCTTGTGTTAAGTCTATATAAAGAATACTTATTTTTAATATACAACTTGTGTGGTGTCCATCTGTAGTGTTGTCACTGGGTTACTGTGTGTTCACAAATGCTTTACACACTGCCTCTGAAATAAGCCTGTCTGCTCGTGCCAAGCTACCAAGAGGATGCGCAGAGGTTATTTTAGGAGTGTACCCCCTTACCCTGACTAGACGAAAGGGTCCCTATTTGTCACAGGTACCTACCTATGCCAACTAGAGAGCCCAAAATCTAACACTCACTTACACTCAAACTAACACATGGTCACTGACTCTCACTCACTCTCACATTAATATTTAGATACACAGAAGCACACACCCTCTCTCTCACACAAAACACTCTCACCCACAAGCAGTTACACAATATACATTTAAAAACATTTTTACCTACCTTAGGTGCCGAGAAGGTCCCATTCCAGCTAATTGTACTCCATTTTTTATTATACTAATAGTTATTAACATAATGTTATTCGCTATTAGTGTAGAAAACAAATTGGTAGAAAACCGGGAGAGTGAAGCCCCAACTGACCCCATAAGGACAAGCAGCTCCTGTGTTCCTGGCACTGATTTTGACATCACTGAGGCCATGGATCACAAAGAGCAAGCCAGGGCCAGCTGTCACAGCTGCAACCCCTGGTGACCCCTAAATGACGTCCATTAGATAGATAGATAGATAGATAGATAGATAGATAGGAGACTAAAGTAGGAGACAATGGTGTCTACAGTACTCAGACTTGCATTGGGTTGCTCGTGGCTCGTGCCATGTGAATGATAACACGTGCAGTTACACTGTGCATGACTATGACAAGGCCCACCCCACCCTGAACCAAAGAAGACACCCAGGCTAGGCATTGAGGGCAGGCCCAGACGATTCTTCCAATTCATTGTCTGCACCATTGTGCTGCCTTTGTTTAGATATCAATACAACTTATGGAATCGAGGCATTTTTTCAGAATTTGGCACAAATTATATAATTCGGTGAGGTACTGTGAGACACCTTCCCCCTGAGGATAAACACCTTAACCCCAGCTGAGGACAGAGGTGTGGAAAAGTAAATTTTGCCATGTTCTGTGTCCCTACGTGTCCTCCATCTTATGTTATGTGTGCATGATTAATATGCATATGTATTCCCCATGTTCGATTAAAGACGCAATTACAGTTGTGTCCATCTCTAGTATGCCAGTTCCCAGTTCTCGTGAAAGCTACGAATATCAGGCCTATGTAAGGTTACGTTGCCACGTTTCTCAGTGTGCACGTTATTTCATTGTAAAGTCCCCGTTTCTAGGCCTCAAAAGGGCCCGGACATCAGATTCAGCTCCTGTCTCCTGAACCCTCGCTGAGGAGCGATACAGCCCCCACCTGTATCCTCGACCCTTCACTTACTTCCTGCCTCGCAGTGCCCGGCTCGGCCTGGCTCTGCCTCTGAGTCTGCCAAGAGTATGTTATGATTCTAGTTATCAGTCCAGCCCTCCTTCTCTGCATTCCTAAGCTACTGAATCGCATCAATAGTTTCCGTCATTGTCTAGCCTTTACGTCTCCATGTAAGAGAAATACTGTATTAATGGTCATTTAATATTCTTCATCACGCACTACATGTAGAATAATGCATGCTCCAGTCTTAGAGTCTGTTAGCCTCTCCCCTCCTGACTCTTAGTTTATATCAACATGTCCTCTAAACATTAGATACTAGATAGGGTTTAGGTACATGTCGCCCTGACTCTCCAGACTTCAGTCTCTGCTCCTAGCACAGAGTTCATAGCCCCCAGCTTCTCCTAGTAACACGTCATTGTCAGTTTGCGCGCACCATTAGGTCAGAGGTCCCGGCTCCTTAGGTAGCCCCCTCCATGTTTCCGCCCCATTTATGACATATTCTGTTACGTTTACATCACATGTCTATGTACACGCCTCTTGTTACACCCACTTTCACCCTTATCTTTCGCGACTGCTATTGACCACACCCACTGCTCCGCCTATTGTATTCACTGTAATGCAACTGTTTTAGTATATATGCTTGTGTACTGTTATTAAATTTAGCGCTCATCCCATATCCAGCCCCGGCAGCTGCCGGGCCCTGTCATCCTATTCCTGTGCAGGTTGTCCTGTTCCTGTCCTTTATGCTGTATTAAACCTGCAAACTCCTACTACCTCGAATCTTGACTCTTATTTATTGAGCTATCTGTTATTGCTATGTCCAGTAAAACCTAGATCCGGTATTATTTATTTATATACCACATAATGGCGCCCGAATAGGGACTTGCCCTTTCCCCACGCGCCGGCGAAGCCACGCCGGCCCCCTGACCCTCTGCAGCCGTGACGGAACTCTTCTGCGCACCGGCAGATATTTCTGCTTCAAGTATCCCTCAGGCCCACGGAGGAGACGGAGGTGGCGGTCCAGCATCCAGACGAGGCGGTGGAGGAACGCGGCGAGTCCCGACCAGAGCCCAAGCCGAGAGTCCAAGGTCCGAGGTATCCGGAGGCCCATCCGTAACAGAAGTCCGAAGTTCGTCCGTCCGGCGTCGAAGCAGTCCAGTCCAGTCCGAGGCCTTCCGTTCTTGCTGCCCGGTGAGTACCATTGCTGGGGTAGTATCTAGACAGGGTCAATCTAATTGACTCTGGTCCGTGGGTTGGTGGTACACAGACCCAAAACGAAGTGTCCACTTTGGTGGATGCGGGTCCTAACGTGTCTCTTTATGAGACCGGTGAGTTTCGTACTGTTTTAGCAGTACATCTAGTTTCTGTTCTAGTCAGTTCTGTTTCTCGAGAAAATTCATGTATTCTGTTTTCAGTATTCCAGGTAGTATTCTGTTCGAACTGTTATTTTAAATGTTTTTCATGTATTGTAATGTCGTGGTATGAATGTGGAGTATTTATCGTGTTCATTGTGTATTGTAATTGCGTATTGTGTCTAGGTTACAGTTCAGTCATGCCCTTATTTTCTAAACTACGTCAGTTAAAAACCAGAAAAGGTCTGCTAGAAGCAGCAGTTCCTGTCCCGCCTAGGGACAGTCCAGGTCATTTTATGTATCAAAAGCATGGCATAAGTGCCATATTATATCTAGATTTATGGGTAGAGTATACCAAACAGTTAGAGGAAAAGTATAGATGGCCTGTATCAGGCACATGGAATGCCGAGTGCATCATGCGAGTAGAAGAAGCATTATGGAAAAAGAAAGCCAGACAGTCACAGAAAGATGCCATCGAGTTATGGCGCAAAGAATCTCATAAGAGAACCGAAAAAGAAATCAGAAAGTCAGAATTAAGTAGAGAATCTTTAGAACGAGCCCAAGAAAGGGAATTAATCGAGATAGGTGAACGAGTCAAAACCGAACAGTCAGACAGACAGAGGCATGCCCTTATTAAGGGTATGTATCCTCTTCTTGCCGAGGGCTTGCCAAAAGCGACCCCGGAGGCATCCAGTAATTTTCCGCCACCATTAGTTCCGACTAAGCTACGTCACAAACCGACCGCAGCTGATATTTTCATCTCGTCCTATTTGGACGACACAGTCCCGGAATATGCAAATCCTGTTCCGCCAGTCCCTGTAAATCAGGCAATTCCTGCTCCCCCAGACACCGGGGCACCCTTTGCAGTACCCGCTACGGTACCCCCGGTCCAGCCTACATTACAATTTCCCACCGCACCGGTACGACGAGTATCAGTCGACGATTCCAGTTTAGGGGCCGCAGGAGGAGGACCTCCTGGTACCCCGCCACCACACCAACGTAGAACGTTGGCCGAGTTACATGAATGTGCGTTACAACGTACGCCCAAATTTAAGTCCGTTGCAGATATCCGACGAGCTCTTACTGAATGCCGCTATGATCCGGTTGCAGGTGATGATAGTACAGTTATATATTCCATCCGTGTAAGACGGGTGACCGGGTATTTAGACACCCTACCAGATATGAAAGGAGATCTAGACAGAATATATCGTTTCATCCGTACAGGGGATGATCCAGAAAGTATTGGCGAAGCCATGTCTCAAAGGAAAGCTGAGATCCAGCTCATGATATTAAAGTTTCTGATTAATTGTCTAATAAGAGAACAAGACTACCCGACTAAAGATCCGGCCGAAATGAGAATCCTGACAAGGTGGAGTGATAATATAGCCGAGGGTAAGCACAAGACTATCAGTAGTATAGAGAGTATGTACAAGAAAATCCGTAAAGAAATAATAAAGTTACACGAACAACGTAAAGCAGCACAAGTAAGCGAGAAAGAAAATGACTCTACCGAAGAGGTAGACGACGAGAATCCCACTAGAATAGCGTATGTAGGAAAATCTAGATTTCCAGATCGCCATTTATGTCTAGAACACAAGACAGTTTTTCATCATCCAGCACCAGAACAAGGTTCTCTAGAACAAGTATTTCAAGCTACCGATCACATTTTGAAATCACGAATCGGTTACAGTGAGTTAAGTACTATGCATGAACAAGAACTAGTCCGATCAGCAGTCCGATGGATTACTGATTCTACCACTTTCCCAGACGAAATAGTGGCACAAATGTTTCTGAAATTGCCCCCAGCCGAGCAACGACTGGTGGGTATGTATATGATCCAGCACCTCATTACTCTGTATGAGGGTCAACATTCTGATCCAGGTCCGTTACACGATGTCCTCAACGAGTTACTCCAGTATAGATGGAAAGGTTTAGGTACCGATTTAATTAGTGTCATTCTAGAACAGCGCCACAAATATAGTATGTTCTTGAACCCGCATTTTGTTCATGTCTCACCTCCAGAAAGTAAACCGTTTTATATAGACAGACAGAATCCGTTACGGGAAGTACACCCAGTCAGGACAACAGATGGTGAAATGCAACGAGTGTTTGTTTACACCCCGATTACAAAGATGGAACTCTTAGAGATGAAGAAATTAATTCCTTGTCACGACAAAGATCCAGCAGGGTTCCACCGAGAATTAAAAGACATGCTCCGTATGGGAGAATACACGTATCCAGATATAATTAAAATGTTAAAAGTCTTATTGCCCGCAGGGGTATACGAGAAACTCAAGGAAAAAGATTGGGAGGTGGGAGAGAAAAAGATCGATTGGGCAGTTCTAGAAGCTGAAGATAAGATACGAGTACCAGGTACCGGTCTAGGAGAGAAATGTAAAGAATTACCAGAACTGTTAATACAAGTTTTGCCTAGATTATTAGCCACTAAAAAGGAAGACTGGGATGCAATCTCAGCCTGTAAACAGAAACCAGACGAAGATACTAGTGATTTTTATTCTAGATTTGAGAAATGCTTTAGTATTAACAGTGGCCTCAAGACAAGTAGTGAGTCATACCCTCATCTTTTTGTTACTAAATTAGTCGAGAATTCAAGTCCACAAGTAAAGAATCGAGTTTTGAAAGTCGAAAGTACGTGGCAAGCTAATACTCCGTCCCAGATGTTACAGATGCTCCAGTACCACCAGAATAGAATCAGAGAAGAGCAAGATCATGAAAGAAAACGTATGAAAGACACGAAAATGAAAGTACTAGTTGCACAATCTGTTCCTCAAGACAGTCAGAAGAGGGGTCCGAATCAAGCAAGTCATCCTGCAGTTCCCGTTAAAGGGACATGCAATTATTGTAAACAGCCAGGTCATTATATAAACGAGTGTGCAGTTCTGAAACACAATATAGCTACTGGTAAGACTAAAGAAAGACCACGTCCGCCTAGACAAGAACAAGTTTCACAGACTTCTCAGCCACAGAATGCACAACAGACAGTTCCAGCACCGCAGCCTATCGCTGCAACACAACATGTTACACAGCAGATGTACCAGTATGCACAGTCCGAGTATCCAGAGTATCAGCCATATTCATGAAACAGCCTAGAGAGGGAGGTAGGCTTGCCTCTCATCGAGATACCTGTAGATCAAGAGGGTCCCCATGTTCATAGTCAAGTACTAGGGAAAGACAGAAAGTTTCTGATTGATACAGGGGCAAGTAGGACGACCATTAGCCACGCCGAAGTTCCAGGGGCTCCGCTCTCAGGCTCTAGAAATGTTTCCCTTGGATTTTCAGGAAAGCCTATTGTAAACGAGATATCTAAGCCAGTTACTCTAGAAGTAGGTCCATTGTCCCGCACTACTGATCTATTACTTACGAAGTCATGTCCAGAAAATCTGTTAGGTATTAAAACACTGAAAGAATTAGGTGCAGTTATTTGCTGTTCCCCCGAGGGAATACGACTGTTTCTACGTGACTTCAAGGGTCACTATGTATTACGAGATTTTGATCCGAGATTGTCTAATGTCCCGCAGCATCTATGGGCGCAAGGTCCAACTGATGTTGGTTATATGCAAATCACACCCCATCGTGTGACTCTCAAGCCAGGTGTAGTCCTGCCACGAATCAGACAGTACAGATTGCTACCTGAGGCTGTAGCAGCCTTATCCAAAATCATTGACGAGCTCATGGCTCAAGGAGTAGTTGTAGAAACTGACTCCAATGTATGTAATTCTCCGATCATTCCAGTCATGAAACGTACTGATCCAAATGCACCCCCAGTATATCGATTAGTGATTGACCTTCGAGAACTTAATAAATGTATTATTCCCCAGTACCCAGTTGTCCCAGATATCTCTTCCCTATTGACAGCCATTGATTCCGAAGCGTCATTTTTCACAGTCATAGACCTCAAGAACGCGTTTTTCAGTGTCCCCATTCATCCAGACAGCCAGTTTCTTTTCGGATTTTGTTTAAATGGAAGGAGCTATATGTTCACACGAGCTCCTCAAGGTTTCACAGAAAGTCCTAGTATTTACAGTCAAGCACTTAAGAGACAACTAGACAACATTCACATGCCAACTGACACTGCCCTGCTCCAGTATGTCGATGATCTACTGATCACAGCCCGTTCTGAACGTGCTTGCGAGCGAGCATCAGTTACAGTCTTGTATTTCCTTGCCGAGATGGGGCACAAGGTGTCCCCTTCGAAGCTTCAATTCTGTGTCCAGCAAGTGATCTACTTGGGCCACTTACTGTCCAAGAGGGGTAGGCAGTTGACACCTGACCGTATCCAGTTAATAGCGAGTCTTCCTCAGCCCAAGACCCAGAAGGAGGTACGTGCTTTTATCGGCCTTACTTCTTACTGCAGACAATGGATTCCTCAGTATGCATTTCTAGCTAAACCACTGATACAGTTAACGACACAGGAGGCAGCCGTATCGACTGTCCTCCCTTGGACATCTGAACATACACTTAGTTTCAATGAGTTAAAGAAAGCTTTATGCCAAGCTCCTGTTCTAGCTACACCGAACTACAGTAAGCCTTTTACACTTTTCGTCACAGAACGCGAAGGCACAGCATTATCTGTTCTCACACAAGATCAAGCAGGACAATACAAGCCATGTGCTTATTTTTCGAGCACACTAGATCCTGTAGCCCAGGCTCTGCCTGCGTGCCTCAAGTCAGTTGCAGCCACAGCACTAGCTATCAGACAAAGTGATTCCATAGTATTGGGACACTCCTTGACAGTACAAGTTCCACACTCTGTGGAAGTTCTTTTAAACCGAACACAGACTCAGCACTTGACAATTGCACGTTTAACAGGTTATGAATTGACACTGTTCCAGCCACACATAGAAATCAGACGCTGCAACGTTCTAAATCCTGCAACACTGTTACCATCAGTTATTTCAAATCCTGCCACACACGACTGTGTGGAAGTAGTCAACATTATGACTAAGCCAAGACAAGATCTGACAGATATTCCATTACCAGATCCCGACCTGACACTTTATGTGGATGGTTCATGTATGAGAACGAGTACAGGAGAACTAGTAGCCGCGTATGCAGTGACTACAGACACTGAAGTTATTGAAACACACCGTATTGACACCCTGTCCGCTCAAGCAGCAGAGCTAGTTGCTCTGACACAAGCCTGCATACACGCTAAGAACCTGAAAGTTAATGTTTACACAGATTCACGTTACGCATTTGGAGTCGTACACGACTTTGGAGTGCTCTGGCAGGAGAGAGGTTTCATGACTTCTCATGGAACCAAGATTCAGCATGGTCTCCTTATTCAGGCTCTGTTAGATGCCATACACTTACCGACATCTATTGCTATCATGAAGTGCAAAGCACATACGAAAATTACAGACATTATTTCTCAAGGTAATGATCTAGCAGATCGCACAGCCAAGCTTACAGCACAGACTCCAGACATTTCAGTTAACCCGACACAGACACATATTCCAGATCCGACTACATGTATGATAGTTAAGGACCCTACTCAAGATGTCATAGATATCCAGTTACATGCTACTCCCGATGAAATCAAGAAATGGTCCGAACAAGGAGGGGTCCAGACAGATCAGGGATGGGTAACGAAGGGTAAAGCCACATGGTTTCTCCCCGACTCTATGGTTCAAGTCATTATCAATACCGTACATAGTCCAGCACATTTAGGAGAAAAAGCTATGTTAGACAGTATCCAGAACATTTGGTTCAACAAGCATTTACGAGCTGCAGCCAAACAGAAAGTCCGTACCTGTATGATATGTTGTCAGTTTAATCCAGGTAAAAGTGTCCCGGTGGAACAAGGTGGATTCCAGCCCCCTGACCACCCTTTTGAAGTCCTCCAGATGGATTATATTCAGATGGAGCGATGTCGAGGTTTCAAGTATGTCCTTGTAGTTGTATGCGCTTTGTCCAGGTGGACAGAGGCATATCCAGTCCCAGATTACACAGCCGCGACCACTGCCAAGCAGCTGGTTCGTGAGTTTTTCCCCCGTTATGGACTCCCTAGAGTCGTATATTCTGATAACGGCCAACCATTCTCATCCGAGCTTATGAAACACATTTCCCTGTTATTAGGGTACCAGTGGAAGTTCCATTGTGTACGCCATCCCGAAGCAGCTGGTCTAGTAGAGAGACATAATCAGACCCTGAAAATCCGTATTGCCAAGATTTGTAAAGAGAAAGGTGTGGACTGGCTAGTAGCTCTGCCAGTCGCTTTATTTTATATGCGCATGGTCGCACATTCCAGATCAGGTCTGTCCCCGTATGAGGTCGTATTCGGCCGCCCCCCTAATATGTGGGGTACACCTAGACCTCGAAGTATTACCGATGTTTCAAGTAATATGCTGACAGATTACCTAGCTTCCTTGATGTCTGCCCTACACTCTTGTCGTTCACAGGTTGCTGCCGCATTTCCAGACAATACCGAGGTGGCACCGCATGACATCGTTCCCGGATGCATGGTTCTTGTCCGGAACTTTGATCGTTCAAGTCCGCTGGAGCCCCGCTGGAAGGAACCCCGACAGGTCCTCCTGGCCACCCGTACTGCCGTCAAGCTGGAAGGCAGGAAGGGCTGGGTCCACCTGTCACATGTGAAAAGATTTTTTGGACTAAAGCCTGTTTCAAAGAACATTTCCGAGGATCTTAAAGACTGCCAAAGTACTATTCTTAAGGACTGTCCCGCAAAAGACAATGATATTGAACCCTCCCCGTTAGAGAAAACTCCGCAACAGGAGTATAAGCTCAAATTAAGGTCTAGTAAAATAAGTCAGCCAGTTTGATTGTCTAAGTCCTCCCCTAGGTGAAACGGTTAGACCGGTTTCTGACATGTATAAAATAGACCCCCATAGTGAGAGAGTTAGTCAAAACTCAATCCGATGTATCGTTTTTCTAAGTTTCATATTGTTTTTCAGCCTTATGATTACCTGCACATGTTATGCATTTTATTTGTATTTTCCAGTTTCTCATGTAAATAAGTCTGCTAATGCTACAGTAGAGCACACGTTTAGTGATCTGCCTCCTCATGAACTCTCATATCGTCTCGCTATGCGAAATAATTCCTTTATCCGCATGTTACATTATTCACACCAGACCAGCAATGCCACTAATTGTTGGGTGTGTGGTCGACTCCCCCCTTTCCAGACACCGAAGGGAGTTCTGCCACTCTTTCCTTATCCATTTTCACATAACGGTTCGTGTGGAGCATGGTCCACGTTAACGTCATCCTCAACAGATATGTCTTTTCTTAACAGTACATGTTTTCCAGACAAGCAAGGTCTTCCCCACAGAACAGGGTTAGATCTAGAAAATGAAGTTTATAATTTAGGTAATTATTCTTCGAATTTCATGGTCCTGAATGTTCAGTCTGATACTACTCCAGACCTACCTACTATATCAGTATTACCAGTTAAAGGCGAATTATGTGTCCGAAATAATGGTTCCGTACATGTAGGCCATAGTGATTGTACTACTATTGTCAAGTATAGTGACAGTAGGAAATCTATTTTTAAAGCTTCACGTCATTCTTATTTTGTTTGTGGTCAGACCGCATATGTTCGTTTGCCCCTCGATTGGGAGGGAACCTGTTACATTGCCTTTCTACTGCCACCAGTTTTTCTAGCACCACCTGACTATCATAGGAATTCCCACCTAGTACATACTAGACACAAGAGAGACCTCCCGATTGTCGATTATACTGAAACTGCTCTAGAACAATACATAGATATCAATAAAGGTGTCTTCCCTTATTTAGGTACTGTTGTGAATAGTAAACTGATACATAGATTAACCAGAACCCTTGAAGCAGTAGTGATTGAGACTACTTCTGCTCTAAGTAACTTAACCGAAGAGCAATCCTTTATGAGAATTGTCGTGCTCCAGAATCGTCTCGTCCTTGACGTCATACTGGCCGATAGGGGCGGGGCATGTAGAGTCATCGGATCTAGTTGCTGCATTTTCATTCCTAATAACGCGCCGTCTGTTTATTCAGCCATAACCAGACTCCATAAAATTGCCCATATGTTACACCAAGATCCAGGCACTTGGACATGGTCCGGTTGGTTCTGGAATATAATTTCCGCCTGGGGATGGAAAGTATTGTCATTTCTGGGTATTGCAGTAGCGATCATATTCAGTTGCTGCCTCTGTATACAATGTGGCCCTGCGATTTGTGGCATTTGTGCTACCTCTTGTATTCCTAGTCCCAAGTCCCGTTCTAAATCCCGTTCCAAGAAAATTCGAGACGAGCAAATGATACTGTATGAAATGATAGATGGTATCATGAATATTGATGTTTCCTGATGGAAACGTAGTGACAAGGAGGGAATGTGGAAAAGTAAATTTTGCCATGTTCTGTGTCCCTACGTGTCCTCCATCTTATGTTATGTGTGCATGATTAATATGCATATGTATTCCCCATGTTCGATTAAAGACGCAATTACAGTTGTGTCCATCTCTAGTATGCCAGTTCCCAGTTCTCGTGAAAGCTACGAATATCAGGCCTATGTAAGGTTACGCTGCCACGTTTCTCAGTGTGCACGTTATTTCATTGTAAAGTCCCCGTTTCTAGGCCTCAAAAGGGCCCGGACATCAGATTCAGCTCCTGTCTCCTGAACCCTCGCTGAGGAGCGATACAGCCCCCACCTGTATCCTCGACCCTTCACTTACTTCCTGCCTCGCAGTGCCCGGCTCGGCCTGGCTCTGCCTCTGAGTCTGCCAAGAGTATGTTATGATTCTAGTTATCAGTCCAGCCCTCCTTCTCTGCATTCCTAAGCTACTGAATCGCATCAATAGTTTCCGTCATTGTCTAGCCTTTACGTCTCCATGTAAGAGAAATACTGTATTAATGGTCATTTAATATTCTTCATCACGCACTAAAGGGGTCATTAGGATGGCGGACGGACTTGCGTCCGTCCGCCACCCCTGAGTTTGAGGGACCGTCCGCATGGGCAGCGGCGGTCCCTCCATAGCAAGTAGGATGTGACCGCCACCCTGGCGGTCACATCCTGTATGTTTTACATTGCGGCGGATGCTGCTTGAAGCAGCATCCGCCGCAATGCAAAAAACGAAAGGTGTGCATTTGCATGCACAAAGCGGCAGGCACCGCGTGGTGCCTGCCGCTTCGTGCACGCAAGGGCAGGGGGGTACCATAGGTACCCCCCATGTGCACCCCCCACGCAACCTTCACCCAGGGGGCCCGCAACGGGCCCCCAAAGTGACTGTCCGTATGCTTTTCCACGGCGGAAAAGCCGCCGCGGAAAAGCATGACTCACCCTGCATCCTAATATGGCTGGCGGTGTCTGATAGACACCGCCAGCCATGTTATTGCTTTTCCGCCGTGGTCGCCTTCCGACCACGGTGGAAAAGCGGCGGACGGATTGGGAGACCCACCAGCCATCCTGATTTGGCGGTGGGTCTTTCAGGCCTCCTCGGCGGATTTCCCGCATACTCCGGGCCGGCGGTGGCTTCCGCCGGCCCGGAGTATGCAGGAAATCCGCCATCCTAATGACCCCCTAAATGTAGAATAATGCATGCTCCAGTCTTAGAGTCTGTTAGCCTCTCCCCTCCTGACTCTTAGTTTATATCAACATGTCCTCTAAACATTAGATACTAGATAGGGTTTAGGAACATGTCGCCCTGACTCTCCAGACTTCAGTCTCTGCTCCTAGCACAGAGTTCATAGCCCCCAGCTTCTCCTAGTAACACGTCATTGTCAGTTTGCGCGCACCATTAGGTCAGAGGTCCCGGCTCCTTAGGTAGCCCCCTCCATGTTTCCGCCCCATTTATGACATATTCTGTTACGTTTACATCACATGTCTATGTACACGCCTCTTGTTACACCCACTTTCACCCTTATCTTTCGCGACTGCTATTGACCACACCCACTGCTCCGCCTATTGTATTCACTGTAATGCAACTGTTTTAGTATATATGCTTGTGTACTGTTATTAAAGTTAGCGCGCTCATCCCATATCCAGCCCCGGCAGCTGCCGGGCCCTGTCATCCTATTCCTGTGCAGGTTGTCCTGTTCCTGTCCTTTATGCTGTATTAAACCTGCAAACTCCTACTACCTCGAATCTTGACTCTTATTTATTGAGCTATCTGTTATTGCTATGTCCAGTAAAACCTAGATCCGGTATTATTTATTTATATACCACAGAGGGATACACCTCACACCCACAAAGAGTTTAAACGGCAGTGCAACGTAGTCACCTGGCAATATGTTTTACACATTTAAAAGAGACAAACCGAATGAACAGATCAATCACCAAAGCGATTGTAATATTGGTAATCAGATAGACTCATAGTACATTTTCTTGGCTAGGCAAACCAAAGACAGGTGATTCACTTACATTGGACTGTGTGCACCCCTCTGACACGTGTGCGCTCACATGGAACTTGCTGTTTTTAGTTTATGGCACATGGTTAAGAGATAGGCCATTGGTATGCCATTATAACGGAGGTGGTATATTGCATGTGAATAATTTTACAACCACTACACTGTAAGGATATATATATGTTTACTTTTCATAATTCCATTTATGTTTATGTCCTAAAGTAAGTATGGGTGGAGAACAGAACAGCACATATATAATTACTTTACAATAAAGTGGGAGGTTGATATAATGGATGCAACATTCTTGCAGGTTGATATTAACAACATCATTAGAGTGCATTCAGTAAGCCACAGTAAATCTCCTTTACCTTATCCCTTTTGCATACAAATAAACACTGATATGCCAGACATACATTCTGAAATGCTCCACATCGACTAGCTTCAAGGGAGACCACTTTCATAATAATTTGTTTTTTCTGTTCATATCTGATGTTTCCAAGCGCAGCACAGGTCTTGGTACAATCCAAAGTAATTGTATTCAATTCATAGACCCCAGAAGTATGTGAAGTAGTTGATTTTGGTAGGGCTCAAACTCGTGAGTCTCAGAAGCAGTGTAACTCACTGAGCCATCTGTCTGGCTATTTAACACATCTCAGGATATGGTCTAATTAACAAAAGTCTCTCTGGTCTGCCACAACTCACTTGATGCAGGTGCATGTGGCGTTTTACTCAAAGGACAGTGAAAAAACACAAGCCTGGATTTAGTCATTGCCCGACTGCAGATTGCATGGGTCTTGGAATACATATCCAAAAACATCAAAATATAAACCCAACAGTATGCTGTCAATTTGTCTTCACCACAAGGCAGTGAGAAAACATGTTTAGCCTCATGGGGGATAAACAAACAGAAACATCCATTCACCTTAACTTTCAGAAAAAACCATTTGCCAGCATTAATACATTACCCTTCTGACCCCTGCCCACGTGCTACACTCTGAAATGATGTTGAAGCATTGACAACTAAGGCGCACTTCACATAAAAGAACTATAGTCACCGCCAAAGTTTCAGCCATGATACTCTGAGACATAGAAATGTCAAATGTAAGTAAACGGGCAGCATTTCCTGAAGTAAAATACCACTGGCTTCAAAAAGACCAAGGAAGTAATTTTATTATGTAACGTTCCCTTCTCACCTACCATTGATGGCCACTGTAAGACCCTTCCTAGGAATGTAGCTTAATAGCGACAACAGCTATTTCTTCCTTTAAACATGGCATGCGGAATCACTTCAATTTAGTACACAAATCGAAGCGACACCACAGGGCATGTTTATAGAAAGAAATACCCTTTTTGCATTTTGATGGACGACCGGCCCCTAAGTGGATGCCAGGGATGTTTGGTGCACGCCGGGTGCCCAGAGGCATCCATCCACCCTGCAGTTGTCAAAATGCAAAAAGGGTATTATTTCTTTCTTTAAACATACCATGTGTAATCGCTGCACCTTTTGTGCTATGTCAAGCGATTCTGCAGTGTCATGTTTGAAAAAGTAATACCCTGGGCCACATAGGCATTTTGACTACCACTCCGGAACCCGGTCACAGTTGTGGGGCCCAGAAGTGAAGGAAAGGTGAAGAGCCAATGTAGGGGGAAAGGAGGAGGGAGCTGGGGGAACGCAATAGGAGAGAGCCATAACGAGGGGGCCGTGCCCGCACCACAATGAAGCAAATACTGCAAAAGTCGATGATAATATGCCATAATAATGAAAATGGCATTGTACTCACAGTAATGTCTTGCTTTGGCTCGCGCCGTGCTAGCCTCACGTGCAGTTTACACTGCGCATGACCATGACACGACCTTCCCTGCCCCCCTTTAACAAAAGGAGATATCCAGGCACTGAGCCAGGAGGTAGTGGAACCTTGCTTTCAGTTTGTTCTCAATCCTCTAATGGATGTCGACTCTGCTCCAAGTGCCTATATATTAATAAATATATTATTAATATTTACTGGCCGAGGGGCGGATGGACAAAGACCATAAGACCAGGGGCCCTTAGAAACCATGGGAAGGGCAGGCTGTCCTACCAAAGGTATACTTTTAAACTATAGTACCACTTACACTGAGGGGCCCCCCCGCGTGAAAAGGAGGTCAGGGCCCCCATTGCACCGCGGGGTCTTACGTTACGCCACTGGGTGCAGAGTGGTGCAAACTCGCAGATCCTTGTGGAGCTGGAGTCTGTTGTTTGAACAAATCCGGTGTTCACAGGAGACTGAGTATTTGGGATTGAAGGCAGGCAAGTCCTCTGGGTTTCTCGAGGTTGCTGGCTGCAGGACACACTGGGATTTCGCTGGAGCAGGTTCGAGGTGGGGACAGGCCGGTAGGGCTGGGGCCAAGTCAGTGGGCGACCTCCTCTTGTTAGCTTCAGCACAGCTGTTCAGTCCTTCTTTTTCCTTTCTTCTTCTGGTTTCCTGCCTTAGGAAGCAAGGTTGAGGGATGCCCCTAAATACTTGTTTAGGGGTGTTACAGGTAGGTCAAAGCTTCGGTCTAATGGGTTCCTTCCCTGAGGTGGGTACACCCCCTATTATGCCACCCTCCAGTGGGAGGGGGGCATAAGCCTTTCCCTGGTTGGCTGGGTCCCCCCATCTGCAAGATGGCGGGGACTGAGGGTTGTGCTTCACCTCGCCTCCCCCACCTGAGGGGTGGAGTTGGCAGAGATGGGCACACCTCTCTTCCTCACTTGATTTTCCTGCCGGTTGTCCCGCCCAAAGTGTTGGTCAGAACCAGTGGGTACCAGTTGCAGAAAGTGGCCTGGGGATGCTCACAATGGCCAAGCATTTGATGCTTACCCTTCGTAGACCCTGCCCATCCTGGGGGGGGAGGCTTGGCACCTCGTCCCAGTATGTGCATTGTTTCAGGCCCCCAAGAGCAGCAGGCTCTCGACCAAGGGGTCCGGAAACATGTCTTGTGGTGGCAGCTGAAAGCAGCCACTCAGCCTAGACACTAGTGGTAGGTTGTTTTTCATGGGGCATCTCTAAGATGCCCTCTGTGTGCATTTTTCATTAAATCCCACACTGGCATCAGTGTGGGTTTGATGTGCTGAGAAGTTTGCTACCAATCTTCTCAGTTTTCAGTGCAGCCATTATGGTGCTGTGGAGTTCGTAAAGACAAACTCCTAGCACCATATACTCTTAATGGCAGCACTGCACTTACAATGTCTAAGAATGGACTTAGACTCTGTAGGGGCACAGTGCTCACTCACCTGTACTCTCACCACTGGACACCCAGAAAGAGGGGTGACTGATCTATGCTAGGGCAGTGAGTTGTAGGCATGACACACAGGGATATGTGCCATGTCGACTCTTCACTTTGTTCGGCACCAAGATACGCAGCCAGAAAAGGCAGTGTGTGAGTGTAATGGTACAGAGCCTCTAGGTGTGGCACAATAAGTGCTGCAGCCCTTAGAAGTCTTCTCTGGTCACAGTGCCCTGGGTACCAGTGGTACCATTTACCAGGGGCTGACATGTGGCCAGAGATGCCAATTGGGGTTTGTTTTTAATGCAGGTTTAGGGAAAGAACATAGGCCCTGGGCCCCTGATTGGCAGGGGCCCGGGGCACACTCAGTCAAAGCACATCAGCAGTTCAGCAAAAAGTGGGGCCTACCATGCACTTTCTCACAAGGTATGGATCTTTGATGGCATGGATTGTATGTGCTGACGGGCTAACCAGCAGTATATACATTCAGAGGTGTACTAGGCAGGGGTACCCCCTTTCACCCTTCTTTTTGCACTATATATTCACCTTTTCATACAGCTCTGCATCAAGCTAAACAGATCAAAGCATTTGCAATACATAAGTTGGAGGTCGAAGTACTGGTCTATGCCAATGCTATTGCCATACTTACAGCCTCACCCTTCTACTCGCTGTTAGCAATCGAGGAAGTAGCAAAGAAGTTCCGATTTATTTCTAGTTATAGTTAAATATCGAAAACACTGCATTGGTGATGAATGATATCGGCATGTAAATGAATTCCTGCTCCGTTAAAGCAGCGGTTTATCTAAGAGTACAGATAAAGTTTGAAATGGAGAAAATTATCGATCTCAATTACAATGCACTTTACTCTAAGTCTGTTAAAATACGTGAGAAGTGGGATAGACTTAGTCTTAGTCTCTTAGGGCAGTGTAAAGTACTGAAAATTATTTTCCTCAGGTATCTATATCTTTTTAGAACTATAACCTTACATCTTATAAATGGCTTATTTCACAAGGGTGAAAGGAGGTGGCAAAACATTATCTGGGGATATGAAAACCCTCAATGCTCTATTCAAATTTTACAGTTAGCACTATCAGACAGAAACATGGCTTTGCCCTCATTGGGGTTTTACTATCTTGCAGCCTTCACTTTTCGATTGTATGCAGTTATGGGAGGCCCAGAGTGGCCTTTGGGGGTACAGAGGAGTTGGTAGGGTTACTAAAAATCTGTTCATGTGACCCTGAGTACTTTAAAGGTACTAGATGCAGAGCTTTGCGAGAAGATCAATTAGTCTGGACACAAATTAAGAAAATCTAATGAAATACTAAATACCATCGATATACCATGATCAGATACAACCCTAATCTTCCAGTTTCATTAAATCATAGATTCGTATCTTGTTGGAGACTCTGTAACCATACAAATTTGAGGAACATAATGGTGAGGGGCATATTCTTTCATTTGAACATTTGTGTTGAAATAAGGGGTTGCCCCATCAAGCTTTCCTGCAATATATTCTACTCTGCATTTTTTTGCGTCTATTAGAGAAGATAGAGACAAGGAGAGTAATGAGTTCCGGATTTAATCATGATGATACCTAGGCGTGGATTCATATGGACGGCATACTGCATCCCAATTAAGGGAGCGCGGCTTGCTTTAATTTGCTGGCCCTGAAATGGAGTAGATATTTAGGCCAGCATGTGACACCTTATGATATAGCTAAATGCAACATGTCAACTTAGACTGTACTTAATGTGTCACTTATAAAGGCACAGTTTAAGACTTTTTATTATCTATATCATACACCTCTTTATTATATAAGTAGGGTGTCCGAGAGGACATTTGCTGTTTTCGTTGTGTTATGGGGGAACTGATGCCATTCATATTTTTGCAACTTGTGTGATTAAAAGCTACTGGAACATTGTATTTGAAAAGATTAACCGATTATTTGAATGTCGGGTGGCATTGGACCCCAAGTTAATTATCATAGGACATTCTGGGAAAATTGCTACCCGTCTAGTTGGTATTTATTTTATGACAATCGCGCGGGCTAGATAAGGTCTGGCGCGATTTTGGCTACAGAAAGAACCACATACCCCTTCATCCTGGTGGTCAGAGTTCATCACCATGTGTGGCTTGGAAATATTGATACTACAAAGTGATAATCCTAGATCAAAGCTTCTCCGTATTTGGGATCCTATGCAAGGTTGGCTGTATACATTTGCCTTCCAAATACGACCCAGAATGATAGGGTAAGGTGTTTTTTTTATCTCTAGGGCCTGGGATATCTTATCATATTGGTTGAAATGAATGATGTTATTATTGCTTTATATTTCGTTCTTGGATGGCAGTCTTGGAAATCTATGCATATTTCGGCCAGGAGAACGTTCTTCGCTCAATGAGATCCCTTTATTATGACAAGATGTATTTCTGGATGTATGTTCAATACTCTCTTGCTTGTTTATTTTGTCTGTTAATCTGTTTGATTTCATCAGCCAATAAAAAAAAAGGAACCGTTTTTGGGCCAATGCAAACGAGCAAACATGGTTTGTGCTGTCATTCAAAGTGAAAGCAGCCAATTGGCAAAGTGGGCTGATCCATTGTTGCACGCTCTAGTGGGTGGAAGCAAAATGCAAAAAAACAGGCTAATGGATTAAGCCTGCTGACCAATAGCCCCTCTATGTATTGTTATTGTGTTTGAATATTTCCTAAAAATCAATAGTCTGGTGAGACATCTGAAGTAGACTAAGAAGGCCAGACCTAATAAAAAGGCCAGTGTTTTAGAGAGTTGTGCATTTAGTTGCGTTTCAGAAGCCTTTGGGTAATGCAAGCTATAACACACGTTTCAAGTTGTCACGTGTAGCTCATTCTGTCCGGTTTCATTTCATCATGGTTCTTGCATTTATAGTGATAAAACATTACTAGTACCAAAAAGCAAAGGATAAGCCCAGGATAAGGCAAGCTTGATTCTGTTTCTCTGAGGTAAAGGTGGAGAGATGCAAAATGATCAGCAATTAAAATAAGTTGCCTTTCCTACTTATGAAACCAAAAAGAACACCCCAAGACCACCCGTTCCAGCTTAGTATAGCTAGTTGAATTTTACAAACATCTGCTGTCAGGCAAAACACAGAAAAAAGTTGTTTTAGAAAATAACCCTTCAGTCTTACCATGCATTGTTGAATAGAGGAACGCTGATGGGCATGTGTCTTAAAGGGGTTTACCCTCAAAAGTATATTTACTACCCCTGTTTAAAACCTGCTATGCTGTGTAAATCAGGTGTAGCAGCACAGGCTTTAAGGTAATTTACTGATGCTCATGGGCACGGTGTGGTTTAAGAAGAGAGCTACTGCATAATAGTGTACACATCACCTCTTATCAGGTCTTCAAAACCGGACATGTATTTATTTTAATAAAATGTTAGGATGCTGCAGAAGACCCTGAAAAACAGTGAATACACAGGTTGATCCAGGACGTCTGGTCACTTTACCACAGGTGTCATCCTCTCCTACCACTGGCACAGCATATAGTGGCTCAACAATAAACTGTGGGCAACCAAAAGATAACTGAACAAGCACGATGACTTTCTACAAATGCTAGAAAATAATTCGGCATCCATAAATAACCAACAAATGTGGCAATAAATGTCCTATTTTGGGGTTGAGTGCGTTGCCAAGCTGAAGGAAGGGGCCAAAGGTCAAGGGTATATGACAGCTAATTGAGGTGAATTTTAACATTTAACATACACACATAAAAAAACGTGAGAAAGGAATCAGATTTGCTACATGTTGGCTGGATTTAAATGGGGCTGCCATAGACAATACTTTATTTAACCTCTTTCAGGGTATTGTAAGTCAGAAAGAAAACAAAATAGTGCAAAAATATGAATCAGGAAGATAAATACCTCCATTGATTACAATGGGTTTTAAGTAATTTCCTTATTCTGAACGTCAAAAGTAGACTTAACTGGATGACGTCCAATTTTAGTAACTATGTATGTCTCCCCAAGTCCCTCCCTCTATTAAGATTAACATTCTAAAAATCCGAGAGGCTACTCTGCCTTTGTTTTGCTGTCAGCTTTGTAAAAACCTCGAGTCATTGCAATTCTCTTTGGCTCGTCAATTTACCATTGACTTCCATTTTCACTATATTGATTGAAGTGCAGTTTGTAGTATGTACACTGTTTCTGAAGGCCTTTGGCTTCCGCCATAAGTGTGCTCACCTGAAAGCTTGTATATTATTCTCGTTCGAAAGAAAGGATATATATATTAATCAGGGATGCCTGAGCCTAGACCAGAGTTGCCTGAATTGAGGAGACAAGGACTGCCCATGCAGAAGAGTGATTGATGAACTTAAGTATGAGAACTCTGGAAGATGCAGAGTAAAGGAGGCTGCAGGTTGGTCTGCTGATGGTGAAAGCCCTGCAGAGACTAGATTGGATTGGAGTGGAGGTGGGAAACAAAATATCCCTTTAGGAGTACACATACATCTACACTACTTCCTCGTGGAGTACCAACCAGAGTCTTGGGGACCAACATTTTTAACAAACTAGGGCTGTGCCTGGTATTAGCTATCATTATTCAGATTCCTTGGGACCATGAGTATCACAGATGCTGAAAAAATATCATAAGAACTTGGACCCAACAATCTCCAAGTCAGTAACCGCGTGACAAGCGGAGGGTGAACCATAGGAAGTCTACAGATTCAAATGGCTGGCTTAGGACACTAGGAAGACCCTGCTCCTGACACTGAAACACCATTAGTTCGGTATGACACAAACATCCCAGTCCAGGATCCCAGGTAAATCTGTATCAGGTTGATCTTTAAAGAGACCAGGAAAAATAGACTTTACAGCTGCTCACACATTCCCATGCTGCTTAAGTGATAACTGCTGCCCAGAATAGGTGTAAATCACATCTGAGTAAAAGTGCTGCCAGTGAGGGAAAAGGGACCTCCGATCTTTAACAGTAAACAAATATTGTTATGCTACCTGTTGGACCTGCCCTCTTGGACGGGTCACCCCAGATGTTTGCCTTCCCCTTTCTTCCTTTGCTGAACCTGTTTTTGTTGGCTTTTAGCACTCTGTACTTTTTCCCTGCTAAACAGCGGTAAAGTGCTTGTGATCTCTCTTGAAAACATGGAAAAACTGGCCTACATCAGATTGGTACATTTAATGTTCTTGTAAGCCCATAGTACATGGTACTACATGTACCCATGCCTTGTAAATCAAATGCTGCTAGTGGACAACAGCACTCATTGTGCCACCCAGTTAAGTAGCATTTTAAAACATCTCTCAGGCCTGCCACTGCAGTCTGAAATGAAGTTTACCTTCTTTTTTAATACTTATAAGTCTCCTAAGGTAGGCAGTGGAGGCTCACAGGGCAGGGTGTATGGTATTTAAAATGTAGAACATGTGGGTTTAAGTGTTACATGTCCCGACAGTGAAAAACCCTTAGAGTTGTTTTTTATTGTTGTAAGACTTATTGTGGATTGTGAGGTTTGGTCTTTTATGTACATGTATGCAGCATCTTTAAATGTGTCGGAATGTAAATATGTAAGATGCTAGCCTTGTGACATGTTACAGTTCTGAGTCGGTTGAGAGAGCATAGGGAACCTGTTGGTGACTGGTTTGTCAGGCACAGGATTCGATCTGCTGAATAAACTTAAAGTGCTCTCACTACTGAAGCCTCCAGTCATTTTTAGATGAAGTTTCACAAAATATTTTGGCGACGACGACGGGATGGCCAGGCACATGTGGACAGGTTAAACTACGTTGACCGTGTGCAGCGAAATCCTGTGTTGCAGTTTCTCATCAATGTGGTAGGCTTGTTCCAGCCCTTTATCACCTACTCTTGCTTGTACGTTTCTGTTCTGGCCCAACCACTGCGCTCATTGTTGCTTGTGCACACATTTCTGCTCATAAATCAATGACTTTATCCTTTTAGCCATTTTTGCGACCTTAGGCGCCAGCATTCCTATACCGGGCTGTGCCTCCACGAGCCTCTCTCAGATTGAGTAGAGCAAGTTTATTCCCTCGAGCGCTCCGCGGACCCTGGTGTACGCTCCAGTGTCGCTGAAACAGGACTACCGACGCACTGGAAGATGCCCTATTTTAGGCTATGGGGGGCTTGGGGGGGCAGCCGACCGAAGGGAGGTCCCCCCCCGGGCGGTTTGGGAGGCCAGGTGGGGGGGGTTTACTGCAGGCTTCCGGCAGAACTTTCTAGAATTGGGCTTGTTAGTCCTACCAAATGGAGCCCAAACATAAGTGCTTGCGGCTCCTCCCCCCGGCCACCATTTTAGGCTTGGTGACCTGGTGTCCGGGAGGTAGTGCTGAGGAAATTTTTCTTAGAAATTTGGTGTGTTGTCAATTTAGCTTTAATTTTAGCTTTTTGACGCTCGGTTGTTCTCTGATAATGGCAGCGGGAGATTATCGCGTTTTGGAAGCGATTAGGCTTCTTAGCGAGGCAGGGCGGCTTGACTTAGTCATCGGTAATGTGGAGGCACCGTCGCGGCCTCACCGACAGGCCTCGGACGGAGTAGCGGCTGTTGTGGCGGCCTGCATTACTCCCAAGCGTTCTCGCTCTGGGGCTTTGAGCGAACGCGGTCGTTCCCGCGTTCGGAAAGTGGTGCAGGGAGCTAGAGCACGGAGGCCCGATGAGGCGGCGAGCGTCGACGCTGCGAGGCTTTCTGAGGTGGTAAGTGATGTTTCGGTAGGGGTTTTGCCTGCGGTGGGGTCGCGGGAGCCGCCTTTGGCTCCGGCGTTTTCTGGGAGGGCGAACTCTGTCCCTGCACAGCGGGGAAAGAAGGGCTTTCAACGCGGCGGTCAGAAGCGTTCTGCTTCGGCCTCTTCACCCGATGCATCTGCGGTGGTGCGGAGGGGTGAGGGGGAGGGGCCGCGTGTGGGCTGCTCTGCATCGCGTTCCTCGTTGATGGTGATGCCGGCTGCAGGCGGAGGTCGGGGGTTTTCCTACCGTTTTGGCCGAGGGGCCTATTCAGCATGTGAGTGTGCGGGGGAGGGGGTCGAATTTGTCTCCGTCTCGCCCTTTATTTGGGGTGCCGGAAGGTGTGGTGCGACAGGTGAATATGCAGGTACAGCCTGCATCAGAAGTGTTTCAGCAGGTGGCTTTGGGGCATTTTAGCCCTCTTTTGTTTTCGCCCCCGGCATCAATTAGGGGCGATGTTGTATCGGTACAGAGTGGTTCAGTTGGAGATGTGTCTTTTGGGGCTCGAGTTCAAGATACTGGTATTTTACTTTCCCCTGTCCTTTCTCTGGGGCCCAGTGCGATGGTCTCGAGTAATTTGGCGCAGGTAGCTTCATTTCCTTCGAGGGGAGGTGTGAGTAGAAGGCCCGGGATGGGTGCCAGGTCCTGGGAAGGTCTTGATATTTTTCCTTCTTGGTCGCAGGGTGTTTTGGAAGCTGGTTTGGACAGGAGTAGTACAGGTTTTGGTGGTCTTAATGATGCTAGTCAGTCACGGGAGTTGGTGGTTCAAGGACAGGTGGGGCAAGCTGGCCCTAAGCTGGGTCCCGCTTCAGCTGTGATACAGGCTATGCTAGATTGCAGCAGTGGGGATGAGTTGGTTGAGCCTTCCCCTCCTCCTCGCAAGGTGAGTTTTTCATCAGCTGATATGGGGTTGAAGAATGATGGGATTTTGCAGAGTAATTCTTTTAGGGGCTCGTCTGTTTTTGGTGTAGCTGGTAGTCAAGGGCCCGGCACATCAGTCCAGCCTTTTTCTTTACAGGTTAGGGACCGGCGTGGGACTGCAGACTCGGTAGGGGGACAGGCGGGCCATTTTCACCGAGGAGAAGGGAGGGTGGAGCCTGGCGCGGCACATCCCGTACCGTCGGGGGATCCCGGCGCGGTCAGCAGATGCAGGTCCGGCGCGACCTCGCTGGCCCCTACACACCTTGATACAAGGAGGATGGATTGGTCTGCTGAAGAGGCTATTGGGATCAGTCAGACGTTGAGGGAGTACCGGCGGGTACTGTCGGCTCCCCCTTTAGGTGGTCAAAAACGGGTTGGTAAGGCCCTATCTGTGGTGGAAGAGCCAGCAAAGGCTCCCAGGAGTATGTTGGTGTCAAACCCTCCTCAACTGGAAGAATCGTTGAATATGGATTATGATGAGGACAGCCCCGAGGAAGGGGAGCTGCGTGATACTGTGTTGGGGGGGGGGCATTTTCATGCTTCTTGTAGTGTTTTACAGGCACCAGTGGCGGTGCTCCCACAGAAAGTGGTGATGTCCGGACCAGTTCGAGAGCGCGGCCCCACAGGAAGGGTTCCTCGGATGGTGGACAACGTGGAACGTCCGACATGGAGGTCGGGGCCAGGGCAAGCCCCCGTTTTAAACCCAGGTGAGATTAGTGAACCACGGGCCAAACCGAAAATGGTGTCTGTGGGGATCGGGGGTGAATCTGTAGAAGAGACTGGGGATAAATTGTACAAGGGTCGGTACGTTAAAAATCAAGGAGTGGGCACAGGTGATGTTAAGGGTGCAGCTGGCAAGGATGAGTGCGCCACAAACACTGAGTCTGTTTTATTTTTATTTATTTATTTTATATGCTTATAAAGCGCCAGACTAGACCCCCGAAGGGGTATCTCCGCGCTATAACTGCAGGTGGAAAGAGAGTAAAAGAAAGTGTCCAGGGAAGGGAAGACAATTAATAGCTGGGAAACAAATGGGTTTTTAGTTTTTTTCTAAACGCCATGTGATTGGTGATTGACCTCAGTCCGAGCGGCAATGAGTTCCATAAGATAGGTCCGGTGTGGGCCAGTGCACGGCCACCTTGTCTGGTTTTCTTAATTCTAGGTGTTTTGAGTAGTGCTGGTCGCTGGAACGCAAGGAGCGTCCTGGGATGTAGGGCTGAAAGATGTCTATGAAATACTTAGGGCCCATCCCCATTAGACTCTTGTGTATTGTACACAGAGTCTTAAACTGAACTCGCTTCTTCACAGGAAGCCAGTGAAGCTGAGACAGTAGGGGGCAGGATGGCGTCCTGGGAGGAGCATTCATGACGATCCTTGCGGCTGTATTTTGAATGACCTGCAATTTCTTGATTTGCTCCTCATTGGCTCCTTGGAGCAATCCATTGCACTAGTCGATCCTACTAATAACAAGAGCCTGCACCAAAGTTTTCCTATGGTGATCCGGGAGATAGGGAAAGACACGTCTTAGCATCCCTATAGCCCGGAAGCAGGTGCCGGCTACTTGATTGACATGGTCCTTGAAAATGAGTTGTTGATCAAATAAAACTCCCAAGTTCTTGACCTTACTTTTGGGGGTGGGAACAGGACCAAGTTCCAGAGGCCACCAGTCAGATGACCAGTGTGTCATCGCTTGACCGAACAACACAACTTCGGTTTTCCCGACATTGCACTGCAGACAATTAGATGACATCCAGTCTGCAATGGCTCTCATCCCCTCTGCAAAAGATCTTTTTATTGCAGGTGTAAGAGTTTTAAAGGGAAAAAGAAGTTGGGTGTCGTCAGTGTAGGATACAGGGGTGAACCCGAAAGATCTTGCTAGGTTGGCAAGGGGGGCCACATATATGTTGAAAAGTGTGGGGCTCAGACAGGAGCCCTGTGGCACCCCCTTATTGAGCTCCCGATGGGTGGACTTGTGGGAGCCTAGCCTAACCTCTTGGGAACGCCCGGACAGGAAACTCTCCAACCATGCCAAAGCCTCTCCCTCTATTCCCACCTCCTTCAGGCGATGGAGAAGCACCTTGTGAGACACCGTATCAAAAGCGGCGGAAAGGTCCAACAGCACCAGAATCATAGAGCAACCATCATCCAGTGCCATTTTGATGTTATTGGTCACTGTTTGAAGTGCTGATTCTGTACTGTGGTTTGGCCTGAACCCAGATTGGGAGTGGTCCAGGCCTTCCGTCGCTTCAAGGTGTTGCGAGAGATAGGTGTTCACGTGCTTCTCCGTGATCTTGCCTAGGTAAGGTAGGAGGGAGATGGGACGTAGGTTGGATAGGTCTGTCCAGGGAGATGATGCCTTCTTTCTTATCGGGTTCACCACTGCCTTTTTCCAATCTGCCGGAACTTGGCCTGTTCTGAGGGAGATGTTTACCATTTCAAGAATATGGGGACCTAATAATGGGATCAAAGGACCGACCATTCTAGCTGGTACAAGGTCATTGGGGGATCCTGTTTTGATATGAGTACAGAGAGTAAGAAGCTCTGTATGAGTAATGGAGGGGAAAAACGTCAAGGAGGTTTTATTGTCTGAAACGGGAGTTGCGGTGGGGCCGATTTTAGTTTGATTTTTGCTGAAATTGTTGGCAACTAATATCTTTTCGTAGATGATGTTAATTTTATCCTCGAAAAACAGCGAGACTTTGTCGCACAAATCCTGTGAAAAGTCGTCTGAACTTTCACACGCCGTAGGTTTTATAAAATTTTGTAGGATATTAAAAAGTTCTTTAGGGCTGTTACCTGCTTCTGCTATTTGTTGTGTCAATTGTAGTTTCCTTGCTGACTTAATGTTTTTGTAGTATTCTGATTGGGCCTTTAGGAAAATCAAACGATTATTTTCAGTTTTGGTTTTTCTCCAGGCTTTCTCAAAACGTCTACATTTTTGTTTCTCTGCTCTCAGTTCTTTTGTATACCATTTTTCTTGTTTTGATACTGGGTGTTGTTTATGTCTTTTTAAAGGAGCAATGGTGTCAATGGTTTTTTTGATAGATTCATTCAGCTTGGCTAAAGCAGTGTCTGCTGTATCGGATTGCAAAAAAATAGGATCTGTCCATACCTCTTGAGCCGTATTGACATTAACTTTGTGCCATTGACGTCTCCAAGAGGGGGGGGAGGGGACATTCTTTATGGGTCTCGCAGGAGTTGGTAGAGTAAATTCCAACAAAGAGTGGTCAGTCCACGATATACTCGTAGCCAAGGAACAATTTATTTTAGTAGAGTTAGAGAAAATAAGATCGAGCATGTGTCCTCCTATATGAGTAGGTCCATGATTTTTTAATTCCAAGCCCAGATTCAATAAATCTGTAATTAGAGCCGTAGATTCGGTCAACATTGGCTGGTCAACGTGTATATTAAAATCACCTAGAAGCAAAAAATCTTCTTTTGATTTTATATGTGGAGCTAAGATTTCTTGAAGAGTGAGTGCAAAATTAGGATCTGCTCCCGGGGGTCGATAGACCAGGGCCCCTTTCCAGGTGACATGATTAGTTAGGTGAAATTTAAAAAGCAGGGTTTCTAGTTGTGCGTTTGAGTGTTGTTCAATAATTGTACAATGTATATGATCCCTATATATAATCGCTAAACCGCCTCCGGTTTTAATATCTCTGTCAAGGTGTTTAATCTTATACCCAGAGGGAATCCCCATTGCAATGGCTGTAACAGTGTGGGGTTTGAGCCAGGTTTCCACAAGGAAACATATGTCCGGTTGGATAGAATGTATTAAGTCCCAGACCTGATGCTGATGTTTAGGTAAGGAACGTACGTTTAATAGAAAGCTTTTCAAACCCTTGACTAAGGTATGACGGTCTGAGGGAGACACATTGTTGTTAGATAGATGTCGACATTCAGGGCAGGAGTAGGCAGCCTCAATGCGATGCCAGGGTATAACTGTGCTACAACATGTAGCAGGTCTAAGGCTGCGTAAAGATAGGGATGAATATAGAAGGGGTTGAGAATTCTTACCGGTGACGGTTTGTGAGGAAGGATCAAGGTCCATTGCCCCTCGCCCCATCCTGTCGCGGACGGGCGCAGACGGGCTTTTCTTCGGCGCTTCTTAGGCGCGCTCGAAGGCGCCCCCTGCGCGCAACCGCTGCGCGCTTGTTGGAAGGGCGTGGCTAAATAGCCCGGAGTGAGGCAGCCACTAGAGCGCTGACCTCAGCTCCGGGAACCGGAAGTGCTGTCTGCCTGGCTCTTGCCTGTCCGCCCTCCGCACAACGGCACTGCTGCCGGGTCGGACCGAGGCGGGCAGGCGGTAATATCGAGCCCAGGAGATAGAGGGAGAGAAAGCTATTGATTTGTATATTGCACGAGTCTGCCCCTAATTAAAATACAATTTAAAATGGTTCTAAGAATTAAAAGTGGTTCCGCTTGTATAGCGCTTGTTATAGCGCTTCTCGCAGCCCCCTAATTGTAGGGGGCGCAGAGCCCTTGCATAGCAAGGAATTGAAAATTAAAAAATTACCCTATATGGGTGTGACTAAGCCTCTGGGGGCACATTTGATGGTGTCTACCAAAGAGAGAATTTGGAAAGGTGAGTACGTAGAACTTTTGAAGTTACTACATAGGGAGGTGCGCGCTAAGGAGGGCTCGAAAGAGGAGGAATACGAGCTGGCTAAGCGCCCTAAAGTACCGCTCACTATTGAGAACTGGACATCAGCATTTTTGATATACGCTAGTGTTTATTGCGAAAAATTTCCTGAGCACTGCGTGGCTTTATTTAAATACATGGATGTTATCAGGAAAGCGCAGATCACTGGTAGTGGCTTTGCATGGGCGCAATATGATGAGGAATTTAGGGCGCGCATGGCTTGGGATCCTGATGCAAAGTGGGGCGAACTGGACACTGATCTTTGGCAGCACACCATGGGTGTTTCTGTTGGTGGTAAAACCATTTTTACTGCTAGTGGTCTTCCTTTAGTGTATCGGCCCTTTCAGGGTAAGCCCACCAGGGGAGGGGTGGGAAGTTCAGCGGTCACACAGCCAGGAGGGGGAGCTTGTTGGGATTTCAACAAGGGCCTGTGTTCAAGGGAATACTGCAGGTTTAGGTACGAATGTTCTCAGTGTGGTAGGAGGCACCCATCGGTCAAGTGTTGGGGGCCTCGGCCGGGGCAACAGTGGCCCCAGCAAAGTGCTAGCGCGTCCGGCCCTCCTCAGCAGTCCCAGGCCATCAGAGGAGGGAAGAATACACCAGGAGCTGGGCCCAAAGGCTCGTACTCCGGTTAAGCTTGATACTTTGGCAGACAGTTTAAGGTGTTATGAGGATGTGCGAGCTCAACAACTTTTGCTGACAGGTTTTCAAGAAGGTTTTCGTCTGGGTTATTCTGGTCCTCGTTTGCGGCGATGGTCCAAGAATTTGAAATCGGCTGATGAGCTCAAATCAGTGGTGCAGGGTAAACTTGATAAAGAAGTGTAAGAAGGTAGAATGGCAGGTCCCTTTGATGATTGGCCTTTGGAGAACTTGATTATTTCACCAATAGGAGTCGTTCCCAAAAAAGAGCCAGGGAAGTATCGTTTAATCCAGCATTTATCATGGCCGGAAGGGGCATCTGTTAATGATTTAATTGGCGCAGTCAGCTTCAGTGTCCTATTCCTCAGTGGATGTGGCAAGGTCTTTGGTGGTGAAAGCAGGTCCTTTGGCGCAAATGGCAAAATGTGACATAAAATCAGCATTTAGACTGCTTCCAGTCCATCCTGAAGATTGGAGTCTTCTGGGCATCCATTTTCATGGAAAATGGTACGTGGACAAGGCACTGCCAATGGGCTGTTCAATATCCTGTGCTCTTTTCGAAACTTTTAGCACTTTTTTACAGTGGTTTTTTGTACACCAATCTGGTCATGAGCTGGTCACACATTATCTAGACGATTTCTTTTTTGTAGGGCACTGGGGATCATCTCAGTGTCAGGCAGCTTTGGACAAATTCAAAGAACTCATGGAATATTTGGGAGTCCCACTTGCACCGGAAAAGACAATGGGTCCTTGCGCGACCATGTCTTTTTTGGGCATTGAGCTTGATTCGAGAGCAATGCAGGCTCGTTTGCCACAGGATAAAAAAGTGAAGATGCTGGACCTTGTGCAGGCTATGTTGGCAAAACCAAAGGTTACAGTGAAGGAGGTTCAAGTCCTTTTGGGACACTTGAACTTTGCTTGCAGAGTGGTACGAGCGGGTAGGACTTTTTGTAGGCGGCTGGGCAGGGCTCTGTCAGGTCATCATTTGCCTCATCATAGGATACGACTTACTGCTGGGGTGAAAGAGGATTTACGGATGTGGTCCACCTTTTTGCATTCTTTCAATGGAATTCCTTTGGCTCAGGAGCAAGATTGGCTGTGGGAGGTTCAGATATTCCCAGATGCGGCTGGCAGCGATGGTTTTGGCCTGTATTGGCAGGGCAGGTGGTGCGCAGAGAAATGGCCTGAGCAATGGAGGGATGGAGGCAGAAGTATCGCCTTTTTGGAATTGTTTCCGGTGTTGGTGGCTTTGACTTTGTGGGGCCAGGATTTGGCGCACAAAAAGGTTCTTTTTCGTATTGACAATCGAGCTGTAGTGGACATTATCAACAGGCAGTCTGCTAGAGATACCCAGATTTTGAAACTGCTGCGCGTCTTTGTGTTGGGTTGCCTTAAGTATGACATCAGCTTCAGGGCCTTACACATTCCTGGTGTGGACAATGACATTGCGGATGCTTTGTCTCGTTCACAGTGGGAGAGATTCCATGGGCTTGCCTCGGAGGCGGACAGGACCCCGACACCCATGCCGGAGCACTTATGGGAGGTCGGCAACACAGGGTCGTACAATTGGTGGTAGGTTCGTTGTCTTTATCTACGCAATCTGCTTATGAGCTGGCTTGGAGGGAGTTCTTAGCGTCGGGGGCTCGAAGACGGGCACCAGGTCCAAGACGTTTGGAAGATGTGGTACAATTTATTCTGTGTTTGATGGACAAAGGGCTATCCAGGGTCACCATTGCTGGGAAGTTAGCGGGCATTTCCTTTATGGGTAAACTCCTTTGGGGTTACGCTCCTTCGGCCGGTGAAGTGGGTAGGAGACTGTTGGTCCCGTGAGCAAGGTTACAGGCAGGCAGTTAGAAACCCTTTGTCCTGGCAGAATTTGGCCAGGGTTGTTGACTCCCTTCCCTTTGTTTGTAGAGATGATTTTGAGGTTTGTCTGTTTTCCACCCTCATGGTGTGGATGTTTTTTGGAGCTTTTAGGGTTTCAGAGTTGTTGGGTTCCAGATTTAGTAAAGGTATTGGGTGGGGGGATGTACATTTGTCTGAAAAAGGTGTTCATTTATGGCTTCATCGTTCAAAAACTGATCAAAGGTCCAAGGGTAGGGGGATTTAGTTGGACGCTTCCTCCCCTTCAAGTATGTGTCCTTTATTTTGGGCCAGGAGATGGTGTACTGTTTCTGGTGGGGACCCTGCAGCTGGCATTTTTGTTCATGCGGATGGAATGCGAGTCTCTGATTACCAATTGCGCATGGTTTTGCGCAAAGCTTTGCGTTATATGGGTTTAGATGACAAAAAGTATGGCACACATTCTTTCAGAATTGGAGCGGCGACTGAGGCTCATAACCGGGGTTGGTCTGGGCATGATATTATGCGCTTGGGGCGTTGGTCCTCTAGGTGTTTTCAGCGCTATGTACGCCTTGAAACTGATGCGGCGCATTCGTCATCCTCTGTGTCTTAAAATCTGATGCTGCTTTTTCATTTCAGGTTCGGTGGCTGGTCCCCGATCGACATCTATGACCATCTGGATTGTGGGCCATTCATTCATGAAGCGGGCGCAGTGTCAAGCACGGGATAGATATTTTGGTTCAATGCTTGGTTTTAATGAGAGTTTTTTCAATGTGTCCTGGAAGGGTAGAGGGGGCATGTGTTGGAAAGATTTGATTCCTGCGCTTAATTCTTGGGTGGGTGGGGGACACTGTCCCGATGTTCTGTTGATCCATCTTGGGGAAAACGATTTGTGCAGGGTGAAGGGAGTGGTTCTGATACGAGCTATGAAGAAAGACCTTTCTCTGTTGAAGCAGCAATGGGCTGGTTGCCATGTGATGTGGACAGAATTGGTTCCTAGGAGATCTTGGAGAGGAGCTCTTAAGCCCAAGGCTATTGACAAGGCGCGGAAAAAGCTTAATTTAGAAGTTTCCAGGTTTTGTAGAGATTTGGGCTTTGGTCGTAAGACTCATTCTGACATTCGTTATGACGCAGTTGAGTTTTTTCGTGATGATGGTGTTCATCTTTCTCGTTTGGGCATGGACTTATATCTTTTGGAGTTGCGGGAAGTCTTGTCCCGTTGTTTGAAGATTCAGGAGTTTTCTGGCTGATTCTACCCGGTGTTGGGTTTGCTGCCTCTTTTTTGCTTGACATGTTTTCTTTGGGGGGCAGAAAGGGGGAGGGTACTTTTGTCCTCTCCCCGCTTTCTGGGTGGCGGGATTTAGTTGTTTTTTGTCAGGCTTGGCAATTTTGTGGTTGGTTTTAATTGGTTGTTGCATTTCGGCAGGGGGAATTGGGCAGGATGATGTGTGGGGATGTATACATAGGTTGGGGACCAAGATGGGTTTGATAATAAACGGTGGAGTTTGTTTTATGGTTTGGAGGGTTGATAAATTGAAATGTTTATTGCGGGGGTTTTTGCATTGTTGGATTTGTAATGATGTAATGTTCGGGTGGGGTCAATGAAGTTTTAGGGGTGGGGTGTGGAATTTAAGGTAGTTATTATTAATGAGGTTTAGTTTTGTAAGGCATGGCCGAGGTTTTAAAATTGTTAATGTGCACCTGTTTCAATAAAAGCGGCCTTTTTCACACACAAAATCTTGTCTGGTGGTCTGCTCACCCCCCTCACCCCTCCCTCCCAAAGCTGGTTCTCCAGCCACCCATCTGCAGCAGCCTTCAAGAGGGGCGCCTTGTTGCCTCCCGCAAATGATCAACTATCATCAAGAGGGACGCAGCGGTTTTCTTGTGCCACGCCGCCTCACTTCCCACTAGTGATCAGCAGCCACAGATTGATAACGCAGTGGTTGGTTCCCTAGTGCTGCGCAGCTCTGCCTCACACAACCAAGCGGCACCCATAGATATTGATAACACAGTGGATTACTATCCCGCTCTGCCATGTGTCTCTTCCAGCAGTGTTAACATCAGTTTAAAGCCACAATATACAACCAAGTAAACACTTTAAATCTACAACAAACAATTACAGACTCCTTATCTGCATCTAGCCTATGTTGATTTTTCCCTAGCACATCACTGTTTCTCTGCCACTCTGATCCTAAAAGACAACAGTGCCACCTAGTGATTTGCAGGGCAAACCGTTGTCATCTCATTACAGTTAAACCATAAAGTCTTCCAGCTATAGGAGTGCAGGATTTAAGTGCATCGCCACCTAGCTTCGCCTTCCACCACTGTGCACCTGTTATTTTACCTTAAAAGACAGTGTAAAAGGTCACCAGGAGCATAAATCAACCCATTGTTGTGCCAGCTTCGTTTTTGATGTAGCAGGGAGATCCGGCTATTGAGTGGGAAGATTGGGTGGAGGCTTCTGAAAATTATTTGGTGGCCCGTGAAGGAACTAAGGGGCATATTATCAAGACAGGCTATAAAATTATCGCCGCTTTATCGGCAGAAAACTGCCGATAAAGCAGCGATAATGGGCTTGATAATATGCTCTATGGAATTCCAATTGAAGCCCATGTTAGATGTGAAGACATCTAAGATGGGCTTCGATTGGAATTCCATAGAGCATATTATCAAGCCCATTATCGCCGCTTTATCTGCAGTTTTCTGCCGATAAAGCGGCGATAATTGTATCGCCTGTCTTGATAATATGCCCCTGAATTTCGTTCCCCTCAGAAAGAAAGCGTTGTTGATAGGGAGTCTCGACATAGAAGGTAAACACATTTTCAAATATTTGCCACAAGTGCGTGAGGAAGGTGATGACGAAATGGAAGATGAGTAAAAAGAAGCAAAATTGCAGGCACAAAATCATTTTGCCAAAACGTTAAACGTTGTCACACAACGCCATAAGTTCTACACACAGCCTCAAAAGCCAGAGGAGTCTGTGGACGATTTTTTGGCCAGATAAAGGGAATTGGCGTCAAAGTGCAAGTTCGGGCTAATGACAGAGGAAATAAGAGATCAGCTTATAGTTCAATGAAACAACGGAAAGATGCAAGAGCGACTCTGTGCTGCCAGCAACCCGACTTTAAGGCAGGCTACTAATATAGCCAAAGTAGTCAAGGAATCGGGCAAGTGCATGGAGGAGATGCAAAAGAGGGACAATAAAAGTACCTCCGAGGTAGCAGAGGTGGATAATGATTCAGATCTGGTGGCCCTAGTTAAGAGAAAGCTAAGTGTATCCGGCAGCACACATAACAGAGGAGGAAGCTTGAAAGCCACCAATTTTCTAAATGTGCCAAGCAAAACCACAGCACGGCAGTGCTACAGTTGTGGCAGTAGCGCTCATCTGGGATACTCAAAGAGCTGTTACGCTATAGGCAAAAAATGTTATGCCCGTGGAAAGAAGGGCCATTTTGTATGTGTGTTCAAGAGAACCAATAAAAGGGTTGCTTCAATAGAAGAAACAGTGGAGCACAGGATTCTTATGGTTGACTCTGATGGGAGTGTATCTGACGATGATGAATCAAAAAGGAGATCACGTCCCAAAGCCAACTTCAAAGTAGATGGCAAGATGGTCACCATAATGGTTGATTCTGGCTCACTCTATACCATCACACCCAAACAATTGTTCAATATCAAAGGGTGTTATGTTCTACCAATATCATTTTGAAGTTTTATCAAGGAGCCAATATTGGGTTGATGCAGTGTGTGTGTGAGAGGATTGAGTAATGGGACCGCCACACTCAGGGAAAGGTATACGTGGTCAGTGAGGGTCCACCAATTTTAGGATGGTCACACCAGTATGACTTATGGTGAATCCTCATGCCGTTGATCAAGTCATGATTGTTGATGATGCAGCCATGGCTGCATTGTTGGGATCAATTTATACCTGAGTTGCAGAATAAGTTGGTTCAAGCAAAAGACTATTGGCACAGAATAAAGGATGCTATGTGGCTAGAAAGGTCATGGTAGCAACACAGGCGGAAGTGAGAAGAATTGTTGAGCAAATGATCCAAGATAGGTGCATTGAACCGGTTCAGGTCATACAATGGTTATCTCCAGTGGTGATAACAAAAAAAGCTGTCGGATCATTGAGGTTTTGCATTGACCTACACACTTTAAACCAAAATGTGGTTATGGACCATTTTCCTTTGCCTAATATTACAGAGTTGATGTTTTTGTTGGATGGGGAAAGTATTTCACCAAATTAGATCTGAAAAGTGCCTATCATCAGGTTGTGTTACACCCAGACTCCAAGCTCTTAACAGCCTTTATTACTACAGCGGGGGTCTTTCAATTTAGCAGAATGCGATTTGGTTTGTCCTCAATGGTGAGCGTTTCTTAAAGGCTCATCTCCAATGTGCTGTCCAGATCAGCAATGTGGTCTTCTTTCAGGACAACATATCGGTCTTTAGGGGCAGTATCGCTACTCACAATGGCAATTTGAGAGAAGTATTGCCTCGATCGTTGGATGCAGGTCTCACTTTGCGAAAGGAGAAATTAAAAAAATGTAGCGCGAGAAGTTGAATATTTTGGGTAGCTCATTTCAGGGGCGGGTGTGAGACCCAAAATTAATCTAGTTAGTGCCATTGTGAATGCAGGACATCCTGGTGATAAGGGCAAACTGCATTCCTTCTTGGGACTTGTGCCATAATACTCATAGTTCATGAGGGACTTTGCTTGTAAACCAGAACTGTTAAGGCAGGAGAGGAAGTGTGAGAGGGGAGATGCTCAAAAAGTTGCCTTTGAACAAATCAAGCATGACATTTCAAAAGCTGACATTCTGGTTCTGTTTCAATGTTTTTTGAAAACTTTGCTCACTGTGAATACATGTGCTTTTGGCATTGAGGCTGTTCTTTCCCAGATGCATGGGAAGGTGGAAAGTATTGTAGCATTTTCATCTTGCTCATTGACAGAAGCCAAAATAAATTACTCTGTCACTGAGCGGGAGGCATTGGTTGCACCCTGGGCGAAAATCAGTTTTGCACCTTCATTGGGGGTAATGAAGATAATACTCAGGACAGATCACCATTGCTTAAGGTGTTGGGACCTAATGGAACAAAGAATTGCTCAGGGCGTTTGGCTAGCCTGGCAGTTAAGATGCAGGATTGAGATTGCAGTATTGAGTTTCTGCCTTGTTGGAAGAACAAAGTGGCAGATTGTCAGTCGAGATTGCCTGACAAAGCTGCCAATGAATGTGACCTGGACACAGAGGTGGTAGTAGCTGATGACGAGGATGGGTTGAAGGATGCATGCGGAAGTTTTTGATGGAAGAGTGGGCAAAGGCGACGGATGAGGTTCTTAAGGCGGTGACGAGAATGATCAAAGGAGTACGAAGGGAAAGTACATAGGCAGATGCTGTCAGACCCCATCATAAGGTAGTTGGGGAATTGTCTTTGAGTGGGAACAAACTCATTGTGAGGGGTGAAAGGTTTATACCTCCTGATGCAGTAATGAACAGACGAATGTGATTGGCGCACAATGGTCACATGGGGCAGACGTTTACCCACAAGAGATTAAAGAAGAATTTTGTGGCGGCCCATATTGGAAAGTGACGTCAAGCAATGGGTAGAGAGGTGTGAGGAATGCAAAGACTCTGAGAAAAGATTGAAGGTAGGAATGGGTGTCATTGGGAACCAGCAGCACATGTCAGAGGCAGACTTTGTATGGGAAGTTTAGCCTAGATTTTATAGGGCATTTGGTTTCCTTGCCTGAACAGGAGATGCTTGCTGCTGTTCTAGTGGATGCCAAATCGAGTTGATTTGAAGTGCTGTTCATGAGAAGAAATCTTCAGGAGAGAAGGTATACCTTCCAAACTTGTCACTCACAATGGCATGCAGTTCTCTTCCAACACGATGAGAAAGTTCTTGGAGAGTGCTGGAGTGAAGCACTTTTGCACCTTATTATGTAACCCTCAAGGTAGTGGTCAAGTAGAGAGGGCAAACCGTGTGATTAAAGGGACTACAGAATTAGCAAGGCAGGGTTGAGTGTGCAGAATGTAGTGTATGGTGTAGGACATGTTGTGGGAATAATACACCACACCCAACGCGGTCACTGAGAAAACTCCTTTGGAGATGATGAGCAGTAGGAAACCATGCACCAAGTTGGTTCCTCCATGTTTGCGGGATGGATGTGTTGAAGAGATGATCAGAAAGGTGAATTATGGTCAAACTGAAGGCATGATTGGTGTGGGAGATTGGGTGATGGTTAAGCATGAGGGAGAGTTGTCGAAGTTTCAGGGTCCCTACAGAGTGATGGTTGTGTAAACTAATTAGGTGAAGTTGGACAATGATCAGACATGGAACCGGAGAAGAGTTGCACTGTTCCAGGAAGGAGGTGCAAGTCAACCGGAGCTGGACAAAGGATGTGTGTCTTGTTCAGGGTGGATGATGAGGGACGATGGTGACGTTCAATCAAATATAAGTGGTGTAGGAGAGGTCGTCAGGGAAGCTCATGTTTCCAGAAATGCCAGTGATTCGGGTGGTGGCAAGGGAGAGAAGATGTCTTAGACCACAAGGCTGGTTGGGGGATTTTGTGTGTGTGGTGCCTTGTTTCCCATTTGTTAAGTTATGCGGGTTCAGTCTTTTATGTACATGCTTGCAGCATCTTTCCATGTTATGGAATGTAACTATGTATGCTAGCCATGAGACGTTCGGAGGCTCTTGAGAGATCAGAGAAAAGCTGTTGGTGCCTGGCTTGTCAGGCACATGATTTGATCTATTGAATAAACTTAAAAGTGCAATCACTACCGAAGCCTCTAGACAAGTTTGGATATTTACAACAGTTACCATATTACCTTTAAAAAGATCTAACTTCAGATGGGGAGCAGAAAGAAAAATCCTAAAAATACAATAAGGTCAAGTTGCTCGATAAAAGCTAGATTCATTTAAAACATACTAATATATAAACAAATATACAAATATACAGACAGGAGTCCAAAATTGAGACATGGCTCAATCAGATATATCATATGACTATGGCATTCCTGGCAGCTGTACATTTTAATGATAATACAAAAACTATTTGTCGCTCGATGAAAACTGAATTCATTTGGAAATCATACAGCTGTATGGACAAATATACAAATATACAGACAGGGATCCGAAGTTAGATCATGGCTCAATTAGATGTATCAGATAATTATGGCCTTCCTGGCAGCTGTACATTTTAGTATATATGATGCTACAAAAAAGCAAATGTCCAGATCCTTCAAAGAATATAGTAGCTGTAGGGCAGTCTTCGTAGAGCGAACATTATTTTTTAAAAAGATGGGCTTTAAATATGTTACCCTGAAGAAATGGTAAAATTTCCAAAACAGTAAAAAGTGACAACAGCTCTGACGTGAGATGTTATCACAGGGGCATACGGTATCAGATCTAGCTTTCATAACGGGAAATGCAACAAGGTGGTGTACGATTCCCAACCTTAAGCGTGTTAAGACAAACCGGTGAGAATTACGGGTAACACCAGAGAGGTAGGGTTGGAAACCCGTAATTAGGTTGCAATCCCGATAAAGCATCACAGATTGCGTCATTCCAGACACCCTTTCACGGTACTCCTTTTTATAATTTAAAAACCTTTGTTTTATGACATTTTTGGGGATAGAAACAACAGATTTGGGGTCAAGAAATATATCGAGCTGAAAAAGAAGATGGAACCAGCATTGTATATATTTAAGCCATGTGATACATGAGGAATGGTCCAGCCTAAGGCAGTCAAGGATGATCTCCTGGGTAAATAGTGTTTCAGTCTTGGCCCAGATCGAACGCCATAACATCAGAGGGCGTAAGGCTGCTAAGTCCGATATGAGTTCGATACCAACTTCTTTGTGGATCAGTTCTACTGATGCTGAGGGTGGGACACATAGCAGTTTTCTAATGAACTTGTTTTCGTCTCTTTGCACAGATGGGCCAACGCAGTGACCCCACACCCCCGCACCATACAGCGCTGAGGTCACACATTTTACATTGTAAATATTCAACATATCTCTAATACTTCTCACCCCTAGTTTGGATGAGAATCTAAAGATACTGTTGGTGCACCTCATCATTTTAAGACTGATATTACCAAACTCAGATTGCCATGTACCATTGTTTGCATAAGTAATTCCTAAATAGCAAAAGGATTTAACCTGTGACACTTTAACCTTTTCCATAAAGAAACAAGAATTTGCTTTCTTGGTTTTCATCCCACAGGACATAACAAAGGTTTTGGTTTTATTTACAAGTAGTTTCCTGCTTTGGATGAACAACATAAATCTATCAATAAGGCGCTGCAGACCAATCTGTGTGCGGGATAGTAGCACCGCGTCGTCTGCATACAATAATATAGGGACCGACTTCCCTCCTATCAATGGTGCATCTGCAGGGGTCTGGCACAAAATAGAGTCAATTTGATTGATGAAAAGGGAAAATAAAAGGGGAGCCAGTACACATCCCTGGCGGATGCCTCTTGAAACTTTAAAAGGGGGGGTACATTCGCCTAAGGGAAGGGTCTACTGTATTGCTGCTGCTGCTGCTGCTGCTGTTGCCCAGAAGACTGTCCCCTTCCTCTACCCTGCGACCCGAACCGCCGTTGGAACTGGCGGTAGGGTTTCTTTTCTTTCGGCTTCTCCAGGCCCACAGCCGTCAGGGTTTCAGCCTCGGCCTTCATCCTGGCCATCTCGTCATCTGCGTGTTTCCCGAAAAGGGTATTCCCGGAAAACGGCAGATTTGCCACACGTTGTTGCGCCTCCGGTTTAAGCGACGTCAACCGAAGCCAAGCATGGCGCCTCTGATTGATACCGTGGCAGTATCCATGCGCGGACAGCAGGGAGATATCCGCCGCGGCGCTAATGGCCTGGTTAGAAACCAGCATCCCTTCCTGGACGATCTCCATGAAATCCTCTCTCCGGTCACGCGGAACCAGGTCCGCAAACCGCTCCATGGAGTCCCACAGGGCACGGTCGTATCGTCCTAACAACGCCGAGTCACTGGAGGCCTTCATCGTTGCAGAGGACGTCCCACACGCTTTTCGTCCAGCAGAGTCAATCCAGCGGCTCTCCTTATCGGGAGGCACGGTGGAGGCAGGAGAGGTGGCATGGAGCTTCCTAGCCGCCGTCACAATCACCGAATCCGGTGTCGGGTCCTTCCTCAAGAAAGCCGGGTCCGACTCAGGAGCCCTGTATTTCTTCAAGAGCCTGGAAGGCGCAGCTTTCACCACGGCCGGCGTAAGGAAGAGTTGTTCCGCCGGCTCAAGTAGACCTGGCACCAGAGGCAGTAGGGGGCGAGACAGGTGTTTCTTATGCAATGTCTCAAAGATCACGGAAGTGGAGGGCGTAGGAGCCGTAACCTCGATCCCCAACTTCGCCGCCCCGCGCAGGAGAACCTCCTGGAACGTGCCAATGTCATCAATCGGGGACACCCTCGTCTCCGGTGAATCTGACAACGTAGGTGAGTAGGAACGGGTCCCAGAGGCAGAACGAGACCTGGACCTATGCCTCCTATGGCGATGCCTGGATCTCGAGGAGGATCCGCGTCCACTCCTCGACCTGTCCCTTCTACCCGAGCGTGACCTCGATCTCTTGGGTCTGGGACGCTCCGCCGGCCTCCCTGGGTCGGACGTCTTGGGTTTAGGAGGAACCTTCGACTTAGGAGTCTTCTTCGGAGGTGTCGGGAGGTTGGGCATCGACACCGATCTCGGTGGAACCGGGGGAGGAGGAACAGTAGGAACCGGGGCCTGAGGCGCCGGTAAAGGAGGCAACGGAGGAGGGGGTGAAACCCTCGGAGGCGGGCCCTTAGGCAAAGGAGGCAACGAAGGCAGTGCAGTAGGCTTCCTCGGGGTATACACCTCGGAGTATGCCGTTCCCGGGGAGCCACCATCCTGTCCTGACTGTGGGGAGCCCCCCACAGTCCTGGGCCTGTCCTTACGACCTCCTGACGTCGACGATCGGTGCTCAGACGTCGATCGTGGGTCCTTTGACGGCGAGCGGCCCTTCGGCGTCGACCGTTTCACACTCCTCGGCGTCGACCCCGACCAGATGGATGAACCTCTAAATCTCGAAGACGGGCGATGACGCCTCGACGGCGACCTCGACCGCCTCGACGTCGACCTCTTCGATCGTCTCGACGTCGACCTCTTCGAACGCCTCGACGTCGACTTCTTCGGCGCCGGAGACCTCCTCCGTCTCGACAGCGACCTCGACGACGAGGATCCCCTCGACGACGACGACGTCCTTGTCTTCGACGGCGAACGGCGGTGTCGCCTCGACGGCGAGCGCCGACGACGAGGAGATCGACACCGGGTTCGACGGCGGCCTGTAAACGTCCCTCGACGTCGACGGGCGACGTTTTCTCGACCCAGAGCCCTGGGGAGACCGGGAACTGGCCGTGGACCTCCCTCTCGACGTCGTGGTCATAGCAACTGAACCAGACGGAGACCTTGGACGTTTGCTGGACTTCCTGCCCCTGGGGAGCCCCCCAGAGGCCTCAGCATGGGCAGCAGAAGCCCCTCCAGACCCACCTTGAGCCTTCAGTCTTCTTTCTTCAAGTCCCTGAAGTCTGATTTTTCTCCTGTCCTTCAGGGTCCTGCCAGAGAAGCCTCTACAGATCACACACTCCTCTGGGATGTGGGAAGAGGGAAGGCAGAGGATACACACCTCATGGGGGTCTGACTTGGCCTTCTTCCTGGAGCACTCTGGGCATTTATCAAATAATGCAGGCATTATGGACAGCCAAAGAGAGCAGAAACCCAAGAAGAAAGTCACTAAAGTACTTTAAAAGTACACAAAATCGAAATTAGTGAAAAACACCAACAAAAACCCTTGAAAAGGGAGAGCTCAATGCTCCAGGGTCCTGCTTGCAGGAGCCGGAAAAAAGAACTGAAACTAAGTTGGACCTGCTATGCATTCTGGGATACTGGGAGAAGGTTCTGGAAGATTCTCTTAAAGGCACACTATCCTGTTTTGAGCCACATAATGGCAGCCTATGGGGCTTGTCTGTCCAGGTTCTTCTCTCTATCATTCCTGAGGGATTTTGCTGGTAAAGCAAAGGAAATCTGTACAGGCTTTTGCTGTTTTGTGGATTTTATGGTGGAATTTCTAGTTGAAGTACTGGACAGTGTAGCCTTTTTAGGCTGCATTATCTGTCTTTAAATTCTCTCTTAAGTGTCTATGCTTTTCTGCATTTTTTGACACTATAAGAGATTATTTTTGATTGCTCCGGGGTCCACGCACATGGGCGGGACTATTCACTAGATTATGACTATACACAGAGATCCCCTACTACAGAAGTGAACAATCTCCTTGGGTGCACCTGACTATCAGAACCTGCCATAATATGGAGTGGTCCACCAAGTCGAACGCACTACTCAGGTCCGCAAAACAAAGAAATAGGCTACATTTTTGACTACCGTGTATTTGTTTATTAGGAGGTCTAAATTAACACACTGTTCTAGTGTCCCCATGCCTTTCCTGAAACCGTATTGTACTTTGGTTAAAATGTCATTTGCCCAGGTTTCCAATCTTTCCAGCATGATGCGACTCATTACCTTGACTGATGCATCCAGTAATGAGATGGGGCGATAATTACAAGTTACAATTTAAAAATGCCACTTTAAGAAAGTTCGCGTTTTTTTGCCTATACCAAATGTGACTTTCTGCCAGTGTCCTGGGTCACATGACTGTAAATGGCCAGCTGTTGCAGGTTATGTACTGCTTCCAGACAGAAAGACAAAGGAAGCCTAGGTGTGAGAGGAGATGGTTTTCTTGAAAGGATGGCTCAAGGGGAGCTGTACTCTGCCCGGATTACACTTCAATGGCCCTCCTTGCAGCACACACAAAAGAATCTGACATCAGGCCTGCCCCCCCCCCCTTTTCCCACCCTAGACAGTTTGGAGCCAGGGACATAGAAGTACTGACCAGAACCAGTTTTTGGCATAGGTCAGGGCAGTCTCTTCCCCCCCCCCCCAAAACAAATGCCGGCACCAGGTATTAAAGCAGCATCTTCAGAACTTCTCATCAGAACACTCCTGGACCCGTGGAAGATTTAAAAGAAAGGCTGCCCCGCTGTCTGAAGGAAGATTGGGCCCGCTTTGCTTGACCACAGGCTACTCAGGGTGCCACTAGGGGCCAGTTAGCTGACCTGCGTGTGTGCGCTAAAGTGACAAAACAAGCTCTAAGTCCCCCTAAACCCCCTGCAACTGCCCTGCACCAGCTGGCCTCTGCTGAAGGGGGTCCTGATCCCCAAGAGTTGCTCCTCTCGTCTTTGATCATTGGCTAGCATCAGTGTGAACTCTTCCTGAAGACAGTTGAAAATCCTGAAGTATAGGGTCCTCTTGACAGTGAAGAAGCCTCTTCCTGCTTGGAATCAACCGCCAATACGAAGCTCTTGCGCCAAGAGCAAACGCCCTCGACGGTCAACCAACAAGAAGCTCCAGATGACTGGTTCAGCATGCTACAGCAATGACCATACACAATGTTCAGCCTGCTCCTTGCACCAGAAGCCTCCTCCTCGCAGCCCCCTTCAACGTGAGCAGAACCCTTCACACTGGACTTGAGAAGGTAACTCTTCGGCTGGACTAACCTGTATCTGACCCGGGCTACATCGCAGTTTGCCTACACTTGTGACTTTTCCCTCAGCCTAGCACAACCAGATAACTGAGAGCAGAACTTTGTGCTTGTTGATGCTATTTTTTTTTTTACCTAAAAACACCACAAATGAATATCTCCTGTTCTACTGATTGGATTTTTATGTGATTTTATTTATTAAAATGTACTCTTTTTCTAAATTAGTTTGGAATTTTTCCTATGTTGTCTTTTCACTTTATTACCATTTGTGTGCTGCCTAAATACTTTACACATTGCCTCCAAGTTAAGCCTGACTGCTTTTGTGACAAGCTACAAGTGTTAAGCATATTCATTTTTAGTGACTTGTGGATCACCTTGACAACGATTGTGTTTGTTGTCTGAGTGGGGCTTTCACCCCTTTCAACTAACTACTCAGTTTCTTACATTGATGTTCAGTGGTAGCTCCAGTACTTTTTGTTTGAGCAATACCACTCCGTGATTTGTGCAAAACTGAAAATTCCTAACATGACATCAGATGCAACTTTTATTTTTAACTCTCCTCGATTGGCTATTTTTTCCAAATTTAAGTTCTGCCTCACATTTGGAGCACCTGTAACTTGCTTGCAAGCATGGATGTGGATCACAGCAATGTTGAAAGCTACAGTATAGACTTATCTGTGAAAGTTGCGCAGCTAGAGGGTGCTGACACGGGCCAGGGGCTCTCCAAAGTTAGAGTACAAGATAGCCCTCTGAGCCTGGGAGGAGGTCTGCTGGATGCAAGCTACAACACAGGAGGTGGAGAACGAAACAGTGGAAGGAGACCCACAGGAGTGAGGTACCCTACTGATCCAGCAGGAAGCAGTGTGTCCTCCCACAACCTGACCCCTGAGTAACTGGAGAACAGGGAAGCTGAAAGGGAGTTCAAACTGGAGCTGGCCCAGCTGACATTGGCTACAGAGAAGGCCAAGACAAAGAGCCTTGGCATAAAAGAAGTTGGCTTGGGGAGTTGAAAGGGCCTTGAAGGAAACAAAACTTTTATTGGCTCATGAAGCAAGTCTGACTTGAAAATGAAGCCGCTCACAGAGTACAGTTGTTATGGTGGCACCAAACAGACCGTGTCAAATTGAGACAGAGGTGTTAACATACCAAAAGGACCCAGCCCCTAACTTTGAGGTAGGGATGCAATAGATAACTGGTGTGAGGAATAAAAGGCAGCTCTAGAGACGCATAGGATCCCCGAGGAGGATTGGGGAGCAAGCCTCTGGAGGTATAAACCCACCGATGGGAAGGATTCTTTGTTAGCCCTAGGGAAGGGTGACAGGATCACTTACCCACTCATAAAAGAAGCCCTTGTCAGAAGTGTGGTCTCATCCCTGAGAGGTACAGATTGAAGTTTAGGAACAGCCTCAGGCTGTTGCGCTAGCCCTGGGTAGATTTCACAGATTACTTAAAGAAGGCACTAGATGGTTGGGTGAAAGGCAGTAATGTGAGTAGTTATCAAGAGCTGTATAATCAAATTCTGGGAGAGCACACTCAGTACCGGTCTTCCAGAGCTGTGCTAGTACCTGAGAGATTCCAAGCTCACTGACCCCCAGGGAGCTTGCAAAGGAAGCAGAAATCTGGCTCAGCATCAATGTCCGAAAGAAGATCCCTGGGAGTGACCCCAAGAAACGAGGGTCATGTTCCTTACCATAGAGAGGTCCATAGTGACACAGACAGGTCCCAAGATAAGGTGGGGAGAAAGTTCCCAAGACCCTGCTGAGAAAAAGGGGGAGAGGACCTGTTTGGCAGTGGCTCAGTCCACTCCATTTTCAATCCCAGTGATCTGGTTGTTCCCAGTTAGGACAAAAGCTGTGGGGCTCGATCTGTACTAAGAAACCATCTACTGGTGAGACTCACCACAGGTCCCCAATGTGGTGGAAGTAGTCCCCAGGAGCAGAGGGTAGAACATGCCATTGTCTCCCTTAGTCAGGAGATAGACTCAGAGGCTGGACTTGTGACCCCCGAGGGTGGCAGTCATCTCTTTCACCTGATCACAGTATATAGGATCCGTCACTGCTCTGAGGGACACCGTTGCAAGTCGACAATGGTGGTGGAATGACTGGTTTCCCCAGATCCATACACTGGACAGGTGTATAGGGTAGCCCAGGGGCTCTGGGCTACGATCACCCTAGGACTCTGGCATCGCTGGATTAGGGTGGAGCGGTGGCCCAGAGAAAGGCCATAGTCAATCCCCAGATGCCAGTTGACTGCATTTTAGGAAATGAGTTAGCACTGGTATTTCTGGGACTACTACTCTCAAGGGGACAATAAGGATGTCCAGATAGAGGTGCAGGAAGTGGAGAGAATCCACAGCGAGAGGACCAGGGATTGCCAGTTATGATAGAAGAGCACCAAAAGACTTCAGACCTGGAGGTGTTGACTTTGCTGTCCAAGAGACAGAACACAGGAGACCTGCACCAGGAAGACCCCTGAATTATACAGAGTATGTCACCTCGGAGGGAAATCGGAATTCCCCCTGAAAGTCTTGGATTGCCAGGCACCTGTTCAGCCACAGGGTACAGATCCTAGGCTGAGAGGCAAGACTCAGGACACCACTCAGGAGAGTGGAAATAGGGTGCCAAACACCCCAGGCTGTTGCCTTCCCATCCCACTCTGAGAGGTCTCAGCTGTCAGGGAAACCTCAGGACCAGGTATGGAACCCCTTGCAAACCCTAAGGCTAGAAGTGAGACCTGCCCACAGTCCCCGCTGCAGATTTCCACCTGCAGTGGATGGCCCAGGCCCTGGATTTTGAAACTGACAGCGCACTCTGTTGGTTGCTGTTCTTAGGGGCAGAGTTTGCCTTAGGTTGGGGATAGAGGTCTAATCCAAGGGGCAGACTGGGTCATATGATCTTGTCGAAAATGGTGAAACTGCCTGCCTACTGGGATGCAGCTGTGAGTAAATGACAGTGAAGCGTCTCACAGAAGAGAAGGGTTCCCCACGGTCAGCCCTGTAGCTCAGGAAGGTGTTGATAGATGGATTCAGCCAAGTTCAGAAGAGCATAGAACTGACAAGTGCCTCTGCAGAAGAGGGCCACTGTACACATTCTGTGGCCTGAGCTGGGGAACCCATCACGGTGTTTAGTTTACCCTAGCTTTTGGATGGAAAGGGATCTTTTTGGACGAGGCCCTTTCTGAAGGGTCACCCCAGATTTTTGCCTTCCTTAGCTGAACTCATTTTTGTTGATTTTAGGACTATGTGCACTTTCCCTCTGCTAAAAAGTGGAAAAAGTGCTTGGGATGGTCCTTGAAAACATGGTAAAACTGGCCTTCATCAGATTGGTACATTTAATTTACTTGTAAGTCCCTAGTATATAGTACTACATGCACCCAGAGCCCATAAATTAAATTCTACTAGTGGGCTGCTGCACTCATTGTGCCAAACACGAAAGTAGCCTTTTAAAACCAGTCTCAGGCCTGCCACAGCAGCTTGTAGTGAACTTCTAAACTGCCCTTTCGTTCCGGCAAAAGAAACCTTTTGCCAGGCCTAAATCTTAGTTTTTAGGTCTTGCTGAGCCAGCGCATGCACTGCGAGACTTTTAGTGTGTGGCTCCAGAAAATGATACCACACGCTTTTGCTTGTGGTGGCCTAGAGCTTGCGGTTTAAGCGTGCACTTCCGAGCACAGGTGCCATCTCGCAAGCGATAATGTTCACGGCCGCACCACTTTCACTGCAGCGTAGCCAATGCTTTCCATGTGGATCAAGTGAATTTGTTTTTGTTCAGGCTTGCTAAGCACACAGTTAACGGGTGCCTCTCCTTTTGGTCACTTTAGCCACGGCGGGAGCTGGCACCCGCACCACTTTCAAAGCTGGTGTTTTTTTGTTCCTTTGTTTTTTTAAGGATACGCTATTGCTAGCTTACATGTGAGCGCCTACACCGTTTTGTCAGCTAGGTGACTGAGAGGCGCCTCTGTGCCCATATGTGCTTTCACTTTAGCTGTGGCAGGCGCTGGCACCTGCACCACTTTCAAAGCCAGTGTTTTTTTGTTTCTTTGTTTTTTTAAGGATACGCGATTGCTACCTTACATGTGAGCGCCTACACCGTTTTGCGAGCTAGGTGACTGAGAGGAGTCTCCATACCCGCTTATTTTGGGCTCCGAGACCATAGACACGGAATGACTGAAAAAACCTACGTTCAACTAAAAGGCAGGAAATAGTCTCAGCGAAGTCTTAAGTTTGTAATCACTTGCAGGGATATTTAACTCTCAAAACTCCTCAGGCGTGCTGCTATACGGCAGCTGGTTGCCCAATGGCCTCTTTTTGGTGCTTGCAGGGGCTGAACAGCAGCGTGTGGGTTTGAGAGGCTAAACCAGGCTGGTTTGTAAGTCTGCCTGCGTCGCCTGTAGTCTGCTTCCGTGAAGCGAGTGTCCCGTTTAATAACAACCAGGTCATCTCCGTTTACAGAGGCCTTTGTCTTCAAGGTGCTATGACGAGGCCAGGGGATTATTGAAACCTTTGCAAAATGTGCTACTTGGACAAGTATTTGCAACCAGCAGTCCGGAGCATACAGACTTTTGTAAAGGACACGACTGACTTCTTGTTGAAATTACAGACAGTGGAAATTGAACATGGGGAGAGCTTAATATTATGCACAGCTGACATCAAGTAACTGTACACCTCAATCCCACATTCTTCAGGGACAGAGGCAGTGGAACAAGCCATAGTTAATATTGACTTGGAGTTACCGATGCAGACTTTTTTGATGGAATTGATGTTATTTACTCTCTATCAGAGTTATTTTAAGTATAAGGAAGATTGGTATCAGCACCTGGTGGGAACATCCATGGGCAATTGCACTGCACCAGTACATGAAAATATATTCATGAAACAATGAGGAAATATACATGCTCAGGAAACCGGAATGGCGTGATAACACAAAGTTGATTGTGAGGTATATTGACGACATTTTCATAATTTGGAAGAACTCAACAGAAAGGCTAGAAGAAGCCTTAACAGAACTCAATTCTCTTGATGAACGCATCCAACTGACCTGGGATATTTCGAAGGAAAAGATAACATTTCTAGACGTAGAGATCACTAACAGAGAAGGGAATTGAAACCGATATATATCATATGCCCACAGACAGGAACAATACGCTACACTACACGCGCTTTCATCAAACATCATTGAAGCAACATCTTCTGTTCTCTCAGATGATAAGGGTCAAAAGAATCACATTGGATCCCATGAGAGCATCACAATGAATAGAGGAGATGGGCATAAGATTTCACAACAGATGTTATCCGCAGAAAGTAATTGACAAAGCAAAAGAACGTGCACAGAACATGAGGAGAAGCGACCTACTACAGGAACACATTAAAGTGGAGAACAACAGATGGTAGTTGTATCGAAATTTTCAACCCTTAGTACGAGCTTCAAAAGATCAATAAGGAATCACTGGCCTATTCTTGACCTAGTACCTGATTTCAATTACATTTTCACATCACCTCCACTATTTGATCATACTAGAGGCAGAAACATGGGAGAAATTCTCAAACAAAAGGCAATAACAATGACGTCACCCAAAGGTACAAGACCTTGTTTAAATTACGGCAACTGCAACAACATAATTAAAAGGTCATACCATAACGTATCCCATGAAGCGGTACAACGGGGCGTGGCTAGCAGCCGATGAGGAAGGTCGCAGCCTAGTGAGGCTCCCGACCCTCCGCCCAGCGATCCGTAATTCATCCTTCCCAAGACCCGGGATCCCCGCGAAAATCGGGTGGAGCCCGAGTATAGCACCCAGGTCTGCTCCGGCGAGAGACCTGCGCTGGTAGAGTTGTTGCAGCGGCCGCTGCGCACAGCAGAGAGCCCGGACCGCGGATCCACAAGATGGCGGCTCCCGAGTAGCCGGGCGCTGGACGACCCCGGGAGCTCCTTCCTCAGCGCCTGACCGCACTGGGAGAGGCCGGCGGGCCCCTAGTGCACCGCCCCCTCTGAAGGACTGAAAATCCACGTCCCGGCTTTGGGGCCTGCGATCCCGGCGGGGACGGCCCGCCCGGCATCGGCGGGAGCCTTGCAGAAGACGGGGTGACAAGAGGCGGCTGGCCGCTGAACTCCCGCTGGCCCGACTGCTGGGACAGAGCGGGGACGGCGGAGCTCCGCCACTGCAGGAGGTGAGAACCGGAGCCCCAGGCTCGAGGGCCTGCGCTACCCTGCTGATACCTGCGACCCCATCTTCGTTGCTGGCCGCTTTCTCAGGCGGCACGGACGTGGTCCGACCTGCGGGGGGGAACCGACCAGCGCGCTGCTGACCGGCCTTGCCTGTTGCGACACCCTGGGTGGCAGCGACCCTGGAAGGCCCAACCACATCGGGCTCCGATACCCGAGCTCCCCTGCATGCCTTGAGGGACGGCTGGGACCCAGACTACCAGCCTAGGAAGCGAGTCTCCGCTGGAGCTGACCCTGGTCGGGGGGCACTGTTTACTGCGTGTTACCAGGAGCTTGCGGGTGCTGCCATATGCACGTGGGCCTCTGCTGCGCCTGAGGCGAGAATCGTGGTACTGCTTCGGCCGGGGGCGTGCGGCGACCCTCACAGGAGTGCCTGGGGACCCATCTAGCCCCTGACCTACATAGGACGTGCACCCTGGATGGAGAGAGACTAGCTGCGAGTGCGCCGCCATTATTCAACGGGGCCCGGACTTGAGCGGGGAGCCCGGCTACCCCCCTTACAGCGACCCCGGATCTGCAGTTGGAGCCCAGGTGGAAGTCTTTTGAGACTCCTAGCTGACACACGGGGGGCTGGTCCGGTGAGAGAGGACTTTGCGGCCGCGGCGTATCCCAGAGACTCGGCTTGATGGCGCGGGTGCAACATGGGAAAACCCAGAGGCCCTAAAGGGGATGGGAGTCCTGCCTCGGAAACACCCGAAGATGCCACACAACCTGCAACGGACCTACAACAAATGCAGGACAGGATCCTGGAAGCCATAGCCGCTACGAAAGATGCCTTACACCACGATATTGCGCAGGTGTCGACTGGACTGGGGCTCCTGCGCGCTGATCACGCGAAGCTAACGGATAGAGTCAAGGAAGCAGAGGCCACTCTAAAGGACATAGTACCGGCACAGAAATCGTTGGATGGGAAGCTCACGGAGGCACTGGACCGGATTCATACCCTGGAAAGGAGAGCCGAAGATGCCAAAAATCGCAGTCGACGGAACAACGTGCGCCTCGTGGGCCTTCCGGAAAAAAAAAGAGGGAACTGACGTGGTAGGCTACCTACATGAATGGCTGCAGTCAGTGGTGGCCCCAGAGGGACTATCCCCCTTCTTCACCCTGGAGCGGGCGCACCGAGTGCCATCGAGACCTCCGAAGCCAGGACTCCCGCCTCGCCCGGTGGTCATAAAACTGCTACACTACAAGGACAGGGACTGGCTGTTGCAGCGCGCTAGGGAAGCAGGTCCGTTCCAGGTCGACAACCATAAAGTGACGCTGTTCCCGGACTACATGTTCGAAACCCAAAAACTACGGGCTTCCTTCCTCTCCATCAAAAAAGAGCTCCGTGCGGAAGGCATACAATATTCGCTGCTGTTCCCGGCCAGACTCCGGGTAGTAATAGATGAGAACACCCTGTTCTTCCAGACATCTGCAGAAGCATGGACTTGGTGGGACACTTACAAAGTTGGCACGGATGGGGCCCGGTTTCAGGCCGAGGAGGAGCACCAGGAACACTCGCTCAGGCGATCGAGGCGACACCGGGGGCGCGGACAGGGCCCCAAAAAGCCGACGGACTTTCAAACAGCAGATGAATGCAGAGCGGCACTCCAGGCGGTGAAGGAGGTGTCGGGGTCAGCATAGACACACTCGGAGAGGGGCTCGGAGGACCAGGGTACGGGCTCGGACACTGAACTTTCAGAGCTGGGAGGAGCCAGAGGCCCGAAGGTCACGCCACAGACATCGGGAGAAATTATCGGGAGCTGAACCCTCCACAAGGTACCTGGCTGAGTTGCGGGGGCTTACTGCAGTCACTGTGAACTTCGGAGCAGACCACTGTAAGACTGAACTGTTATGGGACTGGTAACCAGCACCTAAAGGTTCCAGAGGCTAGCGTGCGCACCCCGAGGCCCATAAGGCCAACGTAGCTTTGACTACGTACTAGAGAATTTGAGAGCACGTTGCTCAATTGTTTGGATGGGTGCGACTCTTTTGCAGTTAAGTCCTGTTCTGGGGGTGGGGGGGCCTGGAGAGGTTGGGGTTACTCTAGGAGCAGCTGGGGGAGGGGGGGTCGGAGGACGGTTGGGGAAGGGAAGGAGCGGGGTCAAGTCTGTAATCGAGATGCAAACTACTGGAGATCCTCTTTATCTCTATTGGGACAATGGCTAATGCGGGTCAGTTGAAATGTGTGTCCTGGAACGTGCAGGGTTTGAACACAATGGCGAGAAGGCACAAAATCCATTCATACCTGGTACGCAGAGGGGTGCACATAGCGTTCCTACAGGAGACCCATTTAACCAAAAAAGAGGGAGTTGCGCTCCAGCGTAGGTGGAGGGGCCACTTATTCTATACTGCGTACTCTGCATTTGCTAGGGGGGTGCTGATCTGGGTTAGAGCGGGAGTCCCCCTCCAGGTGACTAAGCACACAGAAGACCCGGACGGGAGGTATGTAGCGGTCGAGGGACTACTTAGAGGCCGACACATTGTGCTCTGTAGTATTTACGCACCGAATGTGGACCAGGCAACATACTTTACGAGACTTTCCAGAGTGCTAGCCGGCTACTTCACAGGTCCTGTACTGATGGGAGGGGACTTCAACTCCGTAGCAGATGTTACCCTAGATAGATCGCACCCACCACTTCGCACTTCCCCTGCTCACCGGTTAGCGAAATGCAGGTCTGAATGGCAGAGCACATGGGACCTAACTGACTGCTGGCGCGCACAACACCCCATTGAGCAGGATTACTCGTTCTACTCTAGTCTACACGACTTACACGTGCACCTAGATTCCTTTTTGTGCTCCACTGCGGTATTACCTGCGGTGGCTCAGACTGAATACTTGACACGCACGCTGTCTGACCACAATCCGCTCCTCCTGACGCTGGATTGGATGACTGAACCTCCTAAAATCCCGACATGGCGGCTGCGGCCGGACACGCTGGATGACCCGCCCTTCCGTGCCGAGCGGATTACCCAGTATTTCGCGGAGAACGAGGGCACCGCCTCGTCCAGAGCAGCAGAATGGGATGCATTTAAAATAGTGGTGAGGGGTCACTGCATTGGAAAGTACGCGGGAGTACGCAGGTCGCTAGTGGTTGACCTAGAAAAAGCTGAGCACACGCTGAGAGAAGTGGAACTGGAGCGACCCAATCGCCCAGAATTGCAGGAGAAAGTCAGTGGGGCGCGGGAAGCGGTAGCAGTAGAGGTGGAACGCCTTCGTAGCTTCGATTATAAAACATACTTAACGAGGACTCTTGCCGAAGGAGACAAAACTGGGACACTCTTGGCCTGGCTGGCAAACCCCAATAGGACTAGTCAGCCGATTCTGGCTCTACAGGGTAGTGGAGGCCACACCCATACTGCACAATCCGGAATACTAGACTGCTTCAGATCCTACTACGAGAGATTGTATAGAACAGAGCTGGGTGACCACACTGAGGCGCTGGACGCCTTTTTGGGCGACCTGCAGCTCCCGCACTTGGAGCAAGACCAGGCTGATGCCTTGGGAGGCCCGATTGACTTAGCCGAAATAAGGGGAGCAGTGAAGCGAATGGCGCGTAATAAGACACCGGGGATGGATGGGTTGCCCGTTGAGTTCTACGGGACATACTTAGACCAACTGGCCCCGAGACTCCAGGTGATTTATAACGAGGCCAAGGAGGTAGGCAGACTCCCCCGATCGATGAGCGAGGCCATAATGATCCCTTTGTTGAAACCATGTAGGGAGAGCACTGACCCTGCATCCTACAGACCATTGTCTATGCTGACGACTGACTACAAAATATTGAGTACGGTGCTGGCCGCCAGGCTGATAATCCATATGCAGGAACTGGTCCATAAAGACCAATCGGGCTTCATTCCCACAAGAAACACCACACACAACATTCGTAGAATACTCAGGTTGGTGGACACTCCGCCCCTTGAGGCGAGATCTCCCCTGGTATTGGCGGTCGACATAGAGAAGGCCTTTGACAGCCTAGAATGGGACTACCTGGACTAGGGGAAGGTTACATACGATGGACGAGGGTGCTCTACTCCTCGGCGAGAGCAAGAGTAAGGGTCGGATCATTAGTGTCGGACCAATACGTAGTGACTCGGGGGACCAGACAAGGGTGCGCACTCTCTCCCTTGCTGTTTGCGCTTGCGGTGGAGCCTCTGGCGGCTAAGGCTAGAAAGGGAGATTATTATAACGGGCTTGTCCATGGAGGGGAACTCCATTACATCTCTTTATACGCGGACGACCTCCTCCTCTTTCTGGACAATGCGGAAGAAGCTGTGGAGGGTGCCGAGAGGCTACTAGAGCGCTTTGGTACTATATCAGGACTGCGGGTGAATTGGGCAAAAACATGTCTCTTCCCGCTGCGGAGGGGGGAGGAAAGCCCTTCACTCCGCCAGAACCTTCGCTGGGAACCCCACTGCCTGAGCTACCTGGGAGTGCACATCTACCATGAACCGGCGGATCTCCTGGACGGTAACGTGGGCCGCTGCATCCGTGCCTTGAGGGGTTGTATGTCCTTCTGGGCCACCCTGCCCCTTTCGACGGCGGGCCGCATTGCACTTCTGAAAATGGTGGCTCTGCCGCGACTATTGTATTTCTTCAGAACACTCCCCGTGTGGATACCTGAAACAACCTTCAAACGTTTGAAATCGATGCTGGTGTCCTTTTTATGGGGAACGGGCAGGCGCAGGATAGCACTGGCGACGCTGACCCGTCCTAAAGACGAGGGGGGTCTAGCTGTCCCGGATTTCGAGCTCTACTATTTAGCAGCTCAATTACAATTCTTCACGCAGGAGGTATTGAGATTATATCGCGGCCCGGAACAGGGGAGGGTGTACGGCACGCCCCGCCATGTCCTAGCATATATCACTCTGCAACAAAAACTACTTTTACAGGGGCTCTCCCAGGAGGAACGGACCCTTCAATTGTGATGGAATCGGTCGCAAAGGCGAACCGGACCCAGTCACCCGTATGCTCCAGAAATCCCGCTGGGCATGGTGACGGCACTTCCGCATGGTGGAGACTGGTCGGGTCTACATGTTTTGGAAGAGGCGGGACTGCAGAGGATAGGTGACCTCTATGAGGATGGGGTGTTGTCCCCATACCAGGCCTTACAAGAACAGTACGATCTTCCGAGGGGAGACTACCTGCTACATGCGGCGGTGGTGAGAGCCATACAGGCGCACTGGGGTGGGGGCCTGTTGGAGCCTGCAACCTCGCTAACGTGCCAATACACCATGATGGCGGCGGGAACATTCAAAGCCATTACGTGCCTTTATCGCAGAATGCACACGGACACCCTACTGCCACTTACAGCACTTAAGAATAAATGGGAGGCGGACCTGCACCTTGACATCCCAGACACGACGTGGTCACAACTAGTGCGGAGAGCCAGAAAGGGCACTAGGAACGCGCGCTTCCAGCTGATCCACCTCTATATCCTCCACAGAGCTTACCTCACCCAGAGTAAAATCGCAGCGTACTTTCACGTAGCAGACGCAGCATGCCCTAGATGCAACCAAATAGGAGCTGACCTAGTCCATATGTTAAGGGGTTGTCCCTGTTTGCAAGAGTATTGGACGGAAATAGAAGAGACCCTGAACGCTGTCACAGACAGGGAATTACATTATGACAGCGCAGTCACTCTTTTACATTGGTTCCCTCACACGAAGAGAAACAAACTGTCGAGTAAATTTATAGATATGGGCTTAATCATAGCGAAGAGAGAGCTGACCAAGGGGTGGAAAGCAAGGGTGGGGCCCACACATAGGGGGTGGCTGAATGAATTCCTGAAATGGGCGACTGCGGAGAGCACGATACGATACCAACTGGCTCGCCGTAGTTCAGACGATAAGGCGCATGATGCAGCAATGGCGTGGGAAATACTAGTGCAGGCACTAAGGGATAGCGCAGTAGAAGGGGAGGAGGAGACTCAAGACGCGACAACCCCAGCAACGATGGTCACGTCCACAGCACTTCCGCAGGACGCACACACGCAGTAAGACACAATAGCTCCGTAGCCCCACGACTTACACACATGAGATTGCACCGAGCACAGACGCAGACACCGGGTGGGGAGGGAGGGGGGGGGGGCAATGTTAGGGATTCCCGCAGCAGGACAAGTATGTCATTGGGCCATCAGTGCGGCATAATACATTACACGAATAAAAGCAGAGGGCAGAGACCTTTGAACGTTGATAATAGGATCGGGCTCGTCCCGACGAGAATACTTTCTTGTGAATTTACGCCGCCCTGCCTCAGGGATGAGGGCTAAATGGCTGTGTTCATCACAACTGGAATGAGTCCATTGTAAGGATACTCTGAACTGTATAATACTCAATGTAACACTATATGGTATACGTAACCCTGCAATAAAAATTGTTTTGTAAAAAAATGAAGGGGTACAACATCAAACTCAGAATTTCTGCCACCTGTGACACATCAAATGTTATTTATTTACTGAAATGCCCTTGTGGAAAAGTGTATGTGGGCAAGACAGAAAGGAAAATTAAAACATGCATTACTGAGCATAAGTCTAACATTCAAACACATAACATGAAGTCTTTAGTAGCTACCCACTTCCTGGAAGAACATCACAATATATCACAATTAAAGTACATGGTCCTGGAATGCATTGAGAAGAAGGAAAGTAGAGACAATAACAAATATTTATTACAACGTGAAAATGTTTGGATACAAAAAATGAGTTCCAGCAGACCGAATGGTCTTAATGACCGTATAGAACTGGAGTGTTATCTTTAATTACATTTTTTAGCTGGTGATCGCTATGTATGTTGCCTGCAATCTTGGTCACCAGTTTGGTGTTTACTGTATTATTTGCATTCACTATGTGGATTGTAATCATTATGTACCTAAGCAGCTTGTACATTAGTTTGTTGCACTATATGATCAGCACACACCGGATTTGCACCATTTTTTGATTTTGCACGCTCCGTTTTTTTACATGACATATCTCAATACTAACACTTCGTTTTTTAACACCTTGTTTTTTTTTTACACTGTTCGAGGCACGAGCATGTAACGGATAGCATTTAATAGATTGCATTCATTGAGCATTGCAAGCATTGACAAGAACAGGGACTGTGGCCATTTTCTGATAGCAGCCGTGTAAGAGTCTGTTGTCAAGTTTCAGAACGGGAGATGGTACACGTGATCACACAGGCAGCGTCCAATCGCATACACTTCAATTTATGAACACGGAAGCGCCGGAGCGTTCAGCTAATGTCGGATAAAGTTGTTCAGACAACCGGAGGGTTCGCTTTACAAGTAAGGTTAGCCCGCATTTTGTGGAATTGAGAACATTAGAACACACTAGGGCAGGTTGTCAAGGATTGACAAGGGTCTTACTTTCTGTTTCAGACTCGCGAGCGCGAAAGTTTTAAGTACATGTAAGTTTTGAGTTCCTGAGGTCACATCGGTTGTCGGGTCACACGGGCACTACACATTACACGGGCACTTTTTCAAGTGTTTGTTTTGCACCAGGACACACTAAAATCACGACACATTTGGCTACGTTTTACTAGGTTTGCTTAAGTAGTCGACTGTATAGATGATGTTCTTCACACATGATGGCTATATGTTCATGGTGTTATTTTTCTGAACAGTGATGCTCCCTGAGGAAGGGCGTTTCAGCCTGAAATGCATAGGAGGAGTAAAAAAAAAAAAAAAGCAACAATGTCACAGTAGAATGATGATTAGTATGGAAATAGAATGATAAATTAATTTCATTAACCAAAGCATGCAACAATTGAGAAAGAATAAAAGAAAGATTGAATAATTGAACTGTGTGGAGTCCTCAGTTTTTCTGGGAGGAACTAGAATCAGAGTGCCCGTAAGGATGCAGCTAATTAGAAGCACATTTTGCTAGTGTTTGTTATGTTCTGGGCCCATGATCCGCCCCTGGCGTAAGGGGCGTGCAGTGTTGAAGTCATGTGACCTGGTATAATAAAGGGAGGCTCCGCACGCACGTACACTATTCTGAGACGGGCGCACGGAGAGCCAGAAAGTAATTCCCAGTGTCCGACTCCTTTATTCCTAGGGTCACGTGTCAGGCCTAGTGCCGATTAGCTGGGCTGTTCTAATCACGCTGCAGGACACAACAATTGGCGACGAAGGTGGCTGCTGAATCTTCGCTGGGTGAGGGTATCTGCCTTCTGCCCCGTGTGGCGGCCGCGAGCCTGTTCCTCGGCTCGTGGTGCTCGTGCCGTGCGGCGGACCCCACCCCCACGCGGACTGCCGGGAGGAGTGGACTGGTGCATGAACGTCGAGTAGGTGCTTCCAACCCTAGCGCCGCACAGCTCACATCTGCACGGTGATCCGGGCGGTGCCCTGTTTCAGCACACGCATCAGGTGGTCGCGCGGAGTGCCTGTCCGGCACGACCGGGAGAATGGCGACGATTCCACCCATTGAACCCTTTGTGGTGGAGGGTGCGCCCTCAGCGCTCGCTCCCAAATGGAAGGAGTGGGTGGATAGACTCCTTGTATTCTTCGAAGCTACGAAAACGCACAAGGAACAGAAACGGGCCATGGTGTTACATCTCGGCGGCAAGGACATCCATTCCATTGCTCGGACCCTCCCGGAGGCGACCCCCAGAACTCATCACACGCTGATTAATGCCCTCAATGCCCACTTTGAGCCCATGGCCAATCAAGATTATGAACGATTTGTGTTCAGACAAGCGCGCCAGCTGCCCGAGGAATCGCTGGACACATATCACACCAGGCTCAAAAGGTTGGCGCTCACGTGTGGGTTTCAAGATACCACTGAGGAGATTCGGGGACAAATTATACAAGGATGTGCGTCGGCCAAACTGAGGGAACGGATTCTAGAGGAGTCTGGCAAGCCGCTGACGGACATCCTGACTCTCGGCCGCACGAAAGAACTCTCCAAAGCTAGGGCTGCGCACATGGAAGCTGCTTTGCAGGCATCGGTCAAAGTGGAACCGGTTAACAAGATACAGACACACACACCCACCAAGTGGCACAAGAGACCGCCCACTCAGGGTGGAGCGTCGGGACAGTCATGTGGTTATTGTGGAGGTCCGCGACACCAGATGGCAGAATGCCCAGCACGGGGTAAGCGGTGTTCGGGATGTGGCAGGCAAAATCATTTTGAAAAGGTGTGCCGTTCGAAGAAATTCCGAAAACCACGCCCCGCTGTGCAGGCCATAACGGAGGGGGAACAGAGTCACAGTGATATGGATGACGATGAAGAAGAAGAACGGTCGGTGCACAAGGTGCACATGATCGGCACCGCTGCCCGCCGGACCAGGCCACTGCCTCAATGCGCCATACAGGTGGCGGATCAAGATCTAATAGCAGTAGTGGATACGGGCGCATCCATAACCCTCATGAGTGTTTCCCTCTACAGGACCATGACCACGCCTCCGGCGCTGCGTCCTACCCCCATTACAGTCTTCGCATACGGGCAAGACACCCCTCTCAAGATTCGAGGGAAATTCAAAGCAGTAATCCGCCATGGGAACAAGACCATCAAAACCAACATCTTTGTGTCGGAAGAAGGCCAAGGTATGCTGCTGAGTTGCAGAGCGGCCGAAGACCTGGGTGTGGTGACATTTGCCTTTGGGGTCCATGAGGAATCTGTTCAACATCTCCTCATGGAATACCCGGACCTATTTGAGGGCATTGGCAAGTTCAAAGGTCGAGAGATTCATCTACACATTGATCCAACGGTACAGCCGGTGGCTCTGCGACACCGCCGCATTGCGTTCCATCTACGGCCGCTGGTGGAAGAGGAACTCCACAAACTGGAAGCGGCGGGCATAATCGAAAAGGTTTCAGGTCCCACCCCCTGGGTCTCGCCCATCGTGGTCACCCGGAAACCGAAGCAACCCGGGGCGGTCAGGATCTGCGTGGACATGCGCCTCCCGAATGCCGCCATAAAACGGGAGCGTCACATTACGCCCACTATAGATGACCTCATCGGAGAGATGGCAGGTGCCCGCTGGTTTTCCAAGCTGGACTTACGATCAGGGTATCACCAGTTGGTGTTGGACATGGAGTCGCGCAACATCACTACTTTCTCCACCCACATCGGCCTTCGACGATACACTCGGCTCAGCTTCGGAATCTCCAGTGCAGCGGAGGTATTCCAGAATGTCATCCAGGAGCTAATTGCCGGAATACCTGGAGTGATAAATGTCAGTGATGACATAATGATACATGCCCGCACTATCCCGGAGCACAATCAAAGGCTGGCCCAAGTATTCCGAAGACTCAAAGACGCGGGGCTAACGCTCCACCGAGAAAAGTGTGAATTCCTGCGGGACCGGATAGGGTTTTTTGGATACATCTTTTCAGCCGATGGCGTCAACCCGGATCCAGACAAAGTAAAAGACATTAAAGATGCGCCACCCCCGCAGACCGTCACTGAAGTCCGGAGCTTCCTGGGCATGGTCAACTATTGTGGCCGGTTCATCAGAGACTTGGCTAATCTCACGCTCCCCCTACGGGATCTCACCAAAGACTCCACTCCCTGGCACTGGGGACCTGAGCAAGAAAAAGCTTTCCGAGACATCAAAGATTCTCTGTCTAACAACACCACTCTCGCTTTCTTTGACCCACGTAACTTCACGCTTCTTGCAGTGGATGCTGGGCCTGCTGGACTGGGAGCGGTTCTCATGCAAAGGAAGAGGGACGACATCGACTGGACGCCTGTTGCTTTTGCGAGCAGATCTCTCACGGACACGGAACAACGGTACTCGCAGATTGAGAAAGAAGCAATCGCCATTCATTGGGGGTGCCGACATTTTCACCTATACATCTATGGCAAGCCATTCACTGTGGTGACCGACCATAAACCCTTGCTGTCTCTGTTTGCGGGAACCTCATCTAAACCCCCGCCTCGCATAGAGAAGTGGCTGCTCCAACTGCAGGAGTACAACTGTACCATTGAGTATCAGCCTGGAGCAAGGAACCCGGCAGACTATCTGTCCCGACATCCCAGACCAGCCTCGGCCGAGGAGATGGAGGAAGCTGAAGAAACGGAGGCCTATGTCAGGTGGGTGGTGGCGCGCTCTTGCCCTCGTCCCATCTCTATCAGTGACATTGTGAGTGCCACAGCACAGGATGCATGCCTCCAGAGGGCCAAAGAACTTATTCACACGACGAACTGGCATCGGGCCAAGGAGGGGTGGAAGATGCTCACGTCTGAGGCTCAGAGAATAATGGAGAGCCTGTATCATGTCCGGGAGGAGCTCAATGAGGATGAAGCAGGATGTCTTCTGAGGGGGCATCTTTGGTGATACCTTCAGCCCTCACTGATCAAGTAATACAGCTAGCGCATGTAGGCCACCAAGGAATAGTCAAAACCAAGGCACGCTTACGGACAAAGGTGTGGTTTCCCCTGATGGATGACATGGTGGAGCAGGTGGTGAAGACATGCGCTGCGTGTCAAGTGACCGGGGAAGCTCCTCGTGAAGCCCCGATTGCCGTGGAACCTCGCTCACAACAGCCGTGGGAGAAGGTCAGCATGGACTTTGGCAGTCTTCCGGATGGAAAGTACACGCTGGTCATGATTGATGACCATTCTAAGTATCCCGAAGTAGAAATAATAGCCAGCACCAGTGCCGAGTGTGTAATCCCGAAAGTAGAAAAGATCATTGCCACACATGGGGCCATGTGTGAAATCCGCACAGACAATGGACCCCCATTTCAAGGGCAGGAATTGGCCACCTATCTATCATCCCTAGGCATTCGGCATCGACGAATCACTCCCCGATGGCCACAAGCGAATGGAGAAGCGGAACGTTTCATGAGGACCCTCAATAAAGTGATTCGCATTGCCCATGACAAAGGACAGTCCGTGGAAATGGCCATCTTCACCTTTCTCCGCAGCTACCGGCAAACCCCACATTCAACTACGGGGATAGCCCCGGCACATCTCTTGATGGGACGGATCATACCCGATTCAATTCCTCACCATCCCCAATGGGCACCAGCAACCGCGAATGAAGAAATAATTGCACGCAAACGAAAGACTGCCTTTGCTAAAATTAGCCAAAAGAGAAGAGCCATGGTGACACAATTCAGCAGAGGAGATGTGGTACTTCTCCGCAACAGGGTGACCAGTGGAAAGTTCCGGTTGAACTATGAAAGAAGACCATGGCGAGTAATTGGTGTGAAAGGAACCCGCATCACTGTGGTCCGAGGAAGAGAGACTGTAACCAGGAATGTGTCGCACTTTAAACATTTCCATGGGGGTTTGAGAGCTTCTGATCCACCAACTCTGTCGACAGAAACCGAAACTGCACAGGACTTGCCAGGCAGGAAGCCGACGCCTAGTCTCGAGGTCACCCAGAGTAACACTCCGAGGGCGGTGATCAAGGAGACAGAGGGCGGCGCGGAGGCCCAGGAAGGGGTGTCGGATCCGGAGGAGCCCGACATGGAGGCGCCTGAGACCAGCACCGCCCCAGAAACAGACTGTTCAAGCCAGAGGGGCGTGGATCAAAGGCTGAGAAGAAACCAGACGCCTTCCTGCCGACTACGCGATTACCTCACGTAAGACTGTTTTATGTATCAGTATTGAGCACAGGGTTCAGTAATGTGTTCTACTCGTTGATAGTGGTTTCGGAAAGCGGACTCGAGGTCTATGAAGATTATTGCAATAGACTGTCTATCGAGACTGCAGGGTTGCAGCTGTTTTGAGTTTATCTTTGAATTTTTTCTTGTTTTAGGAGGAATGTTATGTTCTGGGCCCATGATCCGCCCCTGGCGTAAGGGGCGTGCAGTGTTGAAGTCATGTGACCTATTATAATAAAGGGAGGCTCCGCACGCACGTACGCTATTCTGAGACGGGCGCACGGAGAGCCAGAAAGTAATTCCCAGTGTCCGACTCCTTTATTCCTAGGGTCACGTGTCAGGCCTAGTGCCGATTAGCTGGGCTGTTCTAATCACGCTGCAGGACACAACAGTGTTGTACAAGACGTCTAGGACGGAAGACGCCACTCGTGGAGAACCTGAAAACTGATATATACATTTCTAAATTTTCTTTGAAACATTCAAAAAGAAACAAGGCTGTGCACCTGCACCAAACAAAGTTTGAACATTGAAACCTCATCTTGCGCGCTCTGCTGCATGGCAGGGTCTCTTGTAAATCAGTGACGTTCAATTGACGACTCGGTGAGCTGCTACTCCCAACTAGCTGTATTTAATGGTAAAGGGATTTATTTGGTGTCTTTTTCAAAACCTTCAGACCAGTCATGAACAGACAAAAAACAAGCATTTACAATGCAACGGTTTCGCCTTTGCCAAAGTTAGAGCTATTGGCATTGTATCCCGAGCTACTATAAGTGATGTGATAGTCCATCAAAGACTGTCAGCAGTAAATACATCAGTGCATTAGGCAGGGTTGCCAGCAGTAAAGTAAATAAACACTATACATTTGCATTGCATCTACATTGCTTATGCATAACAGCCATAGCAGCAGTCACCATGCACCAAGGTAACAATCTCTCCAACTTAAATAACAGCTTTAAATTTATTTTGAAGATGTAAATGTGCTTTTTCTCCAAACATCACCCTGTCAGTTCTGAAACAACACATTTTCGTCTCAAATATATGCATTTAAATTTTGACAAACTAATATTTCGACCAAGCAAAGGCTTTCATGTTTAGTAGGCTGCACATATGAGAACTACTCATTGGTAGGCAGCGAGCTACTGGTAGCTCACAAGCCACTTATTGGAGACGCCAGGTTTAAGTAGAAGGGAAAGCACTGTTGTGGAACTTGGCTGGTTCCATGGACTATGGGAAATAGGGTGGCCACTGTCAGTCCCGGTCTGAGGCTAGATTTACAGTACAAAGAAAGGGGAAGTGAAAGGCCAGGCCATGGCTATTCTGAAAACGTTGCACCAGGGGTTACACGCCCTTTGTATCACGATCACCCGTCCCCTCACTCTCTTGTTCACTCTCTCTACACTCCTCCGAATCTCTTCTGTTTCTATTGCGATCTGCCATCTTCTCACCCCCCTCTCCAAGTCTTTTCCCCGTCGCTCTCTCTCTCTTCCCCTCTATTCCCTCCCCTCTTCCTCGCCACCCCTCTCTCTCCAGCGTTATTCTATTTCTATCCTGCAAGCCTCTCTTTTTGTTCCGCGGTATCCATCAGGGATTCACCGGTTATCGAGCGAAGCTGGCCTGTTCAAACCTTTTGGATTCCAGCGTACAGCAGCAGCCCAGGGAGTACTGACCAGCAGTACCAGTGGGGTCTACAGTATGAGCACAGGAGCACTTGCAACTCTACAGTTGATTTCACACGCGCAGGAGCGCGCTGTCAATACTACATATTGTCGAGCGTAGGAGCGCTTACAATCCTGCATTCATTTTCACACCTGCAGGAGCGCGTTGTCCTTTGTTGCCAATTGAGTGAGCACAGGAGCGCTCACCTTCACACATTTTATTTCTCACGCGCAGGAGCGCATTATCATATCTACCTATTGTGAAAGCGCAGGTACTGTAGGGCTGGTACTTATTTATAATGTCATTATACCTTGCCAATGATTGTTTCTTTCGTTGCTTCTGTTTTTCTGTTCTGGGACATCCTGCTTACTCCGCCAGATAAAACATGAATTACATTTTTCATTTTCAAGCCGGATTGTCATATTTTTCCTACAGCGAAAGGCATATCAAAATGTGTATGTTTTCATCGGGTTCGCATGCCTAACAAGGAAATGGATGAATGGATTTGAACTGGCACCTGCGGGTAAGTTCCGTGCCAGCTGGTTGAATGTGCACTTGTTTAATATCTAAAATTAAAACATCGCAAACTTTTCGGCACGGGGTTGGGAGGGGGAAGAGGGGAGTGATGGGTCAGTGACTTATAACACGTACCGCAAGCATCTGTGTAACTGTGTTTGACACCATCAGGAGATCGAATGCAAGCAAATCAACTCCTGCCTCTATCCTTGCATGGTCGATAACAATAAACCTCAGCGATTTCAGCGCCACAAACCCCTTTGGGGCAATCATGGTGCCCGGGATGCGGCGCTGTATGGAGTCCAGGCGCTGCGCCGAGCAGCTGTGGGGGCAGGCGAGCTGCCAGGAGGAAGGGGCTTCGGAGATGCTGCGGCACGGAGCCCCCAGAACTTTCAGACGGGTTACAAGTCACTTCCATAAAACCTCCAAATCTCACCCTCTGCTGAGTGGGCAGGGCTAGCGCAAGACGCGTGCCCACCATACGCAGTCATATTTTGCCACCACCCTTTGCTGCCACTCACTGGTGGCATTTGGGCCTAGATGGAAGTCTACCCCAGTGGCACCTCAGGCAGCCATTTGCAACTTTTTTTGCACTAATACCAGCTCAATAGGAAATAGTTTCAGGATGTTAAGGTCAGTTTATCCAGTTGCAGGACGTGACATCATCAGTGGGGGCAATACGAGAGTTGTGCGATAGTGATAGTGATCAACAGAGCATTCGAAAATGCTTCAACACTTGGTGTGCTATCAATCTGGGTGTTTGGAAAACAAAAAAACGTAAAAAGGATCAATCAAAAAGATAAGAAACAAGTCAGGTACCGGGCCGGCAGCCAATCACAGCGCGGCTCAGGGAATGACATCAGAGGGGTGTCCCGGGCCGGCAGTCAATCACAGCACGGCCCAGGCAACAAGGGGCGGGACTTAAAAAGAGTCAAAAACACCCACGATTCGTGTCGTGACAGGGGAAACAGTGATGGACAACCAAGTCTTCCAATGGCTAGCCTCCATTTATGGAGCTAGCCAATGGAAGAAGGGGCGGGTTCAAGTCCCCCATACTGTTCCAACATTAGATTTCGCCTGCGCGAACGCTGCTGTGCAGCGGACGCCAGGCGAAACCTAAAAAGAAATTGTATGTTCCCTGTTTTATTGAGGCTGGTGCTCTATGAGACCTATGGTATACCCATTGTCCACAGACTCTAAGCACTTTAAAGTGCAAAGCACTCGTCCACTACTTTTCCAAACACTTCCCACGGCAGAGGCTTCGTCAAACCAACTCACCGCATTCAATATTGCCCACCTGAGAAATATACCTAGGATTTTGCAGAACAACTTGTTACCCTAAAGCAAACATTACATGTTCACAGCTGACATTCTGCACATGGCCCGCGGTTCACAGGCTTGTCTCCCCCAAAGGGAGGGAGAGGGGGGGGGGAGGGGGTTGACGGAGGTGATGTGTGTACGCACACGGCAGGGGCGTTCTCCGTGTGTGCGCGCAGCAGGGGGTGGGGGGGTCTGTGTGTGTGCCTGCTTACAAGGAGCCATGGGAGACAGGAAGCATGCGCGACCTGATCCGTTTACGCGCGTGCACAAGTCTTGTCTCCCATGGCTCCTTGTAAGCAGAACTGATTGTAATAGGGCCTCGGAGCAACAATCGCTTTACTATCCGTTCGCAGGTGCGAGACCTAAAAAGGAACAAATTAGAGAATCGAGCAAAGGGGTTGACCTAGAGGAATGTAGAACCGCTGTTTAAGTAGCCTTTATCTGCGATTGTCTTTTTTTAAAGCCATAAAGCAAATTTCGTTTTGGGTTTGTATTCATGAAAGTAAAAACAAAGAATGAGAGATTCTTTGAGGATTCCCAGCCAGACCTAGATATTTAATTACTGTGGGTACCTAGTCATAAGTCAAAGGGCAGTTTGGTTGCTTTGCTGGAGAGCTTTTTACTGTGGGTATCCTGGCGCGTCCCAGACTGTTGAACATAAGACTGAACAGGTAAACTTTTTACACTAAGGTTTGCTCAGGCTGGTGCTAGGAGGTAGAAATATGGAGCTCGAACAAATAAGTTAGTGAATATTTATCCAGCCAGTGCTTTACATTGAAAAGTAAAAACATTCACAACAAACAGCACAAAACTACACATGAAACACACTTTGAAAATAATACAGTTATCACTGGGAGAGTTAGCCAATCCCCGCTGCATGTCACCCAACACATGTCTCAGCCCCTCCCTCAGGTCATCCATTCTCTGCTTCTCACTTCGCCCCCTCCCAGTCGCCCTTCACTTGTCTCACTCTAGCCGGTCTCTCCTTTCTTCCAGCTTTGCTGTTTCTTTCTCCCCCTCTCCCCTTTGACTCCCTGCCCTCTCCTTCTCCCCCCTCATCGCCAGGGCCAGGTCTCCTTTCACTGTTTACATGGTATGTTTTATGAGAGCCAGGGGCATATAAATAGAGAGCCCTCTGTGTCCTCCGCTGCAGGTATCACCCTATCCTTGCTGGGAGCACCAGGCCAGCTGGAGAAAAGTCCAGCCTGTAGCAGGAAGCATGCTCACTGGTTACAGACTAAACCTTTCAGATTCAACTATGCGCATACCCTCGGGGTTTTCTACCATCACATTCTAGATTCGGTAAAACAGCATATTTCATAGTTCTCCGAAAAACATTTGTCACCTGAAACCATCTTCGCCCCGACGACCATCATTTCCAAACAGACTACGGTCTTCACCATCAAACCGAATACCAGCCCCATGACTAATGACAGGAACCACTCTCCTTCAGCCCAGAGGTTCAATTTAAAAACGAACTGCATTCTGGGATATTGCCCTGTGTCAGTGTTGAAAGGACAGACACACAGACTCTTGGTTGCATGGAATCACCTTTTAACCTTACCATAGGGACCAACATAAATACCTAGTGCAACAGAAACCACAAGCTTCCACGTTACCACCACCCCATAGACAGAATCGTTGAAACCCATCAACCTCCACAAACCATCCTTATCAATCCAAACAAATCACCAGAACCTCAGGACAGATCACCAATATACACACTTTCTACTGTGAAGTTTCTGATCATTTGCTATAACACAAGAATGTTTAAAATAAGATTAATCCAGACTCAAGGGAATGTTTAAAGATGCACTGTAAGAAGAACAAGCATTGGCATAGCCAATATGTCTCCCCTAAAACCTAAAGGCTCTTAGGGGAGGGTGCATGGTATTTAAATTGCAGAATATATGGGTTCAAGTTTTACATGGTTTGATAGTGAAAAACTGCTAAAGTCAATGTTCAGTGTTGTACGGCTCACCTTTCACATAGGCTAACAGTTAACTTATTTTTAATTCATGCGAACTTCAGATGGGGAGCAGATAGAGAACAAATATTTCCTCTCAAATTAACTGAAATGTAAAAATCCTCTTTAATGGTGAAGTTGGATTTTACTTCAAAAGGTCCTGCCTGAAGCACATACAAGGGAACATGACAACAGGGAAAGACTGACCAGAACCAGCTTGAGGGGGGTGGGTCAGGAAATTCCCCCACACAAAGGCTGGCATCAGTTATAAAAGTGAGACCTTCAGAGCCTCTCATCAGAGCACTCCGGAAACTGGAATATTAATAAGGGCTGCCCTGCTGTCTGGAGGAGGATTGCACATCCTTGACTTATCCCAGGCTACCAAGAGTGACTCCAAGGGTCAGTTGCCTCACCTTCTGAGATTTAAGACACAAGCTTCCATAGGCCTCCCTGTAACTGCCCAGCTCCAACTGGGCAGGCCTGAGCCCTTCTGCTGGCGTATGCAGGAGTCATGATCCCCAATGTCCTGAACCATTGGCCGACACTGAACTCCTAAGTAAAAAAAATTAACCTGAAATTTTGACTCTCCGCCGCAAAGTGACCTCTTCTGGCAGCAAATCAACCACCCACAACAGCCGCCAACGCAACACTCCAGCAGAACCTGCTCTTCACGTGGACTGGCAACTTGGCAATTTGTGCTGCTCGACACTTACCAAAATCTTTAAAAACGAAAATCTCCGGTTCTATGGATTAGATTGTTTTATTAAAATGTACTCCATTGTTCTGGATTATGTTGGAATTATTCTTGTTTTGTGTCCTCTTTTCCGGTTTGTGTGCTTGACGAGTACTACAAACATTGCCTCCAGGTTAAACCAGACTGATTTTGTGCCAAGCTACCAGTGGGTTAAGCACAGGTTAATTTGGTGGCTTCTGTAGTTCACCTGGACAAGAACTATTTTTTGCCAGAGTGGGCCTTCAACCCTTCTCAACTTCTTACTCTGCCTATTGAATAGGTGTCTTTCATAGAGTGAAGCGGACAATGTGTGTCCACCAATTGAGTGAGGTTTGCCCTTATACAACTACTCTGGCCACCCACGGCTGTAGATCCATATGGTGATTTTGCCCTACTCTAACAGATGTGTGGAATGAACTTAAGAGTATGGCACCCAGACTGCCGAGTAGGAGTTTTATTAATAAAATGAGTAAATAAGTGATTTCCAAAGGCAATTCGCTTGTTTGCATGAGGACAACAAACCATGCTTTGAGGTAACACTGTGCTGCTGCACTAATGCCTTCTTGTAGACAACAGCAGAGAAGCTATCAGCAGGTGCCCTGACAGTATGCCAGCAAGATGCCACAGTTAGTCACTGTTTGGGTGAGGGGGGCTATTGGACCCCTCAAACATCTTATAGGTAGGTGCACTCACTGCACCCACTTACAGGGACATCCTTGCACCCCCACCCTTTGAATGTTCAACTAGATTACCACCTACAAAGTGATAGGCAGACTGGCAGCTTCAATCAGCCAGATGGCCTTTCACAAATTATTTGCTCCAAAGGCAGGAGCATTACTTGCAACAGGTAACCATGACTAGGTCTGCATCTAATGTACAACAGCAAAAATCAGGGCTGCACGTCCTATACATAAGGACCCTGGTTGGCTCAGCATGATTGCACCTGGAACCCTAACGTTTAAGGCTGCATTTCATCCACTCCCTTCACCTCTAGATACAATGACTAAACAAGTTGGTTCAACGTACCTTCTAAAGCCCTCACCTCCAGACAACTGCATCCCCTACACACAAAGTATCTCTGCTCTATGAAACTGCTATAATAGTCACTATACAAATGTATTCATACTTTTGGGGCTTCCTTGGATTCAAGACCAACGTTTTTCAGGATGATAAAAAGATAAGATTGTGGGTAAGTGACAAAGCTAATCAACAATGGAAATGGGTGACTGTAGGTTTGTGTAAGTGTGGCACGAGAGGATTGTGTATGCTCAATGGAGAGTTATAGCATGAGAAGGAGATCTAAGCATACCTCTTGTTAAAGTCTCATGACACAGACTTTGCAGACCAATCAATGCTTAGAGTAGTCTTTGGGTCAGCCCGCTGCGTCCAGTCAATTGGCTTGGTCAATCGCATTGCCTACTGAATCACATCAATAATAAGCATGGTTTTCCTTTTTGCCAGTGCCTTTCGCATTAGGAAAAAAAGCATTGACATAGACAAAGGGTTAACCAATGCCTTTGTCAAGAGACCCCTATGAGCTTTGCAATGCTACTTTGCATAAGGGAGACCTTGCAGGAAACAACGGCCAGATCATAGGTGTTGTAAGTAAATGCTTGATAGAACGATTTACAGCCTGCTTATTTTGGTGCTCATTCTTAGAAATGGTACTATTCCTGAAGCATCTAGACTGGGCATGTGATAATGGATTGTATTTGGGAAAGGAGAAATCAGACTACTGGGCTTCTCATGCTCACACATGGGAAAGATTTTCATGTGGATGATAAGATTCGGCAAGCAGGTGTAAAACAGATTATACAGGGAAAGAGGTTCTAAGTAAGGATGTATGAAACGCACTTAATTTGCTTTAGCATCATTTGGCAAAAATCACACGAAATGCACCTCCCATTCAAAAAATTCCAAACGTTCAATTCAAGTTGATAGAAGAAAAAAAAACTGCTTTAACGTGCATTTTTTAGTTGATTTCCAGTCAATTGTTCAAAACACTGGCACTAGAGATTTCGGATTTGTTGTTTCGTGCTCAAAATATACCCAGCTCAGTTTAAACCAAAAAAATAAATCCTACCTGAACTGCTGTTTGTGTTAAAATAAAATGTCTTTAAAAAGTATCAGTACATCTCACCGTAAAAGATGCTCCCTGAAATTACACGAGGCATAATCACAGTATGTGAACATTGCGTTACATGCAATTACCCCGGCATAATTATGCCCTAGGGTAAAATTGTTTATAGCCCGCAAATCGTGTTAATCTTGCAAAACTCGTGCCATCACTTAATTCACTAGATTAGGTCTGTGCTAAACCATTAGGATTGTGCGGCGCATTCTGCAAAACTATGGATTTGCCACATAATCCATTGTTTACAGAACGGTTTGGCAGTGTTTAGTAAATTAATTTGTTTGACAAACAGATTTGCTGTGAAGTGGTGGGTCCTATGCATATAACAAATAAACCCTTTTCCGCTGCTGATACCTATACTTATGTGGTAAACTGACTCAAAGGGGTGAAGCCTTGCCTCTACAGTATCAACAGGTTTAACAAGCATTTACAATGCAACGGTCTCGCCTTTGCAAAAGTTAGAGTTATTGGCATTGTAAATGACATTTTTATTTATGTGTTGTCTCCTAAATCCTTCCCTTCTCTTGTAGGTGATGTTCCTACTCTCTCGGAATTGAATTCACATTGCCAAAGCTCTGGAAGTCAAAATCTGCTCCTGTAGCTTTTCTGTCAAATTTGGAGTAAAAGGCCCAAAGATTTGCAGGAATACCCCTGGGAAGTCTATGGAAGTCATAGCGAGGAGGAGAAAGGTTAAAGTGGGATGGCAGGAGACCTTTCTTAGTGAGGCCTGGAGAGTTGGCATGGCTGTTAGGCCAATAGATAGTATTTCTTATTTCATGAGTGGAAGAATGCTGATGGATGATGGGAGTGGGGGTTGCAGTAGGATGTGATGTATCATTTATATTTGAGGGTGGATATCATTACTACAGCACAAAGTGTAAAACTGTCAAACGTACCTTAGAGCTACCTGCAACAAAGTTTAACTGGAAACTTCAAACATTGATCTGTAAGCCATACATACACCTGTTTCAGGCCAGAGTGGTAGCAAAACTTAAGTCGAAACAAGTTAAGCAAAGTCTACACTAAGAGGGGAGGGAAAAGTTCTCGCCTTAGGAGCATTCAGGATATTAAAAAGCTGGTAACCAAAAATGGTCACAATCCAATTTGGAAACTGCTTTGTCATGATATGACTGATGAATACACTACACTTCAGCCTTAAGTGGTGGCCATTTCGAAGACAAAAGGTCAATGACAACAATGGAGCTCCCACTGTTGTCAAGAGGGCCACGCCCCAAAGGCTTACAATAGAAGTAGCCCAATCCGTCTGGAAGCAATCCAACCAATATTAATTACCCCATTGAAAATACAGCACTATAAACCAATTCTGCACAGAACTCTCAGCAACCACAACCCTTAAGACAGCTCGAACAGTTTGACGTGGCAAAGCACACACCCTTCTATATACAGAGAACACAAAAAATATGACGGAAGGAAACCCTTGACATTCCGCTGTGCTAAGCGTCCATAGATACCAAGGACAACTAAATCTTAGGAGTAAACAAGTCATGTCTCAAACGACTAACTATACAGAACCTACTTAGAAAATAAATTATATTCTGCATGATTTATATGACAAACTTGTCATGAACTGGCAGAGCACACGTACAGATGGAGTTCCTTGACCTACCGTACAATATGAATACTAAAGATTGGGGGGGTGCAGGGGTTCTTTGCTTACAAGTAGGCGAGATTAAATAGTAAACCAAACTGATTTAAAGGAGAATATCACACGCATGTATGAGCATATTGCAGTAAGACAAAACAGCCTTAAAGTGGTTACCCAAGAAACTATTCCAAAAATTAACACACCCATTGCAAGTTATGGACATCTCACACGGCTCGTATTCCTAGCAGCTCGATGGTGAATGTTATGAAGCTCCCTTCTTAGTTCCAGCAACACAACAAAATACACCATATGCAGTAACGGTCTCAATCCCAACAGATAAAAGTACCTAATTTCACAAACAAGCGATAAAGTACAAAAATATAAGATCCAACCTTATCTTAAGGCTGAATGAAGAACGGACACCACCGCCTTGTAATTCTGAGGCTTCGCCATTCCGATTATGCAAATGATGTGCAAGATCGATCTGACGCATTCACTAGATGTCAATTCGCAAAATGCTTCAAGGTGAGATGTTATAAGTCTCAAATGAGGATACATATCGTGTGCATTGCATGACACTGGTTCTTATCTTCTACTGTAACAACAAAAACACATCACCTGGTGACGCGGGCTTTGCAGCTGAATACAACCGTTCCTAGATTTGGGGGCAATCGATGGCTGGTAAAAGGGTCAGGGAAGGCGAAACCAAAGGCTAGAAACCGTAGTGCTATTCCTGGAAAAATATCAAAAACCAAACAAAACAGGGGCACCTGAAACCATTTGAGCAGCTTGTTTGAATTGGACATAATTAAAATCAGGGATGATGAATTAACTTTATGTAGAGAATCCTAATTAATTTACCTAAACAGTTTAGGAATATGTGATTGAAACGAAGGCACTTTGCGGAAGAAACTAAAGTCTGGGTGCACATCAATTAAAATTAACGGACGCCCCAGGGTCCAATTAATGTAGTCTGGAAATAGTTGCAATTTTACAGGCATAAAAAGATTTGAAGTGTTCAGAAGCAAACAGTTACATAACATTAATAAGAGCCAATTGCCAATACTACAAACTGTAGTTTGAGAGGGTGTAATCACACCTCCTCCTCATTTCCCTCCAATCCTATGGCACAACAGAGTATGTCCCTGCAAGCCAACTCACACACGTCGCCTTAAACACAGCCGTTTCATCTTGTGTACCCACAATAATACTAATGTCTCCTACTAGCCTGAAGGTATCCCCACTTTCCTATGCCACAGGGCCTAATACCCCAAAACCCACGAAGATTCTATTTGCCCTTGATCAAGTTTTATTTTAGCGATTTGTAGAGCGCCTGGTGACCCGGAGGCATCCCCGCGCTATAACATTTGTGGAGACCAGAGGAGAAAAAGAGGGGACTTTATTTTGGGAATAGCAGCGTTTTCAGTTTTTTCCTGAAAATCAGATGACTGGGTTCCAGCCGCAGGGGGCGAGTAGCAACGTCAGGGCTGAGCTGCGCCCCACCTGGAGCCGAGGGAAGCGCCCTCCCTCCTCCTCAGAATAACCCGTCCCTGGCTGACCGCTGCCTTCTGCTTTCCTCCATGGCTGCCAGATCTCTCCACAGCCTCTCATCATTAAAAACCCGTCAGGGGGTTGCAGGGCAGAGCGGACATCCAGCACAGACACGTAAGGAGTGACAAAAACATGACTAGCAAAAAATAAATAAATAAAAACCGCCCACCGCCACATGACGTTCAAAAAGGGACGGGGTGAGAAAAATTCTCCGGAACGCCCACAAATCTGCTCAGAGAATAACGGACAGATCTCTCTTCCAATGGCTAGCCTCCATTTATGAAGCTAGCCAATGGAAGAGACAGGCGGGAAAAAGCCCCTTACTGCAAAAAACATAAGATTTCGCCTGCGTGAACACTGCTGCGCAGTGGACGCCAGGCAAAATCTAAAACGGAGTGAAGAAATGTGGCACATAAATCAATTTCACCACAATTTGTGATCATCACTACCACATAATTTAGATAGACGTGGGGAGAAATGTGTGATGACTGGGGTGATCTGGTTTCCTTTTAGACCTAATTACCTCGTAAATTGAGAGGGGTGAATAGGACTCGTTTTTTTTTTTAAGCTCCAACAAGACGAAGTGCCAACAGATATGGTCTTGATACATGTAGAGGGAAACAGTTTTTTCAAATCCATTTGAAACCTTTGTGCAGCAGTGTGTATATTATATATACACATACATACACTTTTTTTTAACTCAAAAGATAATATGCAGACTATATAGCTTTGCTGGAGGACATTGTCACAAAGAACAGTTTGGCGAGGGGGATAGATGCGCTATTATGATGGGATTTACTGGTGTAGCACAAAGCTGAGCGCCTGTTTATGTGACTCCAGCCTGTAAAGAATTATTTTAAACCATATGCTCCTCAGTTAGTGCTTTGTTTAACAGACAGCTCCGAAACAGAGCATGGTTTGGGTCAGTAAAGCCCTTCAAAACCGTGCCATAGCCTGAACTCAGATGGAACTTAGAGAAACCACAGGATTGTATAACAAGCAGAACGTGAAGTACATTACTTCAATATTTAAGACAAACCAGATTTATGTAACATGTGTGTTCCCTTGCCTTTAGCACGGAGCAGAGAATAGGTGCCCAAGCAGGCGGGGACCTCTATCCCTTCTCCCAAGCCCAGGGAGTGTGTTCACTCAAGGCTTAGACCTTACTGGAGTAGACTTTTCTCAGATGACTGACTGACACACTAGAGTATACGCAAGTATTTCACAGGTAACCACTGTACCTAGTGAGGAACAAGAGTCCAAAGTCGTAACATAAGCCAGCAGGGACTGGCTGAAACCGGTACAGACAGGAAAAAAGTGGCTAAGGGATAATAGCGACCCAGTCCATCACACCCGCATCAGAATTTGACCTTGCCAAAACAGACCAAAGAATAAAGGGAATTCCAGTGTACTTATTAGGAAAGCTTTTTTTTTTTTAAATCACCAATCTTTTTCTAGGTGATCCCTTACTCCTGGAATCAAGCTCCCTCATATGTCAGCCCCGTAGCACAAACCAGATATCAAGGGGGGGGGGGGGGGGGGTGAGAAGAGCCATCATGATGTAGCAGGTTACCAAACTCTTTGGCTAGTGAGCCCTTTCAAATAAAAGGTGTGCATTTAGGCCTATCAAACAGATGGCCCAATTCTGTAATAGGGGCTTACTCTTGATTTTCAGACCAAGTCACTTCTGGGAGTTCAAGTAAAGTCCCTTAGGTAGTTCCCCATAAAAACAGATGTACCTCTTAACCCCCCCTCACACTCCTTGTGATTAGTATAAAACGCGCTCAGCATTCTGCAAAAACCCCATCGGTCAATGCTCACAGAGATCTCTAATCATAAGCATTGGCCCTAACCGCATTGGCGAGCCAGACTACTTGGTGTAAGAACTGATGGCATAGATTAGAGACTTTCTCCCTATGGCCCTAAAAAGTACATTGGTACTTCCCCCCCCCCCCCCCCCAGAGGTCCGAGGTCCTTTAATTGTGTACATTAGTGAGACCGGTAGGCAGCAAATGCTTTCCTGCCCCCACCCACCCCAAAGTAGCAAAAGAAGAAAACGCAACACAATAAATCTATAGTAATTAATAAAAATTAGGTTGTATTTTTACCTTTAAATTGACACCACACTGACCAAGCTCCATAGAGGGTTCGAGATATGGGCTACCAGGTACCCTCCGGCCAGATGCAGACTTCCTGCAAATTGTGGCATCTAGCTAACCCAGCACACCATGGCAGAACTCTTCTTGGTGTGTGGAGCTCCCTAGCTATACCCAAAGGTGGAGCAGCTACCAGGGGCCCCACAACCTCTGAAGAAAAAAAAAATAATAACTGAGAACCGTTTCTCTCCTGCAGTCAGCATATTACTAATAAAAGAACAGCCCCTTCCACGTGGGACTACAATTTGCCCTTCAAAAGCAGCTTCCCCTTTAAAGCTCGCCTCTTGGGCGCTCACCCATTCTGGCCAGGAGGTCACACCTCTTCCCTCCGAAGGTCTTTTGTTCCGCCGACTCAGAAATTCTCTCTAGTAGGGGAGAAGGCTGTCTTGAGGACAGCAGTTTGTACGCAACTGTAAACATCTACTGGACAACGTTGTAAAGTTGCCTTTTTGGTAAAGGTTACATTAAATTCAACTTGAGCAAGAAGTCTGGTTTAATGCAACGATTGGTATGATATCTTTAAATACCTGTCAAAACCTCACAGTGATGGTAGATATATAGATATAGACACATACCCAGGGGGTGGACACCTCCCATCTCACAGGCACTGCTTTAAATCCTGACTTTCATGTGAAAGCCTAATGCTGTTGTGTTGTAGTCTTGGTTTGCTTCCATTGAGGAAAACAGAATACTCTATACCTGTGATTTGTAATTGAAAAGCCCAGAACTGGAAAATGTGTTCTGACAATGAAAAGAGATGCAGTGGTCACCCAACTACACTGTCTGTGACAAACACAAGATCACTCCAGAGCCGGAAACAGTTGACTGGTGAGCAAGCATTGCTACAGTCTCATAGGTATGTACGCATGTTTTCTCAAAAGAATCCAGGACAGTATCCTTTCCAACTACGTCGGAGTACCTATAAGACCCCTCTGGCGTCTTATTTGCTGCCTGTGAGAAGTTGGCCTGATGTGCAGTGTTCACTATTCTAGTGATCACTATATATCAGTCCAAACAACCCTTATTGATGATTGGTTGTAAGTCAACCTTATAGACCAGCTATCCTAGTAGCATGGATACGAGCAGTCTAAGGCTAAGACTCTAGAGGGCGTGTTAAGCCAGCTGTTTTACCATCACATTACCCCTTGAACACCCAGTGAAAGGACACCACACAAGTGTTATGAAAATAAACAATGTATTTATTAGAATCACAGCAACCCTGTACTCTTTATGAGGACAGGGTGCTAAGCACACAACAAAACTCTTACGAAAATACTTTTAAGTTAGCACGTTACACAAATGCCCGAGGGGCACGAAAAACCATATACACTAAAAGTGGAATGCGAATTACTAGCAGGTAAGTAACAGTTCTAATAGGCTTTGGAATCGCTAGGACTGGACTAGGGAATCGTTAGATTACTTCTAGGAGACCTAGGGGACTCGGGTGCAGAGTGTGCACTCTCACGCGGGATGCGGGACAAAGTCTATGGAGGCTAGTAAAGGCAAAGTTAGTGTTCACGGGCGAACCCGACCTGGTAGGAAGAAAACGACAGTGGATCCTGACCCTAGGATAGTGAGGCTATGCTGGGACACCGAAGTGCCGAAGTTACCTAGCCCAGGGGCTGCAGCTGCATAGGTCTGAAAAGACGTCGGGAATCTCGTTGCCGGACCGGGAGCCTGGAAGGAAGAAGTTGCTGGCAGGCGACCAGTGAAGGAAAGTTCGATGGATCCAAGCCTGGATCGAGGAAGAAGAAAACCTGAAAGCAGAGGGGACCAAGTTCTTGAATCACTAGCCAGTGATTAAGTGGGCACCAGGATGGCACCGGGCGAAGTCACCGCAGTCAGGTGAGTGGGCACTGCTGGGCTCTGCAGTCTCTCGGACCAGGAGGCGTTGTCGGCGACCAGGATGGAGGTGCGAGCTGTCCCACGAAGGTTGAAGTCGTCGGCGTCGAAGTTACCCAGGAGTGGGCAACAAGCCTTGGCTAATTCAAGCCCACGCGGTGGACTCAAAATGGCGTCTTGAGTGGACCAGGAGGGTCCAGGGTGCTCCTCTTCGGGAAGGGAGCAAGGGCCAGTCTGGAGCAACCAGACCAGCAGCAGAAATGTCGTCGGGCGTCGTCAGGGAGGCCACAAGCCAACGGGCTAGTAGCCAAACAACGCGGTGAGCAGCGGAAAGCAGAAGGGCCCCACGCAGATCGTGGAGATGCTGGGGGGCTGCACTTCGGAGCTGGAGCTGCTCAGAGTCGGGGCTTCTCGGACCCCAAAGCACTCACCAGTAGATTACTCGGCGGGCTTGCTGGAAAGAAGTCGTGCAGTCTTGCAGATGGCCGGTCCCTTGAGGTCTCGTCGCACCCACGGTTCTCAGCTGGGCTGTAGAGGTGGGTAGAGGTCAGAGGTGCCAGGGAAGCCGGTTCTCGTCGAGCTGGGCAGTCGGATTCCGGAGGAAGGACTTACAGCAGACCGCAGTGTTCTTAGATGGTGCCTGCGGATGCAGGGTGACTACTCCTTAGTCACAAGGGAGAAATCTTAGGAAGAAGTCTTGAGTTCCTTTCGCAGAAAGTAGTTTCAGGATTCAAAGATGATCTGATTTGGAAGGGGGCCAGTCTCTACCTTTATCCTGTAAAAAGGGGCTGGCACGCGACTAAGTCCTGCCCTATGGGTGGGACTAGGAGGGGGTGGTTACACCCACTTCCTTGGCGGGCTTTTCCCCAGCACAGGGTCTGGAGTGACCCTGGAACTGGTTCCAGCCAGCCTATGCACAGTGAGCACCGGGGTGCTACTTGCAGTCACCTTCCTCTAAAGCCCTGCCTACCTACACAAAACCCTGTCTGGGACGGTGCTGGCACCGCCCCTGGCAGGAAACCCTTTGTCCTTATCTCCTGCTCTGGGAGGACTCCCAGCAGGAGGGCAGACTTGTGTCTCGGTGGCAGCATCCATTTTGTGGATGCTAAGGCTCTGTCTGACTTTAACCGGGGTTAGGGGTTACATACATGTCGTGTCCCTCTAGAAGGGTGGAATGCTAACCCCGTCGCCAGAATTGGCGAGGGGTTAGTATTCCAATTCGTATGACACCTTACTCGACATGTTTTGATAAAGCGATACCAGAGTTGGCACATAACCGCGAGGATTATAATGCACTTAAGAGTATATGGTATGCGATATCATGGAAACGGCTAAGGGATGGGTCCCGAAAGCCGCAGACAGGCTCAGCTCATGCTAGAGCACCATCTCACACGATTCCAAGCACTCTGCCTTCAGGATTGTTAAGGCCTGCCATAGGAGTGACTGATAGGAGATCTGTGTGTCCATTTTTAGGGTTAGATATAGGTATACTATATCTAAAGCAAAGGGTGATTACACCACCTTGCCCCAGCTGTCAAGCAGCCAGTTGTGTCAGATTTGGATGGCCATCCAGGGGTGGCATAATACATGCTGCAGCCCCTGGTAGGCCCTGGGTACACCTAGGCCCTGGGTACCTAAGGTACACAGTACAGGGACTGATAAGGTGACTCAGTATCCAATTTAGATATGTACCTAAGGTACATGGAATCCATTTTACAGAGAGAGCAGTGGGCCTGAGGTCCTGAACAGCAGGGCCTCAGGTCAACTAAGTCAGAAAACCAGCAAAACACCAGGCAAAAAGTTGGGGGCAACCATAGTCAGGGATCAACCTTCCTACATAACCCCCCCCCCAAACGAAAGGAGATAAGGCTATCCTTGTCCAGGTAAGCCTATATTGCCTAAGTGGCCATTTAAGGAAGTACCAGCACTGGCATGGTTACCCCCTATGTCATGGTCCACTAAGCAGTCCCTCACCCTAAGGGTGTCTGAGGGTCTCCACCATAGGGAATCTCTACCTGTGGTGTGTTTTGTCAAAGAAAAAGGCTGGTGCTGAAATGGAGTACTGAAGTGAGGCTCCACTAATTTTGGGCTCAGCTTCCTCCAATCATTTTCCACCATATAGGCCTTTCTTTCCAAGACTGAGTTGTTTTGGGCTCTCAGGGTCAACCTCTGGCTACCTACAGCTGGAGGTTGGGTCCCTCTGTTTGGCTTACTGGAGGGACAGTTCAGGTCTGGGGCCCTCAGGTCCCAAGTTTGGCTGTGCCCAACAGTGTCCATCTGTGGGAGGTCCCTAACTAATTTTAAGGGGGATCCCTCAGGAGTGTGTCTTATTTTCACTTGGCTAGGTCTACTAGCTTCAGTGCCCTTAATCTGCTGATTGGGAAATTCTTTTGGACAGGGGGCCCCTTGGGGTCCAACACTGGCCTCCCTGACCTCTACAGCCCTGGGCTGACTGAGGCAGGGTAGAGAGGGGCAGGTTACCTGCTCCAGACTGGGTCCCACCTTGGAAGGGTCCACTGACATCAGGGGTTCTGCCAGGCTAGGCCTGACTACCTCTGTGGCAGTTTCTTCACAAGGGGTCAGATCAGTTCCCTGAGGAGGCTGATCCTTTCCTAAAGTCTGGTGGGAGGGAGATTTCTCTTCCTCCTCAATACTCTCTGTCTGAGTGGAGTGATGCATAGTTTCAGGCTTCACAACACTGTCATCTGTCTGAGTTTGAGCTGTGGCCATCACAACTCTCCCAACCTTTTCAGGAGGGGGCTCAGTTTGGGTGTGGGCTGTGACCATCACAGCCTTGACAACCTGTTCTGGGAAGGAAGTTGTCTGAGATTGGGTTGTGACTGGCACAACCCTCCTGACCTGTTCAGGGAGGATATCCTGGACTGGGGCTGTGGCTACCACTGCCCCACTAACCTTACCATGGATGTTTACCATTCTAGAATGGGTTTCTTGCTCTACTTCAGCCCAGGCTGAAAGCTCTAAATCATTCCCCAGTAGGCAATCTACAGGCAAGTTTGGTGACACTGCCACTCTCTTGTGGCCAGTGACACCTCCCCAGCTGAGATTGACCACTGCCATGGGATGATCTCTCTGTACTCCATCAATATTGGTCACCTGGTATGTGGCACCAGGTAAAAGTTGCCTTGAGGGGACTAGACTCTCAGTCACCATAGTGATGCTAGCCCCTGTATCTCTATAGGCCTCAACTTTTATACCATTGATGAGGGGCTCCTGTCTGTACTTGCCCAAAGTGTTGGGACAAGTTGTGAAGTTGGCAAACCCCATGCCAGTCTCACAGACAAGAGTATCTAAGTTTGGGGACCTGGTTAGGCCAGAGTCCCCAGGAACTCCCAAAGTAAATGCACCCAAATTCTTGGGGGCACTCCCACCACCTGGGGGATTACTACTAGTAGTAACAGGAGGTTTGGGAATGTTACTTGGGGGTATGTTTTCCTTATTGTTATTCTTTGGGCAACTGCTGTCAGTTTTTAAATGACCCACCTGTTTACAGGGATAACAATAAGGTTTCTTCTGGTTGTTGGAAGGATTCTGGGACCCACCCCCCTCAGAGGATTTTTGGGGCCCTGATGTGGTTTGATCTGGAGATTTATTCCCACCCTTCTCTTGAGGCTTGGTTGATTCCTTTTTCTGGTCACCACCTTGGTTCTTGGGCCTAATCCTGGTTCTGACCCATTTGTCTGCCCTCTTACCCAATTCTTGTGGAGAGGTCAGATCAGAGTCTACCAGGTGCTGGTGTAATAACTGGTTCTGACAATTATTTAAGACTTGCTCTCTCATAATTAGATTATACAATCCCTTGAAATCAGTAACCTTACTACCCAGTAGCCAGCCTTCCAAAGCCTTAGTGGCACAATCAACAAAGTCAGACCAGTCCTGAGACTGAGTTTTCTGGGTGTCTCTGAACAGCAACCTGTACTGCTCAGTGGTTAAACCAAACCCATCAACCAGTGCATTTTTCAGGACCTGGTAATTGTTAGCATCCTCCACTCTTGTAGTGAGGAGCTTATCTCTACCTTTACCATCAAAGGAGAGCCACAGTATAGCTGCCCACTGACTCTGGGGAATGCACTGCACAGTGCAGGCCCTCTCCAGAGCAGCCATCCATTTCTGGATATCATCCCCTTGCTTAAAGGGGGGCACTATTTTAGTCAGGTGTTTAGTATCTAAACCCTTCTCTCTATCTCTTGGGAGATTGCTGCCACCAGTGGGAGCTAGCCCACTCATCTGCTGCTCTCTTGCCAGGGCAAGCTTCTCTTTGGCCAGGGCAATTTCTTCCCTTTCAATCCTCAGTTCAGCTTGTCTCATCCTAGCCTCATGCTCCCTTCTCTGAGGGGAAGTAAATCTCCTCTGTGGAGGATTCCTTCTCCCCTGAGAAGAGGCATTAGAGTGCAGAGATCTATTGGAGTCCCTAGAAAGAGATCTATCTCTCCTAACTCCAAGGTTAGGCCCACTTCGGGTTAGTACTGGGGGGCCCCCAGATCCTAGCCCAAGTAAGTCTAAGTTGGTCCTAGTTAGCCTTCTGACTACCTCAAGACCCTTGTCTACCTCACCCCCAGAGAGTACCTCCTCATCCTCCTCCTCAACTGCTGAATCAGTGTTGGGGAGGTCTGGATCCCCAGAGGTTCCCTCTAAGGCTGGCATGCTCTCATGTAACTGAGAGAGCTTTCTGGCATCATATGTCTCTAAGAGACCTATCAGAAAGGGAAGGGTGGGGTTAGACCCCTGCTTCAGTTTCCTGGAGACACAGAGTTGTCTCATCTCCTGAAAATTGAGAGCTGCATATCTTGAAGTGACCTGTGGAGGGTCAACACTGACCAGGGGAGTCTCAGCAGAGTCCCCCTGAGTCGACATGCTTTTCTAGTGAGGTGTAAGTGGTGCACTTACCTACACTATATGTTTGCCTACTGATCCCTTGCTAGAGTTGTAGTTTAGGGTGTGCTAGGCCCTAGGAGCTACAACAGCTGGTTCAGTAGAACTCAGAGTATTCTAAGCTAAGTTATATGTACCTTTAGTACTTATGTGATCTTTCACAAGATATTCTTAGGGCATGTGTGGTAAAACAACAGCAAGCTCAAATCCCAACCGCTGCCACCAATGTGAGAAGTTGGCCTGATGTGCAGTGTTCACTATTCTAGTGATCACTATATATCAGTCCAAACAACCCTTATTGATGATTGGTTGTAAGTCAACCTTATAGACCAGCTATCCTAGTAGCATGGATACGAGCAGTCTAAGGCTAAGACTCTAGAGGGCGTGTTAAGCCAGCTGTTTTACCATCACATTACCCCTTGAACACCCAGTGAAAGGACACCACACAAGTGTTATGAAAATAAACAATGTATTTATTAGAATCACAACAACCCTGTACTCTTTATGAGGACAGGGTGCTAAGCACACAACAAAACTCTTACGAAAATACTTTTAAGTTAGCACGTTACACAAATGCCCGAGGGGCACGAAAAACCATATACACTAAAAGTGGAATGCGAATTACTAGCAGGTAAGTAACAGTTCTAATAGGCTTTGGAATCGCTAGGACTGGACTAGGGAATCGTTAGATTACTTCTAGGAGACCTAGGGGACTCGGGTGCAGAGTGTGCACTCTCACGCGGGATGCGGGACAAAGTCTATGGAGGCTAGTAAAGGCAAAGTTAGTGTTCACGGGCGAACCCGACCTGGTAGGAAGAAAACGACAGTGGATCCTGACCCTAGGATAGTGAGGCTATGCTGGGACACCGAAGTGCCGAAGTTACCTAGCCCAGGGGCTGCAGCTGCATAGGTCTGAAAAGACGTCGGGAATCTCGTTGCCGGACCGGGAGCCTGGAAGGAAGAAGTTGCTGGCAGGCGACCAGTGAAGGAAAGTTCGATGGATCCAAGCCTGGATCGAGGAAGAAGAAAACCTGAAAGCAGAGGGGACCAAGTTCTTGAATCACTAGCCAGTGATTAAGTGGGCACCAGGATGGCACCGGGCGAAGTCACCGCAGTCAGGTGAGTGGGTACTGCTGGGCTCTGCAGTCTCTCGGACCAGGAGGCGTTGTCGGCGACCAGGATGGAGGTGCGAGCTGTCCCACGAAGGTTGAAGTCGTCGGCGTCGAAGTTACCCAGGAGTGGGCAACAAGCCTTGGCTAATTCAAGCCCACGCGGTGGACTCAAAATGGCGTCTTGAGTGGACCAGGAGGGTCCAGGGTGCTCCTCTTCGGGAAGGGAGCAAGGGCCAGTCTGGAGCAACCAGACCAGCAGCAGAAATGTCGTCGGGCGTCGTCAGGGAGGCCACAAGCCAACGGGCTAGTAGCCAAACAACGCGGTGAGCAGCGGAAAGCAGAAGGGCCCCACGCAGATCGTGGAGATGCTGGGGGGCTGCACTTCGGAGCTGGAGCTGCTCAGAGTCGGGGCTTCTCGGACCCCAAAGCACTCACCAGTAGATTACTCGGCGGGCTTGCTGGAAAGAAGTCGTGCAGTCTTGCAGATGGCCGGTCCCTTGAGGTCTCGTCGCACCCACGGTTCTCAGCTGGGCTGTAGAGGTGGGTAGAGGTCAGAGGTGCCAGGGAAGCCGGTTCTCGTCGAGCTGGGCAGTCGGATTCCGGAGGAAGGACTTACAGCAGACCGCAGTGTTCTTAGATGGTGCCTGCGGATGCAGGGTGACTACTCCTTAGTCACAAGGGAGAAATCTTAGGAAGAAGTCTTGAGTTCCTTTCGCAGAAAGTAGTTTCAGGATTCAAAGATGATCTGATTTGGAAGGGGGCCAGTCTCTACCTTTATCCTGTAAAAAGGGGCTGGCACGCGACTAAGTCCTGCCCTATGGGTGGGACTAGGAGGGGGGTGGTTACACCCACTTCCTTGGCGGGCTTTTCCCCAGCACAGGGTCTGGAGTGACCCTGGAACTGGTTCCAGCCAGCCTATGCACAGTGAGCACCGGGGTGCTACTTGCAGTCACCTTCCTCTAAAGCCCTGCCTACCTACACAAAACCCTGTCTGGGACGGTGCTGGCACCGCCCCTGGCAGGAAACCCTTTGTCCTTATCTCCTGCTCTGGGAGGACTCCCAGCAGCAGGAGGGCAGACTTGTGTCTCGGTGGCAGCATCCATTTTGTGGATGCTAAGGCTCTGTCTGACTTTAACCGGGGTTAGGGGTTACATACATGTCGTGTCCCTCTAGAAGGGTGGAATGCTAACCCCGTCGCCAGAATTGGCGAGGGGTTAGTATTCCAATTCGTATGACACCTTACTCGACATGTTTTGATAAAGCGATACCAGAGTTGGCACATAACCGCGAGGATTATAATGCACTTAAGAGTATATGGTATGCGATATCATGGAAACGGCTAAGGGATGGGTCCCGAAAGCCGCAGACAGGCTCAGCTCATGCTAGAGCACCATCTCACACGATTCCAAGCACTCTGCCTTCAGGATTGTTAAGGCCTGCCATAGGAGTGACTGATAGGAGATCTGTGTGTCCATTTTTAGGGTTAGATATAGGTATACTATATCTAAAGCAAAGGGTGATTACACCACCTTGCCCCAGCTGTCAAGCAGCCAGTTGTGTCAGATTTGTATGGCCATCCAGGGGTGGCATAATACATGCTGCAGCCCCTGGTAGGCCCTGGGTACACCTAGGCCCTGGGTACCTAAGGTACACAGTACAGGGACTGATAAGGTGACTCAGTATCCAATTTAGATATGTACCTAAGGTACATGGAATCCATTTTACAGAGAGAGCAGTGGGCCTGAGGTCCTGAACAGCAGGGCCTCAGGTCAACTAAGTCAGAAAACCAGCAAAACACCAGGCAAAAAGTTGGGGGCAACCATAGTCAGGGATCAACCTTCCTACACTGCCACTTTTTTTTTTTTAAAGGACCTACAAAGTGTTTTTTTTTTTTTTTAAACACAAGCACCTCAGTGCCAGGGTTGGTGGGCCGACTTTCCCTTTCCTCTGCCAATGTTTTCTCTTCTTTCTATGGTTGTCATCATGTAAAGGTTAGTCTTCGGGTTACAGTAACACATAGAATACTACTTTCTCTGTGCCAGCTGCAAGCATATGGGTGCTGCCACATTTAGGCAGTGCACATGTAACACGCCCCCCCCCAATCTTGATTGAGAGTCCAACCAGGAATGCACTTTACTTCAAGATTCCAAACGACGACAGCTGAACTTTAATCTTGGCATCCAAGCTACATCAGGAGTCTGCCCTCCACCAGCATATCTTCACTATAAAGCTTGCCTCCACAAGAAATGCTAAAACATACTTGTGGCCTACCCTAGCCCAATGCACCAATGACCAACAGAACGGTCTCTGTAGAATTCGCAGTAATTCTAATATGAGAAATATCACAGACAAGATTAGGCAAAGCAACACCAGACACTGCCTCAGGACCAAATACCCAAACAAGTTGTGCAACCACTCTGCTACAACCACCATGTAGATTTCCAAATTAGAGCCCATCTCAAGCTTTGATCTCAAACATCAACCAAACCCTTCCCTCCACAAACCAGGCACTCTGTGCATGGCATTTTTTCCAGGGGCGAAAAAAACTGCACAAGGCTATGGATGATCCATACTACATTCAGAAGTTAGCTTCTGATTATGCAGCTATTAAATCCCTGCAGTGTAGTCCATCGATTCAGACAACCTATCAAAGCTGTGTGCCACTATTTAGCGCAAAAACAGTTGATGAACAGAATGCAGAACAGTGTCATACATTCACCCCAGTACAGAGATCTGGTTCTAAATCCATCTTTTTTTGCTCCCCACACCATTCCAGTTTGAATGGAGCCATATGCAAATCAGTCTTGACCCTGTGCCCAATGGGAACAGTCCAGCCCGAACTGCCAAGCCAGGTCCTCCCTGGACTGGAAACAAGCATCCTAGGACCGGTTAATTTAACAGCAAGTAACAATTTACTGCAAGTGGACAGAATATATTACACACATATATACATACTCACAAACAAATAGAAGACCATAGGCATGGCACTTTAACTGCAAGAAATTTGGTGCAAAAATCACTGACAAACCCCATCATTCTTGAACACTAAAGTCAATTGGTTAGTCTTTTGTCCTGTGATTACAAGGGTAATGGTGAAGCGGGACTCAGTTGGGCCTAGATTGGATGGGAACAAGAAAACTTACCTTCTGGCCTCATAAGTGGGCATGGTGTCAGAATAGTTGAAAGCCCCAACTGCACATGGTAGAAGCATTAGGAGCTTCCCCAAGCAGTATTCAGCCCCCAAAAGAATAAAAATATACACCAAGAGAAACTCCATTGACTGTGCATACAACTAAATGGGATTCCCAATTAAACGTAAATAACCAAAACTGCAGCCATGAGGAATCTGCAAATCCTGCGCTACAGCAACTAGGTTATATAATGCCCGATGTTTACACGAGAGCTAGGGGCTGTTGCAACAAAGACAGACCAAGCACTGAACAAAAATATCCTATCCCCATGTTAACAAACCAATGAAGACTATTTATGCATGACACAAGAAAGGTGTTTAACTTTCCTTTTATTATTAAACCGTCAGTGGTCAACACAAACATGTCGGACATCATAACAGAACATGCAACCCTAGAAGGATCATAAACAAGACGCCCAGAACAGTTAGAACACTAAATATTAATTAAAAAATTAACTTATTTTAATTAGCACTTCCGTCTCCATAAATACACTGTACAATCATTTCAAAGAGCCGGTGCTTTTTAGCAATTAAATACAGTAAAAACTAAAATGGATATGAAAAACAAGTCAGTTAACGTAAACAGTATGCAATTGATGCATGGGGTTGGCTATCCTACACCAAACCCCCAGCAAGTGTTAGTGGATGCATGTCAAACATGCTAGAGTTTCACAGACAAGTCACCCCAGTGCATTCCAAAGGGGGACTCGCTCCAAACTGAGGAATCAGGCTCTCGAGAGCAGTGCATGCCCTGCAACCGGAGTGCCAGGGGCAGCAGGAGGCTGGAGAAGGAAAAGGCGTTGTTGGCAGGGAGATCATTCAACACGGGTGAGGCCCCGCCGCAGCTGAGCTCGGGGGTACCCATGGAGCTGCAAACCTCATCCGAAGCAGGGGACAGGGACCCGTCAGTGGCTAGAGAAGAGCCCGTCTGGCAGCTTAACGGCGGGAGTGTGGGCAACAGCAGTGGAGAGGGCAACTCCGGGTGGTCATCCGTCGTCTTGTGTAGGAAGTGGCAGCGCGAGCCGTAGGGGCAGACACCTAGCGCCTCGAAGGTGCGGCACAGGGTTTTGCGCGGCTTAGCGTCCTCTTCGGTGGCATGCGTGAAGTGGCACCGGGCGCCGTAGGGGCAGCCGCCCTGGGACTGGAACATGCGGCAGAGGCCTGCGCGCTTCCGGCTGCCCGGGTGCGGGGGCCGGATGGGCCGCGGGGGGCGGCGCTCGTCGGGGCTGTGGATGAAGAGGCAGCGGAGGCCGTAGGGGCAGAAGCCCAGGGAGTGGAAGGAGCGGCAGAGCTCGGTCTTGTACTTGGGGTGCTGGCTGGGCACGCGGAGCTCGTGCAGGCCGTGGGCGAACTGGCAGCGGTCCTCGTAGCTGCAGGTGCCGCTCTCGGTGTAGCGGCTGCAGAGCTCCGTCTTGTACCGGAGGTAGGGAGGCTGCGTGGCCAGGGTGGGGGTAGCGGGGTCCGGCACCGGGAAGAGCGAGGCAGGGATGGCGTCGGCAGAGTCTTCACCGCCACAAGAGTCCCACCCGGGCAGCACGGACGATACATACAGCGTCAGAGTGTCACCAGAAAAGCCCTGGAAAGAGAAATTTAGGAAGAAATGTCAATAGATCCGCAGCAGCTCTACAGCACATACAGACACAGTAGTCATTTATACCCAATTCACATGGGACCCGTGCCCCAAGCAGGTTTCTCTAGGTGTGAGCCCCCCACCTCAGATACACAACACTGCCACACTTACTGCATGAGATGTGCAACTAAATAACCCCAATGTACTTTTCTTACCCACTGCCACACCTCCCTGCCAACCCATGCCGCAGGTACTACCACACCTGTACTCTTTACTCGCCATACTGTCCTCTCGTGTCCCATTCAGCCTAATAGTACTGTTATATTTCACCATGCTCCTGGCCTAGTCACGAAGAGGATATCAAAAGGGCCAGGATATTAGTGGTGTATCTGTGGGAGATCACCCCCACTCAAACTCCAGCAAGGTACACTGCGCCTAGCCACAGGCTAGGAAGGAAAAGCACCCAACTCTGAAGGAGGAGGGCGGGGGGCAAGAGGAGGTAAAATCAAGCCATTTTAACCCCCGACACTCACTTCAGTTACAGGGGTTTTCTGAAGTGGGGAGCAATTTTGGTTGCCCGTGGTACAGCCCCCCCCCCCCCCCCAAAAGTCAACACAACACTCAACCAAGTTGACAGGGCTTAAGGGTGGTCCTCACACACTATCCTAGCCTTCGCACTGCATGAAAATGATTTATATGGTGGGCTACGCATTTCGAGCAGACAAATCTGGACAATGCACAGGTAGGCAGTGCTAACATTTGACAAACAAATGAGTCAAGCGTATAGGTGGCACACCTATGGGAAAGCGAACAGCAAAGACAATGCACCGTTAAGTCTCAGCAACGTTAGTGTTATAAACGGAGCTTTAAGTGGGCCAGAAGCGCGGTCTCACTGGCATTGAAACAAGTCCCTCTCGGACTCATATGTACTTCCAAACATTGATCGATTTCTGAAGAATAAAAAAGGTAACCCAGGTCATCAAGTGAGTTTCATTTAAGGTTTCAGCTAAGTGTAGCCATTTTCAAAATGTTGCGTTTTTTCCGAGCTTGTATAGTGCATACTTTGAAGCGAGTCACCAGGAGTTTAATTCAGGCTAAGATTAAGAGCTCTGGAGTTGGGGCTGCAGGTAGTGCCAGTGTCTCTCAGAAACGTGTTCAGAATGCATTGCCACCCAATCATTAGCCTCTGTGCAGAGCTCAGGTATTGGTCACACATGCCAATTGTGATTGTGTGTAGGAGGTGCATAGTTGTCAAAAAGTGGACAAAACAAAAATGAAGCACTTACAGTAGGCGCTTTGTGTAATTGGGGATATGATGAAGTGAATGAGATACTAGGAAGTGCATTCTGGAGAGTAAAAAGGGGGTCTTGAAGGAGGAACGAGATGTAGTGCAAGGTATGCAAATGGAAGACTTGAAAAAGGGACAAAGTACATATATTTCTAACAGAGTGCCATAACTGGAGTTACTGAGACACTGAATATCAATACTCCTTCCACAGGGGTCAGTAACTTTTAAATCGGTCTCAGAATTGAAACGTTTTCAACATTAAATATTTACAACAACATTGCGTCTACTTCGCTATCTTAAACAGCTAACATGAACTGACAAAGCCAATAGTGCTGGCTGGTTTGGAGTGTGTCACTTTACATATTTAGATGCAATATTAGAAAATGGCAGGAGGTGCACGAAAATACCAGTTGAGTGATACACCTTGGAAATCACAGAAATATAGTTTACTTGTTTAAATCAACAACATTACATAGGCCTCCCCTCTTCTGAGAATCACACCGCCTCAAACCCCCCTCCAAGTCACGTAAAGCCCTGTTTATAAAGGGACTGCGACATCTTTTAGCAGCAGGAAAGAGCATTAAAATTGGTTTATACTTTGAGAAGGACCAAGATGCCTGATGAACTAAGTTGGAGTGGTTGGGTCCAAAGAGGTAGAACAGAATGTAGACGCAGCACAGAGGTTTTGCCAAGGTTAAATTGATTGGTAAATATTAGGTTGTGGGCGGAAGTGTAAAGGGTACTTGGGCTAGTAGTTTGTCTGCGTCATTGTTTTACGCAGTGCCAGGAATTTACTAGGCCAAAAGCAACTAACTACTCGCCGCATTTTACACCACACTGCACCCCCGCCCCAGCAAATCAATGCCGTAATCTGCATAATACGGACTAGCAATCCTCCCACAGCCAAGCACGCATCTTTCCCCAACCGCATATTCAAATCTCTGTAGCACAACACTGCATATCCTACAGTCTCTGCCCAAGTCTTACAGCATACGCCAACAGGCCTCCCCTACAAAACCTACCTGGTTCCACATCCCAACTACACATTGTACGACCTCCACCTCCCGCCAATCAAGAACCCGGCCTCATGTGACAGCGGGGGATTTGTAGCGAGTGTAGCTGCATGCTGGGTTTGAAAAGTTACCCTACAAGTCCTTGAACGGAAGCAACAACGCTAAAAAGGGATGATTTGCGGATGGCAATAGCCCAGTTTGTAAAAATTAATTAGAAAAATATAACACAAACACGTCCCTGAACACAATGCACGTAGACCGCCCACGAACGATACACACAAGAGTACGTACTTAAAATAGGTGTACTGGATTAGTATTAATCTCAAGCCTCGACTGGAGCACACGCTGGGTACTGTAGTTCTATACCGTGTGTGTATGCACTTCAAGTCTACGCCATCGTAGGCATGGGTTGTACGGGCGTAGCACTTTTGGTTACCATGCACGTAGCAACCCCCTTCCCAGCAGTGTCTCACCTGGCGCGCGTGACTCCCCTCCTCCTCCATGGTACAGTTCTAGAACTCCAAGCCTCGTAGCACACTCGCTCTGCGATGTGTTCCTGCCTCTTCCTCTGTTGTTGTCCCAGACCCTCGCGCGCCAAACATTCATAGCCCTAGTGGGTGGGGCCAGAGTCGCTCTCCCACCTCCAAGAGCCACACGCGGCGGGCAATTCAAACTGACCAATCAGCAGAGACAACAGGGAAATGGACAGAGAGAAATGCCTGCTCTCAATCTGCGAACGGTCTTTCCTTGTGGAGCATGGCGTTGGAATTAGGAGCGAATAAGATTCAGTGTATTCGTTCGTTTTTTATTTTATGACATTGGGGCAGAGTGTTTTTAGCCGTTTAGACCCGTTAACGAGCAGGGTTAGACGGGTGGCTGTCAGGGTGACCGCATTGTCAGCTACAGAAAACAGTCATGCCATCGACATAGAAATTGGACTACATCCATGCAACATAAATGACAGCACTCACAGCTGAGTGGCACGTGTTATATAGTTTTTGTGCTCTGCTCTCAAAAGGTTTCAGGAATTTCAAGTTGTCCAGTATCAGACGTAAGAAGGGTAACCAGCCCTTGTGTTCTTTAATTCATTTAAGGGTGCTTTGTCTACAAGGGCTAAAATGAAAAGAAAATTTTTTCTAGCTGGGTGTTAATTCAAAATTTGCTAACATTCGTGACAAGAATTTTCAATCCTATTAAGGACACGGAGGCGAGGATTATGCTTCTCATTTTCTTTACTGAACATTCTCAGCAGCCAATCAGAAAGTAAAAACAAAAGAACACACTACAATACCCATTAACACTAGTGGGTATCACATGACAACCATAGAGTAGACCCCTATATAAGGAGCATAAGAGAATAGTACATCCTCTTTCTTTGTGTGAAATAACAGTTAAGTCCAAACAATAATAATCACAGTCTGATATCTGGAACCACAGGAAGAAGAATCCATTCTTCATAAGGAAATCCACCGGCCAACAACGAAAACTTGAAGTCAGCTTCAACGAAACAGCATCCTGCTTAAGGGCCACGAAGACTCTTCGTAAAGGTGAACGTCATCAAACTTTACTTGAGGTCAGAACCTGAAATTGGAAGACAAAGCCGTAATACCACACTCCCAAAAGGAGATATATCATAAGGGAAGGGTAAAAACAACATAAGTATACATTGCAGTATATCAACAATGCAAAACAGACATCACAGTACTGAATTATGGGTGGGATAATCCTCGCCTCCGTGTCCTTAATAGAATTGAAAATTCTTGTCACGAATGTTAGCAAATTTTGAATTCTATGTCAGGACCGGAGGTTCTGATTATGCTTGTTTAAAGCTGCGCCACCGCAACAGATGCAATATTCACAAAAGGTTTATAGTAAAAAGTCTTAAATGTAGATTCAGAGGACCAATCAGGTGCATTCATAATGTCTAATAGAATGACCCCCACAGAAAAAGCCTTAGAGGCCAAAGTACCACGAGCAGAATGAGCACCAAATCTGGAAACATCAATACCAGCTTCGTCCATGAGCCAACGCACCCATCTTGCTAGAGTAGCTGGGGTCACTGGGCAAAAAGGTTTCTGCAGAGCAATCAACAATTAACCTGCCATATCTTGACGAAAACCTGCCGTACTCACCTCATAATCTCAGATACATTGCACCACACACAATTTGGGATTGTCAGGAAATGCAGCATAAGTGACAGAAGTGGTGTTACATTTAGTGCGTCTGGTGACCAAAAAAGTAACACCCTCCGGAGAGAATCTGCGACCCGCTAGATCCAGAGCGCTAACATCAGAAACGTGTTTGCAGGAAACTAGATAAAGCAACATAGCGAATTTGGCAGAAAGCTGTTTACGAGACAAATATTGATTAACCGGCCAGGAGTCCAAGAAATGCAGGGCAATGGAGACATCCCAAAGCTCTGAGTATTTAGAACATGGAGGTTTTACCAACCGGATACCTCTGAGTATTTTACATAAGAATGGATGTTCACCAAGTGGTTTACCGTCAATGGGTGTGTGACCCGCCGAGATGGCCAACGGGAAATTATTGACAGTGCGATAAGCAAGACCTGAAGCGGCTAAAGACGCAAGGAAGTTAACTACCAAGGAGACGTCTGCTGCAGAGGGATCCACCTCCTGTTGAGAGCACCAATCACACCATTGTTTCCATGCGGTAGCATATTGCTTGTGTGTGTTGGGCGACCAAGCCTCGCTGATAAATCTGGAAGCTTCTCGTGAAAGGCCTGGGACTTTCCAACGATCCCCAAAATTCGCCAAGCGACTAGGATGAGTTGACCTGATGTTATCAATGGATGTGGAGATTTGAGAGGGTCTAACAACAGATTCCACCTCTGGGGAAGAAGGTTCTGAATCGCATATAACATTTCCAGAAGGACAGGGAACCACGCTTGAGCCCTCCAGAGAGGAGTGATCAGAATCAATTCCGATTGATAACACTTGGCTCGGGCCAGGACTTTCGGAATCATCACAAACAGAGGGAACGCATAACAAAGCGCTGGAGGCCACACCTACAGAAATATAAATGTAGATGAATGTCGCACACTTTCGTACACTTATTCAATGTTCAGCGGTATGTGTGCTGCTCTGCATTAGTGCCTGCTAAGCACTATTGTGTAAACTGAAAATTGTGGCCTAACACCACATGGGCTGCTAGGACTGCAGTGCGCACTACTTGAATCAAAATTAAAATATTCAAACGACTTATCCAATTAACCAAATTGTTTACAGTATTATAGCATTTATTTAGATCATCATTAAATCATAATCATAAACACTTTGCGTAAAGTTCCTTCATATATCAATATACATCATTATTTGCAAATTTTCTGAACCACCACCCAATGCATTTCGGGACGTCCTTGTCCCTTCGTCAGGGGTTCCAGTTGTCAACTACAAAAGCAACAAGGAAACAATGTAAAACGATGCCAAATCACATATTATCAGTAGAATTACAGATATACATCAACATTAAATATCAACATTAAGAGATAAAAAAGGTTCTATCTGCGATATCACAACTACATAGGTCACAAATGCAATCTCACACATAACATATAAAATCATGTGAAAACAGACATATATTAGCATTACCCAATCAACTGCTGGCGAAAAATAGAAACAAGCGTACCTTGCAAATGTATGAGATACTCTTATCTGGAAAGAAAATAAATCCAAACCATCACTACGACTTATCAGGGAGAAATGCTAGAACTACTCAGTTGATAGTGTAAACCCAACCTGCTCACCTTATTTAACAATCGAAAATCCTGGTTCAAAAAACCAATAACGTTGTCTAATGCCGACTCTGTAAATGAATAAAGTATCTCTAATGTAGTTGTGATATCGCAGATAGAACCTTTTTTATCTCTTAATGTTGATATTTAATGTTGATGTATATCTGTAATTCTACTGATAATATGTGATTTGGCATCGTTTTACATTGTTTCCTTGTTGCTTTTGTAGTTGACAACTGGAACCCCTGACGAAGGGACAAGGACGTCCCGAAATGCATTGGGTGGTGGTTCAGAAAATTTGCAAATAATGATGTATATTGATATATGAAGGAACTTTACGCAAAGTGTTTATGATTATGATTTAATGATGATCTAAATAAATGCTATAATACTGTAAACAATTTGGTTAATTGGATAAGTCGTTTGAATATTTAAATTTTGATTCAAGTAGTGCGCACTGCAGTCCTAGCAGCCCATGTGGTGTTAGGCCACAATTTTCAGTTCACACCTACAGAAAAGCATCCGTGGCTAGAACCTCCGGATCCGGACGCCAGTTGAAGAACACTGGAATCTGTTTGTTGAGTCTGAGGCAAACAGATCGATCTGGCAAGGACCTCACATCTCTGTCAACAATCGGAACACTCGAAGGTGAAGCCTCCAATCGCTGAAGTCCCGTAGATGTTGGGAATTCCAATCGGCAACCTGGTTACTGCACCCTGGAAGATATTCCGCCACTACAAACAGTTTGTTCTGAAGGCAAAAGCGCCAAAAGTCTTTGGCGATCTCCGCCAGAAGTCAGGATCGGGTCCCGCCCAACTTGTTCACATAGCGAACCGCCGACACGTTGTCCATGCGGAGAAGGATGCAACAATTCGTCTGATGGGGTGACAGGCAACGACTCGCAAAGGAGCCTGCTAGAAGCTCCAGGCAATTGATGTGGAGATCCAATTCCTCAGGAGACCAACGGCCACCTGTGGAAACCTGACCGCACCGGGCTCCCCAACCCCACCGACTGGCATCGGACTTGATCACCACCGCCAGAGTGGTGCCGAATAGGGCTCGACCATTCCACGACTCCATATGTTCTAGCCACCACAACAACTCCCACATGCCTCCTCCGAGAGAGGAATCTGGTCGGAATACTTGAGGCCTTTCTGGAGATGTCGTATCTTGAGCCGTTGAAGTGATCGGTAATGAAGGGGACCCGGGAAGATAGCTAGGATAGATGAAGCTAACAACCCGACGACCCAGGCTACAGACCTCAAGGACACAGTCTGCCTGTTCAAAATCAACCTCCACTCTCTCTTGATCGATCTAATCTTCTGAGTGGGCAAGAGGAGTTGACAAGTGATGGAGTTGACTAGGAAACCCAGGAACTCGATAGACTGAGACGGAATCAACATTGATTTCTGAGGATTGATCAAAAAGCCAGATTCTGCAACAGATCTATAGTCCAGGCAAGATGTTGCATTAGTAGACGAGGACACTGGCCCATCTTGAGCGGAGAATAGATCAAGCGGATAATATGAGTGGGGAACTTTTTAGAATAGTAAAGGAGTTTACTGATCCTGCTGCATGCGCTCCCACTCACTCCCACACAGAAGAATGGATTAGGCAGCTTGCTGACTTTTTTGTATCAAAAATTAAAGCTATTCAGGAATCCTTTCCCTCTGCTGATGCGGATGCAGTGGCTTGTATGCCGAGCTCTGTATCGTCAGCAGGGGCAGAGATAGGGCCCATACTATCGGTCTTTCCATCAACGTCCTGTACCACTTCCCACGACCTGATGTCCCGGCTTCAGTCTGGTTCACCCCTGGATGTATGTCCAGCAAAATGTTTGGGTAGAGTGGCTTCGGCAGTTAACATCTTGATGAACCCCCTGCTCAATCTCTCCCTGAGCTCGGGAGTGGTGCCACAGGAATGGAAGCATGCATTGATTCTGCCGCTACTCAAAAAACCTCTATTAGATCCCCTGATGCAGGCTAACTATAGACCTATCTCCCTGCTTCCTGCTCTGGCTAAGGTGGTTGAGAAACATGTACAGCACACACTTACCAACTATATCGAGAGTAACAACATTCTCCATGATTCTCAATCCGGCTTCCGTGCGAATTACAGCACGGAGACAGCCCTCTTGGAGGTGACCGAAGCTATCAGAGATACCCTCGACCGCGGAGGGAAGGCTATGTTAGTCTTGCTTGACCTGTCGGCGGCTTTTGACACCGCCCCGCATGACGGTCTCCTTTTAAGACTCTGGGAGATCGGGTTGCGTGGGACGGTGTTGGACTGGTTTCAATCCTTTCTATCGGGCCGTCGACAGGTGATCTGGGCACCACCGTTCTCCGCCGAAATGCCCCCGCTAGAGGTGGGGTTCCTCAAGGGTCCATTCTGAGCCCCACCCTTTTTAATATCTATATGGCCCCTCTGGCGGAGGTAGCGGAGGCTTTTGGTGCCCAGATCATATCTTACGCTGATGACACCCAGCTCCTGTTTACTTGCAGGAAGGGAGAGGTTTTTGACGGCGACAGGATCAAAGGCTGTCTGAGTGCGGTCTTTGCATGGTTCCAGCGGCACAGCCTTAAATGCAACTCAGATAAGTCTGAGTTGCTTTTCTTTGGTTGTGCCCCTGATCCCTGTTGGAAATCGTGGTGGCCTCAGGACATGTTCCCACCTGAGAAGGCGTATTCCCAAGTTAAGAACCTGGGGGTAGTGTGTGACGACGACCTCTCTTTTAGACCCCATATTATGGGGCTATCGGGGAAATGTTTCGGTATCCTGAGGATGCTTAGAAAATTTCTTCCACTCCTCTCCTTGCAATATAAAAAAATTATTGTCCAGGCGTTAGTAGGGTCTCGACTCGACTACGCCAATGCGTTATACTCAGGACTACCCAAATATTTGCTGGCTAGATTGCAAATAGTGCAGAACTTAGCGGCAAGAGCCATTTTTGGCCTGCCAAGGAGAGCAAGAGCTTCAGAGCTGCTAAATAGGTTGCATTGGCTACCTATCTCTAAAAGAGTTGTTTTTAAAATCCTTACGCTGGCTTTTAAGGCCCTTCACTCTGTGGGTCCGAATTACATCAGGAAGCGTGTGGCTTTTTATGCGCCGCGGAGGATGTTGCGGTCAGCTGCGTTGGTTAAAGTGGAGGTACCGCCTATCAGACGTGCCCGGATGGGAGGTCGGTCCTTCCAATATGTGGCGGCATGCCGTTGGAATGAGCTTCCTATCACTCTCCGCAAAGCCAATAGTCTCCTCTCTTTTAGAAAGGAGCTAAAGACTATGCTCTTTTCTGCATAAGTTGTGGGACCGTTGTGATTCGCTGTTACTGTGTTTCTTGGTTTTCAGACCCCTTTGTCAAAGCGCCGGGACACCCCTTTGGGTGGCCGTGCGCTCTAAAAGAGTGGTATAACATAACATAACATGAGGATGTCGTCCAGATAAATTATGAGGCGAATGCCTCGGGCTCGCAGAAGTTCGACTACATGCCTCAGAAGCTTTGTGAAGCACCAAGTTGCTGACGAGAGGCCGAAAGGAAGGACTCTGTACTCGTACCAGATCGCCTGCCATTGGAATTGAAGAAAACGCAGATATGGTCTGTAAATGGGCACTGACAGATAGGCATCTTTCAGATCTATATGGACCATCCAGTCCCCTTCCTGAAGAAGATCGCGAAGAAGATGGATCCCCTCCATCTTGAAGTGACGATATACAACCCATCCATTGAACTCCCTGAGATTTAAAACAAGCCTGGATCCACCCCCTTCTTCTGAACTAGGAAGATGTTGCTGACAAAGCCCTGAGGGTGACGAGATGTCTGCACTATGGCCCCTTTCTGAAGCAAAGACTCGATCTCGCTGGAAATGAACATCTGATCTTGAAGGGAAAAAAGCATGGGACGAGGAGGATGAGTCTGAGAGGGAGAGTGAAGGAACTCTATCTTGTAACCCTGCACTGAATCCAGGATCCATGCATCTTGCGAGATCTTTTGCCAACTGTGGAGAACAAACTGAATTCGGCCCCCCAATTAAACTCCTGAGAAGGGAATCAGGCTCACCTGAAGCTGAGGCATCACGTTGTCCTCCTTGGTTACCTCCATAACGACCTTTTTTGTTGTTGTTTCGAGATCCACGAGTGGGGTAGAAGGAGGCAGAGGAGTTGGATTCCTGATATCTCCCACGCTGGGAATTATAACCCCTTTGGGTGCCTTGTTGGTAACCGCGGCTGAACGACCGACCCCTATGTCGTCCGGCCCTTCTAAAAACTGGACGAAAAGCCAATTTCAAGGAACCCTGCGCCTTGTCAAGGCCACTGAATGTAGCAACAAACTTGGTCAACTCTTTCAGAAAAGGTTGTCCGAAAAGGAGGCCCTGTGCCAAGGGGCCGGATTCAAAGTCGACAATTCCACTAACTTGGGGTCGAGCTTCAAAAGAATAGAGCGACGTTGCTCACAGGACATAGCACAATTGGCATTGCCCAAAAAACAGTCGGCTCGCTGAGCCCATCATATCAGATCACCAGGTTTATGATCTGGCCAGTGGATTTTGCCTTGAAACCTAAATCCAAAATTTTGGTCAAAGGACCAGTCAAGTCTAGCAACCTATCCTGACAGGATCTCCAGGCACGATCGATTCCTTTTTTAGGATCTTTCTTGTATTTTTTAAGGCATGTTAACATGGATGGATCCACTTCAGGAGTGTCCGCCACCTTGTCTGCAAGATCCGGTCATGGACATTCTGAGCGCAAACGCGCCCTGACATCTTTATCAAAGGCCTGGCGCAGTCTGGATTGAACATATTCAGCAACCTCCGTAGAGGGAAGCCAGGAATAGAAATTAGGGTGGACAGTTTCGGCGGGGTCAAAATTTAGCAAATTTGGATGAGACGGGGCATCTACAAAGCGTTCTTTGCGTTGCTTCTTAGCAGGGAGGAGGGGGACTTCGGGCTCAGACGCAGTATCAGAGGAAGAAGAGGTGTCGTCCCCTAGAGGCGAACTTGAAGGTGCGGCCTTGGAGGAAGACCCATAAGAGTGTTCAGAAGACAAGGTCTTAGCCAGCTTGGCAAAATCAGAAGAATGGGGATTTTTTTAACCCTTACCGCCGGAAGCAGAATGGGGCTTAGAGCCCTGAAGCCATCCCTGCTGAAGGGCATAATTACATAAATGTCTCTTCAATGATTCAGTGGCCTTCACCATGGCCTTGTTAACGGAGTGCTGCACCCCAACATCTAGAGCCTCAACAAGCTCATGCTCCAATGACCCCGAAGGGCCTTCTTCAAAGTAGTCTTCCTCATAATAGTATTCCAACAGGTTGACACTTAGAAATGTCACAACCTGAAGATGGAGCCAAAATGCACCGTCAACACAGAACAACTGTAAACACTAGCAGGAGTGACAGTGTAAATAAGGGGGAGTGGTAAACCCCAGGCAAGCCAAAACACAATACTCAAAGTGTGTAAGCAAATTTAAATGTGGAGGGAGGGCTTGCCTAAAGAACCCACTCTAGGCAAAGCCTATGCACTAGTTTACTGCCCAAAACGCCAAAATGCTGAAATGAGTGTCCTTTGGGGGTACTAACAGTCTTGTGGGCTTATAGCAAGTTAATGTGCTGCTCCCGCGCCCTCTGTACTCGGTGTTTTCAGAGAAAAAATGGCCGCCGCGCATGCGCAGACCGGCCTGACTGCTGAAGTAGAAAGAGGACTGCGCGTCGAGCGACGCGCGTCCTCACCCCGACTCTCCCACTCCACTGCAGTAGATGCAGGCACCGCACGACCGGTCAACGGAGGCTGGAAGCGCTCCAATGAAAACAAATCAAATACAAAAGAGGAACCGGAAATCGAAACCGGCACCCGCCGCAGCGCGAACTGCGCTCGGAAATGGAAATGCGCTCACAGTAACAGACGCGCTAGCAACGGGAAAGGGCACAGTTAAAATAGCAAATGAAACATGCAAATGAAAACACAGTAATGAGAGCCCACAGTAGCGCGATTTGCGCGCAACAATGAAGGGAAAGACACCAGTCTGCACACAGGTAAACAGTCAAATCCCTGCTGATAAGCTCTAAGTAACTACATATACAGTAATAATTATTAAAGAAAAAGTAATGCACTTAACTGGCTGCGGAGCAGCAAAGAAAGAGGATATACTATTCTCTTTTGCTCCTTATATAGGGGTCTACTCTATGGTTGTCATGTGATACCCACTAGGGTTTATGGGTATTGTAGTGGGTTCTTTTGTTTTTACTTTCTGATTGGCTGCTGAGAATTTTCAGTAAAGGAAATGAGAAGCATAATCGGAGCCTCCGATTCTGACATAGAATCACGTTTAGGGTGACCCGATGGCGCCAAGTCACATAGACAGCATTTTTAGGTTTCACCTGCACATGGATTGCAAAATGTCTTGTATTTAAGACAAGCATTTGCAAAGCCAATATGTCTTGTCTTTAAGATTTACTTGTTAGTCAATACCTTTTAGCCACGGTCAAGTAGCTGAAACTTAAAAACACGTTACAGTGTGTTTGGTGGCTACTCCAGTAAAGAACAATTGACAAATTGAATAAGAGTAAAATATTGACTCTTCTGCTTTAAGTTGCGTATTAGTGTATGTCTGAGTGGTAAACTAGTGCTAATAAAGACAAATCTTTGTCCAGACAGAGTTACTATGTCAAAAAATGACAAGCTATTGAACTGATTCGATCACAATTATGCAGCATAAGATGCATTTTGTTGCTGCATAATTTAGTAAACCCGCCAGATAATTCGGCCCACTAATGCAGTATAATTGAGTGGCCTTGCCGATAAGAAACTGTAGTATTGGGGTTTCATACGTAATGTGTTGTAATTCACCTGTTATTCCTTATTAGAATTGTTCTGAATCTTGGGAATTAAGAATCAGAACAATTAGTGTGTTCTCTGTATTTATTTCCATTGGTTGGAATGTTGGGGATTCTTCTGCCTTATACTTGGCTTGCCTGAGCTATGCTGAGGGGTTGTCAGAATAAAGAAGATACCTACAAATTTAATGTCTGCAGCGTGTTTATTTCAAGAAATTCGTGACAAGCTGGGATGTGCCAGCTTGGCAAAATCAGAAGAATGGGGATTTTTTGAACCCTTACGGCCGGAAGCAGAATGGGGCTTAGAGCTCTGAAGCCATCCCTGCTGACTCTTCAATGGTTCAGTGGCCTTCACCATGGCCTTATTAACGGAGTGCTGCACCCCGACATCTAGAGCCTCAACAAGCTCATGCTCCAATGACCCCGAAGGGCCTTCTTCAAATTAGTCTTCCTCATAATAGTATTCCGACAGGTTGACACTTAGAAATGTCACAACATGAAGATGGAGCCAAAATGCACTGTCAACACAGAACAACTGTAAACACTAGCAGGAGTGACAGTGTAAATAAGGGGGAGTGGTAAACCCCAGGCAAGCCAAAACACAATACTCAAAGTGTGTAAGCAAATTTAAATGTGGAGGGAGGGCTTGCCTGTAGAACCCACTCTAGGCAAAGCCTATGCACTAGTTTACTGCCCAAAACGCCAAAATGCTGAAATGAGCGTCCTATGTCAAAAAATGACAAGCTATTGAACTGATTCAATCACAGTTATGCAGCATAAGATGCATTTTGTTGCTGCATAATTTAGTAAACCCGCCAGATAATTCGGCCCGCTCATGCAGTATAATTGAGTGGCCTTGCCGATAAGAAACTGTAGTATTGGGGTTTCATACGTAATGTGTTGTAATTCACTTGTTATTCCTTATTAGAATTGTTCTGAATCTTGGGAATTAAGAATCAGAACAATTAGTGTGTTCTCTATATTTATTTCCATTCGTTAGAATGTTGGGGATTCTTCTGCCTTATACTCGGCTTGCCTGAGCTATGCTGAGGGGTTGTCGGAATAAAGAAGATACCTACAATTTAATGTCTGCAGCGTATTTATTTCAAGAAATTCGCGAAAAGCTGGGATGTGCTGACAACCCCGTGAACCCACTTCTTGGTGATTCTGATTTTTTTTCTTCACCTTGTGCATTGAAGCCTTCACTACAGTGAGACCCCTGACTTCCTACAGGGAATTTTTTTTTATCGCCCGAAGGTTTCACTTACGATTTCGTTTCTGTGAATTCTGTGCATTTCCCTGTGCTGATCCGGTGTTCCTGAGCGCTCCTGGAGTATCTACAGGAATTTTACACACTTTTGGTATCAAGAACAGTTAGGTAAGGCATCCTTGAAACCTACCTTCTGTTCCAAAGGTTAACACGAGCCGTCCGTGCTCTGTCTTCACTAGCGCACTCCTGTGCCACCTTGTAACTTCTTCTACACGCGAGGAACGTGCATGCACCATCCTCTCTTCATTCGTCACTGGCGGCTGCACCTCACTTGGTCGTGACCTCGACTTGCCACCATTTTGAATTTTATTCAGCCGTAATTGCCTCATTTCCTCAAAAGCATCGCATTTCCTTCACGCTCATTAGCGTCTACGTGTGTAATTACTGGCAACTACTACAATTAAAGTCACGCCTCACAGCAATATTTTAAAGCTTAAATTAAGCATTTTACCTATGCCTTTACTTTTTCATCACTGCTGTAAGTACATTTATTTCTTATTCACCACAGTTTCATTCTGGACTTAGCCACTTATTAGGTTTCGCTGGAGGGTGGAGCTCTTAGCTCCGCCTCCAGAGAAATCTCTTGATTTCCAGTAAGGAGAATGGAATACGCCCCCCTGTCCCATTGGCTAGCTCCATAAATGGAGGCTAGCCATTGGAACAGAGATCTGTCTGTCATTCACAGACCAGATTCGTGGGCGTTCCCTCCATTTTTTCCCTGGGCGTTCCGCTATCCACCCTTTTTGCATCGTCATTGGGCGGTGGGCGGAGTTTCGTTTTTTTTTTTCTTCTGGGTTTGTTGTTGTTTTTAAATCTTGCCTTCCCTCGTCCTTTCTCTGTGTCCGTTACTTTCCCGACCCCCTCCCGCTCTCCGTTCCTTTCCCGCCCCCCCCCCGCTCTCCGTTCCTTTCCCGCCCCCCCCCCCCGCTGTGCACTTTGATTGATACTCTCTCCCTTCGGTAAGCGGATGGCCCGTGTTTAAAATACTCGTCACCACCATGGCTAACAATGACGTCTGAATCCGTGTAGGTGAACATGCATTTTCTCGAATATCCGTGGCAACTCATTTTGCACTCATGGTGGCAAGGGCATGAGTTGTCCACAGTTTGCTATGCAGCAGCTTGCTCTTTGTTGACTTTTAAGGCCCTTCTCTCTCTATGCAGTAGTTACTCGTGACAAAGTCGCTCGATAGCCCCTCCCTCCCTCTCCTCAGGCCGGCCAGCCGAAGGAAGCAGCCGTCTGCCTCCAGCCAGGGCCGCGCTGGGATTGGCCCAGCCAGCCGAGCCTCCGCCGCGTCATCGGGAGGAGGAGTGGAGAGCAGGAAGCAAGAGATCTGCCGGAAGATGTCCAGGTGAGTGTTTTGTTTTTTTGTTTGTTGCTTTGTCCGTGTGTGTGTGTCTGTTCCCGCCCCTCACCCTCCCGCTGTCAGTGTGTGGCCGTTCCCGACCCCCCTCCCCCTCCCGCTGTCAGTGTGTGGCCGTTCCCGACCCCCCTCCCGCTCTCCGTGCCTTTCCTGGTATATCTTACACTTCCCACTAAGTAGGCACAAATACGTGGTGATGCCTTTAGTCGTGACGTGTACCAACTACCAACCAGTCTGTGAGTGAGAAAACAAACCCTTGCGATTGGGGGCCAACAGGACCGGTGTGAGGACCTCCAGGGGGGCAACCATGGCTGGCTGCGCGCCCACCCCCCAGGGACTCGCACAGCGCCTGGAACAGGACACCTCGCTTCTCAGCTCGGCGCGGAAACACAGCGTGGGATGGGACTTCCAGACACACGCACAGACAGGAAACAACAGGCGCCCATCACCTCACACCGGCTCTGGAAATAGGTCACGGAGGGAGGTGGGGCCGGGAGGGGGCGGCACGGGGCTGCCATGGAGGGAGGTGGGGCCGGCCGGTAGAGTGTGACCCGAGGGGGGCTCGGGACAGGCCCTCGGAGGGGGGCAGCGTTCAGTCTGCAGACACAGGAAGGGAGGAGGAGAAACGCACTCACAGCTCTGCAACAAAGTCGCCGAACGTTTTTGTGCCATTCATGGGCCCTAAGGAGATGTTTGGGAAGAGCCCCTCCCCCCTCCTTCAGTGCACCCCCTCTGAAGGATGAAGGCAAGAGACTGCGCCGCGCGCAGGATGGTGCAGACACGGGGGTGTCCGGATCAGGTGTTCCCAACATGGGGGGTCTGCACCCCCTGGTTCCCAACATGGGGTGCCCGCACCCACAGGGGGTGCGAGATGGGATTTCAGGGGGTGCAACAAAGAGGGGAAGAAAGTATGTACAGCATGCATGATAGGAAGCAGGAAAGACTTCTGTAGAGGCGCGAACATTAATCATGCATTTCCAAGGGTGCGGGACATAGAAGAGGTTGGGACCCCCGGTCTAGGTTCTATCCAGGGTCTGAGTCGGGCCTTTCTCTGGGGCAACCACATTCCATCCCACCCACTGGGCCTTGCCAGGCTTAGAAAAGGCACTGGCCCCCTCTTTCCTCCACTCGCGGCCAATCCCCTGCTTTACCTGTGGAGCCCTTACCCCTTGTATCTAGTCATAGTTGCATCTAGGTAAATCACATTTGTGGCTTTGACAGTGCTCTAGAAAACAACTTCCTCATCAGGGGAGTGTGAGTACGGTGCCTCCCTGCTGGAAAGTCCAGTTCTTCCCGACATTCTAGTAGACAAGTGCTGTCGCAAGACGGTATAGAGGCTCGAACCAGGGTTAAATCTCGACATGGGGTCGGATGAAAGCATTTCCAATTATGGCTGTAAAACATTCTAGGGATCATCCTGCCTGGCTGCCTTATTCCGTTCCTGTCGGATCCGGAGGCCAGAGAGCAGGAGCTGAGAAGACATGGGAGCAGAGAAGATGCGAAACCCTGCATCAAGGTACTTTTTTTTTTTTTTAATTCTGAACATGTGCGACCCTCCCCCCCGTGTGACGCCCCACCCCACGCCTACCTTGCCACCCGCGAGTTATGCCGGCCGCCACTGATCTCTGCTGCCTGGAATTTGTCGTATTGTACTGGAGAGGATGATCGAGACGAAGATCACGCTGGAAAAACGATCTTTTTAATAAATAACAAACTTTAGTCCAATACAAGGATCTAGAGAAAGAGGCCAGCTCACAGGCATCCAGCAACCGATTGCCCAGATGTTCATGAGCACCCACCAAGTTCTTATTAGAATGTATCAAAGATTCTAATACAAACACAGTACAGTGACTAATAATGCATATAGTATGACAATGCCACAGTACTTCCATGTTCAGATAATAGGAGCCATAACCCTGCTGATCAGTTGTTATGCAAAGTTTCAACTACAGTGAAATAATGTTTTTTTTTTCTTCCTGTAATACGTTTTACATTTCTTTATATACTTTTCTTTCATGTTTGATCGGGTTTAGGTACTTTTTCAGGATATTGCATTATGCCCTTTTCCGAAAAGATATTTGTCTCTCTGCCGGAATAGGTCATAGGTTTTTCCAAATTAAGGTCATACATTGTATTGGACCACATGACACATTGACGTATTTTTTAACTGATGAATTCCTACGTATATAATGCTTACACGCACCTGGCACCTTGAAGCAACCTGTATGTTTTTTTTGTGCGCTAAGATAAATGCAGTTTGATTTTTAATCTTGATGGATTCTACATAGTCGTATTGTGGAATGTTTTCACATGGCAGTTTGACATATATAATTTTTTAACGCTGATGAATTTTTACGCTTACAATGTTTACCAACACTCATCACTTTGAAGTAACCTGTATGGTTCTCTGAGGATTAGGACAAATGCAGTTTTTTTATTTACTTTGATGCATTTTATGGTTATTAGTTCTAATCGAATTGCCGAATGAGCCGGTAATGTATGATAACGTCAGATTGCAGGATATGTACTATAATATGTCATTTTGTGATGATTTTTATTAATTCTGTAGTGTAGTGTGGCCTGCATCCTGCCCAATAGTCAGTGGGTCAGTTTTCAGTTTTTTTTATTTTCCTGTTTCCTGTTCTTGTGTCAGTGGTAGAAGGCCCTCCTCATCTTTTATTAGCAATGATAACTTCTTACATAGAGTTTCAAGGCTGTTGTTTCTAGATGCTGTAAACAACAGGTGTTACTACTGCCCAATTCAATGGTGCTCATTGTACCCACCTCCGAAGCATAGGGATCGGAGTTGGCCTTGCAGGGCTCAATGTTATGACCTGCAGAAGATGAATATGTAATTACTGACCGGTATTGCAGGTTAGCATTAGTGGGGTGGGTCCCCAATTCCTTCCTTATTAATAGCAGGGTCTTCATCGCCCTCCTTCGTTTTCGTATGCTGTAAAAGATTCTGCATTCCACCTCCTTCATAAGTGATGCCTGCCTCTCTCTTCTATCGTGAGGGGTAGTGGTAGCGGTGTCTGTCTCCCTCTCCCTTCATTAGAGGTAGCAGGGTCTCTCTTCCTTCATTAGAGGTAGCAGGGTCTCTCTTCCTTCATTAGAGGTAGCAGGGTCTCTCTTCCTTCATTAGAGGTAGCAGGGTCTATCTTCCTTCATTACTGATAGCAAGGTCTGCCTACATCTCTCTCTTCATTCCTGGAGGCACGGTCATTTTACCTCTTCTTTCATTTCAGATAGGAGGGTATGTCTCACCTCGTGGCTAACTCCTCACACAATGCCACGCATGCCGCTCTTATAGATTACCAGCCTCTGTCCATTGCAGAGTCTTTATTCTCCTATCATGAAGCCCCGTCCCCGCGGCACGGTAAGCATCTAAAGAACTAGCCCAGAAAACAGCTTACTCGCCGTCACAGTTACTCCCCATGCTTGAAGCTGCTCCTCGAGGCTGGCTGTTTCTGCGGCCTCAATAACAAGAAAAAACAATTTTTAATGAACTGCATTTGTAACACGTTGCCAGGACTTCAACCCCGCTTCTATTTCTGGGCAGTTTTAAATAACGCGAAAGTAGGTATTGGAGTGCTTTACATGAGCACCAACTACATTACACAAGTACATTAGGTAATGTTATTCTTTCTGTGCTGTGGCATTTCTGAAGTAGCGTCCAAACCTGGGCCTGTGGTGTTCCTGGATCCAAAGCACAGTGGTATGCAGTAGTGTACGAGGTTGTTATTCCTCCACTATAGTTGTACGCCGTCTTCTTCCCAGTTCAGTGGTATTTGTCCCTCGCAGTTACAATTGCAGCCTCTCTCGTGTAGTCAGGACATAATGTTTCTACTTCTGAGGTTTCATTTAGCTATTTAAGGTATTCTGGGAGTTGTTTTCGTTTGAGTGGCAGGCCGGATACCAATGGTTTGTTCAGAATAGCCAAGCACTGGAAACATGGCTGTGCTTGCTTCCCTGCCCCCTGGCTGTGCTTGCTTCCCTGCCCCCTGGCTGTGCTTGCTTCCCTGCCCCCTGGCTGTGCTTGCTTCCCTGACCCCTGGCTGTGCTTGCTTCCCTGCCCCCTGGCTGTGCTTGCTTCCCTGCACGTGCTTGCTTCCCTGCCCCCTGGCTGTGCTTGCTTCCCTGCCCCCTGGCTGTGCTTGCTTCCCTGCCCCCTGGCTGTGCTTGCTTCCCTGCCCCCTGGCTGTGCTTGCTTCCCCGCCCCCTGGTTCCCCTTCCCCTGGCTGTGCTTGCTCCCCTGCAACCTGGCTGTGCTTGCTTCCCTGCCACCTGGCTGTGCTTGCTTCCCTGCGCCCTCTCTGTGCTTGCTTCCCTGCCCCCTCGCTGTGCTTGCTTCCCTGCCCCCTCGCTGTGCTTGCTCTCCTGAGTTTGTGTGTGGCTCTGGGTGGGTGTGTGTGGCTCTGGGTGGGTGGGTGTGTGTGGCTCTGGGTGGGTGGGTGTGTGTGGCTCTGGATGTGTGTGTGTGGCTCTGGGTGTGTGTGTGTGGCTCTGGGTGTGTGTGTGTGGCTCTGGGTGTGTGTGGCTCTGGGTGTGTGTGGCTCTGGGTGTGTGTGGCTCTGGGTGTGTGTGGCTCTGTGTGTGTGTGTGGCTCTCTGTGTGTGTGTGGCTGTGTGTGTGGCTCTGTGTGTGTGTGTGTGTGTGTGGCTGTGGGTGTGTGTGTGTGTGTGTATGGCTCTGGCTGTGTGTGGCTCTGGGTGTGTGTGTGGCTCTGGGTGTGTGTGTGTGTGTGTCTCTGTGTGTGTGTGTGTGGCTGGCTCTGGGTGTGTGTGTGTGGCTGGCTCTGGGTGTGTGTGTGTGGCTGGCTCTGGGTGTGTGTGTGTGTGTGGCTCTGGGTGTGTGTGTGTGTGGCTCTGGGTGTGTGTGTGTGGTAGTAATTGCTGTCTGCTGAGCTCGTCCGTAGGGTACAATAGGTCTCACATTTGCGAGAGATTAAGCTAATGGCAATGTAAATGACAATGCCATTTATTTATCTGTTTTCAAAACCAACACATAAATACAAATTTTGTCATTTACAATGCCAATAGCTCTAACTTTTCCAAAGGCGAACCATTGCATTGTAAATGCTTGTTTTTATTATTAAATTTCACTGGAATGTCTAACCAGAAGAACCGCCCAGGATCAGTTCAGCTAAAGAGTTTTTATCTGATCTTGGTGAACCTAAAGTTCATTGGCTAGAATGGAAGGAGTACTTCTTAAATTACATTGCCAATTTAGAGGATTGCAGTGGCACCTTCTCTCCTGAGCGGAAGAAAAGAATGTTAATGTACTGTCTAGGCCCTGAAGGTTTAAGAGTGTACAATCAACTTAAAAAGCATGATGGACCTGGTGATATAGGGCCAGATGTAGGTAACTGCATTTTACCAATTCTTAAATACCGAATTTTACTGATTCGGTATTTATGAGTCTGTAAATGCAATGTAGGTAAAAAATCGGTATTCTTTACCGAATCGGTAAAAATCGGAATCGGTCATTCGGTATTTACCGAATCGGTATTTACCGAATCAGAATTTCCCATTCAATCCAAGGTCCATTGGATTGAATGGGAAATTCCGATTCGGTAAATACCGATTCGGTAAATACCGAATCCGAAACCAAAGAAAAGTGAAACTGATTCAGGTAGCCAATCAGGTGCCACCACCCTCCCCCCCCCTATCAGGAAGTGGCTACACAGGCAGTTTAAACTAATTAGAAGCTTCTGGAGAGGAAGTTGGAGCAGAGCAGAGACCCTGAGCAGCAGAAAGAGTGTTGTGCACTTTTAAATTAGAAACATGGCAAGCAGCCAAGACAAAGATCAGCCGGAGAGGAAGAGGAAACTGAAATTCAGCAGCATGGAGCTGCAGGTCCTTGTTGAGGAGGTGGTGAAGGTGTACAAAAAACTGTTTGGCAGGCAGTCCCTCACTGTGGCTGAGTCTGCAAAAAGGAACATTTGGCTGCACATTCAAGAAAAAGTTAATGCAGTTGGTGTCAGGATTATGCCATACTGCGCCTACATTCCGATGGAAACTACACTTCCCATGATTCCCTCCTGTAGTGCGCAGGAATTACTTTAGGGGTCAGGGCACGTTTCCTGTTGCGTGTTATTCTGGATTTGTTTCTTGACGCTGTCTGGTGTGAGAGAAGGACTTCTTCACGCCTGGTTCCTTGGCCGCAGATCGGGGCAGAAACTTTGAACTGTTAATTCCGAATCCAAGGTAGGATTCTCTGTGTTAGTTTGTTTGACGCGCGTTGCCTTCCGCCGCGCTGCCGAAAGGATTCCTTTGAAGTTTTGGCTGTGACTGTGCGGGGCTCGCTAGCTGGCGGCTACGAGTCTCCGTCTTTTCTTTGTTTTCATTTAGAACTATAGCTGAGAGGAACGAGCTCTGTTCCTTTTAGAGACTTTGATTCTCCTTTGCTCTACCTGCTATCCAGTGGCAGGGAATTGGCTCATTGATATTTGTCGCGGAGCGCAGTGGTGGTAGCAACTACGCGCTACCGTGCTTAGGACATTATTTGTTTGTAGAAAGAGGAGGGAACAGTGGAGCGCTGTGGTGGCCTCAACTACGCGTTGCCGTTTTTCCATTGGACTTTATGTGTTAATAAACTGTGGAAAGGAAACAGAGCGTGTTAGTGGTTGCAACTACACGTTACTGTTTATTCTTATAGCAGTGGTATCTGCTCAGGTCTATCAGAAACTTCAGGAGCAGAGTGTTGTGGTTCTTGCCTTCTACACACTGCCGTATCCATATTTTCTTCGACGGAAACCAGTGATTTCCTTTGTGGTTCTTTTAGGATTGATATTCCAGTTTCACATCTTCTTTTCTATCCTGCGGTATGTCCTGGGGGGTGGAATGAACACCTACCAACTTGTGACCAGTATATCCAAGGGATGTTGTAACATTGTTGTTTATGTTTCTAATAGGCAATTCTCAGTCGTAAGAAGAGGGGGAAGAGAGGCTGACATCAGAGAGTCTGGTTATTTTACTTTTAGCAGGTATACAGGGTTCATTTAGTGAGAATTCATGAGTGTAGTCCTTTATGATTATTGTTGATTATTAAGGTATTATTTGTCGTTTCAGGTTTTCCTTTCCCTGCTGACCCCTTCCTTTCCCTTCCTTTTTTTTCCCTCTTCCTATTTTTCCCCCGCCTAATGGCTCAAACACCTTGTGTAACATATTCAGGGTGTTAGTGACATTTGGAGGTGGACCATTGTATACAACAACTGGATTCCGTGGAGGCAAACCTGACAGAATACCACACCCACGAAAACCACTCTACCTGATTCAGTTGTTGGTTATAATGGCCACCATGGATGATGTAATGCAGGCGTTGCTTCTGGTGCAACATGAGCTAGCCTCCTCTAAAGAAGAAACGACTGCATTAAGAGAAAAAGTAGAAAGGCTGTCAAGGAATCCCTTTGATGCCCCGTCATCACAGATACAGGTCACTGTCTCTCCTCCTATTCCTCTGGCTAGTTCTGAGAGGTATTCAGGCGACCCAACCAAGACACAGGTGTTTTAACACAAATAATGCTCCATTTCTCCTGTAAGCCCGCCTCATTCCATAACAACCATTCTCGTGTGGCTTTTGCCATATCTTATCTAATAGGTGATGCCGCTAATTGGGCTGTACCGTTAGTTAGGATCAATGATCCGGTTCTCTCAGATTGGTCAGCTTTTCGTGCTGAGTTTGAGCGAGTGTTCGACCGAAGGGCCACAACCTTCAGTGCTGACAGAGAACTATTGGAACTCAGACAAGGAAGAGGTGATTTGGTGACATATCTAACCACGTTTAACAGATTAGTGGCAGAAACTTCCTGGCCTGAAGAGAAAAGGATGTCCCTTTTTTACCAGGGGTTAAGGGACGGTTTAAAGGACATAATCGCACAGATAGACCCGCAACCAGTCACGTGTGCAGATATGGTTAGTTTGACTTTGAGATTGGATGGTCGATTGGCAGACAGGGGAGGGGATAGGAGAAGATGGGATAGAGGCCCTTCTAGGCCTGAATGGACTTCTCGTAGAGCCTTGCCTTCCCCTGAGAGTAATGCAGAACCCATGGAAATAGGAGCGGTTAGAGCTCCATTAACCAAGGAAGAAAAAGAAAGCCATAGAGTTGCAGGGTTGTGTATGTATTGTGGAAAGAAGGGGCATTACGTAAGGGAATGCCCCTCCAAACCTAAGTCCACAGGGGGATGGTTTAAGAATAAGAAAGTTGCTGTTTCAGTGTTGAGTTCCCCAGTAAGCTCAGTGGATATCCCTGAAAGTAAGAGTGAAACCCAACTATGGAAAGTCCCTTCATTGACAGTACTCAGCTTAATGGACACTGAGACGCATATCCTACTCCCCATGAGACTAGAAAGTCAGCTACAAGTACACCAAGTTTTGGTCATGATAGATTCCGGGGCTACCAGTAATTTCATTGATAGCGGTCCCGTGTCAACATTGTCATTGGATAGAGTCCCTAGGGAAACACCAGAAGAAGTCTTAGCTGTTGATGGGAAACCTCTGACTTCAGGTCTTATAACAGAGCAGAGAGACAGTGGTGCTCTCAGTCGAAGTAAAGGAAGGCATACATAGGGAGGAGCTGTCATTGAACATTATAGAAGCCCCACAGTACGAGATAATCTTCTTGGGAATGCCTTGGCTTAGTCATCACAACCCCTTGATTTTTTTTTTTTGCAGAGTTTTATATAGCGCGAACTAGACCCGAACCGAATCGGGTATCAGAGCGCTTTACATAGCACCAGTTACGTTACATGAGGACACACATTCATTTTTTGTTAGGCACGGGGAGATTAAGTGATTTGCCCAGAATCACAGGATGTTTGACGTCGTTACCGAGACTCGAACCCAGCTCCTCCAGGTCCGAGGTCGAGCGCCCTAGCCGTTAGGCCAACTCCTCTCCCCAATTGATTAATTGGAAGGAGAAGACGGTTCAGTTTTTGTCAGGAGATTGTAAAGAACACATGAAAGGGCACAAAATCTTGTTAGCCTCTCTGCTACGGATCCCATTGGTGGTGGCTACTGCCGCTGAGAAATCGGTTAGTCTACCATCCGAGTACCAGGAATACAAAGACGTATTCAGTGAAAGCAGGGCTGAGCAGTTACCACCGCATAGGATGTACGATTGTAGAATTGATTTAGTGGAGGGGGCTACCATTCCTTCATGTAGAGTTTATGCGTTATCCATACCTGAGACACCCACTTAAAAGAATACCTGGATCATTATACTGACATTGGATTCATTAGGCCTTCCAGATCTCCTGCAGCCTCTCCTCTGTTTTTCATTAAAAAAGCCAACGGAGATCTGAGAGCCTGTGTGGATTACCGCATGTTGAACAGGAACACCATCAGAAATAGATATCCACTACCCCTCATCTCTGTTCTGATAGATCAAGTGAGGAATGCCAGAGTAATCGCTAGACTGGACCTCAGGGGCACATACCATTTGGTCCACGTTCGCGAGGGGGATGAATGGAAGACAGCCTTTAAGACCCGATACGGTTTATATGAGTACACCGTTATGCCTTTCGGTTTGTGCAACGCACCGGCGGCATTTCAATACTTCTTGAATGATGTCCTAAAAGAGTTTGTGGATATCAGTGCAGTGGTGTACACTGATGACATCCTGATATATTCAGAAGACACCTCACTGCCCAAACAACATGTTGTTGAGGTACTACAGAAATTAAGAGAACATAGCCTTTTTTGCAAAATAGGCAAATGCGAATTCAGTGTGCCGGTAGTAGAATTTCTGGGGGTTATGTTAAGTCATGAGGGGTTGCAAATGTCAGAACATAAAGTACAGGCAGAACAGACGTGGCCTACACCCACAAGTGTGAAAGAAGTACAGAGCTTTTTAGGCTTCGCCAATTACTACCGTCCGATTTATCCTGCAGTTCTCTAAGGTGGCGGTTCCTTTGACAAGACTACTCAGGAAAGGAGTGAAATTTCAGTGGTCTAGTGAGGCTGCTGAAGCCTTTGAGTATCTAAAAACAGCTTTTACCACAGCCCCAATACTTGCGCACCCAAAACCAGAATCCCCGTATATAGTTGAAGCGGATGCTTCTGATGAAGCGATAGGAGCTATATTGTCCCAGAGAGACAAAGACACAGGGCAATTACACCCTATTGCATACTTGCCAAAGAAATTGAGTGTGTCCGAAAAGAACTATACAGTCGCAGAAAAAGAGCTGTTAGCCATTAAGAGGGCATTTCAAGAATGGCGTCAACACCTGTGGGGGGCAGCCTTCCCGGTCACAGTCTTTACAGACCATAGAAATCTTCAATTTATGAAAACGGCTAGACACCTCACACAGAGACAGATGCGATGGATGCTGTTCTTCTCAGAGTACGATTTACCATCACATATCGGCCTGGGGTGGACAATCTGAAAGCAGATTCACTCTCTAGACAAGAACAGGTTGAGGCAGGAGGAGAGGAAGAAAACCTGAAGGCAATCTTGGATCCAGGTAAAGTGATCTGTGTGATTCAGGCAGATACCTTCCTGGAGGTCATTCGCAAAACAAAGGACCAGGATGCACGGGTTCTTTGGGCCACTAAGGGTAGCAATCGTTCGTTGAAGCAAGGTCTGCCTTTTCAGGTCTCTAGACTGTTCCTACCCACTTTAGCGTTGCAAAAGAAGGCCTTTGCTTGGTGACATGATTCCCCGTTGGCTGGTCATCAAGGGGTAAGAAAAACCTTACAACTCATGGAATGCCACTTCTGGTGGGAAACAGAAAAGGCTGATGTGTCCAAATGGATAGGGCAGTGTGAGGAATGTGCTCGTGCAAAGAATGTGACTGGAAGGAAGAAAGGTTTGTTAATGCCATTGCCATCACCAAGAAGGCCTTGGCAGAACATCAGTTTGGATTTCGTTACTGGATTACCTCAGGATCAGGGCAAGTTGGCCATACTAGTCGTCATAGACAGCCTCACAAAGTTGGGACATTTCATCCCATGTGTTAATCTTCCTACAGCTGGCCTAACGGCACAATTACTGTTGACCAATGTAATACGGTTACACGGAGTGCCCGAGGTCATCGTGTCTGACAGAGGCCCACAGTTCATTGCCAGATTTTGGAAAGTGTGGTGTCAGGTATTACATATTCAATCCTAACTCTCCACCAGCTTCCACCCACAAACCGATGGACAGACGGAGAGACTAAACCAGACTCTAAAAAAGTATCTCCGATGCTACGCAACCGATGCTCAGGATTCCTGGGTTTCTATGCTATGGATGGCTTAGGTAGCATATAATAATGCTTGGCATTGTTCAGTGGGAGTTTCCCCTTTCCTTGCTACATATGGTTTCCATGCACGGATTCTCCCTGTCCGAATTCCCGAGGAAGTATCTAACCAGCCTACGGTCATGAGGCTGATGCGGAAAATCCACATTGTACACAGAAAGATAAGGGTACATCTGCTCCAGGCAAAGAAGGAGTACAAGAAATGGGAGGATCGGCATCGGACCAAAGGCCCTGCTTATCAGGTGGGCGATAGAGTATGGTTATCCACTCGCAACATCAAGTTCAAACTACGTAGTGTGTTCCATCCACGGTATATAGGGCCATATACCATTGTGAAGAGAATCAATCCGGTGGCGTACAAATTGAAACTGCCTGGTACACTCAGAATACACCCGGTGTTTCACTGTAACCTGTTGAAGCCTGCTCTCTCGGCCAGGAGGCGTGCCCCTTCGCCTGTGGTCAGTGATGGGGGTCTTGATTATGAGGTTAGAAGCATCAAGGATTCCAAGGTGAGGAGGGGAGTCCTTTGGTATCTGGTATCCTGGAAAGGCTACTCGGCCAAAGATGATTCCTGGGAACCTATGGGTAACATACAGGCTCCTGCTGCCATCCGCTCATATCACCGTAGGTTTCCGTTGCGGCCTGGTCCTAGAAGGCGCTAGGGAGGAGGACGTACTGTCAGGATTATGCCATACTGCGCCTACATTACGATGGAAACTACACTTCCCATGATTCCCTCCTGTAGTGCGCAGGAAGTACTTTAGGGGTCAGGGCACGCTTCCTGTTGCGTGTTATTCTGGATTTGTTTCTTGACGCTGTCTGGCGTGAGAGAAGGACTTCTTCACGCCTGGTTCCTTGGCCGCAGATCGGGGCAGAAACTTTGAACTGTTAATTCCGAATCCAAGGTAGGATTCTCTGTGTTCATTTGTTCGGCGCGCGTTGCCTTCCGCCGCGCTGCCGAAAGGATTCCTTTGAAGTTTTGGCTGTGACTGTGCGGGGCTCGCTAGCTGGCGGCTACGAGTCTCCGTCTTTTCTTTGTTTTCATTTTGAACTATAGCTGAGAGGAACAAGCTCTGTTCCTTTTAGAGACTTTGATTCTCCTTTGCTCTACCTGCTATCCAGTGGCAGGGAATTGGCTCATTGATATTTGTCGCGGAGCGCAGTGGTGGTAGCAACTACGCGCTACCGTGCTTAGGACATTATTTGTTTGTAGAAAGAGGAGGGAACAGCGGAGCGCTGTGGTGGCCTCAACTACGCGTTGCCGTTTTTCCATTGGACTTCATGTGTTAATAAACTGTGGAAAGGAAACAGAGCGTGTTAGTGGTCGCAACTACACGTTACTGTTTATTCTTATAGCAGTGGTATCTGCTCAGGTCTATCAGAAACTTCAGGAGCGGAGTGTTGTGGTTCTTGCCTCCTACACACTGCCGTATCCATCTTTTCTTCGACGGAGACCAGTGATTTCCTTTGTGGTTCTTTTAGGATTGATATTCCAGTTTCACATCTTCTTTTCTATCCTGCGGTATGTCCTGGGGGGTGGAATGAACACCTACCAACTTGTGACCAGTATATCCAAGGGATGTTGTAACATTGTTGTTTATGTTTCCAATAGGCAATTATCAGTCGTAAGAAGAGGGGGAAGAGAGGCTGACATCAGAAAGTCTGGTTATTTTATTTTTAGCAGGTATACAGGGTTCATTTAGTGAGAATTCATGAGTGTAGTCCTTTATGATTATTGTTGCTTATGAAGATATTATTTGTCGTTTCAGGTTTTCCTTTCCCTGCTGACCCCTTCCTTTCCCTTCCTTTTTTTTCCTCTTCCTATTTTTCCCCCGCCTAATGGCTTAAACACCTTGTGTAACATATTCAGGGTGTTAGTGACATTTGGAGGTGGACCATTGTATACAACAACTGGATTCCGTGGAGGCAAACCTGACAGTTGGAGTGACTCCTAGAGACACAGAGGACCTTAAAAAGAGGTGGTACGACCTCAGGAGCCTGACCAAAAAATAAATTTCTGAACACCACAAGCAGGCAAGCAAAACTGGTGGAGGGAAGAACACAGGACCCCCCCTAACTGACCTGGAGGAGATGGTGAGCTCAACCATAAAACTTGAAAGCGTCTGTGGACTGGGAGAAGTAGACAGCTCAGCCAGAGCTGCCTGCAGAAAAGGTAAGACGTATGCACAGCAATCCCCCCCACACCATCATCCTTCCCTTTACCCTATGTGGCTAAGTGAACCCCAGTCCAGTACAGCTAGCACTACACAGGAGCAATGCCTTATGGGACATTTATGCAGGAAATGAAAGTCAATGTCATACAGCATAGCAACAAGCAAGTTAGGGAAATGATTCCAGACAGAAAGAAGCGCAGGCAACATGTACATTGTTCAATTGAAAATTATTTAATTGTAGTGGCTGTGAGGCAGTAGCACTTAGCTAATGTACGCTCATATGTCCACAGGTGAGACATCTCGCAGGCGTTCCCGGGAGACTGAAAGCACGGCACCAGAGAGGGATGGGAGTCAGGAGTCAGGTCCAAGTGCACAGAATGAATCAGAGGACACAGGTGCACCAAGTACACAGCCACCATCCCAAGACACAGAAATGGCTCCAGAGTTGCAGGCGTCCCCAGAACGTACACAATCCCCTCTGTTACTGTCATCCCCAGAAATGCCAGCATCACTGCCTGTGACAACACCTACCGCACAACTGAGCAGGAGGCATGTTGTTTCTCCACTATTGGAAATGGAGTCATCAGCAGGTGACATGGAGGGGGAAGACACACACACCTTGCCTGGTGAAGGTAGTACTGCTGCACTGCAGTCCAGTGCAGAGGTATCCCGTAATGTTTCCAGACGCCGCAGGCTCCGAGAAAGCAGTGTAGCTGCACATGTAGAGGGTCCCAGTGTGTTCCGTGGCCTGGAGGGGAGCATGGTGAAGATCCAAAGGATGCAGGGAAAGGTCATCATGTCTGTCCAACACCAAATGAGGACCCTAAACAACAATATGGAAGACATAGGGAAGGGCATCAGAGAAATAGTTGATGTCAACAAGGATATTGCAGCAGGGATGCATGATATGTCACAATCGGTGCAGCTTCTGTGTACCAAACTAGATAAGGAATTTGCTTCAAGGCGCAAGGAGAAGCAGCGTGCGCAGCAACAAAATAAAGCCATCAACCGCCTGGCCACAGCCACTTCCCTGCTATGCAGGAGGTGCATTAACATGCAGGAGGGACTCATGCAAAATAGCAATGAGGTAACTAGAGGCATTGCTAGTCTGTCCAGTGCTGTTGAGGTGCTGATAAATGCACAAGCAGCACAAACTGCTGCTCTGGCTGTGCCAGAGAGTGAAGGGAGCACAAGTAGGAGCAGCATGGCTAGCCCCCTTGTGGTAGAGACACGGAGGAGCAGCAGGCACCAGGGTGAGGCAGCAGCCCAAACGCCAAGTGAAGACAGCCAGCCACAAACATCTGGCACTGGTAGGCGTGGACGAAAATGAGTAAATCAGTTAATGGGGAAGTGACCCAGGACTAACATCTTTGAATGTATCCTGCTTTTCCACAGGCCAATTGTTCGCTCCACAATGTTCCTGGTGGATTTGTGTGCCCTGTTGTATCGCCTCTGGCTGAGGGTTGAAGGGTTGAGGTAGGGTGTTAGTGATGCATTCGCTGAATCATGGCCTCCAGGAACTTCCTAAAGAAGCGGGACAGGCAGCTCTAGGACACCCCACCTACCGCAGCAATGACACTCTGGTAACTGCCAGAGGCAAGCAGGTATAGGCTACACAGCACCTGCACATGGAGTGGGATGGTGTGTGCCCTTGGGGTTGGATGCTCCAAAAGTGGGTGCAGGTCCCTGATCAAATCCAGGATGGTTTGGGGATGTAGCCTGTACCTTTGTTGAATCTCTGCATCAGTGAGTTGAAATAGGGTAATCCTCTGTCTGTAGACCTGCTCCTCCCTTCTCCAGACCCTCTCTCCTTCTGCCTGTAGCCGTAGCCGCCTCGCAATCACATAGAATGCCGCCATTCTGGTCAAACTGTTGCATTTTGGGCCCTTTTTTATAGCCTGCACCTGGTTACCACCTGCTTTCAATCCATGGTAAACACAGACTCTTAAATATCGATTTTCATGCAAAATCGGTATTTTAGAGGTTACCTACATCTCAAAGTGCATTTTTACCATTTCTTATTTACCGAACCGAATAGGTAAATTTACCGATTCGGTAAAGTTTCCGACTGTAAATTTACCGATTCGGTAAATTTACCGATTCGGTAAAGTTTCCGACTCTGTAAATTTTCCGATTCTGTAAATTTACCGAATCGGTAAATTTACAGAGTCGGTAAATTTACAGAGTCGGTAACTTTACCGATTCGGTAAATTTACCAATTCTGTAGTTTTTTGAGCCCCTACATGTCGAAATGCAAATACCGGTCGGTAACGGCCGAAAATCGGTATTTTCAGCCGTTACCGACCGGTATTTGGCTACCTACATCTGGCCCCAAGTCTTTTTTAAATTGGCTTTATTAGGCTTGGATGAACATTTTTCTCCTATAGTGAGCAAAGCAGTCATGAGACGTGCTTTTTTCCAAAGAAAGCAAGATAAACATGAGTCTATCAATGATTATGTATCCGCACTTAATAAATTAGCCATCACGTGCAAATTTGGTAACATGCATGATAATCATATAAGAAACCAAATCATAATGTACACTAAAAACAAATCTGTTTAAGACTGGTTATGGGTTGATGGGGATTCTAGTCTTAAAGATATTTTGACTATTGTTAAAAAACCTGAACTTTCAGAACGTTGTGCTAAGGTATCTTTAGGTCATAGTAAAACTGATGATAATGAGTCTGTGAATAAGATTTCTGATAGCAAAAAAAAGGTCCTCTTTCAATCCTACACAATATGGTAAAAAAGATTTTAGAAAATTTGAACGTAATGATAACTACAGAAATCCTAGTTTTGCTTGCTATAAGTGTAGAAGCCGCTCTCATTCTGCACGCTTTGACAAATGTCCTGCTAGGTCTGTCAAGTGCTTGATTGGGCACTTTGCCAGGGCTTGTATGCGCAAAGGGAAGAAGAAACGTAAAGGTAAAGTCTCATGTATTAAGGAAAGTGATGATGAGCAATCCTCTTCTGATCATAGAAGTGATGATTTTAACACCTAGGGCCCGATGTAGGTAGGCAAATACCGGTCGGTAACGGTCGAAAATCGGTAATTTGGGCCGTTACCGACTGGTATTTGGAAAATGAGATGTAGGTGTTAAAAATTTACCGATTCGGCAAATATGAATCTGTAAAAATCCGAATCTGTATTTACCGATTCCTTATTTACTGAATCGGTATTTACCGATTCCTTATTTACAGAGTTCTTATTTTCCGAATCGGTAAATAAGAAATTGAAAAAAATGCCCATTGAGATGTAGGAAAGGCCATAAATACCGAATTCCATGAAATTCGGTATTTAAGAGTCGGTATTTACCATGGACTGAAAGCAGGTGGTAACCAGGTGCAGGCTATAAAAAAGGGCCCAAAATGCAACAGTGTTGCAAAAATGGCGGCATTCTATGTGATTGCGAGGTGGCAAAGGCTACAGGCAGCAGGAGAGAGGGTATGGAGAAGGGAGGAGCAGGTGTACAGGCAGAGGATCACCCTGTTCCAACTGACTGAGCCTGAGATACTGCAGAGGTACAGGCTACACCCCAGAACCATCCTGGACTTAATAGGGACCTCCACCCGTACCTGGATCACCCAACACCCAGGGCCCACGCCATCCCACCCCATGTGCAGGTGCTGTGTAGCCTACACCTGCTTGCCTCTGGGAGCTACCAGAGTGTGATAGCTGCAGTAGGTGGTGTGTCCCAGAGCTGCCTGTCCCTTTTTTTCAGGAAGTTCCTGGATGCCATGACGCAGAGAATGGAACATTACATCCGGTTCCCTGACACACCTGCGGAACTTGTAAAAACAAAAACTGACTTCTATGAACTTGCACACTTCCCGCATGTGACAGGTTGCATAGATGGTACCCACATTCCACTATGCCCACCTGCAGCCACTGAACACATCTACAGAAATCGTAAGTCAACGCACTCCATCAATGTGCAGGTGATATGCAATGCTGGCAACATCATCACAGACATAGTGGCCAAATTTCCTGGGAGCACGTACGACTCCTAAATTTTCCAGAACAGCGGAATATACACACGGCTTGTTGCTGGAGATTTTGGTGATGGATAAATAAGTGTAACACACCCTGATATTAATGGCAGATGTATGTGTCATGTGTATGTAACTCATGGACCTCTCATTCCCTCCTAGGCGATAGTGCATATGCCCTGCGTTCCTTTGTGCTCACACCGTACCTCAATCCTACTAACAGAGGCAAAAGGCGTTATAATGTGGCACACAGGTCAACTGGCAACGTAGTGGAGCGCACATTTGGACTCCTCAAGAGCAGGTTCCGCTGCCTCCACAAGAGTGGAGGTGTAAGACAGTACACCCCCATCCTGTGTTGCAAGATTATAGTGACCTGTGCCATGTTGCACAATCTTGCCACCAAAGAAGGCACAGAGGTGGAGGTGACACATCAAGAGGACATTGATGATGACCAAGAACATGCAGACCCCCAAGCAACAGGAGCAGCAGCAACAGATGGAAGATTGAGATGGACACAGATTACACGTCGATATTTCTAGGTAATGTATGGCACACAGACAGGTATAGTGTTTGACGAGTGTAGTTTAATATTCACTACATCATGATTACAATGTAAAAGCCATTGTCCATCAATGTCCATGTCCATGACTGCGTGTGCTCAGTTGCCGTCACTGTGTGCAGTCCTGTGGATTATAGGCAATGTTCAATGCTTACGTCCACGCACTACATTGCGGGATTTATGTGCCTGGGTTTCCATATCTCGGCTGGGGCCTGACTCAGCATTGCTGCGCCTGACGCTCCTGCGCACCTCTGGTACAGGTGTGCTGGAGCCACTCCTGCTGGTGGACCCCTCTGTCTCTTCCACACCCGTGTCACCAGCATTGCCTGTTTGAGTGGTGAGCATCTGCTCCATCGCAGAGGTCACCCTTCCCATGCCCCGTGTCAAGTCTGTGCAGCAGTGCACAATTGCATCCTGCATGGATATTGAGCGGCGGCACAGTTCCGCGCCACCAAGAAAACCGCATTCAAGGAACGACTGGACAACAACGCACACAACAGCAAGGAACTCTTCAACATCGTCAAAGAGCTCTCCAACCCCAACGCCGGAAACAACGACATCACCCCTTCGCAAGACCTCTGCAACTCCCTCGCCTCCTACTTCCACAACAAGATCGCGAACATACACAACAGCTTCAGCACTCAACCGCCGCACGCCGCGACCAAACCACCGCCCCCCACCACCACCCTCCGCGCCTGGACCCCGATCAGCACCGAAGACACCATCCGCACGATGAACTCCATCCACTCCGGATCTCCGACAGACCCCTGCCCTCACCACGTCTTCAACAAAGCCGACGCTGTCATCGCACCCCACCTGCGGGACATCATCAACACCTCCTTCGACATCGCCACCTTCCCGGAGAGCTGGAAGCACGCCGAACTCAGCGCTCTACTAAAGAAGCCATCAGCCGACCCCACCGACCTCAAGAATTACCGCCCCATCTCGCTACTCCCGTTTCCGGCAAAAGTCATCGAGAAGACCGTCAACAAGCAACTGGCCGCCTTCCTCGAGACGAACGGTTCCTTCGACCTCTCGCAGTCTGGCTTCCGGGCCAACCACAGCACCGAGACCGCCTTGATCGCAGCTACCGATGACATCTGAGCCCTGCTCGACAACGGAGAAACAGCGGCCCTCATCCTCCTGGACCTATACGCGGCCTTCGACACTGTCTGCCACCGTACCCTAGTACAGCGCCTCAGCAACGTCGGAATCCAGGAGAAGGCACTTGAGTGGATCATCTCCTTCCTCGCCGGAAGGACACAGAGAGTCCGCCTCCCCCCGTTCAGATCGGAGGCCACCGAAGTCATCTGTGGCGTTCCTCAAGGATCCTCGCTCAGCCCAACACTCTTCAACGTCTACATGAGCCCCCTCGCAGCCATCGCACGCCAGCACAACCTCAACATCATCTCCTACGCCGACGACACCCAGCTGATCCTCTCCCTCACCAACGACCCCGCCACCGCCAGAGCCAACCTGCATGAAGGGATGACAGACGTAGCCAAATGGATGTCGAACAGCTGCCTGAAACTGAACTCGGACAAGACGGAAGTCCTCATCCTGGGATCCTCACCCTCCGCCTGGGACGACTCCTGGTGGCCCCCCCGCCCTAGGCAGCGCACCCAAACCAACAGACCACGCACGCAACCTGGGCTTCATCCTGGACTCCTCCCTCTCCATGACCAGACAAGTCAACGCCGTCTCCTCGTCATGCTTCAACATCCTGCGCATGCTTCGTAAGATCTTCCGATGGATCCCCACCGAGACCAGGAAGACGGTCACCCAGGCCCTCGTCACCAGCCGTCTGGACTACGGCAACTCCCTCTACGCCGGAACCACCGCCAAACTCCAGAAGAGACTCCAGCGGATCCAGAACACCTCAGCACGACTCATCCTGGACATCCCCCGCCGAAGCCACATCTCCGGACACCTGAGAGACCTGCACTGGCTCCCGGTCAACAAGAGAATCACCTTCCGGCTCCTCACCCACGCACACAAAGCCCTACACAACCAAGGCCCAGGATACCTCAACAGCCGCCTCAACTTCTACGCTCCCAAACGCCAGCTTCGATCGACCAGCCACGCCCTCGCCGCCGTCCCCCGCATCCGAAGAGCCACCACAGGAGGAAGGTCCTTCTCCCACCTGGCCGCCAAGACCTGGAACTCCCTTCCGACCCACCTCCGCCTGACCCAAGACCACCTCGCCTTCAGGAAGCAGCAGCTCAAGACCTGGCTGTTCGAGCAGTAGCGGACCCCCCCCCCAGCGCCTTGAGACCCTCTGGGTGAGTAGTGCGCTATATAAATGCTGTGATTGATTGATTGATTGATTGAGTAGTGATGTAGCTGTAGCAAATCTGTTCAGTGTCTTGGACTGCTGCCGCATATACTGCCGCTCCCTGCGACGCTCTAGTTGATCCCTGTCCAACTTATCAGACAGTACACTCATGTATGTAGAGATGTCTGACATCCCCTTGGAAATTGCCTCCAAACTACAAGCAATGTGGTCTATTCCCTTGTCTATGTTTGACATTTTATTGTTCATGCAGCGCACCTGCCTATGCACGGCGAACAGTGTCTTCGCCTGCATGCGCTGTACCATTGTTGCCTCCAGGCCACAGAATACGCTCCCACCTTCCTGCCCATCGCCACCCTCACATGCCCTTCTGCCAAGGACACTGGTGTGCGCAGCGCCTGCTGAAATCTGTGGTCTGGCCATGTCAGCCACAGGTGCAATTGTTTGATTTTCTACATCCTCATCCTCCTCATCTGAGGTTTGCAGGATCCTCTGAGGGGGCACATCAGGCCTACTTGCCCTTCCCTGCATGAACGACCTGGACGTTGGTTTTGGTGTAGGCGGTGTGCTTTGCAATTCAGGAGATCCAAACAATAGAGGTGATAGCGGGACAGATGTTGAGGCTCGCTCTAGTGTTGAGGCTTCCTGGGTGGTGGTGTTGCCTCCTTCTACAGCGCTATGACCTGTGCTTTGTTTCTCTTTTTCTCTTCTGTTAGTTGCTGGTGCCCTCTCCTCCCTTGCTGGTGCTCTACTGCGTGAGGAATCTCCTGTGGAATCAAATTGACATAGGGTCAATGTTGTTGTTCACCTGTGTGTAGTTCTTAAATAAATTGTTTACAGACCTTTGCCCAGTGTACATTGTGTGTTTGGAGATGTGTGTGGCATGCCTTGCTGAGTCTTGTGGTGTATGCATTGCATGTATGTACTCATGACTACGTCTACCATGATGCATTGCTGGCCCCAAGTATGAGCTGTTCTGCAGTGTAATGATTATACACAGTGGGGTACAGGTTCAGGGTAATGGTCGTGGATTAGGGTACATGCATCTTACCTTGTTTCTTTGTTGCTCTTGCTGTACTGTCCAGGTCTCCAATCCCATGGATGCATTCTGGCTCCAGGGTTGTTTCAACAAGCTCCTCCATCTGAGTCAGTTTTGGTGCTTTGCTCCTGCCACCTCCTGTCACACCAGCATCCTTTTTTGGGCAGCAATCCACTTTTTTGTTATGATGCGCAGGTCATACCATCGTTATTTTATGTCATCGATCTCCCTGTGTGTCACACCAATGGCATTGACTTTGCCCTGTATGCCAAGCCATATGTTCCTCTTCACAGACTCTGCAACATGCAGAGACTGTTTTCCAAATATTTGGTTGTAGTGACCCACAATTTCTTCTACAACCACCTGCAGTTCTGCTGGGTGAACTTGATCTTTCTTTTGCGCTCTCCACCATCCTTTTGCCCTTCCTGAGACTCCATTCTGTTGCACAGCTTGGCTCTGGATGCCCAGCTCCTCTCACCTCAGCTCCTTTGTTTGTTTAGTTGCTGTGCACCTGCATGGGTGTGGCCACTCCCAGGTACTGGGCAGGGGTGCTTCATTCTGATTGGTTGGATTCTCTGGGCCTTGGTGATGGGGTGTTTAGGGTGTCCCTGATTGGTTGGCAGGCTCACATGTCGATTTTCAAACTCCGATTCGGTATTTACCGAATCGGTATTTACCGAATCGGTATTTACCGATTCGGAAAAAGCCGAATCGGTAAATCCCATTCATTCCTATGGGCCAGAAGGTCCATAGGAATGTATGTGATTTACCGAATCGGGATTTTCCGAATCGGTAAATACCGATTCGGTAAATACCGATTGGATAATCCGAATGATACCGATTCGGAAAATTTACAGATTTTTTTGCTACATCACGTTTTCCGATTCTTGATTACCGATTCGGTATGAGTCGGTATTTAAGAGTCGGAAAAAGAGATTTACCTACATCTGGCCCCAAATGCACAGAAAAAAACAAAATTCTTAATATTTCTAGTCAATCTAGCAGTAAACTGCTTTGTTGGGTTTCTTTTGGTGGGGTTTCCTTACAGGTGGCAGCCGACTCTGGTTCCCCCTAAACAATTATTGCTGAGAATATTTGGTTCAAACATTTAATTGATGTCATTGGTGATCATTTGGAGTCTTTGACATCTCCCCCGAAAGCTATACTGGGGAGAAAATAGATGTTATAGTCTTTAGAGTACCATTTGGGTGGGAGCTGCTTAGCGTGTCTGAACGTGTTTTCGCGCATTTAGAGCGCCGCTTGTACCATTTTTAAACAACCTGTTTTCCATTTTTGTTTATTTTATTTCATTTCCCCTGTTTTTACCTGCCGCTGTGTTCTGGCCCTCACTTGCACCATAATTGTCCGGTTTTCCCACCGCTGCTTTGCGGGTCCGGTTCCTGGGGAGGCTTGGGCTCTACCTACACCACCTTGGGTAAGGAGGTGACTTTGGCGGCCATCTTGGAGCGGTCTAGCGCTCGGGGGTATTTGGAGCCGCCTACTTAAGGCGTCAGTATCCTATGGTCAGCCTGGTAAAGGTGACCATTTGGGTGGGAGCTGCTTAGCGCGTCTGAACGTGTTTTCGGGCATTTAGAGCGCCGCTTGTACCATTTTTAAACAACCTGTTTTCCATTTTTGTTTATTTTATTTCATTTTTCCTGTTTTTACCTGCCGCTGTGTTCTGGCCCTCACTTCCACCATAATTGTCCGGTTTTCCCACCGCTGCTTTGCGGGTCCGGTTCCTGGGGAGGCTTGGGCTCTACCTACACCACCTTGGGTAAGGAGGTGACTTTGGCGGCCATCTTGGAGCGGTCTAGCGCTCGGGGTATTTGGAGCCGCCTACTTAAGGCGTCAGTATCCTGTGGACAGCCTGGTAAAGGTGACCATTTGGGTGGGAGCTGCTTAGCGCGTCTGAACGTGTTTTCGCGCATTTAGAGCGCCGCTTGTACCATTTTTAAACAACCGGTTTTCCATTTTTGTTTATTTTATTTTATTTCCCCTGTTTTTACCTGCCGCTGTGTTCTGGCCCTCACTTGCACCATAATTGTCCGGTTTTCCCACCGCTGCTTTGCGGGTCCGGTTCCTGGGGAGGCTTGGGCTCTACCTACACCACCTTGGGTAAGGAGGTGACTTTGGCGGCCATCTTGGAGCGGTCTAGCGCTCGGGGGTATTTGGAGCCGCCTACCTAAGGCGTCAGTATCCTGTGGTCAGCCTGGTAAAGGTGACCATTTGGGTGGGAGCTGCTTAGCGCGTCTGAACGTGTTTTCGCGCATTTAGAGCGCCGCTTGTACCATTTTTAAACAACCTGTTTTCCATTTTTGTTTATTTTATTTTATTTCCCCTGTTTTTACCTGCCGCTGTGTTCTGGCCCTCACTTGCACCATAATTGTCCAGTTTTCCCACCGCTGCTTTGCGGGTCCGGTTCCTGGGGAGGCTTGGGCTCTACCTACACCATCTTGGGTAAGGAGGTGACTTTGGCGGCCATCTTGGAGCGGTCTAGCGCTCGGGGGTATTTGGAGCTGCCTACTTAAGACGCTCTTCACAACGCGCAGCGGTGATGCGCAGCGGGTGCGCCTTCCCTGCGCCTGAGTCGTGCCAGAGTCCTGCCCGTCTGCGCTCGTCAGCGTCTCGGAGGCGTTCAGGGGCGGTCGCTGGTTTCTGGTAGGCGCTGTGTCTTTGCTGGAATGCTTTCCTATTCTTCTCCTGAGCTTTTGGCTCTGCGTAGGGACCCCTCGCTTTGCCACCATATATTTCCAGGAGGGCGTGCTCTTAGGAGAGGCTGTCTGGGCTGTGGCTGGTGCTTTCCAACCAACTAAACTTATCGCCAGGCTGTATCACCTGCTCTAAACGATTGCCTTCTTCTCAATACTAGATCTCTCGGCAGACACTCCCTCGATATCTGGAATCTTTTGACAGAATCTAAACCACCTTGTCTGTTTCTCACTGAGACATGGCTTGGAGAAAGTTCTGGCCCAGATTTAGCTAATGCCATCCCTCCTGACTATACTATATTTAGGAGGGATAGAGTGATTGGCAGAGGAGGAGGAGTCGCTTTGGTTGTTCATAAACTCTTCTCCTGTACCACCTTTGCGATTGATAATATCCCTAATTGTGAGGCACTTGGCTTCGCTCTTACGCTGTCATCTCATCAATCGGTTGCTGGGATTCTACTTTACAGAGCACCTGGTCCTTTGGGGCCCTTTCTAGATGAACTGCAGGTGTCACTTTCTGTGCCCTGTCTTAAATCAGACCACTGTATTCTTCTGGGTGACTTGAACATTCATATGGATAACAACTCAGACCCTGATGCCCTTAAGCTGTGGGACACTACTTCACCTCTGGGGCTGGTTCCATATATTATCTGGCCAACTCATAATAAGGGCCATACCATCGATCAAGTTTTCTCCATGAAATCGATTAGTACATCGATGCCATTTCCAGTCTTATGGTCTGACCACTTTCTGATAAAGTTTACGATACCTCTTGCCTCCGTGACTGCTCGGAGAGCATTGAAAGATCAGAAAGGATTTACACGAGCTTTTCACCAGGTCTCCGCCGAAATGGTGTCTGATGCGCTCTGTCGTCATCCCCGCTCACTCTCCAGCAGTCTGGAGGGAGATCTTGAGTTGGTACATAAGTGGATGAGTGCCATCTTTGAGGAGCTAGCTCCAGGGAAGCCGGCTAAGTCTGCTGACAGGCGTGCTTCGGCCCCGTGGTTTACCTCATCCATGGGTGCAATGCGGCAGGAATGCAAGAAAGCCGAAAGGTCCTGGAGACGCCTGTATGACCCTCATCTTAAGGCCAGTTATAGGAATGCCATTAAGTTATATCACAGGCATATCCTAGCAGGGAAAAAAGTCTACCTTGAGCGCAGATTAGACGATTCTGAGCGTACCAGCAAAGAGATTTTTAGGATAGTTAAAGAATTTACTTCCCCGTCCTCTGGTGCTCCCTTCCATACGCACACTGAGGTTTGGATTAGCCAGCTGGCGGATTTTTTCGTGGATAAGATCAGAGTTATCCACGATTCCTTTCGACATCCATGCCTTTCACTACCGTCGGGCTTTACATCTGGCCCGCCTATATCCATAACTGAGGAAGGCCCACTTTTGTCGGAATTCACGGTGATGTCTCCCACGGTCTCTCTTGATCTTCTATCCCGGCTTAAGTCCGGCTCTCCATCTGACCCTTGCCCGGCTAAGTGTTTAGGGAAAATAGCGCCGGCTGTAAATGCGCTACTTAACCCTTTGCTTAATGCTTCCTTGAGCACGGGTGTTGTCCCTCAAGCGTGGAAGCATGCATTGATTCTTCCACTGATCAAGAAGACCAACCTTGACCCCCTCATCCATGCTAACTACAGGCCTATCTCTCTCCTCCCTGCTCTGGCTAAGGTGACCGAGAAGCACGTGCACAGCTCTATTTCCAACTTTATTGAGAACAATAATATTCTTCATGATTCTCAATCGGGCTTTCGCACGAATTTTAGCACCGAGACCGCTCTTCTCGAGGTCACCGATGCCATCAGAGAGGTTCTAGATGCGGGAGGGAAGGCCATTTTGGTTATGCTGGATCTGTCGGCGGCTTTCGACACCGTCCCCCATGAAGGTCTCCTTTTAAGACTCCAGGAGATCGGTTTTCGAGGGACGGTGTTGAATTGGTTTAAGTCATTTCTGACCGGCCGCCGGCAAGTGGTCTGGGCACCTCCGTTTTCCGCTGAAATGCCGCCGCTGGAGGTGCGGGTGCCGCAGGGTTCTATTTTGAGCCCTGCGCTTTTTAACATCTATATGGCCCCCTTGGTGGCGGTTGCGGAATCTTTTGGTGCCCAGATCATAACCTATGCGGACGACACCCAGTTGCTCTTTACATCTGGCAAGGGCAGGGACTTTGACGGCTCGAGGATCAGAGACTGTTTGGGAGCTGTCTTTGCCTGGTTCCAACGGCACAGCCTAAAATGTAATTCCGATAAATCGGAGTTACTTTTTTTTGGATGTCCTCCTGATCCTGGCTGGAAGGCCTGGTGGCCTTCTGACATGTTTCCACCGGATGCCGCCTCCTCCAAAGCCAAACATCTGGGCTTTGTGGTAGACGATGGTCTTGTCTTCGGCCCTCAGATCATCGGGCTGACTGGCAAATGCTTCGGCCTCTTGAAGATGCTGCGGAAATTTCTTCCGTTGCTTTCGCTGAAGCACAGAAAGATCATCGTGCAGGCCTTGATAGGCTCGCGTTTGGACTACGAAAACGTTCTCTATCTTGGCCTGCCGAAATATCTTTTGGCCCGGCTACAGATTGTGCAAAACTCGGCGGCCAGAGCCATTTTTGGCCTCCAGCGTAGATCTGGAGCTACAGAGCTGCTAAAAAAATTACACTGGCTTCCAATCGCTAAAAGGATCACTTTTAAGGCGCTCACTTTTGCCTTCAAGTCCCTTCATCAGATAGGCCCCAAATATCTTCAGAAGCGCTTGGCTTTTTATGTGCCTCGCAGGGCGTTACGCTCTGCGACTCTTTCCAAAGCCCTGATTACGCCTATCCGCCTGTCTAGAATCGGAGGACGTTCCTTTCGATTGCTGGCGCCTCAAGGTTGGAACGACCTGCCTGTTTCGTTTAGGAAAGCTGCTGACTTGCTCTCTTTTAGAAAGGGACTTAAGACCTGGCTTTTCACTCAGTAATGGTTTGCCTCCTCTCTTTTCATGTTCACCGTGTTATGTTTCCCATACTCCTTAGGCTCTTTGCCAAAGTGCCGGGACACTCCTAGGAGTAGCCGTGCGCTATAAAAGAGCATTTTTAACATAACATAACATAACATATTTTTAGATTTAAAGGTAGACATGCTCTTTGCAAGTTATACGTAGCCAAAGAAGGACACTTTGTTTTGGGTTGCAAAGCTAAAAAAAAAAAAAAAAAAAAATCATACTTGATCCGAATAGTCCTGAGCAAGTTCTACTACCTTGCGATGGAGAGGACACAAAAAAATGGGTTCTTCATGAATTTCCTGAAGTATTCAGTGGCAGTATTGGCATGTTAAAAGGTTTCCCTCACATGATTAGATTAAAACACGATGCTACACCCAAAATCCCCAAGGCACGCACCATTCCTTTCATCGTTAGAGATGAAGTTAAAACTGTATAAAAAAATTGCTTGATGCTCGCATCATAGAATCTAGTGAAGCATCTGAATGGATTTCACCTTTGGTCGTTGCCAGACGTGCCAATGGCAAGGTTCGTCTGTGTTGATCTGAGAGGTTTAAATGATATTATTGTTGACCAATTCCCTCTACCTCGCATTGACGAAATGTTAATGTTGGCCAGAAATGCCAAGTGGTTTTCCACTTTAGATTTATCAAGTGCATACCACTAAGTGGTTTTGAACAAATAATCCAAGCATTTAACAGCCTTTTGCACACCTTTTTGTTGTACCAGTTTAGAGGCATGCCTTTTGGTTTGTTGTCTGCTCCGACCGTCTTCCAAAGGCTTATGTTTGAACTTTTTTGTAACTTAAAGGAAGTTATGTTTTTTTATGATGAAATCTTGATTATGGGTAAATTCAAGCAACTTCATGATGAAGTGTTAAGAAAGGTTTTATCCATTTTATCTAAGAAAGGTCTAATTGCAGAAATGACTAAGTGTAAGTTTGCAGAAAAAAGGTCACTTACTTGGGGTATGAAATCACTGACCAGGGTATTAAACCTAAGGAGAAACTGGTGGAAGCTATCAATCGAGCAGCTTCGCCCACTAATAAGGATGATTTACGCTCATTCTTGGGTTTAGCAGAGTTCTACTCGAAATTTGTTGAAAATGTTTCTGAAAGAACTCATGAAATGCGTACTTTGTTAAAAAACAAAAACAAATTTGAATGGACAGATGCTTGTCAAAATGCTTTTCTTGATACCAAATGTGCCATCAGTAAAGCAAAAAAATTAAAAGCCTTTAATCCCACTGCTACTACCTTTGTCACTACAGATTCTAGTGGCAACGGTTTGGGTAGTGTCCTCACACAAAAAGACAATAGAGGTTCAGACATTGTTATTGCTTTTGCTTCCAGGTCACTGTCTCCTACAGAACAGAATTTATCTGTTATAGTTAAGGGAGACTTTGGCCTGTGTCTGGGCTTTGGAGCACTTTAGTAAATTTTTGTGGGGAAGGAGATTTATGGTGCGCACTGATCATAAACGTTACTTACCTCAGATGGATTATCTAGGGCATCAGCTAGAATTGCTACTTCAAGATTTTATCTATGATGTGCAATATGTTCCTAGGAGAAAAAAAAAATCCCCGCACATTTTTTAAGCAGATTATCCTTGCCGCTCAGAGAAATTGATTCTAATCCTTGGAATTATATTTGTATTGCAACTATTTTTTCTACGACTGAAGAGAAAGGTTTACAAAGAGTGGAATGGGAACAAGCACACAATAACAATGATATTCTCAAACTCGTCAAAATTAGGATGGTTGGTGTCGGGTTTCACCCTTGCCCAGAACGCTGCGGGAGCGATGTCTGGCCCAACCCACCTCCTACACCCAACAGTCAGTCCCTGATTGTTGCCCAGGGAACAAACTGCTGAACACAGGGAGAGGGAAGAGATATGGATCCTGGAGGAAGATGGACGTCTGTCTGGACCACCCCAAAGTATCGTCGTCACAATAGGTCTGCACCTAAAGACACAAGGAACAAACCATTACTCTAGTGTTGCCACTCTCCTTTAGACACCCCAGGTTTCCCCTCTGTCTATGACCAAGCCGCCACATGTAAGACAAACACGACTCTTACCAATGCTTGATGGCAGGAGGGTCCCAATGGGGAGGTTCTTCTAGTCCCTCGTATGACAGACAAACGTATCCAGAAAATGAACACAGTGAAGTAGCTCACTCCACGAGTCGTCTCCAGGAAGGAAAAGGTGAATAGGGGAAAAAGTCTTTATACTCCGACATAAAAAAACCCTTTTTAGTACTAGAAGTCCCGTAACATCCCAGGAGCTTGAAAGGAATCAATAAAAGAATCAGGAGACGGCAGCCGCCATCCGCAACTTCCTTGGACGCCAAAATGATCCGAAGTCCCACACAACAACGAGGACTGGCAGCAAGACAATCCGAAAGCAGTCGTGCAGCCTAACGGAGCTCCTCGGACTGCCGCCTGGGGGCTGCGTTAACGTGATGCAAGTCCAGGGCAGGGGTTGAGAAGGGGAATAGAAACAAGGATATCGGAGCCCCGAAATCCCAGCACAACTCGACACAAGAAAGGTGCCAGCAGTCACGAGTCCAGGATAAATACAAAAAAAGGAAAAAAGGAGGGGACGTGAGCTGGAAGAGGGCAGGACCGGAACGAAAAAATGACAGGGAAGGAACCAACGCTAAACTCACGAGCCCGTGAGTTACCAGAGGACCAAAGAGGCGCTGTAAAAACAAGAGCCAGACCTGGAAGCGGAACCCAACGCCAGATCGAAACCAAGCAAGGACACAGGGGCGTGCACAACTTTTAACCCCCTACCAGGTAGGTCATGTGATGTGACTGCATGGTCATAGAGAGAGGACTACCCTAACAGTTGGGGCTCTGTCAAATCTGAGCTTCTTGGTGAAATGAAAGCATTTTGGGAAGTTAGGAACAAATTGGATGTTGACTGCATGTTTGTTGTAAGAGGAGATAAAATGATACTCCCCCTTAGTCTAAGGAACAAGATCATTTCTTTGTGTCATGAGGGCCGTAGTGGCATTACACACACTAAGTACAATTTCAAATCATTATATTGGTGGCCTTAAATTGACATAGAAACTGAAAGATTTGTGAGCTCTTGTAGTGAATTTGAATGTGCAGACAAGTCACCAAAAACACTCAACCCTCCTTTGAGTTCTTTAGGATGTCCTTCTCTTCCCTGGGATGAATTAGCATTGGATATTATTGGCCCAATCACATGGAATGATGGTTCTTCTAAATATATCCTTGTACTTGTAGATTTGTTTTCTAAATGGTTTGAACTCAAAGTTGTTAGTAAAGCTGATACCGCTAATGTCATTGGTTTCTTAGGCAGTGTTTTTATACGTGAGGGTTTATCAAAAAACATTCTCACCGATAACGGCGTTCAATTTAAGTCTGTTGAAATTAAGGAACTTCTTAAAGTTGCTGGTATTTCACATACATTTGTGCTGTGGAGAGGGTCAACTGTGTCATCAAAGGGGTTCTGCAATTGGCCTTCCATGGTAAAAATAAATAAGATTATGAATTTATGAAAATGCTCTGGACCTACAGAGGTACTAGCCATGATTCCATTGGTGAGACTCCTCTTGGAGTTATGAGAGGTCGCATTCCTTATTCTAAAGCCAATCCTGGCTGGATGGTAGGAGCAAACAAGTAATGTGGGATGCAAAAAAAATAATGAGCTGTATTTTAGCTTCTCAACGTACAAACAAAGATTATTTTGATAACAAACAAGGTGTTCGTGAGGTTAAGTTGACTGTTGGTCAATGGGTTTGGGTTAAGTGAAACAAAATTGTTGTTAAAGGTTAAAGCAAGTTTAGTTCTCCCAAGCAGTTTGTCAAAGTGATGAGTAGCACAGTAAAATTATCTGATGGCAATATACATCACATGAGTCACTTGTCATTAGTCAAAAACATACACAGCTTCACGCCTCTTGATTCCAAACAATTTGTTCCTTCACAAAATTATTGGTGGATTAACATTCACCCTGAGTGTTCTTTTTCAAACACCTTGTCAGAAATATGTGTTCAGAGAAGGGATGGTCCTCCTATTGAAGGTCTTCCGACTGAAATTTGTTCTGATTCTAGTCCGAAGGAAGTTTCCTCTGAATCCAGGCTTGTAATTGTTCATTGTGAATCTTCCGAGAAGAAAGTTAGTACCTTTGGTAGAAACATTGTAAAACCAAAGCATCTGGAAGACTAAGTATGTGAATCTTAATTCCAACCAGATTTTTTTTACATTCTTCATCTTTTGTTTTATCTTTTATTACTTTTTTGATTTGTTTCTGTAAGAAGGAGGATGTGTAGTATTGGGGTTTCATGCGTAATGTGTTATAATTCACTTGTTATGTAATTCACTTGTTATTCCTTATTACAATTGTTCTGATTCTTAGGAATTAAGACTCAGAACAATTAGTGTGTTCTCTGTATTTATTTCCATTTGTTAGAATGTTAGGGATTCTTCTGCCTTATACTCGGCTTGCCTGAACTACCCTGAGGGGTTGTCAGAATAAAGAAGATACCTACAATTTAATGTCTGCAGCGTATTTACTTCAGATACACGTTAATTCTGACAGACTGGCTCAGCGAGTTAACGTTCAATTCTGAAATATACAGTGATCTGCAGGACACGAGTTCAAACTGCAGGAAGTTCTATTCAGCCTTCCATTCTTCTGGTAGGTAGGTAAAGTCTGCTCCATTAATATGGGTAACAGTAACACCTGTTATTTACAGTGCTTACAAACAGCAGAAGTGAGGTATGATCACTGGGGGGCAAGACTGAAAGCTAAATACATTTGTGAAGTTGTGAGAGGGCAGTATCATCAATGAGTGAGTACAGTGCAGTATTACAACGTACGTCAACATTTATGTGTGCAGTACCTGAAAAAGCAACACTTTACTTTGCACCTCGGAAATTTGCACCAATATTTTTCTAAGTAGTTTAAATGCAGATTTAAAGCCACAGTCAAGCACTGTTTGCATCCAGCTTGTAACAGGGGAATACAATGACAGCTGTGCAAAGATGGCAGGTAGCTGACTAATACAATCTGATACCTTCTTAAAAAGTTCACGCCCTAGGTATAATAACCTAAGTGATATCTGAACACTGACTCCACAGTGCCGACTGCGTGTCACATTTCTCGAACGATGTCACATGATTTCATACAGCTGCTAAAATAGTTTCTCCCATGCTGTATGTTGAGGTCTGAGTTTTCCTTTGCCTTCATGTATATGTATACTTCAAATATGCATTAAAATACAAAACCAGTGTTTGAGGACTTTTTTCCACCTAGAGCGCTTAGTGGGTCAACGTTAGTATGAAGCATTATGCAAAGGGGCGAATGTGAAGCTCTTGAAGCGGGGGATCTGGTCAGCCACTTTGGGTCATGCAGGATTTTCGCAAATGCAAAACTGTGTTCCTTCCCCTTCTAAAGTTGGCTAGTCTGGAGTAAGGAGGGGGGTTCATTATGCCTCACACACTAAGATTTCAGGACATGGCTGCACTCCCTAGTGGCTGCCGGCATTCCAAACCTACTCTATATCACACACTCGTGGGTCTGTGTTTTAAACAAAGACATACTCTCATGCAGAGGAATGCCTGCGTCCCTCAGAGGAGCTGACAGGTTGCAACAATAACATGGAAAAATGCTACTGCCGTGCAATCCGCACTGAGTGCTTGTAAGGCACCTTTTGTCAATGAGTAAAATTGACAATTTGTCAATGAGTTCATTTGTCAATCAATGTGTTGTCCGGTTGACTGTGAGAAGTGAACTGTGGGCAATGACGGAGACTCCTTCAAGTTAAGAAAGACCTGGGACGCCTGACTGGCCACATTAAAAAAAAGAAATTCATAAATTGCTGAAGCAAATATCGAGAGTGATTATAATGTAGGATCAAAAACAGAGCAGAGGATTAAGCAGCCTATAGCAGGTCTGGAAGGATGTTATTTGGAGCTGTTGGGTGGTGAAACTAGTGGGAACAGGCCTCCGTATCTAAAAATGTTTTCTTCAACTTTATGTAGCACAAACTCGATCTGAAAGTGTTGGAGCACTTTATATAAGCACCAGTGCATTACACATTTATGTTTTTTAAATTCAGGGAAGATTAAGTGATTTGCTCAGAATCACAGGATGTTGAGCCGACGCAGAGGGTCAAACTGGGTTCCAGTTCCAAAGTCGGCAGCTCTGGCTGCGTATGTATCTCTCCACTGACCTGTTACAGATTTGCTACCCCCTCCTCAAAGCATACAGATCGTGCTTCCAGAACAATATCTGTGACGCCACAGGTTGCTAAATATTTTCATTCCAGGGTACATGTGTCTATTGCAGTACTGTTGATCTTTTATCAGGAATTTACTGCCATATTAAATGTTTTGGTGGCAGAATCGATGCAGTATGGTGTTTAATCACGTCACGCACAGCTCAGGGGGAAGTACTCACGATAATACTAGAGGTGCAAGTTTATACTCGCTCTGTACGGAGTCATAAATAACACTTCCAAGCTCTGTCCTGCCCTTTGGCTGTGAGGGATTAACAAACACAAACATGGACTGATGTGTGGTTAGGCAGGGACGGGTGCAGACACAGACAATCACGAGCAGGAAATGAAGAAAAAAATAGTCCCCCAAACAAACACATAAACACAGAAGTATAAATATAACAGTAAGTAATTGGGTGGTGCTCTGTGGGAGGAACCAAAATACAAAAAGGAGGGACATAGAAGAAGGATTAACCAAGCATTTTTGTAGGACATTCGAAGGGGAGAAGAAAAAGGCAATGGGTGGGTTGTTAGCCCACAGAGCTGATACAGCATGTCTCGAAGAGATAGCTCATGTGGTGCCTAGGCTCTACCTAAAAAGGAGGGCCAAAGTGGAAGGATTAACCAATAGCAAGCACACATTTTTGAAGGACAATTGAAAGGACAAAGTAAAAGGTAATGAGCGGGCCGTACGCCCGCAGAGTAGATACAGCAGGTCTAGAAGAGATAGCACATGTGCTGACTAGGCGCGACCGAAAAAAAATAATCTTAGAAGGGGCTTAGAGCCCTCCTATTACTTACCTTTACTTACCACTGGCTGACTCTTATGTCATTTTAGTTTCCTTGCTTCCTATTGGTCAAATTCTCCTCCTCGCTTCCGTTTTCCTCCTGGACTTCAAGTCTTTGTCCTGCTGTGGAACCAGTGCCAGGTACTGCTTCTGGTGGTCAGTGTCCTTCCTCGGCATGCTCCTGAAGGTACTTTTCTTGTTTTGTTAGTTTTTTAGCCCTTTTTTTCATCCACAACCTGCTCCAAGTCATTTGTTTTTAAACCCACCATGCCGTCCCCACTATCTACATTATTGTAAATCTCCCCCTACTCCCTGTTTGTTTAAAACCAACTCTCCTTAACCCACCCTGCCAAGGCTTTTTTAAAACTATTTTCCAATAGTACTGGATTGTGCTTGCAGCAATGCTAGTGCACAGGCTTGGTTTTCCCCTCAAGGGTTTGCAGCCGTCAATCCCTAACTGCTCTGTTGATTCTCTGTTGTACGCGCCCGCCCATTTTCCTTTCTTTACATCTTCACATCATATTTTGAAGCTTAGTCCACTATTTTAGAAGGCGTGTTTGTATTTCCCTGGAACTGACCCATTGGGAAGACCTGGCTTTTCATTTTTTATCATCTGCCCTGGCAGAAGAAAAAAAACCATAGGCAGCTGTGGGCACATTTTGGGATCTAGCCTGCTGTGTGGAGTTGTGGGAACTGTTGCGCTAGATATGTGGGATCTACAATCTTCAGGAAGCAAGGTAAACACAGATTGCAAGTTTTCCTGGCTGTAATGTGGAAATGTGCCTTTTAATGGGCACTGAAGCTGGAATTCAAATAACAAGTTTATTAATCACTCATGAGTGGGACCACATCCATACAACACCCACTGGGGGAGCTGGCTGATTTTTGTCTAAATCCATTTTGGTACCTCCAAGACAGTAACACAACCTACGGAGTGTGCTGGAAACAGGCATGCTACCAAGTTTTTGTAAAATATTACTTTTCCAAAATATTCAAAAGTAGAGAAAAATCTCAACATTACCTGCCTTTATCTTTTGCAAAAAATAAATCAAACCAACAAAACCAGAATCTTGGCCAAGCAAATCAAGAGTGCCGCTTCAGCGACCTTACCAAACAAGAGTCTTCAACTTCCAACTGCCAATCTCTTGGTCGACCTAATGGTCACTGCAAAAAAATTACACCAAAGGATACCTCAGTCTGGACCGGCCACCACCAGGAGGGTCAAAGTGAAAAAAACCGGAAAAGTCACTTCGGTCTGCAAAGACAAGGGTCTCGTCGTGCAGGACGTTTCCTCTGCAAAATTCCACTCTTCCTTCAAGGCCACTCCTTTGGACAGCCGCGTCTCCGATGAGGCCCCACGAGTCGGGGGCAAAACTGTAGAAATGTGCCTTTTAATGGGCACACCGGTGCAGGGGTCACCCTTCTCTGTCCACGGGTCCGTAGACCAACAAAATAGAGATTGGCACTGAAGCTGGAATTCAAATAACAAGTTTATTAATCACTCATGAGTGGGACCACATCCATACAACACCCTCAAGTGTTCCAGGAGGTAGTACATAGAATACTCTCACCATGGTGCTTATGTACACACTTTGCTGCAGAGTAAGCATGTAGATACAAATAGAAGGTACAGGCCTACACAGGAATAGTTACCGACAAACATGGGCAGATGGGAATCCCTTAGTCAGCAAAGTGGGAGGGGGAACAGAACTGTTTACAACAGCAGAAAATAGTTGACAGTTACATCTTTAACCAGGTGCATTTCAGCAGCTACAGGCCTTTGCTCAGCACATACATTGCTTTGGCCCAGTACAGAAGGAGTTAACTAAAAGCTGATGACTCAAGCAGAATAGAATGGCAAGCAACAGTGGAGACGGAAGAATTACATAGCTAACAAAATGGATGCCACAGCCAAAATGGCTTCAGCTTATGCTAACGGAAATTATTACACGTTTTCCACAGACAGCCCTTTTGGCATTAAGTAAGAAATGTTCTTATGCTTCTAAAGGGGTACGATAAATGTTATATATATAAAGCAATAAACATTATGTTACTGATTTCTTGACTAATTGCTAAAAGGGCATTTACATTTTGGACATTTGTTTTAGATGGTAGACAAGTAGTACAAGTGGAAATACAGAGGGAACAAAGCATTGGCCCACATTGGATACATAAGCAACAAGAGAAGAGAATAGCTATAATTATGAACAAGACCGATAGTATTTTCAATCCCCATACAGAAAATATGTTCCAGAACCATTCAGCCCAAGTCCATGTTCCTGAATCTTGATATATCTCAGTAGCTATTTTGTGTAGTTTGGAGATGACCGTATATACAGAAGATGAATTGTCTGGTGTAAAGACACAACAGCTAGATCCGATGATACAGCATGCTCCAGAGTATATGGTTCCCATGTGGTCTCTGTCTGGTCTACTACAGAGACATCGATTGCACGTTTTCCCCTACTACCAGCATAGTGATTGAACAATTGCAAATCTTGATGGTAAGATGGGGGATCTAAACACAGGTGGTAGAAGGAAGGCTATGTAACAGGTACTAGACCAGCCTGGAGGTAGGACGTAGTATGCCTTAGTTCCACAAACAAAAGACGTGTGACTTGATGCAAGGAAGCGGCTTCGGCCTCTCGTAGACATCTGTAACAGTGCAGTACAGTTACTGTGGCCCACTGGCACATCGCCTGTACTTTGTACACAAAGTGGGCCAATGGTCATGGCAACAGAGATAACAAGGGGTCCATTTACTTTAGCCAACTTAGAATTTGGATACACATAGTTTGTTGCTGCACTTCCTTTACTATATTCTTCCATTTCTAAAGCAGTCCCTTTTGATTATGGGTCCCCATCTTCGTTGGGGTAACAGACTTTGTTCATTAGAGACATATAGAAGTTTGAACCAAGCTGGGCATGAGCCATTGTGAGCGAATGGAAGCAGAGTCAACAGGATTCCTTTTATGTTCTGATGAGGAGTAATCTTTCCACAAACCCAACAGTTAGTAGCCTTGCTTAGCCGGTGTGTCTGATGCAACATTTGAAGAAATTAATTGTTTCTCAGATTTTGCCGGTATCCCAGTTCATGTTGCGGCAAATCAAAATTATGGTGCTTTTTTACAGTAAGTGATGTAACAGTAATGTTAGGTAAGGAGGCTCCAGGCATTACTTCCTCCACTACCCACATTACAGTAGCGATGATGGCAGGCAGCAGTCAAAGTCAGACCAAGAATGCAGATTGTATTGCTGTTGCATATTTGTTATATCCTGCTATTTTCAATGCAATGCTTGTCCACCACCAATGGAATGCTCATGTGATGAAGCTATCAGAATGTTGGTGATCTGCCTGAGGAGTTACAGTTGGCCGGGCTGAGTACCATGCTGGTTGCTCCTGGTGGGGTTTCCTATTGAGCTTGTCATCTCCTCAATAAATCCACATGAGAACTATCTACCTGCGTGGACTCAATCACTACATTTATGGCGATGATCTGGAGCAAAGAACCTACCAAGAACCTACCTTTTGAGGAAAAGTAACATGAAGAAAAGTAACTAGAGGAAAAAGAAATGATGATGAAGCTCATTAAGAAGCATACAACTTAAGGTAAAAGATCCTTGTTTAGTCACCAGACCAAAAACTACCTGCTGGCCCCATCAGTGTCCCCTTCTTCGGACAGCCCAAGTGCAGGTGAGCGGTGTCTGGCATTTTCATCCAATTATGCCTATTCTTAAAGAGGAAATGTTTGTTCTCCATAAGATGAGAAGTATTCTGTGGTTTAAAGAGACATTGCCTACCGTTGGGCAATTTTAAGAAAGCATTTTAAGAAAACATAACCAAAATTGCACTGTTTGAGAAGAGGTGTGCATGCTCTAAGAGGCAGAGTCTACAATTAGCGGCAACTGCTGGTTTAAAGACAATAAAAGTCTGAGTAAACAACGTGTTCATATGGAGATGAAATGTTGCCACAAGAAATGTCTGTGGTTCCTCTAAAACATTCATTGTGTCTCAACCAACTGCCGGTTTTATTAGCTATTTTCGAGGCAACAGGAAACAGATTTAGTGTAAGAAGAGGGTTATGTTTTAAACGTCGAATTCTGCCTCATAAGAAAAGGAAAGCTGTATACATTTCGTTAGAAGGTCACATGCTAAAACAAAAATGTCTATGGTTTTACAAGTGTACCACAGAAGCAAGGTAATCACTGGCTGCATAGAGTGTGTGATGACAGTAAAAGACAGAATGACTTTCTTTAGGATCATCGTTGTTTATGTCTACAAAAGGAAGTCAATTTACATGCGTGATGACACGGACTTTAATTCATGGTCCTTTATTTTACCATTAAAAGCTGGTTGTCATCTGTACCTGTGTCAGTTAAACTGCTTGATGGCTGATTCAAAGTTTGATTCAAAATTCATCCTCGTGACTCCTCGTGCAGCATTGGCTGTGTTCATCTTTCTATTGTTCTGCAATGACGTCTTTCATCCTTGCTGTGGTACGCTTTGTCTCATGGACGTGCAGTGAGCCTTCCGGCACCAGCGTGGCTCAACGTGACACCATCTTGGGATCGTCATGTTGCTTTGCTATCCACGTTGTACACAGTAAATATGTTTTTACTCCCACAGTGACAGCGTCGTAATTTGAGGAGTGTCATGAGCACAACCGTCGTTTGGAAGAGATGTGATTTTCACGTTTTTCTCCAGCTTTTGCATCTATCTGATCCCGAGTACAGGCGATTTGCAGTGGGCACTGTTTTTCATGTGAGGTACTTTCTGGTGGCATGTCTTTTGGAGTGGTTGAGAGCCTGTTCTTCATTCCGGTGACAGGCACACCATTCTCAAGGTTTTTAAACAAGTTTTAACAAAAATGTTTTCTCTTCACAAATGTATGGAATTTATATGCTTATACTGTATTTTTATAAGATACAAACTTCCCTTTATGTGTATTTTAAAGGTGTGTTGTTAGCTTAGGACTGAGCTCCTGGTAAATTATGTTTTTCCTTTTGCTAGCGTTGGGGGTGGGTTTTTAGTCCCATCACCCCAGTATGCCAGCTGTCCAAAATGTGTACTCTACTCTAGATGTTTTGTTGGCATGGGAGTGGGTTGTTAGTCCCATGACCCATCATTTCAGTCATGCTATCCCCTCTTAAGGGATGGGAGTGGGTTTTTAAGTCCCATCACCCCATTCATTTTTAACGATAGTTTATCCCTGCTTAAGGTTAGGAATGGGTTTTAATCCCATTTCCTTTTGTTACAGTTATTTTATCCCTGTCTTGAGATGGGAGTGGGTTCTAAGTCCCATGATCCCTTGTTCACGCGCTACATTTGCAGTGGATTTTAGTCCCACCTGCTCTATTTTACAGTTTTTGCGATGGGTGCCTAGGCCCATTTGCTTGCATTGGGTTTTAGTCCCACCTGCTCTATTTCACAGTTTTTGCGATGGGTTTCCAGTCCCATTTGGTTGCAGTGGGTTTTAGTCCTACCTGCTCTATTTTATAGTTTTTGCGATGGGTTCCCAGTCCCATTTGCTTTCAACAGCGCACAATGTGGTAGCACCACGTCAGTTGTCCACACGGACCTCGCCAATTGTTTTTTTTTTGCCCTGTAGGGTGTGCGCTGAAGAGTTATGCTAGGGTTACAGTCCCTTTGCAATATCAATATGAGTTCCCACCCATACTCTGTCTTTTAAACCCTTTTTACAGGGATTTTATGCATAGGTTAGAGTCCTTTTACATTTGTATGTGTCCTTACTCAAATATTCTGTTTAATGTTTGGAACATGTCATGTGTTTCTACTCACAGGTGCTTGTTACCCAGTTGTTTATCTAGTGTGCACAGTGTGTTTTTTTTCCCACACAATTTATGTCCCAACACGTACAACGTCTGTAGGTGCTGTTCCCAGTTTAGTGCACAACGCATCTCTTTCTCAAGAGATTACGTTTTACATTCACATATTTAGCTTATTTTCTCTATTTAAGTGCTTTTATGCCTTCTTTGCTAAATATGTTCAGTTTTTGTATTTTTATTGCTACCTTTGCACTGTTACCTTTGCATTACGTATTTGTATTTTGCTTAGAGATAATAGTGTTTAGATGAGGTTTCATCTTTATTGTTCCTCATCTTCCTTGTTCTTTCGTCTTCTTGCTTCTATCTTTCAACTTTGTCTAATTTTTGTGCTGTAAGTTTTCTGCTCTAGTTTTCTTTTCTGGATTCAGGTGTTCTGTGGCGTTTACGTTCTCTCTGTTCATCAAACTGATAGTCTTGTGCTCTGTCTTTCTGCTTACTTTTTCTTGGTTCAATGCTCTCCTGTTCTGGCCCGTGGGTGTGCTTTGAAGGTATCTTTTGTGCTTTCTCTTTTCTTAGTGCCTTGCAATGTTGATTCCTTTTCAATGTTCTGTAAGAAAGGAGGATGGTTTATACGTTTTGTCTCCTTCTTTCTCTGCTTTTTAGGGGTGTTTTCTCTTTGCTGTTCCTTTTCCGCTTTTGCTCAATTTACTTATTTTCATTTTCTCTGGTTCTCAAATTACTTACTTTCATTTTCTCTGGTTCTCCTTCTCTGTTTCTAGCTTATTGTTTTCTGTATAAGAACGGGGGATATGTTATATCCTGCTATTCTCAATGCAATGCTTGCCCACCACCAATGGAATGTTCATGTGATGTAGCTATCAGAATGTTGGTGATCTGCCTGAGGAGTTACAGTTGGCTGGGCTGAGCACCATGCTGGTTGCTCCTGGTGGGGTTTCCTATTGAGCTTGTCATCTCCTCAATAAATCCACATGAGAACTATCTACCTGCGTGGACTCAATCACTACAATATTGTCCAGCGATCTCCTTCTTCTTAGGCAAGCTCATTTTCATCTGCAATGTCCTGGGCAGGCATTGGTTTCTTCACTAACATTGAGACGAGTAGTCACTAATAAGCTATCCCCTTTGTAGTCAATCTTTAACCACCCAGGACAGTGGCTCAAACAGTCTTTTTCTGCGCTGTAAAGTCTTTCTTCCTCGATTGAAGCAGATATCTGGATGTACCAGGGATCGTGTGGTCCGGGAAGACTTCCTCAGGTCCTTCAGGTGACACAGCTTGTCCTCTCTTGATGACCAGGATGTCACGGTGGTCTGTCAACACAGCAGGGCTTACGAAAGAAGAGCTTCCCGCACCTGCTGATTAATAGAAGACAAGCTGTCAATTAACTGGGACAAATAGTCACTCATCAACATGTCTGGGGTACCTAATACTGATGCCGAGCAAAGGGCTTGGCGTAACTGTTGGAAGGCGCTCTGGCACTCAGCAGTCCATGGAAGGGGCCAACAAAGGTTAAATAATGTGTGAGTACGGGGCACAGGAGTATCTAAAATGGTCTGAATGCTGTCTGGTGTGAGTGCACGTCACACCGTAGACAGGAGGTGACCTACATAGGTAACCTGCTGTCTACAATATTTCAGTTTCTTTTGTGAGACTTTGTGATGATGGGAGGCAATAAATGATAATACAGACAGTGTTCCTTCCTTACACTGTTCAGGATTATCGGCAGCCAACAAGATGTCATTGACATATTGAATAAGAGCCACCCCTTTTGGTACAGGAAATAATCAAGCTGCTTTTTCAATGTGTAACTATAAATGCTAGGACTCTCTGTATACCCTTGTGGAGCTCTATAGAATCTGTATGATCTATTAGTAAAAGTGAAACCGAACAAATAACGTCTGTCAGGGTGAATAGGTATTGAAAAAAATGCATTTTTCAAATCAATTACACTAAATGTAGTGGCATGATGTCAGAGACTTTCGGGTATTGGGGCACCACAATTTTGTTAACCTCTCGTAAATCAATAATGAATCTGTACATTTTAGTATCAGTGTCTCTTTTCAGTCAGTCAGTCAAATAATCTTTATTTCGGTCATAGACCATAAAAGATACATACATACAATCGTTATCATTAATGGTATTTACAGCTTCCTAAAAATAGGAACACAATGTCTCTTTTCAAAATAGGAAGGATAGGGCTATTACAAATGTTATAAGGGACTTCTTCCACAACCTCCACCATGATCAAATAATGTGCGTCAATGCTTCTTCACCTTCCCGAGATATTTTATATAGGGGCAGCCGAGGCAATGAAGCACCTTCCTTCACTTGAATATGTACTGGTGGGATAACCATTTGTCCCACATCGGTATCTGATGTAGCCCACAAAGTACTAGGTAACGATGCCAGAGCAATGTCTTCTTTAATGAGACAAGACCTCTCAACCATTGGATAGTTATCATTTAAGATAACACGCACACCTTCTGGGGAACAACGTATTGTGGCACGAAAATATTTGAGCATATCGATACCCACAATATTATCCGGTATGTTAGGGGAAAGCAAAAATGGACATTCTCCAGTGAATGTATCAAGACTAAATGCAAGTGGCTGTGACAGTGGGCTAGATGTATGTGTCCAGTCGAATCCTATTGATGTTATCATTGCGCCAGACAGGGGAGCCCTAGGAACCAATCTTTTAGACAGAGCACTACAAGTAGCACCTGTATCAACCAGAAATAGGTCAGTAGAGCCCAAGAAGTTTGCATCAACATAAGGACCTTTCTGACCTACTGAGACCTCAACCGGTTCCTTACCCCATCCTAGGCATTCCTATGCATAATCAGAATCTGCAAAACCATCACCCGAATAATCTGACATTTGATATTGATTCCATCTATTAAAGGTATTAGGATAATTTGGTCTGTGTTCAACTGCCTCAAATCCGGTAAGATTTCCTATTCCTCCCCTATGTCCTGAATTCCCTAAGCATTCTCTCATACTTCCTCTACCCTGTTGAAACTGCTGACCTCGCAAAAGGGGGCACTCAGAACGCCATTGTCCAATCTCTTTACAATAAGCACACTGATCTGAAGACAAAGTTGATCAAGAAAAAGGGGGTACACCAGGAGTATATACTGCCCGTCCGCCTCTACCACCACCTCAGGATGGTGGACCATATACTTGAGCCAACATAACTTTTGTCTTTAAATCCTTAACCTTCTTATCCTCTTTGCCTTTTGCTTCCAATTCCTGACGCTCATAATACTGGGCCATAGTCAAAAGGAGACTGGGGAAGACGTAGTCCTCGAACTCTCGCTGGCCTTGAGGGGACTAGCTATTTCTGACAACATATTAGCGACAAATTTGTCGATGAACAAATGCTTACCCGTGTCATCTGTCAATGACTGCCCACTAAAATCATGGAATGTCTCTTCAAATCATGTAAAGAAATCAGAAACTGACTCATCTGCTTTCTGTTTACAAGACGCTAATGTTGTCCAATCTATTTTCTTAGGGGGTATGAGAATTTTTAACTTAGTCACAATAGCTTTGGGAAGATCTAATATCCATCACTCAATTGTTTATAATCTGAATTGATATCAGTGGGCTCTAAGTTTTTAGAAACGTTCCTTAAACCAAGTATTACCTCCCAGGTGAACTTCTCTGCAAAATGTAACTGCTCTAAATCCTTCCACCACTGAACCATCGCTACAAGGTCTAGAGCAGAAGTAGTCCCATGAGCTTTTTTGCGAGCAGTGGATCTGATAGTGGCCTTTTCATCAGTAGTCAAAATAGAGTGAGTCTGCCGCCCATCTTGCTTATCTATGTCTTTATCGTCTGAAGTAAGTATGGGCCGAAAATTTGTTCCGCTCGCGGATTTTCCGCAATTTCGCGATCCACGAATCTCGCGAAATTGCGGCAAAATCCGCGAATCCGCGAGCGGGACGAATTTTGTTCAGGAAGCACTTACAGGGTTACAGCAGGTGCCCAAGTTGAAGCTAATTTCTTTGTAACCATATACAAAAGGGTTACAAAGAAATTAACTTGAACTTGGGCACCTGCTGTAACCCTGTAAGTGCTTCCTGAGCGGCGCCTCCTTGCCTACTTGCAACTATTCTCTGTCCCTGCTCTGACCCTCGAAGCAGGGTCAGAGAATAGTTACAATTAGGCAACGAGGCTCCTGTCACACCTCAGCGGGAAGCACTTACAGATATAAATAAAGCAGATGCCCGAGTTGAAGCTCAAATTCAGTAACGCATTATTAATCAGCCCAAGAATCTAGAGAGCACGGTCGATGCTAGGCAGGTGTGCTCTCTCCCCAAATCTACCGTCTACAAATAGCTGTAATCCGTGATGGAGGTCTAGGCCTCCACGAGTTTCTCGAGCGCAATCCCCCTGTACTTCCAGTGATCAGGAGGCTGCTTTCTCCTCATCTGCTGCGCTGATCGGTCTCTGACCTTTATAAACAAGAGGCATGTGAACTTGGACAGGAAGCCCGGCCCCGCACACACTAGGCTACGCAACCTCTTCCCGCCCTTTTCCCCACTGTGATGGACAGCTCACTCGAGGGACCTCGGCGCTTATGGGCGCGATGGTAAAGTTACAGACACACAGGGTCACTGGAGAGAACTCTTCTGGGCCTTTACGCAGCTGTAGTGTAGGAAAAGCACGATACTTTTACCCAACGAGGTAGCACTTACTGCTTTCTCCTTATCTGCTGCTCTGATCGGTGTCTGACCCTTTATAAATAAGAGTTAAACAAAAAATTGGTTCTGTCGGGTAAGACAGATTATTTCAATAATGCTCATAGATGCAAATAGAAACAAATCAGCTCTCTGATACAAAGACTCACGTTATTGAGAGATGAATACTCAAACACCAGAAAACAAAGTCGTAAGGTCAAAGCATTGTATTATATACATTAACACAAAATGAACCTATGCGCCCCTGTTGATATTATCATCCTTCCCCACAGACGCGATGGGCCACTGAGCCATTCTAGATCAATCTGAGGAATCCCTGCTTTGATCTTCAAGTGAGTACTTTCGACTTATCCCCTACTCACCTGGGTTCTTTAACTTATCCCGGCACCTCCAGTCTCTCTGATACTCGGTCTCTCTTCTCCTTGCAGACTGTCACTACCTCCCTGTCTTGAGAAAGACCCGCCGCGACCACCTACAGGGGCACATTAGGGTCGAAACGTCGACGCAACTATAGGTTCAGAATCACCAGGATCCCCACAGAAACCATAGGATTCCCTGGTTGAGATCAAACCATCTTCTGGCCACCTTGAACTGTACCTTTGTATATATATATATGTGTATCAGATTTATTTCCCCACACTGTATATACCATCACGTTCACTGAGCACCTCTTTCACGGAAAAGTCACAAATTTGCATATTTATATGACGGTCTTACCATGTTTTCAAAATCTATCCCTGAATGAAGTAATTCGGATTTATGTGGAAGCAATTTTGTGTTAATATATATAATACAATGCTTTGACCTTACGACTTTGTTTTCTGGTGTTTGAGTATTCATCTCTCAATAACGTGAGTCTTTGTATCAGAGAGCTGATTTGTTTCTATTTGCATCTATGAGCATTGTTGAAATAATCTGTTTTACCCGACAGAACCAATTTTTTGTTTAACTATTACATACCCAGGCATTACTGATTGCATTGCTAAAACCAGGTAAAGATGAAGAAAACTGCGACTCGTACCGCCCGCTATCCCTCATAAATGTGGACACCAAAATTATAGCCAGCCTACTAGCTGACAGACTTAAACCACTCATGCCGTTACTGATAAGACCCGACCAATCTGGCTTCATACCGGAACGGTCAACTACACATAACAATCGCACCCTATTTGCACTAGCTCACTATCTGGCACCGGACGTGAAAGCTGTGGCTGTATTATTGGACGCGGCCAAAGCGTTTGACACGATAGATTGGCCCTTCTTAAAAGCGGTGCTAGTACGTATGGGGTTTCCTCCGATCTTCATAGGTTGGATCACGATGCTTTACACAAACTTGACAGCACGCATTAGAGTGAACAAACACGTCTCAGAACCAATCGAAATATGTCGCGGAACTAGGCAGGGATGTCCACTCTCCCCGATGCTCTTCGCTCTGGTGTTAGAACCCCTAGCATGCAAAATTCGACAACATCACCACTACTCGGCCATACAACTGCCGGCACGCCCGATTCATATCTCACTATACGCGGATGACATGGTACTGTATGTCAAAAATCCGGAACAGCACCTTAACCCACTACTGCGCGAATATATCAAATTCGGCCAACACTCAGGTCTCCAGATAAACTGGACTAAGTCCATCATACTGGCGTTAACAGATGGCACGCACCCAACAACCATGGATAATCCACTTGAATGGCAGGATGAACCGACCAAATACTTGGGGGTGTGGTTTCACAGGGACTCAGAACTAGTAATCCGGTCAAATTATGGGAGAGCAATCTCAACGGTAGACGACAAGATCAGACGGTGGAATAAGTTACCGCTGTCGCTAGCAGACAGAGTTGCAATCGTGAATATGGTAATACTCCCCAAGTTCCTATACTTGTTTAATAATATCCCAATTAAGCCTCCTGCAGAGGTGTTCAGAAATATAAAAAAACTGGTGCTGAATCTGATTTGGGCGGGGAAACAAGCAAGATTGGATTTACAAACGATGACACTACCGTACACTAAAGGAGGTTTCAAAGTACCAGATCTCTATCTGTATTACTTGTGTGCGCAAGCGCAATTTGCGCACTACTGGTATCACGAGCTTCCTTTCCTGACTCATGTAGCGGTGGAGGCTGGTGATGCAGACCCGATTCCATTGACTAGCATACTAACACACAAACGTGACAGATTACATGAGCGTGACATAAACCCGGTGAACACCACCACGGATGCATGGAGACGGATGGGAAAAGTGGCAAACCGCCTCCCACTTTATGCGCCTGCTCTCCCCCTGGCACATCATCCGGCGCTAACAGTTACACAAGAACAGATTGGGATGGATTTACTAAGAAACGCAGGTATAGATAAGATGGGGGATTTGTATAACGAAGGCACATACCAAACTCTAGAAAAATTGGACTACATAAGCAACCCAACACTACTATTTACCTTTAACTACTATAGATTACAAAGAGCGATCAAAGAGCACTTTCCCACATTTCCGGAGGAGCCCCAAACCCTGTCTCCCTTGCAGCTACTTCTCACTACACCTCATGCCTCTCATCTAGTGTCCAGACTCTACGCGAGCATACAAACTGACATTGGGGGGAACACAGAAAAGGGGAGATGTAAATGGAGCGATGCCCTAGGAGAAACATTGTCAGAAGAGGACTGGAAAACCACATGCCTACTCACTGGCCTGCTACCGGCAAATGGGAACCTGAGGATCATTCATTACAAATACATACACCAAATGTACTACACGCCTCAAAGGCTTCATAAATACGGGTTACGGGACGACTCCAAATGTATACGATGTAAACGAGAAAATGCGGACTTCATGCATTTAGCATGGCACTGTGGCAGTGTGGCTAATTACTGGGAACAGGTGACACAGGCTTTAAGTGACATGTTGGGGATCCCACTAGTATGCGAAGCCAAAAGCTGCTTGTTAGGCATTGTCCCGCACTTACGAGCGACGCGACGCAGGTTTTGTATGGTAGCGCTTTTGATGGCGAAAAGAAGAGTATCCTTACATTGGGGTAGTAAAGTAGGGCCAAAGATGAAAAGCTGGATGGAAGATTTGACGTACTGTTGTGACACACTGGCCACGTATGAGGAAGAACTGCCGACTAGGTCACGCCCCAGGGACTACTGGATGTATTTGCGTGACTACGTAAGGACACATACATCAGACTAACCCGTATAGAGTTGCCAAACATAACACGCGTTAAAACACATATTGATGAGTAATACACAATTACCAGAGGAGAGGGAGAATGTTGTGACACAGTGTTTGATGTTATGGAATTACATGTTGTTTTTCCTACAGGTTAATGATACAATTAAAATGAAAAAATATAAAATGTAAGACCATGGACATGCTTTGGAAAGTATGCAGTTCTATCTTCTGATAACAATGCTTTTACTTGAAACGCCGCCGGTCCTATCGATGTCGGCTGATGGGCTGTGTACAAACTATTCAAAGTACTATATGAATTGCACAACTGTGAAGCCGGCCTAATAAGGTTGTAGGCGCGAACCTGTATAATACTTCTGCGAAATGTGCAATAAACGTCTTACGACTTTAAAAAAAAAAAAAAAAACTATTACATACCCAGGTTTTGAGGGACACCGGGTCACCCCCTTTACGCAGCTGTAGTGTAGGAAAAGCACAATACATTTACCCAACGAGGTAGCACTTACTGCTTTCTCCTCATCTGCTGCTCTGATCGGTGTCTGACCCTTTATAAACAAGAGGCATGTGAACTCGCACAGAAGCCCGGCCCCACACACACTAGGCTATGCAACCTCTTCCCAGCCTTTCCCCCACTGTGATGGACAGCTCACTCGAGGGACCTCGGCGCCTATGGGCGCGGTGGCAAAGTTACAGACACACGGGGTCACTGGAGACAACTCTTCTGGGCCTTTACGCGGCTGTAGTGTAGGAAAAGCACGATACATTTACCCAACGACGTAGCACTTACTGATTAGCCAGTAGAAAGTACTCCAGTTGAGTATAGTGCAATTGCCCAAAAATCCGCGATTTCGCGGGAAAATCCGCAAATTCGCGGATTTTTTTGCGAATTCACAAAATTCACCCATACTTAGTCTGAAGAAAGATGTTCTTCATCAGAAAGATCATCCTCAGGGGCAGAGGGAAACTTATATGGGGTGGAGGTCGATCTAACAAGATGGAATCATCCTGAGGTTTATTAAGTATGGGATAAATGGGGCGCCAAATAGGGTACTGGCCAGTTACCTCTAAACTACGCTCCCTTTACTCTTTGTCTTTTATTGCCTTCATCTCTTTATTTTTTAATTCCATTGCTTTTTGATATATTGTTTTACGCTGTTCTTTTTCTGCTATAGCTTCTTCTTTCCTCACTCTCTCTTGCCCTTCTTCCTCCCACATTCGTACACAATCAACCATATCTTGTCAACTTTTTCTTTTAAACAAACGCTGTTCTACATTTTGAATCTTTTTAAAGTCAAATGACCCATTCACTGGCCATTGTAAATCAGGATCCTTTTTTTGTATATTTGTTTCACAGTGTACTATACATTATGGAAGAAATACAGTATTTAATGTACATATGCCTAGTAGGTGACCCCTCTGGGGGAGCCGGCTGATTTCTGTCTAAATCCATTTTGGTACCTCCAAGACAGTAACACAACCTATGGAGTGTGCTGGAAACAGGCATGCTACCAAGTTTTTGTAAAATATTACTTTTCCAAAATATTCAAAAGTAGAGAAAAATCTCCACATTACTTGCCTTTATCTTTTGCAAAAAATAAATTAAACTAACAAAACCAGAATCTTGGCCAAGCAAATCAAGAGTGCCGCTTCAGCGACCTTACCAAACAAGAGTCTCCAACTTCCAACTGCCAATCTCTTGGTCGACCTAATGGTCACTGCAAAACAATTACACCGAAGTATACCTCAGTCGGGACCGGCCACCAGCAGGAGGGTCAAATTGAAAAAAACCAGAAAAGTCACTTCGGTCTGCAAAGACAAGGGTCTCCTCGTGCAGGACGTTTCCTCAGCAAAATTCCACTCTTCCGTCAAGGCCACTCCTTTGGACAGCCGCGTCTCTGATGAGACCCCACGAGTCGAGGGCAAAACTGTGGAAATGTGCCTTTTAATGGGCACAGCGGTGCAGGCATCACCCTTCTCTGTCCACGGGTCCATAGACCAACAAAATAGAGATTGGCACTGAAGCTGGAATTCAAATAACAAGTTTATTAATCACTCATGAGTAGGACCACATCCATACAACACCCTCAAGTGTTCCAGTAGGTAGTACATTGAATACACAGACCATGGTGCTTATATACACACTTTGTTGCAGAGTAAGCATGCAGATACAAATAGAAGGTACAGGCCTACACAGAAATAGTTACCGACAAACATGGGCAGATGGGAGATCACTTAGTCAGCAAAGCGGGAGGGGGAACAGAACTGTTTACAACAGCAGAAAATAGTTGACAGTTACATCTTTAACCATGTGCATTTCAGCAGTTACAGGCCTTTGCTCAGCACATACAACGTTGTGGTCCAGTACAGAAGGAGTTAACTAAACCTGATGACTCAAGCAGAATAGAAGGGCAAGCAACAGTGAAGACAGAAGAATTACATAGCTAACAAAATGGATGCCACAATCAAAATGGCTTCTGCTTATGCTATCTGAATTATTATATGTTTTCCACAGTGCTGTGCATGCTCCTTGAGCGTCTCCAAATATAGCATGTGCAAGGTGATTGCAGCTGTCTCAAGACTTCTGGTGTAGTTGTTTTAAGCCCATAAGCATCCCTTTCTTGGCCTCTTGACAGCTCCTTGTAGGCTACAGATACCCAAAACCAAATTTGAAGACAAAAGTGTACGTGTGGCTGCTTAAGGACGGGCAGCCCCTAAGTATGAGGGATACAGCGGAAATGTGTATTCGGGCATTGCTGTCAGTAGTGGAACTTGCTTCTCGATTGAAAGCCAGGAAGTGCATAGTTGTGATTCTCATGATACCTGCATGCTTACACCCCCTTCAATTAGACAAACCTTTCTGTTGCCTAAGCATGAAGTTATCAAGCCACCAGGGCATAGTTTTAGGACACTTCAATTCCAGGGAGTGGTTGACATTAATCTTCTTGACTTCCAAATGTACAGTGGGAGAAAAGCGTGTTGTTGCTTTCCCTCAGTGACTTGTCTTGATACTGCTCAGCTGCACGACTTGAGGGGTACATGTTTCAATTCAAAGGAGGGGCATGCTCAGTCTTCGCATTTCACAAAGCTCTGGGTGGCACTGGATTGTTGGCATAAAAGTGGGTGCATGGTTCCATGTGTTGGCTACCAGAGAACGGTCTAGGATCCTTAAATGAAACAGCTCATATTGTGTAATTTCAAGCCAAGTGTTGTTTTGCTTTCCATTCTGGTTCTCATGTTTTTTTTCTTCCACAATAGGTGTAGAACTACAAGTACCAGGGTACTGAGCTTTAGCAACTACAAAATTAAATCTCCCAATTTCACTAGGTCAATGTGTGAGTAGATCTTCCAGCCAGGTTTTACTTTTGACTTCTGGGTCTTGTAGTTCCTTTCACCCCATTTTAAAATAGAATAACAAGTCTCCTTTTTGTGTTTAATTCTGGGTCTTGTCGTCTTCTTCATTCCATTATTACATGACAAGTCCCACAATGCAGAGTGCTGCTGTGCAACATGTAAAAAACAAAGTACGTCACCAATAGGTCTGACTTAGGCGAAACCTATTGGCTTTGCCAATGCATGTTCTATTCCTGCATTGTGCTCTTACAGATATATATCATCGTTCTCAAGTATGTTGAACCATTTGTCTCGATTTCAATGGACCAAGACTACACTCTTAGAGTGAACTAAAATTTGGGGGACCACCTGGCAAGAAGGCAAGTTCTTGACAGTCAAAGTAAAAATTCTGGGGAAAGGGTCAAAATTCAGGACAAAAGTTCATTATAGTAGACACATCCGAGGACGTTGCACAATTATAAAGTAGACAGCTGGAAGAATTGCAAGCTAAAATAGTTTTTTTTCCGTTACTTTATTTTGCACATTGGAGTACTGAGCACACATTCACACATAGCTGGACGTATTGAAAGATGAAAAAAACTAGCAAACATATACACTCCAAGCAGAATTTGACAGTCAACATAAGGGGCAGTTTTCTCAATTCTACCCCAGTAACATGAATGATAGAGCCAAAGCAACACTGTGTTGTTGAACGTAGACTTTGAGTTCACAGGCAGTAGCATTACTACACAGGGTGAAACACAGAGTGACATGATGGTGAGAAAGGAGGATAGAGGGATATATACAGAGAGGGAGAGACAGAAGTTTAGAACAAGGAGAGTGAACAGTGATAGAAGAGGAAAGTAAGTGAGGATTTGCCAGCTGGGAGGGAAAAAGAACAGATTGTGAAAAGAGGAACACAGAAAAACATTGGGTAGAGAAAGGAGGGAAAAACTGATACAGAAAGATGCTGAGAGTGACAGACATCGTTGTAAAAAGAAAAAAAGTATAGGGGCTTGTAAAAGGCAAGGTAAATGGAACCAAGAGCAAGCATGTGAGGGAGGCAGAGAGGTGGAGAAGAAGGGCAAGGTAGGAGAGAGGAGGGAACAGATAGAGAACAAGGAACTGAGAGAGGAAGAGGTTGAATAGGGAGCAAACAGAGGGATGATGTGAGGGTTCACTTTGTAACTTGTATGTCAGAGCTTTCAGTCCAAATTACAAAGCACCATATCTTTGAAAATCTGGTGCTTTTCTGCTGTTTCACTCACAGCAGCACTGCCACTTCACTTACTGCGCTGTTTTGCGTGAAATGTTAATAAGTATCCCCCTCAATGATTAAGCACATGTGTCAAGGCATACATTTTGTCTTGGACATGTACAGCGATCTGCTGCATTTTGCGTATGAGGCACAGGGTCAGACTGAATTGCATATGGCCATGTCTGAACTGGGGTGCTAGAGTGGGCTAAAGAATGATGATGGATTAAACCCAGATCAGTTGACTTGGGGTGACTGTTTTATTTGCTCAAATGCTCCCTCCATCATCCCCTTTGGAATTGCTTTGTTCGCCCTAAGTTGGCAGGGTATGCCCAGACGTGGGTCCCTTGCTCACTTTGCAACTGGATTCAAGCTAGCCTGGCTGATGACGGCTGGTTAGTCAGAAACCAGCCCCAGGATGCTTGTTTCTGGTCCAGGAAAGACATGGTTTGGCAGTTCGGGCTGGACTGTTCCCTTGAGGCACAGGGTCAGACTGATTTGCATATGGCCATGTCTGAACTGGGGTGGTGGAGTGAGCTAAAGAATGATGATGGATTAAACCCAGATCAGTTGACTGGGGGTGAATGTTTGATTTGCGCAAACGCTCCCTCCATCATCCCCTTTGGTATCGCTTTGTTCGCCCTAAGTTGGCAGGGTATGCCCAGAAGTGGGTCCCTTTCTCACTTTGCCACTGGATTCAAGCTAGCCTGGCTGATGACGGCTGATTAGCCAGAAACCAGTCCCAGGATGCTTGTTTCCGGTCCAGGGAAGGCATGGCTTGGCAGTTCGGGTTGGACTGTTCCCATGAGGCACAGGGTCAGACTGATTTGCATATGGCATGTCTAAACTGGGGTGGTGGAGTGAGCTAAAGAATGATGATGGATTAAACCCAGATCAGTTGACTGGGGGTGAGTGTTTGATTTGCGCAAACGCTCCATCCATCATCCCCTTTGGTATCGCTTTGTTCGTCCTAAGTTGGCAGGATATGCCCAGACGTGGGTCCCTTGCTCACTTTGCCACTGGATTCAAGCTAGCCTGGCTGATGACGGCTGATTAGCCAGAAACTGGTCGCAGGAAGCTTGTTTACGGTCCAGGCAACACATGGCTTGGCAGTTCGGGCTGGACTGTTCCCATGAGGCAGGGGGTCAGACTGATTTGCATATGGCCATGTTTGAACAGGGGTGGTGGAGTGAGCTAAAGAATGATGATGGATTAAACCCAGATCAGTTGACTGGGGGTGAGTGTTTGATTTGCTCAAACGCTCCGTCCATCATCCCCTTTGGTATCGCCTTTTGTGTAAGGGCGTGCTACTGAAATAACATATACATACAGACAGAAAATCACGGTTTGTTAAGAAAAGGCTATTTTTCAAGGAATGAGGGAGAAATCCATCCTAGGTTCCAGCATGGAGCATTTGTCTGTCAGGTTACAGTATGACACTAGAAGATTTTGGGATTAGTGCACACAGTAATGTTATTTTAGGCATTTCTAATTGTACTCTTTGTTCTCAATTAACTGGAAAAGATGAAAACCAAAACTTTACAGGAACAGAGGTTTCAATAAAATGAAATATTTCTGTTCATGGCTATGCCTTCCTACCAGTCCATCCCACATGTGGCTTCTGAGCTTCTTTTGCCTCGGCCTAAGCACTGCACAAATTATAGCTATGCCTACAAGTGAGCGAGCCAACAAATTAACAGGGCGAGCCGAGCCAGTTGCCTGGCTTGGCTATTATAGAACCTGCCCGAACTGAGCCTTGAAAATGTTTGCCATGTAAATCTTACAACAAACATTACGTAAAATAAAAACAGTGTATTTCTTTAACATGTGGACACTATCACATAAATACGTCGCATTATAACACAGCACTGAGAAGTAATTATTAAAAGTTATAGTTTTTAAACATGAACTTAGAACCACTCCTGCCCCCACTTTGGTGACAGTGCCATTAGTGAACTAAAAGGCAAGGCAGTTGTCATGTTAACCCCCTATGTGGCTCACATTGTTATAGAAAGAATTATGTGATTGTGCAGCCATAGCATTGTATACATAATGATGGATTTGCAGCAGTTTCCACAAAATTCATCATCTGCTGCATAATCTCATGGCAAGTGTTGCAGCACTGTGGAAGGACCTTTGAAGAGGTTGACTGGTCACCGTCTGTTGCTTATTGAAATATTTGGGTGTTAAACTGGTACAAATGAGGTGCAACTACAAATGAGGTGCAACCTATGCTGAGAGATTGCTAACAGTTGTAAAAATGGCTAAATAATGAAGTAATACCATGATAAAATGTGGCACTATATGCAACATAATTTGCCACATTTAGTCAGCCCTGCCTCATAATCTGGCCCTCTCTTGCTGCTTAATTCTAGTAGCCCTGATTATAGTCGATTAAACCAAACACAAAAGGTTTTTGAACAGTTGGAATTCCGAACTCACATATTTGAAGGTGCCTTCATACCGCATGTGAAGAAACAGGCGGATTAGTAAAGTAAAATATTTGCCTAAAATCATACAGTTTGGTTAAGGGGGAAGCCACGATTAATCAAGGTTATGCAATTTCAGTTTGTACGAATTAGGCACTAAATGGGTACCCATTTTTCTCTCCTTTTGACTTCAGATTTGAAATTGTTGTTTTTACGTCTTTGTGCAGGAAGGCATATGGAAGCTTAGCTTGTTATAGGCTTGAGGTTCCAATGTGACCCAGACCGGAGCCAGATCCAGCCTTCAGACTCGAGGCTGGATCGAGCTTTCATCGGCTCGCCCACCTCTAGCCATGTCACTGACAAAGCCAGCTTTAATGCAGGTGGTAGCCGGTGTGACAATTTTTGTTTCCCCCCAAACGACCAACTTCTCCACAGATTGCATGTGCATTCATTTTTTTATATAGACTCATACAACAGGAGGGTAGCCGTCAACCCAGTTGAGCCCTGGGTAAATAGTATGTCTAACAAGCAACAATGTCTCAACAGGTATTAGTGGAGGACAATTTTTCTTACAAGAAAGCATGCACATAAAAGTTGCAAATGGAGGGAGAAAGCAGGGAGACAACAATAATTTTAGCAGTTAATTGCAATCTGTATTTTTGACAAGATGAGCAAAATTGTAGAACAATATTGTGGCCCTTAGTTACATTAAATGTACATGTAACCCATAAAGACTTGTGCACAATGGTGCTCCAGATGTAAAAAGATGTAAAAAGTGAACGGCGCAAGTGACAAGTGAAAAAAGATATACTACTATATACAGCGAAAGGCAGCACAAGACAATGAAAACAGAAATGTGAAAATATATACAAAGTGATAACTGAACGGGCTATGTTTGTTAATAGAGGGTGCCCCAGAAAGTGGTCTAAAATGTGGGGAGCTTGGAATACCTACAGGGGGGATATTTGTGATCCACCTGCAGAAAATGACAGCGATGGCTCGCATGAGGATGGTGAATGAGGGTTGGGGGGAGTTGGGGAAGGCTGGAAGGCGAATGTCAACTACCTGGAAGAATAGAATCTGTACATATTTTGCAAAACTACACAATGATGTATTGAGTAATGTTCAAAAACTGCCGTATATAATATTGCCACAACTTGCTGATGTGATGAAAACAATAAAATGTTTTTTAAAAAAATATATATACAAAGAACTTTTAGTGGTTCAAAATATTGATGTAGAATTATGGGAACATTTTGTTTTCATTGAACCACAAAAGAAGCGCCAAACGTTGCACTGGAGTGTCAACAACGTTCGTTTCGACCTGTTTTAAGTTCAGGTCATCATCAGGACAGGGTTACTGGTTTTGTTCAAGTGCTGCATAAGGTAAGAAGGAAAAAGATACAGAGCCCAATATTCGGAAAAACTGAAGCCAAACTGGAGGGGAAATTAGATAATTACCAGTACGAGGACCCAGGACAGTGTTCCGGTTGTAATAAGGCACGAGGTACCCAAGATTGGGGTAGTCAAGCGGTCTCTGCGGAGGGATAAGAGAACAGTGTGAGACAGGAGGCGGGAAAGTGTGACGGAGGCACACTATGCAGTGGTGACCCCCACAAGCAAAAGAGGGAATCGAAGCATAGAATGCCAGCACCAGTCTAAAAAATCCCTATCAGTATTGATCAATGAGAAAGGTGCAAAAAAAGGGGCTGAGAGCACAATTCCCTATACTCCCTCAGATTAAGGGCGGATTCAAAGAACCAGACCCTCAACAATTCAACAGTACATATTAGCCCAGCACACTTTGAACACAATTTGTTACAAATAGATAAATCAAAGAAAATTTAGTTCCACGAAAAAGTCGATGTTTTCAGTTTTCAGTTATTCTTTATTATTCAGTCTTTAAAAGCTTTTTGACAGCATCACTTTTGGAACCGCCAACGCGTTTCGTCCCATCCAGGGACTTCTTCAGGGCTTGAACAATTCGTATGATCTACACTAGTTGACAATTTCTTATGAGTTCTGGTTGATAATATCTTGTAAATCCTTGACGGTGATAATATATTAGAAAAAAGAGTTTCCTATTCAGTGACCCTTTATATATTCACGGTTGCTGATTGTTAAGTTTCACTTTAGATCCTTTATTCATGTAGTTACGGCATCATGTTTGATCATTGAATGGTCGATTTTAAAAGGTAAAGACCGGGATATAGTAGTTCGGGTCCGTAAAGGGTCCTCGATCGTCTCGGCTCCAACCAGGAATCACCACGATGGTTGGAGCCGAGACGATCGAGGACCCTTTACGGACCCGAACTACTATATCCGGGTCTTTACCTTTTAAAATCGGCCATTCAATGATCAAACATGATGCCGTAACTACATGAATAAAGGATCTAAAGTGAAACTTAACAATCAGCAACCGTGAATATATAAAGGGTCACTGAATAGGAAACTCTTTTTTCTAATATATTATCACCGTCAAGGATTTACAAGATATTATCAACCAGAACTCATAAGAAATTGTCAACTAGTGTAGATCATACGAATTGTTCAAGCCCTGAAGAAGTCCCTGGATGGGACGAAACGCGTTGGCGGTTCCAAAAGTGATGCTGTCAAAAAGCTTTTAAAGACTGAATAATAAAGAATAACTGAAAACTGAAAACATCGACTTTTTCGTGGAACTAAATTTTCTTTGATTTATCTATTTGTAACAAATTGTGTTCAAAGTGTGCTGGGCTAATATGTACAGTGGTGACCCCCACCCTGTTTATCTACGAATTTTTCCTCGTCAATTGAGATCTAGCTATTTTGTTCTGATGCCCGATGGAGATACCTAGTTTAGCTATAGGGGAGACTGGTCGGGGATTTCCCTCCTTGGACGTCACCTACCCAGTCGGTCTTTAGCCAGACTTCCTTGCATCTCTCCTGTCGTCTCGTCCCACATCCTCCCTCCATTTATGTCTCTCCTTCCCTCCTCTCTCTAAGTATTGAGACTGAACTATTTTGTCTGATGCCCCATGGAGCTACATGGCTAAGCTATAGGGGAGATGGACCGTGGATTCCCTCCTTGCTCGTCACCTACCCAGTCGGTCTTTAGACAGACTTCCTCTTGTCTCTCCTTGTTGTCTTTTCTCTTTTTCCTCCCTATCTCTCCTCTCCTAATGTATTGCCTTTTATTGTTGATGTATTGTGTAATTGTTGATCTTGTCTGATACATTGGTGATCCTCATGTATAGCGCTCTGATACCTTTGGGTCTATCCAAGCTCACTTTCCCTCCGCCCCTCCCCCCCACTACTTTCTCGCTCCTCTCTCTCCTCCCCTAATGTATTGCTGACTGTTTGATATAATGTTTACTTGTTTGATCTTTTCCTATATATTGTTGCACCACATTGTTGCACTTCCTTTCGTCTCTCCTGCAGTCTCCTACCGCATCCGCCCTCTATTTATCTCTCTCCTTCCCTCCTCTCTCAATGTATTGAGACTGAACTATTTTGTCTGACGCACGATGGAGCTACTTAGTTTAGCTATAGGGGAGATGGGCCATGGATTCCCTCCTTGGTCGTCACCTACCCAGTCGGTCTTTAGACAGACTTCTTTTCGTCTCTCCTCATTGTCTTGTCCCTAGCTCCTATCCCCTCCTCCCCCCCCCGAATTCTCTCCCCTTGCCCGCTACTCTGCCTACCCCCTGTCCTTTGTGCCCTTTGACTAAGCACTCCTTCTCCCCTTGTTGGGGAAAGATCCAATATTTATACTCTGGAGTCTCAGCGAACCCGCTGAGTGAGTCCACTGAGCCACTCACACTTGAGGTATGGTATGGCACCCCTTACCAAAGCACTCCCTCTCCCCTTTCTGGGGAAGGATCCAGTATGTAGGCCTTGGAGTCTCAGAGACCTCTCTGAGAGAGTCCACTGCGCAAAGGGAGCCTCTCGCAACAGAGATAGGGAAGTGATACCACTTCCCCTGGGATCACAGCTTACTGGACTTTGGACGTTTGCCTTGATTCGTCTACCGGTTTGTGTACCCGTCACCCTTCCCCTCCTCTTGCCATGCTGTGTCTCTCACCCTACCCTCCTCTGTCCAGCCTTCATTATCTGTCTACTTCCCCAGCTCCAACCCCCCACCCCTGAATCTCACCTTGCATGCTTTTCCCCTAACGTATTTGTGCTTATTGTTTATCTCGACCTTACCAGTAACTATGTGGCCATGCTCTAAGAACTATGTAACCTTTGTTATGATGTAACCTGTAACTATGATCTGATGCACATGTAAAGCGCTCCGATACCTCCGGGTCTAGCCAGCGCTATATAAAACTCTTGAAAATAAAAAATAAAAATAAAAAATAAACATCTTACAGCAACTTCGACCCCCAACCCATCATCCTGAACTACTGTTGCACCCAAACCAATGACTCCCATACCCACTGGATCTCTGACTAGAAGAAACTCTCTATCGCAGACAGCATCTCCATCATGAACTCCATTCACTCAGATCCCCCTTAGAGCCCTGCCAGCAGCACATCTACAATTTAGGAAGATAAGTAATCAGAGGCTCCCTCACAGAACTCCTGAACACATCCATCACCACAGCCACTATCCCCGATGCCTGGAAGCACGCCAAGGTCAAGTCCCTCCTGAATAAACCCTCCACCAACCACAACAAACTAAGCAAGCATTTGCAATGCAATAGGTCTCGCATTTACGTGAGTTTAAGTTATTGGCATTGTAAAGGATAATGCGTTTTATTAAAAAAAAACATAAATAAGAGTCATTGCCATTTACAATGCCAATAGCTCAAACTCGCGTAAATGCGAGACCTATTGCATTGCAAATGCTTGTTTTTGATAAGTGGTTGACGAACAACAGACAGGACCCACTGTACAGAGAGTCTGCATATGGCCATTAATGTCTATTACTGCTGTATGGTACTATTGTTTATCCTCTCCCCCAGCAGACACTGCTTTCCATTTGTAATAGTGTTTTTTTTGTAAAGGAAGAACCCCCCCCCCACAACTATTGTGCTGCAGTGTCCTTACTATATATTTTTCCTTGGCTTACCATAGCTCCCTCTCACTTAGAATTTTGTACCGAGGATGTGACCTGATATATGTTCTTGCTATCAATATTTTCAATAAAAATATACAAAAATCTATACTACTATTATAAAGAGAGCGCTGAAACCTTTGAGGCGGGTAAACTCAAGACGTACAGCACCAATCACAACACCCAATACAGCATTGGAAAGGGGAGATGCAGCAGATGGACATAGGCTATACAGCTGGGCACCATATACATTACAAAGGTCAAAGAACCTTAGGGGTAAAGTAGTCCCTTGTGGGCGTTGGTGTGGGCGTGTCAAAGTACACTTGGGCGTTGGCGTGGGCGTGTCAAACGAACTACACTACACGAGCAGCATTCAGAGAGGGGCGTGGGGCGTGGCACAACAGCACTACATTATTAGTTTGTGGGCGTGCAGCATTGACAGGCACAACAGCGTTGTCAGAGGGGCGTGCCAAGAGCGTTGTCAGAGGGGTGTGACACTCAGGAAACACAAAATGGCCGCGTACTTCAGTAGCGCGCCTTTAATGTGCGCGCCCATTCACGATCCACCTTCGCGTCTGACACGTACCTGTAGAAACACAAAGCTGCAAAGCATTTCACATTCAGGCAACATTAATCACAGATACTGCGGCGCAACCTTTGTGGCCGTAAAACTTTTCAGAGGGGCCGGCACCAAAATTAACATAAAAAGGGGAGCGCCTTTAATCAGCAATGTGCGTTCTCAGTACGCGACGTCACCCTTCTGGGGCACGCCTTTCGTCAGCGCACACATTCACGGCGCACCAACGGCTCCAGCAGACATTCACGGCAGGCAGCGTAGAACACCATGTAAGCAACTTCATTATTGCAATTTAGTCCGGGGAGCAGACGGGGCCTCAAACCAGCCCTCGCAAACACGGGGGCATGCCGGGCAATGTCAGCCTACACACAATAACGTCAATAACCAACACACTCCACAGATAACGAACGACAAGCTAATACAGTTAAGGACCCACATTTGAACAACGCTGTTACTAACAGTGCATGCACAACCGGACTAAGACGTTACTAAAACATTAAAACATCACATTTGGCTATAGGCAGATGTAAAACAACACGTGGAAGAACTACTCTTGCATTTTGTCATACTTACCTCATGCTGCATAACACACAATTACAACATATATTTAAAAACACACAACATCAGAGCACATTTAATATTACAAACATTACACACATAACAGTTCATACCCGGACAACGTCGGGACGGGCTGCTAGTAAATAAATAAATCACTTAATGTTTTTGCCTGTAAAGTTTAGGACATGACTATAGTCTTCAACTTTAAATTCTTCCGTGTCTGAGACCCAGACGACCCAGCCCACTTAAAGCCCTGGCGATTGATATTTGGTAGTGTGGCATGGTGGAGAAGCAGACCAGGATACGTAGGTTTCTATTTAAGGGTTTTATTGTCAACAAGATGTAACAGACAAAGTCTTTTATGCGATAGAGTCTTTGGTCCAAAGAAATTTGAAAACAGAAGGTTAAACCACTGTCTTTGGCGCAAGGGATTCTGGGAGTTGTAGTATGGCTCCGGCGCTTCTCTTGAAATTCTGGCGAAAGGTGGGAGTTCCGGTGGCTCTATGCTTGGCGACCGTGGCCCGTTGATACCATATAGAAGGGAAAGAAACAAAAAAAACCTGTAAGGGCGTTGTTTGCTATCCACAACATTGGCGCAGGGAATCAGGGAAAGTGTAGGGGACTGCCACCTCTACCGTCACCAGTGTCTCACGCCATGCAATGTGCATTAATACGCCGAAGACGGGCCGGGGTCTTTATCTCCCCTTTTTACTCTCCCTCTAGGTCCCTCTAATGCGCGGCTCCACACTGAGCAAAACCGTCCCCGTACCTTGTGTAGCCACGTCCCTCCAGGGCCGTGGCTCGAATCTTCGCGTTGCCAGGTAGGGTCTGGCTGCCCGTCTGTTTCCTGGACTGGCTCAGTTGCGCTCCGGTTCTTCCCCTCGGCTGGCGAGTCTTCCTGCTCCCCTTGAAGGCTTCGTGCTTTATTCCACGGGGTCACCAGGTACGTCCTCGCAAGCGTCTTCACCTGGCGTTCTCCATCCGTTGGTCCCAGTGGACGCCCGCTCTCTCTGGCGGCTTCCACTTTGAAGCCCTCTGCACCACGTGACCCAGTCAGCTGACCTGGGAAGCCTGACGCCTTAAAGGACCAGCACTCCTTGGGCAAGTTCTGCAAATACAGGAGAGGAGACGGGGAAAGGTAATGGGGAAAGTGTTCCATTGCTGGGATCCCGGAATGCTTTTCCTCACACACCCCTACCCCAGTTTGTTCACGGTCGGGGAACAATGGAAAACGCGAAAGAAAGTCAGCATTCGCATTCTCTGTACCTTTCCGGTGGATTACCTCAAAAGAGTAGGGCTGTAAGGAGAGGAACTACCGGATAATGCGCGGATTGTTTCCCCTTATTGCGACGCATCCATAGCAATGGGGCATGATCAGTAAAGAGTAGGAAGTGGGCACCCTCTAAATAGTATCGGAGTTTCTCAACTGCCTATTTAATGGTGAGGCACTCCTCGATTATAGGGTATTTCTGCTCCCTAGGAAACAATTTCCGACTTATAAAAAGGACAGCATGTTCAACGCCTTCTGGTGAAGCTTGGGACAATACGGCACCCAGACCATGTTTGGATGCGTCTGTATGTAGTAAGAAGGGTTTTGAAAAATCGGGAGAACGGAGAACAGGGGCAGTTGTTATGGCTGTTTTTAAGTCCTTAAAAGCCTTCCTAGCACTAGGTGTGGGTTGGTGGAGGTCCCTGCTCTTGACATTCTTCTGGAGTAAATTAGTCAAAGGCGTCGCCAGTTCAGAGTATTGGGGTATGAAGCGCCTATAATAACCAAGGAGCCCCAGGAATGCTCGGACTGCTTTTTTTGTGGAGTGAAAAGGGACCTCTACTATAGCTTTCACCTTCTCTGACTGAGGCTCTATGACTCCATTTCCCAAGAGATAACCCAGGTATTTTACCTTTCTAAAACCTACTCTTGATTTCTTTGCATTAATATGCAAACCAGCCTTTTGAAGGGCGGTAAATACTTGGGTACAATGCTGCAGATGGGTGTCCCAGTCAGGGCTAAATATAACTATGTCATCCAGGTAAGCTGAGGAATATTCCTGGTGGTTTTGCAATACCTGGTTCATTAGTCGTTGGAACGTGGCAGGTGCCCCATGCAACCCAAAGAGTAGGACCGTGAATTCGTATAGGCCACTGGGGGTAGCGAAGGCAGTCTTCTTTTCTTGGTCCTCCGGTTTAAGTGGTACCTGCCAATAATCTTTGGTAAGGTCAAGAGTAGTGATGAACTGTGACTCCCCTAATTTCTCTATAAGTTCATCCACCCTAGGGATGGGGTATGAGTCACACTTAGAGATGGTATTCACAGCGCGAAAATCGATGCAAAAGCGGACTGACCCGTCCGGTTTTGGCACTAATTCTATAGGGGAAGACCATTCGCTTTTTGATGGTTTAATAACCCCTAAATCCAGCATACTTTCTACTTCCTTTTCTATTGCCTGCCTCCTCGCAGCCGGTATTCTATACGGTTTTTGTTTAACTATTTTCCCTGGCTGAGTGTTGATAGCATGCTCAGCTAGAGAAGTTCTCCCTGGCAAGTCAGAGAAGACCTGTTCAAAAGGGGTTAGTGTTTTCTGAAGGGTCCCTTCTTGTTCCTTGGTTAAATCCGGATTAATGACCAATTGTCTCACTGTAGACGTGGTAGCAGAGAGGTCCTCGACGTGTTGTACGTCTTGGGGAGGGGGACCTATCCACTTCTTGAGAAGATTTATATGGTATAGTTGACATTTTCTGGGGTTGACCTGTATCTTGTAGGAGGTTAGCCCGACCTTTTCTGTCACTTTATAGGGCCCTTGCCACCCTGACTTGGTTTTTCCTTTAGCAGCAGGCAGAAGGACCAAAACCCAGTCTCCTACAGATAACTGTCGCCACTTCTTCCCTTTGTTGTACAGTATTTGTTGTTTTGTTTGTGCTTTCTCTAGGTTTGAATCAGCGAATTCCCTTAGTTTGTGTAGTTTGGAGCGCAGGCCTTTGGTATACTCAAGAAAGGATTTTGTGTCTTCCTCCTTTTCTTGCTCCCAAACTGCCTTAGTAATCTCTAGGAGACTTCTTGGGTTTCTTCCATATAGTAGTTGGAATGGGGAACAGCCTAAGCTAGACTGAACCTGACTCCATACCACATATAAGGCAAATGGAAGCAACATGTCCTACTCCTTCCCCTCTACAGATAAAAGTTTCTTTAGGGTCAGTTTAAGAGTGGCGTTATAGCGCTCACATAGACCATCCGTTTGGGGATGGTAGACAGATGTCTTAATGTGGGAGATATCCATGTTTTACATATTTGGCCCATTAACTTTGAAACGAAAGAAGTCCCCTGATCTGTAAGAATTTCCTTGGGGAACCCAACCCGGGAAAACAGTTCCATTCGCTTTTCTGAAATATTCTGGGTTGTAGGAGTTCGTAAAGGGAAGGCTTCCGGATACCTCGTGGCGTAATCCACCACGACCAAGGCATACACAGGACCCTTTTTGGTGCGTGGAAGGGGCCCAATAAGGTCCATACCAACCCTTTCAAATGGGTTACCTACAACCGGGAGAGGCTGCAAAGGAACCGCAGGGGGTTTATACGGATTCTTTTTCCTGGCAGACCTCGCATTCCTGACAGAACTTAGTGACATGTGAAAATATTCCAGGCCAGTAAAAATGTTGTAGCAACATCTGAATGGTCTTTTGTGCCCCTCTGTGTCCAGCCAATAGATGCGAGTGAGCAAAGAAAAGAACCTGCTCCCTAAATGCCTGAGGCACTATCAATTGAGGGTTATCTCCCTGCTTTCCTACCCTATACAACAGTTCATTCTGTATCTGAAAAGAAGGGTAAGTAAGAGAGGATGATTGAGAGGTTTGCTCTGCCTGTTCCCAAGCTGGCCGGAGGGTTTGGTCATTTTTTTGTGCATACCTGAAACTGGTATCCATGAGCCAGAGGGCCTGAGTTAGGAGGGATGGACGGGGTGACGTGGACAAAAGGCGCCTCTGTAGTTTTTCCTATAAAAGAAACAAAAAGGACGGGTTGTCCTGCCCTATTATCATCTGTTCTGGTAGAGTAGGAACTACCCCAAGTCTAACGTCTAAGGTCTGCCCTGTAGGAAGTGTAACTGGTATCCCTATCAAGGGATAGGCCCTCACATCTCCATGTACACACCTTATAGGCACTGTTCCCTTGATTACCCCTTTTGAAGGAGTCACCAAGGACTGCAGAATCACGGACTGCTTACATCCGGAGTCAAGCAAAGCCTTAACTGTTGTCCCCTCTACCTGTACACTTACGTGAAAGCAAGGACCCATTTCCGCAGAATATACAATGGAACGGGGTATACAGCCAATGTCCATGGGCTCTTCTTGGAGTTTCTTCCTAGCGATATGACCCCACTCGCCGCATTCAAAACATTGTGGGTAACAAAGTGGAGGAGGTTCTAGTTTGAAAGGTTTAGGTTTCACCCCTTCTATGGCAGGTTTGACTGGTTTCTTTTCCTGCTTACCCACACCACCCATGGGCTTTGAGGTCTTGTCAGTGTCCCAAGATAACGCCCTAGGTTGAGCTCTGTAAAACGTTGTGGCCATCTCTACAGCTTGTTCCAGGCTAAGGTGGTGATGTTGTTTAAGCCACCTCTGAATAGTATATGGGCGAGCCTCGAGGAATTGTTCCAAATATATCATTGCCATGATCTCATCTTTGGAGTGTAGCTGGGGTTTTAGCCACTTATCAGCAGCAGCCTTTAACTTAAAGTATAAAGTTTTCGTATTGTCTGATGAGGTGCCTCTTTCTTTTCGGAATTTTACCCTATAGGCCTCAGCGTCCATACCCATGTGGTCTAGGATAAGTTCTTTAATTTCAGTGTATGGTGTGTTACCATTGGGATTGGCTACTTGGTAAGCAGCTGGAGCTTCTCCAGTAAGGAGAGGAGCTAGGAAAAAAGGCCACTTAGCTTTGGGCCATCCAGAACCACTTGCTGCCTTTTCAAAATTAAGAAGAAAGGCATCGGGATCTTCTCCAGTAGCGTACTTTTGTAGTGAGACATTGGGACTGGTACCCGCATGTATTTGCAGTTGCGGGGTTAGATCCCTACGATCATCAGCCACTTTCAACATCTGGTCGGCATGGTTTGCTAAGCTGTCTTTTATAAGTTCCCGGTCTGCATTGGTAGAGGACATTTGTTTCTCCACCGCCCATTCCAGTTTTTCCTGGACGCGAATTAACTGCTGGATAAGATTTTCCATCTTGGAGGCGACCTAAGATCCCACTTCTGACACGTGAGGCGTGGTGGAGAAGCAGACCAGGATACATAGGTTTCTGTTTAGGGTTTTATTGTCAACAAGATGTAACAGACAAAGTCTTTTATGCGATAAAGTCTTTGGTCCAAAGAAATTTGTAAACAGAAGGTTAAACCACTGTCTTTGGTGCAAGGGATTCTGGGAGTTGTAGTATGGCTCCGGCGCTTCTCTTGAAATTCTGGTGAAAGTTGGGAGTTCCGGTGGCTCTATGCTTGGCGACCGAGGCCCGTTGATACCATAAGGAGGGAAAGAAACAAAAAAAACCCTGTAAGAGCGTTGTTTGCTATCCACATATTGGCGCAGGGAATCAGGGAAAGTGTAGGGGACTGCCATCTCTACCGTCACCAGTGTCTCACGCCATGCAATGCGCGTTAATACGCCGAAGACGGGCCGGGGTCTTTATCTCCCCTTTTTATTCCCCCTCTAGGTCCCTCTAATGCGCGGCCCCACACTGAGCAAAACCGTCCCCGTACCTTGTGTAGCCACGTCCCTCCAGGGTCGTGGCTCGAGTCTCCGCGTTCCCAGGTAGGGTCTGGCTGCCCTTCTGTTTCCTTGTCTGGCTCCGTTCCACTCCGGTTCTTCCCCTCGGCTGGCGAGTCTTCCTGCTCCCCTTGAAGGCTTCCTGCTTTATTCCAAGGGGTCACCAGGTACGTCCTCACAAGCGTCTTCTCCTGGCGTTCTCCGTCCGTTGGTCCCAGTGAACGCCCGCTCTCTCTGGCGGCTTCCACTTTGAAGCCCTCTGCACCACGTGACCCAGTCAGCTGACCTGGGAAGCCTGACGCCTTAAAGGACCAGCACTCCTCGGGCAAGTTCTGCAAATACAGGAGAGGAGACGGGGAAAGGTAATGGGGAAAGTGTTCCATTGCTGGGGTCCTGGAATGCTCTTCCTCACAGGTAGGTTCAGACGCCTTTAGGTATAAACTGTGCAAATAAACTTGGGATTCTGTGAGCGAACAATGTCTAGTGATGAATATGTAATGTCAAGTTTTACAATTGCGCTATGGTATTACATTTTTACATGTAAATTTATGTGTGGGGAAATTCATTTTATTAGATGGATTTTCATGTAACATTTGTATTGTGCTGTTTTGTGAACACATTAATCACGTAACTATATATATATATATATATATATATATATATATATATATTTTACATTTATTTGTAGGTTGAACCAAATGCACTGTATCCATAACTTCATTAAAATTAATTAGAAAGGTACATTGTATTTTATTGCATTAGTACTTATTTCGTTATTTAGCACGTAACCTACTCTTTGTAAGACCTACATCGTTCATTAGACTTCAAAACATTGCAAAAAGAAGTATTAGATACATTTAGAAAGTAAAGTTTTGTGCGTGGTTAAGGCTTTCACAAAACAGCACAATACAAATGTTACAAGAAAATCCATATAATAAAAATATATATTTATATTATTTTTATTTATTCAAAAGTTTAACCAAATGCACTGTAGCCATAACTTCACACACACACACACACACACACACACTTATAAATACGAGCACACACCTGTACACAGTCTCTCACATAAGTTCACACCTGCACACAGGACTCACCATGCGCCCGATGCCAATCGCAGCACTGCATGACTTTGTCAGGGTCCTGAAGCGCTAGACACATAATTCATGGGAGACAGCTAATAATTGCGCAAGGAAGACAGTGCTTTGAGCCAAGCAGAGGGCAGGGAAGCGCTACACAAACGTCAATGCAATGATGTTTACACATGGTTGACACTTCACCAGCGTGCATTGTATTCTATACTGTGTTCTAGCCACGGGAGCAGTGACAAGGGGAGCAGCGACAGGGGGCCAGGGGAGCAGCGACAGGGGGCACGGAGCTGAGGAGGGGGCCCCAACGAGTGGCATTCACTGACGGGTGGCACCGTCACCTCTTCTCCCTACCAGAGAGGCGCAGAGGCGGATGGGCACAAAGACCACCGCTCCTTTCACCCCTTCAACAGACACCGGCTTTGTACCAGTGGCAGGAAGGGGGTGGTGCACAAGGGTCAGGGGCACGCAGTGGCATATAGGGCAGGGTGATAAGGGGTCAGTGGCACCAGGGGACAGGGTCATACGGGGTCAGGGGCACATGGGGGCAGGGACACACGGAGGCAGGGGCACACGGGGTCAGGGACACACGGGTGAGGAACACTCACCTTATCTAGAGATGAGAACTTGAGCCAGAAACGCATCTTGGACATAGGGGAGCCCCCACGCCCTGGCACCTTGCCACGATGACCCGGGCACGGCGGAGAACCACTACTTCTAAGCTGGCAAGGATCCTTCACCATGGCACCAATCCACTCCACGAACATGAGAAGCAGGTCAGGCCCCAAGGACAGGGCCACGATCAGGGCCCCCGAAGCATAGCCACGAGCAGCGAAGACATGACAATCGCGAGCATGAAGAGCAGGGAAGCCCCGAACAGGAGAGGGAAGGGCCCCCACCAGAGAGGCCCAGGGGCGCAAACGCCAAGCAGGGTCAGAGCCCACGCAGGACAGACCAGGAGACACAGGGGCAGAGCCCCGGGAAGGCAGGGGCTCAGCTTGTTCTCTGCACTGCCCCGACCCAGCACAGCCTGCACCCGGACAGCACTGACCCCGGACAGCCACTCTGAGAGAGACCCGGCACAGCCTGTCCCCAGTCGGACAGGGACCCTGCAATCCCTGTGATCTCTGTCTGACCAGGCCCCAGCATCCCTGGACCCAGCACTGCCCGGCCCCGCCCCGCCTGCCCGGCTTCGCCACTTCCTCTAAATGCCCAGCCTGACTTACAGGAAATGATGGCTTTGGGTAAGTCAGGGAAATTACTGGCAGTCTATACAAATAATGTAACTGAATTATTCTGAGTTTAAAAAGAAAACGGTGCACATGTTTTGTCCTGCGTGTGGAGAGAGGGAGCAGAGCGTGTGCATATGTTTTAGCAGAGCGCGTGCATATGTTTTGTCCTGCATGCGGAGAGAGGGAGCAGAGCGCGTGCATATGTTTTAGCAGAGCGCGTGCATATGTTTTGTCCTGCGTGCGGAGAGAGGGAGCAGAGCATGTGCATATGTTTTGTCCTGTGTGCTGAGAGAGGGAGCAGAGCTCGTGCATATGTTTTAGCAGAGCGCGTGCATATGTTTTGTCATGTGTGCAGGGAGAGGAAGCGACCAAGCAGAGCCATACGTGTGCACATCTTGTTTAAGCCGTACGCACACATCTGCTGTGTCTTCAGCTAAGCTGTTAGACAGACGTACACGTCCACAGGTCCTGTCTTGAAAGCGTGCACATATCCTGTCCCCCTTCACCCACCAAACCGACAATAATAGGTATCGCCAGGGCGAGCAGCGCATATGCTGCGTCACTAGGCGAGACCTAAAAACTACTGGCCCATCTTGCTTCTCCCCTTCCCTGCCAAAGTCTTGGGAAAAGCCATCATCCGACAGCTCATGGTCTACCTCGAGGAAAACAACCTGCCCGACCCATCCCATTTAGGCTTCCAGCCCAACCACAGCACCAAGACCGCCCTGATCGCAGCAACGGATGACATTAGATGCCTACTCGACCTAGGAGGAAGAGCTGCTCTCATCCTACTTGACCTATCTGCAGTCTTTAAAACCGTCTCCCACCACACCCTTGCGACCTGACTCTACCATGTCGGCATCCAGGGCAACACACTCGAGGGGATCACCTCCTTCCTCTCTGGCCAAACACAGATGATGCACCTGCTACCCAGAGGATCCACCTGCCACCCTCATCCTCCGCACCCAAGGACATCATATGCAGCGTCCCCAGGGCTCCTCCCTCAGCCCCACCCTCTTCAAAACCTGCATGACGCTAGTGGCAGACATCGTCTGAACCCACTGCAAATTTCCAAAACACCATGACCGACATCACCACCTGGATGAAGACCAACTACCTGAAACTCAACTCAGACAAAATAGAGGTCATCATCTTCAGAAACAAGCCCTCCCCCTGGGACGACAGCTGGTGGCCCTGCGCCCACCTCCACCGACCACGCACACAGCCTTTGAATCATCCTGGACACCCATCTCTCCATGAAGCAACAGATCAACTCCATCTCCGCTGCCTGCTTCCACACCCTCCGCAAGATCTTCTGACGGATCCCCGCCTCAATCCGGAAAACAGTTGCCTAGGACCTCATCTCTAGCCATCTCGACTACGGCAATGCACGCTATGCTGGCACCACCAAACAGCTCCTGAACTTCCTCCGAACTATCCAGAAGTCAGCGGCAAGACACCTCCTTGACCTCTCCAGAGCAACACTCATGACCCCTCACCTCAGACCTCTCCACTGGCTTCCCGTCCAAGAAAGAGGCCTCTTCAAACTCCTCACGCGTGCCTACAAAGCCCTCCACAAATCCGGACCTGTCTACATCAACTGGCTTACATTTCGCCAACCGACCAGAGAGCTCTGATCCTTCACCCTCGCCTTGGCCCACATCCCCTGCATTTGTCGTAGCTGCTATAGAGGTCTCTTCTTCTCCTACCTCGCCGCCAAGTCCTGGGACGACCTCCACCTGCGCACCTCTCCATCTCTGAAGGACTTCAGGAAGCAACTCCAGACTTGGCTTTTCGACGACCATCGCTCTCCGACCTAGGCTCGAACTACCCGCCAGCACCTGGAGACCTCCAAGACCCACTGATTGAATGATTTTTTTTAAAACATATTTTTTATTGGCATTTTTGTTTTGGTATTCATCGAAAAGAGGAAGAAAGAACTGCAGGAATCACCATTACACATCACGTAGTGACATTGTCATGGGTCGCAGACAACAACATGTACACATTATATTCAGTTTTTCTTGTTTTATTTCTTTATCCCCTCCCCAGAGTGAAATGTTGGCATTACAAGGATATTTTCCAGTTGTTGACTCAGTGTTTGAAACAAGGCAGTTAGTGGTTCGCCTTAGTATTTCTTTAGATATAAAAATGAGAAGGATCGAGCCCCTTAGAAACTGTGTGATCTCTGATTTGAAGGCTTAACGTGAATCCATCCGTCTCACTATTTGTATGAAGCTATTTAACCTTCGCAACTCGACATGTAACTGATTGTCCCACTGAGTGATTGATATAGGGAAGCGCTACATACATTTTTCAATTCAATACAAAGTATCATATTCATTGTCTCTCTGTTGTACATGCACCTATATTTTAAAAATATTTTAAATCGTTCATACTGATAAATGTGTTTCGCTGTAAACTAATGTTGTTAGGCTGCTGCTAACAGTGTTAGCAGAGATGCCTTCCGTGAAGGGCAGATGTATTCGATAAAAATCTATATTTACCACTATGAGAACGGTAAGCAGTCATGATGGCCGCGAAGTTCTCAATGAATTATAATTCTAGTATTTTCTTTAGCTTCATTCCACATCACTCACGTGATATAGTTTCAGCTCTGGACTGCATCCAATAGGAAGCCGCCGGAGTTTCATATTGAAAACAAGCTGTCAATTTCCCGCGCGCGATGGAGTCACCAGAATCTCGCCGGCCCCGCCGGAGTTCGGGCCTGTTATTAAATGCGCCCCCGAACACTACCGAGGCGCAGGTGCTGCACGAGGCCCTGGGACGGCTGACCAGTGTCACGCGCGCCATTACCGCCAACATACAGTGCATAAACGGCAGTCTGGAACGGTGAGAGACGAGTGCGCTTGGGGCTTAGAGGTGGGATAGCCAGCCAATTTATATGAACAACCGGGCCAATAGTCTGGCTAGCCTACAAGAGCCAGAGGACCGTCAGAATTGTCGGCACTTAATTGTGCAACTAATGCCACGTAACAATACGATTCGGCCTAATATAAAATAAACTAATATTTGCTAATAATTGGGTACTCCTTCTCGTCGCCCTTAGCTAACCAAGACACACTTTGCCATATTCACAATATATGGTGCATACGTTGCAATTATAAATGGAGCAATATTGCAGTCTATTAAATCAAATACAATGGAGGTTTTTGTACAACCCCCAACATGAATTGGTGTATCCTTAATGTAGTGTGGTACATATCAATATATGGACCGTTTCAAGATGCTCCCATATGTGATGATGGGGGAAAAGGAGACTTCATGAAATTAAGTAAATGCTTAAAATCACGCAATTTGGTCAAGTAAGGAAGCCCTGTATAGCACTCCATTATGGATGTAGGTTTGCACATCATCAAAATACTAAAAAAAAAAAAAATGTATAAAGAATAAGTATGTCTGAAAATCTACCAATCGCACGATGTTGTACTTTTTCCGAAACAGCCCATAGATTCCTTACACTGTTGAATATTGTGCGTCAAAAGCAAGTGTTTCAGTTACCGTTTTCGAAGGAGAGATGGATGAGCTGGAGAGAGCAAAATGGGTTCTGCTTTCGAAACAAAACATAACCTGTCGCCACTTTCCACCTTGGCAATGTCCAGACGTGATGAGTGTAGAATGAGAATTGGTAAATGAGAATTTAAACGCCATGACTTTTCTCCTAGCCATAAGCATCAAAGTGCTGACTTTGCCTCCTATATGATGTTAATCAAAGAGTTTGCTGAGAAACCAACTAATACACTGGCGTAGCTAGGCCAGTGACGTTACCCTGCCTTTGCCTCCCACGAAACTTGTGACCACTGATTGGCGTGCCCTTAAATGACAGGGGTCACACAGGTCACAAACATAACTGGATATCGCCTTTCTTTGGAGGAAAATGAGTAGGTGTTGCTAGATACAAAATGTAATGATTAAAAAAGCGGGGACCAAGAATCCAATCCACCATTTAAAAAATTGTTATTGGTGGATTTCTTTTAGTTCTGCCATGCTAGGCCTTCACCAGGTATATGGGCAGCCAATAGTCACTCTGTAATTCTGTAATGAGTTACTGGTGTCCCAAAGCCATGGGTAAGTTGGCACTGCTTGGTGGCGCCAGGTATTCTTATTTGAGTCTTGAAACTCCAAAAGGTAGCCTGACTGAGCAGTTTAGGCTTACTGTCGGAGGTGATGAGGACTTAAAAACAGTCTTCAATGACGGAAGCGATGGGACTCAATGATTAATGTTCATCTTGACCTCTTTCTTCCAAAGAGTATGTTGTCTTTGTTTGAAACAGCAAAATGTAAACATTTAAAACTGACGATACAAATACATTGAAGCAACGATGCGCTTTGAAAGCTGCCATTCTCCAGGGCTGAAAGTTGTCTCCCTTTCTGTGACTGCATGTCAGAACTGGTGGCTAGCATTTGGGCATGATGTGTATGCAGGGTAGGAGACGGTGACTTCTTCAATTACCGCTTTTTGGGAAACTGTGGACTTGTACCTAACCATAAAGCTACCAGAAGGCGGTGGCCTACACCCAACGGCGATTTTCCAAGTTGGTGGCCACACATTTGCTATACTTAATACAAACTGTTCTACTGGGTGCTCATTCCTGAGCTGCTTGAACTGCTGGTGCACATTGCCTTAAATTTGGAAAATACCTTAATTCACCTAAATCCCTGGCTTCCTAAAAGTTGGAGAGTGGCCCTTGTTTCCACTGCACTGATAGCATCCAGAATACCGATAAAGTGTCAAAGGAGGGCTCAGTATGAATGAATGATGGAATTTGTAGAGTGCCGAAATCACACCGAAGGGGTATCTCCACGATATAGGAGCAGAGACACTGGGCCAGATGACTCATGTGCAGAATAGTTCTGTTTTAAGAAGTTTCCTGAAAAAGGAGGAGGTCTGTGCACTTTCGAAGGTGCAGAGGCAGGAGTTTCCAGTATAGTGGAGTAAGGAAGAAGGCGGCTTTACCCCCCGTACGAGACTTCGTAACATGTGGTGACAAGGAGTGATTTCACCCCTGAGCGTAGAGATCTGCTTGGCTGATATCGGATGAGTTGTTCAGTTAGATAGCTAGGACCCTTGCCATTAAGTGCTTTGTGTACAATGCAACAGATCTTAAAATTGATTCTCTGACGTATAGGGAGCCAGTGAAGTCGTCGCAGAAGAGGGAGAGAGGTTGTTATGGATGACATATTGAGAACCAGTTGGGGCGCAGTATTCTGGACCACCTGAAGTTTATTCAGTAAGGATTCATTTGCGGCTGCTAATAGCGCATTGCAATAGTCTAGAGACGACTAATCACCAGAGCCTGGATCAGAGTTTTATGTACAGTTAATGGGAGGAGATGGAACGCTCTATGCAAAAGACTGGGCATATGAAAACGGGTACCAGTGGTAGCTTCTACCTGATCCTTTATAGTGAGAGAATGGTCCAAACGGACTCCCAAGTTTTTAGCCACCGATTTGGTTACCGGGGCTGTGCCTAACTCTTGTGGCCTTAATTCGGAAGACCATAATGTTTGAGCATTACCAAAAAGCACAATCTCCGTCTTGTCGGCATTTACCTAGAGTAAATTTTCAGTCATCCAACCAGAAACCTCTTGCATACCTTCCACAAAGAGGGATTTGGTAGAGGCTGTGCTATTGTCAAATGATAAAAGAAGTTGGGTATTATCAGCGTATGAGAAGGGGGTGAACTCAGAATCTCTAATAATCTTAGCGAGAGGAGCCACAAAGACATTGAACAGAGTATGGCTAAGACAGGAGCCCTGTGGTACACCCTTCGTAAGCTCAATAGTACGAGAGTGGAACGCACCCAAGTTAATGGTTGTGTGCGCTGACTTAAGAAACTAGAAAACCATTTTTAGAGCAAGTCCACAGATCCCGATCTCCTTCAGTCTTTGAAGTAATTTATAATGGGACACCGTATCAAAGGCTGCCAACAGATCCAACAACACCAGTAGCACAGCCTGGTTGTTGTCAAAAGTGTCTGATGTAGTGTCTCACCGCTATGAGTTGATTCAGTGGTGTGAATTGGTCTAAAACCGGACAGTGATGGATCCAGGCAACTTTGCGACTATGTTCCATAAGCTTTACATTGATATCATCTTCCAAAAGTTTACTCATCAGCGGGATAAGGGAGATTGGTCGATAGACAAGTCAGATGCCGGCAGATTTGCCTTCTTACAGAACGGAAGTACCTGTGCAGCCTTCCATTCACGTGGAAGTTGGCCTTTGTTTAAAGACGACTTTATTATCGCACAGATGGACTGGGCTAGTTGTGTGGCTAGCAAAACGAAGAATTTGGCTGGCATAATGTAAATAGGAGAATCAGGTTAGTTGCTTTCTACATTCCTTCCACCACATGCACCTGGAGGGGTGGTAATAATCTCGAACAGAGTGATATTCTCCATGGGAGAAAGAGTATGTAAAGATGTAGCTTTGGAGGTGTCAGTGACTCTAGGACATTTATCATATATATATATATATATATATATATATATATATATATATATATATATATATATTTTTTTTTTTTTTTCCAAATAGTTGGCATTATTACGACATAATGTTTGGGAAGGAAGAGTATGTTGGTACAGGCAGTCGGATTAGTGAAAGATTTAAGGATTTTATATAGTTCTTTGGTATACCTGACTGACTTAGTTGGAAAGCGATGTGAGCTTTCCAAGCTTTTTTTATATTCTCATGATAAAGTGCTAGTGCATTTTTATGTTTCCTTCTCATTTAAATTGTGTGCTTGTCGCCAAGGCTTCTCCAGTTGTTTACAATTTGCCTGTACGGTAGAGGAAATAAACTTTCTGAACATAAGGATTGGTTGGAGGTACTGGATTTTATTTGCAGAGTTTTATATAGCGCTGGAAAAAAAGAGGTATCAGAGCACTTTACATGAGGATTAGCGATTTACAAAATTACGTCAGTTACAGGAGCATAGTATAGCACAGGAAAAAAACAGTGTTACATAGTAACATGAGTTACTAGAGCATAGCTTAACATATACACCTATCCTACGGGGTATAGAAGAAAGAGGGGGAAAGTAACATGGGGTTGGAATGAAGATCGGGTCAGGAAGACCGGCAAGGGGGAAAGTAATTCAGGTGAACCTAAAAGACAAAGTGAAAGTCAAACAAACTCGCTGATTCGTCGGAAGGTGGGGGAGAAAAGGAGACACGGCAGAGAGACTAAGGAAAGTCTGCCCAATGTCCGGCTGGGTAGGTGACGGCTGAGGGGATGATCCACAGCCAATCTCCTCTATAGCTACCAAGGTAGCTCCACCGGGCATCAGCCATATTGCTAGGTCTCCGCGGTGTGATCCCCACTGCAGCAACACCCATGTTCTGGACCAAGTAAAAGCGAAAAAGATTCAACGACTCATCAAAAAAGAAGACCGTCCATGACTATATAATAAACAGCGCGTGCACAATCCGGGTGCACCAACAGAGTCCTGTAACACACTAGGTATGGCCGATCAGAAACACAACCACGCCTCCCCTTCTTGCTGTAGGCAGGCTGTTTACGGTACTTCTAATTTGATGTATTGCAATCTGGAACCTTAGCTGAACCGTGGGAGAGCTACGAGGCCATCTCTGATTTCTCGAGAGGAACCTTAAGACGGTAGCTGACCGCAACCAACATCAGGCAGCTAGACCGTGCGTCTACCTTTTCTTTGGATCTTTCCAGACCCTCCCAGATTTGGGCTTCCCTTTTGGGACTCCGGCATCCACCTTGTGAGAAGGGATGTTGGCTGGATTCTGGGGCAACTTCAACTCAAGCAGCGGTCTCTTACAGGGGACCGAGGTAGCCTCTTGCGGTTTCCACTTCTCGCTGTTCAAGCGTTCACTACCCTCGTAACTGAGCGCCCCTCCTGCTGACATGGGAGTCTCGAATACCTCCGATATCAAGCGAGGCTCCTCCGTAGGGCCACTCGCATCATCTCCGCTCTCAGTTACAACCGCTTCCTCCACAACAGCCAGTGTGCCCTCGCTTGGACATCGTGCAGTGCCTTTCTAGTGATGAAAGTCCTGGATGGGGTCATGTTGTGGACATGGAGGTTCTTGAGTCATCAGACCCATTTTGGGGATTCCGTATATTGATATGTACCACACTATAGTAAGGACATAGGACCTGAAGATTGTTGATTGAGAACTACTTTACATGGGCCTTGATGGAACTCCGCTGTACCTGCTATGGTAATACACACGTTCTTTTACCTCTCCTGAGGATGCTCAAGTGTCTCTTAAATTTCTGAAAGATGGAGGTCGGGAGACATTCTCGGATTCCTTGGTTGCCCTGTCCCTTACCCTGTGTTTATGTACATCAGGGTGAAATTAGTTAGAATAACCATTGGGCACATACCTGTGGCGTTTTTGCTAGTTTTTTAATGTTATATTGAACTTGTCTGTCTGACGCTGGTCACATCCCACTACCCTCCGTTTTAGCATGACTTTGCTCCTAGAGCACTTTGAATTATCAAGCACTTATGTTTTGGTGAGGTTTCCATAAATAATAACTGTTGTGGTAATACTTAGTGTTTTCCATGTGCACTTTGTGATCTTAAATCAACCTGCGTTTCTCTTTGGTGCCGAGCATCACTGCTTTTTTTTTTACTTTAGAAAAATAGAAGATCCTATTATCACCTGGGGCATGATACAATCTTAAACAGTTGTATAGTTCTTGCATGACAAGGCACCATAATGCAAATAATACTTGGGTCTATACACAAGTCAATGCATTGACGATGACCAGGCTTCACACTGGCTCAATCAATCTCGAGGTCTATCTTTTTAAAGGTGCTAGACCTTTATGCTTAGCGTACACTATGGTATGTCTGTACTCTGTTTTAGTTTATTAGTGGACTTGGAGGTGTAGAGGACAAGGGTGTCTGAGACAGCACTCAGGTTTTGACCTTTAATAGCTGAGACCTGGCCTAAAATCATTTACAATGTCCAGAAGACCACGTTAACTGAGATTCCCAGCCCAAAAGTGGATGGTGATGCGGAGACTTGTGTCCATTCTTAGAGGGGGCACGGTACTGAAGTCTTACCCTGCTGTCCACCCGAAGAAATCCGTCTTCACGCAACTGAGGTAGGATAGGGCTAATGTAAATTGCATCTTCCTACAAATTCTGTGGTGATGTGGGTCTGGGAATAGCAAGACCCTTACCCACATGTTGTGGCATTCTTCATCATCAGGTTTTCACTTTGTTCCCTACGCCGAATGGAATACAAAATACAGAACTTGACAAGAGCAATTTTATATGTCTGTCTCGTACAGTGGAAGCGAGAGTGCCACGAGAGTGTTATACGAGTTTACATGTAAAGGAACATCCAAATAAGGATCATCATAGCCAACAGATGTCCTGATTAAGGCTGCTGACCCACAATGCAAGTAAATGATATCCGAAAAAAATGTTGGTAATCTAAGATGGCAGCGCAATAATGCCCCACATCCGTTCATCTAGCTGTAGGCACTTTTAACACATCCAGGGCATCCCTGAATAAACACAGCTGTGAGGATAGCCCTCGGCTATTTTAACCAGTACATCTCTGGCACGCTTTTGCACCAGACAAAAATACAAAAAACACACTTGCTCCTGCACTAGATGGTAGTCAACCCAGACACATGCTGTGGTCCAGGTGTGGGAAGCCCGATGATGAAACATGAAACAACATATGGGTGAAGGGCTTCTTGCTGCCATCTGTACAGAATTCGCAGGCAGGTGCAATTTACATTAGCTTTATCCTACCTCAGTAGTGTGAAGACTGATTACCTCAGGAGGACAGCAGGCTAGGGCTTCAGAACCACCCTTGTCCGGACCAACGATTAGTGTGTGTCATTGTGGTTCAGGGGAAAGATCAGTTTAGGTGCAACTTTTCTTCAGAGTTTGTGTTCCAACCAGGAAGTAATAGCAGCATTACCATCTACAATGTGGTATTTGAGGATAACAATCGTTAGGAGCCCTTCCATCTTCTGCTACGTAATCTTAGATATTGTGTGGCCCCTGACCCCCTGTCTCCAATACAACACACTTGCGCAAACGGGAGGGAAGGTACATCTAAAATGAGTTCAATACATGGTTATTCCACCATAGTGATTCATTTAGTTGCAGATGATCTTTATGTAGTTCGTATTTCTGTAATCAACTGATCGCCATAGGCTGTATATGCCTTTATGATGTTACACCTTCCACCAAGATTGTTATATATAAAAGCTCAATAAATATATAATAATAATAAAAAAACAATTGTTAGGGGCCCAAGTCTCACAAAGATGGCGAGGTTTGGAATTTTATTTGAGTGATCACCAAAGGGATATTTTTTGTAGCACCAGTAACTGGGGAAACTGGTTTCTAAGTCTTAAAGTCTTACTGCACCTTTAAATTATAATATTTCTGAAACCAAAGATCATTGGAAGAGGGTTCAGATGGCTAGAAAATCAGGACTACCAGTATTAGCCCATAGGACACACCTGAAAGGACCTGAGGAAAAACACGTGGCCCTCTGTTACTGAAAAAAAAGAGGCACTGCAGGCTCCCCAAAACGTTTGGTGGGTTCAGGAGTGGTGTAGGTTCACCGGCAGGAGGGCTACTAGTGGAAAGCCTGAGCCTCTCAAACAGTTGTCCTGTTCTAAATGTATAACCACGGCCAATTATGCTGCCATATATTACTGGGCATGCCCGCAAAGGAGGGAAGGTAAGAGGCACCAAGAAAGCCTAAAGTCCCTGACTTGGTGTCCATGTGACTATCTGCTCATTTTCTCTTTCTGACATGTTTTCCATTTCAGTAGTCTTCTTTCAAGTGATGTACATGATTTGATAAGTTGCTATTAGCAGGTTGTTAGACTCCACTGTGTAGCAGTGGTATACTCTGTGGTAATTCTTTCATAATGTAAGGCTTCCATCCACATGATCAACCCTTGACACTGATAAGGGTTGGTGCAGCTTATTATAAGTAGTGGCAGCTAGACTCTTTTCCCTGCAGTCCAATGGGGTGACTGCCTGCTGATTGTCCCTACGTACCTATGTGTAGTAGGTCTTGATTGGACCCACTGATTTTTTGTGGAGTGCATCAGAATGCTTCAGTACATTATGGCCTGTGTTTGGTTTGGGGTCCCCCTGGATTTGTAATGCTTGAGGTTTTAGGGTGCTCCATACGTTTTAGTGGTAGCCAATGCTACTATTTCCACTTCTCTCCACTGTTTCCCATTTCTGTTGCCTCTCGCCTACTAGTAAAAACAGTTGTAAAGCTAAGTTAATGCCTGGTTTTGAATTGGCATCCCCTGAATGGAGCAGAAAGGATCTTTTGTGATCACTGGACCAGGATCAAACCAGTTCCAGCAGGTCAGCCGACTGCCTGAATGGTGTAACAACTGAACAGTGTGTGGCACGCACACCTTACTCAAAGAGATGGGATTCTTGCCCACTATCCTGCTCTGTTGCAGAGTTAAGAGCCAAGTAGTGGCACCTGATTTGGCACAGGTTGTCTGTATTTGTTCCATCCTTTCCCTTAATCTCCCTCCTTCCTCTGTTCCTTCTCATCTCTATGTAACACCTGAATGGGTGATGGAGGTGGGGGATCTGACCTGTGGTTGAAGAGAAAAGCGACACCCCACTAAAAGCGCCTCGAGCACTATCTTAACAAAGGCGATAATGTACTTCGAGCCAAAGTTTGCCTTATGTGGGTCGGGGGGTTTGGGGAGGGGGCAGTGTGTTTTTAATGTGTTAAGTCAGACCCTAGAGGCTTAACATGGGCAGTGCATGTTTAGTTGTTTTTCACTTCATCTGATTTCCACGTCCGTTGCAATATGTGATTGGGTTCTCTAAAATCAAGGCCTGAAATCCCATTAAGAGAAATTGGTTGGTAAATGTGTTTTATGAGTAATCCGGTAATCATACACTTCGTTTCCGGTAGTGCAATTTCGGACATTCATCCTTCAGAGTTTGATTAAACCTCAATTCCGTTGACACAATATGCAACATGGTATTGCATTTACAGACCTCAAAGGCAGTTTATTTTGTACTGAATAAATGCACTAGGAAACCGCATTAGTTACAGCAGGAGCAGTGCAAGACTTCCTCTTACATTCGCAACCAGTACTGAATGGATTAAAGCTTTGCAGCTTTTATTATTGACAAAACAGGCCTCGTCCCATAACCTTGCATCCCCAGCTTAACAGTACAGAAGCATTGTTTCCCTGCCAAAATCATGGCTGGTTTTGCAGGACAAACCGCTTTAAGGAATTACATGCACTACTTTTTCAGCAGTGGTCTGGCTCTGCACTTTTTGTGCATGAAGAAACAAATCACAGAGCAGAGAAAGCCTTCCCCTCCCACCAAGTACCACCAACCTCCAACAACCTCAAAACAAATTAATGGTCAATAGCCTACTTACACATCACAAGTTGCCATTTCGAAACTTGAGACTTCCACCTGACAACTTTGCACCTACTTCCTTAAATTAGAGTAAAAATGCGTATCAACCTACTTAAATGCATTTTTCCTAAATATAATACAATCAGATCATGACGGTTGGTCTAAGCGTCTGCCAAATGTATCTTTCCTAATAAGCCCATCAGCAGTTGCAAACAATGGCTTCTTTCAGATAAATACATTTAATTAGTTTGTAGGTAAAAGGTAACAATAACGAAAAGCAACAAAACAATAATAAAGGTGTTTCACGCCCTCATTGCCCATCCCCCCACCTCCCATCACCCACTTCCCCTCGAAGATTAACTTGCATGACTCGCCAGAGATTCCAGTGTCGAAGATGAGCCAGAATAGTCCCATCCTTTCCACCAAATTTGTGAAAATTTAGCAGGTCATCCCTTGTCAATGTAAATAAGTTCTTCCAGTTTAGCACACCAATCCATCCCAGTATGCCATTGTTTTGGTGTTGGTGGGGATGCTTGCTTCCAGGTATGAGCAATATCTCTCCTTGCACCATAATCACTAGTCCAATCAGCGTTCAGTCCCCACAGAATCCCTCCAGCACCCCCAGCAGTGCCACTTTTGGCGAGAGTTGTATGGGAAGGCCCAGGCCGCCGCTAGGGCAAAGCCCACACAGCAGCAGTGTGGGGCAATCCGTGGGCATAGCCACGTCATGTGAAAGAAATTGTCTTCTTGGGAGTGGCATCGAGTGCAGATAATATCAGTGAGGATCAGCGCGCAACACAGCCTCTGGTAGGGGTGGGGTCATATAGGTGTGGTGGAGATAATGTAATTTAATTAATCTGAGTCGGGAGGATATCACTAGCTCTCGGAGCCATACAAGCTTCACTCCACTCCACTCCACCTCATTTAATTCGCCAACCCTGTCCTCCCACTTCTGACTTAGCCGGTCCAGCGATTTGGTTGCGTTACCCACCAGGGCACAATATTGTTGGGAGGTACCACCCTTGCTCAACATTCCCAGTAGCAATCTGGCTGCAAGAGGATTGAAGTCTGGGAGATCATACAGATCCTCGCTGTTAGGGAAAGAGCATGCCGTATTTTCAAGTATCGATGAACTAAGTGGTAGCGAGAGAAAACTGCATCTGTAGCTCAGCGAAAGAATACATATTGGACACGTGCCAAACGTTGGCCAGTGTGGTGATACTGATCAGGTTCCAAAGAGCAAATCCTTCTAGCTGTGATAATTGTGTTAGCCAGCGACCTTTCCACAAGAGGGTCGGCCTCGTCAAGACGCCTGTTCCAACCTGTAAAGCGAAGAGCCGATCTCCATATCAAGATCACCCTGGTTACATCTGCAAGTGATAGGGGATGCGGACACCCCTACATTTAGTGCATCACAACATTTAGACCCATTTCACTGAATTCCAACTAGTAAGCTGGGTTGTTCCATCTCACGTCAACCAGTCATTTTTAATCAGGAGATGGGAGGCCCTGTAATAAAGAAGGATGTCCACTGCTCTAATCCCGCCTTCATAGACCAAACAGCAGCATGTATCATGGGCTATATGGGAGGGCCCATGCCAGAGGAAAGAGCAAAGCATTGATGTCACTTCTGCGAACCATGTGTTCGGGATATAAAGTGGAAAATGTTGTAATATGTAGAGGAAGCGAGGTAAGTTCATCATTGTTATCAGTGCTACTCTACCAATGAGATTCAACAGGATGTCCCATAATGTATTCAGATTGGCCTAAGTACTGCGCAAGAGGGGTGTCCGGTTAAGGGTGCGGGTGAATTCCGGCACTGTCGCCACATGCACTCCGAGGTGCTTGAAGCTAAGCTGGATGCCCCCTTAAAAAGAGCGAGGAGTTTGAGTGCCCAAGACCGCTGGATTCGCGAGGTAAAGCAGAACGTCATCTGCATATAGTGGGATTTTGTCTTTGAAGGTAGACATCCAGGGCCAACCCTCGAGCTGTGCATTGCCTCGGATCAACCTCGCCAGGGGATCAGTGGCCAGGGTGAAAAGCAATGGGGAAAGGGGACACCCCTGATGAGTCTCCCGTTCATTTGGTTATGCATCGGATAATGCACCGTTGACTCAGAACTGGGCCGTTGGGTGTGAGTAAAGCACCAACACCATCGCACGAAAGCAGGGTCCAAAACCCATACGGTGTATCACTGCCACCAGATAATCCCAGTCAATGGTGTTCAACGCTTTTTAAAAACAGACACAAAACAGCACAAGGTCACCTGACAGTTGCTCCATGTGAGCAAAGGCACATTGCAGGTGCCGTATGCAATTCCAGGTATACTGCGATTTGGCATAAAGCCACACTGGTTGGGATGAATTAAGGAGGTAAGAACAGGTGAAGCCTGGATGCCAGGATCATGGCATATATTTTAATATCTGTGTTAAGGAGATGGGGCAATAGGAGCCAAGTTCGAGGTAAGATAGATTGGCCTTAGGAATCAGAACAATAGTCGCAAGGTCCAGGTCTCTAGGACAGCCTCCTTATAGAGCTGCAGAAGATATGCGACCAGAGTATCCTGAAATTTGAAGTAATACTTCAAGGGCAAACTGTCTGGGCCAGGGGGTCCTCCCAGACTTCAGGTCTCTGATAGCAGCGAGTATTTCATAGTCCGTGATTGGTTCTTCTAGAGCTTTACGTTGGGTTGGAGTCAGGAAGGGAATAGGGATATCATTAAGAACTGGTTGAGTGTCCTCTACAGGGGGCGCAAGTTACGAGCATTGAGCTGCCTATAATAGGCTGTAAACGCCTCCACGATCTCAGGGGCTGTAGTAACTACAGATCCCGAGTTGTCTGCAATCTCTGGGATAAAACGCGACGCAATATCACAAGTTATCAGATGATTCGAGAGTGCACCATTTTTGTTGCTGTGTTTATAAAGCCGATGGGTGGTTGCCCTCCAACAACAGTGTGCTTCACATAGGAGTGGTTGCCGCAGCATGATTCCATGTCTAGTTGTCGGGTGAGCATCTCAGTGGGGTTATGGGTCACCCTCGACTCGTCAAGTATGCGGGTCTCTAGGTCCGTAATATCCTATTGCCAGTCTCTCTCCTCTCGCTTGAGATAGCTCCTCACTCGTGCTCAGATCGTGGGTTTACTGGCCGCCCATAATGTACCAGGTCTTTGTACAGACTCAGTATTGGTGTCAAAGTAATAGGTGAGCTCATCAGGTGTCACATTGGGTGAGTAGAGGAGGTATAATTACCTAGTCGAAGGAGCTGCGGAGAGTGGTCGGAAGTACCTCAAGGAAGCATCAACATTCCCACCGTAGCGGATATGTCTGTTGCTGACAAAAAACATAATTGATTCAGGACATTGTCTTAGCGGAGGCCGATAAGTAGGAGTATGCCCTCTCGCAAGGATTCCATGCCCTCCACCTGACGCAGAGGCCCAATGAGGGCGACCAGTCGTTGAAAGAGAGGGTTCATGTCTGTCGGTCTTGAGAAATCGAGCCAGATATATTAAGGAGTAGATCGATCACCGCATTGAAGTCACCTCCCCCCCCCCCCTATGATCAGTGAGCCACTGGGTAGGTCCTACACAATCCGAGTCAGGTCATAGAGAGTGTGTGTAAGTGTAAAGGGGTGTCTGGTCTGGTGGGAGGGTCTCCCCCAGTGGGTTTCCGCTGAGGGTCGGGTGCCAGGGTTGTAAATCTGTCTAGTTTGGGTTGGGAACTTGAGATGGGAGATTTGTCGTTTCCCATCTTAGTCTCCTCAGATTCACAGTGGTTCCTGGGTTGACATAGGACCACCGGTGAGTAGTAGTGTTTGACTATCACGACCCAGTCCAGAGTAAAGACAGCTTGGAATTCAGAAGTAGATCTTCCCTCACGTTGGGGGAGCAAGAGCAGTTGGGGAAGGAAGGCAGCAGGTGGCAGGTGAAGTGCTCCCATTTGTTGAAGAAGTGACTGTTTTGAAGAGGAGGCCTGCACACCCCAAGCACCCTGGTGAGGCAGAGGTGGTCAAGGCAGCTAGCACACAAGGGGGTCTAGAACTGCACACCCAAGGGAACAGCAGTTACACCTTTGTGAGGCAAATGTGGGATAACAGAGTTCCACAAGGGTGCATCCATAAATCAAGGCACAATATTGAGGGTCCCTAGTATTTAGTGTTTCGAAGCCCCCCACTCAGGTAGCCTGCAAACAACGGCTGCATCAACACTCAGGCTGTCCCCTCTCATGATTCCTGGCTCACCGGCCGGACTCAGGTGGGCGCCCGTGCCCCCTCTAGAATGCACCACAGGGCTCTCAGGAAGGATCCTCATAAACAGTGAGGGACAGGCAGCTCGCCTCCTTGCCATCGCGCAGGTTGCGCCCCCCCTTAATACCGCTATGCCGCAGTTAATGAAGATGAGCAGGCTGTGCCTTCAGCACTCCGGGAGCTCGCCACACAGCCCAGTCCGCACCGCTGCGTGGTCCAGTCGCCACCAGACAGCTAAAACCAGTGCGCGTTCCAGTAGTCGGAAGCTGGTAGCTCAACAGTGCTGCCACCACAGAGGCAGGTCCACAAGATGGATCTGCTGTTGATGGGGCACTGCTTCGCAGAGTATGGCGTTTTACAACCTAAGAGCAACCTCCATCTTGGTGTAGTACAGGTGCGGCCCAATCATATCTATTCTTATCCTATCCTATTCAATCCAGAGGAGGTAAAGGGCAGAGCAAAGCGGATTCCCTTGTGTAGGGGTCTTAATGAGGTGAGATCTTGGCTTTAGGTAACCCAGAGTTTTAGGATGGGTAAGGATTGTGGAGGAGGGCTCGGGAGCGGTGCTAAAATGCGTCCTCCATCTTGGCTACATCGGCCACGGCCCAACAATGGCTTTTTTGTTATTCACTTAGTGCTGATATCTGCAACACCCCCGCTTAGCAGTAAATAGTCACGCTGCGCAAAATAATACAGTCCACACCAGGACTCGAAAAATCCAAAAAATGGTACTAGTCCTGCAGGACTAGTACCTTAAAAAATGTCCTCGACCTAACTGCAGTCTACTTAACCTCCTTCTCTGAAAGCGGAGCAAATGTGACAAGATAACAAGATTTAAAGGCATCTTTATTGCTCATTAACTTTGTGAGCAATAAAAATGCCTTTAAATCTTGTTATCTTGTCACATTTGCTCAGTTTTCACATACAGAGGACAAACGTTAGTTTGTTTTCCTACTCGCCAGAAAGGGCGAGTAGGACCTAAAAACAGCTCGACCTTGTTAAATTTAGCTCGACTATGCGAGTGGTCTAGTGGAATTTTCGAGCCCTGCACACAAGTTTTAGTTGGGAAAAGTTTGCTGCAGGTTTAATACATACAAGGAGTATGCCAACTTGGTGGCTTAACTTGTGGTCGGTCCAAGGGCGGGCAGCGTGACTCACCTAAGCTGCCCTGCCCACCTGATGAGCCAATTGCACTGTGGCCAATCCAATTGGTGCTACCATTTTGTGGTGGTTATACCCCTTACATATCATGGACCACCAGTCCATGTCTTTTACTCACGCCTTTTTAGGGGCGGAGCGTAACCAGGCAAGCCCCTGGTTGCTCAGGCTTACAACCGCCCGAGGGACTAGCAGGGCGCCCATCGTTCTCCACCAGGGTCCTGCCGTAAAGACTCCTAAGATTGTGCCATAATGCACCCTTATTGTGCTCCTGAAAGGGTACCTCTCGTACCTATTCGCCTCAGGATCGCCCTGTAACTCCGGCACAGCCTTGGATGTGGCCGCCGTCCTATCCAGGGCCCCCACCCTACCATGGCAGGCTTCATAACCTCCTGCAACGTGTGATTACCAGTCCTTCTAGCTGTACACTTACTTCTACATCTGAAGGTTCCCAGTCCTTCTTGCTGGACAATTCCCATCCACCTCGGCAGGTGTACCCTGTCCCTATTGGGGAAATCTAGTGGCGTATCAACTCTAGAGACCACACCTTATAAACCAAGCACATCTTATTTTCTTAGATTTTGAATTAAAATTGGATCAAGCCCTCCTGCTTGGTGGGCTTGTGCATGGATTATTTACCCCATCATAGGCACGTTTGCTTGCCTCCACTTTAATTGGGGACTACTGTTCTGTTTTTACCACAGCTTTCTTTACCTATCCGTAGGCGTGATCGATGGCCTGCTCAGAATTGAAACAATTGCTTTCTATTTTAACCGCAGTTCAGGGTGAAATCCCTATTGTGCACTGTGCCAATACGGGCCTACTTGTTAAGTGTTGCCGGGTAGTGCATTACCCATCACCTCCCAGTCACTGATTTCAGAATATGCTGGGAAACTAATTGGAGTGCATCTCCCAGGCCAACAGTGTATTTGTTAACCTTTAAAAGTGTGTGGCCAATACTGTAGGAGAGTAGGGTCTGCTTCCTATGGTTACCCCCACTTTTTGCAGTGCTTCACTGGTTTTTCGACTTTAGTATGGCTGTGGCCCTGCTAATCAGGCCCACAGCCTAGCTGTTCTCTCTCTAAATTGATACCATGTACTTTAGGTACATACCAGATTGGTTACTGAGGCACCCTTGTGAGCCCCCGTATATGGTACCTTAGGTACCCAGGGCATAGGGACCTCGGAGGCCTACCAGGGGCTGCAGCATGTATTGTGCCACCCCTGGTTAGCCTTCCAAACTGACACAACAGGTCTGTACTTACAGCCTGGGTAAGGTGCTGTAATCACCCCTTACTTAGATGTAGTATACCTATAGCTATATACATATATAGACACACATTAACCTATAAGTCACTCCTATGGCAGGCCTTGACAATCCTGGAGGCAGAGTGCTTGGTTTTGTGTGAAAGGGTGCCGTAGCATGAGCTGAGCCCCTTTGCAGCTTTCGGAACCATCTCCTTATAGCTGTTCTATGATATAGCCATACCTTATACTCTTAAGTGCATTATAATCCTCGCGGTTAATGCGAACTTTGGTTTGGCTTTATCAAAACATGTTGTGTAAGGTGTCAAACACTTTGGAATACTACACCCCCACCAGTTCTGGCGGCAGGGGTAGCATTCCACCCTTCTAGAGGGAGAAGACCTGTAGTTACTGGTAAACCTGGTTATAGTTAAATAGAGCCCCAGCATCACAAAATGAATGCTGCTGCCACAGACATGAGTCTGCCCTCCTGCTCCTGGATGAAACTCCGGCAGGGGAGGCCTGGTCAGTAGGTTTCCTGTCCTCCCCAGACAGGCTTTAGTGTATTGGGGCAGGGTGGGTTGCATTCAGTGAATGCTTTTCAGACACTGCCTGGGGAACAAAGGTGCTCCATGCATTTCCCAGTTCAAACCGGATGCTGGGGCGCTCAGCCCCAGCTCTGGCGTGAAACTGGACAAAGGGGAAGGGGTGTAACCACACTCTCCCCAGGTCCACCCATAGGAGGGACCTTAGAGTTAGTCCAACCCCTAAACATACTATAAGTATAGAACTCCAGTCCCTAGGACTTTAGATTACCCTGGACGAAACTCTGCAAAATATATCTTGGACCTTTGACTTTCCATTTCGACTGGAAGAGGGAAAAAATCTCCGTTGTGGTCAAGGAGTGAAAACCCTTTTCAAACAGGCACCAACTGCATCTTTGCCAGTCTGCATTTTCGAAGGCTCCCGCCGGATCCCGAAGAATCTGCAACACAGGACAAGGACTTCCAGACATCTCTGACGCTGACATGCGCTCCCAGCAAAGCTGAAACCTGTAGCGGACACGAGACGTGGGACCAGAACTCCTGGACATCCTGCATCTTTGCAACTGCACCTACTTCCTGAAGTTGTGCATTGAGGTATTTGAAGACCTGCACAAGCACCTTTTGCACCGAAGCTCAGAGGCCTACACTCCACGAGTGTCCTGTGGGCCGGCTTTGTACATTTCCGCTCGAGGTCCCTTCGCGGTTCCTAGTCCGTTGGCTAGCGAGCCCCCACGAAGGGCCATCTTTGATTTAGTGGGGTTTTCGGGTTGCTCCAGACGTGCTCCCACTCCTCTCCAAAGGAGGAGTCGCTCAGACCTTGCTGGTCTGCACCGAAGCCAATCTTGTCATCTTGCGTGGATTGCTGTTGCCAAGGCTTGTGGGGTCCAATCCGGATTCCGACACCACAGTCAGCTAGATCCTCCGTGGGACAACTCGAATCCAGCTCCTGGTAATCGTCAACGTTGTGGCTGAAGATTCAAGCTTCACCTCTTTCACCTGAAATCACCCGACATTGGCTGGCATCTTCTCCTAGCTATCCTGGTTACTGGCTAGTGACCCAGACTCTGTCTCCTCTGCTTTCAGGTTCTTCACATATCCGATCCACCCGGACACTTTTCCCCTGATCGCCTGCAGCATTTCTTCGCAGCTCTCTATAGGAATTGACGAACCCCGACACCTATGCACCTGGGTGAGGTGTCACGAGTACTCTGGTGCTCCCGTGGGTCTTGACTCTCGAAGTGTCTGAGTCTAAAAGTGTTCCATCGTAGTGCACCTAGAAGTGCCCTTAATCTTTAAAATTATAACTTGTTCGTTCTCCATAGAAAGTCAATGGTGATCCGCGGCTGTGTTTAGACACTGCACGCGTCCCCGTGGGCCTCCTGTATTCTAACCGTAGGTGGTTATAGGTAGCCCCAGCGGTTCTACAAGCCCTAGGCCTGCATTCTAACTCTCATGTCGTTCTTATACCACTATTTTAGTATATGGTTTGTGAGGCCCCTAGGGCATAACGTATACTGTGCAACTTATCGTATGCAAATTAAGTTCCTTGTATTGTACTTTTACCTCTGACCTCATAAAGAGTCCAAAGGGGTTGTGTTTAGAATAAATACATATATATTTGATATATACCATGTGTGCTTTGATTTGAACATTCAAGAGATTATAATTGGTAAAACAACTAGCTTAGCTCTCCTCCAAGTCTTAGCCTGAAGGCTGCTCTCCACAGCTACCACTAGGATAGCTTTCTGTAAGGTTGACTTTACAACCTACCATCAATGAGGGTCGTTTGGACTGGTGCAAGGTGCCCACTAGAATAGTGGACATCATATACCAGGCCATTTACTCACAAACACCATACCCTTATCTCTGCCAGCTGGCCTACTCCTGATAGGAGTACCATGCCGGACATACAACTACCTTAATGCGTTGACTAAGCCCTTGTTTACCCTATACATGGTTATTCCCAAAATGGGGGGCTTTAACACCTTGTTTGCCCAACTTTTGGGACCGCAGCACACTTGATAGATGATAGCCATAGTGGCTAGGCTGGTTGAGGAAGCCATCAGGGCTGGGAATGTATTGCTTAACAGAAGCAACCTGTCACATGACCTTGATTCCAGAGTGCACATACTTTGCTGAATATGACCAGACCTTTGCACAGACCTTTTTGATTGCTAAACCATGGCGAACACATAATGGTGTTGAATCTGGTTTGAGGGAATGTTTGTATTGTGCATCCTATTGCAGTCACCACACCCTTTTTGGAGTGACAACTACACAGCCCACCAGGCTTCTTAACTGCAGTCTGATCAGATACACACTACCTGCTAACCATCTGTGACCCTCCGTGCTTAATCCAGCTAAAGACCTAGTTCACTTTAACCCCGGAATTGCATGCCCTCCACAGAATCAAAGCAGAGTTTGGCTTACCTTCTAGTCACCTTGAGATTCATGTTGGAACATTATTTCCCCCACTTAGCCAGAGAGTCTTGCATATTATTAAACCATGATAATGTCTGAATCAAGATTCCCGGAATCATGCTTTGCTGCAGCCCACCTTTTGTGAGTACCCTCTGCCTCACTGCAAGAAACCTCGCCACTTACTACAGCTCCCTTAATGCACTTGGAATGCAACGACACCTAGCAACAACATGATGCCCTGCAGCACAGCTTGGTGAAAAGTTTTCTGGGCCAAATGTACCCCAGTCCATGTTTTCAGCATATATCCATTATAGCAGCTGCAGTTTGTGTGAAGTGTGTGTCAGTGTCTTGGCAAGGCATACCCAATAGCCTGTTCCACATTGGTGACTATCCTACTATGATGTGAAAGGGCTCAACTATCTGATGAGCTTAGAAATATGTGACATTAAGCAAGGTGTCCTCCTGTATTTGCCCTGTATCCCATCTTGCTTACAATAATTTTCTTTTTTTTCCTGTTCAGTTTAATCTGTGGTGTTTGCCCCCAGACTTCTCAGGCGGCTTAACTGCTAGCAATGTGAGCAGCTGCTGACATTAATGGGGGAATCTCCCAGTTGCAACTTGAAATTTTACACCGCCCAATGTGAGTAGTTGCTGACATTAATGAGGGAATCTCCCAGTTGCCAACATTTTTACACCGCCCACTTTAATGTGCTACTTTGTAAGCAATTGGGTACCTAACCTATATCTCTTCCCCTTGAAAAGATAACATGACCCGCTTTGTTCATGAGAGCCTCAATCAGTGCAAAATCTTTCATGAACCTACCTCTAAAGGAGGTAGGGCGGCCAAAGAACACAAGACACAGCCTGTGTCAAATGGGGATGGATCTACACAGCCATGAGACCAGAGATACACATACCTTAAACCCACCGATTCACCTTTGAGGTATGCTAAACCTGGCCCAAAATCTGCTTCCCCTGCTTCTGAACTGAGAATATATTGCACGGGGGGCGTACAATCCCATAGCCTCTGAAACTCACTATGATGCCAGCTGGCTGAAGCTGCGAATAAGTGCTTTACATTTGTTTGCTCAGGCCTGTTGAAAGTACATTTTGTTCCATTATTCGAAGTTTGAGTGATCTTGAGGTGGGTGGGGGGACTAATACCGGCCTTCGAAGAACCAGACTTATTCAGGGCTCGAAAAATCAAAAAAATGGTACTAGTCCTGCAGGACTAGTACCTTAAAAAATGTCCTCGACCTAACTGCAACCTACTTGACCTCAGTCTGTGAAAGCGGAGCAAATGCAACTAGATAACAAGATTTAAAGGCATCTTATTGCTCATTAACTTTGTGAGCAATAAAAATGCCTTTAAATCTTGTTATCTTGTCACATTTGCTCCGTTTTCACCGACAGAGGACAAAAGTTGGTTTGTTTTCCTACTCGCCAGAAAGGGCGAGTAGGACCTAAAAACAGCTCGACCTTGTTAAATTTAGCTCAACTATGCGAGCGGTTGAGTGGAATTTTCGAGCCCTGCTATTGTTTTAGTTGTTACTGTTGTAATATAACAACCCAGCGCACTTCCACTGTAAAGCACACTTGGAGACTGGAGGGGAAGAATGGCTGCTGTTTTTTCATGTTTACAATGAGGAGGGGCCAGACTCTGCTCGAAGATCTTAGTGGACCACGAGCTGAGCCAGGCCTCTGGCTCAAGCCTTTCAAGGGCTCACCCACCTCTAATGAACAACATAAGAAGTAACAAAAGGCTGCAGATCCTGAAGCCTGAATACTTGAACTGAATTCTCAGTACTTTGGATCCCCGTCGCCAATTACAGTTAGGAATTTCCTTCATACTCACTGTTCTTCAGCAGACACATTTAAATGAAGTAAGGTTGGCGTGGCTCAACACTCCAAGTAGGTTATATCAGTGGGGCAACAAGCTCAGTAAAACTCTTTACTTGATATTCTGCAACTATGGCAGACAAGACCCAATAGCCTATGTAACCTACGAGTGGTGGGGATGTGAGGTCAGAGTAGAGGTAAATATACGTCAGAGGTTTGCAGCTTATTATTCGGAATTGTGCTCACAGACCATCCCAGCAGCCACAAATGACTAAACTGATTTTGAGTAATCTCCCTATGAAATCGCTGGCATCAGAGGAGCCACATCTTCTGGAGGGAGACCTTCTTAGAGAGGAACTTAGTCAGGCCTTGAAACAATGACAGTCTGGAAAAAAACTCCAGGTATAAATGGGTTTCCGGTGGAATTTTTCAAACTTTCAAAGTCTAGACTCTGGTTCTTTTCTATTGTCTCTGAATCTTTTGAAACGAGGAGGTCCCCACCAGGCAAGCATGTAACTGAAATGGTAGTTATCCACAAGCTGGGTCCTCCACCTGATCACTGTACCACCCTATTATCTTTCTTAATGTGGAAGTAAAGATGTTAACAAAGGCCCTCTCTAACCGACCAATCAAAAGTGATCTGCTTATTGGTTGGATTTCATGCTCCTGGTGATTTTTTCCTTTTGTTTTCTGGCCTACGTTAAAAAGGCCTTTGACTCAGTAGGGTGGGGTGATTTGTTTTCCCTGCTAAAGAAAAATAACTTTGGCCCCAGATTTACTATATTTAAAAAAAACAAAAAACTTTTTATTGAGTTTTTTTCAGGTTCAGTGTATACAAATTACATCATCATTTGCGACTATTTATCTCTATTTTCTCACTGGTTCCTTCAGGTGTGCGGGGCGGGTTGCTCCTCTTGCCCGTCGTCTGGGTCCGGTGTTGACACCCTCGGAGTGTTCCCTTCGCTGATAGCGTCTGCGTCAGCTGCCACTAGTTCCCCCACAAGATCCTCCCAGGCTCTGGCCTTCTCCATCTTGCCTATTCTCTTGCTGTCCTCTCGGAGTAACAGTCTCCCTTCCGCCCCGCCCATCTTTCGAGCTCCCTCCTCCAAGTAGTGAGTCTCCGCCCGGCTGGCGCCTTCATGTTCCTAGCTATCTCCCGTTTAGCTAAAATATAGGCAAGGTCTTGAAACTTCCCTGTCACCCTGTTTCTAGCTTTGTGAGGGAACCACCCTAAGAGGACATTTTCTGGGGTCTGTTTGAGTTCTTTGTCGATCAGGTCACTTATTATATGTCTGATTTCCCCCCAGAATGTTTGCAATATGGGGCAGCTCCAGAACATATGAAGTATGTGCGCCTCTCTTTCTCCGCATCTGGGGCAGGCTGCAGAGTCCACACCAAAATACCTTCAAATGCGAACCGGCCTTAAATATGCTGTATGCACCACATAGTAGTTAATTAATTTGAAGCCCGCGTTCCGAGATACTTTCGGGGTGCGTTCTAGGATTTTGTTCCAGACTTTCTCAGGTATTGGTTTACTGATATCCTCCTCCCACTGAGTTCGCAAGCGCTCTAGCAGTTGTTGCATATCCCGCCGTATTGCTTTATAGAGGCAGGACACAGTCTTGATCCTTCCTGCTGATAGTGCGACATACCTGCATCCCGCCAGCGCTCTCGGCTTGCGTCCCCGGTCTTCCGGTGTATCCTAATCCTGCGCATTAGAGCCCTGTGCCTCAGGAAGTGATGCCCTGGCAAGTCCTATGCGGTTTGCAAGTCTGCAAAGGGAAGGAGCGCAGAGTCACGGTATAAGAAGCCCATCTCCCGCAGTCCTGCCTCCACCCAGTCCTCCAGTCCTGCCCAGTGGTCCCCCTGTGGGAGGTAGCGCAGCATCGCGAGTGGTATGTCAGGGGAGTAGAGAGTTGCTGTGCCTACTTTTCTCAGATATCTGGTCCAGCAGCGCGCTATCATCTTAGTCTCTGTTGTGTCCTCAGCCGAGGTGCAACGCACCTGGAGGAGGATTCTCGCCAGCGTGCCCGTGTCTGGTGCAGTTGGGCACCGCTCCCGACCCGGGTTTTGATCCGCCGCTAGCCACTGTATTAGCCAGTATAGTTGTGCCGCTAGATTGTAGGCCTCAAGGGCCGGCACCGCCAATCCGCCTTCTGCCGTGGTGCGTCTCAACATAGTCAGTGCCACCCTCCGTCTGCCTGTACCCCAGATAAATTGTAATTTTTGAGTCTAGCTCCTTGAACCAAATCCTTTTCAAATCTTGCCTCTACAGTTTTACCCCCGAATCCATTCAGAAAGTATTTGTTTACTTCCAAGACGTTCCAGGCAATAAACCAATAATACCTTTACCATTGCCTCTGCATGTTGTCCCTTGCAGAAAATTATCCAGTTTACCTTTTCAAGTCTTAAAATAATGATTTCTATAGTAATATAAAACGCATCCTGAGGACATGTACACCTGCTGACCGTTGGAAAAAGACTGAGCAAGGCCCACGCAACTGAAGGAGAAGTGGAGAGAAATGACTTCCACTTTCAATGAACAATGTTCTGCTTGGCAAACAGGCTCAGACACTTCGAGTGAATAAGCATCCTCTATCACATGGCATCTGCTTTACATTTTCATAACTGATACTCTCAGGTAAAGGATCCATTAGTAAACTTACAAAAAAAATTAATGTGCTCCTCAGTGATGTTCTCGTTCCATGCTGCTTAAGGATTTTGTGATTAATATGGCTGGGTGGGTCACGAGGACCAGCATAGGAAGGTTACCCCTTCTTTGCATTTGGATAGAAAGTTCCTAATTTATTGGCCCAAAGAATGTTCCATGTCCCCCTCCCCCTGAATATTAATGGTAACTAGAAGATTGCTATAGAATTGCCCCCACTTTGAAAAATGGGCTACCAATGTAGCTGCTGCCAGCTGCTCAACCCCTGTGCCTATTCGAGGATCAGCAGGAAAAAAATATGCAACTGAGATGCATCCTAACTGTAATGCATGTCTTTGGCATTTTCTAATCTATTGATATGTATGTACGTCCGCTGATTAGGGCACTGGAAGTCTTTGTGCCCCAAAAGCGAGTAAAGTCTATTTCCTTCAACAATACCACTTGGAACAATGGTCCGTGGCATTTTACTTGAATGGGAGGGGTGGCAGAAGTGACTGTGGAAGGTGAGGGAGCTGGGACCAGGTTTGTGAAAAGTGGGGTGACTGTATATTTACTACTTTGTCATAGTTGGCTTGCTCCACTTTCCACATATAAAGGTGGACTGGGGCTGAAGTGTACCATCACTATCAGAGAGATGGGATTTCCTCTAAGTGCTTTCTGCTGGATTTTTCAGGCACTGCTCCTGATCTGCTGCTGTAATATTTTGCAGGATTCTGATGGACAAGGCAGATGTCGAGGAGCTGGAAAGGATCCTGGTGAGTACCTATCTGGTCTGTAGAATAAGGCTTTCTCTTCCAATGATATGTAGCCATGGTAAGGTGCGTAGAAATTGGTGCCCAATTGAAAGAATGACTGGAGTGACTGGTTAAGGCACAAGTTACCATGGAAAGACCTTGAATTCCAAAGATGCCTTTTTAGCCACGGTTTAAAATAAAACATGTTGTGGTGAAGGGAATAAGTCAAACACCTGGCACAATACTTCCTACCCTAACGAAAGATCTCTTCGTTTCGGAAATAATAGGACATTTTCAAGGGAGAACGTATTGTTAAGTGTCTGTGAAGCATTATGATCCAGAGACTAGGATCCCCATCGTGTAATATACACAACATATTCCAGAGGGAAAATTACATGCTTTTGCCCTGACCTAACACCTTACACAGTCCCTAAAGTTTGTGGAGGGAAGTTCAAGACACACATTTTAATTTGTTTAGCCCCAGCTTCTATGAGCCCTAAACAGCCCGGAGAGCAAAGCCATAGCAAAAGTGGTAAGAGCACACACACTGTACATTGCAATTTTACTTTAAAACTGTTGGTTTTTTTTCACTGGTCCTGGGCCTTAGGGTTTGAGTTCTGATTGGTTGATAGGGGAGGGCTCCAATTGGCTCTAGGGTTTAGTGCTAGGGTTTTGATTGGCTAGTTTCCAATTGCCAAAGCGTACCTGATCACTAGGCCTATTTAACCTTCAGGTGCAGGGTGTCTCAGCCTGGGCGTCCAGTACAAGGGTAGATGCCTGCTTGGACCTGTTCAGGCCTAGGGCCAGAAATGCTGCCCTTTTACCAAATTACCATCCACTACCATAACCCATTCACATCATTAAACATACATACATCTTTGCAGCAGTTGCGTACTACTTATTCACAACAAACACACTCAATTCAGTCTTTCAACAAACACTACAAAACACCCCAAAACACAGCCATGTACCTTTCTACAACTACTGCCACACAATGGCACCTTTACTGTCACACAAACAGTACTCTGCCCTATACCTCTGTCAAACACAGGTTATCACCAACACAACACAAAACCACATTGCACATAACCTGAATCTTCACACACACTCTTTACATACAAAAGCGGCTCTACCCTCTGCTTACTCCTAACAGACCCCATTCCAGCACCAACAACCCTTTACTCAACCCTCTGTCATATCATCCTCCAACAACCCCTTCTCTTTTTACAGAATAAACATAAACACTCATTACACTCCAAACACTACCTCTTCATGCTACAAAATCAAGTACAAACACTCATAACGCCTGTTCATCTCCTCTCACGCACAAAATACTCCCCTCCAACACAAACCTCTCACCAGTACTTTAGAACCAAATCCCACACACACTCACAGTATCACATACGACTATTCCACAAAAACAAACGTAACACACACTCAATTTTTCACTACATTCCATCAAAAAATACCAACTCACTCCCTTTCTCATGCCCACACAAATACATCTCCTAAACCAACTTTGCACACAATTTTTCAAACATTTACAACATCAATCATAAACTCCTCCAATACAAAAGTTATCCACTCGCCTTTCATCCATTGCACAATTTCAAGCCTTAAAACTTGACCTACGTGCTCCACCACTCACAGACACGCAAATGACACACACACCCCTGTTCACAACCTTGCATCTCCTTGTCTATTACACAATAAGACTACACCACAAAACCGACTGCACAACCCACCACCTCACTCTCGATTACTTTCCACACCATCTGCAAATACAGACCCACCAGAATGCCTTCTAAACCTGTTGGACGAGGATAAAGATATAGACAAACACTGCTATGCCAATAAAGTTAACACCAACAGTCCGCCCACTACAGGCCCAAAGGATACTGCTTGTTTTTCCAGAAAACAAGGTCATAACTACCAAACCAGTCTCTAAACTTCCTACTAACACATGAGAGAACCATTTCTAAAACCAAGCACTATATCTATGACCTACTCACAGAAGCAGAACCTGACTTGCTCTTCAAAACTGAATCATGGTTGGGGAATCACATGGCTCCAGTATTGCACAAAGCTGTTCCTCCGGGCAATCAAACTGTCACACACAATTGTACAGGCAAAAGAGAAGGCGGATTAGCTGTTCTATTCAAGGAAACAATAAATCTCACCAAAGCTGGGGATGCTTCCACACAAAGTTGTGAGGCGCTCATCACCATATACAACCCTACACCAACTTTCTCGTGTATCTTCTCTTTCTTTACAGACTACCACCTAGCAATGGTTCGTTCCCTGACACATTCATAGGTGAAGTTTCTAACCTTCTGACACTACTCTAGAACCTATGCATCCTTGGTGACCGAAACATATGGTTCGATAAACATAATATGCCCCATCACGAAAACTATCAGCACTAACCTTGGCACACTGAACCTACATCAGATCATTCCCAAACCCACACACATCCTAGATGTCCTTTTTGCCAATTCAGAACTAGTCACTCTCCAAAGGATTACTCCAGTCATGGGGGTCAGACCACCATCTATTTGTTTTCCAACACAAGACACCACAACTCTCCACACCTAAGGCCAACTTACCAGCAAACGCATATCGACCTTGGAACAAACAAAATTTTGAGGACCTGGAAACACAACTAATATCTAGCACAGATCTTGACACAATACATTTAGTTCCAAAACTCTGAGTGGTTCCTGGAAGCTTTTGATATCCTACCTCCATTAAAAACAACAAAATATGCCAAAATTAAACCAGCACCTTGGATGAATGCAGAACTAAAAAAGATAAAACAAATTGCAGACATCTGGCTCAAAGCAAACACTCTGACGAACTTCTCCTACACAAACACAACTGAACAGAAGTCTTCTAGCAAAAGAGCTAAAAAAATAAATAAATAAAAGGCTACTATTCAAATGGAATTCAGATTGCAAAATGTGCAGATAAAGAATTTCATAAAATTACCCCCAAAATTTGTGAACCTAAATGACCAGAAGGAAACCATGTTCTTTCCCAAGAATTTACTGACAAACTGCAATCATTACACAACCAAAGCAGACATGTTGTATTCTTATTTGAACCAAAAGAGAACCACCAGCAGCCGCTCTTTTCCAACAACCCCCCCAAAAGGTAGTTCAACCCAGCCTCTGCATTCCTTCAAACAAATATGAGAAACTGTATGTATGGATCTTCTCAAAACAAGCAGGACATCTGGATGCACCTATAGCTCTTGTTCATCTTAAGTCTTCATGAATATCCTTTTAGCAACCTCTACCCCCCTCCCCCAGTCAAAACAATCATTCTTTGACAACAGGAGTTTTTCCTAAAGACCTATATACTCCCATTAATAAAGAAAACACGCCTGGACCCTCAAGACTCAAACACCTACCGAACTATGGCAAACAGACCTTTCACCCAGTTGTCTCCATTTATTGAAGACTAGCTTACCTGTCGCGCGTTGCTGCGATCCCAGAAGAAAGGAAATTCAAGGAAACTCGTTATGATAACATTCAATTTACATTGTGTCATTTTTATTGAAACTAATTCATTTTAATATGGAAAACATTTCAAAGTGTTGTTTTAATTCTATTTATTTATTCGAGTGCTTGTGGATACACAATTTTTTGTTTTTTCGTCTGGTGCGTACATCAGTATTCGAAAGATTGAGGGCCCTGGGGGCCGATATTTAAAAAAAAAATGATGCCAGAAACCTTCGCGGGAGTGTACTCAACAACTTCCCAAAGTTTCCTGGCGATTGGATGAATGCTGTTTTAATTCTATTTATTTATTCGAGTGCTTGTGGATACACGATTTTTTGTTTTTCCGTCGTGTGCGTACATCAGTATTCGAAAGATTATGAGGTCCCTGGGGGGCCGATATTTAAAACATTTTTATGCCAGAAACCTTCGCGGGAGTGTGCTCAACAACTTCCCAAAGTTTCCTGGCGATCGGATGAATGCTGTTTTAATTCTATTTATTTATTCGAGTGCTTGTGGATACACGATTTGTTGTTTTTCCGTCTGGTACTTACATCAGTATTCGAAAGATTATGAGGGCCCTGGGGGGCTGATATTTAAAAAACTTTTATGCCAGAAACCTTCACGGGAGTGTACTAAACAACTTCCCAAAGTTTCATGGCGATCGGATTAATGGTGTAGTAATGTATAAAGGACAAACAGACATACATTCGTTTTTATATATATATATAGATAACTTCAAACTTTCTGACTTCCATGCAAGATTTAATCCAAGAAGAGCCACAGAATCTGCCCTACTCAGCATTTGGAATGACTTTAAAAGCACAGTAGGCCATAATGGGGTGGCTGCACTATTTCTCTTGGACCAGTCAGCTGCCCTTGGCCCAGTTGATCATGTTACTAATTCAAAGACTTTGCGTAGGCGGCATAGGGGTGACTGCTCTTGACTGGATCACATCCTACCTTCAAAACAATAAATGTCATACATACGCTCTTATCCAAACCCTACCTCGTCAAATCTGGAGTCTCTCAAGGCTCTATTTATTTTAAAAGTTTTATATAGCGCTGGCTAGACCTGGAGGTATCAGAGCGCTTTACATGATAGGTCATTGTTACAGAACATTGTTACATAGTTACATCAGTTGCAGTTACCAGTATATGCTTAGGAGAAAAACGTGAACTTACCATCTCACCAATGCTTTTCAACATCTATATGAAGTCATAACCAGCAATGATCAATGAATTTCAGCTCACCTGCTATAACCACACATATGACACACAATTACTTCTTAAACTGGAAAACCCCAAAGACATTGGAAACTCAAAAATCTTCAGTTGCCTCTGAGCCGTTGATCAGTGGATGGCATGAAGCCATCTCAAATTGAATGCGTTCACAACTGAAATCCTCACCTGTGGCGATTGGAAAAATTGTGACCCACACTCCATCTGACCTGATGATCTGGGACCACCTCCAAAAGTATCCAAGGAAGTAAGAAACCTCATAATTACTATAGAGTTTAAGGTATCAGTAAATACCCAAGTTGGTAAGTTAGTAGAATCAAGCTTCATTACTATGAGAACTCTGCTACACATGTTCCCCCATCTAGGATTTCCACACAAGGTGAAGCTACTATCTTTCTTGTACAATCTAAACTTTATTACGCCAATGTCCTCTACCATGGATCACCTCTATCAACTAAGAAAAGACTACAACAAATTCAAAACTGCTGCCAGGCTACTCCTACATATAAAGCAGAGTTCTTCAAATTGTGTGGCGCGCCCCCCTGGGGGGCGTGGATGGGTTGCCAGGGGGGCGCGAATGCCTCAGCAATGACATGTAAATGAGGATGGCCTGGAAGTGCAGCGATGTTGATCTGCTGCATTTCCAGGCTGTTCATTTACTCCGAGCCCTTGAAATGAGAACTGAGATTAGAATTCTGTGGGGGCGGGGGTCAAAGAGGCTGCTAAAAAAAGTGTTTGACAGTCGTGTAAGTGTCTAATTATTTTGCCTCCTACATGTGCTTACCAAATGCTATACAATACAAGGTTATTTTTCTACATTTTCACATTTCATTATTTTGCTTTTGCTTTTAAAATTGCGTTCAATTTGGAAAGCTCTTTGGGTATTTCCAAGTTTAACTTGAATACTTTATCTGAGTCACCCACAATCACTATTTCTGCAAGAAAAGAAAACTTGCGTTATTATTTGCCCGTTAGACTTCCTGCTAAGGATTTGAGATAAAGGGCACAATTCTCAAAAATAATTCAATGGAAGCTAATTAAGAAAGGCACAGTATACTTGTGTGGTGACAAAATGAACAATTTAGGCGATACACAAACTTTAACATTTGCATAATCCATCATTGTTTTATGGTCATTGGTGTCAAATGTACATGGACATATTTTTAAATCACACAGAATATTTTAATGTTGTCCTTTGTAGAAGTCTTCAAACTGTGGGCCCGCCGCCCTTGGGGGCATGGGTGGGTTACGAGGGGCACGGAAATGCCTCTGCAAGTACATGTAAATGAGGATTGCCTGGAAGTGCATAATGTATATCTGCTGCATTTCCAGGCTGTCTTCATTTACTCCAGGCCCTTGAAGTGAGAACTGTGATCAGAGTACAGTGGGTCAAAGAGGTTGCTAAAAAAAAAAGTAAAAAGTACGAGTTTTGCGTTTTCACAGTCATGTAAACGCAGTAATAACTTAATTGAAAAATAATTGCAAGTTAAACTAACTGGTGATAAATGCACTCTTTTAGGTTATGAAACCTCAGTTAGTGACTACCATCACTCTAGCTGTCTGTGTGTTAAAGCTGAGCGACACATAATTGAACCCTAATTGGTGCAGAGGAATAGTGACCTTTGTATTTATAGTTGGGGCCACTGGAATTATGAAATTGTGCAGTTTTGGCTTTTTGCTCATAGTAATGGATATCCTGCATTTGCCACATAATTCATCATCTATTGCTGCATAATTTGTAGATATTAACAAAAAAATTGTTTAGAGCTCAAACGGTTCAAAAGTTTAAAAAATTGCAGCAACACGTTAGCCCCGCAGTGGAAGGCCCTTTGTAAAGGTTGACTGGTTACCCTTCTGTTACTTATTTCTATATGTGGGGGTTAAACTGGTTCTTATGAGGGACAATATATGCCAGGACAGTGTTAACAAGTATAAAAATTCTAAAATAATGTAGCAATGATATCACAAAATATGCAGCATTATGCATCATAATTCTCCTTTGTTTGCTGCATAATGTAGTCAACCCTGCTGCATAATTTGGCCTTCTCCTGCCGCATAATTCTAGTGGCGCTCTTTATAGTGCTATAAGGTCCCAGCCTACGGCACAGAGCACTGTGAATATGTAAGTCATTATTTTAAAATAGTATTTACATATTCTAAGCTAGGCTGCTGCAAAAGGATGCCGTGATTGAGATAATACAACTTCTTAAAAAATTGTAAGTAATCAAATTGTATCCAATGCAGATACTTATATAAGTGTCTCCTTTTTTTTTTTTTTTTTCTCGGAGTTTTATATAGCGCTAACTTGACCCGCAGGTATCTGTTATCAGAGCGTTTTACATAGCACCAGTTGCATTAAATGAGGACACATTCATTTTTGTTGGGCACTGGGAGATTAAGTGATTTGCCCAGAATCACAGGATGTTCAGCGTAATTGCTGAGACTCGAACCCAGTTACCCAGATTCGAGTTCGACCAGATATCAGATAACACCCTACATTACATTTCAAAAAGAATACATCTTTGCCACCATGAAGCTTTAAGCAGAGCAACTGGAATTATTCAGCAAGAGAGAACCACATTAGGCGGCAGGGTTGACTAAATAATGCAGTAAGAAAAGGTAAACTATGCGGCTCAATGCAGCACGTTTTTTGGTTAGCATCACTTCAATATTTTGTCATTTTATCTCATAGTAACGCTGTCATGGGAAATATTTCACCTCATTAGTACCAGTTTAACACCCAAATACAGAAGTAGGCAACTACAAGATTACGAGTGAATGTTAGTACCAGTTTAACACCCAAATACATTAGTAGGCAACTACAAGATTTCGAGTGAATGTTTGCAAAGAGCCTTCCACTGCTCCGGAACACTTTGCCACATTTTAAGTAACTTTTGTTCCATTTGAGCTAGAGTCAAGTTTTTGTTGAAATCTACAGCTTATGCAGCAGATTTTGGATTCTGTATCAAATGCGGTAAATTCATATTGATGTGGAAAACACTGTTGCTGCAGAAACTCATAAATCCAGTGGCCATGGCTTTAAGTGACTCAATCAGTTTGTGGCTGGTGAGAAGGCTGGCTTCTTTTTTAACTTTCTTCACTACCACAAGACCCTTCGCTTTCAGGCAGAGGCACCACAAAGTCAGCTTAAACCGTTCAAGGGCAGTTTGTTTTGTGAAAGGTGAGTCCATGGGGTGGCAGGTATGCCAGCAGGGTTGCACTCAGATGCAGAGCCCTAATCCTCTCAACCCCTGGTGCCTCACAGTAATGGTTGAGGAGAAAAAGGAAAGGAACGAGATTGATAGATATTGCCAAAGAGATGGCCCAGAATAGAGAGGACTGTATGGGGACTCATTTTTATGTTAAAAATGGCCATAGACCGCTTCTTCAGAGAGGTACCCCAAAGAAGGGAACAATATAAGTGGCATTTATGTTTTTAAAGCGCCATTCATCAGTACAGCAGGTACTTCTGCCAGGTGTATAAGTGGCCACTGCTGGAAGCAGATGCAACAGGACTGGAGCCCAGGGGATTCAGGGGCCCACTACATCACAATTATGAATGTGTACCTTTAAAAATAGGGAATGGGAGCCTATTTTCGTTTCTATCCTTAGGACTGAGGTGCTGGTCCATCATTGTGGGGGAAGAGGTAAAAGATGCATAGGAAATAGCCTGCTACTTAGGACTGCAGTTATCAGTAGTGCAGCAGGTGTAGTTGCATTGGGGTCCAGGAGTGTGAGGGGCTCACATCACCCCAATTACGGGGAGCAGTATTTGGAATACTACTTTTTTTTTTTTTTAAGCATTTGCTGTTTTATAAGTCTCATATTTGTGCGGTTTATGAGCTATGGAAAAAGTACTCCTGAAATCATCTCATAAGTCAAGCATGCAGCCATGTCCCTTCCGCACCCCCAATCCTTTCCATAAAGTTTTGGAGGGGGGGGGGGGCGATCTCAAAACATTTTGCTTAGGGGGGGCTCGGAGCAAATAAGTTTGAAGACCTCTGATATAAAGCCTCAAGCCCCCATCTCCCCTGCCTTAGGGTCTTACATTGGCTACTGGTTGCCCAGAAGACCCACTTCCAAGCTGCTTTGTATCATTCACAAAGCAATACATGGAACAGAGCTCTTTTTCATCAGGAAGAAAATCACAAAATACATACAACAAAGAAACCTCTGCTCCAGATTGGTGCCAGACTCAAATTCCCAGCACACCCAACAAAAAACATGGGTGGAACTTCTTTCTCTGTTCAAGCAACCAAACTATGGAACTCATTGCCCCCAAACATTAGATCCACAGATAACCATCTTATCTTCAGAAGATTAGTTAAGAGCTGACACTTCCCTACATGACCACCATATTCAAAATGCAAATGTACAGCAATAGTATGCATAAGACACCAATGGCGCATATAGGTGTGTTTGTAAACATGTATGCTTTGATTATATGTATATATTCAAACGTGCATTCCTTTGTACAAATGCATATATTACTTATGGATAAAAATATATGCATTTATATTTATGCTTAACAAATGTTTTATTACTTACGGATAAAATGTATACATTCCTTAATTATGCTTAAAGTGGGATATGTTATTGCATTTACGTTTTACATTATATCCATATATAAGTAAATCACTACATCAATAATATGAGATGAGTGTATGCTTGTGGGTTTGCGAAGAATAGCACATCTGACACTGTAAATATGATTATAGCGATTGTATTTTATAAGTGCTTCACTACTGAATTATTGTGGGACAAATATACATTTAAAAAAACATAATAAATATAAAGTTTTTAAAAAAAACTTAATTTACAGCAAAAATGGAAAGCCTTTATTTGCAAATATTTATTCATGCATGTACATTTGGTATTTATCTAGGACAATTTTATATCGCCTGATTATTTTCCATATTGCTTATGTTAAAATCTCTATGTATGTATACCTCTTATGTATCTACATTTTTATATATTTTTCCCTCTGCAGAGGGAAAAAAAGTTCACTAATCTCCCCAAACCATTACTCGATGCCTCATCCTATTCCAAAATAACCCCTACCTCCACTCTTGACTCCTTCCAAACCTCTTTATCTACTATGAACCCTAAAATATTTTCTAAACTCTTCCCTCCTCTATCCATCCTTTATCCTATTCATCCAGCTAGCAGACTTGCATGTCTGCCTCTCTCAATACCAATTTATATTTCTCTCTAGTAATCCACCTTTGGGTTCCTCAGTAGCGTTTTCAACGCCTCGTCAGGGGTAGTAAGCACTATATAAATACAATTACAGTATGTCTGATGAATACTATATCTTCCTGCAGATTCCACACCTTATGAATGTCCCCTACACCACACGGGCTCTGGAAAACTTCCTCATCAATATTTATCTGGTGATGCCACTTCCAGTTGTGACTGTTCTCTCAGCATGTGATCATATTGGCTCAAATAAGGAGTCATCTGCCATGTTGGTGGTAATTCCTTGCATTTTTTTCTGCACCTAACCCAGGTGTGTAGAGAGGAACTGGGCAAGTTAATTGACAGCAAATAACAGCAGTAATACCATTACTTACCTTGGAATCTATTACGAATGGCTCCATCTCGGAGTAGGGAGGGCTGCTGGTGAGGAATCTTCAGGAAGGTATGGTATCCAACAGAAATATTGTTACTGAAGGGTCACTTTTTCTTCTGATGGATACTTCTTCCACGCTCCTCTCTTTGTGAATGAGTCCAAAAGCATGACCCGACCCCTCCCCCCGCTATTCTCCCTGCCTAGAAACTAGGATTGAATAGTGTAGACCAGGGATACTCAAAGTATGGCCCGGGCCGCATGCAGCCCTCCTGACCTTTATTTGCGGCCCCTAGTAAATAGCAGCACTGGGCTGCTGTTCACTTGACAGAGCAGGAACATTCAGAAAACTGTGAAAGAAATGTTTCTTTTATTTACACGCTATCTAAAGTAACAGAAAAGGTGTCCTGGGCAGCTTATCTTTAGGAACATTTTTAGTTTTAAAGACATCTTGCACTACATGTGTAAAAACATGACAAACTCTCTGCAAACGTAAAAAAAAATATATATTTTTTAATTTGCAAGAGCGTTGCTTTGACTTTAATTTTTAGTGCATGCCAATAGAGCGTTGGTGGCAGACAGACGTCACATGAAGGCTGTTTGTTGTCCACACCATTAATCGGTTTCATGTCCCCCCTATATCCACCTTTCATCACCCCGCCCCTTGCCTTGCTGGCATCAGTGTGGTCGTCTGGCATGCCACAGACAGTACTTTGCGGCCCCCAGGGAAATGTTTGAGAGTACCCAGGGCTTTAAGTGGGATGAAAAAACTTGAGGGGGGGTCTCTCAAAGGGGTGTGGCCAATGTAATTAAGGGCGTGGCTTAAAATACATAAGATAAAATTCTCTGCTTAGCATAGTGTGCTGCCCGACTTGTATTTTACTGTTTCTGTCATTGCATCCGGATATATGATACAAGTAACATCATCCTACTACGATTTGGGGTTGGCCATGGCGAAAAGGGAACTCATCATGCATTGGAAGTCGAGAGCGGGACCTAGCTTTCAGAGATGGCGAGGGAGTTTTCTGAATTGGGCGAGCAGCGAAGGGACGCTCAGACTACAGTTAGCCAGGTGCACCTCTAATGACAAGGCGCTAGACGCAGCTAGAGCGTGGGGCGCGTTGGTAGTGGAGCTTCAGTCTTCAACAGAGGCAGATGAGGAGGATGGGGGGGGTATCCGCGACCCAGGACCGAGAGACTGGGGAGGGGAACACAGGGGAGCACACTGGAGACGGGGCCACCTGGACACATGTAGGCTGGAGTAGGTTACCGCACACTAGGTTGGGCAGCGCGGCGGACTCAGAGTAGGAGCACAGGGCGCACCTGGTTATTTAAATGGACCCATCACTCTCCCGAGACGGAAGTGGCGGCACACATACAAGGGTTAGAGTTAGATACCTGCACGCACGAGGTTATTGTCATTTCATTGGGAGGGTAGAGGAGGGCACACTGACATGGGGGGGTGGGGGTAGAGGGGGAGGTGGGTGGGGGGATAGGCCAGGGATGTTGGGTATTGGATACTCCTGATTTGTATTCTGCGGTTTAGACCATCGTAGCGATGGCCCAGATTGAACTGTGAAAATGTTAGTGAGATGTGTGAAGGAAATTAATAAAAATTTGTTACAAAAAAAAAGTAACCTCATCCTACAACAATTGAATTTGTCAATAGTTGTTAGTTACATAAGATAAATTACGCAGCGACTATGGCTTGTTGTATATAATGTTGAAAAAGTTTCCACTTAAAGCCCTGGTGACACCACTACGTTTTTGCTCCTGAGTTTCAAAAAGCAAAGGGAAATCCAGAGAAAATGACTCACTAAAGGATTTCCCTTCTCCTACAACGCTCATCTGGCATGACGTCATGCAGTAACTTCTCCATTAGTGAGAAGAGCAGTGTGAGCACGCGCACATCGATGCGCCTGCGGTCACTGCAGACCGGAAGAAAACGAACCGCCTGTGCCAGGGCACAAAACAGCCCGATAGAGACCCGTTTCAAGTCCCCTTTAAAAAGACTGCCGGTGCTCCGACCCGGTGAGGCCCGGCCCACTTAAAGCCCTGTGAGTACCCATGGTGTAAACTAACCAAAAAAATCCTACAACAGAGCTATAGTGAAATATCATCTGGTATCAGATGGCATTATTTCCAAAAATCTGCAAAGAATATTAGGTGGCAGCCCGGCAAATACCAGCCACTGAAATGCCCCTGGTAAGTTGTGTAACAGCTGCCAAGGCCCTCGTAAAGTGCACACGGATGCCAACTGGGCGGTTGGTCTAGACCAAAGAGTAGCAGATCGTAACCCAAAGGGTAAGGGAGAGGTGTGGCGCCGCGGCCATGGCGACTGACTGGAATCTGGGGATTTATTTATTTATTTATTGTCATTTTTAAAGCGCGGCGAATACCCATAGGCGTCTCGGCGCTGGCTAAAGGGCAAGGGTCAACATCCAGGAGAACCAACGGAACCTTCCTAACTATTGATCAAACAACCAAGTCTTAAGTTGTTTACGAAATATAAGCAGGGATGGACTGGTCCTGATGTAAGAAGGTAGGGAATTCCAGAGTTTTGGGGCGGCAACCAAAAAACGCCTATCGCCCCAGGTGACTGTTCTAATACGTGGTACTACTAGATGATTGTGATGGGTGGAACGGAGAGAACGAGTTGGTATGTAACGGAGAAGGTTATGTTTGAGGAAGTGGGGGCCTTGATTGTTGAGTGCCTTGTAGACAATACACAGCGATTTAAACTTAATTCGACTGCGTATCGGGAGCCAATGAAGTTTCCTGATGGTGTTGGAAACAGGTGCAAACTTGGGAAGTCCCGAAAGCAGCCGGGCTGCTGCGTTTTGAATTGACTGCATCTTGTTTGTCACTCGAGTTTGGGCATGTAGGAAGAGGGCGTTACAATAATCCAAGGCGGACAACACCAATGAACTGACCAGAGTTTTCCCAGCTGAATCCGGTAAAAAAGGTAGAATTTTCCTGATCATCTTAAGTTTCATGTGAGCCGTGGCAGCCATCTTGTTAGCATACGCCATGAAATTAAGACCCACATCAAAGGTAACGCCCAAATTCCTAACTTTGAGAGCTGGACTAGGAGGCGTTCCAAACGATGTCTGCCACTAAACTGATGACCAGCCAGGAGAAAGGTGACCGAAAATGACCACTTCAGTCTTTTCTGAATTAAGCTTAAGACAGTTCGTGGCCATCCAGTCACCTATGGCTACCATCCCTCTTGTGAAACGAGTGGCCACCTCCTCACCATCCCCTTTAATGGCCAATACCAATTGGGTGTCATCGGCATAGGAGGTTAGGCTCATCCCAAATGCTTTGATGACAATAGCAAGGTCCGAGACATAGATATTAAACAGTGTTGGACTTAGGGATGAGCCTTGCGGAACCCCACAAGGCAGGGACACCTTAGAGGATTGGTATGGTCCTAGGGATACCGCCTGCGTTCTGTCAGCCAGAAACGACACAAGTAGGTCCAGCGCAGTTTTCTGGACCCCCATCCGTTCGACACGGTCGGCCAAGATCCTATGGTCGACCGTGTCGAAGGCCGCAGAGAGGTCCAGCATGACCAGAACTGCTGTCCCCCCCTGATCCCGTATGGCTCTGATGTCATCTGCCGCTTTTAGGAGGGCGGTTTCCGTGTCATGGCATTTACGGAATCCAAACTGGGTGTTATCAAGCAGCTGATGTTGCTCTATAAACTCCGAAAGCTGCTGATTCATAGCTTTTTCAACGACTTTGGTCAAAAACGGGAGGCTGGCTATAGGCCGGTAGTTTTTTAATTCGTCTTTGTTAAGGTTGACTTTTTTTAATAAAGGTTTGACCAGCGTATGTTTCAGTGAGTCAGGGAAGATCCCGGAACTGAACATGGTGTTGCATACCGAAGTGATGGCCGGAATCAGTGTGTCCATAACTGGGGCGAGGACTTTGAGCGGGCAAGGGTCCAGTGCTGACCGCGTTTTAATCCTGGAAATAATGCTCTTCGTCTGATCCATAGAGAGGTCGGCAAAGCGTGTCAACGAATGATCCTGCGGGGTAAGGGGGAGAGACCTATGACCGATATTAGTGTTCAAGGCAAAAGCCTGGTAAATGTCGTTTACTTTCGTGAAGAAGAAATTAGATAGGGCATCGCAAAGATGTTGTGAGGGGGGAGGTGTGAGATCCTGCATGCTGCCAGACAGGAGCTTAGTAATGTCAAACAACTCTTTACTTGAGTTTTTTGCCTTTTCAATTTGTTCGGCGTAATAAGTTCTTTTCGCCTCTGCAATCATCTGTTTATACCGAGCGAGTGATTCCTTGTATATTATTTTGCTCTCTGTGTCGTACAGCTTTCGCCAGTGTCTTTCCCTATGTTTATTAAGTTGTTTCTGCTTTTTTAGTTCCTCGGAGAACCACGGTGCACTGGGGGAAGTTCGGTTCCGGGAGATAGATTTTAATGGAACTAACTGGTGTGTGGCCTGACTAAGCCAATTATGGAACTGATTTGTCGCGAGGATGGGGTCGTCTGACAACAAAGGCAGTGTCTTTTCCAGAAATGTTTTCAATTCCCCCTCGTTTAAGTCTTTCCACGCTTTCACCGATTTGGGGGTATGGTCAAGGACTCTAGTCTTAGAGCTATCAGGAATAACTAACTTACTTAGAATGGCATGGTGATCAGTCCATGGCATGGGGAGAACAGCTGAGATGTGTAGCGTCTCAGTATTGGTAAATATGCCATCCAATGTGTGACCAGCCTCATGAGTAGGGCGGATACTAATTGTTGCAGACCTAACGTTTCCATGTCAGCTATAAGGCATGTTGTGTCGACGTCACTGCCTGATTCGAGATGGAAATTAAAATCCCCTAGCACCGTGAAGGAGTCTTCAAGTGCAATGGATTCTAGTATCGACCCCAAACTAAGTAAACAAGCATTTACAATGCAACGGTTTCGCCTTTGTAAAAGTTAGAGCTATTAGCATTGTAAATGACAATTTTTTTATTTATGTGTTGGTTTTGAAAACAGATAAATAAATGGCATTGCCATTTACAATGCCAATAGCTTAATCTCTCGCAAACAGTAAAAATTATTAATAATAACTAACCTCCTTCTTGTCAAAGGACCAAAAACCCTGCCTTAGGTTGCAGTCATTAAAGAGCTTGCTGACAATTAGGAGCTCCCTGAGTGATGGTGTGGGTTTTGTAGGTGTGTGTGTGTGTGTGTGTGCACATGTGTATTGCTGACATGCAATGCTCACATTCAATTAGAGCTCCCTGAGTGATGGTGTGTGTGTTTGTAGGTGTGTGTGCGCGGAGCGGCACAGCTGAGGCGATGGGGGTGGACCCGCATCCACCCAGTACAGTAGTGTCGCGGCGGGACACGCCACTGAGCAGCACATCTGGGGCAGGCGGGACTTCACTCACAGGCATATGGGGAGCCCGCTAGTAATGCAGGCAGGAGGGCGTGAAGCAGACATGGGTGTAAAGCACAGCTGTGGGAGCACTAGTAATGCGCACAGCGGGGCGTCCATCACTCTTGTGGGAATCACACAGAGGAGTGCACTAGTAATGTACCAGTGAGTGCTCTCTTGTGAGAAGCACATCTCGGGAGGGGAAAGATCAAGAACGACAGCTGGGGTCGGGGTGGAGGGGCCGAAGCACAGCTGGGGATGGGTGGAGGTGCTCCTGCGGGAACACAGCTGGAAGGGGCGGTGCTGGTGATAGGCAAAGCTGGATATGGGTGGAGGTAACTCCGATGAGCAGTACATCAGAGGGTGGAGGAGGGCGAGAATCACGCTGGGGTTGATGGGGGCATAGCGGTTGAGAGGTGGTGATGCTGCAGCGAGGCGCTCACTACACAAATCACTTCATGTGCTGCGACGCCATAAATATGGTAGTAAGCGCTACAAGTGCCAATAACTAACTCTAGAAAGCAGAAAGGGGTGTGTGAGACAATGTGGTTGGGGCGGGTAGAGTAGAGAGGGCAGTGCACTGTTAGGGTGGGCGGGCTAGGAGCCAGGCCCACGATTGGACACAGCGGCAGAGCCCTGGGTGCGAGGGAAGGAAGAGGCTGGAACTAGAGTCGAGGGAGTAAGGGGTTCACACTATGGGCAGTAAGGTTTAGGACTGCAGAACGCAGAGTCGATTATGCACAGTGGATAAGGGGGTTCAGGGCTACAGGCAGCAGAGCAGGGTGTGCACAGGCAGAGGAGAGGCCAAAGCTACAGAGTGCAGTGTCGAGTGTGCAAGGGCAGGAGAGGGGGGTCAAAGGCTACAGAGTGCAGAGCCGAGAATGCACAGACAGGAGAGGGGTCAAAGGCTATAGACTGTGGAGCCGGGAGTTCGCAGGCGGGAGGGGGGCAAGGGCTACAGGCTGCAGAGGAGTGCACCGGCAGGGGGGGGGGTCAAAGGCTACATACAGAGTGTGCAGCCAAGTGTCCACAGTCAGGGAAGGGGTGAAGGCTACAGAGTGCGGAGCCGGGTGAGGGGCAGGAGAGGGGTTAAAACTAGAGATTGCAGAGTCGGGTGTGCACAGGGCGGTAAATGTTAGGCGTTCACACGGAGGCAAGGGGACTGCAGGCAGCAGGGCCTAGTGTCCACTAGGAGTAGGGGGATTAGAGCTTCAGGCATCAGAGCGCAGGAACGATTTAGGGACATCTCAGCGACTGGCAGTGAACGAAGGGTGGCACAGCGGGCGCTAAGGGGCACAGCGGGCGCTAAGGGGCACAGCAGGCGCTAAGGGGCACAGCGGGCGCAAAAGGGCACAACTCAGGGGGCATAGTTGGGTGTGCCCAGGGTTGTAAGGGGGTACAACCAAAGGTGGCAGAGCCGAGGAGTGTGCGCAGGGCGGTAAAGAGGGCTCAACTAAACGTGGTAAAGCCGGGTGCCCGCAGGGCGGTCAGGGGGTCCTGGCAGTGCTTCGGGGGCGGTTAGGTATGCAATATATGAGGAGCCCGTACCTGTTTTCCGCAGCCCCTCCGGTCGGTCCCCGCCGGGCGGCCCGTCCAGCCCCACAGAAGCTCCCCGGCAGCTCTCTCGCATGCTTCCCGGGGCCGCGGCGGTGCCGTGCCTGCAGAGGTACCTCCCCCGGTCCTGCGGGCCTCGGAGCCTCTCCCTCGGTGCGACACTTGGCCTCTTTGTGCCGGAGGCTCCGTCGTCCCCCTCTCCTCGTGGTCACTGGTCGCTCCAGCCTCTTCCAGCACCGGCTCCGTCCTCGTTCCAGCGCTGCTTTCCAAGCAGACGGGCGGGCTCGCTCCCTCCCACACACCGCCCTCCCCTCCCGGCTCGGAATGCTCATGCAGGCCCCTCCTCCCAGGGAGCGTCTCCAAAGAGCCTGCATCTGCACAGCTCGCCCGGACACTGCCCCAGCCTTCTCACACGCAGGCACCTGGGGCAAGCACATGGACTGACCCTCGGGGTCAAATAAAGGGGTGGAAGCAAAATCACCCATTACACTGTGAAGCACGATCTGTCCCTAGCGGGAGGGGGGCGGGAAACGGACAGGGGGAGACACAGACAGCAAAAATACACGGAGAGCGGGAGGGGGGCGGGAAACGGACAGGGGGAGACACGGACAGCGAAAATACACGGAGAGCGGGAGGGGGCGGGAAACAGACAGGGGGAGACACGGACAGCGAAAATACACGGAGAGCGGGAGGGGGGCGGGAAACGGACAGGGGGAGACACGGACAGCGAAAATACACGGAGAGCGGGAGGGGGGCGGGAAACAGACAGGGGGAGACACAGCGCACGGAGGGAAACAAAATACACGGAGAGCGGGAGGGGGGCGGGAAACGGACAGGGGGAAGAAGGCACGGAGGGAAACAAACACGGGCTTACCTTCACTGCAAGGAGAGAAAATGGCGGACACAAGCTTCCGGATTTTGAGGATTTGTGGGCGTGGAGGGGGGCGGGAGAGGACACGAACGGCGGGAGGGGGGCGGGAGAGGACACGGACGGCGGGAGGGAGGCGGGAAACGTGCACAGGACAGCGAGGGGGGGGCGGGGAGGCACACGGAGGGGGGCGGGAATGGACAGCGCATCTGAAATCACTTTCAGTGAAAGGGGAGGGAACGGGAAAAAACGAAACTCCGCCCAGGGAAAAAATCTCGGGAACGCCCCCGAATCTGGTCCGGCCTTGACGGACAGATCTCTGTTCCAATGGCTAGCCTCCATTTATGGAGCTAGCCAATGGGACAGGGGGGCGTATTCCATTTTCCTTACTGGAAATCAAGAGATTTCTCTGGAGGCGGAGCTAAGAGCTCCGCCCTCCAGCGAAACCTAAAAAGGAGCACGGGCTCCTGTTGGGCGATATATCAGCACGCCTTTAAAATTGAAAAGTGCAGTGAACTTGATACTGAACATTATGGCTTCGCATGAGGTGGATGGTATAGGGGAAGTCCTGATTGGCAAATTATCTCTGGCGATAATGGCAAGCCCACCTCCCCGCTGGCCTATTCTATCCTGCCTATGTATCGTGTACCCGCTCGGGACCGCTATAACCAGATCTGGGTCAGATGCACCATCCGTCCATGTTTCCGTGATGAACAGTGCATCCAGGTCAAAATCTGTTATTAAATCTGCGATTTCCTGCCTGTGTCTGCACATGGAGCGAGCATTAATGAGTGCTAAATGAAAAGTGGCAGCGGGAGAGGTCGCATTAATCGAAGTATTGATCTTGGTGTTGAGAATCTGTATCCTAGAGGTGCAGTACGGGCAGATAAAGAGAAAGGGCGCCTGAAAGTGAGTAGCTGGATCATGTCTGTGACAACACTCACTTCCTGATGGACGAAGTGCTCTTAGGGATGAAGGCGCGTAGACCAGTCTTGCTATTTGAGCAGGGGGTGTGGCACTAGGCACGTGTCCGGCACGGACGGGCGCAGACGGGCTGGACTTTGGCGCGACTTCGGCACGCATCCGGCGCGCCCGCTGCGCCAGCCCGCTGCGCCGTCTGGTATTGGTGCACATTTATAGGCGGCTGAGGAGGGTAGGAGGCAGCCAGCGACTAGAGCGCTGCCCTGCCTTCCTCCAGGATGGCAGCCGTCTATCGCCCCAGCACCTGAATAGGCTGGGCGAGAGAGAACGGCGTGAGCAAGGCAGAGCTGAGCGCTAGGAGCGCTAAAGGGAGAGTGCACAAAGGTCCTGCACAATTAAAAAGTTAAAATCAGGCAATAATACAATTTTTATAAAAATACGTAAATAAATGGGCAAAATGGCAAGTGAGGCTTTAGTCTCGATCTCGAAGTCAGCAAATGAATTTAGTACCCCCCAGCGTGACCAACACCCTTAGGTCACGCGTGGGGGGGGGGGGGGGGGGAGAACGATCCCCGGCTCCGGCGGCAGGTTAGCCCAGCACCATGTGACTCTGAGCAATAGCTCGCTTAATCTTCCCGACGGCCCCCAGCGCCTAGAGACCCTTACGGGTGATTGTGCGCTTTACAAATGTGGATTATTATTATTATTAATACCATTTTTTTTTAACTAAATCGAAACCTACAAAGAGCTGATCATACAATATATATGTATTTAAAAACTGTATGTGGTTTTAGCTAGCACTTCTAGGGTCCAGTCTGTTCTCGCTCTTGTTCCTTAGTAGGTGGCTTGGCCTAATAAAATGCACGCACAGCTGTTTGCAGAGAGACGCAGCAAGCACAGGCTAGAATGTTGTTCTGACCAAGTATCTGTGTGATTCTGATGCATATTAGTAATGTGTCCACATCCCCCACGGGTTGGACATTGTCGCGCACTCGAGTTGCGCTTGGCAGGTCTGAGCCAAGCAAATGACGCTCGGCGTGTGCAGCCTCCTCTTCCTCAGCTGCTTGCAAGTGACAGACGCTGCGGTCTTTTGGCTACGCCTGGGATGAATCAAACAGACTTGCTGCCATCCTCGGAGAGCCCGGTTGCTCTGGAAACTGGATTAGCGCCCTCCCGCTCCTTGCTGGCGCTCGAGCGTGCTGCGCAGCTTCTTATTTTCAGCTCCCACGGTACCCCAGTGATTCTCCCGAAGCAGCAAAGCACCGAGGGGAGCAAGAACAGCGAGGGTCCATCCTGCGCTGCCCCGTCCAAAACTGCACGATGGTCGCGCCCGACCCCCGCCACCCATAACTCCCCTAAACTAAGACCACTTTGCAAAACACATCAGTAGCGTTTTAGGTGTTTTAAGAACGTTACATAACAAAACAAAAACATTGGTTCTTTCTAACATCCCTACTTTATTCTGCTTTAGAAAAATGTCTGATATAATGCATTGAAATTTCACATATAAGGGCACTAAAAACCTGGAAATACCACTCGTAAGCAAACTGAAAACGTGACAGAGCCTGTAATTGATGAACCCTGTGGGTTGAGTGCCACCAGATACTCAGTCTTAAGAGTTAGTGGGCATGCAGGACAAACTGCATCTGCTCAAACAGTGACGTTATGAGGGAAGTCAACACTAAATTAAATTCCCACAGTGGAACAAATGCCTTTTAAGAATCGTGCCAATAAAGGCGACCTGAATATGCAAGGCTGGTCTTAGTTTATTATTTTTTTTAAATCTGTTTTTATTATTTTGCAAAACAGCGCTTGGCATCATACAGCAATGATTTACATCTTTACTGTACATCATAAGTCCTATTGCCCCCACCCTCCCTCCTAAAGAATCAACATTTCTTTACATTTTTGATATATTATCAGTCCCTTTACTGCAGACTTCTCGATGTGCTCACGCATATGTTATTAGAGGCAAGTTGAGAGCTGCTCAATGTCTGTGTGACAATGTGAACCCTATTAATAACAATAAGCCATCGCCATGAAGCCCCCTCCCTCTGCGTCCGGTGTGTCCAGGTCCTTAATTGCACTTTTCAATATCCAGAATGGTTCCTTCGTGTCTTGTTTCAGTATAATTGGGGGACCGTACCTACTGCTTCCCGTGCTTCTCATAGTACTCCAGTCATTCACCTCGGGGATAAACTATTAGGTCCATCCCTATTCTCTAACCGAGCAAGGGGGTCCCCTCTCGTGCCTCCCCGATAGAGCCCAATTTCCATTTCCCTATATTAGTTGTATGACGTTACAATGCATACTTTTACAACGCATGCCTTTACAACGCATTTTTCACATCGCAACATCCTTTACAACGCGTTCCATTACATCGCATGACACGACATCGCATTTTAAGAAACTACCTTTACAACGCATTCCATTACATCGCATACTACCATTACAACACATACCATTACATTGTTTTTATAGTAAATATTGGATAGTGTAGGGGTAAAAATTACTATTCTAACTCCAGGGGGTGCAACAGTAGGGTAAGTGTTGGATAGTGTAAGGGTAATTTGCGTTGTAATGACATGCGTTGTAGTGTCATGCGATGTAATGGTTGCGTTGTAATGGCATGCAATGTAAGGGAAGTTGCGATGTAATGACTGCGTTGTAATGGTAGTGCGATGTAAAAGTTGCACTGTAAAGGTTTTTTCCCCTATACTAGGCCCTCGCCTTGCTTTCCATTGGGCCGTGATCTCTCTTTTAGCTAGCAGTAGGCCCAGAAACGTACTCCTGATTTTCGTTCTTGGGGTATGCGGAAACCAGTGCAATAAACAGGTGCCCATATCAGTGTCTATGTGGCGCTCCGTAACTCCACAAAGCAGCTCCACCACCTCTTCCCAATATGTCCCTAACTGTCCACAACTCCATAACTTGTGATGCAACTCTGCTCCTTCTAGTTGACAGCATGGGCACTGGGCGATATCTGTTTGAAAATAGCGATTAATCTTGGCCGGGGTTGAATAAGCCCTATGTAATATAAAAAAGTGTATTGATTGGAATCTGGCATTCCTAGTACTCTTCCAGGCCCTCCAAATCAATTGCTCCCACGTTTATTCCGGTATGTCCTTCCAGAGATCCACCTCCCACTTTCTTCGTAAGTCTTGCAGTGGCTGCAGGCCTTCTGCAACCAGTCGTGTGTGTATGTATATATATATATATATATATATATATATATATATATATATCACCTTGACCGTCCCAGCCGCCATCACTACATATTGGCATGCCATAGAGGTGTTTGGTTCTAAAAGCCCTTCCTTCCAATGACGCTGTATCGACGAGACCAGGGCTGCATGTAACAAATAAAACCCTTGCGGCAGAACTTATCTGTCTTGCAGCGTCTGGAAAGGTAGCAACACCCCGTCTTCGTACAAATCACCCATCACCTGGACCCCCAGCATCTCCCATTCCGCCAGTGCTGCCCGATTTCCCCCCCCCCCATGTGGAAGAGCAGTACACATGCCCAATGGAATCTCCAGGGAATATGGACGAATAATTCCGGCTCTACGCTAGTATCTGTTCCAGCCCTGTCTCAACGTCCGCTCCTCAGCGGTAAGCAATCCCAGGCACAAGCGTTACTGTAATATTGTAAATGATTGCACGTGACGCGGGAGCCACCGGCCCTCAGGTCCATCTGGGCCCGAAACTCTTGAGCCACCACCTGAGTGAACCATTGTAGCTGAGCTGCCAAATAAGAGTTCAAAATCTGGCACCGCCAGGCCCCCATCTGCTCTTGGCCTCATCATTGTAGGCAAAGCCACTCTTCTGCCATTTCCCCATAAAAAACGCTAATCATGGATCGAAGCTGCCTAAAGGTTGCCCCCGGTATCCAAATTGGCAATGTCCTGAAATAATATAGCAGGCGGGGAGCACCAGCATCTTCAGGGGTGCCACCCTGCCAGCTACCGATAGGGGCAGCGCACTCCAAAACACCAGGTTTCCCCGTAGCACACTTAAGGCCCTTCCCACATTCCCTTCCAGCAAGTAAGCAGGTGCATGATTTATATTAGCCCCCAGATAGGGTAAGCAATCTGCTTCCCACTGAATTCCCGTTACTTGCGCAGGGCTCGCCGCTGACTGAAGCACTGGGAAGAGGCATGTCTTTCCCTAGTTAACCCCGAGATCCCTCCAAACACTCGCAGCAGGTTCGTCGCCCCCTCCAATTCTTTATCTGTATTGGCCAGGAAAATAAGGAGATCATCAGCGTATAGGGATATGTGCTGTTTGTCGCCCCGCAATGCCAGTCCCTGGTAGTGCCGCCCTATTCTAGCATGCACAGCCAACTGTTTAATGGCCAGCGCAAACAGCAGAGGCGACAGTGGACGTCCCTGTTGTGTTTCCCGACCTATGGAGCAGGCGGAGGACATCACCATCCCCGTCCGCACCCTTGCTGTCGCAGAGCTGAACAGTAACCCCGTCCATCACACAAATGCCTCCCCGAGGCCAAATGCACGCATAACTCGATACATATAGGGCTACTCCAGGCTATCAAATGCCTTTTCTATGTCCACCGATAATACCACCGCATCGGGGGACTTCCTGTGATCTGCATCCAATATGGGGAGAAGGCATCTTATATTAGAGGCTGCATTCCGGGTCGGGATAAAACCTGCCTGGTCAGGATGCACCAGATGTACCATATGGGGAAGGAGCCGAGTTGCCAGAATTCTGCTTAATATCTTATAATCAGACGTCAGCATAGATAGCGGGCGATACAGCAATCTGTCTAAAGGATCCCTTCCCGGTTTCGGAAGCGGGATAACGATAGCTTCTCTGAGGTTGGAAGCCTTCCCTCCGCTCGCGCCTCTTTATAAACCGTCAACAATCTTGGAGCTAGTATATCAATGTAACTCGAAAAAAAAACTCGATAGGCCAGCTGTGCCCAGTGTTTTGTTTCGCGCCATGTGTTTAATGGCCCCGCGTATTTCCCCCAGCGTAATGCCCTGCCCTAGTAGATCCTCCTGCTCCTCCTCCAGCTGTGGCAATGTTATATCAGCCAAAAATTCCTCGAGGGCATCATCAGTGCCCCTCAACCGGCATCTATATAAGTTATCATAATACTCCAAAAACAAATCGTTAATCCCTTTCTGAGTGCAAACCGGAGTACCCGACGGTGAATTCAATGCCAGGATAGGTGTCCCCCGGGGTGCCGGATTAGCTAGCCAAGCCAACAGCTTACCTGCCTTGTCTCGTGCTAGGTACCCCCTATAATCATAACATCGTAATCTCTCTATCTGGGTCGCCACCTCCTCCCTGGTACCTGACACTTCCTCCTGCGCCTCTGGGTTCTCAGGCCGCTCTCTCTCTGCAAGCGGTGTTCTGCCGATTCAACCTCACGCAGCAACATTCTCTGCACACCCGCCATTTTGGCAATGCACATTCCCCTCACCACCACCTTAAAGGCGTCCCACTCTGTCGCTACACTCGTCGCCGACCCCTCATTGTCCGTAAAATACTGCTCAATTCCCGTTCCTATGTCCTTACGGAAGACCGTGTCCTCCAGCACCTCCGGTCGTAGGTGCCACATTGGTTTTACAGGTATCTCCCGAACCCAGCTAATTGTTCGTAATAACGGATTATGATCCGATATTGTTCTTGCGAAATATTCACTATTGAGTACCTTTGCATGCACGTCCGGTGAGCACAATATGGCATCCAAGCGCACATGCAGTTCGTGCAATTCTGAGGAGTAGTAGTCACGGTCCTCTAGATGTTGCATTCACCATGTGTCTACAAGCCCCCACCTTTCCTGCCAGTCTCTTCTAGCTTTAGATATTCTGTGCACAGGTGCTTCCGGCAGCGGCAGATGCGACCTATCCATAGTTACGTAAGCTATTGAGTTAAAATCCCCTCCCAGTATCACAGCGCCAATCGAGTACAGTGCCAGTTTTCCCGACAGGTGAGTAAAGAAAGCCATCTGATCGACATTAGGGGCGTATATGCTGCACAATGTTACATCCAAGCCATTCAGTCCCCCCCCCTCCCCCCCCACCACAAATCTCCCTTCTGGGTCAACAGATTAGCGGATCATCTGGAAGGGCACCACCCCTGCTCTAACCCATATTAGTGCCCCCCTAGCAAACGCAGATTAAATTGTGCAATATACTTGCCCCCGCCATCGACGCTGCTGTGCCTTACTCTCCGCACGATCAATATGGGTCTCCTGCAGAAAGGCTATGTGCACCCCCTCCTCACCAAATACGCATGTACCCTGTGGCGCTTTCCCATTGTACGCATCCCTCTCACATTCCACGTTAGGCATTTAAAGTCAAGCAATGTCCCCATAATGATCTTCTACCTCTCGGAACCTCTGTACATTTTCAATGGACACACCGGCAGCCCCTACATCCCCAAACAACACACATAACATTCCCCAACAATCCCGCCCCAGAACAGGTCCTAACAAATCAGCACCCATCCAAACTCACAACTAAGTTTTCTCCCCAGTAGCTACCAGGAATCGCTAAATCCAAAACAAAAGAAGGGGGGGTGTCTAAGGGCCTAGTGACTCTGATTCAGAAGAGCCCGACCATCTCGCACCATACCCCACTCCCACTGAAGCCGCAGCTCCTGCTGTAGTACCCCGAGTTAAGGGATCCCCACCCCAGTGTCCCCCCCCCAGTTCCCCACTCACACCCCCCGAACCCCATCCCTCCAACCCGCCACTGTGCATAACAGGATTGTCAGTATGCAAAGGCACCCTCCAGTCCTTGAAAAAGTCTTACTGTACTATGCATCAGCGATCTCATCGGCAGTCCCTGGTGTGACATGAGGCATGGTGACAGTCGCCGCATCCGAATCCTCCGATGCTGTCCCTGCCGATCACTTCTCTGTGTCAGTAGCCCCCTTCGATTCTGATCCCTGCTCCTGAGATATCTCCGTCACTGCTTGAAGTACCACCATCCTTTCTTTTTCCGTCTGAGATATCGTTGGCTTCTGAGAACCGAACCTCCTTCTACCAGAACGCCGGGAGAGGCGCGGCGCCCCCGGCAGTCTCGGGGCTGCAGCCATCTTCTCCCCGTCCCGACCAGTAGGATTTTAGCCAGTCCCACGCTTCCTTAGGAGTGTAGAAGAAATATGTTTTACCGTCCATGGCCACTCTGTCGCGCCGGGAACATCAGTGAGTTTTGCAATCCTTCCGCACAGAGTGCTTTCTTGACTTCCAGGAATGAGGCCCGCTGTCGTTGCACTTCGAAGGTATAGTCAGGGAACAGCATCACACTACTATTATTCACACCGAAGGGACCCACAGAGCGTGCCCTATTCAGAAGTAGATCTCTATTTTTGTAGTGGAGCAAGCGTGCCACCTGGCCTGGGTGGTCTCCCAGGGTTCAAAGGACGTGCTGGTACCCTATGTGCCCTCTCCAAGGTGAAGAAGGGGGACAAACCCTCCGGGGCCACTTCCATACTCAACCAGGTCTCCCAATAGTCCACCATGTTGTCTCCTTCCACACCTTCCGGCAGTCCTACCACCCGTACATTATTTCTTCAATTCTGCCCTTCAGCGTGCTCAGCTCTCTTCTCCAGAGTCTGTAAGCGACGATGCACCTCTCCCATCTGTGTCTCCAGGGCCTTGTGTGCTGGTTCCAGGACTCCCAAGGTGGCCTCAGTCTGTTTCACCCAGTCTGCTAATTTTGCGTGGTCCGCCCGGAGTAGGCCCAGCCCCAACGACACCTGTGCTATATCCTGCTGGAGGGCGTCTCTAGTGTCCGAGATGGCCTTCAGGATCACCTCCACTTGCTGTTGCATCATCCCCTAAGGCTGTGATTCCGACTCCTCCATCTTCCGCTTCCTCTTCATGTTCCGGGGGTGCACCCCCCTGCTTGCCCCTCTGTTTTCCCCTTATCGTCCTTTCCACAGGTCCAACAGTCCTCCCGGAATTCTACCGAGTCTTTTCTAGTCCTCCGCTCTCGCCGGGTACTCTGTGCGACGTTCCCTGGTGTGGGACATCCCCACCTCAATTCCCAGTAGCAGTTGGTCACCACCCAGTCTGCAAGGTTCGCAGGAGTATCCCCTGGCTATTCCCCGCAAGTAGCGAGTACACTAAGTGCTGCAACCCATTCGTCTTCTGAAATCCAAAGTGGCCCCTCTCCTGGATCCACCCTCCGATACGCCAAGACCTTGAGGAGTAAACGCGGCCAACCTCGCCTGATGATTCCGGTCAAGTATCATACCAGCACACACTATGCCATCCGAATGTACTCTGTTGTCCAGGGCAACAATCCCCACACCTTGACCTTATCTTGTGGGGCCCAGCCTCCGTGTCCTCCTCCCAGTGCCACTCTGGAGGGCTGTACCATTTTGTTAACAGGAGTAAGCTGCGGTCTGCAGGCCGCCAGAAGTGGAGTCTACCAGTGCCTCTTCTATGCCGAGGGGCAGCTCAGGCATCCGGTTCAGAAGGGCCGCTCACTGCCCTATGGCCTCCTCATCCGACTCTCCGCTGCCACCACTCTAGTAGCTGTGCCAGCCAGCTCCGCAGGCTCCTGTGAAAATATCCTGGGGGCTTACACTTGGTTTTCTAACCACCGGTCCACTCCTGTATGGGGCGCTCCCACAGTGGCCTCCTGGTTATTGGCCTCACCTACGGCTCAAATGGTGATTGTGCCAGGAGCTGCACAGTCCCCCTTCATACCGCACCCTAGAGTCCCCAAGATGGTGGCCTCGCGTTCCCGTCAATCTGCTTGTTTCTCCCGCGAGTCTCAGTGCCCTCGAGGGGAGTTCTCTGCCATAATGCGCCCAGTCCTCCCCCGCTGTGCATCGGAGCTCCGCTCCGTCGCTCCTTTTTACTGTGGCCGCCCCAATCACCTCTCACGTCGCTGGGAGGAAGGGGGAGGGAGAGAGGGACCTCCGTGTTCCACCTCGGCAGCCGCCGCTCTAGGGTCAGTTCTGCGGCAAACCTCCAGGGCCGCTGGAGGATCTGCTTCGCTGGAGCATCTTTTCTCTGCCAGCCGATCCTCCGCTCATCTGGCCGTCGTGCTCCGCCTCGGAGCAGCTTTTCTCCCCTCAGCTCAGCGCCATTTTGGGCAGCCGGGGTCCCGCTCTGGTTCATCGTCTAGGTCCCAGGGATGACGTGTCCACCACCAACTGCCGTGGGCACCTCCAGGACAGTGCAGCACGGCGGTGGATATTCTTTTTAGGGGCGATATCGGCCCCCAGCCAGGAGAAATGTCTGGGTTGGCGCGGAGCTCTCAGCTCTTGCAACCATCCGCATTGGCTCCTAAGCCATGCCCCTAAAAGGCTGGTCTTGATACAAAAAGGCAGCTAGAGTAGCCAGATGCCTCTTCAGAGTGGCAACTGCCAAATTATTTTGAGCAAGTAGAAATGAGCATCAATACACTACAATTCATGCTTCCGATTGGGCTAGATATGTACATAGTTGTATGAAAGCAGATAAGCAGTGAGCAAAAGCAAATACATCATATATAGCTTCTTTTTCACTTGAGTAGGTTGATGCTATTTCTCCCCCTTCCAAATTTTGACGGTTAAGCTAGAGCTTAAGATAAGCCAGATGAATCCAGAATTGCTTTTTCGATTCTTAAATAGCAAATTTTACCAATTCGCTATTTAAGAATTGCAAAATGCAATGTGTGTAGAATTTGCAAAAAACATTGCGAATCCTTCATATTCCTTAATAGCGAATCGCAAATTACGATTCACTATTAAGGAATACCTTCCCATTCATTCCTACGTGCCTAGAGGCCCATAGGAATGAATAGGCTTGCATTCGCAATTTGCGAGTACAAAATAGGTACTTGCAAATTGCGCATTCAATTGCAAGGGTGCCAAAAGGACACCCTGTTGCACCCCTGAAATATTCATGTGTGCACATGTGGTGCACAGACATGCCCTAAGGTCATGTATGTGCGCCACATGCGACTTAGAAAAGTGCACTTTTTAAGGAATTTGCAAATTACCACTAACTAGAAGTTGGTGGTAATTTACGATTCCTAAAAGCCAGGTCGCAATTTTTTCTTGCTTCCTGCAATGCATTTGCAAAACAGGTAATCGCAAAAATTGCAATTACCTATTTGCAAATGTCTTTTGGGATGATACATCCCAAATGGCTTTTTCTCGTTCGCAAACGGGCTGATTCTGCGAATCAGCCCGTTTGATAGGAAAAATCGTGATACATCTGGTCCTAATACCGTTCTCATGTTGATACATAGTTAATTCTTCCATTCTCGCCAAGCATACATTTGTTAGTTATCCTCATGCATATATCTCTTCTATCGATTTGAAAAAAATTGTATTTATTTATTTTTTCAGAATGACCGCAATTCTCCCCCCTCCGAGATTTTCTGAAATTTTGCTAAGGCCCCTTACTCGTAAAGCATAGGACTTTTCCCCTTGCTTTCACCGGTTGTGTAGGAAGGTTGACCCCTGACTATGGTTGCCCCCAACTTTTTGCCTGGTGTTTTGCTGGTTTTCTGACTTAGTTGACCTGAGGCCCTGCTGTTCAGGACCTCAGGCCCACTGCTCTCTCTGTAAAATGGATTCCATGTACCTTAGGTACATATCTACATTGGATACTGAGCCACCTTATCAGTCCCTGTACAGTGTACCCTAGGTACCCAGGGCATAGGTGTACCCAGGGCCTACCAGGGGCTGCAGCATGTATTATGCCACCCCTGGCTGGCCATCCAAATCTGACACAACTGGCTGCTTGACAGCTGGGGCAAGGTGGTGTAATCACCCTTTGCTTTAGATATAGTATACCTATATCTAACCCTAAAATGGACACACAGATCTCCTATCAGTCACTCCTATGGCAGGCCTTAACAATCCTGAAGGCAGAGTGCTTGGAATCGTGTGAGATGGTGCTCTAGCATGAGCTGAGCCTGTCTGCGGCTTTCGGGATCCATCCCTTAGCCGTTTCCATGATATCGCATACCATATACTCTTAAGTGCATTATAATCCTCGCGGTTATGTGCCAACTCTGGTATCGCTTTATCAAAACATGTCGAGTAAGGTGTCATACGAATTGGAATACTAACCCCTCGCCAATTCTGGCGACGGGGTTAGCATTCCACCCTTCTAGAGGGACACGACATGCCTGTAACCTATAACCCGGTTAAAAGTCAGACAGAGCCTTAGCATCCACAAAATGGATGCTGCCACCGAGACACAAGTCTGCCCTCCTGCTGCTGGGAGTCCTCCCAGAGCAGGAGATAAGGACAAAGGGTTTCCTGCCAGGGGCGGTGCCAGCACCGTCCCAGACAGGGTTTTGTGTATTGTAGGTAGGCAGGGCTTTAGAGGAAGGTGACTGCACGTGGCACCCCGGTGCTCACTGTGCATAGGCTGGCTGGGACCAGTTCCAGGGTCACTCCAGACCCTGTGCTGGGGAAAAGCCCGCCAAGGAAGTGGGTGTAACCACCCCCCTCCTAGTCCCACCCATAGGGCAGGACTTAGTCGCGTGCCAGCCCCTTTTTACAGGATAAAGGTAGAGACTGGCCCCCTTCCAAATCAGATCATCTTTGAATCCTGAAACTACTTTCTGCGAAAGGAACTCAAGACTTCTTCCTAAGATTTCTCCCTTGTGACTAAGGAGTAGTCACCCTGCATCCGCAGGCACCATCTAAGAACACTGCGGTCTGCTGTAAGTCCTTCCTCCGGAATCCGACTGCCCAGCTCGACGAGAACCGGCTTCCCTGGCACCTCTGACCTCTACCCACCTCTACAGCCCAGCTGAGAACCGTGGGTGCGACGAGACCTCAAGGGACCGGCCATCTGCAAGACTGCACGACTTCTTTCCAGCAAGCCCGCCGAGTAATCTACTGGTGAGTGCTTTGGGGTCCGAGAAGCCCCGACTCTGAGCAGCTCCAGCTCCGAAGTGCAGCCCCCCAGCATCTCCACGATCTGCGTGGGGCCCTTCTGCTTTCCGCTGCTCACCGCGTTGTTTGGCTACTAGCCCGTTGGCTTGTGGCCTTCCTGACGACGCCCGACGACATTTCTGCTGCTGGTCTGGTTGCTCCAGACTGGCCCTTGCTCCCTTCCCGAAGAGGAGCACCCTGGACCCTCCTGGTCCACTCAAGACGCCATTTTGAGTCCACCGCGTGGGCTTGAATTAGCCAAGGCTTGTTGCCCAATCCTGGGTAACTTCGACGCCAACGACTTCATCCTTCGTGGGACAGCTCGCACCTCCATCCTGGTCGCCGACAACGCCTCCTGGTCCGAGAGACTGCAGAGCCCAGCAGCGCCCACTCACCTGACTGCGGTGACTTCGCCCGGTGCCATCCTGGTGCCCACTTAATCACTGGCTAGTGATTCAAGAACTTGGTCCCCTCTGCTTTCAGGTTTTCTTCTTCCTTGGTCCAGGCTTGGATCCATCGAACTTTCCTTCACTGGTCGCCTGCCAGCAACTTCTTCCTTCCAGGCTCCTGGTCCGGCAACGAGATCCCCGACGTCTTTTCAGACCTATGCAGCTGCAGCCCCTGGGCTAGGTAACTTCGGCACTCCGGTGTCCCAGCATAGCCTCACTATCCAAGGGTCAGGATCCACTGTCATTTTCTCCCTACCAGGTCGGGTTCGCCCGTGAACACTAACTTTGTGAATTCTAGCTTCCATAGACTTTGTCCCGCATCCCGCGTGAGAGTGCACACTCTGCACCCGAGTCCCCTAGGCCTCCTAGTAGTAATCTAACGATTCCCTAGTCCAGTCCTAGCGATTCCAAAGCCTATTAGAACTGTTACTTACCTGCTAGTAATTCGCATTCCACTTTTAGCGTATATGGTTTTTTCGTGCCCCTCGGGCATTTGTGTAACGTGCTAACTTAAAAGTATTTTCGTAAGAGTTTTGTTGTGTGCTTAGCACCCTGTCCTCATAAAGAGTACAGGGTTGTTGTGATTCTAATAAATACATTGTTTATTTTCATAACACTTGTGTGGTGTCCTTTCACTGGGTGTTCAAGGGGTAATGTGATGGTAAAACAGCTGGCTTAACACGCCCTCTAGAGTCTTAGCCTTAGACTGCTCGTATCCATGCTACTAGGATAGCTGGTCTATAAGGTTGACTTACAACCAATCATCAATAAGGGTTGTTTGGACTGATATATAGTGATCACTAGAATAGTGAGCACTGCACATCAGGCCAACTTCTCACAGGTTGTATCTTATGTACCCAACCCTCATAGGAAGGAACTTCAATTGTTTTCCATTTTTGGAGAATCAAGTATTTAGCCATGAAGGATGCAATGATAAATAACTGGTTTTGACGTACACTGAATTACATATCCCAAAAAGGGCTCCCCAAGGATCAGGTGTTACTGGACCTTGACTGTTACGCTGATCCATTAAAACACAGAATTCCAAAAATTATTTAAAACTGGGCAGGTAAAACATACATGTAGCCAATCGCCTTTAGCTAGGCCACATCTAAAGCATAGCTCGAATGCTGATGGAAACATTTTATTTAAGCGAGATTGCATATAGTACAACATCTATTTTGAGAGAAAAGCTATTCTTTTGAAGTTGTCTCCTCAAATGGCTTTAGAGGCCCACTAATTGTATTGATTCCAAGTAGAAGCTTCGCTCCTACATCCGGTGGAAATCTTGATCATATCTAAAGTTGCTGGTACCATTTACCAATTCCGATAGTAAGCTTAGCGGCTATTGGAAGTCAGCACATCTCTTGGGTGTAGAACTTTTTGGAAAAAGTGGTAACGTTGGAAGTATGAAAAAAACATTGTATCTGAAACGGTTGAATTACTCAATTGAATCTGCCACCAGGGTATCATAGCACCACCTTTTCAACCCATTTCCTGTATCTTATGCATCAGCAGTCGCTGTCATCAAGGTGGGTCCCTTCTCCAACATAGTCTGAGATTAAAGTTTTATTCAAGTGCCAACTTTATCAATCCTAACCCTGTCCTCTGTGTGCCAGAGCGTGCCTGTAATTCGAACAGAAATTAGATGGTATGGAGGTATGGATATATATATATATATATAATCATAGATTGTGTTTCACACACCTCTTCTATTTTTTCAGGTGAAATTTACCAGCAAGTAACAGCTGTATCTGGACCACCTAGCACAATGCTAGACTACTTCCTGCAACCTTCAGAGTATTGGGAAGCACACAGAGGACTGCCAGCTGTAGCCACCATCACAGCTGAGATTTGAGAGAGGATGGTCTTTGGGAAGAGAATATCCTACATCTGGAAACAAAGTGCTATTCTCCTTCTGTTCTCAGTGATGCTGTATGTCTCATGTGGCCAATGTGTTTTTGTTGTGGTGAACCAACCACAACGCACTTATTTGTAAAGCAGAGTTAGCCTCGAGTCAAAGGTTGTGGATTACTGGGAGAGAGTCTTCTGGCTTCATGTCTTTAGTTGCCATTTCTTGAGGCTGATCACTTTCCTTTTGGTGCTGGATCATGCATAAGACCATTCAGTATGTGCCACACTAAATAAAGAGACTGGACAATATTGCTGACAACCGGGCATTGTAGACAAGTGTCCTGCTTTTACTGTTTCTACCTTAAATGCCTACAAAAGCAGAAGTTGAACAAGCATTGGAAATGCAATAGGTCTCGCAGCATTAGAGTTAGTGCTTTTAGAATTGTTTATGGTTTTTTTTTGTAAATCTTTAGCATTTTTGTTTCCTGTAGCCAATGCTAAAGAATTACAAATAAAAAAAGCCATAAACAAATCTAAAAGCTCTAACTCAAATGCTCCGAGACCTATTGCACTGTGTGAGGGTGAGGGGTTGAGGGTGAGGGGTTGAGGGTGAGTGAGGGTGAGGGTGAGTGAGGGTGAGTGAGGGGTTGAGGGTGAGTGAGGGTGAGGGTGAGTGAGTTAGGGTGAGGGGTTGAGGGTGGGTGAGGGTGAGGGGTTGAGGGTGGGTGAGTGAGGGTGAGTGAGGGGTTGAGGGTGAGTGAGGGTGAGTGAGGGTGAAGAGTGGTATACAATTACAATAGGGTGTGGCTACACCCAATGTTTAGCCCAGGTACCACCTTGCGGGCCTAGCAGCAGTGCGCATGGAGGACTGCATTGCCCCCAGCGCGATGGTTCATATGGCAGCAGGAGTGGAGCAATATGCGGGAGGGTAGGTTAATGATGTGTGAGGATAGGAGGGTTGAAAGTGTTTTGTCTGGGGCTGGCTCAATGGTTGTTAGAAAATTGCAATTCGTGAGTGGCAGGCTAAGCTCGGAGGGCGGACAGGATCACAGAAGACGCAAGTTAGTCAATGGGGCCCGCTAGGCAACCGTAGGCTATAGTGGGGACCATAGGGAAAGTGATGTGGCCTATGCACAGAGCTGCCGACTTGGGAGTGGCTCAACATCCTGTGATCCTGCGCAGATGATTTACTCTTCTCGGAGTAAAACAAACCAGGTATTTGGCATGGGGTGACGCACCGAGTATCAGGAAGAAGGTTTCAATGGGGAGTCGGGTTAAAGGGTAGACAAAGGCGCACGAGGGGCGAGCGCGAGTGGCGGGGGGCTGCTGCAGGAGCCTCAGCTTAGGAGTTGTCTCCCAGAGTACTGACGAAGAGGAATTTGGCCTGGAGAGACGCAACGGGGGGAGGGTGGGGGGCATAAAAACGCTTCAATTTCGGAGGCAGGTTAGAGGGAGAAAAAGCACAGGAGTGGGAGCGAAGAGAGTGGCGGGGTATGGGGGGCCTCGTTTTGGTGGCTTAAGGAAGGGCAGCAAAGCGTCTAATTACAAGGTTAAGGCGGGGAACCAGGCTGCGCACGAGGAGGCTCGTGCAGATAAGAATGGAGTGGGTCGGTCGGGTTACAGTACATTGGGTGTTCCCCCACATGGGGGGTGGGGGGGGCGTTGCGCCCCCACCCCCATGTCACATGACCGGGGTCTGCTGGAGCAGGTAGGAGCCCTTTAAACTCCAGCAGTTTCATTAGCTGGATGCCTGCTAGGTGAGTCACCGTTGAGGGGGCGGGCCCTTAAGGAGGATGAGATCTGGGGGGAGGGGAGAGAGATGTACGTGAGAGAGAGAGAAGGCACACGAGGCAGAGAGACACCAATCACACGCACTCGATGAATCCTGATGAGTGGCGCTAAGTTTCCAAGGCGTTTCTTGCGACAGAGCAGCTCTGCAGGGGCCCCTGGCAGGGGCCCGGGACAGAGACTCACTCCCTCCAGCCCGCAGTGAATAACAAGCGTTGCAGTGAAAATAACGCGCTTATGTTATGCGCGCCTTGCTGTTCAGAAGTAAATAAGTTGTAAGTAAATGGGATGCACTGACCCCATTCTGCAATTTAAAATCCTGTAGGAGATGGTCTCACACTGCCGCTGAAAATGGACCCTAAAAAGGGACTAATGTCTTAAAGAAATGTCTTAAACTCTTTTAACCTAATAAATAATGGTTCCGCTGTCACCTCTGGTAGAAACCTCTGAGCTAAGAAATCACAAATGTTAAATGCAACTACGGTGATGTGCTGCGACTTAAGGAGGGGTAATTTTATGCGCTTACCTATTCGCCAACTAGTGGTTCTGCACTCGTGGCTGCTGGCCTGCGACTCCGTGTCTGCTGTTGGGAGTCGAATCAGCGTGTGATGCAAGGGGGCGTGTTTAGATCCGGAAACGGCGTTGCGCGAGTGCTGTGTATAATAAAGTTATGTGCGTAAGAGATAGTGTAAGCCACGATAAAAACAATAATGAATAAAAAAGAGAAGTGACATATGTTGTTAATCGGACGCTGTGTGCGCTGGGCAAAATAATAAAATAAAAACAAGACGGAGGGAAGAGAGGGGAGGGGGGAGGAGAAATGCGACACCGCGGGAAGGGGAGGGGGCGGAGCGGGTAAAATAAACAAGACGGAGGGAAGAGAGGGGAGGGGGGAGGAGAAATGCGACACGGCGGGGAGGGGGCGGAGCGGGTAAACAAAGACGGACGTGCACGCGCTTTTAAGCTCAATGCGCATGCGCATTGAGCTTAAAAGTCACGGGCACTGCAAGGAATCGCCACGATTCCTTGCAGTGTGGATAAAGAGTGGATAAGTCCCAATACTCTCGCCTTGCTCGATGCGCATGCGCATCGACAGGCGAGACCTAAAAATCATAAAAATGTTACTAGACCTGCAAGTCTAGTGACATAAAAAATCTATTTGACCTAATTGCAATGCTCTTGACCCCTAAACTGGTTTCAAATGATGTGATCCTGGGCAAATATTTTAATTTACTGAGCCACTGTTTTCTTAATTATCCAATATGAGAGCACCTTCAAATGTGCAAGTTCAGCATGTCTGCTGTCCAAAAAATAATTTTGTTTGATTTGAGAAACTGAACTTTTGCTCCATTTATAATACAAATCTAGCCACATATAGTATACACATTGTTGGACTTGAGCCTTTTTTTCAGGTTCACCCCTAGACTGTTTGCTTTTAGCCTCTGGCATGGTGGTAGTGATTTTAGGCCTCTGCGCACTTTAGCACTGTGGCCCAGTGTAAAGTGTGTGCGCTCTCTAAGTGTGTGTAGTGAGATTGGCCTGCCCTCCCATAGGAATGCATGGGGGATATGTGTGTCCATGGTAGTTCCTGATGTGTGGGGAGTGCACGGGTGAGTTTGGTATGTGCGAACTCGTGAGATTAGATGCTACGTGGTGTGCGCGGATTTAATGTGTCTAGTGTGGAAGTGCCACTTTTAGAAGTTGGCCTGTCTGTGCAGTAAATGTGAATTGACTGTCTGGCTTGTGATTGGCTGGAGCTGGCTGGTGTGCCTGGCTCCAGGAGTCAGGATGGGTCTGCCCCTGTGATGAATGGAGAGATCTGCATGTTGATGGGAGGGAGGAGTGCACCTGGGACCTGAATAGGGCTGGGCCTTCCCTCCACAATGCTGGCTCCACCCCCAGTGGTGTGTCTGATGTCCCTGGCATGTCTTGTGAATAGAGAGGGGAGCTGAGCAAAACAAAGTGCTCCAGAACCAGTTGCATCTGGTTCGCCCTTTTCCTGCACCTTTGTAGACATAAAAAGGGGCTGTGACTCCATGAAAAATGTTCTTGTCTTGGACTGGAATCTGCCAGGGGCGTGCTGCTGCTGGGGGATCAGGGGACGGCTTACCTCCCTGGGCCCTGCCCCTGGATGCCTGGAGGACTTCTTGGGGACCCCCTGTCTTGCCTGAGGATGACTGGGGGACTTCTCCTTTCCCTAGAACCCTTTTGACTTTTGCCCTTAAACTCTCCAGGACTTTGCTGCAACCTTTAGCGCCCTGGGAGCGCTGTGCTCATTTTCCTTGTGGCCCTGTAAGAGGGAATCCCCAGCTTAGGGATTCCCCCCGTGGCCCCTTCATGGCGGGTGCCCACCCCGCTTATTTTAATATTTGGAAGCAGGTGCCCACCCTGCTTTATGGCCATGTTTTTATGTCTTAATTGCACGGGTGCCCACCCCGTGACTTTGCCCGCTTATTCAAGCCTTTACGCTCGAGTGTCATCCCGCGTTGTGGCCCCCTTCCATTTGTATTGTTAACCGCGAGGGAGCCTACCCCTCTTGCGGCCGAAGCGAAGTCCCAGCTGGCCCGGGAACACCCCCGTGATGTCACTGGCAGCGCCGGGCTGGGATTGGACCCAGCGCGGGGCATTGCCTAGAAACGGGAGAGCTTGCGGCCGGAGAGAAGTTTGACTGTATCCGGGAGAGGACGGAAGGCTACCCCGCCTCCCCGCGTGTTGGCAAAGAGTCCGGGTCCCAGGAGGGGGCCCGGGTGAAGAGCGAGGCTGCCCCGGGCAGCGAAGCACACACGGAGAGAGTCCCCGATGAGAGGTGGGGGGCCCTCGGGCTGCCCCGTGTCTCCGAGCAGCGCAGAGTGCCACGAAGTAGAGACTAGCTAGCGGAGTCCCCCCTGTTGAACCCAGTGAGTGATGGCTGGGCAGGGGGGTACGGCTGCGTTGCGCGACCGCTCCTAAGAGAAGGGGGGGGGGAGTTTATTTCCAGAGCCAATGTGGCTCCAACGCCCGGGGGCCTTATTGGTGCACAGCTCCCCGTGAGCTGCAACGATGGGCATGATTTGTTCAGATTCAAGAGGGACCCCATGGCCATGCCCGCATTTCTCGCCCCCATTGCTCCCTGAGCCTAGGTGGCGCCAACGTGTGGCCACATTTATTTACCCGGGCCTAGAGGGGCCCATGAGTTATTAGGGGGCATAATTTGTGCTAAAGAGCCTTGGCGGCTCCATCAGTTACCAACATTATTCCAGGAGCCAGAGTGCTCCCAGGCACATTGTTATTTGTAGAGCCTAGAGGGCTCCCACGTTTGCACATTTTTGTCCTGAGGGCCATTGAGAGCCCCTGCCGCATTTTCTAACTTTCTCAGCTGCCCAGCAATTAGTGGGCAGCTGCACCGTTTAGGTTTTCCTTCTATTGTTAGGGGACATGTTGAACCCAGGACTGAGACACACTCATTTGACCCATCTCTGCCTGCACAGCTGCGTTTAGGCATGCTTTTGAGACTCCCAGCTGCCCAGCAAGTAGTGGGCAGCTGACACGTTTAGGTTTGCGCCAAGTGCGCCCCCCGTGACCGTCGCTGCATTGGCAGCGCGCCCTGACTCTAGACAGAGGGCATTTGAGCCCCTTAGGGATGGCCAGTTGGCCCTGGGGACTATTAGGTTTATGGGGCATAAGGCCCTAGTGTGAGTTATATAGGTGCTAGGAAATGTGATGTTTATAGTATGTGTTATGCACCTTGATTTATGCTTATAGATGTGCTTTTAATGCTTATTAGGTTTTACCTCTTGTCTGATGTTTATTCCTCTACTATGGTCTAGGTTGGATTTATTCCCTACTACTTGTTCAAAGTCAAAATTTGTATTGTGTGATTATTCCCTACTACTTGTTCAAAGTCAAAATTTGTATTGTGTGATTAATTAAAACCATTACAAACCGCTCCGAAGAAAGCAATAAAAAAGCTGCATAGACGAATGTCATTATCGTGCAATAAAAATGATCAATGTACATCACTGTTTTATATTACAAAAGGTGCGTGGCAATAAAAATCAATTATTAAAATTGTTTTAACAATTTTAAAACTCAAGTAGCAGATTTGAACATGATGTACCCCTTGAGAGGTATTGGGGAAATTTAACGTGAACTTATATTTACTCTACGTCAGCTTGCAATAGGAGAGTATTGACAAGTTTCATGAATTTAACTCCTCGGCAAGCCAGGATACACCACGAGCCCTCCAGCCAGCGTATCACTGCTTGCCTGCTGGACCGAATGTTCAATTCTTTAAAAATAGATTTCAGATATTGTCTCCTTTGGACTTGAATGGCTGGACAGGCACATAGTAAATGGATTAGGGTTTCATTTTTTAATCCACATAGTCGACAGGATTCTGAATTAAAAGCTGGTTTCCATGAGGGGTATAGGTCCTTAGAGTCATGCACGCCCATTCTAAACTTTATGAAGCACATTTTTAAGTAGGAGCTAAAATGGACGGATAGATAAGCTTGTGGCTTTGAAAACCTATACGAGTTTATAACTGTCCACCCATGCCGCCTCTTTGTGAGCGCCATTTTGTCCTCCAGTAAAGATTTGTTTTTGGCTGCGACGTTGATTGTTTTGATGAAAGTTCCTCTTTCCATCCCTTTGTCCCATATTGATTGTAGATCCAACTTGACCAGAGAGTTGCTCAGGAAGCTACCCCAGGAATTTGGCGTTTCAAGCTCCCTCTCAGACTTGATTTCGTCCCAGCATAAGCTGTTCAAAGTGCACGGGTCAGAGGAGCGGAATGTGTGACATAGTTTTATAAAGGTGCTCATTCCCCTGTACTTCTGATGCTGGAGGCCGAATTCCAGTCTGACCTGGGCGGGCGAGGCACATTTCGGCAGATCGAAAACAGCTTTGTAAATTTTTGACTGCAACTCATTCAGCAGATGCGAGTCTTTGACGCACCAAGGAGCCAAACCGTAAGACAAGCTGGGTTGGATTAGGGCGTCCATCACATTTAACAAATGGGAATGGTACGGGCAGTCCATTTTTTTACGGATCATTCTGTAAGCGTACATCAATGATTGTGCCTTAGCTTTGAGTGCCAGTTTATGTTCTTTGTGAGTCGCACCCTGCCCAATTATTATGCCCAGATATTTGTATGAGCTGTTTTCTTCAACGTTAGCCCCTTTGACCGTCCATTTAAACTTTGATTTTTTGCTGTCAACCAAGCGGACGATATTTGTTTTTTCTTTGTTTAGCTCTAGCTATTCCTTGTCCAAGTAGGCTACTAGATTATTTATTGATCTCTGTAACCCAACTGGGGTTTGACTCAGCAAGACTATATGGTCCGCGTATTGTAAGATAGCAACTGGTTCGTTTGCCAGTTTCGGGGATGACAGTCTGATTTTTCTATATATGGAGCAATGTCAGATAAAAACCAGATTGAAAAGGCTGGGGGCAAGGACGTAGCCTTGTTTCAGGCCACTATGAGTGTAGATGCTTGCGGTGGTGCTCAACCCGTCACCCAGCTTGACTCTTGCCCAGGTGTCAGTATACAGAGATAATGGCATTGAGCAATGTATTCGGCGGGCCCCATGAATTGAGTTTTTTCCATAGCTGACAGGTTATGTTATTAAGTTTCTTTCCTAATGCACTGTATGTTTAGGAGATTATGGTCCACCCTATATGTTCGCTTATGAGGTTGGCGCAGAATAGAAATCTCGCCTTATGTGATACTGTACCTGCTATGATTTAGGCTACAGTATTGAGTTTGCCAGTGGTTACTGGTTGTGTCCTGAGATTATGATATGTTCCTATTTTTACTATTCTTGACCAAGTGCTAATTCTGACAGTGGCCCTGCCATGTGTAAATAATCCCCTGTAAATATTGCCCGTGCCAGTTGGCACAGTGTATATTGTGTGATTACCATCTAATGTGTTTTATGATAATACAAAGGCTATTTTTATATATAACCTTGTGTGTAGTTCCTTTTGTGGTGTGCCTAGTAAGTTGTTACTGTGTGTGTTGCGCAAATGCTTTACACATCGCCACCGGGATAAGCCTGACTGCTCGTGCCAAGCTACCAAGGGGGTGAGCAGGGGTTATCTTTGGCGTGTAACTCCCTTTCCCTGACTAGAATGGTGGTCTCTGCCTGGCTTTGGCCCAAGCCTTAGCCAGCCAGAGATCCCCATTTCTAACACACATGAACTCCGACTTGCCTCTTAGTTCGTTAACAGTATTGTCAACAGGGTGGGGGATGGCATATTTCACAAATTATGTTTTAATAAATACATAACTAAAGCATGAAGTGGTATCGCACTGTAATTTGCAATCAGCAGATTTATCATTGAAATCGCCACAAGATTTCCCACTGACATCCAGGTATACTGATAAAAGTATACTGTGTATAAACAATGTTTGCCATTTGCACATAACAAAGTAGTGTTCTGATTTGTTTTGCTCCTATTTAAATGTGTTTACATCACCCTTCTCATTTACGAAAAATGTGCTTGAGTAATTCCTGATATATTTTGAAATATTTTTACTATTCATATACAAGCTATTTAAATGTTAGAAAAAATACTGACATCTTACAGCCTTTTGTTTGACAGTGATTGTCAGACAGCTCACCTGTCAAAAAACCTCTGACTGTAGTAAAAGAAAGAAAAATAAACTAAATTTACCAAGCAGCAATTAGTAAAAGACAAACTGACATTTTACCTCTTTCCATGAACAGAAAGAGACAAAAACAAGATTTAAAAGAATCTTTATTGCTCGTTCACTTTCTGTATACACAGAACAGATGACCAAGTGAGTGGATAAAGAGAAATTTAGGCGGAGAGACCAGCTGTGGTGACTGTAGGCTTGACTGGGAGAGAAGGAACACCCAGGCTGATGCCATAGCATTGGTGGGTGCTGTCTGCACTGCTATTGGGTTGGCTTCCGTCGGTGCTGCTGGCAGGGCTGCCTGTTGTGCAACTTGGATGAGAAACGAGTGGGAAAGAATTAGTTAAATCAAGCCTCTCTGGGTGCTGCCAGTATTACAGCTATTCATAGGTTTGTCATCTCTTAATGACACCAGTCCCTGATGTGCATGGAAAATCTTTTAATGCAGGTACACTGATCTGCTAGTAGCTTTTAGTTAATTTTGTTTTTCTGAAAGCAACACAAGATTTGCAAACACGTTTCCCAAATATTTGAGTACTGGAGTTGGAATAGCAGATCAGCTTCTCCTAGCACAACAACAGTACTTGGTGTGTGCTGGTGGTGCACCAACACTTAATTCAGGGAGGTGGAGGGGCGAGAACAGAAAGAGATACCAGGTTGTCTGTCCCTATTTTTTTAGTTCCAGTAAGATCATGGAAACAGAAGGACTTCCAGTAGAGTGATCGTTCAGCATATTGGTTAACCTTTTTATTTCTACAAACTATACTGGAAATAAAAGAACTGCTTTTTACACTCTCAGGCAGCGTGCATGCTGAGTTGGCCGGATAGTAGCTAAGGGGGCAGTCCTAAGATTTTTGGGTCTGTGCAGAAAGTGAATGTGACAGGCCCCTCTAATTTGCTTATGGATTGACATCACAGAACATGATATCACAGGAAGTGCCATCATTGAACTAATAATACTTAATGTTGAAGTGAGATTCCAAGAAAAGTTATTCTGATGTGGATGTAAGAAACAATAAAAGCATAAATATTAACCTGAATTAAATAAGTACATACATTTTAAATCTCTTACGTGGAAATCTACATTAGTCACAGTAGATGGAAAAATGTGGCCCAGGTCTCTTCAAAACGTATATCTTTACTCCAATTGTAATATTTTTTTCAGTTTAGTTCATTACTAGATATGCGCTATTTCTATAGTGCAAATCTAAGCCAAAAAGCAGTGGAGAGCTTTGCAGGGTCAAAGGTGAAGCCACAGTTAAGGATGGGTAGCTGGTTTGTGGACTGTTACTGCATCATGATGTAGTGCTCTTGAGAGAGGTAAGTATTCAGATATTTCCCAAACTGAAGCTATGTTGAAGCTGTCTGGATGGCTATGGGGATATCATTCCAGAACGTCAGTCCATAGCTGGAGAATGTTGTAAATCAGTCTTTTCTGTGTGATGACCCCAGATATTTCGCCTCTTGCTGGACCCGATATTTTTGCTGGTTTTAGAACTTTGTACACTTTACCCCGCTACCCAGTCGTAAACTGCCTGTACTCCCCTTTAAACATGGCTGAATTGGCATACTCCTAATTGGTAGATTTAACTGCCCTTAAAGTCCCTAGTATATTGTGCAAACTGAACCGAGGGTTTGAAAGTTGGCATACTCCTAATTGGTAGATTTAACTGCCCTTAAAGTCCCTAGTATATTGTGCAAACTGAACCGAGGGTTTGAAAGTTAAACACCACTAGTGGGTTGCAGCACCGATTGTGCCATCCGCTACAGAAATAGCGCTAACATGACTTCATGCTTACCATTGTAGACTGACTGTAGCAGTGTAAAAACTGCAGTTTGACCTGTCAAAATGACCCCTTTGATAGGTGAAAACCTCCCCTTTAAATATTAATAAAACCCCTCCTTGTATGTCTTGCAGTCCACATGGCATTTAAAAGTAGGACGTGTAGAAATTTCATGTTAACATATCCTTACGACTAGTGCCCAAAAGCTATTTTTCACTGACACAGGCGCTAGCTGTCCTATACAGAAGAATAGGTTACAGATTAAAAATCTAATATTGTATCCCAGGAATGAGATTAGCTAGAAAAATAATTAACTATTTATAACGGTTTTTAAAAATGCAATTCAGTGGTAAAGTCCGATCTTTAATAAATATATGGGGAAAGTAACATTTTAGAAAGTCACATTTTCCTTGCCTGAAGTCCTTGCAGGCTAAATTAGCATTTACCCTCCCTCTTCTGCTAGGCAGTAATTAGCATTTGAATATGTGTGAAATCCCTCACCGGAGCAAGCAGACTGACCTGAATGGGCAGAGATGGCTCCTCTGAACCTTCCAGAATATTCAGGGTGGGGGCCTGTTAGAATCAATCAATTTATATATCGTGGCTACTCACCTTTAAGGGTCTCAAAGCATGGGGGTGAGGCTGCTGATCCATCTGGAGGCTCAGTCGAAGAGCCAGGTCTTAACATCCTTCCTGAATTGGGTCAGAGAGGGTGATTGCCTGAGGTGGAGGGGCAAGGTGTTCCAGGTGACGGTGAGGTAGGAGAAGGATCCTTCTCCTCCTCCGGTTCTGGTCTTGTAGGTCCGTGTGATGGGTGCCAGGGCAAGTTTACATTTTGGCCTTACAGTGTCCAATCTTGTTTGACAGGTCTACTGTGTTTTTACATATAACACTGGGGGTGAACCTGAAAGGAAAGCAAACAGGATGTCAAAAAAATACTTCTGTTTCCACTGTCTAGTTGCAGAAGGACCCCCTCTGTCCCACCGCCTGTCTCTGTGTTTATTGGGGTGGTACTGTGGCTGCTTCAAACCGGATTTTGGTTTTAAGATTTGGAAGGACACTAGTATTACCATAGTACACTCACCACAGCCCTCAGAGCTGAAGACTTTTGCCATTTTGAAAATGCTCAAAGTGCTAAGGGTTGGTCCTGGAAAATGTTACCCCCTTGGTTAGGGCATGTCCAGGAGTCATTACTCACTAGGTTGTGCCTGGCATCTCCAGGATCCAGCTTCAGAACACTCCTGTACTGGAGTAAGATCATTGGAAAAGTGAACTGCTGGCTGCAACCTGAGAAGAGCCCAGAAGAGCTGGATCTACTCTCTCGTAACTAGGACAAAGAGGCGGACACCAAGAATCATAAGTCTGACTTCCTTTTCAAGAGGCAGGGCTTCAACAAGCTTCAAGAGGCCTTTTCTTTAGCTGCCCAGCTGGCACCTGGATGAACTATGCTGTTGGATTCTGCATGACACATAATGAGACTCTAAGTTCCTTCCTAGAAGTCCTCTTTGGGATTTAAGTCTTTAGAATTGTACTCCTTTGGTAGACTGAGACTTAAAGGACTAAGTTTGCAGGTTAAATCTTTGACCAGGATGACTTTGTTTTGTGTTTGAGACCCCACTTTGTGTGCGGTGTCAAATTGCACCTAGGTACCAGTCTACCGCAACCATTGACTAGACCTGGGTAGAGTTGTGCTATGGGAAGTTTGCGAAGTGCGGAAAAACTCCATGGAGTTCAATGAGCCACTGAGAGAGGTAAGTTGCACTGGTTTTTAGCACCAGGAGTTTGTTCCATGCTGTAATATTAGAACGAACTGCACTACACACAGCTTTAGAGGGCACTGCATCTTTCTGCTGCTTGAGTAAATGTTCTACTCGAGTGGCAGCTTCCAACACGCAAGCGGCAGGTTTTGCAATGTGAGTGGTAGCAACCACCCGGTTGAGAAATCTCACCTGGAGGTGGTCCGCCGCTTTGTGAAATTTTTTGGAACACAGCGCGGAGTGGGCAAAACTCCGCCACTGGAATTCCTGGTTGGCGGGTGGGGGGGGGGGGGGATCGGGATCAGTGGAAGTGCAGGCAGTGGTTCATGTAGGCATGTCCTTTGTAGGAGTGGGTCCGAAGTTTGAAATGGCGTCTCTTCTGGAACGGGGGCAAGTGGAGGTCTTTCAGGTGCTGGGTGATGTAGGTTCTCTTGGGCAGGACGAGGATCAGTCTGGGGGTTGCGTTCTGGATTATCTAGAGTCTTTGCATGAGTTTGGTGGTGGTACCTGCATAGAATGTATTGCCGTAGTCCAGTTGGCTGGTGATGAGGGCCTGGGTCTCCGTCTTCCTGGTACTGAGGAAGAGCCACATGAAAAATGTGCAGAGTGTGTGGAAGCAGGTTGAGTAAATGGTATTGACCTCACGAATCATGGTGAGTTCGCTGTCATGCTTGATACCGAGGTTGAAGGTGTGGTCTTTCAGCGTGGGTCCACGTTCCGCCGGCTACCAGGAGTCATTCCAGAAGGCGGTGTGTTTGCTGAAGATCAGAACTTCAATTTTGTCGGTGTTGGGCCTCAGGCAGTTGTCCTTCTTCCAGGCTGACACATTCTTCATGCAGTTTTGGAAGTTAGTGTTCGGCGAGATGGAGTCGTCTGAAAGCGAGAGGACGAGCAGAGTGTTGTTGGTTATGATCTGACGTTGTCTACGAGTGGTGACATGTAGCTGTTGAAGAGGGTTGGGCTGAGGGATGAACCTTGTGGGACGCCGCAAATGGTGTTCTTAGTTTGCCATGTGAAGAGAGGAAGGCGGACTCTGGGTGGGTTCCGAGCCCATTGTCTGTGATACCAATCTGGCATAGGCGGTTGATAAGTGTTTGGTGGGAGATGGTGTCGAAGGCTGTGGAGATGTCCAGGAGGATCAGGGTGGCTGATTCTCCTCTGTCATGGAGGGTGCAGATGTCTGTTGCGGCAATCAGATCCGTCTCGTGATGTGGCTGGCTATGAAATCTGATTGGGAAGGGTACAGTAGGTTGTTTCTCTCTAGGTGTTCAGTGAGTTGGAGGTTGATGGCCTTCTCCAGGACTTCGACGGGGAAAGGGAGCAGTGAGATGGGATGGTAGTTCTGGAATTTGCTGGGGTCTGCCGAGGATTTCTTGAGGAGGGGTCTGACCTCCGTGTGTTTCCAGGCATTGGGGAAAAGGGGCAGTGGTTATTAAGGCTTTGAGAATGGAGGTGAGTTGGTGGTTGATCTCGTCTCTTCTGAGGTTGAAAAGTCGGTGGGGGGGCAGGGGTTGGTGGGTGCTCCCGAGTGGATGGAGTTCATAAGAGTGGTTGTGTTCAGTGCACTGAGTTTTTCCCATTCGGTGAGCTGGTGGTCAATGGCAAGCTAAGGAGGATGGAGTGTTGGGGATCAACGTTTTTGTAGATGGTAGTTATCTTGTTGGGGAAGTGATCATTGAGGGGGTCAGAGTTCCTGTGTGGAGGGTATAGAGTTTTTGGTGGCTGATGGTAGGTGAACTTTGACGATGGTGAAGAGTTACTTGACTTGGTTGCCGCTGGTCTCGGTCCATTGGGTCAGAGCTTTCTTTTTTGTGGCTTTGATATGGTGGTGGTGGTTGTTGAGGGCCGATTTGAAATTGGCTCGGTATTTGTGGTTCCTGATGGTGCGACATACATCACAACCTCCCTCTACTTCTTCATCTCATCTCATTTCACAGACAGCTAGAAAGACCTGCTACAAGAGGTATCCTTTGACGTCATGTCTCCTGGACATATTTAAAGACTTACCATCCATAAACTAATTGGGTCCTATGTGTGACAGAAGAAGCACATTATTGTGAAGTGTTACATGTTACTGTCGTAGGCTTAGTTAATAAAATAGCACATCTGTCTGGGGAGGATTTTCAGAGGAGAAAGGGGGAGACCTGCGTATGAAGGAAATTGTACTTCGATGTGCAATATTAAAATATATCTATTCAGAAACTGAGGACGTTGCTGACAAAATGTAAACCATCATAAATCCAAGCAAACATGTTTACAAAATCTGGACACTTGCCCCTTTAGGCACATTACTAAGCTACAAGTACATTCTTATTTTAAAGCAGGATTTATTTATTCAGTCTCTTTTATTTTCAGGCAATAACACGTGCTACAGGTTCGCTTAAACACAGCGTTAATCCTACAACCCTGAACAGGGCCGGCCGCAAAAGAAGTCCGCGTTGGGGCCTTAGGGCCTGCACAAGAAGGCAAATTGTTAAACAGCGTCTTGCCTACAACCCCACTGGAGCCGGCCGCGTTGATAATGCAAGCTGTGGTATCTTCCGGGCGTTCAGACAACCCAGATCCCTAAGATCATTGTCAAGTAAGAAGCGGGCAACTAGCCCAACGTGTAAAGGCGGCCCAACAGGACCCAGTAACCATAAGAGTAACCAGGAAATGGAGAAAAGAAGAGGGGGGAAAGAGGACACTAGAGGTGAGAGAGAGAAGAGAGTACAGCAAGAGTAAAGGTAGTGCGCGCTGAGGGGGGAGCAACGGAAAAAGTCCCAAGGCAACGCCCACGCCTCAGGGGGTGTTTAAGGAAGCAATCTGCTAGGGTCAGGAGGACCAATGGCATCCTCAAAGAGGCACAGCGTTCTGAGCCTGGTAGGTATGTGGCGCATGCTCTATAGAGCAAAGGTATTGGACTAGGGGTCGCCAAACTGCCTTATAACGTGTGTCACTTGCTTGCAATCGCGCTGTGAAAAGCTCCATCGTGATGACATGCCAGAGCCGTACAAACCAGGCTGCTATTGGGGGTGCTTCAGTTCTCTTCCAGTACAGGGCTATAAGCTGCTTAGCCGCTCCCAGCATCGGGAGCGTCAGGATCCAGTCACTTCGGGTGAGTGCCTTAAGGCTGGCAGGTTTGATGCCTAGTAAGATCGTGCTCGTGGCTTCAGGCAGGGGAAACCCCAGTACCCCTTGATGTGGCTAAGGACCTCCTTCCAAAAAATGGTAAATATTGGGCACGCCCACCAAACATGGATAAAATCCCCAGATGCAGACTGACACCTCCAGCACAGGGGAGAAGATGTGGGAAACATCTTGTGAAGTCGCTGAGGCGTATAGTACCACTGAGTCAAGAGCTTATAGGCATTCTCCCTCTGAGGCATGCTCCGGTATATCTTGGGAATGTCCCGCCAAAGTCTATCCCACTGCGAAGGCTCAATGTACGTGCCGGTCGCCAGCTGCCATTGGTGCTGGTATGGGTGAGAGGGTGTAGTTGGTGGGTGCTGCAGAATCTGATAGATCTGAGAGATCAGCCCTTTTGATCCCCCCAGAGAGCGCACCAACCTCTCAAAAGGAGTAAATTTGCATGTGGCCGCCTGGTACATTCCCCCCTCAGAAAATCAATGTCGCAGCTGGGCATACTGCATTCTCGCCTCTGGTGGTACGCAAAACTCCTCCCTACATGGGCCAAAGGTCTTAAGTGCGCCCCCCTCATATAGGCCGCAGATCACCCTGCAGTCCCGTTACGTCCATTTGTCAAAGGCGCGGTATCAGTGGGCCGGCGGGAAAAGCGGGTGCCCCGCTATGGGGGTGTGCAGAGATGGAAACGTAGTAAGGCCTCTGGACACAGCTATGTTATCCTATATTTCTAGGACTGTTCTCGTGGGCACCGCTATATAAGCGCTCCTAGATCGGTCCGTCTGGTGCAACCATGCCAGATCCTAGATGGTTCGCCCCGTTACCGCTCGGTCCATATGCAGCCATCCCTTCTCGCTCTCCCTCACCCCCCACTCCACCACGAAGCGGAGGTGCGAGGCCCAATAGTAGTCCACTAGATTAGGGCAGGCTAGTCCCCCCCCCTATCACGCAGTGTCATAAGGAGCTTCTGGGAGAATCCGCCCCAAATAAAGGACTCGAGCTCTCGTTGCAGGCCTCGTATACAGTGGAGTGGGACAGGAGTGGGAAGACATTGGAACAAATACAACATTTTAGGGAGGATCGACATCTTGGTGGTGTTGAGTCTGCCCAACCACGACAACATCAGAGGTCTCCACCTCCGTAGGTCTTCAAGGACCGCTCGTCGACACTCTCGCCAGTTCACCGATGTCCATGTTTCCAAGGAGGGGGTCTTCTTTCGGAATAGTAAGATTAAGGGCCCAAGACTTATCATGGTTGATCTTGAGGCCAGAGGCCCTCTCGAATAGGCAGAGCACCTTGTGCAGTGCCGTGAGAGACTCTCGAAGGGCGCGTAAGAGTGAGGATGAGATCGTCCGCAAAGAGCGCCACCTTGTTTTCCTGGCCGCCATGGGAGATACCATGAATGTCGGGTGCTCGACGAATCATCTCTGCAAGGGGCTCCACTGCAAGGGCAAACAGCAGGGGCGATAGGGGGAACCCCTGTCTTGTACCCCTATGAATAGGAAGCGGCGCCGTTAGCTGACCATTGACCCGGATCCTGGCCTGCGGCCCTACGTATGGAGCCATGATCCTCGTGATCATCTTCGGACCCAGTCCAAACTTTTGCAGGACCGCCCGGAGGAATGTCCAGTCCACCCGATCGAAGGCCTTCTCCGCATCCAGCGACAGAAGGCAGGCCGGGAGTTTCCAATGGTGCACTTTCCCCACAAGATGCGCGAGCTTACGCACATTGTCCGCTCCCTGACGGTTGCGGATGAAAGAGTTGAACAACCTCAGAAGGTAGGGCTGAAGCGGTGACTGGAACGTGCGATAAAAGGACAGGGGTAGGCCATCCGGCCCCGGTGTTTTCCCCAAGGGAAGGTCCCTCACGGCTACCGTTATCTCCTCCTCGAGGATAGGGTCCTCCAGAGTCTTCGCACACAGTGGATGCATTGGCGTCCCCTCATAGCTATTCAGAACGGCCGCGACCGCGTCTGTAGAGGGAGTCTCCCTATGGTACAGGGCGGCATAATAGCCCCGAAATGCCTCCCGCTTGTCTCTCTCCGAGATAACCCTGGTCCCATCCGGGAGCTGGACATTGGCTATGTGGGCCCTGGCCGCACGCGCTCTCAGTCTTCTCGCCAGCAGTCGGCCCACCTTATCTCCTCCCTCAAAATATCGCTGCTTCAACGCCAGCAGAGAGTGCTCTGCCTTGTTGGTTCGCAAAAGCCTGAGCTGCCCTCTCAGGTTGGCGAGCCGCCGCCTGGACTCTAACGAAGAAGGCTCCCGATCCTTTAGCTCAGCTCGCTTTATGTCCTTCGCCAAGCTGTCCTCCAATTTACAAGCCTCAAGCCCCCGCGCGATCGATAGAGAGATGATGTGGCCCCGGATTGTGGCCTTAAAGGAGTCCCACACCACAGGGAAGGGCGTCTCCGGGATATCATTACAAGTAAAGTAAGAGTTAATGGCGGCTCGGATGCGTTCAACGTCGGCTGCATCCCGGAGAATACTCGGCGGCAAGCACCATCGCGCCTCCCGAGCAGGGCAAGTGGCCTGGTCCTGCAGGAGCAGCTCAACATGGGCGTGATCAGACAACGAGATATCCAACATGGAAGCCCCAAGCATGTCCAGCACCAAGGCATGCGAGGCAAACAAGAAGTGTATGTGAGAGTGCGAGCGGTGAGCGTGAGAGTAAAATGAGTAGTCCCTCAACTCCGGGCAGTGGTAACGCCATGCGTCTATCAGCCCCAGCTCTGTTATCTGCGTACGCAGCGCAGAGGACATGGCCCCGGCTCCACTGAACGAGGCGTTACTGTGATCCGTGTCCGGGTCCCAGACTAAGTTGAAGTCCCCTCTCAGTACCAATGAGGGGTCGCCACATGGAATTTGTTCCCGCAAAAGTGTCTGTAGGTATCTATCCTGCATCTGATTGGGCGCATATACATTACATAAAGTAAACCGTCGCCCCCCGATTTCCACTGACTTTAACAAAGCGCCCGTCTCCACTCCTAAAAGACTTAGTGTCTCTCCACCTGAAGCCAGTCCTGCACAATATTGCCACACCCGCCGTTTAAGAGTCAGCTGCAGCCCAAAACTGGAGAGGATATTTAGGGTGCGCCATGCGCTTCGTGTCCGCTTGCAACAGGTGAGTTTCCTGCAGGAATATGATGTCAGGGTTCTGCTGTAGGAGGTAACGCCATGTTTGCGTCCGCTTATTGGGGGAGTTCAAGCCCTTAACATTAAGCGTTAAAATCTTTAAGGGCCTAGGCAAGGTCGCGTCATGCTGTGTGTCAAGCGGGACCCACCCACGCCCCCCCAACTCCGCCACTGCAAGGAGATAGACTCAGAAAGGACCTCCCCCACCCCTGCCCACTCAGAAGGTCGCGGCCACCCGATCCCCCACCCATCGCACACAGAAGAAAGAGGAGAGGAGAAAAGAAATCAGTAAGGAGCCAAGAGAGGGAGAAAAGGTCAAGAGCCCCAAAGGCGGCCAACCGGGCCACCCAGCAATGGACGTCAACAAAAACCAACAGGGCCACACTGTACTGTCCCAGTCACAAGGTATCCTCTACCCAAGGGTTCAGATGCACTCAGAGATGTCACTCCCTTAGGAACAGCTTGGGGGAGGCCTATAGTTGTTTCAAGGGCTAACAACATTAGAGCCCCGGCGCCCCACCACCCTGGTCAGGAGCTGGAGCGCAGGTGTAAGGCTTACTACCCAGGACAGACCCCGGGGAGAGGAATCATTATCAGCAGAGGTGCAGGCATCAATATATAGCTTACTGCTGGTCGATTGGTCACGGGGTGGATGGATGTGAAGGTGGCCCTTCTCGGTCCCCTTTGAGGAATCTGATGTGCCCTATAATGTCTTGCTTGGCCTGCGAGGCAGATTTCTCATACAGTGGAGGGGAGCGGCAGTGGCGCTGCACAGTAGTCCAGGCCGGCCTGGCCGGGACCCGCCCCTGACTCCGCTGCCGAGAAGGGCTGTTGGATGGCGACTCCAGTAGTCTAAGCAGCTGCGCCGCCTCCCGATAGGACCTTATTACTCTGCGCTTGTTTTCCCATTGAAAGATGAGGGTAAAGGGATGACCCCACTGGTAAGAGATGTTGAGGGCCCGTAGCTTCTCCGTCACTGGCTTGAATGCTCGTCGTCTGTGCAAGGTGTTGGGTGCCAAGTCCTGAAAAATCTGTATCTTGTGCCCCTCGTAGCTGAGATCCGGCTTGTCCCTTTCCACCTTCAATATAGCCTCCTTCTCGGTGAAGAAATGCACCCATGTCAAGATGTCTGGGAGAAGACCCGGTCTCCCCACGGGCCCGGAAACCTGGTGGGCCCGGTCCAAAGCCGGCGGGGAAGCGTCCTCATACCCCCAAACCTCGTGGAAGAGTTGCGCCACATAGGTCAGGATGCCCTTCCCCTCTGCCCCGATAGGAACCCCCCGGATACGGAGGTTGTTCCGGCGACTTCGGTTCTCTAGGTCCTCCTGCTTGACTTGCAGCTCTATGTTTTGTTTTTCCAATGCTGCCAGGCATTGCTACAGTTGCTCCTGGTCCTCCGTGCGAGCAGTAGTCCGGCAACCAATCAGCGTACTCTGCACCTGCCAGATGGTGTGTGCCCAGGAAAGGCCCAGTCCCAACCCCCGTCCCCCCAAGGCCTAACTAGCAATGAGCAAGGAAGTAACTAGAGGACCTAGTGCGTTAGAGCCCCCCCTCAGCCCCAAGCCCCCCAGGACCAGCAAAATCAGGGAACTGCTATGCAGGTGGCCAACCCTCCCTACGAAACAACGTGTACCTCCCCTGTCCCCTGCCGTAATCAAGCAAGAAGTGCAATATCTCCGAAAAGTTTGTGCAGGGCAGTCCGGGGGCTGCGCTGTCCACCCGCTCATGTCCCCCTCCCACCTTGGGTGCTTCGACCTAGCCGCCTCCTCACCCGGCTCAGGCACTGTAAAGCACCCCCCAGACCCCACCAAAATCAGGGCCAGCCATTGCGTAGGAGTCCCTCAGTAGAGAGTCTAAACGAAGGGGTGTGCCAGTCCACACCACTGCCACTTTCATGGGCGGCCTCCACCAGATCTCAGCACCGCAAAAGGCATAGACCCTCACAGCACCACCAGCGCATCACCAGTCCGCCCCAAGCTTCCACCAAGGACCAAGGCAGCAGCACAGGCGAAGGGAGGGGGCCCCCCGCTATAACACCAGTCTCTGGGGAACATCTAGTTCGGGGCTCAAAATGGCGGCGCTCGCCTGCAGGACCTTCAGGTGCCCACCACTCGCCACAAGGCATCAACGCTTCCAGCCGCACTTCACCTACGATGGCCTCCAGCAACCCCACTAAGGATAAATCCCAGGATGCTCAGCCCAATGTATATAGCAGAGCTCCACTGCTGCAGTGCCGGCCACCCTGAATCCCCGGGGCGACCCACAGCTTGATTCAAAATGGAGGCGCACCTGGCATCCAAATAGCGGCACGGGGAGATTGAGGAGCAGGACTCCGGGGGACAGCAGTATGTAGTGTCTAGGGTCCCCCAGTGCCATCCGGGTCAGCGCTCCCAACAATGGCCCCCGACCACCCGCCGCGCCGCACCTTCAACAGGCTCAATGGGCCGCCGCTGCCGCCACAGGTCCGTTTCTGCAGTCCGCCTCCTGCCGCTCATGCAAGAGGGCCCCGCCGGTCCTCCCCACCGCTCCAGCCACTTCAGTGCAGGCCCCCCAGAGCAGCCACCGAGCACCGCCTGCCCTGCGCCGCCCTCCTGAGTCCCGCGTGGGCCTCCGCTCCTCCACAGGCAGAAGTCACCGGGCAAGGGCAGCTAGGCCACTACTCCACAAGGCTGCTCCTCTGTCTCCCCTGCTCGTCCCGGCGCAGATCTCCTGCTCCGCCTGTCAGCCCGCTTCAGTCGCCTCTGGTCTGCCGTAGGGCGCCAACGTCACCGCACCTGCCTCCGGGTCTCGCCACAAGTCCCCACTCGCCAGGGTCCCGGGGATTCTCCAGACCGCAGGGGGGACCGCCGTCCAGGCCCTCGCAAGATGGTCGGCCTGCACCTCCCGGCCGCCCTTCTCCCGCCTCACTCTGTGCCGCCAGCCGTTGCCGGGCAATGTCAGGGCCGCCCCCAGCTCTCCAGGGCACCCCGCCCGGCGTCTCCCCCAGTGGATGTCACTGCAGCGTCTCTGCCAGCGCCGCCGGGGAGGCCCCAGCGGGCCGCTCAGCCGTCCCTGGCCGTGTCACTTAGTCCGCTCCCGCCTCGTCGCTCGGCCTGCTCTCACCTCCACCGGCTGCTCAAACACGGGTTTCTCCGCCTCAAGCCACGGAGTCACCACTGCCATTCAGGACACCCGGGCCCCCGTTCAGGCCGTCAAGGGAGTCCGTGCATCCAGCCCCCGGCGATTCCGGGGGGTCGCAAGGCTCTGGGCCAGCTCCGCCTGAAGATGTACAAAATGGCGGGACTCCCCTCCGGGCCTCTAGCGTCTGCGAGTCTTCGCCAGGGGATCGCCTCCTCACGACGCGCAGCTCCTGGAGAAAATGCCCCCAGGCCACAGAGATCACAGTCCACCCCTATGGCTGCAAAAATAACGCCCCAGCTCCGCTATAATTGCTGATGTAGGTGGCGGGCCGCCTGAGTCTCCAGAGTCGCGTCTTACGCCATTGCTAGTCGGGCCACGCCTCAGTACATTCTTATTTTAATACAGCGTCATGAATTGCAGGTTGAGGCTCTGTTTTGAATTTACAGCTCAATGAACCTTGGCGGTTGTAACTGCCAATGCAAAAGGTAGCAGATCAGATGCTGATCTGTGACTTTTACAGGGTGACGTTTATAGAGGAGTGCTGTAGCTGACCAACCATTTCCAATTAGGTGCATAAATGCTGCAGCATTAAGCTTTTTAGCATCATGATTTTTATGCATTTTTGTGGAAGAGGGAAATAACCACATTCTAAGACCTCAGGTGCCAGATCACTACATTGACGGTCTTAGGATGAGCATTGTCCATTATTATGACATAAGAGAATTTGATGTAGGTGGATGGGCATCTCCATGGCAATGGAGTTTGGAAGTACGGTATTTTCCTGCAACTACGGTTCTCCAGCAGAGACATCCTCTATATATTCATGCATGAATTATTCCCTGTTGTAAGGCAAAGAACCATGGTCATATAAATACACCATTACACTCAATAACAATGAACTAGCCATAGACTACTTACATTCTATCCACATTTTGTTTGACCCAAACATCAGTCAATCAGCCACAAACACCCTCAGCTCTTCCCCTAGTGGAGGCATTCAACCCCCAGATCTTCTAGCTTGTTATGTGAAATAACCATCTAATTGGAGCCTCATGAAAGGGGAGGTATGTGATTCTGTGAAAGACTGTGGGGCATATTCTCAAGGACTTATCGCTGAGTTATCGGCACCTTATCGCAACCAAAGCGGCGATAAATTTATCGCCCCATTCACAAGCTCGTTCTAACAGCCCATATCACCAGTTTACCTGCAATAGCAGCCGCAAAAAACATCGCCACAGAGGATCCCGGCAACGAACGCTAATGATATGCAGAGTAGGCTTTTCTGTGTAAAAGCCACGAAAACACCACTCTGCAACCTTCACAACGACCAGCCGGATTGGCGATAAGATCCCAAAACATGCAATAAGGCGCGTTAGCAGCAGGGATTTAACACCTGCTCCTACCTGGTGTAAAGTCAGAGGACAACCTGCACCATAAAAGGGAGCCCAGCCCAGAGCCATAACAGAAGAGCAACAGATGGCATGGAGCCCAAGAAGGCCACAACACCCCCCCATCCCCTCCCGACTACCACAGAGGCAGCGCAGACAAAGACAGCGGACCTACGGAAAACGCACCAGCCACACAGACTTAACACCAGAGGATGCCATTTCCAACTACAGGCTCAAAAGGACAACCATCCTCTGCATCCTGAACTTCATTGCCCACAGTCTGACGGTACGAACACAGTACAAAAGGGGGTGGTGATGGATGGAGCATCTGAACCAATCAAACACTCACACCCAGTCAACAGATCTGGGTTTAATCCATCACCGTTCTTTAGCCCACTCTGCCACCCCAGTTCAGACATGGCCATATGCAAATCAGTCTGATCCTGTGCCTCATGGGAACAGTCCAGCCCGACCTGCCAAGCCATGCCTTCCCTGAACCGGAAACAAGCTTCCTAGGACCGGTTTCTGGCATTTCAGCCGTCTTCAGCCAGGCTTGCTTGAATCCAGTGGCAAAGTGAGCAAGGGACTTGCGTCTGAGCATACCCTCCCAACATATGGCAAACAAAACGGTACAAAAGGGGGTGGTGATGGACGGAGCATCTGAACCAATCAAACACTCACACCCAGTCAACAGATCTGGGTTTAATCCATCACCGTTCATTAGCCCACTCTGCCACCCCAGTTCGGACATGGCCATATGCAAATCAGTCTGTACCAACACAGCGGAAAACCAACATCCCTCTGCATACAAAGCTGCTGGCTGTTCTGCATCTGTTGGCCTCTGGTACCTTCCAACCAACAACTGCCAGAGTCAGAGGAGTCTCACAGCCAGCCCTATCAAAGTTCTACACAACTGTCTTGGATGCCATAATCAGTTTGGTACCCCAGTACCTTCACTTACCCCACACTGCGCAGGAACAGCTGGAGACCAAGCAAGGCTTCTGCGCCATAGCTGGCTTCCCGCACATGTTGGGGGCAATCATCTGCACACATGTCCTTCTTGTGCCCCCTGCCGACGCTGCACACAATTACCGCAACAGAAAGCACACACATTCCATCAATGTGCAGGCAATAGTGGACCACCGGGAACTCTTCACCAATGTCGCCATCTACCCAGGCAGCGTGCATGATTCCTACATCTTCCAACAGTCCATCATCAACCAGCGCTTTCAGGATGGCTCATACGGAAATGCTCTGCTCGTTGGTAAGTATCAAATGAACACACCTCACACTCCAACTCCACAATCATGCAACTCACAACTCTGGGAATGCACATGTTACAAACTCACATACAACATGCCAAACAACATGCCCACCTACCAGACACGACAGCACAACTTACTGTGGTAACCTGGGCTAGCCATGTACATGAGCCATCAACGGCATGGCACCTCAGCCACACTATAGCAGACTGTGGAGAGAGGTGGGAACCAGGCATGTGCGAATGAGGCAGGTGACCCATGAATGAGAATGTTCACAATGCCAAGTGTGGCATGGATGTGCTGGTCAGACTGCAGGATGCATGCCACAGACCTATCCATGTCGACATATATGGCTGGTGTTTGGAGTGTAGTGGACAGTGGACGCAACCATGTCACCCCAGCCAGTGGGGAAGATCACAGAAATGTAGCTTGTTATGTCCCCCTCGTAAGCGGGAACGGAGTGGGCAGGCCTGGCGTACGCCAGGCCAGCGTAGGGGTGTGAATAAAAAGCAAGTCGCTCTGGGCGTGGTTCTCTTCCGGAATGCCCAACGTGTCTGCCAGGGCGGCGCCTCTCACAAGGCCGTCGCAGTGGCGGTGTTGCCTGCAATCCTGTGCGCCTGCTGCACCTCGGGCCGCTGGTCCCCGAACCAGTCTTGCCGCCCCGCGCACCCAGGCCTACCTGCTCACCTGCAGACACCACCGTGTGTCAAAGAGGGCCCGCCACGTGCTGGTGCAAGGTCCAAGCCCGAGGCCCGCGACCTTGGCAGCCTCCTCAGACCATCTCGGTCTCCGCAACACTGGCCCAGAGTACTCCTTTCTCATTGACGTACTCCACCGCTGCCTCCGGCTTACGCTATGGTCAAGTAGGCCACACATTCAGAACTGAGTCTTGATTTCTCAATGGCAGAGTTCATATCATTGCATGCAAGGAGAGGAGTAAGAGGAAGACGTGTTTCAGTCCGGAGGTAAAAAGGATCATTGTTACGGAGGTGATCGAACACTACCTACAACTGCTCTGGTGTCACTAACTCTGTGCATCGTGAGCCAACGACATGTGGCTGTGGGCTTCTGCTGTCCGCTGCCTCCGGCCTACACTGCGGTCGAGTAGGTCACACATTTGGAACTGAGTCTGGATTTATTTGTGGCAGAGTTTATATCCTTGTACACGCCTCATCACAGACTGCATACCTTTTCAGCTCCGGTGCCACTAAGTCTGTTCCTCGACATTCATGGACACTCAGTGGTTGAACTTTGGTGGCGTCTGAGTATATGGCCTGGGGGCTATCTTCAGCATCATGTAGGTGATACCGACTGGGTGGTAAAAATAAGTCTGTAGCATTCTTCTCCTCCATATTGCAGTTTCTGCTTGGTTCTGCCCCCAGTATCATGCCCTGGAGGAACACCTTCCACTATCCCCCCGCGACATTCATCTTGGACATCGATGAGGACCCGCTCAGCTTGCGTGGCCCTACCCCAGTGCACTGTCAGTCACCGTACCATGGCGGTGTGCCTGTGCTGGCCGCAGTGCATCCAGGGCCACAAACTCTGTGCAGCTCAAGTCATGGACCCTTGCTGTTTGAACTTTGAACTTGTTGTCTGCTCACTGTTGTAGTTGTTGCCAGCACCAACCAAACCCTGAGGGCTGTCTTACACTCACCCCACACCCATCCAGCACAGGCATCACTGGGCATGTGAGCCTGGCAACAAAAGGGACTGGGTGCACATGCCCGTAGGTAGTCCCACAAACTATCTAAGTGTGTCCGTGTGGCCAGTATGTATGCATAAGGGGCCCGGGCCCTACCACATTACAGTGTGCTGTGTACAGCGGACGCAAACATGTCACCTCAGGCAGTGGGCCATGTAGCTGTGTCGTACCCCCCTGTGTAAGCGGAGTGGACTTACGTACGACAGTCCAGCGTTGGGGTGTGGTTCATCAACCCGGGGCTCTGGGCGTGGTTAAGGGCCTTGCCAAGGAAGTAACTAATGCGTGTGTCTCTGTTGTTGTGTCTGCGCCACCCGTCCCACAATGGACAATGTTGCAATGTAGCATGCCCCCCGGAGTGCGGGCTCGGCCGAAAGGGGGAATGAGGGAGCGCAAGCCCACTCGTGGTCCGGGATCATACATGCCAACTGTTGTGTGTGTCGCTATTACCGCAGCATAAGCCAAAGGTCTACCCTCAACCGCATGGCGAGTGCAGCCGGCCATGAACTTCACATCTGTGTCCGCCCTATCCGTACCATAGGCCTACATACACGTGGCTGTCCACCTTCAACGCACAACATCACTGTGTCGTTGTCAGGCGTGTGGACATGCGCAGACAGGCACGACAATGGTGTGCCGTAGGGGTGCAAGTGATGCAACTGCACTACGCACACTAGTAAATATGCCCGGGGATGGAGAAGCATCAATGAGGCTACGTAATACACATTGATGCTACTCATTTGCTACAGGGTAAACGCAGCAGCGTGTGCACTCAGTGATCCATCTTTATCAAATAATTAAATTAAATACTTAGTCAAATTAACCGTTGCGTGCAAGAGGTAAAAGGCCCTGCTAGACCTTTAAGCTGAAAGCAACATAGATATTCGGGAACTTTTCCAGGGACCTGATGCACTGCACAATTCACACAATTGAGTGTAAACCTAAAGTTTCCTTACAATAAAATAAATTTTTCACAATATGAACCAAAGTAATCAGCAGTATTCATTCGTTTATACAATTCAATTGGGTATCATAAAGATTGACATCATGGTTTTGTTGCTTGATAGGTATTTAATCAGTATTCTTCTGAAGTTGTTGTTTTGTCACAAAATCAAATACTGGAACAGCACGTTCAATTATACATCCCAATGCATTTCGGGCTGAACAATCTGCCCTTCGTCAGGGGAATCTAATAAGTGATAATGATACATATTAATCATCTATATCGGCAGTAATATCAGGGTTATCATCACATGAGATCAAGAAATGTTTCCAATAAAGCGTAACACATCAAGTGTGGATGAAAAGGAAAGGCCCATAGTGACAATATAATACCGAATGTGAAGCCAACCTCGTGAAATGGGATAGAACAGAAACCACAGGCAGAGTTGGAGTTGCACTAAACAAGTGGCAAGAATGCAAGCGACGGACCCTAATAATTATCACAGGTTCTTCAGAATATCCCCCTATAATGTATTTAGTGAGCTTTTTAGAGCGTGAACATGGCTCATAGGTATCAGGACGCTGTACAGGGTACCCGTTTCACTAATACAAAGGTCTACAAATGGAGATATTTACATGCCCTTGTTACATGTTCATCAAAGTATCTGGACAGTCAGCAATTTTCAGGGAAATCGTTTCAGTATTCTAAGGGTTTACAAATTGGGGAATTACAAAGTCTGCCAGAGGCAATAATTTGCCAGCCATTGTTACATAGTTGCACATAGGCTAGAAGAGGGGCATTTACATAGTGGAGTTCAGTAGTTGTTTAAACAGATGTAGTTAGCACCTGGCCACAATTGATGTACATTGTGAATGTTTGTGGGGAGATGCCTATTTGATGCGGGATAATGGACAATTGTTCTACATCACGGATGTGAGGTTGTACTCTTACATTGTCATTTCACCATTTTTTTCTCTGCTTTTATGGTGCATTTTTCCACATGACGCGTGGGAATTGCAGGCCTGTCACCGGTTATTGCTGATTTTTGTATCATGGTTTGGGACATCGCTGCTTTTTTCGCGTCCGTGTTTTGCATTTTTGCGGCGTCACATTGATTTTTACGCAGTCATTTGACGCGTTATCGTGAGACTTTCGCATGGAACCACCGTGTTGAGAATACAACATTAATACACCGTTATTTTCCCGAGATGGACTGCGATGTGAAGAGTTGTGTTTCTCTAATTTTGCAATAATTATCACAGGTTCTTCAGAATATCCCCCTATAATGTATTTAGTGAGCTTTTTAGAGCGTGAACATGGCTCATAGGTATCAGGACGCTGTACAGGGTACCCGTTTCACTAATACAAAGGTCTACAAATGGAGATATTTACATGCCCTTGTTACATGTTCATCAAAGTATCTGGACAGTCAGCAATTTTCAGGGAAATCGTTTCAGTATTCTAAGGGTTTACAAATTGGGGAATTACAAAGTCTGCCAGAGGCAATAATTTGCCAGCCATTGTTACATAGTTGCACATAGGCTAGAAGAGGGGCATTTACATAGTGGAGTTCAGTAGTTGTTTAAACAGATGTAGTTAGCACCTGGCCACAATTGATGGATTCTCTTGGTGTGATGTCAGTATTGCATTCTATTGCTGCAAATGCTGGAGAATAATAATTACAGGTAAGTAACTTTTTTTCCTTTGCCAGTATTGAATCTTTCATAGATTCACATGATTGAATTAAGTTTATCAAAGTGGTCCAGAAAACAGTGGAAGGTAGATAAGAGGCTTAGCTAATGAAAAAGGCTTGTATGCACTGTTTGTCCCACTGTCATTTGCTTGGTAATTTTCACATTGATGCAGTAATGTCTTGTAAAAGCATGTGTTGTCTTCTATGTCGCTGCTTTATAAATCTCTTTGAAAGTCATTATTGTAAAAAGGATTGTTATTGAAGGAGCTATGACTGAAATTGATGGTTATCTGTTCACAGGTTACATGTGTAAGCATAATGATGCCACAATCCATTTAGTTAAAGTCTGTTTCATTATTGGCCTGGTTTTACTAGATCTGTCTGACCAAAATCTTTTGTACTCTGCAGGTAAAATGTAAGACACTTTTTAACATCCAGTCAATGCAATGTTCTTTTTTCTGTTGTGCTGGGATTTGGAAAGAAGGCATGCAGATAAATGTTCCGATTTAAATAGAGCGCATTAGGGACTAATGTAAATGCTAGCAGAAATGCAGTTTTGCAAGAGATGTGCTTTATAGATGCCAATAAAAGTGGTTCAAATGGTTATCACATTATCACTGCTGAAACAGTTTAGTTCCTATAATGGTGACCATTTAATTTTAGTAGGAAACTATCTAAAGACTCCTCTCATAAATGATTTTATAAGTCTTTCTGAACACCAATACGTTTTATTTGGATTTCTTAGGAATCTTGAGATTGCCACATGGTAAACTCCAATCGTGGTGTAAGACACCCATTATTGGCTAAATATAACAAGTAGGGCAGAAACTGATGCGAGGACATTTTGAGAAGATTCAAGATTTATTTTCCCCATCTACACACCACTTTAAATTACATGTTTTAATAGATGAAGGATTCTAGCGGCTCTAGAAATCTGATTACAGATCTCGGGTATGGACAAATGGCCAAAGTCATGATGAGCTAGGCTATTACCTTTAGGGGCTGAGGGTTGTAGTGAGGTATTAGTCCTTTGTTACTTAAAAGCAGTGACGACATCTGGATTGAATCAACTGGTGTTTGTGTGGACATGCTCCATAAATTGAAATCCCAAAGCTTATGTGCCCCTGCTCGGGCTACTAGAATTTCTTTGCACTGTTCACTTCTGATCTTGCAGAACACTTTGTGAATCAGAGGCATAGATGGGAATGTTTACAGGAATTTCCATGTCCAATTTATTGTGAAGGCGTCTCCTAGCGAATCCAGCCAATATCGATCTGCTTGCAAATTTGGGGTAACTGGAGTGATCTGTTGCAGATGTGCCATTGGGGAGTACCCCATCTGTAAAATAGCGGTATGATTCCATATCTCCTTTTCCAAGGGCCTGTGTATTGCATGCTTACACAGTCTGCTACATCGTTATGAATTCCTGAAAAGTGTTCTGCCAAGAGGTCCACAATGTGATTGACTGCCCATATCCATAATCTCTGAGTGAGCTGACTTAAGTAACAGAAGCCATCCCCACCACACTTGCAAATATAATACACAATTGTAGTACTGTCTGTAAGAATCATGACATGGGATGACATTGTACTGCAGGAAAGAAGTGCCAATCTCATAGCTCTGAAGTCCAGAATACTGAAGTGTAGCTGTGGATCTTTTGGACCAGAAACCATTTATTTACATGCATGTCCACAATGTGTGCTCCTCAGCCCAGTAAATAAGTGTCTATTAGAAAGACTTGAGGTCAACCCTTGTTTCTTGGCAAGCCTCTGAAGACATTTTTCTTCCTTACCAACATCTGCAGGGCTTGTTTCAACTGATGGGTTATGATTATGTCATTGTACCAGTCCACACTTACTTGCTGCCAATGAAGTTTCAACTATTCTTGGCTCACTCTGATGCAGGCGACAATGAGGCATAAGCGGGTTACAAGATGACAGTAGAAAGAGTTGCCTTGACTGATCCTTCTGCAGTGGTGGGCTTCGATATCATCATGAAAGATGCCTGCCAAACTTTCGCCCAGTATTCTGGATAAAAAATTCTGACAAGTGAGTCACTACCCATGAGCAGACATATGACACAAAAACAGTATGCAAGGATACCCTATGAACAGGATCCCAAACGACCTAAACTATCTCAGTATTAAGAGTAATGGTGGGAATGGTAGGAATAGGGAAAGATAATCCCAAGAACTTAATATCTCAAAACAAATAATTTTACCCGAAGGACACAATTACAGCTATCATTATGATGGTGAGGTCAGATACTAAGGATGACTGTAGCACTATGCAATGTCATCGGTGTTCTTCCACTCTTACTCAAAAAATATTTACTGAAGAGTGCTGGATCTGACATTAAAAGATTTGTATGGGGAGAAACGCAGCCCAGATTAAAATGAAGCTGTCTGTGGGAACACACTTACGTGGGATGTTTGCATCTTCCCAATCTGTCATATTATTACGCACACCACTTCTAGTTGTTTGCTTTTTACCAAACGTTCCTCACAAGCCAAGTCCATATGAGTATCTTTACAGAATGTTCATCTTCAGTGTCCTTAGGGAATGATACCAGAATACAGACCGTACATCTGCTCAGCAAATGGTGTGAATCCTGTGATTGAAGCATGATCACTGTTTGCGAACAAGGTCACACATTTCTCAAAATTGACCCACTTATACACGCTGCAGCCACACCCTGAGAAATGTGAGATTCCAGATTAACAATAGACCCATGACAGGTGAGTTATGGGATGCAAAGGGTATCTGATCCCCAGAACGACTGTAGTGCGTCATGGGAACAGTCCAGCCCGAACTGCCAAGCCATTCCTTCCCTGGACCCGAATCAAGCTTCCTAGGACCGGTTTCTGGCATTCCAGCTGTCTTCTGACTCCCATGAGGCACAGGGTCAGACTGATTTGCATATGGCCATGTCTGAACTGGGGTGGCAGAGTGGGCTAAAGAACGGTGATGGATTAAACCCAGATCTGTTAACTGGGTGTGAGTGTTTGATTGGTTCAGATGCTCCGTCCATCACCACCCCCTTTTGTACCACTTTGTTCGACATAAGTTGGCAGGGTAGCTCGGACGTGAGTCCCTGTCTCACTTTGCCACTGGATTCAAGCAAGCCAGGCTGAAGACGGCTGAAATGCCAGAAACCGGTCCTCGGAAGCTTGTTTCCGGTCCAGGGAAGGCATGGCTTGGCAGTTCGGGCTGGACTGTTCCCATGAGGCACAGGGTCAGACTGATTTGCATATGGCCATGTCTGAACTAGGGTGGCAGAGTGGGCTAAAGAACGGTGATGGATTAAACCCAGATCTGTTGACTGGGTGTGAGTGTTTGATTGGTTCAGATGCTCCGTCCATCACCACCCCCTTTTGTACCACTATGATTCTACAGTGGCAAAATATTCTTCACAAAGAGTATACTGATTCTAAATGGATGGGCAAACTAGAAACCCATTTTTTATTTTATTTTAATATTTTTATTAGATTTTCCAACAAAACATCTGGCATTTTATGTCTCACGAAGATGAGTCAGTACATATCATGACAATAGTTCCTCGACACCCTTTTCTTGACGCCCCTGTCATTGCAATTATATGACTATACTGTTCACAATCGTTAGTCTATCTTCATTTCTCCCCTTCGTTATAACATTCAATGATCGCATATATGGTCGTTCTCTGCCAACAATCAAAGCAAGCCTCTGTTGATTGACTGATAGTAGCATCAATATAGAAATAAGCCAGTCCCACTCCTTCCTCCCTACCCACCCCTTGCCACCGGTGTGTCCAGCTTACATACAGTGAAAAAGAGATAGTATTTTATATTACTCAAGGTTACTTGGCTCATCAACATCTGGGCTGCTCAACCCAGCCTTTTATCATTCCATTACTATAGCAGTGCCACCTGGGAATGTCAGGAGCTCCCCTCTAGTCCAGTGGTTCAGGGCGTCCCCATCAGTACATCTAGTGCCGAATCTCCATCTGAGTCTGCTTCGGGAACCTGTAGTAATACAACTAAGGCCTCCAACGCCCTTGCAGTCTCTAGCGCTCTATCATTATTAGATCTCTTAGCATGCTGAAACTGAACTGTGCTTTCACTTGTTGCCCATTTAATTAATTCTGCCTTCCACCGTGCAATGTTGGGCCCTTGCCTGGATTTCCAATGCGCTGGGAGATCCCTCTTAGCCAGCAACAATCCTAAGTCCAAGGACTTACTCGTGACTTTTGTTTTAGATGTATGTGGAAACCAGTGCAGTAAGCACATACCCATGTCCGGCTCTATTTGTCTTTCTGGAATCTCACAGAACAGGCCAACCACCTCCTCCCAATACGTTCCCAATTGCGGACAACTCCACATCATGTGGTGAAACTCCGCCCCTTCTAAATTACAACACGGACATTGAGCTGTATCCACTTTAAAATACCTATTGATCTTAGCCGGAGTTAAGTTCGCCCTATGTAATATATAGAAGGGAACCAGTTGGAACCTGGCATTGCGCATGCTCGTCCACGCTCTCTCGACTAGCTGGGCCCACGTTGTCTCAGGAATCTCCTCATCGAGGCCTGCCTCAAATTTCCGTTGCAATTGGCTCAAGGGTTTCATCCCCTCACTCACCATCCGTCTATATAGGCACGTAATAGCTTTGAAGGTCCCCGCAGCCATCACAACATACTGGCACGCCATAGATGTCTGCGGTTCCATTAGCCCCCCTCGCCAATGATGTTGAATTGCTGACACCAGGGCTGAATGCAATAAGAAATCTCCCCTGGGAAGGCCGCACCTATCCTGCAGGGTCCGGTAGGGTAAGAGAACACCGTCTTCAAATAAGTCTCCCAATACTTGTACCCCCATCCCCTCCCATGCGGCCAAAGCGATCCAATCCCCCCTATGTGGAAGAGGCAAACTAGAAACCCATGACAAGGTATTCAGGAAACTAAAGATGACATTTTTGTGCTTCACATTTTTACATTTATTGTATTGCTCACTACAATAATTAAATGGGGCTAGTTTACTGCCCACTGACGTTCTGAAGATGTTCTGAACCCATATTGCAACATACCACATATTTATGGCACTGGAATATGCTTCAACACTACTGGCAAGATGTGTGGTCAATATTCATGTGAATACATTCTATAAACAGTGCTGCGGCCACTCATCTAGCTTTAATTCGTGATGTCACTGATGATATAGGTTTAAACTCACATTCACAGAGATGGTTGGCAACTTCGCTGGCTGCTGCCAAAATGTGTATCTACAGGCACTGAAGACAAGACACATTGGCTACCAAAAATGAATGGCTTACTGAACTGGCTAGGATGGCAAACAATGAAGGCATCATTTATAAAGTGAACATTAAAATGTGCGCTAGTGTGGGGGTCTTTTTCTCAGAAACTTATATGTAGACTAACAAAAACTTTTGTCATTGACAGTTCTTGATTCTCCCTCTTCCCTGGGTAGTTGTACTGCCCTATATTTCCTTTTTGCTTATGCTCTAAGTGCCCCTATATCATATCTCTATATCAACTCAATATTAGAAATAAGTAAAATGCAGGCTTTAAAAAAGCAGAGGTTCTGTTTAAGAAAATTGAGTAAGTCATATTTGGCCTTACTAGAAACTAATCACACTCAGGTGGCGCTGTTGTAATACTAGAATTCCACTATTAACACTGACAGCAATGATTGTATTTTTGCATCATAATCTCATGTTATCTGTTGGAATCCGGTGCGATTATACTAGACTGATGTATTAAAGCAAATCCAGAATGCCTGTGCCTGGAGAAACATATGCGGGGTGTGAACTACTGTAACATCTTTCGCTTTTTCGATCTACCCTCGCTTTGTCTTCCTCCCTTCTCTCCTCTTCACTGATTTTACCCTCCCACCCTTCTCATTATGTGATTCATCTGACATCGAGTCCAATTTGTCAAAAATTGCTACAAAAAAGTAAAGATGTCTGGCACATTAATTTGTTTCTGCTTTCTAGAGATTGGAATTACCATTCCAAATATCAATCAAATCCTGGCTCCTTGAAACACCAAATCTGTGGTTGGAGAAAGATTTGATTTTTTTCTTGTTGATAGCTATACCCAGGTTTGAACGTGCTGCAATTGACTTTCTTGTGGTATACAGTGCTTCAGTGAGAGTATTTGCCCTAATCAGCCAATCGTGCTTCAGTAAGAGTATTTGCCCTTATCAGCCAATCGCTTAAATATTGGTGAACCACAACTGTTTCTTCTTAGAAGAGTCACTACTGGATCAATACGCTTTGTAAACAAGCATAAGGCTGATTTGAGGCTAAATGGAAGAGGCTTTAATTGGTAATGCAGACCTGCAATCATAAATTCAAGGAAGAAACTATGTTTTGTATCAACTGGAATATTGAAGGAGGCATCATCCACATCTATTGATGTTAAGAATTCTACTTTCCTGAAAAAAGGTAACATTTCTTGGAGCAGGATCATGAGAAAGCTCTGGCTCCTAATAACTTTGCTGAGGTACCTTGGGACTAAAACACTGGCTGCTATTTATCCAATTTTTTCAGTATAAGAAAGAATATTGAGTAAAAGCCTAGATTTATTTCCATGGATGACACTTCCATGGTTCCTTTCTGAAATAGATTCACTACTTCCAGACACAGCATCTTTAAAAGTTTGTGTTTCTCTTGTCATTGAAGAGAGTGGATGTAGGAAGGTGGCTACCTGACTATGGTTACCCCAGATTTTTTGCCTGTGTTTAGCTGGTTTTTTGACTTAGTTGACCTGGTTCCCTGCTAATCAGGGCCCCAGGCCATCTGCTCTCTCTGTAAAATGGATTCCATGTACCCTAGGTACATACCACAATTGGAAATGGACTCCTTGTCAGCCCCTGTATAATGCACTATAGGTGCCCAGGGCATAGGGGCCACCAAGGCCTACCAGGGGCTGCAGCATATCTTTTGCCACCCCTGGCTGGTTCTTAAATTGACACAACTGGCTGATCACTCAGCTGGGGTAAGGTGGTGTAATCACCCCTTACTTAGATATAGTATACCTATATCTAAACCTATATCTGGACACATATAAACCTGTGAGCCACTCCTATGGAAGGCCTCATCAATCCTGGAGGCAGAGTGCGTGGTTTAATGTGAGATGGAGCTCTAGCATGAGCTGAGCCTGTCTGCAGCTGTCGGGAACAACTCCCTAAGCTGTTTCAGGATAATGCCATACCATATACTCTTAAGTGCATTATAATCCTCGCGGTTATATAGCAACTCTGGTTTGGCTTTATCAAAACATGTCGTGTAAGGTGCCATACGATTTGGAATACTATCCCCTCGCCAGTTCTGGCGACGGGGATAGCATTCCACCCCTCTAGAGGGGTAAGACATGTTACTTTACTTTAATGCGGTTAATTTCTAAAAGGGCCTTAGATCCACAAAATGGATGCCTCTGCCACAGACAAGAGTCTGACCCCTTGAAGCTGACCGAAACTCAGCCAAATGGGGCCTGGACAAAGGGTTTCCTGTCGCAGGAGGGTGTTACCACCCTCCAGACAGGAGATAGTGGATTGTAGCAGGGAGGTCTGAAAGAAACCAGACACTGCCTGGGGCGCACAAGGCTGCCCCTTGCATAATCCGGCCAAACCGGTTCTGGGGCACTCCAGCCCTCGTGCCAGGGCGGCCTGGATCAAAGGAAAGGGGTGTATCCACCCCCTTCCTGGGTCCCACCCATAGGAGGGGACCTAGCAGGTAATCCAGCCCCCAAAATTAGTATAAGACTGGGAGCAGTGCCAATGCACTTCAGATTTCCTGAAAGAAACATAAGAAACGAAACTCTGGACCCTTGGACCTCCTACTCAACGTGGAAGCCCGAAGAATCTCCCTTGTGGTCAAGGAGTGACCACCCTGCACCAGCAGGCACCATCCAGCCCTCGACGCCTACTTTGTTGCAGTTCCCGCCGGAACTCGAGCGACAGAGATCGACGAGATCAAGCTTGCCTGCCTTCCAACAGCCCGATCCACAGTCCCTGCAGAGCTGAGACCCGTGGAGGCGACCGGAAGCGTGGGGCACGCCATCTTGAATTGACCACGAGACGCTGACCGTGCAGCCCACGAGTGACCCTCGAAGCTGTGCACCGGGGTTTGAGAAGCCCCAACCCTGAGCCACTCTTGCACCGAAGCTCACCCCTCTACACTCATCGAGTGCTGCGTGGGGCCCTTCTGCTACTTTTGGCTCAACGCGTTGGCCCGGTCACTTGCCAGCCGGCTAGTGGCCCCTGTGCCGACGAAAACTTGAAACCGACTTATGAATCTGGTTGCTCCAGATCTGCACCAGCTCCCCTGAAAAGGAGCCCCCACTCTGACCTTCCTGGTTCGAGTGAGAAGCAATCTCCCGGTTCCGCGTGGATTGCTTTTGCCAAGTGTTGTTTGCTCCAATCTTGAAGCCGACAGCGCCGACGGTGAGAGCCTGCGTGAGACAGATCGTGACCTGCTCCTGGACGTCGTAGATGCCCCAGAGCCCACGTGACAGCGGAGAGAAGCACCGTGACAGCGACCTGATTGCGCCCGACATTGCCTGGTTCCGTCCTGGTTCCACCCTGGTCACTGCTGAGTGACCCAGACTCTGTCCCCTCTGCTTTCAGGTACTTTTCGACTCGAGTCCACCCTTGGACTCCACCGGACACTTCTCTTTCACCCCGCCTGCAGCCCTTTCAGCTCCAAGCACCAAGAGCCTGCGTGACGAAACCCGACTCAACTTCGACCCTGTGCACCCGCTTCCTGTGGGTGAGGTAACTTTGCTCCGCCGGTGTTCCCACACTGGTGCACACCTCTAGGGTCTGTGTCTTAAGTTTTGTTCCTCTAGGTTCAGCGGAAGTGTCCTTAAACTCTAACTTTGTCATTTTTACGCACCATTGGTTAACATTGGTGCATGCGTGCGCTTTCCGCACTGCTCCCGAATCCCGTGGGCCTCTCCCGACTTCAGCACTGCTTGTCCTGACTGCTCCCAGCGATTCCCTAGGCCCTAGGCCTAACCACTGTTCGATTGGTATCTCTTATACCACTTGTTTAGTATATGGTTTGAGTGGCCACCCGCCCTCATCCATAATTGTGCAACTTGTATGTTTAAACAGTGCTTTTGATTTAACGCTTGTGCCCCTTTATTCATAAAGAATACTGGGGATTGTTTTTAGTAATAAACACATATATTTTTATAATATATACTTGTGTGGTGTCCTTTCATTTGATATTACAGGATTGTATGTGGTAAAACAGCTCGCTTAACACGACCTCTTAAGTTAAGCCTTTAGGCTGCTTAGTCCATGCTACCCCTAGGATAGCTTGTCTAACAAGGTTGACTTACAACCTGACACCATAAGGGATTGTTTGGTCTGATAATAGGTGGTTCCAGAATTGGAAACATCACCTATCAGGCCAACTTCTCACAGTGGATCCCTAAGAATTTGAGGTATGACCATGTTTGACAATGTTCAGCATCAACTTGTCCATTGTTATCTTCTGCCAATCGCATAGTATGTAAATCATCCTTCCTTCCGCCAGCAGAGCAAGAGGGAGGACATGGTCCTAGGGAAGTCAGTCTATACTTCTTTTGTTATCATACTTTGACGATTGCTTGCCTTTTCAGCATTGACCTTACTTGCTTGATTGTCCGTGATGCCTTTAATATGAGAACTGCTGTCCACAGTTCTCATACTAACTGTTTTAATGAAAAAAGGAACCTTGTTGAAAGGTCCTTTGGTTGCATCATTTAACCTTAAAAAGGTTGTCTGGCCTGCAGTGCACCCAGGGAGAGCCTTGTCCACCTTCACCCCCCCCCCCCAAATGACATTTACGGGTATATACATGCGTTTTGGTTGGACTTCTGGTGTGAGGGACAGAACCTTCAACCACCCATAACTCATTACACATCTGACAAAATGCACAAGAAGCATCTATTAAAGTTGCTGGGACTTGTGCTCCATCCTTATGGATGGCCTTTGCCTTCACCCTGTTTTCTACATGCAGCGTTTTGAGAACTGATGCTAAACAGAGTTCTTGAACTGCGCAGAGCAGCTGAGGATACAACCCACTCTGAAATTGATTCAGAATGCATGCTGGATCTGTAGTTGTAACCTCAATTTGTGAACTATCAACTGTGACTGTAGCACAGAATTCTGCATCCATCAGAAGACGTTCTTCCAACAAGTGATCCAAAATAGGAATATATTGTGCACTCCTAGGTGATTTCTACTAGCAATCAAAGAGAAAACATGTTTCCATAGTTGAAGTTGGGCGACTAAAAGGCTGGCAGGCTGTAGGAGAGTAGGGTCTGCAATCCTATGATCACCCAGATTTTTGCTTTTTGCTGCACTGGTTTACGACTTTCCCTGGCTGTGGGCCTGCTAATCAGACCCACAGCCTAGCTGTTCTCTCTATCCAAATTGTACTCAGGTACTGAATTGGCACTGGGCCCTCTCTAAGTCCCTGTACCCAGGGCTGAGGTGCATCCAGAAGTCTCCCAGGGGCTGAAGCATGTATTGTGCCACCCCTGGACTGACTAACTAAACTGACACAACTGGCTGCACGACAGCTGGGGCAAGGTGGTGTAATCACCCTTTGCTTTGGATATAGTATACCTATATCTAACCCTAAAATGGACACACAGATCTCCTATCAGTCACTCCTATGGCAGGCCTTAACAATCCTGAAGGCAGAGTGCTTGGAATCGTGTGAGATAGTGCTCTGGCATGAGCTGAGCCTGTCTGCGGCTTTCGGGATCCATCCCTTAGCCGTTTCCATGATATCGCATACCATATACTCTTAAGTGCATTATAATCCTCGCGGTTATATGCCAACTCTGGTATCGCTTTATCAAAACATGTCGAGTAAGGTGTCATACGCATTGGAATACTAACCCCTCGCCAATTCTGGCGACGGGGTTAGCATTCCACCCTTCTAGAGGGACACGACATGTATGTAACCTGTAACCCCGGTTAAAGTCAGACAGAGCCTTAGCATCCACAAAATGGATGCTGCCACCGAGACACAAGTCTGCCCTCCTGCTGCTGGGAGTCCTCCCAGAGCAGGAGGCAAGGACAAAGGGTTTCCTGCCAGGGGCGGTGCCAGCACCGTCCCAGACAGGGTTTTGTGTATTCCAGGTAGGCAGACCTACAGAGGAAGGTGACTGCAAGTGGCACCCCGGTGCTCACTGTGCATAGGCCGGCTGAAACCAGTTCCAGGGGCACTCCAGCCCCTGGCCTGGGGAAAGCCCGCCAAAGGAGAGGGGTGTAACCACCCCCCTCCTGGTCCCACCCATAGGGCAGGACTTAGTCGCGTGCCAGCCCCCTTTTCCCAGATAAAGGTAGGAACTGGCCCCCTTCCAAATTAGATCATCTTTGGAATCAAGACACGACTTTCTACGAAAGGACATCAAGATTTCTTCTTCAAGATTCTCCCTTGTGACTAAGGAGTAGTCACCCTGCATCCGCAGGCACCACCTTAAGAACACTGTGGTCTGCTGCAAGTCCTTCCTCCGGAATCCGACTGTCCAGCTCGACAAGACCCGGCTTCCCTGGCACCTCCGACCTCTACTCACCTCTACAGCCAAGCTGAGAACCGTGAGTGCGACGAGACCTCAAGGGACCGACTATTGCCAAGACTGCACGACTTCTTCACAGCAAGCCCGCCGGGTAATCTACTGGCGAGTGCTTTGGGGTCCGAGAAGCCCCGACCCTGAGCAGCTCCAGCACCGAAGATCAGCCCCCCAGCATCTCCACGATCGGCGTGGGGCCCTTCTGCTTTTTGCTGCTCACCGCGTTGTTTGGCTACTAGCCCGCTGGCTTGTGGCCTTCTGAACGACGCCCGACGACATCACTGCTGCTGGTCTGGTTGCTCCAGACTGGTTCTTGCTCCCTTCCAGAAGAGGAGCACCCCGGACCCTCCTGGTCCACTCAAGACGCCATTTTGAGTCCACCGCGTGGGCTTGAATTAGCCAAGGCTTTGTTGCCCAATCCTGGGTCCTTCGACGCCGACAGCTTCATCCATCGTGGGACAGCTCGCCCCTCCATCCTGGTCGCCGACAACGCCTCCTGGTCCGTGAGATCTGCAGAGCACAGCGTCGCCCACTCACCTAGTCGAGGTGACTACCCTCCGGTGCCCTCCTGGTGCCCCTGACTACTGGCTAGTAGTCACGAACTTGGTCCCCTCTGCTTTCAGGTGTCATCCATCTTCAAGATCCAGGCTTGGATCACTTCGAACTCTCTTCACTGGTCGCCTGCCAGCATCTTTCTTCCAGGCTCCTGGTTCGTCTACGAGGATTCCCGACGTCTTTTGAGACATATGCAGCTGCAGCCCCTGGGCTAGGTAACTTCGGCATTTCGGTGCCCCAGCATAGCCTCACTATCCAAGGGTCAGGATCCACTGTCGTTTTCTTCCTACCAGGTCGGGTTCGCCCGTGAACACTAACTTTACCTTTACTAGCTATCATAGACTTTGTCCCGCATCCCGCGTGAGAGTGCACACTCTGCACCCGAGTCCCCTGGGCCTCCTAGAAGTAATCTAACGATTCTATAGTCAAGTCCTAGCGATTCCAAAGCCTATTAGTACTGTACTTACCTGCTAGTAGTTTCGCATTCCACTTTTAGAGTATATGGTTTTCCGTGCCCCTCGGGCATTTGTATATACTGTGCTAACTTAAGTATTTTTATAAGAGTTTTGTTGTGTGCTTAGCTCCCTGTCTCATAAAGAGCCAGGGTAGTCTTGTTATAAATAAATACACTGTTTATTTTCATAACAACTTGTGTGGTGTCCTTTCACTGGGTGTTCAAGGGGTAATGTGATGGTAAAACAGCTGGCTTAACACGCCCTCTAGAGTCTTAGCTTTAGACTGCTCGTATCCATGCTACTAGGATAGCTGGTCTATAAGGTTGACTTACAACCAATCATCAATAAGGGTTGTTTGGACTGATACATAGTGATCACTAGAATAGTGAGCACTGCATATCAGGCCAACTTCTCACACAGGCCTTTCCTAGAACTTGGAACTTGCCTGTCATCCAACGGCGAGTCACTTGTTGTAACTTCTGAGCTTGCTTCATGTGGAATACTGAATTAGTTTCAATCAGTCTTTGATCTGCGTCTGTGGACAGTCCATCCACTGATGCATTGGCATCATTATTTTCATCAGTTAATCCTGGTGAGCTCATGCCATCATCATCAACATTCAACAAGTCTTCAACATGGAGGTTACCTTTACCCAAGCTGAAGACATCTCTATCTATGCTACTATGAACTACCATAGCCGAGGTGTGCCTTGCATGAGATGTAATCAGCTTCAACACAATTGTTCACAAGGAACTCATTTAACTCAGGATTTTAAAGTTTCGCAAGTCTATTTGTTGCAACGATTTAATCGTAGTTAGCAATTGATTCCGCCAAAATGTTCAAAATTCTCATTATTTTAAGTTTCATTTAATCTATGACTAGAGAGAAACATCTGACTGAAGCGATATATTATTATGAAGAGAAAACAGCCCAGTCATCGATACACACTAGAACACACTCTAGGACGCTATCATTTATTTAGAAACTTTAAAGGACATCCTTTAAACTCCAATACTCATCCCCTTCTTTTAAAACTGTCACTTTAAGCCCCATTCACTTGTTGGTTATGGTCACTTCACTAGGGTCACATAAGTTTCATGTTTTGTCTCTTCCTAAGTATGTGTATAGTGTCAATATACAGTGGATTTTGTGAGTGTATAGTTTTTCATTAATAATTTTTGTAATTGCAAATAAAGATCACCTACTTCAGCTGAAGTAAGTGTTGAAAATAATCTCTGTTAGGCTGTTTTCTCTTCTGTCAGATGTTTCTCTCCAGTCCTAGATTAAATGAAACTTAAAAGAATGAGTATTATTCATCATTTTGACTGTATCAATTGCTAACTACGATTAAATTGTTGCAACAAATAAGAAACTAGCAGAATGCTGGGCTCTACCAAAAACAGATCCTCGTAGTTCCCAGTCGCTTGTAACCCTTGGCTGGCTAAATATACCTGCAACGGATGAATGTGTAGTTGAGTACTGGAGACAAAAACAATGCAAGAGGCAATAATTCCCAAGCTTCATTATCACTGTGTCAGTGGATGTGACGTCTTGTAAAGGGGAAGCAATCTCTTGAACACCACCATGACTCTCTGGCAACCTGCCCCGAACTGGGGCCCCAGCTGGAAAAGGATACAGACGACGCCGGGTCTGCGAACGAGACATCCGGGCAGATAACAGTTTCTCCTCACGTTCCCGTAGGGGCTACAGCTTCCGACGGGCACCACATACAAATGGCGTGCGGATCTGTCATTGACGTCAGGCGCGTACAGGACTCACACATTTTAAAGCCCGAAGGCATCGGCACACGGTCTCTGGACGCTAAAGGCAACAATATGGCCAAAAACACAAACAGGCCGGAACCACTTCTCCTGGATCAGAGTTGCAGAGCGGAAAAGAAAACCGACGTCAGTGCCCCAGGACGGACTTATATGGCTCCTCTGACGTCATATCGGTGGACTACGTCAGGGCGGAGCCATGCAATGCCGTCCCCCGGTGCGCAAAGGTACTGCTGAAAAATCTCCGGATCCAGACTGGTGCCTGGAGGATATTCTAAGTTAAGGAATCTGCGGCCAGAGGTCTCTATCAGATGTTTTTAGAGTTTGATCTTCATAATAGGCGATATAAGAGACAGGAGTATTCCACTCCTGTTTACCCTGCAGGCTACCTAGGTGCATCGCCGTCATTGGTGTGGGACTCTAAGCCCTTGATTTCTTCGGCAAGAGTGCAGGTAGCACTGTTTGAAAGCACAGTGCATTCACCATGTCTTTTTTCCCTGCTCTTACATCAATTTTATCTGCATGTAGTTTCGTTTTTTTCCCCTTGGGCTTCACATAAATGGTAATATTCTACAGAAACTGAAATAGCACTCAAGTATCAGTCTAGCAACAAGTGTATCATAGTAAACACAGTTTATTAATGGCACAGTAGCTTTATTTTGCTAGAGTGAAGGGAATTGTTGTGAGCCTTGTACAGTTCTGATGTCCTATACACAGTTGTTAAAGCTCCATTACTTAAGGCACCAAAAGAAATACAAAAATAAACAATGCATCACTCAATATTTGTAAAGGACCAAGAGACAGGAAAACTGAGAAGGTGACGCAGAATTCCAGTACCTAAGTGCGAGGGGCAGTTCAAGAATTCGACAATAGTTTCACAACCCAATTAATCCAACTAACTAGCTCTCCCTTGATACTCACTAACCTTAAGCCTCTGAAGATAGCTTTTTTTTAATTATTTTATTTTATGGTTTTAAGAACAAGTTACAGAAAGTTCAGTCAATGCATCAAACCCCACCCACCCACCTCCCACCAGAAAATATCAAGTCTGTATAACTTCAAGCACACACCCACGTTCCGTCCAAGGAGATACATCGCCAGTTAGCCAACAACCCCGTAAATGGGGCAGGCGGCGTTACAAGAGCACAGTAGTTTAGCACGTCAGGGATCAGATCTGCAATTTCAATACTCGCTACCCCAGTGGACGCACCCGCATGAAGGCCTATTGTCTAGTTCGTATCATGTATCACACAGTCTCTCCCTGGGACCCCGGCACCTCCACAGGTTGTTCCCTGTCTGCTCTGGCAGTCAAGTAGGTTTTCGTACAGCCCCCAGAAGTTCTTCGGCCGGCTAGTGGGGGGCAGCAGCTTGCTGTAAATCTCAGATTGCGTGCAGCAGTACATCAGATCGCTCGCCCATCTCGTAAGGGTCGGTGTCGGACCCCTCATCCAGCAGCAGGCCACTACTCTACGCGCCATTAATAGCCCCATGTCGACCAGTCTCCGAATGGCTTTCGGCAAAGGCTTGGTGTGCCCTATGAGCGCCATTGTAGGATCAGGGGGGGATCGCAGTTTCGGTAATACCACTAAGTTCTGCGAAAATTTTAATCCAAAAGTCGGCAATGCCTGGGCAAGTCCATGCAAGATGGAGAAAATCAGCATGGGGGAATGACACCTCTCGCACTCCGCATCGGGACGGAGCCCATATCTAAAGAGTCTGGATGGCGTGTAGTATACACGATTAAGGAATTTAAAGTGAACAAGCCTATGTCGTCCATTCAAAGAGAGTCTTCTAGTGTTAGTGCAACAGTATGTCCAAGTGCTATCGTCTTGTGTCTTCTGTAGATCTACTTGCCAGGCCAGTCTCGCTGTAGTGTACGTATGCGCTCTATGGGATTGTGACAAGGCGTAAAGATGCGTAAGAAGCCTCCGAGGTGAAGTGGCCTTAATGACGTATGTGAGTTCTTTCACCTCTGGCGGTTCCGCCATGTCACTCCCTAACAGTCCCAGACAGGCGTGCCGCACACGGAAGAAATGGAATCTCGTCAGCAACGACAAGTCTTCCAGACCAGCCTGTGCCTGTTCCCAAGTTTTGACCACCCCGTCAGCAAACAAGTCTCCTGCTGTTTCAATCCCTAGTGTCCGCATAGCTTCCAAAACCCCCTTCTCACATAGAGGGGGCAGCCACCGCGTCCACCCAATGGGCATGCTAGGGGAGTACAGTAATGCACTATCCTGGCGCTGCAAGAGGTTGTGCCATGCATGTGTCGTGGCCGCTAGCGAGTCCAGAATCCCCGTGCGGTGGTCCACAGGCTCAAATCTCGTGTGTGGGAGGGAGAGTGGTTGGGCAAACAGTGTCTCCATTTTCACGTGTGGTATATCTTTATGTCCATGCACCCATGTGTGGAGATGTGCCGCCTGCGCTACCCTGTAGTATAATTCGAGGTCTGGAGCCCACAGCCCCCCCATACTGTATGGCAGTGTGAGGAGCGACCACTTCGCCCTCGGCTGTCCGCCCGCCCATGCCAGCCTAGTCAATTCCTGCTGTAGTCTATTAAAGAAAACTTTGGGGAGCACCATCGGAATGGTCGTGAATAGAAAGAGGAATCTGGGGAGCACCACCATTTTCATGATGGCAATCCGCCCGATGAGGGAGAGCGGGAGTTTGCACCTTGCGGTCACATCGTCCTCCAGCCTACTGAACGCTGTGCTGTAATTAGCACGAAAGAGGATCTCCGGATCAGTGTGTAAGTGAACCCCGAGGTACCTAACTGTGTCCGTAGTCCAAGTGAGCGGGTATTCCATAGTCACGGGGCATGTGACAGGTGTCAGGGGGAACGCTAGCGATTTGGTAGCCTCTGAAGAAGGCTAAGAGTTCCAAAGATGCACGGAAATTCTTAGAAGAGTTCCAATAGCATGGGAAAAATCTTTGAATTTCTGAAGTGACACTGCACAAGAAGTTCCAAGATGAGCCACAAGATGAAAACTTCTGAGAAGATTGTCTGAGCTTTAGAACTAGGAACATAGGTGAAGAGCATAAGTCAAGCAGTGGAAATCGGTGAAGCGCAGTGGTTTCCTCTCATCAACAAGGTGGAAGGGCAAGCTCTGGGCCATGCCGTGAGTTAGGCTTCCTTGAATCCTGCAGTAGATCCTTGAATCTCAGAATGCTCAAATCCTGCAGTAGATTCTCAAATCCCAGTTTCCTCGAATACCACTAAAGCCTACCCCCAAGATGGGACATACTGTTAAGGCATTTGTGGTGCCCTTATGGGGGCAGGATATGTTGTGCTGGTGATGGGGTTGTGGGGGCACAACTGAGCAACACATGTGGCTCAGAACATGGGTGGTCATGTTTTTCGGCAGTTTCAATCTGTAGGGTGTATGTGGAGTCTGGCGTGTTCCCTGAGGAATTTGATTAGATGTGGCCCCCTCACCCTCTGAACACTTATAGAGGGGTGCTTAGATACAAGGGAAGAAAGAATAACACTGTGAGAGTATCGGGCTGCATTTCTGAACAAGCATTGGGTTCTAAGCGTGGATCCACAAGGCACTAGCTATGACACCCCCGCCCACAAGTTTCCTAGGTGCTCCATCATAAGACTTCCTCTCCCAGGTCTATACTCTAGGCGCTTGTGAGGTTTTCCAGGGCTTCATAAGCAATCTCCTGGCTAGTAGCAGAGAGAGAGGCCTGTAAAGTGCTGCAACAGATTAGCAGTTTTGGACAGAGGTGATAACCCCGGTAAGCAGTGTTGTACCGCGGCCCAGTGGTGCAACCTGTCCACTCCGATAGTGCAGCCGAGACCCCAACCTCAACAGGACCCAATTGGAGAAGGGCATGACTAAAGTGTGTGTATTATTTCCACATTCTGTGGCACTCGAGATTGCTGCTGGGAAGGAACATTGCATGCATTTTGTGCGTGTTTAAATATGCCCGGTGTAATATTGAAAATTAAATAAACTTAAATGGTGTATTATATGAATTTTTGGGAGGATATTCCAAAATATAGGACCATTCCCTGTCCGTGAGTTCCTAGACAGGTTATTTTCCCATTTAACTTTCAGGGGAGTGAGAGATATCATGAGGTGCTCCCTCAGACCCCGATGGAGCCAATGTATTAAGTGGCTTCCATGTCCCATTATTTGCAGTACCCGGAGTAATTAATAAGAAATGGGTTCTGTATAATCCAACGCCCAATGTTTGCATACAGAACTGAGACCACTAGCATAGGTCAAGAACGAGTTAGGCAATCCAAGAGTTTGTACTAAGTCTGCATGGGTCATGAGGATGCCATCTGCAAACAGTGAACCGACCAACGTCCCCCGCCCTGGTCCCAGGGAGCTAGTCTGCAGGCAGTCAATCTGCCTGCGGGGTAGGAAGGTTACAGAGTGGAATGTTTGCGGCGTAAGGCCGTGTGTTGGAGTATCATAGTGCCATTTTCCAATAGGTCAGGGCTAGGCGTAGTAAGAGTGAACCCTTGAGTTATGCAGAGGACTCTGGACACAGCAGTCTATGTGACCTTCCCTGCTTAGGTGTGTGGTTGCGCATCATATTTCAAACAAGTAATGTCATGCCAGCCAGTATAACCATTGCAACTGCCAGGCTATGCAATAGGCTTTAAAATCAGGGGCCCCCAATCCTACCCTGGACGCAGGCAGCTACAATTTAGACAGGCTAACGCTACGCGCCCTTTGCCCCGTATGTGATCAATCAACATGGTGTTCACACGTGTAAATACCCAGGCCAGGACTACCATTGGGAGGTTCACTAAATGATACAGTAAGGGTGGTAACATCACCATTTTTGCCAAGCCCAGCCTGCCTCCAATCGATATAGGTAACGTGACCCAGAAGGACACCTGCGATATCAGTGAGTTAATTGTGCGTACAAGGTTACCTTCCAATCGATCTCGTGTTTCCAGGTATATCTGAATCCCTAAATAGAGGAAAGTGTTAGTCTCCGTTTTTAGTTAGAACTCACCAAATTTGAAAGTGGGCGCAGTGTAAGTACTAAACAAGCATTGGCATAGCAAATAGGTCTCGCTTTTGGGACCTCATAAGTATTTAGTTATGCAGCACAATAGCCTTGCTGCAACAAAATCAACTGTTGCATGGCTAAACAGAAGGTCCCAAAGGCGAGACCTATTGGCTATGCCAATGCTTGTTATATCTCTTCTGGCAACCCTCCATGATGCACTGAGGGGATCACTACTGGTAATCTTGCATCGGATGCCCACTAAAGTAATCTTGCCTAATGTGGTCACTATTGAAATAGAAGCTCCGGGGGATTTTCATTGAACAGCAGTAGCTTATATTACAGAAAAGGTTGGAGACTTCTGTTTCTTTGTAATGATCAGAGTGGTTCACCAGTAAGGAGAAAGCAGTCAAATGTACAAACAAGTACCAGCATGCTTTGCAATGTACAGCATGCCCTGCTCATAAAAGGGAATGGTAATTAGGGAAAAATTTCATATGGAACAGACAGCCTTTCCTGATGTTGCTCACTTGTTGTTTTCCTTAGATGAATCAATTTAGACCTCTGTACGTGGAATTCAGAATTTTAAAGCCAACTTGGCAACGCTTACTTGAGCAGTGTGAAAATACAGGGAATTTGCATAAGTCCTCTGTGCTAATTGATACTTTCCCATAAGTAGGCCATTCAAATGGTAGACAGGCAGAGATGCTTCAGTAACAGCACAGTGAGCGAGTGCCAACCAGCTGAGGGAGGAGTAGTGATAAAGAGCCCTTCTAGGAGACCGCTCGCACCACAACTGCAAATTTACAACAAAGAAATTGCTTTGTGCGTTCTTGGCTTGGCTGCCAGCCCTATATGCTGTGCTTTGCAAAACAGTCACTCCGGCTATACCTGGACAAATACTCATACCTCACCCAACCGAAAAGGACACACCATCATAGAAATACAGACAGGCACACAAAAAGACACATACATGCACAAACACTTACAAAAAGTATATAAAGGTTACCCAAATTCTGACAGCATACAGAAACACAAACATACCGCAGAGCCAGCCTACACCAAGACACACGCAACCCCATGCATATTAACACCATTCACACAAATATACAAAAACACTTGAATGAAAAGAAATGTACATACCGACCTGCAAAAACACATGCATTGAACAAGCACACACACAGAACCATAGTCTTGCTAGACGAGAATACCCAGACATACAGTTACACTAACAAGCACACAGGTAAGCACGTCTACAAAACAAAAACAGATGCATACATGATTGCACACACACGCACAACTCGGAGAGAATCACGATGGCCATTAGCACACATAGGTAGACACAGACATACTTGCACAGGTACACACATCCACAGGCAGAAACACAAAGATACACACAACAAACGTTCTGATACACATACCCCAAATAGCCCCTTCCACACAGAGATACCCATAGACATGCACCTTTCCACTTATACTAGTCATGCACAAAACAAGCACACACCTTGAAGCTGCTGGACGTTACAGCGCAAGAACTCATCTTAATATTGCCGTCAGTATATTTTAATTTGCTAGTAAATCAGATTAATACATTCTCTGTGCTAAATCGGAGCTACGTCTTTATCTCTTGTGTTGATTGTAGGCTAGATTTGCGTGATTAGTGATTTGGAGTATCTTAGTGGTGGGTGACCTCTTCAAAGAAACCAGGGCACTTTCCCTACAATACCTATGTATTGAAGCAATGAAAAATGAAGGCGACTGGAGGGGAACGGTGGGGTGGTGCTGGGAGTGCCTTGATCCTGAATAAAAATACAGTAAACAGCGCTGCTTCGGCATCCTCGTGAAACAGACTACAATATGAGGGGTTCAAAGCACTGATGGGGACAGTATGATTTGTGGACAGAGCAAACAGACGTGAGGAAGGAGGTGGGCGAAAAGATTTCAAATGGGCACCCATGCTTCCTTGCCCTTTCCTTCGTAAATAAATACTTAAATATAAAAGAGAAGCTGTGAAACAAAAGGCATGTATAAAAGATTTATAATAGAAAATAGCTTCGGCTCACCGTGCCTACTCTTGTTGCTGTGGAGCTATGTAACTGGTTGCAGTCTGTCTCTGAGCAAGAAGTTTATAGAGTGCAGTCTGTCTTCGATACAAAGCAATAGGGAAAGATTTGGCTGCGGCTTCCGATGCTGCTCTAACAGAATGTGCTATGTTTATCGCCGTGAAGCTGTGAACGCCGCAGTACAGTCCTATGGGAAAATGGCAGAGGCCCCAAAACAGCTGCTGTTGCCCAGACTCTCGTCCCATCTGCTGAGCCAGGACAGCACTCACCAATAAAAAGAAACACTGCTTGCCCTGGAGTGTGATGAACTGAAGGATTGAGCTATGCGCGGTTGAAGATAGACTTGGTTAGGAGCAGCACATCACCGATTGTACTATGCAAACATTAAAAAAAGCATTGGCCACGCGCGCCTCGAGCTCAGTATAGAGGGGGGTAGTGGAGGCCAGCAGAATGATGCGATCTGTGGTGGGGGAGGGAATTGAAGCACGGAGAGAGGCACGCAAGGCTTAATGAGCCTTGACAAACCCACATGGCGGCTGCGCCCGTGAACGCAAGCCTAAGGCCAGCAAAAGCCTCTGGTAGCGCTTTGAAAACCCCCTTACTAAAAGTCAAGCAAGCAGCGCATGCGATGCTCTAGGCTCGACCTTAAAAAGGAGTATCTGTAGGACTTAGTGGCGTTAATTTGCAGTCCTGACAGTTGATCAACCTGAAAGAACAATTGGGCCAGGTCCACTGTATTCACCCGGAGATCAGATACAGGAGCATATATTGTCAGCGTATAGAGGCACCAAATGCACAACCCGACCCAGTAGGATCCCAGCATGACCATTATGTGGCGGATGTGTTGTGCGAGTGGCTCCACTGCCAACACAAAAAGAAGCGGGGAAAGGGGCACCAGTCAGGTACCGCAGATTATATAAGATTGGGAAATATGTTGACCAGTTGTGGCTTTGGCTGTAGGTAAGGAAAATAGCAATTGTATCCATTTGATATATGCTGGGGGAATACCATAACGCGCCAAGGCCACAAGTATATAATCCCAGCCCAGTGTGTCAAAGGTCGGCTGGATATCTATAGAGAGGCAACTGGCATATGGATAATAATTATGGCCACATCCATTATCCCAAACAAACGCTGTATATTCACGGAGGTTTTGTGGCGAGGCAGGAAATCACTTTGATCTGTGTGTATCAGTCGTGGTTTGAGTGGGAGTAATCAGCGGGCCAGAATTTTACTGAGAATTTTATATTCGATAAAAAGGATCGATAGTGGTCTATATGAGGTCAATTCAGTAAGTGGGTTATCAGGCTTTAAAAGGGACGTCACCAGTACCTCCCTGGTGGTGGGGGGTAATGCTCCCTCCACAAGGGATGAATTGCAAAGTTTTTCAAGTTGTGGCACCAATTGTATGGCAAAGCTGGAATAAAACTCTATCTGGAGGCCCGCTGAGCCCAGCATTTTGTTACGAGCCAAGTCCTTGACGACCCCCCATATCTCGTTAATCGTAATAGGGGTCACCAGTTCCTCTCTATCAGTGGCTCGCACCGTAGGCAGTGTCGCACAATGCAAAAAGTCTGAGAGCTCATCTGGGTCATGGGATGGCAGCGCAGAGTATAATTCTGCTTACCAGTTGCGTAACGCTGTATTAATCTCAACTGGCATTGTCACCAATCCCCGTGTGAATGTAGCAAGGGACAAGATGGGTGTAGGGGATGGGTCTGGTCTAATTAAGCGAGCCAGTATGGTGCACGACCGGTCAGCCTCCATGTGTGTATAGGCCCTCTAGTCAATCAGACATAGGCGCTATAAAAGCTCAGCACGTGAAATTCTGGCCTCTCGCAATTCCATAGCCTTTTCCTCGCTATCATGTGCTGCTACTTCCAGGGGGCCCAGCCTATCCTCCAGGTTCACTCAGCCTCTTGTGACCTTGTGTCTAGCACCCAGCACTGCGCCAAGTGAGGCGCCATGTACTACCATATTAAAAACATCCCACTCCATTAAAGGTAAGGAAGCAGTGTCCGCGGGGGTGTGAACGATACAGGTCTGTGTCCAGTACAGCACTGAAGTCCCCTTTGAGAAGACAGGGATAGGGAGACCAATCTGCTAGTGTGGCAGACAAGTGAGTGCTTATATATATCCTATGACTATCTGCTCCCCATCTAGCAAACCCCTGAGTAAGACAGAGACCCTGGGTGTCGATCTTTGATTCAAGTACTCCAAATGGGACCCCACCCCCAACCAAACAGCCGCATATCCTCCAGAGAATGCGGAGTAGGTGTAATCAATAAATATAATTGCCCTCTCCATCTTTTACTAAGTTTGTTAGCCTAGGAGGACACCAGATGCGTTTCTTGCAGAAACACTATCTGTGCACAGCATCTGTGCAACTGAGAGAGTATTCTGTGCCTCTAATGGCTTGACCCATACTCTGCACATTACAAGTAATAAGGTTATAATCTTAGGTCACCGTCGACATGACAAGAACATTGTATATACACTACCCCGTAGCATACCAGACTCCCGACCCCTATAGGTTAAAGGAATGACCACCCTAAAACAGTAAAAACAGTCACACAATACTCAGTCCAGCAATTCTTTGTTGTCTGACCAAACCTGAAAACAATTAAGAGCAGTATAAACTGTGAAATAGTATGTGCATGTGCCACAGTGGCGGGCAGCCTCTACCCCACTAAGGGGATTAGGTGGGCTTAGAGCGCTTATGGAAAAGCCCATGCCAACCAGACAGGACTCAAACAAGTGCAGCAACCAGGTGCAATGCTGCAGCTTAAACACAAATGCTGATCTGGAGGAACAAACATGGTGTAATGTGACCTAATAATACCAGGGGAAGAGTCATACATAGTATAGGCAACGTCCGTGTGTCAATGCCCCTTGTACCTACGGAACAGATCCTAGAGGCACGACCACATCGACAACAGTTGGTTGGGGTAACGTTTTTGAAATTGGTGCCCCCAGCGGTCACCCCAAAAGATCATTGCTCTGCTGTAGGGTGATTGAGGGGAACAGTGCCATACTTCCAGTTGAATCGGAGTCTGAAGCATTGTTCTGGAAGGAGCTGGAGCTGATAAGCGTCCGGGTAGAGCTCAGTTCAGATGCAGAGCGGAGTGACTCCTTTTGGCGCTCCAGAGCCTGTTGCGGCGAAGGCGCTCCCTGACGTTTTCATGAGTGGCGAGTCCCCTCCTAAGTCTCCAAGGGGCTCGTTGCAATCTCGGTGGTATCGCAGTTCGGGGTTCCAGTTCAGCAGTCTGTAAAATGCTGTTCCAGCCACTCCCGGGGTATCAAAGAAATGGTATCGCTCATCATGAATTATTTTAAATTTAGCCGGGAAGAGAAGGGCGCAGGTGAGGCCGGCCATGGGCAGATGGCTTTTTACTTGCTAGAAGGAGGCATGCTTGCGCTGCACAGTCATTGTGTAGTCCGGAAATATGGAGACCCTTGAATCATTGACTAGTAGAGGAACCTTTCAGCGAGCCGCTTGCAGTAGCACGTCACAGTCTCTGAAATTGAAGATTTTAGCTACTGTAGGCCGTGCATTTGCACCGGGAATGGGCTGCTTGGAGGGGACCCAGTGCACTCTCTCCACGGTGAACAGGCTAGAGAGACTAGTGTGGGCCACCTTCCTTCTGAGTAAGTCCTCAATGTACTGTGTTGTACAGGGGCCCTCCGCTCCCTCAGGGAAGCCATGATACGTATATTATTATTATGGCTGGACCTTCCCTCAACATCCTCTGCACGTGCTTGGAGATGCTCCACCTGTTGGCGCAGTTGCAGAATCTGTACATTGTGACCCTTTGAACACGGACCAAAAGCGCTCCGCGCCGATTCGTTAGCTTCTACTTGGTCCATTAACTTGCAGTGGTCGTCCTTCAGTAGGCTGATATCCGTTGTGATCACCCCCATTTGCTGCGCAATGGCTGCCCTGGACTCCGAAATCTCCTGAAGTATTAAATCTAATTTGTCCACAGAAGAGGTTGGCGATGCACTGCCCCCATTCAGTGTGAGTTGGTAAGCCCTCGGATGGTGAGGAGTGGGAGCGGATATGGTACACCAGGTGACAGCCAAGCCTGGCCAGCAAGTGATGGGATCTGTCACTCTGAACGCAAGGATGCGGGGCAGGGAATATATAGGTTACATCGTTTTTAGGCGTTCCGTAGACGCGATTTAAGTCTATTCACGGACCTCCTGATGAGTAGTCTTTTTTTTTTAAAATATTTTTATTGTCACAGGATTCCATAAAAAACAAACATAATACATAAATACAGTTGCATTTTCAAGTATTTTTCGAAAACATAAATTTACATTGCTTGTAGTAAAGGATTAGGGTAATGTGATGCAGAAGAGAAAGAAAGAAAAAGAAAAAGGAGGTAGAGCAAAAGTTAAATTATACAGCTTCTGGACGGCCCTAGTAATAAAAGAGCCATTTCACAAACACAGATAATGGTGGTTTGATTGTTTCTCACAAATATCTGCGTATATGTACACTAACCCCCAATTTTTATACCTCAAAGAATTGCTTCCAGATTTTTTCCTTTCTAACTAAAGATTTTGGTCCTCTATATTTTGCGAGTGTAAGTTCCATGGTTCTGATTTCTATAACCAATGTTAGCCACTCAGCAACAGTTGGAGCGTTCTTAGATATCCAAGCTCTTGCTATAATTAATCTTGCACAGGCTAATAAGATTGTTATGAGATCTTGATTGGGACAGTGAGTCTCATAAATGTCAAGTAAAACCAATTGGGGGGATAAATCCGGTAACTTAATCTGACTGTCTTGAAGGTGTTTTATAATTCCCATCCAGTAGCTAGAGTATGCCGGGCAAGAGTAGAGCATATGTTCAATATCAGCAGCATATGTGTTACACTTCACACATTTTGTTTTTTCTGATGTTTGGTTCCCTTGAGCCCAAGCCGATATTCTCTCTGGAGTGTAATATAATTCTGAAATAGTCCTGTATGATTGCAGTCTTAAGTTAGAGGAATGAACAACATCATTTATATGAGTTAAGGCTTTACTGATCTGTTCTGAGTTTATGTCCCGATTTAGCCGGCGAGACCATTTAGTAGCTATATTGGTAGTATTTTCAATTTTATCCTTGGTTAAAAGTTGATATCCCAACTTTATAAGTGATTTAATTTTATCGGAATATATACACTCTATAATTTCAGACTGAGTAATTAATGTTAATCTCATTTTATTGAAAAAGAAGTCTCTCAGTTGGCGATATCGATAGTGCATATCGTTTGTCACACCATATAATATTTTCAAGGTGTCGAAATCTAACATACCATTATTTCCAAATATGTCGCCTAGTGTATTAAGACCACAATTAATCCAACGATACCCAGTCCCATCCGAGAAAATTCCAGGAAGACCCGGGTTGTCCCATAGTCTGAGTTCCGAATTATAAAATGAAATCTGACTGATGTACATAATCTTCTTCCAAATATTTATAACATGCTTAGCAGTCTTAAATTTCACCCGTTTGTGGTAATTAGGGTCATGTATGCGAAGCAAAAATTGGTTTGAGTCAGTACCTAGCAAGTATTGATAAAAGAATATGCAAGACTCTTTCTTTAATAAGCTCCGAATTCGAAAGAAAAAGGTTGCCAAAAAATATAATTTAAAATCCGGAAAAACAAGTCCCCCTTTTGAGATTGATATTTTCAAAAATTTTATAGCCCTGCGTGCCTTTTTGTATCCCCAGATAAAGCTGCAACAAACAGAGTCTAGTTTTTAAAAAAAAGATTGATTCGGTTGTAGTGGAATGGCTCTAAACAAATAGAGTAGCTTAGGGAGTATTTTCATTTTAATCAAATTTACCCGGCCTATTAGACTAAGAGGGATTTTGTGCCATTTTTTAAGAGTTGTGGAGGTTTCTTTTAGAAAATTATCATAGTTTGTTTCCAATATTTTCCCTACTTTAGCCAATAACTTGATACCTAAATAAGTAGCTTCTCTGCAAGTGTCATAGATATGTATATCAGGAGTGTAGTTAGCTATAATTTGAGTTTTACTCACGTTCAATTTGTAACCTGAGATTTGGCCATATTTTTGTGCCTCGTTAATAATTTCTGGCATAGCTCTGTTAAAGTCGCTCGTATAAATAGCTATGTCATCAGCATAAGCCGTTAATTTCAAAACAGTTCCTCCATGACTCACTGGGATAATGTTTACTTGGTCATTTAAAGCATTTAAAAAAGGTTCTAAGGATAGGGCAAAAAGTAAGGGGGAAAGAGGGCAGCCCTGTCTCGTACCTCTTAGTATTTTAAAATTTGCTGATTCTTTATCTCCATAACTAATCAAAGCTAATGGTTCGTCATAGAGGGACATAACCCAATCCAAATAATAACCGGAAAGCCCCAATTTCCTTAAAACTTCCCACAGATAATCCCACCCCACTCGGTCAAAAGCCTTTTCTGCGTCTAACAGAATCATACCGAGTGGGGTGTGTGTACCTTCAGCAACATCAAAGGCGATTATTGAAGTGTTAACGTGTGTAGTGGTATCCCTTCCCATAACAAAGCTGTGCTGTTGTAAGTTAACAATAGAAGGCATACTAGGGGCCAGCCGATTTGCCAGTATCTTAGAAAAGATTTTAGCATCAGTGTTAAGTAAAGAAATCGGTCGATAAGACCCACATTCTTTTTCCGGTTTCCCTTTTTTCAAAAAAAATATTATTTTCGCTATTTTCCATGAAGGAGGTGCCTTTTTGGATAAGCGGATTGAGTTTATCACTTTCTCTAAAAGAGGTAGTAATTCTTGTGCGCAAAGTTTGTAAAGTTCACCTGGTAGGCAGTCTTCTCCGACCGCTTTCCCTGATGGTAGGTTATCTATGGCCCGTTTTATTTCGTCTAGTGTTATTACAGAATTGAGTTGTTCAATTGTTTCTACACTGAGTGTTTGAGATGCAGTTATGTATTTTTCTAAATATTGTGTTATGGCTGATTTTGCAGGTAATGTCTCTGGAGTGTACAATTGTTGGTAAAATTTAACAAACTGGTTTAATATTTGATCCGTTCTATCGTATGTGTTTAAGTCGTTCCCTACTATTTCTTTGATTTTTGTTTTAGCTTTCCTATCCGCGGTTTTAAAGGCCAGTAATTTCCCAATGCGATCGCCGCCCTCATATTGTCTGAATTTATATTTTTGTAGTTGTGAAGTGTATCTTTCTCTTAGTGTTTTTAATAAGCCTGCTTGTGATTTCGCCAGCTTTAGCCTAATACTCTCAGTGTTATTCTTTGCATATTTCGTTGCCTCTGCCAAGGCTATTTCCAGATTTCGAATCTCATCTATTATTTGTTTCTTCTCATGGCGAATCTCAGCGTTTTGCCTAAATATATATTGTTGGCCGAAGCCTCTGATACTGCATTTACATGAATCCCATACCATGTTGATATCAGCAGTATTAATATTAATTGAAATAAACTCCTGAATATGTTGCTTGAGTAAAGTTGAAAATCTTGTATCTGTCAATAGATGTCTCGGGAAAGTGAATTTTCGAGTTTCTTTAATTTGGTCGGGAAACATAACCTCAAGTAATAGTGGGTTGTGATCAGAGGTAATTTTAGGGCAGATATTAATCAAGCAATTATCTAAAATTTGTTCTGAGGCCCAAATCATGTCAATTCTTGAGCAAGATCTATGCGGTACAGAATAATATGTATACCCTGCCTGAAGAGGATATTTTGATCTCCATATGTCTCTGACATTGTTCAATCTGGCTAATTCCAAGATAGCAGTTCTAACTTTATTCATTCTTTTGTGTTTACTTTGTCCGGTGGAATCAATTTTATAATTGATAGTACAATTAAAGTCCCCAGCTATTACTAGTTCTCCTTCCCAATCCAATAAGTATAAACTTAGTTCTTCATAAACTCTAGGGTCATCAATATTTGGACCATATATTGCACATAGTACTATCTTAAAATTATCACATTGCATCTGTGCAATTGCCCACCTCCCACGAACATCTGAAGCAGTTTTTATTGTTACGAATCTGGCACCTCGTTGTATTAAAATAGCTACCCCTCTTATGGTCTCATCTAAAGTAGAGCATACCACCAAATTATAATTCAAATGTGAAAGCAGCTTACGGTCTTGATATTTAATATGTGTCTCTGATAGCAGAACTATATTCGGATTGTACATCTTAATCTCCTCCTTTACTAAGTTTCTCTTATTTTTACTGTTCAGTCCGTCCACATTCCAACTTAGTATTCTTAATTTAGACATGTTACTATCCTGTTGGTTATCCAGTACAAATTTCTCCCAACTACCTTTTCCCTTTTCATATAAATTCCATTTTTTTTACTGAATTTAAAGAAGCAATCGAATCCTGTGATCCATTTTTTACACACGTTTTTTCCCCCCCCCCACCCCTGACCCAGGCGGTCAGACCCTCCCCTGCAAGGACCCCAGCATTGCCCTCGCACCCACCCGTCCCTTAGGGGGGAGCACCCCTCTATCTAGTGCTGGCGCTGAAAAGGCAGCGGAGAGAGAAAGCTAACATGATAAACTGCTCATGCTCATGCCACAATCACATTACTCCTTGTTTGCTCGTTCGTTTTATCTACAACAGTTTAGCCAAGATGCTATTTAATTTTCATTCTGTTTTTCTCTTTCATTATCCCTAGAATATTTTTCCAGGGCTTGTTCAGCATCTTCTACATCTGTAAAAAAAAACACCTTGCCATTTCGTATAACCTTAAGGCGAGCAGGTTCTTGGAGATAGGCCATGCAACCCAAATTTTTGAAAGGATCTATCAGCTTCCTAAGCTCCCAACGTTTGTCCATGGTGCCCTTACTAAGATCCGATTTCACAAAAAACGTTAAATTATCAACAGACACGGGATTGTTCGGTCTTGCTTTCAATGATACAGCTTGCCGCAAAAGAAAATTACCAAAATAAATCAGAAACGGTCTAGGGAATTTACTATTAGTGTTTTTTTGTATCAGAGGCAGTCTATGGACTCTCTGCAACTGTGAGTCCCAATCCCAGTCCGCAAGATCAGAAAAGGATCTCTGTAAAAGTTTCACCACAAATGTCCTAGGGTCGGACCCCTCCATCCCTTCCGGTATACCAAATAGGCGAAGGTTTTGCCTTCGAGCGCGATTTTCCAAATCCTCCACCTTGGCCTCAAGCTTAGTAACTCTTAGAGTATTTTGTTTTGCAGTTGCTGAGGTCTTATTAACATCTCCTTCTACTTCTACAATCCGTTGTTTAATATCCTCGATCTCTTTAGTCGCGCCTCCCAGGCCTTGGCAGATGGTACTCATTGTTTCTTGCATCTTGGTGTTGTCTTCTCTGAGTTGCAGATACTGTTGTTGAATCTCCGCTCTTTGCTCTAGGAGAGTCTGCATTATTGATTCCATGAACATCCTTGTAGGATCTGGAGTCTCATAGGTATTCGGAAGACTAGAAAGAATGGAAGGGTTAATGGAGTTAATGGAGTCATGAGATTCCTGTGGTACCATTGATTGAAGACATATTTCAGATAGCACTCCAGAGTCTGTTGGTGTATCTTGGGTCTTACTAAGAGAATCGTCTGATCTCACCTCTATGTCTTTTTCTCCATTACTATTGGCAGTATTCTCGATAACGTTTTCAGTAATCGGTATCTGCGTTTTTTTCAGTTTAGATATTATAGTCTGACTTTCCTCATTTAGTTGAACTGAACTGATGATAACATGATCAGGATCTTGGTCACTTAGTTCGAGTGTCTCAATATTATGTTCGGCGGGAGTTGAAACGGTGTTGTCAGTTAGAGTAGGCGGGGGAGTTGTACCTGTTGTGAGTACCCCAGATGCAAGCACTGAGTCGGTCATAGCTGAGACGGAATGTAGCGGGGACTCTTGGTTAATAGAGGCATCGTCTTGAGTATGTTCGCTAGTAATGTCTGCAAATTTGTTTTTGCCAGCCCTCTGAGTATTGAGGACCTCGTCTAGGCTGGCGCCTGACAATCTTAGAGCCATACTCTTGACTCCCCCCTTCGCCTCAATCCATCTTCTCAGGGGGCTATCGCCAATTAGGCGGCTTTTCTTATTACCGAGGGCTTCCTTGTTGACTGTCTTAAGTACAGCATTTTTTTGTTTAGTTTTGACTTTCATCTTAATTTTCTTGATGGTGGTTTTTATAATTGCTGGGTTCTTAAGTGCTCCTTCAACTCCCTCATCTTCTGTCAACTCCTCGTACTCTAGATTCGAGTCATCATCAGCTACAGCCGTGCAATCCAACATTGTACTCTCGCCGTTTCCTTTCTCCCTGATTTCAGTTATTTCGACTGGGTCATTATAAGTATTATCGGTAGCGGAGATAGACTGCACCACCCTGTTTTTAAGATTATCATGGGATTGCACTTTAGTTTTTACTTTCTCAGAATCTTCTACCATTTCTGTTATTTGCAGGGTTAAGCTTCCAATGTTAGAGGTATTCGCTCTGCTTGCTACCTGTGTCTTCGAAACAGCTTCTGACATATCTACACATGAGACATTAACAGTGGCAGAAAGCTCTTTATCAATTTCTGTATCCGTATCCGAGTTTACCACCATTGTTGAATTAGATCTATTATTTTCTAATTCTTCATCTTCTTTCTCAGTGTTATTCAGTTTTTGTTTTGGAGTTTGGAGCGCCGTTACACGCACTAAGTTCGGCTCAGGTTCAGCCCTAACAAAAGTGCCTGCCCCTTCCCCTTGTATCTTCCCCTCGGTCTCATTAGCCAGTTTACCGTTTTTCTCTTTTACTTTCGACCCCCCGCATTTGTCCACACCGTTGTTTTCCTGAGCGAGCTGTGTCTCTTTACTGCTGCTAGGCCCCCCCACAACCACTGTCCCAACAATCCCTGTAATTGCAGCCATTTTACTTGCGTTTGGTTGTCTGCCTGCTGGGGCTGGGGCGGTCTTCTTGCTCCGTGTGGTCCTCTGCCGTCCGGACATCGATTTCCCTGATGCCTCCGCCTCCACTCACTGTGGCTGCCGCTGTGTACCTGTGGTGATTGTTTCCTGAAACAGGTGCGCAATCTGCGGAGGTGAACCAGCTCCGCCTCTCCCTCTCCCTCTGCCTCCCGGCGTGCTGACCGGTCGAGCTGCCGCGTAGAACCAAACACGGGAGGTACGGGAGGTGTTATTGCCTAACTGAAGAAGTGCCCTTAACATCGAGCTTCTTTGTTCTTTCCAGCCGGAGGATTAAACGCGCGTAATCCCTTGTTATTGTGCTTATCTCCGTTTCTCCGCTTCTCTGCTTTTCTCTGCTTCCGTATATCTGTGGCTTTTCTCCGATCACCCCAATCTCACTGCTCGCTACTCGAAACAGAATCTCGGCGAGCAGAGCAGAATCATGTAGCGTCCTCACTCGGCGGTGTCAGCCCGCCATCTTGACTCCTCCCCCGACATACATGCTCTGATGAGTAGTCAAACAATGATGTAGAACAAAGCTCAATGGCTAAGTGGTTCCCTAGAGAACGGCAGTGTGTGCTCCAGGAAGGAGGGCAGTGATGTACGATCTAGGTAACGGTTCAATAGTTGAAAGACAACATGTGCACCACCTCACCAGAATCCACGGCCGCTCCCCCAGTGATCGACAATGACAGTTTCAGCACCTGACAGCAATTAGGGAGTCTATATATCAGTGGTACATTAAGGCTTGCAAGTAGAAGCAGGGGGAACACATCTCATGGATAGATCTAGTTGCTAGAGTTGTGCACCACCACACTCCCCCTCCGGACTCCCCTCAGAAGATCACCAGGAGAAGGAAGCAGTCACTTACGGGGAGTGCAAAGGGCCTAAGGTGCGCCCCACCCCATCCTCTGGAGCAACAGGAGCCCGCAGCCAACCCCACTGGGTCACTCTTCAATTCTGCTACAAGGCCGCTGTGGAGCAGGGCAGTCCAGCAACCAGTGGGCTGAAATCCACCCAGATCCACCCAAGGCAGTAGGAGCGAGGAAGGGCCTCTATGGGCATCAGATGCGCATCAACCATGTGAGAGTTACTACATGTGCCCGGGCAGCACCACAGGGGATCAAGCCTGCTCCAAATTGCCTCCAGAAAGGCAATACACAGGCCCCAGCATCACATACTTGCAGGCAGTCTTCAAGTGCAGTGGAAAGTAGGGGGTGGAAAGGCCTCTGATCCCTCTGCCACCCCACCTTCCACCAACAGTAAGCACTGACACGCCCGGGCCTCACAACCGGCCGACCACAGACAGCGCAGCCAAGGCACACCCGGGCCGCAGCACAATGGGGCAAGCGTGCCAATAATCCCCCGGTGCAGCCCAGCACAGCATGAGCAGCGGTGGTCCCAGTTTCTAGTCGGCAGGACTTCAGGTATGAAGAGGAGGGAGAGCCCAAGTTACAGTCACAGCCCCTAACCAGCAGGCGCGCCTCTGCGATCGGGCCTCACAGGTACCCAGGCCACATCATGCGCAGCCACGCCACATCACATATAGGCCGCAGCACAGAGGGGACACGCTCGCCAACAGCCAGTGTAACTCACTGGCTCCAGCACCGCTGCCGCCGAGTCTTTGTCCTCCACCTCCTCCAACAATGAGGGCGATGCAGACCGGCTGCCGATACATGGGCTCCCAGCCTGAGTGGGACGGCCTTTCCCAGGGAAGCATGCTCCCGTCCGCCATGTTGTGTGCTCCGGGAGGTCAGGAGCACATGCTGTACTGGCCACTAATCAGACACCAGGCCCACAACAAATGCAGCAGCCCACATCCTGGCAGCGTCCTGGGGCCAGCCGCTGGTCAGATGCTGCAGAGAGAGTAGCAGGGATGTAGAAAGGATACTATTCCCTGGGTCCAGGAGTGTTCGGTTTGAGGTTCTAATAGTGGGCTGCTTGCCACGCCCTCCACCATCCACTGCCTCATCAGTGCAGAATAGTACTTTTTAGCTCTTGCACCTAGCGGTGGTGTGTAGCACTGCTCGCAAAGCGAGAGACATTTAGTAGCTGAAAAACGGGGTTTCAGCACTGAACTAGGAATCGCACAGGCGTGTGCTTTTCCTTTTGTGCGACGCGATTGGCCTTTGCGCGCATCTTTTTAGAAAAGACTGCACTCAGTAGGCCAAAGGTGGGCGCATTGCTCCGCCCATGGCCTATTGGTGTCTATTACGTGCACCAAAGGCCATGTGGTTTTAATTCTCGTGCCCAGACACGGGCGGGATAATTTAAAGCACATGTCTTGCTGTGGCGCGCGCACCACTTGTGTGATTGTTCTGTTTTTGGACCCATTTCCCAGGAAAACAAGTCGGGCCGGCCTCTTCTCCCTCGCCACCAGGCTGTTTTGTTACTTTGTTGCCACACATCGTATTGAGTGAAGGCGGATTCTGTAAGGTATTTCGGACAGTGGTTTAGTAGTACATCAAGAAGAGGTGCTTTATTTATTTTACCACATTGTTTTCTGGTGAATCAGTCATACAAACAAAATCCCCGCTCTGACAAATTTACAGGCACTGCCCAAGTAGACATGTTCCCATTGGGCTCACCCAAAGTGTTGGAGCTACGTTTGGACAGGTGGACCGAGCCACTTACGGTCCTCAACGCATCGACTGCTCGCAGCGGAGAGCTTGTGTCTCTTCTGTTGAGCGCTCTACCAGTCTGCACGTTGAAACCTAGTGCAGATGTCCCTCAGGGCGTATGTGCAAGGAACTCCTCCCTTAGCTTCTATGTTCTTTTTAAGATCACTAGTTTGTTTGTGGGTACCTAGCACCATATTAATAATTAGAAGAATCGATTTGACTCTTTATTCTGCTTGCAGCCTGGCCAACAACACCTGGGCGTGGTGAGCAGAGATATCTCCCAGGGTCAGCAGGCAGTGCCAGGCCTGCAGAGGGAGGCACTTCCTCCTCAGAGTCTAATCAGGTGACTGTGCGAAGGTGAAAGTTTGCTCACGTTCTTGGCTTTGGGAGCGCTCAGGTACCCATGTCTTAAGCTTTTCTGGTTACTCTGTTCGGTTTGCTCAGTTCAGAATGTTTGTGCGTGAGCTGCGCCAGAGAGTTTAGGAAAACAGCGTTTTGGTAGTTCGTTCCCTGGGACGGAAGGGCACCTGCACCCTGCTCGTGGAAGTTTACCATGCAGGGTACAGCGTTCAATATTCATTTGATTGTGACCGATAAAGACTGCATAGCATTTATCTTTATGGGCAACCAGCCAGGCTCATAGCAGCCTCCGCTGACCCAGAGCCTCTGTGGGGCTGCACTCCTGAAATGATTTAGGCCTTCGGGTGTACAAGGCTCTCTCTCCTGGCCCGCTGGCTCTATGTTTGCAAGTGGCAGACACAGGATTCCCGTTCTCACTGGTGCTCCTGATAACTCCTCAGGCGTGGTCTGCAGGGCTGCAGCTGCAGTGAATCGTCGAACCAGTGTCTTTTTGAAAAGCCCCACAACTGTCTCCTCTAAGCTCAGAGGCTCCACTGCTGCTCTCAAAAGAGCTGCCAAGCAGGGGGGAGGAACAGCCATGTTTTTTTTTTAATTTCAAGAAATTTTTATTGAATATTTCAGTACAACAAATAATACCTTGAGAAAACATTGCATGTGCTGGTGAGGGTACATCTGAGCAGGGGTAATGACATATTGTTGAATACGATAGACCAAGCATTAGCACAGATAATCCAGAAGGACATTGTTACATACAGATGTGACCGGACATTTGCTTCTATCTCAACAAATTCAAGAGGCCTCATTAAGATGGAGGCCAAGAGGAAGAGTGAGAGAGAATAGGCCTATATAAGAGGAGGTTGGGAAGAAGGGGAGAGAAGAAAGAGGAAAAGGGGGTGCGCCACCATGGGATCAACACTTCCGACCAGTCTAGTGTTACCCGGTTGTGTATGTCCTGATCGGTTGAGACGAGGCGCTCCTGAAGAGCTACCACGAAAGCCAATAGCTAAGTGAAGGTAGGAACTCACGTTTGGAGTACCCCTACATCTCCCCCAACCCCGAGGCGGCCGGTATGAGCAACATGGTGGCCTCGCGTTAACAAAGAACAAGTGTCCTAAAGTGGAGTGGCAGCATATAGTGCAGCCCTGATGAAACTGCCTAAAAGTATATGGCAGTGAAACATGTCGGCACTGGCATTAGGTAATGGTATGCATGAATAGCTACCAGCCTTTTTAGTGGTACAGCATACACATTTTTTCCCTATGAATAAAGTTGGTTAAGGGAATTAGATGCTGTGTTTTATGCACTTATTTATGTTGTGTGTTTGTCACTAGCAGATGCTCACTGCGTTCCACTGTTTGTTACACGTTTTGGTTGTTTGTTTTTGGACACTATTTTCTCTCTTTCTTTGAGAATCAAGTGACTACCGATGATGAGACAGGGGCTTGTCTGGAAATTACATACCAGTTACCCCGTTGGTGGTGTTTCCGTGAGGTGTCACTTGGTTTTCACACATTTTTTCTAAGGAGAATTTGATCCAACACCGTGTGGGTGGATCTTTGTCATCGACCTAGGTGGGTCAGACAAATTGTTGTTCGGTGTCTCTGCCAAGGAAATTTGGGTTGTTCATGAATTTGGGCGCAGTGCAGTGAAATTAGCCCCACACATCTTGTAGGGTTCTGGAGTAGTTATCAGTACACATAGACTGTTCTATCTCCCTAGTAACTGACCTCTGTTGACATCCAGGGATAGGGTCTTTTGTTTGTTCTAAAATCGGTTGAGAAGGACACCAAGGGTTACGGGTGGTCAATGGAAGTGACTATTCATGGAGGTTTAGGAGTGTCAAAATAGATATCAAGCGAGTTCCACATTTTCCTTCATGGGGGTCGCCATGGTGTGGTCTGGAGCGTGAGGTTGTCTGCCCCTCGGAGGTTAATCACCCAGTTAAGCCAACAGGCATAGCTCGCTTTTTTGGTATCTTTCCAGTTATTTAGGACAACCTTTTTTTTTTGAAAATCTGTTTATTAGCATAGCAATTGGGGCAGTTACATACATATTCGGGCGCAGCAGTAAACAGAATGTCACATGTATATGCTTGCTCAGTACTCACAGGTACTTAGTATCATTGATTTGTCGTTTTCGTCCGGAACCATGGTAACTTAACAATCCCATAACATTCCCATACCCTCCCCCACCCTCTAGAATCCCTCCCGACACTCTTCCAATGTGCGTATAAATGTGATATTTACATCTGGGTCACTCATTACTCCGCAATTTCAGTTTTGTCCATACACATGGGCAGGCTGGGATAGAATTGTCAATGGTATGGGGTTCTCCGTACCTCAGCACAGCGCACCTCATACCGTGATGATATTCGGAATGTCTAGAAGGGCTGGACACATTCATCCTGTATGTAGTGAGTTATCTGTATCCCCATCATCCCCAGCCTCGAAGGTTCCCAGTACGGTGAACCAGTCCAGGGAAATCAGTGTTTTCCTGAGGCCTCTGCGTTCCTCACGCTGCAGCGCTTCGCCTTCTGCCTTGCCCCATCTTATTACCTCTGCCTTCCATAAATCCGGGTCAGGTGGTTTGAGAGACTTCCATCTCATCGTGATTGCTCGCTTCGCTAGTAACAGGGCCAAGTCTGTGAAACGTGTCGCTACGGTTCTCGTGCGAGTTGACGGTCCCAGCCCCAATAGTGTATATTCTAGGGTGAGTGATCTGGACAGGGCGCCAGCTCTCTCAAGCGAGTCAGCGATGGCGGTCCAGTAATAACCCAACTTGGGACATTGCCAAAGCATATGTATTAGCGACGCGTCGTTAGCGTCGCACCGGGGGCAGGTACCACTCGTATCGGGGAACATCATGCGTATGCGATGTGGGGTCAGGTAGGCTCTATGTAGTAACATCAGCTGAATAAACTTAAATTTGGGGTTCCTAGCTACCTTCTTGGGAAACTGGAGAATGCGTTCCCATTCTTTGTCCCTCAGTGGCCTACCAACATCTCCCTCCCATGCTGTCCTGAGTGGTGATAGAGGGACCGCCCTCCCCGTGGTGATACTAGCAGTGAGCCATTTGGTCAGATGGCTACCCGTGCCCATGAGGTAGTGCATTGTTATCAGGGGGTTTATAGCTGGCTCTTGTCCTTCAGGTGCCCACTTGTGCATTACATAGTGACGAAGGCCTGCGTGTAAAAGGAAGGAGCCCCTAGGAACGCCATGCGCAGCCTGGAAATCTTCAAAGGACAGTAGGCGCCCCTCTGCGAACAGGTCGCCCACATGTGACACACCTGCGTCCTGCCAAGTCAGTAGTGTGTTCTTCATGAGTGTTCCCGAGCCCAGCGGTATACCCAAAAGCGGGATTGTGGGGGCATAAGAGGTCGTGGGGGAAGTGTATTTCAATGCCTTCCGCCAATATGCCACCGCCAGCCGGAGGAGCGGTGAGGCATCTCTCGGCAGTTCCGATCGGGGTAGAAGCAACTTGTGAATGTCCCCTCTTTCATGTTCCCTCTCTGACATGTCGATCTCGTGTAGGTTGCGGCCTGCCACCCAGTAGGCCAGCCATTGTAGCTAGCACGCATAGTTGTATGCCCTAAAGTCCGGTAGGCCCATACCACCAGAGCCTGAGGGGAGCTGTAGTTTAGTGAGGCCTATGCGTCTGCGCCCATGTCCCCATATAAGTTCCGTGAGTAGTGTGTCGAGATGTTTAAATGTCGCTGTTGGGATCAGGAATGGCAGGTTGGTGAAGTGGTAAACGAGGCGAGGGAGCATTACCATCTTAGAAATGGTCACTCTGCCAGCAACAGAGAGGGGCAGCGTCAGCCAGAATTGAATTTGTGATTTCAATGCTCTCATGGTCCTCCCAAGGTTGCCGTCAATCATCATGCCAGCTTCCCTGTAGATGTGCATCCCAAGATATCGGAAGGTGGTTCCCGCTATCTGGAATTCGTGTGGGGCGAAGGGTAGGGAAGTGGAGGAGCCTGGATGCCTGAAGGTGAATCCATAAGATTTGGGTTCGCTTATGGTAAGGCCCGAGATCGCCCTGAAGTCCTCAAATATTTGGGGTAGAGGGCCCAGATCGCCCCGCAGATCCCGAAGGTATAAAATGATGTCATCAGCATAAGCTGACACAATATGTGCCGTCCCATGCCTCTGAATACCACAGAGGGGGGGCCACTGTCCTAAGTCTGCAGAGTAATGGTTCGAGGGCGAGGATAAATAGGAAAGGGGAGAGAGGGCAGCCCTGTCGGGTGCCCCTCGCTATAGCTATGGGTCCTGAAATGTGCTTGGAAGTGCGTACTCTCGCTGTAGGGAGAGTGTACAGTAGTCTGACCCAGGCGACGAATTCGGGCGGTACCCCGAATTTCAAAAGTGTGGCAAACATGTAGTCCCATCTAAGGGAGTCAAACGCCTGCTTCAGGTCCAGTGATATGCAGCCCTCTGAGCCCGCGCCCATCAGGTTTCCTAGCATCAGCTGGGCCAAGCGTCTAAGATTCATGGCCGTGCTCCGGCCCGGCACAAAACCACATTGGTCCGGGTGGATCAACTGTGGTATGTATTGCACTAGTCTCGTCGCCAGCACTTTGCTCAAGATCTTTGAATCAGTATTAAGGAGGGACAGGGGTCTGTAGTCGACCAGCTGCAACCCGTCTTTGCCTGGTTTTAAGAGGGATGTGATCAACGCCTGCATGGATGATTACGGCAGGGAGGCTGACCGTATAGCTTCCAAATAGACAGCGTGTAAACGTGGGGCTAGGAGATCAATGAACGTTGTATAGAATTCGGCCGGGAGGCCATCGGTTCCGGGGACCTTGTTCCTAGGGAGGGTTCGTATTGCCTGCCTAATTTCCGCTAGTGAGATGTTGCGCTTCAGGTCTTTGCCTTGCCTGTCGGTGAGTTGGGGTAGGTCCAGGTCCCTCATGAAGGCCTCATAGGCGGTCTCTGACAGGGGCGGGGGGGGCTGTATAGCGTGGTATAATAGTCTTTGAATGCCGTATTAATCCCTATTTGGGTGGTGGTCGGATTGCCTGCTTGATCCAATATTTCCAGGATTGGGTGGCAAGGTGGGGAATCACGTAGGAGACGAGCCAGCTCGATCCGCTTGTGTATGCTGCCTATTCATGCATTCTCGATAGTCTAGGAGCCTCAGGTCTTCTAGCAGCTCTGCATGTCTAATGTGAGCCTCCTGTAGTGGTGTGAAATGTGCATTGGTGCCCGCTGCCTCACTCTCCAGGGACGCTAGCGAACCCTCCACCTCCCTCAATAGACTAATTACCTCTTTCTTCCTGCCCACTCGAGCGGCCATCGCCTCTCCCCTGAGACAGACTTTAAATGCGTCCCATTCTATCTGACGGGTGCTGGCTGTATTCGCATTTGTGGAGAAGTAGGTTTCTATAGTGTCGGATAGGGACGATCGGAAGACTGCGTCTTCAAGTAGATCTGGGGGTAGTCTCCAAGTTGGGACGGGGGCCAACAGCTTGCCCCAATGCCAAGTGAGCTCAACGGGGTTGTGGTCGGACAGGGTTTTCCCCATGTGTTGGGTTTGGACAATTGAAGTTGTCAGGGAGCGGGAGCAGAAGACATGGTCGATTCTGGTGTGGAGCTGGTGAGGTGGGGAGAAAAAGGTATATTCCCTCTCCCGTGAGTGTGTGCTGCGCCATGCGTCTGCCAAATCCCAGCCCTCAGCCCATCGTGCTAGAGCGTCTGCCTGCCTCCTGCTCTCAGTGGCCAATAGGGGGGGGTGTGATCTATCCAGTGTAAGATCGAGCACAGTGTTGAAATCCCCCCCCAATGATCCAATGGTGGTCAGCCCAATCAGCAAGTATCCCGTTCAAGGTTAACAAAAACTCCGATTGACCTGTGTTTGGTGAGTACACACAACCAAGTACATTGGCATCCCCATCCAGCAAACCCCGCACAAATACATATCGTCCCTCCTTATCAATCTTTTGTTCTAACATTTTGAAAGGGACAGAGTTGCGAAGCCAGATCGCCGCCCCCCTGGAAAACGCAGAATAGGAGGTAGCGAAAAGCTGCCCTCTCCATTTTGTGCGTATCTTCACGTTTTCAGCATTGTTCAAATGTGTCTCTTGTAGGCAAGCTATCTGTGTCCCTCTGCGGTTGAGTTGAGCTAGAATTCTGTGGCGTTTGTGTACCGAGCCCAGGCCCCGTACATTCCAGGTGCACAAATGATAGACATTAAGAGGTCCCATAACCTTCTGTGTGTGGTGGTAGAGCGGAGCACATGGGTGACCATGTCAGATTCGTCTTGTTACTCGGTGAGAGTGTCTTGTGAACATATATCCCCTTAACTAGAAGGTCCCCAGGCCAACGGGCTCGGGAGCCAAACAAGGGTGCCCAACGTGGGCACAAGTCAGTGAGTTCCATTTTCATAACGGGGGGAGTAGACCAACCGGTGACTGTCACTTGATGGCCTGCTTTGGCATGGTAGCCCTTAACAGGGTGAGCCCTTATGCAACCCACCACTTATGAGGAGGGGGGTCAGTTATACGTTACCACTCGGAGAGGATCGAGCGTGTCGCCAATCAGAACTCCGCCGCCATCTGGGCTGTGATCTTTGGGAACAGTTGTAGGCTGTCCACTGATCCGGAAACCTCGGTGTGGGTGTCAGTGGTGACGGTGAGCCTGTCCCCGGTTGCTCCCGCGTCGTGAGCGGCCAGCGCCTCCTCCGTTAGTCGCATCTGTGGTGACGGATGACCCGCTGTCTGGTCCCCTGGCGGTTGAGTGTTCGTCGGTGCACTTTGTGAGGGGTGCTGTCCGGAGTTGGAAGTGTTGACCCGCCGGTCCGGCGGGTTCCTGCGACTCCCACTGCGGCCATCTGCGAATGGGTCTTGGGAGGCCTGAGGGGTTAGTGTGACTTCCATCCATTCTTCCGCCTCCTCCGGCGAGTCGAAGAAGTGAGATTTGTTGTCATGCAATATCTTGAGTCTTGCAGTGAATAAAAGCTCATATTTCATATCTCTGTCTTTAAGTTTGCGCTTCACTCCCATGAAGGTGGACCTGGCTCTTTGTACCGTGGGCGTGAAATCGGGGTACACCGAGATGTTTTTATCCTCGAAGCGTATTGGTGCCTTCTCTCTGGCCGCTCTAAGAACAGTGTCCCGATCTCTGTAATGGAGTAGGCGTGCGATCAGTGGTCGAGGGGGCGCTCCCGGTTGCGGGGGACGCGAAGGCATCCTGTGCGCTCGTTCCACACTGTATAGGGCTGTAAGATCTTCCTGGCCCACTAGTTTCCGTAGCCAGTCCTCCACGAATTGGGTGGGATTCCTCCCCTCGCTTTTCTCCGGAATACCCAGGATGCGGACGTTATTGCGGCGGGCACATCCTTCCGCGTCGTCCACCCTGTCCCATAACTGTCTAAGCTGTTTCTCTACGGTCTCCAGTTTCGTGGAATGTTCCGTCTGCTGGGGTATGAGGTCACTCAGCGCTATCTTCTGTTCCGAGACCCGCTCCGCCAACTTGTTATGGTCAGCTCGCAGTAGGGATAGGCCAGTCGCCATGCTGTCTATGCGCGATTCTAACGCTTCGCGTGTGGCGCGTATTTCGTTAAGGATGAGATCCAACTTGGCGTCCTGGGATCCCTTCCCGGTCGGCGGGATGATGTCCGCGTTTGAAGAGGCTAGTGGGTCTTCGGAGCCCGTGGACTGCATGTCCGTTGGGGCGCCTAGGTCCTGGTTCCTGCCCCTGTGCTTACCCATTGACCTAGTAAACAGGGCGGCGCTGGAGTAGTCGCGGCCGCCGGCCTCCACCTTCGCACGTGTCCACTCAAGGGTGCCGGGCACTAATAGCGGCGTACCTAGGGTCTACTGGATGGAGGCAGTTGCGGTGAAGACCCTAGTTCAGCCAGGGATGGCGGTGGCCGACTTGTGGAGGGATGGCGTTGGCCGGCTTGTTGCAGCGTTGTCAGAGGGTGGAGCGGCGTTCCGCTGAGGTTCCTGCGAGTTGTTAGTGACTTGGCCCTGCAAGGTGTAAGGGGGAGTCCATAGGCTTCAGGTGATGGCGAGGAGGAATCTCCTTAGTGACCGGGATCGCAATAGGCGCCGGGCTTCTAGTGCGGCGGCAGGGCCCCGCCGCGCGCGACTTCTTCCTCTACTGCGTGCCTGTTTGTCCCAGCTCAGGTACGTGGGGCCACAGGTCTCACCGCAATGTATACGTATAATGGGCGTAGGTGTGCGCCGCCTCGCGGCCTCCCGCTGCGCAATGCCCGCCGTAGCTGGAGCTCGGAGGAAGCAGGTTGCCGTAGTCAGTAACCCGAGGTCCCGGTCTCGGCTCCGGGGTGCAGACAAAATGGCGCCAGTAGGACTGTCTCAATGCCGGGCCGCCCCGCGCCCCTTGGCGCGCCGTGCAGTTGAAGGACGGCGGAGTCCACAGCGCCAACGGCGGATCCCGCGCCCCTCCAGACCCGTCCTCCTCACCGGTGGGGTCGAGGGCGTGGATGCCTCGGTAGGATGCAGTCGGGCAGCGGGCCGGTCCAGAGTCTCCCGCGACCCAAGCGGGTCTCGCAGCAGGGTAAGTCGGCGGGGATTCAGCAGTCCGGGGGGGGGAAGCAGTGAGGCTAGAGGTGGAGCGGGGGACCCCTCGGTGTGCCCCGATGTCTAGGCAGGAATCTTGCCGCACCTCCGGTCTGGAGTCCCGTCCGGAGCGAGTTAGCGACCAGGGGTAGGTCGGGCAGGCCGCTAATCTAGGCCGAGGCCTCACTCTGCTCCTCAGGCCGCAGCAGGCACCACGGCCACGATGCTTCTCCGGTGAGGTCCGGGGGGAGCAGCACTTCACCGCTGCACGCCGCTCACTCCCGGGGGTCTCCGTGCACCGAGTGCAGGTGGGTTGCAGGATAAATCGCTTGTATCTCGGGCTAAGGACGGAGCTCCGGGGCTACACGTCCACCATGATCGGCTCTTGGCCACGCCCCCCATTTAGGACGACCTTAACAGCTGCCATAAGTAGGTCTAGTAGGGCTCTGTCTGGTTCAGAGAGCTGTGTTTCTTTAACGGGGCCAAACACAAGATAAGGGAGTTCCTTGGGAGGTGTAATGTTGAACAGATTGTGGATGAACATGAATACTTTGATTCGTATTGTCTGGGGAAGGAAAAAAACATGGAGGGAAGCGATTACCGTGCTAGTTGGCGATGCAGTACCGAGCCCTGGTAGCACAGCCGGAATATTACTGAAGGCACATATGGACTAATTATCAAATATAGTTCGGCTTTTCTTCCTGCAGTAAACCAATTTTGTGTGCAGCGTGAGGAGCTCGTCCTACTCCTGTTTATCCGGAGATTAAAGATATCCGCGCACGGCAGTGCGCTCTGAGACGAGGCCCGGAAGTCAGCATCCTCCTCGCGGGACCGCACACTTAGGCACTATCCTGGCCAGCATAGACAGGTAACAGAGCCCTATCAGGAAAATCAATACATTCTGTACTTCCAGTTTCAACTATAAACTGAAAGCAACAGAAGCAGAATGAAAACACCTCGAAAAAATCTGAGTGCTGGCTAAACTATTCCTAAACGGTATTTACAAATATAAATAGAGACAGAATTGCTGCATTAAAGAAAAATACATAGTATTTCACACGGACTTTTATTTATGTACCACCTGCAGGCCCTTCCAGAATATCAAAACGAATGCACATGGTCAGTATTTTTTATATGAGAAAGTTGGAAGCCCCAGTTCTATAGTGTGTTCTTAAGGGGACAGAGTGAGGCTCGCTGTAACCAGGGACCCCAAGAAAGGCTTGTCCGTATTAGACACCCGCTAAATTGCTATTAGAAGAAGTTAGAAAGAATTATGTATTGTGACCTTAAAAGATTAAAGCTGTCAGAATATCTTTGTGCCCAAATAACACCCCCATTGATGCTTTAATCCTCGGTATGCACTTAACCTATTGTATTCTGGAAGAAGTTGTCCTGGTTCGCTTCAGTTGACTCAATTGAATTTGTACCCCTTAAAATAATGAGTTGGAAAACAAAAAACCCAGGACAGCAACTACGTGTCTTGAGTGGCTAGGACTGCTTTGGTAATTTAACCTTAAAATGCGAAGGGTTTCCACACTAATACCTTCAATCCCACCCACTTACTTATCTCTCACTTCTACCCAGACAAATATTCCGGGAATGCAATGGGTCTCGAAGGTCCTTCATCAGATGTAGAAGCAGGTTTGGAGATTGGTGCAGCATTTTTTGTTTAATTCAAGTGGTGCTTATCTGGTTTCTAAGCGATACAAAAGGGGATGATGGACGGAGCGTTTGAGCAAATCAAACACTCACCCCCAGTCAACTGATCTGGGTTTAATCCATCACCATTCTTTAGCCCACTCAGCCACCCCATTTCAGACATGGCTGGATGGATTAAACCCAGATCAGTTGACTGGGGGTGAGTGTTTGATTTGTTCAAACGCTCCGTCCATCATCCCCTTTTGTATCGCTTTGTTCGCCCTAAGTGTGGCAGGGTATACTCAGACGTGAGTCCCTTGTTCACTTGGCCACTGGATTCAAGATAGCCTGGCTGATGAGGATTATGAATCCAAAACCAGTCCCAGGATGCTTGTTTCCGGTCCAGGGAAGACATGGCTTGGCAGTTCGGGCTGGACTGTTCCCATAAGGCACAGGGTCAGACTGATTTGCATATAGCCATGTCTGAACTGGGGTGGCTGAGTGAACTAAAGAATGGTGATGGATTAAACCCAGATCAGTTGACTGGGGGTGAGTGTTTGATTTGTTCAAACGCTCCGTCCATCATCCCCTTTTGTATCGCTTTGTTCGCCCTAAGTGTGGCAGGGTATACTCAGACGTGAGTCCCTTGTTCACTTGGCCACTGGATTCAAGATAGCCTGGCTGATGAGGATTATGAATCCGAAACCGGTCCCAGGATGCTTGTTTCCGGTCCAGGGAAAACATGGCTTGGCAGTTCGGGCTGGACTGTTCCCATAAGGCACAGGGTCAGACTGATTTGCATATAGCCATGTCTGAACTGGGGTGGCTAAGTGAACTAAAGAATGGTGATGGATTAAACCCAGATCAGTTGACTGGGGGTGAGTGTTTGATTTGTTCAAACGCTCCGTCCATCATCCCCTTTTGTATCGCTTTGTTCGCCCTAAGTGTGGCAGGGTATACTCAGACGTGAGTTCCCTTGTTCACTTGGCCACTGGCTTCAAGATAGCCTGGCTGATGAGGATTATGAATCCGAAACCGGTCCCAGGATGCTTGTTTCCGGTCCAGGGAAGACATGGCTTGGCAGTTCGGGCTGGACTGTTCCCATAAGGCACAGGGTCAGACTGATTTGCATATAGCCATGTCTGAACTGGGGTGGCTAAGTGAACTAAAGAATGGTGATGGATTAAACCCAGATCAGTTGACTGGGGGTGAGTGTTTGATTTGTTCAAACGCTCCGTCCATCATCCCCTTTTGTATTTTGTATCGCTTTGTTCGCCCTAAGTGTGGCAGGGTATACTCAGACGTGAGTCCCTTGTTCACTTGGCCACTGGATTCAAGATAGCCTGGCTGATGAGGATTATGAATCAGAGACCGGTCCCAGGATGCTTGTTTCCGGTCCAGGGAAGACATGGCTTGGCAGTTCGGGCTGGACTGTTCCCATAAGGCACAGGGTCAGACTGATTTGCATATAGCCATGTCTGAACTGGGGTGGCTGAGTGAACTAAAGAATGGTGATGGATTAAACCCAGATCAGTTGACTGGGGGTGAGTGTTTGATTTGTTCAAACGCTCCGTCTATCATCCCCTTTTGTATCTGGTTTCTAGGCACACTACATTTCGTAGAAGCATAAAGCCCACCGATATGCTTTTTTGTGCTTTTGAGTTACCCAGCTATGAAGCAAAGAAGGCTTTCACAAAAAAGCAAACCTATACTCGCTGCGATTACAAAGCAGTTCTGTTGTCAGTCAGTGTTATTCCAAACAAAAAATACCGCATCTCTCCTCAGCGTTCACTGGCTGGCACCCGTTCAGCAGTTACATAATGAGAGCTGGGATTAATGCTGGTGCGTGCACAGTGTGGCGAATGACGCCAGACCTCCAGCCCAGGTTGGCTGCCCTTTGTTCCTCTCTGGTTTTCTTTGCTGTGCCTTTGTAGCTCTTCTGACCGGGGTGGAGCTCAGTGCGGGAGTTTACTCTTAACAAGCATTTGCAATGCAATAGGTCTCGCATTACTGAAAGTTTGAGCTATTGGCTTTGCAAATAATAATGCAACAACAATAGCTCAAACTTTCAGTAATGCGAGACCTATTGCATTGCAGATGCTTGTTTTATCAAAAGGTCTGACAAGCTTAACATGCACGCTCGCAGTGGTCTCTGGTTTATAGATTTATTGCAGGTCCAATCTAAGAAATGTACTATTTGGGCCAATTTTTAAAAGCCAGTGTTCACCATTACTACCATCCAAATAAGTCATTCTTATATAACCCGGGTTCTCGTTCTTCAGCATGGACCACTCGCAGATGGTGTGCTTAGTGCTGCAGAGGAAGTTTCCAATGCGCAGCTGGTCAGAGAGCACCCTAGCATGTCCGAAAATAATGGCGGGGAAAAACAATCAAAAATGGAGTATATTACAACATCTGGCCTACAACCCAGTGGGCCGGCCCCTTATGTAGAATCAAAACTGTGGAGCATGTAGATTTACACAACTATTTAGCCGACATTCCAGTGGTCCAGCAACAGTACAAAAGGACAATAAAGAACCGAATTATACAGACGGATTAATGGAAGGTTCACTGTTTTATGGTTATAAACACAGTCAGGAAAAGTGGCGGATAATCAGTCATACCAAAAATCCTAAGAGTAACGGCCCAAGCGCGTAGTGCTCATAAAGACAAGAAGTACGAACAGAATAAATGACAAAAATATACACCCCCATGGCCTAAAAGAACTACACTAAAACATAAACCCCATCCCCCCACCCTGCACCCCTGCATTAGCTTTCGCCCGTCCCCAACTAGCAGTGTGCCTGTCGCCCCAAAACAAAACAAACTAATACAGCTACAAAAAGAAACTGGGAGAGGACCCTGGATCAGACCCCCGGCCCACCCGCCCACCCGCCCACCCCACAATGGAGCATCCCCCAAGCGAACGAACTTAAGTATCAAAATAGAGAAAATATACACAATTAAAGGGGGGGGGTCATCAGTCGCCTGCCCTGTTCCCCGCACAAACATCATATGAGGACGAAGTCCAGCACCCACCCCGAGTCAAGAATGCCATTGTCATCATATATTGCTCAACCTTGGCCCGTCCGATCAGGAGCACCAAGAGTCCCCGGCCCGTTAGCTGCAACCCCAGGAGAGTCAGAATAACATACTTGTTTATTAAGTCCCGTCCGGAGGTCAATCAGAAACAGCAAAGAATACTGGGTTCCGTGCTTTCCGCAATTACACCTCTTCACCAAGCAGTCATGACATTGCTGTTGAGTGGATGGCTCAGAATCCGGGAGAGAAGAAAGAACACCATTTATATACGTCCGTCTGAACCACTCGAGATCCACAGTCTCCCGCAGCTCTTGTTCCACGGGACTCCCGACATCCGTTAGGAAAGCAGAATTGGAATCTGGGACTTTCATTGCACCTCTCAATTCAAAGGGGTCCGCCCTCGTTAGCACGAGTCCCGATGTAATACCCTCCAATGTAGAACACAGCGCCATCACTCCCAGGCTCACAGAGAAGTGTAAGTCAACAACAGCCGCCATCACATCACCCAGCGTCGGTCCCATCCCGTCTCTCCCAGTATTGACAGGTCCCGCTTCCACCGGGGACCCTTCGGACAGGATAGTGAATACCGGAGTGTTAAGTAGGGCCTCCTCTGTGTCATTGACAGGATGTGGCTGGGTGTCACTCGTAGGGACTGCAAGCACCATGTCGCGTTCTGCGTCCGTTCTGATCAATCCGAGCCCAGAGGCGAGATCCCCGATGCAGCGCTACTCAATGGCCAGCGGTCGAGTACACATACACTAGCTCCGAATGGGAGAAGGCCAGGTCAGTACTATATCATCCACCGTCAGGATAGTCTGCAGGAGTAATTCAGGACATCGAGAGTGACCCTGCTCTACTCCGCTTTTGCTGCTGTTTGGATGAGAGGCCCACCATCGGAATCGACAAATCACGGCTCACTTCCAGTCCGGCCGGTTGTTCTCGATATCGCAAGGCCGGTGTTGTTCAACTCACCCCCAGGCTCTTTATTACTCAAAGCCCCGGCGTCAAGTCAGTTACAGGCCGCAATTTCTCTGTCCACAAAGCTGATAGAGCACTCGGGGAAACACGATCGTGCGTCGCTCCAGATCATCTACGCGGGGGAACAGCGCAGGCACAGGATAAGTAGCAGGATCTTGCGGGAGGAGAAGGAGGCCGACGGAGCCGGGAGCCTAGGGAGCCATCTTGGTCGCCGGCTTGGCTCCTCCCCGAGAGATATATTATTAAACAAGGTTTTTTTTTTTAAATTAGTGAGAGGGCGGTTTTCACTCCTAGTGAGTGGTAGGTCCAAACACAGCAAGTGCCCTCGTTCGAGTAATCACAAGAAGGGCTGTGTAGTTCCTAACGTTATGTGGATTGTACAAAGTCTCTAGAAATTGTTGGATGTTGTAGAGTCTTCTGGAGTTCTACCATTGGGCATCCATTTTGTTGGATGTAATGCCCTCACACACCATTACAGGTGTCATGCTTCATCATTTGGGCTTTGCTCCTCGTTGGGTCGGCGGTGCAATACCCAACGGGCAACACCTCAAAGAGGGGCTCTTTGGCGGAGATCTTTTATCCAACTGCTGTGTAGATGAAGTGGGGGTAGGGGGCAAGAAATGCGTAGATGTGTGTAAGTGATTTAAAATAAAGCTAGGGGGGACCGGAAATGACTTTATTCTAGGGGTCCCCTGCTCTAATTAAAATAAAACTAACTGGTACTCGCTGGGATGTTATGTTCCCAGAGTGCGAGTCACAAATTAGTGTGTGTTGTAGTTGGTCGACATGTTTCTCGCTGTGGTGCAAATAGCTAGCGATTCTTCAGGACCTACAATTGAAACTAACTGTTCTAGTCAACTGTCTACGTCAAAGAGATTAATATCAAATTAAGCTTATGTCAAAGTGAAGGTGTGCACAGAAAAAATAGTGTTTTCTGCTTGATACCTGCGTTGGACTGCTTCTACCTGGAGTGGGAGAAAGAAGCGAGGTTACAACAGGTACAATATAAAAACAAATTAGAGGTCAAGTACAATCCTAATGTGATGCTTGGAAGTGCTACTAGCATGTGATTAAAACCAAGTGTGATTCATTGTGCGTGCAGATCCTTAGTGAGCAATAGTGTGGGCATGCTCCTGTGGACAAATTGTTTATGGTTAAAAAACTGTAAAGTATAAACAAAAAGGAGGAGTATCGCCACAGGACCGGTAGGTGGCCCTACTGGAGATGGGGAAATTATGAAGACTCAAGGAAAATGTTCCTTGTTTTTATAAACCCCTCACTCACCAACCTGGTTGGTGACATGCTTCATCATCGTTGGGTATATAGACTCTCTACCAACAAGATTGGGCTCAATGACAACATCCAGTGGAACACTGTTCTTCAAAAGTAACATCCTGGGCCTAAACAGTGAATCACCATTGCGGCCAACTATCTCCTGCTCCTAGTACTGAGACGTTAACACTGTATACACCGTTTATACCATCTTATCATGCTAGGGCTTTTTCCTCCAGCTCTCATTCGTCGAGCACCTATATACATTGATAATTTACTGGGGCATATTTCCCCTTGAATCACCTTATGTGTTCGTTCCACATTTGCTCTATCCCCTGCTGTCACTAATACCACTCTCACACTACATCAATAGGTGTGTGGCTTTTATAATTCATGGTTTCCTTTCCACCACTTCCAGCAACGCACGCACCCCCGCGCATTACATCTCTAAGGCAACCGTTCCTCCAACGCTACTTTGATAGGTAGTTGGCTCTTTAAATTTCACGGGCTCATTCCATCATTGTCACTAGCGCACGCACCCACGCGCATTTCATCTCTAAGGCAACCCTTTTCTACGGCGCGTAATGACAGCATCATGTCGTTGCCTTAGCAACCACATTAGCCAGCACGGCACACCCCACGCATACCAGCACGGCGCCCATCACGTGTCATCCCCAAGCCACGCCCATACCCGGAAGCCGTTCTATAACATCCTGCAAGACCGGCTCGGTTCCATCCTCGAGGATCCGGCGGGCAGCCCTTAGGCATAACTGACGCTTCCCATCCAGGTCGCAATGAGTACAGGATTCCAGGCTACAACGACCCGGTTCGGGGTTATTGTTTTTTGCCGGATTCCACCACAACGCGTATGCTGATTTCTCTTCCCTTGTGTTTTACCTAGACAGACTCTGGAACGCAGCCTGGCCCCGATTTCCTATGAGGCAGCACTCACTCGCCCCCCCGAGTAAGCGCTTCTTCTTGCATACGCTCCCCAGTGTTTTCCCATCTTTAAACTAACTTTTAGCTCTGATCAGCTTTTATTACAAGCTCACAACTGCCGTTTGAGCTCCCTCCACTGCATGAGGAACTACCAGTGGCATTATGAAAATAGATTACATAGGTGCAATTGATAGTGTATGTGTGTGTCACATGATCCAGTGTGTATCGCATTCTGAGTCACTATTGATAGCAATATGCACCCATGAGACTAATGCTAAATTCACGCTACATCTTAGCATCAGCTAATTAGCTCACTATTATAAGCACTTGACCTATGGGGAAAGCATGTAGCACCAAAGACAGTGAAACCACGTAACAGGCATGTATTCAAATGTTTGTCAGATTGTAAAAGCTTTATTTCGATACGTAAATATCTTAAAAGCGATACATTACACAATACAATTTCAAGGCTTATAATATCATACAGTTATAATTCATAAAACAGACAGATAAAAAATGCAATAAATAGTTAAAATAGGATTAAATCGAGATGGAAAGCCTTTTTGCTCGGATCATCCAAGCCCATTTTAAAAATTTGGAGACAGCACAGACAATAAAAGGGGTTGTATCGGTCAATAAAATGCGGAGGGCCACCAGATGCTGTCTTGTGCCAAGGAGCCTGCATAGAGGTAGTAGCCAGCGTTTCCTTGGGGCACGGTAGTCAGGACATTCAAAAAAGAAATGTGCCACCGTCTCAACCCGTGTCAGACACACCGCACAGAAAGCTGAGGGCTGGGAGGTTGAAGATCTCCACCTGGACACCAAGTCGGCCAAAGGTAAGGTACCCACTCTAAGTTTGAAATAAAGAGCCCTATCCAGGGGAATGGAGATTAAGTCCAAATAGGGCTCGTAGGCAACTACGTCTTTGATTCTCAGGAATGCTGCGGTCGTGTTGCAGTGACGATGATTGCAAATAAGTTTGGTGGCTACCCAGTCCCAATATATCTTCTTCAGGGTGGCTTTCGGAGGGGCAGAGCGAGTAGCCCAGCAATCTTCCAAGCCCAGCTCCACCAGAAGGCTCTTAATGTCTCTTAGCCATTTGATTCGATGCCATCCTTCCATTGCAATCACCTCAGACAGGCCAGCTGCGTAAGAGGCTAGCTCCGGGACCCTCCATAAGCGGGCCCACAAAAGCAGAGGCCGCAATCGCGCCTGGTCCGTGATCGATTTGCAACCCATATCGAGAAGCACTGGAACTGTGGGTGTACTTGATGGAAGTAGCAAGAGTTCTTTCAAGAATTTGTTTTCTGCCTTGCCCAATACCTCCAGGTTTGTGGAACCCCACAACTCCGCCCCATACAAAGCCGCTGCAACCCCTCTGGCTTTGTGAATATCTATAGCTGGGGAGATACAATGTTTAGGGGAAGAGCGATGTTCCCTGAGTATGGCACCAGTCACCCTTTTATGGTTAAACAACATCTTGTGAATATGTGGGGTCCAACTCATGGAATTACTGAGGCGAATCCCCAAGTAGTCAAACTCATGGACCCTCTCCAGCGGGACGGTGTTTAAAATTGGAGGTGGCCCTAGCTTTTTGGGCAGGTTCATAGTCAGGAATTTGGTCTTATCTACGTTAATTATGAGGCCCCTAAGGGAACAGAACTCCTGGAAGCGGGTGAGGAGCTTTTGGAGACCTTGCGTTGTTTTAGCGATGAGCAAGGTGTCGTCAGCAAAGAGCAGGGTGGGGATCCGGGTGCCCGACAGGGACGGAGCATCTGCAGGTTCCTTGAGCAGATGCTCAACCACACCATTCACATATAATGAAAATAGTGTGGGAGCCAGCACACAACCCTGGAGGACACCCCTTTGCACTGGGATTCTGTTGGTTTTCTCCCCATTCTTACCCCACCGCACCTGTGCATAGTTATCTGAGTGGAGCTTAATAAGAAGCGACAGGATGTAGGCGGGTAGTCCCAGCCCCTGCAAAACCCTCCATAGTTCCTCGCTTGGTACTAGGTCAAAGGCAGTGTTCAGGTCAATGAAGGCCAAATAAAGACTGCCCTTGCCCAGCACCACCACCTTCCAGTACAGGAGGGTCAACCTGAATGCTTGTTCTATCGTCCCCGTGCCTGAGCGAAAACCCGCCTGGAAATCTGACAGTATCCTGTGCTCCTCAGCCCATTGGAGGACCCTCCCCAAAATCACCTTCCCTGCCACCTTTTGTGAAGAGTCAATTAGGCTGATTGGCCTGTAGTTGGCGGGGTTGTCCCGACACCCCTTTTTAAAAATCGGGACAACCTCCGCCCCCTTCCAGGAATCAGGTACCAATGCGCCCCTCATGATTGCATTTAATGTGGCGACCAATTTACCCCATGCCTTTGGATTGGCACAAAGCAAATCACCGGGTATCCCGTCCGGCCCCGCAGCCTTTAGAGGGACCAGGGACTTAATTACAGCCTCCACCTCCCTCTCAGTGAAGTCATCCATGTCACTGACCATTGTGTCGTTCTCCAAGGCAAAGGATTCGCTAAGAGTCCCTTCTGGGTGAGAATACAGGGCCTCAAAGTGAGTGTACCAGAGCTGACCGGGGATGTTACAAGTAACAAGCGACCCATCTGGTGTGTTCTTGTTCCTAATCAAACTCCAGAAGCCCCTTGCGTTCTTTCCCTTACTAGCAGCCCAAAGGTCTTCCCAGAACTTCTCCTCCCACTCCTTTTTCGCCGCCTTTATGGTCAGAGAATAGTCCTTCCTGGCTGTTCTAACAGCTATTGGGCACTTGGATTTAACAGCCTCTATCAAGGCCGTTTTCTGGGACCTACATTTAGTTGTATACCAACCCTGTTTTGTCCAGGGGTCTTTCATGTTGGACATACCCCGGGCGCCGCTGGGCGAAACAAAGAGTTTGCCCAGTGCCCCAGTTAGGGCACAAAAGACCTGCGTGACCTCCTTAGGTGCACTGGGCAATAAACTCAAGTTACTCTGAGCCTCAGCCAGCAGGGCCCCTATGGTAGAAAGTTTCTCACTGGACAGGGCGATCTTGGGCCATTTTACCCGCCTCCCACAGTTAGATACATTGAACCTCTGGGTATTATGTGCCAACAAGGGTTGTTGGGACCTGACCTTGTCCCTTAACCACCCTGGAGACAGACCGAGAGACAGGAGATTATGATCGCTGTCAGTACTCTCAATGATCTTCATGTCGGTCAGGGTGCTCCATAGGCATACATCGAGAAGAATATAATCTATTCTTGATGTATGATTGGGCCTATTATATGTATGTGCGCCCTGCAGATCGGATTTGGACCTCCCATTTACCGCCCTCAGATCAAATTCCAAATTTAGTGCATTGATCTGTAACGCCACTTGCCTCCACTTCTTGATGGGGGGCAGAACCAGGGCCGGAATCCCTCTTCTCGCATCCTCCTCCTCCATGCCTAACATATCATCGAGGCCCAGGGGCTCGAACGTACAGTTAAAGTCACCCGCCACCATAGTGCTCGAGTTCCTTGGTCGTTGTCTTGGCAGATCTTCCAGAAGTGCAATGGTGGCCGATAGTGCTCCCCCCTTGTACCTCTGGCATAGACATTGAAAATGTCTAAGAGAAGGCGACCCCGGGAATCCTTCAGCATAATGTTGAGGATGTCAGGAGAATTTGTGGGATGTTCCTCCACCCTGCAGTCCAGAGAGACTGCAACCCAAATGAGGAGGCCCCCCGAGGGGCGCCCCCTCCCTACTTGAGACATGACAGCGGGAACAAAGTGCGACGAATAGCCCACCTTGTGGCAGGGCTCCATGGCCCATGTCTCCTGGAATATACAAATGGAGTATCCCTCCACAAGGGTATTCCACTCAGGCAACTCCAGCTTCCTATCAATTCCCGCGATGTTCCAGCTGAAAATCCTAAGAACTGGATCCGTCACAGCTGTAACAACGCCGGTGATGAGGACATTCTCTCCCGCCACAGATTCCTGGAGCACTACAGTACTAACCCCTTCTTGTTCATCTCGAGCCTGACTACTCTCATGCATGGGAGTGGGGATTTCACTGCGCGTGGGGGGTGTAACTGGAGCAAGAGCAACAGGCCGCTCACTCAGATCAGAGTCGCCAACAAGAATGCCAACTCCGGGCGCCTCCCCAGGATTAAGTTCGATTCAGTATCCCGGAGGTCTCCACCCAGTTGGTTGCCAGACTGCCTGAAGATAGAATAGTGGTTTGGCAGGGAAATCAAAAAGGTTGGTGCTGTTACTCTGCCCTGACCCGAAGTCTCGGCCAGTCAAAGGTGGGGCTAGTCTTGGATAGAAGAATGTTAAGTCCACTAAACTAATTCCCTGTCCCCCACAATTAAGTTTGGAGTCGCAAATAGATTGTGCTACTCTACTGTCCCTAAAGTTAACCACCACGCAGTCTCCCTCCACTTGCTTGTGTCCATAGCCCACCCAATTCACCCTTCTGGCTCCTATAATGTGGCCATCAAGGCCCCTCGCAAGGGGTCTGTTGGACTCGAGCCAGTGCATAGTTTTGTTTAATAGTGCCTGGGGGGATTCATTGTGGCCGGCCTTCAGTATAGGTACGTTGATAAGAACAGCGACGTACGGGTGGCAGTCAGGGGGCAAGTTTACTGGGGGAGATTTAGGGGCAGTTTTAGAAAATGTAGCTTTGTGGACAACGTTTGGTGATGGTATTGGTGGTTGCGTGGGTGGATTGTTAGCATATAAGGTTGTAGCAGTGCGGGCCTGCGGAGTGGCTTTGCCTTTGCCCGACCCTTTAGGGGTACCCTTTGTTACTGCTTGACCGCTCCCCCCTGGCAGCTCAGCCCGACCCGGCACTTTAGGGTGCTTCGGGATACTTGTAATGGCTTGCACTCCTTGACCAGTACTACCCGGCGGAGAAGCCCTCCGTGACGCTGCGGGTGCAGTGTCAACCGGCTGAGGTGTTGTTACATTGGCCACAGGAGATGTATCTGGCAAGGCGAGCTGAGGCACCATGGTGGAACTATTAGGGGAAGTCCCTCCCTGCCCCTCCTCCCTTGTCTTAAAATGGAGTTTAATGAGTGCTTTCAGCGAGAAGAAGCTGTCCAGGGTTGATTATTCAAGCCTGTCTAGCCTTTCTCAAATGTTTGTTTCTTTTGTTGTTTCCTTCCACAGGTGTTTGTTTTTTGACTCCAGACTTTTGAGAGTCAGTTCTAACCTGACTGTGAATCTACAGCCAAGTTTTTCGAAGGCCTAGGGTTGGGTGCGCCTTAGCGAGCGCAGACCGCCCAGGCTCTTTTTGGTCCTGACGAAAACCTGGCAATCCCGCATAGAGGTTGAAACATGTAGACCCATTTTTCACATAGATATAGTCGGACATTGTAACCTTCTCTTATATCTTACACTTTATTTTTATTATTGTCCAGTACCTTCAGATTAAAGTTTTATTGAAGGTATACTGTGCCAATTTTTAAATCACTTTCATTTTGTTTCTTCACCCCCTCACACACAAAAAACTACCCGCTCCACTGTAATTCAGGTGTCGCAGCACACCCGGATAGCACTCGGCGATCCGGGTGGGCCCCGATGATGAAGCATGTCACCAACCAGGTTGGTGAGTGAGGGGTTTATAAAAACAAGGAACATTTTCCTTGAGTCTTCATAAATGTCCCCATCTCCAGTAGGGCCACCTCCCGGTCCTGTGGTGATACTCCTCCTTTTTGTTTATACATTATTGGTCTAGGGGACCAGGAGTACCTCCCTCCACCCTTGTGGAGAAACCCTTACTCTCCTATTGTTTTCTGACTTATTGGCAGCGCACAGCTGCGAGAGTGCACATTTTTTTCTGATCATTGCTATCCCACGTTCACTTTTTGAACATGGGAGACAACCAAGGATTATCCTACTCGAGCGAAGAAGTAGATGCCATCATGGGGAATCTATCCGTATTTGCTGATGCGAATATTGCCCAAACAATTTCACAGACATCCGATTGGGACAAACTGTCTGAATTGAAAAGAAACCGTATCAGGACGATTCTACATGGTACTATCATGAAGGAATACATTACCAACAACATGGCTCCGAAAGGTCTATTGGTTACAAATGCTCCACGAATTTTCCTTGACGATCCGGTCTTCAGGAAAGACTGGGCACTCATTGCCTGGCATTGTACCCATGACTGGATATTACTAATCTTAAAAACAGCGCTACGCCTCTCAGAGGCAATCATGATAGATATTCAAACAACTGAGAATCACATTAAAACCACACTAACCGGATATAAGAAAAAGCTTGAAGAACTCAATAAAGAGATAAATGAATATAGGGATAACCTAACGCAACAAAAAGTACTGAAATTTCATAAAGATTTGAAGAAATTCACATTTGTCAAGGCATATCCATACTCTGACCCAGAGTATACCCCTCAAGCAAAACCAGATGAGACCGATGAATCTAGCAACTCCTCGGCAGGAAGTAGCATCTCAAGCACGGGGAGCAATCGCCAGAGACAAAGAGGAAGAAATAGACAACAGCAAAATTGGCCTACATTTAACCCACATCAAAACCCTGGCTTCCAACCCATTTATCAGCCCCACCAACAATACCCAATGTATGGGTGTCAACCACCTTTTGCACCACCACCCCTCTTCCAGCCACCAGGAGTCAGGCCCCCTTTTTTAGCCCGGGGCAGGAGAGGAAGGGGAAGGCAAAAGCCGAACAACCAAGTCCATTGGGTAGAGGAAGATCCGGTGGGGAGCTACACCCGGAGCAAGGCCCAGGCAGGGACAAGCAGCAGCAGACCTTAGTGACGAATCTATCAAAACGACCACTTTCTCAGACTGAAGAAAAAGTACTAAATAAAGGACTCTGATTTGTACCTATGGCACGATTGAATACGTTCCAATTACATTGAGAACTAGCGTCTTTTTTCAGAAAACTGTGACTCAAGGCTTTTTTTGAGCAACACTGTGAACCAACTCAATCTGAAGATCAGAATGAAACTGGCTTGCGTTTGAAATCAACCTTCATACCTCCACCTCATACCATTCCAGTGGATATCCAAGCCTTTGAGCAAGCCGTCTTTAATGACATTGAGAACTTACCGGCTGCACAAACCTTTCAAAATATGAGCAAGGAAGAAAACGCTGCACTGACCAATCTCAAGTCATGTGATACAATCATCATAAAGCCGGCGGATAAGGGAGGAGGCACAGTGATTTTAGACAAGGAAGCCTACCAGACCGAATGTTTACGGTTGTTGTCTGACACTGGAAACTACAGACCCCTCCCTTCTGATCCTACCAACGACCATCGCTGCGAGATCCTGAGCCTCGTGGAGCATGCGGAGTCTAGAGGGTTCATTTCTAAACAAGAAGCAGATTACCTCTGCAAGAGTGAAGGCAAGATACCCTATTTCTACATCTTGCCCAAAATGCACAAAGACAAGAACCCACCACCAGGACGACCCATCGTGTCTGGGATCAATTCCCTCCTGGAACCATTATCCAGCTTTTGTAACTTCTTCTTTAAGAAACTGGTCCAAGAAACCTCCACATATCTCCAAGACACTAAAAGCCTACTGAATTTGATTAAAGACCTCACCACAGATGACAACACCATTCTAGTAAGTTTCGACATCGAGAGCCTATATACTAGCATCCCTCAAGACGACACCCTGGAGGTCCTTAGAAAAACCCTAGAAGAAACTGCATGGGATTACAGCACACCTAAGAACTTAATTTTGGAGTGCGCCAGACTAGCACTAAAAAAGAACTATTTTGAATTTGAGGGCAATTTATACCTCCAGACAGGGGGAACTTCTATGGGAAGTATTTTTGCCCCTAGTGTGGCAGGCCTATATGTGCATGATTTCGAGAAGAAGTATATTCTCAATGCCAACAATCCATACCTCTCCAATATTACTTTCTGGAAGAGATACATAGACGACGTCTGTCGTTTGGCAAGGACCTCTTATTACTCTGACAGAATTCACGGAGTGGATCAACACATGCGACCATTACCTCAGGTTCACCAATACCATCGACCCAGAGAAAATGATCTTGTTGGACATCTGCATAACTAAGGAGAATGGTCGCCTGGAAACTGACACTCATCACAAACCCACAGCGAAGAACAATTTGCTCCGATTCAACAGTTTCCATCCTAGACCGTTCAGGGAAAACTTACCCTACGGGCAATACCTCAGGCTTCGTCGAAATTGTAGCAAGGTCAGTGACTATCGATCCCAGGCAGCCTCTCTCACCGACAAACTGGTCGCTAGGGGTTATCCATTCGCAGATCCTGAACAAGTGTCAGAAACGTGAGCGTAATCAGCCTAGGGACGCATTACTGGAAACCACCGTGCGCAAAGATGAGGATATTCCACTGACGTGCGTTACTACTTACAATACAGCATCCAACTTAATGACGAAATCTGTCAATAAACATTGGTCTTTCATGAACTCTGGGAACCTCAAATGGGACAAACCCTTATTCTCCTTTAAAAGGTCCCGTAGCCTCAAGGACACACTGGTCAACACACGTCTCAAGACACCCAACCAAGCACAACCACAGACTATCACCATGGCATGGAGTCTGCCCAGTGTGGTCGGACATTACAAATGTGAGAACTGCAGCGTATGCCACCTTACAAGCAATTCTAAAACATTAAACCTTGAACCCGGCAAGACCTGGACACAACGGTCGCATACTAATTGTAACAGTGAGAATGTGGTGTACTTAATCAAATGTCCATGCAATCTGTCTTATGTGGGGATGACCTGCAGAAAGGTGAAAACAAGAATCTGTGAGCATAGGAGCACTATAAGGTGCAAAAAGTCCATGACTAAACTTACAGAACATTTCCTTGAGAAGAATCATACAACCAATGATCTCCGATGGACAGTGATCGGACAGGTCAAGTCCGGTCCCAGAATTCAGCACTGTCTCTTTGAAAAGGAACAACGTAGGGTATATAGACTCTCTACCAACAAGATTGGGCTCAATGACAACATCCTGTGGAACACTGTTCTTCAAAAGTAACATCCTGGGCCTAAACAGTGAATCACCATTGCGGCCAACTATCTCCTGCTCCTAGTACTGAGACCTTAACACTGTATACACCGTTTATACCATCTTATCATGCTAGGGCTTTTTCCTCCAGCACTCATTTGTCGAGCACCTATATACATTGATAGTGCACTGGAGCATATTTCCCCTTGAATCACCTTATGCGTTCGGTCCACATTTGCTCTATCCCCTGATGTCACTAATACCACTCTCGCACTACATCAATAGGTGTGTGGCTTTTATAATTCATGGTTTCCTTTCCACCACTTCCAGCAACGCGCGCACCCCCGCGCATTACATCTCTAAGGCAACCGTTCCTCCAACGCTACTTTGATAGGTGGTTGGCTCTTTAAATTCCACGGGCTCATTCCATCATGGTCACGAGCGCGCGCACCCACGCGCATTTCATCTTTAAGGCAACCCTTTTTTACAGCGCGTAATGACAGCATCATGTCGTTGCCTTAGCAACCACGTTAGCCAGCGCGGCACACCCCACGCATACCAGCGCGGCGCCCATCACGTGTCATCCCCAAGCCACGCCCATACCCGGTATTTAACAAAACAACAAGCGGTCCTGAGCATTCAAGAATGAGAGAAAACAATTGATATTTATAGATCACAATGGAGTTCTATAAGGTTCAGTATTCCTAGACCAGCCGGCCAGGGAATGTTTAATAGTTTAATGAGTTTAAGATCTCCAGAGTACAACAATTAACCCGAAAGTAAGGGTTAAATTGGGACACAATCCTGTGCCAACCAGAGAAGAGAAAGCAAGAGAATAAAGATAAGAGAAGGGAAAAGTTTATCAGGCAAACAAAGTGAGCTTACAGGTCACTGATATTAGTTATACATTAGCAGTGTATCCTGGAGTCATTCATACAAACAATAATATAAGGGAAGTACACGTATGAATTACTCTATGGTCGACGTTTCGATCCCCAGCTCGGGTATCACGGGATCATCATCAGGACAAGAAAATTAATTTTGCCTGAACACAGAAGCCGTTCTATAACATCCTGCAAGACCGGATCGGTTCCATCCTCGAGGATCCGGTGGGCAGCCCTTAGGCATAACTGTCGCAGTGAGTACAGGATTCCAGGCTACAACGACCCGGTTCGGGGTTATTGTTTTTTGCTGGATTCCACCACAACGCGTATGCGGATTTCTCTTCCCTTGTGTTTTACCTAGACAGACTCTGGAACGCAGCCTGGCCCCGATTTCCTATGAGGCAGCACTCACTCGCCCCCCAAGTAAGCGCTTCTCCTTGCATACGCTCCCCAGCGTTTTCCCATCTTAAAACTAACTGTTAGCTCTGATCAGCTTTTATTACAAGCTCACAACTGCCATTTGAGCTCCCTCCACTGCATGAGGAACTACCAGTGGCATTATGAAAATAGATTACATAGGTGCAATTGATAGTGTATGTGTGTGTCACATGATCCAGTGTGTATCGCATTCCGAGTCACTATTGATAGCAATATGCACCCATGAGACTAATGCTAAATTCACGCTACATCTTAGCATCAGCTAATTAGCTCACTATTATAAGCACTTGACCTATTGGGAAAGCATGAAGCACCAAAGACAGTGAAACCACGTAACAGGCATGTATTCAAATGTTTGTTTCTTTTGTTGTTTGCTTCCACAAGTGTTTGTTTTTTGACTCCAGACTTTTGAGTCAGTTCTAACCTGACTGTGAATCTACAGCCAAGTTTTACGAAGGCCTAGGGTAGGGTGCGCCTTAGCGAGCGCAGACCGCCCAGGCTCTTTTTTGGTCCTGACGAAAACCTGGCAATCCCGCATAGAGGTTGAAACATGTAGACCCATTTTTCACATAGATTATAGTCGGCCATTGTAACCTTCTCTTATATCTTACACTTTGTTTTTATTACTGTCCAGTACCTTCAGATTAAAGTTTTATTGAAGGAATACTGTGCCAATTTTTAAATCACTTTCATTTTGTTTCTTCACCCCCTCACACACAAAAAACTACCCGCTCCACTGTAATTCAGGTGTCGCAGCACACCCGGATGGCACTCGGCGATCTAGGTGGGCCCCGATGATGAAGCATGTCACCAACCAGGTTGGTGAGTGAGGGGTTTATAAAAACAAGGAACATTTTCCTTGAGTCTTCATAAATTTCCCCATCTCCAGTAGGGCCACCTCCCGGTCCTGTGGTGATACTCTTCCTTTTTGTTTATACATTATTGGTCTAGGTGACCAGGAGTACCTCCCTCCACCCTTGTGGAGAAACCCTTACTCTCCTATTGTTTTCTGACTAAAAAACTGTAAAACCTGTAAATAGAACATACTATTGGTTTCAGAAAGAATTATTAGCATTTCCAACTTTGGCAGGATCCTAACTCACCTACTAGGATAAATAGGCAGGCAACAACAGTTATCCAGCGGGTAAAACAGCAGGGAATCCAATGTATGGCTGTTGTAGAAGAAAATTATCAATTGAAGCTGATTAAAGTATGAGTTCAGTGACCCAAAAAGTTGCTAGCTGTCTACACGTGAGTATGAGTCTTAAGCGGCATAATGCGTGGTACGTGGTAATGTAGCAACAAGTGTGTTTTCTTAGAGCTGGGCCTGCAACAACTATGTGCCCCAAATGTCCACATTGATAGTGTGGCCCACCTTAGTGTATACGCTCCATCGTACTCTATGGGTCAGCAGTAGCACCCTGTAGTTACGGGTAACTCATAGTGAGGGGTTGTAGGAAGGTAGATCCCTGACTATGGTTGCCCCCAACTTTTTGCCTGGTGTTTTGCTGGTTTTCTGACTTAGTTGACCTGGGGCCCTGCTATTCAGGACCCCAGGCCTACTGCTCTCTCTGTAAAATGGATTCCATGTACCCTAGGTACATATCTAATTGGATACTGAGTCACCTTATCAGTCCCTGTACAGTGTACCTTAGGTACCCAGGGCATAGGTGTACCCAGGGCCTACCAGGGGCTGCAGCATGTATTATGCCACCCCTGGCTGGCCATCCAAATCTGACACAACTGGCTGCACGACAGCTGGGGCAAGGTGGGGTAATCACCCCTTGCTTTAGATATAGTATTCCTATATCTAACCCTAAAATGGGCACACAGATCTCCTATCAGTCACTCCTATGGCAGGCCTTAACAATCCTGAAGGCAGAGTGCTTGGAATCGTGTGAGATAGTGCTCTGGCATGAGCTGAGCCTGTCTGCGGCTTTCGGGATCCATCCCTTAGCCGTTTCCATGATATCGCATACCATATACTCTTAAGTGCATTATAATCCTCGCGGTTATATGCCAACTCTGGTATCGCTTTATCAAAACATGTCGAGTAAGGTGTCATACAAATTGGAATACTAACCCCTCGCCAATTCTGGCGACGGGGTTAGCATTCCACCCTTCTAGAGGGACACGACATGTATGTAACCTGTAACCCCGGTTAAAGTCAGACAGAGCCTTAGCATCCACAAAATGGATGCTGCCACCGAGACACAAGTCTGCCCTCCTGCTGCTGGGAGTCCTCCCAGAGCAGGAGGCAAGGACAAAGGGTTTCCTGCCAGGGGCGGTGCCAGCACCGTCCCAGACAGGGTTTTGTGTATTCCAGGTAGGCAGGGCTACAGCGGAAGGTGACTGCAAGTGGCACCCCGGTGCTCACTGTGCATAGGCCGGCTTGAACCAGTTCCAGGGGCACACCAGCCCCTGAGCTGGGGAAAGCCCGCCAAAGGAGAGGGGTGTAACCACCCCCCTCCTGGTCCCACCCATAGGGCAGGACTTAGTCGCGTGCCAGCCCCCTTTTCCCAGATAAAGGTAGGAGCAGGCCCCCTTCCAAATCAGATCATCTTTGGAATCAAGACACGACTTTCTACGAAAGGACATCAAGATTTCTTCTTCAAGATTCTCCCTTGTGACTAAGGAGTAGTCACCCTGCATCCGCAGGCACCATCTTAAGAACACTGCGGTCTGCTGCAAGTCCTTCCTCCGGAATCCGACTGCCCAGCTCGACGAGAACCGGCTTCCCTGGCACCTCTGACCTCTACCCACCTCTACAGCCAAGCTGAGAACCGTGGGTGCGACGAGACCTCGAGGGACCGGCCATCTTCAAGACTGCACGACTTCTTTCCAGCACGACCGCCGAGGGATCCTCTGGTGAGTGCTTTGGGGACCGAGAAGCCCCGACCCTGAGCAGCTCCAGCACCGAAGATCAGCTTCCCAGCATCTCCACGATCTGCGTGGGGCCCTTCTGCTTTTTGCTGCTCACCGCGTTGTTTGGCTACTAGCCCGCTGGCTTGTGGCCTTCTTAACGACGCCCGACGACATCACTGCTGCTGGTCTGGTTGCTCCAGACTGGCCCTTGCTCCCTTCCAAAAGAGGAGCACCCCGGACCCTCCTGGTCCACTCCAGACGCCATTTTAGGTCCACCGCGTGGGCTTGAATTTGCCAAGACTTGTTGCCCCAATCCTGGGTCCAGCGACGTCGACAGCATCATCCATCGTGGGACAGCTCGTACCTCCATCCTGGTCGCCGACAACGCCTCCTGGTCCGTGAGACTGCAGAGCACAGCGTCGCCCACTCACCTAGTCGAGGTGACTACCATCCGGTGCCCTCCTGGTGCCCCCTGACTACTGGCTAGTAGTCACGAACTTGGTCCCCTCTGCTTTCAGGTGTCATCCATCTTCGATCCAGGCTTGGATCACTCGAACAATCTTCACTGGTCGCCTGCCAGCAACTCCTTTCCTTCAGGCTCATGGTTCGGCAACGAAGAATCCCGACGTCTTTTCAGACCTATGCAGCTGCAGCCCCTGGGCTAGGTAACTTCGGCATTTCGGTGCCCCAGCATAGCCTCACTATCCAAGGGTCCAGATCCACGTTCGTTTTCGACCTACCTAGTCGGGTTCGCCAGAGAACACTAACTTTGTGAACACTAGCTTCCATAGGCTTTTTCCCGCCTTACGCGTGAGAGTTCCCACTCTGCACGTGGTGTCCCTAGGCCTCCTACTCCTAACCTGAGTGTTCAGTATTGTAGGCCTAGCGTTCCTAAAGCCTCTGAGAATCGTTACTTACCTGCTAGTAATTCGCATTCCACTTTTAGAGTATATGGTTTTTCGTGCCCCTCGGGCATTTGTGTAAATTGTGCGACTTAAAGTATTTTTATAAGAGTTTTGTTGTGTGCTTAGCTCCCTGTCTCATAAAGAGCCAGGGTAGTCTTGTTATAAATAAATACACTGTTTATTTTCATAACAACTTGTGTGGTGTCCTTTCACTGGGTGTTCAAGGGGTAATGTGATGGTAAAACAGCTGGCTTAACACACCCTCTAGAGTCTTAGCCTTAGACTGCTCGTATCCATGCTACTAGGATAGCTGGTCTATAAGGTTGACTTACAACCAATCATCAATAAGGGTTGTTTGGACTGATATATAGTGATCACTAGAATAGTGAACACTGCACATCAGGCCAACTTCTCACATTGGTGAGCAGCGGGTGGGATTTGAGCTTGCTGTTGTTTTACCACACATATCCTAAGAATATCTTGTGAAAGATCACATAAGTACTAAAGGTACATATAACTTAGCTTAGAATACTCTGAGTTCTACTGAACCAGCTGTTGTAGCTCCTAGGGCCTAGCACACCCTAAACTACAACTCTAGCAAGGGATCAGTAGGCAAACATATAGTGTAAGTAAGTGCACCACTTACACCTCACTAGAAAAAGCATGTCTACCCAAGGAGAATCTACTGAGACTCCCCTTGTGGATGTTGACCCTCCACAGGTCAAATCAAGATATGCAGCTCTCAGTTTCCAGGAGATGAGACAAGTGTGTACCTCCAGGAAACTGAAACAGGGGTCTAACCCCACCATTCCCTTTTTAATAGGTCTCTTAGAGACTTATGATGCGAGAAAGATCTCAGCTAGATGGGAATATGCCAGCCTTAGAGGGTACCTCTGGGGATCCAGACCTCCCCAACACTGCCAATGCAGTTGAGGAGGAAGATCAAGAGGAACTCTCTGGGGATGAGGCAGACAAAGGTCTTGAGGTAGTCAGAAGGCTAACTAGGGCCAACTTAGACTTGCTTGGGCTAGGATCTGGGGGACCCCCAGTACTGACCCTAAGTAGGCCTAACCTTGGAGTTAGGAAAGATAGATCTCTTTCTAGGGACTCCAATAGATCTCTGCACTCTAATGCCTCTTCTCAGAGGAGAAGGAACTCTCCCCAGAGGAGATTGACTTCCCCTCAGAGAATGGAGCATGAAGCTAGGATGAGACAAGCTACTCTGAGGATTGAAAGGGAAGAACTTGCCCTGGCCAAAGAGAAGCTTGCCTTTGCTAGAGAGCAGCAGATGAGTGGGTTAGCTCCCACTGGTGGCAGCAATCTCCCAAGAGAAAAAGAGAAGGGTTTAGATACTAAACACCTGACAAAGATAGCGCCCCCCTTTAAACAAGGGGAGGACATCCAGAAATGGATGGCTGCTTTGGAGAGGGCCTGCACTGTGCAGTGCATTCCCCAGAGTCAGTGGGCAGCTATACTGTGGCTCTCCTTTGATGGCAAAGGTAGAGATAAGCTCCTCACTACTAGAGTTGAGGATGCTAACGATTACCAGGTCCTGAAAAATGCACTGGTTGATGGGTTTGGCTTAACCACTGAGCAGTACAGGTTGCTGTTCAGAGACACCCAGAAAACTCAGTCTCAGGACTGGTCTGACTTTGTTGATTGTGCCACTAAGGCTTTGGAAGGCTGGCTACTGGGTAGCAAGGTTACTGACTTCACAGGATTATATAATCTTATTATGAGAGAGCAAGTCTTAAATAATTGTCAGAACCAGTTATTACACCAGCACCTGGTAGACTCTGATCTGACCTCTCCACAAGAATTGGGTTGTAGGGCAGACAAATGGGTCAGAACCAGGATTAGGCCCAAGAACCAAGGTGGTGACCAGAAAAAGGAATCAACCAAGCCTCAAGAGAAGGGTGGGAATAAATCTACAGATCAAACCATATCAGGGCCCCAAAAATCCTCTGAGGGGGGTGGGTCCCAGAATCCTTCTAATAACCAGAAGAAACCTTATTGTTATCCCTGTAAACAGGTGGGTCATTTGAAAACTGACAGCAGTTGCCCAAAGAATAACAATAAGGAGAACATACCCCCAAGTAACATTCCCAAACCTCCTGTTACTACTAGTAGTAATCCCCCAGGTGGTGGGAGTGCCCCCAAGAATTTGGGTGCATTTACTTTGGGAGTTCCTGGGGACTCTGGCCTAACCAGGTCCCCAAACTTAGATACTCTTGTCTGTGAGACTGGCATGGGGTTTGCCAACTTCACAACTTGTCCCAACACTTTGGGCAAGTACAGACAGGAGCCCCTCATCAATGGTATAAAAGTTGAGGCTTATAGAGATACAGGGGCTAGCATCACCATGGTGACTGAGAGTCTAGTTCCCTCAAGGCAACTTTTACCTGGTGCCACATACCAGGTGACCAATATTGATGGAGTACAGAGAGATCATCCCATGGCAGTGGTCAATCTCAGCTGGGGAGGTGTCACTGGCCACAAGAGCGTGGCAGTGTCACCAAACTTGCCTGTAGATTGGCTACTGGGGAATGATTTAGAGCTCTCAGCCTGGGCTGAAGTAGAGCAAGAAACCCATTCTAAAATGGTAAACTCCCATGGTAAGGTTAGTGGGGCAGTGATAGCCACAGCCCCAGTCCAAGATATCCTCCCTGAACAGGTCAGGAGGGCTGTGCCAGTCACAGCCCAATCTCAGACAACTTCCTTCCCAGAACAGGTTGTCAAGGCTGTGATGGTCACAGCCCACACCCAAACTGAGCCCCCTCCTGAAAAGGTTGGGAGAGTTGTGATGGCCACAGCTCAAACTCAGACAGATGATAGTGTTGTGAAGCCTGAAACTATGGATCACTCCACTCAGACAGAGAGTATGGAGGAGGAAGAGAAATCTCCCTCCCACCAGACTTTAGGAAAGGATCAGCCTCCTCAGGGAACTGATCTGACCTCTTGTGAGGAAACTGCCACAGAGGTAGTCAGGCCTAGCCTGGCAGAACCCCTGATGTCAGTGGACCCTTCCAAGGTGGGACCCAGTCTGGAGCAGGTAACCTGCCCCTCTCTACCCTGCCTCAGTCAGCCCAGGGCTGTAGAGGTCAGGGAGACCAGTGTTGGACCCCAAAGGGCCCCCTGTCCAAAAGAATTCCCCAATCAGCAGATTAAGGGCACTGAAGCTAGTAGTCCTAGCCAAGTGAAAATAAAACACACTCCTGAGGGATCCCCCTTAAAATTAGTTAGGGACCTCCCCCAGATGGACACTGCTGGGCACAGCCAAACTTGGGACCTGAGGGCCCCAGACCTGACTTGTCCCTCCAGTAAGCCAAACAGAGGGACCCAACCTCCAGCTGTAGGTAGCCAGAGGTTGACCCTGAGAGCCCAAAACAACTCAGTCTTGGAAAGAAAGGCCTCTATGGTGGATAATGATTGGAGGAAGCTGAACCCAAAATTAGTGGGGCCTCACTTCAGTACTCCATTTCAGCACCAGCCTTTTCCTTTGCCAAAACACACCACAGGTAGAGATTCCCTATGGTGGAGACCCTCAGATACCCTTAAGGTGAGGGATTGCTTAGTGGACCATGAGATAGGGGGTAACCATGCCAGTGCTGGTACTTCCTTATATGGCCACTCAGGCAATATAGGCTTACCTGGCAAGGATAGCCTTATCTCCTTTCGTTTGGGGGGGGGTTATGTAGGAAGGTAGATCCCCGACTATGGTTGCCCCCAACTTTTTGCCTGGTGTTTTGCTGGTTTTCTGACTTAGTTGACCTGGGGCCCTGCTATTCAGGACCCCAGGCCTACTGCTCTCTCTGTAAAATGGATTCCATGTACCCTAGGTACATATCTAATTGGATACTGAGTCACCTGATCAGTCCCTGTACAGTGTACCTTAGGTACCCAGGGCATAGGAGTACCCAGGGCCTACCAGGGGCTGCAGCATGTATTATGCCACCCCTGGCTGGCCATCCAAATCTGACACAACTGGCTGCACGACAGCTGGGGCAAGGTGGTGTAATCACCCCTTGCTTTAGATATAGTATTCCTATATCTAACCCTAAAATGGGCACACAGATCTCCTATCAGTCACTCCTATGGCAGGCCTTAACAATCCTGAAGGCAGAGTGCTTGGAATCGTGTGAGATAGTGCTCTGGCATGAGCTGAGCCTGTCTGCGGCTTTCGGGATCCATCCCTTAGCTGTTTCCATGATATCGCATACCATATACTCTTAAGTGCATTATAATCCTCGCGGTTATATGCCAACTCTGGTATCGCTTTATCAAAACATGTCGAGTAAGGTGTCATACGAATTGGAATACTAACCCCTCGCCAATTCTGGCGACGGGGTTAGCATTCCACCCTTCTAGAGGGACACGACATGTATGTAACCTGTAACCCCGGTTAAAGTCAGACAGAGCCTTAGCATCCACAAAATGGATGCTGCCACCGAGACACAAGTCTGCCCTCCTGCTGCTGGGAGTCCTCCCAGAGCAGGAGGCAAGGACAAAGGGTTTCCTGCCAGGGGCGGTGCCAGCACCGTCCCAGACAGGGTTTTGTGTATTCCAGGTAGGCAGGGCTACAGCGGAAGGTGACTGCAAGTGGCACCCCGGTGCTCACTGTGCATAGGCCGGCTTGAACCAGTTCCAGGGGCACACCAGCCCCGGAGCTGGGGAAAGCCCGCCAAAGGAGAGGGGTGTAACCACCCCCCTCCTGGTCCCACCCATAGGGCAGGACTTAGTCGCGTGCCAGCCCCCTTTTCCCAGATACAGGTAGGAGCAGGCCCCCTTCCAAATCAGATCTTTGGAATCAAGACACGACTTTCTACGAAAGGACATCAAGATTTCTTCTTCAAGATTCTCCCTTGTGACTAAGGAGTAGTCACCCTGCATCCGCAGGCACCATCTTAAGAACACTGCGGTCTGCTGCAAGTCCTTCCTCCGGAATCCGACTGCCCAGCTCGACGAGAACCGGCTTCCCTGGCACCTCTGACCTCTACCCACCTCTACAGCCAAGCTGAGAACCGTGGGTGCGACGAGACCTCGAGGGACCGGCCATCTTCAAGACTGCACGACTTCTTTCCAGCACGACCGCCGAGGGATCCTCTGGTGAGTGCTTTGGGGACCGAGAAGCCCCGACCCTGAGCAGCTCCAGCACCGAAGATCAGCCTCCCAGCATCTCCACGATCTGCGTGGGGCCCTTCTGCTTTTTGCTGCTCACCGCGTTGTTTGGCTACTAGCCCGTTGGCTTGTGGCCTTCTTAACGACGCCCGACGACATCACTGCTGCTGGTCTGGTTGCTCCAGACTGGCCCTTGCTCCCTTCCAAAAGAGGAGCACCCCGGACCCTCCTGGTCCACTCCAGACGCCATTTTAGGTCCACCGCGTGGGCTTGAATTTGCCAAGACTTGTTGCCCCAATCCTGGGTCCAGCGACGTCGACCGCATCATCCATCGTGGGACAGCTCGTACCTCCATCCTGGTCGCCGACAACGCCTCCTGGTCCGTGAGACTGCAGAGCACAGCGTCGCCCACTCACCTAGTCGAGGTGACTACCATCCGGTGCCCTCCTGGTGCCCCCTGACTACTGGCTAGTAGTCACGAACTTGGTCCCCTCTGCTTTCGGGTGTCATCCATCTTCGATCCAGGTTTGGATCACTCGAACAATCTTCACTGGTCGCCTGCCAGCAACTCCTTTCCTTCAGGCTCCTGGTTAGTCAACGAAGAATCCCGACGTCTTTTCAGACCTATGCAGCTGCAGCCCCATGGCTAGGTAACTTCGGCATTTCGGTGCCCCAGCATAGCCTCACTATCCAAGGGTCCAGATCCACTTTCGTTTTTGACCTACCTAGTCGGGTTCGCCCGAGAACACTAACTTTGTGAACACTAGCTTCCATAGGCTTTTTCCCGCCTTACGCGTGAGTTCCCACTCTGCACGTGGTGTCCCTAGGCCTCCTACTCCTAACCTGAGTGTTCAGTATTGTAGGCCTAGCGTTCCTAAAGCCTCTGAGAATCGTTACTTACCTGCTAGTAATTCGCATTCCACTTTTAGAGTATATGGTTTTTCGTGCCCCTCGGGCATTTGTGTAAATTGTGCGACTTAAAGTATTTTTATAAGAGTTTTGTTGTGTGCTTAGCTCCCTGTCTCATAAAGAGCCAGGGTAGTCTTGTTATAAATAAATACACTGTTTATTTTCATAACAACTTGTGTGGTGTCCTTTCACTGGGTGTTCAAGGGGTAATGTGATGGTAAAACAGCTGGCTTAACACGCCCTCTAGAGTCTTAGCCTTAGACTGCTCGTATCCATGCTACTAGGATAGCTGGTCTATAAGGTTGACTTACAACCAATCATCAATAAGGGTTGTTTGGACTGATATATAGTGATCACTAGAATAGTGAACACTGCACATCAGGCCAACTTCTCACAGGGGTGCCCGATGTTACTAATCTTAAGATTCCCCCCCACTCATCTGTAGGCATTAAAAAACGTCATGTCCGTTGTTCTCCACTCAGCGTTATGCATAATGGTTGGTGATGGCAAGTGGATATACTTCGTGGTTAAGGAGTGAAGTATATCAGGGTATCTCTAATGCCCACAATCTCCTTTTCTACAACTTCACATTTGCGGCCATTCAAAAACAACCACGCGCTTTGGGTACCGCACTCAGCATAATGCGGAAATTTAAATGTTGCCGTAACTTTGAAGAGGCGGTCGCATTAACCCTCCTGCAAAGCTGGGGGAGGTCAGGGGGGCACCTAATCTAAATTCGAGCCGCTAAACCTAGCCAATTTGTATTACGCTAGGGTTGCGCACAATGTGGGGAACGTCTTCCGTCATAACCCCATATCTAAGCAATCAGGTCTGGAAGCCTGGCACCGCAAGTTACAAATAACTTACTTGTTTCTTCTGTGTTTTTGCCTCTTGCACCTACCCCTCGCCGCCGGAACCGGGTGGTAGTGTTTGGTCCGGCGGCTAGGCTTAAGAGAGGAAGTGCTCCTAGTCACGTGACATCGTGACTAGGCGATTCGATGTTTATTGTTACGAATTGCTGGCTAAATGAAGCGGCCATCTTGGAATGGAGTGTAGTTATGAGGGAATAGTGTATTTCCCAGTTGGTAGTGGGCCATACGACCCTAAAGGTTCGTGACAATACCGTTGGTGATTTAAATGTGTCTGCTCTGAGTACCAAGGTAGTTATTATTTAATCAAGAAATACAAACGCATCCTAGTCAGCGCGTGGACATCTCGGTATTTGATAAAAATCGCAATATCAAGGTTTTTTCGGATAAGCTGTTCCCCATACATCCCGGGGACCTGGTTGAAAGGGGATGGTCCACTACAGTTAGGGCTGTGTTAGGAATTGCGACAAGTAGCGTCCTCCTATGAAGGTACATAGGAGCTGCACCAATGAGGCGGCCATGACACAGTGGAGTGTACAGAATGCTGTATGGTCTTGATCACTATGGATTCTAAAAAGGGAGTATGGTATAATGCACTCCAGGGGATTTCCTCATGAAGGCCATTGTGATCAGAGGAAAGTCTATGTATCCAGCGTTGTTCCTTATAGAATAAGTTCTGTTTGGAGGTTCCCGGTTTGGCTTCCAAAATGAGCCACCGTAATGAGTCGGGTGTATAGTTCATATCAAGGTAGTGTTTACACATTTTCGTGTTGTTCTTCTTACATCGGAAATTACTCCGATGTTCAGAAATGCGTGTCTTTATCTGTCTAGTTGTCATCCCGATGTAGTACAACTCACAAGGGCAAATTAACAGATAGATGCAGTTCATAGTGTTACAGTTGGTATGCCCCCTCAATTCCCAAGTGAAGGTTTCAGTCAGGCAAATGGTTTTGTGTACCGTGGTAAAGGGACAGGCACTACAGTTACCGCAAGGGTAATGTCCTTTCACTGGGGGTAACTGCCATAAAGTTGTCTGTACAGGTTTAGTTTGTTGTTTTCTGGGTCTGGAATGTACCAGTATGTCCTTGATATTTTTAGATCTTTTAAAGGCGAATCGCGGTGGTTCTAGTTCCATTATCCCCTGTATTGAGGATTTTCCAGTGGCGTTTCACAATTTTGCAAACCTCATTAGAAGCTGGAGTAAACGTTGTGACACAAGTCATGGGTTGGTTATCTACAGATTCCCTTATCCTGTGTTCGAGCAGGTTCTCCCTATGGTTGTTCTGGGCCCTTTTCCTAGCTCTTTTAACCTCCCTACTGGGGTATCCCCTGTCCATCAGATTTCTGGACAAAATCGTGGATTCTGTTCTGTAATTTGCTAGACTGCTGAAGTTGCGTCTGACCCTAAGGAACTGCTCAAATGGCAGATTGGCTCTTAGCGCCCTGGGATGGTGGCTTGAGAAATGCAGGAGGCTGTTCCGGTCAGTGCTTTTCCTGTACATAGTTGTGCTGAGTATATCCCCAGTTTTCTGGATGGTAAGATCTAGGAACGGGATCTGTGAGGCTGACACCCTTATGGTGAATTTCAGATATGGGTTCAGTGTGTTGAGCCAACCGAAGAACTCTGTGTATGACTCTTTACTTCCTGCCCAGAACACCAGAATGTCATCTATGTAGCGTTTCCACAATTTGATGTTGGAGTGGAATGGGTTTGCTTGTTGTGAGATGTGCTTACCCTCAAAGTCGGCCACGTAAAAACAGGCCACACTCGGGGCAAATGTACTGCCCATAGGTCCCCTGTGTTTGGTGGTAAAACTGCCCCTTGAACTCGAAATAATTTTTGGTGAGAGCTATTTCAGCGCATTCCATTATGAATGTCGTTGGAGTGGGTGATTCCCATGGTTCAGTATTCAGTACCTCCTCTACAACGTTAGTGTTGCCCTCTGTGGAATGTTTGTATAAAGTGCCTCCACGTCTAACGTAATGAAGTCAATTCCTGCACAGTCTCTGAAATCATTCAGAAGGTGCAACATCTCAGTGGTTTCCTGTATATAGGAAGGGATTTGTTTGACCAACGGTTGGAGAAAGTGGTCGCAAAACTGCGACAGTGATTCCAGTACAGAGTCAATCCCGGAAACAATTGGGTGACCGGGACATGGGGTGACCTCCTTATGGATCTTGGGCAAGATATAAAAATAAGGAACCCTTGGGTCAGTTTTGACAAGGAATTCGGCCTCCTTTTTGCTTATCCACCCTTGGTTTGCAGCGGATTCAATTAAACCTGTAATAGTGGTTTTGAACTGTTCCGTAGGATTATGGGGGATTGGGGTGTAGTACCTTGTGTTGCTTAGTTGCCTCTGGCATTCGGTGTCAGTCTGTGGTGTTCATTAACACCGTCGCACCCCCCTTGTCCGCTTGTTTGATCGTAATTTGTGAGTCATTGGCCAATGACTCAAGTATCTCAAGTTCCTTCTTCGAGATATTGGAGTGGTTAACATGTCCCGTGAGGGTTTTCACGTCTTTCAGAACCGCCTGCTCAAAGGTCAACACCTCATTGGGTACCATCCCGGTATGTGATGTGAAGGTTGAGGCATTGCGGAGCCCTGAGTCTCCATTGGGTTCTTTAGGTTTGCCCTCAAAAAAGGCTTTCAGTCTAACTTTGCGGAAGAACAATTGTATTTCCACGGTTTGTTGGAAGCGGTCTATCTTTGGGGTTGGGACGAATCCTAATCCCTTCTGTAAGACCCTTTCTTCATCTTCGTAGAGTTGGCGTGTAGAAAGGTTCACTACCAAACTCACTTCCTGTTCGTTTTGCTTCTCGTGTCCATACCCTGTGGTACGTTGTCCTCCCACTGCACTCTCTTGTCTGGTGCGTTGCCTTTCCTTCGCCCTCGCTCTCTGCTCCGGCCTCTGTCTAAAAAAGGTTGGTTGTTTCCTTGTGGGGCGAATTGTGGCCCAAATTGAGGTATTGTTTGTGGGAAGGAGGGATACTGCCAGAATGGAGGTCCCTGGTAGGGTGGGTGTTGGTAATGATACTGTCCCCTTCTCCCTCCTCTTGCCCCTCTGCGTTGGCGTGGTTGCCCCAGTCATCGCCACTTGAATTACTGTCGCTGTTTGATCCTCACCTCGAGGAGCTAGCGCTAGAGTCAGATAGGTAGCCTGTGCCTGGGGGAGTGTAGTCCGCTTTGAGGTAAGGATAAACCTTCTTTGTCAAAGCGTTGGATGTCCTTCTGGAGTTTGGTGATTTTCTGTTTCATAAGGTATTCCTTACGTTCAGTTAACTCCTTGTTTATTTCAGCCAGTTTCGTTTTGAACCCAGGGTTGGGAACAGAGCTCTTTATTGTGCTCTCTAAAGTCTGAATGCGAGCTAGCAATTCATCTGCTAAGCGTTTGGCTGTATTGACAATCAAGATCAAGAGATCATGAGTGCATTTCCAGATATCTGAGACCACTCTATTTTGAATTGGCCATCTTCCCAAAATATTCGGGGTAAGTTTTTTACAATCAAGCCATTGGGTGCTATTTTGACTTTGAAGTATTCGGCCAGGAGTGCGCCATGGAGGGTGATACGTACCCATTCTCTTTTTAGATCTGCTAGAGTCTGCCAGTCGCCTGAACTGCTCCCAGTGGCGCAGTCAGTCTCTAAACCCAGGATGGAGGGTGTTTTAAGGATTGCTGCAGCATCATCTTCGCCAAAACTCAAACCATGGCCATCCATGGTGAGCTTCAGGAAGTGAAGGTGTATAAAAATCAACCAGATTATGGATGATAATCTGACCCTTTGTATATGATCAAGGGGACCGGGTGGGGGATAGAACAGGTCTTACCCGCCGAAGAAATTCCCACGGTGGAAGGCCGTGCAGAGATTATTAAACAACAACAACAAGTCCAATCATTAGTTATTTCTCGACTGGAATATGGTTGCTCCACCCTCTCCGGCTTACCGAAGATCTCGCTAGCTCCTTTAAAAGCCTGCCTCAATGCAGCCGCCAGACTACTTACAGACTCGAGAAAATTCGATCACATCACTCACTTGAAAGCTTTGAACTGGCTTTCCGTCGAGGCTAGGATCCACCTCAAACTGGCATGCATCACGCACAAGGCCTTACACTCTAACTCCCCTGCGTATCTTGCACAGAAGCTTGTGATATCTGGAGGAACCAGAAACTCACGATTAGCTAACACCCTCCTCCTCCGGCCTGCACGCTTTAGGAAAACAAAAACCTACAATCAAGCCTTCGCCGGTTCTGCACCAAGAATTTGGAACTTCCTCCCTCCGGACATCAGAACAATCCCCTCCTTTGCACGCTTCAAAAAAGAGGCTAAATCCTTCCTCATGGGTAAATTCCTTGGCTAAACCTGCTCCTCAGATGTACAGGTTCCTGTGATTTACTGCGCTCTATACTACCCTTTGAATATGTAAAGCGCTCTGAAACCCTCACAGGTCAAGTTTGCGCTCTATAAAACCTTAAAATAAATAATAAATAAATAAACAAGGGTTTTTTTTAATTTAGTGAGAGGGCGGTTTTCACTCCTAGTGAGTGGTAGGTCCAAACACAGCAAGTGCCCTCGTCCGTAGAGTAATCACAAGAAGGGCCGTTTAGTTCCTAACGTTATGTGGATTGTACAAAATCTCTAGAAATTGTTGGATGTTGTAGAGTCTCGTGGAGTTCTACCATTGGGCATCCATTTTGTTGGATGTAGTGCCCTTACACACCCTTTCAGGTGTCATGCTTCATCATTTTGGCTTTGCTCCTCGTTGGGTCGGCGGTGCAATACCCAACGGGCAACACCTCAAAGAGGGGCTCTTTGGCGGATATCTTTTATCCAACTGCTGTGTAGATGAAGTGCGGGTAGGGGGCCAGGAATGCGTAGACTTGTGTAAGTGATTTCAAATTAAGCTAGGGGTACCGGGAATTACTTTATTCTAGGGGTCCCCAGCTCTAATTAAAATGAAACTAACTTGTACTCACTAGGATGTTATGTTCCCAGAGTGTGGGTCACAAATTAGTGTGTGTTGTAGTTGGTAGACATGTTTCTCGCTGTGGTGCAAATAGCTAGCGATTCTTCAGGACCTACAATTGAAACTAACTGTTCTAGTCAACTGTCTACGTCAAAGAGATTAATATCAAATTAAGCTTATGTCAAAGTGAAGGTGTGTGCAGAAAAAATAGTGTTTCCTGCTTGATACCTGTGTTTGACTGCTTCTACCTGGAGTGGGAGAAAGAAGAGAGGTTACAACAGGTACAATATAAAAACAAATTAGAGGTCAAGTACAATCCTAATGTGATGCTAGGAAGTGCTACTAGCATGTGATGAAAACCAAGTGTGATTCATTGTGCGTGCAGATCCTTAGTGAGCAATAGTGTGGGCATGCTCCTGTGGACAAATTGTTTATGGTTAAAAAACTGTAAATAGAACATGCTATTGGTTTCAGAAAGAATTATTAGCATTTCCAACTTTGGGGGGATCCTAACTCACCTACTAGGATAAATAGGCAGGCAACAACAGTTATCCGGCGGGTAAAACAGCGGGGAATCCAATGTATGGCTGTTGTAGAAGAAAATCATCAATTGAAGCTGATTAAAGTAGGAGTTCAGTGACCCAAAAAGTTGATAGCTGTCTACATGTGAGTATGAGTATTAAGCGGCATAATGCGTGATACGTGGTAATGTAGCAACAAGTGCGCTTTCTTAGAGCTGGGCCTACAACAACTATGTGCCCCAAATGTCCACATTGATAGCGTGGCCCACCTTAGTGTATACCCTCCATCGTACTCTATGGGTCAGCAGTAGCACTCCGTAGTTACGGGTAACTCATAGTGAGGGGTGCCTGATGTTAATTCCCCCCACTCATCTGTAGGCATTAAAAAACGTCATGCCCGTTGTTCTCCACTCAGCGTTATGCATAATGGTTGGTGATGGCAAGCGGATATACTTCGTGGTTAAGGAGTGAAGTATATCAGGGTATCTCTAATGCTCACAATCTCCTTTTCTACAATCTCACATTTGCGGCCATTCAAAAACAACCACGCGCTTTGGGTACCGCACTCGGCATAATGCGGAAATTTAAATGTTGCCGTAACTTTGAAAAGGCGGTCGCATTAACCCTCCTGCAAAGCAGGGGAGGCCGGGGGGTGGTGATTCTAGAGCCTATTCTAAATTCGAGCCGCTATACCTAGCCAATTTGTATTACGCTAAGGGTTGCGCACAATCTGGGGCGCGTCTTCCGTCATAACCCCATATCTAAGCAATCCGGTCTGGATTATCCTAGTAGGCGAGTTAGGATCCCGCCAAAGTTGGAAATGCTAATAATTCTTTCTGAAACCAATAGCATGTTCTATTTCCAGGTTTTACAGTTTTTTAACCATAGACAATTTGTCCACAGGAGCATGCCCACACTATTGCTCACTAAGGATCTGCACGCACAATGAATCACACTTGGTTTTAATCACATGCTAGTAGCACTTCCCAGCATCACATTAGGATTGTACTTAACTTCAATTTTGTTTTTATATTGTACCTGTTGTAACCTCGCTTCTTTCTCACACTCCAGGTAGAAGCAGTCCAACACAGGTATCAAGCAGGAAACACTATTTTTTCTGCGCACACCTTCACTTTGACATAAGCTTAATTTGATATTAATCTCTTTGACGTAGACAGTTGACTAGAACAGTTAGTTTCAATTGCAGATCCTGAAGAATCGCTAGCTATTTGAACCACAGCGAGAAACATGTCGACCAACTACAACACACACTAATTTGTGACTCGCACTCTGGGAACATAACATCCCAGCGAGTACCAGTTAGTTTTATTTTAATTAGAGCAGGGGACCCCTAGAATAAAGTCATTTCCGGTACCCCTAGCTTTATTTTAAATCACTTACACATGTCTACGCATTCCTGGCCCCCTACCCGCACTTCATCTACACGGCAGTTGGATAAAAGATCTCCGCCAAAGAGCCCCTCTTTGAGGTGTTGCCCGTTGGGTATTGCACCGCCGACCCAACGAGGAGCAAAGCCCAAATGATGAAGCATGACACCTGAAAGGGTGTGTGAGGGCATTATATCCAATAATGAATATGCTACTTACCAGTATGCATCTGTTCTTGGCATGTAGGGCTGCTAACATTCATATCTAGTGCATAGATCGCCGCCTAGTGTTGGGTCCGGATGATTGCACATTGTTGTCCTGGAAGAGTCTTCGAAGTATCACGAGATAGGTGGCTCCTCCCCTGGACTACAGTGCGCATGGGCATCGACTCCATCCCCAGATTGTTTTTAGCCATTGTGGCAGAGATGGAGTGAAATAGTGTAAAGGATGTCCATGCTAATGATTGAATGCAAGAGAGTATCTGCAGCCGCTACGGGCACCGGGGAGGAGGGCGGGCGATATGAATGTTAGCAGCCCTACATGCCAAGAACAGATGCATACTGGTAAGTAGCATATTCAGTTCGAGGCATGTGGGCTGCTAAATTCATATCTAGTGCATAGAATACATAGCAGTCCCTCCATTAAGGGCGGTTGCCCGTGCCAGCTGCAGAAGCCTGAAAGAGTGTTTTGAGAACAGCCTGTCCTACAGCTGCTTGCTGTTTGGAATGCACATCGACACAGTAGTGTTTGGTGAATGTGTGTGGTGTAGACCACGTAGCTGCTCCACAAATGTCTTCCAAAGGAATGTTGCCCAGGAAAGCCATGGAGGCCCCCAACTTGCGTGTGGAGTGCGCCCGTGGGGGTATTGTTAAAGTACGTTTAGCTTTTTGATAACAGATTTGAATGCACTTAACAATCCATCTGGCTATTCCTGCCTTGGAAATAGGGTTGCCTTTGTGCTGTGCTGAGAAGGCAACAAAAAGTTGTGTTTTCCTAGTGTTGTGTTCTGTCAATGTAGTACATCAACGCCCTCCTAACGTCCAATGTATGAAGCATTCTTTCCGCTACTGTTTGTGGGTTTTGAAAGAATGCGGGCAGGTCAATAGTTTGGTTGATATGAAACTGACACCACCTTAGGAAGGAATTTGGGGTTAGTGCGGAGCACCACCCTGTTTGAATGAATCTGGATGAATGGCTCTTGGATTGTGAGCGCTTGTAGCTCACTAACACGCCTGAGCGATGTAATAGCAATGAGAAAAGCCACTTTCCATGTCAGGAATTGAATCTCGCATGAGTGGAGTGGCTCAAAAGGTGGTCCCATCAGCCGAGTGAGGACCACATTGAGGTTCCACACTGGAGCTGGTGGTGTTCTTGGAGGAATGACTCGTTTCAGTCCCTCCAGGAAAGCTTTAATGGCAGGCACCCTGAAAACAGAGAGATGCTGCCTGTTCTGGAGATAAAGAAAAACAAGGAGGTCCCACTAGTAACCCTCTAAGGTGGTTAAGGCTGCTAAAAGGTGTCTAGAATTTTGTTTTTGAACAATACCAATCACACAGTAATGTATTACAAAGTGCCCTGCACTGCTTATTCAACTGCACATAAGCCAACCATTATTGAAAACTTATCAATTAACACAATATGTGTAAGGCTCAGAGTCTAACAAGTCTGTGGACAAAGTTAAGAAAAAACAGGAAAATGGTCTTTAAAAATAAAACATTTGTATGTTTATTACGAAATTACAGAATAATCACCATGATAATTGATTAAAAAAAGCATACAGTGTCATAAATAAAAACACATAGAATTATGGCTACAAGCAAAAAACAAACAATTTATGCGTTATAAAATTAAAAATGTTCACAAGAACAGGGGTCGACGCGGCGTTTCGGTTTTGGAGCAACAGTTAAAACCTTCTTCAGGACCAAGTTCTAAAAGGAAACACACAATTACTGTTTTGTCCTTACAGATTCTTTTTTAAAACAGACATGTTTGCAAAAAACAATTCACAAAAAACAATTCCTGTTATTGTGGAGATGTAGAACAGACTCCGGCTAAATAAAAGTTGGCACTAGTCACGACCTTGTCGTTGGTAATATTATTGGTATTGTCAAAGCAAACCCTTACTTGTGTAAGAGACACCATTCCCAAGTGTTAGCATATTTTTAGGGAAATAATAGCATTATATTATCACCTAGTAGGTGATTAGTAACGGTGATGTTGGTTACCTGAATTTAAATAAGTTGTCTTCCAGATAAATCATGGAGGACCAGCCGCCCGAATGTAATTTCCAGGTCTTAGCTGTACTTCATCTTTTTCATAGATTCAGATGAGTCTTTGGCAGCTATTATTCCATGTTGGTCAAGGACAGTAGAGCCATTATTAATGTCCTCATTCATTAATTTACAGGTGGTGAGCAGAGATTTTACACACACTATATCTACCTTGTGTTTTCAATAAACAGGATCGCACTCTGGTAGTAGGAGCGGCATTCGTATGCCGCCCTCAGCACAAGCCAATTGAAAACGCTCGTGTTATACTGAACTGCCAGTGATTTATATCTGGGTAAGTGTGTATGACTGAATCCCTTGAGACATTTGGGAACCACTCCTTGTTTAACAACATGGTAACTTATTTCTACCTACCCACAGTTAAACAGAAAACCCATATCGGTGGCTCCTACTACCAGAGTGCGATCCTGTTTATTGAAAACACAAGGTAGATATAGTGTGTGTAAAATCTCTGCTCACGACCTGTAAATTAATGAATGAGGACATTAATAATGGCTCTACTGTCCTTGACCAACAGGCATAATAACTGCCAAAGACTCATCTGAATCTATGAAAAAGATGAAGTACAGCGAAGACCTGGAAATTACATTCGGGCGGCTGGTCCTCCATGATTTATCTGGAAGACAACTTATTTAAATTCAGGTAACCAACATCACCGTTACTAATCACCTACTAGGTGATAATATAATGCTATTATTTCCCTAAAAATATGCTAACACTTGGGAATGGTGTCTCTTACACAAGTAAGGGTTTGCTTTGACAATACCAATAATATTACCAACGACAAGGTCGTGACTAGTGCCAACTTTTATTTAGCCGGAGTCTGTTCTACATCTCCACAATAACAGGAATTGTTTTTTGCAAACATGTCTGTTTTAAAAAAGAATCTGTAAGGACAAAACAGTAATTGTGTGTTTCCTTTTAGAACTTGGTCCTGAAGAAGGTTTTAACTGTTGCTCCAAAACCGAAACGCCGCGTCGACCCCTGTTCTTGTGAACATTTTTAATTTTATAACGCATAAATTGTTTGTTTTTTGCTTGTAGCCATAATTCTATGTGTTTTTATTTATGACACTGTATGCTTTTTTTAATCAATTGTTATCATGGTGATTATTCTGTAATTTCGTAATAAACATACAAATGTTTTATTTTTAAAGACCATTTTCCTGTTTTTTCTTAACTTTGTCCACAGACTTGTTAGACTCTGAGCCTTACACATATTGTGTTAATTGATAAGTTTTCAATAATGGTTGGCTTATGTGCAGTTGAATAAGCAGTGCAGGGCACTTGGTAATACATTACTGTGTGATTGGTATTGTTCAAAAACAAAATTCTAGACAACTTTTAGCAGCCTTAACCACCTTAGAGGGTTACTAGTGGGACCTCCTTGTTTTTCTATATTTCTCCCCTGTCCCAGATGTGACAGATAAGGGGGCCTCCTTTACTTTCTTTTAATGTTCTGGAGATAAGCCACTATGGCGGATAAATGTATCCGAATGGAAGCGTACGCTAGATTGCATTTGTAAAGATGTAACAAATAGCAGATGATGTAAGGAATGGATGCATCTAGCGGGGTGATGTCGTGGTTTGTACAGTAAATGACAAACCGCTTCCATTTTGCTGCATAGCAAGCTCTGGTGGTGGGCTTCCGTGCCTCCCGGATGATGTCCATGCATTCAGGAGGCAGGTTGAGGTAGCCAAACTCTAGGACCTCAGGAGCCATATCGCCAGATTGAGTTGTTGCGGATCTGGATGCTGAATGTCGCCATGGTTCTGCGTCAAGAGGCTTGGGGAGAGATGTAGCCTTTGATGCGGTACCACGGAAAGTTCCAGAAACGTGGTGTACCATGGTTGGCGTGCCCACGTTGGAGCAACTAGGATGAGCGTCATCGAGTGTTGCTTTAGCTTTCTTGCCACCAGCGGAATGAGAGGCGCTGGGGGAAAAGCGTACGCAAATCTGCCTGACCAGTTCATCCATATCGCATTCCCTTGCGATTCCGGGTGAGGGAACCTGGCGGCAAAGCTTTGGCATTTTGCGTTTTCCCTTGTGGCAAAGAGGTCTATCTCTGGATGACCCCACTGCTGGAAGTACGGGTGGAGTACTGATGGATGTATCTCCCACTCGTGCATTTGATGGCTGTACCTGCTGAGCAGATCCGCCATCTGATTGTCCTTGCCCGGGAGGTGTTCCGCCATGAGGAAGATGTTTCTCTGAATGGCCCACTTCCACATGCTCTGAGCCAGATGAGACAGCTGTGGCGAGTGAGTACCTCCCTGCTTCTGGATGTAGTACATGGCTGTCATGTTGTCCGTCCGGATCGACACGACCTTGTTGCACAGATGTACTTTGAAGGACTTGAGCGCCATGAAGATTGCCATCAATTCTAGGTAGTTGATGTGCAACTTCTGTTGCTGGGTGGACCACAGTCCCTGCACCGTGTAGTGGAGCACATGAGCTCCCCATCCTTGGAGAGATGCGTCCGTTGTTAGGATAATCTGTGGCACAGGCTCTTGGAACGGTCGTCCCTTGCAAAGGTTGTGTGGATTCCACCAATGCAGAGAGTTGTATGCCCGACCGGTCACCAACACTAGGTCTGTCAGTTGTCCCTGAGCCTGTGTCCACTGACTTGCCAAGCATTCTTGGAGTGGACGCATGTGCAACCGTGCGTGCGGGACTATGAAGATGCAGGAGGCCATCATGCCTATCAACTGCATGAACACCCTCGCTGGTAGGGAGTGTTGTGGTCTGAACCTGTGGATCAGCGACTGAATGTTGTCGATCCTGACCGGGTTTGGCTGAGCCATAGCAGTCAGGGTATTTATTGTCGCACCCAGATACTGCCGCACATGTGCTGGTTGAAGGTGCGACTTTGGGTAGTTTAGCGACAACCCCAGACTGTGAAGGAGGTGAATGGTGTGGGACATGTCCGCGGCGCACTGTTGTTCCGACTTTGCGTGAACGAGCCAGTCGTCTAGGTAAGGGTAGACATGTATGTTCTGCCTCCTGAGGTGCGCCGCAACTGTTGCCAGACACTTTGTAAATACTCTGGGGGCAGTGGTCACTCCGAAGGGTAGGACCTTGAACTGATAGTGCCTGTTTTGAACGGTAAACCTGAGGTATTTTCTGTGGGATGGGTGGAGTGGTATGTGGAAATAAGCATCCTTGAGGTCCAAGGTTGCTAGGAAGTCCCCTTGGTTCAGCAGGGGAAGAATCTGTTGCAGTGTAAGCATGTGAAAGTGTTCTGACAGTATATACAGGTTGAGGGGGCGTAGATCCAGAATGGGTCTGAGGGATCCGTCTTTTTTTGGGATAAGGAAGTACAGGGAATAGACCCCTGTGCCTTCCTCCTCCACTGGTACGAGCTCGATTGCGCCTTTTTGCAGCATCACCACAACTTCCTGCTGCAATAAGTGCAAGTGCTCTGCTGACATAGGACGGTGCTTTGGTGGTATGTTGGGTGGAGTGGACGTGAGCTCCAAACAATAGCCGAACTGGATAAGTTTCCTGACCCACCTGTCTGTGGTGATGGATGTCCAGACTGGCAGGAACTGCTGGAGTCTCCCCCCCCCCCCCCGACAGGTGTTGGATGGTCGGGGGGCAGTGACAGAGAGTCACTGTTTGTTGGCGGCAGAGGAACGGGAGTTGTTGTTTCCTCTGCCTCTGCCCTTGGCACCGTTACCTCTGTAACCCCCTCTACCCTGCTTGGGGTACGAGGATTGTGCACCACTTTCGTGAATTGTGTCTGTTGACCCAAGTGTCCTCTGGTAACACCACGTGCTCCTGAGTGACGAAAAGTGCTCCCCCGGAATTGTTGAGACTGAAGCGCCCCCATGGACTTAGCGGTCTCATTGTCCTTTCTAATTTTTTCGAGGGTGGTGTCAACATCTGGGCCAAACAGTCTGTCAGGATTAACGGGCTGGTTGAGTATTGTCGTTTGAATGTCAGGTTTAAATCCTGATATGCGAAGCCATGCCTGGCGCCTTAACATGACGCTAGTGTTAATTGCCCTAGCCGCTGTATCAGCCACATCAAGTGCACACTTGATTGCGGCGTTTGAGATGAGCTTTCCCTCTTGTATGAGCATTTCGGCTGCTTCCTTAAACTCATCAGGTAGGTGTTGAAGGAGCTGTTCTAGGGTGTCGTAATGCACCCTATCGTATTGTGCCAATAGTGCCTGTGTGTTTGATATACGCCAGATATTGGCAGCCTGCGCAGCCACCCTTTTGCCCGATGCCTCAAGCACTTTCGACTCCTTGTCTGGGGGAGGAGCTTCACCCGTTGTTTGGGAGTTTGCCCTCTTGCGGGCATTGGCGACCACAAATGAATCCAGAGGCAACTGTCCCCAAATATATGCAGGGTCCCCAGGTGCTGGCCTGTATTTTTTTTCGATACGTGGGTTCACCACTCTCGCCCTGGTAGGTTCTTTAAAGATCTCAGGGGTATGCTTAAGGACACCTTTCAGCATAGAATGTGTCTTAACTGTTCTTTCTGAGACAGAGAAAGTGTCGAACAAAAAATCTTCCTCCACCGGGTCAGCATGCATGTCCACATCATGATTTGCAGCTGCCCTCTCTATCAAAGCATTAAATGCTGCTGAATCCTCAGTTGGTGATGTACGTGCACCAAAACCCTGTGGGTCCTGTACCACCTGATGTCCTCCCTGGTCACCAGTGTCGTCATATGAGTCCTGGTGACCATCAGGGTCGTTGGCATCTGGGAAATTGTACTGGTCATATTGGTTATCATACTCTCCCCCTGACTGGTTGGGGGAAGGTGATGGACTCCTCCTTGGTGGTGGCTGAATAGGTTCAACAAGGGCAGGAATGTCCTGTGCCGCCCTCTTCTTCTTTAGTGGAATGACATAGGATTGCAATGGTTGGGAAGTGATTTTTCTTTTATAGAGGGTCAATTTCCCTGTTACGGCATCGATGTAATGCTCAGATTGGTCTTCTGAGGTATTCTTCGGCACCGATTCGGGTGCAAACGCCTTTGGTGCCACCTTAGGTGGCAGAGTGTAGAGAAGCTTGGTAGAAGTCTTCGCAGGCGTGTCCACCGGTTTCGGAGCCGACGGCGTGGGAGCTGTTGACGTCAAAGTCTTCTCCCGAATACGTTTGAGGGAGTCGGTGACCTGTTTTGTGAACGAGGCGGAGGGTTTGGTACCAGACGCCCGATGTTAGTCAGCGTCGGAGGCGCTCGGTGTTGACGGTGTGCCGCCGACGAATCTTCAGCCCCAACGGCTCCCGGCTCCGTCGCAGGCTTATGCGCCGACGCCGTTGCTGCAGACCCGGCTTCCGTGTGCCGATGCGTTGTGCCTCCGGCCTTCGGATCGTGGCTCTTAGTCGACTTCGCTTCGACCGTGCGTTTACTTGTGGGCGCCGCAGCTTTGTCTGAAGGCGAGTCAACAGCCTTAGTGGAACGTGCCGGAGCGACCGTGCTCGAGGCGTGATGGACAACCTTCTTAGAGGACGGCTCCTTGGCCACCTTCTGCTGCGCTGTCGACTCGACAGTTCTCTTCGACTTCGGAGGGCGACGGAGTCGATGAGGGAGCAGGCTTGGTTATTTTTGTTGCGACGTCGGCCATTTTAGGGTTAGTCGATTCCGAAGGTTTCGGTTTCGTTTTTGGCGGGACGTCGGCCATCTTTGGTGTAGTCGATTCCGATGGTTTCGATACGTGCAATGGCGGCTCCGCTGGAGTGTCCGTGGCCGGGCCAGAAGGCGGGGCCGGGGATAGCGGTGCAGGGTCGTGGGTAAGGCCGAGTGGCAATCCCGTGACCTGAGCCTGAGCCATGTAACTTTCGGGGCATAGCTCTTCCTCCGAGCTATCTTCCGCGGCCCCATAAACTTCTTCGTCGTCCCCTACCTCCTCGACGTATTCAAGGTCTTGGCCCTGTCCTTCGACGTGTTCCTCGGGATCGGCCTGGACCTCCGTCGACGGGGGTGAAATCTGAAGATGATGGCTTTGGCCGTCGAATATGTCGTCGGGAGCCGGAGCCGCTCGCTGGGCCTCAAGGCGCACCGCGCGCCGAAGCTTGAGCGTTTTCTTGGACCTGAACTTCGAGCAGGCCATGCAGTTGTCTTCGTTGTGGTCCGGCGAGAGGCATTTATTACAGACTGGATGCACGTCGATATGTGGATATTTGGATCCACAGACGGGGCAGAACTTGAACGGACTCCGCTCCATGCTAAGTCCGTCGGGGTCTTGCTGCGACGAGAGGGCCTCGATGTTGGAAGAGTCACTCGACTCCACAGAATTCCGGCTCAAAGAACTGGATGATGCTCGAGACCGCACACAAACAATACCGACGCAGGTAACGAAGGCCTTTTGGCCTTAAGAAGAGAGTTTTACGATTCCGACACGGAGACGTCGAAATCACATCCAAACCCAATGGCGGAAAAAAACAATCTGGGGATGGAGTCGATGCCCATGCGCACTGTAGTCCAGAGGAGGAGCCACCTATCTCGTGATACTTCGAAGACTCTTCCAGGACAACAATGTGCAATCATCCGGACCCAACACTAGGCGGCGATCTATGCACTAGATATGAATTTAGCAGCCCACATGCCTCGAACAATGGATGCCCAATGGTAGAACTCCACAAGACTCTACAACATCCAACAATTTCTAGAGACTTTGTACAATCCACATAACGTTAGGAACTACACAGCCCTTCTTGTGATTATTCATTGGGAGATATCAAATGTCCTAGCAAATCTAAAAGCACTTCTTTGAAAAAAAACAAATTGAATCACTTCAACCACAACACTGAATAGCAGAAGTGTGCTCATCATGTGATACAGAAGTCTATGCCGCAAACATATTCTCTTCTTTCACACAAGAATATACAACACATCACTTGAGAGAATCAAACTTAATTTCTAGTGAACATTATACAATACACACAACACTCAAGCACCAAAGTAACCAGAGATCCAGCACATTCACACACAAAAACCTGAGCAAGTACAATGGATAGAAATAAAAGTTAAGAGTTTATTGAAAATAAGAGCATAACATCACCATGGAATGGAAGAGAAGTGCCTCAAAGAGGCAAAATTAGACAAGGGGAGCGGATTGGAAACGCATATAAAAGGAGTTTCTTTCGTTTCACATTAAGCATGTTTTAAAAAATTATCAGTACACACGAGCCACAATACCAAAAATGCAAACAAGGACATGGAGGCAACGGTAGACATTAGAACACGCAATGGAGTCAATGGGCCAGGGGCTGCTTATCCAGCATTCAGAAGAAAAAGAGGCCTGCTAAAGCCAATCCTTCAATATGCTAGTAGGAGGCACGGCTGCAAGGACAGAAATGCATATAAAAAAAAGAGGGGGTGGAGTTTGGCAAAGGGTAGGCAAATGTGGTCCTAGGACTGTGCTTGCACAATACGGCAAAATATAAAGTCTGTATTGTATTTTACACAACATAGACAGATGAGATGACTTTGAAATGGCTAGCTTTTCCAAAAATTCGGTGAGGTTTTTCAAGTTTGAGATTAGGGAAGACCATGGTTTAGTCTTGTAGCTAGCTTTACAGTCTCCCTTTAAAAACATAGCCTTCCCATTAATCACTCTATATTTCAAATCCAGTCATGCGGGGGGACTAGGCCTACTCTATGTCTGTACACGTGCCATCTAAAGAAAAGATGCCCAAGCTCATAGGATGCAGGTTACGTTTGATGTGAATACTACAGGCAAGACTCCACATTTGCACTACACTGGCTTATATTTGGCTAAGCTGTGGAGCCAGAAAAAGGCCAGAACACCAAATCTGGCTAGAACAAAGTCATACATAGATTATTAACCTGTGTGCTCTCTTGGATGGAGCAATCTGATGAGATAAAGCTCCTGTGGAATGTCAACACTGGCTCGTTCTTAATTATAAATTTCACCAGTCGGGGTTTCCATTTTACCTCGACCTTTACACAATTTTGGAAGTAATTCTTATACCAAAGCCATTAACTACTTTAGGCAGAATAAGGAGTCTCCAATTTGGCTGAGACAGAGTCCTTTGCTTCTCAAGAAGCATGTTTCTACTGTGCAAGACTGAACATCAAAGGTTTGACCAGATGTCAATCAAACACATCCTTTAATATGCCCTTCAGTCAGAAAGGGAAAGTTCTCAGTTTATCTAGTCAACATTGTCAGGGCAGCAGGGTTAAATGAAGGGCCCTGCCATCTTTTCTTTCTCTCCCTGCAGCCGTTTCAGAGGGAAAGAGGGAAGGGTTGGAGGGTTAAGGTAGGAGTATTTCACAAGATCACGCTCCCACGAGAAGGTGCAGCTATCGCTACACAGGGCATGCACTGCGCCTATGTCCCAGGGCGCTTGGTAGCATCAGACGCCCACGGCCAGACAAGGGTAGTCGGATCATGCTTGGCAAGAAGGGCGAATGGAGCTAAATCACAGGAGGAGAGTTGGCAACAGGGACGAGGGAGGAAGCAGAGGGCATAGAGCGATGGCAGGTACAGTCCCCATCTTTTGCTCTGCTGCAGCGGAAGCTTCTAGAACTTTACTTCGCAGTCATCATCTGTACAAACTCTGCAAGAAACACAGAAACATTTTAAAAAAGGTCCCCAAACAAACAGCATTACTACATCTAGCACATTGGTCTCATTTATTGCTACAAAATGCAAACTGATCCCCAGATTCAAAAGGGTGGGGTAGAAGGAAATGGGTCAGCTCTTCTCAAGAAATCCATGGCTTTAACTACATTCATCCCTCAAAATTGATGTTCTTTTTAAGCGCTCAACATAGAGTTCACATTGAAGGGCAAGATGAGCATGTTGACAAGTCAGTAACACCTAAATAAGCTAAAATGTGCACACTAAAGACAAACAGGCCTAAACCTAGACTTAAAATAAAGTGCATATGCGCACACACTGTTCTGTAGATAAATAGACCTCGGCTCAGACTGAAGGAGAACAAGCAACAAAGGAGAAACAGACCTAATAAAAGAGTGAAGGAGACCCATCTGGAATACAAACTGACCTAAGCTAGGAATTGTAATTATTTAGGCTTAGATGTAGAGAGAAAAGCAGTTGAAAGAGACTTCAATGGAAGGAGCATCCATAACTACATATTTGAGCGAGCAAAAGCTTGTTCCGAATCATTCATTTCCCAAGGGAGGACACATCCTTTGGACCCCTGAAGTAGACAACATTACATGTAGCCATTGTGAGTTAATGGGGTATATTATATAGTGTGGTGTGGTTGTGCAACCTCACTGTATAATACTCTTACCAACCAAATTTCGGGGCCATAGGTTTTGTCTTTACATCCTCAGTCCAACCCTGGATTGCTATGGCGCTGAGTAGCAAGGCTTACCGAGAGGAACACGTGTAAGCATTTAAACAGCACCAAAACAACTGAAGAAGAAATGGACGACACTCAAGAAATCCAACACCAATTTATAAGAATAGACTATTTGTACATATGAATTGAGTCACTAGAACAAAAAAATCCACTGGAAAGTTCCAGAGAAAGAATTTGGAATCAATGATTTAAAGCAATTTCACTCAACCGCGAACACGCCTTGGCAATGTCAACGAATTGGATACTTAGAAACTTTAAGGAAAACTTAGAGAAGTGTCACTGTAGTTGGTTAGAAGTTCTTGGGGCGAAAATACCCCAGCAGGGAGCTAGCCAAGTGGACCAGCAGGGTCCACCACGGCAGTTATCTTCACAGAAGAAGTCCTTCAGCAGTTCTAGGCATTATCGGTGTTACAATGGATTCCTATGGAATGGTCCTGATGCAAGGGATAAAGGACGCAAAGTTTCTCTAAGGATGCTGTGGATGTGACGTGGTCGTCAGGGGCCTTCCTGCAGGGATTCCTGTGAAGATAGTGAAGGAGTCCAGTTTGCAGGGTCGATGGCCCATGAAGTCCTCTCCAGCTGTTTGACGTCCAGTCGTCCGCTGTCGCAGACCAATCCATCCCGAGTCGATAACTCTCATTAGGAGGGTCCCATCAACTCTCCAACAGCACTCCTGGGTTGTGCACTGCAATGGTGGTAGTGGCATGAAGATTTTATATTACTAACTTGCCACAGCAGGCTTCTTCAGATGCTGTGTCCCTGTGCTGTGAACAGGAGGCCAGTCGGCTGGCACTTAGAGTCTTTTATTGACAGGGCTCTGGAGACAGCATTTCCCTGAGCAGGATGTGGCAGGCACAATCCTTCTCTTTGTTAACCACCAGGTGCAGTAGTCAACGGTATAGCCTCTCTTTGTTGGTCCCTATGTGCAGAAGGGTAGTCCTAAGTCGATCAAGATCTGTTCTTGGTGCCGGGGATGCCCTATTTACGTTTGCAAAGTGCCCTCAGGGCAGAGGCGCTTAGTAGCCAACGGGCTACTAGGCTCCCTCTTACCTGGTGACCACTTCCTGTGGGGTGTGGCATCTGGCTCTCTCAGGATGCACCATTCTGCCCACTTCCAAGATGGTGAGACCACTCTCTCAGTGGTCAGTCCTCTCTAGCCCACTCCTGGGTTGTGGCTATATCAGGGCTGCATGCCCCCGGGGAAAGCAGTTTGACAACTGGTTTTCTTTCCCCTTTGTGCTCCCAGTGCTAGCCTATGTACCTCAACAATGGTGCAGCCCACCCCCTGGCATTCCACATCTGCCCTTCAAAGGCGGCTTCACCTTTGAAGCCTGCTTTTTGGGGCGAACTTCTAAATGGCTTACTGCAGGAGGGATGGGACACCTCCATAGCCTGCAATTCCTCATGGTCTCCTTCCTCAAGAGTCGTTGGCATGTCTCCCCAGGAGGGAAGAATGCAGTCTCATGGCACAGGCTCCATGTGTGCCAGGACAGGAGCTTTAAAGACAACAAAGTGGCAGCTTTACAAAAGTTGCAAATAGCAACAAGTTACATCAATTTTGACTTGAGATACAAGTCGTGGTTAATGTAACAAGTTGTTTGATACCTTGGAGTGCTCATTTTGGTTGCACCGTTCAAGAGTTAGCACAGCTGAAGGGTCAGCGTGTAATCCTGTACTCACCAATTGGGTGGCCAAGCCTTTCCACAGTAAAACAATTGTTTGCATGTTTCACTGCCAGGACATGTAAAGTACATGTCCTGCCTGTCATATGTTGCACCCTGCCTTTAGGGCTCAGTAGGCCTGCCAGAGTGGTGACTTACACATGTGTCCAGGGGAAATGGTGGCTTTGCCATTTCTTTCAATAGCAAAATCGGGCTGACAGTGCATGATTACTTTACCAGTCTACAGTGGCAGACTGGGGGACTAGTTTTACTTGGGGGACCTCCAGGGGGAAGCAACCAGTGATGCAAGCCCTAGGTACCCCTCTAACGTACATGTACTGGGTACCATTTACTAAGGACTAAAAGGTAGGTTAGCCATTTCCAATGGTGCATAGCAGATTCGACATACACTTTAGGGTCAGAACCCTGGCACGGAGGTCTGGTTAGCAGACCTAAGTGCACAGAGTTGAAAAACCAGCGGTATCAGTCAAAAAACATGGGGCAACTAAAAAAAAAAAGAGGCATTTTCTTACAGCCATTATACCAGACATGCAACTTCCTCCAGCCACAGCCGTTCACAAACCAGGTTATACTAAGGTATTATGAACTATGGTCGAAAAACACTAAAAAGCCCTCTTAATGTTTTCAAAGAGACTGCGGAAGAGATGAGCTATCGACAGGATCCACCACTTTCAGGCAGGCACCATGCTGAAAATACACAACTATAATTCACCACACGTAACTCAGGGCCACTTCAGAAGGCAGGAAAAAAATTAATGACAATGGGGTCCTATTGTTTGGATGCTGCACAAGATTCTTCTATGACTGGGGAGCACACAACGGAAATGGTTTTGAAGGGAGGGTTAGCTTGCCCATCTAAGTCACACTCTCTACTGGGCTAGGATGAAGGTAGTATGGGGATTAGATCCTTAGTACTATAAGGAGGACAACAACCAGAGCATGGAAGGCGTGGACACCTAACCTTACGGAAGGTGGTGGCAAGGCTTGTGAGGCTTAAAGAGGAGATAGGCTGGGAACAGTAGTCTTCGAGAAGGAAAGTCAATATACCCGTCAGTCAATTTCAGATACGGCTGTTCGGTCCCTCTTTTCTCCTTCTTGCAGGTTCTTGTCTGTGGAAACAAGGTTCAGGGGTGCCCCTGAATACTAGATCTAGGGGTGATACAGGTAGGTAAAAAGGTTGGGACCAATGGGTCCCTTACCTGGGGTGAGTACACCTATTATGCCACCCTCCAGTGGGAGGGGGGCATACGCCTGTCCCTGGTTGTCTGAGTCTCCACCCCCCCAATCTTCAAGATGGCGTGGACAGAGTTGTTCTTCACCTCACCCCCCCCCCCCCCCAACCTGAGGGGTGGAGTTGGCAGGAGTGGGCACACCTCTCCCTCACTTTTTCCCCCGCTGGTTTTCCCACCCAAAGTGGGGTTCAGAACCAGTGGGGAACAGTTGCTGAAAGCAGCAAGTGGCCTAGGGAAGCTCACAAAGGTGGCAAGCCTTTGATGCTTCCCCTTTGTGAACCCTGCCCATCCTGGGGGAGGAGGCGTGGCACCTTGTCCCAGGATGTGCATTGTTTCAGGCCCCGGAGAGCAGCAGGCTCTCGACCCAGGGGTCCAGAAACAGGTCTGGTGGTGGCAGCTGAAAGCAGTCACTCAGCATGGACACTAGTGGTAGGTCTTTTTTCAGGGGGCATCTCTAAGATGCCCACTGTGTGCATTTTTCATTAAAACCCACACTGGCATCAGTGTGGGTTTGATGTGCGGAGAAGTTGGATACCAAACTTCTCAGTGTTCAGTATAGCCATTATGGTGCTGCAGAGTTCGTAATGACGAACTCCCAGCACCATATACTCTTAATGGCAGCACTGCACTTACAATGTCTAAGAATGGAGTTTGACACTGTAGGGGTACAGGGCTCATGCACTGGGACCCTCTCCACTGGTACAGTGCGCCACGACAAGCAGCCTGTAAAGGCAGTGTGTGAGTGTAATGATACCAGGACTCTAAGGGTGGCACAATATGTGCTGCAGCCCTTAGTGGTCTTCCCTACTCACAGTGCCCTGGGTACCTGTGGTACCATTTACCAGGTGGCCAGAGATGCCAATTGGATTTTGGTTTCAATGCAGATTTAGGGAAAGAACATAGGACCTGGGCACCTGATTGGCGAGAGCCCAGGGCACACTCAGTCAAAGCAGTTCAGCAAAAAGGGGGGGTAGGGGGTACCATACAGAAAGAAGGCACTTTCTCACAGGTAATCACTATTCCTTATAAAGGAAACTCAATTTCATTTAGCGATTCCTAGTGTAAATTGACCTAGCTCCTGAATATTAATAAGGTAGGTCGCAATTTAAAACTCATTAGGAATAAACATCATGACATGGACAGAGGCCTGCTGAGGTCAGCAGAACACCATGTTTGTGATTGCTTTTAAATAAAGCAGCCTTAAAGGAAAACAGGATGTGTTTAAAAAGAAAACTTGTTTAAATGTAGTTTAAGAAGATGCGGTGGGCCCATGGACCTCCACCTTCACTGTAATTTTTTTTTACATTCACAAATGGAAACGTGTCCCAAGGGGACTGAGCCCTTCCCACTTGCGAATGCATTCCCACTACACTTCGGTGGTCGGTAAATTATTAATGTTTTGCAACAGGAATTCAGTCGCAAAACATTAATACATACCATTTGGAAGGGATGCCCCTCCCAAATAAAGCAGTATTTGGTCACAAACCAAAATTGAGATTTGGTAACATGCTACCAAATTGCAGTTTGGGTTTGATACATACCAATTATGCTTTTTTACAGTCACAAACAGGGTGATTCTGTGAATCAGTTTGTTTGCGACTGGAAAAAAGCTCGATACATTTGGCCCCTAGTGTGCTGCTTGAGGCCAACCACTAGAGAGAAAGCTGTATTCTGGACAATTGTAATTAAACATCTATCAAGAAAATCCTCAAATAATGAGTAGTACAAAAAAAATTAAACAGACTGCACAAAATAGATTAATTTTGACAATGCATTCTGCCAAAAGCTGTAAATTAGAGGAGCCTGACAGTTGGCGGTGGTTGGGAAGAAGGTGGGACTTGACCAAAATATTTCAGCTGCAAAATCCTTGGACAAAATATTTCAGCTGCAAAATCCTTGGACAACGTTCTTTTGGAGAATCTTTATATGGTCCTGCAACGAGATGGGGAGTCTAGCAGTTCCTTCGAGGTCCACCAGCTTTGACTGCAACCATAGCCAAGTGTTAGTACACTTGAACAGGCAGGTAAGTCTTCTGTTCTTGGGACTTCTTTTCGTAGACTCTGCCAACCATACCAGAAGCATTATGTGAATGCTACCCATCCAACAGGACCTAGCATGTCCCACATCATGTACAGGTTTTACTAGCAGCTCTCACTGCAACTTAATGGAGCATTTACTTCCACCGTTTGTACGCCAGTCTATCTGCTACACCTTCAAGTTTTTACTTACATTCTTGCTGCCCAAGTCACTTTGACTTGGGCTACATTCCAATGTTTCTGCATGTGGTAGCTTCATGCCATTGTGCCAAATTTATATTAACTGCAATGAGTTTGGTACCGTTTCCCCAGTCGTAGCAGTATTCCGTACTTCAGTGGAAGCCAGAAAGGCATATTGCATTCCCACAGTGCCTTCAGCTTGTTGTCCTTAATTTCCTGGTTTCTTAGTCCGACACTATTTTTTCCCCCAAGGAAAAACAGCGTTGACTTCCAACATTACTTAATCTCACACAGTTGTGAGAAAGTAAGGTTCTGTTGCACTTTTTGCCTTTCTTTTCCTGCAACTTTGAATGTAGAGGGACCCAGTGCCTGCTGTACAGGTTCCCAGTACCAGTGTCCTTTCCCTAAAACTGATCCACAAGAGGCCCTTCAGGTCCCCTATAAGTCCCTCGTAAAAGGTACATGGGCACCTAGGGTATTGAGACTGAAAATGGTCTCCTTGGAACCCCTCTCCTAGACCATGCAGACTACACTGCAGCATGCCTGGCGCAGACAAAACAACAAAGTCGACATGGCACACTACCGGTGTGCCATGCCAACTAGCACTGCCCAAGACATAGGTACAGCTCAGAACACGCTTGGCTGAGGTCACTCGCCTTACGGGAGCGGTAATCATTTCTCTTGCTTGCCCCTTGATTTATTCTTCCCACCGTGAGCACACTTGACTGTGAATCCGGACGCCTCTCCCGCCCGGTTCGAATTACCTTGCAACCGTAATTCCTTCTCTGCCTGCCCCCGGATTAATTCTCCTCCATGCTGGGTAGCGCCACTCCACCACCCAGGTCAAGCCTGCATCCTGAATTCCATTGAACTCCCCCAGGATCCATCAACTATCTCATTTCCTTGCCAGAGTGCATTCAGTGTATTCGGTTGCCAGATTCTCACAACCTTCACCCCTGCTGTTTGGATCATTGCAGCATTATCCTTTCAGCATTATTCGTGATTTAGTAACCATTGTCCTGAAGATGACCTGATATTGAACAGGTCGAAACGCTGTTGACTACGCAGCGCAATTTGCGGCTTCCATGGGGTCAATTAGCTGTCTAAATCATAATACTTGACTTATGTTGATCTGCCTTGTATCATTGACCTCATAACTACATGATTTTACTGTTTTTCCACTGTTCACGCTGTTTTATCACCTTTGTGCCACTGTGCTGTTCACCAACACTAGCCTGGCATTGGGAACAGGAGGACTGTGAAAACCCTTAATAAATACATATTCAAAATCTCTAAGAATCGCATCCTGTCATTCGGACCCGCTAACAGTCCCAAAGACTGGAACTGTAAGTTGCGTACTAAACTGTTTAACCGCATAATTATTTTCCTCCATAGGATAACATTGAACTGTTCAGAAAGTGTCGACTTTTAAAACTGAAAAGTATTTTTATTTTAAAAAGTACATACCTTACTGCGAAGATATTGGTTTTTAGGTACAAACAAAGCTATTTTTTCTAAAATTGGTGTGGATCTCTTTTGAGTCGTGTGTCCATTATTGGTCAATGTGCAAGAATGAATATGCTACTTACCAGTATGCATCTGTTCTTGGCATGTATGGCTGCTAACATTCATATCTATTGCATAGATCGCCGCCTAGTATTGGGTCTGGATGATTGCACATTGTTGTCCTGGAAGAGTCTTCGAAGTATCACGAGATAGGTGGCTCCTCCCCTGGACTACAGTGCGCATGGGCATCGACTCCATCCCCAGATTGTTTTTAGCAATTGTGGCAGAGATGGAGTGAAATAGTGTAAATGATGTCCATGCTAATGATTGAATGCATGAAAATGTCTGCAGCTGCTACGGGCATCGGGGAGGAGGGCGGGCGATATGAATGTTAGCAGCCCTACATGCCAAGAACAGATGCATACTGGTAAGTAGCATATTCAGTTTGAGGCATGTGGGCTGCTAAATTCATATCTATTGCATAGAATACATAGCAGTCCCTCAATTAACGGCGGCCGCCCGTGCCAGCTGCAGAAGTCTGAAAAAGAGTTTTGAGAACAGCCTGTCAAACAGCTGCTTGCTGTTTTGAGTGCACATCTACACAGTAATGCTTGGTAAACGTGTGTGGTGTAGACCATGTGGCTGCTCTACAAATGTCCTCCAAAGGAATGTTCCCTAGGAAAGCCATAGAGGCTCCCAACTTGCGTGTGGAGTGTGCCCTTGGGGGGATCGTTAAAGTAAGTTTAGCTTTTTGATAACAGATCTGAATACATTTAACGATCCACCTGGCTATTCCTGCTTTGGAAATAGGGTTGCCTTTGTGCTGGGCTGAGAAGGCAACAAAAAGTTGCTGTGTCTTTCTAAATTGTTGTGTTCTGTCAATGTAGTACATCAATGCCCTTTTTACGTCTAATGTATGGAGCATTCTTTCTGCTACAGTCTGTGGGTTCTGAAAGAATGCGGGCAGTTAAATAGTTTGATTGACATGAAACTGTGACACCACCTTTGGAAGGAACTTGGGGTTAGTGCGGAGCACTACCCTGTTTGAATGAATCTGTATAAAAGGCTCTTGGATTGTGAGCGCCTGCAGCTCACTAACACGCCTGAGAGATGCAATAGCAATGAGAAAAGCCACTTTCCTTGGTAAGAACTGAATCTCACAGGAATGTAGAGGCTCAAAAGGTGGGCCCATCAGTCTAGTGAGAACCACATTGAGGTTCCACACAGGAGCTGGTGGTGTTCTGGGAGGAATGACTCGCTTCAGTCCCTCCAGGAAGGCTTTAATGGCAGGCACCCTGAAAACAGAGAGATGCTGCCTGTTCTGGAGATAAGCCGCTATGGCTGATAAGTGTATCCGAATGGAAGCGTAAGCTAGATTGCATTTGTAAAGATGTAACAAATAGCAGATGATGTTAGGAATGGACGCATCTAGCGGGTTAATGTGATGTGTTGTACAGTAAATTACAAACCGCTTCCACTTTGCAGCATAGCAAGCTCTTGTAGTGGGCTTCCTGGCCTCCCTGATAATGTCCATGCATTCAGGAGGCAGGTTGAGGTAGCCAAACTCTAAGACCTCAGGAGCCAGATCGCCAGATTGAGCTGTTGCGGATCCGGATGCTGAATGTCGCCATGGTTCTGCGTCAAGAGCCTGGGTGTGAGATGCAGCTTTTGATGCGGTACCACGGAAAGTTCTAGAAACGTGGTGTACCATGGTTGGCGTGCCCACGTTGGAGCAACCAGGATGAGGGTCATCGAGTGTTGCTTTAGTTTTTTTGCCACCAGCGGTATGAGAGGTGCTGGGGGAAAAGCGTACGCAAATCTGCTTGACCAGTTCATCCATATCGCATTGCCCTGCGACTGTGGGTGAGGGAACCTGGCGGAAAAGTTATAGCATTTTGCGTTTTCCCTTGTGGCAAACAGGTCGATCTCTGGATGACCCCACTGCTGGAAGTACGGGCGGAGTACTGATAGATGTATTTCCCACTCGTGCATTTGATGGCTGTACCTGCTGAGCAGATCCGCCATCTGATTGTCCTTGCCCGGGAGGTGTTCCGCCATGAGGAAGATGTTCCTCTGAATGGCCCACTTCCACATGCTCTGAGCCAGATGAGACAGCTGTGGAGAGTGCGTACCTCCGTTTCTGGATGTAGTACATGGCTGTCATGTTGTCCGTCCGGATCAACACGACTTTGTTGCACAGAGAGAGGCGTCCGTCGTCATGATGACTTGCGGCACAGGCTCCTGGAACGGTCGGCCCTTGCAAAGGTTGTGTGGAGTCCACCAATGCAGAGAGTTGTATGCCCGACCGGTCACCAACACTAGGTCTGTCAGTTGTCCTTGAGCCTGTTTCCACTGATTCGCCAAGCATTCTTGGAGCGGACGCATATGCAACCGTGCGTGCGGGACAATGGAGATGCAGGAGGCCATCATGCCTATGAACTGCATGAACACTCTCGCCGGTAGGGAGTGTTGTGGTCTGAACCGTCGGATGAGCGACTGAATGTTGTCGATCCTCACCGAGTTTGGCTGCGCCATAGCAGTGAGGGTATTGATAGTCGCGCCCAGATATTGCCGCACATGGGCCGGCTGAAGGTGCGACTTGGGGTAGTTCAGCGAGAACCCCAGACTGTGAAGGAGGTGAATGGTGTGGGACATGTCCGCGGCGCACTGCTGTTCCGACTTTGCTTGAACGAGCCAGTCGTCTAGGTAAGGGTAGACATGTATGTTCTGTCTCCTGAGGTGCGCCGCCACTGTCGCCAGACACTTGGTGAACACTCTGGGGGCAGTGGTCACTCCGAAGGGTAGGACTTTGAACTGATAATGCCTATTTTGTATCGTGAACCTGAGGTACTTTCTGTGGGAGGGGTGGAGTGGTATGTGAAAATAAGCATCCTTGAGGTCCAAGGTTGCTAGGAAGTCCCCTTGGTTCAACAGTGGGAGAATTTGCTGCAGTGTTAGCATATGAAAATGTTCTGAGAGGATATACAGGTTGAGGGGGCGTAGATCCAGAATGGGTCTGAGGGATCCGTCCTTTTTTGGGATGAGGAAGTATAGGGAATAAACTCCTGTTCCTTCCTCCTCCACTGGTACAAGCTCTATTGCGCCTTTTTGCAACATCACAAGAACCTCTTGCTGCAATAAGTGCAAGTGCTCTGCTGACATAGGACGTTGTCTTGGGGGTATGTTGGGTGGAGTGGACGTCAACTCCAAACAATAACCGTACTGGATAAGTTTCCTCACCCACCTGTCTGTGGTGATGGTCGTCCAGACTGGCAGGAACTGCTGGAGTCTCCCCCCCGACAGGTGTTGGATGGTCGGGGGGCAGTGACAGAGTCACTGTTTGTTGGTGGCAGAGGAACGGTAGTTGTTGTTGCCCCTGCCTCTACCCTTGGCACTGTTTCCTCTGTAACCCCCTCTACCCTGCTTGGGGTACGAGGATTGTGCGCCACCTCTAGTGAATTGCGTCTGCTGTGGCAAGTGTCCTCTGTTAACACCACGGGCACCTGAGCGACGAAAAGTGCTCCCTCTGAATTGCTGAGACTGAAGCGCCCCCATAGATTTAGCTGTCTCATTGTCTTTTTTGATTTTCTCGAGGGTGGTGTCAACGTCTGGGCCAAACAGTCTGTCGGGATTAACGGGCTGGTTGAGTATTGTTGTTTGTATGTCAGGCTTGAACCCTGAGATGCGAAGCCATGCTTGACGCCTCAACATCACGCTAGTGTTAATCGCTCTAGCTGCTGTATCTGCAACGTCAAGCGCACACTTGATTGCAGCGTTTGAAATAAGCTTGCCCTCTTGTATTAGCATCTCAGCTGCCTCCTTAAACTCATCCGGAAGGTGTTGTAGGAGCTGCTCTAGGGTGTCGTAATGCGCCCTATCATATCGTGCCAAGAGGGCCTGTGTGTTCGAGATGCGCCAGATATTGGCTGCCTGTGCAGCCACCCTTTTCCCCGATGCCTCCAGCACTTTTGACTCTTTGTCTGGGGGAGGAGCTTCACCCGTTGACTGTGAGTTCGCCCTCTTGCGGGCATTGGCGACCACCAAAGAGTCCAGAGGCAGCTGGCCCCGTATGTATGCTGGGTACCCAGGTGCCGGTCTGTATTTTTTTTCTATTCGTGGGTTGACCACCCGTGCCCTAGTGGGTTCCTTTAAGAAGTCAGCGGCATGCTTTAGGACCCCTTTTAGCATTGGAAGTGTTTTCACAGTCTTTTCTGCGGCAGAGAAAGTGTCAAACAGAAAGTCTTCCTCCACAGGGTCGGCATGCATGTCCACTTTATGATTAGCAGCCGCCCGTTCAATTAAGGCATTAAATGCCGCTGAGTCTTCAGTTGGGGATGTCCGTACACCATAAACCTGCGGGTCCTGTACCACTTGTTGGTCCCCCTGGTCACCAGTGTCCACCCATGAGTCCCGCTGCTCATCAGGGTCATTGTTATCTGGGAAGTTGTACTGTTCATCCTGGTCAGCTTCATCTCCCCCTGAAGCATATGGTGAAGGCGTTGGGCTTCTCCTTGGTTGTGGATGAAGAGGTTCAACAAGGGCAGGAAAGTCCTGTGCCGGTTTCTTCTTCTTCAAAGGTATCACATACGATTCCAAGGGCTGGGAAGTAATTTTTCGCTTATAGAGCGTCAATTTTCCCGTGTCGGCGTCGATATACTGCTCAGATTGCTCTTCTGACGCTTGTTGTCGACCCAAACGTTCACTTAGCAACGATAGTTCCGAAGCATTAGTGTTCTTTGGCACCGATCAGGGTGTAAAAGCCTTTGGTGCCACCTTGGGCGGCAGAGTGTAGAGGATCGGCGTTGAAGTCTTCCTCGGTGGCTCTACTAATTTAGTAACCGACGGCTTGTGAGTTGTCGATGGCAAACTCTTCTCCCGAATTCTCGAGGGAGTCGGTGACTTGTTTAGTGAATGAAGCGGAGGGTTTAGTCGACCCGACCGATGACCTCTGTCCGTTACCATGTGAGGACCCCAGCGTCGACGAAGTGTCCGTGCGTGTCGGAGACTCAGACGCATCCTTGACCCCAATGGTCCTCCCAGCCGTAGGCGCCGAGGCGGTCTGCTTTGGACCGGCAGTCTTGTGTCTTTGGGCAGGGCCTCCGGACGTCAGGTCAGGGCCCTTTGTCGACTGCGATTCAACCGGGCATTCGCCTGTTGGCGCCGTAGTTGTATTTGTTGGTGGGTCGACAGTGTTCCTGGGCTTCGATTGAGCCACCGTGCTCGACACGTGCTTGACGACCTTCTTCGAGCTTGGCTCCGTGGCCACCGTACGTAGCGGAGCAGGCTCGACAGCCTTCTTCGGCTTCGGAGCCACTGAAGTCGACGGCGTTGATGACGTCGCAGGAGTCTTCAGTTTCGATGGTACGGCGGCCATCTTTGTTGTTGTCGAATCCGAAGGTTTCGGTTTCGATACGCTCAATGGCGGCTCCGCTGTCGTGTCCGTAGCCCGGCCAGAAGGCGGGGCCGTGGATCGCGGCGTAGGGTCGTGGGTAAGGCCGAGTGGCGATCCCGTGACCCGAGCCGGAGTCATGTTACTGTCGGGGCATAGCTCTTCCTCCGAGCTATCTTCCGCGGCCCCATAAACTTCTTGGACGTCCCCTACCTCCTCGACGTTTTCCTCTAGGTCCTGGCCCTCTATGGGTTCTCCGGAGTCGGCCTCGACCTCCGTTGATGGTGGTGAAATCTGCAGATGATGGCTTGGGCCTTCTGCTTCGGGGTCGTTGAAGATGTCGACTGGTGCTGGAGCCGCTCGCCGGGCGCCGAAGCTTGAGCGTCTTCTTCGACCGGAACTTCGAACAGGCCATACAGTTGGCCTCATTGTGGTCCGGCGAGAGGCATTTGTTACAAACAGGATGCACGTCGATGTGTGGGTACTTTGAACCACACACAAGGCAGTACTTGAACGGGCTCCGTTCCATCGTAGTATCGTCGGGGTCTTGCTGCGACGACAGGGCCTCGATGTCCGAAGAGTTACTCGACTCCGCAGAAGACCGACTCTTAGAGTCGGAAGAAACACGAGACCGAACAATACCGACGAGGTAACGAAAGCCTTTTGGCCTTAAAGAAGTAGTTTTTCGATTCCGAACAGGAGACGTCGAAATCACATCCGAACCCAATGGCGGAAAAAAACAATCTGGGGATGGAGTCGATGCCCATGCGCACTGTAGTCCAGGGGAGGAGCCACCTATCTCGTGATACTTCGAAGACTCTTCCAGGACAACAATGTGCAATCATCCGGACCCAACACTAGGCGGCGATCTATGCAATAGATATGAATTTAGCAGCCCACATGCCTCGAACATGTCTTATACTACTCTGTGTTAGACCTAAGGCTGCTCGCCCACACTACCATTAATGTAGCACTTTGGGCTTTACATTGAGTCCTGTACACTTTTGGGGAACCCTTGAACTCTGTGCACGGTATAACCACCTAGTGGCATACCATTCAGAGCCAGCTTCCTACAACAGGCACCATCAAAAATCAGGAAAAGAGAGAACTGTTCTAATTAAATACTGGGTAGTCCCCCATAAGGAGATCCGGATGTCTGAACAGGGAAGTGTCACTGCTCCATGCATCCATTATAGAAACAGCTCCTACATTTTTTGGGACAGCAGATAATTTATGATTACATCATTGCTTGGTTTCTAAATATGCAATATGGGGATTTAGGTTAAATGACTTACTAATGTAATGGCAGCTGAAAGTCTTACAAAAGGAAAGCAGAGACACTCAAATTGAAACACTGCAGAGGTTTAAAGGTGTCCTAGCAAATCTCATGATAATGAAGACTATTCCAATCATGCACAGAATCTATGGGGGAATAACATACAGCAAAAATGCTCTTCAAAGCACCCATGTAAACTGCACTTAATGTTCATTAATATGAAAAGAATTTGGATTGGGTCAAGGAATGGGTGAGAGTGGAAGGGTTTGTAGGTAGCCAACATGTTGTAAGATGACCAGCAGTGCACACTTCAATTTGAAAGGCAATTCTCTTGGTAATCAGATATACATCCCTCACCTCCCCAGACAGAATGCCACAGACTTTACACTTCTCTCATTTCAACAAACCAAAGTTGATACTCCAATTCCAAAGGAATAGCAGCAATTTTTACAGTTTACCCATACACCTCTCTTCCTCCCATGCATGCTGGGGGACTGACCTTCGTAGTTGACCTGCCCATCTCCATCAATATCAGCTTCTCGTATCATCTCATCCACCTCCTCGTCTGTTAGCTTCTCGCCCAGGTTGGTCATTACGTGGCGGAGCTCAGCAGAGCTGATGTACCCATTGCCATCCTAAGGAAGAACAGACATTTGAGAGTTGATCTAAGCATCCTCTTTACATATACACAGGAAGAAGGCTTTGAGTGAGAAGAGAATGGTAATAACCTAACCGAGACCCATTGTGGCACAGAAACAGTGAGAAAATTGAGCAAATGTATGTGAAGAAAGAGCATTACTGACAAAAAGCTGCCTAGGCAACCCGATTCACCGTGACCAAGGAACAGATAAAGCGTAATACTTCATGTGTTCAAAGACTGAGCTGGGACACAACCTCAATCTCCTAATGCAAGCCCTAGTGTTTTAACCACTCATTATTCTCGCTGGAGTGTCCTGAACTCCAAACATAACACTGTGGCACCCAATATGTGACAGATAATGGTGCTAAAAAAAAATCCATTTCAGTGATGTACCAAATCTCTCAAAGCCAATAGACAGGTTGAACATTACTCAAGAATTATACCGAATAGTACAGGCTTAAGAGTGACACAAGAATGGAAAACAGATAGACTATTTAGGGGACGGCAGCAATAAAGACGCAGTGGAAAGGGATAAGGTGGATAAGAAGAAGCAAACAGAATTTGTGAGAAAGACTAATTGGTGAAAAGGGGCATCCAGTTCTCCCGGACATACGTGAAAGTCCACATTATGAAAATTAAAGAAACTGCAGATGAAGGAGGCAGAACTAAAACTCCGAGGGGGAAGCAGAAAAACATCCAAGCTTAAGGTATGTTTTAGTAGCTGGAAAGGCAATAAAAGAATAGATTTTTCAAACATAGAATTAAAGAATTAGGCGCCATCAAACATCAGAATCTGGACTAAAGAAATACAGAAAGGACTTTTACAAGTAATTATTTATGTGTATGCCTTAATACATTCATGTAGCAAAATTCCCTAGTTGTATTCAAAGCACTATGTATAGCACTTAAATCCATCCTTGCACGGGTCAGGTCCTGACCACTTGAAGAATAATTTTAAGTGGTACTCCCCTGTAGAGTGGTTCGCTCTAGTACCACTAGAAATCTGATGGTTTCCTCCCACAAGCTTGTTTCTTGGGGCGGCGTTATCTTCATTAGCCTTACATTGGAACACTCTTCCCTTTAGTATCAAATCTGCATTGGCTCTTACGAAATTCTGGAAATCCTTAGACCCATGGCTTTATGGCAACTTATCAGGGCCCTTTAGTGTTAAAAAGCTAGCGCCACGACGCCTCCGATCATATGAGCGCTACAAAACTTCAAATCATAGCATACTGCTGGCTCGAGCAGTTAAGGGGTTACGACTGACTGTTGCAAAGCAATTTGACCTACAAGATAAAAAGCCTAAATGAATCCTTACTGTAAGATCAGACAAGTGAGAAACCCAAGACCATGCACGACAATACATTTTGCAACTGGCACTTGCTGACCATCCAATGGTCACATATTTCCAATTGTACAGGATGAAAAATATTAAAACAAAATAAGACTGGTTAGCTCTCAGAGAGACTAAAATCAATTAGGACAGTCCGTATATGGTGCAAGAATGTTTATGAAAAAGCATATTCTAAGATCATGCAATGCAATATTTATGTATTTCTGTTTTCCAAGTTGGTAAATGCTAATATTTTGATAGAAGGGCACTATTTGTCTTCAAAGAGGAGGAGAATCTTTATTCTGTAACTGTAGCGGAGGATTCTTTTTACACTACATCACAGAGGGCAAATCAAAGCTGAACAGCAAGACCTTTCTGGCTATTGTTTCCCAACATCTGCCCTTACATGGCCTTCATCCACCAGTATAACCACCACATGAAACGAACTTACACCACAAACCATTCCAGCTCTGACACAAGCTTGCCTTCTCTCTGCAACAGAGGCTAAAGACCCACAAGCACAGACCCTGCCAATCAATCCCACCAATCTTCAAAGAGTTGATATTACCCAGGACAACTCATGAAGCCTTATTTTTCAAGAAACCCCTAGCTGTTGACTTCCATCTGAGCAGTCAAACTCCATATACCGGTTCATACCTTATCGAACACTCGAAAAGCTTCCCGAATCTCTTCCTCGCTGTCTGTGTCCTTCATTTTCCTCGCCATCATAGTTAAGAACTCTGGGAAGTCAATAGTGCCATTCCCTAGGAAGAAAAGAGGTACACAAAACAGGTGAACAACGGGGTACATACAGATACTGAAAGCAGACCAAATTGCAGAACCCTTCACTGGATCTAGCAGGAGCAGTTGAATTTAAGAATACTTCAGCGTCAGTGCACAAGTTCATGGAGTGAACCAGTAAAAGAACAACTCAAAAGCCTTTGGCAACAACATGCAATCAAGTACTTGTACTGGTGTAGATTTATGCCAACATCTGCACAATTCTTATAGTTCAGTCAATGCTCAACCTGAGCATGCGAACTGTGGAGTCTAATACCAATATCTAATTCAAGAGTCAAACACATTAATCTGTGACAGCTAAGTTGAGTGTAACACTTCTTATGATCAAAAGTATTCCCCAATCATCTATGACATCTGTTAACTCAAACCTTTCATCACATATATAACATCTATACCAAGGTATTTCGCAAGAGACCTCCCTTCTTCAGAACAATTCTTTTTGTGACAATTAAACCAAATTCTAGGAATTGACCCGGAAATTGAAAAACGAAATACCAGATATGTTTCTAATAGTTCTAGTTAACAAAGGGTTTCTAAACCCATGACATTTACTCCTTTTGGTAATTAACCCGTTCCCGAACATAATTTTGGTCTTTAAATTACCTAGAAATTCCAGATAAGTTAAGTGTTGCAGGTAGTAAGCAAGATTTTTCAATTACCTCATCATATATATGTTTATATCAATTTTTGGGCCTGTAAGCAAGACGAAATAATAAAATACAGTAGATCAACTGATGGTTAACCCCTCCCATGCTGGTGACGAACCCCAGCCGTTACGCCCCGCGGTGGGCGTGTGCTGATGACGGCTGGGGTTCGTCACGGCCCCGCCCTGTTCGTTTGTTTACAGCACAGGGGGGAAAACGGGGCCGCAGCGAAGGGGTTAAACATATGTTAAAGGCTTTCTTTTCTAGAATTAATTGTTTCATCAAATTTCTAACTGTGGAGACTCGAAAGAGGCAGCAGGTAATCCCTTGAAATGGTCATCCATCTGCCATTACCAAGATGATCATTTATATACTCTTCCTCTCTTCAAATGGCTGCCACCTGGTGGTAACGGATTTATCAACTGTGAGAGCAATGCTTTAGTAAGAAAGGACGCCGGCGGTGCAGAACCAGACTGTTTCAAGCATGAATGGAAAGGGGGTTAGATGCCGAAACTGTAGCAAGCCCTCCCAAAGGTGGCCATGAGAAGCCCACTGGGACGTGGCCAAACTACTGAGTGAGGCTAAGAAGCTGACAGAGCACAGCAGACCAGCAACGAACTGCTAAGAGGCACTCCCAGCATTGCATATGAGCTGCTCTGAAGGTTGCTGAGACTGCATACAGGGGTGGTGGCAATACAACAAAGCTGTGGATTTGTAAGAAAGGGTATTTGAACACATTTCCTGCTCCACAACTATGACACGCTCAAGGCTGGGGACGCTGTAGTGTCTGTAGATGGATGTGTAGATACTTGGATGAATACCACGTGAGCTCACACCAAAACAGAACACGGAAACAAATTCAGCTATTTCAGTTTGGAAAGATTGGTCTGCTGCCCTGGGGAGCATGGGTGGGATTATTAGCAGGCAGAATACTCTAAAATGGCACAATGACATATGGGTGGGATCGTAGGTACTTGTTGAAATTTGTACAATATTTGATTGCGATAATGATGGGAAATTGGGGGTTTGGGGGATAGCCGCTTTACCACTACTTCTATTTCCATTATGGCACATATGCACAAATACACCAAAATAACTTGGAGTGAATAATGTGGCTGAACGCTATCAAATATACTCCTTTCTGGAACAAAGATGGCACCATGTGGCTGTACTCCAAAAACACTTGACACACAGAGTTCTTAAACTTAAGAGGAGATGGAAGGGTCAAGCTCCACCACATGGAATACCCCATCTACGCAAGGGAGGCAGTAATATGGGAGAGGACCACAGTGCCTTTCACGCCAGACTAGTCCAATAGATGAGTAGGGTGACATGCGTTTGCATATTGAAGGATCTGCTGGTAACTATTGTAAACAGACCAAACAACGACCATACTAAATGCCTACATGACATGCCGCATATGGTACATCACAACTTTTCAAAAGTTAATAAAAAAGGACGGAATGCCCAGAGGGCATTTTCTGGCACACAGAAGGTTAATCAGGACTATAAATTCTATGTAGAGGGATGACACCTTAGCAGAGCCACAGAGTAGCGATATCCAGAGTCCATTTCGGACTATGGGAAACAGTAAAGGAGAGGCACCCATAGAATTCTCTTCGATAAAACTCTACCCGACCTATTGTTTCTGTGGAACAAATGGTCAGCTGACATTAACGGTAAACTTACGGAGGACTAGAAGCTGATCTCTCACTACTAAAACATCCACTAATGCAACATTTAAGCTCCAGCAGTTAACATCTTACATCAAGCATACCTTACCCCCAAATGACATGCTAAAATATACCCGTCCTTGTGGCAGAATATCCCATATGCAAGGATTCAAAGGTGGACTTCTATCACGTTGTGGTCATGTCAGCCGTGGCAACATATTGGAGTCCAGTTACAATTCAGGAGAGGACATTCAAGAGTAAAGGTTATCAAGACTGGAGCCATGCCTGCTGGACCTTTTCCTCGCATGGTAAAAAGAAGCATGTAAATGAGTTTTTTAGACCATGCTCTGGTTTTAGCTAAGAAAGTTATTGCTTTGGCATGAAGACTGGTCAAGGCACCAGCAACTGCCAAATGGGTACAAAGAGTTACATATTGGACAGAATTAGAGGGAACAGTTTTCATTGCAAAACACACTAGGGATGAGGCGCAGCCAGCACCAGTGTAGCCTGGAAGAGATCAAACAATCCTTCACTAACACAACATCTGGCTACACAATATACTGCATGTGTGACAGCTCATCATAGGTGATAAAGAGAACAGAAGGTCACAGACGTGAAAAGAAGCTGTCCCTCAAAATCTGCTCCACCATTTCTCACAGACAATATAGTGGCTCAGTACTTCCACACTCCGCTGCTTTACTTGATACGAGACATTTACCTAGTTAATTATCAATTCCATGACAATTCCACTTTATGAACTGCAGAGCACAAGGGAGTTCCACAAAAAAGCACTAGCTTTAAAAAAGGACATTCTATTTGGTGCCATCTGAGAAAACATGAACCGAAAGTCACATTTTCCCTCTGACTCACCAGCCTTATAGTTTTACTGAAAACCAACAAGACAGATGTGGGAAATACTTTGTATCGCAAGAAGAATTAACAGAACTGACAACTAACTTGAGAGTGACTTAATTTACGTGTTGGAATCAGACGCCACAGTTAGATTGGCAACATTTATTTTTGAAGAACCAGTAAGAGAACAATGGCACAAAGCTCCTGGTTGCAGAAACACATGAATGGAGACTGGGCAGAAGAGAGAGGGGCAGCAAAAGTGCATGTATAGACTTCTAAAGGGCAGCATATCAGACCGAAAGAGCGACACAAGGGCAGAATTAAACACGTTTCATGAAATTGCAAACAAGCCTGTGGGCATAACATTATCAGGCTACAGGATGAGTCTGGTCCCTGGAGAGGGGTGGCACCCTTAAGCTGCGCCTGGCATGGCATGGATATAACTAGGTAATAAACCATGAACTAATTCAGCATTCCTTCTAAGGATGCTTACAGTTATTGGGCTTGTAGATTTGGCCACAAATAGGGTGTGAAGTGTCAATCTAATAGATCTATCCTGTGTTAACCATCCTGCTCACGGTCTGACTGAAGCACCTGGCTGCCAGAAAGGAAAGTGCACCTGAGTATTTGATTATGCTTTTCCTTTGACTCTACAGTGGCAACTGGTAAAAGGGGAAGAAACCAAACACTCACCATCTGCATCGACCTCATTGATCATGTCTTGCAGCTCTGCCTCAGTGGGATTCTGTCCCAGCGACCTCATCACAGTGCCCAGCTCCTTGGTGGTGATGGTGCCATCGCCATCCTTGTCAAAAAGGCAAAAGGCCTCCTTGAACTCTGGAAACAGAAATTGGACATTTAATGCAAAAATCAGATTATGTAATAAAAGTAGCAGGCCCCAATAGACTGTTACGCATAAAAGCAGTTCAGCTTCATTAAAAACAGTAAATTAGACTACCGACAGGTTTGCCAAAGTCTCAGATTTGGATACAATTCTTCATAAAACCATACAAATAAGCTAAAGGTGTGCCTATATCAAAGGGGCTCTGATTGCCGCCCCCCACTCCCATGGAGATAAACGGGTCTAGGGATGGAGAAAACAGTGCATGTGCAGCCTCCAGTGTCCGGAATGGACTTCATCAGTCCCATACAAATGCAACCAATCTCTTGATCAACACATGTGTAATCCACACACCGCCCATAGGTGTTACTGCACACATACTGCCAGAGACCTTCCACACACGTCCAAGACATGAAGTTTAAGGACCCCATTTAGATGGAACTGCTCAGACAATATGCGCCCCACCCCCCATAGGGGTAAATGTAAAGAGCCCTGTCCCAACTACAGGGTATGCTGCTACTACTACTACTGTGATTCCTCACGTAGTGTGCGTGGAGAGTCACCAGAAGTATGGAATACCCTCTTGTGCAAAGCCCAGCTCTGGTGTCTCGCCTCCAAAAAACGTGAGTACCTCCAATAAACTTGCATGGCTGTGGAGTTCACGGGAAAACATGCAATGTTTGCAAAACTATGCTGAGGACTTTTGTGTACCTTAATTATTCAGTAAAGTTTTGTTCCATTGTCACCAACTAAACACTGCTCTTTGAGTGCCTTGACACTCCATATTCTCAACTCAAGCTCTTTGATTTCCATAATCAGATACCTTTCTACTGCAGGATATATTAAGAGCTGAAACTATTGGACTACAATAACATGTTTTCTAAGGCGCAGGCTTTGCTCGCACTGCTAGCCTCATCATCATATTCGGTTCCCCAGATCACCAAACCACAGGGGCCTCACTACTCTCAAGGAGAGGAAACTGGCAGGCAGGGCAACCAGCACTCAAGAGACCAAGTTGGCAACAGTGTCTCACTTGAGCTTCCTGTCTCTTTAGTAAACATGAGTGAATAGACAAGGTATAAATCGAGGTTAGTGAAGGGTCTAGGTACAGTAGAACAGTTGTAAAAAAATAAATAAAGACTCTTTCAAAGGTTGTAAAATAACACTTACTACTGTGTACACGTTAAAGATATTTACAGTATTAACAGTAATTTAAAACATAGAAAGCACCCAAAATAATAATCAAAACCAGAGCAATAATACAATGATCATATAATGTCACACCTAGAAAAGTATTCTCAGATTGAAACTAGTAGTCAGTTAAACCAGATGATTACTATACTATAGCAATGAAACAAGGGTTCGTAATGCACTACAAACACATGAACACAAGGTCTACAAACAGCTAACATATAAAAAACTTTAAACAGACTATTGTTAAAGAGATGATTATAATTTTGAAACTAAAAATGTTCACAAAGTTAATGGTATGCAAATAGCTAAATAGCACAAAGCTAAGTGATCATAAAAGGCAAGTACAGCGTTGTTGGTATATGCAAACAGAAACAATTACATTTGGGGAGAGAGGAAGGGAGGTAATGATATGGTGGTAGGAGTGTGTGTATTTGTGGACACAAGTACATCTGGGAGGTACGTCAACCTCAGGGATTCAAGATGATCACAACTGACAGCCCAAGAGCACAACAGGCTTAGAATAAACCACAAGAGGTCTCTGGCTATGTCTAGCAGACTAGCCAACCAGGTGCTGGATCTATGCTTTTAGAAAGGTATTGAAAATAACAATGAAAATAACAGATATTGGTATAAGCAGAGACTCTCTTCGGCAGGCGGAGTCAAGTTGTTTCACGTGCATGCTTCAACAGTCAATAGAACTCTCAAGTAACACATTTTCATCTCTGGAGAGGGGTTTGATGTGTTCATTAGGGGCACTCAAATAGCGGCATTTGTCTAGCTTGATTCTTCAGTGGCCCTCCCTTGAGTTTGTGGTGAATGACACAGAAGTAGTCTTGGCTCTCTTCAGCATCTTGAGCCTCTTTTGACCGGTCGGGTGCCAGCTGACCCTTCCAACTTCATCCCAGACAGGAAAAATAAGCACAAACCGGCCCCACCATAAGTATGCCCCACAGCACCAGGGAGACCCTGCAAGTCCAAGTACAGGGAACACCAACTTATATTTCCAAAGTGAGGCATTTTGGCTAATGCCAACTGCCAATCAGTGTCTAGAGTGTCAAGTTCTAATGGTCAACTAATTACAGTCAGTTTTTTGCCCCAGAGAGGCATCTGTAAGGCCGACCTTCACCTCAGAATGCAATGCAGGGATCCTCTGTCTATTTGAAGAGGCACAAGTAAACCTAAGGGGGCTGCTCTGATCGAAAACTTTGTGGATTCCCCCTACCAATACTTGCTCCCCAACAAAGAAATCCGGAAGAAGTGGGGCTTGGGACTGTCCTTATAATAAATATTGCACAATGGTATTTTTACATCAAAGTTAATGTTTGTGAAGTCATGAGTTACACTTAACAGGTGTACCAATATCTCTGCAAAGTCAAGTCAATAACTAATATGTGACAAATATTTAATCTGGAATACCTGCACAATATATAAAGAAACAAAAGCAAAATGTTACTTATCCTGTACCCATCTATTTGTAGCTTAAAGTGCCCCATACTATGGCATCTAGTGTTGGTTGCAATATGTTTTTCTAAGAACACATCTTCGGTCTCAAGAGATCGTGTCACTCCTCCATTAACCTACAATGCACCAGGATAAAAACCTCACCTCAGACTGTTTTTCACAGTGTACGAATAAGTAGCGTGGCAAAAGGGATTAGTGTGCTGTGCACGGTCACTGTAATAACCAGCATCTTCGATCATTGCTCACTGCCAGGGAGACATGCGTGCATGTTAATCAGGAAGACGTGTATGCATGTTAACCGCAGGCGCGCTGCGGCGATTTTCGCGCTACGCGGTTTTTTCAAAAAGCCGCGTTAGATGACGAGCTGAGCTCGTCATCAGCGTGCGAGCGGCGTAACTGATGGCGAGCTGAGCTCGTCATCAGCGCCGAAGGGGTTAATCAATAGTTACAGGATAAGTAAAAAATTTAATTTGTAGAATATGCTGCCATAAGTGCACATATCCTGCATACACATAAGCAGTTACTCCTGTAAGCAATGGCTAGCAAGCAGATAATATTGGGCTTGAATATATACACAGTAGTGCAAACTAAATGTGTGTGGTGTTGGCAATGTAGCAGTTTTGCAGATATAATAATAATAATCCACATTTGTATAGCGCACAATCACCCGTTAGGGTCTCTAGGCGCTGGGGGGCCGTCGGAAAGATTAAGCAAGCTATTGCCCAGAGTAGCATGGTGCTGGGCTAACCTGCCGCCGGAGCCGGGGATCGAACCCTGATCCCCAGATTCCAGAGTCAGTCGCCCTGGCCGCGGCGCCGATATCCGCTATTGGAATGTTTCCTAAGAGGCCACACTTGCTCCTTCACTTTAGTGAAATGTGCTTTAGGAACAGCCAGAGTTTTGCTTTACCGTACCATGACTGCATGCATTTTACTATATCTCGCAATTCCAATTTTCGAAATGCGATTTCCGAAACGAGTGTTCGCAACAAACAGTTGCTTAGTCTGTAGGATGGATTTGGTCCTGTTTGTGTAATAGATCAGTGCCTTTTTGACATCTACTGTGTGCAATGCCCTTTTTGTCAATATTGATGGACATAGGAAGAAGATAGGCAAATCAACTGCCTGACTGATACAGAAAGGGGAAGGAAAATGCTACTTACCAGTATGCATCTGTTCTTGGCATGCAGAGCTGCAGAGTACTACACTTTGCATTAGACCGCCACCTGGTGTTGGGCTCGGATGATTGCATGTTGTCATCTTGGAAGAATTCTTTTGTAGTCACGAGATAGGAGTCTCCTCCCTTGGACGATAGTGTGCATGGGCATCGGCTCCATCCTTAGAATGTTTTTTGCCATGATGGGAAATTATGGAGTTAGTAGAAGTAAAGAAAGGATGTCCATGCGTGTATATCTAATTAAGATAAAACTGGAACAGATACAGGTCCCGGGGAGGCGGGAGGGCGTGTAGTACTCTGCAGCTCTACATGCCAAGAACAGATGCATACTGGTAAGTAGCATTTTCCATTCGAGGCATATGAGCTACAGATTCTACAATTTGCATCGATTGTGCAGCAGTGTCTCCCCTAGCGGTGGTCACCTGTATCCGTTGCAGTAGGTTGAAAGAGTTTTTAGAACAGCTTGGCCTACTGCAGCTTGCTGCTTGGCTTGCACATCAACACAGTAGTGTTTAGTGAAGGTGTGTGTTGTAGACCATGTTGCTGCCTTGCAGAGGTCTTCTAGGGGAATGTTCCCTAAGAAAGTCATAGAGGCTCCTACTTTGCGTGTGGAGTGCGCTCTAGGAAGAACTGTTAATGTATGTTTTGCTTTTTGATAGCATATTTGTATACATTTTACAATCCACCTTGCAATTCCAGCATTAGAGATGAGGTTGCCTTTATGTGGCAGAGAGAAAGATACAAGCAATTGCTATGTTTTACAAAAGGATTTGGTTATATATATATATATATATATATATATATATATATATATATATATATATATATATATATGAGCTCTTTTAACATCATCTAGTGTGTGTAGAGCTCTTTCTGCTACAGAGTCAGGGTTTTGGAAAAACACAGGTAACTCTACAGATTGGTTTAAATGAAAAGGAGTAATGACTTTTGGAAGTTCTTAAAACCACCTTGTTAGGGTGTAATTGTAAGAATGGTTCTTGTATAGTGAAAGCCTGTATCTCACTTACTTTCCTAAGAGGTAATAGCAATAAGGAAAGCGGTTTTCCATGTGAGGAATTGCAGTTCACATTTGTGTAGAGGTTCAAAAGGCGGTCCCATGAGCCTTGCAAGAACAACGTTTAGGTTCCACACTGGAGAGGGTGGTAACCTGGGGGGAATGATTATTCTTTTTAATCCTTCCATAAATACTTTAATAGCAGGCACTCTAAAAAGAGACAGATGTGGTCTATTTTGTAAATATGCTGCAATTGCTGCAAGATGTAGGCGTATGGATGAATATGCCAGGTTACATCTTTGTAAATGTAGAAGGTAGCAAGTGATATTTTGTATAGAAGCATCCAGGGGATCAATTTGGTTATTGTTGCAATAAATGGCAAATCTTTTCCATTTAGCAGCATAGCAAGCTCTAGTTGTAGGTCTCCTGGCCTCTTTAATGATGTTCATACAGTCTGGTGGTAGGTTAAGATAACCAAACTCTAAGACTTCAGGAGCCAAATCGCCAGATTCAGTTGATTTGGGTCTGGATGTCCGATGTCTCCATGGTTCTGCGTTAGCAGGGATGGTGTGAGACGTAGCTTTTGGTGTGTAACTAGGCTTAGTTCTAGCAGAGTTGTATACCACGGTTGGCGTGCCCACGTGGGAGCTACTAAAATTAGTTTGAGCGACTGTTACCGAAGCTTGCGCACTGTTAGTGGTAGTGGCGAAAAAGCGTACGCAAATCTGCCTGACCAGTTCATCCATATCGCATTGCCCCTGGATAGCGGGTGTGGAAACCTGGCGGCGAAGGTTGGGCATTTTGCGTTTTCGTGTGTGGCGAACAGATCTATGTCTGGATGACCCCACCTGTGAAAGAATGGTTGAAGAACTTGCGGATGTAGTTCCCATTCGTGAATTTGTGGTGTCTGTCGATTTAACAGATCTGCCATCGGATTGTGAACTCCTGGAAGGTGTTCTGCTAACAGATATATGTTTTGTGGAATGGCCCATCTCCAAATGTTCTGTGCAAGCTGGGACAGTTGTAGAGAGTGTCCCCCCCCCCCCCCCCCGTTTTTGTATATAGTACATAGCTGTCATGTTGTCCGTCCGGTTCAAGACAGCTTTGTTTTGTACTTGTAATGTTTTGAGTGCTAAGAATATTGTTAGCAGCTCTAGGTGATTGATATGGAACAATCTTTGTTGTATGGTCCATTGCCTTGAGTTTTATGATGTAGGAGATGGGCTCCTCATCCTGTGAGAACTATTCGTGGAAAAGGTTCAAGGAACGGCCGCCCTTTTGTCAAGTTTTTGGTGTTCCACCACTGCAGAGAGCAATGTGTGCGGCTGTCTACCAAAACCAGGTCTGTTAGTTGCCCTGGAGCCTGATTCCACTTTTGTGCTAGACATTCCTGTAACGTACGCATTTGTAGTCTTGCATATGGTACAATGAAAATGCAAGATGCCATCATGCATATTAGACTCATGAACACTCTGGCTGGGAGAGTGTGTTGATGTTGCTGGCCTGGGATACGCTAGAGCTGTAGACGTGTCTATTGTAGCCCCTAAATATTGATGTACATGAGAGGGCTGTAGGTGCGACTTGGTGTAGTTGATCGTGAACCCTAAGTCGTGCAATGTTTGAATTGTCTGACGTGTGTTTTGGACACACTGATTGAATGACTTTGCTTTTATGAGCCAATCGTCTAGATAAGGGAAGAACTGTATCTGTTGTCTTCTGAGATGTGCTGCTACTACTGCTAGGCACTTTGTGAATACTCTTGGTGCAGTTGTTAGCCCGAATGGAAGGACTTTGAATTGATAATGCTGTCCTTCCAGTACAAACCGTAGATACTTCCTGTGAGAAGGATGTATAGGAATGTGGAAGTAGGCGTCCTTTAGATCTAGTGTTGTAAGGAAGTCGCCCTGTTGCAGCAATGGGAGCACTTGTTGTAAAGTGATCATATGAAAATGATCTGATTGTATATAATGATTGAGGGGTCTGAGGTCGAGAATTGGTCTTAGTGTCCGGTCCTTTTTGGGTATTAGAAAATACAGTGAGTAAACCCCTGTTCCTTGATGTTGTAAAGGAACTATTTCTATAGCATCCTTTTGAAGAAGTGATAGGACTTCTTGTTTGAGCAGAATAAGGTGTTCTGCAGACATTGGACGCTGCCTGGGTGGTATGTGTGGAGGGGTAGCTGTAAGTTCGAGGCAGTAGCCATACTGGATAATTTGTCATACCCACCTGTCTGTTGTGATGGAATTTCAGACAGGTAGGAAGTGTGTTAATCTGCCCCCCACAGGAACGGAATGCTGTTCGGGGAGCAGAGGGAAGTCACTGTTTTGTGGTGGAAGAGGTTTGACTACTGTTGTTACCCCAACCGCTTCCCTTGTTGTGGTTGCCTCTATAGCCTCTTCTAAGATATCCTTTACTAGAGGATGTTTGTGTATTGGACTTGAAGGAGGCTGTATGGTCTGCTCCAGTTGGCTTGGAGCCTCCTCTATAGAAGGAGTGACTAAAGGAGCCTCTAGCTTGTGTGGACTGCAAAGCTCCTATAGATTTGGCTGTATCTATCTTTTTTTCAGTTTCTCAAGTACTGTGACTACCTCTGGTCTAAACAATTGATGTTGGTTAAATGGCTGATTTAAGATGGTAGTTTGCACTTCCTGCTTAAATCCTGAAATGCGTAGCCACGCATGACGTCTAAGTAGGATACTAGTGTTTACAGCTCTAGATGCAGTGTCTGCTACAAAAAGTGCACACTTGATTAAGGCATTTGAAATTAATTTGCCTTCTTGTAGAAGGTCATTTGCCTGCGCCTTATATTGGTCAGGTAAATGTTGTAGTAGTATTTCTAACTGGTCATAATGAGCCCTGTTGTATCTTGCAAGGAGGGCTTGTGTGTTAGCTATACGCAATGTATTGGTAGCTTGCGCAGCTATTCTCTTGCCTGAAGCATCTATCACCTTAGACTATCAGGTGGAGGCGCTTCACCGGATGTCTGTGAGTTTGCCCTTTTTCTAGCATTTGAGACAACTAGTGAATCTAAGGGTAGTTGTCCTTTAATGTAGGCTGGATCCCCAGGAGCAGGCCTGTACTTTTTTCAATTCTCTGGTTTAGGATCTTAGCACGTACAGGATCTTTAAATACCTCTGGAGCATGTTTGATGACCCCTTTAATCATAGGAAGAATTGCAACAGACCTTTGCGATTGTTCAAAAGTATCTAACAAACATTCTTCCTCTGCCTCAGCTGAATGCATAGTGACCCCATGGTAAATGGCAGCCCTATTCAGCAAGTGCCCAAAACTAATATCTTCTGGGGGAGAAGGCTTTGATGGGTATGACTGTGGGTCAGGAATATTTGGCACATCTTGTGGGTTTGGGTACTCCCAGTCTGGATCATCAATAGGGTATGGGAAAGGCTCATCTGGGTCCATCTCACCCCCTAGGCTATACTCGTCATTTTGAGGTGAATGTGAAGAATGAAGAGGAGTGTGTTCAAGAGAAATTTGAGGTGAATTGTTAGGAGGAACAGGAGATGAAGGAAGTATAGGAGAAGAAGGGTGCATAGGAGATGTGGCAGAGTCCTTCTTGACGACAGGCACTGCAGGTGGTGTGTCCAATTTCCTCTTCCTGTGTGGTGAAGTGGACACAGCACCTGTTTTAGGGTCAATGTAGATCTTCTTTTGTAGAGGATCAGGTTGAAAAAGTTCTTCTGATTGCGGAACCTTTACTGGCGCTGATTTTTTCGGTTCAGGGCGTGGTTGCTGCTTGTCTTTAGCCGTAGGCGTTATTACAGGGTCCTTTGGCGTAGATTTCGGCACCGAAGGTGTTGTTTTCGGACTCGTAGGCTGTTTCGAGGGCTTGGGCAAATCGGAATCAGGCCTTGTAGGTTTAGGTACCGAAGATAATGGCTTCAGAGTGGAAGCCGGTGTCTTTTGACTTCGAGGCGTCAGACGCTGGCTTCATAGGTTTGTTTTTAGAAGTCGATGGTTTCGGAGACTTCTTTCGGTGCCAAGGGAAGTGGTGGGATCGGCCTGTGCGGCTTGCTTGGTAAAGAGCTACTGGAAGGCTTGAGCATTTTCTTCGGAGCCGGGCTCAATGGCGGGGTTTTTAAAGTGGTTTTTCGGTCACGACTGGGCCCCGGAGGCGGAGTGTTGACCATTGCCTTCGATTTGGGTGCTGTATATGGGGCAGGGGCAGTAGCACTCACGCGCTGACCCGATGGTATGGAGTCATCTGAGTCATCTGCCTCTGATACGACGATTTGGAGATCATCTGAATCCTCTTCGGGAATGAGCGGAACCTCTTCGTCAAAGATATCCACCGGTTCCGGAGCGGATCTCTGCATGTCGTGTTGACGGGCCCTCCGATCTTGAATGGTTTTCTTGGATCAAAAGGACGCACAGGCTGTACAGCTGGATTCGTCGTGTTCTGGCGATAAGCACAGGTTACAGACCTCGTGGTGGTCACTGTGTAGAAACTTTGCTCCACACTTGGGGCATTTTTTGAATGGCGTCCTTTCCATGAGGTGTAGGCCTCACGGCGTGGATAGGCCACACGGCCCGCGTCGACGACCGGAATCGAGCTGACTGAGTCGAGATGATGTTTGTCGATATCGAAAGTAGATAGGTGAAGTTTGAATACGTTTTTACGCGTCGAAGTACTTGACAAGTAGGATTTCGAACCTGAGCGGAAAAATTTCATCCGAACCCAGTGGTGGAAAAAACCAATCTAAGGATGGAGCCGATGCCCATGTGCACTATCGTCCAAGGGAGGAGTCACCTATCTTGTGACTACAAAAGACTTCTTCCAAGAGGACAACAACATGCAATCATCTGAGCCCAACACCAGGTGGCGATCTAATGCAAAGTGTAGAATCTGCAGCTCATATGCCTCTAACATTATCTTCTATAGACACCTTTGGTTTGGCCAGAGGATGACTACCCAAGTGACCTTATATGGAGAGGTTCTCCACGGTTAGTGCGGCGTGTGACCAACTCTCTTTGACGAAGTTACTGCAAATGGAAAGGCTACTTTCCACAACAGGAACTGCAGGAGTGTATCAGTTCACATGGAATTCCCTTACGTTTTATAAGTACAAAATTATGGTTCCAAGTGTGGGCCATTCAGGTTCTAAGAGGGGTATCTTTTTTAGGAACCTCCATTAAGGCTTTCACAACAGGTATTTTGAACAGGGAAGGGTGTTCTCTGTTTTGCATGTATGGAGCTACCAAGCGAAATATAATTGAACAGAAGTGTCTGCCAATCAAGCTTTCTATAGGTGCAGTAGATAAGATAAATGATATTCAGCACTGATGCTTCAAGTGTGTCCTACCTGTGTACGTAAGCATTAAAGGACAAACCTTTCCACTTTGCAGTTAACACACTTGTGTGATTGGATTACGTGGATTACGTGGTTTGTGCAGGATTTGCATACATTCCTGAAGGAGTAGTAAATAACCAAACTCTAGGACCTCAGGTGCCAGATTGTTCGGTTCATTCCTTGAGGTTTGGATGTCTGAGTTGACCATGATGCTGTGTAAAAAAGGTCTGGTCTTGTGGGTTGTTTCTTGTGTGGGTGAAATAACTCTTCCAGAAGCAATGAATACCAAGGCTGTCTCGCCCACATCAGCGAGACTAGAATGAGAGTCAGAGGTTTGTCTCATCTTCCTGACCACATCTGGAATCAGAGCAGGGGAGAAACATAGGCAAAGATCCCTCGCCACTTTATCCCTAGTGCATTGTCCATGGACTGCGGATGTGGGTATTTAAAGGTGAAGTTTAGGCGTTTTGCCCTTTTTTTCTTTATGGCGGTGGTCACATCTATTGCAGATGTGCCCCATTTTTAAAAGTGCATTTGTAGTAGTTGATTATTCAACTCCCATTCCAGGACTTGTTGATAAGTCCTGCTTAGTAAGCCTGCAGTCATTTTCCACCTGTGGTTTATGCTCTGCCAGGAGCTGCATTTGATCGCAAATGTTCAATTGGCAAATTCTTTGGGCTCATGAGGACAGAGGAGTAGAGGAAGCAAACACCCCCCCAGCCCTTCCCACCCAATCAAGTGGTCTGTCTTTATAAGGTCTGTCTTGACCAGAGTGTGTAACATTCTCCGAGTGCAAATTGAATCGCTGTTACGTGGGTAAATAATTATCAAACCCTGGTACCCCTAACAGTCAAGCGTTTGAGATGTGATCCTTACCCCATGTTGAAGAGGTCTGTGGTAATGGTCACCTGTGACAGAGTCAAGAAATGGCCTGCCCTGCAACAAGTTCTTGTTTTTCCACTTCCATTATTAAGAATGTGTGTTGAACTCTGGGCCGTACCATCATTAGATCTTTCCAAAGACCCTCCACTTACGACCACTGCCTCACTAGACCCTCTTGCAGTGGACTTGTGTACAATCTTGCCTATGAAGCTATTTGAAGCCATCTCCAACGATTTCAATACAGTCCTCTCTGAAAGGGGACATGGTATTTGAAAAAGAGGTAACCGCCTTTAGAATGGCACCACCCTTTCTTGGTTTGTGTAGGTTTTCCTTCTGATGGCATTTAGCACAGCTCCTAGAAAATGATGGATTTTTGGCTCTACATGAGATTTTCTCGCTTTCAGTGTCAACCGTACTCTCTGTAACAGAAACACCGATACGTGAGTGAGTGCTAGGCCTTGCCCGCTGCTGCTCTTCACCCATCAATCGACTAGTTATAGGAAGAAGTGTATTGCATTTCTTCACAGATGTGCAGCTACACTGCTAAACATTTGGTGAACACCCTTGGGCTGTTCTAAACACATGCACGCACATTTGGTTTAAAGAAGTAAATATATTGAGGCAAAAAGGGTTAACAGGCTCATGACTGTGCACCAATATAGCCCGAGGAATGTTTGAGAAGAGCAAAGAGTGGAAACCTTCAGAGAAGATAGAAGGATAATTTTCCTGCTGTTTGCACTTTTATTTAGAGGCAAGGCTCCAGAAGTACAAATATGCAGAAAGCCTAATGGGAGAGAAGCACCGTGGAATTATGCAAATTATAACAGAATAATTCTCAATATTGTTGCTTCCCAACCTTGACACCATGACCGAAGGAGCTGACTGACTCATCACCAGCTTGCCTCACCCTGTTCTTGACAAACAGCCCCACCTACAATACACCACACTTCCGGGTTTTAGAGATTATTGTGGGATGTTGCAGCACTGCTGATACTGGATCAGAGCCAGGTCACCAGAGAAACTCTGGAAGACACAAAGCAAAGACAGCGAGGCCAGTAGATAGTAGCTCTGGCAGGCACCGAGCAAAGACCTGCCATATAAGGTGAGCACCTGGTGTCAGACCTTGATTGGCTCCCTCCTGCCGCAGTAGGGAGGAACTGAAACAAGATACAGCATGTATAAAGGATGGACTGAGGCAAACTGTGCAATGTGGCACTGGAGTGAAGAGTGTTGGGTGAGAGAAAGGTGAACCAAGGTGTGGCTAGGCAGAGTTTGTGGAGAAGTAGGGACAGCAGAGTAAGAATGTGTCTTTGTTAAATAAACGTGGTCAGCTGTACTTGTTGCAAGATGTACATAGTGAGGGCAAGTGCCTCTTTTGACATGTTTAGCCCCCCACTTTTTGCCTGGAAATGATGTGATTTTGATTGAAAATGCAAAGGGTCCCTGCCAACCAGGTCCTCTGTGCCAGAGCTCCTCTATAACTGTACCACGATTGGCACTTCAGACCCCCCCTGTAAGTCCCCAGTAGATGGTATCCTGGTTCCTAGGTTATTGGGACTGAAGAGGGTCTCCTAAGGACCCCTCACCAAGGCCATGCAAACTGCCACTGCAGCCTGCTTGCATTGGTGCAGAGAAAAATTACAAAGTCGGCATAGCACACTGCTTGTGTGCCATGCCAAGCAGCACTGCCTAAGGTATAGGTAAGGCACCACTCTAGCAGGCCTTAAAAGCCCTAAGGCAGTGTTCACCATATCTCAGGTGTGGCTATATCTGCATGAGCAGATATGCCCCAACAATATTGAAGTCTACTCTTAATTTTGTACGTGCCAATGAAGCTATAGAGAGTACATGGGCTGGAACTGACAACTCAAGTTCCCCAGCACCATGATGGCTTTACTGAACCCAGCAGTGCTTGGTACCAAACAACTCCTCTCAATAAATCCACACTGATGCCAGTGTGGGATTTATTGAAACATGGGGAACACCTCAGAGGTGCCCCCTGAAAACCTTTGCACCCTGGTGTGATCTCGGAGTGCCTCCACATAGCCTGCCACCACCAGACATGTTTCTGGACTCCTGGGTCAAAACCCCTTGCTCTCTGAGGCCAGAGAAAAATCCCATCCTGGGCGGAGGTGCAACACCTCCTCCCCCAGGATGAGCACAGTGCTCGAGAAGGAAGCTTCAAAGGCCTTGCTACCTTTGTAATGAGACCCCAGCCTCTGCTGCTAGCAGCAGATGGCAGCCCATGGTTTAAAACCCCACTTTTGGCGGAAGAACTGGTGGGAAAACTCAGTGAGTAAAAAAAAAAAAAAAAAAAGGTGTGCCCCCCTTTGCCAACTCCACCCCTCAGGTGCTGGAGGAAAGTGAAGCACATATTTCAGTGCCCACCATCTTGAAGACGTTGGGGCTAGGGCAATGCCCCCCTTTCCACAGGAGGGTGGCAAAATAGGTGTAGACACCCCAAGTAAGGAACCTATTGGTTCCTACCCGTCACTCCCTTGTAACACTCCTAAATCTACTATTTAGGTAGCACCCCCCCAGACCTTGAAGTCAGATTCCTGATTATCTAAAATGAGCCAGACACTACAGCATCGCACCAGCAGAGAAGACTGCAGACACCAACTGACCTTGCCCCAGCCCTACCGGCCTGTCTGCAGCCCTTGATGAACCTGTGCCAAAAGAGGATCCGTCCAGCAGCCCAGCGACCTTTAGAGCCTTGGAAAGACTGCCTTCCTTCGACAAAGATCAAAATCTTCTATGGACTCCAGAGCTGTCCGGAACAAACCAACTTGAAAGAACAAAGACCTCTGCCCTAAGGAACCGCAAAACCACTGCCGGGCCCACCTCCGCACCAGACGCCCTCAGCCCGAATCCAAGTGGTCCCCAGTGCTTCTGAGCAAGGGTCCACTGTGGGCTAACCCATGCAGGACTCCACCTTGACGCCTACACCTTCAACTCGAAGATTCCCCCTGACTGCGACTTGCCTGGTAAGACGTTGACGCCCAGGGATACCCCTGCATCTGAAGGCCCTGTGCCTTGGGAAGCGTGATCAAAGGTGTCCCTACGTCCTCTAGCATCTCTACTTACCTGGCCAGCTGTGGGTTTTCTTTCTCCAGGTTCCTGGACTGAGCCTGCAGCCTTTCTTCAAAACTGCTCTCCCCCCTTGGTTTGCATTGGGTGCCCGCCAATGTGTTGGCACTTTGCACCCGGCCACCAAGATATCACTGAGTGTGTAAGTTTGGTGCTGCCCTGTGCTTACCTTAACCCCCGGAAACCGGATTACCAAACTGTGTTACTCACCTGTGAGCAGCATCTCTTCAATTACCCCCTTTCTCCATTGGATAACATTGGTGCCAGATTCGGAGTTTGAACCCTGCACCCATCCACCCCTGTGCCGCTGGAGGTGCAGATTTGCTATGTTCCTGAACCTTGCTTTGTGCCGATTCTTCATCCTAAAAACGAAGGCTAAGTTGTATACTTTCCTGCAAAACTGCATTCTTGTGTTCCTCCCATAGGTTAACTTTGCTGAACTGAAAATTGCACTGTGTCCACTTTAAAGTGAAAAGTATTTCTTATGAAAAAAGTACTTCTCTTTTTACGTATTTCTTGGTCTTTAAAATAAATCTTGAAAGAAGCTTATTTTTTTTTATAAAATTGGTGTGGATCTCCTTTTTGAGTAGTGTGCCATTTATGAATACCTGTTTGCATAACAAACGTCTTACACTCCTCTAGGTTAGGCCTAAGGCTGCTAGACCACACTACAACAAACAGAGCACTTCGGGTATACATTGAGCCCTGTACACTTCTGGGGGAATCTCTATACTCTTTGCACGATATAACCACATAGTGGTATATCATATTAAGAGCCAGCTTCCTACACACAGCGGGTGCCAAAATCGACTCAGTCTTTTTGGAAAGTATAAGGATTGTCACAGTAAAGGGAAATTGAAGAAGAGGAAGGAACCGATTGTAACATGGGGTAGAGAAAGAAAGCCTAAAACATAGGTCATGCCATGTGGATTGGAGGGGGTGGCTCTATATAACTTTTAATCGTTATTGGGAATTTGCGCTATCTACTTCGTTGGTAAGCGCTTGTAGCTGTACTTAGGGGGTATTAGAGGGATATACAGCCAGGCACTCACTTGCACTATAATCGTTGTCCCACCCGCATTTGCGGGGCTTAGTTAGACTCTAGGGCTTCTTGGGAAGTGCTTGCGGTGTTTGGCCGCCATCTTGGGTGGGTGTGCTTGGATTCGGGCCGACTTTAGGCACCATCTTAGAGTGGGTCCAGTGGCTTCACTCGTAGGACTCCCGCGCGGCACTCAATATAAGGAGATGCACAGACAAGCGGGCACGCGACGGTGCGCCAGAGGTAAGCCCGTTTGCGCCCGGTCGCGCCGGACACGCTGCTCCAACCCGCCTGGTCTACTCCAGGGAAGAACTTTGTCTGGTAAATCAATACCCTTGTATGGTTAAGCAATCAGCTTACCCGGCGACCCCACTGGTGAATGTAAACTGCGGACTACTTAACGTCCGATCGCTCTGCAAACATCATGCAGAGACGGCCCTCCTCATTGAATCACTGCAGTTGGATATCCTGTTTCTGACTGAAACTTGGACTAGAGCGGAGAGTAGTGTGGAGCTCGGCTGGGCTTGCCCGTCGGGTTACTCTATTAGGCATATCCCGCGAGCCACTGGGAGGGGTGGTGGAGTGGGCTTTATTTTTAAGGACTCACGCTTTCATATCTTGAAGTCAAACCGGTTATGGGCTTTGAGCTCATGGGTTTCTCTCTGAAAGATCAGAGTGGAACACTGGCTGCGGGGTTACTTTGTTATCGTCCTCCTGCCAGTGCAACTTCATCTCTTCAAGATCAGATAGACTTGATTTATGACTTGTCTAACTCCCATGCCAGGTTTTTAATCTTGGGCGATTTTAATTTATGGCCCGGTGGTCCTTATGAGCTTGCATATCGGGAACTTTGCCAAGCGTGCAACATCTCCATCTCATGCAGCTTGTATCCGCTTCTACTCATGTACAAGGTCACACTCTGGATATGATCTTTGCGACTGAGTCGCTAGTCTCGATTAAAGAGGTAGCGGCTCAATGCTGGACAGATCATGCATTGATCAATTTTTTTATCTTTTTACCAGCCGGTTCGCTGAGCAATAGCGTCCCAGGCAGGCCTAAATTTAGTAGGCAATGGTCTTGGCTGCTGAAGAGCTCTAATTTACCCACGTTACTGCCTGGGTTTTTTTCCTTAGGTCAGAATGTGGAGGAAAGCTATTCCATCCTTTGCCAGCACATCCTTGAGTCGCTTGATAAGATGATTCCATTGCGTAGGGTGAAAGATAAGCCGTTAAAAACCACCCCTTGGTTCTCCAGTGATCTGCTCCAGCAACGACTTCGCTGTAAACAGGCAGAACGGGTCTGGCGAAGGCACTATCTGGAAGCAGATAAGCTGCTCTATAAAAAAATCCCTTCAGGATTATAAAGCACAGATTAGGGTGGCTAAAGCTAAATTCCTAGAGGACACCTTGGCTAAAGCAGGTAATAAGTCTCAAACCCTATTTAAATTAGTCAAGAACCTCTCTAACCCAGCCTGCGCTTTATCTACCATCTCGGCTTCCCAGGAGCTATGGGACTCCTTAGCCTTGGCGTTTGAGGATAAAATTAAAGTTATCCTGAACGGCCTCTCAGCCTCCAATTTGACCAGCCCCCTCGTCCTTGGTTCTGCGGAACCAGTTAGTACAACGTTTCGGGAGGCCCCTGAGGAGGAAGCAGTCAGCCTCGGCTGACCTGCTTTCCTACTCCTTCTTTGGAGGACTTTTGCGGACTGGCTAACAGCGTCTCATCTGGTTCCCCTTTAGACCCACTGCCACATAGGTTCTGGAAGCTGTTTCAGGGGGAGCTTTTTCCGCCGCTCCACTCCATCTGCTGTCAGTCCCTTGCCACGGCCACGGTCCCTGATAGCTGGAAACTGGCAGTGGTTACTCCTCTGCTAAAAAAGGCCACCTTGGACCCGTTATGTCCGGCCAATTATAGGCCTATTTCTCTCTTGCCTTTCTCGATAAAAATCTTAGAGAAATTGGTTACTAGGGTCCTGTCCAGCTTTCTTGAAACTAACAATCTTCTGGACGTGGCCCAGTTTGGATTCAGGCGGCCCACGGAACGGAGTCTGCCTTGGTGGCCGTTCTGGACGACCTGCGATCGCGTGTCGACATGGGAGGAGCAGCATTCTTGGTGCTGCTCGACATGTCGGCCGCGTTCGACATGGTTGACCATGCGGTGTTACTGGGCAGGCTCCGGGAAACCGGGGTGACTGGACTGGCTGGCCTCATATCTCCGCAACAGGCAGCAATCTGTGGCCCTGCCGCCTTTTCGATCAGCCATAAAAGATGTAAATCAGGGCGTGCCGCAGGATTCCGCAATCAGCCCGATTCTTTTTAATTTATATCTTCGCCCTCTAATAAGTTTGATTAAGTCATTTGGCATTTCTGTTATAAATTATGCTGATGATACTCAACTTATTTTTTCTTTTGAGGGCAGGGAAGCGGTTTCCATGGAATCCTTTCATCGTTGCATGACTGCAACGGCGGACTGCTTGCGCCAGAATTCGCTCCAGTTCAATGGAGCAAAGACCGAAGTTCTCCATTGCTCACTGGACCGACTGCCCCGTCCTTTACCCGAGGGGTTTTGGCCTTCTTCTACTCTAGGCACGGTAGCGGCGGCAGATTCCGCCCGCAACCTAGGCGTCCTGTTCGCGCCTAGCCTTCAGCTGGATGCCTTCGTCAATAAAACCACGGCGATTTGCATGCTATTACTTCGCATGTTACGGAAAATTCTTCCGTTATTTCCCCCCGCGGCAAGGACGGAAGCAGTGCGTAGTATCATCCTCAGTAGATTAGACTACTGCAACGCACTGCTTCTGGGGGTCCCCAATAACCTGGTCTCAAAGTTGCAACGGGTGCAGAATATGGCAGCCAAGTTGGCCCTTTCACGACCGCGGTCTGCCTCGTCTTCTCTTGCGCTTTCGGATCTTGATTGGCTCCCTGTTCAAGAACGGATCTGTTATAAATCTTCCCGTCTGGTTTTCAGAGCTTTGCACGGGTCGGGGCCAGTGATGTTGCAAGATCTATTCTCCTGGTATTCCCCCACCAGGCCTTTGAGATCTTCCTCGGCGTTCCTGGTGACAATTCCCAGGATAAAAAGGGTGAGGATGGGCGGCCGCTCTTTCAGCTTTGCGGCCGCCAAACTATGGAACTCCTTACCGATGTCCCTAAGGTGCAAACAGGATCTTCTGTCCTTTAAAAAGGATCTCAAAAGTCACTTTTTTCCCAGAGAGCAGTGTAGTGTTAAACATCTGTAGGTAATGTTTTGGTCGAAGCGCCAGGATACCCTTTGGGTGACAGTTGCGCTCTAAAAGTATGATTACAACAACTACAACAACATATGTCATAGACAGAGCTGGTAAAGAATTCAGATAGACAGAGGCCATGTTTAGGCACGGCAAGTAGGCCATAGCTGTCTGCATTGTTTGAAGGTTCACTAAACTATGGTCTCTGGGCGGTTAGTGACAGTAAATAAGTAGGTTAGCTTTGTGGAGGAATTTTACATGAATGATCCCCTCTTCATGCTGTCCATAAATAATGAAGATAATTCTTTATTTTGAAAGGGTAATCTCAATTGATTATGTATTTGGCTGTGGTAACTAGGAGTGAATGCCCCTAATTACATTCAGCATGTGTGGCTTATGATGGTTACCTTGTCTATTGGATGATTATATGTTGGCACCATTATGGGTTGCATGTTCTGATGCTCAAATTAATGTGGTGAAGGGACTGAGGTGCACGTTTTAAGATGTGTCCTAATGATCAAAATAAAGTAGCGAGGGACACAGAGGTATGATGATTAAGGCCACAACCACCTTTTTTCGGGCTTCAAAAGACAAAAACTGGGATATTTTTCTTATAATATGTATAAGCCCGAAGCAGGTGGACACAGTCCTTGAGACCTGCAGAGTCATGAAGAGGGAATTATCAATAATGACTCCAAGATTTTTCCCATGGGGAACAGGAGTGGGACAGGTACCCAGGGAGCCAGGCCACCACTCACCCGACCAGATGTCCGGCCCTTCCCCAAAGATCAGGACTTCCGTCTTTTCACCTTGCTTGTGATCATGGTACAAAACTTAGTGATGGGATCACTTCAGATTAAGATGAATAGGAGACTCCATTTAGGCAGTGTCCTGATAATTATCTGTAGCCAACGTCTCTCAATTTCAAGCTTACGGTGTTCATGTTTTCGACAAGGGAAATGTGTAGTAAGTTTGTTGGGTTAATCAAACCAGGTATTAAAACAGTCTACAATAATCCAGTTTAATGTTTGTTACACCAATGTTAGAAATCAAATAAATAAAAAATAATAACCAGGAGTTCGAGAATTATATTTTAGCACTAAATGTTTCATACGCCTCACTCTGTATCAAAGCACTCTTCAATACAGCATCTCATACGGCTACCGGTTAGAGTTCTGACAGTCTGCATTCCAACAGGAAGGTATGGGTAGTTTGCAGTAAAGTTGTTGTGTTGTCTTACAACATATTTCTATAGTGCTTTCCTACCTCCTGTCCAGGCCCAAACTACTTTGCAGACCATGAGTGAGTAGTTCTGATTTCAAAGTGCAGGGATGAAGATAAGTTGTTGATGGTGACATCAGTTATGAGTATGGAGTACTGGTGTTGTGTAAGATGCCCAGAGTTTTTACTCCAAATCTCGACACATTATCATGTCAATGTGTATAAATGCGCGAGGTGGAAGGCAAAAAAAGATTCAGAACAGGTTCCCAGCACGTACACACCAGTCAGGATTGTTGCCTTACAGGTGCTAGAGTTATGGTCACGAGAACAGCTAGGACTATGTGCCTCTTCTATATTGCAAATGATTGTTGATACTTCTGATGCTCTGCAGCAGTTTATTCCATAATTTGTATGTCTGTACTGAGAAGCAGCTGCCTCCTATGCGGGTTTTACAGTAAGCAGGAATTATCAGTGGGGCCATTCTTGATCTCAGGTTCCTCATCTGGTTGTACAATCTTAATTATGAGATTAAGAAGCTAGGTCCCCGCCCGTGGATTGCCTAATGAACGATGCAGAGAGCTTTAAAGGATATTCTTCTGGCCACTAGTTACCAGTGTAAATAATGCTTTGATGGTAAGGGGGATACAAGTGTAAACTTAGTTAATCAAAAGGTTGTATTGGACTGGTTTGGGGAGGGGAGCCAAAGGTCTAAAAGGTAGTTTGTTGTAATCCTTATGGAGGTGGCTATGTCTCTTGCCCATTTATGGTGATCATTTTTCATCTTTATTCTTGTATACAGTGGGCATTGCTTCATGAATTGGGCGTGCACAGTCTTTTGTGAACCATATATCCATCAAGACAAAGAACCCCAATTCATATGCGGCTAGGCAATTGTAGATTACAGTGCATGTTTCAAGGCGGACTGCATCGAAAAACATTCACTGAACATGTAACTGGGTCATTTAGGAAGAAAGGTATCTTCTTTCTATGGAGTTGTTTCACTGAGACCAATTTCGTTGATTGAGCTAGAAGGCTATGTTCAGGTCTAGAAGGGAGTTAAGGTTGCATTGCAGGTGAAATATTTGACCAGGCATTAACAGGGATGGTTTTTCAGTTGTGTACAAGTTTGCCGTGATCTTGGCTGTAGAAGTTAAGGGAGAGCATGGCAGGGTGTTGTTTGAAGGGAAATTATCTAAACAGTCATTCGGTGCATGGAAGGCAATGTAGGTGGCTTCATCTTTCTGCAATAGACTATCTGCCCAGATTGTTTGAGAGAGGCCTTTCTAAAAGTTTAGTAGTATCGAAGACTGAAAGGTGTTACATTTTAAGTGTGTGTTACAGTCACATTGACATTGGTATCAATAATTGATGTGAGAAAGTGTATGATTAGTTAGGGTGGTTACGGGGACCTCAGCAAGTAATAATGTCACTATTCTGTAGCAGGTCCAGCTAGGTTACTTTAACTGTGGCACAGCGTAGTCAGGCTTAACTCAAAGGAACTAGTGTAAATGATATATCAGTAACAAAAAAGTTAAGCCGAAAACAAAATAAAAATCCCATTCCAGTTTATAAAACAGCATACATTTCAATGAACAAATAGACACCAAAAAGTCAAAAAGCAGATCACAGAACCGGAAATATGATTTTTTTGGGGAGTTTTCTAAAGTCAAAATAGCAGTCTTCCTAGACCTGGTCAAACTAAAAAATAAGGCAGCCTACAATGGCGCACAGGTTGGATATAGGTACCAGGTTCATCCTGGTGAAAAGTTTACCTTGGGATTTGGTTGGAAAGGTGCTGCACAATGTTGGACACCGGTGAAATCCTTCACATTGGGACTGAGAAACTTTTCTGGAAGTAGAGCTGCTTTCAGCAGTGCAAACCAGTAATTTGAATCCTATCAGCAATGCGATGGCAGGGCAGCCTAATTGTAGCCTCTGGTTTTTATAAGAACAAGTTCAGAAAAAGGTTCTAAGTGCCCACTTTTGCAATCTTGAGGAGGTGGAGTACACTTTAACACCAGTCAAGGGTCCCTCCTTTAAGATTGTGGGCACCGTAGGTGAATTATGGATCAAGTAGAGTCAGCTTACTGTGGTCTGAGCAGCCAAATTCTGAGAGATGTTTTTTTGATCAGGTCTGGAGTATAACACTGGCATAGAAATTAACTTTCTTTGGTAAGCTACCAGATTGTCAGAATTGATATCGCTAGTGATGATTAACAAAACTATCATTCTAACAAAAAATAGTGGATTTTTGTAAGGTTCATTTTTTTTTAAAATGTGCCATTCGGGAGGATTATATGAGAATGAGAACTCTGAGCCTACTAAAGGAAAAACACATGCCCAGCATCTACTTTTTCCCTTTACTCCATCTGATGTGCAATTTGAAGAAAATGCATTAAAGAAAACAAAACTGAAAACCACAACTGTGAAATCAGTGGCACAGCAGGATATGGAAATAATTCTTACCAGCGATCTGCTCTTCCGATAGTTGGTCTGCCTGCAAAATGGGAAGAAAAAAAAGGAAGAGTGAGTAACAGCCAATCACTTCAGGAAAACTGACACCTGCAGATGTAGGAAGCAACATCCCCTCATCTAATATAAACTTACTTAAGAGTTAAACATCCCGTCTGACTGCATCTTGACAATCATCATGTTTTGGGGGAGATGCCCTTTTGAGGAGGATCCACCATGCTAGTGAGGTATTCTTTGGGAAGACTATTTTTTGCTGAGGACCTTTAATAACGAGTTATTTTATGGGGGTTGGGGAAGCTGGATTGGTTCAGAGGATTGCTCAGTACAAAAACATTTTATATGGGTTGTATCTTTAGGGAGAGCGCTTTAGTTTAGTTGCATTATTAGGGGGATAGATTTTAAAAGGCTCATGGATAAGGTACCATTTTTGTGAAGCGTTACTCTGTGGGGTTGTATTGTGCATCAGCAGTGAGTTAATGGATGGAGCTAAATTTACAGGGAACATCTTTAGCATTATGGACGTGCTGCTTTTGTGTGATTGAGGAAGGGCAGGTATTCACCATAACAAAACAATATGCATTATCAATTTTGGAGGAGCGAGTGTTTATTTGTTAAACCCTGGGATGGTTGTGGTGCTGGAATGCAGGTATTCTTTACTGAAAGCCCTGTACTTCGGAGAACTTTTTAGGGATATTTGTGGGCTCGCTGGATTTGGAGTAAGCATTTGCTCAATTGACATGCCTCAGAGTGGCGGTGGGTTTGTAGCGTCCGCAGGAGTCTATAATTGCAATAAAGCTGTCCTTCCTACTGGTGCCTCCATCTTCTCAGAAAATGTATGTACCATTGTCCACCATATAGGTTTAAGGTAAGTCTCAACCTTGCCTCCCTTTTGCATTTTCTTCATGCGTCTTCTACTACTTATCTTGTTTTTACCCTTTTACTTTCCCTGCGGTCTTTGAGCCCAGTCCCCCCGGGGTTGGTATTGATGTGCGGTAATTTTAAAGGTTTTTAGTCGATAAGGACAAGCATTAAAAAAAATATATATATATATACCATTTTAAACTGAAACATTGAAATCCACCAATAATGCTTAACTGAAGTAACTATAACTGCACACTCGTCCTGCACAGTGATGTCATTAATGATGTAATTTCAGATGTAACCAGTGATGTAATCAAAATCACTGAACATGTCATGAGTGAGGTTACATGTGAGAGCATCAGCAGTGCATGTCAAGTGTGCAAGTTATAGTTACTTAAGTTAACTATAACTGGAGAATTTCAGTGTTTTTAAGACAAACTGTATTTTTAACTGACTTTTCATTTAACTGTCACTTAAACAGTGGGGGAGGGAGGGGATACCTCCGTGAATTTTAAAGATTTAAAAAAAAATTAAAGTAAGATCTTTCCATGCCCAACTATAACGTCACTTTAACATTAGGGTCTTTGTCAGTGAATTTCTACCGTTTAACGTGAAGTAAGATTTTATTACCATGCCGAACCATCAAAACCCTCCACAGCACACAGCCTTTTGCCATGTGCAGTGTCAACTGGGTGCAGGGCCTATCTGAGCAGGGGTTCTGTTAGTTGCTACCTACTACTTGGTGCTGTTGCCACTGGGATTTCAGACTTGAGTATGCCAGTTTTGCTCTGCTCCCGTTTTGGTGCCTGTAAAACGAAGATCGGGGTTTTGTGGGAGTGTAGGTCGGCCATGGATTTAGCAAGATCAGGGTCCATTTTGATTTTTCCAAATATTTGGTTCACTTGGGTTGCCAAGCCCTTGCTCCCCATCAAAAGGGATGTTCAAAAGGTGGTCGTGCACCACCGGCCTAAACATGGACATCCTAAACCACGGATGCCGGAGGAGGAAAATGCTGGTATTAATACTCCTTGCGACTGTGTCCGACACCTGGAGGGTTCATCTACTGTTTGCACTACTGATTATTTTCTCCTCAGCAATCTACTCCTGCTCTCATTTATGATGGGCCTCTGCAAAGTATTTCACCAGGTCCTCAATCTCCCCCCAGTGGTACCAGTCATACCTGGAGAAGCATCCTACCAACTTTGCACTGTACCAATGCATGGCTGTCCGAAGCACTGCACACATTCCAGCAGCACCGATGTGCTTCTACTCTTTCCTAGACAGAGGGTATGGGTAAAGTTAACAACTGGGGAGTTTGGGGCAATCTTAGCAAGAATATATGCCGGGTCATCAGAGGCAGGCTTATAATTCTCAACTTCAGGATTGATCAACCTAGCCTTTATCGGCTTCTTAAAACTGTCAGTGGCTAACCTTAGCATTCCCTTCATTATGGGAGGCATAGCGCTGCATTCTCAGACTTGGACAGAGCCTCAACTAGAAGTCGTCCTCATCCTGCACTGCATATAGTTTAATTGGTGCTGTGACCACTGTGTCACATGGTATGCAGTAGTATCATTAGGCGAACTGGTTTGGCAGGGTACGGCTCGAGTTCAGGTCATCTTGGAGGTCCACTACAAAGGTCATCCAAGGGATCACTTACCTCCCTGGGCCAGAAGGCCTGGTCATAGAAGTCTTGGGTGTTGTAAAGGCTGCTAGACTCTGCGTTAGTGTTCTGTGGAAGAGTGTAGGGGCAGAAGTTGTGGATGGCAATGGTGGGGAGAGCATAGGACTAGTTGCTGAGACTGATCCATCTGGGGCTTTATGGCCTGGTAGGGTTAAATACTGGTTCCCCCTTGAAGGCCACCTTGCATTTCTTTGGAACAGTCCTGGAGCCAGATGCTTGGCTAGAATTTGGGCTGTGTCCTGATGGATAAAAAAAAAAAAAGCTTCTTCTGCGTTGCACTAAAGACCTCAGATAGCTTTTTGAAGGTTGACCCTTGCAGTGCAGACTTCAACGCTGGTTGCAAAGGAGCCCTTTGGCGCCTGTTGGAGTTACTAGAAAGGGCAGAGCATCATCAAGCGCCTTTTTTTTTTAATACTGTGAGGGGCTGCAGGAAGTGCAGCAGCCCCCAACCAATATTAAATAAAAAAATAAAAAATAAAACATAAAATTATCCTAGGTCATTAAATTCATAACCCCCCAAGAAAGCTTACTGTATTTATTTATTTTAAGCACTCCAAGCTGGAGCTATATGCTCTTCAGCTGGAGTGCAGGGTCCTCTTGTGGTTGCTTTCATGGTTGCATTTTGTGGCATAAAAAATGCTAAAGGGAAGAATCAAAAGCATGTTGATTTTTTTTATATAACAATTTTTATTAAAAATTGAAATGTTTGAATTAAACATACATTTCATTATAATTGGTGATCTTTTTGATAAAATCAATAGGTCTGCTTTATATATTTTGATCCCTTGATAAAGTTAATAGACACGTGTTTTATATTTTGGCATTCTGACCTTTTGACAAAGTCAGTAAGCCTACCTTTCTTAAAATAACACCCTTTATATTGTAACCTCACAGTCAGCCTATGGGCAACCAGGCCCTGTGCCTAACTGCATGTGGCCAAAGGCTGGGGGATGTAGGGCACATGCGGGGGAATGTGTGCAGGACCTGGTCACAGGTCAGGCCCCCAGCACAACACCACGCACAGCGAAGGGCATCTTACTGAACATTAAAAACGTAGAAAATCACTGAAAAGAACAAAGAGTAAAGGGGTGTTCTAGTTAGGTGAGAACCTCAGTTAAAGCTAACAGTTTTAAAGAAACCAATTCCCTATGACATCATTGATAACATCACTGCTCCATCTGAAATAACATTCATTGATGACAAACAACCTTACGCATGGAGGGGGAGCAACTATAGTTAGTTCAGAGCACGAGCTACAGTTACTAGAGATAATATATACACACACACAAATGGTGGCAAATATATTACTTACCAACTAAGCTATGATATAAAAGTATCACGATGTAAAGTAATGTGTCGAAAGTAATCACAGTGTGGTTACTATGTTGTAATGAATGTATGAAAGTGGGTTTCTGTTGCAGTAACTTCCACACTTTTTCCCAGACCACTGATACACTTTGACTTGATGTGCCAAGGGTCCCTGCCAATCAGTTCCCCAGGGCTTGTGTTCTTTCCCCAAAACTAACCCAATTGGCATCTCTAGCCACAGGCCAGCCTGGTAAGTGATACCAGGGAAGACCCCTGGCCTTGGCCGGAAACCGCACCCGCCGTCCACGGCCAGAGCTCGAGTGGGCAAACCCCACGAGGAAGTCACCCCGGCGATCCTGACCGGAGATCCGGCAACCCCTGACCTGCCTCAAGCCTCCAGCCGACGCCTGCAGTCTAAATCCAGAAGGCCCCCCTAACAGCAACCAGGAGCTGGTAAGAAGATCCGACCCCAATAGGCACCCCTGAACCAGATGCCCCATGGCCTTGTGTGCCCAAACCGACGGTGAATAACCAACCCCTAACTTCCCAACTTACCTCTCGTAGTGGTGGTCGCACCTAGAAGACCGTAGTTCCCAAGCCTGCAGTGTATTTGCAAACCGGAGATTCCCCATTGAAAACAGCAGGGCAGCTGATGTCGAAACTGCACCCGGCTGCCCTGGTTCCGCTGAGGGTGCACCTTTGGTGCTACTTTGTTTCTCTATTTGCCCTGAGCTAAAGTCTAGGAGCTTTGCTCCCACACCCATGTGGCCTGCTTGCCAGCAGCCACCAACTGGAGGTCCCCTATCCCCCACTGGATAACAATGGGCCTCAGCACTCCGTAGCCGGCCGACCTAGTGCTGCTGAGGGTGTAACAAGAGTGCATCCTTGACCCTGGGGGACCCCTGAGTCTAACCCCAGAACCTCAACTCCCACTACCAAATACTTACCTCAAAACCGATAACACTATTTTCCCCCATTGGATAACATTGACTGTTCTGTGAAAAGTTTCGAAGTGTGGAGTTTGAGAAACTAAAGAAATTGTTTAAAATTGCATAACCTAACAAAAACGATTTTACTTGCCTGTTTTCAGAAAGTGTCCTAGAATAGCATCTAGGTATACTACTATGTGTAAGCCTAGTAAACTCAAACGTTACTTACCTGCTATTTTACTAAAAAGCCTATTCAAGTCTATGTACTGCATTTAATAAGTATTGCATTTCTCTACATCCATACTGTAAATCAAACAAGAGTGCATATACAATTATTCAACTGTATTTCAATTGCATTACTATAGGAAAGTACGTATTGCTTACCTGTGCCATGCTTGCTTGGTTCTAGAAAACAAAATAAAAGAATATTTTATACAAAAACAATTGGTCTGAGGTTCAGTCTTTGTTACGTTATAAATTTATACAGCGCACGATTACCCAGAGGTGTCTTGGCGCTAGCAGACCGGGAAACCAGGCAGAAAGGATCAGTGAACAGCCAGGTTTTAATAGCTTTCCTGAATAGTGTCATGGAGGGGAGACTTCTGATGCTGAACGGGAGGGAGTTCCAAAGGGTGGTAGCACCCACCATAAATCTTCTGCCGCCCCAATGGGACTTAAAAACTCTCTGGGAAAGTATCACTTTTGTTCCTTGTGATCTCAAGCATCTATTTGGGGAGGTAGCAGTGTAGTGACCGTCTTAGGAACTGAGGACCAGCCCCTTGAAGTGCCTTGTACGTAACACAAAGGGTTTTGAACTTGATCCGTTTTATTATTGGCAGCCAATGCAGTCTTTGGAGATGAATACCCGCAGACTAGAATTTGGGAATCCCCAAAAGATGTCTGGCGGCCGCATTTTGGATCATTTGGAGCTGTTTAATAGGTATGACAAGATAAAGTCCGTTACAGTAATCTAATCTCGAAAGGATTAGAGAAGTAACCACCGTAATCCTGCTTTCTGAGGGAATCATTGGAAGAATTTTTTTAATGGCCTTAAGGATATAAAAACTGGAAGATGACACGGCTTTGACTTGAGCTTCGAAGTCAAGTCTTTGATCTATGACCAAAACCCAGGTTTTTCACCTTAGGAACCAGGGTAGGTGCTGACCCTAGATCATCTGGCCACCAGATTTGTGGCCAGGACGGAGAGAATTTACCAAATAAAATCACCTCAGTTTTTCCCTGAGTTTAATTTAAGACAGTGGGAGCTCATCCAAGCACTAACTGCTGTCATGCAGTCCCTAAACCTGTTTACTGGTGGTGCGGTGTTTTTAGTGATGGTAACCACAATTTGGGTATCATCTGTGTATGATGTTAGTGCCATCCCAAAAGATCTAATGAGGGATTCCAGTTCTAGAAAAAATATTGAAAAGCACAGGACTTAAGGAAGAGCCCTGAGGCACTCCAGAGGGAAGTGTGAAAGATGGAGAGGTCAGTTTCCCCAGGGCCACCGATTGTATTCTATCCTCAAGGAAGGAGGATAGCAATGTCAAGGCCTTTCCGGGGATGCCCAACGCCTTCAAGGTTTTTAACAGGGTTTTATGATCAACCGTATCAAAGGCCACGGACAAGTCAAGCAACACCAGGGCAGCAGCCCCCCCTGTGTCCATGACTGTTCTAATCTCGTCAGTGGCCTTGATCAGTGCCGTTTCGGTGCTATGCTCTGATTTGAACCCAAACAGCGCCTCATCCGATAAGTCATGTTCTAGTAGGTACCTGGTCAGTTGGATATTCATAACCTTTTCTACCAGTTTGGCTGGTGCTGGGAGACATGTAATTCCCTGGATCCAGAGCATCAAGATTAGCTTTTTTTTTTTTTTTTTTTAAAGAGGCAAAATTAAGGCTCTCTTCCAAATCGAAGGAAAAATACCTTCCGTAAACAAAGTTAAAAATGGAAGTTAACCTCAACCCAAGTACCTCCGGGGCTTTTTTAAATATCAAGGGGTGGAAGCGGATCGCAAGGGGAACCTGATCTTATTTAAGAGATAAGGGTCGTTATCTCAACTACTGTTACTTCTCTGAATTCCGCAAAAATGGGTCGTTAGATAATACCTTTGATGTATTGTGTGTGTATCTAGATTTAGGTGTACCCCATTATCGAAGGTGGTAAAAATTTGCTCAACTTTATTTTGGAAATGCTGGGCTAGATGGTTGCAAAAAGCCTGCAAGTGGTTACTACTTTCTCTTACTGGGGGCATAGACAGTTTAGTCACCACTCGAAAAAGTTATTTGTGGGATTTTTCAGCCTCCTTAATTTCCTTTGCGAAGTAAGTAGCTTTTTCCGCTAGTATCAATTTTTTATAGCCTGCTATTAATAATTTGTATTTCCCCCAGTTCTTGTTCACTATAGTTGCTTCTCCAGCAGCTCTCCGGTCTTCGACACTCCTGTTTTTTCTGTCCAAGAGTGTCAGAAAACCAAGGAGCGGATAGAGTATTCCTATAACCTGTAGCCTTGAGGGGGGGCTAATGCATTGGCCGTCTCTATGAGACATTCATTGAAATGGGAGGAGGCTAATTCAGGTTCTTGTGGACCCTTTGTGGATGTTTGGGTAAGCTGATCGTTAAGCTGGTTGCTGTCAACCTGTTTCCAGTTTCGATGTAATCCTGTTGATTTATTAGGTTGATGGGTTGGGCCTTGACTGGGATCTCAAATCCAACACTGTGGTCTTTGAGTGTGTGAATTAATTTGCTGATTGAGTGTGTACAACAAATGCCTAACACTGTCCTCTGATACTGCCTTACTGCTCGACCACACAACCACAAATAGAGAGTAAGGTTCTAACTTTACCTCTGCCTACTTTTGGGGTTCCACTGAAATCTGTGCACACTATACATCACTTTGGTATAGTATATACAGAGCCAGCTTCCTATGTTGGTGGATCAGCGGTGGGATATACAACTTTGCATTTGTTGGACTACTTGGTTACCACCTGATCACACGAGGGAACTGTTAAATTTTCTTTAGAATTCTGATTTTTCAAATTGGCATTTTTTGCAATATCACTAAAAGTCTTGTTAGGGCCTTGTTTAAGTCCCTTTAGAATTAAAAAAAAAAGTCACTGTAGCTGGGATAGAGAGGTTAGAAGTTTTTTGTTTTTTTTTAAACAAGGACTCAAAACAAGAACCCAGCTGTTAGTGAAAATAACCATAATGAAAGAGGACCCTGTTGTGGAGCTCAACCTCACCCCTTACCTTCACTTGTCTTTCAAAGAGGTAAGCTCTATATGTAAAATTAAAAACAGTCATGAGGTCCCAGCCCACCAAACAAAATCTCCAGGAGCTGTTGGCTGGGTATGGAACCAACCATCTGAAAATGGTGAAGACCAGTCAGATGAGGAGGGAAAGGATGACCAGGTAGATCAACCTCTCCCACATCTTAAAAAGAAACAGGCCCCAGAGGCCCTGAGTCCAAGAATCAACCTCCCAGTACCTAGATCCACACAGGTGGGTCTGGCACTACTGAGGACATTGAGAAAAGACTCAATGAGGAGGACATCCTGCTAGCCAGGCTGAACAAAAGATTAGACCCTGAGACCAGACTTCTGGCTCTAGAAAAAGAAAGAGCAGAGATGGACCTAGGACCCATTAATGGTGGCAGCAATCTAAAAAATATAGAAAAGGAAGGATCCTATGATTACAGGATCCCCAAAGGGATTGTCCCTAAATTTGAGGAGGGTGATGATTTCACCAAATGGTTCACAGCCTTTGAAAGAGCTTGTGAAGCCAGCAGGGTGAAGAAAACTCACTGGGGGGCACTCCTTTGGGAACTGTTCACTGTTAAGTGCAGAGACAGTCATATGACCCTTAGTGGGGCAGACGCTGAGTCCTATGACCTCATGAAGAGAACTCAGGGATTTGGACTCTCAACTGAGGAGTATAGAATTAGATTCAGGGGGGCTCAGAAAACCCAGAGTCAGCAGTTCCTGGGTGGAATTTGTTGACTACTCAGTTAAGACCCTAGATGGCTGGTTGACTGGAAGCAAAGTGCAAGAATATGATGGTCTTTATAATGTGTTTATGAAAGAACACATAGTAATTGCATTGATGAAAAGTTGGATCAGTATCTGGTAGACCTAGGTCCAATTTATCCCCAAGAATTGGGAAAGAAGGCGGACCATTGGGTCAAAACAGGGGGAACTAGGACGTCCACTGTGGGTGACCGAAAGAAAAGGGATTACAAAACCTCCAAAGAGGAAGGACAGTGAGTCTCTTAAAGATAAAAGTAAGGAGTCCCAGGTAGCCCCCCCAAAACCCTGTCCAGGAGGGTGGGCCCAAAGACACCTCACAAACCAAAACTGGGTACCAAGTTAAGAATTGAGATCCCAACATGGTATGGTGTAAACTGTCAAAAGGCACCACACCAAGGACCCTAACTGTCTTAAAAAAGCCCCTAGTGTAGCTCCAGGTGTTGACAGTGTAGCTTTGGAGGGTGATTCCTCAGGTGAGGAAGTCCTCCTAGCCTTCAACTCGAAACTGGACCCAAAAGGTGAGGTGAAGATTCCAGAGGGGAGTAGACACTTCCACCACCTACTGGTGAATGGAATCCCAGCCACTGCCCTGAGAGATACCTGTGCTAGTCACACTGTGGAGCATGACAGGTTGATTCTCTCAAACCTGTATGTCCCAGGGGAAACAAAAAGAGCGAGGCTGTCCCAGGGGGTGCCACTGTTAGGCCTGTGGCTGTGTCCCAGGGGGTGTCACTGTTAGGCCTGTGGCTGTAGTGCTACTAGAAATTACTGGGTCCCTTAGATGGAGAAAGGTGGTAGTCAGTAAAGACCTCCCCCTTGATTATTTCCTTGGGAATGACCACCAAGAGGTTGGTCTGAGCCAAAGAGGTATTGGTCCAATGCCAGACCTCACCCAAGAAAACTGGTGAAGTCCCACCTAGCCAACAAAAGACCAGACTACTCAGGCAACAGTCCAGCCTGAATTGGTGGCTCCTCAGCTGGCAGAACAGAGGGTGGAAGAAGGGTGTTCACTACCAAGTGTAGTGACCCCCACCCTAAAACAGCAGACTGGCTACCAGAACCGAAAGAAGCCTGTAAGTTAGCCACTTTCCCTACCACTGACAGCTGTCCGTAGCCTCTGCTGGGTGTTAGCCGTCATGGCAGCACTGTCTTTGGCATGGTGGCCTAGCCCCCTGCCAAATAGCAAGTTAGGCCCCCTGGCCCTTATGATCATGGTGGGGTTGCTCAAGCTGTGGGTAACGTCTGTGGGTAAGCTGGGCTTTTTCCTAGCTAAGTTAGAATTTGCAGAGGTAGACACCTCTGATCTCAAACTAAAAAGATGGGGTAAAGAGCTAGGAAGAGAGCATTGGGAATTAGGTCCTGAAACTGTTGAGGTAGGCCAGCTACCCAAAGGGGCTGACTTGAACATAAGGATGTACGGCAGAGTAGGCCTTGCAACTTTCAAACCACTTCCTCTACCCTTCCTCGCCTGAAAGACTAGGAAGACTACCAGCTTTGGCTGAGTCTCCTGGCCTATGGGCTGAGGGGGCTTGTGTAGGAAAGTGGGTTTCTGTTGGAGTAACCCCCCCCCCACTTTTTGCCAGGCTACTGATGCACTTTGACTTGATGTGCCCTGGGTCCCTGCCAATCAGGTTCCCATGGCCTGTGTTCTTTCCCCAATACTAACCCAATTGGCATCTCGAGCCACAGGCCAGATCCTGGTAAATGGTACCACAGGTACCCAGGGCACTGTGACTAAGGAAGACCTCTAAGGGCTGCAGCACTTATTGTCACATCCTTCGAAGCCCTGTACCTTTACACACACACACACATACGCAGCCTTTGCAGGCTGCGTGTTTTGGTGCAGAAGAAAGTGAAGAGTCGACATGGCACACATCCCTGTGTGCCATGCCTACAACCCACTGCCCTGGCATAGATCAGTCACCCCTCTAGCTGGGTGCCCTACACCAGTGCTGAGGGTACAGGTACAGGAGCCCTGTACCCCTACAGTGTCCAAGTCCATTCTCAGACATTGTATGTGCAGTGCTGCCATTAAGAGTATATGGTGCTGGGAGCTTGTCATTAAAAATGCACACAGAGGGCATATTCGCGATGCCCCCTGAAAACTTAACCACCACTAGTGTCAAGGCTGAGTGGCTGCTTTCAACTGCCACCACCAGATATGTTTCTGGACGCATGGGTCAAGAGCCTGCTGCTCTCTGGGGCCTGAAACAATGCACATTCTGGGACGAGGTGCCAAGCCTCCTCCCCAGGATGGGCAGGGTTCATGAAGAGGAAGCTTCAAAGGCTTGCCGCCTTTGTGAGCTTCCCCAAGCCACTTGCTGCTTTCAGCAACTGGTCCCCACTGGTTCTGACCCCCACTTTGGGCGGGAGAACAAGCAGGAAAAATAAGTGAGGAAGAGGTGTGCCCACCTCTGCCAACTCCACCCCTCAGGTGGGGGAGGTGAGGTGATGCACAACTCTCAGTCCACGCCATCTTGAAGATGGGGGGTGGGGGGGCCCAACCAACCAGGGACAGGCTCATGCCCCCCTCCCACAGGAGGGTGGCATAATAAGGGGTTTACCCACCCAAGAGAAGGGACCCATTGGTTCCTGCCTTTTACCTACCTGTAATGTCCCTAAATCTTGCATTTAGCTCCTTAACCGCGGCGCAAATTCCGCCGCGGTGCAGGAGTTCTGCTGAGTGGGCGGGGCAGCAGCCAATGGACGTGCACAGCACTACTGAGGTAGGGCTTGCGAGGGCCATTGGCCGACGCACGCAGAGGGTTAAGGGCACCCCTGAACCTTGCTTGCTCAGACACGAAGAAACTACAAGAAGAAGGACTGAACAGCTGTGCAGCAGCTAACAAGAGGAAGACACCCACTGACTTGGCCCCAGTCCTACCCGCCTATCTCCACCTCGAACCTGGTCCTGCGAAATCCCGGTGTGTCCTGCGGTCAGCAACCTCGAAAACCCCGGCGGACCTGCCTGCCTTCAACTACACAGACTTGGTCTCCTGTGAACACCGGATTTGTTCATTTGCAACCTCTGGCCTTGCCCAGAAACCACAAATCTGCACCCGCTGCCCATGGCCTGAGCAGGCAACCACCACGGGGAGGTCACCCCAGCGATTCTTACCCGAGATCCGGCGACCCCTGACCTGCCTCAAGCCTCCAGCCGACACCTGCAATCTAAATCCAGAAGGCCCACCTAACCGCGACTAGGAGCTGGTAAGAAGATCCTACCCCGAAAGGAACCCCTGCACCAGACGCTCCACGGCCTTGTGTGCCCAAACCGACGGTGCCCAACCAACCCCTAACTTACCTCTCGAAGTGGTGGTTGCACCCAGAAGACTTTAGTCCCCAAGCCTGCAGTGTCTTTGCAAACCAGAGGTTCCCCATTGAAAACAGGGCGTCCGATGTCGAAACAGCACCCTGCAGACCTAGTGCCGCTGGGGGTGCACCTTTGGTGTTACTTTGTTTCCCCATTTGCCCTGAGTTAAAGTCCAGGAGCTTTGCTCCCACATCCAAGTGGCCTGCTTTCCAGCAGCCACCAGCCGGAGGCCCCCGATCCACCACTGGGTAACATTGGGCCTCAGCACCCGGCTGCCCTAGTGCCGCTGAGGGGTAATAAGAGTGCATCCTTGACCCTGGGGGACCCCTGAGTCTACCCTCAGAATCTTAATTCCCACTACCAAATACTTACCTCAAAACAGATAATGTTATCCTATGGAGGAAAATAGTGTTAACTGTTTTTCAGTGAAAAGTTTTTAAGTGTGGAGTTTGAGAAACTAAAGAAATTCTTTAAAATTGCATAATCTAACCAAAACGATTTTACTTACCTGTTTTCAGGAAATGTCCCAGAGTAGTATCTAGGTATACTACTCTGTGTGAACCTAGTAATCTCAAAAGTTACTTACCTGATATTTTACTAAAAAGCCTATTCAAGTCTATGTACTGCATTTACTTAGTATTGCATTTCTCTGCATCTATACTGTAAATCGAACCAGAGTGCAATTATCATTCAAACTATATTTCAATTGCATTACTACTGTAAAGTATTTTTGGTTACCTGTGCCAGGCTTACTTGGTTTTAGAAAATAAAATAACTAATTATTTTTATTTTATAAAAAAACAATTGGTCTGAGGTTCAGTCTTTGAGTGTGTGAATTCATTTGCTGAGTGAGTGTGTACAACAAATGCTTAACACTGTCCTCATACTGCTTTACTGCTCGACCACACTACCACAAATAGAGTTAAGGTTCTATCTAACTTTACCTCTACCTACCTTCAGGGTTCCACTGGACTCTGTGCACACTATCCGTCACTTTGGTATAGTATACACAGAACCAGCTTCCTACAAGGAAGGAACGTGTGATAACTGACTTTCATTGGTATAATTATTAATTGGAATGGTTTGGTATTTTTGTAGACAGTTAATGTGGAGACTGACTAAGTATGGGTAGCATTTTAAGTGACGTGTGGGGTTGTACTATTTATTAAGGCGGTGGAAATGTTTCTCATAGGTTGGTATTTTAGTGTGTTATTCTTTAGGAACTGTGTGTGGTACCTACCTAGATGTAAGGTTATTTATGTCATTACAGCAAAATCTGTCTTTAGAAGTAAAGATTCCTTGGTCTTTTTATGAGTTATTTTACTAACAAGGGTATCGTTTTTGTGGGCATCGTCAGCTGGGCATTGGTATTGTGCGAGTAGAAACTGATATTTGCTGTAAAGTCTTTCAGAAGTAACTTATATGCAACATGGGTTCTTCAGTAGGTACTATTTCAATCGGGTTCTCAGGAAATGTTATTATATTAGAGGATTTTATTACAGAGATTTAAAATGAAAGGTGTCATGCTTTAGGCCTGCGGTTCTTAAACGTTTAACATCAGAGAAACTCCTCTGAATCATTACTGAATCCAGAGACCCCCCCACTGAAGCATTATTGGAAGATGGGGATCCCTGACCTAAACATGCTAAAATATTTAGAATTTTTTCACAATCAAATACTGAAAAGGTTTTTACATTTTAAATGTTGCATCTTCATTTGTGTATACCTTATTCATGTTAATATATTCATTTTTTTATATTATTTAATTTGGTAACAGTCGCTGAGTGTGGCAGAATTTTAACCAGGCGGGGTCAGTGGAGAAGGGACTTGTGAATGTTTAAGTGCTATGAGGTTCCGTATGCGACAAAGCACTGTGAATACGTACGTCATTATTTTAAACTTGCATTACTACACACAGCATAAGATAGGCTGCTACAAAATGCAAAAAAATTGTTAAAGATAAAACAGTGCTTTCAAAATATAGATTTTAGTAATATCCACACTCTACATGGTGCAATTTAACGTATAAGTGTCCTTTGAAATCACACACTTCAATGCTCAGCCGGTAACTTCCTTGCAATACCACTCAAAAGAATAAATGTGTATCACAGGAAGCTTCAAGTGACTCCATCAATTAAAGCCAATAAAGGCTTCCAAGCACCCTTTACGTTTGCAGATTAACCCGTTTGTGCACATTCACATTTATTTCAGGCGAGCAGGCACCCTTGCATGAAAGCTTGTTTAGCTCAGTTTCACAGGAGACTCTCGGCCCTACATTTCAGCAGAAGCGTTTTAACCCACGATATTAACCGTACTGGGACGGTTGTCTTCCCAGAAAAAGTAGGGAGGGGAACTGTTTTTCTTAAAGTAAAAAAAAAAAGTATGTACATGTCGTATCCGTCGGATCCCGACCCCTATCAGAGACGTGCTACACTTTGCAGATTTCATCTATGGCGATGCGCTTCTGACGTGTTTCTACTAAGGCTTCATATTTTAGGAAATAATTTATTAAAGCGTGCCTAATATCTTTGTACATGTTTTTGCATAAGCACTGGGTTCTATAGTATGATATCTTAATACCGATATTTAGAGTGGACCAAGGGGTGCATCACTTATCCTTCACCTTCTTCAAACGGGGGGGGGGGGTCACTCGCTCTAAAAACTTTCACCGCGTCAAAAAACTTTTTAATTGCCACCGATTTCAACGGGAGCCCCCTCCAAACCCCCTCTCTTCGAAGACTGGATTGGATAAATTAAGTTCTCTGGATCCCACTGGAGGGGGAATGAGTGGGGTGGGGGAGAATTCTTCAAACAGACTGGAATTCTGGCGTGCGGGGAAAGAGGTTTCTACCATACGGGAGTTAAAACCCCATTGGTGGGGGCGGTCTGCGCGCTCTTTTGCCATAAGGGCGCCTTATGGCGGGGTTGGAACCGTGTAGGGGAAGACTTCATGCACATGCTATTTTATCCAACCCTTCCCAATAGCATCCCATTTCTATGTGAGAGGGTTATCTTTCTTACCATGATGCTTATCGGTCCTTCTGTCCCTCAATTACGTTCCACCAGCGACCACTGTCTGCAGTCAGACTACACCTCTCAGCAGACGCGCGCGCGAGATGGATACTTCCGCCCTCAAGAGGCGCCTACAATGCGGTTGCGCAATGTGCCTGCCCAGCCCTGGAAACAGTGTGCGAGCGGCTACAGACCACACCAGGCAGAGAGCAGTTTCGACAGCGGGAGAGTCCCAGAATACAAACGGCCATGTTATAGTGTTTCTATGCTGCCTTCGAGCCCTGTAAGTGCGTCTTACTCAAGTGTGAACAAAGCATATGCACACATTTTCTTTTTTATGATGTGGCAGTTGTTTCCAGAGTGCTGCACACAAAAATAGTATATCAGGAAGTAAATATACAAATCGAATATGCACAGTATTATACGTGGAATTTAGCTAAAAAAAATAAACCGGTCCTTATGTTTAGCATATCAAGAGCTATAGGTAACGTAATGTATATTGATTAGCAACAATATACATTCCTAATGATATATTACATCCGCTTAACACACATCCAAACTTTTAAAGATGAAAGCCTGCTTCGCACTAAGAGGAGGCCGGATTTAACATCACATCTTAGTCTATCTTTAGTGTTTACTACGGACGCGCCCACGCTATCTCGCTTGGCAACATTAATCGAGAACTCAGAATCTGGTCCCAGGTCAGGTGACAAACCTCGTGCCAGCGATTGGTCTACTATCACCTGCAATGCGCCGATGACATATAAAATAGGCGTGGTTTCTGTAAAAAAAAATTTTTTGCTTCTACGCAGGGATAAAAAAAAATCCACTAAAAAGGTAGACATCCACCTTAAATACACTCGTTCATCTTAAAAGAGTAGGCTCGATAGTTTGTCTAGTTTCAATTATCTCGACCTTTTTCTCTTAAAGTCTTATTCTTGAGTGATACATACTTTCATTTATGCAAAAACCGTGTGCATGGAGTATGAAAGATTCTATGCTTAAATGATTTTTTAGCAGACCTAAGCAAGGCTGACCTGTAGTTGGCCATTGTTGAGATATGCACTGTCTTCGCTATGTTTCTGTTTGCCACAAAACTCTGTGTGGAGCTCTGTCTATTTTTCGTGCTATTTACTTGTTCTAAAACAAACTAACATTTCTAATCTAGCATGCTACGATGGTGGGCATGCTGTCTAAACATGTCAACGTAAATACCATCATACTTAAGTGTGCTGCTGCTTGTTTTAATCCCAAAAAAGACTGCTTAAATTCTTTTACATGAACCTTTTGTATGACGAAGTTTACAAAACAGTATTGAAAAACATAAACAATGCTCATGACACATGAATAAAGTTTTCACAATCATAACATAATTTATTCTGTTGAAGTCACAGAAAATTCGTTATATCCAGACGTTGCAGAAAGTATTCATTTTCAACTTTCATGCCCAATGCATTTCGGGCCTCTTGGCCCTTCTTCAGGGTGTTGGATCTAAAATAACTAAAACAATGTCTATTATCAACTCTGTACAATGCGCAGGAAACTCTTAGCGAGATCAGGTGATGTAATATTTGTCTTATAACACATGCACGTGTGCCACTAAGTCAATCTATGATAACTGTCCAAGTAGTAAAGGAAAGAAAAGAACCAAGTCCGAAAATAAATCATGTAAAAGTGATAGGTTGGTCAAAGCACAATCCCAAAGTCACCCTCAATGATGTGTCCTACTCTGAAAAAGTGGTCATAATATCCCATAACAAAATGTGAATGATACAGACCCCTGGCAACAAGCTTATTTGGCAGACTTTCCACAACCACTATTTGAAACAATCCTGCAAACTGACTATTTATTTGTGCCAGTGGGAAAGGGTCCAAGAATCCTCATGCGGAACTAGCCAAAGCAATGGCTTCTGACCATGACTATAGCACTTCCACTAAGAAGCAACCATCACTCAGTTACCTCAGGATGATTGTATCGGACTAGGAGGAGATTCATAGACCTTCCAAGAAAGTGAAAAAGGAGCGTTATGTGACGCACCTTCACAACCCAAGCTCTTAACATTTGAACCGGTGGAGATTGTGCATCCAAATTCCACCGCCTGGCGTTCCCCTCTTTAGGTGGCCGAGTATGTTCAATCTCACATTCGACAGGCTTTCGATAAGGATGTGAGAGCGAGACTCAGATCGGAGTGCCCAAAGCCTGATTTGGCGGATAAGGTGGCTGAGACGCCGGAGGTGGATCCTTCTATTTTCACTTATCTTAAAAAGTATTCCAAAGACCCTAAAAAGGGCATTGACAGGGCATGGAGATCATGCCAAGACAAACTTTTGGATTTAACCGGTCCCCTTACTAAGATTTTGGAGTTGGGCTTTCGAGCCAAGGAGTCCGCAATGGCTATTGATTCGAATGAATTGATTGAATGGGCACAGAGAGCGGTCTGTCAGCTGGGTAATGCGAATTGTGCTATGTCCAGTGAAAGACGTCGCTCAATACTTCTGAAGCTTGGTCCAAAATTGGCTGAGTTGTCCTCTTCCGAATCGGGTCCACTGGCTCTCGGCCTTCACTTTGGTCAACCCTTCCTTGAGGAGCTGACAAAGTTTGTAGGCACTTTTAGTGGTCTAGATAAGGCAACGGTACTGTACAACATTACCAAAAGAAATTGGCAAAGCCAATAGCTCTCACATAGGCAAGACCTATTGGATTTACAAATGCTTGTTAGTGCAAATGCAGACTTGACTTCGTAATGATTCAACATTTAGGCATGTGATTCTTTGAAAGAAAACATTGCAACTTTATGAAACTGCAATTACAATTAGAAGCAGACTTTAACTACAGCACTCAGGGCAGAGCACTTTTAATACAGTTCTCATATTTAGTCCTTTTAAACTTCTACAGTTCAGATGATGTCTGAGAGTTTGCCCCAAAGTTCACCTAAGAAACCGATTTGTTTTATGTGCCTGTTGTGTCCAAGATGGATATGTGCAACAATTTTTAGCTGCAGACTATATTTTTTCATGGGAAGAATTAATTCGGATTGATTTCTTAGCTTTGCTAAGCTGTGTACTAAAACTGTTTTCTTTCATGCCAGTATTTTAAAACCTCTTCTACACAAGTGGATTTTATCCTCTGTACATTTTCAGTTCTGGAATGCTGTGGTTATATATAAGGTCACCACATGACTCCATGTCACCAGGGACACCATGTTCCGGTCCTTGGCTTTCCCATTCCAAACCACTCTTTTCACGTTTAATCACGTGGTTTAATAGAAGTTAGAGGTGGGCGAGCCAATAAATTAACAGGGTGAGCTGAGCCAAGCCAAGCGTCTGACTTGTCTCTAAGAGCCCATGCATGAGGCGAACCCTGACAGATTTTGCCATGTAAATCTGATGTACTAAGGTGAAACAGTCCTGCATGATAAAGAAGTACACTTTTTGAATTTTGAAGAGACAGCCTTTGTCATAGATTTAAATGATGGCTGTTGTACGATTGTCACTGCTTTGTGAGGCGTTCATAGTTTATAAATATGAACTCAGATATATTGGTGCCCTGCCCCTGCAGTGAGGACAATGCTATTACAGAAATAAAAGGAAATGATATCACAAAGTGTAACCTATATGTGGCTTAGTTTCATGTTATTGATGGAGCAACATTATAGTCAATTAAATTAAATAGAATAGATGTTCTTATACAGCGAATATCCTGAACTCACGTATTTGAAGGTGCTCTCTTAAGTGATAAAAAAGGAGGGTTGGACAAATATCATAGTCACCTAGAATCACACAAGCAAGGAAAATGCAACTGATCCAAGGTTTTCTAGGTTCACATTGTGCATTTCAAACACTAGATAGCTATTGTTCTCCTGTTTTATGTCAAAGATTACTGTTTTGCATTTCAATGTTGACCTTGAGCTTAGTGCTTGGGTTGCAGGAAGCAGCCACCTGAACGCTGGGTTAGAGGGTCTTAGGGGAAATCGAACTGAGCTAGAGCCAGGCATCTTGCTCGAGCTTTCAGTGGCTCGCTCATCTCTAGTAGAATTTAACTAAGGAATACAACTCTAGAAAAGCAATACATAGTTCAAGGGAAGTCCAGGGTTCGTAAATGGCGTTTATGAGGACATGGGGCAATCTAATAACCTTAAAAAAAAATTGGAAATCCCTACAGAAACACTAGACCGCAGCATATTATACTACCAAGCAGCAAGCACCTAAACTGACAATCCTTAAACCCAATAGGAAGCACAATGCTTATTGATATTTCACAAACCCTTGAATTGAGAGAAATTTGTATATATATTTTTTTAGTTTAAGATGCTTTATTAAAGAACACTGAAGAGAATATACAGCAAAATATGTAAATAAACTTAACACTGAAACATGTCATGAGGAAAGCAGTATTAGTTATGGAGTAAAATAGAACAATTAAGAAATGCATGAAATCGAATTACAGAAATGAAATAAGACAAATCTCATAATGAAAATCAGAAAACAATTTTGCATCACTATACAAGTGGCATTTGATACATTTTTCATATTTTTATGAAAGGGATAATAAAGAAAAAACGGACGAGGAGAAACTAAATAATATATGATCTAATAAAAAAAAAGGAGGATGGCAGGGAAATGAAGGTAATATGAGAATGAGAAATATACAGGATGCTATGTAGAGAAATAGGAAATGAACAGAGGGGAGTTATGAATAAAAATAATTAAAGGAGGATTGGAGCCTTCGATTGCTTGAACGTTAATAGATAAAGGGAGGGAAAGGTATGACGTCAAGGGAAGCCACAATAAATCTCTTTTTTTATAAACTTTTATTAGTACATAAAGTCTGTAAGATACATAACAATTATTATTGCTGTGTTATTTGTACATTTACTTCATACAACCAGTATGCTTTACACAGACATTTACATAGATCCTTAAGTGGGGGAACATTGACTTATTCTTGCAGCATTTGTCAAATGGTATTTTGAGCAATTGCGTCAAGTGCCTTACACAATTCGGTACTTTATTTTTGGCATGCAGTCACGTTTTACGTTCCATGAAACACAGATATATCCAAACATTGGTACATTCCTAATACACAGTGTTTCCCACTACACTCTCGTTCCCATCTCCCTCAACATAACTCTCTTATATCTACTGTGCTAACCTCTAAGTCCTGCAACTCTCTTATTCTTGGTGTCTGTTTATGGAGATGTGCGCGGTGAGGGGTCGGTGTTTCTCTGTTTCTCATCCAGACAAGCTGTGTCGTCCATATACCTAATGGTCTTGAGGGGCATTAATTTCCAATACACTGTAAATTGTTCTTGGCAGTATGCAACGGCCTTAATCCAGGAGTCTGTGTTCGGCTCCTGTGTCCTGCCCCATTTTAATGCCAATTCCCGCTTGGCCATTAAGAGCAGTGTGGCAACTAGCCTCCTGCTTGCGAGGGGGACCTCTTTGACATAACCCAGTAATTCCACCTGTCGCGTGCAAGGTATGTCTTCCCCCGTGATTTCCTTAACTATGTTAGTCACGTCAGTCCAGTACTTTGCCGCCTGCGGACAGCCCCATGCCCAATGGCGAAAAGTGGCATCTGGTGTATTACATTTCCAGCAATTCCTGGTGGCTTTTAGTCCCATTTTCATAAACTGTGTAGGGGTTCTATATAATTTATGAAGGAATTTGAAGTGGATTAGCCGTAATCTGTAGTTGGGGGTAAAGATTCCAACTGGCTTCAGCAGTATAACCACTGCTCCATCGTAAGTGGATTGTCTATCTCTTCATTCCAATGTTCCAGTCCCCGGGGCGTACTATGGGGTGTTTTGCTGTGTAGTATTGTACAGTCGAGTAACAAGTTTCTTTGGTGATGGTTCAGTCAATATGTGTTCCAAGGGGGCCGGTGTGAGAGGTGGGGCTGGGAATGTCTCATGCAGTTTCTTGCAAGTGTTTTGTAGTTGGTAGTATAGCAAAGTGTCCGCTAGGTTCGGAGGGGTTTCTCCAGTCAGTTGCGTGGGGGTGATAAATGCCTCATCTATATAAAGATCTTTGAATTTGGTGATAAGTAGCTTGTTCGCACTCCTTTGAGTGTGTCTGCCCGCCACAATGGGGGAGTGTGGGTTCTGTAGCAGTGAAATAGAGGGAGCATTCAGGACTGTTGTGCCTGCTCGTCGTCTTAGGGTGTCCCATGACCATCTCATAGCTTCTATTGTGTCAATTACCCCCACAGGACGTTTGCCTTTTTGATACAGGGCTGTGGCTAGTGGTAAAGGGGCTGCATTATCCTGTTCTATAGCCTCATGCGGCTGATAGGGGGTTGGGTGTAGCCAGTAGTGTAGAAACTGAGCTTGCGCACAGTAAGCATATAGTTGTAAGTCTGGTGCTCCTAGTCCGCCCTGCCGGAGCGGCAGTGTCATGACCTCCCATGTGATTCTAGGCTGCTTCCCTGCCCAAATCAAAGCTATCATGTTAGAGCGCAGTCTAGTGATGAATACTGATGTAAGTAGTATAGGTATGTTGACAAACAGGTACTGCAACTTGGGGAGCATCACCATTTTTGCAATCACCAGTCTACCAGCCAGGGAACTGGGCAGTTTAGTCCACATTTGTATTTTCTCTTCTAACCCTGTCATAGTTTTGCCATAATTTGTTTCCCATTTTTCTTTTACATCTCTGCTTATCCATATTCCCAGGTACTTCACCGACCTGTCTGCCTACCTTGGGAAGTCTAATGGAAATGGTACTGTATGTTCTGTAAGCAGTAGCAATATGGATTCGGAACAGTTGATGTGTATCCCAGACAGATGTGCACATTTTCACAGCTCTTTGATCATGGGATTGAGATTCTCCACTGGATTATTAATGTATACTATAATATCATCTGTGTAAAGGGACACCACTAGGCCCCTAGTCGTAAATCCCAGTCCCCGCTGCGTGTGATGTTGCCGCAGTCTTGCGGCGAGCCGTTCCAAAGCTATGCCGAAAAGCATGGGGGATAATGATCATCCCTGCTTTGTGCCGAGCGTAATTTTGAAGGATTCAGTCACAACATGATTAAATATGATTCTAGCTGTAGGTTTAGTGTACAATAATTTTATTTGTTGGATGAATTTCATACTTAGTTCAATTCGGGTCAGCAGTGCAAACATATATGGCCATTTTAGTGTGTCAAACGCCTTAGTGCAGAGGTCTTCAAACTTTTTTACTCTGAGCCCCCCCTAAGCAAAATGTTTGGAGGTCGGGCCCCCCTCCAAAACCTTATGGCTAGGATTGGGGGAGCGGGAGGGACATGGCTGCGTGCAGGGATCGGAGCTTATGAGATGATTTCAGGAATACTTTTTCTATAGCTTATGAACCGCACCACATACAAAACTTATAAAACAGCAAATGCATCAAACAAAAACAGATATCCCAAACAAACTGCTCCCCATAATTGGGGTGTTGTGAGCCCCTCACACTCTTTGACCCCAATGCAACTATACTTGCTGCACTAATGATAACTGCAGGCCTGAGTAGCAGGCTATCTCCTCTGCCTCTTTTACCTCTTCCCCACCATGATGGATCATCACCTCTGTCCTAATGCTTGAAAGGACAATACGTTTGGATGCCCCTTTTTTAAAGGTAGACAGTCACAATTGTGATGCAGTGGGCCCCCCAAATTCCTGGGCCCAAGTCCTTCTGCATCTGCATCTACTCCTTTATGATAATCAGCAGTGGCCACTTACACACTTGTCAGCAGTACCAGCTTCACTAATGTCCCTTTAAAAAAAAACACTTGTATCGTCCCCTTCTTTGGGGTAGCTCTCTAAAGAAGCGATCTCTGGCCATTTGTAAACCTAAAAATGAGTTTGCGTTGAGTGCTCACTATTCTGGGCCTTCTCTTTGACAATATCTATGAATCTCGATCCTTTCCTCCGTCTCCTAGACCATTTCTGTGAGGCCCCAAGGATCGAGAGGATTAGGGCTCTGCATCTGAATGCAACCCTGCTGGCCTTTTACCAGCCACCCCATGGATTCAGCTTTCACACAAAAAACTTCCCCTGAATGGTTAATACTTACTTTGACATGCCTGTGCCTGAAATCGAAGTGGGTGGTGGTAGTGCAGAAAGTTAAAAAAGAAACCCGCCTTCTTACCAGCCATTAATTGATTGAGTCACTTAAAGCCATGGCCACTGGAATTATGAGTTTCTGCAGCAGCAGCACTTTCCACATAATTATCAGTTTACTGCATTTGCTACATAATCTCCAGATTTCAATGACAAAAACTTGATTCTAGCTTAAACGGAACAAAAGTTACTTAAAGCGTGACAAAGTGTTCCGGAGCAGTGGAAGGCCCTGCAAAGACTGGTAATCGTGTAGTTGCTTACTGCTGTATTTGGGTGTTAAACTGGTACTAATGAGGTGAAATATTTCCCCTGACAGCGTTACTGTGGGTTAAAATGACAAAATAATGAAGTAATGCTAACTATAAAATGTGGCGCATTGTGCCGCATAACTTACCTTTTCTTGCTGGATAATTTAGTCAAACCTGCCGCATAAATTTGTTCTTTTCTGCTGAATAATTCCAGTGGATCTGCTTAAAGTTTTATGGTGGCAAATATCTATTCTTTTTAAGATGTAATGTAACAGAGTTATCAGCTGGGATCTGGAATAGTGGAGACACTTACAAAAATGTCTGCATTAGATACAGTTTGATTACTTATTACTAAAAAGTATATTTTGTAAGAACTTGTTTTATCTCAATCACTGCATCATTTTGCAGCAGTCTAGCTTAGAGTATGTAAATACTGTTTTAAAATAATGACTTACATATTCACAGTGCTTTCTGCCACAGGCTGGGACTTCATAGCACTATAAACAGGGCCATTGGAATTATGCGGTAGGAGAAGGCCAAATTATGCAGCATGGTTGACTAAATTCTGCAGCAAGCAAAGGCGAATTATGTTGCATATTTTGTGATCGCATTACTGCACTATTTTGCTATTTTTCCACTTGTTAACATTGTCCTGGCCTTTATTGCCCCTCATAAGTACCACATTAACACCCACATATAGCAATAAGCAACAGAAAGGTGACCAGTCAACCTTTAGAATGGGCCTTCCACTGTGAGGTAACATGTGTTGCTGCATTTTTAATTTGCAAATTATGCAGCAGACGATTGATTATGTGGCAAATGCGGGAAAACCATAACTACGAGCTGTGAGTGCAGGGTGAGCGTAAAAGTGAAGGGTGAGAATTAGGAATGAGTTGTCTGAATGCAGGGTGAATTTCAAGACACTTGAAGTTAATCAGCATGTTATTGGCGGGATGCAGGGTTTCAGATATAAGTTAAACTATTGCTATTATGGAGTTAATCAGGGAATCAAGGGTGAAAGAAAGAAATAATGTGCTGATCCTGCATCAAACTTCCAGTCTTATGATTAGGGTTGCCAGCTCATTATTTTGATGTTGCAGACGGCACAAAAATAAACAGTCACCTAAAGCCCCATTTTCAGCACTTATGTGTGTGTACTTCGAAAAGCAAATATAAAGTACTTTTAAATGTGTTCTAGGGCTGCCTGAATGATTCATGACTGAAAATAAAAGGAACAGACAGAAAGTCACATTACAAATGAATACATACTTTTTTATTTAAGACCCTATTTAGTGTCAAAGCAAGGTCTTTGCAGCCTCTTTAAAATACATGGCTGGCATTTTTTCTATTGGCAACCCTTTTTTGTATTCCTTTTCATGAAATGCATTTTCACACTACAGCAGTAAGTTTAAAATGCAAATGTAAGGAATAGGCAGAGTCGGTCTTTAAAGACCTGTGAAAAACTCGGCTGTGCTGGAGTCTTAAGACTCCAGACACTGCCCAGCCGAGCCCCCAGCAGCACACCCACTGACCTCTGGCCCCACGGCACTCTGAGGCCTTCGGAGTAATTGAAGACAGCCTGGAAATGCAGGAAATAAACATCGCTGCACTTCCAGGCGTCTTCATTTACATGTGCTGGCAGAGGCCTTTGCGCCCCCCTGGGAACCCATCCACGCCCCCCCAGGGGGGCGCGCCCCACAGTTTGAAGAACTGTGCCTTAGTGGCATCTAGTAGCGCTGCTATTGCTGATTCCTGTGGCTGTAAGTAGTGTAGTGTCGTGAAGAGTGTTCGCAGGTTATGCGAGGTCGATCTGCCCGGTATAAAACTAGACTGGTCCTGGCGTACCACTATAGTTTTTAATGGCTGAAGTCGGGTGGCCAGCAGTTTAGCGTAAATTTTGTTGTCAATATTTATCAGAGATAAGAGACGATAGTAATCATAGTTGTTGGCCAGTTTATCTGGTTTGAGTATTATAGTAATCAATGCCTCCGGCATTGACGGCGGCAGCCTGCCGGTGTCATAAGCCTCTTGATATACTTTGAGCAGATAGAGTACTAAGATTTGGGCACACGTTTTATAAAAGGAGGCTGTTAAACCACCTGCCCGAGGTGCTTTGTCGCCAGGATGGCTATTTATGGCTTGTACGATTTCCTCTTCTGTGAATGGGACCTCCAAATATTCCCTATGCGCCTTGTCAGCCAAATTAGTTCTATTGTGTCCTAGTATTTTGTCAATTCCTCTAGGGCTGATGTGCTCTGAGTCATGTATAGTTCCTTGAAATATTGTGTCAGCACTGTCTGCAGTTCTTCCAGGTCCCTTACCACAGCTGAGTTCTCATTGTGTAATTCAGTTATATAAGTGCGGGGTTGTTGTTTTTTTAAAATCTGAGTTTCCCCCGGTCTATCTCCCTCACCATACCTACGAGCTTGTATATTTTCCCATGAAATTTGAGTTCCCTTCTTCCTCGTATGTTGGGATTTGTTCTGTAATTGTGGCAAGTATTTTAACATTCCGGGTCCTGTAATATTCCATTTCCTTAGTACGAATTTCTTTCTCAATATCCCCCAACGTGCGTCTGATATCTTTGAGGACTCCTCCCTGCTTAGCCATGCCGACTGCTCTTATTACCACTTTGAAGGCTTCACATAATGTGGCCCTCAAGTCTACAGATTTCTCGTTTATCTCAAAGTATTCAACAATTCCTTTCATAATCTCTTCTCTGAAGACCGGATCTGTTTGCGCTCCCTCTGGGAGTCGCCATATAAAGGCTTTAGTGGGCATCGTTGGAAGGGATAACTGTAACATTACTGGTGGGTGATCTGATAATGTTGGTGGCATGTGTCTTATGACATTTATCCATGTAGTCCCCTCTCTCGACAACAGCCAGTAGACTATTCTGGACCATGCTCTACGGTGTGCAGTGATACATGTACCCTCCAGAGTTTCCAGATGTATGTGCTGCCAGACATCTATAAGGTTGCTTTCCTCCTTAATGGACTGTATTTGTGTTGTGGATTTTGGGTGGAGAGTCCGCGCAGAGCCTACTCTATCTTTTTTGTCTCTAAAATGGCATTAAAGTCTCCCTCACATATCAATATTCCTGTGTTTAGCTTTACTGCCTCTGTCCATACCTTGCTATGAAATTCAGGTTAGTCGGTGTTCGGGCCATAGACTGCTATTAAGGTGATGTGACTTCCTCCTATGTGTCCTTGCACAATAAGGTATCTACCATCTTGGTCTAGTGAATAGTGCAGCGTGGTCTGGCCCAGGTCTCAGCATATTAATATGGACACCCCTCAGGAATAGTTTGAGTATGTCGCCAAGTATGTGTCTCCCCATCTCCTCGACTTTAACTTGTTTATCGTGTCCGTAGTTAGGTGAGTTCCTTGCAAGAAACAGATGTCAATATTGTGTCAGAGCAGGTAAGTTTGCACTAATCTAGTCTTCCTGTGATCATTCAGCTACAAATGTTCAATGTGAGTAGTGTAATGGATGTCATCGGTTCACTGGTATGGTAGGAAGTTGTTTATCCTGTCCGCGTAGCCCACTTGTGTAGATGCTAACTGTTTCTATTTCGCATTTTTTCATTCTATCTTTGCCCTGTTCAGCTTTCTCTTTTGATGGTCTCCTTTCGTTTTTTAATTCACTTCTGCGTGTCAACTGTATCTTCCCCCTTTCTTGGCATATAATCAAACTTCTTGGACTTCCCCTTCCAACCCCCCACCCACTCCAACCACACAACTAGGTTGAGCACTCACATCCTCCCCTTTCCCAAAACTCCTTCTCGCATCCATTCAATTGTTATGGGAGAACTCCCTGGGGGAGCGAAGCGTTGCCAGCGAACTACCTCATAGATAGTAGTGAGGTGGCGAAATATATTTTACGTGTAGCAGTTTCATGCTGAATATTAACACTTGTTAATTGGATGTGGTGGGGTAGGGTAGATATATACCAGTCCAGGAGTTTGGATCACTATTCAGCCCCACATCCATATCGCTCTCTCACACTCTTGCTGACTTTTTATGTCTAAATTAGTGGAACAAAAACCGGGGTCAATATCCTAACTCAGTCAATGTCGTTTAGCCTCTCGTTGACCTCCGGGACAGCTGAGTTCAAGGTTGTCTTCATCAGGTGTCCCACATATTTTGCATACTTCAATGCTGATTTGGCGTCCGTGAAGTATTGTGACTTCCCATCCTGTGTGACACGTAACTTTGCAGGGTATAAAAGTGCATACTGCATGTTCAATTTCTGTAACAGTCTTAAAACTGGAAGGAATTCTTTGTGGGCAGCCTGTACTCCAGGGGTGAAGTGCGGGTAGAAAACCAGTGTGATTCCTGGTGGCGAATCGTGCCCTTCTCCTGTGCCAGTTTCAGGGCAGTGTCTGGGTCTCTATGGTTCAGTATACGTGCTATGACGGGTCTGGGCATAGCTCAGACCGGTGGCTTAGGGGCCAGAGTTCCGTGAATTCATTCCACGATGAACATCTGGGATAAGCTTTCTCCAAACAAATCTCTGCATGTAGTCTCCACATACTGCTCCATTTTGCCCATTGCAGTTGTTTCGGGAACACCCGTTATGCGTATGTTGTTTCTTCTCGAGCGGGCTTCCAAGTCTTCATTCTTGTTTCTTATGACAGTTAGGACTTTTTCCATTTGGAGCATCTGTTCCTTGGTATCTACTTTGAGTCCGTGGACATATTCAGCCATGTTTTCCAACGTATCCAGCCTAATTTCGTGCGTATCTACCTTCTTCTTCACTTGATCAAGTCTGGCAGTTAGATTATCTAATTTTCCATCTATGTGTTTTAGGCTGGATTGTACCTCCAGTAGTATGATGCGAAGATCTGGTTCCGTTTGTACTGATTTGCCTCTTTGCGCCATGTTGGCTTCCTGCCGAGCTTCCGTATCCGTTTGTCTAATGTGTCTTTTGCTATAAAAATTTAGTTTAGATTGTTTGGTGTCTGTCTTTCATATTTTTGATTACTTCAGGTGGTTATGCACTGTCTTCTTCTAGAGGGGTTATGACAATAGGAGCACCTCAGTCTTTTTGTGGGGGGGTGCTTAGTTAGGGGCTCAGCTCTCCCCCCTCTGCTTTCATTTCAAATTTTGTAGTTTGACCCTCCCCCCGTGGCCTCCGATGTTAAGCCACCAGTGTGAACCTGGGGTTCTCTCAGTATGTACCCCGCAAGACGCACAGCAGTGAAATGTATCTGTAGGATGACAATGTCACAGAGCTAACTAGTCAGTAGGGCCCACACTGCTCTGTAGCTGCTAATACATTGTGGAAGTCTGGGCTGACCAGGTGCCCTTCCCGATGTTCTAGCTGCTACCCACCTTTCAGTTGATATTTTTGTCAAATTTGACACTGTGGGGCTCACTCTCTCCAACTTATTTATTTACGCATCGGCCCGCATGGTAGGCCATTCAGTCGGTGGTACCTGGATGGATCTCCAGCCGCCATTTTGACCATTGTTTAGGCAGAGCGTCTCTCTAGTTCTATACCTTTGTTGCCACTAGGGTGTTAATGTCTAGTGATTACTCCTATGCTGCGGCTGCAGCGCTTTACCTTTCCGTCGTATGCCCTTGCTGTTTCAGGGTGCCGCAGGTTTATGTCTTTGCCACCGCGTTCGGCCCTCTCCTCCTTGGGGATCACCACCAGCTTTGCTCATTAGGCCTCTTCTCGCCTCCTTCTTGGCCGTGCATCACCGCTGTGTGGCTTCTCTACTGTGCTTCACCCCAGGGTGTCCCGGTCCTGCCTCTTCGAAACTCGAGCTGCGTAGCTGTTCCCGAGTTGCGGGTGCCATTCTCGAGCTAGGGTCTTACTGCATTGGCAGCTGGTTGCAGGCTCGGAGTGTTTTCTCTAGGTGCAGTTCTATCTTTACCGCGCACCGAAGGTATGCATCGCTTCCTCGGCAATCCAGCTTTTACCTGCTATCACTTTCGTGTGGGATTTAATCATCGCAGGTATATTATTAAAGAATTTTCGTGTTTGGGTGTCGAGATGTTATGCTATATTTGCTGCCAAAATATAGAGAATTTGGGGCAAAGGAAAAACATGTGAAGAGAGCCACTGTTAGGAGAGCCACAAGACCAACAATTATTATTAGGTAAAAGTTTCATTTTTAATAGAGAAGAAGGAGTTAAAAACAACCAATTATAGAGAAAAATACATGATCTGAGTGGTACTTTCTGAACGATAAGTATAATGGATCTTCTACAATAGTTTGTTCCACAGAGAGATTGAAAAAGTAGACTGAAGGTCCTGTTCCCAAGCAATTTCAGTTTTGATTTTGGCCCTATCTGGAACTTTAAAAGAAAGTAGCTTGTGTATGAAAGCAGCATTAGCTTCTGTAGAAAATTCCTGGGAAAGGGTAAGATCATCAAGGGGTTTATCTGAGGTGGGAAAAGGATTAGTAATGTTTAAACGAAGAGTGTGCATGAGGAAAGAATCTTTGTGTCTATAAGAAAGAGGAATATAAAAATGTCTACGGAAGGCCTAAAAGGAGATAAACTCATTGTTAGAAGTGATTTGAGAAATGGAAGATATACCAGAAGCGACCCAGGAGGGCCAATTAAGAACTTTTTTAAGATAGAGTGATAGCAGGATTGCACCAAATGGGGGATAAAAACAAGAGTTGAGAGGGAGAATATTTCTGGCAATGTGCTTTTTGGCGATGTTACTGGAGTTGTTCAGTAAAGACGAAGACATATGCCTAGGTTTTTAAGGAATAAGAACAAATTGAAGAAAATTAAAGGGAGAAATGTGAGAGAGTTCAAGAGATTTCTAAAGAGCAGAAGAAGAAGGATTAGAAGTACCCTAAGAGGACCAGATCCATTTAAGAAGAAAAGTCTAATCATATTGTGAGAAGTTGAGAAAGTTAACACCACCATACATTTTCAACTTCTTAAGTTTGAATAAAGAAATGTGGCTGAATGTTTGTTCCATAAGAACTTAGATAGTAGACTGTCTATAAAATGGAAAAAGTTGTGAAGGAGCATTTGTAAATACAAATTAATAAGGGGCAAGAGCATACTTTTAATAGTAGCTAGTCTGACCCACCAAGAAAGACAAAGAGGGGACCATTTGGCACTGAGGGATGTTATTTTCAAATTTAGAGCTTCTATAATTACCTTCAGTGTTTCTTTAAGGGATGTGGAGTAAATAATCATTAGGCATTTAATCCTGGAGGAATCGGTGTCTTTAAAGATATCTTTAAGACAGAATTTATTAAAAGGCATTACTTTAGACTTGTCAATATTGAGTCGATACCTGGATGCCAAGGAATAGTGGGACAAAAGGTGGTTTTAGAAACATAGAGTAAAATACTGTCCGCATACGAGGCAAAGCTGCCCGCTTTCGCCTCTACTCTTCGCCCTCGCTGTAGAACCCTTGGCATTACGGCTGCGACAGGAGGGGGCACACTGGGGCATTCCCATAGCGGATACCATACATCTCCATGTACGCCGACGACCTTTTGCTATATATTCGGGACATCACTGCGGACCTAACACCCATTTGGGCAACACTGACGGAATTCGCGGAAACCTCCTGGCTCAGAGTAAACTGGGACAAATCCACGGTTTACCCACTGCACCCAAACCTCCCTCCTCGTGATGTATTGCTGGGTGACCAGAAAGTGACCTGGAGTGCGGAGGTCACCCGATACCTCGGGATCCGTCTCTACCACTCCCCGGCCGACATATTTTAAGGTAACCACCGTAGAGCACTGGCCGGAATCAGATCAGCAGTTGGATTCTGGAAGAACCTCCCGCTAGCCCCAATCGGCCGTGTGGCCTTAGCCAAAATGATAATAGTCCCACGGTTACTGTACCACTTCACAAATCTGCCTGTAATCCCACCCTGAGCATTCTTCTGGGACTTAGACTCGCTCCTCAGCTCGCTCATATGGGGAACAAGCAGGCGTAGGATAGCACTAGCGAAGTTACAACTACCCACCACGCAGGGAGGACTAGGCACACCGTCCTTCGAATCATACTTTCTGGCAGCACAATTACAGTGACTGTCCTAATAGACGGCGGGCAGACACATAGGTGAGACATACACGGTGACCGGCCAGATACCCATCCCAGAATTTCGCCGCCTGCTACTGCCAGGCACTAAACCGAGGCACACATACCCCGTACAAGTAGTGGTGGCGCACAAATGCATGCAAAGGATACACTGTATGTCGGAAGGGACGCCTCCGTACTCCCCTCTGCTGCCTCTAGTCGGCTGGCCCAAACAAGAGAAATATTACCCAACTAGCATGCTTCACACATGGACAGACCACGGCCTAACCGAAATAGAGACAGCTTAGACCATACCAGCCAGCTTATGGACGACTATGACCTCCCCCTGGACCAGTTTCTACTTCGCCGCCAACTCCTAGAAAACTATAGATCATACCACGACCTATCGACAGGAAAGCCAGCAATTCACCCGGTCATACACTCAATCATACACATGGGGTTGGGGCGACACCTGATCCTATGGCTCTATAAAGCCATTCGGGAGCTCACAAACAAACCCCTGGAGGCCCTGCGAGCCACTTGGGAGGAGGAACTAGGGTGCCTAATACACGAGAAAGAATGGGAGATGGCCCTCGAATACCCCAAGAAGGTGTCCAGAAAAGCATGTTTTAAAAATATACAATTCTATATCCTACATAGGGCATATCAAACGCCAGCACGCCTCCAAAGATTTTAACCAGACACCCAGTTCCTCTGCCCCAGATGCCGATCATGGGAAGCAGATTTCTACCACGTGTTCTGGAGTTGCCCCACATTACAGCCGCTTTGAAACAATGTTCACAAGACACTCAGGGATCTCACGGGGCTTTCACATCTGAACACCTGGGAAGTCTGTGCATTAGGTATCTTCCGGAAACAGAAGCAGCACAAAGTATCAAACCGCTTTATCTCACTGGCAGTTTTGCTGGCCAAAAGAATTATAGCTATGCATTGGCGATCCCCCACGGGTCCCCTGATTGCGGCATGGGTAGGAGCAGTACACAAATGGGCGACGGCGGAGGAGGACACACTAAGGGTGGAGGAGGTGAAGGGGATACGTAAACACCCCATCTCTACGGAGTGGACCCTATTACTACACCAATTCAAACAGCCACTAACAAATGACAACCCAGTTGGTTCTCCACACACCCCAGTGGACCCACACTCACAAGCTCCAACCGAAAGCACACACGCCAACTCTCCTCTTATAGCAAATACGTAACGTTGCTCGATATTATCACCACAAACCTCACAGGACTCTAAGATAAGACATGAGGCCTGGACCAACTACCCTTCCCCCCTAGCAGCACTCAGACATACCAACCAGCGAGATGCGTACCAATCCTGACACCCTGTCCGATACATTCACCCTGGATTCCTGTTATCCCAGTTTCGCATCCCAGTTCTACATAGGAAGTGTTTAGCATAAGACCTGAATAAAGACAGGATACATGTCCACTTAATGTGAGAATAGCAAAGTACAACGATGTATAATGCTCAAAATGAAATCAAACTACATGTATCTTAACACATCTGTCTTTGTAATATGAAAATGCCAATAAAAAATATTTCTAAAAAATCGATGCTTTTTGTCAGTTGATCGGCACTAGAGCATAATATGGATGTAAATATATTTTTATACAGAACACAGTATTCGTGAATGAGATAGTGTAAAAATCAGGACGTCGATTACGGATTGATCGTGACTAATGTATAAGAAATTGATTACATGAAATAAAGGTATGGTTTTCTAAAAAATAGCAAAAGTTGAAGGGATACATTTTACAATCAAAGTGATAATTGCAGAGGTTGTTTGAACTTTCTCAGGTTATGCATGGGAGCACTTTAAAAAGATGCACGTTTGACTTGTGATATGAATAAAGGTCCAACAAGAATTGGACAAGGTACTTTTTTCAAAGATTATTTAAGGGTAATAGGAAGGTGCATAAATAGGCTTTACATTAAAAAAAATACACAGTAGGCCTCTGGGTAAATTTAGAACATTTTTGGAGAATTTCTTACTCTTCCTTAATGAGCAGTGAACAAGAGTTAATAAGGGCTTCTAATAATGCAAAGTAAGAGTACAGGGATGTCTCTAGTATTTAGGAGAGAAACAATGAGGTAATGGAGGTTTTTCTTGGGTAAATAACCTGGGTATTGGAATATCATCATGATGTTGAATGTGCAAGAATGTAAAAATGAGGTTAACAATGTTAATGAATATGAAGAGAGTCTTTTTCTAATTTTAAAGATTTACTAATGAAGTATATTATTAATGAAAATTGGACTAATTGAAAGCCCCTCCTGGATGTATGTTTGTTAGTATGGAGATAGGCAGGCATCTAAAACTTTATGTAGAATTGTGGGTTTGAATTGATTTTTCGAGTAGTGCTTTTCTATCAGTATAATGTATAACATAATAATGAATCACATTGTATGGAATTGATTGGTATATATATTTTCTTTTTTTCAGCCCTGATGAAGTCTGTGTTCGGACGAAACGCGTAACCTGAAAAGATTTGATGAAGTTGTCTGAAAAGATTTGATGAAATTGAATGAATAACATTATATGATGTTCTTTCTTTAATAACTTTGGAACAAAAATTCTTTGGAACTGTAGTTCTTACATTCCGCCAAATCTTTATCTTTCTTGGGAATCAAACAAATCACGGCTTCAGTAAAAGAATCAGCCTTGATATCAATACATAAAATGTGTTGAAAAATGGAGAACATGAGAGGAGACAGAAGAAAAAAACATTTAGAATAATATTCAGGCATGGTCAGAGACCAAAATTGGACCTGGTTCAGCATGTATGAGATGTTGAGAAATGTTCTTATCTAGAAAGATATCATTGATTCTGGAGAAGGAATGATGGGTAGGAGAAAAAAGGAATATTCTAAAAAATCAGGGTTATAAAGCAAGCATTGACTAATTCTCTATGTGTTATAGTTCTGTTCTGTTCTGGCCTTTTGTGTATTGTTCGGAATATATTTAAACATAGACTTACAATCTAAAAAGGGGTTTAAAAGTTGATAACAGTCACCCCCAAGACTAAATTGGCATGAGTTACAGAGACATCAGTTTCGGTGAAAGAGAATCCCAAAAGGATGTATCTGTCCCAGTGGGTCTATAAATATTAAAGTAATATGGACTGCCATTAATGTTAACAAGGAGAAGAAGCCATCTGCCATTGGCATAGGTTTCTTGTTTTAAAATAGTAACATTTAGAGATTTATGGAACAAAATAACCACACAATTTTTATGATTAACTGCAGAAGAACAATAAACAGAACATACCCAACTTTTCTTTAACATATAAATATCTTTTTTGAGGAGATGAGTTTCTTTCTACATAGCAACATGACAGGACCATTTAGAAAGGTGAGTAAACATTCTGTTCCGGAGGGCTGACGGGGTTGCGGGCTCCATCTTTGGTGGGGCAGTGGTGGGTCACAGGTGAGCGCTGTAGTCATCGTGCTCCCATTTGATTGAAAGGGACGCCCCATGCGCACGCGCAGCGGGCGCGCCGGCGGCGCACCAAAGGCAAGCCCGTCTGCGCCCGTCCGCGGTCGGCCGGGGTTAGGGGCACTCCACTCTGCCCAATTTATAACTTTTTCATCAGCCCAGCTCCGAACTATGCAGGGTCCGTGGATTTTGGCAGATTCTATCATTGCCACAATCTCCAAACTCGGCCTTACGCCGACCCCTCCTATCCCCCATAGTCTGGCCCCAGTCCTTCCTTCCTCTGGCCTTCCAGAGCCGTCCCTTCCTCTCCCTGTGACTCCTGTAACCTCCGTCCTTCTTTTGAACACTAGATCGGCGGTTAAGCATTTTCACGAACTCTTTGTTTTGCTAGACACGCGCCAACCTGATTTATTGTTTCTCACTGAGACTTGGTTCTGTCCAGACTCACTTCCAACCCTCTTGGCTGCCCTCCCTTCCCCCTATTACGCCATCCGCGCCGATCGACCGGCCGGCAAGGCTGGTGGTGGTGTGGCTCTTATTGCTCGTGTGGATCTTCATTTCCAGATGTTACCAGCCCCCCCCCCATTGCTACGATTGACTATTTAGTTGTCCGCTCTGCCTCCTTCTCGCCACCTCTTACTTGTCTGCTTGTGTATCCTCCCCCCCAAACTACTGTGCACTTCCTTCACACCTTCCAGGACCTGCTGGCTACCCTAGCAGTGAATAACTCCTCCATCCTGGTGCTTGGTGATTTTAATTACTGGCCTTCCGATCCAGCTGAGGATCCTTCATCTAAAGAATTCTCTGACTCTCTCTGCTCCTTTAACTTTGTGTTTCATGTCCACACCCCCACTCACATCCATAGCCATATTTTAGACCAGGTTTGGTCGCTTAATTGCCCTGTTTCTTCCCTGGTGGTCTCCCCTTGTATTTGGTCTGATCTATTTCTCTTTTTCTTTGCACCCTAGTCTTGTCAAGAAACCCCCCCCTTCCTAGGAACACTTGGGCCCGCAATTGGACTCACGTGAACATGCCATCGCTCTGTTCTTCCCTTTCTGTCTCTTGCCCCAATCTCCAAGACTTTCCCTTTCTTTGTCAAATGGACTCCTTAAACAATTGGCTCAGCAGAGGTTGCGATCAGGTGGCTCCTCTCAGACGAGTCTCTGCCAGGCGCAATTATGACGCTAATAGGTGGTTCAATACCGCACTTAAAGAGGAAAAACTGGCTCTCCGGCAAGCAGAGCGCGCCTGGCGACGTGCTTATTGTCCCACTCTTAAAATCCAGTATACCACTCTTCTGAACCAATATAAGAAGTCCATTCTCCTTGCCAAAACCGAGTACTTCTCTTCCAAAATTTTGCTCGCCGAAAACCAGCCTAGAGAAATTTTCTCTATTGTGCAAGATCTGGCTTTTTCGGACAGAGTTACCCTTAAACCCTCCCCATCCCAGACCCTCTGTGATTCACTCAATAGCTATTTCTCAGGTAAAATTATAGCTATTAAGTCTAACGTTGTCCCTCCTTCCCCCTCTTATTCGGATCCACAGCCCTTTTCTCCTCAGATGCATCTTGAACACTTTCCCCTTCTGACTACAGAATCTTTTCTGTCCCTCCTCTCAACGGTTAAGTCAGGTTCCCCATCTGATATCTGCCCTGCACACATTCTAAAACAAATTTATTTGGCCTGCCCCTCCCCTCCGCTCACTTTCCTTAATAATTCCCTGGTCCATGGTATTGTCCCTCAGTCTCATAAATCGGCAATCATCATTCCCATTTTAAAAAAGCCCGACGCTGACCCATCTTCACTTGCAAATTATCGCCCTATTTCCCTTCTCCCCTTCCTTGGCAAAATTCTGGAGCGTCATATCACCAGAACACTCAGTGTCTTTGTGGAGGAGAATGGCTGTTTAGCTTCCCGCCAGGCTGGTTTTCGTCCAGCGCATCCCACGGAGTCCGTCGTCCTCTCTGTGATGGACAACCTCAGAGAGGGCATGGATGCTAGCCGGCCCCAGGTTTTGGTTCTCCTTGATTTGTCCACCGCCTTCGACACGGTGGACCATTCCATCCTCCTTTCCCGTGTCGAGGCGGCTGGCATCAGGGGGACCGCCTTGGTCTGGCTGGCATCCTTTCTGAGGAATCGCACTCAGGCCGTTCATCTGGCCAATTTTTCTGCTCCCTCTCAATTGGTGCATTGTGGAGTTCCACAAGGATCCTCTTTGTCCCCCTTACTGTTTAATTTGTACATCTCCCCTCTTATTTTTGCACTTCAGCAGATGGATGTTACCATCTACAATTATGCTGATGATCTTCAACTGGTTTTTAATTTATCCTCCTCTCCTGATTCCATCCACAACTTTCACTCCATCATGCTTTTTATTAGGGACTGGATGAGCTTCAACCATCTGAAGCTTAACCCCGACAAAACCGAGTTGGTTTTGATGGGTGGCTCTTCCAGTCCCTGGACCCCCTCGTTTTGGCCTCCTTCCCTGGGTTCCCCTCCCACCCCTTCTTTTTCGGTCAAAACCCTAGGGATCAAACTTAATGCGCACCTCACCCTGCACTCCCAGATCAGTTCAGTTGTTTCCTCGTGCTTACTCACTCTCCGCACTATTCGTAAGGTGTCCCTTTTTTTCTCTTTTTGTGCCCCTAAACTCATTTTGTCTGCGATGGTGATCTCCCGCTTAGACTACGGCAACGTCTTGTATAATGGTGTTCCCGCTTACAATCTTCGGAGACTCCAACTGGTGCAGAACCAGGCAGCCCGACTTGTGTACAATCTGTCCAAGTCCCATCATGTCACCCCGCTACTCAAAGCTCTGCACTGGCTACCCATCCGGGAATGTGCCTTGTTTAAGATGGGTTGTATCACCTTCCAGGCCAGGGCAGGGACAGCCCCACATTTTATTTCCTCTGAGATCAAGGCATATTGCCCTAGCAGAGAGCTGCGCTCTTCTTCACAATCTCTGTTGGCTGTCCCTCGTTTTAAGAAGAAGAGGTCAGGTGGCGTAACATTTTCTACGCTTGCGCCCACCTTCTGGAATACCCTTCCCCCTTCCCTTAGGTTCTCCTCCCACTACTCGGAGTTTCGGAAAACTCTGAAAACATTTCTTTTTGTTCAAGCTTTCCCACGCTAGTTGTCCGTTTTTTTCCCACTCCCCTATGGTCTGTGTTCCTAGCGCCAAGAAACCGCGTGGTGTATGTGCGCTTTATAAATATTTTAATTTCAATTTTAATTTCAATTTCAACATTCTCTGCCTCTTAATAGGGCTTCTGAGAACCTTTACATTCCAAGAAATAATTTCAAACTATTCATAAGAAATGCAGGAAAACATTATATACTTTAAAATAATAATCTCACATGAATAAAAAAAAGTAAATATCATATCTGTATACCATCCTATACAAGCAAATAAAATATGAATATATGTAGAAGGAAAGGAAAAAGGGAGGGCCAGAATTAGAAAATTATTTGGGGGAAGGTGTGGGATCCAACAGGACCCACAAGGAGAGAAACAGTCGAGGAATGAAAGACCAGAGCCATCTAAAGAAAAAAGAGAGAAAGTTAAAGTGTGAATTGAAGCACAGCGAGAAACCATGTGAGATGAACCAACTGGAGAACCCAGTCCGGAGATAAAAGGAAGAAACAGAGACCGGAGGAGAAGGGTGAAGAAAAAAGATAGAAATTAAATGAGGAACTGCCATAAATACATGAATGAATCAAAAAATAAAAACAAAGATATTACCCATTTAGAAGAAAACATATGGAATGGATTTTCGGTGAGAAAAAGACTAGACAACACGGAAGCAACGCAAAAGGTAAATATTCTAATGAAGACAAGGAGAGGACCTGAAGCGAAAAATAGACACCACTATTAAAAGACGAAATTGTAGTATAATAAAAACAAATCATTTATGAATTAAAACAAGATTGAAAAGAATTTAGGATGTTGAAATCATTTCAAGAGACGCCGTTATCCATAGAGTTATTTCAGTAAAGGTGAATAACTTTCTTAAGTTTTGCAGAGTCAAAAAAGTGATTCTGCCATTGTAGGTAACCTTGAAAGTGCAGGGGTGAAGAAGACCACATCATGCGTTCATAGCATGCAAAGAAGGGCGCATCCTTAAGCATTCTTTACGGTGTGCTGCTGTGACAGAAGAGACGTCTTGTGAAAGAAAGATCCTGTATCCAGACTAGATCAAATCTTTGCACTGCTCGATGGCTGCTAGAACCTGCATCAAATCTGTATACTAGAGGCAAAGGATAATGATGCCTCTGGGTTTAGCGCTAGAGGTAGTGGTGGAAGCTCTGGGTCGAGGCAGTGAGCTATTTGAATGTTCAACTTTGATGAATTCAACTGAAAAAAGCAATGATATCACCTCCCTCCGCCCCCTCCGGAATACCATAAACGTGAAGATTATTTCACCTATTGCGATTTTCTAAGTCCTCTGTCTGTCTCTTGAGAGATGCTACTTCCTGAGCCATGTTAGTAACTCCTGAGGTGATGTCTTGTGTCTCAGATACTTGTGACTCAATAACCGAGACCCTTTACTCAAGAGACAAATACTTATCCTCAGGGTATTGAAGAGTAGAGGTGGTTTCCATCATGAAAGGTTTTAGCATTTTCACGTCCTCCATTAAGTCCTTCATAGCAATAGGGGGCCGAGAGATCCTTGGAGGAGGTGAGTTTTTTTTAAGGTATTTACCACCTCTGCTGGTAATTTCCCTGTGGGAAGCATGGGCTCCACTGGTGAGGGAGGTATTTTTTGTATTTACGCTGCCCCCCTCTGCCATTATAATAGTGTGGTGAACCAGAAAAGGGCAGAACAGCACCAGCCATAAAGCGAAATGAGAGAGAACTGTCAATGACTGAGGAAACTGAAACAGCAAAAGGTAGTTTTGCAGCAATGGACGATATGAAGAAACATAGTCTGTTCTAACAGAAATTAAAAACAATCAGAGGCTAAAGAGGAAAAATAAAATTTTAAGGCTTCCAATGTTGAATCAGTGCATCTAAAACTGCTAATGGCATAAATGTATACAAGAAAGGGCCAAACAAGAGAAATACATCAATCATAGCAAGAACGGCAACACTAATGATGAGCGTGCACTTATATTACTGTCAGCGTCGGAAGATGAGGGGAAAACGGCAGCCGAAGTGAGTCGCAATTAAATATTGCCTGTTAGAGGCTGAAGAATGCAGAATTCTTGAAAGAAAACTCACCCTTTTAGGCCCTTAGCATTCTGCCGCTTTTCCGTGTGATTTGTGCATATCACATAAGTCTCCATTCGTGGCAGAATAGAGGAATCCAGACCAAGGAGCGGGAGCTCTTCTTTTCAGTGGCTATCTTGCTGGCGCCCCAGCCAAAAATCCTGAAATTTGTATTTTAACAATACAGTTTATATGTTGTAAAGCATTTATGTTACTGCTTGTTGAAAAACTAGATCTACTATATGTTGTAGTGATAGCTCACTCACAGATAAGGACTCTCTAGGAAAATATACTGATATCAGAAAGTAAGATTTATTTTGTTGATTAGAACTCATGCATCAAACTTCTGGTAGCAAATGACGATACCACAGTAGGGGCTCTGAAACCTTAATACAGAAGAAGCAGATAGAAAGAAAAAAAACAGTGCCCTGAGGCACAGCTTGAGACACAGAACATAGGACACGAATGGTAAAAAGCAAATGACATACAGTGTTATGAAGGTGGTCAACATTTATGAATATTTTCGAAAGCCACCTAATGATAAGCTGCCACCAAATCAATTGTGAAATACAATTTGCCATTACCAACCAATAGCAACATTTGCTTTATTTTTGTTAACAAGTGACAATCCTCCACGATGTCTCTACTTAATAAACTGAAGTTGATGCATAACCATATTTGGCCTCTTTTTTTACTATCACAATAGCACTGACCCATTATGGTACATTAATAGGCTCTGTATTGTTCTCTTCATATACCTCCTCCAAATGCTTCTTTAAGTCTTTACACACACAATGGCACATCCCACATCTTGTGTATCACTGGCACCGATCCTTTCAGTACATATACCTTATATTAAAATCCTTTAACATTCCCACCTTATCACAAAACACCTCTTCGTATTTCCTCAAAATGGCCTCCAACTCACCTTCACAATGTACAACCGACCCCATAATCCATTCATAGACACATATATTTTTTGTGTAAATCTCTCTTCTTTTAAACTTTAAGGTGTCTTCAAATAAACCAAGAATGTTAATAGTATATCCAATGTAAGTTACAGCCCTTACATCAGCAGGATTCTGATGTTTCTCAGCCCTATACATGTTAAATTTAGTGTCAGGTAACACAGTAACGGGCAAACCTGAATCTGCCATGATTTGGTGTCAACATTTCTAATGTGAGATTTATAAAATGGACCCTTCCTGGTGTCCATACTCGTTTATGATTTTCAATTTCTATCGTCAAATACATTCTTGAAATATCCTCTTTAATAACATCCTCACTGCTAATGTTAGTCAGTCTTAGAGATGACACTCTACTTCTGCACATCCTCATATATCCTACTTTATTACATCTATTGGACTTTTTCTCGAGTGCAAGACAATGAAATCTGATGCCCAAGTGGTTTCTGGAGCCACATCTGAACCATGTCACACTATTATTCACTACCCTCTCCTTGTTTCTGTCTTACATAGCTTTCCTATGTTACTTAACCACAGCTTTCACATTAGCATGTCCAGCCGGATTATTTCCTCGGAAGAGGACGTACCTGGACACAGCAGACTGCTCTATGGCATCGGCTCTCTTGATTGTTTCTGCCAATGATGGGTACGTTCAGCATAGTAAATTCTCATGTAGTTTTAACTGAGTAACATGTGGTGATAATTTGATCCCTTATGTATTGATCCACAATGCTTTTGTATTCACAGGTCCTGTCCAGGATCCTTAGTGATTCAAAATGCTCATTTATACATTCAAGGCTTGTGTGTTTTCTAGAGTAAAAGTTTAATTTCTACTATGCTTGGTTCATTCACATAATGTCTTTCCACCGTCTTTATGCCTTTCATGTGTTTATCCCAACATCTATAATATTCCCTCTCTAGCTCTAAAATCGGTACATGGGCGGTCGCATAGCTCCGCCCATGGCCTATTGGTGTCTGTTACGCGCACCAGAGGCCATATGTTTTGAATTATCGCGGCTTGACAGCCGCGATAATTCAAAACATATACTCGCAGTGGTGCGCGCGCGCACCACTCGCGGGCTTTTTTTTTTGTAGTTCGCGATCGCTTTCAATCGCTTTCATTTCTCATCTCCTTGAGTTGTCAGTCACAATTATTTCTACAAAGCCTTTTAGGCCGCAGTGCGCTGTACCAGTAATAATACATACAAATAAAAAACACTAGTAAAATTAATAATAAATAAAAAATAATCGATATGACCACCTCCCTTACTAGTTTTTGATGCTTACTTAGAATCAGGGTGAACAGGAGAACTCCACAATTTAAACCATTGTACTATATGCCACGCGCGTATTTTGTGGTTTCTTCCAGTAATTATTTTTCCACAAAATATCCTGTCTCAAAACAGCCCAGTTGAGATGTGCTGGCCCATAGAACGTGAAGCAGCCCAGTTGAGATGTGCTGGCACTGCCCATAGAACGTGAAGCAGCCCTGTTGAGATGTGCTGGCACTGCCCATAGAACGTGAAGCAGCCCCGTTTAGATGTGCTGGCACTGCCCATAGAACGTGAAGCAGCCCTGTTGAGATGTGCTGGCACTGCCCATAGAACGTGAAGCAGCCCTGTTGAGATGTGCTGACACTGCCCAAAATAAATCAGCACAGCCATGTCTAAAAGTGTTGGTACTGCCCCCGGAAAGTGAGGCAGTCCTGTTATTAAGTGCTAGCACTGTCCAATTAAGGTGGAGAAACCCTGGTGACAAGTGCTGACAGGCACTACCCATAGAATATAGAACATTCCGGCCAGTGGCGTAACGATACTTGAGGGGGCCCCCCTGCAAACTACATGGAGGGAGCCCCCCTCCCATCCTTCGTGCCAGTCTAGAGCTCTCAGGCCAGCAACCCGCCATACTGCAGGGGATGCGGGGCGATTGTTACGCCACTGTCACCAATGCAGCCGTTATAAGTAACAGTGGATGGTGGAGTTAAAGGTTGGGCTAGGTCTGTCAGCAGGTTATCATAGGGGGTGGTCCATTGATTACAGGGTCCCTGCCATCGGTACGCCGGGGAAGTTTGCCCAAGTTTAGGTGGGTTTCCTGATGCAGACTCCTGTCATGATATACAACATCGGGCCCACTCATCGTTCAGTTTTGACAAAAGTGCATCCACTGCTCCTTCTCGTTTCCGTTTTAAAACATTTGACAATGCGACAATGCAGTATTTCAAAAGCAGATGTAACTACAAAGAGCACATTTTCAAAATACATTTTTATTAGTAGACAATAGCAATCTTAAGAGGCATTGCAAAGCTTCATACACACTGTGGCCCCAATTCCATCACAGTCTCTCTCTCTCTCTCTCTCTCAGTGAGTCAGTCTCTCTCTCTCTCTCTCTGTCATTCAGTCTCTCTGTCAGTCAGTCTGTCAGTCAGTCAGTCTGTCAGTCTCTCTCTCTCTTAGTCTCTCAGTCAGTCTGTCTATCTCTCTCTCTGTCATTCAGTCTCTCTCAGTCAGTCAGTCTCTCTCAGTCAGTCAGTCTCTCTCTCTCTCTCTCTCTGTCAGTCAGTCAGTCTCTCTCGCTCTATCAGTCTCTCTCAGTCAGTCCCTCTCTCAGTCAGTCTCTCTCCCTGTCAGTCCCTCTGTCTGTCAGTCTCTCTATCAGTCTCTCTATCTCTCTTTTTCTGTCAGTCTCTCTCAGTTAGTCAGTCTCTCTCTCAGTCAGTCTCTACCTTTCTGTCAGTCAGTCTCTCACAGTCTCTCTCTATCAGTCAGCCAGTCTCTCTCTATCAGTCAGCCAGTCTCTCTCTATCAGTCAGCCAGTCTCTCTCTCTGTCAGTCAGTCTCTCTCTCTGTCAGAGTCTCTGTCTCTCTCTGCCAGTCTCTCTCTGCCAGTCTCTCTCTCAGTCAGTCTCTCTCTCAGTCAGTCTCTCTCAGTCAGTCTCTCTCTCAGTCAGTCTCTCTCAGTCAGTCTCTCTCAGTCAGTCAGGCTCTCTCATAGTCAGTCTCTCTTAGTCAGTCTCTCTCTCTTAGTCCCTCTCTCTGTCAATCTCTCTCTGTCAGTCTCTCTCTAAGTCAGTCTCTGTCTCAGTCAGTCCCTCTCCCTGTCAGCCCCTCTCTCTGTCAGTCTCCCTGTCAGGCTCTCGCTCTCAGCCTCTCTATCTCAGTCTCTCTCTCTCTGTCAGTCAGTCTTCCAGACAGTCTCTCTCTCCCTCTGTCAGTCTCTCTCAGTCAGTCATTCTCTATGTCTCGCAGTGAGCCAGTCTCTCTTAGTCAATCTCTCTCTGTCTCTCAGTCAGTGACTCTCTCTGTCAGTCAGTCTCTCTCTCGGTCAGTCAGTCTCTCTCTCTCTCTGTCAGTCAGTCTCTCTCTCTCTCTGTTAGTCAGTCTCTCTCTCTCTCAGTCAGTTTCTCTCTGTCAGTCAGTTTCTCTCTGTCAGTCAGTCTCTCTCTCTGTCGGTCAGTCTCTCTTTCTCTGTCAGTCTCTCTCTCTCTCAGCCAGTCTCTCTCTCTTAGTCTCTCTCTCTGTCAGTCAGTCTCTCTCTCCCAGTCAGTCTCTCTCTCTCCCAGTCAGTCAGCCTCTCTCAGTCAGTCAAGTCTCTCTCTCTCTCTCTGTCAGTCTCTCTCTGTCAGTCTCTGTCAGTCAATCTCTCTCTCTGTCAGTCAGTATCTCTCTACGTCAGTCAGTCTGTCTCTGTCAGTCAGTCAGTCTCTCTCTGTCAGTCAGTCTCACTCTAAGTCAGCCAGTCTCTCTCTCTCGGTCAGTTTTTCAGTCAGTCAGTCTCTCGGGCAGTCAGTATTCAGTCTCTGAGTCAGTCAGTCTCTACTTTTTCCACACTCTCTCCATTCTCTCTCTCAACTCTGTCCTCTCTATCTCTACTGTCTCTCTCTCCACTGTCTCTCTCTCTACTTTCTCTCTCTCTCTACTCTCTCTCCACTCTCTCACTATCTCTCTCTCACCACTCTCTCTCTCCACTCTCTCCCTACACTCTCTCCCTCCACTCTCTCCCTCCACTCTCTCACTACTCTCTCTCCACCCTCTCTCCCTTCTCTCTCCCTCCACTCTCTCTCCACTCTCTCTCTCTCTCTCCACTCTCTCTCTCTCCACTCTCTTACTCTCTCTCTCTCCTCTCCCTCCCTCCACTCTCTCCACTCTCTCTCTCTCTCTCTCTCTCCACTCTCTCTCGCTCCACTCTCTCTCTCTCCACTCTCTCTCCACTCTCTCTCTCCACTCACTCTCTCCACTCACTCTCTCTCAACTCTCTCTCTCCACTCTCTCTCCTCTCTCGCCACCCTCTCTCCCTTCTCTCCCTTCTCTCTCTCTCTCTCTCCACTCTCTCCACTCTCTGTCTCTCTCCACTGTCTCTCTCAACTCTGGATCTACTTTCTCCCCACTCTCTCTCTCTCTCTCCACTCTCTCTCTCTCTCTCCACTCTCTCTCTCCACTCTCTCTCTCTCCACTCTCTCTCCACTCTCTCTCTCCCTCTCCATTCTCTCTCTCCAATCTCCCCACTCTCTCCACTCTTTCTCTCCAATCTCTCTCCACTCTCTCTCCACTGTCTCTCCGCTTTCTCTCTCTACTCTCTCTCCACTCTCCCACTATATCTCTCTCTCTCCACTGTCTCCCTCCACTGTCTCCCTCCACTGTCTCCCTCTACTCTCTTTCCACTCTCTCTCTCCACCCTCTCTCCCTTCTCTCTCTGTTCTCTCTCCGCCGTATCTCTCCACTGTCTCTCTCCACTCTGTCTCTCTCCACTCTGTCTCTCTCCACTCTGTCTCTCTCCACTCTGTCTCTCTCCACTCTGTCTCTCCACTGTCTCTCCACTGTCTCTCTCTCTCCACTTTCTCTCTCTACTCTCTCTCCACTCTCTCACTATCTCTCTCTCCCTCCACTGTCTCCCTCCACTCTCTCTCTCCACTCTCTCTCTCCTCTCTCTCTCTCCTCTCTCTTTCCTCTCTCTCCACTCCCTCTCTCCACTCTCTCTCTCCACTCTCTCTCTCCACTCTTTCTCTCCACTCTCTCTCTCCACTCTCTCTCCCCACTCTCTCTCCACTCTCTCCACTATCTCTCCACTCTCTCTCCACTGTCTATCTCCACTGTCTATCTCCACTCTCTCTCTACTCTCTCTCCACTGTCTCTCTCCACTCTCTCCACTCTCTCCACTGTCTCTCTCCGCTCTCTCTCCACTGTCTCTCTCCACTCTCTCTCTCTCCACTCTCTCTCTCTCCACTCTCTCTCTACACTCTCTCTCTCCACTCTCTCTCTCCACTCTCTCTCCACTCTCCCTCTCTCCACTCTCCCTCTCTCCACTCTCCCACTCTCTCTTATCTCTCCCACTCTCTCTCCACTCTCCCTCTCTCCACTCTCCACTCTCTCCCACTCTCTCTCACTCTCTCCCCCTCCCTACTCCACCTCCGCCTTGCATCCATTTCTACTTTGCACCATTCTCCCCTCTGCCTTGCAGCATTCTCCCCTCTGCCTTGCACCCTTCACCCCTCTGCCTTGCACCCTTCTCCCCTCTGCCTTGCACCCTTCTATTCTCGCACCCTTCTCCTCTCTGCCTTGCACCCTACTCCACCTCCGCCTTGCACCCTTTTCTACCTTGCACCAGTCTCCCCTCTGCCTTGCACCATTCTCCCCTCCCCCTTGCACCCTTCTCCTCTCCCCCTTGAACCCTACTCCACCTCCGCCTTGCCCCTTTTCTACCTTGCACCATTCTCCCCTCTGCCTTGCACCATTCTCCCCTCTGCCTTGTACCCTTCTCCCCTCTGCCTTGCACCCTTCTCCCCTCTGCCTTGTACCCTTCTCCCCTCTGCCTTGCACCCTTCTCCTCTCTGCCTTGCACCCTTCTCCACCTCCGCCTTGCACCTTTTCTACCGTGAACTATTCTCCCCTCTGCCTTGCACCCTTCTCCCCTCTTCCTTGCACCCTTCTCCCCTCTGCCTTGCACCCTTCTCCCCTCTGCCTTGCACCCTTCTCTACCTTGCACGTTTCTCCTCTCTGCATTGCGCCCTTCTCCTCTCTGCCTTGCACCCTTTGGCCCTCTGCCTGGCACCTTTCTCTTCTCTGCCTTGCACCCTTCTCCCCTCTGCCTTGCACCCTTCTCCCCTCTGCCTTGCACCCTTCTCCCCTCTGCCTTGCACCCTTCTGCCCTCTGCCTTGCACCCTTCTCCCATCTGCCTTTGCACCCTTCTCCCCTCTGCCTTGCACCCTTCTCCCCTCTGCCTTGCACCCTTCTCCCCTCTGCCTTGCACCCTTCTCCCCTCTGCCTTGCACACTTCTCCCCTCTGCCTTGCACACTTCTCCCCTCTGCCTTGCACACTTCTCCTCTCTGCCTTGCGCCCTTCTCCCCTCTGCCTTGCGCCCTTCTCTTCTCTGCCTTGCGCCCTTCTCCCCTCTACCTTGCACCCTTCTCCTCTCTGCCTTGCACCCTTCTCCCCTCTGCCTTGCACCCTTCTCCCCTCTGCCTTGCACCCTTCTCCCCTCTGCCTTGCACCCTTCTCTACCTTGCACCCTTCTCCTCTCTGCCTTGCGCCCTTCTCCTCTCTGCCTTGCACCCTTCTCCCCTCTGCCTTGCACCCTTCTCTTCTCTACCTTGCACCCTTCTCTTCTCTGCCTTGCACCCTTCTCCCCTCTGCCTTGCGCCCTTCTCCTCTCTGCCTTGCGCCCTTCTCTTCTCTGCCTTGTGCCCTTCTCCTCTCTACCTTGCACCCTTCTCCTCTCTGCCTTGCACCCTTCTCCCCTCTGCCTTGCACCCTTCTCCTCTCTACCTTGCACCCTTCTCCTCTCTGCCTTGCACCCTTCTCCCCTCTGCCTTGCACCCTTCTCTTCTCTGCCTTGCACCCTTCTCTTCTCTGCCTTGCACCCTTCTCCTCTCTACCTTGCACCCTTCTCTTCTCTGCCTTGCTCCCCCCCATCCCCCCTCCCCGCGGACGCTGATGGTGCTTCTAACAAGAGTGCTTACCTGAGGGCCCCATTTTGCTGCCTCATCCCTTCTCATATGAGCTTTGCCCTTGAGATTGCTCTCTCTGTGGGCCCCCACCCCCACCCTTGTCAGGGTCCTGACTCTGAGCAGTGCTCTGTGCTGCCTCCTACTCTCTGGGGTCCCCACCCCATGCTTGTCCCTGTCTCTTCTCTTCTCTTGTGGGGTGGGGCCCCCACCCCACCTTTGTCCCTGTCTTCTCTTGTGGGGTGGGGCCCCCACCCCACCTTTGTCCCTGTCTTCCCTTGTGGGGTGGGGCCCCCACCCCACCTTTGTCCCTGTCTTCTCTTGTGGGGTGGGGCCCCCACCCTACCTTTGTCCCTCTCTTCTCTTGTGGGTTGGGCTTTGCTTTTGGAGAGGAGAGAGTGGGGGCCAGGCTCTGTGCTTCCTCAGAGGAGCAGTGGAGACTGCTGTCTCTGGGGCCCCCACCCCATCCTTGTCCCGGGCCTGCCTCTCGCTCTGACTGAAGAGAAACAATGTTGATACTTTGTTTCTCTTTAGTCAGAGGGAGGGGGCGAGGGGCTCGGAGCAGGCAGCACCTGCTTCGGACACAGAGGGAGAGAGACTTTGCTTCAGTGCAAGCCTCTCTCACAGCTTTCAGAAGAGCTGAGGGGGCGGGGCCCCCTTAATTAACTGAACAGAGTTGGGCCCCCCCGCACCGCGGGGGCGTATGTTACACCCCTGATTCCGGCTTTGAAGGCCCTTATCTAGCACCCTGCGCTGTTGGATTTAGATCACAGGACAGGAGCGCACATTGCATGTTGCTAGTTGCACGGGGCACGAGCGCACACAGGGCCGGACTGGGAACCAAAACTGGCCCTGGCAAAGTGCTTGGCCCTCGGGGGGAGGGGGGAGGGGGGGTCCGGAGGTGCGGCTAAGCTCGTTGCCAGGGCCGGTTTTCAGCCGATTTTGTTACAGGGCCGATTTTGCAACTATGCTGCAAAACCGGCCCTGTAACAAAAACAGCCCCCAAGTGCCCCAAACCGGCCCCCCACCCATGTGGCGCACCGGGGGATTGCCCGGAGCCCGCAACGGCCAGTCCGGGCCTGAGCGCACACTGCAACAGTGCATGAATCTGGGATGCATGAGTGCAGGCTCCAGTGGGCATTGTGTATTAAATAGTTTGTCTGGGCAGGGTGCATGAGCGCCTAGTGCGGAAACGCCTAGCGAACGGAGCATGGTGCTTGAGTGCTCTTACGGTGTGAGGTATGGCGCATCCGCGGCATACGTGAATCTCTGTCTGACACCTATCAGACATGCACCCTTCTGTGTCGAATGACGTTGACTAAGCTTGGAACGTGTTCTGCCAATCAGAACTGGGGCCCCTCCTGGGGACCAACGGTCAGATTTGGAACCTGCTGTGGATGAGAACGCGAGGTATACAGTCAGTGGGTGCAAGGGCGACATGGGCTCTAGCTCGTACCCACCGCTTCACTGTTTGAGAAGTAAAAAAAATCCCAAAGTGGGGTAGATGGCCTCGCACACCTGTGCTCCTGCGCCACTCCCCCTGCTGCACCAACCACGAGGCAAGGAATCGATATCGACCGGTCACAGAATGTGAGCCGGGTGACATTTATGTCGGGGCTTGGGACACGTACGGGCTAACGCGTTCCTTGGATCGAATGGCGCACAACGTGTTCACAGCGGGCACTGATACCCACTAGGGGAACCCCCATCGACCAGGACGTGGGATGGGTGTAGTGAATAATACCACAATCCCAGCCAGAGGGCATCTTAGGGGTGGACGCTCTGGGCTATTTACTGTTGGTGATGGCTGGCGAACCAGGACTGTGCAAGGATGTAGCTATGATGGTGCAACAGGCGTAGTGCACCGGTGCCCAGGGTTGGACAGGGGCCCTCTGCATCCAATCATATTTGATTAGCATCCAACAGGGGTCCATTTTGTTTGCTTGCATTAGGGCCAATAGCATTCCCGGGACCGTGCTGAGGAAGTTAAAAGGAAAAAAAGAACGTTTCTTTTCACTGGAGGGCCCCTGTAATCTGACTAGCAGATGGCACCCACCAGAGAAGTGTCAGAGTTCACTGGGTAACAATTTCGAGATGATCCAGTTTGCAACTTTTACTAATTATAACTATCACAGTAGAGAAAGTGTAAAATGAGTGTTAACACACATTACGTCATTTGTACAAAATAGAAACATATATGCGTGTTGCCAAAAGTGAGCTATAGTATATGTATTTTTAAAAAAAATTGGTTTTGATTTAAGTGCCGGTACTATACTACATTCTCTCTCTTTTGCACGGGCTCGCGGATAACGATTGGTACTTGTAGCCCTTTATAAAAGGGTCTTCGGGGACATATCTGTTGAGACTGCAACAATATACAAGATCAGACACTCGCAGTCTTTAGGAGAACCATTAGCAATTCTGAACGCGAGGCATCGCGCTGCTAAGTATATTCGAAACCCTAAGCGAGGGTGAGAATAAACATGTCTATTTTTAAGTTTGTGCAAGATCTTTCCATTTCGTCTCACTTCTTTTAAACCTTCTACCTGACGCGTAAAGCCTGTTTTGTTTGGGAAATGGGATTTGTTTCTGGGCATACTTTCCGTGGGAACCAGTGACACGCGCGCGACTGGTGAGGTCAGTGAAAGGATTCTTCTTCCCGGCTAGAGCTGGAAAAAGAAGAATGTTTCAGATTGTAAGTTTTCGCTCTGCTTATTTTTGACACACACAGATATATAACACTGGCAGCTTTAAATGCCTGTGTATAGATATATAGCTTATCCGTCTATCAAATAGATAGATAGATAGATAGATAGATAGATAGATAGATAGATAGATAGATAGATAGATAGATAGATAGATAGATAGATAGATAGATAGATAGATAGATATGGAAAGTCGGCATTAATTACTTGTAGACTTATTAAACATCGTCGAAATAATCAGGAAATCAAATAGGTCCTTTTGTGAAATTTAACAATAATTTCAGTCACTGTCACACGTCTGTGTTTTGTTCTATACACCAGTACTCTGGGTTTTCTAAAGTACCCAGAAACAAGTATATTATTGCTGTTGGATGCACAATTGCTTTACAATCAGATTGCTGACTTGCACTTCAGCACTCTATGCGCATGATGGAATATAAAGTAGGACTTATTTACAGCAGTGGCAGTGGTATTCATTTTTTCAACCTCAGAAGCATGAGCAGTTGAGTGGACCCACCAACATCCAACTTGATGACTTTCTATGAGGTTTACATCCTTTACAACGCAACTTTTACCACGCAGTTCCTTTACGACGCAACTTTTACAACGCAAACCATTACAACGCATTGCACTGGGGGGCGCTCTAGGATAGGGAATACGTTTAATTTACTGTCCAACACCTTCCCTAGTGTCCACGGGGACTGGAGTTGGAATAGTAAATTAAACTATTCACTATCCAGCGCCCCAAAGCACTATGCGTTGTAAAGGTATTCGTTGTAAATACCGCGTTGTAAAGGCATGCGTGGTAAAAGTATGCGTTGTAACGTCATACATTCTTCTATGATAAAGCTTCGTTGCCCTCCTCATGCCACAAGAGCAGCTTTTTCAGTGATGTTTTGATAGGACTATATTTCATGGGCTACTGCTTCTGGTTATGACATATAGGAGAGGAGCAGGGACGTTAGACTCATTCTAATCACTTTTCCCCTGATTTCCCAGGCTAAAATTGCCAAATTCCACACAGGAAAGGATTTCCTTGAAACGATTAAAAGCAGAAAAGCTCTAATGTTCAGAGTAGGAGAAGCCATGGCGTGAACTTCCACAGTTGACCACAGATCAGTGGACTTGTGAAAAGCAGGGCTGTGCGAATTTTTATTAAGTGACCATAGTCCCGCGTAAACCAAAATTATTGGCCTACAAGTAGCTTGCAGAGTTTCCTGCAGAAATATATTTTTCACAAAAACTGGCAACATTTTCTTGCGAGTGCCAATAGTTCAGCACAAGTGTTAAAATGGGCATGCCATATTCACAGGAATTATTGTCAAAAAGTTTGGGGCACGCTTATAAAAAAAATCAAACAGCGCAGCAAGCTAACTTGTGCACTGTGTCACAGGAAATGGGCACACATGCACCGTATTTAAATGATACGGCACATTCATGTCTGTTTCCTGTGCTGGTGCACAATGTGCTGCCTGTCAAGCTAGTCAAAAACTAGTAAGGGGGAGGTGGTCATATCGTTTATTTTTTATTTCTTATTCATTTTAGACAGGTTCATTTAGGGATAGGTAAGGAATGTTAAGTGATTGAGCGCCAACGACAAACACATTGTGAGAGTGACAGCAGTGTGAGAGTGATAGCAGAGTGAGAGTGACAGCAGAGTGAGAGTGACAGCAGAGTGACTGTGGCAGCAGAGTGAGTGTGACAGCAGAGTGAGAGTGAGAGTGACAGCAGAGTGAGTGAGAGTGACAGCAGAGTGAGAGTGAGAGTGACAGCAGGGTGAGAGTGAGAGTGACAGCAGAGTGAGAGTGAGAGTGACAGCAGGGTGAGAGTGACAGCAGGGTGAGAGTGAGACAGCAGAGTGAGACAGCAGAGTGAGAGTGAGAGCAGAGTGAGAGTGAGAGCAGAGTGAGTGAGAGCAGAGAGAGTGACAGCAGAGTGAGTGACTGCAGAGTGAGAGTGACAGCAGAGTGAGAGTGACAGCAGAGTGAGAGTGACAGCAGAGTGAGAGTGACAGCATGAGAGACAGTAGAGTGAGAGTGACAGCATGAGAGACAGCAGAGTGAGAGTGACAGCAGAGTGAGAGTGACAGCAGAGTGAGAGTGATAGCAGAGTGAGAGTGACAGCAGAGTGAGAGTGACAGCAGAGTGACTGTGGCAGCAGAGTGAGTGTGACAGCAGAGTGAGAATGAGAGTGACAGCAGAGTGAGTGAGAGTGACAGCAGAGTGAGAGTGAGAGTGACAGCAGGGTGAGAGTGAGAGTGACAGCAGAGTGAGAGTGAGAGTGACAGCAGGGTGAGAGTGAGACAGCAGAGTGAGACAGCAGAGTGAGAGTGAGAGCAGAGTGAGAGTGAGAGCAGAGTGAGTGAGAGCAGAGAGAGTGACAGCAGAGTGAGTGACTGCAGAGTGAGAGTGACAGCAGAGTGAGAGTGACAGCAGAGTGAGAGTGACAGCAGAGTGAGAGTGACAGCATGAGAGACAGTAGAGTGAGAGTGACAGCATGAGAGACAGCAGAGTGAGAGTGACAGCAGAGTGAGAGTAGAGTGAGAGAGACAGCAGAGTGAGAGTGACAGCAGAGTGAGAGTGACAGCAGAGTGAGAGAGACTCAGCAGTGTGAGTGTTCCAGAGAGAGCAGGGTATACTTGTGCGCTTACACGGGGCACTGACACACAGGAGCTAAAACAAAGAGCTGCTGAACATGTGTCTTGGGAGCTTCATGGAGGCAGCCGGCCCTCTGAGAGGGGAGCAGCAAGGAGGGGACGCTCCAACCAATCAAACGCAACTACTCACAACCTACTGTACGATTACAACACAGGCCAACGGGCAGAGCTAGGTCTTTTCGCATTACGGAGGGTGAGCAGTGTGTGAGTGTGTAGGGTGAGCAGTGTGTGAGTGTGCAGGGTGAGCAGTGTGTAAGCGTGGAGGGTGAGCAGTGTGTGAGCATGCAGGGTGAGCAGTGTGTGAGTATGCAGGGTTAACAGTGTGTGAGCGTGCAGGGTGAGCAGTGTGTGAGTGTGTAGGGTGAGCAGTGTGTGAGTGTGCAGGTTGAACATTGTGTGAGTGTGTAGGGTGAGCAGTGTGTGAGTGTGCAGGGTGAGCAGTGTGAGAGTGTGTAGGGTGAGCAGTGTGTGTGTGTGTGTAGGGTGTGCAGTGTGTGTGTAGGGTGCGCAGTGTGTGAGTGTGCAGGGTGAACATTGTGTGAGTGTGCAGGGTGAACAGTGTGTGAGTGTGTAGGGTGAGCAGTGTGTCAGTGTGCAGGGTGAGCAGTGTGTGAGTGTGCAGGGTGAACATTGTGTGAGTGTGTAGGGTGAGCAGTGTGTGAGCGTGTAGGGGCAGTGTGTGAGTGTGCAGGGTACGAAAACTCGAACTAAGTCCACTACACACACACACACATAACACTACACACGTAAGACTACACACATAAGACCACACACCACCACACACACACCACACACACAACACCACACACACAGACACACAACACCACACACACACACACACACCACCACACACACACCACCAAACACTCACCATCACACACTCACCACCACACACTCACCACCACACACGCAACCACACCCACAACCACACACACACACACAACCACACCGTCAGTGCACGCTTTCACCGGGCACAAACACCACCAGCCATCAGTGCAGGCTTCCACCAGGCACACACCACCAGCCGGCAGTGCACGCTTCCATCAGGCACACACACCACCGGCCATCAGTGCACAATTTCTACAGGCACACACACCACGAGCCATCAGTGCACACATCAATTGTTAACGTATCCACAATTAACTATTGTAGCAATTGCAGTATGGTGCACTTTACTTTTAAAAATATTCATCTAAAGCGCACCATGCCACCATTGCTACAATTCCAATCCAACCCACATAATTCCACTACACACCACATGCATACACTCCATAACGCACGGCTAAAAGACATTACCATTTACAATGCCATTAGCTCTAACTCAAATAAATCCGAGACCTATTGCATTTCCAATGCTTGTTAAACTTGGCAAAACCTTTTTAGTACCAGCTTAATACCCAAATGTAGCAATATGCAACAAAAAAGCGACCAGTCCAGTTTTGCATAGGGCCTTCCACTGCATGGCAACATGTGTCACTGCATTTTCATTAAATTTGAACAGTTTGAGCTAGAAACAAATTTTGTTTGCTAAAATTTGCAGAATATGTGGCAGATTGGTAGATTATGTGGCAAATGCAGCAAATCTATAATTATACGAAAAAAGCAATGGATGTACAATCGCATAATTCCAGTGGTCCTGAGCATGTGAACTCATTGTTAACTGACTGTAAATCAATATTCAATTCTCTAATTGTTTCTAACATGTGAGACATCTCATTATCTTGTGATATAATTATTTTTTATATTGTGTGCTTGATAAAGCAGCTGCATCTGCTTTTGCTCACACATCACTATTATCATTCAATACTTGGCTTGCTGTTAGTGCCAATTTGTTTTTGGATTTTCTTGGCTTGTCTGAATGAAAATTGGATCACTCTGTTTCTTTTTAAAAGTTGGATGAGCAGTATGTAATATTTCTATACATTCTCTTCCTGGTGTTTCAGGAACAGTGCACATGCATCCATGCAACTGGACCACCAAATCTATCTAACATTTTTTGCAGAATCTCTTGTATTTTTACTGATCTACAGGGAAAATTACCCTTACAGTCACTCAAGACAGTTTAAGTCTGCTTTGTGGACATGAGGAGGGCGCTACTGAGATAGTTGCTCCCGGGATCTCCCTGGATAAGTTCCCAACACCCTCAGAGGAGGAGTTCGTTAGGGTGGCCTTAGGGGTTTCTTCTGGTTCCCCTTTGGATCCACCACCCCACAGGATGATGAAGGAGTTTTGGGACAGATATCTTTCCTATTCTACAACAGCTATGCTGCCAGTCTATTGACACAGGGATTGTGCCCATGGAATGGAAGCAAGCTATCATTACCCCGCTCTTGAAGAAATCTACCCTTGACCCATGCAGCTATAAGAACTACCGACCAATTTCCCTCCTGCCTTACCCGGTTAAGATCTTGGAACGTTGGGTTAGCAGGACTCTGTCCCAATATCTGGAGACAAATAACATCTTGGAAGGGGAACAGTTCGGTTTTCGCCCGGGTCATGGGACAGAATCAGCTTTAGTGGTGGTGCTGGATGACCTGCGGATGCGGATGGACAGGGGCCAGTCGTAAATTTTAATCCTGCTGGACCTGTCCGCCGCATTTCATACAGTGGACCATGACACTCGGCTCTCAAGGCTGGGGACCTTTGGAGTTAAGGGAGTAGCACTTAGGTGGCTGCAATCCTATCTGTCGGATAGAAGACAGGCGGTGGCACTTCCCTCGTACCAGTCAGAAATGGTGGAAGTTCCTCATGGGGTACCGCAGGGGTCGGCAATTAGCCCTATTTTATTCAATGTGTATATGCAACCCTTGGTGGGTATCATTAAGGCATACAACATCAGTGTGATTAATTATGCTGATGATACGCCGCTGCTGATATCCCTGGAGGGGGACCAGGCGGAATCATTGGATTGCTTTCATGATTGTATGCATGAAATGACAAAGTGGCTGGAGGCAAACTCTCTCCAGTTTAACAGCGGGAAAACGGAGATCCTACAATGTAGGACGGGGGGATTGCCCGGAGTCTGCCAATAGATTTTTGGCCCCTGACTTCAGATGGCACAATGACCCCAGTGAATATGGTACGCAACCTGGGGGTCAGTTTTAATGAGAATCCTAATTTGGAGACCCATGTTAATAAACTAGTGGGAATTTGCTTCTCCATAATTCGTGGTCTCATCAAGGTGCTGCCGCTACTGCCTATTCAGGTTAGAGCAATGGTGGTCAGGAGTACCACCCTTAGCCGCCTGGATTACTGCAATGCCTTGCTTTTGGAATCCCCGGGGTATCAGATTGCCAGATTGCAAAGTATCCAGGCGGCAAATCCTTGTGCATTGTGCATAAAGCTCTTTATGAGCAAGGCCCTAAGCCACTTCAGGTTAGATTTCAGTGGTATAAACCCACCCGCAATCTCCGATCCGCTACTACAAACTGCGTGAGAGTACCTAAAATAAGGAAGGTGACCCTGGGAGGAAGAGCCTTTAGCGTGGCAGCAGCTAGCCTTTGGAACAGCCTCCCCTTAGAAATAAGGAGAACGCAAGGCTTGCTGCTGTTCCGCAAGAAAATTAAGACCTGGTTATTCCCCAGGATATAATATGCCTCTCTGTGAGGGGTAGAAGCAGATTCTCTGGATAGCATGTCGATCCCCTATTATGTAGCTGACTAGCGCCAGGATGCCCGTAGGGTTGCAGTGCGCTCTATAAGTGTTTATAATAATAATAATAATAGTGAGTGGTACTTTAAGACAAGAAAGCAGAAAGCAATGCACAACACCCACCTGATGTGTCTGCTTGGGATGCTCTCTTCGTAGAGTATGTTCACAGCCAACAGATTTACACATGGTTTGCCACTGTATATCAATCTTGGCCTCTCTCAAGACTTTGTCTGGATTCCCCACATGGGATTGCTCAAACTTTAAATCCAGCAGGTTGGTCTTTAGCGTCTGAATAGCTGCTGCGAAAATGTCTCACTGGACTATAAATCAGTGCCTTGTGATAGTCTGAATAACAGTAGACACAGCTTCCCAAATGAAGACAAACACTCTGAGAGGTTGTAAGTATCCAGAACAGGTTTAATAAGAGCATAAGGTGGAGTGGTGTGGCTCACTGTTTAGAGGCGGCAGACCCGGGAGCAGAGGACGGCCCAGGACCAGGGTTCAATCCCCGCCGCGGCAGGGTCTTGGACCAGGGTCAACGGACTCGATAATTCTCGCCTCGGTGCCTACTCTAACCAGGGATCACACTCGGCAACTCTGGGCATTAGCTTGCCTCATCTCCACAACGGCCCCCCACATACGCCGGGGATGCCTGGTTTCACCTTGGAGATACCCAGTAGGGACCATCTCACAGGGAAAGCCAGGACGGGTTCCCCAGTGGTCTACAGCGCAGAGATACTCCTTCAGGAGTCGATTCTAGTGCTTTAGAAACCCACAATCAACAATCAATCAATCATGCTACAGAATGCAAGTATTAAAGCCCTCTCCCCACTGTGTACAAATAACAGCTTTATATATATATATATATATATATATATATATATATATATATATATATATATATATATATATATCAATGACAACCCTTTACCAGTCTATAACCACCTTATGCCTCTGACTAGTTCCAGGCTATGTGGTTGAAATATAGAAATCCTTTTTAGGAAATGCCACAATTCTGCAAAAGATGCAGACGTTTTATGCTCTTTTTGTGCCTGAGAGATGTTGCTGGCCACCAGGAGCATGTCTTCCAGCCGACTCTGTGTTCTTGTGTGATTTATGGCCACACGTTGCCGAGGGTGTGTGTATTTACAACCTGACTGGGTTTTGACCATCTAGAGTTGACAATTGACTTGGTGATCTTTGCAGTATTTGGGGAACCAAGAATACATTTTGTTGGGCTAGCAGTGGACATCGGTACTTCCTGTGAATGTGCTTTTACAGCAGCTGACACTCAGAATAGACATACAAACTACAGGGAAGAAAAAAAATTGGTAAATATCACATATTTCTTTTTCACGCACTTGAGTTTACAAATGCTTCCATCCACAGAGTAGCCTTTGTAATCCATGGCCACCAGACAGTTTTTGAAAACCTATAGCCAATGGTTCAATTTTTGTACTGGTGTACCTGGAGTCTTCTGACAAGAAGAAGCTATTAGCATTGTAAATGACAATGCCTTTTATTGATCTGTTTTGATAATTAACACATGAATAAAAAAAGGCATTGTCTTTTACAATGCCAATAGCTCAAACTCTTGTAAATGCTAGACCTATTTCACTTCAAAGAAGTGGCCCCCATTGTCCTGGGCTCCTTGGAAAGTGAAAGCGTGCATGGTGCGCTGAATGTTGCATACAGGAAAGCATGTCGTGCCAGCAATAGGGGAAACTCATTAAAGAAAATAGTGCTTATAGACATAATAAAACATACCGTGTAACAACAGAAGTAAAAGGGCCAGTCCTCATGGGAGGTTACAAATGAAGACAAAGCGGTACTAAGGAGGGACTAACAAGCCTATTAATGAATCTGAAGCCAGCATTTACAAAGGACAATGACACAAGCCAATGAAAAATATGATCTGAGAGTGGGTGGAGCTTCGAGTCCATATTCAAATACAGCATGTCTTGCAGCGCATGCATTGCCCAGGCGAGACCCAAAAAAGGTGGCTCATACGCACTATTGTTACTGACCATATTTAATAAAACCACTTCGATCCTCCACTATAACTTTGTTAATTAAACCAATTCAGTAATAAAAGGTGGAAATGTGCATCGATTTATGTTTAAGTCAATATGTTTGTAAAGAAAATAGTCATCAAAATTGTAAGCGCAGCAATACCTGTGCAGCGGGGTACCTCCAATGCAAGAGCTGTCCGGCTAGTTATTATTTTATTATTTTTTGTCCCCGCCACAGTTTGTATTTTAGCAGAATTTTTTTGCACATTTGCTTGGCTTGTTGCAAAATAACAGTACACATGTTATGCTATGTGAAAATTGCATGCATGATGATGGCATTACCTACCAGTGCACGTCTCCCATCAATGCTGTATGGCTTTCTTCTACTACCGGATGCCTGACTTTGCTGTTACCGGGGTCTTAACCATGTTTCTGTTTCCTGCCACAACAATTTGGCCCTGGTGCGATGATCAGTCTCTGCCTGGGCAATGACATGGCTAGTAGGCGTGCATTACCAAACTTTCAAAATAGCAGATATGGCTGAATTTATTCTTCTGAGCAAATATGTAGTGACAGCTCACTGCTAGAGAAGATCTCTTTAGGATACTAGGCTGATGTTTGAAGGTAAGATTTATTCTGTAGAGTAGAGGCCTCCAACTAGTAATCAGGAAGATCTAATTCCAGTTACCAACTGACAAGATCACTGTTAGTGCTCTGGAACCAGAAAGTAGGTCAAAGCAGGCAGAAAGAAACAAGCACTACGTCAAAGCACAGCTCGAGACACAGGACATGACACTAAAGGTAAACAGTAAATAGCATAACAAGAAAAGGTAATCAGCATACAAAATACAATCGCTGTCTTTTCCATAACTATTTTCAAAGTTAAGTATGTTAACAATATACATTTTAAAGTCACTTACTTGGGTAGCTGAATATTTTCCTGCATTGTTGGACACTTAAAAAAGTATCTTGAATGAGAGGGTAAAATCAAGCACTTCACATAAATAATTTCTTTTTTATTAAGCCCCAAAAAACATAACTACTGTTCCTTATTTGCACGAGTCTGCAGTACATAACACCCATTCCCGGTTTGTGTTCCTTCAAATTGCATTGTACTTCATGCTGGCTGTGGTTGTTGCATATACTGAATGCAAATGTATTGTCAATTAAGCTTATCAAAATGGCAGTCAATGGTTATGGGGTGTGGAGGTGTGTTGTCGGGTGGGGACAGCTAACCTTTTAAAAGCAGATATGAGATATTTAGTAAAAGAGTAAAATCAGGGATTTTCGTTCTGCTTTGGATAATTTTGGGGTCCATTATGATGGCGGACAAAGTCCCCCCGCCATCGTAAGGGAGCCAGGGACTGCCGAAGTCGCAGCGATCCCGCCATGTGGATTAGGATGCGCCCGCCACACTGACGGGCGCATCCTGTGCCATTCACATTGCGAGCGGATCTGCTGGCTGCAGACCCGCTCGCAACGTGAGAGCACTGTGCATGGCATTGCCATGCACTACCTACGCGTTGCCTGCTATGTAGTGCATGACAATGAGGGGGGTACCATAGGTACCATGTGCAACCCCCACGCACCCTTCACTCTGGGGCCCCGTAACGGGCCCCCAAAGGCAAGGACTGCATGCCTTTCCAAGGCAGCAACACCGCCATGGAAAGGCGAGAAACCGCCTGAATCATAATATGGACGGCGGTGTCTTGCAGACACTGCCACCATGTTATGCCCTTTTTCTGCCCGGTCGACAAGCCGACCGGTGGAAAAGCAGCGGACAGTCTTTCCATCTGCTGCGGACCCCCCAGCCATACTAATATGGCGGGCGGTCAATCAGGCAAGGATGGCGGGCGGATCGCCCCCGCTGGGCCAGCGATGGCTACCGCCAGCCCGGCGAGGGCTAGCCGCCCACCATCCTAATAGGCCCCATAGTCTTGAAAGTGCAAATACAAAGAAAAGTGGGCCTTTGTTTTAAAATATAATGAAAACTCTGTTGTTTTCAGCATTGTAAGACAATTATAAAGTACTGTACTTTAAATGTTTTGTAACTCTGCAACTGAGTCTATCCAGTAAGAAAGGCAAATTATGTGACATAATGTGGCACATTTTATGATAGTATTACTTAATTATTTAAACATTTTACACTTATTAACATTGTCTGGGCATAGGTTGTACCTCACTAGTGCCAGTTGAAAACACAAATATAACAATAAACAACAGAAAGGTGACCAGTCATCAGGGCTGGACTGGGAACCAAAACCGGCCCTGGCAAAGTGCTCGGCCGGCCCCCCTCCTCCCCCTGGAGGAGGGGGGGGGATGCCACCAAGCTCTTTACCAGGGCCGCTTTTCCACCGAATATGTTACAGGGCCGATTTTGCAGCTTTGCTGCAAAAACAGCCCTGTCACAAAAACGGCCCCCAGGGGCCCAAAAACGGCCCCCACCCTTGCGGCCGACCGGGGAATTGCCCGGTGCCCGCAACGGCCAGTCCGGGCCTGCCAGTCATCGTTTGCAAAGGGCCTACCCCTGCGCGGCAACACTTGTCACTGCATTTTTTGTAACTTTTGAACCGTTCGAGCTAGAAACACTTTATGGTGATAAAATCTGCAGATTATGGATTATGTGGCACATGCTGCAAATCCATGATTATGCGAAAGACACCGCAGCCGCCCAATTTCATAATTCCAGCGGCCCTGCCAATCTGTACCTGAATATGCAAACATACTTATGCGCAAAGCTACAAAAACAGAGGCACTTGGAACAGGTAGAGGACCTTCTCAGAAGCCACTACCAACACCCATGGAAACCATTATTGAGGCAACAATGCAGGCGGAGAGTGTTGGGGTGTCCAAAATAAATACCGCCAATCCACCATTTACTCTGGAAGGTAAGATTTGATAAGATTTTCATTATCTCATGATAGCATAAGAAATACAGATATTTCATTAATGTATATTAGAAAGTCACTCCATTTTAATGGTTGTTTTAACTTTCAAAAATTATGGGAGTTGTAGTAACAATAATCAATAACGTATCCTATGGAGAGAAACACATGTTAAAAAGTGTTTGCTCTCAAAGCATTGTCATTAAACATAGCCAATAATGAGAGAAGTGGATTTAGAGTTACAGAAAATGGTAAAATGTTTGTGTAAAAAAAACAAAAAACAGTATACCAAAGTACAACTATACATTTTCCTCAGATGTATCACAACAGATAGAGAGTGACACAGAGCAAGATGGCACTGATGAAAGTACTTGTGAAATTGAGCAATCCACAGACATACCTGCCACACAGACAGAGCAAGTAGCAACCAGAAGAAGAGCTACAGGTTCACCACTCCCTGATTTCCCAGAAATATGAGATGAATCAAACCCAGTCAGGGAAAGCACTGCAACACCTTTGAAAGACAGACAGGTGTGTCACAGGTATTTGCAGAGGCGTTGTCATGCCACAGTTCCTTGTAAGGCTGGTCTCCTTGCTGCAGAAAATGCTTCAGAGTCATCACAATTGTTTGGAGGGTTCGAAGCCACTATGCTCTCTGTGCAGCAGCTGCAGACCAAAAATATAAAAAATGTAAATTGCTAACTTATGTATATCAATCGTACAATGTCACAATTGCTCAATGGGCAAGAAAGAGAGTTTTAGGAAAACAGTTGAGGATGGTCAGATCATGATGAATAACAACTATGCAAACACCTGAAGCGTCCTTTTAGGATTCCAAATGTTCTCTCTGACAGAGCGTGTAGTTTTGTGAGCACAGTTATATCTCTGCTCACTCATTGTGCTTTGATTTAAATAAGGTATCAAGATCCAAGGCCTGTAGGAAAGTGCCCCTTTTTGCATGCTTATCCACCACTTTTTGCCTGATACCTGATGTATTTCGACTTGATGTGCCCTGGGTCCCGGCCAATCAGGTTCCCAGGCATGTGTTCTTTCCCCAAACTGTACCTTTGTACCCACAATTGGCACATCCCTGGCCACAGGTAAGCCTTGTAAAAGGTACCATGGGTATCAAGGGCACTGTGACCAGGGAAGGCCTCTAAGGGCTGCAGACGTATTGTGCCACCCTTAGAGGCCCTGCACCTTGACACCAAAAAACAGCCACTGCAGGCTCCGTGTTTTGGTGCAGAGAAAAGTGAAGAGTCGACATGGCACACATCCCTTTCATGCCTGTGACCATCGTAACTCACCCATCTTGCTGGGTGCACTAGACCACAGGTGAGGCTACAGTTGCATGAGTACTGAATCCTGGCAGTGTCTAAGTCCATTCTTAGACATTGTAAGTGCAGTAAAGCCATAAAAAATATATGGTCTGGGAGTTGGTCACTACGAACTCCACAGCTCCATAATGGCTTTACTGTAACCTGGGAAGTTTGGTAGCAAACCTCACAGCACATCAAACAAATACTGATGCCAGTGTGGGATTTAATGTAACAAGCATTCCCAGGGCATCTAAGAGATACCACCTGAAAAACGACCAGCCGAGGTGTGGTTCCTGAATGGCTGCCTGCCATTTGCCAGCACCAGACAGGTTTCTGGACCCCTGAATAGAGGGCCTCCGCTCTTTGGTTCCAAAAACAAAACCAATCCTGGGCAGAGGTGTCATGCCTCCTCCCTCAGGATGGGATGGGTTCTGCTGCCTTTGTAAGGTGTCCCTCCTTTTGCTGCCCCCAGCAACTGGCTCCCATTGGTTCTGACCCAAACTTTGGTTGGGAAAATCGGCGGGAAAGACAAGTTAGGAGGAGAGGTGTGCCCACCTTTGCCAACCCAACCTTTCAGTTGGAGGAGGTGAGGTAAAGCACACATCTTAGTCCCCTTCATCTTTAATATGAGGGGACCCAGCCATAATAGGGGTGTCATCCCAAGGATGGGTCCTATTGGTCCCAACCTGCACACCCCTGTAAACACCCCTAAATTTAGTATTTAGGGGTCTTCAGATCCAAAGAAGAAGGACCGAAGAGCCGTACCGCGTGTCCCAACTCCGACCTGCTCACAACAAAACCCTCGCGTGTCCAGCAGCCATCCAGAACCTTGAGGAGCTGCCCTGCCTTCATCCAACAGACTCTGTCCCCTGTGAACACTGGATTTGCTCATCTAAAGACTCCGACACAGAACCTGGATCCAGGCGTCTCTGCGGTTCTGCACCACTCTGCACCCGACACCCACGGCCCAAGTTAGAGTGGCCCAACACCACATGGAGGTCTCCCCAGCAATCCTGACCTGGGATCTGGTGATCCTTGACCTTCCTTGAGCTTCAAGCTGATGCCTGCAGCTTCAACCTGAGGGGTCCTCCCGACCATGACCGGAGCTGCTAAGAAGATCCGATGCCGAAAGACACCCCTGTACCTGACGCCCTACAGCCTTGGGTGGTCCAACCAATGGTGTCCAGGCATCCCCAAGACTCCAACTTACCTCTCCTGCTGGTGGTCACCCTCAGGAAGCCCCCTTGACCGAGCCTGCAGCATCTTTTCCGAACCAGGGATCTCCATTGCAAACTACAGGGCTCCCACCGTCTTCTTGGCACTCTGCATCCGGCTGCTTCTTTGCTGCTGGTGGTGCTGCTCCTGTGCTGATTGTTGGCCCCTACAGTGCTGATCCTAACCCAAGGAGCTTTGCTCCCACAACCAAGTGGCCTGCTTGTAATCAGCCCCTGACCGAAGGCCCCCTAGCCCTACTGGCCTCTGCACTCTGAAGCCAGCCGCCCGAGTGCCACTTGTGTTTCGATTTGAGTGCCTACTTGCACCTTGGGGAACTTTGGTTCTAACCCTCAAACGCTATTTTTGCAGGTCGTTTACTTATCTGCAAACTGTTAACATTCTTTTCTACCATAGGAACCACTATTATGATTTTTCCCTCTAAAAATGTTCTAAGTGACTTTTTGTATGAAAACCCAGGTAATTTTTTTGAGCTAAAAGCTGTCGTACTTACCTGTGTTTTGTAAGACCCACGTGTGATATTTAGGCATATCACCCCGAGTACTAAAAGTAGCTAAAAAGTAATCTAAAAGTACTCTAAAGTTATTTCTATGTATTCTGAACTGTTTTTAAAGCATATGCAAACCTGTAATTATTCCAATTCCATTCACAATTTAATTTCCTTGTAAAGTTTTGCCTTTGAAAAATGTTCTACTTACCTGTACCAAGTCCTGCTTGGTTGTAGAAATAAAAACATAAGTATACCTTTTTAAACTTACCAAATTGGTCTGGATTCTGTCTCTGAGTGTGTGCCGTTAGTCTTGATTGAGTGAATACAATAAATACTTAACGCACGCTCCTGATACACCTAACTGCTCAACCACACTACCACAAAAAGAGTTGTTAGTGGTTATTTAATTTTGTGTCTACTATACCTCTGGGGATCACCTGGACTATGTGCACCCTATACCTTACTTTGTTATAGTATATACAGAGCCAGCTGCCTACAAGGCCATAATGCATCTCCTAAAACGTTACGAAAACGGAAATTAGTATGGCTTTTAGTTTACTTGATAAACTGGGTGTCAATTATTTAATATGGACTTACCAAGTAGAAAACTGTCCCAAAATCACCTTGAGACAGCCTATTGTATATCCCACTGCGGCAGAACATATTTGAATCATGAGTCATGTTTGGAACTCGGGCTACATGGTCTGTTATTATACAGGACGCATCACACACAACCTGGATATTGAAGGAGTGCCTATTTTTTTGGTTTAGAAAAATCCATTCATTAACAGATGGTGGACAGATAGCAATATGTGTACCATCAACATATCCTAATACATTAGGCTATGTACCAGACAATAAAATGATATTTTTTCATGCTGTATGTCCTGTTGAATTGCAGGTAAATAAAGGTACTTCTTAATTTTGGACAACATAACAGCAAGAAACCTGCATATTAGCCAAAATCCTCAACCTCCATGCCAGAACATTCTGCCATTGTTAAGGGTTTGAGGCATTTTGGGCCAGTTTATATATGTTGCACCTGATTAGCACCAGATTTAAATTGGTGGTAATTGCATTTCCTAAAGCTGCATTTTGCGAATAGTCACAATTAGGAAATGCTTCATGTATACAAATTGTGAATCGCAATTTGTAAATCTTTATTTGCAATTCCTTCTTTGGAATGAATCGCAATTTGGTCCAACCAAATTGCCTTTCGTACATTCCAAAAGGGGCTTTTGAGTTCGCAAATAGCGATTCGGACCATCTGCGAATGTAAAAACCTTTCGTATATCTAGCCCAACGCTCCTAGACTGGTAGACCATTGTCCACAAGCAATTCCGTGAGTTTTGTGAGGTCATAGAGGGTCATAATTACCTCTGCTTGAAGTTCTGGAATGCAGTGATGTGTTTTGCTCACCATTCCCATGTACATCGGCCTTTAAGAGGCCTCTAAGAGATTTTGTGAGAGAAGTTGTATTCATAATGAACCAATCACAGATTGTAAGCAACCCCAAAAAGCTACAGTTTTCGAATGCTGATTCTGGTGCAGCAGTCTTTTTGATGTCATGAACCTTTTGTAATGTTGTCCCTGCCCCTTCTGTGGAAAACTCTAGCTGAAAAAATGTGTGTGTTCAACTTCAGAAATTCATGTTTGGCATGGTAAACCATAAAACTGCTCTCTTGAATGATTTTTTAGCAGAGCATGTTAGTGGGTCACCAACATAGCATCTACTAGAATGTCATCACTGACATTTATTATGAGAACTAGTCTAGAAAGTACTCAAAATCTTGAAGTTGAGTCATTTGTTAACACTGAATTCCAAAGGAGTGAAAAGTCTAGTGATGTATCTCGGTGACACATCGAGGCATTGCTAGAGCCAGCTCACACTAAGATCAATCTCCAAGAACCAGCAGGGTCCATTTAACTCTTCCTCAAAGTCTACAGTAGCCATTATGTGGTCTTACTGCTTGAGGATTTTGTTGGGCATTCTCATATCCACACACAAGTGAATCTCACCTGGCTGTTTGGGTCTGCGAGCGACCATGATGGTGAAGATCCAGCTGTGACATCTTCACCTTCTCATTTGTGTCTGCTGTTTCTAGTTTTCAAACACAGGTTTTTCTTGTTGTCTCCTCCCATAAAATGGGATCCTCCAATGGCACAGCACTACACATTGAATGGATGAGTCAATGTGCCTGAAATAGACTGTTTAATTCCTCTATCATTTTGAGATCACGACTGGTTGTTGAATAGAAAAGTGATGACTTTATGCTGCCTTGCAACTTATAAAGGTGATTCACTTGATTTTGGTGCAAATAACCTGAATTGGATTATGCTTTCATTGTGTATAACTTTGGTGACAAAAACCCCCAGCAATGGGCGAAGATGAGATGTAACCAGATCTTCATTTTGGTGTGTCAGTGTTGTCAGGCAAGGCCCATGCATTTATTTTTCCAATGTTGTGACACACACCCATGTGCAAGTTGTCAGTTAGGGAGGTCGTGAGCTGATCTTGTATAGATAGCTTGCATTTAGGGTAAGGCTTTCTTAACCTTTTGCCACAAAGTGCCAATATCACCCAAATAAGGCCTTCCCTTTCCTTCTTACCAGAGGCATCTAACTCCTCCAGTATGGTGCCACCACCATCAAAGTGCATTGTCACATTCAGTCATGTTGTCAGTATTCTTTCTACATGAGGGTCGAGATATGGGCAGAGATGGCCACACGTTACTAAAATTATTGAGTTTTATGCAAGCGAAGCACACAGAATCAAAGGATGTGCTGCATAGACCACAAGAGAGCTTTGATTGTCGAATCTTCATTTCGTAAAAGGAGAAAAAGTCCCGAAAGAGGTCATAAATTGTGTGCGCTCCTTAATGCATATTACATCTAAAAAATTCAAACAATATAGGTTTGGGATAGTTACTCACATGATTCCGTTATTGAGGTCATTTGTAGCAACAGGAGCAAAAAACAATAACAAAATGAAGACTTTGCTGGAAAATAATTCAAGAATTTACAAAAAAGTCAACTCAAACACTAGAACAATATATTTAGATGTTAACTATAATTTGCATTCCTTTTGTAGTTGTGAAGTGCAAATGAGAGTTTATGTGAATAACCGTCAACATTATTATGTTATATACACGCAAATTGCTGTGGCAAATGTGTTATAGCAACAGTGAATAATAACCTTTTATTATTCACTGTTGCTATAACACATTTGCCACAGCAATTATCTCTAAAATGTAATGGTCTCTATTTGAGAATTAATTCTTTGGCTGTGTTTAAATGTGACTCTATCTTTGTCCAGGGGCAAATTATATCCTTCCAACAATTTTGAAGGGGTATTTATTGATCTGACTGAAAAGTTATTTTGGCTGGGTCAACTGGGTTTAACAATAGTTAAATGCCAGGTATATTGAGCTAGTATAATATGCTGAAAATATTGAAAATAGGAAACTCGAAAAGTAAAAAATTAAAGATTGCAAAACTGAAGAAAGTGATGATCTGAAAACCAATGACGAACAAGTCTATTAAGAACTAACAAGGAAGCTTACAAATTAATTGACAAGACAAGGGCAGTTACATTGTGAGTCGATAAAAGAGACTGGCACTCCGGAAGATGGCAGAGAGGTGTGCCAAACGTGACTTAAAAGCTAAGATGCTATTTGGCAACCAAGCGCGAACAATGACAGTGGAGCAAGCATGCAAGGGGGATCAGAGTTGACCCCAAGTGAAATCATAAAAGAGTTGGAGCAGATGAGGAACACAGAAATCAACAAATGGTGAAAGATGACCACTCTAACAAGCTATATTGAATGTGAGTGGGTCCCAAGTAGGTTGTGCATTTTTGTGCTTCTGACACTAAATGATCTGGACCCAGACCGGTTTAAACAGTAGCACATGGACACCACAGAATGTTCCATCAGACTGTTGAATATACAAATCATTCATGCTGAAAGACAACTCTCCAAAGCTATAGAATGTATAAAGGAATTGGAGGAACTATTGAAGCCTGCAAAAGAAAAAGAAGTCAAAAATGCCCTGTCTTTCGCCGCCGTTGGCAGCCTGGAGGAACGGCATGGACTTTTGTATGGGACTTGAGCAACCTGTATTTATAGCCAGGGGGTGCCCCCGTAAGCATTTTAAGATTTGGAAGCGATGGGCCAACTACCGGGGGCTGGACTTGGACCCCCCACCAGAGAGGTCTGTCTTCCCGACAATCTAAGTGTTGGATGTTTGGTGTTGCACGGGAGGTGGCTCTGTGGGTTTAGCATGCTCTTGGTTGAGATATTCCTTAGTAAACTGTGCATTGGCAGCAGCTCATTGGGAGGGGGGTGTTGGGGGGGGGGAGGTTGGGTATTTAGTAAAAGTCTGATGATGCTAATCTTGAGTAATTAATGTGTGCAGCAGACTCCGGATGTCGGGGCTATGCATTCTTTGCGTGTTCAGACAAATAAAATTAGTTGAAAAAAAAAGCCCTGTCTTTGATGGAAAATAAATTGGAAAAACACCAGACAGGAATAGAGGCAAAGAACGCAAGACAATTCAACCGTGACAGGATAGATTATGCTACTGGCAGAATTCTATACGTTTTCTAGAAAATGTGACTATTTGTACAATAGGCATACAATGGAAAAAGAAGATGGGTGCAGAAGTAGCCCAAACAAATGTTGAAAGCTCTCAAATCAGCTCTTAGGATGAGGGACAAACAACCACAATGCTCAGGCTGAATTTTCCCAGGGAGATGAGGTTGTGTTAGATGGAAAAAAGGAGCAAGGGGAGAGGGACCTCTCTTAGGGGCAATGCCACCCCATCAGACGGAGGACAAGGAGGGCCAAAAGGAGCAGTAAGTGGGCAAGGAGCCAAAGTAAAAAGAACATAATCAAGGCAACAGAAAACAACTTTGTCATAAACCTCTCACCCAAACAGCTGAATGAAAAACATATAAATCTGCTTAGTAAAGGTCTAACATTTTGCCCCCTAGTATGGATGCACCTAGCAGCTGCCAGGATAGGCTTGTACAAATTCTGAAGGAAGTTAAAACTAAAACAATACTTCTTACAGAAAATGAACACAAGGTGAAAGAATAGAGAAAGGACAAAGGGAATAAGGAACACGAAATCTGAACTAACATCTAGGAATGTGGTACATTTGAGAACACTAACCTCCCTGGCAATGGAAACAGAGGACATGCCAACACGAGAATATATATGTAGCATGTCAGATTCACAGTTCTGTGAACTCATAGAGATCTCAACAGTTACGAGTTAGTGCAAACCTAAATCTAAATTCTGCCCTCCGCTCCCACTTGGAAATAAGATAGATGTTTTTCAGCAAATCATGACAGAGGAAGTACACATGGTCAATGAAAGAGATCTGAAAAAAAGAGGGAAGAAACCCTACAGTATGACCAAAGATGATTGGTGAGCACTCACTGATTTACAGAAAGTTAGGAGTATCATTATCAAATCCTCTGACAAAGGGGGTAATATTGTGATTTGGAGTAAAGAACAAGATATTGCTGAGGCCAAAACACAACTCGGGAACACGGAACACTATCATAACCTATTTAGTGATTCTACAAAGGAATGCAGGGAGGTGTTCCATGGTAAATTATCAAATTGGCATGACTGAGAACTGCTTGATGATGATGAATATGTATATCGGAGTGCTGACCACCCTATCACCCCTACGATTTACTTCTTACCAAAAGTCCATAATGACAAAAACAACCCATCAGAGAGGCCCTTTGTTAGCACAATTTGAGCCCTCCTTGAAAACACTTCAAGATTTATCGATCTTTTCCTTTTCCCATATCTGACCATACTGCCACCCTATATCAGGGACTCACAAGACTTCCTGAATAGGATTGATGCATACCTTGGAAGTCAAACTATTGGATGACAAAGGTTGATGTTGTGTCATTGTACAATTCCATCTAACACTCGGATGGTATTAGAGCCTGTGAACATTTTTTGAAATCAAGATCATTGTCCATCAACCTCTCCCCCCCATTCTCAGTCCCCACTACTCCACCTGCATCCTTGACACCCCTAGCCCTCACTCATCCCTCAACTTATCCCCCCCCCACTCTCAGCCCTCACTATCTTACCTGCACCCCCGCAACACCCAGCCTACACTCATCCGTCATAGTCTCTCCCCCTCCTACCACTTACTCCCTGCCCAATAACACCAATAACACCAACCCCCTTACTAATCCTCTCACATCACTCCCCTCCATCTCTCCTATCCCTTCTACCACAAACACCCTCACCTATACCACTAACCTCCCCCTAACACTAACTCAACGACACCTTTCCATCCCAACCTCCCTATACTCCCGAATAACAACGCACCCATTAATACCATCAACCCCTGCAATAACACCACTCCCCTCCCCCTCCACTACAGTAAACCAGTCTCCTATTCACCTACAGTGCCCATCCCCAACCCCTTTCCCAATGCCACACTGGACATGATTATGTCCACCCTCCTCCAAGTCAAAGAAGATCTACACACCCTCAAAGAGCTACTCCTCACTCAATCCAGACACCCCTTACCCATCACCACTATCACTCCTAACAAATCCCCCACCCTTCTCACTCACCCTCACACACAAAACTCCCCACACTGGTCCTCTATCCCAGCTCACAATGCAACCAACCGCGCCCGACGCACCATCAACCCACTCTCGGACATCGACATACGCACCCTCCTCCGCTCATATGACCCAGTTCCCCAAAAACACTTAGCCCCCACTCACCTTTCCATCCCCACGATTCACTCTAATCCCCTTAGGCACTCCACACAAAACAACAACAGAGGCTCCATCCCTAATAACCTTAAAAAAGTCCCCCTTACTCTAGAACCCTCCACCACCCTCTACATCCCCAGACTCAAATGCATACTCCTCAACTGCAGATCGGCCCCTAGACACTCCTCCGACATCGCCGATCTCATCAAGACACTGGACCTTGATCTAACCATTTTAACTGAAACTTGGTTAACTGAATCTTCTACAGCTATCATGGATATTCTAATTCCACCCAACTACCTCATCATTAGACTTGACAGATCCAGCAAGACTGGCGGTGGAATCGCATGTATTTACAGGAGCAACCTCACAATTACCAGAAGCACCTCCCCCCCACTTACCTCCTGCGAATACTTTTGCCTCGATGTCATCAGCGAGAACAAACCTGTATGCTCACTACACGTCATCTACCACCCACCTGGAGACAACCTCATCTTCACCCATCAACTCATGGACACAATATCAAACTTTTCCGGACGGCAAAACACTCAAATTTTCCTTGGTGACTTCAATCTCCATTGGAACGATCACAATGACGCAGTGGTAAATAGTCTCAAAAACTACCTCAATGCTCTTGACCTCACCCAAATCTGCAACAGCCCGACCCACGATAAAGGCTCTATCCTCGACCTTATCATCTCCAAAGAGAACTCTACCCAGCTTGAGTCAATCCAACCCTGTGACTGGTCAGACCACGACATCATCACATTCTTCATCAATGAAAAAGGTAAACTTAACCCGGTTCAAGCCACTAAATCCAAGGTCTGGAAAAGGGACCTAAAGAAACTCAACCCAAATTCTTTACCTTCCCACAGCTGCAATCTCCTCCTTCCCCCTACCGGCGCTCTTGACGTTCAATCTTTGACCGACCACTACCTCAACTCGATGACCTCAATAATTAATGAAGCCGGCCCCTTGCAATTGAAAAAAGTATCCACTAAGAACTCCAACCCATGGTACGATGGTAGACTCAATGAAGACAGACGAGCTATGCGAATGGCAGAGCGCACCTGGAGAGCAGCCCCTTCGGCATTGCACCTTAAAACTCTGAAGAAAAAGAGAAACGCCTACTTCAGGAAAATTAAGCGCACCAAATCAGATTTCTTCAGCCTGCAGCTCGATCAAGCAAAAAACCGGCCAAGAAAATTATTTGAACTAATCAAAACACAATCCAAGGAACATCCCCAACTTACACTTAACACAACAGGCGATATACCATCATGTGAAGACTTCTCTGCTTTCTTCAAACTAAAGACTGATATCATAAGGAGTGATCTTCGCAATGACGTAATCCTTTACTCCAACCCTCGCAACAAAACACCCAATGAACCGAAAAACAATGCTGCGTGGTCATCCTTTGACACCTACTCAGAAGAAACAATTCTTTTTTTTTTTTTTTTAAACCTTTATTAGCATCAAAAGGATATACAAGTCTAGGCCTACAACCAAATCGGCCGGCATCAATATGTAAAGCGGTCAAAGGTTCCAAGGCAAACAGTACAGATTCAATCAACAAAAAGCAGCGACAAAACAATCATAAAAAAGGGGAGAAAACACCTAGGAACCAGACGGCCAAAAAACAGGAGTAAAAAAGGTTAATTTTATAATATGGGGATGAGGAGTACGATAGGCTCACTTTCAATATAGAGGTGTCCGAATTCCCAAAACCATCCTCAGCGACAATAAGGGGGCATGGGGCCGTAATACAGGAGAGGCAACACAATACACACCGGGAGACAGGGACATTTTAGACATAATCTACACGTGTTCATTATCATCTTCACATGCCACCACCCAAACCACAGCCGAGCCAGGACAGAGGGATCGGACAAACATTACATCAAAACTAACCCGTCATAGTGACCTCTAGGGAAAAAAAGGGGGGGGGGGCGAGGAAAAGGGGAGAGAGGGGGAAAGGAGGGGGAGGGGAGGAGGGCAAAGCGGAAAAACGAGAAAAGGAAATGAAACACAAAAACGAAAGAAAGAAGACCACGCCGAAACAGGCGTCCCGTGGCGAGAGTACAGGAGAGAACAGGAGCATCCGTAACAAGGGGGGTACAGCAATCGAGACGAAAAGTAACCAACATAGAAGAGGAGGATCGACGAAGCCACACACCCCCCCCAAACATACCACGGGATGCAAGGACAGACGCGGCATTACTATAAAGAGACACAAAAGGGCCATAGAACCATAAAACAAACAACAAATAGAACCCAGCCCACCCATCCCACCCTGCACCCCTGTAGAAGGCTATGGCCTACCCTTCAGACAGCGTGCCTGTCGCCCTAAACCAGAACCCGAAATATAGCAAGAAAGAAAGAGAGAAGAACGAGACAAAAAGAAACAGAAACATAAAGAAAGAAAACAGGAGGGAGGAGCATGAGAACAGAAATCAATACGGTCGGCCGCAGCCCTCCGCCCAACCAGACAATCCCAGCAAAAAAACAGACCAGGACGACACTATTTCAAGCGCCATAAAACTTACAGAGGAGAGGACCTCACACCTCACAATGGGTACAGACAATCGCGCCACGAAGTCGTACCACAATAATCCCCAGAAGTCGCGGATATCACCCCCAGCCCTTCCGAACAACAAATCCCACCCACCACATGACAATGTAAAGTGAGCTACTCAATACAAAACCAGCACACAATCGAAAAAAAATATTTCTGTCATGTAGACAAGGGGGGTCAATCGATACGCAAGTGAGCAAAAGTCCGAGTAGAGAGTTTATAAGCATCAGCAATCGCAGCACGGGTGATGAAGAGCAGGAGATCAGTTCCGCCGTTTGGGAAAGCGAGGGCTTCTCTGTAATAGACAAATGCGAAGCCATCGGTGCAGGCGCAGGCGGCAGTCCACCAATATTCCCGGGCATCCCAGCCGAACAGGGCCGTGGCACAATGTCCAAGTCCCCGGGGTCAGAACCTCGAAAAGCAGGGAGTTCCAAAGTCACCGGCACACAAAATGATCGGCGATCTGCGGCGGCAACACTTGCAGCAGTCGAGGGGGGCGAGGCAATGGAGTCTCTTACACAAGAGGGAGGCAAGAAGAAACGGCTGCTCAAAATGGCGGCAGATCGTGGCGGGCTCCTGGGGACATCGGGGGCCAGGAATGCGCGCAGGGATCGCAGAGCTTCCAGGATATCTCTGAGTGTAAGCTCCGGCTCACCTTACCAGACCCCCGCGCCATCAGGCAACCCAAGCCCGCCGCCACGAGGCGATACAAGTTCCAGATGGTCGGCCGCCATTTCGCGAAGGCAGCCCAGTCGCCACCCTCCCCGACTCTCAAAAAACAGTTAAAAAATGTAGGACTTTACAGAGCTCCGGGGGGCTCCCAGCAATGGCAGCCTTGGTGCAGAAAGGATGTCTGCCCAATGCGGGTCTCCGCCTACACCAGCACCGGCGCCCCAAACAAGCAGAGTCCAGGCGAAGAGGTCCAGGGCCGCCGGACACAGCCGCGGCGGGGGGGACCCCCTCACAGAATCAGTCCCCGGTGCATCTCCCCCACATCAGCCTCGCGGCCACCAGGGCAGGCCCGGATCAGGATCGCCGGGATGTTCGCACAACGGCTCTCATCATTGGTTCACTCTCTCGACCGGGGCCGACAGTCGTCGGATCCCACAGGCTAGGTCCCGGTCTAGGGTTCGCGGAGGCCCCGGTCTTGCGGAGGGCACAACTTCGGAACCGCTGCACGTCGAAACCTCCGGGCCAAACGGTAAGTACAAGTGAGGTGTTCCGTCTCCAATTCTCCGATAATGTGTCGTCTCCGGTCAGGATATGATACAGGATATACGATCAGGCCGGAGGGCTGCGGGAGCCGAGCTAAAAGGCGACCATCACGCTCGCGAGCTAGGCTCCTCCCCCCAGAAGAAACAATTCTAAAACTGCTCAACACATTGAAACCCTCTAATCATCTCACAGACCCTCTTCCTGCCAACGCTGTAAAAGACTTCATCCCACTACTCCTCCCACTCTGGACCAAAATTATTAACAGTTCACTTCAACAAGGACTCATCCCATATTCACTCAAAATTGGACAAGTTACACCTATACTCAAGAAACCAACAGCGGACCCTACTGACCTAAATGATTACCGTCCTATTACCAATATTCCCACACTTTCAAAACTTTTGGAAAAATGCGTACAACTCCAATTAACAAATCACATTGATCAGTTTGACCTCCTCAACCCTTATCAATCAGGTTTCCGAGCAGGGCACAGTACTGAAACTGCTTTGACACACATAATTGATGACGCACTCCAAATCCTAGATCAAAACGATACCTGCCTTCTCATCTTTCTTGATCTCTCCTCAGCATTTGACACTGTCAAACACGAGAACTTACTCGAGCTGTTAAACACCAGAATGGGCCTATCTGGGACTGTTCTCAAATGGTTCACCTCCTTTCTACATAACAGGACTCAGAAATTCAAGAGCAACAACTTGATGTCCTCACCAGTGCCTGTAACTTTAGGCGTCCCACAAGGATCTTCTTTATCCCCTACATTGTTCAATCTGGTCATGGAGCCTCTCACCACCTTGTTACAAGCATCTAATGTGCACTTTCACATGTACGCCGACGACACCCAACTTTACCTCAAATTACAATCCCCCAAAGACATCAAACTTCTTAACTCAACGCTCAGAAACACCCAATCATGGCTTGCCGATAATCACCTCAAACTCAATGCTCTGAAAACTGAGTTCCTTCTGATCTCACCTCCTGCGAAAATCTCCACCACCCAAACCTGGCTTAAACTCCTATCTGCACTCAATGTCCAACCTACCATCGTGGACTCAGCGAAATCCTTAGGCATTACACTTGACACCAATCTCAACATGCAGCAGCATATCAGCAAAGCAACTAAGGGAGCTAATTTCCAAATTAATACCCTGAGGAAACTTAAACCCTTCCTCCCAGCCAAAGACTTTCAAACTGCTGTACAAGCCCTAGTAATTCCTCGCTTAGACTACGGTAGCGTCGCCCTTTGCGGACTCCCTCTTTCTACAACTGCACCCATGAGAGCCTCTTTGAACGCTGCAGCAAGACTCATCACTGGATCAAAAAAACACTCGCATATTTCCCCTGACTTAAAATCCCTGAACTGGCTGCCTTTTGAAGCCAGAATACATCTAAAAATTGCCTGCATGACGCACAGAGCTATACACCACAACTCACCCGGCTACCTCACTCAGAAACTGACAATATCTGGTGGCTCAAGAACCACTAGAAACACAAAGAATCTTCTCCTGAAACCTCGCAGATTCCGGAAGGAAAAAACATATAAACGCTCTTTCTCAGGAATGGCACCCAGGATCTGGAACTCACTCCCGCCCGAAACCAGATTTATCTCCTCCTCTGCATTCTTTAAAAAAGAAGTAAAAGCTATCCTCATGACTAAATTCATTTGAACTCTTACTCTTGCTCTATTTGAAGATATACACCTATCTGCACTATTGTTTGTTCGATTGTCGATTTGTATCTTTGGTTTTAGTCAATTATTATGCTACCCCATGTACCCACCTTATTTTGCCTTTCATTTTTTACCTACAAGTATTGTATGCTCAAAAGACTGTTGATTTGTATAATTGGTTTTAGTCAATTATTATGCTACCCCATGTATCCACCCTATTTTGCCTTTCATTTTTTACCTACAAGTATTGTATGCTCAAAAGACTGTTGATCTCTCCCATGTTTCTTGTTTCCTACCTCCTGTATTTGTAAGCGCTCTGATATCTGCAAAGATCTTGTTCGCGCTATATAAAACTTTCAAAATAAATAAATAAAATAAATTGTCATTTTTGGAACACTCCAAACGGATAATAGAGATGATGCGGTTCTACCTTCAACATAATGGGTTTTTTATTTAGCAATGTATGTTTCCTTCAAAGACAAGGCACAGTTATGGTGACATCCTTCCTGCCGACATAGGCAAACTTCACCATGGGTTTGTGGGAAGCAGAGACTGTTTGGAACGAGCAGTATATGGCACAAATGGATCAGGTAATTATGTGGACCTGCTACATTGATGATTTATTTCTGATATGGGAGGGTGAAAGAAAGGGCTTTGAGGTGTTCATTGAGTCTCTAATCCACAACCCGCAGAGGCTCAAAGTCACCTATGAAATCAGTAACACAGAGATTAATTACATTGATATTGGTGTGTACTTGAAGGATGACAGACCATGCAGAAAAATCCATAGGAAAGCCACCAGCAGCAATAGCATCCTCCCTGCCAATAGTGGACACCCACGTGATTTAAAATGGAGTGTCCCCTATGGGGCATTCCTCCGTGCAAGAAGAAATTTCTTGGAAACGGAGGAGTTTGAGGCGCATGCAGAAGTAATGTACTGATGCTTTGAAACTAGGGATACCCATTAAAGGTGTTGGGTGATGCCCTAAAAAGAGTGAAGAGGAGGAAGAGGGAAGAATTGCTGGCGGTCACCCAAGAGCATGAATAACAGAGATGGTGAGGGATGCATTAGGTACATAATGGAATATAATTCATCATATCATGAAACAAGGGAACTCCTAAAAAAAACCTGGAGGATCTTAAGGATGCATGAGACTCTAAAGAACTTACTTCCTGGGCATCCTAATATCCCATATTAAAAAAATTCTGTCATTAGGTGACAGGCTTACAAGCAGTTATACGGAACCAGATGAAACTAAGAGAACAGCAATTGCAAATTGGCTTGCTAATAACAAGAAGGGGTTCTGGATGTGCCAGAGATGTAAAGCTGTCCTTATGCTCCTAACAAAACACAATTTGAGACACAAAATAGAAAACTCAGTAACATTAAGGAGTGGTTAACATGTGAAACCCCATTTGTGACCTATGTACTGGAGTACTCCTGTGGGCAAAGATACGTTGGGAGCACAGTTAACAAGTTGAAATTACAAATTCTTCAACACATAAGACTATAAGGAATAATATTGTTGCATATTATATGGCAAAACATCTTTGGGAGTCACAGGATATAAGGTACATGTACTCTTATGGAATCCAGAATGTCTGATGGGGATAGAGAACTAGACCTATGCAAGTTGGAATCACGATGGATTATATTGATGGGAACTGAAAATCCATGGGACTTAAATCTAGATGCAGAACTGCACGTGAACCTTTAACATAATGCTGGGGTAATATGTTTACTCTATGATGTAGATTGTCCTGAGAATGAGATGTATATGGGCTTACCTCCCTGGGATATGAGATATGGTTCTTGTTTGGTCATGTGAGACTATGCACTGATCATATGCAGAGTTTGCACAAGATGGGATATGCAGGGTGACATGCCATATACACTGACAATCCTTAAGACAAGGGCTGACCTGCTTGCCGACAAGCATAATATATCTTATTGTTATTGGTGAAAACATGAGCAAAAAGAATAGCCAAATGACACTAGCATAGATTTGCAACCAAGGGTTTGGAATATTGTATTGACAAATCTTGTGTGCTAGGTCATTTGTGTTATGAAGTATAAGTTTTTTACCTGGCAGATTCTTATGAACTTCTCTTTTATTGATTTTAACTACACTTTTTTCTAAATATGCTATGAAATCTTAAAATTGTGATTTTTTTGTTTGTTAAACTTTTATGGTCTTTGAAACCAAATAATGTTGATTTGATTGATTGTATTGACAAATCTTATACATTAGATGCTAACTTCATAAAATGGGAGAGTCCTGAAAGGGCATGTCAGAAATCAAAACTCTGAACATACGGAGATGATAAACATTATGACGGAATCAGGATGTTTTATCTATGAATTACAAATCATGAAGGGAATGTGGCAAAGCAAGAGGGACTCTGGATGATATTAGAAATTTCATCAAAGCCGGGATTCTTTATCAATATTGCTACTGGATTTTCCCACATTGCCAGACAGTATGTGCTTTTTATTGACAGTGATGGGACAGTGGGCTGTTGACCTGAACACTTTTTAGCCCAACCTCGGAGAAGAGTGCAAGCAGTCAGAAGACATGTCAAACGAAGTTAGGGAATAGTCACTCGGAACATGCTGTTTAAGTACAAGCATTGGCACTTTTAGACCGCTGTTTTTGCACAGTTACATTTAGTACTGTTACAAGCACTGACACTTTAATTGCTCTCTTTAGTTGATGGAGATAACTAATTATTTGTGTACGGTTTTTTTTTAATAACAAAGTTTATTAATTTTTACATATAGTACAGTATTATGCACATATGTTAAGCCATACTGTAGTTTCTTACCTTGGTTTAGAATATACAAAACCTGAGACTGTAGGTCTCAAGGTGTGTAGTTGGTATTGAATACACACAGTAACGGTAGAAAACTATACTAGAGTCCAGGTACTTAACAAGAATAGACATTGAGCACTGACACTTTAAATCTGCCATTTTGCACAGCGATATTAAGAATTATTGAACGTCAAGTGGTGCAATATTGTAGCAAGACGCCTTAGTGATGTCACTGGCCATGTCATGAGTGATGTAATATGTGAGGTCATAAGCAGTGCATTGCGGGGGTGCGAGTTATAGTTAGCTCAGCTAACTATAATGGTTGAATTTCTCTGGTTGTGTATGAATAAAATGTCAGCCTAACTATAATGTCCCTGTAACCTTTGTTTTTTTCAATGAATTTGTAAGGTTTTTTAAATGCTAATTTCTAACTATAAAGTTCCTGAAACCTGTGTTTTTTTCAGCGCCTAAAAATGTAGCAACTCTACACAGCACTTGGGGCGTGGCCTGGCGCGAGGCAAGATGGCCGCATAGTAGTGCCGCTCCACTGGCCGCCTTGAAAATCCTGCCATAATCCTGCGTCTTGAGCGCCCAGTAAACCCGGCAGCTGTGCGGACATCGCAGCCCTAACAGTGCGCTGCTGGAATCTGTCGCCGGCGTCCGGTGGAAGTGCCTCCTTGACTCCGAGGCGGACGGCGAGGCCGCTGTCCCGAAGTGCGGCTGACTGCGCGGCAGGCCGGTGAGGGACGCCCGCTGCGACCCCATGCTGTGGTACCTGACCATGTCGGCGGCTTGAAATTGAGGGCGGATTGTAGGGGCGGCCGGGCCGGTGCCGCGATACATCCAGTCCCGTGGCGAGGAGCCCGCGGCGGCAGAGGTTAGTCCCCGAGAACGCTGCTGGGGTCGCGGGGCCCCGCATTCACACGAGCCACCGGCCCGCTCTGCCTAGGTGGGCCCGGTGCCTGCTATGTCTCGACCTGCTGAGCGGCCCGGCTAGTGGACCTCCCCACACAGCGCGAGAGACCCTTGCTCCAGCGGCGCTTTCTCCCCGCTGTCAACGGAGGCTGCTGCCTAACATGCGGACTGTATTTTCTGCGCAGCTGAGGGGTGCACTGCACTCGGCCCGATCGGCCTTCAAGAAACTGCAGAGAAGCTTGCGCTTCCCCCGCAAGGGTAATACTGTGGTTTCTAACACACATTCAGCATACAGTGGCCATCAAGGACTGCAGAACTCGGACCACTGCCCCCCTTCCCCTGTAAGCCGGTCTTCCGCACAAGGCAGCCATCTTATTGCTTGGAGGTTCACCATTATTCTGCTGCCATTTTGAGGGCGGTACAAAAGGGGGTGGTGATGGACGGAGCATCTGAATCAATCAAACACTCACACCCAGTCAAAAGATCTGGGTTTAATCCATCACCGTTCTTTAGCCCACTCTGCCACCCCAGTTCAGATATGGCTATATGCAAATCAGTCTGACCCTGTGCCTCATGGGAACAGTCCAGCCCGAACTGCCAAGCCATGTCTTCTCTGGACCGGAAACAAGCTTCCGAGGACCGGTTTCTGGCATTCCAGCCTTCTTCAGCCCGGCTTCCTTGAATCCAGTGGCAAAGTGAGCAAGGGACTCACGCCTGAGCATACCCTGCCACACTTATGGCGGCCAAAAGGGGTACAAAAGGGGGTGGTGATGGACGGAGCATCTGAATCAATCAAACACTCACACCCAGTCAAAAGATCTGGGTTTAATCCATCACCGTTCTTTAGCCCACTCTGCCACCCCAGTTCAGACATGGCTATATGCTTTTTTATCGCTTTGTTCGCCCTAAGTGTGGCAGGGTATGCTCAGACGTGAGTCCCTTGCTCACTTGGCCACTGGATTCAAGATAGCCTGGCTGATGAGGATTATGAATCCGAAACCGGTCCCAGGATGCTTGTTTCCGGTCCAGGAAAGACATGGCTTGGCAGTTCGGGCTGGACTGTTCCCATGAGGCACAGGGTCAGACTGATTTGCATATGGCCATGTCTGAACTGGGGTGGCTGGGTGAGCTAAAGAATGGTGATGGATTAAACCCAGATCAGTTGACTGGGGGTGAGTGTTTGATTTGCTCAAACGGTCCGTCCATCATCCCCTTTTGTATCGCTTTGTTCGCCCTAAGTGTGGCAGGGTATGCTCAGACGTGAGTCCCTTGCTCACTTGGCCACTGGATTCAAGATAGCCTGGCTGATAAGGATTATGAATCCGAAACCGATCCCAGGATGCTTGCTTCCGGTCCAGGAAAGACATGGCTTGGCAGTTCGGGCTGGACTGTTCCCATGAGGCACAGGGTCAGACTGATTTGCATATGGCCATGTCTGAACTGGGGTGGCTGGGTGAGCTAAAGAATGGTGATGGATTAAACCCAGATCAGTTGACTGGGGATGAGTGTTTGATTTGCTCAAACGCTCCGTCCATCATCCCCTTTTGTATCGCTTTGTTCGCCCTAAGTGTGGCAGGGTATGCTCAGACGTGAGTCCCTTGCTCACTTGGCCACTGGATTCAAGATAGCCTGGCTGATGAGGATTATGAATCCGAAACCGGTCCCAGGATGCTTGTTTCCGGTCCAGGAAAGACATGGCTTGGCAGTTCGGGCTGGACTGTTCCCATGAGGCACAGGGTCAGACTGATTTGCATATGGCCATGTCTGAACTGGGGTGGCTGGGTGAGCTAAAGAATGGTGATGGATTAAACCCAGATCAGTTGACTGGGGGTGAGTGTTTGATTTGCTCAAACGCTCCGTCCATCATCCCCTTTTGTATCGCCATTTTGAGGGGGCACGTCTATAATATCGAAACTTGCCTATTACGATACCGGCGGGGCTGTGTTGCCTGGACAGCTTTGGGGGGATGTGCATTCCTGCCTGCTCCTCTGGCATAGCGTTGGGCGGGGACATCCAGCTGCCAGGAAGAGCCCCCCCCGGGTGTAGAACCGCGCATCAGTGCGAGATTGGGGGCATTGTGGGCCTCTGTTACTGCCTCTGGTTGAGTGCCACAGGAGATCATGGGTAAGTCGGCGACAAATCAACCAAAGCTCACGTTTGACCTGCGTAAAGGGGGAAAAATACAGCAAAGCGCAGCCTCAGACTCTGAATTAGACTCCACTTCCCAGGCCCCGTCCTCTTTGGAGAAGACGCTCTCTGCCATACAGGCCTGCCTACAATCTATTGACGGGAAGATAGAACCGCTGAGCGGCCGGATGGACTACATGTCTGCAAACTCGGATAAACAGGCAACGAGAATTGGTGAGGCCGAACAGCGCATCTCTGATGCTGAAGACGGTTTGCAGCAAGTTGCGGCGAAAAGTAATGACAGCACACAACTACTGGCGGTAATCCAGGCTAAAAATGACGACATCGAAGCGCGCTCGAGGCATAATAATGTGCGCATTCTAGGTCTGCCGGAATCCACGAATGTTGGCCGACTTGAGGACTTTGTGGAGTCAATGGTCAGAGATATCTGTGGAGCTGAATGCCTATCCCCCATGTTTGCTGTTGAGCGTACGCATAGGTCCTTGGTGCCCCGCCCGAAGCCTAGAGCTCCACCCCAACCCATTATTGCGAGACTCTTTCATTTTAGGTATCGGGATACGATATTACGAGTCATTCGGCAGAAGGGCACCATCAATCATCAAGGCAACACATTGTCCTTCTTTCCAGACTTTACAGCTACAGTACAGGCGGCCAGGAAGGAATTCCAAGGAGTCAAACAACTTCTCATGAAGGAACAGATTCCTTACGCTATGCTGTATCCAGCCCGGTTACGCATAGGTGTGAAGCGGGACGCCAAGATTTTCTCGAACTCCAAACTTGCCATGGATCACCCTAAACAGCTACGAAGAAATAAACATTCAACTGAGTGGACATCTGATGTGGATGATAAACTGAGGCGCTGCCTGCTTTTTCACTATACACCCTTTACCTAATACGCTGACTGTATAAGTACTAAAGGCTTGGGTGCTGGCATGTCCTGTGCTAATGTTTTACCTACTTGAGATTTGCCGATATAGCGGTATGGTCACTGTTGCATGCTATGTAGCTACATGCTGTTGATGTCCAGATATGCCATTGTTCAGTTTATTGCAGTTCACATCGCATTGAGCCAGACGAGTGTACATAGGGGTCATGAAGCCTCGGACTATGGGGTCTTATGAGATACAGTTTTGTATCGGCTCAGATGACTGAGTATATCTCCCGAAAACCTTATGGTGCGGGAGACTTAAAGTATGCAACCTAACTGTTCTCATTGTGTTGCTCTGATGGAAGGGTGGGCCGGGTCGATGGATCTCCTAAGTAGGCCCCTCCCTTGGTATACACTGGGCAGTGTTGGTCGCCTCTACGTCCCCCAACTGGGTGTACCCCACCCCCACTATATCGTACCTTAGTTTTGATATGTTATGGGGGCTTGGCTTCGGCAAGATTGGGTTGGTGAAGTGGGAGGGGGGAGGGAGTTGGGCGGGATTTTCGGAGACTGTCAGTAGAAAAAACAGTTAGAGTAATGCACAGATGGATACGTTGATGTCACATGAGGGGTGTTGCCGGCTGCGTGATCAATCCACACCAGAATCTCTCACGTTAGATAATGGGTGAGGAATACCAGTGCATGACATGGAATGTCCGTGGCCTCAATACACCGAAAAAGATATGGCTGGTGTTGGCGTATCTAGATAGGCAGAAAGTAGAGATTGCATTATTGCAGGAGACTCACTTAAACAGCAATACAGATTCCAAGGTTGCGAGCAGATGGTCGGGGTTCAGACTGGCTTTGTCCTACTCATCTTACGCACGTGGTGTGCTCATTCTGGTTAAGAAAGGTATCCAATTCTGCCCCACGCACACACATACACATGCAGAAGGTCGATGCGCTATGGTTCAGGGCAAACTGGGGATGACTAACCTAACTATCATTAACATGTACGGACCAGTAGTCGATGACCCTACTCCTTTTGTACAGATGCTCACTATATTGCGTTCATGACCTGAGACAGCGGTGGTATGGGGAGGGGACCTAAACACACATTTAGATCCGCTTGTAGATACTGTAGGAAGGTAGATCCCTGACTATGGTTGCCCCCAACTTTTTGCCTGGTGTTTTGCTGGTTTTCTGACTTAGTTGACCTGAGGCCCTGCTATTCAGGACCCCAGGCCCACTGCTCTCTCTGTTAAAATGGATTCCATGTACCCTAGGTACATATCTGATTGGATACTGAGTCACCTTATCAGTCCCTGTACAGTATACCTTAGGTATCCAGGGCATAGGTGTACCCAGGGCCTACCAGGGGCTGAAGCATGTATTATGCCACCCCTGGCTGGCCATCCGCAACTGACACAACTAGCTGCTTGACAGCTGGGGCAAGGTGGTGTAATCACCCTTTGCTTTAGATATAGTATACCTATATCTAAACCTAAAATGGGCACACAGATCTCCTATCAGTCACACCTATGGCAGGCCTTAACAATCCTGAAGGCAGAGTGCTTGGAATCGTGTGAGATGGTGCTCTGGCATGAGCTGAGCCTGTCTGCGGCTTTCGGGATCTATCCCTTAGCCGTTTCCATGATAGCGTCAGACCATATACTCTTAAGTGCCTTATAATCCTCGCAATTATGGTAACTTTGGTCTGACAATATCTAAACATGTCGTGTAAGGTGTCATACGCTTTGGAATACTACCCCCTCGCCAGTTCTGGCGACGGGGGTAGCATTCCACCCCTCTAGAGGGAGAAGACATGTTGGTAGCCTGTAACCCCGGTTAAAGTTGAACATAGCCTCAGCTCCACAAAATGGATGCTGCCACCGAGACACAAGTCTGACCTCCTGCTGCTGGGAGTCCTTCCAGCGAGGAGTGCTTGGACAAAGGGTTTCCTGTCAGGGGCGGTGCTAGCACCATCCCAGACAGGGTTATGTGTATCCCAGGTAGGCAGGGCTATAGAGGAAGGTGACTGCAAGTGGCACCCCGGTGCTCACTGTGCATATGCCGGCTCAAACCAGTTCCTGGGGCACACCAGCCCCTGAGCTGGGGAGAGACCGGACAAAGAAGAGGGGTGTAACCACCCCCCTCCTAGTCCCACCCATAGGGCAGGACTTAGTCGCGTGCCAGCCCCTTTTCTCAGGATAAAGGTAGGAGCAGGCCCCCTTCCAAATTAGATCATCTTTGAATCCTGAAACTACTTTCTACGAAAGGAACTCAAGACTTCTTCCTAAGATTTCTCCCTTGTGACTAAGGAGTAGTCACCCTGCACCCGCAGGCACCAACCAAGCATCGCGGTTTGCTGTAAGTCTCTCCTCCGGATCAAGACTGCCCAGCTCGACGAGAACCGGCTTCCCTGGCACCTCTGACCTCTACCTGCATCATCAGCCCAGCTGAGATTCGTGGGTGTGACGAGACCTCGAGGGACCGGCCATCTTCAAGACTGCACGACGCTTGCCCAGCACGACCACCGAGGGATCCTTGAGTGAGTGCTTTGGGGTTTGAGAAGCCCCAACCCTGAGCAGCTCCAGCACCGAAGTCCAGCCCCCAGCATCCACGAGATCTGCGTGGGGCCCTTCTGATCTTTGCTGCTCACCGCGTTGTCCAGGTCACTTGCCCTTTGGCTAGTGGCCCTCCTGACGACGAACCACGACGACAACACCGCTGGTCTGGTTGCTCCAGACTGGCCCTTGCTCCCCTCCAACAGAGGAGCACCCTGGACCCTCCTGGTCCACTCCAGACGCCATTTTGAGTCCACCGCGTGGGCTTGCATTTGCCAAGAGTTGTTGCCCCAATCCTGGGTCCAGCGACGTCGACAGCAGATACCTTCGTGGGACAGCTCGCCCCTCCATCCTGGTTGCCGACAACGCCTCCTGGTCCGAGAGACAGCAGAGCCCAGCGTCGCCCACTCACCTCGTCGAGGTGACTTCGCCCGGTGCCATCCTGGTGCCCACCTAATCACTGGCTAGTGATTCAGGACTTGGTCCCCTCTGCTTACAGGTCTCCATCTTCATCGATCCAGGCTTGGATCACATCGAACTTCATCACTGGTCGCCTGCCAGCAACTTCTTCTTTCAGGCTCCATAGACTGCAACGAGGATTCCCGACGTCTTTTCAGACCTATGCAGCCGCAGCCCCTGGGCTAGGTAACCCGAGCATTTCGGTGCTCCAGCATAGCTTAACTATCTAAGTGTCCAGATCCTTTTTCGTTTCAGCTCTACCTAGTCGGATTCGTCCGATAACACTAACTTTGCATTTACTAGCCTCCATAGACTTTGTTCCGCATCCCGCGTGAGAGTGCACACTCTGCACCCGATCTCCCTAGGCCTCCTGCTCGTAATCTAAAGGTTCAGTAGTCTAGTCCTAGCGATCCCAAAGCCTCTGAGAATAGTTACTTACCTGCTAGTAATTCGCATTCCACTTTTGTAGTATATGGTTTTTCGTGCCCCTGGGGCATTTGTGTAAATTGTGCGACTTTCAGTATTTCTTTAAGAGTTTTTTATTGTGCTTAGCTCCCTGACTCATAAAGAGTTCAGGGTAGTCTTGTTATAAATAAATATACTTTATTTTTCATAACAACTTGTGTGGTGTCCTTTCACTTGGTGTTCAAGGGGTAAATGTGATGGTAAAACAGCCGGCTTAACACGCCCTCTAGAGTTTAGCCTAAAGACTGCTCTTGTCCATGCTTTTTGGATAGCTGGTCTATCAGGTTGACTTACAACCAATCATCAATAAGGGTCGTTTGGACTGATACATAGTGATCACTAGAATAGTGAGCACTGCATATCAGGCCAACTTCTCACATTGGTGAGCAGCGGTTGGGATTTGAGCTTGCTGTTGTTTTACCACACTGTGGAAAAGTAAATTTTACCATGTTCTGTGTCCCTACGTGTTCCCCATCTTATGTTATATGTGCATGATTAATATGCAATATGTATTCCCTATGACCGATTAAAGACGCAATTTTAGTTGTGTCCATCTCTAGTATGCCAGTTTTCAGTTCTCGTTATTCAGTTCTCGTTAAAGCTACGAGTATTAGGCCTATGTAAAGTTATGTTGCCACGTTTTACAGTGTGCACGTTAATTCAATAAAAGTCCCCGTTTCTAGGCCTCAAAAGGGCCCGGACACCAGATTCAGCTCCTGTCTCCTGAACCCTCGCTGAGGAGCGATACAGCCCCCACCTGTATCCCTGACCCTTCACTTACTTCCTGCCTCACAGTGCCCAGCTCGGCCTGGCTCTGCCTGCCAGTCTGCCAAGAGTATGTTATGATTCTAGTTATCAGTCCAGCTCTCCTTCTCTGCATTCCTAAAGCTACTGAATCGCATCAATAGTTTCAGTCATCGTCTAGCCTTTACGTCTCCATGTAAGAGAAATACTGTATTAATGGTCATTTAATATTCTTCAACACGCACTACATATAGAATGATGCATACACCAGTCTTAGAATCTGTTAGCCTTTACCCTGATAACTTTTGGATTCTATCAAGATGTTCTCTAAACATCAGATACTAGATAATGTTTAGGTACATGTCGCTCTGACACTCCAGACTTCAGTCTCTCCTTCTAGCGCAGAAGTCATAGCCCCCAGTTTCTCCCTAGTAACACGTCATTGCCAGCTTGCGCGCACCACTAGGTTAGAGGTCCCGGCTCCTTAGGTAGCCCCCTCCATGTTTCCGCCCCGTTTATGACATATTCCGTTACGTTTACATCACATGTCTATGTATACGCCCTGTTCACGCCTCCTGTTACACCTATTTTATGCCTTATCTTTCGCGACTGCTACAGGCCCTGCCCACTGCTACGCCTATTGTACTGAATGCTATGTATTTTGTTTAACTATATATACTTGTGCACTGTTATTAAAAGTTAGCTGTTAGCTGCTGTTGTCCCGATCCTGCCCCCGTGCAGCGCTGCCATCCTATTCCCGTGCAGGTTGTCCTGTTCCTGTCCTTTATGCTGTATTAAACCTGCAAACTCCAGCTACCTCGAATCTTGACTCTTATTTATTGAGCTATCTGTTATTGTATATCCAGTCAAAAATAGAGGTATTATTTATTTATATACCACATAATGGCGCCCGAATAGGGACTTGCCCTTTCCCCACGCGCCGGAGAAGCCACGCAAGCCCCCTGATCCTCTGCAGCCGTGACGGAACCATACCGTGCACGTGCAGATATTTCTGCTTCAAGTATCCCTCAGGCCCACGGAGGAGACGGAGGTTGCGGTCCAGCATCCAGACGAGGCGGTGGAGGAACGCGGCGAGTCCCGACCAGAGCCCAAGCCGAGAGTCCAAGGTCCGAGGTATCTGGAGGCCCACCCGTAACTGAAGTCCGAAGTTCGTAGTCCGTCGTCGTAGCAGTCCAGTCCAGTCCGAGGCCTTCCGTTCTTGCTGCCCGGTGAGTACCGTTGCTGGGGTAGTATCTAGACAGGGTCAATTAATTTGTCTCTGGTCCGTGGGTTTGGGTACGCAAATCCAACACGAAGTATCCACCTAGGTGGATGCGGGTCCTGACGTGTCTCTTTATGAGACCGGTATGTTTCGTACTGTTTCAGCAGTGCATCTAGTAACTCTAGTAAGTTCTAGTCTCGAGAAATTCATGTGTTTCTGTTCTCAAGTATTCCAGGTAATGTTTCTGTTCGAACTGTTGTTTTAAATGTCATTTCAATGTGTTTTTAATGTCGTGGTATGAGTGATCAGTCTCAAGTCATTATTGTGTTCATTGTGTATTGTATTGTGTCCAGATCCCAGTTCACGTCATGCCTCTGTTCTCAAAATTACGTCAGTTAAGAACTAGAAAAGGTCTGCTCGAGGAAGCATTACGTGTAAGACGGGTGACCGAGTATTTGGACACCCTACCAAATATGAAAGAAGATCTAGACAGAATATATCGTTTCATTCGTACAGGAACAGACCCAGAAAGTATTGGCGAAGTCATGTTTCTAAGAAAAGCTGAGATTCAGCTCATGCTATTAAAGTTTCTAATTAATTGTTTAATAAGGGAACAAGATTATCCGACTAAAGATCCGACCGAATTGAAAGTCCTGACAAGGTGGAGTGATAATATAGCCGAGGGAAGACACAGGACGCTCAGTTGTATAGAGAGTATGTACAAGAAAATTCGTAAGGAAATAATAAGGTTACACGAGAAACGCAAAGCAGCACAAGTAAGCGAGAAGGAAAACGACTCTTCTACTGAAGAGGTAGACGACGAGAATACCGCCAGAATAGCGTATGTAGGTAAAGCTAGACTTCCCGACCGACATTCACGTCTAGAACACAAGAAAACTGTTCCTCTTCCAGCACCAGAACAAGGTTCTCTAGAGCAAGTATTTCAAGCTACCGATCACATTCTGAAATCACGAATCGGTTATAGTGAACTTAGTACCATGCATGAACAAGAACTAGCCCGATCAGCAGTCCGATGGACTACTGATTCTACCACTTTTCCAGACGAAATAGTGGCACAAATGTTTCTGAAACTGCCCCCAGCCGAGCAGCGACTGGTGGGTATGTATATGATCCAGCACCTCATTACATTGTATGAGGGTCAGCATTCCGATCCAGGTCCGTTACATGATGTTCTGAACGAGTTACTCCAGTATAAATGGAGAGGTCTAGGTACCGACTTAATTAGTATCATTCTAGAACAGCGCCACAAATATAGAACGTTTCTGAACCCGCGTTTTGTTCACGTCTCACCCCCAGAAAGTAAACCCTTTTACATAGACAGACAGCATCCGTTACGAGAAGTACACCCAGTTAGGACAGCGGGTGGTGAAATGCAACGAGTATTTGTTTACACCCCGATTACAAAGATGGAACTCTTAGAGATGAAAAAGTTAATTCCCTGTCACGATAAAGATCCAGCAGGGTTCCACCGTGAATTAAAAGACATGCTCCGTATGGGAGAATACACGTATCCAGATATAATTAAAATGTTAAAGGTCCTGTTGCCCGCGGGCATATATGAAAAACTCAAGGAGAAAGAATGGGAGGTGGGAGAGAAAAAGATAGATTGGGCAGTTCTAGAAGCTGAAGAAAATACACGAGTACCAGGTACCGGTCTTGGAGACAAATGTAAAGAATTACCAGAGTTATTGATTCAGGTTTTGCCTAGGTTATTAGCCACTAAAAAGGAAGACTGGGATGCAATCTCAGCCTGTAAACAGAAACCAGACGAAGATACTAGTGATTTTTATTCTAGATTTGAGAAATGTTTTAGCATCAACAGTGGTTTGAAGACGAGTAGTGAGTCATACCCTCATCTTTTTGTTACTAAACTAGTCGAGAATTCAAGTCCACAAGTTAAAAATAGAGTTTTGAAAGTCGAGAGTACCTGGCAAGCTAATACTCCGTCCCAAATGCTCCAGATGCTCCAGTATCACCAGAATAGAATCAGGGAAGAGCAAGAACACGAAAGGAAACATATGAAAGACACGAAAATGAAAGTACTAGTTGCACAATCTGTTCCACAAGACAGTCAGAAGAGGGGTCCGAATCAAGCCAGTCATCCTGCAGTTCCCGTTAAAGGGACATGCAATTATTGTAAACAGCCAGGTCATTTTATAAACGAGTGTGCAGTTCTGAAACACAACATAGCCACTGGTAAGACTAAAGAAAGACCACGTCCGCCTAGACAAGAACAAGTTTCGCAGACTTCTCAGCCACAGAATGCACAACAGACAGTTACAGCACCGCAGCCTATCGCTGCAACACAGCATGTTACACAGCAGATGTAACAGTATGCACAGACAGAGTATCCAGAGTATCAAGCGTATTCATGAAACAGCCTAGAGAGGGAGGTAGGCTTGCCTCTCATCGAGATTCCTGTAGATCAAGAAGGTCCCTATGTTCACAGTCGAGTATTAGGGAAAGACAGAAAGTTTTTGATTGATACAGGGGCAAGTAGGACGACTATTAGTCATGACGAGGTTCCAGGGGCTCCGCTCTCAGGCTCTAGAAATGTTTCCCTTGGATTTTCAGGAAAGCCTATTGTAAACGAGATATCAAAGCCAGTTACTCTAGAAGTTGGTCCATTGTCCCGAACTACTGATCTATTACTTACGAAGTCATGTCCAGAAAATTTGTTAGGCATTAAGACATTGAAAGAATTAGGTGCAGTTATTTGCTGCTCCCCAGAGGGAATACGTTTGTTTTTACGTGACTTCAAGGGTCACTATGTTTTACGAGATTTTGATCCGAGATTGTCTAATGTTCCGCAGCATCTATGGGCACAAGGTCCAACTGATGTTGGTTTTATGCAAATCACACCCCATCGTGTGACTCTCAAACAAGGTGTAGTGTTACCACGAATCAGACAGTACAGATTGCCACCTGAGGCTGTAGCAGCCTTATCCAAAATTATTGACGAGCTCATAGCTCAAGGAGTGGTTGTAGAAACTGACTCCAATGTATGTAATTCTCCTATTGTTCCAGTCATGATACGTACTGATCCAAATGCACCTCCAGTATATCGATTAGTGATTGACCTTCGAGAACTTAATAAATGTATCATTCCCCAGTACCCAGTTGTCCCAGATATTTCTTCCCTATTGACAGCCATTGATTCTGAGGCTACATTTTTCACAGTCATAGACCTCAAGAACGCATTTTTCAGTGTCCCCATTCATCCAGACAGTCAGTTTCTTTTCGGATTCTGTTTAAATGGAAGGAGCTATAAATTCACACGAGCTCCTCAAGGTTTCACAGAAAGTCCTAGCATTTACAGTCAAGCACTTAAGAGACAACTGGACAACATTCACATGCCAACTGACACTGCCCTGCTCCAATATGTCGATGATCTACTGATCACAGCCCGTTCTGAACGTGACTGCGAGCGAGCGTCACTTACAGTTCTGTACTTCCTAGCCGAGATGGGGCACAAGGTGTCCCCTTCAAAGCTTCAATTCTGTGTCCAGCAAGTGATCTACTTAGGCCACTTACTGTCCGAGTGGGGTAGGCAGTTGACACCTGACCGTATCCAGTTAATAGCGAGTCTTCCACAGCCCAAGACACAGAAGGAGGTACGAGCTTTTATCGGCCTCACTTCTTATTGCCGACAATGGATTCCTCAGTATGCATTTCTAGCCAAGCCACTGATACAGTTAACGACACAGGAGGCAGCCGTATCGACTGTCCTCCCTTGGACATCTGAACATACACTTAGTTTTAATGAGTTGAAGAAAGCTTTATGCCAAGCACCTGTTTTAGCAACACCGAACTACAGTAAGCCTTTTACACTTTTTGTCACAGAACGTGATGGTACTGCATTATCTGTTCTCACCCAAGATCAAGCAGGACAATACAAGCCCTGTGCTTATTTTTCGAGCACACTAGATCCAGTAGCCCAGGCGCTGCCTGCGTGCCTCAAGTCAGTTGCAGCCACAGCACTAGCTATCAGACAAAGTGATTCTATAGTATTAGGACATTCCTTGACAGTACAAGTTCCACACTCCGTGGAAGTTCTTTTAAACCGAACACAGACTCAGCACTTGACAATTGCACGTTTGACAGGTTATGAACTGACACTATTCCAGCCACACATAGAAATCAGACGCTGCAATGTTCTAAATCCTGCTACACTGTTACCGTCAGTTACTTCAAATCCTGCCACACATGACTGTGTGGAAGTTGTTAACACTATGACAAAGCCAAGACAAGATCTGACAGATATTTCATTACCAGATCCCGACCTGACACTTTATGTGGATGGTTCATGTATGAGAACAAGTACAGGAGAACTAGTAGCCGCGTATGCAGTGACTACTGAGACTGAAGTTATTGAAACACACCGTATTGACACCCTGTCTGCTCAGGCAGCAGAGCTAGTCGCTCTGACACAAGCCTGCATACGTGCCAAGAACCTGAAAGTTAATATTTACACAGATTCACGCTACGCATTCGGAGTCGTACACGACTTTGGAGTGCTCTGGCAGGAGAGAGGTTTCATGACTTCTCATGGAACCAAGATTCAGCATGGGTTCCTTATTCAAGCTCTGTTAGATGCAATACATTTACCGACATCTATCGCTATCATGAAATGCAAAGCACATACGAAAGTTACTGACATTATTTCTCAAGGAAACGATCTAGCGGATCAAACAGCCAAACTCACAGCTCAGACTCCAGACACTCCAGTTAGCAAGACACCGACATCCACTCTAGAACAGACTACTTGTATGACAGTTAAGGACCCTACCCAAGATGTCATAGATATCCAGTTACATGCTACTCCCGAAGAAATTAAGAAATGGTCCGAACAAGGAGGGGTCCAGACAGATCAGGGATGGGTGACGAAGGGAAAGGCCACATGGTTTCTCCCAGACTCTATGGTTCAAGTCATTATCAATACCGCACATAGTCCTGCACATTTAGGAGAAAAAGCCATGTTAGACAGTATCCAGAACATTTGGTTTAACAAGCATTTACGAGCTGCAGCCAAGCAGAAAGTCCGTACTTGTATGATATGTTGTCAGTTCAATCCAGGTAAAAGTGTCCCGGTGGAACAAGGTGGATTCCAACCCCCTGACCACCCTTTTGAAGTCCTCCAGATGGATTATATTCAGATGGAGCGATGTCGAGGTTTCAAGTATGTCCTTGTAGTTGTATGCGCTTTGTCCAGGTGGACAGAAGCATATCCAGTCCCAGATTACACAGCCGCGACCACTGCCAAGCAGCTGGTTCGTGAATTTTTCCCCCGCTATGGACTCCCTAGGGTCGTGTATTCTGATAACGGCCAGCCATTCTCATCCGAACTTATGAAGCACGTTTCCCTTTTGTTAGGGTACCAGTGGAAGTTTCATTGTGTACGCCATCCTGAAGCAGCAGGTCTCGTAGAGAGACATAATCAAACCTTGAAAATCCGTATTGCCAAAGTCTGTCAAGAAAAAGGTGTAGACTGGTTAGTTGCCCTGCCAGTCGCTCTATTCTATATGCGCATGGTCGCACACTCCAGATCAGGTCTGTCCCCTTATGAGGTCGTATTCGGCCGCCCCCCGAATATGTGGGGTACACCTAGACCCCGAAGTATTACAGATGTTTCCAGTAATATGCTGACAGATTACCTAGCTTCCTTGATGTCTGCCCTACACTCTTGTCGTTCACAGGTTGCCGCCGCATTTCCCGACAATACTGAAGTCAAGCCACACGAGGTCCTTCCTGGCTCCCTGGTTTTAATCCGGAATTTCGATCGTTCAAGTCCGCTGGAGCCTCGCTGGAAGGAGCCGAAGTTAGTCCTTCTGACCACCCGTACTGCCGTCAAGTTGGAAGGCAGGAAGGGGTGGGTGCACCTGTCGCATGTCAAGAAATTTCACGGACTCCGACTAAAAACTGTTTCCAAGAACATTTCCAAGGATTGTCAAGATTTTAAAGACTGCCAAGATACTATTCTTAAGGACTGTCCCGCTATTGACTTTGACTCAAAGCCCTCCCTGTTAGAGAAAACTCCACAGCAGGAGTATAAACAGAAGCTTCGGTCTAGTAAAATAAGTCAGCCAGTTTAATTGTCTAAGTCCCCCTGGGTGAAACGGTTAGACAGGTATCTGACATGTATGAGATAGACCCCCATAGTGAGAGAGTTAGTCAAAACTCTATCCGATGTATCGTTTTTCTAAGTTTTATATTGTTTTTGAGCTTGATGATTACCTGCACGAGTTATGCATTTCATTTATGTTTTCCAATTTCTCATGTAAATAAGTTTTCTAATGCTACAGTAGAGCACACGTTTAGTGATCTGCCTCCTCATGAACTATCTTATCGTCTTGCTATGCGCAACAATACATTTATCCGTATGTTACATTATTCACACCAGACCAGCAATGCCACTAATTGTTGGGTGTGTGGTCGACTCCCCCCTTTCCAGACACCGAAGGGAGTGCTGCCACTGTTTCCTTATCCATTTTCACATAATGGTTCATGTGGAGCCTGGTCCATGTTAACGTCATCCTCAACAGATATGTCCTTTCTGAACAGTACATGTTTTCCAGACAAGCAAGGTCTTCCCCACAGAACAGGGTTAGATCTAGAAAATGAAGTTTATAATTTGGGTAATTATTCTTCGAATTTCATGGTTCTGAATGTTCAGTCTGATCCTACTCCAGATTTACCTGCTATTTCAGTACTACCAGTGAAAGGCGAATTATGTGTCAGAAAAAATGGTTCCGCACATGTAGGACATAGTGATTGTATTACCATTATTAAGTATAGTGACAGTGGGAAATCTATTTTCAAAGCTTCACGTCATTCATATTTTGTTTGTGGTCAGACCGCATATGTTCGTCTGCCCCTCGATTGGGAGGGAACCTGTTACATTGCCTTCCTACTGCCACCAGTTTTCCTAGCCCCATCCGATTATCATAGAAACACACATCTAGTACACATTAGACATAGAAGGGAGATTGAGTCCCCGATTGTCGATCAAACTGAAACTGCTCTAGAACAGTATACAGACTTCAATAGAGGTTTCTTCTTCTTTATAGGACCTATCCAGAATAGTAAGTTAATCCGTAGGTTAACCAGAACCCTTGAAGCAGTAGTGAATGAGACTACTTCTGCTCTAGGTAACTTAACCGAAGAGCAATCTGCTATGAGATTTGTCGTGCTCCAAAATCGTCTCGTTCTTGACGTCATACTGGCCGATAGAGGAGGAGCATGTAGAGTCATCGGATCTAGTTGCTGCATTTTCATTCCTAATAACGCGCCGTCTGTTTATTCAGCTATAACCAGACTTCATAAAATTGCCCATCAGTTACACCAGAATCCAGGCACCTGGACATGGTCCGGTTGGCTCTGGAGTATAATCTCTGCCTGGGGATGGAAAGTATTGTCATTCCTAGGTATAGCAGTAATGATCATTTTCAGTTGCTGCCTCTGTATACAATGTGGCCCTGCGATTTGCGGCATTTGTGCTACCTCTTGTATTCCTAGTCCCATGTCCCGTCCTAAATCCCGTTCCAAGACAATTCGAGACGAGCAAATGATACTGTATGAAATGATAGATGGTATCATGAATATAGATGTTTCCTGATGGAAACGTAGTGACAAGGAGGGAATGTGGAAAAGTAAATTTTACCATGTTCTGTGTCCCTACGTGTTCCCCATCTTATGTTATATGTGCATGATTAATATGCAATATGTATTCCCTATGACCGATTAAAGACGCAATTTTAGTTGTGTCCATCTCTAGTATGCCAGTTTTCAGTTCTCGTTATTCAGTTCTCGTTAAAGCTACGAGTATTAGGCCTATGTAAAGTTATGTTGCCACGTTTTACAGTGTGCACGTTAATTCAATAAAAGTCCCCGTTTCTAGGCCTCAAAAGGGCCCGGACACCAGATTCAGCTCCTGTCTCCTGAACCCTCGCTGAGGAGCGATACAGCCCCCACCTGTATCCCTGACCCTTCACTTACTTCCTGCCTCACAGTGCCCGGCTCGGCCTGGCTCTGCCTGCCAGTCTGCCAAGAGTATGTTATGATTCTAGTTATCAGTCCAGCTCTCCTTCTCTGCATTCCTAAAGCTACTGAATCGCATCAATAGTTTCAGTCATCGTCTAGCCTTTACGTCTCCATGTAAGAGAAATACTGTATTAATGGTCATTTAATATTCTTCAACACGCACTACATATAGAATGATGCATACACCAGTCTTAGAATCTGTTAGCCTTTACCCTGATAACTTTTGGATTCTATCAAGATGTTCTCTAAACATCAGATACTAGATAATGTTTAGGTACATGTCGCTCTGACACTCCAGACTTCAGTCTCTCCTTCTAGCGCAGAAGTCATAGCCCCCAGTTTCTCCCTAGTAACACGTCATTGCCAGCTTGCGCGCACCACTAGGTTAGAGGTCCCGGCTCCTTAGGTAGCCCCCTCCATGTTTCCGCCCCGTTTATGACATATTCCGTTACGTTTACATCACATGTCTATGTATACGCCCTGTTCACGCCTCCTGTTACACCTACTTTATGCCTTATCTTTCGCGACTGCTACAGGCCCTGCCCACTGCTACGCCTATTGTACTGAATGCTATGTATTTTGTTTAACTATATATACTTGTGCACTGTTATTAAAAGTTAGCTGTTAGCTGCTGTTGTCCCGATCCTGCCCCCGTGCAGCGCTGCCATCCTATTCCCGTGCAGGTTGTCCTGTTCCTGTCCTTTATGCTGTATTAAACCTGCAAACTCCAGCTACCTCGAATCTTGACTCTTATTTATTGAGCTATCTGTTATTGTATATCCAGTCAAAAATAGAGGTATTATTTATTTATATACCACAACACACGTATCCTAAGAATATCATTTGAAAGATCACATAGGTACATAGGTACATATAACTTAGCTTAGAATACTCTGAGTTCTACTGAACCAGCTGTTGTAGTGTCATAGGGCTTAGCACACCCTAAACTACAACTCTAGCAAGGGATCAGTAGGTAAACCCATAGTGTAGGTAGGTGCATCACTTACACCACACTAGAAGCATGTCTACCCATGGAGAGTCTTCAGAGACTCCCCTAGTGGCTAGTGACCCTCCACAGGTCATCTCAAGATATGCAGCTCTCAGTTTCCAGGAGTTGAGACAATTGTGTACCTCCAGGAAATTGAAACAGGGGTCTAACCCCACCACTCCCTTTCTGTTAGGTCTCTTAGAGACATATGATGCTAGGAAAGCTTCTCATACAGATGGGAGTATGCCAGCCTTAGAGGGTACCCTTGGTGATCCAGACCTCCTTGACACTGAAAATGCAGTTGAGGAGGAGGAAGAAGAGGAACTCTCTGGGGATGAGGCAGACAACAGGCCTGAGCTAGTCAGCAGACTTACTAGGGCCAACTTAGACCTATTTAGGGAAGGAGCTGGGGGACCCCCAGTGCTGACCCTAATGAGGCCTAACCTTGGAGTTAGAAGAGATAGATCTCATTCTAGGGACTCCAATAGATCTCTGCACTCTAATGCCTCTTCTCAGAGGAGAAGGAATTCTCCCCAGAGGAGACTGACTTCCCCTCAGAGAAGAGAGCATGAAGCAAGGATGAAACAGGCTAATCTGAGGATTGAAAGGGAAGAACTTGCCCTGGCCAAAGAGAAGCTTGCCTTTGCTAGAGAGCAGCAGATGAGTGGGATAGTCCCCACTGGTGGCAGCAATATCCCTAGAGATAAAGAAAGGAGTTTAGACACTAAACACCTGAGTAAGATAGTGCCCCCCTTTAAACAAGGGGATGACATCCACAAATGGATGGCTGCTGTGGAGAGGGCCTGCACTGTCCAGTGCATCCCCCAGAGTCAGTGGGCAGCTATACTGTGGCTCTCCTTTGAAGGCAAAGGTAGAGATAAGCTCCTCACTACTAGAGTTGAGGATGCTAACAATTACCAAGTCCTGAAGAATACACTGGTTGATGGGTTTGGCCTAACCACTGAGCAGTACAGGTTGCTGTTCAGAGACACCCAGAAAACTCAGTCTCAGGATTGGGCTGACTTTGTTGATTGTGCCACTAAGGCTTTGGAAGGCTGGCTACTGGGTAGCAAGGTTACTGATTACCAAGGATTGTATAATCTAATTATGAGAGAGCAAGTCTTAAATAATTGTCAGAACCAGTTATTACACCAGCACCTGGTAGACTCTGATCTGACCTCTCCACAGGAATTGGGTAAGAGGGCAGACAAATGGGTCAGAACCAGGATTAGGCCTAAGAACCAGGGTGGTGACCAGGAAAAGGAATCAACCAAGCCTCAAGAGAAGGGTGGGAATAAATCTCCAGATCAAACCACATCAGGGCCCCAAAAATCCTCAGAAGGGGGTGGGTCCCAGAATCCTTCCAATACCCAAAAAAACCTTATTGCCAAACCTGCAAGCAGGTGGGCCATTGGAAAACTGACATCAGTTGCCCAAAGAACCCCAATAAGGAAAGCATACCCCCAAGTAACACTTCCAAGCCACCTGTTACTACTAGTAGTAATCCCCCAGGTGGTGGGAGTGCCCCCAAGAATTTGGGTGCATTTACTTTGGGAGTTCCTGGGGACTCTGGCCTAACCAGGTCCCCTGACTTAGATACTCTTGTCTGTGAAAATGGCATGGGGTTTGCCAACTTCACTGCTTGTCCCAACACTTTGAGCAAGTACAGACAGGAGCCCCTCATCAATGGTATAAAAGTTGAGGCCTATAGAGATACAGGGGCTAGCATCACCATGGTGACTGAGAGTCTAGTCCCCTCAAGGCAACTTTTACCTGGTGCCACATACCAGATGACCAATATTGATGGAGTACAGAGAGATCATCCCATGGCAGTGGTAAATCTCAGCTGGGGAGATGTCACTGGCCCCAAGAGAGTGGCAGTGTCATCAAACTTGCCTGTAGATTGCCTACTGGGGAATGATTTAGAGATCTCAGCCTGGGCTGAGGTAGAGCAAGAAACCCATTTTAGAATGGTAAACATCCATGGTAAGGTTAGTGGGGCAGTGATAGCCACAGCCCCAGTCCAAGATGTCCTCCCTGAACAGTTCAGGAGTGTTGTGCCAGTCACAGCCCAATCTCAGACAAATTCCTTCCCAGAACAGGTTGGCAAGGCTGTGATGGTAACAGCCCGTACCCAAACTGAGTACCCTCCTGAAAAGGTTGGGAGAGTTGTGATGGCCACAGCTCAAACTCAGACAGATAATAGTGTTGTGAAGCCTGAAACTATGGATCACTCCACTCAGACAGAGAGCATTGAGGAGGAAGAGAAATCTCCCTCCCAACAGACTTTAGGAATGGATCAGCCTCCTCAGGGAACTGATCTGACCCCTTGTGAAGAAACTGCCCAGAGGTAGTCAGGCCTAGCCTGGCAGAGCCTTTGATGTCAGTGGACCCTTCCAATGTGGGACCCAGTCTGGAGCAGGTAACCTGCCCCTCTCTACCCTGCCTCAGTCAGCCCAGGGCTGTAGAGGTCAGGGAGGCCAGTGTTGGACCCCAAAGGGCCCCCTGTCCAAAAGAATTCCCCAAGCAGCAGATTAAGGGCACTGAAGCTAGTAGTCCTAGCCAAGTGAAAATAAAACCAACTCCTGAGGGATCCCCCTTAAATTTAGTTAGGGACCTCCCACAGATGGACACTGTTGGGCACAGTCAAACCTGGGACCTAAGGGCCCCAAACCTGACCTGTCCCTCCAGTAAGCCAACCAGAGGGACCCAACCTCCAGCTGTAGGTAACCAGAGGTTGACCCTGAGAGCTCAAAACAACTCAGTCTTGGAAAGAAAGGCCTCTATGGTGGATAATGATTGGAGGAAGCTGAGCCCAAAATTAATGGAGCCTCACTTCAGTACTCCATTTCAGCACCAGCCTTTTACTTTGCCAAAACACACCACAGGTAGAGATTCCCTATGGTGGAGACCCTCAGATACCCTTAGGGTGAGGGATTGCTTGGTGGACCATGAGATAGGGGGTAACCATGCCAGTGCTGGTACTTCCTTATATGGCCACTTAGGCAATATAGGCTTACCTGTCAAGGATAGCCTTATCTCCTTTCGTTTGGGGGGGGGGGTTATGTAGGAAGGTAGATCCCTGACTATGGTTGCCCCCAACTTTTTGCCTGGTGTTTTGCTGGTTTTCTGACTTAGTTGACCTGAGGCCCTGCTATTCAGGACCCCAGGCCCACTGCTCTCTCTCTGTTAAAATGGATTCCATGTACCCTAGGTACATATCTGATTGGATACTGAGTCACCTTATCAGTCCCTGTACAGTATACCTTAGGTATCCAGGGCATAGGTGTACCCAGGGCCTACCAGGGGCTGAAGCATGTATTATGCCACCCCTGGCTGGCCATCCACAACTGACACAACTAGCTGCTTGACAGCTGGGGCAAGGTGGTGTAATCACCCTTTGCTTTAGATATAGTATACCTATATCTAAACCTAAAATGGGCACACAGATCTCCTATCAGTCACTCCTATGGCAGGCCTTAACAATCCTGAAGGCAGAGTGCTTGGAATCGTGTGAGATGGTGCTCTGGCATGAGCTGAGCCTGTCTGCGGATTTCGGGATCTATCCCTTAGCCGTTTCCATGATAGCGTCAGACCATATACTCTTAAGTGCCTTATAATCCTCGCAGTTATGGTAACTTTGGTCTGACAATATCTAAACATGTCGTGTAAGGTGTCATACGCTTTGGAATACTACCCCCTCGCCAGTTCTGGCGACGGGGGTAGCATTCCACCCCTCTAGAGGGAGAAGACATGTTGGTAGCCTGTAACCCCGGTTAAAGTTGAACATAGCCTCAGCTCCACAAAATGGATGCTGCCACCGAGACACAAGTCTGACCTCCTGCTGCTGGGAGTCCTTCCAGCGAGGAGTGCTTGGACAAAGGGTTTCCTGTCAGGGGCGGTGCTAGCACCATCCCAGACAGGGTTATGTGTATCCCAGGTAGGCAGGGCTATAGAGGAAGGTGACTGCAAGTGGCACCCCGGTGCTCACTGTGCATATGCCGGCTCAAACCAGTTCCTGGGGCACACCAGCCCCTGAGCTGGGGAGAGACCGGACAAAGAAGAGGGGTGTAACCACCCCCTCCTAGTCCCACCCATAGGGCAGGACTTAGTCGCGTGCCAGCCCCTTTTCTCAGGATAAAGGTAGGAGCAGGCCCCCTTCCAAATTAGATCATCTTTGAATCCTGAAACTACTTTCTACGAAAGGAACTCAAGACTTCTTCCTAAGATTTCTCCCTTGTGACTAAGGAGTAGTCACCCTGCACCCGCAGGCACCAACCAAGCATTGCGGTTTGCTGTAAGTCTCTCCTCCGGATCAAGACTGCCCAGCTCGACGAGAACTGGCTTCCCTGACACCTCTGACCTCTACCTGCATCATCAGCCCAGCTGAGATTCGTGGGTGTGACGAGACCTCGAGGGACCGGCCATCTTCAAGACTGCACGACGCTTGCCCAGCACGACCACCGAGGGATCCTTGAGTGAGTGCTTTGGGGTTTGAGAAGCCCCAACCCTGAGCAGCTCCAACACCGAAGTCCAGCCCCCAGCATCTACGAGATCTGCGTGGGGCCCTTCTGCTCTTTGCTGCTCACCGCGCTGTCCAGGTCACTTGCCCGTTGGCTAGTGGCCCTCCTGACGACGAACCACGACGACAAAACCGCTGGTCTGGTTGCTCCAGACTGGCCCTTGCTCCCCTCCAACAGAGGAGCACCCTGGACCCTCCTGGTCCACTCCAGACGCCATTTTGAGTCCACCACGTGGGCTTGCATTTGCCAAGAGTTGTTGCCCCAATCCTGGGTCCAGCGACGTCGACAGCAGATACCTTCGTGGGACAGCTCGCCCCTCCATCCTGGTCGCCGACAACGCCTCCTGGTCCGAGAGACAGCAGAGCCCAGCGTCGCCCACTCACCTGGTCGAGGTGACTTCGCCCGGTGCCATCCTGGTGCCCACCTAATCACTGGCTAGTGATTCAGGACTTGGTCCCCTCTGCTTACAGGTCTCCATCTTCATCGATCCAGGCTTGGATCACATCGAACTTCATCACTGGTCGCCTGCCAGCAACTTCTTCTTTCAGGCTCCATAGACTGCAACGAGGATTCCTGACGTCTTTTCAGACCTATGCAGCCGCAGCCCCTGGGCTAGGTAACCCGAGCATTTCGGTGCTCCAGCATAGCTTAACTATCTAAGTGTCCAGATCCTTTTTGGTTTCAGCTCTACCTAGTCGGATTCGTCCGATAACACTAACTTTGCATTTACTAGCCTCCATAGACTTTGTTCCGCATCCCGCGTGAGAGTGCACACTCTGCACCCGATCTCCCTAGGCCTCCTGCTCGTAATCTAAAGGTTCAGTAGTCTAGTCCTAGCGATCCCAAAGCCTCTGAGAATAGTTACTTACCTGCTAGTAATTCGCATTCCACTTTTGTAGTATATGGTTTTTCGTGCCCCTCGGGCATTTGTGTAAATTGTGCGACTTTCAGTATTTCTTTAAGAGTTTTGTATTGTGCTTAGCTCCCTGACTCATAAAGAGTTCAGGGTAGTCTTGTTATAAATAAATATACTTTATTTTTCATAACAACTTGTGTGGTGTCCTTTCACTTGGTGTTCAAGGGGTAAATGCGATGGTAAAACAGCTGGCTTAACACGCCCTCTAGAGTTTAGCCTAAAGACTGCTCTTGTCCATGCTACTAGGATAGCTGGTCTATCAGGTTGACTTACAACCAATCATCAATAAGGGTCGTTTGGACTGATACATAGTGATCACTAGAATAGTGAGCACTGCATATCAGGCCAACTTCTCACAGATACTTCGAACCCGGCAGGGGCCCGCACACTCACGGTTGCCCAATTTATACGCGAGGCCATGACGAAATTGGGGCTGATTGACGTCTGGAGGTTGCGGAATGAGCAAGTTCAGGAGGGCACACATATTACACCCGCCCACAACAGTTGGTCCAGATTGGACTATTGGTTACTTGATGAAAGCGCGAACACCTGAGTTACACATACACGGCCTCGCACATTGTCGGACCATAATTCTGTACTGGTGCGGTTACGCATCCCCACTAACCTCCATCGCCCATTTATTTACATGGCGCTTCCGGGCTGAGGCACTGCTAGATCCCATTTTTAATGATACAGTTAGAACTGCCATTGTTCACTATTGTGCTGAAAATACTGGCTCAGTTGACAGTCAGGCATCCCTCTGGGAGGCATTCAAAGTCACGATCAGAGGAGTCTGCATTGGCACCTCGGCAGGAATACTGAGGGACATAAGGGGACAACTCGTCAGAAAGGAAACGGAATTGGAGAGGTTAGAAAGGGAATATTGGACTGCGCCATCTAACACACTCCTTGCCAGCATCAGGGAAGTGCTACAGGCTTATGACGAGCTGGCAGAAATGGAGGCTCTCTATAGGGGTAAGAGGCACGTGGTCAGGGCATTTGGGGAAGGAGGTAGACCGGGAAGGGTCTGTGATGAGTGGAAGAGGGGGGGACACCATGGAAGAGACGGATCAGCACTCAGGTAGGTTCCAAGAGGGGATGCCCGTTTATTCAAAATAGCACTAGTCCAAACTAAACACAGAATGTCTTTATCCCTAGATAGCAGAGCTGGTTGTCGGTTAACTTGTGCAAGACTTGCTCCAATGGTTCTGGCCTTTTCAGCTCCTTCTCGTCAGGGGTCCGTAACGGCACTCAAAGGAAGAAAAAGGAAAACAAACCCTGGGCTACTATTCACACCGGGGTTCCGGTTCTGGTAGAAGGGGGGTGGGGAGTGAGGGGATCACCAGGGACTGCCACCACAACACGTCACTATATGAATGCAGGCTCTCTTGTGTGTGCTCGAAGGGGGTGGTTTGCAACCGTAACACTAGACACACACAACCCCGTCCTGTGACCTCCCTCAACCACCCCTACCCAGTCCCTCCCCGTGCAAAGACGAGTCCCCTTATTCGGGCCCGTACCTTGTGTAGCTACACTTCTCCAGAAGCGTGGCGGGGTGGCTCGTGGTCTCGTAGGCCTCCTTGCTTTCTCTGTTCCTGGGGCTGCACAGCTTTCGATTCTTCCGTCTCCTTGGTCTTCTCGGTCTCGAACGTCTCCGCAAGTACACTGGACGACTCCTTCTCCACTCCTGCTCCGGCGTTCAATGGCGCGCACTCCCCTTCCTGGAATGGCGTCTTCAGCTCCTCCTCGGGTCCTGATTGGAGGACGGACGATGACGTCACTGGTGGAGTTCCCACCTCGGGGAAGGCCCAAGCAGCATTAAAGGGCCCGTGGCCGTCCTGCACTCGGGGCGGAAAGGAATAGGAGTTAAAGTCTTCTCCCGGCCCGTGGCGGACAGGAACCCCCAGACACATCCCCCCCCAGGATTTCCCCGATCGGGGAAAAGAGGAAATCGGGGCAAAAAGTCAGCATTCCCCTGTTCCAGGCCTTTTCGATGACGGACCTCAATCTGAAAGGGTTGAAGAGCCAAAAACCACCTTAGAATGCGATCATTGTGACCACGATTCCTTTGAAGCCAGGTCAGGGGGGAATGGTCCGTATACAAAACAAAGGGTCTTCCCTCGAGATAGTATCTGAGCTTGTCCACACCCCAGCGGACTGCAAGACATTCTTTCTCGATAGTAGAGTAGGCAACTTCTTGGGGGAACAGTTTACGGCTGATGTAAAGAACCGGTCTTTCCAGCCCATCCGCGTCTTCCTGTGAAAGAACTGCCCCAATACCTATGCCCGAGGCATCCGTCTGTAGTATGAAGAGTTTTTGGAAGTCCGGGGAGATCAAGACTGGTGCGGTAGTGAGGACAGTTTTTAGGGCCTGAAAAGCCTTTGTTTCTTTGGGTGTGGGGGCTGGTAACCTGGGAGAAGACTGTTTTTTTTTCAAGAGATCAGTGAGGGGTCCGGCCATATCAGCAAATTGAGCAATAAACCTCCTGTAGTATCCCACAAGGCCCAGGAATGCTCTCAGATCCCTTTTGGTTTTAGGATAGGGGACTTCTAAGATAGCCTTAACCTTCTCTGTTTGGGGTTCTATCCTTCCATCACCCAAGACATATCCTAGAATATTTCACCTTCCTAAAGGCGATCCTAGTCTTTTTGGCGTTTATGTGGAACCCTGTAGTTCTCAGGCTAGTGAGTACATTTTCAAGATGTTTTTTATGTTCTTCCCACGTCTTACTGAAAACGACGATGTCGTCCAAGTAAGCTGAGGAATATTGGTGGTGTGGTGACAATACTGTATCCATAGCCCTTTGGAAGGTCAACGGAGCGCCGTGTAATCCGAACGGAGAACAGTGAAGTAATAATGACCACAGGGTGTAGAGAAGGCTGTCTTCTCTTGGTCTGCAGGGTTTAGGGAAACCTGCCAATACCCCTTGGTGAGGTCTATAGTGGTGATATAACGAGCTTCACCAAGGCGTTCTAGCAGTTCGTCCACCCGAGGGAGTGGGTAAGCATCTTGTTTGGACACCCTATTTACTGCTCTGAAATCGATACAAAACCGAATACTACTATCCGGTTTTGGAACTAGTACCACTGGGGAACACCAATTACTGTGTGAGGGCACTATCACCCCAGAGCGCAGCATCTGGTTGATCTCATCTTGGAAGGCACGTCTTCGGGCTTCGGGGACACGGTAGGGTTTTTGTTTGACCACTGTCCCGGGTGGAGTGGGAATGGAATGCACTGCTATGTGTGTTTTCCCTAGTTGGTCCGAGAAAAAACGGAGAAGAAGAGACAGAATTTCGTCTCGTTGTACCTCTGTTAAATCTGGATTGATGGGAGTGTCATAAACAGTGTGAGTGGCAGTCGTAAGGGTATGAACCGCTTGGGGAGGTTTTCCCAACCACTTCTTTAACAAGTTTATGTGGTACATTTGTGTCTTAGTACCCTTAACTTGCAGGAGATACGTGGTTCTACCGATTTTTTTAAGAATCTTAAAAGGGCCTTGCCATTCTTTTTTTAGTTTATGCGTGGATGTAGGCAACAGGACTAAAGCCCAATCACCAACGTCCAGTTCCCTCCATTTCTTGCCCTTGTCATAAAAAGTTTTTTGTTTTGTCTGAGCGATGGCTAGGTGATCATGGGCCATGGTTCTAAGCTTATGAAGCCTGGTTTGTAGTTGTCGGGTGTAGTCCAGCAAGGCATCTGCCTCGTGTGCTCCTTCTCTTTCCCAAATATCTTTGGTGATTTCCAAGAGAGTTCTTGGACTCCGTCCGAATAGCAACTCAAATGGGGACGCTCCCAAACTAGTTTGTTTTTGGCTGCTGAGAACAAACAGAGCCAAGGGTAATAACTGATCCCAGGTTCTACCGCCCCCAGATAGAAGTTTCTTCAGGGTGAGCTTTAAGCTGCCGTTGTATCGCTCAACCAATCCGTCGGTCTGGGGATGGTAGACCGATGTTTTGATGTGAGTGATACGAAGTTGTTTACAGACCTGTGTCATTAAACGTGAAACAAAAGGCGTTCCTTGATCTGTGATGATTTCGCGAGGAAAACCCATCCTAGAGAAGACCTCGACTAGTTTTTGGGCAATGGTGGATGAGGTAGCTGCCCGGAGGGGAAAGGCCTCGGGGTAGCGAGTGGCGTAATCCACTAAGACTAAGGCGTATTGGTGACCCCTAGCAGACTTAGGCAAAGGGCCTATGAGGTCCATTCCCAACCTATCGAAAGGTTTACCTATGATACGTAGAGGGTTCAGGGGGAACATAGGGATTTTGCCGCTGACAGATGTGACATTCTTGGCAATAGCGTTGAATTTGTGCATAAACCCCCGGCAAAAAGAAGTGCTACAAAATGGCCTGCCCTGTCTTTTCTGCACCTGAGTGTCCCGCTAGTAAATGTGCATGTGCGAAGAACAATATCTGGTCTCTGAAATCAGCAGGTACCAGGAGTTGGGGAACCGCGTCGGGTTTGGCCAGCCTATACAACAACCCGTTTTTTTCGATAAAGTTGGGATAGGTTCTATTTACAGGGTCCTGATGTGAGCGAGCTACTTGCCATGCGTTGGAGAGAGAGGCATCGTTTAGTTGTGCTGTTCTGAAATGAGTATCCCTAGCCCATGGTTCAGACACAAGGAGATTATCACGGGGTGTGTTGTGTATGGCATCAGACATGAGGGTGATGAAACCCGGGTTATCAGTTCCGATTATCACCGGTTCAGGAAGTGTAGCTAAAACCCCAACCACTACTTCCGTCCTAGACCCTGAGGCAGTACAGAGGCTGATCGTAGCTAACGGATATTCCCTAACATCCCCATGGACACACCTAATATGAACAGTTTTCCCTGGCATAATGCAGGAGGGGTGCACTAATTCCTGCCTCACTACTGAATGTCTGCAACCAGAATCAAGTAAAGCTCGAACTACCCTCCCATGAATGTTCACACTCACATAGAACACTGGACCCGTTTCCTGGGCGTATAGGAGAGAATGCGGGGCGTAGCTCACATCCATAGGTTCCTCTTCCTTATCGCTATATGACCCCATTCGCCACAGTCGTAACATTGGGGACCTGGTGTGTGCGGCAAGTCAGATTCAGGTGGACGTGGTCGTGGTGGTTCTATTGGTATTTTTGTGTATTTCTTATCTGGTTTTCCGGGGATAGCTTTGTTGACTTTCTCTGGTTCTTTTACGGGAGGTCGTCCTTGGGCACGGGCATATGACGTGGCCATTTCAATGGCATGTTCGAGAGTTAACCCTGCATGCTGCTTTAGCCAACGTTGGGTCCCATAGGGCAAAGCCTCCAAAAATTGTTCGAGATAAATTTTATTCATCACTTCTTCCATGTTTCCTTCTTGTGGTTTGAGCCACAGGTCAGCCGCTGCTTTTAATTTGTAAAAGAGAGTCTTGGGAAGGTCTCCTGGGGTTCCGCGTTCCTGTCGGAATTTCAGTCTATGGGTCTCTTCGTCAACACCGAGACGATCTAGGATATATTGTTTCACTACTGCATAGACAGTAGTGCCGTCCTTGTTGACCATTTGGTATGCTGCTTGAGCCTCACCCGTTAGCAGGGGGGTGAGGTAAAAAGGCCATCTGTCACCGGGCCAAGCACTGGCCCTAGCAGCCCTTTAAAAATTTAAGAAGAAAGCCAGAAGATCATCCCCGGGCGTGAACTTCTGAAGGGGGGCGACCGTTCCTGGGGGAGGGGCATTCGTTCTCCCTTGTCCCAGAACCGCCATGAGCTGGTTTTGGCCCTCAGCTAACTTCAGTAGGTTTTCCGATTGAGCTTGAATAGCCGTGGTGAAGGCTGTGCGGTCTGCTTCTGCCTGGGTAGATGTTTGCCCTATGGCCCATTCGAGTTTGTCCTGGCCCTCCTTCATTTGCTGAATGAGGGTTTCCATCTTGTATCAGGTGTTGGTTCGTTCTTATATAATGCTCCTATCTGGCTCGCCACTTGTGATGAGTGGAAGAGGAGGGGGAACACCATGGAAGAGACGGATCAGCACTCAGGTAGGTTTCAAGAGGGGGTGCCCGTTTATTCAAAATAGCACTAGTCCAAACTAAACACAGACTGTCTTTATCCCTAGATAGCAGAGCTGGTCGTCGGTTAACTCGTGCAAGACTTGCTCCAATAGTTCTGGCCTTTTCAGCTCCTTCTCGTCAGGGGTCCGTAATGGCACTCAAAGGAAGAAAAAGGAAAACAACCCCTGGGTTACTATTCACACCGGGGTTCCGGTTCTGGTAGAAGGGGGGCGGGGAGTGAGGGGATCACCAGGGACTGCCACCACAACACGTCACTATATGAATGCAGGCTCTCTTGTGTGTGCTCGAAGGGGGTGGTTTGCAACCGTAACACTAGACACACACAACGCCGTCCCGTGACCTCCCTCAACCACCCCTACCCAGTCCCTCCCCGTGCAAAGACGAGTCCCCTTATTCGGGCCCGTACCTTGTGTAGCCACACTTCTCCAGAAGCGTGGCGGGGCGGCTCGTGGTCTCGTTGGCCTCCTGGCTTTCTCTGTTACTGGGGCTGCACAGCTTTCGATTCTTCCGTCTCCTTGGTCTTCTCGGTCTCGAACGTCTCCGCAAGTACACTGGACGACTCCTTCTCCACTCCTGCTCCGGCGTTCAATGGCGCGCACTCCCCTTCCTGGAACGGCGTCTTCAGCTCCTCCTCGGGTCCTGATTGGAGGACGGACGATGACGTCACCGGCGGAGTTCCAACCTCGGGGCAGGCCCAAGCAGCATTAAAGGGCCCGTGGCCGTCCTGCACTCGGGGCGGAAAGGAATAGGAGTTAAAGTCTTCTCCCGGCCCGTGGCGGACAGGAACCCCCTGACAGGGTCCTAGCTGCCAAATTACTAATTCGGCAGCAACATCAACATATAGAAAAAATCGTGGATAGCAGTGGCTTGGAGCACTTCACCCCACAGGCTATGGTAGAACAGTTCAGGGGCTATTACGAGGCATTATACACCACCCGAAGCTGCGAAGAGAAAAAGTCATGACAGATTATCTGTCGGATATTGCTTGTGAGTGGCTGTTAGACGTCCATCGAAAATATCTATCTCTCCCTATAGATGAAACTGATGTTAGAGATGCTATCCTCTCCCTTGCTGATAGAAAAACGCCCCAGGACCAGATGGTCTAACAGCGGAATTTTACAAGTCATACGCAGATCTCTTGGTGCCCCATCTTCTAGAAATGTATGCTGAGGAACATGGCACCGGGGGCCTCCCCCCCTCCCTGCGGCAAACTTTGATCATTACGCTTCTTAAAAAAGACAAACCCCCTTCCTCAGTCAACTCGTATTGCCCCCTATCACTATTTAACCTAGATGCAAAAATACTGGCAAAAATACTTGCTACCAAGATACAGCCTTTGATGCCCCTTCCTGTGCTTCTGGATCAGTCTGGATTCATACCTGACAGATCCACCTCCCATAATTTGCGCACCATTTTCTCCATGTTCCATGTCCTTAATCCTGACCTGCCTGCTGCCGCTGTCATGCTTGACGCGGCTAAGGCTTTCGACTCTATAGAATGGGGATACATGTTTCACATACTTCGCAAGATGGAGTTTCCTAGTGTCATCTTACAGTGGATCAAGATCTTATACACAGACACAACTGCCAGGGTGCGGGTTGGCGGGCACACCCCTGAACCGCTCCAGATACAGCGGGGCACTCGACAGGGCTGTCCCCTCTCCCCCCTTCTATTCGCTCTTGAACTTGAACGGTTAGCATGTAAGATTCACCAGAACCACAGAGCATCTGCCCTTAATTTTAAACACCGACAGGTCGGCATATCGATGTATGCGGACAACATGGTCCTGTTCATCAGAGAACCTCAACAATACTTGTCCCCTGTCCTTCGCGAATATATAAAGTTTGGCTTATTTTCTGGCCTCACGATCAACTTGGATAAGTCGGTTATCATACCGCTCACCACGATCAGATCCCGGCCATCCCTGGATTACCCACTAGAGTGGACGACGGAACCGGTTAAATACCTAGGAGTCTGGGTGCACCGAGACCCTGAGATAGTGGTCATGGAAAATTATGGCCAAGCTCATGACACGCAGGAACAGCAGGTGAACAGGTGGGCGCACCTGCCCCTATCCCTGGCTGATCGCATCACTGTGGTAAAGATCGTGGTGCTCCCTCGGTTTCTTTACCTTTTTAGCAAAATACCCATTAAATTGACTCAACAATACTTCAAAACACTGAGGACTCTGCTATTACGGCTAATCTGGGGTACAAGACAGCCGAGAATCAGTTGGCAAACATTGACGCTGCCATATGACAGGGGTGGCTTCGCGGCACCAGATTTCTATGTGTACTATCTCTGTGCCCAGGTGCAGTATGCATACTACTGGGTCAGGCCACACGCCTTTACACCTCATGTAGCAGTAGAAGATGGGGATGCCTGGCCAATCCTAATAGGGAGCGTAATGACATATGTGAACAGAAATACTCCGAAGACAGAACTTAACACAATAGACACTACCATAGCAGCATGGCAGGCGATTGGTAAACGTGCTCATAAATTACCATTGCATGCGCCTGCGCTCCCCTTGGCCTACCATGCTGCATTGTCGGTCACACAGGAGGCGGGACCTTTACGATCTCTCAAGGAGGTCGGCATCGCCCAGATGGGAGATCTGTACTCTGAAGGACACTATATAGCTGACAGCGACCTGGAATATATACAGAACCCCTCTCCTCTCTTTCAATATACCTGTTATCGCCTCAAACGGGCCATACGAGATCACTACCCTGATTTTCCCACTGAGCCACCGACGCTAAAAGCCTTGCAGTTGCTTCTTGTACTACCCACGAGAAAGAAATTAATCACCAAACTATACGGAGCGGTGCAGGAGGAAACGAGTAGGGGGCCGGACTAAAGCCTGCGTAAGTGGAATGACATCTTAGATCCCCCTATATCCGGGAAGATTGGGAGAAAATATGCCAGTTGACAGACCGCCTTACCCCCAACTGCAATTTGCGAATCATCCACTTCAAATTCTTACACCAGACGTATCATACCCCCTCTAAGTTATATAAAATGGGCCTCAGGGAATATGATAGCTGCAAGCGTTGCAACCATTCCGACGCAGACTTCATGCATCTGGCCTGGAACTGTAACCCTGTTTTGCAATACTGGGAGGAAGTGTTGAATCATATACATACCATGACGGGCCTGCAATTACCATGTACACCTATAGTATGCTTGCTACACCATGTTCCACACATCAAGGGTGTCTTGGGCAGATTTGTCAAAATTACCCTTCTATTAGCAAAACGCCGTATTTTATTCACATGGGACAGTGAGTTTGCACCAAAAATAGAGAGCTGGGTGAAAGACATGGCATATTGTAAAGAAAATCCTGCAACGTACGTTGAAGAACTGCCTGTAACGTCTAGTCCCAAGGAGATTTGGAGTCCGCTCGAGCGATTTCTTGCTCGCCCAGCACCTGAAAGTGATCATGAACATTCTTCAATGAGTGAGTAATTTGTACTGTTGTTGTGCGGTCATGCTTACTGTGGCACCCCTACGTGGCTTGCCAGATATAATATAAGGTATAATCTGCTCATTGTGCATTTGTATGATATATTCCTTCTGACGTCTCTTGTTTTGTGTGAGTACACTGCTGCTGTTAGCAGTGACAATGTGTTATGCTATGAACAATAAAAAGAATAATAAAAAAAAAACTCTACACAGCACTTATTTTTAGGTCTTGCGACCAGCGTTGCACTGCACAGCAGTGCTCGCGCAGTGCGTGAGACCTTTAATAAGTGAAAAACGGGGAAATCAATCTGACCTACGAATCGCACACGCTTGTGCGTGTGCGTTTCCTTTTCAGCTCCCCCATTGGCCTTTGCGTGCCTCTTATTCTAAAAGACTGCACGCAATTGGCCCAAGGCGGGTGCATAGCTCCTCCCATGGCCTCCCATGTCTATTACGCGCACCAAGCACGTTATAGACACCAATAGGTCGTGGGAGGAGCTATGATCGTGCCCAGACACAGGCGTGACGTGCGCCCCACTTGTTTTTCTTTACTTTTGGTATAAGAGCTGGCACCTGCGCTTTACTTTTCATCTTCTAAGTAAAGCGTGGGTGCCGCGATTATATCAAAGGTAAAGAAATAGATTTTTTCTATTTCTTTACTTTTGGTATAATCGCAGCACCCGCGCTTTACTTTTGTTCTTATAAGTAAAGCGTGGGTGCCGCGATTATACCAAAGGTAAAGGAATAGAAAAAAACATCTATTTCTTTACTTTTGTTATAATCGCGGCACCCGCGCTTTACTTATTACATTAAAAGTAAAGCACGGGTGCCGCGATTATACCAAAGTTAAAGAAATAGATTTTTTCTATTTCTTTACTTTTGGTATAATCGCGGCACCCGCGCTTTACTTTTGATGTTATAAGTAAACCGCGGGTGCCGCGATTATGGTAAAGGAATAGAAAAAAACATCTATTTCTTTACTTTTGGTATAATCGCGGCACCCGCGTGTTAGACCTGACACCCTTGGCGTGGTTTTTCCCCCATCTTTTTGCCTCTGACTCATGTAATTTTTGATGCTGTGCTGGATTTCGTTTTTGCTGGTTTAGATGTTTTGGACACTCTGCCACTGCTGATCAGTGCCAGAGTGTAAGTGCTCCCTCTGTAAATTGCCTTATTGATTAAATATACCTGATTGGCATACTTGCATCACCATGAAGTCCCTAGTAAAGTGCACTATGTGTGCCAGGGCTGGTGATGACAGATGCTACTAGTGGGCCTGCAGCGCAGATTGCGCCACGCACATGAGTAGCCCTAAAAAGGTGACTCAGGCCTGCCAGCGCTGGGCCTGTGTGCAGTCAGTGGACTGCCCTGTCCCCCTGGCCAGTGTCTCCACTGGCTGGGCCTAACCCTTCCCTGTCTGTGCACATCAGTCACCCCTATGGAAGGCTCAAGGTACCCCCCTGGGCAGGGTGCAGTGTATGGATAAGGTAGAGCATGTACTAGTGCAGGTCACATGCTCTGGCAGTGGGCAGCAGCCATTTTGTGCGCTCACCGCTGTAAGGCTATCTTGCTCCATAGAATAACATGGGGGAGGCTGGTCCCAATGGATACCAGCCTATCTCCTCAGAGGAACAAGATGGGACATAAGTGAAAGATATCCCTGAACTCAGAATTTAATAACACATCTTTTAGTGAAGGTTGTTCTTAAATCCTGTGTTTGAGAATAGTACTTTTAGAAAGTGGCTGTTCTCTTGTCTAAACCTTTCTGTGTGCCTGGGTCTGTTTGTGGAATGCCTGTCTGGTCTGAGGGTGACAGGGGCTGCAGAGCCCCCGGAGGGAGTGGGTCGGAGTCAACCCGTGGATGAAAGGCCACATCTGCTGCCGGGGAGGCGGGAGGAGATAGCGCCTGGTAGTGAAGGGCTGTGCCTGCCTGACCACCATGCTGGCTCCCCCTCCTGCCGGCCAACTGTCACCTCTGACCCTGAAGCTGTCAGGAAGAAGAAAACCAGAAACACCCAGTGCTCCGCAACCCCCAGAACTGGTTTAGACCGGGCTCAGGGCCCCCTTGCACAAGAGACTTCAAAGGACTTCAAAGACTTTTAGGAGTATAAGGGAAGGATCCCTGACTACAGAAGATTAGATTCTAAGATTCTACAATCAAGAAGGAACCTCTGCTGGAAGAAGGACTGCTGGAGAACTAAAGGAAGATTGCCTTGCTGTGTGCTCTAAGGGCTGACCTGTTCTGTTGTTGCAACTGAAAGCTGAGGAGGAGAAAGGGACTTTGCTGTGTGCTGTGACCCTGCCTGCTTGAAACTGCAAGACTTTGCTGTGTGCTGTGTCTACAAACTTGAATCTCCAAGGGCTCGAGAAGAGCTGGCCTCCTGTTTGGAACCCAGGGTTACAGGTTCCTAAAGCTTTGCCAAAAACTGCTGAGAGATCGTGTGGTGGCCTGCTCCAACGTGTGATTATTACTTGCCAGCCGTGAGGATCGATCGCTGTGCTCTTCAGCACAGATTCTGGGGGTGAAGAGGGACCCGGAGTGTTTTCCTGCATCCTACATTCCCCCTGTTGATCTACTGGTGGGGAATTCGGCTGACTGTGATCTGCGGCCCCGAAAATCTCTTGCCGCCAAATCACCGTCGCGGCCCGGGGCCAGAAACACCCTCTACGAGTTGCCTCTGTGTCCAGGAGCTGCAGCGGCGAAGATCGGAGCCGCCGCGCTCCCATTGGCTGAAGGAGCCGAGCCCCCTCACTGACGCCGCGACGGGATTGGCCCGTGTGCCGCAGCGTCATAGTCTCTGCCGCGTCGTGATTGGTTGGGAGACGGAGCGTCATCGCGGGCCTACCCCGGGAGCCTCACTGCCATTGGCTGACTCCCGGGTGTGCAGGAAGGCTCGCCCCGAAAGCCGCGACCGGATTGGTCCCCGTCCTCGGGACCCCTGGGAGTGCTGCGCGATCACCGCCGGAACCGGGAAGAAGTGACCTGTCCTCGCCGAGGGAGTCTCCCGAGTGTCTTCTGTCCCCGGCCTGCCGGCCCAGCATCTGAGTGCCCGGCCAGCTCCCCGCCGCTCGTTGGATTGTCGAGAGCAGGCCGGGGAGCAGGAGGGACCGGCCGGGACCAGGAACGAGTGCGTTCTAGTAGGCGCGGGGCGCCTGAGGCCATCAGGTGCACGAGGCAGTAACGATCGCCAGTAAAGGAGTCCCTAAGGTACCTGGTGAGGCGCGCTTGGGGGCTCAGTGACTGACAGGGCTGATTTTTGGATAAATTAGCCCACTGGCATTACTTGATCTTGACCAACCTTAAAGAGCTGATGTGAGATTAATTCATGGTATTATTTTTAATACTAAGACAAGAGACTTGAGACTATCTTTATAATAAAAACTTCCCATTTACAAATGCAACCATTAAGATTAAGTACAGCATTTTTCTAAAGAAGTGATTATCGTGCAACTGCTTTATTTACCTTGCTGAAACTAGATAAAGATATATATTTTTATAAAATATACTTACCTGTGTGGTCTCAGTTTGTGGTGGACCGGAGATTATTGTTGTGTTAAGTGCAAATATTATACACCTTGCCTTTGATTAGCCTAGACTGCTCGTCCCATGCTACCTAGAGGGTGAGCAGGGGTTATGTCAGAGGGTTATTCCTTCACCCTGACTAGAAGCAAGGGTCCCTACTTGGTCTAAGGTACTTACCTCTGCCAACTAGAGACCCCCAGATCTAACACCGCGCTTTACTTATAACATTAAAAGTAAAGCGCGGGTGTCGTGATTATACCAAAGGTAATAAAGCGCGGGTGCCGTGATTATGGTAAAGGAATAGAAAAAAACATCTATTTCTTTACTTTTGGTATAATTGCGGCACCCGCGCTTTACTTATAACATTAAAAGTAAAGCACCAATAAACATCTACAGCAGCCAGCCTCTCCATTCTAAAACCAAAGCAGGGCAGTTTCAGAGTTAGAGACTCACATTTTTAGGAGCAAAGTCTACATCGCACATATTGTTGAGACAGGGCTTCAGCTACTTTGGAAAAGCACCAAAGATAGGAGTATGTGGTAAGTTAATAGTAAACATTCCATCACTAAGTTTGCGTGTACTTACTGTATGTTCTCAAACTTCCAAACATGATAGATACTTACCATTGTTTCTATAGGTCCTTCGTTGTGTATTCTTACACTACATTCCAAGTTCACATATTGATTCTATTTCAGTTGCATCTGGTGTTACCTGTGTATGGATGCTCCAATAAAGAGATATAATTTTCATACTATATTTGACATCATTACTAACCAAAGAGTAAGCTATTTATGTTTGTGGTTTGTGCATTGTATGTGCACTGGAATTATAAGGCAATGGGAGACCAAATTATGCAGCAGCATTGACTAAATTATGCGGTAATAAAGGACAAATTATGCAACACAATGATGCGCATTCTGTGGCAGTTTTATTTTGCTTTTTGTCATTTTCACACACACGTTTACTGTCTGATTAAGTAAATCATTGCAGACGATCTGTCACTGTGTGATACCATGCATAGCACTTTTTCTGGTAACTTTTGATCCATTAGAACTAGAACACATTTTTTGTTGAAATATGCAAATTATGCTGCATATGGTGGATAAGGTGTCAAATGTGGTAAAAGCCCAAAATCATGCTTAAAACGCCACAGCTGCTTAATTGCGTGACTACAGTCGGCCTATGGTCTTTGGACTCATGCAAGTATCTTTGCTCAATTACATCTTGACATGAACTTATCACCTGTCCTGGATTTTCACCAGCAGAGTAAGTGTAGGCAGCGGCAAACAACTGACCATATAAAAGTGCACCAGCTGGCTTCCTAAAAGCAGAGTATGGCAAGCCCCTCTCCCAAAACAACACCAGCATCCAGAGAATTCAGGGTTTAATCTAACATGGTCGACCAGTGGTTTGAGGGTGATTCCACTGCAACCCCTGACCAGACTCCATAATAGAGCTTCATGTAATTTCGGCTCAACTATTTATCCCTAAACACCAGCATACAAAAAGAGCCCCCAAAGCTAGGACTGCTATAGCAAATCTAACCCCAGTTGTTTTCTGAACCTGAGATGTTGACAGTGGCATTCCAAGTAGATTGATGTAGGTAGTGTATATTGCAACAAAAGCCAGGTTCCTTGCCAAACTCCGATGGTATGCTCTAAGTACATAAAGCAAAGATGATATATGCTTTGATAAAATTATCTTTACAATAGGGGTAGTGGTGAGTACTTTTTAGCTTTGTGCAGAAGCACCTAATGCATATGTTAAGAGAGGAGGCTTCATTTTTGACAAAGGCAAGATGGAAACTACAGCTCCATCTTGTTGCCGGATGAAAGAAAAAGACAACACAACTTCTTTTGGCAGTACGGTGTAAAGTTTAATAATGCGCCTGGAAGGTCAGACAGCTCAGTGGAACTGGAATCTGAGCTTCAACTTACAATGGGTTGGCCAGTTTCTATTATACAATTCTTTGTGTAAAAAATTAATATATTTGCATAATCAATCAGGTACTTGCTTAGCCACCTTAGTACAAAAGTAATACTTTCTGCAAAAAAGCTAATCATGTGTTTATGAAATGAGATACATGTGCACAGGTTATTTGATTATGATTCCACACTTCCTCTTGTACAACCAGTTGTCCTTGGCTTGTCTCTTTGAAGTCTTGCAATACCCTACTCCCTAAATGTATATTGCTCTACAATTTTCTATTCTACTATTGCAGATAGCTTAGGCCTTTATTTCTCTTTTTAATATGAATATCTGCACATCACTTTCTGCTGATGCTTGCAATGACATGAGCGGGCCTTCTTAATTTTCTACATTCAGTACAACAACCTATAGTTAATCCAAAAACCTTATTAGTTATCGGTCGACACACGATCCGCCTCAGTTGTGCCTACTGCCCCTTTCCAAACATACGCATCTTACTCTTGCTGATGTTCACAATTAGCTATTGGTGAGTTTGTTGGCCCCTAATGTAAGAGACTGTTAGACTCTATTGCTTCTTGGAGGCCTACACGTGCGCCATCTACAGTCAGAGTATTATCAGGGCGCTGTAGCCATTGAATATGCTTGAGAGTCTGTTTCAGGTGTCAATGATCTACCTTTATTCATTGAGTCTGCAGTGTGCCGGCAAAAAAACAGTGTTGTTAGTAGGCATCCCTGTTGAAGGTTGTGATTTTTGTAAATTCGTTCAGAAACTGAGTTCTCAGCCCCAAACTTAAACCTATGTAAGAATATATAATGATTGTATGGTGGTGGGATTCTGCAAGTGTCTAATTTACTCCATTATAGATCCCTATGCACTACATTTAAGGCAGCTTTATAATCAATAAAACAAATGTAGAGATGCTTCTTGTAAAAGGGACAATAACCCCTTATCATGAATCAAAGCCTCCAATCCGCTGAGCAGCATGCGGGCATAACTTTGGCCCTAACATGTGTTTAATCAAAACTATCAAACACATAGGGAGAGAGAATGCAGCACAGAGTAACTCCAAAAGTCAGGAATGGCCTCTGATTAGAATCAGGAGTTTTAAAGTGGTGATATCCAGGAGGCCCAATGCTCAGGGTCAGATTTGAATAAAGTTGCTGGAGACCATTAGGGTCAGAAGCTCCAGGAGCTCTATAGTTGGCCAGGGGGATCTTGATACTTGGCACTGTGTTTCGGGACTTACAGAACCTTCATTTTTCCTAGCCATGTGTTGGTGGGCAGAAGAGTCCACAGAAAAATGATTCAGTATGCTTATTCATCTCGAAGAGAGGTGCACCATTGCTCCCTTCAGTAAAACGGATCTTATCTAAGTAGCTTATATTGACCAGTGAATTAAGTCCCACTCGTTCTCAGAAACAAATCTTAGCCTCTCAAACTGTTGCCCATAAGCTGCTTTAGCAGTTGGGTTTCCCTAAGGCTATTTGCATCATCCGTTTTTCTACATTGCGTGCCAAAGCTGGTGAGTCAACTTTTTTACTGCCTTCAGAGCAGGAGTGACTTACTTGTTGCTTGAATCTATATTATGGTTGCTGTGTTTGTTGTCGCCTTCCAAGCGGTAACTAAATTGAATGAGTCTATGCCCCATTTGACCAACTTCATTTGTGCTAGGCCTGACATGGTACAGACAGTCAGTTGCAGGACATGTGTAGCTTTCTGTACGAGTAACAATACAATAATAATAAGTGGAATCAAGGACAGGTCTGAGATGCCCAGTTAGGGTTCTCCTGTTTAATGCATTGCCCAACAGATATCTTCGTTGGGTTACCTTGGAACTCCATTCTTTGGCCTAGATGGTGCCCATTCATTGTACCTGACCTTCAAGAGGTGTGGTCAGTGTCAAATTAAGTTTAAAAGCACCGATGAGCATCAGTCACAGATTTCTACGCAAAACCATTAAAAAGTAACACTTTCAACAATGTAGCTAAATTGGGGTTTGCTTTCTGCTAGAGGCAGATTAGAAAATATGTTGAAAAGTGGAAGATGTCTCAGATTTTCGGGTTGAAACCACCCATTGATTAACACAGCTAACAAATAATTCAGCCCCTAATGTGGCTTTTGCTCTTCCTCTTGCAGGGCAGGCGCTTGGCATGGGCAGTGTGGGCAGCTGCCCAGGGCCCCCCGCCTGTTAACATGCAAGAGGGGCCTCTCAGCAGTGCCTTTTAAGACACAATTCAATTCAATATTTATTAAATATTTGGAACTCCTAGGAGGTCCACATAAAAATGCATACATATTATTGCAAGTAAAAAAAAAGGTTAACAAGAACAATCCACAAACCATCATAAAATTATCAAGAGCCTGCCTTAGATTAGCTAAATTTCCTGTAGGTAGAAACGAACAATATAGTCAGAGATCCCAAATCATAAGGTACTTACAATTTTCCACATTACAACTCCTAGGATATACATAGGACATTAAAAATCTGACAGATCATTTAAAAAATCCAAAAGTGCAATTTCAGCTAGAAAATCAATTTAGAATTAGCAGCAAGGTGAAACATGGGCATATCCAGACCTGTGCAAAAGGCAATACATGAGCAGCCGGCTCATAAACCTACTTAATCCAATTACATTTAAGTTTTAAAATTAACAACAGTACATAGTGGGAAACAGACGCAACCTAACCCAATTAAGAATAATTAGCGGTTAATAGCTGCCTATCAATGTGCAAAATACAAATGAATAAAAACTAGAATACTGACACTTTGCAAGAGGAGTGGCTAGCTAAGAGGATAGCAGCCCATTTAAATAATGTATTCAAAATGAAAATTGAAATATGTACATAAACTCCTAAAGAGGAAATAGAAAGTTTTACTCACACTGCTTCGTTTTTTTGTTTTTTTTGTCCTCATCTTGCGATATCTGTATGAATACGGAGTATCAGGTATCTACCTCTGGTCACTTTTCCGACACTGCCCCACGATCTCTCTTGTCTGGGGAGTTTTTATCACCCTCTTGTTGGTATGATTTTGAGGAGTTTCCTTTACCCGTTACATACCATTGCCTCTGATTTGGAGCGAGGGGAGCTAGTCAGCTTGACTACTCAACAAGTACCATACTTGTTCACCAGAAGATGTATCGCATTAATCATAGGACTTACATTTAGATCTATTTAGGGTTTAGGAAACTCTCGAAACTTTCCCAGAACTTAAATCTCTTACTTGCGTTTCCTGTCCTGTCAAGTTTGTTAATTCTTATGGCCGAGTTCAACCAGTCTGCATTGGTTGGGCTAGAAGACCCTATCCATTTAATACAAATTTCCCTCCTAGCAAGAACTATTAATACAAAAAGGAGATTTTCTTGCCCTTTAGTAAGCCCCTCTTCATTTCCTTGATCTACAATCCCAAAAAGGGTAAGAGTTGTACTTACAGTTAGTTGCTTGGAGAAGATAATGCTCACGGTCTTACCAACTTGGTCCCAAAATTCTTTCAGTTGGGGGCAGCTTTTGAACATGTGGATGTCGTCTGCTCTTTCTTCTCCACACTTTGGGCATTTTTTTATTCCTGCGTTCTTAAACTTGGAGAGCTTTCTTGGTGTCCAGTATGCGCGATGAATGGTATACATGTGGTTCCTTTTCAAGGCCGCGGATTTTAGAGTTGACCAACATTTCGCCACGGATTTTTCCCAAATTAAATCTAGATCTGCTATTAGTAAGTCTTTCCCCCAAATTTGTGTTTCTATGTTTGGGTATGAGTCGTTGGCCATTATCAGAGCCCAGTACCATTTCGCTACTTCTTTTGGTATTCGTGTTGTTTTGACCATTTCCTTTTCCACTTTTTCGTTGATGTTATTAACACTGGGTATAGTCTTAGACCAGCTTAGAATTTGGTAGTACTTGAATTTAGATAGTGTATTTCTTGTCAGCTCTTGAAGCTCTGACCATGTTTTCAGGTTTGATCCGTTTAGTATTTGCCCCCAATATTTTACATTAGCTCTTTTTAATGAGGAAGCAAGTATGTCTTTGAAGCATTCTGGGGTTCCTGGCGAGTCCCATATGGGGGCCCATTTGTTGTAATACGGTATTTTCAGGATTCCTCTGATTTGTGTCCACATCTTTGTTGCGTCCCTTAATGTCTTAAGTTTTATTTTTTTGAAGTATTTGGGGTGTCCGAACTTAAACAGTACATGGTCATCTGATTTTGTGATTGCTTGTAAATGATTTGGGTAATTTTCGTGACTTTTTAGTAGTGCTCTAATGTTCTTGAATTGAAAAGCTCTGCAATACTCCACCAGGTCCGCGCTAGCTAGTCCTCCATCTTTCTTCCCTCTCCTAATTTTTTTTCCAAGCAATCCTCGTGCTTTTTGCTGCCCATATGAAGCTTGTGATGTCTCTCTGTGCTTGTGCTAGCTCCTTTTTTCCAAACTCCAGCGGTATTGCATTGAATAGGAATGTGAACTTTGGTAAGATGGTCATCTTGACTATGTTTGACCTCCCTATCAAACTGAGTGGTAAAGATGCCCAAGCCTTGAGTAATTTCCTTACGTCTCCAGCTACCTTGTTTAGATTGCGTTGTGGTATCTTTCCTATGTCGTGATTTACTAAGATTCCTAGATATCTGATTTCATTTTTTATATTGTGACATTGAAAGCGAGTATTCCAAGTCATGATCTCTGTTTTAGTTTGATTTACAAGGTATCCTGAAACTTTCCCAAATGTTTCTATAGTTTTTCCAATTGTGTCCTTGGCTCTTAGATAGTCGTCCGTAAAGATCATTAAGTCATCCGCATATAGTGCGATTTTCTTCTCCCATGTATGATGTTTAAATGGAGTAATTTTATTGTTATTTCTTAACTTGTTCGCTAGCGGTTCAATGTATAAATTGAAAAGTAAAGGTGAAAGCGGACAACCTTGCCTCGTTCCTCTGCTTATCTTTATGTTTTCTGTGAGACTACCATTTATTAGGACCTTGGATCTTGGATCCTTGTATATTTGGTTTACCATATGTGTGAAATTTGATCCTATGTTATTTTTGACCATAACTTTCTCAAGGAAGGCCCAATTGACCCTATCGAAAGCCTTTGCGGCATCTACGGTGAGTATGGTGAGAGGAGTTTTCTCATGTGTTGCGATATCTATTGCAGTTAATAATTCTTGTGTGACTTCATGTAGATTCCTCCCTTTGATGAACCCTTTTTGGTCCTGGTGCAGCAATTTTGGCAATACTTTCCCTAACCGAGCTGCCATTATTTTGGTAAATATTTTATAGTCTGCGTTGAGCAGTGATATCGGACGATACGACTCGCATCTGGCAGGGTTCTTTCCGGGTTTCAGGATGATTGTAATTATGGCATCATTCCAGGAATCTGGTATTGCTTTATGTTGTTTAAAAATTATATTGATTAATTTGGTCAGGTGAGGAAGTATAGAATCTTTTATTGCCATGTATAGTTCGTTAGGTAGCGCATCGGGCCCCGCTGCCTTTCCTTTTTTCATGCTCTTAATGGCGTCCGCCACTTCGCCTTCGAGGACTTCATTATTTAGAACTTCTCTTTCATCTTCCGTTAGTTTTAGAAGTGCAACATCTTCTAAGTAGGAATTGATCATTTGATCTTGTGGATTTGTATCTTCCGTATAAAGCTCTTTAAAAAAATTTCCAGAATTATTGCCTGATTATATTTTCGTCAGTGTTTTGAACCGTTTGATCATCCTGAATTATGCTTCTCACTTTGTTTCTGGCCAAGTCAGTTTTAAGTTTCCATGCCAGCCACTTTCCACATCCTTCACCATATTCGTGCTTTGCTAGCTTGCTGGCGTCCCATTTTTTTCTCAATCTTTCTTCCAAGATGTAATCAATTTTCTCTTTTTGCTGCTGTTTTTTTTTGGATAATTCTTGCTTCCTAGCCTCTTCTTGTTCCATAGAAATGGCGATATCTAGAGAATCAATGTTCTTTTCCAAATCTGAGATCTCTTGTTTTAAATGCTTATTTTTTCGAGCCCCTAGACTCAGAAGTTTACCCCTTATAACAGCTTTAAAAGTGTCCCAAGTTGTTTGTTCTGTGGTACCTGAGGCGTTTAATTCAAAGAAGTTATTTGTTTCAACTTCCAGTTCTCTTATTAGCTGTTCATCTTGTAGCAAGGCTCTCTCGACTGTGAATCTTCTTTCCGTTACTTTTACCGTGACTTGCATATCTGGTTGTACAGCCGAGTGATCTGACAAATGAGCTGGTAAGTGAGATATCTTTTCCACGTTCTTTGTTAATTCATTGCTGACCAAAAAGTAGTCAATCCTAGATTTATGCCCCAGCTTTTTGTTATGCAGGGTGAAAGGGTGCGTTTTATCTCCTTTTGTTTTCCAGATGTCTACTAGGTCAAGATCTCTTTTGTAGATCCCAATCCATTCTCTCATTTCTTTCAAATTGGTCTGTCTTCCCGGTGGTGATCTGTCTAGTTTTAGGTCCATCACTAGATTGAAATCGCCTCCCATTATTATGGGAGAAGTGGCTAGTAGTAACTGCGAGTATAGTTTTCGCAAGGGATCGGCATCGTCAAGGTTGGGCCCGTAGTAACCCGCGACGGTAAGGGGGGAATTTCCTATTTTGACGCTAGCTATGGCCCATCTGCCTTTACTGTCTACTTCTGAGGAAATTACAGTCGCTTTTAAAGATTTTTTACAAATTATCACAATTCCCTTGATATTGCAGTGTAGTGCATACATGGGAGTCTACCCACCATAAGTTCTTAATTATTTGGTCCCATTCTTCTTTTAAAAGATGAGTCTCTTGCAATATTATTATTTCACTTTTTTCAGTTCTGATATATTCCAAGATTTTATTCCTCCTACTTTTTGTCCTCAGGCCATTTACGTTCCAAGATAAAATTGTTACGGCTCTACTTGTACTCCCCATTTATTTTTTTATTTTTTTCATTTGTTGCGTTTTTTTGCGATTTTTTTGCGAGATATAACTCCAATTTGTTTTCTTTTCCTAATTTTTCGCAGATGAGGTATTTTTTGTTTTTTTCCCTATTTTGCTCCCCACCCTTTTTCTTGTGATTTTATGTTTTCTTGATTGTGCTATAGAATTACCCTCCCCGGGGAAGCCTCCCTCTTCTTTTCCTTCGGTTATCTTCATAACCCTTTTAGCTCCCGTTCCCGTGATTTTTGCCTATGTACAATTACAAGGATTTATTTGGTTGTTAACACCTTCATGTTTGTTTTATACTTTTGCACCTGAATATGTTTGATTTACGTATTTTTCTTCCATTTTGTGGTATGTTTTTTACTAAAGTTCCCTCAGTTCAGGGGTTCCTCTGAGTGTACTTGATCCTTCATTTGCTCTATCAGGGCTTTCACCTCTTCTGGATCTCTTATGTTTCACATTTTATTCCGCCACATGATGCGTAATGATGGTGGGAATTTCATCTGCACCGTGGCACCTAGTTGTTGCAGTTCTGACATTAAGTTTCCCAGTTCCCATTGCCTGGTCTGGGAGGCCTTTGACATGTCAGATCTTATTTTAAAAGTCCAACTGTCCTTGTTGTAAGTTCCTTTTTTCAGAGCATCTCCCAGGATCCTGTCCTTCAGCGTATACGTTTTGAAGTTAACTAAGATCTTCCTAGGGGTTTTTCTTTCTTTGCTCTTTCCAAAGGGGTCTCTATGCACTCTTTGTATATCTTCTTCCAGTACTTCTTTATCCGCCCATGAGAAATGTTCTGCCAGAAGTGCCCCTACAAATGTTTTAATGTCCTTGCCCTCTTGGTTCTCCGGCACATTTAGAACCCTGATGTTGTTTTTTCTTGCCTGATTCTCCAAGGATTCCATTTTTTCGTTCATGATTTTTTTTTCTAACCTTAGGGAGCTTATTTCCTTCCTATTTTTTTCAACCTTTTTGTCTAAGACAACAACTTCGCTCTCCACTGCCGTGACTCTGTCTCCTAACGCGTTTAACTTGTTGTCTAATTTTTCGCATACCTCCTGAATTTTATTTTGCTTCGCTTCTGAAATGGAGAATTTCTCTTTCATTTCTGCCCATATCTTCTCCAGGAGTTCGTCTGTATGGTTTTTTGAAGTTTCCTTGTGACTCTCTAAAGAACCAGTATCGTCCTCTTCTTTGTCTTCTTCAGTTATATGTACTGCTGCACCAGCGGGCTTAGTACCTCCCTCCGCCATATGTACTTCCTGGGCTTCAGCGCCTTCTACTGCTCTGCTTCCCTTGCTGGTTTTCCAGATATCTTCCAAGCTCTTTGTTTCTGATAAGTTCTTTTTCTTATTTCTGGGTTTTCCCCTACTCTTTAAATTGCCTGAGCCTATTTTTCCGACTTGGGGGGGGGGGCGTCTGCAGGTTTCCTTTTTTCAAAGAGAGAATGTCTGGTAGTTTGATATCCTACTCTTTTTCTCCCCTCAGAGATTCTAGAGCAGACTGTGATTGTATCGAAGCTCAGACTTCGACCCCTGCTGCTGAATTTTAAAGTAAGTTCTTAATGAGGGAGTGATTTTTATTTGTAATCTTTGTGAGGAGGCCAACTTATCTTTCTCTTTCTCTGAGGTGATCTTGAGATCTTTTGGTATGGTTTTTTGTCTTTTTCTACTCACTCTCGGTGAAATACCCTTTGGAAATTGCTCTTGGCTTAAGAAATTTCTATTGCGCAAACTGTAGAAGGATTTTACTTGTTTATCTTGATTTCCTGATTGCTGAGGTTCTAGTGATTCTTTAACTCCCACTCGATTTTTTCTTACAGGGGTCTCCTCTAAGTTTTGATATGCCTCCTCCTTGTCCTCCTGTGCTGGTTTTGTAGATTTACTCATAGGCAGGTAGTTTACAGATATCTTTTGTTTCAGAGTATCAGTATGGAGGGATAAAGCAGTATGCTGACTGTTGAAATTGCTGCATTTAGTGTTTTTGCATTTAGTGTTTTGTGGCGTTATACAAAAAACCTTGTTTGATGTCCAAAACCTCTCTATTTGCCTGGTTTTATTTATTTCCCTTATTTTTCTTCTGTGAGAGGCTGCAGTTTTGTGTCTTTTTATTTTCCAGTCCCCTGTTGTCTTCTCGTTTGCCTGCCGGCGCTGTGATGTAACCTTAGCACTCTCTATGCTTTGTCCGGTTGAGGCAATATTCGCTCCATTCGCTTCACTGACAGCATCGGAGATCTGAGAGCGTTCCCCTCTGACTCTCCCGCTCGTGCCCCGGAACTGATAGCTCAGTCTTCCGGAGGCACGGCGGCAGCGCGACTTTGCCTCTGCTGCAGCGTCCCACCGATGCAACTGCTTCACCGCTCCGGCGCGACTCTCCAACTCAAACCCCCCCGGTCCGCAGCTCTCACCCACGTCCGTGAACGTCACCCGGAGCTTCAAACAGCGGAGCTCACACAGGACGATCGCGGCTTCCTCACTACCTCTACGTGGCGGGCACAGGTCTTCCCTCGTTGTCCCGCAGCCAGACGTGGGAGAGAGGAGACCAAGGGAACACACCATTCCCGGAGAAGTTCTTACGCAAGGTAGGGAGATTATTGCCTTTGATATCACTCTCGTGGTGCTCTGTCCATTTTTTCCGTTTGCAGGTGCTCACCAACCACTACATTCCGTTCAATCACGGGCGCTCTGGGAGCTCTCCGACTGAGCTTCCTACTCAGCCGCCATCTTCCCCTGCTTCGTTTTTTGAACAAAGGAGATAGTCTCGAGTTCAAGCTACATTTTTAACACAATCTTGTGGGAACACCGGTACAGATTTAAAACATATACATGAACTCCTTAAAATAGTTAAATAGTTTTACACACACTGCTTCGTTTTTTGGACAAAGGAGATAATCTCGAGCTGATGCTACATTTTTGACAGAGTTTTGTAAAAATAACGGCTCAATGCCAATCCTGGACATAAAAACAAAGCATGGTCAAGAGTCTGGGTACTCAGCATACACAAATTACACATTTTCCCATTATTCAGATTCTGAGACCAGTTTGCTGTAAGGTCATTTAAAGGCAGAAGATTCATACGATCTAGGATCAGCCGGTGACGAATACTGTGTTCTAAATTCCAAAAGAAATATTTTTGTGGAATTCCCTGCGAGTTTGTCCTAGTTATTAGTTTTAATCTTTCTTTAGAGTTGCAGGATTGAATGTCTCTTTCATAACTAATTTTGCCACTCAGAGTTTTTAGGAGAGACTTAAATCCTAATGATGGAAGGTTGAGCACTGATTCTTCTTGTATACCAAAGGCTTTTAGTGCGAATGAAAAAGTCATGGTAAAAGGAGTAGTTAGCTGCTTTAACATCAAAGATTTCATGGCAAAGAACACCTCTTAGTGAATCTGGCTCGCTATGTTTTAACTAATAACCCCACCGTAAAACCCTGGATAAGCCTTGAATATAAGAGCTTATCAAACCAAATTCCAATCTGATTGCTGCCGTTGGAACTAACGTGTTAAAATTACATATTTTACGTAGTATCTGACCTTCAAATGTATTAAAAAAACTCCAATCCTTAACAGGGATTGATTTGATCGCATAAAGCCGGGTTGGCGGGATTTTTGCCTTAAAAACAGTCAATAAGTGTAAAAAATGTCTTCTACCCATAGCGCTGTAAAAAAGGCGCAAACCATTGGCGTGCGATGTAGCTTTACTAGTGCACTGTGAAATGTGAGGTTTATTTTTCGAACTGCCTGTTAAAAGTTTCCCTAAGTCCCTTTCAGGACCGATTTGCCAATTAATATTATATGATTTTCTACTTTTAGTACTTTTCAGAATTAAAATTTTACTTTTGGATACTTTTATTTTCAAAAAGTGGCCCACAGTATATTTTTGTAGGGAAGCCAACTTTCTATTCAAACCAATAGGGGTTAAGTCCATTACTACTATATCATCTGCATATAAACACTCTGTTATGCTGGCGGTGCAGTGCTCTGAGGCCCAAGGAAGGGGGGCCCCTCCCCTGATCCTTATAGCCATTGGCCGAAAGGGCTCCAATGATCTCTTTGCTGTATTTGCATGAGAACAGCGATTTAGATTGGTAGTTAAAGTGCACTTAAGTTTGAAGTGAGCCCTGCCCCTGCATGAATGAAAAGCAGGGTATCCTGCAGGGCTCACAATAAAATACTGAAACACATTGTGTCACCATGAACAGTGCTCACCTTAGGGTTAGGGTTGCCAGCTTTCCAAGAGAAAAATGCCAGCCATTGGTTATTTATTGTTTTTAATGAGTCTGCAAAGGCCCAGATGTTATGCAAAATAAGACCTTTAAATATTACTATGTATTAATTTGTAACATGACTTTTCTGCCTTTCCTTACTTAAACTATTAGTCAGGTATTGTTAATGCATCTTTAGAATACATTTAAAAGTACTTTCTATTTATACCTGTTGTTTGAAGTATGTACAGGAAAGGGTTACACATATCTGCTTTAGGAAATTTTGCTTCTTTTTTTATTTTGGACAGGACATGAAAATACAGGTGGTGCTGGTAGAAAGCTGGCCATGCGGCAATTCTATTCACCTAGGATAAAAGAAAAGGGGCGAAGAAGCACACATAATGGAGGTGGAGTCCAAATAAAGGGGGTACGACGAAGGAAAGAACTAAGATAAGAGATGGGGAGAGATGTGAGAGTAAAAGTACAGCAGAGAGGTGACAGATGAATGTAATCAGGGCATAACAGCAACAAAGAGCAAAAGGCTTGAGGAAACAGAAAGAGGAAGAGGAGTATTGTATGCGATGTGCTGAATCAGTGAGAGAAGGGAAGAATTTGGGCAAGGACGGTGCTAGGAATGGGCAAGGTGGGCAGCTGAAATGTGCTCAGGTTGAAAACATGGGGCCCTGCTTCTGTGTACAATGCCATCAGTCAGCTCACCTGCTCCTCCAGTACACCCTCCCCAATCCGATCACATCACAAATGCCTTTTTCAAGAGAGGTGTCTTAACCTCCCTCATCCAAGGGCATGGTGGCATAATTGGGGGTGCAGGGATGGGGAAAGAAAACAGTGGGTGGGGAAGTGGGCAGCACTAAATCAAACAATGGTTTTGGCTCACAACGTCTGGAGCAGTGCAGACCATCACTTAAAAACCTGCACTGAAGGGGCGTGGCCAAGCGGTCCGACATAGTGGACGCGCCTTAACATCGCTCCTACAGCCCACTATTAGCCCTCCTATAATCCTGCCATCATACTGCAGTTACCTTTGCCTTGACCTCCCACGAATCACGGCGAACGGACGGATTACTCGCTGTGCCTGTACTGGGCTTGCTGGATACAGAGTAAATGAGTACGCTATTTAGTAATAACCAGGTCGGCACATATTGTGAAGGGAGGATGATGTGATATACTGTGAGGTGAGTGTGTGGCACGGGGTAACCGTTGGAATTTAACATGAGGAGGTCATGGGGGTGTATTCTTTCATGGTCTGTTGTTTTAGGTCTCAACTCGTATAGGAGTGGGGACAACATTTTCAAACAAGTATAGGGACCCCCCAGGATCGATAAGAACACTGAAACGGTGCGGGTACAGGGACCGGCACACACTTTGCAGGAGATTAAAGAAGACTAGTGGTGAGTGTACTAGGTTAGATTAATGAAGTATATATTGGGAATGAACCGAGATATGATTTAGTATTGTGCGTTACTTATTTATTATGACATTTCAGGCTAATTGATTGCCCATGTCCAGCTTCGAAACTCGCTGAAACACTGATACTCCCTGCACGGCTACCAGGATCCTGCCGGGAATTCCACTTGTTTTATTGGGGTGAGTGGACCCTCTGTACATGCCCTTCCCATTAGCTATCAACGTATGGGTGATTCACCGCATCTGGGGTAGTAGACAGTTGGCTCTAGTTAACGAGAGAGCCATTGAGTTTTGATAAAAAAAATGGCTCAACTATATCAGTGGAGGGGTCAGTTGATGCAGAAATTGGCAATCACTGCATGCACGGTCGCATGTTGGATCGGGACACACCGTTAGACTAGAGTATTCGATTATAGTTATGGCCGCAGATATTCATCTTGTGCGTGGTACAATATGATTACTGCTATTCCAATGCACTATTTAACTTTGTGTTTCCTAGGTCATGAGGATGTAATCATGGCCGTCAGATGTCCATTCCGTGCGTCGTACAGTACAGTCACCATTATAATAATGTACCATCTACTTCTGTATTCCCTAGAACTGGTTTCGGAACGCGCAGTGGCAAGCTGGCGATTCCGGCTTACTACATTAGCTTCTTTGACGATCTTGCTGGTCCAGTTAATATCGTGGCATCTGAATCAAATGTTCATGGTGGGTGCTTTCTTTTGTTTTCTATGTGGTAGATTCTTGCTTGGGCTAGTGGCCCACTCACTATGTTGTGATGTGTTTGGATTATCATACCTCAAGAGTCCTGTCACTCTTTTATTGGCAAAGGTAGACTCTACTTGTGCATGTCTGATGATTTACTATTTAACTCTAGTTCCTGGTGATTTGGGTCTGTTGCTTATTTCTGTAACTGAATCCTGTCACTCTTTTATTGGCAAAGGTAGTCTCTACTTGTGCATGTCTGATGATTTACTATTTAACTCTAGTTCCTGGTGATTTGGGTCTGTTGCTTATTTCTGTAACCGCATAGGATGTATATGTTTAATTTTTACACCACATGTACGTCTGCTACTCGGACAAACTTATAATAGCAATACATGTACCGTGGTTGTGTCATTTTTTGCCTGTGGTTTATTCTTGTGTTTAATATAAGTGCATAGATATTTAATTGTTGTTGTTGTAGTACTTTATTCGATAAAAAATGTATCATAAAAGTAGAAACATACTCCAAATACAAACAACCCATAAAATTCATAAAAACAAGAATACAGATCATAAATACAATAAAAAAGACTTATATACAATTAAAAGAAAAAGACCCCGAAGGCACATAAAACTAGTATGGCAATAGGGTTAGGAACAATTAATCTGAATTATATTTTATTTGCCTCGCTCAAAATCTTCTTTATCTGCTCTGTGCGTATCTGCCAGGATTTTCCCCAAAAATGTTCAACCCCACATACAATAGTCATAGATGTTACATCTGTTGTGAGGATGCGCAGGGCCTTGTGATGTTGTCTATAGCCCAACTCTCTACATATCGCCTTTAGCCATCGACTTCTGGCCCCCCTATAGGCTTTACAAGCGAACAGAAAGTGGGATAAAGACTCTTTAGGGCATGGACAGCATGGGAATGTAGCATGATCATGCCGTAAAGTTTTCCAATGCCCAGTAAATTAGTTTATTGGTAATGTTCCATGCCTGAACTTTAAGAAAATAGTTCTATCTTTGGGGGATTAGATAAAGTCCAAAAACGGTTTGAGCTTTCTAACAGCATAGATATTTTAATTACATGTTTGTGAATGTAAACTTTTTATACATGTTAGTGAGTTGTGTACATGTTGTCTCATGTGAATGTATGTCTTGTGCATGTTATATTTATTGTATTATTGTTTGACATTCCATCCTTGAAAAAGTCTTAGAAAAAGACAAAACATGTGTCGGCAAACCTGGTTTGGGAGTTTTTTTATATTTTCTATATACAAATAAAGGACTGCTGAACAGCAAGAAGATTGACCTATCTGGATTTTTATTTTCTGACTAGTGTTATTGAGTTGCTTCAATTATCCAATAGAGGGTTACCTATACCCTAAGAAGTGATGATTACAATGAAGACTAAATAGGGACTAACGGTGTGTTGCTAAAACCCTAATTTTTTGTATTTAATTTGGTTGCACATTGAGTTGTGCCTACAACACCTTGAGGTAGTAGGTGTTTGGGGCAAAGTTAGCACCCCTATATGGTTACATAGTGGGACACCCATATTTATCACGCTGAATAATTGCTATATTACTGTTTTGTTTAGTGAATGTGCGGACGTTTCCCTACGGGAACACTACTACCTGTCCATTGGCAAAGCCAATAGGTTTCACCTATGTGAATTCTATTGATTTTGTCAATGTGTTTTTACATATTGCAGAGCAGTTGAGCTGTTGTGCAGCCTGGTTTAAAGTTTAAAAAAAAGCGCTATGATACGCACAATGCTGGCCGCGTCATAGAGTGTTTAAAAAAAGGTTAAGCCATGTTGCACAGCAGCTCAACTGCTGTGTGACATGTAAAAAAAAAACATTGACCAAGCCAATAGATTTTGCATAGGAAAAAGGTATTGGCTTTGCCAATGCTTGTTATAGTTACAAAAGAGTGCATGTAACTGTTACATTGCTCACAGGAATCAGGTTTGATTCTTAACACTTGCTTTTTTAATTATTCCTTAATTCTGGACACCAAGACTACTGAATATAAAATATATGTATTTGTTTGTAAGCAATTTTCACATGGACGAAAGCATCGCATGCAACTGTAATGCACAAATCATTTGAACAGACAAGATGTCTCAATTTCGTATTAATGCATTTGCGGGACTTCTGATGGAAAGAAACAATGTTTTCTTTTACAGATCTCATTTTTTTTTTATAAAATCGCTTTCATCAGATAGTTCAGGATTGTAATTAATTAGCCACTTCATAGTACTTGTTTGTGCTCGCACAAACTTTCTACCTGAATTCCTGAATTTACATATTACAAATAATTCTTTGTGCTATTCCGTACTTAATTTTGTGGTGCACGTTTTAGAACATCAAATAAAGAGCTGGTGGCTTCAACAGGTAGATGACCTAATTACGATCCTGTTTGTGTTTTGGGTGTAACATACTTTGCATCTTAATAAAAAAATGCTTCAATTATTTCATCACTTTATGATGCTCTTTTTCGTAACATTTCAATTACGTTTCTTTGTATGAAGATCATTTCATTATTAGAAAGCAGGCTGGAAATGTGTTGTGCCAAAGAACTTGAAATAGAAACATTTATCTTTTGTCGTACCTATTCTTAAATATAACTACCAGCTGATTTATTGATTTTATACATCTACTGTGTCTCAATGCATTTTCCCATTGAAATAAATAAATATTTTAGGCATTTAACATATGCACTGCAGGGGGTGTGGTAAGGTGGCTGATACTTTAGAGCATGTGGTCTATCTTTGTCCTGCAATTGCGCTACAGCGCAGACGAAAATTGAAAGTCGAGTGGAATAGGCTGGAAATCCGGACCTGCAGGCAGGCAGTAATTGCAGCTCTGAATCCAGAGAACACAACTTTAAATATAGGCCTCATAACTCTTATACGCTACGCATACCGCAATTTTACTCAATAACGGGCAGTGCTGGTCAACGTTTCTATTTTAAAGGTATACAGTCTACTCCAAACCGCACTTTTATTAAATGCTGCTATAACTGGTTATACTTGACTGCATTTTCCTACAACCTGCTGCTAGTAGTTGTCTTCTGACTGTACCCATCAGGATAACACCGCTATTGTTAAGTCCTCAAACTTCTTTTTTGCCCAAATGCCATTGTGGTTACAGTTGCTGTGTATATTTTGCCTTTTTTAACACATAACGTTACTGAAGCCCTCAAATGGAATTCAAAAGTTTTAATGTACCTACTGTTTTTATGCTTTGCTATTTTAATAATTTGTACTGTCGTTGGTATCTTCTGACCTGTACTTTTATAGATATTTTATATCTAAATCAGTTATACTTACCTGTACCTGTATATGCACTGCGTCAGTTAAAATTGTACATCTTTACTTCTACGTAGAACTAATCTTTCTTTCCTTATACGTTTAAATATTTTTGGTCTTCTCCTTCCACATACATTAAATGCACTGCATGGCCACATTATAAATTACTCTGACAGACTAGACAATTACAGACAGAGATAGATTGTTTTATACAAACCCCGTATTTGAGTCTCGCCATCACCATAACATATGGTGATCTTGGGCAGTTGGCACTGTTTACCGCCTATTCACAGTTGGGAATTCTGAAACTGTTGCCTCAAATGATAAAAGAGGCTTCCATCCACTGGAACAGACTGTCATAGTGCTAATCCATGTGCTTTGAACATCAAAGTGAAAATGCTGAAAGCAAGCATTGTTAAGATTGTGTTAAAGGCTGGATGCCTCCTTCCTGTGAAGAGATCTTATCATTTGCTTCAGCAATCCATAGAGAATATTCCTGGTTTCAGCTTGAACCGGTTTCTTCTCTGATTAACATTTTTATTTAAATATTTGTCTGCTATTTTATGTTTATATTTAACCATTAGCATTTCCTTTGTGCTTGCCAATTGGTAGTAAGTTGCCCAGTATCAAAAAAACATCAGTTGCAACCTGGTACACTAGAAATAGTTTGATGACTGCTTAATTTTGGCTTCCCTGCAGATTTCCTGTCACAGGACAACACTTCTAGCCTTAAGGTTGTATTTAACAGATCATTGCATTCAAATGAAACAATTGCACTGTCACAGCTGAAAACGAGTATTTGTAAAAAAGGAAGGCCCAGGACTGTAAAGGTGACATGAAGTCCTAGGATAATAATGGGTGAATTGCCACCAGGGATTGTAGGTATTAAAACCACGAACAATAAATCACAGGCTTACCATGGTAGATGAGTAAAATTAATTCAGAGTGGAACTGATTACATTTTTTCCATGATTTTTAAAAAAAAGTTACACACATATTTACATTTATGTATTTCAAAGGCCCAATATTATTAATTAATTGCCATGCTCAGAAAAAAACGCACTGAGCATGGCAATTAATTAATAATATGCAGCTGGGTACAAAATCAACTCTGGTAAAACTCACAGTCTGCAAGTCGCCTATGAAGAAAAGGCAGGAGCCTTGAAATGCGTCAGGCGCTATGAACTTTTACTGGAATGCAGAAGCTGGTTCCTTTGTTCAAATAAACCTCTTGGTTTTCACTTGCTGTCGAGTGTGTCCTTGAAAGCTCTTGGGCCTTTGAAATACATATTTACATTTGTATTGTTTGAATTCACTTCAAGCAGCTCCAGTAAGTTTAAATTCTAATTTCCTACAAGAGTGTTCATGGGCCTGGCTGTGGTTCTAATCAGCATTCACACACACACACACACCCACACAAACACACACACCTACAGATTCGGGTAACTGGGCAATGTAACATCTGGAACTTCCAGTGGCCTAGTTATATTAACACGGGTGCAGCCTTTGCTTGTACGCGGTTCAATTAGTATATTCTGTTTCAACAATACCTGGAACTCATAAATAGATTACTTTAACGTAATAGATTACGGACAGTACTGTGAGCATTTATTATCGTTGTTACTTAACGACTTAGCTGCTGATCAGTGTCTGTTTTAATTTATGCTTCCAATGTGTGTGGATATCTACCACAACCCTACATTTGGGGTACATCAGGAACTCATGAATGGATAACTTTTACCTAACAGATCTCGGACAGTCCCATGATCATTTCCTACGTTGCTACTTTGCCATATAGCCACTGATAAGCGTTTGTCTAAATGTATGCTTCCAAAGTATGCGGACAACCATCACCACCCCATATTAGGGGTAGACCTGAGTTAATCACGCCACGGCACTTATGCACCCAGGCATGAATTTACGTGTACTAGACCCCAGCGTTATGGATGATATGCTTCATATATCACCCATATTTTGTCACCGGTAATTAATATTTGTTATGCCTGATGCACCAGACTCAAATTATACCCACATAGTTTTGGAAAGGAGTCTGACTTTATGTAATTCTTACTTATAGATACATCACCCACAGATTCATAGGTCCTGTGTACTGTACTGGGACGCTACAAGGTAAGACATTACCTGTTCCTATGTAAGAAGTCTGAGAATGGTGAAATAGCTAGAGATATGTATAGATACGATGTAATTGAAGCTTGGGTTTCTTTACAGATTTACAACAGAATTCAATATTTATTACTTTACCTAAATAACACAGGATCAAGTCAAAGAGACTGAGTGAGTGATCTCTCCTACTTGAACTTTTAAAATACCACTAAATATGTCACTTGGCACTAAGGGAATTCCGGGACGAATGACACACTGGTGTGTTAATATTTCAGCATGACACTTGATGATCCTATTCACATACCAATCCGTGAAAACACATCATATACTCCCCAAACACGTATGGCATGTCTGGAGTCCCTGACCCAGGTTATGGGCCCTCTATACAACTCAATATCTACTCTTTCTAAAAATTGGATTAGGACTTTGTTGTAGATATTAAGCCCTGAGGAAGTCAGCTGTAACAAGAAAAGCTTGAAACACGTGTTGGCAAGGTACTCAAACATTTTCAAGAAAATAAAAGAACTATTGAAACCTCAACCTCAATTTTATCTCTGTATGCCTGGAGAACACACATTTGTACAGTTTAACGAATCTGCATAATACCCAAAAGTAAAATTCATATTCTTGGAAAGTGTCGACGTGATCCGTCAAGCAGGTGTCAAGAAAAAGGGGGAGTCACAAAATGTGCCACTGTTTGATGAATCTAAATGAAACTTACCAAAAAATGTTTATCCACCACAGCTCCTTATTGGAAAGTTTTGTGAAGATTTGTCAAACAACGCCAAAGATATTAACAAAACAAAAAATGCTCTTAGTATGGAATCTCTCACATAACTATATTCAAACTGTGTCCGCCTCAATTGTGTAAAATACATAATTAAATATATATGTATAAACATGTATATATAAATCATGGCTAAGCCCTCTTATTAAATGCTTGCCAGTGGTTTCAAAGCTCATATTCATTTGTAAACAGGGAAGACCTGAATGTCTGCTGCGACTTCATGTGCCCAATACCACATTGCTGCCGAAGGCCGTGCAGAGTGGGGGTAGACCAGACACTACAGACAACTCCAAAACAAAGGCAATGCCTGGCAGATGGGGAGTTGGCTGCCCACTGGGGGCTTTGAAGATGGGTCTTGCCACAGGCCAGACCCTGTGTAGCCAACCTCATGCTGCACACGGCCTTTGGCTGTGAGCGGCTTGGGGTTGGCTTTATATATGGTAATAAATTATTATTATGGTAGAAAAAAACTGGAAATTCACAGAAAAAAACAAAGGTTTAAGTGATGTTCTAGTTAAGAATTGTAATTACATTTGACTTTACATTAAAAAACTCTTCAAAATGCACAGAAAAAAACAAAGGTTAAAGAAAGTTATAGTTAGAGTAAACATTTCAAAGATAACCTAACTTTACTCATGACATTTTCCATGACATCATTGATACCATGACTGCAACATCTGAAATGACATCGCTGATGACAAGACTGTGTGTAACGAGGGCGCAAGTTATAGTTACTTTAGGGCAGGATTTATGGTTACTACAGATAACTATAAGTGATGAATTTCAGTGTTTTAGTTTAAAATGTCACGTTGTCACTGAAATTTTCATCTAACAATAATTAGAACATTAGAATGTTGAGCACTCCATTGCAGACCATGGAGTGCTCCTGGCTTCTATGGCCCGGTAGAAGCCCGCAGAACAACATTCTAATGTTTTTTTCATTTACAGCTGCTGCTGTGAACAAAGGGCTCTCGGAACCCAAGGGTATTTAAATCTACTTGTGCTCCGAGAGGCCTTTGTTTAATTTGTTAGACCATTCTGCTCTCTAGTGGCAGAATGTTCTAATAGCCTTATAGCCCTCCATAGCTGGGCTATACTGGCCATTAAAGTCCCGCCTTCGCCTTGGGACTTTAACGCTACGGCAGGCTATGAGGCTATATTATCATAAACCTTTGTTTTTTTGTGAATATATGAATATATATATAATATATATATATATATATATATATATATATATATATATATATAGAGAGAGAGAGAGAGAGAGAGAGAGAGGGAGAGAGAATATTAGACAGCACAACTTCATAACTTTATTGCGGAATAAAGGCATGCATTTTAAAGCCCTACATGGTATCGAAACGCGTTGTAGAATTCAACATGTTGTTATGTCTGTGGGGTGAGCGGTATGCGGGTCAATCCTTACATTGTAAAGTCTGATATTCTAAATAGTGCATTACAAAGACGTGCATACTGTACAAACACAGAAATGCATTTACTTTTCCCCACAGCCCTCTATGTAATTTCCCCAGTGAGGACCCCCAGTATACTGCAGCGGGTGATCATGACTCATCCTCGCACAGCAGGTTTTGTGCTCTTACACTCATATGATTAATATTAAAACACAGTAGCAGTGAGCAAGTAGTAACTGGGAGTGCAAGTTGAATTAGCAGAACATCCCATGTCACAAGGATAAAGTTCAAACAGTCCTCATTTTTCAGCAAAGAGCAATAAGCATATTGGGATGTTTAGGCCAATGCCTTTGATGGGAATTGAAACTTCAAAACCCTCCCTTCCTAGATATGTTAAATGAAACACCAGGCTGAAAGTTACAGTTACAACATGGTCAGCTTACAGTTAGAAAGGGCATTGCTATTTTTAAGGAGTATTTCCATTAGAGCATCCTACCTAAGTCATTTGTAAATTGGTTTATGTGGTATGACAAATGGCCAAAGATCTTCTTGACCCAAATAAACTTGAATTGGAAGAACCAACTCTGACATAAAAACAGAGTATTTCAACAGAATTTACCAGGTTCCTGTTAATAGAGCTAAGAATCGAAGGGCAAAGGAAAGAAAGATGGCACATTACGTTGATGGAATGAAACATTGATCACACATGTATTTAAAATCTTTAAAAAACAAGCACCATTTATTGGGACATTGTGGGATTTGTACATGCACAAAACATTTCTTAGCACAAACCTAATGGAAATAGGTGATTCCTGCCTAGACAAAAACCATTGCATCTCTGGAGGTGGTACAGGTGACTAGAGGGGTCAAGGAAGCATGGAATCTTTGTGGCCTTTTAAAAAAGGAAAACAAGATTGAAATGAAAAAATGTCCACAAGACCTCCTGCTCTCCCCTCCTCTCATCGTCCAAATCCTCAGAATCTAAATCGCCGAACGGCACCTCTTACTGGAGATGGCAGTTCATCTAAGGCACCTAGGTTTCATCCCAGATCTCTTGCCAGTGGTGTCTCTGGATCTCCAAGAGCCAAGCCCTGCCAAGGTTTCCTGGTCAATGCTCAAGTTCAGGTTTTTTCTTTGCATTGTGGCTTTGTTGTTTTATCTGTCACACTATGAAATAATGTTACATACAAAATAAATCAAACATTTCAATTTGACATTGTTTGCCGACTCCAGCTAATTTGTCCACACGCGGGATGCCTCTGCTTCAGACGCTATAGGGATCACAAACTGCAAGATTTCCAGCGCAACGAATGATTAATGCATTCGGTGAAAGCTTTTTAACAAGGAATATCCATACCTCAATTGTATGAGTCCGAATGACCATACCTGTACCGTGTGTGAGGCACTTTCACTGCACTGTTATATATATGCACTGAGAAGTGGCATATGTGGAGTACTAAGCAGCTGAATAACTGAATAGAATATTAATGTGATTGACCATTAAGGATCATCTAAACATATTTGGAGAGAAGATTATCATTTTAACTTGGAAGGGATAGTTCGCTGGACGAACACCCTGGGATACTGGGAAGGAGGCAGAGTACCCCTGACCGATATTGTGCGATACATAGCTCTAGAGAAACATTGGGAAACATAAATCTCTGTGCCTGATGAAGGTGGTTAAACATTAACTATACCACCGAAACGCGTCGATGCTCAAGGAGTAATACTAGGAAAACGAATTTGGGAAAATTCTGTATCTGTCGGAATTTAATCCGTAGCCTGTACCTCCTTTTTTATTGAAATGTTTGATTTATTTTGTATGTAATGTCTGTTCTGTGTATGTTTCCCATTTTTTAACTAAGTATATTGTATGGTAATAAACCGTGCAGATCTAATTTTTATTGTGCTTCTTTTATAATATTTTGTACATTGCTTCCATGCTAAAAGTTTAAAGTTTATGTTGCCTATTGTGAAATGTATGCATACTGGCAATAATTTGCCTGCTTGTGATAATTCGCCCAAAGGGAATTATATATTTTGACTTTTGTCTATTGTGGAACCCTATCCCTTTAGTCCTGGGGTCCCTCTCTCTTTTATTAGAGACACTATGAAATAAGACTACGCGTCCCAGACTGCAAAAAAAAGTGGAGTGGTGCATCTAGTCAAGCAAAGATCTATGAAACTTGGCTGCTATGGAAGACCGGCTTTTCCATTACTTCTACGCTTGGCCACAGCACCAACCACAAGATGACTGGAGTTGATGGGAAATTGGATAGTTCCTATCAGGACCGTGTCTCTGAAAAGCCTCTAAGGCAGGGACAGAGTCAGCCGTTTAAGTCTAATTTCCAGGCTTTGCCGGACATGCACCTGACCGACTCTTCCTCAGTCCTACCAGCATTTCAAATGCACCAGTTTCAGAGGATTAGTTGGTTGCTCTGCAAGTCAGTCATCAGGTTGCAGCTCATCAAGAGCGCGCTATTGGATAAGTGGTTAGCACAGCACATCTCAATTTGTGTTAAACATTGCTGGGTACTAAATGGTTGATTGGCAAGCATGTAAACTGCAACCCAAAGTGATAGGGTCAGCTGTGTCTTATAGGAAGATTGATTCATGGCCCTGTTTATTGCAAGAATCACTACTTTGGCTACTGTCCTGCTGAGCTGTACAATATAGGCCTCACTTACTTTTTTCCCACTTTCATTGAAAGTGTCAAGCTAAATTTGCAGGTGTGTATCCTTGTAAATGCTGGTGACACTCACAAATTGCGGGTGAGAAGACAGGTCTGGACCTCAGTATGAGTATTTCATGCCTACACTGCCTTGAACTGATCCCTGGAGGAGCGGTGGTAGCAGTGCCGGATTACCAAATAGGCAAAGTAGGCACCGGCCTATGGGCCCCACTCCTTTTAGGGGCCTGCGAGAACAACTCAAAATAATATTGATTTAATCTTGAAAGAAAATTACAATCAAGCTTTCTTAAATATTGTTTCCAAAAGATAGAAACAAAATTAATCAACTCAAAGATAGGAAAACTTTACATTAAAGACACTATAGAGAAAATCCTGTATTAATGTAATGTACCCACAAACAACTTAAAGTACATAAACCAGAGACATCAGATTCACACAACAGTTTGTAAAACAAATACGGTGCATTGGATATTAGAAGATAATTTGCGAGGGGGGCCCCGAAAGTTCAACGGCCTAGGGGCCTCCACAGGGTTTAATCCGGCATTGGGTGGTTGCTTGCAGCTAGATCTGTTCTGAAGAGAAGCCCCAGCAGGCATGTAGTCAAAAGTCACCTGTTAAAGTGCTTGTGCAGTATGCAAACTGAGTAAACATGCTGGGAGCGTGCGCAATCGAATTTCCATCACGTCTCCCTTTGGCACCTCTCATGCTGATCATAGAGGGCCAATGGGGAGCCAGGAGCTAGCACTCTCATGAGGACGCCAGAGGTCTGACGAGGGTAAATAAGCAGGTTAGGCTGGCCTTAGTGGGCTGTCCACAAGAGGGCTGGCCTTCGCGGGTTGTCCCCAAGGGGGCTGCCCTTCGCGGGTTGTCCCCAAGGGAGCTGGCCTTCGCGAGTTGTCCCCAAGGGGGCTGGCCTTTGTGGGTTGTCCCCAAGGGAACGCGACCCTATTGGAGGGAAGGAAGGAAAGAAAAACATACCTCCATTTCCAGCCTGGACAAATACAGCCTCCCTTAGCCTGGACACAAAAGGTCTACTATTAAACCTTGCCCCTTCCCAGGAACCTCCTGCTTCTGTGAACAAGGCAAGAATAACACTCTCTGATCCCAGTAAAAGCAATTACATTAGATCTATGTAGCTTGCAACTTGCCATTAATCTTTCTTTGTTGCAGCAGTTGCAACTCACAAGGCTATCCATTGCAACCAGGTGGTCCAAGGCAAAAGCGGGGGGAAGGTGCCACGGTTAAGATCCCCGGCCATACCACAAGTCTCAACAACTTGGGGGCCGCTGGAGGACCCAAACGTGCTCCGAACTTAGCAATACAGGAGTGAACGTTCACATGTAAGGCAGTGTTTAATTGGTATAGAAAATGAATGTTTACCTGCCCAAAATTTTTCAGAAGACCACTGTCCACTTCCACCAACCACTTCGATGACTACCCTTCCCTCTTCCACCATCCGCGCGCTGAATGGACACTGTTCAAAGCAGGGTGTCTAACCTGATCTTAACTGCACCAAGTACCAAAAGCGAGCAAGACCACCTTTTTAAAAGAGGTTCATGGGGGTCCTCCCCTGAGGGAAAAAAACCAGGGTGCATTTTACAGCATAATTTTTCTAAATGTGTGTCGAGGGATGGGAATGGGCGTTTAACCATTGTTAGGTTTTGTAAGCAATGATTCATTGCATGGACTGAAAGGTAATTGGCGCTGCTTTTGAGGATGAAGGAGTATAGGCGGAGGGAATAATTTTAAACAAGAACTATCTTCACTACTTCAGTTAACTGGTTCAGTCTCACATTAATTTGGCCTACAATACTCACAACTAATTTGAAAAGGATGCAACAACTCCAAGAGCACTCTTGTGCAAACTCATTTTTGGACACAACTAAATGTTGTGTCCAAAATAAATCTGTCTATATGGTGGCCTGGACAGGAGACACAATGTGGCCAAGAAAATATTTGTTTTTGTTTAGAGGCTGGACAAAATGGAAAGCTGTGTTGTAGGATAATATTCTCAGGAAATATGCCACTGCCGTTACTAATATGTTTACTTGTCCCAAAAAGACAAAATAAAAAGACTTCTCTTAGAGTGCCTGACGTTTGATGGATAGTATGCACACAGATCACGCTTTCTATTTGTTGCTGCATAAAATGTACTGATTAAGTGCAGCAGGAAGTAATGTATGGTTTGCACCACACACCTTTAATGGTGTGTGGAAACTGAAGCAATTGAAGTGGGTTTGAAATTAAAACAATTACTTATCGGTATCTTCATTACCCTGAATCATAGACCTCACCCTAGTCCTTACTTTGTGAGGACTCCCACCTCCTAGCCAGGAAGTCTACCACACTTTGCCCAATAGAAAAGAGACACAAGTAGTGTACTTTTTATTTATTTATACACCCCTTTACTTCTATATAAAAAATCCCTCCCCACTCTCCACCTCCTGTATGTTACAAGTTGAAGGAACCTTTGGAGGCGCAAAAAACGTAAGGTAAGGAGGGACATGGAATGACATGAGCAGGACTATGATTTCTATGAGCAATTGTGTCATTACCGCCTCATCTGTTCTCCTTGTTCTAGTTCTTACTTTGTGGGGATTTAACAAGTCAACAAACCTGCACCAACAAACTGGTGATGCTTGATGAGATTGTATTTATACCAACACCTAAGCCAAAATTATGCAATTAAGAATCAGTAAGGTCCAAGCTATAGTTCCTTACAAATGTTCAATGGGACAAATGTGTTGCCGCTCTACACATCTCCTGTAGAGATACTTCACTAGCATTTTGCCAGGATGCTGAAACTGCTCTAGTAGATCGCCCCTAAACGTTATTTGGAACTGTCTCTCCTACTATTGTATCTGTTTGGGAAATTGCTTGGAACACTCATCTGATTAAATTTGAGGCTGTCATCTTTATACCTTTACTAGCTGACCCATTTCCAACAAATGAAGAGTTAGGTTTGAAGGTTGAATATAAGGTTATTTGGACATTAGTCCTTAAAACCAATACAAATCAACACCACATTTGTGAATCACATATGTTAAAATATCCATTTAACTTCACGTGGGATTAATTTAAAAACTGTCTGTATTTCTGGTAGAACATAGTAAGGCATCCTAAATCCACAATGTCTTCGGAAAAGTGAACACTAGTTAAAAACATCAATTTATGAAAGAGCAAAACATTAATTCATGACAATCCATTTTTCTAAGCGATTGTAAAAAGTGCCCTAAATCGCAATTACATCTAAGATGAGAATGCTCACTAAAACATTAATTGCAAGAAGGATAGGCAATGCACAATATTTAAAAAATAATAGTCTTAAAAAATTCATTTGCTTGGTTAAAAGAAGAGGGCAGTCAATCAGTATTCAGTACATGCATAATAGTTAATTTCTTTATAAAGTGCATGTGCCATATCATTTGTTTTCCCTGACTTTTTGAGCAAAGGATATGGGTATATATCCGAGCTACCCAGTGTAGACATTAAAGAAAAGGTTGTGCTGGGGCTTGAAGGTTTGAATGTTAATTCTTTGGAATAATTCCAATAAATTCCCATAAATTAATGCAGAACGTATTTATTGACACATCAGAGTGAACAGCCAACACGTGTTTCACCCCTGAGCGGCCAGCAGGCCTGGGGCTTCTTCAGGGCGATATTGTTTTGGTATAATTTTTCGGCTTTTAGTATGTTCGTCAAAAGACGTTTATTCTAGTAGTCACGGCACAATGCTAAGTTCCTCCTGAATCGGGTCGGATAGCCGAAACAATATCGCCCTGAAGAAGCCCCAGGCCTGCTGTCCGCTCAGGGGTGAAACACGTGTTGGCTGTTCACTCTGATGTGTCAATAAATACGTTCTGCATTCATTTATGGGAATTTATTGGAATTATTCCAAAGAATTAACATTCAAACCTTCAAGCCCCAGCACAACCTTTTCTCTCTACGTTAACAAGGGGGTAAGGGGTGTCCCCCTTCCTGAGGGCTGAAACGCAAACAGATTGGAAGCTCATTTAATTGGTCAGTAAGTGTTGGTGACCTTGTTACCCCTTCCACTTGTGCCAGTGTAGACATTGCCATTTGGATTGGAGGTTTTTAGAATATAAACGCCTTTTGTTTCCGTTAGGACAAAACACAAGCAGCTTCCCAGGGTAACTTCTGATGTGGGAAGGGCTCCCAAATAGCAAAAACCTCATGAAATAAAATATGATCTTTTAGTTTTTGCACAATATTCCTAAGAGTAGGAGCTCATTTTATCTTACTCTGTTGGGCTTCAATCCAACATACCTGTGCTATCCTTTGAACTACTTAGAGCGCAGCTGAGTGCTAGGTCTATGGGGAAAGTCCATAACTACAGGTAATACTTTTTTGATTAAGACTGCTTCCCTTAATATTAAAACTCCCTGTAAGACCCAATGGTCACTCTTGTCATGGTGCAATATCTTAAGATCCTCAAACAACCTACACTTATCGCAAGGGACGAAAACATAATACATTGGGTGGGACTGAGAGCCAAACCAAAAAATGGCACCTGCAGGATTATTGATGTTTGAGCGACCATTCAGACTTCTTATGCCACTCCTGCTCAACCAGTGCCCAATAACATTTGAATCACTCCCTGTGAACCTGGTTGGAAAATTTGCCTTCTGAACATCATACATCACCAAAATATCATACAATAATGATTGCATTTTAATATAGTACATTTTGGTATTGAAGTCATTTACTATAATTACAACACCCTCACTGAATTCCGTAGAAATCAATAACAACTTTGTTTCCAAACTTTCCAGAAACTCCGAAAAAACAGCCTTAATCTCTTTATGCAAATAAACGTTAACTAAGATGAAGATATCCCATTGCTTTTTTTCTGTCTGAATTTTAACCACTGAAATGTGGGCCCACGATCTTAAAGTTTCTATCCTTCTTACACTTCTAACAATTGTAGTAGAGACTAGTGTTAAGTGACCCCGCCCAGTCTGCCCTCACCCCTTGCATGGCCTGCTATGCCTAACGACACAAACCGTTTACATTTGGAATCTCTAGGAACCAAGGGCCAGATTCATCAAACAAAAATCCGCTCGCAAAGGGCCAGATTCTGAGAATCTGGCCCTTTGCGAGCGGTATTTTTGCATTTGGGATGCATCATCCCAAATGCAAAAATCGCAATTTTAGAAATCGCTAAATTGCGATTATTTGCATTTAAGGAATCTCAATTTGTGATTCCTTAAATGCAATGCATGAAAGTGTTTAAAATAGCGAATTCGCTAATAGGGCACGCAAATTACCATGAAGTACAACTTTGTGGTAATTTGCAAAAACTTTGAAAAATGCACTAAAGTGCATTTTTCAAAGTTCCATGTTGCGCACACACATGCCCTAAGGGCATGTGTGTGCGCAACATATGTGCACATATCAATTTCAGGGGTGCAACAGGGTGTCCTTTGGACACCCCTGCACCCTTTAAATCGCAATCTCAATTTGCGAATCGCTAATTGCGATTCGGAAATTGAGATTGTCTTCCCATTCATTCCTATGGGCCTCTAGGCCCATAGGAATGAATGGGGAGGTATTCCTTAATTGCGACTCGCAATTTGCGAGTCGCAGATTAAGGAATTCTAACAAATCGCTATTTTTTAAGTGATTTCTTGATGCATTCCATTTTGCAATTCCTTAATAGCGAATCAGTATTTTTCGCTATTAAGAAATCGCAAATTGGTTTGTTGATGCATCTGGGGGCAAGTCTCCTTTAGAAGGATAATGTCAAAATCTTCTAAGGAACGTTGTAAATTACCTGGCCTTACACACAGATCGTAGCCACGTCTTATTCCAACTGCAGAATTGTATGCTCCTGGAGAGTGTGAAATCCCAATGCATAAAAGCCCCGTTTGTCCAGGGAACAGTGTTAGTATCTTTGCTAAGAGGGAAGAAATGATTGCTTACATTTATGGTACTAGCCCAACCCTCAATTTTATGTCTCTCATTCTTAACTACAATCCTCAAATTCTCTCTAGATGTATTAATATGAAGTGGCATGCAGAGACTCACATTCCTATAATTATTGTAAGAAGGGTTCTGCTGTTGGTTAAAACAAACTTGATTGCCTACCAACCCACTGAAACAACTCAATGCCCCTTGTGGCTCACCATTTTGTGATTTTGTTGCTGAACCTAATGGCACTGATACCCAAAAATAATTCAGGCTCCTTCCTGCTTTGCAAACCATATTAGCTGTCAAAAGAAGATAAAGTCAACTTTGGTTAATTCTCTTCTAACATTATTTGTCAAAACCCCCACCGATTTTATGTGAGTGGATCCAATGTCTGATAATTCAGGAATTTGATTAAATTGGGAAAGGAGCTTTTCTCTGTTTAGAGGTTTTAGTTTCCTTGTTTTTTCCTTTGCTGAGAATGTCAAACCCCAAGAAGTAGTAGCCATGGTCCTCCTGAATCTCTAGAGTCGACTTTGAATGATTTGAATATTTCGCTTCTTTCTCTAGTTCTGACTTTGACTCCTGACCTTGATTTTTGTTCTTCTGGGAAGCTTGAATTGTACCGTTTGGCTTATTCTTTTCACAGGATAATTTTAAGGCACCCAGAATTTTGCCTTTCACTTTTATAGAGGCACCATTATTTGTACAAATCCCATTACTAAGATGTTTCAGAACAGGTTTATGTGTCCCCTTCATTTTTCAGTCCATCACCTCTTCTATCTGAACAGGGTTTTTTCCTTTAATCTTCAGTGTCTCCTTTGCTGTAATTCTGTATGTTTTATTCCAAAATGGTCTTCTAATATTAGATGAGAATTTTTGAGATCCACCATTATAGACTCTATGTCTAACCAGCATAGGCTGGAAGGAGATATATGTATATGAAGTCCATTTCCCCTTGAATATTATCGGATATTCCCTCTTGAGCTCTATTGACATGCTTTTTTATCTTCAATGACATTTATTTGCACTTCCACTTGTGGGATCTTCGGAGTTTCATGTACCGGTCATGTAAGAGTGGGTAGGCAAATTACCTTTTGTAATTCCACATTTATAATTTGCAGTAAGGAAGTATGGGGCATTTGATTTTTATTCAGCACAGACAAAGCTTCAAAAATGCCTTTTAAAGTCCTTTGCATAATCAAAATAACATGCAGTAGAGCAGATGACGTTGCCGGGCTGATATTTTCTCCTACAGACAGTAAAGATAGAGAGATAACTTGATCTTCACTCTGCGTGACACAATGCCATTTCATCTAGATTTTCTTGAACCTCAATCAACGCCGAGACTGTGCTTTCTGCACACAGGAGATTGCATTTATCAAAGGATGCAATGTTATTCCTTGTAGGTCTGGTGAGGATGATAATCTTGAAATGGGGAATCATTCATGTAGACCAAATGATCCTGCTAAATCCATATTTTCCAGAGCCCCCAGATTCATTTGTGCATTTACAGACATATCTTATGATGGTATTTGTTAACTATTCTTTTCATCCTTTGCTGCAAGAAAGTATTTAGTTACAAATGTCCTTATTGACTCCGATAATGGTAATCTAAGATCCTTGTCTTTTTGGGGTGAACATTTTAACCCCAGCTCAGTATCTTTACTTTGCAGGGTCACAACAGAATCACACTTTCCTTGCTCAAAAAGATCACGGTTTCTCTTCCCTGTATCATTCAGACAGATCTTGTTGGACCTTAGTATGCGAGTTGAGATTTGATGGTTCTCCATATCTTTTCCTGTCTATTATGGCTTAAATTCTCATATCGGCGGAGCAACATGGAGGTAATAGAGGGGTGAGGAACTACCGACAAAGATTGACCAGTATTAAAGGAGTCCTTCCCGCCATTGTTAAGCTCATGAGGCTTGATCGTCAAGCATTAAATATACAGATTTGGTTATTTTTTTCTATCGAGGGGCCACTGTACCCCAACTTAAGAGACTTGCCAATTTTTGCAGTCTGTACTAAGAATAGGCATATCGCACATATATAAAAAGAATTATTTTGAGTGTAGTAGAGATCATATTAGGTCCTGATGAGTTAAGCAGTGGGGACTGCTAACGAAACATGTCGACCAAGTAGGGTGGAATTTCTAACTCCCTACACATACTTCACCATTTTAACTTTTCCAGCTAGGGAAGCAAATAAAATGTATTTTTTCTACTAGCCAGGACATTTTTTAATTAACCCGCACTTTCATTTTTTAGTTTCACACACTCCCTACCACTCCTACCACACATAGCCTATTCACACAAAATCAAGTGCTCCCGCGTATTCGTTGGTCGAAGCACACCCCGCCCCATAGAGGGACGGGAGGACCCCAATGATGAAGCATGACACTATGGGATTCGTAGTGTGTGAGGGGTATTTTAAAAACACAGTGCTTCTCCCTGACTTTTTTTTATTTTTTGTCCTCATCTCACCTCAGACTCCAGCAGATCTTAACAAGTCGATTTTTATGGAGGAACATGGCAGCCGCCGCGTGAACGGCCACAGACGCACCTCTCCAAGGCTCTGGACTGATGGTGGGGGTATGAAGCTTAATGGCCCCTGCACCCTGAACTCTCTATTTGGCAAAATATTGAGCATTTAGTTTCTAAGGTTGGACCTGGTATCTACTTACTACGTATCTTTTTTCGGCGGCCGCTCGATCTTGGTACAAATCCCTCCAGCGTCTCGGTGCTTCTTCGTCTCATGGCGTCTGACGGCGTTTCAGCGTCCCGGTGGCTGGTATGTGGGAGGCACCTGCAGCAAGTACGGCAGTGGATGGTGCGGTCGGCGCGGCGGCGCTCTAGCTTTTTTGGCATCCGGGTACTTCTCCGGACCGGACGGGCGGTTTGATCTCTGCTCAAGCGCACTGAGCTCGGGCTGGAGAAGGAAGGTTGCCGCCATCGAGTGGAGGCGAAGTGGGTCCCTCATCTGGTCGTTGTACATTGCAGGTGGGAGATTATACGGCCTGCAGAGCATACAGAACACACAGTATCCTCAACTGGTAGGAGCTGAGGCCAGGGGGGAGCATAGAATTGTAGGGAACAATCACCCTCGGTATGAGCTGGCAGAAGGGGGTTATTTATAGGTTCCCTCTGGAGGATTAACTCGGAAGCAGATTCATATCAAGAGCTAAACTGTAAGGCCGGGCCAGTAATAGATGGACAATTATCTCAAAGTATTGCCGGACTGTATGGAGAAGGGGGTGGAATTGCAAGAGGGAACATCTCCCCCTAAACTTACAAGGTATTCGCTGCGGGCTAGGGCGGCTCATTTGTCTTCCAACATCGTGATTATTCAATCAAGTTTACCACAGCGAATATCCCCACCGGTGGCTGAAGTAAAATTCTCGGCAAAACAGTCTAAGCAGGCCAGGGGTAAAAGCCTTGCAACTACTCCGGCTAAGCCCAGAAACCAAAGAGGTAAGGGGAAAGTACGTGATAAAAAATTACCTTCTCCAAATCAAAAATAACCCCTTCGCTGAAAACTTACTACTAGGTTATGTCTATTTCCAAAGTATTGCCTTCACGCCCCTTGCCCCTTGAAGTGGAAGTAGGTGGGAACCTGGAAAGCATGTCTGAGTCAAACCTTCAAACTATAGAGGCTCCAGTTGTCTCTTTAACATCCGTTCCTACTCCAGTGACCCCAAGAATAAAGAGTCCAGGGGCTAAACAGGTTAAACAGGTTAAGCAAAAGCATCTTCGGGAGGGCGTAATTATTTCACAATTAGCTGGGAGGTTGGGTTCAACGGACCTCACCAGGGTATCAGACACCAATTTAGAAGTTCATCCAGCCATAGCCCTCTCAAATAGATATTTGGTATTAGACCAAGGAAAGGGTTTAAATACAAAAAATCCAGTGGAACCTCCCATTCCTGTTTCAGACCCAGGGCCCGTTCTTGTTTCACCCTCTGAATATAGGGGAGAAGCAGGCATCACTCAGGGGTCTGAAAATGGCAATGACTGGGGTCTACAGGTAACCCAAGAGAACTGAAAAGAGCGCCAAAGGGAACGGACGGAAGTTAGTTCATCCAGGCCGGGAAGTGAAACCAGCCCCAGCTCACCGCTAAAAGCCCAAGAGACTTTGACCTTAAGTTCGGCCTCCTGCTCTGACTCACACTCTCATTCTCTGGTAGACATTATTCTTGCTCTGAAAGACAAAATGGCGAACAGATTTACCGTGTCAGAGGCAAATCTAGCCGAGTTGGCAAATAGGTTCTTAGTCTCTGAGGCGAATCAGGCTGCTATCAAGTCTTCATGCGAGATTTTAGCTGAGAAACTTGAAGAGTTCACTGCAAGAACGGAAGCAATAGAGGCTGAGATCCAGAAGATGAAGAGTGCAATCGAGTCTTCCTCTTTCCAACTCGAGAAGTTAGCTGTGCAAAACAAAGAGCTTAAAGATGATTTGGAGAGATTAGAGAATCATTCACGTAAAAATAATTTGAAATTTCTGAATGTTCCCGAAGCAATCGAGGGGGAAGATATAAAGGAGTTTGTGATCTCACTACTGAAAGCTACGGTCTCTGAGGGGTTCCCGAATGTGGACTTAAAAACTGAAATCCAGAGGGTACACAGAGACCCCTTTAAAAGAAACCCGGGAAGGCAGAAACCACGGAAAATACTGGTTAATTTTCTTTCCTATTCAGTGAAGGAACAGATTTTATCAGCAGCCTTAAAAGCAGGAACTATATCCTCTCCTTTTTAAGCCAGATCCCCATTCACTTTCTCTATCAGGTCCGATATTTCACATATAACAGCCGAAAGACAGTGCGAGTTGGGAAAGAGACTAGCAGAGTTAAATAGTCTTGGGGCCAAGGCTCAATTAAGGTTCCCAGCTACACTGAGAGTCATTTGGTATAACCATATGCACATGATCCGGTCCACAAATGAAGCAGACACGCTCATAGCCAAGATTCAAAATGAGAAACAGGGAGGGATGTAGAGTATGAGAATTTGTTTCCCCACCGCAAAGGTTTACTAGTTATGTTTTTATATATACTCATGGAGCCTTGGGGGGGGGGGTTGGGTCCGAATAGGTATTGACCTATTGGAAGGTAGGGTTCCTCAGGGTGGTATGGGGATAGGGGTGCACGGGGGTCTGGGGTGGACTCGAGGGGTTGGGGGAGGGGTAGGGGAGCACAGATGGGGGCACAGGGTGACAAAATAGGTTGAAAAAAATCCTCATCTCACAAATCTTTGCATTCCCTTATGGTTAGATCAATTAAAGTACAACTTCAACATATAGATAAGATGCAACGAAGATGTTTAAGGATAAAAATGAGTCGTAGTATTCAACTTATCTCTTGGAACTTGAATGGTCTAAGATTTCCAAGGAGACAAAGATTAAAATTTAAATATCTAGAGTTATCCCAGCGCACGTATGTTTAAGGCAAGAAACGCATCTGAATAGGACAGAGTCAGAATCTGTTTTTTCCAAAATTCCTTGGCTCCAATGTTTCTGTTACTCCCACTAAGCGATGAATACTCGCGGAGTTGCCATTTTAGTAAAAAAGGGAATCACGTGCACAATAAGTTTGGTCCAGACAGATCAAACAGGTAGATGGGTCATTGCGCTGTTAGACTTTGAGGGAGAGAAGTTGATTTGTTCTTCTTACTATGGCCCTAATACGGATGACTCATCCTTTTTAGTTAAATTGCAGGACAGGCTGATTTCGGTAAATCCCCCGATTATTTTAGATGGAGATTTTAACGTTCGGCTTGATCCGGTAAAGGACAAATCTACTGTAAGCCGAGTTAAAGGGACCCCGAGATCACGTAGGGTTATGAAAAATTTGCTATTGAACATTAACCTAATTGATATATGGAGAGCAAATATGGGGGATGCGGATGGATTTACATTTTATTGTAAAAAGAACCATCATTCTTCCAGAATCGACTATGCTATGGTGAATAGGGAGAATACAGAAAATATCATTAGTATATCTGTATCCCCCTGTCATCTATCTGATCATGCACCCCTAGTATTTTTATATTCCACAAGGATAACGTCCCAATAAGTTACATGGACCCTAAACAGGTCAATGCTTTTGGTGCCTCAAATCATCCAGGCAATTAAAAAAATCCTCTCAGGAGTTCCACTTTTTTAATCTTGGTTCTACCTCAGTAGAAGTGGTCTGGGACTCCTATAAGGCAAATTTAAGGGGGCTCCTACGTAGTCTAATAAGTGCAAGGAATGAGATCAATGCTTTAGAACTTCAGGCACTGGAGGGAAGAATCTCTTCCTGTGAAGATGAAAGAAGTCATATCGTCCAGGATGGTTCCAGAGAGGTGGATCAGATAGAGGGAAAACTTGAGGAGGCAAGACGAGATCTACGGTCCTATCTGGACCAGAAATGTAAAGCACAGTGGAAGGTTCGCAATATGGAAACTTTTGAATATGGGGAAAGAGCTGGTGCCTTATTGGCATGGAAGGCAAGGCTAGATATGGCTAAAAACACCATTAGTCAACTTATAATTGATAATGCAGGAACTAATTCCATTGAGCCAGCTGTTATGCAGAATTGCCTTCTGTCCCGGTTTGCAAATCTTTATAAGGAGGACATTGATCCCTCACCAAACGCTATTGGATCGTGGTTGAAGGATAAAACTATTCCAGTCATCACAGATGCAGCCAGAGATTTTTTAGATTCACCCATTTCAATGGAAGAATTTAAGGAGCAAATAAAGAGGGCCAAGACTAAGAAGGCTGCCGTTCTTGATGCCCTTCCAAGTGAAATCTATAAAGCCTTGCTGGACGAACTTTACCGGTACTCCATACTTTATTTACGATGGTGTACAGCCCAGCAGGGAGGATCCCTAGCTTATGGAAGGAGGCTATGATATTCTTGTTACTGAAGCCTGGGAAGGATCCCCTGTTACCTGACTCTTATCGCCCAATCTCCCTGCTGAACGCCGATTATAAGATCTTTATGAGCATTTTGGCCGGGAGATTGGGTAAATTAGCACCAAGTCTGATTAACACCAACCAGAAGGGCTTTTATGCCCGGGAGAGTCATACAGGAACAAATCCAACTGTTAATCGGCAATATCGATCTAGCCGAAAATAGAGGGGACCCCTTGGCGGTAGTGGCATTAGATGCCGCTAAAGCCTTCGATCGAGTTTGTTGGAAATATCTATGGGCGGTGTTGGAGGGCATGGGTATTGATCCGACGTTTGTACAGACCTTAAAGAACAGTTATCATGGAGCATTGGCGAAGATCCTATTAAATGGCTCCCTGACCCCTAGTTTTGACATCCAGAGAGGGACGAGACAGGGGTGCCCCCTGTCTCCCCTCTTGTTCAATATCTATATTGAGCCCCTTGCGCAGGCGATTAGTCAGCATAACATCATAAGTCCTTTTAAGTCAGGAGACTATCAATCCAAAATTGCCTTATACGCAGATGATGTTATAATTTATACTGCTAATCCTGACATTTCTATCCCACATTTAGAAAATTTGTTGGCGGAGTTTGGCGCCATCTCAGGGTATGTGGCAAACTCTGATAAAACCGAGATTATGTATTGGAACTCGGTATATAGTCATGGCCCGTAAATAAAGAGTTTAGATATTTAGGAATAAAAATTGTAAAGGATTTAAATAAAATACCGATAATAAACTGGAAAAAGATTGAAAAAGATGTAGATTTTCTCTTCGCCAGGTGGGAAAACCTCCCTTTATCGATCTATGGGAGGGTCAACCTGGTGAAGATGTCGGTTCTACCTAAACTGACCTACCTTTTTGGTGCGGTCCCTCTTACTTTACCACAGGAAGGCATTAATAAGATCCAGGTGAAGATAGGTAGCTTTATATGGGGGCAGAAAAGTGCCAGGCTATCCTGGAAGAAACTAAGAAGGAAACTCTTGAAAGGTGGCCTGGCACTTACAGATATAAATTTATATTTATTGGCCTTTCAATTGAAGGGCATAAGGATGCTCCTTTCTACATCGGTGGAAACTTCTTGGGGCAGACTTTTGGGGGAACTCGTAGTAGCAGAAGGTGGTAACGGACAGGATGGGTTTTTAGATATGTTTGGGCACCCAGATTTTTCAAGCCGGTACACCTTAAGGTTTTAAAAACTGCCTTGCAAATATGGTATAAATTAAGGCGTAACTGGGGTTTTGGATAGTTTTCCCCTTTCTCTCCAATTTGGGATTCACCAGGGACCCCCATCTGTCTGGGCCATAGCTTAGCAATTCCGCTTAGAAGGGCGGGTTTGGAGAAGTGGTCAGACCTGCTAGACTTAGATGGAGTCCTCCATTGGGAGATATTGCTAGATAAAATTGGCCCGGCATTTTCAAGGTTTAAGTACCTTCAGATAAGGTCATGGTTTGAGGCGGAGGCCCGAGATACAGTTGGGAATTGGGAGCTTGAGCAGTTGTTTCAAAATTCCGGCCCAAGGAAAAAAGAGGTATCATTGTGGTATACAAGCCTTTTAAATGCAGTAGATCATGAGGTTCCCCCACAGTCAGCAGTATGGAATTCCACTCCCCTTCTCCAAGATCCCGGAAGTCTCTGTGAACTATCTATCAAGTTAATGTATAAATATATAAAGCCTGCGAACATAAAGAAAAATCATTTTTTTGTACTAAACAGGCTTTATTATACACCGGCCAAAATTGCCAAATTTGTTTCTTCTGCTGTTTCAATTCCTGTTTGCCCGAGGTGTTCTATTAATAGGGTGGATGATATTCATACGTTTTTTGATTGCGCAGAATTAGCGGTATTTTGGAAAGAGGTGGGGGATACTTTGGCAGATATTTTTCAAGTACATATAGAGGTTGATCTCTCCATGGTGATATTTGGTATGAATACCAGGTCGCTTTCACAGCCCCAGATGGGTCTGCTTCTCTGCCTCGTGATCCTGGCTAGAAGAGAGATCTGCTTTAGATGGAAGGACACTGCCCGCCCCCCCCCCCACTAGAGAAGGGTGAATTAAAGCCGCCTTACGTATGGTAAATTTAGATCAAGAGGAATTCTCTGTAAACATCTGGTCTCCCTTGCTCTCCTGGGGACGCCACCTGTACATGGTAACTAAATTAAGAATCGGGTAACTGGTATTTTTTGTCTAATGATTACACCTGTCCTCGGGATAAAGAGGAAGGACATGGTTGGCTAGACAAAGGCAGTGAGTCGAGAGGCGCCCAGCTCAGTACATTTCAAGGGACTAGCGTTATGCACTCACTCATGCATTACAAATACAAATTAAAAAACTTACAAACAAAATAGAATCCTTTTGTTTATACATATATACTTTGGAGGAAGATTCTACCTATCACCCTCTACACTCCCCCATCTTTGTTATTTTTTTAGATTAAATTCTCCACAGGCGGGTCCCTTACCATCAAACGGCACTGAAAATTCGCCCTGGTACTACCTTCTATGGATTCTGGTCCACCGCCTTAATGGCACCACAATTGATCAACCCCGTCTAATGGTCATCAATGATGGTTACATGAGAAAACACTGGGCGTGGGTCCAGAGCAGAGGCCAATACCAGGGGCACAAGTGCACCAGCTACTTCTGTAGCACAGATGAACTTATATGGTCCTCAGCTGGGCACTGCAGGCGGTACAATCACTTATCCATGTAGGGATGCACTCTTTGAAATTTGGAGCTTTCTCCTGTTGTATGATCCATTATTTCCAATTTTCAGAAATTACCCTTCTCCGTGCTACAGGATACACCACGGCGGGCATGCACAACTCAATATTGCAATAATGTCAGCCTATAGGCAGCCTTCAGCCTACATCCTTGAAACACTTTGAGCTGCCTCACCCTGCTAGAACACTCGGCCTTTCACTAAGCCACCAAAGTGACCTTGAATACTAAATGGTGGCCTGTCTCGGTGTACGGGAGAGGCCTATCAGGGGACACAAGCATTCAGGGTACTAGAACCTGCTTAATATTTCCTTCTTCAGACCTTGCGATTCCTCAAGCAACTAAGGACACAAGGTGCCAAATGTCAGAAATAAAGTCATAGGGGCTAAAGTTTAGAGTAGGAGTCTAGACAGGCCAAGTTAATAGATGGTAAATAGTTGCCCAAAGTTTTGGTCCCAGGTTGAACTTTGCTCAGCTTTCTGCCCCCCCCCCACCTTTCCAGAGATACATAGTTGGGCAGATATTTATGGCAGCAGGAAGGCTGTGACCAGGCTTATAAAAAAGGAGAGTTGTCCAGCTCATGCCCCTGGGTGCCCACTGTCAACAAATACAAACACATGGACAACTGTGTCAGGCTGCACAGGATGGTGGAAACAACAGCCCTACCTACCGAGGCTGATGATGTCCGCAGCTCAGAAATACGCAGTCAAGACCCCCAAACTCCTGGTACCACAGTGGTGTGGCGGCTGGAGCAGCATAACAGCTGACCATAGCAACCCATCCCCCCCTACACCAGTCCTCCATAACTTACCCAGGCCCTTACCAACGGGTAATAATAGAAGTGACTGGAGCATCAACTGAATGCTGACGTGGCGACCTTCGTGCTGCTACCCTCCATGTACCATACGCCACCCTCCTTATACTCTCAGGCAGCAGGTCCACTGATGAGAAATTATGGGCAACAATCTGTAAGCGGGAGAAGGGCAGCAGTAAAAGCAAACTACACCACCAAGGGCACAAGCTTCACCAGCCTCCTTGCACGGCATGGGCTGTAGGTGCCTAGTGCACTCACCGGCGGCTCTGTTGCTGAGGAGCTGGACTGCTGGGCTGCTAAACACTCTGGCCATGAGCACAATCAAACACTGCTTAGGTGGTCTCTCCCCCAATACTCTCGTGGTCTCTCCCCTATGTTAAAAATCGACTAAAACTACTGAAATGTCCCATATAGGGGCTGGAGTTGGTACCACGGGCTTTCATAGTCTTAAAAATGTCAGTAGGCTAAGTGCTAATTGTGATACCTTAAATATGTCCCCCACTACTAATGTAAAAGTTCGTATTGCTGCCTACTGAAAAAGAGAGTAGCAGAGGCCAGACCCTCTATGAATCCATCCCTTAAAAATTCCAATAGTTAGAAGGGATCAATGGAAATAGGTTCTGGCCCTTTAAACGAGCCCCAGTGTTTCTTATAGGGTGCAAGCGCTGAAGATCTGGTTGAAGATTGTAAGTCGAAAGCAGCTTGTACAGAGCAACCCATCCTCTACAACCCTATCCCCTTCCTTACCTTTGAGATGGATTTTAGGCTGCCCATGAGATCTCCACTTGAACCAAACTTATAAAACGTTTATCTACCTTCTTAGACCTATTGTTTGGGTTCACAGCCTCATGTCTATCATTCGCATAGGATAGATATGGCAGGATATTTCCTGATAGTGGGATTTTCATTGATAGTCACAAACAGTTAATTGTCTTGTGCAGGATTTTGGAATTCTTTTCATATAAAAAAATATTTTGAAAACTGCCATTTGCAGAAATTTTGAATAGCCTATGCAATGGTATTAGGTTCTTGATTTAATTTGATGTGTTTAAAAAAAAAATAAACAGCTTTAAATTACATTAAAGTCTTTTTTTAAAGAGGAAAAGTAGAGAAGAAAAGAGGAAAATTGTGTCAAGTAGGAAAGACCTCCAAATAGCTTAATTTCAACATAACAGTTTTAAGGTTGCCAGCAGTTCACACATCTCATCATCCTTTGCGCTGGCAGTCACTTCGGTTGTTTTTAGGTCGAACTTTCGAAACCTGTTGTTTATACATTAGTATATAATTCTTTGTGGGTTTCTGCCAACTGCTTTTCATTTGATTGTTTCAGTGTCCTTTACAAATCCTTGCTTGCTGAACTCGTAACACTTTTCCTTTTTTGCTAAATAATTAGCCGCAGCTTTATTAGCCAATTTTTCCCCAGTTTCTGCCTTCTTCAGCTCTATTTCTAATAAGACCTGCTCAAGAGGTTCTTGGTTTATAACCAGTTGGATAAGCTGTTGTTCTAGGTTCCTTAAATCCTGTAGCCTACTGCCTAGTTCCATTTTCTCCTTTTTACTCCTATGTAGAGTATAAGCCAATGTTTCCCCCCTTATCCCTGCTTTGAATGCATCCCAAACCATGCCTGCAGCTGCCGTGCCTCTGTTTACCTCCCAGAACTGTGTAATCCATGCCTTCATTCTGCTAACATAGTCATCTTCTCTGAGCAACCCTCTTTCAAATGTCCAGTAGTAATCTTTATGGCTAATATTGCGGTTCTGGGAGATAGTCAGCACCAATGGGTTGTGATCTGAGGAAACACGAGGTAGTAATTCTATTTTCACTTCTGAGACTAATGGGCTGGGAACTAAGAAGTAGTCCAATCTGGCTATACTTTTATGAGGGGCGGAATAAAAAGTACTACCTGTCCCCGTAGGATTATATGCCAACCAAGCGTCTACCAGCGCATTATTATTCATTAGATTAACAATAGCCTTTCTTACTCTCTTCTTGCGCTCGCCCTTCATCCCCCCTCCCCTCATACCCAACCCTGTTAACCCGTTGATGTTAAAATCTCCACACACAATTATTGGTTCAGACCATAAAGACAATTCGGTATCTAGATAATCAAATAAGTCAGGTTCGTCTTCATTGGAGCCATATACAGAGACAATTGTGTAACGGCATCCGGCTATTTCTCCTTCTATCATCACCCATCTACCATCAACATCTTCTTTCTTTCCCTTTACTTCCATCAAACCTCTTTTTGCCAGTATGGCCACTCCTTTTGTTTTAGTATCTTGTTGCGTGTGTGCTAATACTTCAAACCCTAGCTGATCCATAAGGTACCGATCCTTCCCTCTCACATGTGTTTCCTGTAGACATATAATGTCCAATTTTAACATTCTGCACATGGCCGCTACTTTCTGCCTTTTACCCCCGTCGTTTAAACCACAGATATTAATTGTAGCCATTCTTAATGCCATCTGCTTTTATGTAAGAGACCAAAAACAAATTCCTCGAGGTTTTTTACTACCACCTTTGTATGTCTACATACCTTTTTATTTTGTGCTGAACAAAACCTTCTCTCTTTACCACCCCCTTCCCTCCCCCTCACCTCCCCCAGTCCCCCCTTCCCCCCCCCCTTGCTGACTCCCCCCCCCCTTGTCACAGGCAAATAGGTCAGTTTGACCTATGTGTGGCTACCCACTAATGTAGTGTCGCATCCCTTCTCCCACCCTAGTTACCCATATTACCATCGTGAAACCCACTATACAGTATGCCTGATATTTCCCTTGTTTATCCTATGCTGGTTCTGATTCCCTACTCTTCCTGTTTTTCTGAAGCTCTGTAATCTCTGCAAGATATTCTCCTGCCTTTACTTCCGAGAAAAACATTCTGATACGTCCCCTTGTGACCACTTTTAGCTTAGAAGGATACATCAAGTATGCTTCTGAACCCTGACGTTCTAAAGGGGTGATAAGCTGTCTAAGTTTCCACCTCCTTTCCACAGTAGTGTGGCAAAAATCGGGCCTCGTGAAAAAAGTAATCCCTTCAACTGATTTTTTCCTCTCTGGTCTTGCGGTCTCAAAAACTTCCTGCCTGGCCAGAAAATTTCCAAAAAAGACAAGCATTGCCCTAGGCAAACCATTTTGATTGCTGCCATTTTGATTACTGCCTCTTCCCCCCTTCTGCGTCAATGGGAATCTGTGCGCCCTCTGTATTTCCACTTCCCATTGCCACTGCGCCTCTGGGTATGCATCTTTTAACAACTTAACCATAAACCCCCTTGGGTCCTTCCCTTCCAGTCCTTCCTCTATGCCTAGGAAGCGTAGATTGTTCCGCCTTTGGCGGTTCTCAAAACCTTCCAGCTTCCACTGCAAGTCTTCAATCACCTTCCCTTGTTCTGTTCTTGCATTCTGCCAATCTGTAACCTCGTCCTCCAATTTTCCAGTTCTTTCTTCTACTTGTTCCACTCTACCTTCAACTTCCTGATATTTTCTGTTCACTTTCCTGATGCTCGCTTGTATTTTCTTTGTGTCCTGCCTTGCTCGTCTGCTTTCTAAGCGAGCTTCTAAATGCATTTGCTTCAGCATAGTGAACATATCATCCAGAGTTGCTTGAGGCGGAATATCGTTTAAGTTATTAGAGGCATTTAGGGGATAGCTCTCGGGTGCAACCCCCAAATCTTGGTCCTGATACATCTTGGAGGCACTGCCATAATCCCACAGCAATTTTCGATTTGTACTTGTCGCCGCTCTATCCATCTCTCTATCGCGCTTTATCATTGTTCTTCTTCTTCTTTTTTGTGTCCCCTTATTTCTGTGTCTGCTAGAGAGAGATCTTTCAGACTCTGACCCTGATGATAGGTCTGTAGTAGTGCACTCTTCCTCTTCTGACCCCAACAAAGAAGAGTCCGAACCCTCAGTCACTGAGTAAAATTTTTCCCCCTCCGGCGAGCGTACTCTCCTTCCTTTATCCCCCTTTATTGAGTGGCTCTGAATGCTTTTTATACTACCCCAGTTAGACTGTGTCAGTGCATTCCTATCCACTGGTGTCGGCGCTAATTCAACTTCTGACAGTGCCTCGAGCATTTGGGCATTGTTCACATTTACCGTTTCAATCTTTTCCACCGAGTGTCCCTTGCCAGAGTTACTTGTGCTACTCGTCGTCTCCAAGCCTGCTTCACCGCCTGCTTCGCTGCCTGCGTGCACATCCTTGTCCAAACTAGCGTCCTCGGCAGCCTCTGCAACCATCTCGACTCCCTGCGTGATTCCCGCTAGAGGCGTGAGCGTCTCAGACCCTGGTTGCCTAGCAACCGCCGTGCTTGCGTCCTCGCGGTCAGTTTCCGCGTTCCGCTTTGAGTTTTGCTCCGAAGCACCCGCAGCACCTCCAGCAGCCGAATTTGCCTGTTGGCTCTTCCCTGCAAATGCCTCCGTAACAGTGGATTGTCGCAGATCTCTGCCGGTAGAAGGTACTGCACTCGCCTGTTTTGTTGTTCCGCTTTCCGAGTGAGAGGGCTTTTGTTGTGCCTGTCCCTTAACTCCAGGAGTCACCGGTTGTGTTGTTTGCGGTGCTGCTGCCTTAGACTCCGCTTTGGAGTCAGCTTTTTCTTTTTCTTTCTCCTTTGCCGATCTCTCGCTTTTCTTGAGCTGCATTTTCTGGGCAGCGCCACTTGATGCGGTACTTGTTGATGTTGCTCGTTTATTCAGCGTGGTTTTTGGTATCGTGCCTGTGCGATGTGACATCCTTAAGGCTGTATTAATACCATCCACAATCGTCTTCTTAAAATGCTCACAGTAGTAGGATCCCAGAGTCATAAGCACCTTTTGTAATAACTTGATGCCGATACCGCCTCTGGTCCAAAATATACCATGAAAGTTCAGCATATTTTACTCCATGTCCAGCTGCTTAGTCCATGGGTCCAGGAGAAGGGTTGGATGCGACTGCTCTCTACATCAGCATGGCGGCCATCTTGCCTCGTCCACAGAGAGGGTTGGACATATACTTGCAATGCGCACTAGACAAGACCTGGCAGCCGGGGAAATTAAAGAAATTAAGAATAAATGTGGGAGGGTAGTAACCAAGGTGGAAGAGGTGAGGGAGGTGTTTAGAGAGTTTTATTCCGAACTATATGATCAAGATGTGAGGAGCAAGGAAGACGAAATAGAGGACTATTTGGCTGGTATCCCACACCAGGAACTGTCCCTGGAAGATAAAGAAATTATGGAGGCACCATTAACCCTGAGTGAAGTACATAATGCAGTACTGAAACTCCCCTCGGGAAAGGCCGCAGGACCTGACCAGATACCGGCAGAATTTTATAGGACGTTCTGGGATTCATTGGGGATAGACATGTTGGAAACTTTAAGGCATGCACAGATAGGGGAGAATACACCACAGTCATGGGCCGGTGCAAGTATAGTAGTTATTTTAAAGAAGAATAAACCGCACCTGGATCCTGGCTCTTATAGGCCGATCACACTTATGAACGCGGATGCCAAAATATACTCCAAGGCTCTTTCTCAAAGACTTAGCAGAGTAATTGAGGGGTTGGTATGTATAACACAGCATGGTTTCATACCGGGCAAAGGGACTACGGAACACACAAGGAGAATGGTTACCATACTGGATGCTACGGGAGCTGCAGGGGACCCTGCCTCGGCTATTTTTTTGGATGCAGAGAAGGCCTTTGACAGGGTCTCCTGGTGCTATCTGTGGAAAGCCTTGGAGTGGTCTGGGATAAGCATAGGTTATATAAAGGCCATAAAGGCGTTATATGCAGCTCCAACAGCTAAAGTGAGGATCAACAGAGGGTATACAGAGGATATACATATAAAGCGTGGTACAAGGCAGGGGTGCCCGGCCTCACCACTGCTATTCGCCCTATATCTTGACCCTTTCTTGCGAAGATTAGAAGGAAATCCAAACATCCTCCCGATTGGTTTACATGGTCATGCATATAAGACACTTGCATATGCGGACGATGTGGCGGTGGTCACACCAGATCCAGGGTCAGCCATTATGGAAATTGAACAAGAGGCTACACTTTTTGGCACATTTTCAGGCTATTCACTAAATAAAGGGAAAACACAAATAATTAAAAATAATTGGGTAAACTATCACGATACAAGATTAGCATCTGAAGTCACTTATTTAGGGGTGAAGATTACAACCGATTTAGACAGATTAGTAGAAATCAATATGAGCCCATTGCTGGAGAAAATTAAAACAAACACAGAAAGAATGTACAATCTACATTTGACTTTAATGGGCCGAATAAATGTCATTAAAATGATAACATTCCCTAAAGTTCTGTATCTACTTAGATCCATACCCCTATATTTTGAAAATGGTTGGTTTAGTAAATTAGAATTGATTTTGAATAAATTTATTTGGGTTAAAGGGAAAACAAGAAGAGCTTGACGGTAGATAGAGAAAAAGGGGGCTGGGGAGCACCGGATTTTAGGCTCTATTACTGGGCCGCAGTACTGCAATACAGCAAGGTGTTAATTGGCGGAGGAGGTCTGGAACACCCAACGGATAGCGAGGTAGGCTTACCTAATGTTTATACCATATTGCTGGGGGAGGAAGCTGAGAACGGGTTTTTAAACACAACTGAGTTCACGCACTTTAAACATACGAGATTTAAGACTCTGAAAGCGGTATATAGCGTGTGGAAAGGAGTGGCTAAAAAATTTGGGCTTGGCAGATTTAACAACTATACAAGGCTATATACAAATAGTTCACTGCCAAGGGAGATCTTTAAGGATGCCACTATGTATGATTGGTATAACAAAGGCATAATGCAGATAGGGAACTTATTGGACGTGCAGGGCAATATCCTGCAGTTTGGAGTACTTAAAGCGAAGTTTGGACTAGAGCACAATAGCTTTTATAAATACCTACAAGTGAGGAGTTTCCTAACACAAAAACAAGGCGGCCCGGCTGGCTTGGGGCAATGCAAAATTATGGATTATATAGAAACAACTACCAAATGTACAATAAAATATCTTTATGCAGAATTAAAAGGAACCAAGTCAGATGAAAGAGATAAATTTTCACAAAAATGGATGGAAAAATTGGGGTCAGGCTCAGAAACTTTTCAGGAGTCACTGGATCTGGGTAGAACAGTGCTATGCTCGGCAACCCTCCAATCGCAACATTTCAAAACAGTATTCTCACTTTATCATACACCGGCTAGAATCGCCCAGTGGGGTGGGACAACAGGAATAACTTGCCCACGATGTAGTGCGAGTGGAGCAGATATTGTACATATGTTTTCGCAGTGCCCACAATTATTTACTTTGAAAATGGCGATTGAAGAATTTTTTGATAAAACGCTTAGGATTAAGATTAAACTTCTAGACGAATTAATCATTTTAGGGGTGGTAAATATGGTAGAACCTATGCCAGTAGAGTTTATTTTTGTTTCAATAGCAGTGTTCCGTATCTGTATAGCAAGGAACTGGTTGAATAAGGCTCCTCCACTATTTTCAGATTGGATTGCCAGCCTCCTCACTATTTATAATCTAGAAAAGGCAATATACGACAGGAAAGGTAGAAGAGCTAAGGCCTTGGGTAAAAAAATATGGCAACCAATCATGACGTGGAAAACCAGCAGGATAAATCTAGAATAGTATAAGAAAAGTTTGATTTGTTTTGGAGGGTAGTCTATTGGTTTATTATTTCTGCTTATGATACGAAAATTGTATAAAACAATGAAATGTATATGTATATATATAACCACCTGAGAAATTGGAATGTGCTGTAATACATACGCTGGAATATGACGAAAAAATGGGGGGAAAATTTAATAAATATGTTTAAAAACAAAAAAACAAAAAAAATCCTTGCTTGCTAGTGGTCAATCCTTCCTTTTTAGGTCTCGCGACCTATCAATGCTCGCAAGCGCATTGAGCGGAGCGAGAATTCATGTCCTCAAAACGCTCGTGAAACCAAGGGCTTCTTGCGCTGCGGTTTTCATTAAGTTCACGTGAATCACGTGACCAAACAAGCACGCACATTCACGGCCGCACAGCACATCAAAGGGCTTCGCCCAGCGTGCGCTCTGCGGCTTCTCCTCCCCTAACACGCTTCTCCTCCCCTAATTAATCATGGCTGGCCGGCCGGCCGTACTTTCACAGATGGCCGCATAATTCAACCAATCTGGTGAATCCCCGATAGCACGTGACACTGGACGCTGTAAAGGGAGAGGCTTGCGACGCATGCAGATTTGGCGTGTTATCATCGGCCTTGACCTCGTGCACAACAATTTCTTAACACGTTAGCCATGTAGGTCTCTGCAGCACCTTAAGCCTGTGCCTGTGCCCTTGCAATGCATCGTTTCCATGCTTGACACAAGATGTATGCCCTAGTGTTGTCCTGCCGGCCGTACTTTCACAGATGGCCGCATAATTCAACCAATCTGGTGAATCCCAGATAGCACGTGACCATGTAGGTCTCTGCAGCACCTTAAGCCTGTGCCCTTGCAATGCATCGTTTCCATGCTTGACACAAGATGTATGCCCTAGTGTTGTCCTGATAGATTGCTGCTGCCTGCCTTAATAACCCATGGGTGATGGCTGGCCATTTGCCTGTTACTGCTCTTTGCAGGCCTGGGCTGTTTATGTAACTGCAGAGGGCTAGTCTCTCTCTCTCTCTTTCTCTTTCTCTTTCTCTTTCTCTTTCTCTTTTTCTCTTTCTCTTTCTCTTTCTCTTTCTCTTTCTCTTTCTCTTTCTCTCTCTTTCTCTCTCTCTCTTTCTCTCTCTCTCTCTCTTTCTCTCTCTTTCTCTCTCTTTCTTTCTCTCTCTTTGTTTCTCTCTTTCTTTCTCTCTCTCTCTCTCTCTCTTTCTCTCTCTTTCTCTCTCTCTCTCTCTGTCTCTCTCTTTGTTTCTCTCTTTCTTTCTCTCTCTCTTTCTTTCTCTCTCTCTCTTTCTTTTTCTCGCTCTCTTTCTTTCTCTCTCTTTCTTTCTCTCTCTCTTTGTCTCTCCCTCTCTTTCTCTCTCCCTATCTCTCCATCCCTTTCTCTCTCCCTCTTTCTCTCTCTCTCCCTCTCTTTCTCTCTTTCTCATTCTTTCGCTCTCATTCTTTCTCTCTCTCTCCTTTCCTCTCTTTACTATCAGTGGTCGTGCAGACTATGCAACAGGGCTAGTAATCTGTGCACCAGGAGACATGCAGTCGAACCACAGGCTGCCGCATCAGCCTCCCTCCCTCCTAATTGCATTTACGGCCGCACAGCACATCACAGGGCTTCGCCCAGCATGCGGTCTGCGGCTTCTCCTCCCCTAATTAATCATGGCTGGCCGGCCATACTTTTTTTCCTATGCACTCTAATGCTGTTCCTTCCTTTAGCCTCTTTCTTCCCCATACCACGTCTACCCCATTCCCCGTCTCTCTTCTCTTGACTCTTTCGTCCGGATTCTCCCCCCTTCCTGTGTATCCTCTGCCTGCATTCACCCTCATATGGCATCTCCTTCTGATTGGGTACAGTCCATGGTATGATATCTGGTGTGTATTTACCGTCCCTGGTATGGCAGTTTGCAGCTCTCCTCACTGAGCTGGCCACAGATGGTGTTGTGTTCTATGCCTCATCCGGTTGTTGACTCGAAGCTCCCACGGCTTCTAGGTTACGCACTACCAAGTTTGTTTGTGTCGATAGTTGAGTTACAGCCAGTGACACTGACACCTCTTCACACTTGTGTACATCCCGCCTGTCCTGGGTGGCAAAGCCGGCTGTCTCCCGACAGTTTGCGATCTTGAGCAGAAACAATAAACATAACTAACAAGTACACAAAACTCAGTGCATTTCCTGCTGGCCTCACTGGTCCCAGAGATGCATGCGACCCCTGATTCCCAACGCTCTGAAACAACAGCTACATCAAAATATAAAACGTCAAAAAGGTCGCTCTTTCTGTTGCTCACGAAGTTTGCTATTCAAAAAAGTGCACAGTCCCATAGTAAGGCCAGACTTTCACCGTGCCTTGAACAGAAACCCTCATGTTTGACATTTGGACACCGTATACCACAACAACACATACTTCAAGTGACAAACATGTTATCGTGATCTTTTGTAATCCCAGAGTTAACATAGACACATTCATTTAGCAAGAAGCATTGCTCTCTTAGTAGCCTGTTCTTAACTTTCACTTTACAAATGCTGTTTACTTTCATTAGGGATAATACAGCACAAGCTACTCTTGATACGTGCGTATGTAAGGCATGGGGACGATATTAGGATTTTTGTTTACCATAGTAGGGTTACCAGACAAGATTAGAAATGTTGATCACGTTTTACTTACATAAATTTAAACGTCTGTAAAGCAATAGTTGATAAGTTTAAACAGTAACTCCTTGTTATTAGACAATTGGGTCTCCTAAACAAATACATATGTAACAGAACTAATATATGTAGTTGCGCATGATGCCCTTCATAAACAAGTGTTGCACAATTAAGGAAACATACATATCAATTATAAACTCAAATTGTGAATAACATTCAGTAACCTCGGTTGCACTCTTTGCCAATAGGTCTCGCAGTAGGAAAGTTGGAACTATTGGTTTTGTAAATGACAAAGCCCTTTCTGTTTTTAAAATGAAAACAAAAATAAAAGGCATTGTTATTTGCAATTGTAATAGCTCCAACTTTCCTACTGCGAGACCTATTGGCAACGCCAGTGCTTGTTGTCTTTTGTTTCCTCCCACGGAGCAGGACCAAGTACTATATCTTTAGGTGTTGGTTGTTTATCTGTTAATTTGGGGGGAGTATTTTTTTTATTTCTTTCCTGCTCATCCTACATTGTGGGTGCGTGTTCAGCTTCGGTGCCCGTATTTTATTGCATCTCCCCTCCTGCCCCCTCCTGCTCCTCCTGCAGAACAGAACAAGCCGGTACGTTCAGAACTTCTCCAGTTCCTACAAGAATGGAGATAAGATTGTCAATTGGTCCCTCTCTCTACCCCTGGGCTATTTGCCCTGTGCGTCTCTGACTATTTTCAGACTTGTGCCCTGAATTGCTGTGGAAAGCAATGTTTGATAAATGCATGTCGTAGTACATGAATCGTACTAAAGGTAACGCACCACAACACATTCATTTACAGCGCATTTTTAATAACTCATACAAGTACATCACAATTTAATATTGTCTAATCTAAAATACATTAACATCACATGCTGCTTCAATACAGTGACTTCCTTTTTCATTTAAGTACAAAAGGATGGATTTCTTTATTCCATGAGGTGGCTCTAAGAGATCCTTTTTCCCATTTAACTTTTAATACCTGCTCTTACTTACATTGTATACACTTTCAATACAAACATGCTTTGAAAAAGCTTGCAATTTAAATGTTCTTACTGTGCAAAAGATATGTGATAAATGCACACCTAGTAAATAATTCATAGTAAAGGAACATACCATACCATTAGGAGAGGATGTGGTGTGACGGCCAGAGCTGTCGACTTAGGACCTGGAGAGCTGGGTTCCAGTCATCGGCTCAACAAAGGCACTTGAATGGAACTCTCTGTGCCCCTTTTACTGGGACCAAGGGATATGAGACCTGCGGGAAAACCGCTGTCTTCAACCAGAAATAATTGCATAGTGGGAAAACAATTGTCTTCAACCAGGCTTCCTTCAATGTATTCCATTGGAATCAGGCTTTCCAGACCATCCAGTAGGCCAATAGTTTGCGTGTTGCTCAAGACCAGACTAGTTTGCATTGCTATTGTTTATTTTAGGATTATAACTAGTGATTGTGTTTATAGTTTTTAAAGACTGCTTCTCGAGTGCACATCCACGACTCGTTCGCAGCCCCTCATTGCCTTGTTTATCTTGTCTGTATTCTTGCCTTCTAATGGTGCATTTTTGGGGCCTGGATCAAGACATTTAATCTTTATGGCCGTTGCTAAGGGAAATCTAACTACTGGTGGTATGGGTTTACTCCGTTTGTGCCTCCCCACATCTGCTGTTGCATTAAGGAATTTGTGTGTGTGAGAGAGATTATTCTTGCTTTAAACAGCGTTCCATTTCTTTTCTTCTTGTCCTTGTTTTGTTTGTAATTTTCCCTGGGCTCAATCTATATTTTCTGTCAATTTTGTCTTCCAGTTAATGTCGCCAATAGCACTATAAATAATAGCTTTATGTTCCTGTCTGGTTCTGTGTACTTCTCTATACAAGTCAAAACATTTGCTGTTGTGTTTTTTGTTTGTTTCATTTTTTCCCACGGTCTGCATTCATTACGTACTAGCTCCTCCTCCATAGTATTTGTTTGTAGGAAGCTGCTTCTGTATATACTATACCAAAGTAAGGTATATTGTGCACAGAGTCCAGGGGACACTCAAAGGTAGGCAGAGGTAGAGGTAGATAATACCTAACAATCTATTTGTGGTAGTGTGGGTGAGCAGTAAGGCTTTATCAGAAGGTAGTGTTAAGCATTTATTGTACACACTCAGGCAAGAAATTATGTCACACACTCAAAGACTGAACTCAGACCAATTTTGTTTGTACAAAAATATTATTTAGTTATATTTTATTTTCTAGAACCAAGCCAGGCCTGGTACAGGTAAGTCTAATAATACGTTGCAATAGTTATGCAGTGAAATACAGTTTGAATGCAGTTGGTTTGGTTTACAGGTAAGTCAATTGATTAGAAAACAGTTTGAATAACTTTTCAGATTGCTGTTCAAGTTACTTTTCAGTTACTTTTTAAATTACTTTTGCTACTCGGTGTGATATGCCTAGATATCACACTTGGACATTTCCTATACAAATAGTTAGTAATACCGTTTTTACACATATGCAGTTTCTTAAGGTTTCATACAAACCAACTCCACACTTGGAAGATTTCTCACAGAAAAGCAGTCCATGCAGTCCCATGGGAGAAAACAGTATTATCGGTTTACGGTAAGTACTTGGTTTGGGGAGTTGGTTTTCTGTGGTTAGAACAAGAGTTCCCCCAGGGTCCGGAATACACCCTCAAAGCACCCTCAGCTGCACTAGGGCCGCCGGGTGCAGAGTGCTGAGGCCCAGTGTTGTCCAAAGGGGGATCGGGGGCCTCCTGTTGGTGGTTGCTCACGAGTAGGCCACAAGGTTGTGGGAGCAAAGCTCCTGGACTTAAGCTCAGGGCAAAGGGGGATACCGTTTAGCACACAAGGTGCACTCACAGTGGCACAGGGGCAGCTGGGGGCTGTTTTGGTGTCAGGTGCCCTGTTGTGTTCAATGGGAGTTGCACGTTTTAGATTTTGGCTGCAGGCTTGGTCCAGGAAGACTTCCGGGAGGAACCAATAGCTGGGCAGGTAAGTTGGAGGGCTGAGGGACATAGGTGCACCTCTGGTTCTTTTCTCCAGGGTGCAGAGCTGCTGAGAGAAGGGGTATCTTTTGAGGTCAGATTTCACCTTACGAGGCCACTCGTGGTTGGCGGGGTCTCTGTGCAGAGGCTGCAGGCGACGTAAGGGAGTCCTGGAAGGGTCAACCCATGGTGGACTTGGACTCTAGAATGCTGGGGACCTCGCTGGAACCGATGGATCACCCTGATTCGGGCCGTAGGCATCGAGTGCAGTGGTGGTCCCAGGCATCAGGTTTCTTTCTCCTCAGCAGGATCAAGTCTGTCTTGGGAGTTTCTTTTGAACAGAGCTGCTGTTCATAGGAGATCCGGTCTTTGTTGAAGGCAGTCTGTCCTCCCAGGGTTCTAGAGGTCGCTGACTGCAGAACAAGGTGACTTTTGGCGCAGGATCTCTGGAAACTGCAGACGGGCCAGTGGGGCTGGGGCCAAGTCATTTCTTCTCTGCAGTTTCTTCAGCTGAGCATCTTATTTCATCCCTCTTCTTCGTAGGTTGCGGTAATCTGCTTTCTTGGTTCAGGGCTGCCCCCTAAATACTGTATTCCGGGGGTGTTTTAGGGGTCTCGAGGTCAGTAGCCAATAGGCTACTGACCTTAGGGGGACTACCCTCTTAGTGTGCTCAACCCACGTGGGGGAGTGGGCACAATCCCTAATCCTGATTGGAGAGTGCCTGCCATCTGCCGAAAAGGAAGGGACACAGGAAGGGGGCCTGCTCCTGATAGCAGGAGAAGGTGGGGGTCACATTACAAAGGCAGCAAGTCCTCTGAAGCTCCACTGCCACAGATGGCTCTTCCTGACCTGGGGCAGGTGTGAACACCTCAGCCCAGGAAAGGCTTATAATGGTGCTGTGGAATTCGTAATGACAAACTCCCAGACCATAAACTCTTCATGGCGTTACTGCACTTACAATGTCTAAGAATGGACTTAGACACTGTAGGGGTAAAGTGCTCATGCAACTGTACCCTCACCAGTGGTATAGTGCACCCAGCTAGAGGGGTGCCTTACCTATACCATAGGCCAGAGGTCTTCAAACTTTTTTACTCTGAGCCCCCCTAAGCAAAATGTTTTGAGGTTAGACCCCCCTCCAAAACTTTATGGTAAGGATTGGGAGAGCGGGAGGGACATGAATACGTGCAGGGAGCGGGCTTATAAGATGATTTCAGGAATACTTTTTCTATAGCTTATGAACCGCGCTAAATTTGAGACTTTTAAAACAGCAAATGCATCAAACAAAAACAGATATTATCCCAAATAAACTGCTCCCAATAATTGGGGTGTTGTGAGCCCCTTACACTCTTTGGCCCCAATGCAACTACACCTGCTGCACTAATGATATCTGCAGTCCTGAGTAGCAGGTTATCTCCCCTGCATCTTTTACCTCTTCCCCACCATCACGGATCATCACCTCGGTCCTAATGCTTGATAGGAAAATAAGCTCTGGTGCAACTTTTTTAAAGGAAGACAGTCATAACTGTGATGCAGTGGACCCCTCAAGTCCTGCTGCATCTGCTTCCTTGATGATAACCAGCAGTGGCCAATTACACACTTGGCAGCAATACCAGCTTTACTAATGAAGGTCCCTTTTAAAAAAGAAAACACTTAAATTGTCCCCTTCTTTGAGGTATCTCTCTGACGAAGCTGACTCTAGCCATTTGTAAAACACAAAAATGAGTCCCCATACAGTGCTCCCTATTCTGGGCCTTCTCTTTGCCAATATCTATGAATCTCGCTCCTTTCCTCTGTCTCTTAGACCATTACTGTGAGGCCCCAGGGAACGAGAGGATTAGGGCTCTGAATCTGAATGCAACCCTGCTGGCCTTCTACCTGACACCCCATGGACTCAGCTTTCACAATGCCCCTGAATGGTTAATATTAACTTTGAGATTCCTCTGCCTGAAATCGTAGGGTGTGGTGGTAGTACAGAACGTTAAAAAAGAAACCAGCCTACTTACCAGCCATTAATTGATCGAGTCACTTAAAGGCAGATCCAGTGGAATTATGAGTTTCTGAGGCAACAGCGTTTTCCACATAATTATAATTTTACTGAATTTGCTACATAATCTGCAGATTTCAACAACAAAAAACTTGATTCTAGCTCAAAAGGAACAAAAGTTACTTAAAGCATGACAAAGTGTTCCAGAGCAGTGGAAGGCCCTTTGCAAAGATTGGCTGGTAATCTTGTAGTTGCTTACTGCTGTATTTGGGTGTTAAACTGGTACTAATGAGGTGAAATATTTCCCCTGACACCGTTACCGTGAGTTAAAATGACAAAATAATGAAGTAATGCTAACCACAAAATGTGGCACAGTGTGCCGCATAATTTGCCTTTTCTTGCTGCTTAATTTAGTTAAACCTGCTGCATAATGTGGTCCTCTTCTGCTAAATAATTCCAGTGGCTCTACTTAAAGCTTCGTGGTGGCAAAGATTTATTCTTTTTGAGATGTAATGTCAGGGTGTTATCACCTGAGATCTGGAATAGTGGAGACACTTACAAAAATGTCTGCATTGGATACAGTTTGATTACTTATTACTAAAAAGTATATTTTGTAAGAACTTGTTTTCTCTCAATCACTACATCATTTTGCAGCAGCAGTATGTAAATACTGTTTTAAAATAATGACTTACATATTCACAGGGCTTTCTGTCACAGGCTGAGACCTCATAGGACTATAAACAGGGCCACTGGAATTATGCAGCAGGAGACTGACAAATTATGCAGCATGGTTGACTAAATATTGAAGCAAAGGTGAATTATGCTGCATAATGCTGCATATTTTGTGATAGCATTACTGCATTTGTTTGCAATTTTTACACTTGTTAACACTGTCCTGGTCTTTATTGCCCCTCATATGTATCACATTAACACCCACAGATTGCAATAAGCAACAGAAAGGTGACCAGTCAACCTTTAGAAAGGGCCTTCCACTATGAGGTAACATGTTTTGCTGCATTTTTTGTAACTTTTGAACTAGAAACTAGTTTTTTTAAATCTGCAAATGATGCAGAAGATGATGAATTATGTGGCAAATGCAGGAAATCCATAACTATGCGCTATGAGTGCAGGGTGAGCATGAAATTGAAGGGTGAGAATAAGGAGTGAGTTGTCTGGATGCAGGGTGCATTCCCAGACACTTGAAGTAAATCCGCATGTTATTGACGGTGGCGTAAGGTTTCAGATATAAGTTAAACGATTGCTAATATGGCATTAAACAGGGATCGAGGGTGAAGTTAATAAGTAATGTGCTGATCCCGCAACGAACTTCCAGGATTAGGGTTGCCAGCTTCTCATTTTGTTGTCGCAGACGGTACAAAAATAAACAATCACCTAAAGCCCTATTTTCAGCACTTATCTGTGCGTACTTCGTAGGGCAAATATAAATAGAAAGCACTTTTAAATGTTTTCTAGGGTGACCTGAATGATTCATGACTGATAATTAAAGGGAACAAAGACAGAAAAGTCACATTACCAAATGAGTACATACTTTTTTATTTATAACCCTATTTAGTGTCAAGACAGGATCTTTGCAGGCTCTTTAAACATACATGGCTGGCATTTTTCTACTGGCACCCCTACTTTATATTCCTTTTAGTGAAATGCATTTTCACACTCCAGCAGTAAATGTAAAATACAAATGTAAGGAATAGGCAGAGTGAGGGCCCAGGGGGTAAAGGAACCAGAAGAAAAGCTAAGCCTCAGTAACCAGTTTACAAAGATATGCAAATGGTCTTTAAAGACCTGTGAAAAACTCGGGCGTGCCGGACATAAGACTCCAGAAACTGCCCAGCCAAGCCCACAGCAGCCCACTTACTGACCTACGGCCCCACGTAAATAAAGACAGCCTGGAAATGCAGCAAATCAACATCGCTGCACTTCCAGGCCAGCTTCATTTACATGTACTTGCAGAGGCATTTGCGCCCCCCTGTGAACCCATCCACACACCCCCAGGGGGGCGTGCCCCACAGTGTGAAGATCTCTACCATAGGCAGTGGTTTGCAGGCATGGCACACAGGTATGTGTGCCATGTCGAATCTTCACTTTTCTCTGCACAAAAACACCCAGCCTGCAATGGCAGTGTGTGTGTGTTATGGTACAGGACCTTTAAGGGTGGCACAAAATGTGCTGCAGCCCTTAGATGCCTTCCTTGGTCACAGTAACCCTTGGTACCCATGGTACCTTTTACAAGGGACTTACATGTGGCCAGAAATGTGCCATTTGGGGGTAAAAAGGTACTGGTTTGGGAAAGAACACAGGCCCTGGAAACCTGTTTGGCAGGGACCCAGGGCACATCACGTCAAAGTGCATCAGAAATCTGGCAAAAAGTGGGGGGGTTACTGCAACATAAGCCCAGCTTCCTACACTGCTGTTTACTGCTACAAAACATTTCAGTTTTATGTATAAATCACAGCCTTTTTTCGTCCATTTTCAAATGTTTCCTTCTGCATACCATTCAAAAAAGGAAGCTGCTTGTTTCAAGGTCCTGTCTTTAGAAGTTCAACATGACCCCAATTTGCAAATGCGAGACGCCTTTTCAGCTGTTTGATTCACTAATAAGGGTCACTATTATTTTGGTGCCCGTGCATATTCTCTATCCCAGGCGACCCTGATAGTAGGCAGCCCACTAGCGATTCTTTTGACATTTTCTTAAAAGCTGTCAGTTGGAGTATACCTGCTACTTGCTACTAGATGGGTGTTTGGGCACATTATGAATTACACGCAGGAAATTTGATGTGTTTTCACTAGCATAATTAAGCTGGTTGTTGGTGTCTCCTTGTTTCAATTGGTTTCAGTTGGTGAGTTTTAATATGTAGATTTTAACTTTTTTTTTGTTTGCTGGACTCTCGTGCAAGTGTCCAGCAGAATGTTTTTGATCTAGTCAACTGATGTCCTCTAGTAATGGTTCTGGGTTTGTGAATTCTTTTGACTGCGTAAAGTTTTTTCACTTCTACATTTGTTTTGTTTTTTAGAAAAGGTAACAGCCCAGGCACCAAAGAAGGTAGTGCTTTATATTGCTTCATATATTGGATCTTTTTTTTTGAAGAAAAAAATGCAATTGTTACCCACTTTTAGTATCGTTTATACTGATTCTTCAGGTAAATATTTCAGTGTTTTGCATGTTACTATTTATTTGAAGTATAACAGTTCATTGTTTTACATAGTGTTTAAGTCTATTTGAGCACTGCATTCTTTTGCAGTAAAAGGTATGTGGTGGTAAACATCATGACTTAATCAGGATCACACACTTGGTAAAGTGGGAATCCCAAGATTTAGATGTATTCCTTCCATTTCTTTAAACAATAATTCACTCTTTAAACCTACCATCTCCTCATGATGCTCCACACCATGCCACATAATTCCAATCAGCATAATTTCAGTCAACAACACACTGTACTACGCCACACAATTCCACTCCACACATTTCCATTCCACACCACATAATTCGACAATAAACCACGTAATTGAACTCAACAACACAATTACACAAACGCCAAATACATCCAGCACACCACATTATTAAACTCCACTACATACCACTCCACAACATAAAATACCATTCCACATAATTACACTCCATCATACACAATCTCACTCCACATAATTCCAGTACGCTCTATAACACACAATTACTATCCGCATAATTCCACTGTACACCATGCCACATAATTCTACTACACAAATCCACAACTAACAATTCCATTCCAACCCACAAAATTCCACTCGACCTACCTCATTAATATTAATGAGGTAGGTCGCAATTTACAACCCCCTAGGAATAGCTAAAATCACGGGTATGGTGGCCTCCTGGGGTCAGCAGACCATCATGTCTGTGACTGCTTTTAAATAAAGCAATCTTTTTTTTTTAATGCAGCTCGTATTCCTTAAAGGAAAAACAGGTTGCGTTTAAAAAAAAGGTTTTATTGTCATTTTTTTAAAGCAGGCAGTGGTCCAGGGGACCACTGCCTGGTCTTAAAAAAACTTTTTACAACCATTCTCAAAGGGGAAGGGGTCGGTGGGTAAAGTAGGTGGTAAAATGTGAATGTTTTGCGACCGCATTCACGGTCACAAAACATTAATACATACCATTAGGATTCGCTATTTGGAAGGGACGCCGTAACACACCCCTTCCAAATACCCAATTGCAACCCCATTTTGCGATTCAGTAGCCTGGTACCGAATTGCAAAATGGGTTTTGATACATGTAAAAAAGCCTTTTTTGCGTTCGCAAATGGGCCGAACCTGTGAATTGGCCCGTTTGCGAACACAAATTTGGTTGATACCTGAGGCCCATTGTCAAGGGGGAGATTTTCAAACCTTATTTGCTGGTTTTGCGTCACAAAAGTGACGCTAACTAGCGCAAAACATTTTTTGTTGTTATTTCCTTTCCAGCCCAAAACTTTTTTTGTGCTGGAAAGCACCATCTGGGTAGCTCAAAGCAGCATGAAGCACTGTTTTGCGTTACTTTGCGTCAAGGGGGGCTACATGGGTGGTACATGGGCGTTCCCATGCAACCACCTATGCCTTTTGACGCAAAACCATATTTACAAAGATTTGTAAACATGGTTTTGCACCAAAAGTTAACGCCCCTTCAAAGGAGGCGCTAACAGAAGAAATGCTTTCATTTCTCCTCCCTTTTCTGACTTTGCATGCGTGCTGCACTGTGCAGCACGTATGCAAAGTGGGAAAAGCTTTGCATCATGCCTAGCATTGTATTTTGTACAGGAAGAGTACCCTTCCCAGGCACGCAACACCCATTGGCTCACGGGGCTTCAGCCCCCCCCCCCCGTCGTGTGAGTCAGCCCGGGCAGAGAATGCTTCGGGGGCTGGCGACAATCTAATTGCAGCCGCACCCGAGTACTTAACAGGTCTTTAAAAGACCATCTACTTGTAAATGAGGCTTTTGTTGTGTTTTCACCCCATATTACAGCCACTCTGTCTATGGTTCGAAGAATTAGCCCCTCCCGAAATATTTTTCAGCCCCCCCCCCCATATTTGGCTCTAGTTGCCCGCCTGACCCTTCCTGTACAAAACCTATGCTACACTCATGCGCACACCCTAGCGCTGCAGCGCTAAGGTGTGTGCAAGGCGCATGGCAGCTGACATCAGCGCCGGCGCAAGGGAAAGGCAGGGGAGGACAGAGCCACATCTCTGAAGCTATGGGGCTCTCCTGCTCCCTCCCTGTCGCTGCGTTGCGTGACTTTTTTTTAAATCCCCCCCAAGTGTTCTAACTCTCAATTACATCTCTTGTCTGAAGGACTTCTGAGCACTGTGTTCTGATTGTTTCAACTATTTTTTACATTAAATGTTGCTATAGACTTCATTGTATCACATTCAGCGAGCAGCGTACTTTGAAGAGAGGATCATGGTAATTGTGTTTTCTGCCGAAACAAATCTTCATAGTTATTATTTCATTGACAATAGCTTCCCTTTTTGTGAAGTGCTCGTGTCTGTGGCAAGGAGCAAACTAAAATATGAATTGGCAAAGCTAAAGAATCTGGCTTGCATCATAGTATTGACATTACTCTCATGACGGTCTGTCTACGTGAAGGCTAAAAGCAAATGAAAGCCTGTAATACACACAGTGACCACAAGGTGGCACCCCATATCCCACGCATGTGAAATTGTGAAGTAGAAAATGGCTGTAGAAACTGCATCTCCTCATCAACGACGTCATTTAAAATTTAGGGTACAGTGTAACCTCGCCTGTATGGCCTTGTGCTGACCTCATTGTTGCACGCACCACACAGTGAAAGCTGCTAAAGCTGTATGTAGCCAGACACTATGTGTGCCCTATATGTGGCCAGTAAACCTCGTTATCAAACTCTGGAAAAGGGTAAATTATGTAAACGAATGTCACGGAGGACACTTTAGTACAGAGGATGACAAAAAGATACCCTCACAATCCAGAAGCTTAAAGAGATGTGGAGGCAGAATGTGCTGCTTGACAGGCAAGAGAATGGGTTCTTCCTACTGCTAGCCATCATTCCTCATACAAATTCTCCCATCTTGTTTCCTGTCATTATACGTTGAGGAGGTTATCAAGATCTACATCAACGTCAAAGCATTAAATATTGAAACACTCCAAGTAGAACCAATAAAAATTGCAGGCATTGACACTGCATTTTCCTATCACAACAGATTCAAAGACATTGGGCAACACGCCCCCCCCCAGCAAGAAGATCCCTTACATCACTCTGGGTTGCACCAATAAGGCTGCATGACTCCTTCCTCTGGCTAATGTGGCGATTCCTTAGAACAGGCTCTGATAATCTCTTTGATTCCAGCTGGATCTCCAATACAGAAGTGTGTAACTTCCCCTTCAAGGAGTTCAACATTCCTGATACCAGAACTTCAAATGCTCCATTCTCTCTATCTTCAAGATAAGAGCGATTGAAGACTTCATCCTTTCAAATTCATGAAACTCTTTCTCAAATGGGGTCCATTAGATATAGATCTATTTGCTTTCAGACTCACTTCTCTCATCTCCAAATGTTTTTCAGCTGGCGATCGGATCCCCTAGCTCTTGCATTGGATACCTGTCTACAGGATTAGTTCCAAGGACTCAATTATGCTTTTCCTCTTTTCCTCATGATCACCAGGGTTCTAGCTCAGGTAAGCCAACAGAAAGCATTGTTAGTCTTAGTAGTTCATCTTTGGCAGTCTCAGGTATGGTACCCTTCTCTCTGGAACGCTCAGTGAGTTTTCCAATATTAATTCCTTCTTTCTCTAGTCAGTTATTTAATCTGGAGGGTCAAATGCATAACTTTATATTGGACAACATTCTAACCCTTTCGACCTAGAAGGTAGTAGGACTCCAGGCATTTCGTCAAAAGCTGCAAACTAGATCAGCAAGTCCTGGGCTCTGGGAAAACAAAGGCATACATAGCAGCTTGGACTGTTTGGTCAAGCTGGTGTTTGGTGAAATCTATAAATCCCTTTTCAGCAGATGTTACCTAAATTGTTCATTTTCAGGCATCACAGGCTATCGAAGAAAAGACCTATTGTATAGTTAACATATATCGCTTAGCGATTAAAGAGAACCATCCCCATCTTAATGGAAAATCTGTTGTAGAACATCTTCTTGTGTGTTGATTTTTAAAGGGAGTACCTTTTTAGGGCGAGCTGGAGTTGCGCATGCGTAGCATGCGGTCTAGCTCGCCAACTATTGTGTTCAGTTTCCTGGGAATCTGAGACAGGATTCGTACACGCGCCGATTGCACCTCGTGGGCGCGCACGGCCGGCACATATCCTATCTCAGATTCCCAAAAAGTCAGCCATGCCGCCATGCAGTCGCGCGCGCACACAGCCACACTCACACACACGCAGGCAGGCACACACGCACACACACACACACTGCATACACACACGCTCCCCCCCCTTACCTCACCGGGCTCTTTTCCTGTTGCAATCCCTCCTTCTGCCCGGCTCCCAATGGATGGATGGGCGGGCGGGCGGGCGGGCGGGGGCGATGCGGCCAGGGGCTCCAGTGCTGCTACGGCGGGCGGGCGGGGGCGACGCGGCCAGGGGCTCCAGTGCCGTCCATCGCCTCTTGTACGCCATCAGCAAGCGGAGAAGCGGCGAAGAACACTCTGCGCCTGCGCGGAAGTGCGTGCGCCTGCCTGACGTCACTTAGAGGCTGAACCTTACGGTAGGAAGTATCTTGTTTGCTCAGGCTGTGGTGAATTTCCAAGACTAGTTTAATGTTGCAGTGAATGCCAGCCTCACGCGAGCGCTGTGTTATTGAGTTCGGTGTATATCCAGGGACTGTGACGGCTACAATCAGTCATTTTGTATACGTAGGCCACCGGGGTAGGTGTACAAAATCTGTTAGTTTTACAGTGTGTAACATATGTGCAGGTCAGGTCAGCCCTCGGAGTAACAGAGTTGAGAGTATGCCTAGGCACCCTTAGATTTGCAGAGTTTGGTGTACACAAAGGGGTTATTAGGTTTAGATTGTGTGATGTGCAGGGTAGTAAGTGCACAGGTCAGCTGCCAGAGTTCCTGGGTTCAGTGCATACATGTGGACCCCTGCTTACAGCAGTGTACAGTGTTTGTATGCGTTATGTTTTAGGACTAGTGCATACATGCCAACATTTTAGCATAGGGACGTGGGAGATTTAAAATAAAAAATCGGGAGAATGAAAATTCCCCATTGACTTCTATTGTAGAAAATGCAATTTCAGGCGGGAGACAGCTCAAATAAAGCCATTTTTGACTTGAAAAATCGGTAGTCTCCCGCCTGAATCGGATCTATTGGCATGTATGCTAGTGCATACTGTGTATATTTAAAGGATATTTGCATTACAAGGTATGTGTGTGTGGGGGTCACTTTGTGCAGTGTCTAGCGAGAATAGATAGGCTTCATTGTGCTTTACTTGTACAAAGGGGCTGAGTGCTGGCTGTCGTCCTGTGTTTCATTACTCATATAAAACAACAGTGACGTCATGTTAAGCGTGCTGCGATGGCCGAGTGGTTAAGGCGTTGGACTCGAAATCCAATGGGGTTTCCCCGCGCAGGTTCGAATCCTGCTCGCAGCGAGAGGAGATTTTGAAATAACACTTATGTTTAGTTAAGGAAATGTGCAATCGCAATCCTTATCGAGTCACAGAGTTAAACGCCAAACACTCACTCCAGATGTAAATATTGAGACACACCCAGGAAGGGTTTTAGAGAGCAGCTGGCTTCGAAAGAGTTCGTTGTCTGGACCTGTCCTGGCCTGGCCGATCTTGGCGAGTCAGGAAAAGAGGATTTTATTGCAGCAACTGCAATTTTACCAAGCGCACTGCTTTCCATATCTGTGGACGTGATGAGGAACAATGTATTACATATATTTTCTCAACCGAAGACAAACATCCCACAGAGATGTTCAATAATCGTGGCCACGTTCTTCCCTGTTTGGGACTCGTCACAGAATACAGGTGACCTACTTTCAGCCTCATCACGCTCTTAAGCTTTCGAGTGACTGGCTAGAACAAGCATTTGAAATGCAATAGGTCTCACATTTAGGTGATTTTAAGCTATTGCATTGTAAATGGCAATGCCTTTTATTTATGTTTTAAAAACAAAAATAAAAGGCATTATTATTTGCAATGTCAATAGTTCAAACTTGTGTAAATGCGAGACCTATTGCATTGCAAATGCTTGTTGTAATCTTCCATTTCCAAAATATAGTCAATTGTGGGATGTTAATTTGGTTTTTCAAATGTTCATTAATTGACCAAAAGACATTTCTCTATCTCTTAGATAGCTTTCTGAAAAGTTAACAATATTACTATGTTTAGTTTCTATCAAACGTCTTTCAAATGTAAGAGTGTTGGATATTTCTTCTCGTCCCTTTAATACCACAGGTGTTCTGTTTAACATAAGCAAACGTATAAAAACTAATCTGACTACTGTGTTTCTATCTCTATTTTCCAACTCAACCCAAAGTGTGTGCAGGTAACTGCTTAAAGGTATATGAGCAAAGACTATGCATCTCAGAACGCCCCCTGACACCCAACTTTTTAACTCTTTCAGGAAACCACACAAACTGGTTACTTTCCCTAGGCTCGCTAGGATAATATCGTTATTATCGTTAATATCGTTATTATCGTTATAATATCGTTAATATCGTTATAATATCGTTAGTGGGTATCGATACCTCCAATTTTGGAGCTCACTCTTCCAGAGGTGCCATGGCATCCAAGGCCTTTGGGCTGGTTCACATTTAGAGGACATTCTGAGATTAGCTTACAGGCCAAATGTACTTGGCCAAAGTACTTTTCATACTATTAATTGTAAATCTGTTAATACTCCATCTTCTGTGGTAATAAAAATGCGTTAAACAAGCATAATATGAGCCTCTGGTCTTACCATAAAATGTATATTTTCTTAGCAATTATGAAGGAATGTCTCCATTTTTTTAAAGACATAGAGGCGAGTATTATACCACCACACAATTTTAATAACTGTGCCCCCACCCTCGTGTCCACCTTTGCAGCAATACCTCTACCTTCAATGTTTTCAGAGGCCTTCTGCAACACCAAATCTAGTTTATCTACTCCAGCTTCTGCCATCTTTTGGATGTTACAAAACAACCTGCATCGTTTTGTTCAAGGAATAGTTTCACAGACTTTTCCCAAGAACTATTTATGCTTTCGCTAGCAGTGTCTATTGTTTTTATAATATTGCCTATGTTTCATAATTTTTCATGAATTCATACTTTTCATGGCTTCTTGCTCAAGAAAAAAGAACTGTTTGCAGTCACGATAGGTATTATAGAGGTGCTTTGTCTCTGATAGGTTAATTGTTGTTCTATTGTTGCTCTACCATTGGCTTTTGTTCTTAAGCCTTATGGGAATTGTAGTTTTCTAAAGTTATCTTGACTGTTGCTATTTAAATTAAAGCAAGACAAGAAAGTATAATTTAAATAGCAGCAGAATAATCACTTCCTTGTCTTCAATAAAACTAAGATGTTCCTTCATAATTAATAGGAAAATCTACATTGTAAAACAAAAATGCAGACAGCCACCTCCTCAAGTCCTAAACAGAGCCAATTATATTTCGTACGAAGACAACAAAGGAGTTGTTAGCCCAAACTCACTCCAGTCCATTAGGAAAGTAATGTGTTCCATGTTCTGTTATATTATGCTTTTCGTTTGTATAATGCATCGTTTTGCCAATTTCTTGACTCCTTGGAAATGTTGCGCAGTTGGTCAAAGCTGTTGTTTGCAAGTGGTAGGCTTGGTCAATGAACTGAGCTTTTGGGCATAATTTGTTGTGCAATTTTCTGTGTAGACCAGTGGTTCCCAATCTGTGCGCCGCGGCACCCCAGTGCGCCATCAAAACTTGTCAGGGGCGCCGCGAAAAGATGTTCACCAAGCACACAATTTAGGAACCGCTGACTGATAGGCAATAAGGGTAATACCGGGGGTGAAGGTCAGGATGCTGCAAACATTCTGATACAAACTCTACATATGATTTTCAAGCCTCTAGTGACTAGAGGCTTGACAATCATATGTAGAGTCTGTATCAGAATGACGTCTGGAAGCTAATTTTTCATGATCTCGGTTGAAGTTGCACTTTTCGTTTCCTAATTTGAATACTAAAACCCAGGCTCTCAATCATATCCTGCAGTTGTTTTAGGTATCTGCTTTTTGTCTCCATCGAACTTAATGTGCACCTCTCCAATCGTTAATCAGTGCAATATGCTTCTTTTTTTTACAGTTTCGGGAATGCTGCTTTCGCATTTCTGCATTACTAGAGAGTACCGTCCCACCCTTCCATTCAAAGCGCTTCGCAGCCTCCTCAGGGGAGTGGCATGGAGGAGGCATGAGGACACAGTCAGGAGGCATGAGGGCACAGACAGGAGGCATGAAGACACAGGCAGGGGGCATGAGGACACATCAGAAGGCATAAGGGCACAGATAGGAAGCATGAGGGCACAGACAGGAGTCATGAAGGCACAGGCAGGAGGCATGGGGGCACAGTCAGGAAGCATGAGGGCACAGTCAGAAGGCATGAGGGCACAAACAAGAGATATAGGGACACCGTCAGGAGGCAAGAGTGCACAGACAGGAGGCATGAGGGCAAATACAGGAGGCATGGAGACAGTCAGGAGACATGAGGGCACAGACAGTAGGTATGAGGACAAAGACAGGAGGCATGAGGACACATCAGAAGGCATGGGGACCCAGTCAGGAGTCATGAGGCCACTGACAGGAGGCATGGGTACACAGTTAGTAGTCATGAGGCCACAGGCTGGAGGCATGAGGGCACAGACAAGAGGCATGAGGACACAGACAGGATTTATGAGGGCACATACAGGAGGCATGAGGACACAAGCATGGGCGCACAGTCAGGAGGCATGAGGGCAAAGACAGGAGGCATGAGGACATAGTCAGGTGGCATGAGGACATAGTCACAAGGCATGAGGGCACAGACAGGAGGCATAAGGACACAGTCAGGAGGTAGGTGGCAGGAGGACACAGGCAGGAGGCATGAGGATATTGTCAGGAGGCATGAGGGCACAGAAAAGAGAGAAGGACACACAGACAGTAGGCAGGAACACACATGCAGTAGGCAGAAACACACAGACAGGAGGCAAGAATACACGGGAAGTAGACAAGAACGCACAGATTGAAGGCAAGAACACAGAGGCAGGAGACATGAAGCATGCAGTATGGATGAGAACGCAAAGTCAAGTGTTAGGAAGGGGCAGGCAGGAGACGTACACAAAACACACTCATAAAGAGGACAGAAATCCCACGCATCTGCAGAGCCAGAACAGGGGGGAGAGCCTTCTCCTACATCACAGCCAAGACCTAGAACGAGCTCCCTATTGACATCAGACGTGCCCCCTCCCTGAACAACTTCAGGAAGGCTCTCAAGACCTGGATCTTCAACTAAATAAAATTGCTACTCCCCCGCCCCCCTCCAGCACCTTGAGACCCTCACGGGTGAGTAGTACGCTTACAATTCCCCTGATGGATTGATGGATTGAGAGTTAAAAGGCAGCAAGCCAGATAAGGGTTTACCAGGTACCATCAGACTGGAGGCAATGTGCAAAAAAGAAAAAACGATATGTCAGACGCAGACCTTTCTCAATGCACCCAGGATCTGAAACAACATTCCTGTAACTATAAGGGCCTCACAAACCCTGCAAAGGAATGAACTAAAGACACTCGCTTTAAAGAGCACTAGATCACAATGCAGTAACAGTTCACTTCTTCAAGAACCCTGTGTCCCTCCAATCAGTCATTGACACTGCATGGAGCTCCGCAGTGAATAGGATTGGATTACATCTATGATTTCAATACCTTCATCTACTTCATCCCAATTATTTTCAGGGAGAAAAATGAAAGCACTCCCGAGGCAGGGCGTGCATTTCCCCTGCCCACCAAAGAAGTAGCATAATGGGGAGCCACAGCCACTGGCCAATAGGTTAAGGGAGCCGCAGGTTGAAAGAGTTTGGGAATCACTGGTGTAGACTGTTGGTGTGTAGTCACTTACTGAGTTGTGGGTAATACCAGTAGATGGTGCTCCTAAAGGGTTGATTGGGTGTTGCAACTATCTGCTTAACCGAGTGCATGCCTGCATTAATATTGGTGGAGAGCAGGCCCATAGTCAGAAATATATTTTTAGAGGGCATGGACCTCGGCTATGACCAAATGTTAATGTTGTGCACTATAGGTGCATTCTTTCCCAAATACTTGTAGGGAAAAAGGTACAACATGCAAAGTTAACTCACACAATGCTTTTTGGTGCTTATTAGGTCTCGCCTGCATGCGCTAATGCACGCGCTCTCGCTTTTGAGAGGTATTGTGTTAAATAAATGGCTTGGAGCCCACCCATTTGTGAGCTTTATTGTCACTCTCATTTGCTGCCTTCTAACTGGTCAGCGCAAGCCTGCTTCACTTCCTCTTTGTTTGGGTGGGGCACAAACTAGGTACTAATGGCTTCATCTTAATTAGGGTCCTTCCTCTGCCGGAGCTCTGATTTAGGTACTTTTTAAAATGTATTTTCTTTCTTCTTCCCCTGCCTCAATCACAGCGTCAGCAGCGGAAGGCTGGTTAGCAGTGCTGTCCGTGTTGCTTATTTTCCTCTGACCCCCCACCCATCTCCCTGTTCCTTATTCCCATCCCTGTCTGTGTTGCGCATTCCTCTCCCCCCTTGTTGCTTATACCCTGCCACTTCCCCTTTGTGTCACTTATTTCCCTCTCACCACTTGTTGTCCCTCTTGTTTATACCCCCCCCTACCCCCTAACTGCCATAATGAAAAAAAGCACTATGACGCGGTCAGCGATGGTGGCTTCATAGCGATTTTTTTTAACCATCCCGCTTTTTTGAGGGTTTATGAGGGGCTTATGTTTTCAAGCATGGATGAATGTTCCCTGTATTGCCTTGTTTACACTATCAGGAAGCTGACCTGCAGACAAGGGCAGGAATATGTTTAGTGGTTATTTTAATTTCACAAGAGTCACTGAATCTTTTCAATTTCCATGGAAGGTAAAGTCGAATGACTTGCAACTTTGTGTATTTTCTAAACTGTTCAAGCCTTTCTGAGAATCAAAGCTTATGCAATCATTTTTTAAAACAAATAAGATGGCCTCAGCTCAGGGCCCTCCTTCCCATACCACTTACCTGGGGTCGTGGATGTCCAGCCTTCACACTCAACATTTTTTTGATGGAGGATGTCCTAACTGGAACATTTGCATTAGGAAATCATCACACCTGGAAGGCTCAAAGGAATCATTTTTAAAGAGAGCTTAGAGCATATTCATCAAGGACATTTTGGAAAACTAGTGGCTGTGTGTTATAAACATTTTAGGGCTGCAGCAATGGTGAAAACTAAATACAATTTAAATGTGCTTTTATTGGGAAAGTTGGGAATGCGCCACAATGAATTTCACTATGAGGTTGTGACAAAAGATGGATAGTTCAATGACATCTGATCAAAAGCACTAGTCAAAACTGCATGAACTTGTAGCAGTCAAGCTCTGAAGGGGCACTTAGCCCAGTTGCTCAGAATCCATATTAGTCCTGGTCCCGGGACTTCAGGCGTAAAAGATCTCAACACCCACAGCTGGGTCCAGTTGGGCTCCAGCTTCCCCTGTGTCTCTCTGGACGGGGTTCTGACACTAGTCATCACTAAATGAACAGGCATGGAATGACTGAAGAAATCTGTTGCATACTGCTGGTCAAATGGAGGACTTTAATCTAGTCCACCACACAGGTCCTAAATATCTATAACACTATGGCCACTTTATTACACAAAGACACTCACATAGGGAATGATAGTAATAATGCCCATCCCAGCAGATCGCTCCACTTCTCTCTCCCTCCAACTATGTCAGCTCAGGACCTCAACTATACTCAAAATTTCTAATTGGACAACCCTGTGCGGTAACCAGATAAGCAGACTATAATCGTAGGAAATACATAAAGGGATCTAGAGAGCTGTTGAAAGCTGCGAGCATATTTAAAAAACACAAACTGAGCGTCTGTGTCTCTTACACCTCACCATTCACAACACTGCTACTGCACTGCTATGTTCTTAGTACCATTAATCCAATAACCACACATTGTTGGTCTTCATGCATGACATGGACATTTTTCACACTTAAGATCACAAAACAACACACTACCAATCACACACCCTATATGGCATAGCATGCTGCCCATGAAGGTAAGCACTTCAGAGCCCCACATTGGGGTAGTAAAAGCAATATAAATGCTGCAATATAATACAACATTTATATCATTTGTGGATCACCAAGATTTGTTTATATAATTATTAAACTCTTTCTTTCCATCACAGTTCAAATTTACAAAACAAAACCTGCTTAATTTGTACTTTCATAATTGCTGATTTATTTGAAATATATGTACAGTTCAATTACATGTATTTACATTGTGTTGTGTATTAGAAAACATTGACACCCTACAGTCTTTCTTTTGCACTTTCTTTACCCCTGTGGGATTATCACATAGTTCACTTTATAAACTTCTCTCACTTTGTAGTAAGAGAAACAAAAGTAAACAACATCTCCATGTTAAAAATAAGCAGCAATTGGTCAGAAGACATAGCCTGCCTAAGACCTCTGTCCTTGAATGCACACCAAATGTGGGAAGATAAAAACAAGATTTAAATTCATTTTCATTGTGCCTTCAAAATCTAAACCCCAGTATGGATATTTTCAGGAAGCTTCAGAATCCCCGAACCCGGCACCTCTACACCAAGTTTTTGATAAATACTATGCCAGCTTTCTAGGTGTAAGAAAATGCCTCATTTTGCATGATCACCCCCTACATTTTGGACTGATGCTGCTAGTTTTGTGAGACTCTGTGAGTGTATGAGGTCTGCTAACCAGACCTCAATGCCATGTTCTAACCTCTTACAAAATGTATGTTGAATTGGTTTACACCAATTGGCATAAGCTGACTTACTTATAAGTCCCTAGTATATGGTACCAAGGGCACTCGGGCATGTAAGTTAGAGTGTCAAACCAAGACTGCAGTACTGATTGTGCCACCCTGGGAGTGACAAGGTACAAAATTACTCCCAGCTTGCCAAAGCAGCCTGGAAGAGCAGTTTAAAACTGCTAGTTTGATGCCACCATTTAAGCCAATGGCAAAGCCCCCATTTCCCTTAACAATATATATGTCTCCTCTAAGGAGGCCCTATTCAGCACTTAAGTGGGGCGCAGTATACTTTTAAGTGGGACATGTACTTTAATATGTCCTAACAGTAAAACTTCCAAATTGTCATTTTACTGTGGAAAAGCTAGGAGCTAGTACAGCGTTACAGGTTGGCATCTCAGTCCTGCTAACTTCTGAATGGGACTACTAAAATTGGTGCTTCAAGGTATCAATCATGGCATTAAACCCGATTTTATGACCAAGTCGAATTTGATGTCACTTTTAAGGAAAAACAGCTTTTTGAAAGTTGCCACTCTCTTGCCCTATTTATGGCCGCCTTAGGAGTTGTGTGAATGACTCCCAGGCTCCGTAACAAAAGAGGCCTGCAGGAAGCAACACAGGGCATTGGCCCAAAAGGCGAGCTTCAAAGAAGAAGCCGCTTTTGGTGGGAAAAGTGTGATCACGCTCGAAAAGGACTGCCCCTTTATTCAGGTAAACGGACTGGCAGTGGGAACACAAAGGGGAAACCAGTGGCCAAACCGTTTTGCTAGTGGGGGTGAAGTCAACATGTAGTCACACCTTAGGGTGGACTACCAAACTCCTTATGACCGAGGAAGGGTTCAGGCTTCCTTGAGAGTGGGCAGAATAGGGCTCTCTGGGATTGCTAGATGCCAAACATAAATGGAAGTTGTTAAAAGAGGGAAGGAATCCGGGTTTCCCACTGGCTAGTGACCACATCATCCCCCCAGCTCACTTTCTGGATATAAATATAGCACCCTGAACCTCAGATCACATCCGGACTGGAGAAAAGAGCAACAAAAGCCTGCCTTCTGACCCCTGGACCTGGCAAGAGAAGATGCACCATGGGTTAAAAAAGAGAAAACTATACCTCTGCCACCTGGCTTTTGGAAAAGTCGCTCCAGAGCCCCAGCCTGCATTGGTGACCTCCAAGGGTCAGTTGGCTGACTCCCTGTTACAGCACCCGGGCAATAAAAGCTGACATAGTCTGTCCTTGCTATTCAGTAGGCCACAGAAAGGAATCGCTGCTGATCGCCGACGTGCAGCCAAGAAGACCCCCCCTCCGGACTCATAAGTTGCACCCTTGTCAGCCAGACCTGGGACAGTCATCAGAGTGCAGATTGGTCGCCAAAGACGGACACAAGCACTTACCAAAGTAAACCATTGAACCTACTGCGACCCGAGTTCGGTAGCCCAGCCGCTGCTGGACTTCTACTGGCCCAAAGAGGACTTCGAGGGACATCGATCCATGTGGCCAAAGTCACCCCACCTTACCTGTGGAAAAAAGAATAACCGCAAACAAAAACCTCCTTGACTGTAGAGCATCTACTGCATCTTTAAGCATCCTGTATCCTCAGCATCAGGAGGACCACTTTATTGAAGTCTATGGTGGTTGTCATGTAAAGTGTGGAACTGGGCTTGAGACTGCTTTTGTGACCACGTAACTGCCCAAATATTATTTATTGGCCTCCCTGCCCTTCTCCCTGTGGAACTGGTCACCCAGTCTGGGCCAGAATAGCCAAACATAACCCTTCCAAACTTTTCAAAAGGTTTCAACCTTTAAGGTTACCAATGCTTGTTTGCGTTTTGGACTAAAAAACTGAGATTTACTTTTTTTTTATCTATATCTCCAGAAGCCTCCAGTGGATTATGCTCATCTTGGTGTCTAAAAACTAGTAAAATTATAATCTATTGTTATTAACTGGTGTTGGTTTTCTTTCGTGTTTTGTGACTTTTTTATTCTGTTGTTTGGTGCTTCTAAATTCTTTACACTAGTTCCTTTGTTTAAGCTTTGCTGCTCGAAGCCACAGCAATCCAGGGTTGAGCAAGAGGTTTTACAAATGAGCCTGACTGAAAGCAAGACGGTTTTGTGAGTGTATTACATGGTGAGGTCATACAGCCACACCACATAATACACCAGAATCCTCACACTGGATCATTTGGGGGGCCAAAGATTAATATGGGCTGGTCTGGCCCTCAAATCAGCCCGTGGCTACGGTCCTGGTGGTGGGTGACTCGAGGGTATTCTGTTGCCTGGTCAGCATGCCTATGATGCTAGACCACCATCTTTATTAACTATTTCTCACCCATTCTCATATTCTTTAACTAGATTTCTTTTCAAGAGACTAACCTTCTGCATTAGAAATACATGTTGGTATAGAAATAACTAACCTGGCAATGTTTTGCCCTGGAGTTTGCATACCTACCTGCACCTCAATGAAATCTTCTCTAGGGCCCTCTTTACGATTTTGTGAGGCTATAATGTAGGGATTCCAATTCCGGACTGTATACTTGCACCAAACTCCTGCAGTTAGAGTGGTTTCCCTGGACTGGGGAAAACCAGTCGGGTTTAGGAATACCGGATCTCTGTGTTGTTTTTTTCTGATTCTGGACACAAATCCTCAGACTTTTTCTGATCGCTGTTGGGCATCCCCAACACAGGTCCGCATTGCAGGCTCTTGTGCAGCTTCAATGGCTGCCAGTCAAACAGCCTATTGACATTAAAGCCCTCTGCATTGAGTCCAAAGCATTGCAAGACTCTGGCCCGGTCTATCTTAGACAGCGCTTTCAGCGATATTCTCCTTCTAGATTACTGAGGTTCATCCTCCGCTTTCAATCTAGTAATATCTTACATCAAAAATGTGTCTTAGGGGTGGCAGGAGCTTTGTTTTATGCACCACCAAGCTATGGAACTCCATGCCCCTCCATTTAAAGAAAAAACTGTCCTATTTGATTTTAGCAAAGCATCAGTGACGATCTTTCAATGCACACCCAGATTAGTATGATCGTCTCTTCTTGCTTTTTATGCCTCCGCACTACTCGCAAGGTCTCCTGTTTTTTGACCATTGAGGCTCTTAAGGCTATCCTTCTCGCCCTGGTTATTTCCCGGGTCGATTATGCCAATTCCCTCTACATTGGTATTCCGACCTATGAACTACGCCGTCTCCAGCTCATTCAAAATCAGGCGGCTAGGCTGATTTATAACCGCTCCAGATTCCATCATGTCCTCCCGCTGTTGAGGCAACTGCATTGGCTACCGGTGGTTCATAGATGCCTATTTAAATTAGGGTGTCTTATTTTTAAATCATTAGCAGGCTTAGCCCCCCTCTATGTTGCTTCTAGGCTTTTAACCTATTCTCCTTCTAGGAATTTGCAGTCTTCCTCCAAAAATCTCTTGGTTGTTCTTCGTTTTGTTAGGAAGAAACACGGGGGTCGAGTTTCTCCTTTCAGGCTCCCAGATTTTGGAACTCTCTCCCTGACAACCTTCGATTTTCTCAATCCCACTTGGAGTTTCGCAAAGGTTTGAAGACCTGGTTATTCACCAGTGCTTTTGAGGCCTAGTTGTCACTCTGTCTGTTGCCGACTGCCTTAGCGCCATGAAACCTTTTTGGTATACGTGCGCTCTACAAATTTCCCTAACTTCAACTTCAACTTCATCAAAAACTTGTTTTTTTAATCTTCCAATGCGATTAGTCCACCTTCTTTTCTCTTTATGCTCCCTTCCTGTAGCTAGCGCCTAGACACCTTAGGGTAGTAGAGCGCTTCACAAATTGTATTTTCAATTCATTTGTTTCAGAGCAATCGGAAGATGTCCTCAAAAGGATCCATGTGGGCCCTGGTGTGGTGGGTCTGGCATAATTGGGGAAGGCTGGTGGAAGCTTTGTCTACTTCCCCCACGGTGGTACTAAGGTTGGGCAGGAGTGGGATGTGTTCCTGCCCCTATCCCAGCAGCGGTTTCACCAGATGCGGATCCACACCACCAGTGGAGAAATGCAAAATCATAGGACCTCCCTACAGAATGTGGTGAAGGGCCCCTGACACTCCCATATCTCACAGATATGGGAGCCCCCTGAAGGATGCCCCCCCCCCTGCATGGCATTGGTGACAGGTCCTGCGCAAGCTGTGAAACTGGGCCTGGTGTCTCCAGACCCCGAATTACCGGGTCAGAAAACCACAAACTCCCTGTAATGGGCTAGAGCGCTGTCCTACTGCCCAAAAAACGATGGATTTAGGCCCAGATCTCTGTACTGGGGTGAATGTATGACATTGTTCTACATTCTGTCCATCAACTGTGTTTTTTGCAATTTTCACCCCGAATGTGCTGGGGATGCTCAGACGTGAGTCCCGGGCTCTCCACACCACTGGAGTCAAGCTATCCAGGCTGATGAAGGCTGATAGCCAGAAACCGGTCCTTGGATGCTTGATTCCGGTCTGGGAAAGACATGGCTTGGTAGTTCGGATTGGACTGTTCCCATGAGGCACAGGGTCAGAGCTGATTTGCATATAGCCAGTGTCTAACCCAGGGTGGTGTGGAGTGCAAAAAATGATGGATTTAGGCCCAGATCCTTGTACTGGGGTGAATGTATGACATTGTTCTACATTCTGTCCATCAACTGTGTTTTTTGCAATTTTCACCCCGAGTGGGCTGGGTATACTCAGACGTGAGTCCCAGGCTCTCCACACCACTGGAGTCAAGCTATCCAGGCTGAATGAAGGCTGATAGCCAGAAACCGGTCCTTGGATGCTTGATTCCGGTCTGGGAAAGACATGGCTTGGTAGTTCGGACTGGACTGTTCCCATGAGGCGCAGGGTCAGAGCTGATTTGCATATAGCCAGTGTCTAACCCAGGGTGGTGTGGAGTGCAAAAAATGATGGATTTAGGCCCAGATCCTTGTACTGGGGTGAATGTATGACATTGTTCTATATTCTGTCCATCAACTGTGTTTTTTGCAATTTTCACCCCGAGTGGGCTGGGTATGCTCAGACGTGAGTCCCAGGCTCTCCACACCACTGGAGTCAAGCTATCCAGGCTTAATGAAGGCTGATAGCCAGAAACCGGTCCTTGGATGCTTGATTCCGGTCTGGGAAAGACATGGCTTGGTAGTTCGGACTGGACTGTTCCCATGAGGCGCAGGGTCAGAGCTGATTTGCATATAGCCAGTGTCTAACCCAGGGTGGTGTGGAGTGCAAAAAATGATGGATTTAGGCCCAGATCCTTGTACTGGGGTGAATGTATGACACTGTTCTACATTCTGTCCATCAACTGTGTTTTTTGCAATTTTCACCCCGAGTGGGCTGGGTATGCTCAGACGTGAGTCCCAGGCTCTCCACACCACTGGAGTCAAGCTATCCAGGCTGAATGAAGGCTGATAGCCAGAAACCGGTCCTTGGATGCTTGATTCCGGTCTGGGAAAGACATGGCTTGGTAGTTCGGACTGGACTGTTCCCATGAGGCGCAGGGTCAGAGCTGATTTGCATATAGCCAGTGTCTAACCCAGGGTGGTGTGGAGTGCAAAAAATGATGGATTTAGGCCCAGATCCTTGTACTGGGGTGAATGTAAGACATTGTTCTACATTCTGTCCATCAACTGTGTTTTTTGCATATATATTCGTTGGCCTCCATCCCCTTCACCCAGTATTCATGCTCTCAGTGGGACACAAGAACTCCTAAAGGGGGCATAAATGTCTGTATGTGAGCGCCTCACCTAAATTGTATGTATGTATTTTTACATATACTAATGTGATCTCTCTCTAGTATTTGTTGGTGTGGGTGTCTCACTAAAATCTCCTGTCTGTAAGTGTATCCCCCTGATACCCCAGCTGTGTTTGTGTATGTGTGCATCTGCTTCTATAACAGTGAGTTTCTCTGTATTTTCCTGCCTGTGTGCATGAATATGTCATTTCGCCCCCTTCAGCAGTTGCATACTATCAGTTTTGGCACCCTGTAAATGCCCCTGCTTGTGTAAAGCTGGGATCTTCTCTGAGGGTCCGATTCAGAAATGGTTTTGTGCACCAACCAAGTCTTAGTCAGGTGAGCAAAACAGCAATTTCGCAAAAAAGGGCATCCACATTGTGGTTCAAAGAAACGGGGTTTGTGTCATGTTTTGATTTTGAAGTAGACTTTGAGTGGCAGAACTTCAGCCATAGTGTGGAGGGGCCGCTGTCATTTATTGGCGTTACAAGTGACGGCGTTACACGTCTTGTCCTCCAGAATAGATTGAATTCCAAACTTGAACTCTGGGTAGTCACAAAGATTTTGCAGGTAGTTTACTATTTAGGAAGCACGTGCACATTTAGTGATGTGGTAGGAGAAAGAAGTTTCCCATGGTGGGAAAAGGAAGGAAACACCCCATATTTCTCGGCGGGGAAGGGGGAGGGGGAAATTGTTCTCCAAGGTGAACACATTTTCCCTGTGAGGGGAAAACAGAAGTTTACCGAGTCAGTCGGTGTTTGCCTGCTTCTTCTGCAATCTCTTCTCTTTGTATGTACACCTAATCACTGTTTGGGCACAGCTGTGCCTTTTTGAAAGCTCGGCATTGTCTCTGTGTTTGTCGGCCTAAAATCCTTTGTTTGTATGCCGTTTATCGGTGATTGCGTGCGTCTACTTCGAAGCACTTTTCATTTTTGTGTTCTTTTCCTTTCCGTGTGTACCGTTCCTTGAACTGTGCCGGTGTGTCTTCCTTAACTATATCCCATGTATATGTTCGTGTCCCTTGTGTCTCCTCATTATGTGGAAATATGTTCCAGTAGCTGAAAACGCCGCTGGTTGTGTAAGACTGCCTAAATCCCAGACTTCGAAAACTCTTTAAATTCCCTTTTATTGTTTGTATATTTGTTTGTCTCCTATTTTTGTGTATGTCTTTGGGCCATATGTATCAAGCCTTTTGTGATTCGCAAAGGCCGAAACTCGCAGAATTTCGGCCTTTGCGAATCGCAAACGGCCTTTTTGCATGTTTTGGGATGTATGAAACATTCCCAAAATAAGGAATTGCAAACTTGTGCGATTCCATATTTTTCCACAGCATTTAGGGAATCGCAATTTTGCGAGTCCTTAAATGCTATGTATGTAGCATTTTTGGCTTGCGAATTTTGGTTAAGAATTCGCAAATTACCACCAACTTGTAGTTGATGGTTACTTGTGAATTCTTCCAAAAATGCACAATTTGGCTTTTTTAAAGGTGGCATGTGATGCACACACATGCCCATAGGGCATGTATGTGCGCCATATGCACACATATGTTCTTTTCAGGGGTGCAGCAGGGTGTCTTTGAGGCACCCCTGCACCCTTGCAATAATTCTCAAATTGCGATTAGCAAATTGCGAATTCGCAATTTGAGAATTATTTTGCATTCATTCCTATGGGCCTCCTGGCCCATAGGAATGCATTGGAAATTATTCCTTAATTGCGAATTCGCATAATGCGAATTCGCAAATAAGGAAGCTTAAGGAATCGCAAATAAAAAGCGATTTTTTTCATACATACCATTTTGCAATTCCTAAATAGCGATTCCTTAAAATTCGCTATTTAGGAAATGCTAAATAGTTTGGTGATACATATGGCCCTAAGTCACCTATTTTTGTGTGTCTTTGTCTCCTATTTTTTTGTGTATGTGTTTGAGTCTCCAAATTTCCTCGGTATGCCCTTGTCCCAGGGAAGGTATATAAAGACAGAAACCAGGCTTGAGAGAGTCAGGGACGCCATCACAACCCTCGTTTTAGAATTTTGGAGGAACAGAGTAGGCTTGCAGAGCCAACCTTTAGGTTGGAAATACCCTAGGAAGGAAATTGTCCTTAGGTCACACGTGGCCTGAGCGTGTAGCCTGGCAGATGCAAGCAAGAAGGGATAAATGTTAGTGGGCGGAGGAGAGAACACAAGGAGGGCCAATTTTAATGACAGTCTGATAGCGAAAGCCTGCATCATAAGATTTAAGAAGCATTTGCAAAACGAATGAGTCTGTAGATGCTAGCCTTTTGGTGTTTACAATGATTGATTTGTTGTTTTTGGCCTAAAAAAGCACTATTTACCTGCCATAGTAGTCCCTGGTGCTGGAGGGAACTGCTTGTGGCCAATAGTTGATGTGGGCTGACTCGTTGCCACATGCAGAATGCTGTAGCGGGTGGAAGAAAAGGAGTAGTTTCTGTCCTGTAACTCCAGTTCTGTAGTAGGGGTATCTCTGTTATAGTCATAATCTAGTGAATAGTCCCGCCCATGTGCGTGGACCCCGGAGCAATCAAAAATAATCTCTTAAAGTGTCGAAAAAATGCAGAACTGCACAGACACTTAAGAGAGAATTTAAAGACAGATAATGCAGCCTATAAAAGGCTACACTGTCCAGTACTTCAACTAGAAATTCCACCACAAAATCCACAAAACAGCAAAGCCTGTACAGATTTCCCTTGCTTTAACAGCAAACACCCTCTGGAATGATAGAGAGGAGGACCTGGACAGACAAGCCCCATAGGCTGCCATTATGTGGCTCAGAACAGGATACTGTGCCTTTAAGAGAACTTTCCAGAACTTCACAGTATACCAGAATGCCCTGCAGGTCCCATTTACTTTCAGTTCTTTTTGAAGGCGTAACACGCCAGACCTGTAGCATTCCTGACATGAATATCTCTCGCCACCGGGGAGGAAGGGCGGGCGCTTATGACTATAACAGAGATACCCCTACTACAGAACTGGAGTTACAGGACAGAAACTACTCCTTCTGTAGTAGGGGATCTCTGTGTATAGTCATAATCTAGTGAATAGAATGGCAAGCCCATCCCCACATCAAAGCGGCGGTGGAGAAAAGAGACATAACACCACTATTGTGCGAACAGATTTCGCAGCGAAGCCTGCCCAACCTGAGCGTCTGCCCTGGCATCAGTGTCCAGGCAGTAATGCTTAGCAAAGGTATGTACCGACTTCCAAGTGGCCGCCTTGCAGATTTCTGCAATTGGCACATTACGGAGCAAAGCAGTCGTGGCAGCTTTGCCCCTGGTGGAATGAGCCTTAGGTTTACCCCCTAAGGTCTTATTAGCTTTTCGGTAACACAATTGTATGCAGGACACAATCCACCTTGAGATGGACTGCTTGGAGGTAGCAAGACCTGTCCTGACCGATCCATAATTGATAAACAATTGGTCCGACCTACGAATATCTTTGGTTTTATCCAGATAAAATTTCAACACCCTCCGAACATCCAGGGAATGTAAAGACCTTTCCGCTGGAGATGAAGGATTCTGAAAAAACTTAGGCAAAGTTATAGTCTGGTTGACATGAAAATCAGAAATAACCTTGGGAACTTAGGGTGAGTACGCATAACAACCTTAGCAGCATGAAATACAGTATAAGGTTCTTGGCAACACAACGCCTGAATTTCACTCACCCTGCGGGCCGATGTAATGGCCACGAGGAACGCCGCCTTCCAGGACAGGTGCTGCAACGAAGCCTTATGAATAGGTTCAAAAGGTTCCTTCATCAACCAGGACAGCACCACATTCAGTTCCCACGAAGGCGAAGGAAGCCTGACAGGAGGAAACACTTTCTTCAAGCCTTCCAAAAAGTCTTTGATCACAGGGATCTGGAAGAAGGAAGTCTGTGAAGGGTATTTCCTGTAGGCAGTCAATGCAGCCAGATGGACCTTAATGGAATGGACATTAAGGCCAGACTGCACCAGATGCAGAAGGTATGGAAGGATTACATCTTCCTTACATGTCGTGGGGTCATAGTTCTTGGACTTGCACCAGATACAAAACCTCTTCCACTTGTAAGCATAAGAAGTCCTAGTGGAAGGGCGCTTAGCCTCCTTCAGTATGTCCATGCAATCTTCTGGGAGATTAAGATGGCCATATCGCACTATCTCAGGAGCCATGCCGCTAAACTCAAAGACGAGAGGTTGGGGTGCAACATCAGCCCCCCGAACTTCGTGAGAAGGTCCGGCCTGCACGGCAACTTCATGTGAGGAAGGAGAGACCGGTGAAGCAGGTCCGTGAACCACCACTGCCTGGGCCATTCCGGGGCAATCAGCATCATCCGCGCCCTGGACTGGGACAGCTTGATGAGAACCGTCGGAATCAGGGGAATGGGTGGAAAAGCGTGCAGAAAGCTGTTCGACCAGTTGATCCGTAACGCATTCCCCAGCGTCCCCGGCTGGTAGTACCTGGAAGTGAAGTCTCGGCATTTGCTGTTTTCCGCGGTGGCGAACAGATCTACGTCTGGAGTTCCCCACCTTGCGAAGACTTCTCCTAGTACTTCGTCGTTTATGACCCATTCGTGGTTTTCCTGAATCAGTCTGCTCAGTGTGTCTGCCTGAACATTCTGCACACCCGGCAGATGGGTGGCCGTTATCGTCAGTCCTCGGGCCAGAAGCCAGTGCCAGATCGCCTGCGCCTCCTGCGACAGGATGCGTGATCTCGAGCCCCCCTGATTGTTGAGGTAATACATCGTGGTCGTATTGTCCGTCTGTACAAGCAAAGAGTCGGTCTGGAAGGACGGGTGAAAGGCCTTCAGTGCCAAGTGGACTGTCAGGTTTGCACTCCGCAGGATCCGCATGCAGCAACAATGCTCCACCTCCGGACCCTCCGAACACCCCGAAGTATATACACAGGGTGTTCAGACGATACGGTGAGGGAAAAAACCCCAAAAGGGGAAAAACCCAAAAGAAAAGAGAAGAAGGAAAGGGCAGCAGGGAAAAAGAAACGGGAAAACAAAAAACAATGGTTAATACAATGTTAAATGCTACACTCATGTAATTCTCACTAAAGCACAACCCAGAGAATCAACTGCATGAATTGCGAACAGAACCCATACTATTGTTTCTTCAGCCTTCCTTCTGACCTGTTTAACACAAGAGAAACATATAAACATGTGGCTGTAATCAACATCTGCCTGAATCTGTGATTCTTGCTAGCAACATACCCTATAGCCTCCATACATTAACATCTGGAGCGTGGTTTCAAAAGTAATCCAGAAAAGTACCAAAAAGAACAGTCATTCCGTTAATGAGAAAAGAAACTCAAGATATCCCTTTTTGTCGTCAGAAAACTCCTTTGGTACACTGGTGTAAATGGCTCCTTTACACAGTATATGCCAAATAACGTTTAATCCAAACACGGCATGGTGTAGAGCCTACTACTACCATCCGCTTTGATAATTATAATCCCATCCAGAATTTGAACGAACACCACATTACAGGCTCATGCCGGTAGTGCGGAGGTCCTCATCCCCCCCTGCACTCCGTCACTTGATCAGTCCACAAAATGTATCAGAACCAACACGCCACGGTTGGATTGAACAGTGCGTACATCCATGGACTCTGCAAATCCCAAGAAATGCTTCCTCGCAGCCGCGAGGCTAAACAAACAATCAGAGCCGCTCCGCTCCGTTGAAACAGGTGGTAGAACAGTAAACAAATATACACGCTAGCCAGCGCGTTACACACAAGAACCAAACGCAGTCTCAAACCTCTCGACGAGTGTTTGGAAGGTCAAAGACATCACAGGAAAACTCCGGGCTCAAAGAGGAGCAGCCGCTCCCTCCACACAACCAGGATCACGAGCACCGATCGCCAAACTCCGCCCAAGGATATCCTACCAAGACGCCGGGAATTCTGGGATTAGTAGTTAAACCCCCGGTCCTGCTGGGAATCGTAGTCAATTGGGCAGGCGCGCTGTCTACAACCTGACATGGACAGCTCTAAGTTCCAGGAAATTGATGTGGTACGTGGACTCCGTCGGGGACCACGTCCCTTGAATCTGTAATTCTCCGGAGTGCTCTCCCCAGCCCTGGAGAGACGCATCCGTCACGATAGTCTGAGTGGGAATGTCCTTGTGGAAGGGAACCCCCTTGAGGAGATTCTCCGCTGAACACCACCACTTCAGAGACTGAAGAGCATGCAGAGACAGTCGTATCTTGTCGTCCCAAGATCCTCTCCTTTGGTCCCACTGATCCTCCAAGCACTCCTGCAGCGGTCTCATGTGCAGCCGCGCATGTGGCGTCAGGAAGATACAAGAGGCCATCGATCCCAGCAGGGAAGACACCGTCCTCACTGTTGTAGAAGGAGTGGTCAGAAGAGCCTGAGCCTTCCGACGAAGCGATAATCGTCGCTCCTCCGAAGGAGACACGCTTGCTGACCTCGTATCGATGGTGGCCCCAAGTACTGAATGCACTGGACCGGAGTCGGGACAGACTTGGACATGTTGATGTGCAACCCCAGCTTGTTCAAGAGAACGCACGTCTTCTGGAAGTGCGCTTGAGCTTCCGAGAAGGAGGAGGCCTTGATCAACCAATCGTCCAGGTACGGGTAGACAAACACCTTGTTCTTCCTCAGGTGTGCTGCTACCACTGCCATGCACTTCGAGAAAGTCCTGGGCGCAGACTTCAGCCCGAACGGAAGTACTGTGTACTGATAATGATTGGTGCCGACTTGAAATCGCAGGAACTTCCTGTGTTTGTGTGCAATGGGCACATGGAAGTACGCATCCTGTAGGTCTAGTGCACATAGCCAGTCTCCCTGTTGCAACTGAGGATAAATCTGATGCAACGACAGCATGCAAAACTTCTCTCTGCGAATCCATTTGTTCGCCTGTCGCAAGCCCAGAATGGGCCTGAACTCGTTCTTGTCCTTCTTGCGGACCAGAAAGAACCGGGAGTACAGACCTCTTCCTCTTTGAGACAGAGGTACGTCTTCTATCGCCCTTTTCCTTAACAGGATATCGGCCTCTGCCTGGAGCTCGCGCAGTTGATACTGCGAGCTGACCGGAGGAATCGATGGAGGAGGGCTGATGAACCGAAGACTGTATCCATTGCAAACAATATTCAGCACCCACTTGTCCTGAGTAATTTTTCTCCACTCTGCCAGAAAAAGTTGAACGCTTCCCCCCACCGGAGCGGGTAACGGATGAAGGGGAAGTAACCGCTCAGGGTCGAGACCCGGCCGGTCCTTTGGTAGCGGTAGAGGACTGTTGTCCACCTCTACCCCTCTGGCGCTTTTGGAAGGGTCCCCGGAGTTGCTGCTGCTGTCCCGAAGACTGTCCTCGTCCCTTTCCCTGTGCACCGAACCGTCTCTGGACTTCTTTTCTTTGGGCTTCTCCAAGCCCACAGCCGTTAGTGTCTCCGCCTTCATGCGGGCCATCTCATCATCGGCGTGTTTTCCGAACAGTGTCTCACTGGAAAAGGGCAGATTGGCCACCCGCTGCTGGGCCTCCGGCTTGAGTGACGTGAGCCTGAGCCAAGCATGGCGGCGCTGGTTGATCCCGTGACAGTAACCATGGGCTGCCAACAGCGAGATATCCGCAGCCGCGCTAATGACCTGGTTTGAAACCAGCATCCCTTCCTTAAGTATCTCTAGGAAGTCTTCCTTCTTGTCACTTGGCAGAAGTTCCGCAAACTGTTCCAGGGAGTCCCACAGGGCACGGCTGTACTGTCCCAGCAAAGCCGAATCGCTGGAGGCTTTCATGGTCGTGGAAGAAGTTCCACAAGCCTTACTCCCAGCCGAATCAATCCATCGGCTTTCCTTATCAGGCGGCACCGTGGAGGACGGGGAGGTAGAGTGTAACTTCCTGGCCGCCGTCACTATAACTGAGTCGGGCACTGGGTCCATCCGCAGGAAGGCCGGGTCCGAATCCGGTGCTCTGTACTTCTTCAGAAGTCGGGAGGGAGCGGCCTTCACCACCGCAGGCGTAAGAAACAGCTCCTCCGCAGGTTCGACCAGCCCCGGCACCAATGGCAGCAGAGGGCGAGACAGATGCTTCTTGTGAAGTGTCTCGAATATCACGGACGTCGTAGGTGTAGGAGCCGTCACCGTGATGCCCAACTTCGTAGCCCCCCTCAGGAGAACCTCCTGGAATGTGCTGATGTTGTCCACCGGAGACACCCTTGTCCCCGGGGAATCCGACAAGGTCGGCGAATAGGAGCGCGTCCTGGAGGAGTCCGTGCGTGACCTGGACCCTCGCCTCCTATGGCGGCGCCTAGATCTAGTGGAGGATCTGCGCCAACTCCTAGATCTTCCTCTCCGTCCGGAGCGCAATCTGGACTTCCTAGGCCTCGGGCGATCCGCCGGTTGCACCGGCGCGGGCGCCTTAGGTTTGGCCGGGGCCTGCGGCTTAGGAGTCCCCTTGGGAGGTGTCGGAAACCTGGGTAACGAAAACAACCTCGGAGGCACCGGAGGAGGCTTCTCCACCTGATGCCGAGGTACAGGTCGTGGAAGCGGAGGCAAAGGAGGAGGGGTAGGAGTCCTCGGAGGAAGACCCCTCGGCAATGGAGGCGGAGGCGTAACTCGCGAAGGCGTATACACCTCGGAATACACCGAGCCCGGTGATCCACCACCAGCCTGTAACGTCGGGGAGCCTCCCATGGCATCAGGCCTCCTCTCCCGTTTCTTCGACGTAGAAGAACGGTGACCAGACGGCGAGCGTCGGCCCCTCGACGTCGACCGACGTCCATGCCTCGACGTCGACTTTGAATGCTTCGACGTCGATCTCTCATGTCTCGACGACGACCTCTTGTGTCTCGACGGCGATCTCTTGCGCCTCGACGGCGACCTCTTGCGCCTCGACATCGACTTCGACCGCCTCGACGGCGATTTCTTCCGCCTTGACGTCGGGCCACTCCTCGACGACGAGGATCCCCTCGACGTCGATGTTCTCCTCCTCTTCGCCGACGGCGAACGGCGGTGTCGCTTCGACGGCGAGCGCCGACGCTGGGCCCTTCGACGGCGAGCGCCGACGCTGGGCCCTTCGACGTCGATCACTCGACGTCGAGACCGACGAGGATACCGACGAATTCGTCACTGGAGACGTCGACGGCGGCCTGTGCACATCCCTCGACGTTGAGCGTCGACGGCGCTTCGCCACAGAGCCCTGGGGGGACGGGGAACAGACCGCAGTCATTCCTCTCGACGTCGTGGTCTCAGCAATCGACCCAGACGGAGAGTGGGCACGTTTGCTGGTCTTCCTGCCCCTGGGGAGCCCCCCAGAGGCCTCAGCATGGGTAGAAGGAGCCCCTACAGACCCATCTTGTGCCTTCAGCCTTCTTTCCTCGAGTCCCTGAAGCCTGATCTTCTTTCTTTCCTTCAGGGTCCTGCCAGAGAAACCCTGACAAATCTCACACTCCTCTGGGACATGGGAAGATGGAAGGCAGAGGATACACACCTCATGGGAATCCGATTTGGCCTTCTTCCTGGAGCACTCCGGGCATTTGTCAAATAATGCAGGCATATTTGACATCAAAAGGGAGCAAAAACCAAGAAGAACAGCACTAAAGTACTTTAGAAGCACTAAAACTAAATTAATAGTGAAAAATCACCAATAAACCCTTGAAAAGGGAGAGCTCAATGCTCCAGGGTCCTGCTTGCAGGAGCCGGAAAAAAGAACTGAAAGTAAATGGGACCTGCAGGGCATTCTGGGATACTGTGAAGTTCTGGAAAGTTCTCTTAAAGGCACAGTATCCTGTTCTGAGCCACATAATGGCAGCCTATGGGGCTTGTCTGTCCAGGTCCTCCTCTCTATCATTCCAGAGGGTGTTTGCTGTTAAAGCAAGGGAAATCTGTACAGGCTTTGCTGTTTTGTGGATTTTGTGGTGGAATTTCTAGTTGAAGTACTGGACAGTGTAGCCTTTTATAGGCTGCATTATCTGTCTTTAAATTCTCTCTTAAGTGTCTGTGCAGTTCTGCATTTTTTCGACATTTTAAGAGATTATTTTTGATTGCTCCGGGGTCCACGCACATGGGCGGGACTATTCACTAGATTATGACTATACACAGAGATCCCCTACCACAGAAATGTATTTATTTATTTGAAAAGTTGTGTATAGCACTGGCTAGAGCCAGTGGTATGAGAGCGCTTTACATGGCGATGAGCATTGTTTCAGAGCATAGTTACCAGTTACATAGTTACAAGTAACACAGTTTCAGAGCATAGTTACAAATTGCTGGAGCGTAGTTACATGCGTTAAAAACATATACGTAAGGAAAAACGCAGGCAAGGGGAAAGATTCAGGGGACAGGATATTGTGAAAGACACAATAACAGACCAATTGACGAAGCCCCTGGAAGCAAGACTATAACAGAGATGATTTTAGTAAAATCAAAGGGCTGGCTAACACTAGACATAATAATAAAAATGATGGGTGGTATCACAGAATGCATGAATTCTGATGAACATGCACTCATTTCCTGACTACTTTTGCGCTGAGGAGGTCGGTGCCCACCTGGGTTTTGGATTCAGCCCTCAGGTTTTGGGGTAGGAGGAGCATTTTGAGAATACCGCAGAGATAAAGAAGAAAGAGGGGCATTTTGATTTGAGATACTAGTGCCCCAGAAGATGTTGTAGGTCTACCCACAAGTGCAGTCTATATGGGGAAGACACTACTAGAATAACTCACAGGTAGAGATATAAATAAAGTGACCGAAATCCAGAGGCTAAAAAGCTGTGGAACACACAAGATGTGTGTGGGTGTATGTGTGTGTGTGAGGGTGTCTTGCGCACAGCATGACATTGCCAAGGAAGCAAAAAGCAGTGGTCCGTGGACAATAATCTTCCAATCGAAATCAGTCATTTTTCAGGAGTTGGTGAGATATACAAGAGTTTCCCCAGGCAAGGCTGGTATGATACCAGAATATCAAGACGTTAATATCGCTCTACATAGTATTGTAGTACAAATACCGACAAGGCAAGTAGATATAGGCCAGTATAGGTTTTACATACTTAGCTACACATACAGGTAACTTGACACTCTCTAAATATATTTATATATCTCTATCTATCTATCTATCTATCTATCTAGCTATCTATCTATCTAGCTATCTATCTATCTATCCACGATATACTTAGTGTAGAGTTTAGAACAGTAAATAGGTACCAATATATCCTTTACTTTTCGATATATTGGTTGATAAATATTTTTGCTATGATATTATAGTAACACGATAGTAAAGGCTTAGTATTCTGACATACTGTCAGCAGGAAGAGGCACAGTTGTTGCTGTCCTGTTCCTGATTCCCTCTAATGGTCTGAAAACAGTGAGGTTGTACAGAAATCTGGTGCCTTCTCAGTTCTTTAAGTGGGATAAAAAGGGTGAAGGAGAGGGGCCCCCATAAGCATGTGCGTGCTATGGAGTGTCCCTAAGAACCGTTTACAGGAGGCCTGGCCTATGAAACCAAGGGCTTGCCCTAATACAAGTGAAATTGTGCTTGACAAATCCATAAATAGAGTCTTCGTGGTCAAAGAATAAACTAAATCAGAAGACAAGATATTTATTGAACAGTTCAGAAGGCACCATTATTCAAGGTCATGTGCAATAAAACACTTGACAAGATACATTTAAAAGTAATCACCACTTTGACTTCTTGATATCACTACTGGTAGTCACGTGTACCAAGGGGACAACTTGGATATTTAATTGGAATGAAATAGTATCTTAGGTCCAGGGGCACCAATGGTAAACAACAGGTCTCTTCCATGGATACTCTTCAGTAATCACCTACTGCCAGATGACCAGAGAAAAGGCCTCACAATCTCCATTTGACTTTAGTCCCTTGCCTCAAAGCAATGGAAATGTTTCTGTTTGGCCTTAATTCCGGTGCTGTGTACTCGAAAAAATCCTCGATTGGACCTTCCTCAAGGTAGGCAATTCCCTGGAGAGAGCAGGCAGACGCCTAGACCTCCACCAATACAGCACGTCCATCAAACGTTACATCTAATCCTGGCTTTACCAAAATATGTTGGTGATACAATGAGGGTTGAGCCCCCAACATGGGCATTTCCCGGGAGCTACAGCGTAGACGTTTAGTCAAATACGGGCAGGATGACATCTGCATTTGTTGATGGAAAGGGACTCAGCAAACTTTACATAAAAGAGATTGTTCTTTGGACTGCTATGTTTGAGGGTGGAGTGAAGCAAGACACAGGGCGGTTTTGGCAAAGAAAGACATAAAATTACCCTTGAGGCTCCTAACTGTATGCCAGTGGCGGCTCCGCTGCTAAGGCGGAGTAGCATCGCTCCACTGCTGTAAAGCAGTGCAAAGAAAAAAAATGAAATTATAAGCAGCGTTGTGATTGGCTAGTGAGTCTGGGAGCCTGTGTGCTTCCTGGTTCCTGCTGGAGCAGAGACAGAGGCTGAAGACCAGCAGGTACGTTTTATTGTTTTTATTTTTTTCCTACCCTCCCGGCCTTCCCCCACTCCCCTGCCACTCCCCTGCCACCGATCCCTACCAGCCGCTACTGCTGTACGCTCTGACAGCTACCCATGGTCGGAATGAATGGAGGAGGGGCAATGGTGCTATAACATCAGTTTCCCTTAAGACGCGTCATATGAGGAGTAGTGTTCAATCCTTTCGGCTCATTCTTCAGGTGGAAATTTGAGGGACTGCGGTGGGATCTCCATTACTTAGATGATGTTTTGCTTACAGTGCATCATCAATGGTTTGCAGTAGAGGCGTAACATAGACCCCTGAAGCCCCTGTGGCATAAGGGGCCCCTAACCTTTCAAGGGGCTATAAATCCAATGGGAGCCCATATTCCGCCAATGAATGTCTGTGAGATATGGAAGACTTAGGGGCCCTTCTTCATAAACACTGCTGAGGGGCCCTTCCTTTTGCGTTTCTCCAAAATGCAGCAATTTGATGGAAGGATTTATCAAGATGGAAGAAAGTTGGAGCGCTACAAATAGGTGATTAGTGAAGGCCCCAAGACATGTCTCCTTCTAGTCATCATTAAATCCGATGGAGAAAAGCAGGAGTCCCTGAACAAGTGGAAGCCATTTTGGAGCAAGACAGGTGCTGCCTACAGTTTCAGCCCTAGTTTCTTTCCTCTGCAACACCTAACCCCATGAGTGGTATGTCGGTAATTGTGTTAACCTGTATACAAGAGTAGACTTACTTCCTGACTAGCAATGTAACAAAATACCTGCTCACAGGCTACCCTGTGTCCAGGGTAGGAATAAATGAGGAAAGTCATTCCACAACTTGTCTTGTAAACTGTGCTTTATCCTGATTAGTTGGGCCCAGGAACCTGACCTATGCACACCATGGGTGGTACTAGCGGAAGTTTGATAGGAGCGCCTGTGCATGTTCCTTCATGCCTCCACCCATCTATCCACATGTAGGTACTGACACCCATCCAAGTCTCAGCTCAGGCACAACTCATGAACACATCCTTACAGGAAGAAATACAATGCTCCTTGTAACTTCCCGGGCGCACTAATTATTTAGTTCCAGAATTTCCGCAGAAGCAGTGCAGACCTGTCTAAACATAAGAGTTGGTTCCACATGTATTCATTTTCATTCCTGTAAGGAAAGAGGTTCCCTTTTATTGAAAAAATATATGGTACAAAATATAGCATTCATATAACAGATAAAAAGTAATCCATAGCAACGTATTGAAGAATAACAATTATTATGTTATGTTATGTTAAAATTTGTTTTATATAGCGCTCAGCTACTCCGAGGAGTGTCCCAGCGCTAGAAAAAACCCAAAGCGGTACAGAGCGGAGGAGCCAGACAGAGAAGAAACTACTGGACAAATAGCCAAGATTTGAGGTTCTTCCTAAATGCCAGAAGGTTGACATTAGTCCTCAAAGACAGAGGAAGGGCATTCCACAGCAGTGGCGCCAAGCGTTGGAAAGAACGGCCACCACACCGGGTCCGCCTGATAGTTGGAACAGTGGCCAGGGCGAGAGAAGCTGACCTGAGTGCCCTCGAAGGCTGATAGAACTTCAACTGTTTACTAATGTACTGGGCACCAGTACCGTGAAGTGCCTTGAAAGCCAGAGTAAGCGCTTTAAAGATGATGCGCTTTCTGATAGGCAGCCAGTGCAACGTTTCTAAAAGATCACTCGCACTCGATTTCCTATGGAGGCCAAAGATGGCCTGCGCTGCCGAGTTTTGAACAATTTGGAGACGGGTTAGGAGGAAGTCCGGGAGGCCAAGGTAAAACACGTTGGCATAATCCAACCAGGAACCAATCAGTGCCTGCACTGTGATTCCTCTGTGATCCAGAGACAGAAGGGGCAGGAATTTCCTGAGCATTTTCAGGAGGCCAAAGCATTTGCCCACTAGGCCGAGCACCTGCGGTTTCAATGACAGATCCGCATCAACCTGCACTCCCAGATTCTTGGCTGAGGCTGCAGAAGGGGGAAACATGGCCTCCGGCCACCAGGACTTCCAATTCGGGTCCGACGGACACCCGAAGAAAAGCACCTCCAATTTATCAACTTTAATATAATTCGATCAAAAATATCTAGATTCATGACTCAACTCCCAGGTAGTCTGGGATTAAGATAAACAATTAGTGTATGACAAGGCCCATAGTCCCTTCAGCTTCCTCCTCCTTTTATCGCACTTCAAGGTAGAAAATTCAAAACAACTGAGGAAAACACATTTCCTCCACCAACATCTAGGTTCGGGAGACACAGCTTGTAAACAGGACTAAGTAATGCAAAGTCTTGCAGTACTAACTGAAAAACATACAATTCCTGATTTATCAGGAGGAATATTAGCTGTATGACCAAGCAATATTAATTTCATGGTAAGAATGAATATTAGTCCCTAGTTGGTAATGTATTACTTTAAAACATTTAAAAAAAATATTGAGGAACACGTAGAAATCTTCTAAGTTAGTACATCGAAATCGCTTAGATGTCTCTCTAATTTCTCAGTTAAACAATCTATCTGGTGTATAGCATATGTCCTGGATAGTTTTATAATGATGAAACCTCATGCCGGAAATGTTTAAAATCTGGGGGCTCATTTTATTGTTCTATGATATATCGGTTCATGCAGGGGCGTAGCTTGGTCGGTGAGTTTGGGGGGGTGGGGTTTGCACTTAAGATTTCCCAACACTCTGTGTGTGTGTGTGTGTGTATCTTAATCTGTGTGTGCATGCACAAATCCCAGGTGAAATCCGACAGGCGCCTCACCACACCCGACTGAAAGCTCCTGTACCCAACTATTCATCAGAAAAAACATTTATTAGTGGGGTGTAACACCCCAAACACTGCCCTCCCCTGAAGCTACGCCCCTGTATTCATGATTGGGAGCTCCAATCTTACTAACCAAAAGACTAAAATTATGTTATTGACTATTTACAAATAGCCGATGCTACAATATTATAATTCCTCGGTTCAGAATATTAGCCAATAAATCCATAAACCTGTTAGGGTCTAAATTATTATCCTCAGATAGCAGTCGAGTCCTTGTAAATATGGCCCCTTTACACACAACACTTTGCGTGAAAGGGGTTGTGCCATGGGTGTTGCTGTGGGTGTGCCCACGCAACGCCCATGCTTCTGTCACATTTCTAGATTTACGAGAAATCATAAACCTGGAAATGCAGCGAATGCTACGCCGCCCCAGGGCAGGCGTACGAAGGTGCAACGATGAGAAATGTTTTCATTTCTCCTTGTTTTTTCCTCTTTCTATGCCTGCTGCGTTCTGCAGCACGCATAGAATGTGGATATCACCTCTTGTGATTGTTTATATGTAGGAAGGTGTCCCTTCCTGCACATAAACAATCATTAAAAAGGACGAATTTCAACTTTTATGTGTGCTGCATTAAGCAGCACACATAGAAGTTTCAAAACGCCATTTCAGATTGTTTATGTGCAGAGACACCTTTCTGCACATAAACAATCCTTTCCCTCAATGAAGGCACCCTTGCACTATGGTGCCTGAGTCGGCGCACGGAAGCAAATTGTGCACCAGCGCAGGGGTGAGCAAAGGGATCCGTCATATCATTGTAGATATGACGCATCCCTGTGCTTCGTAATTAATGCAGCGTGACACAGCCAAATGGGTTGTGGCACCATACTGCGTTAATTCCTTGAAAATGAGGCCCTCAGTGTCCATTTGCGTGACGCATCAAATTCGGGTTTTTATGTTTTGACAGTTGTGAAGCCCCGGTGTCCAAAGCAGTGGCAAAGAAACTATATGCCCTGAAGAAATTGCCGGATGAATACTATGGCAATGAAATATGTCGGCAAGTAGAGTATGGCTGTATAAACAGCAGTCATATTCACTTTTTTAGGGCTCGGACTCCTCCCCAGTGAAACTGGGAGGAGTTTCGAGAACTAATGTTAAAGGAGAAAAAAAAGAAGTATCTCCTAGGGCCTTGGAGAGAGAAATTCCACACATTCCTTACCGTTTTCTGTCATCTGGTCAGTGATTCGTCTTCCTTGTGTTTTCGTTTTAATAGGCTTGAAGTGATAGGGTAAATGTAGTTTTGTTCCGCCATTTTGGGCATATTTCGTGCGTGCTTGCGCAAAGAAGTACATAAATTATAATTAGGAGCTGTCAGGGTGCCTCCGTTAGTGAATCCAGATGGCCGGGCGCGTTCACAATTCTGCAGCGCTCAGCGCGCAGCTTCCTTGTTCTTGTTTATTATTTGAGAAGAAGGATCGACTTCCCTTGTAGTGGATCGGGAAAGACAGGGAAAGAGATTTATAACAATACATGGGTGCACTGAATTAGAAACGACAGCTCCTGGCCCTCTCCTCCCTTGCGCCCACCGCAAAGATGTCTCAGCTGCGCTGAATTAAAAGTGCATGATGTTTTGAACATTTTTTTTCTACGCGCTCAGTTTCTTTTGACAACCTTCCCTGACTGCATCAAGGGAATGCTTTGTAGCCGGGGGGTGACAACTGCTACCAGCGCCAGTTCACGGCCGATGCATAGAACTGCAGTAAAATGTCACATCTGACATTTGAATCACTGCCCCAGAGCCTTTGTACAGTCAGAGCTGCCGTGTGGTATTTCTAGCTGTTGCATTCATATAGATTCTGCCCCGCCTCTCTCCTCTTCCGCTAACATTTCTGAGCTGATTCCAGGTAGACTCAAAAACACTTATCACGTCAAACAAATCTACTCCCTAAACCACGTCATGCGCACTTTATTTACATTAAATGCACATCCGCAAGGTGTTTAATGATGTATTTGTGACGCTGACGTTTATTCTTCGTCAAATCAGGTTGTGGTTTGCTTAAAGAGACCGTGTTGGTTAAGGATAAGTGACTCGCATTCTGTAGTTTGTTATCAACTGGCAACTACATCTTTTCTGAATGGATTAGCCAAAGTGTTTTTTCTAACAAATACTTCCGACTTAATTTGTTTTGTCACTTTGTATAAAAACCCTGTTTGTAAAATCTTTAGAGAAAAGAAAATCACCGCAAAAAAAGGGTGGCAGACAGTTTTCAGCCCAACAGATGGCTAACTTCTAGAAGCAACTACGTGATAATAAAAATAAATGGAAGTTAACTAACATTAGCGCATGGAAAGACGGCAACCGACTTGTAAAGCAACCTTTCAGGAGTAAAAGACTTGATTCGCGTTCCTAGTTTCCTTGTAAATAAACAGGAACTACGTTGTGGCCCCATTTTAAGGCAGGCAGGTCGGTGTTCAGCCATTCCCAGGAAATGATGAGGCAGATGGGGCGCGCCCGGCAATGGTTGTTCTCACATTCAGTAACTAGAAATGCTTGTGAGGAGTGTCACTATCAACAATGGTCCCCAGCTGCAACTCATTGTAAAGGGCCACATCCACTAATAAGGTTCATCACGATGCGTATCTATGGCAACAGACAATAGTAAATAGAACTGGGGTGCCCTCTGGTTTACTGATAGAGCTGCAACTGTTCCTTTTCATCTACCAATAATCTGATAAAATCACGTGATTGGGTTCTTTTCAGGTTACTTCTTGTTTACCGTTTTTCCCACCATTGAAAACGCAAAAAATTGCATCATTTAAGGTTTCTAAGAATTGCTTACGTTTTAACGTAGTATATTCCAGTGATGCTGTCTTCCTTATGCTCTTTATACACTGTGAACCTTCGTTCTTAGGCTCTATCAGAAACCGTCAATTTCACAACATCACCTTAATACAAAGTTACAAAAATGTAAAAAAAAATACATTGTATAATATTTCTAAAAATGGATGCCAAGTCTGTGCATGTAACATGTTATATTTTCATAATGCAGTTTTGAGGTGATATTGATATTTTTAAAAGGCAGTGTTCAATCTTGGGTCAATCAGAAACCCTCAATAGCTTGATAAGCCCATATAACACACAGTTTAGCTGGCTGTTAACACGTACTGTAACTATCATGGCTGTACACAACAGACAATGTTTCATAAAACAGAAAGTCTTCACAGATATAATCTATTTCACCCAAATGTGCCACAGTTCCAAAAGAAAGGCCTTAGTGACAACGAAGTGCAGAGTGCAGTTTGAGAGTGGAGAGTGCAGTTTGAGAGTGCAGTTTGAGAGTGCAGTTTGAGAGTGCAGTTTGAGAGTGCAGATTGAGAGTGCAGTTTGAGAGTGCAGTTTGAGAGTGCAGTTTGAGAGTGCAGTATGAGACTTGAGAGTGCAGATTGAGAGTGCAGATTGATAGTGCAGATTGAGAGTGCAGAATCAGAGTGCAGAGTGCAGATTGCAGTTTGAGAGTGCAGTTTGAGAGTGCAGAGTGCAGTTTGAGAGTGGAGAGTGCAGTTTGAGAGTGCAGATTGAGAGTGCAGTTTGAGAGTGCAGTTTGAGAGTGCAGTTTGAGAGTGCAGTTTGAGAGTGTAGTTTGAGAGTGCAGTATGAGAGTTGAGAGTGCAGTTTGAGAGTGCAGTTTGAGAGTGCAGTTTGAGAGTGCAGTATGAGACTCGAGAGTGCAGATTGAGAGTGCAGATTGATAGTGCAGATTGAGAGTGCAGAATCAGATTGCAGAGTGCAGATTGCAGTTTGAGAGTGCAGTTTGAGAGTGCAGAGTGCAGATTGAGAGTGGAGAGTGCAGTTTGAGAGTGCAGTTTGAGAGTGCAGATTGAGAGTGCAGTTTGAGAGTGCAGATTGAGAGTGCAGAGTGGCAGTGAGTGCAGACTGAGTGCAGAGTGACAGTGAGTGCAGACTGAGTGCAGAGTGACAGTGAGTGCAGACTGAGTGCAGAGTGACAGTGAGTGCAGAGTGACAGTGAGTGCAGAGTGACAGTGAGTGCAGAGTGAGTGCAGAGTGAGTGCAGAGTGAGTGCAGAGTGACAGTGAGTGCAGAGTGACAGTGAGTGCAGAGTGACAGCGAGTACAGAGTGACAGCGAGTGCAGAGTGACAGCGAGTGCAGAGTGACAGTGAGTGCAGAGTGACAGTGAGTGCAGAGTGACAGTGAGTGCAGAGTGACAGTGAGTGCAGAGTGACAGCAGAGTGACAGTGAGTGCAGAGTGACAGTGAGTGCAGAGTGACAGTGAGTGCAGAGTGACTGTAGAGTGACAGTGAGTGCAGACTGAGTGCAGAGTGACAGTGAGTGCAGACTGAGTGCAGAGTGACAGTGAGTGCAGAGTGACAGTGAGTGCAGAGTGACAGTGAGTGCAGAGTGAGTGCAGAGTGAGTGCAGAGTGAGTGCAGAGTGACAGTGAGTGCAGAGTGACAGTGAGTGCAGAGTGACAGCGAGTGCAGAGTGACAGCGAGTGCAGAGTGACAGTGAGTGCAGAGTGACAGTGAGTGCAGAGTGACAGTGAGTGCAGAGTGACAGCAGAGTGACAGTGAGTGCAGAGTGACAGTGAGTGCAGAGTGACAGTGAGTGCAGAGTGACTGTAGAGTGAGTGCAGAGTGAGTGCAGAGTGACAGTGAGTGACAGTGAGTGCAGAGTGACAGTGAGTGCAGAGTGACAGCAGAGTGACAGTGAGTGCAGAGTGACAGTGAGTGCAGAGTGACAGCAGAGTGACAGTGAGTGCAGAGTGACAGTGAGTGCAGAGTGACAGCAGAGTGCAGAGTGACAGTGAGTGCAGAGTGACAGTGAGTGCAGAGTGACAGTGAGTGCAGAGTGACAGTGAGTGCAGAGTGACAGTGAGTGCAGAGTGACAGTGAGGGCAGAGTGACAGTGAGGGCAGAGTGACAGTGAGGGCAGAGTGACTGTAGAGTGACAGTGAGTGCAGAGTGACAGTGAGTGCAGAGTTACAGTGAGTGCAGAGTGACAGTGAGTGCAGAGTGACAGCAGAGTGACAGTGAGTGCAGAGTGACAGTGAGTGCAGAGTGACAGTGAGTGCAGAGTGACAGCAGAGTGACAGTGAGTGCAGAGTGACAGTGAGTGCAGAGTGACAGCAGAGTGACAGTGAGTGCAGAGTGACAGTGAGTGCAGAGTGACAGTGAGTGCAGAGTGACAGTGAGTGCAGAGTGACAGTGAGGGCAGAGTGACAGTGAGGGCAGAGTGACTGTAGAGTGAGTGCAGAGTGAGTGCAGAGTGACAGTGAGTGCAGAGTGAGTGCAGAGTGACAGTGAGTGCAGAGTGACAGTGAGTGCAGAGTGACAGTAAGTGCAGAGTGACAGTGAGTGCAGAGTGACAGTGAGTGCAGAGTGACTGTAGAGTGCAGAGTGACTGTAGAGTGCAGAGTGACAGTTAGTGCAGAGTGACAGTGAGTGCAGAGTGACAGTGAGTGTAGAGTGACTGTAGAGTGAGTGCAGAGTGAGTGCAGAGTGACAGTGAGTGCAGAGTGACAGTGAGTGCAGAGTGACAGTGAGTGCAGAGTGACAATGAGTGCAGAGTGACAGTGATTGCAGAGTGACGGCAGAGTGACAGTGAGTGCAGAGTGACAGTGAGGGCAGAGTGACTGTAGAGTGAGTGCAGAGTGAGTGCAGAGTGACAGTGAGTGCAGAGTGAGTGCAGAGTGACAGTGAGTGCAGAGTGACAGTGAGTGCAGAGTGACAGTGAGTGCAGAGTGACAATGAGTGCAGAGTGACAGTGATTGCAGAGTGACAGCAGAGTGACAGTGAGTGCAGAGTGACAGTGAGTGCAGAGTGACAGTGAGTGCAGAGTGATAATGAGTGACAGTGAGTGCAGAGTGACAGTGAGTGCAGAGTGACAGTGAGTGCAGAGTGACAGTGAGTGCAGAGTGACTGCAGAGACAGTGTGTCAGGGTGCACATTGTGTGAGTGTGCAGAATGAGTGTGCAGGGTAAACAGTGTGTGACTATGCAGGGTGACATTGGGAGTGTGCGGGTGAGCAGTGTGTGAATGTGTAGGGGCAGTGTGTGAGTGTGCAGAAAACACCACACACACATACACCACACACACATAACGCACACACAAACCACACACCTCAGTCTCTCAACACCACACACTTGTCACCACTCAACACAACACACTCACCACCACACTCACTCCCCAGGCTCACCCCCACAGACTCACCACCACACACTCACCAGCACACAGAAAACAACACACACAACAACACACCCCCAGCCGTCAATGAATGCTTTCACCATGCACAAACACCAACAACCATCATCCATCTGTGCACGCTTTTACCAAGCACACACCCACCAGCCGTCAGTGCACCCTTCCACCAGGCACACACACCTCCAGCCGGCAGTGCACTTTTCCACCAAGCAATCGCAGTATGGTACACTTTACTTTTAAACATATTCATATAAAGCACAGCATGCCACCATTGGTAAAATTACAATTCAACCAAGATACTTCCACTACACACCACATGCACACACTCCATAACACATGGCAAAAAGACATTGGCATTTACAATGCCATTAGCTCAAACTCAAATAAATCCGAGCCCGATTGCATTTCTAATGCTTGTTATTCTATGCAATCAGCACAATAAATAGGAATAAAGTTTGTGTATTTGTGCTGGGTGCATTTGTTTTATGTTGTGTGACACTATCTTGTGTGTTTTTTTTGTTTTTCCACTGCACTCTCTTTTGCAAACACATATTTGCTTTCACTTGGACACTTTTCTTTGAGCTTGATGGTACCAATGATGAGAACAGGGCTATCCTGGTGAGTACCTGCCAGGTTCCCCATTGGTGGTGCGCCCGTGAGGTGCCATCTCGCTTCCACACACTTTTCCACAGTGGTTTATGGTCTCACAATTGTTTATGTAAAGGGACGGGCCTTTTTAAGTTGGGCACGAGAGCGATATACCCCCTACCCCATAATCATTAAAAGAGGGGAGGTGGTTGTAATTGATTGCAACGTGGGAGATCTCTCTAAATAGTTTAAGAGAAAAGTGCCGGTGACCTGGGCACCCAGATATGACGTCAAAGGTTAAAACGTTGGTGGCGTCTTGCTGGTGCTGCAGTAGTGGAATCTTACCTTTGGTTCCACTCCAAGTGCATTCCCCTGTGGGTTCCAAGATCCTACGGGAGTTGCTTGGGTTTGAAGTTTGAGGAATACACAACTGATGGGTGGAATGCTTGAATTAATCTGTGCCACTAGTATTCACTTGGGCCGCATCTTAGTCCACCATTTTTCTGACGACCTCTGACACCACCCATCCAAAAGTAAATCCGCCTTTAATTTCCTCATAGGCGGCGACTGGAATTACTCGCCTGATAATGCAACACATTGGAGCTGTGTTCTGCACACTACACCTGCTGCAATTTTGGAAAATGTTAATCTTTGGCTGTTTTTAAGAAATAAGAATTACAAATTTTTTTTTGCAATAATCAAACTCAAATTCTAACAGTGTTACTGAAGACTGTGAATTGTCTGTACTACCATCACAGAAGATTGGAATATTTCCAACTGTCATTGGGGCCAACCAACATCTCGCTGGGACTGGAAAGAGCCAATCAGCAGCTTCTAGCAATGCTACTGCTCAGACCCATATATTGACTTTTAGTGAGACATATAGACATAAATGGCATAATTTACAAAAAGCTTACGCATCGCGTCACTGCAAGCCATTTTGCTTCCCCAATCTGCGTCATTTAAAAGCACAGGGATGCGTTGTATTAACAACAATGTAACACATCCGTGTGCTTTCCCCTGCACTGGCACACAACTGGCTGCCATGTGCGAGCGCATGCGGCCTGGCGTCATGTTATAAGGGTGCCTGCATTGAGGAGATGATAGTTTTTGAGCAGGAAGGGCCACCTCCCTGCACAACAACATTAATTGATGTCATTTTCCTCTTTCTATGCATTCTGCAGAATGCAGAAGCATAGAAAGTGGAAAAAACGAGGTGAGGGGAGGTGTAGGATTGTGACGCATTCCCAGATTTACAAAACTTTGTAAATCTGGAACTGTGTCAGGTTCCATGGATTCTGCGTGGGAGCACCCACAGCAACACCCCTGGAATGTCTCTTTCACGCAGAGCAATACATGAAAGGGGTCTACATTTACAAGTCTATATAAAGTCATGTAAGGTGACTTTACATGTCCTTGTAAATATGGCAGGCACACTGCCAAACAGTGGCGTGCGCCTCCAGGACTTGGTGATACGCACACTAATGTGTCTCACAACTTTGCTGTGATACATTGAAACAGTGCTGGAATTGGAAAAAAATGTCGTCCGGGAAGCCATCAATTGGGGCTCAAGCTCTGGCAGAAGAAAGGGGGATGGAGTCATGAGGGGCGGAGCTCAGAAAGCAGAGTCTGACAGTCAATATGTGAAATTGGCAACAAGGACAAATGTGACAGTAAATCTGTTCTAACCTACTTAATTGGTCACAAAAATGTTGCATTATAAATATTTTACAGGATTAAGACACCTGGAGCTATATTATGGAAACTGCCCCGGGTGTGCAACGGGCATGTGCGCCCGCTTTGCGTGCCCCGGGGCACTTTGGCATTAGAGAAAGACACCTGGGCGGCCGTTCTGTAATACAAATAGCGCTGGCGCAAAATTAGCTTCAGTGCTATTGCATATCCCATGCAAATGAGGGAATCCCATTGCCTCTGCGCCGTATTATAGATACGAGAGCAGAGCAAAGAAACTGTCAGGAGGCGCGCAACACCTCAAAGATAGCGCACCGCCAGTGTGCCCCCGGTAGCAGCCCTCTGGAAGGGGGAAAGGGGTCCTATGGACCACAAAGACATCCCCTTGCAGGCGGGTGCAGTCACTCGCTGTACCCACCTGCAAGGGGATCTCTAATCTCTCTTAAAAGTGCTGGCGGGTTGCCGCTGGCACAGTGAAACATGGAGGGGCTCTTTCAAAGCTGCTCCATAATTCACTTGAATGCACAGCCCCCAGGGGCAGCACGACTTCGCAGTTATCCCCAGGGCGGCACATTCAATATAATATGGTGCACTCTCCTTGTTTACGCAGGGAGCACCATTTGAAAGGTGCACCCAGTGCAAACAAAGAGAGCGCACCATATTTTATATTATGACCACTGCTGCACAGATCATTGTGTGCCTAGCAATTGTGAAGGAATTATAATGCAAGTCAAATAACTCCAGTGGTTAATGCAGTTCTAGGAGAGTTCTGTGGTTTGTTCAGTCACAGTTTTGATTTGCAAAGCGGCATAGAAGGTTAATGTGCCTGTGGCAAAGCACACTATGTACCACACAGATAACAGATTTGCATTTTATGTAGATAGGTAAGTGGGATACTGCTTTTGACACTGTGATCATGTTGTTACTTTCAGTTCATATGTTGCAATCCTTTTACTTGAGCACAGTGATTTATTTTCTGGCATCAACAAGCTCCATGTGTTTAGATGCGTATTTTTTTCTCAATCTGTTGTTATTCTAAGATTGCAAAGAAAAGTTCCTTTGGGAAGAATGATAGTCTTGTTAGTACAGACAACACCAAACACTGCATTATGTTTTATATCCTAATTTTGTGTTTCTCCCAACCATGCATTCCTAATATATACTGTTGACAAGTATGGACAATATGTAATTGCTACACCTTATAACACTGTGTTCTGTAACATTTCCAGTACACTGACTCCCACACTTCTAAGATGTATTGTGTCCCTGTGTGTAATCTAAAGAACTCTGATACCATACACTGGAATGAGAAGCACTATAACAGAACTAAGTATAAAAAAATAGTAGGTGCCATTTCGATAATTATTTGTTTGATTACTTTTACAAACAGATATATCTGTCATTCTTACTGTGCATGCACATTTCTTAATTGGGGTGACTGAATAAAGTGAAAAACCTGCCTCCTAATCAAAGTTTCTCTAAACTACTTGTGAAGTGATAAGCCGCATGCCTTTGTTTCCTTCCATTGCATTAGTGTCTAATTAGGCTCAAGAAGGCTCCCAGCCAGGTTGAACAAAAGAAGGGCGGATGACCCTTTAAATCAGGCGTTTGTTTTGGGCCCAGCTGGAAGTGAAAATAAGAAAGACTCCTGCACATTGCTGCACCAAATGAAATGTAGACAACGTACAGGTGCTGCGGAATTGTGTCCTGGTGTCTGCAAATAACACCAGGACAAATGCAGCAGATTTTCCTGAGTTGGCTGGATCCCAGATGTGGCCCCGAAATAGCTGCTGGAACCGGGATCCCCCTACTTTCCAGCACTGTTTACAACAGATTTGTTACAGGTTACAGTCACTTTGGTGATGCGCACACCAGCCATTTAATATCAGGTATATACCACACTAACATTAACTATTAATGTTACTGGTTGTACAATTATGGGAACTACAAGGGCACACCTGACACTGGTTTCTTTGATGCACACACCAACCACAGTATACCACTGGTTGCGTGCAACAAAGCCCTCTTTATGTCTGTGACGCACACTCCTTAATTGCTATATTTGGATATATCACGTGCCTTCTGCTGCTCTTCTGGAGTACACCTTTAACACAAGATGATACTAGCCAGTTATAAGCAAGTCTAGACAGGCACCGCCCTTAGAAACATTTTCATATCTATTTAATTTAATATGTCAAGCACATTTCTTATACTTTTAGAATTGTTAAGCATCTCTTGCATTTTAAACTGTAACCATGGGGTAAATCAGCACCTCTGTTTTTAACCTCCCCAGGGTAATCTTATATAAAGTGGAAGTACGTCTTTGCGCATTATGTTCGGGTCTGTGGTAATACCTTGTCAGCTGAGAGAAAACTGCTCTGTTGATGCACTCTTTGAGACCCAGAGGGTAAGAAACTTTTGACGGTTTGCCTCATTAACTGAACCGAAAGCTATAGACTTCAAGGAGTTTGATATTCGCGTGAAGAAGTTCGAACTACCTGCCAAAAGAAAATACTGTACAGTGCAGCATCATTTCGACATACCCGTGCAATGCGAGGCAAAGTCTGTTGAAGATTACCCAACTGTTTAAAGAAAATTAGCCACCACTACCACTTGCAACTTTGGGTCATCTCTTGAAGAGCATATAAGTGACCAATTTATGATTGATCGGCATTTAGATAAAATCTGGGAAGAGGTTTGGTTAAAAGATGACCCGCCACTGTCCGAGGTAATTGAAATTGCAAAAACAAATTGAACACTGGTTGGACTCAGCAGGTCAGCTAATGAACCACTTTTGTGCTTTAGCTGAAGTCTATCAACTAGGAGTCATGGGGCCCGATGTAGGTAATTTATTTTTACCGGTTCTTAAATACCGATTCATACCGAATCAGTATTTATGAATCGGAAAACCGTATGTAGCAAAAAAATCTGTAAAAAATACCGAATCGGTAACATTCGGAATCCACACTCGGTAAATACCGAATCGTTAATCACCGATTCGGCAATCTCCGATTCGGTATCACCCATTCAACCCTATGGGCCTCCAGGCCCATAGGAATGAATGGGAGATACCGAATTGGTATTTACCGATTCGGTAAAATCCGATCTCGAAAATTCGAATAGAAGACATGTGAGCCAGTGAACCAATCAGGGACACCCACCACACCCCACAATAAAGCAACTGAGGAATCAACCAATCAGATGCAAGTACCACACCCCAGTACCTGGAGGTGGCCACACCAATGCAGGTGCAGAGCTACAGAACTGTTGAGAGAGCTGGAGGGGGAGACAGAGGAGCAGGCTGCACTGAGCCCAGCAGAGCATCACCATGGAGTCCCAGGAAGGCCAGAAGGATGGAGGTGACAGAAAAAGGAAGCTGAAATTCAGCACAACTGAGCTCCAGGTGCTGGTGGAGGAGGTAGTGCAGCATTACAGCCAGATTTTTGGGAGACAGTCCCTGCAAGTAGCAGAGTCTGTCAAGAGAAACACCTGGCTGGCGATCCAGAGCAAAGTAAATGCCCTAGGGGTCACACATTGGGAAATTGAAGACATCAAAAAAAGGTGGTATGATCTGAGGATCACCACCAAAAAGAAGATTGCAGCCCAGAGGAAAGAATCCTCAGTCACAGGTAGAGGGAAGAGCCGTGCACCAAGCCTCACTGAACTGGAGCAGCTGGTGGAATCCACCATGGAGCCGGAATGCATACACGGGATTGGGGATGCTGACAGCTCAGCCAGACCTGCAAGAAAGAAAGGTAAGATGCATGGACATGAATCCCCACCCATACCCTGGCTCCTTACACAATGTGGGTGACTGAATCACAATCCAGTACACATGTCAGTACTCACCTGCAATGCATCATGGTAGTCGTAGTCATAGGAACATACATCAAAGCAGCCAACACATAATTCAGCATGCCATGCCACACTCCCCATACACAAGCAGTTGAGGCTTAGCAAATTGTGTGATAGGAATGAGTGTAATGAAGACACACAGGTGACCATTGTCCATGTCTGCCCACAGGAGAGTCATCGCGCAGTGTAGCGCAGGGAGGGGAGGCGAGTGCACCAGCAACGGCTGCGAGGGAGAAGCCTACTGACACGTCAGGACCCAGCACTGTCCCTGAGGACACTTCCACAGCGCAGGCACCGACAGCATTGGAGGAAGACACCACAGCACAGCCACTGTCACCCTGCTGTTTGGGACACAGCCTCCGGAAACACCAACCTCAGGGTCCCCTGTGCATGTGAGGCCAAGGAGGCAGGATGTTCCACCACTCAGGATCCTTGAAAGCTCTGATGAAGAAGAGGTGGAGGTTCACACACCTAGCACTCCACCACTGGCTGGCAGCGCAGGGCAACAGGGGTCATCAGGATCTGTGCGTGCAAGTGTCCGTGGTCGTAGGGCACGAGAGCGCGACGAGGGGCAGAATATGCAGGTTTTTTTTGCTGGTTTGGAAACCACTATGGTGAAGATTCAGCGCATGCAGGCCAAAGGGATCATGGCTGTGCACAGACAGGTGCGCATCCTGAACAGCAGGATGTCAAACATTGATCGGGGGATATGCTCCATGGCCCTAGGAATGAAGTCCATGGGAAAAGGAATGGAGTCCATGGCAGAGGGGGTGAGAGAAATGGGTGTGCGCATGGGTTCCCTATGTGACATGCTGGAGCGTGACCAGACAGAAAGGCGCAGGAATAGGCACAAACTCAAGCAGCTGAATAAGTCCATCAACCGTCTGGCAACTGCAACCACCCTGCTGTGCCGCCGGTCAGTGAACATGCAGACTGACATTGTGCACTGCTGCAGTGACTTGTCCAGGGGCATGGGGAGATTGACCTCTGCTATGGAGGTACTGCTGATACAGCAGACAGCCACTGCTGGTAACACGTGTGTCGGGGACACAGAGGAGTCCACAAGCAGGAGTGGATCCAGCACGCCTGTACAGGACGTTCGTCGGAGCAGCAGGCTCCATGCAGATGACCCTGGCACCACTGCGCAAGTTGACCCCCTGCCCCATAGCTCCCACAACATATTGCATAAGCGCAAACATTAACAAATAATCCTGAACACAGGATAGGTTGCAGTGATGTGAACTCTGGCCACCCAGTGTGAAAAGTGGATTTTATTTGGTTCATGTGTTCTGGTATATGTGAAGTCCATTAGTGCAAATTAAACTGAGTGCTTCAAGAACTAAACATGCCTGTGTCTCCTCACTCTATTAGAAATATCTGGTGGTGATTTCTGCGCGTCTCAGTCTCCCATCTGTTGCTGGCACTGCTCCTGCTGCATTGTGATTGGCTTGTTCTGTCCCATCATCTATGTCCTCATGATATGTGATTTCTACCTCTGTGCCCTCCTTGGTGGCAAGATTGTGCAGCATGGCGCAGGTCGCAATAATCTTGCAACAGGTAATTGGCGTGTACTGCCGTGCACTTCCACTCTTATGGAGGCACCTAAATCGGCTTTTAAGCAGTCCAAAAGTGCGTTCCACCACGCAACGTGTTCTTCTGTGTGCCACGTTGTAACGCCTTTCACTCCTGGTGGATGGATTCAGGTAGGGGGTGAGGACAAATGAACGAAGGGCATATGCACTGTCACTTGGGTGGAAAATGAAATAATGATTAGTCACATACTCATGATTGCTCCTTCTGCATTGACTATCAGGGTGTCTCACAGTTATTTACCTAGCAGGTATCCATCCCCAAAATCACCAGCAACAAGGCGTCTGTATATCCCACTATTCTGGAAGATGTAGGAGTCGTGGGTACTCCCTGGAAATTTGGCAACAATGTCCGTAATTATGTTGGCAGCGTTGCAGATCACCTGCACATTGATTGAATGCGTAGACTTCCGGTTTCTATATATGTGTTCTGTTGCTGTAGGTGGGCATAGTGAGATGTGCGTACCATCGATACAGCCTATGATGTGCGGGAAGTGTGCGAGTTGGTAGAAATCGGTTTTGGTCTTTGCTAGTTCAGCAGGTGTGTCAGGGAACTCAATGTAGTGTCCCATCCTATGCATCATGGCGTCCAGGAATTTACAGAAAAAACGTGAAAGGCAGCTCTGGGACAACCCACCTACCACAGCTATCACATTCTGGTAGCTCCCAGAAGCAAGAAGGTGTAGGCAGCACAGCACCTGCACATGGGGTGGGATGGGGTGTGCTCTTGGGATTGGGTGTTCCAGATATGGGTGGAGGTCCCTGATCAAGTCCAGGATGGTTCTGGGGTGTAGTCTGTATCTTTGCAGGATCTCAGCTTCAGTCATTTGGAAGAGGGTGATCCTCTGCCTATACACCTGCTCCTCCCTTAGCCAGACCCTCTCTCCTGCTGCCTGTATCCGTAGCCTCCTTGTCATTATGTAGAAAGCCGCCATTGTGGTTGCACTGTTGCATTTTGGGGCCTTCTTTTATATCCTGCACCTGGTTTTCACCTGCTTTCAATCCATGGTAAATACCGACTCTTAAATACCGATTTTCATGGTATTAGGTATTTTTTGGGTTTCCTACATCTCGATATGCCATTTTTACCATTTCTTATTTACCAATTCGGTAAATAAGAATTTCGGTATATTCCGATTCGGAAAATACCCATTTCTTATTTTCCGACTCGGTAAATAAGAATTCGGTATATTCCGATTCGTTAAATACCGATTCGGAATTTTACCGACTGGTTTTTACCGAATCGGACACTTTTTTTACACATACATCTCGAAACTCTTATTCCGGTCGGTAAGGGCCGAAATTACCGATTTTCGGCCGTTACCAACCGGTATTTGGCTACCTACATCGGGCCCATGATGAAAAAAGAGGCCAGAGGCGGTGAACTGAAGAAATTGAAATTAATTTGTTTTGGCATTATGCACATTTTACAGACTACCCCACTCTAAAGGTTGTGGGACGTGGTGGTGGTCTAGCCATTATCTTTCGTGACTCTCTTCAACACAGCTCCTTTGAGATAAGCCACCTTAAGGTAGCCAAAAATTGTGGTTTTTGCTTTAAAATCAGCTCCTCTCAGTCTTTTGCTGGTTTCTAATCTATCGGTCACCGGGCCGTGACTTCTTGACTACCCTTGGAAAGACTCAATTGCCATTACTGCTCCAATATACATACTTCACCATAATATGAAATTTAAATCTTCGCTTTGAAAATTTTAGCAACCCTAGTATAGTTAGCCTCATAGATACCTTACCATTCTAGACCTACCCCAATTAGTTATAAGACCTACTCACACAGCGGGTCACACCCTAGATGGGATATGCACTAACCAACCCTTACTGGCCGCTGAGGAATAAGTAATCCAAGCATGGTCTGATCGTCACCTAGTACTGTTAGACTAATGCCCAATCCCACTAGCCCACCTAATTCCGAAGCCAGTTACAGCCTTCCTACACTCCATAAATGGGGAAAGATGATTAACCTGGCTCACCCCATTCTGTTGTCCAATACCTCCCCTCCCCTCTCCGGCAGGCTCTCAGAGGATCTTAAGTTGTTCACCCAATGGATCACCAATACTGCCAACAAATTAGCACCCCTAGTCTATCCTGGTAAACGGCGCTCTAACCCATCTGCATCCTGGTTTTCTCCTACCCTAGCCGAAGCCAAGCTCCACTGTAAAGGGATAGATCACAATTGGCGCCAGGCCAACAACCCAGGGGATCTGACCAACTTTAGGATGGTTCAGGAATCCTATCATGACTTAATCAGGGAAGCCAAGAAAGCCTAGGTTATCAACCACATTGATCAGGCTAATGTTGACCCCAAAAAGATTTTCTATATATCAAAACCCTTCCTACAGCCCAAAGCATAATCAAGCGAGACCCTCCCTTCACAGGATCTTTGCAATCAGATTTACACCTTTTTTCGAAGAAAAATGTGTAACCCTACAATGGGGCTTTCTATCTCCTTGTCCATAATGAACAAGTCTTAAAGCACTCTGACCAACAACACATTTGTCTCCTTCCACGTCATTTTGCTGGCCCAATCGTACCAAGCCATTCTTTCATGCAAATCATGATCCCCCATCTTACATCTGGTCATCGACACAGTTAATCCAGTAATCAACCATATACTAAACACATCCCTCTCTACATACAAAGTACCTAAATCCCGTAAATTGGCAGTGGTTAAATCTTTGCTAAAAAAGCCATTTTGGATGCCTCAATCATGGGCAATTTCAGGCCCATCTTTTTGCTTCCTGTGTTAGCAAAAATGCTTGAAAAAAATTGTCATTGGCAAACTCATCTACTTCTTAGAGAGCTCAAATTCATTACAAGTCTGCCAATCAGGCCTCAGACCTAAGCAGTCCACGGAATCCGCCCTAAAGTCTCCGAAACTACTAAAATGACCTTAGACACTGGTACTAATGCTGTATTGATTCTATATCTCTCTGCAGCATTCAATACCATCTCTCGCACCATTCTACTTCAGTGGCTTCTGGATATCGGTATCTCCCATAGTGCATTAGCTTGGCTTAGAACTTTCCTTACAGGCAAGAAACAACTGGTTGCCATGGGTTAATTTTCGTCAGCTGAATGATCAGTGTCTTCTGCTGCCAGCGCTATTTAATGTCTATATGCCTCCTCTGATATCCTTGATAGTCTCCTTCGGATTTGCCACTACAACATATGCGGATGACACACAATTGATCCTTTCTCTTGATAAAAACTCCCTGGGATCAGAGCAGAACTTCAAAAACTGCCTTGCCAACATCATCTGCTGGATGGAACATAACCACCTAAAATGTAATACGGATAGCATCAAACTTCTCCTGCTCAGAAAGACCAACTTGTTTTCCCCCTCATAATGGTGGCCTAATGCCGTCCCTCCACCCCTGCTACAGTCAAAGTAGCAAATCATTTAGGGGTCAAATTCCACACTGCTCTTTCTTTTTGCTCGCAAGTGGTCTCTGTGGTAGGCTTGTGTTTCTCTTTAATTAAATTGATTATCTTGCTTTAGCTAAGGGGAAAACAGTTGCCTTTACTTTAGTCACCTACAGAATTGAGTATTGCAATGGTCTTTATGCTGGAAGTTCAAAGCAGCTGCTTCACAAGCTTCAGATAGTGCAGCATGCGGCGGCCAGACTGGTACTCAAACTTCCTAAACAGAGCTCAGCATCTGAAGCACTCAGACAACTGCATTGGCTAACAATCCGCAAACGACTCCTATTTAAGATCCGTGTCCTGATTTTCAGAGCTTTCACTTCCATAGGCCCAAAAGACCTCACCGCCCGATTCACCCAACATAGGACTCTGAGAATATTTAGATCCTCCAATGCCAATCTCCTAAAAATCCCTAACTTCAGACTCAAATCCCAGGTTGGGAAATCCTTTATGGTGCCAAAGCCTGGAATAAACTTACAGGCTCGCTTCAAATTACAGACAACGAGGCCAACTTTAAAAAGAGCCTGAAGACCTGGCTCTTTCTATCACCTGAATAGAAGAAAACTAATGACAGACGTCAATAGACCCTTTCCGCACTACTTTCAGCAGAAATCCATCTGCCACTTGTATTCAAAATTCAGGAGCACCTTCTTTTGCTAATACTTACATGGCTAAATTTGAGAATGATTTCATCTTAACAAACGAAGAGTGGCAAAAGCACACCATCTTTTATAGACGGTTCATAGATGACATTTTCTTATTATGGAACGGTCCAGAAAATCTTCTAATTGACAAAATTCAAGAACTAAACCAAAGAAATTCAAGAATTCAATTCACATACTCAACCAGCAAAAAGGAAATACCGTATTTAGATGTTATGGTACAAAAACAAAACAACTCACTGGAGACGTCAGTTTATCATAAACCAACAGATAGAAACAACACACTGGCTTATAATAGTTTTCATCCAAAGAATTTACTGCGAAACTTACCATATTCACAACTGATACGTTGCAAAAGAATAGCATCCACCCCACAAGCATTAGAAACTGAAATCAATAAGCAAAGACAAAGGTTTTCAGCGAAAGGATATCCTAATGACGTTCTAAAAGCAGCAGAAGACAAAATAGCGGAAATACCTAGAGAACGTCTACTTCAATTTAAAGACAAACCCAAGATGGATCGCCAGGTGTTCGTAACAAAATACTCCACGCAAACCAAAGCAATTAAGGATATCATTAACTCCAGATGGGAACTACTACAAAAAGAAGAAGACTTTCATGGTATTTATAACAAAAAACCTGTGTTCGCTCACACCAGACATCTTAATTTGCAGGAAATTGCCACACGTCCTAAAAGGGATTCAGAATTCACAAGCCTCTCCAAAGGAATGCAACTATGTGCCCCTGATGAAGGGATTAGCATCCCGAAATGCATTGGGACAGGAAAATTTTCCTTTTTAAACAATGAATGTCAGTTATCAAAATTCAACTAATTGTGCAAATCATACTCTCAAAAAGTAACAAAGATTTTATTTGCAACAAAATAAGAAAAAACGATTACCATATTGTTTGAAGAAAAACCTAACCAATAAATTTGTTGAAAATCACAAAAGTATATGGATCTTAATTTTGAATACAAGTGGCAGATGGATTTCTGCTGAAAGTAGTGCGGAAAGGGTCTATTGACGTCTGTCATTAGTTTTCTTCTATTCATTTACTGTGGAGACTGGCCGCTCCTCCCCTTCCAGCACACCCCGGATAAACTAATTTACAATCGATAGCAAAGTATAAAACAGAGCAGAAAAAGGAGTGCATTTCACATCCCCAATTCTCTTTCTATCACCTGACACCCTCTGTCACTCCTTAATCTTGTCGGGCCCCTAGCCCTCCCTCATTTTACCAAGCACAGTTACAAGACGGCATTCACAATAGTGCCAGAATTATCTCCTGTGAGTCAGTCATTCAAACTAGTTTTAGATGTGATATACAGTAGCATTAAGCTAATTTTACAGACTGCCCCACTCTTAAGGATATTTGTAAATTGTGCAAGAAAAAGAGAGCATTACAGCGAATGTAAATGTTGGGGTAAGGATGCAAGAACTTTGAAGTAAGCAAATCGGATGACAGAGTTCTCCATATTGGTGTGAGTGGGAGAAAGTTACATCCTAATGACATTGTTAAGATGAATGGTAAATTAATTGAAGTCCTCGTGGTTTCTGTTGCTTGATTGACGTTGATCTTTGAAGAGATTAATTGAAGGGAATTTCAGGATGTAGTCCAATTATTGAATACTGATAAAACCCCCCTCAGACTTACAGCAGTAAATCAATCAAGCTGTAAAGAATGTTTCTGTGGAAAATTTTACTTTTGGGGTTCATCTTGCAAACAGTAGATGTAGGTGCCAAAGGTAGGTGATAGCATTCTCAGTTGGCCTCACCATGGTAACATGAGTATATTATTGGATCCTGTGTTTTAAGTTGCCATTAAACTAAGTGAAATTATTTGTGCATTGAATGTTTTTCAGCTAGTTGACTACACTGAATATGCCTTTCAGTTCTTCAAAGAAATTCTAGACTTCTTTAGAGATGACTAAGGACACCTAAAAAAAAATGTGAACAGGATATGTCTTAAATGGGATCTGTTTCTGCTGTCAGCAAGGTCAGAGGAATGCTTTTTAGCGTGAAAAAGTGAGAGCTGAACTGGATACACTGATTCAAACTGGTATAATCAAAACCGTAGAATGCTCAGAGTGGGTGGCAATCTTTGTTGCAACAAGGAATCAGGTAAGTTGCATTTGCGCATATATTTGAGGGTGCTTAGTAATTGTGTGGGATGTAGATCATTTCCCCTAAACCAACATTTTGGTAACAGTAGCTTCTTTGGCTTTAGAACTCTTGACCTTTCATCGGCAATGTAAGCTGCATCAGGAACCCTAAACCGTAACAGCTTTTGTGACACGTTTACATTTTCCTGCTCAACATTGTGATCTGTGGTAGATCAGAAGCTGAGGATGACGGTAGGGTGAGGAAAGTACTGGAGATACTGAGAGAGAATGGTTTGGCTCTGAAAGGCAGGAAATGCAAGTTTAGGAAGTGAGTATTTGGGGCACATGATTACTTTAATGGGATAAAATCCAAGAGAGACCTAGTCAAAGCAATTTCTGACTTGCAATCACCCACACAGAAGGAGTTAGCAACATTGTAATGAATGGTTGAGTTTTAAGACGGAAGCAATGTGTAGGCTTTTGAAAAAGGGGGTAGTTTCAAATGGTCGGATGAGTGTGAAGATTATTTTCGAATAATAAAACTTGAGCTTGAGAATGTACCAGTGTTACAGTCACAATGCTAAAACGAGTTGCTGGCCATAAAGGATGACAGTTGCAGAGGCCTTGGAGTAGCTTTAGTACAATTAACAAAAGAGTCTGTCATTTAATGACTTGGGAAAAATCAAAGGGTTCAAACACAGAATTATTGTTAAAGATGGTGCTCTTCCCATCGAGCACAAACTTAGAGGAGTGCCGTTCAGTGCAAGAGAGGATTTGGAAAAAGAATTAAAAAGTCTCTGCACTATAGGGATTATTGAGCCTACAGACTCTTTGTTATGGCTTTCTACCTTGGTGGAAGCCCGAAAGAGGGGAGGGGATCTTCGAGTCTGTGTCGACTTGAGGTCCTTAAACAAAGAAATATGGGTTGATTCTCACCCTCTACCCAAGATTAATGACTTGTTTTCCTCCACCAAGGGAGCACGTTTTTTTTACAAAACTTGATTTAGCCAGTGCTTACCACCAGTTGGAACTGGATCCTGAATCACGCCATCTTACCGCCTTTGTATCAGCTCTGGGAACATTTTGCTACTGTCGCAAGCCTTTTGGGCTTGCGTCAGCAGCCTCTGTTTTTCAGAGGATAATGAGCAATATCCTTAGAGATGTTCATGGTGTCCAAGTATTTCAGGTGATGTTCCTATTTTTGGTAAAGATGTTGCTTCTCATGACACTGTCCTCGACAAAGTATTAACCTTATTCAACAAAACGGGGTGTTGTGTTAAAAAAAGAGAAGTGTCAATTTCTGTGTTCTAAAGTTGAATACTTGGGACATGTCATTACTCATAATGGGGTCAGTCCTATACCGGGATTACTGCAAGCTATCGTTGATGCCCCTAAACCAGTGGACAAAGCTGGTGTGAAGTCGTTACTGAGGCTTTGTGAGTACTCTTCACAGTTTATTCCTTAATTTTGCATTTATTGTACGTCCCATAACTAATCTCCTTAAGAAAGGGGTTAAATTTCAACGGTGCAGCGAGTGTGTTATGGCTCTCAAGTTTGTTAAATCTGCTATGAATGATGATTCTGCTTTGAAACCTTTCGATCCCAGTTTACCATGGTGCGTCACTGACGATGCCAGCCAAGTAGGTCTGGCAGCCACTTTAACTCAGTCAGACAGCAATTCTGAAAACACTGTGTACTTTGCTTCCAGGGTATTGAGAACTCCCGAGCTCCAGCATTCTGTTATTGAAAAAGAATTCTTGGCATGTGCCTGGGCCATTGAAAAATTCCGACCTTACATCTGGGGTAAGCCTTCCTGCTTTTAACTGATCATAAGCCCATGGCAAATATTCTGGGAGGGAGCATGAGTAAGTGTTGTTCCCCAAGGATACTGCATATGGTAACTAAGCTCCTTCAATATCAATTTGAAGTGAAACATGTGTCTGGTGGAAAGAATGGAAGAGCATATTTTTTTATCCCGTTTTCCCATCATGTCTACTGAACATGATGATGTTAATTTGGATGAGTTTTCTAGTGAGGATTGTGATGACTGTTTAGTTGTTGTGCTGGACTTACTTATCTTGAATCTGGGTTCTGAGACTGATTGGGTACAGGCGTTAGGATGTGATTGTGTGCTACAAGAAGTCTGTGCTTTCATTAAAAATGGCTGGCCCAGAGAAAATGAGCGTTCATCTTCTCTTCAGCCCTCTGGCAGGTTGAAAGTGAGCTCTCCATTGATGATGGTTTGTGCTCAGAGCGGAAAAGTTTGTACCTCCTGATGTTTTTTGTAAAACCATTATTGAGAGAGCCCACGAAGGTCACCTTGGTTCCACACTTACCAAGCGTCGTATCCGAGACACTTATTAGTGGCCAGGAATGGGTGCTGAGGTTGATATTGTAGTCTTCAATTGTTGTGTATGCGGTGCAGCAGATAAAAATTTGAAAGTATCTCTTCCCCCTTTGATGCCTATTGAGTTCCCAAAAGATCCTTGAACTGGGTATTGATATCATGGGGCCATATGAGGTTCTTACAGTTGGATTCCATTTCATTTTGGTCTTTATGGATTATACATCGAAATGACCAGAGGTAAAGTTGGTAAGGGAAGCCAATACAAAAACCATTATCGAATTTTTGTGTGGCTAGGAGAGGGTTTTCCTAAAATGTTGATCTCGGACAATAGAAGACAATTCATAAGTACTGAATTTGAGTCTTTTCTTCTTGAATCTGGTGTGAAACACAATAAAAGCTCCTTATACCACCCCCACACAAATGGTCTGATTGGGAGAATGAATCGGTGGTGGGAGAGTGTGTCAAATGGGCCAGAGCAGGGGGTCATGATGTTTGCAGAGCTTTAGATGCTATGGCATGGTTTTATAGAACAATGCCTCATTCCTCCACAAAGGTTTCTCTTTTCGAACTTTTGAGAGAAAGGAAGCCTAACACAAGTTTCAGGCCTGGATGGATGGGTAAGTGGATCAGATCTGAATCTGATGTTGCTCAGCTAATGTCCATTGCTTGTGAGAATGTAACTAGTATACAAATTAAACAAAATGAATGGTTAGAATCCTGAAGGGGTGTCAAAGTAGCTCCGCTTGAAGTGGGAGATGTGATTAAGATTAAAACTGTTGATCATATTAAGAAGGGTGACAGTAAATTCAGTGAACCAGTCAAAGTTCTCAAAATTGTTGAAAATGCAGTAAAAGTTGAGGGAGGTCATTGGTGGAACCTCAACAAAGTTGTGAAGGTTTGTGTAAAAAAGGGCATCTCATGTACGGAGAATGTGCTTCCTCCTTGTATAAATCAAACTTTTCCAGAAATATTGAAAGCCCTGCAAGGTACAAGTTGTAGTTTGCTTTATCCATGTTTCCTTTTACTTCTTGCTTTTTGTTGATTTTTTTAGAAGAAGAGAAGATATGTTGTATCTTGAGGTATTCTACTGTTCTTACATTGTGTTTACCTTTAACACTGTGAATATTGTAATATTTTAGAATTTGTGGTCACGCAGCTAGTGGTCACCTAGCAACTGTTGGATTCTTGTATTCCTGTTGGTGGAGTTGGTCCTGCTGACTCTGCTGTCCATGTAGCCATTAAATAGCCAGCTTATATTTACTCTTGTCTTCCTGAATACTACACAGTGCTTTGAAGTATTAAGAAAGAATTCCCTGTGGTATATGTGCTCTGAAATCTGGTCTGATTACAAGTGTTTGATTGGGGTATTCAGAAACAAGATTTGGATTCCATTTATGCTTGAATAATCAAATGGGTGGTAGCGTTGCAGTAGTATTCCTATGAAGTGAGGCGCATTTCTGGTGTTCATTAGCAGGCAGCAGATTGTCTTTCATGCCAGTCGAAGGAAGGTGATGCTGTGTTGGATATGGATGGTGTATATGAGCGCGAGGACTTTGTGAGCATGTGCTCCGTATCATTGGAGTCAGTGATGCAAGAGGAATGAATGCAAGCAGTGAATGATGATGCAAAATTAGAAATAGAGTTGTTACAGGATGGGGTCTAACGCTAAAATATGACCCTGAGTTAACCAGCTATTTTATGGTCATGAATGAGCTGGCCCTATATGGTATCATGCTTGTGAGGGGTACCAGATTACTTCCGCCATCGCTTCTACGTGAGAAGCTTCTGGGCCTGGCCAGAGAGTCATCAAGGAATGAGTAATACTAAGGCTACACTATTCATGGCCTGGCAACGAAACCTAAACTCAAATGATCATCGGGGAAGAAATATTGTTGCATGAGTGACATGGTCAGAAAGACATGAAGAAATATTCCCAACAGGCTATGGGAAAAGCTGGCCCTGGAACATTACTGTCCAATTCAGAGGAAAAGGTCACCTGTTTACATTTTGGTACTAGTTGATTGTACTCCCGGTGGCCAAAGATGAAACTAATGAACATCATTGAGACTACACAGATTGCTAATTTTCTCAACAGGGGTTTCTAGAGGGAATGCTTTCCTTGTAGTCTACTTACATATAATGGCCCACAACTAATCTTGTGGAACAAGAAAAGATTCTTCTAGATTAGAGGCATTGTACATATGAAATCACTGTGCACCATCCAAAGTGCAGTCAAAACAGATGATGGGCGACTGTGGAATAACAATCATGTATCAGCCTAATCGAGTTTTTTTTCTTTAAGCTTGTTGTATTTTCTGTTTCTTTGTCCTACCTTTTGGGGTTGGGGGATTGGTTGCTGCTGTGCATATTTTGAGATCATTGTGGGCCTTATTTTCTGATTTGTTTGGTTATGGGTGAATGTGTGTGGCAGCTTGCTTGTGCTACAGTAGTGGAATCTTGCCTTGGGTTCCCCTACAGAAGCATTCACCAGTCGGTTCTAAAATTATATAGGAGCTGCTTGGGACTGAAGTCCGCAGTTGTAATGAAGACTGTGGCTGATATAGAATACAGGAGCGGCTGAACCTCTACCTTCAGCTGATGTGCCTTCCTTCTTAAATTGTGTTAAATCCAAGGAACATTCCAGAAATAAGGAGCCACTCCCTGCGCAATAAATACAATTTAAGACTGACTGTTTGTAGAGGGACCAGAGGTATGCAGGTCTCACTGATGAAACCATGGCTCAGACCCCTGTGTGCTGCAGACTGAAGTATCAGGTGATATAAAAGATCTTAAAAAATGAAACGTTCCAACCTTGTTTAATGCCAATCCAACTTGTAAGGCTTTCTCAGGTACCCACTCACATATACAAATGTAGCTCTCAGGCCTACTCTTCGCCTAACACAGAAAATACACTTACAAGTGACATTAACTTTTGAAGGCAGCTTAGACTGAAGGGCAGTGAAGGAGGTCAGTTGCACAGCTGGCCTTTTCCTCTGCTGGCCTCTTACTGAGGGAAAACGCCAAGCCACATCGAGCTACAAGCCAAACGCAGGGCCCCTCTTTACAGAACGCTTACTTTGCATCCTCTTATGACCTGCAGCTGTTATAACATGTTGTTGCTACCACACAGAGCTAACCTGGCACACCCAGGCATTTCCCTAGGGTGGCAAAAACCTTTGATCATACAACTCTGTTCCCCCAGCCTATGTCCTTTGATCATACAACTCTGTTCCCCCAGCCTATGTGCTTGGTGCCTCATTTATAATGAGGCTGCGCCACTGAAGCGTCACTTTTTGCGACGTCCCGGTGGCGCAGCGGCCTGTTCCATATTTACAAGGCAGCATTAAGCCACTTTGCATGGCTTAAAGCAGCCTTGTAAATATTGTTCCCTTTAACAAACCTTTCTGCGTTAAAGGGGCTGCAATGGGTGTTGCTGGGGGCGTTTTCAGCCACACCCATGGCTTTTTAACACTGCCCCAGATTTAGAAGAATTATAACTGTGAGGCAGCACCAAAAACTTACAAAGGGAGACGCAACCAGGAGAAATACTTTTCTCTTTGTTTTTTCCTTTTTCAGTTTATTTTATTTTTATTTATTTATGCGTTTTTAATAGCGCGGACTTTACCCGAAGGTGTCAGAGCGCTTCACAATAGAACAACCCACATAGAAAGAGGAAAAAGGTGCTTGTGATAGTTTTGTGCAGGTTTCTCTTCCTGCACAATGTCACCCCAGCAATGCAGGCACCCTGCTATCATGGCACAAAGGTGCCTGCATTGGTGCATGGCAGCCCACTGTACACTAGCAATGGGGAAAAGGACAAGCATGTGCCATATCTATTCCAGCCCTTTTCTTTCGCCGCAAGAGGGCCTACGTCAAAATCTTGTAACTATGGCCCTTGATTGCCACTGTGCCTGTTTCTGAGTGAAACTGTGATGCCAGCGCCCCTGTTCATTGTGGCTACAGTATACAAATTAGGTATTTATTTATCCCTGAGTGTGTGTACACAAGTGCCTGTGATGGAAGAGCACACTCACCATGGAGGACGGGAGAGGAACAACAGGACATAATTGTTTATTTTGACCAAGGGCAGGTAACACTGGTGCCAGCACTGCATCCAGGGAGAGCAGGAACGATTTGAAAAGTGACACAATTTGTCACATGTTGAAAGGTAGATTGGGAGGGAGCAGGTATGAGTATTTTGCTAAGTCCATCCATCAAATGCAGTCACCTACTCCAAACACCTGTAAGTCTGAAGTGTGTTCGATACCCGTTACGGTGGCCCTAGAGCATTAAGATTATATCCCTACAAGATGTGCAGGGCATGATGGCACCACCAGGGATCACACCTGGTTCGATTTGCTGCCAGTCACTAACCAGGGTACAAGTCGGCAAGCCTTAAGCCAAATGTCACTGGCCTGAGCTTGGCCCTTTTTCCCGCTGAGCCAAATTACAGCTGGGTCAGGCATTCCTGTCCTTGTTGCATCCCTCCCCTCCATAAGACCACTGTGTAAATGAAGAAAATCCACCATCCTGCGAAGGCCCACAGACCATTGTAGCCCTCCTGCAATCCACAGGCTTGCTCATTTGAAAACCGGTATCATGGGAAGTAACTCTGTTAGGTCTGTGTTGTGCTGGGGTTTGTCTGTGCTTCTTTGGGAAGCTGGGTGTCTGCTCTTTGCATATAGAGTGCTTTGTGACACTTTACTTTGTACTACAGAGACAGTAGAGTGTTGCGTGAAAGGGCAGCAATGTATTGTAGTTAACATTATACAGCGCATTCCTGTCCTTTCCTTGCACTGGCGCACAAACTGCTGCCTATCGCCAACGCAGGCATCTGTGCGCCGTGGTACAAGGGTGCCTGCGTTGCACACAATTGTTTTTGTGCATGAAAAAACAACCTTCTGAGGCATTTTACTCCTATGCATGTTGCAAAATGCAGCACACAGAAAGAGGAAAAAAAAGTTGAAAAATAAAGATTTTTTTTTCTTGTTACGCCTCACCTGTGGAGGTGCAGCATTTTGTTGCGTTCACAGGTCTAACAGCATTCACAAGAAGATGGCCGCCGGGCAGGAGCTCCCGTGAAGAGCTCCTGGTGCTGTGGATCCCATACTGGGCTTTATCCAGGTTAGCACACCCCAGCTCGCCGGAACGCGAAGCTGAAAAGTAACTGGAGTAAAAGTAACTGGATTCAAGTAACTGGATTGCCCGAGGGGTCCTCTCACGGAGGTTGGAGCCTGAAGCTGAGGGTGCAGAGTCTGAACTGGGGATTGACGACTGAGGAGCCCCCGCGACCTGCCGAAGGACCCGTGCCTCCAGACACCCCATCGCGGCACGGCTGAAGCACCGAGGAGCCTGCTGAGCTGCCGAGTCGGCTCTGAGGACTGTCCCGTGTCCCGCGCTCACACCACCGCAGCAGAGGACTTCAAGTTACAACAGATCACCCCAGCAGCACCGGGGCCAAAGGGGACCGAGCACCGGACTCCTCCCCCCCCTCCCGATCAAAGGCAGAGGCTGGCTGCTCAACACTCGCAGCAACGGAGCACCAGGACGGACGGAGCACCGGACCCCTCCCCCCCCTCCCGATCAAAGGCAGAGGCTGGCTGCTCAACACTCGCAGCAACGGAGCACCAGGACGGACGGAGCACCGGACCCCTCCCCCCCCTCCCGATCAAAGGCAGAGGCTGGCTGCTCAACACTCGCAGCAACGGAGCACCAGGACGGACGGAGCACCGGACCCCTCCCCCCCCTCCCGATCAAAGGCAGATGCTGGCTGCTCAACACTCGCAGCAACGGAGCACCAGGACGAACACCGGACCCCGCCTCCACACACGAGGTGAAGCAGCGACCCCCCCACCCAGAAGACGCCGGTCGCACACAGGGACGAGGCCAAGACAACACCCCCCACCCCCCCCCCCTCTCCCGCCCGCTCCGCAGTGAAGGAACCCCAGCGGACTGGAGGGCTGAGAGGAGTGGGGGACGCCGGCTGGGTAGGCGGATGCAGACACTGGGGAGGCACAGGCTCTTACATCGAAAAGAAGGTATTTATTTTATGCACATTTTCAGCCCTAATCTGCATTGCACAAGATGGCGGGCGCCTGAAAAACACAAAAAACTAAGGCCATAAATTACCTTCTGTGCCCATGAGGGTCCCTCGGGATGACAGTCTTCCCCACAGGGTGAAATCGAAACTGCTCTCCCTGCTCTCTAAGCATGAAAATAAAAAGACTAATGTCTCTCAAAGCATGAAAATAAAAAGAGGACTAATGTCTCTTCCCCCTCTGTGGCGGCCATTTTGGTAAAGTAAAGTCTCTCTTTCGGATCACCATCTTGGACTAGTCACTGTTGCTGGGCTATTCAATTTATCACTATCGGAGGTGCATCAAGAACTCACCTTTTTAGGCTAAGCCCAACTACTACCACTACTGTTCTCTGAAATACGGATCTGTGACCTATTGCACTCTGTTGCACACCTACCTGTTTCATCTAATAGACTACCTGCAGCTGCATTCGGCTCTACAAGTATTACACTCACTGTATATTATCTTTAGGTTTACCTGTTATCATAACTACTCCCCAATTGGGCACTGCTCTACTCTGCACAATCTCCCCTTTTATGACTGCACATATGCCTGTCGTCTCACTAGTGTATTCTCTGCCTGCTAGTGCCATCTCTGATCCTGATAACCTGTTGTGTGTGCATGTGCAGCGTGCTCCGGCATATCACTAGTGTTCGCCAACTCCTGCGCTATACTGCCACCATACCAACATGGAGCTCAGCGGCAAACACACATATAAAATTAACTACCCTCCTGTGCTCACCAAAAAAGCTACTAAACGCTTTAAACACAACTTCCTTAGGTCCCACCCAGAAACACCCTTTGCCGACACCTACTTCTCATCGGCCAATGGACCCTTGAGCACCGACATCATTTTCCACACCACACGCAGAGCGCAATGGAAAAAAGTGTTCCTCACCCTATTCACCGTCTCCACCTCCAGGAAATCCGCACATGGCCTAACACTCTCCATTACATCGTCCCAACTCCTCCCAGGCAGAACCACCATCACTATATACAACAACGGGATTGTCTTAATTCAAGCGACTGACAGGAACCTGGAACTACTTGACAACATGTTCCCCTCTCTCAAAGAGCACCTTTCCAATCCTCGGTCTTACACGCATATCACCCCCTGTCCTACCTCTCCTAACGTCACAGCTCCCACCCTTAACTCTCCTAACCCAGTTCAGCAGCAAGAAGACACGCACCGCACCTTCACACCCTGCTCCTCAATCAATCACCTGCCTGTCTCAGCTTCCCCTCCCCGCCCCTCATACACAGACATAGACCTGGTCCCTCCACACACCATTCGCTTTCCCAGCCCCCCTACTAACCTGCGTACCTCCGCTCAGCTTCCTGTCTCCTCCCCCACACTCTGCACTCCCGTACCTTCCCCCGCACATGTTTTCTCAGAGCACCCCTCCTCCCCCAATGGCACCCCTCACAACATGACTCTCTCTCCGACTTCCGCCCCCCCCACACTTAGCACTCCCGCCACACCTAGACTGCATCCCTCCTTCAACCTCCCACCCCCCTCGCTCACTCCTCAATATTCCACCTCCTCCCCCACAACAGCCAGCCATCACATCGCCCCCTTATTCCCTTCCCCCCCCAGCACGGATGCGCTTCCCAATAACACCTATCCTCTCGTTAACGCCCCCAACACCCACATCAGCTCCGCCTCTCCACTCGGACTGCCCCCTGTCAACGTAACCGCCGGTTCAGCGCCAGTACCCTCCCCCAACTCCGCACCCATCATCACCTTGGACATTATTATGTCCACCCTCCTCCAATTGAAAGAAGAATTTCATTCCATTAAAGAGTTGCTCTTCACACACCCCATCAGACACCCGCCCCCCATCACCACCCCTACCATACCTAACACCACGTCCCTCTCACCTCCTACTCGCCCTACCACACAACACTCCACACACCGGACCTCTATCCCCCCTCGCAATACCAACAGTCGCAATAACAATTGCAATACCAACAATCGCAATAACAATTGCATTCTCATTACTACCAAGCGCAATACTCCCCCTTCTTCTACACCTAACAACACCTCCTCCACACCTCCTACTCGCCTCATCACACATCGTTCCCCACATTGGACTTCTACCCCCTCTTGCAATACCACCAATCGCCCCAGACGCACCACCAACACGATCTCTGACCTTGACGTACACACCCTTCTCCACTCTTACGACCCGGCTCCCCAAAAGCCACTAGCTACCAACAACATGTCCATCCCTACGATTATATCTAACCACCTCAGGCATCAAAAGGATAACAACAGAGGCGCTGTCCCCAACAACCTCACTAATGTACCCCTCGTTTTGGAATCATCCTCCACCCTTTGCACCCCTAGCCTTAAATGCATACTGCTCAACTGCAGATCGGCCCAAAGACATTCCACGCAGGTCGCTGACCTCATCATGTCCCTGGAACTGGACCTAGCCATTCTGACTGAAACATGGCTGTCTGATTCCTCTACACCTATACTGGATATCCTAGTCCCTCCTAACTACTGTATCATTAGACTTGACAGGGACAAAAAGATAGGTGGTGGAATTGCCTGCATCTACAGAAGCAACCTCTCAGTCTCCAAAGTGGCCGTCTCCTCACTTACTTCCTGTGAATACCTATGCCTTGATATCATCAGCGAAAGCAAACCGGTATGCTCACTACACATTATATACCACCCACCTGGGGACAATTTCTCCTTCGTCCAACAACTCATGGATACAATTACAGCCAACTCAGGACGGCAGCACACCCAAATTTTCCTTGGCGACTACAATCTCTACTGGAATGACAGCAGTGACGCAGTGGTAAACAGCCTCAAAAGCTTTCTCAACGCACTTGATCTCAACCAAATATGCAACAGCCCGACCCATAAGAGAGGTTCTACCCTTGACCTTATCATCTCCAAAGAGGGCGCTATTCAACTGGAGTCAATCCAACCCTGTGACTGGTCAGATCATCATATTGTCTCCTTCCTCATCAAGGAAAAAACCAGACTTAACTCAGTTCAACACACTAAGCACAAAGTGTGGAAAAGAGACTTGAGGAAACTCAACCCAAACTCCCTACCACCCAACAGCGGCAATAGGCTACTTCCCCCTCCCGGCGTTACAGACGTTCAACTTCTGACTGACCACTATCTAAATACTATGTCCACAATAATCGATGAGGTGGCGCCCATGCATCTAAAAAGAGTCTCGTCCAAGAAGACTTCCAACCCATGGTATGACGGAAGCCTCAATGAGGATAGACGGGCGATGCGAATGGCAGAGCGCACCTGGAGGTCAGCCCCCTCTGCAGTGCACCTAAAAAGTCTAAAGAAACAGAGAAACGCCTACTTCAGGAAAATAAAACGCTCAAAAAGAGACTTCTTCAGCCTCCAGCTCGCCCAAGCTAAAAACCGTCCAAGAAAACTGTTTGAGTTAGTCAGAACACAATCCAAAGAGCAACCCCAGACAATCAGGGCCATGGACGTTACTCCTTCCTGCGAAGACTTCTCTGCCTTCTTTATCCAAAAAACTGAGAGAATAAGAAGCGATCTCCTCAATGACGCTATCCTGTACTCCAACCCCCGACACACAGCAGTGCCTCAACCTAAGAACAAAGCTACTTGGTCATCCTTTGACACTTACTCCGTAGAAGAAATTGGCAGACTGCTCAGCGCCCTGAAACCTTCCAATCACCTCTCTGACCCCCTTCCTGCTAACGCTGTAAAAGACTTTTCCCCCTGGCTTCTCCCACTCTGGTCTAAGATTATCAATAGCTCTCTTCAACAAGGATCCATCCCCAACGCCCTCAAAGTAGGGCAAGTCACACCGCTACTAAAAAAACCAACAGCAGACCCCACTGATCTAAACAATTACCGACCTATTACAAACATCCCCACTCTCGCTAAACTGTTGGAAAAATGTGTACAACTACAATTGACTAAACACATAGATAAGTTTGACCTCCTAAACGCTCATCAGTCAGGCTTCCGAGCAGGGCACAGTACCGAAACTGCCATGACTCACATAGTGGACGATGCCCTCCAAATCCTAGACCAAAATGATACCTGTCTCCTCATCCTTCTGGATCTCTCCTCAGCATTCGATACAGTTAAACATGAGAACTTACTCGAACTGTTAAACACAAGGATGGGCATATCTGGGACTGTTCTAAACTGGTTCACCTCATTTCTACACAACCGGACACAAAGAATCAAAAGCAACAACCTGCTGTCCTCTCCGGTACCTGTATCGCTAGGCGTCCCTCAAGGATCCTCCCTCTCCCCAACACTGTTCAACCTAGTTATGGAACCTCTCACTACGTTGTTACAGGCTTCTAATGTGCACTTTCACATGTATGCCGACGACACCCAACTTTATCTCAAAATACAATCTCCCAAGGACATCATGCTGCTGAACACCACGATCAGAAACACCCAATCCTGGCTTGCTGAGAATCACCTCAAACTCAATGCTCTGAAGACCGAGTTCCTCCTGATCTCACCTCCCGCTAAAATATCCACGGCTCAAACATGGCTTAAGCAATTAACGGCTCTAAATGTACAGCCCATCGTAGTAGACTCAGCAAAATCTTTAGGCATAACACTTGACACCAATCTCAACATGCAGCAGCACATCAGCAAGGCAACCAAAGGAGCGAACTTCCAAATCAATACCCTGAGAAAACTTAAACCTTTCCTTCCTGCCAAAGACTTCCAAACTGCAGTTCAATCTATAGTCATCCCGCACATAGAATACGGGAGCACCGCCCTCTGCGGGCTCCCCCTAACTACAACGGCACCCCTACGAGCGTCCCTTAACGCCGCAGCGAGACTAGTCACAGGCTCAAAAAAACACTCGCATATCTCCCCGGACTTTAAATCACTGAACTGGCTACCTTTTGAAGCCAGAATTCAACTGAAAATTGCATGCATGACACACAAGGCTGTGCATCTGAATTCACCCGCCTACCTCACTCAAAAGTTGACAATTTCGGGTGGCTCCCGAACTACTAGGAGCACAAACAATCTTTTGCTGAAACCTCGAAGATTTCGGAAGGAAAAAACGTATAAACGTTCCTTTTCAGGAATGGCACCCAGGATCTGGAACTCACTCCCTCCTGAAACAAGACTCATCTCCTCCAATACAATCTTTAAGAAAGAAGTTAAAGCGATCCTCATGGCAAAATACACATGACCTATTACTCCGTATCACTCATAAATCTGCTCTGTAAGGCCTGTCCGACCTTGGCCTATTGTACCACCCGTATTATCGAATTACGTAATTGTATACGCTCACTCTTTGTATTTTGTTATAATGCTCGTTGCACCTGGTTGATTATGTATATTGTTATAGTGTTGACGCACCTGGTTGACTTTGCACACTTTACCCTCTCCACCTCAACGATCTTTACATCCCTTCTACTGTCGCACCTGTGGGACTATACATCCTGCACACACCCACCTCAACTTGGCCCACCTTTAAACTCTAAATACTCTAAACACGCTTAAGCAAGTATATGCTCCTTGGTATCGCACTTTATGCTATTGACGCAATTGTTTGTCTACTCTCAGTGTACCTACACTACCACACCTGTAACCTACCTCATGTCCTTTGACCTACCTATGTAACTAGCACCTTGTACCTAACTACCTCATATATTACTTTGTATACACGCTTTATTACTTTGTATTTCTACTTTGTATTTTTACTTGTAAAGCGCTCTGATATCTGCAAAGATCTTGTTCGCGCTGTATAAAACTCTCAAAATAAAAAAATAAATAAAAATGATAAATCGGGGAATGCGCCAAAATCCTGGGTGGATGCGTGGGAACACCCACGTTCCACTTATGAAACGCCTTCCTAGGGCAGAGTAACACAATGCAGCAAACTGAGCTGCGTTACTCTAAATGTATCAATCCGAGCAGGGCCACGAAAGATGGCCTTCCGTGGCTTGATAAATCTGCCTTAGTAGTTGCGTTGCCCATGCCCCCGCGACGTGGCACAAGGGCAACGCAACTAAATGATCAATATGCCCTGAAGTATTTACTTTTAAATGCACTCCATTTGCTAAATCGACAATAAATCTTGTGTCAAAAATGTATTCTCTTTGTGGTGCTATTTAACATTTTGGGATTCTACCTGATTTATCTAAGTTGCTTTTGAGAAAGATACTTTATATCCAGGGCCCCTGGCATTATGCAGCAGAGGACCACAGTAGGACTGAATTATGGGGAAGAAAAGATAAGTTAGGCGGAGTAATGCGGCACAGGTTTTGCCTTACCTCATTGTTTTTTTACATTTTTGTTACCACTTTCTTTTCAAAGCTTTCACATTATTAATACCACTTCTACACAAATACAGAAGTAAGGAACAGAAAGGTGACCAGTCAATCTTTGGAAAGGGTCTTCTGCACAACACGTGCTGCTGCATGTTTTAATAACTTCTGGTCCGTTTGAGACCCCACCCCAAACAATTTTTGGGCTGAAATCTGAGATTATGCAGCAGATGATGGATTATTTGGCAAATCCAAAAGTATACGAAAAACGTGGTGGCCTCAAAATTGCACGATTCCAGTGGCCCGGCTTATATATGGTCTAATTGAATTTTGATGTGAAATTGATATGTGCAAGTCAATAAAACCATCAGTACTCTTTCTGAAAGACTAAACTGCATAAAGCATTTTTCTTTGGTGTAAAGCTAGCTATAAATTATGTCCAGTATATGATATGCACACTCAGATCCCAGCTAAACCACCTTGTATAATTTGGGCACATCATCTCACTATGATCCCTTTTCAGTGACTGCAAATTTTGGGAGGACATCAAAATATTGTTTATAACGCATTAGGCTACAACTTTGCTTCAGTTTAGATGATGTTATTGCTATAGAACACATCCCACACTGCAGTAACAGCTTTTATAGAGGAGATATCCTTTTTAAAACTCTCTATAGGATTAGAAAATATTTTTTATTAAACTATCACTCAGTGCAGGTATATAATCTTGTGTACTAATTTAAAAATCAATTGTTTAATAGTACGCTTTTTTATTTGTATGCATTTTTATGGTTCCACGTTCAATTATTTTAGTTTCCAATGTGCTTAGGCCCTTGACGTGCATATGTAGCAGCTAAAATTCATGGGGGTATCTCTCAACAAATTCATGGGGGTATCTCTCAACAAATTCATGGGGGTATCTCTCAACTAATTCATGGGGGTATCTCTCAACTAATTCATGGGGGTATCTCTCAACGGTGCAGCCAGTAGCACTAGGGCCAGTGTCGCGAGGGGAAACATTTGACGGTTGTCTTTAACGGTCAAACCAGGTTAAGGACCCATTTTCCGTGTTTTCGTGAGGGCTCGTGGCACCCTTGATTTGCCAGTGGGTTAACAGACGCTCAAAACCTCAGCTCACTAAACAGAGAAAACGGCCCCAAAGAAAGAGACGGACACGTTGTAGAAATATCCTTCTTTAATGGAACGTGTTAGCTTTTGAGGCTCGTCCGGTCGGGTCATGAAACAGAGCACTCCCATAAAAACAGCATTTCTCTCAATCGACAGTGCTCTTGTCTACAGAGTACACTGTATGTAGTAAGCGGCGCTGTAGACGGTCACACTATACTATAACAGACTCACTTATTTTTATCCTGTAAAATAAAAATTGATTGCAGCTCGTTTTTTTGCCTTAGAACTCAGCGCCATCTCTCCAAGTTGTTCCTGGCGACTTTATCAGACTTGCATAACATACAATTAAAATCCACTAACAAAAAAAACACACGTGGAGCTCTGAGCTCGTAAAATTCTCTATAAACTCAAATAAGCTGCAGCCGGTGATATCTTGGAGTGTGTCGTGGAGGTAGTGGGGGAGGGGCTCTGTTTCAGGAGCAGCAGGGCGTCCCCAGTGGAATGTGTGGTAAGGCCAGCAGAGGGTCAAATATTAGGCCGTATATGGGAACTTGATCAGCACCCCCTCAGAAGGCGCCAGCTCCAGCTTGTGCAGCTCCACCGAGCCTTCTTGGCGCTGCGGGTCGGAGCTCAGAACCAGGGTAGCGCTTTCGGGCAACTGCTCGTGCCGCAGCGCTACAGTGGTCTTCTCTGGGCCCAGGTTCAGGGCCACCAGGAAGCGATCGTTCTGGTCCCAGACGCGCATGTAGGCGTAGACGTGTGGGGATGGCGGTGGCTGTAGCGGTATGAAGTCCCCGTGCACCAGGGAGCGCTCCTTCCCCTTCCGCTCACTGAGTGCCTTGAAGAGCGACAGCAGGGAGTCCTTGTCGGCGCTCTCCGCCTGCGAGGAGGAAAGGGTAAAAGACGTCAGTCAGTGACTAGCAAGATACTTTACACAACACCTTAATTCAACAAAACCCCTTCAAGAGACAACAACGTGGTGGAAGGTCCGTGTGGGGCTACAAACCGCATCTTTATAAGAGCTTCTTCGACCCTGGGATCCCATCGGTTCAGAACAATCATTAAGACCAAACTTTTTTTTTTCAGTTTCATATAGCGCGAACTCGACCCAAGAAAATTACAGCCAGATTCATCAAACGAAAATCCGCTCGCAAAGGGCTAACAGGTAAATTCATCAAGCATTTTTGCGAGCGCAAATGGTGCGAATCGCAAAAATCGTCCGTTTGCGCCCGCAAAAATGGCATTTGAGATTCATCAATGGATCATGAATTCGCAATTTGAAAAATCGCTATGATTTTTCAAATTGCAATCGCATTTAAGGAATCTCAATTAGAGATTCCTTAAATGCTATTCATGAAACATTTAAAAATTGCGAATTCGCTATTTTTGGCCGCTATTTACCGCGAAGTCAAACCTCGTGGTAAATAGCGGAAACTTAGAAAAATGCACTTAAGTGCATTTTTCTAAGTTGTATGTTACACACACACATGTCCATGGGACATGTGTGTGCGTAACACCAGCACCCAATATCATTTCAGAGGTGCAACAGGGTGTCCTTTGGACACCCCTGCACCCTTGAAATCGCAAACTCAAAATGCGATTCGCTAATAGCGATTCGCACATTGATATGTCTTCCCATTCATTCCTATGGGCTTGAATGGGGAGTTATTCCTTATTTGCGATTAGCAATTAGCTAATCGCAAATAAGGAAGCTGTAGGAATCGCAAAATAAATTGCGATTTGGACATGAATCCCGTTTTGCGAATCTGTAATAGCGATTCCTTAATAATAGCTATTACAGACTCGCAAAACGGGACTTTGATGAATCTATATGCAGATTCTGAGAATCTGGTCCTTTGCAAGCGGTATTTTTGAATTTGGGATGCATCATCCCAAATGCAAAAATCGCTAATTAAGAATTCGCTATTTTATTAGTGATTTCTTGATTCATAGCATTTTGCTATTCCTTAATAGCGATTCGGTATTTTTCGCTATTAAGGATTAGCAAAATGTGTTCTTGATGAATCTGGGGGTTAATTACAAGGTGATTTTTTTGTTAGGCATCGGGATGTCAAGGAATGTGCCCAGAATCACATAATGTTGATATGACGCTAGGACTCGAACCTCGCTCCCCAAGTCGCAAGAAGACAGCTCTGGCCACAACCCCCTCTTTCTTTTCATCTTTTTACACAAGCTTTTAATTAAGTCTAACACTAACTAAAACTATCGAGGAAGCGATAGAAGCATTTCGGATCTGGGCCCATCCTAACCACCAGGCTGAACTCTCATTGCGTTTCCAACTTTCATGACTTAATTTTGTTTTTCTTTCTCTTCCATCACTCTGAGGTGAAGTTTAACACTTTGCAAAACTAGTCGATAAAAAAGCACTCAGAGGCTCGCATTGTCGTCAAAAGAGTGGAAACTAACTCCTTTCTTAAAGAAGTGATAAAGTGGACAAGGTCACAGGCAGACATCACACAAAGCACAATTGTGAAACTCCTGATGCTATCGCAGCTAAACTGCTTAATTTGGAACACGAGGATTTAGGTTCCAATCCCAGCCTTGTTGGCACTTGTCTGAAAATTCGCGTGATTCTAGGAATATAACCCTCCCTGTGCCTTAATAAGTAAAATGCCATTGTACTTAAGTAAAATGTAATGATTGTGTAATGTAAATCCCCACTTGTACGCTTTTTTTTAACTTCTCCTGGCGCTCTTGTAATGAAAAGTGATTTGTCGGGTAGCTATAGCAACGCAATATAAATACCAGTGGGTAAAGTAATGTTTCCCCTTGTCGTTTCGACGAGGTCTGCGCGATTAAAATGAGCCCTAAACAGGCAGGATCTACGTGAAAGTTGTGTGACAAAGGTGTGAGTCGGATTCATTTATAAAATTAAACTTTTGGGTGGTGGAAAGGATGGCCGTATACGCTAAATGACTGCAAGCCGTGCTCTCGGGTAGGCCCATTGTTCCCGGGTGGTAGCAGGGGGCCTGCGTTTTCAATACCTTGACCACTATTTTGGGTAATCAGCTTTTTCCCCTGTCGGTTGTTGCTGGCCTTCGGTGCACCGCCACTGCCCAGCAGGAATTTCCCTACTTTACAAATGGCAACTGCACCCCGCTGTATATTTTCGCCAGCTTCAGCCTGTTAATTTCCTTCTCAAAACGTCAACTCCCGCCCAACTTCCGTCCCCTTCTTCTCTCGAGACTTCACAGGAACGTCCAGGCCAGAGGGGGGTGAAACCTGAACAAACATTCCCTTCTCTGAAGTATTCGGGAACTGGCCGGAAGCCACAATCTGCCTCAACAAACACGCTTCCCTCTGTGCTGTTGCCGTACACGACCAATCCACAGGCCTTGGTGCATTCAGATCTTGGGGGCAGAGAGAGGTCTCTGTCAGTTAATCCAAAGAGGGGGTTCTGTGGGAAGGTGACACATGCCACCTTCACCTGGCAGGAGAAGGTGTGGGTGACGTGTATTCTAGGACAATGGTACTAAAGGCAATCAGCTAGATTCATCATTATCCAGTTTTGCGAGTCCTTAATAGCGATTCATAAGGAATCGCTATTAAGGACTTGCATGTAGGAATTGCAAAAAATATTGCGATTCCTACATCTTCCTCATTTGCGATTAACAAATTGCTAATCCCCATTCATTCCTATAGGAATGAATGGGGATTTATTCCTTATTTGCGATCAGCAATTTACTAATCGCAAATAAGGATGCGATTTCAAGGGTGCCAGGGGGTAGCACCCCTGAAAAGCAAATGTAGCCAGATGTTGCGCACACACATGTCCAAAGGACATCTGTGTGTGTAACATACCACTCAGAAAAATGCACTTAAGTGCATTTTTCTGAGTTTTCGCTATTTACCACGAAGTCTGACTTCGTGGTAAATAGCGGCCAGAAATTGCGATTTCACAAATTGAAAATGGTTGATGAATTGCATTTAAGGAATCTCAAATAGAGATTCCTTAAATGTAATTCCTCGCAAATATGCGATTTCGCAAATAGCGATTTTTGCATTTGGGATGATGAATCCCAAATGCAAAAATAGCACTCGCAAAGGGCCAGATTCTCAGAATCTGGCCCTTTGCGAGCCGATTTTAGTATGATGAATCTATCCGCAGATGTTGTGACCTCTAGAGGCTCCCTAGATGAATTAGTGGATGAATGGTCACTGAACCACATATAGACAGTCGTGTGTGGGGAGGTAGATAGATGGTATTTATATTTTGAAACAAGAACGGATCCCTTTGGTATCACTCACTCTCTCTATCAAAAACCACCCGACACTGTATATCTCAAGTAAGTAAAAAGAAAATCTCAACCTTCCCTTCCATGCACCCCACTGTCTTGACACTGAACACTGTTTCATGTAAAAATGTCTAGTTTATTAAAAATTGGTAAACCTTTACATATTTAAAGTTAAAATATACTGTATACCATGTTGGGGGCGCGGGGGTTCTTTTTACTTAAATAAGACTTACGGTGTTGGATGGTTTTTGAGAGTGGGTGATACAAAAGAGATCCTTTCTTGTTTCAATTGATAGATGACAGTCCCTTTTGGATAGAAAGGTACCTCTCCCAAATTTGTGTAGATAGATGGTAAACAGCAATTCGAGTGGATAAATGACATTGATGTGAGACATGGAGGTATATGGTGCGACTGGTCTGCACTTAGAGGTTGACGGACAAGTAAGACAAATCTTTGGTCTTCGTGGCAAGTA